>NC_069385.1:86150000-91150000 GCF_027475565.1 Acinonyx jubatus | reverse complement strand
TATCTGCAAAAACAATAAGGGGATGAAAATGCTTGTGCTTCAGATTTAGATAGATCTCTGTATTCATAAATTAAGTGTTGCATAGACTAAAAATTTTCGATAGATACGAATTCACAGATTCAAAAAGTAATCCAATGAATCCATTCTATTGCAGGCTGCATGAAACTTGGAAAAATATGGAGAATATCAACGAAACATAATGAGGTAAGAATAAGTTTAGAATCACTAAATTTCCTCTTAAAAATTCCTTAGGCAAGCTTATCTGCAATTGTCTTGTCAAATCTGGAAGAAAATAGCTGAATGATTCTTATATTATTTATGGTTTCGTATACATACACATGTATATGCTCCATATACAAAGGGACGATTTTATGTATTTTCAATTAAAACTTTAATAACAACATTTTATATTTACATTCCACTTGGAAAAATAAATGTACCTAATTTAATTCAAATATGATTCTGAGCCAACCTAAAAGGGCATTTCATAAGATGTTTACAAGAATTATTACTATCTAAGTATACTAATGTATACTTCAATAAAAGACATAGCAGAAAACACTGGATCCAGTAGACTGAAAAAATGTGTGTAATGAGTCAAAGATTGAATGAATGAAATAAAAAGACAAAACATAATTTGGAATAATAGAAAAATCACTGCATTGATTTAATTGATTATTTCACAAACAGTTGTTGGGTTCCTAATTATATACTTAAATCAGTATTTCTCTTCAAGGTGAAGTGTACATTTTAATAATGAATATAAAAGTCATAATTGTTCAGAAGAAACTGGCTTTTAAAAAAAGCTGTTAAAATGAGTTACACGGGCCACTTCTGTATTGTTCATGATTTTGTAGAAAAACATATTTTTCCATATATAAAAAATACCGTTGAGGGGCATCTGGGTGGCTCAGTCTGTTAAGCACCTGACTTTGGCTCAGGTGGTGATATCACGGGTTCGTGAGTTCCCACTTCGGGTGAGCTCAAGCCCCACTTTGGGTGAGACCTGCTTCTTTCTCTCTCTTTCTCTGTCTCTATCTCTCTCTCTCTCTCTCTCTCTCTCTCTGCCCCTTGGGAAATTCTCCTTCTCTCTGCCTTTTGCTCACTTGCGCCCCCTCTCCCTCAAAAAAAAAATACAATTGGAGACAGAAGTTTCTACCTCTTTTAAATATACGGATTGATGATTTTTTTGTATATATTTGAACCATTTGTTAAAAAGACAAGCATGCTATATTTTCTGATTATTTTGAAACAATAACTGATTGGTTTTTAAATGGATGGAAATTTACCAACTAAATTAAAACATAACTTTTCCATTATTAGGAGATATTATTAATAGAATTATAAATTTCTGTTACGATATTCGTAGCTAACAAGGTATTTCTTTCATATGGCCTATATATCCTCCTCAACCATGGCATGTATTGAAATCATGTATTTAAACCAACTGAATAAATATTATTGCTCTGACTACAACTATCATTTAAACATAAGCAAAACATAAGCAAAAACAAGAATCTTGAATTATAAAATAAGAACATTTTGAAAATACACTCATTATTTATAATATCCTCTTCATTTAGTTTTTAGGCATGTTGTACAATGTGTATTATGGTTGTGTACGTGAATATATATATATTATAGGATTATATAAACATATATTTGGTTTCATGCTAGAAAATTAATTTATTGTAATGGGTAAGTAACTAAAATATTTGGTGATTAAAGGACTAATAGGTATCCCAAGTTTTTTTAGGAGTCAAATCCAGGTAAGCCGTGTATTAACGCCTATACAGTGAAAAAATTGGGATATTTTCGACAACTAAATATCCTAAGTACCTATGATAAACTAATTAAGGCAATGGAATAGGAGGTCAAATAAAATTCTTAAGGACACTGTGTCAGGCAGCCTGAAGCAATGGGATATCAGGGCAGACAGCTGGGAAACAATGGTAGCTGACAGTACCAGCTGGCATTTAACAACCAGGAAAAGAATGGTTTATACGTTCTAAGAAGGAACCAAACTGAAAGTATTAACATGGAGAGCAAATGAAAGGCATGTAGGCAAGGTCTGGCCTTTAATGGAGTCTCACTGAGTAGGGAAATATTAAAAATCACATAGCTTCAGTTTTTGCCTTTTAAACTCAATTTAAATAAGAAATCTGTAATGTGTGTTATAGTTTTAATTTAACCTGAAGTAAGGAAAAGTTGCCAATAGCTTCTTAGAAATATTTTCGAATTAGTAGTAAAAATATAAATTAAATAAAACTGTCCCTTGTTTATATAAAAATACAGATTAACTTCCTTTGGAGGTCAAATTCATTACTGTTTTATAGAAATCTATTTTGATAAAAAAAATCAGTATCTATCAAACAAGGTCAAGATCAAACAAAACATGTCATATTTTCTATCTAATGCTATATAGTTTGTGGAGAAAGTATTTCAGGTGTTTTCTAGATCCCAGATAGGGTATATCTAAAAATAAACAAACAAACACAATTTTATTACAATATGAAATAATAAAAACAATGCTAGATGCTAAGCTTTGTAATCTCAACAGATTAAAAAAATACAGTTTATGTGTTGTACATGCAAGAGTCCAATGTGGGTATTTCTGGTGGGATAGTTTTCCTTCAAGTGGTGATATGGGAACCCAGATTGCTGCCATTTGAAGTTCTACAATTGTCAACACGAATTGCCAAATATTATTCTGGGAAGGGTAATCCACTAAATCAGAAAGAAGCAGAAAAAATGGAGACATGTGTTTGGGAATGTCTCTAGGTCAATCTTCTCTGGCTAGAAATAAAATTTCTCTGGCTAGAAATAAACAATCTTACCATATGTAACTTCAGGTGAGTGGAAAATATCTACATTTATGCATAAGCAAAAAGTGGATTTGTCTGCCAGTTAGCTGTCTTTTCTTCATATTTTTAGAATTTCCTATTTAAAACATTTATTTTTCTGTAACTTATTATAAAATTTGATTCTTACTAGTTAAATCTACAAGAAGAGCTCTGAAAATTCTAGGTTTTCTTATCCAATAAGTCTTAATTTAATTTATAATATCGGAATTGATGTGCTCTGCCATTTTAACTACAAACTTACATATTTTTTTTCACTCCATGAACTTCTCAGTTTTCGCAAACTTGTAAAATATATTTTTAATCATCTTAAAATGTATATTTTTTACATAACATTTTCTACTGAAACAATGTATATGGCCTTGAATTTTCACAAAACTTAAAAACTTCTTGTATTAGTCTACTTGAACTGGTGTATCAAAATGCCACTGACCAGTGTTTATACAACAGAGATTTATTTTGTCACAGTTCTGGAGGATAGACGTCTATGACCAAGTTTCTGTCCAGTTCAGTTTCTGTTGAGAGGTCCCTTGCTGGCTTTTAATGGCTGCTTTCTTGCTATATCCTTATGTGTTCTTTCCTATGTACAGAGAGAGGGGTAAGAGAGAAGGAGACAGAGCAGAGGGAACTCTGGTGTTTCTTCTTATAAAGACACTAGTCCTATTGTATTGGCGCCCCACCCTTATGCCTAATTTAACCTTAATTACCTCCATATACCAAATGCAGCCACACTGGGAAATAAAGCTTCAACACATGAATTTTGGGGAGAAATAAACATTTAGTCTATAACAATCCTGAATTCATGTAAAATGACTTTCGTAAATACTTAGGATATTATTTTCCTTAAAAGGAATTTTAATGGGGAGTGCCGGGGCGGCTCTGTTGGTTTAGCTTCCAACTTTGGCTCAGATCATGATCTTGCAGTCCTGAGCCCTTATCAGGTTCTATGCTGAGCGCTCAGAGTCTGGAGCCTGTTTTCCGTTCTGTGTTTCCCTCTCTCTCTCTCTGCCCCTCCCCAACTCAGGCTCGCTCTTGTGTGTGCGCGCTCTTTTTCTCTCTCTCTCTCAAAAATAAATAAACATTAAAAAAATTTTTAAAAAGGAATTTAATGGCTACCATTTTATATATCAAGCATAGTATGAATTCCTGGTTGTTTTAAAATAAACAAAGCACATTATCTTTTTTAATACCTTTAATGCACCTTAACTTTTGTAATATTTTCATTACATCCTAATAATTTTCTATATTTAAAATTGTATAAATCACTTGTACATTTCTCTAGAATCACCAACACACTATATCCAGTGAAAAAGGAAAGATCGTTGCTTTATTTTCACATTTCCCTTAAAATACACATTTATTTATTTATTTATTTATTTATTTATTTATTTATTTATTTTCCTTTTGGAAAAATAAAGGCCTTGAAAAGAAAGGCAAATATTATACTATTGCTTCTAATACCATGGTCACCATACATTACTTAATCTTCCAAAACCTGTATTTTCTCTTTTTAAAATTAAGGTTTTGAATACATGATCTCTGATGCTCTACCGGCTCTTAAAATACTGGTTAAGGGCATCATTCTTTGTACCACAGTACCATATCCAACCAATATTAAAATTAAAATAACTAATTCATCAGAGAAGTACTTAAATAAAAAGGTGTATATAAAGATGAGAAGTATCTTTCTTGAAATACTTCAGCTTAATATTCAATCTCTAATTAAGCTTCTGATAGTTTGGAGTATGGTGTCAGTGAATTGGCCAGTATCTTTATCTGCAAGCAATAGGATATGTGTCTCTCCAAACAGGTTAGAGGCAGAGCTAATAAAAGGGGCAGAACATATTTACATGTTATTGTCCAAGGAGTAATTTCTCAGAACAGTCTGATACACCATGACCACTACAGATATTCACCTTTTGTTTCTCAGCATTGAAAACTTGGAGTAAGGGTTTTTCCTTTTTTCTCACCTGTAGTCCCCCTTCCCCTCAAAGTGACACTTTGTAGTTTTTTATAGAAGTAAAACTAATACCTGCAACTTGTATAAAATTAACTTTCTTATGTAATTCGTAAACTCCACAGTAAAAGAAGCCTCTTATAGATAAAATAAAAAATAGTGTAAAATATTAATTAGTTAAACTAATTCACAATAAACATTCACTATATTCACTATAAACAATTAACAGAAATATATTATAGAGGTGAATTTATTTAGCTTTCCAGTGTGAATTAAAATCCAAGTGAAGAAAATTTAAATTAATTTCTTTGTGAATTAATGCCTATTTTATTTAGAATCATTTAGTCACTAAAACCAAAGCTTTGATCAATAACAAATCTTTTCCCATGAATTATCTGAACAGTGACTTCAACTCTTTATTTCATTTGATGGTAGGGGCAAAAAAGAAAAAAAAGATCGAAGTTTTATATTTTCATGGATATTTCCTGATGCCAAATTAGTTGCCTGGGGAAATAGATGGGAGCGTGTTGCTTTTAACTAGAATGGATTTCTGTCTACTTTTAGGTGATTTTAGATTAAAAATGAGAGCTTGTTCTTTATTACAGTAACCATATGAGCTTTTGAGATAAGATGATGGCTGTGTGTGAGCATTTGAGTGAGTTAGTTTTATTACCTGATCATTGAGAGGTTTAGCAACTTTTGTTGGTAGCTGTCCTGATTGTTATGGGTAGTGATATAGAGTCTTATGGATTTTTAGAGAGCTATTAGTAAATCAGGATCCACATAACAGTATTTGTGCCTGTTAATTATGTCTTCAGGGGTATTGAGGTGTCAGCATTTGTTAACTATGTGGTTGAAAACATAAACACCATTTTTAGATGCCTACTTTGGCAGTTTTATCTAGGATGTATGTTACTATCTTCTGGTCTTTAAAAAAGAGAGAGAAAAATACATACAGTAAGTGTAAAAATGGTTATTCCTATTCTATAGAATATCCTACAACCTGTAAATATCTATTATATTTAATATTAAGGCTCAATCTATGGTATATCAACAGGCATATGACAAAAATTGGATACTTTAATAAATATGAATAAAACATGATAATTTTTTGTTAATGATATGAATTCTGGTTCTTAAATCTAACTTTTGTTCCATGATTTCACTATCTAATTGAAAAGGAAATTATCATGGCTCTGTCTCTACCACATCCAAGGATGTAATTGTTTCCTTACAAAGCCTAATAAGCTATCCCACACATTGACCTACTTATATTACCCCTTTAGACATAATGCCATTGGATTTTTAAAATGTCTATTAGCATCAAGTTGTGAATGACAGTTGATTTAAGCCAGCTGAAGACTTCATTTTCAAATATAATCAGTAAGACTGAACCAGAAACAAAGGGCCATTTTAGTAATATAATAAAGTGTAATAATATAAAAAATTTGAAATGAGGTTCAAGTTTAATTTTAAATAGCAACTAATTACCTAAACACCTGAACTTAGATAAATCTTCTATCCTGTTTCAAATTGTTATCTATTTTGTACTGATTACTATTATTACTGTTTTTATTGACATCATTTTAATCATTACCATCTTCATCACCATAGTCACCATCAAATATTTTATTGTGCTTTTTTTGTGAAATTAGCACAGAGACAGGTACTTTATGTATAGTGAGTCATTAAATGTCCCAACCACCTTCAAGTGTGTATTATTTACAAGTAGGGAAAAGGAAAATAATAATCATAAAAATGTTTGCTAATTCAAGGAAGACCTTGGATTTAAACTGTTTTTCTTAATCCAGTATCAGATTACTTTTTACTGCATCATGCTGTAGGTAAAGGATATTGGTAATTAATACTACTCAGAGTTCTAAAGATATGTAATGTCAAAATTAAATATAGTGTTTTTGTTTCATTATGAGATTTTTATCTCTGTCAATGCCATAACCATCCTCCTTATTTCCTTTGACTTCCCCTATTGCATGCCACAGTATACTTTGTAAAATTTTGACCACACATCTTGTCTGACTAAATTGCCCATAAAAAAAGCTTTAAGGTCTAGTTTTTAGACTTTCTTTACTTCTCTAGCTGTTGAGTAATCTTGTGCAAATTATTTTAATATTGTTTTTTTTAATGTTTATTTTTGAGAGAGAGAGACAAAGCACAAACGGGGGTGAGGGGGTACAGAGAGAGAGGGAGACACAGAATCTGAAGCAGGCTCCAGACCCTGAGCTGTCAGCACAGAGCCCGACGTGGGGCTCGAACCCACGAACCGTGAGATCATGACCTGAGCTGAAGTTGGACACTCGACCTACTGAGCCACCCAAGCACTCCAATTATTTTAATATTGTTAAGCATAGGTTTCCTAATCACTAAAATGCTATCTGCTCTGTACCACTCATAGTGACCACAATTCCTTGCTCTTGCTTCCCATTGGAGAGACTGGATTGATAGGATGAATTTGAAGGAACTGTGAGGGTAACTCTGCCTTCAGTTTCACCCTCATACCTTTTCAAAAATTTTAGCTTTCCCCTTATCCATTCAACCCTCTATTTCAACCCTTTGTGGTTTTTAATCAGGAAAAAATAATTAATATTCTAAAGCAATATAAATTCATTATTGACTAGGTGCCTTATGGGAAATGCAACTGTGATTGCTTCTTTGTTGTACTAATGGCTGCGTAGTGAATGAAATAAAAAATTCAGATATTTAGAGAACTCTGGAAAATTCAAGTTAAAGTGTGGTATAGGTTTCAATTTTATCAGTAAGGAGCTCAGGTACAAAATGTAGTTAATGCTATTATTTGTATTCCATGTCTATCTTTTTTTTTTTTTCCAGTTTATTTATTTTGAGAGAGAGAGAGTGCAGGGGAGGGACAGAGAGAGGGGGAGAGAGAGGGAATCCCAAATAGACTCCACACTGTCAACACTGAGCCCTATGCAGGGCCTGACCCAAACCTTAAAATCATGCCCTGAGCTGAAATCAAGAGTGGATGCTTAATTGACTGAGCCACTCAGGGGCCCCAAATATATACTGCTTTTCATAGTGCTAACACTATTTTTACATTGCCACCAATGGTGTACAAGTCGTCTAATTTCTCCACTTCCTTTCCAACACATTATTTTTTTAGAAAAATCTTTTTATAATAGCTATCCTAATATGCGTGAAGTGATGTTTCATTGTGGTTTTGGTTTGCATTACCCTGATGATTAGTGATATTGAGCATCTTTGCCATTTGTATGTCTTATTTGGAGAAATACCCATTCAAGTTCTTTTTGCATTGTTAAATCCGGTCATGTGTTTCTCTGCTATTAGGTTGTAGTTGTTCTTTGTATATTTTGGGTATTAATTTGGTCTTAGTTTGGGCTACTGTAACAGGATAGCATAGATTGAGTGGCTCATAAACAACAGAAATTTATTTCTCACAGTTGTGGAAGCTAAACATTCAGTAGCAGAGTGATAGGATGGCCTGGTTCTGGTGGACTATGGTGTACCTACTGCCCACTTCTCACTGTATCTTCACTTGGCAGTTTGCAGAGAGAAGCAAGCTCTTTCTGGACACTTAAAAGCATTAATTCCATTCATAAGGGATTCCCCTCATGAACTCATCTAATTCTAATGACCTCTCAAAGGCACCACTTCCTAATACCATCACACTGGGGGAAGGTTTCAACATGTAAATTTCGTGGGCATACATTCAGTTTATAACAAATCCCTTACCAGATATATGGTTTTCAAATACATTCTCCTATTCTGTAGGTCACTTTTTCACTCTGTTAATTATTTCCTTTGCTGTGCAGAAACTTTTTAGTTTAATGCAGTCTAACTTGTCTAATTTTTCTACTCAAGAAATAATTGGTGTCCTACTCAAGAAATAATTGCCAAGTCCAATGTTATGAATCTTTTCACCTATATTTTTCTGTAAGAGTTTTACAGTTCCAGGTATGCATGTAAATATTTAATTCATTTTTAAGTTGACTTTTTTGTATGGGGGATGAAAAGGTTCTCAATTCATTCTTTTGCATGTGGATATCTAGTTTTCCCAACACCATTTATTAAAGAGACTGTCCTTTTCCTGTTGTGTCTTCTTGGTTCCTTTTTCAAAAATCATTTGACTATATGTGTATGGGCTTATTTATAGGTTCTCTATTCTGTCCTGTTGGTCTATATATCTGTTTTTGTGCCAGTACTATACTGTTTTAATTACAATGGCTTTGTATTATGTTTTGAAATCAGGAAATGTGATGCCTCCAGCCCTGTTATTCTTTCTCAAGATTGCCTTGGCTATTGGAGTCTTTTGTGATTCCATGTGAATTTTGGGATTCTTTTTGTTCTATTTTTGTAAAAAAAAATGTCATTAGTGTCTTGATAGAGATTGCGTTGACTCTGTAGATGGTTTTGGGGAGTATAGACATTTTAACAAAATTAAGTCTTTGAGTCCATGAATATGGAATGTCGTTTCATGTATTTTTGTTTTTAATTTCTTTAATCAGTGTATTTATTGTTATCAGTGGGCAAGTCTTTCATCTCCTTGGTTAAATTTATTGCTAAGTATTTTATACTTTGTGATGCTCTTGCTAATGGAGTTTTTTCTTAATTTCCTTCTCGAAGATTTCAACATTAGTGTAAAAAAACATAACTGATTTTTGTATGTTGATATTGTATCCTAAAACTGCACTGTATTTGTTTATTAGGTTTAATAGTTTTTTTTTCCATGTGTCTAGGTTAATGTTACATTGATGAAATATCCAAGATGGAATGGGTTTTATATTTTGTCCAATTATATTTTTCCAGAATTGATTTTCTTAAAAAAGGATAAGACACTTCTGTGTTTTCTAAATTGCATCATTTTCTGTAGCCAGTTGTGTTTGACTGCTTAATACAACAAGGCTTCCACCTCAGTAATCTAATTGAATTTCAGATGTGAATCATAGCTGAGTTAGTTCTAAATCAGAGCTCTTTTTATTACAATGCTAATACACAGACTAAATCTTTACAATCCCCACTTCACTGACTTCAGTCCTGTTCTACATGGATAAGCATTGTACAAACAATACATGGTGATCTGTCTGAAGTGAAGCCCTGCCATTGTCTGGAAATTGCTTTTTGAATATCCTATCTATTGAACATGAAGGTTGTATTTGAACATTGACATTGAATCTGCTGGTTACCCCTCCTCCAATGCACATACCTAAATTTCAGTATTTTTAAAACCTGAGTCCACTCACCATGGTTTTCTTTCCTTATCCAAATGTTGCTGCACCCCAATTTTCTTTGTATTTGAGTCTGAACAGCCACATTCAATATGGACAAAATAATTCTTTCTTATACTTAACTTTCATATTATATTCATTTTCATAGTATAGAAATGTTTAAAATAGCATATCGAAGGAATCAACAAAATTTTAATGTGACTGAATATTATTTTGATATTTATTGAACGTATTTAGAGATAATGTAGTGTACAGTCTTTAATAGTCAATACTTGAAAAAATCAGGCAAAAAGAGCAGCATTTTCTGTGAGAACTATAGTATTTTAAGAAAGTCATGCTACATTCTGTGGTGCAAAGGGTTTTATTCTTGTTGTGAGAAGCCAACTATTAAGATAGTACTTATAGTTTAGGAATGGAAATTTCACATGAGTAGCTGTCCTTATACATTTTGGCCATAACCATCAACTCATATTTAATAGATGTTATCATTCAACATATGGCATTGTACAGTGGCTTAAATTGAATTACTGTTTGATATGTCCTTCTTTCGATAGTCATTTTTCCCACAAATACCCTCTGTAAAATACCAGGCTAAGTGCTATTGGAAACAAGGACAAAGTAGGAGGAGTAAACACACAAGGCCAGCTGCTCTCTAACTTTACTCATGATACCATGCAAAAATATAAGCTCAAAACTGAAACATAAAATACATTGGGGAATCAGAGGAGAGAGAACTCCATTCCATCCCTAGGATTAGGAAAGGCTCTGTGAAGGACAGAACATTGCAGATGCCTTGAGAAGCAGATAGGTTTTGGATATGCAGAGATCCTAGGAAGACATGGGAATTTTCCTCAATAAGAAGAGATGAGCAAAGACAAACAGTGTAGCGTAGGGTAAGTACATAGAAAACAATTCATTTGACAGAAGCGTGAGATGAAAAGTAATTATATATATAGCATTGGTAAAATAATGTGACATCATTCCATTGAAAACAATGTGTGGTTCCATAGATACTTTTTTGTAGCAATAATAAAAGACTTTAAAGATTTTTTTTCTATTTTTTTATCATAAGTGCACAAATGGTAGATTATTCGAATTCTTAGATATGCTTTTTCCTTTGCAGTTTTTTTTTAACTTCTCCCTTCAGTGCTAACCCTTCCTAGTTCTACTTTTTAGTTTGTTTACTCCAGGGTCCCTGTGGCTGAGCCAGAAGCTATCAAATTCCCTGGGTGTAAGGAAACATATCTCTCTCAGTTGTGCTATGGCAAGAAGAAATTTAAAGTGAGGAAAATAAGTATAGTAAAAGCAACAATTTGTTTGGTGTGAGTTCTCAGGGTAAGGAAGGTGAAAAGGGGAATAATTTTTCCAGTAGCATTTTGCCAGGAAACCAGGGGTATGTTTGTGCATTTGTGAAGTTTCAGATGCATAATTTCCTAATCCCTCCCCATGCAAAGAGGTTTGGTTATGCAGATATCATAGATTAACAGTTATGACCCTGAAGTTAGGAACCCATGTTATTATAGCCTGGGTACAGATGCGAAGAAATTCAGAGCCTTCTAGCAGAAATTAACATAGTCTATATAGTTTTAGGACTCAAGCAGGACCCAAAGAAGGGAAAGACAGTAAAATAAAAAAATAAGGGTGATATAGTAGTGTGAGTTCAATGTGATCAGGAATAGAAGCAATGGAGTGAAAAGTACATAACATAATACTGCTGAAGAGAAATGCATGGGTATAAGACAATATATAAAACCAAGAGTGACCTTATAAGGATTTATAATCAGGATAAGGATAATTCTAGTAATGTAACATAATAACTAAATATTGAATGCATGCAACAATTTAAAATAATGATGTGGATGAGGACATGTAATCAAAGAAGCAATTATCAATGTCCTTGTTTTTCTGCTTTGTTTTTTCTTCCCCTGGGTAGAGAAATGTTACATGAAGATCAATTCTAAAATAAAATCCACACAGTTAAAGCATATCAGTAATTAGTCATTTACGTTAAACTTAGAAAATATAGCTTAAAATAATGATTATATCAAAGGATGAGATTAAGAATGATGCTACCTTAGATTTTCATAGTGTACACCAAACTTACAGTGTTTACAAATTTCTAAGTTTTATTAAAATTATTTATGCTATATATTTGTTCTCACAAGTATATAAAGTAAACCAAAGAATTACTCTCATTGCTATTATTCAGATGAAATTCAGGGAGCAGCACATTAGCATTGACACTCGAGATTCCTATGTTGATAGTATACTCATAGTCTACAGTTAGATTATCTTTTAAAAGCCATTCTCACATATCCCATGCAACTATTTTTACATTTCTTAAATTTAGGAACCTCAGTAGTGGGGTGCCTGGGTGGCTTAGTTGGTTAGGTGGCCTACTTTGGCTCAGGTCATGATCTCATGGCTCGTGAATTCAAACCCCACATCGGGCTCTGTGCTGATGTCTGGATGGAGCCTGCTTCAGGTTCTGTGTCTCCCTCTCTCTCTGCCCCTCCTGGGCTCGCACTCTGTCTCTCTCTCTGTCTCTCAAAAAATAAATAAATATTGAAAAAAATAAAAAAGAATCTCAGTATAATTTTGATTATATTAATGTTTCAAATAAATTTTGTTAATGATTTGACCAGGAGCTGAGTCAGAAGTAGACAATTCATGGGCATCTACCCAATTCTCCTTTGGAAGAGTTTACAGACAGAGAAAAGGTTTGAAATAGATTGGTAAAGCATGAGGTGCGTTATTTTAGTCACTGAATTCAACCTGGATCTTCTGCCAGTCTAATGAAATAAATTAGACAAGAAAGAAGATGGAGATACTGGTCAACAAAAGGATCTGCAGGTATGATCAGAATTTTAATTTAAGATGATATGTCTTTTAATGTCAGGAATAGGTGCACAAACAAGTCACCAAAAGAAAAGAAAATCTACATAAAAATATTTTCAATGTATCTAGTTTTTATATGCAGGAATTCATTTTTGGTTTTAAGGTTGGTATTAAAATAATCTGGAATATATTTTCTGTGCGGTCATGACAAGTTCCATTTGTTATTAAAATAAGCAAATATAAATTTCATATGTCCTTGACTGACTGTAAAATGTCATCTCCTATAAAAAGTACCATAAATTTAATTATAGCTCTTCAAGAAAATAAAGGCTGACTTAAATGCACACATCCGTTTTAATATATAATACAATTTTAGAAATATCAAAATGTGAGCAAATGAGAATCTGATACTTGAAGAAATAAAATAATTTTCTTCAACAATTCTGATATCATTTTTTAAAATTCAAATTACCAGTGAGGCATAGTTTTGTTTTTTTTGACTGTAAGAATTTGAACTCTGGGGATATGCCTTTTTTGTCCTTGATATTTATTTCTACCACCTTTTCCTCTACAGCCCTTAGAAGTTACTTAACTCCAGGGAGGGGGAGCAGAAAAAAAAAAAAAAGAAGTTACTTAACTCCTCTCTTTGTTTCCTTTTGTGTAAGGTGGAAGTCTTAATAATGTCTATCTCACTAGGATAGTTTAGGGGAAAACTGAGTTAATATATACTGAATTATGAGGAAATACTTAGCACATAGTAAGTATCCAATTAGTATAAATTAGCTTCCATTATTATTATCTTTATTATTATTTTGTGTAAATTATTGTTCAGTTACTTGGGATATAGAAATCAATATATTAACTAAAATTAATGGTAGGCAGAGTTTCTTAAGTTAATTCAATATTCTAAATTTAATGAAAATTTTATTCTCTTTAAGAAAATATCTTATGTGTTGATATTCTCAAATAGAGATTTTTGTCAGACTTGACATCTTTGAACTGAATTTTAATACTTAAGAAACTTGTTTTTCTGGGGCACCTGAGTGGCTCAGTCTGTTAAGCATCTGACTCTGGATTTTTTTTTTAATTTTTTTTTAATGTTTATTTATTTTTGAGACAGAGAGAGACAGAGCATGAACGGGGGAGGGTCAGAGAGAGAGGGAGGCACAGAATCTGAAACAGGCTCCAGGCTCTGAACAGTCAGCACAGAGCCCGACGCGGGGCTTGAACTCACGGACCGCGAGATCATGACCTGAGCCGAAGTCGGCCGCTTAACCGACTGAGCCACCCAGGTGCCCCATGACTCTGGATTTTTGACTCAGGTCATGATCTCCTGGTTGGTGGGATCAAGCCCCATATCAGGCTCTGTGCTGACAGCATGGAGCCTGCTTGAGATTCTCTCTCTCCCTCTCTCTCTCTGCACCTCCCCCACTCATTCTCTCTCTCAAAATATTTTTTTTAATAGAAACACATTTTTCTCCTTATATTCATATACTCATTTTTTTAAACTTTTGTTTTGTGCTTGGAAAAATGAGATCTTGCTTCTGGACAACATTTTTCCCTTCCTTTAAAAAAACAAAGGTTATTAGTTTACCATTTCTTCACTTCTATCTCAATTCTCAACCTCCCCACCCCTGCCAAAAAAAAAAAAAAAAGCTTATCTGTTTTTATTACAGAATTCATTCATCTCTACTCTGAATATTAGGGAATGTTTTGGATGAAATGTTGGTGTTTAGGATAATTTTTAAAAGCAGCATATTTTACGTATAAGTGACATTTAATCCATGACTACATATTAAAAATTCTAACTTTGAAATGTATCAGAAATCCACCTTCTCTCTCCATCTCCATGATACTACTCTTACGTGTGTATGCACATCATCTTCATCTCTCATCTTGATTCTTTCAATAATACTCACTGGTCTGCTGTGTGTTACTCTTTCTTCATTTATTTTTCACACAGCAGCCAACTATTACATTTTAACATACAAATCAATCATGACATTACATTTATTAAGTTTGGAAGGGAATCCCTATTATAATACAATAAACATGAATTTTTTTTAATTATGAAATAAAACTCACTGTATAAATGTATAAAATATAAATGTATATAATATAAATATGCGTTGAAATTAATAATCATACAATATTACCAGCTCTTAATTTGGGGGTTAACCAAGAGTTAGGGAAAGCTTAAAATGGCACTTAGATTCAAGTAGTATGTTTGGAAGGAGATCGTAGGGAGCAGGGCAGGGGGGCAGTTAAGAGTGAGTTTAGAAAAAAAGCCAAAGGTTTTTTTACAGGTTGCCCCTGTAAAAAACACTACATTAGCACCTCAAGGAAACATAAAGAATGGTTCTTGTGGTTGTCTTTTGAAAGGATAGAAGTGGGGCATTTATCTACCAGGCTTTATCCACATTATTTGAATATTACCCCATATGGAATCAACTAATCAACTTCTTCACAGTTACAGATTGCTCTTGCCTCCAAGCTTAGTGGAGCTGCACTGCTGCAGAGAAAGTCCTGTGGCATAAATCTGAAGTGTGAAGAACAATTGAGCTAAGACACTAACTTGGTTCATGCTCCCATGAAACTGTCTAATGTATTAAAGGCCTAAATTATTGGTGGTCAAAAGGATGCAATATTGGGTAGCCAAAAACATCAACCACCATCCATATCATTTATCACTCAATTTTCTTTAAAAAAATTTTTTAATGTTCATTTATTTTTGAATGAGAAAGAGAGACAGAGTGGGCTTGGGGAAGGAGCAGAGAGAGAGGGAGACACAGAATTTGAAGCAGGCTCCAGTCTCAGAGCGGTCAGAACAGAGCCCAATGCAGGGCTCGAACTCACGAACCATGAGATCATGACTTGAGTCCAAGTCAGATGCTCAACCAACTGAGCCACTCAGGCACCCCTCACTCAATTTTCTTGAGGCCCAAATTAAATCTACTCTGTAGGAAATTTTGAAACAGTAGTCAGGCATAGTTTGTATAAAAAACTCAGGAGGGTTATTGGAAGAAATTACAGTCTCCTCTGATGAAGTTACCTTATTTCACTCCTTTATTACCTTCATAGCTTCCCTTCACCCTCAGCCAATTCTTCATCTGATCTAGGATGCTGGCCAGATGGGGTGACCCAGACTTTCATCCCTGAGAGATCTGAGTCTTTTGTTGCATTGTCTCTGTTGCTTGTCGTTGTTGCTACAGATATCTATCTAGAATTGGCATTGGCATTGAAGCAAGAGATGCCACAATGAAACCTCTGAGTTTAAGACATACAATATTCTTTTCCTCTATTCTGTTGCAGAATGCCTATTTCTCCATGGTATCCAGGATCAAATCCAAATCCACTAGTGCACTGGACTGCTGGTCTTCTTACAGGAAAAGTAACCAGGTGGCAGGGTTGTTAGTTGAAGAGGTTTATCTTCAATGGTTTGGAACTAAGGTTTATCTTCAATGCTGTAGAGGTACATACTTCAGAGAATATTGAGTATACTAATTTAATTTCTATTCTCCAGTACTGGATAACATTATATACATAATGTAAGACCAATGTGAAAGTCTAAGGAATAGTACATAACATGATCAAAGACCCCTGGGATTATATTATATATGAGAACAAAGGAGTCACCAAGTCAGAACAAGGTTCTGAAGCAAAACTGGTAAAAATGTATTGCAGTTTTCCCACACAGGGGTGAATAATTTTTAATCATTTTTAATGATGGAGATTGAAAAAAAATGTTTTCTGATTCAGTAGCTACTTACTAAGTGCCAGAAGACTTGTTGATCTGTTTCACTAAAGACAGTATGTGGACACAAGTTCAAGGAATGTACCTCATTCACCATGATTCATATATTTGTGCAGGGACTACACACGTGAATTAATTTTGGAAATGTTGGAATTATCTCTCCTGTGTCCTTAGTCTTAGAAAAAGTGCTGATCTATGAACTCCAGTAGGAATATAATACTGTTTCTAATTTAAAATCTGGTCTAGGGAAAAGGAGGCAGTTACAGGGACTTCTACTTGGCCTCCACTGCATAAGTTATCCTTCAATCAAAAAGCCATTTTGTGGGCTCTGTCCAAGCTGCTAAGTGTCTCCTTCCAATTGAAGTTCAGGGAAATAACGAGAGGCATGACCATAGACCTAGTGGATGTACTTTGCAGTAGACTGTGGGGTCAGAATTTGGCCTTTCTAAGCTTATACTCTAACAAAGGCAGACACGTGAGAATATTGGGTAAACAAAGATACTGTATGTAACAGCCCTCAAATTGTCTTGGTTAGCCCTTTTCTCCAGTTTACAGTTGCTTTAGTAAGTGACAGCAAGTGTTTTGAATATAACTAGGTGAATATCTATTGTATTTATTTGAAATGGTTTTGCAGTATCCTACAAATAGATCCAACCTCCATGTCAAGTGGGTGGACTCTGGGTCTCAGAATCCTCAGATATGGAAACTTTGGGGAAATGTCTTTTCAGATTGCAAAAACAGGCATCAATCAGACTTTTATTCCTATTAGGATGTTCCATTGATCATAGACTTCTATAAAATATATATGCACATGTACACAGGCATGCAATATTATTAAGGTATACTTCTCATAGCTGGGGCGCCTGGGTGGCTCAGTCATTTGGCTCAGGTCATGATCTCGTGGTTTGTTGAGTTTGAGCCCAGCATCGGGCTCTGTGCTGACAGCTCAGAGCCTGGAACCTGCTTCAATTTCTATGTCTCCCTCTCTCTCTGCCCCTCCCCCACTTGCACTCTGTTTCTAGCTCAAAAATAAACGCTAAAATATATATATTTATATTTATATTTATATTTATATTTATATTTATATTTATATTTATATTTATATTTATAATACATATATAATTATATATAAAACATATATATTATATGTTATATATATATATAATGTATAAAATTCACTTGTTTTTATTATAGTCACAAAGGTGATGATCATTACCACTATCTAATTTCATAACATTTTTATCACCCCCAAAAGGTTTCCTCTATATCCATTAGCACTTTCTTTTCCTCCCTTCCCTCCCTCATTCCATGGCAATCACTAATCTACTTTGTTTCTGTATACTTGCCTATTCTGGACATTCTATGTAAATAGAATCATACGGTACGTTGACTATTGTGACTGACTGGCTTCTTTCACTTAACATGTTAGAACAAACACACTCCTAAGATTAATTTAGAAAAGAAAACAAAAGATAGTTTTTATGCCAGAAAACTAAGGATGAAATGACTTTTTATTTTGAAAAAATGGTGATTGGTCAAGATGAAAATTGTAAAGTAGAAGATTCTTGAGATAAGGAAAAAAGATGCAAAGCCACTAAAATTAGAAGCAAAAATTTGAATTGAAGTAAATTAAGCTGGTTAAGTTGAAACGAAAGTATTCCCATTTCTAAAAATGAAATTATAAAGACAATAAATGAAGATGAATCTGAAAAAGTGATACTAAATGAAGAGTGAAAACCTATTTTCATAAAGAGGTTTCAGTTGGGGCCCTTGCATGTTGCAGTCAGTTGAGCATCAGACTTGGGCTCAAGTCAGGATCTCACTGTGAGTTTGAGCTCTACATCAGGCTTACTGTTGTCAGCTCAGAGGCCACTTCAGATCCTCTGTCTCCCCCCTGCCTTTCTCCCACACTCTCTCAAAAATAAATAAAAGTTAAAATAAAAGAGGTTTCAGTTGGAAAAATGTGTTATATTCAACAAATTTTAGTAGGGAAAACTTTACTAATTTATTAAATTCATATTTGCATGTATGTGTTCCAGGCAAAATTAATACAAAGAGAATCATTCTTAGAAAAGTCCTTATAAATATTTCAAAATATTCAAAATATATCCTCATAGTATTTGAAACATTTGAATATTTCCTTATATGAAAATAGGAGGGAAAAATAAACTCTCACAAATGTGTAAATAATGGTGAAAAAATGAAGTTGGCCTCAGTCCAGAAAACAATGGAAGAGGAACTTAAACATTCTGATGTATCAATTTTGAGGCACCAAATGCACTATGTTCAGGCCTTGATGGATATTACCATTTTAGAGTTTCAAGATTTTTTTGTCTGATTAATCTAGCATATACTTAGAAATATATGTCGTATTCTATGATTTTGGCTTGATGATTTCTTCTTGTATATCTGTAAATTTTAATTTCTGTATCTTTTTGCTTATATTATGTAGTGAAATTTTTATCTTTAATCATTGTTTTGCCTTAATATGTCTGGTATTTACATATTAGGTTCTTATGTTTATTATTTATATACCACAACCTATTATTTTTATTCTCCCCTTTGTTTCCTTGTGTTTGAAATATTTTTCTTATAAATTACATGTAACTGCTTAATAATAGAAAAATTTATTGCATACATTTCCTTTGATTACAGCATTCCAAATATTTTGTAATTGCAGTTTTTATATCCTCTTTGATAGAATTGAAAGAAAAAATATATATAGCTAAATCATACTGAGTTAGAACATATAGAGATACTAGACTTGATAAAGTTAGCACACTCATTCTTTAGAAAAGAAACTAATTTCTTGCTATCAGTCCCAACAGGATTACAAAATCAAAATCCTAAATCCGAACTACAAAAAAATCTATTAAATTTTCATATCAGAAATTAAACATTTTAAGAGAATATTATACAACTCAGTATTCCAAAAGGACTTAAAATTTTGATGTAATGCATCATTTTCTTTGCATTTTTTCTGTCACCCAATAGTTTTTTTAAATTAAAGGGTTTTCTATATCTAGGTGGGAAAGCTTTCTCATGTTTTATTTGTTCATTTCCTTGCTTTTGTTAACAATTTCTACTATTACTGCTTTATTACAGGACAACTTTCTACTATGTTTTATGAAACGTGTCTGTGTGACCTCTATGTGGTAAATTTTCTTAAATGTTCTATGAACATTAAAGTAGGTATATTGCTCATGATTACAGTTTTAAAAATTTGATATGTATGACAATAGGTGTAGGTTACTGATTTTGATATCCATTACCCTTAATTTTTCTTTTTTCAATTAATCTTTCTAAGCCAGAGTGGTGTGTTTAATGTCATTATTTCCTTCTATTTCACCTTACATCTATATGAAAATTTGGCTGTGTAATTAACTGTGAAAGTACCATAACTGTTATAGTTCCCATATGAATTCTGATCTTC
This sequence comes from Acinonyx jubatus, assembly GCF_027475565.1. Lineage (NCBI taxonomy): Eukaryota > Metazoa > Chordata > Mammalia > Carnivora > Felidae > Acinonyx > Acinonyx jubatus. The sequence continues at coordinate 91,129,935 of NC_069385.1, read as the reverse complement.
AGAAACATATTTTTAAATAAAGACCTTTTGTTAAATCAGTTTTAGGTTTACAACAAAATTGAGAGAAAAGTGCAGAAATTTTCCATATACACCCACAGCTTCCTCCATTATCAACATCAGTCATCACAATGAAACTTCTTACCAAGAATGGACCTGCATTGACACATCATAATCACCCAAAGTCCATAGTTTATGTTAGCGTTCATTCTTGATATTGTACATTGTATGTGGTTGGACAGATGTATAATGACATATATCCATTATTATAATGTCATACAGATTATTTTTCACTGCCCTAAAATTCCTTTGTGCTTTGCCAATTTATCTCTTTTCCTACCTCCCACCATCTTGAATACATCTCAGGTAACCACGGATATTTTTATTGTGTCCATAGTTTTTGCTTTTCTCAATGTGATATATACAGTACATAGCCTTTTCAAATTGGCTTCTTTCGTTTAGTAATATTCATTTAAGGATCCTTTATGTCTTTTTATAACTTGATAGCTCATTTCTTTGTAATGCTGAGTAATATTCCTTTGTCTGGATGTACCACCATTTATTTAGCCAGTCACCTACTGAAGAACATGTGTTGCTTCCAACTTCTGGTAATCATGAATAAAGCTGCTATAACATCCATGTGTCAGTAATTATACGGACATGTTTTCAGCTTCTTTGGGCAAATACTAAGGAGCAAAATTGCTGGATTATATAGTAGGAGTATTTTTGGTTTCAGAAGAAACCACCAAACTGTCTTCTAAAGTGATGGTACCATTTGCATTCTCACCAGCAATTCATGAGTTTCCCTGTTGCCCCACATCTTTGATAGTGTTTGATGTTGTCACTGATCCAGACATTAGCCATACTAATAGGTGTGTAGTGATAACTCATAATTTGCTCATCCTATGATGACATAGGATGTGGAGTATGTTTTCAGATGCTTACTTGTGACCTATCTATCTTCTTTGGTGAGGTGTCAGAGAAGCCTCTGCCTGTCCTCTCTGTTCCCAGTTGCAACCTCATAGGGCCCTGAATGTCAGGCTTTGTTCTTCCTCTATAGCCTGGGAGTAAATGTGATAAATAAACTGCTGTTGGTCTCATTTGTTCAGTATTGGGTTTTGTGTTTGGCTATCCCCATATCCCTAGATCAGGAATTTCTCCTTCATCAAAGGGGTGATTAAAACAATGTGTTTGTATACTACACAGCTTTGAATATGTCTGTTTCTGAAACAAAAGGCAGTTTACTATCCAGTATAATTAATATGTCTCTTTACAAGGAAAGGACAGACAGGATTGCTTGCAGCTCATTATAAAAGTCTCAGTTTCCTAAATTCAGGGTTCCTTGGCTATGATACACAGCCATTGTGTATGTAGCACTCACCTAATTTGCTTTACCAAACATCTGTGGGGCTTGAAAGGCCAGGAGAATCAGTGTAAAGTTAAGTTTGTGCTACCTGCTGACTCTTAAATAAGGTTCTTTGGTCTGTGACCCAGAAGTCTCTTTTCTTCCAGCCTGCATAAGACTGGCAAAATAATTGGTAAACTTTCAAGTAGAGTAAAATCAAATTCTTCATATTTTTTGACAACTTTGTTTTTTGTTTTTTCAATTTGTATTTGCAGATATACTTTTGACCATCCCTTTGTTTTTAGCCTTTCTAAATAACTTTGTTTTGATTTGTTTGTATATCTTATATATAGTCTTGAGCTGAATTTTGCTTTGTGTTTTAAAATTATTTTAATAGGTGATTATATCTATTTACATTGACTGATGTAATTGCTGTGTTTGGGCTCAGCTCTGCGATATTATTTGAAAGCTTTTTTAACATTTTTTATTTTTTGAGAGACACACTGATATTGTGACTATCAGTCTGACAAGTGTTTGTTGACTTTTTAAATTACTTTTATATTGCTTTTTTCATTACTTTTCGCTCCACTTTTCCAGTAATTTTCTTAATAATTATACTTTTCATAGTTTTTATAGTAATTGATTACTTAGGTTTCTATTCATTAGCTTTAAGTGCTAACAATTTATTCCTTGTCCCACTTATTTTCTTACATTTTTATCAAGTTTCTTTTGTTTTGTCCATTTTCCCTTCTCCAGTTTATTCAATTGTGTTATTTCTACTTTGGTAGAACATAAAATGTTGACATGCCATTCTTGCACCTGTTTTTACTTTTGCTTTAGTTTTAGCTGTATAATTAAAGATATCTAATGCCCACTATGAGACCTTCTGTAAAAGTCTCTCCAATCATATTTTATTTAGGTGAAGTTCTTCTGCTTCCTTGATCAACAATAGTGGGTATTGGCATATAAGTGATGAGTATTTCACTAATAAATTAATGACTTTTGGAGAGGAAGGGATTAATATTTTCTGATTTTATGATTCTCTTTGATTACTTTGAGATCTTTAATTTTCACTTGTTTCTTCCTTTTAATCGTTTACCAGCAAACCTCCAGAGGATGCCATCTCTTCCCCAGTCATCTCCCTCCTGTGCATAAGTAGTGCTTTTCTTAAATTACTATTTGGTGTTTTAAGCACCATATCTCAGACCTGTTTTTAACATTTTTCCACTTAGGAAAATTTGGGGGTTATTTTCATGTGTGTTCAGCATTGTTGATCCCACTGCCCTCTCCCCTTTCTTATGAAATCTATGCCAGGCTCTCTGTACCAGTAATACTCTTTGGATGGCTCTACCTTGTTTCCAATGTTATATTATATATAACATTGGTTATATGTAATAGTGATTTCTATCTTCTCTTTAATTTGTAGATATGGGCAATGGTGGTTTATTTACTCTCCTTTATAATATGTGTGATATTTTTTAGGATGTGTGCAGTAACTGAGATTTAGACAAAAATAATTCAATATATCATTCTGTACTATTTTCTAAAAAATATATTAATAGAATTGATTTAATGAATTTAAAGAAAACAACCTAACAGGACAAGAATTATGAGAGAAGTGAAAGAAAATGTTCTAAAAAGCTAAAATTGTTGTGTCCAAGCGACATGCAGAAGAATGAACCTGGACCACTTTCTTACACCATACACAAAAATAAACTCAAAATGGATGAAAGACCTAAATGTGAGACAGGAAGCCATCAAAACCCTAGAGGAGAAAGCAGGCAACAACCTTTTTGACCTCAGCTGTAGCAATTTCTTACTCGACACATCTCCAAAGGCAAGAGAATTAAAAGCAAAAATGAACTATTGAGACCTCATCCAGATAAAAAGCTTCTATACTGCAAAGGAAACAGTCAACAAAACTAAAAGGCAACTGACAGAATGGGAAAAGATATTTGCAAATGACATATCAGATAAAGGGCTAGTACCCGAGATCTATAAAGAACTCACCAAACTCCACACCCAGAAAACAAATAATCCAGTGAAGAAATGGACAGAAGACATGAATAGACACTTTTCCAAGGAAAACATCCAGATGGCCCACAGACACATGAAACGATGCTCAATGTCACTAATCATCAGGGAAATACAAATCAAAGCCACACGAGATACCACCTCACACCAGTCAGAGTGGCTAAAATGAACAAATCAGGAAACTGTAGATGCTGGTGAGGATGTGGAGAAATAGGAACCCTCTTGTACATTTTGGTGGAAATGCAAACTGGTGCAGCCACTCTGGGAAACAGTGTGGAGGTTCCTCAAAAAACTAAAAGTAGAACTACCCTATGACCCAACAATAGCACTGCTAGGAATTTACCCAAGTCATACAGGAGTGCCCATGCATAGGGGCACACGTACCCCAATGTTTATAGCAACATTTTCAACAATAGCCAAATTATAGAAAGAGCCTAAATGTCTATCAACTGATGAATGGATAAAGAAGATGTGGTTTATATATACAATGGAATACTACTTGGCAATGAGAAAGAATAAAACAATGCCATTTGCAGCAATGTGGATGGAACTGGAGGGTATTATGCTAAGTGGAATAAGTCAGTCAGAGAGACAGATATCATGTTTTCACTCATATGTGGATCTTGAGAAACTTAATAGAAGACCACTGGTGAAGGGAAGAGGAAAAAAATAGTTATAAACAGAGAGGGAGGGAGGCAAACCATAAGAGATGCTTAAATACAGAGAACAAACTGAGGGTTGATGGGGGTGAGGGAGAGGGCAAAGTGGGTGATGGGCATTGAGGAGGGCACTTCTTGGGATGAGTACTGGCTGTTGTACATAAGCCAATTTGACAATAAATTATATTAAAAATAAAAAAAAATTGTGTCCATATTTAGATGAATTTTTGATATTCTGAAATTCTAAACTGTTATTGAAAATTATTCCCCATCACAGATAGTAATGGAAAATTTCTCTATGCATTTTATAATGTTGGCTAAACTCTGAAACTCAAAGATTAAAAAATTTAATATAATAATTTCATGAACCATCGGGAGTATGGGAAACTTAGTCGGTTTAGCGCCCAGCTCTTGATTTTGGCTCTGGCGTGGGATCGAGCCCCACGTTGGGCTCCGCACTGAGCGTGAACCTGCTTAGGATTCTCTCTCTCTCTCTCTCTCTCTCTCTCTCTCTCTCTCTCTCTCTCTCCCCCCCCCCTCTGCCCCCCTTCTCTCTCTCTTTCTCTTTCTCTCTAGTAAAAAAATAGAGGCGCCGGCGTGCCAGTTGCCTCAGCCAGTTAAGTGCCTGGCTCTTGATTTTGGCTCAGGTTATGATCTCACAGTTTGTGAGTTTGAGCCCCATATCAGGCTCTGTTCTGACAGCACAGTGCCTGCTTGAGATTCTCTCTCTCTGCTCCTGTCTCTCTCTCTCTTTCTCAAAATATAAACCTTAAAAAATAAAATAAAATAAAATAAAATAAAATAAAATAAAATAAAATAAAATAAAATAAAATAAAATAAAAATATAAAATAAAATAGATAAATAAAAGTTTATAAAATATGAACCAATGACATTAGTCATATGAATATCAAATTTTCTTAAGAGTAACACTAGGAAATATACTTAGAAATATTGTGTTGTAATAAATCATAGAAAAGTTAAGATATAATTCCAGAATACAGGAGTATGACAAGACTAAGAAATGAAATGTGTGTCAAGCAGAAATAAATATAAAAAATTCAGTATGTGTTTAAAAGTTGGCACTTACATGTGGAATTTAAGAAACAAAACAGATGAACATAAGAGAAGGAAAAAAGAGAGGCAAACCATAAAACAGACTGTCACTATACGGTTGCTAAAGAGTTGCTGGAGGGGAGGTGGGTGGGAGATGGCCTAAATGGGTGATGGGTATTCTTTAATACCCTTTAAGAGCCCTCTTTAGGGCTCTTGTTGTGATGAATACTACAAGTTGTATGTAAATGATGAATCACTAAATTCTACACCTGCAACTAAAAAAAATGAAAATAAAAATAATAAGTGGTAGATAAAACACATCTGCATCTGTCTTTAAGAACATTAATATTTGTAAAGTTCTGTCTCAGTCCATTAGAACCGTGATAACAAAATAACATATACTGAGTTGTTTATAAACAACAGAAATTTATTTCTCCACATTTCTAGAAACTGGGAAGTCCAAGATCATGGTGCCACCATATTCAGTGTTTGATATGGCCCACTTCCTAGGTAGCACATATTCACTGAGTACTCACATAGTGGAAGGAACTAGGAAACTCTGTAGGGTCTCTTTTATAAGAGTACTAATCCCATTCATGAGGGCTCTACCATCATAACCTAAAGCACATTTTAAAATCCCCACTTCCTAATACCATTGTGGTAGAGTCCCCTTCCTAAGGAATGTGGTGAGGGGGGAAAAAAAAACCTGAAGATAAGGGAAGACAACTGGCTATGTGCACATATGTGACATTCCTCACGACTCTGCATGTCTGTACATGACATCCCTCATGACTCTGTAACATGATACCACCCAATCAGACCGTATGTCTGTATGTTACCATGAATGGGAGACAAAGAAGTAGAAAATTTATAAAAAGGCTACACCTCACTGCACTGTGGGCTCAGTTTTTCAGGTACAAGTCCACTGGCACGAATAAAGCTGCTTCCTGGATAGAAAGGCCTTAGTGCCCTGTCCCTCTATGCAAGAATCCTGATGTATTTCTCATGGGGACTCGCCTGGGAGACGGAGACAGTGTTTTTACCTCCCTTGTCACTAAGATACAAACCTAAGGGCACTGAGAGAGGCGACCTCACCTGGTGCCAGCAGACCATTTGATCTGTAGGAGACTGGTCCCTCCCAGCACGCCAGGGCGAGGGCCCTGGATGGGCAAAGGAACACATGAGACCCAGGGAACAGCTTAGGGAGTGCTGCCCATCAGACTGGTAAGAACCCAAGTTCATTTTGGTAGACCTGCCCCTAGGAGGCAAATGGGGAGCCTGTTCACCTCCCAGAATTTCCCTAGTAGTTCCATAAGAAATAAGGAAAGAAACTGAAACTCTAAGGCACTGGGCAGTAGGTTGGAATTGCTGTGTGACTATGTGTGGGGACTTCTCTCATTCATTTCCTGGGTCAATGATGATAATTAGAGCTAACTGTCTCTGGTTAGTCTACCTCAGAATGGGGACTGAAAGGAATATTCCTATGCAGCTGCTGAAACTCCCTTTGTTTCCAGGAAATTCCCTGTCTTCTCCAGACTGACATGGACTGCCTAATTCCACTAGTGGAAAACCAAACAAAACAGAAAACCTAGAGTCTGCTCCTCTGTCTGAGCTGAGAAGATTTAAAACTGGTACTACTCTTACTCTGCCTTCTGCTAGCACCTTGCCTCTTCTGTCTTTCCTTCCCCCTCCTCCTGTTTCTGCACCACCTGTATTTCTGCACATAAATGGGTCCTCAATGCCTTAGTCACAATCAGCTCCTCCTCCCACCCTAGATGTCAAAGAGCAAAGACCACTGACTTCAGATTTCCCCACCAGTGTTCCAGGTAAAAATTAGCCATGGGGAACAAATTGTCTTAAGTGAACCCAACTAGAAAGTATTCAGTATTTAAGCTAATTTAAGTTTGTTAGCTTAAGACCTGTTTATTAAATTAAAAAAAAAAACATTTATTCTACCTAGATTTGCTGAAGGTCAAAGTAATGATTAAGTTTGTCCCATAGTTTTCATGGGTAATTGTTAAAATAGCTTTCAAAGTCTTTGGTAACCTAAAATGTTAAAGTTTTGCTTGCATAATAAATTGGGATTTAATTTATTGGATATCTAATGAGATAAAAGACTAACCCACTAATTATTAGGTGTAGGTTTGTGCTTTTGACTTATTGCAAAAAGGACTATTTGGGTCTTACAAACATGCTTTGTGCTTTATTAAGATTTACAATGGAAAACCTACTTTGTTCTTAATTGATAAATTTACCATCTAAAAAAAATTCTGATGTGACAGTTCATAATTGGTTACTACTTAGTTTTCACTGGAGACTAATGTTTCTAAGAGTTAAAAATTCTGCTAACTGTAATTAAGACTGATAAAAATAAGGAAAGTAACTCTGTATATGAAAAAAGTAGGAGATGTGTAAGAAGTAAGAAATGAAAATACATTTTTTGTTGAAGGTAAAAGAAAGTAATTTTGTCCTAAATGAGACTGGTTGTTTGGAGAAAAAGAGCTTAGGTCAAAATCTAAAAGCAAAAGAAAGTTGTAGAAGGTTTGTGAAGTGAAATCTTTAGAACACAATTTTATATGTGGTCAGAACGACCTAAGGTTAAAATAAATGGATTTAAAAGTACACTGGTGTAAGATTAAAATTCTACTTTACTCTCTGTTAAAAGGGCATAGTTTTCTTGGATTGCTGGTATACTTTTGATTAAAAAAAAAAAAAAGGTAAACAAAGTTTTGTTTTTTTTGTTTTCTTTTGTTTTTTTTTACCCTTTTGTCTGCCCAAAAAGATGGAGAAAAAAAATATGATTTTAACCAAAGGGGCAGGACAGCACGCCCTTTTGAGTTGTTTTACTCAAGACTTGGTTGAAATTGCCCTTCCTTTAATCCAAAGGCTGAGGAGATGGTGACAATGTCCTCGCTACCAGCCTTCAAATGCTCCACATTTGTGTTGTTTCTTTTAGCAAAGGAATGGATGCCTATCCCACATAGGAGATAGATGACTCCAATATATAAAGGGGTTTTACTGGAACACATAGGAGCCATTTTGCTACACTTATCCCAGTGTATGCCAATTTGTAACAATCTAGATACTCTAAAATAGATGTCCACATGGCTGGAACATATTTATGTGGGCACTGCTGAAAAAGGCAAGGGGATAGACCTTGACTTTGGCCCTTTTGCCCCCTTGACAGCCAATTTTATCCTTACAATAAATGGTTTTCACCAGCCTTTTAAAATATATTTGTAAAGAGGATTACTGTTGGGCCAAAATAAAATTAGTGCATCCTTCTACTACCAGGGAAGTCTGCTTGGTCACAGTCAATACCCCCAAAGTCCTGCAGGTGGAAAACAAAGGCATAGGAGAAATCAAGGCAGACAAGGTCAGCTCTCAGGGTCAAGCCTGGATAAGAGCGACTGCTCCTCTCACCTCGTGAGAGTGACAAAGCTTTTGGCTGCCAGTTGAATAGCCAGCCAAAATGCGGGGCCAGGAGATGAGGCTTCTCCTGGAAAACTATCAGGGTCAGGAGATGAGGATTCTCCTGGCCAGCTATAGAAAATTGAGATACGGGACTTTTTCCTAAAGGTGGGCGATTCCCAAACCAAAGCCAATACTCCTTTGGGGATGCATTCTGAAAAATGGGGATGATTTTGATCTATAAACTCTGAAGAAAAAACAACTCATTAATTATCATGGGGCTGGAGGTCCTATAGAGAACCTCCAGTTTCCTACTGGGGCCCAGGTAGTTCCAACCCAAGATCCTAATCGGGACTATGACCATCCATTGAGAATTGGTATTGCCACCACTTCCAAGCTGGTGCTTTAGAGAAATTAAGGAGGCCTAAGGTTAAGCCTTTAAATTATGCTAAATTAGTCACTATTTTACAAACACAGAATGAGAGCCCGATGGCCTTCCTGGAGAGGTTGAGGGAGGCTCTCATTAAATATGTGGCTATCTTCTCTGACACCCCTAAGGCTGAGATGATTTTAAAGGACAAATTTGTTCACTCAATCAGCCCTAGGTATTCAGAGGAAATGCAAAACTTGGCTGTTGGCCTGGAACTTACCCTGGAGGAACTCTTAGGAGCTGCCAATCAGTTATACTACAACAGAGATTAAAAACAAAAACAAAAAACAAAACAAAACAAACGGAAAGGAGGCTTAAGAAAAATCTGAGGCCTTAGCTGTGACCTTATATACTATATCATACCAGAATTTGAGGCCTTAGTCATGACCTTATGTACTGTATCATACCAGAATTCCCAGGGTCCTGACACCAAATGCCACTTATGTGGCCAGTCAGGGCACTGGAAATGAGGCTGCCCTCAGAAGGGACAACAGAAGTCAAAGCCCCACAAGCCATGCTCCTTGTGTGGAGACAATCATTGGAAGTCTGAATGCCCTCAGGACCTCTATCTGCAAGGGCTCAGATAACCCGTGTCTCTAAAAGGAATGAATGGGTCCTGTGGCTCTTCGGGCTGGCTCCTGAACCCAATGTCTATTGGAAGCCCTGAACCTTAGGTAACTCTAGAAAACTCAGATAACTAAAAGGCTGATTCATTTCCTTCTTGATACCAGAGCCACCTTTTCTGTCCTCCTTTCCACTCAAGGCCAACTATCCAAACACAGCATAACAAGTAAAAGCGTCTCCGGAAAACTTATAACTAAATTTTTCTCTTAGACCCTGGATGCATAAGGGGAAAACTAATTTTTTTTCTCATTCTTTCTTGATAATACCAAGAGAGCCTTACTCCCTTGCTACGAAGGGACATTATAACTGAATTAGAGACTACAGTGCTACTAACTCCAGGACAGATAAAAAAATCGTGTGAATTTTTGGGAATTACTGGGTATGGTAGGCTGTAGATATTAGGGTTCAGGAAAATAGCTTACCTGCTATATCAATTATTAGAGGAGACTCAATTCCACGTACTCTCCAAGGAAATAAGCTGGGGTCTGACTCAGGGACACTGACTTTAGTCCTCGGGATGGTTACAAACAGAGCAGGGGCAATTACTTTTACTGAGCTCAGAGAGCTAAAAGATCATTAATACACTGCTTCAGGCCTTTCATTTAGGGAGGGCTAAAAGTTATCAAATAGCCCAAAGGGTGTTTACTGGGAAAAATTTGTCAAGGATAGTTCAGCAGGTAGTATCAGCCTATGATATCTGTCTTGGAAGTAATCTTCTCAAACACAAACTTGCCCTCCCAGGCAATCAAGGAACTGGAGGCTATCCAGGAAGACCAATAATTAGGTTTCACTCATATGCCAAGGTCAAAGAAATTCCAACATCTGTTGGTATGGGTTGATATTTTTACTAATTGGGTAGAGACCTTCCTCCCCTGCAAAAAAAAAAAAAAAAAAAAAAAGAAAGAAAATAAAGAAAAAGAAAAAAGGCAGAAGAAGTAATAAAATCTCTGCTTTATAAAATAATATCCAGGGTCAGCTTACCTAAAACTTTGCAAATTAATAATGGTAAATGGGTGCTTTGACTCTTACTCTGGTAGGACTCCCAGCTCTTGAAAAAGTTTTCTACCTCAAAATAAAGCAAACTGTCTGCTTATACTCAGCAAAACTCTAACACCTCACAAGCATTAGATGCTTTAAATAAAAAAATTAAATAAAGTTAGGGCCAGACTCTTGGAGAATAGACTCACCATTGATTTGCTTACTCCATCACTTTGGTCATGAGAGATTCCCTGACATGTTATTTCAATATGACCAATAATTTTCATAGAGTCTTAGAACTGATAGATGACATTTGGGCATAATTGGACAAAGTCAGGGTCTCTCCTGGATTGTCTGACTGGTTTGGGAACTGGGGACGTTATCTTAAGATGCCATCTTGTTTGGTCAGTAATTTCTTTACTTGGTGTTTTTCTCTTTGTGTCTGCCAATGTTTATGCCACCTCATGTCTGCCAGCCTTCCTGTAGAACCATACCGTGGGCCACTCAACCAACTCTTGGGTAGACTCTAACTGCTGCACCCCCATGCTGTCTCTTATCAGCTTGAAGAACCCAGAATAGTCATTGTCCCTTTCCTTAATGACAGGGGCCCTACTCCAGGGGAGGTATGAATAGGGAAAGGGTTAACATTAGGCAGGGACCTTCATAAAGGTCCACAAAGACCACAAGCACTCACCCCTTTAAATCAGGAGATGCTGTATGGGTAAAGGAGTACAATGTCCAACCCCTAAAACCCCTCCGGAGGTGCCTGTTCACTGTCATATTGTCCACCCCTACTGCAGTAAAAGTAGCCAAGATGAATCCCTGGATTCACCACAGCAGAATGAAGCCGGCACCTGGAAACTGGGAGTACATTTCTGATCCATTAAGGCTGTGCAAGCTGACCATATGGAAAAAGCAATATACAACTCCAGAAGTTCTGGGAGACAGCAAGCCTGCCTTAGTCACTCTGGAAGCTGACTAATCTATGTACGGCAGAAGCTTAAGGAATTGACGGCCGGTGGAACAAAAAGACTGTCCTTATTTTCTATTATCTGTTTCCTTACTGTGATGCACGGCCACCCCTTGTCACCTGCTGTTTTTGTGATTCCTGCTCTACTTTTCACCATAGGATTGACAGAGCCCACCCAGGCGAGCTGAGAGTATGATGAGAGGTTTCTGCTAACATTCACCTTCCTTTCGTGGATAGGATGCTTCATTGGTTGCAACATGGGGATCAATGGCCATAAGAGGCTAGAAAATTAGATGCCTAGGAAACTTATAGTGGAACAGAATACCCCACTCCTACTACCAGAATTTGGCTTCTCAAAACCTCAATTATTGGGAAAATCTGTCTTGCCCGGTAGGGGAGAAAGTTCACCATCTCTGTTGGAAGCTTAACATGCCTAGGCCAAAAATTTTATAACTCAACTGTCCAGGAAACCAAATGGTGGGGGTCCCCAGAACAACTTGAGCCAGATCCCCACCTTTTGTCTAACCTCTCTCATCTCCGAGAGGCCTGGGACAATGTAGATGCAGCCTTCGAATGCAGGCCCCAGGTAGACTATACTGGATATGTGGAAGGACAGCCTACACAGTACTGGCTGGTCTCAGTCATGTATGCTGGGAGCTATTCGTCCATCTTTCTTCCTGCTCCCACTTGCCACACGGGAACATTTGGGATCCAAGTATATAGGGACAGAGAGACTCAAAAGAAGTGACATGCCCTACAAATTGCCAATTGGAAAGATAATGAATGGGCTCTGGAGCCAATAATCCAATATTATGGTCCTGCTACCTGGGCAGAGGATGGTTCCTAGGGCTACCTGCACTCCCATTTACATGCTAAACCGCATAATCAGGCTGCAAGCAGTGGTAGAGATTATAAACAATTAAACTGCCAGGGTCTTATGAAATTTGCTTGGCCTTAGATTGCTTGCTTGCTTCTGAGGGAGGAGTTTGTGGAAAGTTTAACCTAAGCAACTGCTGCCTACAGACAGATGATGAAGGAAAAGTCATATAGGAGATCACAGATCGAATGAGAAAGGTTGCTCATGTCCCATTCCAAACAGGGAAAGCTTGGAACCATGGGAAGTTATTTGGAGGATGGTTTTCAACTCTTGGAGTATTGAAAACCCTCATAGGTATTATACTCTTATTTTGGGAGCTTGCTTAATCCTACCTTGCCTAGCTCTGCTGATTATACAGTGTGTCTCCAGCCTCACTGAGGTAATGGTTGAAAGAAAAAATGGTTACACATGTGATGATGTTATGGAAATATAAAACCTCTAAACCAAGTTGATGCTCTTTGACCGAAAATAGAGGGGTCTAAGCATCAAAGAGGGGAATGTGATAGAGTCCCCTCCCTAAGAAATGTGAGGGGATAAAAACAACAAACAAACAAACAAAAAACCTCAAGGGACGCCTGGGTGGCTCAGTCAGTTGAGCCTCCGACTTCGGCTCAGGTCATGATCTCACAGTTGGTGAGTTTGAGCCCCGCGTCAGGCTCTGTGCTGACAGCTCAGAGCCTGGAGCCTCCTTCGGATTCTGTGTCTCCCTCTCTCTCTGACCCTCCCCCGTTCGTGCTCTGTCTCTGTCTCAAAAATAAATAAACATTAAAAAAAAAAAACTCAAGGTAAGGGAAGGCAACCTGGTTATGTGCACATAGGTGACATTCCTCACTACTCTGTATGTGTACATGATGTCCCTCATGACCCTGTAACATGAGACCACAAAATCAGACCATATGTCTGTATGTTACCATGTATCAGACACAAAGAAGTAGAAAGTTTATAAAAGGCTACACCTCACTATGCTGGGGGATCAGTTTTTTTGGGTACAAACCCACTGAGCCCATGCAGGGACAAACTTAGCTCCTTCCTGGATAGAAAGGCCTTGGTGTCCCATCCCTCTATGAGAGAATCCTGTTACACTATCATTTTGGGTATCAGGATTTCAACATATGACTTTTGCAGTGATATAAACATGCAGACCATAGCCACGTCTTAACAACTTGAATATGGGATATTTTCTCAACATCAAAATCAATATCAGGGAAAATAAACCTTCAACTTCATATTAAAGAATGGATTCTTAGTTTCAATAAAGGTTATAGCACTGTTAGAAAATCTACTCTCTTCAGATTTTTGAAGCATCATTCTAACCTCTTCTTATTATCAAAATTCACAGGAGTATAAGAATGCTAGAGTATTAATTTCTAATTTTATAATAAATATTGAAGAAAAATAAGTGTATGTTCCCTTGTAAAGATATACCATTACTAGTATCAAGGTAACTCTGAAAATGCAAAATAATTCACAAGGTTTGAGCAAAGGTATTGGGATAGAATTAGACAATATTTTCTTTAAACTTCAGGTCTTCTTTAAACTCCAGCATCTTTTTTATGGAAAATTAAGAAACCCTGATATTATTCAAGAGATTGTCTCAAGGGAAAGATCATGTCTTATTTCCAAAGTAGTCCAAAGTGTAAACAATAAACTTAGACAGTAGAGACAACAGAAATCTTTCCTGATTCCTAGTCTACTCCTCAGTCTGTGAACAATTAAAGCTCCCTTCTTGCCCTTCTTGGTTCTGTCAAAGAAAAATTGCACTGGACAAGTTAAGCAGGCAAGGAAGACTATTGCAATTTCCATCAGGGAGAGAGACTGAACTCTACTGAAACAAAAGATGAATTTTTTTAGTACTGAGGAGAGCAGTGTAAAAGTACTGGAGGAAGTTAAGAGGAAGCCATTAGGTCATTCTGTGTTATGCTAATTGATGCTTATGGAATTTGGGCTCCTATTCTTCCACAGAGACCTGAAGATGGGGCACTTTTTTTTTTTTGTATGATTACATTTCAAAGGGGTGTCCTTGAGAAAGACATTCCTGTGTTGTAAAACTGGCAAGAGACTGAGAGAAGATTGATACCTGAAAGGATCAGAGAAAGAATTTACAACTGCAGCTCTTCTAAAGTAAATGTTCTGAGGAAAGGGAGGTCAGGAGCCTACAGTCAGAAAGAAACCTGTCTAAATTTTAGTCAATCTTAGGAGAACGATAAGGACAACTTGGTCAGTTTCAATAATTTTACTATGACATAACTTTTGAAAAGTTATATTCATGTCTCTTTCCCTTCCAATAAACGGTGAGCTTCTTGAGAACAGGTGTTTTATTGAATTCTGTAGTATGGTATTTTATAGTATTTTATTCCCTTCTTGCTATTCATGCTGTTTAGTTATACCATCTCACACTGATATTGCGCAGACTTTGTGACTTAGTCCGTTCAATGGAACATTAGCAATAATGACATAAGCTGAGCCTTGGAAAGTCTTTATGCATTGGGACTTTCTCTCCTGCTGGTTTTTGGAACTTTAATGCTACCAAGTAGAGAGCATGGATTAGCTTATTGGTAGAACAGTAACCTATATGGGACAAAAACAAAGTGTCCTAATTTAGGATCTCCTAGATAAAATAGTCTGCTAAATGTCAGATATGTAAGTGAGACTATCCTAGATCATTCAGTCTTAACTGAGCCACCAGGAGAAGACAGACTTTTGATAGTTTTGCCCACAAAAAAGAATGATTCTACCCCAGTTTTGAAAGAAATAATAAATATTTATTACTATACATCATTCAGTGTTGGAGTGTTAAGCACCAAAGGCTAATTGGTAACTCTCTGACCACTATCATAATACTTATAGTAAGTATCTAATTACTTTGCAGAATAAACAAGTAAATTAGTAATATAAATTTGGTAGAACAAATAGTAGCTGAAAACTGAATGATAAGAATTAAGCTATGTAGGAAAAAAAATGTAATTCATATAAAGCACTTAACATAGAGTCAAGGTCACGTTAAGCACCCGTACGAATATATGTTATCCTCATCTACATTTCTGGTAGGGTTAAATTTGACAAAATTAGGCATCATTTTAAAAATACATTATGTGTTTACCCAAACAGAATTATAGAGGTATGTGTGTGCTCCATTGTCAGCTTGACCTTAAAGAAGATAAATAAGGTAAAGCATCAGGATTTTCCTTTTATTAGGCTATACAGAAAGCTGTTCAGTCTCCCTTCAATGTACCCGTATGGATTAATCTACTTTTATCTAATCTGAGAGAACACAAACAATTAAAGAACCAACAAAACCAGGTATACCTAAGTTAAGACTGTATACCATGTATGTGTGCACACACATACACTAATAGTTTTTAATTAATGATGTATGATTCACTCACTTTTATTATGAACATACTCAACCTTGAATGCATTTTCCCTTTTTGTCAGTTCTCAGTTCAAATTACATCTTTTTTGCCTTACCCCATTATTTTCTGAAATCTCAATCAGAACACTTAATTTATTCAATTTTCTGCTGTACTTTAATTTTGCAAATATTTTAGTCCTATTATACTTCATCTGTCTGGTATTAACTGTATGTTCATAGGGGAGCCTGGGTGGCTCAATCGGTTAAGCATCTGACTTTGGCTCAGGTCATGATCTCACAGTTTGTGGGTTTGAGGCCCACATTGGGCTCTGTGCTGACAGCTCAGAGCCTGGAGCCTGCTTTGGATTCTGTGTCTCCCTCTCTCTCTGTTCCTCCCCCGCTTATGCTCTGTCTCCCTCTCTCAAAAATAAATTAGCATTAATTTTTTTTTAATTAAAAAAAACCTAACTTTACATTCATAACTATTGGCATAGGATTTTGTATCTAATAGATACCTACTAATTTTAATTTGGTTAAATAGAAAATAAGCATTGATAATTTTTTGAGCTATAATATTTTATGTGATTAATATTTTTAAAAAATTAAACATTTTTATGTAGGATAGATATTAAATAAAAATAAAAACCTATTACATATTGAATCATTATATTGTGTACCTGAAACTAATATAACACCGTGTATTAATTATAATTGGATAAAAATAAATTTAAAAAACCTATTATAGTCAGCAATATAGATATGCATTAAAAAGAAAAGCTGATGTATTCAAAAAGTTAACAGTGGCTATCTATTCACAGTATTATGTCCAGAATTTTCTGACTTTCCTTATCTATGTTTTCTAGTTTTATGAAAAAAAAAAGCAATCATTCTGTTATTTTAATAAAATGCATATGTTCTTAAAGTTTTTTGGGTAATGAAACTTTTCATGCAATTCAATTTTTAAACCAAGTATTACTAAATTGAAATTAGCATGGGTGGCTATTGCCTAGTCTTATATTTTAAAATAATTGGATGATTTTTTGGAAAGTAGCATTTACAGCAGATGCAATCAGTATTGCAACAGTAGCATCTAAATACTTCTATGTATGTCAGACTGTCCTCCAAGAGCCAGCATCTACACCTTTTCCATTGGTCTGTCCCCAGGATGCTGAATGTGTTTGGAGATGGTGTTCCCAGTGTTGGGAAGTCTTACTCAGCGACCAACCAGTAAATAGACATAAATACACTAGTGTCCTTAACTCTTGCTGAGTAATACTGAGGCTTGTATTTATGGGGGTATTCTTCATACTCCACTATGTAGCCAACCATTATCACTGCCTTTCCTTCCCTGCATTTTGGTTCCTTAATCTACTCTGGCACCTCTTCTAAATTGCTTGAACTGAATCTTTGATTTTGAGTCTGGTTCTGAAGGTGCCCAAACTAACAAAATGCATTTAAAATGTTTATCAATATGAATAACTTCTGTTTGCCCTCAGATTACCTACCAGATGGAATATGTAACAAAACAATTTTTTGTGTGTGAATTTGGTTCACTACCATATAAAATTGCATGTTTGTCTCTTCTAAATAAAATTTTAGATTGAAGAATAACTAAAATCATTTAATTATATATTAAGGCACTTTTTTTTTAAGTTTCAGAACTGAAGAAAAATTCTACGCATTGGTTGTATTACAGTACAAGTTACAGACTAGAATTCCAGCAGATGCTTCTTGAGTAAATGAATGTTAATATAGGAAGGGAAGGAAAACTGGCAGTTAATGAGCAGACATTGGCAGAGACACTGTTATCTTATTTAATATTACAGCAGCTCTATAATAAGATATAGGTGGACACTGAAGCTTAGCAATGGATACAGAGTCAGATCTCAGACTATCTGTCTTGACACTTTATCCTTATTCTGTGATATTCTTTTCTACAGAAACTGAAATTAAAATGAAAACATGCTTAGAATACTCTACTATATATTTATAAAGTTCAGATTCTAGTTATCTAAAGATATACTTATGTATGTAAACACATATTTTTTAAAATTATAGAAAAATTATATGTATATGAAAATTTGTAGAAACATAGCATCAAACCCTTCTGATTTTATATGAGGCTGTTTCTCATACATTACATTTACAAGTTCCTCAAACAGTAATGCCTAAAATGTCTTCCTTCAAAGAAATTATCCTTAGACATCAAATATTTTAATTACTTCTTTTTTATATGCTATAAATTATAAATGCAGAATCACTGCTTTTTTCATGGTTGTGATATTTAGAAGTACAGTTATTATCCAGGTAACATTTTAGGTGGCTTTATAACAAAGTAGAGTTTATTTCAGTTATAAAATAAGAAGAACAGGTGCTATCAAAACATTTTATATCTTTGCATGACATAAAAACTCTATTCTATGAATAAAACTTTAGTTTTTCTTCAGACATTAGAATAGTGGAGAATTTTTAGAATGCTATTTTCAAGGTTTAAGGAAGCATGACATTTTACTAGAAAAACAGAGGTGAAAGTTATCATCAATTACTACATGAGAAAAAGGAACACAAAGTTTTTTTTCTTTTTTTTCACTCTATCAAGTTAGGGAAAATTGCATTAGTAAGTTGAGGAGCTTGAAATAGCAGTTTACATTAAAAATCTATTCAAAGGTGACATCAACATGATTGCTACATTGAATTGCAGAACTACAGCTAAAATGTTACTCTGATGTTTAAAATTAGATTTACAAAAACAGCTCCCGTATGTTATACATATTATACAATTTGAACTAAACTATGGTATACCCTTTCCTTATACATTGCTATTATTTTCCACTTTAATAGAGGATTTTTATAGAGTCTTGTGTTTAAGCACATAATAACAGTTTAAATTACAAAACATGGTTCTTTAGAATCCCTCCTAGAATGTAAGAATCATGTTTCTTAAGTTTGAACACTTGATGCATCACTACAAAAAAAAACAAAACACCATCACCACCACCAACAAAAAAAATGAAACAAAACAGCCCGCTATTGTTGATTAATGAGTTTATAGTTTCAAAAATAGCTATATATTTTAGCAACTCTTGATTCTGGGAAATTTGGGTTCTTTTGAGAATTTTTATTTTGTTAAATAATGGAGTTTAAAGGAGAATTTTAAAGAATTTTAGAAGAACCTTTTTTTTTTTTTTTTAGTTACAAAACAGCCACTCAAGCAAACTACATAAAATCCTAACACAAAATCAACTGGACTTACAGTTCATGAAAACGTAAAGCTAAGTATTAGTTTTATAGGGGCAACTTAGCCCCTATAGCACCACCCTTGTACCTTTCCTAAGCTTTAGTTTAATTTAGTGATGAGGACACCAAAGACCCTAATATTTCCTTTAATACTTTCAATTTCCACACAATCCTTGCCCCCTTTTTCATACCACTCATAGCCCTCCATTTCTTAAAACAATGTATTTAAGGAGTTAGGGTCTTGTGACAATAATAATTCTTTAAGTTACAATATTTGGTCCAAAGATAGGCACTTTATTTCACAATCATGAGTAACAATGTACTGGAGCCCCCAAGGTTTACTTTAAGATGATATTTCACATCTAGGTCATTTTAACTTTAAACACCTGAGAAATAGAAATTTCTTTACACAGAAGTCTTTCTCTTAATAAGTGTATTTGTACTCTCAGTCATAGTCCATCAGTCCTTCAGTGAGTTTCTGCTAATATAGTTGAAATTATAGTTCTCCATAACATTGTGAGTATGTATTATATGGGGACTACTTCTTAATTTTTTGTTGTTGTTGTCAGTCTGTTTTCAGTAACAAAAAAAGAGTGAGGAATATACAACTTATTCATTAAGTTTCTTTCTTTTAAAAATTGATTAGGCTGTAGCTTAGAGTATGCACACAAACACATTCATTACACATACAATACTCAGTACATTCTCAAAATCATAAAAGATGCTTACATTTGAATAAGAGCATTATTACTAAATGACAAATTTTAATTCTGAGTTTACTCACTCGGGGTTTTAGTTCTTGAAGGTACTCAGTAAATTTGGAAACTCTGAAACTAAAAAAAAAAAATAAAGGAAAAGCAAAGCTACTTTTATATTTATCTCTTCCATATTACAAAAGTATTAGCAGATAGCTCAAACCATAAAAAGATTCATTTAAGATCAAATAAGCAAAAATAGGTTAAAAATAATGAGACAAAGAAAAACATGCCAGAAACTAATATATACCTACCAAAATTACGTTAATACAAATACGTGTTTTTGAGCCTTTCATACTTTCTGTCTTTGGGACCAAATTTTGATTGTTTGCATTAGCCAATGTGAAGAGGGAAATAAAGTCAGTTATAGATTACATAAGATTCGTAAGACAACAAAAGAGATTCAAGAAAATAATTATTCCCAGTATTGAGGTCAGGACAGTGTTTCATTCAAAGTTCCTAAACATTAAAATACTATGTTATATAATGAATGGTTTCCCTGAAAATAACCCATCCAGTATAAATAGCAAGGGGATTTATAAGGCTATTTCTTGTTATAATATAAATGGTTTGCCCTGTAATATCTGGGGTGAGTAAATAGTTAACAATTAAAACCATACTCAGTGGTGAGAGCAAGTGAATTCTTCAAGTTATGATTCCCTATACTCCTCAAGAGTTTAGTTGTTTAGAATGTTCTGAGTTAAGCGTTCATTAGAATAGAGTTTCCCCCTTCACTTGCATTATTACACTCCTTAAGGAGAGAATTACACATCTTCCTCTTGTTTGCCTAATGGCCCCCACTGAAATTTTTAATTACAAAGATGTGCTGTATATCTCTTTATGTACTAAAATGCATATCTCTGATTTATACATAAAATAGTAAGATTTTGTTTTTGCCTCTCTTCCCCTAGAACGAATTTTCACCCCTTCACTTCCATTGAAAAATCACATATTAGAGAAATAAAATTTTCCTCTTGCCAAAATTAATGATTCCTACTACTATAATTTTTATACTATATTAGCTCCATTCCCAGATCTACATAGTCTAAAAGTAAGGAGGTGAAGGTCCTCTCTTCTACCACACCTAGGGACAAATTTCCAAAACAAAATTTGGTTAAGACCATCCAACAGCTGACCAATAAAACACCGATTTTCCATGTACACACCTCTCCAATTTATTCTAGAAGGATATTTTAGAATATGTAAAAAAAAAAAACAACCCTCCATATTCTTCTAAGCTGCCGTTTGAAGTATATTAACAATATTTTCAATATTGTGCTAATAAATTATTGGTGTATAGCTAAATATTCTGTATTACAGTAAAATGCAAAGATGTCCTGCAGTGTTATGAAAAGTGACAGGCAGGACAGAGCTTTTTTTTCATTTTATTTTTTGCATGAAAACTGAGAATGTAATGATAGGAACCATGGAGAGGACTCAGGGCCTCTGCCAAACTTCTTACAGCTTAAATTGTGAAACATCTAAAACAGAAAGTCCTAAGCCATTTGTTTCTTGCACAATGAATATATCTTTTAAATGAAATGGTGGGGCAGTCCATTTTACACTTTCCAGTATCCCATACAGATTTGTCTCTGGAATAAAGGACAGCCACAGATACCCCACATACATACAGGCTTTATATTTATGGACATTTTATAGTTTACTCCTTAGTTTTATATATTAAATTTAAAAAGACCACACAAACCAGGTTTTTTTTTTCAAAATTAATTTTATGTCTTAGACTTACATTTCTGAAGATATTATATTTTACTGCTTAATTCTATGAATTAAAAGTCTAACCCAAGTAAACCTGTTATCTGCCTGTTCTTCAGCGTGGGCATGGACTCGATGGCCATTTGGTGCTAAATAAATAAAGTCTCCCTTAAGTTTTGAATAGATAAAGTGGTCCAAAAACTGAATTCAGAAGGAGAAATTTGAAGGAAGTAAACTGATACAAACAATAAAATTATAAAAATTAATAGTTCTCTTGGTAATTGCGTTTAGACAATGGGTGGGAATAAGAAAGGGGAAGAAAAAGTCTCAATAAGATTTAGAGATAGGGGCATCTGGCTGGCTCAGTGGGTAGCACGTGTGACTCTAAATCTCAGGGTCATGAGTTCAAGCCCCATGTTGGGGTGTGAAGCAAACTTGAAAAAGAAAAGATTTAGGGGTGCCTCAGGGGCTCAGTCAGTTAAGTGTCCAACTTCAGCTCAGGTCATGATCTCGTGGTCCGTGAGTTCAAGCCCTGCATTTGGCTCTGTGCTGACAGCTCAGAGCCTGGAGCCTGCTTTCAGATTCTGTGTCTTCCTCTCTCTCTTCTCCCCAGCCCCCCACCCCCCTGCCACCTCTCTCTCTCTCTCTTTCTCTCTAAAAAATAATCATTAAAAAAATTAAAACAAAAAAGAAAATATTTAGAGATGGACAAAGATACTAAAATATGTGATTTGGTCTACAAACTATCTGACATCTAGTGGTCAAAATAATTTGTAGCTGTAATTAGATTTTAAGCTGTTTAGATTGGCTTAATGTAAACTATCTCTATTTCTCCAATCTAATAAATTTTGTCAGACATTCAAACCTATTCAGTGGTCTCAGTTTTTTTAATTTTTTAAAATATTTATTTACTTTTGAGAGAGAGAGGCAGAGCACGAGCGGAAAAGGGGCAGACACACACACAGACACACACACACACACACACACACACACACACACACACACACACACACACAGAATCTGAAGCAGGCTCCAGGCTCTGAGCTGTCAGCACAGAGCCTGTTATGGGTCAGGGCTCCAACCCACAAACCATGAGATCATGACCTGAGCTGAAGTCAGATCCTTAAGTAACAGGCGTGTCCCGTCAATGCCTCAGTTTTAAAACAAATGAGATGATCCATAAACTGAAATAATTTAATCAAATTGAAAACTGAAGAGATAAGTTTAGCTCAATATCCTCAAATATTGTCAAGCCTTGGACTATATCCTAGTACATAATGGTATATCCTAATTAGTAAGTATATCCTAATAGTATATCCTAGTAAGTAAGATGAGACAGATTAACATATGCAACAGATGTGTCTAGAGTACCATACATGCCTCAAAATTCATTCAAAGTTCCTATTGATGTTACCTCAAAAAGCACCTCAATTATGTTCACATTTCTTAAGGCTTTTATTTCAAGCCATCATCAATTCTCACTCAGTGGTTGCTGGAACCACCTTTCAGCTTATAGTAAATTTTTTTTTTAAATCTAAAACAGATCATGGCAACCACTTCGCAAGAAGTCACTTGATAGATTTTCATGAAATTTAGAATAAAATCTCACCACCATGTTCTGCATATTAGTACCCCTGCCTGCCTCCTTAGCCACATCTTCTGTGTACTCTTTTCTTCCTTCCAGTTCTCTAACTACACTGCTATTCAAACCTACCACATTCATATCTGCTTCATTACTTTTGTATTTCCCTCTGGAAATGAGGTGCTTCCTCAAGAACATACCAGTTGTCTCTTTCTCTTCTCTTTGGTACCTGCCCAAATCTACTCTCTAACATTTGTTGCTCATCATTTACTATAACATTTTTAATTTTATTTTTCTCATACTGATTTTTGGCTATGTTTCTGCATATGTTGTTAACCTGCCTCCACTTTCAGAGGTGCAAAAATCTAGATAGTTCTGTTCACCATTCTATTTTACGACATAGGGAGTTACTTGGCTAAGTTACCAATAAATATGGAGTAATTAACTACTGAATGAATAAGAAAAATTAGTCTCTATTAACTTGATAACATAGTCAAACTCTTTGTAAGAATATTTTTGTTCTGGCCTTCTTGTTACAATTTTTGGAGAAAATAAATCTAAATTAAAATACATAATGTTGTTTCTTTATGGAGACCTCTTTTTGACTTTTTAAAAAGGCAAATGTACCTGATGAGAATATATATAAGACAGCTGGATTTAACATCAGGACTAAAGGAAATTTGATTTTTCTCATAGCTCTAACCTAAAAAAAACTGGTAATATTGGTGACCTCATTTTTTATGTTAGACTTTTTTTGTTTTTTTGTTTTTTTCTTTTACCTGTAGGCAGGGCTATATGATTTCATGAGTTATTTCTCAAGTTTGCTTTTAAGCATTCACGCCTTTTTTTCTTCCCAAACCATATCAGTGACCATCTCCAAAACATAAGATGGAGGTCTTTTAAGTTGGAACATTGGTGGGTACCAATGTCTGCTTTGCTTGTTGGATTCTTCAAATTTGTCAAGGGACACAGATTGAAACACCTGGATTTGAATATCTGAAAGAGCCAACCTACACTACTATTTTTCTCTTTAAGTTCTGATTTAAGGGTTTTTGTTTTGTTTTTTTTACCAGACAACGGAGAAGTGCCTGGATGACTTTTACAAATCTAAAGAGCATGGATAGCTCATGCTTTACTTATGCACAGAATTATTCATATTGTTTTAATTAAATTTTGAAAGTTGGGAACATTGATATGGATCTTACCTGATAAAAGTATAAATACAGGGAATTACTGTATTCAGTGTATCAAAATAATGGAAACCAGTCTGAGATAGGTTACTAATCTCTCCATATGCCATATGATGGTCAGAAAGCTCATGTTTTATAACTGAATTGATATTTTTGGCCAATATAAATGCCTCCCAGTAAATGTGTCACATATTTTTCAAGGACCAATAGGTTCTGCCTTCTTCAGCAAATGTAAGATGAAGCATAACATGTTGACATGATATCAATTTAATCTCATCCTATAAGCACATACTCATCATTCAGTAGATGACTAGCTTGAAGCAAACATTTTTAAAAAAAAATCTATATCTGGGAAGCAACCTGCCTCAACGTATAGCTATAACTCAGTCTAAAAGGTATATTCTCCCTATGACTTTACTACTACTAAGAAAAGAACAATTATTTTATATTAAAATTAAAACTACAAAAGTTATAATTAAATATTTTAAATTATATGTAAAATTAGGTGAAAATTTAAGTATATGTGCACTTTTAAGTTCGTCACTATTTATTAAGAACTGAGAAAAATGAGCCTAATCACACCTTGTCACTGTTTCATGTTGATTTTATATGTGGCTGGATTCCCTCCCTAATAAATGTGAAGCTAAATTATATTTTTATATAAATTTCTGAATAATGTAAGTTTCAGCATGTTATTAAGAAAGTATTTTATTGTAGATTCTTTTTTTTTTTCAACGTTTATTTATTTTTGGGACAGAGAGAGACAGAGCATGAACAGGGGAGGGGCAGAGAGAGAGGGAGACACAGAATCGGAAACAGGCTCCAGGCTCTGAGTCATCAGGCCAGAGCCCGACGCGGGGCTCGAACTCACAGACCGCGAGATTGTGACCTGGCTGAAGTCGGACGCTTAACCGACTGCGCCACCCAGGCGCCCCTTATTGTAGATTCTTAATAAGAATAATTAAATGGAGTTGTGTGCATGGGCAGGCAAGCCTATTTATGATTTTGAAAACATAGATTTTTGGCTGTTAAATTTTCTGAAATTTTCTTTGTTGAGTAAGTGTTCATGTTCTACTTCATTTAATGCATAAATTAAAAAAATGAGAGGCCCAGGGGAATTCTACCAAACATTTAAGAGTTAGCACCTATTCTCTTGAAACTGTTCCAAAAAATAGAAATGGAAGGAAAACTTCCAAACTCTTTCTATGAAGCCAGCATCACCTTGATTCCAAAACCAGACAGAGACCCCACTAAAAAGCGAACTATACACCGGTTTCCCTGATGAACATGGATGCAAAAATCCTCAACAAGATATTAGTCAACCGGATCCACCAATACATTAAAAATATTATTCACCACGACCAAGCGGAATTATACCTGGGATGCAGGGCTGGTTCAATATCTGCAAAACAATTAATGTGATCCATCACATCAATAAAAGAAAGGACAAGAACTATATGATCTTCTCAATAGATGCAGAGAAAGCATTTGACAAAATATAGCATCCTTTCTTGATAAAAACCCTCAAGAAAGTAGGGATACAAGGAGCATACCTCAAGATTATAAAAGCTATATATGAATGAACCAATGCTAATATCATCATCAATGGAGAAAAAACTTAGAGCTTTCCCCCTAAGGTCAGGATCAAGACAGGGATGTATGCTCTCACCCCTGTTATTCAACATAGTATTGGAAGTCTTAGCCTCTGCAGTCAGACAACACAAAGAAATAAAAGGCATCCAAATCAGCAAGGAGGAGGTCAAACTTTCACTCTTCACAGATGACATGATACTCTATATGGAAAACCCAAAAGATTCCACCAAAAAACTGTTAGAATTGATTAATGAATTCACCAAAGTTGTAGGATATAAAATCAACGCACAGAAATCAGTTGCATTCCTATACACCAACAATGAAGCGACAGAAAGAGAAATCAAGGAATCGATCCCATTTACAGTTGCACAAAAAACCATAAAATACCTAGGAATGAATCTAACCAAAGAGGTGAAAAATCTATACGCTGAAAACTATAGAAAGCTTATGAAAGAAATTGAAGAAGACACAAAATAATGGAAAAAGATTCCATGCTCCTGGATAGGAAGAACAAATATTGTTAAGATGTCGATACTACCCAAAGCAATCTACATATTCAATGCAATCCCTATCAAAGTAACACCAGCATTCTTCACAGAGTTAGAACAAATAATCCTAAAATTTGCACGGAACCAGAAAAGACCCTGAATAGCCAAAGCATTCTTGAAAAAGAAGACTGAAGCAGGAGGCATCACAATCCCAGACTTCAAGCTGTACTACAAAGCTGTAATCATCAAGGCAGTATGGTACTGGCACAAGAACAGACACTCAGATCAATGGAACAGAATAGAGAACCTAGAAACAGACCCACAAACGTATGGCCAACTAATCTTTGACAAAGCAGGAAAGAATATCCAATGGAATAAAGACAGTCTCTTCAGCAAGTGGTGCTGGAAAAACTGGACAGTGACGTGCAGAAGAATGAACCTGGACCACTTTCTTACACCATACACAAAAATAAACTCAAAATGGATGAAAGACCTCAGTGTAAGACAGGAAGCCATCAAAATCCTCGAGGAGAAAGCGGGCAAAAACCTCTTTGATCTTCCTCGCAGCAATTTCTTACTCAACACTTCTCTGGAGGCAAGGGGAACAAAAGCAAAAATGAACTGCTGGGACCTCATCAAAATATAAAGCTTCAAATATATAAATATATATTTATATATATATATAAAGCACAGCCAAGGAAACAATCAGCAAAACTAAAAGGCAACTGATGGAATGGGAGAAGACATTTGCAAATGATATATCAGATAAAGGGTTAGTATCCAAAATCTATAAAGAACTTATCAAATTCAACACCCCAAAAACAAAGAATCCAGTGAAGAAATGGGCAAAAGACATGAATAGACACTTCTCCAAGGAAAACATCCAGATGGCCAATAGACACGTGAAAAAATGCTCATCACTCATCATCAGGGGAATACAAATCAAAACCACAATGAGATATCACCTTACACCTGTCAGAATGGCTAACATTAACAACACAGACAACAAAAGATGTTGACAAGGATGCGGAGAAAGAGGATCTATTTTGCATTGTTGGTGGGAATGCAAGCTGGTGCAGGCACTCTGGAAAACAGTATGGAGGTTCCTCAAAAAACTAAAAATAGAACTACCCTAGACCTAGCAATTGCACTACTAGGCATTTATCCACGGGATACATGAGTGCTGTTTTGAAGGGACACATACATCCCATGTTTATAGCAGTACTATCAACAATAGCCAAAGTATGGAAAGAGCCTGAATGTCCCTTGATGGATGAATGGATAAAGAAAATGTGGTATATACACACAATGGAGTATTACTCGGCAATCAAAAAGAATTAAATCTTGCCATTTGCAACTATGTGGATGGAACTGGAGGGTATTATGCTAAGTGAAATTAGAGAAAGACAAAAATCACATGACTTCACCCAGATGAGGACTTTAAGAGACAAAGCAGAGGAACATAAGGGAAGGAAACAAAAATAATATAAAAATAGGGAAGGTGACAAAACAGAAGAGACTCATAAATATGGAGAACAAACTGCGGGTTGCTGGAGGGGTTGTGGGAGGGGGGATGGGCTAAATGGGCAAGGGGTACTAAGGAATCTACTCCTGAAATCATTGTTTCTCTATATACTAACTAATTTGGATGTAAATTTTAAAAAATAAAAATAAAATTAAAGAAAAAAGGAAAAAATAAAATAAAATAAATGAGAGGTTACAATCATCCATAAATTTTAGGCCATAATAATACCTTGAGTCTAAAATAATATTAGATAATGATGTCACATTCAATCATTTTTTGTCTTACATAATTCATTATCACCATGGACTGCAGTCTCTATTTTTTGACCCATTGTGATAATACTACTGACATCAATCCTTTACATTTTACATTATAGGCACGCTTTGATTTGATACATGTTACTCTGTTTACCTGCAGACATATTGAAAGTGCTTAGAAACCAAATGTTAACAAACTTTCTCTATGTTCACTGTTACACATATATCAAGATACACATAGCAACAGCAACTGTATTTGACTTCAAATTGGGATATTTTGAAAGAAATTAAACATATTTTCAGGTACTGTTATTTTTTCCAGTCACCAGGTGTTGTTGTTTTTTTTGGTTTTTTGCCCACCTGAAATAAGTAAAGTAGCCTGCAAGCTGAAGGTTTCCACAGAGAATAAAAATTCAATTATTTTTGAAGATGAAAACTATCACTGACCATGCTAACCAATTTAAAAGCACTAAAATCTGAAAAAGTAAGCTTAACTGAAACTATAATGTGGACACTGGGACTATCAGGAAACAACACTGAGTTGCATGTTTGCTCTTTCCATAAATGAGAAAAATGCAATATTTTTAATAGATTGGAAATAAAGATTTTCTGTTATTTTAACATTGTGTGGAACCTTAAGAGAAATTTGTGGTTATACCAGATCCTCTACTATCCCAGATGGTAGACTAAATCAGTCTCCAGGAACAGGTATATTGCAAGTCAGCCCTAGGTTCTTTTTCAGTTTGCCTGAGTATGACTTCACTTCTGCCTAAGCAATGATATGAAAATATGATAGTATTGACTTGAATTCACTGAAATGATTCTCAGTAAATTATTAGCTCCCTTTTCACATATTCACGGTCAGAAATATGAAGTTTATGGAGTTTGCAATGAATTAATTTACTCCATTTGTTCCAAATAATCAATTCTTGCTTGTAAAGGAACTTAGAGCTCTATACAATGTCTATATCTCCTAACACATTCTGACCATAATACCCAAGAATCTTACATATTTTGCTGTATGGATAGAAGAAATAAGGTTAGAAAAATAATGACATAAGTGAAGAGAAAAAGAGAGAAAGTGAAAGTTAGAAATGAAAATCCAAAGGAGATTAAAATGATATTTCCTTCATCTCAATAGTAAAGAACAGTGTTAGAACTATTAAATGAAAATTCAGTGTATTCTGAATTGATTCTTGAATCAGTTCATCAATTCTGCTCCCCTTAGTAATGTGTTTATATATCATCTAAATAATTTTTGCTTTCATTATTAGTTATTCAATAATGAGCTATCAAATTCCTGATTTATGCATTAGCTACTTTGTTAAGATAGAGAGGTAAATTTGGTAAGATGTAGAATTGGGAATATGAGGGGGAAAGGAATAATGTAGTAAAGAGATTAATTAGAAACTGGTAATCCATAATTGAAAAGGCAGAGACTTCACATAGTGTTCTGAAAGCTAAATCTAGAGAGAAGTTTAAAAATCATTGAGGTCATTTGGGGTAAAAATGTGCTACTGATAATTTGCATTTTTACCTGAATTACCAGGACCTATCCCTGGAGCATCTCTGGCTCTTAGTATCCTGGGAACTTAGAGCAAATCAAAACCCTGTTAGCTGAAAAAAACTTTAGATTTAGTTAACTGTAGGCTCTTGTTTACCCCATGGAATAAGCAATAGCACAAAAACTGACTCTGTGTACAAACATGTGTCCATATCTTTTAAGCTCCGATATTACATTGTTGACCTAGTACTAGAGATGGTCCCAATTAGTGTGGTAGAGCCCCTCCCTAAGGAATGTGGTGGAGGCCTCCTCAGAACAAAGGAAGACAACGTGGCCCAATTAACTCTTGTACATGTGTGCGTAACTCTGACACAGCTCTGTAACTTGGACTGTGTCCAATCAGACTGTATTTGTCACCATATATTGGAGACAAAGAAGTAGAAATTACATAAAATGCTACACCCTGCTATGGTTGGGGCTCTGCGTTTTTGGGGTCTTAGCCCGCTGAGCCTGTGCCAGCATGAATAAAGCCGCTTGCTGGAAAGAAGAGCCTCAGTGTCCTGTCTCTCTCTGTGACACTCCTGCTACATTATTAATATAGCACCACACATGGCACAATGGTAGTACAAAGAGTTTTTGTTCTTACAAGAGCTCTAAAGAGTCCATCACTGATATTTGATTCTTGTTTTCGTTTTAACCTATCAGTTTCATCCTTATCTTAAAAATACGGAAAATGCAAGGGGTATTTTTTTAACAGTTAGTAGGAACAATGCAAAGAAGAAAGGAATAACAGGCAAAATATTATGTAAACTAAAGCCTATTCAAAGTCATTCACAAAGATTTAGAGAATAAAATGAGGAATAAATTTGTGTTCTATCTCAACTGAGCTGCCTCTAATATGAGTTTAAATAAGCTTTTGAGCATTAAGTCTTCAGTCATCATCAACTCATTTATGTTATCAACCACAGGAAATAAATACAAAGAAGTTTTGTTAATGCTATAAAATTTAGATTTCTTTCCAAAAATCAGATAAGTTTAGGTTTTCTGTTTAGTATCTATGCGACTAGCGCCATTAGTATACTTAAAGAATATCTAAATAACACATTTTATTCTCAATTTATATCAATTATAACAATGAAAGACTACCTTATAAAATAGGTTATCTGAGAACTTTTTAATAGTTAGAAAGACTTTAAAGATGTATGAAAATAAGCAAAGACCAGTAAAATGTAAACAAACAAAAACTATTTATTCAGAGCTTGCTATAGCAAAGGAATTAGCCACCATCACTTGAGTTTGTTAAGACTCAAAAGTAGGGCAGAGAAGTGGGAAAACTTTGTAGTAGAACAAAGGGAAGCTTTCAGCTGTGCCTTGATTGGAGGATGTTGACATGGACAAGTTTTAGACTAATTGAAAGTGGGGCATTATATGTGATTGGCTTTTTCTAGTTGGTCCTAAGTTTGATGTGGAGGCATAAATCCTGGCCACTTTGATCTAATGGAAGCAGTAGTTATTGTTTGTCTTTCTGGATTGGTTCCTTGGGACAATAGTCTGACTTCCTAGATTGGTTACTATAGACAGTAGGTTTGCTTCCTAAGATGTTTATTTAGATAAGATGTTAGCTTCTTGGGCTGGTTGCTACAGGTTGTATTCTATTTTTATGTATCATCTTGTAATTGTCCATTTGTATATTCTGTCAAATCTCAGATATTTATCTGAAACCCTGATTTTTTTATTACAATATATTTTCCTATAGGAAGAGTAAAACCATTAGACTATGCAAAATTAATATAATTCTAAAACATTTCTTTTAATCATAAACATATAATACTTTCCATATGTTTCCAAACTATTCCAAATAGTATATATTTTTGTCAATAACTATAACTCAAAAAACCTAATTATAAGTTTAATTTCGACAAAGCTTATTCAGGCTTTGAGAGAGTTGAACAGTGTCTCCATTCTTATTAATAATTTAAGAAACAGTTAAGGTGGTGCCTCAGTGATTCAGTTGGTTAAGTCTCTGACTCAGTTTGGCTCAGGTAATGATCTCATGGTTCATAAGATCAGGCCCCATGTTGGGCTCTGTGCTGAGTGTGGAGCCTACCTGTGATTCTCTTTCTCCTTCCCTCTCTGCCTCTTCCCTACTCAGCCACACACATTCTTTCTCACAGTCTCTCACTCCTCTCTCTCTCTCTCTCACTCTCAAAATAAATAACATTAAGAGAAAAAACAGGGGCTCCTGGGTGGCTTGGTCGGTTAAGCGTCCGACTTCAGCTCAGGTCATGATCTCACGGTCCGTGAGTTCGAGCCCCGCGTCGGACTCTGTGCTGACAGCTCAGAGCCTGGAGCCTGTTTCAGATTCTGTGTCTCCCTCTCTCTCTGCTCCTCCCCTGTTCATGCTCTGTCTCTCTCTGTCTCAAAAATAAATAAACGTTAAAAAAAATTTAAGAAAAAGAAAAAAAAACAGATGAATTCCGTAAAAAAATGATAAAGTATTTAAAAAATTGTTTGATTCACTTCAATGTTTTCTAACTTGTACAATCACTTGAAATATTAGAAATCTATTCATGTTATCTGATTTATTGACTTAGTTCTTCCACACATCATCATCATCTTTGTTGTCACCATCATCATTGTCATCATCATCTTCATCTCATCATAAATAACAGATACATTGTGAGCAGCTACAGGGTAGTAGGCCCATAACTGAAAGCAAAAATAGAAGAATGAGAGCCAGTACACATAATAGTTAAGATTCAGATCCTGAAACTAGATTTGTTTCACTAGTTACTAATTAAATAGCCTGGGAAAAATTAAAAAAACAAAAACAAAACAAAACAAAAAACCAAAGAAAAAAACGACAACAACTTCATATCTCAGTTTTGCCAAGTGTGAAATGCAGATACCTCATTGTGTTGCTTTGTTAATTTGAAAATTTATATTAGATATTAGGTATTATTACTATATTTGATTGTTACAAAACCCTAGGAGGAATGTATCTTCATTATCTCTATTAAAAATTAACTGCATAATAAGATTGAATGTTTGTTAAATATCTTGACCAAGATCACGTTATTGGGGAAGTAGTAGTGTAAACACTGAGTGTCCTTTGTGACAGCATGAATAAATTGCAAAACGTGTTAATTGGTGAGTAATTAA
This sequence comes from Acinonyx jubatus, assembly GCF_027475565.1. NCBI lineage: Eukaryota > Metazoa > Chordata > Mammalia > Carnivora > Felidae > Acinonyx > Acinonyx jubatus. Next base: position 91,097,198 of record NC_069385.1, on the reverse strand, counting down.
GGACCCATGAATTAAAGGTACAGTAGTTCAATTAGAATAAAGTTTAACAAGAGAAAGTGGTCATTATATTAGGAATACTTCTTGGAATTAAAGTGTAAAAACACCTCAGACATATTGAAACCTAAGATTTAAGTAGTTTTTGGTATCCCAGAAAGCCAGTGAAAGTTTTTGAGCAATGAAATTATATATTAAAAGAGATATTTTACAAAATCTGAAGAATATCAATGTTCCTTATAAAACAGATTTTGGAAGAGTCTGATGGAGATAAGACTGTCTTATTCCTGAAAAACAAAAAAACAGTTGAAATGTTAATTTCAAGAAAAATTTCAATGGAAGTGAAAAATAAGAGTGAGAAAAGCTGAGAGATAAACAATAAAATGAATTAATAAGATTTTCAATCTAAGTTAATATGAATACATAAATGTATACATGTAGTTATGAAAAAGACTATGCATTTTGATCTTAATGAGCTGGGAGATGATGTATCAGTATTCAACTTTTAGAATATTTTTTAAGTGGACATTTCTTTCAATTAATGCTATATTTTCTTTATATAGATTAGTTTTTATAAATATTTATTCACTTTACACAGAGATTCATCTCACTAAATTTAAGTCAACATTCAAAAATCAATTAATGTAATCTATCACATCAACAGTCTAATCTCAAAAGGAAAGTATTTGGTGACCTCCAAAGCATGCGACTCTCTAGAGAGAACAGCTTATAAATTTTAAATGAAAGTTCCCTCATTAGGAATAAAAAAAAGGTGATGATAAAATAGGATTAAAGGAAATAAATCCATAAATCCATAGAATTTGAGCAGAAGGCAGGACGGGTTTTAAGACAGGAGAGTTTGAACACAAATAATATAGTTGTACATATCATATAGTGTGCTTATTATATTGAATGTTAGTGTTATGAATATAGAGGAAGACCTTCACATAAATTATGTTGTTGTTTTAGAAACTTAATCCCAGATAAATAGTGAAAGTTATTAATGGGAAATCGTGAAGTTTATGATTATGGTATGGGAGAGATAATGTCTGAACTTCAAGATAGCACACCAAGAAGGGAGGCTAGTTTAGAAAAGAGAAATTATAATTATGAGTATATACAAAATTTCTACACAAAAAAGACATCACTTTAGGTTATTTCACATTATCAGGTAACTGAGCAGTAACTTGATGTTTCTAAGTTATCTCTGGAAGAAAGAAAGAAAGAAAGAGAGAGAGAGAGAGAGAGAGAGAGAGAGAGAGAGAAAGAAAGAAAGAAAGAAAGAAAGAAAGAAAGAAAGAAAGAAAGAAAGAAAGGAGAGAGAGAGAGGGAGGGAGGGAGGGAGGGAGGAAGAAAGGAAGGAAGGAAGGAAGGAAAAGAAAATGTTTAAACTTTTCTGGTTATTCTAACATACATTTATGATTACTTTAGCATATCAAAGAAATCACTAGAATACTTTTATTTAATATGATAGGTCATAAGCAGAATATATATAATTATGTATATTAAATTATGATCTAATATCCATAAAATTGAAGTCAGGTAAGAGAATCATAAAGTATTCTGCATTTTACACTTTAAAATAATCATATTTTTTGCTTACCTAAGAACTATTAGCTATAACTGACCATTATTAAACAAAGGTATTTTCTCATTTCCTAAGCATATTGAAATTTTATGTTCTACTTACATTTTGTTTCTTCTTACATTTCTTACCAGGGAAAAGCTTAGTCAAGATTTTGATATAGTGATTCATATGGTTAAAGCAAGAAACATACCTTATAAGAATAAAATTTAGCATATCAAGGTAATTTATAAATAAGAGTATTTAATAATTATTTGCCAAAGTAAATTAAGTTTTTAAACTAAGCATTCATATTCTTATGGTTGTAGCACTGTATCTTTGCCTATGTAAATATAATGATCTGGAGTAATTGGTGGCTACCTCTGTAAAGTACGTGAAATGATTGTAGCTTCATAACCTTGGCAATTTATTCAAGTGAGTAGTTGCTATTAAATAAAGTTAGCTTAAGCTTTTCTTCAGCATTTGATTAAGTCTTGCACAGCTGTTTTTCAGTCAAATATGAAATTTCATTACTATAAATCTTTGGTTCAATGACTTTCATTTTATTTAAACCACTATTTTCTGTCAAAGAAATTTCATGCCAATGGTGAGACATTTCTGATTTTAGATCACAGTATTGCTTTGAAAGAATGCTTAATTTTTTTTGTGTTATTATACCATTTTTTAGAAATAAAAAAATAATTCACCCATAGGAAATTTAATTTTCAGAGTGTATCTTTAACTATTTTAGTAGCATAAAATTTACATCTAAGATATTCTAGAAATGTTTAACTCATCCTAAAGCCATATGTAAAAATAGATATTTTTAAGTCCCCTGTAAATAAGATCTTTTTGTTTATTAAAAATCAGTTCCTTGTGTTAAGAATGGATAAACTAGGGTGCTAAGAGCAACTTTTAACCCTAGTGATTTCTTGATCCTTCTTCTTAATTTAATTCACAGAAATTTGGGAAGAAAACAAACTCAACTTTTTATTAAAAATGCGTCTTTTCAGTGTAAAGAATAGGCATGTTCAGGGACCTGGGATCAGGTTCTGACTCTCCCATTTACTTACGGCAAAAGATTTAGGCTCATTCATGATTGCTCCTCATTATTTGTAAATGATGTGTTAAATTAGCATATTTATAAAAAAACTTTTCAATTAAAAGAGTCTAAAATAGTATTATTGTAAACATAGATCTTACATATTTCCTGAAGCATTAATATTTTTATCCTTAAGGATTTTCCCACATACAAATAAATACTGTTGACATTTTTTCCTCATCATTTGATCACTTAATTCCATTAATAGATTTAGAAAAAATAATTTATTTTTAAGAGCTGTTTTAGATTTGTAATAAAATTAATTTTTTTCATGCACATGTGTGCACACACACATACACAATTACCATGCAATAGATGCTACAGTTATTGTCAATAATACAAACAGTATTATTGGCCCTTGGAAGACATGTAACTTAAAACCTTAGTGACAAGCTAAGTGAAGATTTTTTTTCATTTTAACCAACTAAAGCCTTTATCTTTTTATGCTCGTTTTTTCTTTTCATTATGATAAGTGTATTCTTTAATGCCCATCCTCTATTTCCCCAACCCCTACCCACCTCCCCTCTGGTAACCATCAGTTTGTTCACTATACTTGAGTCTGTTTCTTGGTTTCTCTCCCACCCTTTCTCCCTCTCTCTCTCTTTTTCCTTTGCTCATTTGTTTTGTTTCTTAAATTCCACATGAGTGAGATCATATGGTGTCTGCCTTTCTTTGACTGACTCATTTTGTTTAGCATTATACTGCTAGCTCCATCCATGTTGTTGCAAGTGACAAGGTTGCAATCTTTTTTTTATATATACCTGAATAATATTCCAATGTTTACCACCTCTTCTTTATCCACTCATCTATCAAGAGACACTTGGGCTGCTTCCATAGTTTGACTCTTCTAAATAATACTGCAATAAAAAAAGGAGTGCCTGGATCTAGTTGAATGGTATTTTTATACTCTTTGGGTAGATACACAGCAGTGTGATTTCTGGACCATAGGATATTTCCATTTTTTGAGGAATCTGCATACTGTTTTCCACAGTGGCTTCACCAGTTTGCATTCTCACCAGCAACACAAGATGGTTCATTTTTCTCAACATCCTTTCCAACATTTGTTGTTTCTCATGTTTTTTTTTTTAATTTTTTTTTTATTTTAGCCATTCTGACAGATAGGAGATGATATATCATTGTGGTTTTGAATAGCATTTCCCTGATGATGAGTGATGTTGAGCATCCTATCATGTGTCTCTTGGCCATCTGGATGTCCTTTTTGGAGAAATGTCTGTTCATGTCTTCTGTCCTTTTTTAAATAGGATTATTTGTTTTTTGGGCATTGAGTTGTAACAGTTCATTATATACTTTGGATACCAGCCTGTATCAGATATGTCATTTGTAAAATTCTCCAATTCAGTAGTTTCCTTTTTAGTTTAGTTTCCTTTGCTGTTCAGATACTTTTTACTTTGATGTAGTTCCAATAAGTTTACATTTGCTTTTATTTTCCTTGCTTCAGGAAACATATGTCAAAAAATGTGTTATGGCCAATGTGAGAGAGATTACTGCCTGTGCTCTCTTTAAGGATTTTTATGGTTTCAGGTCTCACACTGTAATGCCCGAGGTCGCGAAACCCCCCACAAGAGACCACCAGAGTCGTAAGTCAGAGCCAAGCGGCAAGGGTCGTTTATTGCAGGTTCGAACCAGGACCTCCGCGCACTCGTTGCCGGTGACGCTAAGAGGCCCCTATCAGGATTGGTACAGCGTTTTTATAGACAGAGACAAATAGCATAGGGGAGGTTTCAGATTATGAGGGGCCTGATTAGTTGATTTTAAAGTAAGGACATTTGTTGTTCTCTGATTGGGCGTCCTTTGTCCTTTGGCGGGAAGGCTTTGTCCCTTACTTGTGGTGGGAGAAAAAGGGAGAAGGGGGAAGGGGGAAGGGGAGGAATGTGTTAAGCAAGCAAGATTACAGACGCGACAAAATGCTGGTTAGTAAGTATTTTTATAATCTTAGGGTATAGCAAACTAAGTCTAGAAAAATTTAACGGTGCTCACATCGAACAATAGGCAAGACATACAAAATTTTAAATTCATTCTCTACAACACATAGATCTTTAATCTATTTTGAGTTTACTTTTGTGAATGGTAAAAAAAAAAAAAGGGACCCAGGTTCATTTTTTTGCATGTAGCTGTCCAGTTTTCCCAACACCATTTGTTGAAGAGACTTTTTCCCATTGCAAATTTATCCTCCTTTGTCAAAGATTAATTGACCATATAATTGTGAGTTTATTTCAGGTTTTCTGTTCCATTCCATTGATCTATGTGTCAATTTTTATGCCAGTACCATACTGTTTTAATTACTACCTCTTTGTAATGTAACTGGAAATCTGGAATTATGATACCTCCAGATTTGTTTTTCTTTTTCAAGATTCTTCTGGCTATCCAAGGTCTTTTGTGGATCCATACAAATTTTAGGACTGTCTGTTCTAGTTTTGTGAAAAATGCTGTTGCTATTAGATAGGAATTGAGTTAAATGTATAGATTACTTTGGGTAGTACAGCCATTTTAATGATATTTTTTCCAACCTATGAGCCTGCAGTGTCTTTTCATTTTTTTGCATTGTCTTGAATTTCTTTTATTAATGTTTTATAGTTTTCAGAGTACAGATCTTTCACCTTTTTAATCAAGGTTATTCCTAGATACTTTAATATTTTTAGTGCAATTGTAAATCGAATTGCTTTCTTAATTTCAATTTCTGCTGTTTTGCTATTGGTGTATAGACATGCAAAGGATTTCTGTACATTGATTTTATACTCAGTGACTTTACTCAATTCATTAACCAGTTCTAGTAGTTTAGAATCAGTTTGTTGAAATCCATGGAATAAGGTGGAAGTATTTTGATTGGTATTGCATTGAATCTATAGAACAAGTTTGGAAAAATTGACATCCTAATAATATTGAGTCCTTCTATCCATGACCATTGAATGTCTCTCCATTTATTTAGTTTTCCTTTAATGTTATTCTTTAGTTTTTGGTCTTCCTCATATAGATCTTGTGTGTGTGTGTGTGTATGTGTATATGTGTGTGTATGTGTGTATATATATATATATATATATATATATATATATATCCATTCTGTATGTGTATGTATATGTGAGTGTATGCATGTATGCATGTGTATATATACATATATATATATATATATATGTTTAAATTTAAATACTTCATTTCTAGGAGATGTGAATACAAATGGCATTGTGTCTTAGGAAAGTGATTAATTTTTATATATTCACTTTATATCCTTCAACCTTACTGTAATTGTTTATTAGTTCAGGAGTTTTTTTGTCGACTTATTCACATTTTCTACATAGACAATCATGTCATCAAGTCAAATACAGACATTTTAATGCGTTCATTCACAATTTATATACCTTTTTCTCCACTTCGCTTGCTATATTGATAGTTTATTAATAGTATAGTAATAGTTTTATTAAATGAATTAACAATATTAAGGAAATCAAAGCTCCCCATATCTGCTGCCTTTGCTTGCTTTGTTAAAATAATAATGATAATATAAATAATTGCGGAACTCTTGCTGAACATTTACAATATACTAGACACTGCTCAGTTTACTTGTATTAACATATGGAATACAAAAACTCTATGAGGTAGATTTTAGTATTAGTCATCTTCTATAGTGAAGAAAGTCAGGTCAAAGAGTTAAGTAATTTGCTTAAAATCATGAAAGTCTGAGAGGTTGTGCTGATTTTTACAGAAGTGACTGGAAATTCTTTAACACCTCTTCCAAGGACAGTTAGGGCTGTAACTCATTTGTAACAATAAAAGGTTACTTTCTGTGACTACTGAGGCTGGGTTATAGACAGTGATGCCATCCCCACCTTATTTGTTGAAACATACTTGGAGCTTGAGCAGCGAAGTGATACTCTTAGTACCCTGAAGTCCCCATGCTTTAGCTAACAGGCTGGAAAAGGCCACATGCAAATTTAGATTTGCAGATTTGCATTAGTCCTCTGCTGACCTCTGCCATTCCAGGTGCCAGAGAGATGAGTAAATGCGCTTTCAGATGCCTCCTGCCAGTCGTTGAGTAGGCCCCCAGATTCCTGGTTTTTTGCTGTGTCCTTTCCAAATTACTGACCCATCTCACCCATGATCTAAATAAATAAATAAATAAATAAATAAATAAATAAATAAATAAATAAATATGAGTAAATATATAAGTAAAATGTTTTAAGCTGTTAGATTGTAGTGTGTTAGCAATTCAAACTATAACCAGTCAATTGAAACTGTAACCAGTCTAGAGGCATACTTTCAACATCTATAGGCTGGCCCCACAATCTATGCTCTTAACCACTTTTCTATGAAATATAATACTGGACAAAAAGTCTATAAGGAGAAAAAAACCTCATCTTAGAAGGTTACTCAACATTTTGCGTATCAGGTGTATTCAGATACCTTGCACAGTTGACTTTCATGTGCAGTATCTTCTAAGCTGATATTCTAAGATAAACTTTAGATTTTAGGGGCAAAAATATCACTTGTGATTGAGTTATTTTGCTGTGTGCTCACCAGTCCCTTTTAGAAGGCCTTTCTGAATTGCACATTCAAAGCTGGGATACTTCAAAAATAATTTGACCTAACCACACTAAATGTTATCAATGAGTAAAACCCAATAATTAGATAGCTTCACCCTTAAACAAAAACCATATTCACAATCAGAGTGAAATTTTATTTAGTGAATTGTATTCTGGTAGTAATTCTAGCCTATAATGAGGAATGTTTTTAATAAATAGTCCTGGTGATTCAGAAGCTGTGGATGACATATTGTTTGATGATTATAGTTTGAGACCAGTCCTTGAAATCAGGCAGTGCAAATCTTCTGGTTTTTTTTTTTATTAAAAATTCTTTATTTTAGTTATTTTGCATTTATATTTAGATTTTTTAAAACAACTTGTCAATTTCTACGATAGGGCTTTTGGTTCTTTGATTAGTATTATATTGTATGTATTGATTACTCTGGGGAAAATTGACATGTTGACAATACTGAGCTTTTGAATTAATAAAATAGCATTTTTTTAATTATTAACATACAAAACATGTATACTAGCAATTTTATATATTTTTTAATGTTTATTTATTTTTGAGAGAGAGAGAGAGCACAAGTAGGGGAGGGACAAAGAGAAAGGGAGACACAGAATCTGAAGCAAGCTCCAGACTCTGAGCTGTCAGCACAGAATCCACGAACCATGAGATCATGACCTGAGCCAAAGTCAGACGCTTAACCAGCTGAGTCACCCAGGTGCCCCCATAAAAATAGCATTTTAAATATTTAAAATTGCTCTTAGAAATATTTTATACTTTTCATTTTATAGGTCTAGCATAGTCTTTGATAAATGTATTCTAAGAATTTTATGTTTTCAAAGGTATTATATCTCATTTTCTAAGTGTTGGCTCCTATATATACACAAACAATTAATTTGTATATATTGATCTTGTATCCAAATTTTGTATCCACAAAATTTCATGATTTACTTCCTCATTTGAAGATTATGTTTATAGATTTTTAAAAGTGTTTGTACGTACATATCACCTACATACATTAAAGTTTTGCTTCTGTTTTTCCCCATTCTGTATGTCTTTTATTTATTTTTATTACCTTACTGCAGTGCTTAGGACCTATAGTAAAACGGTAAATAGAAATGATGGGAGCAGAAAATCACTTTGGTGCTACTAAACTTTGAGGGAAATTTTAATATTTTATTTTTTAGAACAATGTTAGTTATAAGATGTTTTAGAAAGTCTTTATGAGATTCAAGAAGTTCCCTTTTGTGTCTTGATTGCTATTTTTTTTTTGTCTTGATGTTTATTTTAAAATTGTTGTTGTTGTTGGCGGGGTATGTGAATGTGTGTGATGTGTTTACCTCTATTGAGCTAGTCATACCGATAGGGAAAAATTGTAATAAGATGGCCCACAGGACTGGTAAGAGAATTCCAGTCCCCACTTGGAGAGACTTCCCTTGTGGGTTCTTCCTCCTGCCCTGCTTGCTGTGCAGGCCAAATTATCACTAATGCAGAAGTAGCAGACTATAAATTGTCCCCCATGTTTACGCTTGGGGCTCAGATTCTGGAGAGTGATCTCTGAAATAAAAAATAAATTTTATTGTGAAATAAACCTCCTGCCATCCAGGATCCCGGAGTGCCGCTCAACAATAAGATTGTTCTTTTCCTTTTAATATGTTAATATGATGAACTAAATTAGTTCAGATAGTTTTTCCTGGATTCTATCACTTTAGGTTAAAATTTCCATTAATTGAGCATCATATAAGTGGAATCATAGTGGAAGAGAACTTCAGCTACCTCCATTTGACCTCCTTTCTAATTGACTAAGGTCTTCTTTCCAGGTTATTTCTTAATTCAGGCACAAGACCCTGTGGGCACAGCATTCCCTGAGGGGAACTGAAACTAGCCCCTCAAGTTATAAGGACTGATCTGACAAGCATAAGACCTGAGCGTCATTGACCCAAAGACAATGATCAACCTGACCTTTACTGCCCCCTTGCATGTACCCACTGACCTTTTTTCCACATTTTCTTTATATAAACCTAGAAATATTTTTAGCACTTTGGAGACAGACTTTAGTCAACTGTCTTCCTGGTGTTCATCTCACTGAAATAAATTCCTTTCTTATTTCACCACCACTGGTCTCTCTGCCTTTGGAATCTGTCAGTGCCAAGTAGCCAAACCCCATCTGATTGGAACACCAGTAGCCAGGTGCTCTTGCATTCCCAGGCCCCAGGTACAATAACATGTACTCTTTTATTTCTGCTTTAATTCCTGAACATATGAGAAACCCATCCTTCTTCTTGTGGTGATCAGTTTGTTTCATTGGGTTGCCACTTAGTATCCTACTGTATGAATGTTTCACATTTCCTCCCAGTCTTTCATGACTGTATATATGTGTATTCTAGTTTGAGGATATTAAAGATAAAGATGTCCATGGGTGCCTGGGTGGCTCAGTCAGTTGAACGGCTGACTCTTGATTATGGTTCAGGTTATGATCCCAGGGTCATGGGATAGAGCCCTGCATAGGAGCATGGAGTCTGCTTGGGATTCCCTCCCTCTTCTCTGCCCCTCTCCCCTGCTCATGCACACACTCTCTCTTTCCCTCTCTCTCGAAAATAAATAATAATGCTAATAAAGCTGCCCTGAACATCTTTTATGTGTCTTTTTGTAGGCACATATTTTCATTTTTCTTGGGTAAATACCTAGGACAGGAATTGCTAGATCATACTTTTATGTTTAAATTTATTTGAAACTGCCAAAGAGATTCCTAAATTAAATGCACCATTTTTATTACATCCAGCAATATTTGATATTTCCAATTGTTTCACATTATTTTTTTAATTAAAATAATTTTAATGTTTATTTTTGAAAAAGAGGGAGAGAGAATGAGAACAAGCAGGGGAGGGGCAGGGAGAGATGGAGACAGAAGCTGATGAAGCAGGCTCCAAGCTGTCAGCACAGAGCCTGTGCAAAACTCAAACTCATGGACCATGAGATCATGACCTGAGCTGATGTCAGATGGTTAACCAATTGAGCCAACCAGGCTCCCCTCCAGTTGTCTCACATTCTTGTCAAACCTTATTGTTGTTAGATTTTGTTTGTTTTTTAATGTTTCTTTATTATTTCTGAGAGAGACAGACAGACAGGAGCAGGGGATGGCAGTGAGGGAGGGAGACTCTGAATCCGAAGCAGACTCCAGGCTATGAGCTATCAGCACAGCCAATGTGGGGCATGAACCCATGAACCTCAAGATCATGACCTGAGCCAAAGTCAGCTGCTTAACTGACTGAGACACCCAAGCGCCCCCATTATTTGTTTGTTTTTAATTTTAGCGTTTTTGGTGTATGTGTATTACTATCTGATTTTCACTTTAGGTTGAATTTCAGAAATAACTAGAGATGTTGAAATTTCCATTGCTTATTAAGCCTTTCGATACCTCCTTTCTGAATTTGCCTATTCAAATCATTTCCCCATTTTTACTTGGGCTGTTTGTCTTTTTGTTAATGATTTTAAGACCTTTTTGTTTGTTTCTATTTTGAATATCATGACATTGTTAAATGTGTCTGTTGCAAATAGTTTCTCCTTCCTAGTCTGTGGTTTGCCCTTTTACTTTCCTTTCTGTTCGGTTGTATAACATCTCAATCTTTGTATTTGAGTGTGTTATAAAATATAAATCTATTGCTCAGTTACACTACTTGTTGATATTGACCAGACCACAACATTGTTCCTATGTCCCCGACCTGGCTAGAATGTGTTCAATGGCTTTGATAAATAAGTATTTTCACTTTGGTCTACAGTTTCTTAGCCTCTGCCATTTTTAATCTTATGAAACATTGCCTAAAGTGGAAAAAGGGAGCATAATAGAATTCAGCAGTTTAGAGGAACCATGGGGACCAGATGTTTTTTCCCTTGTTACAAGTAATTGGAGTTGTAACATCAGTACATTTTATACTGTATGCTATTTCATACTATCCATTCTTTTGGAAGTTCTGATTTTTTTTGAAAAAAGTGACGATCAATGGGTGCCAATTCAAAACACCCACCATATAGAGCTTTTTTTTTTTTTATCCCTAAATTGTTCTCAGATACAAGTCTTAAACTGACACCTTAAATTAAGTTGCTTTTATGGTCTGCTTAAAACCATAGTTTCTAAAATCTCAGAAGAATGATAGGTTATAAGCTCCCTACTAAGAAAAATTGATGAGTCTAAATCCAATGGTAATAAAGCACTCATACACTTTATACTATTAGAAAATGTGATATTCTAACATGTATTTTTTTAAATTAAAAAAATCTTCTAAACATAAGATTTCTGATTTAAAATTATGTATCTTTGAAGTGAGGTAAGAAGAACTGATGGACATTCTTCCTTAGGGAGAATTTGGTAATAATATCCATTCTAGATTCAATTTAAAATGAACACTGACTTCTGATGTCAGTCAAGATCATGTAAGATCAGTATAAACCAGCTTACAACTACTACTCTGAACAAAATACAAAAACAAACAAACAAACAAAAAAAAAAAAACTACAAGAAGACTCTGAAAAGTAAATCAAAGCTGGAAGATTTGGAGGGAAAACAAAACTTGAGAACCAATCCAGGAATGGCACAGGAGAAGCTTTCAGAAGAAAATAAGATACAAGTCACTACACAAGGGTCAGACTCACATTTAAGTGGCATAGGGACTGAACATATCCAAAGCAACAAAACAAAGACATGAAGAGAATGTTGCTTTTGGAAACCCCAAAAGATAACAAGATAGAACTTATGGTCTGAACCTGGCTGGGTTGTTTGACTGCTAAAACAAAAACATTCTTCAGAGGATTTTAAAGGAAACTCAGGATCTAAATAACATAATATTCAAATGTCCAGGATGCAATTAAAAATTACTCAATATACAAAGAATAAGAAAAATATGACCAGTTCACAAGAGAAAAGATAATTAATCACACTGATAAAGGAATGATCTGTGAGGTAAAGTAAAAACACTAAAACAAAGATAGAAGTTGTTAGCAGAGAAATAGAAAGTATGAAATAGAACTAAATGAGTATTAGAAAATTTAAAAATTCAGTTAAAGAAATCACTGGATAGCTGAATGGAAATGACAGAAGCGTCAATGAACTTAGATATATAAAATAAGATAAATATTGAGATTATATAAATAAAAATTATTTTATCTGAGGAAGTGAGAAAGAAGTGATAAAGATAAATAGAACTCTGGGCACCTGGGTGGCTCAGTCAGTTGTGTCCAACTTCAGCTCAGGTCATGATCTCACAGTTTGTGAGTTCAAGCCCCACGTCGGGCTCTGTGCTGACAGCTCATAGCCTGGAGCCTGGTTCAGATTCTGTGTCGCCCTCACTCTCTGCGCCTCCCCCGCTCATTCTCTCTCTCTCTCTCTCTCTCTCTCAAAAATAAATATTAAAAAAAATTAAATTTAAAAAAGATAAATAGAACCTTATTTCAAATATCAAATCTTAAATAATAGTATATTAGAGACAGAAGTAGTATATTAGAAGTAGAGCACCAGGGGTGCCTGGGTGGCTCAGTTGGTTAAGCATCCACCTTCAGGTCATGGTCTTGTGGTTCATGGGTTCAATCCCAGCGTTGGGCTCTGTGCTAAAAGCCCAGAGCCTAGAGCCTGCTTCAGATTTTGTGTCTCCCTCTCTTTCTGCCCCTCCTCCACCTGCTCTCTCTCTCTCTCTCTGTCTGTGTCTCTTTCTCTCTCTTAAAAATAAACATTAAAATAAACATTAAGAAAAGCAAAAAAAGTAGAGCACCAAAATGCATGCTGTAATTAAACAACGTACTGCCAAATAACCAATGTGCTTACCTGAGGAAGTCAGAAGAGAAACTAGAAAATACTTTTTTTTTTTAATTTTTTTTTAACGTTTATTTATTTTTGAGACAGAGAGAGACAGAGCATGAACGGGGGAGGGTCAGAGAGAGGGAGACAAAGAATCCGAAACAGGCTCCAGGATCTTAGCGGTCAGCACAGAGCCTAACATGGGGCTCGAACTCACGGATCTAGAGATCACGGCCTGAGGCAAAGTCGGACGCTTAACTGACTGAGCCACCCAGGCGCCCCTAGAAAATACTTTGAGGTGAGTGAAAACAGGATACAACATACTTAAATGTAAGGATACTGCAAAAGCAGCGCTTAGAGAAAAAAATTTCTAACTGTAAAGTCTTACACTAAAAAGTAAAAGATGTCTAATCAATAATATTACCTTACACCTTAAGAAACTGGAAAAAAGAAGAGAGCAAATTAAGCCCATAATCAGCAGAAGAAAGGACATTTTAGAGCCTAATGTGGAAATAAACGAAATAGATGATAGCAAAATAATGGAGAAATCAGTCACACCAAGAGCTGGTTCTTTGAATGATCAATAAAATGGCAAACCCTTATTTAGACAGGTCAAGAAAAAAAGAAATGACTCAGTGCAATGTAAGTGCCTGACATTAAGTTTTGATTGCCAAGATATCCATTTCAAAGACATCCATCTCATATCATCTCAAAAATTTCCATGACATTTCCATGACATTTCTCATATAAACATATTGCCAGTTGTATGACAGAGCTACTAGTAAAACAACTAGATAAGAAACCAGCCTGCCTCACCTACAAGGTCCCCTTTTAGAATGCCCTGGATAAGCTTAGTAAGTGACCCTTTGAGTAACCTTGCTTTTTCCTTCCTGTCTTAATTCCTGCATTTTATTTTATGTTTTAAATTCACCAATAGGAGTGTATCGGGGAAACCCCAGGCACCCCACCCTCTACTTTCTACCCATGGGGGCACTGCCAGCCTCTCTTTACACAGACCTCTCTGTGTGGCCCTCAGGCTTGCCCTGTAACCTCCAGGAGTTGTGAGAAATAAACCCTTTTCTTTCAGAGTCCCCTGATGGTTTTTGCTGAAGTGTATCTTGCAGTCAAAAAGAACCACAAGGGCCGGCCCAAACACAATATTGGCTGTGGTGAGGGAAATGTCTGTGGGGGCTCACCATAAGTATTATGGGTCCAGGTGAGTGCCTCAGGCAGTTTTAGCTGATAACATCACTATGAATAAGCTAAGCCCAACATAACACCCACTTTACATAAATAAGGAATTAAATATTTGGAACCAATTCTGAAATTACAGGTAAAAAGAAGGAATGTAAGGGGATACTATAAACAATGATATGCTAAAAATTAGACAAAATTGTTAGATTTCTAAAAAGTCATACGTTTCCAAGACTCGCGATTCAAGAATATATATTATAGCTGAATAGTCTCATAGGAAGTAAAGTGATTTAATTAATAATAATAATTTTAAAAAAACGAATGAAAACCAACAATAGATGGCTTCACTGGTGACTATTAACAAGTATTTACTTACTTATTTATTTCAATGTTTATTTTTGAAAGAGAGAGAATATGCACACGTGAGTGCCTGAGCAGGGGAGGGCAAAGAAAGGGAGACACAGAATCCGAAGCAGGCTCCAGGCTCTGAGCTGTCAGCACAGAGGCCAAACCGGGGCTTGAACCCACTAACCGTGAGATCACAACCTGAGCTGAAGTTGAACGCTTAGCCAACTGAGCCACCCAGGAGCCCCTACCAAGTATACAAAGAAAAATTAAGAGCAGTCCTTCACAAACTCTTTCAGAAAATAGAAAATGAGGGAACATTTCTTCACTCATACTATGAAGATAGACTTATCCTGACACCAAAACTAGATGAACATTATAAGAAAATAAGTAGGTAAATATATAAATAAAGTTTATATAAAACTATCTTTTTTGAATATAGATGCAAAAAAATCCTCAAAACATCACTTTGTAAAATGAGATGCTATATCAATTATCCATATGAAAAATAATGAAACCTATAGTTCACATCAAACACAAAAATCAGTTCCAAGGAGTTAAAGATCTAAATGTGAAAAGTATGATGGCTAGATAGGGAAATATCATCACAAATTTGCATTAGAAGAATGGTCAACAGGACCAAAAATTACTATCATAGTTATTAACATTACTAGTTAATACGTTATACTCTGGGGCTTCTGACTGGCTCAGGCAGGAGAGACTCTCGACCTCAGGGTTGTGGGTATGAGTCCCGCATTGGTGTAGTGATTGCTTAAAAATAACATCTTAAAAAGAAAATTGTACTCTGATACCCCTGGAGTACTCTTGCTCTTCAAAGACACTATTAAGAAATTAAGAAGGAAAACCATGGTATGCATAAAGATTATTTGTAACAAAAACTGACAAAAGCATTATATCCTGAATACATAAATGATTCTTAGTAAATGCCTGTATCAGCCAGACCCTATGGGAGTACATGGAGAAAAGAAAGAAGTAAATGTAGTCCAAATATTCACAGAACTTAATTCAACCTGAATGATGAACAAACCATATATCACATCAATTAGAAAATTGTTCATTATTAGTAGAAATTAAAAGGAGCTGGACCTTACCTCAATCCAAGAATCTTTATTTCCTTGAAATCTTCTGTTCAGTTTCTTTAACTTTGTTTTGGAGCTCTTCTTTGCCAATGTGTGAATCATAACATTATTTATGCTTATTATGCTCAATAACTTTATTATGCTTTATTATAACTTTATTATGCTTTATGCTCAATAACTGTTTATTGAGTATCTTCTGTATGCCAACACTGTGCTAGGAAATTGAGGGATGTAATGACTAAAAGAAACTGAATCTTTTTTCTATAAAGAACCTACTTTCCATAAACATATGCATGCATGTATGCATGTGACATTTTTGAAAATTAAAAAAAATTTCCATGACAAAAATGAAATACTATAATGTATTGTTTTGATAACCTCAATAACTGGTACTTTTGGATTCCCATTCCCCTGCCAATCCACATTTTCTTTCCTTTCAGCCAATCTCTGAATTTGGGCAAGATATTCACCCTAACCACAGGAGTCTCTAAATATTGACATTATCCCAATCTGAAGGTCAAGTCCCTATAAGTCTACTCTAATGAGTATAGTACTTTTAATTCTATTTTTCTTGTCAGTGAATGACATAGCCTCCTGACATAATTTTCTCATGGTGGGGGTGATCACAGAAGTTTACAAGTTTACTCAGAGCTTTGGGAAAATATTTTTGTTTACTGGTTTGCTTGTGTTTTTGCTTATAAAATGATACACACATAGGATAATGCCTTTTTTATGTTTGTGCACGTTATATTTGCGTGAGACAAAAGTGGGCGACTTTCTGGGGAGAGAGCTGAGGGCAAAATTAGCACATTGAGAGAAGATGGTGACAATGAAAAGAATCAGGGGTACTAAGAATGCTATTGAGTAGCTACATTTATCAATTCAAATATAGTCTGGAATCAAGGTTTCTTTCTATGAGAAATAATATTTTTTTTTCTTTATGGCAGTGTTTATGCCAGTTCGGTTGAGGTTTTACAATATTTTCTTCCAGAAGCGTGCAGAATGATACAGATTCCAATAAAAAATACCATCAAATTTTATTTTATTAAATAGCACTAATTCCTCTGGAAATAGAAAGTTCCTCTGCAAGTATAAACTTTCAGATAAACTAATTGTTTTTGAAATATAGAATTCTGATGGAAAACAAAAGCAAATACTAAAATAATTTATAAAATTATAGAAAAATAGCATAGGATGATTCTGTCAAAATTGATATAGAAGAAATTTCATATGATAAATCAAAATTAGTCTGTACAGTTGATCTCAAAATTAAAGATATGATTTAAAGCAAAAGAAGGGTACTATTTATCAATGAGGAACTAGTTTTCCATAATATAGGATTAAAATCTTTGGTAGATAGTTAAGAAAAAATTAGTTCAGAACTATGCCCCCTCATATACAAGAAGCTAAAATCTAGATAGACTAGAGTTCATTGTTTTAAAAAGTTGAAGAAGTACTTAGAGGAAAATAGAGGTTGATGTTATCAGATATTTGAACATATGTTCAATATGTCCAAATATCAGATATTTGAACATATGTTAAAATATAAGCCAGGAAACAGCAGGAGGAATGGGAGTGAAAGGGAAAATCTAGGTATGTAAAGAATTTAACCTGGAAATGTGTGGTGCATCAACTTCCATGAGTCATTTAGGAGGGGTGAAGATAGTACTAAAATATCAAGGTTGTGCTGGAAAGAAAAAAGTGTCAAAATATTAATATTTTATTAAAATTTTAAAATTGTATGAAATATTTTTAAAAGACAAACAGAGACATGTATTTGCAATGTATTTAATATATCAAATACTTCAACACTGCAAAAAGTCATTATATAAATCAAGATGTACAACATATCCTTTACCCAGAAACTTCCTTTGGGCCCCTTTCTAGTCAATATACCAATTAAGATCCCAATAAGGAAGTCAAGAAAAGCTCATGATCACCAATTAAATTATTGTATTTCAAACAAGAGGGTGTCTTAAATGCATTAGAAAATATTATAAAGCTAAATGGAAATATGGATGTCCATTTTTTGTTAATTTTGAGTAAGCACTTGGTATTCACTGAAAAGAACTGAAAGTGAAATATACACATGCATACACAAACATGTAATTTTGGAATTTGTTGTGGAAGTATTATGTTCAATCTGTCATAGCTGCTAACTTGGGAAATGAACGGGTAAGCCCTGGCATGTTGCTGCAGCCAATTTCTCCATCCGGGGGAATCCTGAGGGGCTGGACAAATCAAAAGCAGAGAGCTCCTGGCTGGAGTTGCCAATGCTATTGCCAAACAAATTCCGATAAACTCACAGCAAGAGAAACCAGTAATTCAAGACATAAGCGTTTGGAAAAGAGAAAGGGAAAAATTCATTTCGGGTACCAGCAGCTGGGGGAGGTGGCAAGCTCAGGACTTACCTTTCCACTGACACCAACAGCACCTAGGGATTTTATGAGCAGAGATTGGGGAGGAGAGTACATGCAAGAGAGCAAGCAGAGAGCACGTGATGATGGATGGAGGTTGGTATGTGGTCAGCTGGCGATCATGAGCAGGGAGGAGGTATGGGATGTGGTCTTCCAGGCATTTCATTGCTTTCAGGATTTTTCTGATCCAGTTTGGGATAGTAGTCATTGCAAAATACCTTTATCAATGCCTCAAGAAGGCATAGTAAGAAATAAGCACAATGTGTTTTAGTTACAGCCCGAGTTAAATAGTCTTGTCTATTTTTGGTTTTAACTGTTGCAGTCTATAGTTGAGCAAGAAGGCTCACTAACATAAGGTTTATAGGATTGTAGATTGATCATTACTTTTTTTCCTTCCTTCCTTCCTTCCTTCCTTCCTTCCTTCCTTCCTTCCTTCCTTCCTTCCTTCCTTCCTTCCTTCTTCCTTCCCTCCCACACCCCTTCTTTTTTTCCTAACTTTCAAATATCTTGTTATATTGTTTTTTAATATGCATGATGATTCCAAACATGACAGGTACACATCCCATCAATACTATGTAACACATAGTTCCCTATATAAAAATTGAAAGAGGAAACACATTTATATTCATCATATACTAGCTTCATTACAGCAAAAGGTCAATGATGATTTTTAAATGTTTTCTTTGAACACTTAAAACAATGCTTAAAATGTTTAATGAAATAATTTCAAACTTTCCACAATAATTTTCCACTTTAATTTACGTAGCTTGACATGTCTGTATGAATGAGAATTTGTGGTTAGGACAAAGGCACGAAAGTTCCTCTAAATTTGTACTAATATTTACATGGAGGGAAATGTCACCAAACTACCACACGGATCCCTCTGCTAGTACAGTCCTCTTTTATTTAAACTGTTCCTCTGTCAGGATAATTGATGAGGAATCATTTGAATATATAACATAAATGCCTATGTGAAACATTTTTAAACTAAGTTTAGGCCTTTAATCTGTGAATTCATTACTTTATCATCACAACACAAGTACTCTCCTCAGGGTATTTTTGGATCAACTTTTATTCTCACCTACCCCATTCCCTGTGAAATGGTAAAAATTTGCAAATTCTCATTGTAGTATACACGGAAACCGTGATCTACCTAAAGGAAGTTGAGCTAGGCAAATATTCAATTGAGTTTATGGGCAATATTTATGAGCTTCGTAAATCACTTTATGTGAAAAGAAATTATCACTAGCTGTCCTATTACAGAAATATTCATGCAAATAGACCAATTTGACCTTAATAATGGGAATTTCCATGATTTTATTTATTGCCTAAGGTCATTGGTGTGAGTTTCTTAACTGTTTTTTTCCCCAGAAAAACTAATTGACAATATATTTATTATGATATTATAGCTTCTTAGGTACCATTCCTGAGAGAAGATGGAGATTGTATTCTACTATACTTATGCAGATTGTGTTTATTTTTTCTTTTATTTGGTATAAGCAATAAAGTATCATATACTTTATTATATCATTATATATATATATGGAGATTGTATTCTACTATACTTATGCAGATTGTGTTTATTTTTTCTTTTATTTGGTATAAAAAATAAAGTATCATATACTTTATTATATCATTATATATATGATATATATTATATCAATGATATACTTTGTTATATCATTTCTTCTTAGTGTTCAAAATCAATGCAGTTCAACAATACATCATATTAAATGGGAAGAATTAAAGCAGGTGGATGGATATTGGTTTTTATTAAATTAATACTTTGAGGTAGAAATTATATAATGTCAATCTCCAGGATTTAAAGTATCCACTTCAATGAATAATTCTGATTAGTGTACGCATCCATAATATTATCATATAAATCAGGATATATTCATCCCCATTTCCCAGAAACTTGCATCATGTCTCTTTCTAGGCAATGTACCCCATCTCCTGCCCCAACCATTACTAGGGAACTTTTTTTTTTAATTTTAACATCCTAGATAAGATTATTATTGCTTGTTCTTATGTAGAACCATGGTGAACATTCTCACTTGGAAACTTTTTTCTTGCTGTCAACATAATGTCTGTGAGATCAAAGCCTGATGTATGCTTGTGTCAGTATTTTGTCTCCTTTTTTGTTGCTGAGTAGTATTCAGTTGTATGAACGTGAAGCAGTCTGTTTATCCATTCTCCTCTTGATAGATACTGGTTCTTTTGCATAGGGCTGTTGGAACTTAACAGTATTCTGTGGGGAGAAAAGTAGGACAAGGGGAATACCTAGGGTTGAAATTCATAGGCATTTGAGGTGTTTCCAATTTAGTCTCTTAAGAATAAAGTTTCTATGAACATTTTTGAACTAGTATTTTGTAGACATGACTGTTTTCTTGTTGTTGATATCTTGGTAAATACTTCAGAGTGGAATTGTTCATCATAGTATAAGTGTATGTTTAATTTTGTAAGAAACTGCCAAACAATTATCTAAACCACCATAACATTATACACTCTTGCCAGCAAGGCAACAGAATTCCAGTTGCTCCACAACTGCACAAATATTTGCCTGTAATAATTTTAATTTTAACAATTGTAGTGGATGTGTGATAGTGTTTAATTTCCATTTTTCTGAAGACTAAAAGTATTTTGGTCATGTTTTCATATGATCACAGTTATCCCAGTATCTTCTGTGCAGTATCTAAGTCTTTTGTTTCATGTTTAATTATAAAGAATTTTTATTCTATTGTTAAAATATTTTGTAAATGTCAATTAGGTAGATTGAAAGTGTTCCTTCAGTCTTCCAAAACCTTACCAAGGGTCTGTTTAATTTCTCTATCAATTATAGAAAGAGGAATGGTAAAATTTTGGACTATAAATACAGATTTATGATATATTTCCACATTTCTGTCAAATTTGAAGCTATATTACATATTGCATATATATTTAGGATTTTCACATCATCTTGATGAATTGAAACTTTTTTTTAAAAAATTCTAAAATGTCCCTAGAATTTGGGTATTCAGCGAATGTCTCTTTTCTTGAAGTCTCCTTTTTTGGTTTGAATATACCACTTCATATTTCTTTGTGTTAATGTTTTCTTAAAATATGTTTTCCTGGTTTTTTTTCTTTTTAACTTTTAACATAAATATGAGTTTAACATGTAAATGTTTTAAACAGCAGATTTGGGGGCCTTGCTCTTTTATCCAATTTGATGGTCTCTTCCTTTTTTCTTTTTTCTAAAAAATTTAAGCAATCCATATTTAATCAATTATTGAAAATAGTGGATTTAACTAATGTTCTCAATATTTGTTTTATAATTGTCCCATCTATTGTTTTTCTCTTTCTCTGCAGTTTTTAGTATTAAAGTGTACTTTCTTTGTTGTTTATTTTTTCCTTTTTAAATTTCATTTTGTCTTCACTAATATTTTTAACTATAGATCTGTGTTTAAACTCTTAAATATTGTGATAGGATTATAATATACATTTTCATATTATCACAGATACCTGTTACTTAATACCACTTTGTGTATAACATAAGAATATTGCAACAGTATGCTCCCATTTACTCTTTTGTTCTTTATGTAATGTTGTTTGTTTCAATCTATATGAGTTCTGTGTTCCATAAGATATTGTTATTCTTGCTTTGCATGCTCATTGTTCCTTAAAGAAATTGGAAAAAAGTTGGAAATATTTTTTGTAATTTTCCATATAGTCCCCATTTATAATGCTTTTCATTCCTTCCTAGATAAAGTTAACGTGTGGTATTATTTCCTTAGCATAAAGAAAAAAATTAAAGCTATTTTTGCATTATGAATCTGCTGGTGACAAATTCACTTTTAATTTATGATTCATTTATTTTATTTCCTACTGTAGGATGTTTTATTAGCAATAGGCTAATAGGTTATTGTTTTCCTTTCAGTATTTAAACTTAAACATTTAATTTTATTATCCTCTGACTTCTGTTATCTTCTGGCTAACATTATTCTTAATATTTGTTTATTATTGCACGCAAAACAAGTCACAGGGCAATATCACATTCATGAGGTAGAAAAATAGACTCCTCTTAGTAGGAAATAGTTTAAAATAGTGTGGCCATGATTTCCAATCTAAAACAGTCTACACCCTGGATACAATTTTTATAGTAGTCCTATGCACAAGTGTGCTCACTGTCTTCTACAAAAGTTTTATCATAATACTACATGAAGCATGATTAGGGTTCAGTATCTTGTTATATAAAACACTTCCAAAAGTGGATGAGGCAACTCACATCTTGTTCAAGATTTGCAGTTTCTCAGTAAGCCTCATAACTTAGAGCCTATGAAATAAAAAGACCACCACACTCTAAAATCACAAGAGTGAGGAGGGACAAGATAATAGCAAGAGCAACTTTCATTTAATAGAGACAAGAATGAGAGCACATAGTAGTCATTATTTCTCAGCAAATTTGAAATTTGGCCAGACATCTTTCTCCAGAGCTCAGAGAATAAAGAAGAGGCCTTACTAGTACCCAATTTGGCAACGTGGGATTGTCCATCTTCTTTGCTCTTGGATCATCATCCGAGTCATCTGTCCTTCCTTTCCATGAACTATGTTTCATGTTTGCAGCTGGGAAGATTTATCAGCCTGATTCCTGCTTGCAGGTATTTAGGGTATTTTGGCAAAATTTCCTGTTTGTTTGAAGTGAATATATGTTGCAGTTTGGGATGAAATGTGGTCAAGTTTTAATTGTATTGTTCAAAATGTTTACACACTCATTAATTTCACATTTGAGTTGTGTGTGTGTGTGTGTGTGTGTGTGTGTGTGTGTGTGTGTCTGCATGTATTCCAGCAATTACTTAACAAGGTAACTTTCACTTAAAAAGACATTTTCAAATTACTTTAAAATCTCTAATTATAGTTGAAGTTCTATCTCAAAATTTTGCTCCAGAAATATGTAGACTGTGTTACTAGGTAATTAGTTTTATGAAGTATATTTAGTGTTAAACTGGTTGTTTTATAGTTAGTAAATGCCCCTAATCATCTTTACTAGTATTTCTTGTCTGAACTATAGACTTTACATAACATCAATGATTCTTTCAGTTTACATTTTTAGATTCTTTTTAGTGAGAATTTAACTAGAATCCTATTTCCTTCCTTTTTGTTAACATTTGTCCACTTTTCTTGTGAGTAGCATAGTTTTATATAATCAATATTGGGGGGGCGCCTTGGGGGGGCGCCTGGGTGGCGCAGTCGGTTAAGCGTCCGACTTCAGCCAGGTCACGATCTCGACTTCAGCCAGGTCACGATCTCGCGGTCCGTGAGTTCGAGCCCCGTGTCAGGCTCTGGGCTGATGGCTCAAAGCCTGGAGCCTGTTTCCGATTCTGTGTCTCCCTCTCTCTCTGCCCCTTCCCCGTTCATTCTCTGTCTCTCTCTGTCCCAAAAATAAATAAACGTTGAAAAAAAAAAGAATCAATATTGGGGTATTTGAGTGAGTTAAGCAACTTTGGTTCAGATTATGATCTCACGGCTTGTGAGTTCAAGCCCCACGTCGGGCTCTTTGCTGACAGCTCAGAGCATGGAACCGACTTCAGATTGTGTCTCCCTCTCTCTCTGCCCCTCCTCCACTTGCACTCTGTCTGTCTCTCTCTCTCTCTCTCTCAAAAAATAAACATTAAGGGGGCACCTGGGTGGCTCAGTCAGTTAAGTATATGACTTCAGCTCAGGTTATGATCTCACAGTTCGTGAGTTCAAGCCCCACGTCAGGCTCTGTGCTGACAGCTCAGAGCCTGGAGCCTGTTTCAGATTCTATGTCTCCCTCTCTCTCTGCCCATCCCATGCTCACGTTTTGTCTGTCTCTGTCTCTCAAATAAATGTTTAAAAATGTTTTATTTGATAAACATTAAGGAAAACAATCAAATCAAATCAATTCTGACATTCTCTCAATTATAACTGGAATATTATTTTCTGTACGTTGAATAAAACTACTGATATGTGGGTTTAATAATTCCAGCTTACTAATGTTTTTATGTTTATTTCTTCATTGAACTCCTTTTTTCTTCTTCTCTTATTAACCTGTGTTTTAATTTTTTTCCTTTCACTAGTTCATTGCTATTCATGCTTTTATTATTTGTTTTATGGTTACTCTAGAAGTTTTTTATTTATATCCAGTGAAAAATACATGTCATTGCTTTTTTGTTATTTTTGCCACTTCCTAGGCAATGCAAAAATGGATTCTACTTCATCTCCTTTTCCCTCTCACCTTCTGTAAAATAATTGTCATGTTTTTCAAATCTACATATACTTTTTATCTCACCATATTATCATTATTGCCTGACAAAACCAATAATCATTTCAGGTTACAAGCATGCTCTTTATTTCTTTCTGAACTCCCATGCTTTCATATAGCATAATTATCATTCTGACTGAATAGACTCTTGTCTACTTTCTTATAGTGCATATATGCTGATGTTAAATTCTCTCATTATTGTAAAGAAATGTACATTGATTTTTTTAACCTTTTTTTACTGGATGTTATTTTTACTGGGTATGGAATTCCACATTGACAGTAGTTTTCTTTCATCCTTTAAAGGATTGCTTTATGCTCTTATTATTAATATCCTTTGTATTCAGAGGTTAGTTCTCAGGCTTATTGTTGGGTCTTTGAAATGGATATATATAGATATGAAGATAATATATAGAATATATATTTCTTTTCATATACATTTACTGTGATATGTAGTTTTCCTCATGTTTTCCCTTTTTTAGTTGTTAAAAATCAGTTTTGGAAAGTTTGTTTGCTAGTAATATATCAAATATTAATGTGTCAGCCTTTTTCTCCTGTCCTATTGGAACTCTAGTTATAATAATATCCAAATTTTGCATTATTTCACACATGTCTACAATTTATTAATTCATTTTTATCTATTACTTTTTGATTCAATCTGGAAATTTATTCTTATGTTTTCTGGTTTACTAATATTTGTTTTACTATATTCATTCTTCCGTTAATTTTTGTTTTTGTATTTTTGGTTAATTCTAGCATTTCATTACATTTTTTAAAATTCTGATTTTCTAGCAAAATTCATTATTTTATAAAAATATATTTTCTTAACATATTAGCCATAGTGGTTTTATTTTTTGTCCAATAAGTTGGATTACTTATATGTAGATCTGTTTCTATCATCTTTTCTTTATGTCTAACCATTTGGTTCAATGTTCTGGTAAATCTAGTAATTTGTTTTTTATTTAATGTAAGACTTTGTGTCAAGTCATCTTCCTTCAGAGAAGATTTAATTCCTTTGACAGATGGGTGCAAAAGTAAGGGAAGATTACCTTGAGGGTATTACTAATTTTTCTTTACTTCTATGGCATTTTCAATTACCTCAGACATCTCAGTTGAAAGACTGAAGTGTTACTGGGGCTCTTTGGACTTGCAGAATTGAATTTGCAGGATTTGTTGTCCTCTTAGTACTGTATGAATGCTGGAATCTATACTTGATGTTATATCTGGTTAGCAAATACTATTGAAGCCACTTTTAGGAAATAAGCTTGAGCAATGGAAACCTGAGTAAGGTAAAATGGCCCACAGTGACCACTCAGGCTGAATGCAAACAGGTTCACTTAATGTGACCCACCTAGATATATTCATACTCTAACTGACCAATTACAAGGAAGAACAGTTCATAAGATTACCAAAAAAAAAAAAAAAAAAAAAAAGGGAATATTACATAAGTTCCCATACTCCTTCACTCTGCCCTATAACTGTAACCCCTCACCACCACCTCCTTGCAGGAAGTCTCTGCTTCGTTGTCCTGTCTGCCACCTCTGTCCAGTGTATTCAATAAATTTCATTCTCCTTTGTTCTGACTCTGGTGATTTATTTCATCACCCACACTACTGGCTTCCATCCAACTGGGTTGCCCCATATTTGGGTGTCCCCATCCGATCAGGAGACATATCACAAATATGTTAATTTTCTTGGAGATTTGGCCATTTATGTGCAGCATATCATCTACCATATATTTCAAACAGAAATCTACTGCAGAACATTGAGTTCACTTCTCAGTGACCATTTTTTTCTCTTGAATTCTTGTCTCTGGAATATTTGCTGCCTTTAAAGACTCAAAATCCATTTCTTTTCCCTCCCAATTTTAATGAAACTACAGAAAATATTAAGTAGATTTTTTTTTCTGTTAGGTCTCTATGTCCCTAGTTGTGAATTAGCAAATACTTTGAGGACAAAATGCTGTAGAGAAGTTTCGCTTGGATGAGTGTATTTCCTTTATCACCAAGATCTTTGCCCCTTAAGTCCCGACTGCCCCTTAAGTCTTAGAAAATTTGATAATTTTCAAAACTTTTTAAAATTTAATTTAATTTAATTTTTAAAATTTTTTTTCCAACTTTATAGATGTTCCTGTGGGGAGATGAGTCTGAAACCAGTGATGGAGTTCTATATACAGAGTACTGCATATGGAGTACAGCCAGAGGGGACAGACTCAATACATTCTTATATACTGAACAAATTAAAAAAAAATGTATTTTTACTACTAAAACCAACTAAAAAATTATACAAGTTTCTGTGCTATATTTACATGTTTATTTTTGCTACAGAATGCATACTTTAGAATACATAACCTTATTTCCTTATATTTATGGTAATCTTATCTAAATTTTTTGCTGCATAACTTATTGAAAAGAGAGAAAAAAATAATATAACCATACAGTCCCAGATTCTAAGAAGCTTACACTCTCCAAACAGTCAATTCAATATGTGATTTATACTCTTTTGATATGTTCTTTTTAAAATGATAACTAGATAATAATTATTTACGTGCATATATTTATATCGTCTCAAAGAAGACTGGAAAGGAGATGACCATTTATTTTTTTGAAGTATCTTAAAGCAGTCTTCCATAAATATATATTATTTATGTCTATGGAAAGTTAATTCTATTCTTAAATGGACTTTTGGATTATCTGTAATTGTGTGTGTGTGTGTGTGTGTGTGTGTGTGTAAGCGGTTTACTTTGGATGGGATTAGAAAGGTCTGGATTTACATTTCTATGAATTTTCTCCAATTTATTATAAATAAAATATGTCAGGAAAATGTACTAGGTGAACAAAAGAATTGTAGAAGCTAATGATAAGTATATAGATTTAAAATATATATTGCCATATTATTCTTGCCCCTGAACTCAATGAAATATTTTGGATGCAGTTTATGGGAGAAAATTAGTTCTTACATCTGATATTAGATGCAATAGTTATGGAAATTTCCTCCCTGGATAGCTCCTTTCTCATTCAGCACCAAATTACCATTATCATAACAGCTGTGTCAGCTAGCCAGCGTTCTTCTTAAAGCAAATGGGAGTTATGCAATCTTTCACTCACTGTCATGCAAGATAAAGTACAATCTCATAATAATGCTGGAGTTCTACATAAAAACCAATTACATAGCAGTGGCCCATCTATTGATGAAGATTGTATTAAAACTTAGCAAGAACTAGTCAAGCTTTACATTTCCAGGTTGGAATAAATGTGAACAACATGATGCAAATTAAGAAGTATATTTATATAGCATGGAATGCCAAAGTGTGCTGCACTAGAGGAATATTTTAGAAACATTGAAAAAAATGTTATATAAAAATGGTGAGCTAATTAAAATTAGGAATATGGTGCAAAAACATGCATAATACAAAACAGGTCATATGTGCTTATCAATATTATTTAAAATTGTTGATTACAAATTGGTCAGATATATACATAATTATAATAGCTTGCAAATAAGTCCATATTTATCAGTTCACTTAGTCTTCAGATAGAAAAGACAGACTAATATAATTTTCCAAACCCTCAATATGATTTATACCAATTTAAAATCATAATATGATATTGGCACATATTCACGATTCATGAAAATAAGTACTTTCATATGTTGGTCTTCATGTTGAATGAATGAAAATGTTTTAGATATTTGCAAGATCTCCTAAGTATTAGGAATTTTAACTTTTTGCTTTTTGCATATGTTGCAAATAGGATTTTTTTTCTAATTTTGTATTTTTTTAATATTTATGGATAATGAATCTTTTTAAAGGAAATAAAAATGTGGAGTTTTCACTTGAAGTTTGGCAACATAAGTATCCTGCTTAAAGATCCTGCTTAAAATTTGTTTAAATGTAGAGATGAGCTTTCAGTTATATTCAAATTAATTAGATGACAAAAACAAAGAAAAAATAGGTATTTGAATAGAGAGAAATGCCTTGCAGACATCTATAATCCTGGTGATTTGGGCTTGGTTTTCAATACCTATGTTTCACAGACAAAGCTCAGGACTTGTTCTAGTGGAAGTTCCAAAGAATACCCTCAAATAATGCTGAACTGCAAAGAACTATAGTTCTTACGAGTCAACTAGAAATAAATTCATTCCTCAAAGAGACAGCAAAGAAAATTGTCTGTTTAAAAACTTGATACTAAGAGGTGCCTGGGTGGCTCAGTCAGTTAAGTGTCCAACTTCAGCTCAGGTCATGATCTCATGGTTCATGGGTTCAAGCCCCACATCGGGCTCTGTGCTGAAAGTTCAGAGCCTGGAGCCTGCTTCAGCTTCTGTCTCTCTGTCTCTCAAAAATAAATAAACATTAAAAAAAATAAAAACTTGATACTGAGCTTAAATTGAAAAAAATGTCTTCACAAAATTTGTAAAATTGATAAAAATGGCAGTTTCCTGTGACATCTACTTAAACTTTAAATTTATTGTAGATAAAATTGTGTATTTTGTTAATTATATACTTTAAAAATTTTAATACAGTACTTTCTCCAATTTTTTTTAATTTTTAATTTTTTTTATTTTTTTAGTGTATGGCTATTATCTTTGCTTGGTTTCTTAGAAACCCTTTCCCCACTCCAGAGAAAGATTAATGTTTGCATTTTAAAGTGTGATTCTGGTTTCTTTTTATATTTACTTTTTTAATCCACTGGAATACCAATTGAAATTTGGCATGAGAAAAGAGTTGAGCTTTGTTTTTCCACAATTATTTTTTTTAATCTTTTTTTAATTTTTTTTAATGTTTATTTATTTTTGAGACAGAGAGAGACAGAGCACGAACAGGGGAGGGTCAGAGAGAGAGGGAGACACAGAATCTGAAGCAGGCTCCAGGCTCTGAGCTGTCAGCACAGAGCCTGATGCGGGGCTGGAACTCACAGACCATGAGATCATGACCTGAGCCGAAGTCGGACGCTTAACCGACTGAGCCACCCAGGTGCCCCACCACAATTATTTTTTATAGATTACAATGCTTTCATATGGTATGAAAATTTACACACGTGGGTAAGTTAAAGGAGTATTGCCAAGCAAATATTTAGTGTTCTCTCTAATTGGTCCTATTTTTGGAAATGTTATCAATAAGTAGTTTTTGCAGTTATAGCTGATATCCTATTTTTTTTTACCTAAAATTTGGAATTTTACAGCAAAACATTTATTTGTCTATTTACTTATTGTACCCTGATATGATACGGTACCATACTTTTTATTTCTTGGTTTATTTGTTGTTTTTTTGTTTTGTTTCGTTTTGTTGGAGGGTAAAATAAATATACCTCTGGTTCTTTTTTTTAAAGGTATTTAATGCTAGACTGTTCAACGTTTATTTATTTTTGGGACAGAGAGAGACAGAACATGAACGGGCGAGGGGCAGAGAGAGAGGGAGACACAGAATCCGAAACAGGCTCCAGGCTCTGAGCCATCAGGCCAGAGCCCCACGCGGGGCTCAAACTCGCGGACCGCGAGATCGTGACCTGGCTGAAGTCGGACACTTAACCGACTGTGCCACCCAGGCGCCCCAATGCTAGACTGTTAACACATAGTTTTGTGGTAGAGTCTTCTCCCTAACGAATGTGGTAAGAAAAGACCTCAAGATAAGGGAAGGAAACCTGGCTGTGTGCATGTGACATCCCTCACGACCTAACATGAGACCACACAATCAGACTGTATGTCTATAGGTTACCCTTATGTGGGAGAGAAAGAAGTAGAAAATGTATAAAAGACTACACCATGCGGCATTTGGGGCTCAGTTTTTTCAGGTATGAATCCAACTGAGCCCGTGCTGGCACGAATGAAGTTGCTTCCTGGAAAGAAAAGCCTTGGTGTCATGACTCTCTGTGAGAAACCTGCTGTAGTTTTATTACTGTTTTATTATATTTAGTTTGTATTTAGCAATATAAAATAATTTATTGCTGTTTTGTTTTTCTATCTTTATTTCTCCATTTTTGATGATAATGCCATGATGCTTTTTTCTTTTTGCTGATATATAATTGATCATCATTTCTACTTATTTTTGTATGTTGCTGTTTTATTCTTTGGTAGACAAAGTGTAGTTGATTTATTTTATTATTATTATTTACCCAGTCTATAAATCTTTTGTATGGACATTTTGTTTCATTACTTTTCTTCTATTAATGTTTCATTGTTGTTTTCCTTGGTTTCATATCTTACAATCACCAAAATCATGTGTAATTTATCTTAAAAAATACATATAGGGGCACCAGGGTGGTTCAGTCATTTAAGCACCCTACTCTTAATCTCAGTTCAGGTCTTGACCTCAGAGCCATGAGTTCAAGCCCCACATTGGGCTCCATACTGTGCATGAAGTTGCTTAAAACAAAATACATATAATATAGTCTAGATTAGAAGATGTGCAGGCACCTTAAGGAAAATGTGACTATTTTCAATGTAATAGTTCAGTGACTATTATTTGAATATTTGTAAATTACCTAAAGACACACTATTTTTACATTTTAACTTAGATTATAGCTAGCTCATTAACTGTAAAATATTTAATACCTCTTTTCATTTTATTTACATGTAAAATATCTCTTATAATATTCTGGTGGGCAACTAAGGGACATGAGTATTTTTCATGACAGTAATACTCATTCCATGGCTGAATGTAATTATCAGTTTTCAGGGAGGAAGACCTTCCTCTGCCATGTGGAGGATGTAACTCCATTGAGGAAATAACTTTACTTTTTTTATTTTTATTTTTTTATTTATTTTGAGAGAGAGAGAGAGCATGCACAAGCTGGGGAGGGGCTGAGAGACAGGGAGAGGGAGAATCCCAAGCAGGCTCCATATTGTCAGAATGGAGCCCCATGTGGGACTTGAACTACTGAACCATGAGATATGACCTGAGCTCAGGAACCATGAGATCATGATCAAGAGTAAGATGCTTAACCACCTGAGCCACCCACGTGCCCCTGCCCTATGTTTTTTCTAGTTGAACTTAGAATCAAATTAACATAAGATAGATTAACAGGAGGAAAATCAAATTTAATAGGCATATGTACAGGGAGTCTACACAGACATGAAATTCTAAAACCAAGGAGGCACCAGGATGTTTATAAAAGCTAAGGAAAAGGGTAGGGTCTAGGGCACAAAGGGGAGAAAACTCATTAACAAAAAGGTAAAAAGGGATATTTGGAGCAAGACAAGTTGGCTCTATTAGGCAGATAAGTTAATTGGTAAAGTGGAGGTCTATTAACAGCTCTCTTTCTGTTGCTGGCTCTTTCCAATGTAAATTTAGACCCTTATGAGTAAGCCAGAGAGCTTTTCCCTACATCTTCTGGGTTTTTATTACTTTTAATTTGAAATAATATTTATGCCAAAGTGGCACATTTTGGAGTGTCTCATCCTGCACCCATTCACAATCAAATGAGGATCTATTTTGCACTTAGTAAGTTGTTCCCATAGTGCACAAAAACACTGTTCATATTGAGAGAGGTAAAACTCGTAGTTTATATCCTTCAATGTATTACAAAATTAATGAGAAAAAAAAACTTCTATAAAGCTATTGGTGTTTAAAACCAAACTCTAAATAGATTAAATGCTTTTGTACTAGGGTTGGGGGATACAGACTAGAAATTATGTTACATTTCAAAGAAGAAAGGACACAACCATGAGGAGAGACTTCACCTCAGTAAGGTCCATGAAATACCTGCTTAACTCAAAGAATGGGTGTAGAGTAGGTGCTCTTTTTGTAACACCTTTGAGTTATTTAGTACACTCTTTTTTTTTTTTAAACATTTATTTATTTTTGAGAAACAGAGTGAGACAAAGCATGAGCACGGGAGGGGCAGAGAGAGAAGGAGATACAGAACCTGAAGCAGGCTCCAGGCTCTGAGCAAGCGTCAGCACAGAGCCTGATGCGGGGCTCGAACCCACAAACTGTGAGATCATAACCTGAGCCGAAGTCGGACGCTCAACTGACTGAGCCACCCAGTCACCCCAGTACACTCTTCTTTAAACCACTTTTCTCTGTCGATGTGAACTCCTGTGAGGGCAGAAAGGACAGTCTTTATCCTTGTATACTATAAAGACTATACAATAATATTGAAAGGACAATTACATAAATACTAAATATTAGGCATTAAAAATAAAAAATCTGTTACGAATTTTAATATTTTTATAATGTTTTATTACCCTCAACAACAATGCTCTCTAAAATGGCATGAAAATAGCTACAGGCCACATGTCTTGACAATTATTTATATTAATGTTTCTGTCCTATAAAATTATACCCATTTTGATGAGAAGTGATTTCTTGACATTCTTATAATTCACATATACTGTAGCTTAAAATACCAACAGTACTTTTCTTATTAAGAACAGAATGTCTGATTTATTCCAACATGATTGGCATTGGTAATTGACATAAATGAAAATTGTTTCTTCTTTAAATGTCCTTGGCCGGATGGTTGTGGGGAGATTTAGAAGAACGTGATCATCTGTTACCCTTATAAAAATATTAAAACAGCAAGAGCACATCTGATGTTGAAGGAAAAAATTGCATTTTCAATCAGTGTCTTGTGAAAGTAATTAGAAGTTCTGTCTGAGAAAGCAAATCAATAAAAACTATATGTAATATCCTGTTTCCAGCACCTGCTTCTCTGAGGGGTTGCTTTTTTTTTTTCTAATTGCAGGAAAGTGGGGAATAATAAATATAATTTAAAAACAAAACCATTTTTTTTAGTTGTAAGTACTACCAAAGTAATTTTACACAGAACAAAAAATGAGGAGTATTGTTACATTCAGTAGCATAATCTAGATACAATATCTATCACTCATTTTTTTTAATGTTTATTTATTTTAAGAGAAAGAGAGTGAACACACAAGAGATAGAGACCAGGGGAGGGGCAGAGAGAGTGGAGAGAGAGAATCCTGAGCAGGCTCTGTACTGTCAGAACAGACCTCGGCACACGGGGTTCCTTCTCATAAACTGGGAGATTATGACCTGAGCCTAAGTCAAGAGTTAGATGCTTACCCAAATGAGCTGCCCAGGTGTCCCATAGTTCATTTTTGTCTCCCAGTGCTTCTCAAAGTGACTGGCAAAGACTTGGGTTTCAATAGTAGTCTTTAAAATTATCTTTAACTGAGAGTAAAGAAATATTAGGAATAATCTCTTAAAATATAGTCATTCTATGATTAAATTGTTATGATTAATAGACAACCTTACAGTGTTATTACAAAACTGAAATGAGTAAAATCTGAGGACTGAACAAGATTATCTGTTTAATCTTTCATTCATAGTCTGACTTGATCCATTGCTTGTTTATGGCAATTTAAATAAAAATAAATAATGTGCTATCATAATTGTGGAAGATATAAATAAGGATAGAACATGTAGCTTTGAGGAGATAAGTTTCTAAAAAAATTTTTTAATTTTTATTTATTTTTCAGGGAGAGGGAGAGACAGAGAATGAGCAGGGGAGTGGCAGAGAGAGAGGGAGACACAGAATCCGAAGTAGGCTCCAGGCTCTAGGTGTCAGCACAGAGCCTGATGGGGGACTTGAACTCACGAACCGTGAGATCATGACCTGAGCCGAAGTCGGACACTCAGCCGACTGAGCCACCCAGGTGCCCCAGTAGATAACTTTCTATTGCCAATAACCTTTTAATTAAACCTTAAATACGCTTTTTTTTTAAATTTTACATCACTGAAAGTTGTTCCACAATTTAATGACTAATGAACAAACGTTGCCATTTTGTTTTTATCTATAACATGGACCTCGAATCAAAAATCATTTTTATGTATATCTAAATATGTTAAAAAATAAATATGTTCATATCCTATTTTGTAGTATGCTACCAACAAAACCTGACCCTTTAGATTGACCTGACCCTCAAATTTAGAATCTGAACATAATAACTAGATTCAGGAAAGCCTAACAGTCATTCTATAGTTTATTTATATACATATTTTGTATATATGTAAAAATTAAAATACATAGTAAATGTATTTATAAATATATATTATATATTAATATATTATATTATATTAAATATATTTATGTAAATATATAATATATTTATACAAATATCTTATATAAATATATATTATATTTATATATAGTATATAAATATATATTATATTTAATAATATATTCGTATAAATATATAATATATATAAATATGTAATATATTTTTATGTATAATATATATATCATATATAAATATATTTAATATATTAAATATAAAAAATATATTATATATAATATATATTTATATTATATAATATATTTATGTAAATATATAATATATTTAATATATAAATAATATATCATATATTAGAATATATGATATATTTATTAATATATTAAATATATTATGTATTAAATATATTAAATATATTAAATATATTATATATTTTAATTTTTTAAATGTTTATTTATGTTTGAGTGAGAGAGACCGAGCACGAGCAGAGGAGGGGCACAGAGAGAGGGAGACACAGAAACTGAAGCAGGCTCCAAGCTCTGAGCTGTCAGCACACAGCCTGATGTGGGGCTTGAACCCACAAACTGTGAGATCATGACCTGAGCTGGTCAGATGCCTAACCAACTGAGTCACCCAGGTGCCCCTATTTTTTATATTTTTAAATCAAATTCAGAAATAATGCAGAAAATAGAAAAAAAATCATTAAAAAGAAAAATGAAAAAATATCAGATAAGGTTTACATTTAGTAACCATTTGACTTCAACAGAAACAAATCCTTAGTTTCAATTGCAAAGCCTCTAATTTTGTAATATCTAATTAGTTCCATAAGAGTGTGGAAAGAGTATTTTCCTCCTGCAAGTAGTTTATATGTCGATGGAATAAATGTAATATAAGTCATATATATATTTGAAGTAAAAGTGACATGAATTTCAAATTATGGTTGTACCAGATTAAGTTTTGGTGATATATTAAAATATATTTTAATACAATAGAAGAAATTTGATATAATTTGAAACTCTATATTTTTAAATAAAATTTATCTTTTGGAGCAATTTTAAATTCACAGCAAAATTGAGGGGACAATATAATATAGAAATTTCCCATATATCTCCTCTCCACACATATGCACAGCCTCCCCACTGTCAAAATACTGCACCAGAGTGGTACATTTTTTATAACTAATAAACCTATATTGATAGATTATTATCATCCAAAGTCTGGTTTATCTTAGGCTTTGCTCTTGGAGTTGTCCATTCTGTGGGTTTTGATAAGTGTATAATGACATGTACATACACCATTATAGTATTGTACAGAGTAGAATCACTACCCTAAAAATCCTATTTTCTCCCTACTCCACAGCTCTGACCTGATCATTTTACTTTCTCTCTAGTTTTGCTTTTTCCAGAAAGTCATTTATTTTGAATCACACAGTATGTCAGCTTTGAGATTGGCTTAGTAATTGGCATTTAACCTTCTTCCAAGTCTTTTCATGGCATGATGGCTCTGTTCTTTTTCGCACTAAATAATATTCTGTTGTCTGGATGTACCATCGTTTATTTATCCATTTACCTACCGAAGGACATATTGGTTGTTTTCAAGTTTTGACAATTATGGATAAATCTGTTGTAAATATCTGTGTGGGGTTTTTATGTGGACATACATTTTCTACTCCTTTGGGTAAATACCAAGGAACACAATTACTGGATTGTATGTTTAGTTTTGTCTTTCAAAGAGACTATGTCATTTTGTATTCCGCCAGAATTATATGAGTTCCTGTTGTTCCTCATCCTCACCAGCATTTGGTGTTGACTGTATCCTAGAATTTGACCATTCTAATAGGTGTGGAGTGGTATCTCATGTTGCTTTAACTTGCATTTCCTGATGGCATAGGATGTAGAGCACCTTTCCATATGCTTATCTACCATGTGTATATCTTCTTTGATAGACGTCTGTTCAAATTTTTGGTCCATTTAATGAGGTTGTTTGTTTTCTTATTGTTGAGTTTTAAGCTTTCTTTGTATACTTTGGATAACAGGCCTTTATCAGATAAGTTTTTTGCAAACATTTTCTCCAGTCTGTGGCTTACCTTCTCATTCCCTGGACATTGTCTTTCACAGAGCAGAAATTTTTAATTGTAATGAAATCCTGGTTATCCATTACTTCTTTCATGAATTGTGTGTTTGGTGTTGCATTGACCATATATTTTATATGTGGTTCATATATATAGTCATGTGCAATCATATGTGTTAAATTCATGAAATTTCTTTTCCATTTATATCTCATAGTATTTTAAATTTATATGATCTATACTAACTTAAAAATATAATTTTGGATGTGCCATGAGTGAAAAATATAACACGTAAAATGTATGTTATATACATTT
Source organism: Acinonyx jubatus (assembly GCF_027475565.1). Classification (NCBI taxonomy): domain Eukaryota; kingdom Metazoa; phylum Chordata; class Mammalia; order Carnivora; family Felidae; genus Acinonyx; species Acinonyx jubatus. The sequence goes on along the minus strand of NC_069385.1, from coordinate 91,060,535 downwards.
TATACAATTACCATAGGCCACATAATATAATACATAATAAACATAATATAAATAATAAAAATTTAAAAGTACAGGGGCACCTAGGTAGCTCAGTCCCTTGAGCACCCGACCCTTGGTTTCAGCTCAGATCATGATCTCACCATTTGTGGGTTCGAGCCCCACATCAGGCTCCGTGCTGAAAGCATGGAGCCTGCTGGGATTCTCTGTCTCACTCTCTCTGCCCCTTCCCCACTCATGCTCTTTCTCTCTCTCAAAATGGATAAATAAACATTTTAAAAAGTTTTATTAACTGATCAATACAATACTTTTTGTGTATAGTAGCTGTAAGTAACAGATCACTGTGTTTCCTTTCTATTTGTTCCATTACACATCTTGTTTCTTATTCTCGTATTTATGGCCAGTTTTTTCTACTTTTTAATTTTCTCTCACCCATTCAAAACACATAATACTACCTTAATAAATAATCATGAATTATTTTTGGCTTAATATAACTTTACAAGGGAAGTATGCTCCTGTGTGAATTTTACTGCAGTAATTACTAATCCATAGAAGATCCTAGGACGCCAACAGTACCTCTCCAAATGTGGAAAAGCCTGCAAAAAGTTTGGTGGTGATATAGAATAGAACTATGAATAATGACTCTAACAGAAAGGGAAGAGGAAGAATAGAATAGAGTAAAAGAAACCAAGTTGCAGTGATATATTCAGGTCATAAATATCTGTAATTTAAAAAATTAAACTTGTTTAATCACATTTTTAGAGTGTATATTTCACCTAAATAATAAATAAAATCTAAGAACAATGTTTAATATGCTATGAACTATTTAATTTGTATCCTGCCCTCAATGGTAGGTATATTATGAGCAAGATGCCAAAATACTACTACTGCAAGAAAAAAAAAGCCAGTGTGTGGTTTTTGATTGCTTAAGTGAATATTCACACCATTTTTTCACTTAGCTTTATATAATAGCATTCACTTAAGTTTATCAAACATCTCCACTACAAAATACTAACTCCAATCTTCCAAGTAAAACTTATTTTCTGTCTCTCTTACTCCTTTCTCACCATTTCTTGACTTCACGGTAGTCTCAGATTATTTTCACACAATATTTTCCATAACTCTATTTGCTCCATTCTACTGTGTTTTTCCAACAAAATCTCACAATTCATCACCTCAACTCTCTTTACATAACTTTCAACCTTCTTGCTTTCCAGATAACCCATCAAGTGAAGGCAAACCCTGTATTAATCAAGTACTACACCCATGTTTTTCACTTGGAAGTATAAAATCACTTGATTACTCATGATTTGTACCAATGTAATTAATTTTCTCCTACATTTTGTAGGTGCTTCGTATGTGGCCTATCTTCCTATGTGATCTAAGTTTGCTTCTTTGCCCATTCTCCATGGTGGAATAATTCGAGATTTGCCACTTTCCTCAAATCTCTGGCATTTGTTGCCTCTCAGTCTGTGAAGATCTTCGAATAGGATATACTGTAAGATCATCAACATTCAAGGAAAATATTAAAGGAGTAAAAATAGAAAAAAAATATTAAAATCCCTTAGGTCCCTTTTGAACATTAGTCATAACTATCCTCAATACTTGCTAAATTTAACATTTTACTAAATTTTGATGAAGAAACAATAGTAAATTCAGGCTATTATGATGAAGACGATACTTTGTAAGACCAGAATTCAATACTTTTCAGTATTTTAAGTGAACTAGCCACTAGAAATAAACTATGGTATTTTTATGATTAAGAATTTTGTGTTGAACTGATTTTACTCAAAATATTTATTTCTTATTTATCTTTGTTATGCTTACTCTAAAGTTACCTCAGTCTTCCTTTGAGAAATTGAATATGAATATTTTATATCTGTAGAATATTTAAAACAAAAGAGTTTAAAGATGTTGGCTATTCAGGGTTCCTGGGTGGCTCAGTTAAGTGCCTGACTCTTAATCTTGGCTCAGGTCATGATCTCATTGTTTTGTGAGTTGGAGCCCTGCATCAGGCTCTGCACTGTTGGCGCGGAGCCTGCTTGGGATTCTGTCTCTCTTCTCTCTGCCTCTCACTTACTTCTGCTCTCTCTCTCTCTCTCAAAATAAATAAATTAACTTTAAAAAAAATGTTGGCTATTCAAAAATTTGCATTGGCTTGATTGTAAAATCATGTAACTTAATAAGACTTTAAAGAAATATATAATAGTTTAACTTTAAAAAATGTATAGCAGTCTCATAAGAAAAATAAATCTATACATAAGTTGTTGAATTTGAATGTTGACTTCTACAATACTGGAATCTTTTTAGCTAGAAATGATGTTTTGCAAATGCTGAGGGTAATAGAAATTCATGGGGATGGTTTTGATGTGTAAGCATTTTGTAAATATAGTACAAACCACTGTGATTCATTGTGCTATCTATAAAACATTTTGATTTTCCAATCTCATAGGGAAGTAAAAGGATTTATAAAGGACTATAAAATGTTTTGACTGTTCTCACAGAGAGTATTACTATTCAACTTCACCAGAAATTGTACATAGTGGACATTGAATTGAAACAAATTTTGAAGGCATCATAATTCCTGGGTGCTTCCTTTGTTTGGGGAAAATTGTTTAACATTTTTATGCTTAGCTTTCCTGATCAATAAAATAAGAATAGAACAATGTTATCCATAGCTTCTTGACTGTCTCATAAAAGTGCCATGTAAAATATTGAAGATGATTTGTGCTTTAGGAAATCGAAGGATTTGCTTTCTTTCCATAGTGAAAAATATTTGAAAAATTAATAAGATGAAACTATTCAAAATCAATAATATTCTCAATGTACGCACTGCAAAGTGATTTTTCTTTTAATATACCTTAAACTACTCCCTTTGTCATACATTGAAGTTTTAACGACTTTGTTTGGAAATTGTCAACATCAGCTAGTAAAACTGCTAAAAGATCTGTGAAAGTCATCACATCATTTGTAGAAAAAGGGAAGGTTTTTCTTTTACCTATAAGATTCTGTTCCCCACATCTGCTGGTAGAACTTGATTATCAGAATCCAAAGCATCATAATGTCAAGAGAATTGGAACAATATAAAATTATTTAAAAATTGATTTTGAATGAAAAGACAGTGTGAATGAGAAAGAAGAGAGAGAACAAGTTAGCTATTGCTACTTAAGAAGTTACTTCCTAAAGTCAGTGGTTTAAAATAGCAATCATCTTATTCAAAGATCTGTAGATCGGTGCATGTTAGTGGATCCAGGTTGCCTTGGCTGGACTGAACTGGTCCTTGCTACAAGATTTAGCTGGTGTGAAAATCCACACCATAAGACCTTTATGTTCATTTATTCAGTGAGCATATTCTTTTCATGACAATGGCAGGGCATAAGAAACCAAGAAGAAACATGCGTTCTTCTAATTCCTGGATTTATAATTGGTACAATCTTAGTTTCTGTGCATATGTCTCGTGGATGAACACAATGTCAAATGATAAGAAAGTACATTCTACGTTTATGGAAAAAAATAGAATTCTGGGTGGAAGATGCAGAGGTTGAGATAATAATTCAGTTTTCACAGGTTCTAATCATGAGAATGAAATCCGCAAATAAAAGAGTCATTATTATTGTTACAGGCTCATTTGGTTACCACATGAATGATTCTCTAAAAGAAACACATATAATTGAAAAATGCTACAGAGGCAGGGATCAAGTTACCTCAGGAAAGGTAGCAAGAGTTTCCTTAGTCTGGGATACCAGTTTGGAACTACTTGGCATGGAAATTATCCATTCCTGAAACCGAAAATGGACTTTGTGAAACCCCCTAAAAGAGTGGACTCTTGGTGAAGATGTCCAGACATTCTTGATATAAGTTACATTATGTGAGCAGGGCATGGTGGGTTGGTCGATGGATGCATGTCCTCGCAGGAGTAAGGTCAGATTCTTCTTCTGAGAAATTTTCCCACTAGTTCTCAACTACCTGCCTTAGTTCTGGTCTAGGCATATTCTCTCCACATTCCCAGGTAAAATAAATAATTTATTAAATTATGTATTAGGTTTAGTATCATAATGAAAACCCAAGAAAATTTTGACAGCCTATTTTTATACCTACTCATCAATCTAGATTTTTACACTCTTCTAAATGTATAACTTAATAGATTTCTTTCTCTTCTGCAACACACACTGATTTATCTACTCAAAGGCTATGCTATCTTCTTTTAAAACTCTAATGTTTTCTTGATTTTTTGCAATAAGTGACTTAATTGAATATGCTCTGATGCACAGGTATTGTTACTTATGTAGAAGTCATCCTACTGGGTGTACTTTTTATTTCAAGCTTCTTTCAAGCTTCTCATTAAGGTTGGTGGTCTTCCCGTAATGTAATGAAAAGAATGAAGTTAAGCTGGGACTGTTTCTTATCAACAGTAGTTGATAGACTTTTCTGTTCTACACATCTATGTAGATTTAATTGCTCATGTTGAAAAATTGCTGATGAAGCAATTTTTACTCTTCATATTCCTAGTTTACCAAATTGAAAAATTATATTCACCCTAAAAAATGTAAATTGACTGTGTCCAGCTACAAACACTTGCCATAATTATGCCTAATCTTAGAAAACCTGAAACAAAATAGCAACATAGACATCTCTTGTTTGAATTCTCTATGTTCTTTCTACAACATAGAGCAGTGACTAAGGTTCTTATTTGCCCCTTATATAAATTTAAATGTAACATATAGCAAAAATACTTCCTATTCTCTCTGTTTCAGAAAAAAAAATGTTTAAGCACATTTCTTAAGAGAACACTTAGTTGTTATTCTCTGTAACTGTATTTTGACCAAATAAAGAAAATACTTAGATAATTATTAAATTAAATGATTATTGGAATTTTTGTGTGAATTTTAATTTCTTAAAAGGAAAATGGTATGTCTTATATTTCTTCACACTATGAACTGCTGATAATAATAAGTTTGAATGATAAAGCAAATGTGAGGTTATTTCTGACAGGTAGTTTTAGCAAAAAGACAAAAAGAATTAGATTTTTAGGGGTGCCTGGGTGGTCAGTCCGTTAAGCATCTGACTCTTGGTTTCAGATCAGGTTATGATCTCAAGGTTCGTGGGTCCAAGCCCTGCGTCAGGCTCCATGCTGACAATGTGGAGCCTGTTCAGGATTCTCTCCCTCTCTCTCTGCCCTTCCCCTGCTTGTGCTCCTTCTTTCTCCCTCACTCTCTCTCTCTCTCTCTGTCTCTCTCAAAATAAATAAGCAGAACTTAAAAAAAAGAGTTAGCTTTTTAAAGATGCTAATAAATATGAAGGGTATAAAATGTGGCAACTTTTCCCTTGTGGTGCTTAGTCCTTACCTTGAAGTAATATTACCTCTATTTTCGATTCTAATTTTTTGAAGAATAATAACTCTACCGTCAAAAATAATATGCGTATTGCAGGATAGCCGGGATAATTTTTATACATTTTATATTTCTTTGGCAATTTGCCTGCGTTGTAATCATTCCATTAAAAACTGATAGTAGAGAAAGCAGGTATATTTGGCACTTTATTTTAGAAAAGTGGAAGAACTTGAGTTAAGCCCAGTGTTCAAATCATAATCAATGTACAAATAATATAAATCCAAGCAGGTCTGTGGGGAAACCCTATCATTTTTTATTCACCGCCCCCCCATCATCTGTAAGGAAGAAATTAACCAAGTTCTATGTCTGATATGGCCTACATGGACAATATTTAGGTACTTGCTAGAGCAGATTTGCAACCTATAGATAGTAGACCTATTCATGTGGTTTCATCTACATAAACACACATTCCTTCTTTAAATTTCCTCATCAGAGCAATTAGAAATGAAATGACTGACAAAACTGATCATGGTTGGAATTTTATAACAATCCTGGGTGACTTAGCAATCATCATGGTAGCTTCTAAATTATATTATAAAACTTGATTAGTTAGCTGGTCAAAACGCTGTTTTATTTTTTATTTTTTTAATACTTTATTTTTTAGAGAGACAAAGCACGAGCAGGGGAGGAACAGAGAGGGAGACACAGAATTGGAAGCAGGCTCGAGGCTCTGAATTGTCAGCACAGGGCCCGCCAGAGGGCTGGGTCTCACTAACAGCGAGATCATGACCTGAGCTGAAGTCGGAGGCTTAACCGACTGAGCCACCCAGGCGCCCCTCAAAACACTATTTTAAATGCAGTGTTTTACTGTATTAGCTCTGCTATATATTAAGACACACCAGAGGGGAAAACATTATTTAATAACTTTAAAGTCTCCAGTTACAAACTGAAAAAAACGAATGCCATATTATATTACAACATTAAATACATGATTATTATAGGATATTGAAAATAAGAGGCATAAAATGACCATTTTCTGTGTTCACCCTCATTGACTTACAAGAAAGATCTAAAAGTGGGTTACATATACTCAGTTCTTCAAATATGATTTATAAATATTTCAACTATTATCAAATTGCCAATAGTGTTATATGATATAGATAGATATGGATATAGATAGGAATAGTAAGTGATATATATCCATCCTGAAGCTATAATTTAATTTATCCCATATCATCCCTAGGTAGCTTCTAAATTACTGTGTCCATCTAACTCAGTTTGTTCCTCAGAAACTCAGTAAGCATTTTGGTGGATAAAATTATACCCCTTTAAATATTGGTATCAGGCACTTAATGGTCCTTTCTTTACAATTAGATATATAGGGCTAAGAAGTTTGTTTTATTGACCACCCCAGGGAAGATGCAGTTACAATTTATTTTGTTTGTTTGTTTGTTTTTTTCCAGGAGGTTTCCTTACTTTAACATTAAACAGCTCAACTATTTGTTGTTATTTGTTATTATTATTAATCATTACCATTATCATTATTATTATTTTGTAACCATTAATATCCTCAAATTTGGATATCTTCTGCCAGAAGCACCAGCAAAGTGGAATCTACAAGGAATCTCTTTCATAAGTTGCATTCTTCTGAATTTAAGACTTGAGCAAATGATTGTGATTGAAGTTGCCTAGATTGCATGATTGCAAATTAGCTGCAGCTGCAGCTAGAAAAATCTCCAGGCCCCTGTGGTTTCCCCTTTGGGGAACAGGATTTCATAAGCATGGAAATTATGCAAATAGCAAGGATGTTCAAAGGCTACATACTGTGGTCCCTGTGTTAACCTTGCAGACTTGGATTGGTGATAACTTTTCTGCAGTCTCTAGAAGACTGGAACATTGCATGGCCTGCACCCAGCTGCCCACCTGTGCTCCCTCAGCAAGATGTCACCAACATGCATGCTGCAGAGTCCTTTTGCCCACTGGCACCTGAACTCCCACTGCATACACATAACTGGTTGCTAAGGGCCTGCACCGCAACCTTTATTCTAAACTGTGGCCTACTGCTCCCAGCAACAGCAAAACTCAAGCCTGACCAAATCAACCAACTATTCTGCTATTCCATGTGTCAAACCAAATCTCTAACAAGACCTGCACCTCTTCCTAGTTTGTGCTTCCTTGGGTACTCTCCCTCAGCCCTAGGGTACCATTTAGAATTTCCTTATACATTATGGTTACTCTTGCATTATAGTTCATAATTCTTTATGTTACATTTTTCCTGTTTAACTTGTATGGTTTCTATCTCCTGATTGCATTGCTATGCTGTGCAATTCAGATGTCTTCCTTCTTCCTCCTTTCCTCCTTTCTTCCTTCCTTCTTTTCTTTCTTTAATTTTTTTTTTTTTACAAAATTTTGTTCTAGAGCACTCCAGAAGGAGATTGGATTAAAGTCATAAATCAGCAATTCACACCAAAAATACATTTGGTTAATTATTTTAGAAAATCTAGCTCCACAGTATTCAAATATACAAATTATAAAACGAATTCCTATTAAATCTATATCTGTGCTGTGTAATATAGTCACCACTAGTTACATGTAGCTGTTAAAATTAAAGTTAATTATTGTTAACTAAAATTAAAAACTCAATTTCTCTGTCATACTACCATATTTCAAGTGTTCAGCAGCCACGTGTGGTCATATATTGGGCAGAGAAAATCTAGAACATTTTTATATTTTTACTAGTTATATTTATTTATTTGAATGTTTATTTATTTATTTTTGAGAGGGGAGAGGGGCAGAGAGAAAGGGAGAGAGGGAATCCCAAGCAGGTTCTTCACTGTCAGTGAAGAGCCAGACTCTGGGCTCAAACTCATGGACTGTGAGATCATGACCTGAGCTGAAATCAAGAGTCGGACGCTCAACCGACCGAGCCTCCCAGGCGCCCCCATTTTTTTCTTTTGAGAAACTTCTATAGGAAATACTATTTATAATTGGCAGATAATTTTTTAAAAGTGTTATTTCCAATGTTAGAGGACATTTTATTATTTTATTTATAATAAAAATGTTTTTACATTTTAATTGTGTAGAAATTAATGATGAAGAAATACTTTGCATTATGCACTGAAATATGTTTTAAATATTTATCCTTTTGCAATATATGCACATGTTTTTCTTTTCATTTTTGTTTAATTTATTTTTTTAAATTTACACCCAGGTTAGTTAGCATATAGTGCAACAGTGATTTCAGGAGTATATTCCTTAATGACCCTCACCCATTTAGTCCATCCCCCCTCCCACAGCTCCTCCAAAAATCCTCTGTTTGTTCTCCATATTTAAGAGTCTTATGTTTTGTCTCCCTCCCTGTTTTTATATTATTTTTGTTTTCCCTTCCCTTATGTTCAACTGTTTTGTATCTTTAAGTTCTCATATGAGTGAAGTCATATGATATTTGTGTTTCTCTGATTGACTAATTTCACTTAGCATAATACCTTCTAGTTCCATCCATGTAGTTGCAAATGACAAGATTTCATTCTTTTTGATCGCCAAGTAATACTCCAGTGTGTGTGTGTGTGTGTGTGTGTATACACATATATATATACCACATCTTCTTCATCCATTCATCCATTGATGGATGTTTGGACTCCTTCCATACTTTGGCTATTATTGATAGTACTGCTATAAACATTAGGGTGCATGTGTCCCTTCGAAACGGCATACCTATATCCCTTGGATAAAAACCTAGTAGAGCAATTGCTGGGTCGTAGGGTAGTTCTATTTTTAATTTTTTGAGGAACCTCCATACTGTTTTCTAGAGTGCTGCACCAGTTTGCATTCCCACCAGGAGTGCAAAAGAGATCCTCTTTCTCCACATCCTTGCCAACATCTGTTGTTGCCTGAATTGTTAATGTTAGCCATTCTGACAGGTGTGAGGTAGTATCTCATTGTGGTTTTGATTTGTATTTCCCTGATGATGAGTGATGTTGAGCATTTTTTCATGTGTCCATTGGCCATCTGGATGTCTTCCTTAGAGAAGTGTCTATTCATGTCTTTTGCCATTTCTTCACTGGATTATTTTTGGGGGTGTGTCTTTATAGATTTTGGATACTAACCCTTTATCTGATATGTCATTTGCAAATATCTTCTCCCATTCTGTTGGTTGCCTTTTGGTTTTGCTGATTGTTTCCTTCTCTGTGCAGAAGCTTTTGATTTTGATGAGGCCCCAACAGTTCATTTTTGCTTTTGTTTCCCTTGCCTCTGGAGACATGTTGAGTAATAGTTTGTTGCTGTGAGCAAGATCAAAGAGGTTTTTGCCTGCTTTCTCCTCAAAGATTTTGATGGCTTCCTGTCTTACATTTAGGTATTTCATCCATTTTTGAGTTTATTTTTGTGTGTGGTGTAAGAAAATGGTCAGGTTCATTTTTTCTGCATGTTGCTATCCAGTTTTCCCAGCATCACTTGCTGAAGAGACTGTCTTTATTACATTGAATATTCTTCCCTATTTTGTCAAAGATTAGTTGGCCATATGTTTGTGGGTCCATTTATGGGTTCTCTATTCTGTTCCATTGATCTGAGTGTCTGTACTTGTATATGCACATGATTTTAAAAGCTGAATCCATATGGAAGGCTGCTTTATTAAATTATGATCAAATAGATTAGTCTTACATGAAGCTACTAAGTTACCCTAATGGCATATTTGATTATAACATAAAATGTATTTGTGGCACATGTGAATGAAAAGTGTATGTTATAAAAAAAGTATATGTTATAAAATTGTATGTACATAATACTGTGTGTACATATTAGAGTATATGTTGTAAAATAGTATGTAGCATGTAATAACACCTGTAAGTACTTATATATCTTTAGAAGATTGACCAGATGAATAAGAATTAAAATATGTGTAGTGACTTTGTCTCTGTGGTTGGATTAAGGGTGATTTTCCTATTGCACATTTAAAAATTTTTCCAAAATAATACTGTATTCTTGAACAAAATGGGTTATAATTTTAAAGTCTGGTGAATTTATTCTCACAGAAATGGGCTTTTGGAAATCTAAGCTATAAATGTTTGCTTCCTGTTAAATAGAAATGGTCATGAAATTTTTTGTTTTCACTTGTTGCTGCAGTTAATTCTGGCTTCAGGAGTAAACCTACTTTAAAAGGGTAACTATCTATAGTTAGTCCCATGAGTAAAATAATAACATGATAAATGACAACAAAATCTACTGAAGAGAAACTGGTTACAGTTTATTAACTCACAAATCACAAACAAAATGTACTGCTTTATGGACTTTTGTAATGTATCGTATGGAGTTGCATAACCTTGGATTAATAGTTGCTCCTTTTTCTTGAAAGATGTTACTTTACCCTTCTAGGTTGCATTTCTCTTTCAATACATACTTTCAAAAGTCTCTGTGTCTCTGGAGAAGACCTGGCCTGACCTTTGCTTTCATTTAAGTTAGCTTTGTCTCCTCACATACACTCAATTAAACTCTTTGTTCCCTTTCTCCTTTCCTTTATTGTCATCAATAACACTAGAAACTCCCATCTTCATTTTCTCAGGTAATTGAATTGGTGAATTATTTTGACATTAATCTGTATTTTTTTTTTTAATGAACCTTCCCTTCCATGCAACTTCCAACTTAATGGCTTTTCTCTCTTTCCCACAATTAAATTGGACATGATTTCTTAGAATCTTGAAAGTTGAAGATTGGAAAAGCACCATTGCTTCCCACTAGGTCAATGAAGCTTAGTACACTTTACTTTTGCTAGTAAATTCCCCTTGTCTTCTTTTATACTATCTTAAGAACTTGGAATGAATTAATGAGAGAATAGTTTTCCAATTTTTCTTCTTTGCACATTTACTTGTTCCATTAGCTGTCTGTGGTAGAAATAACACATAATTGAGAGGAATTCAAAGGGACCATGTGTGACATGGAGTTATATATTTTACAATAGTTATAGAATGACTAAATAATTTGAGGTAGTCCCTTTACAAATTTTTGAGGTATAATGATGATATGATAAATGTTCTTACATTGGTAACTGATTATTTCAATTGTTTAGAATATAGTCCCTGAATGACATAATCCTGCTGTCGTCATCTTTTCTCCAAATGCATACATAGCGTCTACCATGGTACAATCTGGGGTGTGGTGGTGTGGTTAATAGCAAGAAAGAATAGTACAAAAGTGAAATGAAAAATTCAATGTACAAACATTTATGCTGTAGAAGCAGTGAGAAAACAGAACTTAGTTTTGCCCGATAATGGTGAAGAAAGCCTTCATAAGGGAATTAGCTTTTAGAGGAATTTTAAAGATAGCAGATCACCAGTGAACCAGAAGGAAACAGCATTGGTTTACCCTGGATACAGGTTACAAAGAGTTCATTTTTTTGTGTGGATACTTTAAAAACAATGATAAACCAATTAAAAGTCAGATTTATTTTAGTTAACACCATGTGCAGGCAATTCTAAATGCTGTCCATTATAAAATATTGCTCTCTACAAAAATAGTTTATTGGTCTAATTCCCGACAGTTGTTGGAGTTACTTTTGAAGATTTCTAATATGTATAGTAACTTCAAATTAGCATATTTTGTTAGTTGTACTTTCATTGGTGTTTTCATCTTACATGGAGGTTAATTTGGATAATTCTCAGAAGCCAGTTGGCTTCTAACACATGCATTTTCCTACATTTGCTCACTTAGATTTTAAAGTATTAGTTCATTATGCATCAGTATTGTTTTAGCCAGTTTCCAGTGTGGCAGCCCTGTATGATACATATACTTTCATTAAATAATTGATTCAGAAAAACTCATGATGGTTCATTATGTCCAAATGAAGAGACTGAACTCGTTACTTCCATTCTTTCATTCTATGTGAGCATTTGAAGATTTTAAATATGTTGATAAACTAGAATACCAAAAAAGAACACAAAGTGTGATTTGAAATGCACACTTAATTCATGCAAGACACATTCTGTTGCATTTGAACAAAATCTACACATTGTAATTTTTAAGAATGCTAATTGTTTTAAAGCAAAGGACACAGCAAGAGAATAGTAATTGTTCATAAATTACTACATTAATTTTATTAAAGTTATTTTTTGTTATATAGAGGAGAGGGTTGTTAAAAATGATTTTCTTAGGTTGTCAGATTTACAGGGTAAACACTGAAACACAATTGATGCAGGAGTTCAATGTTAAGTAATGTTAAGTAAAGTTGTGTGTCTGGGACACAGGATGTGTATCACAGTTTAGTAGGAAATGAGGTTGTTAAAGTAGGCAGGGGTATAAATTGATATTGTGTCCAGACCATAACTTTTCAAGTCTTCTCATTGATTGATAAATTACTTTGTTTATTTATTCATTCCTTCAATGGTTATTTATTGAGGCTGTATTATATTCTAGGTATTTCCCTTAGCACTGAGAATACAGATATGAGCAAGAAAAACTCAGGGCCTATCTTCACAGTTCATATAACTTAACTTCCAAAGTCACACAAAAGAGAAGTTGAGAACCACATAGTTGAAAACTACTAGCTACATAGATATCTGATGTTACTAATAAAAACACTCAGATAAATATACTAAAAGGCTTTTTAATAACATTTGCTCATATACGTTGTTAATAGTACCGGAAAGGTCACAATGTTTATTAACATGTAAATTATTTTTACCCATACTTTAAAATTGCTTATTTTTATATCACCAGGCTAAATTGCTAGTCTTATAATTGCTACACGAAGTACAACTAAAGTGATACAAACCAATTTTACTTTTGTTTGTTTGTTTAAGTAGGCTCCGTGTCCAGTGTGGAGCCCAGTGCAGGGCTTGAATTCAGGACCCTGAAATCAAGACTTAAGCTGAGATCAAGAGCAAACCTTAATTGACTGAGCCACTCAGACACCTCAGTCTATATTTTAATAAACAGTGTGAATTAAATTCTATCTTGTCAGAATTAGAATAGGGTTCAAGTCTAAATATATATCTAGATTGGTTATCCCCATTAATTTATTGTTAGTAAAATTGACTTTGAAATTCCAGTTGTCATATCACCTCAATGATCTGCTTAAATTTCTTGACATTATGTATATATCTACTTATATGTTTACATAACTATTACATAACAAAACAGAACAATTTTACACAAATCCTCTAAAATTATGCCATATTGTATTATATTGTAAGGCTCTGTTGCTTAAAATCAATCTAAACTATTTAAGATCTGAGAAGAGGGACGACTGGCTGCCTCAGAGGAGCATATGACTCTTGGTCTTGAGGTCATGAGTCCAAGCTCCACATTGGGTGTAGAGATTACTTAAATAAATAAATATTTTTTAAATGTGCATAGGATTTTGTGGTCAATGTAATTATTTTCACTCTCAGTGAATTGCCATAACTATGCCTAAGTATTACTTAAGATAAAGTTTGAACAACTCCTGAGGTCGCCATAAAATTAAGGTAACTTCTAAGAATAGTTTTTCTACTCTTCATTTAGTTATTTCTGATTTCTGTAATGATCCTGAAAGCTTACACAATCTTCCCAGTAAAACATTATCTTCTTTAACTATTTGACACCAACATAGAATGCAAGTGATGATTATGCATATTAGAAATATGAGAGCAAGCACAGTTTGATAAGTTGTGTGAGTACTTACTTGTAAGAGTCATTGACTTATTTTTTGCCACATAATGATGTGAATATGACACAAATTATCTAAACTGAAACTATTTTAACACTAACTTTTTCAGGTACCTGTATCCTGAGATAAGACTATCGTGCTATAGTCTCACATAGACTCATGTCTTTCACAGACAAGAATATTAACTCTTCCAACATCTTTCTTATTTACAATTTCAGACTAAGCACTGACCATATCAAACATATTAACATCTACATGAAACCAGGACTAAAAGCAGCCTCCAAAATTTTATAAGAACCCTTGCCTAATCATCCACCTTAGAGATACTAATAAGACAGTCAAGTTGATGTTCTCCCTTGCTCGTTAAAAGTTGTTGTTTGGTCAATGAGTTTCCCATGGCAGTGGGGGTGGGACAACATCAACAATAACTATAAACTGAGATGTACACAGAATCATTAATTAATTCACTGTGTGCCAAACATTTGCACTAAACCTGGAATTAAAGAACTCTAATCCATTGACCTCACCATTTTTTTAAACTATCAACTTTTCTCCAATTTCAATTCCATTCTTCTATAGGTTAAAATCAAATGTCTATCATTATTAGTCATTTTCTAGTAAATACCTTCAACCACCTGTTTTTTCCCTTCCCTCCCTTACATAGGATTGAATAAACACTTATTTTCTACTTGAACTGAGCTGTCCACTTTGTCCAATATGAACTAAACAAGCAGAAATTGCTAGAAGAAGTATGAAAACTAAATTGAAAATTTGCCATCTGAAATCCATAAAACTAAATTGCACAAACAAAATTGCTAGAAATCCTGGTACTATCATCCATAAAGTTGCCTCTTTACTCAATATTGTGAGTTACATTTTGCTTTAAAATCTTCCTGACTGTTCTTTCCCTTACTCTCATTGAAAACTTTATTTTTTTCATTGGGAAAACAAAAGCACTTGCCTGGAAATCATCACTCTTCCCATGAAAAGAGCTTCTAAATTACCTAGTTCTATATCCATTTCAATACATCTATTTCTATCTGTTATCATATACAAAATGGCCCTGCTCCTTAAAAAAGTCCAGTCCCTCCATAAGCAAACAATGACAAGTAAAAAAAAAAAAAAAAAGCCTGACAATGAGATATTTGTTTCTCAAATATTCCGTTTAGAATAAGTGTTGTTGGTAAGCAGCTCATGTATTACTATTTTTGTCTGACTTATTTCTTAGAGGTAGGATTTTGTATGTTTATTGAAGAAAACTAAGCTACTTTTTTAGCTAAGCTAGTTTGTTTTTCCTTGAGTTTGAACTGAGACTCTCTAAATTTTAATCAAAGAACAACTTGTTAAAAAGGCAAAATAAGCTAAAATTTAAGGGCATGACCTTGCATTTCTAGGAAAGCACATCAAGTTAATAATGCTTCACTGAACCTTAGATTTTTCAATTAAAAAATGTTAGCTTTAGAAATTCATTCTAATGTTTATACTGCTTAATTGGTAATAGTGATGTGAAGGACTGAATTTTGTTCTTTTACTAAAAATCATCTATTTTTCGTTAAGATTCAGTTAATGCCCATGGTAAGGAGTTTCTTAAAGTCAATTTATAATGTTCCTTTTTTTGTTTGTAAATGAAAAGTTTTTCTAGTCATAGGCTGTTACTTTAAGTTGTGCTTCCTTGGACATTTTCCCTCATTAAAATACATTTCTTCAACACACTGCACTTTGTATGTGTGGATTTGTGCATTTATACATATGCATATATGCATACACATGATTCACATGGATTTTTATAAAATTACCCTAAGCAATTAACATACACATTTGCCCAAGGGCTTGGGTCTTAAAAGAACTTACGGCAGACAGAGATCCAAAATGAATATCATCGACACTGGCCAATAATTTGGTAAACCATTTATAGCTAAATATGGTGCATCTCCATTTTCATTCTTGAAACTTCACCTTTTAACAGACAAATATCAAATATACCCAAACCATTAAATCCAATTTAACAAACAACAATTGGTTGCCACAGGAAGACTTCAAAATTGATTAGAAGTATTTTTAAGATCAATTCCCTATTTATATACATTGTGGTAAATGTTTTTTTGTTGTTTTAAAATAATCATATAATAAACAGTGAGGGAGGTATAGCTATGAAAATTTGAAGAGATAATGGATTTGGTTTCATGCGTATACACATTTGAACTTGTAAGGTTGAACAGTGCGAGGCCACGAGCTTTATGATCAGTAGTATATATTTTTTTAAAAAAGAGGATTACTTCAAAATTTACCCGTCTTAAAAT
The DNA here is from genome assembly GCF_027475565.1 of Acinonyx jubatus. NCBI lineage: Eukaryota > Metazoa > Chordata > Mammalia > Carnivora > Felidae > Acinonyx > Acinonyx jubatus. Next base: position 91,044,270 of record NC_069385.1, on the reverse strand, counting down.
GTGGCAAAACTGATAAATACATGTAACCAACTGATATACTGCAACTCTTTTAAATAACCAACATGATGATTAATACAAATGAGTAAACTTTTTTTAGAGTATATGTATATATTTTCTGTACAATGTGTGGCAGGGATTATATTTGACATTGATTATTTACTGAAAAAAATAGAATGTTTTTACAATGGATGATTTTTTAAAAAAAGCTAAACTGGAAGATAGAAGTACAGTAATCAATACTATTTATATATGACCTAGATTGCTTCAGTTAAGGTATGTAGTTTTTGTTTTCTCATTATTTAAATAAATCCAATTCTAGAAAACTAATATCTGAAGTAGTAAATTTCTACCATACGTTGTCATAATAACCCATCAGAAAGGACTTTGGAATGCTACCCTGGCTCTACATCAGATCAGGCACATGGATGCCTTAGTGAAGGTTATACAGAATAAAGGGCAAAGAGACTGCCTGTTTTGTACCCTACCAGCAGTCTGACACGTTTGTTGTAGGAATAATGAGTTTGATACTATTTTCTGGTGGAAGAACAAGGTAGAAATTGAAGAAACCATTCTGTTGAGTCAAGGACCCTATTAGAGATGTCAAATTGAGTTTTTTATAGTAAGTCAGAGCTCCGATGCCCAGCTCCTGCTGTTGGCTAATGAATGGCCAGGGCCAGGTGCTGCAGGGGCCATGCACAGGGGTATACCTGTAATGTACCACAGCAAGCTAGGCCCAGGGTTCTATTTATTGTCTTTCTCATCCTTCTACCTTCCTGGATGTGTGGGACCCAAACCCTCCCAAACCTCTGAAAATGAAGCCAAAAGTCCACCCAAATGTGTCCATTCCTTCCTGTCCTCCAAAGTATTTGGAGAAAACTGCCTTGTGTGTGTGTGTGTGTGTATTCTGGTTATGTTTTGTGTTGGTGAATGAGGTCAGGCTTATGCAAATTTTGATAAATAAATACATAAAAGTGAAAAAAAAGACCTGTGAAGTAAAGACAAAAATATAATAATAATAATAATAATAATAAATTGTATATATTTATGAATATATTTATATTATATATATATATAAATATGGCACTATCTAGTTCTAATGTATAATTTTGGAATCAGCTTAAGAATTGGTGCTGAATTGCTGCTTCTAATGACCAGTTTTCCCAGAAGCCTTGTAACTGGATAAAGTAAATTTACCATATATGATTGCAGAGATATATTTTAATCTCTTTCTTGGGAAGTGCTTACTTGCTTTTGAGATATCTTTTCATAAAGCATATAATACCAAAGCAAATTAATTTTAAGTATTTATACATTTCCATAGAAGATGCTCAAATCTAGATTGTTTTCTGAAAACTTGTTTATTGTTTTTCATCTTTTTTGCTTTGTTTTTATTATATTCCATGGAGTAAGATAAAAGAGATAAAATGTGTAATTGAGGAGAGCCTGTGTGGCTCAGTTGGTTGAGCATCTGACTCTTGATTTTGGTTCAGGTCATAATCCCAGGATTGTGGGATTGAGTCCCCCATTGGGCTCCGCGCTGAGGATCGAGCCTGCTTGGGATTCTCTGTCTCTGTCTCTGTCTCTCTCTCACTTGGTGCCTCTCCCCTACTTGAATGCATGCTCTCTCTCTCTCTCTGAAAAGCATCAAGAGGGGCGCCTGGGTGGCTCAGTTGCTTAAGTGTATGACTTTGGCTCAGGTCATGATTTCATGGATTGTGGGTTTCAAGCCCCACATCAGGCTCAGAGCCTGGAGCCTGCTTCAGATTCTGTGTCTCCCTCTCTCTCTGCCCCTTCCTTTGCTTATGCTCTGTCTCTCTCTGCCTCTCAAAAATAAATAAAAATGTTTAAAAAATTAAAAAGCAACAAGAATGTGTGGTTGGAAAGATAAATATGTACTATTAATATAAATATCATTAAATTATATTTATATGATTTAACATTTATAGTGTTTTGATGATAAAGCAGCCTTTAGTTTTCTGGGATAGAGTTACATATATATGTTTTTTAACATGAAGAAATTCCTAGCTACTAAAGCATTGTTTACAGTTATAGGAATTGTATAAATCAAAATAGTTTAGCACTAAGTGGAGACACCAGGCTATCAAAACGCTAACATTGTTACAAGTGTCTAATCTCCAGGAATATTTAAACATATTTGGTAGGGGATAATCATTTTTGGCAATATAGCTCTCATTTAAAATCTTGTATCAGACACAAGACATACTTCCAACTCTGAAAAATTAATAATTTACACAGAATTTTGAACCATAACTTAAAAATTTTAGTTACTAAGAAGCAAAATGTACTAAAGTACATTTCTACTCTTTTGTCCAGATAATTTATTTCATGGTCTGTTCCTGTGCCAGTTAGATATATAAATATTAGCCTGAAACATAAAAATAATGATAGCCATGGGAAAAACTACTCTATTTCCTAGGAAAAGGGATTTTAGTTATATGATGAGTACATTGCAGTTTAAGAGGTATGAAGTTATTGCCTAGAGCTATTGATTATGTCACATGAGAAAGCAATGATTCTATCACAAACAATGATTATTGTCATTATTCTTTACATGGGATCCTGAGGACAAATGACTCAATGAGTGAAATGTGTCAAATGCAATTGATTTAACAAGGACAGTACCACTAAGGGACTTACATTCCTACTGCTCCCTCAGATACGAGTCCCTAGAGTAACACACAGACAGAACTAGGTTGATAAATATTTCAAGTAGCCTTTATCTAGTAGTTCTGAGAGTTTCTTATTGACAATATCAAGGGCTTTAGGGAGGTGTTCTGCATAATAAATGTGCAAATACAGTTATAGAAAGGTCTTTGAAGGATAATGCTTTTTAATTTAATAGATGGGTGATAGGAAAGGTAGTGAGCAGTTTGCCAGGGAATCTAACTTTAGCTAATGAAACAGTGCCAACTCTATGACTCAGAATGCTACATTGTAAGTTATTCAGAATGTTCTGAGAAGTGATCCAAACATAGAAACACCTGAAACTTAATATTGAATCCATTTACATAAATCATACTCAAGGAGTCTTCTAATCTTGACACATATACCCAGTAATATGCTGAGGCCTTACAGAAGAGGTAGATCACTATTATTTGATTAAATGTGTATAACTTTGTGTAGTTGGATCATCATCTTAACAGAACTTGATATATTGGCCCTGAAAGGAGTTAGGAAAAACAGAAGGAAGCATAGTAAAAGTAAATAAACATAAAGCCAGTATTAACTATATACTATATAAACCAGGTGTAGGTAAGGTGTCTCACATACTGAAAAATTATTTCTTCCCCTTACTTAATCAGCCAACTGTATTTAATCAGCCAACTGTCTATTCAAATAAGCTTATGGAATCCTCTTTGAAGAGGCTCATTCTTTGGAAATTAGTGAAGATCTCAGTGATGACCATTTATTGAAGATGAATGAGAAGATTCTAGGATACCACATGAGTTTTGCAAATAGAAATGTGCCCTACTTGGTTAAGCCAGATTCTGTGCTTTCCTTTGAGGTGATTTACCAGAACTCGGTGTTTGAATGTGGATTTAATCCACATTAAAAAGGAAATATTTTCTGAGAGATAAGTATTTTTAGGCAACTCAATGGCTAATAGAAACATTGAAGCATTTCAAATAGACAGTTCTAGCTGATTTTTTTATTATAAATATATTATCTCTTTCTTTTTTTCAGAGTTAAGCATTGAGAGTCATTATTGGTATGAAGGAGAATTTATATTTATCAACCAATTAATGTTATTAATGTAAGGTTATTATTATGCCTTTATGTAAGATATTATTATATTTTGAATTTCCAAAATGGATGTATGCAAGACAGCTTTATTCATCTCTATCTACCTACCTACCTACCTACCTAGCATTTGTCCGATATTTGGCCTTATGTAAAGCACTGACCATAGTATTCATAACTGCTACAATGAGCCCAGAAGGAGAGGATTAACTGAATCAGGAGAGCCTTGCTAAATGGATCTGAGCAAATTTTAACCTTCTGAATGGAAATTGGAGCTAAATGTGAAGGTCTAGGTTAAACTTGGACAGGCATTATGTTTTGATGAGGAAAATTAGGTAAGATGTTCAAATAGATTCTATGAATGTGGTGGGAAGTGATGTGTCCTCCCCCTAAAGAAGAGAGGCTGTCAATCTTTTTTTTTTTGAGAAATTTTTCTTTTCCCACATGCAATCTGATTAAGAATAACAATATATAAATATATCGAACACATAAATCCAGTTAGTTCTGGTTGAAGCAGGAAGAAGAATCAGATGCTGCATCATTTCCGTCTCTCTCAATTTCCCACCATTCAACATTTCCTATAACAGACTCCTATTGTAACAGTGTTCTTTAGTGGGAAGGCAGCCCCACATATAGAGAAGTAAATGGACTTCCATGCTAGTAAAATGGTTATCAGCTCTGATACTTTTGTGCTGTGTGGGCCAGATATGAATAACCTATCAGGGCTTTTTTGTGGGCATAGGAAGATTATCAACACTGTGGGAAATGTTTTTGGCATATAGTAATCATCATCATCAAAAACATTTGTGGAGCACTTTTCCTAAAGTGCTATGGAATGATGATTAAATGGGCAGCAGCAGCCTGACTGCCTTGCTGAATAGCCTGGATCTTCCACGAATACCTGGGGAGATCCCGAAATCTGCTTCACTTTCATGTGCTTCTTTATACAGTTTATTAAAGTGTAGCTAATTACCTAGAATAGTGACGTCTATGTAAGTGTTTCATGAGATCTGCTATTATCATTACTAGTACTATAGGTATAATTATTTTTCATATCATACAAATTTTTAATGAAGATTAAATGAATTTATACATACAGTGCTTAAAAGAGTGTCCTGTATGTTTTAAGTGTTCCATGAACGTTAGTGCGATTTACATGCACTGCTTAATCTTCAAAACAGATGAATTATGGGGCGCCTGGTTGGCTCAGTCGGTTAAGTGTCCGACTTCAGCTCAGGTCATGATCTCACGGTCCGTGAGTTCAAGCCCTGCATCGGGCTCTGTGCTGACCCCTCAGAGCCTGGAGCCTGTTTCGGATTCTGTGTCTCCCTCTCTCTCTGACCCTCCCCCATTCATGCTCTGTCTCTCTCTGTCTCAAAAATAAATAAATGTTAAAAAAAAACAAATAGATGAATTATGTAGATATTATTATCATCACAGTGTGTGTTAGGTATAAGACGAGTGGTAGTTATTCATGTAATGTCAAAGTCAGTTTCAATTTTCACCAGTGTTTCTATGACAGCTTTTTTCAGACTCCTAGGACAATCCTCAAATTGCAGTAGTGTCCCCTTGGCCTCAGTTTTGCTTTCTTTTGTTTCGGTTACCCCTGGTCAACTGCAATCTGGAATTAGATGATCCTCCTTCTAAGGAATCATCAGAAGGTCATTAATAGCCTAATCACAATGCCTACATCATTCACCTCACTTCACCTCATCATGTAGGCCTTTTATCATCTTACATTATCACAAGAAGGGTGAATACAGTACAATGAGATATTTTGAAAAAGAGACGACATTCACATAATTTTTATTATATACTGTCTACAGTTTCAGGCATCCACCGGGGGTCTTAGAACATATCCATCAGATAGGGGTACTAGTGTAGCAACATTTAACTTAAAAAGTTGAAGCAGGCCTAGCAACATATTCTCCTGACAGAAAATAGACCATGTTATGTCTGCAAGTAGGCAGGGAATTTTTTGGAGAAAAAGTTTGCTGACATTTTAAAAGATAACAGATTTCTTGTATGGCCTAATCCCTTCCACCAAAAATCAACTCTACTAAATGATTGCTTAGGGATGCTCTGCTAATTATTCCAATCTACCTCAGGTTTCAAAAATCCACATTTGCTAATGTTTTAACGTTGACTCATGCTAATATTAATCACAAATGTTTTGTTGATCGATTCAGTTCCTCAAACTCTAGTGATGTTCTCCTCTCAACTGTTTTCTAAAGTTCTTGGGGACCCAGGATATAGGTCCAAGATCATTCCTGGAAACAAGCTCATTCTACCAAAGGGCACCATCTGGCCTATTCCATTTTAACACATATTGCTTTCAGGACTTGAGTGCCTGCTGAGGTTCTTGATCAATCAAAATGGCTTTATAGTTTTGAGATTCTGAATGGCAGTCATGTAGTATTGTTAAAATGATCGGCAACAGGCCTCTGTGCCACCATTTTGGTTCTACTTTTTTGCCTGGACCTCAAAGCAATGCTGTCAGTACTCCCAAGAATATAATATTTTAGTGTAAATAGAGTGTTCAGTTAATCTTTATAATGACCTCTTTCCCCTTAGGGCTTGGACACAAGTTGCTGGGGGTGCGTCAGAGATCTGTCATATAGACAATTCCAGTGTTCTCAATTCTCTTTGGAAGACATGACCGTTTAACTGCCTTACGCAAAAGCATTATTCAAATTAACTAGCTTTAAGAAATTCCCACCAGAGTACCTTACTGGAATAGCTATTTTTGAATTCTAGCCAAAAACAAGGTTTTGACTAAAGCTGAGCATTATTTCTATTAGTATATTGCTATTTGGGTTGAGATGCAGTAAAAAAGTATCATTTTGATATTGGAAAAATAGTTTACCATTATACATGACATTGAATGCAGTAGTAGGTAATCCACCCGTCACCCAAACATGCTGTAATTAATAATACAGTACTTCAGAGCTTTTAGGTCAGTCGTTTCATTTGAATCCTAGCTGATTGACCATGGGGAAGTTACTTAAACTTTCTGCATGTTAGTTTCTTTTTCTTTGAAATGGGATTAATAGAAACATAAATCATAGATGTTTTTCTAAAAGCACAAAGTAAATACTCAATAAATAATACTTATAAAAAAAGGTGATTAAAAATCACATTAGTTACATCTTTAACAAATTTCATTCCTCCGAAAACTGGCATATACTTTAAAGCAGTTTGTGATTGTTTTCATAATTTTTTAAATGTTTATTCATTTATTTAGAGAGTGAGAGAGAGAGAGCAATTGAGGAAGGAGCAGAGAGAAAGAGAATCTCAAGCACTGACAGTGCAGAGTCTGATTTGGGCTCCATCTCAAGAATCATGAGATCATGACGTGAGCCAAGATCAAGAGTCACAAGCTTAACTGAATGAGCCACCCACGTGCCCCAAAGCCATTTGTAATTTTAACTTGCTCTTTTTTTTTTTTTGAGCCGAAGTCAGATGCTCAATCAGCTGAGCCACCGAGGTGCCCAGCTTGCCTTGCATTCTTTTTTTTTTAATTTTATTTTTTATTTTTTAAAATGTACATCCAAATTAGTTAGCATATAGTGCAACAATTATTTCAGTAGATTCTTTAGTGCCCCTAACCCATTTAGCCCATCGCCCCTCCCACAACCCCTCCAGTAACCCTTAGTTTGCTCTCTATAATTATGAGTCTCTTCTGTTTTGTCCCCCTCCCTGTTTTTGTATTATTTTTGTTTCCCTTCCCTTATGTTCATCTGTTTTGTCTCTTAAAGTCCTCATATGAGTGAAGTCATATGATTTTTGTCTTTCTCTGACTGACTAATTTCACTTAGCATAATACTCTCCAGTTCCATCCATGTAGTTGCAAATGGCAAGATTTCATTCTTTTTGATTGCCGAGTAATACTCCATTGTATATATATACCACATCTTCTTTATCCATTCATCCACCGAAGTACATTTGGGCTTTTTCCATACTATGGCTATTGTTGATAGTGCTGCTGTAAACATGGGGGTGCATGTGTCCCTTTGAAACAGTACACCTGTATCCTGTGGATAAATGCCTAGTAGTGCAATTGCTGGGTCATAGGGTAGTTCTATTTTTAGGTTTTTGAGGAACCTCCATACTGCGTTCCAGAGTGGCTGCACCAGCTAACTTGCTCTTTTCTTAAAAAGAGAGGTAGTAAATGGTAAAATACAAAAATGAAAACACTAAAAGGGCACCTGGGTGGCAGAGTCAGTTGTGTCTGACTCTTGATTTCAGCTCAGGTCATGATCTCACTTTTTGTGAATTCTAGCCCTCCATAGGGCTCTGCCCTGATAGGGTGGGCCCTGCTTGGAATTATCTGTCTTTTTCTCTTTCTCTGCCCCTCCTTCTCTCTCTCTTTCTCTCTCAAAAATAATAAACATTTTTTAAAAAGCAGTAATAAATTACGGCACATAATTTATACATAAATCATTTGTGACCTATCAAAAGAATGATGCAGATATGTATTAACCCACAAAGATAGATATAGAAAATAAAGAGCATGCTACAAAACAACAAATATTTTGTGATTTGATTTTATAGCAATAAAAAATCTGTATGTGTAAACAAAATTTGTGTATTTATATATATCATATGCATATGGACATACAGCAGTGGTATTATCTGGTAAAAGGGTTTCTCGTTGTTTTGTTTTGTTTTGTTTTGTTTTGTTTTTAAGCCTGTTTTTATTGACATAATATTTTAGTCTGTGTTACAGGTAATCAGAAAACAATAAAGCTATTATTAAAAAGTTTTGTTTTATTATAAAAAATATGATTACTTCTGAGCTATAAAAAAGTTTCATATGACCTTATTCATTTCATTTTTTCTAGATGCATGTGAAGAAAGAAATCATCTTGTCATAATTAAGATTTCAGTCAAATAGGAATAAAGTTATTTAGCAAATTTGCATTTTGCATCAAATATGGTAATATAGGCTGCACCTGTATGTTTAAGAGTCTTTTTAAAATGATATGTTGGGTTTGCATTAAAAATATATAAAGTAAAAATATAAGCTTTCATAAACTTATTGGCAGCTTTATAATATAATTCACATTTGGAGTAACCTATTCTACTTTTAAGTATCGTGATCTCTAATTTAATTTTCTATTTCATATACATTCCAGTGATGTATGCTTTCCCCAAATATATACAACTGGTGATGAATTTCAATCCACAACTAAATTTTCTTTATTACTAAATATGTTTTTTTTTTAATGATAATGGTTTTCCTTACAGGACTTCAAGAAACTCTCACAAATACCAACTCAGATTGTGCAGAATAATTCAGGGCAATATTTTAATCTTGGGGTGTAAGCATGTTCTGTTGGATCTATTCTGGATCATAAAATACAAAGTGTATGGCTTTAATCCTGCAGTGTTTCGTAGTCTCCATAGTCATCTCCTAAGAGACATTTAAACACATATAAAAGGGGTGCAAGATCATAAAATACAATAATCGTGACATTGTATTCTTACCTGAAATGAGTGCAATAACACAGCATGGCTACAGAATTACTTTGAAATATTTTCCTCTGAATAGATTTTTGTAAGAATTACCAAGAGAATTAACTTGTATCTCAGTCTAATACTGTCCAAGGGGACTGTTTTCTAAGACTGTTTTATGTTCAGTTCCAGAAATAGGTCTTTGTGGTTTTCAATAATTAACCTCTTCAAAAAGGGAATAAGACAGCACCACTTGACAAGAAATTTAAACATATTTTAATAGGATTCCAAAAAAGTAATCTAATTAATAATATAACTAGATAAAAGAGATGATTCTTTCTTAATTAAAACCACAAATTAATGTTTATTGGATTATATAACTTGTATGTTAATATCATGAGGATTTGGATATCAGGTTAGTATCCCAAATTTAATTTAAATGAAACTCTTCTTTCCTTGCCCAGGCACCAATTCACTGCAACCAACCAAGTTGCTCAAGTCAAACACTAGGAATCATCCTTAGTAACTTTTTTCCTCCATCCCCCATATAATAAAATCATCAGCAGATGCTGCTGATTTTTAACACCAAAATATATCTTGACTGTCTACTTCTCTTTCTACTGTCACCACCCTAATGCAAGTCACTAAACCCCCTGTGCCATCTTGCAGAATCTGAAATAGTCCCCTGCCTGCTTTCCCTGCTTCTGTGATTCTTCTTTTTTTTTTTTTTCAAAGTTCAATTTATTAAAAAAAAAAAAAAACAGAAGCAGTTGACACATTTTTCTTACCCCATAACCCCTGTCTCTGGCAACTGCCAATCTAATTTATGAGCTTGGTATGTCTGTCTTTCCATCTGTCTGTCTATCTAACTATCTATCTATCTCTCTGTCTCTATCTAGATTCCACATATAAAAAAAGATCATGCAGTATTTGTATTTGTCTGACTTATTTCCCTTAGTATAATGCCTTTGAGGTCCTTCTGCTTGTGTTTTTGTTTCTTTATAATTTGTCACCAGGATGATTTTTTTTTTTGACAGAGAGAGAGAGAGAGATAGAGAGAGAGAGAGAGAGGGAGAAGGCAGGAGCATGCACAGGCATGTGAGCGGGGGAGTGGTGGAGAAAGCAGGAAAGAATCTTAAGCAGGCTTCATACCTTTCAGGGCTCCATCCCAAGACCATGAGATCATGACCTGAGCCTAAATCAAGAGTCAGGTGCTTAACTGACTGAGCCATGCAGGTGCCCCTCAGGATGACATTTTAAAATGTATATACAGGGGCGCCTGGGTAGCTCAGTTGTTTGGGTGTCCGACTTCAGCTCAGGTCATGATCTTGCAGTCCATGAGTTCAAGCCCCACATTGGGCTCTGTGCTGACAGCTCAGAGCCTGGAGCCTGCTTCAGATTCTATGTCTCCCTCTCTCTCTGACCCTCCCCCCGTTCATGCTCTGTCTCTCTTACTCTGAAAAATGAATAAATGTAAAAAAAAATAAAATAAAATGTATATACATGAAATTGTAAAATCTCTCTGCTTCAGAGAGATTGTAAAATCCCAACCCCTTCAATAGCTCTCTAAGCAGTCTTATTGATTGATTGATTGATTGATTGATGTTTAGTTTTGAGAGAGAGAGAGAGAGGGAGAGACAGAGAGACAGAGTGTTAGTGGGGGAGGGGAAGAGAGAGAGCAAGGGAGACACAGAATCTGATGCAGACTCCAGGCTCCAAGCTGTCAGCACAGAGCCTGATGTGGGGCTTGAACCCACAAACTGTGAGATCATGACCTGAGCCGAAACTGGACGCTTAGCTGAATGATCCACCCAGGCATTTTGAGCACTCACATTCAGAATAAGATCTAAATTCTCCACTTTGTCATAAAGACCCATATGACTCCCTCTGCTTCTCCCTCTTCTTCCCCTTCTCTGTATTACTCCCCCACCACCATTCACACATTGAAGCCATTGAAGTGTGTGTGTGTGTGTGTGTGTGTGTGTGTGTGTGTGTACCACATACCATATCTTCTTTATCCATTCATCAATCAATGGACATACATTTGGGCTCTTTTCCATAATTTGGTATTGTTGATAATGCTGCTATAAGTTATGGGATACATGTATCCTTTGGGTAGATACCTAGTAGTGCAATTGCTGGTTTGTAGGGTCATTCCATTTCTAACTTTTTGAGGAAATTCCATATTGTTTTCCAGAGAGGCTGCATGAGTTTGCATTCCCACTTACAGTGTGAGAGGTTTCCCCTTTCTCTGCATCCTCAGCAACATCTGTTCTTCCCTGTGTTAAAATCAACCTTTTAGGTTTAAATTAACCTTTCTGACAGGTGTCAGATGGTATCTCATTGTGGTTTTGATTTGTATTTGCCTGATGATGAGTGATGTTGAGCATCTTTTCATGTGTATGTTGGCCTGACCAGACCAATTATAATACAATCTCTTTCCACCAAGAATTTGGCTCTCCTATTTTTGTTTTGTTTTGGTTTGTTTTGTCTTGTTTTCCCCTGCGCTTCCCAGCTCTATTAGGTTTCTTCTTTATTTGTTGTGAATCTGTATCCTTCCAGGAGAATATAAGTCACAAGGAGGCAGAGATGAATATCACACATATACTATATATTCCGTTACATAGAAATGTCTAATATATAAATTAATCTCTTTGAAGATACAATTGCTAGTCATTTTATTTTGTTCCTCAGTCACTTTGCATAGTAGATCTCACTGGGTAGGTTTTTCCTTGAGAAGGGTGACAGTCCAGCCAATAACCATGGGCCAGAGCAAGACCAATGGTTTTCTGAATCACTTATGGTCTAAATGGAACTCAAATGCTAGAAGTTTGAAAGAGTATACAATAGGAGAAATTCCTAGATATAGACATTGATAAGCTGAAAAAAGAATAAAAATGATATAGTTTTAAAGAAATCTGATATTTCTAAAAATCATTATCAGCAATATCATTGTTCAACTAAAACTGCAGCCATGTTTTAAATGAAAAGAAATTCTCAGTAATTGCATAAAAGGATGATTCTCTTTCTTGGAAAATATCAGGAAAACAAGAATGAAAAGGTGACTTATAAAGCACATATTCCGCATGCTTGAACACACTTACATAATAAATGCAGCATGAAGAATATGGTGAGAGCAGTATTTATATAGAGAGCAGCTGCATATAACATGCAGCAAGTTATATCGGTAATTCCAGACATACATCTGTTGTATTTATACTCTAAAGAAGCAAACCCAAGATTATATTGTGCATGAAAACGTTCTCATTTTTAACTTTATTAATAAAGCACACTGATTTAACTTACTTCATTTGAGACAAAATATCACATCATGACAGGAACACTTGAACTTTGGGGAAAACAAACACACATATTTTCAAATCTAGTTGTTAAGCAAAAACATAACTGTATTTTATATTCTAAATGCTTCCAACTTCTTTTTCATGAGATGCCACTTTATTTGACAAAAGGTGCAGATAAAAAGATTTCATCAGACTTCCAGACTTCCAAAGAGAGTTACTACTCTGAGGAAGCTATAAAGTCTGTATTGCATGTTAGTAGTTCAAGTATTACTTTGAATTACAACATTTTCAAAAGCTGACAAAAATCTAATGCAGGCTTTTTGAACTGGAGTCACTGTAGTAATTCTCACAAATATTTTTTTGGAGGGCAGATGATGTAGTATGGGTAAAAATTTTGGACCAAGGACATAATGATTCTTCCCTGGCATTCAGGTATTAAACATGAATTATAGAAAGTGATTATCCTTGTCACCTTGCCTGAAGTAATGATGTTCTGTTTTTTACAGAGCTATCAAAAACCTGCTGTGTCAGAAATGAGTATGATTTCAGGTTATTATCAAGCATACAAATGTAAGGTCTTGATTCAAATCATACTTTGAAGATCACTGAAAACATATAAAGCTAATCTAGAATCTTATACCACATGTTTTACATTTTACATAAAAATAATATATATCTTTTAGGCATTTTATATTGTCCAGGTCACTTTAGACGGTATCTAAGCAAATGAAGTTATTGATGTGAGACTGGAGAAAGAATATTGTGTTAACTAAATTACTTAAATCACTCAGACAGTAGAAGGAAAAATTCTTCAGATTATTTATTGAGACTCCATGAGAAACAGGAAAGAAGTATAACAAAAATCAGATATCTTTGGTTTCATTGCATTATTTCCCTATATATGAGCACTTGCCTAAGAAAAGCAATTTTGGCGTACAATAGCATTTTATAACTTAAAAACAAGATTTCTAAGATTTTGTAACTTGCAGATAAACTAGTTAGAATTATTTTTGGACATATAATTGGTATGGCATTTCAATTCTCGTCTCACTTTACTTTCAACATTTCACTTAATTATTTTGCAATACACTGTGAAGATCCCATTGTATTCTTCTGTGAAAAATGACTTTGATATTCAATTGTGTTTTGAATTATCCCCAGGAAGAATAAAAAGCAAATATCTTTTCAATAAAAACAATAAATATGTGCTCATTCCTTGCTATGAGGAAGTAATTTTTCTAATCCCCATTAAAAATGGTTTATAAAATATGTTTTAGACCGCACATATGTGGTCGAACCCAAGACTTAAGTGATCTAAACACTAAACATGATACATGAGTGAGTTGTGGGACGATAAGGGCCAATCCTGGGAAAAAATAAATGAACATGTAATATGCCCCAAATATTCTTTAATTTTTTTTTCTTCCAAGTGAAAATAGGATTTGAGACATAAAAAATTTTAAAGTCATTGCCAAGTTTGTTTATTTGTTTGTTTTTCCTTTGAGAAATTGGTTGTTTCTATGGTTGAAAGGATGGTTCAAGAGAATTAGTGAAAACATAAATGTGCCTTTGAAACAGGAAAATTAATTGGGAAAATGTTTCTGATAAATTAATTCACTTAAGTAAAAGTTAACTTTTTGAAATGATATTACCTTACATGTGCAAAAGATGTGATAAGGTCAGAAATAAGGTCAGGGATCTTTAGAGGAGGAGGTTATCATGGATTGTCTGGGTGGCCCTCTCAGTGCATTCACATATATCCTTATAAGGAAGAGGAACAGGTACACAGAAGAGAAGACACACAGAGGAGGAGGCTGCAAACTGACCATGGAAACACAGATTGCAATGATGTGGCCACAAGCCAGAGAACATCTACAGTCCCCAGTAGCTGAAAGAAGTAAGAAATGGAATTTCCCGTAGAGCCTTTGGAGGACGTGTAGCATATTGACACCTTGATTTTGTACTTCTCGCCTCCAGAACCATGAGACATAACATTTCTGTTCTGTTAAGTCATTTAATTGTGGTAGGTTTTTATGGTGGCCTTGGGAAACTGATTTTGGTATCAGAAGCAAACTGCTGCTGTAAAGCAAATAGCTATAAATGTGGAAGTATCTTTGGAATGACATAATAGATTGGGGCTCAGAAAGAAATGAGGAGCATATTGCTGGAAACCAGAGGGAAGGTGATCCGTCTCCTATACGGGCAGGAAACGTAGCTAAGTTGTGTCCTATAGTTGTATGGAAAGCAGAACTTGTAAGTGGAGGACTTGGATATTTAACTGAAGAGACTTCCAGGCAGTGTTCAAGGTGCAGGCTGGTTTGTTATTGCTGCTTATAGTAACATGTGAGAGGATAAGGATGAATTGAGAAAGGAACTGTTAAGCAAAAATTTGCTAGACTCCTTAAGTTCTTCAGGGATGGAACACACACATAAAACTACTCACATACAAAGCACTGGCTGCTATATGTAAGTGATGAATCACTAAAGTCTACTCCTGAAAGCAGTATTACACTTACGTTAACTAACTAGAATTTAAACGAAAACCTGAAACAAAACAACAGCTGCAAAAGTATAGCAGAGAAATAAACAATAAATTAATTAATAAAATAAAACAACTACTCACATGCAAATATGTGCTACCATTGAAGAAAAAAAGTAAGAAAGTAAGACTCCAAGGGCAGAACATTACATCTAGAGGAATGAACTGCAGACCAAGAGAACTGAGCTGTAGGACTACATGGAAGAACTTCAGATCACAGATTATAGTCAGGCCTTGAAACCTAACAGGTTTTGCTCCTCTGGGTTTCAAAATTGGTTGGACGTGGTAATTCCTGTCTGCCTTCCACCATCTTTTTGAGAATAGAAAAGTATATAATTGTTATACTAGGCCTGTCCACCATTTTGTTTTAGGAACATATAATTTATTTTCCAGCTTCACAGGTCAAAAAAAGGAGAGAAATTTTGCCCCAAGATGGAAAATATGCAGTCTCACTTATACCTAATTTAGATGCTTTAGATGATAAGATCTGGGACTTTTAGACTGATGATTTAGATGAGATTTGAGATTTGAATTGATGCTCTAATGATTTGAGACTTTGGGGTATGTTGGGATCAGGTAAATGTACTTTGTGGGGTAGACATGACTCTTGAAGAGTAGAAGGTAGCCTATGGTAGGCAAAAAAAAAAGCCTTCTAAAAGATAGTTCACATTCTTATTTCCAGAAATTTCAAATACTACCGTATATGGCAAAATAGTGAATATTAACTTATATGGCAAAATATGTGATTTTTTAAAGGATATTTAAGAGGAGGAGCTTAGCCTGAGTTTTCTCCATGTACCCTGTATTCAGTGAAATGTATTCTTCTAATAAAGAAGCAGAGGGAGTTTTAAGACTCACATAGAGAGGAGAGGACAAGGAAGATGAGGAGGTAATGGGATGATGGAGGCAGATACTGAGTAATATGGCAGCAAGCTGAGGAATACTTGAAGTCACCAGACAGTGGAAAGAAACAGGAACAAATTCTCCCTGAAGCTCTGGAGGGACTGTGTCCCTGTGGAAATCTTGATTTTGGTTTTCTGGACTTCAAAACTGTGAAAGAAAAAAAATTCTATGGTAAGCCATTCTTTTGTAAAAAATAATTAAGACATTCTAAAAAGCTGATACAGATTTTTTTGGCTTGCGTGATTTGGAGAACGGCTAGAAAAGTCTGAACTTCATAGGGCAGGCTGTCATAAGCACAGGCTGATAATTCTAGTGCATCAACTGAATACCACCCAGACAGAAAACCTTTGTCGGGGACACCTCAGCTCTGCTCTTAAGGCTTTTCAACTGATTCAAACAGGTCTGCAGATGATTGAGGGTAGTCTCCTTTACTTAAAGTCAGCTGATTGTAATTGTAGCTGCTAATCACATTTACAACGTATCTTTACAGTGACTCCTAGATTAGTTTTTGTTTGAATAAGCATGTACTGAGCCAAACCCAGTTGATACATTAAGCTGACCAACACACAGAACAGGAGTAAGCACAAAGAGCATATTATGGATGGATGAAGTTCCAGAGTTTAGGGATGCTGGAAATACAAATGATAAATATTTCCTCCTAGAACTCAAATGAATCTATATATAGTGTGTATGAAATTGTCATGTTGGTCTGCTGAAAGTATATGTGAAAAGTTTTACTTTCTGTACCTTCAAATCAAGAAAATATGCAAATGAGACACAGAAAAATGACATGGGCAAATGAAAACCTACACAAAGTTCTGATTTATTATATAGAATGGTAAAAATGAAGAATGAATAAGGGTGCACTTATTACTAGGCAAGTATTATTTTCAGCTTTTTAAAAAAAAAACAAACCTCAAATATGCCTATTCTAATATAGATAGGGCAAAGAGACTGTCACCCTCTTTAATATTTATTTGCAGTGTTGTATGCACTGCTCTCATGAGACTCTCCCTTACAAGTGTTGTTTTCTTTAATAACGGTTGGGTAGAAGAGGAAAGTTTGTGTTCACTCCTGCTGCACCACATTACAGTATCTGAAATCCAAATATCCAGAAACAAGTAAAAGTAGCTAGTTTCTAATGTCATATTTTGCCCTTACCACAAGAATGTATGGAACAGGAAAAGATAAGAAGACCTAAAATAGGTTCAGATGCCTTGATTAATGAATGCTCACCAATAGAATATTCCCATTTTGAACTCTGCTTTTTTTTTAGCACCCTGAGGTTTTATTAATAACTCAGGGCAATGCACAATAAGACTTCAGATGAGTGAAAGGCATGCTTTCTTTTGTAGAGTATGAGAAGTGTGACTGTAAAAGGGAATGTGAAAAAAGAATCTGCATGATGCCCCCCTGATAACAGGAGAATTCTAATGCAAATCAAGTTCAGGAGAGACTACAAATAAAAACTAAGGAGCTAAAAATTTATTTTCTTAAAACTTTTCCAGTATGTCCCTTAGAGTTACCTTTAGGTATATGTACACCTCAGTTGAGGCTACTGATACAGAGAATAATGGTGGGAAAAGCAAGGCCAGTGATAACAAGAAGGAAACAATCAAACAGACCGATTTAGACAAGAGGCAGAAATCTGGACACATTCTTGAGGTTATTGCAAATGAGCCTAGCAAACGAGTTGGGGTGAAACATGGCTTTGCCGTATTTCCTTCCTCCTTCAAAATAGGACTGAGTTCATCTGGTGGAAGGCCTGAGGAGACTTGACAAGGTTCTGAGAGAGAACATGGTTTTATACAACTTCATATATACACACGCACAATTAACTGAGTAGTAGACTGGAGGCCTTGAAGAAAATCAGGGATGACTTCTGATAGTTCATGGGATACTTTATTGGCCTCCCTCTCTTCCTATCCCCCATAATTACTGACATCTAGAATGGGAGCCATTTTTTGCTCCTTTGCTTTGACAGAAATCTTCTAGTAGTCAAACATACCCATCTCCTCTGTGATCCTGGCCCAGTATAAACTTGACTGGGCACACAGAGATGAAGCTGAAGCTTTCCAAATGTCTATCTGATCACTCCAGTCTCAAGGGGATCCAGGACCTTGTAATGCTCTTCCTCAACCTATTCCCCAAGGAAGTCAGTCTGACTTATGTAAAATTATACCAGGTAAGCAGAGATAAGAGCTTTCAAGGGTACCTTAGAGATATTTTATCTACAATTGAGTAGGTGCTCTGTGAAAATATACAGAAGACACAGCTTAGGAAAAATAAAATCTTAAAACAGCCTGAAAATAGTCTTGTAGCATAAATTGACAATCCTACTTACCCTTCATTAAATGAACTCCTTGATTGAAGATTTTGAGAACTACCTGAGGCATAAACCCATTTGATAGCTAGAAGCAGTGAAAGGGATATGCACATAGTCTTGTCCAAAACTTCCTAGCCACAAAGCGCAGTGTCTACAATGAATAAAGAATGAGATTTATTGAATGGTCCATAGATCCAGCTTAGATACAAATCTGTCTCGGGGTAACTTTGTTAGTGTCTGTAACTGTGTCATGTTATTAAATGCTTTCACAGAAAATGGCCACAGCTCTTTAAAAACTCAGAGCACAGTCCAAGGCATTATGGTTAATTTGCAGGTAACAAGACTCTTTAAGAGATTATATGTGTAACTAGCCACTGATCCAGAACAAGTTCAGGAGACATTAGGAATTGTCAAAATTAACCTCAGTGCATCTTGAAAATTCCCCAAATCAGACTTCATTTTTGACCTGCATCCCCTCCGCCTCCAATAAATTATTTGTAATCATAAACTTTTACACACTATTGAGATGATAGGTAAAAGAATTTTGAAAAGGGTTTTCTTTTCTGCATTTTCATATGCACTCCCTCCTTCATTTGATACATATTAAGTACATACCTTGTATCAGATGCTATTCTATACTCTGGCAATATAACAATTAACAAAAGGGGCATAAATACTTTACCCCAAGAAGCTTGAATTCTAGATGGTGAACAATAATATTCAAAATAAATATAAATCATTTAGTATATTAGATGATGCATGTTATATAGCACAACAAAACAAGGAAGTGGGTTATCAGTATATTTTGAAGAATTAAAATATAAAACATGTTCAATACCCAACAATGTACTTCAGGGACCTTTTATCCACAGAATAGAAATTACTTCTGCAATCTGCCTGTGGAATTTCCAGTTTATACATAAGTCCACTAAGTGTCAAAGTTGCCCATGAAATGCAAGGCATGTTAAGAATAGAGACATCTCCAGTGTCAGAGAGTAATTACTCTGTTTTTACCCTTAACTATCCTTGTCCACATTATCTCTACCCAGAGGAATGTAGATAAAATAAACATTGTTGGCCACTTTGAAGAAGAAATAATGTTTCATAAGAATAGACAGTGGGAAGGAAGGTTCCATCTCTTTGCCTTGAACACCCTGTCATAGGAATGGTGTCATGAAAACAGAGGCATATATTGGAACTTGTGTTTGACTGTATATGTATGTCAGGTGGCTTTTAACTTGTTTTTTTCTCAATTATATTTTCCCCCTAAACTGTTGGTAAAATTTTCCATATGCTTGAACCATGTCTGTCCAAGATAGAGAACAAATACACTGATAGATAAGCTAAAGATCACCATTTTAGGAACCTAAGCCTTTGAATCATTGTCATAGCTTGTCTACTCCAACATTCAATAATAACAACAAACTGATGAAAATAGAACTTGATTATAATACTTACTGATAATAAATTTACCATGTATTTTTGACATTCTAATTAACATTTTATAATTCAAAGTAAAAGCTTTAATCATTTAATCTATTTCAAGAAAAGATAAATATTATAAAAATTCCATTAGGTATTCAACAAAAGTGTATTGAAATGTTTTCTCTTGGCTAAAATATTGTATTAGAAATAGAATATATAAAGATTTAAAGCATCTGTTGGTTTTACACTAAAGACTTGATATCAAATATAGTGAGCATTCACACACACACACACACACATATGCACACACACACACAGAGGGAGGGGGAGAGGGAGACAGAGATAATGGAATTATTTGCTTTTTTATTTTAGACAATAGGGACTTAAATGCTATATGGACAGCTAGGTATAGATAGCGAAGGTTGTGTGTGCTCTATAGATTCTTGGCTTATAACTAATTGAGAAAAATACTGGGTGGCATTGAGAAAGAAATAATCATTTTGGGAAAATCTCCAAGAAACACAATTTTGGTGTAAGACAGGAAATTCAACTTATATAATGTTGTTACCTTCCAAAGGTTGATAAAACCATACATAAACACTGTTGTGTGAAATTACAAATATGTTTCAAAAGAGTTGAAGATTTTCTTTAAAATTCTGTGTGGATGCTTATTTTTGTGCTGAAACAATCTTTGAGACCAGATTTTCCCAGATACTTGTTTACTCTTTTAAGTAGGAAACATACATTTCAAATATATTTGATCATTGCCAATGCTTGAAATTTTCATATATTAAAAAATGCTGTAAATAATACCTTTGGGTCCTCTCTGCTTATTAGGCCATATCCAATTTTCTTGGTCCAGTGTTTTTAGAGATTTGTATTGCTTCCAAACTCAGCATAAAAATTACTCCAGCCATATGCCTTTGAGAACATAGTTTTATTCTCTGGAGAACTGAAACATTCTAATTAGTTTTTTTTCCCTTCAACTCAAAAGAGTAAAAAGGGGAAATATATGAAATATATGTTTTGTATTTAATATCTCAAAAGGTAGAGATTTTCTTTGTTCACATTATTGTGATGCTTAACTCATAAACTGTACATTCAAATTATGGTGAATAACTAAACAATTCTTTAGATAATGAAAACATTGTGGATTTTTTTCCAATTTTATGAACATACACATGAAAACGAGATTTTATGACATGAATTATCTGAATTAGAGGCCACATTTTCCAATTATTTATGCTAATCATTTACCTGTTATTATTTAATAAATAACACCACACTCATGTTATACTCAAGTTGAAACAATACTATTTTATCACATGTAGTAAAAAATCTTAAAAAGACTGAGAAAGAATAATTTGATAATGGCATGAAATATCTTTTTGTGTGCACACACATGCATACATTGGAAAGATTAGGGAAATAGTGGGTGACATTAGAAAATGTGTAGCTACAGATGGGGCGCCTGGGTGGCTCAGTCGGTTGAGCGTCCAACTTCGGCTCAGGTCAGGATCTCGCAGTTCGTGAGTTTGAGCCCTGCGATGGGCTCTGTGCTGACAGCTTAGAGCTTGGAGCCTACTTCAGATTCTCTGTCTCCCTCTCTGTCTGCCCCTTCCCCACTCATGCTCTGTCTTTCTCTGTCTCTCACAAATGAATAAACGTTAAAAAAAAATGTGTAGCTGCAGAAATTGGGTTTTCTAATTAATCATTGGCACATTAATGGAATGGGTTTTAAATGACAACAGTACTGTTTGTGTTGAATTTTGTTTCCCTAAATTACTTAACTGTTGTTAATGGCACTGTTTAGTGTTAAAAGGTTAAACATGTTGCTCAGTGGCTCAATGTTGAAATGGACTGCTACTTGCAATATACTTTGAAATGCAGAAAATGCTAAAATAATCTGATGATCACTATTAACCTTCTGTCTGTGGCCTACCCTTTCATAGCTATGTATGTTCTCACTCTCTCTGGACCTAGTGTTTAGAGGTAGTAATGTTTTTAAATGTTGTAAGACACTGTGCTACATTGTTAAGTTTTACCCTGAAACTTCCTCACACTTTTAAAAGTAACGCTTTATTAGAATAACAAATTCTAGTTGTGTGTTTCCTATTTCCCTCCAATACCCTGTTTGAGAAAGTCATCGGTACCAGAGTGTGCTCCAGGAAACATACCCTGCAGATGGGATTTTGAGATTAGCCTGTCACATATTTGATGACCCATAAATGACCTCCTTGACTGTGGTAAATAGGACACTGACAATTTACACACTCATCACCCTTGATATACTGTGCTGAGGGACTGGTGTATGGCAAATTAAAGGGAGATCAACTGGCTACAACTTAATGGCTCTGGCTGCCATGCCAGTTACACAAATTATGGGAGGAGTGGCTCTTTTGCCTGACTTGGAGAGAAAGAACAAGAATAGAGACTGATTGAAGGTTCATAGCTGCTTCTTTGTTACATTCTGTTTTGTCTTGAATGAACTTTAGTCTGGCTTCTCTTTCCTGCATTCCCTGGACTCCGGTGTTCTCTCAACCCTGAGCGGCTCTAAAAAAAAAATGTAGAACGTGACCCGTCTTTTAGCTTCCTCTGGAAATCAGCTAAACAAAGTGAGACCTTTTTTCTGTCTCACCCAGTGATCGTTTTCTCTTGCTTGTCAAGCTTCCCCGAGAAGATTTTGCTTATCTGTACTTGTCCTTCCTTTACCCCATTAAAAACAAACAAACAAACAAACAAACTTACTCTGATTTTGAGATGTTTTGTGGATTTCTGAGATTGGAGCATTTCCACTCCTGAATAAACTCTCTTTTTTTAAATTTTTTTAAAGTTCTATTTATTTAGGGGTACCTAGGTGGCTTAGTCAGTTAAGCATCCGACTTCAGCTCAGGTCATGATCTCACGGTCTGTGGATTCGAGCCCGGTGTCAGGCTCTGTGCTGACAGCTCAGAGCCTGGACCCTGCTTTGGATTCTGTTTCTCCCTCTCTCTCTGCTCCTCCCTGACTCATGCTCTGTTTCTCTCTCTCAAAAATAAATAAACATTCAAAAAATTAAAAAAAAGAAGTTCTATTTATTTATTTGAAAGAAAGGGAGAGAAATAGAATGGACAGCAGAGGGCAGAGAGCAAGAGAGACACAGAATCCCAAGCAAACTCCACACTGTCAGCTCAGAGCCTGATGCTTAACAGACTAAGCCACCTAGGCACTCATAAATCTTCTCTTAATCTAAGTACACATTTCTTTTAATTTTTCTTTCTTTTTTTTTCTTTTTCTTTTTCTTTTCTCTTTTTTATTTTTTGGACAGTGTCTGGTGCTGTGAGGCGGGCAGAGTGGTACATGCTTCAGACTCTGATGTTTTCAGTCAAGTATTCATGCCAGCTTCTTGGGCCCTTTTTGTCCTTCCTGGCCTGGTTGCAAAAATTGAGATCCACAGAGTGTGTAAAAATCCAGTGCTCTGGATATTTGTCTGTATTAGCATAACAGAGGATTACTTTAATTCTACTACATGAGGCTCTTCCTTGTTTTCTTCTGATGGATCAGGACTTTTTCTGGTTCTTTTCTAGTTGTGTAGAACCTTTCCTGATTTCTTTTATGTTGACTGAGAATCTTCCTGGATAACATTATTCTAGGTTCTTTTGAAGGAAGATGTAATTCCTGACCTTTTCTGTTGAGTAGGAATCTCCCTGGCTCTCTTTTGGTCAAGAGAACTTCCTGGATGAAATGTTCTTATTCTTCCAAGTGAAGATTTGCTCCTTGACTCTGAAGCAGGAACCCCCAGCTCTTTTGTGAGATCTTTTTTTTTCCCCTCATTTCTCATCCAGGGATTGTTCAGAACAAGTCTTTCAGCTTCTCAGTGAGGACTGCATTAGAGACTCAGATGGAGATTGTTCTTGGCACTGCTTTTTCCTATCTGACTCCTTTTTCCATTTGATTCTCCTTTGGGCACTCTCCATTACTGGGAACCCTCCGTCCATTTTCCAGTAGACTGTATGTTACACCTCTGTGGCACTAATTATTTTCTATTATGCTCAAAATGACAAAAAAAATTGACTAGGTAATTTAGAAGTGCAATGACAATTTTTGGGCTCTTGTTACCTTACCAAGTCGTCCACTTAGGAGGAGCTCTTGAATTTAGGGGCCCAGAATCCCTTAGATAATGGTCTGCTTTCTTTACTTGATATGAGGAGGCCAAAAAACAGTTCTCCCAATCAGATTTCAAGCAGGCCTTTCAACAACCTCGAAATATCTTATCTGAAGCTATTCAGTCACTTAAAGACCACCTTCCTCAATGCTACTCCTTTTTCTCTCAAACCTAAGATGTCAATACCCTTCATACTTCCTCTTTCTCTTTTGTTCCTCCAAATGCGTTTCTATCTACCCCACCTCAATGAGCTTTACATAATGCACCTTTCATTGTACTATTTCTTCCTTCCCCTCACATAGGCTGTTTACTCATTAATAGTTCCTGCATGCCTACATGGACCCAAGAAACTACAGTTTACCTTACTCAGCTCCTAGCACAACCTCACAACCCTAATTTGATTGCTGATTATGTGCTCACTTTCCTTTGGAAGCCTCAGGTTTCCCCCAAATTTCCGTGTCTGTCTCATATTTAAGGGAATTCTTCATATTATCAGTTGAGGGCCTTTTTCTTTTTTACTCTAGACTTCAAAAGAAACCTCCTTCAACTTTAGTACTTCTCAAAAAAAAGTCAATTTATGCTTCCAATGAACGTAACTGGAGGGCTTTTTTATAGGCCTAAGGATTTGCATGCATACCTACTTTTCCACCAATGTAACACTATTATCATGGGAAGCAAGAGTATGTATAAAAGCCACTGCCTTATGTGATCTAATTGACCAGGAAACATAGGTGATGTTATGCATAGCTTTACCTAGTATGCTGGGGATTGACATCCTATAAGTAATAATTGATCATTTTTTCTTCTTAATTGAAAGGGATAACATCTCTATTAAAGCAGCCCATATGAATTATAAGCTGCAAATCCATGAGACAATTATTTCAATGATCTAGAGATGCACCTATTGGTATCCTTCAACTAATTTGACTAGGTCTTACTATCTAGCTAATCCAAGTAGCTGTTATTATATTTTTAGCTAGGTTTCTCTTTTCTTTTTTGTTTTTTTAATTAACCACGTTGCCACCTCGGATTTAGGTTTTCTAGGTATTAGTTGAGCCAAAAAGTCAAGAAAAACATGTTACAACTATAAGTTTAGGCACAGAATCTTAGCTCCAGAGAGAGTGATGAAATTTTTTTGTTACTTGGTTCTCAAAAACATGGTAGAAATAAATGAACATAAAGGCTACATAGACAAAAATAGGAAAAAAAAATGAAATAACTTTTAAGACACCTGGAAATACTAAAACTAATAAAATATTTCTCCTTGTATTTAGTTTAATAAATATAGTCAATAAAGTTATTTTTAAAAGGATGTAGCATAACATTAGATATGCAAAAAAATAGCTTCTTTTAAAAATAGTAATAAATCTTAATAGTTTAAAGAATGCAAAAGTTCTAGTTAAAATTAAAATATTTTGCTTTCATCTTTCCATACTTAAGGTTAAGTGTTACTGCCTCATGGTAGAATATTAAAGTTTCTTATATTTTTTAGATTTAGTGCTTTATTTTTCTAACATGTTTATGATTATTTTTGAATATTTTGTTGTTTGTTATTTCAATTATGTTCAGGTGACTTTTATTTGAATAATACATTTATAGTTTTACAGTGAAAATTTGTAAACTTAAGAGATGCCACATAAAGTATTTGAATTTCTAGCAAAATGAAAAGTGTAGAACATTCATGCTTTATGAAAAGCTGTATTAATTCAACCCATTGAAATTCTGCTATGTTTTCATACAGGAAACTCCCCACCCCGATCTCTCTTTAGTATGTGCTTCAGATAACGCAAAGAGAGAATGGCTTCTCTGGAGAGTAACTAAGCTAAGGACGTTACTTTGTTCACTTTATGACAAACTGCAGATTTCACATTAAGAGGCAAATCCTTCATTTCAAAACATTAACCCATATAGTACTTAATAATTGAATTCTGTGTGATTTAGAGTTCAGAAATGTATTAAGTATAAAAATAGATTCTTTTCCTACTTTCCTTTGATTGTGCCCTGGATTTATTGTTATTCATTTTATAATCTTGCCTTTTAGAACTTTGTTTCAAGAGAGTCCTAGAGTTATCAATAATTGCTGAATTCAGTATCATTTCCCCCTTTACTTAAATTACTTGTCAATTAAAACGTTATCACTGAAGTTGAAATTTATTTGCACTTTATTTGCACTCATTTATTAGAAGATTTGAGGGATTGTTTTTATTCCTATTTTGTAATGAAGACACTTAAAACATGTTAATCTATTAAAAAAAAAACCCTCATATATTTCCATAGTGAAGCCTGGATTTGAACCAAGGGAGTCAGGTTCTACAATTCATGCTCTTAGATGGCAGACTAGAAATTCTGCTATTAGAGCAGGGCAAAAGAGACTTGAGATATACTGGAAATGTCAACATAAAACCATGATCATTATTTTTAGAAAATAATTTCTCTATTCTGTCCCTGCAATAATTAAAAACTCCTCATCTCTTTCATCACCCTGTTAGTCTCTAGTCATCATATGGGGCAAAGTGATGTGTAGGCTTTACTATTCAAATTTGTATTCTTATACTTTTATAACCTAAAAAAGGATCCTTGGTAGCGTGTCTGATTTCATTCCTTGGTCCATGCAAAAATCAAGATGAGTCTTGAGATACATTGTTAAAGAAAGAAAGGGCATTTCCAGTGCTTCTGGGTATAGAGACAGAAAATAATATTATATGACACAGAAATTCCATTCATAGGTATATTCCCTGGAAAATCTTATGCACATGTGTACCAAGAGGTGGGTAAAAAATAATCATGACATTATTACTTTTAATGGCCCCAAACTAATAACACCAAATAGCCATCAAAAGTAAAATGAATAAATAATTATTGGTATATGACAATTAGAATTAATGGACAGCAGCTATAAACAAAGCCAAGAGTTGAAGTAAGACATGAAATAATGAAGTTATATAATATATCTGTGTCTATATTCAAAAGCAAACAGTACTTAATGATATTGCTTAGGAATGTATACATGAAGTACAATAATCCAAAAAATAAATAAATTATTTCCATAAAATGAGATAATGGCCAGATGAAGGGAAGCTATGACTAGGTAAAGACACTACAGGGAATTTTCTCTGTCATAGCTTGGGTAGTTATATATCTATTTGCCTTATAATTAATTATTAAACAGCACTTTGACATTTTTTGCACTTTTTTCTGCATGTGTGTTTTATGACACAATAAAGGAAAAATGTAAATTTAAAATGTGCTCATTTAATAAGTAGGCTGAAATTGAAAAACTAAAATTTACCACAAAATGTGGTATTAGAAACAAAAGTAAAGGCTATTCAAAAAGAGAAAAATTTATTAGGTAAACAAAAGTAAAGGCTTGCCTTGCACTGTAAGCAATGTTACAAAAAGATTTAAAGAAATAAATAAGGATAGGATAGTTTAACACTTTCTGAGGAAAATGCAAAAAAAATACATTCTTACCTTTATAACATCACATTATACGGACTTGCTTTTAAATGAAGATTTGAAAAGCTGGATTGTTCTGAAGACTTATTCACTAATTAGAGTCTGTAGACTTTGCTGAACTGCATACAGCCCTACATTCGTTTTCTAGGGCTGCCACAACAAAGTACACAAAATGAGTGGCTTAAAAACAGAAATGTGTGGTCTCACAGTTCTGGAAACTAGAAGTGCACGATCAAGGTGTTAGCAAGTTTGGTTCCTTTTGAAAGCTGCTGGGAAGAATCTAGTCCATGGTCTCCCCTAGCTTCCGACACTTTTTGGCATTCTTTACCTTGTAAAATTACCCTCATCTCTGTTTTATCTTCAGGTAGCATGATAACCTGTGTGTATCAATCTCCAAATTTCCCTTTTTTATGAAGACACTAATCACATTGGATTAAGGCCCACCCTAATGACCTCACTTTAACTTCATGACCTATCTCTAAATAAGAATCACATTCTGAGGTAGTGGACAACAGTAAGACATCAAAATATAGATTTTGAGGGGAAAACAGTTCAACCCATAAAGTCTTCCCTTTTTTTTTCTTTCTTTTTGTTTTCTTTTTCTTTTTCTTTTTAATTCTTCTCTCCTTTTTTATCTGGAAATCTCTTTCTCATTGGATTCTAACCCAAATATATTGAATAGTTCCTTTTCTTGCTACCTGTGTAGCATTTGAGTCAAATTCTATGCATGTTGAATTTAAAAAATACATATTAGCAACATTTTTTTTTTACACTCCACTAAATCTCTTCTTTTGTCATTTACTACTAGAAACAGACTGGAAATTATTAAGAACTTTCTTAAATTTCAAAAGACAGATCTATGGTAGAAGAAAATTTTCATATAAGAATTTTGCAGCTAATTAACATCTAACGCTGATTCCCCTGTTCTTTACTGTGATCTTATTCTCACTCTGATCTTTCTTGTCTGTTCCTTTGAATGACTATATGCTTACTTTCTAATTTAAATATCTTTCCACATCTCAAATTGTTAGTGCTTGTGAATTTAGCTATTTATTACATATTGTTTTTGTGTCTTATTTTTGCTTGTAGTTATAAAAATGGGAGCCACCTATTTCCTCTTTTACTGACATCAGGATGATTTCTTTAGAGGAATATGTATCTATTAGATCTCTTAATCTGGTGCATATTTATGAAAAAAGGGGGGAGTTGTTTTGTTGTTTTTGTTGTCATTGTATGGAAGAATACTCCTAGGACTTAGAGATTTAATTGGAAAACTATTGAAAAGGTAGGATTAGTTATGTAGGTCAATGCATTGTTATCAGAAATGCAAACTCTTCTTGACAAGTCTTTATATTAATGTTAATTGACAATAATATGCTTCCACCATCCCATACAATAATTCATTGTGCTTTCAGGTCTACTTAGGACTCCTTCTATAACTTTTATACAAAAATAAAAAATGGATTTTAATCACAAATATTTAAACTTTATCAGTATGTCCACCATATCTGCATAGTAAACACTGTGCTTTTTTTAAATTTTTTTTCAATATATGAAATTTATTGTCAAATTGGCTTCCATACAACACCCAGTGCTCATCCCAAAAGGTGCCCTCCTCAATACCCATCACCCACCCTCCCCTCCCTCCCACCACTCATCAACCCTCAGTTTGTTCTCAGTTTTTAACAGTCTCTTATGCTTTGGCTCTCTCCCACTCTAACCTCTTTTTTTTTTCCTTCCCCTCCTCCATGGGTTTCTGTTAAGTTTCTCAGGATCCACATAAGAGTGAAACCATATGGTATCTGTCTTTCTCTGTATGGCTTATTTCACTTAGCATCACACTCTCCAGTTCCATCCACGTTGCTACAAAAGGCCATATTTCATTTTTTCTCATTGCCACGTAGTATTCCATTAACACTGTGCTTTCTTCAGTCTCAATGTGACTGGTTTGCATTTTGACTTGTTAGATAAGCTAATCATAGTTTTTTATTATTTTTTAATTCCAGTTAGTTACCATACAGTGTCATATTAGTTTCATGTGTACAGGTAGTGATTCAACACTTCCGTTCAACACCCAGTGTTCATCACAAGTGCCCTTCTTAATCCCCATCACCTATTTAACACATCCTCCCACCCACTTCCCTTCTCAGAACCATCAGTTTGTTTTCTATGGTTGTTTTTCGTTTGCGTGTCTTTCTCCTTTTTGCAAATGACACATCTGATAAAGGTTTAGTATCCAAAATATTTAAGGAACTTATATAAACACCAAAAAACAAATAATCCAATTAAAAAATAGGCAGAAAACCAAAGAAGATATCCAGATGGCAACAGACACAGGAAAAGATGCTCAACATCACTCATCATAAGGGAAATGCAAATGAAAACTATCATAATATATCACCTCACACCTTTCAGAATGGCAAAATCAACAACACAAGAAATAGCAGGTGCTGGTGAGGATGTGGAGAAAGGGAAACCCTCTTACACTGCTGGTGGGAATGAAAACTGTTGCAGTCCTCTGGAAAACAGTATGGTGGTTCCTTAAAAAGTTAAAAATAGAACTACCTTATGATGCAGCAATTGCACTACTAAGTATTTACCCCCAAAATACAAAAATACTGATTTGAAGGGATACATAAATCCTGATATTTATAGCAGCATTATCAACAATAGCCAAATTATGGAAAGAGTCCAAATGTTCATTGACTTTGATGAATGGATAAAGATTGTGTGTGTGTGTGTGTGTGTGTGTGTGTGTATATATATATATATATATATATATATATATATATATGCATATACATATATATGTATATGCATATACAATGGAATATTACTCAGCCATAAAAAAGAACAAAATCTGGCCGTTTGCAACGACATGGATGGTGCTAGAGGGTAATACACTAAGCAAAATAAGTCAGAGAAAGATATACCATATGATTTTACTCATATGTGCAATGTTTTTTGTTTATTTATTTATTTTGAGAGAGAGAGAGAAAGTGTGAATGGTGAAAGAAAGAGAGTGAGAAAATCCCAAGCAGGTTCTGTACTATCAGTGCAGAGCCTGATATAGGTCTTGAACTCAGGAACCAAGAAATCATGATCTGAGCTGAGGTCTGATGCTTAAATGACTGAACAACCCATGCACCCCTCATATGTATATTTTAAGAAACGAAACAAGTGAGCAAAGGGAAAAAAGAATTATACTTTTGATATTGAAAATTCCACCAAGGTTAAAAGTCCTTATCAAAGACACCAGTCTTATTTAAGGTAATATGTGCTTAAATGTGAAAGATATCAATAATGTGTCATATTATAAATTCTATGCAGTTCTTCATTTCTGTACAGTGCATTTATGCAGTATTTTCAAACTTATCTTGTGATTCAGAATCCTGTTGAAATGGCTGAAACTATATTGTCGCTGGTTGAAGAAGTCATAGAAGAAATATTTATTGCTATGGGTTGCCTTACTGCCTAGAAACGTTTTCAAATGGATTATATGAAAGTAAAAAAATCTATAATTTATTTTTATTTCAGTAGAAATAAGCACAAGATCTGTAACAGAAATATGTGTTAATTTTTTTTCCATTATCTCTCAAAATATCTCAAGCTAATTAGTTGATCAAAGATTTAGAGAATAGTGGTCAGTTTAAAAATTGGATTACTTAATTAAATTCTGTGGCCTCTGGGTGACATTTATTACCTATCTGACAGGATATATTTCTTTCTTCATTTATATTCCCAAATAAAAATAATATAGAGGTTTTTTTTTTCAGTTCATGCATTCTATTACTGCATGCCCTTAAGACATGATGATACTCTAAATGAGTATTGCTGTCTGTTTAAAACTAAGTTGAAAGTCATTTTTATATCTTATGTAGACAGTAACAAAATACCCCTCCCCCAGTTTCCCATTGTGCTCATTATGCTTTTGAGTGATTGGCAAATGATCTAGGTTCTATTTTGTTACCTGTAATTTTCTTAGTATGTTCCTTAAAGTAAAAGCTTTTCAACATAAACAGAAATATGTAAAATTTAATCTATTGAATCTCTGATCTAGTTTTAAAAAGTATCATTGAAAATATAAATTTCTTTACCATATTTTCTTGAAGTATTCCTATTAACTTATTTTATTAATAAATAATATTCTGTGATGTGATTCATCAGCTCTAAAATATTTCTAATCTCTTTTTTTACATTTTTTTAACCTTTATTTATTTTGAGACAGAGACAGAACACAAGCAGGGGAGGGGCAGAGAGAGAGGGAGACACAGAATCAGAAGTGGGCTCCAGGCTCTGAGCTGTCAGCAGACAGCCGGATGGGGGGATTGAACCCACGAACCGTGCGATCATGACCTGAGCCCAAGTCAGACACTTACCCGACTGAGCCACCCTGGCACTCCTCTAATCTCTTTTAAATAGAAAATTTGTATTAAAATTATGCTTGTGAACTCTTTTGATTTAATTTTTTTTAATGTTTATTTATTTTTGAGAGAGAGAAAGAGAGACAGAGAGAGAGAGAGAGACTGAGAGAGAGAGAAACAGAGAGCAAGTGGGGGGTGGTGCAGATAGAGAGTGAGACAGAATTCGAAGCAGGCTCCAGGCTCTGAGCTGTCAGCACAGAGCCTGACAGGACTTGAACCCATGAAGCGTGAGATCATGACCTGAGCTGAAGTTGGTCACTCAACTGACTGAGCCACTTAGGCGCCCTAGAACTCTTTTGAATTTTTATTCAGCAATTATTTGCCAATGTACTATGAGTCTATATTTATGTTTTATAATACAAGATAGAATCTAAACTATGATTGAAAATGATGATGATGTTGAGGCCTACTTTTGATGCATAGTTAATTTTATTATAAGACTTTGTTAACCCAATATGTGATATGTTCACTATAATTAACAAAAGCAGCATAGCATTATTCATTAATTTTATGGGAACGTATCTGGACATTATTAATCTGCAAATATGAACATTAGAGCACACACCATCTATTCCAAGCTTTGCTACTTATTGGCTGTATGACACTGAACAACCCCTCTAATTCCTCTCAGCATCAACGTTCTCTGAAAAAGTTGGAATGGTAATATTTAGATTTCAATATTACTATATTAAGTAATATCCTACGTGTCTGTGTAAAAGTTTGCATACGTTATATATAAATGTACTTGATAAAGACTGGCTAGTATGTGAATATAAAATAGAATGTTCATTTCTTGAATATGTCAGTTACTTATCCATCCCTTTATGCAATACATAGTCGCTGAGTTATTGCTATGTATGAGATACTCTGCTAGGCACCAGGGATTCAATAATTCACAAGTCAGACATGGCCTCAGATAACTGGAAAAGGTAAAGATGATGATCAAGGATGAAATAAATACAAGTAGGGATCTGAATTGATTTCATGGTTTAAAATGTTGAAGGAACTCATATTCTGAGACAAAGAATTCCGTGTATATAAGTATATCCTGAGATTTCAAAGTATCATGAAGAAAATCTACCAAGGAGATCAAGCAATAGGGATAGAGCCCATCCTCTCTTCCCTGCCCCCTACCCCTTTGTTTTAATTCTATTGTCTAATTAGAAACTGAAATTAGAAATGAGTCTTTATAAAATAATTATGAAGGCAAATATTTAAATTTAGTTGCTAGAATACTTTGGTTTTAAAGCATGCTTAAGCAATTAAATAATAGT
This sequence comes from Acinonyx jubatus, assembly GCF_027475565.1. NCBI lineage: Eukaryota > Metazoa > Chordata > Mammalia > Carnivora > Felidae > Acinonyx > Acinonyx jubatus. The sequence goes on along the minus strand of NC_069385.1, from coordinate 91,011,258 downwards.
TACAGACATTACGTTTTAGTAGACAAAAAGGATTATTAAGTATGTATGGCTTTGGAAGAATAGTTTAATTTACTATGATCCTTATGCATTAAATGAACCTGAAAGGATCAGTGTCCTCCAAAAGTGTTGGTAATTACTACTTGGACATAATATATTTTATTTTATTTTATTTTATTTTATTTTATTTTATTTTATTTTATTTTATTTTAATAAATATCATTCAAATGTGACTTTGGATAAGTTATTTAACCTCTGATTACGTCACTTTCCTCAAAATTTGCTCATTGTTGTCAGGGTCAAATATGATTTTTAAAAATATAAATTCTAAGTGCTGGAGATAAAATAGCTGTTATAGTTGTCTGATAAAGTTAGCAGTTTATATCAGGTTAAAACTATAATATAACACATTATCATGATATAGTGGAATTGAATTCAGAGCAAGATAAAGTGGATATTCTCACCCTTTTCTCATACATCCGATCCAAGCTGTGACATCCTATGCAATTAAATTCATGAGCCTGATGGTGGAGATTACGATATCTACATTGAATGTTGTATAGGACAAATGAAAACCTAATATTATGGCTGAAATGTAGGGATAGTTTGATAAATACCCAGATTTCTTATCTTTTTCCCTGTGTTTTGTATTTATAATATTCAAGCCAAAATGATCTTTAACAGATTTTTTTCAGTATATGTAGCTTTGAATTGCTCTGATGGCATCTTTTTTGTGTTTTTATTTTACACTTATCTAAAATAAATTGCTACTTTTTAATTGTGATATGTGTTGATGCTTATTATAGTTTCTTCCTAAAAGTATTAAGTTCTGGATATTCACCCCTTCTGAGAAATATTGTCTCAGACCTATTGAGTTCCTATTTTTGATTTTGCATGTTTTCAACAGAAGAATATGACAGGCATTTCCTCATTGTCTGAGTTATTATGAAATCAAGAAGCCTACTGGAAAGTATCTAGTATTGTACCCTTTGGTTATGCTAACAGGCATTGTTTTGTTAGCTGTGGTGTTATTTTCACTTCTCTTCATATCGCTTCTCTTCATTATACCTTTGTAAAAGCTGAAAACATTTCATTAAAACAAGCTTTTTAAAAATTTTCTAGGGACAGTCTGCACATTTCAAGGAAATTCTCCTGCTCTAAAATCTTCAGGTGTGCTAAATAATATCAAACTCGTTGTCATGGCTTTCTGATGCAAACTTACATTTCCACCTTTTCCCACTATACCTTTATATATATATCTGACTTAAGCCAAATTGGTATGTCCCCATAACTCACACTCAGTTTATATTTGCCCACTCTATATCTTTTGAAACGCTTCCTTCTAACTTAGGACTTTCTGTCCCACTCCTGTCTGCTCATCAAAATGTTATTCCTTTTGCCCATTCAGTTCACATCCTAAGGTGATTAGATTTTCAAACAGTATATTTGACCAATGACCTCTAATTAATTCTAACATTCTGGAAATGAATAATGTCATATGTAATTTCGCATTGTTAAGTGAGTAGAGTGAAATGCTTGTATTTGGCAGGAATGAATAAACATTTGTGAATACGTCTCGATGAATAATGTCAGGCTGCATTTTTTTTAATACAATGGAAATTTCAAAGACAAAACGGGGAAAATATTTAATAAAAAAGAATTACCAGCTAGGCTTATGACATGATAAAGTATTTGAATAGCAAACACATAAATAACTGAATGAAATGTTAGCTATCCAAATAGTTTTCTCTGATATGAGAAAGACGGTTTCTCTTTTCCTTTTGGATCTGGCCAGTATAAATGTCAGTTAGGAGCAAAGCTTGGGGCACCTAGGTGGTTCAGTCAGTTAAGTGTCTGACTTTTGATTTTGGCTCAGGTCATGATCTCATGATTCATGAGATTGAGCCCTGAATTGGGTTTTGCACTGACAACATGAAGCCTGCTTGGGATTCTCTCTTTCTCCCTCTCTTTCTGCCCCTCCCGTGCCCTCTCTCTTTCTCTCTCCCTCTCTCTCACTTCTTCCCTCAGAATAAATACATAAACATTAAAAAAAAAAACCCAAAACATTAAAAAGCAAGATTTAAACATCATGGCAGCATAACATGTCTCTTGTTTTGGTCCCTTTAACAACTAAAATCTGGCATCTGGCATCTCTGTGGGAGTCATGGATGTAGACCCATATGCTGAGGGATCTAAGATGAGTCTCACCCACTGTGCATCAGGTAATAAGAAGATAGAATGTGGTATGGGCTGTGGAACTGCCAGAAGCCGATGGACCAGCTTCAGCCATTCTTGGCCACAGTCTGGCAGCACCGGAAAGAGTGCTGACTTGGACAGAAACCCATGGGTGAGAGAGCCTTGTAGAAGTCTATATTTTTAAGGGAAAAAAAGACTTTAGGTGCATGAGAGCATGGATGAGGAACTTTGCCAGCATCACTCTTCCCCCAGAGGTGGCGTAACTTAGAGAAAGAGAAGCCTGGGGATCTCCCCCATGGGGGAAATAGAGAGCAGTGGGTAAGTCCAGCTTCCCTAACTGTGAGGACACTGCTGAATAAGCCTGATTCTCCCCTAGGCGCCTAGAATATTCAAGTGCGAGTTCCATAACCGGGAGGAGGGAGAAGATCACGAAAGAGGAAAATAATATCAGAGGGCATTAAAGGGATGGGTTCCTGCTGACACTTTTCTGGCTCCAGTCATAAGCCTGCCCATGAAGTACTGAGAGAACTTCGCCCAAAAATTCCCTTGACTGGCCTACAGGCACCCCCAAAGCCTGAATGCCAAACCCATGCCTCCTCTCCACTCTGTGGCTAGCTCCTTATGTGAACTTTTGGAGGTGGCTGTGAGAATGAGCTTAGGCAGACAAGGAGTATGCACAGAAAGCAGTCCAAGACCTGTGAGCAAGGGAGAAATCATAGTCATTAGTTGTAGTGCCATCTTTGGGAAAACAAAAAAGAGGTTTCCAGCAGATGGCCTGGCATGCTGTAAGATAGAAAAAAGACATACAAGCTTAAGAATTCTTTCACATGAGGGAGCACGAATTGTGTAGCAGGTGTACCCATATAAGGTGGAAGAAATTGTCAGAATATATAGCAGAACCAATGAAAATATCTCTCACCTGAAGGCAGGTAGTAAAGATTGAAAGAGTTGATAGCTACTTCAAATGTAAAGCAGCAATGAAAACCTGTGAAGGACATAAAGAATCAAGAAAACATGACATCACTAAAGATCTCAATAATCCTTCAGTAACTAAACTCAGTGAGGCGGAGAATGATGATTTAAGCAATAAAGAATTTAAAATAGATATTTTGAGGAAACTCAATAAGCTACAAGAAAGCACCAAAACACAATTCAATGAAATCAGAAAATCAGTGTGTGAAAAAAAGACAAATTTAACAAAAAGATAGAAATCATGTAAAAACACCAAACAAAAAACCTGCAGCTGAAATAATCGATGAATGAACATCAGAATAGACAACCAGAAGAAAAAAAAAATCAGTGAATTAGAGGGTAGGAATTTTGAAGTAAACTACTCAGAGGAAAACAAAGAAATAGAATGAAAAAGAGTGAGGAAAGCCTACACAATCTATGGAACACCATCAAAGGAACCAGTATCAGAATGATTTGAGTTTCAGAAGAAAAGGAGAAATGGACAAAAAATCATTTAAAAAGGATTGAGAACTTCCAAAACCTGGGAAAAATTGGACATCCAACTTCATTAAGATAACATATCACCTCATTATTTCAATTCAAAGTTATGTTCACCAATGCACACTGTAATGAAACTCTCAAAATCAAAGACAAGAATCCTAAAGGCATCAAGAGAAATAAAGATTTTAACCTACAAAGGAACCTCCATTAGATAATCATTAGATTTCTCAGCAGAAACCTGAGAGGCTAAAGGCTGGGAGAAAGTGGGATGATACATTGAAAGTACTAAAAGAAGCCAAATTGCCAGCCAATAATACACTATTCAGAAAAAAATTATCTTTAAGAAATGTAAGAGAAATAAAGACACCCATACAAAAGCTTACGGAGTTCATCATAACTAGAACAGCCTTACAAGAAATGCTGAAAGTTCTTGAAACTGAAAAGATGCTAATATGTAACATGAAAATATACAAGATATATAACACACTGGTAAAAGTAAATGTATAGTCTGATTCAGAAAATGTTAATTCTGTAATACGCTGTGGTGTTAACCTCTTAAATATAGCATAAAGATTAAAAGAAGAGTATTAAAAATAACTATAGCTACTATAATTTTTAATTAATATAAAATATAAAGAGGTAGATTGTGATATTAAAAACAAAAAGGAGGAGAAGTTTTATATGTCATAGAATTTAAATTGCTATCAACTTTCAATAGATTGTTTCACATATGATATTATATGTGGGGCTCCTTGGTTGCTTAGTTGGTTGAGTATCTGTCTTCGGCTGAGGTCATAATCTCATGGCTAGTGGGTTTGAGTTCCAGGTCGGGATCTGTGCTGGCAGCTCAGAGCCTGAAGCCTGCTTTGGACTTTGTGTCTCCCTCTCTCTCTGCCCCTCTTCCACTCGTGTCTGTCTCTCTCTCTCAAAAATAAACATTAAAAATTTTAAAAAAAGATATGTAAGCCTCATGGTAAAAAGCAGAAACTTACAGCAAATTCAAGACAGATAAAGAGAAGGGAATCAGAGCTTAATACTGTGAAAAATTACTATTCCACAAAGGTACTCACTGAGCAAGGGAAGAAAAAAAAGAACAATGGAACTACAAAACAGGAAACAATGAAATGATATTAGTAAGTCATTACATATCAATAATTACTCTAAATGCAGATGGATTGAATTCTCTAATCAAAAGGCAAAGAGTGGCTGGGTATATAAAAAAAAATAGCTACAGGGGGTGCCTGGGTGGCTCAATTGGTTAATTGTAGAACTCTTGGTCTTTGCTCAGGTCATGATCTCACTGTTGGTGAGTTGGAACCCCACATTGGGCTCTGCACTTACAGCGTGAAGCCTGTTTGTTATTCTGTGTCTCCCTCTCTCTGCCCATCCCCCACTGGTGTGTTCATGCTCTCTCTGTCTCAAAATAAGTAAGTAAACTTAAAAAAAAAGGAAAATTATATGCTGCCTACAGAAGACTTCAGATTTAAGAGCACACTTTGGTTCAAAATGAAGGGATGGAAAAATATACTCCATCCAAGTGGAAGCCAAAAGAGAGCCGGGTATCTATACGTAATACTAGAAGTCCTAGATGGACTAATAAGGCAAGAAAAGAAATAAAAGGCATCCAATCAGACAGGAAAAGTAAAATTATTTTTATATGCAGATGATATGATCTTTTATTTAGACAATACTAAAGACTCAACCAAAAAACTGTTGGAAGTAATCAACAAATTCAGTAAAGTTGCAGGATATAAAATCAATATACAGAAATCAGTTGCTTTTTTATACACTAATAAAGATAGCTGAAAAAGAAATAAAATAATTTTATTTACAATAGCATTAATACAATAAATTACTTATGAATAAATTTAAGCAAGTAATTACAGGATCTGTAATCGGAATACTATAAGATTTTTGTGAAAGAAATTTAAAGGTATACAAATAAATGGAAAGATATCCTATGTTTATAATCATAAAAGTTAATATTGTTAAAATGTTCATATACCCAAAGACATCTGTAGTTCAATATAATTGCTATCAAAGTTTCAATGGCATTATTTACAGGTATAGAAAAAAATCTTAAAACTTATATATGTAATGACCCCGATTTCGAATCTGAGGGACCATCAAGGAGCCAATACCGATGCAAATGCATGAGGGTTTATTTGCAAGCTCGAGCTTGGGCCCAAGTATACCTGACACAGCAGAGCAGGGACTTGGACCCCTAGGTTAAGAGGCTTAGCAGTTTTATAGGGGCCAGCGGCCAATGAGATTGTAACACACACAGAAAGTTGCATAGTCATGTCAGTCCACACGCAGGTGGCCAACTGAATTACAATTTACCCTATAGTAACTGTTTGAACTAGCCTATCACTCTGGTCAGAATTGGCATGCAAGTTTGGCGGGCAAAAGGCGGGGTTTAATAATTGGCATGCAAGTTTGGCAGGCAAAAGGCAGGGTTTACATTCTTTGGCGGTTAGGGGTTCCGCATTCTTATATGAGCCGGTTTCCAGTAAGGGTGTGCTCAGCGGCTTGACTAGGGTGGGGGAGTGTCTTAAGCAATAAGTAGGTCATGTGGGGGTTATACATGAGATGGTGGGTGTAGCAGAAAATGGAGTTAGTCTTGCTGTGCTTGTCTAGGTGTAGGGGACTTTTGTTAAATTCCTTGGGTCCCACAATGTAGAACCACAAAAGACCCCAATAGCCAAAGTAATCCTGTGGAAGAAGAAAAAAGTTGAAAGCATCATACTTCTTGATTTCAAAGTATACTACAAAGCCATAATAATTAAAACAGTATGATACTCACATAACAATAGGTACATAGACCAGTAGAACAGAATAGAGAGTCCAGAAATAAACTCCTACATATATGTTCAAGTAATATTTGACAAGGGAGCCAAAAATACTCAACAGAGAAAAGATAGTCTCTTAAGTAAATGTTAGGAAAACTGAATAACTACAGGCAGAAAAATGAAATTGGGTACCTATCTTTCACCATTCATATAAGTTAACTTGAAATGTATTAAGGACATCAAACTGGAAAACTAGAGGAAAAGAGAGGGAAAATGCTCCTTAACATTGGTCTTAGCAAAGATTTTTTTTTTTGCATATGACACTAAAAGCACAGCACAAAGGCAAAAATAGACAAGTGCAAGTACATTAAACAAACAAACAAAAATAACAAAATGAAAAGGGAATATACAGAACGGAAGAAAATATTTGCAAGGAATACATCTTATAAGGTATTAATATCCAAAATAAATAAAGAATCCATCAAACACAAAAAAAGCAAATAATTTGATTAAAAAACGGGTGGAGGAATTAAATAAGGCATTCTTCCAAAGAAGAGATATGAATGGATAACATATACAAGAAAAGATACTCAACAAAACTTTTCACCAAGGGAATGAAAATCCAATAAGGAGATACCACCTCATACACCTGTTAGAATGACTATCATCAGACACACACACAGACACACACACACACACACACACACACACACACACACACACACACACACACAAAACAAACAAATAGAAAACACACCAAGAGATGATAAGTGGTGGCAAGGATGTGGAGAAAAGAGAACGCTTGTGCACTCTTGGTACAACCATTATGGAAAATAGTATGGGGGTTTCTCAAACATCAAAAATAAAAATATATAATCCTGCAATTCTACTTCTGGATTTATATCCAAAGGAAGTAAAACCAGGACATCTAAGAGATAGCTGCAGTACATGTTCATTTCAGCATTCTCCACAATAGTGAAGATATGGAAACAACCTAAACGTCCATCAGGATGAATGGATGAAGATGTGAGATACACGCATACATGCACACACACCCACATCCACCCCCCCCCACACACACACTGAAATATTATTCAGACAAGAGAAAGAAGGAAATCCTGACATTTGTTACAACATGGATAGGCCTTGAAGGCATTACGCTAAGAGAGGTAAGTCAGAGAAAGACAAAACTATATTATATCACATATGTGAAATCTAAAAAATTTAAAAAAAAATTTAAAAAGCCAAACTTGTAGAAACAGGGTCAAATTAGGTAGTTTGTTAGGAGTTATTAGTTGTTAAGAGTTATTAGGAGCTGTAGGGAAATTGGGAAGATGTTATTCAAAGGGCACATACCTGCAAGTAGAGGATGAATAAGTTCTGTGTATCTATTGTACAGCACTGTGATTATCGTTATCACTACTGTATTATATATAATTAAAGTTGCGAAGATAATGGATCTTAAATGTTCTCAAAGCAGAAAGAAATAATAATTGTGTGAAGTGATGAAAGTTATTAGTTACCACTAGAGTGGTAATCATATTGCAATGTATAAATGTGTCGAATCAATATGTGTTCGCCTTACACTTATGCAATGTTATATGCCAACTGTATCTCAAAAAGATTAAAAAACGAAAGTATAATTAATGTATCAAAAACACAACTGAAATTTATAGCTAGAAATGTGAAAAAGAAACTATTACCTAATTTATATTGAAAAATATATAGCTCTCCATGAAAAAACAAAAGTAGATGTTGAAACATGATCTCTTTAAGTTGCACGTGTACACAAATTATGTTTGGTGTATCCTAGCATTGTTATTAGTATGTCTCATTAATATAATTTGTACTAAATGATAAAATATCTAACACGTCCCTTTTTTTAATCACCTGTAAAGTATTAATGGATTGAGAAATCTTGGAATGGCTATCCAAAATCTTCCATTGGGTTTAGTTTCCTGGTTTAAAAAAAATACTCATTTGCTTTTCAGGTAATTTTTAAATAATTGCTTAGATATAACCAAGTTGGCTATTTTCATATAACTATTTTTATAAAAGGATGCTTTAAGACTGGGAGGCAACCACCAAACCTAGGGTTTGAAGCAGGTAGTGTGTTCATTTAATTAAGACATACATTTTTTTTTCTTCTCTATAGTACAAGTCAGGCTTGCCAGGCTAATCACTACTCAATTCTCGAGATCAGATGAATATTCTTTATTTCTTTAGTAGATTTATAAACTTAAGCAAATTTAGTATTCTCTCCTGGCATTTTGGAGGGTGACAAAAATTATGACTGTTAAATATTAGTTATTCTGATTTTTGATCTTAAAAATATATACTACCCCATTAAGAAAACAGTTAGATAAAATGTATAGTTTCAGATATGTAATCCAGGGGATTCAGATAAACATTCCTTTGCAATATTTCATACACTATCAGTTTTGCAGGGTTTCATAATTGAAAGTATTACCTCTGCAAATAAAATGTGAGAGATTCTATTTTCGTAAGTATCGGGTGTTTTAAAATTAAAACTTTATTATATCCTATAAGAGCAGTTAAAGGTTCACAGCAAAACTGTAAGGAAGATAGAGTTCCCATATACTCCCTGCCTGCCCCTGCACGTGCATAGCCTCCCCTACTATCAACATCCTCTACCAGAGTGGTATATTTGCTACAATTGACACACTTACATTAACATATCGTAATTACCTTAGGGTTCATCCTTGGTGTCTTGCATTCTACGAATTGGGATATATGAGATATATAGATATATAGATATATGACATATATCCATCTTAAGGTTTCATACAAAATATTTTCACTGCCCTATAAAGTCATTCCCCCCCACCATTGCAATCCCTAGAAACCATTATTTTTTAATGTCTCCAAAATTTGCTTTTCCCAGAATACCTTATATAGTAAAATCTTGGATTGTGAGTAACTTGTTCTGCAAGTATTCTGCAAGAAGAACAAACATTTTTAATAAACTTTAACCTGATAAATGAGCTATATCTTGCAACATGAGTAGTTTGTGACGCCGTACGTCACATAATCACAATTGAGCCAATGGTTTTTGAAATTCACTTTGATATACAATTCTTTGGATTATAAGCATGTTTCTGGAATGAATTATTCTCACAAACCAATGTTTTATTGTAATTGGAATTATACTATATGAAGCCATTTTGGATTGGCTTATTTCATTTAGTCAAAGGCATTCAGGGTTCTTTCGGTTTTGTTTTGTTTTGTTTTTGTCATGGATTGATCATTCATTTCCTTTTAGCACTGAATAATAATCTGTTTTCTGGATATACCACAGTTTATCCATTTCCCTACTGAAGATATCTTATACTCTGAAATTTAGGCAATTATGTATAAAGCCATATTTGTGTGCAGGTTTTTGTGTGGATATAAGTGTTAAATTCCTTTGGATAAATACCTAGGAGATATTTTACTGGATTTTATGGCATGTTTAGTTTTGCAAGAATCTTCTGAATTGTCTTCTGAATTGGCTATGCCATTTTCCATTTCTACCAGCAATGAATGAATGGAAATTTTCCATTTCCACCTCCACATTCTCACCCTATTTGGTGTTGTCAGTGCTTCAGGTTCTGGCCATTCTAATAAGTGTGTATTAGTATCTTATTGTTGCTTTAATTTGAGTTTCTCTGATGACGTAGGATACAAAACTGTTTTTATATGCTCATTTGCCTCTTGCATATCTTTTGTGAAGTGTACCTTCAGGTCTTTGATCCATTTTTCAATTGGGTTGCTTTTCTGTTGTTGAGGTTTAATAGTTCGTTGCACATTTTAGATGAGAGTTCATTATCAAATATATCTTTTGCAAATATTTTCTCACAGCCTGTCTTCTCATTCTCTTCACATTGTCTTCCACAGAGCAGATTTTTTTTTTTAATGAATTCCAGCTTATCCATTAGTGTAAAACCTTGGATTGCAAATAGCTTGTCCTATGAGTTTTCCACAAGATGAGCAAACCTTTACAATAAATTTTAACTTGATAAGTGAGTGCGATGCTGGTAGTACATGGTGCCAAACATCACATGGTCACAACTGAGCCAATTGTTCTTGAAATTCACTTTGATATACAAATGCTTTGGATTACAAGCATATTTCCAGAACAAATTAGGCTCACAAACCAAGGTTTTGCTGTATTTTGTTTTATTATTTTTTATGAATTTTTTTTTTTGGTGTTATATCTAAAAAGACATTCCCATACCTAAGCTCATCTAGGTTTTATTTTTCTGTTATCTTCTAGGGGTTTTAGAGTTTTATGTTTTAGACTTAGGTCTATATAAAATGATGCATTTTGAGTTAGTTTTTGTGGAGGGTATTAGGTCTGTGTCTAGATTCATTTTTTGTATGTGGATGTCCAGTTGTTCCAGCACCATTTGTTGAAAAAACAATTATTTGCTCTATTTTATTGCCTTTGATCCTTTGTCAAATATCAATTGACCATATTTATGTGAGTCTATTTCTGGGACCTCAGTTGTATTCAGTTGATTTATATTGCCACACTCTCTTGTTTACTATAGTTTTATGGTAAGGCTTGACATTGAGTAATGAAGTCATCCAACATTATTCTTCTCCTTCAATACCATTTTGGCTATCCTGGGTATTTTGCCTCTCTGTATAAAGTTTAGAATCAGTTTGTTGTAACCACAAGATAACTTTCTGGGATTTTGATTGGGATTGCATTGAATCTACAGATAAAGTTGGGAAGAACAGACATCTTGACAATATTGAGTCTTCTTATCCATGGATATGAAATATCTCTGCACTTATGTGGTTATTATTATTTTTTATTTAATTCATCAGATTTTTGCACTTGATCTTAGCCAAAAGGCCGAGAAGTGATTAATTCATCAGATTTTTGTAGTATTCTTCATATAGATCTTGCACATATTTTGTTAGATACATACATAAGCATTTCATTTGGAGGAATGGTAATTTAAATGGAATTGTTTGTTTTTAATTTCAAATTCCACTTCATTGTTCATTGTTCTTTATTGGTATATAGGATAGCAGAACATTTATGTATATCAGCCTTGTAGTATGGACACTTGTTATAATTGCTTATTAGTTCCAGGAGATTTTAGTTGATTATTTTTGATGTTCAATGTAGATGATCATGTCATCTGTGACCAAAGACACTTTTGGTCATCTTTCACAATCTGTATGACTTTTATTTCCTTTGTCCATCAAAGACATCTTTCCCAATCTGTATGTCTTTTATTTCCTTTTCTCACTTTTTTGCATTAGCAATAAGTTCCAAATATGATGTTGAAACAGTTTGAAGAGGGAATATCCCTGCTTTTTTCCTAATCTTAATGAGAAAGCTTCAAGTTTCTCATTTTTAAGGCTGACATTAGCTATAGGTTTTTTATAGATATTCTTTACCAAGATAAGGAAGTTCCCCTCTATTCTTAGTTTACTGAGAGTTTTTATGGTGAATTGGTGTTGGATTTTGACAAATGTTCTTTTGGCATTTATTGATATGATCATATGATTTTTATTTTTTAGACTGTTGATATTATGGATTACATTAATTGACTTCCTTTTTTTTACATTAATTGATTTTCAAATGCTAATCTACACTTGCATATCTGCAATAAAATCTACTTGATCACGGTATATAATTCATTTTATAGATTATTAAGACTATTTGTCAATATTTTGTTGAGGAGTTTTGTATCTATGTTCATGAGAGATATTAATTTGTACTTTTCTTCTCTAGTAACATTTTGTCTGATCTTGGTATTAGGGTGATTCTGGTCTCATACAATGAGTTAGAAATGTCCCCTCTGCCTCTTTACATTGAATGAAATTATAAAGAATTGGTATAATATTTTTCTTAAATATTTTATAGAATTCACCAGTGAACATATCTTTGCCTCTTGCTTTCTGTTTTGGAATAGTATTAATTATTTATTAAATTTCTTTACTAGATAAATGCCTTTCAGATTGTCTATTTCTTCTGGTGTGAATTTTAGCAAATTATATCTTCCAGAGAATTTCCCCATTTAATCTAGATTTTCAAATTGTGATCACAGAATTAATTGTTCATACTTTTCCTTTATTATCTTTTTAATTCCACATGATCTATAATGATGTTCGTTTCTTTCATTTCTGATACTAGAAATTTTTGTCCTTTCTGTTTTTTTTTCTTTGTTAATCTGTCCAGAGGCACATCAAATTTATTGATCTTTTCAAGGAACTGGTTTTGGTTTTGTTAATATTCTATTTGGTTTCCTATTTTCAATTTCATTGATTTCTGATCTAAGCCAACTAATTTGGATTTAATTTGTTCTACTTCTCTCTTATTTCTCATGATAGAAGCTTAGATGATTGATTTTAGATCTTAGTTTCTAATATATCATTCAATGCTATAAATTTCTCTCTAAGCCAGCTTTCATTTTTTTTCACAAATTTGATAAATTATGTTTTCATTTTCACTTAGTTCAATACATTTTTTAAAAAAATTCTTGTAAGATTTATTTGACCTGTGTGTTACTTTGTATGTTTTTTAGTTGTTACATTCTTTGGGTTTTTCCAGTTAACTTTCTATTATTGATTTCTAATAATTCCATTGTTGTATGAGAATATGTTATTTCTATTCTTTTAAATATGTTAAGGTTTGTTTTATGTCCCAGAATGTGGTTATTTTGAGTAAAGCTCTGGTGAATTTGAGAAAAATCTGTATTCTGCTGTTGTCAGATGACACAGTCTGTGTTTAGCTATATATATATATATATATATATATATATATATATATATATATATATTCAGTTGATTGATAATGTTTTTGAGTTCAACTATGTTTTTTTCTCATTTTCTGCTTAATAGATCTGTCCATTTCTGAGAGGTGTTAAAGTCTCCAACTACAATACTTGATTAATCTATTCCTTTTTGCATTTCTATTTGTTTGTCTCATATATTTTGATGCTCTTTTGTTACATATACACACATTAGGGTTATTAGGTCTATTTGGAGGATTGACTCCATTATCCTCATGTAATGATCATCTTTATCCCTGATAACTTTCCTTAATCTGAAGTCTGCATGGTCTGAAATTAATATAGCTATTCCTGGTTTTTTTTGACTACTGCTACCATAGTGTATTTCCCTCCTTTCACTTATGTTTAATCTATACTTGTCCTTACATTTAAAGTGGATTTCTTGTAGACAACTCATAGTTGGGTTTTGCTTTGCGATCCACTATGAAAATCTGTTTTTATTGGGTGCATTTAAACCATTGACAAAGTTATTATTGATATATTTGGATTAAAATCTACCATATTTGTTATTGTTTTCTATTGGTTGCTCTTCTTTATTATTTTAGATTTTCACTCACTTTCTGCCATTTGTGATTTTAACTGAGCATTGTATATGATTCTGTTTTTATCCATTTTTAAAAAATGCGTATCTATTATACTTTTTAAAAAAATTTTCAGTGGTTGTTCTAGAGTTTGCAGTATACATTTGTAACTAATTCAAATCTACTTTCAAATAATTTGCTCCACTTCATAAGTAATGTACCTTATAATAAGAAATAATTCTAATTTATCCTTCCTATTCCTTGTATCATTGCTGTCATAATTCTACTTATACATAAGCATAGACATGGTTATGTACTTTATATGCATATATAAGAATACTTAATTGGATACACTGTTGGTATTAATATTTTAAGCAAAAACTTACCTGTTATGTCAATTAATAATTAAATAAAAGTTTTTATTTTATCTTTAGTTACTACTTCTTTGATGCTCTGCTTAAATTTGTACAGCTTTGAGTTTATGTGTGGCTCCATTGGTTAATTGTCTGACTTGGGCTCAGGTCATGATCTTGTGGTTTGTGGGTTTGGGTCCTGTGTTGGGCTCTGCGCTGACAGTGGGTAGTCTGCTTGGGATTCTCTCTCTCCCTTTCTGTCTCTCTGCCCCCCACCCCCAACTTGTGCTTTCTTTCTCTCTCTCAAAATAAATAAACTTAAAAAAATAAACAAGTTTCTAACATATTATTTTCCTTCTTTCTAAAGTTTTTATCATTTCCTGCAAACAAATTCTCTCGTTTTTTGTTTGCCTAAGAAAATCTGTGTCTCCTTCATTTTTGAAGGATAATTTGACAGAGCACATAATTTTAAACTGGTGTGGTTTTGTTTTGTTTTGTTTTGTTTTGTTTCTCTCAGTTTAAATATTTCACTGTTCTTCTTGCTTGGTTTCTGAATAGTCAGAGGTAATTAATTCTTATCTTTATTTCTCTATAGGTGAGGTGTTCTCCACACCCTCCCCCCCACCCCAGCTTTTTGTCTTTATCATTTATATTCCATAGTTTGGAAATTACATGCCTAGGAATACTTGTTTTTGTTTGTTTTGTTTATTTGTTTGCTTGGCATATATCCTTGACGATGTTCTCTGAGCTTGCCATATCTGTGGTTTGTTATCTGATATTAATTTGGGAAAATTATCAGTCATTATTGTTTCAAATATTTCTTTGGTTTCTTTTTGGTTTCTTTTTCTTTTTCTCTTTCTTATCCTTCCAGTATTCCCATTAAACATTTGTCATACCTTTTGTGGTTGTCTCACTGTCTTTGGGTATTCAGTTGATGTTGTTATTGTTGATGAAGTTTTTGCTCTCTTTGCTCTTTTTTTTTATTTTTTTTATTTTTGAGTGTTCTCTTGATACATCTTCTGGCTCAGAGATTCCTCCCTCAGCCATGTATGGTTTACTAAGTCCATCAAAGGTATTTTTATGTTTCTATTACAGATTTCTGATCTTTAGTGTTTTGTTTCCCTCTTAGGATTTCCACTTTCTGCTTACACTGTCCTTCTCTTCTTATATGCTGTTTAGTTTATCTGTTATAGCCCTTAGCATATCAGATAAATAGATAGATGATAGATACATAGATAGATAGATAGATAGATAGATAGATAATAAATGATAGACAGATAGACAATAAATGATAGATAGATAGATAGATAGATAGATAGATATGTATCTCCCTAGTCTGATAATTCCAACATTCCTGCCATGTGTGGTTCTGATTCTTGCTCTATCTCTTCAAATTATGTGGGTTTTTGTTTGTTTTGCTTTGTTTTATTTTGTATTGTTATTTGGTATGTCTTATAATTTTTTCTTGATAGCCAGACATGACATACTGGGTAAAAGGAATTGCTATAAGTAGGGCTTTTGTTATGCAGTAGTGAGATGTGGGGTCCTTTAGTGAGCCTATGCCTTTGGACTATGAACTTCACAGAGCTTCTTAATTATTTTCTCCCTTTTAAGTTGGACAAAATGGCTAGAAGGTGCTGGAGTTGGGTATTTTTATTTTCCCACCCTTAGCTCTGACTATACCCCAGGAGGTTAAGCTGATGAACTAATTAGTTTCCCCTCAGAATAGGCCTTCTTATAAAAAACAGAGTACTCTGAATGAGTTTAAAATGGTTTCTACC
The DNA here is from genome assembly GCF_027475565.1 of Acinonyx jubatus. Taxonomy (NCBI): domain Eukaryota; kingdom Metazoa; phylum Chordata; class Mammalia; order Carnivora; family Felidae; genus Acinonyx; species Acinonyx jubatus. Next base: position 90,995,351 of record NC_069385.1, on the reverse strand, counting down.
CTTCTCACCCCTCTAGGCAGCAGGGGATTTTTTTCTGATATTTACTGTGAGAAACTGGTAAAGAACTCAGTGGGAAATTTTTAACAATATTTTCCCCCCAACTATGGCTGCATCTGCCTGGAGTTTGTAACTCTCAGATGTGTCCCTACTGAACCTCCCACAATTCATCAATTATAGTTCCAGATTTTCCTACCCTGGTACTGGTTTCCAGGAGGTTTCTACTCAGATGTTTCTCTTCCCTTAAGCAGCAACTCTCTGTATTTGCCCATCTGTCTCTCCAGTCTTGGGGGAAGAAGTTTGCATTGTGTCCTCCCCTGTCTTATGAATCCAAGAACAGTTGTTAATTATTTTCCCTGTTCAGCTCCTTATAATGGTATGGTGATTTTCAAGGTCCTTATATGCAGATTCAGAAAACCCTGTGGGTGTTTTATATCTATATCTCTCTCTATATATAACATCACTTATTTTCATGAAAAATAAATATCAAATTGTTTTCTCTATATTCGTATGTAAATATTTTAATTTTTTTAATGTTTATTTAGTTTTGAGAGAGACAGAGAGAGAGACAGAGACAGAGTGCAGCAGGGGAGGGACAGAGAGAGAGGGAGACACAGAACTTGAAGCAGGCTTCAGGCTCCAAGCTGTCAACGCAGAGCTGGACTGGGGGCTGGAACTCACTAACTGAGAGATCAGGACCTGAGCTGAAGTCTGACTCAATAGACTGAGCCACCCAGGAGCCCCTATTCTTATGTAAATATTAAGCAGTCTACTCTCAATTCTAACTTAAAAGGAATTTAAACTAAAAGATCTTTCTATTTAATGATTACTATCACTGCATGGAATGGATAATCTTAGTTTAAATAGCAAAATTCCTTTAATCCATAGTGCAAGTTTAAAAATAAATTTAAAGAAATAACTAGGTAAATAATTAAGTATGTAAATGACTTACAATTCAAACTCTCCAGACTATAGTTAAAACTGGAACATGTGGCAAAAGCAATAGATGACTAGATGTTTAGGTAGGTAGAGGACAGAGGGTAGCTAAATAGGTGGAAAATAAAACAGCATTAATTATATGGGAAAAATGATATATAGTCACAGGAGAAAATAACCAGAATATTCTATCACTACACTCTTTAATCTTTACACTAAATTACATAGGTCAATATGTTTTATTTTTACAGTGTTTTAAATTTTAAATAAAACTGTTCTGCATATAAACATTTTCTACATTAATATATCAATTGTGAAATTATGTTTTTAAAAATCACTCATGCACATTTTTTAAGGAAAAAATGATTCTGAAGTTATCAGCTCATTTTACACAAATTCCAAAACACTTCTGGGTAACAAAAAAAAAACGCCCCAAAATAGAGCAAAACAAATTAAAGTAAAAGCACAGTGTATACCTTCAAAATAAAAAGATGACAATTTCATTATCATTTATTATTTAGGATAACCAGTTTAAATATTTAGTAAATAAGGGGTTCAGTGGTTAAAGTTTTTTATTACACAGGCAACAAGCATCATTGCTTGAGATATTTCTTTACAATAAATAAACTAAAATTTCATACGTAATGGTAACAGAAAACATAAAAGAATGACTACAGGTTATAAATGTACACTGGATTCACCATACAGGACAAGAATTTAGGAAAGAAATTCTTGTAAATGTTTTTATTTTATAATCTTACATTCTCCTAAGATTATAATTATTTAGAATTTAACTTTACTTTGCATTAACATTAATAATGTATTACTCTGTCCTATTCATACATAATTTCATTCAGAAGAACCACTATTAAAAGGGGGTCTACACAGAAATTCTAGCTACTGTTTTGGAAAAGCATTTTTAGCTACTGTTGTGGAAAAGCATACGTGAAATGGAGGCTAGAATTGAAACCAATGCAATAAAGATTGTAAAATTTTACTTCTACATTTGAATGTGTACTATGTATCAGGCACTAGGCAATTCCCAAGAGACAAAGATTAACCCTACTTTGAGGATCTTGTATTTTACTTGGTAGCTAGAAACATAAACAGATAATTAGTGTACCATCTAATAAGTGACGTACAGTAGAATGAACTAACTGCTACAAGTGAAATGAACTAAAATATCCATTGACTGATTTCTACAGGATTTTCAGATTTTCAAGGCAAAGGTGATTTTTGTGCTTGTCCAAGAACCACTAAGTAGAGTAAACGGAAATCACTCCAGATTTATCAACCAGATAAAAAGCAAAACTATCAAATTATACTGTATATGTTTGCATTAGTTTTTCAATGATGCCATAATATTCTCAAATTTAATGGAAATGCTATTTCTTAAGAAAAATAATATTATAAATATTATATTATATATAGTTATATATAATATAGAAATAACATATAATAATATATAAATATTATATTATTAATATTTATAAATATATTTATGTTAAATATTAAATATAATAAGTATTTATGTAAACATAAATAAAATATAAATGTTATAAACATTTCTAATTATTATATCATTTATATATACTATAACTATTATATAAATATAAATATTATAAATAATTTTATAAATAAAAATATTATTTCTTAAAATCTTCTGGTAATTTATTAAAATTACACAAGCTTCTCACTATAACTGCAGTTTATATCCTAGCAATAGGACTCTAATTTAGATTCTCTATTTATTATGAAAGACTATACTAATGGGATTGTTTTTCATGTGCAAATGTAGAGGCAGAAAGGAAAAGAAGAACCATTTGGTTACAAGTGATAATGTGATAAATTATGCTTCAGTCATCCAGACTGCAAAGTATTAATGCAAAGATTAAAAAAATGTTTATAATTTTGTGGAGGATATGGTGTCATACAAAATGTTTAGATATATGTGTGTAGAGTTTAGGTCCAAGTTCTAGAACAATCACATTGCTGCTGTTGGTAGACTTGAAGTGGATAAGAAATGACCAGGGTTAGTAGATTTTGCAAGAGCCTTAAAAGTTTCTCCACTGGAAGATTTCCTTTCACATCTTCTTATCTTACCCTCCTCACTCATGTCATTTGTGTGTGTGTGTGTGTGTGTGTGAGAGAGAGAGAGAGAGAGAGAGAGAGAGGGAGAGAGAGAGACTCTCCTTGCCTTTTGTGGAGCATAATTTAAAACATGCTGAAATTAGCTAATAGTAGTTTACTTATTATGCGTCATATACTGTTTTAAATATTACCTTCTATAATTCATTTAACCTTCACAACATGTGAGATAGCTACTCTTTTCATTTCTACTTGACAAAGATGAGGTGCAGAGAATCCATGTCCTGACTTAAGGAGCATGATTTTTAACAGTTTATTGATTGATCATCATTGTCATTAACTTCAAGATTCACTATGCTGATTGCTATGATTTTCACATATAACATCAAGCCTTTGAATGGAATTTTGTCTGATATAATTCATAGTAAATAACAGTTATGTTAAGTATCATGCATTCTAAAGCTATAGTGAGTTTTGATAAGATTAAGAAATATATCTAATGTACAGATATCACAGAGTTTCAGTTTTGATCACATATTCAAAAATTTACAAAGAAAGTATATAATACAGTTTAAATAATGGCAAGATTTATATAAAATAAAGTAAAAATATGATTTTCAAATATTTTATTTTTAAAAGTTACCAAGTGAAGGTAGATAAAATGTGGCAGAGTATCAGGACTATAACAAACTTTAATGTTTGTCTACCTGAACTCTTCATCATGGTTGAATTTATACACTCATTCATACTTTCAGAGCTGTAGCAACTAATTTCCTGGCAACCTTTCAGAGAATTTTGTAATTAATATCACTACTTTCTAAATTTATCTCATTTCTTTTTTGTAGAGGTTTAATTACTAGATATTAGAAGGAGGATATTTTTGAAAGAAAGCATGGTCTTCCTGTCAAAGCACTGCCATTGTAGCCAAAGACTTCATTATCCTTGGTGTTGACCCATGATTTTTAATCCATATCTTAGTCTACTACACACTAAGGAGAATCTTCTGTAGTCAGACACTGAGTCTACTCCAAAGTAAATTTAGTAACAGAAATAAGAATAACATGACTGAGTTAGAAAATGATTTTAGAAAAGTTATCACTGAAGGAAAGAAGACATATGACAAGTATGAAAGCAGAAAATAAGAGGATTAAAAGGATTACTAAGTAAAGCTGAGTTTATAAAAGGCTAAAGTGACAACAAGTAAAAAAGTTGTTGTACAGAAGACTAAAGAATGCTAAAATGTATTCAGGTACCTGTAGCATTATACTGTATTCACTTTTTGTGTACCCATAGCTGTTAGCCCTTTTGCTAACTTTTATAAGATTACTCTTCATGTTATGTAAAGCTACTTTGTTGTAAACTCAGATTTCCTATGATTTTTATAAGATGTATGAATAACAATGCCTATTTCAATATATTGGTAACAATCTCGGTTTATGATCCAACTGTTGTTAATTGATGGTTTAGGTGATAAGATTATGTAAACGTTTAGTTGGGCTTTAAGTTTACAGTAGACATAGCATACATAGTATGGCAGCTGATCCAAGTTAAGTAAAGTTAATTTCTGTATTGGCACCCTAGTATATGATTATCAGGACTTTAAAATATTCTAGAGGAGACAGTGATCCCAATAAAGTTAATAAGGAAATTTTAGCAAATAAAAAAATATTCTCTAAAAATTTGAGATTAGGCCAATAATAGTCTTTTTTTAATTTAATTTTTATTTTTAAATAGTCTATTTTATTTTTTATTAATATATTTTGAGTTTTTGCTCTGTTATAAAGAGATTTATTATTTCCCATATGTCCGAGAACTTGAATCTTTTTTTTCCCACCCCTGAGAGTACTGTTGAAGTGTTTTTCCTGATGTCATTTTGAGTGGAGCCTAAGGAATGATTTCCAGATTCAATATTAAATAATTGATAAAGGAAACCTTTCAAAGCAAAATAAACACTTTTTCCATGTTTTACTTCTGAAAGAACATATGAAATAATAGCATATTTAACTAAGAAAATTTACCTCAAAATACTATGTTCTAGGATCAACTATTTTCATTAAAAAGTGTAGAACACCTGAGTTTTAATTTTGGAATAAAAAATTCTCTAGCTGAATATTTCTCAATGCATTTATGTGAGCAAGCCACAGTGTGAGATCAGATATGCCACTTATGAGAACCAGTATTTACTTTTAAGTACTTTAGAAAAAGAAAAGACTAAACCTCCATTGCCTGCACAAAATATCTTCAATATTGCTCCAACTGATTAGAAAAGAAATGTAGGGATGCAAAATTATTTAGTACTACCCATGAAATTTACCTGAGAAGGGGAAAGTAGATAATAAAATATGATTTGTAACAACCTTTTGCCTCTCAGGCTACAATTCCTGTCTGGGAACCTCCTGCCTGATGAGTGGAAGCTAAGAACTCAAGTGATGTATGGAAATTCAAGGACTCTATGTGGCTAAATTGTTTTTGTGTTTTCAGCTTGTTAGTTTCCTGGTCATGACAAGCCAGCTTGGGATAAAACGTTTAGAAGAAAATCAAGGAGGCCACTGTGGCTAAAACAGGATGAGCAAAAAGGGTAGTAGGAAATGGAGTCAGAGAAGACAGGACAGAGAAGGAACAAATCATCAAAATATAGGAGGTGGTAGTAAAGAGCTTGTGCTTTTACTTTGGGTGAGATGGTAAGCCATTATAGGGATTTTGGCATTATATGATGTGAAATAAATTACATATTAATGCATTCACTATGGATGTTATGTTATGTGTATTAAAGAAGGATGTACATGAAAGAGGCAATTATGAGAAATCTTTGATTCTTTCTCTGAATCTACAATGTTTTTGGTGGGAAAAGAAAGCATACACGGTGAAGTCCTAAGAAGTATCTTACTAACTCTTTTATGTGTGAAGTTGTTCAGAGGAGAATGGCTAGAGATATGCCTGAGTGTAGTTAAAATTATATCCAGAATATGCTAATTGAAGTCATAAGGCTTCAGATCTCCAAAGAGAATGAACAGAAATCCAAAGATTGAACCACTTGGGGAGTTAGGGTTCACATATTGAAAAATAATCTTGTGCTCTTGCTGTTTCTATAGTCACCTTGTAAACAGAAGGTAGAGTGGATGGGATTAATGTCATCGGTGCCTAATGCAAATTGTGGTTTTGAGTTTGTGAGTAGCAGTAAGGTAGTAGCAACAAAGGGCAGAGTTTTGCAAAGGGTACACAGAGTTGGATGCACTTCTCTGAGACTTTGCTGAAAGCTATGTAGAGAGCTGGTGGATCAGCATGATTTGAACATGAGGATCTTCAGCTCAGTTACTCTAATAGCAATGTTGACTAGTGAAGCAGCTGGGTCAGACTCTCTTTGCCTCCCTTACTTGCCAATTCTTACTTGGCTTTGTGGATTGTTTCCTTATTTTCTTTTCTCTGGTCCCAGTTGTCCCACAGGGCTGTTTTTTGGTCTTATTCCCTATATTATCTTTATGATATCATATCTATTTCCATGGCCTCATTTGCCACCTCAATGCTTACAACACCCATCTTCTATCTTTATTTTAGATTTTTCTACTAATCTTGACTTGACATCTATCAAGTAATGACTTACAATACTGCTAACTAATTGCGCTTAAAAATGAATGGCTTCCTTAAAATCAATTAAATGAAAAGAACACACACTTTGGAATTGAACAAAATATTTGAACACATATGAAATCATTAAAAAGGGTAACTAAATATCCAATAAATATGTAAAAAAGTGCAATTTTCATTCATCTAGGAAAATGCAAATTCAAAACGCATTCAATAAATTACTCCAAATCCAACAGAATGGATAAAATGAAAAAAAATGGAAAATCCAAATGATCACAAGGATGTGGAACAACGAATATTCTCATATATTGCTTGAAGGAGTTCAAGTTTTCCATAAGATATAGAAACAATTCTAAGATCTTAATGTAAAAATAAAATGTAAGAACGAATGGGTAATTCTGAGTAGAAAATGCCTACCAGGTGGATTTTTATTATTATTTTGACTTATTTTACTAGAGATGAGATGAGTTTTATACAAAAAACTGGAATCACTATAGCAAGCAGCAAGCAAAAAATAATAATAATGAAATAAATGCACACCCCCCAAATTATTATGGCTTATTTAATTCTGAAACTTTGAGACTAAGTCAAAGTACATTGTACTTTTACTCAGTTTAATAAGTGCAAGTCTAGTTGCTACCTAACTACATGCACCGACCCAGTGGCATATTTATTACCATGCTCTTCAAGACATTCAGTATGAGTGCTTTAGAGTTTACATAAAGAGGCCAAAGCAGGGGTAACATTCCACTGTTGTTGTTGTTGTTGTTGTTGTTATGTCATTTAAGCATTTGGAAAAAGTATTTACAATAGCTAAAATTAGTATTCTTTGATTGTGATATCCTAATAGGATATAATTTAGAGAGCTAACAAATGTCACAGACTTATATGACTGGTGGAGGTTACTAAATGTCAATTGGCTTATATTCTCCTTCCTTTAGGAAAACTTATACCTAAATCTTCCCAGATGACTCTTATTTCTAAAAACATCCTGAGGTTCAGTGGTCTCACTATTAATATATATACAGGTTCCTCCTCTGTGAGAAATGTCTCCTTCCTATTTACTATAAATCACCACACATCTATTTAAACTTACTAAGACCTTGACATGAACCAGAAATAAATTAATCATTTCTTTATGTTGAAGAAATATGCTGTGCTCTGATTCATATTTATTTATTTCTAAATGTTTATTTATTTATTTTGAGAGGGAGACAGAGTATGTGAGTGGAGGAGGGGCAGAGAGAGGGAGAGAGAAAGAATCCCAAGCAAGCTCAGTACTCAGCATGGAGCCTGATGCAGGGTCCCAGGACCCTGGGATCATGATCTGAGCCAAAATCCAGAGTTGGACACTTAACTGACTGAGCCACCCAGGTGCTCCCTGATTCATATTTAAATCACATCTAGATAGAATTATATCTGCAGTGAATCACTTCCCATTTTTGGTGTCAGTGTGGTGGTTGGGAACTGTAGTAGGCGTGGTGAAGACCAGCTAGATGTTCATTAATTGTAATTCCTCTTGCTTTGGTTACAATTCTAAGCCTCTTTTAGATTTGGATTGGGACTATGTAACTAGACATTTCACTTTAGTAAAAGTTTTAAAAAAGCAGGAAAGCAATAAAACAGATTTGGCAGTATTATTGAATTCAGTGTTTTTGTAAATGAGGAAGCAGGATCAGAGAGTTCAGGTGTGTAATTTTAACCACAAATTTTTTTAAATGGCAAGGCAAGCAGCTGGGACTAGATCTTAGGTTTTCTGATAATGCTGTATGTTTACCAGCATTCCATAATGTTTTTATGTGTGTTATCAGCTACATTTTAGATTAAGCTTAAAAACAAGTTTCAAGGACAGTATTGCAAAAACAACTCTGAACACAAAAGAACATCAATAAAAGAGAAGGATGAAGGAATAGAACCTTTGGGAAAAATAAAAACTGTGAAACAAATAAATTCTTTACAAAAAAAGGTTATACATTCAAACAGATTGGGTCCATCATAACCTGGCAAGTGTTCAATATGAGCAAAAACCTTAATTTTAAATACTCAAAAAAGCAGAGATTTTTCAATGACTTCAAACCTAAAGGAAATCTCAAAACAAGAAATATTTATGGATTGTCTCTGAAAGTACCCTGTTTATATGCTGAATAAATCATAAACCTGCTTATATAAACCTGTTTATATGGGAAATCAATGAAAGCACAGTAGATACAGTTTCCTCATGACATGAGGTACCTTTGAAGATACCCATAGTCTAACATGCTGAGTGGAAAATAAACATCAAGGTAATGCAGTCTCATTATAGAAACCAAATCTGAAAATGAGTTTACAAAAAATGAAGGAAAATAGCATTTTCCTAAATATCTGAGTGCATGAGATGCATTGGAAACTACTTATATCTATAGACTGCCTAGGCATGTCCAAAAGACAACATAAATATTCTGAAATAGGGGACTCTGACTTTCTAAAAATATGGTTTGCTCTAAAGCTAAGCTTTTGAATAGCTTCTCCTTTAATTTACTTTTTCCTCTGTTATTTTTAATCAGTGTCATGGATTTTCATGCTATCTTCACTAAGAAACTTTCAAATGTATGCTTAAACCTAGAGATCTCCAAACTCAAATGAACAAGTACTTTCTCAATATAACCATTTGGAGGTCTCTAGGCATCTCAGATTCATTGTATAAAAAATAAACTTCTGTTATTCCTCCTCATGCTCAATTTCATCTCAGAAAAAATGATAATTTACATTTTTCACGTCCTCAGATTAAATGGCTTTATGTAATTCCTGACACCTCTATCATATCTCATATTCAGTGCGTCAGAAATACCTTCTTGCCTCTGGCTTCAAAATGTAGCTCAAATTTGATACTTCTTAACCAGCTCCTGGTTCAATTGCAATCATTTATTTTCATTCCTTTGTTTGTTTTATTTTATTTTGAGAGAAAGAGTGTGCGCAGGCACGCACGCACAAGCAGGAGACGGGCAGAGACAGAATCCCAAGCAGGCTCCACACTGCCAGCACAGAGCCCCATGTGAGGCTCAAACGCACAAATTGTGAGATTGTGATTTGAGCTGAGATCAAGAGTTGGATGCTTAACTGACAAAACCACCCAGGTGCCCCCACAATCATTTCTTTATGGGATTATTTCAGTAGCTTCTCAGACTAGTTTTAATATTTCCATATTTGCCCTCATTTAATTTATTGTCAAAGGCTAAGGTATAATAATCCTATTATTAATTCATATCATGTTGCTTTTATGCTCAAAATCTCTCCATGCCTTCCTTTTACCATGCAGAACAAAATCCAAATTCTTTACTTACTTTGCCCACCCCTGTCCCTGCAAAGTCTTCCCTGATGTGCCCCCTCTTACCTGTTCTACTTTAATGCTTACTATTCCTTTCCTCACTCCATTCACTTTGACTATGTACCTTTTTGCCATTGGTTGACAATACAAAGTACACTTCACGCTTTCAGCCCCTATTCTTGCTGTTCTTTCTGTTTAGAACACTCTTTGTTAAATATATACATATGCAAGTCAGGGGCTCAACAGAAAACTGAAGGCATACTCAAATGAAGATAGAGTGAGAAAGCCTTCTCTAAAATGTGACTAATCGCTAAGGTTTGGGCAAAGTGCAGGGAAACCCTTCAGCAACACTTCTCCACTAATTGATTGAATTCTTTTACTTACTACGTAATAACATCAGTCTCCCAGAAAAAAATCTAATCAAACCAAATCAGGGAGAATAGTAATTAACTTTCTTCTTTGTCTACTTTTCTATCCCTGAGATTAGTCCAATTGTGAGTTATGTAGTAAGTACTCAATAAAATACAGGGGTTCCTGGGTGGCACAGGTGGTTAAGCTCGGACTCTTGATTTTGGCTGAGGTCAGGATCTCATGGTCATGAGCCCTCAAGCGCTACATTAGGTTCCATGTTCACAGTGAGGAGACTGCTTGACATTCTCTCTCTCCCCATCTTCCTCTGCCCCTCCACAGCTCACATGCTACTCCGCCCATAAATGAATGAATGAATGAATGAATGAATGAATGAGTAAATAAATGAATAAATGAATAAATGAGTAAATAAATAAATAAATACAGATTGGCTGAGAAGGAATATAGCAGTAGCAGCAGCCATAGAAGTAGTAGAAATAGTATAGGCCAGTATTAATAACAGTTGTAAAAGTAGTGCTTTAAAATGTACCAGGCGCAGTTGTGTCAAGTGCATAAAGTGCATTATTTTACTTAACCTTTTTACAACCTATGAGATAGAGACGTTTATTTTACTCACTTTCGAAGTTAGGTATCTGAGGTTCAGAGAAGTAAGCAATTGGTGAGGCCAGGATGACAGTAAACAAACCTGACTCCTGCAAGATCTGTACTTCTCTTAAGGCACTCAACTGCTTCTTGGTTGATGGTAACTTTTCTCTCCCTCTACAGAGTGGAAGGGACCTTGAATAGCTACGGTGTTAGGCAGTGATCTTGCCAATATACCAGGCTCCTGGAAACCCTCTGTGTTTGATTTCCAGAATGTCATAAAAGTGACCCAAACATGGTAGATTAAAAGAACAGAAATATATTTTCTCACAATAGAGTTTTAGATGACAGAAGGACAAAATCGAAGTGTCAACAGGGCCATGCTCCCTCAAGGGCTTAGGGAAGATCTTTCCTTGTTTCTTCCAGCCTCTGGTGGCCCCAGATTTTTTTGTCTTGTGGCAGAATAATAGAAATCTCTGCCTTTGTCTTCAGATGAGCTCTTTCCCTATACCTCTAAGGGTCCATTTCTTTCTCTTGTAAGGGTGCCCTCATTGGATTTAGGGTCCACTCTAATACAGTATGATCTCATCTTGATCCTTAACTTAATTGTATCACAAAGACCCTATTTCATAATAAGGGCACATTGTGAGGTTCTGGGTGGACATGAATTTGGGGGCAATCTTGTTGAAGCCAGCAAACATTTTTATCTAGGGACTGAGTCTTAACACTTTTAACCCCTTTAAGGCTACGTGCCTGTCAGTAACGCTTAAATTCCTTGTGAAGACAGCCACAAGCTCATCAGCTCTGAATTACTGCACTATCACCTAAATTCCCATGCTATCTTATACCACCTATATTAGTCGTGTCCTCTACTATTGACTGTGGGATTAAGACTGACTGACACTTCTCTTCTAAAAAGCAAAGCACACTGCCAAGGTCCCAAGTGAGAATCCATATTTAATAATACAAGCAGTTCCTGACTTACGATGGTTCAATTTATGATTTTCTGACTTTACAATGATGGGAAAGCAATCCATATTCAGTAGAAACCACACTTTGAGTTTTGATTTTTTTTATCTTTTCCCAGGCTAGCAATATATGATAGGCTACTCTCTCATGGTGTTGGGGAGTGGCTACCAGCAGCTGCCACCAATCACAAGGATAAATAGCTAAGACACTTAGACTCATTCTGTATGAAAAGGGAAAAAGAGAGTATGGAAGTTATCTGGGATTATTTTTTGGTGGGGGAGGATGTCAGCCTGTGAAGTTACTTTTATCACCATTTCTGCAACCATTTCTTTAGCTGAGATCTTGTTACATAGTCCTAATCCAAGTACCAAAGAGGCTGAGAATTGTAACCAATTGTAGCTAGTCTTTATCATGCTTATAGCACTACCCTTACCACTATACTGACACTAAAAATATGAAGTGATTTACTGCAAATAGAATCCTATCTATATGTGATTTAAATATGAATCAGAACATAGCATTATTCATCAACATAAACATTTGATTAATTTATTTCTGATTCATGACAAGGTTTTAATAAGTTTAAATATATGTGTGGTGATTTACAGTTTATATGAAGGAGACATTTCTCACAGAGGGGAACCTATAAACCTATATATATATATATATATATATATATATATATATATATATATATTTATATATAGTGAGACCACTGAACCCTCAGGGTGTTTTTAGAAATAAGAGTCATCTGGGAAGATTTAGATATAAGTTTTCCTAAAGGAAGGAGAATATGAGTCAGATGACATTTAGTAATCTCCAGCAGCAATATAAGTCTGTGACATTTCTGTTAGCTCTCTAAATTATATCCTATTAGGATGATATTATATATATTTTATAGTTTATGTGACAAGCATCCAGAACTTTTCCTACCATTCCTGAAAATTTCCCAAAAGCAGAATGCTAATTTCAGCTATTCTAAATTATTTTCTCTGTTTGCTTAAATGGCATAAACAACAACAACAACAACAACAACAACAGCAACAACTGTGGAGGAATACCTTGGCTTTGGTCTCTTCGTATAAAACTCTAAAGCACCTATAATGTATGCCCCAAAGTCTTTGTAATAAATCTCCCACTTGGAGGGGCAACTGGTTGGGCAAACACTTCCTCACAACCCCCTCTTTATGTTAAATATAAAAAAAACCAATTCATCATGACTTATTCTCAAAGTTTCAGAATTTAGATAAATATGCATGTATTTTTTCTAAAACCATTTTTTGCATCTATGGCTGCCTATTACACTAATCCATGTTTTCTGTATAAGACTCAACTGTAAGCATAAAGACAAATAAGTTGAAAGAAAAATTCAACTTGTAGATAGCATATCATACTTAATATAGATTTTCCCCTTCCATCTTAAGATTAATACTTTTTTTGTTAGGTCAAGATCTTAGTAGTGTGTTTCCACATCTGATGGAAAAGTTTTGCCAAGTAAGTCTCAAGGGTTTATGTTCCCTTTAGCCCAAGCACCCATGACAAATCTGAATGATATTTATTTACACACTGGTGGCAATCCTTTCAACATTATGATTTACTTAATGTGTATTAGTTTATTATTGCTGTAAAGTACCACACATTTTGTTGCCTAAAACAATAACATTTATTATCTCATAATTTCCCCGGATCAGGAGCCAGATATGAGTTAACCGGGTCCTTTTTTCAGAGTCTAACTAGGTTGAAATCAAGAAATTTTGAAACTGTAATCCCATATAAAGCTCAGGTCCTCTTCCACTTTCACACTGGCAGAGTTGACTTCCTTGCAGTCATATGATTGAAGTCTCCATTTTCTCTCTAGCTGTTGGTCAGAGACTGCTATCAGCTTGCCTTTAGTCCATTGCCATAGGACCTCCTTCACAGCCTCACTCAGCACGTCAGCTTACTTCTTCAAGGCCAGAGGAAAATCTCTCTATTCTGCTAGTCTGCTGTCACATAATTAAGGAAGTTAACCCAACACTTTTGTCAAAGTTGAACTAATCAAGTAAATGCCTAACCCATTCACGGATTTGGCTCACACTCAAATAAGGGGATTTTACAATGTGTGTACACCAGGAGCAGGAGTCTTCAGGGTCATCATTTTATAATAATTAGAGTTCTGCCTACTACATAATTTAAGTATTAGGGAAAATTCATTAGGGTGATTTTAAAGCTAACACTAACTAGGATATCTTCTTCTGACTTAAATTACTGCTGATGAACATGTTGCTTTTAGTCAAAAAAGTGACAATGAACATTTCAACAAAGATTTTTTAATGTGTATTTATTTTTGAGACAGAGAGAGAGAGAGACAGAGAGAGAAAGAGAGAGTATGCATAAGTGGGGGAAGGCAGAGAGCTATCAGAACAGAGCCCCACACAGGGCTTGAACTCACCACAAACCATGAGATCATGACGTAAGCCAAAATCAACAGTTGGATGCTCAACTGACTGAGCTGCTCAGGCACTCCTAAACAAAGATTTAAACTCTTTTAAAAATATGCATAAAATATAGAAATATGAGAAATAATTTAAATGATTAAGAAAATTAAAGCAGGAAAAATGTTGCTATATAAAGGCTATATTTTGCAATTTTCATTTGGATTTAGACAGATCTGTAAGACAAAATGCCCAGCCCCTATTCACCACAATGTTAATAAGCTTTTGTGTTAACATTGGACTGACCTATAGGGAAAATCAGTCAAATGACACCATAGTTTGTAAAACAATGTAAGATTGTTCATAGGATATTCCTGAAGTAGTATTTAGGAAAAATAACAGCTATAACTCCTAGGTTTCAAAATAAAATGAAATCACTGCCATTTAAAAAATGGACTTGAAGAGGGGAGCCTGAGTGGCTCAGTTGATTAAGGATCTGACTTGATTTCAGTTCAGGTCATGATCTCACAATTCATGAGATTGAGCCCCATGTTGGGCTCAGTGCTGACAGCATGGAGCTTGCTTAGGATCCTCTCTCTGCCCTTACCTTGCTCATGCTCTTTCTTTCTCTCTTAAAATAAATCAATGAACATTAAAAAAATGGACGTCAGACATCATTCACTATAACTACTATTTATTGAGCTCCTATTGTGTGGTTTGGCAGCATTCAATACAAATTATATTGAATATTATAAATACAATTTCCATGTTTCATAATTATTGTAAAAGTCAAGAATTCTTTCAGATGGGGAAATGCATTCACTAAATGTTTTGCCCCAAAGTCACACAGCTAGTAAATGGTTAACTCAGGATGTACACCTGTGATTCTTTAGACTCTAAGCCCACCTGGTATAGATACTGAATAGTAGACTCTGACATCTGCAGATTTAGATTTAGACATCTGCTATTTCTACTATTTACAAGAAAATGGGGGAGTTTTTAATAAATAATGTTGGCTATCTTTTTTAATTTTTTTTAATTTTAATATTTTTTTGAGAGAGAGAGCTTGATCAGGGGAAAGGGGCAGAGGAAGAGAGAGAAAGAGAGAGAGAGATAGAAAGAGAATCTTAAGCCGGCTCCACAGTTAGTGGAGCTCCACTGAGTGTGGAGCCTGATGAGGAGTTTTATCCCACCAGTCTGAGATCATGAAATGAACAGAAACCAAGAGTCTGACACTCCACCAACTGAGCCACCCAGGAGCCCCTGTGTTGGCTATTTAAAAAGAGGAGTAATAAAAATCAAGGCAATTGAAACTGAGCTTTGCAATTAGCTGAGGAGTAAACTGAGTATAAGTTTAGACTCTTAATAGGTATTTTTAAATCTACTTGACATAATATTAGGTTGACTCTCTTTGTCTTTCTCTTTTCATTAAAAATTATTCTGTAATGTAAACCAACAATTAGTTGTAAGAAAGGTTTCTTTTTTAATTTGAAAAAGAAGGATATGTTAGCAAAAAGGGTGCTCTGATTTATGGGATGAAAATGATACCATACAACCCATCTAGAAACAAAAATTTAAAAATACATGAATTGATATCAGCAAGTGCTCCAGCATCCGCAAATGTAGTCCTCAAGTAAAAGATACTACTCCGGTGAAGATTAATTTTTTTTACTATTAACCTATGCATAATAATCACACATTTTAGGAAAATGTGATGTGAGAATCTTACACATACTTTCATAATTTTGGAGTTCTTGGGGGGAGTTGGGATTGTGAAATTCTTAAAAGGAAAAGTTTCCAGTGTAGAGGTATTGTACTTAAAAAGAATGATCTCAGTGCCTTCATGCTGGTTGAATGAAAAGAGTCAGTATTATTTTCACATTATGACTTTCTTGGACAATCATAAAGTATATTTTAACAACTGAAATTAAAGAAGTACTATCCTGCAGCTATTAGAATAATTCTCTCTTTGTAGAGAAAGGAATAGAAATCATTGCAAGAGAATTATTTGTATACTGTAACTAATATTTTAAACATTTACTTTGATAACTTTATAAACTCTAGTAAGCACCCATTGATATGTGATAGATCTACTGATAGAAGTAAATTAAGAATTAGAGAGAAACAAGGGCAGCAATGAACAACTTTTTTATACACCTTTTAATAGGTTTAAATGAATGAAACAAAAATAAAATAAATGAATAGATCCTATTTTCAGTTTATCCACAGATCAGCACATATTCAGCCTTCAGTTCTCTTTGCTTTCATATATGCTTCTAAATTCTGAGGAAAAGTGTTTCTGTGTGGGACGAAAGCCTGGATGCCTAGTAAGTTAAGGGAAGTGAAAAAAATATATTTACTTAATAAATTTAATATGTAATAGGCAGGGAGGTGTATTGAAAACAATGAAAACCACTGGATTCACACAAAAGCTCTAGTTTGAGTCTCATGTCTGGAATGTGTGAGCTGTGTTAATTTTCCGTTGCATATTATTCAATCCTGCCGAGATTCTATTTCTTCATGTAAAATAGGAACCATGGTATCCACCCAGCCTATTTTAGCATCCAGGAATATGACATGAGCAATGGAAAAAATTTTTTGAAAGTGGCAAAATCTTTTAACATATAGATTACATCCTCTTTAGAAATAAAACATTTTCTAAATATTATTCCAAATAAGCCAGAAAGCAATTGTGTTAATAATATAGCTATATGTATATATGTATATATACAGTTAATTTTAAATTGCAAATAAGTAAATAATTTAAAATGTGTCTTCCAGACATGAATCCATGTGTACAACAATGAACGATTTCTCAAATGGTCAACATTTTCATTATAATTACATCCAATCCATCCTTTCAAAGTTTGTAATTCAAATGGCTTTCTAAAGGAGGCATACTATATTTTAAGCTGCATAATAGCTGATAATATCTTTTCTATATTATAGCCAGAGCATTTTTATGACTATTCTTGAAGAGAAAGTTCTAATAACTATATTCAAAGTTTTAAGACAAATTAAGTCATTAGGCAGTTTTTGTCTGTGTGTTTTAATACCAGAGTGTATATATAGAGAGAGACATTCAGCTTGACTCAACATCATCTTTGGCCATGCATGTACAAAATGTAACCTAAAATATTTCATCATGGGAAACTGAAAATAGTGAATAAAGTTAAATCATAAAAGTTTGAAAGTATATGAATCAATAATACTCTTTGACAGGTGGAGAATTCATACCAGGCTTTTAAAGGAGAAAAAGGAAAGGAAATGGACAGTAATGAAGAGTAAAAACTTCTAATCAATGAACCATCACTTAATGTTGGATTAAGTTTTGAAAACTTTTATTTTTAACATTCTTATCTATTTTTACACATCAAACTTTTATGCAGTTAAAACAAATATACTTGGTATTTTCCAAAAAAGCTTTCGTTTTTAATTCGGGAAAAAACAAGATTTTTAAAGAAAATTGACCACAGTTATTTCTACTTTTCCATGTGTAGGAGGAATAAGTGAAGTAGTCATCAATCAGGGGTGTTATCCCCATTTTGGATCTTCCAAATGGAAACCTGAAAGCAATGAGAAGGGAGGTTTCCCCCTTGCCTAGTAGTGGAAGACCAGTGGATACATATAGTTTACAAATATTATATAGCCTCTAGGTCCTTCTAGAATCCCATATTAAAGACTAGTTTTTCTATCCTATTGAAAAATATGCACTAAAATAAATGTTGGCATCATTTGGAGGAGAAAGTTTTACCCATAATTGAAACTTAGGTCCTGAAAATTGAGATGACCCATGTCAATATAACTCACTATTGGGGCTGAGACCTATGAACAGCTTTGGCAATAAGATTTACCTGTTCCATGAAGTTCTTGCCCAGGTAAATAAGATTATTAGCCAATAAATAGCATGTTATCCTACTTGTTTTTAAGAATTCTGTTAAACCAATTAAACTGGGCAAATAGTTTGCTTACTTTGGCAAACAGTCCTCTATCAGGACAGAAGCTTCTTCAAGGGTGATCCACTGGCTCATCAGTTCTCTCACCTCACTGCCAGTCTCACCAAACTGCCAGTTTGACTGCCAGTCAAACTATTATTTCAGAGATTCTTCCTAGTCTCACCTACTTTCTACCTTCAAAGACTCATCATAATGTTTCTGAACCCAGATCAAACTTTCTATAAATACCCAGTCTTAACTTCCTGCTTTGCAGACACTATTAAGACTGGCAAGACTTTTTTTTTTTTTTTTTTTTTGCCTCATTATAGTTAATTTTAATGAAGTTATTTTTAGGTGTTCAGGTTTTCCTAGTACCTTTTAAAAAAATGTTTATTTATTTTTGAGAGAGAGTGAAAGAGACAGAGAGCGAGGGAAGGGCAGAGAGAGAAGGGGACAGAGGATCAAAGGAGGGCTCTGCACTGATAGCAGAGACCCTGATGTGGGGCTCAAACTGTGAGATCATGACCTGGGCCTAACTGTGACACTTAACTGACTGAGCCACCCAGGTGCCCGTCTAGTAACTTTTTTTATATTAAATGTAATTGATTGTCAATTTGGTTTCATACAACACCCAGTGCTCATCCCAACAGGTGCCCTCCTCTTTAGTACTTTTTGTGAGCAAGTCTACAGTTGAGAGTTTTTTCCTTCCCAGGGGAAGTCATTCATTTTCTCTTCAATGAATTACTTTCCAAAATATTATGTAATAAGCACTCTTGCCTGACTGCATTTTTACAAATTGACTGTACTGTTAGTAAAATGAAACTTCATTTTGCTTACCTAAGCAATCTGTCAAGTTTATGTATTTTACCTGAGAAACCATCTTTCCAGATGAGATTTATTATGGAGGATTGCAGCCTTTACAGATGATGACCTGAAAAGAATAGATTGTTAAAATTATTGCTGTTTGTTGGTCAAAGTTTATGCTTTCATATATAAGGACATTGAAGATCACAGTCTAATTAGCTTACCTACTTAACCCAGAATGTTAAGATTTTCTTATTCTAAACCAATGTTCTTCAATCAACTTTAAGATAAACATTTTCAGTTCCAGATAGAAGTTTCCTAAGGCAGTATGCCCATATGGTATACACTTACTCCCTTTTGACAAGTTTCCCCACTGGTTTCAGTTACACAGAGAATGAGACAGTTAACACATTTCATTACTGTTATGTAAAGAGGATGCTATTAATGAAGATGGTGCACAAAATAACATCACGGAATCAACATTGGTCCAAGTACTTTCTCCTGACTCTATGCTACCTGCTTATACTAGCTCCAATTATTCATCTTCAGCTTAGTTAAGTTCTGATTAAGCAAAAGACTCATCATCAAAAATGTTTCAAGAGTAATGAGTATAATCATGAATATCTAAAAGAGGTTCCACACTCAAATATTTAACATAAAAAGTGCATATAATTTCTATTACTAAGGTAATTGCTGATTTAATTTTAGTTGGACAGATTGAAGTACAGGTTTTTAATGTGATGCTATTTGCAATAGTCAAGTTCATTTGCTCTTCTAAGTGTGAAATATGTTGATAATTGCTAGGAGAAAGGGTCAAATGTTTAGTCATCCAGAGTGAAAACTACAATTTTTCTGTAAGATACTGTGGTGGTTTCTGAAATCAGTTGAATCAACGTTCTTTTTTTTTTTCTTTCATCCACCATACTGACATATTTCCCTTGCTATTTATGAAAAGAAAATGGATAGTAATACAGTGTGTATGTGTGTGTATATACACATATATATAACACAAATTTGTATAATATAACATATATTCTTATATATTTTCAAATGTTTTAGAAGTTTAAACAACTTAACATAAATATAAATTATGAGCAAAATAGAAAGGGTACAAACACACTTGATAATGTACTTTGTTTCCTAATTTTACACTGCCTCTGAAATTACTAATTTCCTTGGTTGATTTTTATGTTTTTTGCTTTTTATCCAGGTAAAGGTTGAGTAAACATTTCTCTTTAAAATATTATTAGAATGAGAATGTGTGAATTTCCTTCTGTCCATTGCATGAAAATAAAAAAATTAATATAAAGAAATTAAACATACATATTAGTGAAAAACAGAAATATGTTTCTTACTATTTATTTTATCTGTAAATGTAGCAATTCAGCAAAGGCATGTTAGAAAACACCACACATGTGTAAACTCTGTTGATGGTATTCCATCCAAAAATGACTAATGTAAACATTTTGTTACTATGTATTTAGCATAAATATGTTAAATAAAGCATTGATGCGGATATAAAAACATAGAAATATATTTCTTTAGCTGTAAATTTTGGTCATTTATACCTCTATATAATAATTTTTTTGCACATTGTATCTGGCATTATTAACATAATTTAAATATATTTTTATTATTAAGATTTTTTTATTTGTCTGGTAATATCTATTGTTTATGTGATAGATTATTTTAAACACCCTAATTTGGACATTGCTCTTTGCCATTGCATATGTTACCAGGCTTATTCTACCTAAATCTTTGTTCCCATCTCTGATTTTTATTTTTTTTGGATTAAATTTGTAGAAGAGTATTTCTCAGTGAAATGGCAAGAACGGATATGTGGCTTTTGATAACATAACCAAATAGCCCTTTAAAATGATAGTTCTACTTCACACATTCAACAATAATGCTATAGTGATAATTTGTGATGAATATATATATGTGTGTGTGTGTGTGTCTGTCTGTATGTGTGTATATATATGTTTATATACCTGTATACATATATATACATATATAATTTACAGAATGGTATACTGATAAATATTTGGTTTTCTATTTTATTTTGCAGTTAATTTTTTATTAGTAATGCTACACATATTTGCATATTTGCTTTCTCGTATTTTAATTTTTGTGAAATTACTGGGGATATTTGTGGCTTCTTCTCGAACTCAGTAACTATTAGAATAACATCGTTATAGGGGTGCCTGGGTTGCTCAGTCAATTAAGTGTCCAGCTCTTGATTTTGGCTCAGGTCATGATCTCTTGGTTTGTGAGTTCAAGCCCTGCATCAGGCTCCGTGCTGACAGTGCGGACAATGCAGAGCCTGCTTGGTATTCTCTCTCTCCCCTCTCTCTTCCCCTTCCCGCTAGTAGCTCTCTTTCTGTCTCAAATAAAGAAAGACAGAAATAGTATGTTTATAAACTAATCTCAACCTTGTCTATCAATATGTAATTAACATCATATTCCTAGATCATGTGTTTTTTTGTTTTTTTAATGAATTCTTTGTGTTGTTATTTTGGCTCCTGGTTACATTTTCACTTAAAAGATTAGAATAGTGTGGGAGCACCTGGGTGGCTCAGTCGGTTAACCATCTGACTTTGGCTCAGGTCACGATCTCACGGTTCATGGGTTTGAGCCTTGCATCAAGCTCTGTGGTGAAAGCTCAGAGCCTGCAGTCTGCTTCAGATTCTGTGTCTCCCTCTCTCTCTCTCTCTCCACCACTTAGGCACTGACTCTCGCTGTCTCTCAAAAATGAATAAACAATTAAAAAAATTAAAAAAAAATAGAACAGTGTTTCACAGTTGTATCTATAACTAAAAATAACATAAATAATATTTCAATTCCAAATAAGATATCAACAAACAGTAAAAACAATTGTGTGTTTGACTAAAGAATTGTGAGCTTGTATCTACCTAGAAAAATGGATTTACAAGCATGATGATTTTGCATGAGTAGATAAAAAAGAAATGTGTATATATATATATATATATATATATATACACATATATACATATATACATATATATGTGTATATATATATATATATATACACATATATACATATATATATATATATGTGTATATATATATATATATACGTATATATGTGTATATATATAATTATGTATATCTGAAAATGAGATTTAATTTGAAATGACAAGTTGTTTACCCCAATCCTAGCACTCTATTAGCAAATACAGGCAAATTAAGTGACTCTATTACAAAGAATTTATAAAACCACTTGAAATATCAAGGAGAATTATTGTGCTTGGAGAAATCAGATGAGACATATGCAACAGGAAATCACTTAATCCAGTAGTATTATTGTCAGTGCTAATTATATCAATGGAACCACAGATCTATAAATTATGAATGACCTCACAGAATATGTGTGTCAAATATATGAGGGCTAAATTCGTACTTTTTTGTTCTCTGTAGCACAAAAATTCACTTTAAAAATGACTTAGTTTTATTTTAGACTATCATTACATTGAGTTTTGTAACATAGACTGAGAAATTACATTGTGAAATATCAAGGAAGCACCAGTTACACACATGAAATAAAGGGTGTTGCTATTTGACTGAAATAAATTATTTCCCATGCTAAACCATAAAATATTATTTCACAGAAAAGAGCTGAGAGGCAATTCTGACTCTTGATTAGGTGATACAGAAAGCTACCTATCATCCATTCCTTGTCACTCAGTTTATCTTATCCACAGACTCAAAGGAAAACTGTAGTGAATAAAATCATGCCTTCCTGGGATTCCTGGGTGGCTCAGTTGGTAAAGTGTCTGACTTTGGCTTAGGTCATGATATCATGGTTCATGAGCAGGAGCCCCGCTTCGGGCTCTGTGCTGACAGCTAAGGAGTCTGGAGCCTGCTTCGGATACTATGTCTCTTTCTCTGTCCCTCCTCCACTCATGTTCTCTCTCTCTCCAAATAAATGAATAAACATTGAAAAGAGCATGCCTTCTCTCATTGCTGAATGCTTTCAGGAAGGAGTAAAAGTGGACTTGTGAGTGTCTGAGCTGAGGAATTAAATTGCAGAATACACTTTTTGTCTTTATCATGTCACAAAACCAATAAATCATAATTTTGTGGTTTCAAATAATCTTTCTGGGGAATCTTGCTCCTTGAATAGTCAAAAACATTGTTCCAGAGCAGTAAATTCCAGACTTCTAATATTTAAGGTGGTCCTTAAAATGGTCTGATTGGCAAGATTTGTTTTATAAAATTGGTAATTTTCTTTAATTTCCAAAAAAAGCTACATTATCCTGCATATTTTAAAACAAATTCAAATGCTTGAACAGAACATGAAGGAATACTTTCTGGAGCCAAACATAAGAGTAGATTCAGAACTTTCTTCAATTTGAAATATTCAGTCCTCCAATTACTGGATGTATTTGTTTGATTTTTTTGTTAAAACAATCTTTGGGAAAGTGTAGAATATGGCCTTTAGTGAGGAACTGCTCCTTTATTTCATAGTCTCTGTTCAATCCAGTTGTCCATTTAACTGTCTTGAAAGGTCCAAATGTGATGAGTCAGCAATGATAGTAGCAGCATCTGGTTTTACTTCACAGCGTGTATATTGAAATGGAACATACAAAACTAATGTTTTATTATATAGAATGAAGTTTGTTTGCTCAGTATAGCATTTCTTTCAGGCAAAGGAATCACATTTCTTCTGCTTATTGATGGTAACTCATCATTTCACTTTCAGTATAAATTCAGGACTGATGTGAAACCCTGAAGCAATTATCTTCATCAATAATCATCATTGTTATTGTTACCATCCCTACTTCATTGGACGCTTGTAGTGGTAACTTTCCTAGTCTTGACATGCGTTATCTTAACTAAACAATAAATAAAAGGAAGCAGCCCTATTGCTATTCTGTTTTGCAGGGGAGGATTTTGAAGCTTCAAGTTAATGTCCCAGAGAAAGTAAAATAATTGGTAGAAGTTGTAATGTGTGATCTTGGGAAAAGCTGCTTCAATAATGAATATTGCAATCCAACTGCTTCATTAATTGTCATATTAAGAAATCAGTCATTTTCATTTATTGACTTTACTTAACTTGCTATGTCAAACTAATTGTGAATTACAAACATGTAATCCTTAGTTTCATAACAAAAATAGCATAAATCTATCTCAGGCTTCTGAAAAACTACTTATTTTTTTCTCTTATTGAACTATTTTTACACTAAGTGCATTTATAGAAGATTCATATTTTCTTGAAAACTGTGAAGGATATGAGTCATAAGTGTTACTTTCAAGCAGATCAATAGCACTTTACAAAAGCTGGGATCCATGTATATTTTATTTTAAAACTTAAAGCATTCTCAGATCTAGGACAAGATTGCAAAGATGATCTAGCAATGTTCCTGCACACCAAAACTCCTGACAGAATTGCTAATGTAATCATTTCAATGGGACAGAGTGGAGGAGTTTAGTGGTCAGCTCAAAATAACATTATTTTTCTTCATTACCTCTGAACTTATTCTGTACAAGTTATCTCTTTTGCCAATGTATGAAGTAGCAGGAGGTTCTGATCTCTCTGCTGATACCTTTGGGCCGTTGATAAAACAAAACAAAAATCAGCAATTAAGGCAAAATCACTCACTAAGATACACCGAAGTTCTAAATTCCAGACTCAAATGTTTGCAACTTGAACAATTGTGTAAAAAGAGAAATGATTATGAAAAACTTAATAATAAGAAATAGTATTTATTACATCCGTAGTTTTTGCTAGGCCCTATGACTGATGATGAAAGCAAAAATCTAAAAGGATGTAATCTTTAGTAAGAGGTTAAAGAGAAGTAATTTTCAGTTTAAGATATATTTTGCATTTCTGAGTAATTTTTAAATTGCAATGTATATGAAAATACCCTGGAAATATCTTGTTAAAATCACATGTAATAGGTGATTAAAATTGGAGTGTTTTTGTCTGGATATTGTCAGAGTCCCCAAATGCTGACTTAATACTTTGTAAACACTCCAGCTACTAGGAGTGCATCATGTAACACACAGGCACAGTGCGATGAGGAAATAGGTTAGCAGGGACCACCTCATTCTATATAGCTAGGCTCTGTAAGAATAGAGTTGCCCCAAACTATGAAGATGACTTCCTCAGAAAGCGTAGCCAGTCTCACTCAGGAAAAGGCAAACAATATTTTCCTAGCCTGAAAATAAGTGAGGATGCTATTATGGGACTACTTACAAGTTTATCCTCCAAATGTGGATACATGAATGAATCGTACACATCTGAAATGTCTAACGATGTGGCTAGGTGTGCATTGGCATGGTACAGCAGGGATAGACAGGATTGCTTATGGAAAAAGCTGCATGTCCACTGATGGTGGGGCAAAGACATGTAATTCTGAGATTTAGAGAAGACTCCCAAGGAACGGTAATCTTAAAAGGAATACAATCCCAAATGAAGGGGGGGGGGGGACTAGAAACGGAGAGGCTGAGGGTAACATCTCAATTAGCCAGACGGTAGACATGTTGCTCACATGAAAGAAATCTCCTCAGAGATTCTGCTGGAGGACCTGAATACTCTGCAAAAGAAACCATGAAGACCCCACATCATGTACCTGGTTGCACGCAGTTAGGTATGGACCCCTTCTTTTGGGGGCTTGGGGCTTAAACATAATTTTGGAAAGATTGTAGAATCCTTAATATAAAATTTTGTATTAAATAAATATCTGTTTAGAATGATTAAAAGAATCACAATAAATTACATTTCTATAAACTGTTTCTCATTTTAACTACCTGTGTTTTGTTTTGTTTTGTTTTGTTTTGTTTTGTTTAAATCTAAGTTAGTTAACACATAGTGAAATAATGGTTTCAGGAGCAGATTCATCACTTACCTATAACACCCAGTGCTCACCTCAATAAGAGCCCCCTAACTGTGTTTTAAACAAGATTCCTAGAGGATTTCTTACGTGCAGTGATATTTTAAAATTGCTGACTCACAATATCAAAATACAAC
Source organism: Acinonyx jubatus (assembly GCF_027475565.1). Lineage (NCBI taxonomy): Eukaryota > Metazoa > Chordata > Mammalia > Carnivora > Felidae > Acinonyx > Acinonyx jubatus. The sequence goes on along the minus strand of NC_069385.1, from coordinate 90,969,374 downwards.
CCAAACTAAAAAATTACTGTAAGCAACTTCATGCAATAGGCCACATCCTATGATTGTTTTGCTTTTGTCATCTGCATACGGGTTAGCAAAATAATAGTTCATTAATAGCAGTAGCAGTTATGAAGTTTCTCTAACAAAATTATTTTTCTTGAACAGTTCAGGTTGGAAGCATTAGAATATGGAAGTTAGGACTTTGGAATTTTTTTTGGAGGCCTAGACATAACTGTTAGTATATTTAACCATGCCACAAGAGGTCCAAGAACTATCTCTGAAAAGTGAGGCCTTGCTTAATTTCCTAATTTGGTAAGTAATAAAATACATTGTGAACTTATATTATGTGTTTTAAATACAGCGCCCTAAAAATGCAAAGGAACGAACTATTCATTAAATGAGTAACTAAATGTAAGTTTACCTAAATTGAAAATCTCCTTGAAAGAAGGCATAAAATAAATTTAAATTGTAACACAAATGAATAAATGGATGAGTCTACATGTTTGCTATTTATAAATGGGGGTTATTCATGCAAAAGGTATAAATATACACATCTTTCTCATTAATTTTCTGGAAAATATTTTATGCATATGCTTCATGGGCTATCTTTGTGTACGGTTTTACATAGAAAATTATTTAAGGAAACTTTACTTATTTCAGATCTGGAAAAACAATGTAAAGTCTTTATTCACTGGGAAGAATCTATAATCTCACTAGGTAACCTTAAGCAACATTTTAAATTTTTATAAAATGTCTCCTATGCACTTTAAATTGAAAACATACATATTCTCTAGATTATTCTTGCTTCTATTTCTTATTTTTTTAACTTCCACATTGCCTTTTCGTTTTAAATTAAATTTTCTGTCTTGATATAATTGTAGATTCATATGCAGTTTTAAGAAATAATAGAGATATCCTAAGCACGCTTTAACCAGTTTCCACCAATGCTAATGCCTTCCTTCAGTAAGTGCAATATCACTCCCAGAATATTGATATTAACATAGTCAGAAGAAAATTCCCATCACAAGAATTCCTCATGTTGTGCTTTAATAGCCACAACCCTGTTTCCTCCCTACCTCCTCCTTACCCCCTGTCAGACACTAATCCATTCTGCCTTTCTACAATTGTATCATTTCAAGAAATGTGTATAAATGGAATCTTATGATAGGTGGCCTTTTGTGATTAGCTTTTTCTTTTACTCAATCTAAATGTATGGAGATTAATCCAGGTTGTTGTGTATATCAGTAGTGCATTCTTTTTTATTGCTGAGTAATATTCCATGGTATGGATATATCACTGTATATTAAACCATTCACCCACTGCAGGGATACAAACTGAAGGACATTTAGATTGTTTGCCAGTTTGGGCTGTTACAAATAAAGCTGCTATAAACATTTGTGTTACAGTCGTGTGTGTGTGTGTGTGTGTGCGCGCACGCGTGCACACGTGTGTGTGTATGCGTGCACACGTGTGTGTGTGTGTGTGTGTGTGTGTGTGTGTTTCATTTCTGAGATAAATTCAACAGGAGTACAATTGCTTGGTTGCATACTTAGTATTTTAAGAAATTTAAAACTGTTTTTCATAGGGGCAATACACATACACAACAATGTTACAGTGATCCAATTATTCTGCATTTTCTCCAGTTTTTTGGTGTGTTCAGTTTTTTATTTAAGCCATTCTAATAGACATGGAGTAATATCTCACATTATTTTCATTTGTATTTTCCTACTGACTGATGATGTTCAGCATCTTTGTATGTGCTATTTGCCTTCTGTCCACCCGTTTTTGGTGAAATGTCTGTTCATGTTTCTGTTCATTTTCTAATTGCATTCTTTCATCATTTACTGTTATTTTTTATTACCCTTTTGCCTAATATGTGATTTGCAAATATTATCTCCCAGTCTGTAGCTTGTCTTTTCATCCTGTTAACTGGTTACTTCCCAGAAAAAAGATGTGTTGTTTTTTAAAAACTTTGATGACATCTAATTGATCAATTTTCACTTTTATGGACCCTGCTTTTGGTGGCAATGCTAAAAACTATTTGGCTAGATTTAGAATGCCAAAGATTCACTCCAGTGCTTTAAAAAAAAGTTTTATAATTTTACACTTAACACTTATATTATGATCCATTTTGTGTTAGTTTTTAGATAGGTGTTGAATTTTGTCAGATGTTTTTCATAAATCAGTTGATACAATTATGTGACTTTTCTTGAGTGTGTTAATAGCATGCACTACATTTATTGACCTATAAATGATGAATCATACTTGCTTTCCTGGAAGTAAACTTGATCATGGTATGTAATCAGCCCTCAAAAAAGAATGAAATCTTGCCATTTGCAACTACATGAAATAAGTCAGTCAGAGAAAGATAAATACCATATGATTTCACTCATATGTGGAATTTAAGAAACAAAACAGATGAACACAGGGGAAGGGGAAAAAAAGAGAGGGAAGCAAACCATAAGAGATTCTTAACTATAGAGAACAAACTGTGGGCAGGGGATGGGCTAAATGGATGATGGGTACTAAGGAGGGCACTTATTTGATGAACAGTGGGTATTGTATGCAAATGAGGAATCACTAAATTCCATACCTGAAATCAATTTTACCATATATGTTAATTAACTATAATTTAAATAAAAACTCGAAATAAGAAAAAAAGATACTTTTATGTTTAGGAAGAGTATAAATACTAATAGTAAAATAATATGAACAAACATCAAAAACATTATGATGACTGAAAAAAGCCAGGCACGAAAGAATACAAGGCATCCATTTACGTGAAATTCTAGAAAAGACAAAACTGATCTATAGTGACCAAAAGAGAGTAGTGGCTACTGAATCTGGGAATAAGAGCAGAGGAGATTGCCTATAAATGTCATGAGGGATGTTTGTGGGGTGATAGAAATAGGTTATGGTGCTATTTACACAGATGTGTAGATTTGGCAAATCTGATCCACTTACAAGTATTTTGTTGCATGTCAATTGTGCCTCAATAAAGTTAATTTTTAAAAGGTGAAAAATAATCCTTCAACAGATAGTAGTCCTAGAAATATAGCATGCATTCTGTTTTTAAAATGTCATTTTACTATTTAATCCATGGAATTTTATTTAATTGAAGGTTTGGAATTAAGATATCATTCCTCATTTTTTCCAAATAGTTCAATTTTTTTATTCAATTTCATTGAATAATCAATTTATCGTGGATATTAGTTTTTAATATTTAGGCTATAAGTTATGTTGATCTATGCCAAAGTGGACTCTAAAATGTTTATGGATTCTTTGAATAAAAGATTTCATATACAAAATTTGGAGTTATGTGTGGGTGTCTTTCTTCAGATTCTTAAATAAATTTAAAATATGAGAAGGGTTAATAACTACTATCTATAGGTGGTATGATAATTGATAGGTACTGTTTTTTTTTCAATAGCATATAATGCTTTGACATTGCTTACCTATAGAATTTGTGCCATGATAGCCATTATATCTCTACATGTGGTTCATGCAAACGTCAATGAAGATCCACATGTTATTTGAAAATATATCTTTCAACACAATATAGAATAAGAATTAAAATTAAACAGAACCCAGTTTAATGAAAATATATTTTCTATCAGAGAGAATTCTGAATCCATGTGGACATTAAAATTAAAACCTTACTTAAAAAAATTTTTTTAAAACATTTATTCATTTTTGAGAGACAGAGCATGAGCAGGGGAGGGAGAGAGAGAAGGAGATAGAATCCAAAGCAGGCTTCAGGCTCTGAGCTGTCAGCCCAGAGCCTTGTGCAGGGCTCGAACCCATGGATCATGGGATCATGACCTGAGCCAAAGTAGGATGCTTAACTGACTGAGCCACCCAGGTGCCCCAAAACATTACTTTCATTTTGCAGATTAACCAACAAAAGGCATCCTTTGAAAGCACTGACAATGGTGAAGTTGATATTATAGTGAATTCCCCATATTAATCATTCTGCCATAGGGAATATATTTTTATAACAGAACCTTACTGTTTTAGAAATCTCTCAGTAAGAATCATCATGTTCAAAGAAAATTATGTTCCTCAACAAATGAGATTCAATTTTAGGAAGATAAGTGAGTTAGGCCTTCCATTAATTATTTCTAAATCATCTTTAATAAACAAATGCGTGTGAATAAATGTTTAATTTTGTTTTTATCTAAGTTGTTTCATACAACTGATATTTTCACTTCACATTTACCATGCTACTCCCACATGTAATATATATAAAATATTCCTATAAAAATGCTCTATAGACCTTTGAGAATGTTGTGTACATCTTTTTGATGAAAAATAAAATAATATTCACATATCCTAAGGTGCCACAGAGAAAAGCGTGGTGGTTTAATCTCTGTAATGTTTTATTCTATGGAGGGTTTTCCTTCCTTCTCTCCTCTTCTCTCTTCATCCACCATTTTAATTATCAATAGATATAAAGAAGAGTAAATGCTATATGACCCACTCAGCCTGAAATAGATTCTGTAAGAATCTGCTTAATGGTTAATGTACATGTGAATCTTCTCTCAATGACCAGAGAGGTATTTTAAGACTAATTCAGTAAAACGGAATTAAGTTCTTCACAAGTTTTTTTTTAATTTTTTAATTTTTATTATTTATTTTTGAGAGAGAGAGACAGAGACAGAGCACGAGAAGGGGAGGGGCAGAGACAGAGGGAGACACAGAATCCAAAGCAGACTCCAGGCTCCGAGCTGTCAGCACAGAGCCCAATGTGGGGCTCCAGCCCATGAACCATGATATTATGTCCTGAGCCAAAGTCTGACACTTGACCAACTGAGCCACCCAGGGGCCCCATTCTTTACAAGTTTCTTATGTAAATATCTTAAATTTGCCAAACTAATAAAATTGTATATATATATTTATATATGATTGATTACAATACATAGAAATATGTTTTTATTCAAGATAGTACTTATAAGAAAATTAACAACTTTTCTTAATGATTATTTGGTATAATGTTTTTAATATTTGTCCTATTCATAAAGTTTTAGTTATAGTGAAAGTGCATTGGGCTTGAAGGTGGAGGGCCTGGGCTTTAATTCTCCTTCTGCCATTTATATTAGTGTGCTTTGTGGAAATCTGTGTTGAAGGCTTCATATTAACATCTCTGCAATGTAAAGAGGGAGTAGTGCATTAAAAACTACATAGGCTTTGAGGACAAAAGCATGTCTTTGGAGTCAGGATACAGGACAGTATTAAAGTCTTAATCCTCAAAAATTCAGTTTTTCATCTCTAACAGTGAAAACAACAAAACTCACTTCCGTCATTAGTGTAATGCACATCATATATAGTGAATGCTCAATAAATCTTAAGCTTGATTTTTTGTTTTTCTATTTTCATTCTTCAAGAATTTTGGAGAATTTACAGAAACTTTATTAATGATTCCTTAGAGAAGCACCATTCCTAAAAAAAACCATATCTTTAAATCTCAAGTGGAAAAGTTTTAACTTTTTTTTTGTCATATCTAAAATGAGATTTGAGATAACCACAACCCTTTCATATGGACTGATTGTAGTATGGAAGATCAATGCATATTTGATTAAGATCTGGTATATTTTTATGTAAAGTTCATAGTAAGTGTTGGTTTAATAGGCTCACTAAAAATAGACAATCGTAAATTGTGATTGCATAATATTTTCTAAAATGTAAAATGCCTTCAACATTTAATGGCATTAGGGAAACTCACTAAAGACTAAAGTTTCTAAAAATATAATACCATATATTTTATCCCTTGTAAGACATCAAGGCAGTAATAACAAGTTATGAAATATTGTATGATATTTAAGGATCTTTAATAAAACATTGTTTTGTTTCAGAGTTTTCCTTTTTTATTCTTAGTGAATCTGTTATTATATAATTTCCCTCTAGATGATTTCAATAGCCTAATATTTAATTCAGTAAAATATGTAAAAATCTGTCAGTTTTGCAGAATATATGTATGGACTCTGTAAGCAATCATCACCATATATTTAGATAAATTTGTTTTGACTAAAATTCATTCCTAAATTTTATCTTTAATATTTTGTTTGCTGATATAGTTTGGGTACTTTCTTTTGATAGCTAGCATAATCTTTTTCGTTCTTAGAAAAACATTGACTAGCACAGTATTTGAAATAATACAAGTGTTCAATAAGTACTTATTGGAGAATAAGCAAATGATAAAAAGATTAGATGGGTGGATAAATCTTCTTTAGAGCTGACAAAAAAAAAATAGTTCCATTATCTGTCAACATAAAGTTTAAACCACTGTATAAAATCGAACACTCTTTTTGTTTTGTTTTGTTCTTACCCAGAGTGAAATATCTGCATGTTCAGACTCTCTCCCACTACCTGTCCATAATACTAAGAAAGATAAATGGAAACAGTACTTTATTTTTTTGCCTCTGTCCTATTTCTGACCACGAAAACTGTCACTGTGATCTATTAACATTGTGGATTTCTTTCCTCAGTCCAAGTGACAAGATGGCTATTTTTGAAATACGTTCTATCTTTTTGTTACAGGCACGATGAATGATTAAAGGTTTCAGCACTGGAAATTACTAAACCTTTGCCTAAGAATATAGGTGATCTTAAAGTTGACTTATTACGATATGAAAGAAAAGTAGAAATTTCACCTCATCTGTCTACTCAAAATGTACAGGGTATGATATGATGGGTCATAATGAAAGGCAGGGGTTATTCTTTTTCTACTTTCAGTGGGAATTTCTTTTATGGAACAGAGAAGTGCATTATCCCAAGTCTAACTCTTAAGAAAGAAGAGGATGGATCTAGTGCAGGAGTATAATTCCTTCAGTCTTGTCATATATGAAACTTCCAGATATGTCTGTTTTTGCTTTGCTTTATGTTTTACAGCTGAGGTTAAATAAAAAAAATCACTGTCTTATTAACACATTAATTCTGCTCTTAATAAAGCAAATTGTGCTTTGTTTTGGTCATCCTGGAATAACATATGGAGATCATATTATTCCCTAAAATAGGTGCTAAATAATTTTAAAAAGAATAGAATATTATCAAAGAATATGGTGAACAAAATAATTTAGGTTCAACTTATAAATGGGGAAACTCGGTATTTTAAAACAGCCAATTTAACATTTCCTTGTTATTGAAAATATCATTACTCTTATTCAAACTCAAGAACAATGTTAACTTGTGATACTGGTACTAACTGTGCAATGGGCATATAACCTGACTTTATTACGGTAGGCAACTTCAAAATTCTAAATTTTTCTGTATAGAGTTAGGTAGACTTATATCTTTGTAAAAATGCCATCCTGAAATCATGAGCTAAACTTGAATATGAGAAATTTAAACAACAATTTTGCTTTTTTTTAAATGTAAGGTTTATAAATCTTAAGTTGCTAAAATGTGACAACCTATAAAGTAATATAAAAATGTGCAAAGTCATTAAAATATTTTTTTAGGAAAAGAATTATTTTCCTAATAAAATATTATCCAGATTCTCAATATGTAAAATAGATAAAGTTGGGCTACTCTGGTTGAAGTAGGAATTGAGAGTGTTGTCTGGGAACTGAGGGTTAGCTTCCTTCATCTGCTTGTCCCTAATGGCCCTCTCCCATCTTTAAATCAAGAGACTTCTGAAAAACAATTTTAAAAGTCATTAGAAAAACCCATCTAAAGTGCTCAGCATAAATTGTGCTCTTAAATAGCATCTCTAAACTTGTCTACCAGGTATGTGATAACTTCATGAGTTAACTCAGGAGACGGATTCATTTTATTCAAGTAGTCAGCAGAGCCTCTGCTATACAATTTATAATTTAATTTTCAGAGGGAAAAATTAAATATAGATGTATTTCTAGTCTCCTTGAACTTGGACAGGCCTGTGTTTTGCTTGACCAGTAGAATGTAGGAGAAGTGATATCATGAGATTCGGAAAGGTGAGCCTTAAGCGATCTTGCAGCTGCTATGTTAACACTCTTAGGTGATTCACCGGTGGTGGCCACAGCGATATGAAAAAAGGGATGACTCAAAGAGAGGGCCCAGCTGTTCTAGCTGAGCCAGGTCTCCAGCCTACCCACCAGCTAAATTCAGCGGCATGAGAGAGCCTAGGGAAGGTAAACCACTTTCCTGTTTGCACATGACTGAAAGATTTCCTGAGACATGAGGTGGACAGATGAACAGGGACTTTTAGGTATTGGACCTGTGTGACTAACATGACTTGTCAATGTGACTAAGATAATCAGTGTGTCTGTGTTTGTGGGTCCAGATACAACAGTCAGTATATATAGAGTATTATTCTTTCTAGATGGATCCAGGCCTCAAATGACCTATAAAACCAAACAGGCATATATCTGAATTGCTCTGTTTAACCAGACTCTCAGTATAGCAATAGACTGTATTTCGCTGCAAGAAACAAAAATTTTGCTTCATATGGCTTAAATAATGACAATTACTTCACATAAATATGTACCCAAAGTTAGGACAAATATCAGGATCAGTGGATCCAGCCACTGAAAAAATATTCTAAAAGTCTTTGTTCTTTGTCTCTCCAAACTACCATCTGTGTGTTACCTTCTTTCTATGGCTGATTGCCTCTTGATCATAGAATGACTGCCAAAAACAATTGGGGCTAAAACCTCCTCATTTACAGAAAGTGCTAATGAATTACCTATTGGAAAACAAACAATAACCCCCCCCAAAAAAAAACTATTATGAACCTTTCCAAAATGCTCCAGAAAACCTTTTGTCTCATTCAGCCTATTGGATGTGAATCCATTCCTATTCTTGTCACCACCAACATGGATGGAATTGCTCTGACTTGTACCTTATCAGAATTAACCCCTGGAGTTTAGATGGAGTCCTTTTCCCTTGAATTACATGGCTTGTCTGAACAGAATGTGTAGACATTTTCCTGAGGAAGAGGAGGATAAAGAATAGTAGGCAGTAAAATAATATTCATGTTCATCTATTTTGTTCTGGTTTTCAAAAGGTCTACAGTGATCTGTATTTGAAGCATGTCAATCTGTGTAAAATGAATAGTCTATAGAGTTCATCATTATGTCTAGATTGCTTAGTCTCTCTGGGCCAGGATTTCTCTCATTATATATTTATTTACTGAGGTATAATTGACATATAACATTATATTAACAAACATAATGGTTTGGTATTTGTATATATATTGCATAATAATTACCATTGTAAGTCTACTTAGCATCTATCACCATACATAGTTACACATTTTTTTCTTGTTATGAAAACTTTTAAGACCTACTCTTTTAGCAATATATAAATATGAAATATAGTATTATTAGCTATAGTCACCATGCTATACATTACACTCCTATAACTTATTATATACTGCTCTCATATATTCTTGAACACGGATGAATTCCTTATGTGTTGATACTGAGGGAGATTTAAAGGGAAGAGAAATATCTTAGAATCATTTTAGAACACAAGCTCCATAACCTAGCATTGTCCTTCTGTTTGGGGAACTCAGTCCTTTTATTGGTCAAATTTCCCAACCCCACCCAGTCCAGTTCTGTATCCAGGCTTTCATGGAGTGTTGAGTTGTTCCAGTCATGGATCCTGGATTAAACCTGTTCTGCCTCTCCCAGCACTAGCACGTCTCATCCTATGCTTCAGGCAATCTGAGTGGCAGGGCTTCTCCCACAAGTGACCTTCTCCTTCCTGTAACTCTCCACATTGACTTTGTTGCCAAAGGACCCCAGGTGTGATGGTGTGCACAGCCATTCTCTCCATCTGCTCAGGGTTGGGATAGTGAAGGACATTATTAGGAATTATTCTAGGCCTTGGAATCAGAATGACTTGAAATGAGTCTTTGTGCATCTACATACTGGCTTTCTGGCTCTAGGAAAAATGACCTCTCTAAGCCTCAGTTTCCTCATTTGTAAAATCAAGATCATAATAGTACCTAATCATCATTTTTCTTTGAGGTTACAATGAGTTCATGCATCAAAAGCCACATTTAGAACAGTGCTTAGCACAGATTTATGTCTGGACACATGCTAGTTATTATTGCACACTTTCTCTGGCAGTCTCTCTCATCACACACATGCACACACACACACACACACACTGTCACACACTCACAGATGCACAGAGTTACTCATGTATAGAATATTCAGATATATCTTTCCAAGGTTGAGATTTATATTGTTTCCATGGCATCACTGGTTGCTATATGTTTATTGATTGGATTGATTGAGTGAAAACCCAACTCAGCTGAATCTGGGGAAACATAATAAAAACCATGATCAGCTGAGTCTCAGAGAAACATGGCTAAGCACTTTATATAAAGAGATAACACCACAATTTGCTAAGTCAACTAGATTTGAAACCACAGAGTAATTGTTTACCACTCCCTTTTCTCCACAACCAATTAATTCCTAAATCCCACAGATTTTCATTTTGTAAACTCTTTCCCATCTGTTCCTTCTCTTTGATTTCCAATTCTATCAACCTAGTGCTGATCCACATTAACTCTTTCCCAGCCTAGCTTATTGACTTGTCTGCAGAATTTTTGTAATTCCAAGTTATTATACAGATTATCAATAATGTCATTGCTTCTTATTATTTGGCATAGCCCTTATGCATTTGGGATAATATATTTTTAGACAACTAAGGTCAATTTGACTTGCTTAATTATAGTAGTTACTCTTGATGTTTCCTCTTTGGGAAACTGGATATGTATGTCTCCACATGGCTCCTAATTTTATTTTCTGAAGAAGGATTATTAACATAGAGGAAAACAAACGCTGCTTTCATGCATAGCTATGAGTCATGATACTCTCACAACTTTAGCCCCTTCCAATACAGTAAAAACTCAAACAGCATAACAGAGGTAAGAACAGATATTATCTGTAAACGGAAGTAACCTGTCACTGTTAAGTCATACTAACGCACAGTGGCTTTTTCGTGAAGAAGCAACAACCAGTCTTTACCTTCTGAACTCTTTGTAACTTCATCTGAACTCACATCTTCAACTATGAGTCATCATTTCCTCATTTGAAACATAAAGAGATCAGACAAGTACTCAGAAGTATACAGAAATTACATATACAAACTAGGAGAAGGTTAAACCATCAAAGACCAAAGAAGTGCTGGTGCTCTTGATTGAAGACATAAGGAAATGCATGTTAATGAACTCTTGTTGATTATTTCTGGAATCACTTTGATACCAGAATTTTGAATTTATGTGATGAGCTTAGAGTTGTTCCCACGATATAAACCTTTCCAGTTCAAATAGGTTTATTGAAGTCACTTCCTTTTGAATAATTTTAATAACTATTAGTTATAACATTGCATATAAACAATGAAACCTTTCATTTATACCCTTCAACATTGGGGTGTGTGTGTGTGTGTGTGTGTGTGTGTGTGTGTATTTTTTTCCTTTTTGAATCAAATAAGCCTGGTAGATTTTCCTCAAGCATATTCCATACTTTTCAGTATTATAGCTTTAGTTTATTATTCTGTTTCTTCAGAAATTTCTCACTTCTGTAGCACTCAGGACTTCATTTATGGTCCAAGGCCAAAATCAAATCTTACTTCTTCCCACTACCTTCATTTCATGCCTCCAGGCTGTGTTCTTTATATATATAACACAACCTTGGGGGAAACATTTTTTTCTAGATATAAAAGTTTACAGTCTCATTTTATTTAAAATTTTTTTTTAACATTTATTCATTTTTGAGAGATAGAGAGAGACAGAACATGAGCTGGGGAGGGACAGAGACAGAAGGAGACACAGAATCCGAAGCAGGCTCCAGGCTCTGAGCTGTCATCACAGAGTCCAGTGTGGGGCTCGAACTCACCAATCACGCAATCATGACATGAACCAAAGTCGGATGCTTACTCCACTGAACCACCCACATGCCCTACAGTCTCATTTTAATATGAATGTATTAATAACAACAAATCATAATCTCATTGATTAAAGATGACCACTGTTCATAATGTATATACTTATTTTTCTGTGAAAATGTTATTTATTTATCTATTTATTTATAATACACACACAGCACACATACTCTTTCTCATATATACAAGTTTTAATAACATAAATCTGAGGAGACCAGTTCCTGGACACCTGCTCAAGTTCAAAGCCTCTGTGACTTTTCAGACCCAACTATAGGCAATTATGGTTGTTTTATCTGGCAGAAAACAACTGCATTTCCCACACTTGACTTGGTAAACAGCAACTGCATTACAGTCTGTGAATAAGGGAGTTGCAGTCCAGGACTCAGGGCTACCAGTAGGCTATGTATTCTTAGCTCAGAGACCTCCATTTAGAGTCCACTTTATCAAAGTCCTTCAGTTGAGACGTTCTTAAGGTGCCTCTGCCTAAACTTCTTATTTGGTAGAGTGGGGAGAACTTTGAAGACATCTTGCTGCACTCTTACAACTCAATATTTTTCCATTCTGGCCCATCACCCTCTACCCTCTCCATCTTGACATCCCCCAAATAGTAGAAGACTTTTGTTAGAGGCCCCTCAGCAGTAAGACACCACCGCATCTGTGCTGATACACCATACTTTCTACCTCTTATTTATACCATCACAGTAAGTGATTAAGTCTTCTTACTTTCATTTTGATTTGCTGCCGTCATCAGCTACTCTGATACCTGGCAGCTCAATTCCCTCCAGCTCAGCTGAACTTCTGACAAAATTATGTTCCCTTCCTCTCCCTTCCTTTCCCTTCCTTTCCCTTCCCTGTACTGCCCTCCCTTTCTTTCTCTCTTCAACCCCTTTCCTCTTTTTCTTCACTGCTGCAATCCTTGATACCAGGGTAAACTGTCTAGCAAACAACCTTTACACAATCAATATTTGTTCAATGAATAAACTGAATGAATAACTAAAATGGAAATAACTAAATGAATGACTAAAATGAGAATGACTAAAATGAATGATTAAAATGACTCAATGAGAAAAACCTATAAAACCAGTATAGGTTTTTGTATACTGCATTTGTATTTTTTCTATTTCTAAGTACTTTCAAAATCCTTGAATGCACTTTAAACACATTTTTATCTATTGCTACTTTGTTTCATCATATGACTACATCTTAGTTTAGTTAACCATTGTGCTACTGCTAAACTTACTTTATTTTCAAAATATCACTGAATATTGGAAAAACTTTGATAGACATCCTTGAGCAAAGTATTGAGGTATCATTTGGTTTTATGTAGGGATTAAGACCATTGGCTTTAGCCTAATATTACCTGGATTAAATCCCTAGCTGTGAAATTTATTAGTTGAGTGATATTAGACAAATTACTAAAGCTTCTCTATGTCTTATTTCTTTATCAACTTTAATAAAGATGATACTAACTAGTTTACACTTTTTTGTAAGTATTAAATGAAATTTTATATAAAATTAACAAAATTCTTATTATTAACATTTAATAATAAATTTTTAAAAATGTCATTTCTTATACCTTATTTGCATAATTAAGAGAAACAAATATATTTGTTCAAAGCAAACAGACATTTTAAGGAAGGACATCAATGGATATTTTATTTTATTTTATTTTATTTAAAAAAATTTTTTTAACGTTTATTTATTTTGGGGACAGAGAGAGACAGAGCATGAATGGGGGAGGGGCAGAGAGAGAGGGAGACACAGAATCGGAAGCAGGCTCCAGGCTCTAAGCCATCAGCCCAGAGCCTGACGCGGGGCTCGAACTCACCAACCGCGAGATCGTGACCTGAGCCCAAGTCGGACGCTCAACCGACTGAGCTACCCAGGCGCCCCTCAATGGATATTTTAAACAATGCTTCAGGGGCATCTGGGTAGCTCAGTCACTTGAGTGCCTGACTCTTGGTTTCGGCTCAGGTCATCATCCCAGGGTAGAGGGATTGATCTCTATGCTGAACACGGAGCCTGCTTAAGGTTCTCTCTCTCTCTCTCTCTCTCTCTCTCTCTCTGTCTCTCTCTCTGTCTCTCTCTCTGTCTCTCTCTCTCTCTCCCTCTCTCTATTTATTTATTCAGAGTGCAAGTGGGGTGAGAGGCAGAGAGAGAGCAGAGTGAGAGAGAGAATCCAAAGCAGTCTCTGTGCTGTTACCACAGAACCTGATGTAGGACTCAGTCTCATGAACCATGAGATCATGAATTGAACCAAAATCAGGAGTCAGACACTTAACCAACTGAGCCACTGAAACACCCCAGAATAGTTTAAATTTGTTCTTGTGTCAGTATATTATCTGAGGACAATAATGGAGGCTTCCAAGTTTCAGCTCTATTTAGTTTTCCTGGCACCTGGCACTTTCTTGCTTTTTTTGCTCCTGAGCAAGTCTGTATGATTATTCCGAGTTAGTACGTTATTCTACAAAGTACTTGTATTACTTCCAAGCCATAGCATTTAATTTCCTGTGATTTTTTTTTCTTCCCCTCTTTACTTCTTCTCTGAGAAGGAAAAAGCACTGTTATGCATTGGACATACCCAAGAAGTAAACTTTTAAATCACAGTTTCAGAGTTGTTCATTAACTCAACATAACCTGGCCACCATGCCTAATCACCATGCTGTATCACTGTCAATTTTAATTAGAGGGAGTTATGAAAATAGAAATATAGATGATAGATGATCTTGGCCAATTTATAATAAAAGTATAATTTAAAATGACATTCCATTAATATTGGAAAAAGTGAAAGATTTTAATATTTTCTACTTATATTTATTATAATTCAATAATATATATTATAATATAAAATAAATATAAGAAATCTTTCTTTTCAATTACAAATTCCCATTCATGATTTTACCCTTTTTTAGTTATTTTTACATGCATGAATTCTAAAATTTTTCTGCATACTAAATCAGTTGCATGTCATTTATATTAAAAACTTTTTCCCAACTTGTCATCTGACTCAATTTTATTTATTGCAAGCATTTAATGTAAAAGTGGCTTTATATTTATGTAGTTAAAAGATTATTGTTTTTGTTTTATTTTTCATTAGTCATTGTATCAATCTGCTTAGGCTGCCCTAACAAAATACTGTAAACTGGTTGGCTTCACCAACAGAAATTTATTTTCTCATAGTTCTGGAGGCTCAAAGTCCAAGATCAAGATGTTTTCAGTGTTGGTTTCTTGTGAAAACTTTTCCCTCAGCTTACAGACAGTGTTTTCTTTCTGTGTCTTCAAATACCCTTTTCTCTGTGTGTGCATGGAGAGAGAGAACTGTGATGTCTCTTCTTATAAGGATGTCCATCCCATTGAATTAGGGACCCATCCTGAGGATCTCACTTACCCTTAATTGCCTCCCCCAAATCCTTATCTTCAAATACAGTTACACTGGAGTTAAGGCTTCAACTTAATGAATTTTGGGTACACGTAATGCAGCCCATAACATTTTGCTCTGTGTCTCCCCAAGACCATGTCCTACATTGACCCCATACCTACAACCTCAAAAGTCTTAACCCATTCCAGCATTAGTTCCAAAGTCTCATCTAAATATCATCGAAATCAGGGGCACGTAGGTGGCTCAGTTGGTTAAGCGTCAGACTTCAGCTCAGGTCATGATCTCACAGTTAATGAGTTCGAGACCTGCATGGGGCTCTCTACTGTCAGTGCAGAGCCCACTTCAGATCCTCTGTCCACCTCTCTGTCTGCCCCTCCCCCACTCTCATGGAGCTTGTTTTGGATTCTGTGTCTCCCTCTCTCTCTGCCTCTCCCCTGCGCACACTATTGTCTCTCTCTGTCTCTCAAAAATAAATAAACATTAAAAAAATTAAATATCATCAAAATCAGGTATGTGTGAAACTAAAGGTATGATTCATCTTGAGGCAAAATTGTCTACAGCTACGAACCTGTGAAACCAGACAAGTTATGTGATTCCAAAATACAATGGTGGGAGAGGCATATGATCAGGATTTCCATTCCAAAAAGGAGGAATCAGAAAGAAGAAAAAATGATGGGCCCCAGGGAAATCTAAAAGAGAGTAAGGTAAATGCCATTTGATTTTCAGGCTTGAGAATCATCTTCCTTGATTCCGTGCTGTACTCACTAGGTGCACTGAAGTGGCAGCATCACCCCAAGATTCTAGATGGTAGCCCTGCCCTGTTGCTTTGGGCAAAGCCGTCTCATCACTGGGCTTTTTGTAGTGTTCCCCCTTTCCCCTGATCCCACGGCACAGGGCAAAGGAAGTCAGCCCACTGAAACCAAGTGGGTGGCCCTGTGCTCAGAAACGAAAGAGCAGAGCCTTTCTTTCCCAGTCAGTAGGCTCAGGGTTCACAAGAGTGGCAGCCCTAATGATCTGAATCACCTTCAGGTTTGTTCCTCCCTTTTCTCAAAGGAAAATGGATGCCAACAGCTGGATATCACTGTTGGCCTATTCTGTAGAATTTCAGCAGATCTTGAAAGCCTTCCTTTATTTCATGTTTTCTCTATGCCCTTTGGTCCAAACTGGCAGTCAGTATCTCTACTGGTATAATCCCATTTCTTTTCCTGCATCTGTTGAGATGACTGATTAACATTATGGATAACCTTTTATGGAGTGATTGTTTAACCACATGCATTGTCATTTTTTTTTTTCAATATGGATAGAATGCGAGTTTTCAGATCTTGTGGTTTGGGTTTCTTTTGGATAGAAATCTCCTTAACTAAACATCCAAGTTCATTACATTCTATTTTCCCCAAAACACTAGAACAAAATTCAACCAAATTATTTGCCTCTGTATAACAAGGATCCTGTTTTCTCCAGTTTCCAACACCATATTCTTCATTTTGAGATCTTACCAAAATGTTTAGTGTTCATATTTTTACCAACATTCTGTTCTTGATTATATAAATATTCTCTAAAATGATAGAAGCTTTCCCTACAGCTTTCCTCTTCCTGAGTCTTCACCAGAACTGCTTTTAACATTCATATTTCTACCAGCAGTCCCCTCAAGGCAACTTAAGCCTTTTCTAGCATGTCCTCAGAATTCTTCTAGCTTCTGCCGTTGTTTACCCAATTCTAAAGTGACTTCCACATTTTTAAATAGTTGCTACAGCAGTACCCAACTCTTGGCACCAAAATCTATATTAGTTTGCTTAGGTTGTTATAACAAAATCCCACAGGCTGGGTAGCTTAAACAACAGAAATTTATTTTTTCAAAGTTCTGGAGGCTACAAGTTCGAGATCAAGGTGCCATTCAAGTTAATTTCTCTCTGAAGAGAGACCTTTCTCCTCAACTTGCAGACAGTGTGATTTCTTGCTGTGTCCTCATGTAGACTTTTTTGCAAACTCTGGTGTCTCCTTTCTATTTTATTTTATTTTATTTTATTTTATTTTATTTTATTTTATTTTATTTATTTTTGAGAGAAAGAGAAAATGTGGAGGAGGGGCAAAGTGAGAGAGAAAGGAAGGCAGTAGAGGATCCAATGTGGGCTCTGTGTGCACAGCAGAGAGCCCAATGCAGGGCTCAAACTCACTGAGCTGGGCTGTGACATATGACCTAAGCCAAAGTCTGATGTTTAACTGACTGAGGGATCCAGGTGCCCCTCCTTTCTTTTTATAAGGATAACAGTTTCATCGAATGAGGACCCCACCCTTATGGCTTCATTTAATCTTAATTATTTCCTTAGAGACTCTGTCTTTAAATACAATCACAATGGGAGTTAGAACTTAAATTTTCGTAGGGACACAATTCATTCCAAAACAATTATGCTTAAAAAGTCTTTCCTGACATAAAGATCATACATACATTGACTCATAATTTTTCATGGTTTTCCGTGATTTTAATAATTAATTTCATTTTGTGTTAGTTTGGGCATGGCGATGTTGTGGCATCAAATAATTTTTTGAAATATGATTTCCTTACTAAACAAGGCCTTACATCTCATTTTCTGTACATTTAGCTTTGGGTTCCAAATCTTTGCAAAGTCTTATTCATGCACAAAGAGCTGGAGAAGTGTGTACTAGCTCTGAAATCCTTTAGCTTTCAAGGTTGTACCACCTATAAAAGGAGTTGAAAATATAGGTGCTGGGTAGTGAGTGAGTTTGCCACACATTTTTTTCAGATTATAAAAGAATATTATATGATAATATTTACAAATCACAAAAGGTAAAATTGAGAAAGGTTTAAAAATCACTCTAATACCACGAGCTTTTTTTTTACCAGTTCATAATATATAACATGGTTTAAGCCAATTTTTCCCAATCTGTTGATTTGGACTAATACCAACATTTCCTTGGTTTACACTTACAATATATACACTTTATATTGTATTACATCTTATATAATATTAACACTAAGATATTGTGTTAATTATATAACATAGACAAAAGTTCAAATTTAGAAAGCTTAAGATATAATTGAAAAGAAGTTCTAGTAGGTCTGTCTTTACTTTCATCCAAGATTCACACCGCTGCATACAACTGCTCTAAAGGACATTCTTTTTATGAAAACCCAATGTGAGAAGACAGAGAGTTACTGACAGTCAGCCCCCTTTCATTTCTGGCTGAGTGGTCTGGAGAGACTCTATCTCTCAATGTTTGTTTGCAAGGAAAGAGTTATTACTGATCAAGACAGGGCAATGACTCTGCCTCACATGCCAAATTAAGAAAAAATGAGGTGCTTTTCTGGTATTTTTGTAACTCCACCCCCCCCCCCCCGAGATGGAAGCAATTAATGGAAGTGAGTCAAATTGTCATTATACTTTTTTTTTTTAAGTGTGTGTGTGCAATTCTGGCTCAGAGAGCCCTGCATGGACTAGGTAAGCTAAAAATTTCCTGGTAAATCTATAGGGCTTCTTGAGATTATTGCTAAGCCTATTTTATTTCTGCAAATTAAAACACTGGTAGCTGCTTCTCCACCTTTCTCTTTTTTATTGATTTCAATGATTGAAATGAAGCGATTGGTTCCAAAAGACTCACATCGAAGCTCTAGTAAACTGCACATTTGTTCACATATCAGCTTGCAGCTGCTTCTGGAGAATAGTCAGCTGTCACTTCTTTTTCACCTTCCAAATATCTTGAGAGAACTCTCATCATCAGATTTTAACCAGAACCATATGGCCAAGAAAATTGTGGAAAAAGGAGAAGATTACTTATAATAATAAATGATGCTTAGTTAAATCAGACAATACAACTTAATAAAACCTGTCAGACACATTGGGCAAATTGCATTGTTACATAGTTTGTTTACCAACCGTGCTTAACTGAGTGTTTTCTGACTGTCTTTGTGGTGGGCTGTGGATGGAAAGTGTGTGAGCCAAGGAAGCCCATCAAGCAAGCTGTTCATCTCAACAGTCAACTTCCCCTTCTGTATGTCTGTGTGATTTATTCCACTTAGCTGTCTCTATCACTCTGCTTTGATTTGTAGTGAAAGCAGGAGTCAACATTCATAAGATATGGTTTTAAAAACATGTGAATTTGTTTTTTGACAAATATAAAATTGTTATCTCATTGCTAAATAAAGATAAATAGGTAAATTATTTACATTTTTTCAGTATGAAATTTTATGATTCAATTATTCAAAAAGAATGAATTTAGGGTAGATTGCATGATTACATCTTGAAATACAAAAACTAAGTTTAATACTCATCTCCATAGGAGGGCTACTGATTTTCTCAGTTCTAATTCATTACTGCCTATAATTTCAACTTGATTTTCCATTATCCAAAAAATACTGCTGTGAATCCTTATTACCAAAAGCAATTGAATATCACAAAATGGCCAAAATGTAAATAGGTAAAGAGAAGAAAATAAACTACTTAAATATTTCAATACACAAACATGCTATAAGAAAAATATTCAAATTATTCTTCTCCCCAGGAGCCTAATAAAATATACTATTTAAAACATAAAGTAATTGGGAAAAGAATAGACCCCCAATCATGGTCAGCACTGTCATTATATAAAATGTAAAGAGCCTTCAAGAATATATTAGGGGGAATGTAAATGCAACACACTCTTTCTAGTGTCACATAATTGATCTGTGCAACAAGTTGTGTGTATATATATATATTAATATATATTTATTATATATATAAACCTTATGGCTTTTCTTTTATAAGAATCTTTTTGTATGCATTCCCTATTAAGTTTGTCAGAGGAAAAACAACTGGTAAAACATTTTCAAATTATCTATAAAGTTTATGCAGACATCTCTAAAAAGCATTGTTTATATACCAGCCCTACTATATAAATAAGTTCTACTGCTTGAATTTTCTGGATAGGCTCCATCCAGATATAACTATAAAATTCCAATGAGATCTTACTTTGTTGTATTAAAGTATTTAGAATCCACATCAGTGACTTAGATTTTAATTCAGACAAGCTTTCTTTCTTTCTTAAAATTAAACATACAATATTACTGAAAACATCTTAAAATGCACTTTATAAAAAATAAAATTGTTTTTGTTTGTTTTTTGTTTTTGTTTGTTTTTACTGCTGTGCTAGTGCAGAAGTAATTCACTTGTGAAAAACTAGAAGCATGTGCGCCCCTATAAATTCCATCAAAACGTTTTAAAAGGTCACATAAAGTAGTTAAATTAAGTGATGACCACGAAAGTTAACGCTGCCTGGCAATCACACTGTATTTCCCTTGCCCTCCATTCTCTAACTCTTCTAAAGCATGACTTCAAGTGCCTTCTCTTTCTCCTCAAATTTCTGGTATTTCCACTCCAATATTCACTCCAAGTGCAATCTTACTACCCACTGAGAAACTGAAGCAACCAGGAAAGAACTTCCACAAATTACCATCACCATATCTAATACCCAAAAACCTCCCTGATCATAGTTTTACCTTCTCTCCTGTTTGTATCTTTAAACTGCACTAAATCTCAGCCTTGTTAACCCTCTCAGAGCTATCACTCCAGTAATTTTATCATCTCCTACTCACATTATCACATGTTCCTTCTTTTTAAGATCATTCTTACGAACATATAAAAGCGTTGTATTATTCTCATCTGATTACACTCATTAACCCTAGTCTACTTCTTGCTGTGCATCCATTTCTCTTCTCTTCAGCTTCCAGTAACACTCTTCAACTGGTTGGGTGGAATATACTTTTGTCTCCTACTAGTCAATGTCATTGTCTCTTCAGTGCACTCCAAGTAGGCTTTTGCCACGACAGCTCTGTAGAGGGTTCCAGAGATATGCCCTCCAAAGTCCAGTGGTCAAATCTGAACTGTTTATATTACTTTTATCTTTCTTGATGGATTAACTTTACCCAGAAAAGGCATTTTTTTTTGTACCTGAAAACACTTTTGTTCACTTAGGTTCAAGGATGGCATATTCTCTTATTTCTTCTCCTGCTTTACTTTCTACTCTTAAATCAATCAATCAGTCAATCGACATATGTAACAATAATTAATTATTTGCTTTGTAAAACACTGCTGATGCCACAATTGCTAACAGCCATTGAGAAAACAGTGACTAACTCATAGTTTGATTAATAAGCTCTATAAAATGACAAAACCCTGAATCAGTTATTTCATTATAGTCTAAAACAACAGTTTCTCATCCCCAGCTATTTAGATCAGATAAATAAAGCAGTTTCCTCCCATATCTGAAAATCTTTAGTAGAAACATTCTGATATATATAAACTAGTTTGCTTATACATTCAATAAAATCAATAATTTATAATATATACATGGAGAATCTTCAAAAATTGTTTATATGATCTGATTTTATCTATTAGTAACTTTCTAAGCTCTATGAAGTTATTTCCCCAAAATTGAATGTGCACAATATGTATTCTAAACTCTGTTATTAACATCTTGGAACAGAAATGAACTTCTGTGGGGAAGAAAATAAGGAGTTGGAATTCCTTTTGTTATGAATTGGTATGGTGCAAACTTTTCTCACGTTCTTTTTTTATATAAGTATCGCAATTCAATTAGTTGGTTAATGTTGTTCTCAAGAGGCAAATACCATCACCTTTTACATACAGAAGAATAACTTAGAAATGTTTTTATTTTAGAAAAAACCCACAGTCATTGAGTTGGGAAGAACAGAGGATACCTAAGCGCTCTGCAGCATCTGATTCTCAAATTTAGTCTATTTTTTTTTTAAGGTCACTGATACTTTACACATAATATGTTAATATCTGGACCCATTTGTTACATATTGGCATTCTCCTATTTCTTTATATTTAATGCTGTTGATATTTTAATTTACATTGTCCAATCTAATTGTTTTCTTTTAAGTTTATTTATTTATTCTGAGAGAGAGAGAGAGAGCACACAAGTGGGAGAGGAGCAGAGAGAAAGGGAGAGAGAGAATCCCAAGCAGGTCCCATGCTCTCAGCTCCAAGCCCTTTGCAGGGCTTGAAACTTCAAACTGTGAGATTATGACCTGAGCCAAAATCAAGAGTCAAATGTTTAACCTACTGAGCCACCCAGGCACCCACAATCTAATCATTTTTTTAAAATGAAGAAATATATGACATGTTCAACTTCAGAATGGATTTAGTCTTAAAAATCAGCATTATTGATATTTGACCGGTATAAAGGAGTCCATTGATTTTTAAATATTTAGTGTATGCCATAAATTAAGGGAGTATTTAAGAATTTGAGAGGAAGGTAAATATTTCATATTTCACATAAAGGTGTCTTATTAGGAAGAAATATAAAAAGAGGGTAAGTTTTTCTTCAGAACAGAGAGGCTTATGTAAGATCCTAAATGGAAAACTAGATTGCATTCCATTGTTTTTAGTTACATTTGAAAGCATTTCTCCTATATGATTTGCCCATCTGAATGTAAATACAAAAGGAGGATGTTTCTGTTTATGATGGATAGTACTATTTCAGTAAACTTAGGGATATAAGTAATGACTAAATTACCATCTTGCTTCTAAGCCATCAAAACTGCCTATGAAGAGTAGGCTTCATTTTTTTGTTTTGTTTTGTTATGTTTTCAGGTCATTAGAATGAGATGAGTTATAACCTTCAACCACAAATATAAAAAAACTCCCATTATAAAGAAGATAGCCTTAAAATTTGTCCTGTCCTCAAAATTCAATATAAATATTAGTTCCAAATCAACTTAATGACAGAACTAAGGAATGCCATTTGGTATTGACATTTCTTTTTAATATGGTAAGGTGTTGAACAAACAAAATAACCTTATTTCCGCTATTTCTGTATTTGTAGCTTTCTGCAATAAAACATAAAAATATTAACTCACTAGGGGCGCCTGGGTGGTTCAGTCAGTTAAGCGTAGGACTTCGGCTCAGGTCTGTGAGTTCGAAGCCTACTTGGGGTTCTGTGCTGGCTGACAGCTCAGAGACTGGAGCCTGGTTTGGATTCTGTGTCTCCCTCTCTCTTTGCACCCCCCCCCACCCCCCGGCTCACACTCTGTCTCTCTCTGTCTCAAAAGTAAATAAACACTAAAAAAGAAAAATTAAAAAAATATTCTAATAAGGTTTAATGACATTCTATAAATAATCCATTAATATAATGAGGCATACTATAGGTTGAATTGAGTAGGCTTTTATGTTATTCCTAGCATTATTTTTGATTTTTGCACAAATAATTTCAGGGGTAAGGTCAATAAAAATGTTTAAATATACTTTTTGATTTTAGAGCAGTTTAGAGTTAGAAAAACTATGAAGATAAACAAAACTGCCATATACTTCAAACCCAGTTTCTCCTATTATTAACATTCTCCTATTTTAACCACAATTTGTCACAGTAAATGAACTAATATTGATAAATCATTGTTAATTAAAGTCCATACTTTATTTGGATTTCCTTAGTTCTTACTTCATGCCATTTTTGTTTCAGGACCCCATTTAAGATTGCACATTACACTTAATTGTTATGTCTCCTAGGCTTCTCTTGGCTGTGACAGATTCTCAGACTTTGTTTTTGATGAACTGGACAGTTTTGAGTAATATTGGTCAGGTCTTTGTTAGAATCTTTTTTCATTGGGTTTGTCTGTTGTTTTTCTCATGACTAAACTAGGGTAACGTTCTTAGGAGGAAGCCATCAGAGGAATAACACCATTCTTATCACATCACCAACTGGTATATACTATCAACATGATTTATCACCATGAATGTTAATCTTTATCACCTGACTGAGATAGTTTCTGTAAAGTTGGTTTACTAAATAGTTGCCCTTAATTTCTTCCACTTTCCATATTGTATTCTTTGGAAAGAAATCACTAGGCTCAAACCACATTTAAGGAGTGGGGAGTTATGTATGCTTCTGCTCTTAGGGGAGTAGTATCTACATAAATTATTGGCATTCTTTTGCATGGAAGATTGACTTCTTCTTCCTTATTTATTTATTATTTTATTTATACCATTATGGACTCATAAATACTTATTTTATACTTTGGGTTATAATCCAATTCTACTCTATTTGTTTTATTGCTTAGATTATTCTGCTTTGGGTCATTTCAGTCAGTTTCTGCATCTCTTTGGCACATCCCAATAATTGTGTATGTGTGTGTGTGTTTCTTGTGAGCTTTTTGTTATTTCCTGGCACTACAAAATGCTTCAGGCTTATCTCGTATATTCTCTGCTTGAGTATATTGAGTGTTGCTCATTCCTCTGAGGGAGTATTGGTTCCTTCTTATTGAAGAATGGTTTTAGAAACTAAGATCTGAGTAACAGATATGCTTGTTCTTGCTTGGGAGGTTGCTGGGGAGTTGTTGCTTCGGGGCCCTTTCAGCTGACAGAGCAATGAAATAAATATGTGTATACTAGCCCATGCAAATACATGCATCTCTATATATATTTCTCTGTGTCTGTTTTATTCTAAACACATGATCATGTTGATGTCCCCTATTCTACTCCATTATTGCATGGGTATTCTAGAATTCTAGTCACTTCCCCTGCCTATCAATAACCTCTTATTCCAACATTGAGAAGCCTGACTTCCACATATGCTGCCCATTTACTCAGTTTTTCAATTCTAATACAGAAATATAAAAGTAACAGAATTGTTAACCGGTACATCATGGCAAACAAATTTATCAATAAGAGTACAGTGTTTGTGTACATTTTTTTTAGCCTTCAGTCTTAAATAATCTACTGATTGCCAAAGTTGCTTAAACTGGCACCTTTCCCCTACCCTGTTCAGTGAGTTTGTTTTACACATTTGTAATACAGTCAGATGTTTTTGTTATATTCTCATTCTATCCAGGGATTCCCTGACCTCCTAAATGATTTTTAAAACATTTTCATACATTTCAGTTCAATCTTTGTGCTGTAAAATTCTGTGGATTTTGACAATTGCAGAGCATTATGTATCCAGCAATGCAGTATGGTGCAGAATAATTTTACTGCCCTAAAAAATAAAATCCCCTGTGCTTCACCTATTTAAGCCTTCAACTTTTATATATAAACACCTGAAAACCACTTATCTTTTTTTCTGTCTGCATAGTTTTACCTTTCTAGAAAGTCATATAATTTGAATCATCCAGCAAGCAATATTTTCTGACTGGTTTATTTTACTTAGCAATATGCATTTAAGGTTCATCAATATGAGTGTGTCTTGATAGCTTATTTCATTCTGTCACTGAATAATAGTTCATTGTATAGATGTACAACAGTTTGTTAATCGATTCACTTATTCAAGTACACCTGATTCCAGGTTTTTGTGATTATGATTAAAATGCTATAAACATTCACAATTCATTCGTGAAAATACCTAGGAGCGTGATCACTGGGTTTTACGACATTTTTACCTTTGTGAGAAACTATCACACTATATTCCAAAGTTACTGTACCATATGGCATTCCCACCAGCAGTGACTGAGAATTTCTGTAGCTCGGTAACCTCACCAGAATTTAGCGTTGTCAGTGTTTTTTGCATTTTAACCATTCTAACAGGTGTATAGAAGTATCTTGTTTTAATTTGCAATTCACACACAAAAAAACCATACGATGATGCACTTTTCTGATGCTCATTTGCCATCTGTGCATCTTCTTTAGTGAAAAGTCAGATTTTATAAACATTTTTTATTTGGGTTGTTTATTTTCTTATTGTAGAGTTTTAAACATTTTTTAGTATGTTTTGATTATAAGAACTTTATCACATACATGTTTTTCAAATACTTTCTCCAAGTTTATGGCTGATCTTCTGATTCTCTTAGTAGTGTCTTCCACACAGCAGGAGTTATAAATTTTAATACATTCCAAGTTATCAATTTTTATTTGTTTGTTTTATGGACCATGTTTTTGGTGTTGAATCTAAAAACTCATCACCAAACTACTTGTCACAGAGATTTTCTCTCATAGTTTCTTCTACATGGTTTACAGTTTCACATTTTACATTTCACTCTAGAACCCATTTTGAGTTACTATTTGTGGAATGTGGAAGGTCTCTGACTACTTTCATTTTCTTGCATTTAGACATCCAAGTCTTCTTCTTTGTTGAAAGACTACACTTCCTGTATTGAATTGTCTTTGGGCCATTGTTGAGGATTAGTTACTGATATTTGTTTGGGTTTATTTCTAGGCTTTGTATTTTGTTATTTTGAACTATATCTCTATACTTTCATTATTATTATACTGTTCTGATTATCCTAGCTTTTTTATAAGTCTTAACATTTGGTGGCATTAGACTCCAGTTGTTTTTTTTTTCTCCAGTATCATATTGAGTGTTTTAGATCTTTTGCCTTTCCTGTATACCTTAAAATTGATTTGTTTTTATATATTGGATAACTTGCTGGGATTTTAATTGGAATTGCATTGTATACATAGACCAAATTGGGAAGAATTGTGATTCTAACAAATTTTTGTATTTCAAGTTATGAACGCAGAATATCTTTTCAATTATTTGTACGATATTTTATTTCTCTTATCAAAGTTTTGTAGTTTTTGTGTATAAATATACCATATGTTTCATTATATTTATATTTGAATATTTAATGTTTGATGTTATTATAAATGGTATTTTTTTCTTTCAAATTCCCAATATTCATTGCAGGTATATAGTAAGTTGTTTGACTTTTGTATATTAAATCTTAGACCTTGCTATTATCTTTGGTTGTTAGTTCCTTGAGATTTGTTTTGTTTTGTTTTTGTTGCTGTTGTTTCTGAATTTTAAAAAGATATTTTAAATAGCAAATATGTAATCTATGAAAGAGACAATTTTATTCCTTCCTTTCCAATGTCTATACTTCATTTCATTTTTTTCTATTATAGTAGCTAAGATTTCCAGTATGGTGTTGAATAGAGTAATGAGAAAAATATGCTTGCTTTGTTCCTAATCTAAGAAAGGATCATCCAGATACTCTTCATTAAATGTATCATTGTAGGTTTTTTTCTAGATATCTTTTAATAAATTGAAGAAGTTCTTCTCTATTCCTTTGATGAGAATTTGTAGGCATGAATGGTGTTGGGTTATTTAAAATGGTTTTCCTATTTACGATCATCCAATATGTCTTCATTAGTGTGGGGAAATATGAATCAAGAATTCCTTATCCTTACATAAATGGATTAGAAAAAAGCTTAGGGCAGAAAGCCACCACCATGGGTCAAAAGTGTCCAAGGTTAGCTAGTGAGATATTATAATGGGATCACGAGTAACTTGTTATATCACCTGTAGGAGATTTCTTTCCATCTGGTGCAATATACTATTGTGCTTTGATCACAAACTCCACTTGTGCCCCCAGACCCTTTGCTTCCTATGGACACAAATTAATGGTTACTATCTGGTTGTTTTCTTCATGTTCATCACGTGTGTAAGATCTTGTTTTCTTCACGCTCACCACATGTGTAAGTAAGATCTTGAGAGCTCAATAAATATAGAGATGGCACCCCTGCTTGGGGCTCTTGTCTCTTCCCAGACATTAGCCTCTCTTGTATTCATTTCTGTGTCTCTGTCTTGCTGGACAAGAGATAACTTCAGACTCATGGTCTGTGACACATTAGCTTGTTGATGTGGATGATTACACTGATTTTTAAACGTTAGAACAAACTTGCATACCTGGAATTACTATTTGGTTTATAATTCTTTAATTCTGTTTGTACATTGTTGGATTGAATTTATTAACATTTTGTTGAGGAATTTTCATCTAATTTCATGTCTGTAGTTTTTCTTTTGTTGAAATGGTTTTATCTGGATTTGGTATTAGGATAATGATGGCCTCCATAGAAGGAGTTATAAAATGTTCTTCTGCTTCTATTTTTTGGAAAGATTTTGGAGAATTGGC
This sequence comes from Acinonyx jubatus, assembly GCF_027475565.1. Lineage (NCBI taxonomy): Eukaryota > Metazoa > Chordata > Mammalia > Carnivora > Felidae > Acinonyx > Acinonyx jubatus. The sequence goes on along the minus strand of NC_069385.1, from coordinate 90,941,271 downwards.
ATTGTTACTTTCTTATATGTTTGATAGAATTCGCCACTGAACTCATCTACTACTGAACTCATCTAGCCCTAAAAAATTACTGATTTAATATTGTTAATTGGTATTGGCCTGTTCAGATTGTCCTTTCTCCTTGTGCGAGTTTGGGCAGTTTTTTCTTATAAGAATTTGGGCCATTTCATGTAAGTTCTCAAAATTGTTGGCAGATGTGTGTAGTATCCCATATCCTTTTAATGTCCCTGTAATCAGTAGTGATGCCCTTTTTCATATCTGATACTGATAATTTGTGTCTTCACTTTTTTTTTTTTCATATTTAGCCTGGCCAGACATTATCAATTTTATTTAACTTTTTAAATAATTAAAATTTGTTGATTCTACCCATTGTTTTTCTGTTTCAAAATTCATTTATTTCTGCTCCATTTTTCTTTTCTCTTGCTTAGTTTATGCTTAAATTGTTGTAAGGTGGAATTGTATGTTATTGATTTTGGACTTCTAATACATGTATTTAATGCTATAAATTTTCCTCTTCATGCTACTTTCACTGCATCTCCCCAGTGCTTCTTGAGAAATATTTTAAATTTTATTTAGTTTAAAATATTTTAAACGATATTTTTCCCGAGATTTCTTTGATCCATGAATTATTTTGGAAAGTATCTTAAAATTTGCAAATATTTGGAGGTTTTCCAGATATCTTTCTGTTATTGATTTTTAGTTTAATTACATTGTAATCTCAGGACAAATTTTGCATTTTTTTTAATCAATTAAGGTATTTTTTATGGCCTCAAATATGGTCTATCTTGGTGAATGTTTCATGCGAGCTTAAGAAAGGCATATTTTCCTGTTGTTGAATGGAATATTCCTTACAAATAAGTTAGAACAAGTTGATTAATAGTTTAGTAGCCTAATCTCCATCTAATTTTCTGTATGCTTCATTTATCAATTACTGACAGAGGAGTTTGGAAGCCTCCATATGTAGTAGTGGATATATCTATTATGTTAATTATATCAGTTTTTAATTCTCTTGCTGTATACAAATTTAAGGTTGTTATGTCTTCTTGGAGAACTGACTCCTTTATCACTATATAATGCCCAGACCTATCTCTGATAAAATTGCCTTTGCAAAGTCTGCTTTGTTTGAGATTAATATGCCTTGTCCAGCTTTCTTTTGATTACTATTAGCATGGTGTATCTTTCTCCATCATTTTACTTTTAAACTGTTCCTTTATATTTTAAATTGGCATATAGTTGTGTTTATTCTTTCAATGTGTTTTTACAATCTCTGTCCTGTTTAAATTTAGATGATTCATGGAAAAATTATTGGTACATTTGAATTAATAACTGTCTTGTTTTTAGACATTTCTTTTTTTATTTTTGCATCCTCATTTTCTGCCTTCTTTGCTGTTAATTGAACATTTTCTGATTGTTATATCTCCTTTCCTAGCATACTAATTATACTTTGGAATATTTTTACATTTTCTGATATGCACTTATCATATCTAATTTCAACTTCACATGACACTGTTCTCCCTCACATATAGCACACTTGTCTCAGAGTATTCCAATTCATTCTTCCAAGTCATTTATGATATTGCTGTCATTCATTTCACTGTTATGTGTTATAATCATCCAATACATTTGTTACTATTATTAAACAGTTATCTTTTATCTTAAGAAAAGAAAAATAAATTATGTTATCTTCATTTATTCCTTCTTCTGTGTTCTTTCTTTCTTTCTTTTTTTAAATATATATTTGATTTCTTATGTTATTTTTTTCACCCTAACAAACTTGTTTTATTCCTTCAGGACCTGAAAGTCTTTATTTTTTCTTTTACTATTGAAGTTCTCATTTTATGGATCCAGCACCTTCTGCTCCAGGTGGACAGATCCTGTCTTTGACTCTGGAGTCATCTGTCCTTTCACATTTTATAATAGAAGTTTTCCTTTTGATCTGTTTGCTGGAGTCCATGAAAAGTAATGGATGTTTAGTTCACTTAGGTTTTATTATCATAACGATGGAAGTGACATTAAAAAACTTTTCATGTTGATCTGAAAGTCACCATACTGCTTTTTAATGCCTTCTCTCTAAAAATTCCCCCTTTTTCTCCCTCTGTCTGTCTCTCTCTGTCTCCACACACACAAGCGCATACACGCGCACACACACACACACACACACACACACACACACTCTAGTGGACTGTGTCTATTGGAGGGTGTGCCTTTCATTTAAAGAAATTCAACTATACTGTCCCAATAACAATATCATGACATTGATTTTCTGTTATTGGAATATGAAAGTCTTAATTGTTGATAGCTTCTGTAATATTGCTAAGTTATCACTTCATGTTTATTTCTTACTTGCATGTGGCAATTTTCCTATATTTATATTTATTCATCCTCTGGTGTGTCTTAGCACATTTCTAGTTTATTCAAGTTATAGGTGACTGACATAATAAATGTAAAGGTGGTTCCATTCTGAAAAATCTATGGAGCAAAGGATTGGAAGCATAAAACAGACCTAGGAGAATCCTGTCATGTTCCACTGGGATATACATTTTACCCTTCAGCAGCATATTAGAAATGCATGTTTTAGAAACGGAAGCAAACTACATTGTACTTTTCTCCCATAAGACACATTTCTCAGCCATGAGTAGAATTTTCTTCTTGGCAGAGACTTTTTATTTTTCAACTGGAAAGCTCATGAGTTTAATCTACCTAGTATTATTCTTTGTACTAGTAGAAACTGGCACACAAAATTTTAAATCACATTGTAAGAATAATAATAATAATTTACTCTTCAGAATGGTTTTATTTGGTCAAAAGAGGACATATTTCTCCATAATATTTGCCAGTATGTTTCATTAGATTTTAAAGATAAACTAAAAGCGTTGCTGAAATTATCCAAAAAATCTGAAGTTGAAATATCAAATATGAAACTTATGTCCAGTCCATGGTGAAAGTCTTGTTAAAAATTAAGATAAAAGTCTTCCACTTTGAACTATAACAATGAAATATTAATATTTACCTCTCACTTTTGAAATATACAGTGATTCTTCAGTTAACAAAGGCACACTTTTCTTCAATCAAGCAAGACAATATATTTAGATAAATATCAGAAAACAATTCTACTTGGTGAATACTTATGAGACTGGACACAAAAAGGTTTTTCGTTTCATTTCAGGCACCTAGCAAGTAAAAAAAATAATAATTACATATATATGTAATTATCTTTAATTAACTTAATTATATAATAAATATGCTTATTTTGCTAACTCTGTCTATTCTCCTTATTGTTCATACATTTCAACTTCATTAAAGTGCTAAAAAATTATGAGAAACTTAAGTATCTCTCCATGGGCTATTATTTTGAGTACATGTTACAACTCATGCGGTCAAAAACAGGAAGAAAAAGGTGTGCTTGAGTCATCAATACTGGAAATGAGTCCTGGGCTTTTCCTTAGTATTATGAAGAAATGTAAATTAATAGAGGTGCCATGACAATATCATAGTTCTCCTGAGCTCGAGAACAGACAAGCTGTATATCAAGAGAAAACCCTCAGCAACGAAACCTTATGGAAGTCATCAGAAAGCCCATGCCTGGAGGGCACATTTATCTCCAAATAAATCAATTGGAAAATGCACAAGTAACTTAAATGAAGTAACTCAACAAAGGATCAATACTGAGACTGATCACTTGGAGTGTAAAATAGATAAAACTTTTAAGAGTTTAAACAATTTAGTGTTGACATGATTTTCTTGAGGTGAACCATCTCCAAAATACCAAGTGTGCCTTGTCACTTGGGACTGCAAAAAATACACACATATAAAGAAAGATGATTCTCAAAATGATGGAACTTTAAATCATTTCTTTAAATCTTATTTCAAAAAAGCATGGGGATATCTGTCTGGCTTCAGTTCACCAATATGTAGGAAAATTATTCATTTAAATGATATTGAGTATCCTTTTTTTTAGTTTATTTCAAATGTATGATGTTATGCCCATTAGCATAATACTAAATTACAAAGAAGAGCAAACAAATTTCAGAGTGTTTCTAGAGAAACCATATGCAAAAGTGAAATTATGGTTCTCTATTTAAAAACATTACCAATTATATGATACAATTAATTCTATCAAAATTTTAGAAAGCATACATTGAAAGAAATTGAAAGAAATGTTTGAACCTACATTTGGAAAGATTTACTGATGGGGGCTTTCTTTTATTCAGTGTAGTACTAGTTTTTCTTTTATGAAATTAGAGAGGGTCAGATAGGAAATAAGCTTGCAACCAGAGTTTTTGAAAGATTTTTGGCAAATTTTCATTGGAGGTGTTATATAATAATTAAAAGAATGATGAGAGAAGTGCCTGGGTCGCTCAGTCATTTAAGCATCTGACTCTTGATTTCAGCTCAGGTCATGATCTCATGGTTCATGGGATTGAGCCCCACATCGGGCTCTGGGCTGACAGTGTAGAACCTGCTTGGAATTCTCTCTTCCTCTCTCATGTTTGTGCTGTCTCTCTCAAAATAAATAAATAAACATTTAAAATAAAATAAAATAAAAGTAATTATGAGAGTCTCTCAAACAGAATAGAAATAATTTTTAAACTCAAGAGTATGATGAAAGCATTCTTACATGAAAAATAATTGAGCTTGTGTTCAGTCTTTAAGGGCATAGATGCCTCACCTTCATTTCTAGTCCACTTCCTTTCATATAGGAGGCATTTAATAAAGAACTAATAAAAAGCTAAATGATTGACTCTAAGCTTGGTGTGTACAATCACCTTTCAGTATTTGGTTTTCCTATCTAAAGACATTCTTTGTGAAGTTGTTACAAAACTGCAAAATAGTAGCAAAACAGTTATTGTGCAAATTGACATAAGAAATGATAGTATGTTGGACTATTGTCTGTTTTTAATGATGAAGACAATGAGAAGTAGTCGAAATTAGTTGACTATATGGCTGAAAAAAATTGCTGAAGTCTTGAATGAGGAATTTGGAGTGCATGACAACTACCGAGCTGTCAAAGATAACTTTAAGAAAGTTGATCTTAACAATTAAATGGTATTTGTTAATGGGAAGGGCAATGCATGAGAAAGATATACTTGGGGAGGGAAAACCTCGAGTAAAATTTTGGGTGTGTACTTTTAAGTAAGTTTTCTTTTAGAAATGTTGATGTAAATAAGATGGTTGAATATACAAGTCTACAGATCAGGAGAAAGAGTGCAGGTGAAAAAAAAAAAAGCTTGTACATCCTCAAAAATAAATGTAGCAGAAGAGAAGTGATAGGTGATGGAGTGTGAGATGTTCTTCCAGAGGGAAGGAATCACAATGCTATATTATAAGATGCAGAGAGATCTATTACAAAGAGAACTAGGAGCTGACCATCGGATGTGGCATGAAGTGGTTTTGTGACTTTCATAAGGGTTGTTTTATTGGAATTATACAGTAAAGTTATTATATACATTTTCTACCTCATTAAAATGTAAGTTTCTTGGTGTCAAGGTTAATGTTTTTTGTCATGATGTTATCTAAGGCAAATTGCATGGTGGTTTCCAAATAAACACTTAATGAATGCTTTGGCAAAATGTATTGAGGGATATCAAAAAGGAAGAGCAGCTCTCAATTTCCAGCTTTGATATACTAAGTTGCCTATTTTAAGTTTGGCCAAAAGTTTTGTAGAAGTAGAACATGCTAAGTTATTTGCTTTATTTTTAAATATTCTCATTAAATCATTGTGCTTTTTAACAAGGACAGACATGAAAATGCATTTAACACTAACAGAATTGCACTAATCTTTTTGGGGCTATTTGCAAATATTTATTTTCCTGCTAGGCAAGCTCTTTTATTTGGATGAAACCACGCATTTGATATGTACTGGCCAAAGAATATTGAATGATGCTTTATTTCCAAGGCAGTATATGTAATTAACAATTCAAAACCTTTTCTTTACCCTCATTACAATAACCAAAACTTTCCAGACAGCAGCTGCCCCAGCAGCCTAGGTCCCAGAGTGAGGCAAGAAGATATAGAAAAGACTCTTTAGATGACCTGCAATGAAATAAATAATAACAACAAAACAATACAAAAATGTTTATTGTTTGAAGCCACAAAGTTTGGGGAATATTTGCCACCTCGCCACAACCTAACCTGTTCTGATTGATACAAACACAAAGGAAATTTGCCCAAAGTGCTTACAGATTTAAACTACTTTGCCTAGGTGAAAATTTGAATTAATGGTACATACTCTTTCTTCCAGTATATGTTTCTTCCATTAAATGTGGTTAGAAAATTATATTCTTTATTGCTGTATAAAAATATGTGATAGGGATGAAATGAGAACTAGGGTCAAGCCATTATGCTTTTTGTATTCTAAATGCCTCAGCTCTTGGGAAAGAGTAGAATTAGTGAAACAGGTCAAAAGTGGATGAGGAAATTTGGAGTCTTAAAAATACTACCTTGGAGAAGCATTTATATGAATGTAGCTTTTCCTCCAAGACAAAAAAAAAAAGTAAAAAATTCTGTGGTGACTGGAACAAAGTGTTCACTACATTGACAGCATGAGAGGGAGTCAGCAAGGTGAGGGAGGCTGGTGGCATAGTAGCTTTAGGTAAATAAGATGATCAAACGTTTTTAAAAAAATGTATCCTAGGAAGTTGTGCAAATAGACCGTACTCCTGGTTACCTTCAAGAACTGATCAGAGATGGGTTTGCAGAAACATATGGTGCCTGAATATCAGCCCTACTCCCTTCAATCCTTTCGTCTTTTGTAACAAACAGAACTGTGGCACAATCCCTTTTACAGATGGGGTCGTATGTGTGGGGCCAAGTTTATCTGTGAATTCAGTGGAAGAGAGCATTAGAGTATGAGCTATTTAAAATAAGGTTTTGGTTCTTGAATACCTGAATCTGAGTGTTGCGACTGAGATTCATTAATGCTATATTTATCTATAAAATATATAGTACATTTGATTTCTATTTGTATTTGTCCAAAAGAAACATTTTATCACGCTATCAAGGATAATAATGTCAGTTAAGATTTCTATGCCCTTTTGAGTTTATAACACCCTCTCATAAACATTATCTAATTTTCATAATATCTTTCTAAGACTAGTAACATTACTGTGTTTAACTTATTAATGAATAAATTGATGTAAATCTCTTTTCATGTGGAAGGAAATTGGGTAGTGAACAGCGATTTTCCCAATATTACAATAAAATAGAAAATACACTGAAGATACAGTTTCATAATAGAGAACTAATATTATTAATAATATCATAAGAATCAATATCAATGTCAATAATATTATCAGCAAGAACTAATACTCTCAATTAGAATGAATATTTTCAATAAGATGTGAGGAATTTATTTAGTTCTCATAAGAAATTTCTGAATCGAAGAGGGTTCTTTATTATATGTGAAGGCATATGAATAGATATTTAAATAATTTGAAAAAAAACAGTGGAGAGAGAAATATCAGTGTTCTTCCCACACTTCTTTCTCTCTGCTTACTGTCCATTCATCCTCATTTAAAAAACAAAACAGAACAAAAAGCTCTTCCAATTGTTCAGCATATAGGACACCAAGACCCAAGACATATGATGGGCCTTCCCTTTGCTCCTCTTAGACCTGGGTCAGCATCTCTCACTTCTTATAGGCTTATCATTCACCAAACCTAAATCTCAAGGGTTAAGAAATCTGAGATTATTTCTGGAGATCAACCATCTATATTCAAGAAGGAAGAGAAAGCCTCACTTAAACTTATTATTAAAGTTTTATCCTCTAAATATTTAGAATGCTATGCATTTGAATAGCCTCTACACCTGTTTAAACTGTTAAAATTATATATACTAAGTTCCTGATTCTGTAAACAGTCCTTTTGTGGACAGTGGCAAGAGTTTAGAACCCCGAGGCAAGTTGGGGTAATGATATAATATGGGCTCCAAACCTCCACTCTGTACCATAAATATATTGTTTTTACATGCTTTTCTTTATCATTAAAGAGCTCCTAAATTCTATTCCTGTAGTTAAACTATATATTATACGAGAATTTCATTGTAACAGTGAAAACAACACAGTAAACACTGAAAGTGATATATATTTTTTTTCTAAAAAATTTACTTGAAGAATACTGATGCCTTTACTGCTTTTCAGATTGTATTTTCCTTAATCTCTTTCATGGGATTGATCAAGTGCATCTTGCTTCAGCAGTTATAATTCCATTTGAATTTCTAGTTACCATAGAAACAACTGATTCCCAAAACACTTTTTTAAACTGAGATAATACTTAAGGGAAAATGATGGTACTAATTAAGATTTTTACATTGGAAACTAAAGACCTTAAAATATTTAACAGCTATGACAAATCCCAGAAAATAATGCATTTTCAGAGTGAATTTATATCAAAAGAACATAAAGTACTGGCATGTTTATTCATGTTGAATGAAATATTATTTGATCCCACATAGAAAATGACATATTAGTTTTCTAAAAATAAGAGATCATGCTAAATTGTCATATGAATTAAATATAATCATTTGGTAAAAATAAGATAAGACATTAAGGATACTGAAGATAATTTATCTAGAAAAAACAAAGAATTAAAAAAGAACACGATGTTATTTTGGAGAAAAAAAATCTGTAAGTTAAAAGGCAGAGTAATACTGATATGTCTTCTATCATTTTTCTCATAGGTGATCTCACTGAACTAAGTATTCACATTTCTTTAAATATACAAGCACTGATTCTATCAAGTAAAGGCATTAATGGTATCAACTTAAAATATATGCTTCTCTAACAATGGTTATTAATGCAGCAACTTCTGGGAAAAGCATGTAATTTAGTAATAATTTTTTTTTAATTTTTAAATTTTTATTTTTGAGTAACAGACACAGAGTGTGAGTGGGGGAGGGGCAAAGAGAGAGGGAGACAGAATCCGAAGCAGGCTCCAGGCTCTGAGCTGTCAGCACAGAGCCTGAAGCAGGGCTCAAACACGCAATCCATGAGATCTTGACCTGAGCTGAAGTCGGACACTTAGCCACCAAGGCACCCCTAAAAATTGTTTGTTTATCCATGATATAGAAAAACCTGAAAATAAATTATATTTGGAAAATTATGGCAACTTTTAAATAAATTATGGTACAACCCCCTGTGGGATAGCCTATGGCCATTGAATGGATTCTTTTAGCATTCCTATAATGACATATGTAACGGGAAATAATTCAAAAACTAATGTGCACTTTTCTACTGCCTTTTTTGAATACATGAATTTTACCCTCGTTCAACCAATTTGCCCTTATGAGAAAATCACAAGACTATATTCTTGAGAAACAGTGTTGAAACTATACTGTCTTCCTACTTGAACTTAGCAAATTGGGCTGGGGAGTTATATTTCAAAAAATGTTCAGATTGGAAGGAGAGGAAATTTCCCTTTCCTGAGGAAAATTATAGTAGAAAGGAGAGAGATGTTGGTGAATCAGATGTTTAGATGTGTTCTCATTTCTCTTCTTTGAGTTTCAGATTGAGAAGCAGGTAGCCAGGATGAAGGTAAAACAGTGCCACACACCCCTAATTAGGAATCCTATATTGAGGCTGTTCGTGTCAACGTGGGGGAGTCAAAGGGGACAAAATTGCTTTTTTAGCATGTCTTGGCAGAACACTGATTTTCTTGACTTAGTATAAGGACCATTTCTTTATTTAACATTTTCTTAACTCTAATTTAAAAACCAAATAATTGTTTAAGGTTTCTAGACAATGATACATCATGTGTTAATTAATCCAGACAGTTTATTATATGGAAGAGAAATTTAGTAACTTTCCATACTATCCCCCCCACCCCCCACCCCAGTCCCAATCCACCATTCTCTAAAGGGATAAGCACAGAAAATTCTCTTTTCAGATTAAAAATATATAATCACCCTGGGTTTTTTATACTTGTCAAACATATGCTTCATAGCTGATCATTTTGTTTACCTGCCTCTGCAATGTGACAAAGAAAAATGAGTGTTGGATTCAAGAAATCCCTCGGTAATTGAATGGTCTATGTATTTAGCTGATTAGAAGGATGAAAAACAGACAAACTAAGAATGTAGAAAGGCAAAAAGGACTTCATATCTGAGGTGTATATATAAACACTGAGGAAAGCTACCAAGAGACAATTTCAACTCAGTATGAACTAAAAAAAAAACTGTGGCAAGGGAGATAAAACATGACCTCCAAAAATTTGACCCACAACAGATTAAGTAAATAATTATAATTAACACTAGTTATTGAATAATTATTATAAGCCAGGTAGTGAGCACATCTCATATTACCTAATTTAGTTTCTACAACAACTCTATGATATAGGCACTGCTAATCCAAATTTATATGAAGAAATGAAGCCTGTAGGTTATTTGTCCAGGATCACTGTTAGCATTTAGCAGGCTTAGGGCTGAAATCTAGGTCCGACTGTGTGAGTAGGCAGGTCGCTTAAAGGCAATATTCTATTTCCCCTCAAAGGAACAATGAGATGCGGCATCCCAGGAAAAGACAAGGAGTGATAATGGGAAAAAAATGTTAGCCAGGGTATTATTATCCAAAAACACACTTAAATATAGTTTTGTTTAAAATATAGTTTAACTGCTTCCCTAAATTGAAAAAATATTAAAAACATAAATATTTCATCTTCTGAAAACCAGGTGGGCTATTGCTTATCTTATAGGATTAGATTGTAGTAAAAATAAGACATGAAATTGGAGGTACAGTGCTAGGTGCAATGTCTGGTCCAGAGTAACTACTGACAAAATAATCAATGTAATGATATTGGTACAGTTACACTGGCTTTGATACATCAATGACTTACTGTTTGAATTTTATCCAAGTTTGCCTTAAATGTTTAAGGTCTTGAAAGCCTGATTTTTTTATGAACAAATACCCCTAAGTTTCTTCAAATATTTCACAACAATAGATTGTTATATTTCAGTTTTTTGGATATCTATCCCAATATTACATATTTTCCTAAATCATTGCCTGAATATAAAGGTGTTTTTAAAGTTATTCCTTGTCCTTTTATTGTTTTTAGAGAAGGGGTAACTGTGTTTTAAGCACAATTTAATTTTTTTTTAATGTTTATTTCTGATGGAGAGAGACAGAGCATGAGCCAGGGAGGGGCAGAGAGAGAGGGAGGCAGAATCCGAAGCAGGCTCCAGGCTCTGAGCTTTCAGCACAGAGGTGGATGCGGGGCTTAAACTCGTGAACCACGAGATCATAACATGAGCCAAAGTCAGACACTTAACCAACTGAGCCACTCAGGCACCCCGGTATTCCTTGTCCTTTTAAAACAAACAACTAGGGGCGCCTGGGTGGCGCAGTCGGTTAGGCGTCCCACTTCAGCCAGGTCACGATCTTGCGGTCCGGGAGTTTGAGCCCCGCATCGGGCTCTGGGCTGATGACTCAGAGCCTGGAGCCTGTTTCCGATTCTGTGTCTCCCTCTCTCTGCCCCTTCCCCGTTCATGCTCTGTCTCTCTCTGTCCCAAAAATAAATAAAAAACGTTGAAAAAAAATGTTTAAAAAAATAAAGCAAACAACTAAAGTTCTGTTATTTATACATATCAATTTGATTTAAGAAATGAAATGTCTCTAAAATATCCGCCACAGTATTTTTACATTGAAATTTGTAGTTGTCCTATACAGTTGGGCATTCAAGTTCATGCACTATAGTGATATCATTAAATTATTCCTTATGGTCATCAAACAATAAAACATTAATCTAACTAACATGTATAGTTGATTTCTGGGGTCTCTTCAGGAAGAATATATAAGGAGCAAGCAATTGAAAATTCAAACTGAATTAAGAAAATTACATTAAAATAAAGCTGATTAAGAAATAGAAAACACCTATAACAAGAAGGTAAAAGTGATTAAAATGACAGTGGTAATAACAAAACAGGCAAAAAAACGTTATGACAGTAAAAATCAGTCAAGAAAATAAAATATGTAATTGCTTCCAGAAGTGATTTAGAGACAACAGGTTTAGGTAAATTAAAGGCAAATAACCCCCAGAAAAAACAATAATTTTTAGAATAAATATGTAGGGGTGCCTGGGTGGCTCAGTCAGCTAAGTGTCTGATTTCTGACTTTGGCGCAGGTCATGATCTTATGGCTTGTGAGTTCGAGTCCTGCATCAGGCTCTCTGCTGTCAGTGTGGAGCCAGCTTCAGTTCCCGTATTCCTCTCTCTCTGCCCCTCCCCATCTCGTACTTTCTCTCTGTCTCAAAAATAAATAAAAACACCAAAAAAAACTAAAAATAAAATAAGATAGATAAGTAAAATGCATACTTCACTAGGAGTAACATTCAATAGTTAATAATGATGCCTTCTAGGAATCCTATCTAAAGCTTCTGATTCTTGACAATTCTGTTTTCATTATTATAAAAATTATCATTTTTTTAACATTAGACAATGTATAGTGTAGAGTTACCATATAAAATACAGGGTTTTCCGTTAAATGTGAATTTCAGACAAACAATGACTATTTTGGTATAAGTAAATATAAATATATTATTTGGGGCATGGTAACTGGGTGTACTGCATTTCTATTTGCTATTTCCAGAATCCCTATATAGGAGTCAGGTTGCACAGCAGTGAGTTATATTTGAGTATATAGTCAATGCATCACTAATGGCCAAGAATCATATTTCATTATTTTTTGTTTATTATTTATATATTGTCATTTGTAAATGAATTGAGGTGTCATATATTAAAAGCAACCTATTTAATAGTATTGGAGGTCTTTTTTTTTTTTTTACCAGAAAACCTAAAGTATATTACTAGGAACCAGCTATATAATATAATTTAGAGAAACACAAAATACCGGAGATTTAGGCAAAATTAGATAGGGTAAAGCCAACACTGCAATTAATATCAGAATTCAAGTCAAACAGGATCCATATTATCGGCTAAGCAAATGAGATCAAATATTTGAGCAGGAAGTAAATTGCCAAATCGCCCACAGATTCCAAAGGATACAGTGATAAAACTGACTTACTACCTTGAAATGAAATGTCAGAGCTCAGGCAGGTAAAGCAGGTGAGCAAAGTCATTGGAGCCTAAGAAAGCAGCATGATCAGCAGAAGTAAAGTAAGGCCAAATCGTGACAATCTCAGCCCCAAACCAATCTCAGGATAATAGCCAATTATAATCCCAAGTAAAAGTAGGTAAGCACAATCATTAGATTTAATTGCAAAAGCCTAGTAGGAAAAAAAAAAGTGTAGATTTTTGAAGAAAGGGATCAATTGACAGTGCCTGGACTAAATTTAATAATTTAATTTTATTCACATAGTGGTTCATATCTGAGTATGAAGATATAATCCATACTGGGAATGTCAGAAGTTTAAAAATATGAAAGAGGGGCGCCTGGGTGGCTCAGTCGGTTGAGCTTCGGACTTTGGTTCAGGTCAGGATCTCGTAGTTTGTGAGTTCGAGCTCCCCGTCGGGCTCTGTGCTGACAGCTCAGAGACTGGCCTGTTTCAGATTCTGTGTCTCCCTCTATCTGCCCCTCCCCTGCTCATGCTCTGTCACTCTGTCTCTCAAAAATGAATAAACGTTAATTTTTTTTTAAAATATGAAAGAAATGACCTCATTTCATTTTTTATGTTAATTTATTTATTTTGAGAGAGGGGGAGAGAGAGAGGGTGCATGCCACCACATGCAAGAGCCAGGGAGGGGCAGATAGAGCAGGAGAGAGAATCCCAAGTAGCCCCTGTGCTGTTAGCACAGAGCCCGATGCAGCATCCAATCCCACAAACTGCAAAATCATGACCTGAGTTGAAATCAAGAATCAGGAGTTGGCCCTTATCTGCCTGAGCCACCTAGACACCCCAGAAATGACCTCATTTTGAAAGAAAAATTGAAATATATACCAAACCAGTTGTTAATTTAAAAACACTTATTTTGGAAACTGCTGTATTTTACAGTAGACTAGAGATATATTGGTGAGCAAAACAAATATGACCCCAGCTTCTGCAGATTTTATAGTTTAGTATTAACAAATTATACAAAATGTCATAACATAAAGAAAAATTATGAGTGGTAACTTTGTATTAGACTTAGAAGGCTATTATGAGCTGAAGATTACACTGAGGAATTAAGGGTGTATGTGTGTATGTAGAGGTCAACCGAAGCTTGATGATAAAGCATCTTGTAGTGAATGCTAAGGATTATTAAACTTTATCCTGAAAATAAAGAAGGATGGATGGATGGTGGATGGTGGATGGTAAGGAAAATTCACATGGTCATAATAGAGGTGAATATCTGAACTGAGAGAAAGAGTTTGATCAAATATCCAATTTTAAGTGACAAGGTATACCTGTAGGGACACCAAAAAATGATTATATACTAGGATCAAATATGTGCAAGTTTAAAATTATTCTGAACCCATTTCGCCTCTTCAATTACTTTTATTGAGGAAGAATGAAGGAAATGATTCTCAATGATCATTGAGAGAAGTGAAACTATCTAAATAGCAGTATTAGAAATTGTTCATTACATTGCTTTATCTGTCTGTGCATAGAAGATAGCTTGTAATATTACAATGAAAATGATGGAAAATATAGATTTGCCAAAAGTAGATTTTTTTTCCTTAAACACTTCAACATCACTGGTGATATATTGGTCAGTTTGGTTCTTTTCTGTTTCAAGGTAGAGTATTCTGAACACCTTTCCTAACTCAGAAAAGAACTGAAAATATTAAGGTTTCTTTTACATTCAAATGGGGACATATTTTCTAAAGGAATAGTCACAGATAAATGGTTACGATTAAAAGACTGCACTAGGAAAGGAAGATAGGGAGGGAAGAAGCGAGGGAGGCAGGAAAGGTAAATATGGACACATTTAAAAATTATTTGAATTAACTATTGATTTTTTTAAATTACCTTCTGCTAGTCTAACTTTTTGTTTTGTTTCTTTTTCTCACTGTATTTGGCTAACGCCTATGACTGACTGAGGTTACTGAATGTCTTAAAGTGTAACTACCTATCTCTTAGACTTATCCTGTATTTAAGTACACTTGGGACAATTATGAAAAATGGTGTTTATGATAAGTGAGGAGTGAGAAGAAATATTTGTGGCAGATTGCTATGAATATTTCTGCATAAGTGAAATGAGCTACTTTCAAGTCTTGATTTTTATGCTAATAAATTTGTAGCATGCAACCCTACAAAAACTATAAAAGCAAATCTAGTAAAATATACACAGGATACATTAAATTAATTATTCTGTTATTCAAAATGCTACCACAACATCAAATACAATCAAATCACTAAAGATTGTTTTGCCCAGTGTACAAAAACAAGATTAAATAGTAAATGGAAATCAATTACTTGTTTCCATGAGAGATTTTCCCCTATCTATAATGTCCTCCTTCTGCTCTCTGCATATACCAGGTGTTTAGTAGAAGTTTTTCAGTGTTAATGATTTAATAGGTTGCCTTCTCTCCTTCCAGATGCTTTTACATGATTAACAGTCATAAAGTGTTATTTTGGTTCTCCCCAAATTTACATTTCTTCCATATAGTGCATATTTTGGGACACTGAGTTTCACACAAATGTGTTCTAATTCTATTTTTGCAGTCAAACCTCCCACTTCATTGTTTTTGTTATCATCATTTTAAGATACCCATTTTAACACGTATGTAAACATAGAAGAAAATTGAATTATGCAAACAATTTGGGAGTCATATTGGATTTATTAAAAAAATTTATGTTGAGCTTCTGAATGTCGTATTTGACTACTTAAATCTCTAAGTCCCCCCGTCCTAGGATAAGTTGTTCAATTTGTACTTTCACATTGCCTACGTAGTTATAACCCAAAGATCTATTGTGAAATGTGATTTTTCCCCTAATTTGTATAAACTGATCCTAAGGTTTATAAAGTTCTTTGTTAACTTCTTTAACTCTCACATTCATTATAATATCATTAGTACTACTCAGAGATGCTTTTGCCTTCAAGTTAGGTTGGAGTAAACCCTAAAGACTTAATGGTAAGAGAGTGGAACAAATATTATTGTCTGTTTAACCAATATTATGTCTCCCTTGATGGTACAAAATGAATATCGTAAGAGGGTCTTAGAAGTGTCCTTCAGGGAATATTTTTAAAATTGTAGAGAGTACATAAAAGTGTCCCACCTCCTTGAATTGAAACATAGCTTAATGTTAAGGTGTCATTAATCTGTTTACATATTATCTGTATAATTAGCAAAGCCTTAAAACACCCCCTTTCTAGAGACAAGTTTATTCTCATTTTCTAGCTAATAATCAAGCCTATTTTTGAACTTTCAGTACTTTGCTTAACCTGTTGGGTGACTGTTCTTTTTGTGGATAATAGTACAGCAATGACATTAATGCCTATGTATATTCACATACCTAAGTGAATGCTTAAACTACCAATGCTGAACAAGTTTGTAAGAAAAAATACAGTTAGTTATATAATGCCATGTGTTCTAAATGCCACATAAATGTCAATATTAGATTATTTTCAAATAGAAATCAGCTTAAAATAAGCCATTATTATATTTATTCTATTTTGGGTTCTTTTTCATTTTTTTATGCCTCTAAGTTATGATAGAGAATTCTCAATGTAAATAAAGTGGAGTTTTACACAAAAACAAAATTACCATGTCTTATTTTTTTCTAATTTGCTTTTTGAAAATGTTAATGTTTCTATTGTACCATTGAGAGCAAATGCATTAGGTTTGGTATCTTGTGGAAGCACACATGTATTTCACATAAAAGTTCTATGTCAGGGTCCAATATCATATATACTTGTCTTAGGTATATATTTGTCTTAGATATATTAATGTGTGTTTTCCTATATGAAACTGACTGAGGACCCACTTAAACAACAAAAGGTTATGCTCTAATTTATCACTTACATTTATCTTTGGAAACTTGAACATTATAAAATAATATACAACTAGTCTTAAGTACACTAAATTCCTTTGGTTTCTAAGAATAATCAGTATTTTATAATCCAGAAGTTTATTACCATGTTACGTAATTTTTTCTAAATACTCTACTCTTGAAACAGCCATGTTATAGGTATAGCTAAGCTTTTCCTCCCAAACCATTTTAATTTAATTGTGCTGTTGTTTTGTGAAGTAATCATTTTCAGACATTTAGTTTAATACCATGAGATTCTGGTTTCAAATTAGTGACATTTTTAAAGAATATTCATAATTTGGTGTTACCATTGGAATGAAGAACTAGATTAATGGGGGGAAGAGACATGAGGATAAGAAAGAGGAGAGTATATGTACAGAATGGCTAGAAAAAGAGAAGGCTGAAGGAGATCAATAAATGTAATAGAGTTATGTGATTAAATATCCCTTTATGTACCCCTGTATATAGTCATCTTGCTTTATTTCCCATTAAATTTCTGTAGTACCTATAGTATACACACAAACACTGTCAAGAAAATACAAATTAGCAGTTGTATTAGGATTCTCCAGAGAAACAGAACCAAGAAGATAGATGCTGTACATAGAGATAGATCCATGCATACATATACAGCAAAAGAGAATGAGAGATATATAGAGATCTAGAACTTTTTATGAGGGGATGGTGTAAGTGATTCTGGAGGCTGAGAAGTCCCATGATCTGCTATCTGCAAGCCAGATAAGCCCAGGAAAGCCAGTGGTGTAGTTCTACTCCAAACCTGAAGGCTCGAGAATCAGAGCAGCCAATGGTGTATGTTCCAGTCTGTCAAGGCCTGAGTCCAGGAACACCAGTATCTGAAAGCAGGAGAAGATGGATATCCTAACTCATGCATTTGCTCTTCTTCTGCCTTTCTGAGCTATTAAGACCCTTAATAGATTGGATGATGCCCACTTGTATTGGTGAGGATTATCTTTCATTAGTCTATGGACTCAAATTCTAATCTCATCTGGATATGCCCTCACAGATCAGACAGACCCAGAGTTAATGTTTTATCAGCTATCTAAACATCTCTTAGCCCAGTCAAGTTGAAACACTTAAGATTAACCATGTCAGCAGTAGTCCAAATTTACATTGTGTGATATTATTTACACCGTCTATAATCTTTTCATATTGCTCAATACAAGCAAACAGCTCCTGAAAAATCCTGAAACACAAAAATTTGAGAAAAGACTAAAGAAGCCAAGGCAAAGTGGATATCTGCAAATAGTTGCTGTAGAAAGTAGAAACCAAATCTATCTATCTATCATCTAGCTAGCTAGCTAGCTATCTCCTGGTCTGTTTTCCAACATTTAACTAAAATTTATTAAATGACTAGACATTGTAAGACCAAGTGAGGAAGACAGGTTAAATGTCAGCCTTCATGGGGCTTACTGTTTAGGACTTCGATAAGCTCTAGGAGCTTAGACAAGGTATAGCCACAAGAAACATAGGTACATCTATGGTAAAGATATGCCAAGCTAAAAATATGGAGATTAAATATCTGGCTTAGTGAGAAAAAAGGAACAATGAGCTGTGACATCAACTGGATGGTGAAATAGGAGGTTCCAACCCTCATACCCCTTCATAAAACACCAGTTATAACAACATCCTATGGACAAGAATACCTTAATGGAAATTCAGACGTACCAATACCTCAGTGGAGCAAAACTTGTGAGAATAATACACTGAATGAATAAGAAGTTGTTTCACTTTATCTCTTGGTCTGTGATTTCTCCTATGAGGGAAAGTGAGCATGAAGTGACCACCCAGCTTCTCAAGCCCTGTGGGATTTTGCTCAAAAGGTCCACTTCTGTCTTACCCCACCCAGAACACTAAAAAGATCAGCACAGTTGAATAGTCTGGGGACAGCTAGGAGGAGAGAAACGTGGCCAAGGTTCACAGCAAACAGTGTGCAGATATCAACATCTCCTGAACATCCTACAGCTGACTTACAGACCCCACCCAGAACTCATGCATGGAATTTATAAGATTTCCTCGCCTGAAGATCCCCATAGACAACTGATAAGCACTCCCCAGCACTCTGCATAGTTCCCCTGTGGCAGATACCCCATTGCCTGCCACAAGCTACATGCATAGGAGCCTTCACAGATAGCATGTGTGAGGTCGTTCAGACGCACACAGGTATAAGCAGTCAGCTTGACTTTGCTGGATTGGGAGAAAATGCATAACCTTGAACACTTCGGGACACTCCCTGAGGAAAAATAGAGGCTCCTCAGCACTAGGTCGGCCTGACTTTGTGAGACTGAGAGAGGAGCACATGATCTCAAGACTTCCTCCCCAAGACAATATAAGAGGAGGAGAGCCGGTACACTCACAGAAAAGGTCTGAGAGACCAATAATAGTATTTGCTAATTAAAAGATTTACCAAATACTCTGAACTTCTATAACTGACACTCTAAGTGCAATGCATTACCTTACTGAATCATCAATAACCTGGTGAAAGTGGTGTGATGTATCTCATCTTATAGATAGAAAAATGAGGCTCAACCTTTACTTTCAAATTCAGTGAACTACAGCTTCAAATAATAGCAAATCTACATTTGATGAGAGTAGCAACAAAGAAGAAATAATTAAGATTAGGAATGTGCATTGCAGTCTTCTCTAATGGAATAGGTAATTTGGAACCTGTTCACGCAAAGAGAAGTCATTGGAATCTTTATAACTAGGAGCAGACATAATCAAACATTTTAATTAAATAAGGATTATATAATGCCATATTTTATCATATGTCAGAGGTATTAGTGGTATAAATCATATAAGTGAAAGAAAGGACAGACAAGAGTGTTGATAGTGACAATGGAGGTAGAGAATTGAAATATGGAACCCAGAGTCCTGGCAAAAGAAGGAGAGGATGCCTGCTATCCAGAAGGAAACTTTGTTTCTCTTTAAGGTAAACCGCTGATGTATTATGAGACTCTTCTCAATGATGACTGAAAAAGCTGGTTTATCCTGACATACTAGGGTATAGTAAATTACTATTCCTAACTTCAAAATTGACAGGATTTTTAGATCAGGAGAAAAAAAGGGAAAAAATGCCTCTTGAATTTGTCTGGATATATACTTTTATACTTGTAGCAAGAATTACTATAAAACTCTACTCGCTGGGCCAGGCACCATTATGGTGTTAGCAAAAGTCTTGCCCCTCAGTAGCACGCTACCTGTACTTGTGAGTTCATTGGCCAGTATCTATCTATCTCTATCTATCTATCTCTATCTATCTATCTATCTCTATCTATGTCTATATCTATATCATATCTATATCTATGTATATCTATATATCTATATCTATCATCTATCATCTATCTATATCCATATAATAAAACTATCATGTAACATATTTTCTGTGATGTCTTATTATTTTTTTATTATTTAAATTTTTTTTGTTAATGTTCAATTTTGACAGAGAGAGAGAGACAGAGCATGAGTGTGGGAGGGGCAGAGAGAGAGCGAGACACAGAATCCGAAGCAGGCTCCAGGCCCTGAGCTTTCAGCACAGAGGCGGACACAGGGTTCGGGCTCATGGACTGTGAGATCATGACCTGAGCTGAGGTTGGACGCTCAACCCACGGCGCCACCAAGGCACCCCTTTCTGCAACATTTTAAATTAAAGTTCTTAAATCCAAAGATCCTGGGGAAGAGACAATATTATGTTTAAGAATTTGATTCCAGATTCAGTTTCCTGGTTACAGTCTCCATTCAACCACTTACTATTTGTATTGCCTTGACAAGGTTACTGTCTATCTCTAACTTCAGTGAAACTACAAATGGTTGTTGGGAAGATTATACGAAGTAGTGCGAACAAGCAATAAGTATATTGTTGGCACAGAGTCACGGCCTAAAAACGTTGGAAATATTCTTTTCAATATATATGCACACTCAATACATTTTTTCTTGTGATTCAAATATATTGACTTTCAATGTATCGACAACAAAAAATGACATATTGATTCATTCAACAAATATTTATTGAGTGTCTATATACATAGCAGTCACCAGTAACAGAATTCTTTTTTAATAGCAAAAAAACACCCTCATGGTATTAAATTTTTATTTCTTGACTGTTTTAAAAGTTAACCACTGGGAGGATGGGGTGCCTGGGTGGCTCAGTAGGTTAAGCATCCGATTTCCACTCAGGTCATGATCTCATGTTTGTGGGTTCAAGCCCTGTGTCAGGCCATGAGCTGACAGCTCAGAGCCTGGAGCCTGCTTCAGATTCTGTGTCTTTCTCTCTCTGTCCCTCCCCCTTCTCAAAAATGAATATACATTAATTTTTTTAATTAAAAACAATTAAAAATAAATGAATAAGTAAAAGTTAGTTACTGGGAAGCACTTCCAGAATGGCATGGTAAGTACCTCCGAAATTCTACTCCTCTTTAAAAGCAATGGTAAATCTTGGGTGCCTGGGTGTCACAGTCATTTAAGAGATGACTCTTGATTTCCACTCGGGTCATGATGTCACAGTTTGTGAGATCCTCACTGGGTGTGGAGGCTGTTTGGGATTTTCTCTCTTTCTGTCTCTCTGTCTCTGCCCCTCCCCACCGGTACATGCTCTCTCTCAAAATAAATAAATAAACTTTAAAAAATAAAAATAAAGCAATAGTAATACTGACAAAAGTGCCAAAATCTACTTTCAGTACTCTAGAAATTAACCAAAGGTTTATAACAATATGAGAAGCTTCTATTAAAACTAGCTCCAAAGGAAAAAAAAAATGAGTGGTACAGCATTTTAAATTGTCCTATTTCTATCGTCTCTCTCTCTCAACATCATGGCAGTCTCTCTCTCTCTCTCTCTCTCTCTCTCTCTCTCTATATATATATATATATATATATGGTGTATATACATATATAGACACAATAAAAGAACCTGTTAATTAACAGCAGCTATGAAAACCACCAGCTAAGCACCATTGGAGGAAACAGAACAGGTTTGGAGCTCTGCCAAAAACAGCAATCCCCCAAATTGTCAGTATTTGAACTGTATGGCTGTTCTTTAGAAATCCCATTTACTGGGCTTGTCTTAATTGATCTGACTCAGACTTTATTCAGTGTGAACAGTCTTTTCCTTGGATATGCCTTGAAAATAATCATTGGCAATTGCCTAACATCACAGATGACTGAGGAGGAAATAACAGGACAAATAAGAGGCCTCCCAAAAATCTTAAACCTGGAAAAAGATGTAGTATGGGACTTTGAAAATCAGAGTTATATTCCAGGAAATCTAGAAGGCCTTATGCAGGTGCAGTGTTGTGTGCATACCCAAGAATGGCCTGAGAAGGCACTTGTCTTTTGTCTCTTACTGACCTTGAAGGTTTGCATAAACAGGAAGTGAACAACAGGCAAAGATGGAAACTACCTGATATAATCTTGAAGATAGGATCCAAAACTTACATAGAGCCCCTCAGGAAAAAAAAAAAGAAAGAAAAAAATATATATGACAGTGGTTTAAGGAATTTATGGAAAACTGTCCAATCATTAGCTGACAAACTAAATGAGCAGAGATTTCAATGGCATGTACAGTCTTTACAGAATGTAGGAAAGTTGTCAACAACAGAAGCATGCAAACAACAAATAACAACAGGAAGAAATCTTGGAGAAGGAGGTGAAAAATACGATTTCAAGAGGTCATAGATTTTATTATTTAAAATGTCTAGGTCTCAACAAAAACATTAAAGTCATGCAAAAGACAGAAAAACATGGTTCATACAGAGAAAAAAGTCAATAAAAACTGTTGGTGAGATGCCCAGACATTGGGCTTACTAGAAAAACACATTAAAATAAAAATTAGTGGAGCACCTGGGTGGCTCAGTCGTTTGAGCATCTGACTTCAGCTCAGGTCATGATCTCGCAGTTTGTGGGTTTGAGTCCTACTTCTATTCTGTGTCTCCCTCTCTCTCGGCCATTCCAGCACTCATGCTCTGTCTATCTTTCTCAAAAATAAGTAAATGTTTAAAAAAATAGTTCATTGAAAATAGAAACAAAATTAATAAAACTTTAACAATTTTGTTTAAAGAATAGATTCAAATCACTAAAATTATTAATAAATAAAACAGGAAAATCACTTTCAACTCCAGGAAATAAAAAGGATCATGACAGAATATGAACAATTGTGTGTAGTAAATTAGATAATGTAGCTGAATTTGAAAATTTTCTTTGAAAGCAAAAATTACCAGTATTGACTCAAGAAGAAACAGAAAATCTGACTAGAACTATAATAAGATTTTGAATTAATAACCAAGAACTTCCCCAAGACAAAAGCTAATACCAGATAAATTTAATAGTGAGTTCTACCAAACATTTAAAAGAAAATAGTAACACCTTCACAAATGTTTGAAAATGTAAGAGGAGAGAAAGCTTCCCAACACATTCTATTACTCTGGTACAAAAATCATCAAATCATCAAATACAAATACATCCTAGGAAAACTACAGACCAATATACCTATGAATCTAGATGCAAAAATCCTAAACAAAATACCAGAAAACTGAACCCAGCAAAATATAAAGAGGATTGAACACCACAACAATGTGGATTTATCTTGCAAAGTGGGTTCAGCATATGAAAACAATCAACATATTTTGCAGTGTCAATAGACTAAAGAACAAAACCACATGATCATTCATCTCCAATGTAGAAACTATACTTGACAAAAATCAACTAAACATAAAAATAAACATAACATAAAAATAAACTAATCATAAAACAACAATAAAAGAAAAAATAAAGAAACCACAGATAGAACTTCCTCAACCTGATAAATAAAATCTATGAAAAACAAGTAGCCTTCCAATTATGGAATTAATAAGTCACAGGAATAAAAGACACAGCATAGGAAATATACTCAATGATATTGTGATAGTGTTGTATGGTGACAGATGATTGCTACACTTGTGGTGAACATAGCCTAAGTGTATAGAGAAGTTGAATCACTATGGTTGTTCACCTGAAACTAATGTAACATTGTGTGTCAATTATACTCAAAATAAATAAATAAAAATAAAAATAAATGAATACATACATACATACATACATACATAAATACATAACGGAAACAACTCATGTCCTTCAAAAAGTGACTGGTTACATAAATTATGGATGGTACATAAACAAAGCAGCTGGAAAAGAACAATAAATCATTCTGTGAACTAATACTGAAAGATCTCCAACATATAATGTAAAAAAGGCAAGGATCACTAGTGTTTATTGTATTCCGTCTTTTTTGTAATAAAGAAGTGAAATAAGAAAAAAAGAAAAACACAATTATCATACATAATAGTGAGAAAATTAGCACTCTACCCCTAAGATCAGTAAAAATACTTTTGAGTCTGTTCTCATCACCTTAATAACACATTGTTCTTGATGTTCTATTCAGAGACTACTAAATAAAAAGAAATAAAAGGCACCCTGACTGGAAAGGAAGAAATAAACCTATATTTGCAGATGATATGGTCTTTTATATAGAAATTTCTAAGGATTCACAAAAAGCTTTTTTGTTGTTGTTGCATTTCTTTCTTTCCTTTTTAAATTTAAGCTTTAGTTAGTTAACATGCAGTGCAATATTGGTTTCATGAGTAGAATTCTGTAATCCCTCACTTACTTACAATGTTCATCACAAGTGCCCACCTTAAATGCACTCATCTATCTCATCTCCTCCCCACCTCCCCCTGTCACCCCATTGTTTGTTCTCTATCATTAAGAGTCTCTTGTGATTTGTTTCCCTCTCTTCTCTTCCCCCTACTTCCCATATATCCATCTGTTTTGTTTCTTGAAATCCACATATGAGTGAAATCATATGGTATTTGTATTTTTATGATTGACTTATTTCACTTAGCATTACACATTCTAGTTCTACCCAGGTCAATGGCAAGATTTCATTCTTCTTGATGGCTGAGTAATATTGCATTATATATATATATATATATATATATATATATATACACACACACATATATATACATATGTATATATGTGTATATATATATATATATAACACATCTTCCCTATCATTCAACAGTTGATAAGCCTTTGGACTCTCTCCATTGTTTGGCTATTGTTGATAATGCTGCTATAAACAATGGGGTGCATATACCCCTTTGAATCTGTATTTTTGTATTCTTTGGGTAAACATCTAATAGTGCAGTTGTTGGATCATAGGGTAGTTCTATTTTTCGTTTTTTAAGGAACCTTCATATTGTTCTCCAGAGCAGCTGCAACAGTTTGCATCCCCACCAACAGTGCAAGAGTATTCCCTTTTCTCCACATCCTTGCCAATACCTGTTATTTCTTGTGTTAATTTATCAAAAAGTTCAGCAGGGTTGTAGTATATAAGATCAATACACAAAAATCAATTGTATTTCTATGCACTAGAAAAAAGAAATCCAAAAGTGAAATTAGGAAAATAATTTTGTTTAAAATAGCATCAAAAAGAACAGAAGGCTGAAAACAAAGTGCAAGATTACATTGAGAATTACAAAACACCACTGAAGCAAATCAAAGAAGTCCTAAGTAAGTGTATCCCATGTTCACAGACTGGAAGACTTAATGTTGTTAAGATGGTCATTCTCTCCAAGGTGATTTAATATTCAATATAATCTCTTTGAAATTCCAAATGGCTCTTTGTAGAAATTGATAAACTGGTCCTAATATTTATATAGAAATTCAAGAGATTCAGAAGAGTCAAAACAATATTACAGAAGAAAAATGAATTTGAAAATTTGAAGTTGAAAAATGAAGGCTCACATTTCTTTAAAACTTTGAAGCTACAATAATCATGACAATGTGGTTTTGTCATAATGATATGTAAAACAATGGAATAGATTTGAGAGTTCAGAAATAACTCTACACATCCCTGGCCAATTGATAGTTGACAAGGATGTCAAGACTTTTTTTAAAAATAATTAAATAACTGGATATCAGCAAAAGAATGAAATTAGAACAGTATCTTAAATCATATACAAATGGATTATAGATGTAAATTTAAGAGAAAAAACTAATTTTTTAAGAAAAAAATATAGGGGTAAACCATGTGACCTTGAATTGACAAAAAAAAGATAAAATAAATTGAATGCCATCGCGATTTTAAAAATATTTTGCTTCAACAGATACTATCAAAAAGGTGAAATTACAACTCACGGAATGGGAGAAACTATTGGTGAATCATATATCTGATAAGAGAGTGGTATCAGGAACATATGCAGTGCTCTTAAAATCATGATAGAAGACAAACATATTTAAAAGTAGGGAAAGGATTGAATGAATAATTCTCCTAAGAATGTATAAAAATGGTGAATAGACGCATGAAAAGATGTTCAACATCATTAGTCAGTATGGAAATCCATAGGAAAAATGCAGTGAAATATTTCTTCAACCCCAGTAAAATAGCTAAAATTAAAAAGTTAGACAAAACAAGTGGTAATGAGAATGTGTAGAACTTTGAACCCTCCTACATTTTTTGTAAGATTGTAAGTGATGGAGACACTTTTGGAAAACAGTTTAATAGTTCTTCAAAATGTTAGCATAGATTTGCCATATGACCCAGCAGTTCCACTCCTAGGTACACACCAAAGAGAATTGAAAACAAATATCCACATGGAAATCTGTACATAATTTACCAAAGAGATATGGTTTGTTATATCCCTCCCCCCAAAAAAGACATGGGTGTCTACTAATAGATGAATAAATAAGCAAAGTAGGATATACCTGTACAAGGGATTATTTGGCAATGAAATGAAAAGTAGTACTGATGCATGCCATAACATGGAAAAACTTGAATACACTGTGCACACTATAAAAAGCCAGTCCCTAACGGCCACATATTTTATAATTCCATTTAATGAATTACCCAGAATAGGCAAATCCATAGAGACAGAAAGTAGGTTAGTGATTTTCACGTGTTCCGGGGAGGTAGCAATAAGGAGTGACTGTTAATGCATATTGGGTGTTTTTTGGGGAGGGTGATGAAAATATGCTAAAATTAGACAGTGGTCATAGTTGCACTATCTGTGAACATTCTGAAAAGTGCTGAATTGTACATGTTGAAGGGCAAAATTCTTGATATTTTAGTTACATCTCCATATCCCATTTTTTTAAAATAACTATAAAGAAAAGACACCTCAGGGATCATTTTGCTGTGCAGCGTTAATATTTTCAGCATATGGATTAAAAAACAGCTGCTACTCAATGCATTATTTTATAAAGGCAAATGTTATGTGGGAATTTCAATCCTTGTCAATAATAACTACTCCATATCCCTGTGATAACCTGTTGGTTCACCGATGGATGGCTTACAAATTACTAAATACAGAAATCCTTAAATTCTTTTTTCTTGAATCTGGCCATCAAATATCTCTTGGGCCAGAATAAGATCCATAAAAACTACACTGCATATTAATCCTTCCATTTTGTGTATTTCTATGATTGCATTTTGGGGATTTGTACCACAGAAAAGCAAGTAAAGATAAGAGCAACCCATTGAGGATTAATTATCTCTATTCCAAGAAGAGAAAACATTTCCAATGCTTCACAATAGTTATAGTTAATGACCATACATATACCTTCTATCACTTAAGGAACATATGAACTTCAGCAACTTAGAATTCTGAGAAGGAGAAGGATAATGTTGGGTAGAATCTAGAAAGAAAAAGAGTACAGAAAACCACCAGTCCCCTCTCTCTTATTTTTGTCTGTCGAGAAGACATTTTGTCTGTCTATGAGAACATTCTTTCCCTGGAATATTTGGAAATACTGGAAAGTGTGATTTTTGTCTTTCTCTCAGCCTCTTATTCACTATCCCCTAAGGATGAACACTAAAGATGGTGATACTGGAAAAAGGTTCTGTACATACATTTTCTCATTTCTAGCTATACTCCCCTGTTGTTGGCACACTCATCTAATACTCCTGTCTTCCGTAGTGTAAGCACACTAGAGTCATATGCTGGATTCTACTTACTGGAGGCAAATCTGTGGGAAAATTTCTAATGCTACACATTGTTGAAAGTCCAAAAGCTACAGGGCACATACTCCTAGCTATAGTTGAATCTTCTTCAGACACAAACTCTCTTTTATGTGCATTGTCCCAAGATCTAAATTAGAGGAACCAAGGTATTAGCAATGCAGAGCAACTGTACTGGCCAAACCACTTTTTTTTTCTTTACATCACTTGGAGGAAAAAACCATGCATTTATGTTACAAATTATTTTGTAAATTAGGAGGAGAGGGTGGGTATTTTTGAAATCCAAACACTAATTCAATACATAAATACTTGTACTCCCTTATTAAAAATTTCACATTATATTATAAATAAACAATTATTGTGGGCATATTGTCTCAGTTCCTGTTAGCAAATACTTAAGGGCCATAAAGAGAACCAAACTTAAGGTCAAACTAAGAGTGTACATAGAAATGCAAGGAGATGTTAGGAACTTAAGTCTCTGAAGACATAATCGATCCTCTGAATTAACAAACCTTGACATTTGCCCTACCTCTGAACCTCCCATTGTGTACGTAATTTAGTCCTTCATTATTTAAGATCTTTAATCTGAGGGGGCTTTTTTCTTTGTTTTTTTAATGTTTATTGATTTTTGAGAGAGAGAGAGAGAGAGAGAGGGAGAGAGAGAGAGATAACATGAGCAGAGGGGCAGAGAGAGAGAGGGAGACACAGAATCTGAAGCAGCCTCCAGGCTGAGTTGTCAGCACAGAACCTGGCATGTGGCTCAAAGCCACGAACTGTGAGATCATGACCTGAGCCAAAATCGGACACTTAATTGAGCCACCCAGGTGCCCCAATCTGAGTTTTTGTTTGTTTGTTTGTTTTTCTTAATTGAAGCAAACTATATCTCAACTGATTCAAAATAAGCTATCATGGTTAGGGACCTCTAAGCAACAGATTCTAAAATATGAAATTAACATTGGGGTTAGAACTATCAGCAATACGGATTTCACAATTCCTGTCTGAGAAGTTAGTTGTGAAGTTGATTAGGCTGCTGCATATTCTACATTATTTCCAGGCCAAGAGCCAACCAACACTACAATACTTCTGTAAATGGTAGGAAAATCATAGAAGTTGGCATGAGGCTTTTGGGAAGTTTGTAAATGAATGAGGCTAGTTTCGTCTAAAGATGTCTATCTAAAAAATAAGAGTATGTAAATGACAGTTTGGGCAAGAGGACTTTTCTACCTGTGACTTCAATACAAGTTGACTGAGATTTTCATAATAAAAAAATGGTGGAGTAGGAAGAGCTTGAGATCTTGATGCCATCTAAAACAATTGAATCAATAAACATTCACTAAAGTTTGCCCTACTTCTGAAATTTCTAACTGGAAATAATGAGAACATTACTTGCTAGACATCTTTAAGATTGGGTTGCTAATACTTGTGTTAGTAAACATCTTCCCTAATACAACAAAAGAGTTTATCTGCTTGCACAGCCAAGGTTTGACATTGGGGTTAGACTTCAAAATAATTGAGGGTTACTCCTTTACCATATTTGCTTTTATATTTCCAGTAAGTTACACAATACTTAGAACATGGTAACACAACAAATGGTTATTTACAGGGTGGATCTGGCAAGAATTTGCCAGAGTATTAGAGCCTCACATAAAATGTGGAGTTTCAGTATCACTGAGGGTACAGTAAAGGCTCCACAAGACCTTCTGAGATGCTATCCCCTTTGATGATTGGCTTGGAAGCTGGAGATCTGCCTGTGACATATAGAACTCATTAGTAGATGTAGTCACAGGACAGGTCAAGACAAAGGCAAGGAGATTGATGAAGTGTGAGACAATAATGTGATCTTCTGATCTACATATTTATTCCTACAGCTTTGGGATACTAAGGGTCATTAATCATCCACATTAAACCTTGTTGCAAAGTAGCCTCTAATGACATTGTTGAATAATTAACTCTTCTTGAATTTGCTGTAGTTGCTATAGACCAGAGAGTACCTGGTGGTAAGTTTGGCTTCCTATTAAGAACAAGTCCTGAGACACTGACACAACCTTGTCCGTCATCAGTATCATTTTCACTGTTTGCCACTGGCCTCTTCTCTGTTTCACAATAAGGAAAACACTGCTCACACTCACAGACATAATTGGAACACAGATAAGCAATTGTCTTCAGGGAGTAAAAAGAAGACCGGATATAAAACAATAGGAATAATCATATTTTATCCGTTGGCATTACCATTAATAAATAGTGTAATATTTAGTGAGTTAAGCAGACAATGGCATGTGCAATATAGCCCCAAATTCATGAAAAGAAACACTATGTGTCCTTGTCTTTGTGTGTGTGTGTATGTGTTGGTATGACTGTAAAAAACCATTTCACTGAAAAGGGATGATTGGCAAAATGTAATCCTAAAGAGTTTTTACTTGTTTTGATTTTTATTTATTATTTCGTTATTTTTTTTATTTACTTATTTACTTATTTATTTGAGAGGGGAGGGGGAGAGTGTCAGAGGGAAAGAGAGAGCGAGAATCTTAAGCAGGCTGAATGCTCAGTGCAGAGCCTGATGCAGGGCTTCATCCCAAGACTCTGGGATCATGACCTGAGCCAAAATCAAGAGATGTACACTCAACTGACTGAGTCACCCAGACACCCCACCCCTGTTTGTTTTGCTTTGAAATTCAGCTGGATTCATATTTTTCCTCTGTACTAGGAAGAGAACATTTTCAGGTCCCCCCAATTTTTTTTTACGGTTTTAAAATAATACAAGCCCTTCTAGTCAGGAATTAAAATGGCTAGCCCAATATACTAGTCAATATTCTGAATGGTTTCATGTCATGGTTTCTTCTCTACCTTCCCTAAACCACCCCATCCCTCACTTCCATGTGAGCAAACTATGAAGCTCACATTCAGGGAAGGAGTGTTACATGTTTCTCCTCATGCCTATAGATCTATCTTCCTCTCAATTTGATTCTGAACCTTTGGAGTTGGAGCACAGAGACAGTGAAGAGACAAGTAGGCAGAAAGTGCACAGTTAACAAGTATTGTGAGCAGATACAATACTCTATGACCTGGGGAACTGTATAAACCCATTGCTTTCAGGGGCACCTGGGTGGCTCAGTCAGTTAAGCATCCAACTTCAGCTCAGGTCATGATCTCGTAGTTCCTGAGTTTGAGCCCCACATCGGGCTCTGTGCTGACAGCTCAGAGCCTGGAGCCTGCTTTGGATTCTGTATCTCCCTCTCTCTCTGTTCCTCCCCCTATTGCACTCTGTCTCTCCTTCTCTCTCAAAAATGAATGAACATTAAAAAAATTTAAAAAAAAACATTGCTTTCTAATGTATTAGTCCCTGTTTATCAAATAATACCTCTGGCTGCTCTTAGGTTTTGCTCTTAGAAAATCCTAGATAGCCCGATGCTGATACCACTTGTGACTCATATCAGATTCATAGGCAACAGAAACACACTGTCCGCCTTAATAAAATCTGAAAATGCAAGATGGTGAATCCAGCTGTCCAGATTTGGCTTCCCCCTCAGCAGCTAGACATGCAACACTCTTCAGTTTAGATCTGAAAGGTGAGGGATAGACAGAAGTCTCCTTTCAGGGACAAAATTCAAGCTCCGTAAGTGATTGTATTCCAGTACCTTTTACTAGACTTATGATAAAGAGCAGGAACAACAAGCCATTTAACTTCTTTAAAATGGTAAGGCTCACAGCTCAACAACAAAAAAATAATGTGCTTCTCTCCATGCTTCTTTTCTCAGACTTCTCAAGTTCTTTTGAATTGTGGTTGGTTGCTGCTGGAGGACCGCTTCTTTTCACAAACTTCAAGTGCGGAACTTGGTTGACAGGTTTTCTGTCATTCACTTTTTGCAATTCCAGCAGAGTGGTCTTAATTGGAAGATAGTGTCAATTGTTACCAAGCCTCAGCTGAAACTGATCCTGTGTTTCAAAACATCTCTCTCTTTTTCTAAGGGCTTATAAATGGGTCTCATCCCAAATATGAAATCATTTTTCACTGATATGTTTATATCTAAGTGTCCTTAATTACCTTCTTTACTGCCAGGCTCCTGATACACACCTATAAAAACAAATGATCTAAGTGTCCAGCCATGATGGAGTGGCAAGGATAAGATTTACTCTCCCTTGGAGCAGAAATAAACAAATAAACAAAATGGACATGTTGTATGAAACACGGTTTCAGCTAATTATACATCAGGCAGTAAAACAATTCCTGAAAGAGGGGAAGTGAGGCCTAAGATGGCCCCGGTTCACTGCCTTGAGAGAGTGACCAGAACACCGAAGAGGGAGGGTGATGGACTCCCTGTTTTGAGAGAGATGAAAGACAAGCCATTTCAGGGTATCTTAAGTTCACAGGGCAGTGTATCCGTGAGGAGAGAGCTGTAGAGAGAACCCTAGAGCAGAGGGCTCCCTTCAAATCTTCAGCTGACCACTGATAAGCATATGTTTCAAGAAACTACTTGAGGCTACAGGAAGAACTAATGGGAGAGAGAGAGAGTTGGGAGGGGAGGGGGAAATACCATTGGAAATAATACCTAGATCTCTAAGAAGGCCATGAACTCTTCACTTCCCTATCAGCCAGGATGGAAAATTTCTTAATTCAATAGGGTATTTGGTAGAACACTCCAAATGATATTGCCTTCTCAGTGAGGCAAAATTAGGCTTGGACTTAAAGTGTGTCCTGATTTTACCAAAAAAAGCATAAATGAACAAATTGTTTTGAAGTTGACTGTATTTTAAATAAAATATCAAGAATATGTATGGGAAAAGTTAAAAACAGATTAAATGAAAACAAATACTCTAAAAATGGAATATAACGGGTGGGATCAGTCAAGGATTAACAATAGAACGAGTCATAAAAATTATAATCATCTTCATTCTGTCTCCTGTAATTAATACTTATTTGCTTCATCTTGGGTTTAGAGTTTTATGAATCAATTTGTTTCCCATTAGAGTTTTAGAAATTCTTACCCAGTTCAGTGTTACTACTTAAACTTTTCAGAAACCTCTACCCTAGAGTTTAATTTTTGTAGAGGTCTTTTTTTGTGAATTTCTTTAATGAGAAAGCATTTTTGCCAGCAATCGATTGTAAATGTTTTCAGAGAAGACTTAAGAGTAAAAAAATAACTGCCTGTGAATGACAAAAGATTTTAAAATAGCCATGGTTAAAGATCTGATGAGAGTTTATCAAAAAATGCTACAATTGAGAAGCAAATTGTTATTTTTGTGACATCCAATATTGTAAAATAATAATGAATTGTGACTGATATACTAGGAGATGGTAAGAATTTTAGGTATTTTGCATAATTTCTGGGACACTTATATTAATAATACATACCCATCTACATATTGTCTAAGAAGGTTAAACATTAGTTTTTATTTGATAATTTTCCCATGCAATTTAACATATCAAATAAGCCTAAAAAATATTATTTCTCTTTTTATAAGAAGTGAAAGCACTTCTTTTGAGATCTTCCAGGGAATCTCTGAACAATTCCAAAGTTAGAGATCAAATAGACTTCAATCAAAATTTAATATGGGAGAAGTTTGTTAAAAATGTCAAAAGATTTAAAACCATGTATCAAACAGGAACAGAGGTCACTGTGAAATAATTTTAGATATTTCCTCAGCCAAAGTGACTTAAAGATTTAAAAAGCAAATAAAGTTATATATATAGTTGTAAAACTATAGCTCTTTTAATATGGAAAAGACTTAGTTTTCTAAGGAACCCAAGTCTTGATAAAGACAAAGTGAATTATAGAAATATTTCACAAGACACAGAATCTTTGTTTCCTAGGCAGATTACGTTAAAGGTAAAGAAAAACCTTTTTTTTTTTCTAATATATGTTTATTGTCAAATTGGTTCCCATACAACACCCAGTGCTCATCCCAAAAGGTGCCCTCCTCAATACCCATCACCCACCCTCCCCACCCTCCCACCCCTCATCAACCCTCAATTTGTTCTCAGTTTTTAAGAGTCTCTTATGCTTTGGCTCTCTTCCACTCTAACCTCTTTTTTTTTTTTTCTCCTTCTCCCCCATGGGTTTCTGTTAAGTTTCTCAGGATCCACAGGAAAAAGTCTGGAAAACCTCCAAAAGCATGGAGGTTAAAGAACATCCTACTAAAGAATGAATGGGTCAACCAGGCAATTAGAGAAGAAATTAAAAAATATATGGAAACAAATGAAAATGAAAATACAACAATCCAAATGCTTTGGGATGCAGCAAAGGCAGTCCTGAGAGGAAGAAAAACCTTTTATAATATTTTACTAAGAGCAAGCCAATAAGCTAAGACATTTTGTAATTTTAACAGAGATTGTATCAATACATCTTTTAGTTCATTTAAAAACCTTATATATTAATTTTAGCCTGCTTTGACCTCACAACATAAATTTTATTTTCCACAAACCTATGGCTTTATATATTCATTTAGGTTTTGTCTGTCTTTTTTTCCTTTGCTATTCTGGAACAACCAGTTATTTAATTTTAGAACAAAATTGCTATTTTTCTTTAACAAAAACACATTCTATATTACTTGCATGCTTTTCTTATAAAACCACATACCATTTTCTTCCTATACTTTGTATACAAAGTTCTTTCCCTTGGTTCTTATTATTTCTAGTACTTTTATTTTTACATATGATTATAAATTTTAGCTATTAGTAACTTTACTTTCTAGTGAAAACTGGGAAGCAGGCAACTGTGAAGTCTCTATCGTACATGAGCATCCTGTAGATTAACAAATTCATAAGTACATAATTATAAAAGCTTATAATTTATTAGAGACAATGTTTTTGGTAGTATGATCAAAGAATGCATTCCTTTGTGTTGCAGATGGTAAGATCTCATTCTTTTTTATGGATGAGTAATATTCCATTGTACGTGTACCATGTCTTTATCCATTCATCTGTCAATGAATATTGAGGTTGCTTTCTTATCCTGCTTCTGTAAATAATGCTGTAATGAATATAGGTGTGCATATATCTTTTCAAATTAGTGTTTTCATTTGGGGGGTGTAAATACCCAGTAGTGAAATTACCAGGTCGTATGGTATTTCTATTTTTTTAATGTTTATTTTTTTTTTTTAGAGAAAAAGAGAGAGAGAGAGAGAGAGAGAAATAGAGGTGGGGGTGGGGGTACAGAGAGAGAATCCCTAGCAGGCTCAGTGCTGTCAGTACAGAACACGATGCAGGGCTCAATCCCACAAACCATGAGGTCATGACCTGAGCTGATAGCAAGAGTTGGATGCTTAACCAACTGAGTCAACCAGGTGCCCCATGCTACTTGTATTTTTTAATTTTTTCAAGACCCTCTATACTGTTTTCCACAGTAGTTGTACCAACAGTGCCAGAGGGTTCTCTTTTGTCCCCATCCTCACCAACACTTGTTGCTTCTGGTCTTTTTGATAGTAGCCATTCTTATTTTTGTGAGGTGATTATCTCATTGTGGTTTTGATTTGCATTTCCCTGGTGGTTAGTGATGTTGAGCATCATTTCATGTGGCTGTTATCCATCTGTTTATTTTTGGACAATTGTCTACTTCAGGTCCTCTGGATATTTTTTAATTGGATTATTTGGAGGGTTTTGGTGTTGAATTGTAAGCTTTTTATATATTTTGGATATTATCCCCTTATCAAATAAATCATTGTGACAACATGGATAGACCTAGAAGGTATTATGTTAAGTGAAATAAGTCAGTCAAAGAAAGGCAAATACCATATGATTTCACTTATATGTGGAATCTAAAACAAACAAATAAGCAAACAAGTAAGGAACAGAAATAAACTCATAAATAGAGAGAACGTTCTGGTGGTTGCCAGAGGGAAGGAGGATGGGAGAATGGGCAAAAAGTTGAGGGGATTAAGAGGTACATACTTCCAGTTATAAATAAGTCACAGAGATGAAAACTACAGCTTTAGGAATATAGTCAGTAATATTGCAACAATGTTGTATGGTGACCACACTTTTTGTGATGAGAACTGGGGGATGAGAATTGTGGAATCACTATGTTGTGCACCTGAAACTAATATCACATTATATATCAAGTATATTTCATATAGTTTTAAAAAATGTACTCCGTTGTGTCCAAGAGGTTTGAGATCCTCTCTTTTCAAGGATTCCCCTTACGGTGGACTATCTTATCTGAGTTAAAGTTTCCTCAAAGTGACTATTGAAATTCCAAATTATGTAAAAATTCATCCATTTTCCAAAATGGCAGAAGATCCTGGCCTATAGAGGGTATACATTTAGAAAGCAGGAGTTTTTGAGAGAGAGGAGAAAAGAGTTTTGACCACATGGAACCTGTTTTTGCCTTTATGTTCTTTAAGATGTCTTAACTATGAGGGGCCCTGTTTTTTTTTTTTAATTTTTTAATGTTTATTTATTTTTGAAAAAGAGAGAGTGCTAGCAAGGGAGGGAGGGCAGAGAGAGGGAGACACAGAATCAGAAGTAGGCTCCAGGCTCTGAGCTGTCAGCACAGAGCCCCATGCGAGGCTCGAACTCACAAACCATGAGATCATGACCTGAGCTGAAGTCAGATACTTAATCAAGTGGGCCACCCAGATGCCCCAAGGGACCCTGTTTTTAAAGGGCTGTTTTCAATCAGGGAATCCCTCCTTAAGAACAGAATAGGATGGCTTACTAAGAAGCTTCAACAAACAAAATATGGGTAAGCACAATCAAGTCAGAGTTCAAAATGCAAACTGAGACTTATTCTCAAACTTCAGGCTCAGCAAGAAAACAGTGAACTCAATGGGCTTTGTGGGGACAAGCACCTGGTTGTTCTATTGGCCCGAGTCCTCAGGGTCTTCTTTGGGTACAATTTCTGACCCCAGAAACTGTCAAGCCAGAAATAGCAAAATTAAATCCACCAAATCAATGAACAGTATTTAGTAAGGGTTTATTGTGCATCCAAAAAGAGTTCACAAAGTGGAAGCTTTCAAAATCAAAGGCTGATAAGAAATTCAGGAGCCTGAAGTTACAGGATGGCTTATAAAGTGAAAGTGGAAGTTGGTTACCCTCTACAATGATAGGTTATTACAGTGAAGGTTTCCAGATGGCAAGGGATTGGTTAGGAGTGGTTATATCATGGGGCGCCTGGGTGGCTCAGTCCTACTTCAGGACAGGTCATGATCATGTAGTTCGTGAGTTCGAGCCCCACTTAGGGCTCTGTGCTGACAACTCAGAGCCTTGAGCCTGCTTCTGATTCTGTGTCTCCCTCTCTCTGCTCTTCCTGAACTCACACTCTGTCTCTCTCTCTCTCTCTCAAAAATAAATAAACATTAAAAAAAATTTTTAAAAAGAGTGGTTATATCATACCAGATTTAAGAGGATGACTTAAGTTTATTTTATGATTATCAGAGGCATTTACAAGAAGTAACCTAACTTTTGCTTCTCTTCATGAAATAAGCTAGATTTAGTTTTGCTTACATTCCTTACATGGTTTTGTCTGCGGAGAGAATCCTCAAGTCCAGTTGCCACTGTGTATGTAATTTTAACAATAGGGACGCTTTTCCCATTTCCTTTATTCAGAAAGGCAAGTTCACTCTAAGTATTTTAGATGTGAGTTCTCCCACCACATAGCATTAGTGTAGCTCCATAACACAGGTTTGCCTTAAGGTAAGGACAGAGAAGAAAAAGTAGGAAAACATCCCTCACCGTGCCTCACATGCACACACAAATGAGGGTTCTCCTCATGCACGGGTGCTGCTTGAGGCTTTTTCTTTCCTTTTTTTTTTTTTAGTCTTCCATTTCCCCTTTTCCCTGTTCAGAAAAATGGGCTCCTTTCCAAGGCTTTACTAGCTACACCTGACATGCCTTTCCCTGATTTAGCCTGCTCTTGTGTCAAAGCTGGGAGATAATGAGGGAAACACAAGCCAGAAACTCATTGCCACTGTTTTTGTTGCCCTTCCAATTTTAGCTTCTTTCACCAATCTCCCTGCTAATATTTGCTTTTCAGGGTCCTTGAGTATAACCTCTTATATAAGTAGGAAAGTACTTTGGTTCTTTGTTAAATATCATTACTATTACTTACCTGGTCAAAGACAGGCAATTCAGAATAATATATACCCCCAGGAACTTATTTCCTGATCTTTTCCCATCATTCAAATCATATTTTTTAAGTTTATTTATTTTGGAAGAGAGAGAGAGCACAAGCAGAGGAGGGGCAGAGAGAGAGAGAGAATCACAAGCTTGATGTGGGACTCGAACTCATGAACTGTGAGATCATGACCTAAACTGAAATCCAGAGTCAGACATTTAACCAACTGAGACACCCAGGCACTCCCAAAACATAGTCTTTACAAGGAAGGCTCCTGAAGAGGATCCTCCTTCCCAGAACACAATTGACCTCAGCTGTTTTTCATGAGATGCTGCCATGACTCCATCACTGGAGAATCAAAACACCTGGTATGCTTTCCTCTCCCAGCTAGTGCTTTTTGACTATAATAGAGGAGGGAAGGGTGGTGGGATCTCATTCTGAATTGCCTGAAGAACGGAGGTGGAGTGGGTCTTGTCTCCTGAATCAAAGTTCAGAAAAGTAAGTAGGTTATTTATTTTAATCTACTTTTACCTTCCTATTAAGCCACAGTAGCTCTTTGTGTTTTACTATTGTGGAAGGAAATGTGTTTCAGTCATTATAAAGTAGCTCTCTTGTTTTCCTTTTAAATTTGTGTGTGTCAGTCTATAGGCTAAAAACAGTTTGCAGATATGTTGAGGAAGGTGTGAATCTCATTCTACTATATAGGATTGAAAAAATGTGAAATATGTCTTAAAGCCTAATATATATGATGTTGCAAAATTGTTAATTCAGTCTAACATGAGAAAACCATGAGTTAGTAAAATAAAATGTTAAACGTGATAATTTTACCGCATTAAATAATAGTTACAAATAAATCCAAATATTCAAAATGGGGCTATAAAAATGTTTTCTGTTGGTGAAGCTAACATTCTATGCTTTTACAAACTTTTTTTTTTGTGATCACTGCCAATGTTTCTTCACCATATCAGGTAATTAACTAGACTTACTTTTCAGCATTGTGTTTACTGCTTGGTTACTCTTCATTGAACTGTTTTTAAATGCATTCCATTTTCCTTATTGGGATTCGGCAAATTATCCTAGTTAAACGTTCTTTCAAAATGACCTTTAAAGGCCTCTAGTATATCAATTTCTTCACTGTATTGATTTCATTATGCATTAGTTGAAACTACTATTGCAAACCCATCAAAAACACTGCCTTTTGTTTTGTTTTGTTTTTGCAACTTCAGGTTTGGTATAATCAACAAAGTTTTCTATCCTTAGAGTTTTCTCCAATTATTAAAATTTTCGTGATAATAAGCAATTATTTCTTGGATCTATTGTTTGCTTTCTGTTGAGTGTTTATTTTCTAAGTTAATAGTTTAGGTGGCCTCTTTAAAACAGAAGAAAAACTAAGACCATGTTGGCCAAAACTGCATATTCTTTGTTTCTGTAAAATCCTGATCTTAACTATGGACACAATTTGGAATATAATTATTAGAATTGAATTATATTCAGAGTGCCTGGGTGTCTCAGTCCGTTAAGCCTCTGACTCTTGATTTCAGCTCAGGTCACGTTCTCACATATTGTGAGATTGAGCCCTGCCTCCCGGCTCTGAACTGACAGTGCAGAGTGTGCTTGGGATTCACTGTTTCCTTCTCTGTGCCCCTCCCCACTCGCATGCTCATGTGCACTTTCTCTCTCTCAAAATAAATGAGCATTAAAAAAAAGAATTGAGTTATCTTCTTATCATAAGCACATGTTTCCTATTCTATAAAAATGAAGTTTTACAAGCAAGTGAATGAAAGAATCTCAAAAGAGAAAATGCCATCAAACATGTGTAGATAGTATCCTTCAAAATATGACTAAGAGGGGCGCCTGAGTGGCTCAGTAGTTTAAGAGTCTGACTTCGGCTCAGGTCATGATCTCACGATTGGCGGGTTCGAGCCCCTGAGCCCCGGTTGGTGGGTTCGAGCCCCGCATCGGGCTCTGTGCTGACAGCTCAGAGCCTGGGGCCTGCTTCTGGTTCTGTGTCTCCCTCTCTCTCTGCCCTTCCCCAGCTCATGCTCTGTCTGTCTCTCTGAAAAATAAATATTAAAAAAATTTAAAAATATGGCTAAGATAAATTTGGAAACTTTTCAAGATTATAACCCCCCCCCCCCCCGCCAAAAATAAAAGCACTAAGAAACTCCACCATTTGTAGTATCATCTATTTAAAAGAAGGAAATGACCAGGGTTGTGAAAGTGTGGGAAATAGGTATTGTTCTGAAATAATAAATGTAAAGACACTATTTTTTAAACCAGAAAAAAATTAACATTTATTTAAATTCCAGTTAACATACAGTTAAGATTAGTTTTGGATGTACAGTATAATGATTGGCACTTCCATACAACATCCTGTGTGCACCACAAATGCCCACCTTAATCCCCATCCCTATTTAACCCATCCCCCCAACCACCTCCCCTCTAGTAACCATTAGTTTGTTCTCTGTAGTTAACAGTCTGTTTCTTGGTTTACCTCTTTTGGTTTTTTCCCCCTTTTCTCCTTTTTGTTTCTTAAATTCCACATATGAGTGAAATCATATGGTATTTTTTTCTGGCTTATTTCACATAGCATAATATTCTCTGGCTCCATCCATGTCTTTGCAAGATTTCTTTTTTTTTTAATGTTTATTTTGAGAGAGAAAGACAGAATATGAGTCGGGGAGGAGCAGACAGAGAGGAAGACACAGAATCTGAGGCAGGCTCCAGGCTCTGAGCTGTCAGCACAGAGCCTGACACGAATTCACGAACCATGATATCATGACCTGAGCTGAAGTCAGAGGCTTAACTGACTGAGACACCCAGGTGCCCCTGATTTCATTCTTTTTGGATGACTGAGTAATATTTCATTGTGTGTGTGTGTGTGTGTGTGTATTTCTATTTTTTGACTACTGTAGATAATACTGCTGTAAACATCAGGGTACATGTATCCCTTTGAATTAGTATTATTGTATTCTTTGGATAAATACTTAGTAGTGTAATTGCTGGACTATAGGGTAGTTCTATTTTTTAACTTTTTGAGGAACCTCCATACTGTTTTCCAGAATGGCTGCACCAATTTGCATTCCCACTAATAGTACAAGAGTGTTCCCCTTTCTCCATATCTTTGCTACCACCTATTGTTTCCTGTGTTGTTAATTTTAGACATTCTGACAGGTGTGAGGTGATATCTCATTGTAGTTTAGATTTGTATTTCCCGATGATCAGTGATGTTGCTCGTCTTTTCATATGTCTGTTAGCGTTCTGTAGGTCTTCCTTGAAAAAATATCTCTTCAGGTCTTTGGTCCATTTTTTAACTGGATTATTCATTTTTGGGAGGTTGAGTTCTTTAAGTTCTTTATATATTTTGGATACTAACCCTTTATCAGATAGGTCATTTGCAAATGACTCCTCCCATTCATAGGTTACCTTTTAGTTTTGTTGATTGTTTCCTTCCTGTGCAGAAAATTTTTATTTTGATGTATTTGATTTATTTTTGCTTCTCCTTCCCTAGCATCAGGACACCTATTTAGAAAGAAGTTGGTATGGCCAATGTCAAAGAAGTTACTGCCTGTGTTCTCTTTTAGGATTTTTATGGTTTCAGGTGTCACATTTAGGTCTTTAATCCATTTTTTAATAGCAAATTTATTGTCAAATTGGTTTCCATACAACACCCAGTGCTCATCCCAAAAGGTGCCCTCCTCAAAACCCGTAACCCACCCTCCCCCTCCCTCCTACCCCCCATCTACCCTCAGTTTGTTCTCAGTTTTTAAGAGTTTCTTATGCTTTGTGTCTCTCCATTGTGCATATAAACCACAATTTCTTTATCCATTCATCGGTTGATGGACATTTAGGCTCTTCCCATAATTTGGCTATTGTTGAGAGTGCTGCTATAAACATTGGGGTATGAGTGCCCCTATGCATCAGTACTCCTGTATCCCTTGGCTAAATTCCTAGTAGTGCTATTGCTGGGTCATACGGTAGGTCTATTTTTGATTTTTTGAGGAACCTCCACACTGTTTTCCAGAGTGGCTGTACCTGTTTTCATTCCCACCAACAGTGCAAGAGAGTTCCCGTTTCTCCACATCCTCTCCAGCATCTATAGTCTCCTGATTTGTTCATTTTGGCCACTCTGATGGTATGAGGTGATATCTGAGTGTGGTTTTGATTTGTAGTTTCCTGATGAGGAGAGACGTGGAGCATCTTTCCATGTGCCTGTTGGCCATTTGGATGTCTTCTTTAGAGAAGTGTCTATTCATGTTTTCTGCCCATTTCTTCACTGGATTGTTTGTTTTTTGGGTGTAGAGTTTGGTGAGCTCTTTATAGATTTTGGATACTAACCCTTTGTCTGATATGTCATTTGCAAATATCTTTTCCCACTCTGTTGATTGCCTTTTAGTTTTGTGGATTGTTTCCTTTGCAGTGCAGAGCTTTTTATCTTCATAAGGTCCCAGTAATTCATTTTTGCTTTTAATTCCCTTGCCTTTGGGGATGTGTCGAGTAAGAGATTGCTATGGCTGAGGTCAGAGAGGTCTTTTCCTGCTTTCTCCTCTAAGGTTTTGATGGTTTCCTGTCTCACATTCAGGTCCTTTATCCATTTTAAGTTTATTTTTGTGAATGGTGTGAGAAAGTGGTCTGCATGTTGCTGTCCAGTTGCTCTCCAGCACTGGAGAGAGGCTGTTAAAGAGGCTAGATTTTTCCATTGGATATTCTTTCCTGCTTTGTCAAAGTTGGCCATACTTTTGTGGGTCCAATTCTGGGGTCTCTACTCTATTCCATTGGTCTGTGTGTCTGTTTTTGTGCCAATACTATGCTGTCTTGATGATTACAGCTTTGTAGTAGAGGTTAAAGTCTGGGATTGTGATGCTTCCTGCTTCGGTCTTCTTCAAAATTACTTTGGCTATTTGGGGCCTTTTGTGGTTCCATACAAATTTTAGGATTGCTTGTTCTAGCTTTGAGAAGAATGCTGGTGCAATTTTGACTGGAATTGCATCGAATGTGTAGATAGCTTTGGGTAGTATTGATATTTTAACAATATTTATTCTTCCAATCCATAAGCACGGAATGGTTTTCCATTTCTTTTTATCTTCTTCAATTTCCTTCATAAGCTTTCTATAGTTTTCAGCATACAGATCTTTTACATCTTTGGTTAGGCTTATTCCTAGGTATTTTATGTTTCTTGGTGCAATTATGAATGGGATCAGTTTCTTTATTTGTCTTTCTGTTGCTTCATTATTAGTGTGTAAGAATGCAACTGATTTCTGTACATTGATTTTTGTATCCTGCAACTTTGCTGAATTCATGTATCAATTCTAGCAGACTTTTGATGGAGTCTATCAGATTTTCCAGGTATAATATGTCATCTGCAAAAAGTGAAAGATTGACTTCATCTTTGCCAATTTTGATGCCTTTGGTTTCCTTTTGTCGTCTGATTGCTGATGCTAGAACTTCCAACACTATGTTAAACAACAGCGGTGAGAGTGGACATCCCTGTTGTGTTCCTGATCTCAGAGAGAAAGCTCTCAGTTTTTCCCCATTGAGGATGATATTAGCTGTAGGCTTTTCATAAATGGCTTTTATGATCTTTAAGTATGTTCCTTCTATCCCAACTTTCTCGAGGGTTTTTATTAAGAAAGGATGCTGAATTTTGTCAAATGCTTTTTCTGCATCTATTGACAGTATCATATGGTTCTCATCTTTTCTTTTATTAATGTGATGTATCACATTGATTGATTTGCAAATGTTGAACCAGCCCTACAGCCCAGGAATGAATCCCACTTGATCTGGTGGATAATTCTTTTTATATGGTGTTGAGTTAGATTTGCTAGTATCTTACTGAGAATCTTTAATCCATTTTGAATTTATTTTTGTGTATGGTGTAAGTAAGTGGTCTAGTTTCATGCTTTTTCATGTTGCTGTCTAGTTTTCCCAGCATTATTTGTTGAAGAGACAGTATTTTTCTCATTGGATATTCTTTCCTAGTTTGTCTATGATCAACTGAACATATGGTTGTGGGCTTATTTCTGGGTTTTCTATTCTGTTCTATTAGTCCATGTACCATTCTGTTTTTGATTACTACCACTTTGTAATATAACTTGAAGTCGGGAATTGTCATGCCTCCAGCTATACTTTTCTTTTTCAAGGTTGCTTTGGCTATTAGGGGTCTTTTGTGGTTCCATACAAATTTTAGGATCCTTTGGTCTAGTTTTGTGAAAAAATGCTGTTGGTATTTTAATAGGTACTACATTAAGTATGTAGATTGCTTTGTGTAGTATAGATATTTTAACAATATTTAGACTTCTAATCCATGAGCATGGAATGGTTTTTTATTTCTTTGTGTCCTGTTCAATTTCTGTAATCAGTGTTTTATAGTTTTCAGAGTACAGGTCTTTATCTCTTTGGTTAGGTTTATTCCTAGGTGTATCATACATGCATGTTTGGGATTGATTCCTTAATTTTCTGTCGCTTAACTATTGGTGTATAGAAATGCAAGAGATTTCTATACATTGATTTTTGTATCCTGTGACTTTACTGAATTCATGTATCAGTTCTAGAAGCTTTTTGGTGGAATCTTTAGAGTTTTCCATATATAGTATGTCATCTGCAAATAGTGAAAGTTTGACTCCTTCCTTGATGATTTGAATACTTTTGTTGTTGCTGCTGTTGTCTGCTTAGTGTGGTTAGAATTTCCAGTACTATGTTAAATAACAGTTGTGAGAGTGGATACCCCCCTCATTCCTGACGGTAGACGAATAGCTGTCAGTTTTTCCCCATGGAGATGATACTAGCTGTGGGCTTTCATATATGGCCCTTATTATGTTGAGGTCTAACCTTACTTTG
Organism: Acinonyx jubatus; assembly: GCF_027475565.1. NCBI lineage: Eukaryota > Metazoa > Chordata > Mammalia > Carnivora > Felidae > Acinonyx > Acinonyx jubatus. The sequence continues at coordinate 90,896,473 of NC_069385.1, read as the reverse complement.
TTGAGGGTTTTTATCATGAATGGATCTTGTACTTTGTCAAATGCTTTTTCTGTATTCATTGACATGATCATATAGTTCGTTTATTAAAGTGATGTAGCATGTTGATTTGTGAATATTGAACCATGCTTGCAACCAGGAATGAATCCCATTCGATCATGGTGAATGATTTTTTTTAATGTATGTTGGATTCAGTTTGTTAACATTTTATTGAGGACTTTTGCATCTATATTGATCAGGGATATGTAGTTCTTTTTTAGGGGTGTCTTTAGCCCATATTGATATGAGAGTAATGCTGGCCTCAAAGAATAAGTTTTGCTTCCTTTTCTATTTTTTTGAATAGTTTGAGAGGAATAGGTATTAACTCTTCTTTAAAAGTTTGCTAGAATTCACCAGTGAAGCTATCTGGCACTGGACTTTTGTTTGTTGGGAATTTTTGGTTACTGATTCAATTTCTTTGCAGGTTATCAGTCTTTTCAATTTAACATTTCTTCCTGTTTCAGTTTTGGTAGTTTATATGTTTCTAGGAATTTATTCATTTCTTCCAGGTTGTCCAATTTTTTGGCATATTGTTTTTTATAGTATTTTCTTTTACTTGTTTATATTTCTGTGCTTTTGGTTGTTACTTCTCTCATTTTTGAATTTATTTGCTTCCTTTCTCTTCTATTTTTGGCAAGACTGGCTGGAATTTTATCAATTTAATTTTTTCAGAGAATCTGCTCCTGGTTTCATTGAGCTATTGTTTTTTTTTGTTGTTGTTGTTTGTTTGTTTCCAAATCATTTCTTCTCTAACATGTATTATATCCTTCCTTCTCCTAGCTTTAGGCTTTCTTCTTTTTTCTAGCTCTTTTAGTTGGTTGTCTGAGATTTTTCTTACTTCTTGAGGTGGGCCTGTATTGCTGTATACTTCCCTCTTAGAACGACTTTTATTGCATCCCAAAGGTTTTGGGCAATTACTTGCTTATTTTCATTTATTTACTTTTTGATCGATCCACTCATTATTTAATAGCATGTTGTTTAACTTCCATGTATGTGTGTTTCCAGATATTTCCTTGTATTTGACTTCAAGTTTCATAGCATTGTGGTCATAAAGGTTCAGGGTATTACTTCAATCTGTTTGTTTTTGTTGAGGTGTGTTTTGTAACCTAATATATGACCTGTTATGGAGAGTGTCCCCTGTTCACTTGAAAATGTGTATTCTGCTTTGGAATGTTCTGAATATATCTGTCAAGTTCTTCTGATCCAGTGTGTCATTCAAAGTCCTTGTTTCCTTGTCTATTTTCTCTTTAGATGATCTGTCCATTGATGTGTGTGTTAAAATCCCCTATTATTGTATTATCGATGAGTTCCTTTAGGCTTGTTATTGTTTTACATATTTGGTGCTTTTGTGTTGGGTACATAGTATTTACAGTTGTTTAATCTTGTTAGATTATCTCCTTTATTATGATATAGGGCCCTTTTGTCTCTTCTTACAGTCATTGTTTTAAAGTCTAGTTTGTTTGGTATAATTATTGGTACTCTGGCTTTCTTTTGACATCCATTTGTATGATAAATGTTTCTCCTTCCCCTCACTTCCAATCTGCAGTTGTCTTTAGGTCTAAAATGAATCTCTTGTAGGCAGCATAGATATGGGCCTTGTTTTGTTTTGTTTTTAAATACATTCTGACACCTTATGTCTTTTGATTAGAGTGTTTACTCCATTTACATTCAAAGTAATTATTGCTATGTATTTATTGTCATTTTTTCATTGTCATTGTTTCTGGAGATTTTCCCTGATCTTTTCTGGTCTTTGTCATTTTTGGCATCTCCTTCACACTCATTAATATTTCTTGCAGGGCTGGTTTGGTGGGCACAAACTCCATTAGTTGTTGTTTGTCTGGGAAACTTTTTCCCTCCTTCTATTCTGAATGATAGCCTTGCTGGATAGAGTGTTCTTGGCTGCAGATTTTTTTTCCATACAGCACTTTGAATATGCTATGCCACTCCCTCTGGCTTGCCAAGTTTCTGTTAAGAAATCTCCAGCTAACCTTTTGGTTTCTCCCTTATAAGTTCAGGACTTCTTTTCTCTGGCTCCTTTTAAGATGTTTTTCTTTATCATTATACTTTTCAAGTTAAATTATAATATATCTTGGTTTTGGCCTGAATTTTTTAAACTTTTTTTTAATGTTTATTTTTGAGGGAGAGAGACACACAGAGCATGAGTGGGGTTGGCCACAGAGAGAGGGAGACACAGAATCCAAGGCAGGTTCCAGGCTCTGAGCTGTCACCACAGAGCCCCATGCAGGACGTGAACTCACAGGCCATGAGATCATGACCTGAACTGAAGTTGAACACTTAACCAACTGAGCCACCCAGGCACCCCTGGTCTGCTTTTGTTGATTTGATGGGAGTTCTCTGTGCCTCCTGGATCTGGATGTCTGCTTCCTTCCCTGATTAGGGAAGTTGTCTGCTATTATTTCTTCAAATACATTTTCTGCCTCCTTTTCTCTTCTTCTTCTGGGACTCTTATACAAATATTATGTTTGATGGAGTTGGTGAGTTTCCCTAAATCTACTCTCATGTTGCATAATTCTTCTCTCTTTTGTTCATCTCTGTTAATTTGTTATTTTGTCTTCTTGGTCCTTAATACAGATGTCCTTGGTCCTCTGCTTCTTCTAGTCTCCTATTCATTTCTTTAAGTCTGTTTCTAACCTCATTTATTTCATTATTCATCCCTGATTATTTTTTGCCTCTCTTATCTCTGTGGTAAGGGTCTTATTGATACCTTCTATTCTTTTTCTCCAGCCCAGTAAGTATTGTTATGATTATGGTTTTAAATTCTCCATCAGGCATATTATTTATATTTGTTTTACTTAGATCTCTGGCTGTGGCCTTGTCTTATTCTTTCATTTTGGGTAAATTCTTCCATCTTGGTATTTTGTCTAAATCTCTGCCTTCTTCTCTGTGTTAGAAAAGCCAGTTATATCTCCTGTTCCTGAAATAATGGCCTTATAGAGAAGAGGTCATGCAGTGCCCAGGGCCTAGAGTTTCAGGGAGTCTCTCTGGTGTGTGCTGTGTATAGTCTTCTGATGTGTTTTGACTCCTCTGTCCTTCAGGTCAGTCATCTGTGGATGTTCTCCTTGCCTGCTGTGGGTGGTGTGTGGTCCCTTGCCCAGATGTGGTGAATTTTAACTTGGTGTGCTCTTGTCTGAATGTGAAATGAGACTGTCACTACCTCCACCGGATCTGAGTCCCTGCAGAATTCTCTGCTCAGAAGATATGGTAGGGGCAGGGATTTGTGCTGGTCTTGTGGGAGGGGTACCCACCATGCTGGTACTTTGACAAGTGTGATTAAGAAAGGCAGTCCCACCAGTGTGCAGGGAGATGGAACTTGGTGTAAGCAACTTATGCAGTGTTCCAGAGGTGTCTTTGAGTTTATGCTGAGGGCTGGGAGAGGTAAATTGTGCTGGCCAACTTCTTTGTCCTAGAGAGACATCTGTGTGAATGCTGCCTCTCTGGGATCCACTCTGAAGGGTATGAAAATTCTCCCTACTGTGTGCCCCGGGCATTCTTCAAATAGCTACTCCCATGCTGTCTTCCCTGCATTATTTGCCTGCCTTCTCTTCAGGAGCAGGGCAGTGTCCTCTGGGCTCTATCCCAGCCATGCCTGCTGCTGACCTTTAGAACTCCAGGGTTTAAGCCCTGTTGGTTGCAAGAAGTCATGAAATTCAGCCCATTTTATATTCCAAACCAATACCTGTGGGGATACCTTCTCATTGTACATTCCTCTATGTGCTCCCCTTGCCACCCCCCCCCCCCCCCACACACACACTTGTCTTGCTTTCTTTCAATAAACAGAAGATATGGCTCTCCAGCTAGGAGAGGAGATCCTTCTCTAAGAAAAATTTATTTGATTTTTACCAGTTTCTGAACCTCGATGATTACACCAGTTAGACAAAACATTAGCTAGAATTCTTTCAAGTGAAAACTGTGTCCCTTTAAGGCTCAATATGCAAGATAAGAAATGTGTATGTGTCTTTTCTGGCATGTAGTGTACTGATGCTTTATTATAACCAGAATGGCAGCCTCGGGGGTTAATGAGTAGAGTAAGAAAAGTGAACCAGTTTGCTGGAGAAGACACCACATTATATTACTCAGAGTTGGAAGGCTTCAGTGAAAAATTCATCAATGTGGGAAGCAAAGACTGCATGTCCATTTTGAGGTATCATGTCACTAAATGAAAATACATATTTATATATAAATTGTGAGGACTTCAGGACAAAGTAAATATAATTAAGTCTTCTATAGAGTAGCTGGTACCTTGCACACTTCTGGGAAATTACTAATCTGCTTGTATGTCCATTTTAATCATGTCATATACACACAAGTACATATTATAACAACTTTTAGTCCTAAAAATCTTAGAATTTTTATCATCAGCATGTTTATTTGCTAAGTAGAACTTCAAGGTGGAATGAGGGAACACAATTTCAGGTTTGAAATTATCAGCCATTTAATTTTTTTCCTTTTATGCATTTTTGTGAACTATAATAAACATCTTTGATTTATATTTTAGAAAGATAATACTGATTAAAAACGAATAATTTTGTAATTTGATTTATAGAAGTTATCTCCCTAACTCCATGATCCTTTCTGGAGCAAAGAGAGGTCAGAGAAAGATATTAAGCATGGCATCCTCATATTAGTTTAAGGTACTATGGATAGAGTTAGCTCGTATAATACAGGCATCTTCACTCTGTTCTGACTGTTGAAGTTTTTCCAAAACTAGCTTAAAAAATTTCAAATATGTGGTGGTAATTTTGGGAAAGCAGGGTATATGTTTTGTAGAAATATAGAATATCTGAAACCCAGATAAGTGAGAAGCATAAAGATGTGTAGGGTTTTTTGTTTGTTGGTTTGTTTGCTTGTTTTTTTTCTCCAGCTTTGTTAAGAAATAAGTGGCATGTAACACTGTATAATTTAATGTGTACAATGTGTTGATTTCATACTTCTATATTTAATGAATACCACCATCACAGTAACACCTAGTAAGCACCTTCATCACATCACGTCCCATAATTACTAGTGTGTGTGTGTGTGTGTGTGTGTGTCGGGGGCGGTAGGGGGGGTGGTTGTGGGAGCTCATAGAGCCTGGCTGGTTAAGAATAAGAAAGAAATATTTGCAGCCTGGGGAATGGCAGGCTGAGAAGCAGCAAAGCAGACCAGGAAAACCTGTCTCCTTTGGAATGTCAAGGCTGAAAACAGCCAGACCTTGCCTATAGATCAACATGTTTTCTCACTCTGTAAATTCCAAATCTAAAGTAGTAAAACAACCCCCTTCCTATGGTGTATACACTGCCCTTGTGATGTACACTTACACGTCACTACCCTGATTGTACTGTTCCACGAATAATCTATGAGTATGCTTTGTTTCCTCTTTTGAAACTACACATTGCTTTCCCCTGCACACCTTGAAATGTACTAATAAGATTCTCAATGAAAACTGGAGAAGAACTTTGCTTGGAGCCATCACCAATGGCTGCTTGGCTGGAGCCATCACCAATAGAATGCTTGGTTCCTTTGACCTCCTCCTTTATCTTACTCAGGAGTCTGGAGTTATCTGTCATCCGCCACCCCGAGGTTTGCTGGTCAAACCTGGCATGTGGTGAGAACATTTAAGATCTACTTTTAGGGATTTTCAAGCCTATAATACAGTATTACTAATTATAGTCACTGTACTATACATAAGATCCCCAGAATGTGTTAATCTTATAGCTGGAAGTTTATGCTCCTTGACCAACATCTTTGATTTTCCTCCCTCCCTCAGCCCCTGGTAACCATCATTTTAGTTTGTTTCTATGTGTTTGGTGTTTTTAGATTCAGATCTGGGTGACATCATACAGACATCTTTCTGTCTGACTTTCCTCAGTATATTCCTCAAGTTCCATCCATGTTGTAGAAAATGACAGGACTTCCTTCTTTCTCATCGCTAAATAATATCCTTCTGTGTGTACCACATCTTGAATCATTCATTGGGAATTTAGTTTGTTTCTATATCTTGGCTGTCATGAATAATGCTGTGAGGACATTAGGAATGCAGATATCTCTTTGAGATCCAATTTGCATTTTCTTTGGATATGTACCCAGAAGTGTGATTACTGGATCATATGCTAGTTCTATTTTTAATTTTTTGAGGACCCTCCATACTGTTTTCCACAGTAGTTGCACCAATTTACAACAAAGGTTCTCTTTTCTCCACACTCTCACCAACACCTACCTCCTATGTTTTTGATGACAGCCATTCTAACAGGTATGAATGGCTCATTGTGGTTTTGATTTGCGTTGCCCTAATAATTAGTGATACTGAGCATCTTTTCATGTACCTATTGGACATTGGAGGTCTTCTTTGGAAAAATGCCTATTCATTTCCTTTTTTCAGTTGCTTGCTGTTTTATTATTGAGTTAAAGGAGTTCATTAAATACCTTGGGTATTGACCCCTTATCAGATATATGATTTGCAAATTTTTTTCTTATTCCATAGGTTTTTTTTTTTCATTTTTTTGGTTTTCTTCTCTGTGCAGAGGCATTATTTGACAAGTTTTTTTTTCCAAAAGAAAAGATGGTCATTAATCACCTTAAAGTTTATATTATATATTTTTTAAATTTTTTTAAAAAAGTTGCCTCATTTATCATAGTTTTTACTTAGAATGTAACATTACATATATTTTATAAATCTGATCAGATTTATAAAGATAAATTGTGAAGATATTGCAAAGCGCCTGCATAGACTGCAGCCAGTTTATTGGGATATCTTACATTAAAATGACTCCTTTGTACAATTAATGAACCACTAAATTTGTTGTTGTTATGAGCCAGTCTCCATTGTTCAAATTCTTTTAGCTTACATCTACTACCCTGATATTGTCCAGGATCCTAACCAGGATACTTCATTACATTTTGTCATCATTTCTCTTTAATCTCCCCTTAACTATGAGAAGTTCTCAGATTTTGTACATGTGTGTATAATTTTATTAATTTAACTCTTTGAGAGTATTAGCCAAGTACTTCATAGAATGTTCCTTAATTATTTTGTATAGGGTATTTGTCTCTTCTCTTTATTTGGTAACTTATATAAGTAAGAATTCACAGATATTAATTTAAAATGTTGAATTATAATCCAATAATGGTATACTTATTTAGATACTCAATTAGTCCAGCCTTGGCTATTGGAAATCCTACTCCCATGTTACTTCAACATGTTCCTGTCATGTGGATCACTGCTTTTACTTGAGCACTTCTTTACTTTCTGACAGCGCAAAATGATCTAGGCTAATTTGTATATTATTTGCCCCAGTCCTAGAATCAGCCATTTCTCCAAAGAACTCTGGTTCCTTTAATTAGAGAATTGTGTGAGAAACTACTATACAGGCTCTAGGTGTTCTCACTACTATTGGAGAGAATAAGGAAATATTTGTATACTGATCTGTGTTTATTATACATATTTATTGATATTCCTGTATGTAGTTACTTCTATCTAAAGCTAAACTTGAATTCACACTCATATCTCCAAATCTAATCCCTTGATAAACAAATGGATCATCATACACGTTTCCCCTTACTTACCAGTAACCTACTCACAGATCAGAAAAACTGGCTTCTATCATCTGCTGTCCATTTAATTAATTGTTCTGTTTCTATATACATATATTGTGGCCTCAGACTTGTTAACCCTATCTCCACAGAAAGGGCTCTATCAACTAGAGTATAGTGCTTACTTACCATTTCTTTTGAGTCATTTAATTTGTGTCCTTTAATCCTCTAGATTTCACTCATTTCCAAAATAATCTAGGTCTGCAACTTTCCACCCCCTCATTTTCAGTAAAGTGGTTTCATATACTTGCAATACACAAAAATTGGTTTTTTTCCTCCTTCTATTCTGTCCTAAAATCTCAGACACCTAAATGATTTTCTAAGATTTTTATGCGTTAAAGTTATTATTTGTGCTGTAAACTTCTAAGTGTTTCAACAAATAAATCATGGCATGTATCTACACAATTTTATATAAAATGGTTTCACAGCCCTGGAGAAATCTATGTACTTCATCTACTCAAACTTCTCTCTCCAACCCTGGACGCTTAGGAACCACGAATATATTTACTGTCTTAATGGTTTTGTGTTTCTAGAGCATTATACAATGGGAACTACACAGTATACTTTTCAGATTGGTTTCTTTCATTTAAAATATGTGCTTAAGATTTATTGTGTCTCTTTATGAATTGATAGCTCATTTATTTATCACTGAATAATATTTTTATGAGTATACCACGGTTTATCCATTCACCAATTGAAAGGCATATCAGTTGCTTATAGATTAGGCATTTTTAAATCCTAAATACCTATGTATGTAATTACTGGAGTGTGCTTATAATTTTGAAAACTGCCAAACTATCTTCCAAAATTGAACTACTTTCCCCCCACACACAATTATTGATCCAGTTTCTTTGCGTATCTGTTGAAATGGTACATTATACTGATTGAATTTTGATGTTGGAACAGACTTCCAAGACTCTAATGAATTCCACTTGTTATGGGCTATAGTTCTGTTCACATATTATATTTGATTTGTTAATATTTTGTTAAAGATTTAACATTTATAATGTTATAAATGTTATATGTATATACATATACATATATATAATATATATAACATATATATATGTATATGTATATACATTTATAAATATATAAATGTATAAATGTTATAAATGTTATAAATGTATAACTAATATACATTTAATGTTTTAAATTGAAGATAGCTGGAAAATCCCCCAATATTTGGTGACTACACATCACACTTTTTTTCCAAATACTTTTTCTATGTATGTTTTTATTTTTGACAAAGAGAGAGAAAGAGGGGCAGAGAGAGAGGGGGAGAGAGAATTCCAAGCATGCTCTTACTGTTAGTGTAGAGCCAGATGCGAGGTTGGACTCACCAACTGTGAGATCATAACCTGAGCTGAAATCAAGACTCAGATGCTTAACTGAACTGAGCCACCCAGGCACCCACATCACACTTCTAAATAACACATTAGTATAAGTCTCAAAAGAAATTTAAAATAATTTTGGACTAGAGCTCCTGGGTAGCTCTGTTCGTTGAGCATCCAACTCTTGATTTTAGTTCAGGTCATGATCCCAGGGTCTTGGGATCAAGCCCTGCATCAGGCTCCACACTGAGCTCCTCCTCTCCCTCTCTCCCCCTCGCTTGGGCTTGCATGCTCTCAGTGTCTCTTTTTCTCTCTCTGTATATATACGTACATGTATACATATGCATGTATATGTATATATCATTTTTGGGCCAAATTGAAATTTTCAAAATTTGTTGGGATGAAATGAAGGTAGTGCTTGGAATGAAATTTATTACATAAGTGGTGACATTGACTTTTATTTTCTCTTTTCCAATCTAAATTCAATTATCTAAGTTTCTATCTTAGGAAACATAGAAAAGAGAGAAGCTTAAGTGTACAGCAAGCTAAAGAAAATACACAATAAATTGCAGTCGAAATTGTGAAATTGAAAATGGAAAAGCAAAATCAATGAAACTAAGAGTTGGGTTGTTTTTTTTTTTTAAATATCAGTAAAAATTGATTAACCTCTAGTCAGTCTAACCAAGAAAAAGTACATATTACCAAAAATGATAGGTCATTAATATTGATCTCACAGCCATCAAAATGTAATAAAGGAAACTGTGAACAACTCTTTCCATAAATCTAATATCTTGTATATGATGGACAAATCCCTTGAAGGACACATGCTACCAATACTCACAAAAGGAGAAATAAACTGAATACTTCTGTCTATTAAAGATATTGGATCAGTAATGACCTTCCAAAAAGGAAAGCAGCAAGTCCAGATGATTTTACTCGTGTATTCTCCCAAATATTTAAAAATGAAATTATAGCAGTTCTCAATCTCTTTCAGAGAGTAGAAATATAATACTTTCTAACTCCTTCTATGAAGCCATTATTACCCTATTATCCTAACAGCAAAACTAGGTAAAGACATTGCAAGAAAGGAAAATTATAGACCAATATCTCTCATGAGGAAGAATACTCAAGAAAATATTAGCAAATTGAATCCAAGAGGGTATAAAATTTTTATTAACTTGTTTCAGTGTTTTAAAACCCTTTCCTTGTATCTGCCTAAGTTTTATCAGAGTATTTCATTTCTTCCATAAAAATGTGAAATCTTTCCTCCATGAAAATGTGAATCTTCTGTGAGCTAATTTGGCTATGATTCTACCTTCATGCCACCACATTGTCAGACAACTTGGCCCAGGGCTGAGCCTGAGCCCCATTTTCTAAAACTTTGTTTTCTAACAGGAGTCCTCTTGTACTCTGGGCAGAAAACTTGGAATTTTGAGGCACTACCAACTTACCATCTTTGACTCCTTAGAAATTATACCAATATTCTAACTTTTAGAATATGAGACAAGCTGCTATTTTATAATATTTTGGCATTATTCAAGACAAACAAATTCATTGTTTTATCTTGTTTCTCCCCTTTGCTGCTTGTTCTTTTCATGCCTGCTACTAAGATCTTGATGCATCTTGAAGCTAAGAGCTTAAATATGATGCCATCTTATTTCTATTTATTTTCTAAGGTTAACCCAAATGGCAGCTCAATGTGCTGTTCTAGAATTTTCTTTTTTTTTTTTCTTTTTATGATTACTTCTGGGCTTACAAGCTTTCAGCTTTCTAAAATTGTATATATTTCATTAAAAAATATATATGAGCCATCTTTATTTTTCTGACCTTTATCTCTGGTCCTTCCAATCTCCAATATTTCAGAGTTTTGGTGATCACATCAAAAAGGTTTTTTTTTTTTAATTTTTAGTATATATATATTTGAGAAAGAGAGAGACAGAGTGTGAGTGGAGAAGGGGCAGAGAGAGAGGGAGAAATAGAATCCAAAGCAGGCTACAGGCTCCGACCTGACAGCACAGAGCCCAATGTGGGACTTGAACTCACAGACATGAGATCAAGACCTGAGCTGAAGTCGGACACCCAACCAACTGAGTCACCCAGGTGCCCCCAAAAGTTTTGTTTTTGGTCTTTTGAGTTAATGGTTTTTATAAAATATTTTGTTATAATAATCAGCATAGAAATATTTATTTCTATATTTACTTTCAAGTGTATTCAGTATTACTATTAGATTTATATCCTAGATATCCCTTTTAATTTTGAAAACTAATCTTTGAAGCTATAATTCTACTTTCCAGGTTAAAGTATCTGAGCTTCTGCTAATATACATCATTATATATATATATATATATATATATATATATATATATATATACACACACACATATATATATGCATATATATACATGTATATATGTATATATATATATAAATTAGTATACATATACAGTACACATACATATATTGACATTGACATTTATATACATAAATAAAATTTTCTAATTCTTTTCCCAAATATACACATGTATGTATCCACATATACCACCAACAACCTAATTTGGATGACTTGAATCTAATAGCCTATTTGGAAAAATTTAAAGACTCCTCTTGTACAAGACACCTTTTGTTCCATCAGTCCCCTGCTAATAGTTTCCTTTCCTGAGGAGGTCAATTGTTATCTATTTAATGAATCCAGCTTCTCGCACTTTGAACACTGAAACCTTCATGTTCTTTCCTGAATGCTAAAGGCCTGTCTGGTCGTACAACACACTGCTGCCATGCCAACAGGCTAGCAAACATCTATTTTCAACTGACAACAGGCACATATCTCCTGCTTATTTTGCCCAAAGCTTTTTCAATTCTTTTGACACTCAACATACAAACTATACAATTAGAAAGTAATATAACAATTAAGAATTATACCCCTTCTTAATCTCTCCAAACTTATTCCTGAAGAAATGCAAAGAAAATTTTCTGTCCTAATATTTATAATTTCAAACTCCTTAGTGTTGTGTAATTATTCCTGGGAGGTGCATTGTGTGAGCTGTTTACATGAGATGAATGGAACCATGAATTTATAAGTACATGCTCCATTACACTCAGAGTGTATTGCTTCTTAATTTACGTCTTGCTTTGGGCCATGCAGAAGATTATTCTGGCTATTTTAAAAGAGCTGTTCCAAATTCTGTAGATTCATCTCCCACGGGTCCTTTTTATTCTGCGATTTTAAAATCATTTGGTGGGCAGAAATTTCACCATGCATTTGTCAGATAAATTTCCCACTTATCATATTTGGCTTATGGCAATATGGTAGTTTTCAGAAGAAGAAAGCAAAAAGCTCATGACTTACTCTAATGGGACAGGAAAATGTAGAGCTAGAAGACAAAGAATATAATTATATTTTTATGAGCAACCATGTAAATATATTACTAAAAATTTTCTTTTAAATAGCATAGTCAAATGGAGAAAGAAGTAAAAGCATTGGAAACCAGACTGAAAAATCCTTTGATCTGACTTCTAGACTGCTCTGCTTAATAAATTAAAGGCATCAACTTTATGCATCTGACTAAAATGCACCTAATTAAGGATATCATTACTAAGGATCTTACTAGGAAAAAAAATAAAAACTTAGGAACTTGAGGAATGTTGCTTCTGAATAAAATAACTTATCTTGTAAGAAAACAAAATTTAATATACCCAAATTAGCATATTTGCCAATGAGTTCCTCTTTTTAAATAACTCAAAATCATCGATATTTTCTCTGAGAATGGGAGAAATTCAGGAGTTATGATTCTCCTCGCACATAAAGTCATTAATTTGATCAAAATTTATGACCCCACTTGAATTCAAAAATTGGAAAATAACACTAAGTAACCTGAGTGTTTCACAAATTAGTTGTCTGTGTTTGGGGAAGATTTTTAAGTTTTCTGTGTTTCTGATACATAATATGTAGAACAAAGTAGCGTAGTCAGAAGGCCATTCTTGCAACTTTGGAATTTTGTTTCTAACCTGTTACCAAGCATGTTACCTATAAAACAGAAGAGCAGTGGATTTTTTTCCCCCAGTTAATGTACTTCAAGTAAATTCATTGTATAAAAAATAAGTTATTTAATGTTTACTGTTCTTATAATTATATTACTGAGATTAGTAGGTCAATAGACTAGAAAAACACCTCTATAATAATATTAGGGAATGTTTCTCCAATTCCCAAAGGCACATGCTCCCTGCCCTTTTCCACACTTATAACTCCTGGAAATTCTCTTGTATGGAGGAGATTTGTGGGGAGCAAAATTGGAGAAGGAGTTGATGGCCATGTGTATTTTGCAAAGTTCACAAGTATCTTGTGATACAGTCTCTTCCTAACCCAGTGTTAACTAGTTTAGATTGATCTAACACCTTTTGAGGGTATATGCAACTATGTAGACAGTATTTTTCTAACCTTCCTAAAAGAATATCAACCATACATAAAAAAAATCTACATTTAAAATTTCTTTTTTTTTTTAATTTTAGAGAGTGCACATGCAAATGTTGGAGAGGGGCAGAGGGGGAGAGAGAGAGAATCCCAAGCAGGCTCCATGTGATTAGTGCAGAGCCTGGTGTGGGGTTCAATCCCAAGACCCTAGGATCATGATCTGAGCCAAAACTAATAGTTGGACACTCAACTGAGCCACCCAGGCACCACAATCAGTTTTAATTATGGCTTTAGTGTATCCCCACTCTTGAATTTGAAAAAAAAAATGTAAGGCTAACTTGAACTATTTGTTCACTATAATTATGGATAGGTCATATCTTTATACCCCAAAATTTCATGTTCTAAACACTCATTAACTATTTAGAATCTTGTCAACATATAGAACCTTTACTATATATACTTGTTCCTTTATATGTTTCTGGACATAAGTCATGGAAGGAAAGAATTCTCTAAGAAAATGTGCACTGAGGCTATGGAAGGTTTATTGCAAAAAAGTCAAAAGGGATGTCAGGCTTTGTGATCCGGGCTTTGATGTAGGCTTAGATTTTTATCCGCATCAGAGCCATGAATGAACAAAAAATGCACACATGACTAAAGCAAACACAAATATACTGCACTCAAATATAGTTTATTAAATGTATACTATACCAGGCAAAGAATTAAACACACTCAGTTTAATTCTTGCTGCAACACTTTGAGGTTTTTATTGATTTCTCCATTTTAGGTATAAGTTTAACTTTATACAAGGTCATAGAGTTAGTAACTCTCAGGTGGCATTTGACTCTGTTCAGAGTTTTGTAAAGATCTGCATCAGAACTCCTCCTTGCAGCTTACTAGGTGTACAATCTTGGGAAAGATACTGATAACTGTCATATAGACCTCAACACTCATGTGTGTCCATAATAAATTGCCTTTCCTGCTTGTAGTCAAAGCATATGGACAACCGAATTGCATCCAAAGGTTTTAAGGATGGAATGAGAGTGAGGGAGTTTAATGATTTAAATGTTTGACCACTTCAAGCTAATGTCCTATAGTAACACTATCACTGATTATGTCTCAAACATAGCATCACAATTCCCTTTAATTACCCTCAGAAATATGTTGGAAGGATTGCATTTATATTAAATATTTGTGTGTATATATTAGATCTATAGACATATGTACTATATGTCTGGAGAGAGAGAGCAAGTGCATGAAATTTTGGTAATGCAAGCCACAGAGGAAAGCTCCCCAGTCTTCTCTGATACTGCAGATATGTAAATGACTATGAAAACAAATTTCAAAAGAATATTTTAAGGTTGAAGTTAGGAAATTTGATATCGCCAAAGAAAAGAAAAATACTTTTTATAATTTCTGGCATCCATACACAAAACAAATATTTTGTTTTGGGGGCATGGATATTCTTAATATTGGATGTCTGCAAATCAATTTCCTGGGAAATAAATTAGATAATACACATTCTTTTCTGTTCTTTAGAAAAGACCTTACTATTTACTCTGTATTCCTTTCATAGACAAAGAGTTTCTTGACCTTAAATATTACTATATTGATATAAATATTGATTAACATTAATATGTATTGATTATCTCAAACTTTATTTCACCTAGCTCTTTAAAATCTTTTAACTGCTTCCATTCTTCATAGAATAAAATCAATTCCTATCCTAGTCTGCAAAGCCTTGAATAATATAACCATATTTTAAGTTTCTCTGGGCTCATGTTCAACCACTCCCACCATAAAAGGCTATTTACAGTTCCTTGGAAGTTTTTATATCTTTCCTGCTTCTGGCCTTTGAACACACTACCCTCTTCTATTTCCACTTAGTTTTCTAGCTAAATCATATTCATCTTTTAGTGCACACTTTATTATTTCTCCAGTAGAGCTAAACTCAGAGACAGGTCGTTTCATGTAATATTCTATATTAAAATATAGTGCTTAGTCTTTGTTAGAGTTTTTTTGGTACCTATAATGACTGACACTTAATACATTTTTAATAAAAAATGAACAAACAATTGATTTTTCTATGCCTTTATTCAAGTCTAAGCTCATTTTAGAATAATGCATTTTAAAAAATCTGGATGAAATGATATCAGGTATAAGCCCTGTTCTAAAAATTACTTGGCCTCTTTCAGATGATTTTTTTATATTGGTATTTTTGTAAATATTGACTTCAGTATCTTACCCCATTTATAAGTGGCAGACAGACCAATTAGTAAATCTCTTCAGATACATAAATATTGACATTGCAATTTATTAGGTATCACAATACATTTTTTCCCATCTTTTTCTTTCTTTTTTTTCTTAATTGATTCTTTAACTCCTTAAGTTCATGGAAAATCTCCAATGTTTTCTATACCTCACAAAATTTAGTATTGAAATTTTCCTTTTCATTATTTTTAAAATTTTTTAAAGTTTATTTATTTATTTTTGAGAGACAGAAAGTGAGCAGGGGAGGGGCAGAGAGAAGGAGGGAGAGAGAGAGAATCCCAAGCAAGCTCTGCACTGTCAACACAGAGCCCGATGTGGGGCTCAAATCCCAAACTGTGAGATCATGACCTGAGGTGAAACCAAGAGTCAGACGCTTAACCCACCGAGCCACCCAGGTGTCCCATCCTTCTCATTATTATCATCATATTCTCTATATTGCATACATGGACAGAGTGCTTACTTAGCATCAGATATAATCTTCACAACAATTCTGAGATAACTACAGATACTATCCTCATTAAAAACATGAGTAACCTTAGTATCTACAGTGACTTTTTCATGTAGCAAATGTTAGGGGAGGAATTGAACCCAGAAAGCCAGTCAGTGGGGTCTCTTCTGTAAGTAGTATTCAAAGAACATGTGTTTTTATGGTTTAAGATTGCCTGAGTAGCTAGTAATCTGTGTATTCATGATACACTAGTATTAATGCACTTAAGAGTGGGAGACCCACCTTGGGTCTGGACAGATCTTTAGTAGGTATGCTTTTAGATATGTCCTGGAGAGAGGTTCCCAGTGCTAGCCAATATAGTTATCAATAACTGAATACCTTATGATAATCGTCTTCCTTTCTGATTCTATACACTTTCCATGTTGCAATGCCATCCTTAGCAGCTTACTCAGATAACTGATTTGCACATTAGTCATCAGTATACATGTTAACATTTTTCATGAAATGCAATATGTTTCTGCTTGTAGTAATAATTTGACTAATAATTTATATCTTTTGTTAGTAAGTAGTTCTGGTTTGTTAATCACTAAAGGAAATGGTATCAACTATATCTGATTTTTCTCAAATGTGAAAAAGTACAAGAATTACTATATTAGCAAAATTACTTCTATTTTGCAAGTTTAAAAATGTTAGTCAATAAATGGTTTTTTTTTATCATGTTAGGAACGAGTTAGATAAGAAAACCAAAAACAAGAAAAACAAGTTATTTGTAAAATATTTAATGTAGCTGTTGACATGATTTCCATACAAATTCAAACAAGTGGCCTCATGTTCTCTTTCTCTCTTAAAAGAAAACAAGTTTGATTTAATGATTAACTTAAAAAATTAGATATTTTTTTCAAAGCTTTCAATAGATGTAATGGAAATTATATATTAATGAAATATGAATGGAATTTTGCCTCTTTTTAAAACTGAGGGACTATTTGCCAAAGACAGTGAAAAGAGATGTGTGTTGTAACTTGACCCAGATTGATCCTATTCAATTATTTTATTTTTATTTGAAGAAAGAAATACAGAAACAAGTGATTTAACTCAAGTTGAACATTGGAGCAGCAAAGTTAAGTAGAACCAGGCTGGAGTTGGCCCCACGGGGTCAACCTTAAGAAATTTATATTTGGGTAAGCAGAAACAAAACACTGAGCAGAACTGACATGCTCAAGAGAGAATGAAATATTTCTACAACAAGAAATAGGAAATAGAGACCATGTAGCCCCAGACATTAAGATGAGCTATCTAAAGATTTTTTTTCCAGTTTTATGGTAGCTAACTGTACTTCCTAAAATTGGGTATCTGGAAAGTGTTTTGTATGTTCTCAATTAGCTACCTTTGTAATCTGGGCTCATCTGAAAGATTCTTGGACCCTGGAAAGCAAATACTCCCCAATTAAAACAATCTCATATTGAATGAGTTACCTAAAAGTGTATTTTTATAGAATCAAATTTCTTGTAACTGTACATACATATCACCTATGCTATCTAGATTTCGCTCCTTGTAATATATAGAAAGGATAATCCTTTTTAACATGTATTTAGGGACTGGTTCTTTGCTTGAGTTTTTTTTTTCTCTGTCAAATGAAATGTTTATTTCTAATCCTTCAATTAAAGATTCTTCAGATGAAAACATTATAATTGCATTAAAATTTGAGAATGGAATGCACTGCATGAGGAATATTTGTATTTTTTCTCTAACTCTATATGTACCTGAGTTGTTACATTAGAAATTATAAAAAGGGAATCTGAATTCTAGTTTATCCTCCCTGAAATTCCATGTTAACCTTTACTAGTGTAGTTAATGGGTGTGGTGACATGAAGAGCATTGGCTTTGAGAAGAACAGGACCATCCTTAAACCCAACTAGATGTGACCACTTTTCTGACCAGGCTTGAAAGTGCTCCATCCTGATCCTCTCAACAGGGAGGAAAGTACTTAAGCCTAAGGTATTGTAGTCACCTAGATCCCATGTGCCTCTCCAGATGGGTATATGTGTGTGTGTGTGTGTGTGTGTGTGTGTGTGGTGTGTGTGTGTGTGTGTTTAATCATGTTAGGAACAAATTTGATAAGAAAACCAAAACCAAAAACAAGTTATTTGTAAAATATTAAATATCAGATAACTCGATCCAGATCAATCTCCTGATACTCAGAACCTGAAAACCATAGGGTAAATTGTCCAGAACCTGGTTCTAAGACTTGCATGGGCATGAGTCTCTTTCCCAGTGTGTTTCCTACAGGGTGGTCTAAGTGTATTCAAGTGTATTCAAGTCTAAGTTGGGGTGGGGGTAGAGGAGAAGAAGTGACCAAGACATAGTTCTTGTCAGACACTGTGGACAGTGCTTGAATAGACAGGTGATGGCTCCATCCCCATGTGCAAAAGTTGCCTCATGGTATGAGATTGAACCTGCCATGTGATCAAGGGGAAGTTGGTCAAGGGCCAGGAGCTGGCTCTTTCTTAACTACCACATTCAGGAGTATAAGAATGTTGTAATTGAGTCTTACTTTCTAGGTCATTATGAAGGTATGTTTATCAAGTTAGGAGGCTAAAACATATTTCATTGTCTGGTTTATAGCTTTTGGGTATTAGACATATGGTATGTGTACCTCTAGTTGTATTATCACTGTTAAGATTCTGATGAATAGATGTTGTGATCTGGTCTTGTAGCTTTTGAGCTCCTGGTCTTGGTGGCTCATGATATGTGCTCTTGGGAATGCCCAAGGGGAAGGGTCCACTACAATATCCCTCCTCTAATTACTAAATTAAACTCAGGACACAGACCTGTTACTCTATGATTTTTCCAGAATATATTTTCCTGGTCCAGTCTGCATTAAGCATTTTTTTTAACTGAAGGAGCAAGGGATATCTTAATTTATTTCTTGAGGAAAAATTTATTTCCCATTTGAGTCTAAGTGGAAACAGTTCCCCTATAGTTTAGCTCTGGTTTTGTCCACCCTTTATAATAACATTAATGTTCTTCCAAGAACAGTAGGTAGAGGAGGGTTAAGTCATTTAATGGCTAATTCATTTTGAATATAGCTTTACATTAATTTGTAGATATGTCCTGGTTATAAAACACAAGAGACAATGATAAAATAAATTTGGAAATGGTACATTTTTAAAATGCATTTATTTTATAAACCTAACTCTTGGTGGTTTTTTTTTTTTGGTTTGTTTGTTTTGCTAATTCACATTTATATATTTTTTCTGTTGAAAATATCTTATGGCTACATTCACCAGAGAAGGAATCTGGTTTCTTTATCAAAACAAACTTAAAAAATTAGTGTGTTAAAAATTTTTTAAGTTTTCTGCAAAAATTGTTTTTCTTATTAATACACACATTGTACATGATCAGTAGCAGTAGACATTTGCTTCCTCTTTCCTATTGATACTCCTTTTTAAGCAAGGTGAAATGATATATAGAATAATATCCAGCTCAGTTTCAATAAATATTATTACAATCATCTTACAACTCCAATAATGATTAAAAAATATCATTTTAGAAGGTAGCAATGCTTCATTGCACAACAAAGCTTTAGTGTACAGGGTAGAAATATTTTATGAGGCTTCCACATTTAGATATTCGTTCTGTTGTATGTGATGGTGTTCTAATTGGTCCTTTCAGGAAATCTTATCAAAATCATAGGTTGAGTTTCACTTTAAAGCTGTTAAATCTTATACAATTTATGTAAATGACGATAGAAAGTTTAAAATACAAAGTAGGGGTGCCTGGGTGGTTAGTTAAGCTTCTGACTCTTGATTTTTGGCTCAGGTCATAATCTTGCAGTTGTGAGATCCCACCCCACCTCAGACTCTGTGCTGGGTGTGGAGCCTGCTTGAGATTATCTGTTCCTCTCTGTTTGCCCCTTACCCATTTGTGCCAGTGTGCATGCATGCTCTCTCAAATAAATAATAAATAAATAAAAATAAAATACAAAGTAATACACAAATTAAGATTACAAATCATCATTTAGAACTCCTACTCTGTCAACAGGAAGGCACATACGTGACTTTTTATGTGGAAAAAATTCTAAACTGATTTTCCCATTTCTTAAATTTTATAAGAATCTAAATTTAAACCAAAATGTTTCTTATATATTCTGTGTTATAAATTTCACTAACCCTATTGGTATTATTTTTTTTTCTTATTGGTATTTAAGAGAGGAGTGAAACTATTTGTGTAAAAAAAAATCTACCATTTAAAATAAGGACATATTGGTATTTTAACTATTGAATTTAAAATTATACACATACAGTCAAGAGTTAATTTTAATGCTTTTATTTAATTAGCATTAAGCTATAAATAGAAAAAAAAGTCTAATTTGTATCAATAGTAACTTCATGTTCTCATCAATATTATTTTACATGCAAAAAAGTCCAAAATAATCATTGGACTGTAAGAAATTATTCATGAGAATATTTTCAGTTTATAAAAGTAAGTGATATAATTAAGATTTAATTCATTGAAGATACTGGTATATATGTATTACCAGGATTCTAGTCTCATCCCTATGAGGGGATTTTTATCTTTTTGACCCTCAGTGTCCTCATCAACCTCATGTGGGCTCTAAATTAGAGCTGAAGCATTGTGTCTAACTCTCATTAACTGCCTATGTGACTAAGGTAAGTCATTTTTCTTCCTTGTAAGAATGAACATTTTATAAATGAGCTATATCTCAAAGTTGAATCTAAAACCTTCTATGGAGTCATATTTCTGAAAGAGTCAAATTTAGGGCTTAAACTCTGTTTTCCTGATAGAATTTTAATACACTATTAATGAGTGCTGACTATTATTTCAAACTTTTTCATGAACTTAACATACAAGACACACAGGTCTTCATCAAACAATACAATAGCCTACAGAGTGACTTCCATTTATTAATTCCTGAGAGGTTTATAAGTGAAAGTAATGGATTATGCATGGATGCCTTTTCCACATTAAGTGGAATAATCAGCTAATTTTTCTTAAACATTATTTTGTAGCCTATGAAAGAAGCCAGAATGTCACCCCAAAGTGTCTCTTTGACATAAAAATTAGTTTGAACTGAAAGCAATTAAGAAGCAAATCCAGAAAAAGCTTTCCCTTTTCTGCTTAGCAGGTATAAAGTTTCCTTTTACTGGAGACAAATTCTTTTCAGGCCAGAGATGGCACGAGAGGAATCCACAAACACACCTCATTCCATCAGTTTTTGTTCCCACAGTTTGCCACCCTTGGAATCCTTGAACTGCTTTTCTTTGTCCTGTCCTTTCTCTACAAATTTGTTCTTAGCTGAAGATGCTATACAAGCTGCTACTTTGAGTTACTTTTTTGTTGAATTTCTCCCGAATGTTGTCTGCTGTACATATTAACAAACTATTTTTTTCTTATTAATCTTTTTGTAAAAAAGTCCAAACTGAAACCCCAAAGTGGGTAAAAGTAAAATTTAGCCTCCTTTACATCTACTTGTCAATTACAATCCTATATATTTTTCTTCAACATTGTTTCAGTACCTACATGTCTATTAGAATTACAGGTGTTTTTATGTTGATCACCCATCATGACAATTATTTTGAGTTTGTTATAAATAGCTGGAACCATTGAAATAAGGGAATCTTCCATTTGTCCAAGGTAATGCGGAAATACAGATGATATGTCCCTGGGCCTCACTAAATTAACTGGGATCTTGCCTATTCTTGCAGTAGATATATCATAAGTATCTCTACATCTTAACTGAGAAAAGTAATATTAAAAATGCAATGAAATCCTTTGATCACTGGAATTATACTGTACATTGTGTTTCAAAAGAAATCTAACATCGTTTGAAGGACACATTTTAGTATTACACAAGGACCAGAGGGGAGAAAACAGCTTGCTTTCAAATTCTCAATATATATATTGGTGAAGAAGGGTAGTGTCTTGCCTTCCTTGTTGCTCATGCCTCTGCAAAGCTCTGCATGGCTTTGGTTTCAGTGATGGTGGAAATGAGAAGGGTGCTAATGGAGTGTAATTTCTGAGCTGCCTTTGATAGTGTGGCAATCCTTTCAGAATAGAATTTTGGAAAAAACCATCTCCTCTATTACCCATTGCACGTGCTGGCTTCCTTCCATCTGCCTCCTTTTGATGTCTCCCCATTAATGTAAACTTTTCATTTTCTAGCTTCCTTTCATTTATTTCATTCAGTTTAAATACTTAAAAGTACAGCCATTTAGGTTTTCTGAAACAAATTGTGATTTCTTGATTGAAATTTCTTTTCCATTAAGGAAAATAATAGATAAACATTCAATTATGTAAATACTGAATGGATATAGTTCTTTCATTTGCTATAAGAATAGCAACGGCTACTCTTTTTTTTTTCTTTCCCCCATATGACTAATTTTCCCTGGGAACCAATGTGAAAAGATCAATAAAATAAAGGTGTGGAGACTTAAACATTCTTTGATCAACTTGCATTCGTTTACACTAATCACTGTATTAGTTGCAATCTCTGACATTATTATTTCAGGTAACTCCTTTTGTCCTGTATGAAAATCAACATTCTGTATATACTTCTCATTCTTATTGCTTTTGATCTATTTTGAAGGCCTATTTAAAATATATTTTTATAAAATTTAGTGTATACTATGCCTGTAATATACACAAAGCTGCATATTATAATTTTTGATGGATGATATCAGCAAAAGTAATGTACCACATCTGAGAAAGTAATATAAAGCATCAAAGAGTAGAAACTACTTTCCTTAACTTCTAATGGTTCTAAACCAACAAATAACTTTGCTTTAAATTCATGAAATATAATAAAACTTTAGGCTACTAATATTGTCAACACATAGTATAATCTCTTGTTTATTATAGTTACTTGTTTGTAAGTGCGGGTAAGGGTACATTTTTCAGATAGGATATTGTACTCTGAAATAGAGTTGTGCTATGACTCTCCAGAGGGAAGATTTTTAAAACTTTGGTTTAGGTGGTGATGTGAAAACAAGTGAAAATGCCCTCTGGGTACAGAGGTATCAAAAAGCTTTCACAAGTTTCTCCATAGTTTTAAAAAAGACATAAACAAAAACAAAAACAAAACTTTTTAAAGTCAATTACCTCTTAGTAGTTGGTAAAAATGAGTCAGAAGTTTTTAAAGGAAAGAATGAACATGGTTGAACATTATGTTCTACGCAATTTTTTAATACTTTTTTTTTTTTTTTTTTTTTTACCATCTCAGATGTACAGACTATTGAGGAAAAACTGTTTTGGAACACTGTAAATTTTTGTAGCCACTTAGATTTACCACTGTACTCTACAACCAAAGTACAGAACTTGTGGTTTTGTTCATAATCTTAACCTTTGTAACAAGTGCCTAGAAAATTACAAATGATAAAAATTATTGAAGGAATTAATATTAAACCTGATTAACACATCACAATGCGGTTAAATAAATAGTACTGATAATCCTGTTTTGTTAAGAAAGGTTAAATTTTATTGAATATACTCCATTTTAAACTTTATCTTCTATTTGTTCCTATGTTAATGGCAACCATTCCCAAATTCCCAAGGAACTAGATTTTAATCTACTGTTTATTCTGGGACCTGTCCACTCAAAATGAATAAACCTTTAAAATAAAAATTTAAAAGAAAGGAATTTTATTCAATTCTAAGTTAGGATAGCTTCTTGGGATACACGGTCTTGACAAAGAAGAGAGTACTCTAGGAAATGAATATTTGGTGTAGGTTTAAATGTTTTGTTTTTGTTTTTACATTCCAGAAAGTTAGACTTTATGATTTTAGTGGGTGCAAGGCTGTATGAGTTTGATCTGGGAACCCAGAAGATTTTTTTTTCTTTGGAAGGGTCCTTTTTGGTGGTGGTGGTTGTTATTTTTAATGAGGCAGACCTACTATGTGTGCTTGGGGCAGAAATAAAGCCCATGTTGTGAGGTTTTGTGGAGTCATTTTGACTTTGGTCATTTTGACTGGGCTTTTCTAGGAGCCCAGGAACAGAGCCCACAAACATAAATTGAAAATTTCCTTTCTGAGGTCAAAAATTCATTTGTTGACAAGATTACTGCAGTTAGGTATTGGGTGTGGATACCATTATTTGAAAAATAAGAATACCTCCAACAAACAATGAATGATAGAGGAAAGAAATTTATTGAATATCTCAAATATACCAGAAACTTTGCCTGCATCACTTAAACTACTTAGCCATTTTTTTCCTCTTACTTTCTCTCTCATTGTGTGGCTGTATTACTCTGGCTTTATACATGAGAAAACTGTGACTCAGAAACATGAAAGGTTATATAGCCAGTTAAGTAGTGGCATTGGATTCAGCTCCTATGTGATTTCGAGCCCAGGACATGTTTAATTTTATCTACTTTGCATTTGCATTGCACTATGTATTTCTCTAATGTATATGTGTGTGTGTGTGTGTGTATACATATACACACACACACACACACACACACACACATATATATATTTAAACATTGTCAATATTGTATATTCTATTTGGATCCTGTGTGCCATTAATTTCTCCTTCTCATGTCTCAGAAAATTCAGTTTAATATGAAATTTTCTTTCTTTTTTTTTGAAGTTTCATTTATTTACTTTTTGAGAAAAAGGGAGAGTACACAAGTGGGGAGGGGCAGAGAGAGAGAGGGAGACACAAAATCTGAAGCAGGCTCCAGGCTCTGAGCTGTCAGCATAGAGCCTGATGTGGGGCTTGAACCCAGAAACCATGAGATCATGAGATCATAACCTGAGCTGAAGTCAGTTGCTTAACCAACTGAGCCATTCAGGCACCTCTAATGTGAGAAAAGCAAGCGGTGCCTACATACTTAATTTTTCAATATACATTTGTTACCCTATTGTCCTATAACTAATTATCAATATATTTCTGCACCAAATATTTTTGGTCTATCTAGACTATAATTAAACAATTTTACTTTCTTCTTTTTGTCTTTCTCTGTATAGTTCCTTTTTATTTAGTATACATTCTAATATAGACTTTTACTCAGAGAAATTTTCATTTCATTGAAGAGCTACTTTGGGAAACTTTCCATTTTAGTCGTGACATGTAAAGAGCTTGGAAGTCATCACTCCCATCCTAATAAGATAAAGCTTAGCAAACTGAAAAATGAAGGACTTTTCTTGGACTCCTCAGAGAAATGAGGTGCAGAACAAACTGCTACTCTGAAATTTGAGGAGAGGAACCCAGGTAGTCAGAGATCAGGTCTACTTCTTAGGAGCAGAAGTCACTGAACCATAAACTGGTATGAACTTGTACATAAAAATTTTGATGAATTTCTTGACAGTAAATGATTAGCTTTGAAAGTGGGAAACTGTTAGGGCCACAGTTTGAAGGGGAGTCTTAAACTGTGGTGGGTCTAACCTTTAAGAATCCCACCAGGTTTTCATGGTGAAGAGCCAAGAGGGATAAACTCTAGGGTCTGGCAAGGGGAAGAAAGTAGAAACCATTCTAAATATATCCAGAGCACTCTCCATAAGAGACTACTCTCTAGGGTAAAAGACTTTATCAGAGCCTTATCTTTCATGGGAGAAGGGCATTTCCCTGACTCCAGGCCCCTCTAGCTTTCCCATCTCACTAAGAGGAGAAATACTAATGAAGGTCACAACCTGCAGATGCAAGCCTACTAAAAAGCTGAGAATTAATTATAAGGATACAGAGGAATGGAAAGATTCCACCCATCTTACCAGAACTACCCCCATGACAGCAGGATTCTTAATTATAGTGGATTACTCCTGAAAGAACTCCAAAGTGCCAGCTCTGTCTGAGGAGAAATTCTTAGGGAAGCCCAAGAATTCCATGGGAGAATAAAGTGGCACTAAAGGCGTTTGAGCCTCGGATAACTTCAGCTACAGCAAATGTTGAACACAGAGAAGCTACTTGCCAGATTAACATATAACATACTAAGTTCCTATTTATGTCAGTTACTATTACCTAATAGATTATGTCTGACTTTAAATAACATTTTCAAGCAAGCTAAATGGAAAGGAAAACCATCTAAAGAGACAAATTAAGCATCAGAACCAGACTCAGATAAGAAACAGATTTTAGAATTATCTGGCAGGAAATTTAACATTGTGCTAATGGGAAAAAAAATGGAGAATGTTTAAGAGTAGATGGATAATGTAAACAGAGAGAAAGAAATTTTTTTTTAATTTTTTATGTTTGTTTATTTTTGAGAGTGAGAGAGACAGAGCATAAGTGGGGGAGGGGCAGAGAGAGAGGGAGACACAGAATCCAAAGCAGGCTCCAGGCTCTGAGCTGTCAGCCCAGAGCCCAACATGGGGCTCTAACTCACAGACCGCGAGATCGTGATCCGAGCCAAAGTCGGAGGCTCAACCGACTGAGCCACCCAGGTGCCCCAGAGAGAAAGAAATTCTAAGGAAAAATCAGAAGGAAGTATTATAAATAAAATGCAACAGAAATGAAGACTGTCTTTGATGGACTTGTCAGTGGAAAGGATGTGACTGAGGAAAATCAGTATACTTGAAAACATGCCAATATAAACTGAAATGCAAAGAGAAAACAAAGAATGAATATAACAGAACATTTATAAACTCTTGGACAACTTCAAAAGGTATTATAGACATGTAACTGGAATGCCAAAAGGAGAAGAAAGAGATTGGAGTAGAAGAAATATTTGAATGAATACTGGATAAGAAATTTTCAGAACTAATGACATGGAAAATCACTGATCGAGGCAACTCAGTGGACACTAAGCAGCATAAATAATTTTGGTTAAGGGTATAGTATACTTGATACAGATTTATCAAATAAAGTAATTTTTATAGTGGGATTAAATGAAAGGAGACATTCTGATTCCTTTTCAGACCCACTGAATATGATCGAGGGTTGTGATAGGAATGGTTTTTGATACTGAAGTCAACTGTGATTATGGGACTTTCTTTTATGTGATTAGCTAATATGAAGAAAATAGTGACAATAGTAAAAATATGCAATAATTTAAAAAATTTGATAGTTTCCAATTTTACCTTTAATTTTAAATATTCAGCATAAACATAAATTTGAAAGTGTCAAATGCCATATTTTTATTTATTCTGTTGACAGTAGCTAAATAGACATGGTGTATTTTTATTACAACTATATAAAAACTAATAAATGAAATTAAATCACCAATTAAGACTTACTATGTTGGCATGCACTTCTTAATCTTGGGGACATTGCTAAGCACAGAATGGAAAATCATTTGCTCTCTTTGCTCAAAGAAATCCACCCGTGGCAAATATTAAGGTTTCCAAGCTATTTTCATGTTTGTTTGTTATTCCTAAAGGAATCCAAGAAGAACTTATCTGAAACTCTTTTTTGGGATGGTTATATTTCTCTTAATTTAGGACTTGATGCCATGTGGTCTTTACACATAGAACACAGAATTTCTTCATGCTTTAGTTGAAAGATTGTATTCACACACAAATGATTTTTTTTAAGTTCATTCTGGGAACGCATTAGGGAGAAACTGAATGCCTTCAAGAATTCCTGGTACTGTGTTAATAGCCGTGGTAACAATGAGAGAAAGACGCAGTTTCAGTCGTTAAGGTGATAGAGTTTGACCATCTATTTTCTTTTTGTCTATTTTTAATTGTCTTCTTGTCTTCTCAGTAAAACAGGTGCCAATAATTTCCACCAATAGCAATTAGGGACACCAAGATAAATGAAATTGTGGATAATTTCCTAAAGTGCTCCCTGGCCCCTTTCCCATCTGGAAAACTGGACCCTGAGTATTCTTCCTCTAAGATACCTTGTCTTGGCTCTTGGAATGGAAAGTTTCTGACAGACAATTTTTGAAACCTTCTTTAATCAATCAAAACAGCCTCTATTGCCTATTTAGTGATATTTGCTCAATATATTTAGAAAAACTGATGCTAGTAATCAGAATAATATATCCTTTTGTTATATGCAAATAGGCAAGCCAAGAGACCCTTTATCTGGCAGTGCACATTGTCTGTAAAACTGACTTTTTTTTCTGTAAATTGTTCAGGTTCTAAAACTGACACTGATGCCACAGAGAAGTGAAATAGTTATGGAAGTATATAATCAATAAGTAATGAAAAATACTTATTTATTGGACAGTAAATCAATAGGAGCAACTTGTGCCCATTTTCATATTGTCACACACATAACAGATAACTAGGCACAATCAATAGAAAGCTAATTCTTACAGTCCCAAAGAAATGGCTGATTTCATAAATATGTATGTGTTCAATATATCAAGTTGGCACAAACTCCTTCTAAGCAAGTTAGAAATGTCTTATACTGTCCAATTTTCCATAGTCTATTTGTAAAGATTGAAAGTATCAAAACACTATTTTGTACTAAATATGATAACCCTGGCATAACCATGAGCATATATTTTTCATTTATATGTGCCCAATTCTTTACAAATGTTATATCATTAAATATTATAAAAACAATCAGTTGTCACCAGATTTGCATGACAAGATATATTAAAGGAACTTCCAAAGGAAGGTCTTCAGACTGAAAGGATATGATTCTAGACAAAAATTCAGATCTACAAGAATAGCTGAAGAATGGCAAAAATAAATACATGGTCAAATAATTTTTCCTGATTTTTAAATAAAAAACTTGAGTTATTTAGTGAAGAGATAATAAAATGTACTTTTAGGCTTATGTAGAAGTACAGAACAGTGATATAATGATGGATGGATATCAGCAGTTTGTTTTAAGATTCTCAGTGAAATGATAGACATATGATAAAATGGTATAACTCAGGCTGTGATGTTAATATATACTGTAACTCTTAGAGAAGCCATTGGAGGGAAAACAGGTATAGTTGCATGTATACAGAAAGGATAAAAATAAATACTGAAATTAATTGATTAAAAAAAACCTTCTTTTGGAACCTCCGTACTGTTTTCACAGTGAACGCACCAGTTTGCATTCCCACCAATACTGTAAGAAGGATTCCCCTTTCTTCATATCCTCACTAGCACCTGTTTTTTTGTATTGTTGATTTTAGCCATTCTGACAGGTATGAGATGATACCTTATTGTAGTTTGGATTTGTATTTCCTTATAATCAGTAACGTTGAGCATCTTTTCATGTGTCTATTGGCCATCAGTATGTCTTGTAAAAATGTCTATTCATGTCTTTTATTTTCAATTGGATTATTCATTTTTTGAGTGTTGAGTTTTAGAACTTCTTTATGTATTTTGGATACTACTCCTTTATCAGATATGTCATTTACAGGTAACTTCTCTTACTCCATATGTTGCCTTTTAGTTTTGTTGATTGTTTCCTTTCACTGTGCAGAAGATTTTTATATTGATGTAGTCCCAGTAGTTTATTTTTCTTTGTTTCCCTTGCCTCCAGAGACCTATATAAATAGAAGTTGCTACAGTTGATATCAAAGGGGTTATTGCCAGTGTCCTTCTCTAGGATTTTTACAGTTTCAGGTCTCACATTTAGGTCTTTAGTCCATTTTGAATTTTTTTGTGTGTATGGTGTAAGAAAGTCATCCAGTTTTATTCTTTCGCATGTTGCTGTCCAGTTTTCCCAGCACCATTTGTTGAAGAGACCGTCTTTCCCATTATATATTTTTTATAAAATTTTTATATATTTTATATATATATAAATATTTATATATTATTATACATATATAAAAATATATATTATATATATATTTATATATATTTTATATATTTTTCTTGTTTTGTCAAAGATCAGTTGACTATGGGGACGTCTGGGTGACTCAGTCAGTTAAGCGTCCAACTTTGGCTCAGGTCATGATCTCACGGTTCGTGGGTTTGAGCCCTGCATTGGGCTCTGTGCTGACAGCTCAGAGCCTGGAGCCTGCTTTGGATTCTGTGTCTCCCCCTCTCTCTGTCCCTCTCCTGCTTGTGCTCTCTCTGTCTCTCAAAAAATAAAAAATGTTAAAAAAAATTTAAAAAAAGAGGTGCTTGGGTGGCTCAGTCAGTTGAGCATCTGACTTTGGCTCAGGTCATAATCTCGCAGTCCGTGAGTTCGAGCCCCACATCAGGCTCTGTGCTGACAGCTGAGAGCCTGGAGCCTGCTTCAGATTCTGTGTCTCCCTCTCTCTCTGCCCCTCCCCCGCTCATGCTGTGTCTCTGTCTCTGTCAAAAATAAATAAACATTAAAAAAAATTTTTAAAAAGGTCAATTGACTATGTAGCCTATGATCCAGCAATTGCACTACTATTTACCCAAAGAATACAAAAATATAGATTTGAATATATATGTGTCTGTGTGTATTGTGTATTTATATATATATATACACACACACACACACACACACACACAATATATATATATATATATAATGGAATACTACTCAGCCATAAAAAAAAAACGAGTGGGTGCCTGCATGGCTCAGTTGGTTAAACATCCTACTCTTGGTTTCAGCTCAGGTCATGATCTCATGGTTCATAAGTTCTAGCACCACATTGATTGGGCTCTGCACTGACAGCTGTGGAGCTTGTTTGGGATTCTCAGTCTACCTCTCTCTGTGCCCCTCCCCTGCTAGTTCTCTCTCTCTCCCAAAGTAAGTAAATACACATTGAAAAAAAGAATGAATCTTGACATTTGCAATTATATGGATGGAGCTAGAGAGTATTATGCTAAGTGAAAGTCAGTCAAAGAAAGACAAATACCATATTATTTCATATGTGGAATTTAAAAAACAAAACAAAAGGGAAAATAGGCACACCAAGGAACAGACTCTTTATAGAGAACTGATTGTTACCAGAGGGGAGGTGGGTGGGGGATGGGCAAAATAGGTGATGGGGTACACCTACTGTTGTGAGCACTAGGTGTTATATGGAATCACTATACTGTATACCTGAAACTAGTATCACATTTATGTTAACTGGAATTTAAATAAAAACTTAAAAATAAAATAACCTAAAACATTATTCTAAAATAAACAGTGGAGGAAAAAAAATAAGGGGGGATTGAAAACAAACGAAGACACACGATTATCCTCATTTTACAGGTTAGGTCCAATACTGAGAAAAGTTAAGAAACTTGCCCAAAATTAGATATCATTTAAAGGAAGTTCCATGATTCAAACACAGACCTGCCTGATTGATTCTTATTACGCTCAGTTCCTAAATGGTACTGAGTAAGCGTCTTAATTACAATCATTACTGAAGGATGACAGTTTTGACTACAGTGTTAGATTGGAGTATTAGAGTATAAATAGTTCTGCTGAAAAGATACTTGTAGATAAAATTTTGAAATAAACTTCATCTAGGTAACAAATTATTCATATTCCTATATTTTCCTTCCTACTTTATGATTGTAACTTGAAAAGCAGCCATTAAAAAGTGAAATAAAATCCTATAACTATATACCAATTGAAGAAATAAAATATGATAAAAAAATGAAGTAATGCAAAAGTAGGAGAGAAGAGACAAAGAATAGAGGAAAAGATGAAAAATAGGTGTAATCATATAGTTACATTAATGTAAATTGACAAAGTATTCAAAGTTAGATTGTCAGAATGTGTTTAAAAACACAGGACCCAATTCAATGATGTCTTCACTGGTTGTACTTTAAATATGAAGACTGATAATTTATAAGTATAAATATAGGAAAAAGATTTAATATAAACCTTAATGTTAAGAAAACAGTATTTATAGGACAAAAATATATACTTAAGTGTCCTATACACTTGTGTATAGGACAAAAATATACTTAATCACTAAGGATAGAGGGATATTTCAGAGTTATAAAAGTGTCAAATCTTCAAAAAAACAATCCGAAAAGTAGATGCACATGATAGGACATCAAAACCATGAAATAAAAATAGACAAATACAAGAATGAATAGACAAAATTTATTAAAATTGTTGGAGATTTAGCATTATGTTTTAAATAGAGCAATGAATAGAGAAAAGGTAGACAAAAAGTAAGGAAGCAACATGTTTCCTGACATGACAGAAAAATTATTATAATAGGCTTATTACTAGAAGAAACTATAAAAATTAGCAAAATACATGTGGCAAAGTCTTTAGCCCTGGACTGGACATCATAAGATGGCAATTGCTAATAGAAATTAAACTCATAAGATGGAACTTATGATCAACCCAGCCTATGAACAATTCTCCAAAGCAGAAGATTGTAATTTTGTTGAGTTAGAGAGGCTGAGATGAGAATTTGGGGCTGCTGAAGCCCCTAAATTTGGAATCTAGCAGGTGGGGCCCTTAGGAAAGAAGTATAATGAAAAAAAACAGGAGCCTGACTGGGGTTCCCCATGGGTTTTTGATTGAGAGTTAGGCTCATGTAAGTGCATCAGGGCAAGATAATATGATGTTTACAGAAGAGCAGCTGCTGTGAGGTTGTAAGAAGAAAAACAAGTGTAAAAGACAAACATCCTGAGAAATCACTTACAGTGTCCTAGCCAGAATACAGAAAACATTTTAATGCCCAGGACATTTACCTGAGATACCAGAAATACCAAATTTAGGAATGATGACTACTCTAAAAAAAGGACTACTCTGAGCACTCTTACTAAGTTTAACACCAAGCTTCAACAAGACCTACAGGGGAGACAGCATTTGTAGATTAAGAACCACCAAGCTAGATCACCTTAGGAAACACCTTTAAGTTTTCACTTATCTTCCCTAATTAAACACTAAACCAAGTCTACGTAGGTTATTAGGCAATAATGAACTACCTACTAGAACAAACATTAACATTTTCAGTACAAGATAACAGAATGCATAACTTCTAAAATATATCACCCAACATGTCCAGAATGCAATTAAAAACATCGCTAGACATACAAAACCACAGTAAAACATTATCCAGAGTCAAAAGAGAAAGCAGTCAATATAAATTGATCTCAAAAGACTCAAGAAATAGGATTTAATCCACAAAAACTTTAAACAGCTGTTATAAATATATTCAAAGGAAAAGAGTTCACCTTCGTGAGTAAAAATGTAGGTATTTTAGCATAAAAATATAAAAGCAGACATTGGAAATTATAAAACAAAATAAGCAGAAATGTTCTCTGATATAGAAAAGATCTGTCAACAATAGCATAAACAGTTGGAACAGCTGAACAAAATTATGCTATGTTTATTACATTCTTAATGTAGAAAATGGGAGAAGGTTGAGGGTAGGAAGAGTGGGAATCATGAAATGTGAAGTAGAAAGTGTGCATTTTCATATAGTCAGATGTAGGGGAGTAAGAATTGGGAAGTGTGAAGTGTCAAGTGTGAAGTTTACAATGGCAGACAGTTAATGCGACACATTTTAGTAAGTTAGGGATATCTGTATTGAAAGAGGTGAGACTTACTAGCCAATAGAAGAAGAAATTAGAAAACTAAAAATATTTTATTTTAAAAATGTTTATTTTTGAGACAGACAGAAGGAGTGCATGGGAGGGACAGAGGGAGAGGGAAACAAAGGATCCGAAGTAGGTTCTATGCTGATGGCAAAGAACGCGATGCAGGGCTCGAGCTCCTAAATCATGAGATCATGACCTGAGCAGAAGTTGGATGCTTAATCAACTGAGCCACCCAGGTGCCCTGAAAAATAAAAATATTTTATTAAATGAAAATATAGGAAAAAGAGTAAGAGCTTATTAAAAGCTTGGGCAATAGAAAATAATAAGATGATACACTTAAACCATATCAATAATTATATTAAATCTAAAAGGAATAAACATTCTACTTAACAGACATAGATTTTTAAACTGGATAAGAAAGCAAGATGCAGGGGCACCTGGGTGGCTTATTCAGTGAAGTATCCAACTCTTGATCGCGGCTCAGGTCATGATCTCACAGTTGATGAGATTGAACCCCGCATCAAGAACCCCAAGAACCCCTGATTGGGATTCACTTTCTCCCTCTCTCTATCTGTCCCTCCCCTTCTCATTCTCTCTTTCTCTCTTTCTCTCTCTCTCTCTCTCTCAAAATAAACTTAAAAAAATCCAAATTTATGTTGTCTACAGAAACACATAGGTTGAAAATAAAAAGATGAAAAAATAAGCATACCTCACAAACAGCTGAAGGAAGATGATGTGAGTCTATCAAATGTCAGACAAAGTAAACCTCAAGGCAAGGAGTATTATAATATATAAAGAAGGGCATTCCATAATGATAAAAGGAATAATTCACTGGGAAGAAGTAGGAAGTCTAATATAGTGTGCATGTAATAATAGAGTTTCAAATGATGCAAAAGGAACCCTTACAGTATGAGAGGGAGAGATAGAAAAATTCACAATATTGGAAGCACTATTCTCTTGGTGATTGAAAGAAATACACTTTTCACTATGTAGATAGTTGTCAATGTGCTATTGCTGCTATAACAAATCACAAATTTAATGGCCTAAAACAACACAAATATAGTTTTGGAGGTCAGAACTCCAAATAGGTCTCACTGGGCTGAAATCAAGATATTAATTAAATGTTTGTCTTTTTCAGGCTCTAAGAGAGAGTCTTTTTTTTTCGTGCCTTTTCAGCTTCTAGAGGCTTCCTGCTTTTCTTTCTTTTGGCCCCTTTCCATCTTCAAAGGTAGCAATGGCTGGTCGTGTTTTTCTCACATCTTGAGTCTGATATAGACTCTTCTGCCTCCCTCTTCCACATTTAAGTATCCTTGTAATTACATTGGCCCAACTGGTTAATCTTGGATAACCTCCCTATGTTAAACCAGCTGACTAGCAAACTTAATTCCATCTGCAACCTTGATTTTCCTTTGCCATGTTAGGTAACACCTTCACAGGTTCTGGGGATTATTACGTGGCCTATGTGGCCACTGATCTGCATACCACAAAATTATACCTCAACAAAACACAATGAAAAGAGAAAATAATGTTAAAGAGACTGGCATGAAAAAGTCCCAATATGTTTAAACTAGAAATATAAATCTTAAAAAATGTTAAACACTACTTAATATTTTTAATATAAATTTCGATGTTTTCTCTCACATTACAGTTTCCTATTGCAAAGCTATCCATTTCTTTACGTGCTAGTCTCCTTTCATTCAAGGTCTGCTATGACATGAGACAGAGTCAGACTTCTGGTTTCACTCTGGCTTAACAGATGCATGAGAATTTACTAGAAATAGCCTCTCTCGGTTTCATGCCATGGTCTAGATGGTTGTATATTTCAGGTATTCCATGTGAAGTTAGTCTGATTGAGATGGATGATTTTTTTTAATGTTTATTTTGAGAGAGAGAGAGAGCAGGTGAGAATGGGGGAGGGGTACAGAGAGTGGAGAGAGAATCCCAAGCAGGAGCCATGCTAACAACGGGACTCAATTTTATGACCCTGAGATCATGACCTAAGCCTAAATCAAGTGTCAGATGCTTAACTGACAGCAACCCATGTGCCCTGAAATGGATAACTTTTGTCAAAGCTTCATGACTCAGATGTCCTTTACCCTCAGTATCAACTTACTGTTTACCTCGGCAATGATGTTTCTGAACCAGAAACCAATGTGACCTATTTAAGTAAGACAAACAACTATGACCTAGTGTTTTGTTTTTTGTTTTTCTTTTGTCTTGTGTGTGTGTGTGTGTGTGTGTGTGTGTGTGTGTGTGTGTTGATAAAATTTCTGGTTTTGCCCTTTCTGTTTTGAAGACACAATGGTATTGGTTTTAATTTGGGAAGAAATTACATTACCTATTAACTTATTGGTACCACCACCAAGACTATAATTTGTCCCTTATCTTTTAATGGTTACTAGTGTACTGCTGTCCTATGGCTCTCTTTTATAAAATATTTCAGTTATTAGTAACTATCACATCATACTGATTTTCGGTATGCATGTTTGGATCATTGCTGTAATTTATCTTCCCTTCTATTTATTTGGTTTGCTATTGACTTCAACTGCAGTTTTGTTACTATCCACTGTCAACATTTATTCTAATATGACTGTTCAAAATCTGTCACTGGAGAAGATACTCATTAAATCCCACCACTAAGGAAAATCAGCCAACGTGGGTAAATTTATGTTCATTTTTGGATTCCACTTGTTTACATTTACATTGTTCCAATTCAGTTAGGTTGGAAAAGCTCAGCTCCACAGATACATAATGGTTAGTATAAGTTGGAACATAATTTCCTTGCTATTACAATAAGCAATGCGATGATAGAAAGAGCAGTGGATTTATTTTCAAGAGAACTGGGTTTTGGACTCAGGTTGTTTTTTTAGGATATGTATGTGTAATTCTCCTTGGTCTTCCTCTTTGCTAACACTTAGGAGGATACATTACATAAATCTCTACATTTCCATCCATCTGCAAGCCTACCTGATTGTAATCCAGCTGCCTTTATGATATAAAAATACACTGGTATAAACTATAGGTATGTACATCATAACTAATTGGATTTTTTAAGTGAAATTAGGGATAATTAGATCATATCTCTATTTTGCTGTGGAGGTTCAGCAGTCTTTTGCTCTAAGAGCACTACTTGAAACGTGGAATAAATAAATATTTTTAACTACATAGGTCATAAATATGACCGATAAAGCCATCTCTTATACCCTTAATTCCTATAAAAATAATATTATTTTATAATGATAATATTAAAGATTTAATTATTAGAAAACTATATATGTGTACATATGTGGATATTATATATTTACAGGAATATAAAATAATAATTAAATACCATTTTGGGAATTTGGTATCCTAGGAGCCTGTTTTACTTTTGAGATAGATCTCTTTCAATTGCTTATCTTACTTTCCCAATGGACTTGTCCACATTTCTTAAAGCAAATTAGAGACTATAAATATTTTATCATAACATTTTTTAAATTATTTTATTTAAAAAATGTTTTTTACATTTTATTTATTTTTGATAGAGACAGAGCACAGGTGGGGAGGGGCAGAGACAGTCGGAGACACAGAATCCGAAGCAGGCTTTAGTCCCCAAGCTGTCAGCACAGAGCCCAACACGGAGCTCAAACTCACAAACCATGAGATCATGACCTGAGCCAAAGTTGGACGCTTAACTGACTGAGCCACTCAGACGCCCCCTTTTTTTTAAATTATTTTTTTAAACATTTTATTTATTTTTGGGAGAGAGAGAGAGAGAGCAAGCAAGCAGGGGAGGGGCAGAGAGAGAAGGAGACACAGAATCTGAAGCAGGCTCCTGGCTCTGAGCTGTTAGCACAGAGCCCCATGTGGGGCTCGAACTCAGGGACCATGAGATAATGACCAGAGCTGAAGTCAGATGCCTAACCGACTGAACCATCCAGGCACCCCACATTTTTTTTTTAATAAATGAGAATCAGTTGCCTTTTGTCTTGTTTTTTTTTGTTTATTTGTTTTGTTTTGTTTTTTGGTTTCGTTTTGTTTCTTGTTGTTGTTGTTTTCTTAGTTTCACAAATCCAGTGAAGGCTCAGTGCTGTGAGAGTGGAGATCTGCTGGGATAGCAGGGGATCCCTGGACTTCCTGGGTAAGGCTCTGGTCAGCTTCTCCATGGATGACAGCCTCTTCCTCAGACCCATACCCAAACCCTTGCTCAGGTAGGGGCAGTCCAAGCAGCCAGGTCCCCTAGAGGTCCAGGTCCCTGATGGTGGTCACAGTGACTGTGTGGTTGGGGTGATCAATGCTGCACCAACTCCGTGTTTGCTGTCACTAGCCTGTCTAGTTTGTCTGCCTCCTCTTTCTCTGCAAGGGGCTTCAAGTATTCGTGATGGTGCTCCTCCCAGAGCTGCTTCTGCTGGGAAGAGAATCAAAGGCAAGGGTGGCTACTTCTAAAACTCAGTATCTCTTGCAATTATGAGGGACCACTGTCTTTTCTTTTCAATTCACATGTAGTGTTCACAAACCATTTGATTCATTGTACTTTGCTTCAGAAGCTCAATTAAATAAAGTTAAGGAGATGCTCAAGATCTCCATCTAATATGGGCTTTAGGGATTAATTTCTCTGAAAACTTGACAACATCTGTGTTTTACATCACTGAGGTCTTGGTTACCACCTAAAATGTAAGATTCCTTGATCGTTCATGGTCTTTTATGCTCTCATTACCACAGGGACTTGTCTTTTTCTCTCTGGTCCCACATCCTCTCACTATATCCTTAGGAAAATAAACATACAGACCAAACTCCTGAGCCATCTGGAAAACTTGTTCTCTAATAGACAAATGCACTTACACTTACTTGATCTCAATATACTGTCTACATTGTATCAAATGGAACTCTTTACCTTTGAGGTTGTCATTTCCTCTTTGGCTTCTCAGGACTACTGACTCATTCACACTCCACATACCTCAGTATTAGGATGTGAGTTTATTCATCCTCACTTCAAAATATCACTTTATAATCATTGATGTTTTTTATGTTTATATAAATCTGTCTTATGCTTAATGTATATATATTCTTATCCACTTAAAATCACTCTCTATTCAACTTTAGTACTTTTGTGGAATCTATAAGGTAATAAATAAATGATTAGAAATATTGAAACCTGGATTCTTCACTCAAAGTCTTGCCATCATGATCAAGAATTTCAAATTGTCCTGTGGATGAACTAATAACTCAGTATCCCTACTTATCTACCCCTGCTTATGTCAGCCAACATCCAATTTCAAATTGAATTGAATTTATTGTCAATAGGATACCATAATTGTTTTAACAATAGACAAAAAGCCTAACTTGGGTCACTTAAAGTTTTATATTGGTAAATTCTCCCACTGAACATAAATTGGGAAAAGTTGCACATAATCTACTCCAGCACATCACTGCTGATAGCCCCAAACTGATTTACTTTAAAAATTTCATATTCCTGAGGCGCCTGGGTGGCTCAGTCAGTTAGGCATCCGACTTCAGCTCAGGTCATGATCTCACAGTTCTTGAATTCAAGCCCATGTTGGGCTCTATGCTGACACCTCAGAGCCTGGTGCCTGCTTTGGATTCTGTGTCTCCCTCTTTCTGCCCCTCCCCTGGTCATGTCCTGTCTCTGTCTCTCTCAAAATAAATTAACATTAAAAAAAATTAAGGGTGCCTGTGTGGCTCAGTCCGTTAGGCATTCAACTTCGGCTCAGGTCATGATCTCACGGTTCTTGAATTCAAGCCCCACGTTGGGCTCTATGCTGACACCTCAGAGCCTGGTGCCTGCTAAGGATTCTGTGTCTCCCCATCTCTCTGCCCCACCCCGACTCACACTCTATCTTTTTTGGTCTCTCAAAAATAATAAGCATTAAAAAAACAAATCATTTTAGATTCCAACACTTTACATGTAACTTCCTATTAACTCAGTTACCTGTAATTGTCATTCTTTATCTAATATAAACTTCAAAATAAATCACAAGAACTTCCCTGATACTGAAATTGCTAATTCCCACTGCCCTCTGTTTCACAGTTTTGCAAAACTTTAACTTTAGATCAGTCCTGCTAGTCTTTTCTATACCTATCCTAAGCTACTAAAGTCAAACTGGTGCAGCCACTTTGGAAAGCAATATGCAGGTTCCTCAAAAAGTTAAAAATAGAACTACCCTATCATCCAGCAGTTGAACTACTAGGTATTTGCCCAAAGAATACAAAAATACTAATTCAAAGTGATATGTGCACACAGATATTTATAGCAGCATTATCTACACTAGCCAAATTATGGAAACAACTCAGATGTCCACAGACCTTAGATATTTTTAAAGAAATTTTGGGATAAAGACAAATTAAGACACTATATTAACTAACCTAGTTGCTGTAGGAGATGACTCAAAATTTCAGTCATTTAAACATAAAACTTTACTTCCTCCCAAGTGTTAATTCCATAATGAGTTTTTCTGATAGGCAATAGAAAGCACATTTTATTTATGTTTGAGAGAGAGAGAGAGAGAGTGAGAATGAGTATTTGAGTGAGGAAGGGAAGGGAGAGAGGAAGAGAGAGTACGGAGGCTGCAGTCGGGTTTGACCTCACCCAAAATAGGGGTTGACCTCACCTGATGCAGGTCTTGAGCTCTCCACGAGATCATGACCTGATGCCTAACCGTGTCAGATGCTTAACCGACTGAGTGACCCAGGCACCCCTAGAAAGCACATGTGACTCAAAGATCCAGGGGATTCTGCTATCTTCACCACATGATATCCAACTTACTCTGGATATCAACATCCAGTGACCAACTAAAGAAGATAATGGAGAATGGTGTGATGGCCACTTCTAAAAATAGAATTGTATCACTTCAATTTTTTAAGTCTCAGAAAACTTCAGAAATTCTGCAAGATGAAGTCTAGCTATGTGCCTACCAAAGATTAAGATTTGGTAATCAAGTAGTATATTTTGTTCATGCTGTGGCAGACAATAATGGTACACCCAATTCATCTCTCATGTTTGCCACTATGATAGAGGTTATAATAGCTAAATATCTGCTCTCCCATCATTCACGTCCATTTGGTTCAATTATCATTAGTGAATCATAATCAAAGACTTGTGGAATTGTTCTTAGTTTTAGTTATTTATTTTGGGGAGAGAGAGACAGAGAGAGAGAGAGAGAGAGAGAGAGAGAGAGAGAACGAACATGCACAAGAGGGAAAGGGGGCAGAGAGAGAGAGAGGGAGAGAGAGAATCCCAAGAGCAGGCTCAGTGTTGTCAGCACAGAGCCCAATGTGGGACTTGATCTCAAAAATCATGAGCTCATGAGCTGAGCCAAAACCAAGAGTCAGATGCTTAACTAACTGAGCTACCCAGGTGCCCTCAAGACTTGTGGAACTATTCTCATCTGCTTCTTTCCTCCTTTTTATGGTAAACGTTTATATGGTGGCTTAGTCTGTCCTAGCCATCTGATGCCTCTGAAGATAAGGTCAAAAGAATCACATATTTGTTGTGCCTGATAGCATTGCATTATTAAA
Source organism: Acinonyx jubatus (assembly GCF_027475565.1). NCBI lineage: Eukaryota > Metazoa > Chordata > Mammalia > Carnivora > Felidae > Acinonyx > Acinonyx jubatus. The sequence continues at coordinate 90,855,549 of NC_069385.1, read as the reverse complement.
GAAGCAAATACCTACCTCTAGACTTCTGTCAATAAATGGAGTCTGATTGCCTTAAGACAGTCCTGTCAGGTATTTTATAACTTGCAACAAAAATATTCTTAACAGATACATCTGCCATCTGGGATCTTACAAGTTAGGTGCTTTTTTGTTGTTTTTCTTAGGTTATTATTTTGGCAGTTAGTGTTCTACATATATTATGTGTTCAAATTTAATAAAGAAAAAGTGATGCATAAAATAAATGTATTGTTATATGTTAATAAAATATGTGCTTGCTATGAAATATAAAAAGTGTAAAACTTCCATGCCTATGAATTTCAAGGTTTTTTATTGTATTTTCTAAATTCTATTATTATTAACTTGGACGTTTAATTAATAAACTTGAATAAATTCATGACTGAAATATAAAACATACTTTTTTCTTTAAATATTTCCTCTTTTAAAATTTTTCTTTGTGAGAAACTCTTTATATATGGTGACTTTTTAAAACCCATTATCCCCAATGGTTGATACATATTGCTACCTATTTATTGCTAGAGGAAAAAAAATATTTTTAACATTATTTTTGAATAGGTGACATATTGATGTTATTCAAAGTCGGAAACACAGATTGACTAAAAACGCATACTGAATTTCCATTATGTCCTTTGACCCGAGCCACCTAGTTCTTTTTCCCAAGGGGAAAGAATCATATCGACTTCTTATATATTATTTACAAGACTCTATGAATATATAAGCACGTGCTTATTACAAATATATAATTTCCTTTACTTTGGCAAGTTCATATTTTCTTTTGCATTACCATTTATAAATATTAGAAAATATGTGTCAAGTTATTGTTTAAAAAAAGAATTGTTGGGGCACCTGTGTGACTCAGTTGATTAAACATTTGACTTCGGCTTAGGTCATGATCTCCCAGTTTGTGGATTCAAGCCCCGCTTTGGGCTGTCTGCTGTCAGTGCAGAGCCCACTTATTATCCTCTCTCCCTCTCTCTCTCTGTCCTTCCCCTACTTGCACTCTCTCTCTGAAAAGTAAATACTCATTAAAGAAAAAAAAAAAGAATTGTTAAGCTTTCCTGTAGCCATGGATGTTTATAAAATATTTCATTTTGGTCTCATTAATCATTCCTAGCCATACTATATCACTATTATGTATAATTTTAGAATTTATTTTTATAATTTGTGAGTGTTCTGGAAGATACAATATGGATACTTTCACTGTCCTTAGTCACAAAAAATATGACTCAGAGTTCATCTGCATTGAGGGAAGTGGAGTTTTGTAGCAGATTGCTGTGGGTGATACTGGGATCAAACTGCTTTCTAACTGAGCAGCCTTCAACTAACCCTGCTTGTGTTAGCCACCAACCCTTTGTCTCTAATTTCAAAGGGACCCTTGATAACACTTCTTAATCCTTTTGAGGGTTCTTCCATGGAAATCAACTTCTGCCCACTTTTTGTTTAGATTTCAGCTATCTCATAACTGCTTCTGATTACCCTTTGTTTATCTGCTTTCTAGCTGACAGAATCTTGTTGCTGTTGTCACATCTCTAAAGTCTCTATCACTGTAGTTTTATACCTTAAAAGTAATTTTTTTCACAAAACGAGATTTCACGATGACACAAAATTAAATATGTCTTTAATCTGCCTTCTTAACCTGGAACCCTAACCTAAATTTTAAAAGTATTCTTTCTCTTTCCAGTATTTAGAGAGATAGAAGATAGAATAGTACTTGGTTACATAATGTGGTCTTCAATTATACTATTTTACAATGTCTTGAATAGTTTCTAATAAGTTGGAACTAAAAAGACTGAACATATGGTTAAGAACATGGGTCTTTTCTTACATGTACAGGCTCTCTTTGTAAATATGGGCAAATAAACTGAAAAACAAATATCCTTTAGTTTTATTTAAATTGATCATGAGAGAATGAAAACAAACATCCAAAGTAAGTAAATATATAAAATTATACTTTTAGCACATCTAGCAAAATGGAAGAGGACACTAAGTGGCAAAATCTGAAATTTTTCTTTCAAATTAAATATTAGGCTAATATATCTGGAACTTTATCTAAATCTAGATTTACATGATCACAAAATACATGCTCATGATATTGTTAAAAAGTAAACCATACATTATGGGGAATCTTGTGAAGCTAGATATTCAGCTGGTTTATGTATTTGAAATGCAAGGAAATCAAGCAAAGTCCTGTTTTCTAATACCCTATTTTCTCATGTTTGGGTAGTAGTTATTAAAGAAATGACCTTGCCATAGCTCTTAACCATGAACATAAATAAAACTACCAATGTCTATAAAGATAGCTAACATTTGTTTCATCCTATTTAAGGAACTTAGAAAAGTTGATAACTTTGAAATCGTTGGTGGCTTTTTGGTTAAAGAAAAGCTAAATTGGAAGAAAATTCTTGGCATTCTATTTGCTTTAGAAACCATTTTGAATTTTCACAACTGATGGGTTTTTATGGATTTTGTGAGGACAAAAATACTGCACATCGTGATGTCCCGTTTGTTTCTGCAACGCATGCATAGTTCAACATTATTATGGGATTCTTAAGTGATTTTTTTTTGTTTTGCTTTTTTTTTCTCTACTGCCATGAGAGTGGATCTCTATGAGCTAAACCTTGAACCATCATCACCTTTTCAAGTGAACTTGTGAAAATTAGGGAGAGAAATAGTTTTCAAAGTACATAGTATTCACTGGTTTCATTGACCATGTCATGGAAGAATTTATTCAAATCCAGCAAAAGTTTCACTTGTTTAAAGATTAAGACAGTGGCCCACTTTCAGAACAATATAAAAATAAAAGGTAAAACCATATTGTGGTGCATTGGGTGGAATTCTATAGATGTATGTACGAGTGACTTAAAGCCTTCAAAATTCAAAGTCCTGCAGGTCACAATTACAAATACTGCTTGGGTCAAGCTGGTAGTTTACATTAAAGTTACTTGAGAAAGACAACTATGCAAATTCTCCCATTTAATTTATCTGCAGGCAGGAATCTGCAGAAACCTGGAATCCCTAAAGAAAATTGTCAAAGGTTACTTTTGCTCAGATGACCTTAAAATTGAAACATGGATTTGTAATCCTTTCTTTGCTGACATGGACAGCAAATCAATGATGCAGGCCTTGCCAAAAATGACCTCACTGACTTAAGGACAAAGAGAACGATGCTTCATGAATTTCACTCAAGTCTTAGAGAATTTTGTTGTTCCTTGACACAGACTTATCCGCATTTGTCAAAGTGAGCTATGGGAGTTTTGATTCTTTTTCTATATGTTCTTTTAATTCAAGGTTTCAGCACTTATTGCATAAAAATGAAAAGTGAAAAATTGGAGATCAAATATAATATTTTGCTTTAGGTCACCCAATAATTTAAAACATTTTCAAGCTATTTAAAGACAGATTTTAATTGAACTATATAAACAGAAATAAATTTGACATTTTGATTTATGTTCACAATTTCTTTTTCTTGGAAGTAGAAGGTAATTAATGGATGCCTCAGTATTTTTAAGCTCTTTCCTGAATGTTCCCTATAACACCTAGCCTTAACAAAAATTGGTACTTCACAAGATTCTGCTTTCTTAAATCTTCCAAGTGGAATTTGGTCATTTTATCAAAATCCATATGTAGTTATATAAGTTTGAAATATCACTTTCCTCTTCCCCTCCCTAACCAGTGTCTTTTTGAGACCACTGTCCTCTATTAATAATAATAATAAACAATAAAAACAAACAAATCTTTGATCTTTAAGGCTTATACAAGTTGTTTATAATCGTGTACCCTTATTCATTTTCTCAATAAGTTATTCATTATTTTCCCTCATTCTTAATGACTTTTGCTTCACAGCCTAGAGTTTGAGCAACTTTCTGTATTTGTGAATGATCCATCTGAAATCCTGCCCTCCTGCTTTCTTGACCTCTTTCCAATGACCTTCTGTTTATCCAGCCCCCTCTCCTTTTTTATTTTTAAGTGGCCATACAATGGGGTTTATAATTAATCCAAGCTCTTTTGTTTGTTTGTTTGTTTTAGCTTATTTATTTGGGGGGGGGCGGGAGAGAGAGGGAGAGAGAGAATCCCACGTAAGCTCTATGCTCAGCATGGGGCCCAACATGGGGCTCAACACCACAACCATGGGATCATGATGTGAAATGAAATCAAGTCAGATGCTTAACTGACTTAACCACCCAGGAACCCCTAGTCCAAACTCTTCTAACTTTGAATCACAGTTCATGTATACTAATTTCTGACCATTCTATACCTCCAAATTTCTGATTGTCTAACACTTGGAACATATACAATTCAATTTTGTTCAATGAAATTAAATGTAAAAACCAAGTATTGTAAGTAATACATTTTTTCATTATAAAGTATAATATAAAATAGTTTATCTCAAGAAAATAATTTTCCATACAAAATTAAGTTATATTTTTCATGTATGAGTTCAATATAATTTTCAAAAAATTCTGTGATCCTGAAAAATTTTATAGGTCATAATCTTATGTGTATGCATGTATGAGTATATGTATATACATATATACATTTTATATGTATACATTTATATGTGTACATTTTATATGCCCATATACACTGAAACACATGAGATTTTTCATTAATTTGTGGATATTTTTCTCCATTGAAAAAAGAGGAATATTATCTATTTACTCAATTTATTCTTTTCACTAAATTTTTGATATCCAAATAGCAGGAGGGATGTTTTATGTTTCCTTATATCCACAACAAATTCTATGCACAGCATATGCTCAATAAAACCCCTAATTTTAAAATAATAAATACTAAAGTCTTACTTAGGTTTTGAAATGCAACATTAAAAGCATTATAAGAATAAGGAAAGCATTTAGTGAATATATAATTATTTTAAGCAGAAGAAGCCTTACTGGAAATGATGTTGATAGCAAACAATCAAAGATTGCTGACTGGAGAGACTGAAAAGAAAGAGAAGAGCCGAAAAATATGAAAATATGTAATTTTCATAGCTAAAACCGTAGAGGAAAAGCAAGTATGTCAAATATCACGACAAGTATATTTGTATACCAGAAAAAAAGAAGCAAACCAAGGTCCATCTAAACTATGCTTTCTTAACTTCCAGGCAGTTGTTAATATTGGGATGGGTAACTCTTTGCTGTAGGATCTGACCTGTGCATTATAGGATACTTAGCAGCATCCCTGACCTCTACCCACTAGTGCCAGTAACAACCTTTTCCAGTAGTTGTGACAAACAAAAATGTCTCTAGACATTTCACAATATCCTCTGGGAGGCCAAATCACCATGGTTGAGACCCATTGACTTAAACAAAGGCAATAAAGGATTTTGCACTTCTTAAGAACAGTAAAGTTCCAATCTCTTTAGCCTTAGCCTGCCATTGGGTGTCCGTGATACTTAGAAGGCATAAGCCATGGGACTTGGGAGAAAGCTATGCCATTTATTGGCATCTAGGAAAATAACAAGGTGAAAACAATGCAAAAAAAAATAAAGGTTTTAATGAAGTATAGTGAATGCATGGCTAATAGAAAAAATTAGATCAACTGTAAACTATATATAGTAATATAGTATGCCTCCCCAAACTTTAGAGAAAAACAGTTGACCCTCAAACAACACAGGGGTTAGCCCCCTGTGTTGAGCCCCCAATACAGTAAAAAATGTCTGGAACTTTTGTCTCCTCCAAAACTTAATTAATAACCTATTGTTATCTGGAAGCCTTACTGATAAAATAATGAATTAACACCTATTTTATATGTTATATGTATTATATACTGTATTCTTACAATAAAGTAAGCTAGAGAAAAGGAAATGTTACAGTACTATACTGAACTTATTGAAAAAAATCCACATATAAGTGGACCCATACAGTTGAAACCCATTTTGTCCAAGAATCAAATGTATTTATTTTTATTTTTCTTCTTTCCTTTGCAAGTAGTTAGTATGTACAATTTTGGTGTCTCTTTTTCTCTGGAAAGAAATCCTACCATTTTTTACAGTTTTGAAATGTAAAGATTTATGGAAGGCATTACACAGCAAGCTCTACTATTTGCATTTCAATATATGATTGAGAATCACTGTGTAACTTTACTCCTGCTGTTTTGTATTGATTGTACACAACATGTTTCATTAGACTACCTTCAAAAACTTTATTCCAAATGCTTTATAGATTTGCTAATTTCAATAATTGCCCAGAGACTGTGACTCTGTAAGTGACTAAAATATGTACTATAGGAAGGCAATGCTAGTCAGTGATTTGGCCATATTCACAGCGAAGTTTGAAGACTCAGTAAGGCTTTAATGATTCATATTGATTAAGACCACTCTCTTAGTTGAACAATACAGGATGGATTTTGGTTTAAATGTATGTCAGTTTACTTAGTTTTTTTTTCCCTAATATGTAATATGCATTCCATGAAATTTGGTAAACTTACTTTTACTTTTCTAGTTTATCCATGGTAATTGTAGCATAGCTGGAATCCTGTGAGTACAGATGGAAAATTCAGATTCTTGTTTTATAATAGAGCAGGATAGAACAGGTGCTGTTTAAGCTCTATTCTAGGGTTAAAACTGACATATTTACATTAGATATTATTCTTCTCCCTAAATAGGACTTAAAAGTATAAACCTGAGCAAGACACTGTTTGTTTTTCCCCCACATAATTTAAGCAAAGAGACATAAATGTTGCCTATTCTGCTTGGCTCGCTACTCATTCAGTTTTATATTTATAGACAGTCAAACTCTGATGTGAAAACACATCAACTTATTAATGTGTTAATTATTATTTATCACTTCCTAAGGAAATATCATTTCCATAAGGTGATATATAGCAGTTCTGTGGACTGACAGTTTTCAGTCTAAATACTACATTTTTTATTGACTTACATTCTTTAATAATTTGTTTCACTTAAAGCTGTGAATATATCAAATGTGTCTATTACCTGTAGTTCTTTAAAAGTGGAAAAATGGCATATTTAGCTTCTGCTAACAAGGAAAGGACAATTTTCTGACTGCCAAATAATGCCTATAACATATAAATTCAGTGAAATAATCTGGAGATAATATTAAAAGAAGAAATTTAAATTATTTTAAAATTATTTAAATCATTAATAAAAAGTTATTAGGTAAATACTAAAATATCTTAAGCAGCTCATACTAATATTCCACAATCTTTTCCCATATAAGTAGACTTAAAACTAAAAAAGATAGAACTAAGCTTATATTAGAAAAGATTTTATTTTTTTTTCATGGTTTATTCATTTTTCAGAGACAGAAACAGAGCATGAGGAGGGGAGGGGCAGAGAGAGAGGGAGACACAGAATCCGAAGCAGGCTCCAGGCTCTGAGCTGTCAGCACAGAGCCTGACATGGGGTTTGAACTCACAGACCATGATATCATGACCTGAGCTGAATTTAGACGCTCAACCGACTAAGCCACCCAGGCACCCCAGAAAATTTTTTTTGTATATTTAATAGTGATATTTAATTGTCTATATAATTGAGACATTTTTGGAGCCATGACTTCATTTAAGTGTTAAAGCAACATATGGATAATAAAATTTTAGTAAATTGATGGATTTGCCCATTTTTTTCTGATTGGATCTTTATATGAATTATGTGCTTTGAATTAGCATAAAATATGAAATTGTAAGCAATTTACCACATGAAAAGATGAATTTCAAATTTTGTTCTGTCCTGAACATTCATGTTCTCCTCTGCTACCAATTGTTCCTTTAATGTTGGTTTTGTGCTTAAATGAAGTTTCATTGTGAAGAGAGGAAACTGGAATATTTTCTTCTATAATTTTTACAGGATCAAATGCCTTGATTGAACAGTCATGTGTTTTTCATGTGATGATATAAATAGAGAAAGGTAGTTCTTTTTTGAAATTGATACAATCCAGAGGGTACAGCTTTACTGAAGTTCTTGGTGCTATTAAAAGCTAAACTCAACTGTAAGACTAAGAATTTTGTGGCTGATTATAGGACCACAGCTTGTAAGAATACTGGTGTAGCCTCTCTGATAATGCTTAGAAATGCAAGGTGGGGACAGCTGAGACTTCACACTAGTTTGAACTGATATATATGCATTCAGAAAATACATTAAATTGTGTGTTTTTTGATGTTTATGTTCTTCCCTAAATTGCTAATTGTTAAATATGTCATATTTGAAGAGTTTTCTTTCCCTCCTGCTGTTTGATCACATTAAGAGATCATTATTCTTTGTTTATGATCTCACAGTCTGTCAACTGAAGTGTCTACAGTGTCAAAAGAAAGATTATATGCAGGACTTTTTCAGAATAAGCAGAAAGAAAGAAGTTAGTAAGCACAAATATTTTATAATAGTTGTATTTATAAATAAAAAACAGAATCAAGTTACCTTTCACACATTCAATAAATGTACATTGTTCATGACAAATTTTCATAGATGTTTTATTATGATAATAGAGCTACAGTTATATAAGTAATAAACAACTGGGGAGAGATTGAAGGATTATGGAAACCGCCTAAGCTATTTTTGCAGCTATTCTATAAATCTAACGATAGGTGAAGATTTTTTTTAATAAAAACATCTGAGATTAAAATTCTTAGCATACTAATAAGTATTTGCCAGACAACTCTCTCTAATATTTGAGAAATACCACAGAACAGTGTGTATATACACATATATGACATACATACATATTTGTCTGCTCAGGCTGCCATTACAAAGTGCTACACTACTAGAGACAAGGTACCGTAACCAGCAGACATTTTCCTCACAGTTCTGGAGGCTAGAATTCCATGATCAAGGTGCCAGCAAATTTGGTTTCTGGTAAGGGCTCTTTTCCTGACTTGTAGACAGCCACCTTCTCACAGTCGTCACCTGGCCTTCCCTTTGTGTGCATGCAATAAGAGAACTCCAGCTTTCTGATGTCTCTCTTTTTATAAGGACATCAATCCCATTGGTTAGGGTTTGATGACCACATTGAACTCAAATTGCCTCCATAAAGGCCCTATCTCCAAATACAGTCACATTGACAGGACTTTAGCATATGAATTTTGAGAGAACACAACTCAGTCCATAATAACATACTTACACGTATATACACATTTAGCGTAACTTGAATTAGGTCACCAAATTCGTGAATAATTCAATCTCAATTTTAGAGCTGTTTCTTTTGGTCGAGAAAGGGCTTTGGGACTTACGCTGTGCAAATCATTTAGGTAATATTGATCATGCATCCATTCCATTTTCAGTATGCTGAATTGCCCATTAGCCACATGGCCTTTCCAGTTTAAGATCAGTTCATTTTTGGCCACATCAAGGACACAGGAATTTAAGAAAGGCAAGATGGTTTTCTGCTGTATTTCTTTCTGGAGCTCAGGCAAGGAAATAGTAGGAGAGTTTCTCTGATTTTTGCCCAGAAAAAGAAGGCTGTAAGAAAAAAAGAGGTCATAGAAATGTTGAGGTCAGCAGCCTTCTTGGACCAACCTTTACCAAGGATAGCAGAATAAAATAAATAAATTAATTAAATAAAATAAAATAGTAAAATAAAATAAAAAAGACTCAGAATCCATAAAGATTCAGAGCTCTCTCCCATAATAAACTTCCTGTCTTTCATATATAGAAATAATGACGCTTGCATCTTAAGCCATTATTGTTTTGTTTCTGTCTTTGTTTTTGTTTTATGTTAGAGGTACCAGAATTTATTGCTACACAATAAAAAAAGGTTAAAATAACATGTAAAAAAAGTGCAAAACTGTGGTAAGACACTCTCTTCTTGAAAGCTGCTCTTGTGTTGAAACTTTATTCATTGATAAGTACTCTATGCACTTAGCTTCAATACGTAAAAACAAAAAAATATATAAACAAACATTAACATACTAGGCAAACTAAGACTTGTTATGGTATATTATTCAATGTCAGATTAAGATATGATAAGGCTCACCTTTTTGTCATGGTATTGTCCCAATGTAAGAAAGTTTGAGAGAGAAAAAAAATGCACATTTACATCTTTCAACTAATAACAATAATTCTAAGACCTTGCCATCTAACTTTATGTATTATAGAAGCTAAAAGATTTCTAACTTTGGAGAGAAATAAAGTTACGCCTAATCTTCTTTACTGTATATAGCTATTAGCATATCATATTAAAACATCTACATTTAGATTAATGGTGTTTCCACTGTTTTATCCACAATTAAAGGAAAAAATCAGTTAAGTAAGGAGTCATTCTCTTGACTTATAATATCCTATCCTACATATCCCCAAATTTATGCTTCAAAAGTAAATGTATATATCCATTTTGGAAACGGAAGAGAGAAACTTACATCCCTGTTCTTTAGTTTTCTCCATCTAACACCATAGAATACTCAGATATATAGTAAGAATTCTATATGGTTTATTTTCTATTTTATGTTTCATGTGCAGATAATGGCCTATTAAAATCTTCAAATGCATTGTGTACTTTGTATATATCTCTGGATTTCAAACACTTTCTGCTTAATATACTTTAATGCTCTGTTATTTGGCTCATAAAATTTTATGACTATGATATTTTCATTGTAGACAGTATTTTGTATCAATATACTATAACATTCTCTGTCCCATTGAGTGCTTTTCTGCCTTAATTACACCTTGCCTGAAATTAGTATCCCAACCTCTAATTTATCTATTTTCTTTTTACATCTTTGCTTATTCTTCTGTCAAACTTTAATTTGTTTTAAAAATGCTTATATGCTGCAGCAGATAGTTGATATTATTTTATATTTATTAATCAATTGATACTATATTTTTCTTTGTACTTAATCAAGGGGTCATTGACATGTATTGTTATAACTGATTTGGTTGGTATTTATTTTGTTTTACATTATTTTTGTTCTGATTGTATAGGTGTTTAAATTTTCTGGTAATTGTTTTTTTTTTTTGCTTATGACTAAGTAATTAGTTACAAAGAAAATGGACATTCTGTTTTAATTTCATTGGCTTTCTTTTCATTAGTATCTGCTGAGTGTATTTTCCTATACATTTACTATTAACATTTCCATGCCCTGCCATAGCTTAGCCAAATTATACATTCACATTTTCAAAATGATATCACAATCTCTGCCATTCAACTACAGAAAGCAGTACCTATGCATTCCTTGTAACCACTAACATATTTCAATTTACCTCTATCATTATATGTGCTTCTATATTCCTTGATTTTCTATCCTTAATTTATTCTACTTTATTGTCTTATCTTGATCATGGGTGTTTTTTCTATTTTTTCCTTTTAGTAGTTGAGAAATTATTATTATTAAAAATTTCTAGTGAATACCCTTTTTAAAAATATTTTATTTTTAAGTAATCCATACAGCCAACATGGGGCTTGAACTTACAACCCTGAGATTAAGAATCACATGCTCTGCTGGCTGAGCCAGCTAGGTGCCCCTAATTTTTTAGTTAATATTCTTAAACTGTTGTTAAAAGGACTAACTTAAAAAATAAAACCTTAATATTAAAAAACATCTCTTTCTCTCTTCCTAACAATAGAGAAATCTTAGAAAGCATGAAATCTGGTCATTTCATAGGAGTTTATACTAATTGTGATCCAGTTTTTAAAATCAGCTTATTTTAAAAATTCAAATTAGCTATAAATTAAGCAATATGTAATTTTATAGATTAACTCATAATTTTTCCACTTATTTCTGTCAACATTTCTCCTGAAATGGCTTTCCTCTTTTCCTAAAGTAAACATCTTTTTTATTCAGTGATAAACATTATGTTTTTATTTATCTAAAAAGAGTATTAAAATTGCTCATATGGTTAAATCATAATTTAACTGAGTACAAAAGTGACAGTTATTTATTTTCATAATACTTTGAAGATAAAACTGTTTTCTCCCTACTCTTGGGAAGTTTTCATTTTACTGTAATTTCTACTTAGTAAATTGTTCCTCCATGACTGCTTGATTTTTATACTCAAATACACTTTTTTTAAGAAAAGGGAAAAATTATTACCCTAGGTCAAAACCGTTATCACTTATCAATTTTTAACTACTTAAATTTTGATGATTGTGGACACATTATAACCATAATGCCAAAAAATATAGACAAGAGTTCCATCACAATTTTATTAGTATTATGTTAAGTGAAACAAGATAAACCAAAATCAATATATTATATATTTTTATATGAAATTCTAGAACAATAGAAGCTTATTTGTGGGCACAGGAATTAAAAAATGGTTGTTTCTGTAGACATTTGAATGGAGGAGAAAAATACAGAATGGATGTGTTTTGGATAATGGCACACTATCTTGTTCTGTGTGTGAGTTATAAAATGCATACAATTCTCAGAGGTCATTGAACTGAGGACATGAGACTGTGTAGTTTATCGTATTTAGATTAGGCTTCCTTATCATATTTACATTATATTCGCAACCAAAGTGTGTGTGTGTGTGTGTGTGTGTGTGTGTGTGTGTGTGTGTGTAAAGAAAATGCAAAGCAAACAGACTGGGAGAAAATATTTGCAGTACATTCATGGCATTTCTTGGATACAGACTACATAAGGAATACATAAAACCAATAAAATGAGAGAAATTATATAAAATATAGGCACAAGATTTGAGGAGATATTTCACAAAGGAAGATATACAAAACTAATTTGAAAAGGTGCTCAGAATCATTGTTCATTTGATAAAGTCAAATTGAAACTACAAAGAGATGCCATTTCACATCCACTAGAGTGATCACAATTAGTCTGACAACACACAATATTGACTAGGAGGCAGAGCAACTGGAATTTATACTCATTACTGGTGGGACTATAAAATTATATAAATTGGGAATGTAATTTGGAACAGTATTTTAAAGTACAATATATATTTAATCTTTGTTCTAGAAATGACATTTCTACCTATTTTCCAAGAACAGTAAAAATTTGTGTGAAACAAATGTTTATGGTAGATTTATTCATAGTTACTCCTGACTGGAAAGCATCCAACTGTCCATCAAAAAATAATGGACAAATAAGTTGATGACTGAAATCCTATCAGTGGTTGCATATTGACAGAGGTCGGGAGGGATTAACTAGAAAGAAACACAAGACAACTTTTTGGGATGATAGAAAAGTCTATTATTTGAGTTGACATTTTCAAGGCTTATCATCAGTGTATCAAAACTCATCCACTTTTACTCTCAATATATTTGCATTTCGTCATATTTAATTTTAATTCACTAGAAAAAATTGAAATAAAAGATATTTTATATTTTGAGTCTACTGTTTATGGTAACTTTATTACACAGTAATAAATGTGGGTTTTTTTGTTATTAATACATTGTTTAGTCTCTGGTGAAATTATTATTATTTTAAAAATTTTAATTCCAGTATAGTTAACATAAAGTGTTATATTCATTTCGGGTCTGCAATACAGTGATTCAATAATTCTGTACATTACTCAGTGCTCATCAAAAAAAGTGTAATCCAAATTCCCTTCACCTGTTTCACCCAACCCTCCACCCACCTCCCATCTGGTAACAATCAGTTCTCTGTAGTTTAGAGTCTGTTTTCTGGTTTGTCTCTCTGGTTTTTATTTTTTCATGTGTTTTGCTTTTTAAATTCCACATATAAGTGAAATCATATGGTATTTGTCTTTCTCTGACTTATTTCTCTTAGCATTGTACCCTCTAGCTCCATCCGTATTGTTGCAAAGGACAAGTATTCTTTCTTTTTTATGGCCAAATCATGTTCCATTGTGTGTCTATGCCACTTCTTTATCTCTTCATCTATTAATGGATACATGGGCTGCTTTCATAATTTGGCTATTGTAAATAATGTTGCAATAAACATAGGGGGGCATATATCTTTTGAATTAGTGTTTTCATATTCTTTGGGTAAATATCCAATAGTTGAATTACCAGATCACATGGTAATCCTGTTTTTAAATTTTTGAGGAGCCTCCACACTGTCTTCCATAGTGACTGCCTCAATTTGCATTTACAACTGGTGAAATTATTTTGATAAAAGTAGTGTGAATATTTGTAGTGAAACAATAAATACTAATAAGTATAACCATTTGCTGTTAGCTTATTCACATTAAATGCTTGATAACCTTTACATACTTGAATACATTTGTATGCATATATATGAATAGCTAAATCCAATAATTTATTTTACAGATATTTCACTTTGAAGATATTTTATATGATAATTTTTAAGTTAATTATACTAAGCTTATAGTCTAGATGGTATATCTTGTTTCCTTACCAATTAAATAAAATGTATTTTTAGATATTCATATTTCAGTAATGCTGATTTGTATTGTCTTTCAACAAGTTGTTTTCAGAATGACATAAAATAGAAATATGTAACAAAAATTAACTCAGTAATAAAACAGCATAATACAATTGACACTTCAGTATAATGAGATATAAGAATTTCAAAATGAAGATGTGTTTCTTTGCTAAGGTAAGCTAATGACAGTTGCTTTGGGAGTAAACATTGATGCCATCAAGGTATTTATTGCCCAGTGGTTAGTTTTGTTTTGTTTTGTTTTTAAGTCATCATAATTGTTAGATTGGTACACTTTGATATCATTTGCAGAATTGTAAGTTTGATTCTGAATTGTACTTTGGAATTGTTGTAACCCTCTGCTAAGTTTTTGTTTCACTGACTCCAGAAAGGCTTGAGGATTTGCCAACACTAGTTCTCAGACAACCCATTCTCATAGATCTATCTTATTAATAGATGATTTAAAGATTCCCAATTGATGTCTCAAATTAGCACTTTGTAGTGGATTATTTGCCATTAAATAATCCTATAGTAAGTGATTTTTTTCCTCTTCAAAGATTTAGTAAAGGAACATTCAGCACAAATCATTTTATTTGCTGTAATTTCTAGTTATGGCACAACTAAGTTAAATAAGAATTTTCTTCTGAATATTTTTATTAGAAAATTACAATAATATAAATGATTGATTTCACTGTTGATTAATGGATACACTGCTAAGGAATATAAACATTGCTGATTAACTTACCCATAAATAATACATAGTGCAATACATTAAATTACCCACAAAAATAAGGAAATAATAAATCTTAGCATTTAACAACATTATAAAAATATAACTCAATATTAATTTCAAGGTATGTTAATAAAATGGACTTGGTAGTAAAGTGAAGTCTATTGTTTGTCATTCTTAACAGTGAAGTAGATTGATTATAGATTACATGATCAACCCTTAAAGATGATCATTTATCATTTTTTAATTATTAAAAAAATGGCCAACTCATTAGCATTCTTGGCACTGTATTTGTTGCAACATTAAATGAAACTCTTAGGAGGTGATTTTGAAATTCTTCAAAGATGAGGAAAACATTTTAGTATAAACAAAAGCCTAGGGTCAATACATAATGTAGTAAGTATATTGTGCAGGGGATCAAAAGCAAAAATAGACCAATTTGGGGTATATATATTAAAAATAGAGCAGCTGCTACTTATGAGTCTCTGTGTTTGCGTGTGTACCCCGAAAGTAGTATCACATTTATTAGCCAAATTTACAGAATAATTTATTATCTCTTATAATGCTTCAAAAATATAAAACCCAATTTGTTATCATGGGGGAGCAGGTCACTCACTAATTTATACAAAAGTATATGCTAGAGTTAATTTTTCAAAGTGTTACTAAATCCCATCTTTCAAGGCCAACCAGGATGCTTTAGGATGACCACGGAATGAAAGTAGACCCTTTCGTGGTGAATTTGATAGTGGATCAAATTTAGCTAGCTACCTGTGAAATTTACACGTAGAAGTTTAATGTGTGAATAGCCATATGTCACAGGAACCCACTTTCTGCTCCCTGCATTTATTTTCAAAGCTGAAGGAAAAAAAGAAAATGCTATGAATACATTTTATTATCCCGAGTAACAGAAAATACTGTAATACATTTTTAAATGGGTTCAGTGATTAAATTCCCCCAATCTGTGTATATCTGAAGAAAAGCAATGCTGTCTATTATCTAGTAACATACGTTTCCTGAACAAGTTTTACAGAACAATATTGACGTAGACTTACCAACTAATAAAATCTCCCAATGTGATAAAATTTCAGGTGGAAGAGGGAGCAGAATTTCTTCACACCATATAAATATAAATAGGAAAAGGAAGTTGCAGTGTCAAAAATAGTTTTTTCCCCTTTTTTATGGTAAGAATAGA
This sequence comes from Acinonyx jubatus, assembly GCF_027475565.1. Taxonomy (NCBI): domain Eukaryota; kingdom Metazoa; phylum Chordata; class Mammalia; order Carnivora; family Felidae; genus Acinonyx; species Acinonyx jubatus. Next base: position 90,839,362 of record NC_069385.1, on the reverse strand, counting down.
ATAATTAAATCATTTTTAAAATACTTTTTAGCAATAGCAATGTTTCTTTGCATGTCTGATATCAAATCAAAGACAAAGTTTTTAATCTTTTTGAAATACTCTGACAGTAGAAGTTAAGATTTTTGGAATTTCATTTACTTTTAACCTTTCTCTGTTTTCTTGAGCCATAGGAATCATACAAATGTATAGTCAGGAAAATTTTTTCACATTATCCAGATGTAATTTGGCATCTTGCTATTTTTTGCCAAAACTCCTCCCGATGCCAAAATATGAAATGAAGTAAAAACACCAACTAAATGTTTATATTTTGAGTAGTTTTCAGTTGATAACAATGTCCTCTTTCTCATTGTACTTGGTCCCTGAGGAAGCAAGAAGTGCTGGTGAATGTTTTTCTGAAGTAAAAGAGGGTACAAAGTGCTGACCACTGAGATGAAGGAAAAAGAATAAAACTGCACTTAAAAATAAACGTAAAAATGTGATATGGGAAAGAAAATGCTGAGTAAAGTCTATCAATAGTTTGTTATTTATGTTAGACAGTGATATAATAAATCCTGCACTTAACAACATAGGGAAGTAAATTTTAACGGTCTTGGTAGAGGGATACTAGAAATTATAACTTAGTGAATTAACTTTAGTTATTCCAAATGCTAGTTATTTCTGTTTTCTAAATTATAAGATGATAAATGTATTTAAGCTTTATGAACAAACCTTAAAGATATTCAATCACAAGTTATATACGTATTTAAAAATGATAGAATAATTAGTTGACATGAATGTTCAGCATTTATTTCATGAGATATATTTAAAGAAAGAGTATTTGAGTTGAGCTTAGATGTTATTCTACATCAGTTGCGTCAAGCTTGTTTGGTGTACAAATTATTGTCAGATAAAAGGTTTTCATATTTTAAAAGTTGTCTACCAGCGTTCATATTATTGTTCTTTCCTTTAGCATTAACTGCATAAACTATTTCAAATAGTATTCACTATCTCTGCAAATTTTAGCTGCTAATAAATTTTCCTAACATTTGTTATTTTTGGATAAGATGTTCTCTCTGTTAATTTGGGTTATGACCTCCAAGAGAAATGACTGTAGTGCATTAGTCATTCAGGATGCTTTCTGGTTAATGAGGAGACAACTCATTATAAATATTCCTGAGCTCCTGAATGGCTTCTGACCACTCAAAATTCTTCCAAGCAGATGAAATTTCCATTTGGTGGTTCACCATTTCCAATGGTGAACGTAAGCGTGTTTTAATCACGAGGAAAAAGGAAGAGTATGGGAATAACTGTGTTGGAGTTATCTTAGCAATGATGGAGAAGTGGAGATCACTGATAAAATGCACAAATAATATTAAATTCAAAATAATATTTAAAAAATATCACTGGTCATACCAGTGGATTTGCTAGAGTACCAAATCATTGCTCTGAAAATTTTAAAAGGAGGGGAGCACAAATTATTCTAGATTTCCTAAATGTAATGCCTTTTAAGGTCCAAAAGTGTTGATGAAGGAAATTTCCACTTTATACAATAATTACCCAGAAGAGATGTAAAAAAGTGGTAAAATTCAAATATCCCCATTTTATTTCCCCAAAATAAATTATCTCAGAAATAATCATTACAGTCTCAAAAAATCATTAGATGGAAAATTGATATGGAATTTTGTAATCTCAGAAAGTCACTGATCAAGATGCTTTAGGAAGTACAACATGACATCTAACTGAATCTGAATTAAATATAAGTCTCTGGATCTAGTGGCCAGTTTAATATGCTTAAAGCAGAGTAACAATTAAATAGCACAAGAATTGATTCAAACCATAATGTGGAAAATTCCAGAGGAAAAATGATTGGATATCTTATCAGATTAAAAAAACAAGTGGACAGAGAGGTAATTATAGACTAAAGAGACTTAAGAAACATACCAACCAAATGTTATGTGTGAATACCATTGGAATGATGATTCTTAATAAATTCTAGAAACACATTTTTAGGACTATCAAGGAAATTTAGAAACCATGGCTGATATTTCAGAAGTATTGTTATTGTTGTCACAATAATTGTATATTGCTTTTGAAAAATTAAATTCCTTCATTATGGCTGCATTTACTTTAAAATATTCTAGCCAAAAAAAGGCAAAAGACAGGATGGGGGAATGGTCGTGGCGTAAAGAGACAAAGAGAGCTGGAGAAAGAGACAGAGCAAGACAATATGTGAGATAGGTGAGATAAGATTAGGAAAATAAGAACTACTGAGGCTTGCTGAAGTGTACCTGAGAATTCATTATACTGTCTTCTCTATTCTGTGTATATTTGAAAATTTCCATTAAAAATAGTACTATGTTAGTACTTTAAAGACATTTCAAAAAAAAGTCAGAAACAAAATTAATTTACAATTGGTTGAGAACAATTATAAGAGAACATTCCCCAGAACCACAAAATAAAGATAATTGAAAATGTTGAAATGCATATGAAGATGCCTCAATAACAGTTTTATCATATTTTTGATAGTTCTGACTATGATATGTAAGAAAAAGACTGGCTCTACTGGATTTTTTTTTCCAACAAATTAAATGAGTCCAATGGATGACTTAGTTCTATGAATTCCTGTATGTGGATTCTTTTTCCATAGACCTAGCTGTAACCTTCCCAGCCAGAATGAACCAACCCTCTAGAGTTTGTCATCAAGTGGCTGATCAACCTGCACAGTACACCTAGAGAGGGTTGGGACCTTTCCTTGTCCTCATTTGACAGTTTACAGGGTTCCTTCCAAACAGTGAATATGACATAATGGAAATATATGGCCATAGAATCAGTGAGGATCAGAGCACCTAATTTATACATATGTTCAGTAATGCACATTTATGACTTCATTTACAGTCTGTGACACACAACACTCCAAGCTCCCTCTCACGAAAGATTATTTTCATTGTTTGTATAACATACCTGCATCCTAGTGTTTCTGTTTTTGTTTTTGCTGGCAAGTCACTTTGCCTTTACTTTTAAGTTTCACCTAACTTCCAAGGCCTTTTCCTAACTTTTGAACTAGAACAGACCAGGTATGGTAAATAACCTCAGAATCTCAGTGGCTTAATACAGCAGAGGCCCAGCTAGTCTCTGATCCATCCACATACTAGTCACAGGCTGACAAGAGAGTACTCATTGCGGTGACTGAGGGACACAAGGCTCATAGAGCAGCCATCATCTCCAACACTTACTGTCACCATCACAGAGAGAAAAGAGAGGACTTATCTTTTTTTTTAATGTTCATTTATTTTTGAGAGAGAGAGAGAGAGAGAGACAGCACAAGTGGGGAAGGGGCGGAGAGAGAGGGAGACATAGAATCTGAAGCAGAGAATCTGAAGCAGCTTCCAGGCTCTGAGCTGTCAGCACAGAGCCTGACATGGGGCTCAAACTCAAGAACCGTGAGATCATGACCTGAGCTGAAGTCAGACACTTAAACAACTGAGACACCCATGTGCCCCCCAGAGAGGTCTTGTCTTAGAGGGACTTAAATCCTTGAACTAAATCCTTGGGCTAGAAGTGACACATTATATGTCATTGGACAGAACTAGTCAGGAAGTACAATCCTATCAAATACCCTGAGAGAATCTGACTATTGGTAACAATCATTTACAATGGCCACACTCATAGCTGCACAACACATACAAATATGTATACATATACCTATGTATATATAGACTCTTTCATTGTGGACCCTATTACACATGTCAGTATTTACATTGCTTTTGCATTCTCTGAGAATTGTCTCCTTAACTAAGAGTATCTTATGAAATCTCATTGTGAACAAAAGGTAATATTATCTTTTTTCAATTTTATATGATGCATTAATTTTTCATTAGCGTTAGCTAGCATCATATAAAATAAAATCATTTCATAAGAAAGTAACCATAACAATATTAAGGGTAGTTATTCACTTAGAAATCATTTAACAGCTACAGGTCATTATATTTTTCCAAAAATTATCATTATGTGCCCTTGGATGATGTTGAGATCAAATTCTGCAGGCTATTACATTTTTTCTAATATCCTATGTACCATTTTAGATACTATGCAACAAGGACTTTGATTACCATGGGTGATTATACAATTACAATTTGAGTTAATTATTACCTGTCATTTACTCTGCACAAAAGGCCATGTCTCCATTGGCAGCTTGGATATCCTTAAATCAACTTCAAAGGCTCTTCTATTCTGGCTGTTTTAAAAGACTCTTGTTTTAAGAGCTGATACAGCCTTCTTTTCTATGATTGTTTCAATGTGGATAACCCCATTGTGATAAAACCTCTTTTAAGCCTAGGGATTTTTTAAAAGGCCTGGAATCACAGAAATTTATTGTCTCCTTTAACAAAACTTAATTGGATATTTGGAAACCCCAGAAAAGAGAAAGAAAATGACAGATATATTTTCAATTTAAAACAGAAACTAAGACACATGAAATTTTTCTAAGCAAAGCAACATTTGCTTCATAATTTACAAATAATCTTTTGGGCCTGGACCAGTCTCTATTACGAATAAGTTCTGGGGTAAGGCAGTGGGAGAGACTGAGAAAGTTCATATCCATGATTCTACTGCTTGATATCTATTGTTACATTATTCAAATTGTTCTTTCCAGTTCTTCATCAATGGCCCTGGAAAAAGCTCTTCTCACACAGAGATACATTATGCTGTTTATCCTTCAAGAAGAACACATTTTCCTAACTTTTGGGCTGGCAGTTTGCAAACAAACTTCATTTGCCCTCAGGGACTTCCTCAAATGCAGAGAGATTCTTAGAGTTAACCTCCTGGAGGTGGCTCACATCCACCGTCAGACAGAGGGAAGATAAAGACTTCCATCTTTCCAGTTACATTCCATGTGGAACACTCCTGATGGACTAGTTTCACTCTTGAGTTTTCCGTGGGGTGAACTGAGGCTGTCACTGGGGCTTGCACAATAGTTGGATCTCTCAATAAATCCAGTCCCTCTTTCCCATGTCCCAAATCAGGGCTGATGCCAAGAGTACTCACTAATAAACATCTGTACCCCAGTCTTTCATCAAATACTTCTTCCCAGTGAACCCAACCTACAACAGTATTGAAGATCACATAAGATAACCTGGTTTTGAGCTTTGATAAAATAAGCACAATGGAAAAGTAAGAGAGATTCTGATAAATCATCTTTTAATATGGTCATTTGTCTTTGCCTGGGTACACATAAAGGAATCATTTTAAACTTCTTCATATAATCTTAAAGGTATTTGTAAAATTTTGAGGTCCATAGTATTTTGGAGGAAATTTTATTTAATTTTCCAATTTTGTTTTGAAATATATTTTTCTATTTCAAAATAACATAACCCTATTTATTAGTAGAGAAGGTGATTTATTTCATTATTAAGTTGAGAGGGTGGATTCACGGCTGTTAATAATACTGTTATCATTTTTCTTCATGCCACATACATACCACCACAAACAAACAACACTACATACACTTGAAAAAGTTTCATATTTTGTATTTACAAGAAAATATAAAGTAATCATTATTTCATAATTAAAAGAAAAATATTAATGGCTCCAAGAAGTGATCCCTAGTGAAGAATAACCCGATATAACTCTAAGGTGTGGCATTAATAAATACTGAGTTAAATTGTGAGGGATAGACAAGCAATCAACTAGAAGCAATCCATTTATTACCTCAAAAACAAAATCAAGGGCTTTGCCTATGTACAATTTTTCAGTTCACTTATGCAATTTTGCATATATAATTTTACCACTTGCTCCTACCCCCTGTGTATGATGTCCTCTGGGAATCCTATTTCTGAAAGTGCAGAAGGTTCCAGGTTTGTCATCTTTAAGTTTCTTCTCCCTAAGGCTACCTCTTCATGTTGACAGGTAGGAGAGGTTTTTCACAGTTTTTTGTTTTGTTTTGTTTTTTTCTAGGAGGTTCAGTCTTTTTACTGACACAGAATCCCCATTGACTCAGTGATGTTTAGGCAAGCTGCTGCTTGAATGTTAATATTTTGGTGAAGTGAAATAGTCAAAATGCTATAGTCAAACATACCTGGACTAGAAACCTGCCTTTGCCACTTCTATAAACTTCCACTACCATATCTATGAGGAACCTTATTGTGTCTCTCTTAAAACTGCTGTACTGATTAATGACAGGTTTATAAAATTTATACAAAGCATCACCATTTGATATGTACTAGAAAATGTTTACTTTTCCCACTCTGGTCCTTTGTTTCTAGTCTAGTTTACCAGTTTTAAAATGCTGAATGAATTCTACTACAAGTCCTTTTACCCTATTGCCTTTTATTTGATTGATTGATTGATTTTTTATTTAAATTCAAGTTAGTTAGAATACAGTGTAGACTTTGCTTCAGGTGTAGAACCCAGTGATTCATCTCTTACATATGATACCCAGTGCTCATTCCACAAGTGCCCTCCTTAATGCCCATCACCCATTTAATCGATCACCCCCCCCCACGTCTCCTCCAGCAACCCTCAGTTTGTTTTCTGTATTTAAGAGAGGGCATGGTAGAGATGTTTGTCATTGGTTCTGTTACTTGGATATGGTTACTTTCATTCCTTTGAATAAAAAAGGCAATCAGCCCAACATGCATTCAACATACAGTGGTGGTCTGGATAGGACAACTGTAATAAAACATCCCCCATCCAGAAAGGTAGAGGTGGGGCAGGGAAGCAGCATTCAGTAAGTAGTTCTTAGCCATTCTGAAATGCAGTTGTGCCTGTGCTGTCCATATTTTGATTAGGGCCCAATTCCTGGCAGTGATTCTCCTGGCTCTCAATTCTGCCTTCCGTGTTCTCTCTCCCCACCCACCAACGATTCATACATGTGTTTCCACCAAAAGTAGCTCCTGTTTGGAATCAGATAAATTTTTAGACTTTTCTATGCACAGAATTTAGAGATTCAAAAACCTTTTTTTTTTCAATTTTACTTCTGTCTCCCCTTTTCCATTAAAGCTGCCATTATTCCTTATAAAATGTTGTGCATGTTTTGTCACCTTATACTTAACTCCATTAGACAGAATCCACACCCACAAATGTCCTGAAGATAAGCCTTCCCTACGTTAGACCCCTTCTGTAAGGAAGTGGTGGGACAACGCTTTTAGGAGTTTAGGAGCACTGTTATCTAGCCAAGTGGGTCAATGGGGACAGGCCTTTTGATTCTTAGTAGCCTTTTTGTTGAACTGGGAAGGCTTCTGAGATTTGGTTTCTTGGGTCTTAACAAAGGGCCTTCTAGCCATACTCTGGATTCCCAGAGGTCATGTTTTACTGGCGGTACTCTGGATTTATTTGACATTAGTCCCAAGGACATTTATTACTTTGAAAATATTTCCCTATCTAGGAAGACTGCCCTACCCCTATACATTTCTTCAAAATTCTCACTGAACCTGAAAACTTTGTTCTTTAAGTGATCAGTCTCCTCCCAAATTTCATCACTGTCAGTGAGCAGAAACCAGGAACTCCTCATAATGAGGCCACTGTTTATTGAATACATTTTCTGTTTTACAGAACATCAATGACAATGTTGCTAAGCTTTCTGCCACCAAATAACAAGGGTCATTCTAACCCCAGCTTCCAGGAATATTTTTTTGTCTCATTTTCCTTCAAAATTTCCTGTTGTTGAGACCTGTCAGGCTTCTACCTACTGTGTGGTCCCAAAATCAGTATCACATGGTTTAGGTTTTGCTATGGCAACACCTCAATCATAGTACCCAGTTCTGTTCCCCCTTTCTTTGATTGTAAAACAAACTAAAATCTTAATTCTTTCTCTGTAGAGTCACAGTGAATCAGGTGGAAGACAAAGCTATAGACTTTCAGCCATTTTGTTACGCAAAATATGCCAAGAGTTTGAGATTCCAATTCCTTTTAATGGGTATAGCCGCTTTCTAGGGAGGGAGTGATTGGTGCAACTTCCAGGCAACAACGTTATTACAGAGAAATGAGGAGAGGAAGAGAGTGGGGATGGGAAGATTTTCAAAATAAATGTGCAGTTCAACATGAAACACCCCCAGGACTCTTCCTTTTCTGTGACACACATTTCATTCCTCTGTCTTGGGTTCAGTTTTGGGTTGATTTGTATGCAAAACCTGAAACTGTCTAAAACAATCTTCAATTTATTATTCTGTTTTTATACTTGGTTCCTCAAACCATAAAAATGTAAGGTATTGTTATTCATTATATTAGTTCCCAGGAAAGAACAATTAAAAATCCCCTTAAATCTTAATGCCTTCTGAAAGATAATATTTTAGAAACTGGCAGAATAAAAGATCCTGAAAAATACATGGAATAGTAGCATTTATTGAAGAAAGAGAAAACTAAATAGAAAGGACAAAATGAGATAGTTAAAAAAAAAGTATAGATATTGACATTATATCTGACAGAGAGATTGAATAAGATGCACATTAAGCAGAAACAGTTGAATTTTTAATTCAAAGCCTATTAAAGACTTAAAAGACCAGATTAAGTATATAGTTGAAGTGAGAATTCAATGGGTAAAGGATTAAGTTTTTTCAGAGGAGGTAGAAGCTTTAATTGAAGAAGAAAAGTACAGGATAAAAAGTGATGGGCATTAATATGCTGAAGAAGCAAGATTAAATGAGGCATTTTGCTTTTGTTTTTATTTTCATATGGTTGGGGTTTAACTATGAAAGACTGAAGATCAAAAAGGACAGAGTCTCAGGGGAGACCAGAAAAATGCAAATGTGCTCAGCTTCTCTTGATTAGTGATAGTTGAGTCAGAATACCATAAATTAAAAGAATAGGTTACTCATCGTATTCTTTCAAAGAAGTAAACATATTTATTTAACAAACTTTAAAATGGTTTCAGGTCATTTGGAACATGATTCTGTTTTATCCCATTTAAATTAGAATTTTACCCCTTAAGAGACCCTTCCTCTTGGATTCTGATAAAGGCTTCGTAAATATAGTAATTAGTATATGAGAAATATGTATAATATATTATATATTATATAATATATATGATACATGTGTGATATGTATGTCACGTACATGCAAAATGTGTATGTGATATATGTATCACAAAGAAAGTTCATAAATCAATACAGCTATAGGAGAGATTAGTGTATATAAAAAAGACTTAGGGGCGCCTGGGTGGCTCAGTCGGTTAAGCGTCCGACTTCAGCTCAGGTCATCATCTCGCGGTCCATGAGTTTGAGCCCAGCATGGGGGCTCTGTGCTGACAGCTCAGAGCCTGGAGCCTGTTTCGGATTCTGTGTCTCCCTCTCTCTCTGACCCTCCCCCGTTCATGCTCTGTCTCTCCCTGTCTCAAAAATAAATAAACGTTAAAAAAAAAAGACTTCAACAACTTGTTTGCTAATTATAGCAATGCTCAGTGAGCTTTAACTAAACTTTGCTTGATGTTCATGAAACCAAATACTCCTCTTCAAGTTGCCAGTAGGATACCCAGCTGGTAGTGCCCAACAGGAAATTGGAAATGCAGAATTCGTGAGGGAGTGGTTTAGACAGGAGATGTAGATTTGAAAGATATTTTCATAAAGCTGAAAGCTAACACACTGGGAGCAGATGTTTTTGCCACAGAGTATAAAAGAGAAGAGCTTGGCAAAAAGAAATGGGAAATGCTTACACTTTCTGAAGCATGAGAATAAGAAGGTTTGTACTGTAGATACTAAGTAGAGGAAATGACTGAAATAAGTTGTAATTTTTTTAAACTTAAAAGACTTAGAAATCCACATAGAATATTAAAAACAATATATAGCCAACACTAGCAGTCATACCATCTAGCTTATTTATATTTCATATGTATATTTCACAGCATTTACATATTAATATAGGTAAAAATAAGAAGGAATATTTTGCACAAACTCGATTTATAAAAATGAGATTCTACTTTCTGTATTTTCTGTTTTTTATTTTGTCTTTTTAAAAATATTTAGTCTATTCTGGGATTCACCTAGGTTGATATATATAGATAACGTTTATTTTCCAAGTTAGGTAGTATTCTATTATCTAAAATAAATCATTATCATTTTATCAGTGGACTTTGGATTCCTTCCTGTGTTTTTCCTAGCATAGACTGTATTTCATGAACGTTCTTTTGCAGGTGTTTCTCAAAAGATATAAATAGAAACTATGGTATTCACATTGTATGTGCATCTTCATCTTCAACTTCACATCAAAGTGTCACATAGCTCCCCACTGTGATTATGCAATATTTATCTCACCTAGCAGTGTTTAAGGGTTCCTGTTACTCATTATCTTCCCTGACAGTGTTGCCAGAAATTATACATATTTACTAATTTGATGGATGGGATTTTAATTTTCTCTGATGATTGTAATTTTAAAAACATTTATTAGCATTTATTTTTATTCTTCAATGAATGATATTCTGTTTATTTTAGTCTGTTTCTTTATATATACATTTGAAAGAACTTTATGTACTTAGTCTACCTAATAGACTTTTAATTAATTAGAATGCAGCCAAAGGGATTATCAGAATTTTAATGGAATCAAAGATGTAAGTATTTTTATGTATTCACACTTGAATCCCTGTGTATTTTTCAGACATTATTTTATTAGAGCAATTTTAAGTTCACAGTAAAATTGAGAGGAAAGTAAAGAGAATCTCCTACATGAATAGCCATCTCCATTATCAATATCTGCACAAGAGTAATACAGTTGTTACAATTTATGAACCTATATTCACACATAAATGGCACCCAAAACTCATAGTTTACAGTAGGGTTCATTCTGATATTGTACCTTCTGTAGGTTTAGACAAATATACAATGACATCTATCCATCATTATTATATCATACTGAGTACTTTAATTGCCCTAAAAATTCTGAGCATTGCCCTACTCGTCCCTTCCTCCCACTTAAATCCTGGAAACCACTTATCTTTTTACTGTCTTCATAGTTTTGCTTTTTCCCAGAAAGTTATATGGCTGAAATCATACAGTATATAGTTTTTCAGATTGGTTATGACATCTAAGTCTTCTCCTTGACTTTTCATGATTTGATGGCTCATTTCTTTTTAGCCAAATAATATACCAAATAACATACCAAGTAATATACCAAATATACCAAATATACCAATATACCAAATAATATACCAATAATATACCAAATAATATTACATTATCTGTATGTACCAGCTTATTTATATATTCACCCACTGAAGGACATCATGGTTACTTTCAAATTTAGTTAATTATAAATAAATCTGCTATACACATTCATGTGCAAGTTTTATTTACATACATTTTCTATGCCCCTTGACAAATACCAAACAGAATGATTTCTGGATCATATTTTAAGAGTATGTTTACTTTTATAAGAAACTGTCTTCCAAAGTGGCTGTACCATTTTGTTATTCCCACTGGCAGTGAATGAAAGTTTCTGTTGCTCCACATCCTTATCTGTATTTGGTTTTGTCAGTGTTCTGGATTTTGGCCATTTTAATAGGTTTGTAGGGATAGCTCATTTTTGTTTGAGTTTGCATTTCCCTGATGACGTATGATGTGAAACATCTTTTCATATGCTTACTTGTCATCTTTATATCATCTTTGTTGAGATATCTTTTAAGATTTGTGTCTCATTTTTAAATAAGGTTGCTTGTTTTCTTGTTGTTTTAGGAGGTTTTTGTTTTGTTTTGTTTTGCTTTTATATATATTTTTTATGTTTTGGAAAGCAGTCCTATCATGCATGTTTTGCAAATATTTTCTCCACATCTGTGGCTTGTCTTTTTATTTTCTTGCCAGAGTCTCTTGCAGAGCAGACATTTTTAACTGTAACAGGTCCTATTAATTATTTTTTCTTGAATAATATCTTTTGTGTTGTATCTAAAAAGTTATTAATGGATAGTCAGATTATTGACAGTCATCTAGTTTTTCTCCTATGTCATTTTGTAAAAGCTGTATATATATATATATATATTTGCTTTACATTTATGTCTGTGATCCTTTTTGAGGTAATTTGTGTGAAGGATATATTGTTTGTGTTTTTTGCATACACAGATACCTAGTTGTTCCAGTGCAATTTGTTGAAGAGACGATCTTTGTTCCATTGTAATTCCTTTGCTCCTTTGGCAAAGAGAAGTTGACCATATTTATGTGGGTCTGTTTGTGGTCTCTACAATCTTTCCCACTGCTCTATTAGTCTGTTCTTTCAACATTACCACATTGTCTGGATACTGAGATTTATAGTAACTTTTTAAATGGGAAAGTGTCAAGGGCTCCTGGCTGGCTCAGTTGGAAGGATGTGTAACTCTTGAACTTGGGGTTGTTGAGTTTGAGCCCTTCATTAGGTATAGGGATTACTTAAAAATAAAATCTTAAATAATGGCATAGTGTCAGTCTTCCAACTTTGTTTTTTTTTTGACTTTGTGTTGGCTATTCTGGATCTTTTGCCTCTCCATATATATTTCAAAATCAGTTTGTTGATATCTACAAAATATCTCAATGGAATGTTTATTGAGATTGCCTTGAATCTATATATCAGGTGGGAAGAACTGACATCTTAACAATATTGAGTGTTTCTGTCCACAGACGGAATATCTCTCCATCTATTTAGATTTGTTTTTCTTTTAACCAAGTTTTATAGTTCTCCTCAGATAGGTTTTATACATAGTTTGTTAGATTTACACTGAAGTATTCATTTTGGGAAGTGCTAATGTAAATGATATTGTGTTTGTTTTTAATTTCAAATTCTACTTGTTCATTGCTGATATAGAGGAATGTGACTGACTTTTGTATATTAGCTTTCTTTCTGCAGCCTTGCTATAGCCCTTACTGGTTCCAGGAGTTTCTTTGCCAGTATGTATGTATGTATGTATGTATGTATGTATGTATGTAGAGCAAGCACTAGCAGGGGTGGGGCAGAGAGAGGGAGACACAGAATCTGAAACAGGTTCTGGGATGTGAGCTGTCAGCACAGAGCCCCATGCAGGGCTCAAACGCACAAGCCAGGAGATCATGACCTGAGCCAAGGTTGGACGCTTAACTGACTGAGCCACCCAGATTCCCCTGGTTTGTTTTGTTTTTAAGATTTCTTACACAGATGATCATGCCATCTGCAAACAAAGACAGTTTTTCTTCCTTCCCAAACTGTAAAATTTTCATTTCTTTTTTTTGTCTCATTGTATTAGGAAGGATTTAAAGTATGATGTTGAACCAGAGTCATGAAAAAAGACATACTTGCCTTGTTCCTTATGTTAGTGGGAAAGCTTTTAGTTTCTCACCATTAAGTATGATGTTAGCTACAGTTTTTTTGTAGATATTCTTTATCAAGTTAAAGACCTTATCCTACGTTTTTAGTTTACTGAGAGTTTTTATTATAAATAGGTTTTGGATTTTTTCAAATGCTTTTTTCTGCATCTATTGATGAGGTTTTAATTCTTTAGCTTTTTGAGATGATGACATTAATTTTTAAATGCTGAAAAGCCTTGCATACCTGGAATAAGTCCCATTTGGTCATGGTATACACTTATTTTTATATATAGAAATAAATTTACTATTCTCTTGAAGATTTTTACATCTGTGTTCATGAGAGATTTAGATCTATGAGGTTTTGTTTTGTTTTGTTTTTTCGTTATGCTTTTGTCTTGTTTTGACCGTATCTTGTCTTTGTTATGATCTTGCCTCATAGAATGAGTTAGGAAGTATTCCCTCCACTTCTATCTTCTAAAAGAGACTATGGAGAATTGGTAATAATTTATGCTATAATGTTTAATATAATTCACCAGTAATTCAGTCTTTGCTTGGCACTTTATGTTTTTGAAGGTTATTAATTATTCAATTTATTTAATAAATATAGTCCTGTTCAGATTGTGTGTTTCTTCTTGTGTGCATTTGGAAAAGTATGTCTTTCAAGGATCTGGTTCATTTAATGTAGATTATCAAATATTGTGGCATAGAGTTGTTCATAGTACTCTTGTGTCCTTTCAGTTCACACTAGATGTGTGGTGATCTCCCTGTTTGATTTCTGATATTAGTAATTTTTTGTCCTTTCTTTTTTTTCAGTCTAACCAGAGGTTCACTGATTTTATTGATCTCTTCGAAGAACCAGCTTTTGGTTTCATTTTCCATATAGACTCCCTGTTTTCATTTTTATCGATACTTTCTCTTATTAATTTTTTTCTGCTTCCTTTAGATTTAATTTATTCTACTTTTTCTAGTTTCCTAAAATGGAAGCTAAGATGATTGATTTTATATATTCTTTTCTGTTACATGCATTCAATTTTGTCAATTTCCCTCTAAGTACTGCTTTTGTTTCATACAATAAGTTTTGATAAATTGTGTTTTCAGTTTCATTTAGTTCAAAATATTTTTTTTTATAATTTCTCTTAAGATTTATTCAACCCATGTGTTATTTAGAAGTGCACTGTTTAATCTCCACATATTTTGGGATTTTCTGGTTAACTTTCTGTTATCGATTGTTTAATTCTGCGGTAGTCTGAGATGGACACTAAATTTCTATTGTTTTTTAAATTTCTTAAGATTTATTTATGTCCCACAATGTGTGGTCTTTTTTGGTGACTATTTCAGTGAACTTGAGAAGAATGAGTATTCTGCTGTTAGTTAAAGTACCTTGTAGATGTTGATTGTATGCAGTTGACCGATGGTGTTGAGTTCAACTCTGTTCTTCCTGGTTTTATGTCTGCCGGATCTGTCTGTTTCTGATAGAGAGGTATTGAAGGGTCCAACTATGATAGTGGATTTATCTATCTCTCTTTTCAGTTTAATGAGTTTTTGCTTCCAAGTTTGATGCTCTTCTAAGCAAATACACGTTCAGAATTGTTGTATCTTCTGGGAGAATTGATCATTTTATCATCATGCAATGCTCTTCTGTATCCCTGAAAATTTTCTTACTTTTAAGTCTGCTTTGTCTGAAATTAATATAGCTATGTTTGCTTTGTTTTCATTAGTGTTAGCATGATATCATGGTATAGTTCTCTCCACTCACTTACTTTTAATCTACAGGTTTCTTTTTATGTAATGTGGGCTTCTTGTAGAGAACAAATAGTTGGGCCTTGGTTACTGATCCACTCTGAAAATCTCTTTTATTTGATGCCTTTAGACCATTGACATTCAAAGTAATTATTGTTGTAGTTGGATTAATATCTATCATGTTTATTAATGTTGTCTATTTGTTACCCTCATTCTTTGTTTCTATTTATTATCCACTCATTTTCTGCATTTTGTGGTTTTTAACTGAGTATTTTACGATTCATTTTCACTCATTTTTTGGCATTCCAATTATACTTCTTTTCTTCTTTTGGCTTTGTAATATGCATTTAATGCTAATCCATCTCTACTTTCAAAAAACACTGTACCATTTGATGGATAGTGTGAGGGCCTTAAAATAACAAAATAATCAAATTGCTCCCTCCTGTGCTTTGAATCATTACTGTCATTTATTTCACTTTATATAAATATACATGGACATATGTAGATGTGTATATAATACATAGATATGTGTACATAGTTATGTGAATATACATGAGCATACATAATGGAATAAACTGTAGCTATTATTATTTTGAACAAAGTTTTATCTCTTAGGTCAATTAAGAAAAATAAGAGTTTTTCTTTTACCTTCATTTATTCCTCTTTTGATGCTCTTTTTTTTTTCCTTTTATTTATCCATGTGTCTGACCTGTGTTATTTTACTTCTTTCTAGAGAATTTCTTTTAGTATTTCTTGCACGACAAGTTACTGGCAATAAATACCTCAACTATTATTTTCTCTCCTAGGAAAGTCTTATTTCTCCTTCATTTTTAATGGACAATTTTGCAAGGTACAGAATTTTAGTCTGTTCCCTCCATTCCCTCACAGTTTACATATTTTACTGCACTCTTCTTGCTTGAAGGTTCTGAGGAGAAATCATATGTAATTCTTATTTTTGCTTCTCTATTGGTAGATTTCCCCCCACCATTCCAGCTTCTTTCAGGATCTTTACTTTATCTTTGATTTTCTGCAGTTGAAAATTATGCTTACATGGAGTTTGTTAGGTATTTACCTTGATAGGTATTCTAAGAGCTTGCTGGTTTTGAAGACTGGTATCTGACACTAATTTTACTGTTTCAAATATTTCTTCAATTCCTTTCTTCTGGTTCAGATATTTCCATTATGCATGTGGTATACCTTTGTAGTTGTCCAAAATTCTTGGGTATTATTTTTTTTCTCTCTTTTTTTTTTTTGAGAGAGAATGTGATCAGGGGAGAAGCAGAGAGAGAAGGAGATGGAGACTCCCAAGCAGACTCTGTGTGGTCCACACAAAGAGCCCGACGTGGGGCTCGAACTTGTGAAACTGTGAGATCATGACCTGAGCCAAAATTAAGAGTGGGACACTTAACCAACTGAGCCACCAGGTGGCCCTCTCTTTTCTTTTCTTCTCACCCTTGTTTACTTTGCTTTTTGGTTTTGAAGATTTCTGTTGAAATATCCTCAAGCTCAGACATTTTATTCTCAGATTTATCCAGTTTACTAATATGTCTATCAAAGGCCATTTACCATTTCTGATGCAGTGTTTTTGATCTCTGGTATTTCTTTTTGGTTCCTAGGATTTTTATCTCTCCACATACATTGCCTATCTACTCTTGTATGCTGCCTACTTTGCCAGTTACAGCCCTTATTATAGAAATTGTATCCATTTTATTTATTTATTTAAATTAAAAACAAATGTTTAATCTTTATTTTTGAGAAAGAGAAAGACAGAGTGTGAGGAACTCTCTGGGGAGAAACAGAGAGAGAGAGAGAAACACAGAATCCAAAGCAGACTCCAGGCTCTGAGCTGTCAGCACAGAGCCCAATGTGGGGCTTGAACTCACAAACCGTGAGATCATGTACTGAGCCCAAGTGAGACGCTTAACTAACTGAGCCACCCAGGCGCCCCAGTAATTGTAATCATTTTAAATTCTCTCTCTCTCTGTCTCTTTTTTTTTTTTTAAAGTAAGCTCTATGTCCAACATGGGGCTTGAACTCACTACCCTGAGATCAAGTGTCACATGTTTTACCAACTGAGCCAGCCAGAGGCCCTTTTTAAATTTTTTTAAGTTTCTTTAAATTTTTGGTCTGATAATTCCATCATCCCTACCATGTCTAGTTCTAATTTTTTTTAATGTTTATTTATTTTTGAGAGAAAGAGTGAGAGCGTGAGAGCCAGAGAGAGGGAGGCACAGAATCGGAAGCAGACTTCAGGCTCTGAGCCGTCAGCACAGAGCCCCTCGCGGGGCTCCAACCACGAACCGTGAGAACATGACGTGAGCCTGAGTTGGAGGCTCAACCTACTGAGCCACCCAGGTGCCCCCCTACCACGTCTAGTTCTGATGTTTACTCTGTCTCTTCAAACTGTGTGTTTTTGCCTGTCAGTGTGCCTTGTAACTGAGGTTATAGCCTTATTATAGCCAAATACAATGTGCTGGGAAAATGGAACTGCTGTGAATAGACCTTTAGTAATGTGGTGGTGAGATGTGCTGGGAGGAAAGCATTCCATAGTATATAAGTACCTTTCAGTCTTTTAGTAAGCCTATGCCTCTGAACTGTGCACTTTGCAAATGTTTCTCAGATTTTCTCCCCCTTATTTTGGGAGAGGTTGGCTAGGGGAGGCATTTACTTTTCCCATTTAGATGGCTAAAGCTAGCTGGGGTTATGTATTTCTCTTCCTTCAGGTCAGTGAGGCTTTGATAAATCCCAAGCAGGTTAGGATCTGGTTAAGTAGTTTTTTTTGGGTTTTTTTGTGTTTTTTTGTTGTTGTTTTTTTCCCCCTGAGGGTGGGCCTTTTTAAGAACAGAGTGCTTTGATGTATTTCAAAATGGCTCCTTTTCCCCTCCTCTGACAGAAGCATTTGGAGATTTTTTTCTTGTTACTTATTGGTCAAGTTCCTGGAAGCAAAACCTATAAAAGTGTGAAGCTTACCTATGACTGGGTTCCCCCTGTAGTTTTTGTTTTTGTTTTTGCTTTTTTCTTTGTTTAAGTTTATTCATTTATTTTGAGAGAGAGCGAGAACAGGAGCAGGGAGGGGCAGAGAGAGAGGAAGAGAGAGAATCCCAAGCAGGTTCTGTCTGTCAGTGCAGAGCCAGACACAGGGCTCTATCCCACAAACCCTGAGATAGTGAGCTGAGCTGAAGTCAAGAGTCTGATGCTTAACTGACTGAGCCACCCAGGTGCCCCATTCCCTGTAGTTTTTAGCTCTCAGACTTGTCCACACTGAGCCTCCAGCAAGTCATCAGTTCTGGTTCAGGTTTTCCTGTTCCAGCACTGGTTCCAGCAGTTCTACTCTAGTATATTGTGATTCTCTGTATCATTCTATTTTTTCCTTCCAGTTTTTGGGGCAACAGTTTACCCTGTGATTTCAGTTCTTACATGGATCTAAAAAGAGTTGATCTTTCATTTTTTTAACCTTTGTACTTAGTGATAGGAAAGAGCAGTCATTCCAGGTTCTTTATGTATGGAACCAGAAACCAAAGTCATACCCTTGTGTTTTATTTAGGAAATACATCCCTAACCCACTGGCATATATGTATTCCTTCATATTTGTTTCTGCAATATTTAAAGTTTTGCTTTTCACATCTTATTTTTTAGCTCTTTTCAAATCTCAAAATACTTTTCTGATGGATAGCTACTGGTTAAGTGTTATAGCTTTTCTTTTTTCTTTTCTTTTTTTTTTTTAATCCATACAGCTGACCAACTTCTACAGCTCTTTTGGCATTTATTCATCAAGCGTTAGTGATTTTCATAAAATATATCTGTAAGTAGACATGTATATCTTCTATGGAGCACTTAATTCTCTTGTTGACTGTAATTTGTTGACTGTTTGTAATCCTATGTGTATTTATTATAAGTTTATAAAAAGATTGATATCTGGTAGAGCAATCTTTCACTTTGCCCCTCCTTAAAAGTGTCCTAATATCTTGGACACTTATTCTTCTGTATAGAATTTGGAATCGAAATGCAAAATTTTGTGAAGAACGCTATTGACATTTTCATTGAAACTGAATCAAATTTAAAGATTAATGTAGAAGTGCTGATATGTTAATGACATTTATTCTTCCTAATAAACATGTTATAGCTGTCAATTTAGTTAAGCCTCCTGTAGTCACTCAATAACGTAGAATTCTCTCCTTTATTGTTTTACATAAACCTGATCTGTCTTCATTTATTTCTTTAGTTCACAAATATACATATAAATGTATATATGAGATTATATCTGTATCTAAGAGTAGAATGTATACATGAAACTATATATACACATACACTTTGGATAGTAAAATAACATAAATTGCATCCAATTTTTCTTCTTTGCTCCTGAAAAGTTTTGAGTTAGGACAATGTTTTCATCAATGTAGGTAAGAGTCATTCTCTTTAGCATGGAGAAGATAATGAGGATGACAGATCAAAAGTTAACACAAGATACTTGGAGTTTCTGAAAGCTCTGAATTAAGTCATTACATAAGAGAATTATTATAATTTTCTTTTCTTCCTTCCACCTCCTTCCTTCCTTCTTTCCTTCTTTCTTTCTTCCTATTTTCCTTTTCTAGTTCAAGTAATTTCCAGGTTATCTGATAAATTTACAGGCATGAGGCAAATTCAACAATGCTTGTAATCATTTTACTACTTGCAAGGAAATAAATGGCTGTCTTTAAAATTCTACAGCTTTCTAAAGCAGACGACATTTATTTTAAAATTATTAGTTAACTTTGAAGCCATCAATAGTGTGAAGTTTTAGTCTAAGGCAGTGATTGGCAAACAGTGGGTCACAGGCCAAGTGTCCCTTCTGGAAGAGTGAATCCAGCTATGCTATTTATTTACATGTTGTCTATGACTCTTTTCATCCTATAACAGCATGGTTGAGTAGTAGCAACAGACTCTGTTTCCCCTACAAGCCAAAAATACTTTCTGTGCCTTTACAGTAATAGTTTGCTAACCCATACAGTCTAGAAGAAACCCATGACTCTACTGTGTATGTAATTTTGTAAAAGGAGAGAGATTTACACACTTTATTTAAACCAATCTTGAAAAATAGTAAACATGGACTGATTGTGGTTTAAGACCTACAACTATCTATATCCATTTTTTAATATTTAATATTAATATTTAATAATTACATTTAATATTTATTTTACATACAACACCGGGGCTTATCACAAGTGCCCTCTTTCATCCCCATCACCTATTTTTCCCCCACCCCCACCCACCTCCCATCTGGTAACCATCAGTTTGTTGTCTAGAGTTGAGAGTCTGTTTCTTGGCTTGACTCTGTCTCTATTTTCCCTGTGCTCCTTTGTTTTGTTTCTTAAATTCCACACATGAGTGAAATCATATGTTATTTGTCTTTCTCTGACTGATTTCATTTCACTTAGCATAATATCGTCTAGCTTCATCCATGTCATTGCAAATGGCAAGATTTCATTCTTTTTTTCTTTTTTTATGGCTGAGTATTAAAAATCCTAGAGAAGAACACAGGCAGTAACCTCTTGACATCAGACATAACAATTTCTTTCTAGATAGGTCTCCTGAGGTAAGCGAAACAAAAGCAAAACCAAACTATTGGGACTTCATCAAAATAAAAATCTTCTGCACAGTAAAGGAAACAACCAACAAAACTAAAAGACATCTACAGGATGAGAGAAGTTATTTACGGATAAAGGGTTAGTATCCAAAATACATAAAGAACATAAAATATAAACCCCCACAAAAATAATAATTCAATTAAAAAAATTGGCTAAAGACATGAATAGACCTTTTTTCTTTTTTTCCAAAGAAGACATATAGATGGCCAATAGACACATGAAAAGGTGCTTAGCATCAGTCATCATCAGGGAAATGAAAATCAAAACTACAATAGCTATCACCTCACACCTGTCAGAATAAAAGCAAACTAAACTAAAATCAACAACACAGGAAACATTAGTTGCTGGCAAGTATGTGGAGAAAGGGGAATCTTCTTGCCCCGTGGTGGGAATGTAAACTGGTGCAGCTACTTTGGAGAGCAGTAAGGAGTTTCCTCAAAAAATTAAACATAGAACTACCCTATGACCTAGAGATTGCATTAGTAGGTATTTATCCAAAGAATACAAAAACATTAATTCAAATGAATACATGGACCCTAATGTTTATAGCAGCATTATCTACATTCCTCCATCCTTTTGATAGAAACAGGACACATGTTCTTGCACTATTTTGGTTTGCTTTACTGTCCCACGTGGCTCTCAGCTCTTTTATTATCTAAATAACTGTTTCTTCATATTTCATTTGTTTTAAGTGCAATCCCTTCAGTGTATTCTGTTTTGAAAACAGGTATTTTATACACTTTGGAAAAATACGCTCAGAATTATTTTGAAACAGTTTGCTTCTGGAGGAGATATTGGCTGAATGCAAGGCAAAAGGTGGCTGGAGTTGGCAGTGAATAATTGTTTAGAGGCTATACCATTCTTGTTTGAAGTTATTGTTTCTCATCATTGTGAATATATCATTCCTTTCCCCTATTACTAAGAGGTCTACTGTTAATCTTACTGACATTTTGCCATGTCTTACTTTTGAGATATTTGGTTTTCTTTAGTTTCTGTTGTTTCTCTACAATATTTATAAGTGAGTTCCTCCTAATCCTAATTGTGAGAAGTATGTTTTCTGAATCTAAACATTCATGTAATTAATTACATAAAGTCCCATCAGTCACATTCACTCACTTATTTATTCACAATCTCTACTCACAGCAAAGGGCAGAGAACTGAAATAATCATACAGCTCAGCTGAACATTTATTATTCTCTTTGGTTATGTAAGGCTTCTTTCTGGTTTTATCTTGTTTTATTTATCCCTTTTTATATATATTTTCTACTCACATTTTCCTCTCTCTAAAACAAAAACAAACAAAAAAACTTTTAATATGTGTGATATTTTTGTACATGTTTTGCCACAATTACATAGATTCTTTATGTGTATGACATTTTTGTTTATAGAAATGGCATTATAGAGACTTAATTTTTTTCACTGGGCACTTTGTTTTCTATTACTTATATGAGTGGTACAACTAAAATGTTTCTTTCAGCTGCTTCATAATATTGTATGGTATGTTTTATATATATACTGAAACTGTCTTATACAATCTCCCTATGACTGTCTTCGTCTAGTAATGACTATACATATTGTTCCATTGAATATTCATACCATGGTCTCCTTGTGGACATCTTTTTAAAATTGTACACCCAGAATTAAATTATTGCCAGGTTGCTTTCCAGAATGTTACATCAGGCAGCACTGCCACCAACAGTGCATGACCCTTTCTATATCCCTATATGTTAAAAAACAAAACAAAACAAAACAAAACAAACGGCATAATCAGGTTTTCAAATATTTGCAAGGGCAAAATATGTTGAGTGCTATTTTATTATTGCTTCAATTTATATTTTTAAATTAATTAATTAGAGATGGGGTCCCTGGGTAGCTCAGTCAGTTAAGCATCTGACTCTTGATTTCAGCTCAGATCATGATCTTTTGATTCATGGAATCAAGCCCCGCCTTGGGCTCTGCACTGACAGTGTGAAATCTGCTTGGGATTCTCTTTCTTCCTCTCTCTCTGCCTCTCTTCCCACCTTCTCTCATAAATAAATAAACACTTAAAAATGAATTAATGAGTCAGAGAAATTTTCCCATCTCTATAATTCCTTGGGTTTTCCTTTTCTGCTAATTTCTCACTCATAATATTATTTGTCTTTTGATATTGTCTTTTTCTTGTTAATATGCTCATCTTTAATCATATGTGTTGTCAGGAAAATGTATGCCTAAAGATAAAACTTATCCTTGTGGTTCAGGCATTGGTATTTAGATAGAAGGCAGATTCATAAGCAGATTCAAATGTTATTTCAAAAACCTAAATAATAATAGAAGTGTACATATTAAATATAAATATATAGTTTGTAAATATATATTCTTTCTGTTTCATTTGAACTTTATTGTGTCTTAGTTTTATGGAGCTATTACTAATCTCACAATGTGGGGATGAGGAACTATGACTGGTAAAGAAATATGATGGTAATTGCACTTAGTAAATATTGTGATGGTAATTCTCATTTTATAGGCTTATGAAAACATAGCTAGCAGGAAATACTTAAAAATTACATGCACACACATACACTCATCCATGCACACAGAGAATATTTAATAATTATTTTATTTTATTTTATTTTCATCTTTTAAAAACAATTTGTATTGTGGGTAGTGTTTCTAAATTTAAATACTAAAAAAGCAACTATCACATTGCTCCTAATCTAGAGATGAGCATATGATGACAAATTCAGCAAATTAGTACTGAGATGTGTTAAAGAGTTGTTCAGAGCAATATACTATTATAAATTTAGAGGTAACATGAACATATTTTAAAAATCAATTTCTGTCTCTGTTTTCATTTTGAAGTGCTTTTATGAATCATAAATTTATGTTTAAAGTACATTTTTTTCTCTTTGATGGAATTTTTTAATCCCATACAATTCTGTGGATAATGGACTACACATGCTTCTAGGGTGAACACTGAGAACTATTTATTAACTTACACATTGGCAAAGATCATTTTCTCTTAATTACTGTTTCTGGCAGAAAGCAAATCTTAGGATATGTTGCACTCCTGCACTTTTTAAAATAGGTAAAAACTATGAAGTTTGTGTACTACAAATGCCATTTTAAAATTGCATTCATCTGTACAACTCAACGTTTTACTTGGTATTCAGTGTTTTTAGTAATAACTGTGAAAACAATTATGAGACAATTATTCTATAGTACTTTCCAAGTGCTATTTCTGTATCGCATATATTCCTTTTTAGGTAGATTTTATATCGATTTGTTCTCCTCTTCAGCTTGAGGCAAGTTTGAGAGAAGGTAACTGCATTATCTATCCAAAATTGAACCATTAATACAACATGAAAAAGGAATACAGGAAAATTTAGGCTAAGAGTAAGATGTGAAATCTGGAGAATATTGAATGCCTTATTAGGCAAATAGTTGGGCCCCGTTGTTCTTTTTGACATTATATTTTCCAAGTATCCATGTTTCTCACAGTTGAATATATATTTTCAGATTTATTCAAAAGGCAAATATAAAATTTTAGATTTAATGTCAGAAGTATTTATTTATTTACTCTTATGTATTAGTGAGTACTTTTGACAGCTGGTGATAATCGTATTTGCAATACTTTATAAATATACCTAAATTATTTGTCATATGTACTAATAAAATAAGAATCTTTTGTGCTGTTAAATGCTTCAAATAATTCATTACTTCAAACACAACACAGGCATGGCAATTTAAAAGTAGAACAGCGAAAAAAATGTTTAAAAAAACATGGAAAGACATGAAATATTTTCGTTTTCCATAATATATAACTTTCATAATGTAAAATTTGTTCATTTGTGTCAATATCAACTAAATAATTCTGCTAATATGCATATTCATGATCGATTAAGTTGATCTGTATACTCATAAGCATGAAGAAAAGAAAATTTAATCTGATTTATAATCCCATCACTTACATATTGAGATAACTTGGGCAATTCAGTCAACTTCTCTGAGCTCCCAGGATTCTGAATGAAAGAGAACACACAGTCAACAAGCACCTACAACCCAATAAAAACTTAATGCTAATTCGTAACTTACATATGTATCTTAGAACCTGTCTAGTCAGGTAGATTACAGAAATGGGAGGGGTAGAAGTGAGAGAGGAAGAGAGAATAGAGAGACACATACATGGAAAATAGAGAAGGAAAACGGACAGGAAAGGATGAATGTGAATGAAGAAAATATTGAAAAAATGAAAACCATGGATCACATGAGAGTCCAGTTATCCAAACAGCTACCTAAATGAGTAAAGCAGGTCTGCCTCACCGTGTCCACTAAGGGACAGAAAGAAAGAGGCTTACTTCAAGAACACAATTGCTTGCCCCCAAGACTAGGTATAAGCTGATGTAGGACAGAATAGCTGTGTCATATGGTAGGTGTATGTTTAACATTTTAAGAAACTGACAATTTCCAAGGAGGTGGAACTATTTACATTCGTTGTGGTTTTAATTTACATTTCCCTATTGACTAATGATACTGAGGATGTTTCATGTATTTACCATCTGTGTATTTTTGTACAAAAGTATTGGCTCAGAACTTCTGTCTATAATCTTGTTTTAAGTTTTATTTATTTTTTAATTTTTAACATTTATTTTTGACAGAGAGCACTAGTGGGGGAGAGGCAGAGAGAGAGAGAGAGAGAGAGAGAGAGAGGTAGACACAGAATCTGAAGCAGGCTCCAGGCTCTGAGCTGTCAGCACAGAGCCTGACATGGGACTCGAACTCACCATGAGATCATAACCTGAGCTGAAATCAGATGCTTAACTGACTGAGCCACCCAGGTGCCCCTGTTTAAGTTTTGAGAGTTCATTATATATTCTGGATAGAAGTTTTGTTTTTAGATATACTATAGATCTCCCAGTCTGGGACTTTTATTTTCATTCTTTTAATAATGCCTTTTGAATGAAGATTCTTAAATCTTAATTTTGATTAACTACTTTTTAAAAATTTTCTTTTATGGATCATGCTTTTGGAATTGTACCTATTTTTGCCACCATCCAAATATTTTTTCCCCTATGTTTCCTTGTAAAAAATTTTTTGGGGGGGTTTAGGCTTTACATTTGATCTCTAACCCATTTTCGTATAATTTTTGTTAAGCTTGACATATGGGTTAAAGATTTTTTAAAACATATAGATATCTATTCTGACACCATTTGTTGAAAAGATTATTTTTATCCACTGAATTTTTGCCTGTTATACCTTTATCAAAAATCAACTGCGTATATATTCATGGGTATATTTCTAGACTCTCTAGGATGTTCTATCGATTTATTCATATGATCTTGATCCCAATAGGACACTCTATTGATAACTGTAGCATTATAGTAATGTTTCAAGTAAGAAGTAGAAGTCCTTCAACTTTGTTTTTTATAAAAGTTGTTTTAGATATCCTAGGTCTTTGCATTTTCGTATAATTTTAAAATTATGTTGTTAATTTCTGCCAGAAAAAAGGCTGACATTTTGACATTTTGTAAACTCTGTAGATTGATTTGGGAACTGACATTAACCATGTTATGAACATGGTGTGTGTCTAATACTAATTTAGTCTGACAATCTCTGCCCTTTCAATGAGTTACTTACACCATTGAGTTTATTGTTCTTTTTAATATGGTTAGGTTTATATCTTGCATGTTGCTATTTCTTTTTATTTGTCCTTTCCTTTTTATGTCCTTTTTCTCCTTTTTATTGCCTACTTTTGGATTAGTTGAATATTTTTATTATTCCATATTTTCTCCTTTGATGACTAATTAACTATAATTTTGTTTTATTATTTAAGTGGTTTTAGAATTTCTCATATACCTCTGTAATTTATCAGTCTGCCTGTAAACCATATTATATGAGTTAGGATTCTTACAACATTACATTTAATGTTCTCCCCTCCTGGTTTTGTGCTATGAGTGACATACATTTTAGTGCTAAATATATTTTAAACACCTAAAACATTGATTTTATTATTGTTTAAATGTAAATTTTTATTTAAAGAAATTCAAACAATAAGCCAAAAAGTCTTTATATTTACACTTTAGGTATCATTTCTGGTAAACAATACCATTTTGTTTTGGAAGCACTAAGTTCAGTTCCCAGATAGCAGTTTGCCTACAGAACAAGTCTTTCTTTAACATTGCATATTTCACCTGGCCTTGCTCAGGTTTCAGTTGATTTTCTTGTGTTATTGGATCTTGGATATATATTTACCTTATTTTTTCTTAACTCAAGTAGTATCTTTGAAACTTTGTAGTTGTTGTATTGGGGAATTGGATTTTTTGTTTGTTTGTTTCGGTTGGGAGCATTTTGTTTTGTTTTGATCGTTAGTTTATTTTAAGATCTAGTTCAATTATACTCAGGAAATACATAACGTTAAAAGCAAAACACAAGCAGAATTTGCAGTTGTATAATTTTCCCTTTATACTTAAACTTTATAAATCTCCTAAACTCTGCATTATGTTTGTATAAATTTAAATGGTTTGCCATAACATATTTGTGCTTTCAGTTTCTGCAAGTCATAGTATTTCACATTTGTCAAACAAATGCATTTTTATATGCATTGTCACCTCCACCACTAATTCACTTATTTTATATATTTTTTATATTTATATATATTTTGTTATTTTTTAGCGTTTATTTATTTTTGAGATAGAGCATGAATGGAGGAGGGGCAGAAAGAGAGGAAGACACGGATTCTGAAGCAGGCTCCGGGCTCTGAGCTGTCAGCACAGGGCCCAATGTAGGGCTCGAGCTCACAAACTGAGAGATCATGACCTGAGCAGAAGTTGTACGCTTAGCCAGATGAGTCACCCAGGCGCCCCCTAATTTACTTATTTTAATTCTAAACTACTCTTTATTTTAGTAGGTGAATCTATAACATATATAATCATCTAAAATAGATGTCCAATTTTATTGTTTAATCCTGCATTTTTACTGCTTCCTTCCTCTTTGCTGTATTTAATATTGTCTGTATTTTATTTTCGTGCTTTATCCCTTAAAAAGCTAGAATGCTTATATCCCACGAATTACTGATTTAAGCTATCATAGAATATATCTAGTGTCTTCAAATATTTCTTTAAAATACCTAGCATATTTTAAGTTCTTATAAATGTTAGTCATCTAATATGATTATAACTATCATTATTATTAGTTTCAATATTAAGGCACTTTCATAACTTGCCTGTAAGACTATTAAATCTTCCATATGAATCTGTAAATGTTAAGCTGAGTTTCAGAAGCTTTAGATCAGTCAATTAATCACAGACATGAGGCTATATAATGCTTTTTAATATCATGGAGTCTCATATTGTATAACTATAAAAACATTTTATTTCTTAAAAATATATAGAATATTTTATAAAACATTTATAAGAAATAAGGACCACATTATAGCATTTTAATATACACTTTAATATTTAATATACCATTCACCTTGATATGCTAGCATATTCTTTTATAGGAGGAGAGAGTAATCTTTGTTGTAGACTTTTCCATCGATGATTGCCTTTTCTAAAATTTTAGAAACATTCTCTTGCATAGTCCTATGATTCAGACAGTGATAATGTTTTAAAATATCTATATGTAGTAAAAGATAACTGAGGAAGAAAAATAGATATACAAATGAATGGACATGACATCCAATTGCATTGCAAATTGTTTTAAAATATATAACTTTAGGGGTACTTGAGTGGCTCAGTAGGTTAAGCATCTGACTCTTGATTTGGGGTCAGGTCTAGGTCTCATAGTTCGTGAGTTCAAGCCCTGCATCAAGCTCTGTGCTGACAGAGCAGAGTCTGCTTGGGATTCTCTTTCTCTCTCTCTCTCCATTCCTTCTTCTCTCTCTATCTCTCTCTCTCTTTCAAAATAAATAAGTAAACATTTAAGAAAATGAAATATATTACGTTATTAATCTAAATTTCTCTAAGGAGAATAATACATTTTTACAGATTGAAAGGTGAATATTTTCTTAATATTATTTTTAATATTAGATTATTTATAAAATAGAGCTATTTAATATCCTTGCACAAATTTATAACCTTTTACTGGTTTAATATCATAAGTTTATAATTTCAAGATAGAAGCTGAAAAAATTTATGAGTAAGTGAAACCACTATTATGACACAGAATTCATTGTCACAAAAGGTATATTTGCTTATGTTAGTGTGGTGTGATATAGAAATCCTTTAGCATCATTGTATTAATAGCTCCAGACTTTGGAAGCCTCACTGCACTGATGAATGAATGACTGAATTTCTCAACTTTAAAGCCTTCTTCTTGGAAGTCAGACTCATCATACTCCAGAAGTATAAAGTATTATTTGAGATTTTAGACTCATAATTTCTGGAAGAGAGTGTGAAATATAATTTCTTAATAGAAACTGTTTGGTATTTCTTGTGTATCACCCAATGCAGTAGTCATATGACTTTTAGTCATAAGACTCTGATATTACATGGAAGGAAATATTGGAAGGAACACTTTCCAAATATACCAGATGCCATAGTTGAAAGTAGTCTTCATTTTCACATAGTAATATTCCTTAAGTATTTATACTGAAATGTTTATTCTGCTATTCTTCTTAGGCTCGTGCTAATTTATTCTCAGATCACTTTATGAGAATAATCATACTATTTCATTCTTATTGTAAGTATTTCTTTTTAATTAATCTGGGGACTTGCCAAATAAAGCAAATGGACAAGCCACAGGAGAATGTTGTCAACACAGTGTCCCAACAGAGAGACTAATACCTTTGAGCTAATGCCAACTGTGTTGTCATAAAAACAGTTGGCTTTATGATGGATGAAAATGAGTAAAACTTACTGATAGTTGTGCTTTAAAGGTCATTTTGCATCTGTAACATGCACTGATACCTTAGATAATTTAAATTATTTTCTTAAAGTAAGAATACCATTCAACTAACCAGCAATTAATCCTTTGATCCTTTATATTCAACTCAACTAAGTTCAGTAGCCAAGATGCTTTATTTAGGATTAATAATTTGCAGTGTTTTAAAATTACTAGAGATTGAATTTACAGTAACAGTTTGCAATATACTGATGCTAGTAGATAAATAGTGTTGTATTTTTGTCCCTTTTCAATTATTAGGTAGCTCTTTTATACTGTAGTATAAAAACATCATTAAATCAAGTTTTTACATATAAATGCCTTTCAAAATTAAACAAAATTTTTTGACAGTATACTAAACATCTTTAAACTTGACATCAGGGGCGCCTGGGTGGCTCAGACGGTTGAGCGGCCAACTTCGGCTCAGGTCATGATCTCATGGTCCGAGAGTTCAAGCCCCGCGTCAGGCCCTGTGCTGACAGCTCAGAGCCTGGAGCCTGTTTCAGATTCTGTGTCTCCCTCTCTCTGACCCTCCCTGTGCATGCTCTGTCTCTCTCTGTCTCAAAAATAAATAAACGTTAAACTTGACATCAGTATGATCTAGTGTTGAAACCTAGGAATCTAGGTGGTTCTTCTTTAATACTTAAAACAATTCTGTAATAAGTTCATTGAGTATGTGCATGTTGAATAAGGTCAAGCTTTTTTTTTAAGCTAAAGGTTTTCCCTTTTTAGAAAATGTAAGCATATATACTTATAAAAATACTTATATTGGTATTTGACATTCTAAGACTATTTGTCATATATAGTGTAAAACTAATTTTGAATTTATATTCATTAAAAATGCTGGATTTTAAGTTGCTACCACCTGTGTACAATGGAAAAAGGTAGTCAAATACAAACAACCAGTCTTTTAAAATCCTTCATATATTTCCGCTTATGTCATAGCTTCCAATTCTCTTAACTCAGTAAAGATGAAAACTGGTATTTTCAGATGAGGAAAGCACTTCAGAGTGAGCTTAATAACTTAACCAAGACTATGCAACTTATACATGTTACTTCTTTCGGTAAGAATTTGGAAAATTTGGCTCTATTTTTGACTTTGAGCAAAATTATTTATTTAGCTTTGCAAATATCAACTCTCTGAATCTAAAAATCACTTCAAGAGAGAGTACAGGGGGCTGTCCTATGTGGCTCTGGTGGGCATGGAGGGCTTGTTACTGGTGGCAGAGGAGTGGTGCTGAGAGAACATGTCCAGACTCCATCCAAGAGTGGAATTAGAATCCTCCAGAATACACATCATATAGCCCCTGAGGTGGGCTTCCCTCATGGAACCTCCACCTCCATTATGAGTGAGGGAACCTCCTCTCACTCATCCTGACATGTGCATCATACTGTTCTTGACTGGACCATTCATCTAAGATGGGATTTACCTGTGAAACAGGGAAAAGGCTTATAGACCCCAAACATCATTTCAAGTTGTAGTGGAGGTTTTTAAAGTACAGACATTGACACAAAGCTCCTCTGCTTTGGGCCCTCTACTTAGTTAAAGATGCTGTACTGTTAACCCAGAACTGCCTCCATGACTGATCATCATGGCTTCAGTTTGGAAGAGATGACAGCATGTGGTAAAACATGCATCCAAATTCCAGTTTGTGGCTTCCTACCAGGAGTTGATTGTTGAGTGTACCAAGAAATGGCAACCAGATAAACTGGCAGTAATTTGGACAAGAAGAAGCCTAAGGAAGTCTTCTAAAACTCATAGCTGTCAACCTGGAATAAAAAATTCATAGTGTGGTTGTAGTCTGGCCTGTTCCTGAAAACAGTGAAATCACCGTGCCACTTTTTAAGGATATCATGCAGAGGAATGTGAAGATGAAGAGTGGACATTTGTCATAGAAAAATTATAAAATTATCAGTCAGTTAAGCATCCGACTCTTGGTTTCAGCTCAGGTCACGATCTCGTGGTTTTGTAAGTTCAAGTCCCACATCTGGCTCTGCGCTGGCAGCACAGAGCCTGCTTGGGATTTTCTGTCTCCTCTCTCTTTGCCTCTTCCCACTCACACTGTCTCTGTCTCTATCAAAATAATTCTTTAAAAATTTTTAAAAATAGAATGATAAAATTTATTCATTCATTCAATAATTGTTAAGCACCTGATCAGGTGCTGTTGATGACGGTGGTCTCAGTCTACAGTTTGAGGAACAGTCCAAGAGACAACTATTTAATCAACCTAAACACCTGCCTTGAACAGGTTCACAGTCTACTGGAGACAAACAATGAAATGACTACTAATCAAGACTATGTGGGGTCAATTTCAGGAAATTCTAATTCTGATTGAGGAACTAGGGAAGGCCTCTCAGAATATTTGATTCCTTAATTCAGTGACCCCCAGTGTGAAGGTGGGTAGAATGTGGGGACATTTTTGCCCTGTAGGAAAATATGGCAATGTTTGTGGACATTTTTGATTGTTATGATTTAATGGGGAATAGGGAGGATGTGCTACCAGTATTGAGCGCGTAGGGGCCAGGGATGCTGCTAAACACTCTACAATGTATAGGAACCGCCCCCCAAACCAAGGAATTATTTGTTCCAAAATGCCAGTAGTTCTGTGGCTGAGAAAACCTGCCTTAGCTTAATTATTTCTTACCCATCTTCTTAATGTCTGTGGTTTCCTTCCTGCCCATACATAAATAGTTTTTAGAAATTAAAAAAAAGTATTATGTAAGAATAGATAGTAAATATGAACAGATAATTACTGCAAATGATTCAAACAATAAAGAAATGTATAAAGTGAAAGAAAAAAAAAGTAGATGCCAGTATCTCATCATATAGTTTGAGTATAAATTAAACAATATATTTAAAATTATTGTAAAATTAAATTGGATAAATAGATGATTGATTTTAACATTTCTGGCATAAAAACCTATTTTTTCAATACTTTATTCATTATTTACATTGTATTGATGGGGGTGGAAACTAGCATTCTGTGCCAACTTCACATAAAAGTGATACCTATCTTGAGAAGCTAAAGAAAGGAATCATAGGACCTTCTAAGGGAAAAGAAAAAGGTAATCACACCTTGTAGTTCACCAAGTTCCTGGGGAAGATAGAGAAATGTGCCTAACTGTAGTCCCTCCCAGTATATATGGGTCAAAGACTAGAATTTGTTCTGGGTTCCCAGAGTAAAAAAAGTTTGATTCAGGTGAAATGGGACAATTATTGTCATTTTATGTCACTTAAGACATCTAATTTAAAGACATCAGCTTCTGGCATGACAGTGTATGAGTTTCCACTGACATGCTCTCCAGTGAAACTAGTGAAAATTATAAAAACAAAATCATTTAAACCCTTTTCAAATGGGCCTAAAGGTAAATAATAAATGAAGAAATACCAACTCCAGAAAGTCTGTGAAAATTTAGTAAGAAAGGCAAAAATGTGGTGTGTGATCAAAGATTGCTCCCTTCCCTGCTGTCACCTCAGTGAGGCAGAGATACCACTCCAAACTGATGTAGCTAAGAAAATAAGTCTCCCTGTCTATTGAGCTCCCACTCAGCTTTCTTCCTGGGAGGAGCAAGGCATCAGCCTTTCTCATCAGGTTGCCAGCTACCTGTTGCTGAGGCTGTCTTGGGCATCTGTGACCCAGAGATGGAACCTCTTTTCTTCCCAGCCCTCTCTCATGGATTGGAGGCTCTACCATGCGTATAGCATGCTGAGAATACTGTGGCCCCAAGTTGTGATTGCTTCAGATTTTGAGGTGCTGGTCCTATGCAAAGAAAGGCAAGTCTCTGTCTGACTCTCTACCAAGTGCTCAACAATTCAAGTCGGGGCTGTCACTCAGAGAAAAGCTTGAGAGTGTCCTTGCCTCTAACTCCAGAGTCCTGGCTCAGATATTTTACCTGTACGGAGAAACAGGCCCTAAAACAGCCATTCATCTCTACCAAATGAAATGGATTTAATTTTCAGTAGAGCATGGAGAAATTCAAGTCTAAGGGTGCTTGCTAGAATTGTGGAGGTAGTGGACAAAGGCAATCAAGAGGAGATTCATGTATTCAATGAGCATACAGCTTAGACTGAAGCCCGGCTAGTTTGTAGACGATAATAGGGAATACGAAATTTGTGAGAAATGCTCTTGGGTTTAAAATAAACATCAAACACTGATCCCAGAAACTATTCCTTTTGAGAATGCATAATTTGATTGGGTTAGTTTGTGTAGCAATTTATGCCTCAGGGAATGTTGAAAATAATAGAGCAGTCAGTTGGCCATGTGAAGTTTAGCAGCTGGGTGCAGTCAGGGAAAGAGAAGAAGGGAACCCTACCAAAAATAATACTGTCTCAAGGATAGCATGAGCATACCCAAAATTGTACCTCCCTGAGGAGCAGCATCAAAGGCTTAATATTGTGGAATTAAATAGACTACACTAAAATAATCCAGCCAGTCACTAAACACATAAACAAGCAAATAACAATAACAAGCCCCTGGGAAGAAGTATACATTTATATTTTATATATATTAATTCATTTATATTAATATATAACCAATTAGATAAAATATATTACCTAAAATGTCCAGTTTCTACCCAAAGAATTATAAAGCATGTAAAACAACAGGAAAATATGACCATGTAGCAAAACACAAACTGCTGTGAGAGGCTTCAAATGCTAGATTTAACAAATAAAAAGTTCAACATAGATATTATGTTCACAGAATGAAGGCATGATCTTAAAAGTAAAGGAAGGTATGAGAATATTGTCACATCAAAGAGAACACATCAACAAAAAGATAGTTTAAGAAAAAGCAAATGGAAATTCAGGATTTTAAAAGAGAGCTGAAATTTTAAAATTCACTAGAGGCTTAACAGATTTTAACTGGTAGTGTAAAGAATTAGTGAACTTTTTGGGTCACCTGGGTGGTTCAGTCGGTTAAGGGTTGGAACTCGGCTCACATCATGATCTTGTGGTTCATGGGTTCGAGCCCTGCGTCAGGCTCTATGCTGACAGCTCAGAGCCTGGAGCCTGCTTCGGATTCTCTTGTCTCCCTCTCTCTCTGCCCCTCCCCCACTCACGCTCGGTCTCTCTCTCAAAAATAAACAAACATTAAAATAACAAAAAATTAGTGAACTTGAAGATACAGCAATAGTTTGCAAGCTCAAGAAAATTTTTTAAAAGGAATGAAGAAAAATAAACATAGCTTCAGAGAAATGCAAGATACCATTAAAGCAAAGAAGCATATTCTTAATACGAGTACTAGCAGGAGAAGAAAGAAGCAGAAAAAAAATATCTCAGAAATAAGTACTAAAATTTCTCCAAATATACTGAAAAACAATAACCTTTACATACACAAACTTAATGAAATCCAAGTGACATAAATGCAAATAGATCCATAGTCACATCAGAGTAAAAGTGCTGAATGTCCCAAACAAGGAGAAAATTTGAAATAAGTGATGGGAAAATGACTTTTAACTTCAAATGGAATCTCAATATGATTTACAGTGGACTTCTCAGGAGAAATAATAGAAGCCAGAAATAGTGGCATGACCATGTTCAATGTGTTCATGGAAAAAAAAAAAAACAACAAAATATAGCAACAACAACAAAAACAGTTGAAAATCTTAAATTCAGGGGTGTTATCATTCAAAATGGAAGTCAAATAAACTTTCAAAACAATCAAAACTGAAAGAATGTGCTGCTTGCATACTCATCTTGCGAGACATACTAAAGGGAGATCTTTAGGATGAAAGCAAGTAAACTCTGATTATAATTAGATTCTACACACAAACACACAAAAGAGCACCAGTAAATTTAAATATATAATTATGAAAGACAATATAAATGCATATTTTCTCTTCTCTTAAATGATTTAAAAATTAATTGTACAAAACATACATAACTATACATATAAAACTATACATACGAAACAACAAAATTGTATAATACACACACACACATACACACACACACATATATATATGTATATATGGCTTATAAATATATATATATATATATATATATGGCTTATACATCTAGAAATGTAATAGGTGTGTAGTATAATTGTCAATTCTAGCACAACGGTAGTGGATGGGAGCAAAGCTATAATGAGCTAAGCTGTATTAGTCTAAGGAAAAGACTATAGATTGAAAAATAATAATAATGTATTGTTTAGTTTTTAATATTAATATTTGTAATATGCATAACATCACAAAGGGAAAACATATAGAACTATTTAGGAGTAATATTTCTATATATAACTGGAATTAAGCTAGCATAAATTTGAAATTAATTATGGTAAATTAGTATGTTTATGGTAAATGCTATAGCAACCAGTAAAATAACCTAAAAATATAGTGAAAATCATTAATTTAAATGCTACATTAGAAAATATCCACTTAAGGGGTGCTTGGGTGGCTCAGACAGTTAAGTGTCCAATTCCTGATCTCGGCTCAGGTCATGATTTTGGGGTTCGTGAGTTTGAGCCCCGCATCAGGCTCTGCACTGATGGAGCGGATGGAACCTGCTTGGGAATCTGTCTCTCCCTCTCTCTCTGCCTTTCCCCTGCTTGTGTGTGCACATGATCTCTCTCTCTTTATCTCAAAATCAATAAATAAAAATTTTAAAAAAGAGAGAAAATATCTACTTAATTTAAAAAGAGAAAAAAAAAGCAGTAAAGGAAGAGTAGAGGAACAGAAAAGACAGACATATGGAAAACAAAAAGGAAAATGGTAATTCAACCCAAAGGCACAGGTTGTTAGATTCTGGCTATCCTAATGGTGTGAACTAGTATCTCATTGTGGATTTGATATGTATTTTTCTGATAAGTAGTGATGTCAAACATCTTTTCATGCTCTTACTGGTGATTTGTATGTCTTCATTGGAGAAATATCTATTCTGATACTATGCTCATTTTAAAAATTAAATTGTTACTTCACTATTGAGTTGCAAGGCCTCTTTATATATTCTAGATGCAAGTCCCTTATCAGATATATGATTTACATATATTTTTTCCCATTCCGTGGGTTGTCTTTGTCTTTCTTGATTGTATCCTTTGAAGAAGTTTTTACTTTAAAAAAAAATTAATTCTTATTTATTTTAGAGGTGGGGGGGAGGGGGAGAGAGACAGGGAGACACAGAATCGGACGCAGGCCCCAGGCTCTGAGCTGTCAGCACAGAACCTGACACAGGGCTCAGACCCACCAATCACAAGATCATGATCTGAGCCAAAGTTGAATGCTTAACCAACTGAGCCACCCAAGTGCCCCCAGAAGTTTTTACTTTTGATGAAGTACAGTCTTTTTTTTTTCTTTTGTTGTTTATGCTTTTCATGTATACCTAAGAATTCTATGCTAAATCCAAGGTCTTGAAGATTTACTCCACATATTTAGAATCAAAAAGTCATATAATTGCAAGTGTTGGTGAAGACATGGGAAAATTGGAACTCTCATGCACTGTTGGTGGGGATTTATAGGCAGTTTGGGGAACAGTCTGATATTCTCAAACTACTAAACAAGAGTTACCATATGACTCATAAAACACACTACTAGATATTTACCCAAGAGAAATGAAAACATGTCTACATAAAAACATGTACACAAATATTTATAGATACATTATTCATAATAGCCAAAAGGTGGAAATAACCTAAATGTCCATCAACTAGTGAACGGATAACCAAATGTAACATATCAATACAGTGGCATATTTTTTGGTCATAAAAGGAGTGAGGTACTGACACATGCTACAACATGATACGTGAACCTTGAGAACATGATGCTAAGTGAAAGAAGCTAGTTATGTAAGACAGCATACTATATAATTTCATTCATATGAAATGTCCAGAATATGGAAATCTATACATCCAGTAGATCCATGGTTTCTTAGGGCTGTGGAGTGGGGGTAGAAAGATAGGTGGATGACAGCTAATAGTTATGGGTTTTGTTTTTTTAAGATAGTGAAAACTTGGCTAAGGTGATAGTTGCACATGCTTGTAAATATACTAAAAATCATTATATTGTGTACCTTATATGGGTGAATTTCATGACGTTTGAATTATATATTAATAATTCTGTAAAATAAACCTTTAATTTCACCATGAAACAAATAATGACTCCATATTCTCCATCACCAAGGCCCATGAGTGAATTCAGTTGCTGGGAGGAAGGTGGATGATATCCTCCTGCATATGTGGATAGAAGTTTAATGAGGAAAGTTGGTGCTTTGAAGAGGAGAGAGAAGAAGGGACTTACAATGGAAATATGCCAGAAAATAGGACTTTGAATAGGATCCAATATTTTTATGACATAGTTTCCCACATCATCTTAGTGTATTCTGCAGTTTTTGTTCACAAGTGTTTTTGGAATGAGCTCTATTTGGCAGGGGGAGATGAGTTTTTAAGAGATGGCATGGATGTAGAACATAAATTGGTGATGTGCGTTGTTTACAGTTCATAATAGAACAAGATATTTCATTCAGGATATTGTATTTATTTCTGATAAAAAAATCCTTTATTTTTTTTTTACTGTATCTATATGAGATTATAGAGGCTAACTAAACTTATTGTGGTAATCATTTCATAACATATGTAAATCAAACCATTATACTGTATGCCTTAAACTTATACAGTGATGCATGTCAATTACATCTCAATAAAATTGGGAGACATATTGGGAAAATTCAAATAAAGCTTAATTTGTTTATATGTATTATAAATAAGTAAAAAGTTCTTGTCGAAAACAAATAAATGGCTAACTAGGGCAGAAAAAAGTATATGATTTCCTTTAGACTAGAAAAGTAGAAAAAAATCCCTAGGATTTGATTTGGGAAATGATTTATTGGAAACAGACACAATAGAGCAGAATACTTAAAATCTCAGACCCTGGAACCAGAGTGTAGATATGAATAGGACTCCAGAACTAACTAGTGATTAAGTGAGTAAATGATTAACACCATGGGAAATTTAGCTTCTCTGCACCTCCTTTTTCTCTCCTAAAAGCAGGGCTTAATTTATAGCATAGAAATACTTTAATAGATGAGATAAACCTGTCAGAGGTATGCCTGACTTTTACTAAGTATTCAGTATAAACTAACATGTGATGCGGCTATCATGTAGAAGAGGAAGGATGTTCTATTTGGACTAGAAAAAGAATAGTATAAAAAATGTTAGAACTATACAATATTATTAATATATAATGATTTAGAACAGCTCCAAATTAGAATTTGCTGCCTTATATTTTAATGTAAAAATATTAACACTTCTCAGGGATTACTATAACAAATTTGTATGTCAGGTGATATTTAAGCTTGACAGATTTAAAGATTCTCTATGAATTTTGGATTATTTTTATAGATTTCATTCATCAGTGTATTGCCTTATTTTCAATAGATGTTTGGCTATCAACTTTTTCATTCCAAACTGATTGATTTAAGTGATTTATATCTCCTAGTTTGACAAATGGAGTAAGAGCAAGAAACTTGACCTATTATACATATTCATAAATTGTTAGAAATTTCTACTATGCTATGAAATATTTAATAGTAATTCATCTGTTACACCTGTAAAATGTTCCTTCTGGGACTAGGTGTGCAGTTTAAACTAGGATCTAATTAACTTTAAAAAATCCGTTAAGTCTTAGTTCATCTGTTTTAGAATAAGGGGGTCAATAAAGAGTCAAGATTTTAATTTTAAATTAAATTAACTGTGCTCTCTGGAAAGATTTTTATTCAAAACCTCCTACAAGATGTGACAAGGCTTAACCTTTTTTGAATTATTCCTCCACTACTTGATACCTGTTTCAGGATTTTTTTTTTTTAATTTCTGATTACCTTCTGATTACATCTACACAGTCTAGGCATCATAGAAAATGATGGTGGCCACTTATTTCATTATCTGGATCCTAAGACTGAGAGCATGTATAGGTATGTGTGTGCACACAAGCACACATACCCTCCCACACACATACACTTGCCACTGTAAGTGTACAGGGATAGAAAAAAAAAGTTTGCTCTCCAATAATTCAAGGTTGGTTTCCTATAATTATTTCCTTTCCCTTTTATCGATATATGATAATGTACTCTTTTATCTTTCTTTGGTTACCTTAGAGATAAAACATACTTTTGTAGATGTATTAATTTCTAATAAAACATTTTACTACTTTTATGATACTGGAATTTTAGAACACCTTACAGTCTCCCTGCCTTTTGTGTTATCTTGGTCATACATTTTAGTTTCACAAATATTTTAAATAGTAAACTTTATAGAGTTAGAGGAAACTATGATACACTCATATATATTAAAATTAAATGTTTTTTTAAAGTAAGGACATTGAGCTTTACCCTCACTAAAAATATTTTGCTTTTTAAATTTTTGATATTTGATCAAATATTTGATTTGAAATTATTGATTTTATTTTCTCTGCCATGCAAAGGGTTAATAACTACAAAGGGATTCTATAAATCAGGTGAACAGTAAACTGGGGCAATTAATAGAGAAGATCATTAAAAATAGAAGAAACAGGGCTAAGACACTACCAGCCCTCAGTTTGCATGGTAATGCTGCCAGAGTATCTCAACATTGGTACTATTGATATTTAGGGCTGGGGTTTGTCCTGTGTCCCTGTAGGTGACAAGGAGCATCCATGGCATCTACCCCAATGATGTCAATAGCACACACTCCTCCTACTTGTGACATTCAAAAATGTCTCCATGCAATGCCAGATGTTTCCTATGTGGGGCAAAGTTACCCCCATTTGAGAATCACTATTTTATACTAGGGAAAAGATCAGAACAAAGATAAACAACAGAGTTACTATATGACTTTTTAAAAATCTTTTTCAAAATATTCATGAAAAAAAGTGAGAAGAGTAGTATCAGCCTCATGCATCCACTACCCAATTTCAACATTTATTAACTTATGCCAGTCTTGTTTCATCTAGTCCATCATTGGTGTGTTTAATTTCCCTTGTGAACTTACTGTACTGGCAAATCCTAAACAACATATAATGTCATCCACAAAGACCTCACAGGATCCTACAGTATAGGAATTAATTATGTCTCTTTTTAAACATAATCACCATGTCATATCTTTAACTGGGTTTCTTAAAATTAAAGCCTAATATAAACTCTTATGAGTAGGTCCTTTATTTGGGAAGCTATTCTGAAGTTCAAGAGTTAATAGCAGAAAATATTAATATATGAAAAAAATCAATACAGGGTTGCATGATGGTCAATCCAATGGTACCTTCTGAAGAGCCATGTACAATGAATTTAAGGCCTGATCATCCAGGGAGCCCAAAAGAAATATTTATCATTTAATTTCCCTTAACTATTGTAAAGATTGAACACATGGGCCTTAACACTCCACCACCAACTCCACCACTGCTGAGTTCTGTATTTTCATGCAGTATGATATCAGAAAAGCCCTAGAAAAGAAATAGGTAGTGTTACATCCAGGGTCAAGTTACTGTCAGATTATCTTTGCACAAAGTTGTGTTTTGTTTTGTTTTATGTTTCATGGTTTTTTTTAATTTAAATTCTAGTTAGTTAACATGTAGCACAATATTAGTTTCAGGAATAGAATTCAGTCATTCTTCACTTACATATGACACTCAGTGCTTATCCCAACAAGTGTCCTCCTTAATACCCATCACCCATTTAGCCCATCCCCCCACCCACCTTCCCTCCAGTAACTCTATAGTAAGGAGTTTATCTTATGGTTTGCCTCCCTTTCTTTTTCTTTTTCTTTTTCTTTTTCTTTTTCTTTTTCTTTTTCTTTCTTTTTTACTTTTTCTTCTTTCTTCTTCTTTCCCCTATGTTCATCTGTTTTGTACAAAACTTTTTGATGCCTGCATGGATGTACATCAGTAGATGGATTTGCAAGGGTCACAAGAGATGTGCAAGAAAACCATTATTGATAATTTTAAAATTAACTTATTCCCTAATATGAAATATCCATTGGTAAGATTTCTTAGATTGTCTCAGAGAAATTAATTAAATAATTTGTTGTCCGCCTATTTATTTTAGGGTATTGTTTGATTCAGGATCCATATAAAGGCTATAACTAATGGGTATATCTTTCAGGTCCCTTTTAAACTCTAATCTTTCTTTATTGACTAAATTGAGACTTCTGTCCTGTAGAATTTTTCACTTTCTGGATTTTGCTGATGTCTTCTTATTGGTGTTATTTGCATGTTCCTTCCTCTCCTATATTTGTTCTAAACTGGCGGTTAGATCTTGAGGCTTGATCAGATTAATACTGACTTTGGGCAAGAATAATTTATAAGTGGTGCTCTGTATTTTATATTCTGTTATATCAGGAAACATAATACTGGTATATTTCTTTTTTGTTTGCAGGATTTTTCTGTGGGTTCAGTTGTGTCCAGCATAGATCATCTATTATAATGTTTCCCCCAAACCTTTTATTTATTGGTGTTAGCAGCCAGTAACAATGTGGCTTAGATCCATTATTTCTTTAGGTGCTGCAATTGGTGATACTGTAATCCATCATTGCTTCAGTATTTATTAACTAGAATTTTAGCATTAAAAAGAATTTCTATCATCAAATATTTAATTATCTTAAGTTATAGTTTCTGCAGGAAAGGCTGATAAGATGCTATTTTGCTTGGGACAATTTTCAGAATATTGAGTTAGGATCCTAAGCATACTTTAAATATTAATTTTTAAG
Source organism: Acinonyx jubatus (assembly GCF_027475565.1). NCBI lineage: Eukaryota > Metazoa > Chordata > Mammalia > Carnivora > Felidae > Acinonyx > Acinonyx jubatus. Next base: position 90,797,263 of record NC_069385.1, on the reverse strand, counting down.
ACTATTTTTTAGAGCAACTTTCAAGTTTACAATAAAATTGAGAGACAGGTACAAAATAGTATTTATATATGCTCTGCCCCACGTATGTACAGCCTCTCCCATTATGAACATCACTCACCAGAATTGCACATTAAAAAAATTAATGTTTATTTATATTTGAGGGGGAGAGAGAGAGAGACAGAGTGTAAGTGGAGGAGGAGCAGAGAGAGGAGACAAGAATCTGAAGCAGGCTCCAGCCTCTGAGCTGTCAGCACAGAGCCTGATGCAGGGCTTTACCCCACAAACCCCGAGATCATGACCTGAGCCAAAGTCAGAGGCTTAACTAACTAAGCCACTCAGGTGCCCCAAGAATTGCACATTTTTAAACAATGAAGAACCTGCATTGATATATAAAAGTCCATAGATTTTTGGGGTTCACTCTTGGTGTTGTATATTCTATAGATTTGAACAAACATATCCTTTTATTCACCATGATAATATTAGAGCATTTTCACTACCTTAAAATTCTCTGTGTTGTGGCTATTCATCTCTCCCCCACCCATTTTACCCCTGACAACCACTAATCATTTTTATTGTTACCCAAGGTTTACATTTTCCATAATATCATATCGCTGGAATTACATGGTATGCGACCTTCTCAGATTAGCCTCTTTCACTTAGTAATATGCATTCAGTATTCCTCCATGTTTTTTCATGGCCTGATAGCTTATTTCTTTTAAGGCTAAAAGATGGATATAACAGTTTATTTATACATTCACTATCTGAAGAACGTGTTGGTTGCCTCTAAACTTTGCCAATGAACAATAAAGCTGCCCTAAACATCTGTGTGTAGATTTTTGTATGGACATACGTTTTCAACTCCTTTGAGTAAATACCAAGGAGTAGTATTGCTGAATCACATAGTAAGAGTATGTTTAGTTTTATAAGACATTGCCAAACTGTCTTCCAATGTAGCTATACCATTTTATTTTATTATTTTTAATGTTTTTATTTATTTTTGAAGGTGAGAGAGAGAGAGCATCAGCGGGGGAGGAGCAGAGACACACACACACACACACACACACACACACACACAGAATTCAAAGTAGGCTCCATGCTCTAAGCTGTCAGCACACAGCCTGATATGGGGCTCGAACTCACGAATGGTGAGATCATGACCTGAGCTGAGGTCAGATGCTTAACAGACTGAGCCACCCAGGCGCTGTAACGTAAACACACCATTTTAAATTTCCACCAGAGAGATATTAGAATTTTCAATGCCCCACATTCTCATCAGCACTTGGTGGTCTTAGTGTCATGATTTTGGCCATTCATATAGGTGTGCAGGGGTATCTCATTTAAATTTGCATTGCCATGATGATATGTGATATGGAGCATGTTCCATATGCTGCACCTGAATATCTCCTGAATATTCACCTGAATATTCACCTGAATATCTCCTTTAGTGAGCTGTCTGTTCAGATCTTTGGCCCATTTTTTTAATTAGTTTTTTTTTGTTTTCTCTTTATTGAATTTTAAGATATATACATTTATATATCCTAAAAATAAATATATATTTGGATAACAGTCCTTTATTTGATGTGACATTTACAAATATTTTCTCCTAGTCTGTGGCTTATCTTTTTATTCTCTTGATATTGTACTTTGCAGAGCAAGTTTTTTTTTTATTTTGATGAATTCTAGCTTATCAATTATTTCTTTTATGGATTGTAGCCTTGGTATTGTATCTAAAAATGTCACTACAATAGCCATGTCATTTAAAATTTCTCCTATATTATCTTCTAGGAGTTTTATAATTTTGCATTTTACATTTTGTGTTAATTTTTGTGAAATCTGTAAGGTCTTGTTTCTAGATTTTTTTTTTTTTTTTGCACATGGATTTTGTTGTTCAAGCCCATTTGTTCAAGAGATTATCTTTGCTCATTTTATTGTCTGTACTAGTGTGTCACAGAGAAGTTGAGTATGGTTTTAGGGCTCTATTTCTAGGCTCTCTGTCCTGTTCCATTGATCTATTTGTCTGTTTTTTCTAACATGCACCACACAGTCTTGATCACTATAGCTTTTTAATAGGCCTTGAAGTCAGAAAGCGTCAGTCCTCTAAATTTGTTCTTTTCCTTCAATATTATATTCACTTGTTATGGGAGTTTTGCTTCTCCTTATAAACTGTAGAATCAGTTTGTTGTTATTCATGAGATAACTTGCTGGGAATTTGACTGAGATTACATTGAATCTGTAGATCAAGTTGAGGAGGGACATCCTTGCCTTATACCAGATCTCAGTGGGAAAACTTTGAATTTCTCACCATTAACTATGATGTTAGCTGTAGATAGTTTGAATAAAGTCTTTATCAAGTTGAGAAAGTCGCCCTTTATTCCTAGTGTTTACAAAAATCAGTCGTGTCATTTTTTATAATATACTTACTTATTTTTTAAATGTGCATCCAAGTTAGTTAGCATATAGTACAATAATAATTTCAGGAGTAGAATCCAGTGATTCATCACCTACATATAACACCCAGTACTCATCCCAACGAGTGTCTTCCTTAGTTACCTTGCCGATTTAACCCATCCCCCCACCCACAACTCCTCCAGCAACCCTCAGTTTGTTCTGTATATTTGTCTCTTATGTTTTGTCACCCTCCCTGTTTTTATATTATTTTTGCTTCCCTTCCCTTACATTTATAAACTCCTTATATGTGTCTTTCTCTGACTAACTTCACACTCTGGTTACATCAATGTTGCTGCAAATGGCAAGATTTCATTCATTTGATTGCCGAGTGATACTCCATTGTATATATATATACCACATCTTCTTTATCCATTCATCTTTCAATGACATTTGGGTTCTTTCCATACTTTGGCTATTGTCCATAATGCTGCTATAAATATTCGGGTGCATGTGCCCTTTGGATAAATATTCAGTAGTACAATTTCTGGGTTGTAAGGCAATTCTATTTCTAACTTTTTGAGGAAACTTCATGCTGATTTTCAGAGTGGCTTCACCAGTTTTCATTCCCACCACCAGTGCAATAGATTTCCTCTTTCTCTGCATCCTCGCCAGTGTCTGTCATTGACTGAGTTGTTAATTTTAGCCATTCTGACTGCTGTGAGATGGTATCTCATTGTGGTTTTTATTTGTATTTCCCTGATGATGAGTGATGGTGAGCATTTTCTCATGTGTCTGTTAGCCATCTGGATGTCTTATAAAAGTATCTATTTTTATCTTTTGCCCATTTCTTCACTGGATTATTTGTTTTTTTGAGTGTTGAGTTTGATAACTTCTGTATAGATTTTGGATACTAACCCTTTATCTGATATGTCATTTTCAAATATCTTCTCCCATTCCATTGGTTGCCTTTTAGTTTTGCTGATTGTTTCCTTTGTCATGCAGAAGCTTTTTATCTTGATGAGGTCACACTAGTTAATTTTTGCTTTTGTTTCCCTTCCTCAGAGACATATTGCATAAGAAAGTTGTTTATAGGTGAGGTCAAAGAGGTTTTTGCCTGCTTTATCCTCTAGGATTTTGATGGCTTCCTGTCTTATGTTTAGGTCTTTCATCCATTTTGAGTTTATTTTTGTGTATGGTGTAAGAAAGTGGTACAGGTTCATTCTTCTGCATGTTGCTGTACAGTTTTCCCAGCACCACTTGCGGAAGAGACTGTCTTTACTCCATTGGATATTCTTTCCTGCTTTGTCAAAGATTAGTTGGCCATACATTTGCAGGTCCATAAAACTGCTAGAACTGATCCATAAATTCAACAAAGTCCCAGGTAACAAAATCAGTGCACAGAAATCAGTTGCATTTCTATACACCAATAACGAAGCAGCACAAAGAGAAGTCAAGGTATTGATCCCATTTACAATTGCACCCAAAACCATAAAATACCTAGGAATAAACCTAACCAAAGAGGTGAAAAACCTATACACTGAAGAGTATAGAAAGGTTATGAAAGAAATTGAAGAAGACACAAAAAAATGGAAAAAGATGCCATGCTCATGGATTGGAAGAACAAATATTGTTAAAATGTTTATACTACTCAAAGAAATCTACATATTCAATGCAATCCCTATCAAAATAATACCAGGATTCTTCACAGAGCTAGAACAAACAATCCTAACATTTGCATGGAATCACAAGAGACTCTGAATAGCCAAAGCAATCCTGAAAAAGAAAACCAAAGCTGGAAGCATCACAATTCTGGACTTCAAAATGTACTGTAAGCTGTAATCATCAAGACAGTATAGTATTGGCACAAAACAGACACTTAGATGTGTGGAACAGACTAGAGAACCCAGAAATGGACCACAAATGTATGGCCAACTAATCTTTGACACACCAGTTGTGTCTTTATATAAAAATAATAAACTATCAGAATGAGAAATTAAGAAAACAATCCCACTTACAGTAGCATCAAAAGAATACAATAATTAGGAATGAATTTAACCAAGTGAATCCTCTCTACACTGAAAAGTTTATGAGATTAATAAATAAATTTCAGAAGACAAATAAATGGATACTGCATGCTCATGAGTTGGAATAATTAATATTGTTAAAATGTCTATACTTCCCAAAGCAATCTATAGATTCAATGCAATTCCTATCAAAATTTCAATGACAGAAATAGAAAACACAATCCTAAAATTGTATGGAAGAACAAAAGACTCCAAATAGCTAAAGGAACCTTGCAAAAGAAGAACACAGTTGAGACATCACATTTCCTGTTTCCAAACTATTTTACAAATCTACAGTGATCTAAACAGTATGATATTTGCATAGAAACAGATAAATAGATCAAAAGAACAAAATTGAAAGCCCAGAAATAAACCCATGCATATATGATCAATTAATTTCCAACAAAGGAGCTAAGAATATAGAATGGGGAAAGGATAGTTTCTTTCATAAATGCTGGTAGGAAAACTGCATATACACATGGAAAATAATGAAATTGGACCACTATCTTATACCAACTTACAAAAATCAACCAAACATGGATTAAAGACTTGAATGTTATACCTCAAACTATAAAACTCCTAGAAGAAAGTATATGGGGTAAGCTCTTTGTCATCAGTCTTGGCAATGAATTTTTTTTTTTTTATTTGACACCAAAGGCAAAGGAAACAAAAGCAAAAATAAATAAGTGGGACTATAGCAAGCTAAAAAACTTCTGCAAAGTCAAGGGAACCATCATAAAAGTGAAAAGGCAACACAAGGAATGGGACAAAATATTTACAAGTCATGTATCTGATAGGATTTAATATCTAAAATATATTGAACCTATACAGCTCAATAGATAAAAATAAAAACCAACCAACCAACCATCCAAATAAACAAACAAACAAACAGACAAAAAACAATCTGGTCAAAAAAAAAAAAAATAGAAGGCCTGAATAGATATTTTTTTCCCAAAGAAGGCATACAAGTGGTCAATAGATAACCGAAAAGGTACTCAACATCACTTTTCATTAGGGAAATGCTAGTCAAAACCAGAATGAGACATCACCTCATACCTGTTAAGATGGCTATGTTCAAAAAAACAAGACATAACAAGTGGTGGTGAAGTTGGGGAGAAAAGGAAATACTTGTGCACTCTTGATAGGAATGAAAATTGGTGCGGTCATCATGGAGAGTAGCATAGAGGTTTCTTAAAAGATTAAAAATATAGCTGTCCAATAATCCCACTTCTGGGTACATGTGCAAAGGAAATGAAAAATAGGATATCACAGACATCTCTGTGCTTCTTGTGGTCATTGCAGAATTATTCACAATAGCCAACATATGGAAATAAACTAAAAATCTGTCAAGAGATGAATAAAGAATGTTATAGGTAAGTATGTGTATATATGTATACACACACATACACAGCTGAATATCATTCACTCATGAGAAAGAAGGAAATCCTGTCTTTTGCTACAACATGAATGGACTTTGGGGCATTATGCTAAGTAAATTAAGTATAGAGAGAAAGTACTACATATTACATCTTACATCCGAAATCTAAAATAAAGTTAAACTAGAGAGAGAGAAGAAAGGTGGCTGCCAGGGGCTGGGGGCATGGGGGAAATAGGGAGATGTTGGTCAAAGTGTAGAAACTTTCAGCTAGAAGATATGTCTGAGGGTGTCATGTAAAACATGGTGACTATAGCTAACAACACTATATTGTATAATTCAGTATACTAAGAAAGAATTTAAGGTTCTTAGACACAGAGATAAATACGTGAGATGATGGATATGTTAATTAACTAGATGGGAGGAATCCTTTCACAATGTGTATGCATATCAAATTATGTACACTTGTCTTATGATTTAATTTGTCAGTTATACCTCAATAAAGCCTTAAAGAAGAAACAAAACAGATCCATAGTCAAAATATACATGCTATGACTTTATTTGGAAGTGCTATCCCAGGGAAGCAGAAATGATTGAGTGACTCCATGATATTAATCCTGAAATTTCTTTGATTCTTATCCTCATGCTTGCTTTCTGGAAGCTGCTTCAGCTCCAGGAGTTAGGTGTACCTTTAAGTTAGGAAGAAGAGGATGAGGGAAGTTTTTTTTTTATTTTATTCTATCAGGAAAACAAGTTTAAGCAGAACTCTAGGAGATTTCCAGGGGAAGCAATAGGAAATAGCTACCCGGGATGCAAGGAGATGAAGGAAGGGAGTACATTGCTCCTACCTTAAAATCATGTTATCAAGGAGACAATCAAGAATATACATAGGATACCTACTTGACAGTATGTGTCACAAAAACAAATTGATTTACACATTTTCTGTAATGTCTTGGTGAGAGAAACTAATATTTGTGTTTAATCATGCATTTCAGCATAAAGATATAGATTTTAATTATTCATTATCTTTTAAAATTAGAATACATGAAATATTGAAACAAAGCAAATTATTAAGAATGTTATTTGTATAATCTAGAAACATTCTCCAAAGACTCTCAAACTATTTGAAGATTACAGGCATAAATCACTAGACTGTATAATCCTAAGTTACTAGCCTTATTTAATAAGACTCAGATCAATAAAAACACGTAAATGTTGAAACTCCAATGGAAACAATAAGAACCAGCTTAAACACTTCTATATCCTTCATCTATTTTCCCTAAGATTCTTGAAGGGAGGCCATTTTAACTGTAGTAGCAAGCATCACTTCTCCATTTTAACATCTGCAATTTCTTCCTTCCAAAGAAACAATAGCTTGAAGAGAGATTAAATCAAATATTTCAATTGGCTGACATGGATCACTTGTTCAGAAATGCGTCTCAATATCACGTGTTTCATCTCCCTCTTCCTCAGACTGAGTGTTTTTAATAGGACATGTGCATTCCTATAAATGATATAAATGTACTATAAAGTTAAGCAATAAAAGGCAGCTATGTAAAATAAAGCTATTACCTCTCTTACAGTGTCCTTTAGATGGGAATAAACTGGCATTTGATCTCTTTATTTTCTTTAAATGTAAAACATTTTCATATAATAGTCAGCACAGAAAGGAATTTGGCCTCTTATATCACTGAAATGTATAATGAATACAATAGTTATGACAACTATTGACTACCAATAGTGCCTATGTTGTTCATTTTAAGTAGCTTGAGAGAAACTGTGGAAAATAATTGGTTTAAGAAAAATGATTTAAGCCCCTTGTGATAAATTTATATCATCATATATGTAGAGCAGTTATGATGTCTAAAACATGCACATTTCTGGAAAGAAAAACAAATCATGCATTAAAAACTTAATGCTGAATATTGGTGGTTCATTTTTACACCATACTTACAGTCTATGTTTCTATGGCTGCCTATTTATGCCAATCTTGAGAAGTTAGAAAAAGTTTCTCTTAAATAAAATTATCATCTGATTGTACTATGATTTCTATTTTTTAAATAGTTTTATTTATTTATTTATTTATTTATTTATTTATTTATTTATTTATTTATTGAAAGAGCAAGAGTGCCAGTGGGGGGATGGGGGGGAGAGAGAGAGAGGGGGAGAGAGAGAGAGGGAGGGAGGGAGAGAGAGAGGCTGGGAGGGAGGGAGGGAGAGAGAATATGAATCCCAAGCAAGCTCCACAGGGTCAGCCCAGAGCCCAACATGGGGCTCAAACTCACAGAACTGTCAGATCATGGCCTGAGCCAAAATCAACCGACTCAACCACCCAGGAGCTCCTGATTTCTAAATTTTTTAATGTGCTTTTTTTCTAGTGAGTGCCAACATGGTATTTGCTATTTTTTACGAAATAATTTTCATTTTGTATTACTTATTTTTTAATTTACTTATGAGAACGGTTTCATTATACTTTATTTTTTTAGATATAATATGCTGAATTATACTTAAGTAGTATTTATCTGTAAATAGAATATTTTAAACCAAGACTACCTCAAAAATTTTCTGTTGCAAATGATTTTCTAAGAGGATATGTCTTTCCTGAAATAGATATTTAATTATTCCTTTTGTGATTGCAGAAAATACTTCACAAATATAATACCAGTTATGTAGATTTTTTAATTTATATTTTGATGTTCCTTTAATATTAGAAAAAAAGTATCAGAATATATATCATAAATAATTATACATTAAATATATTTTAAATTACATATATTTAATTTAAATATATACAAATAATATTTAGCATTAATATAAGAATGATTTGGATATACCCAGAGCACACACACTTATGTATATGTTCACACAGAATTTACTGATGCTATTGTTTTGAAGATTTTATAGTCATCAAAGGAACTATTATAGTTATGACAGGTCTTTTAAAGAAATCATATTGTGGAATAAAACTTGATGTTTACCTACCTAGTCAAAAAAGAAAAATTGAAGTAAATCAGGATCCTATATTGTCTTTAAGTTCACAGAAAATATCCCCTTTGAAATTTGACTTTCATTATTTCCAGCTTTTTCAATACAAAAAAAGTAAATAGTCACTGGATTTTTCAATACCATTTGGTGAATGGCTATATGTTGGCTAAAGGTATGAATATGAAAAATATTTCTGCCCTCCTTTGTGATCTCCCCATTCACTCCAAAATAAAACTTAATTTTTGTTTTTGAAAATAAGTGCAAAAATACTTGATTTCAACTGCTCCTATGGTTGAATAAACTTCCTGTAAATAACTCTTGAATATCAATAATCCCATGATTTATTTTTCTATAAATAAATAAATAGGTGCGTACATACATACATTATTTACACACACACACACACACACACACACACACACACACACACACACACACTGGAACATGGTTAAGATTATAAATGCTGGAAAAACATTTCTCAGTTTCCAATTTTTATTTCACTGTTTAGATGTGTGACCCTAGACATACTGCCTTTCCTTTCTGTGTCTTTGATTCCTTATTAGTAAAATCGGGATATTAAATGAGCTTGCCTTATAGAATTATTGTAAAAGTTAAGTGAGCTAATCTATTTTAAGTATTTAGAACAATTCTTGGCACCTGTCATGTTATAATCACTCAGTAAATATTAGCTATTATTATGCCCCTATGTCATAGGCCATTTACGTATTTTGACTAAATTACTGCTTAACATTTAATGATCGGTATTAGTGCCTTTTTGCATGTTCTTTTATATTCCATATTTCAATGCCATTTGTATTTGGACAAATTGGAAGATCTTTTTTGGCAGTGTCCTTTGAGTTCATTCTGCTTCACTTGGCTGTGGATGTTACCATTTATATATTAAATCCACCTCAACTTATTTCTTACCAGCTTGTTTATGCCAGTTTTATTATAACTACAAAAGCGAATACTGGCACTGGAATCTTGTGACAGTTACATGTTAGAGATTTAGCTATCCGTATAATCTATGTTTATATCTTTTAAGATTATTCTAAAGTAAAACACAATATTAAAGTGAAATCTTAAAGAATATGCTCTCAACTTTCTGAAAATGCTTCAGAAAGTTCACTTTTAAAATGTTCCTGGAGGAAATTCTGCTTTGAAATTTTGTACAAGTTCCCCAAGTCTGTTTTATATTGATTGTATACTAAATTGTTTGGATTATGGTATGACCAGTTAGCTTGTGTGTGCTACACTTCAGAAAAAAAAAATTGTCAACACACAAATGGCATGTCAGCTCTACAACTAATAACTCACACAAAATAATCTTTCTGATGCTAGGTTAATAATATTGAGTACTTTGATATTACACTGACCATACATAAGAATTTCTAGAGACACCGAGGTACCTTAGTTGGCTGAGTGTCTGACTCTTGATTTTTGTCTCAGATCATGATCTCAGGGTTCCTGAAATCAGTCCTGCTGAGCTGACAGCACGGAGCCTGCCTGGGATGGTCTCTCCTTTTCTCTGCCCCTCTCCTGATTGCACGTGGCACGCATGTGCTCTCTCTCTCTCAAAATAAATTTGAAAAAATAATTTCTATTATCTTTGTAATTACTATAATGATTTAGACATTTCATTTATGCCTCGTATATGGCCCAGGATTTAAATATTTTAAAAATTATACCAATAATAAAAGAGAAAAAATATTCATAAGAAAATACATGTTTAAAAAATAATTATTTAGGAACTTCTTCCAGAAGTATATTAATGAGTTATAATAACCTGCACTATTTTTAATGAGATGCTTTCTGTAAATCATTATATAAATGGTTATTTCTCTAAGGAAAATAGGAAGAAGTATCTTTTGATGAGCTAAAGTAGAGCTTTAAGAGCTGGGGAAAAGACAAATTTATTACTTTTACTCTACAGAATGTTTGGGTTGCCTAGGTGACTCTTGGTTAAGCATCAGAATCTTGGTTTTAGCTCAGGTCATGATCTTACGATTCATGAGGTTAAGCCCTATGTCTGGCTCTACGCTGTCAGTACAAAGCTTGCTTGGGATTCTCTCTCTCCTCTATTTACCCTTGCCCCACTTTCTCTCTCTCAATAATAAAACAAACAAACAAACAAACTTTACATAATGGAACAATCCTATGTAAATATATAGTTTTCTTATACATTGGCATAAAAAGCATAAGGTTTTGTGGGTAATAAGTTCATGTATATTGAGGTGGAATGCATAGCTTACATTTTCTTGCCATCTCAACATAACGCCTTTGACTAGTTTCTGCCTTTCAGTATACATTACATACTTAGAATAAACTCTTCATTCTCAGAGTACTCAAAGTATTGCCTGTCTTTTGTACAAGTAATCTGCATTATTTTTCTCTCTTAGAACTAAAAACTAAAACCAATTTATATATATATATATATACATATATATACACATATATGCATATATACATATATATGCATATATGTATATATATACACACATATATGCATATATATATATATTAAGTTTATTCATTTATTTTGAGAGAGAGAGAGAGAGAGCAGGGAAGAGTCAGAGAGAGGGAGAGAGAAAGAGAATGCCAAGCAGGCTCCACATTGTCAGTGAAGAGCCCAACGTGGGGCAGGATCCCAACTGTGAGATCATGACCTGAGCCAAAATCAAGAATCAGATGCTTAACCAAAGGAGATATCCAGGCACCCCTATTTCTTTCTTTTTTAATAGATTTTAAAATTTTAATCTCAGAGTAGATAACATACAATGTTATATTCATTTCAGGTGTACATTATAGTGATTCAACAATTCCAAACCTCACCCAGTGCTTATCACAAGGGCATTCCTTGGGTTGCCTGGGTCATTCAGTGGGTTGAATGTCTGACTTCAGCTCAAGTCATAATCTTGCAGTTCATGAATTCGAGTCCTGGGTCAGGCTCTGTGCCAACAGCTCAAAGACTGGAGCCTGCTTTGGATTCTGTGTCTCCCTCTCTCTCTTCTCCTCCCCCACTCGTGCTCTGTCTCTCTCACTCTCAAAAATAAACAAACATTAAAAAACTTAAAAAAAAAACAAAACAAAAAAGAACAAATGCATTCCTTAATCCCCATCTCCTTTTTCAGCCATTCCCTCCCCATGTCCACATCTCCCATCTGGTAGTGATCTGTTTGTTCTCTATAGTTAAGACTCTGTTTTGTTGTTTGTCTCTTTTTTCTCTTTTGTTTGCTTATTTTGTTTCTTAAGTTCCACATAGGAGTGAAATCATATAGTATTTGTCTTTCTCTGATTAGCCTACTTTGTTTACCATTATACTCTCTAGATCCACCTATGTTGAAAATGGCAAGATCTCATTCTTTTTTTATGACCAAGTAATATTTTAGTGTGCATATATACCACATCTTCATCCATTCAGCAGTTGATGGACACTTCAGTTGCTTCCATGATTTGGCTATTATAAATAATGCCGCATAAATACAGGGTACATATATCCCTTGGATTTAGTGTTTTTGTATTCTTTTGGTAAATACCTAGTAGTGTGATTAATGGTTCATATGCTACTTCTATTTTTAATTTCTTGAGAACTCTCCATACTGTTTTCCACAATGGCTACACTTGTTTGCATTCCCACTGTCAGTGCATGAGGGTTCATTTTCCTCTACATCCTTGAAAAATTTGTTGTTTCCTTTTTTTGACGTTAGCAATTCTGACAGGTGTGAGGTGATATCTCATTGTAGTTTTGATTTACATTTCCCTGATAATGAGTGATGTTGAGCATCTTTTCTTGGGTCTGTTGGCCATCTCTATGTCTTCTTTGGAGAAATGACTGTCCATATCTTCTGTCCGGTATTTAATTGGATAATTTGTTTTATGTGTATTGAGTTTTATAAGTTCTTTATATATTTTGAATACTAACTCTTTATCAGATATGTCATTTGTAAATATCTTCTCCTATTCCATAGCTTGTCTTTTAGTTTTGTTGTTTCCTTCTCTGTGCAGAAGCTTTCTATTTTGATGTAGTCCCAACAGTTTATCTTTGCTTTTATTTCCCTTGTCTCAGTAGACACATCTAGATATATGTTATTATGGCCAGTGTCAGAGAAATTATTGCCTATGCTCTCTTCTATAATTTTTTATGGTTTCATGTCTCATATTTAGGTTCTTCTGTGCATGAGGTAAGAAAGTGGTCTAGTTGCATTCTTTTGTATGTTGCTGTCCAGTTTTCCCAATGGCATTTGTTGAAAAGAGTGTCTTTTTCCCATTGTATATTCTTGCCTTCTTTGTCATAGGTTAATTGACTATATAACTGTGGGTATATTTCTGGGATTTCTATTCTGTTCTATTGCTCTGTGTGTCTATTATTGTGCCAGTACTGTATTATTTTGATTACTACAGTGTTGTGATATAACTTGAAGTCTGAAATTGTGATACCTCCAATTTATTTTATTTTGTTTTGTTTTGTTTTGTTTTGTTTTCAAGACTGCTTTGGCTATTCAGGTTCTTTAGTGGTTCCATACAAAGTTTAGGATCATTTATTCTAGTTTTGTGAAAAATACCATTGGTATTTTGACAGGGATTTCATTAAATCTATAGATTTTTTTTTCCAGTAGCATAGAATGGTTTTCCAACCCATCAGCATGGAATGTCTTTCCATTTCTTTGCATCATTTTCAATTTATTTAATTATTGATTTTATAGTTTTTCAGAGTACAGGTCTTTCACCTCTTTGGTTAAGTTCATTCCTAGGTATTTTCTTTTTTTTTCTTTTATTTTTGGCGCTACTGTAAATGGAATTGTTTTCTTAATTTCTCTTTCTGTGTCTTCAGTATTAGTGTATAGAAATGCAACACTGGTTTTGTATCCTGCAACCTTACTGAATTTATCTGTTATAGTAGCTTTTTTGGTGGAATCTTTAGGATTTTCTATATATAGTATCACGTCATCTGCAAATAGTGAGAATTTTACTTCTTCTTTACCAGTTTGGATGCCTTTTATTCCTTTTCCTTATCTGATTGCTGTGACTAGGACTTCCTGTACTATGTTGAATAAAAGTGGTGAGAGTGACCGGTCTTATTCCTAACCTTAGAGGAAAAGCTGACAGTTTTCCCCTTTGAGTAGGATGTTAGTTGTGGGTTTTTCATGTAAGTTCTTTATTATGTTGGGATATGGTCCCTCCAAACCTATTTTGTTGAGAGTTTTATCATGAATGGATGTTGTACTCTGTCAAATGCTTTTTCTGAATCCATTGAAATGGTCATATGATTTTTATCCTTTCTCTTATTGGTGTGCTGTATCACATTGATTGACTTGTGAGTATTGAACCACCCTTGCTATCCAGGAATAAATCCTACTTGATTGTGGTGAATGATTTTGTTGATATATTGTTGTATTCAGTTTGGCGAATGAGTTTTTTAACATGTTGTTGGATTCAGTTTGTTAATATTATGTTGAGGATTTTTGTAGCTGTGTTAATCAGAGATATTGACCTGTAGTTCCTTTTTTGGTTGTGACTTTAAGGAAAATCAATCTAAATATCTGTGTGCTTTATCTGTCCATACCCTCTCCCCTAAAAATCCATCATACAAAGTAACCTTCAAAAATTTTCAGTTCAAATCTTCTAAATTAAATTTTTCTAGGTCTTAAGAATCAAATCCAAAATCTATCCAAATGCATTCATAGCTTTCCAATTTTTTTTTATTTTCTTCCTATCCATCAGAAGAGTGGTTCTTTCAAACATATGCTACCTTAGAATCATCTAAAGGGCTTGTAAAAGCACAAATGGCTGAGACGCCATCCAGAAGTTCTGATTCAGTAGGTCTAGGATACAGTCTGATAATTCACATTTCCAACAGGTTCCTAGGTGATACTGATGGTCTGAGGACCATACTTTGAGAACCACTGCTCTAAACAAACTGTGAGTCACAGCCACTTTCTCCTCTAAATTGCCATAATCAGCACTCCTTTGGTCCCAAGCTACTTTAACACATTTTTTAAAATTATCTTATTCATGTGTTCCATATCTCTACCTCAGTGCAGTAATTGCAGGGTGAAAATTGTAAATATCTCTTATCATTAGGATGGTAGAGAATACAGTACACAAATTATGTAAGTAGTAAATAATTGCTTTTTTTATTGGTTGTGATTATTGGGTTATTTAAAAGTGTATTATAGTCATAATATAAAGCTTCCAGCACTTTTAGCTTATTAATAGCTTGAATTATTTTTGAAATGGCTATTTAAAAATGTTTCCTAGGACATTTTCTCCATTTCTAAAACCAATTAGATTTTCATGACAAATTAATCATGTCTTTATTCTTTTCTGCTTTATATGGTAAAATTGATGCCTTTAATAGCTCTTTGATGTGTAAAATGTCCTAATATCTCAGAAGTCCTCTGAGGCCTTTAAAGCTTTCTGTACATCACTTTTTCCTTTTCTAAGCAAAGATTAATGAAAACAAGAAGTAGAACACTTTTTTTTGTTTGTTTTCTTGTTTGTTTACATTAATTTTCTGAAGATGTTGTTTTAAGGACACACAAATTTTGAAAATTGTTTCCTCTATAAAGAAGTCTGTATAGTACTTGAAAGCCCAGATAATGAAAGAATGTAAGAACTTATTGTCTTAAAGTAATGTAGTCTACCAGGTGGGATTTAAAGAAGGGGGACAGAAACATCATCTCTCTTTTGTCATTGACTCAATGTGTGAATTTGGAGGAGTCCATTAATTCTTTAAGTGCCCAGATTTATTTACAAAAGTGAGATATGGGGGATGTTTTTCATATTAAGTTGATAGTACTAATTAAATATTAAAGTCTTTAGAATGCTTAAAAATAACTTCATATTTTGTAAGATTAACACCTAGATAAAGGCATTTTTCTTATAGAAGTGTACTAGAATATGGGAAATAGTTTTGCAAAATGGAAAATGTGAATTTGAATTCTGAAAATTTCTCAATTACTTCCAGAAAGTAAATGAAGCTGAATTTTGTAAAAATGCAACTTCTTTAATGTGACATGCAATGTCACATTAATTATAATGTCAAAATATGTCTAGTTGCAGCCACCACTATTTATTGTGTTCATTTGCATAAATCGTTTGACAACCTGGCATAATCAACCTATCAATTTTCTTTACATTCATGTCAGAATGGTTTATTACATCATTCATTGATAGTTTAATGTAAAGAATAAAATTATTTGTCATTTGTGATAGGGAGAATTATTAAGATGACTCCTCCTCTCATAAAATTTCTACCCCCTAGTTATTCAATCAAGCACTAATCTAGGTTCTTCTTTGAAGGACCTTTGCATATATATTATATTTACTAGTTAGCTGACCTTAAAAAAAGAGAGATGATGCTACATTATCCAGGTGTGCTTAATGTAATCACAGAATCACTTATAAGCAGAAGAGAAATGCAGAACCATCAGGGAGCTAAAAAGAGAGATGTGGAAGAGACAGAAAGTAGAAAAGGAGATCAGACATGGTCAAAGCATAGGATGGAGTTGACTAGTGATTGCTGTCATTGAAACTGTAATAGAGGGGCCATGAGTTATAAAATGCAGGTGGCCAATTGACACTGAGAAATACCTGAGCCAGTAGTCACTAAGCAAATGTGAACTCTGGTCCAAAACTGCAATAGCAGCAAATACTGCCAACATCCTGAATGTACCTGGTGGTAGATTTATCCCCAGAGCCTCCAGAAAGAAGCACAACCCTGCTGACATCTGATTTTCACCCTGTGAAAAGCAGAGCAGAGTACAACTTGAGCCATTCTGTGCCTGAGGTTTTGATGTATAGGAATGTGGGGTAATAAAAGGATGACTTAGCTGCTAAACTTGTAGTAATTTGTTATGGAAATAACAAAAAAAAACTAATACATTATCCCATTTGCTAAATTTTGTAGTCAAGTTTTTCATTGAGGAGTATACACTTTTCTGTAGTTGTCTGATGGATTATTCTTAGTTAATTAAGTAGAGATAATGAATATTAAAATTATTACAATAGTGTATTTCCTGTATTCAATGTATATTGCAAGCATGTTATAAAGGTTAAATCTTGATTAAAAAAAAAGATTCAAAGGGAGTATACAAGTGATGTTGCAGGGCAAAGAACTGCCACCAAAATTGGAAAGACAGAAAAACGTAGAGAAAAAAAATACTAGAGTAAATATCTCCAAAGACTCCAATGCAAGGGTAAGAAAAATAAATTGTAATTGACAGATTGTTGGGGGCTAGATATGGACAAGCCTAAAAGTTAAAAAGTCCAGAGTGACCAATTCATTAAGGGCCTCCATAATATTGTGATATAGCTCAACCAGATTCCCACATTAGCTCAACAAGATTCCCACAGTAAATATCAAAGAATAATTGATTCATGTAAGGAGAAGGGAAGAAGATCCATTTCTAAATATTCCAGAGCATTGTGTTCTTAAGAAGGCCTATCCTCAGTGGAAACCAGTTAACCAGATCCTAAACTACTACAATATTATCAAATCATAACTGACTCGAAGGTTGGGAAACACTAATAAAATTCACAGTCCAGAGGCATTGGACATTAAAAACCAAAAAGAAAAAAAAAAAAAACCACACACACACACACACACCAAAAAGCAAAGGGAACAAAGGAAAAAACAATATCTAGGGATGGTGGAAAAACTACAACAGGTGTAACATACACATCATTGGAATGCTAGAAGAAGACAAAAGAGAAAAAGGAACAAAAGAAATAGTTGAAATGATAATGATTAAGAATGATGCCAAATTAATGTTAGACTTTAAACCACTGATCCAGGAAACTCAGAGAACACCAACCAGATAAAACAAACAAGCAAACAAAAACAAAAAACTACACCTAGGCATTTCATTTGGAAGCTTAAGAAAATCACTGATAAAGGAACAAATCCTGAAATAAGGCAAAAGAATATATATATATATATATATATATATATATATATATATATATATATATATCTCCTCATCTGTAGAGGAACAAAGATAATTAAATCAGACTTTTCAGAAATCATGCAAGCAAGAGAACAATAGAGTGAAATATTTAAAGTGTTGGGAGAAAAAAAAAACACTAACCTGAAATCTATACCCTGTGAAATTATCTTTCAAAAGTGAAGGAGAAATAAGCTTTCTCAGACAAACAAAAATTAAATAAATTTTTATAGACCAAATTTACACAAAAAAGTTAACATAAGTTTCTTAGAAAATAATATAGGTCAGAAACTTGGATCTGCATAAAGAAGAGCATCAAGAAGAAATAAGTACAGATAAAATAAAAACTTTTATGTATCATATATATACTTACACAAGCTAATGCATAAGTGGGATGAATGCCAACCTGCAACATACAAGGGACCGGAGGTAGGAATTAAGATTATTTTGTTATTATAAGTTTATCACACTACCCATGAAGTGATATATTATTGTTTGAAAGCAGACTTGGATTGGTTGTAGATGTTTTTGCAAAGTCAAGGGCAACCACTAAAATAAAGTAAGAAAAGAAGTATAACTGATATGCTAAGAAAGGGAGGGAAAAATGGATTTATATTAAACACACAATTAAAGCTTAAAGGGCAGAAAAAGAATGGAAGACCAAAATAAGAACAAAGAACAAGGGCAAACAATAGAAAAAGGTACAACCCATTAAGGAAATAATTGATAAGCTAGACTTCATTAAGATTAAAAATTTCCACTCTGCAAAAGACAGTGTTAAGAGAATGAGAAGGCAAGCCACCAACTAGGAGAAAATATTTTCAAAAGACACATCTGATGAAAGACTTACTCAAAATACATTAAGAACTTTTAAAACTCAACAATAAGAAAGCAATGTGATTTTCTTTTTAACAAACCTTAACAAACCTCTCACCAAAGAAGCTATACAGATAGCAAATAAGCATATGATAAGATGCTCCACATCATATGTCATCAGAGAAATGCAAATTCAAGTAACAATGAGACACCACTACACATCTATTCCAACGGCCAAAATCCAAAACACTGACAAGAACAAATGCTTGGAGTTTCTCAAGCTATGCTTATTATCTTTGGCCCAGGCTTCTCTTTCTGCTCATGATCCTGTTGATGTGATAATGACTTTCAACTATCTTTGGGTTATGCCTGGACTATCATCATTTGTACATATGTACACACGTGCACAAACACACACATGCTACACATCTCAGCTCTCAAGGTACTAGGGGAGGAAATTGTACATGAAACAAATAAAATTCTCCCAGGAATCCTGAGACCATTTCCTGGTGAACACTGTAAACATCACTATCAGATATTTTCAGAGATATTTTCTGTTTTTTCCATTACTCACTATGCAATGGTTATTCATTTATGATGATTTCCAAGATGATAGCCACGAAAAGTGTAACAGTAGGAAGAGCAAACCTTTAGTAGAAAACTTCTAATGTAAAATATAGACATGTAACTTAATCTGGATAAGAAAATCTATCTCATTCAATATTTTCTCTCAATATCTACTTGAAAGTATTTTCATATAAAGACTAAGTGAGATTCTTCCCACAAGAATTATTTAGTTTTCTGTGAATCATGGAGATATTTTATGTGGGAAGAAATATAACTGCAGAAAGGGGACCTGGTACCATCCTGAGTCTTTGATTTTCTCTTCTCTGGTAACAGAGCTTGACAAAATTAAGCACAGAGGTTTTTAAGCACAACATTAGAATGTCTTTTTCTTTGGTAAGCAGAGACTAAAGTTGAAGACACACCCTTCACCAAATGCCAGTCTTCAATATACTCTGTTGGACTTTCTACAAGAACGTCTGGTCTTTTCAGTTTATATACCCATTTATCAATAGAAAATAGGAAAAGGGCCTAAAGGCAGACTTAGTGGATCAACTGTTGTCTTTTCCATCCTGAAGTTTCAGTATTTTATTTTAGGGTTTCTAACATTTTCATTTTTCATTTTTTGTTTACTCTTTACAACAATATAACCTTTATTCTAGCCTCAAAAATCATCCCAGAAGAATTAATGTGATAGAATATGGATGTTTGCTTGTAGGAAATTTCCTTGGAAAAAAGCAAAATTTTTAGTTTAGGGGGAAAATATTATTTGATTATGTGTTTATTTTTTAAATAATCACTCTAATAAACACGGAAATGTATTGAAATGTAGTTTAATGAGTAAGCCTAGAGAGTCAGTTTGTCCATTTAGTCATTCAAACAAAATATATGTATGCACACATACAACATGAAGCTTGAGCCAGCATTTAAAAAAAATATATATTGTTGACAAGACTAGCAAACTCAAGTTATTCAGTGTATACATTGGCACCAAAAGAAGAAAAGTAATATATATATATATATATATTCTAAATGTATGTTTACATTTCTTTTATGATGCAATTTATAGGAAGGTAATGGTTTACTATTGTATAAAAAGTGCCTATTTGCTACACCCAAAATTTACGTTATGTGGAACAAAATATATCTTCATTTGCAAATTAATATTACTGTACTCTTAATATCATTTCAAGATGCCAAACAACAATCATAGCAAAAATAAAACCATTTCACTTTATAATTTATTTTTCTTCACAAACAAAATAAAGGTCATGTGTAGGACTTCTGGGTTATTAATTATACTTGACACATTAGTGGTGGGATTGGAATGATAGCTTGAGAGCATAGGCAATCCTGCTAACTATTAAATTACAGGTATTTGCATTTAACTGCAGCAAATGCACAATTTAAATATACTTGTTTCATCTAAAATACGAATTATATAATCTTTGTGTTATGTACCATTGTTCCTATTTATATATGATAAACCTTATTTGCCTTTGCTTTTTATCAGGTAGTATTTGCCCTCAGTGAGTTCTTTAAAAATTCATAAAAAAGAAAATGTTTTCTTTTGAAAAATCAAAATTCATTCTTTGAAAAAAAAATGCCCACAATATAGCATAGTAAATAAAAGGCCCTGCAAACACCATTCTACTCTATATTTGTATGAATTCAGCCTTTTGTTATTGTTGTTATAGCAGCTAACATTATTTTTTTAATTTTTAATTTTGAGTATAGTTGACATGCAATATTATATTAGTTTGAAGTGTACAACATAGTGATTCAACTTGTCTATATGTTATGCTATGCTCATCACAAGTGTAGCTACCATGAGTACATTACAATGTCATGACTATATTCCCTATTCTGTGAAATTTTGTTTTTTTTTCATTCCACATATAAATGAGAACATACAGTATTTGTCTTTGTCTGACTTATTTCATTTAGCATAATGCTCTCAAAACCCACCCACGTTGGCACCAAGGGCTGAATTTCTTTCTTTTTTATGGCTGAATAATCATGCATTGTGTGGAATTCCATATATACTCTTTATTCTCCCACATTTCTTTACCCTTCCATCCATCCATGGACACTTAGGCTGCTTTCATGTTTTGGCTATTGTGACTAATGCTGCAATAGTCATAAACATAGCAGGTGCAAATATATTTTCCCGATAGTGATTTCATTTCCTTTGAATATATCCTATGAACATATAGTCATTTCCTTCAAAACAGGATTGCTGGATCATATGGTAATTCTACTTTTAATTTTTTGAGGAAACCATTTTCCATAGTGGCTGTACTATGGAAATGTACAATTTTTCCACATTCTTACCATCACTTATTGTGTCTTGTCTTTTGGATTAGAGTTATTCCAACAGGTGTGATATCCCCCTGTGGTTTTGATTTTCATTTCTTTGGCAATTACTGATGTTGAGCATCTTTTCATGTACTTGTTGGCTATTTGTATACATTCTTTGAAAAAAATGTCTATTAAAGTTCTTTGCCCATTTTTTAAATCAGGTTGTATTTTTGCTATTGAGTTACATGAATTCCTTATATATTTTGGATATTAACCCTTTATCAAATAAATGGTTTGCAAATAATTTGTCCCTTTCCATAGGTTGTCTTTTCATATTATTGATTGTTTCTTTGTTGTACATAAGTTTTTAGTTTGACATAGTCCCACTTGTTTATTTTTATTATTATAGCTTGAGCTTTTGTTGTCATATCCAAAAGTCATTTCCAAGATCAATAATTTCCCGTTTTTTTCTAGTAGCTTTACAGTTTGGGGTCTTACATTTAAATTTTTAACTCATTTAAATTGTTTTCTGTGAGTGGTAGAGATAGGGATCCAGTTTCATTGTTCTGCATATGATTATCCAGTTTCTTCAATACCATTTATTGAGAAGACTGTCCTTTGCCCACTGAGTATCTTTGCCCCTTGTCAAATATTAGTTGGCTGTATATATGTAATTTTATTTCTGGTATATCAGTTTTGTTCCTTTGGTCCATGTGTCTGATTTTATTCCAGAATCATACTGTTTGTTTGTTTGTTTGTTTGTTTGTTTGTTTGTTTGTTTTTAATTTTATTTATTTTGAGGGGCTCCTGGTTGGCTCAATTGGTTGAGCATATGACTTTGGCTCAGGTCATGATCTCGCACTTGTGAGTTTGAGCCCCACTTTGAGTTCTGTGCTGACTGCTCAGAGCCTGGAGCCTGCTTCAGATTCTGTCTCCCTCTCTCTCTGCCCCTCCCTCACTCTCACTCTGTCTTTCTCTCTCTCAAGATAAATAATATTTAAAAAATTAATTTTATTTTGAAAGAGAAAGAGAGAGCAAGTAGGGGGAGGAGAGGAGAGAGGGAGAGAGAATCCTAAGCAGGCTCTAAGCTGTCAGTGTGGAGCCCAACAAAGGGCTCAAAGTCAGAAACTGTGAGATAATGACCTGAGCCCAACTCAAGAGGGTCAGATGCTTAACCTACTGAGCCACCCAGGTGCCCCAGGTTATG
The DNA here is from genome assembly GCF_027475565.1 of Acinonyx jubatus. Classification (NCBI taxonomy): domain Eukaryota; kingdom Metazoa; phylum Chordata; class Mammalia; order Carnivora; family Felidae; genus Acinonyx; species Acinonyx jubatus. The sequence goes on along the minus strand of NC_069385.1, from coordinate 90,774,619 downwards.
GAGATTTTAACAACATGAAATCTTCTGACCTATGGACACAGGGTATTTTTTTCCATTTATTTGTGTCATCTTAAATTGTTGTCATCAACGTCTTATAATTTTCAATGTATAGATTTTTTTACCTTCTTAGATAAATTTATTCCTAATGATTCTTTTTATTGCTATTGTAAGTTGGATTGTTTTCTTTAGGTTTCTTTTGGATAATTTGTTGTTAGTGTATAGAAACACTAACTGGGAGCTTAGTGCTATGGGTGTAATCTCAGGCCCAGGGTAGCCAGTTAGTGGGTCCTAGGGGCTTGAACTGGAGGAGTCTGCTGGGAGCTTGTAGCTAAGAAAGCTACCTGGCAGCTGGGATGCTGCCTCTGACCAATTGGAGCCAAAGTTTTCAGGAGCCACTTAAGGCCATGAGATTCAGCTAGAATCTGAGTCTGGCCAGCCCTGGAGTCTGCAGTGAGGTAATTCACTCTCTTCATTCTCCTCCCACAGGACAGTGTCTGTTTGTGCTAGGCTGCCCAGGAATGGGGTGCGGGGTGGGGGAGAGTGTGATAGGAGTATCCATCTTTTTTTCCTACCTTCTTCAATGTATTCTTTCTTATTTCTGTGCTTCAACCAGGTGCTACAATCTCTCACCCAAAATCCTTGGCTCTTGTGACCAATCTTGTGACCAAACCAATGTTTGTTCCAAGGTCTATTCTTTAGCAGAATTTTCTCACAAATAACAGGACACTATAAAAGACTTTACTCTGATCTTTAGAAATTTTATCCCAGGTCTCCAGCCTCCAGGCCATAAGCATAGGAGGTGGCCCATGGAGATACCTGGTTGTGCACCTGTGCTCTTCTGGACATGGGCCTTAATAGGTCCCATGCCTTCCTGAACAGACATCAAAAGCTCTGTTGGTTTCTCTTTTCCTCCAATAGAGTCATCTTGGGTATTCCAAGCCCGGTCCTAAATCTGCATCTGGAATGGACAAATAATCCCAGGGAAGAAATGGTTAGAGACCATTAACTCACCTAGGAAAAGTTATCTCTTTATTCAGTTTTAGCTCATATGGTTCTTATTACTTCTGCACTAGTTTGATGTTTTATAAAATATGATTATTATAATTTACATATTTTTCTAGTTATTATAGTGAGAGTATCAGCTTGTCATTATGTGCCTCTCCCTATCCAGAAATGAATATTTCAGTAGTTATTTTTCCTTATTTTTATATATTTTCAAGCTTGAATATATGTCTGTTCATTACAGGAGCCTGTAAATTACCCTTAGAATTTTTAGTGATGTTAAAAGTGTAATTATTGATCATTCTATTGTGATAAAGGAGCATGTAAATATTATCTGAGATAGGCACATGTGTAAGAAATAATAAGACATCAAATGAATTAAGGATAATCATAAATACTTTTTTCCAAATACCAGCTAAAAGTATTCAATTAGTGACAAATAACAGATAAAATGTATTGAGTGAATAGTCTTTGTTAAGCACTAAATACATATTTGTCAGAAAACATATAATTTTTCCTTTCAACAGTGGATGCAACCAAGTTGCATCACTAGTAATCACATCACTAGTAATAATGATCAGATCACATCACTAGTAACAATGAAAGATATAGGACTTAAAACCAGGTCTTGGAGTTTACAGTTTGAATTTTTAAACTCTAAGCTATAATATTTTCTTTAAAATTACGCACATATTTCATTTATATTATGGTTATTAATTACATGAGAGGACATTTTCCTTAAATCAGTAAAAGTGAATTTCTCTATGTTTTAATAAAAGAACGCATGTGACTAGACTTCAGCTATTCTATAGATACACAGAGCCATTAAGATATTTTAGTCAAATTGCATTCTTGACAATTTCTACATGACAAAATATTTTCATTGAGAAATATTTATTTATAGATATATTGAATTGGTTGATGTCCCCCCAATATTCATGCCCTTCCCCAAACTTTAGAATGTGACCTTATTTGGAAGTCGGTAGTGTCTTTGTAGAGATAATCAAACTAAGATGAGGTCATTACACTGGGTTCTAATTAAATGACTGTTGTTGATACAAGAAAATAACACAGAGACCCATAAAGAATGCCATGTGAACATTGAGGCAGAATAATACAACATAAAGCCAAAGATTGCTAGTAAACACCAGTAGACAAGAGAATGTCATGAAATGATTTTTTTTCCTTCACAGAGAACATGGCCTACATACAACTTGATTTGGACTTCTAGCCTTCAGAAATATGAGAAAATGATTTCCATTGGTTAAGCTACCCAGTTTGTGGTCCTTTTATTATGGCAGCCCTCAGAAACTAATGAAGATTTTGATGCTGGAAAATAGTGTGCTGTTGTAACAAATACCTAAAAATGTGAAAGTGGCTTTGGAATTGGGTAATGGATAGAGGCTAGAAGAATTTTGAGGCCCTTGATATAAAAAGATTAGATCATCCTATAATATTTGACATATGCTCTCTTGACCCTGTTTTGACATCATTGCTAAAAAAATTCCCAATTCCCTTCAAGGGAAGTTTGCGAAAGCCACACCTCAACTGTTTGTCTTATCAGGCTTTAAAACTCCTGGGTTGCAACACACAACTCAACTTCCAGATGCCCTGAAGCCAAACATCCAGAGACAGCCTCTTCTTTCTTGGGCCCATGGAATTGTTCACAATACCCAATCCAAAGGAAGCCTGTAAAACCTAACCTAACTGCACCTCATTGACATACATAAACAGCCTATAGCTTCAAATTTTTATTACACTTTCCCTTGCTGCAACTTTCTGTGTAGTCCTGTAGCCTTCTCTTGCCTGGAGCTGGAAGTAATAAGGAATTCTTTTTTCCTCTATCCATAAGTTATTGTGTTATGTCAACTATTATCAGAACCTAACAAATGTTAAAACAATAAAACATCCCTTCAAGAGACTTTCAATAGATATATGGTTGTTAAAAGCAATTCTAGTGAGGAGTTGGGAAGAATAGGGAAGAGCAGTAGAGAGGGATCTTATTGTTCATATGTATGATTATGAATAGAATTATGGCTGAGAAAATTTCCAAGCAAAATGTGGAGGTACAACCTGATTTTGCTATTAGAGTACAACGCAAGAGGAGTGATAAATTAAGGAATTGATTGCTAAACAAAAATAAATCAGTACCCGATGATTTGGAAAATCATCAGCTTATCTGGAGACCAGGGTCTGGAAGCAGAGTCAAGTGCATAGCTGGAAAATCTTTTGTTACAGCTACCAGGTGAGTGACTCATGATTAGGATCGGCCATCTCAGCAGAAGCCAGGAACAGAGAAGCAGTTATCCAGGGAAGATTTGTGGAGGACCCTTTGTCTAATAGCATAATTCCCATGAATTGCATGAAAGTGATTTTTGAGAGTTTCAAGCACTGCCAGCTTGGACTAAAAGGAACAGAGATAGGATGAAATAAAGGAAGATTGACTAAAAAAGGAGACAGAGAGAGTTGTCTGGGTGGATCAGTCAATTAAGCATCCAACTTTGGCTCAGGTCATGATCTTGGGGTTCATGGGTCTGAGCCCTGCATCAGGCTCTGTGCTGACAGCTCACAGCCTGGAGCCTGCTTCTGATTCTGTCTCCCTCTCTTTCAGCCCCTCTCCCACTCATGCTCTGTCTCTGTCTTGCTCTCAAAAATAAACATTAAAAAAACTAAACAAAAAACAAAAGGAAAACAAAAACAAAAACAAAATGATGAAAGAGCCATAGAACCAGAGGACTGAGCTGATGGTACCTCCTTGGGACAAGAGGGTGGGATCATTATCTCCTGGGCTCAGAAGAGAGACCATTAAGCCATAGAGAATTATTCTTAGGTCCTAAAATCTAATGAATTTTCCCTGCTGTGTTTTGGACTTGCCTGGGACCCATTATTCCCTTTTTGCTCCCAACTGTTCATTTTGGAATACAATGTCTATTCCATGCCTGTCCCCTCTATTGTATTTTGGAAACAGATAACTTGTTTCATCATATACAGCTCCACAGATGGAAAGAAATTTTGCCTTAGGATAGGTCATACCTTGGTCTCATCCATTAAATTATTTTATATAAAAATTATATTTGTATATACATGTGTATAAGTATATGTCGCATACTATATAGCAGAGGTATTAACAATTTATAAGTCAGCACAATTTTAAATAATGTTATTCTCAATGTATAAGACAAAGCTTGCATTCATTTTGGCATATACTTTTAAGTTGTTGACACCTTGAAGCAGTGCAGAGTAATAGAAATAGCACTGAACTCGAAATTAGAAGCCCTCAGTTCCCTCCTAGTTTCATCTCAGTTTCCTCACAATAAAATGAATCTGAAACGTGTACCACAATAATGTTATGAGTGCCTAGCATTTTTTCTTATATGAAAGTATAAGATCTGTAAATAAATGCTATGTGACCCTGAATGTTTGTAAAAGTTGCAATGAGAATAGTTATACAAATTTTGAAAATTACAAGCACAATTAATATCTTCAGAGAAGGTAGTTTTTCACAAAAAAAAGTTAACTTGTATTGAACTAGTTGAAATCTTCTGTTAACATTATGTTGACTTATTCAAATGGATATAACAGTAGAAGAGACAATGGCAGACAATGACGTGCATTGATGTACAGGGTTAGCAATGGAATTAGAATCAGGTGTTCAAAGCACCTGTCAAGATGCAGCAGAATGTCACAGTTGTTAGCATGAAAGTCTTGGTTTAAGTTCTGGCTTTTCCATTTATAAGATACTTGATCTTGGGAAAATTATTTAATCTCTTTGTGCCTCAGTTTTTTGTTTTGTTTTGTTTTGTTTTTTGTTTCTTTTTTGTAAAGTATATATATCCCATTGAGTTGCTGTGAGTATGAACTGAGATAATATACAAAATAACCTCAAGATATCTGTTCAATGGTAAATCCTAAATAAATATGATTTATTTGTATTTCTCCATGTTCAACCACTGTGAGACTTCCATAGGACCATTTATAATCTGTAACCTTCAGTTTACATGTCTATCAAATGGACTGTAGTATCAGCTCAGTGTTTGAGGTAGAAAAAAGATAAAGTAGATAAAAGATTGACCCACTCCTCCCACCTGAAGGTGGGACTAGGTTATTTTGCCTTGTATTTCATCAGGTTGTGGATCTCTTTGGATCAATTATGTATGGCAGATGTCCACTGACTAATTAATGAATAAAAAAGATGTGATAGATAGATAATAGATAGATATAGATATATAATGGAATATAACTCAGCAATCAAAAAGAATGAGATCTTGCCATTTGCAACACGTGGATTGAACTAGAATGTATTATGCTAAGCGAAATTGGAGATATATCATATGACTTCACTCATATGTAGGATCTAAGAAACAAAACAGATGAACATAGAGGAAGGGAAGAGAAAATAAGATAAAAATAGAGAGGGAAACTCTAAGAGACTCTTAAATTCAGAGAACAAACTGAGGGTTGCTAGAGGAGAGGTGGGTAGGGGAATGGGCTAAATGGGTAAAGGGCATTAAGGGGGAAACTTGTTGGGATGAGCAATGGGTGTCATATGTAAGAGATGAATCACTGGGTTCTACTCCTGAAGCCAAGACTACACTATATGTTAACTAACTTGAATTTAAATAAATAAATACATTTAAAAATAATAAATAAGGCAGAAGTGAGGCCCTGCTTGTTTTAGACCCAGACCTTAGCAAACTAGAAGCTTCCACCTTCTAGCTCATGGAACATTAGCATTTAGCACCCAGGCATCATGCTGTGAGGAGAGGAACTGAGGCCTCCAGACCAGCAGCTGTACCGAACTCTCAGCTGACAGCCAGCACCACTTTGTGAGGCTTATATATAAGCCTTCTTGAGAGTGGATCCTCTAGCCCCAAGTAAGCTTCTACTTTTAACACCATGTGGAACAGAGACAAACCATCCATTCCCAATGAACCCTGCCTCAAATTCAGATCTGTGCACCAAATGGTTATTATTTTTAAGCCACTGTATTTTAGAGTGGTATTTTAAACACCAATTGATAACCCTCCATGGATTCCTTAAATGATATTTACCATTTAATTTTATTGGAAAAAAAAGTCAGAGGATAGGACTGAAGTTAAATTGATGCCTAATGTTCACAATGTAACAGATTTATAAACAAAGCTTGTTTTCCTGTATCAAACTTCTCAATCCTTATTTATATCATAGTTTAATGCATGACTCTGCTCAATAAGCTCTCCTGGAACTTGGAGTATAACACATTGATATCTGGATATATTATATCTTAGTTTATGATTCCTTTTTGTTCTGAAAAGATAGAAATTATTGCCTGTTTGCTTTTGTAGGCATCTTCTTGGTAGACTTATGTCAGAGTTAACTCAAATATCACTTTTTATGTACTATTTGACTTTGTTACCCTAACAACCTATCATCAATCAATTAATGCACTTTAACATCATTTGAGCCACCAAGGCCAGGAAATACTGGATTGCTGTTTTATTATAGGTGATTTGCGTTATTCATCTAAGTGCTTAAAAGGGCCTACTCTAACTAAGACCCCAGTGATCTAACTTTTAGCCCTGTGTCATATCAAAAGCATAAAGCTATAAGTTGTGTAAAGAAAAGATTTCAGAATTTGAGAACCAAGTGAAATGATGTATCCCTTTTGGGAAATGCCTTGCTTCATGCATCTTTTAGATAGCTAAAGCCAATTAGCTAGAATTATAGTTGAATTGAATATGTAAATTTATATCAAGTTTGCCTAATTAGATCCATAGGGTGGGGCAGCATCTGGGTTTAAAGCCCAGCAGTTGTAGATATTTTGCTAGCAGGCTCAGGCGTTGTGAAGGCTGGCAAGTCCAGTCCTCCAGTGGAATCTTCAACTCCTTAGGTAGTATCTGGGGACAGCTATAAGGCTCCTGCTTAAACCCAGAAGATAATAGCTGTTTCAACAGGAGCAAGAGCCACTAGGAAAGTGAGCCTATATTATTCCTCAATGTAGGGTGGTGTTCATAAGCTCTTCATGAAAGGAAGCATCCTGTTTTGCTAATCTGGGCTGTTTTCCTGTTTATGCTTATAAACAAGAAGGAAAAAGAGGTGGAACAAATGACCCGAATGAATAAATTATGTCATGTATTTTAATTTTTCACTATTTAAAAATTTATAACTAAGCTCCTTCTAAATGTGCTGTGTAATATAGATTTTCGAGGATGTACTTGAAAAATGTTGTCTACTCAAGATGATCAGCCTGCACCAAAAGAAATTCTGATATTTTGCCAACTGTTCTGTTAAACTGAGCATTTGATATACACTGAAACTTACCTTGACCTTGTAATACAACAAATACCTAATCTTAATAAAGACACCAGCATGTAGACCCTTAGTTTAGACATATAAAATAATAGATCTTATCAGAAAACAGTATGTTTTAACTCAGTTCTTGCTGTGACAGCTGCTTTGGTTACAAATTATCCTCACTTTATGTTACTGAAATCCAATGACTTCAAACTAAAATTTAGCAACACGGAATTTTTAAATAGCGATTGGGGTGAAAATGATAGTTAAATTATGGGGCATTGGTATAAGGATGCAATGAAGGTAGAAAATATGCGAACATTAGTGCCTTTATTATTCATTTTACATTTCATCAGGTACCACATGGCATGAAAATATGCTGTCTTAGTTCATTTCCTTGCTACCATCACTGATCTGCCCCACTCTTGGCTGCTGGCTTTTTTTTTTTTAAGTCACATTCCTTAGGGGCCACCTAATATTGTAAGGATAAGATTGATGAGGATAAGCTGAATAAGCTTAAAAATTTGCGCACTAAAGATAATCTCACTTTATTTAATATCAGCTGAGTGAAAGGACAACATGAATAAAATAACTCTAAGCCTTCATGTTCTCAAAAGAGGTATGGTGTGCTTTACATCTGATGCATTTATAATTAGTACTAGAGTCAAGAAAAAAAGTCTTCTTTATGCATTTTGAAGTGTATACTTTAAATAATGATTGCTATTTTTAAATATACAAATATAGATTTTTAGGTTGGTATATTTGGCAGGGGTTCTGTATATTTTCATGTGGGAGTCCATGATCTAAGAACCTTGACATAATGACTGGAGGAGTATGTTCCAGTTTTGGGTAACTTATCTCTAAGTAGTGTGAAGGTAGAACTATCATCAGTTATACTTCAGGCTTCATGATAGGTTATTATGATATATTCAATCAAGTTAATGTATGATTTGACTTTGTTACGCTAATGATCTATCATCAATCAATTATTATGCATATTAGTAACAATTACAGAATGTGGTTTTGTTTTTGTTTGTGTATTTTTAGATCAATATAAAAATGGGCTCATTATGTGAGCTTGCTTCCTTTCCTTCTTTCTTTCTTTCTTTCTTTCTTTCTTTCTTTCTTTCTTTCTTTCTTTCTTTCTTTCATGTGGGATTTTTTTGAAGGTTTTTATTCAATAGGACTTGATACTGGGCAAAGTACCAGGTTGGGATGGTGGGGATGTGGTCATAACAAAGAGAAAATTACCCATAGTGATGATGGGTGATTTTTACTTCAATCATAAGCAATTTTCTCTTCATAATAAGATATTATTCATTTGAATTGGAAATTTCAACGGAATGTATTGTTTTTATATGAACCTTTTATAGAGTGCTAAAATTTCTTAACCACAGCATTTTTATTTCATCAATGATAGAGACAAGGTTATCACCAAATTCAATAAATAAGTTTATAAAATTAAAGATGCTGATTTGATAGAATGCATTAAAGTTTCTTAAGAGAAGCATGATCATTTTTCAGAAGGCATTGTATAGACAGGGAAACATGTTCATGTGGAAACAATGCAGTGAACTTGAAAGATTCAAGGATTTACTGGTTGATTAGTGTAGACTTCTAGCTATACAAAGGCATAATTTTTAATATACAAAATTCTACTTTTATTCTACCACACTCCTACATATTATACATATATATTGTATATATACATAAATATATATACATCTATAAATTATTAATCATTCTCAAACTATGTATTGATCTGTATCTTGACCTACAATATACTAGGCACTGAGTTTGATATTAGTGGATATGAGAGAGAATATGGTAGAACATTGGAGAGCCTTTGTTTTCTGACATCTTGAACAGAGTAAACAAATTTCTAAAAGCTTTCTAGATGGGCCATCAAGAAAATTATTCTGTAATAATTTCTACTTGTTACTATCATTAGACAAAAAATATTCTACATTCAGTACAGTATTATTTCAGAGGTGTATCAGTAATAAATGTTGCAGTAAATGAGACTATATATAAAAATCTAAGCCATATGATTATAAGACTTTAATCATCAAGTCATAGTGCATTTTCACATGTGAAATACTGAAATATTGTTTATGTAGAGGACTAGAGTTCTGACTTAAGGGGGCTTACTTTAAAGGTAAGTGGAAAACAACAAGTATGAAAAAGGTTTAACCCTAGTAAACAATGCAAATGACAGATCAAAATCATCCTATGAGAAATGGTTTAGAACATCTACACTATAGAAGTTTAATAGATTCAGGACAGTGTGAAAAACAGCACAATGGGAGAACTTGACAATTGGGAAAGTAGTGGAAAGGCAGAGAGAAAGTTAGCATTATAGGCAGCAATTCAGACAAACGGAAAAGGACAAAATATGCTTAAGGTGGGACAGCCTGTAGAAAGTATTTTTCTTTTCACAGTTTTCTAATAAGTACATTGATTATTAAGTTGATGTTTAAAAAACAATAATGAAAAATTATAAAGCTAATGGTAGCCCACATTGTGCCAGAAGCTATCATTTTGAAGATGTTGATCTATGATCTATCTAGATGTCCACAGCCCTACCTTGTTTAGTTCTCAAACAAGAAATCAGAGGCACAGAGAGGTCAATTGATTTGCCTAAACCATAAGTTTAATTATTAGTAGAATAAATTTTCAAACAAGGATGTCTGGTTCCAGATACCATACCCTGGGTATTTATTGTTCCATCGTAAATCCACTTTGAAATACTACATATTCTTTAAAGATAAGAAGAATATTTCCTTTATTGTAGTCCCTGTCAAATTCACACATAAGCACAGCAAGAAGGTTTACAAGCTCACAAGTTTTTCTTTGCCTTGATTTCTTTACACTCTTTCAGGTTTCAAGTAAAGATAACTGATCTAACATATGTAAAGTGCAAGACATCACACATTACAACCATTTAACCAATACACATTAAACAAGTAATAAATAGTGAAAGAAGTAGCAGCAGAAGGGAATAATAATATTGAGGCAGTAAGATAATAGTAAACACATGGCTTCTTCTTCCTATGTGTTAGGCATTATTCCAAGCACTTCATGTTTAAAACATTCAAACTTTGGGGCGCCTGGGTGGCGCAGTCGGTTAAGCGCCCGACTTCAGCCAGGTCACGATCTTGCGGTCCGTGAGTTCGAGCCCCCGCGTCAGGCTCTGGGCTGATGGCTCCGAACCTGGAGCCTGTTTCCGATTCTGTGTCTCCCTCTCTCTCTGCCCCTCCCCTGTTCATGCTCTGTCTCTCTCTGTCCCAAAAATAAATAAAAAAAAAAAAGTTGAAAAAAAAAAAAAAAAAAAAAAAACATTCAAACTTCAGGGGCTTCTGGGTGGCCCAGTCAGTTGAGAGTCTGATTTTTGGCTCAGGCCATGATCTCACAGTTCGTGGGTTCAAGCCCCACATCAGGCTCTGTGCTGACAGCTCAAAGCCTGAAGCCTGCTTCGGATTCTGTGTCTCCTCCTCTCTCTGCCCTTGCCCCTCCCACACTGATGCTCTGTCTCTCAAAACTAAACATTAAAAAAATAATAAATAAAAAAGTATCTCTGGCTCTTACAACTGCCTGAAAAATTTCCTGAAACAATTGAAGGGTGTTAGCACAAAGACCACCATAAACCCTGCACATTTTTAATCTCTCTTTCCGTGTGTGTGTGTGTGTATACAGAAAAGAGAAAATATATACATATATATTTTTTAGTTTTACAGAAAATTTTTATGTAGTAGTGTTTTAATATACCCATGACTAGTTTCTAATATTGTTAACACCTTATATTAGTATAGTATGTTTGTGATAATTAATGAAACAATATTGATACATTTTTATTAAAGTTCTTCATTTAAATTTACTTAGTTTTTATGTAATGTCCTTTGTGTGTTCCAGAATCTATAGGAGATACCATGTTATGTTTAGTTGCCATGTCTCCTTAGGTACTTTTTGTCTGTGACAGTTCCCCAGACTTTATTTTTTAACACTTTTATTTAGGTATGATTAACATACAAAAAGCTGTACAAATTTAATATCTACAACTTAATTAGTCTGAGGGTAAGTATATATCTCTAAACCCATCACCACAATGTATGCCATAAATATATCCATCACCTTCAAAAGTTTCCCCTCATTCCTTTTAATTATCACTACCCTTATTATTGATGAGAATACAACATAAGATGCACTGTGTTAGAAAATTTTGAAGCTTAAAATATTGTTAACTATAGGTAAAATACTATATAGTATACCTCTAGGATCTACATATTCATATTACACAACTGAAACTTTATATCCTTTGACTAATGCCCCATTTCCTTCTCTCCGCTCCCCTGTAAGCCACCATTTTACTTTCTGTTTCCATGAGTATGGCTATTTTAGGCCCCTAATATAAGTGTAATCATGCTGTATTTGTCCTTATATGTTTGGCTTATTTCACTTAGCTTAATGTTCTCCAAGTCCTAAGTTGTAACAAAAGGCAGAATGTCCTACTTTTTAATGGCTGAATAATAGTCCACTGCATTTCTTTATTTTTTTATTTATTCACATTTATGCTACCTACAATTTTAGACCTAAAGACAACTTCAGATTGAAAGTGAGGAGATGAGAAACATTTATCATGCAAATGGATGTCAAAAAAAAGCCAGAGGGGCACCTGGGTGGCTCAGTTGGTTAAGCATTTGACTCTTGATTTTGGCTCAGGTTATGATCTCATGGTTCATGGGTTTGAGCCCTGTGTCACACTCCATGCTGATGACATGGAAGCACGGAGCCTGCTTGTGATTTTCTCCCTCTCTCTCTCTCTCCTTTTGCCCCTTTCCAATTCTCTCTCTCTCTCTCTTAAAAGTAAATAAATAAAAATAAAGAAAGAAAGCCAGAGTAGCAATACTTATATCAAACAAAATAGACTTGAAAATAAAGACTGTAAGAAGACACAAAGAAGGGCACTATTTCATAATAAAGTGGACACTTGAATAAGAAGACATAACAACTGTAAATATTTATGCACCCAAATGGAAGCACCCAGATATGTAAAACAAATAATAATTAACATAAAGGAACTAATTGATAATAATACAATAATAGTAGGGGACTTTAACATACCACTTATACCAATAGACAGATCATCTAAAAAGAAAATCAACATGGAAACAATGGCTGTGAATGACACACTGGACCAGATGGACTTAACAGATATATCCAAAACATTTCAACCTAAAAACTATAGAATACACATTCTTTTCAAGTGCACATGGAACATTCTCCAGAATGGATCACATATTAGGTCACAAAATAGACTTCAACAAATACAAAATGATTGAAATTATACCATGCATCTTTTCTGACCATGACACTATGAAAGTAGAAGTCAACCATAAGAAAAATTTGGAAAGGCCACAGATACACAGAGGCTAAACAACATGCTATCAATCAGTGAATAGGTCATTACAAATAAACAAAAGAAAATGAAAACACAACAGTCCAAAACTTTTGAGATGCAGGAAAAACAGTCCCAAGAGAGAAGTGTATCTAGCAATACAGGCCTACATGAAGAAGCAAGAAAAATCTCAAACAACCTAACCTTATACCTAAAGGAGCTAAAAGAAGAACAACAAATGAAGCCTAAAGCCAGTAAAAGGAAGGAGACAATAAAAACTAAGCAGTAATAAATTATATAGAAACTAAAACAAAAACAAAAAACAGATCAATGAAACCAGGAGCTTGTTCTTTGAAAAAAATAATAAAATTGATAAACTTCTTGCCAGATTTATCAAAAAGAAAAGAGAGAGGACTCAGACAAAATCACAAAGGGGAGAAGAGAAATAATAACTAACACCACAGAAATATAAACAAGTATAAGAGAATATTATGAAAAAATGTATGCCAACAAATTGGACAACCTGGAAGAAATGAGTAATTTCCTAGAAACATATAAACTGCTAAGATTGAAACAGGAAGACATGGTAAACTTGAACAGACTGATAACCAGCAAAGAAATTGAATTAGTAATCAGAAAAACTCCCAACAAACAACATCCCATGGCCAAATGGCTTCATAAAATTTTACCAGACATTTAAAAATGGAGTTAATACCTATTCTTCTCAAACTGTTCCAAAAAGTAGAAGAGGAAGGAACCTTACAAACTCATTCAACAATTCCAGCATTACCATGATACAAAAACCAGATAAATACTCCACTAAAAAAAGAGAACTATAGGCCAATATCCCTGATTAGCTTAGATGTAAAACTGTTCAATAAAATACTAGCACATCAAATCCAAAAAAAAAAAAAAAAGAAAATTAAAAAATAATTCACCATGCACCATGATCAAGTGGGACTTATACCTGGGTTGTAAGGGCAGTTTAATATTCGCAAACCAATCGATGTGATACAGAACATTAATAAAAGAAAGGATAAGAACCTTATGATCATTCCAGTAGATGCAGAAAAGGCATTTGACAAAGTACATCTATTTATGATAAAAGCCCACAATGAAGTACGTTTGGAGAGAACATTCCTCAACATAATACGGGCCATATATGAAAAACCCAAGCTAATATCATCCTCAATGGGGAAAAACTCACATCTTTTCTTTATAGTAAGGAACAAGATAGGGATGTACACCATCACCACTAATATTTAACATAGTACTGGAAGTTCAAGCCACACCAGTTAGACAATAAAAAGAAATAAAGGGTATCCAAATCATCAAGAAAGAAAAACTTTCACTATTTGCAGATGACATGATACATCTATGGAAAACCCCAAGGATTCCCCCAAAAAAACTGCTGGAACTGATACATTAATTCAGTAAAGTCACAGGACAAAAAATCAAGGTACAGAAATCTGTTGGATTTCTATACATCAATAATGAAGCAGCAGAAAGAGAAATTGAGGAATCAATCCCATTTTCAATTGCACCAAAAGCATTAAGATACCTAGGGCTAAACCTAACCAAAGAGGTAAAAGAATCTGCACTCTGGAAGCTACAAACATGATGAAAGAAATTAAAGAGGACACAAAGAAATGGAAAGACATTCCATGCCTGTGGATTGGAAGAACAAATGTTGTTAAAATGTCTACTACCCAAACCAATCTATACATTTAATGCAATTCCTCTCAAAATACGAACAGCAATTTTTTTTTTCAATTGAGCTAGGACAAACTATCATAAAATTTTCATGGAATCACAAAAGACCCCAAATAGCCAAAGCAATGTGGAGAAAGAAAAGCAATCCTGGAGGCATCATAATTCCAGACTTCAAGTTATATTACAAAATGGTAGCAATCAAAACAGTATGGTAAATACAAAAATAGACACATATCAATAGAACAGAATTGAAAACCCAGAAATGTACCCATAAATATATGGTCAATTAATCTTTGACAAAGCAAGAAAGAATATCCAATGTGAAAAAGACAGTCTCTTGCAAGAAAGAATATCTTATAGGAAAATGACAGTTTCTTCAACAAATGGTGTTGGGTAAACTCGATAGCAACATGCAAAAGAATGACTCGACAACTTTCTTACACCATAAACAAAGATAAATTCAAAATGGATTAAAGACCTAAATGTGAGACATGAAACCGTAGACATCCTGGAGGAGAACACAGACAATAATAACCATTTTGACGTCAGCCGCAGCAACTACTTTCTAGGTGTCTCCTGAGGCTGGGGAAAAAAAAACCAGAAATAAACTTTTGGGACTTCATCAGAATGAAAAGCTTCTTCCTAACAAAGGAAACAAACAACAAAACTAAAAGGGGACCTATGGAATGGGAGAAGATATTTGCAAATGACATATAAACGATTGGTATCCAAAATATATAAACTGAACACCTCCAAAACAAATAATCCAATTAAAAATATACAGAAGACATTAAAAGACATTTTTCCAAAGAAGACATACAGATGGCCTACATACTCATGAAAGGATGCTCAACATTGCTGATCATCAGGGAAATGCAAGTCAAAATTACAGTGAGTTATCATCTCAAACCTGTCAGAATGACTAAAATCAACAACACAAGAAACAACAGGTATTTGCAAGGATGTGGAGAAAGGGAATCTCATGCACACTTAGTGGGAATACAGACTGGTGCATCCACTCTGGAGAACAGTTTGGATATTTCTCAAAAAGTTAAAAATGGAATAATATAGACATGATAGATAGATAGATAGATAGATAGATTAGATTAGATTAGATTAGATTAGATTAGATGATGGATAGGTAGATAAATTGGGCTCTGCATTGAATGTGGAGCCTGCTTTAGATTCTCCCTGTCTTTCTCTCTCTGTGTCTCCCTCCCTCCCTCACTCCCTCCCCACCCCCTGTCCCTCTATCTAGCTCATGCTCTTTCTCTCTCTTAAAGAAAAACAAACAAACAAACAAACAAACAAATAAATAAATAAATAAATAAATAAATATTTTTAAAAAGGACGCTTGGGTGGCTCAGTTGATTAAGTGTTGGACTCGATTTAGGCTCAGGTCATGATCCCAGAGTCATGGGGTAAAGCCCTGCATCAAGCCCCACAATGAGTATGTAAGCCTTCTTGAGATTCTCTCTCACTCTCCCCTTGCCTATCTCCCCCATTTGTGCTATCTCTTTCCCTAAAATTAATTAATTAGTTAATTAATTTTTAAGTTAAAAATAGAACTATAAATGCACTACTGGGTATTTACCCAAAGCATACAAACATACTAATTCAAACGGTTATATGCATCCTGATGTTTACAGCAGCTTTACCTACAATATCCAAATTATAGAAATAGCTTAAGTGTCCATCAACTGATGAGTGGATATAGAAGAGGTGGTATGTTTATGTATAATGGAATATTATTCAGCCATGAAAAAGAATGAAATCTTGTCATTTGCAACAGCATGGAGCTAGAGTATTATGCTAAATGAACTAAGTCAAAGTCAAAATAGCATATCATTTCACTCATATGTGGAATTTAAGAAAAAAATAAATGATCAAAGAGGAAAAAAGAAAAAAGAGAGAAGCAAATGAAGAAACAGATGCTTAACTATAAAGAACAAACTGTGGTTACCAGAGGGGAGGTGGGTGGAGGGACTGATTAAACAGGTGATGAGGATTAAGGAGTGCACTTGTGATGAGCAGCAGGTGTTGTATGAAAATATTGAATCACTGTATTGTATACCTGAAACTAATATTACACTGTATGTTAACTTGCTGAAGTTTAAATTAAACTTAAAAAATAAAAGAAGAGGGGCACCTGGGTGGCTCAGTTGGTTGAGTATCCAACTTTGGCTCAGATCATGATCTCACAGCTGGTGAGTTTGAGCCCCACATTGGGCTCTGTGCTGACAGCTCAGAGCCTGGAAGCCTGCTTCAGATTCTCTGTCTCCTCTTTCTGCCTCTCCCCCTCTTGCACTCTGTCTCTCTCAAAATAAATAAACATTAAAAAAATTTAAAAAAGAGGTGATAGAGAGCATTAGTATCTTGCTACAGATTTTGGAATAAAAGCTTTCAGTTTTTCATTATTCAATATAATGCTGGGTATGGGTTTCCACATATCCCCCTTTTTGTGTTAAGTTTCTTCTGTATACCTAATTTGTTGAGAATTTTTGTCATGAAACATTGTTAAACTTTGTCAAATGCTTATTCTGCATCTATTAAAATTATCATGTGACTTTTTATACTTCCTTCTGTTGATGTGGTATATCACATTTATTGATTGAGCTTTTTAAAACATGTATTCATTTTTGAGAGACAGAGACAGAGCATGAGCTTGGGGTTGGGGGTGGGGGAGAGAGATAGAGAACAGGAACAGAATCTGAAGCAGGCTTCAGGCTCTGAGCTGTCAGCATAGAGCCTGACACAAGGCTTGAACTCATGAGCCATGAGATCATGACCCGAGCTGAAGTTGGAGATTTAAGCCCCTGAGTGACACAGGTGCCCCTCACATTTACTTATTTATTTATTTATATTAACCCATCTTTGCATCCCAGGGATAAATTCCAGTTGATCATACTTTATGATTCTTTTAATGTCCTGTTGAATTCAGTTGCTACTATTTTGTTATGGAATTTTTCATTCATGTTACCAGCAGTATTGAATGGTAGTTTTGTTTTCTGTGCTGTCTGTATGGCTTATTTTTAGGTATGTTGACTTCATAGAATTAGTTTGGAAGTGTTCTCTCTCACTGTCTCTTTGGGAAAGGCTTAAGAAGTATTAGTATTAATTCTGTAAAAGTTTGGTAAAATTCATCTATGAAGTCATCTGCTCCTGGGCTTTTTGTTGTTGGGAGGTTTGTTACTGGTCTGTTCAGGTTTTCTACTTCATGATTTAGTCTTGGTAGAGTGTATGTTTCTAAAAATTCATCCATTTCTTCTAGATTGTCTAACTGGTTGGCATGTACTTATTTTGGCATGTACTTATTTTTTATAGTCCTATATAAGCTTCCCCCCCCCCCAATTTCTGTGGTATCAGTGTAACTCCTCTTTAGTTTCTGATTTTATTTATTTGTGTTTCCTCTCCTTTTTCTTGTTTGGTCTTTCTAAGGATTTGTTGATTTGTTGATGTTTTAAAAAAAAAAAACCTCTAAATTTTGTTGATCTTGTCTATTGTCTTTCTAGTCTCTATTTCATTTATTTCTGCTCTAAACTTTGTTTCCTTTTTTTTCCTTTTTGATACCTTTGGGTTTAGTTTGTTCTTCTAGTTTCTTGAGATGTGATGTTGTTTATTTAAGATCCTTCCTCTTTTAATGTAGGACTTTATTTCTATAAACTGTATACAATATAAACTGTATCCTATAAGTTTTGGCATGTTGCGTTTTCATTTGTGTTTGTCTTAAGATATATTTTTATTTACCTTTCATTTCTTCTTCTATCCAATGGTTGTTCAAGAGTGTGTTGCATAACTCCATGTATTTGTGAGTGTTCCCATTTCCCAGGTATTGTTGATTTCTATTTTTATTCCAGTATGGTCAGAAAAGGTATCTGGGATTATTTTAATTTTTTAAAAATTTAACTACCAGCAACACATATGTAACAGTGTATAAAAGGAATTATATATTATGACTAATGAGGTTTTACTCTAGGTATGCAAGGCTGGTTCAACATATAGAAAACATATGGTGAGATACCACACCCATTTGTCCTAACATTCATAGCAGACTAAAAATACAGTAGAATTCGCTCAACCTGAAAACAAAACAAAAAAAATCTATAAAAACCTATAGTTAAGATCTCATATATAAACACTATATATATGTTTACAGTTCTATTTATATACATTAATTACTAAATGTGCAAATCTCAGTGTGACAATATAGATATACAAAGTAAATCATAGGATTAAGCACCAATAAATCACAGAGGCAAAAAAAGTCGGCCTGTAAGTTTAAAAAATAAAACAATACATTTATGACTGGGAAGCTTTGACTTGGCTACAGTAATGTAAACAAGATGAGGGATGAGAGGAGTTGGTCACAATTATTATGGAAGAAATGGTACACGTACAGCAATACTAGGCCAGGAGAAAGGGGAGAAAATAACTACTTTTTATATATTCATGATGTGCCAAGCACAAAGCAGGGTATTAAATCATTACACACTCCACATGGTGTCCACATACTTTCTGTTTTCCAGAGAAAGCCAAATTACTTGCTGATATTTTGTCTTTCATTACTGAAAAAGGATTCAAAATCAAGGTTGGCTAAAATCATATCTGCATACTTACCTCTATAAAATATAGTTTGGGTACAAGAGTCACAGTTGTCCTGTTCCTCCATCAATCATTAGTGTTGTCTAGATTTCTGTGTATAGTTATACCTTTGTGAGAGACACTAGTGAATGAAAAGGTGTCTAGAAGTAGTTTCATCAGGGGAAAAGAAATGCTGACATAAATTGTTGAAAGAGCTGAGGACTATAATCTGTAGGAGAGAAAATTAAGCAGGGGTGATTTTGCTGAATTATATGTCTCTCTAATATTCACCTGTTGAAATCCTAACACCCAGTTCCTCAGAAGATAACTATATTTAGGGAAAAAGTCTTTAAAGAGGTTACTGAATTAAAATAAGGCCCTCAAGCTGAGCCCTAATCCTATATGACTGGTATCCTTATAAAAGGAGGACATGTGGATACACGGATGCACAAGAGAAGTTAGGAAGACCACATGAGGACAAAGTATCAAGAGGGTGGCCATGCAAGACAAGGAGAGAGACCTCAGAGGAAACCAACTATACTGACACCTTGATCTCAAACTTTCAGCCTCAATAACTATGAGAGGATAACTTTCTGTTATTTAAGCAACACAGTCTGTGGTATTGTGTTATGACAGCCATAGTAAACTAATAGAGAAGAGGTGGATAAAACCATTGACTTTGAAATATTATTGTCTTAAAGTGTACACATACTTGTTCTGAAGTATCCCACAAGAAAGCAAAATGAGAGGTAAAAATTTCCAGAAACAAATTATACCAAACCTATAAGTTGACTTTTTAAAATAAATTAGATTTTTTTTAAAGACTGAATAGTTGTTCCCTGTAGGTTGCTTTAAATAGCAAAAAGAACAAAAAAAAAAAAAAAAGAAAGAAAGAAAAAGAAAAAGAAAAAAAAGGAGGGAGGAAGAAGAAAGGAAGGGGGGAAAAAAAGAACACCCTGTGTCTCCCTTTTGGCTATATAACTCTTATCTTTAGGTAACAAGTTAGATAATGCTCCAGGAAATACTTTGCTAATCAGACAGCATGTAGCTTTCATTACATTGTCTTCAATGTGGTGGTTATGTGCTTGCTTTGTTTCCTATCTTCCACCCTAAAATACAAGGGGGTATACAGCAAGTCTGTTTTTATCTTCATATTCAGTATTTAGCCAGACTGAAAGAGGGGGCAGGCAATAATCATCTTCTGGAAAGAAGGAAGTAAGGAAGGAAGGAAGGAAGGAAGAAAGGAAGGGAGGGAGGGAGGGAGGGAAGGAAGGAAGGAAGGAAGGAAGGAAGGAAGGAAGGAAGGAAGGAAGGAAGGAAGGAATTAGAAGAGAGGGGAAGGGGAGGGAGTATGGACAGAAGGATGAACAGGGGTGCCTGGGTGGCTCAGTAAGTTGAGCTTCCAGACTTTGGCTCAGGTCATGATCTCATGGGTTCAGTTCATGAGGTCGAGCCCCGCATTGGGCTCTATGCTGACAGCTCAGAGCCTGGAGCCCGCTTCAGATTCTGTCTCCCTCTCTCTTTGCCCCTCCTCTGCTCATGCTCTGTCTCTGTCTCCTCAAAAATAAATGAACATTTAAAAAAATTATAAAAAATAAAGAAGGATGAAGGAAAGAAAAAAAGGCAAATGAATGAATGAGGCAGTGCATTCCCCCTCATTCGGAATTATTCAGGAGGAACTAAATGACCATCTGCAGTATTGAAGAAGGAATTCTCAAAGGTGTATTATTTAGACTAAATGTCCTCTATCTGCCTTTAAGACCGAAAATTCTATGAAGTTGTATATATTGAGAAACACTAAAAATATCAATGTATCCTTCAAAACTCCTTCAATTTTCTAATAAATAATGAGTTGATATATAGCATTTAAAATAGCAATTGGTTCTAGTCTGATTAATCCCTTGTTAGAATAATCATGCTCTCTACCTTCCCCAGGGGGTACTCAATTTAAGTGACATTCTTTATAATACATTATGTGCTTCCTCTTTTGAATTAAGAATATTTAAAAATAGCCATATAATAACAAATGAGTAAGTAAACATCCATTTTCCCTTCTTTGATGGTTAATTGGGAGATTATTCAGAAGTTATGTTCAAAGTTGAAATTTCTCTTTAGGATTAGTTACAATAGGTTTTTTAAAAATATTTTTGTTTGTTTTATTTGGATGAAATGGATTTTTTAAAACTTTTTTAGCTCAGAAAACAGGCTATATCTGTATTACTTAGGGCCCTATTTACACTCATCTAAAAAAATCTCTCTTTTACCAGTAATTACACACTGTTGATATATTTTTAAAGAACCATTCAATTATTTTTCTATTGTAAAATTAATTTGCCATTTTAGAGCTGAGTGTATTTGTATAGGAGTTACATACTTAACAGAAACCTTTTTAAAGCACTATGTCATTCATGTTCAGCCACAGGACCAAATAATTATAATAATTCAATGATCATGATAATAGTGAAAAAAGTCTAGGCAATTAAATGTTTTTTTTCAACAAAGCTTCTAGTTCCCTATCTGTTAGGGAAATTTTTTCATAGTTTTCCATTTAATGAAAGAAAACACATCGTAATACTGAAGTTAGAAAATTACCTATACTTTAGCCAGTTTAATGAAGTAAATGAATCTTTTTATTTCCAATAACTGATGATATCTTTTTATAGAGTTCCTGTCCCATATAGATAGTGGAGAAAAACAAACAAAAAATAATCTTAGTCTAACTGAAAACTTCCCTGTGAGTAATATAAGCAGTCTCTTGGATAGCTCAATATTTTTTATTTAAACCACTCAGTGTGTAATGACCTAATAGAGGGGAATATTCAATGGATCCATAATCCTTAGTGCTCTGGTTACTGGGTTGGTGACTCATGTGTTATTTGCTTGGATTCCATCCATGGGCTTTCTTCTGGTATTTAATTCTAATTTCTGTAAATGGATTCTGGTAGCAGATGCTGAATTCTGTAAATGTAATATTTTGTTATTTGTCTTATCTTTCAGCTCTTCTGTGTTCTTTTGATGTTTCTCTTGGGCATGTTGGACCTTCTTCAGCTCTTACCGATACTGACATATTATGGACTATAACTTCTCTTTGGTTTTGGGGTTTGAATGGTCAACTCAAGAGGTATAGACTTCAGGATCACTCAGCTACCACCATGTCAACTTATTTTCCTAAAACCTTCTCAACATAATCCCTAAGGGCATGTAGGAAATCTGGACATTTTTTATTCCATTTCATAATGAAAGAAAACAAAATTCAAGATATCCTACCTCCTCTTCTTCTGAATAATCTCTCTCTCTCTCTGCCTGCCTCTCTCTCTCTCTCTCTCTCTCTCTCTCTCTCTCTCTCTCAAACACACACACACACACACACACACACACACACACACACACACAGAACACATCGTACTTGGATGCAGCCGGTCCAAACTGAAGAAAGAGCAGACTTCAGTAAAGTTGCATATCAGATAATCAAATGAGAATCCAGGAAAAATCTTGCTGTTTTTCTCACTTGTTTCTTGGGAATATCCTTTCTGGTTATGTAGGCATATGTGTCTCCTGGATCAGTCTCACTTCTGATTTCTAATTTCTTTCCACTTCCCCAGAACTAGGTGTGGGAGGTTATTTCTTCTATGTAATATCCTAATTCTTTTTTTAATGTTTTATTTATTTATTTTGAGAGAGAGAGTGAGCAGGGGAGGGACAGAGAGAGAGGGAGACAGAGAACCCCAAGCATGCTCTGAGCTGTCATCATAGAGCCCGATGCAGGGCTCGAACTCATGAACCATGAGGTCATGACCTGAGCTGAAATCAACAGTCAGACCCTTAACCAACTAAGCCACTCAGGTGCCCTACTCATAATTCTTTTTCATGGGTTAATTCTTTATTTTTTTTTCAAAATTTTTATTTAAATTCTAGTTAGTTAACATATAGTGTAATACTGGTTTCAGGAGTAGAATTTAGTGATTCATCACTTACATATATGTAATATCCTAAGTTTTAACCTGTGTTAATAAAATGCTATGTCTAATTAGGCAAACCTAGCTTAGAATGAGCCAAATTGAAACTCCAGTAATTTAGGAAAATCCTTTTCTGACAACAAGGCTTCACTTTCAAAGAGATTATTTTTATACTAATATTCTCTTCTAGCAAACGAAAGTTGAACATTGACTCCTTTATTTGTGTTAGCATTCCAGGTATATCAGAACTAAACAGTGACATTCCCAATTTCACATCTGTCACCAGTATTTTCTCCTTACCAAGCCTTAAGATAGATAGATATTTTGACTGAGAAGGAAGAATATGTTATATGGAAAAATGCAAAAGAGAAAAGCCAACTAACTGATTGCAGAAAGTATTACTCCAAATCCATTAGAAAGTATGAGCATTCAGAAAAAGAGGTAACATGGGGTGCCTGGGTGGCTCAGTCGGTTGAAACTACTTCTTCGGCTCAGGTCATGATCTCGCGGTCTGGTCCGTGAGTTCCAGCCCCACGTTGGGCTCTGTGTTGATAGCTCAGAGCCTAGAGCCTGCTTCTGATTCTGTGTCTCCCTCTCGCTGTCTGCTCCTCCTCTGCTCGCGCTCTGTCTCTGTCTCTCAAAAATGAATAAATGTTAAAAAAATTTAAAAAAAAAGAAAAAGAGGTAACATTAATTTCAAATTAATTGGTGTGTTAGAGACTGTGTGGCTGAAACAGCAGAGATTTATTTTCTCACAGTTCTGGAGTCTAGAATCCCAAGATCAAGGTGATGGCAGGGTTGGTTTCCACTGAGGCCTCCCTCTTAGCTTGAAAATAGCCACCTTCTTCCTGCTATGTCCTTGCATGATTGTACATCTGTGCTTGTGTGTCTCTCCTTTTGATAAGGACACTAGTCCTTTTAGATAGGGACCCACTCTTATGACTTTATTTAACTTTAATTACCTCCTTAAGAGTCCTCATTTCCAAATATAGTCACATCGGGAATTAGAGTTTCAGTGTAAGAAATTTGGTGAACACAATTCAGTCCATAACAATCAGAATGAAGAAAATATATTTCCAAGTATTTCATGCTTGTTCCTGTTCTCTTCATATATTTCCTTATTGTGTCTTTATTTCTTCTCCTACAACTCTAGCAAAGCTTCAAACGACTTGTCCACTTGAAACTCAGGTGAAAAAAGTTAAGTTAATTAGACTACTCATTTACTGGAATATTTTCTTCACTGGTCTGTGCAAGTTTTCTATGTTATTTTCTTGACTGATTGAGTGATGGGTTGAATTCCTTGTATTCCCCTCCCCACTTTCATATCCCATAAGCAATTACTCCAGTGTTTTAATGGATATCTTTTTATATGCTCTCTTGAAAAATTGGTATTGTTTTATATTACTCAATTTATGTAAATGTTATGCTATGTATTTTGTTTTATTTTATTTTATTTTTTATTTATTTTTATTTTTTTACTGAAAAGCAGGTATTTAAGATCTTCCCTTGTTTCTATGTGTGTCTCTAATTTGTGTTTCCAACCACTCTAAACATTCCATGGTATGCATCCAACACATGGCTTTTGAATTTTGACAACAATTATTGATGTCATCTTTGAGTTACCTGATATATACATCTATTCACATACCCGCAGTTGCACCTTTACTGAGAATTAACCCTTAAAAAGATCCCTGACATTCAAAAAAACAAACACAAATTACAAGTACAAATAAAACAAAATAACAATAATGATTATAATAAACTATATTGACAATAATTAACTGTTAAGTAAACTGATTTAAGGAAATTCAACAATTAAATAAGAAAATATGAGCCTCCAAGGCCTTCTGAAATTTTGTAGTAAAGAGGTATGATGGGACTAAAGTATGTGTTAAAAATAAGTGAGAGATAAAACAAAGGTAGTAGAGTGAGGTGATTTAGCTCGAATCCCTAAGAAACAACCCCTGAGGTGAATGTCTTGTACAAAAGATCAGTTAAAGACATTTCTCCAGGAGAAATTCTTAGGGATTGGGGGGAAAAAGCAGAATAGGGAGAGGAGGAAGCAATCCAAAAGCTCCATTTTAGGCAGAATGCCACCAACAGGATGTCCCTACAGGAGATTCCTAGAGAGTGAATTCATCCTCAGGATTTGTCCCTGTCCAGACTGGGCAGAGGATTTGCATAGAGCACCACCCAATTATTGACTGGCCAGTGAGTGGCTAAATGCTGTCTGGAGCTCTGTAGGGGGAGGGAACTTTCTAGCCCAATGCTCTTGCCCTTGCTGGCCAAGTGGCTGCAGCAGCCCAGGCATAATTCTCTGTACAGAGTTACAGGTACATGTATATTAGAAACAACAGAACACAGAAACTAGGGGCTGGGTCTGAGGAAATGACAGATGGGATCTGAGCAGAGCACTGATAATGTCAGCTTTGTGTGAAAGACCAGAGATCTTGATCTGTTAACTAGATTGTAATGAAACATAACACCCAGCCAGACTGTAGACTGCCAAAATTTATGACTAACCAAGGTTGTTAAGTAGCACTTAATTTATTTACTGCTGTTTTAATACTATGTAAAACTGTTCTGGATATGACTTGTAAAAACCTGACAGTTTTTAGTTTTAGTTCAGCTCTAGACCAATACCTTCCTTTTGCATTTGAGAAAATCTGAAACCTGGAGGGATTAAGTGACATCTTTCATGCCATGCCAAGTTCCAGTATAATTTCTGGGATCCAAGATTTCTGAACTCCATATTTAAGCATGAATTTTAGAAAAATAATGATTTTACACAATAACATTTATAATCACACAATTTAATGACTGCTTTAAAATGAAAACCTTGGAGTGCCTAAGTGGCTGAGTTGGTTGAGTGTCTGACTCTTGATTTCAGCTTAGGTCATGATTTCAGGGTTCTGGGATCTAGTCCTACATCAGGCTCTGTACTGAGTGTGTAAGCTTGCTTAAGATTCCCTCTGTCTGTCTCTCTTTCTCTGTCTCTCTGCCCCTCTCCCCAGACCATGCTTTCTCTCTAAAATTAAAAAAAAAAGAAAAACTTGAAAATGTAGAGATTTTAGCCAATAAAATTTAGAGGTATATAAAGGTTCAGGATTAGGAGCATAATGGACACAAAGAAGTGGAAAATTAATTATAATTAAATAAACAGGATGAAAATGAGAACTCATAGGTGCAATACTGCTGAGTATAAAATTGGTGGCAGTCTGGATTATTTTCTTTAGATATTAGCATATCTTAAAAGAATGCTCCTTCAATGTATTCAGTTCTTGGAAGAGCCTTTAAGTTGGTCTGGTCAGTCAGTCATGTTTTAAAACCTGTCAGTGAAAGCACATTAAAAAAAAAAAGTAAAAGAAAAAGAAATTAAGTTATCATTTTTTAATATCCTATCCTTGACCTATTTTCATATTTCAATTATTCCTTACAATTCTTCCAATATAACTTCTTTAACTTAATAGTACTTTTAAATGCAATGCTCCTCTTTAGCTAGGTAGGTGATTTTTATAGCTCTTCCTTCAAGTTGGTGTCATAAGTAGGTCAGCATAATGAAATATATATGGAGCAATGAAAATAAGCGATTTTTAAAAAGTTGCAGATTTAGTTTTGAGTTGTGGGCTCTTGTAAGTCTTTTTAGTTCTGAAAAATATTAGGCAGCATTATTTACAGTTCAAACTACTTTTACTGTCAAATAGAGCTTTTCCAGATTTTACAGAAGATAAAAATAAATTAAATAATTAGAAAATACACAATAAATGAAGGATCTATAAAAATATTTTATTTCAAGTTTGACGTTGATAATTTATACTTGATTATAAAATAAAATACAGTGTGTCAAGATAAATTTATCAATTATTCAACATTTCAGAATTCAATCACTTTCACTTACTTGTACCTTACCTACGTAAGTTACACAACATATTTTTAACTTTTAAATTTAGAATTTTCCTTAAGACCTTTAATAAATAACCAATACTGTAACATAATTTTCCCAAATTAAGGCAAGTTAAAGATTCATAAGTAATTCAGATGAATTAAACAGAAAGTAATTGTATATTTCTCTGTTTTATTTTTATTTTATATTTTATGATTGATTTTCTCTTGTATTTTAATGAGTATTTTAGGAAAATTACAATGAGATATGTCAAACAAGTTTAATTAACACTTATTTAATATGCAAAAAACCCCACCATTTTTCTTAAGTCAGTAGGATTCCTATGGTTTCTTATCCACTATCCTAAAAAAATGTGTCAGTCAAATTTTAAAAATTAATTTTATTATTAATACAAGACAAACATATATAGTTGGCATAGTTGAATCCAGGTTTTGCGGAGCTACTGCATATATAATTTGTGGGAGCTTTTTCAGAGTAAAATGATTCAACCTTATAAATATGAAATTAGTACACATGTGAATGCTTACTTTTACACTGTGATGATAATTCACAAAAAATTATAAGAATATTTAAAAAGTGAAAAATATCACAAGTATTTTCTTTACATTTATATTTTTTACATCCACTAGGATTCTTCCTTTCCATCACAACTGAATCTGAAAACAATTCTGAATCCCAATTATTCTGTAAAATAATAAAAAATTAATCTTAAATTAATTACACAAAATATGTGTAATGAATTTAAAAATTAACACTATGTTGCATTAGGCCATAAAGGGTAATTAAAATACTCATAATATGTTGAATTCCTGATGGATATGTGTAGAAGTTTTATTAGTGGAGCACTTGTTTCTTTGGGTCACTTTCACACGTCAGAGACCATATGCATGATTGTTTCTTCTTTAACCACTATTCTTAAAGTTTTCTTTTTAAAAAATGTTTATTTGAGAAGAGAGAAGAGAGACAGAATGCGAGCAAGGGAGGGGCAGAGAGAGAGAGGGAGACGCAGAGTCTAAAGCAGGCTCCAGGGTCTGAACTGTCAGCATAGAGTCCTACATGTGGCTGGAACTCACGAACTATGAGATGATGACCTGAGCAGAAGTCAGATACCTAAAGAACTGAGCCGCCCAGGTGCCCCTATTTATTACTGTAAAATAATCCCGATACCTTGGATTGCATAAAATAGATAACTTTGTATACCAATATATTTGCTGTATGCAGTATTGCTCTATATGTGCCCTGCTGTCATAGGAAATCTATCCATTTTATTTCAGGAGATTCACATAAAAAAGAAAACTATGTGGTGTGTCTATGTTTGTTTATGTTACATTGCTGAGTATTTTTCTGGCAGGAGAGTACTTTCTATTTGAGTAGGTCTTGCTGAGAACATAATTGTCCACTCTGATTACAATTTTATATGTCTTAAGATTAGAAAAGTTTCCACAGGATAGTTACAGACTCCCTATCTTTATCTTATCTTATTTCTTCTCCAGTTCACAAATAGTAGCAATGAGAATTAGGACATGTTGATATCACTGTTCCATCTCTTGTTTTCTACCTTTGTGTTATGATGCTGGATTAGTTGGCTCAGTGAGTGGTGAGGGCATCCTCAAAGCCATCTGTCTACCTGGACACCTGCAATAATTGCCCTCAAAAGTGAGTATGAACTGGGGCGCCTGGGTGGCTCAGTCAGTTAAGTGTCTGAATTCAGCTCAAGTCATGATCTCATGGTTCTGAGTTCAAACCCCAAGTTGGGCTCTGTGCTGACAGCTCAGAACCTGGAGCCTGATTCAGATTCCATGTCTTCCTCTCTATCTGCCCTCCCCTGCTTGCTCTCTGTCTCTCTCTCTCTCTCCAAAATAAACATAAAAAAAAGTGAGTATGAAGTACCTAAGGATATCACACTAAAACCAAAATAATGTACACCAACATAAATTATTCCTTTGCCATATCACAAAAAGTCTTGATCTATTTCACTTCTAAGGAAGAATTAAATAGGACATTGCAGTAGAAAGAGATAACAATCTTGATCAACTAGAATTTTTTTAATGTTTATTCATTTTTGAGAGACAGACAGTGTGTAAGTGGGGGAGGGGCAGAGAGAGAGGAAGACAGAATATGAAGCAGGCTTCAGGCTCTGAGCTGTCAGCGCAGAGCCCAATGTGGGGCTCAAACTAACGGATGGTGAGATTATGAACTGAGCTGAAGTTGGATGCTCAATCAACTAAGCCACCCAAGCGCCCCAGACCAACTAGAATTTTAAACCATAAAGTCCTGTAAATCCCCTCAAGAGCCTTCCCATACCTGGGGAGTGGGGGCACATAAATGAGAATTCCTGAATCTTCCCTTCAGTATCTTCTTATAAATCCAAATAACTAAATAACTAAACAGATAAGTAAATAGAACACATATATCAGTTTTTCATGACTCTGTTACTGAAATTTACAGTGAAGCAGTGCAACAGAAACACTACATTAAAGCACCTGAAGGATAATGAAAGTACACAAGGCTGTTCCTAATATCATGTGTTCCAAGACTACAGGAGGAATCCCTGTTCCACTTCCAAAAATACTTTACATAGTTTCTTATTCATACAGAGTTGTCTTTCTCAGACTAAACAGTGACTTCTGGAAAAGCAGTGTATCAATTCAAATCACCTTTGGGATGGGTAATATATAGATTGCATTTCACATATTGCATGATTTCTTTTTAAACAGAAAGTGATAGTGAAAAAGTATGTAGGAAAACTCACAAAGGAACTAAGTTGTTAAGTTTTTTTTCAGGCAGTAATAGATCAAGAGCTTTGCTGTGTTTCCAACCCATAGGTAGGAGAATAGGCAAGTGCTAACATATGTCAGAAGATTATACAAAATTCTACACCAGGGATCGACATAGGGAGGATGTTTATTAGAGTGATGACATAGGAAAAGCATCTGAAATAGGTAGTATTTGATATATAAATTATCAGGTAAACAGATATACCATAGATGAAAACACATACAGTCTGTTACCACTCTGCTTACTTGCTGAACCAGAATGATCACTCAATACTCTGTCAAGTGGTAACTAATACAAAAACTTTCCTCAGCCATTCCTTTCCCTTCGGGAGAATTGGGTCTTTCTTTTCTCTGTTTTCATTCCATCATGTGTTCCCATATGATGGCAATTATCACTATAAATGATAACTGCATACAGGAATATCTTGCCATTGGATAGTTCATGGCAAGAACTGTCTCCTTCATGGCAAGATTCTGTCTTGTTCATTTTGCATGCCCAACATTATGTGATAACTGTTTAAATTCAATAAATGTTGGCTATAAGAATGAACACTGGAGCAATAGAAATAGCCAGACTTATGGGGAAAAAAAACTCATGGTCTATATTTGGTGAACAGTAAGTTAAATTTGACTAGCAAAAGTGAAATACACACTTGAACAAAAACCAGAATCAAGGCTATAGCAATATTGAAGAGAGCCCTAAATGCTAATTGGTGTAGTTTATACTAAACTTGGTCGGCACCAGATAGTCTTTAGAGGTATTTTAGCCAGAAGGTGGCATTCTTGAATCCCAACAAAGGATTGTGTTCTCATAAAAGCAGTTTATAGGCAGTGAATGAAAAATGAAGTATCTTTCTTTAATGCAAGGTATATTCAGGCAACTATTATAGTTGATATAATTCAGAATTAATAGTGTTTAACTGCATATTGCAGACTCCAAAGAGCAGAAGAATGAAATTTGTGTAGAGAAAAACTTAAGGAATTAACTTTGAACTGGAGAAGGGTATTTTCGTAAACAGTGTGATATAGTGACATGTACAGAAAGTGATGATTTTGTAGGGGCTGAGGAGGAAATTGAGTGTATTTCTGATTGCCATGTGTCCTCTAGGAAGTAACAGTGAAGGTCATTTGTTTTGTGGTCGATTGGGTTGAGGAAAAATGTAGGTAGAATTTGATGAGCTCTAAAGACAGAATAGCTTCTGTGGGTCTCTAGAAGAAGAAATGAGACCAGTGATATATAGGTGATGGGGACCAAGCTAAGTTTAGAAGCCACATGTACCATACAGAACTGACATGTCACTGTATTATATTTCCCACCTCTAATGAAAAGCTACCATGGTATCAGGTAACAAAACAAAATACAGATGATGTGAAACCTTTGTATTTTGTCAGTTTAGCTATGTAAGGACTACTTTCCCCAAAATGCCTTTCTCTGAGGAATTTCATGTTAACATGAACAACATCTTATTCACATATACATCTTTTGACTTATATAGACATTTTGAAAGGCAGAATGAAAATTAAACAGGTATAGATAGATGATAGGCAGGTATATAGGTAGATAGATATACTATATAAATACATAGGAAGAGCTCAGAAGGCCAGCACAAGGCATGGGTTGTTGTTACTGCCCACACACGTAATAACTTATGTTTTGCTTCCCCTTATGGTATGGGATTGGATCTTGTCCCATGGCTTCCTCAGACCCTGCCAAATCCACCTTCAGAGTCTTCTACTCCTGGGTCAGATATACCTTTATTTCCTTGACAAGTATCACAAACTTCTGCATGACACCCTCATTATGAAAATTGGAGGCCTGGATGCACAGAGATACCCACAAGGTTCCTATCTATCCTCTTCGTTTACAGCTCATCTAAACAAGTCCAAAGTTATAATTGCTTGCCTTGTTTTGTGTCCACTTCTCTTCGTGATTGCTTGTCTTGAGGGTTTTAGTTTCCTGTGCCAGGGAGAGATGCCACAGACTCACATATACCACGTAACCAGCTCAGTGTGTGTATATAGATATTGTGATAAATTAGATCGATATATTTAAATTTACAATTGTATTATATGGAAACATGTAAAAAGTTTGTAAGCGTTGATGGAATTTTCCTTCTAAATGGTTGAAGAAGTAGGCAGATAAAACTATACTCAATGGAGGGGAAAAATAACAATTCCCTAGGACCTGTTATATTTATTTAAAATAAATGCATCCTATTAAGTCATGGAATAAAATCAACTTGAGGCATATTAGGTGGCCCAGCCAATGTTTTCCCTTAACTAACATCCTAAATTTAGTATTCTCCATGCAACAAAATGGGAAATTTATTAACACTCATCATTGTATTTTATAGAATACACCTGTTACATAAATACCAGAAAATTACATTCCTATTGTTGTGAGAGAAATCGAGCTATGTTTCACAACTAGCAAATAGTTGCAAGCCAGACAGAATAGGCTACTGTAGTATTATAAATTTCTACTTCCAGTCTTTTTATTTTCCCACATTTTCTTTCTGAGTCAAAAGTCCTCTCCTGTTTGTAGGTATATTTTGTAGCTCCAGTAAAAAATGATTTAGACAGACTTCCCTTGGTTTTGTGAAATTTAGAGAAGCACACTTTTTAAAAAATATATTCTTTATCAACCTAAACAAAAAAGCAATGTTTAGAAACAAGTTGATCACAGGAGGCAGAAAATGAGAGTGATCATGAGGAAATTTTAGATGTGTAAATACATTTGAATGCTAGCTTCATCAATTATAATTTCTGTTACTTTGGACAAATTATGTGTTCTTTTCAAGCTTCAATTTTATCATCCATAAAAGAGCATTATACATACTGCACTTTCTCTACTGTCAAACCCTCCTTACTTGGCATTTGTGGGTTCTTCTTTCATCATCTCTATCCTTCTACTTAACTCAGCATTAGTCCTCTGATAGGCAGGGCCA
This sequence comes from Acinonyx jubatus, assembly GCF_027475565.1. Taxonomy (NCBI): domain Eukaryota; kingdom Metazoa; phylum Chordata; class Mammalia; order Carnivora; family Felidae; genus Acinonyx; species Acinonyx jubatus. The sequence goes on along the minus strand of NC_069385.1, from coordinate 90,742,070 downwards.
TGCTGGTACCTTAGCTGACCTTCATAGTCTCTGAAAAACATCCTTCTGAATACTATTTGTCTTCTTAGTCCTCACATGTACTATGGAAATTAGAACTCTTAAGATGATCTTTAGAGTAGATATGAAGCAACATTAGCAGGAGGTAATTATATGTAATTTACTTCAGGGGTAACACTTTTCACAAGCTGAATTCACCCACTACTATGATAGATGTTAGTAGGAGTTTAAGATTCCATACTTAATTTACCATTGAGAAACTAACACTGGCCATAGATTGCTGTGGTGACAAAGGAGATTTTTTTCACAATTAATTGAAAAAAACTTAAAGTATTCTTTCTTTTTCTAGCTGCATATCTTTGTGGGTCCATATTTTCTTCATATGTACCCAACACAATTCATAGCAACTTACTGAATGCAAATACAGATATGAGGAATAAGCCACCTTCTGTTTACACCAGATTTATAAATACAATGAAATATCATTTAATAGCTTTGTAATTTTCAAATACTTTTAGTTTTTGGAATGCAGTTTTTCATAAGAATGTTCTCTAATATATTGGGGCACCTGGGTGGCTCAGTTCATTAAGCATCTGACTTTTGGTTTCCACTCAGGTCATGATCTCGAGCCCTATGTCAGGCTCTGCACTAACAGCTCAGAGCCTGATGGGGATTCCTTCTCTCTCAATCTCTCTCTCCCTCTCTCTCTCTCTCTCTCTGCCCCTTACCTATTCACTCTCTGTCTCTCTCTCAAAATAAATAAATAAACTTAAATATAGGTTTAATATTGTAGTCTTTGACTAAATTTTTAATTTTTTGTTTTAATTTCAAATATTGTACATATAGAAATAAACAAAAGCTCTTTGACCTCCTCAATAAATTTTCTAAGATTATAAACAGATTGAGATAATAACATTTGAGATCCTCCATTCTATTTTATTTTGTTTGTTGACTGGTCTGTCTTTACGTTAAGTGTCATACCCTCTTAACTACTGCAACTTTAAAAGAAATGCTGGCATTGAGTAAGACCAGTTCTTTCACTTTCTATTTCTTCTTCATAAGTTCCTTGTGGAGCTGAGAAATAAGGTAAGGAAAGTAAATTTTACCTTATATTTCAAATACTCAAGAGGTGGGAGGGAGGATGCGTGAAATAAGTAATGGGGATTAAGGAGTGCGCTTGCTGTTATGAGCACTGAGTGTTGTATGGAATTGTTGAATTGTACACCTGAAACTAGTATTACACTGTATATTAACTGGAATTTAAATAAAAATTAAAAAATACTCAAGTATATTTGAATTTGTAGTTTCATATGCACATATTTACATGATAAAATTTAAAATATGTATTTAATAGCTCATTGAATTAATATTAAAGACATAATAGCCTGAGTGACTGACAAATTAAAATGTCAGACCATTTAACCCATCAACAATAGGATTTGGTCATGACTCATGAAAAGGAAAAGAAGAAACCAGTCAACAGAACAGTAATAGTAATAGTAAACAGAATATCACTAAGAAGAATTTATTTATCTGAGAAGTATAAAGCATTCAGATTAATGTTGTTGGAAAAACACAGTATTTAATATGAATCAGAGATTTCTCAATATATAAATGTGTTGGCAAGAATGCTAGTTGGGAATGTAGACTTGAAATATAGAAATGTTTCAAAAACAAATTATATTAAAGAAAATTAACAGACAGACGAGGAGGTATGTATAAAAATGTTTATAAGAAGAATGCAATGTATAAGTTAAAAATTAAATATTCACTGATGGGGTATAAATATATATTATATTATATTAAGTAAACATGAATAAGAAATATATCCCAAAATAAAGTGTTGAACAAAAAGTCACATAGGAATAGGATTTACACATAAATATTTCAGAAATATTAATATAATTTTAAGTTAACATAGGGACTAACCTATTTTTCATCTATAGTTCTCCTTATATTTTATTTCATTGATTCATTCTCTCCCTCTCAATTATATATATCCTATTTTCCTTCTAAATTATCATAGCCAGACTTTTTAATAAGTAAATCTATAATCTTGCATAGGATAAAAATCAAGTTTAGAAGCATATTAACTGATATCCCTTTATTTACTTTAAAACATTTAATGTTTATTTATATTAGAGAGAGAGAGAGAAAGAGAGAGAGAGAGAGAGAGTGAGTGGGAGAGGGGCAGAGAGAAGGAGACACAGAATCCAAAGCTGGCTCCAGGCTCTGAGCTGTCAGCACAGAGCCTGATGTAGGGCTCAAACTCTTGAACTGCGAGATCATGACCTGAGCCAAAGTCGGACACTTAATCGACTGAGCCACCAAGGCTCCCTGATGTCCCTTTTTAAATTTTTATTTATTTTTATTTATTTTTAATTTTTTTAACATTTATTATTTTTGAGAGACAGAGAGAGACAGAGCATGAGCATGGGAGGGGCAGAGAGACAGAAGGAGACACAGAATCTGAAGCAGGCTGCAGGCTCTGAGCAAGCTGTCAGCACAGTGCCTGATGTGGGGCTTGAACCCACAAACCGTGAGACCATGACCTGAGCTGAAGTTGGTTGCTCAACCGACTGAGCCACCCAGGCACTCCGACATCCCTTTTTTTTTTTTAAATTACACTTCTTATTTTGTGATAAAATATGGAGATATGAATATTTACACAGTGATGATACATCACATTTTCATCACCACAAGAATTCCTCATATTGCCTTTTTACAACCATGCCCTCTTACCTCCTGTTCCCATCTCTTCAGTAAGCCCTGGCAAGCACTAATGTGATCTCCATTCCTATAATTTTGTCATTTCTACATTATATAAATGAAGCTGTAAAATATGTAACCTTTTGGGATTGACTTTTATCACTAATATAATTCTCTTGAGATCAGTACAAGTTGTGAATATCAATCATTCCCTCCATTTTTTTGCTGCATATTAGTCCATAGTATGGATACACTAGTTTGTTTAACCATTCATCCATTGAAGGACATCTGGATCACTTCCAGTTTGTGGCTACTATGCGTAAAGTTGCTATAAACATTCACAAATGTGTTTTTATGTGAACATAAGTCTTCATTTCTCTGGGGTATATGCACAGGAGTATTTTTGTAGGTTTGTATGGTAAATGCATGTGTAATTTTATTTTTTAAAAAATATTGAATGGTTTTCCAGACGGACTATAGCATTTTAAATTCCAATCACTAATATATAAGTGATCCTGTTCATCCACATCCTTGTGAGTGTTTTGTTTTGTCACTATTTTTTATTTTAGCCATCCATTCTTATAGGTGTATACCGACATCTTTATTGTGGTTTGAATTTGCATTTTGCTGACGGATAGTGATATTTAACATATTTTCAAGTGCTTATTTGCCATCTGTATCCTCTTTTCACTTAAATGTCTGTTTATGTAATTTCCCATTTTCTAATTGATTTTGTTTTATTCTTCAGTTCTGAGAGTCCTTTATATATGATATAAACTAGTCATTTTTTGGATATATGGCTTGTAAATATTTTCACCCACTCTGTACATTGTCTTGTCTTTTTTTTTATATTCTTAACAGTCTTTAACAGAGCAAAAGTTTTTCATTTTTATGAATCTCAATTTATTAATTTTTTCTTTGTCAGATCATGCTTTTAGTGTCTAATTTTCTAATTGACTAATTATAGATCTTAAAGATGAGATATAAGATATTTGGTTTAGGGGCGCCTGGGTGGCACAGTCGGTTGGGCGTCCGACTTCAGCCAGGTCACGATCTCACGGTCTGTGAGTTCGAGCCCCGCATCAGGCTCTGGGCTGATGGCTCGGAGCCTGGAGCCTGTTTCTGATTCTGTGTCTCACTCTCTCTCTGCCCCTCCCCCGTTCATGCTCTGTCTCTCTCTGTCCCAAAAATAAATAAAAACGTTGAAAAAAAATTGAAAAAAAAATTAAAAAAAAGATATTTGGTTTAAAAATCTGACACGTCTATCAAAGATTTGTTTTGTTTGTTTGTTTGCTTATGGATGGCTAATTGTTTCAGAATCATTTGTTGAAAAGGCCACCTTTACTCAACTGAACTGATTTTACATCTTTGCAAAAAATCAATGGGGCATATGTGCATAAGTCTGTTTCTGATTTCTTTATTGTTCCACTGATCTATGCATCTATTCCTTCATCAATACCACACAGTATTAATTACTGTAGCTTTATAATAAGCCTTGAAATTGGGAACATTCTTTCTTCCTACTTTATAGGTTTTTGTTTTCCAAAATTTTTTTAGCTATTCAAGTTCCTTTGACTTTCCATACACATTTTAGAATAATTCTATCTCTAATCTCCATCCTGCTGAGATTTTGATAGTTATTGCATTAATCCTGTATTTCAATTTATGAAGAACTGTATCTTTACTATTTCAAAATAATCTTCCAATTGATGAATACAGTATATCTCTCCATGTATTTAGATGTTATTTGAATTCTTTCATCAGTGTTACATATTTTTCAAAATATTAGTCTTGTACATGCTTTATTAAATTTGTATTTAATTGTTTCATTTTTTAGAGAGATTGTGGACAGCACTGAATTTTTAATTTTGGCATCCACATGTTTATTATTAATATACAAGAATACAATTGTCTTTTGCATATTTATTTTATATCATTCTTTTTTTAATTCCAGTGTAGTTAATATACAGTTGTTATATTAGTTTCATGTGTACAATGTGTGAGTCAATAATTCCATATAATACTCAGTGCTCATCAAGATAAGTTTACTCTTAATCCCCTTCACCTATTTCACCCATCCCACCACCCACCTCCCCTCTGGTAACCGTCCGTTTGTTCCCCACAGTTAAGACTCTCTTTATGTTTTCCTTCCCCCACTCCCCCCCTTTTTTTATTTTTGTTGTTGTTGTTGGTTTTGTTTCTTAAATTCCATATATGAGAAAATAATATGGTATTTGTCCTTCTCTGACTGGCTTATTCCTCTTAGCATTATACTGTCTAGATCCAACTATGTTGTTGCATCATTCGGACTTACTAAAATTATTTATTAGTTCTTAGAGAATTTTTTGTTGCTATTTGTTTTCATATGTTCCCTGGAATTTTCTACACAGTCATGTTGCTATCTGCAAATAGAGACAGTTTTTTTTTCTGACCTGTATTTTTTTTTATTTTCTCTTTCTTTAGAACTATATTAAATAAGAAGCGTGGGAGAACAATTTTGCTTCATTTTTGATCTTAGAGGGAAAGCATTCAGTGTTTAATAATTAGGTGTAATGTTGTATATTTTCAAAGTTTCCTCTATTACTGTTTTTCTGAGATACTTTATCATAAATGGACAATGAATTTTGTCAAATTCTTTTTCTGCATCAATTGATTAGATAATGTGATTGTTTTTTTTTTTTCTTTAGCCTATTAATATGGTGGATGTGGCTTATACTGATTGATTTTTGAATGTATAGCCATTCTTCTTGAATTTCTGGAATAAACTGCATTTTCTCCTATTGTATAATTATGTTTATATATTATTGAATTCTATCTGCTAATATTTTGTTAAGGGTTTTTGTTTATGTTCCTTAGGGATATTGATCAGTGGTTTTGTTTTCTCTTTCTTTCTTTCTTTCTTTCTTTCTTTCTTTCTTTCTTTCTTTCTTTCTTTCTTTTGTTTTACTTGACTTTATCTGGTTTTGGTGTAATAACAGCTTTAGAAAATGAACTGAGAAGTTATCTCTTCTATTTTCTGGAAGAGATGGTATAAAACTGGTATTAATTCTTTAAACATTTGGTGGAATTCCAGTAAAATCATATGGTTCTGAGTTTTTCTCTTTTGGGTATTTTAAAATCATGAATTGGATTTTCTTATTAGTTATAGAGCTATTCAAATGATCTATTTCATATTAGGTGAGGTGTGGTAGGTGTTTTATTTTCCTAGTAATTTGTCTACTTCATCAGAGTTATTAATTTATGTATTCAGTTGTTTTGATATTCCCAAATTATTCTTTTAGTGTGTTGAAGGAAGTGGTAAGCTCTGTGTCATTCTTCATAATTGGTATCTGTGCATTCTCTCTTTTACTTTGTCAGCCTAGCTACAAGTTTGTCCATTGCATTTACTTTGCCAATAATTAATTCTTTGTTTACTTGATATTCTCTATTGTTTTCCTGTTTACAATGTCTGATTTCTGCTTTTATCTTTATTATTTCCTTTGTCTATTTGCTTTGCATTTAGTGCTTCTTTCTTTTTTATATTCTTATGGTGAAAGTTTGGATTATTAATTTGACACTTTGTGTGTTTTCTAATATCCACATTTAGTACTAACAACCAGTCTCTCAGCTCTGCTTTAGTTGTGTCCCACAAATTTGGTGTATTTTTTATTTCCATTCAAATGTGTGTGTGTGTTTAAATATGTATTTCACAGACTATTTTTCACTCATAGATTATTTAGAATTTTGCTGTTTATTTTCCAAGGCTTGCTGTAGATTTTCCTGTGAATGTTGATTAGATCTTGATTAGATCTTTTTGCTTGATGGTATTATTGAGCTCTTCTATATTGATACATTTTCTGTCAAGTTGTTCTATCAATTATTTTTTTGGGGGGGGGTTGGTGAGTAAGAGGAGTACCAGATTCTCTCAACTCTAATTGTGAATTTGTCTATTTTTCCTCTTAGTTCTATTAATTTTTTGTTTTACATATTTTGCAGCCCTATATTTTAGTGCATTCATATTAGAATTGTTGTTTTCTTTTTTCCTCTATCCTTAATGAGGTTTAATTGACAAAAATTGCATACATTTGAAATGTACATGTGATATTGATATATATATATATACCTTGTGAAATGATTATCACAAGCTAATTAACACATTGGTCTACTCACATAATTATTGCCCCCATCCCCTGAATTGGCTAGAAAATTTAAGAACTATTTTTTTAAATAAATTTCAAGTACATAATACACTATTGCTAACTATAGTCATCCTGTAGTACTTTAGATCCTTAGAACTTACTCATTTTAGAAATGCAAGTTTGTATCCATCTCCCCATTTCCCCCACCGTGGTAACCACCACTCTACTGCCTGCTTTTATGAGTTCCATTTTTTTAAATTCTGTAAATAGATGAGATCATACAGTACTTGTCTTTTTCTGTCAGGCTAATTTTATTTGATATGATATCCTTCAAGTTCACTCATATTATCACAATGGCAGGATTTTCATTTATATATGTGTATGTATATATATATATATATACACACACACACACACACACACACATATACATATAAATACATACATATATATTTATATACATATATACACACACGGTGGAGTATTATTTATATATTTATGTCACATTTTCTTTATTCATTTAATGTTGATGGAAATCAGGTTTTTTCCATATCTAAGCTATTATAAAAAATGCAGTGAACATGTTAGTGCAGGTATCCCTTTGAGATAGTGATTTTATTTTCTTTAGATATTTACCCAGTTGTGGGATTTCTGGATCATATGGTAGGTCCACTTTTAATCTCTTGAAACCGCACGTTGTTCTGATAATGGCTATACCAATTTACATTCCCACCAACAGGTTGTAATGATTCCCTTACCAGCACACCCTCACCAACATTCATTATTTCTTGTGTTTTTAATAATAGTCATCCTAACAAGTGCGAGATGATATCTCCTTGTGGCTTGGCTTTGCATTTGTACCCTGATGATTAGTAATTTTCAGCACCTTTTTATGTAACCTGTGGGACATTTGTATGTCTTCTTTGAAAATATATTTAGGTTTTCCTGATAAACCATTTTTTTTCATATGTAATATACCCCTCTGGTAATATTCTTTACTCTGAATTCTGCTTCATATTATATTACTATAGATCTACTTTCACTTGATTAATGTTTACTTGATACCTTTTTCCATCTTTTTATTTTCAAACTGCCTATATTGTTATATTCAAAGCACGTTGAGTTTCTTGAAATTTGTTTATTTACTTTGAGAGAGAGAGAATACAAGCAGAGGAGGAACAGAGAGTGTGTGGGGAGAGAGATAATTCCAAGCATTCTCCTACTGTCAGCACAGGGCCTGATGCGGGGCTAGAACTCACAAGCTGTGAGATGAGCTGAAACCAAGATGCTTAACTCACTGGACCACCCAGGCACCCCAGGAGTGAGGTGTTTTTTTTGTTTTGTTTTGTTTTGTTTTGTTTTTATAGACAGTATAGAGTTGGGTCATATTTTTAATATATGCTGCATTTTGAGTAGTATATTTATACCATTTGTATCTATTATAATCATTGGTATATTAAGACTAAAATATTCTAATTTATTTTTTGTTCTGTTTTTTGTTAATTCGCTGTTATCTTTTCCCTACTTTTATGTTGATTACTTGAACATATTTTGGAATTTTATCTTCATTTATCTATAGCAATTTAGTGCATTCTTTTGTGTAGCTTTGTTGTCGGTTGCTCTAGATATTGTGTTATATATGCAGTATTTATCACAGTGTCCTGTTATTATTTTTTTAAGCCCAGTATAAAAATGCTTTTTGCATACATTTATCTTCTCCAGTTTAAATACAATTGTCAAATATCTCCCCTACATACACTTAGAACCATTTTTGACAGTGCTAGAGTATAAAATAAAATATAAAATATAATTTATAAACTTCAAAAGGCTTGCCTAAATATAGTTTCCCTATCACATTATTTCTTCCTTCCTTCAGATGTTCTAAAATTCTTTCCTTTATTATTTATTTTCTCTTTGGGAGAATTTCCTTTAGTCACTGTTTTGGGGTAATTCAATTGGTGAAAAATTCTCTTTATTTTCTCTTTCTGAAAATATCTGTTTTTCCCCTTCATTCCAGAAGGATATTTTTACAAGCTATAGGTTCTGAATTGGCATTTCTTTTCATTATGTACTTGGATAATATCATACCCTTCTTTCTGGTCCCCACTGATTCTTACAAGAAAAGTTGCTGACATTCAAATTGTTTTTCTCCTTTATATGTGTCATTTTTCTCTGGTTTCTTCTGTACTATTATTTGTTTTTAATTTCCAGATAGTCATTTATGTGATGTCTTGATATGGATTATGGATTTGAGATTTAATCACTTCTTGAATTACCCTTACAATATTACATATTACCCACCATGTATTACCTGGGAAGGTAATATGTGGTTTTGTCTCTTGCTAAATATGGGAAATTCTCTCATCATTTCTTTGAGTACTTTTTCAACTCAGCCTTCTATTTCTCCCTGCTTCTGTGATTTCAGTGAAGCAAATATTGTATCATTTGTTATAGCCTCATAGGTCTTGTTTATTTTGTTTCTGGCCTATTTCTTCTTTGTCATTTAAACTATGTAATTTCAATTTTTTTAATCTAAAGTTTACTTATTCTTCCTCTATTGCCTGTATTCTGCTGTTGAATCTGTTCAACAAACCTTTTATTTCATTCATAATTTTCAGTTCCAAAATTTCCATCTGATTCTACTTTATATTTTCTATTTCCTTTCTGAGACTTTTTGATTTATTACCAAATTTTTGTTGTTTCTAATGTGCTCACAATTGTTTGTTGAAACATTTTTACTATAACACTTTTAAAATATTTGTCAGATAATTCTAACATCTCTGTCATCTATTGTTTGACGTTTTGAATTGATTTTGAGGCCTCCTGCTACAACAGCGACTTTTTATTGAAACAGACACATTTGTATATTATGTTATGGGACTCTGGATCTTAATTAAACCTTCTGTTCTAACTGACTTTTACTGATATCATTCCAATAGAAGTGGAATGCCACATCATCACTGTGAGATAGACACAGGATTTTAGGTTCTTCACTTGGCCGACATGATTCCTAGGTATGGGGCTCCTGATTACTGCTAGGTAGAGATTGGAGTTCTGATTCCACATATAGTCTCCCAAGACACTATAATGCAGTTATTCTCACCACTGGGAATACAGTAGAAAATGATGAAAGTCCATACTCTGGAAATCAGGCTTCCTTTGTGGTCTCCAGAGACACCACAGATGGGTCCTTGTTGCCAGCTGGTGGAGATGAAAGTCCTGGCTTCCTACTTGGTCTCATCTAACACTACCCCAGTGAGGTGGTCAGGCATTTCATTACAGTCTCATAAAAGTGGGTGTCTAGGCTTCCCACTTAGCCTTTGCAGATGTGGTTGGGTAGGGGGTCACATTTTTTCTGTGGTATTTACCATATTTAAAGCAATTATTTTCTACAAGTTCTCTGTCTTGCTAATATTTCCCTTTCCTGGTCCTTTTGCTAGAGAGAGAGTCCTTTTGTTGGTGCTTATTTTGTCTGTGCTTGTAGGTATTTTCAGGTTGATCGTTTCTTCAGCTCCAAGTCTGGGATATATGAAGAAACAGACACACACACACACACACACACACACACACACACACACACACACACAGAACTTATCACCTTGTTATTCCTCAGTTCCTGATATTCTTAGGAGGTCTGCTTTTTTTCACTTAAATTTCTGCCTTCTTATGTTCGTTTTATATGTAATGTCCAGAGTTTTAATTGTACTTAGCAAAGGAATAGTAAAAAGTATATCCATTGTGTGTTTCTAAAACAAAAGCTTAATCTTATTTTTAAATATTAAAAATCTTTTTGGAAAATCCAAGCCACATGAGTATATCCTCACTCTTTATTCACCATTCCTATTCTCCACAATTCTTTAGGGTTCCTGGAACATTTGAAATCTCATATCCAAAATATTTCAAATATAATGTGCTCAGGTCAGAGGAGTAACTTAGCATACTAATTTAAGGTACTATTTTTCAATTAATTCACTAAAGTAATTTTTTTGGTATTTTCAATTGAATAATAATTTGAGGGAAAACACAAATGATTTCCACAGTTCCATTTTCTGTCATTTGTTAATATTGTAAATCCTCATTAACTTAATTGATACATTTGAAATCAACCCTGAAAACTTTAGAAATAACTAGACTAGCCATAATGTAAAACTATTTGAAGGTCAAAAGACTGTGCATTTAACATTATAAAAATTAAATTTGAAAAAAGGAAAATTTATTTTATTTTTTTAATGTTTATTTTTGAGAGAGAGACACAGAACACAAGCAGGGGAGGGGCAAAGAGGGAGGAAGACACAGAATCTGAAGCAGGCTCCAGGCTCTGAGCTGTCAGCACAGAGCCTGATGTAGGGCTCAAAATCATGAACCAGGAAATCTTGACCTGGATGCTTAACGGACTGAACCACCCAGATGCCCCAAGAAAAGTATATCATATTAGATTTAAAATTTTTTAAATTTAAATTCTAGTTAACATACACTGCAATATTGGTTTCAGGTGTATAATTCAGTGATTTGTCACTTACATAAAATATCCAATGCTCATTACAAGTGCCTTCTTTAATAGCCATCACCCATCTAGGCCATCCCCCCCACCCGTCTCCCTCATATCAGATTTTATTCTTGGCTGCCTTTCAACTTAAGAATTAATATGTCACCTCATAGCATCCTTTTTTTTTCATGTGTTCATGAGCCGAAATTTTGATTTTCAACTCATAACTTAAGTATAATTATTTTCTAGCAACCACATTTGATAATTTGCTTCAGAAGTAGGGTATTCAAAAGATGCTTTCCATAGTCACAATGAGTATTCAAAAATTGGTGAACAATTTTAAACGATTATAAGAACATGACTACTTTCTCTGACCAATTTTCTAGTCTCTCTGTAAAATGATAACCTGCTTGTAGACCTTGCAATTAAGTCCATTGCTCAGATCAGTAAGTGAGTCTAGGCTTAGACCTATCATAACATGCAAACAGAACAAAATAAAGCAAAACAAAACTACTTCTTTGTGACTTTCATAGACATTAAAAAAAATATTTCTAAAATAGAAAAAAAAGTGCTATGTTTAGGTAATTGTGCTGTGTGTATCTATTATTTATTAAAAACAAAGACATTCTAGTCCCGTTCATTGTAGTCATCTTGTAGATATTACACTATTTTTTTAAAAATTAAACAGGGGCGCGTGGGTGGCGCAGTCAGTTAAGCGTCCGACTTCAGCCAGGTCATGATCTCGCGGTCCGTGAGTTCGAGCCCCGCGTCAGGCTCTGGGCTGATGGCTCAGAGCCTGGAGCCTGTTTCCGATTCTGTGTCTCCCTCTCTCTCTGCCCCTCCCCCGTTCATGCTCTGTCTCTCTCTGTCCCAAAAATAAATAAACGTTGAAAAAAAAATTTAAAAAAAATTAAACAAAACAAGTATATCAACTTAGTCCATTTGGGCTGCTATAATGAAATACCATAGACTCTGTAGTTTGTAATCAATGAGAACTTCCCACATTCTAGAAATTGGAGGTCTAAGGGTACCTGCATGACTGGGTAATGGCCCTCTCCAGGTTGCAGGCTTTTCATTGTATCCTCACATAGCAAATGGAGCAAGGGAACTTTGAGCAGTCTCTTCTATGACAGCACTAATCCTGTCCATAAGGGCTCCACCCTCATGACCTAATCACCTACCTTCATCTTCGTACTTAGGATTTCAATATGAATTATGGGGAAGATACAAACATTCAAATCATAGCAGATATATTCTGGGAAAGTGAATAACATTCATAAAATTAAACTTAAGCAACAAAAATAAATAAATAGTGATGTTAATTAAAAAGATTTAGTAGATATCTCATACAAAATGTCTATATGTATAGAGGGAGATGAAAAATGCATGTAGAATCTTGACGAGTACTTCAGGTGATGTGTCAGAGAATGGCAGGGGGATGAGAAGTTATGGTCATTGAGGTAAGACATGCAGAGTACTCAATGCAGCGTCTGATACTGGTAAGATCTCAACAAATGTCAGTTTTATGTCTTTTTATAAGGAATCCACAGAGGTGATGATCGGGAGAGGTTTGGGGAAAGGTTTAGTCCTACTGGCTGCAATAAATCATAAAAAAGAGACCAATAATCATGATAAATTGTGATTTGACTTAAACACTAAAAACTTCTATGAAATTTATATGCTATAGTTTTTTGTTTGTTTAAAGACAAGTGAATAATATTTAGAGAAGCCAATAATCTTTCTTATGCTTGTTCTGTATAAATACGCATGCCAGAATCATGCAGTCACCTTTGCATACAATATACTTTTTCAAATGAATTTTTATTGTTTAAAAAGCATACCAACTGTTTTATCAAACATATAAGGCCAAGGTTGAGTAGGATTTAAAGAAAAGCTCATTTCTTTTATTATTAGTCTTCATATTTCAGGGGAGAAATAGAAAACATGCGTTGAATGGTACATGTTGGTATGATGGTAGCATATTAATGGTACTGTTACCTTTATCTTTTTTTTTTCTTTTTTGGATCAATTGTATTTCTAAGATGCCAAGTAATATCAAATTAGTGAAAAAGAGCCAAAGCGGTTAACAATATTGCCTCCATAAAACAAAAGGTTGAATAATCATAGTCTACATATTTCACTACACTTAGGCTCAGGTAATCATAACATAATGTTAACTGACAAATATCATACCAAGCCAAAAATCTGATTTTCCACATTTTGAGCAATAATGTATCATCGATATGAATTTTCTTCTAATATCTGTGCAGATGGAATTGCACATTTTGTTTCTTGTCTTAACTTAGAAGAGAGTTTTGTGTTTCTGAAAAACTAAAAAAGTAATTTAAGTCAATTACCATGTACTCTCTTTATAATTGTAATCATGCCAAATTATGTAATTAAAAAATATTACAAGTATCAGCAGTCATATACTGACAGCTTATAATTATGTAATTACCATGTGGACTTAGAATTATGACACCTAAAGATGTCAAAAATATTTAAGGATGATTATTAACTCTTTCCTAGTAGTATTATTCTAATTGAATTATGTAACATTCATACAAAAAAACAGGGGCTTGTTACAACATCTGCAATTATAAACATGACACAAAATAAAGAAAAATTTGTGACAAGTAATTTACATTTAAAATATTCTGAAATATTCATTTCATATGCACACATACTTTATGATAAAAACATTGAAGTGTATTTCTGGAAGACGATAGTTTTTCATATCATTAAAATAATTTAAAATGGTTATATATCCAGTTATTCATATAAATGCATTTCTAGACAACCCATAACTGAAAAGCAATGTATATACAATGCGTAAGTATTTTTTTTGAACTGGATGAAATTTCACATATGTTCATCCAATCTAGTAGCTAATTTAACATACATTTTTTAGAAAATAGGAAGCTGGATTATGGGTGTTTTGAGGACTTTTTAATCAACAGGAAGCCAAAAGGCATTAATAAAACAACAGATACATTTGACGATATAAAAATTAATAACTGTGGTAGCTTCATTATGGTGAAGTAAAATCACTACTGCCTATCTCTCCCACTGATTACAACTAATCCCAGAAAGTAACCACTTAACTTTGAACAAATAAAAGGCCTTTGAAAAGATAAGCAAATAGAATGGAAAAGGAAGTCAAAACTTAAGGAAGATTCCCACAAAGGCGTGAGCTTCATTATTGTTGTATGTGTTTTTTGTGCTTTGTCTTGTGGCTTTGCATGGGAAACAGTCCTCAGTCTAAGAGCTGCACAGAAAAACAGTGATGTAGATGACTAAGTCTATAATAGAAATCTCATCTTTATGGTCAGCCAGGAGAACTTTGAAACTGAACTCTGCAGACAAAAGAGTGTGGGAAGTACAGAGAGAAGAGAATGCTGAGGAAAGGGATCTTATAATTATGTGTGCAAATCCTCGTAAGACCAGGGTCCACCCCTCAGCTGTGCATGTGGTAGGAAGGCATAGAGCTGCAGAGGAGAAATTTTGAGATATAGGCTTAATTTACGCCATAAACCACATCTCAGATTAACTCATGAAAATAACATCCACAAGAAACTCAAAGTGTTATATAGTAAGGCTTTGAAAATTGAACTGAGATTCAAACCAGCATACATAAAAGATGTATACATTATGATCTAATACTAACCATGTTGACTGCTTGTAAAATAACAATAACAACAACAATAAATAAATGAGTTGTTTTCAGAGATTTATAATAAAAATAAATATAAATTATACATAAATTATGTATTAAGTAAATATAATAAAAATAAATTAAAAGTAGAGACTATGCACCATATTATTCAAAATTGCAATTCAAAGTTACTTAACAAAGACGATGGAAAATTTAACCTGACCACAATGAAAAGGACAATCAACAGATTCCAACATTTATATGAATAATTTATCAAACAAAAATGATAAGGTAAATATTAGAACTAGGCTTCTTGTGGTGAAGGAAAATACATCAGTATCTCCTGTGAGACAAAAATAGATTTATTATTTTTTTACGTTTATTTATTATTGAGAGACAGAGAGAGACAAAGCATGAGCATGGGGAGTGGAGGGACAGAGAGAGGGGGGAGACAGAATCTGAAGCAGCCTCCAGGCTCCGTCAGCACAGAGCCCGATGTGGGGCTCGAACTCACGAACTGTGAGATCATGACTTGAGCCGAAGTCAGATGCTTAACCAGTTGAACCATCCAGGCGCCCCAAGACAAAAATACATTTAAATGTGGCACAGAGAATCTCTGTTGACAGTTACCTTCTGTATTCTGATGATGGTTAAACCTTTTTATTTGCCCTTTGCCCATTCAATCTGCCTAATTTTTAGTCTTTCAGTTTTTTTACATTTTCAATAATTTTGTAATGACAATAGAATTTTTTAAAATTCAAACTCTTCTTGTTGAGAATGTATGTCAATAGATGAATGGACATTTCAATACACCAGAAACTTTGGCTTGCAGGTGTTCCCTTATTTGTATCTTTTTTTACCTTTGAATGTATCCTTTCGATGTTATCTCCTTAAACTATAAGCTGTTGTTGATTTCAATATTTTCTTAAAAATAGCTATTAAAAACACCCATCCTACCTCATCTTTCCTTCTTTTCTTCCTTTCTCCCTTGCTTCACTTTCAATTCATTAGGATAAGAAAGTTGAATGAAAGCATAAGATTTCTTCAAGAAATACTAGATTTACATAATGTTAATTTCATTCTGAAAAGTCTTTTTATTAGGGTGCTAGTTCTAAAAATCTAATTGCCATGCTTTGGTAAAGCTTAAAGATAATATTTTGTTTAAAACAATGCACAATTATAATCAGGACAATCATGCTTTTATATGAGCTAAAAAGCTTCATGGAACCTGAAACTTCACAAAGAAGTTTACAAATCCTTAAGGTGTCCTTACTTGCCATACTATGCCTTTGAATCAATGGTTTAGGTGACAGATTAAAAGAATACATAACTATTTCCCCAATGCCCATACTCTACTTAAAAGATGAAGAGTTAAGAGAGTTTTTTCCAGGCATATGTCACAATTTCATTATGGCAGTTCTTTCTTTATGGTTTAGTATAATTTTAGTTGTGTTTTTAGGATTATATCTGGCTTTAAATGTGTAAAATTTTATTTTGGAATGTATGTTTTAGGGAATCTCTGAACAAACTAAAATAGCCAATATGATTTAAATTTCTCAATTTTTTTTCTACATAAAAATGTTTTTTTTTTTGTTTGGAGTCACAAATTTTGATTCTTGTATCATTGTTTGATTTCTCTAGTAAAAATTACTTTGTTAGTATTTTTTTTTCACCTGGTAATGAAGCAAGTTAAGAATCCCAATATGTTGGGGCACCTGAGTGGTTCAGTCAGTTAAGCATCTGACTCTTGATTTCTACTTGGGACATGATCTTCTAGTTCTTGAGATCCAGCTTGTCAGTGGGCTCCACACTGAGTGTGGAGCCTGCTTAAGATTCTCTCTTGCACTCTTTCTCTGCCCCTCCTGTGCTCATGATATCTCTCAAAAGGAAGGAAGAAAAGAAATGGAAAGGGAAAAGAAGGGAAGAGAAGAATCCCAGGATGTTAACATTCGTGCAATTATCTTCCTAAATAACATTTTTCTCCACCACATTTAACATGTAACGAGATAATAACAAGATAAAATCTCAGTTATATTTTTACCATATCAGTATTTAAAAGTACATGCCCCCGCCCAGAAATAGAATATGGAAGATAACCAGAAGAAATACATCCTAGTGTATACCAGATAAACAATTTTAAGACATCAACTCACACACACACACACACACACACACACACACACACACACACACACATTTGCCACTGTATTACCTGTATTGATATAAGAAAATGTATTCTTTCTACAGAGCCATGAGATAGAAAACTGTTTTAAAATAAAAGGAGTTTCAACTATGAATTTACCATGAAGCAGACCAAAAACATCATTCCATACAGTACAAAAAAATGTTGTAGAAAGTGAGAGAATAATTTTTTGGTGTTTGTGTTGATACCATTGGTACTGGGACCTTTAATTTAGATTATTTGGAGAAAAGGGGATGGAATTGTCCTTATAGCTGTCATGATTAAAAGAACATGAAATCATAAAACAATATATTTTATTTTGTGAGCAATAATAAGTGAACAGGGCAATCCTAGTAAAACTTTCGATGTATTTAAAAGTTATTTTAACTTAAAAAAAATTTTTATGTTTATTTTTTGAGAGAGTGAGAGACAGAGTATGAGTGAGTGAGTGGCAGAAAGAGAGGGAGACACAAAATCTCAGGCAGACTTCAGGCTGTCAGCTCGAACCCACGAACCGCGAGATCATTACCTGATCTAAAGTCTAATGCTTAACCGACTGAGCCACCTGGGCAACCCTAACTTATTTTAAATGGTTATTTATGTATTTATTTTGAGAGAGAGGGCATGTGATCTGGGAAGGAGCAGAGAGAGAGAGGGAAAGAGAGAATCCCAAGCAGGCTCTGCACTGACAGCAGAGATCTCATGGAACCCTGAGATCATGACCTGAGCTGAAGTCAAGAGTCTGACGCTTAACCAGCTGAGTACCCAGGTGCGCCTGAAGAGTTGCTCTAATACCTATTATATCAAGTTCTTATTTGTCTTTTCTATGCTGCCTGATTTCAGCCTTCTCTGCCTTGGTTAAACTAATCACCACTTAGGATCCCTTGCATGTAACAGGCTTGGGATAGGTCATTTTGAGTTTTATTTCTTTTTCTGTACTTGGTATGGTATATCCTGTGGTACAGACTGTACTAAAATTTGAATTGGTTGGATTTTAGGCTGTACTTTCAAATCTGTTACTAATAACTGTGTGACTTGGAAAGTTTTTATTTTGTAAAATTTATAGTGTTCTAAAATGACATTTTTGTCTTTGAACTCTATGTTTTAGCTCCAAATAGATTAACACTGTTGTCTTGTAGCAATTTTCTATTTCTAACTTGTAAAGATTGACCCTCTACAGAACCCAGTATCAAGCTTGAAGTCTTAGCTTCCCTTGGTTTTAATTTTTATCCCATGTCACAAATTTCTGGAACCTGCCTTTTCCATTTTAATTGAATAAATTAGTTTCGTTCTCAAGATGAATTTTAAAAGTAGACTATACATGTACTTATGATTAGTCACCCTCTCTTGCAAGGTCAATTTTCATTGATTGGAATAAAAATTGTTAATCTCCAGCTTCACAATGATCAAATGTATGTTAGCCTCATATTTGCCACAGGTATATAAATGATTTTAATCCACAGTGGATACTCATTTGGCCCACATTGAAATTTCTCTGTAAGTGTGCTCATTTTCCCCAACTTGAGGTTTTTTTTATACATTAACTCCTATATTATAATGAAAGTATAAAGTACAGTTTTACAGCACAGGGAGCTATTATAATATTTTTATAAAACTACTAATGAGTATTTGGGTACATTATTTATATGCAAATAAATGCATTTTTCTTTATAAAATATTGTTGATTAAAAACATACTTAATAGAGCTTAGTATTTGATACCAGGAGATATTTTTTTCCTCAAATTTTTATGACAATTGTAAGCAGTCAAATTGAGAAGCACAATATTTAGACATATTGATCTCTCCAAGTCCTTCAAGCTATTCTGTTCTATTTGCTAACTTATGAGAAATGTAAGAGGAACAACCATTTACTAGGAGGATAGTGGTTCTATATCCTAGGAATTTGAATAATGACCATTAGAGAAAGGAAAGGCCTAACTCTTCATTTATAATATTCCCTGTAAAAGCAAGATCACTGCCCACAGCTAGCCCTTGACTGTTGGAATGGAAGCCTCCCCTGCCCCCTTGCCCCTGACTGGTAGGGTTGCTGTTCCTTCTTTGGAGCAGTGTATGATAATCAGGGAGATAGACTCTTGAGAAAGAGTAAATTTATCAGCATCATTTCTTTGACTGCTGTACCATTTTTAAATTCACATTTCAGTGAATTCCGAAGTCACCATTTTAAGTATAGAAAATGAAAGCCCTAAAAGCGTTCAGAAATTTTATATAACCCAGAAGTATTTCATGTGGAATTTTGTGTCAGAAATGAAGAATGAACTTTGGAAGCAACAGTCTCAATATAACACAATTTATTCAAAGATGTTTCATCACTTTAAGCTATGGAAACTTCTACAGTTAAGCATATCCTAGATATGTTCCTGATGATCAAAACATATAGAACCATAAGTTAGGACTATTATTGGTAAGTTTTCCCTTTTCCTTGAAACAGTTAATTATGTTCTTGCCAAACCAATGCAGATGGTATTTTACAGGTGACCCCCTTTGTGCAAGGGAGACATAATGATTCAGACTAAGGGGAATTGAGTAGATCTGGCTTTTAGAGTTGCAATGGATATCCAGAATTCCTACTTATTGATCATGGATACAAATTGGAAAAGAAAAAGAAGGGGACTTTGGAAAATGGAAGTAGGATTAATATTCAAGACTTACTCTACACACTGCTGCTAGAATTATCCAGGGTCACATGAATGCACAAGGGCAGACTGATACATAAGAGAGTATTTATTACATTTAGTGCCTTTTTACATTCCCATCTAAGAAAGATCACAGTTCATACAGAAATGTGTAATAGTAAAGTAGGCTGTGCTATATCAGCTATATTATTTTTCCACTATGTAGGAATATGTGCCTGGAGGTATGTACTTTATACCCTATTTCTTTACAGTGCTTGTTTTTCTGATTTTGTGGAGGTCAAAAGAAAATGTAGAAAATGCATGAACATGAAGGTCATTATTCTGAGGTTCTGTTAGGTTATAAAATAAGAGGAAATTCAAAGATGACAACCATGCAAAACATCTGGCATCCTGTCACCTGAATATTTTTATAACTAAACTGCTACATGTGCTTTTGTGTGACTGTGCCAGATGGACACTGCAATTATATACTACAGTGAATTACTGGTCTCGAAGGACGACATTTGCATGCTTCCACGTACACCATTTTATGCACTCAGGATAAGAAAGGGCTACAAAAAAGAAACCAAAGTGAAGGTTGGGGAAAAAAAAAACCCTAACTGGCTCAATTTTAGTTTTTCTGTGAGTATCGATTGTTTTACATATTAATGGAAAATTACCAGATTGTCAAAATGTATTTACTTTTTTTTCTTAATAATATTGATACCTCGGGGTACCTGGGTGACTGAGTTGGTTAAGTGTCTGGCTTCGTCTCAGGTCATGATCTCACCGTCTGTGGGTTTGAGCCCCATAATAGGTTCTGTGCTGACAGCTCAGAGCCTGGAGCCTGCTTCAGATTCTGTGTCTCCCTCTCTCTGCCCCTCCCCCTCTCATACTCTGTCTCTCTTTCTCTCAAAAATGAACAAACATTAAAATAATAATAATAATAATAATAATAATAATAATATTGATACCTATGTGTAAATAAAGACAATCTGATGCCCCATCTTTTTCATAAGTGGAATGACTTAATCCAGGGACAGAAGTATCATATAAAAATAAAATTTGCATAAAATTCTTAATACATTGATTCTCTTGGATTTCTTATAATTAACTTGAGAAATCAATGCCTGCATTAAATGGAGATACTAGTCCTGTACACACAGTAGCTCACTCACATGCCTCTGTGTGTCTAGACCATCTTCTCCTCAGCAACCGAATACCAACAACTAGTATTCAGCAACTTTCAGATGCTTTGGGAGATTTTTTTTCTGTATCTAGTACAAATAACTTCTACCGGTTTCTTTTGAAACAAACTAACTGGAAAATTTAACCCTTACCAGAATCTAGAAAGTAATTAATAACTCAATTTTTAAATATACACAGATATTCAGAAATAAAGAGAGTAGACACTGTTATTTGCTAAGAGTCTAATTTGGGCCTGGTATTTTAAATACATTATATACTTTAATCTTTAACCATTTCTTCTTTTTTTTTTTAATGTTTATTTTTTGAGAGAGAGAAAGAGGGACAGAGAACGAGCCGGTGGTGGGGGGTGGGGCAGAGAGCAGGGGGAAAACACAGAATCCGAAGCAGACTCCAGGCTCTGAGCTGTCCGCACAGAGCCCAACACAGGGTTCGAACCCATGAACTGTGAGATCAGTACCTGAGCTCAAGTTGGACGCTTCACCGACTAAGACACTCAGGCACCCCTATACTTTAATCTTCATAAAGATGTTTAAAGAAGGTAACATTATTGCATTTTCACCATAGGGAAATTCAGCAATTGAGGAAGACAGTTTGAACTGGGGCAGTCATTTTAAAAGTGGCAGATTAAGAAATAGAACGAGGGGCGCCTGGGTGGCTCAGTCGGTTAAGCATCCGACTTCGGCTTAGGTCATGATCTCGTGGTCCATGAGTTCGAGCCCCGCGTCGGGCTCTGTGCTGACCTCTCAGAGCCTGGAGCCTGTTTCAGATTGTGTCTCCCTCTCTCTCTGACCCTCCCCCGTTCATGCTCTGTCTCTCTCTGTCTGAAAAATAAATAAACGTTAAAAAAAATTAAAAAAAAAAGAAGTAGAACGAAAGTCTGATTATCGACAAGATCCATGGGCTTTTCACAATACCATACTGGTACACATATAATTAACTGCAGTAACATGACTAATTGAGATTTTAAATTATTGACTTCAGAAATAAATTTGTCCATCTTTGCTGATATCTGCACAAATTTACTAATATATATCTAATATTATTTCCCATAAACATAGAGCACATCCAAACATCAGTTTCAAAACACTTATTCTATAAAATACAGTCCATCATTCTCAAAGACTGTAATCTATATTAATACAAGAATCCCCTCTGGCCATTCTCATGAAGTTTGGATGTTAGTAAATATATCTGGGCAGGTTGCTTCAATTTCATCAACACTTTGATAACACAGTCCTTGTGCAAAAGTGTTCTAGGATAGACTGTAATCCAGGAGCCTGCAACTATATCATACATATATACATATGGCAGGACTTGTGTGCAATACAATTTCTGTTCTTTCCTGGGTGGATCATACTAGGGGAGCTGGAGCCTTGTTTTGTTGGTTGACTTCTCTTTTTAAGTTATCCCCAACTGGATGGGAGATATTAAAAATCAATTTGAACAACTTTGAAGAACAAAATTTGTTCAAATAACACTATGAGCATTTTGTAATACAATTCCTACAAGGATCATGCTAAATTACAAAGGGCTGACTTGAGAGCTCTGTCCATTGAACAAGATCTCAGATTTGTTTGGTTGTCATATTTCAATATGTGCCATTCTTTCCAGAAGAAGTGCTGAAGAAAAATCTAATTGCATTTTTATTATCTATTTGAAAGTTGCAGTTAGCCTAAAATAAGCAAAATATACTTTAATATACACAGTCATAATCACATTGAAATATGCTTCACTATTATGACAAACATGTTTATAAATAATTTAACCTTTACATTGCAACCCTAGCAACAACAAAATCCTTTCTCTATAGGAAAAAACTTTTTACAGATTGAATAACTTCTGCAAAGTAATAAAGTGAAAAAAACAAATTATATTTTATAATTTCTTCTAACTAAGTAAACACTTTCCCCCCCCCCACAATTAAAACAAAAACTTATTAAGAAAATAGATTTAAACCAAAAGAGCTATGAATCCTTTTTGCTAGAATGCCACTATAAATCAGTCATGCATGGACATCTGGATTAAACCGCATTCACCAGGTTTGTTGCTAACTAAGGCTACTATAATTGCTAAAGGATTTTTTTTTTTGCTTCTTGCCCTACTTCAAGAAGAATAATTATTCACAATTCATAAATTTCTGCATTAGTTGAAGAAATTGTGACTCCATGTTTTTTGCTAATATTTCTCTACAGCTGTCCATCTATACTCTTTTTTTAATGTTTATTTATTATTAAGAGAGAGGGCATGAATAGGGGAGGGGCAGAGAAAGAGGGAGACACAGAATCGGAAGCAGTCTCCAGGCTCTGAGCTGTCAGCAGAAAGCGAACTCACCGGCTATGAGATCATGACCTGAGCTGAAGGCGGACTCTTAACCGACTGAGCCACCCAGGCGCCCCCTTATATACTTTTGAATAAACTTATCACTTGAGATCCTTTTGCATCAATAAAACTTAACAAGTTATCATGATGTTAGATATATTGGAGAAGTTATGAGAACAGGTATTTAAATACTCAACAGATATCATTAAAACATAAATATGTCTTTATTTATGAATACAAATTTGATGTGTCAGTGGCTGTGATAATTTACCATGCTTATATTACATTAAAATAGGTCTGAATTCAAGTATTTTACTTCATAAGTCATATGAACAAAAAAGTGAAAATTAATACTATTTTAAGAGATTTAAGTTAAGAAATGAAGTCAATTATTAGCTTTGTTATAGAAAATAGACTTATATTTATATTTCAAAAATGGGATCAAAAATCAATCTACCTGTTTAATTGGTAAAAATAAGTCCCAAATATGTAAACGCTGAATTCTACCTTACTTGAAATTAATTTGTTATATATGAAACAATAGTGAGTACAGAATGATAGAGGCAAGATTAAGAGTATATTCCAAATGCCATATATATGGTAAATGCTATTAGATTTCTTGAGAGAGTACAGTCTCTGTGGAATGGCATGGCTAGAGCCAACTTTATGAAGTTGAATGGACTTACAGGGGTGGGACAGTCAGAGTGGAGAAATTGACTATACAAATTGAGTTAAGATCCATGGAGATTCACTTTTTATCTGGTACTCAAGAGCTAACTCTTTCCAATTTTAACCTGGCAATAAAAATTTCAGAGTTTCCAGAGTACAGGATCTAATTTCATGGTATTCTGTTTTTGGAGTTGTGAATAAACCTCATCATCCGCAGGTAATGGGGAGGAGATTTGAGATCCAACTTCCGGAGTTTGTCTTTGAATAGCCATGAGTAAATCAAATCAGAGGTTTTGCCCTGCAGTTATTCTGAAATTTGCTGGTAAAGTTAGAAGCTGTGAGACCAGTGTTAGAATGGAATAGGGGGAGATATGAAGGCAGGGCCAGGTGAAATTAACTTTCTCAGTAACCAGCATCAAAATTCATTATCTTCTCTCCTTAGTTTTCCTTTCTTAAACAACCATATTCTTGTCATTGTCTAAATCTAGATAAATTATTTTTGACTCTGGGCAAAGGACATCTTATTTCCATCAGATTGTATCTTAAAATAGGCTCCTGCTTTTTTGGGGACATCATACAGCCTGGGATTGCCATGGCAAATGTTTACTGTTGCTGCTGTTGTTGATGTTTATCCTTATTGTATGTAGAAGCCTAAGAAATATTTTTGCTACATTCTTTTTGCCAATATTTTTCATTGACTTTAATTCCTTACTGAATTTTTAATACAGCCAAGATTTAATCTTGGCATTATATGCCAAATATGGTATATGTTATCTGGCATTATACCAACATTTTTTGCAGGCACTCAGTCTTTGTTGCATGATAGAAATAAGGCTTATTCCCAACAATAATAATTAAAGAATAATTCTCAAGAAATAACTAGAGCCTCGATTTGCTTTCCAGTATAAAAAATGAAAAAAGTAAAAGGACATGCCAGTAGTGCAGTTGAGTTTATTAGAATATTAAGTTTTATGGTAACTACCTGAATACAATAATTATATTTATAGCAGCTGGTACCTGCACTTTCCATTATTTGCCTTATGTCTGCCTGAACATTCATGGGACACTCATAAATACTGCCTCATGTGGTAAATGAATATATTCATTCTCTATGTACTGGCTGCCCATTTCCTATTACTTATTTTTTTCCCAAAATTATTATCTTGGCCCAGGCCAACTAGCATACACTGGTTAGTCAAGTGCACAAATCCAGTTTACTGTAGATGGAAGATATTCTTTATAAGAATGAATTTCATGGTAATTTACCTCTCTCAGTTCAGTTTACTCATAAAATTTTTTAATATGAAATTTATTGCCAAATTGGTTTCCATACAACACCCAGTGCTCACCCAACAGGTGCCCTCCTCAATGACCATCACCCACTTTCCCCTCCCTCCCACCCCCATCAACCCTCAGTTTATTCTCAGTTTTTAAGAGTCTCTTATGGTTTGGCTCCCTCCCTCTCTAATTTTTTTTCCTTCCCCTCCTCCATGGTCTTAAGTTTCTCAGGATCCACACAAGAGTGAAAATATATGGTATCTGTCTTTCTCTGTATGACTTAATTTCACTTAGCATAACACTCTCTAGTTCCATCCATGTTGCTACAAAAGGCCATATTCCATTCTTTCTTATTACCAAGTAGTATTCCATTGTGTATATAAACCACAATTTCTTTATCTATTCATCAGTTGATGGACGTTTAGAATCTTAAGAAAAAAATTTTTAATAGCCTCAAGGCTATTAAAACCATTAAAAATAGACATCATTATTCACTTATTTTCTCAATGTCTATTCCTGAGCTTGTCTTATGATTTTTTAATATTTTATGGTATATGAATTGTATTTTTTTGGATTTAGCATTCTGAGTTTTAACTAGGATAATATATAATTTTATTATCCAAAATGAGATACTTTCAAGAATTAAATGAGGTACTTGTGATAATTAGGCAGAGAAAACAGCCATAAACAAGCAGTATCCCAGGTAAAATTATAATTCAAATCATATTAATATATTAATGAACAATTTGATATAATATAATTCAGGATTATCTCTGTAGTCAAGAAATCCCAAATTTACCACCATTTCCTATTTTTTCTGGTCTACAACATAAACACATACTAGATATTTATTTTACTTTGCTACAATAAATATTTGTAAACTCTATATTACATATGAGAATGCACTGTGGGAAACATTGCATCTTCAACATCATTGTTATGGATTTGGAGATACAAGGAAAAATTAAATGTAGCTTTCCAAAAGGAGACATTTAAAGTAGACAAGCTTATATATAACTAACACCTATATAAAATTATGTTGAGTATAAATAGACAAACTAGTATTAAGGAAAGAGAAATTTTTTTACAAGAAAAGTATTTAAGTTGAATTTTGAAGAATGGGTAAGATTTTGATGGAATGGAGTATACATAATGTCAATCATACTCTAATGAGGAAACAGGAAATTTATTGAAATGATTATCCTTGTGGTGTCTGGGTGGCTCAGTCGGTTAGGCGTCCGACTTCGGCTCAGGTCATGATCTCACGGTCTGTGAGTTCGAGCCCCGTGTCGGGCTCTGTGCTGATGGCTCAGAGCCTGGAGCCCATTTCAGGTTCTGTGTCTCCCTCTCTCTCTGCCCCTCCCCTGTTCATGCTCTCTCTCTGTCTCAAAAATAAATAAACATTAAAAAAAATAAAGAAATGATTATACTTGATGAAAGAGCTATTAGCCCAACTGGATAGGGAACCAACCTTGAAATTAGCAGTAACAAGAAGTCACTGTCATCTTTACACCTAACAAAGGAGGCAGGGGTTTTCTAGAGCCAAGGTGTACCAACGTCACCCAACAGAAGTGAGAAGAGCAGTGATCCTTGCTCATTGGAGCTAGAGTCTCAGAGGTAGTAGAGTAGCTTTGGGAGAAGCAAAGAGGGAAGGAGAGTATTTATCTGACTTCTTCCTTTTTCCTCTTCTCCTATTCCCTGCCTGTGCCTTCGTTGACTAAACTCATCTGGAAATCAGCTGACTCAGAAGCCTGGAGGAGAGAGGGTTAATGCAGGGGAGGGGCCAGGGTATATTTAAAAAAGGAATTTTGATCAAAATTAAAGGATATGGGAAAATAGTAGGTTCTTTCTTGTATGTAAAAGAAGGCATCGCTAATAATGTCCATTCATTGTTAATCTGTTCATCAATCCCTCTACATTTTTTATATTTTCTTGATGTCTTTTTTTGTGTGTGAGAACCAATTTTCCCTGCCAAATCTATGGAAGTTTAGTGGGACATCAATCATAGTAATCAAATATCCTTGACCCATGATACAATGGCACATCATGTGGTCTGGCGAAATCATAATTTCTCCTCATATATTCCTGTATAAAACTTCAAAGTTGTTTTTCTGTTTCACTAGACCATGAGTTGTAAAAACAAAACTACAGAACTTCAGACTGCTGGGTCTCTAGCCAGGAAGTCACAGTAAGAAACTGAGAGTTTCAGCACTCAAATCTCCATAAGATGCCCCCCAATACACACTAATCCGATGTAAAAATATATGCAGCAGTTTAGGAAAAACAGTGTTGTTACAAGTCAAACACAGCATCAAATCCTCCAACCCCAACTTTGTGACAAGTCTACCCCAAAAGGGTTAAAAACAGAAATTCATGAACTGCCTTTCTCAGAAATCTGTATAAGAGGAAAATATTGGAATAATAATAATTAAAAAAATACTGCAGATAGAGAAATATATTATTTACATTATTTTATTCCATCTAAGTCCTATACTGCTTAAATAGGAAGGCATTAGTTCATAGGCTCTGTATCATTTATCTCTTTTTATCAGGTAATAAGGGAGATGGAAATTTTTATGATTTCTATCGTCAGTGAGAGTAGAATGTAGTTGAGAAAATAAGAACAAGAAGGTAAATATGTGAGGTGATGGATGTATTTACTTGATGAAAAGAGTCCTTTCACAAAGTATATGTGTATCACAACATCACATACACATTAAATATCTTATACTTTTGTCAAATAAAATGTATTTATAAAAGCATCAGAAAGTGACAAGGGTAGTCAGATGCTAGGATTATGGAGGAAACACAAGTTTAAAAGAAATTTGCAGCGTGGATTAAATATGCAAAAGTATCAAGGGAGGAGAAAATCTGTGTTTAGTGAGGAACATGAATAAAAAAGGAAAGTTTGGAGTATTTAAGTAAGATTTAGGAAACAGGTTGACCCCAATGGCTGAAACAGAAAAACATTGTGCTTTTTACACTTCCTTTTGGTAGTTGTGGAGCTGCTAGTACAGGGAATTGTATAAAGAATTGCATGGAAGTCAATTTGAAAATATAATTGCAGACTCATTCTTAAAGATGCTTAAAATTAGACTTCATAAAGATGGTCCATTGCAGATAACAAACTATGTTACATATACAGGAGTACTCTACAAATGAAAGGTAAAGGTAACAATCATAATGACAAGAAAACATTTCTAAAAAAAAAGAAAAAAAATGAATTAATAAGACCTGTTACTTGTTTTCTTTACTAATGTTTATTTCATTGTTTTATTTACTGAATTTTTAATTTTATTTATTTCATTGCACATATTTACGGATTTAAAATTTTTATTTTTTTTCAACGTTTATTTATTTTTTTGGGGGGACAGAGAGAGACAGAGCATGAACAGGGGAGGGGCAGAGAGAGAGGGAGACACAGAATCGGAAACAGGCTCCAGGCTCTGAGCCATCAGCCCAGAGCCTGACACGGGGCTCGAACTCACGGACCGCGAGATCGTGACCTGGCTGAAGTCGGACGCTTAACCGACTGCGCCACCCTGGCGCCCCGATTTAAAATTTTTAAATGTACATATTTGCTGATCAGTTTGATAAATTTTAACAATTATATATACACATGTACAACCACTCAAAATATGAGATAGATAATTTCCATATTCCCAGACCTACTCCTTCTTCTAGTCAATTCCTTGCCTACTCTACAAGAGGCAAGCATTTTCCTATTTCTAATACCATAGATTAGCTTATTCTTAGAATTAACATCCCTGATATATAGTCTGGCTTTTCTATGTCTGGTTTGGTTTATTCAACATATCATATTTGAAATTATCCATGTTCTATCATTAGTCCATAATTTTTAATAGCTGACTAGTATTCCATTTTATGACTTAAACATAATTTTCTTACCCATTCTCCTGTTGATGAAAATTAATATTGTTTTCAATCTGATGTTTTCAAAAAGAAGACTGCTATAGGGGTGCCAGGGTGGATCTGTCAGTTAAGCCTTGGATTCCTGGTTTCGGTTCAGGTCATGATCTCACAGTATGTGGCTTTGAGCCCCACATCAGGCTCCATGTTGAAAATGTGGAGCCTGCTTAGGATTTTCTCTCTCTCTCCCTCTCTCTCTCTCTGTCTCTCTCTCTCTCTCCCTTTTTGCCCCTCCTCCACTTGCACTCTCTCTCTTTCAAAATAAATAAATAAATAACTAAATAAATAAATAAATAAAAAGAAGACTGCTATATTTTCCAAATTGTTTTATAGACATAATTTTTTTCATTCCTATGGGTAAATGCCAAAGAACTGTTGGCTATATATTTGTATGTCTTTATGAGAAACTGCCAAACACTTGTCCAAAACTGTTATAGAATTACATATTTTCACTAGCAAATTATTAATGTACAACTCCATATTCTGCACAATATTAGAGAAGGTCTATTATTGATTTATCCATTCTAATGGGTAAAAAAACAAAAAAAAGGATCTGATGTTTTTCATTTGTATTATCTTAAACTAATCAAACACTTTTTCATGTATTTAATGGCCACTCATATAACTTCTTTGGTGAGGTGTCTATTCAGCTCTTCTTCCTACTTTTAACTGAGAGTTTGTTTTTTGTCTTCTTATTATGGAGTTATAAGAATTTCTTATATCTTCTGGATAAAAATCTTTTTTTTTGATATATTTGCTGAAAAAAAAATCTTCCAATGTGTGCCTTGCCCATTTGATATCCTATTGATGTTACTTAATGAGAAATATTTTGTTTTGGTGAAATATAATCAATTTTCTTTTTTTGAAGAAAAAAATTTAATGTTTATTTCTGAGAGAAAGACATGGAGTGTAAGGCGGGGAGGGCCAGAGAGAGAGAGGGAGACAACAATCCAAAGCAGGCTCCAGGTTCCAAGCTGTCAGCATAGAACCCAATGCGGAACTCGAACTCAAGGACTGTGGGATCATGACCTGAGCCTAAGTTGTTAACCGACTAAGCCACCCAGGAGCCCATCAGTTTTTCTCTTTTAAGTCAGTACTTTTTTATATTCTAAGAATATTTTGCCTAGCCAAAGGCTACACATATATTATCTTCTTTATTCTACTAATATTTTCTAATTTTTACATTTAGTACTGAACCACCAGGCACCCCTGGTTAAAACTTCTTTTTGAGTTAATTTGAGTGAGTGATGTAATATAGGGATCTAACTTCATTCTTTTGCATGTGATCAGAGTAATTCTTGGCTCTCATGTCAAATATTAGTTGGCTATATTTGTTCGGGGTTGTTTTCAGCTTTTAATTCTGTTCTAATGGTCTGTGTGTCTATACTTACTCCTACACATTACTGGGTTTTTTTTCTCTTTTTTTTTAATATAAAATTAATTGTGAAATTGGTTTCCATACAACACCCAGTGCTCATCCCAAAAGGTGCCCTCCTCAGTACCCATCACCCACCCTCCCCTCCCTCCTCCTGCCATCAGCCCTCAGTTTGTTCTCAGTTTTTAAGACTCTCTTATGTTTTGGCTCTCTCCCACTCTAACCTCTTTGTTTTTGTTTTTTTTTTTCCTTCCCCTCCCCCATGGGTTCCTGTTAAGTTTCTCAGGATCCACAAAGAGTGAACACATATGGTATCTGTCTTTCTGTATGGCTTATTTCACTTAGCATTGCACTCTCCAGTTCCATCCACATTGCTACAAAGGGCCATATTTCATTCTTTCTCATTGCCACGTAGTACTCCATTATGTATATAAACCACAATTTCTTTATCCATTCATCAGTTGATGGACATTTAGGCTCTTTCCATAATTTGACTATTGTTGAGAGTGCTGCTATAAGCATTGGGGTACAAGTGCCCCTATGCATCAGTACTCCTGTATCCCTTGGGTAAATTCCTGGCAGTGCTACTGCTGGGTCATAGGGTAGGTCTATTTTTTATTTTTTGAGGAACCTCCACACTGTTTTCCAGAGCGGCTGTACCAGTTTGCATTCCCACCAACAGTGCAAGAGGGTTCTTTTTCTCCACATCCTCTCTGGCATCTACAGTCTCCTGATTTGTTCATTTTGGCCCCTCTAACTGGCATGAGGTGATATCTGAGTGTGTTTTTGATTTGTATTTCCCTGATGAGGAGCGACGTTGAGCATCTTTTCATGTGCCTGTTGGCCATCCGGATGTCTTCTTTAGAGAAGTGTCTATTCATGTTTTCTGCCCATTTCTTCACTGGGTTATTTGTTTTTCGGGTGAGGAGTTTAGTAAGCTCTTTATAGATTTTGGATACTAGCCCTTTGTCTGATATGTCATTTGCAAATATCTTTTCCCATTCCGTTGGTTGCCTTTTAGTTTTGTTGGTTGTTTCCTTTGCTGTGCAGAAGCTTTTTATCTTCATAAGGTCCCAGTAATTCATTTTTGCTTTTAATTCCCTTGCCTTTGGGGATGTGTCAAGTAAGAAATTGCTATGGCTGAGGTCAGAGAGGTCTTTTCCTGCTTTCTCCTCTAGGGTTTTGATGGTTTCCTGTCTCACATTCAGGTCCTTTATCCATTTTGAGTTTATTTTTGTGAATGGTGTGAGAAAGTGGTCTAGTTTCAACCTTCTGCACGTTGCTGTCCAGTTCTCTCAGCACCATTTGTTAAAGAGACTGTCTTTTTTTCCATTGGATATTCTTTCCTGTTTTGTCAAAGATTAGTTGGTCATATGTTTGTGGGTCTAGTTCTGGGGTTTCTATTCTATTCCATTGGTCTATGTGTCTGTTTTTGTGCCAATACCATGCTGTCTTGATGATTACAGCTTTGTAGTAGAGGCTAAAGTTTGGGATTGTGATGCCTCCTGCTTTGGTCTTCTGCTTCAAAATTACTTTGGCTATTGGGGGCCTTTTGTGGTTCCATATGAATTTTAGGATTGCTTGTTCTACATTCGAGAAGAATGCTGGTGCAATTTTCATTGAGATTGCACTGCATGCGTAGATAGCTTTGGGTGGTATTGACATTTTTACGATATTTATTCTTCCAACCCATGGGCACGGAATGTTTTTCCATTTCTTTATATTTTCTTCAATTTCCTTCATAAGCTTTCTATAGTTTTCAGCATACAGATCTTTTACATCTTTGGTTAGATTTATTCCTAGGAATTTTATGCTGCTTGGTGCAGTTGTGAATGGGATCAGTTTCTTTATTTGTCTTTCTGTTGCTTCATTACTAGTGTATAGAATGCAACTGATTTCTGTACATTGATATTGTATCCTGCAACTTTGCTAAATTCATGTATCAGTTCTAGCAGACTTCTGGTGGAGTCTATCTGATTTTACATGTATAATATCATGTCATCTGCAAAAAGTGAAAGCTTGACTTCATATTTGCCAATTTTGATGCCTTTGATTTCCTTTTGTTGTCTGATTGCTGATGCTAGAACTTCCAACACTATGTTAAACAACAGTGGTGAGAGTGGACATCCCTGTCATGTTCCTGATCTCAGGGGGAAAGCTCTCAGTTTTTCCCCATTGAGGATGATATTAGCTGTGGGTTTTCATAAATGTCTTTTATGATGTTTAAGTATGTTCCTTCTATCCTGACTTTCTGAAGGGTTTTTATTGATAAACGATGCTGAATTTTGTCAAATTATTTTTCTTCATCGATTGACAGGATCATATAGTTCTTATCGTTTCTTTTATTAATGTGAGGTATCACACTGATTGAGTTGCAAATGTTGAGCCAGCCCTGCATCCCAGGAATGAATCCCACTTGATCATGGTAAATTATTCTTTTTATGAATTGTGGAATTCAATTTGCTAGTATCTTATTGAGAATTTTTGCATCCATAGTCATCAGGGATATTGGCCTATAGTTCTCTTTTTTTCCTGGGTCTCTGTCTGGTTTAGGAATCAAAGTAATACTGGCTTCATAGAATGAGTCTGAAGTTTTCCTTCCATTTCTATTTTTTGGAGTAGCTTGAGAAGGATAGGTATTATCTCTGCTTTAAACGTCTGGTAGAACTCCCCTGGGAAGCCATCTGGTCCGGGACTCTTATTTGTTGGGAGATTTTTGATGACTGATTCAATTTCTTCACTGGTAATGGGTCTGTTCAAGCTTTCTATTTACTCCTGATTGAGTTTTGGAAGCGTGTGGGTGTTTAGGAATTTGTCCATTTCTTCCAGGTTGTCGAGTTTGTTGACATATAATTTTTCATAGTATTCCCTGATAATTGCTTGTATCTCTGAGGAATTGGTTGTAATAATTCCATTTTTATTTATGACTTTATCTATTTGGGTCATCTCCCTTTTCTTTTTGAGAAGCCTGGCTAGAGGTTTATCTTTTTTGTTTATTTATCAAAAAAACAACTCTTGGTTTCATTGATCTGCTCTACAGTTTTTTTAGATTCTATATTGTTTATTTCTGCTCTGATCTTTATTATTTCTCTTCTTCTGCTGGGTTTGGGGTGTCTTTGATGCTCTGCTTCTATTTCCTCTAGGTGTGCTGTTAGATTTTGTATTTGATATTTTTCTTGTTTCTTGAGATAGGCCTGGATTGCAATGTATTTTCCTCTCAGAACTGCCTTCGCTGCATCCCAAAGCATTTGGATTGTTGTATTTTCATTTTCGTTTGTTTCCATGTGTTTTTTAATTTCTTCTCTAATTGCCTGGTTGACCCATTCATTCTTTAGTAGGGTGTTCTTTAACCTCCATGCTTTTGGAGGTTTTCCAGACTTTTCCCGTGGTTGATTTCAAGCTTCATAGCATTGTGATATGAAAGTATGCATGGTATGATCTCAATTCTTGTATACTTATGAAGGGCTGTTTTGTGACCCAGTATGTGATCTATCTTGGAGAATGTTCCATGTGCACTCGAGAAGAAAGTATATCCTGTTGCTTTGGGATGCAGAGTTCTAAATATATCTGTCAAGTCCATCTGATCCAATGTATCATTCAGGGCTCTTGTTTCTTTATTGACCATGTGTCTAGATGATCTATCCATTGTTGTAAGTGGGGTATTAATGTCCCCTGCAATTACCACATTCTTGTCAATAAGGTTGCTTATATTTGTAATTGTTTTATATATTTGGGGGCTCCTGTATTCGGCACATAGACATTTATAATTGTTAGTTCTTGTAGGATAGACTCTGTAATTATTATATAATGCCTTTCTTTATCTCTTGTTACAGCCTTTAATTTGAAGTCTAGTTTGTCTGATATAAGTATGGCTACTCCAGCTTTCTTTTGACTTCCAGTAGCATGATGGATAGTTCTCCATCCCCTCACTTTCAATCTGAAGGTGTCCTCAGGTCTAAAGTGAGTCTCTTGTAGACAGCAAATAGATGGGTCTTGTTTTTTTATCCATTCTGATACCCTATATCTTTTGGTTGGAGCATTTAGTCCATTTACATTTAGTGTTATTATAGAAAGATATGGGTTTAGAGTCATTGTGATGTCTGTAGGTTTCATGCTTGTAGTAATGTCTCTGGTACCTTGTCTCACAGAATCCCCCTTAGGATTTCTTGTAGGGCTGGTTTAGTGGTGATGAATTCCTTCATTTTTTGTTTGTTTGGGAAGACCTTTATCTCTCCTTCTATTCTAAATGACAGACTTGCTGGATAAAGGATTCTCAGCTGCATATTTTTTCTGTTCATCACATTGAAGATTTCCTGCCATTCCTTTCTGCCTGCCAAGTTTCAGTAGATAAATCTGTCACTAGTCTTATCAGTCTCCCTTTATATGTTAGAGCACGTTTCTCCCTAGCTGCTTTCAGAATTTTCTCTTTATCCTTGTATTTTGCTAGTTTGACTGATATGTCGTGCAGAAGATCGATTCAAGTTACATCTGAGGGGAGTTCTCTGTGCCTGTTGGATTTCAATGTCTTTTTTCATTCCCCAGATCAGGGAAGTTCTCAGCTGTGATTTCTTCAAGTACACCTTTAGCACCTTTCTCTCTCTCTTCCTCCTCTGTAATCCCAATTATGTGTATATTATTGCGTTTAATTGTGTCAGTTCTCTAATTCTCCCCTCATACTCCTGGATTTTTTTTTATCTCTCTTTTTCTCAGCTTCCTCTTTTTCCATAATTTTAACTTCTAATTCACCTATTCTCCCCTCTGCCTCTTCAATCCAAGCTGTGGTTGCCTCCACTTTATTTTGCAGCTCATTTATAGCATTTTTTAGCTCCTCCTGGCTGTTTCTTCGTCCCTTCATCTCTGTAGTAATAGATTCTCTGCTGTCCTCTATACTTTTTTCAAGCCCAGTGATTAATTTTATGACTATTATTTTAAATTCATTTTCTGTACATTGCTTAAATCGTTTTTGATGAGTTCATTAGCTGTCTCCACTTCCTAGAGTTTCTTTTGAGGAGAATTCTTCCATTTCATCATTTTGGGTAGTCCCTGGAGTGGCGGGAACTGCAGGGCTCTTCCTCTGTGCTGTCTGGAATAACTTGTGTTGGTGGGCGGGGCCTCAGTCAGACCTGATGTCTGCCCCCAGCCCACCACTGGGGTCACAGTCAGACTGGTGTGTACCTTATCTTCCCCTCTCCCAGGGACAGGACTCACTGTGGAGTGGTGTGGCCCCTGTCTGGGCTACTTGCACACTACCAGGCTTGTGGTGCTGCTTCGATGGGATCTGGTGTATTAGCCGGGGTGGATCTGCAAGGTGCACAGGGGTGGGAGGGGCAGACTCAGCTTGCTTTGCTTTTGGTGGTCCACTTCAGAAGGGGCCCTCTGCCACCAGGAGGGAGGCCGACCCGTCGGAGGGATGGATCCACAGAAGCGCATTGTTGGGTGTTTGCACAGTGCAAGCAAGTTCCGAGATGGGAACTGGTTCCCTTGGGGGTTTCAGCTGTGGGATGGGCGAGGGAGATGGCATTTCCCAGAGCCTTTGTTACCCGCCAAGCTGAGCTCTGTCCTCCTGGACTCAACAACTCTTCCTCCCATTGTCCTCGAGCCTTCCTGCTCTGGGAGCAGAGCTGTTGACTTATAATATTCCAGATGTTAACTCCCACTGGCTGTCAGAACACATTCCTTCAGGCCCCTCTGCTTTTGCAAGTCAGACTTGGGGGCTCTGCCTTGCCGTGGGGGCTGCCCCTACACTGCCCCAGCTTCCTCCCGCCAGTCCGTGTAGTGTGCACTGCCTCTCCGCCCTTCCTACCCTCTTCCGTGGGCCTCTCGTCTATGCTTGGCTCCGGAGGGTTGTTCTGCTAGTCTTCTGGTGGTTTTCTGGTTTATTTAGGCAGATGTGGGTGGAATCTAAGTGGTCAGCAGGACGTGGTGAGCCCACCATCCTCCTACACCCCCATCTTCCTCCAAAATCTGTACATTACTGTTTTGATTATTGCAGCTTTGTGGGACTTTTTTTTTTTTTAAACCAGAAAGTGTGATGCCTCTGTCTTTGCTTTTCTTTATCAGGATGGCTTTAGGTTTTTGGGGTTTTTGCTATTCTTTACAAAATTTAGGGTTGCTTTTCTACTTCTGTGAAACCTGCTATTGGAATTTTGATAAGGCTTATGTTGAATCTCTAGATTACTATGGGCAGTATAGACATTTTAAAAATATTCTATAAGCACCAGATATTTTGCTATTTGTATCTTCATCTTTTTAAAATATTATTTAGAATATGGTAAATTATTGCAGTTCCATCTAAATGTTAATATCAACTTAATTTTTTTTCAAAAATTCTACTAGTATATTTGCTGAGATTGCATTGACATAACTGGAAAGAATAGATATCTTAATATTATTGAGGTTTTCAAACCATGTATATAGTTATATCATTATTTATGTCTTCTCCAATATCTGAGCATATGTTCTGATATTAATGAAAAAATCTTGAATGTATTTTGTTATTATTATTCACAGTATTTTTTATGTTATGTTGCATTATGTATCAAAAACTATTACAAGCGGTATATTTATACCACATTCCAATTGTTTGTTTCTAGAGTGCAATAATACTTATGATTTTGTATACTAACATTGTTTCCTGCTACGTGGCCACCAAAATCTATTAGCCTTAATAATTCTTTGTAGATCTGAAATAATATTTCATGTACACAGTCATGTCATCTCTAAAGACATCTCACTATTTCCTTTCTGATCATTATACCATGAGTCTCTTTTCCCCTGGGAAGGAATTTTCTGGAATTTAGTTCACTTGTATATCTTTGTTTTCTGCTTTTTTTTTTTTTCATTGGTGTTTTAAAAACAACAGCAGGAACTCTGATTTTGTAGTTTTTGGCTTGTTCTCATTGTTTGGGTGAGAACAGTGTTCTTTCTTGTAACTTTCTACTTCCTTTTCAAAGTCAAATTCCCACATGTATCTTGCCATAGCTGGGAAATTAATTCTTTTAAGCACTGTAACTTAAGGCTGAATATCCCAAAAGTATATTCACATAAGAAACTATGAGAAAATATATCATGTTGCCTATTAACTATATTATCTGTTTAAATTTTATCAATATTAATTTAAGGATCTGGTGATATTTTAAACACTGATATCCCCTTAGAATTTAATACAATGTTTTTTCAGTAAGAAAGAAGTCAAAAGCAATAGTTGGAGACTTCTGGCATGTATTCAGAATATAGAAAGTGGGAACAGTATCTATCCCAACTTAACAACAATGCTGAACATTATATCTTTTATGGGAAATGAAAATAATACAAATAACCATAATGAGAAACAAATACATACCTGTTAAAATGACTAAGACCAAAAGAAAACTGACCATACCAAATACTTAGAAGGACATGGAGTAAGTGGAACTCTTCTGCTCTGCTGGTGGGAATGCAAACTTGTATGGTGACTTTGGAAAATGGTTTTGTAAAAATTAAACACACACAACATGACCCAGTTATCTCATTACAGGTATTTAATTGGAAAAAACAAAACAAAACAAAACAAAACTTATGTTCACACAAAAACCTGTACTTAAATGCTTATAACAGCTTTATATATAATAAAATCTGGAAACAACACAGATGTCCTTTAACCACTGAATGGATAAACTCTGATACCACTATATATTGGAATAGCTCTTTCTTAGCCATAAAAAGGAATTGGCTATTGATACATACAACATACATGTTGCTAAGTGCAAAGAACCAAAACCAAAAGACTGAATACTGTATGATTCTATTTGTTCAGCATTCTAGAAATGGCAATATTGGGGGACTAAAACCAGATCATTGTTGCTTGCCAATGTTAGGGAGTACAGACAGTGGTTGATTAAAATGGGATGCTCAGGGGAAATTTTAATTTTGATGGATCTGTTCTATGCCATGCTTATGGTGATGGATCACAATTCTATGCATTTGTCAAGCCTATAGAACTGTATACCATAAAGAGCAAATTGTAATGTATGTAAATTAATAATAATAAAAATAAACGACCAAAAAAAGAAGTAATAGAAGAAAAACTCTCCATTCAGTTCAGACTCAAACAGATGCATGCATAAAACATTACTAGCAAGTGTCTCACATGACTTTTTTTTTATTTTAGAGTTTTCTAATTTACCAAAACACTTTCTTACCAAGACATTAAGCATTTTTTAATCATTTAATGTGACAAAATTGATAATTTCACTGTGATTGAATTAAAACCAACAGAAATCCCCAGCAAAGACAGGTGGTCAAGGGAAGAGCCTTGGGCAGAGCCAATTTATGAGGACTACTCTTATTCTTCAGCAACGTGTGATTCCCTGACACATGGGAATGTGGCTTATTGTGATTCCTTAGGGTATCTTGTGGATTTAGTTATGTTAAATAAAAGTATTTTATATTAATTCAGAGTCTAAATGGTAAGAGCTCTTTATTACAAAGATAAACTAATGTGAAAAGCACAACACAGCCACATCCTTTCCCTTCCCTTCTCTTCTCTGGCATCCTGGTGTGCTTAGTAAATGGCTTCTGTAGTCCAACATTTTATATCAGGAAGTGGGACATTAGCTAAACTGCCTTCTTTTCTTTAAGACAGTACTTTCAGTGAGGGCTTTTTCCAGTATTTGATTTGGCAAATTTCAGTAATTTCTGCAAACCATTAGTTATCAGCAAATTGAGTATAAGCATCTTGTGAACTGCTTTTGTGATATTAAATCGGTAACTAGATCTATTTGAGTATTTCTACTATGGACAATGTTTAGTGAGTTAAAATATGCATTCAGGATATCATTCAGTAGTATATGATTCTGTTAGTTTCTCCTCTTTCCTTCCATTTCCCTTTAAAATACATACACACAAACATATACATATATGCATACACACCAACACTGTCAAACTAGGTGTCATTGAGATATATTTTATGATGTTTTTAAATAATTTTATTCAAATATTTACCTAATACTTTTTCAGCTTATAGAACTAATTGAGGAAGAAAATTACATAAAATATTGGCAAAAATACATTCATCAAAAAATAATTGGCAATTTTATTATTTATGATAAAAAGTATACTACTAATATAGCCTCATCAATTTGATTTAAAAAATGCTTATCAGCCATGTATTAGATTTGATCAAATAAGTAATTTCAAGAAACAGTAACTCTTAACAAAATGTGAAAATCTTCCTCAAAGCTCTTTGTTTACATGGCCCTTGAATTTTTCAAATCAATAATCGCAGTAAAAGCAAATTATCACAGTGAAAGCAAAAAGAAATGAAGACTTCAGAGTGAGGGCAAAATGCTGATAATCTGTCTTGTGTATCCTTGGTCTAAAGGAATCATAGACTTCTCATGTTTATGTGTTACTAGTTAAAATTTTCCCCTGTTAAAAAGAAGGAACATATCAAATAAAAGGTAATCTGGAAACAGCACAGAAACACAAGCAGCAATATAAAAGCTACATTTATAGATATATAATATTAATCATTTTCCTCTTTCATATCCTTTATAAAATCAGGTTCAAGAATTTTTTTCCTCATGCCACTTGTTCTAACTTTCTTTTCAGATTCAGCAAGCTCAGGATTGAACTTTGGCATGTTTAAAAATGAAGAACCTATTGGATTACAATATACAGCCCCCTTTAATTTCTTTTGCAGCCTCACATTTCCTTCCCATTATTCATCTGGGAATGAGAAATTTTTCCACAGATCTAGTTTGGCCTAAAAATATCATCTAATTCATAAACATATGCTTTTTTAATTCCGATGCTACCCAGTCAATATTCTTTCATAACCTGGGACATGATGCATAAAAGGGGAAAACTATAATATACATGATCACAACAAATAAAAGATGCTACATAAAAATAGACCATAAGGAATTCTATTTTCTTTAAATTTTCACATGAAAAAGAAACCCATACAAACAACAGACATTGTTAATTTCTTTAACCTATGCACTTGATTTGTATTTCTCCAAATAAAGAATGCATTTCCAAGCTTTCTAGAATTGGTTTTCATAACAGAATCCATGATTTGTAGCTACCGTGCTTATTTATACACTTTTCCAACTAGAAAGGACTTATTTCTTCTGCAAAGAATAATGCTGATGACAAGGTTGTGCATATTTCAGCTTCTTTCATACTTAAACAAAATATCAGAAGTCATAATCAGGATATAGCATTTTTAGGGCCTAATTTATTATTTTGTGCTTTAGTTTCAGGGGATTTTCATAAGATTTTCAGCATGGCTACACTTTTGTATTTAAAAAAAAGTAGTGAGTTAGTAGGTGTCATTATGTAGAATACTTATCCCCAGTGACAACCTTTGAAAATAGTTTTATAATAACTAAAACAACAATCACAATGTTTGAAGTCTTAAGTTTTAGGTGCAATTTAATAAACATCTGTTTTCTTTTAGAGGTAAAACTAAAAATCTAATGCAATCTAATACTGTTGAAGTATTTGAAATAGTATTTGTGTGCTTTCTTAAAATGCTTCAGTAACAAACTATAAATTACAATTTGAATGCACTACAACTTGATCAAATGTGGTAATATGTAGTTGGCACCTTGGAATAAAAATGAAAACACTGGAAATTCAAATATGTTTGATTCTAGCAATTTCCTCCAGTACATTCATGAGCTTAAGTCAGCAAATGTTATTGCTGTTACTAATGTATACACTAATTTTTGGTTTTGTTTTGTTTTTTGTTTTTGTTTGGTTTTGGTTTGTGTTAAAGATGTATCGTTGCAACATGATTTTCTGTGGCTCATTTGCTTTTATCTAAAAGTGTGTCTCTCTCTTCTATAACTAGAAAATAAATCGAATATATAATCAAAAGTCTCCTAAAAAACAAAAGTCCAGGGCCAGATGGCTTCTCAGGGGACTTACACCAGACATTTAAAGAAGAATTAATACTTGGGGTGCCTGGGTGGCTGAGTCATTTAAGCCTCCGATTCTTGATTTAAGATCATGTCGTGATCTCACAGTTCATGAATTCAAGCTTTGTGTCCAGCTCTGCACTGACAGACGGAGCCTGCTTGGGATTCTCTCTCCCTCGATTTCTGCTCCTCTCTCTTTGTTTCTCTGTCTCAAAATAAATAAATTAATTAAATTAATTTTAAAAAAAGAAGAGTTAATACCTATTTTTCTCAAATTCTTCCCCAAGCTAAAAATGGAAAGAAAGCTTCCAAACCCATTCTGAGGCCAACATTACCTTGATTCCAAAACCAAAGACCCCACCATAAAGGAGAATTACAGGCAAATATCCCTGATGAACATGGATGCAAAAATTCCAACAAGATACTAGCAAATCAAATCCAACAGTACATTAAAAGAATTATTCACAATTAGGTAGGATTTATTTCTGGGCTGCAGGGTTGGTTCAATATTTGTAAATCAATCAACATGATACACCACATTAATAAAGGATAAGAATCATATGATGCTCTCAATAGTTGCAGACAAAGCATTTGTCAAAATACAGCATCCATTCTTGAAAAAAACCCTCAACAAAGCATGGATAATTATAGAAAGAACCCAAATGTCCATCACCTGATGAATGGATAGAGATGTTGTATACACACACACACACACACACACACACACACACACACACACATTCCAGTGTCCAACTATTATTCATAGCTGAATAGTGTTCCATTATATATCAAAGTATACTATATGGAATAATACTCTATATAGTCAAATCTTCTTTATCCGTTCATTTATTGATGGATACTTGGGCTGCTTCCATATTTTGGCTACTGTAAATAATGCTGCAATAAACACAGAGGTGCATATATCCCTTTGAATTAATGTTTTCATATTCTTTGGGTAAACAGTAGTGTGATTACTGGATCAAATGGTAGCTCTATTTCTATTTTATTTTTTTTTGAGGAACCTCCATACTGTCTTCCACAGTGGCTGCACCCATTTGTATTCCCATCAACAGTGTGCAAGAGTTTATTTTTCTCCTGTCTTATATTCAGTATACTTATACTTATGTACTGCTTCACCCTCCTGGCCTTGCAGTGGATGAAGCAATCGGCCCAGGTATAGGAATTTAGATTGCCATTTCATATTCATTATGAGTCATAAGACACTCACTTGTTGCAAGTCCAAATAATTATTCAACACTGTCATTCCATCTACAGAAGACCTTCAACATTATTAGCCTCAACTTTTAGCTTTAGCTGGAGTTTATACCCTAATAGTTTTTCTTATTTTTACTTTGTTTATCTATTAGAGTTGGCACTGGACTAATATATTTCATATGTACAATATAATGGCATATCCAACTCTGTAGAAGAGGCTAAAGTTGCATAGGCCTAGGTTGTCCTTAGATGAGGAAGAGTACTAGCAAGAGATTATACCTGAGATGCCTTTTGAAAACGAGGTAGTAATTTTATATATGAGAAGGAAAGAATAAGGTCTATGGTGGTTGGATTGATTTAGGTTTACATATGTATGTTTCACTCCTTGAAAATGATTTGAGGAAATTATTTTGAAAATGTATATTACAAGTAAGTGATATTGACTTAGAACTGTAAGTGAACTTGATCCAATAGGCATTTTCACCAGCATGCTTATAATAAAATACCCAATGCATTTATTAAAATATACATTTGCAGGATATTATGATTCAGTATGGAATCAATATTGGGAAATGCTGTAGTAGGCAAGAACAAGCCATTTTAGTCTTATGTGTAGGACAATGGTATGGTAAGTTGCAAAATGTTTGGTCTTCACGGGCCATGATTCTCCCAGTTGCTACACAGTAAGTGACCAGTACATAACTGTTCTATAAATGAAACTGCATAAATTATTTTTAAAGGTTAATCTAGAAGTTATATAAAATATGAATTGGAATGGAGAAGTGATAGAAATGTAGTGGACAGCTATGATATACTGGAATTATATTGATGGTATCGATAAAAAAGAAAAACAAGCAAAAAAACTTAGAAAAAAATCTGTGTCATTATTCTGAAAGATTTCTGACAATCTTTAGGTTTTTTATTATATATTGTACTGGATATTGCTTTGAAATGTCAGCTACATATTTTTGATACTTTTCCAAGACACAATAGAAACAGAACAGAGAAAGCCTTCGTACAATCAGCATTATATTTGCAGGCTGTTGAAATTTCATTGTTTGAATGACATGTTGAGATGTTAGGCTGGACGTATAGTTCACTGTCACTTTATTATATATAAATAAATTACCTTTGCTTATACTATCCCTACTTTGTAGAGCAACCTTCATCTGCCTCTGTTTCTACCAGATGAAACCCTATCTATTCTTCAAGCATTAATTGCAATTTTGCACCATCAGTTTAATTGTATTTTTCTTCATAGAGCTAAAGCTGATCTCCACTCTAATGAGCATAGAGCTTAGTGCTTCTTTCTTTTTAAAATACTACATCATGATTTGAAACATTATGATTGCATATATTGATGTCCTCTATAGTGTAGTCAAAGTTGCCTTTTATCTTTCTGTCATGGTTTTTACATCTAATACTTTACATACAATGATCCTTAATTAGATTTGTTCAATAAATAAATGAATTTTAAAAAAGTTGACATTCTACTAATTCCTTAATCCTTTTCCATAATTAAAAGAACTGAGGCAGAAACCTCAGTTTTACAGATTGTTAATTTGATGTTAAGATTGGTTTAAAGTTTATTTTTAATGTTTTATTTCACCTTTTGCTTTTCTGTTTTTGTTTTTAATAATTTTATGTTAACTAAAAACACATTAACTTAAGAAATATTTTTATTACCAAATATAAAACTTATCCTAGGCCACATATACATAGATATTCAAGAAACATTTTTCAAAGCAAACACAGTACGGCATTCTAAGATTCAGTGACAGTTTGAATGGAGGCTCTAAAGCAGTGCTAGTTTTATATAATTGGTAGCATATGTGGCAGCAATTACTAATTAGATAATTGGAAGCATATGGCAGCAATTACTGTCAATCAAATTATGCAATATCCCAGTAGGTATAGTAATACCTTTAGTGCAGAAATGTCTGATATGTATGTTCTCAATTTGATCAAGGGATTAATGAGAGCATTCTATGCTATTGTTTGAGTCAGTACCA
The DNA here is from genome assembly GCF_027475565.1 of Acinonyx jubatus. Taxonomy (NCBI): domain Eukaryota; kingdom Metazoa; phylum Chordata; class Mammalia; order Carnivora; family Felidae; genus Acinonyx; species Acinonyx jubatus. Next base: position 90,697,375 of record NC_069385.1, on the reverse strand, counting down.
ATGAACAATGCTTAGAAGCAATCTATAACTTTAATTGAGGTCGTGGCTACAGTATGTGACAGCAGCTATGAATTGGCCCATCCAATTTGCTGTGGCTCATTAAGATATCCACTGCTCAAGAATTGTGTAGACAGGTCACAACAAATCATACCAAGTGAATTGTTCAGTGAGGTACAATTCTATTGTACAGGCATGGCCTAAGGCCAGGTTTATGTATCACAAAAAAAAATGCCCATGATATAGTATACACAGTGTATCCAGGTCTTAGCTGGATTGTCAGATGCATCATGTTCTCTGGCAGCAATAGCTCATTAAGATCTATATCCAGAGAATAATGCAGCCCATGCTTATAATATGTCATGGTTTCTATGGAAGCCCATAGATACACCACTATTAATCTGTTGTGAGAAGGAAACCTAGTTTTGGATTGGAAGGCAGAGCACTCTGCTTGCCCAGAAAAAAATTGCTTTCATAGACCATATGGGTATGTAGGCTTCGTTGCTGACCCTTCTTGATCAAATTTGGCCCTCAACAATGCATATTCAATATGCTCATAAACATTCCAAGTTCAGATGAAGAGACAAATCATTAAATGTATTATGAAGGTATCAAGCTTCAGATCAGAGTACTTGGTTGCTCTGTTGCTCTTCTGTTTCAGATAGCTGTAGACAACCCTGTTATGAGTTGCCAAAAATACTGCCATATTGCCTGAAATAGAACTTGCTTGCCTATGTAGATCCCTTTCTTTTTCTTTTGCCCTTTGAATGCTTACATCAATAATTTTGTCACATATTTGTGCTCACACATGCATCTACAGTCACACACGTAAGCCCACACACTTTATCATAACATGGGTCTACTATCTACGTTGGAAACCAGAAAAATTGAAACTTCAATGGGAGCTAAGAAATAGTCTTCCTTTGTATCAAGACGTTGTCTTTTCCTCTGACAGTAACATATGATAGGGATAGGCCATTGTGGTTCTAATGTTATGCAACACATAATTATAGTAACTAATGTTATGTGCATGTTCATATATATAAAGACAGTGATAAAGATTGTGTTATGTATCTGAAATAATAATAATAATAATAGTAATAATAATAATAATAATAATAATAATAAATAGCCCTTCAAATTACCTGGCATTTAAAGCTATGAATCTGCTTAGGCTATTATATTTTCCTTATACCATAAACATCTGTGCACACACTTTTAGTTTCAACAATTCATTCAGCAGATATTTATTGTTTAATGGGCTCCAGACAGTGTGGTAAGTCCTGTGTGCATAGGATGAATACACCCAAAGTAAAATTTCTGCCTTCATAGAGATACAGTTTAGTGCAGAAAAACAGTATAAACAGCATGAATAATAAATTATGTAAGTGCTAAGTAGGAGAAAGCAGCTGTGAGAAGAGATGGGGAGAGACTGTGGGAAAACAGTGATCAATGACTTGAAGGAGGTGAAGTAACAGGCCATATGTAAAGCTGGAAGAATTCCCCAAGTACTAAGTAGAGCAAGAGAATGAGGGAGAAGAGTACCTGGCAAATTCCAGACAAGCCAGGAAGCCAGTGTGGCTGAAGGGGGAATGCAGAGGGCAGAAAAGGAGCGGATCAAGGTAAAGAAGTTAGGAGGTGACTTTCTCTAGGTTTTGAAAGTCATTTTAAGGACTTTGGCTTTTACTGTGAGTGACGTGGGAAGCAACTGAAGACTTCTGAGGAAAGCAGAATTCCAAGTATACTTTAAAAGAATCGCTGCTGCTGTCATTCACGACAGACTAACAGGGAAGGATTGGATCGAGAGGTCAGGTAGAATCTTACCCATTCAAGATAGAAATTATGAGAAGTCACTGAATTCTTGTTCTGTTTACAAAGTAAAGCTAATAGAATATGATAGTCAACTGAATATGAGTTGTGAGACAGATGGGCTTCAAGTTTTTAACTTGTGAGACTTTCCATGAATGCAGTGTGAAAGACTTTAGAAGAAGTAGGGTGTGAATTGTTTATCTTTGGTTTGGTTTGGCTGTTAATACTTTTCTTCTTTGGTGAAGGATGGAATGGTCGATTCAGAAACGTTAAATTTAAGCTTATTATATGTGGTCAAGCTCCATGAAGGAATGTAAAGTAGGCAGTTTGACATTGTGAGAAAGGACTAACAGACCTTTTCCAGCGGGGTATTAGAATTTAAGTTTTGTTTCACTGTCTACTTTTGTGTTCCCCGAAACCTGATATGAATAATATGCTAACGGTGTTACTGACGATAAAGAGTTACTATACTGACAGTAGGTGGAACTGAGAGTTGAAACCAAAATTAATTTAGTTCCAAACAGACTGCAGTATGACACACAAAACAGGTAAATATGCCAAACCAAAATCATGAAGATCATCACAAACTCTATTCTCAAACTCTTTAACACTGGCTCGTTCAGAAACCCATGTTCCAAGATAAGAACATGAACAAATTGAATAAACAGTCACTCTCTGTGAACCATATAGATATATTTTTGTAAGTTTATTTCTTTATTTATTTAGAGAGAGCGTGAGCAGTGGAGGGGCAGAGAGAGAGAGGGAGAGAGGGAGAATCCCAAGCAGGCTCTGCACTCTCAGGGCAAAGCCCCACGTGGGGCTCAATCTCACAAACCGTGAGATCAGGACATGAGCCAAAATCAAGAGCTGGATGCTTAACTGACTGAGTCACCCAGGAGCCCTGAGTGAACCATACATTCTAAAGTCAAGACCACTAACTATTCCAGAACCATTCTAGTTTGCAAAGACTGACACATCCCTACCAATACATTCTATGACTAATTCCAGATCTCACAATCCTATAAGTACCTCTCTTTAACTTCCCCTTTTTGAGACACCCTGCTAATCCTCCCCAAAAGTGTGCCCTTTGTTGCAACAAACTCAAAAACATAAACTTTTTTTTTAAGCTATTGGTGTGTCAGTGGGTGGGCTTTAGCAAATAAACTTTAACACAAAGTGATTTTACTTATGGCAAAAATAATCATGATTAGTAAACTGCATCTGGACTGGGAGAACCATACTTTAAAGGAAGGCATAGCTTTGCACTTCCCTAAATGCAGTGAGTGTGGTAATTGGGTATGACCCTTATGGAGACCGTGGAAGCCATGCCTGTTCAATTGTTACAGAAATATAGCTCCCATGGTACCTGAGGTTATAAAAACTAAGTGGATCATGTAGCTCCTGGAAGGGATTCTGTTTCCCTGCCCCTGAGCTGCTGTAAGAAATGGTACTTGGATTTGAAGAGTTCCCAGAAAAGCCACTCCCCAAGGCAAGCTGCAGTAGCTGTCATATATCCTTCGTGAAGGAGGACTTAGTCTGAGGGCTGAGACAGCTTTGTAAGTCTGAAAGTTTAGGTGAACTTAGGCAGAGTCTGTGGGCATTCCAGTGAGGCAGGCTGGAATTCATAGAGAAGGTCTTTGTTGAGAATGAATGTGTAAATGGCATCATTGTAAAGGTGATATTGAAAACCAGGCTTTAAAGTAGTGCATGCAAATAAAGAAAAGACATCAAAAGAGTGAGGCCTTGGGCATTCTGAATGTAAAGGGTTGAGGAAATAAAGAGAACCATGAAAAGATCCTGAGAAGAAATTGTCAGTGGTGAGGTGCAAGAATTCTCCATACTAGGAACCAAGTGAAGTGTTTTAAGGAGCGAGTAATTAAGTTTATCAAATGCTTCTGTTAGATCAAAGAGGATGAGGAATGGGAATTGAATATTGGATTTAGCAACATATGGGTATTTGCTGATCTTAACAGCAGAACTTTCAGTAAATTCATAAGAGCAAACACATGATTAGAGAGGGTACAAGAGATAATAGGTAGGAGGAATGAAAACTGAGAGAGCAGATGACACTTTTTGTGAAGAGAAAGATAAATGATAGTATTATTGGAGAATGAAGTAAGCCCAAGACAGAGTTGTTTGTTTGTTTTTTTCCTCCTTTTATCATATCTCTCTCCCCTTTTCTTTCCCCAGAAGCTTGTAATGCAGTCTGCATGTATATTAGCTGGATGGTCCTCAAGAGAAGGAAACTGATGGTGATGCAAGAGGAAGGGGGAAATCTAAGGTTTTGGATGGATGAGGAGATAAGCATAAAATAAAGGGTTGGCCTTCCATAGAAGCACAGTGTGTTTATCTGTATTCATGTCCACTCAGAAGTTTGAGAGAAAGCTTGATTACTTCTCTCCTTTCAGATTCAACACACCGAGTTTCTGTTTATTCATTAATTAAATTTTTATTCAACACCTTCTAGGCCTTAGGTATTTCTGAACTGCTGGGGACACAGCAGTGAACAAAACAAATTAATGGCCGCCCTACCTTCATGCTGTTTGCCTTTTAAGGAACCTTTTGAATTTGAAAAACAAATTGAAGAATAAAATAATCTGTTACAGTTTTTGTCCAATATCTTTTTTAGAAAATCACTTCAGTGTAGCCTTAGTTGTCTTTGTTGAAATTTCAGTGTAACTATTTGCTGGGAAAAGAAACATGAAAGAAACAGCTTGGGTAATGTTTCTTTTAAAAGAACTCCTTATTCAGCTGACAGAAATGATTGTGTCTGGTAATCACTGTTTACAAAGAACTGATGAGATTGTGTCAGCAGAGGTTTGAGAAGGAACACTGAATACTTCCAGATCTAGTCCATAAGTTCTTTCCTGAGACTGGCCAGACAAAATCAATATAAAGCCTCCATAGGTTTCTTTTCATGTCCCATGGAAAAATAACTAACTTGGCAAGTGCTGCAATCAGTTACATCTTTTCAACATCAAAATCTATTTCAGTGACTAGATAGCCTTGTAACTAATGTTTTGTATAAAAGACAATTCACCATCTGTTACTTTAAATGTGGTCAATAGAACATTTTACCACTCAAGGTAATAACCACAATTTTCCCCACAAAGATATTGTTCATTGTTTGTGCATGACTTCTATTTCTAAATCACCTCAAGGACCTAGATAAGCATTTAATTGAAAGGAAAATAGGCAAAACCTATTTGTTGAGACTTATTTATGTACAGGAAAAAGCAAACAAACAAAAAGACCTTCGTACTCTCTAAAGTAGGATATTTCTTCTCTGAACCTTCCATTCTGGCCTCCCCTTTTTTTTTCACCACACAAATTTTCATCTTGATTTTTATCAACTCTCATCCAATTTCTTAAACATTCCATTCATTAATTCATTTTGCCTGTGATTCTGTAGATCCCATGGTTAAGTAATAAGTACCTTATTTGATAGACTCCATTGAAAAGCTATTGATTTAGAATTTCTTAGAGGTGGGAGTCTGGGGATCTTCATTCTAAAACAACACCCAGATAGGGGTCCCTGGGTGGTTCAGTCAGTTAAGCGTCCTACTCCTGATATGGGCTCAGGTCAGATCTCACGTTTTCTGAGATTAAGCCCATGTTGGGTTCTGCACTGACAGTGAAAAGCCTGTTTGGAATTCTCTTTCTCCCTCTCTCTGCTCCTCCCCTGCTTCCTTCCTTCCTTTCTCTCTCTCTCTCTCTCTCTCTCTCTCTCTCTCTCTCTCTCTCCCTCCCTCCCTCCCTCCCTCCCTCCCTCCCTCAAAATAAATAAACATTAAAAAAGAAATGAAAACACCACCCATGTAAAGTTATACACACATGAAGGTTTAAAAACCAGGACCCTAGAGCCTCTAATTGGCCCTAGATTTGAGGAATATTGATTGTTGGTCAAGAAATAATGTTAGCATCTCCTTCAACTGATTTTGCCCTTAATTTTAAGACCATGGTGATTATGAAATATTGTTGTTGCTATTATCATTGTAAGTTTTGTTTTAATACCTAAAGCTATTCTTCTCAACTGGAGTGGGATAAGATTTTTGCCACCCATGGGAAATCTGACAATATCTAGAGTCATTTTGGGTTGTGATTCAGAGGGTTTGGGAGTGCAGCTGTGCCTAGTGGATGGGAGTCAGGGATGCTTCTTAGTATCCTACAATGCATCATACAGGCCCCCACAGAAAAAGAACCATCTGGATAAAAATGTTAATATAATGGGAGCTGAAAAAACTTGCCCTAAAGCAATTGCCTAGAATTGTTAACAATTACATCATGCATCTTTGTCCACACAACCCATAGCTCAAGGGCATTTTTTTTTAATAGCCAGACAAATCTACTTGTAACCATGGAAATTCTACAAGGAAAGAGGCAGACCACTAGCGTATTTTGATCTTCTGCATCCCCACACACTCAGCTTAATACACAAGAGAATTAGAGTCTCTTTTTTTTTTAATTTTTTTAACGTTTATTTTTGAGACAGAGAGAGACAGAGCATGAACAGGGGAGGGGCAGAGAGAGAGGGAGACAGAATCTGAAACAGGCTCCAGGCTCTGAGCAGTCAGCACAGAGCCTGACGCGGGGCTCGAACTCAGGGACCATGAGATCATGACCTGAGCCGAAGTCGTATGCTTTACCGACCGAGCCACCCAGGCGCCCCGAGAATTAGAGTTTCTAGGGAGAGGGGAAACAGTACACTAAAAAAGGTAACATCATAAAATCTGAATGTCAAAATGGCACAATTGCATAAACTTTAAATATTATTTTTTATGCTCTGGATATCCAAGGTAGAATCTTACTTTTATGAAAATTATAAAATAATAAGAAACTGTAATGGCAGAGAATAAGTGAAGCTGATTTTTTTTTCTTTTTGACCACACAAAGTAAAAATTCTTTGCTAATTTGTGTAAAATTTCATTTGTTATGTAACAGCGTGTTAGAGATGTAACAGTAGGCTTCTGTGCCATCTGGGATTTGCAGCTAAGCAAAGTAGAAGCATCATAGAGCACAGTACAGTAAAAAGGAATGGTGCTTTAGGTCATCAAAATTCACTAACACAGTCTTAGGAATCAATAATAAATTGATATTCCAGAAAGCATACTCAGGAGGGCAATTCCAGAGGTATAGAAAATCTTATCCCCATGGCACAGAATTGTTTCCTGTAAAAAGTAAAACAAAAATAAAAGCAAAAACAAAAACATGGTAGATATTGAGTAAACACAGAGACAAAGTTCATGCTGTGATTACGGAATAGCTGCATTAGGAATTAGACATCCATTATATTGAATAAGAAAAGGATTTCCAATTTGATAAAAAAAAAAAAGCAAACAAAAACCTTAGATACTAGATGTCTTCTCAAAAGATTATCCTTTTCCAAACATATAATTTTGTGATTACAATATGAAAGATTGTCCTAAGAATAATTTGCTGAAAGAAAAAGCACTTCAGAAAACTATATAGTGTCTCTCACTCCCAAATTTATATCACGTTAATTTTATTTTTTCATTAATATGACAATTGTTTCATGAAAGCCTGTCTCATACCAGGTTCTGCATATATGCTAATACTGAGGTGAACAATACGAAGTATCTTTTCTCATGGAACTTCAAATTTATCAAGGGGTGCCTGGGTGGCTCAGCTGGTTAAGCGTCCAGCCCTTGGTTTCGGCTCAGGTCATGATTTCATGGTTTGTGAGTCTGAGCCCTGCATATCTCACTCTTCCTTTCTCTTAAAATAAATAATAAATACTTAAAAAAACAAAATTAAAAATAGATAAAATTTATCAAGAGACAAAATATTTTTAAAAAGCAAAGCAATGAAGCATGCACTTTTTGTCAAAAAGAAAGTTAAAATAGATGACAAGGCTGGTTATGGGTAACTTTTATATATACATATATGTGTATATATATGTGTGTGTGTATATATACATATATATGTATAAAATGTGAACTAGTACATATATATCTAATGGTTCTCAGAGGAGGTGATGTTTGATACTGTGCTTTATTTTCCATACATTTATACAAATGTAATAAAAAATTTGCCTATTGAAAAATAAGATTTCTAAAGTCTGTGTAGTATTCTATCTTGTTAATATTGAACTTTTATGTCAATGTCTTATTTTTAGCATATAGTTTTATGTCAAATAATTAATGGGTCAAATTAAATAGTTTAAAAGTTTGACACAAATTTTGAATATACCTTTGGAAGAATTTAACCATTTTTAATCTCCTAAAAATGTGTAAGGCAAATTTTTACAAAATTCTAACCAGCATGTTTGTTTTCCTTAAAAAAAATACATCACAATTTGAACAGTTAAAAAATGCATAATATTTTTGAATTTACATCTTTTAATTCACTAGTGGGCATAACTATTATACATGTTTATTGGGCATTTTTATTTTCATACATGTAAATATACTTTAGATCAACTGCTAATAAATATACTTTATATCAACTGCTTGATGACTTCTTAATATTATGTAACAAGAATATTAGACATTTGGTAGTTGCTTATACTGTAATAATTCCTTATAACTAGTTTTATGTATACAGTATTAGAACTGCTTTTTAATCATTTGAATGATCTGCTTTTATCATGAGGTAATTTCATAGTTGAAAGAACATCTTGATGTTATTTATTATCAATAATGAACATTCAAGATTTCAAACTCAAATCAGAATTTTGGAAAAATTGTATCTGAAACGATAAGCCTGTCAGTTTTCCAGCACTTCAAAAACTTTCTGATAAGATAGATGGTGGTCTTAGTGAATGTGAGTTTTTGATATTAATAAAAAATGTCTCAATATTTAGAAGATCTCTTTGAATAACTCACTGAATCTAATTTCCTGAGAGATCAATAGATGGCCTTATAGAAACATGCATGAATGAAGAATCTGTTTAAAGTTGCAAGAAGGATCTTAGGATTTTATGGTAGCTCTCATTAATGAAGCATCATATTCCATATTGCAACTGAACTTCACTAAGATACCACTTGTTAGATTTTGGTGTAGTATTAAAGGAAAATATCCAAAATTATATTAAAATGTCATGAAAATATCCTTCCTCTTTCCAACTACGTATTTGTGAGACTAAATATTTTTTTGTATACTCCAACTAAATCAACACATAGCAACAGATTGAATCAGAAGCTGATACAAGAATCTAACTATCATCTATTAACTCAGACATTTAAAATATTTGCAAAGCCATAAAACAATGCCAATGATATCACTAAATACTTTTGGAAATTATAGTTATTTTTAATAAACATGTTATTTATGTTAACATGTTTATTATCATTTTTAATTATTTAAGATTTTTTTAAATCCTCAATTTTAACTTCTAATATAGTAAATACATCTATATCTATATATGTCTATAATTTCATAATGTGAATAGGTCCTGGATTAATGAGTTTGAAAATTGCTGTATTAAGGTAACTGTGGTAAATAGTGAATATGCAAGGTTGTATTTGTGGCAAGTCCCCATGAGAGAATCATAGCAGAAGTCCTAAGTTTCTACATTAGAGAACTGTACAGTTTCATGAAAGAGTTCTTGGCCAGCTACAGATCCTAGTACAATGGAGCATTTGACCATAAGGTATCATATGATCATATGAGCAGTCCTGTTCATCCTGAGCCAGGACTGAGTGGACAGACCTACCAGTTTAGAAGGTTGAATAGGCCTTCAGAACTTGATTGGAGGTTGAAATAATATCTGGGATCAGGCACAAGAAAGACAAGAGGGCACATGTAAGCTGCAGGAGTAAGGTTCTAACCACCACATTATCATCACTTTTGCAGAAACGGCTCTCTTTTTAAACTATGACCACATCAGAAGTGTCCTTTTGACCAGATGACAAAGGAAATAAAGGTTGAGCTTAATTTTCAGATAATTTGGATAAGTATGCATGTAAAAGATAATAATTAACTGATTACACTATAATTGTACTGGAGGATGGATTTGCAGGGTAAGGGAATCCTCCTTTTCTTGTGCTAAGAGTGGAATATGGTATCGACTATGTGTACAATGCAAAATGGCTTAGTTAAGAATATACATAGATTCATTTGTAGTAGCAAATGGCCTGGATGGTTGGTCAGAGGCATTTAAGGAGAAAGATTTGAGGTCTGGGGAAAAGGCCTGTAGATAGACCTATGGGAGTGTGCATGAAGTGTGAAGTTCTTACATTGCATATAAATGTACATCAAAGATCATGTACCCTAGATGAGGTGCTAAATAATCAAGTAGGTGTTAAAACGTGTTGTTGTTGTTGTTGTTGTTGTTGTTGTTGTTGACATTAACCTGTTTTATCAGCCATCTTCATTCTAAAATATGGTGGCAGGGATGGAGCCTAGGCAAGGGCAAACTACCAATGATCCATTCACCATGGGTAGCCTAAGTACTATAGCTGCTGAATGTCCAATTATCCAGTAATAGAGATCAACACTGAACCCTTAATTAGGCATATTCTTAAAGAAGACAACTATCCACTTGGTAAAGTTCATTACAGAAAAACTTGGAACAGGTAGTGATTCATTTTGATTGGAAATTGCATATATTTTGAGTATGGACTTGTTTTTTTCTGCTTAAAGGGATTCATCCAACATTACTATTATAGAAAATTCAGTATTTGGTTTCTTAATACATAATACCATATAATATTTCAGAATAAGGAACTATCTCTAGTAAAGGAGATATAGCAATGGACTGGCTCATAACAGTGGCATCCACTGGTGCTATTATATAAAGTACTATCCAGAAGTTACTGATAGAAAAATGAGATAGTGTTTGAAGGCAATAGCTAAGGAGACAACTTTGAAAAGATCCCCAGTTAGTATGGGGTGCCATCCCCCAGGGTATGTTACATACCATTAATTAATGACCAATTTATTGTTATGGGTTTCTAATAGCTATACTACACAGGATGGTACAAAAGAGAGATAGGAATGACTCTGATTTCTGTTATACCTAGTGACACACTTTCTACTTTCTCAATTTGCAACCTTAGGCTCTTTGCATCTAGAGTTCCCCAGAAGAGAGTACATTTCTGCCAAGGGACACAGTAAGACTCCTAGTAAACTAAACTATAGCTGCTCCAGATCAATTTAGTCTCATTGATCCTAGAATCCAGAAAGCAAGGAAAAGGCCATCCACTACCAAGAATTTTGGCTGCTGTGAGGTCACAGCCTAATGAAAGGGAATTTTCCTTTACTGAAGGGTGCTTCCTCACACAAGACCATGCCTCCTCCATGCAGTAACCTGTGATCAATGGTGGGTCAAAGTGCAGTTACACAAGCTTGGCTTCTGTGCCTCAATGGGGCAACACAGAATGGCCATCCCAGCTCCAGTGCTCCTCGGAAGATCCTCTGAGACCTCTGTTGCAACTGCTTCCCTGTTCAGTTCTCATTCTGCTTCATTCTCCATCTTTCATCCATGTCACGTGTTGTTCCTCAGAGCACACAAAAGCTTTCCTGCACACAGATATCCTTTTCCTTGTCTATTTCCAGAGAATGTTCTAAAGCATGACATGGATAAACAACCTTTATTTTAGCCTTTACTAATTACTTACAACATACCGTGCATTATGTTATGTATACCTTACTCACATTATACAATTAAATCTTACAGAGTATAATGAGGTTAAAACTTCCCTAGTAATACAAGTTTTATCAAATGGAATTTGGATATTTATGTATATATAGAGACAGATATATCATAGACTATATAAATATTTTTGTCAATATTTAGCCAGTAATATACTGTTACTGATCTCTAATTAAATCATTAGGCAGAGTAACAACTGTTCTATTCTCTCAGTAATCAATCTTAAAAAAGCAATACCCATAGAACACTGAAGTGAATCTTTCTGTACATAGGATACAGGATAGCACTGCCCCTAGGGTGGAATATTAATCTGAGAATAAATTTAGTTTCTCAATCTTGTGATTATAGCAATCTTCACATTATAAATAAATATATTAAATAACCAATGAAAGATGAAAAATAGTTCTTTCACTTAAAGTTAGGTTGAATGCTTTGGAAATAATCAAAATTATCAAGCTACGTAAAGCTGTTGCAACATTTGGACTAAGCTGTTGCAAAATTATAAAAAGTGAAAAGATGAGAAAGTTTATAAAACTATGGAATATTTGGACACATTGTTTTCACATGTTTTGGATTATTATTCTGCTTTAAAGAAAAAGTAAATTTTGAAAATGTCTAATGCAATAGGGTTGTGGTTTATGGAAAACAAGATAAAAAATGGCACTCAGTAGACCGTGTAATCCAAGATTAGACCATGGTCATATGTTAAAAGAGTGGTGATCGAATGCATGCACACATACATTTCAAATTTAAAGTAAAGGTTTTAGAAAATGTATTTGTCATTTTTTTTGTGATTTCCTTCTTTGATTTTTTTTAACTTGCCAAATATGTAGGTTAAGCAAAGGTATTCTGATGGGACAGATGAGAAGACTTTTAAATTGTTTTCAGTTTTGCTAGTCTTAATAGAATAGTGAATTCATGATTGCAATTTTGTGATTATTAATAGTTGCATCTCAAATTCAAGAAAATTGGTGAGGAGTACTGCTTTACAAAATGTCACTAGGACGATGTATGCCAAACTCTCTAAAGGATAGCTATACTACCCACCTGTCACCCACTTACAAAGGTGGGTGATCAGAAAAGATCAGAATTTCAAACAGGGAATTGAGAGTCAGCAAAATATTAAGTTTTTAATTTGGTAGGATATGCTGTGATGGAGTGGGGAGAATGGGTGAGAAGCATTCATTGAGAACGAGGACAATAGAGGGACACTGTTATCTTACCTCCAGGTTTATTTCTACTCTGCAGAGTTCTATAATCCTATCTTAGCATATAATACTGGAGTGTTGCGCCTTCAGAAAGTTCAGTGGAGGACCTGACCTTTGTCTTCTAGAGCAATCTGTCCCTAGTATGGCCCTAGTTTAAATGGAGAAAGTGATCATAAACATTGGTAATTTAAGAGTTACCGATGTGTATCATATCTAATAATAATACAGAATTAGATTTCTATTAATACATATATTTTGTCTTAATATTTTTCATTTTTCTAATTTATATTTATTGCATTTTACATAGTATGGTCTGTCATAATTGAAAACAAAACAAAGAAAATATCTGATTTATTCCTCCACATAGAATTTTAGAAACAGCCTCCTAGTGTACAGAGAGTAGCTGGTACCCACATTTATGAAAGTCTGGAGGATGGCTGGAGCATAAGGTAGAATAAAGAAGAAAGCAGAGAGGTAGCCTTAGTGTTTCTCCTGAACTAAGCAGAAATAGCCAAGGTTGAACCCTGTAAAGCAGTTTAAAAGTGTCCTAACAAACAGGATGATGGCCTGTCAGGTGCAAGGACTTCAAAACAAAGGCTGTGGGGACTACTAGGACAGGAGTTTGGCAGGGGTTGGTCACAAAGCTCCAACTACAATGGGCATCTCTGTCTTCAGGGGACAGTGTAATGCATAGCTAAGAATTTCAAAGTAAAGGCACTTCAATTTGAAGTCTGTTAATAAAAGATGTTTTCCTGGATGATCACAAAAACTTTTTTTTTGTGTTTGTGGTAATTTTATTTTATATGTTTAAGTTAAAAAAAATTACTAGTACAGAGGAAAGGCAGCAAAGAGCCTGGGTACTTAACATATTTGTAGCACATTTCTCAGTAAATAGTCATTCATTAACCAAGTGTTTTAGAATCTACTTGTTCAGGGAAAATATTGTTAGGGAATTTTACATAGTCTTTCCACATAGAATTGACATTCCAGAGGGAGAAAGAGATGTTAAACATCAGAATACAGGACAGATCACTTGCTATTCTGAGAATTCTATAGTGTAGTCACTCACATTCACTCCAACACCTTTACAAAATTTTTAACTCAATATAGAAGCTGTATAGGAATCAGATTTATTGCAATAAAAATTAATTTGAGAATGTGGTTTGGAAATATTTTCAGTTTCTTTACCCAAAGTGTAGATCTTACAAACTATCTGAAGAGGGAGAGAAATTTGAAGTGAAGAAGAGAAAATAATGAGGATGTCTTAATTGGTTACAGGTTTGTTAGTTTTACAAACGCTTTAAAAATTTTTGCTATTTTCATGTAATTAGAAAAGAATATTAATATTTTCAATTGTGGGTCTCTAAGTGTTCAGAGGATAACTCATTTGATTAGAAGCCAAGCCAGTTTCTTCTTTTAACTTCCTTAGAGCTATGTTAGAATTTTGTCTTCCAAGTTAATTGATGCAATGCACAGATTGGGTTTGGATGATATCCATGCCCTCTTTTAAGCTGCTCATTCCTAAGGGAATTCATTGGAAAATGTGTTGATGCCTTGCTCTAAACTACCTGTTCTCAAGATACCATTGTCTTTGTCAGTGATTCCTAGTGGTATAAGCCAATTCTTTCCAAAAATGTTTTGGTAACCCACTCCTGCAATGATTAACTACACTTCTCCCTGAAATGACATTCTGTGTAATCACAATACATCTTCCAAAACCATCACTTGTTCAATCACTTCCAGGTTTTTAAAAAAATAATAAAAGTGAGCACATGGACTCAAACACTCAGACAAAAGGCAACATGAGAATACAATGATGCAAATCATAACTAGATGCATGGTCTTTCAAGAATATTTTTGTGTCCTGGAGCCCTGATATATAAGTATGTAACAAACTAAAAATTCTGGATTCCTCTGAGGTAACTTCTTTTGATGAATTTAAATTTTATGTATGCTATATTCATCTGTTTGGTGCGCAAATCATAGACTTGCATTTTACTCCGTAATCTGCCAGTGATATGTCTTACTAATATGATCTACTCATTTTACTCCTCAGGGCCTCAGACTTACTAATTACATAATAGGGATAATTTACTAGAGCAATTGTTTCACACTGTCTTCTCTGAACCATCTCAACTATTACTGGGTAAAGAGAAGAAAGAAATCTTGGTGGTCAAGGCTGTAGGGTGATCCTTTTGTGGGAATGATAGGTGTCATTTACTGTTGTATAGATATTGGTCTTGGAGGTACGATTCTTTTGAAAGATACTCTAACTATAAAATATATCTAAAAATACCCATTAGTACTTAATTAAAGTCTTATTTTAAATAGGATTCCAGACTAAAAAGCATAAGATTAATATTGACACCACATCTTGTTCTATTTTAGTTAAATTGTATGAAATTATAGTTTTTGTAGGTCAAAGATAGTTGGACCACAAGGCTCAACTTAATGTGGAAGCATAACTTTTACACTCATGCTTTTGCCATCACCTCAAAAGATGTCAGTCCTTATTCTTTTATATAAACAAATTGAATGAAATAAATGTTTGAAAAGTTTTAGCAGCTAAGACTTATTTTTTTTACTACGTCTGCACTGACTTTAGGAAATGATGAGAAAGAAATGTGAAGGAGAAGAATGCAAATGTTTTCAAGAATATCTCATTGAAGTAAAAAATTATGTCTGATATTATTTTCTAAAAATAAACTAGTTATGATTTTGAACTTCATATACTTAAAGAGGCAGTTATAATGACTTGGTGACATGAAAATGTTAGAGCAGAAACTGTGCATGATTTTGAATGAGTCATTTATAAAAGATATTTATCATAATGTTAACCACAATGTTCTGTATTTGTAAACTCATATTGGTATATTTTTAGATCCATGCTTGTTATTGGGTTTCAACTAATTGGAATTAGTTGTAGAAGAGAGATTGAGTGTACAAATATTCTTAATTCATGTTTGAAAACTACCAAACTACCACTTCTAACATTAATGAGCTTTACTAGAAAAAAACTGGCACATTCATGGGCAGAATAGGCAGCCTATTCCAAAAGTGTCTAGCAGCAGGAATCATACTCAAACAGAATTACTATCAAAATCATAAGTAAATAGGATACCAGAAAGATACAGCTTTAAGATAAAGAGAGAAATAGGGAAGGACAGTATCATAGAAACTGAGAGGAATATTCTTTGCAAATAGACTGGGTAATAGGGAGCCTGTTGACATTGTAGTTGCGATCTATATTAGTATTTTCTTCCTGTGTTGTTAGGATTGGGACTTATAACTTTATATTAGCATGGCTATCTCTCTTGCCTTTTCCCCTAGCCCATAGCTGGTATGAGTTTTCATATAACAGTGAGCTATTCATGAAAAATTACCATTAGGAATGAAATGACTTCTCAGTCCAGGCCCCAATTAATAAAAAGGTGAAGTTGAATGACATCTGCAATAGTGATGAAATGAATAACCCCTGTTGTTCCCTGTAACACTACTTATAAAGAGATAGCCTAAGAGTAGGAAACAGCCTAAAACATGTTCTTTGTCTTTAGAGCCCAGTTCAAGAAGTCACTGAGATCCTTTATTCTTCCCAACCCTGACAGAGACTTACCGTACCTTTTACATGAGAACATCCTGGTCTTTAGCAATACTTGCCACTAACTGCTTACACTGACACTACTCCTGCGACTTCCACTACACGGCAGGCCTATGTGTTAGTGTTGCCTGTTTCATATTCAGCAAAATAAGGGGCAGTTCTTGAATCAGGGATTATAGGTGTTTAGTAACATTTTCCAGAAGGGAACCTGGATCTTTACTTACAATCTTTTTATTGTTATCATTTTGAACGTGAAATAAATTCCACACTATTGACACCCAATATTACCCAGTATCATCTCCATCACCCCTGACCCACAGCCTTACAATAGAACAAAGCACAATACTATCCCCTGACTATTTCTCTGAACTCAACCTCAACCATTCTCTTCCATATAATGACCTATGTGGTGTTTCTTTGTCTGGTGTGTGTTCTCACCAGGAATTCATAATCCTTTCTTCTTTATTTCATTCTCCATATTAAATGCCATGCTAATCACTATTAAATTTCTGGATCACCCTACGTAAGTTAGAAGTCTGCCATAGCACTTCATGTTTTGTTAACATATCTTATTTTACTCAATAGCACTTATCACTACACATATAATATATATTTGTTTTATTTCTTAATTATCTACTCCTTCCTCAACAGAGTGCAAGCTACCATTAGAGACATTGTATTTTCACAACTACATAGTCTTGGCACTTGTGCAGTGTGGTGACTGACATATTGTAGGAACTCAATAAAAATGAAAAAATGGCCATCTTGAGACATTTCTCAAGCATATTTTCTATGTTCTGTGTTTCTTATAGGTGTGAAAATTGTCCAGATATACAGCCCCACAGAGATTGTATATTCACCTCTTTTTATTAGTTTCATCTGTTACCTCAAACACCAATTTATCAAATGGAAATTATACTTGAAATCCCTAAAAACTTGACAAGTCAATATTGTGGGGTCTCCCAATCAGATGGAGGGGGACAACAAATGTGGTGTTATCTGATTGGATGGAGACTGGTGGTGCAGGTGGTGAAAGAACTCACCCAAGGCAGAACAAAGGAGATACAAGTTTACTGAATAGATCTCAAGGGAGTGGGCAGGATCACATGGGAGATACTGTCTGCTAATAGGAAATGGTAGGGGCAGTAGTTAAGGGGGAAGGTGAGGAGGTATGGGAACATATGGGATTTTCCTTCTTTGGTACCTGTGTCTGGGTGTAAGTAACCCATTGGTCAGCTAGAGATTATGGATATTTTGAGGTAAGTCGCCCAATGGGCCTGTTTGTATTTAGCCAGAGAGTAGGGCCTTTCTACCTTATTCAAATTTCCATTGTTCTAGTGAGTTGTCTAAAAGGGGCCTCTACAAATATCAAATGAACTTAAATTTTGCATTACTAAATATTCTAATATGTATACATATACATTATCTCCCTTAGTTTTATTGATAGAAATACCATTTGTAATCCAAATATTTTCTAAATTTACATCTTGAAAATAAAGGGGTTTAAACAAACTTTAAACAGTGTTCTGTTTGGAAAATAACTAAATTTTTTTTCTTACAAAATATTTCATCAAAAACAAAATTGTCCATTATATTTTGGAACATTGTATAGCCTTAAACATTCATGCTTCTTTTGTGGGAAATCAACAGGAGATCTCACTGAGTTTACTTCTGTCACCTTCCTTTTTAATTATCTCAATAAAGGAGAATAAAATATATAAAATTCTTGGCCAAAAAAAAAAAAAAAAGAGGGAGGAGATGTTGATTTCTCACTTCCAAAACAGTTTTCCAAGATGAAGACCTCTTGGAACAATTATGTCTTCCACCAGTAGGAACCCTTTTACCTGAATTAAAGGCAGAATTAAACTAAACTTTCAGGCAGATGTAGATTTGCGTCAGGGGACTCTGGATGTTCAGGCTTTAAAATCTCATTCAGACATTGAGACACCTGGATAATTCTGTCGGTTAAGTGTCCAACTCTTGATTTAGGTTCAGGTCATGGTCTCACAGTTCATGAGCTCAAACCCCACATCAGGCTCTGCACTATTAGTGAACTAATTAGTACAGAACCTGCTTGGGATTCTCTCTCCCTCTCTCTCTGCCCCTCACTACTTCCCTCAAAAATAAATGAAAAATATTTAAAATAAATAAAATTAAATTAAAATTAAATTAAATCTTATTCAGACACACGATTATCACATTTAAACTAATACCTCTCCCAAAGACTCTACCATTTAATTGTGTCACTTAAAGTTATTGTGTTGTTATCAAAATCAACATAAGGAAAAAACAGAGACAAACTCACTCTTGGGACTAGAGAATACATCTCAGATAAATATTTATGTTCCAAGGAGAAATATTCTAAATGCAATCTCCCCTTTCCTTCATTTAGCTATGACCTATCATCTATATTAGGTGTCAACATTCCAGTGTAATCACCTGGAGATTGATTAATCATTTAAGGTTGTACAGTTAAAAAGAAACATTTACTAAAGGTAATATAGAGCCAGGATGATATTTTTGGAACCTTGACCTGTTTTCTGAGTTTAAGGAATGATGCTGTCATATTTTTGTAGGAGACAGCATCTGGTATGCAAGATAAAATGTTGTTTCTCTAATATGTCCCAACCCCAAAGAACCAGCTGATTAGAAGCCTGGATGTTTGTATGACAAGCTTAGGTATTTGCTTGCCTGTGCGAAAATTAAATTGTCATTGTGCCAAGGGTATACAGAAAATATCCATTAGCAATTGATGTCAGTATGTTTATGTAGAATTTGAATGGGCTCTTTATACACATCAAAATTGGGTATGTGGAAGGCAATAGAGATCAATTATACACTTGGAACATGAATTCTTAAAATAAATATTAAGGCTAAAAGAGAGGAGATACTTCAGTTCTTATCTAGTTCCACTCCTGAAGCTCTGATAAGGGAAACATTTTTTTCCCTTATAAGAAAAATGATTATGTTATTCAGAAAGAGGTTGTAAGAAATTGAGATTTTTATATGTGAAAATGCTCTGAATTATTGAGTTGATGGCAATGTTAATCTAGATCTACAGTACAGTAATAGCTTTAAAGAATTGATCATAGCATGAGGTTGAATCCAGTGCATTCTGTACAAGATTTCTTGTTAGTACGTGTGTTTGGGAAGATATATGTATATCTGACCACCATATTTGTTAATTACCACCTCCAGATTCCTATGTTCATTATAATGACAGGCTGTTTCCATTTATTTCCTCTTTTTATTTGGTTTACTGAAAGCAATACCTTTCATGTTTTTTGCAGGAGAGAGATTAAAAACCAGCAGGATTATTATTAACATAACCAAAAGCTAATGATGAAGAAGATAAGTGCCATAGGCTGGAAAATGTTTGTATCAATTGAAAAAAAATGTTAAAAAGACTTATATTTTTCTAGTTGCATATTTTATGTTAGTTGGGAGGTTGATATACTATATTGTTGGTTGTTAGAAGAATTGAGAACACAATAATTTTGAAACCAGCTGTCATTTTGGCACACAAGGGCTTTGAATATATTCTCCTATTTATTCTTCCCAACCATCCTATTCACATGTAATAATATTGCTCTTTCAGAAAAGAGAGAGCTGAGTATCTTCCATGCTTATGTTAGTGGTGATAGAGTGATGATTTAAACTCAAGTCATGTAAATTACCAAACTTCAGCTCTTTCAAGTATTTGATAATGCACGTGATGTTGTGTGTGTGTACATGTATACACCCATATGTATAGGCTCTTTCTCTATTCTTTTATTCTCATTCTATATCCTTATCCTATTGAAACTTGATTACAATATTAAAATTTATCAGAAGTTGCTTAAAATATGTTAGTTTAACATAAACATTCACATATACAGCAAAATAGTTTGATTTACTAATGGAATTGCAATGTTTGATCAATATTAGATTTATTTTAAATCAGGTACAACTGGCATTTACTTAATTATCTTCACTAAAAAGGGCTTTGAAGATAAGACTATACTTTTAAAATAATCATTCCAGTGAAAACAAAAATCATACATGTCTTAATTCCCTATTGTTATTGTTTATCATATTTCTAGGATCTTCTTAATTTCTGCTGCCAGCCCAAAATATACTTTATAAAGTACTCCATACTTTTTCTTTCATGTTCTATTTATGTCTTTCTCAAATACATTGGGAGAAAAAATTCTTATAATATAAACTTCAAACTTGCAGAAATTTCTTGACAACTGTAATGAACAAAAGGAAATATCTATGCTAATATAAATATCTTCCATTTTTGTGCCCCAGTTTTTAACAAATAGAGGATGGGAAATAATTATGCCTTATAATGAAGAGATCCAATTGCATAATGTGTATTTCCAAGTATATGTGAATATAACAAGAATATTAAAATTTTTAACATGATGTTTATTGAGTTATTAATTAAGATTGTATAATATGACTGTATATTATTTTTAGTTAATCGCATAATATGAGAAGTTTCATCATATTTGTGTTAGTTATATGTCCTAATTGAGTAGTAGTCTTTCTTTTTTTTTTAAGTTATTTGTTGATTTGAGAGAGAGAGAGAGAGCACAAATGAGGGAAAGATGGAGAGACAGAATCCCAGGCAGGCTCCAGGCCATCAGCACAGGGCCTAATGTGGGACTTGAACCCACAAACTGTGAGATCTTGACCTGAGCTGACATCTAGAGTCAGACGCTTAACCAACTGAGCCCCTCAGGCACCCCGATTAGTAGTATTTTTAACAAATACTCTGTTATAGCAAACTCTCATATATAATTGCAATAGAAATCACTGCACTGAACCAGTTAATATTTTATTGTGCAATATCATCTAATAAATGATTTATAAAAGTTTGATGATATGAACAACATATAAATTGTTTATGTAAAAATTTAAAAAAAGGTTTAATGATATAATTGTGGATTCAGTCAATCAATAATTATATTACTGAAAAGAAATTTGCAGCTATGTTTGAAAAAGAAAACACTCGTACACACATTTTAAAGCCCTTACTTTCAAGCATTTATACTTTTTTTGAAATATTACCCTTTAAGCCAAAATTTCTCATTCTTACACTCAGCTTCAAGGTATAATATTTGGAAAGGTTAGTAAAATTCCATTAAGTCATTTTGAGTTATCTAAGGGTGAACTTTAAGAAATTGTTCAGACAGTTTTAATACACTTGAAGAGCTGAAAAGTAGTTTTGTTTTTAAAGTTCACACTTGGCACATATTTAGTCTTCACTGAAGAATTGACGCCAGAACTTCTTGGGGCAAATGGAGGCATGTTAGGAGCAAGATTGAAAACCTCTGTACCTTTTGTTTGATTCCTAAGTTATAGCAGACTGACTATAGCCCATGTGAGACAGAAAGGAAAAGATATTTTATTTTTGGCCTATTAATATCCTTATGCCTTTCTGTCTCTTCTTATAAATTTTATCATATATTCATTTGCTCTCTGTGGGCCATCCTGCTGACAGAAATCTCATAATGGATACAAATATTTTCAAATGAGAGTAAATTTTTTTTTCAAGACAAATAGATTTATTTCTAGATTCACTTTAAATTGCCATAGTTTTATTCATGTTTTCTTCCTGTTTACTCATGCGATGATCTTAATATGCAGTGAGCCTTATAAATAATTTGAGTTAAAGAAGTGACTTAACTAAAAAAGCGAGAGAGACAAAGAGAGAGATTATCAAGAGCCAGTGGAGGCAGGGAAGTGGAAAGAGTGTCTTTAATTACTTATTTCAGATGTAACATAAAACATAGCATTTTATATATCCAGAAATAATACCATACTAGTACAAACCAAAGATTTAGTCTAAAATGTACATTAAGGGCGCCTGGGTGGCGCAGTCGGTTAAGCGTCCGACTTCAGCCAGGTCACGATCTCGCGGTCTGTGAGTTCGAGCCCCGCGTCGGGCTCTGGGCTGATGGCTCAGAGCCTGGAGCCTGTTTCAGATTCTGTGTCTCCCTCTCTTTGCCCTTCCCCCGTTCATGCTCTGTCTCTCTCTGTCCCAAAAATAAATAAACGTTGAAAAAAAAATTAAAAAAAAAAATAAAATGTACATTAAAGCTAGGGTGCCTGGGTGGCTCAGTCGGTTAAGTGTGCAACTTCAGCTCAGGTCATCATCTCACGGTTTGTGAGTTCAAGTCCCACGTTGGGCTCTGTGCTGACAGCTCAGAGCCTGGAGCCCACTTTGGATTCTGTGTCTCCCTTTATCTCTGCTCCTCCCTTACTCATGCTCTGTATCTGTCTCCTTCAAAAATAAACATTAAAAAATGTACATTAAAGCTAGAAAAGTACACTAAATTATAAAACCCAGAATACCAATCTATTTTTTTAATTTTAAAATGTTTATTTATTTATTTATTTATTTATTTACTTTTTTGATAGAGAGAGAGCATAAGTAGGGTAGGGACAGAAAGAGAGGTTGGGAGAAACAAACCCAAGCAGGCTCCATGCTGTCAGTGCAGAGTCTGATGTGGGACTTGATTCCACGAACCATGAGATCATGACCTGAGCCAAAATTAAGAGTCAGACAGTTCACTGAATGAACCGCACAGGCGCCCTCCAATCTATTTTTTATTGAATGAAAAATATTCACAACAGAATGCAGATGTAAATTGTTTTTGAAGAGAATAAAACTTGACTACAAAATGGCATATATATTTTTTAATTAGCAAATCAAATCTTGCAATGTGTGAAAATAATTATACACTTTGCACAAGTGTGATTTATTCAGTATATTTAAGTCTGGCTCAACATTTGAAAATCAATCTTTGTAATTGATTATATTAACAGGCTAATGAAGATAAATCTATAACCATATCAATTGATACACAATAAATATTTAATAAAACTCGATACCCATACATGATAAAAGCTTGAAGTAATTTAGCATTAAAGGAGAACTAACTCAGACAAAGAGCATGTAATAAAAACCTATGGCTCAGTTTATACTTAATAGTGAAAAACTATATCTGTTCTTCCTAAGATCAGGAAGAAGACAAAAGTATCTGCTCTCACCACTCTTCTTCAAGGTAGTCCTGGAATTTCTAAACAGTTCAATAAACCAAAAAATAAATTTAGAAATAAATAAATAAATAAATAAATTTAAATTATTTAAATAAATACATTTAAATTATTTAAATAAATAAATATTAAATAAATAAATATTAAATAAATAAATAAATAAATAAATAGAAAAGAAAGAAAGAACACACTGATCAGAATGGAAGAAATAAAAACTGTCTCTATTTACATTTACAGATGACATTGTCTACATAGAAAATCTCAAGAAATCTACAAAAACAATCTTTTAGGGCTATTACTTAAATTCATCAAGGCCATGGTAAACATGATCAACATACAAATTTCAATTAAATTTTTATATACTATCAAAAACACATGGAAACCAAATTAAAGAAATCATCATTTATATTTGTTCTAATGAGCAATTTATAAATTATAAATTTGTTATAATTCTAACAAAATATGTAAAGGATCTGTGTCATGAAAACTATAAAATGCTATCAAAGGGATCAAGGAAGACCTAAGTTGATCAAGCAACATGCCCTTTTCATGGATTGGAAGATAAATGTAGTAAAGATGTCAGTTCTCCCCAAATTTATCTATGGATATAATGCAATTCTTAACAAAATTCTATCAAGAGGTTTTTTGTTTGTTTGTTTGTTTGTTTTTGTAGAATTAGGTAAGCATATTCTAAAATTTATCAGAAAATAAAAAACCTAAAATAGGTGAAAGTATCTTGAAGAATAAGAATAAAGTGGAATAAATCACTGTATCAAATATTAAGCTTAAATTACAGTAATTAAGACAATGTGGTAATGGCAAAGGGACATATACATAGATCAACAAAAAAATAAAAAATAAAAACCCAGACATAGACCCATAAAAAATGCCCAACTTTTTTTTGAATTTACCCAAGTCACCATTCTCCCAAGGTGGTACAGATCAATGCCAAGTAACACCTATGATTTCTCCCATAGGGGAAAGTTAGAGTATGTGAGTGAGCACCTGGATTCCCATTGGATACTGCCACAGAGGCCTATTTTTCTCTCACCCTATCCAGAGTTCTGAGTTATGAGCTGCACAAGTAGTAGATGCATAAAAGCCTGGGAGAGAGCATATAGGACTTTCACAGGGCATTGAAGGCATTCAGACTCATGTCAAGGGTAGAGCAAGAATGATGCCCATAAGCCACTAGGGACACCTTGCCTACAGATCCCCCCAACTGGTATATAGGCAGCTCTAGAACTCCTGCATTTTACCCTCACTCTACCTCTACCTCTACTCCCCTCCATCATGTGGCATGCTTTCTGTGTGCACCCCTGATGGCAGTGAAAGTGAGCTTTGGCAGACAGATAGAGGGTGTGTGCAGATAGCTGGCTAGAATCTGTGGACAAGGACAGACTCCAAACTTGAGTTTGGTAAAGAGACCATATTTGGTAAAGAGACTATCAACATTCAGGTTGGTGTATTTCAGGATCAAGAGAAGACATACAAGCTTAAGAATTCCTCCACAAGTGGGAGCAAGAAGTATGGAACAGGTGTATTCATAGAAAGTCTGAGAAACCTTCAGAAACCCAAACAAGGCTTATAGAAGGTATTTTATTTCCAAAGTCAGAAAAGAATGTAGGAAGAGGCTCCTACTTCAAATGCAAAGACAACAATGCAAGACATCAAGGAATATGAAAAAAATCAAGGAAACATGACACCGCCAAAGAATCACAATAATCTTTAAGAAACCAACCTTATGGAGATCTGCCATATGCTGATAAAGAATTGAAAATAGCTATTTTGAAAAGCTTAGCTACAAGAAAACACAGGAAGACAATTCAACAAAATCAGGAAAACAAGGCAGAAAAAAAAAGAGAAAACTTTAACAAAGAGAAATAAAAAAAGAACCAGACATTTCAGAGCTGAATAATTCAGTGACTGGAATGATAAATTCAGTAGAAGCATCAATAGCAGAATAGATCAAGTAGAAGAAATATCTATGAATTAGAAGACAGGGGCTTTGAAATTATTCAGATTAGAACAAAGAAGAAAAAATAAAAAAGAGTGAAGAAAGCCTACACGATCTATACAATACTACCAAACAAAACAAAACAAAAAGCAGAACACTCTGTGAATTATTGAAGTATTGAAAGGAAAAAAAGAGAGGGTCAAAAAGCTTGTTCAAAGAAATAATGGCTGAGAAAACTTCCTAAATCTGGAGAGAGATTTAGATATCCAAGTTCATGAAGTTTATTTGTCCCTCAACAAACTGAACTTAAAGATACCTTCTCCAAGATACATTATAGTAATACATTATAGTAACAGTGTCAAAAAGAAAAAGAGAGAATATTAAAAGTAGCAAGAGAAAAAAGTACGTAACTTTCAAAGGAACCCCTCAGAAGTCTATCAGCATATTTCTCAACAGAAACCTTACAGGCAGGAGGAGAGTAGGCTGATATATTCAAAGAGCCAAAAGAAACAAACAAAAACTACCAACCACGAATACTCTGTCTGCTAAAATTGTTCTTCAGACATGAAGGAGAGAGATAAAATCATCCCCAGATAAACAAAAATTAAGGAATTTCATCACTAGACCTGCCTTAAAATAAATGATGAAAAGAGTTCTTCAAGATGAAATGAAGGGATGCTAATTAGTAATATGAAAGTTTATAAAACCTGGCAAAGGTACATATATAGTCAGATTCAGAATACTCTAATATTGTAATATGGTGATGATTAGCCACTTTAGTATAAAGGTTTAAGGACAAAGTATTAAAAATAACTAAAGCTACAATAACTTATTAATGAATACACAATATAAAAAAAAATAAATTGTGACATCCAAATATAAAAAGAGGAGGAATAAAAGGATAATTTTTTTGTATGCAATACAAGTTAAATTGTTCCAGTATAAAACAGGCTATTATTTCTGTAGGGAATTTTATGTAAGCCCCATGGAAACCATAAAGCAAAACCTATAGTGGGTACACAACAGATAAAGAGAAAGGAATCAATGCATACCACTACAAAAAAAAATCATCAATATATAAAGGAAGACAGAAAGAGGGTAGAAAGGAATAAGGTTAAGTGCAAAATGTCTAAAAACAATAAGATGGCATTGGTAAGTCCTATCAATAATTAATCTAATTGTAAACAGATTAAATTCTCAAATCAAGAGGCATATAGTAGCTGGATGAATACACACACACACACACACACATGCATGCACACAACTAAATACTGCTTACAAGAAATGCACTTTAGATATAAGGACACACAAAAGTTTAAGTAATATAAAGGGTATAGAAAGTATACCCTAGAAAGTATATAAAGGGTATAGAAAAATTTATTCTATGCAAGTGGAAACCAAGAGATAACCAGAGATCAGGTAAAATAGTCTTTGAGTCAAAAGTAGTAAAGGGGCAACTAAGGTTATTATATAATGATAAAGGGATCATCAAGAAGATATAACAATCATAAGTATATATGCATCCAACCTTGGAGCACCTAAATATATTAAGCAAACTTTAATAGATCTGAAGGAAGAAATAGAGGAGAATATAATAATAGTAGAGGACTTGGTATCCCAATTTCAACAATGATTGTACTTCAGACCAAATGGAACTAACAGATTTATACAGAACTTTCCATCCAATATCAGCAGGATATATAACCTTCTCAAGCACGCATGGAACATTATCCAGAAGAGATCATATGTTAGGTCACAAAATAAACCTTAGAAAATGTACTGAAATCATATCATTTACTTTTCTGACCATAATGGTATAAAACTAGAAATAACAGGAAGAAACTGGAAAATACACAAATGTGTGGAAATTACACAACATATGCCTGAACAACCAATAGGTCAAAAAAGAAATCAAAAGTAAAATTAAAAAAAAATCTTGAGACAAATAAAAGTGAAAATACAAGATACCAAAAGTTATGGGATGAAGCAAATCACTTCTAAGAGGGAAGTTCATAGTGATAAACACCCATATTAAGGAAAAAGACACATCTCAAACAAACCTAACTTATACATCAGGGAACTAGTAAAAGAAGAGTAAAACAAGCTCAAAGTTAGTACACAGGAGGAACTGACAATATATGAAGTAGAGACTAAAAAGACAGTAGAAATGATCAGTGAAACTAAGAGCTGTTATTTTTTTTAAAAGAAAAGAGAAATTTGTGACAAACTTGAGTGAGTTTCACCAAGAAAAAAGAGAGTACCCCAATAAATAAAATTAGAAATGAAAGAAGAGACATTACCACTGATACTACAGATATACAGGGGATCATAAAAGGCTGCTATGGATTGCAACAGCATGGATGGAGCTAGAGTATGTTAAATGAAATAAGTCTGAGAAAGACAAACACCATATGATTTCACTCATGTAGAATTTAAGAAACAAAACATGTAGAATTTAAGAAACAAAACTAATGAACATGGGAATAAAAAAGAGGAAAACCAAAAAACATACTCTTAACTATAGAGATCAAACTGATGGTTACCATAGGGGAGGTGGGGAGGGGGATGGGGTTAAATTATTGATGGGGATTAAGGAGTACACTTGTAATGAGCACCAGGGGTTGTATGTAAGTGTTGAATTACTAAATTCTACACCTGAAACTATATCGCACTGTATGTTAACTAACTGCAATTTAAATAAAAACTGAAGGAGAAGGGGGGGGGGGAGGCGGAGAGAATGGGTAGGAGGAGAAGGGGAAAAGATAGCTATGGAAAATTATACACCAACAAATTGGATGACCAAGAATAAATAGATAAATTCCTAGAGATATATAGCCTGCCAAGACTGAATCGAAGAAATAGAAAATCTTAACAGACTAGTAACAACTAAAGATGAAATCAGTAATCAAAAGCACCCAACATCAACAACCACCCCACCACCACCCAGGTCCAGATGGTTTCCCTTGTGAATTTTACCACATATTTAAAAAATTAAAAACCAATCCTTCTCAAATTCTTCCAAAATATTAAAAAGGTGGGAAAACTCACATCATTACCTTGATACCAAAGCCATATAAGGACACTGCAAGAAAAGAAAATTAGAGGCTAATATTGAATATATACATGTAAAAATTGAATATAGATGTAAAAATTCTCAAGAAAATATTAGCAAAGAAAATTCAACAGCACATTAAAAAGATCAAAAGAGTGGGATTTATCCCTGTGGTGCAAGGGTGGTTCAACATTCACCAATCAATATTATACATCACATTAGTAGAATGAAAGATAAAAATTATATTATCATCTCAATAAATGCAGAAGAAGCATTTAAAAAATATACCTTTCATCATACAGACTCTCAATAGATTAGGTATAGAAGGAACATACCTCAACAAAATAAAGGCCATATATTACAAACCACAGCTAATATCATACTCATTGGTGAAACTTTGAAAGCTTTCCTGTAAGATCAGAAAAGGACAGGGTGCTGCCCACTCTGACCACTCCTATTTAACATAGTATTGGAAGTCCTAACCAAACAATTAGACAAGTAAAAGAAATAAAAGGCATCCAAATCGAAAAAGAAGGAAATTTTTCTTTATTTAAAGAATATGTGATCTTATATATGGATAATAATATAAAGACTCCACTAAAAAACTGTTGGAACGGACCAAGAAATTCAGCACAGTAGTAACATGCAGAAATCAGTAATAAGATTGGAGGAGCATATCAATATTAGTTGTATCAATCAATATCCTGGTTGTGTTAATGATCTATACTTTTATAAGATGTAGACATTGGAGAAAATTGGCAACATTATGGATTATTTCTTACAAATGAATGTAAGTCTATAATGATCTAAAATTCAAATTTTAAATGAAAAAGAATATAGTATATTAACTACCCGTGTTTAACAGTGTAATACAAAGTGGACTTTCTTTCGTTTCAGTGTTTATAAATATAGAACAGGTAGAAATTACTGACTAGTCCAAAGAAACAAGGATTTGATTACTCTAAGGATTTCCAGTGGTCTTAAGATTTAAAGCTCAGGACAGAAAAAAGAGTAAATGTACATAGACATTACCTTGAAGAAAAACTCTATGGAAGAAATGTCTAGAACGTTGAGGTCACAAATGCTTCATCTCAGTGCTTTGCAGTATAGCCTAGATTGATGTGAGAAGGATGGTGAAGAGTCTGTGTGTCTCTTGGACATAGCAAAGCTGGCAGCATATGACAGAGGCTAAAAGTAGAGCTAGAGTTTATATTTCAGTTGTTACAGATCAGAATGTTCAAAAAACTCATAACGTAAGGTAAGTATCCAAGGAAGTTAAGTCACAACATTAGAGATAAGGACAAATGGAAGATTGGAAATTCTGTCACAAGGGAAAATATGCTAATATAACTCTGAATTTTGTGTTCTAACAATATGATTTATCAGCTTTGTCCTGAGCATAGCCTTCCCAAATCATGTACAGTCCTCTACCTTTAGAATAGTTTATTAGTTTCATGTCATGAATAAAGCCATGTTGAGTTTCTGCTAGAGCTTTTCTTTCACTTATATTAGTCTAGGTCCACACTTAGTAACCTTCTGTAGAAGAAAGATTCTAGTAAAGAGCCGCTATCAAAGACTGTATATAAGCCTTCTTGGTTTTTTTTCCCCATTTATCAGCTAAAGTAAATATTTCCCAGTGCTATTACCCCATACAAACATTCCCCAGATCCCATTACCTCATAAATTAGTCTCTTATGATATGCATTAACTTAATTCAATTATAACATGTCACAACACATTTGGAAAAACAAAAAACAGTGATTAAATTGCAAAGCAATTTCTGTATGTGAATTCAAAGATTACTGTAAACATTTGACTGCTTTCAAAGTATTCTTGTCACACAACAATTTATTGGGCAAACATGGATTCAGTTCATTTTCGGTTAACCTCAGAAAATTCCTGATGTTCTTTTCATATTTTTGACAGATAGAAATTTCAGTTTCCTCCTGTTTGAACACATGGAATGTGCTAGGCACTCTGCTAAGTAATGGGGGCATGAAGCCAGACAAGCATTACCCTTTCCTCCTAAAACTCATAATTTGGAGTGGAGATAGAAACGTAAATAAATGTTAGTAACTACCAGCAACTGCTTTATTACTATTAAAGTTGGAAAGATCAAACAGAACTTGTAGATAATGAGCTTTTTATTTAAATATCAGATTTAAAAATCCACTCTTCCATAATTATACTTCAATAATCATATGAGGAAGCATGTCAATTAATACTACCTCCTTTAAAAGATGATGTTGTATTGGCTATGGGTAGTTCAAAAAGAGATGTGTCCTTCACCATTTTTCCCTATCTTAGTAAATAGAACCACTTTCATACTGCCTTACTCATGCCAAATGTGGGGTCATCTTTGGTTCTTCTTATTTCATACCCAAATCATCTCTTCCTATAAGATCCTCCATGAATTCATATTCTGGGTACAATATCTCACTTCTTCTATTAGTATTACATTAACACAACACAAAACTCTTACTTGGATTATTGCAATAGCCTCCTTAATTTTTTTTTGTTTGTCTTGGTTGACACATAAGATTCCATTAGTTTAAGGCATACAACATAGTGATTTAACTATTCTTACCAGTAGATTTCTACATCATCTTTATGTCCCCACTTTTGCAATTCTGAAGTCTATATTTTATATAACAGAGTAATAATACTATTTCCTTGTTTCTCAACACCCCAATAGTTTTCTATAAAACCTGGAATAGAGACCAGAGAGTAATGGGCCCTATCTAATGCCACCCTTCTACTTGTTCCCTATTTTAGCTATGCTGACTTTTTTGTTTATTCTAAAATACAATAGTGATGTTCCATATCAGGTACTTTTACACATACTGATCCCTCTACTTGGATTATTATCCCAGAAATATTCACACACATTTCTTCAATTTATTTTGGTTTCTGTTCAGATGTCACCTCTTCAGAGAGTCTTCTAAGACCCTTCCTCTTAAATAGCACCTTCTAGTTCTGTTATTGAATTAAGATTACAAGATAAAAGACGACATCTAGTTTAATGTGAAGTTTAGGTAAATAATAAGCTTTTCTAAATATGAGTAGTCTAAAATATTTTCTGAAGGTTTTGTATGGTATGGGATCTACATATACTAAAAAAAAAAAAACAAAAAACAAAAACCTTTTATCTGAAATTCACATTTAACCAGGTGTGTGTATCCTTATTGGCTAAATCTGTCATCTGTATTTATTATACTCTCTTTCCTCTTTTCCCTCATAAAACTTTACATGACAATGAATTATAAATTTTTTTGTGTAAGTTCTGTTTCTTCCATTAGACTGTAAGACCCATGAGGATGGGCATTTGGTTTGTTGTATTCAAAGCTTTGTGAGTAGAATCTGGAGTAGGAGCTATTGCATAGAAGATACTTAGTAAATCTTTGTTCAGGCAAGAGAGAAATCATAATGTACTATTTTCTCTGTATGTATATACACATATATTCATATATATATACGTATATACATATACACGCAAAAATCAATACATGTGTATGTTTCACATTCTCCATGAATATGTAGAAGACTAAACCAGAAAGAGTACTTCTTAAAGCACTGAATAGGTGGTTTTACAATTGTTTTCCAGAGCCTATGGAAATTGAAACATGAGAAAACATAATTGCAAAAGACATTAAAAATCAAACAAGTTAGGACTGGCTAGGGAACATTTCAA
Organism: Acinonyx jubatus; assembly: GCF_027475565.1. Classification (NCBI taxonomy): domain Eukaryota; kingdom Metazoa; phylum Chordata; class Mammalia; order Carnivora; family Felidae; genus Acinonyx; species Acinonyx jubatus. The sequence continues at coordinate 90,665,397 of NC_069385.1, read as the reverse complement.
GAAGTCCATCTTATGTAAAATGATCTGATTTAGCCATAAAAATATATCAAAGCAATATTACTTATGATTTAAGAGAATTCAGAAGCATAATCAGACAACTTGGTTTCATTAAGATGTAACCCTTTCTATAATTTGAAATAGCAATTATATTTCTTATTGCTTTTTTCAAAGTCATCATATTTCTATGAGGACAGAATCTCAACTATCTAGGTTTTGGTAATCAATATACTTTTCGAGAGTATACTCCTTGCTTAAGTGACGCTGCTTGGTAAGTACCTTCTGGCAGCTGATAAAGGACTTCACGTATGATGGCCTTATTTAGGTGAAGTGACTAGTGTTAGGTACTGAAGGATGGGAGAAGTTGGGAAATATAAGAAGAACATTTGGATTGCATCTAATTATTTCAGTGATTAAAACAAACCTGAAGTACAACTTAACACCAATGCTGACAGTACAGTAAACCAGATGCAAAGGGGTTTCAAAGAGCCTATTTATCTTCCTTCAGGCACTAATATCATTTGTATACAGAAAGAAACTTCAAAGGATTAAGTTCAAAATGGACTTTGAATGATGTTTTAATTTCAAGGTGATTTTGAATAATCCTCACACAATAATATTGTATGATTTTTTTCCTGTTTTTATCATTAAAATACTTGATATTACTTCATGTACACATATTCTAACAGGACTTGTGAGAAGAGACTATTACAGGTACAAATGTACTTGTATTAATATTAATATAATAAAAATGTATTAAGTTAAACTTAATAAGCATATTGAAATAAACTGGGAAGCTAGACCTAACTTTTATTTTTTTAAGTTTATTTACTTATTTTGAGAGAATGAGAGTGAGCACACACATGCAAGCAGAGGAGGGGCAGGGAGAGAGGGAGAAAGAGAATCCCAAGCAGGCTCTGCGCCATCATCTTGGAGCCTGACAGGGGGCTCGATCTCAGGAACCATGATGTCATGACCTGAGAGGAAATCAAGGGCCGTATGCTTAACTAACTGAGTCACCAGGTGCCCCTAGAACTAACCTTTAAATGGCTGACTGCCTGCCTTCAATGGATGCCATCTCTTTTATATAGGACCCAAAGCTGTGGTATCAGAAATTGGAAGATATCTTTTCTCAAAACACGTACTGCTTTTAAGGAACTTATTCCTGATTTGGAAGGCTCAGAGCTGCAGATGTTTGTCAATTAGACATGCCAACATAACTACTCATTTGACTATAGAAAACAGCATTTATATTTTCTGAGAGAGTTCAGTATTTAATTTTTAATTTCTAAACTTTGTGAAATTAGAGTTAATCAAATATGTTAAAGTGTTTGTTTTTTACAATCATGGCTGTTTTGTCATTGTTCAAATTTCCTTCCTGATGTTTTGGCAAAATAAATCACTCAAATCATTGATTTTTTTCTAATTACTGGAATTTTAATGCAATTCAGTTGATAATACATTGAATTCTTTAAAAATAATATTTATGTCATAGTCCTCAAAATATTTTTTTCAACGAACACAACTTGATATTTACAAGTTAAATAGACAAAAACTCAGAATAGAAGAATGAAAATACACATCAAGTGATGAATGAGTAGAGAAGACATGATAAACGCGTGCGCGCGCACACACACACACACACACACACACACAGTGGAATATTATCCAGCCATCAAAAAGAATGAAATCTTGCCATTTGCGATGATGTGGCTGGAGTTAGAGAATATAATACTAAGCAAAATAAGTCAGTCAAAGAATTATAAATACCATATGATTTCACTCACATGTGGATTTTAAGAAACAAAACAGATGAACATAATAGGGGAAAGAAAAACAAGGGAGACAAATCTTAGGAGACTCTTAACCATAGAGAATAAACTGAGGGTTGCTAGAGGGGAGGTAGGTGGGGAGATGGACTAAATGGGTGATGGGTATTAAGGAGGCACTTGTTGAGATGAGCACTGAGTGTTATATGTAAGTGATGAATCATTAAATTTTACTCTTGAAATCAATATTACAGTAATGCTAACTAACTAGAATTTAAGTAAAAACTTGTAACAAAAAAAGAAAAAAAGATAGTTAAAACTACACCAAACCAGTATAAATTTTAGCCACTTGAAATGTTATACTGCATGCATAAATAAGCAATTGCTTATTAAATTACTGACCTCATAAATCTAGAACAATTGAATGTTGTTTTTTTTTAAGTAAACTCTACACCTAATGTGGGGTTCTAACTCATATCAAGAGTTGCATGCTCCACTGACTGAGCCAACCAGGCACCCCTAGAATAGTTGAATGCTTTCAGCAGTTGGTGATTAGCAAGTTCTATATTCCGTCTATACTGTGAACTGATGGTAGAGTTTCTGTGGTTTAAGGAAATTATATGTCAAAATCATATTTATAAAATATTGCACTTTCCCAGTAAGTAAATGGAAGCATAAAAAATAATGTAGATATTGCTAACTTTTTTTCAAAATAGTTTATTTTTTTTTGTTTTAAATTTGGCTCTATTGACTGCTGAGGTGTGACTAACAGGGCAATAGAAAAGAAAACATTTGGGGCGCCTGGGTGGCTCAGTCGGTTAAGCGTCCGACTTCAGCTCAGGTCATGATCTCACGGCTCGTGAGTTCGAGCTGCGTTGGGCTCTGTGCTGACAGCTCAGAGCCTGGAGCCTGCTTCAGATTCTGTGTCTCCCTCTCTGACTCTCCCCCGTTCATCCTCTGTCTATCTCTGTCTTGAAAGTAAATAAACGTTAAAAAAAAAATTTAAAAAAATTTAAAAAAAAAGAAAAGAAACATTTAAATAATTTCTGTTTTAATCAAATTATAATAGATACACTCATGAGATCATTTGTGTACAACCAGAATTAACAATTTTATAAAGCTTCATAATTGACAAGATTCTTTCATATCTGTTGTTCTCCAGCTTTTTCTATTAAATGTTCCACTTTTATTCTACAGTATTTAGGTGCTGATTTCATTAAAATAATGAATCGTCAGACATTTTGGAGTCTCTTTCTGAACTTTGTTTTTCTTTAGTATTGGCCTACCTATACATAAACCAATACTATACTGTTGTGTATTGAGGCTTTATATTTCTATATGAGGTATAGCTTATGTTTGCTCATACTTCTTTTTTAACTGTTTATTTAAATTCCAGTGCATTAACAAACAGTGTAATAGTAAAGTCTGATGTATAATATAGTGATTAAATACTTCCATACAATACCTGGTGCTCATCATAAGTGCCCTCTTTCTTCCCCATCACCTATTTAACCCATCCTCCTATTTAACCCATCCTCCTATTTAACCCATCCTCCTATTTAACCCATCCTTCCACCTGTGTCCCCTCTGGTAACCATCAGTGTGTTCTCTATAGTTAAACATCTGTTTCTTGTTTTGCCTCTCTGTATCTTTATTTTTTCTTATTTGTTTGTTTTGTTTCTTAAATACAACATATGAGTGAAATCATATGGTATTTGTCTTTTTATGATGGACTTATTTCAGTTAGAATAATACTTTTTAGCTGCATCCATGTCATTGCAAATGACAAGATTTCATTCTTTTTATGGCTGAGTAATATTCCATTGTTTATATATACCACATCTTCTTTATCCATTCATCAGTCGAAGGATACTTGGGCTGTTGCCTTAATTTGGCTATTGTAAATAATACTGCCGTAAACATAAGTGTGCATGTATTCTTTTGAATTAGTATGTTTGTATCCTTCGGGTAAATACCTTGTAGTGCAATTACTGGATCTTAGGGTAGTTCTATTTTTAACTTTTTGAGGAAGCTCCATACTGTTTTCTAGAGTGGCTGCACCAGTTTGCATTCTCACAAACAGTGCAAAAGCTTATACTTCTCATTAAGAATTTTATCCTTATTTTTATTTACTTATTTTTATATGAACATGAGAATCAACCTGTCTAGAAAAGAGTTTTAATATTTTCATTGGGAATACATTATATTTATAAATTTAGGGAAAATGAGCATCATTAGGTTATCAGATTCTCCATACAAGAATGGCATGACTTTCCATTTGTATACTTCTATTTTTGTGAACTTCAGGAAGTTTCACATTGGTGTTAATTGGTAATTGTTCCATTTTTTTCTATTTATTTTTCATAATGTCTTATTTCTGTTATGGACTTAATTTTTAAATGTCTTATGTATGTCTACTTAAGCCATAGAGTCTATCAGCCTGTTTTTTCAAACCTTGCTCATAATTTACATTTTCTCAGTATATTTTTTTAATGTTTAACTGAATCTAATTTATAGTAGTGTTTTTCCTGGAAATCCTGTGCAGCTTGGTTAGAATGTGTTTTCTACCACAATGATTTTTCTCTCTGTTTTGCATATTCAGGGTTATCACTTCCCTAGAGATAACTTTCAGTTTATTTTCTTTATAGTCCCTATGTCACAAGGGCATTGTAAATTCAAACCCAAATCTATATTTGAAATAGTTTCTTAGTTACAAATTGTGAGAGGATTTATTTTTTCTTCTCAGATCTCTGGTAGAGATATAAAGCTTTTCTCTTCTACATGTATAGGTGAGGAGAATTGTTTCTCCAAACTTAACTAAATGTGCAACATTTCAAGGCATTTAGATATTGCAAAGTCCATATTTCCAACTCTAAATAATTCATATTATTTATCTGTTTGTATATTTAAAAATAGAATATATGACAGACTAATGAGCAAAGCAAACAAATAATATTCATTATGTAATCACATATGTAATTATGAAATCAATTACATAAATTTTATAATTACTTCATTAATTAGAATTAATTAATAAAGGGGCACCTTGGTGGCTCGATTGGTTAAGCAGCCAACTTCGGCTCAGGTCATGGTCTCACAGTTTGTGAGTTTGAGCCCTGCTTTGGGCTCTGTGCTGACAGCTCAGAGTCTGGAGCCTGCTTTGGATTCTGTGTCTCCCTCTCTCTCTGACCCTCCCCCACTCACACTCTGTGTCTCTCTCTCTCTCTCTCTTTCTCTTAAAAATAGATATTAAAAAAATAGAGCTAATTAATATCGATACACACTCCCTAATCACAGAGCAATCACTTCAAATCATACACTCATGTTTAAAGCTATGGTTTTTATAATTTCTTCTCTATTCTTTATTGTGGGAATACCAAAATCTTAAACTTATTTTTAGGAGTTCACAGATATTTTTACATGAGCAAGTATTCCCAACTACCATATGGTATGTTTTGTTCTCTTTATATTTTGCTCTGATTACTTTTGTTTATATCTGCCTTTAGGGTCATTTATGCCCATATTTCACAGGAAACACATGCCCCAACAAGCCATCACTGGCAACAGGATTTGGACCCCTGCATCTGAAATCTCATTAATACCAGAAAAATGGAAACAACACTGTTGTAAGCACACTGGCTATAGGTTATGTAAGCCAAAACTTCCTCTAATCGTGTGTGTGGGTGGGGGGGGTGGTGTTTTTGCACACACATATACATACACATACATATAAGACATACAAATGTGTGTGTGTGTGCGTGTATGATCCTTTGTGGCAAAATAGATATCCATTCCTGTTTTTATTTCACTTTAGATCTGAATACTGAAGCAGTACTGGCTTTCTTGTGTCACAGTGCTTCCCAATTATGTTAGTCTCATGAACATGTTTAACATTATGTTACTGCCCTTACACATGAGTTTAGAAGAGTCTATATAGGGAGCTCTGCTTTGCCCCAGTTGCTAGATTTTTTTAGACTTTCCTCATCCCAGCAACAATTTAGACATTAAAATACTGAGTCTAACATATTCTTTATAATTGGAAGTATCCAGTAAGCTCCAACTGTGTTAGCCTAAACAGTCTGCTGGGCAAAGCCAGATAACTGTGAATCACAATACTGAGTAGATCTTAAGTTAGATTGGGTACACATACACTTCTGTTTCAAATTCTGTGATTTAATTATTTATATAATATTAATCTAGAAATTTAAATTTTTATTTAAGTTAAAAAGTATATTTAGTTATTCTATATACAACATATTTTGGTCTTGAGTCATTTAGTGAAAGAAAAGGATTTTTTCTAAAAATGTGTTTTTCAAAAAAAAAGTTAATCCTTAGCCTATGCAGAAAATATCTTTGTTTTTCTTTATATATTTCATTGAATTATAGATTTTTTCAGTGTTCATTTGGCATTAATTTAATGAAGACAAATATAAAATGCTTATATGATACACTCAGTTTCATATTATATAAGCAAGAACATTTCAATGATGTGAATGTTAATGTATATTTTATATTATTTAGTTAATAAGGGGAAGTACAAATTAATTAAATGTAAAAATAAACAAGATCTATTGGATATATAATACCTGTTGGGTATGAATTGTGTATTTTTATATAACTTATTGATCTAAAGATAGAAATTAGCTGTTTTGAGCAATTATATTAAAATAGTTCAAATGGAAATATGTAAAGAATGCAATCAATGATTTCTATAACAAAACTACTTACACAAAGCATAGCAATATTGGAACTATAATAACATCTGAAACAGGGTCTATAATATTAAAATGAAAGAACTCAAGAAAATTAAGTATAACTATATTGAAAATATGAGATTAATTTCTTTAATATAATTAAAAGTTAATACAACTTCAACTTCATGAGTCAGCATTTTTAATATTTCCATTATTGTATTACTTAAGGGAAATTTAAAATGGAAAGCACTATATTATTAGATATTAAAGCAAAATGTAAATGGAGAAGTAGAGAATGAATTAACATTCATGATTAAGAATATGTACATATTATATTGAAAAATACAGAAGTGGAATGTAAATAATTTTAATTCATAAATAAATCTCCATATTATATTATATTGAATTATTTTTTCTATTTTATTTCATCAGACAAGGGTGATCATTTCCATGTACTAAAGTTAAACTCTAGGATGGGTCAGTATTGACTTTAAGGTAATATATTAAATTTTAATTAAAATATTATGCTTCCTTCTAAAATGCTGTAATGAATTGGCTGCTCTCAAAGGTCTTCTAAGAGTTACTTTGTATGTTTCATCCAAATTGGATCATGAGCATAATGCACCTCCCTAAGGATGATATGTATAAACTACATTTCCGTGAGAATTTTAGACTGCCCGTTGAACCTCTTGTCAATGGAAGTTCATTGTCAGATTTGAAATTTTTAACAAAATTATGTGTGTGGGATGTTGTTATTTTAATTTATATCTAATGATTATTGGTGATACTGAGATACTTTAAGCTGCTACTCACTGACTTTTTTTTTTTTTTTTTTTTTTTGAGAGAGAGCAAGAGAATATGCACATGTGTGGGGCAGGGGCAGAGAGGGAAGGAGAGAGGGTATCCCAAGCAGGCCCTTCACTGTCAGCCTAAAGCCTAGCATGGGGCTTGAACTCACAAACCGTGAGATCAAGACCTGAGCTGAAATCAAGAGTTGGACACTTAACCAAGTGAGCCACCCAGGTGGCCTACTAATTGACCAATTCTATGGATTATTTGTTAATATTTTTTTTCACTTTTCAGTGGGTTGAGATTGTTTCTTATTTATATATATATATATATATATTTTTTTTAGAGGCTCATATATCACGTTTAGAACTTTCATAAACCTGTTATAAATGTGGGTGAGTTAAGACATGGCTAATTCTCATAATTTTAGTGGCAATGTTGCTTGGGACTTACCTGTAGATGTATTTAAACTCTTGGTTTGAAATAGATTTTATTTATCATGTTTAAAGAAGTATAAATGCATTCCTTAATATTTCCACACATGCAAAGTAGAGGACTGTTTTTTAATGTGACCCATTGCTATGTTAAATTAATAGATTTTAAGATAGCAAAAAAATTTATCTTTTTAGAATAAAAAATACTTAACATTTATATATTTTAATTTTAAAATATTGCATATTAAATATACTAGGACATTATTTAACAGTTTTCCCTTTTATTAGTAAAGGAGCATATTTTGTGATTTTCTATTATGTATGCATGTTTTCTGAGATTAGTGTTATGCCAGCTTTATAAAATAAGTTTTTTGGGACACCTGGGTGGCTCAATTGGGTAAGTGTCCAATTCCTGATTTCAGCTCAGGTCATGATCTCATGATTTGTGAGTTCGAGCCCATGTAGGTCTCTGAGCTGGCAGTACAGAGCCTGTTTGGGATTCCCTCTGTTCCTCTCTCTCTGACCATTTGCCACTCTTTTTCTCTTTCTCAGAATAAATAAATAAACAATTTTAAAAAATAAAATACATTTGTTATCCATGCATCATTTTCTCAGCTTAAAATCTATTTTATGATATGAGAATCAGCTATTCTAATTGGAAAGAGAACATTTTCATGTTAAATAATCTAGGCCTGGTCATTGCTTCAGAGGCACTCACTGAGATGGTGTTTTTGTTTTTTCTTTTAAGTCCTTCTGTGGTTTTATTTCTGTGTAAGTTTCTCACTCCCTGAGCCAAAATATTTTTAGAAAACATCTATTTCATTAAAATACATTAGAATAGAGCTCTCTATTATAATGTTATTTTTAAATCTCCCTATATTTATTAAATTTCCATTTGTTTAGCAACTAAATTTGACTATTATTGATTTTTACAAACTTCTATTTATTTTTTTTTTAATTTTTATTTATTTTTTAGAGAGAGAGAGACAGAGTGCAAGCTGGGGAGAGGCAGAGAAAGAGAGGGGAGACACAGAATCTGAAGCAGGCACCAGGCTTCAAGCTGTCGGAGCCTGATGCATGTCTTGAACCCATGAACTATGAGATCATGACCTGAGCTAAAGTCAGATGCTTAACTGACAACCACCCAAGTGCACCTGATTTTTACAAACCTCTTCACTACAGTTATAAACTCAACATTATTTCTGTTTATGACTTATAAATTCCTTCTCTTAGCTTTATTAATTTCGACAGATTTCTTTTTCTAACTCCTTGTACTACTTAAATCCATACCATTTTATTTAATAATTAAAACACTAAAATACATTGATTTGCTTCTAATAACATAGGATCTTCTATCTTTGAGAGATAATATTTTTCCAATTGTTTTTTTCTATAACATATATCATAGAGATTTGGTTTATTTTATTGCAAGAATTATTTAATGATTTTACTCATTTGATATAACTTGAGGCCTAAAGGTTAATTTATATTTATTTTTTATGTTGCAGATAGATATGAATATCTCCTAACTCTTTAATCTTTTAATCTCAATCTCAATCTTTAGTCTCTAATCTCAATCTTTTAATCTCTATGCTGCACTAAAACTTGTGCTTGGGAAAATCATTCTTCCATAGATATTGCTGAAGGGCTTAAATGATGGACAGCCTCCATGGCTTCAATGAAACTTAAGTGTTTGACTCTTGAGAAAGAGATTGGAAGCCCCAAAATGCTTGTTTGATTATTCTTAGCAGCAATGACAGGTGTTCTTTAAGTTTAAAACAGACAATACCATAAAAATGTAAGTTTAAAATAATGGTTACTACAATGGAGACATTGAACATGTGTTTGTCAAAAATTTTGAAGAAAGAAAAGATATTTGGGGAAAATAAGTTCAGCTTGTAGTAAAATATATGCTTTAGGTGATTTAAGAAAAACATGATGGGATAGATGCTAAGGCCAATTCTATAGCATGCATATTATTTCGTAAATGACTGAACTTAACATACTGAATCATAGTTTCTAAATGAAATTTTTTTCTGCTTTTGCATTTTTTTTTGGATTTCAGATTTCTAACCTCTGAATGAAATCTTTGTATTTAGTTTTGTGTGTTTGTTTTGGCATAGAAGGCAGCAGCTTTAAAAATAAGTAGTTTTAAAAATATTTTTTCATTTATATGTATATATATTGAAAACTCTACCTTTTAATTTTTTTTATGTTGACTTATTTTGAGAGAGAGAGAGAGAGAGCAGGCTCACAGCTGGGGAGGGGTAGAGAGAGAGAGGGAGAGAGAGAGAATCCCAAGCAGACTTTGCACTGTTAGTGCAGAACCCAATACAGATCTCAGACTCATGAACTGTGAGATCATGAGTTGAGCTGAAGTCAGACGCTTAGCCAACTGAGCCACCCAGACATCCTGGAAACCTTACTTCTTTATGCACATAACATCACTTTCTAACAGAGGGATTTCATTATTTTTTGAATCACAAATGTGATGGACTCTACACAAAATACTTGATATAGAAAATGTAATAATAATAATATAGGATAGGTCCAGTAGATTTCATTTTACTTTTGGGAGGGTATCATATGAATTTTAATTTTGACCTATTGATTTAGTATCAAAAATCCTCTGAATTAATCTTTCCTAATTTACACATTAAAAATTTAGATATAAACAGAATTGTGGAAAATACAGGCAAAGCAGATTATTTTAAGAATAATAGGAGAGGGGTGCCTAGCTAACTCAGTGGGTAGAACACGTGACTCTTGATCTTAGGGTCAGTGAGTTGAGCCCCATGTTGGGCATGGGGCTTACTTTTAAAAAAAAGATAGAAATAGAGTTGCAAAGAAAATTAATTTCTTCTTTGTGGGGGGGGGGGTAATCAACAATGGTAGTAGATATTCTATAGTCTTACAGTCACTAGATGTAGGATTCTAACAGCTTGGATTGCTCAAAGGATCCTTGCTGGATCCAACATTGATGTATTTGCAAAGAAGTATCTCCAAAACAGTGAAATGTGATATTTAAAAACCACCTATTATTTTTGTACTGTTGTTTGTTTGTATAAAGTTTATTTATTTATTTTGAGAGGAGAGAGAAAGAATGAGTGGGAGGAGGGGCAGAGGGAGAGAGAGAGAGAGAGAGAGAGTCTCAAGTGGCCTTCCCACTGTCAGTGGAGAACCCGATGCTGGGCTTAATCTCACGAACCATAAGATCATGATCTGAGTCCATATCAAGAATTGGATGCTTAACCAACTGAACCACCCAGATAACCCTATGCTGTTTGTTTTAAAGTATTTGTCTTTCAAACCTCTAAGAACTCCTAAATAGAAAATATGAAAATGTATATTTATTTTGGAAAATGTTTCAATTTGAATATTTATTTATTGGGATTAAGAATGACTCTATTTTTTTTAAGTTACTGAATGTTGGGGCGCCTGGGTGGCTCAATCGGTTGAACCTCCAACTTCGGCTCAGGTCATGATCTCACGGTCTGTGAGTTCGAGCCCCAGTCGGGCTCTGTGATGACAGTTCAGAGCCTGGAGCCTGCTTCGGATTCTGTGTTTCTCTCTCTGACCCTCCCCCGTTAATGCTCTGTCTCTGTCTGTCTCAAAAATAAATAAACATTAAAAGAAATTTACAAAAAAATAAAGTTACTTAATTTATTTTGTTTTTTTTAATTTTTAATTTTTGTTTATTTTTTAAAATTTACATCCAAATTAGTTAGCATATAGGGCAACAATGATTTCAGGAGTAGATTCCTTAGTGCCCCTAACCCATTTAGCCCATCCCCCCTCCCACAACCCCTCCAGTAACCCTCAGTTTGTTCTCCATATTTATGAGTCTCTTCTGTTTTGTCCCCCTCCCTGTTTTTATATTATTTTTGTTTCCCTTCCCTTGTGTCCATCTGTTTTGTCTCTTAAAGTCCTCATATGAGTGAAGTCATATTATTTTTGTCTTTCTCTGACTGACCAATTTCACTTAGCATAATGCCCTCCAGTTCCATCCACGTAGTTGCAAATGGCAAGATTTCACTCCTTTTGATTTCCAAGTACTACTCCATTGTATATATATACCACATCTTCTTTATCCAATCATCCATCAATGGACATTTGGGCTCTTTCCATACTTTGGCTATTGTTGATAGTGCTGCTATAAACATGAGGATGCATGTGTCCCTTCAAAATCACGCACCTCTATCACATGGATAAATGCCTAGTGGTGCAATTGCTGGGTCATAGGGTAGTTCTATTTTTAGTTTTTTGAGGAACCTCCATACTGTTTTCCAGAGTGGCTGTACCAGCTTGCATTGCCACCAGCAATGTAAAAGAGATCCTCTTTCTCTGCATCCTCACCAACATCTTTTATTGCCTGAGTTGTTAATGTTAGCCATTCTGACAGGTGTGAGGTGATATCTCATTGGGGTTTTGATTTGTATTTCCCTGATGATGAGTGATGTTGAGCATTTTTTCATGTGTTCGTTGGCCATCTGGATGTCTACCTTGGAGAAGTGTCTATTCATGTCTTTTGCCCATTTCTTCACTGGATTATTTGTTTTTGGGTGTTGAGTTTGATAAGTTCTTTATAGATCTTGGATACTAACCCTTTATCGGATATGTCATTCGCAAATATCTTCTCCCATTCTGTTGGTTGCCTTTTAGTTTTGCTGATTGTTTCCTTTGCTGTGCAGAAGCTTTTTATTTTGATAAGGTCCCAGTAGTTCATTTTTGCTTTTGTTTCCCTTGCCTCGAGAGACGGGTTGGGTAAAAAGTTGCTGCAGCCAAGATCAAAGAGGTTTTTGCCTGCTTTCTCCTCGAGGATTTTGATGGCTTCCTGTCTTACATTGAGGTCTTTCATCCATCTAGTGTTTATTTTTGTGTATGGTGTAAGAAAGTGATCCAGGTTCATTTTTCTGCATGTGGCTGTCCAGTTTTCCCAGCAACACTTACTGAAGACACTGTCTTTATTCCATTAGATATTCTTTCCTGCTTTGCCAAAGATTAGTTGGCCATACGTTTGTGGGTCCATTTCTGGGTTCTCTATTCTGTTCCATTGATCTGAGTGTCTGTTCTTGTGCCAGTACCATTCTGTCTTAATGATTACAGCTTTGTAGTAGAGCTTGAAGTCTGGGATTGTGATGACTCCGGCTTTGGTTTTGGTTTTTGTTTTTGTTTTTGTTTTTTTGAAGATCGCTTTGGCTATTCGGGGTCTTTTCTGGTTCTATACAAATTTTAGGATTATTTGTTCTAGCTCTATGAAGAATGCTGGTGTTATTTTGATAGGGATTGAATTGAATATGTAGATTGCTTTGGGTAGTATCAACATTTTAACAATATTTGTTCTTCCCATCCAGAGGCATGGAATCTTTTTCCATTTTTTTGTGTCTTCTTCAATTTCTTTCATAAGCTTGCTATAGTTTTCAGTGTATAGATTTTCACCTCTTTGGTTAGATTTATTCCTAGGTATTTTATGTTTTTTTTGTGCTACTGTAAATGGGATCTATTCCTTGATTTCTCTGTCGCTTCATTGTTGGTGTATAGGAATGCAACCGATTTCTGTGCATTGATTTTATATCCTGCAACTTTGCTGAATTCATGAATCAATTCTAGCAGTTTTTTAGAGGAATCTTTTGGGTTTTCCATATAGAGTGTCATAACATCAGCAAAGAGTGAAAGTTTGACCTCCTCCTGGCTGATTTGGATGCCTTTTATTTCTTTGTGTTGTCTGATTGCAGAGGCTAAGACTTCCAATACTATGTTGAATAACAGTGGTGAGAGTGGACATTCCTGTCTTGTTTCTGACCTCAGAGGGAAAGTTCTCAGTTTCTCCCCATTGTGGATGATATTAGCATTGGGTCATTCATTTATGGCTTTTATGATCTTGAGGTATGCTCCTTCTATCCCTACTTTCTTGAGGGTTTTTATCAAGAAAGGATGCTGTATTTTGTCAAGTTTTCTCTGTATCTATTGAGAGGATCATATGGTTCTTGTCCTTTCTTTTATTGATGTGATGAATCATGTTAATTCTTTTGCGGATATTGAACGAGCCCTGCATCCCAGGTATAAATCCCACTTGGTCGTGGTGAATAATTTTTTTAATGTATTGTTGGATCCAGTTGGCTAATATCTTGTTGCAGAGTTTTGCATCTATGTTCATCAGGGAAATTGGTGTATAGTTCTCCTTTTTAGTGAGGTCTCTGTCTGGTTTTGAATCAAGGTAATGCTAGCTTCATAGAAAGAGTTTGGAAGTTTTCCTTCCATTTCTATTTTTTTTGGAATACTTTCAAGAGATTTGGTGTTAACTCTTCCTTCAATGTTTGGTAGAATTCCCCTGGAAAGCCATCTGGCCCTGGACTCTTGTTTTTGGCAGATTTTTCATTATGAACTCAATTTCCTTACTGGTTATGGGGCTGTTCCAATTTTCTATTTCTTCCTGTTTCAGTTTTGGTAGTGTATATGTTTCTAGGAATTTGTCCATTTCTTCTAGATTACCCATTTTATTGGCATATAATTGCTCATAATATTCTCTTACTATTGTTTTTATTTCTGTTGTGTTGGTTGTGATCTCTCCTCTTTCATTCTTGATTTTATTTACTTAGGTCCTTTCCTTTTTCTTTTTGATCAAACTTGCTAGTGGTTTATCAATTTTCTTAATTCTTTCAAAGAACCAGCTTCTGGTTTCATTGATCTGTTCTACTGGTTTTATTTTTTGGTTTTGATGACATTAATTTCTGCTCTCATCTTTATTATTTCTTGTCTTCTGCTGTTTTGGGGTTTTATTTGCTGTTCTTTTTCCAGCTCCTTAAGGCATAAGGTTGTGTATTTAGATATTTCTTTCTTCTTTAGGAAGGCCTGGATTGCTATATACTTTCCTTTTATGACCACCTTTGCTGCGTCTCTGAGTTTTTGGGTTGTGGAGTTATCATTTTCATTGACTTCATATACTACTCAATTTCCTCTTTAACTTCTTGGTTAGTCCGCTCATTCTTTAGTAGGATGTTCTTCAGTCTCCAAGTATTTGTTACCTTTCCAAATTTTTTCTTGTGGTTGATTTCAAGTTTCATAGCGTTGTGGTCTAAAAATGTGCACAGTATGATCTCGATCTTTTTGTACTTACTTAGGGCTGATTTGTGTCCCAGTATATGGTCTATTCTGGAGAATGTTCCATGTGCACTAGAGAAGAATGTATATTCTGCTGCTTTAGGATGAAATGTTCGGAATATATCTGTTAAGTCCATCTGGTCCAGTGTGTCATTCAAAGCCATTGTTTTCTGATTGATTTTTTGATTAGGTGATCTGTCCATTGCTGTGAGTGGGGTGTTGAAGTCTCCTACTATTATGGTATTAATATCAATGAGTTTCTTTATTTTTGTGATTAACTGATTTAAACATTTGTGTGCTGCCACATTTGGCGCATAAATGTTTACAATTGTTAGGTCTTCTTGGTGGATGGACCCCTTGATTATGATGTGATGTCCTTATGCATCTCTTGATACAGTCTTTATTTAAAAGTCTAGATTGTCTGATACAAGTATGGCTACTCCGGCTTTCTTTGACCGTTTGCATGATAGGTGGTTCTCCATCCCCTTATGTTCAATCTGAAGGTGTATTTAGTTGTAAAGTGCGTCTCTTTAAAAAGCATGTAGGGGCGCCTGGGTGGCGCAGTCGGTTAAGCGTCCGACCTCAGCCAGGTCACGATCTCGCGGTCCGTGAGTTCGAGCCCCGCGTCAGGCTCTGGACTGATGGCTCAGAGCCTGGAGCCTGTTTCCGATTCTGTGTCTCCCTCTCTCTCTGCCCCTCCCCCATTCATGCTCTGTCTCTCTCTGTCCCAAAAATAAATAAACGTTGAAAAAAATAATTAAAAAAAAATAAAAAGCATGTAGATGGATCTTGTTTTCTTATCCATTCTGTTACCCTATGTCTTTTGATTGGAGCATTGAGTCCATTGACATTTGGAGTGAGTACTGAAAGATAAGAATTTATTGCCATTATGATGTTTATAGAGTTGGAGTTTTTGGTGGTATTCTCTGGTCCTTTCTAATTTTGTTGCTTTGGTCTTTATTTATGTATTTATTTTTTCATCTTTCCCCCCCCCCCAGAGAGTCCCCCTTAAAATTTTTTGCTGGGCTGGTTTAATGGTCACAAACTCCTTTAATTTTTGTTTGTCTTGGAAACTTTTTATCTCTCCTTCCATTTTGAATGACAGCCTTGCTGGATAAAGAACTCTTGGCTGCATATTTTTCTGATTCAGCACATTGAATATATCCTGCCACTCCTTTCTGGCCTGCCAAGTTTCTCTGGATAGGTCTGCTTCAAACCTGATCTGTCTTCCCTTGTAGGTTATGGACTTTTTTCCCTTGCTGCTTTCATGATTCTCTCCTTGCCTGAGTATTTTGTAAATTTGACTATGATAGGCCTTGTCGATGGTCAGTTTTTGTTGAATCTAATGGGTGTCCTCTGTGCTTCCTGGATTTTGATGCCTGTGTCTTTCCCCAGGTTAGGAAAGTTTTCTGCTATGATCTGCTCACATAACCCTTCTACCCCTATTTCTCTCTCTTCCTCTTCTGGGACCCCTGTGATTCTGATGTTGTTCCTGTTTTTGAGTCACTGATTTCTCTAATTCCTACATCGTGCTATTTTGCCTTCATCTCCCTCTTCTTTTCTGTTTCATTATTCTCTATAAGTTTGTCCTTTATATTGCTGACTCTCTGTTCTGCCTCATCCATCCTTGCTGCCGCTGCATCCATCCATGATTACAGCTCAGTTATAGCATTTTTTATTTCATTCTATTTTTTACTTCTTTTATCTCTGCAGAAAGGGATTCTAATATAATTTTGCCTCCAGCTAGTATTCTTATCATCATGATTCTAAATTCTGGTTCAGACATCTTCCTTGTATCTGTGTTGGTTAAATCCCTGGCTGTCGTTTCTTCGTGCTCTTTCTTTTGGGATGAATTCCTTCATTTTGTCATTTTGAAGGGAGAAAAGGAATTAATGAGGTAGAAAACTTGAAAGTAAAAAAAAAAAATTAAAAAAATATTAAAATTAAAAAGTAAAAATACACACACGCACACAAATCAAATAGATGAGGTAGATCCTAGGTGTGTTTTGCTCTGCGTGTCTAAAGTGGTTTGACAGAATAGAGAAAAAAAGGGGGGGAGGGAAAGGAAATCATTTGAGAATTTGAAAAAATGAATACACTGAAGTAGACTAAAATGAGATGATGTGGGTAAAACAAATTTGAAAAAATATACACAAAAGTAAAGAAAATAGTAGAAAAAAATAAAGAAAAATATTTTTAATAAAAATTAAAAATAAATATGATTTTTTTTCTTTTTCTGTATTCAGGAAAAAAGAAAAGAAACTAAAAAGAGAAAAAAGAATTAAAAAAGAAAGAAAAAAAGGAAATCATTTGAAAATTTAAAAGGTGAATACACTGTAGTAGACTAAAATAAAATGATGGAAGTAAAATAGAATTTTTAAAAATTTACATAAAAGCAAAAAAATTAAATAAAAATATTTTAATAGATATTGAAAGTAGAAATGAAGTTTTTCTCTTTCTATGTTCAAGATAAAGAAAAGAAATGAAAAGGAGAAAAAAAAGAAAAAAGAAATAAAAAGGAAATTGTTTAAAAATTTGAAAAGGTGAATACACTGAAGTAGACTAAAATAAAATGATGGAAGTAAAATAGAATTTGAAAAAAATTACTCAAAATAAAAAATATAGTAATAAAAATGAAAGAAAAATATTTTTAATAAAAATTGAAAATAAAAATGAATTTCTTCTCTTTCTGTATTCAAGAAAAAAGTGTAAAAGAGAAAAAGAAAAAAAAAGAAAATTGGATAGATAAACCTTCTGACAGATTGATGTAGGACTGAAATTACTTTGTTTTCCCCTGGAAGTCAGTCTGTGTAGCGCTTTATAGTCCATAAACTAAGCCAGGAGTGAGACTTGTGTTTTTGAAGAGTGAAGTTGGCCCAGTTGGGCAGGGCTCAGTGTAATGGCTCCCTTCTCCACTAGATGGCGCTGCTATCCTACTGGGGTGGATTGTTGCGGTGCTGGTAGGTGCCTATGCTCATGCGCCAGAGCAATGAAAATTGCTACACCCAGCTACCCAGTCTGTTCTCCCTGATCAGCAATCGGGCACCCATCCTCTTTCTTCAGCTTTCGTCTACTCCCAGCTTCTTCACTCTCCGTGACCAGGCCCCAGGCAGTATCTCTTTCCAGATTTTTGTATCAGATGCTGCTGTTTTCACTGGTCCCTTACTTCTGAAGGACTGCGGCTTTGACCCGTTCCACCCCTCTGCAGGAGGGTCTCACCGAGCAATGGCCGAATGGGCAATGGCCGAATGTCGGCTGCACCCAGGAATGCTTGCTGGACCCTGCTGCCTCCGGTGCCCCGAGACTATGGCCAGGTGCCAGCCCGCCCCCGAAAAAGTTCAGAAGATAGTGTAGCAGCAGTTTTTCAGGGACCATGGAAAATCGCAACACACACCTGGCGCCAGGCTTCACCCTCAACAACATTGCCGCAGCACCAGCGAATGTGGCTGCCTTCCTGGGTCTGCTGGGACCAGGTGGCTTCAACAGTCTCTACCAAATGACCTTCCAGCAGTGGAGCCACTCTTCCCCGTGTGGCCTGAGAACCTCCCGCACCCCACTCTGCTCCTGGGGATTCGCTCTTCCCATCAGAGCACCGCCAGGTATGGAGCTGCGGAGTTGCAGCCTTTGTGCTCCCCTTGTTTACAGTCTTAATGTGATTTAAACCCTCTCCTTTCTCCTTTCTCCTTTCTCCTTTCTCCTTTCTCCTTTATCCCTTTTTAGTTTAGTCCCTAAACTTAATCGACTGTTTCCGATTTTCCACTTTCTTTCCAGCTGCTTTTGGGGAGGGGTGCTTTTCCCATATTCTCCCCCTCCCCCAGTCTCCGTCCTCTCTCTGCCTACAAAAATGGTTCCCTACCCTCAGTGGCTTCTAGCTCCCCAAATTCACCTCTCCGTGCCACATACCTGCTGAATTCTGTGGTTCAGGTTGTGCAGATTATTGTGTTAATCCTCCAATCAGTTTTCTAGCTGTGTAGGATTGTTTAGTGTTGGTCTGGCTGTATTTCCTGGATGTGAGAGACACAAAAAACTTCCATGCTGTTCTGTCATCTTGGCTCCTCCCAAGAATGACTCTATTTTCAATATCTCAAGCTGTAAATGGTTTGTAAGTAATGCAGCTTACAAAGATTAAAAAAAAAAAAGGTGTACTCTTGACAATGAAAGGAAAAGTGTGGTTATTACCTGGGTCATATTTGTACTGTATTTTTAATTGCTAAATCTGGCAAACATATATTAATGCTATCTTTGTCATGAAGGACAGAACTTTTTACTTTATCTAAATAAGTTAGAGTTTATTTTAAATAAAAATAACAAGACAATCTTTCTTCCCTTTTCTATTTTTTTTGTTTTAATTTTGTGTTTGGCAAACTATACATCATAATATGTGTTTTATTCATTAATACACATACTTAGGGGATTAAGGAGCACATTTATGATGAGCACCAGATGTTCTATGGAAATGTTGAATCACTATATGGTATGCTTGAAACTAATATAATACAGTGTGTTAACTGGAATTTAAAAAAAATACACACAATTAATTATATTGCTCAGATCTCCAACATTTGTTACTGTTTTCCAGGTATATAATATTAACATTTGATATTCTATTGAATGTGTAAATCATATTAGCACAACTACTTTTCTATTGTACTACTACTTTGATGTGAAACAATGGGTGGTCAGGCTGTAGTTCATGATGAATTTGGTCCATGGTGCTATTACCATGTCATAGTGTTTGTTCAGAGACAAAACACATGGTATAAAAGACAGAGTGGTGACTATTGCATGTCTATGCAGGTTATTACTTAAAAAAGAAAAAGTATTGTGTCTAATCTCCCAAGCCTGGTAACAGGAATTTACTGCATAAAGATTCTCAAGATTCTCACATACTGAAAACAGTTCCACTGATTGCTGAGGAGAGTATGGGTCAATAATGTCTCTTTCTACTGTACTCTCAGAAGTGTATAAAGCTTTTTAAAATTTCTCTCAAGATCTATCTAGGATCTCCTTTCACATACCAGAACAGACTTAGTCTACCTGGCAATACCCCTTCTGAGCTGTCCCCTTCCTTACTTCAGGCCTCAATGCTCACCACAATCCACAAGCAACCAAAAAGCATATCTGGTGCAAACACATACAACTCTTTCTGATATCAGCTTCATACATGCTTCTTGGAAAATGCTTTTCCAGACTGATTTGTCTCTCAAACTTTTTTCCTCTTTCAAAACCAAGCAATATTATTATTTCTTCTTCAAAGCCTAAATTTTCAAGGCTGAGCCTAAAATTCCAAGCTATCTCCTCCTTGCTTTTTTAAAGTATGTTTTTCTCATAGTCCTTAGTTAACTATGATCTTTTGATTCATTACTTTGCTGACTCCTCAAACTTATAAACACCATGTTTGCAAAAATGTTACCTTTAGTTGAAACAGTGTCTTTCTGGTACATAGTAGGTTTTCAATAAATAGTTGATGATTAATGACAATTTCATGCTTGTGATAGGAAGATATGCACCACAAAGAACTTTTGAAATTATAAAGAAACTTCACTAGTTTAAGTGTCACTTGAGAAACAATTGTGAATTAGTGCCCTATAGAACAATATTGATTTAGAGAACATAAACACTCATACTTGGGACTACCCTAAGGTTCACTGATTGAAGAACATTTTTTAAAACTTTAATCAACTCAACACCACTCACCTCAAAAGAGTAGAGTTTTTCCCCCCCTATAATATATCAAGGTTTTCAAGGCTGTTGTTTTCTTCAAATTTTAAGTTAATTTAACAGCTTAGTGGAAATATGAATAATTATGTTGACTCCAATTTGGTTCAACAGGAATAAAACACAGTAACCCAAAGTATCTAAGAGATTCATATTATTCAAGTGTATATTAATGAGGTACCCACAGTTATGAGACTACCGAGGGAAATTAAAGCTACCATAACACAAAAATATTCACTAATAAACTGAGAATTTGCAAATATGTACACACTCAAAATTTCTGCAACTCTTAACCCTAGCATCAGTAACTGAGCACTCTCAATTCAGTGGGGGGAAATAAAAATTATTTTGTTTTCTAACAATTATTGCTTTTCCCTGTCATCTAGTAAATTACTCTTTCCAATCCCCACACAGCAACCTAAAGAGTTCACATAGTTTCTCAGTTATTTTGGGTATGAGAAGTCCAGTGCTGTACAATCCAGTTGAAATGTCTTATCCTATGTTCCCATGCCTTCCCCTGGCACCAGCTGTTTTGGGGTTTCTTCAGGGAAAGGGGGAGAAGATACTGGAAATGTGAAGTCTCTTGCTAACTGTGGTGGGAGTGCATTCCTGATTTTACTGTCTTTCTTGAATCTTTTTATGGATGTTCTCTACTAAAACCATGATCCTACTTAGAGGGGCTAGGCAGTTTTGTAAGGGACTGGTATTCAGTTTTTTGTTTTCTGTTTTTTTTTTTTTTTTTTTGCCCTTGATAAAGACACTCTCAAGAGAGCCAGGCAAATGAGCATTTAATCTCAGGCAGGATGCATAACCTCAAATCTTTCTCTGGAAGAAGCAATTCTTCAGTTGGAAACTATATGGACATTTATAGTTTTCCTGTCTTATTTAATCACTGTGATGCTTTATATGAAGGCACAGGGAAATACTGAGGTCGTCTTCTGAACTTCCTAAAGGTTTTGAGGCATAGGGCTGCCCAGTCTTCCCTCACACACTTATTACCAGGCCTTCTTTTCCCTCTGCTGGCAGCTGCTTTGAAAAGCCTTCTCACTGCAGGGGTACTTGGGTGGCTCAGTCACTTAAGCGTCTGACTTGATCTTGGCTCACCTCATGATCTCATGGTTCCTGAGGTAGAGCCTCATGTTGGGCTCTGTACTGACACCACTGAACCTGCTTCAGATTCTCTCTCTACCCCTCTCTCTATGCTCCTTCCCCACTTGTAGGCATGCTCTTTTTCTGTTTCTCAAAATGAATAAACATTTTTTTAAAAAGACTTCTCGCTTCAAAAACTTATGTAATAGGAGCAAGTATCTGTATGTTTAGGTTTCCACCTCCGGAGAACTTGTCAATTTCTTCAACAACTCTGTTCTTAGAATTAGCTTCATTCCAATGATAACACCTAGGCAGACCAGAATAGGCCACTTAATGACCATCTAAAAGAGTAAACTAATGTCAGTTATTCATCACAACAGGCATCTCTAGTCTCTGCATGTGAGTCTTAAACCATTCCAATTCAACTTCAAAAGAGAATAATGTTCTCTCTCATCTCAAACATTACAGCCCCAGAGATTTTGTTTCACCCAATCTGTTATGCCCTTAGCTTTTTAAAAATTATTTAAAAAATTTTTAACATTTATTTATCTTTGAGAGACAGAGAGAGACAGAACATGAGCAGGGGAGGGGTAGAGTGAGAGGAAGACACAGATCTGGAGCAGGCTCCAGGCTCTGAGCTGTCAGCACAGAGCCTGCTGCAGGACTTGAACCCACGAACCATGAGACAATGACCTGAACCGAAGTCGGACGCCTAACCAACTGAGCCACCCATGCGCCCCTGCCCTAGTCTTTTTTTAAAGACTGGGTAGAAGGGATGAGAACTGAAATTATAGATGGAAATATGGAAACATACATTTCTGCTGAGTGGTAATCTTGAAAAATGTATTCAGCCTCCACCCTGTTGGCTTCCTGTATAAGAAGGAGAAATGGGCGCCTGGGTGGCTCACTAGGTTAAGCATTCGACTTTGGCTCAGGTCATGATCTCACGGTTCATAGGTTCAAGCCCTGCATCGGGCTCTGCACTGACAGCTCGGAGCCTGGAGCCTGTTTCGGATTCTGTGGCTCCCACTCTCTCTGCCCCTCCCCAACTCACGCCCTGTCTCCCTCTGTCTTAAGAATAAATAAACATAAAAAAAAAAAAAGAGAGAGAAAGTATCACTTCTTTTCTTTCATGAGTGTAATTCTCTTTGCAGGTCCACAGAATTCCACTCGACAATCAGCCATAGATCTGCCTCTATCCATCCTGTCAGAATTTCAATCTCTAATTTATTTACATGTGCTGTAAACCTCTAACATACATTGCTTATCAGTATCAAAGTTAAAGTTATAAAGTTTTGGAATTGACATTAGGGAATTGATCAAATCATGTGTAAGGCCATTGATGTATTTGAAAAAGAAGTCTATGAAAATGATATACACTTATAATTATTTATAAACAGTAAATAATAACAAATAACTCAATATATTGTATATTCTAAGAATTAGTGCATAAATGATATAACTCACCTCCAGTTTAACTCATTTGAAAGGTAATACAAACTCCTCATTCCATTAGATACACTAATTTTGTGAAGATAAGTTGAGCTCTTACCTCCTGGGAATCAATTAGTAGGTCTCCAAGGTATTTATACTTTCCCACTCATTATAATTAAAAATAATTATTAGATAAACTTTTAAAATGAAGTGAGGATTAAAGCATTTTTCTATAACAACTGAGTTGAAGATTGTGAGAAGTTCACTAATGGTAGCTAAAGTAAAATAAATAACTGGTTAACAGAAGGCTTTGTTGGACAATTACAAATGATTAGAAATAACCCTGGAGGAAAGATAGAAAAATACTGCATTCAAGTTGCCTCTCATTTGTTTTTAAGTTCTCATTCCATATAAACAAACAAACAAGCAAGAAACAAAGTAGCAATTGTATATAATAAATGTAGATATGCCTTATACAAGAAATAAGGCCTAAGGATTGAATCATATTCAAGTAGAAAGATTTGGTCCTACATTAGAGATTAGGGAATGATCATATTTGAATATTTAAAAAAATATTTATATTATGTACCAATTTTTTATGTTTTCTTACTTTAATTGATTCTTTTAAAATGCATAAATATTTATCAAATTTTAATAATTTCCTACTTTGACTATTTGTACTAACTGCTGGTACTAATCATATACTATAAGAGGGTTTCTAAGGTACTGTGATATATTTGAGCATTTTTAAGTGGTTTCATTTCAAATTAGTTTTCATTTCAAATTAGTTTATATTTTCATGATTTTTTCCTAAAACAAATAGTCATAGTTTGTATACTCTTTTTAAAAAATATATCATTTGATTAAAAGCAGCAATTTATTTTCTTTCTTTTTTTTAATGTGAAATTTATTGTCAAATTGGTTTCCATACAACACCCAGTGCTCATCCCAACAGGTGCCCTCCTCAATACCCATCACCCACCTACCCCCCTCACACCCCCCATCAACCCTCAGTTTGTTCTAGTTTTTAAGGGTCTCTTATGTTTTGGCTCCCTCCCTCTCTAACCTCTTTTTTTCTTAAGAGAAAAGTAGTCCAACTTTTGAAATAGAAAAAAGTAAGCTATGAGATAAGGTTTGAAATAAAGGTTCAATGCATCTCTACTTCTGTATTTCCTAGCTCAGTTTACTAGAGTTCTTGTGCTTTTATTTAGGAAAACTCTTATTCCGCATTACCTCAAGAAATTTCTGGATGACTAGGCAGCCATAAAATGATAATCAAATCATGCTTCCTCTCTCAGGAGTACTTGACCTGTTATATGCCATTTCTAGAGGCTTGATCCTTTAAATACTTCCTAAAATATAGTGGAATAGTCACAGTTAGAACAGTACTGCAGGGAAAATAGTTTTCTTGTAAACATGCCTCTGGCAGTGTCCCTCCAATCATAGTACAAAAGGTACTTTTCAGTCAGTCCTTCTAGGTAGAAGTTAGCTGTCATCAAATTCATCTTGAGAGTTAATGAGTTCAATCAAAAATCAAATATCTCTAGGACTCTATTATGCATTATTTAATATTTTAATACTATTATAAAATAGTTAATAACATAAGAGTATTCAGCTATTTGGAAAAAAAAGGGAGAAATTTATTAAATAGAACTCAAGTGTTAAAATCATATGGTGAGAAAAGGTTTCTTTGAATGATCATTTATAGATAGGTCAGTTTCCTTCAGGCTCACAGTTATTGGTTAATCTATGAGTAGTATTTGCTAATAAATAGTATATTTTATTTATTCCACTCAGTTACAAATGACTAGAACTGAATTTTATGTGTCTTAGTGAAACTTCCATAGTAGTTTTATATGTCCATAATGAACTGGTGAGACATGAATTATTAGTGTGTCATCTAATGCAAGTTTCTCAACCTTACCACTATTGACATTTGGGGCCATATTTGTTGGAGGGGGACAGGTCTGTGCATTGTGGGATGTTCAGCAGTAGCTTGACCTATATCTACAACCTCTTAATACCAGTATCAGCCTCCTTCCCCAGTTATGACAAGCAAAAATATCCTCAAATATCCCTGGGGGAAAAAAAATCAACCCCAATTGAGAGTCACTGATCTAATGTACTTGAGAAGTGTAAGAGTCCTGAGGCAATGAAATCACTTTTACAAGGGAGCAGGGTCTGAATTAAGAACAGAAAATTATTGTCACCAATGCTATTTTAGAAATTATAGAATATTCAGATTCAGAAATCATTCAGCATCAATACTGATGCTCCAGTTTTTATGCATACATTTTAAAACCTTGTGAGTAACTTAGTTATTGTATATTTAGAAAATGAGAAATCATGGGTGTACTGTATTTTCTTATATCTGATTATTCAGAAGACTTAGTCTTTCCGAAGTCAGAATATATCTATGAAAATATGAGCCCTGATGGACAGCAGAAACTCATGGATTTAATATTATTCTTCCCTCCCCTCTGTTGTGATTTATTCTGCTAGCACATGATTATCTTTATCAGCTACATGTCATTTCCCTGTCATGAAAACAATCTTATAATTTAAATAATAAAAAAAAGAATGATACCTTTGTGTAACTTATTTTTCTGGTCATAAGAAACAAAACTGTAGATTTTATTCGACTGTTAGGTAAATCATCCATTCATATCCCTGTAAAAAAGTCTAACATGGTTTCTCTTATTTATTTACTGAGAAAAATTGTGTCATAGGGGTAATATTTTATATGCATTTGTGATAATACCTAATTTTATGTTAATGGCACGTATATTTTAAATATCTACAATCCCACCAAAAAAAATCAACAAAATGAAATTAAAGATTATCTAAATTTAATAAAATGTGAAAACATTAAGATGAAGATATGTCTCATTGCACAATTTATCAAAACTAGTAGTTCTTAACCCTAGAAGCATATTAGAAACACATGAGAAACTTACAATTATTGATATCAAAATCTTTTTGCGGACTAATTAAATCAGACTTTCTGACGGATGGTTTGGGGCATCTATATCTCTTCAAGGCTTTCCATTGATTATCATGGCAGTCAGTGTTGGGAACCAATTATCCAAAATCTCACTGCGGCCCAGAGACTCCTGGAGGGTTTCTTAGATGCTTGCAGTAGTACCTAGTTTAAAACTATTTTTATGCTAATGTTGAGTTTTTATTTTCCATTGTTATTCTCATTATGTTGCAAGTGTAAGATGGAGTTTTCCAGAGGCTAAGTCATGTACCGTGTCTCAAGAAATTGAATACAGAAACAGGTACAATTATCTCACTGTCTTTTACTAAGACGGACAATAGATTTATAAAAATGTAAAATAATGGCACTTTCCTTACTAATTTTTAGTTTTGAAAAATTTGATATTTTTATTGGAAAATTTATGATAAATGATATAATACATTTAGTAAATCATAAATTGCAATATAAAACATACAATGGACTTATTGCTTCTATTTTTAAAGGAATTAATGTATATAAATGCTAAAATTTCTTAATTTTAATTTTAAAAACTATTGATATAACTATATTTTTAAAAGTTCTTTAGGGTCCTCAATAATTTATATTTTTATTTCTTTTAATTGAACCATAGGTGACACATAATATTAAATTAGTTTCAGGTGACAACATAGTGTGATTATGTAAGTCTATATGTTATGCTGTGCTCAACACAAGTGTAGCTACCATCTGTCATCATACAATGTTATTACAATACCAACCCGTACTGCCACTCTCTGGTAGCCATTGGTTTGTTCTCTGTAAGATCCTCAAAATTTTTTAAAATTTTATTGTTTATTTTTGTCCTAATATACATCAAAGTTAGTTAGCATATAGTGCAACAATTTCAGGAGTAGATTTATTAATGCCCCTTACCCATTTAGCCCATCCCCTCCCATAACCCCCCCCCCCCGAGTAACCCTGTTTGTTCTCCATATTTGAGTCTCTTATGTTTTACCCGTCCCTGTTTTTATATTATTTTTGCTTCCCTTCCCTTATGTTCATCTGTTTTGTATCTTAAAGTCCTCTTATGAGTGAAGTTATGTGATATTTGTCTTTTTCTGACTAATTTCGCTTAGCATAATACCCTCTAGTTCCATCCACATAGTTGCAAATGGCAAGATTTCATTTTTTTGATTGCCGAGTAATATTCCATTGTATGTATGTGTGTGTGTATATATGTGTGTGTGTGTGTGTGTGTATACACACATGCATTGTATGTATGTATGTACACCACATTTTCTTTATCCATTCATCCATCAGTGGGCATTTGGGCTCTTTCCATACTTTGGCTATAGTTGATAGTGCTGCTATAAACATTGGGGTCTATGTGCCCCTTGGAAACTGCATACCTGTATCCCTTGGATAAATACCTAGTAGTGTAATTGCTGGGTCGTAGGGTAGTTCTGTTTTTAATTTTTTGAGGAACCTCCATACTGTTTTCCAGAGGGCTGCATCAGTTTGTATTCCCACCAGCAGTGCAAAAGAGATCCTCTTTCTCTACATCCTCACCAACATCTGTTGTTGCCTGAGTTGTTTATGTTAGCCATTCTGACAGATGTGAGGTGGTATCTCATTGTGGTTTTGATTTGTATTTCCCTGATGATGAGTGATGTCGGCTGGCCATGTATGTCTTTTTAATTTTTTTTAAAAATGTTTATTTATTTTGAGAGAAAGAGAGAGAGTAGGGGAGGGGCAGGGGGGGAAGAGAGAGAGAGAGAGAGAGAGAGTCCCAGTCCCAAGCAGGCTCTGCACTGATCCCAACACACAGATGCACACAGATCCCAACATAGGGCTCAATCCCAGAACCATGAGATCATGACCTGAGCCAAAATCAAGAGTCAGATGCTTAACAGACTGAGCTACCCAGTCACTCTAATCCTCAATAATTTTCAAGAGTATAAAAGAATCTTGAGAATGAAATAGTTGAAAACCACTCATCTAAGACAATATATCTAAGCCTGATCTAGGCATCACAAATATTGGAACCCCACCCCAGATTTCCTCTTGGTCTTCATGATTTCTGAACACTTTATACATAGAGCTACTGTCTGCTATCATTCTGATAGCTGGTGAAATTCTGTAAGATTAAGTCCTTCTTTTGATGTCACTGCTGCATACATAATTATAATTACCCAGCCTATGTAAGGAGAACAAACTTCTGAGATGGTGACCTGCTCTAGCATATTCAGCATTTTATTCTAACACTCCAGTTCTTTTCACCATTATTTGAATAGGCTATGAATAAGTGTAACTAAGCTTGTTTTGTGTGATATAGATATATCAGTATAAGAAGTTCCTAAAATTGACAGAATAAGGTGAAAGTCCAGATAGTTTGGGTGCCATACATACAGAACCCATGTATAATTAAGACTGAATATAGGAACTTAATCTTTTATTTTAGAGTTTATAATTTAAGAGAAATAAACTTAAGGCTACCTTTTGAACAGTATTAATTTTCTGAATTTGGTAGACCCAGTCTGATTTGTGTGTGTGTGTGTATTCTTCAATATTAATTGGAGTAATATCAAAATTGAAATATTATAGAACATAGAAAATATTTTCATGGATGCAAGCATGATTTGAAATTAATCATAATTATCTATTTGAATGGTACAGTTTATCCAATCATAATTCTTCAGTTCTGAGTTAACATTTAATCTAGAGATATCCATATGAAATATTAAGTTCTTTTATGTCTTGTTAATGTATTTGTTCTCTTTAAGTTTTCCTCTGGCCATCTACTTAATTCATTCATCAACTTAATTCATTTTTTTTTCATTTTGTAAATGATAATATAAACAGATTATTTACTATTATTTGTACTTTCAGTAAGGATTTTTATTGCTTATTTCTAGAATTTCATGTCTCTTGGTGCCTTTTGATGCTTTTTAATTTTTAAATATAATTTCTCTATGCTGTTTTATGATATTGTATAGAAAAAATTGAATTCAAACATAACTGGATTCTGAGTTTTAAAGTTCTAATGTAATAACTGAACAGCTGGGAGCAAACCAAATTTTGAGGCACCAATTTAATAGGAAACTGAATTGAATATCATTGTTAATAAGCACAGTCCCACAGAAATAAATGGTGCAGAAATTATATTCACATCATGGAGGCTTGAACAATACAAATAATGTATAAGACTGTTCCCTAATATTGATATAAAAGTCATTCAATAAATTTATATTGAACAGTGTGGTCCATGCATTGACTAAGAAGTAGGGATTCAGAAATAAATAAAATGCTCTCTTTACCCTCAGTTTTCTTTGTAGTTATATGTCATCTAACCTGAGAAATACAATCAGAATTCTTCCTAACTTTCAATGGAGTTTTTAACATTAAACAAGACAATGATCTCAATTTCTTATCATATATAGATGAGCCATTGTACGTCATGCAAAAGGGGAAAAACTAATCTGATTCTCTCTTGATCCTTCCTTTTGCTGGAAAAATAATCATTATAAATTGATTGTTGTCAAGAATAATATATCCAAATCTTTCTGCTTCTTTTAACGTTTTTTTAAAAGAATAGCAAAAAGTCAAGAAGCTAACTCCACAACTAAGTGAACTCACTTTTAAATTTCTTCTGTTAGCTATTTTAATCAAAAAGATTGTAGTATAGTGGGTAAGGGGAATATTACTCTTTAGTGACCATGCAGGCTTGGTAGAAGCAGCAACAGAGCTAGTTAATGGGGATTGAAGAGTGAAAATGAACATTGAGACCTACTAAATCATTTTATTTCAAAGTTTCTCCCATAATCTTTCATGCATTGTCTTCCACAATTTTATTATATTAAATGAAGAAATACCTGGCTATTTGAAAACTTCTATTATTTGGGTATGGAGGGTTTCTGCCTTGAAATCTGGAAACCAAAATTTGCTTACTTTAATCAGGTTTTGCTTAAGGAGAATGGAATTCTTAAGCTGGAATCTGACAGGTTGAGGGACAGAAATTGTAACTGGAAATCAAATCCTCAAGGTTTTTACAGTAAGGCAATAGAATTGATGTGGTTAAGGTTTTGGGGACAATCCTGTGTCACAAGACGGTTCAGTTTACTCAGTGTACTCACCATATAGTGTGTGAAGCCATCTTCTGCTTCAGATGGATTTGGGCACCTGGTTTACAAATTTACTGTCTAATCCATGATCTACTATAACCTGCAGTCACCCTGATGTCTGTGGGGATGAGGACACAACACAGAGTCCTGATAGTTTCCTTATTTCTTTCAATTACAAAATCTTTTTAGCCATTCTAAACAGCTGAGACCTGTTAGTCACCTGGAGCTGCTTTTCTTTGTTTTCCAGGTTAAATTCCAAGGTTTATGTTTCCTTCCACCAAACAGTCAAATGGGGCTAAATAATAGTGTGTAAAGAAGAAAGTAGTTGCTATTAAGCAAGATAATATTCAGGAGACCTATTATGCAAGCCTGGCAAGCAGTGTTAAGAATTTTAGAAGTGTCAGGTTTATACTGAGGGGTCACTGAGGGGTTTTGTATGGAAGTTACTCATGATTTTATCTAAATCTACCTTAAAAAAAATGCTCCATAATATGTTAGTTTAGTCTGCCAAAGATCACCTGTATTACCACTCCAAATCTCAAGATGGATTTTGTGCCAATAGATTACTCTCCTCTAAGCCATTCTGTGCACTGCCAGCAAATTACTCGTTGTAAAATGTGACTCTCACCTTGTTTGTTTTTGCCCATTTCAAATCTATCCATAGCTTGCTATGGTCTCCATAATGGAGGCGGGACTCTTTTATGTAGTGGACTTTCCTGGATTCAATCAATTCCCAGTAATATAAATCTAATAGAAATTTAAGGTAATGCAGGTAATATAGGTTTTATAGTTATCTTTTGTAAAAATGATGATGGAAAAATATACTAAATTTTTGGATGCCATTATTTCAGAGTTTTGTTCTGTCTTAAGAATAATGTCCATAGTTCACTCTGAGGTAGCATCTTTATATTTTGCAATCTATGAAGAAGTAGAAAGGCTCTTTTACTTATAAAACTTATAAAACGGTTTGGCATGATGTGAGTCTTCTGGGCAGGAGTGAGACTCTATAATGAATAACGCTGGTATACGGAGAGACAGAGAATCTAAAAGAAAAATGGGTGTAGATATCAAAAAAAAAAGAGAATGGGTGCAAGAAAAACAAATTTCAGAGTTCCACTTTAAAAGACAACAAGATCCCTTGTAATTTAACCTCATGCCTCCTATTACCTCTATACTGATATTGACATAGAATATATCCCCATGTTCTGTTTAAATGATAATGAAATCTACCTACCATCCCCCTTCTTGTTTTTTTTTTCTCTCTCATTTCCTCTCTCCTATTCTCTTTTCTCTATCCAGATCCTCCATACTTATAACTTAGAGCTCCACCTTATATTTCAAAACTCAGTTTGAATCATTACTTCTTCAGGGAACCCTCCCCTAAACTTCTGTTTGAGTTCCCCTTCATCTGAGCTTTCTAACCCTCAATCAGAATTGATGCCCTACATTCTTATTGTTTTTGGTGGATCTGTTTCTACCACTCAATTTTCTTCATTTTATATTGATTAGATATTATTTTAGGGTGTTTGTTTTATTTCAAATGTCTTTCCAAGCACCTGGGATGGGTAAGTAAAGGAATGAGTAAAGAGCCACCTGTCACGTAAAGCATAGCAATGAGCAGCTGAAAATCAGTAAATGGAGTTATCTCAAGGCTCTCCATGGGTGGGCAGGAATCACTGTGAAAAGAGATAGCAGGGGTTAAATGGATATCAAGAACACTCATAAATGTACTATGGGGTTACTGCATAGATTTAATCACAGGGGAGAAAGACGGATGGACTGCAATACCAGGTAAAAGAAACTAGGCAGGTTCTCTGAGGCAGTTGAGTTGAACAGCATCTTGTTTTAGGAGTAAGAAGACTGGGGCAACACTTTTCCTCAAAGACACTTGCAAAAGGCAACATTTCCCAAACTCTTTCTTAAAAGCATAACAGTTCTCTGTGAAAAAGTATCCAGTCAAGTAAGTTGAAAAACTGAAGTGTACGTAAAGTTAAGGAAGCCTTTTACTGCAGAACTTGTCATAGCTATGCTATGGATTTTGTGAATCTCTAAAACAGTGAAATGACAGGCACAATTTTTCATACTCTTTGACTGTAGAATCCCCAAAACCATATATTAACATCCCACAAAAATGATGTTCCATGAATACACTTTCAGAAATGTTAATATAGTTGAATGACAGTGGGCTTTAGAGCCAAATAAATTTATAATCAGAACATAGCTCTGATGTAACCTTTTGCAGCAATTTAACCCTCCTAAGAATTTCAGGTTCTCATCCAAAAAAATGAGTATATAATATGTTCATTTCAGGATGTCAGTGATATTTAATGAGAAAATATGCCTCATATTTGGCAATCAATGTTGAAGGACTAGATGTTGGAAGTGAATTTTCTATATGAGACAGACAAGGGAGTCCACTAATACAGGTCTTGGGCAAGAGATAGGATTGTCTCTCTAAGAAAGGCTCAGCAATTGTGAGGTAATTATTCTCTGATCCCTGCTGTGATTTCTCCATAGCCTCCAGTGTAACCAAATTTTTCCAATAACGTGCCTTATCTCTTTAGCAAATCTCCCCAATGTAATCTATGTCTTTAGGGCTTCCTTGTCACGTGCTCCACTACTCCTGCTCCATAACTTAATATCAATACTTCCATAATTTCCCCCCAGGTATATGTTTTTCTCTTTTCTTTTGCCTTTATATACTTAAACTATCAAAACTGAAGCCAAAATTATGAAGCACATGGATATCAATAGAAAAAAACAACTAAAAAAGAAATTCCCCTCTCTTAAAGGCAAATAATTGATCTTCAAATCCTTGCAAGAGAATGAGAATATATAAGAATGGCATATACATATACATCCTATGTTGAAAAAAATAAATATATTTATATCAAACAATATGAAAGTTAGTGTTCTGTCACCCACATGGAAGTAAGT
This sequence comes from Acinonyx jubatus, assembly GCF_027475565.1. NCBI lineage: Eukaryota > Metazoa > Chordata > Mammalia > Carnivora > Felidae > Acinonyx > Acinonyx jubatus. The sequence continues at coordinate 90,632,355 of NC_069385.1, read as the reverse complement.
GCTTATTGAGGCAGGACTGGCCATGAGTGGAGGCCATTGGTGTGTCTAGGTAGGGAGAGTCAAAAAGGAAGAAATGAGTTTGATTTTTTTTAATTCACCTCCAAATTAGTTAGCATATAGTGCAACAATGATTTCAGGAGTAGATTCCTTAGTGTCCCTTACCCATTTAGCCTATCCCCCCTCCCACAACCCCTCCCATAACCCACAGGTTGTTCTCCATGTTTATGAGTCTCTTCTGTTTTGTCCCCCTCCCTGTTTTTGTATTATTTTTGTTTCCCTTCCTTTATGTTCATCTGTTTTCCTCTTAAAGTCCTCATATGAGTGAATTCATATGATTTTTGTCTTTCTCTGACTAATTTCACTTAGCACAATACCCTCCAGTTCCATCCATGTAGTTGCAAATGGCATGATTTTATTCTTTTTGATTGCCAAGTAATACTCCATTGTATATATATACCATATTTCTTTATCCATTCATCGATCGATGGACATTTGGGTTCTTCCATACTTTGGCTATTGTTGATAGTGCTGCTATAAACATAGGGTGCATGTGTCCTTTCGAAACAACACTCCTGTATCCTGTGGATAAATGCCTAGTAGTGAAAATGCTGGGTCATAGGGTAGTTCTATTTTTAGTTTTTTGAGGAACCTCCATACTGTTTTCCAAAGTGGCTGTACCAGCTTGCATTGCCACCAGCAATGCAAAAGAGATCCTCTTTCTCTGCATCCTCGCCAATATCTGTTGTTGCCTGAGTTGTTAATGTTAGCCATTCTGACAGGTGTGAGATGGTATCTCATTGGGGTTTTGATTTGTATTTCCCTGATGATGAGTGATGTTGAGCATTTTTTCATGTGTCCGTTGGCCATCTGGATGTCTTCCTTGGAGAAGCGTCTGTTCATGTTTTTTGCCCATTTCTTCACTGGATTATTTGTTTTGTGGGTGTTGAGTTTGATATGCTCTTTATAGATTTTGGATGCGAACCTTTATCTGATATGTCATTCGCAAATATCTTCTCCCATTCTGTTGGTTGCCTTTTAGTTTTGCTGATTGTTTCCTTGGCTGTGCAGAAGCTTTTTATTTTGATGAGGTCCCAGTAGTTCATTTTTACTTTTGTTTCCTTGCCTCCAGAGACGTGTTGAGTAAGAAGTTGCTATGGCCAAGATCAAAGAGGTTTTGCCTGCTTTCTCCTCGAGGATTTTGATGGCTTCCTGTCTTACATTTAGGTCTTTCATCCATCTTGTGTTTATTTTTGTGTGTGGTGTAAGTGGTCCAGGTTCATTCTTCTACATGTGGCTGTCCAGTTTTCCCAGCACTACTTGCTGAAAAGACTATCTTCATTCCATTGGATATTCTTTCCTGCCTTGTTGAAGATTAGTTGGCCATACGTTTGTGGGTCCATTTCTGTGTTCTCTAGAAATGAGTTTGATCTTAACTTCTGATTCCTAAACCAGTAGTTCTCATCTCTCTCTACATATTAAAGTTAAGAACCTATGTAACTTTAAAAATGCCAATGGTCAGAACCCAATCCAAACACATCAGAATATCTAAAGATGAGATATGTGTGTTGGTATTTTTAAGAAAATTTTAAGATATTTCTAATTTGCAATGGTGGTAGGAAACCATTACTGTAAACAAAAGTACACTGTGAATACATATCAAGTAGTTTCTTCATTGCCAGAAGATTTATTTTGAAGGGGGGAGGCTTAAAAATTAAGAGATCTAAATATTGCTGTTAACAAAAAGTGGTATTACCTTTTCTAAATTTATTTGGGGAAACCAGAGATTATAGTTCCATGATTAGTAAAATGACATCCAGTTCTTGAATTTTCACTAATTGGTTTTGTTAATGTGGGTAACCATTTCAAGTTTTGGAACTCAGTTTATTCATCCTTGAATCTAGAATAATAAAAAAATCATTTTACTTACAAGATGATCTGGGAATAAAATTAAGGAATATACATGTGAAATGAGTATACAATCTCAAAGCAATATGTACATGCTTTACTGACACTCATATGTCTGTAGTTTGAAAATATGACTAGGACATGAGGCTTTTTTCAACTTCTTTTAATTCCTGATCTGCATTCTGATCTTTCAATTAATAACAGAAATGAGGTGACGTATTTTTCTAAAAAATGGTATGAACAGAAATATTATATACCTCAAACACATGATCTCTGACATATAACAGAAATAAAACATTAGTCAGAGCATACACTAAAATAAGAATAAATTTATTTGCTTAAAGCAATTATATACTTTAGGCATGAATCTCCCAAACTCAAAAGCTTCAAAATTCTGAAGTTCTCAGTAATATTACTGAGAGCGTATTTTGTTCTGTTCACTTATTCCTCTTACCTACTGAGGTGGGGTGTAATTGGTAGGCAGAGACTAAACAGCTCTGTGAAATCTTAATACGTATTCAGGGAAAAGGAGCCAAATGCTTCCCTCCATTTTTTAAATTTTCATCATATTAGGTCATTCCTTACATCTCTTCTTTTAAAGCAATCAGGAATGTTTACTGATTGATAGCCAAATGCAAATTACTGACAGAAACACTCTCTCTTGTTTTCATAATAACGTCTTCATCTTTTTTTTACATATATATAAACAGACAACTGTTTCACCATTTATCATAATCAATGTTATTGCAATGACTTGAGACAAGTTTGTTAATATACCGGGTATTTGTTTAATCTAGAGGGTCTTGATGTATCTCTGTTTCAATCAGAGAGTGAGATTTTGCTAAGTTGACAAGAATTTGTTCTGTATATGCGATTAGAAAAGTAGATACATCAAACTATGCTGGCAAGAGAGAAATTTTTATCAAGATTTTCCAGTTCATTTACCTTGCTCTGGTTCTACAGTTATCAAATATTCTGAATAACTTTTTACTTTCCCGTCAGGACAATGAGCTAAACAGAGACACAAATTGTCTAGTTTATTGCTCTGTTATATTTCTCATTGTAACTTAATAAATTTGGCTTTCTGGTTTACACATTCATCTATTGTATTTCTGGTTGATGAGTCAGTTCCCCTAAACCTCTTTAACTCTGATCCATTGAGTTCACAAATTTGAATGTCTCTTTTGAATGACTCAAACTAAAATTTTGACCCCCTAATCAGTGTGTCTGAGTGGCCAACTAATTCATTCTTACAAGAGCTTCATGATTTTTTTTTTTTTTTTTTAGGAATAAAAGGTCAGTGACATGTTACCTCAGATTCATGTTACACAAGAATCATGGCTCAACATAGATAAATAAGTTAAATACCAAGAGGGGATTTGGACCAGGCAATAGCCAGATTATCAGTGTTCAATAAGAGAATGAGCTATAGGAATTGAAGGCAGATATGAACGAGCAAAAACATAAATAGATATTGACAGGAGAGACAAAGAAGAAAGCCTCTCTAGGTAAAACATTAGAAAGCAGGGAAAATGTTAAGAGTGGTAGGTCTAAAAGACTACAGAAGGAAAGTGTTTATAACAAGGCAGAAAGTCAGATCTGAGACAAGTGTGATGGTTACCACAATAAGTTCAACAACAAGAAGACTGGGAATTGAACTAGAGTAGGTCATGTTTAGGGAGAAGAATTAAGTTTGACAGAGAATGAGTAAGCATTGGGAGTTATAAGGGATAGTACTGGATGGGAAATAATCTGAGTCTGAAAAGTAAGGGATATGGTGTCAACATATCTAACTCCTTTATTACTATATTTTCTCTGTACAAACCACTCATTCTTTGATTATATTGTGATAAGTACCTCTGAATTTCAATATCTTTTCTGAGGAGAGATAATAAAGTGAAAATCCAATATTTTTATTCTTGTGTAAGCAAAAGTAACAAAAAAAGAAAACTTACCTTTGATGTAGAAAAAATAAAAACAACTCAAGATTACATTTTTTAAAAAGAAACAAAGAAAGAAAATCCAATTACCTAATATGTGAAAAAGGAGTGATCACCACAGGTCATTATGAAATATTTAATGTCTGAATTGAAGACATCTCTCCATCTAGAATAATCTAGCTTCATTTTTAATCACTCCATTTAAAACTCAGAGAAAATTGAAATTTATGTGTTCACTCAATTATTCATTACTTATTAACTTTAAGGTGCCAATTTCTGTGATAGAGACTAAGGGTACAACTGCAAAAAAATAAATATGGATTAAGTTAGAAGATTTTCTTAAGATTTCAGAATCTTACAGGACAAAACATTAAGTAATGTTAACTTGAATCTGCAGTTTTCCTTCTATTGTTCTAGCTAATAAAGTGATATTTTGAAATCTTAGTATTTTGTGGATGAATGGATGAATGAAATGAGCCTTTATAGTCTTTTAAAAATTATATATGTTTTGTCTCAAAAATAAATAAACGTTAAAAAAATTTTAAAAAAGGGGGCACCTGGGAGGCTCAGTCTGTTAAGCGGCTGACTTTAGCTCAGGTCATGATCTAGCGGTCCATGAGTTCAAGCCCCGTTTCAGACTCTGTGCTGACAGCTCAGAGCCTGGAGCCTGTTTCAGATTATGTGTCTCCCTCTCTCTGACCCTCCCCCATTCATGTTCTGTCTCTCTCTGTCTCAAAAATAAACCTAAAAGAAAATTAAAAATTATGTATGTTTTACATGAGGTCTATGTTTTACATAGCCCGAGTCAATATATACCAACTACAGTTGGTATATATCTTCTCCCCTCTTGAAATGGGCCTTATCAAATTTTCCCAGTGTGACTCAACAATTCTTTCCTCTATCTCTTTCCCCTCCTTCCTTTCTTCTTTCCTTTGATGAATATTGATTTTCTCTGCAGTGCGTTCAGTGCAGAGGACATACAGAGAAACATCACATGTTTCCTGTCATCAGAGATCTTAGAGCTTTCTAGGAGGGGAAGATAGGCATATAGCCCCTTCTAATAAAGCAGTGAGGTCCTACAAAAATAGGTACAAGAAAGAATGGGGTGTGAGTGAGAGAGTGATTCATTCCACTCGAGAATACAGTAAAGGCTGCTGCTTAGAAGAGGTTATCAGTAAGCTAGCTAAATATAAAAGATGAAAAGTTTTCTTGAAGCCAACATAAGAGAAGATAAAGTGCAAAGAAACAAGTGTGAGAGGGAATGTGTTCATGGAACGGCAACAACTGGTTTTCCTTAGAACCAAAGGGATAGGAAAGGACCCGAGAAATGAGGTTGGAAAAGTCAGCAGGGTCATATGGAGCAAGGATTGTATATTATCTGAAAATTCCACTTTACCTTGTAAACCGTACAGACTCAGTATTGAGTTTTAAGCCCAGCAATATCATCATCATGCTGGCAATGTCTAAAAGAAGATCTGAAGACTGTATGGAGGGTATATTGAAAGGATGTAAGTCTGAGGTTGGGGGTCATGTTTCTATAATCCAGGGAAAAGATAAAGCTTGACCTAAAGCAGAGCTGGTGGCTTTTTTGTAACTTCATGTTTATCTTTTTCAAATCTGAAGTGAATGTTAGGCTATTTCAATAATGAAATATTCACTGAAATCATGGTAAAAATAATATAATTATTTTACCGTTGAAAAGCAAATATTTGTAGGGCATGATTCATTATTTTACAGTGTTTGTAGCTTCCTAAATATCGTAGTAGTTCAGATTTATAGTTCAAGGGTAGTTCAGATCTATCCTTGTTTTGGGGACAGGTGGAGTCAGATTTGAGTCAGGTGGACCATTTGAGTCAGGTGGACCATTTAAGTATAATCCAGAACTCACTACTTTACCCCCTCACCCCCTACTCTCAGCAAAATAGCAAGATAGCAAATAATAATAATAATAATAATAATAATAATAATAATTCAGAAATGTATTGCTATTTTTAATGTCACTTTCACCAAAAACTCTAATATATTTCACTGTGGGTGAGTGTATGGCTTTTTTCCCAGTGTCTACACAAATTCACACATGACTGTAACAAAGTGAATCTAGGGTTTGATTATGGTGATACAGCATAAATAAAACATACTTCAGGGAATATACGTTTTCTGTAGCAGTTCTATGTGACAGACATAACTCAACTTTAGTGTTTCATCTCACTGAAAGATAGCTGTGTGCTGGGAAAAACCAGGTTAACATTTGGCTACAGGCTACATGCTTTGCAACAGATAACTTTATTTCAAGACAGTCTCTAGCCATGGGGTGAAAAGGGCTGAGGACTTTTCTTAACTCTATTAAAAAATCCTGAAGGGAAGGTGAGGGTGGGCAGGTGCTAGAAGGTATCTTGAGTATAAGTTTAACTTTCTTTATCCGAATTTTTAAAGATTTTGTTAGGTGAAATTAATACTATATTTACATATAATAAAAGACTTTTAATACAGGTCACCTTTAAAGCAAAAATGTAAGGAGAGAGAGTGAAAGAAAGGAGAGACAGAGTGACAGGGAGACTGAGCGAAATTATTTTTTCTGATCATGTTTATTCCTGGATGGTGAGCAGAAAATTAGAAAGTTGTAAAAGCTCCACTATGCTTAATTGTGCTTAACTGATCCACTCTGTTTAACTGATACTCTTGCAGACCCAAAATGATGAATGTTCATGAATCAGGAAGGGTCATTAACTCAAAGAATGTTGATGTTAGAATGGACTTAAGGAAACCCAACTTCCTTCCAAAATAAGAAAATATTCTATGACATCCAGGAACAACTTGTGTTTTCATGACATTAACTGGAAAAGGCAAACATGAGTAGAAAGTTAGAAAGATAAATAGATAGATGATAGATGATAGACAGGTGCACATGTACCTTCATGTATACATACATACATGCATACATACATACATACATACATACATACTTAATTGATTTCTTAAAACTTAGAGCTATTTAGGCTTAACTTTGATAAGGGTGAAAATTATGAAGAACTTCTTTGGTTACATTTTAATATTACTAATTCTAATTTTTTTATGGATTTTTTATAGGATTTTAAATGTTCTTTCTCAAAATTGACACGTATCTATTGTAGTTCTCTTATCTAGAAAAGTTCTGTTTTAAATAAAGGCCACTTACAAAATGCAAGTTCTGAAAATTAAAAAATATATATGTGTTTTTTTTCGTTTTTAAATTTTTATTATTTTTTAATGTTTATTTTTGAGAGAGAGAGAGAGAGTGCACAGGGGAGGGGCAGAGAGAGGGAGACATAGAAGCTGGGTCCAGGCTCTGAGCTGTCAGCACAGAGGCCAACATGGGGCTCGAACTCACAAACTGCGAGATCATAACCTGAGCTGAAGTCAGATGTTTAAAGGACTTAGTCACCAAGGTGCCCCTTTTCTTTTTCTTCTTCTTTTTTTTTTTTTTAAAGATTTTTTTTAGTTCATCTCTAGCAAACCTGTACTATATTTCTCACAAATGGGCAAACATGATGGCAAGTTGGACTCTGGATACGTCTCAGAATTTTATTTACTCCCATCTCTTCCAGAAACAAGGTCAATTTGTTTTTGAGTCCTATCAATATCTAAATATCAACAGTGATGATAATGACAACAACAATAATAATGTCAAACACATATCATTTAGGAGATTCATGTACTTAAAATAGATATTTGTGAAAATGAGAGTATCACACTACCTCAAGAGAGTTAGTTTGGGTTTACAGTGGCAAGAGTTCAATCCCACCATTGACCACCAGAGTATAACCCAGGAAAGGAAGGAAAGGAAGTTAGAAATCAAATATTTCATAATAAAAGGTCATGAAGGTTTATGATCATTGAACTTGATCATGCAATAGACTCGATTGTTGTTTGGCACACAATATTTGCAGAACTGCAAAGCACTTAGCCACTTTCTTCTTAGACTAAACATATGCTGTAATATTCTACTAAATTCTATCAAGAGTGAAGGAGTGGTGAAATCCTTTATGGGCTTAATTTCAAGTGTCAAGGAATAACTAGAATCTACTGCAGGCTTTGCAATGCATATGGGCATAATTACAATGAGAAGTAGGAGTCACACAAATTGAGAGGTAGCAGATTAAGGAAAGTATTAACAAAATGTGGTCCATGATCCACATGTATCAGAATCTCCTGGCAAGCTTGTTACATTTTTCAAATTCTTTGATCCAATGACTTTAAGGATCTATGGTAAGCATAGTATTATGCATTTTTTTTAAAGTTTATTTATTTTTGAGACAGAGAGAGACAGAGCATGAACGGGGGAGGATCAGAGAGAGGGAGACACAGAATCCGAAACAGGCTCCAGGCTCTGAGCTGTCAGCACAGAGCCCGATGCGGGGCTCGAACTCACGGACTGCGAGATCGTGACCTGAGCCGATGTCGGCCGCTTAACCGACTGAGCCATCCAGGCGCCCCAGTATTATGCATTTTTAAAAGATAATTATTATGCTCACTTAATTGTTGTTTTTCCTGAATTATGAGAAACTCTGGTTTCCAAATGCATTTTCTTTTTGTTAATTGTTTTTAATCTTCGGTTCGGACCCCTCTGAAATAATTCTTTATTTTATTATAGTGTTTGTGTAAATAAGTCTGAAATATAAACCTCCATATTATTTAGGTATCAGTCTATAAAATACATCTTAGAAAATTGGGCAGGTTGTAAAAAACGGCTAGTTTAGGATCGAATGAGAGTTTATAAGTTGTGTCTTGTGTTAAGTACTTCAGATGTATATGAATTATTTTTTAGCATTTTAAATGTTAAAAAGAAAAGAAACATGGTCTTCACACTATTTAGAGAAATACTTTCTTGCTTGGGAAAAGTTCACTGTGGAAATGCTACCAGAAGAGATTGTGGATTTGTGTTAAAAATTATATCATTCAATAGTAAACTTGACAGCGCAATATTTTTCTCCAAGTTGTCTTCTAATTATTAGGTCAAATCCAGATTTAGGCCACATCTTCCTTTCCCATATGTAACTATACACAGATATAGGTGATGGCTAACCAATTCTATAGATGGAATAGGAAGTTCAGGAGTCGGCCCTGAATTACTCTTTTCACTTGTGGAGAATGGAACAAAGGAAAATATAATTCACAAACCAAAAGAAAGATGGTAGAAATTGTTTAATAATAATAATAATAATATCATCATCATCATCATCATAGCTTTTCATCTTTATACTTTGCAATCTTTTATGAATACAAAGAATAAGTGTTCCTTCATAAACAACACATGTGTAAATTATATTATCACTAAGAAAATAAAAATATATTTTAATAATAAATCTGTTACTAGTGGTTTAATTCCATCCTGTTTCTTTCTGAGTAATTGTACAAATCTTCTCTTGCAATGTCTAATGAATGAAAGAAATGTGAAAACATTTCCTCCATATGGTATTGCTACAGAACAACTTCTAGGAAGAGATTTGTTCAATAATAGCACAGATGTTCCAATCTTTGTTTCCATGAGATGCCAAGATATGTCTCCTGGGAACAAAACCAGGGGGTAATTTGTGTAAATCATAGAATGTTAAGTGCATTATGTATTAAGTGTTTGTCTATTAGTGCTAGAAAAATAATGTCTTTTAAACTTCTGCAGCCTGTTATGTACCCTGTAGCAAAAGAACTGGATTACCCTAATAAAGGACTAATGAGCAACTTAAATTCTGTGCCACACATCAACAAGAGGTTTTGCAAGATAAATGTTATCTGGCATTTAGTTTTCCCTGAGAAGCAGAGAATTTGACTGTTTCTTCCTCTATTAGAGTTCGCATATCACATAGTGCTATTGTAGCTTAGAGCAATCACATTGTCTGCTATCCTCTCCACATGGGCTACCTTCACGTTGTGACATTTGGCTATCAGTTTAAATTAAATGTTAAGATATGCAGAGTAATGTTGCAAGGAAACCTCAACCTTCCATAAATTACCATATCTGTAAGTCCTTAACAGCACAAATATGGTGTCAGAGGCCCACGAATGCTCGACATATCTGTTCTTTAGGGTAGATCGGCATGTTCACCATCTATCTTCCTAATACTCCAATGGCTAGCCAGTTGCTGAACTTGCACCAATAATTACAACAAAGTATTCTTTGGTATTTTGAGATTATTGTTCATATATATATCTAATTGAACCATTCACCTTGTCATTCCACTGGCAACATGAAAATGCATTTCTTACATTACATGTCCTGCAGCCACTAGTCCATAGATATCTCACCCTGCTGTAAAATTATGTATTTGTCACTTCATTTGTTTTCTGCCTGGCTTCCATTTCTAGTTCCTACACTAAATAATCAAGTCAGCCATTCATTACAAGAGTCACTTGTTTAAGGAAATTGCATCCCTTTTCCCTGATGTTTTTAATTAGCCAACACATAAGATGCTTTTCTGAAAAAGCCTTTTCTTTCTTGTATCTCTGGCTTGGTAGACATAGTTGTTACTTAATGAATCAGATATGTTTTTAATCCATTTGACTCCTTTATGAGGTTTTACTAAAATTCTACTCAACAAAAAAATCTTTGTTCTCAGACTGATCAATGAAACTTCATTTCTTGGCAAAAGGTGAATTTATATTATATCTCTTTAAAATCCTCTTTGTATTAAATGAAACTTTCTCATATTTTGAGTGGACAAAATACATTTAATAATCAAGAGTTTGCTATCAAATGTCTGTTTACCCATTTTCCTATTGATTTTTTTCCCCTAAGCCGTCATCTGGGAATGGGACCTAAATTTGGAATCAGTTGGATTATTGAGGTCATTTTTTCTCTTCCTCTTTAGGTGTCTCCTTACACTTTCTTGTCTACATCATCAAGTCAGATTATCTTAACCTATTTCCAAACACAAGTGGGAGAATGAAGTCACCTGTATTTTTTATATTGAGGAAAGTTACTCAGTTATCACATAATAAAGATCTCCATTGTTTTACTCTCACCTCACAAATATCATAGTTAAGCTCTTCTGCTCACTTATTGAATTAGGTTTATTTAAATGATGCTTGTAATGTTAATTCTTAATTTCTTATTATTTGGAAAACTAATGTTTTATGCAAACTAATAATCTTTCTTTTTCTGAAATTACATTTGGAAATACATATAAGGAGTTTGTTAGTTACTTTGGAATCCTAATTTTATTTAAGTGATATACCCTAATGTCCATGCTTTATATAACTACTCAAATGCTACATAAAAGCCAAATAATTTGTAATTTTTCATGTTTAGATTGTGTATTCCAATGTCAAAGTAATTCTTTTGCTCTGCATATGTCTATTTTCCTACTTCTAAGTATGCACAAATGAATTATGATGAACAAAATTGTGACTCATTCATCTATTCATTGAGTAATACAGTTCTTAGATTAAATATTTCCTTGAGCAATAATGGATATCACACATTGAAGTGTGAACAAAAAAAACCTGAAATAGTTCTAATCATGACATTTTACAAGAATTTCAGTAAAATAGTAAGTGATGAATATCAGATAATGAGTAGTGATTAAAGTTACCACCTGTTTCAATTTAATCAAAGGAAAAGGAATACTCAAGTCAGAAAATGAATATGGATTATATCATGCTGAAAATGCATTTATTTTTTGTTATACTTGAGGCTCTTTTGTGAAGCATCTCTAATTCAGAGACTAGTCTTTTGGGAAACTTAGATTTCTTTGGTGCCAGCTTCAAAATTTAAAATAAAATAATCAAACCAAAAAAAAAAGATCTTTTTAATTAAAAATGAAATTTTTGAGCAAAGAATTAAACAATTAAAAAGAACCAATAAGCCTGAAGCCCAAATATCACATATGATAAGGCATAATGATAATGAAAATCCTTCATAGGTAAAAATAAATATTATGATTCGGTATGCACACGAGTTAACCCTTTGTGGTGAAAAGTAAAACAAAACAAAAAAAACACAAAACAGGATAAAGTAGTTATGGATGAAAGACGGGGGAAAAAAACTGGAAGAAGTCAGTGGAATAAAGGAAAACTATTTATCAGTGAAATAATGCCAGCACAGCTAGTCACTACTAATCAAAAAATAAAGACTAGAGATGCGGGCATATAACAAAATAAAAAAACAAAAAAACAAAACAACATTGTTGCTGAAAAACAGACAAATATTTTTAAAGTTTTTTTTTTTTTATAAGTTTAATTATTTTGAGAGAGAGAGAGTCAGAAAAGGAGGGAGAGAGAGAATCCCAAGCAGGTTTCCATGAGCTTAGCACAGAGCCAGACAAGGGGCTCTATCCCACTAACTGTGAGATCATGACCTGAGCTGAAATCAAAAGTTGGACACCCAGTTGACTGAGCCACCCATGTGCCCCCCCACCTTGTTTTGAGATAGAGCCCAAGTTGGGGAGAGGGGCAGAGGAAGAGAGGGAGAATCTTAAGCAGGCTCCACGCTCAGTGAGGAGCCTGACTTGGGGCTCAATCCCGTGACATGGGATCATTACCTAAGCTAAAATCAAGAGTCTGGTGTTCAAAGCCTGAGCCACCCAGGTGCCCCCAGGCAGAAAATTTTATACCCATGAGTTTTGAGGATGCAATCATAATGTATTGCCGATATGCATGAGTGTGGGAGAAAGAATAAAAAGAACAGGTTAACAGCGTACTAATGAAAGAATATGTTTGTCAGCTCTGTGTGCATGTAAACGGTAAGAGGAAATATTCTTTTGTACTTCACACTTTCTTCAAAATCCTCAAAGGTAGTCATGTAATTTATTAAAGAAAATAAGTTTAGCTTGGGCTATGAATTTTATAGTTCCAACTATATACAAGTGAAAACAGTGTGACAAGAAAAGAATCATTAGAGAGACCACTAAATTCCAGTCTTTTGAGAATGGACATGGGTGAAACTGATGTAAACAAAATACTAGAATAACACCAAAATCTGTGCTATTTGCCTCATGTCAGAAAATGCATTTCAACCATAACAGACTTTTCAAAAAACGGTGCTTTGAGGAGTCTTAGCTCTTCTTTTTTGGCACACACCCACATGTAGAGGCTATATGAAATAACCATTCCTTGGTTTAACTTAAGGTTTTTATTTTTTCTTCTGTCTTCTTGGACATTAACCATAAGTATCATTTTTCATAACAGGACAAAATACATATTAGCTTGTATTGTTAGTCTTTAGATTACAAAAGCAAAGAATTTTGAATACGTGTGGTGATAAAATGAGGGTATTTCCATAAGGGATTCCTATACCTGAGCAGTCTGTACAGTTTATAGGTTGAGGGTACACGTAAAAAGAAACTACATAAGGGGAAGAGTGTTTGTTGAGGTTTCTTTTAAAACTTTGGATCCTGGAATTTGGTTTATAACATAGGCTATTTCAGATAACAAAATGTTACAGTTCCCAAAGCAGAGAGAATTCTTGGGTGGCAGTGGTGCTACAAAGCAGTTTTGTCTGAGGAAACCAATCGCATCCACCACGGCATTCTTTGCTTACAATCTTCTGTTTCTCTAAACATGGAACATTCTGAAAATAAGATTATAATGAATATTCAGACCTATGATTGGAGCCTTGGAGAGGACTGAAACACCACACTGTAGGAGGATTCTTATGACCTCAGCCTCACTGAGATCAGTGAAACAAGAAAGCAAAGGGTTCAGCATAATTAAAAGAATATAAATTTATATTCTTATAAATACAAGTATATAAAAGCATATTAAATGAGTTACCATTAGGCTGTGGGTTGTGTAAGGACTAGCTGCTTCTAGGTCAAGCATGTAGTTGATGTTCAAATACCTCCTAACTTGTGCCACAGCTTGGCAACTTGTGTGACTTGAAGAACATGGATACAGGTTTATGACCTTGAAGAGATGGTCAGTAAAACTTTACACACATGGAGCCCTATGGTACTGTTTGCTCTGAAATAGGCTAATTGTATATAACTCTGAGGGAAATAGCACCTTTCCTCTGTTAAAAAAAAAAAAAGTACAGAAACATGGGGGACACCTGGGTGGCTCATCTGGTTAAGTGTCTGACTCTTTGATTTCAGCTCAGGTCATGATCTCACACTTTAGTGAATTTGAGCCCCACGTCAGGCTCTGTGCTAATAGCACAGAGCCTGCTTGAGATTCTCCCTTTTCCTCTGCCCCTCCCCTGCTAACACTCTGTCTTTCTCAAAAAAATAATAAATAAATAAATAAATAAATAAATAAATAAATAAATAAATAAATAAATAAATTCTTAAAGGTGAAGTACAGAAACATTGTAGTAAATACTGGATCACAAGACTTCCTGGTTTCCATATTCTACCATGACACAGCTATTACAATGACTCCAGTGACATAACAAAGAGCCTTTCATCAAACTGCTATGTGACATAATTTTGACTGGCTTTTCAGATATCAGTTTTTGACCAAGGGACAGTATGTGGCTTCTTCTGTCAGGAAAGAAGAATGGAATGAGTGAGAATGTCTGGCACCTTGTGCTGATCTAGGCTCAGGGATTTTACACTCATTGTAACTGAAATAGTATCCCAAAATGACACAGTGAGACAAGTCAGTTACATATATAATAGTACTCTCAAAATCTCTACACAGCACTCTATCTCATTCATTTTCTAAAAAGGTGTTTGTAATTTGGAATATCTTACAAGCAGTTATAAATTCTAACAAATAGATAATGCTAATTATGTTCCTTTTCATCTTTTCTAGCTCTATGCTTTGATAAGTGATATAAGTACTTAAGGTCTTTAATGAGAACTATTTTTTAATTTGTTTCTATTATGCTTAACATGCATATTTCTGTACATTTCAAACAAATATAAACCATTTGTTCTTCCATATTAGTAGCATAAACAATATTTTCCACCCTAAAGTTGTTTTAGACTATAAGAAGTATTTTGTAAAATGTGACCCAACAACTTGGGAAATATATTGACTATAAAATGAAAAACATTAAAATATATAATTGTGCAGTTACAGAAGTATATATTTCATGCTTACTAATACCTACAAATTTCATAATATTTTAGGCCAGTTTGCTTAATCTAGAACCGTATTTTTATTTCCAACTTGCTTTTGATTCTTTTCATATTCATCTAAAAGCAGTTTTTTTCACTTTACCATTTAAGATATTGAAATGAATCTTATAATTAATGATGTCTTAGATAATGAAATTGAGTAGCAGTGATATTAAGTACCATTTATTTTGTGCTTTATGTCAGAAATTTTTATAAATATTTCATTTAATAACAACTTTAGACCATAAGAATTATTATTGTCCCTCTATGGAGTTGAGGAAACTGAGGATTAGAGCAGTTAGGGAATTAGCTCGGCATTACCCATCAGGTAAGTGATAGAGCAGGTAATATGCTGGGACACTGAATATCTTACACTATGGCAACGTGCTGTACTCCTTACTAAGACCCCAGCAAGCCAGAACCAGTGACACTGTATGTTCTGAAATGCCTTTAATTTTTATTTCATAATGTAATAGAAGACAGCAGAAGGTGGTACCTTCATAATCTTGATTCCTATTTTAGGTAATGTTGCTCTCTGGGGCACCTGGGTGGCTCAGTCCTTTAGTCGGACTTTGGCTCAGGTCATGATCTCACGGTTGCTGGGTTACAACCCCGCTCAGGCTCTGTGCTGAGAGCCTGGAGCCTGCTTAAGATTCTGTCTCCCTCTCTCTCTGCCCCTCCCCCACTCATGCTCTGTCTCTCTCTCTCTCTTCTTCAAAAATAAGTAAAAACATTACAAAAAATAAAAAATAAAATAAAATGTAACCATAAAAATTCTCCAAAGTCTAGGTTTGTTACTAGTTATTATCTCTCACCTACCATTCAAGAGACAGTGTAGTGCTAAATGCCTCTCTTCTTGTAAACCTATCCCTCTTTCTTCTTCTATTGCTGCTGCTTCTTTCTAGAGAATATACATAAAACAAGCTTCCCTTCTCTTCCCAAGGATATCTGGTCTTCCCACACTTGTTCCTTACTAGCTCTAGTAAAGGAATGAAAACAATTTTGTGGGACTTGTACCTTCCTCAGAAGGAAGTGGTTAATATTATAGAGTGAAGCATTTATGGGCCAATCAAGTCCCATAACAATTATTAACAATTTGCTCCTAGCACTCTGGCTTAATCTTTTATTTTTTCAAGGGATTTCTTCATTTTCTCAGGGCAATTGAGCAAAACTGCTATTTTCATGGTTGAGTCTATATCTACAAGATCCAAAACAATCTCTCATTTTAAATTGGACACTAGACATGCACAAATGATCAGTGCTTCTCATATTTAGTTTAGGGCTGTTTGAAATTCTTTGGTCTTTATTCAATTGCTTATTAGAGGTTTTAGGTCCAATTTGTACTGAACCGTTCTCCAGATTGCTGGGAAGATGCTTGTTTTGAGTAAACAAATACTGGTTAAAATTTGCTAGAAAAAAATTATTGTTGTGTATATTTACACTTATTTGGGCTTGAAACAGCACTGAGAAAATCATCATAGTGCACTTCACTCTCAAGGCTTATTGCTAGGATCAGCCTCATTTCCGAGTGTGGATTTGTATAGCCAATAATTGTACTCTTATTTTTATGGACATAGCTTATAATGTTGTAGATGAAGGGTTATCAGCAGGCCTGCAATTTATTATCTCCTTTATATGGAGAAGACCAAGGGAAAGGCAAGTAATGTAAAATCTTTTTTAAAATAAGTCAATGACAAACCTTCTGGCAAACACAAAATTTAAAAACTTATTGGTATTTATTTCTGGAGAGTCCCTCTACATGGTATGCTTTTAGCAGGATTTACTTAAATCTGTGGTTTTAAGGTATATTACTACCTGGAAAATACCACAAAAGCTAAACTTCTGGAGTATAAAACAAAGATGCTTACTGACCAAAATACCTCAAACTTCACACCATTACATGGCAACTTTATCTCAATTAAAATTTATTAAAAAGTACATAGGGAAAGAGTAAACTCGGACAGAAAGAAAGGCACTGTTTTAATTTTAACAAATTTATCTCTGTAGATACACAGGGTGGGAGAAAATGGAAGAAATTTTACTTTTATTTATGCTATTTCAGCTTTGAAGTGGGTAGCATCATAACCACTGAAGGTGAGCAGGAAGAAGGGATTTGTATATTTGAGGAGTAGGAAAAGGTGTGGAGAGGCAGAGAAAAGAACCTGATCAGGAATAGATGATAAACTATTTGGCAGTATTGCTAGATTAATCTGCCTGCAACATGCCGTAAAAATTCATGTATTTTTTTTCACCAGCACAAATTTTTTCTTGAGCTATATGTCAGTCGCTATGATAGACACCCAGGGGTATAATTATAAATAAGTCACAAATCCTAATTCCAAGGAATTCATGGTCTCTAGGAGATGTACAAAGATAAAAGTTAGAAAGTACACAGGGAAAAAAAAGTTTGAATAATATTGCAAAGGGGTTTAGGCAGAAGCTGAAAATAATTCAATTGTGGTTGTATTTGTGGGGATGCAAAGGAGGAGAAGGATCCAAACTGAGATGCCTGCTCCATACACTATGGTATTCATAGATACACTGCTCTCTGTTACATCCTTGTAGAAGCTATCATAGAACAGAGTTCTTGAAGAAGAAAAGGGAACATTTTAAACTCTTAATTCCCGATACTCCTAGATGGTACTGAGTTGAACAAAAAGCAAATAAAGAATTGTTATTTTCCCTGATGCATGCCCAAAGAAAGCAGATTGTGAATCCCAGAAAGTAATTTCAAGAACTTACTTGTTCTCATCTTTCTCAGATTTTGCTCTGGTATCTTAGGAGGTAGGTATTACAGACACAGGAATTCAAGTGCTCTATTTGCGTACACAAGAACCAACAGAGTGATTCCCTGAAAATATGACTGTGACCAAGAACATAAAGTTATTCTGTACGTAATAAGATGATTCATTTCCTGGTGATGAGATGAAGAAGTAATGCTTAAAATAATCACCCATTCTTAAATCCAAAATATCCATTATGATTTTGAAAGAAAAGAAGTCATGTTTCTCAGAATTTAATTCAGTTAAAAGAAAATAAACTGATCATACACAGTATTCAAAATAGCAAAATACCTTCCCCCATTAGCAGTAGAAAGTAAAAATTACATAGTGTAGATTCACTTACACAAACTATTTCAAGCCAATTAGTATTTGCTAACATGGAACTTGGGCTGATTTAGGGAAAAGTCCCAGAACACTCTTGTCTGTGACATAGTAATTTCTAAATTTCAATTTAAAAATATATCCAACACAGAGACATGTATTTAGAGGTGGGGAATGCCTGTTGCTCTTTCTTTTGAATGTTGGAAGGAAAAATAAGATTGCTAATACAAAATTATTTTAGTCTCTCAAATTTTCTTTGTCCAATACCAGTTATACTGCCTAGCTGAAATTCTCTTTCCCATAAAGGTATGTAGTAGAATGTATGTGTTTCTTAACGATCATACCCCCACTGCATGAGAGCTGCTGAGTGACCAAAGCATTTTCAGTGGATACATTTTTGTGTGCTGTTAATATCAGATAAATCTGTAACCGAAAGCTGAAGCAAATAACTTCTAAGTTGCATTCCTTCCATAACCCTTTATGAATCTATAAATTGGTGCTTGAATGATATTGTCACAGTTCCCTGTAACAACAGAAAAGGAAGCAGAAAGATGTGTCTGAGTGGCTGACTCAGGAACACATGGATTGACCTGCACCAATAATTCTTTTCGTTTTGATCTCCTTAGGGCCATGTATAATTGTCTTTTTTTTTTTAAGTTTATTTATTTATTTTGAGACAGAGAGAGAGAGAGAGAGAGAGAGAGAGAGAGAGAGAGAGAGCATGCATGTAGGGGAGGGGCAGAGAGAGAGGGAGAGAGAGAGAGAATCAAAGCAGGCTCCATGCTGTCAGCATAGCTTCCCATCTCAGAAACCATGAGATCATGACCTGAGCTGAAATCAAGAATCAGACACTTAATGCTATCCAAGCACCCTATAATTTTTTGTGGTATATGTATCTTTACCTTGAGTTGTGTTTTTTAAATATATATATTTTTATGAACAAAAATTTAATGCCACTGATTACTATACAACTCAATTCTTTTTTTATATCTAATTCAGTTTCTTACCCATACTGAGCTGACTGGTTTTTATTTTTGTTTTTCCAAATAAATGGATCTGAAAACTAGTCACTTAATAAATATCTGACCCTGTTATTCTTAAACCATGACCATGTCTGTAACTAGTAGTTACTGCTTCATTCCTGCATGGTAATAAAGGTTTTTCCCTTTTGTCACACAGATCTCCTTGGCCATTTATCAACAGCTTTTTGATAGATTTGTTTTACTTTCCACAAAGGGTTGAGCCAGTTTCCCTCAATTGTTTGCCAAATTACCTAAATTTCCAGGTCTCTCTAAAGGATTCCCATAGCTAGGCTTTTATTCTGTCTCATGCCTGAGGAAATGAATTTATTCACAGAAGCCTGAGATGAACAGGCAGACGATCTCTCTGCCTCATTCCTCTTGTCGTCAGTTAATAATAATGCTGCCAAAATTATTTCCCATGTGTATTTATAGACACATCAAAACCTTCTAAAAAGTTCCAATGGCTACAAGTTACTTCTAAATTTAAATTAAGTTTCTGAGCCTCACTGAAGGTTTCCTTTAAAGCCTAGTCTGAAGCCAATATAGCCAAACAATTCTAGGATTATTCTGAAAGTCACTTTCATTGAAATCAATCTAGTACACATGCAGGCTCTATGGCTTCCTTTTTACAAACTAAAAATTCTGATCACGAACACCATTCATTCATTTCTTCGTCAATCATTTAGCAAATATTTGTTGAGGATTTACTATGTACCAGAACTCTGTTGGAACTGGAGATACTGTTGTGAATGAAATATTTATGTGTTCTATAAACATTTCACTAGCAGTTTGTCAGAGAACACATCTATTAAATTTTTTTTTTAAAGGGAACACAATGTTCTGAAAGGAAGGTCAAGGTGCTGATGAACCTTGAAAGGGGAGGATCTAGCATGGCCTGGGAGATACATTTCTGTAGATACATGGTAATTCAGTTTGGTTAAAATTATAATAATTTAAATATTGTGCTTATTGGTTAAATCTCAGCCTCGCTAAAATATTACTGCTTTCATATACAGCTTTTCCTTCTGTATTTCCCCTACATAGTTATTATCAAATCAAAAAAAAATAAGGAAAAAAAATAACTCCTGGTTAAATTACAGAAGAAATATATGTACTATAGTATTTCCATGAAACATTCTGAGTTTTATTTTAACTGTTACTGACAGGTATAGCACACTGTTTTTATAAGTAATGCCAGTTAATTTAGGGTCATTTAGGTCTTGATTCTATGCTCCCTAGTGTGTGATACTGGAACTCAGAAATTTCATTTTTCATGTCAACACTTGTTCTTTTTTTTTTTTTTTATTGGTGGTGGTAGTGGGGTGTTGGCGAATGTGTGTTGAAGTTATGATATTGATTTTTTTCTCCACAGACTTAATCTTGTTTGTACATGTATCTCTCTATCTTAGTGTCTGTCTCACTCTCTCTCTTTTTTCTTCCTCAATCCCTCTCCTCTCTTTATGTCTCCATTACTGTTAATATTTAAAGAGAAGATTTGAAAATTAACAAATAATTTTGAGTGCTTGTTCTGTAGGAATTAGGGGAAATGTGATAGAAAATAGACACGGTCCTTGAATGATTAGAAGTGCACTGTTTTCTTACGAGGGGTAACGGATTATGTCATAATCAATTAGGATTGTTTTTAAAGTTGCTGGGCCCTTATTTTGGACATATTCATTGACAGTCACTGGCAGTGGGGCCTTGGGGCCTGTTTTTATTGCCTTATTGCCTTGATTTTGCTTCCAATTCTTATTTCACATATGTCCTTATTTGGCAAACACATCCAGTCTTTCTACACAGTTTGACCTAACATTACACCTCTGAAAGAATCTAATATTTATATTCATCCTCCATTGACAGTGAGCAGGGCCACACGTGAAAGATAGATGAGATCTCCTGATTCTCCCTCTTTGACCCACAGAGCTGAACAGGTGACTCCACTTTATGGGCTCCCTCTTAAAGAAGATACATTGGGCCAATTATTTAAATTGCTATAGAATCAATAAGTCATGGGAATAAGAGGCACAGCATAGGTAGTACAGTCAGTGATATTGTCATAGTGTTGTATGGTGCCAGAAGGTAGCTACGCTTGTGGTGAGCATAGCCTAAGGTATAGAGAAGTTGAGTCACTATGTTGTTTACTTGAAACTAATGCAACTTTGTGTGTCAACTATACTCAAATATTAAATTACCCTCCCCCAAATAAATAAAATTCCTGTGAAGATTCATCTTAAAGATTTAGCAGTTCTACATGTGATGAGATTCAGTATTTTAAATTGACTAAAACCAGAGATGTTTACCACTCTGCTAAATATAAGGAAACAAATGTAGTTTATATACTATTCTAAATTTCTTTAAAGAGACTAGCAGTAAAAATGCATACTTTAGAGCATTTTTATCAGTTTTAGGTCGGACAACCTCCGGCATATTCTTCTCAAGTACTTAGTACAATTCAGATTCCTGGACACACTGGAATCTGAAAATCTTCTAATGTTAAAATCTCTAAAGGAGGATTCCTGTTACCTGTGTGATGACAAACTTTCCATATAATTATGCACACTAAGATTTGAGGTTCAATGTTATATATTTATACAGGTGGTTAAGATTCTAAATATAATATTTACACTCTTTATTTTATGATATTTAAGATCATATTTTGATGGTTCACAATTTGAGTACATCATGAAGATATATGAAAAAAAATTTTTCTCAAAAACAAATGTCTTCTTACCTAAATGTGTTACTGAAGTTAGCATGGCTTATAGAAATAATGACCAGATATATCAGCAGAATAATATTATTTGCAGCAACAGATGATTTAATATGTAAATTTATGTCATAGCAAAAGCCAAATAAGTTAAAAATAGCAAATTGCCAATGTAGCATTTGCTTCAGTGATACAAATGTGGTCAAATATTATTTCTATTGCTTTAGGAGATAAAATAAAAATAGACACTTTTAGAATGTCTATAGCTCAGTGGGAAGCAAGAAAACAATGAAATTTTCTTACAGTTGATATAGGAGAACAATATCTTGGGAGTATATTGAAAGTTTCCAAATAAATGTAACCCTGACTTTAAACATATTCTAAGGTACATACTAGAGAACTCTATATTACGTGATTACAAAACCTCATACTGTTTCATATGATATGTGAATATTTATAAAAAAATTAAAAATATCCTATAAAAGTTAAGTCAATTTGTATTAAAGAACTACCAAATTTAATAAACAGTAATTAGTAACAGCAATGGACTCTGCTATGAAATTGTAGTCTAATAAGAGAGCCCCATGTGTACCAAATAACTACTTACTATTATCTAGAATATAATAAATGCCAAAGATATAAAAGTAATGTCATAGCTTAAGGGGTAGAGAAATAAAATCATAAATAGGGATCATTTCTATGGACATTTTAAAAGCATGACATTTTGTACATTCTATATGTGCCTTAGCAACTCCCTCATAACCAAGTATAATGAAATCAGGGCTGAGATGATTAGATAACAGAGTGAAAACCAGAAGATTGAATTGGATTGACTTTTCTTTTTCTTTACTGGTATTAAGAAAAATTATCCCAAACATAAAAATCAAAAGAGAGTATAGTATATCCTTTCAGTGGCATATTGAGATGTTTAACAAGCATGCTGAAGGACTATTTCATGATCTGGGAGTACATAGGAGTATTCCACATTGCATTTTACTCTTAGCTCAGGTGGTATGAAGTTCAATGTTAAATTGCAGACTGCAGCCTAATAGATAAGATAACCACAAAGGTTGTGCTTTTATTGTCTCATAGGATGCAAAACAGTTTTGTTTGTCACGTATCATCATATTCTTTTGCTTTTTTATCTCTTAAATGACTTTCTGAAGTACTGTATCAGGGTCAGCAAGCTTTGCTTGTATAGGTTCGCATAATCAGTATTTTCTGTTTTGCAGGATATGTCTCTGCCTCAACTACTTTATCATTGTAGTGTAAAGGTGGCTATAAACAATACATAATCGAAGAATGTTGCTGTGTTCCAATAAAACTTTATTTAAAAAAAATTAGTAAGCAGTTGGATTTGGCCCATGGAGAATAATCGGCCTGTGGAGAAACAAGGTGGCATCTTATTGGTTTGCTCATTTTTCATGAACATATTCATGTTTATCTTATATTTATATGTGAGTTATAGTTTTACCTTTGGAAAATAATAATTTGACAATAGCATATAGTAAAATAACGAGGGAGAAGGCCACCAAAAAATGTATTCTCCTTCTTATATTAATCAAGGAAAACCTAACTATAGTATCACAGTCTTGCACAGTGAATAAATTTGGGGCATTTCAAGAAGGACCATTTTGCACAATAATCAAGACAACTTCAATGTGACCATGTTAATTGAAATAGATTATTGTGATGTATCTTGTTGATGTGTTTATTTCCACATTTTACATTCCTTAAAATTTAAATAATCTTAATGCTTGACAACTTCTTCAAAGTAATTTAGATCAAATATTATCTTATAAACCTAATAGAGTGATGCCTGGTTGGTTCAGTCATTTAAGTGTCTGACTTCTGATTTTGGCTCTGGTCATGATCTCATGATTGCAGGATCGATCCCTGTCTGGGCCTCTGTGCTTATAGCACAGAGTCTGCTTGGGATTCTTTCTCTCCCTCTCTCTCTGCCCCTCTCTTCCTCTCTCTCATAATAAATACACTTTAAAAAAAACTAATGGATTTTGAAAATTGTAAAATGTAGCTGCATCTCTTTTTTTAACAATGTAATATAAAGCCATTGTGCATCTCCTAGAAAGGAAATAATGAAGTCACCTTGATGAATAGCAAGATTTTCATTCAAGTTCCAGGAGCATATTACAAATTCACCTGGCAGACATTTTTAGTTAAATATAAATATTTAAAGTATTTTATTGACTATTAATATTAAAAGAAAAAAATCTAATACAAAGCATGCTTTGATGGATGGCTACAGGACCGGAGTCAGACAACTAGTGAATTGGATATGAGGAAATATATTAGGATAAAAGGAGTAACATGTTATAAATAGAAAGCAAATATTTGCCTTTTAGGTAGTGGATGAGAAAAGCTGCCACAAGGGAAGCAGTACAGGCACAGGACACAGAGACCAACAGCTCACAACAGCTTTCTGCTTAGAAAAATTAAGAGACTTGGTGTGATAGGAAAGGCATATGGTATAAATTCAGGGTCACTAGGGTCCAGGATCTGAACAGGTTTATTCAACTCAAGAGTCTCAGAGCAATCATCTGTACAATGTTGCATTTAATACCTACATTAGGAAAAATAAGTAAGATAATTTGTATTTGGAAAAACATTACAGGTATCAAACACATTGTTTTAGACATATGTAAAATGTTAGTTTAAATCATAGGCCTTAAAGTGAAATTTTGAGTGAAGAATTTGGCCCAATGTATTAAAAAATTTTTTGTATGTTTATTTATTTTGAGAGAGAGAGAGAGAGACAGAGTGTGAGCAGAGGAGGGCCGACAGAGAGGGAGACACAGAATCTGAAACAGGCTCCAGGCTCTCAGCAGTCAGCACAGGGCCTGACTCGGGGCTTGCTTGAACTCACGAACTGTGAGATCATGACTTGAGCTGAAGTCAGATGCTTAACTGCGCCACCCAGATGCCCCTCAATATTTTTTGAGATTGCAGAAACGGACTACAGGACTACTATTTTTTAAGTCTTTTTTTTTAAGTTTATTCATTTTTGAGAGAAAGAGAACACGGGAGAGGCAGAGAGAGAGGGAGAAAGAATGAATCCCAAACAGGTTCCTCCCAACATGAGGCTCCAACTCACAAATCATGAGATCATGATCTGAGCCAAAATCAAGAGTTGAATGCTTAACCAACTGAGCCACTCAGGTGCCCCTGGATTACTACAAAAATGAGAAGATATTGGCATGTCACTCACTTTAAAATTTGAATTAAAATCATGTTTTAAATAATGAATTAAAATCACATTTCTTCACTGTGAAATTACATTTTGGTCTCTGTTTACTAAAGAGGGAAATACATTAGTTTCAAGAGTTATTATCTAAAGACTATTGAGTTTGAAATGATACATTTGTTAAAATTTCCATGGTAGAACAATGTTTATGTCCCCTTAGGGTGATAAACTATGGTTTTCAAAAGATTATGAAAAATAACTGCTAATTATTAATGCATTAGCCTTGTTAGGGCTAACCCTCCAGAAATTAAAATAAAAAAAAAAACTATAGATTTTCTTGAATTTGGAATAACTAATGAAAGGCTTCCCTGACTAGGTTTATAAAAAAGAAAGTAATTGAGATATATAAAAAGATTAATGTTAAAGGTACACTAACTTCTGTTCTTTGGCATACATATGCAGGGTTTGACAAGAAAATAGGTACATTATTTTTTACCTCTTTTCTCAAGTCCTCTACTTCCCTGATTTTATGCTCTCATTTGAGAACTGGAGCATGTCTTATACTGTGTACTTTTTTCTTCACCCATGATTTTATTTAAATTCAAATTAGTTAACATATAGTGTAGTATTGGTTTCAGGAGTAGAATGATTTATCACTTACATATAACACCCAGTGCTCATCACACGTGCCCTCCTTAATGCCCATCGCCGATTTAATCCATCCCCCATCCTGTATTATGTACTTAAAGATAAAAACCAGAACAATACAAGACAATGAATTGCTCCACTATTCTGAAAACAAAAGTATAAATAAAAGAAAACAAACAAGACAAGTTTTACTCATTTTCATTTTTCAGTTTCATGTCTAAGATCATATTTTTGTTAGGATTCAAATAAATATATCCAAATGATAAATAGGAACTACATATAGGAACTGAACTGATAGGAACTATAGCTTTTCTCTAAAGTCTTCTAGAAGTAATTTCTGTGAAATCTTTGAATACTATACGACGCAGAAAAATGCCCCCCCCCAAATATGTTCACATCCCAGTCCTTGCAACCTGACAGTATATTAACTTATGTGACAAAAAGACTGCAGATGTGACTAGGTTTGTAAAGACCTTGTGATGGGAAGATGACTCCAGATGGGTCAGTCTTATTGCAGGAATCCTTCAAAGGAAAGAGCTTTTTCAGGCTGAGCTCAGAGAAAGATGCAACATTTCTCGCTTTGAAGATGAAGGAAGGGGGTTATGTTGCCAAGGAATGTGGGTAGTCTTTAGAAGTTTAAAAAGGCAAGGGCGCTGATTTCCCCCTAAAGTCTTCAGAAGGAACACAGCCCTAAATTTGTGGTGATTTGTTATGGCGTAGATATAAAACTAACATAAGCAACTACCAGCTCTGCAAAGCCATCTTCATATTTGCTCTTGCTTCTCCAGGTGAAGCTACCAAGTCACTTAACAGAGCTTCTGACGCTTTAACTCCAGGCCATTAGCTCTCTTTGTACCTATTTACTTCCTGTATGAATCCAGTTGTTTCCCTTAACTTCCTCTCTTATCAAGGTCATATTAAGGGTTTTAAAACTCTGTAAAGATTTCTGAGAGAATAAAAGATAAAGAGTGATGAGCACAGCTCCCTGTTCTATTAGCCCACAGACATATCCAGTCAGTTTCAGGGACTGTCGAAACACCATTTATGATGAATAAGGCACACAGTGTAGAGAGATTCAGCCTTCCACAATAGAGAGGAGGATGTAAAGAAGAAGTGCACGAAAGGCTATTGCTCCTGAATTTGCTGAAAATTATCATGGCTGCCTTTGGAAAGAAAAGGTAGATGTGAATTGAGGAGAGCCAGGAGACCCTGGAACCCACAAGTACAAACTGAAACTCACATTTGCTTCTCAGTGCCACAAGACTCCTGTCCTTGGTCATGTGGCTGAACATGCATATCAGTAGGACTCAGAGAAATTGAAATAATTGAGCTGGTCCAACCTGGTATAGTTGCATTTTCTGGGCCTGCCCCATCCGTGCCAACAAGGCAAGCTGGCATATCAGAGACAGTGTCTGCAAACTTCAGAGGCATCCTGTGCCCACGAACTTCACAGCATATGGCTGTCACCTCCTTTCTTCTAAACCTCACACAAATTTCTTTTGTAGTCAACTCTGAACCAGAAGCATTCAGATAAGTGAAATTGGGGGAATGTAGTCCCATTAAGTTGCCAGGGTCCAACACACCAAAAGGCCCTAAAATCCTAGGGTCATGTATTTTAGTATTTTCTATTGAATTCCCATATGTGAGAACTAGCTCAGTCCCCAGCATAAAAAATCTCCAGGGCTTTTTATCATTTCATTTGTGTGGCACCCACCTTCAGAAGTTTAAGGGGTCCTCTTGTCCTCCAATCTGAGATCTTGCAGAAATAGCAGTAGAGAATGGCAGTACTGACAACCAGGAGACAAAGAGAATTATATTCGAAATACATGTGTGAAAATTCTTATATCCAATCATGTGATCTAAACTTAGTTTTCCAAATAAAGCAACCATAAAATTTGAGTGAATTTCCACACGTTTGAATTTTTCAAATGAAGTTAAATTTATGTTGGGGAAACCAGTACTCCAATCTAAATCTGCTTTGGGGAGAAATTGCCTCTAATATTTTAATATGGGAAATTGTATGCAAACCCAGTTTGTTTTACTAAAAAACAACAATTGATAGTTCCGTTTTCACCTTGCAGATTAAGATGACATTACACTTTTTTCAAGAAAAGATTGCTTTGTTTTTGTGTTTCTAAAGTATAATTTTACCAAAACAGAGTAAGTCCCAAAACTACCCAAGTTTTTTCCTTCATAAACAACTCCATTGATAAAAGGAATAAAACTATTCTTCTTCACTGGGCACCCAACTAGAGGAAAGAAAAATATCCAGAGTTCTCCCTGAGCTCATAAGGATCCCTAAAATTGGGACTGGGAATTGAAAAAAGTAAAAGGTATATAGCAAACTTGGTTCATTCTGCATGTGTTCTGTGACTTGGACAAAATGAAAACTTGTTAGCATACATTTTTCCCATACATACTAAGTGTTTTTGTTTCTTATCTGCCTACTTATATCTGAACTTTTGATGTGCAGTTCATGGTAGTGGATGAAGAATAAAATTGTCCAGGTACAAAGACTAGATTAATTTACACTTTAAAAACATAGGATATTTAAAGTACACAAAATGGTATAGAGTAAGGAAGACTAAGTTAGCTTGAGAGAAAAGTTCAGCAAGTGTTAAGAGTTTAAGAGAAGAGAGGTTTGTATGAGTACTCATGCTGTATAAGAATTTAGAGGAGGGGCATCTGGGTGGCTCAGTCGGTTTTGCCTCTGACTTAAGCACAGGTCAAGATCTCACATTTCATGGGTTCAAGCCCTGTCTTGGGTTTTCTGCTGACAGCACAGAGCCTGCTTCAGATCCTCCGTCTGCCTCTCTCTCTGCCCCTAACCCATTCACTTTCTCTCTCTTAAAAAATAAATAAACATTAAAAAAAGAATTTAGGGGAAAATATAAAACAGTGTTTTTAGAAGGCTTACTGTGTGCTGTGTTGTATTATCTTCCTTCTTGTCTTCAAGAGATTTCATCAAAGACATAAGTTTCAGTATTTTTTTTTTTTTTTGTATTTAGTTTTAGATTTGGTTCAGGCTATAACATCATACTGAAACTAAGCATAAGACCATACAGTTTTAGGGAGCTTAACATCTATTTATTATTTCATCTTGTATGCATTTATTGAGCAGCATTATTTTGCCATAACCTTTGGTGATGAGTTCACACTGCTCCTTTTCCCCACAAAGAAACAACCTCTCCACACCCCACACCCCCCAAAAAAGTAGACAGTTTACTCATTACAGCTCATATTGGTTAAGTGTCTTAGAAGAGATAAGCCAAGTTTGCTCTTGGAGCAAATACAAAAAGGAAAATCAATGTTCAAGAGTATAATACATTAGTTAAGAAGTGACGATCTTTTAAAAAGATATCATAATTTATTAAAATATTTATAAATCAAAATATGGAAGTTTGGGCAAATGTGATTTGAAGTGAATAAAATAAATTAGGATCACACAATTTAAAAAAGAATGTGCCTAGCACTTTCTGGTGTACTTTCTCCTGATTTGCCTTTAAAATACGTATATAAAATATTCACAAAAGTGAATGAAATGTGTGTGTATATGTGTTGTGTGTGTATGTGTGTGTGTGTTGAGAACAAAAATACTTGTTTGACTTATAAGTAAAAGATCATAGACACAGATATATGTTGGCAGGTCCTGCATGTCTTCTTTATAGAAAAGTCTATAGTATGTAGGACTTATTTATTTCTCATTTCCTTTTGGTGAAAAAAGAGAAGGCTTTGAAATTAAGTATGACTTGATTCACGTAACCATGTTACATAATTACATAACCACATAATTGACAATGTGATCTTTAGCAAAATAGTAAATCTCTCTGAGACTTACTAGAAAATAAAAATAAAACCACAGGCTGGGGCCTGGGTGGCTCAATTGGTTAAGTGACCAACATCAGCTCAGGTCATGATTTCACAGTTTGTGAGTTCAAGCCCTGCATCGGGCTCAGTGCTGACAGCTCAGAAGCTGGAGCCTGCCTTGGATTCTATGTCTCCCTTTCTCTTTGCCCCTTCCCCTCCTTGCACTCTCTCTCCGAAAAATAAATAAACATTAAAAAAAATTTTTTTAAAGCCATACCACAGGCAATATTTAATATCGCCTAAATCCCCATCAATTGAAAATGTACCATTATTGTGTATACCATTAAGAAAGGAAGGGAAAAATGGTTGTATTATAATTTTAATATGAATCCTCAGTTGAGCATCAATAAAATAACATAAATATAGCTCTTGGTAAAATACAAGCACTCAATAAATTTTATCTCTGATATTTGCAATATAATATTATAGAAGAAAAGGAAAGCAAGAACCTCACAAAATAATATTTTCACCTTCTTTTCCTATCCTTACCTGGGTTTATGCGTATGTCCTTAGCTGTTGCAATAATAATAGCGTCATTATAGTCTAAGGATTATACTTAATATATCCTAAAAATTGTCCTTATTTTGCAACATTCAGTTTCTAACCACGTATTTCTATCTATATAGTTAGAAACCCATAGTTTCTAAACGCATATATATTGAATTCATGTAAAAATACATTTTATCATATATCTTTGTGTTCTAAATTTTAGTTATTATAAATCATACTGCCATGAATATGTTCAATTATTTAGCTTTTTCTGCTTATTATATAACTTCCTAATAGTAAATTTTGACACAATGAAATTATTGGGTCAAAACATAGAGCCACTCCATAGCTCATAAAATATACTGCCACAACTTGTTACAAACAATAGCAAGTTGTTGTGAGTCTTTAGTTGAAAATATAAAAATGATTACATATCACCAAATTTAAAATTTCTTTCAAAATTATTGTACCAGTTTAACACTGTCTGTAAAAACTTAGAGCATACTATTTTTAGCACAATATTCAAATATTGTGCAATAGTTTTTTAATTTGCAATGAAGCAGTTTAATATACATATTTTTTAGCTTGTCAAATTTTTCTTCTATAGTCATTAAAAATTATAAATCCTTTTGTCTGGATTTAAAAAAAATCATATTTATACCTATTGTTTGAAAACCTAGCCTTATTTTGCCAAATTTTGAAACTGTACTTTATGACTAAAATATATAAAATTTGAGATATATATATGTTAAAAGCTTACCTGTGAGAACAAATTCTGCTATATTTTGTTTATCACTTGTATTTTTAGAGCACATCTCCATTGTATCATTTATCATCTTACCGTAACAAAACGGCAGTTCATTTTTTTCTTCTAATAGTATTTGAACACTTGAAACTCACTGACATCTCAAATCATGGAGACGGCTAATGATAAAATGTAGTCTAGACAATGATTAAATATGCAAAAATGAATGAGATAAAGGCATGCATATGATCATTTAAAATTAGCAAACTTTTAAGGTGTAGAATGGAGTTAGCAAAATATGCTGGATACCTATTAACATGAATCACATTTGAGAACTTAAGCTTTGCAGCCATCAGACCAGTAGATAAAGATAATCAAGTCACTGACAAGTAGATAGGGTTTAAATAGTAAAAAGAGATATGGATACATTTTGTTGGTCAATTTAAAGAAATTCACTTATAGAATCAATGTAAATTTAGCATTATTGAGAGAATTTGTAAATACACTATTAGAAAATAATATTAATATATTATTATACAGAATATGCTGCACAGCAGTATCCTTTCTTTACTACTTAATGAAGCATAATATACATAAAGAAAAATACATATATGAAAGTATAGAACTTGAGTATTTCTACTTAGTTATGCCATCATGGTGATTTTCAGTTTTTACCAAACTCGGGGCTAGCTCTATGCTTGAACAGAGGCAGAAGTTTCTAGTACCAAGACACCTAGAGTCAAAGGTTTTTGTTTTTGTTTTTGTTTTGTTTTGTTTTGAGTTTTTGAATTTGTTAGTTACTCTGCACAATTATATTCTGTTCAAATAACATTAAGGAATATTTGATATTACTCCTCTGATATCAGGCCATTGTTTCTGGGATTTCTCCTTCCCCTTCTCCCCTCCTCTTCTGCTGCCCTCTTCCTCTTGTGTTTTTTCTATATGGTTAATAAGATCTGATTCCTCCACTCTTTTAGGGGAAAACAAAGATTGATATCAAAGACATAATTAGACTGATACTAAAAATAGAATGTGGAGAATCAGGAGGTTCAATCCATTCCAAGGACACTTTTGGGTTTCAAATTTTCAATCTTAATCTAGCCTGTATTTGCAATACCATGTGTGCTGACCATAGAATTTCCATATGTATTTATTTTATAGGGGTAACCAGAAATATCCTTCTTGTGTCCCAGCTATGGTCAAGACCACAGATGCTATTTTAGTACTTATGATCATCATTGAACATTATTAAAACAATTTGGCAGACTATGCTCAAAGACAGAAAAAAAGAGCAAAACTTAAGACTTGATGCTGTTTTTTTCTTTCTTTTTACATTTTTTTACATAGAGTCTGTATATTACTGGAGGAGTTTTTCTCACTATAAATTTTAAATCAATTCAAACCAGAGTAGAGATTTTGGAAATGTCTCTAGTGTTTGTTTCTATAATTCAAAAGATAATATTTGGCAACTCTGCTTTCTGAATGTTTCATAAGCTGTGATTGAAATGACTACAGTTTGGTAGACTTGTGTGGTTTTCTGCTTATGACTTTCAGATAGTTATGTATCCTTTACTGTGATGCAGATGAAACATACAAAATACTAGGGCTGAAATTATAATAAATCTAGACCTAAGTTTGGCTCTACTCACTAATATATCCTTCGTGATAATTGTTACTGCAGACATATGACAAATTATTAAAAATTCATTCAGAAACAGAAAAAAAACAGCAGGGGCCACTGAACAATGATTTTAAAAAAGAAAAAAAAAAGGTAAAAGGAACAGTACAAGTCACTATCTGGGAAATTCGGGCATGTGTTACTTTTTTTTCTTTCAACTTTCCAAAAGATTAAGAGAAACAGAATCTGTTTTCTTCAAGCATGTAGGACATCCTTTTATTCCTCATCTGGACTTTGAATATATAAACTTAATAGCAAGTACATTAAAAGGCTTCTTATAAATGTGTTCAAATGAAACTTCAAGTGCAACATAGAATGCAAAGGTCTTTACTAACACCCACTTGATCAAGTCTTATAAATATAAACAACTCTAAAGAGTGGAGAAGGTTTACTATTACCATAAGTAATTGGATCATTGATATTACCTGCAAGAATAAGATGATTGAATTCAAAGTTCTTAATTTTAATACTGTTAAATGTAAATACTCTTTATTGTACTTAGTTCAAGTATTTTATTTAAAAAATCATTAATGTGATTACTTTTTGCTCTTTCAATTTATTTGTTTTCAGCTGGTTTTAGTAATGCTCTTTAGCAAGGATTATCATAGTGTTGTAAATAATGCATATTTGCAATCACTCTTTTGCCAGCACATTAAACCAAATAGAGAATAAATAGAGAAAGGAGAAAAAAGTCACAGTCACATTTTTTCTAGTTTCATCTAGCTTGTTTTGAGGCATCAATGTGTGTTGAAAATGAACATGTCTATATTGTCAGGACCAAAGATTACCCTAGCCACAAAATTTCTGATGTAAACATGTGTCCTGCCTTCAACATGATATATTCATTTCTCTGGATTTTCTTTTCTTTTTCTTTTTTTTTTTAGTTTATTTATTTATTTTGAAAGATAGAGACAGAAAGAGAGACAGAGAGACAATGTGAGCTGGGGAAAGGCAAAGAGAGGGGGAGAGAGAGAGAGAAAAAGAGAGAGAGAGAGAGGAGAGAGAGGGAGAGAGAGAGAGAGAGAGAGGAAAAATCCCAAGCAGGCTCTGCATTGTCAGTGTGGAACCTGATGTAGGACTCTACCCCCTGAACCATGAGATCATGACCTGAGCCAAAACCAAGAGTTGGACACGTAACTGACCGAGCCACCCAGCAGCCTCTGGGTTTTATTTTCCAAAACCATCAAGCTCAGATGAAATCACAGAAATATTATTTTTGAAGCAGAATTAATCTCTCTGGGTATTGTTTATTACAACTAGAAACACATGGGGCTCATGTATGATAGAAATGTTGGGAAACACATTTGAAAGTATTAATTTTGGTAGAGAGTCATGAAATCTAATCTTACTGCTCCTCTCATGTGAAATGTATGTTTTGACCTCAGAATATCTGCACACAGAATGAATGCATTCATGAAATACCTCTGATACTTTTACCCCTTGTCTCATTAATCTTATTCATGCATGAGGTCGCAGTGCTGATAACTACTCTTTAAGACACCCAGTGCTTTTCCTTTGTGTTTTTTAAAACATATGTTTGCAATTATTAGTATTTGTGTATTTATTTTAGTATTCCTATTTACCCTAGACTGTTATTTATCTGAGGGCAATAAATGTGTCTGTGGTTTGCCTGGTATTCTGTGTGCCTAACAATGAGTTCACTAAGTGTTTGTTGAACAAATGGATAAAAATAGATCTTAAAACATACCTACTCTGGTATTGTAGAAATCAAAAATACAATTGTTACAACTAAACATTTATGTTGAAATAATGATTAGTACAGTGTTCTTGTCCTCTAAACTCTTCCAAATATGAATTATTTTTACAATTAGGCACAAACACACACATATTTATATACATACAGCATTGACAGTGTACTTATTTCTATTCTGATAAGTGATAAAGCTGGGAAGTTGGCTAATTAAAAAAATAGTAAAAATTTAAAAAAATGAACAACCAATCGGTATGCTATGAATAAGGTAAAATACAAAGCCTACCTCAAAACATCTAGAGAATGCATAATATTTTTGGCATCAAAAGCCTCAAAAAAAAAGCATTTAAAAGAAACAAAACAACTGAATATGGATTCAAAATGCAAGTCTTAAGATTGTCAAGGTTATAAATATAGAAGCTGCTTTATCTTCAAAGGAAAAATAAAATTCTAAGGAGGGTTACTTGATATGAAATGGGAATGACACCCTATCTCATCCACTGTTAATATCAGTTTCCCTCTTTGCCAACACCAATTAAAGATGACAAGGAAGCTGTACCCCATCAAAGAATTCTAGGTCTTGTTTAAGTGTGAAGAAACCCAGTCCAATCTAAATCAAACTTTTATCTCATATCTCAGTTACATCTTCACATCCATCTCTCTGCTCTGGACTGACCCCGACTCCTTAACTTATGATGAAAATGAATATCACAAGACCTGTCCTTTTGTTTTGTTCTTTCACTCCTATCCCCTGGTTATTCAAGCTGCTTCTATTTCCTCCAGGGACACAATAGGGAGAGAGATAAAAAGAAAAGAACAAGGTCTTATTTGACACATGACGCTGGAGGGGTGCTCTCTTGAGCAACACACACTCAAATGCTGCCTTTTTCTTGTACAGGGTGATTTGGGCTCCTGGGAGACTTGCCAGATGGGGTAAAAGAATAATTCCACCATTCCCTGAAGTGGGCAAACTATTCTATTATGACTTTCCCTCGATTCCTCCTTTGATGGCACGACTCACAAAACATTCTCTTCTGGAGTTGCCTCACTACAGCTGCAGCCCTTTACTAAAGCTGGATTTTTTCAAGTCATCCAAAGAACACAAAACCAACAATTTTTGAGTCATACTCTTGAAGTCTCACTTCAGACAGAAGGGTAACATCATTACCCTTGAAGAAAGGAGAGAATATGCTAGCTCTTTATATCAGGAAACCGAAATATCTGTATCAGGTCCTCACTTTTGAACTTATTCTGTTTTTCTTAGAACCAGAAAGTGGGTGATGACCTAAAAATCAGAGAACTATCCTGTGGGCCTTGTGGATGAGTAATAATTCTCATGCAAAGGAATGTGTTCTTACCACTCACTGTCCTCCGCTTTAGGACCTCAGAAATCCATCTGCATAACAGAAGCCCCAAGTCACCCCGTTTTAATTAAATGCTGTAGAAACATTCATAATAAACAGTACAGTCTTCAAACTCACCCTTTTGCCCTTCAGTTTCACTTGCTATAGAAAAGATTTTTAAACATTTTCATTTTTAATTTTTTTTGCTTTCTTCTGTAACTTAAATAATATCTTTTATCTTTCTTAATCACATTAAAAAAACATCTATTGTCCCCCACAATGAAAGGACTCAGGTTTTTTTTTAACATATATCTTGTCATCTTTATTCCTACTTTGTTCTTAAAATTGTTCACACATTCTACAGTAGTTTTTCAGTTGGTTATCTCTACCCCTGACTTACATCTTTTATCTCTGGCTCCATTAAATTTCAGGAGTATTTTTAATCCCCTAAACTGTGAAATGTAGATATTAATAATTTTCATTCTATTGACCTCTCCCTGCTAACTCCCATCTTGACAACTATGATTTTACTTTTATAACATAAAACTACTTTTATGTTACATTTTGCTTAAAAATTATAAATAAGCCATTTTTCTATGGGCTACAGTGTAAGCAATAAAGAATGCTTATCTTATTATGGCTACAATAATACTGGCTGTGACAGATCCAATAAATATGCTGAGATTAATTTTCTTCTCTGCAGGTCCAAAGCAAGATTCTCTGTAGCACTTAGACAAGAAATTTTCTGGTGTCAAGGTCAAATTGATACTCAGAGTCTACACTCTGTGGTAGAAGCATTTACTCTTCACTGAGTGTGTATATGCTCCCTTCATGTCCCAGATTTTTTACAGTTAGGAATATGAAACCAGATACTCCCAGTGAATAGGACAACATTATTGTAGCCCTCCAACACATTCCTCTCATTTCAGTGATCTGCATCCCATGTGTTCTAGATGATATGATAGTGAGGTGAAGCAATGTGAATCCCTGAGTCACCCACCATTTGGAAAGCAACCACACTATAGAACCAATGAGCCCAAGGGCAAACCCTGAATAATAGCACATAAATCTATTTGTTAAGCCCCTGAGATGTCAGATGTATATGAACTGTGTAGCCTGGTTTAGCCTAACCTGAGTCGTTAAGCACTATAATATTTGTTCAAAATCATGCAACATTTCAATTTGCTTTCTACTTGGACTATGGTATGTTTTTGCAACTCTTGTTTCTCTTGAGGTTTTCATTTGACTTTCTCTTCTCTTGATGAACAAGCTATAGCTTTCATCATAGTCTCAACAGTAATCAGTATTTCTAGCATTCTCTTTAGTATTCAGAATTGTTTTCTTCCTGGTGGTAGTTTCCCAAGGGAGTTTACAATTTTCAGCTATAATCTGTTCAGGATTTTCTCTCAGCCCTACTGAAGATCTATCACACTAATGCCTCAGTTCACTATTCTCACCAGTTAGAGCAAGAGCATCATAGAAGCTATAACTTCTCTCCTATTCTCCTCTTCCTTTTCCTGAACACTACCTCAATTAATGTATTCCAGAAAAGGTAGAAAAAAAGTAACATTCCTGATAGTCTGTATATCTGTCAAATATCTTTATTGATAATTAATGGAATATATCTGTTTTTATCATTGATTTACCGAGTATTGAATTCTGCAATCAAAATAATTTTCCAGACTGGAATTCATTTTCCATTTTCCTCTAACATACATTTTTCAGATAAATGAATTCTCATGTGCTTTCTTTCTAAGAGGCCTGCTTTTTTTTCTTTCTGAAAGATAAAAGAATCTTTTGTAACCTTTTGAAGTCTCCAAATGAAGACTGAAGTATCCAAAGGAAGTTGCTAGATGTGATTCATTGGTTTGGTCTGGTTTCTCATACTATGTTGGTATTTTTTTTAATGTTTATTTATTTTTGAGAGAGAGAGAATGTTTACTTATTTTTGAGCTGGGGAGGGGCAGAGAGAGATGGAGACACAGATTTAAAGCGGACTCCAGGCTCTGAGCTGTCAGCACAGAGCCTCAGGCAGGCCTCCAAATCACAAACTGAGATCGTCACCTGAGCCCAAGTCAGATGCTTAACTCTCCGAGCCACCCAGATGCCCTGTATTGGACTTCATGAGTACTTTCATGGTGAAGATTCTCATCTTCATTAGCTATACATTTTTTAAAATAAGTCATTTAAAACATCTTTTTTTTTTTGCATTTACATTTTTACCGTCTAAAAACTTTTTCTTGCCCTCTGATTAAACTATATACTTTTTTCTTGTTAACATTTTACTGGCTTTTTGGAGGCAATATCTTCTGGACTATTTAGATTTTTAAACTTGTCAATAAATAATCCTCATTTTTCTCTTAAATGTTACTTTTTTCAATCTGAAACAACAAGATACTATGCTAATTACTATAACTAATTCTTAATAGATTTACTTCATTGATATTTATGTCTTTTCCTGCAGTGGATCTGTGACTAAAGAGAAGGTTGGCAGGGCTTTCGTTCTTCTTTTGGGTGTGTTGAAGGAGAGATGGCTGTTGGGTCCCTTTGAATGTCTTTGTGTGGGAGTGATCACTTTTTGCCAAAAAGCCGAGTTCTCTCTTGACAGTTCCTTTAAATTACCCTCAAGTTTTTTATAGTTAAATGCAAACGCCTGGCTGCTGTCCTCAAGTGTTGAGGAGGGAAGTAGGCAGAGAAGGGGACAGACTGGTGTAACTATTCTCAAAACAGTTTTTGGTTCAATCATGTGGCTATTTCACAGCTGACAGATATGCCCATTTTTAAACCCCTATTTATAGCTGCTTTTTTCTCTCAATCTTATGTACCCAGGAACTCTGAAAACAGAGTCCACCTGAGTTCTCAGTAAGATTGGCTCACCTCCACTGCAGTACCTTCTTTTTTTATTTTGAAGTTTTTTATTTATTTATTTTGAGAGAGAGAGAGAAAAAAAAAACATGAGTGGGGGAAGGGTGGAGAGAGAGGGAGAGAGAGAATCTGGAGCAGGCTTCTAGCTGTCAGTACACAACCTGATGCAGGGCTTGAACCTACAAACTGTGAGATCGTGGGCTGAGCCGAAATGAAGAGTCAAATGCTTAACCAACTAAGCCACCCAGGTGCCCTTGCAGTACTTTCTTGAGCAGATGATCTTTCATGCCATCTTCTATCAATCAACATGCTCTCATATGTCTCTGAACTTCATGAATTTGTGGAAATAACTCATCTGGTGTAATGCCTCTTGTTTATTTCTCTTCTAGGAGAAATTTTCTTAATTCTATGCTATCTACCCAGTGGGTTCTTGGATGGAGAATAATAAAGTCCTCAGTCTTTCGAGTGGTGCTTAACCTTCCTTGCCCCACATGTCTGAAAGAGGAAAGAAATGGTGCCTTCCTCCCTGCTC
Source organism: Acinonyx jubatus (assembly GCF_027475565.1). NCBI lineage: Eukaryota > Metazoa > Chordata > Mammalia > Carnivora > Felidae > Acinonyx > Acinonyx jubatus. The sequence continues at coordinate 90,593,564 of NC_069385.1, read as the reverse complement.
AAAACCACTTTCAGATCCGTAAACTTATACCCTTGAGTAACATTCAAGAGATGTTCTTTACCTGAAATCATCCAACACTTTCTGATTACAAGCTTTCATCCTTCCATTCCTCTGTTATATCAGATACACTATTTACCTTTTACATTATTGACCACTTTTATTTTACTAATTTATAAATTCCTACAGAGCTTCCTGTCCATCCTTATTAGTTTCAATTTTAGGATTATTAAATTTTAAACCATTCTCTTGCCAGTTTTGGAATCTTTCTTGTTCTCCTGTCCATGACCTCATGTCATTTCCTCATGTTGACCTGGAGAGACATCAACACTAAATCAAATAGATGTTTGAATTTTGTGTGCTCACACTGGGGCTAATAAGTAATACTCAGTACAAACACACACACACACACACACACACACACACACACACCACATGCTATACACACATTCACATGCACGCATTAAAATAAAGGTATCTCTGGGGTGCCTGTCTGGCCCAGTAGGTTACATGTGTGACTCTTGATTTCAGCCGAGGTCATGATCTCACAGCTCATGAGTTCAAGTCCCACACTGGGCTCCACACGGACAGTGCAGAGCCTGCTTGGGATTCTCTCTCTCTCCCTCTCTCTCTGCCTCTCCTGCACTCTGTCTCTCCCTCTATCAAAATAAATAAATAAACTTAAAAAATAAAAGTATCTCCACAAATCTGTAGCATTATAGCCTAGCTACTAACTCAGTAATAATTGGCCATGAGTCTCATTATTTCCATTTAACTGTCTCTTCTCTTAAACAGTAAGAATGTTCATATTTTCAAAAAAAAAAAGATGTTCATATTTTCTACCCTCTTCAAATGTTCCAAGCAAAAACTTCAATCTTTATTCTTAAAAAATAACTTCACCTCCTAAGTGAAAATAGGACTTTCTTATTTTCTTACAAACAGCACGAACTGTCTCCATGTCATTTTTTTTTTCTTTCCAGTTATTAAGATAGAGTATGTAGAAAGGATAAATTGGTTAAACTATGGTAAGAAAAAATCTTTGAATCTTAATTGTTATAACATTAAAGGAGGGTACATTTCTACCTTGTCCATGTCTTTCTTTCCCAGACACAATTCTTAGGTATGATTGTTCATTTGCTACTTTGTTCCCATTGTTCTTTTGAACACAGCTACACTGATTCATTATGTACTTTTTGTGACTGTTTTCACAGGACAGTGATAGAGCTGAGTAGTTGTGACAGAGACAGTATGTTGCACAAAGTTGAAAATATTTGCCATGTGTCCCTTTACAGAGAAAATTTGTGCATACTGCTCCAGGAGGTTAGAGGATGAAATCTAGTAATTAAATAAGAATAAATACTACTTGTTGGATACTTACTCTTGAGTTTTAGATGAGGAAAGGGAATCTTTCCATGAATAGTTAAGTAGAATTAGAACACAACACAGGCAACTGACTTTAGAGTTTGCATCATTAGCCACATTGTAACTTGTAGTCAGTGTTTGATTCCAAAATGTGTTTTACTTTGTAAATTTCCTTTACATAGTTATCTGTCTGAAATAATCAAAAGTTTTTGTTCCAGTTTTTGGCTTCATTTTAATCCCAAAGATACTTTAGTATTGTGGATGTATCATCATCATCATCATTCATTGATTTAGAATTGCTTAAGTGTTCACTTTTATAATCAATGACTTTTTCCAAGTCCCTAAAAAAATACTTTGGTACTCTTCTTATGGTATATGTGAAGTTAAGAAGCTGTTTTTTTTCAGTGTGTAAGTCTTGATTGGTCTGAGTTTATTGTCTATGATGTATCTATTTCCACCCTATTGATGGATAACCTAGACCATCTAGTAACTTTACCTATGATATCATGTCATAGTAATTTATGCATACCGACATGATTATTTCAGTCATAAAGACATGCTATATAGAAGTCTTTTTTACCCAGGAAAATGCCTGGGTAGCTCAGTCATTTAAGTCTCCAACTCTTGGTTTTGGCTCAGGTCATTATCTCACGGTTTGTAAGTTTGAGCCCTGCATCAGGCTCTGCTCTGACAATGTGAAGCCTGCTTGGGATTCTCTCTCTCCCTCTCTCTCTGCCCCTACCCTGCTCACACACACTGTCTCTCAAAATAAATTTTTTTAATTAAAAAAGTAATAAAACATTTTAAAAAGTTTTCTGTTAATGTTTTTAAATGATAAAACTGAAAATGAAATTAAGCTCCATGATCCATTATTTTTCATTTATATAATTTAACTATTGAATTATTTAGTGTAGCTTAAAATGGAGACATTTTGCAAATGCTTCAGATTTCACATGAAAGCTCAATAAATTCAAAACACTGTAAACTGTCAACTGACAAGATTTTGTACACTCAGACTGTCAGAATGCTAGTCCAAGAAGAAAACAAAGGTGACAGAAGGAAATTTTTTGTTTTGCAAATTTCAGCCCTATTTTTTTTTATATGTTCCTATCTCAAATACTTGTGCCCAAGACTGACAGCTTTTACAATTGTTTATATGCATTCTAGAATTCCAGAATTCATATGTGGTAGATTGGATTATTGTATCTAATTCTCCATTCATGTTTATAAGGTAATTGTAAGTCCATGCCCTTTGCTTAGTGAATTTACAGACCTTCCTTCTAGAATACTCAGAGTAAACTTTATTGCCCCTTTAAATATTGGGTTTGTGATTTGCTCTCTTCAATAGAATTTGAGCAAAAATAATGCACACGGAGCCTTTGAATGTATATGAGTGATTTGGCTTGACGTTTTGGAGCTTCTGGTCTCTGTCTTAAAGAGAAGTATGCTACTGTTTCCCATTCACCATGGATTGTATAATGAAAACACACAGAAAAACCTAAACTAGTATATGTCCACCTTTATTATATTATTAAGGAAACTCTTTAGATATTTTTTCCCTAAATGCCTCCTCCCACTCATGAAATCTTAATACCACAAATCCTAATACCACAAGTATACTATTTTTGTTTCTATATTGTAGCCATTTGGACGAACACAGATCATCATAATATCTAAAATCCCACACACATATCAAGAGCCAATTTTTACCCCAGTGAGTGGACATCACTTCCACTGGAAATGCATACTTTAAACCCAACCTTAAGCCTGGAGTCCAGGCTTGCCTATCCAAGACAGATAAGACTTGTTAAATCCTAGCTGACAAATAGCCCCAAGATTGTGAAATAATATTTTATTGTAGGCCATTGCAATTTGGACCTATTTGTTATATTGCAGTTTGGAAGGTGACACTAACTAATGCATTACCCTTTATTATACCAATATTCATTTGTTTTACAAATAGTATTGATAACCTATAGAGCACGAGACACTATGCATGACAGTGGATACAAAAGTAGAGCTTAAGGCTTAGAAGACATGTAATAATCAAGTAAATATAATGACAGCTGATATGTGGATCAGACAGGAAAATTAGAACAGAAATAGTTTAGGGAGAACTTTTAAACAAAGGCCTTACCAAAGTGTAGGTAGGTTCTGATGTTGGAATAAAATTACAGAGTTTGGGAAAATTATGAGTAAATTTTGTGAACTTAGCGTAAGGCTCATTTAAATGCAAAGGAAAGTAGTGAGAGATGAATCAGGATAGAATTGGGGACTTCTTAAGGCAAACTGTATGGTCCTGATTTTATCCTGAGCCATGGCAAGTCACTGAAAAAGTGTTTTTTTAGTATGGAGGTCATATACCCATCATAATACATCAATGTATGAGCATCAGTTCTGTGAATTTCCTGAATTTTTATATGAAAAATTATGGCTTGTACGTATTTTCTTCTTACTTGTTCAGAAGATCCAAGCCTTCAAAAGCACCTTCTTCGAGGTGACCCAGCTAAGATTAAGGCACATTTAATCAAAAGATTTGTGTGTGGGATTATCATATTCAATTTTGTGTTTTAGAAAAATTACTCTGGCTATATGGTGCAAAATAAATTTAAAGAATTAAGATTTAAGACACAGAAATGAGTCAGCAGGGAATGAAAGTCACAGGAAAGGTGAGGATGGCAAAAACTATAGAGATGCTGGTAAGTAAGTGGAGCGTTTAGAGAAATGTTTAAGAAACAAGATTGATAAGACTTGGTAACTTTATATCTGGGGACACATTGGGAAAGTTGGAGGAGATGAGTAAATAATTCCATTCCAAGTGTGGGGAACTGGAGGGATGCCAGTAGCATTGTGGTGTAAGGGCAGAATTTGAGATCAGGATGTTAGTGACATGGCTAGAGTAAAAGCCCAAATTTGAGTAGGCTCAGAAGGCCTCCTGGGTAGCCCCTTTCCTATCCATAAGGCGACACAAGCTCAACAATCCTAAGAGTGTCATCTAGATGGAAAAAGAAGGTCCTGGGAAGGTTCTATGTGCTCTACCTCCAAGTGGAGCATTTCCCTTAAATAGCTAACTTGTGTCCCTTCTCAAGTTAAGTGAGCCTTGTATGCCTATGCATTTCACTTTTGCTGACCTACCAGCGGCTGTAGGATTGTGTTTTCCACACCTTCCCCTCTCATCTTCTCTCAAAGCAACATGACTTGTAATCTCTGCTCCATTAATATCTTAGGCTTCTTATGTTGTTGCTTACCATATACCACAGTATACCCTAGTATACTGTGTCTTTACCTATAACTTCCCTCTGTCTGTTGTGTGACTAAATTTATTTAACTTTTATAACTCTTATTAATCCTCTGAAAAGCTAATTTGACAACCTCAAGCTTGGCTATGAGCTTCACCCCTATCCATTAATAATAAATCATTTGTACTTTTATGGCTGAAGTGAAAATGTTATATTGCTTATTTTCAATTTGTCTGCTATTCTCTCTAAACTGTGATCATCTTAAGTGCAAATACCTTGTCTAATTTACTTGTTTTTGCATCTCCAGTGCACAATGTGCTGCTGCCTGTGAAACAGGTTATTTCTTATTTGTCTTATTAAATGAATGAATAGATGAGTTGCTGTTAACAAAATGGCTTAATATATTTTTTCTCATCACATTCACCTTCTGAAATTCTACCCAGACTCTACCGTCTTTAAGTTCCTTAAGGCTTTGCAGTTTCTCCATATTGCAGTCCATTCCACTGCCGAATAAAATACCACAGACTACGTAGTTTACAACCGCAAGAATTTGTCACTCACAGTACCGCGGCCTAGAAGTCGAGATTAGGGTGCTGGTATGGTCAGGTGAGGGCCCTCTCCCAGTCAAAGATTTCTCACTGGGTACTTACTTATACATTAGAAGGAGTGAGCAAACTCCTTCAGAGGCTCTTTTATTTTATTTTTTATTTTTTTTTAAAGTTTATTTATTTTTGGGACAGAGAGAGACAGAGCATGAACAAGGGAGGGGCAGAGAGAGAGGGAGACACAGAATATGAAACAGGCTCCAGGCTCTGAGCCATCAGCCCAGAGCCTGACGCGGGGCTCGAACTCACGGACCGCGAGATGGTGACCTGGCTGAAGTCGGACGCTTAACCGACTGCGCCACCCAGGCACCCCATTTCAGGGGCTCTTTTATAAAGGGACTAATTCCATGCATGAGGGCCCCACCTTCATGAACTAATCATCTCTTAAAGCCCCCATATACTAATACTATCACCTTTTGGGGGTAGGATTTCAACATATGAATTTTGGAGGGACATAAATACATTGAGACCATAGATTTCTTTGTTAGAATCAACCTCTCTTTAACTATAATCACACTAAATTTAGAATCCACACTAGCAATTATTACAGTCCTGCTGTACTAAGACTTCTTACAGTCTGACTTCTAAAAATATATATGTAAATTTTTTTACTCATTCAGAATACAAACCACCAACATTTTTGTTCACCTCGCCACAGTGATACACATAGACCTTTGCAGATTGTACATACTCACTGAAGTTCAATATACATAGATACATAATTTTTCATGTGGAAATTAATAATATATTGCATTTGTATTTTGAATTATAAAATTATTTTGGCTAATGCTATTAGATTTTAGAAGCCTTTATTATGAAATTAAAGAAATTCTGATTTCTTTACTATTAATAATTTGATTCCTGCCACGTCATTGATAATATTGTCTCTATTTCTATATTAAATTGAACTTTTGGTGCAGTGTATTTTTATGGTAGAAACTGGGAACCAAGTTGATCCTTTTGTTATTTCAAATGTGCTGGTTATCACAATTGCTCTCAATATCTTCACATGCAATCAATTTGTCACAGAAGTTTTATCAGAACCTATAAAAAGTTCTTGATAGAAGACAAGGAACAAGTGGAATTTTCTTTTAGCAGTGAACTAGAATGTTCCAAAACTTTGCTGATATATTTTAGCTAATTGGTGCATTTCTTTAAAGACTGTCTTTTTCAGTTCCTTGTGTAGAATTTTTTCCTCTCTCTTTGGTACATAAGTCCACATTCTCATGCATTACTTAAATTTGGTACTTTGGAAACAAGTGAATTTCTCACAGTAGGGAGCGGAGTTTTCCTGGAGTAAAGGATCTATAACATAAACTTTGTGAAAACACATAACTTCTTCTACAAGCTCAAACCATTTAATGAATAAAACATGAAGCTCGTAAAGAACGGTGCATTGCCCTTTAGCTAGGGACTTCAAAACTGTTGTCTAGAAGACACTGCCATTTTTTTCTAACCTGTTTGAAAGACTTAGTTCTGCAAATCTATCTCCTCTATATTCCCTTTCATATCACTTCAAACACTCTTTTATTTAATTGCATTTCATTGTCATTCAATAAATCACAAGTATAGTTATTGCTGTATTTTCAAACTGTAAAGGAGAGAAGGATCTTATTTATATCTATTAAAGCTTCTAGTAGTCATAGAAAACTATGTTTTCTTAGAGACTGCCTAAGCATGGTTTTGTGACCCATACAATGTACTTAGTGGCAAATCTCTGCCTTCTTTTTAGTTCCTATTCACACATAAATTTCATAAAGATTAAAAACAAAACCCATATTTTTGGCATATCTCTACAAAAGCCTATCATTCCAGATACTGATTAAACTCTGAAAGGAGATAAAGGGCCCTGACTTTAATGTGTGTTCCTGAACAAAATCTCCCTGGGCTCATCAACTCTGACAGTTTTACTAGGCTCCATTAACCATTAGTTAAATTAGGCATAACTTTTTAACATTATTGGCTAATTGCTTTGTGATTCTGAGGTAACTCCAGAGTACACTAAAACTTCATACCGATATGATACGCTTTTACTTCACAGTGTAATTTTACATTACTGAAATCCTCTTCAACGACTGTTTTTCAGCATGCCGTAGAACTTCCCTGCAGAATCATAGAGCAAAAACTAGGGAATTTAGTAAAACAATTCATTATTTGGTTCATTTACACATGCAATTATTATTCTTAAAAGTTACTAATGTTCTGAAAAGCATTCTTTTGAAAGCATTCTATGAGTAACTGAAATAAAACAGCTATTGATGAGGGATGATTTTTTTCTTATATTGCTATTGAATTTAATTACCTCATTTTGAAATGTGCCTGTCACTTGGAACTCTACATAAAATGAATAATTGCACATAATTAAACTCTTGTGAGTACAAGAAGAGAAATTGGACCCATATTTTTCATTCATGTGTCCATGTACTCATTTTTCCTACAAATTATTAAAGGTGTATGATAATACAGATGCTAGTTTGGACTCTTCAATTGTAGTTGTCTTAGAAACATGTTATATATAAATGTCTTAAAGAACATATATATATATATATATATATATATATATATGTATACACACACACACATATATATGTAACATGGTACATATATTAATATATATAAATGGAAAATAAATTAGTATAATTATAATTTTTAGGTTTGAAATCATTCTGTTTTTTTTTTTAATTTTCCAGCCAAATCAACTCATTTGTTTCTTTCACTTATACATTCAACAAATATTTATCTTTTGGCTTTATTGAACTATTATTGACATATGACATTATATAAGTTTAAGGTATACGGTGTGGTGATTTAATGCATGTATGTATTGCAAAATTACTACATAAGATTACCAAAATAAGATTATTACCTTATTACCACAACAAGGTTTGTTAACACATCCCTCACCTCACAGTTATCTTGTGTGTGATGGGACGGTGGGGGTGGTAAGGAACTTTTAAGATCTACTCTTTTAGCAACTTCCAAGCATACAATACAGTTTAACTGTAGTCACTGTGCAGCACATCAGATCCCCAGAACTTATTCATCTTGTAACTGAAAGTGTGTATGTACGCTTTGACCAACATCTCCTCATTTCTCTCTACCTCCTACTTTCTGGCAACCACCATTCTATTCTCTGTTTCTATGCGTTTGACTTCCCATGTATAAGTGAGACTTACAGTAACAACAAATCTTTATTGTCTATTACATGGCAGAGAGAATTGTAAAAACTGAAAATATATAAGAGTGAATAAAACAAGCTCTTGGTCTCCCAGAGTAGCAGGAGAGAATAATGAAGACACACATAAATAAATTCCTACTTAGATATTGACTGGTGCCATGAAGAAGAATAAAGTGGAGTAAATAGAATAGTGACTGCTAGTGAGGTTTTTGAGGAATAGGGAGGTTTTGAACAATGGTCAGGAAAGGTTTCAGTCTTAAGGTTACATTTGAGCAGAGACCTCCCTGAGAGGTATGAGGAAGAGAGGTTTGTGAATAATTAAGGGAAGAAATTCCAAAACTGTAAATGACCTGAAGCCTGAATTTCTTGATGGTTTAAAAAAATCAAGGCTATTCCTTGAAGAGAAATAAGCAAAAGCTGTGGTAAGAGGTGCTGGGAAAAGGCAAGTGAAGAGAGGCCAAATGTGTAGGTACCCTAAAATATCTTTCCTGTTTGTTTTTTAAGTGGGATGTGAAGTTCCCAAAAGATTTTCTTAACTTTTAATTTTAAAATAAATTTAGATTTTCAGAAAAATTGTAAAGATAAAATTATTTCCATATACGTTTCCCCAGTTTCCTCTAATGTGAACAACTTAAATAAGCATGATACTTTTATCAAAGTTAAAAAATTATCATTGGGACAATGCTGTCAACTATACACTTTAAACTACAGACTTCATTCAGATTTCCCCATTTGCTTTACTAATGCACTTTTTCTGTTTCAGGATGCAATCCAGTATACCATGTGCTGGTGATGTCTCATCCAATCTGTGGTAAGTGACTGTTCTTCATTTTCTTTCATGACCTTGACATGTTTGAAAAATACCATACAGGTAATTTGTAGAATGTCACTCAATTTCTGTTTGATGTTTTCTCATGATTAGACTGAGGTTATGAATTTTGGAGAAAATACTGGAAAGGTGATGTGTCCTTCTCGTAGTATCCTATTCAGGGAAACAGATATTGGCTGGAGTTATTATTGGTGTGATGTTAATCTTCATATTTAGCAGAGGATTGATATGACCTGACCTAGGTTTAAAAACTCTCTGCTGACTACTTGTTTGAGAACTTGGAGGGGAACAAGGGCATAGCCGAGAGACCAGTTAAGAGGCTTTTGTGTTAATTCATATGGAAGATGATTGTGGTTTGTACAGGGATGCTGGTTAATGGAGGTGATAAGTGGTGGCATAGATTCCAGAATGAATTTTTCATGGATTCTTGAAGGAATACCAGCAGGATTTGCTGATGGCTTATATACGAGGAGACAAGGACATTACCCAGGATTTTATCCTGAGCAACAAGAAGAATGAGGTTGTCATTTACTGACATGGGAAAGCTTGTGGGAGGAACAGATGGCAACATAATAAGTAGTAGTTTGCTTTTAGATATGTTAATTTTGAGGTGCCTACTCAGTGTCCAGGTGGAGTAGTTGTTTTACAGAGTGCATTATATGACTTTGAAGTTTGTATTTGAGCCAGTAATGTGCATTTAGGAGTCATTTGTGTATAAATCATATTTAAAGCCATAAAATTACTTGAGGTCACCTACACAGTGAATAATGGGAAGAGACACAAGGACTGAAACTCAAAACACTCAACATGCTTATTTCTGTTTATTATCTCTTAGTAGCAAATAAAATGTTGTGATATGTTAACATGACATTAGTAGTAATCATTTTATTTATTTAACAACTATTTGTTGACCTGTTTACTCTGGGCTCAATATACAATGATGAATGAGTCATAAACAGTCTCTGTTCTCAGAACACTTGCATTCTAGGGGTAGAGAGCAAAGAAGTCAGCCAACAATGACTAATAAGATGTTATGTCACCTAGCAATAAGTGCAGTGATGGAAATAAAACAGATAGGAAAGACAGTTATCATGTTGTCCATGCAGGCCTTAGAGGATGACATTTGACTGAGACCTGCATGTCAAGAAACCACCCATGAGAAAATTTAAGGGGGATAGACCCAAGACGTATAATCATTGGCCCCAGCAAATCAACTTTTAGGAATTTATTCTATGGGTATTCTCAAGTACAATAATCTTCAATAGAGAATTTACATTCTTGAGAGGGAGAAATACTTGAAATGCTCAATTTTTATTAATTTGGAACTGGATCAATAATTATGAATCACATAGTAGTATTGTGGAATATATGGTAGTCATTCAATATGATGGGATACAACTTTATGTGTTACTATGGAAATATTCTTTAGGTATGAAAAAATATACTTAACATTATGTGTTTATAATCCCATGTATATTTCTATTAAGAATAAAGATTGTTTACTCCTGTAATATTTCTCAAGGGAAGAAAAGGAACTATTAACTGTGATTATTCATGAGAAAAAAAGGCCAAGTTTTTCTATTATAATTTTATTGTAATTCCAAAAGGATTAATTTAAATAAATAACTATCAAAACCGTATAATGTAGGCACCTCAATATTAGCACTATTTTTCTTTCTGTATAGTTTGTTTCTTTTCATCCATTTGTTTTCGTTTTAAACCCACATTCACATAGACCAGTCTCCAATTGGCCTTAGGAAGCCTCCTATCCTCACATGCTTCTCTCTAACCCAGTCAAAGCTAATATATATATTTTTTATTTCTCTATAATCCAGTTTGCATCATGTCAAAAATGCTAATGAGGAACAGGTAGCAATTGGCTAATGAGTGATGAAATTGAATGGGGAGAGCAATCCAAGGTGTCAGAGCACGGTTGACCTAGGCATACATATTGACAATAGAAGAAGGGTCAGGAATTAGAAGAGTAAATTGAAAACAAGTGAGTTTAAACTGACACTAAGTGTAAAGAAGAGATTCAGAAATAATGAGGATGTGGGATGTTAAAAATGTATTTCTATTGGTTATTCCTGGAAAAAAATGAAATCTGAAGTTCAAAGTGTTGAGGTGGGAATGTATCAGAGAATATTGCAATTCAAGGTGCCCAAATGTGTGACTGCCAAAGTGGATAGGGGATGATTTTCTCTATACATCCCTATGCAGGATTCACGATGTATATTTTTATGTTAAAGGTAATTCCCATCTTTCAGGGAAACAAAGAGTATTATGTGATTGGAAACTTCCCAGTGGGGACAGTAGGTTCTGATTAAGTCACTGTGCTGGTAATAAACATTAGTCAAGTAAAGTCTGCAAACTGTCGGCAGCTAAGCGAGCTCTGTAGAGTCCCTGAGATGCTCTGCTGATTTATGCATGTTTTCAATCCCTCAATCCTTGTGCCTGCCTGGGCACACTTAAGGAAAGTGAGCTGATGCTCTTAACAAGAGATGAGCTTAAAGTAGCTGAGGTTCATTGTATTACTTCTGGTACGGTGGACCTGGGTCTTCGGAGATCTATGTTTTTATTTTTTCCTACCTTCATTTTTCTTAAAAAAAAAGCTGAAGTATATGGGAGAAATGGCATGTAAGTAGTGGAGATTTTAAATAGTTTATTCTATAGAGTGATTAGGATTCTGATCTTAATTATATATTTCTAATATTCCTTGTAGTTCACAGAATTTTGCTCAAATTGTATTTATTTCTGCCTATGGAGAATGTTGAATAGCTGTCACGCCCCCCATGAATCAATATTAATTCATGAGTTAAGAGGGAATCCCTTAAAGTTGCCATTAAACTTGGAATTATTGTTAAAAATGCAACCTTACCTCAATTCTAATATATTCAAATGATATATAGTAGAGTTAATAATATGTATTATTGTATAATAAGCATTAATCAAACTTCTTGAAATATTGAACAAATATTTGTATTCACTTGCTCGTGGACGAAAAAAAAAAAGGTAACAAAGGCCTACTGCCAAACTGAGGTTACACCGCACGGTCAAGTCTGCAGCTGAAGATTCAAATGGTACAAAGAGTCAGATAATTAAAAGAACAAGGAGATTACTTTAAAACACAATTTTTTTAAAGTTTGCTTATTTATTTTTGAGCAAGAGAGAGACAGAGCAAGCAGGGGAGGGGCAGAGAGAGAGAGGGAGAGAGAATCCCAAGCAGGCTCCACACTGTCAGCATGGAGCCTGATGTGGATGGAGGTCAAACTCAGAAACTGTGAGATCATGACCTGAGCCAAAACTAATTCAGATGCTTGACCAACTGAGCCACCCAGGCACCCCTAAAACACATTCTTAAATGAGTAATAAAGAAGCCCAATACTTAAAAAATCCTTTATTCATGCAAAGCACTATGTAAGATTTTGCTCTATGGCAGCTTTGTTGTAATAATATTTATGGATGATTTCACTATAGCTAGTTTTTGTCTAAAAGAAACTATAATTTTTCAGAGTAATTATTTATAAGTAACTCTGGGTCTTATCTTTGAAGCCTAGGGTTTGTAAAAGTAGAAACTTATTTTTAGGCAGTTTGGTTAATGCACATATTTTTCTAATACTCAAAATACCGTTTACTGAATTAATTTATTTTTGACCTGAAATAGAAGTTTACCCAGTATTTCAAGTGAAAGTAAAATGCTACATTAACCTACTAATTCTCCTAATTTAAGAATTTATAGAAAATGTATTCCCTACTAGAGCCACCAAAAATTCACAATCTATTGAGATTCCACTAAGGAATAAAATATGTAATTGTTTGGTCTTGCATTTTCTTACAATGTATCTCTGGTTGGTTTCATATTTTTTTTGCATGTGTACTATTTAACCTATTATAATCCAAGAGTTAGTAGCTTTTGTCAGTAAACATGATTTATTTCAATACACATTTAGCTACTGCATTTGCAATCTCTTATATTTCTTACATACTAGCAAGGTATTTGTAAAAATGAAACAAAAAAGCCATGCAATCATTTATCTTAATAGGATATATTACAAAATTATAAAATATATTCCAATCATTAAAATTAAATCAGAGGGGTTTCTTTTTGATATGACGAAACATTAGAAGACTCCACAATTACTAAAACCAATATTGTTCTTTAATACAAAACAAGCACATTCATAGCTTATAATACTCATTAGTACTCAAAATAACCATTAATAATAGTTTTGGAATCCATAACAAGAGAATGGTGATTCTTCAGATTAGCAGTGTCAGTGTCACCTGAGAATTTCATAAATACAAACTCTAAGCCCCACTTCGAACCTACTGAATCAGAAACTCCAGGGGCAAGCACAGCAATGTGATTGATGTATTCTAACGTTTGACAGTGATTAACATAGAAGAAGAAAAATGTACTACTGCAATTAGCCATGTAAGGTAATTCAGATGGTAAAGCCAATTGGACCTATAAGATTGCTTTCACTAGGAATCTTTCTTCTGAAATAATCTAGGGTATGTAGACTAGTAGGATTTAAGTAGGTAGTTCAAAGATGTTAATCTTTACAATCAAATCAGTGTCAGTGTTCCATAAGCCTCCTTAGACCTTTTTACCTTTAATAGCTTTTAAGATGTTTGCACTCCCAATAGCCAGCACCTGTGTTTTTGTCTGAAGGTAGCATTCAAGCTGCCCAAACTTGTCTGCCTCATCATAGTGTCACATTTATGGAAATTTGGAGAACCTGATTTTACCTTGAGCAGGTATAACCAATAACAGTGGTGTGTAAATGCTCCATCTATCTTGGTTTTCGTAAAGATATTCTAAAAGATGACTCACACTGTCTCTGGGTCTCTCCTGTGGCTTCTAGGTACTTTCCATGAGATTTTGCTCAGGAGGCCCATGTGCTCATTTTTTTCTTCCTAGTTTGACTTCTCTCCTCCCCACCAGTTATTCCAGTAGGACTAATTCCTACTACTTATCACATGAAAGCTTACCTCAGGATTTACTTCTGGGTAATCCAAACTGAAACTGATTATATCCTTATCTTTCTGAGTAAAACCACAAGATTTTATATTGAAATGGTTGGAGACACTCTCAACATCATTTGACCTTTTGCCATGACACGGTATTTCCACCACTTTTTTGCATGTGTATATGACTTTGTTTTATATAGACTTTATTGTTTAGACACTTTTAGATATACAGAAAAATTGAAAAGACAGTACAGAGAGTTCGCATATGTCCCATACCCAATTTCCTGTCATTAACATTTTATGTTAGTATTATGCATTTGTAACATTCAATGAACTGATATTGATATAATATTATAATTAACTAAGGAGGACTGTATTTTTGGTTAAATTCTACTCATTCTTTGAAACTCAGCTCATGCCTCATGTGGGCTTTGTATTTGTCCTCACTCATTCACTGAATACTTCAACATTTTTTTTATTAAGTGCTTTATATACATGCCCAAAATTGTTTTAATAGCTGAGGATAAGATAGTGAAACAGACATACCAGGTCTAAGCTATCAAGAAAATTAAATTTTAATGGAGAGAGTCAAATCACAAAGAAGTAAATGAATGCATACAAATATCATTTCATATACTAATAAGTGCTACAAAGAAAACAAAGTCGTAAAAATACATTAGTCATTAGAAAACTGGACAACTTTGGAGGGGATGATCTGTATAAATCCTTCTGTGCAGGATCACCTGAATTGCACCTGAATTTTTTTAAACCATTTTTATTTATTTTTTTATTTTGAGAGGGGCAGGGATGAGCCGAGAGAGAGGTAGAGAGAATCCCAAGCAGGATTTGCACTGCCAGTGCAGAGCCTGACATAGGGCTCCATCTCACTAACCATGAGAAAATGACCTGAGCTGAAATCAAGAGTCGGCCTCTTAACTGACTGAGCCAGCCAGGTGCTCCACCTGAATTGTTAGTGGGAGGTGGCCATGGAAGGTGCAAGCAGAGAGAACAATTCCATAGGGCCTAAGAGATGTCTGATGTATCTGGAAACAGCAAAAGAAACCCAATGTGTCTAGAAGGCAAAGGGAAGAATAGTGTCAGGTGAGGAGGGAGACTTATGCAGAAGGAAATCCCAGGAGGCTGTCAGGAAAGGAAAAGCGGTATCGAATTTATTCTAAATGCAATGAGAAAAATTCGATACTAATAATTAGAGGATGCGATACAAGGGTACCATAGGAGGTGATTATTAACTCTTAAAAATGTAAATCTGAAGAATGGATTGGGACATATAGATAAGGAGTAAAGAAAGGAGAGGCTGGATGCCCCATATTTGTTTTCTCAACAACCTATAGCCCTTGGTTCCAATTGTAAGCTTATTTCTGTATCTCTTTTTAGAATGGGAGCCATATATGTTTAGGGGCCAAGTTTAATAATTTTTATTCTCCAAGTGATAATTACTGTGTTTGATATAGTAGATATTCTTTGTTAAAAGAAGGAATGAATAATTTCTAAAACCTAAGAGTTAGTTAACACCAACTTCAACTGTTTTTATTTGTAAAGGCAGAGGGCTCAGCAAATCAAACTTCACTGTCCATTCATGTTTACCAGATCTGTTGTATCATTAGATAGTGTATTTAATCTCCTCTCAGTCTTTTCTCCCAATTGGTTTGAACAAAATCTAATTCCTCAAGCATGTTCTACTGGTTTTATTTCTCAGCTATTTGATAATCTTGGTATATATTTTTAGTGATATCTCTGCTAATTCATTACATCCACTTTAATATGTACATCTCAGATGAAAATCAACAGTCTAAAAAATACTTGACAGGAGTTAAGGACAATTGCATTGCATGGTGCCTCTATACTTTATACTTGCATCTGAGAATCTTGATTGTATTCTTTCTTTTCATAATAGCTCTACATTGTTGATGTTAAATTAAATGATTAATAATTTATCACCTTGAATTTTATACCTTTATTATATATTTATATTTATATCCACTTATATTTAATTTATATTTATAATCTTACCTTTTCACTGGATATAATGCTTAGAAAGTAGAGTATTATTAATGACTTATTTTTAAGTGGCAAACTAATAAATGGCATAAATTTTAATTGTACTATATATTATAGTACTATTTTAAAAGTTTCTGGTTAATTTTAAAGGTCCAAAATTATTTTCTAAACAAACAAAAATCTCTACCCCCTTCTCATTTATTCCATTTGGATTTCCACATAGATTCATGTAGCTGACCTTAGATATATTCAAAATAATGAAATACCAAGACTCCATAATCTACTAATTATCTTTATCTCTTCTGAGGTAGCTTACTTCCATTATTCATTAACCATGGGAGTGATCTTTGCATAAAGTATGTACTCCTGTAGACAAAAGAATATGTTAGTAAGGAGATAGCCATGTCTTAGTCCCTTTGCTCAAATGATCTTCCCAAAAGATCATTTTATATTAATTGCTAAAAAATGACTCTGAGTATAAATTACTGTCTTTGAATTTTAAAAGTATTTGGTTGAAATGTAAATATACTTCGGTGTTGATTATCCACAGGCGTCATAATAGGAATATATACCTCCAGAGAATATCAGAGTAGCCGAGGTTTTTCTATTGTTTCTCAATGATTCCTATATAAGAATAAAATTATAAATAAAAATTTTCACTAAAATTTACAGTGAAAATTGCCTATCTAGATAATCTTGCCTACATTCTTCATGAAAAATAGTGAGATTTATGATTTAGCTTTTTTTTTTTTTTTACCCTGGCTACGTGGAAACATAGGCACATTTTAAATATTAAATTAAGTCATGTTAGTACCCTTTGTTCCTTGTAACATTATTAATTTGTTTCTATTTTTTTAGACTCACAAATTGTTTTCTCACCTACATTTTTGTTCTATTCTGTATTTAGATATTTCAGTATAGTAAGTTGCCTAAAAATCCTTAATCGTTAATGGCATCCCATACATTATAAACACATCTATTAATTAACAGTGAAAGTTTACTGAATAAAATACAATGGCTACATTTTTTCCTGTGACTATATATCAATTGTATTTAAGGGTTGAACACTTTGTGTATTATTTGCATAAGCTATGAGTAGTTGTTAAAAAACAGAGAAAACAAGAGATACTTAAGGTTAGATAATTTATCTAAAGGAAATTGTATTTATGTTGTTGAATGTTCTGATTCCAAAGCAAAATAAAAATCAATTTTGTCAGACTTATCTAATATTCAAATTGCTATTCAACCTACTGATAAGCTGTGATCAGATATTGCTTTAAAGTTGTTCAAGAAACTTAATCTCAAGATAATATAGATAACTAATATTTAAAAATGACCTGAAAATTCATTCTCAAAGATTTATTTAATAAATTATGATAAATCTACAGAATAGAAAAATATACAAATATTTCATTTTTACATAGTTTATATTTTGACAAAGAACATTATTTAGGAAGTAATGAAATAAAAGTACTGTTACAAAATTGTATATAGAGCTAAACATGTTACATGTGATACAATCAAATCCAGATGGCTCTAATTTTTGTCATGAGTAGAAAAGAAAAAAGTCAATAACAGAAAATAAAAGAAGATAAAAGAATAAAGCCTTATTTGAAGGCTTACACATAATTAATGAGTTATTTTCTTTTATATAATTGTCCCTCATGGTAGAACAAGAAGAGTAGGAGTTGAGGAACAAATTTTGAAAAATAATTTTAGACTTTGAGTAACGATTATTAGTGGAACAGTGGTACAATGGCAGTGTCTCTGGTTGGCAGTCTGCCTTTATCCACACAATGATTCAGAGATCCCAACTCTTTTCATTTTGTGCTTCCACAATCCCCTAACACCTTCCTATTCTCTTTATCGAGCCAGGAGAAAGGAAGACAACATTTGGAGAAAGTACAACAACTTCTTAAAATCTGGTTATTTTCCCTCAGAGAAAATTCACTTCCATAGCTAAACTGGGTACCCAAAGACTGGAGAATTTGGTTCTGAAACTAGGCAATCCTTTCCAGTGATGGCGTTACATTATAGGATATCTGTTACAGTGCGCATGTAAGAATTTGTTCCCCACCACCCTCAAAGCCTTTTGCCCCCTCAGTAACCACCTCAAAGTCCTTTTTCATGGCATTTGGATAAACATTCTACTATTTGACTGAACATGCAGATATATTTTATGTATTTACCTCTTCCTTCTGGATTATCCTTTCCTTGTTAATCCTCCTTGAAACAGGATGTATACTGTCTTGGTTCGAATGCTCATTTTATTGAAGAGAACATTGAAACCCAGAGCAATTTAGTGACTTGCCTAAGGTCACACATTCAGTTAGTAACAGACCCATACTCAGAACGATTTTTGTCTGATTTCCTTAGTACCTTATTCATCCTGATAATTTTAGCAAAGCATTAATTGGCTTAATGGATTGGTTTTCAAGTACTTAAAAGCAGATCTATAATGCATTGGAGAATAATAACAATAATAGTAATAATAATTCCTTAGGCAATCTGCATAGTTTTGTCTGATAGAAAAAACATACTTTGTTACTTTTGGCATCCCTGAGGCTACCAACTATCTATAACTATAGTGCTCTCCAAAGATCAGACCGCAGAGGACTAGCTCATTTCAAAACATATATTCTTTAAATTATACATACCAAGACTATCATGTATTGGAATGTACAAAATGGACATTTTCTTGGTTGAATTCCTACAAAGCAGCCTGTGAGTTGGAGGTTAATATGCAGGCAATGTATTAGGGACTACTGGTGTTAAACACCTCTGAAAGGGACAGGAAGAAAACAGGATTGAAAATGGGGAGAAGTATTGCTACAGCACAGACACACAAAGTCCTCAGCTGTCATTGGGAGCTCTGATGCTGGGGCTTCATATTCCAACATTAATCTCTCATTGAATGCAAACCGTTGCAGGAAGGGGACACCACCTTGGGCAAGGTCATTGTCTTCATTTATATTGGAAGGGGCTGACAGCTGAGGCTGCCCTTACAGCAGCTGGGTGTGTGGTTCCTGAATTGTGATCTGGTTGACACATCATATTGTTCACTACAAAAGTTTATGTGACAGATCTTCCTAGGGAAAAGGGGTAAGGAAAGGACCCAAATGGCTTTGCCTAAAACTTAAAATTGTTTCTCCATTTATTCCATAGACCAACCTGAAATTAGATTTATTTTGGCTAGATACAATAAGAAATATTCTTCTGTTGAAAAGTCAATTTTACTTCTGTAATTATTCACTTGCTTAGGTGTTTATTTTCACGTTATTTCTTTTATTCCATAAAAGTTTATGAGGGACAAATAGCTCAGTCTTTATTTTCAGCTTATTTCCCCTTCTTTGGTATACTGTGTTGATTTACAAATTAATAACTATAGTAGTATTTCTGTAGCAGAAAGATGCTACAGAACAGTTCATTTTTCATTTGTGCAACTCACACTTGAGTCCTTGAAGGAAAACAATGCAAAATATCATGCACTACATCATTCAACAGAGATTTATTGTGTTTCTTTTGTGGCTGGAAATAATTTATTGATCATTGTAGTTTGCTCCAAATTTTCAAAAATAAGATTGCGTTATTTCATGCATAGTGAATTCAACTGCTGCAAAGATTTACCAGTGTATCATTGCTACGGTACTTGTATGTGTCACAAAAGATTTTGCATAGTCAATCAAATATTTACAATTACCATTTAAATGATTTTTAATTCCTGTTTATATTTAGCATAATACAGTAAGTATAAATGTGTTCTATAAATCTAAGTGATGTGATATAACTAATTAAAATTAAAATTAAAAACTATGAGGTGTTTTTCTTCAGTGTTGACAAATTTAACATTTTATATGAAATTATAGTGCTCTGTCCTTTCTAAATTATTTTTTCCTACTCAGAGGAAATAAATAGTTTGAATTAACTTCAGTTTTATGGTGTGTCCTTTATAACTTGCTGAAAAAAAATCTCATACCAAAGAATCATAGCACCACTGCTTTCAGAGGAGACAGTACATACACTGTCAACGTTCAATGTGTCTAAAAGGAAATTTCATTTTCAGAAATTTAGGCAGTGATTGCATTTTTTCACAACAACAATGAGGAACATCTATTGAATTGACATTTCAATAGATGTTGAAATAGCTCTGTCTAGAATGTGACGAATATATTAACAAAAGGGGAGAAAACCACCACCAAGGTCAGGTTAGGAGGACTTCATAGTAATCCAAATATGGTAATGCAACAAGATGAGTGAAACTGTGGGAGAAGTGTGCAGATCCAAGAGCCATTTAGGAGGCCAAATTAAATGAGAATTTGCAGTAGATAGAAAGTCAAGTTATTTTAGTTAGCTCCTCTTACTGGGAACAATCCAAGAGATGAATTATTTATTTACATTTTTTCTCTCTCCTTGAAGTGTCTAAGAAATGGAAACATCACTCAGCACTTACACAAAAATTATTTCTAGGTCCTGCTTTAGTATTAGCCTACATTCATAGGTCACAACCTTACTGAATGTCAGTGCACCGCCTTAAAAATCCCCAAATACTCTGAGCTTCCTGCCCCACAACGCTGTGGACAGGCCCAATGAAATGGTGTCTGTGAACTATATACAGGTTTCCCTCACTATCTGAAAGGAAAGCATTTCTGTGAAGGCTTTCATGAGACAAAATGGTGTTAAGTAAAGAAATAATTACCAATGTTTTTTGAATGGTTCCAGACTCCCCAAAAATTTCTTTTAGACTTTTTTTGTTACCTCAGGACACATCCTGCTTACAGATGCACACACACAAAAAATGGAAATAAAGCACAGATGCTCACAGAAACCATTCAAAGCTGCAGAGGCTTGGTGCTGAGTTGATTAGTGGAGTTCCTAGGGAAGGAGCTTGGTGGTACCACTCTCACTGCTCAGAGTGCGTGCTGCTACTACAATGGCCGAAGGAAAAGCAAATGCTAAATGATACTTTTGCTTTTCACCTTTTATCATGAACGCAAAAATACTCTTTAGATTTCTTACGGTTAGCAAAAGCAGATACAAATGTTGGTCTTTTGTAAAAGTGAAATGCATAAGGTAAACTTTCGAAAAGCAGAAGAAAATGTCTATGCCAAGTATAAAATTATACATGGTTGCCTAACTACAAATGCTTTTAAAACTGGATTAAAAAGAATAAAATGAAGTTGAATATGGTTGAAGCCATTTATGTCATATGTTGTTTATTCTTTAAAAAAACTAATTAGACTCTATGTATTAAACATATATCAGTGTGATTGGGAAAAAATATAAAAAATAAACATGCATCAAATTTGTATGGCTAGGATTGGGAATTTGTTATATTTTTTTGAATATTAAAGATGATATAGAAAGCTCTGTGAAACCAAATCAAAGAATACCTCCATGTTCGCAGATATTATAGCAGAAGTCATGGTTTACAGTTATACATAGTTCACTGCAATTTTGAAGTTAACAGAGCTTATCAATGCTTTATAGTACAATTTTATATTTATGTTTCAATAAAAAAGTCACTATGTTATAGCTGAATAGTAAGTTTTAAATAAGATTTCAAATTATTTTTGAACTCTCTCTGGAGAATCATTAGACTAATAACTGGGATGATATCTTTACTTGAAAGGTGCATAAGATAATACCTTCAGACTGTGATTAATAGAATAAAAGTAGGAGAGTATCCTCCTAGTGCTTGAGACAGGGACAGGGCAAAAAATTCAGAATTGGCAGAAGCAGCTGCCAATTATTTTACACATGGCACTCTGAAACAAGGCAAAAATACATACAAACAAGTAAATGTATACATGTATACATAAAATTTTTAAATGACATTCATAAACAAAGTGATCAGCAGAAGAAAAGTCTTCAAATGTACATAATATATAGAATATACAAATATTTTAGAAATCTTTTCTTAAAAAATAATAAACTAAATGGAAGAAGAAAGTTTATTTCCTTGAAAAAAATATATGCTTATTAACTTAAATTTTATTTCATTTTTTGTTTTATTTTATTTCAACCGAATCATAGATTCATTTGGACTGTACAGCTATCATTTTCAGAGTAGAAATTC
The DNA here is from genome assembly GCF_027475565.1 of Acinonyx jubatus. Lineage (NCBI taxonomy): Eukaryota > Metazoa > Chordata > Mammalia > Carnivora > Felidae > Acinonyx > Acinonyx jubatus. The sequence continues at coordinate 90,571,285 of NC_069385.1, read as the reverse complement.
ACATTGGAGAACAGAATACATATAGAAATTTAGGTCATAGAGGGAAATTTACAAGGATGGCTATAGGGAGCTGATTTAATAGATATATATTTCATTCCATTTGGTAATCTAATTTTTTAAAAGGTATACAGAAACAAGATTAACAAGTTAACTGAAGATACTTTAGTCTTCTAAGGTTTTCAATAAAATCTCAGAGGAAAAACATTCTTGGTATCTAAGTTAGAATGAATGATCCAATTTATTTGAAGATATTCTCTCTCTCTCTCTCTCTCTCTCTCTCTCTCTCTCTCTCTCCATGTGAATGTATGTATCAGAAACAAGATGAAAAATACTGTGAACAATTGTTTTCTTGGGGAAAAGATACTGTCTTTTATTTAAGCTACTCAAATTTCACATAGCCTAAGGTACTCTAAACTATAACTCTTTATGTGCATGGAAAGAAGAGCAATGTATTAAATGCTGTGCTCCACTGTCTCACTGATGCTCCCTGCCCTTCACTCATTTTCCCAAATCTGATCTTTTGCTTGTCATTTAAACCATCTGTCCAAGTTTCTGCTTCTATATCTCTCAAACTGTAGGCTAAAGAACTTGATCTGGCCTTTCTTCTATATTGTGGTGTTAGCTCCTTATAATCAAGTGTTACTTGTTTTTCCCCACTATATTTCTCATAGACTCTATTAAACTATTTTGAATGGCAGATACAGAATAATAACACATTAAATTAATTACCTCCTACTCCTTTCTTCTGGCTTTCTGAATCCTGGATCCTATTTTCAACTTTCTTTTTTAAAATCTGCTTATCTCAAGAATATCAACTTGACCCCACCATGATCTCTACCTTGACTTTAAGTGACTTTTTTCTTAAAAATGACCTGACTTAATTTTGGTGTATTTTAAGAATCTTTCTTTAGCTAATAAAAGTTCTGATTTTTCACCCTATTATTCCCTACCCTGTTGTCTCTTGAATTCTGAGGAGATGGGACTAATCTTTAGTATATGTGTAACAAGCCCTTGGTAATTATGTAGCTATCAATGATTTTGCAACTTTAAATTTGTATTAATAGATTTGAAAAACACTGTAAGCAAGTCAATTAACAATCACCACTGTCATTATTATTACTATCACTAACATCTTCTTTGTCCTCACTACCACCAGCTTCCATTTATTTAGCACTGGCCATTAGCCAAGTGCTATGTTAGACATTTTTAACACAATCACTTTATTTCTTGTAAATCTTCAAGGTAGGTATATTGAGAGAGAGAAAGAATGAGAATATAAGTTTCAGAACCTGTGAACGACTGGCTGAAGATCACTAATAAGCATATCCAGGAGGCGCCTACATGGCTCAGTTGGTTAAGCATCTGACTCTTGATTTTGGCTCAGGTTATGATCTCATGGTTGGTGAGATGGAGCCACACATTGATGCTGACAGTGCAGAGCCTCTGGGTTCTCTTTCTCTCTCTGCCCCTCCCCCACTTGTGTGCTGCATGTGCACACGCTCTCTTCCTCTCTCTTAAAATAAATAAACTTTAAAAAAGTGAATATCCAGGATTCAAAATCACATTCATCTACAAAACCCATGCTCATTGGTTCTATTTTATTATGATGCTTAAGAAATTCAGAATTTAAGGTGAAGTGTTAAAGGAACAGTTTAAAAGAGTTTAACCTAACTGCTTAAAAGAGGTTAACCACTTTGATGCCATTAATATTCCATTACATATATATTCAGACAACAAAAAGTTTATCCAAAATTCTTAACAAAACAACTTGAGTCAACTGAGGTTGAAATTTTTTGTCTTTTACAAAATAACATTCAATCGTAACTGAAAACTATTGTAATTATCCAAATCAACATGGTCATAAAGTCATGATACCTTCATTACTATAATTTTCATATGATTAGGTATAGTTGTTTGGAAATGATATTTCTAATTATATTTTCTAAAATAATTAATTTTTTATTTCTTTTATTTTGTTTATTTTAAAGAGAGAGTGGGAATAGGAGAGAGGAGCATATATACATATGCCCCTCTCATTTTATACACACAAACACACACACACACACACACACACACACACATACACACACACACACACCAATTTTTCTTTCCATTCATCAGTCAGCGGATATTTTGGCTCTTTCCATAGTTTGGCTATCGTTGATAATGCTGTTAAACATTGGGATGCATATGCCTCTTTGAATCAGTATTTTTGTGACCTTTGGGTAAATACCTAGTAGTGCAATTGAGGGTCATAGGGTAGTTCTATTTTTAACCTTTTGAGGAAACTTCATAATGTTTTCCAGAGTGGCTGCACCAGTTTGTATTCCCACCAACAGTGTAAAAGTGTTCCCCTTTCTCTGCATTCTCACCAACATCTGTTGTTTCCTGTATTGTTAATTTTAACCTTTCTAACAGGTGTCAGATGGTGTATCTCATTGTGGTTTTGATTTGTATTTCCCTGATGATGAGTCACGTTGAACATCTTTTCATGTGTCTGTTAGCCATCTGTATGTCTTCCTTGGAAAAGTGTCTGTTCATGTCATTTATTTTTTGTTTGTTTGTTTGTTTGTTTTTAATGCTTATTTATTTTGAGAGAGAGAGAGAGAGAAAGAGAGTGAGCAGGGGAGGGGAAAGGAGAGGGGGAGAGAGAAAATCCTAAGCAGGCTCTGCGCTATCAGCACACAGTGAGATCATGACCTGAGCCACCCAGGTATCCTTTCTGCCCATTTGTTAACTGGATTACATGTTTTTTGGGTGTTCAGTTTGATAAGTTATTTATAGATTTTGGATAATAACCTTTTATCAGATAGGCCATGTGCAAATATCTTCTCCCATTCCATAGTCTGCTTTTTAATTTTGTTGATTGTTTCCTTTGCTGCAGAAGATTTTTATCTTGATGAAGTCCCAATAGTTCACTTTTGCTTGCTTTTGTTTCCCTTGCCTCCAGAGACATGTCTAGTAAGAAGTTGCTCTGGCCAAGATCAGAGATATTGCTGCCTGTGTTCCCCAATAGGATTTTGATTGTTTCCTGTCTCACATTTAGGTCTTTCATCCATTTTGAATTTATTTTTGGGTATGGTTTAATAAAGTGGTCCAATTTCATTCTTTTGCATGTTGCTGTCCAGTTTCCCAACACCATTTGTTGAAGACAGTTTTTTTATTGTTTTGTTTTTTTTTGTTTTTTTTTTTTTTGTATTGGATGGTCTTTCTTGCTCTGTCAAAGATTAGTTGACCATATAGTTGTAGGTCTATTTCTGGGTTTTCTCTTCTGCTCCATTGATCCATGTATCTGTTTTTGTTCCAGTATCATACTGTCTTGATGAATATAGCTTTGTAATATAGCTTACAGTCCATAATAATGCTACCTCCAGCTTTGCTTTGCTTTTCCAAGATTGCTTTGGCTATTTGAGGTCTTCTGTGGTTCCATACAAATTTTAGGATTGTCCTAACTCTCTGAACAATGCTGGTAGCATTTTGATAGGGATTGCATTAAATGTGTAGTTTGCTTTGGAAAGTAATATTTGGAGAGCAATATTTGTTCTTCTAATCTATGTGCATGGAATGTTTCCATTTCTTTGTGTCTTCTTCAATTTCTTTCAGAAGAGTTCTATAGTTTTCAAAGTACAGATATTTTACTTCTTTGGTTAGGTTCATTCCTAGGTACATTATGGTTTTTGGTACACTTGCAACTGGGAGTGATTCCTTGATTTCTTTTTCTGCTGTTCATCATTGGTGTGTATAAATGCAACAAACTTCTGTACGTTGATTTTTATATCCTGCAACTTTCCTGAATTTGTGTATCAGTTCCAGTAATTTTTTGGTGGAGTTTTCAGGTTTTCTACACAGAGTATCCTGTCCTCTACAAATAATGAAAATTTGACCTCTTCCTTGCTGATGTGGTTTCTTTTACTTTGTTGTTGTTGTGTTGTTGTTGTTTGATTGCTGAGGCTAAGACTTCCAGTACTATGTTAAATAAAAATGGGGAGAGTGAATAGCTCTGTTTTGTTCCTGAATGTGGAGGAAAAGCTCTTAATTTTTCCCCATTGAGGATAATATTGGCTATGGGTCTTTCATATATGGCCTTTATCATGCTGAAGTATGTTCCCTCTAACCGTACTTTGTTGATGGTTTTTTATCAATAATGGGTGCTGTATTATTTTCAAATGTTTTTCTGCATGTATTGAGAGGATCCTTTGGTTCTTTTTTTTTTAACTTGTTTTATTTTTTATTTTTTTAAATTTACATTCAAATTAGTTAGCATATAGTGCAACAATGATTTCAGGAGTAGATTCCTTAGTGCCCCTTACCCATTTAGCACATCTCCCCTCCCATAACCCCTCCTGTAACCCTCAGTTTGTTCTCCATATTTATGAGTCTCTTTTGTTTTGTCCCCCTCCCTGTTTTTATATTATTTTTGCTTCCCTTCCCTTATGTTCATCTGCTTTGTCTCTTAAAGTCCTCATATGAGTGAAGTCATATGATTTTTGTCTTTCTCTGACTAATTTCACTTAGCATAATATCCTTCAGTTCCATCCACATTTTTGCAAATGGCAAGATTTGATTCCTTTTGATTGCTGAGTAATACTCCATTGTATATATATACCACTTTTCTTTATCCATTCATCAATCGATGGACATTTGGGCTCTTTCCATACTTTGGCTATTGTTGATAGTGCTGCTATAAACATGGGGGTGCATGTGTCCCTTTGAAGCAGCACTCCTGTATCCCTTGGAAAAATGCCTAGTAGTGCAATTGCTGAGTTGTAGGGTAGTTCTATTTTTAGTTTTTTGAGGAACCTCCATACTGTTTTCCAGAGTGGCTGCACCAGCTTGCATGCCCAAGGATTGTATTGTTCTTATATTTTCTTTTATTAATGTGGTGTAACACATTGACTTGCCAATATTGAACCATTCCCTTGTAGCCCAAGAATAAATCCCACTTGAACATGGTGAATAATTCTTTTAATGTACTGTTAAATTTTATTTACTAATATCTCATTGAGGATTTTTGCATCTGTGTTCATCAGGGATATTTAGCATATATTTTTATTTGCAATGCTTCATTTGCACTGTTCTACTTAAATATGCATTTTTAATTTAATTTTTGTATATTTAAATTTTTGTAAAATTCACATCACATAAAATTTGATTTTAACCATTTATTTATGTAGTGTTCAGTAACATTGAGTACACTCATATTGTTCTACAACCATCAACATCATCCACCTCCAGAATTCTTTTACTATTGCAAAACTGAAACTCTGTATTCATTAAACATTTACTTTTTATTTTTCTTTCTCCCCATTTCCTGACAACCACTGTTCTACTTTGTCTCTATGCATGTGACAACTCTAGTTACCTCATTCATGCAGGTGGAATCATACAATATTTGTCCTTTGATGATTGGCTTATTTCCCTTATATGTCTTCAAATTTCATTCATGTAGCATGTGTCAGAATCTCCTTCCTTTTAAAAGCTGAATAATATTCCATTGTATGTGTATTCCAGACTTGGTTTATCCATTCATCTGTTGATGATTACATGGATTGCTTCCATCTTTTAGCTGTTGTGAATCATGCTGCTATGAACATGACTATACAAATGTCTGTTAAATTCCCCATATTATATTATTTGGGGCACACACCAGAAGTAAATTGCGGGATCACTTGATAATTCTATTTTTAATGTTTTGAGTAGCTATCATACTATTTTCCACAGCACCTGCACCAATTGACATCCCACCAATAGGTCACAAGTGTTCTAATTCCTTACCAACACTTGTTATTTTCTAATTTTTTTTTTAAATAACAGCCATCCTGTTGGATATCAAGTGATATCTCAATGTGATTTTTATTTGCATTGCCCTAATAATTAATAGTGTTAAATATCTTTCATGTGCTTATTGATCATTTGGAGAAATTTTATTCAGACCTTAATCTATTTTTTTAATGTTTTGTTGTTGTTGTTGTTGTTGAGTTATAGGAGTTTTTATTTATTTTGTATATTAAACTCTTAGCAAACATATGATTTATAAGTATTTTATTCCATTCCATGGGTTGTCTTTTCACTCTGTTGTGTCCTTTGGTGTCTAAAGTTTTCAATTCTGATGTAGCTTCATTAATTTTTTTCTTTCTTTTTTCCTATGCTTTTGGTGTCATATCCAAGAAATCATTGTTAAATCCAATGTCATGGATTGGACATGGATTGGACCTTTCCCCTATATTTTCTTATAAGAGTTTTACAGTTTTAGCTCTTATGTTTATTTCTTTGATCTATTTCAATTTTTGTATATGGCATATGATAAGGTCCAACTTCATTCTTTTATATGTGAGTATCTATTTTTCCCAACTTAATTGTTGAAAAGCTATCCATTTATCATTTAATAATGCTTTTTTTATCAAAAATTATTTGACTATGTATGTGAGGGTTTAAACCTAAGATTTCTATTCTGTTACTTTGGTCTGTAGGTCTGACTTTATGCCAATACCATATTGTTCTGATTACTGTAGCTTTGTAATAATTGTTGAAATCAGGAAGTGTGAGTCCTCCACTTAGTTTTTCTTTTTAAAGGTTGCTTTGGCTATTTAGGATTTCTGAATTTAAAGTTTGAATTCTTATAATTTCAAAACTTTCTAAACCTTAGAAATATATATATATATATATATATATATATATATATATATATATATATAAAACATTATTTTGCATTTTTATTTTTTTGCAATTTCATTTTTTATTGTTGTTTTCTTTAAAAAGTATTTATTTGGGGCCACCTGAGTGGCTCAGTCAATTAAGTCTGACTTTGACTCGGGCCATGATCTCACAGTTTGTGAATTTGAGTCCCACATTGGGCTCTGTGGTGACAGCTCAGAGCCTGGAGCGTGTTTTGGGTTCTGTGTCTCCCTCTCTCTCTGCCCCTCCTCTGCTGTCTGTCTGTCTGTCTGTCTCTCTCTTTCAAAATAAATGAACATTTAAAAAAGTTAAAAAAATAAAAAGTATTTATTTTAATTAAAATTTTTAGACATATTAGTACCAAAATATAAATATTTTGTTACTGTTTATTTTCATTTTAAAACATGACTCATCAATAGAAAACTAAAATAATACATTGTTCTAACAAGGGATGCCACAACCATTTACACATATAATTCTCCTTATGACCTTTAGAAAGGGTGCCTATCCAGCCCTTTCGAATTTCCAGGGTTGACCCCAACCCTGGGAATTCTACTCCAGTAAGTCTATGGTGAGACTGGGAAATTTGATTTCTGTGCCTGTCCTTAAGCTTATTCTAAGCAGAGGTATTTGCAAATAAGTAATTGGGATATATATAATTAAACACTGTTTATTCAATCTTGTCCCTATTTGGGTAGAAGGGAAAAATAGATGATGGAATGAAAAAGAAATAATTTGAGAACAAAGTAGTGATCAAGACTAGCGTAATACATAGTGATTGATTGTTAGTGTCATTACTGAAGGCCAGCATGATGCCTAAACTTTCAAGCCATATAATATACTTATTGGTGTTTACTGTCATTATCACAGCCTTTAACTCAATTGTATGAATAATTAGTTAAGTAAATGTCTCATTATTTTAATGATCCAACATTGAATTTTCTCAATGGTTACATGAAATTGTATGGAATATTATTCCATCTACTTTGTAGTCTGCATTTTTTTGTATTTGACCTGGAAAATATTAGTAATATTAATAATAGAGAGAAAAAAGAAAGAAAGAGAAAGAGACAAAGTAGGGCAGGAGGAAAGAAAGGAATGTTGGGAAGGAGGGAGGGAGGAAAAAAGAGAGGGAGGGTATGAGGGATGTGGGAAGAAGGAAGGAAGGGAAAGGGAAAGGGAAGATGAAGGGAAAGGGAAAAGAAAAGAAATGAAAAGAAGGAAAGGAAAAGAAAGAAGCAGTGAAGGGAAAGAAGGAAACAGAAGGGAGAGGAAGAGAAGAGAATCATTTGCCAACATTTAGAATATAGAAATATTATAGAAAAATTTAAATTCCTGTCTTATCTTGATAACATTGAAACAGCTGGCCATTCCAAGGTCAACAAATGGAAGAAACAAAGAAGCTGCCAGCTGATCCTTGGCACTGGCCAGCACTTTTCATGACTCCATAGAAGCTGTTAGCTATTTCTGTCTCACATGTGTATTTCCCAGATTTGACAATTTTATGCACACCTGACCTCTTTAGGTATTTGTGTTTTGAATCATAATCTCAGTAAAATCACAGAGAATCTTGCTGTTTGTACTGGTTTATAAAATACAAAGGCATTTTCAAATTGGTTCTCTTGACTCCAAAGATCTTTTCTCTTGTGCTTTTTCTCTGAGTTCAGCAGAAAAGGCAATTCATCCTTGCTTGATCTTTCTTCCTATTTTTGTCTTTCTTTCTATAGTAACATTTATTAAGTTAAAATTAACTGGTGTTATGCTTAAAACAAATTCAGCTAAAAAAACAGTAATGAGACTACAGAAACAAAACAAAAACAGTATTACCATTAAAAAAAATTTGGTTGAAGTAATACAGTGTGAAAATTGTGTTAACTCTTCCAAGCTAGAAGCAATTTATAATTGCTTTTGCTGTACTCTTATAATATAGAAGGTGTAATTTGATTTTCTGGAGTTTAAAGTTGATGGACTGAATGAAGCCAATTAAATCAAGTCTATATAGTAAGATTAGTCTAAAATTTGACATAATCTAGACAAAACAATTAGTTCTATCAGTTAAATATTTCATCAAATTTGGTGTACACAGTGAAACTAAAACTTTCATCAACTTGTTACTTTAACTCAGATGTCAGAAAGCAAATTTATGGGAGATGATTATAGAATTCTGTTATCAACATGCACTAAGCAGGTAGTTTGTATGAAAACTGAAATTTTTATGATGCCAGTACTACTTATGAATTATTGACTTATGCATGAGCATAATATAATACAAATAAAAATGATGAGAGAAAAGGAGTTCCAAATATCCAGCTTGTAAAACATTATTTAGTTTTTGCATTAGTCCCTTTCTTTTGAAAATTACTGACATTCCTCATTAGTTTTTTCTTATAACAAGTGAAAATATGGTGCTCAGAAATCTTTTTTAGGTTAAAAAATATACAATTACCTATATTACGGTATTTTGATAATGCATACATAATTGATTTTTTCATTTGTAGGTATGGAAAATTTTCCAAAGTAAGTAGAAATATACTTAAGTGCCTAAATGTCCTAAACTGAGTTAAAAAAAAAAAAAAAGTAAACTCAAAATGGATTAAGGAACTAAATGTGAGAACTCAAACCATAAAAGTCCTATAAGAGAGCACAGGCAACAATTTCTCTAACATTGGTCATACCAACTTCCTTCTAGATATGTCTTTTGAGGCAAGAGAAAATAAATAACCAAAAAACCATTAGGACTACATTAAAATATAAAGCTTCTGTAGAGCAAAGGAAACAACCATCAAAACTAAAAGACAGCCTATGGGATTAGAAATTCACAAATGACATATCTGATAGAGGGTTACTATTCAAAATCTATACGGAACAAACACACAATACAACACAACAAAACAGCACAACAGGCAACAAAACACAAATAATACAATTAAAAATGAGTAGAAGACATGAACAGACATCTCTCCAAAGATGGCCAACAGACACATGAAAGATTCTCAACATCACTCACAATCAGGAAATGTAAATCAAAACCACAATGAGATATCACCTCACACCTGTCAGAGTGGCTAAAATAAAACAAACCAGAAACAACAAGTGTTGCAAAGGACATGGAGAAGATGGAACCTCATCTTGGTGTAAATGCAAACTGGGGCAGCCACTCTGGAAAAGAGTATGGAGGTTCCTTAAAAAATTAAAGATAAAACTACCCTATAAACCAGGAATCACAGTACTGGGTATTTACCCAAAGAACGCAGAAACACTAATTTGAAGGGACATATCCACCCCTACGCTTATTGCAGCATTATTTACAATAGTCAAACTATGGAAACAGCCCAAGTGTCCACTGATAGATAGATGGGTAAAGAAGAAGTGGTATATATATATACAATGGAATGTTACAGCCATAAAAATGAACAAAATGTTGCCATTTGGAATGCCATGCATGGATCTAGACAGTATAACACTAGGCAAAATGAGTCAGTCAGAAAGGCAAATACCATATGATTGCACTCATCTGTGGAAATAAAAATAAAATGAACAAGGGGGAAAGAGAGAGATAGAAACCAAAAAACAAATTCTTAACTATAGAGAAGAAACAGATGGTTATCAGAGCTGAAGTGGGTGGGGCGCTGGGTGAAATAGGTGAAGAGGATTAGGATTACACTTATCATTATGAACCCTGAGTAATATATGGAACTGTTGAATCACTATATTGTCCACCTGAAACTAATATAGCACTATATGTTAACTATCCTGAAATTAAAATTAAAAAAAAATTAAAAAATAAGTAGAATCTTATATGTCTCTAAATGTCCTAAATCAGGTTTTACATTTTTTTTTTCTTTAAACAAGTAGGAAACTGTATCTTCTAATCAGTATTCACTTATTTGGGAACAAAGCATGTTTTAATATTTGATATCATGAATATATTTCCTGTTTAAGAGAATAAAATTTTATAATAGTTCTCACATTCTGGGGTATTAAAGGTTTATTCTTGGGTGCCTTTCTCAGCTAACGATTCCTTCTTTAATGTATTGAGAAATTTATTGTCCCTATCACCCCTACCCACTGCTTCCAAATGTAGAAGTCTCAGAAATCCTGGTATGCTATAAAACCCTGTCCATATTGTATTGCAAATAGATATTTTCTGCTAGAAATGTGGAATCGAGTGTTAGCGATGTTGATCACTCTGATTACAAATTCTGAGAGTGCATGTGAGTTAATGTGCTGTCATATCAAAACTCCATGTAGCTAGTCTGTGCCTTCACAGTAGTCATTTCAGCATGAGTGGGAATAGGAATAAAGAGGTGAGACCATGATAATCTGAAATGTTACAAAAGAGGAATCCTATACACAAAGTTTGCGAAATTATGAATAGTCACATTTGTCTTGAAATCTATCAACAAGGGAAGAAATGGGCATTATTTAGTGGTGTAATCTGCATATACTATCTCCTAGCATTGAATCCACATACAGTATCTTGAGGTCACACTAGAGAAGGGAGATTTTTTAATTATACAGGAAATAATTTGGTTATATTAGGTTCAAATCATCTCTAGAAGTCAAAAAGTGTTGACTGTAAAAACAATGGATCAACTGTTCTGGACAACTTGTGCAATCTACTCAAGCTACAATTTTTCCTTATGAGACCTATAGTAGCATCAATGGATGTTACTCTATGTATGTGTTGTGTTATACGACATATGTTACAGAAACCACATGTCATCTGCATGACCCAACCATTCTAGCCATAGTTGACCAGGTGAGGACTGAATAAGTTATTTACAATTAACCAGTAAGATTGTATTTTGCGAATTTGTATTTCAGGTTCACAGATATTAAACTTTTCCTATCAATTACTTAACCTGTAGACATACAAACTTGGGAGTTAGGGGAGCAGCAATCTGATATTTTGTGTGGATAGAAACAGGAAAAGCAAGGTCACGAGTTCTTAAATTCATTTCATGTTACTTGAATTAATTCCCCTCTTTTCTGAAAACTAGTGGTTTTCTATATCTTTGAAATCAAGAGTGACAAGTTGGGATATTTTTGTCAGAATTCTTAGTTGTGCCCTATGTCTGCATCTGCTTCTATAGAATTTTACTTTATTTCTTCCATCCTGGTTTTCTGGAAGAGAACATAAACAGGCAGAATTACCCTAAAACATTTATACAAGCTTCTAAGAACTCTTCAAGAAATGTCACCACCAGGTGTCATGCTGCTCAAATCCGAAATATGGAAGACACTCCCTACTTTGAAACACATGTCTGGTCCATCACAGAGACCTTTCAAAAATATCTCTCAAATCTGTCCACTTTCCTCCACATTACTTGGCTAATTTTGATGGAGTTAACATTACCTTTCACTAGGATTATTGAAACTTTCTGTAATGATTTCTGAATTCATCTTCTCCTGCTATAATCTGTTCATCATATTAGTCAAAATAATATTTTAAAAGTGTAATTCTCACTGTCACTCTTTTACAGAAAATTCAGTAGTTACACATTGACTTTCTTATAAATTCTAAAATAACATGGTTACTTCCTAAATTTCAAACCATAATTCATATCTTTATCCTCATAGCTGTCAGCATTCTAGCTCTTGTTTGTACAACCTTGGAAGTATTGGCATTTTGTACCATATTTTTCTTGTTGTGAGAAATTGTCTTGGCATTATATTTAGTGGCATCTGTCTCCTACTCACTAGATTCTAGTGGCATTGCCCTAGTTGTGAAAAAATATCCCCAGATATTGTCAAATGTCCCATCAGGGTCAAATCACTATAGTTGAAAACGACTGCTCTAGGTATATCCTTATCCTTTTATATATTAATAACAATGCTCTTCTTTCTTCTCTCCCCCAAATCTTCTAAAATTGTTGTATTCTTCCTGGTATGTTCTTTCTGTACTCTTACTTATTTTATAACTGATTTAAAGTGACTCCCTCCCAATGCAGTACACTAGGTTAGTTTTGCTCTCTGATATCTTTTTGAGCCATTTTTAAAAAATTGCTTGCTGTCAATTCCAGTGTCATTTTATCTGTTTCTCCAATGTGCTGTGTTACTGTTCATCACAAGACCTTTGCTCATGCTCTATCAAATTCTGATAACTGCCCCATTTTTTGTCTTAATGTCTACTCATAGCCTATCTCACTTCCTTTAAGAAAACTTTCTTAGGACCACAGCTTCATGTTTATTGTTCTTAATATGCCACCATAAATAATTGGGTTCCTTTTACTCAGAACACCTGTCTCACTTTGTCCTTTTGTACTTATTTGTGTAATGATCTGGTTAATGTGTTTCTCATCCAGAAATCCTTTTTGTCAATGAAAATAAGAACCATGTTTATGTCTTTGTCTTCTTGCTTGTCTATTTTTCTTTTGCTTACCATTTTATTTCCAGCATCTACCACAGATTCTGGCACATAATATACACTCACTATATATCTGGGAAATGAGAAAAAGTGAAAAGCACTGCCCACAATTATAATTGGATGATTACCTATGTGGTGATGTTTCCAGTAAGGATTATAAGCTGCCTGAGAGTTGAAATTTCACCCTTGTTTGGAACCACTATGTATACAGTATCTAACCAAAGTGGTCAATAGATGTTGTTTTTCAAAGAAATGATTGTTTCCTGGAAGTAATTCACTTTTTGTTGAGAGTTAAAGATGCAGATTTTTTTTAATTTACAAAATTTCATTTTAAAAAATGGAACTTAGACATGTGCTAGACCATTTTTATTTATTTTTCATTTTTCAGATGAACATAAATATGTTCTCAGTGCTATATAAATTAATGGTAGGGTAGTGCTAGAATCTGGTCTCCTGACACTTAAACATCACTTTCTTAGTTGCTTGATCTACCTCCCAGAAATCTTTGGAGACCACAACATACTCTAATGTATGTGCTCAAAACGGCAACACACCTACAAATACCCTAAATTATTGATATATGTTACTTTTTTATTTACCTTACTTCTGCTATTTTGCTTTCCTATGCAATCTCTGTGTGACTTTAAATGGAGTGTCTTCAATAACTCCTTTTGCAATAAGTTAATATCACATTAATATTATAGAATTAACATACAGTTATAATAAAAGCATAACTTGTTGTTATTGTCATGTTAAAGAAACTTATTTGCCAACATAAATATAGGCTCAGGTTTATAAATTCCACAGTAAAAGAAAGGCCTTCATATTTTAAATAATATCACCAATGCCAGGGATCGCTTATTCCCCAGAAACTATGTGAATTATATGGAATGTATTCATCTTAAGTATTTTGGACCACCATACTAATAACTGATTTTCTAAAAAAATACGGGAGCACTGGATGAGCTTCAGCTTAACCAATCTCAAATACTCTGAGCAACCAGAGTCATATTTATCAGGAGAAAGGCTATAACTCATTAAGACAGAAACATTAACGTGGTACTGACTCAGATGCGAAAGAAAATATACGTAAAAGGCAGAGTTAATTACTCCATCTCTGCTATGCTGAGTATTGAGAAGCAGAATTTACAAGGCATCCTCACAATTCTCCTTGTATTATAAAGGCTGCATGGATTAAACATTTCCAACTCTTAGGTATGCTGTAGTTGAAAACCTGACATAGGCATGCCATTTCTAGAAAATAACTCATTAGATTTGGCAGCATGAACCATTTCCTACATTACTAACCATGAAAATTATATGATGCAGGCTCTGTGTGGTGAAATGTTTGAGAAAAACCTATCTTCTCGGCTTCACAGGGTTAGGATAAAAATCTGTCTCACATCATTTTCTTTTTTTATAACATTGGTGTTTGCTTCAGGAAAAGCTTTGCATTGATCACATCTTGAAAGCCTTGGATATATACATCTTTTTACAAACTATTGATGAATATTAAATCTAGAAGAAATAGCAGCCTTAAAAAAGTATTTCCCAAAGCAGAGATCAAGAGTGACCTCCTTTAATTGATTTATTACACTAGCCACCCTCCAAAGAAGATGACTTGGAAAATATATGTTTCTCTCTAAAATAGCAGTATACATAAAAAAATAGTTTTGAAAATAAAGCCCTGTAAAGTACATTGCCAGTAACTGACAACAATATTAAGCCACTCATTTTCTCAAGTCGCATTGTTTAAATATTCACATTTAATCAAAGAAAAATATATATATTAATTTTCTATGGTTTAATAAAAAAATCATTTATAAAACAAATTTGATGAATGAGTCATATGAAAATGTTGGCTATAAAGGACAGATATATATTCTTAATCTTTCTGAATTTCCCTGTAATGAAAGGCCACACATTTTCAAAAATCCCAACATGGTGTTTAGAAATCCTATATTCTGTATTAAAGTTACCTGGTAAGTAGCTCTGTGGCTTTAGTACAGCTCTTTTGTTGCACCTCAGCTAGTTTAAAAAAAAATTAGGGTGTTTCAGTGAATTGTCTTAAATGTACATTCCAAATTTGTTTATTTATAATTAAGAACAAAAATTACATTCATCTAAATGAATGACAATTAGCAAGAAACAATATTGGACCTCAAGTGTTATTTTTAGGAATGGAAAGTATTGATTTGGCTTAACAAATGTTAACACAGAGGTCTTGGTGCAGGTGTCCTTCCCACAAAGGCTGACTAATTCCCCATAAATGGCTCACATGGTTCTTTCCGTTAAGATCCAGGGCTGCTGCAGCTTCTGCCTCTTTAGTCATCTGAAGAAGCAAAAAGGACAGCTGGGATGCCCTGAAAGCAATGGCTTCATGCCTGCTTTTGTAAATTTTTCCTATTTGGTCCCTTGTTTTCTTTCATTTTTTTGGAGTTGGTTATATGCCAATTGCATTCAACTTTAACATATTTGTCCCAGAGGAGATACACAGAACCTTTACCTCTTCCTGTTTAGTCTCTAAGTTTATTTTAGGTCCTTCAGTTCTGATTTTCATATAATTTTCACAGATATCTAAGCTGCGCTCATTCATAATTACCATTTCTGCCCTATAGTTCACTTCTCTAGAAGGGAACGCTTGAAATAGGTTTTTATTCTTTTAAATTTTCCCCACATTTACTTTATTTAAAATGTTTTTGCAGTAGGCATCCTCACATTTCGATCACAATCTTCTCCCCTTTGTTGCTCACTGATGTTTTCACCCTACGCATTCTCACCTAGCAAAGGGGCTGCTGATGTCTTTGCAATTTTCCTCACATCTCTCACTTTTTTTTTTCTTAGTGTTGAAAGGAATCACAAACCTAACATAGCTCAAATAAAAGTCTATTTCCTCCTGAACTTACTCCTCATTCTGCCTTGACATCTCACTAAATGGCACCTCAATCCACCTAACTGCTCAAGACAAAACTTAGAAGCCATTTATCACTTCTTTTCTCATCACTTACATGCAAAACTTCCATGTCCTTTAATTCTAAAATAAATGTCAGCACCATTCACCTTGAGCTGCCTTTGTTTCTACTCTCCAGTTGATTCCACTATCCCTCGGGCCCAAATTGCAATAGCATAGCTGCTTTTTTTGTTGTTGTTGTTCCAAAAAATTCCCACTGTATGTGAATTTAAATCCAAATTTGTCTTCTCTATATATAAACTGGCTCCTGCTTTTTCTCTTCACACATTTCCTGCCACTCTTAGCCACATGAGTTTTTGTTTTTTGTTCATTTGTTTGTTGTTTTTACTGTTTTACAAAAAATGTATTAAACTTACTTCTAATACATAGTCTTACCCTTCTTGATCTTTCTGTCACAGATGCTCTGTTCCTAACTTTGCTTGGCTGGTCCTTTCTTGCCATGGCAGGCTTCAGCTCACATGTGACCTGGAATAGCTTTTTGACTGCTCCACCTACCAACTACTGTCCACATCCTCACTCCTATAAGCCCAATTGCTTCATGTTAATTCTTTACTATTTTGGTAATGATGTAACTATCTTACATTCTCATGTGTTGTTTTTTTTTTAATTTTTACTTTATGTGCAATCTTTCCACAATAGAATATACATTGTACTAAACAGGAACCTTACCTGTGATGTTTATCTTGGCACAGAATTGAAAATCAATAAATACTTGTTGAATGAATGATTGAATAAAGATATAAATCCACTTTGCAGGTGATGACTCTTATATATTAAAGAACCTAGAGTATTATAGCTAGGATACATCTTAGAGTCCTTTAATAAAATTGACTCATTTTATACATGAGAAAACTGAGTTCAGGATAGATTATGTAACTTGCTGAAATTCATACAGAGAGCCAGTAGAAGAATTAACACTGGAATGTATATTTCCCATAACACAGAAAAGCTGAGGGGAAAAAAAAAATGATCAATAGTTCATATGATTTTCTCTCTGTCACACCATCTGTTTTACTCTGTTATATCATCTGTTACTCCACTAGGTACCTTTATTCTCTCTCAACTTTTTTGACAAAGGATTATCATAACAAATCAGGTAGTCTAAAAGGATATAAAGTTATATCAAGACTTCTTGTTTCAGCTCAGTAAAGATCTTGAAAGAAATCACTACCATTCATACACCACAAGCTGAACAAAATGGAAACCACTGACATGGATGCACCAGAGAACTGATATCACAAGGCAAACCACCACTCCAATATCTGAAAAGACAGGTGAATACAGAGAGTCACAATCAATCAACATTCCTGAACCTGGACCAGAGACCACTGGTGCCATTAATTGGCAGGAAGATTTATATGGAAATTTTGACAAATTGCTGGAAACTGAGTGTGAACTAGCAAGAAAATATGAAACCCATAGAGACTGTAGTCTTAGGGGTCCCCACACATTCATGGCTTTTACATCCAGAGACCCTACCAGTTGTCATGTTGAAGAGCCAAGAAATATTCCCTTGTAGCTCTAGCAGAAGGAAGGAGAAAAAAATAAGGATTTTGAAATACACCAATAACAGTAGCTTACTCTCCTTGGTAAAATCTTGCCAAAGATTTAACCTATCTAAATGAAAGGCAGTTGCAAGAATCCAGCCTCCTCTAGCCTTCCTATCTCACCTAAGGGTGGGGGCAGATAGGGGGCTACTGAGAGACATAGCCCAAGGGCACAGGTCTACTAAAAACTGAGATATAATCATAACATAAGGGATCATTTTCCCTCCCCTGCACCATACCACCACCTCAAAGGGCTTCTATATAATAACAGTGGGTTACAGCTAAAAGACCTGTAAGACAGACCTTATCTAAAGAGGAGTTCTTAGGGGATGCCCAAGAAAATCATGGAGACAAAAATAAAAACACTGGAAGGATTTGAATTATTTGGTACCTGGAGCTACAGCAAATATTAAACACAGCCTAATTCCTGGTCAGATTAACATAAAATCTTACATTAAAGTTCTGTTTACCTCAGTTCCTGTTATCTATTACATCATATCTGACTTTTCACAACAGAAATATATATATATATATATACATATATATATATACATATATATATATGTATATATATATATATATATATACACACACATGGCATACCAAAAGACATGAAAAAAGCACAGACTAGAGAATAAGACTCAACTATGAAACCTGGGGGAATATTATATCAGAAATTTAAAACAACTATGATTTCAAAATAATTAAAAAATAAAACAACTATGATTAATATGTTAAGGCTTATAATGATAACTGCAGACAACATGCCAGAATACATGGGTAAATGTAAGCAAAGATTAAAACTCAAAACCAATCCAAATATAATACTAGAAAAAAAAACTGTAACATATATGAAGAATGTCTTTGGTGGGCTCATCTATAGACTGGGCACAGTCAAGGAAAGAATCAGTAAGCTTAAAGATACATCACTGGAAAGTATACAAACCAAAATGCAAGGAGAAACAAGAGTGCACAAGAAAGAGAACACAATATCCAAGGACTCTTGGGCAATTTCAAAATGTTTAACATATATATAATTGAAATACCAGAAGAAGAGGGAAGAGAAGAAATCCGTGAAATATTAATGACCAAGAATGTTTTCAAAATTAATGACAGAAACAATATCTCAAAACCAGGAATTTTAGAGAAGAGCATGCAGGATAAATACTAAACAAATAAATCTGTACCCATGCATATAATATGCAAACTGCAGAAAATCAAATGCAAAGAAAAAGTCTTGGAGGAAACCAAAGGAGTCAAAAAAATTAACTTGTAGGGGAACAAGGATAAGAATTGCAGATGACTGTCATCAGAAGCCATGCAAATAAGAACAGAATGGAATAAGATACTTAAAGAGTTGAAAGAAGATTAAAAAAAGGACTGCAATCTATAATTGTAATTACAGTGAAATTATCCTTCGAAATGATGGAGAAATAAATAATCTCTTCGTGAATCAAAACTATTACAATTTATTACCAGCAGAGCTACCCTGCAAAAGACACTACAAGTTCTTCAGGTATGGGAGAAAATTCTTCAGGTAGGAAAGAAAAATGATATAGGTAAAAGATTCAGGCCTATTATTAGAAAAGAAGAGCATCAGAGAAGGAATAAATAACAATTAAATAAAATATTTTATTTTCTTATTCTTTTTTAAAAAGCTTAAATGGTAGCAAAATATAATAACATAAAATTTTCTAAAAATTTTTAAGTGTACAATTCAGTAGTAGTAAGTACATTCACATTATTGTATAACCAATCTTTAGAACTCACTTCGTTTTGTAAAATTGAAACTCTATATCCATCCATTAAACAATAACTTCTCCGTCTCATTGGCCTCACAAGTAGACAACCACAACTCTACTTTTCATCTGTATGAATTTGAACTACTCTAGGTGGTTCCCTAAATAAGTAGAATCATATAGTACTTGTCTTTTTGTGACTGGATTATTTCACTTAGTATAATATCCACAAGATTCTTCTATGTTGTAGTACATGTCAGCATTTCTTTTCTTTTTAAGGCTAATATTTCATTGTATGTATGCATATACCACACATTGTTTATTCATTCATCTATCAATGAGTACCTGGGTTGCTTTCACTTTTTTGGCTATTGTGAATAATACTGCTATGAAAATGAGTGTACAAATATCTGTTTATTTCCTTGCTTTCCATTCCTTTGGGTACATATCAGAAGTAAAAATGCTGGAACATATGGTAATTCTATTTTTAAGTTTTTGAGTAACTGCAATACTGTTTTCCATAGCAGCTGCACCATTTTATATTCTCACCAGCCACACACAAGGATTCCAAATTTTCCACATCCTTGTCAGTGTTTGTTCTGGTTTTGTTTTATACTTGATAGTAACCATTCTTGTAGGTATGAGGCGGTATTTTCTTATTCTTAATTGATTGTTAACAGTTTGTTTAAATTAATAATAATGACAATGCATTGGGTAATTATATAAATAACTAAAATAAATACAAAACAATGTCATAAGAGATGGAATGGAGGGTGTGGGAATACTGTTGTAAGGTACCTTTACTATGTGTAAAGTGATATAATATTACTTGAAGGAGGACTTATATTAGCTATAAATATGTATTGAAAACTTTAGGACAAATATATTTTTTAAAAACAGAAACAAAATAAAAGAGAGAATAAACTGGTGGTTACCAGAGGGAGGTGGGAGGAATGGGTGAAATGAAGGGAATTTAGAGTACACTTATCGTGAAGAACACTGAGTAATGCATAGAAATGTTGAATAATTATATTGTACACCCAAAACTAATATAACACTTCATGTTAATTATATTTGAGTAAGAAAAAAATGAGAGATAAAATGTCATCATATAAATAATTAAAATGAGAATGTGGAAAGAGTGAGAAAAAGAAAACAAAGAACAAATGCAACTAACAGAATAGATGATAATACAACTATCAGTAATCATTTTAAATGAGAATGCTCTAATACATCTTACACTTGGCAAGATCTAACATACATTTGTACATTCTAAATAAAAACCCTCAGCAAACTAGGAGTAGAGGGAACTTCCTTAACCTGATAAAGGGCATCTATGAAAAGCCCACAGGTAACATCATATACTGTTAGTTAGGCATGAGGAAGGAGGGATAAAGCAGATGGTGGCCACACACCAGAGCCACCCCCCCCGGCCCCGCCCCACCCAGGGTTAATAGTCACAACCTTCAGAGACACCTCTAAGGGTTAACAGAACAAGAAAGGTCTAGCCACAGAACTTGCTCAAAAGCTACATGGGGACTTTCGAGAGCTGAGCATAGACACAAAATGTGCAACTTACCCTTAAGGTCACAGCAAAAGCTCATTAAAAACACATAAATATACAATACATAAACAAATGCAATTATAACAGAATGCATCATGGGTAGGCACATGTGCCTAAGCCAAAATGTTATATAACCACCTGCTGTTGATCAAAAATGTCAATCAAAACCAAATTTACATATGCAGAAAGCAGGTTTAAGAGGATGCAGCTAGAGTTTCTTGGGGCTATTGCCACTCTTGCTCCAGCAGTGGCTCACTTCCCACTCTTGAAAGCATACTACACTTATCTAGTCAGTAAACTCTATTCCCCCATTCTGGTCTGGGATCTTCAATTATTTGGTGCATCTAGGACAAGAACCAAAACCGAGTGACCTGGTAACCATACTTAGTAGTGAGAAATCGGATGCTTCCCTCTTAGATCAGGAACAAGGCAAGGGTGTGTCCTCTTACTACTGTTCTTCAACATCATAGAAGAAATCTCATCTCGTGCAATATGAAACAGAAAGTACACAGATTGGGCAGGAGAAAAGCTATTTTTGTTCACAGATGACGTAGCTGTCTATATAAGAAATCTCAAAGAATTGATAAAAATCTCCAGAGAATAGTGTCAGAATGCAGGCTAGTATACAGAAGTCAATTGCTTTTTTATATGCCAGCAAGGAACATCTGGGATTTGACTTTCCAAATTATAACACCAAGAAAAATGAAATAATGGGTACAAATCTACCAAATATGTATAGGATCTATATGCAGAAAGCTACAAAACTCCGGTGGGGGGAAAAATCAAGATCTCAACAAATGGAGAAATACACATTTGTGGATTGGAAGATTCAATATTGTCAAGATCTCAGTTTCTCCAAACTTAATCTATGGATTCAATGCAACTCCAATCAAAATTTCAGTAAACTATTTTGTAAATATCAGTGAAATGATTCAAATGTTTTTATGGAAAGGTAAATGACTTTGAATAATCAATAAAATACTAAAAAAAATAGAGGGACTTACACGAGTTGATTTCAAGCCTTTTTATAAAACTACAGTAATTCAGATGGTGTGGTATTTGTAAAAGAATAAACAGATTAAGGAAAATGTTATAGCATACAAATCTGTCCTTCTTTACTCTTTATTTCTTTTGAATAGTTGTGTTTTTGTCTACTTTGGCCATTATGCCTACAATTCTAGCTAACATGTTTATTCTCCTCTCTCTTGATTTTTTTTAATGTTTATTTTATTTTTGACAGAGAGAGAGAGCACACAGGAGGAGGGTAGGGACAGTGAGAGAGGGGAACAGAGGATCCAAAGTGGGCTCTGTGCAGACAGCAGAAAAGCCTGATGCTGGGCTCAAACTCATGAAATGTGAGATCATGACAGGAGCCGAAGTCAGACACTCAACCATCTGAGCTACCCAAGTGCCCCATTTTTTTGACTTCAGATATCTGTTAGTGGCTCAGTTTTCCACACAAAGAAGTCTATATAATACTATAACTCTAAATAATACTATAACTCTAGAAACTCTCTCTATATAGATATATATAGCTCTATATATAGTATATATAATACTATAACTCTAGTCTAAATAACACTATAACTCTAGAAATACAAACTCTTGTCTGCACTCCCTTCCCTTTATAGGAAGCAATTGTCATTCTGCTTCTTAGGTTACATAAGGATTCACCTCAAAGCAGGAGGCATCACAATCCCAGACTTTAGCCTCTACTACAAAGCTGTAATCATCAAGACAGCATGGTATTGGCACAAAAACAGACACATAGACCAATGGAATAGAATAGAAACCCCAGAACTAGACCCACAAACGTATGGCCAACTAATCTTTGACAAAGCAGGAAAGAACATCCAATGGAAAAAAGACAGTCTCTTTAACAAATTGTGCTGGGAGAACCGGAAAAGAACATGCAGAAGAATGAAACTAGACCACTTTCTCACACCACTCACAAAAATAAACTCAAAATGCATAAAGGACCTGAATGTGAGACAGGAAACCATCAAAACCCTAGAGGAGAAAGCAGGAAAAGACCTCTCTGACCTCAGCCGTAGCAATTTCTTACTTGACACATCCCCAAAGGCAAGGGAATTAAAAGCAAAAATGAACTACTGGGACCTTATGAAGATAAAAAGCTTCTGCACAGCAAAGGAAACAACCAACAAAACTAAAAGGCAACCAACAGAATGGGAAAAGATATTTGCAAATGACATATCAGACAAAGGGCTAGTATCCAAAATCTATAAAGAGCTTACTAAACTCCTCACCCGAAAAACAAATAACCCAGTGAAGAAATAGGCAGAAAACATAAATAGATACTTCTCTAAAGAAGACATCCGGATGGCCAACAGGCACATGAAAAGATGCTCAACGTCGCTCCTCATCAGGGAAATACAAATCAAAACCACACTCAGATATCACCTCACGCCAGTCAGAGTGGCCAAAATGAACACATCAGGAGACTATAGATGCTGGTGAGGATGTGGAGAAACGGGAACCCTCTTGCACTGTTGGTGGGGATGCAAACTGGTACAGCTGCTCTGGAAAACAGTGTGGAGGATCCTCAAAAAATTAAAAATAGATCTACCCTATGACCCAGCAATAGCACTGCTAGGAATTTACCCAAGGGATACAGAAGTGCTGATGCATAGGGGCACTTGTACCCCAATGTTTATAGCAGCACTCTCAACAATAGCCAAATTTCAGCAAGAGCCTAAATGTCCATCAACTGATGAAAGGATAAAGAAGATGTGGTTTATATACACAATGGAGTTCTACGTGGCAATGAGAAAGAATGAAATATGGCCCTTTGTAGCAACGTGGATGGAACTGGAGAGTGTGATGCTAAGTGAAATAAGTCGTACAGAGAAAGAAAACCATATGTTTTCACTCTTATGTGGATCCTGAGAAACTTCACAGAAACCCATGGGGGAGGGGAAGGAAAAAATAAAAAAGAGGTTACAGTGGGAGAGAGCCAAAGCATAAGAGAGTCTTAAAAACTGAGAACAAACTGAGGGTTGATGGGGGGTGGGAGGGAGGGGTGGGTGGGTGATGGGTATTGAGGAGGGCACCTTTTGGGATGAGCACTGGGTGTTGTATGGAAACCAATTTGACAATAAATTTCATATATTGAAAAATTTTTTTTAAAAATTAAAAAATTATAAGGATTCACCTCATATTTTTATTCTTTTTATATGTTATTTTACAACACTGAAATTATTTCTGTCTTCTATCCCTCCTTATATGAATTAATTCAATGACCTTACAGGTGTGTTTTGAATATAATCAATAATAAAAAGCCATCAGATCAAAGAGGCTTAGATCAAACCACTAACCTAAGAGCCACATAATCAAGCAAAGGAAGACAAGAGCAAAGTGCAGGTAACTTTTTTGTGTGAAAAGCTAAACAACCAGATCTGAAATTTCCTCCCTTCTCTCTCTTGTTTCCAGAAGGGTAATCTTTACAACAGCCCAGAATGAGGAGGATTTTCTGGAAGCCTCAGAGAGCTAAATTAAATAATGCCTGCTGCAGCAAAACCTAGCTTTTTCTTGCCTGGTTTGTTTCTTGCCACTGAATACAATCTTTCGATCACAGTAAAGCTCTGCCAACCTAGCAGTCCTTAGTAATTAGCGAACTAAAAGAGAGGAGAAATTTTAGTAAATACATCAGAAATTGAAGATTTTAAATAAGCCAAGAAGGAAGTGTGATCTGAATCATAATTACTACTGTCCACCCTCTGCATTTTCTTAGAGAAAGATTAGATGTCTTGACATTACTTTCGATGAAAAAGGACAAAAAACAAACCCAAACAAAACAAAACAAAAAACAAAAAAGAACTAATCAAGTTACTGTGTTACTATCAATCAACAAAAAGATATCTTTGTACAAAATCAGAACCCTTCCATCTGTGACAGAGTCACCTAAATAAATTACAAGCATGAAATCTGTAAAATAATTATCTATTCAAAAATGTTAACATCAGGGAGTTTTGACAAGCATTACCAAATGGGCTCAGAAAAGAAAAGATTTTAACAAAGAGAATTGTTGATTTAGTGTAGCTGTATGCTTAATCTATAGCATCTGGCCTTCCCACTTAGTACAGTCTTTTTAGTTAAACATCAAAAAGTCTTCTTTTCTCCTGCCATCATTTCTTAATTAACAACAAGTTTTTTCCCCCACTTTCGATTATTGCTGAAAGATCTAGAAAGATCAAGGGAATGCAGAAGGAATGTAGCAGTAGTAATACAATCCTTGTTTAGTTATCAATGGCCTTTTAATTCCCCTGAAAGTTGTGTTTGCATATCCTCCAGGACCTAATATGATCACAGCCACAATAGAGACAACCCTTTTCATCTAATATTCATAGTGAGCATTTTCCACCCACCCTATTCTGTTAAGCATTTAGAATATTTGTAGGTAAGGCATCTGAAATCACTGAAATGCTTTATTTCCATAGATGCACTGAAATAAAATCAGTGGAGTGTTACATCCATCCTGTAATTTTGATTTGCATTAATCTGTATGGCATGTAATTGGCTATTCCTAATGCCTTGCGGCAGAGAAGAAATGCATTTAATATTTATTCCTTGCATGATGAATCAGCATTGCTGTGTCTAAAGAGTTCAAAGTAAAGCAGAAACTTGACAGATATCTGGCTAATATGATCAACGAGAAAATGAGTTATTTAGTGCATGAACTTCTCCATTGCCAGTCCAGTTTTTAAGGCACTTTCATAGATAATTTACTTAAGCTTTACAGATCTAAAAATTGTATATCATAAAATATTCAGGAAATATTACTTTGGGAAATCAAATCACCGCATTTCAAAGAATTAAGGTTTGAACAATCAAATGTTTCTTTACATTTATTTTCATGAATATATAGCTATATTCGCAGTCAATCTGAATAACTTATTTTATATAGTCATGAAGCTTAAATTCAATTACACAATTTTCAAAACATAAATTAAAGCTAGCAAATTGATAATGAAAAGCACAGGTGCAGAATTAACGCAGAACAAAGTAAATAACACAGAAAGACCTATTTGAAAACTCTTGAAAAGGGAATAATATAGAAAAATAAATTATGGGTATTAGTTATTCCCATATTTTACCCCTGGTTTATTTTTGAATTTAAATTTTATTCAGTGAAACTTAAGGACCTAGGAAGTATATACATATTTGCCAATTTAAATATAGTATTAAGTAGGGGCGCCTGGGTGGCTTAGTCGGTTAAGCGACCGACTTCAGCTCAGGTCATGATCTAGCAGTTTGTGAGTTTGAGCCATGCGTGGGGCTCTGTGCTGACAGCTCAGAGCCTGGAGCCTGCTTCGGATTCTGTGTCTCCCTCTCTCTCTGCCCCTCCCCTGCTCACGCTCTGTCTCTCAATAATAAATAAACGTTAAAAAAAATTAAAAATATAGTATTAAATAAAACTATCGAATTAATGAGAATAGAGACCAGTTAAAAACTTTAAAATACACATGTTCATCTTTGGAAGAAATTTTGGAAACTGTGTGTATCTTAATACATTTATTGCATGACTAATTTCTTTTTGTATGTATATATAATTTTTTTTCATAGAAAAATGTTAGAGAACTAGAAATTACATAGTTTATAAATATATTTTGTGTTAGCCTTTGGAGAAATGCATTCATGTCACATGTAGGCACAAATATCACAATTTTAGAGTGATAATCGTTACTGCATCATATAAATAAACCAGAAAACCAAGCAAAAACTACTAAAAAGAGCCCAAGATAGATATTTCTCCCATTAGTCTACAAACCTGAGGAAAAAAAAAATTAAAAGCACCTTTGGCCAATCACCATTCCATTATATAATTATTTTAAAGAAAAAAAAATCTCCATCCTTTGAAATGAAACGACACACAAAAAAATGAGTCAGATATTCTTGATGTTTTTATGTCTAAGTAGCTGACTTATGACATTCAAATAATTATTTCCAGGCACATGGGTATAATAATAGCTTAAAGATCAACATTTATTGTGTTTTTTTTGTTACATTCTCTTAAAATTTTATTTTATTCTGTTTCCCATATTCCATTCTTTACATTAGCCATTTTTAAAGAAAAATAAAAGTTGTTAGATTACTTATCTATTTTATGCTATGGTATTTTTTTCAGAAACTGATGAGAGCTACAAAATTTTTACTTCTGAACATTTTTAAGTATTACCCACCTACATTGTGTTTTACAAAAAATTTCAAGAGATACATGAACACTCTGATCTATATCCATTTACTCAGTTTAGGAAACTTAAGCCTAAATAATTTGATTTTTGATGTTTGTGGTCTATTATATCTTTTGAGTTTTGTATGCTGTACTTCTGCAAAATTTGTCCTCTCTTAATTTTTTGTAGGTTCTCTCCCTGGTTTATTAAGCTGGATTTGTTTTTACTATCCACTTTAAAATTTTTTTGATGATTGGTTATTATTAAACAACAAAAAAATCCAGCTGAGTAGGTTAACAGATAAAATTGGCTTTATTGAACCATTCATGAATCCCGCAGCATCTCTTCTAGCCAATAGAAAGGAACTCTATGGAGCTGCAGAAAAAAGAAAGTTTTTAAAGCTGAGATTGAAAGGAAAAAAAAGGAAATTATTAGCAAAACAAAATGCGTATTTTTAGGCAAGGTTACCCTCCTAATGGGAATGGAAAGGGGCTATCAATACATATCCTAGTGAAGACTAGGAAATTACATATTGACCGGTTAGAGATGGCATACTTGGGGTGTGAGGTTGGGGTTGAAATTACAGTTAAGTTAGGTATTAAGTTTTGTTTGTTGACTTGGGGCCTTAACATAAGTAACTCTATTTTGGGTCTGTGTTCTTCTTTTTAACGGTTATTATTTCCCCTATTTTCCAGTCTTAGCTTTCCAAAAGCATATGCCACAGCAGGCAGTGCCCTTTGGAGTCTGGGATCTTAAAAGAGAGAGTTTCTGGATTGCGGTCCTTGTTTCACCACTTGCTGGGGAAACTTTAAATTTCCACAACTATACAATGTTTTTGATGTTAGCAACTATGCCACAGAGTCGTCGTGAGTATTAAAATAGAACATTCACATAAATCACTTGGTATAATGCCTGCCACAGAAGCATGTAATAAACAGTAGTTACTATCATCATCATCATCGACATCACCAAATACCACAATTTTCATTGCTTTGAGTACCTGTAAAATCTAATAATCACACTTTTTTATTTTGTACTCTAAATTATTCAATAAATTTTCTTTCTTTTTTTTTTTAAAGACACAGCTATTTTGTTTGTTTGTTTGTTTGTTTGTTTTAAATTTACATCCAAGTTAGTTAGCATATAGTGCAACAATAATTTCAGGGGTAGATTCCTTGATGCCCCTTACCCATTTAGCCCATCCCCCCTCCCACAACCCTCTGTTTGTTCTCCATATATAAGAGTCTCTTATGTTTTGTTCCCCTCCCTGTTTTCACATTAGTTTTGCTTCCCTTCCCTTATGTTCATCTGTTCTGTGTCTTAAAGTCCTCATATGAGTGAAGTCATGATATTTGTCTTTCTCTGACTAATTTCACTTAGCATAATACCCTCCAGTTCCATCCACGTAGTTGCAAATGGCAAGATTTCATTCTTTTTGATTGCCAAGTAATACTCCATTGTATATATATACCACATCTTCTTTATCCATTCATCTATTGATGGACATTTGGGCTCCTTCCATACTTTGGCTATTGTTGATAGTACTGCTATAAACATCGGGGTGCATGTGTCCCTTCGAAACAGCACACCTGTGTCCCTTGGATAAATTCCTAGTAGTGCAATTGCTGGTTCATAGGATAGTTCTATTTTTAATTTTTTGAGAAACCTCCATACTGTTTTCCAGAGTGGCTGCACTAATTTGCATTCCCACCAGCACTGTAAAAGAGATCCTCTTTCTCCACATCCTCACCAACATCTGTTGTTGCCTGAGTTGTTAATGTTAGCCATTCTGGCAGGTGTAAGGTGGTATCTCATTGTGGTTTTGATTTGTATTTCCTTGATGATGAGTGAAATTGAGCATTTTTTCATGTGTCAGTTGGCCATCTGGATGTCTTCTTTGGAGAAGTGTCTCTTCATGTCTTTTGCCCATGGCAAAAGATTATTTTTTTGGCTCATGGCAAAAGATTATTTGGTTTTTGGGTGTTGAGTTTGATAAGCTCTTTATAGATTCCGGATACTAACCCTTTATCTGATATGTCATTTGCAAATATCTTCTCCCATTCTGTCGGCTGCCTTTTAGTTTTGTTGATTGTTTCCTTTGCTCTGCAGAAGATTTTTATTTTGATGAGGTCCCAATAGTTCATTTTTGCTTCTGTTTCCCTTGCCTCTGGAGATGAAGACACAGCTACTCTTAGAGGTTTTTTAATGTTTATTTATTTTTGAGAGAGAGAGAGAGACAGAGACAGAGACAGCGTGTGAGTGAGAGAGGAGCAGAGAGAGAGGGAGACAGAATCTGAAGCAGGCTCTAGGCTCTGAGCTGACAGCACAGAGTCCAATGCCGAGCTTGAACTCATGAACTACGAGATGATAACCTGAGCTCAAGTCAGATGCTTAACCAAGTAAACCACCAGACCCCAAATTTTTCAATACCTGAGTCTGGAATGACCACTTTGCTGTGTAACCTATATCCTACTTGTGGACATTTCAACCACTGTCCAGATTTATACAACTTAGCCATTTTGCTGATTCTTTCCATGGCACTTATTCTTCCATTTTGAGTTCTGCTGCTAAAAAAATTAAAAAAAAGAAAGAAAGAAAGAGAAATGCTTGATAGATTTTAAATCTAATTTTGTAATAACACTCAAGTAAATGTATATTTAGATACTCCTATTTGTTTTTTAAATGAAACAAAATCTTTTGTATATTTATAAAACCATTAATACTCTTTTTTTGTGTCTATTCACAATGAATTGTGCCATTTTATTACACAGCAACATCAGCTAATGGAGTTGTAAATAAATAGTATATATTTTTGCAATATTTCGGGACCCCCCAAATATTTACAATTTAACTGTCTTTACACCTTAGGGACAGCAAGAAAATGTCTTCTTTAGAAAATTGTTAATTTCAAATAATTTGCAATTTCATTTTGCATTGTTGATCCTAGTCTCAGAGAGGAAGCAACATTGGATGTTTGTCTCTAGTGGATTAAGCCACAGTGTTGGTATCAGAGTTAAAATGGTTTCTATTCCTGGCATCATTCCCCCATCCACATGACTTTATATATATCATGTATCTTGAAAATTACCACTCCATTCGGTGCATAGCTAAGCAATGAGAACAGTAGTCTCTTCTTCCCAGAATGGATCTTGACCTGGCCATCAGAGAATAGCTAAGTGTTTGTGGTGTTTTTTTTCTTCCTTTTTTTCCCAGTAATTTTTCATTGAATGTTCTTATTTCTATGGTTGAAGTTGGTTGATTAATATCTTTCTGTGGTGAAAACGGGATATTTGTGAATGCTAATAAGTGTCGTCTCTAGTAGCTAAATATCAAATTATTCATCTAAAGCTGTTGTAATTGGCCCAATATGTTTGATAAGTTTATTCTATTTTATGATTGTTTCAAAATTGTTCTTATAATAGTATATTGCAAAAATGTGAGCTTCAAAATGTTTATATGTGGGTTTTTGGAAACATATTTTCATGCCTCAGCTAAAAGGCCTTTAACATCTATTAAGTATGACATTAGGTTAATAAGTATTAAGGAGGGCACTTGTAGTGATGAGCACTGGGTGTTGTATGTAAGAGATGAATCACTAGATCACTAAATTCTACTCCTGAAACTAATAATGCATTGTATGTTAACTAACTGGAATTTAAATAAAAACTTGGAAGAGAATATATATATATAAAAAATATATATATACATATGTATATTATATATGTGTATATATATGTATGTATACATATATATACACATGTATATATGTATATGTATATATGTATGAATTAATAGATATATTTTTATACCATTAGGTCATAGAAAAAATAAAGGTTCTATTTAATCCCAGTTGATTTATCTTTGGGAAGTTTATTACATTTGATATAGATGTTTAAAAATAAGTCAATCATAGTAATCTAGAAACTAGAATCCTGAAAACTATTTTTAATTGAAAACAATATACAATTTTACAATGAAAAAACTGAATCCACTCCAGCAATGACTGGATAACAATTGGAAATAACCATCTTCAGATCAAATTTTTAGAAATGGAAAAAAATAGATGTTAATTATTTTCAGGGATTAGACAATAGTGCAGGATTGCCATAATCAGGAGATGAATAGCACATGGAGTGAACTCCAAAGTCATACTTTCCTGCCTAAAGGTCAGTTTCCAAATGACAAAACAGGTGAGTGGTGCCCAAACAGTGAGCAACAGACTTATTAAATATAGGAAACTGAAGTAGGAGTTTGGAGCAGTTCAAAAGACTAATTTGTAGAACTGGGCACCAGTGAGGAGAATACTGCACAAAAGGGGAACCAAGCATCAATACGATGATGTCTGTGACTGTTTGACAGACTATTAAATTATGCATGCTTAGCACTAGATCCTGCGATAAGCCTAGCAGAAAAGGGCAATGCAGGCTTCTGAGCTGAGTAGAGATTCTAAAAGCTGCATGGTGCTCACCAACATTTGAGTTCTAACAAGTCAGAGTAAAGACCTAACTGATCTCCCCAGCATACAAGAGACTCCAGAAGGCCACTGTTTTCAGAGGATGGGCATAAACAAAATATGACAGGATTGAGGTAATCCATAGTAAATTAGTTTTCGTCTGGAGGAAAACAAAAAACAAAACAAAACAAAACAAAATAAAACAAAAACTCCCACAAAAACCTCCATATACATTCAAAGAAGACAACGGAACAATAAAATAAAACTCTTAATGATATAACATCTACAAACTATAGACAAGAGAAGTAGGAAATTGTAACCACACCACTGGAAGAAGTCAGCAAAAACAGAGTCAGAGTTTGACTGAGACATTGGAAGTAGCAGATATAGCCTTTAAAGTAGCTATTCTAAATATATCTAAGTATTTAAATGAAAAGATGGAAACCACTATTGAGACCATTGAAAGGTATGAGAACTTACTATACCTGTGAGTGAAAAGTTAGCCTGACTGTGAAAAGTTAGTCATATGGCTTCTGCAAGAGATCTGGAACGCCTGGTCAGAGATGACTTCATTAGGCATGGCTCACCAAGTAGTGTGAGATTTCTGTTTGTGGCAGTTCTTCCTGCAAATATCAATGTTTTACTGCATTTCTAGTCACACACCTATCATATATGGCACATAATTATAGCTAATATGCATGCCATATTTATGTAAATGTCAGGCTCTTTGTTATACCCTCTGCATATTAAATACTATATCAAATTATACAAAATATTCTTTTAGACTGAAAGTTAGTGGTTCTGAAATTCTTGGTTTCAAGATTTCTTTATATTAATTTTTTTAGAATGTAAAAAAGCTTTTGTATCATATATATTGATAACATGTTATAAAAAAACTGAGAAAATACAAAATACATCTTAGCAAATTCATTTTAAGATAATAATAACCTTTTTTCATGTTAATATAAATAAGTCATATGTTTCATGGCATTGTCTCAGTTTTTGTAAATCTCTTTAATGTGTGGCTTGACAAAAACAGCTAGGTTCACATATCTGCTTCTGCATTCAAATATGTTTCAATATGATATTTGGCTGAATAATATGAAGAATATTCATTTTTATCCAGATAAGAAGGAAAACGGAGTTATATTTTCACATTTTCACATAATTGGGAATATTTATCTTTGTTACTAAACCAACACTGACAAGTGATAGTTGGTTGCAGTGTGCATTCTGAAACCCCACCCATAACCTTTTCATACTCTCTTATATTAAAATCCATTTATCTATCTATGCAGTTTGAATGCATCTTTTAGCCATGTACATTATAACATCATGACATGATCGTTTGGAAAAGTTATACAAATATTCTAAATATTGAATTTTTATTACATACATTAAGAGAGTTATTGAATATTGGGAAATTATTAATATGCTGAGGAATTAGATCTTAGAATTTGCTAAGTTTACTTTAATAAAAACATAGTATCTGTGACTTGACTTTGGGTATTTCCTACTGGTGCTTAAGTATTATGGGTAGTATTTTTCAGATTTTATGTTCTTAAACAGAAAAAAAAGAAAATTGCTCCTTTAAATAATGCATAACATAATAAATAATTTATGGGAGTTTATGTCACTATCGTAGCATCAAAGATCAAAGAAAATGAGAAACTTTAACACTGAAACAGAAGTGTTTGTGTATAGTTGAAACTTCTGCAGTGTTCCTGGTTACACCACGGATTTGGTTGGAATTCCAGTAAAAATATGCTTGCTTTTTCCATATAAAAATAGGTATTCATGTCAGTGCCTTTTGTGTATTGATGGTACTGTCACACAGGAAACATTAAAGTAAATATAGTCAGGAAATGTTAGAACTGAATAGGACCTCAGAGATTATCCAGGCCAACTTTCTCATTTGTTCATAAAGAACCCAAGTACTTTAGAGATTAGTTGACTTACTCAAGGTAATGACTGGTTGGTGATATAGCAGAGACCAGAATACACAGGCAAAATTTCTGAAAAAGGCACTACCCAACTTTCTCTTCCAATAAGAGTTATCATTGGTTTCAGTTTACTTTGAAAATAGGATAAGAAATCTGTTGTTTTGTGTTTGATAAATGAATCAGATTAAAAATAAAGCCACACAAAAAATAAATAAACATCTATTTGCATGTGCTGTAGTTAAGATAATGCTAGTCCCTGAGGCTTTCATTTTCTTTTATTTATGAATAATGTATAACTATATAAAATATCTAGTGAATCAGTAGAATTATCCAAATACCTGCATGAAAAACTAATGTAAACCTGAAACTGCATTTTCGTTCAGAACCTAATTTTATTTACTATAAGTTAAAACATAAGACCACTGACCTCTGTGAGTTTGGATTTTGGTTAGCTCTCATTCACCATTACAGAAAAATTGTAAGAATGAAGACAAATGATGTAAATTGGTAACAGTAGTTAAGTATTCATCATTTTCTTCAGAATCCAGCTCCCAGTATAATTAGTAAAATCCAGATTTGAGGGGAAAAAAGTTTTTTGGAAGCGCCTATCCATAGACACAGGAAAGGGAATGGTTCATTGTTCCTGCTGAATGTTACCATGTCAGAGGGTTGGGCATGAGCCATTATCTGTCATCTGCAGTAGCTCTATAAGGTGGCCAAGCTAAATTTATTGCTCCTGACTGCTCTGTAACTAAAATTACATCTTTTTCACAGTTATTTAGAAGAAATGAGATTGGCAGTGGTTATGAAACCATAAAATGTGTATTCAACTGTAGGTAAGGGCACAGTCAGAATACTGTTAGCAGTATATTCATTATACTTTATTTTCCATATTTCAATTCTAATACATAAACTATAGGCTATTTCACATCATCCACAGAAATATGATTTCCATTTCCTCATAGATTACTAATAAAGCAGAGAAAAGGCCTACTCAGGAGTGGGTTAGCAGCAGGCCTGTAGAATTAATACTTTTCTGTAGGTAGGAGGAGGGACATTAAAGAAAAACACATCAATAGTCTTAATTTTCTCCATATAATAAGAAGCACAATTATCTGCTGTGAATGATAGAGTGGAGATTGAGTATGGCACTTATGAAGATTCATTACGATTTAGAATAATCCTCAAGAGGAAAGCACATTAGAGCTGATCATGGAAAAGTAAATAGGTTGCTGATTGGCCTTGAAGGTTCTGCTGAGGTTTGAGACTGTGCCTTTATGGAAGAATCAATCTATCCATTTGGTTGCATTTCCACATCATATACGAACAGAGGAGACAAATAGTGGTGTTTTAACATGGTTTCAGGGCAGGAATTCTCCTGTGTTTCTGAGATAGACAGTGGAAGAAAAAGTGATTCCAGGATGCTGGTATGGCTAAGACTCATGTCAGAAGATAGAGAAGAATGAATAGAAAGGGAAGAAAATGTAATAGAAGCAGTTACCATGAAAGAAAATAAAGGAGATTTAAGTCACTTTGAAAAATAAGTCTAGAGAGAAAAATATTAAGAGATAACTGTTTGGAGCTGAGGATATGGAAGTACTTTCATAGATCTAGACTTACATTGGATCTAGATCTTTAACAATATGCAAAACGTAGCCCTATAGTTGGGCACTGGAGTTGAAGGAATAAAGAAAATGTGATGAAAGGGCTTTAAATAGGTAATCACTATGAACAATAAAATGACTCAAGCCCTAGAAGTTGAACTAAATCGTGATGAAAGGGAAGAACAGAGTTCAGTCAGTTTCTAGGTGAATGTTGTGGTGTAAGCAGGCTACTACTATTAAATTATGGATTCAAGAATGTGAGAAAATATACATTGCAAAGTAACAGTAAACTTAAAAATAAGTCAAACAATGTTTAGAAAGTGTCCATGGAGTGTAACAACTGTCCTGATGCCAGCTTTTGACTCTGACATAGATCAGGGATTGGCTAGTCCTTGGTCTTCACTGTAGAGAAAGACTCAGGAACTGAGAGTTCAATTTTTTGTTTCTTTTTTCTGCTTTGTATTCAAAGCAGTGACCTGCTCTCCTAATTCTTTTTTCTGACTTTACAATAAAATTCAATATTTTCATCTCTCAAAGGTCCTAAGATTTTTTTTTCTTTATGTTTAATAAATAAAACCCTGGGCAGTATAGAAAGTTCAAAGATTTGACTAGTAACTTAGCACTTAGGAATTTATCCTACAGAAATACAAAGATATGAAAAGGGTGAATTTTGTGGAAGAAGTTTCTTTGTAATACTTATGAAGTTTGGATGTAATTTAAATGAGTAAAAAGTAATACAAAGATATATAGTTTTATGCATGTTTGTGCCAGATATAATATAAAGTGTGAACTTATGATTTCATTTAATATTTTCAATATCAATATTTTAAAATTTGATATTTTCAAAGTGTTTTAGTATAATATACAATTCTTAAACAAAATATTGCATAAAAATAGAATGATGCTATAATATACCAGAAATAAAATATGTTTTTTCCTATATGCATACACTCAAGGAATGAAATGATAGCACTAAACGTAGTTTTCACTGGATGGTAGAATTATGAGAGACATTCTTCCTATGGGCTTTCTCATTTTCCAAAGCACAGCCAAATTAAAAATAGCAAGATTAGGGGTGCATGGGTGGCTCAGTCAGTTGAGTGAATGACTCTTGATTTCAGCTCAGGTCATTATCCCAGGGTCATGGGATCTCAAGTCATCAGTCTCAGTGCTTATGGAGAATAAATTTAGGAATTCCCTGAGCCTGCACTAATGAGTTAACAAGATTTAGGATTAAAGCATCCAAGATTAAGTAAACAGAGCAAAAGTACCCCCAGCATAGAACAAAAGCATAGGAATAGGAAGCCACAGGATGAAAACATCCAAGGTAGGTAAACAGGGTTAAATAACCCCTAGCATAGTACAAAAGCAGCTCCAGAATAGGTAAACAGGTAAACAGACAACCATAGCAGGGTGAAATTGCCTAGAGTGGAACTAATTAACAAAAGAAAGGTTCCTTGTTGACCCTGAGGTAACAGGCTCTATCTATCTTATTCCCT
Source organism: Acinonyx jubatus (assembly GCF_027475565.1). Taxonomy (NCBI): domain Eukaryota; kingdom Metazoa; phylum Chordata; class Mammalia; order Carnivora; family Felidae; genus Acinonyx; species Acinonyx jubatus. The sequence goes on along the minus strand of NC_069385.1, from coordinate 90,534,729 downwards.
AGGCAAGTTAAGATAAACAGACATGGCACCTCATGCCTACCATAAACAACCATCTGCTCCTAAACAACCATCTGCTCAGGCCCGGGATTTTGTTTTGTATTGACCCAAGCCCCTCACATTGGATATCTTCAAACCCCCCTTTATCTCTCACACATGAATTAGCGTTCACTCTTTCATTGTCTCTTTCTGCATATCTATCATGTTTGTAAGCCTTCTGATCCTAATAAAAATGGAGCAAGGACCCTTACTCGGGGCTCTTGTCTCATCCCAGCCATTACGCTCTCTCACATTTAATTCTGTGTCCACAGTCTTGCTGGACAAGAGAGAACTCCAGACTCAAAGAGTGTGACATGTTCTGAGCATGGAGCCTGCTTGGGATTCTCTCTCTCTCGCTCACTTGCTCTCCCTCTGCCCTCCCCCATGCATGCACAATCTTGCTCTCTCTAAAATTAAAATTAAAAAAGTTAAAAAAAACTCAGCAAGATGATAAACTTAAGCTACTATATCAATAATCACATTAAATGCAAATGGCCTAAACACTACACAATAAAGGCAAATATTGTCAAAATGATTAATAAAGCAAAAATTATATGTTGCCTACATATGGTTTAAATGTAAAGACACAAATAGGTTTAAATTGAAGGTTGGAAAATGATACATTTTAATACCAAATAAAGTAAAGCTAGAATCTTGTGTTAATATCAATCAAAATAAGCTTCAGGTACTACTTTCAGAAGTAAAGGTAAGAATATTACCTGTAATAAAGAAAAAAGCATTTCATGATGATAAAGGGGGTAATTCAGTAAGAGGATACAGCAATACTAAATGTTTATGAATCTAATAACATAGCTTCAAAAGATATGAAGCAACAACAGAGAACAGCAAGGAGAAATAGACAAATCAAAAAAAAAATAAAAAACAAAACATTGTGCGATTACAATTAATACCTTTCCTTCAATAATCAACAGAACAAATAGGCATAAAATCAGCATGATATAGATGACTTTGAGAACACTATGGACCAGTTTGACTAGTCATGTGTAAAACATGCCAGTCAAATACAGTATAAAACATATTCCTTTCAATTGCATATGGAACATTTACCATAATAGGATATATTTTGGACCATAAACCAAATCTCAATAAATTTTAAATGATTTAAATTATACAATTCTCAATGCATGAAAAGACAAAAAAGAATTAAATCTTGTCATGTGCAACATTGAGCTAGTGAGTTTTATGCTAAGCAAAATAAGTCAGTCAAAGACAAATACCATATGATTTAATTCATATGTGGAAATTAAGAAAAACAAACTTGCATAGAGAAAAAAAGAGAAGAGGCAAACTAAGAAACAGACTCTTAACTATAGAGAGCAAACTGATGGTTAGCAGAGGGGAACTAGGTGGGGAAACCGGTTAAATAGGTGATGGAGATTAAGGAGGGCACTTACGTTGTATGTAAGTGTTGAATCACTAAATTGTACACTTGAAACCAAAATTACAACTGTATGTTAACTAGGTGGAGTTTAAATAAAAGCTTAAATAAATAATACAAATTCTCTCCTCTGATCAAAATGGAATTAAATTAAATTGAGTTAAGATCTCTGGAAAATAAATGTATATGTATAGCTGGAAACAAAAAATTCTTCTAAATAACCTATGGGGGAGAAAAATAAATTCAAAAGATAATTAAAAAGTATGTTTCATTCATATTGAATGAAAATGAAGGAACGATATATCAAAATTTGTGGGATTCTGCTAAAGCAGTACTTATGGAAAATTTTATAGCATTTAATAACTCTGTTAGAAAATAAGAAATGAAAGGTAACCAAATTAGTGACCTAAATTTCAACCTAAGGGAACTAGAAAAATGAGAGCAAATAAAATCAAGGTAAACAGAAGAAAAGGAATAATAATGACTAGAACAGAAATTTTTTAATTGGAAACAAAAATAGTTGAGGAAATTCAATGAAAGTCAAGAGTGATACTTGAGGAAGATATATAAAATTGATGCACTTCTAGGGAGACTGATTAGAGGAGAACGAGAGAGAGAGAACATATTCCTGATTTCAAGAATGAGAGAGGCAAAATAATTCTAGATTCTTTAGGTATTAAATGAATAATAAAGGAATGCTTTGAACAATTTTATGATAAGCATTTAATTATAAAACTTAGAATAAATGGAAAGGTACAAAGGTACAAAGACATCCAAAGCACACACAAAAAAGTGGGGATGACCTGAAATAGCCTCATATTAAAGAAAAGTACTTTGCTCTTTAAAGTTTTTCTGGAAAGAAAACTCCAAATGACTTCATTGGTAAATAGTATCAAATATTTACAGAAGAAATATTATAAATTATATGTAAACTTTTCCATTAATGTAAAGATGATGGAATATCTCCCAGTTCATTTTAAGACATCATCTTTATCTTGATACTAACAGCAGACAAAGACCGTGCAAGAGAATCAGATTACATCAACATACCTCCTAAACATAAATGTAAAAATTCTAAACACAACATAAAGTAATTGTATCCAACAATAATAAAAGATAATACAAATCTTTTTATTAATAATAAAAGAATAAAAACCAAAGGTGTTTTATCCTAAGAATGCAAGTTTTGTTCAATGTAATTGAACATACTACAAAACAAAAAACTATAACCTAATGATTATCTGTATAGATAAAGACAAAACATTTTGAAAATCTAACTTCTATCCGTGATATGAACTTTCAGTTAATTAGGAATAGAAGTGGATTTCCTTGACCTGATAAAAATCCTACAGTTAATATCATTCTTACTTGTAAAAACCTGAATATATACCTCCTTAATTTAAAAAGAAAAGACAAGGATGTCCACTCTCTCTACTTATATTCAATATTACACTAGGGAAACCATATAATACAATGTCATGACAAAGAAGATTTAAGAGTTACTCATATTCAAGATTAGAAGGATCAGTCTTTGCAGACAATACAATCTTTACATCATAGTCTTCTGGAAAATCTGTAGATATCTACAAAACAGCTACTAGAACTAAGTGAATTGAACAAGGTTGGAGGATTCAAGATGACTATAAGGAAATAATTAGAAAATGAAATTATTAAAACAATAACATTTATAGTAACATAAAATAATATGAAATCAAAAACCTGATAGACATAAAAGATCTGTGCAGTGAAAACTACAGCATGGTACTGAGAAAAATTAGAGAAAAACTAAATAAATGTAGAGATATACCATGTCATGAGTCAGAAGATGTAATATTGCTATATGTCAATTTTCCTAAAATAGTTGTGTGCACAACACTTTGCCCTACTATGTGTGTTCAACTACAAATGCACACCACAAATTATTTTGGGGACAAAAAGCAGTAAAAAATAAAAATAAATAACTGCAATTGCTTTATTATGCAATCTAATCACAGTCCCAACTTGAGGAATCCACACTGGCAAAGGAGTTCTGGCGCCTGAGAGGGGTTCAGTTAATATTGCAACAGATAATTTTATAGAAATTGATAAGCTGATACTAAAAAAGAATATGGAGGGGTGCCTGGGTGGCTCAGTATATTAAGCATCTAACTCTTGATTTTGGCTCAGGTCATGATATCCTGATCATAAGATTGACCCCTGCGTTGGGCTCAGTGCTGGGCATAGAACCTGCTTGGGATTCTCTCTCTCTCTCACTCTGTCTCTGCCCCTCTCCTGCTCATGCTCTATTTCTCTCTCAAAATAAATAAACTTAAAAAAATAAAATAAATGGGGCATTTGGATGGCTCGGTGGGTTAAGCATCTGACTTCAGCTCAGGTTGTGATCTCATGGATCGTGAGTTTGAGCCCCGCATTGGGCTCTCTGCTGTCAGCACAGAGCCCACTTTGGAGCCTACGTCTCCCTCTCTCTCTCTGTCCCTTCACAACTCACACTCTCTCCTCTCAAAATAAACATTTAAAAAATAAAATAAAGAACATGTGGAAATGTAAAATATAAAAATTAACTTTCAGTGATCATAGAAATAAGTGTAAAACCTTAACCTATAAAACTTTTAAAATAAAATACAGGAGAAACATTTTGTGACCTTAGATTAGACAAAGGTCTTTTAGATACAATTCCCAAGCATTATCCATAAAAAAAAAATCACATTGATAAAATGAACTTAAAGTTTGTGCTCTTTAGAAGACACTGTTAAGAAAATTAGAAGACAATCAGCAAACTAGGAGAAAATATTTGCAAACCACATATCCATTAAAGGACTTCTGTCTAGAACATAGAAAATACCTATCAAATTCAAAGATAAGTAAAGAAGCTGATTCTAAAAATTGGCAAAGTATCTGAAGAGAAAATTCACCAGGAATAATATTCAGATGATGAAGTAGAAGATGAAAGAAAGGGCAACAGCACACAGTTAGAATAATGCACTTTAAAAGCACGAGGAAACATTATTCCACAACCATTAGAATGTTTGTAATAAAATTATTTCCCATGCCAAGTGTAGTAAGCACATGGAGCAGTTGGCACTTTCATACGCTTCTCACAGGAATGTGAAATGCTATGAACATGAATCTTCGTCACTATTTTTGATAGTTAAGACTGGTAATAGTTCAATTGAATAAACAAATCCAGGATATCCATACAATGAAATACTGTTCATTTCTAAAACAGAACGAAACACTGATATACACAACCACACAGATAAATATCAAAACAGTTATGCTGAATAAAAGAAGCCAAACAGTATAGAAAACATACAAATGATTTTCTTTTACATAAAATTTAATAAATTCTAAACTAACCAATAATTGCAAAAAGCCTGGCTCTGTTTATCTGGGAGTTGTATGGGACAGAGTGGACAGACAGGGAGAGATTATTAAGGATCTTAATAATACTTTGGAGGGTAATGGATGTGTTCATTATCTTTATTTGGATGATTGTTTCATGGGTCTATGCATGTGTCAAATCTCATCAAATTACACACTGTATTAAGTATAATTTATTCTATGTAAAATTTATATTCTATCTCATTTTATACCTTACTAAATCTATAAAATCTTTCAATATTTTAACATGTTGGTGTCATTGAAGCAATATGCTACCCAGGAAAAAATAAGCATTTTTCTGGAAATTAATTAAAATAGATATGATACAGTGATATATAGTTATTATACCAAAAGCAACAAATAAGTTCAATGTTAGCATTCACAGTTTAATATTTTTAAACTTACTAAAATTTTAAGCATCAGAATGTGAACAATTAAATGTTTAATTGGTTAATTTTTACCCAAAACCAAATGTTTGATTTGACTAAATTAAATTTATTACCTTATTTTAGTAATTTGGCACCACCTGATCACATCCAAAACACAAAAAAAAGACATTTTTAGAAAAATATTTATAATAGTAACCACGTGAATGTAGTATTTTTAATAATTAATTAAATCATTTACCCTACTTGGTCCTTAATCTGTATATCATGCAAGTTGGTATACACAGAAAAAGTTTAGAGTACACAAAGAAATTAAGACTTCTTGAATCCTATTCTCAATGAATATACGATCTATTTATGAAATAGTCATTTACAGAATAGATATTTCAGCTGAGTAAAGTAAAATATATTTGTAAAAATATACATCAAATGAAGAGGAGATTATTTTTGGTTGCAATGATCAGGAATAGATTTCTAGTCTGGAAGAGGAATGAACACAGTTTAGAACATTTGCAGAGTGTGAATAAACCAATGGGGAAAGTGGAGTAAAATGCCATTGCTCTTTTTGGGAACTAAAGAAATAATTTATAGATTTGAGTTAAGTCACAACGTACATGACTTCCTTTCTGTTATGCAATAGAACATAAATATCACTGACATTTAGTAAAGTATTAAAAGTAGTTCTAATAAATCATATAGATAAACATTGAATCTGGTAAAAAATGGTTGAAACAAAGGCAAGGACTCAACATACAGTAAATCTCTTTGGATGTGTTTGGGGTGGCTGGGTAACTCACTCAGTTAAGTGTATGACTCTTGGTTTTGGTTCAGGTCATGATCTCATGGTTTCATGAGTTCGAGCCCCACATCAGGCTATATGCTAACAGCACAGAGCCTGCGTGGGATATTCTCTCTCTCTGTCTCTGTCTCTGTCTCTCTGCCCCTACCCCACTCACGCTGTCTGTGTCTTTCTCAAAAATAAATAAATATAAAAATTTTAAATCTATTAGGATGTGTTTACATTAAATGCTTTCATCCAAGAAACATCTTGAACATATTCTATTCTCTCTATTCTATTCTATTCTATTCTATTCTATTCTATTCTATTCTATTCTATTCTATTCTATTCTATTCTATCCTACCTATTTGCTGAGTACTTTAGAGGTATCAGAATATTTTTAGGAATATAAGAATATAGACAACTAAAGATTCAGTTATGAGATAATATACTGAGGTTTATGCAGTGTGCTAGAGGATCACATACATTTTTTTTTCTAGAAATGTTTTGTTTTATGTTGTAGTGATTGAATATGTACCCAAAAAGAAAAGCACTCAGGTTAATGACTTGAGGGAAAGGATACAGGATTATGACATTCACTGAGAATAGGCAGAACAAAAAACGGTGAGGGAAACTTAAAACAAAGGTAAAGAATTAGGTAAGTCTGGCCCAGTTGGTTTCAGACCTCAGATATGTGTGCATATTAAGCCACATGGTACAGTAGTATGGAGTGAAAAGGAGTCATAAAGTCAAGAGTCATCAACACATATGGTAAGCAAAATCAGGAGACAGTATGAGTTTGTTCAGTAAGATCTGTTAGATGAAGAAGAACACATTAAACAAAACAAATGAGAGAAAGAAAAATAGAGAGAGACAAGCCAAGAAACAGACTCTTAAATACAGAGAACAAACTGTTGGTTACCAGAGAGGAGTTTGGTGGGGGAATTGGCAAAATATACGATAAGGATTAAGGAGTGTGTGTGTTGTGATGAGCACTGGGGGATGAATGGAATTGTTGAATCACTAAACTGTACAGTTGAAGCTAACATAACACACTATATTAACTACACTGGAATTAAAATGAAATAAAAATGTAAAAAATAACCCTGAGAGGGGTGTCTGGGTGGCTAGTTAGTTGAGTGTCAGACTTGGGCTCAGGTCATGATCTCATGATTTGTGAGTTCGAACCCTGCATTGGGCTCTGTGCTGTCAGCGTGGAGCCTACTTTGGATCTTCTGTCCTCCTCTCTCTTTCTCCCTCTCTCTTTCTCTCTCTCTCTCTCTCCCTCGCTATCTCTTTCTACAAAAATAACTAAACATTTAAAACAAACAAATAAAAGGCTTACATTAAAGACAACTGTATTAAAAAAAAAATTCCAAAAAAGAAACATACATATGGAGCATAGTAGGTAGAGAGAGTAAGCAGGGGTGATTCGAGAGTAGGAAGGGAATGCATGTCTTCCAGCACACTATATAGCTACCAATTGTTTGTATGTAAAAGTATGCTACATACATTTTCCATAAAGTTAAAAAAATCTAATTAAACATTTTAGCTTATGTGTTTGTATTTATATAAAAACTACCTTCCATGGATATGTTTATACACTTGACAAGTATTTAGAGAAATATTAAGCTTTAGTAGAAAGTAAGATAATATGTCATTTAAAGAAAGTTGTATCATCATATTTGTTTTCTTCATGATCCTAAATGTAAGATGTATTTTTTCCAAAGGGAAAAATAAGAAAGATTTTCAAAACAAAGTAAATAATACTAATTAAACCCATAGTCTTTTGAGTTAACTGCAATATTTTGGATCTTTGAGCAAGTCACAATTCACTCAGGTTTTTTCAAGACACATAACTAATATTACATTTGATTTTTTTATAGTTCTTGATGTCTTAAATTATGGTTGCAGCACGGCATATTTTATTTGGAACTATACTCCATTCACTTAAATAAGAAGCTGTTTTTTGAAAAAAGGCTGAATTACCCTGCACATTCTACATACTTATTTTGTCCAGCAGGGATTTTAAAAAGGATGCTCACATGATAATTATTATCTGCTTCCTGTTGGCAGCTGCCCTATTTCAGAAACAGAGGTTGTGATGTCCCATGTGACATATTTTGTGCTTCTCCTCTTGATGAAGGAAAGGGAAAGAGCTAAACTGATTTAAATTAAATTTCGGGAAATGATGCTTCAAAGTTTAAGTACTTATATGCCAAGTTTCAGAGAAAAGCAAATAAAAACAGCCAAGTTATAAATCATTGAAGAAGGGGGATTTATGATGGAAACAGCAAGCCAGGTTTAACTATAGCTTCTCTTCTGGGTTCTGCTCTATAGAACGGTTATAATAAATCGTGCAATGAATGAATAGAAAATAGAATTCTTTTAACTTCCTAAGGATAAACTCCTGAGACTTACTTCTGTCTGACTTTGTATACTTATGCATGCATATCTCTTTTATTATTACAGATATTTTACACTGCTTGGACTGTATCATACCATCTTTCAGAAAGCAAATTAGATAGCTGTATATGATCATATGGATATTCATACTCTATTTTTTATTTTAATTTGGTATATTATGCATACATTGCTAGGGTTTCAGTACACCTTGCTGCAAGAGGCTATGGAGAACACGTTTCAGAAAGCTGAAAACACCAATTGCAATTTTGTAAACAACTTGAATATTATTTAAAACCTTTTCTTAATAATTTTAGAGTTAATTTTCAGGTTTATTAAAAATATAATTCCTGGGCCCCTGGGTGGCTCAGTCAGTTGAGCTTCTGACTTCGGCTCAGGTCATGATCTCACTGCCTGTGAGTTCCAGCCACACATCGGTTTCTGTGCTGACAGCTCAGAGCCTGGAGCCTGCTTTGGATTCTGTATCTCCCTCTCTCTCTGTCCCTCCCCCACTCATGCTCTGTCTCTGTCTCAAAAATAAACATTAAAAAAATAAAAAATATGTATATAATTCCTCTCATCATTTTTGCTAAATCCATCCTATGAAATGTTTCCATAAAGACTATCCAGGGTGGGCCAGTACATTTTTTTTCACAACTGGTATAGTTTTTTCCCTCCATCTACATTAATCAAAATCTTGTAAGTTCAAAGGAAAAAAAACGAATGGAAGTGATTAAAGAGAGAGAGCAGACAGGAAATAAGGCGAAAAAGGACAGAAGAAACGAGGAGAAGGACATAAAGTGGCAAAGAGAGGAGGGCAATAAATTAGAAGAAATATAAGGAAAAATATCACAATAAATTGTCTATCAAATATAGGATTACTGGTATTTAATATTCTGGATAATTTTATATTTAATACAGAATTTAATATTCTGTATATTTGTTGCCTAAGAAACTGAAACAGACATTAAAAAAAGGAATACAGGAAAATAATTAAAAGGAAACAAAATTTTATTTTATTTTTAATTTTTTAAAAATGTTTATTTTTGAGAGAGACAGGGTATGAGTGGGAGAGGGGCAGAGAGAGAGGAAGCTGAGCTGTCAGCACAGAGCCTGATGTGGGGCTTGAACTCACCAGCTGTGAGATCATGACTTTAACTCAAATTTGCCACTTACCGACTGAGCCACCCAGACGCCGCAATAGGAAACAACATTTTAAAAGTTTACATATCTGAAATTTTCCCACAGACTTAATGACGATTTAATAGTTTAATCTAGTTTACTCAGATTAAAAGTGCCTTAAAAGGTAAGCTTCTTTCTTATTTTGCAGTGCCTTGGGTTCAGAAAATTATTACAACTTTGCCACCTGTCATTTTTCAATTTGTAGACCTTTCTATTAGGTAACCAGGAGTAATTATTTTCTAAGGAAAAGCATTTTCAAATCAATTTGTTTCAAATTTTCAGTCAAAAAATTATTTTGTACTAAGGTAGAACATAAATGAGACTTCAAGCAAGGGCTCTTTATGCTCATCCTTAAATGGGTGAATGAAGGGCATAACATGTCAAAGAGTCATTATGGACTTTCTGAGAATAATTTTCCTTAGAATTAGGAGGCCAGGAAAGGACATATACTCTACCTGCACGCATTTCAAAGTTTGCATCAATGTCAATGGGAAGAGTTTTGGGAAATTCACCAGCTGTGATTCTCTTGCAGGGCTTGCTCATGAATATGAGGATAGGAAGTAGGTTGAAAGCTTAATGCTAGGGAGGCAGCAACAACAGGGAAGAAACAGTATGACAAAAGGGGAAACGCTGCACTATTTTTTTTTATTTCAACATGTCTGTGAGATTTAGCAAAGAGCAGAATGTAATAGGAGGGAGAGAGAGATGCAGCCTGCAATAAGCTGTTATGTTAGGTTCACTGAAACTATTTGACTAAGTTCATAGGCAATTATGTATTCTTGAATGGACAATCGGATTTTATTTACAACTGACAGCCTACATAATTAGAAAAGGCTATCCCCAATCTTTCCATGTGATTTAGTTTGTAAACAACATCAAAGCTTTGTTTTCTTTAATGATGTTTATAAGGAATAGAAGAAAATGAAATGGTCATGGGTAATTGTAAGGTGCTACTTCACACAGCAAGACTTAACTTTTGACCTGCTATCAGGAGAATGTATAGCAGGTGAAGTGGAAAAGAAATGGACTAACAATCAGGAAACTAGGGTTTTCATCTTAGTGTTGCCACTAATTAGCTGTCTGACCAAGAGCATCACGGTGTCTCTGAATTTGAGTTTTCTCATCTGTATAATGAAGCGGTTGTTGGTCAACAAAGCCCTTTCCAGTGCTCAAAGTCTATATACATTGCATTCTCTTTTCTAGCAGCACAGATAGATTTTTGCTGACCTATCCATGTGCATTTTTCTGATCTTTTGTGAGTAATGCTATGCTCCAGTGACCTTGACTGGCAATGTTTACAGGTACAGTCTGTGTGACAGAGGGACTCAAAGTAATTCGTTCAAGAACCAAAATCCCTACAAGTGCCAATTAGCAAAGGGCCCAATCAATGAACTATCCTGGTGACACTGTCATACCAATAATTCCTTGGGGATGTCTCCATGAATGTCTATTTGACTAAGAATGAATTGCATATACAGTGAAATAATCAATTAGAATTTCAAACAATTGGACAAGGTATACTCTCTTGAGAGCAAAATTACAGCTTATATTGCTTCTTCAACTGTATCTTTATGATACAGATAGAAAAGTTAGAAAAAGATCAGTGAATTAAGGAGATTATAAATCAGCACCCATGACATTAAGAATGTTTCTGTGAGGTAAAGTAGCATGCGTAAATATACTTAGATTTTAATAGGCCAACCTAATAAACATCAGTTGAGAGAGAGAGAAAAATGTTTATGTATAAAAAATGTTATATATACAATTGTATGTATGTGCATATATATATATATCACTATATATATATATACACAATACGCACTATATATACAGATAGATATAGATATAATAGATATAGATATATAGGTGACACTGTAATTGTCATAAATATTTCTTTGGCTGTGTGCTTCTAAGCCTTTGTTTCAGTCTTATCCCAAAATCACTAGTATGTCTGCACCATGGTATCTTGTGGAAATATTGATATACTGTAGTTAAATTTTAATAAGTGTGTTCAATTTGTGGTGCCTTTAACAATATGAGAACAAAATGATGAATGACAATGTACTTTTTAATAATACCTCTGAAATATGATATAAATAATAGAGTTTTGCTGCCTTTCTATTAACCAATTTATCTAAGGCACGTTGTTTAGGAGAACAAGGTCATGAATATGAAACCAATGTGAACTTTATTCTGTTATGTAGTTACAAACTTTATTACTGGCATTTCAAAAGCTCTTTTTCAAAGGCTTTCTTTGTCTAAAAAAAGACATTCTGAGAAAATGCAGATAAATCAATATAACCCTTCATGTCATTTATCAAGAATGATAGGCTGATAATGGGTCAGTACTGACACAGAATTCAAATTTACACATATAAAAGACTGAGCAAACCATATGGTCCAAACTATTGTCTGTGGACTAACCAAAGCAAATTGTTTTTCCCTTTTCTCTCCATTTCTTTTCTACTTGTCTCGTAGGGACTCTGTTATATAATTTAAAACATTTACCACTCTGAAATACAATTTGACTTGAAAAATACTGATCCAACCCAACCCTATTTCAGATGAATTCACTGAGTTCTAGAGAGTCAAAGTGACTTTCTAGAATCAACTAGTTTGTTAATAGCAGAGTTGGAACCTAGGTCTCCTGACTCCAAATGTAGCAAGTATCTTTTAGCCTTTAGACATCTATCTTTTAGGCTTTGTTTAGGCTAAAATCAAGACCAATTATTTTTAATGTGGCTTTTTTGTATATTCAAAATCTTGAGTTTATTCAGGAAGTTAGAACTCATATAATTTTTATGGAAATCAGATTCTTTCTCAGGAGATGTAATTAATCAAGTGAGAAAATAGAAAACAGGGTTTTCAGCTATTAGAAACAGATATAATAGTTTAGGAGCCTTCACTGGACAGATGTGGGGGAACCACTATATGGCAGGTCCAGATGTTGCTATCTATCTGAACCCACATGCTCAGTGTAGCATCTGGACCCAGGATCACCAGAGAAAAGAGTCTCCGTATAATTACCTGCCCAACCTTCCAAAAGAATGCTCTCAGGAATTTTTAAGTAGAGAGCAGCATACTCACTAATAAACTTCACAAAGGCAAATGACAATTGGCAGAGCCTTTGCCCTCCCCAGGCCCACAAAGGTATAGGACTACTTAATGGAAGCATAAGGGGTGAGTCTATTAAGGAAGCAGGTAAATGGGAAGTAGGACTTCTACATTTCCAACAGGGTAGGTCCATGTAAAGTTTATAATTTAAACAGAGAGAAAGAAGCCTGTTATTAGAAGAGTTACATTAATAGAACCATTACGTTAGATTTGACAAAGAAACACTGATTAATTCCCAAGAATCTTTTCATGTCGGTCTTTGGCCAATTTAGCACAATTTAGGGTTTGTCCCCAAGCCTCTAAGAGTTTGTAATCAGAAAATCTCTGCCTTCTTTAATAAATCAACATGAAGCCAAATATAATTTAAAATTGGCTGTATGAGCAGATAGCCACGACTAAGTCTGTGTCGATAAATACTTCTAAATTTTTAGCATTTTATTTTGAAATAATATTATACAAAAGTCATAAGAAATAAAGTGAAATTTTAATAGCATCAAGATAAAGGAGCCTGGTGTATCTATCTTCACACTGGGGACATCATTATTAATGTGGCTGGAATATCTATGGCCTGATGTCTTAAAGTGATGTGCCAATTTTTTGCCTCCGTGACACTCATTTTGCTTTTAAGCCTAATCCATTCATAAAGGGCCAGTTCTCAGCAAGATATGCTGTATGTTATTTGGATTGTCTCTGTGTTCAGCCTCTGAATTGATTAATGTTTTAATCCTATGGAGATAGAGAGCTGTATGTAAAAATTGAAAGATTTTCTTAAACCTTTTTTGTAAGACATTGGAGCAAAAACTGCACTGTTTGATAATAGAGTAGGAGAATATAATAGTGGGGATGAGAAATTTCCCCTAATTTACCCCCTAAACCAGCTCTGTTGGGAAGTGAGGGTTTTAGGACTGTCAGGGACATATAATGGATACAGATGCCTGGCAAGAGGCTGTGCTGAAGCCGTGGAAGATGTGGTAGCCAGGAGGATATCATAGTCAAGCCTGACTTACTTTCAGCAATGATTGACTAGAATTCTTCATGAGTAGGTCTAAGAAATCCCTTGGTATCCCCAGAAGCACTTTGAGACTGTTGTGTTGAGGATAAACACGAACAACTTGGGGCAACAACCTATAAAATGTAGGTTATTAGTAATACAGCATCATTTTATCCACTGGCTGTTAAAGACTAGGAAAAATTGATTTCCAAAGAATTTAATTTTCAGAGGTAAACTTTACATCTTCCTTTATCAAGCGCTTGACTCATGTGACATTTTACTATTCCTAGACTTATGTGAAAATATGTTCTGAAGCATCTCCCATTTGTCCTAACCCTGGAGAAAGCTATTGTTGAGCAAGCAGTTCATGACAGCATGACAGTGTAAAGGTTTATATAAGATATAGAGCAATGGTTCAAATGTGACATTGTGGTTACTCTGGGCTTTAAGAGTAGGCAACTCTTTTGGCCTTCTTGAAATTCCCCAGAGTCTTTTGGCCTTCTTGAAAGTGCTCACCCAGGGACCAAGGATTTCAGTCAGTGTCAATTGCTGAGAGTAGAACAGGGACTTCTAATTTTTCTAAAACAAGGTAGAACATTTGTGAGCAACATTCTGGGACTGCTGACCTAGTAGAAAATATTTACTAAATCCAGTCACTATTTGAAATATTTAAATTGTTCCAACAAGAAATTCTAATTCCATTAATTGTTGATGACTGGGAGAAAAATACCACTCATGAGACTAGTAATACATTTTTATCTGAGTATTATACTCAAGGAATTATTATTAACTTCCCTACAAATTATCACACATCTTAAAGTCTCTGTGTTGCATATTGCCAGTGCCTACAGGAAGTTGCACACTTGTAGCAAGTTTGTTTTTGTTTTTGTTGTTGTTTGTGTGCTTTTTAAATGTACTTACAAGACCTCAAGACCTATATTTAATATTATCAAGATTCAGCTGTACTAATAGCCAAAACTGTTTCTACCAGTTGAACTTGTTACAGGTTTTAATTGGGTCATACAAACTAAAGACTTATAAGGAAGAAAATTTGAGTTTTTTATATAAAAATATTTTGAATGTGATAAAAGATGTGATAACATCAGTTACTAAAAAAATCAAATGAATGAGCATAACCATGTGTTTTAAAATACAAGAAGAAATTCTGCATTTAATTTGTTTTGTAATTTAAGTATTAATCCACTTTTTAGACATGAAATTTGAAATCACCAATAAATTTAATTTATTGAAGTTTTGAAATAAATATAATAGAATCCTTTTGTTGTTGTTGAAGTTAATGTTTATTTATTTATTTTGAGAGAGCATGAGAATGCAAGCAGAGGAAGGGCAGAGAGAGAGAATCCCAAACCTGGGCTCAGTCTCATGGACTGAGAATTCATGACCTGAACTGAAATCTAGAGTTAGACACTTAACCAACCAAACCTCTGATAACAGATAATAGAATAGAATAATAGCATAATAGAATCCTTCTTTTTAAAAGTTTATTTATTTATTTTTTGAGAGAGACAGAGATAATGTGAGTGGGGGAGGAACAGAGAGAGAAGGAGAGAGAGAGAATCCCAAGCAGGCTCTGCACTACCTAATGCAGGGCTGCATCTCATGAAATCATGAGATCATGACCTGAGCTGAAATCAAGAGTTGGACGCTTAACTGACTGAGCCACTCAGGTTCCCCTAGAATCCTTCTTATGCAAACTGTATATTCTAACATATAGCCTCCCACAATTATGTTAGTTATGAATGTCAACTTATATATTCTAGATCTAAACAAAAATGTCATGTATTCTTATGTTAATTTTCATGTTTTCCTGCATAGTACACTTGTAAATTTACAGACAAATTATTCACTTGAACTAGTCATGAAAAGTAGGTAAATCTCAAGATACTTAATATGCTAAAGCTTGTACAATTTGATCTCTTAGGATTTTCCTGCTGTTATCATTTAGTTTTATGTATTTTTTTTGTATACAGTAATATAGATATAAAATAGGAAGCTATCCCAGTCTATGCTGAGGAAAATGTCTTTTTAAAAGAACATTGACTTTCTTTATTAAACTAAAAGCACTGAAGATCAATTGTAAAAAGCATGAAAATGGTTAGACTTAATGTTTAAACTATGGAAATTATTAAATAAGCAGATGACAAATTCTCATTATATCATATCTGCTTATATTTTTCAGTATGTGTAAGATAATTTTAGATGGGTGTATGATTATCTAGATCTAAGCATAGAGAAATAATGCTTACTAAAAAGTCACTGAAAAATATGTAGTCAGTGATGCAGCAAGTGAAAAACACAACAAAAGAGCAGAACAAATGCCTGTTTTAAGATTCAGTAGTCTATTTCAAGGTTCAGGAATAAATGAATAATTGTTATAATAATGAGTTGGAAACACTTTAACTTTGTATAATAAAGTCAAAAGCAAATTTGGATATTTGTAGTTTTTAATATATACTTGTTGCCAACAGGATGCTGGCTGTGACATTCTCTTCCACCTCCTCCTTTATTGGAAAGCTTATACATATAATTGTTCTATAATAAAGAAGAAATAGTATATGCTCTTTTCATTCAGCTATTTTATGCCCCAAAGCATGATGGGGAAGTCATCTGAACAGCTCTGGAATGAATACACTATTAACCATACTATAACTCTATATATAGTGAAATGACCAAGTAGTTTGAGATTGTTAAGGAGAAGTTAGAGGACAAATCCCTTTCAACTTAGCTATGGATTTTTTAACTCCCTGGAACATTTGGCTCTGGTTTGACAGCATAAAACACACTGCAGAATATCTTAACTCTTTTGTCTGAAATCAGTGCAGCCACATTGTCACGTTCTGGTTGACTGATTCTCAAGTTGTAATTCAGTTTGAGCACGACTTTTGTAGGAAATCTGGGACAAGGAAGAAGATGGTGATGATGAGGCTCCTGGAAGGGTGAAAGGCTAGCATACCCCTGAGGATGAAAGTCTCTGTACATAACTTCTCAAGGAAAATCTTCACACAAGAAATAAAATAGTAACCCCTACATTCACATCACGTTTTCTTTTCACAAAGTAGATAATTTCTTTAGTAAATGTTCTAAAAGAATACTTCATAATACTTTTTTCAAATTATTACATATGTGTCAGAAAACAGATAAAATTGAGAAACTATGTTATGTCAATTCAGCATTTGATCTATTTCCCTTATATTATATAAAGAATTTTATTTGCCAAACAATATATTGTATTACAGATATTAGGGGAATTTACAAAAATTGCTTTCACACATTGTGAGTTTTATACACACACACACACATATATATATTTACATATATATGTATGTATATATATATATACACATATACATATATATATATATATATATATATATACACATATACATATATATATATATATACACATATACATATATATATATATATATATATATATATATATATATATATGCCTTGGATATATATATATGTGTGTGTATGTCCCCCGGTCCTGATACAAATCTCCAAAAACCCTTGAAAATAAGGGGTAGTAGGAAACTCTTCTGTTCTAACACTTAGTCTTTGACCCCAGTTCTTGACACAGAACTGTAAAGACTTTGTAATAGGAGCATCTAAATCTGAACTCCTAAATCTCTTGGAATCTCTTGGGTGTAGGAACACTTTTGTTTTAATAAGGTGACTCAGGTGGCTTCTAGATTGGGTCTGGTCACCAGAAAGATCAAGCCATGATCAGAATCTTGGGACTTTCAGCCCCGCTCTATGTATCTCTTCATCTGGCTTTTCATCTGTATCCTTTATTATATCATAAACTGGTAGAAGTAAGTTAGTGTTTCCCCTCAGTTCTGTGAGTCATTTTAACAAACTATTGAACCCAAGGAGAGGCTCATGAGAATACTGATTTATAGCCAGTAGGTCAGAAGTACAGGTGACAACCCGGGACTTCAGTTTAATAGGAAATATAATATTTCTTATTATTTCACAATGTGTAAAAGTAATTTTTGTGAAATTGTTTTAACATTTATAATATATTGTTTAGCAAAGAAAATTCTTTGAAAGAAAAGGGAAATAGATTAAATGTTAAATTGATAAAATTGGGGGCACTATGTGGGACTGAGCCCTTAACGTGTGAGATCTGACATTAACTCCATGTAGATAATGTCAAAATATAGTTGAATTAGGGGCACCTGGGTGGCTCAGTTGGTTGAGCCTCTGACTTCGGTTCAGGTCATGATCTCACAGTCTGTGAGTTCAAGCCCTGCATCGGGCTCTGTGCTGACAACTCGGAGCCTGGAGCCTGTTTCAGATTCTGTGTCTCCCTCTCCCTCCCCCGTTCGTGCTCTGTCTCTTTCTCAAAAATAAATAAACATTAAGAAAATTAAAAAAATATATAGTTGAATTATAGGACACCCAACTGGTATCATGGAGAATTGCTTGGTATAGGAAAAAAACCCATTGGTTACCAGTGACAAAAATTCTTTGTTTGGCCAAACTTTAGTCAGGCTCTTCAACCTTCTGTTAGGCCAATCTGTGCACTGTGCAGATTCCAGTTTTAGCAAGAACCCTGATAAGTCAGTTTAACCAGAAACAACCCCTCCCACCCCAGACACACACACACACTCCTTGTATCTGATCACCCTTGATATTTGGTAAGACTCTTCATCCTCCACCATCCCTCAGGCCTGGCTTCAGCAAGAATCCTGGTAGGCTGGTTTAGCAGAATCCCTCTTACTCCTTATGTTTCCTCTTAGTAATTTTCCATTCAATGACCCCCACCCTGTGCCTCAACTATAAATTCCCACTTGCTCATGCTGTTTTTGCATTTGAACCTAATCTCTCTCCCGGTGTAAAATCTCATTGCAGTGGTTCTTATTTTTATCACGACAGTCCTGAATAAAGTCTGCCTTACCATCTTTAACAAGAGTTGAATAATTCCTTCTTTAACCCTAGAGATGTCAGCAGTGCTCTGTGAGTGGTAAATGAGAAACACACAGAACTTTACACACTTCTGTAGATGAGTCAAGTTTCAATTACTAGGTATTTTTTCTTCATTTTTGTTCTGTAAGTTTAAGGCTATAACAACGTGGCAAATGGATCATGAAGAATTCTATATTGAAAGTATTAGTAATTCTGCTTCAGTAAAATTCAAGCATTCACAAAAGCATTTAAAATAACTAGGAAACATCACTGAAGAAAATTATGTGGTCCATACATAGTGGACATGAAAAAGTTGGGTAGCAAAGTTCCAGGTTATTACAGCTGGGTTGTTGGTAGGGTGCATGCCTTAGAGTGTCATTAAACAACTGACATAGAATCAATTACTTCTGCCCAGTGGGGGAGACTTTTTTCTAGGTAACCTCTAAACTATTTTCTTCCCACAACTCTTAACTCAGATTCCTCCTACTACAACTGCAGAGCTGAGCACAGACAGGATGTAGAGCAAAGATTTAGCACACAAAGAACTAATCCATTCCTGCACATCCAGGAAATGTTGGTGAAATTTTGACGAAAGCTTTGTGAAGGACAGCAAAGTAATATTTCTGGATTTCTTTAAAATCCAATTAGGAAAAGCAGTAGCTAGACCTTGGAAGTATGTTTAATGAAGACTCCATTTTAATCTTTGTTAAAAGGTAAGCAGCTGACTCTTAACATAGTCATCTCACATGAGATATATTGAACTAATATCCAAGAAAATCCCTAAAAAGAACTGCATAAAGCACTCCAATACATCATTAACAATAAGCCATCCAATAGACAAATGTCACATGATATGAAATAAAAAGGAACAGAAAATGAATATATTAAAAGGTGTTCAATCATATTGGTAATCAGAAAAATGGGGGGAGAGATATGTTATACAAATTTATACCCATTAAAGACAAAAATATGGTAAAAAAAGACAACAGAGTACATATTGGAAAGGTTTTGGAGAAACAGAAACCCTCAAACTTTATTGGAAAGAGGATAAATTAGTATGACTACTATGTAGTGTGTTAGAGAATATCTAAACATTTTAAATGTTTTAAAAATAATTTAAAAATTAAAAAATGAAGGATACAAATTTAAAAAATTTTAAAAATGTTTTAATATATCAATTAGCTTACAGCACTAGATATATCACCTACATGAATGTTTACAAATACTCAGTAGAAAACTTTTATATGGTTGTTTATTGTATTCCTCTTTGTAAAGAAGGAAACTGGAAAAAAACCAAAATCCCTTCTAATGGTATGTAGATATATAAAGGGAGGTATATTAATAAAATGAATCATAATCTAGCCATTAAAATGAGTAAATGAAATGTCTGTATCAATGTGTATATAAATATCTAAAGACAAATGAGACAGTACAACTATGTAATAATAATTTATGTAAGCTTATAGACAACTATTTCAAATTTTCCATATAATTAGATATATTGGCAATAAATTTGAAAGGAGGGGAGATGAAAATTGTCCAAAAAGAGTAATGGAGGGAATTTCTATTTTTTTCCTATTTGTTAAAAAATCTGATGCTAATACAATGCATATTTACGTTCAATAATTGTGGCTATTTACATGACTAGTGGATTATATTCTTTATAGCTTCATTTATTTCAAAATTAAAATATTTAAAATTATTATATCATATGTAAATTAAATGGTGTAACTTGTTAAGAAATGATGAAAATCTGAAGAATATATAGTGAAAGAGAAGACATTTTCAGTTATGCAGATTCACAAAGGAAGGTTTTCAAAGGAAGGGAAATTTGGTGCACACAGAAATGTCTACTGTATTGTAGAAAAATAATGTGACCCTCCAAAACTATTGCATGTGCAATAGGCATTTTGAATTTCCTAATGTTGTACATCATTTCACAATTCATCTTCACAGTCCATTCATGAACACAACAGCTTTCATGTGTTTTTAGCTGCTAATTATTAGAAATACTATTTAACCATAACTACACATTTCAAATCTTCAATATGGAAATAGTTACAAAGTTACTAGTAACACGTTTTCATCAAATTGTGCATTGATTTTAAACATTAATGATACAAAATGATCCCAGTAAGAATCCCAGTGAGTGAGGCAGCTGGGTGTCTGAGTCTATTAAGCGTCTGACTCTTGATTTCAGCTTACCTCATGATCTCATGTCTGCGGGATCTAGCCCCACGTCAGGCTCTGCACTGACAGCACGGAGCCTGCTTGAGATTTTTCTCTCTTCCCCTCTCTCTCAGAGTAAATAAATAAACTTTAAAAGAAGATTAAAGATATTTTAAAAAATAATATATATATAATATATATAAAAAATAATAAGAAGTAGCTATCGCTGATATTTAATCAATCAAACTATCCTATTCAATTTCTGAAATAGGATTTTGTTAATTATTTCAACCCGAGGAAGAATTTGAAATTGTCTGAAACAACAGGTATGCTTTTGAGTTATTTAATAATATCACTTTCAATATAAAGTGTGTAATGCCAGTTTCATGATATATTTACCCACAATTTCCAAGGTTCGGTATCGTGAAGTAAGACAAAGATTGATTAACTACATTTTATTTGTCTTTATATAAAAATGCAAGATTTTCTACAGTTCCCTTCTTGCCACAAGATAGTAAATCAATTAAATTAATATATTTATGACGTATAATTCTTTGAGGAATAACAGCTGAAGAACATCATTGACTCTTCTCTCCATCCTCTTGACTTTTTAAAGTCACTTATTGTTTGGGGCGTCTGGGTGGCTCAGTCAGTTAAGCATCCGACTTTAGCTCAGGTCATCTCACAGTTGGTGCGTTTGTGCCCCACATTGGGCTCTGTGCTGACAGCTCAGAGCCTGGAGCCTGCTTTGGATTCTGGGTCTCCCTCTCTCTGCCCCTCCCCTGCTTGCACTCTGTCTCTTTCTCTCTCAAAAATAAATAAAACATTTAAAAAATAATAAAGTCACCTATTGTCTTTATAAAGTGACAAAAGGAAAAATAAATTCCAGCAACAAAATGGCATTTTGTTACACTTTTGGTCAGCTTACAACAGAGCAATTCCATAGGTAAGGAAATGCAGAAAGAACAGTGTTACAGAAAATCAAAGTCGTAGTTAGGGGTAAATACATATTTCAGGGTACGTACCAAAAAAAAGGTGGAATTCAAAAATATTGTGAGATATAATCCATATCAGGGATGATTAATAGGACATGTGGGAAATCATAAATTTAAACCATTTTTATTTGTGTCAGTTTATCTTTTTCCACCTCACATTCCTTTGAACACACACATTTCCTAAATTCACTTGCTGAAGATCAACTTCAGTATTTAAGGAAACTGGAAAATATACCTCTTATGTTTGTAAAATAGATATGATGATGAATTAAGATACTCACATTTTGGGGTGCCTGCGTGGCTCAGTCAGTTAAGTGTCTGACTCTTGATTCAGGCTCAGGTCATGATCTCACGGTTCATGAATTTGAGCCCTACATGAGGCTCTGTGCTGACACCAAGGAGCCTGCTTGGGACTCTCTCCCTCTCTCTCTCTTTTTCTCTCTCTGCCCCTCCCCCCACTTGCTCTAGCAGTCTCTCACTGCCTCTCAAAATAAATAAATTTTTAAAAAATATACCCACATTTTGTCTAGAAGGAAAATAATAGAAATTTACTTTCATATTTTTCACATTTAGATGTTTGTGTCAAACTGAAACAACCCCACAATATTTTATTGAACATATCCTTAATTGCTCAAATGTTAAAAATGAAATATCTGTATTCATCATTCTCTCTTCTCATTTTGCTTTCTCTTTGGCCATTTTTGACATTTAGTATCATGTATTCATTACATGGTAGAAAAGGTAACAAATCAGACACATGCAATTTTTACATGTATTTTTCTGGTAACTGATTTTCATGGGGCTGGGGTAAAACAAATGTCTTTTGTTTTCATTGTTACTATTAAATTTAGAGTTGAGGTATATCATTGTGTACCTGTATATGTTGCAGAAGTTCATGAACTTTCAGAGTCCATGTCTGTCACATGACATCACTCTTTGAAAAACAACAAACAAATGTACCAAAACTGGCCTTGAAATGGTTCATTGATCCCTAGAAATCATTGCTTATGCCACTTAAAAAAATAAAACCCATCCTATTACTCTACCTGTAACTGACTGCAACCAAGAATTAATTTGCTAGGGTCAATGGCCACCATGTAAAAGAACAGAGATTATGGATTTAATTCTACACAATAAGGTCACTGCAGATTGAATGGAGGCAAACCTACCCAATTAAATCCTCTTATCTGGAAAGTGTAAATGGTGTGTGGACAAAGAAAATCTGAACCTCTTCTCACTTTGCTTTCCCCAACTGACACTAACTCATCAGATTCCTATAAAGCCTAGGGTGCTTGTCAGTTTCAGTATCCAGTCCATGATGTCTGTGAAATAAAAGTACTACCTCATATTCTTTGATATATTTCTACAGAACATATTCACCAAAGGGAAACTGTACATTTCTTTTCCTTTCATATTTTAAAATCTTGACTAATGACTATGTGTTGCCAGATACAAGGATCCTTTTCCATTGTCACTTTTATAAATATGTACCTGCTATTTAATGTTTTATAGAATAGACATCTGTTTTCTCTATATTGAGTTGGAAATATTTTGATCAGTTAGGGCAGGAGAAAAGTATCATAAGGTTGTCCTTTGCAAAATCTATTGTGTTTTCATGATATGCCCTGCATTATTATTAAGGCAGTATTGTAGCTAAGAGTTGAGTTTTGAAGTCAAATAGATTTTAGTTTGAAACCCAGTTCTTTCCTTTACTTGTAGTGACATCTAGGGCAGTTTGTGCAATGCCTCTGAAAATTATTTAAAAAAAATACCAGGTCACAGAGATGATATATTTAAAGCACTTAGCAGTTTCTGAAATATAGTAATTCTCAAAAAAGTGATGGTAGTTATTATTATTAAAAGAAAGACTGAAAATAACTGGAAGATGGAAAATATCACCATGGAAATTGAAAATGGGAATCATAAGAAAAGAAAGACAAGTGAAATAGAAACATTCATATTCACAGAAAAAAAGGAACAGATAGGTTCTAAAAATGTGAAATGCCTATGCCGAATGTGATTATTTACTTTTGCAAATAATTATTCCCTGCATCTATCAACGCATCTCTGCTAATGAAAACCATTCCTACCTGGGGCAGCAAATCAGTTACATACACATATACCACCAGTGCTCCTTTCAATGCTTTGTGAATAATCAGAAAAACCAAAATGAAATGAGTATATTTCAAGAGCCACAATAAGAATTAGAATATGTCATACATTTTCTTGTTGTAGTAATAGTGCTGGGTCCACACTGGACCATCCATGCCCTCTTGCCCTGTCACCCTAGGATCCAACTTACTTAGGCAAGGCAAACCTACTATATATTATTCTAAGTAGCATCCAGCTGCCTTCAAATATGCATTTGAATAGTCATATATTTCCATTAGTTTTCTGGTCCCATTCAACCTTGGAAACATAGTTATTGACAAAAGTCATTAAATATCAGACCCTAGCACTGTGTAATGTTAATATTTCAACAGTGTTTTATTTAATGAATGATCAGCAAGACAAGTGCTAGTTTTGTGAACCAGCCAGATATGAATGTCCTACTGATAAAACCTAAAACATGAAACATAAAACATATAGCACCATCACAAGCTTTCTAACCTTACAGTGAATAGAGATTCATTTCAGAAAAAAAAAAGTGCTATAACTGCCATTATTCTGAGTACTCAATAAAGCAGCAACGTTCACAGTGTGATCTCTGGGCTAGCATCCAACCACAAACTGTTAGCTTTCTACATAACTTTACTACATACATTTAGAGCAAGCAATTAGAAACTTTAATGGCAATTTGACAAATTAAGTCTGTTGAATGTAATAAAATGGACTCATATTTTTATCTTTGTTTGTATTTTTACTTTTATAATGATATATTTTTTAAAAAATATAACCATGTACAAGAGTTCGAAAAGGACTAAAAAAAAAAAAACACAACACCTGGTCTTTCACACAGATAGTTTGTGAGGCACTAAAATATGATTTTGCTACTCAAAGTACAGTATTCAAACTAGCATTTTTAGCAACCCCTGGGAGCATGTCAGAAACACAGAATTTCCGGCCCAATCCTGACCTACTAGTCCAAATCTGTATTTTAACAAATTTCTATGCATTTAGTATGTACATTAAATTTTAACAGCTATTTGATAACTAACATATAATAAACAGCACATATATAAATTGTGCAATTTGGTAAATTTTGACACATGTGTACAACAATAAAATCATCACCACAGTGAAGATACTGAATATATCCATCAATCCCAAAAGTTTCCTTTGTTCCTTTTAATCACTCCATTTTTCTGTTTGCCTTTCCTGCCGCATTTGTAGGCAATCACTACTGTGCTTTCTGTCACAGTATATTACTTTTCATTTTCTAGAACTGTAGGAAATGGAATCATACATTGTTCAGTCTCTTTTGCCTGGCTTTATTTATTCAGCAATTATTTTGTGATTCATCAACATTGTTACATATATCATTAGTAAATTTTTTTTATTTCCATTCTTTTTTCTTTTCTTTTCTTTTCTTTTCTTTTCTTTTCTTTTCTTTTCTTTTCTTTCTTTTCTTTCTTTCTGTTCTATCCCATGTAGCATCCTATTACATGGACATATTACAGTTTATCAATTTCCCTGCTGATAAACTTTGGTTTGTTTCCAATTTTGGAGCTATTATAAATAATGTTGGTGTTAATATTTATATACAAGTCTCTGTGTGGACATATGCCTTATTTTCTCTTTCACAAATACCTAGGAATGCAATGCTCCAACCATATGATTGCTATATGTTTAACTTATTAAGAACTCTCAAGTGCTCACTTCAGCAGCACATGTACTAAGAACTCTCAAATTATACTTGTACTATTTTACATTCCCACCAACATTATTGTTAGCATGGGGAATGATCAGTCTTTCCTGTTCCACTTTCTAATAGGTATTTGTGTTATTTCATTGTGATTTTCATTTGCTTTTTTTTGATAAGTAGTGTTCTAGAGTATATCATCTTCTGCTAATTTGCATCTGCAAGTCACATTTGGTGAGATAACTGTCAAAGACTTTTGCCCATTTTTATTTGGCTCTTTGTTTTATTTTATTGGGTTTTGAAACAAATATTCTGGATAAAACTACTTTATCACCTATATGATTCATAAATATTTTCTCACATTCTTTTATATTGTCATTCTTTTAACAGTGACTTTTATCATGCTTTTCTATTATGTATCATGGTTTTATTGGTGTATCTAAGCTATAGCCTCCTAATTCTGGTCACAAACAGTTTCTCTTATGCCTTTTTCTAGAAGTTTTATAGCTTTAGTTCTTAAATTTAGGACTCAGGTTCATTCTAAGATAATTTCTATACATAATGGAAAATTACAGTCCAAGTTTTGTTTCGTTTTGTTTTGTTTTGTTTTGTTTTATATCCAATTGCTCCAGCATCATTTGCTGAAGAGGTTAGACTGTAGTACTTGTCTTTCCACCTTCATTAGAAATCCATTGTGAGGGGCGCCTGGGTGGCGCAGTCGGTTAAGCGTCCGACTTCAGCCAGGTCACGATCTCGCGGTCCGGGAGTTCGAGCCCTGCGTCAGGCTCTGGGCTGATGGCTCGGAGCCTGGAGCCTGTTTCCGAGTCTGTGTCTCCCTCTCTCTCTGCCCCTCCCCCATTCATGCTCTGTCTCTCTCTGTCCCAAAAATAAATAAACGTTGAAAAAAAAAATTTTAAGAAATCCATTGTGGAAATATGTGTGGGTCTATTTCTGGAATCTGTATCCTGCTCCATTGATCTACACATCTGTTTTGATATGAGTTCCCCAGGGGTGCCTGGGTGGCTCAGTCGGTTAAGCGTCTGACTTCGGCTCAGGTCATGATCTCGCACTCCGTGAGTTCGAGCCCCGCATCGGGCTCTGTTCTGACTGCTCAGAGCCTGGAGCCTGTTTCGGATTCTGTGTCTCCCTCTCTCTCTGCCCCTCCCCTGTTCATGCTCTGTGTCTCTGTCTCAAAAGTAAGTAAACGTTAAAAAAAAATTAAAAAAAGATATGAGTACCCCACTTTTTGGGTAGCTGTAGCTTTATAATAATTCACGAAATTAAATAGTGTTAGTCATTCAACTTTGTTCTCCTTCAAAGTTACTTTGTCTATTCTAGATTCCTTATATATTCATGTGACTATTATAGTCAGGCTGTCAATTTCTGCCAAAAATACCTGCTTGTGTTTTAATTGGGAATGCACTGAATCTTTAGATTATTTTAGGAAAATTGACATCTTAACTATATTAAGTCTTCTGAACTATGAACATGGTTTTTCTCTCAGTTTATTTAATTCTCTTATAATTCTCTTTCATTAATACTTTGCATTACTCAATGTAAAGGTCTTATATATCTTCGTTCTGATTTATCCCTAAGTATTTTACATTTTGGATGCGATCTTAAGATGAAAATACTTTTTAAATTCAATTTCTAACTGTTTATTTCAAGTTGAAAACATTCAAATGATTTATTTTTTTGGTATATCAATTTTATATACAGCAATTTTGGTAAAGTAGATGAGGTTCTAGTAACATTTTAGATTATATCATTTTTCCTGTTATAAATGATCATGTTGTCTCTTAATAGTCTAGTCTACTATTCATTCCATCCAGTGTATTGTTTATTTTATTTATTGTGTTCTTCACCTCTTACTGGTCCTTTTTTTAACCTGCGTTAAGGTAAAAAACCTCACTGCTGTCCTCCACTATTTTCTCAAATCCAGTGAGTATTTTGTGATCATTACTTTAAATTCTCTATCCAGCATATTACTTAGCACCATTTCCCTTAGGTCTCTTGCTGTGATTTTGTCCTGTTCTTTTAGTTGAGACATATTCTTCTGTCTCTTCATTTTATCTTACTCTCTGTGTCTGTTTCTGTGTAAACCACCCTTTCATTCTTAATATAAAGCCCACTTGGTCATGATGAATTATCTTTTTTACACATTTTTGGATTTGATAGCTTAAATTTTGTTTAAAATATTTACATTTTTTTCGTGAAAAATAATGGTCTGTGTTTTCTTTCCTTATAATGTCTTTATCTAGTTTTGGCATCAGAGTAAATAGTACCTTCGTACAGTGAGTGTGTTGGGAAGTGCATCCTCTTTGTTCAATTTTTTAGAAGAAATTATGCTGGATTTATACTATTTCTTCATGAAATATTTGGTAGAGTTCACCAGTAATGTTATATAATTCTGGATCTCTCTCTCTCACACACACACACACACACACACACACACACACACGCACACACCACACATAAATGCACATATTGCTATAGGCACTTAAAATACTCCAAAGAACCAAAATCATCTTGAAAGAAGAAAGGTATTTCACCTCAACTTACATCTTAAAAAAAACTAAAAAAGAAGAAATAAAACTAATGGCAAGGAGAATAAATGAAATAAAAAATGTCAGAGAGGACAATATACTGAAAAAAAAAACAAGAGAAAGTTCTATAAAATCAAATTTGGTTTTTAGAGAATACCACACACACACACACACACACACACACACACACACACTAATTATTTTGCATGTGAATATACAGTTTCAAGTTTTTATGGTTACCTAGTTTCACTTAAGATTCTATAATTTCCACTTCTGCAAAATTATCATGAATTACTCAAAAGTACACAATAAACAAATCAAATTTACTTAATGAATTTTCTTGGACATTGAAAATACATCCACCCTCAAAAGAATCATAATGAAGTAAAGAAAAAAAAAAAGATGTCCAAACATGTTAGATTTATAATATATCAGATTGGAGATTGAGGAGCAAAATCATTTTAGTTGACAAAGTTAGTAAAATATCTTTTCTTCTTTGCTGGATATGCCCCGTGGATATGTCAATTTGAAGCTCTGTTACAATGAGAGAAAAATAAGTGAGGGCTGAATGCATAAAATGTGTTATGTTGACTTAAAGCACTTTAAAATGTAGACCCGTCCTTTGATAACTAGATTATATTTTACTCGGTGTATCTGAGCAAATAAATATACAGAAATCAACATACCTTAGCAATTACTAGCCTTCCTAGTATCATACATTTTCCACCACTCCTCTATTTCTCTGTCATTGAGTAATATAATTACTATACTGGATGTTCTTTATTTTCTGTAAAGTTATTCTTCATTCCCTGCTTTGCAATGAAGTTGAAAATATGTTAAATTGAAAAATGCTTCAATGTAAAATGAATACATCCCAACCTGCTTATTTTTAAGAGGAAATAAAAATATTTCTTCAGTAATGTGATTTCAATCTGTGTGAGTTAGCCTATACTGATTATACAAGGGAGCTAGGTTCTTATAAAAATAAAGAAAATGATTAAGCAAACTAAGAATTAGAAACAAATGAAAGTTCAATATGAAGATGAAGTTTAATTCTGTTCCTTCATTAATAGTTCCATATGTGTTTGTAGTTTTAATAGTAATCATTTTAATAACTTTCTTGAGGAAGTTTAGCTTCTGTAACTTGAGAATTTGACACATTTGCATTTGTTCCTATTCTGGAAACTCATAATGTTGAAGATATATTGAAGAGTAATTTTGTTAAATTTAAAATTCAACCAGATATGCCCTTAAACCATTTGAGACAGATGAATTGTCAATAAATATTTAATAGTTCTTCTTTTCTCAATTTTTTTTTGAAATTTAGTATCTATGAGGGAAAAAAATGAGATGGTGGAACTGTTATATCTAATGCCCCTTTCCAGTTGTCTTTCCACTTTACTGTGATACTGACTTTTTGTATCTTTTATGGATTTTACATACTCTAACAACCATAATCCGTTGCCTTATTTTAGGGGAAGTAAAATGGATAAAATTGAGACATTGTGCCACCATTAACATTAACATATTTTACTTTAACACAAAATGGGCTAAGTAGTTGCCCAGAAAATGTGCATAAAAAATTTAAGTGATATCTAAATTGCAAAGCCACTTTCTGTGATGCAGTCATTTCAAAATGTCTGATTTTGAGGTTAATATTTTCATATAGACTAGGAGAAGATCAGATCATTAATCACGTAATATAATTCTGGAAAAATTAGTTGGCTCTTAAGAGGATGTGGGATTTATCTTAGCTCCAGCTAGGAAAGAACATGAGCAAAAGAAAGAAAAATATCTTTTAAGAAGCATTACTAGAAGGTGAAAGAGGTTTTTGAAGTGGAGACTAAATAAAATGTAAACCAATTACCTTCCTTTACAAACACAGCTAGACAGGATTATTCCTAACTGGCTTAAAGATGCAAGATGTAAGATTAATCACTCAATCTGTGCTTCCCTAACTGTTCCTCCCATATATTCATCATCAAACCTGGTGAATCATAAATGGAAATAGACAGATATAGAGTGTAGATAGATTGTACACACACACACACACACACACACACACACACACACACATATCCATACATATGAAATTTGAGTTATTTGATTAGAATTAACATCATTAATTAACATCTTTGCAGCTGCAAAGAGGGTTTAAAGTCACAAGTAGTATGTTTACTTTACTTTGTCTTGATGACTTGAGACTGATGGTGAGTATGGATGACCCAGAGGTAAAGAAGTTAGATATGCATAAATGTGTGTGGTCTCTAGATTTATTCTGAGGTAAACTGGAAGACCCCTTTTATTCTATTTCTTACTGCTTTAATGAAAAAAACAAACAAACAAACAAATGCTCACCTGTAGCTCTCAGTCCTAGCAATAGTAAGATACCAGGTTCTGACTCACTTTACCCTAGGAAAATTCTACATTTTAAAAACATGCCAAAGTTTAACTTAGTCAAGGACATAGACTTCTTTCATGCTTAGCCTGTGTAGCACCATTGCAGACTGGAAACCAGAGAATAAAGTACACTATAATGTGAGAAAAAATGTTATTAAATGAATATTAGTTAAAATTTATGGAAACTCTCAAATACCCCAAAGTAAAAGTCAGCCCATGATTGAAAACTGACTTACAAACTTGTAATAAACTTTGTGATACTAATAAGCAATATGATTGCTTTGGTATTATGTCTTTTAAACAAGGGAAGGCTGTTAAGAAAACTCCCTGCTCTGTAACCAGTTGGTGGTTTGATTTGTTTATGTGGATTTGGACATATAGAACTTATTTTGTCATATAGACTCTAACAGGGTCCTGGTTAAAGCCAGGCCTGATATTGTTTTATTTTCATTTGCTGGGACTCCTAAATTTCCATTTTGGAGAAATGTTGCAAGTCTGCCTTTGTAGTTTCAAATGGAGGACAACTTATATGGGGCAGGCAGAGGGAGGCACATGTTTTTCGCATTGTATATATAAGTGTACAATGCATCATGTGCACATTTAACCTTATTTAGGTTAACTATTTTAGTTAGCATGATTGCTACTAGCTGTATATACAATATTAGTATTCCTTCAAATTTGATCACCTTTCTCCAGGTGATATGGTTAGGAATATAAAGTCAATATATGTTATTTTAAGCTTACACTGAGACTAGTTAAAAACAACTTACAAATCATTTTATAAGGAAAACAAAACTAACATTTTGAAGAAGTTATGCCTGTAGGTGAGTGTGTATGAATATGTGTGTGTGACTGTGTGTAGTGGCAAAGCATGGTATCTTCCACTTTTTGTATATAGAAAAAAACTCTTCTAAGGAAAAAGAGAGAGAGAGAATTTAACATTTATTATATACCTCCAACACTTGCATTCTGATATTTTTATAAAACAATAGCAGCAATCCTGAATTCACATGTATCTTCGATCTTTAAAGCTTGCCCCACCCCCTCAAATGCTATAATTTTGTAATCTCCAAAATTCTTCAACATTTTAAATGTATCCTCCATTTTCAGAGTATAATTCATTTGGAGACAAAAATATGAATACTACTATATAGTCTTTCTCCTATCTACACTTTAAAGAGAGAGTCCATTCACTACTGTGGGGTTGTGAATAAGATGCTTTCAGTTTCAGAGCATTTTACTATTACTACACAGATCTTAGATTGAGAATTTCATTTATGTGTATTTTGGTAGATTGCCATTAATTTTACTTATTACCTTTACAATATTAAGTATTACAGTCCAATTATAAAATTGAAATGCTTAAATCTTTATCTCTCCTTCTGTTTTTAATATGCTATGATTCTAAGCTAGGTTTTAGACATAATGTCTAAATATTCTCCTCAATTTGTTATTGAAATATTCCACAGGCAATGAATAAACCATGTTGAATTAAGATTGAAAGAACATCTCTTCAGATCAATCAGTTTGCTACTAAAATGTGTTCTGTGATACGAGTAAATCATTCTTAAGATAATAACCATAGTTATGAAGCATATTTGAAAAAATAAAGAACTATTCCATTTTTTTCTTCAAAAGTTTGAGTCAAAGCTAAATGTCTTCTAAAATACTAGGCATTCTGCCAGAACTCTGAGGGGAATGTCTTCTGCAGTTAGTATCACACTCAAATGACCACTTTCTTATACAGCACTTTAAACTTTTATCCCAAAAATAATGATATTAGCTCAGTCAATGAATTTCTAGTTGTTCTTTTAATCATTCTGACCTCTGTATAAAAAAATTGCACATATTATTCAAGTATTTAATGAGTGTCTCTGCAGTACAGTTTTACATTAATTGCTTTAGACCACTACTATGACTTGTATGTAGAAACATGCATATGAAGAAGAAATTAGGTTTCTAATTAACCAGTCCACAACAAGGCTATCTTCCAGATGTGAATTAGTCTTAAGGGCATTTATAAAGAGATGTTGTTTGAGGAATATTTGTGTCCATATCCTCACTAGTCAGGCAATTATTTATTTAGCAAAGTTCTGGCATAATTCCTGTACTATGAGCAAGCAGATTGCTGCTTTGTTTGTTTGTTTGTTTTTGGAGGCTTTTAACAACTAAGTGGGTGTATGCATTCATGCTTTAGCCCTGAGGAGTAATTCTAATCAAAGAATTTCAGGAGAGATAATCAAGGGCAATGGTGCGTATCTACTGTGAAAGAAAATTTCAAGCAGGTGGGAACTTACTAAACACTTCAACATGAGGATTAGGCCACTTAAAATGTGGTTGCTTTGACTATAGTTTCCTTTATTCTTTTCCCCCAGATCTGAAACAGACACATAACTTTTGGTAGATATGGTGGCACTCTGCATGCAGCCAGTAATCTAAAAGGAACTAAAACTCCTGAAATATCTCCAAAATTCTTTTTCAATAACTTGTTATTGGTATCTTCAATTTTACATTTAGATATTTCTTCTTCCTGCTCCCTGAAATGTCCTGTGTGACCCCTTTGCTGGGCAAGTTTTAAAGTAGAAATAATCTTGAGAAGAATAGAAGAATAAATAGCAAGTCAATGTGGAATCAATTGGTTTGCCGACAGGAAGCATTAAGAGCAGCATGAGAGAGTACTTAGTGAGCTGGGTACAAAAAAGGGGGCAAAGGAGTAAATTACAGAATAAGTAGATATGGAAACTGAATTAAAACTGCACCTATTTTAAAACATTGTTCCAAGCACTCATCACAAATGAATAATGACACCCATTAGTGAGCAATTATTTTAAAAACAGATTGTAAAATGCATTTTACCATTAACCAATTAGCTTTTAAATCTAATAGCATTTACCTTGCTTTTATGTACTAGAAAACATTCAATCTTTATTGAATGCTGGTTGGTTGATTCAAAGCATTAAAAGTGTCATAATACTCCTACTTTGATAAATTGAAATAACAAATAATTTTGAGGAACATCTAATTTCATATTTATAAAAATTTATTAAGAACATATGATGAAATAGGGGTGCCTGGGTGGCTCAGTTGGTTACGCATCCAACTTTGGCTAAGGTTGTGGTCTCACAGTTCTTGAGTTAGAGCCTCTCGTGGGGCTGTGTGCTGACAACTCACATCCTGGATCCTCCTTCAGATTCTGGTCTCCCTCTCTCTGCCCCTCGCCAGCTCACACCTGTATCTCTTTCTGTCAAAAATAAATAGACATTAAAAAATAAATAAATAAATAAATAAATAAATAAATAGACATTAAAAAACTAAAAAAAGAACATATGATAAAATAAAGATATATATTAATATTTAGTAATACATGAGTATATGAATTTCAATTACTTTAAATATAGTAGTCAAATTTACATAAAATGTACTTTTCCAAAATTAGTGACTACAAATTAAGTCAATCTAAATTGCAAATTGTTCTGAGATATACATTTGTATGTATATATAAAGAGAGAGACAGGGGAAGGGGAAGAGAGGGAGAAAGAGAATCTGAAGCAGACTCTACACTCAGCATGGACCCTAAGGTGAGGCTTGATGTCATGAGGGTGAGATCATAACCTGGGCCAAAATCAAGAGTCAGGACGTGTAACTGGGCCATCCAGGTGCCCTTAAATAATGAAACGCTTATAGAAAAATAAAAGGGGGGTGCCCAAGTGGCTCAGTGCGTTAAATGTCCAACTTTGGCTCAAGTCATGATCTCACAGTTGTGAGTTCGAGCTCCATATCAGGCTATTGACAACATGGAACCTACTTTGGATTCTCTTCCCACTCCCTCTCTGCTTCTCCCCTGCTCATGCTCTCTCTCTCAAAAATAAATAAACACTTAAAAAAGATAATCAATAAAAGGTAAAAAGGACCTAATTAAATATATTGATGAGTTCTTTAATTTTTTTTAATCATACATTGACCTACTTTCAATTTCATTTGTTTTGGGAGCAACTAACAGAAACCTTAGAGATTTTTACAATGGGAGATTTTTATTATAACAGTAAGTCTAATAACTAACTTATCTGCTCTTTGGACTGACTGATCCACATCCCTATTTGTAATGGGGTTTATGATACCAATTTCTAATCACACACAAATGATCACCTCCCTGTTTGTCTTAAATAAGGCATGCAAAGAAGCAAAGTATTCAGAATAAGAAGTTTCTTATTCTAATAGTGTGTGTGTGTGTGTGTGTGTGTATGTTTGTGTGTGTTTGGGTGTGTAGTCTTGGAGTTTTTTATATATAATATCACCTGCCAACAGAGATTATCAGATTTTTACTATTGAATATGATGTTAGCTGTGGGCTTCTCATATATGGACTTTATTACGTTGAGATAAATTCATTCTACACCTGGTAAAGTTGCAGGATATAAAGTCAACGTATAAAAATCAATGGCATTTCTACAAATTTAACAAAGTTTTTGAAAAAAGAATTAACGAAAAACAATCACTTATAATAGCCATCAAAAACAATAAATATGATTAAACTTAACAAAAAAGGCAAAGTACTTGTACATTGAAAACTATAAAACATTAATGACAGAAATTAAAGTGAACACAAATAAATAGACAGCCCATGTTCATGGATTGAAGGATTTAATAGTGTTAAAATATCTTATGTACCAAAATTAAAAAAAAAAAAAATCAATGTAATCCCTATTAAAATCCCACGACACTTTTCACAGAGAAAAAAATCCTAAAGTTTATATGAAATCACAAAAGACCCCAGAAACTTGGGAAAGAAAAAGCACTATGCTTTCTGATTTCAAATGTAATACAAAGGTACAGTAACCATAACAGGATGATACTGGCAAAACAAACAAACAAACAAACATAGACCAATGGAATAGAATAGAAAGCCCAGAGGGTGGTTGGGTGGTTCAATCAATTTCAGCTCAGGTCATGATCTCATGGTTTGTGAGTTGGAGTCCCACATTGGGGCTCTCTGCTGTCAACATGGAGTCTGCTTCAGATCCTCAGATCCTGCTGAATGCAATCCCACTTTCAGGTATATATCCAAAATAACTGAAATTAAAATCTCAAGGAGATATCTAACTTCTCACAGTCATTGAAGTTTTATTTGCAACTGCCAAGATATTGAAATGTTCACTGACAGACAAACAAATAAAAAATATAGTATATACATAAAATGGGTAATATGTCAGCCTTAAAAAAAGAAGAAAATCCTGCTGCACACACATAAAACATGAGTGAAACTAAAGGACATTACATTAAGTGAGATAAATCAGTCACAGGACAAATATTTCATAATCTCATTTAAATGACATATTTAAGAGAGTCAAACCCCTGCAAACAGAAAGTAGAATAATGGTTGTCAGAGGACGGAAAATAAGAGGTCACTGTTAAATGGGTATAAAGTTTCAGATTTCTAAGAATACTAATTTCTAAGATCTGCTATACACATTGTGCCTCTATTGTTCAGTATTGTGAATGTACTAGATTGTTCACTTAAAAAATTGTTAAGGGGACAGTATTCCAATTAAGTGTTCTTACTACAGTCAAAAAAAGAGATCTCTAGGGAAGCCTGGGTGGCTCAGTCGGTTAAGCATCTGACTTCAGTTCAGGTCATGATCTCACAGTTCGTGAGTTTGAACCCATGTCAGGCTCTGTGCTGACAGATCAGAGCTTGGAGCCTGCTTTGGATTCTATGTCTCCATCTCTCTCTGCCCCTTTCTGCCCCTCTCTCTCTTTCTCTCTCTCCCTCTTTCAAAAATAAATAAAAAATAAACAAAATTTAAAAAGAGATCTCTTAATAAATGCTTTACTTCTTTGTAGAGTAAATGCATGAGTCCACAGTTCTCTATGGTATCCATTTTTGCTTATTATATTAAATTAGACTATGATTGAAAAAAATAATACCATGTTAACATAGACTGTTATCTAAATTTATAGAATTCTCTTTTTTAATGTTTATTTATTTATTTTGAGAGAAAGAGTGTGAGCATGGCAGGGGAAAAGAGAGAGAGGGGGAGAGAGGGAGAGAGCAGACTCCACACTGTCAGCATGGAGACAGACACAAGGCTCGATCTCACAAATCATGAGATCATGACCTAAAGTAAAATCAAAAGTTGGATTCTGAGCCAACTGAGCCCCCCAGGAGCCCCTAGAATTTTCTTTTTGAGTGTCTGGTGACATTGTCACCAGCATTGCAAATAAATTTGGAATTTCCCTTTATTATGTTTTCTTTCATCAATTTTCTTCATGAATTCATCATGAATTTTCTTCTTTCTACTTTTTCCTCACTTATTATAATTTGATTTTCTCAGATACTTCTATTATGATATACAATATGATAGAATAGAATAGAATAGAATAGAATAGAATAGAATAGAATAGAATAGAATAAAATAGAATAGAGCAATATAATATAAATATATATAACATAATATCCACTATACATATTGGCTCATACATTTTTTTTGTTGCATCCTCCCAACCACGATATTAGTTTTATGTCTTTCTACAATTCTCTATCACATCTATTTGCTATCCTCATACATTTTCCAGTAATCAAACTCTCTAAGTTTCCCTATGGTCATCTGTCTTCCTTCATTTAATATATTAAGATTAACTTTTCACAAAAAAAATTATTCCAAAGAAAGTTGTCTGTAGATTGTGTACCTTAGTGTAGTAGTCTTAGTGTCTGTAGATTGTGTACCTTAGTTAAAAAAATATCAGCAAGGAACATATTCACAAATATAACAAATGCATAAGTATTTTTATTGCAAAAGCATAATATATTAATATGTATCATAAAAAATTAAAATAGAAGAAAAGGAAGCAAACAAGTAATTCCCCCCTCCCCCCACAAATAATTTGACTGTGGGAGTTCTTTAACTTTCCTCATCTCAGGGCTCACAATTTGAGAACTGCTGATTTAAATCTATGTACACATAATCTGTGTTCTTTTAACGAATACACATGCAGTTTTAAATATTTAGATTTAAAATTTACTCTGAATCTCTCTTTATGTCCTAATCTGCATGCATGTGTGCACTATGTGTGTGTGTGTATGTGTGTAAGTATGTATGCTGCATAAATAAAACAATACTGCTAACAGAAAACCATTCTAGACTGATATGGAAGACAGAAAAAACATAATTACTGGGTTAGTCTTAACAAATGTGTATGCATATAAATCGGCATAAAAATGACTACAAAGTTAGGGCAAAATGTCACATATTTTATACAGAAAAACAGGAGAAAGAACAGTGATTTCCTTATTTTTGACAAACAAAAGTGGCTTCCCTTTGTGACCATAATCTGTAAATCTGAAAGACCCCTGAGTTAATTCCAAAGGTATGTTTTTGCAAGTCTAAAGGTTATTAGAGATAACCTCTAGAATATCTAGATATCCCTTGGAGAGATCTCTTCATTGTAAAAACTGGAGGCAAAGCATATCCCTAGATAGATTTATCTCTAATAAAAAATTAAAATAAAAGCTCAGTTTCTTACTATCTAAAGAAACATTGTTTAAAACAAGAGATGAAGATAATTTATTTGCCTTTTATAAATGGAGAAAATAATTTTAATTTACCCTTAAAGTACTTTTCATTGTTCCACAGGTTATAATTCAGCAAACAAAGTAAACTATTCTGTGATTTTTTTTTCTATTCTTGCCTGAATCTACTCATTCATTTTTGTATCTTCTACTTTACTGAGCACTGTTTTTTCAACCAGTTCAGTGTTCAATAGAACGGGCCCTTGATAAATATAATTCAATAGCTTACTTACTAAAATAAATCCCATGAAAGTTCTAGAGCAAAAATTGCTCCAAAATCTCAAAGCATAATATAGATGAACAGTAAATCACTGACACTTTAATAGTGATATACTATATTTCTCATAATATTGGATTTTTATATAAAATATCATCAGATTGATAATAGAGATTAATTTTAAAAATGTATCATATATTTTAGATTAAAATTCCACATTGCACTATCACTAGTAAGTCTCTTGGAGTGAATGAAATTTTCCAATAAAGTAAATATTAAACTGAATCCATAGACATTATCTTGGGCTAAAGAAACAGTAAATAATGTTATGTTTCCTATGCTAAATGATCTGCTCTCCCTAATTCAATTACTATTAGAATGCACCAATTATAAATACTGTTAGTTTGTTAATGATACAAATTTGAAGGAAACACTGGACCAAGAAACAAGCAGCTAGTAAAATTAAAAAGAACGGATATTATCAGCTGTATAACTGTGACACAAGATACTACACATGCTGTAGAACTGTGATTATAAAATTGTTAGCACATCCATAAAATTTGGGGCTTTCAGATTTTCAGGGGATGAAGAGAAGGAGAGACGTTGAGGGACCTTTTGTATACATCAATGACAGAAATCTAATTTTTCTTCTGATTAGAGTCACAGAGATGACTGACTTGACTGAGAAGTCATGTATTTAAAAATAGTACAGGAGTGCCTGGGTGGCTCAGTTGGTTGAGAATACAACTCTTTATATCAGCTCAGGTGGTGATCTTGTGACCCAGGGATCAAGCCCCTTGTCAGACTCTGTGCTAAGGTTAGAGCCTGCCTGGGATTCTCTCTCACTCCCTCCCTCTGCCCCTCCCCTGTTCATGCTCTCCCTCTCAAAATAAATAAATATTTTTAAATAATACAAATGTTATTTATCTAGCAGTATAACAACAACAAATTAAAAGAGAAACAAAAACTTAAAGCTGATACCAAATTGTGCAACTATTATAAGATTCTTCTACTCTCTATCCATACTACTATCTTTAGAATTGATATTGTGGGGGTAAATGGCAGGCTGTTCCAAGATTCTGGCATGAAGATTATTTTGACTTAAAAAATAATCAAAACCCAGCAGATTCAAGAAGAGCTCTTTGTCTCCCTTTCAAATGCCTAAAACTAATCTAGATAGAGGATCTGCTCCAGGAACAGAGCTATCACCACAGATAACTACTTTATGATTTCAACTATGTATGGTAGGGAGGAATCCAGCAAGTCCTGTGTGATCAAAATTCTCTCTTTGTCCCATTGTTTATGTGTGGCCAAACATTTGTTTACTACATTTGTTTTCTCATTCTTTCTGAGGAATGCATTCCTTCCTTTTAAGTACCCGACCCCTACTCCCTTTTCCTTAGTTCAGGATGACAAATATACCTCATTTTGCTTTACTACCATTGGAATTTCCATGTCAGTGTGGGTTTCCTGTACATATGCAATTAGATTTGATATTTTCCTATTAATCTGTCCCATGTTAATTTGATTCTTAGTCTGGCTAGAAGGAC
Source organism: Acinonyx jubatus (assembly GCF_027475565.1). NCBI lineage: Eukaryota > Metazoa > Chordata > Mammalia > Carnivora > Felidae > Acinonyx > Acinonyx jubatus. The sequence continues at coordinate 90,494,879 of NC_069385.1, read as the reverse complement.
TTGAAGGGGACTAGAAGGAATTCTTGCTCCTTGATAATATCCAGGTTGGAATTCTTTAGTAATGACATAAATAGCTTATTGATCAATGAGATTACAGAAAGTAATGGGCCATTAACAGTGATCAAGTCTGATGCTTCATGTTAGTATCTTTGGATGAAAGGTCCTAAGTGTAAAGGACCATAAGAAGAAAAGCAGTATAACTGCTCATAAACATGAGGCATTTTTTAAGTGTTCATTGCCATTTCATTAACACTAAATAACACTATTCCTCCAAAATATTCATATTTATGAATTAATCTGATTACATCCATTGTCTTTATACTATTCTGTTAAAATTTTATGATCTATAAACATCTAGAATATTTATACTTCATTTTCTTCTTTGAGTTGTATATTAATTAAATGATCATTAAGAATTCCCCCCACCTAACTATGAAAAAGTGGAGTTTGATTTCTGATGCTGTTGGGAACAAGACTCAATTTACACTGCAGTTGACTTTTTTTGCAGCTCTCCAATAAAACAAAACAAAACAAAATGAAAAAGATATGGAGAATATCATCAAACTGGTTGAAAAAAAATTCTCTTTGAAGGAATCCACTTCAAATAAAGCTAGTATAAACCAAACATCACAGAATATATGAATGCTTGATTTCTTCTGCAGCAAATAAAGTTTGTGTGTTAACTGTGTATCAGGCACTGTACTAAAATGATATAGAAATGAAAATAAAGAGCAAAGTACAATCCATATTTTCAATGCAAGCATCCTTTGGGGGTGTGGGTGGGAAATCTGCCCGTAAAACAGATCATTAATATTCAGCATGCTAAGTAATACAGTAGTTACAAACAAAATGCAAAGGAAACTACTGCAGGAGACTAAATATCCATGGGGAAGGTGAGAAAGGAGCTCCAGAGGGAAATAATGTTAGAAATGAGCTGTGAAAGATAAATAAGAGTTTCTCAAATAGAGAGTACTGAAGGAAAAAAGATAGTTCCAAGAAGAGAGAAGAGAGATTTTTCCTCTCTTTCCCCCCCTCTTTCTTTGTCTCTCTCTTTCTCTGTCTCTCACACACGTGTGTGCGCGCGCGCGCGCACACACACACACACACACACACACGAATTGATTTTTTTTTAAATATGAAATTTATTGTCAAATTGGTTTCCATACAACACCCAGTGGTCATCCCAATAGGTGCCCTCCTCAACACCCATCACCCACCCACCCCTCCCTCCCTCCCACCCACCCCCCAACAACCCTCAGTTTGTTCTCAGTTTTTAAGAGTCTGTTATGTTTTGGTTCCCTCCCTCTCTAACCTTTTTTTTTTTAATTGGTTTTTTATTTTTTTATTTTTTTTAAGGTTTATTTATTTTTGAGACAGAGAGAGACAGAGCATGAACGGGGGAGGGTCAGAGAGAGAGGGAGACACAGAATGTGAAACAGGCTCCAGGCTCTGAGCAGTCAGCACAGAGCCCGACGCGGGGCTCGAGCTCACGGATCGCGAGATCGTGGCCTGAGCCGAAGTCGGACGCCCAACCGACTGAGCCACCCAGGCGCCCCTGAATTGATTTTTTAAAGGAGTGTCAGGAGTACTTAACATGTAGACCTGTTTGAGGGCTCAGATCTTAATTTCTAAGAGATTTCCAAATGTGGAGAGAATTGGAACCAGAGTGTTCATGGTGATAGCCTCAAAGAAAGGAATTTCAGTGAATTAAATTTTGTATTTCCATACATTTCCTCACATCCGTAACGATGTCAGCTGCTGAACTACACTGTTGTGGGAACACTTGTTTTATTTATCCATTGCATATTGAGGAACTGGCCATGAAGTGAAAATGGTGGTACTGACCTTTTATTTGTTTTTGCTTCTGAATCAGAGATTCAGCATAGGTAATATTATACTGAAAATTTTAAAAATTCAGATTTAAAAATTTGCAGGCACTGAGAACTTTTAACGTTTTAAGTCTATTTAAATTAGTAAATGTCGGGGCGCCTGGGTGGCGCAGTCGGTTAAGCGTCCGACTTCAGCCAGGTCACGATCTCGCGGTCTGGGAGTTCGAGCCCCGCGTTGGGCTCTGGGCTGATGGCTCAGAGCGTGGAGCCTGTTTCCGATTCTGTGTCTCCCTCTCTCTCTGCTCCTCCCCCGTTCATGCTCTGTCTCTCTCTGTCCCAAAAATAAATAAAAACGTTGAAAAAAAAATTAAAAAATTAATGTTTATTTAAAAATAAATAAATAAATTAGTAAATGTCTTCCAGTTCTCAAACATATCTAAGTGGAAACCATGGATCTGATACTAAAAAAAGTTTTCAACCACGTTAGATTATGATTGAATAAAAGATGTGAGATTATAATTAATTATGTAAATTGTTTCTCTTTGGGATATTTTGTGGCTTCAAAGATACCTGTTTGTAAAAGCATGATTGCTTCTGATTAAAAAATGTGCCTGCTTCACTAAATAGAGATCTAAAAGAGCCTAGATTAGCTTTTGAATTTCGGACATGCACATAAAAACCTAATATGCATGACATCTGTCACCCTCCACTAAAGGACACAGGTGTGAAAGGCTATAGTAGCAAGCATTCGGAGTACAATTTGAAAAACACCAATTATGAAAATACCAACATTTTAGGAAAAAATTGCATTAAAATTATAGTTGCATCCAGTTACCTAAAGAAAAGGAAGAACACAAGTAAAAAATTGATGATACATTCTATCAACATATTAAAATATATTCCTCTTCTCATAGAAAATTTCAAATATACTTAAAAACATTTATTTTTTATTTATTTATTTATTTATTTATTTATTTATTTATTTATTTATTTTTGAGAGAGAGAGAGAGCACACAAGCAGGAGAAGGGCAGAGGGAGAGGGAGAGAGAGAATCTTAAGCAAGCTGCATGCTCAGCACAGAGCCCAACTTGGGGCTTGGTCTCATGAAAGTGAGATCCTGACCTGAACTGAAATCAAGAGGTTGCTTAACCGACTGAGCCACCTATGTGCCCTTACACTGACATTTTTTAAAAATGGGCTTTCAAAATAATCCTTTGTATTGGAAAAAACAATAACAAAAATAATTACTAAGCTCCTCCTTGACCAACCTGCTGGATAACTGAAATAGAAAGGTATTACAAAATTCAAAATTAACAGTATTTTTTATCTAACTAAATTCACTTTAAATAAACATGCAGTTAACATAAACATGGTATTGTTAGCATGGAGAATTTACATAATTTTCTCTTTTAAAAATACCAATTATTGATATATATATATATATTTAGTTAAATATTTATAGTTAATTTTTTTGAAACAGTTTTTGTTTCACATAGTGACATTGCTCATATATTTTTACAATAAAAATATAATAAACACAAAATAAGCAGAATAGGTATGTAATATATTAAACCAAAAATGGAAAATATAAGATGAGAATGATTGTTTTTTAATCTAATCTCCCAGACTTCTACTTAATCAAGTATTCTCTTTGACTTGAATGGTGAATCACTCAACTATTCACTCTTTAACAGTTAAACAATTCAGGGGTGCTTGGGTGGCTCAGTTTGTTAAGTGTCCAACTGTTGATTTCAGCTCAGGTCATGATCTCTTGGTTTGTGAGATTGAGCCCCACATTGGGCTTGTCCTGACAGTGCAAAGTTTGCTTGGGATTCTCTCTCCATCTCTCTATCCCCCTCCTTTGCATTCTCTCTCTCTCAAAATAAATAAGTAAACTTTAAAAACAAAACAGTTAAATAGTTCAAAGACAAATCTAAACATGAAAAAAATTAGCTTAGTAAAAATACTTAAATATATTCTTCCAAAAAATTTTATACAGTTAACATAAATAAGACTTTCTTTTTGGTTTACAACTTTCTGCTTTCAACCAAAATGTTGATATCTGACCAACAAAACAAAAAATCTATACTTTTTTGTCACTAACATAGACAGTAATTCAATTACTCTCTTCATAAACACACTTTAAAAATATATATATTTATTTATTTTGAGAGAGAGTGTGTGAGTGGGGGAGGGGCAGAGAGAGAGACAGAGAGAGACAGAGAGAGAGAGAATCCCAAGCAGTCTCCATGATGTCAGCACATTGCCTGATGGGGGTCTTGATCCCACAAACATAAGATCATGACCTGAGCAGACATCAAAGTCAGAGCCTAAACAGACTGAGCCACCAAGGCACTCCTCTTCATAAACACAATTTTTAAGTCAAAGGTCTAAACACTTTAATTTAATTTAATTTAAAAACGATATGTATATGTCCATTCTTTCCCTGAAGAACATTTTTTGAGAAATATAACAGGAATTTGTAAGGCATTTTCTTAGATTACCTCATTTAAACCTCCTAAACACTCTATGGGATACATGCTATTAGTCTTCCCAGATTTAAAAATCAGGAACTAAAATATTTAGAGATTAGATAAAATGGGAAGGACACATGGATTTGTAAATGGTGGAGAATATAGAATTAAAACTGGTTAGTTTTTAACTTTTTTTTTTTTTTTCAATTTCAGAGAGAGAGAAGGAGCATGCACATGTGTGAGCAGGAGAGGGGCAGAGAGAGAGGGAGACAGGATCCAAAGTGGGCTCCACACTGAAAGCCAGCAGAGGCCTGATTCAAGGCTCATACTCCCAAACCCTGAGATCATGACCTGAACCAAAGTCAGATGCTTAACCACCTGAGCCACCAAGGCACGCCCCCCCCCCTTTCTTCTTCTTTTTTCAAGCAAGAACTTTGCATTACAAAAGAAAAAAAACTTGCCTTAAGGAACAATTTTTGGGCTAAGTACAAGGCACTATATCAGCATTTTAAAAATTGCACATTTTTCTTGAGAATGAGTTATTTTTATTGTTTTGTGGAAGATTCCCATAAATTATTTATATTTGAAATGCTGACTTAACATCATCATCACTTTCCTGCCCCCAAGAAACTTCTTCACAACTAAGTTAATTCATCTTTGTTTAGTTATGTTTTTATAGGTTAAATGGCTGCTTTTATTTGACAAATTAAGCACTTTAGAATTTATTATTGGGTCTTGGTTTTAACAGTGTGATTTCATTGCAACTCTTTCAGTGCTCATATAAAAAGGAAATGGTTTTGAGGTTTGAAATAAGGTTGAAACGTTAAAAGTGTTCACATGATCAAATGAACACATTTAAAGTGAACAATCAGATCATTTTAAGGTTTTTCCTAATAAAACTATTCACTATATAATTCTAATTGGGAATCAGAATTAGTTTATATATATTATATAATATTATATTGTCTCTATTTCAACTGTCTTAAAATAATACATTTTTAAAATGATGAAAATTATCTGTGAACTAGATTTATCAAGAAAGTAGTAAACAAGGATGTCAATTTTCTTTCTTTTTATGTTTATTTATTTATTTTAAGAGAGAGAGAGGATGGGGGCAGAGACAGGGAGAGAGAGAGAATCCCAAGAATCCCACACACAGAGCGGAGGCTGATGTGGGGCTTGAACTCACAAACCATGAGATCATGACTTGGGCAGAAACCAAGAATCAGATGTTCAACTGACTGAGCCACCCAGGCCACCGAAAGTTGTTGTTTTTTTAATTTTAAGTAGGTTTGGGAGCTTGGGTGGCTGTTGATTAAACGTCTGACTTAGGCTCAGGTCATGATCTCACGGTTTGTGGGTTCGAGCCCTGCATCAGGCTCTGTGCTGACAACTCAGAGCCTGAAGCCTGCTTCAGATTCTGTGTCTCCCTCTCTCTCTGCCCCTCCCCACCTTGCTCTCTGTCTATCTGCCTCTCAAAAATAAATAAATGTTATTATTATTTTTTTAAATTTTAAATAGACTCCACAGCCAATGTGGGGCTTGAACTTATGACCCTGAGATCAAGAATCACATGCTCTATGGACTGAGCTTGTCAGGTACCCTATGGAATTTTTTTTAAAAATCATGTTCTTATATTTGTATCAATATTCTGTGTGAAAACTCTTTGAAATGTTGTTATGGAATATATATATAGATGATCAGTAGTAATACGCCATTTAGGTAATTAGCAAACTTATGTGCTATGAAGATGTGTTGAATTTTTTTTCTTTTCTTTTTTTTAATGCTTATTTATTTATTTTGAGAGAGGGAGCAAGTGCACAAGTGGGGAAGGAGCTGAGAGAGAGGGAGAGAGAGAATCCCAAGCAGGCTACGTGCTGTTAGCACAAAGCCTGATGTGGAGCTTGAACTTACCAACCATGAGATCATGCCCTGAGCTGAAATCAAGAATTGGACACTTAACTGACTGAAGCACACAGGCACCTCTATGTGTTCAGTACTTTGAATAGATTCTCTTATACAATGAACACAACAATCCTAGGAAGGAATTTATTGCTATTCCCATTTTTCAGGGGAAGAAACTAAGCCTATGGGAATTCAAATGACAAGCCCAAAAGCACACAGTTGTCTGAGAAGGTGAGCATGTAATGTCTCCAAATGCTAAACTTGAAAGGGAAATTTCTTTAGATTTCTTTATAATAGCAAATGTTTTATTTGACTAATACTTTACATTGATTTGAAACCATTAGAGTATGCTAAACCTGACACATTATTCAAAAACCACCAACAATGAGACATTCTAGTTTAGTGCTCCTTCCAAAAACAAGAAAAATGATTCTAAAAATTGATTTGGAAGTGTTACAACAAATATTGTCAACTAGGATAGAAAAGCTCAAAACTGTATTTGGAATAATTTAGGACGATAAACTGCTAAGGATAGCCAAATTATTGCACCAGTAAATATGACAAACATCATTTACTCATGCTTAAAGTGTAAATCACATTGGCAAAAGATGACCTGACATAAAACTATTATTGTCTTAATTAATTAAGCAAATATGTTGATACTTCCTTCACGATGTCTATTATTTCTATTTTCCATTTTCCTTGCAAGCATCATAGTTGCAACCTTTGTTTTAATTGACAAGGATATATATCCCATTTACAATCTTTCTTGTCTCCATTTCTCTGCACACTTCTTGAAGATTAAAATTTTACAAAGACTGTGTCTTGAGTAGTTACCTTCTAGTGTAGCTATGTTCAGAATGGTCACACTATTTAGACCTATGGAACCTCAGGGCTCATGTTAGCATGACTCTTTGTGGTGGGAGAGGGGGGGAAGATGATTTTAACTAACAGTCTATGACACATGAAAACATGGAGGATCCAGTACCAGGTTCAAGGGCACCTCACTCAGTCGTGTGATCTTTCTTTTATGCTATGCTTATTCCAACTTTAGGATTTATCTATCCTACCTTGTCATTAATTACATTATAAGAGTTCTGGAAGGGCAAGGGAAATGACCATAATAAATGTATACAATTCATACAATAAATAAACATAATGAATATCCATAATAATTAATAATTAATATGGATATGTACAAGCAATTAGTGTGAATGAAGAAAAACTGTTAGATATAAAGGTATGATGCTGCCTCTTCCATTGGTTACTCAAGAGCATATTTAGTGTCTTCAAATAGATTTTAAGAGGTCATTAAAAAAGAGGTTTTACAGAAGAGACTCATAAATATGGAGAACACACTGAGGGTTACAGGTGGGGTTGTGGGATGGGGGATGGGCTAAATGGGTAAGGGACACTAAGGAATCTACTCCAGAAATCATTGTTGCACTATATGCTAACTAATTTGGATGTAAATTTAAAAAAATAAAAAATAAAACAAGTTAAAAAAAACAAGTATAAAAAAAAGAGGTTCTATACTTCTTGTGAGGTATGCAGTAGTTTGAAATGGCTTCAAAGTAAATACTGGAATAAATGTAAATAAGAATCTCTAATATGCCTTTCACTCTCATTGCATTTATAAATAAAACTTGATGTTAATTATACAGATAAGAAAAGAGGTCCCAAATAAATCTTTTTGATATGAAATATTTAACATTTTTAGAGACATCATTGGAGTTATTTCTTAAAATAATTTATTTATTGTATTATATCAAGTATCTTTCTGTAATATCACAGTCATTACAATAATTGTCAATTTGGATTTTTTCATGTTTTGAAAATTCTTTTGCATATTGACATTTATTCTTAAAGAATATTTGAAGAATTAACTTTAAAGTAGAAAGATTTCTATGCTTTCATGCAGAAAAATGGTAACTAAAGATGCTCCGGACATCTTAATGTGAAAAGAATAGGCAGAGGTTTCCTTATACCTCCATGGGTGTATTCTGCAACTTATACCAAAAATTATAATTTATATATTATATTATATTATATTATATTATATATTAATTATATATATTTGCAATTTATACATTATAATGCAATTTGAATTATTAGTATGTTGACATATTAACAATATTATTATATTAAAGTTATTTCTGGATGGAAATGAAATCTGTAATTTAGAGTGTGATATTTAATCAGCATCTAACTAATAAATATGTACATGTGGAGATAATAAGAAATGCCTGCTATTAATTAACATAATGGTTTAGGTACCCAGGTATGGATGAGACACAATTTAAAAATGGCAACCTTCCTGTTTATGGAAATATCACAAAACATAAAGGAGATCCCTCCTTTTCCTTTAAGCCTTAGCCAATTACAAAAACCAAACAAACAAAAAAAGGTGAACCATCTCCACCACTACCAGAACAACAGGGAACAAACCTAAAGGAAGGCACGAAACTGCAAGGACAACAAATAAAAGAAAAAAGACACAAGCATGGAGTGAGAACAACATAATTTTAAAGACAAAAAAGAAAAAAGTGAATTCATTTCCTTATCTCATGGAAAAGGCTGAAATTCATTGCTGCAAGAAGAAAACCAGAAAAAAGTATTTACCTGTGAAACTCTAGGTTTAGAAAATTAGCACAATCAGGAACATTAAAAGTTGGAATGGAGCAGTAAGGGTTTGAGGTTATAATTACTTGTTGAAAGTCCTGCATAGATAGCATTTAGAAGCCCAGATCTTTTTCCTTCAAATGCACGTTGCTATTAGAACACTTGTCTCCCATAAGAGAATATCAATATTAATTCATGTTTTTGAAGTTGTTGCAGTAGAGTGACTTTGCCTTTGGAGACACCAAGCACACAGAGAAGTAGGAGTGCTTTCCTAAAACCAATCAATGAAAGAAGTTCTATTATAATAAACTGTAAGATTTCCACTTGCTATCCAATTCTTAGTTCTCAGAACACAAGGTTAATGCTTAGCCCAGCTTCCATTTGCATCATAGACTTGTGCCTTATGGAGTTTGCAGTAAGCCAAGCTAGAATTGGGAAGTATTGGCAAGGATATGGAATAAAAATGAGTGTTGTACATTAATGTTGGAGTCTAAATTGTTGCAACTACTTTAAATAACTAGCAGTATGTATGTCATATGACCCAGCAAAACTACTTCTAGGAAACCAATAAAAACATGTGCATATGTACACACAAAAAAGACATATTTTGATAACAGAACTATTTGTATTAGTCCCTAAATGGAATCTGTCTATATTCCAATCATCAAATAAATAGATAAAATAATGGTAGTATATTTATACATTACTATAGCAATGAGAACAAACATACTAGAATTATATGTATGGGTACAGATGGAAGTAATAAATAAAGTGTTCAACAAAAGAAGACAGACACAGAAAAATTACATATTGTATGATTCTGATTATATAAAGATGAGGATAGTTTCAAGGGTGCTGGTAAAGTTCTATTTCTCAGTCTGAGTAGTGGCTACAATAAATTTGCTGAATTTGTGAAAATATTGTGAACTGTACCATTTGATTTGTATATTTGCCTATTTTTATGTTATTCCTCAGTTAAAATTTGATTTCTCTATATACATACATATACACATACATGTTCACAGATATGTACACATATATGAATCTGTACACATATATGATATTTCTAAATATACTCATACATGTATTTATACAAGAATATTATCAGACATTTGAAGGTAGATTCTTAAATGAAATGGGTTGAGAAAACAATACATCAAAACTAAGAATGAAAACACAGCATAAAAAGAACTAATGAAGGAGTAGAAGAATTTTCTTTGCGCACAAGTATAATTAATATCCTTTGAGAGATAAAATAATGTAAACAGAAACAAAACCAATACAGGCACTGGAAGATAAAGTTGAGGAAATTCTCTACAAAACAAAAAATCAAAAGGTAAAGAGATGGAACATGTGTGTGTATATGTGTGTGTCTATTGTAGTAAGTGATTAGACTAAGAAGCTCAATATTCAAATAATACAAATTCCAGCCAAATATACAATAAACATTGAAAGAAAAGAAATGATTAAAGTAATAATATTAGAAATTTCCTGGAACTGAATGACAAGACATATGAGTCATTAAATGTCCAGTAGAACAAGCAGAAGTAAGCCTTAGTGCACCGGTTTACAGACCTAAAAGCTTCCAGAGAGTAACAAACAAATGAATATTAACAAATGAGTAAAATATAATTGAAGGGTAGAATAAAGTCCTTTTCAGATCCACAAGGTTTCTGGTAGCTGAAGATTTACGTGCTCCTCAAAAATGACAACTATGTAATAAAAGAGGAACCAAAGAAATTGGGATACTACCATTAAAAAAAAGACATGAAGGTAATTCATAAGATAATGACAAAGAAAAGATCAGGAAATTGACTGGAAGTCATATTAGAAAGGATACACTACAGATTGAATGTGGAAGACTTGTGTTATAATCCTACAGCTACACGGAAACAAATTCTGCTAACAACTTTGGAGATATTAGAAGCAGATCCTTCACTGGGCAAACTTCAGATGTAAACCCAGAACTTTGGCTTTGTGATACTCTAATCAGAGGACCCAACTAAGCCTCATCCAGACTCCTGACTAATGGAACCTGTGAGATAGTAAATGTGTTTGGTATTAAGTTGCCAAGACTGTGGTCATCTGTTATGTAACACAGAAAACTAGTACAATAAATATTTCATAGTATTTGTTTCCCAGTAGAAAGTTGTTGGCCTATTTCAATTTTCTCCTTATTTATTCTCCTTCATATGCCAGATTTGGTCACACACTTGCAAGTCCTCCCCCAGCACAATTCACATGAAGCATCATTTCATACTTTGCCCCAAGGTGGGAGAAACGACTGCCAGTACTACTGCAATAGGTTTTCTTAAAATAGCATGTATAATCCTATAAAATTGAGCAATTTTATGATTTTTTAACATCAGGAAATTTTAAATAATATAATATATGCTCATATGCATAGGGTTCTCCAAAAGGGAGGTGCATAATATTCAGTATACCGTGAAGTTTTCTGATCAAGTAAGTCCCTCAAAACACCTATGAATAGTTCTTGGGAAACTGTGCTGCTTAGAACAGTTTCGGAACTGCAGGCCCAGACTTTATGTTGGCCGTTATATTAGCGCAAGTCATGAATGATGAGAAATATGAAATGGTATTTATTCTCCCACAGAGCAACTGTAAGTCATCCATGAATGAGAAAAATCAGACTAACTTTCATTGAAATTGTACTATATATCAGGCACTGTGCTAGGCTTTTGCACTCATTAGGTCATTTCTTCTTTAGCACAAAATTGTAAGGAGATAATATTCACATTTTACCATCTTTAGATATGGAAGATCAATGGGAATGAGAAGCTTGCATAAGGTCCACATCTACCAACTTCAAGACTTGGACTCAAACCCAACTGGTCCTGGATCCTGATTTTATATCTTCTTACTGTGTAATTCCATATCTAAGGACATGTAAGAGTGCATGTTATTTTGTTTGTAAGCAGAGCTGTTAATGAAGAAATTATGTAAATATTGAGTGCTTAGTCCCATTTGGCAAATGAATATTGTTTCATTTATATAATTAAATGATAGTTAGAAATTTACTAAAATCCATGGCATAGTTTCAGTCAACAGTCAGTATTCCCTCGATGCCTTCTGAGAAACAAGACATCATTCACTGATGATTATATTTTTTTGCCTTTTGCATTACTTAACCAGGTTTTTAGATATTTGTATATTAAAGTGTGGTTCTATATCTAAAAACTGACAAGTAAATTTTAAGACAAGATTTCCAAATGCCAACATTCCCTTCTTCAAATGTAAACAGGTAGATAGAAGAGACCCATGTAGCACATATTTGCTCAAATTCTTCCTGGGTAATATACCTATCAGCAGAGAAAACTTACCTTTTCCCTAGAGCAAATTAGGGACTTTGCCTAAAGATACCCATCCTAAACTCAAAGATTTGGCAAAATCTGGGGTACAAGCTTTAAACTTCATATGAATTTTGAATTTTTATCCATGATAGTTTCAATGCAAAATGTTTAAAACTATTTCAAAAAACAAAACTCTGTTGCACTTAGTCTATTGATTTTGAAAATTAGGATGAATTGAACAGAGTTGACACACATCTCAAGGTAAACATCCCCTTAATTTCTTTTCTCTGTCTTCAGATTACAGTATTTGAAACAAGAGACTCCCACAAATATATGGAAACAAAGAGCTAACATTCCTCCCACTGCTCTATGAGCTGTGTCAAGATAAAGCTGTTTCAATCCGACCATTAATTTAAAAAAAAATCATCATACTCTTAGTAAAATGTTTGAAAAACAAATGCATTGTCTTTTGGAAAAGATAGCTAACGAATTTCCTACCATGGAGTAAAAGAGCCTCTGATTGATTGATTAGTCTCTTTTCTTATCCCAGAGGAAAATGAGTCCAAGGACTATTTTCTTCAGTGAGGGTAGATGAGTAATGATCTTTATTTTAGCACTGGTTTTCATTCCTTGGAAACGAATTGAGAGCTTTGGATGACTCATAGATCTCATGATAAACCCTTAGCCAACTATCAAACCTAATTTCCATTGCAAAGATCTATTAATGACAATTCATTTTATTCAGAGCTGTCTTCATTTGATGATTTGTGTTGCACTCTTGAAGAAATATCTCCTAAAGAAGATGAATTTGTAGTTTATTCTTCATAAATACAAAATAGTTTGTATAACTTATCTGAATTTTAAGCATATGCCTTGAATCTTTTTTTCTTTTTAAAGAAAAATTAAGAACTTTTGGTCAAGACAGTGTAGTATATTCATCCATGAATCGCCTCGAAATATGTAAAAACAAAACAAAAACAAAAAACTTATGCGGGTTCAAAAATAAAATCAAACATCCTTAGGCTTTGTGAAGGTAAAAATGGCAACAGACAAAGTTAAACAGGCAATGAAGACTATTCAAGGCAATAGGGAAGAGAAATCAGAATGTCCTCTGACTTCAATTCTAATAAAACAAAGACCTAGAGAGTCTTTAAAAGCTAACTGAAATAGAGATGAGTACATTCAGAGCCTTGAGTATTTGCTAATTGGCCTCACAATGGAAAAGTAAACTCTTGTATCTCCAGGGAGTGGAGATAGTTTTACAATTTAGAGCTAGGAGTCCCTGGATGTAAACTGGTACTCTCCCAACAGGGACTGGGAGATGGCGCTATCATCCTTGATGCTTACATTTCATAGGGCTGGCTCTCCATTCCTTGAGAAAGGTAGTCCAGGATTGTAAAACTGGCAAGAGGCTTTTAAAAATATTTACATTTCAAAGAGGACCTATAAAGAATTTCAATGACAAGATTTCGAAAGTAATTGCCATAAGAAAAGAGAGTAAGGACTTTTATAGTTTGATCATCTGGATTCTGTAAGGGCCCAGGTAAGACTGAGGTCAGAGGCCTAGAGGCAGGAAGAAATCTGTCTAAAGTTTACTCTGAGAGAATCATTTAGACCTGCTTGGTTAGTCTAAAAAAGAAGTGATTGTTCTGGAATCCCTGGGCCAAATGGGTCTAGATTCCAGTGATTATCGTAAGTTTGGTTTCTGAAGGGAAATGGGGCTAAAGTGATGTATGTGTGACATGGGTCTGAGCCAGTGTTGCCGCTTTGTACCAGAGCTGTATGTGGTTTTATGTGTATGTGTATGTGTAGCTGTATGTGTATTAAAGTATTGAACAATTCCTTTTCATTGTATAACTAAATTTTCTTCTTCATTTGTTAAAAGATTTTTTTAAAGGTGAAATGGTCACTTATACAAAGATAAAATGACCATGTTTTAAGAGTTCAACTCATTATCAGTGTGGAAACAAGTGAGATGTTTCAACAAGTGCAAAGGAGAAGTCAAAGAAACAAAAACTAATATGTAGTAAAAACTGCTGAAATAATTTATAACATGAACACCAAACTGACTTTTTTTTTTTTTACAGGGGGTATAGTTATTGAAATTTCACCAAACCGGTTTCATTTTCACATCTATAGAAAATACTTATGCATTGCTATTATTTATAATTTGGAGAATTATAAATTAGTTTAAAGGCATCAAAAAGCTAAGATCAGGTAACCTGAAATGGTAAGCTCTAAAAAATGCATATATACAGGCTCCTGGGTGGCTCAGTCAGTTAAGTGTCCCACTTCAGCTCAGGTCATGGTCTCACAGTTCATGGGTTCAAGCCCTACATCAGGCTCTATGCTTACAACTCAGAGCTTGGATGGAGCCTGCTTCGGATTCTGTCTCCCTTGCTCTCTGCCCCTCCCCCACTTGCACTCTGTCTCTTTCTGTCTCTCTCAAAAATAATAAAAAAACATTAAAAAAATGCATATATAGCTTTTCACTGAAGACATCTAGTAATATTTTTTAAATAGTAAGTATCATTACAATTATAGAAGGTGATATAGTTTAAAAACAATTCATAAAATCATGATTAGAAATAATAATTCATAGAATCAATTTTGGGGTAAAAAATATAAACCCAGGCAATCAAATACTATATCAATAAGAAAAGGACACATACCTACAACCCATACCTTTCCCAACAATGCTAATACTCCATTCACTCCTGTAAATAATCAAAATTCTTAATGGGGACTTATAGGTGTGGTCAAAATGAGTCAACTTTGACTTCAGGTTACACTATTGTCCTTATTGGCTTCAAACAATTATCCTTGACTTTCTTTACCAAATACGTGTTTAATATGGCAGAAGGCAGTAAAAGGGATTTTGCAGAATGAACACACCATCTGGAAGTCAAGGTATTTTTTTAATGTATGCATCAATAGTTAAAGCCTTACACTGTGGTTCTCTGCTGTCTGAATTATTTCTGAATTATATCTTCAATGGTTTTGGATAAAGAAAATTGCTGTCTCTGTCCATTGAAAAATGCCTCACTTCTTTTTCTTTAAGTGTGATTATGCTTTTCCAGTTTCCTGCAAAATAAAAGTAAAATTCTCAATCTATGAGGGTTCTTTATTATAAAAGCCTAAATTACCTATTCTCATTTCCTGCTTCCTTACCCACTTCTACATCACCAATTATCATCTCCATATATATTCCTCCCAAACCATGACATTTTTTATGTGATTTACAGTTCTTAGGACCTATCAAAAAATATTAACTTAAATGGCTTCTGAAAAACTTTTCCTTTGGATGTCTTATCAATTTTTTTTTTGCTTAAACTTTTCTTTTGAAGATAAAGTCTTTATCTTTTTCTAAAATAGTGGTAATAGATATTCAGGCATTGGATAAGAGTTTCTATAGAAGTTAAGAAATAAAACTTAGAGGCTTAGTGCAGTCACTGACTTTGTGTGATTCCTGAATCAGGGTCATGGCAGACAAATGCAACAACCAAATAAATCTTGGATTTATTGAATCACCAAGCAATGTGAGTTCAGATGACTTACCAACCAAGTGATCTATCTATCTGTCTGCCTGGATTTAGTAATTATCATTTATAAAATGAAATAACATACCAACTGGCCATTGTGTACACAGTAAAGAGATATAATTGCTAATCACTATTATTCATACTACTTGGATAATTCTGGTCAAGAGACTTTCCCTGCCAACAAAATATGCTAGACCATCATTTTTTAGTTTTAGGTATTATAAAGCTTTCTTTGTAAAGCGTCAAGGATTATTTGTTTATGACTTCAACTCATTGGATGAATTTTTGTGAAACCATTAAAAATGAATCTTTTAAATTGGTGAAATATATCCCTTTAAGGAGAAATAAACTATGATCCAGAGAAATTATGAACAGCTCTAAAAACATAGAATTGATGGTGATGATATGGAATAAATTATACAATAAATGTACCCTGCCTCACATAGGTTATCTAACTTGGCTCTTTGTTATAAATATATGTGTGTCTGTATATGAACAGATGTATCATACAGGTGATGATAAGTGTCAAACTCCCTGTTTATAATGCATATAATTAAATCTGAAATTACCTACAAGTAGTACAAAATCCAACTAGCTGAATAATCCAAATAGTTATTTCAGTTTTTCCTTTTAATTCTGTTTGATTATAAAATCAGATTTTTCATAAGCTTGTGATCTAAATCTAAATTCCTAATATCTGTGTATTTTTTATAAACAGATTTAATATTTTACTCATAGGAAATGAAGATAATTCACTGGAATAAGTAAAATATATCTTGTACCTTCATAATATAAGGTATGAAAATTCCCTATTGTTTTCTATGAAAACAATGAAAATTCCCTTGTTTTCTACAATTTGAAATATTTTGCAATGTCATGAATAACTATTTGTAAGTAATTGTGTTCCCCTCACTCCCCAAATTCTGTTCACATTCATATAATTTATATTTGGGAAAATTTCAATTAAAGTAGCAAAATTTTGTGGTCCAAATAATGATGGATATAGAGATAAGCATTAAGGAAATGAATGTTTTATTATGAGCAAACTAAACTCAGAACTTTGGTGTCTTGAGGAAAAGATTGAGAAGAAAGTCACACATTAATAACAGTGGGAGGCATCTGGAAAATATTTCTTCTTTTCTGAAACATGTGCCAATGCAATATTCAAAGATGATGCTCTCCAACATGATGGCTCTGTTCACTGCTGTGCACTAGGCAGCATGCACATGGCTATGTTAGCACCTGGGAACTGAAGGGTCCATGAAGATGGATGAGGAGAGAATCAAGTGGTGGAATATGAATGGCACAGGTGATGGAAACAAAAATAATAGTCTAAGCTTCTGAAAGGAAATGAAGTAATTCATTTTAAAAATCCTTATTACATTTGTTAATTTGTCACATTCTTTGACTTTTTTAAACAGATGTGTAAAATGAGAATGTAAAATAGGAGTGAACAGAAATATGCCACATTCAAAGCTTTATTATAAATAGAAATGAATAAAATGATATGTGCGTATGTGTTTCAGTATTTACTATGTCCTCCAAAGGAATTCAAAATGCCCTACACACTCATACTAAATACATTTTTGAGGGAACAAAATCTTTCCTTTCAATTGTTTGGAGAGCAACAGGGGACTCTAATCTTTACTGTCCTGCATACACATTTGTACATTTTAAAATGCTAAGAGTTTCAAAGAGCTTTACTGAGTAAAAATTAAGCAGGGGATAGTAACTAAATGAAAGCTCAATCTACCTTGATATTACACATTTTAATTGTACTAGATTTGGATGAAAGGACAGAGTAGCAATAGTTTGAGGCTGTTTTGTATCTGCACTTAGTTCCAAGTTTTATGTAAATATAATGTTTTTAGAAGTACCTTGCAAGTAACCCCACCCACCCCCCCACCAAATCACATATACAGAAACATTGCCACATTGCAGCTATAGTATGGTATTCTATATTATAGGTAGTAGGTATGCAATGATTTGTAGAGAGGAGATAGTTCCAGGTTTATTTGTTGTAGCTGTTACATTAACTTTGTCATATTGCTTTTCCCCTCACAATTCTTAATAATAGGGCGTTTATATATTGAGGGAAGACAGAACTATTTTCTAATTATATTACTCACTAATTGTTCATTCATTATCTCGTGAAGAAAAGGGTTCTTTCAAGAATTGGAGACAAAGAAGAGTTCATCCTTTAAAAAATGTAACTATTAAATGTCTTCCTTTTAATTATCCTTTTTTCTTTCTTTCTTTCTTTCTTTCTTTCTTTCTTTCTTTCTTTCTTTCTTTCTTTCTTTCTTTTTTAGGGTAAAGGGTTAGGATAGCAATCAATTCTAGTAATGGCTGATGAGCTTGCTTTCTTCTTCCCTCCCTCCCCTCTTCACTTGTTCTTTTCTTCTTTTTCACTTTTTTTCTTTCAAATTTTATTTTCTCATTTTCTATTTGTGCATTACACTGCACTCATGGAGTTTTGTAAATTCAGTATTTTACATTGATTCGCAATCATTTCTCATGTTGTCATAAAGAACTTTTAAAACTCAACAACAAAAAAGAGAAGCACTCCAATTAAATCATGCGCAAAGCACTTGAGTAAATAATTTCCTCAAATGATATATTCAAATGACCAAAAAACATGCGCAGACAATTTAACATCAGTAATTAACATCATTAAACTTAGTAATTAAGGAAATACAAATAAAAGCCATAATGAAGTACCACTTCCCACCAAATAGGACAACTATAATAAAAATTATTTATTTAAAAAAAACAAAAACAAGTGTTGGCCAAAAAGAATAATGGAGAAATCTAAACCCACATACATTGCTTATGAGAATGTAAATGGTTCAGATGTGGAAAATAGTTTGGCAGTTCCTCAAAAAGCTAAATATGGAATCATTACCCTACACTTACACTCCTAGGAATATACCCAAAAGGATTGAGGACAGTTATTTAAATAAGTATATGTACTTACAAGTTCATAGCAGCACTATTCACAGTAGCTAATAAGTGGAAACAGCCCACATATACATCAGCAGATAAATGAGTAAACACATTTTGGATACATTTTGGAAAAAAATCCATATGCAATGCAGTAAACCAAAAAGGGATGAAATACTGATACATACTATGCAGCATAGATGAACCTTAAAACATGGTAAGTGAAAGAAGCCAGCTACTATTTTTCGTTAACTTCTGTCAATTTTTGCTATATATGTTTGGAATTTCTACTATTGGGGGCCATATCCATTTAAGATCGTTAGTCCTTCTACAAGAATTGATTATTTTATCAATATGAAATGTCTATTTTTGTATCTGGCAATTTTCTTTGTTCCTACATCTATTTTGTCTGATTTATAACCACTGCAGCTGTTTTTGATTAATGCTTGAATGGGATATTTTTTTAAATTTTTTACATTAAACACATTGATAGAATTCCATTTAAAGTGAATTTCTAGGAAACATTATTATAAGGCAATGGGCTTTTGTTTGTTTGCTTCTTTTTATACATCTGGCAACCCTTGTCTTTTAATTAATATGTTTATGACCATACACTTATTCATTAACATGTTTGGAATTTGATCTACTATATTATTATTTGTCTTTTGTTTTCTTTTCTCTTTTCTTTTGTTCCTATATTTACTCTCTCCTGCTTTCTTTTGAGATACTAGCCATATTTTAGTATTCCATTTTAATTTTTTCATTTTTCATTACATCTTTTAATGTAATTTTATTGCTTGCTTCACAATCTACCTAGAGTCAATGTTCTACCACTGAAAGTGGAATTTAGAAATCTTACTACTGTACACATCCCTTTAATCTCTTTTTAATATTATAGTTGTCTTACATAAAAGCCATGTCAGTTATAAAATTTGATTGCAACCAACAAATACAATGTGGCGTTTTTTTTTTAGAGTAAGTCTAATGGCAACAAATTCTTTTAGGTTACTTTTATCTGAGAATGTCTTTATTTTACCTTCCTCTCCAAATGTTGTTTCCATTGGATATAAAATTTTGCATACATGATACTTTCTGTACATTAACAATGTATTTTTCCACCTCCTCGTGGCCTGCATGGATTCTGATGAAATATCTAGTCATTTTAATCATTATTCTCCTATAAATAATGCTTTGATTACCTCTGGCTGTTTGAAGATTATTTCTATTCAAACTGTTTGTGATATGACTGACCCTTTTTTTTTAGTTTATCATTTTTCAATTTTTTTTTGTGTTCCTTGAATCTGTTGTATATTTTCACAAAACTCAGGAAATATTTAGGCATTATTTCTTTAAATATTATTAAAGACTTTCTCTTCTCCTTGGAATATATTGACATGCATGTTAATTCTTTTATTATATTTCCAGAATCCCTGAGTCTCTATTTTTTTCTAATCTTTAAAAAATTTTTCCTTTTCCAAGATTAGATAATTTCTATTGTTCTGTTATTTTCTATGTCATCTCCAAAGGACTATTGAAACCATCCTGTGTGATTGTTTGTTATTACTGTTATATTTCTTTGTTTCTTTATATATTCTATTCTCTGGCTAAATCTATATTTTATATTTGTTTCAAGAGTGTTCACAATTGCTTATTGAAACCTTTATGTAAGATAGCAGCTTAAAAATCTTTGCCAGTTAATTTCAACAATTTTTTTATTTTGGCACTTATCTCTCTTGATTGTCTTGCTCCATGCCAGTTGAGTTTCCTGGTTCTTTATGCACTAAATAGTTTTGGATAGTATGCTATACATTTTGGATATTGTGTTATAAAATTTCTGATCTTGTTTAAATCATATGGGAAATGTTAATACCTTTTCTTTAATTGTGCAATTGACCTGATTAGCTTCATGCTGCAAATTTCAACCCAATTTCTGTACACTATAGGTCCAATGTAAGTTTAGTTTTCAAAGACTTTGCAGTGCCATTTGAAGTTGTCCCTGGTGTGTAGTTCCCACTGACTCTGAGACCTGAGCGGTAGTCTCTATGAGCTAAGATCTCAAAATCTTTGGCTTGCCAGTTAGTGCCAGATTCTTGCAGACATATCTCCCCTTTGTTTCTCCAGAAAGCCAGAAAGCTGAGGATTTAATTATCCCACTCTGCTGCACATTTCTACAGCATCCCCAGCATTCAAGATGAAGCAGTGAGATAGAGAGAGAAAGAGAGATAGAGAGAGAGAGAGAAAGCAAAACCAAGGTTTTGCCCCATACTCATGAGATCAGAACACCATTTCTTCAGTTTTCTCTCCCTTGGGGTATTGGCTCCTATAGATTTCCATTACACAGAAATTTAAGGCAACATTGCCAAGAGATTGTTTGGTGGCTAGGGCATGCAAATGAAGAAAGGATCAAAAAGAGGGCAGAGGTAGTTATGCACTGTCTCTACTATATAGCCAGAACTAGTCGGGTTGTCCTGGATTGTTCTCTATCCATGCTCATGTCCACTTTGGGATTTCAGACTGTTTTTGCATTCTAGCTAGGGATTTTTTTTTTTTCTAATACGAGAAAAATGGCAAAGTTACTGCTGGCTCTGTGGCATTCAGAATTCTGGTCTTTTTCTCCAAAATTCCTGCTATTTTTTTTCAAAGTCCTCACACATGATCCATGCATTCTGTCTAGATTTTATAATTACCTTCAGTAGGAAAGAAAGAGTAGAGTGCATTTATTTTATTTTACCCCAACCACGAGTAAATAAATGATTTAGGCCTCCAGTTTTTTTTTTCTGGTAACAGTAACTTTTATGTTCTAACAGATTCATGATGTGAAAGTCCATGATATATGCATTCCATTGGCCATATTATTCATCTAATTGGTAACCATTATACACAAGTATTTCACAGTATTCTAAGTCATTCCACAGCTAGCTAATAAATTGTCAGTCAGATTACTTAACTTCTGATGTGTTTTCCTTGTTTCTTGTTAAATTTTGGGTAGATAAATGTCTATTTCTTCCTCTTTATGTCACTTGGTGAGTCATAAATCTTTTCATTTTCCTGTTCTATCATTCAGTTTTTGTGAATTTCATAATGAATAATTGATTATCACAATATCATGGTAAAGAGTATCTTACTGTAATTTCTCTTTTAGTAGAATTGTTCAAGCTTTCTGGTCCTTCTTAAAGAAGGTTTGGTAATTTCTTTTTTATTTTATAGGAAATCGTTGGTTTCATATAAGTTGTCAAGTTTAATGGTATCCATTCAAAATAGCTCATTAGCTTTTCAAGCCTGGCTTAATAAGAAGAAGAAACGCCTACTCTTAGATCCCACAAATGCAGTGCTCAGTTCTGTTCTACGTATTTCCCAAATAATGGCACACTAACCTTCATGATTAGAGAGTCAATAAAAATTATTGTGGGTTTCATAACAAAAAAAAGAGAGAGTAATATTCCATAAAATAAGTGCTATTGATATGATTCTCCCAATTTTAGAGTGGAAGTAACTGAGGCATAAACCCAAGTCATATCTGATAAATAATACAGCCAGACAGTCTGGATCCCCAGTCTTTGATTTTTATGTTTTTAACTTACCTGGATTACGTGTTTATTTTCTTCGATATTTCACTTTGCTTTTTTTTGAGATTATTATTTTTGTGTGGGTTCTGTTCATATGGCTTGTCTCATGATTATTTCTCTTTGCATCTCTGCTCTGTTTTGTGAAATATTCAACTTGATCATATATCTCAGTAGTAGCAACCTATTAAGTATTATGAATTATTTTTTAAATTTAGAAGACAAGGCTTATTTCTAGAAAGTTTTTTCATTCTTCAGAAACTCTTCAGAGGATTGTCATTATTTTCAATTAATATTCTCATGTCTCTAGATTTGGTATTCTTTCAATGTTGTTCAGCATCGTCTTGTTCTTTCATATTACTAATTTGTTTCAAAGAAGTTATAACTAATTTACTTCATTAGCTACTTGTTTGTTTGTTTTTCCATAATTCCAGATCAGTCCATTAGAGTCCTTAAGACACTAGTAAATACGCCAATAGGGGGAGGCATATGTTTGTTGAGTGCAACATTACAAGGGCTAGGAAATGGTTTCCTCTGAGCTATGATGCACAGGAAAAGTCTCTTGGTAACAGCCCTCTCTGGATGTAAGAGGCCATCAGCTTCTTTGCTTATAGACTGAGTAATTCTGTCTCAATACTGAGTACCTTGGAATTCTAATCTCAGCAGGACTGAGGATAGCCTCCAGAGGTCATTCATGTGGATACTACAGATGGATCTCCTTATTTTGCCATGAAATACACAGATCTCCATGATGTAGAAGAGAGGCAAACCTTTTGTTCGTGGCTTTCCAGTTCTCTCATTATACAGTAGAGAATGAGAGCCATTCCCTGAAATGTACCTGAATAAAAGAACCTTTTGCATATTACGTAAGCTAAACAAGCACTATATGTTTTGCTGTGTTATTTGAAAGGAGGTAACACTATGGGAAGGAATCAGGGATATGTGTTTAGGCTGCACCTTCCCAGCAGCCACTTTATTCACATTGCTTTTGGAAAGGTACTCTTCTGACTCTTTTATTGCACACAATATAATAAAATGTTAAGAGTAACATCTTAGGCTTTCCATTATACATTTTACATTTTGAAATGCAAAGTCCATTGCATTTTATTTTAAAAATTGTTTATATTGTGAAAAGTTCACCCACTGACTAATGAACTATTCATTACTTTGCTCTTCAGCATAAAATGTAAAGCTAAGTAAAATATTTTAAAGGAAAGATATGTTTCACAACATTACGTGGCAAATTTAAATGTTGCCAAATAACTGAGAACAACAGCAATTAATATTCGAGATAGTGTACCATGCAAGATTCAGTCATGAAAGTAGAACCACTAGAAATGATAGAGAGTATGGAATTTACACAAAAGGTTTAAATTTGTACGATTATAGGCACTGGTTCCAGTTTATGTACACTGTTGGCTCTGTTTTTGATGTTGGTCCTGAAGAACAGGGCGGTCTGTCAGTAAGGGAAGATAGGTGTGAAAGGGAGGAGAGTAAACTGGAGCCCATGAAGACCAGCAGGAATCTGCACTGGTCTCTCACAGTCTCCAGTTTTGATGATGAAGGGGAAATGCAAGAGACACTAATGCCCAGGGATTGCAGAAAATGAGGAAGATCTGGCGGGCAGTGAAGAAGCTCTGGGCCTGGCTGCTATCCCAGGCCAACAAGGTGAGCCAGCAAATCTGCTACAGTATGTGTGCACTACGACTGCGCCTCACTCTGCACTGCCCTTCTAAGCCTAAAAAGAACTTGGCCGCTGGTTCACTTTTGTCTTCCAAATCCCACGCAGAATGTCTCCCGTGGCCCCTGATGATCTAGAAATACGGAGTTGGAAAATAGTACCAGCTTAATTAAGTCAGTTGACCCAATACAAATCCACAGCAATGAGTAAGAGAATGTATATGAGTCTATGGGAGTTTTAAAAAGTTATTGTAAAGGCCTATCTTTGCTCTGAAAAGAACAATGGAACATCCTGAGAAATAACTATATTAGTGTACTAATTTGATGAATTATAGTTACAAAATATATATTAATGCATTAATAAATTATATTTCAGGAAAAAGAAACATGCTAGTGAATGGATTTCTGAATACTATTAGGATTTGAACACTCCTTGCCAATTTGATTTTTTTAATATCTGGAGGTTTTGGGTTTTTTTTTTTCCCTCCTGATTTCTTCTTGTCCTTACATAGCAACTTCAGGACAGTCATATTTAAACCATAATATTGTTAAAATATGGTTAGTAGATTAATCATAAACTGTCTGGAGGGGTCAAAAAATGCCTATTTGTCCAAAGAAAAGTGATATTGTTCTATAACACAAATAACGATCCCAAGTTTAAGAAAAATGACATACCGAATGTGGTATGAGAATATTTTGTGAAACCCAAGTGCAAGAAACAAGAATACTAAGCTTATCTTACTTTTTTCACACCAATTTAGTGCCCATTAAAGATTATGAAGGGTAAAGTTAAATTGATTCAGTACTAAAATTCTATGATGCTTTTCAAACCAATGTAATGATAACATATTATTCAGATTTGGGGTTTCATTAACACTGAAACAAAAATGAGCAGAAGTTATATATTTTCTCCCTTGGAATAATAAAGTGCTAGAAAATTCCACCAAATTACCATAGTCTTCGAATAATAAAGAAATCAAACCAAACTTGAATATTAATTTATTAATTAAATTTATTAATGATGTAAGCTTTGACCAACCTAGTGAACTATTTTAAAAACTTATCAAATATAAACAAAAAGCTT
The DNA here is from genome assembly GCF_027475565.1 of Acinonyx jubatus. Taxonomy (NCBI): domain Eukaryota; kingdom Metazoa; phylum Chordata; class Mammalia; order Carnivora; family Felidae; genus Acinonyx; species Acinonyx jubatus. Next base: position 90,469,926 of record NC_069385.1, on the reverse strand, counting down.
GTCATTGCTTGTTCTTAATCAGTGAAGAGCATTTAGTAAATCATTGTCTCCAAATTTCTGTGCATTTTGTCTAGTCTTTCTTTTTTTAAATTTAATTAACTAAGCCAGGATTCAGCAAACTAGAAAACTAGAGCTAAATACTTGTCACACATTTTTTAGCATGAACCTCAAGCTAAGAATGTGTTTTACATTTTTAAAGGTGGTAAGAAAGCACAAATAAAACAAACCTAAAACAAAGAAAATGCAACAAAGTCCATAGGTCACCCCACAAAACCTAAAATACTTACAAACTAGCTATTCCAAGCAAGTTTACCATCCCTTATACTAGACTGTAAGTTCTTGGACATCATGATAGATATGCTATTCACTTTTATGTACTTAGCCTAATACATGCTTGGTGACACATAACAGATTTGTTGATTTTATGAAAAAGTACTTGGTGTTCACTAATATTGGGGAGTCATATCAAGTCTGGACCTAATGGTATAGCCATCTGAAAAGGTCCCAAGTAGCAATTACCAGCACGTTGCAGGAAAAGACTTGAACGTGCACTGTGGCAAAATAGCTATTGTACTTACAAAATTCGTACATCCCTTTAATCCTTAATTCAAAGTTGTCCTGGAATGTGACTTCCTAGCTAATGATTCTGTTTCCTAGCTAAACTGGTACCTAGGTGTGGACTTGTGACCAGCTCTTATTTGGGTGAATGAAAGATTTGCCTTTTTTCTTCAGCTTGCCAGATTCGAAGAGCATCCAAAGTATAACATGCATGCACACACATTCACACAGCACAAATCATAATATGTCATGAAGGGTTTGCATGTAGCAGGGTGAGTCATGCATTATACTGCATCCTAAAACCATTCATCTAAATATACAATTTGACCAACAGTACCTTAAGTGTATATGTATTCAGCTGTAACAAAAATTAATTTTACACACAAATCTGCCTTTGGCAATGTCCACAGTGTTTTGCAGCATGCAAGTCAAGGACTACTGGCATAGACTCTAACTTTCTGCCAACCACTTGACTCCCGAGTGCCTCATTATTTTTATGCAATTATAAAATGTATGATTGAGAGGCTATTTTTGGAGTAAAAAATGAACTTGACCAGAATATCTAAACAAACCCAACACTGTATATAATTGGTTGAGAGAAATAGGTAAAATGAGTGAAAATCTTTAACCTAGTTTATTTCCTTCCTCCCTCCCTCCTTCCCTCCTCCTCCCTCTTCCTCTCTCTCTTTCTCTCTCTCTGCTTCTTTCTTTGTTTCTTTCTTTTTCGTTCCTCTCTGCTTCTTTCTCTCTCTCCCTCCCTCCCTTGCCTTTCCTTCCTTCTTTCCTTCCTTCCTTCCTAGACTTTTCTGAGGCATTGTTTTCACATTCAATTCATGAAATCCATTTAAATTTAAAATGTTATGCACTATTTCTCTACTAAACATTGCCCTCTTTAAATTATTCTTTTAAATGTTGCCACAGTAAGTACAAATAGTTCAATATATATGTGCTTTAAAAACATGATGGACCCATACAAAAGCATTGGTGGGAGAGGGAGCTGCAGTGGTGGAGGCAAGAACCTGTTGACCAATCTACTCATTTCAGTGAGGAAGATTATTGTGAAGCTATTTGCTGACCCAAAGATCATTTTCTTGTCTTCTTTCCTGCGAAAATGACCTTTCTTTTGTTTAGGAATCAAGTGGTGATATATTGATGTTAAGGAAGTTAAATCACTTAACCCCCAACTCATCATTGGTCTAAATATGTATGGGTGATTCTATTCCATTGGACAATGTGATAGAAGATTTCTTCTTTAGCTTCTGGAAAGATTATCATACCTATTAAAAAAGAGTGGCAGAAGAAGGCTTTGTTTCTGTGATACCACTTTTTGGATACTGGTGTGGCTTCTGATGCCTTTTTACAACCATTACTCTGTAGATGTGAAATAGACTTGTGGAAATCACCTCCGTTCTTAATGAAATTTATAAGGCACTAAATGAAACTTTGGATAGTCTGTTTTATGTATTTATTTTTTTAATATTTATTTATTTTCAAGTGAGCAGGGGAGGAGCAAAGAGAAAGGGAGACACAGAATCAGAAGCAGGCTCCAGGCTCTGAGCTGTCAGCACAGAGCCTGACATGGGGCTCGAACCCACAAACTGTGGGATCATGACCTGAGCTGAAGTCAGACGCTTAACCGACCGAGCAACTCAGGCACCCCTGGATAGTCTGTTTTAGAAATTTAGTTAAGAAAAATATAAATACCCTTAAGATTTAAAACATGATCAGGATTTGTAAATGAAAGCCTTTCTAATTCCTGTCTTCAAGGCATATAGTATTGATGTAAAGCACATAATAAAGATAAATATGAAAATCCACTCTTATTTTACTGCCTTGAGATCTTTCCCAAGTGCTTTAAATATATCAGCTCATTTAATCTTCAAAACATTCTGAGATAGATATTAATATATTGGCCAAAGAAGAAATTGATATACAAAGATATATAATTTGACAGAGATAATATATAGCTGATAATTGAACCAGCATTTAAACCCAGCCAGTTAGCTTGGGAGTCTGGGATTTCACACTAAATTAAATGATTTCTTTAGGAAAACAAAAACAAAAGCAAAACACTCCATGAAGACTAATGATATTTCTTCTTAACTTTTCACTTCTAATAAAACCTAACAAATTTACTATGAACACTATAAAATACAGTGTCCAATTTTTAAATGACTCTGTACTATTTAATAATATACCACTGAAATTTAAATGTCTCAAAATTTTTAATAAAAACCTATATATATATATATTTTCTTTCTTGTCAGATGCCAGTATACTTCATTAAATTTATTTATTTATTTCTCTAATCCAAAAAAGGCAGGAAGAAGAAAACTATGATAAAGTAAGTGAAAAGTTTGGAACAGATTGTGGAGAGTCTTGTACTTCTCAGTTTTTCATAAATGATTAAATATAAATTTATTACAAGAGCCACCTAATTGTATAACTAAAATTTTAATTTTTCCTTTAAGGAATAGCTGAGGTATATGTGAGTATGTTTACATTCCTGGTGCACTGAGTTTTTGTATTCCACTCACTAGAGGAAGAAGTAAAAGGAATGCCTATATACTAGAAGTTATATTTGGTCATTATCTACATTTCCTCTTATTTCTACTATTAGAAATATTCAATAGTGCTAGGAAAATGTACAAAACAATATTGGCTCCATTAATATAGTCACTATATTTACATGAGGTGATATGATGTGAATGTGATGAGATTCTACTTGGTACATTATTTTCCTAGGAAACAAGTAGAATAAGATTATTTTAAACTGAAATCCAAATGATTTATCTCATTAAATATTTTCATAACATTCATTCTCTATGACCCTGGCTGTGGTCTAATTCTCCAGGCTTTCATTCAATTGCCTGGTGACTCAGTCTGCCCTCTGTGTACATTGTAAATGGAATTATATGCTTCACTTTGATATTTCAAATTTGCTTCTGAATCTTTTCTATAAAATTAACCTACTTTTTATGCTCACCAAACTCTAAGTCAAGAAAAAATTCCTCCTGAGCTCAATTTAAGCCTGGGGGTATGCATACTACATTCAGTGTTCAGGGCACTAAATTGACTTGAGGGAGAAAGAGGTGGAACCAGGACAATACTGGCAGAATCTGACAGGATGAAATAAATTTTCTTTAAGGTCTTATTTAACTCTGCAGTATATATTTTCAGACATACTGCAGGCTATTTCAGTGCAGACTATGAACTTTGCATGGAATTATTTTTTAAATAAACAGGAAGGAAGAGAATGCTACATTATATGGAATGAATTACATCAACTAAATTTTTCATCTAGTTGTCATGACAACTCTCATATTTTCCATAATGTGTAGTCTATTAAGTGTTGAACTAGATGTGCTTAAAAAAAAGGATAGTAACATTCGGGGAGACATTTTCCATTAGAATTCTTTGAAAGGACCACAGGATTATTATGCTTCAACAAACAACCTGTCATCCTTATGCTATTCCTTGGATCACAAAATGGGTGAGAAAAGCATGAAAAACACCCTATATTATCAGGGTTCATTGATATTTTCTTTAAATGTCAGGTACTTCAACCATCAGCAGATTCTTGGGTCCTATCTATGGAGACTTTGACAGCTGTTGTCCAGCTAACATTGAATATCTCCAGGGACAGTAAATTAACCACTTCTGTGGGGAAATTCCTTGAGAGTAAATAAATTCTAAATATTAGTACACTCTTCTAAAACAATCTCTCTTTATCTTTGACTCATTTTTCTTCCTTTTGTAGTTATAAGCTTGAAACTTCTTCCAAATCGCTGCTGTTAAAATAATTAAAGCCAATTTATATTTGAATTGAATCCTCTAGTTATCAGATTAAATAATACAACTCTCAGCAGCTATTTATATACAGCTAACTATGAATACTGTTTCCATTCTGATATATTTTTGTAAGAGAGGTACTCCAGTTTGGTCTAGATCAAAAATTAGAGAGTATGCATCTTTTCCATCATTCCATAGCCTTGATTGCTTTAGAAATATTGTCTTTATAATCATTTATAGATAGTAGTCGCAGGACTTCTAAAACAGGTTTGGCCATAAAAAACAAACAAACAAAACAACGCGGGGGATCTCATTGGATAACATCATCACTCCTAAATCCAGTAAATCATTCTCATGCCACCAATTTTTAGTTGCACACATGAGTCTGGTTTCTTAAAGCCTCTTTCTCTTCTCCAGTCGCTCATTCTTTCCTAAAGTTGAAATAGGAAACAAACATGCCTAAAGAATAATCAAGAAAGCGTATTTTATAGTCATATAATTTCATTTTACTATAAAGCAAAGTGACTTTTATCACTCCCTAAATTTATCTAATTTTCAAAATCATTTTAATCAATATTTGACCCTCAATATTGTGCCAACCACTTTGCGAAAAGACAGAGGAATGAAGATGCATAAACTAGCATTGATAATCTAGGAAGAAAAGCAAATGTATACACAGAAATTTCAATGTAATAGCTTATGTTATTATGTAGTTCTATAAACTGAATGTTTGTGCTCTTGCTGCATTCATATGTTGAAACCCAATTCTCAACATGCTGGTATTTGGAACTAGAGCCTTTGGGAGGTAGTTAGGCCATGATGGTAGCCCTTAAGAATGGAATTAATGCTCTTTATTAAGCAGAGCGCCCTCACTCCTTCTGTCATATAAACACAGCCAGAAGGCAGCTCTCTATGAACCAGGAAGTGGGCTCTCACCAGACATTAAATCTACCAGCACCTGATCTTGGACTTCCAACTTTCGAGAACTGTAAGGAATAATTTTTGTGGTTTATGAGCCATCCAGTCTATGGTATTCCATTACAACAACCTGCCCAGACTATGTAGAGAACCCCATTGCAACACAGAATAAAAACAGGCTGTTTCAAAGGTTTTCCCTGAAGTGATGAAGACAGAGATAAGGCCTAAGGATATATGGAAAAATTTGTCCAAGGTTTGTGGGAAGAGCATTTTAGGCAGAGGTAAGATTGTGATGAAAAGAAACATATGTGTAAAATAGTAATAGGTGTGTGAAGGAACCACAATCCATCAAGCATTTTAAAGTATAAATCTAGATAGGACACTGCAGAAATAGGTATATGTCAAGTCACACTGACCCTTGAATAACTTGTTCCAAAACTTGAATTTATCTGGTATAGTGATCCATTGATGAGTTTTAAGCACATTAGTGATGGTGCCCTATATTGTCTTCTGGTGGGAATCTATATTATTTCCTTCATTAGCTGGAAACTAAGGTTTCTTGAAGGTAAGGTCTTACTCCTAACATGTTACTGTAACATCTAGCATGGTTCAGAAGACATTTAATAAAACAATAAAGTAAAATGTTGACCTTACCTTTAAATATTCTACTGTAAGAAGTCATCTGATGTATCTTTTAAAGATTATGATCAGTCAACTCTTGTCCTCAGGTTCTAATCATTTTATATTGGATAAATCCTAAAGACATGCATGTAATTAATTCCTCAATGCAAAACATCGGCCACTTTAAAATCTTTTATGTGCAAAGAAGTCTGGTTTTCACAACTGGGAAAATTTTAGATTTTTTCAGTACATCTGTGAGACGGCCTGACATCTGCCTTATAATATGTCAAATTTTGAGAAAAGACTAATTAAAGGGAGAATCTTTTTAAACCATACTTCTATCAGAGCAATCATTTGCAAAACTTCAACCTCAAAGCATAGAATCTCTAGTGGATTCACAGTATTGATTCATTTTATGTGTCTGGAAACTAATTCATATCTACATGGAATTACACAATCATTATTCTTTTGTGACAATTCACACTCCAGAAGACAAAGCTATGTCCTGGCACAAGGTGAATGAGATTGCTGCCTAGTCAAAATGAGCCAGAATACATGGCAGAAAACAGACATCACTCATGAGCAGTAAATTATAGCACATACTTGCTACTAAATCCTGGAAGAAAGGATTATGGTGCTCTTTAACAGCTCTGTTAGACATACAGAAAATAGAATTGAATTTCAATACATTAATTTATGGCCAATTTAGTCACCAGAAAATTTAAGCAATCATGGGAAAAATACCAAGTCCAAGATTCTATCTTCACTCTGTTACATGTAGGTGACACTGGGGAGACTCCCTACCACTTTGGTTTTGATAGACTAAGTTTCCCAACATAAATACTAAGTTTAAAAAACTACTGTGACAGTTGTTCTTCTTTGGCAAATCTGAACCACTTAATTTTGTTGATTTGTGTGCATAGTTAATGAAGTCAAAATTTTTATTTCAATCTCTACAGGAAGCCAGTTAGCTTCACACAGAAAGTGTTCTCCTAATGCAATAAATTGTACTCAACCATAATGGAAATTAGGTGAAGTTTAAACTACCCCACTTATGGAGAAGACAGTATGTGGTACAGTTTCTTATCTCGGCGAGGCCATCAATATAATTTTGAAAGTGCATTTTTCAAGTGTTTTCTAGAATAAGTATTTTATTTTTATCTTATTGTAGTGATTTTTCAGATTATCTTATATAACAATAACTGCATACTTACATTACACATTTATTAATATTTATCTTAGCATATTATTTGTAATTTATATGTTATTTAAAATAGTTTTCTTCATTTTATGAACTTCTCAGATAAGCATGTGCTAGAGTTTTGAATTACATAACCTGTATAAAAACACAAGAAATGGTTTGTAACATATTCAGATATCTTTTACTATCATACGTAAAATTAATTGCTTCATTTTCAATATATAGAGATATTATGTATAGCTTTGAGTTCAAAAAGAACAATGCAAAGAATGTCAATATTAGGATTATGCCTACCTAAATTGTGTCCTCTTTCTTCAACTTTTTAATATAATGTATACACTCCAAAAATCATTTGGGTAAATACTGCTATATCATGAACATTAAACATAATTTTATACTGATATTCTCCCATAAAAGGAAAGTATGTGTAGATGTGTGTTTTGGCTATTAAATCCTCCATCTAAAAGAAGGCCAAGGTGCTTACATTTTAATTATTTCTCATTCTTAAAATTATTATAAGTTCCTCATCAGCACACATATATAACCATGTTTGTAAATGCTACATTAAAAACAAAAGGAGGCCATTAGACTATGCCTAGTGACACAAAATTAAATAGAATGGAAACCTCCATCCCTTGCTATTTTTAAAATTTTAGATAAGCTATAATTCCCACACATTAATTCAGTGAATCATTGTTTAATTTTGAGCCATAGTTTCTTTGGATAATCGCAACTTCTGTCAAATGTACTTATTTACTGCTTTTGCTTTAAAAGGAAAAAGGGGAAAAAAAGAAATTCTTGAGCACTTTCTATTCATTTTCAGATTTTATTCTCAAACCTACCCAATACATTTTGGGATCTAAGTTTTATTTATGTATTTATTTGCTTACCTATTTACTTATTCATATTTTTTAAGTTTATTTATATATTTTGAGAGAAACAAACACAGCACAAGTGGAGGAGGGGCAGAGAGAGAGGGAGAGAGAATCCCAAGCAGGCTTTGCACTGTTGGTGTAGAGCTTGATATGGGGCTCGAAACCGCGAGATCATGACCTGAGTCGAATCCAAGAGTCAGACGTGTAACTGAATCTTGAGTGGAAACCAAGAGTCAGACGTGTAACTGATGGAGCCACCCAGGGGCCCCTATTTATTTATTTTTATAAACAAATCTTCCCTTATCCAAGAATCAGAAGGAAATCAGGTAAATGGCCAACCAACTAGTAAATATCAAAATTTTTGTAATTATAATAGCAAATAGTAGCAACTCATTTGTCCCTTGATTGCCCCCTGACTTTTTTTTTTTTTAATTTTTTTTTTCAACGTTTATTTATTTTTGGGACAGAGAGAGACAGAGCATGAACAGGGGAGGGGCAGAGAGAGAGGGAGACACAGAATCGGAAACAGTCTCCAGGCTCTGAGCCATCAGCCCAGAGCCCACGCGGGGCTCGAACTCATGGACCGCGAGATCGTGACCTGGCTGAAGTCGGACGCTTAACCGACTGCGCCACCCAGGCGCCCCTCCCCCTAACTGACTTTTACGTATTGGAACAGAGTGTATCAGTTAGATTATGTTAAATTCCATTAATCTGGCATACATAAACCTAGAGATAAGAAGAAAAACCCAAAGTTTCAATGTCTTGGAACAATAAAGGTTTACTACACTCTCACCTAGAGTCTATAACTTACCTAGAGAACTAAGGCATGCTGCTTCAGGTGTTGCCTCAGCATGTCTGACATTTCCAATCTTTTAGAACCAATGTAACAAAGCTTTATGTTAAACTAACCAGAGTAGGTCCCAGACGGAGTCACTCATGCTAAGCCCCACATCAGCAAACCCAAACTCAACTGAGTTTCTATCCCTGGCTCTCCCAGAAAAGAAAGGCCTAGGTCAACCACTCAGCACTTTGCTACTCAGCAGGAGTAAGCAACCTAATTCCAAGAGTTCCCTTTGCTCTATGTAAGGAAAGTAACCCTGCTTTAACGAATCAGGAAATGCCAAGTATAACTTCCTTATTCCTGTTCACTGTGAGATTTGTAAAAATCTCTCATCTGGTTCAGCTCTTCAGTGTTCCTTTCTAATTGCTGGACTGGATGCTACCTGATTCATGAATCATTGAATAAGAGCCTACTAGATCAGTAAATTGTCTGTGGAAAATTTTCTTTTAACAATTATTATGGCACTGGTAATTAGATGCTTTAACAATGTTGAATTTTATCCAGATCTGTGATCCTAGAAAACATCCACAGTTGAAGAAATCTCCATTTTGTTCCAGGAAACAGTCCACTTCCACTATAAATAAACATCTTTCCCACATGATTTAGATGAGACTCACAGATGCCCTCTTGTTTAGCTATGACCACGCTAGACATGAACCCTCCAGATTCCCCTTTTTCACCTCATAAATGATTAGCTGAACTGCTTGCCCCCAGTGATCAATTGGAACAAAATGCTTGTTAACCAAATTTTATTTAAGATCTTTTCCTTCCGTCAGGCTCCTGAACTTTGGCCACCCTTGGCCTAAGTTAGGATATTGCCTTTCCTTAAATGCCACTCAGGAGAATAAACTGGCCTCCAGATAAAACATTCTCTGATCTTCTATCTAATCATACCACTTCTATTCATCCTATTGCCCCACAGTCAGTTACTTTTTGCCTTGTTTACTCCTTCCTGTAAAAAAAATAATCCTTTTTGCCTAACACTATAGGCATTTCCGTATCTTACGTTCTAAATGTTTTCCCTATCTCAATAATTACCCTTCACTATGGAGACCCTTGCAATAACTTTTGTGAATTGTCTTATTTACTCCTTACTGTAGCTGGATTTGTTTGTTATTCTACTGTTTTTGTTTATATTTAGAATTGGCCTATTTCAATTCTCATTTTTCATTACAGAAAGCAATGCATGTAGCCATGCTTGACTTCAAGGTCATGAAAATGCTATCCCCAATGGCTCAGAAAAACTAGGAATTATTATTATTTCCTTTACAGAATTCACAACAAAATACATGAACATTTTCTATTTATAAAGAGATGAAAAACCCTCTTCTCATGATTCTCACAAAACCATCATTTCTTAAAAAAACAAAAAACAAAAAAACGTCTATTTGGTTTTTGGTCACAAGACTTCTAATCCCTGTAATATCGTGGTATTATCTTAAGCTCTACTGGGATCTGCTTTAGTTTTCTTTCAGATTTGGCAGTTTTCTTTTATGCTACCCAACATAACATTGTGTTATACTAAATTAAAAATAATAATAATAATAATTAGATACCCTGTTGAATGTAATTTTAAAATTTTCTATTATAAGATCACTGACTACATATTCATCAAACAGTGATTTTCCAAACAGTAACTAAACAAAAGACAAAGGTTATATCACTTTGTCATTATCTGTTTGAAGATTCAGAAAAATGTTTGTATTCTGTAAATGTAATATCTAGATTAAGAGTTGGCACACTGTGTGTCCTGTGGGCCAAATCTGATCCACTGTCTGTGTTTACAGTCCAAGAGCTAAGCCTGCTTTTTGTTTGTTGTTTTTTGTTTGTTTTTGTTTTTGTTTTAACTTAATTACATTTTTAAAGGTGTAAAACAACAACCACTGGAAGGATTTGGAGGTTGGGGAGAGGATATACTTTAACACATAGTCAAAAATATTTACTGTCTTTTTGTGACAAAAAAATTGCTGACTCCTGATTTAGATAAGTATATATCAAAGTTAGGAACAAGAGTAAACTAGTGACTATCTTTAATTATATTTATGTTTTATAAAACAGTTCAGTTTAAAAAAGACTAAAGATATATGGCATATATTATATTTAAATTACCTGAAGTTTCTAAAAGGTTTGGATTAACTCATTCTCAGATTTTAAATAAATATAAATGTTATACAATATCTACTACTTCCACTGTGTGAGTTCTTTTAAGTTACTAGTAGAAATACATGATAACTCTCCTTTAAAGCATTAAGTAAATTTATAGTATAATTCTGTAATGTAAAATGTTGAATTTTCAACCAAAATATTAAAAAATATATATATATCAATTTTATATATTTTGTAACTGTATTTCTCAGCAATCGTCTCACCAACAAAGCTCACTGAATACGTAACATATGCAAACTTACTATATTTTAAGTTTTGCCAGGGCTCAATTATGCCACTAGATGGAGCATTTAGCACTGCAGAGAACTCTTGAAGAAAACTCCGCGTTGTTGTTGTGTGTTAAATACAGTGTAAAGGGAAAAGACATAAAAAGTGTGAGGGGAAGAACACTTTTCTGAAGTTTTATTGAGTTATCTCAAAGTCACCTAAACACTATGTGATTATTTTATAGTCAAGAATTAATTTTAGGCTACCCAAAATGATACACAAGCTGAATGATCAGACTTTATAAAAATAAAAATTGCAGTGATGTTCTAAATGGACTTTTCAGTCGTATTTGTAATTTCGTCTGACTTGACATATATTCTAATACAATTGTGTTATTGTGAGGCGTTGAGAGCAAAGAAATACCACTACTATTAACATTATATAATGGCAATTAAAAAAAAATAATGGAGCCTGTATGAGTTGGCACTGGTGACAGGAAAAAAAGAAGAGAAAGAGAAACGATTGTATATTGATGAAAAGGAAGCAGCAATAAATGCTTCGCTGTTACTGCATGGCTCAGAAAATAAGAATAGTGTAGCAAAGAGTTATTTCACTTGCCTGGACCTGAGAGGGTCAGTCACAATGGAAAAGGCAGAGAGTCAGGGTCTACAGGTTCAAGCCACAGAATTGAAGAACAGCATATTATGCACCATTTATCAGTCTCCATTTTTAATGCATTGTCTTCATGTATCTATAGATATCTATGTTTTATCTTATATTTTAATTTTTTTAAGTTTAATCATTTTGAGAGACAGAGCAAAGGAGGGGCAGAGAGAGAGAGAGGTAGAGAATTCCACGCAGTCTCCATGCTGTCAGCGCAGATACCAATGTGGGGTTGGAACCCACAAGCCGTGAGATCTTGACCTGAGCTGAAACCAAGAGTCACTTAATTGACTGAGCCACACAGGCACCCCTATCTTATATTTTAAATAATATCTATATTTTAATGTAGAGGGATAGATGATAGACAGATAGATAGATAAACAGGAACCAGATTTCTGAAAGCTGACTTTGTCCAGGTTGATTTATACATCCCCACAGTTACGCTTCACCAACTTACTAAAATCCATTGCAATGTGCAGCTGTTTAAATGAGGTTGGAAGTAATTTTGCCACATGATGCTGATGTCAGTTAAAAGCTGAGTATTAGCAGAATGGGAAAACTTCAGATGAGTGCGTCTGCTGTGTGAATCAGTGTTCCCCACATTCAAACGGATCTGACTGACAGAGAGGCCCAGATCATTGGCCTAGAAAGTGAAAAATCAGTCCTACTATCACAGATATGCATGTATATGAGGGGAAGCATTTAAAGTAGAACAGAAATTAGATTTTATTTCCTCTCTGGAAAAAAGCCAAGAAAATTCTGAATGAAGACTTTCAGGCAAGGCAGGATACAAAACTGCCAAGTGTGAAAATGATTACAAATGGCAACTTATGTGGGAAAGCACAAACCAGAAATGATTTCCAGTTCCAAGACTATATTCTGTGATAACATGACTCCACCCAATTCAGATAGTGTTCCAGACCAAAGGATGGTAATTGCTTCAGTACTGCTTTATAAACAAACAAACAGACAAACAAAATCCTAAAGGAATATTCCTCACACAAATATTTTCTTTCAAGTTTTCTTTCAAGTGTTAATTGGAAATATTATTTTGACATAAACTGCATATGTGGTGTACGGTAGGCATTTATAGTAAGAAAATAGTAATTTTAGGTAAATATAATCAATTACTCAACTTCAAGGTCTATTGTGTGGTTTGCTCATCTCTCAATTATTAAAATTATATTCAAGTTCTACAAATGCTCTCAGATGCTTTACAGGAAAGCCTCATGATGGACTTACTTACCTTGAGATGGCTACTACTTTCTTCTTTTAAATTTGTTGATTCAGGCCAACTATCATGAGAAAACGGTGATACATAAATGAAAAATATGTTTAAACTTAAAAGTTTACAAGTGGTAAAAATCACTTAGGGAAAGATCTATGATGAGTAGGTTATAGAAATAGATATATTCCTTGAAGATGAAAATTATACTCTACAAAAATCTTAGCACTGAGTAATTAGTTATACTGTTAACTGGTGTTTTACAAGGTTGATCTGATGAAGATGATTGGAGTTTGTCAGAGATAAACCTAATCACTTTACTTGGATGGGACAATTTAATTCATTTATTAACAAATTACTCAATTAAAAAGTTTTTGGTTATAAAGGTTATAAAGATCCTATTGGCCATATTTGAAGAAGCAACCATTTGGAAGTCAGAGACCTTAGCTGAAGTGATAACTTACTGACTACTTGATGTACATAATCTACCTTAACTTCCTGAGCTCTAAATATCTCATGTATGACATGGGGATAATGATGTCATCACAAGCCTATGAGAATTATATGATATAATGGATTACTTTTAGACTTTCATTATTAGTAGTAATAGTAGTTAGGGTCAATATTTTTTTTTTATTTTGAAGACAGTTTTAGTTTTCTGTATTTATCATTCTATAATACTTTTGGCTAAATCAATGCAACTATTCTGGGATCTATAACAGATATAAAAATAGGAATAGAAATGGAAATATGAATATAGATTATCTACTATGTACCATTTGGTACAATAGGCACTGAACATTACTTCATCATGTTTTAAGTATTAACAGCAATTATGAAAAAAATAACTATGAACACAGATATAAAAGCTATCAAAAGTTGTGTTTGTAAAAAAGTTCAGCTAAGGTTCTGAGGGTTAGCGCCTGTTGCCAAATATATATATGCAAATATGTTCATAATAGGCAAAGCTAAGTGCATAGCCTGCTTATTTTCTTTCCAAATATAAGGCTCACATTTAGGGCTTCATACAATATATAGAAGCAGGATGGGCACAAGGGTGTTATTTTTAAGAAGTCTGAAAGTAGACCCAAAATATACATGTTTCCAATTATGGGTCTGTAAATCCATTCATCCACTCGAGATATCAATTCTGAAGCTCTTTTCATGGTTTTAAAATAGGAATTGATCGACACTATTTTTATAAATTTGCTTACTATTATTAGTTCTTATAAAAATAATACTTAAACTATAACTACAAAGACAAAGTAAAATAGATAACTGGTATAATATTCTAAACTAACAATGGAGCATTAATAGAGCACCAAATAGTGTTTTTTCCAGATAATGGATACTGTTACTAATATATCTGATATAACTAAACAACTAATGGACTCTTAAGTTCATTTGTTCAAATTTAGAACATTTCCTATTTGAAAGCATCATTGAAACTTGTCATTTGGAAACTGACAAAATACATTCTACCAGATTAAGACTCTTAAAAAAGAATATTATTGACTTGCTTGATATAATTGCCTCTTCATAGCCATTACAATCATTCATGTAAATATATATTTAGGGAGGCATCAAAAGCAGATTATTCACCTAGTGGAGCATGACAGCTCCTGAGGATTTACTGTGTTCATTGCTGCAATTGTCACCAAAAACTGTTAATTCACAAGCACAGCTACCTGCTTTTATGCATAAATATCTGCCATTCATTATTTCCCCTCATTGTATCAAAGGGAAGTTCATCTATATGGAACTAAATCTTAGTCTTCTTTTGTAAGAGGTTAAATATAAGATGGAAAATGCTCTTCAGTAATGACAGCTTCAAATGAATATATTAATGTAAATACCTTTCTTTTAAGAAATATGAACAGATATTCAACAGTACCAGGCAGGATGCACTTAATATCTCACTTTTGAAAGGAGGAACATACAATTTGGAATAAGTGCTCTTACATGTCTTCAAGTTAATACTTCTAGAATTCAGGCTCAAAAATACAGATCAGTACTTAGTAAGGCAATTTTCAAATGCATAACATTAATGAATATCTGCATATGTGTGGCATACTTTGAGAGTTAAAATGAATGCGGTTCGGTAACCACTGTCTTCTTTTTCTCTATAGAAAATTTCTGGATGCTGGTTCAAGTACATTGTGGGATGATTGTGAGGGGTGGCCTGGGGAATTTGTATATTTAAAAGCTGCCAGAGTCATTTTTGTCTGTTTCTTCATTTGCTTCCTTGCCTGCTTGTTTTCTTGTCTATTCAGCTAATTAAAGGAAAACTTATTCTAGAATAGTTTTTCATCAGATTATAGAAACAAATAGATGTTAGGTGGATAGATGTGAGATGGATAGAAAGGACATTAGCTAGATAGCTTAATAGATTATTTGTAGTGTTTGCTATTAGATCCATCTGTTTTTCGCCTACCTAAGGCCCCTAGATTTTAGCAAAAGTAATGAGAATTGTCTTTTGAGTATCACAATGTAAAACCCACGGCTAGTCACAACTCTTCTTTGAACTTATTATTCCAACATGCAGAGATGGTACAATTTTCTTCCAACCTCCAAACATTTTAAGAGAATTAATGATACAAATGCATAAAACATTCTAAAATCCTTAGAAAAACCACTCAGTACAAACTATTAATTTTAGTTTTGAGAGCATTGAAAGTGCTCCTTGGCAGAAGTGTAAGGCAAGTTTAATATTAATTACATAGCCTGACTGCCTTGAGAAGTCTTGGTTACATCATAACACAATGTCACAAATGAAAGGGCTTTGTAGGCTGTAAAGTTTCATTCAAGTGAAAGTAACATTAGAATTATTAACAATATATATATCCTTTCAATATGACAGTAGCTTTATTTTTCTTTTAGCTAAAAATAGTTGGAGGCTTACAGACTTGATATCCTTTTATTCCATTTAACTTATGTCAATTATATTTTATCAAGAGTCTAAAGTGATTTATTTATTGTACATTTTTAAACTATATTCCTTGGAGAAAAGTATAAGCTTGATTTATATTCAAGTATAAACTTTTAAAAATTAATGTGTAGATACGTATATACTAGAAAAAATATACTAGAACATTAAATTTTACCTTTAATACAGAGATGTTCATTTTTTTTTCAAATTTCTGTTGTTCTTATGTAACGCTTTTGTTCATTTTTCACTTCCACCTGAGGAATTCATACTGCTTGTCTGCAAGATAGGAGAAGTCTTCCCTTTATGCTTTTTTGTAGTATAACTTGGTTTTCTGTCCAAGAGAATGTTACTGGCCTAAAACCTATGGAACATTGGAGCAGGCTTGCACCAGATTGCAGGAGCTGATCGTACACATCTCTTCCCAAGTCTGTGCTATGTCATTGATATCTCATTGGAAACTTGAAATTAACAATGGTGGGGCACTTCCCTCACAGAGACTGGCAAATGCTGCAAAACAGAATTCATTCTCTCTGGAGAACTGGTGGTTAAACATTTCTTTCTACACCACTGCCTACAAGTGAAATTCAAAGGAGCCTGTTTCCACATGTGAAGGGATATACAGAAAATATGTGAGGGGCTCAGTAGGTTAAGTGTCCAACTCTTGATTTCAGGTCAGATCATGATCTCGTGTTTTGTGCTTTGGAGCCCCAACAGCCTGGAGCCTGCTCAGGATTCTCTCTCTCTCTCTCTCTCTCTCTCTCTCTCTCTCTCTCTCTCTCTTTCTTTCTCTTTCTCTCTCTGTCTCCCTACCTCCCCCTCTGCCCCTTCCCCATTCTCCCTGCCTCTGTCTCTCAAAATAAATAAATAAACTTAAAAAAAAGAAAGCTTGTGAAATCAAGTGATGTACCTTCACTGATAAATGAATTATAGAAGATACACATGTACCTTATGTATACTACATGGAAAGAACAGTGGGGCAATATATAAAGGTATTGCAAGACTTCAATAGGAAATATAGAGGTATAACTACAACAAGTTTTTTCTACAAGACGATAATGTGTATTTTTATCAGTAATTTTTGAAGAAAGAAATATGGAAATGCTATGCATGCAAAGTTGTTGACACTTTTCTCTCTGATGCGTTCCCATGTAAGGAAATCTAAGCGGCCTAACAGGAGGGAGGCAGAATGAGATCAAGCTTCTGTGAGAAGATATTGCTCTTGAATTCCAGTGTGTTTATGCACTTATCAAGCAGGATATATAATTGTGTCAAGCTCAATGTGTCCAAACTGAAGAAAAAGATCATATTTCCCCTTAAAATTGCTTCACATTCTGTATAACTCACTTTAGTAAATGACTCCATAATACCCACCTCTAACTCCATCATCTAGTTCAGAAACATGTTTTCCATTGCTACTCTCTCTTCTGCGTCTGACACTCAGATTCTAATTCTTACCCAGATGAAAGATACCCTGTTGACGTTACTGAACCAGAAAAACGAACCAGGGATTCGTCTATAAAATGGAATCTAATTTTGCTAATTTTCTGCTTCAAATTTTTCCAAAGTTTTATTGTCTATGGCCTAAAACCTAAAACCCTTATTAGGTGGAGTAAGACACTCCATGACCTACTCCTGCTTGTTTCCTGGGTGTATTTTGGTCACATCCTACCCTTGACTTCAATATTTCGACCACGCTAAACTATCAATTGCATATTCTCTAGCTTTAACTTTTTCTCCCCTACAACAATATATCTCACATTGCTCTCCTTGGGATAATTCTGGCATCAGCAACTCTGAGTGTGGTGATCTCCTAGATATTCAACCTCTAGCAGCTATTATTTACCTCCATCTGAGAATGCTATGACTTTCCATCTGTCTTAGTCATCTGTGAATCTTTGAGGGCAAAAATCACAGATAGTTTTATGGACCAGCAGACTGCACACAGTAACATTATATAAACTTTTGCTGATGAACAGATATATTAATCATACTATTTATAGAAGTATTTTTAAAATATAATAATAATAATAATAACAACAACTTATTCCTTCCCTTAAATACAGATAAAACATGAGTCACATGCTGAGATTTACACTAACACCAACAGATGATAATTCTTTCAAACAATTCAGATTAGAGGAGAAGGGGAAATTTGGTGACAGCAGAAGTCAAGTTCATAAGACCTTCTATGTTAGCAAACAGTGAACACTCCAAGAATATCAAACATTCTTTTATAGACTCCAAATCCATATTTACATTAGCCATTTTTCTCAATTTGTTCCTTTTTTATTAATTCACATAATTGATATTTTGATTTCATGAAGGAAGATCTTTTTTGAAAAATACAAATGTCTTATTCTTATTTAAATATACCATAGGCTAAGCCCATGCTTGTACATCATCATTTCAAACACCTACATATTTTATATGAATTGAAATGATTAAATATATTAAATACATGGAAAGCTTCATAGTTTTAAATTCTCCTCCAGATTAGAGAATCAAGTTGGAAGTTTCCTTAGAACAAACAGAAGTTACATTCAAAAGCCAACCTCTGGGGCGCCTGGGTGGGTCAGTCGGTTGAGTGTCCAACTTTGGCTCATGTCATGATCTCATGGTTAGTGGATTCAAGCCCCGCGTCGGGCTCTGTGTTGACAGCTCAGAACATTGAACCTCCTTTGGATTCTGTCTTCTCTCTGTGCTCCTCCCACACTGGTGCTCTGTCTCTAAAAAATAAATGAACATTAAAAAATGAAAAAAAAAAAAAACTCTTTATGACAGTAAATAACAAATTATTGTAGATATTGCAGGTATGGCTTTCCTGCCTGTCTTCCCATTGCACACAGACTTTAATGAAACTGAAGTGAAAATATGACCAAAGCTACAGCAGTATAAGTTCTTCCTTGCAAAATAGTCATGTTTATTCTGTTTTGGGTGCTGCAGAGCCATGCGGAGCTGGAAACTGAGTAGTAATTTTCTGTAAGGATACGCCAAAGCAAAGTTAGTCTGCTGAGGAGGGGGGGGGGGGAAGAAAAAGAGAGAGAGAGAGAAAACAAGCTTAAAAGAGCCAAAGACAAAAATTCATAAAATTTCAGCAAAAATATTTTGACTCCCAATCTTCCAATTCTTATGTACGCCTCTCTTGACTATATATTTTTTGCCATTTGATTTTGTGGGATATCCCATTGTGGATTGAAGTAGTTAACTAACGGTTTCTATTTCTTGCAACCAAATGGCCTCTAATAAATAACCAACTCAACTTTTTTATTCCAACTAACCTCTATAATTCTGATCTCTTTTTTTGTAATTTCCACCTTGTTATGTTTTTACTTTTTTCGGGCTTTATTTATTTTTAATGCACATTTGAGCATTTCCCAGGGGTCAGGCACTGGTCTAATCCCTTTACAGTTATGAATTAAAATAATTTTATAACAATCTTATGAAACAGATAGTGTTATTGGCCTGATGTTACAAGTGAAGACATAAGGCACTGGCTAAGTAGATTGCTAAAGATCACACAATGAATACACGGCAGTGAAGACTGAACCCAGGGCATCTGCCTCCTGGGATATAACCAGTACCCTCTCCTCCCTCCATTTCTTCTTGGAAGTACTTTAGAGGATATATAGATTTTGAAAATCTGCATGGCATTGCATAATACATGTTAAACCTTAGCTCATGGTCTAATAGAATACAGAACTTGGTAAACAGTGTGATAATGTTTACTGTAGCTGGATATAATTACCCTTTAAAATGTAATTTTAAATTAATTTCAATTAACATATTAAGAGGAATGAACTAATTCTCTCCTTTTCATGAGATAAGCTGGTCTCTCTGGCAAGAGGCAGCTTTCTTTGTATCAAAATATTGTGTTTTTGTACAATCAGCCTTATTTACCAAAAACATAAGCCTTCATAGGCTTCTTTAAAGAGGTGAAGCAATGCCTCTGCCAGGACACTGAGCACCGTGTTTCTGAGCTCCTGGCTACTTGCCTATTGTGCGGGGCAGCCAAAACTGAATATAAAGAACCCAAGCAATACCTCCTGCAAAGGCTGTACAAAGGGTGGGCAAAGTCTGAGCAAAACATATATTTGAGCTCCTGATTATACGAGCTGGAATTTACATAGTCTGACTGCTTACTGGGTAACAAAGCCAATTTCTTACACTAAGAAAGTGAGGCAAAAAATAAAAATGTTAATATTTGGCTTGCCTTTGAAAATGAGAAACAAACACCTGGCCATAGGCTGACTCAAGGAAGCAAAGATATTCACACAGACAATCAGATTTCTTTTAGTAGCTGCCAAGAGTATAAAATTTAATATTAAAAGGTATTGACTCGCTACTCTGTGTCATGGGTCAGGTGCTTTTATGTAGGTAGAGCACAACACTTTTAGATTTGCTATTTGTAGTATAGTCTTCAACCTGTAATCATTCCAACTATTACTATATTGGTTTCCCATTCCTTCTGTAGTAAATGATTACAAACTCGAAACAACACAAATTTGTTATCTTGTTCTGGACATCAGAAGTCTAAAATCAGGTTATTAGGTAAAAGTCAATGTATCTGTAGGGCTGAATCTTTCTGGAGTCTCTGGCAGGGAGAATTCATTCCCTTGCCTTTTTCAGCTTCTGATGTCTATTGGCTTGTGGCCCCTTCTTCAATCTTCAAAGGTTATCACTCTAATTTATTATCACATCATCTTCCCTTCTGACTCTCATTTATCCTTCATCCCTTTTATGAGGACCGGGACTATGGTGATTGTTATGGATCAGGCCCAACAGGATAATCTCCCCATCTCAAAGTCCTTGAGGTAACCACATGTAAAAAAACTATGAGGTTACATTCGTAGCTTCAGGGATTAGGAAATGCACCTATTTAAGGAACCATGAGCTATAATAACATACTCATATTGTTTCTTTTCATTGTTGTGCCTAGGAGGTTTCCTTTTGTGACTTGTGAAATGGTAGAGGAATTTTTTAATTTATTTTAATTTATTTTTTATGTTTATTCATTTTTGAAAGACAGAGAGAGAGCACAAGCAGGGGTGGGGAGGAGAGAGAGGGGGGCACAGAATCTGAAGCAGGCTCCAGGCTCTGAGCTGTCAGCACAGAGCCTGATGGGGGGCTCGAACTCATGAACCATGAGATCATGACCTGAGCCGAAGTCGGACGCTCAATGGACTGAGCCACCCAGGCGCTCCATAGAGGACTTTTTTTTTTAAGTTTTATTTATTTATTTTGAGAGAGAGAGGGAGAGAGAAAAAGAGAGAGAGAGAGAGCAAGCATGAATAGGGAAGGGCCAAGAGAAGTAAAGAGAGAGAATCCCAAGCAGGCTCCATGCTGTCAGTGCACAGCCTGACCTGGGGCTCAGTCTCACAAGCTGTGAGATCATGACCTAAGCCAAGATCAAGAGTCAGACAATTAACCAACTGAGCCACCCAGGCACACCAGAAATGATAGAGGACTTTTGATGGATGACAGATTTGGGAGTAAAAGATGACAAAGAGAATGTATGGTGTGGTATGTGTTTCCTGTGTGATCTGGTAGACTGAGCTCCTATTAGAAGGGAAGTGAATAGGTTGGCAACATGATTGAAACATATGGCTCAAGGCAAACCACAATCTTTGAGTTCTCAGCTATTTCGATACTTTATGGAATAGGAAAGAAGAAGGAATTCTGGCTCTGCTTAGAATTCAGGTTTGTTTTGGTGCCTAAAGCATAGGCCAGATGTTATTTTTAATATGTTCAGAATCAATGGAATATCTCTGCAAAAAACATCAACAAACAGCAGCAAATATTTTTTAACTCTATTATGGGCAATTAGTTTTAAGTCAGTCTGGGGGCTAGCATAAGAAAGGAAAAAAAGAGCAAATGCTACAAGAGGACTGTCATAGGTAATTGGTTTGTGTACAAGTGAAAAGCAAACGATTTGTGACTTCTTCACTTATCTGTGACTTCACCCCCAAACAAATAATCACATAATTTAGTGGTAAAAAAACAAATACCCCTTGCATTATCTCTTACCCCTTTCATGAGCTGAACTGGATTCAGCTGAGTAGTCCTACTGATCTCACTTGGGATTTCTTTGCTACTTGCAGTTAACTGGTTGCTCAGCATGGCGTCATTTGAAAGCTCAACAGAAACACTGTATTGGTTGGAATTTTCTCATTCTTCATGTAGTCTCAAGGCCTCACTGACTATACATCTATCTATGCCCCCTCTCCTTATAGTTTCTCCAGCAGTGGCCAGGTTTCTTGCAGTTCTGGGTTTCCAGAAAACACAAATGCAAATGCTTACAGGCTCTAAATGCTTAAGTTTAGAAGTCACAGACCATTTATTTGACTGCCTTCTATTGGTGAGTCAAGTCAATAGCCAGTTCAGATTCACTAGCATACACTAGGGCATGAATACCAGGAACATCATTCACCATAGGCCATGTTTTGGGTGACCATAAAAAAAAAAAAAAAAAAAAAAAGAATGAACCAACTGTTCCAGTTTTTCTAGGATTAGAAAAACATTTAGTTTTAAGTGGGACATTTAGTGCTATAACTAGGTAATTTCTCTTTTTTTTTAAGATTTTTTTTTTAAGTAATCTCTACATCCAACATGGGTGTTGAACTCACGACCCTGAGATCAAGAGTTGCATGGTCTACTGACTGACCCAGCCAGGTGCCCCAAAACGAAGTAAGTTCTATGAAAAGTAAAATGAGTTGCCCACCCCAAAATAAACCACTGGAGAGTTTTCAGATGGGAGGTATAGTAATCTGGTGGCACATGAATAAGGGATAGTAAGACAAATGATATTTGCTATATATAGATTAACCCATTTTTTCTTACCCCAACTTTAGACCTAAGTACTGTCTTAATCATTTTTAAAGATGAGAATACATGAGCTAAAACAAAAACAAACAAACAAACAACAACAGTTTTCTAGTCTATGGTCAGCCAATTATAGACACAAAGAGCTTGGGTTTAAGCTTCATATTTTTTTCCATCACACCGCACCGCCTAGAAACCTGTTGCAATGGATTTGCTTATATTATTGTTTGCCTTTTATGCCATTAAATCTTGATGTTTGGCCTTCTAGCTAATTTTTACATAAGGTATAGATGGGTCATGCCACTACATCATAAGATCCTGAAGAGAAGAGATCATGTTTATTTATCTTTGTGATAGCTATCATAGAGCTTGGTAGATGACATCAATTCAATAAATGTGAGTTGTAAATACTAATTGTTGAACTTTTTAGTATCCTTCTATTCTTTAATTCTACACTATTATTTCCAGATGTGTGAAAATTCCACAATCTTTTTTTCATTTTCATTTTCCAAGTGCACTGTAGTACTTTCCTGAGGCTGCTGTAACAAATTACCACAAAAATGGTGGCTTTAACCAACAGAAATTTATTCTATCACAATTCTGGAAGCTAAAATTTTGTGATCTGACAGGGGTACCCTCTCTCTGCGGGGGGGTGCTATAGGGAAGAATATGTTCTTTACCTTCTCCAGCTTCCAGTGGCTATAGTCTTTCCTTGACATACAGCCATATCATTCCAATTTCTAACGTTGTGGTCATATTGCTTCCATCTGTGTCTCTATGAAATTACCCTCTGTCTTACTAATATGAGGAGGGTCATTGGATAGGGCCCATTTGTAAAATGCCAGGATAATTTACTCCTATCAAAATTCTTAACTTCATCATAGTTTTTGCCATCCAAGGTAACAGTCACAGATTCTTGGGATTAGGATGCAGAAATATCTTGTGGAGGGCTACCAGTAAGCTCATTAAAGGTATATATATGCCTGTGTGTCTGAATATTCATAGTTAAAAACAAAGGCCTAGAGTCTTTTATAGTATATTTAAAGCACAAATACAAATATTTTGGATGGTGAAAGCATGAATATTTTAACCCAAATTATTATAATAGTTTGATACTTTTTATTTTCATATGGTCAGAGAAATCCATATTTTGTTGGCTTTCTTAAATAAAAATAATCTTAAAAAATCTAAATAAGAAATTGAAGAAATGAATTTTAGTTTCCATGAGAGAACATTGGAATTAATGAGTCCAGGATAAGAGTTAATGAGCTCAGCTAGAGATCTTGTAACTCTTCCTGATGATGAGTTTCACAGTCATGTACTAAAGTCAGCTGAGAAGTAGCTGAAGAGAAAGCACCTTCCTGGAAATGAAAAGGAGAAATTGGTATTTTCCTTCAGAAGGAGATGTGTGTGTGTGTGTGTGTGTGTGTGTGTGTGTGTGTGTGTTACTGACCTAGGAATTGACATTTGCCTAAGAAAGAAAGTTGAGTTTATTAAGAAAGAGACCACTATCTGAAACCAGAATACTACTTTTTTTTTTATTTTTTTATGTTTTTATTCACTTTTGAGAGAAAGAAAGAGCATGAATGGGGGAGGGGCAGAGAGAGAGGGAAACACAGAATCCAAAGCAGGTTCCAGGCTCTGAGCTGTCAGCACAGAGCCCAATGCAGGGCTCCAAACCAAGAACTGTGAGATCATGGCCTGAGCTGAAGTCTCACACTTAATTGACTGAGCCACCCAGGTGCCCCTGAAACCAGAATATTATTGTTATTGTTATTATTATTTAATGTTTATTTATTTTTGAGAGTGAGACAGAGTGTGAGCAGGGGGAGCGGGGCAGAAAGAGAGGGAGACACAGAATCCAAACCAGGCTCTGGGCTCTGAGCTGTCAGCACAGACCTCCATGTGCGGCTCGAACTGACTAGAGATCATAACCTGTGCTGAAGTCAGATGCTCAACCGACTGAGCCAGCCAGGTGCCCTCAAACCAGAATATTATTAATGTACAGTTATCTAAATCCAACCTTGGATTCAGGCCATAAATAACTCGATAACAAAATGTCTGTATTGAGAGAAGGTAGTATATATTTTATAACAGTTTGATACTTGTACACTTTTTCCACAAATATTTAAATAAATTAACACAAAAATACTTTTTTAAAAATCAATTTTCATTCCCTGCAATGTGGGGATGTCCACAGTGCATTCAATTAATGAGTGTGGCCCCAAGAATATATTTCTCAATCTATTCGTTATTCTCAAGAATAGCTTGATAAAGATTTATTTTACTTGATATTAATATGGAATATTAACTTTTTATATAAATATTTCCAAACACACCAAAAACAAGGTATGATGAAAAGATTTAGCTTTCATTCCTCTTCTGTCCTGTTCTGAACTAAAACCTTTTTTCCACTCTATTTATTTTGGTTTCTTTCACTTTGATATAGTATATCCCCTTGAATTGCATTTTAACACGAATGTCCAGAAATGTCTATTGTCCTTCTCTCTGCAGAAGCTTACACAGCAGATGGTGCAAATGGTCCAGCATATATTTGAGGGATTGATATAAAGACGATCTGCCTGAATGCTAACTTTTTTGGCATTTTGCCAAAGTATATCAATGGTATGTTAGAGAAATTCAAAATATATGAAATAATTGCAATGTTTACTCCTTATTTTCCAATCTGTACTCTATTTTTGCAAAGTATGGTGTCATTTTATCATCTAAAAATAGGCTTTTTCTCAAATCCTTCCTTCAGCCTGCTTCTCAGGTATCATCCTTGACCATAATATTTCTATTTTTTTCTCTTTGTCTTCTTCCATGAGAGTCTCAAATATTTAGCTGCTTTTAACTCACAGCATATGAAAATTAGATAAATGTGAATTTTTACTCTACACTCATAGTGTATGAAAATTAACTGGGAATAATGAATATGCTCTTTATAACTTCAAATTTAAAAGCATTTTCTCAGTATGGGTATTTTAATGAACAACAATTATTTTAAAAATAGATCAGTGGAAGAAACTTCAATGTAAGTGGCTCATCTTTTCAACTATTTTTAAATAAACTGACAAATTGAAAACATTACAGAAATAAAAGGAGCAGCTATGACTTTTTTTAAAAAATGTTTTTATTTATTTTTGAGACAGAGGGAGACAGAGCATGAGCAGGAGAGGGGCAGAGAGAGAGGGAGACACAGAATCCAAAGCAGGCTCCAGGTTTCGAGCTGTCAGCACAGAGCCTGACGCGGGGCTCGAACTCACAGATCGTGAGATCATGACCTGAGCCGAAGTCGGACGCTCAACCGACTGAGCCACCCAGGCGCCCCACAGCTATGACTTTTTATTTTTCTATTTATTTTTTATTTCTTTTTAAGTTTATGGGTTTTTTGTTTTGTTTTTTGGTTTTGTTTTTTTTTTTTTTTTTTTTTGAGAGAGAGAGCTGCATGCAAGTGGGGGAGGGGCAGAGAGAGAGAATTCAAGCAGGCTCTTCAGAGCCCTACACAGGCATAGAACTCACAAAGCATGCGATCATAACCTGAGCTAAAACCAAGAGCAGGAGACTTAAATGACTGAGCCACCCACGCGCCCCACAGCTATGAATTTTTAAAGTATTTCATTTATTTCTGGGGCACCTGGGTGGCTCTTGGTTGAGCATACAATTTTGGCTTAGGTCATGATCTCACAGTTTATGAGTTTGAGCCCTGAATCGGGGCTGACAAACTCAGAGCCTGTTTCAGATCCTCTGTCTCCCTCTCTCTGTGCTTCCCCTGCTCGCGGTCTTTCTGTCTCTCTCTCTCAAAAATAAACGTTTAGGGGTGCCTGGGCGGCTCAGTCCATTAAGCGTCTGACTTCGGCTCAGGTCATGATCTCAAATTTCCTGAGTTCGAGCCCTGCGTTGGTTGGGCTGTGTGCTGACAGCTCAGAGCCTGGAGCCTGCTTCGGATTCTGTGTCTCCTGCTCTCTCTGACCCTCCCCTGCTCATACTGTCTCTTTCTCTCAAAAATAAATAAACATTAAAAAATTCAAGTATTTCATTTATTTCTGTGATATTTGTCATACATTCAATAGAGATGGTTTTGGGACATTATTCCTGAGAATCATGTTGGGAAGGAGAAGTAACATGTAAACCTTAGCCCAGTTAGCCTTTCAGCCCTGACATCTCAGCAGGAAAAAAAACTACTCCAAAACAGAAATTAGTAGAGGGGAAGACAGTTTCACCTAGAATAACCAAAGACAAAGAGTGAGGCCGAGGTAATTGTTTTGGTAGGGGATTTGTGTTCAAATCGTTTTTATCATTTACTGCCTCAAACTGAAATGCTCAGTGGCTTGTGCTTACTACATTAAATATTTGTGAAAACAGAATAATGCAATGAAGCTGGTTTTATACAATTCTGAAAATTGCAGAGGTTTTTTGTTTGTTTGTTTGTTTGACCAATGTTTCTTCATAATGAAAAAAGGAGTAAAGTCTGGAAAATAGCCTGAAGCCTAATTGGTTGATCTTATGAGAAAACAACAAACGACAACAAAAGATAAAATTAAAAAAGAAAGAAAGAAAGAAAGAAAGAAAGAAAGAAAGAAAGAAAGAAAGAAAGAAAGAAAGAAAGAAAAGAAAGTATCATGAATTCATTTGGGGACATAGCATTTAATTGGTGATTAAAATGAAATAATTCAGTCTCTGGAAAATGTACTATAAAATACTAAACCTTCTGGATTGGTTAGCTTCCTATAGCCTCTGAAACAAACTGCCACCCCCCCATCCCCTACAGACACAAAAGGAAATACTGCTAAATACCACACATTTAAGTAGGTTTCCTTATTGCCTCCATGTTGTCACTCCTGTTTGCATTCACACTTTGCGTGTCTCAGTGGTGGAATGAGTATGTGCCCTTCTCCTTTTCTTTGGCTCCAATCGTGTAACTTGCTTTGGCCAATTGAATTTAGGTGGATATAGGATGTCAGTTCTGATCCTAGGCCACAAGATGTCCTGCAATTTTACATTTGACCTTTTGTTCCTTTGTCAGCATCTTAAGAAGAACTAACCCTAGATAGCCCAAGGAGGATGAGAGATATGTAAAAAGGCATCATGATATTGAGAAGTAAAGCCTCAACAACTTCTACAACCTGAAGCAGAATAATGAAAATACCTGGAAGAACACAGAGTTTGGAATTTGCAGATGCTGGCTGATGTGGCCTATAAGAAAAATGCAGTGGTATTTGTGGCAAAGTGGAGTTTTAAGTTTCATATCTCAAATTTTAAAATAGACTATTTTAGGGGTGTCTGGTTTGCTCAGTTGTTAAGCATCTGACTCTTAATTTTGGTTCAGGTCATGATCTCACAATTGTGAGATTGAGCCCCACATTGGGCTCCATGCTGCACTGTTCAAAATTCTCTCTGTCCCTCTCCCTCTGCCCCTTTCCCACTCCCTCTCTCTCTCTCTCTTTCTCTCTCTCTCTTCAAAAAAAAAAAAAGTATAATAAAACTACTTTAGCCAAGTGTGTAATTTTTACCCACAATCATGAACTCCTCTTTTGTAGGCCCAGAGAATAAAAGCATGATCTTATGAGGGGCTAGGGTTTGGCCATGGATCATAAGAGGGTGGAGATATTTTATAGTATCTTCAGTAGACTAATTATAATGGTGTCCTAAGTAATCTAAGATGAAAAAGTAGAAAAGGAGAGTGGTACTGCTGAGAGATCTTGAGAAGAAAATGGTATCATGACCTCATAAGACATAGAAATGAATGATGAAGAAATTGCAACAAGTGAGCCCTTTTGAAAATTGAGAGTGAAGTATAAACATTATGCATTTCAGAGGTGGTGCCATTTACCTTTTTTATCTTTAATTTTAAGCATTCAATTATTATATCGTTTTCCTCTTCCTGCCCAGGTTTGGAAAAGCAGAATGACACAATAAGAAAAACATAAGATTTAGAGATATGATTTAAGATAAGATTTATGATAAGATGCCAATCCTCACTGAGTGACTTCCTAAACATATAACTTTGGAGTTATATTTTGAAAATACTTATCCGCTGTTTTTTATCTGTAAAATGGATGAATAAAATAATAGTATGCTAATAATCCCAATATATGTAAGACATAACAAATACATAGTATATTTATGCCAATTATAACAAAAATATCTCTGATCACTTCAGAAAAGTTGGGAATGCAGAAATCCATGAAGAAATATATAAGCCATTGGTGCTAGGATCTGTATTATAAAGAGTTAGTAGTATTAACTCACTAAACCTTCATAGCACATCCATGATATTGATGCTCTTATTATGTGTTTTATATATATTTTACAAGGAAATGGAAATATTGAAAGGTTAAGTAGGTTGTTCAGGACTCATAGGCAGTTTAGCCCATATTTGCACATGGGCAACCAGGCTCTAGAAACTAGAGGCTCTTATCCTCTGCAGTACATTAAATATAATTGCTAAATGTAAACTAAATACAGCATACACAATGTAGACTCACTTTTGAAAGTTTACATTTTTTACTGAAAATATATTAATATCAATTAAAATCTGGGAAATACATTTTTGTGGTGGCAGTAAATATTCCTTCTGTTGGATGCACCTTGATATTATTTAATACTCTGTTATAGAAAATATGTCATGTGTTTTTAAAAAATATTTTTAATGTTTACTTATCTTTGAGACAGAGAGAGACAGAGCACAAGCAGGGTAGGGACAGAGAGAGAGAGGGAGACACAGAATCTGAAGCAGGCTCCAGGCTCTGAGCTGTCAGCACAGGGCCCGACACGGGGCTCGAACTCATGGACCGCGAGATGTTGGCCTGAGCTGAAGTAGGACGCTCAACCAACTGAGCCACCCAGGCACCCCTGTCATGTATTTTTTAATTATACAAATGACATTTCAATCAACAATTTGAAAATATACATTCCTTATTGTTTCTTATTTTTTCTAGAAATATATTTAGATTTCAGTTTTCATAAATGAATGTAAAGATAGTATGAAGATTTATGAGTTTATTAAAAATTGTATGAAGATAGTGTGAGACAAGTGTAAAGATAAGTACAAAAATGTGTATCATTTATAAGAAATTTGATATAATTTTTGTCATAAATTCCTAGACTGCCTTGGAGAAGCATTTTTCATTATCACTTTATCTATTACAGATACATAGATCTTATTTATTACCATTTTTAAAAAATAAACAAAGCTTATTTTTAACTTCATGCAGCTAGATTTTACAAATGTTTTAAGAAAAAAGCAGTAGGGGAGAAGTCCAAAAAGGTAATCTGTCAGCCAGATTGGGAAAAGAGGAGAATCTAGCAACATGGGAATGAGTTAGAGTTAAAATAATTGTCTAGCTGTATAGTAATGAGAGCACAAACCAGGGTAGCAGCTGTGTGGGAATATAATTGAACTGGTGAAAACTGGGACGTGGAGGGAAACAGGAAATGGGAAAGAGCAAGTAGAAAAAGAGCAAGTAAAAAATGGAGAAGAAACAATGTTGATTTGTATGTATTAAGCTCAGGAGGATGGAATGATGGTGATGTCAAGAAATATTACTTATGAGACTGGATTTTCAAAATAAAATGTCTGGCTTACATGCACCTTGAATGTAATCCTCTTTTCTTCTTATCCTGTTCTTTCATCTTCTACCTATGCCAAATCTCCATAAATATATCAGCTTCAGGGAGAACCTTATGAATTAATCTTATGAAAATAATTTCAAGTGTTTTTTTTTTAATTGCACTAAGGGAGACCTATACGAAATCATCATTCTATGTTTTATAAATCAAGGTATACCAACAAGCATACATATTCTTCCACAGTAAGTATTCAATCTCACAATGGATTCTTTCGATCTCATCCAGTATACTTCTGAGGTACATCTCCTAAGTATCAGTTCATGTGTTTTAAATGAATATAAGTTAATTATTGAATAATCCTGAGTAGGAGTTGACTGGTAAAACAATTATTCTTTGAAATACAGATAATAAATTTAAAGAATATAACTATGGCTTCTTTCTACTGAAATACTGAGGGCTATATCCAATATGCTTTCCTCAGTGCTTTAGAGATGCTATCATTTCTGAATATTACTTTTATCCTCCTTTTTGATTCTTTATTTTTAATATCATCTTTAAAGCTACAAAATATTTTCATTTCCCCAGTTAGATGGAAAGTTTATGATGTTCATATATTTATGATTGCAAGCACTGGAATAGAATATTGAAGAGGTGGGACTGGCTGAAAGGGAGAACTATCTAAAATTATCTTATTCTATAAGCATATAAATCTACCCTGAAGCAAGATTATAGCAAGATTATGAAATATTTGAACTATCCGTTAGTGAATAGGTGGACATTTCAGAAGTTGTCAGAGACCTGTAGTACACCATATTCTATTAGTCTGCTTATTTTCCCCTATTTCTCACTACATATATGCCTACAGGATCTTTACATGATACACAGCCAATGACATTCTCTTATGCTCCTCAATGTTAGATCTCCATTGGAGACCTTCATTTTACACTTCCATATTCCACTTTGACCAATGACAGAAGTTTTTTGTTGGTAATATTAAGTTCAGGTCTTAGGTTTCAGTTGTCTAGTGGCTAATATATCATTTAGCAGTGTGTTTTTGCTTTCTTTGCTATTTCTGTTCTAAATTATTGCAACATAATCTTGTAAGACATACTATAAGAAGACAGTAAAACTTTACACTTTCTTTGCATAGGTTTCCCGTTTGTAAGTAATAACAGTACTAAAGTGCTCTGATTTCAAAAAAAAAAAAAAGCTAGCAAAACAAAAATCAATGACTACAAATTCCTAATCATGATGAAGGAATTTCATTGATCCTAATATTCCCTAAATAAGCCCACTCAATTTACATCAGGAAACCTGACTTTAACATGCCTTTCCTAGTGCTGTATTAGACTCTTTGTTGCCAGTGATAACATCTAGCTCACTTAAAAAAAAAAAAAAAGTAAGTTAAATTTGCATCTTGAAAACAAGTATGAACATGACACTTGTGTTGATTGCTGTGCTCTGGGTTATAATGTCCATTTTCTCTGACCCAGAAGTTTCACATCTTTTGCCATGAAATTGTGGCAAGTTCATTTTTAAGTTGAAAGTAGGTTAAATGTTGGTGCGCCTGGGTGGCTCAGTTGGTTAAGCGACTGATTCTTGTTTTCTGTTAGTCATGATCTCACAGATTGGATTGTGAGATCAAGTCCCATCGTAAGGCTCTGTGATGACAGAGCGGAGCCTGCTTGGGATTCTATCTCTTCCTCTCTGCCCATCTCCTCTTCATGCTCATGCTCTCTCAAAATAAAGAACTAAACATTAAAAATAGAAAGTACATTAAAAATTCATACTCTTTACAGTTCTTGACACCGTTCACCTTTTGATGGATATTTAAATAGTTCTAGTTTAGGACTATTACAAATAAAGAGGCTGTAAACATTTGTGTACACATTTTTGTATGTATATTTGTTTTCTTCACCGGATATATAATTTGAAAAATATTTTTCCAGTTTATATGTTGTCCATAAATTCCCTTAACAGTGTCTTTTGAAGACTAGATTTGTTGCTTGTTTTATTTTTATGAAGTCAACTCTTCCAAGTTGTTCTTTTATGAGTCATGACTTTGATGTCACATTTAAGAAACTTTTACCTAATTCAATGTCATCAGATATTCTCTGGATACTTTTCATTTCCTCTTATGTGTCTTGCTATGGCTGGAACTTCAAATACAATATTGGATAGCAGTGGTAAAATATCCTTGTCTGGTTCCTGATACTAGGGAAAAAGCCTTCTGTCTTTCAGCATTGAGTATGATGTTGGCTGTGGGTTTTTCATAAATGTTCTTTTTCTCTTTGGGAATGTTTCCCTCTCTTTCTAGGTTTCTGAAATTTTTTGTTATGAAAAGGTGATATATTTTGTCAAATGATTTCTCTGCATCAATTGAGATGACCATGTGACTTCTTTATTTCATTATACTAACGTGTGGTATAGTGATTGATTATCTTATTTAGAACCACAGGGATTCTAAATCTCAGTGCTGGGATATATTCAACTTTGTCATGGTATATAACCCTTTTAATATGCTGTTTGATTCAGTTTGCTAGTATTGTTTAGAAGATATTTGCATTTATTTTCATAAGAAGTGTTGATGTATAGTTTTCCCTTCTATTTTATAAAATTGTAATGTTTTTATTTATTTTCAAGAGACAGAGAGAGAAAGAGCATGTGCAGGGGAGGGGCAGAGAGAGGGAGACACAGAATCCGAAGCAAACTCCAAGCTTTGAGCTGTCAGCACAGGGCCCGATGCAGGGCCCAAACCCACAAACCATGAGATCATGACTTAAGCCAAAGTCAGATGCTTAACCAACTGAGCCACCCAGGCGGCCCAGTTTTCCCTTCTTATGATGTGTCTAGCTTTGATATCAGAGTAATGAGTATCACTCAGGGTTGGTGTTTATTTTATTTTATTTTTAAATATTTGGTAGAATTCACTAGTGAAGCTATCTGGCCCTGGGCTATTCTTTTTTTGGGAGGTTTTTGATTACTGATTCAATTTGTCTGTTTTCGATTTGTTGAGATTTTCCATTTCTTCTTGAGTCAGTTCGGTAATTTGTGTGTTTCCAAGAAATGTGTTCATTTAATCTAGGTTATTTAATTTGTTGACGTAAAATTATTCATAGTATTTCTAATACTAGAATTTCTAGTATTCATTGTGATTTCTGTAGGTTGATAGTGATGTCCGTGCTATAATTTCTGACTTCAGTTATTTGCATCTTCTCTCTGTTTGTTTTTTTTTTTTTTTTTTTTAGTCAGTCTTAGCACTCAGTTTCTGAAGTTGAAAAGCCTAGTAGATCCATGTAGAGAACACTAGAAGTGTGACGCATTATTATCTTCTTTATCTTAAGACTGGCCAGTATTCTATGTAGGCCATCTCCCAGGTGGCCAGTTAGTGAATGCAGCACACAGTAGAACTGGCTGAAATAGTTGTGTCTCTCTGAAGGTCATCATAGGATCCAATAGAGAAGTGAAGGGAATGCTTTGCCTCGGAAGCAAACAATAAACAAGTAAGTATTAGAAAGGAAACATTCTGTATGGCTCCTCTAAAAGCTATTAAAAAGCAGACCTTTATTGTGAAACACTAGTTCAGAAAGGAGACATTTTTACCACAATAAGGCAACCACTGGAAAAGTAAATTTTTAGCAGTTCAAATTATCTGAGGAAAATATGTCTAGAGGTATAAACAGAGCTATTTCACTAGCTATAGCTCTATGTCTTAGAGTGACTTTCCCCTCAAATAAGCAAACGGTCAGCTTGAACAGAAGTCACTTTCATGGCCTTTCTCTTTTCCAACGTAATGATCAAAAGCCCCCTCCTTGTACTCAACCCTAAATAGTTAAAATTGAGAAAGACATAGGGTGGGGATAATGAGGGGAAAGCGAGATAAGAACAATTAGCAAAGAGTCTAGCTGTCAAGTCAAGGAGAAAGGTGAGTGGAATTGCTAACACAGCCAAGGCCAAACTGCTAACTGCAGGAACATATACACAGGAATATTGCTACTGCCAAATAGTAACTTGCTCTTGTGCAAATACCAGTTAGCTGTACTGGGAAAACACCCTGACTTTATAGTTCCCCACCCCACTCTGTCCTTTCTTGACAGTTAGTATCATATTTTTGGCCCTGAAATAAACATCTGACTGATCTTCATACTATTGTATCTGTGTGTCTGCCTATGATAGTGCAATTTGTGCACTCCATAAAGGTACCTAGCTGAGGGGATGACTGAGGTCCGGCATAATGTGATACTGTTTATGTGAATGCAGGGACATTTTCTTCTTTGAAAAATGGCTTCGTCTATTCATTAAGATATGCTCCTGTAGGACTGTATCCACTAAAAGAGATCACCCTTTTCAAATTTGCTTGAAGATACTCTATAGGCTAGTGGCATACGTGTGCAATTTGCATATACATATACCCACATGTCCATACACATACTTTCATTAGACTGGCTTGGGTAGGAAAAACACAAGGAAAATGCTGTTTTCTGTTCTCTTCTATTGATGACCATTGCAAATATCTGAGACTCCTTTCTAAGTTGAAATTGGAAGGCAAATGTATCTAACATGGATCTATAATATTTTTAATATTACAAGTTAAAGGTTGGGGTGTAAGAATGTGAAAATGTAGGATTTTTGTCTTTATTATATCTTTAATTTTCCCTACCCTTTATAACATCTCTTCTGGGTTCAATTGCAAAGTGAATAATTTTTGTCTAACTTTAGAAACTACTATGGAAATTGAATAACATGAGAATAAGTTTTGAAAAAAATGTAAATTATGTATAGCATATCATTACTTTGAACTGGACTTCCAGTGTTACCACTAAACCATATTCATGTACTTTGGCCAAAATTAACCACTAAATCCCCAAGTTTTAATTATACTATGTTGTCTTACTCATCATGTTTTTTTGTTTGTTTGCTTGTTTTCCCTTTTCTTTTCTGATTTATTCTGTCCCACTGGTTTCCATATCGAGGAGTATCCACATCACGAAGGTGATGCCATATCTGATCTTTTAAATTACATGAAGATGAAAGAGAATATTTCATGCTATTCTCCTTGCACATATACATGCCTCCAGTCTTGAAATAATTTGCTTGGATTTTGTGCTAAGCATAGAATGCAGGAAAGAAAATTCTCTGGAGAATAACTAAAATTAGGAGAGTTGCTACCTTTATACTGACTTGCAGGTTTTCACCGAAAATCTTTTCATTTCACTTCATTGAATAAAATCATACTTATCTATCTTCATCTGGTTGCATTATTGTGTATCAGAAACAAAGTCACATAAGAGGTTTGAAAGCACACACATTTGTTAGTTACAGTGTGTGTGACTCTACCTTGACTCCAAGGTTAAATCTACAGCCCACATGCACACAAAATCAATCCAGTTAATTCAGTCAGCATAAATAAATCCACTTGACTGTCATATTTTGTTTAAAAAAGAAATGACTGCTTAATAGGTATTTTTTATTATTTGAGTATTATAAAATCTCAACTACCAGATTTACTTTATGAAAATACAGAAATATATGTAAATGTACAGTAGAAATTTTGGATTAACTATACTTCTAATTTATAGTTTTCTTGTCATTATAGGGCTAATTTTAAAAGACTTCTTGCCTATAAGGTGCTTTTAATTGATTTAAAACAATTTTTTATATCAATTTCTAGGTCAAGTTAATTTTGTATTTAGTCTAGATCCTTTTTTATTAAAACTGTGATTTGAAATTAATATTTTACTATAGAATTTTTTCACATTTTTCTTTATCTTCAGTTCTTTTGCTTGTCTTAGCCTACTAGGAGCTTGAATAAAATAGAGACAATTATCTTTGAGCTATATTTTGCAATGCTGCATTATAACAATTATGAGTATTCACAAAAAGTTCCAAACACTGCTAAATCAATTTCTTCCCTGTCAGCTACAACTGATATCTTTCACTTTTCTTTTGATAACAAAGATTATTTATTTCAGTTAACTGAACCTTAGCTAACCAACATGAGCAATGATAATGCATCCTTGATAATGTACTTCTTGTAAACAAAATCCTTCACTTAAATGAATGAGTTTGTTTTCATGTTATTTCACAAGGGCTCTTAGCTTCATTATTTACAAATCATAAATTTATATGTAGAATGTGAAGAACAATTTCTCATATGGGTGAATGTGATGAAAGTGTTTTCCTAGAGTTATTAACTACTTTTTCCCCCTGGTTTCCCAAATGTCTTAAGGTATTTTGTAAAAATATACTTTTTAAAGATTTCATCTTTAGAGGAAAAATAATCATCTAAATTTCTGTATTTCTAATTGAATCAGAGTTATGGAGAAAGCAATATCCAAAAGACTTCATTGGATTATCTCACCTACAAATTTTTTTGACCATTGATAAATAATTCAAATTGGTTTTGAATGATTTAGGTGTATATCTGTATTAGGATAAATTAAAGAAATATACAGTATAAAATGGTTTGCATATGATTCAATTTTATTTCACACTCAGGCAATAGATGATGGTGGACATTATTGGTAGGTGGTTCTCTTATGTGTAGTGAGTCAAGGTCCAAATCTATTTATTATTCTATCCTGTATCTTTGCCATTCCTTTGGCCACCTTGTCTTCCACAGTTGTTCAGCTGAAGAAGAATGTGGTCTTAGCTGAGGTAACACTCTTTCTTAGAAGCTTTGTCCAAACATGTCATGCTTCACTTCTAATTCATAGGTGAAGTCACATGATACAACTGGAAATAGCATAAAGTTATTTACCCAGGTAGAAACAAAATTTGGTGAACAGCTAGCTGGCTCTCTGTTATTATTCTCATGGGTTGAGATTCTAAGATATATAATGGGAAGAACCAGCACTCCTCCCTCCCCATCTGCCCATCAGTCGGCCAAAAGGGTCAACACATATTCTACTACTAAATTCTTAAATTCAAATTTTTCTTGATGCTTACTAACTTATTTTCTACGGAGATGTAAAGGGTGTGTGTGTGTGTGTGTGTGTGTGTGTGTGTGTGTGAGTGTGTGTGATTTAAAGAATTGTATCAAATCTCAGATTTTCCCAAGTGTATTTCTTTATGAACATTTCATACCCTTCTTCAGATTTGGACCTGGCTGTCTCCAAAAATGAGTCATGTCCCTCTAATTGATCATTTTGATGCAATCAAGTCCCATTAATTGAGTGCTTTATCCTTTGTCAACCTTAAAACTGAGAGTAGATACCAAAATATCCTTTGGTCATTTGAAGCGGACAAAGGGTCAGGAGCTACCATATTATGTATTTCTACTTATAAATACTTGCCTTAGTTATTAATTGGCCTTCCTGTACATCCAATGAATTCTGTTCAATTCAATAATGTAGAAAATTTAATCTCATCTTTCAGAAATCTTATTTTCTAAAATAAGAGTGTTATTTGTAACAAACTTTGATGAAGGTATGGACTTGATGTTTTATTTTTATGAGGATATTTTTAAGTGATTACTAAAAATTGCATTCTTTTATGTAATAGGTTTACACCTCTATCAAAAGTAAATACAGTGTTTAAACTAGTGATCAGTTTAGTTGTTTCATAAGTAAATTAAAATAATTGAAACTACTAAGTACCCACCCCTAAATGACTCTGATAGCCACAATCCACCATTACACATTAGTGATAAACTTCACAACACAATAAACTTTCATGAAGCTGAGGATTTCTATACTGAATCATGGAGAAAATAGGAAATGAAGAACTAGGGGTGTATGGGTAACTCAGTTGTTTGAGAACCCAACTCTTGATTTCAGCTCAGGTCATGATCTCATGGTTGGTGAGACGGATCCCTTTTTTGGGCTCTGTGCTGATAGCATGGAGCCTGCTTGGGATTCTCTCTCTCCACCCCTGCTCTGTCCCTCCCTCACTCATGCTTCCTCTTAAATATGAACATTTTTGAAAAAAAGAGATTAAGACTAAAATTCTTAATAAGCCACAGAAGAAATGAGTTGTTATATTGGTTGCCCATAAAAATAGTGTGGTTTATATAAAAGGTACTTTCATTCGTTTAAATTTTATTATTTTCTAATTATATCTATTCTATGTTGTCTTCAGAGAAGCCCACACAACTTTTTTCTTCTTCAAGCTAGGAAATTTGACTCAATGTTTTTGGGTTCTTTCACAAAATTTACTTTTAAGTCACTTTGTATTGTCAGATTATTGCCAGATAAGAGGTAAAATGCCCCAGGCAATGATTCATGTAATACAAAGAATAATCACATATATATATATATATATATATATATATATATATATATATATATGTATATATATATATTTACACACACACAAATACAAAGAATAATCAGTCATATATATATATATATATATATATATATATATATATATATATATATCTTTTTTTTTTTTTTTTTTTTGAGGCCGGAGGGGGAGAGAGAGAAAGAGGGAGAGAATCTCAGGCAGTCTCTGCACTGTCAGCACAGAGCCCGATGCCAGCTCAAACTCACAAACTGTGAGATCATGACCTGAGTAGAAATCAAGGGTTGGACGCTTAACCAACTGAGCAGCCCAGGTGCCCCAAGAGTAATCAATCTTAGTAGATGTGAAAACAGTCAAATAATACATGGGCTGGATGTTCTCAGTTTGTCCCTCCAGTTCCATTTTTCACTCTACTCTTGTTCAGGCAAGACACCAATCTCTATGCACTGCATCATCTAGGTTCCTTTGCCCTACTTTCTTTTGGGTTCATCCCAGAAGAGACAGTGGCCTGGGATCAGGGAACAGTTTCCCTCTCCACTTGGCCTCAATGGGTTCCAGTACTTTTGAGCATCTGTTGAACTTTGTCCTTCCCTCACCTAAGTGTGGTGATGGTGAGAATTTCTTGTTTCTGATACCTGAGTGCCTTACATCGCTTTGTGGGCTTTTAGTCCTGCTCTCACCTCTGGCGTGTAATATTGAATTGTCTCCATTGGTTTCCTGCTGGAACTCTGTTTGAGATGCTGAAATGGATTTACCATTAAACTAATTAATGATCTTTAAGCTTCAGAGCCTACACTTCTACAAGCCCCTGGTGGCCCTGAAATTACTAGATATTGTAGACTATTCTAGGTGGAGAGGTAAATACAGGTGGTAATCAGGAAGCATTACTTGGTAAAATTTCTGAAAAACAGCCTAGAGAAATTTCAGAAGAAAGAGATCTATATCTCTAATGCTCAGGTAATTGAGTTAGTTTTTTTTTTTTTTTTGTCATAATTAAATGGTTACTTTCACAGCAGATTGTATATTTATAATTTTATTTTTTTCATTAAAGAAGGCCCCTAAATTATAAAAGCCTCCATTTCCCCATAGTCTAAATTTAGCCCTACTGACCCATAATATATCTCAGAAAATTTTGAAGTTGCATTTGACTAAATAGAGATATCATGATTATAATTTTCTGAGATCTCCATTCTGAATAACAACAACAACAACATGGAAAATCCTAAATTAGATAATGTAAATAAAATGTTGTTTGCTGGGGATGTAATTCAAATGCTAATTAGTAGATCTACCTGAACTGATACAGAAAGCAGAGGAAAGATGATTATGCACCACCTACATGGCTTGTTGGGAAAGGGCACATTAAGAAGTTGATATTTGAACATAGTTTTGTGTTGTTGTTGATGTTGTTGTTGTCGTTAAGATTTTATTTTTAAAGTAGTCTCAGGGCGCCCTGGGTGGCTTAGTTGGTTAAGCGTCTGACTTCGGACCAGGTCATGATCTCACAGTTCATGGGTTTGAGCCCTGCATTGGGCTCTGTGCTGATGGCTCAGAGACTGGAGCCTGCTTTGGATTCTGTGTCTCCCTCTCTTTCTGTCCCTCCCCCACTCAAGCTCTGTCTCTCTCTCCTTCAAAACTAAAATGTTAAAAAAAAAAATTAAAGTAGTCTCCACACCCAGCATGAGGCTTGAACTCACAATCCCAAGATCAAGAGCCACTTGTTCTACTGACTGAACCAGCCAGGAGCCCCCAAACATAGTTTTGAATATTAACAAGGATGTAGCAGGGCCATGACTAGTTTAAGGCCAATGAGGTACTTGCCTCAGGCAGAAATTTGTTAATCAAGATCAATAATAATGTAGCCAATGATGGCCTCAGAGGAAGGCCATACTCTTCTCCTGCCTTTTTCTGGGATCCAAGAAGGAAAGCAAATGGAATCTCAGGTCCGGGGCTTCTCCTTCACACCCCTGTGCTCACAGGTTGGAGAGGAACTAAGCGATCTGGAGAGGGAAGAGAAAGAAGGCAAAGGTGTCAATCAAGAAAAATGAGGGCTGAGGGCTAAAGGCGAATGAGATAAAACACTAGTTTAAAGATAAAAAGAGGGGAGAGGGCAAAACCAAAATCCATCCCAAATTAGAACCTGCCTAGAAAAAATGAAAGTTCTCCAGTCTCCTAGAGACCTTATTTGTCATGGCTGCCTCTGTGGCAGGAGCTCTTGGGCCTCAGTGCAGTCCTGGATGTGCTGGTGTAATCCCTAGGGCTCCTCCTGGGCCTGGCCCATGGCAGTGTCTTCCTCTTCCTTCTCCTCCTCCTCCTCCTGTCCTCATCTTACTCATCCTCATCCTGTCCTCATTGTCTTCCTTAAAAAAAATTAAAAAACATAAATAAATCAAATCATTTAAAAAGCCAGGATGAACAAAGTAGCAAAATGCTACATAAGGACAAAATCAGTATCACTGGTGTTTTGATTTTTGTCTCTATCTCCAGTAGAGGCCCTGCACAGCACTGGATCCAGCTATGTTCTCTCTCCAACTCAACTCACCACTTAGAAAACTCTCTTTTCACTCCCACTTTTCTCAAGGCACACTGAACATTTTTGTTGTTCTTCGAACATATTGAAAATTTGCACCTTCGTTTCACATTTACTGGAACACTTTTCTTCCAAATTTCTCCTGGCTCATTTCATCTTCTTTGTTCTCAGCTTGTAAGTCACCTCTCAGAGAGCCCTGTTTTTAACAACTGTTCTAAAGTTAACTCCTGGTTTCTCCCTGTCATCTCACAGCAACAATCTAAAATTATCTTATTTCTTGTTTTGTGCTTAATGTTTGTCTTTTCTTAGTATTATGTGAGTTTCAAAATACAGTTCCTTCCTTGGTCTCATTTAAAGCTGAAACCACACAACTTAGAACAAATTCTGGTACCTGATAGAAGACCAAAAAAATGCTTGTTAATGATTAATGCTCTGCAATGGTGAGTCATCTGTAACTGAAAATGCTAGACAAAGTCTGAGTGACTTTCATTTTGAGGTATTTTGAAATATTTTCTTGCTCCAAAAGGGAGGTTAATACCAAATAGGTGCTGGCTTCAAGCACCTATTTAAAATACACACTGTGAAGAAACAATACCTTCTGTTTCTTCTGTAATTGATCCTTTGCTTCTAAATTGGACTGACAGTGAATGCCCAAGCTATTGCTGTATTTCCTACCTCCTAGATTAAATATTGAGGGTTCTAGACTGTGAAATAATAAATGGATAAAACTGCCCACATGATGTTTTAACTCCTAAAAATCCACTCAGAAATATATTTAATTTTTATATTTATTATATTTGTATTTATATGTATTTTCATAAATTTTATTTTGTTTTATGATATTTTACATAAATATATTTATTTGTATTTATTTTATAGTTTTATAAATATATTTTTAAACATAAAAGTAATCTTTATTTTCAAGGATAAACTAATGTGGTTTTTTTTATTATTTTTTTATTTTATTGATTTTGAGAGAGAGAGAGAGAGAGTGGTCAGGGCAGAGAGAATCCTGAGTAGGCTATGCACTGCATAGCCAGATATGCAGAGCCAGACATGGGGCTTGAATCCAGGAACCATGAGATCATGACTTGAGCCAAAGTCATGACACTTAACTGACTGAGCCACCCAGGCTCCCTAAACAAATGTATTTAATAAGAGACTTTAGTTCATATTTTCCTTCATTATGGTTAATACATAAAGAGTCTTACTTCATTCACCTTGACTATCTAGAGGAGAGAATGAATAAGAACAAATATGATTATTGGAATTGTGTTAATACAAGCATTTAAAGAATGTTAGCACGGAAGATTCCACCAAAATTATTGTGTGCCTTAGATCCTGAGAATACTGGGAAACTGACTGGATAGAGAGGTTTAAGCTCAGGAGTAAACCAAAAATTACTTGATTATACATAACAAAGATAATCAGGATATCTTTGATAATGTTAGTGACGCAGAGAATCAAAGAAAATGATACATTTTTCATAGAATAAATTGAATGTGAGATTGAAATTAAAACATATTATTAGAAATACCTAAAATCAGCAGCCATCTTTTTTTTAAGTTTATTAATTTATTTTGAGAGAGATAGAGCATGAGCGGGGCAGAAGCAGAAAGAGGGAGAGAGAGAGAATCCCAAGCAGGCTCCTTACTGTCAGCACAGAGCCTGACATGGGGCTGGATTTCAGGAACCATGAGATCATGACCTGAGCTGAAATCAAAAGTCCCACACTTCACCGAATGAGCCACCAGGCACCCTTAAGCAGCCATTCTTATATGTGCTCACTGGTAATTTGTTGTTAAATTGTTATTCATAATCTGTTCATTAGACAGTTATTTGTTACATTTCTGCAATATACAAGGCTCTGTGCTAGCTGGTAATGATACATTGGTGAACAAAACAAAGACTTTGTCCTACTGGAGATTACATTCTCATGGGAGGAAACGGGAGAAAGAACTCCATATATGTCAACTGGCTATATGGGCTATAAAGTGAACCCAAATAGAGTAAGAAGCTTCTGAGAGATGGTGGCCTTTTAAATACACTGATATCTTAAATAAAGTGATTAGGAAAGATATCTCTGATAAGATGATTCAGGCCAAGACCTGAAAGAAGTCAGGAAAGAATGTTAAAGTTAAAGAAAAGAGCAGGTGCAAAGCTTTTATGGAGAAAATGATTACAGATTTTGAGGGATATCAAGAAAACCAGTTTAACTGGGGATTAGACATGAGGGGTGTGAAGGAAAGTCAGAAAGGTAACAGAGAACAGGAATTTAACCTAAATTAGAGGATTTGTAGCAAAAAAAGACATGATCTAACTCGCATTTTAAAAGGACTGGTGTTGTAAGAATAGACTAAAAGAAATAAAGGTAAATAAAGAGATACTTCAGGAAATTATTATAATAAACTAGGTAAGAGTGAAGAAGGAGCTTGGGTCATGGTGTTAGCACTGGTTGAGGTGAGAAACTGGTTTTATTTTGAGTATATTCTGAGGGTAAAGACTACAGAATTCACTAAATAATTGGATGTGGGTTGTAAAGTAACAGAAATGCAGTGGTGATTCTAGGATTTATAGCTTGAGTCACTGAAAAGGTGGAACTGCCCTTCAGCTAAATGACCTAGATCAGAGAGTAGAAAGTTTGTGGAGAAAAATCAGGAGTTTGATTTTCAGGATGTTAGTTG
This sequence comes from Acinonyx jubatus, assembly GCF_027475565.1. Classification (NCBI taxonomy): domain Eukaryota; kingdom Metazoa; phylum Chordata; class Mammalia; order Carnivora; family Felidae; genus Acinonyx; species Acinonyx jubatus. The sequence goes on along the minus strand of NC_069385.1, from coordinate 90,426,081 downwards.
AGATGTTTCTTTCTGGTTGTTAGATATTCATATCTGGTGATCAGAATGTGGAAAAAGCTAGAGAGAGAATTTGGGAGTCATCCACATATAGATAGTAGTTAAGTACTTAGGCTAGATAAAAATGTTTACAGCCTCCATGGTTTTGATTAAAAAAAAAAGCTAGATTCTTGTGGCTGTTTCTTGGGAGACAGGAAAAGGCTGGAAATATTGACTGGAGAATCATCTACATAAAGTTATAGGTGATATTAAGAATGGGCAATCCTCTAGTTACAAATCAGCTTGAAATTACAAAGATAGAAACAAAGATCTTTGGGCAATAATGATACCAGAAAAGTCTTCTCTACTGCGGCGAACAAGAAAATAAACACCCACAGTTGAATGTTTTTAACATAAAAGACATGAAGCTACCCAATAGCACTCCCATAGCACCTGTAGAAACTATCTATAGTAGCCATGGCCAGCAGTAATGCTACTCCATAAAACAGTTACATTTTACTAAATCTCTTCTTGCCATAATGATGCTATTAACACCATAAATGTCTCCGTATATTTTACATTTAAAAAACACATATATTTTTAAGTTGCTTAGTTTTATTAATTATTCTGGTGTTTTCACTGTGGACATTTTCTCATGTTTTATATTTTATTTCACTGTCAAACCCCTCATTAGCAGCTCTTATCATCTAGATACCGTTAAGTTCAGTTTTACATTAAAACTTATATTGTTAACTTTTCAAGGTGTAATTAACTAGTTTTCTATATGTTTAGAGGTAGACATTAAATGCAAAATTTGAAGAATTTTTTCCTTATCTTCAGCAATAGAAACCCTTCTCCTTTTTAATCACTTTTCTTGTTGTGTTCTCTTTTAATGAGGATCCATTTGGATGTTTGAAGATAGCTAACACATAACATAATGAATACATAATAAGTTATTTGAATGTTCTTCCCTTAAATTATCTAGAAATTTTAAATGCAGAGATAAGTTAGATGGTCTGATATTTCTATGATTCTAGAGATTCCATATCAGCCGTGTGTATTTGTTCATCAGGTCAGACACTTAGAAAACTGTTCAGTCTGTGTTTTTAAAGTAAGTAATATATCTTATTGATATTTATGACTCTTTCATCATGAACAATGCTGGCCCATACTAGGCACTGGCATTGACATTAATGACACCATATATCCCCGCTGTATGCACCAAAGTCCACTAGACATTGGACATAGTCATCAGTTATGCCGAGATGTAAAATTAGTGCAACCATAGGAGGCAAGGGTAACCTAGAGTCAGATTTCCTGTTCTCCAGTGCACCATCATAGTTTACAACATTACCAAGAATTTTTCAAGATTTTAATAAAAACTTATAGTCGTTTTCTAATCCTTTTTCTCATCTCTGCTTTTCTGAATTATCATCACAGTGGAACTTTTGTTACACTAGCACAGCGGATTTTTGGATATGCCCTGTCTTATTGCATATTTTCTCCCATGATACATGTTTATCCTAATTCTTTTGCTCTTTTAGTTTTGGAGAGAAAATACATGCTTCTTTTTTTTTCCCTCCAAAATATTAACAACTTGGTTGGTTTCCAGCAGAGAACAGCAGCTCTAAAAGTTTAATTGGAGGAGTGAAATCATGCTTTGTAGAAATGAGGGGACCCTAAGTGATATTAATTTATCAAAGGTGGCTTGATTGTCTGAGTAAGAGTCAAAGGGTACTTGGAAAAGATAATTAAACTAGGTTCAGTAACAGGTATAGGAAAATACATACACATATAAGTCTTCTCTTTGGAATCTTTCCCACATCTAATATTTTAGGGATAAAATAACTTAAAAGGAGATTTTCAATTTACTAAAATAACTTAGACTTTGGAAAATAGTTGTTTCTATTATTATTGCTCATTTTAATGGTGTGAATGTGTATCAAGAGTAACAAGAAAGGACCATACTGTGAATTCTCATTCTTTTATTATGTTATATTTAAAAAAAAATTAAGTTTGTTTATGTACTTTGAAAGGGTGGGGGGGAGGAGCAGAGAGAGAATTCCAAGCAGTCTCTGCACTGTCAATGCAGAGCCTACCCAGTGCCCAAACCCCCGAACTGTGAGATCATGACCTGAGCCTAAATCAAGAGTTGGACACTTAATAGACTGAGCCACCCAAGAGCCCCATCATACTTTTATTTTTTAGTAGTTTCCGTGTGCTGGGCATTGTACTGTATGTTTGTAATAAGTATGAGGATATAAGAACATATTTCTTTCTCTGAAGGAATTAAAATTCTGGTAGGATTCTTTTTGGTCATGAAATATAAAAACGTGTATACATTATGAGATCAGAATGTCAGTAGATATTTTGGTAACCTGCATGAACTGTGTTTAATGGTAAATTGTCATTTCAAAATCTAATTTTCATTATCTTAATGACAAAATCAGCTGTGTGATTAAATTTCTGACTCCTTCACAACTCACTTGCATATAGTGGTTCCAAAAAAAAATTATTACACCCAACTCCTGTTTTATTCATTTGATGCTATTAATTGGTGTTGTAGAGGTAAACATTATCAACCGCATGACTGTATTTTGATAACTGGCAAAAAAAATCACAATAATCTCTAATTTCCCTGGGTCTATAGCTCTGCTTGTTACTCCTTTGTTCAGCCACTTTTAATCACAGTCAGTTGAGCATCTGATTCTTGATTTTGGCTCAGGTTGTGAGCCCAGGATCATGGGATTGAGCCCCATGTCAGGCTCCGAACTGAGCGTGGAGCCTGCTTGAGATTTTTCCTCTCCTTCTGCCTCTCTTCCCCACTCTCACTCTCTCTCTCTCTAAAATAAAATAAACAAACAAAAACCAAAAACCAAAACAAAACACAACAGCAACAACAAAAACCATAGAATATTAAATCAACAGGAAAATCCCTCAAAAAAAAAATGCATTCCATCTTCTTCTGTAGTGAACTCTAATTTCAGAGTTCCAAAACATATCCCTCTTATCTCTCTGTTCAGCAACCTCCCATCGTCTACTTTTAATGACCATTTCTCTCAATTTGTAAATATGTTTATGTCTACTTCATCGTCATCTTATAATTAGTTTTACTGGATATTATTCTCTGGTATTTTCCAAAATGTCTGCAACTTTCAGTCTATTAGGGATTTGACGCAAGGCAGACAACAAATCTCATGTAAATTAAAAATATCACAGTGTTTAAATTATGAAAATAAAATATAACAATCAAAAATGAAAAGAACTATCAATAGTTTCAATGGATGAGGGAGTTAATGTTGTTGGTAATCTTCTCCAGGCTCTTTATGTCTACATTGTTAATGAATGGCTTAAAACATTCATCTGGCTTGACCTTTACTAGGTTTCTTTGCTTACTCATTACATACAATAAATTAGAATATTCTAACTTATAATTATCATTCATTTGGAATGGCAGGAAGCGTTTGATGATTTTGTCAGGCAATTTAAGATATTTGGATTGAAAATGGATCCAAAAATTATGAAGAGATTTCTCACTTGTCAGGGAAAACTCACTTTGCATTGCTTCTTGGAAATGAATCTGTTAGAGTCACAAAATTTGTGTTTCCAAAAAGGCATGTAAGGATAACTTTATAACACACAATAAAAACATTTTTTTCTGTCTATGAAGTCAAGTCATTTACATACATGTGAGGTAAACAAATGAAATTAATATGGTCCTATATAGTGAGTTATATTTTAGCAAACACTATTTTCTACAAAAATTTGTAATAAGTAAATAAAAATTTCCATGACCAATATTTAAATAAACAGAAATTTGAAAATAGAGTAATAAATACTAAATATGTTAGAGTTAAATGCAGCAATGTCAAAAGAGGGCTTCTACAAATAAACTTAAGCAAATGTACTTTGATTATGAAATGATATCACAAATACAAATACTACTTAAATAATACTAACTCTAATCTGGATTATATAAACATTGTTTTTCCATATATCTAACTTGTAAATATCTGTCAGATTTCTATTTTTTGTTTTCTATAAAATATGATTATATACTCAAAATACTTATACTTTTATATGGTCAAGGTGTCTTATTCAGAGACACTGAAACATTTGCCTTGTAGCGTCAGCTATAATTTTGAAAAGCTGAGCCAAACTATTTAGTATTTTTAATTTCTACCCTTACACAGAGTATTTCAGTGCTCTGGGAAGTGTGTAGTTATTTTCAAATGTAGAATAGTGAATATGTTTGGGTAGTGGCAATTCAATGACTACATTTGGTTAGATAAAGCTCTGAAAAATATTTTTTATCTTATGGATATACTTATTAAATTTACCAATGACATTTATGATTTGCTTTCCAAATCATAATGAAATCTCAAGAATTCAAGAAGTGCCAAATTCTCAATGATTGTGTCATCTGTATCAGTTTGGCCTTCCAAGAAATACTGAAATATCATTATTAATATTAAAAATTCTGGGATTTATACCTTAGGTAAAAGAATCTGAATTCATTTTTTAAAAAGGTACCAAGACAGTTCGATACAAAAGGGAAAATCTGTTCAGCAAACAGTGCAGAAATAACTTTATAAATGTATCAACACTCATATAAAATGCAAAAATTAACCTGAAATATTAAGGAAACATAAAATAATATAGTCACAACATTGAGGTAAGCAAAGATTTCTAGGCAAGGGGGAGGGGAGAATGTTTTTTAGAATTCGTCAAAATTAAAACTTTGAGTAACTTCATAGTCATCATTTGGAATAAGAACATTGCCCAGCAGTATTATTGTCTGGAAAATTAGATGTCACATTAAATTTGACAATTACTTAAATAACTAATAGTAACATCATTGGCAAAATCAAATGTTGGTGAGGATGTAGAATGACTGGAACTTTTATTCTTTGCTGGAGGGATATAAAATTTTACACCTTGGAAAACTCTTAAACACTTATTTATAAAATTAAACATGCATGTACATTTTTATTCAAGTCTAGTCTTAAGTACTCATACAGGAGATATGAAAAATTATTTTCAGACAAAAAAAGATTTAAAAAACAATATTTATATCAGCTTCATAGGAGAACAAAACTTAAACAACCCACCCAGATAACTGACAAATTTGTTCATTAACTGGATAATTGAAGAACAAATGTGGTATTTCAACTAATGAATAACTACTGAACAAGATACAAAGAATTAACTACTGACATTCACAACAATGTAGATGAATCTCAAAAACATATTGAATTATTCCATTTATATGAAGATCAAGAAAGCATGAAACTAATTTATAGTGATAGAAATAGAAGATCGGTTTCCTATTGAGATAAAGAATGCCAAGGAAGGGTGAGAAGAAAATACTCTGAGGAGATGAAAAATTTTGGTATGTTGATCAGGTTGTTGGTTATTTGGGTATGTACAAACATAAAAACTAAGCAAATGATATTCTTAAGATTTACTCATTTCACTGTATGTGAATTTAAACCCAATTAAAAAAATGAAATGAGATGAGAATTAGGTTCAAAACAATCACCAATGTAATAAAATCAAAGTCCAGACTTCATTTAAGCTTTTAAATGTTGGTTGCATGTATGAATCCTTACCACAGAAGATTAAATTTTTCAGTGCAACTAGAATATAATTTTATTAGTTTTCTCCTTAATATTTCTAGAAAGATAAACAGATAAGAACTTAATAATTATTTTTAATAAATATTAAATAAATGGAATTATATATTCATGCAATATGTATGTCTATAATTTTGATAATTGTATGCTTTCAATTAACCCTCTTTCATGCCAGATCCATTGTGTCAATTAGGAATATAACATATTACAATGATGCTGTAAATATTACAAAACTGTCAATTGTTAACTTGTTAACGTAAAAAAACTGTGAAAATACTTTTGTCAAAATAATCTAAACCCACCTAACTAAATGTTAACTAAATTTAGACTAGAAAGTGTATGCATTTCTTGTGTCACATAAACAAACCCCCAAAAATTCAAATACCAATAAGATCACAATGAAATGTCTGCAAAGGTATAAAAAAAAAAAAATTTTCCAAATTTTGGAAACATGTGACAGTAATATTTTTAGCCATATTTTTCTTCTGAAGCTGACAAATCTCTTTTACTTTTTTTGACAAAATGTAATGTCATAAATCATCTAAGGTCTATCCAAGGACTATTTAAATGAAAAACTACTCTAATCAAATATATGCTTTTTACCATCATGATTCTTACCTGATATATTCAAAGAATTTTATTCATGAATGATATTTACTTCATCTTTCATTTAGTATTTCTCTGTGAGGTTCATTATGACATCAGTCCCTTGCAATTCTCAAAAAAAAAAGGCTCTACTATGTGCCACATTTAAAGGCCAATTTCTATGCCTTGCTTTCAATAGACCACTTTCTGTAGGAATCACAGTTGATGGGTATTTCCTTTTGAAAATTGATTCTCTAAGACTGCGTTATGCCTCACTCTGGGTATCTTTAATCATGTTAAGTCTCCTCTTGTAGAAGTAATTCCATTATGAACCCATTAATACTGGCTTACATGCTTCTTTTCTATACTCTCCAATTACTGTCACATGCAATAGCATATTATAATATTTGTATTTTTCAGTATTCTTCATTTGATTGTCAGCACCTTAAGGAAAGAAAAGAGCTTTCCCAGTAAAAGTGTTCTTAATGAATTAATGATGAAATTATATAAAGAATCTGAACAATAATACATATTAGTGTATGTGATTTCTAATAGCAGATAATGGGAACATGACAAACAATGATTTGTGTTCTATAGAAGTTTTCTTGTAGGGATCACATTTTTTTTTTCCTGGTTCTTAAGAGGTGGCAAGAAAGAAAGAAAGAAAGAAAGAAAGAAAGAAAGAAAGAAGGAAAGAAAGATACCACTTAGAAGAAAGAGTATGTAGGGGCACCAGGGTGGCCCAGTGGGTTAAGCATCCAACTTGTTTTTGGCTAAGTTTATGATCTAATGGTTTGTGAGTTCGAGACCCACTTCTGGCTGTGTGCAAATAGCACGGAACTCATTTGGGAATCTCTCTCTCCCTCTTTCTCTTTCCCTCTGCTGCTGCTGCTCTCTCTCTCTCTCTCTCTCTCTCTCTCTCTCTCAAAAATAAATAAACTTAATTAAAAAAAGAAGAGTACATAAATTAATCAAGAGAAATACAAGTACCTTATAGTTTCAAAAACAACCTTTTGTTTTTGTCACTTTATGATGGTTAATTTTATGTGTCAACCTTGCTAGGCAATGGAACCCATATATTTAATAAAACATACCTTTATATTGCTGTAAAGGTATTTTTAAAAAATAAGGTTCACATTTAATTCAATAAATTTTGAGAAAAGCAGATAATCTTCCATAATATGGGTGAGCCTCATCCAATAAGTTGAAGCCCTTAAGAAAAAGAGGAATAATGAACTCTCCCAAAGAGGAAGGAATTCTAACAGAATGATTTTGGGTTTGAGCTGCAACATCAACTCTTTCCTGGGTCTCTAGCCTGCTGGCCTACCTGGCACATTTTGGACTTGTTAGCCTCCACAATTAGATGAACCTTCCTTATAATCAATCATTCAACTAATCAATTTCTCTCACATACAAGCATTCTCTCTCTTACTCTTTCACCCTAACTCTCTCATTCTAGATAGATGATAGATAGATAGGTAGATAGATACATAAGTAATTAGATAGCTACACTACATATAGATGTACATACACATGTGGTATGTACACACAAACACACACACACCCTCTATTAGTTCTGTTCCTCTAGAGAATGCTAATTCTCACATCCTGTTTGTAAGTTTATATTTAAGCACGACTATTTGAAAGACATTAGCTCTTTCTTTAGACATAAAACTAGATTTATAAATGCTTACACTTAATTTTAGTTATAAAAAATTAGTTGAAGGCTATGTGTAATAGGTGCTGATACTTTTTAATGTGATAAATTATATTCTATGTAAAAAATTATAGGAAGTGCAGAAAACATGACAGGAACTTAATTCACTAGAATAATGTAAAATATTGGGCAAGAAAAAAGTATTTTCATTAGAAGTAATGGAAATATAGAGGAAGTTTCTCTGAAAATCTTTAGCAGAACATAATATTTGAAAGTTAAGTTGACTGTTAGATTAAAGTCATCATCTGGGTCAAATATTGATATCACCTTGTTACTGTTATTTTAATTATAGTTCATGGTAGGGAGGTAAAACAGCACTTCATTTATTTCAAATATCATTATCTACTTCTTAGAGATTTTGTTAAATCTCTAAGATGGGCTTAGAGATTGGGCTAAGCCAATCTCTAATTGATGGGCTGCTTGAAATTCCTGTCATTTCAATTCAATTTTTGACTTAAACAAATTAGAAGAATAACAGTCTGTACCCAATGAGAATTATATGTGTGGGTATTATATTTTTAAAATGAATTCATGATTGATAAGGTTTTTTTAAGGAAAATATGCAAAGAAAATATCAAGTATATAGAAACTAAGATAAATATTATATCTGAATGAGAGAGATTGAGCACACTTACAAGTGCTACTCTTTGTTGTGGTTTAACATTGTGTTCTATCAAAAGCTAACTTTTCAAAAAACCTTTGGAAAAAAAGTAGGTAGAATTCTTCCATTCTGGAAAATTTTATAATGAAACAATTTAGCTTTATTTGTTGTAATTAATATAATTTCTCTGAATTTTATTTATTTATATTTTTTCTAAACGTATATTTTTGAGAGAGAGAGAGAGAAACACGAGCAGGGGAAGGGCAGAGAGAGAGGGGGACAGAAGACCCAAAGTGGGCTCTGTGCTGACAGCAGCAATCCCGGTTGCAGGGCTCGAATTCACAAACCAAGACATCATGACTTGAGCTGAAGTCAGATGCTCAACTGACTGAGCAACCCAGGCACCCCTAATCTCTTTAATTTTAAAAAATACATTTCAAACAGTTTTTTAAAAAATCTTTATTACTCTGAAATTATATACTCAGTGAAGTAAGGATAAAGTGATGGCGGACCGCCTCTCAATGATGGGAAGACTACCATGCAGTTGGCTGTTCTTTCTGGACAGTGGCTCCATGTTTAGTGTTTAGTTTACTCTTGGCTTATGCTCTTGGCAGGCTGGGCACTCAGCAGTTAGATAATCAGATCAGCTTACCACATACACCAGAATACAGAAGAAGATGGCCTAATATAATTTGATGGGCCAACTGAGGAGTCAGTTTTGGTGCCAAATGGTAAACAGTACCCCATAAGGTTTATGAGCTGCCCTCTAATGTTTTTGAATCAGTTACAAATCTAATCTACAAATCTACCATAGGCCAGATTACATAGATCAGAGAACCAAAAATATAGGTGGAAATGAGGCCTTTTAGCATTTTACCAATTAATCCACTAGAGAATTTTGGCATCCTGTTTCTGCAACCTTGCTCTGATATTGTATAGTTCTTAGTTCCTGAACAAGGATATTTTCATCAGTGGAACATTAGTGATCTTATTAAACTGAGAGTTGATACTGCTACTGCTGGTTGGAAAATATATGCCATTTATCAAGAAAAAATTCAGTTGCTGCTACACAATTTTTTCAAGGAAGTCAATATCTAGACCTCAGACAATTTAGGTGGCTGGAATGTTAGAGCAAAATACTAAAAGCAGAATCACTACAAATTCAGATGTTTAATGAATAATGTTTTACTACCAGATAAAAAAGTAAGACAAAACAATAAACTGCGATATTAACTGATGATAAGGGCTAAATGATATGGGTATTGAAAAAAGGAAATAATATTGGCTGAAACTCTGTATTCAGGTTTAAATATTAGTACTGTAGCAACTATGTGTACATTCTTTTTTTCTCTCTTTTCTTTCCTTTGTTACTTTGTATGAAGAGTATTGATTGGGTTTGACTTGACATTTAGTTCATGGGTCTTCCCCACATCACTGGTTAGAAAGTAAAAGATCCTTTGTTTATGTGAGGGATCACTGTTTTATATTAGGCGGAAGTAAGAAGGTTTTTTGAGACAAGTAAATATTCAAAAAAGAAAGAAACAATGTGCACAGAGTGAAAACAAAGATCGATTGTACCTTCCTGGACCTGCAGTCCCAAAGACATTTTTTTTTCTTTGCCATTCCTCTGCTCTAGTCTTTAATGTGTAGGGGCTGATGCAGTAGGGCTATTTCCCAGGCTTCCCTGTCAGTTGACCTCTAGCTAGATTTCACCTCTGAAGAGAACCAGTGGAAGGTTGTGTGTTCCTCTATGTGTGTGGCAGCTTCTCTGAATCTACCCGCATGGAACGGGCTCTTAGCAGAGTCCCTAGTCTCACAGTTTCCTCACAGTAATTGCAGCCTCTGGGCTTCAATTATAATTCTCAATAAATTCTATTTAAGTGTTGGGACTAAAGTATCATCAAATCAGAACCTAGTATCTTTACTGCCACGTTTCAGCAGAGGATGGAAAGCCCAGCTATGAGATATGCAAACTTTGGCAGTGGTCAGTATCATTAAGAACTGTATTGGGTACTATGCCTCTTTCATGTCATGGATTCTGTCATCTGGATTGTATTTCCATGGAACTCCTGTTTTTGTCCAAACATTCTGATATCAGTCAATAGAAAAGTAAGCCAGATTAAATGGGATACATTGTCAATATAAATCTAAAACTTAAAGTTAAAACAACAGGATAAATTATTATTGATTTGAGACAAATGTTTTTCTTTCTCAAATATAAAAGTAATTCTATAACAATTATGAGGAAACTGGAGATTTTTATCTTTAAAGCTAAATGATCTCCTCTAAATCAACAGTGTCACTTATGTAAATCATTAGTATATCCATTGCTAATTTATGCCTAAAGTATAAAAATTAATAGGTATTTAAGACAATTAATTTAACATAAATCACTATTAAGTTAAAATTACTCAAGAGCCACTAAAATAAATATTTCATTAGTGTGCCAAAATAAAATAATGATGCAATTAGGAAGATGTTCTTTGTAATTTTAAAGAGAATTTAAAAAGTAATTTGTTTTAAGGTGATCTGAAAGAAAAATGTACTTGGGATAAAACTTGTTTTTATTCTACAGAAAATACTACATATTATTCTCTAGATTTAATTCAAGTTTTCAAAAATGCAGAAAATAAGATTAGTTTGAGAACCACAAGTGCTCAGAAAATAACACATTATGTGCAAGTGTGTATATTAAATTGTGATATATTTTGCATGTATCACAATTAGATATTATTTACAAAAACACCTCATTTGGGGGGAATTGAAAAATCTAAAAGTTAACAAGTACAAGTGGTAAAATTTAAAAATTAAGGTATAGTTAATTAATTAACTAATTAATTAAAAATTCATAATGGCTCTGCACGTATAAACTAGACACTATTATAGACAATGGCTATATATTAGTGAAAAGTAGTAGAATACCTGCTTTGCAGCCTGCTGTAATATGGAGGGAACCAGACAATAAAACAATAAAATATAAATATGTAATATGTCCTGTAGTTACATGTGTTATGAATAAAATAAAACAGACTGAAATAAGTAGAGAATCCTGGAGACAGTTAAGAACTTGCTGTTTTATAGTAGAGAAAGTCTCTCTCCAAAGGTGTCATGAGCAGGAAGCTGAGGTAAATGAAAAAAACAAAACAAAACAAAAACTGTGTATATCCAAGATAAGAATGACCCAGTTAAAGAAGGTAGCATATTACAAAGTCCTGAGATTGGAGAATACTTGGGGATTGCAGTGAACAGCAAGAGGCCAGAATGAGGCTATCAGAATAATTGAGAAGGAAGATGGTGTGTTGAACATTAGTCACCGTGATCCGGCCTTAACACCTATGAACAAGATGGTGGTCAATACACTGAGTCTGTGTTAATTTTTGTTTTTCATGTTCATATTGTTCAGGATGTTTTCTTTCATTGGGAATAGGTATCATCAAATTGCTATACATTGATCCTGAAATATCAAAGCATTATTTTTGAGTTTCTTATTTTGTTTTAAAAGCAATTTCTAAAATTTAGTAAAATTTTAATAAGTAAATCCAACTGCAAGAAAATAGGGTTTAAAAACTAATTTAAAAGGATAAAAAGGGGAGAAAGCATATATAGATAACTTTATGCTGAGAGAAGAAATATGAATATAGACTCAATGCATATCATTGATAGAGAATAGCATAAATGCTTAGTGAAATGCAGAATTTTATATATTATATAATCAGTTACAAAGAGCCATTGTCTACAGTCATGAACAATTCTGACTAATTAACCAGGAAAAGTTTTATTTATAATAAATTAAAAAATCAACCAATAAACAAAATAATTTCAATAATGCTACTTGCTATTTTAATTAATCTGTAATAGGACTACATTGGATTTCTAATGTACATTTGAAATAAACAGGATATAACACAGATCAATATCTTCCTTTCTTTGAAATATTCTTTCAAACATTCAGTCTGAAAGAAATTAACTAAAAGCATTATTTGTTTATATGCACACACACATAAACACAAACACACAGTCTTAATGATGTGAGAAGCAGTATGGGATAATGGAAAGAACTTAGGCTTTGTTGTTGGGCCTGTATTAAATCCTGTCTCTGGTAATGAAATATATACATATTCTGGGAATTTAATTAATTTGAACCTTATTTGAAAAATGAGAATATTAAATAATATCTGCTGCATAAAATTGATGGAAGTATTAATGATAACACATGTGAAGTATTAAGCATATATTAGGTACACAATACCTTTTAAATTAAGATTAATTATTATTGAGGCACATGAGGTGGCTCAGTCAGTTAAGCAGTGACTTTTGGTTTTGGCTCAGGTCATGATCTCACAGTGGTGAATCTGCTGTGAGTGTGCAGCCTGCTTGGTCTGTCTCCTTTCTCTTCCTCGTCCTCTCTCACTCTCTCTCCCTCTAAATAAATAAATAAATAAATAAATAAATAAATAAATATTTAAAAAGATTAATTATTATTATATTAGTCTTCTACTTTTTATGCTATAGGAAATAAGTTATATGTATAGCTTTAAGGTATACAAATACAAAGCATGTAAGCAAAATCCTTTACAGCAACTCTAGCATCTGTGAATATTATGAAAATAACTTTCTTATGTTTTTGTCAGATGTATTAAAGAAAATTTAGATGATTTTTTCATTATCACCCATTATTAAAGGATAATAAAAACAACATTTTCTTTAACTCCATGCATGAGTAGCTTCTTTAGCACTGTGGTGTCAGATATTATTCAATAAATGATATGTGAACAAATGAATTCAAATAATGGTAAAGAAATCTTGGTAATTGCAGCTGAAGTATATGTCAAATATTTCTGAGGCAACATTAAATGCTTAACTTATGCAGCATGCTTCACTGTCAACTAAAAATTAAAATAATTTATTGTCTTTTTTTTTCATTCTACTTGGCAGGATGTGACTAGCAATATAAAGAATACATTAAACTTATAGCCCTATTTTTATTCTTTTAAATCATTTCACGTATCCGGTTTTAAATATACCCAGGCCAAAAAAAAAGCAAAACTATCATTATGTTTTTGAAATAAAAATATAAAGAATTTTTCCTGAGTTATTGTCAAGTTGCAGATCATAATACGGTATTATTAATAGTGAATCGAATATATATAATATACTTCTAATATTCTTTCTTATATATTATTAAAATTGTTATTTTTACATTTAATATATTTTAAAGTGATGACTAAATAAGGACTTACCAACTAATTTACTAAGATAGACAAACTAGACAGGACTTAAAAGACATAATTTAGAAATCAAACTAACAGTTTGCCAGTTACTCTTTAAAATAAATAGCTTTGAAAATTGTTTAAAATTCTTTGAGACCTTCTGACACATGTATAATCCATTTTTTATTGTCTTTTACCCATGCCCCATGCACATGTACATACATGCGTGCACATTTCCCCCCCCCCCCCACACACACACACATATTTTGGTCACTGTGTCCGGAACTACTACGGACAGGCTATGTTCTCTAAGGTATGCAGTGATGTCTGGTAATATGAAGGTTGGAGCATATGTATGAGTCAGATTCTAACATGGCTGATACAAAACTGTGTATATAACTTGTGCTTAGAAAGAACTTTGCTGCTTAATTTCTATTCTATACTTGTGGCTTGGGTGTCTGCTTAAAAATGATGGAGCCCAGGATAATTCAAAATATCAGATCAGTGAAACAGAATAGAGTGCACAGAAATAATCCTCAACAAATATGCAATGGGAAAAAGACAATCCCTTCAACAAATGTTGGGAAAACTGGACAGCTACACACAAGAGAATGAAACTGGAACACTTTCTTAAACCAGACACAAAAATAAACAGAAATGGATGAGAGACCTAAGTGTGAGACCTGAAACCATAAAAATCCTAGAAGAGAACCCAGGCAGTAATTTCTCTGATATTAGCCGTAACATCTTTCTAGATATTTTCTCCAGAGGCATGGGGAACAAAAGCAAAAATAAACTATTGGGACTAAATCAAAATAAAACTTTCACAGGGAAGGAAACAACCAGAAAAACTAAAAGACAACATACTGAGTCAGAGAGGATATTTGCAAATTACATATCTAATGAAGGGTTAGTATCCAAATGTATAAAGAACTTACACAACTCAAAACACAGAAAAACCAAATAATCCAATTTAAAAGTGAGAAGATGTGAACAGACATTTGTCCAAAGAAGACATATAGATGGCCAACAGACACATGAAAATATGCTCAGCATCACTCACTATCAGGGAAATGTAAATCAAAACTACAATGAAATATCACCTCAGATGAGTCAGAATGGCTAAAGTCAACAACACAAGAAACCACAAGTTTTGGTGAGGATGTGGAGAAAAAGGAACCCTATGGACTGTTGGTGGGAATGCAAACTGGTGCAGCCATTGTAGATGACAATATGGAAGTTCCTTAAAAAATTAAAAATAGAATTACCATATGATCCAGTAATTGCACTTCTGGGTATTGTCCCAAAGAATATGAAAACACAAATTTGTAGGGACATATATACCCTTATGTTTACTGCAGCATTATATACAATAGCCAGTTTATGGAAGCAGTCCAAGTATCCATCAATAGATGAATAGATGAAGAAGATGTGGAGTATATTTATATCATGTAATATTAATTAGCCATAAAAAATGAAGTCTTGCTATTTGTCATCTAGGGAGTATAGTGCTAAGCAAAATAAGCCAGTTGGAGAAAGACAAATACCATATGATTTCACTCATATGTGGAATTTAAGAAGCAAAACAAAGGAAGAAAAAAGAGAGAGAAACCAAAAAAATAAAAATAAAATAAAACAGACTCTTAACTATAGAGAAAAATGGATGGTTGCCAGAGGTGAGGTAGTGAGGAGGATGAGTAAAACGGTGAAGGGGATTAAGAGTACACTTATCTTGATGAGCACTGAGGAATATATGGGATTGCAGAATCACTATATTCTGAAATCATTTATATCTGAAACTAATATGACACCATATGTTAAGTACTGGAATTAAAATAAAGTTTAAAGATAATTTTTCCCCAAAAATAAAGTAAAATATTTAATCACAAAAACAATCAGGAACTGGGGTACCTGGATGGCTCAGTGAGTTGAGCATCTGACTCTTGGTTTCAGCTCAGGTCATGATCTCATGGTTGGTGAGATCAGGCCCCTTGTTGGCCTCTGCACTGAGCGTGGAGCTTGCTTGGGATTCTCTCTCTCTTCTTCTTCTCTTTCTGACCCTATCTTGTTCTCTCTCACTCTCAAAATAAAAAAAAATAATAATAAAAATTTAAAAAAAACATTAAAAAATTTAAAAAGTCAGGAACCATTATTATTACTCATTACTCCCTGATATATAATCAATTACAATATATTCTTTAAAGGTACGTGATATACTTTGTTCACTATTGTGTGTCCTTGCATTTAGAGCTGTACATTGTTTAAGTGGCAATTACTGAACAAAACACACATAATTTTGCTCCTATAAAATGAGCCCAATTTCTGTACTTGTTTTTCATCTTGTAATCTCTGTGCCTTTATCTACAATTATCTACCTCACTTCTAAAAACGAGACTGAAGAACTTGTTAACTAGTGAGAATATGTGGAAATAAGCAGGTAATAAAAATTTGTTTTATAAATTATAGGTAACCTTTCTCACAATAGAATGTTTTTGTAATGTATATTCTAATTATTAGCAAATGGAGAGAAAAAGACACATTGTTATATTTTATATAACATGTCCTTTTAAGAGAGAGACAGAGAAAAGCTTGACGAAGAATAGGAGGCAAATCAACCCAGGAGGCAGATATTGGAGTGATGTGGACATGAGCCAAGGAGTAAAATAGCCATCAGAAGCTAGAAGAAGCAGAGAATGGATTATCCTCTAGAGCTTCCAGTGGAAGTATGGTCCTGCTAACAGCTGGATTTCATCCTAGTGAAATTGATTTTGGATTTTTGGCCTCCAAAACTGTGAGGGAATCAATTTCTTTTGTTTTAAGCAACCAAGATTATGATAATTTGTTTCATCAGCCACATGAAACTAGCATGCATTCCTCCCCCAGCTTACACCTAGTGCCCTACAAAAGGTCCTGTATAACAAGTTTAATATGGAGGAAAAAATTAGATTAGTGCCTGGATATAGTTCCAAAGTGGAAATGGACAGTAGCCATATTTTAGCCATGTTCAGGGGTGACTTTAGAGGTCAATGGAGAGAGAAAATCTTCCCACCTGCAGGTTGGACACTTTGTTATCTACACTGTGCAGAAAAAGTGGCCTGGAGAAAAAGGACATACTGATTCCTAGGCAATGCCAATGGTCTAATTATGTGATGAGGTTTCCAGAAGAAAATGATCTGAGAAATTGAAGACACAAGGGTCTGGGTGGAGGTATTTCAATAAACAGATTAGAAGGAGCATGAAGTGTGATGTCTTTCATCACATGTTAATTCTCACCAGAAAGCTTCCCTCATGAAAGAGGCACCAAACAAATTGGCTAAACAATGTAGCCACTTAAACATCCACCTCTGAATGGACCCAAGAACAGAATAGTCATGTGGCAGACTGGAGCTATATATGGGCCAAACAGCATGGACTGTCCCTTAGCAATATCAGCTATTTTACTGCCACCTCTGAATAACCAACCTGAAAGCAAAGGACCCCTATACTGAACCTCCAGAACAGTGTTATTCCATGGGGAATTAAAAGCCACTTGATGGCAAGTCAACTACATTGAGACCCTTCCTTCTTAGGTTGCCTTTCCTGCCTGTAGAGCCTCAGCCAACACAAATGAAGCAGATGGTGATGATTTGCTCTTCTCTCTAATCTCTATAATCTTTATTATTTTCTAGTTAATTTTCTCTGATTTGCTCATATGGAAGATTGTGTTCTCAGTACACAATGTTCAAATTTGTTATTTCTATATGGCTTTCAATTTTATCCTTTCTTCTATTCATTTTCTGAAGCATAACACATATGAGAAATATGATTAGCTTTAGCTGATCTCATGAGCTAAATTTCATCTATCTTTTGCTTTCTTGTATCTCAATTTAGAATATTTTTTCGGGGTCTTTTTTTACTCTTTAATTTCCTGAAAACATGGAATTTTTTATTCTGATATATAAAATCCTTCTTGGATTTTTGTATGTTCATTTTCTGTTTTGTAGATAGTCAGTATGCATAAATTATCTGATATTTATTGTATGTTTATTCAATGGGAACAGTTAAATCCTGGTCTTTCCATATGCTGAAAAACATGGTGTCAATAGTTGGAGAAATGAACAAAAGCATCTGGAGGCTTTAATCATATTAAAAAAAAACTTTTGTGTGTGATATATTAGCTTTATTTGCTAATCTGGTTATTCATTGCCCCTCGGTTTCCAGCATCCCACCTTTTAGGGTTGAGCAAGAGGTTTTCATAACTCATTGAAAGGATAAATATAAATATAGGACTTTTTTTAAAATTTACATTTCTCTACTTGGTTGCATCAGGCCAATAGCAATAGACTTTTCTAGTTTAGGAAGGCAGACCAAAAAGGGAAAAAGAAAATAGAATGTTATTTCCTTTTAAACATTTCTCTTTTAGCATTCTGGGTGTGGAATTCAGTGGGCCAGTTTTTATATCTTCTCTGTGTTCATGCCCAAACTACTGAATTTACATTGCTCTCATATTTTGCATGTGTTTTCAGCAATGTCCATTTGTTATTAGGAATATCTCTACCCTGTCAGTTTATTCAATGTGTTGTAGTTAGAGAGGGAGGACAGTAATAGGCAGCTCACATTTATCTTGAGAATTGTGCTCTTTCTCTTTTTTAAGTTTATTTATTTTGAGAAACAGAGAGAGAGAGAGAGAGAGAGAGAGAGAGAGTGAACGAGTGAGCAGGGGAGGGGCAGAGAGAGGGGGAGAGAGAGTCCCAAGCAGGCTCCATACCGTCAGTGCAGAGGCTGATGTGGGGGTCAAGCCCACGAACCATGAGGTCATGACCTGAGCCGAAACCAAAAGTTGGACTCTTAACTAACTGAGCCACCCAGGTGCCCTGAGAATTGTGCTCTTGATTGTTAATTCGCTCACTCTGTGTTTATACCTCTGTGAGTGTGTATTATTGTGTGTGTTAGAGATGTGATTATGAAAAGTAAGCAAGCACAAGTTATTATGTCTCTCTCTGTTTCCTTTTAGTCAGATATCACCATAATAATAATAGTGTGACCCACTCAGAAATAAATATGCTTTTCCATTAATGGCCTAGGCCCCAGCTTATTTCTTTAATAGTATGGTGTTATTTTATTATTCCCAGTGATCTTACTAACCTGAGGGCAAAATTTGATCACGTTACTGATAACTATGGTATTTATTCCCTGTTGATTCTACTTCCTCATACTGAACACAGCCAAATCTTTCTCTTACTGATTCTGATGTACAAGTCCAAGCAGCTACCACAATGCTTTTTTCAGAAGGATTACTATCTCCTTGTCACAAGGAACAGTGATTTTTTTTTTAACTTTTCACCACTGTCTCTGACCATTCTCCACTATAAATATCCTACTGATCTGGAAACTTCAGACTACTACACTGCCAACATGTTCTATGGTTCCCTTACTTCTGAATTGTACTGTTATGTGTGTTGCAATACATTGCTGGTTTTCCTTAAGTGTCTTACTAACCTTTGTGTAAATGTTCTCTTTAAAAAGACCTTTCTATATGATCTAAACATACTTCCATATACCAGACAGGTGATGTATGTTAGTGACAGAAGCCTTGCTACACTAAGAATCATTCCTCCCTTCTGACAATCAAGACTTTGATAATAAAACAAACTCCTTGAATACGTATTCAACGTCCTTTAAATTTAAGTTTTCTTCCAGAAAGCACATCAATCCTTTATGAAAGTAGAATCTATATGGTTTCAATGCACTATTTCTCAGTTCTGCCTATGGATGCCTGAATCTGAATGGCTAATAGAGTTTGGCCTCAAGCTAAAATACCCTCTATAATGAATTATGTATATAAGACAGTACATGTTTGATTATGTTGCTAGATGTTTCCCTAGAAGGTATTTTATGTGTAAAATATGAATATTGTGACTCATTAGGTTGCTTTATTTAAATTACATTTTTCAAGTTACCATTAATAATATCCTTCAGCATGCATCAACTGTCCAAATCTTTCAGATAATTTGATTAGTTTTATCTTCAGTCTTCAACCTTGGAAGTACTTTCTAAGCACTTTCTTGAACCTACTTTTGAGGTTAAATCATTGTGTCATTAATATTTAAAAAAGACTAAATGGAAAGAGACGCTCATAAAGTCCAGACATCTTTGTCACTGATATAATAGGGCAATGAGACAATTTCCCTCCTAAGAACTGGAAGATAGTTCTGTCTGTTCTGTGTTGGCTCATTTATCTCTGTTACATTGATGAATTCATTTTCATGACAATGCTTGGTCTGAATAATGAAAAGCTGGAAGAGATAGTCTGATGGTCGAGATGGAATATTTAAAATTTTCTTTCCAATTATAGCTAACCATCTTTTTGAGATATACCATTGAGATGATCAATCATTTTGGGTGAACAAAAATTCCTAGATGATATTTTTAAATGAAATTACAAGTCATTTGAATAGTGTAATCTCTTTTAAAGCTTTATTAAACCGAGTGTGAACTCCAAGTCATTATATCTTCTTAAACACAAGTACATAAAATATAACAATGTATTTTCAGCTATTCATTTGGCAATAATTTGAATATACATTACAAAAAACCAGTTTGTTGAAGACAAGATAACCATCATAAAACAAGTCAACTTTAATTATATGCTCAGTTCCATATGTGTGCTCACTAGTTAAACAGATTCATTTGTTCCCTTCTTAGTTACAAATGAGGTAGAGAATTATTTCTGCAAGGTGACTTAAAGCAGTGGTTCCCAAATTTTAGCATGCCAATGAAGCACTTGAGCATCTTGGTGGAACCTGAGACTCTGCATTTTTTATGATTTTTTGAAAATGCTTATTTATTTTTGAGAGAGAGCAAGATTGGGGAAGGGCAGAGAGAGAGAGAGAGAGAGAGAGAGAGAGAGATAGACAGAAGATCCAAAGAGGGTGGGCCAGAACTCAGGGCCATGAGACCATGACCTGAGCAGAAGTCCAATGCTTAACTGACTGACCCACCCAAGGACCCCTGAGATTCCTCATTTTTAACAAGCTTTCTTAACATCAAGCTAATGAGTCAAAATCTGGTGCCACATTTACTCCATGACAAGTTCATGTACTTTGATTGACTGTTTTTTTGATTAGCAGCTAAAATACATATAATTCTGAAAGAAATAATACTTCAAACTATGTGACAATTTATATTTTTAAATGATCACTGATAGGATAAGTTAGTACCATTTGTGAACCATTTGACCAAATTTTGACTATGAATTTTAATAACAAAACAAGATATTATCATTAAAATAATGAATCTACTTTCACAATTATTACAGCACACTTCATATGACTTTTTTTTTTTTTTGGTGCCAGGATTTTTCTAAGGTTTTACATATAAGTCATTTTCATACTTACCACGATCTTATCAGTTACACAGAATAATTATCCCTATTTTACAAGTGATAAAATGGAGGGAGAGAGTGTTTAAGTAACTTTGTCAAGATCACAGAACCACAAGAAATAAATCAAGGAGCCAGATTCAAAATTTAAACAGTCTATAAACACTTTGCTATACTGCTTTTGTTTCAGAATGACAGTATTATAGCAATTGTAAAATTTAAAAACTGAACTAATGATTCAATCAAGGGAAAAATGGAAGGGAAAACTTAAGGGTTTATAAAGATGCTGTTTGGAAGATTTTCCTCCAGTTGAGGAAAGAACACATGTGGAAAATATAAGCAGTCAGAGACTCTCATTCACTTATGTGTGGTCCATAAAAAAGGAAATCCCAAAGCCCCAGCATAGCTTTACAGTATGCTAGGTATTGCTAAATTAAATGAATAATCAAAATCAAGCTAGCTGAGTCAGACAAGAAGCTCATGTAATTTTTTTTAATGTTCATTTATTTTTGAGAGAGAGACAGAGCGTGAGCAGGGGAGGGGCAGAGAGAGAGGGAGGCACAGAATCCAAAGCAGGCTCCAGGTTCTGAGGTGTTAACACAGAGCCCGACATAGGGCTTGAACCCTCAAACTGAGAGATCATGACCTGAGCTGAAGTCGGACGCCCATCCGACTGAGCCTCCCAAGTGCCCCAAGAGGCTCAAGTAAATTTATTGTCCTAGATGTAAAGACATGAAAATGGATTTCTAAAGACACAATCTGAAAGCTGCCTTCTGCTTCACTAGAAAGAGACTGATGAGCTGTTTGTTCAAGAGGAATCAGAAAGTGATCAAATATGCTCACTGTTCATGAACATTGTAATGACAAATAGGTGAAAAAGAAGCATGTTTGTCAGTTACTTGTGCTAGAGTCTTATTTCTTTCTTCTTTTTTTTTTTTTTTTTTTTGGTTAGGGACTTTTTCTAAAAAAAATATTATTTGCTTTTAACCACCTTGAGTTTGGTTTAGATGCTGGGTGACAATATAAAAGAGTTCTCTAGAGATACATTTTTTTGAAATCTCACTTTGTAGTTGTAGACACAAAAAATATCGGCACAGTGCTTGCTATAGACTGTTTTATGTCTCCCCAAATTTTCATATGTTGAAGTCCTAATCCCCAATATGATGGAAATTGCAGGTAAGATTTTGGAGAGATACTTAGAAGATGATATAAAGTTGGTGGGACCCTTATGGTGAGATTTATATGAATGGAGAGCAGAGAACAGCTCTCTCTGTCATGTGAGGATACATTAAGAAGGTGGCCATCTGGAAGCCAAGAAGAGAGCTCTCATCAGAACCTGACCATACTAGCACCCTGACCTCATATTTTCAACCTCCTGAATGTGAAAAAAAAATTTCCTTTGTTTCACCCACTTGGTCTATGGTGTTTTGTTATAGCAGCCCAAGATGTGGTATTAAAAAGTGGGGTGCTGCTATATCAAATACCAAACATGTGAAAGTAGCTTTGGAACAGGGTAATGGGTGAAGGCTGGTGAGTATTGAGGTACGTGCTAGAAATATGGACATTAAGAGTGATTCTGGTGAAGTTTCAGATGGAAATGAGAAGCACGTTACTAGAAACTAGAGGAAAAATGTCCTTGTTACAAAGTGGCAAAGAACTTGGCTAAGGTGTATTCTAGTGCCTGTGGAAGATAGAACCTGTGAGTAATGCAAATGGATATTTTAGTTGAGGGGATATGTTTAATTTTTTAATGGTTTTTATTTTTGAAGGAGAGAGAGAGACAAAGCATGAGTGGGGGAGGGTCAGAGAGAGAGGGAGACACAGAATCTGAAACAGGCTCCCTGCTCTGAGCTGTCAGCACGGAGCCTGATGCAGGGCTCAAACCCACGAACTGAGAGATCATGACCTAAGCTGAAGTCAGACGCTTAACTGACTGAGCCACCCAGGGATCCCCCTTTTTTACCTGTCTTATTTTTGTTTGTTTGTTTGTTTGTTTTGTTTTTTTAAGGGAGAGAGAGAGAGAGAGAGTGAGAGAGAGAGAGAGAGAGCGCATGTGCACGCCAGCAGGGAAGGGGCAGAGGGAGAAGGAGAGAGAGAATCTAAAGCAGACTCCACACCCAGTGCAGAGCCTGACATGGAACTTGATGTCACTACTGGGAGATGGTGACCTGAGTCAAAATCAAAAGTCAGCCACGTAACCAACTGAGCCACCCAGGTGCCCCTAGTTGAAGATATTTCTAAGTAAAGTATTGAAGGAGTGGTTTGGTTCTTCCTGAAAAAGTCAAGAAATGAGTTGAAGGAGGAATTGTTAAGCAAAATGAACCAGAAGTTGAGGGTTTGGGAATTGCTCAGCCTGTCTATATTGCAAGAAGTAATAAAGCTTGTTCTGAAGAGATCATGAAGGGTATGGCTGAACAACCATTTAATAAAAAGTTTGTGGGCTTATATTTAACTGAAGGGGTAGAGATGAGACAAAATGAAGAATGACTGCAAGGTGTCTTGGATTTGACAGGACTGGATGATTGAGACTTTTATCTGGAAATCTATTCTTGAAGAACACGGAAACGTTAGGGGCACCTAGGTGGCTCAGTCTGCTAAGCTAGGTGGCTCAGGCCATGATCTCACAGTTAGCGGGTTCAAGCCCTGTGTCAGGCTCTGTGCTGACAGCTCAGAGCCTGGAGTTAGCCTTGGATTCTGTGTCTCCCTCTCTCGCGGCCCTCCCCCACTCATACTCTGTCGGTCTCTCTCTCTCAAAAATAAATATACTTGAAAAAAAATTTTAAAAAGGAAAACTTATGTGAAGACAATTCAGAGCTCATCAGGGTGACTACTTTGGTTCACAAGCTTCACTAGGCATTTTAGGACAGGATGCCTAGTGGACTCAAAGATAGGGCATAGGATGCCTAGTAGACTGAAAGAATGCTAAGCAAGCAGAAAAAACAGCTATTATTTGTGTGATTTTTTTTAAAAAACATATCTTATGTAGGACCTGTTGTCTTCATCTGAGAATAGAAGATGGTTCAGAATTGAACAAGGGCTCTCTTTATCCTTTTGGGTATATATACTTCTGGTATTCAAAAGACATTGATTTTACTTCCTAGATCTTTCCTGAATGTTTGAGCCCATAGTGCTACAATATTAATAATTAGTGGTGGAGCCAAGTTCTCTTTGACCATTTCATTCTACTTTTATGTCTCTTTCCCCACTGAAGGTCCAACTCATTTCATCCCTCAGAATCCCTTGCAATGTGTAACTATTCCGTTATACTTCTTTGGTTCCACCCATCCTTTAGTATCATGTCTGTATTCCCTTGACCTTCCCTCCAATAGCCCTCATTTCCTCTCTCCTGCTGTTTCCCCTGCCAGGTCTTTTTCCCTAACACTTAGCTTATCTGTAGGTCAATGCCCTGTTATTGTATTTCAGTCCCCTTTTCTATCATCTTTCCTTAGGCCCTACTGGTTCTTCAGTTACTACCACCCATTACCTGAAATTCTTTGCCTTAGATTCCCAATATCCATTCCAGATTTTCCATCTTTAGGTTTCTATATCTTCTCACAATTTCATCTTGTAGATCCAGGTATTTCATGTCTGGCTCTCCCATATATGTCCCTGGTGACTTGCTGTCAACTCTTCTTCCTGGGCGTCCAACCAGTGCAATTGTACAAGATCCTGAGCTCAAAGGGGTACTGCCCTTGAGGCTGAATGCTCTGTAGTTGCTGTTTTGATTCTTAAAAATTTTATCACTGCACTTATGTTTTTTAAGTGGAGTCTGATGACACCATGGACATGTACCAGTGACCACCATGGGATCTATCCTGGCCTTCCTGGGTGTAGGAGTGTCCCTATGTATATATGTAAGCAGAAGCAGGGTTAGATTAGCACACCACCTGAGGTCTTTGTTGGAGTAGGTCATTGAGAAGACATGACCATTGGGTGACTTGTGAGTTGAACCTGGACTATTGGAGGTTCCTCACCTCCTCCCCTGTCCTTAGAACATATTTTCTGCCCACTGTTCCTACAGCAAGAGCTATTTTCAAGCACACAGCCTTGAAAGAGGAATGTGTTGTTAAATGCCTCTGGATAGTACACATGACTGAACCCAGTTAAGGCCTCTATATAACTTTTAACATTTGATGAGGGAGTGAGATTTTTCATCTTGCAGCCACCCAAGACAAGCTTTATGTGTCAATTTTCTTGCTTATTAAAATTGCCCCCTACTGTTCTGGAGTGCTGTGCCCCTTTTTTCAGTCTTCACTTGTCCTCCATGTATGGGTACAGTTCCTAGATTTCACTCCAGAAGCTCCCAAGGTTGCAAACCAACTGTCTTGAGAAGTGGTATAGCAGAGGTGGTTGCCCCAGGCTGGCAGCTTCATAGGACATTTGGTGAGCAAAAGGCTGAAGGCAACTTCTCTGTGGGATGGAAGCTCTTACCCACCCAGTTCAGGTATGGAGCACATGCCAGTGCAGAGGCTTAACCATTCTTGAGTAATGCCCTCCTGTAAGTATCCCTGTGCACATGAGTGGTCCCTAGGCCAGCTGGGTTACTTGCTTGGATAGATCCTTCTTTCCTTCTTACAAATGAGTGTGGTTTACATCCCTCTCTTTCACCAATTTGAGGCAGCCTCCAGAGATGAGCCATGAAATAGAACTGATGCTAATAATTAAACATTTTATTTTTTCTTTACTTAGAATGGGATTATGTAGAAAATAAAACCACCATGACAAATCAGGAGAGGGAAAAGAGACAGAGACAGACAGAAAGACAACAGTAAAAAGAAAAAAAAATCTATGTACTGTTAGCAGCACTTTTTAAAAAATTTTATTTTAGAGAGTGAACACAAGTCGGGGGTGGTGAGAGGGGCAGAGGGAGAAACAGGGGAAGAATCTTAAGCAGGCTCCATGCTCAGCAACAGCCTAACACGGCTTCATCCTATGACCCTGGGATCATGACATGAACTGAAATCAAGAGTAGGATGTTCAACTGACTGAACCACACAGGTGTCGCCCTTCTGAAATATTTTTAAGTAAAATTGTGAATTGAGTTAAAAAATGCATATATTAATAATTATTATACTGAGATTATAAAAATATTAATATTGTACAGAAATTTTAATAAATTAATAACTATGAGCAATGGGCTCTGTTAAATGCCTGTCTGCTTAAAATATCTAGAGTAACTTCCCTTTTCACAAGTGAATATTGAATAATACAGTTTATAAGTTAAACTAAACTAAAAGAAATCCCATTTCTTCCTTACTATTGCAAATTATCAAAAGTTACTAGAATGGGATTTCTAATGACATTGAAAAGAGGTGATAAAGAGGTGAGGTATGTTTCAACAGCTGAAAAAAATAGGAATTTTGAATTTAAGTTTAAGTCTAGGCTCTGAGTTTACAACCAGGAGACTTTTGGTAAGTTTAGTAACATCTCTAAGATTTAGTTCCCTTATTTATGCAATAAAGAGAATAGTACTTTTCATATGATTGGTGAAATGATTACATGGATAGTAACACTTTGCAAACATTTTGCAAATATCTTTTATTATTTATATAATATCTTAACCTCCGAGTTCTTCATAGGGGTTTGGATACATAAAAGATTGGGGATTTTTAATGGCTCTCTTTTTCCAACTTTTAAGACCTTGATACTAAATATGTGGTTTAGCACTTATTAGGTGCCAGTCACATAAATTTAAGTAACTCGGAATTTTTTTCTTCTAACAATGTAGTATAGAAAATATTGTTCTCTATCCTACCATACTTTTTTATATATATAATTTTTTGTTTTGTATTGAATCTTTCACATTTTTCAGGCCAATAATTTTTCTTCTTTAGTATTATTACATAGTAGAACACAATGGGATCATAACTTATTTAATCAATTGTTTATTTCAAATAATGTGATTGCTTTCAACTTTTCAGTGTTATAAGCAAAATTGTAATGAGCCTATTGGAGGCTAAATTTTATGGAAATGTGATTATTAACTTACATATTTTATTCATAAATAATGTAATTGTTATCTTAGGATAATCAAAGAAAATTTTCATGCTTAATTTTTTTAAATTTTATAATGGATAGGGGTGTCAATGAAGTTAGTCAACATAGGTCATCTTAAAAAATGACTGCTTGTTTTCACTCAAATTTAAGTTGTACATATTTGATATTAGTTATTAATTGAATTGACCAGGAGATTTTTAAACATCCATTAAGGAGGGGCACCTGTGTGGCTCAGTCGGTTAAGCAACCAACTTTGGGTCTGGTCATGATCTCACAGTTCGTGAGTTTGAGCCCCATGTCAGATTCTGTTGTCAGCACAGAGCCCACTTCTGGTCCTCTGTCTTCCTCCCTGTCTGCCCCTCCCTTGCTCATGTTCTTTCTCCCTTTCAAAAATAGATAAACAAAAAATGAAAAAAAAATTTTTAAGGATGTTTGGGATGTTAAATAGCCAAGTTCTTGTATTAAATACAGCAAAGAGTGAACCAATTGAAGAAGCATCCACAATCCTGACAAACTAAACAAAATTCAAGAAATTAATTATATTTTTCTACTCTGCATGAAATAGTGTATAGCATGGATAGATAGTCACAGAAAAAATATTATTTAAGACTCACGACATTTTGTAATTTTCTGGTAACATGGTTTGATCACTTTTTTGCTTAAACTTAGGTAAGGTAAATCAGGATCATGATCAATAAAGAAATGACAGCTACTCTTGTTAACAACCTGGGTGCTATTGCCAAGATTGTTGAAAGAAGCAAACTATCTACATCTTTGTATCTTTTGCTCAATAAGCATGTTTTAAAATCATTTCATGGTATGCCTCATCAAGCCACTGCTTCATTTCTTCCTGCATAATTTTGACAGAACTGTTTGGAAAATCAATGCCTGAGAGCTGTGTTTGGATTTACTGCTGAATCCAATTACTGTGTATTATCATAAAAAGCATCAAAGTGAAAATTATTGATGGTGCTTGTTTTGTAAGCATGCAACTGTTAACTCTAAATATAAATATTTTAATGGCACAATTTCTCACTATTATAGAAAAGAAAAGAGAAATAAGACTTCTAATATGGAACAATAAACCACTTACATTGAAACAAAGTTCTTACTTAAAAAATAAATGCAATTCTATTTCATACACAATTGCAACAAAAGAGTACTTTAAACAGCTATGATTAATAATACTTGCCTAAGATTACATGAGAGAGTATTTTCATGCAAAGAAAATAGTTTGTCAGGAATGTTGGTTTAAAATTTGTATATCTCTCTCATCTGCACTTATGATTTAAAGCAGAAGTTGGCAAACTGTTTAGCCTATGAGCCTGAACTGTCCCCTCCCATGCATTTATTTTCAGACTGTGGCTGCTTTGCCTTACAACAGCAAAGTTCAGTACTTGTGACCAAAACCTTATAGACAGCTAAGCTTAAAGTACTTACTATTGGTTCTTTACAAAAGTGGGGAGGAGGCTGCTGGCCTTGCTTTAAAATATTAAATGTAGATTTTTATATAACAGTTTCAATATTTAAAAGAAATTTTGACCCTTCAATATGTTCTTAAATGTGTTAGAGGTATATAATTGAAACTTCAAAATTTGGAGTATAAAAATTAATATAGTGAATTAAATTTCTATCTATCTATGCCATTTGCAAAGTTAAAAGAATTATAGTTACAGCAGTTCATTATGATTACTTATGCAGTGGCTTACTCTTCAAAATCTCCTAGTGACTATTCAGAAAGGTATTGTTTGAAAAACTGTTAAATGTAAACAAAGCACTTATTTGAGTAAAATGATGATAGAAAGACAGGGAGTTGAAGACATATGGCATGAACTGCTGGCCCATTAAATGGGTACGGAAGGATCTGAGAATGGATATTCAGACATGGAGAATCTAAACAAAGCTTTCTCATTTTTCTCAAATCTACTTTAGTGTGAGAATGCCTTCCATTACCCTACCTCTGTGAGTATCTCTAATACCAAATGGTGATTTCCATGGGGGTATCTCTAGCACAGACATGGTGATTTGGGAGAAATAAGAGAAAAAAGCTCACTACAGAGCTCAATGGAATGAGGGCAATTACAATTCCAGACTCAATGATAGGAAAATAAAGTTCTATGTGTACATGTAATACATCAAATGGGTTATAATATTTTTCTGATTGAAGTATAATTAACATACAATGTTATATTAGCTTTAGGTATACAACATATATAGTATTTTTATATACTCAAAATGTGTGATTTTTTATTTCTTATTTTGAATAACCACTCAGAGACTATTAGGTACATTTGGTTGACTTTTTCTGTTTGTTTGTTTTAGTTTTAGTGTAGAGCACTTTAAAATGCCCCTTGAGAAGCAATGGCATTTAATAAGTGAGGGGAAAAAAAAGTGAATTGCATTTGCAGTCTTACCCTTCAGTGTTAACTCAAATTCATTTTCCCCAGCTAGTTTTTTGTCTTGATCATTAATCAACTTTCTTAGACACTAACATAATGGAAAAAATAATGCAAACAGCCTTTGCTAAAAGTAAAATTTTAATTTTTTTTTTTGCCAGGAACAAGCATAATATTCTTTCCCCTCCTGCCCAAAAAGGAAAAAAAAAATTGAAGATACAGAGCTATAGGGGTGTTGTCATAGTTTTCTATTATAATAAGACTATGGAAATTTATATATGAACAAAGTAAATGGGATTTCTGAATTCTCTTTAATATGTCTATTATGTCTTACTAGTAGTATGGCAATTTATATTGCCATTTAAGTATGCAAACTTAAAACATATAATTCAGAAAGTTATATCTTCAGTATTTCCTTTATGTGAATTATATTTAATATAAAATTTTAAGGGTACGTTTTCCTTCTTTGTTACAATAGCTTTCAAAGACTATAAAATAGTAATCATTTGTTTAATATGCTTATGACAATATTTCTAATACTCATGATCCATCTAACATCTACAATCCATTTTGCTTTCTCATCACATTTGTTTTTCTAAGACATGCTTTGTATTATGAAGTGTCCAAGTTTTGAAGCATAAGTTTCATGATAGGATATAGAACCCACAAGACTTGTTATTTCTTCATTGTAAAAGGCTGGCTAAACCTGCAGTCTCCCTAAGATTCTACTTTTGCAAAATGTAATAAGGCCTATCTGATAAATCTGTCTTAAGGAATGAACAAAGCAGTACATGCAGAAACATTTTGTGAATTTTAAACACCCTTCATGCAGGTATTATGATCATTGCAAAATGTATGTCTCAATTAGGAATGGACCCATTGTTTTTGATACCTTGTTATTTAGCACATATTTCAAAAAGAGAATCCTTTGTAAATTAGTATGTAGTGCTCAAGTTCAAAGATTATCCAATGCATTAAAAAAAATGTATATCTAGTTGGTATTGATATCACACCAAAATGTTATTTGATAAAATTAGAAAGTTAATAATTCCTTTAATCATGCTAATCTTTAAATTGAACAACCCCAGTAAGAAAACAAGAAGATTCTGTTTGACATTGACAATGGAGACAATATAGAATTTTAATCTAACAAACACAAACCTTACAAGTAAAGGAATCCCAGGTACTTACTTCTCAAAAGAAAAATATTAGTTTATGTTGCTTCCTTGTTTCGGAGAGATGTGAGTGAAAAAAATTTGGAACATTCATGCCATTTCATTATTTTCAGATTTCTGGAAGGAATATCTCATTAGCAAATATTATCTATAATTTTTCTGAGAAAAATTGTTATAATCAATCATTTTCCTTAATATTTATAATTGTGGCAATGACAATGCAGCCATTACATTATAAAATTTATATCAATTTATACTACAATATTAATAGTTGCTGAATAATTAATATAGTCCAAGCACACAGTAATTAGCCTGAATACCTGAGAAATATTATGAAAATAAAAACAATTTAGACTTTACTTTTTACATTGCCTTCCTATGTGTTTTCAGCAATCTCAAAATCACAAGAGTTGGAAGAAATTACATTTGGAAATGGAGAATCAAAGATTTCTCTTCAGTGTTTTTTCACAGGCTAACCAGGTTACTGAACTCATCCTATATTAACAAGAAATGTGTGAGATCCAGGAGTGGGTATGCTAGTTCATGTTTCCATTCACTATAACAACACTGAAGTTACCAGAAGCTAGAAAATTTATGATTTTCAAGAAACAGATTTGATAAATGAGAAGATAGTATTATCATAGCCAGTCAAAAGTCCTTGAATTCAATTTAATAATTGCTAAGCAATGGCTATGCACAACTTATTTTCTAAGTATTATAAGATATAAAATATGAGAAAGTAATAATTCACTCTTTTAAGAAACTTATATTCAGCATAAATGTCCAGAACCTGAGACTAGAGTGAGTTCATAATAAAAATTAAAACTTCCTCAATTATGCATTTTATTTTGCAT
Organism: Acinonyx jubatus; assembly: GCF_027475565.1. Taxonomy (NCBI): domain Eukaryota; kingdom Metazoa; phylum Chordata; class Mammalia; order Carnivora; family Felidae; genus Acinonyx; species Acinonyx jubatus. The sequence goes on along the minus strand of NC_069385.1, from coordinate 90,394,574 downwards.
TTTGGAGGCTAAAGTACTTTCACTGTCATAGGTAGAAGTCTTATCTTAGACCTTTGGTATTTCTTTTTTGTCTTAGTACACTGGCCTCACTTTTTAATATTTCATTTGACTCAAACTTTTAAAAAATATATAGCTTATTTGATTTTTACTATCATGTTTATGCCTTATTCATATCTCATATCATCATTTAATTTCTATATTTTAAGTAAGTACTGATAAATATTTTTATGAAACTCAAAAGAGAATTTTGGACACTGTTAAATCTCAAGATTTATTTGCTATTTTTAAGTGTGTATTTTAGAATCATGCAAAAAAGGTGCAGTTAATAATTACCTACTGGAGTAAGAATGACAGCCAGCAATTGGACCATTAAATCTGGTAGGCTTTAGTATATAGACTTAGGATCTAAATCCTATTCTAAACTTGAACATAATGTTTTATGTACTTAAACCATTATTTTATACATTAAATGGTTATTACAGTGACACATTATGATCAAACGAGGCCTTCAGTAATGACAGAATGTGTCATCATTTACATATACGAACTTACAAAACTGAATAAACAATTGTGTGCAATTATTTAAACCTTGCAATGTGTTCTGTATCCCTAGGGATGTTATTGATTATAGGGAATGAAGCCAGATGTCAGCCAGGCTCTGATTGCACTCCTCAGTCAAAATAACTTGCAAGTACTGAATTGAATTAGCTACTTCTTGGAACCATTAACATTTAGACAACCTCAGATGATTACCTCCTTTAGGGTGAGGTCAATCTGTAATACTTACAGATCTTTAAGTTACTGCATTGTAACTTTTATTAAGAATAGGGTTCCGCACCACCACCAAAGTTTATCGATACTAGTATTTTTCTGGGGCCCAATTTGTAAGTTTAAAAACTATAGGTTATTTAGCAAGTGTTAAATAAACATTTAAAATATTATGGTATGATTAGGCTTAGATACTGCTTTACGTACATTAATTCTTCATATTCTCCAAAGTATTTTCAGCTGCATGTACTATTTTTACTTCATTGTGCATAGGAAGAGATGGAACACAGAAAAATAAATCAATTGCTAGTAAGTGAGGGAGTGAAGATTGGGACCAAGATAGTCTTGCTTTGCAAGTTATCCTTTCAAACTCCACATTTAATACTACTTGGCTGGGCCTGTTGCAATAATCAGCAACTGGAGAAGCAATCTATATACTATTGTTAAATGATAGAAGATTTCACCTGTTCACCTGCAATATCTTTCACAGACTGAAATGACATTTGACCATTCAGAGAATGCAAAGCACAGTGCAGCACAGGTTTGCAAGCCAAAAAACATGGCTTCATGTCACAGATCCGTAAAACTAACTAGTTTGTGAACTTGTGTAACATTCTATTAAAGGTCCATTTTTAGATTCATAGAGTGAGGATAATAACAGAATTTGCCAAATAGATTTGTGTAAAATTAGATTGAGGATATCTGAAATATTTAGCACAGTGCTAAGTATTCAATATTAGCCTTATCATAAGAAGGGTAGATAATCAGACGGTAGATAATTTTTGAAGTTCTTATTCCCTTTTACTTTTTCTTAAACACACTCCTACTAATCTGTGAAGTACATCAAGCCAAATAAACCTATAAGAAATGGGGTGGGAGGGAGCTTTGTTATTTCAGGTAAGTGCAGTTGTCAGCAGAGAAGATCAGGTACTTGGCCGTTTACCTAAGGGCAGCAGTGTTGTTACATAATTAAGTGTCTCAGAGTATAGAGTATTATTTCTTCTTAATTTTTCCTATTTTCTTTTTTTTCTTTCTTTCGTGTCTCAACATTCTCTCCCTATTACCCATATTAGTCAACTCTTGCAACTTTCTCTAAATGGTTTAGAATCTCAGTGTCCCCAATCTTTGATCCTGAGTGGAATCCATTTTGCACATGGGATTCATTTAGTCCACAAATGACTTTTGTAGTCTTTTCTTCATGTTTCCACCTATGTGTGTCACAGCAACAATGAAATTAGTTCACAATATTTTCAAAAATTTAACTTTTTTGCCAATATTAACATATATTATAATATTATTAATAAATAAAAAGGTGCAAATAATAAAAGTAATTCTGTAAAGAACACATAAATGAATTAACATTTTGAATAAATATAAATTTAACTCAAATAATTAAGAATACATAATCTATTTTCTTTATGAGTTTACTTATATGTTTCAAAATGTGAAGTAGTTGGGGCCCATGGGTTGCTCAGTTGGTTAAGCGTCTGACTTTTGATTATGGCTCAGGTCATGATCTCACAGTTCCTGAATTCGAGCCCTGCATCAGGCTCTGCACTGACATTGCGGAGCCTGAATGGGAACCTCTCTCTGTCCTTCCCTGCTTTCATGGTCTCTCTCTCTCTCTCTTAAAATAAATAAGCATTTAAAAGAATGTAAAGTAGGTGATAACACTCTTCTAGACAAATATATATATATATATATATATGTTATATATTTACATATATAATTTGTTTTATTTTTATGTTTATTTATTTATTTTGAGAAAGAGAGAGAGAGTGTGTGTGAATGGGGGAGGAGGAGGAGGAGGAGGAGGAGGAGGAGGAGAGAGAGAGAGAGGGAGAGAGAGAGAGAATTCAAAATAGGCTCCACGCTGTCAATGCAGAGCCTCATGCGGGACTTGAACTCACCAACTGTGAGATCATGACCTGAGCCAAAATCAAGAGTCAAATGCTTAACAACTGAGACACCCAGGCACCCCTAATTTGTTTTATTTTAAAGCTCATTTCTCCAAAATGTTAAATTTTCTATGGTCATAGTGTTTTTTTGCTGATTATGCTAGGATACTCTCCCTTTCTTTTTTTTTTTCATAATGGTTGGAAGTATACAATGACCAAAACTTAAGAAATCATATATGGAACAAACATCTCTAGCTACATCTAGAGAAAGCCAAATCAGCAAGTAAAACCACTAGGTGAAACATAATAATAATAATCATAAAAATTGCTGAAAATATACAAGCAAAGCAGTGGCTTTTACATAAGCAATTTAGTTGTAGGATATTGCTTTGTAAATATTATCTTTTTATATCAAAATAATGTTAGCCACCAAAACCTATTTCTGAGAGGTTATTTTAGAATCACTTTTTTATATATAAGATAAAATGTGAATCTTTTCAAAGGAAAAAAAAAGAGAAAGGAAATAAATTGTCTTCTTATTCATTGAGCTAGTCTAAACTGGTTTGGGAAAGGTAACCACAGTTTTTCATTGTAATTGGGTACCTACAGGGTCAATATTCTTACATAATTCAGTGTTTCAATAATCAAAACTCTTACAAAAGAAAGAAAGAAGTGAGGGAAGCAAGAAGGAAGGGAGGATGGAAGGTAGGAAACATAGGGAAGGAAAGAAAGAAAAAATACAGCATATAGTGGCAGGAAAGTAGAGTCAGAATAGGTAATTTTAATATAATACTGTATTTTTCTTATAAAAATGTAAATTTCATCATTAAAAAGACCAAAAAATATGAAAATGTCCCTACTGAGACTTAGAGTAAGCCACATTTTAAATTGCACTAATAATCTGGCTATAGGAGGTCAAATGGCTTTACATTGAATTTTGTTGATATGAAGGTATTTTTTTTCTATTCACAGAGTATGCATTGTTGCTTTCAATAATTGAAGAAGCTCAATACATTTCAGTAAAAGATCAGTGCAATTCATTAGTATGGCTTATTGAATGGATAACAAAGGCTACTTCACAGTTTGCTTGTTTTTGTTTTTTTGGTTTTTTTTACTTTATACATTTTATTTTTCTGCAGATTTGAATATTCAATTTCTATTAAAATTTAGTGTATTATGACTGGTAACTTATAAGTACAAATGTACAGTATTTCAGCTGAGACAGTCCTTTCAAGGAATGGTGAACAAATTCTTAAACATCTCAGTGATAGATACACATCTGCTATAAGAGAAAGCAGTGACAGACCCACTGTGGAAATACTCAAAGAAATATTGTTGGACTTTCTGGCTTTAGTTCTGAATACAACAGACTTTGACATTTCTTAGGAAATAGGTCTCATGGCCTCAAAATATACAAATTATAAACAATAACACAGACTGACCGTCCTTGAGGTGTTTGAAGACATACAAAAATTTTTTTAGAAACTACTATGTGTGATTGTTTCTGAATAGAGAATATGATTCATCTATTTACATGGTAAGTAATTGCCAACTTCCAGACTTGATAATCTACTCTCAATCCAGATGTTTTTGATAGCTAAGAGCCACCCATTTCAAAGAAGTGACTTCTCTCTCCATTTTCATTTTACTACCAATATCAGCAATTGGATTTATATGAATACTGGTCTTCACATATAAACAGAAAATTATTATGTCACAAGAACTACCATCCTTCCAAAACAAGTGGAGAACAATCAAATTTATTTGAAATGAGAATGCTGGGTGGATACCTAGGATCATTTATCGAAAAATAATTCATCAAGAATAAAATATTTTAATTATTTTGTATAAGGTGTAATTCTTCCTTTCAGAAATTAGATTCTTAGAGTTAGCAGTGATCTCACATCGCTCTAATACATTGTATTTTCTGAAGAAGACTTCCCTTTTAAAAGATCCTGGACATGTGAGTTTTGGCTTCTGTTTTAAAGCATCTAGAGGGTACCATGGTGTTTTATTGAAGACAGCCATTCTCATTTCACCTTTGTTGAACCAAAGTTACTACAAACTTGGTATATGTATAGTCATTACTTGCAAAACACTTCCATCCATAATTTTCTTTTGTTTTAATCATGACCTATGAAATAGACAAGGTGGTCTTACTATCACCAGCTTATAGACAAAACTGTGGTTGAGAAAGTGGTTGTAGCATTTTCAGGATGTTATATCTAATAATTTTTAGCTGAGACATACCCTCAGGCTTTCTGGTTTTTAATCAGGATTCATTTTACCCTACACTCTGCAGCAAAATTCCCTATTAACCTTTTCAGCCTTTTTTTTCTTAAATAATAAAAGACTATATTAAAGTTCCTTAGCACATGAATCTTCTTGATTGACAAATCCCTCGTGACAACTCTACAATGAAGACCCAGTGTACATTCCTCCTTCAATTATCTGAATATCCTTAAATCACCTAATTTCTCAAGATTCTTTTTTTAAATTTTTTTAACATTTATTTATTTTTGAGAGACAGAGAGAGACATAGCATGAGTGGGAGAGGGATAGAGAGGGAGAATTCAAACAGGCTGCAGGCTCTGAGCTGTTAGCACAGAGCCCTATGCGGGGCTCAAACTCACGAACCATGAGATCATGACCTGAGCTGAAGCCGGAGGCTTAACCGACTGAGCCACCCAAGTGCCCCTCTAAAGATTCTTGATACTCTTCTCAGAAAAGAAACCAATATATCAGAGCTTCTGGTATGGGTCAAGAAATGCACACTATTCTTACATGGTTTATATAGGATCGATCTCAGTACTTATCTTTCTTCTGTTGGGCACTGTGTCAATCCATACACTCATTATTTAAAAGCCACATAACTTTACTGGTTCATATTCAGCAAAATATTTATTTTATTTTTTAAAGTTTATTTATTTAATTTGAGAGAGACAAAGACAGCATGAGCAGGGGAGGGACAGAGAGAGAGGGAGAGAGAAAATCCTAAGCAGGCTCTTTGCTGTCAGCACAGTGGGGCTCCATCTCATGAAACCATGAGATACTTGAGCCAAAACCAAGAGTCACATGCTTAACCAACTGAACCACCCTGGTGCCTCTCAGCAAAAGATTAAAAAAAATTTTTTTAATGTTTATTTATTTTTGAGAGATAGACACACAGTGCAAGCGGTAGAGAGGCAGAGAGAGAGGGAGACACAGAATTACAGCAGGCTCCAGGCTCTGAGCTATCAGCACAGAGCCCAGTGCAGGGCTCAAACTCTCAAACCAAAGTCACAAACCACGAGATCATGACCTGAGCCAAAGTCAGACACTTAACTGAGCCATCCAGGTGCCCCAGCAAAAGATTTTTTTAAAGGTTGTTAACGAGTACTGTAGTGGATCCAATTCTCATCATTTCTTGTACTTTTAACATACATGCATTAATTTATATTTATTCTTGTTAGTACAATACCCTTGAATTCTGTACATCAATCCATTCTGTCAAGAACTGCCTGAACTTAATTTTGCCATCTATCATGTTATATCTTCCTCTTTTTTTGTCATCTACGAAATTGATAAATATGACTTCTTTATTTTAATAAAAATCTTTTGGATAAAAGTTGCAGAGGACAAAGCTGTGAATTTCAGATGCACATCTCTGAGCCTTGGTTTCTTTATTTCTAAAGTGATAGAGTTGATATAGCAGCTCTAAAATTCTGTGATAAGCAAATCAGAGCCATAATTTGTTAAATAAATATTCTTCAGAATATATATATAAATAAATATATATCATATATATATATATATGTAAGATGGTTAAAACATTCAAAGTCTCTAGTTCTTTAATAATTTTACCACTAATTACTATTCGTGCCTGGGTGGCTAGATCAGTTGAGCACCTGACTCTTGATTTTGGCTCACATTCCAGCATTGTGAGATCAAGCCTCATGTTGGGCTCCATGCTGAGGGTGCAGTCTGCTTAAGATCCTCTTACTGTCTCACAGCCCCTCTCCCTCTCTCTTCTGATCTCTCTCTCTCCCTAAAATTAAAACAAACAAACAGAAAAATTAATGCATATACCAGAAATTCTCATAGGGTTATAACTCACCAGTAGGTTGTGATTACCATAAGGCATTCCCAATTAATTTGCTAATACTAATAATTGGGTATCTATGTTATTGTTATTTTGTAATTTTGTCATTATAAGAGGCATTCAATTTTATCTCAAATATAACTTCATTCTCCTGTTGTATTCCAATGGTCTATTGAGTGAGACAGAAAGGTGTGGAATTACAAATACTGTGCCAAGCCTGTATATTCAGAGACATGAGTTCCAGCCCACTTATGTAAAGAATGAGAAGAAAATTTGAGACAGCTAAATTTAACTGTAAACTCCTTGACTAAGATAATGATCTTATTTTCAGTGGTATCCCTCAAATTTACATGACATAGCATGGTACATAAGCTTCAGTTTTATTTTCTGTTTGCGTAACTAGTGAATGACCAGATAGATTCATTAAAGAGACATTTTAAAAAGTAATCCCTGTATTAGCTCACTTGTATGTAACAAAAGTTCATTTTCTGGCATAGCATAATCCAGCACTTTAATTTTAAAATAGTTTTGTTTGGTACCATTAAAGGGAATGATTAAACAAGAAGCTTTTTATTTTATTTATATTATTTAATTTTATATTTAATTTTATTAATTTATTTATTTAGAGAGAAGAGAGCGTGAGCATTGGAGAGGGGAAGAGGGAGAGAGAGAGAATCATAAGCAGGCTCCACACTCAGAGCAGAGCCTGACCCAGGGCTTGATTCCATGACCCTGAGATCAAGACCTAAGCCAAAATCAAGTGTTGGTTGCTCAATCCACTGAGCCATCCAGGCATCTCAACAGGAATCATTTAATTTTTTTTTTCTTTTTTACATTTATATATTTTTGATAGAGACAGAGCACAAGTCGGGGAGGGGCAGAGACAGAAGGAGACACAGAATCCGAAGCAGGCTCCAGGCTCCAAGCTCTGAGGTGTCAGCACAGAGCCCACACGGGGCTCGAAGGGGGCTAGACCTCACAAACCGGAGATCATGACCTGAGCCAAAGTTGAAGCCTCAACTGACTGAGCGACCCAAGCGCCCCCAACAAGAATCATTTTAAATTAGTCTTGGTGCACCTGGGTGGCTCAGTGGTTAAGCATCCAACTTCTGCTCAGGTAATGATCTCATCCTGCATCAGACTCTCTGCTGTCAGTGCAGAGCCTGCTCTGGATCCTCTGTTACCCTCTCTCTCTGCCCCTCCCCTGCTCAAATGCTCGCTGTCTCTCTCTCTCTCTCTCTCTCTCTCTCTCTCTCTCTCTCTCTGTCTCAGAAATAAACAAACTTTTTAAAAAAAATTTAAAAAATCAGTTAGTCTCATATAATAATAAAGATCATCTTTCCTTCAGTTTCCAAGAATATGTTTCTTGTTTACTTTTCAGGCCTCACTGGAAGTACCTTTAATGTTTCTATTCAATGACTGTATCTATTATTGAAGAAAACACTGGCTTTATCTACCATGGATTGGTTTCCTACAATTGCAAGGAAAAGAAAATTTCTAGGCAATATTTAGTTAATGTAGTTTCCAAGGAACCTGTTGAAGGTGTAACCTCGTTTCTTTTTACTACTTATTGTGAAATGTTAAGGGAAAGATAGAGGGAAAGTTAAGAGAATAAGTGGTAATTATAATGAAACTAATACTTGATAATTTTGGAAACTATAAGCGTCTACATTCTAAAATCATGTCTGGAGATAAGCATCTGAAATCCAGCACTTAAAGGGCTCTCAAATGTAAGCTCAGTCAAATATAAGGTCCCAGTAAAGATTACCATATACGAAAAAAATCAAGACACCATGACCATGAATTAGCTGAAATAAGCAAAAGATCCTAAATCTCAAGTATGTCGAAATGAACATATAGGAAATATAAAATGATTGTACATTCAATGCTTAAACATAGAAAAGAAAAAATAAAAATTATAAAGCAGATATGAAAGAACCAGATAGAACTTCTAGAAATGGGGAGAAAAAACCTGATAATTAAAAGACTAGCTAGCAGCAAAACTTAAAAGATTGGTTATATTGGTTATATTGGTTATATTATTATTATATTACCCAGTTGAATACAAATAAAACAAAATAAGGAATATCACTGAGGAAATTATTATCTGGAATATATTACAGAAAGAAGTAGAAAATATGAGGGAGGATAAGGGATATGGAAGATAGACTACTAAAGCTCAACATATATCTAATAAAATTTTTAAAAAAAGAGAGACAGAGAGGGAGAGAATTAAGAGACTGGCTAAAAAACCAATACTTAAAAGGAAATTGATGATAATTTTCCAGAATTAATGTTAAATATCAATAGCAGACATGGTAGAAATATTATCCTCATATGTCCATATTTATGCAAAATGTTTTTTAAATGCTCAAAACAAAAACAATAAATCAAAAAACAGCCATAATAAAAGGCACTCATAAAGCTAAATGTGTAGAAGTGTAGTGAGGCAAAAATGGAATTTATAATGTTTTGATAAGGAAGGAGCAAACCATGGGATTTACTTAACTGCAAAAATAAAAACCTTTGATAAAATTCAACAGCCATTCATGACAAAAGTTCTAAATTATGTATTAACGATAACTTTCTAAAGTTGATTAAACGTATATACAAAAGTAATCTATAACTTGCTTCATAATTAAGTTGAATATTATAATTTTATAAATATCAAAACGTAAATAAGCATGGTAAATATCACTGTATCACTGTAATATGAGCTAATACAGTAAGAAAAAATATAAGGATTGAGTTATTAAAAAAAAAGTAAAAGGAAGAAAACTCTCTCATCTTTCAGAGATAATCTATTGTATCCATTGATAAACCAAAAGAATCTAGGGCCCAAATATTGGAAAAAAAGAGTAGAGTTTAGAAAAACTGTAAAATCAACATCCAAAAATCAATCGTAATCCTAAACATAAGCAAAGCTAAAATCATGTGTTTGTAAAATGACCAAATTGAAAACAAAACTATGTTATGTTAGATTAAGTCTATGAAAAATGTGAAGTATGTATACATAGAAAATTTTATTGAGGATACATTAAAAAAGACAAAACTAAAGAGATAAATCAAAAGCATCAACTGAAAGGATCACTATCCTTAAGATACAAAAAATATTTCCCCAATTAAGTCTATATATCCAATGTCATGCCATCAATTGGATGGATACCTTGGACTTGACAAGCAGAACATAAAATATATGCTGAAATACAAAGGACTACAGATTACATATTACTGAAGAAGAAGAGGAACACAGAGGGGAAGGTGACCCATGAAGTTTCTATATCTATTTCAAAGCAATTATAGGCTAAGTATAAAATTGGTACAGGAATATGAAAACAGACCAAGATAGTACAATAGAGAGTATGGGAAAAGAACAAGACCTTAAATTGATTCACATTCTGCACAGTAATGTTACAATAAATAATCTGCAAACACTCAATTAGTAAATGCTAAACCACAGCTCCTAGGGGTATTAGAGGATTAGGTTCCTGAGGACCCCTGATCACATTTCATCAGTCAATCAATACATAACCTTGTTTTATGTGTGTTTCTGCTTAAAGGCACTTCATTTAATATAATTGTTGATTCATTAACATTTAACTCATGGCCAGAACAACCAGAACTCATTCCTGAACAAAGCTTATCTAACACATTTTTTTTTCTCCATAAGGCACATCCCAGACTTCTTATCTTACACTTTGTCATACTGGGCAGCATTTCAACCCTATGCTTGGGGGCTATATTAAACAGCAAATTTACCATTAACCCCCACCCCACCTAAATTCAAAATAAATCTCTCTAAAAAGCCTAAAAATGACTCTCTTTTACAGTATAAGAGTTGTAAAAAGGCAATGCATCACCTTCCTCAACTTCAGCTGGGAGTTTTCATATAGGGTATCTCAAATTTTTTGCTGCCCTGCATATGTACATGAATTCTCATGATAGCACCAAGAATATGTGCTTTTTTGTGTGAGTAGGCAGATGTGTAACTACATCATCTACACATAATGAAACAGTTGTATTTAGAAATTGGTACACAGCTGAATGGTCACTGAAATCTATGGGAAAATCATGAGGACATAAATTGCATGTGATTTCATTGGCCACCACCAGTTAAAAAATAAATTTTATATCTTCCTCATTTGTAAAAACAATTTGATGACTATTGCAAAATTAGTGAGAATAAAACTTTAAATGGTTAGAAGAGATTATAGTAGATTATTTTTATGACCTTATACAAAGGAAACATTTCTTTAAAAAGATAGAAAATCTCAAACTAAAAAACAAAACAAAACAAAAAGCAAAAGACCCCACTAAATTCTACTATGTTAAAATGTAAAACTTGTGCTTACCATCAAAAGAGACTATGAAAAAATTAACAATAAGCCATATACTGTGAAAAGCTTTTTCTGATGCATAAAATAAAAAAAATATTAAATTCATAAAGATACAATCTCCAAAATTCCATTCCTGGGCAAATGTCCTAGGAAAATTATTTTCCAAGTAAGCTTAGATATTCTAGACATGCATATAAGAATGTTTATAGCAGCTTACTTTCTAATAGAAAAATATAACAGGTTAAAATTAACTCTATGTACCTTGATAGAAGAAAGTATGAATAAACTGTAGTATATTTTAAGGAGACATTTGTCAGAGATGGAAGTGAATGAAATAAAGTTACACACATCAATATAGCAAAGTTCACAAACATGACATTAAGTAAGCAAAGAAGTTCAGAAGAACATATGCATTATAATATCGTGTACGAATTTCCAAAGTACTAAAAACTTCATAATGCATTGTTTAAAGAAACATGTATATAAAGACACGTAAAACCGTACTGCCAAGAAGGGGGAAATGAGTACAAAATACAGAGTGGTAAATACTTTTGGCATTAGGACTGAGAGTGTTTCCATTGGAGTGTAGACCCAGTAGCTTCAATAGTATTCCTATTTCAATTTCAGTGTTGTACTATATAAACATCTTCTCCTGCATTGCTTAGTATTTTATTAATTGATTATATTTTTGTATATAAAATATGTTATAGAAAAATAGGAATTTTGAAAAGTGAGGTAAGTTGGTATATAAAAATCACTTTTCTGGGGCACCAGTCAGTTGAGCGTCAGACTCTTGATTTCAGCATAGGTTATGATCTCAAGGTTCTTGCATTGATCCTTGCACTGAGCTCTGGGCTGACAGTGTGAGGCCTATTGGGATTCTCCTTCTATCTCTCTCTCTCTCTCTCTCTCTGTCTCTCTGCCTCTCCCCCACTTCCATGCGTGCACATGCGCGCTCTCTCTCTTTCAAAATAAATAAATATTAGAATTGAAAAAAAAATTGAAAATCACTTTTCTGGAGCAATAATATATGAAATGGATACTTAGGAAAGACATTTTTAATCCCCCAAAATTAGAATCATTAAAAACAATTCTTGAAATTACCAAGAGACAGGATACTAGTTAGTGACATATCAGTAAGAGCATTTCAGTCCAGAGGTTTATCTTGCAATGAGGCCCATGTATCTGGTTTGGATGTTACATAATAGTGTTTTCAAATGTCTAAGACACAGTATTTAATTTAATTTTAAGTCATCAATAATATTTGTAAGTTAATTTGATTTCCTAAAAAAAATTAAGTGATGATGATAATGTATTTTTCAAGCAGGTTAGATATTTAGATCTATTTAACAGATTTAATGGATGGACATTTTGGTTTATCAGAAAATCTCTTGTGGGATTAGTTAGCAAGATATTTTAGCAAATGTGAAAGAAATAAATGAGTTATGTAAAGGCCATGCTCTGCACACTTAGCAAGGCCTTCCCAGTAGCTTAGGCCTGTCAAGCATTTGATTCTTTTAATTTCTTCCTTTTTCATATCAATCACTCTTGCTATGTGAGATCTCTTCCTATAGAACTAATTCTCTTGCTCTGTCTCTTCCTTCTACCTTTGTCTCTTCCTTTCTTAATCTTGCTCACAGGCTGCTTTTCAAATATCACATCATTCATAAAAATCTTCCCCAGGGACTGCCAATTTAATAGAATTTCAATGTGAATAGAACTTTAGTTGAAATTATCTTCTGGCTCTGGTTAAGTTATAATCATTTGCTGACTCATTTCCCTTATATATCAAAATTCGTGAAAGCAAGAACCGCTTCTCTCCCCTTTTCCATTCCTTGTATTTCAGAAGTTATACCAGTTAGTAAACAAAAGTGTATGATTTAGGCTGAATCCTGATCTAGATCCCAGTTTTCCAATTTTCATAAAGACATTATTCTTTTAAAAATAATTCTTCCACATAATTGCTAAAGAAAGTTCAGTCTTTAATAATTTTTATCTAATAACTAATTTTCTAATATTTAATTTTCCTAATTAAATGTTTTGTTTTGATAAATATTTCTATGATTAAATCTGAATATATATTTATACAAATATAACAAAACATTTGTATTTATAAATATCTATATTTATATTATATTTATATAGTTATATATTTATTTATTTTATATATTATATATAAATTTATTTATATATAATATATAAAATAAATATACAATTATTTATAAATTATATACTTATATATTTATATTAGATATTTATATTTATAAATATATGTATTTCATATATATACTTCATACAGAAATCATGTGTCTGTGGTATACCTGAGAGCAAACTTTAGTTTAATAGACACACCTTTGACTCATGTCAATCCTACTGATTATTTTTATTTGAACTGTGCTGCTTGGCATTCTTCAGTGAGGTCACAACCATTCATGAGGAATAAGGTCCAAATTAAAAAGTTATATAGTGGTAATGTTGCTGCAGGACCAAAAAAGATGATAACACCATTTTCAGATACAGTGTTTGTAGCTTAAGTATGTAGCTTAACATTTTTTGGTAATGCAACTAAAAATAGGCTTCCTATAGGTAGAAACATTTTATCTGTTGGTACAGTAGACAAGTACAGTAGAGAACACTATGTTATGTATTCTAAAATGCCATTAATTGTATAGAATAAGAATTTTCCTGTATAGACTCAATAGACACAAATGATAAAGCATGTTGTTTTTCACAATTTAGCAAATCCTATTGGTACCTCTTTATAAAATCCCAAACAACAAAGAGTTTAATCTATGATAAAGACCTTAACATGCCTCTTAGTGAAATAAAACAAAACAACAAATCTAACATTTAGCTCTAGTAGATTTTATTTGAAAAATAAACAAAATATATATGGCTGTCTATTTTTTTAATTTATTTTATTTCTTTATTTTGGGAGAGAGAGAAAGAACACAAGCAGGGTATAGGCAGAGAGAGGGAGAGGGAGCATCCCAAACAGGCTCCATGCTCAAAGCAGGGCTCAATCTCACAAACAGTGAGATCATGATCGAGCTGAAATCAAGAGTTGGATGCTTAACCGACCGAGTCACCCAGGCACCCCTATTTTCTTGTTATGGCAGCAAAAATATGTGGCTAATAGTCTTATTAGCATTGTAAACTAAGGCAAGTTAGCTAAACTCTCCACACTTCAGTTCCCTGGGTATTGTTATTGAAATAGCAGTTTTGTTTCTAAGGTTGTAAAACTGAACTAGCACCCAGAAGCTACCTCTTTATACAAGAGTAAAGTCAGTACAAGTTACCATATTAACTGCCAAAACACTAAATCAATGATCTGCTTTATCTTCACAGAAACTTGATGTTACTCAGAATTTTGAATATAGCATTAGTGTTTAAATTCCTCAAACACATACTTGCAGGCTCAGTGATCAGAGTGTCTTTCAAAAGATCTTCCAGTCACTTATTTAGAGCATTTATTACAATTTAGGGTTGAACCCTTAGCTTGACAGACCTTGTTTTTAGGTACCTCAGTACATCCAGAGACCCTCATATTAACTATGCCAAAAAATTGAGAAGTAATGGAAACCAATATTCATTATTGAGATGCTATTGTGAGCCAGCCATTTTGCTGAAAACATGAGACTTTCATTTTAAAAAGTATTCCTAGAAGGTAGATACAATTACTGTCATCATTTAAAGATGAACAAATATAGAATGACAATAGAATTAATGACATATGTATCTGAGATTCAAAACCAAGGTTTATCCCACCAAAATATACGTGTTTAAACACTTCAATATATTGCTCTCTCGACTTGGTAATAAAATGATATTAGCCAAACTCTTCAGGAATCACACATAGAACTAAACGTAGTTTTAGTATGTAAAATGGAAGCTATCTACGTCTTGAGAAAAGAATATTTGCATTCCTAATTCTAAGTGCTTGGGTGGCAGAGTGCTCTTCAACACTTCATTGAAGCATAGTCTTCAAGAATAGACAGCTGACACATCCCCAAGTTACTCCAGATAGCATTACTTTGCTATCTTGTCAGATATAGGAATTTAGGAAATCAGTCTTATGAACAGCTGTAAACATACTACCAATTGATTTGTTTCACTATATTCTTTTTACTGTCAAAGAGTTATCTTTTAAAAAATGCTTTTAACCATGAAAACAATGCCCATAGTTTATTTTATAGTTCATAGTTTATCTTATAGTTGTACCTTCTATGGGTTTAGCAAATGTATAATGCCATGTATCCATCATTATGGTATCATATAGAGTATTTTCCTGTCCTCAATCCTCTGTGCTCCACTTATTCATTCTTTTCCAACTCAACCCCTGGAAACTACTGATCTCTGTGCTCTTTCTATATTTTGCCTTTTCCAAAATATCATATAGTTGGAATCATATACAGTATGTACCCTTTACAGATTGGCTTGTTTCTTAGTAATAGGCATCTAAGATTCTTCCATGTATTTTCATAGCTTGATAGGTCATTTTTTTAGTACTGGATAAAGTTCCATTGACTTGATATGCTACAGTTTATTTATCTGTATAAGCTTTAAGTATAAGCTTTGTAATTATTTCAAGAGCGCTTATAAATTTATTCTATTTCAAAAAAATTCATCTTTCAAAAGAGAAATGTATATGTATCATGTGAATCATAATTTGTATGATTACATGATTATGATTTCACATTATATGTATTATATGATCACACAGTTATAAAATTTCAAAGTACCAAGAAAATTTTAAAAATGTTGATATTTTATAAAATTTTTGAAACTAACTCTTAGATGATGGAACTAATAAAAAAAATGAAACAAAATATTTTCTGTTTAAAATATAATGTTCACATGAAATGAGTAATAATAATAGGAATGCTTCAATAAAATATGAGGATAATGCATAAGGTATAAGATTCAATTTTTACATCCTCAGCAGAGCAATTTCTTTTGACCTTCAATTTTTGTATATTCTAATGAAAGATATTATTATGTACTGTGATCACTGCTAGGAACTATCATTCTTGCAGGGGCAGGGAGTATTATAAAGTGGGGAAAACTTCAATTATATGTCCACCCCTGATTTCTGTGTACAGAGCATGCTCTTATATGGCTGAAAATTCTAGTAGGGTCACATAGATTTGAGGAAATCCTGGTCTCAAAGAAAATCCTTCCTTTGGCAATGGGCTCTTTTTCCCTTAAATATAATTTCAAAAATAGCTATGTCTATTGTAATGCTACTGCCCATTGTTAAAAAAGAAAAAAAAGAGATGAAAATTTACCCCCCTTCAAAAATATGCACCTCAGTTCTTGCATCAAACTCCCATTTTCTGGTAATGCTCTTAAGTATCCAGGTGTTATCACTCTTAAATTTTTTTTAATGTTTATTTATTTTTGAGAGCGAGCGAGCATGTGTGAGCACATGCACAGACGGGGGAGGGGCAGAGAGAGACAGAGGAAGACAGTCTCCAAGGCAGGCTCCAGACTCTGAGGTTTCAGCACAGAGGCCTACACGGGGCTTGAACCCACGAGCTGTAAGGTCATGACCTGAACTGAATTCAGACACTTAATACACTGAGCGCCGTAGGCACCCCATGGTGTTACTACTCTTAACTAGAATTAACCTACCCATTTTAGATGGTTGAATGAAAATAGGATCACCAAGCACACGCCTGAAATTAATGTGACATTGTGTGTCAACTATAATCAAGAAGAAGGAAGAGGAGGAGGGGGAAGAATGGGAGAAAGAAGACCTTTAGTATCATCAAAATTTAAGGCTGTAAAAGAGGATGCCTGTGTGGCTCCGTCGGTTGAGTGTCTGACTCTTGACTTTGGCCCAGGTCATGATCCCAGGGTCTTGAGATTGAGCCCCTCTCTGGGCTCCACACTGAGGGTGGAGCCTCCTTAAGATTCTCTCTCTCCCTATTCCCCACTTGTGCTTTCTCTCTCTAAAGTAAAAACAAACCAACAACAGCAACAAAAACTTAAAGATGAAAAAGGAAGGAATTTAAGCAGCTTATTTGTGGCTATATAAAAAGTATTATCAAATTCCAATCAAACTGGAAATACTTTCTGCTACTTCTCAGAACTTGAATTTGTTGATTCTACAATTTAGTTTGCTGTTAAAATATTCGGTTTATGCTATCAATGTCTGTATGTTTCTGTACACAGATAAGATATTGAGGTCAAACCAGTTCAAGACAGAAGGAACTTTATTGATCTATATTAACTACTCCAACAACAGATGCAACCTCATGTGCAGAAGAACGCAAAGCTTACATAATGGAATCAAGACTCTGTCTCTCATTCTTCTCTGTTCCCCTACCTTTTCTGCTAACTCTTCTCCTTTTCCCTCTCTTAGCTTTGCTTCCTTCTCTGTGTCGCCCTCACTTTCTCATAGTACATTTAGCCTTCTCCACTTGATCTTGAAACTTGAGTATAAAAAGTACCAAATTTTACCCCTTTGGGCTTAGTAACCCCTAAGAAGTCCTTATATTATCAACATTATGTTGATTACAGGGATCAGTTTTGACTGGCCCTGTTTCATAACAGGTTCCCACTCTCCACTACACAGAGCAATGTACTTTGCAGAGTACTGCAGGTGTGCTTTCCAGAAATGGGGCATTAATCTACTTTCAAGCTTCTATGAATGTCATGCTAAAAAGAACGGACTAGTTCCTAAAGATAGTACACTACATATGCATAACTAACAAAAGGTCAATTAAGGTGAAGAATACATTTTCAAAAGGGGATAAATGGAAAATCTTAAGAAGCCATTTTTAATCTCATTGATAATTGATGTAATACTAAGTGGGAAAAAAATTCTCATTGATATTTTCAATTTGCAGACATTTTTGTAACAGTAATAAAATGTAATGAAATGATTTAAGGGAAACTCTTAGGCTTTGCTTTATTTAACTTATTTTGGAAGTCAGTTTGTAATGTGTATGAAGACCCTTAAGTGTTCATTATTATAATTGAGCCATCTATTACTTCCATTAATATATCCAAAAGAAAAATCATAAATTTACAGAAGACTTATATACACTACTGTTCATTTAAGAATTATTTCTGTCTTAATAAATTATAAATCCTGTAAAAATTCAAACATAAATGGTTTTATATATACACAAGTATGCTATATTTTAAGAACAAATTTACTGCAATTAGTTTTTCTAATAGATATTATAACTTCACAAAAATATAAATATCTGCTTAAATGGTGGATAGAAGATATGTGGATATGAATCATAGAGCATTATCATTCTTAGATAATAGTAATAAACATACACCACAATCATAAGTAGTAAAAGTGTATAACAATACAGAGAATAATATGATAACAATATAGAGAAATATAGGGAAAACATAAAGACCTATATTAGGAATGATATAGATATTGTATAAATATGAATATAAAATGGTAGTATAAAGTACTAGATAAAATATATACTAAAGTATTTAGAAATCTCAATGATATTAGTAATTTAAATGCTATATATTTAAAAATTTAACACATCTATATATCATAGCATATGAAGAGTGTCAGAAAGTACACTTATAAGTAAAAATCTGTGAATATAGATGGAAAAAATTCCGATAACATATTATAAAATTGGTGTGAAAAATAACAACATAAAATATATGAGAAATAACAGCAAATGTAAGTTATCAGAGACAATATAACACATATAAGCACTGGGGAGTCTAATAATCTAATACCTTAAATCTACCGGTTAAATGAACAAAACCAATTGGTCATTTGTAATATATTACAAAATGTGTTAAATAAAAACTTTGAATTTTCTCCTGATTTGAAAAATGATAGTTTTTAAAGAAAATTAGTAATTGAAGATATGTATTTAGCATGGTAAATATTATTTAAAATCAATCTGCATGGTCAAATTTAGTGTTGAACACCCAGAGGCAATCAGCATTAGACATAGTGACAATACAAATATCTTTTCTCTTAATGTTATTTCACAATTATATAGAAGTTCTGGATAATGCAAGAAGTTAAGAAATATACTTGTGCATTATAAAATAATGGAAAGGAAGAGGCAGTTTTATCAGTTTTGGTAATGACATGACATATTGACGCTAATAAGAAAGCTCAGTATAGTGGTAGGTTACAAAATAAAGAAGTTAAAATTAATTAATCAATTATAATTAATTGTATTTCTATATGGTAATAATAATCAGCTAGAATTTATAATGAAAAAAGGATCACAAAACAACAAAATTATTATATATGAAAGAATTAAGAAAACAATATTGTTGAGGTACTTTAGAACACTATCTTTGTAATTAAGGTTGATGAGAAAACATCAAATAACATTCTGTGGAGCAAGTATGTCTAATTAAATTTTTTAAAAGAGGCATAATGATATGGGCATATCCCACCACTTACTGAACTTAGTCTCAGGCTTTACTAAAAAATAATAGCTTTGTTCTTTAGGATGCTGTTATAGATGGGTTATTTTTCAATTATTCATTTTACTTCTGCATGATATGGTATTTTTTTCAATTAATGTGTGTTCTGAGGAGAATTAAAGAAGATATTATAAACAAAAGTAATCAAAAAACATACCTAGAGGTGGGATTGCTGGATTATATGATCTACTATTTTTCATTTTTTTGAGGAGTCTCCATACTGTTTTCCATGGTGAATGCACCAGTTTACATTCCCACCAACAGTGTATAGGTTTCTTTCCCTTCACATTCTCACCAGCAATTTTTATCTTTTTTTTTTTCGATAATAGCCATCCTAACAGGTGTGAGGTGATATCCCTGATGATTAGTGATCTTGAGCACTTTTTTTATGTTGATTTGGTTCCTTCATCCATTTTCTTTCACAAAGTTACTTGGCAAAACCATGTGAGCAAGTCACATAAGTTAAATGCCATTGGTTAAAACTCATAGGAAATTATTCACATCACTATAAAAAAATCATTTTGTAATTGCAATAAAATAAAGGTTTCAATGATCAAATCAGAAAAATTTAAAATATGTAGGCCTGCTTAATTCTGGAGATGACCACACATTAAACTTTATTGTATAATAATTACTGTATGAGATATTCTACTTTTAGGTATGTGTATTCATATTTAAAATAAGAATATTTCATTAACTTTGATATCTTTGAGATAAAACCCTTTATGATTCCATTATATGATTCAAAAGAATTATACATTATTGTCAAAGGTAGGGGGACTTCAACCTTACTTAAAAGCATGAAAAAAAACATACAATTAAGAATGACATATAACCACAATGTTAATTATATTTGGGGTTTTTGTGGGTTATCACTTTTTTTCCTTCTTCCATTTTTTTTATTTTTAGATTTTACATGGATTATGTGCTACTCATGTATATATTTGTAATAAAAATAAAAAGTAATCTTTGAAATATATTACTGGTTATATTTTGACAAGACTTGATTCATGAATAATTACAAAAAACAAAAAATAAAGAAAAATCCCTCATTCAAACATTACATAGATCATTATTTTGTTTTGAATTATTAAAGCGGAGGTTTTCAAAATGTGGTCAATTTGGTTATATTTTTAAAGCATATGATATATATATACACATATATATATATGTGTGTGTGTATATATATATATATATATATATATATATATATATATATATCTCACATATATGATATAACACAAAAAGTTATTTCATTCACCAAAGAGGATACAAAACTACATGGGAAATACTGGATCAGTGCACATAGGCCCACAGGTATGGAGGAGTTCCACCATGTTTGAGGTAATTCAAACTCCTTATCTGTTTGGAGGAAGGCATACTCCCTTGCCTAAATAAACAAAAGAGAAGAGATGAGAATATTTTTAATACAATGAAAATCATCTGAAAAATATTCTTAATTTTCTGGCATTTTACTGCCTTGTATGAATCCATACATTTATTTATATACAAGCCATAACACATAATAGCTATGGTCAGCTAAGTCAATGATCGAAAGGTACTCATAAAATATTGTCCCTTTATTGAAGTACAGTATAAAACATTAATTACAAGATGAAATTTAATTAATTAATATATATTTTGCATTTAAAATATGTTTTATAATGAAAAATAATATGGAATGTTAATTATATTGAACCGGTATGAATTAAGGACACCTTGACTTTATATTATGTTATTTTATAATTATCTATTTATTCAATGAAAATTCATTTACCAGGTGTTTAGACTCTACTGTATTCTTCAATAATAAATGGTTTATGAATTAACAAGAATAGCATAATTTGGAAGACTTAATATTAGCATATATTTTATTATTTTAATTTTTAAGGATTTATTAATATAGTTCCTACTAGACTTCAGAAATTTTACAAGGATATAAATAAGGTCCCTATTGTAAATAAAATTGTGATGTAATAATTATAACTGTTTTAATAAAGAATCATAATAACTGTTTGAATGAACATTGCTAAATATGATCAATTTTGTGTAATCTGAACCATATGTTGTATATATTAACCAATTCTTAAATGTATCTATGTATCTTTATCTGCCTATCATTTACCTATCAATATCTTCCATTAGTGTTTCTTAAGGAATAAAGATATAGATTTTTGTTTTAACCTGACATAATGATATAAGATAACTTGCTAGACTATTTCTTGTGCACAAACTTAATTTTTTATGTGACAATAAAGTATGAATAAAATATCTCTAGTAAGTGCTCTCTATAAAGCAGATAATAAAAGGCTAACCACATGTTGTGTTATTGTTAATAAAATTCAAAACATGTGCTTTAAAAGCACAGCATCTCTTTCCAAGCATGTTAGAAATACATTTCAGCAATATATTTGCATGTTATAGATCCATTATTTATGAATACATCATAAAACACATCTAAAAATACCAGCGTATATGAGGCTCTTTATAAACATCACTATCTCAATGTGGTTAATGTTTATTTTATTTTACTGAAGGGTAAATGGCATATATAATGCTTGACATCAAAATCTTTTCCTATCTTAGCCATGTGTAAGAGTAGGAGACTGGTAATATTACACTTTTATTTTTTAATTTTTTTTGGGGGGAGAGATACGACTGTCTTGAAAGTACATAAAATATGTTTAATTCTTTTGGTAGGTCTGAGTTTTGTTTGGGAACAGATTTTTGCAGCCAACTTTAAAACCTGTAAATGAAATGGAAATTTAAAAACTCCACACTGTTGCAGCCAAATTATAGAAGATACTGAATTCAAACCATAACTTTTATGAAAAGTGTAAGTGAAAACTATTTTGATGCTGTCTGAATATTAAAATCTGGCCAATGTTCTGCTATTGCTTCTTTTTTTTTTTATTACCATTAAATTCCAAGACTCTGACCCTGAATTTAATTTTCTTACCCAGTTTTTGTGTCTCTCCTCTACATTTCTTTATTTAGCTTTCTCCCTTCTCCTGCCATTTCTTACTTAAAAAAAAAAAAATTACCTTTCTTCATCCTCTTTTTTTTAATTCAATCTTCTTTCATCTCCTTTCCTCAATCATTTACGTTAAACGAAATCCTCTAAATAAATAACGTTTCTGTCTTCATTGGTGTTTTCCATGAAAGAGCAGTTGTACATGCTTTATTTTTCTCCCTGATTATTGTAGACCATGAGATCTCAACGGGGTCCACCAGTCTATGGGGAAACCCAAGGTTTTTGTTTTTGGCAGTTCTGCATACTCACTTCTCTCCCCATTCTCTGCTATGTAAGGAAGCACAGTGATTGTCAGTTTGCTCTGGAACAATATAAGTCTCATAAATTTAAAGTGAAATTTCACTTCACCCACTATAGAACCTCTAGAAAAGTATTTCAAAAACTCCTTTCCAGGGCACTACTTCAGTGTTCCGTACCTTTTCATTCTGTAGATGGCCTGCAAATTAATATAGGATGAATAGGTGGAGCAAGAGGATTTTTAGAGCAGTGAAAATATTCTGTATGATACTATGTCAGTGGATAAATGCCCTCGTAAAATTGTTCAATGTGGTTTGTGAGATCCAGCCTGCTTCAGGCTCCATGCTGTTAGTGTGGAGCCTGCTTGGGATTCTCTCTCTCTTTCCTTCTCTCTTTCTGCAAGCCCCCTCTCAAAATAAATAAATAAATTAAAAAAAAATAAACAACTGTTTTAAAACAAACAGAATACTCTATAGCTGCTAGAACAATCAAGTAAATCTTCAGGAACTGATAAGAGAAAATGTTAAAGACTTCTAATTATGTGGAGATAACAAGATCCAGAGCCGCTTTCACTTGTATAATAAAGGGATGTGTGTATATTAATTGTACATGCACACACTTGCAACATACATATACATAAACAAGTGATTTCTTGAATGATAAGAATTACAATATTTGACTCAATGTGGGGGATGAAGGACTGGGGGATCAGCAGGAGGAAGATTTATCTGTCAGTCTATAATCATGTTGCTTATTTGTTTTATCATTTATTTAATCATGTACATATATTCATTATTAATTTATCCTGAAATAAAATACATAGTATTTGATTTTAAAATTAATATAAGCATATTTAGAATATGTGGATAATATAATGCCTATACCTTTAGAAATATGTTGGTATAAAGCAGTCTGTATTTAATTATGATAGGATAATAAGAGAATAATAAAATGACAAGATTACTTGTAAATAAATTACTTGTATTTAAGGCAGGGAAAGGCCCATGTAGCTTTTGCAAAGTGCAGAGAATGACTGAACACATGGAAATGCATGTCAGGATGAACGCCAAAACTCCAAAGCCATGGGTGCCAACTTCATCTCATGGTAAATTGTTTCATTCCGCAAAACAACATGATCGGTCACATCAAGTTTGCCATTAATTTACACTGATTTTGTTTTACATAATATTTATAGATTTTAGTAAATTTTATTTGGTTCAATACTTTTTCATATGTTAAGCATTAGGAGTTGAATCCTAGTTTCATGCTTGTTCGGGCTATTTATTGATCTAACCAATTTAAGTCAACATAGAAAATCTAAGTTATCTTCTCTTTCTAAAAGAGCATATCCATTTTTTTTGCCAAAACAAAACAAAACAAAACAGAAGCATAAATTAAAAAACAAACAAACAAAACCCAACAACTCCTGATTTGCAGAAAATTCTTCGAATGACCTGGCCTGAGTTTTCTGGGATGAGTGAGGTGCAACAAGTAAAACGGTAAATACTTTGTCACCATCTTATTCTTTGGAACTCCCAGCAACCTTTATAATGTGTCATGGTTCAATTATTTTCTCAGATTCTGCTTAAATTCCACACTTAATCCTGACTGCTTCATACTTGCACGAAATCTTGTACTTAGCTGAGACTACTGAGACCAACAGACAAATCCTCTCTCTTCACTCTCCTTTCACATTAAATAGATACCCCATCCCTTTCTTTTCCATAGTCATCGCACTTGTAAGCCTGTGATAAGATACAGTACTCGGGATGCTTGAGAGGGATGATAGTAATGACCCCTGAGTTCTGACAGTATAATTCTCACTCAAATATTTTCTTCTCTCTCGCTTTGAAAAGCATCATGTTGGAAACATAATAGATCTTTATTTAGTGTGCCTTAAAATGAAGCAAAATTTGAATATTTGAGACATTATTCAAAGTTTTCTTTCTCATAATATTTATTTTAAGGAAAGAATATTATTACTGCTTGTTTTAGGAGCTATAACAAATTACCACAAATTTAGAAGTTTAAATTAACATCCATTTATTATCTCACAGTTCCATGAGTCACAGTTCTGGACATGGTATGACTTAGCTGGGTCCTTTATTCTGGATTTCACAAGACTAAAACCAAGATGTTAACAGGGCATTCCTTCCTGTAGACTCTGGAGATGAATCTCCTCCCAAGCTCATTCAGGTTAATGACCCGATTCAGTTTCTTGGCAATTGTAGGACTGAGGTCTCTGTTTCCTTCTAGGCTACCAGCCAGGCCAGACTTTGAACCTAGAGAGGGCTCATATTATTTCTCATATTTTCCATGCGGCCTCCCTTTGATACCTGTATGTTGATTCCCATTCATGCTTTGAATCTCTAAGATTTCTCCTCCACTACATCTCTCCATTTGACTTTTCTGTCTTCTTTTGCTTTTAAGGATTCACGTGATTACATTTAGCTTCCCTGGATAACCCAGAACAATCTCCCAAATCTTAAGTTTATCTAGTTAGTTGCCTTAATTATATCTATAAAGTCCATTCACAGACTTAAGATTAGCATTTGGCTGAATAACCAGAGAACAGAAATCTTGGAGGTATCTTTATAATTCCTCCTTCCACATTATTCTAACAATAATACCTACGAAGTATGTAACTATAAATTCCTCATAGACTAGACTAAAATCATCTGTTTATTCATTTAGTAAATAATATTGATCACCTATCCTGTGATAGGCACTGTGATTGGTATTGGTACTATAGCAATCATAATATAAATATATTCCCATTTTTACTAAAAGAATAAACTCAATTATAGTCTATCATTTAATAAGCAGATGAATATTGAACACATAATCACATTTTGTGAAATAAGAAAAAAAATGGGAAAATGACCTAAGAGGGACCCAAAATAATTTTTACTAAATTGAGTTTCTAATGGATTCATTGACTTAATTCAGTCAATGGATGAATTTCTCTCTCTAAAACTCTTTAAACTTACTCAGTTCTCCTCCAGATGTTATGCAGCCTATCTCTCTTCACATCTTTGTTGATCACACAATAACTTCAACATGCTGAACTCTTTGTAATTATCTAAATAATGCAATCTTACTTGAAACTTACCAATTTTCTGAACTTTTCGGACTTCATCATTCTTTCATTTTCTGTGTCCAACAGCTTCCTGCAGAGAGCTATGATATAGCACACAGCATTTCATCAAATATACTCTTCTGTAAGCCTTTCTCCACCAAAATATTGAGTTATTCCAAATTGAGCACTATATTTTATGTTGTTCTGAATCACTAGTCCAGAGTCTGGACTGATAAAAGTGATCAATGAATTCTGAATTAAAAATAAAAAGAAAGATAGAAGAAATGGGGAACATGGAAGGAAAGAAAAATGGATGTAGGAAGGAAAGAAAGAAGGTGGAAAGAAATAAAAAAAAAGTCAGATATACCACAGATTCTTTATCATCTTATCTTAGTATGTGCTTAGTTCCTACATAGCATATCTCACACATTTATTTGCAAAATATCATGCCTATATTTTGAAAATTATAACATTTGATACAATTTTACTGATGAATATCACAAATGAACACTATTTACTTCTATATATGTAAAATACTTTTGAGATTACTCTGCTATTACAAATGTCCATTTTAGAGGTACTAAAACCACTATTTATTAGCAAATATTAAGCATGTGATTTCCAGAACTTATTAAAAACTAAAGACAGACATTTTAATCCATTCTATTTTTTCCTTTTCATTTAAACCAATGGAGCCTGTGTAGGACTCATGAAGTATTTCATTTTCCCCTCACACTGATAACTCTTTTTAGTTTTCTTTATTTTGATTGCATTGACTGATAATGAAATTGTTCTTTATATCCTTGTATTAGCTCTGGGCATTTTACCTAAGTATAATTTAAAAAAAATTTCTAAAACAAAAAATTGTTACAGTATCATTGTCATCACTTAAATGTCATTATTTCTAGCAATTTAAATAGCTATAAATGGTAGCCATTATCAAGTTTCATTTTTTAGATTTGTTCAGTTATATACAGATTGGTGGAACCATTACAGCCTGAGTGGAGTAAACAACTTGGAGGCAGAAGACATGTCTTTGACCTCTAGGGATCTGTTTCCATAGGATGCTGCTATTTGTGACAGTTTCTTGGACACTCTGCTTTCTGACTGATGAATCATAATCACCTCAGAACATCCAAATTTGCCTGTAAATACTGCTCTCTTTCACTTCCTTTTATTCTATTTCCGACATTGTTTTGTTATTAAAAAAATCAAAGGCAAAATTTGTGAATGAGATTGTCCACATCTATCATGTCTGTTTTATGAAATAGAAAGTGCAGACTGTTTTATGCCTCACTGGCAGGTTTGGGGATAGCACTGCACAGACAGTATTTCCCCTTATCCACAGGGGATACATTTCAAGACCCTCAGTGGATACCTGAAATTGAAGATAGTATTGAAACCTACATATACTGTGTTTTTTCCTATACATATATGATAGAGTTTAATTATAAGTTAGGCACAGCAAGGGATTAACAGCAATAACCAATAATAAAATAGAACAATCAAAACAATATACTGTAATAAAAATTATGTGAATGTGGTCTCTCTCAAAATATCTTATTTTGCTGTACTCACCTTTCTTCTTGGGATAAAATGAGATGATAAAATGCCTACGTGATGAGATGAAGTGAGGTGAATGACAGAGGCATTGGGACAATGTGTTAGGCTACTATTGACCACTTGATGATATGTTAGAAGGATGATATTATGCTTCTGGACTGCAATCGACCATGGGTAACTGAAACCATGTAAAGCAAAACTACAGATAAGGAGGACTACTGTGTATCATGGAGACACGACTTAAACCATCAAATACATCTGTGAGAGACCCTATATCTCCTCTTGTCTGCTTGGGCTGCAGTTAATAAAGCTTACATGTAGATGTAAGTTCCTTTACACCTGAGTAAGTCAAAACTAGTGTGAGTGTAAAGGGTAAGAAAGAAAATTATTCTATAGAAAATAGGAAAGAAGTCTCTAAAGATGAAGATATTCAGTTTTGCTTACTCTGTGTAGAACAATCAGTAATTCCATCTCTTCATGTATTTTATTTTTTCACATCTAGTACTTCTACATTGAAGTCATTTTCCTCATTCAGTGGCAGTTAATTATCATGCACATTCCTTGGTTCTACTATTATTTTTGGAAAAACGTTCCATTTTCTAACGGAAAAAGCACTTAAAATGTTTTTAAAATTTTTCTCCACTGTTGACTTTGTGATAGTTTCAAGCCAGTGGATATAACAAGAAATGAGTCAACATCTGACTCACTAAAAAAATATCCCTAACATCAATTCTCTATTTCTTTACGGTTATATTTGGTAGAGAAACGTAAACTTGGCTTGAATATTCTTAGCTCTGACATCTTCATTCTGTCTTTCTTGCCCAATCCATAGTACCCACTTCACTCTACTTCACATCAAACCCAACTCCTAATTACATTTCAGATAAAATTATACAGCTCTCACGAAATGCTAATTAAAATAGTAAATTAAACCAACATTTCATCTAGGATAGAAGAATGGATGTGGAGACCTCTCACTGGGAACTCTACAAATTTAAAGCTGGATAGTGACAACTCTCAGCCCATCCATATAGCTAACTAGGGATTGGTTCTATGAAGAAACAGAGCCTAAGTGATTATTATGGAGAAAATAGAACACCATGATGAGAATGAAGGTTCTGAACATTCAAAGCTATTACCATGCTTATAGTGCAAGCCGCAAATTTAATTCCAAGAGCCACTGTTATTTCAGGACCTCACAGTAAATTTTAGAAACCTGCCCAAATTTGAAGGCAGTTGAGGTGTAATTAGAATGGTAAGACTAAAAAGGAAAGCTTCCCTGAGGCTAAACCTGGACCCTGCTAGTGCCAAACCCCTAATGGAATTAAAGTCTTCCTCTGTGGTAACCCCTCTGGTCAGAGAGACATATACGTGCAGAGAAAATAACATGGAGCAGGTGACAAGGATTCTGGCAGTAGAGGCAAAGTATAGTTTATAAAAACCAGGTGTGAAGCATGTGAGAAATAGGCACTTGGAGAAATTGAAGAGCCATGGGATTTTTGTGGATTTATGCAGCAGTGCTGTGCTGGGTGAGGATTGTTGAACATTGCTTGTTTCCTTGACTATTTCTAAAGCTGTATTTTCCTCTGTATTGAGTCTGGCATATTTCAGAATTTAGAGCCATACAACAGAAGGATTACTTTTTAAGAGGGGTAAGCAGATTGGATCTTAATCCTATGAAAAAATATATATGGCAAAATTATATAGCAAACTATTAAATTGATTTTGTCTTCATTGAAATTCTCTTTTTACTGATTAATCAGAAAGCCAGGCTTTGTGATACCTTGTCTCAGGTAATAGCATCAAGAGTGGCAAGATAAAACAACAGGAAGTTTCTGATACTTGCTGAATTTTGTAAAACCTAAATTATATAAAGAGGGAATTCTTTTTTTTTAATTTTTTTTCAACGTTTATTTATTTTTGGGACAGAGAAAGACAGAGCATGAACGGGGGAGGGGCAGAGAGAGAGGGAGACACAGAATCGGAAACAGGTTCCAGGCTCTGAGGCATCAGCCCAGAGCCTGACGCGGGGCTCGAACTCACAGACCGCGAGATCGTGACCTGGCTGAAGTCGGACGCTTAACCGACTGCGCCACCCAGGCGCCCCGAAAGAGGGAATTTTTAATTGGGGACCCATAGATGAGAACTTAGGGGTTCTGTAAATGTAAAACATTAAAACCTTTTTCATTTTTTTCCCGATTAGCCCCAACTACAATTTAGCATTTTTTTCAATTATTAATGTGAAAACAAATCTCAACAATACTAACAGTCACCTGGGACCTTGTTACCAATACAAATTATATATATTTTATATCGTGTCATACTTGTTACATATATGTCAAAATAATTTTGATGGTTATTGCTGCTTCAAAATCATTATAATAATAAGAATCATCTATATATTGATAACACTTGTTAATATGTTAATGAAGGTACTCAGGTATTATCATATCACAATATTTTTAGAATATTTTGATAATGTATTCCAATATAATCAGTTGTCTTTTCATTTGTTTTCTTTAAATACATTTTTCTGAGGATGGATCCATATGCATCATCAGAATATCAAAAGGGTCTTTGGTGCACAAATTTCTAGGAACTTTGATTTAAAAGATGTTCTCAAGTGTTTATGTTTTTTAGAGAACTCTCAAACTGGGAAGAGAGAAGCACCAGAGTCCTCAGAGAGTATTGACTAAATTTAACACCCAAGGAAAAGTATTCTAGGCAGTGAATGACTCAGACTCACAAAAGAATCTGAGGTCCCTATAATGACCACACATCAACACTGGGTTACCTGATCTGAAGGAACCAGAAGGCAGAAGAGTGGCTATCTCAAGTTATACTGGAGTGGAGCAATGGAATGTAGTCAGTGGTTCTTCCCAGCTGCTTTATGACTTAGTTAAGATTGAAATCCTGTCATACTAGGTGGCAATGTCTAAAAATGTCTGAGTTTAAAATCTCATAAACTCGGTGCATTGGGAACACAGGGTAAGACATAAGTTAATTTAAATAAAAATGTGTAAGAAATTACAGATCATGCCTATATTTGGGAACTGTGATATCTTTAAAAATAAAAATTGGATCTTTTGTACCATAAGCATTTCTCTTTAGTCTTTGTGAATGTATTCATTTATTCAACATTTATTAAATCAACAAAAATAAACTTTACCAAAACATAAAGCTTTAAGAATTGAAAAGAAACATTGTCTTGATCAGTTTTGGGAGTGTGTGTGTGCGTGTGTGTGTGTGTGTGCACTTTTGTTAAGTGGTCAAATTCTGTTCTCTTATATTATGAGATTCATGTTGGCCAAATTTTAATGCTAACTATTGGTCTTGTGGAAGATTAATAAATTCTCTGCCTTTTTCATTCTTTATCCTGCCGGAAAGACTTGTTTCTCTTTTTCCATCTGTGGTCATTCTCCACTGTGTAATAAATAAAAGTCAAGAGGATCTTTGGTTCACTTCCCTCAGGTGCTCTGAATCACTCTCCTAAAGCTGTTATTACATTGAAGGACGTGGATGCTGGTACATTTACTTAGAATTTGCTTTGAGCTTTTCCAGTGAACAGATATGAATAAGGCTTTAATTTTCCAACCATCTGTTTTCCTTCCACAGTTAAAGTTAATAAGAAATATATTCTGATTTTTGGCTTGTTATTTTCTTTTTAGAAGTAGATTTTCCCCTGCTTTTCAAAAATCTTAGGTACTGAAAAACTACTCCAATATCAGTATAAAGTTCTAAGTATCAACACAATTACCAAGGAGGAGAATGAAAATTTTTGTTAATTGTGAACTCTGCCAAGTGCAATATTCATTGTTCTTTATTGCCAGATATATTAACTGTGTATGTTTTTAATGAAGTATGACATTTTTTCTAAGAAAGTGTGCATGCTTTTAAAAATGAATCAATTCTTGGGGCAAATTCTCCTCATTAGTGAAAGGTTACTTGCCACAAACAAGGCTGAGAGCATTGTCCTTACTCACTATCCTACCCTTTCTATTCATCCCAGCTTGTTTCATTCTTTTAAGTCTAACACTGAAAACAAGGCGTGAATTTTCTGATTGCGTAATTAGCCAATAAAACCTGTAAAAACATTTGATTAACATTTTTTCAATGTGCTGTCAAGTTTTGCATATGATTACTAGAACACCTGCTAAACGCAAAGCTCTACATGACACCTAATAGTCAAGGAAATTCAGAGTGTGTCTTACTTCTTTAAACTGGAAACATTTGGTAGTGGTAGTAGGCTAGGAAGGAAAAATAGTTTCATTTTATATAATCTCATGAGTCTATTTCAGGAATACAGATTTCATTAGTATTTCAATTTATGTATTGCAAGAGAAAAAGAGAGAAAGAAAGTTGGTATTGGTGGATGGTAAATTTTGAGATGGTTCCAATAGAAGAAAAATGTTGGTTCTAATATAAAAAAATTGTTAAATACATACAACTAGATACGTTCTGTGTTTTCTGAGAAATAACTTTGAAAATACAAAGTAAATTAAATAGAAGAATATTTAAACCATAAGTCTTCTGGCATATCTAGCAAAGATTATGAAATATACTTGTATTAGAAAGTCTAGAGTTAAGTCAATCAGAGTTCTTTATCTGTCAAGAATCTCTCTTGTTGACCTCAATAATCTGTATCATGTCACCCCTTTTTATAAGAACAACAAATTTGACAAATGTCAACAAATTTGACACATGAATTTTTTCAGTCTG
This sequence comes from Acinonyx jubatus, assembly GCF_027475565.1. Lineage (NCBI taxonomy): Eukaryota > Metazoa > Chordata > Mammalia > Carnivora > Felidae > Acinonyx > Acinonyx jubatus. The sequence goes on along the minus strand of NC_069385.1, from coordinate 90,362,419 downwards.
TTTTTTTCCTATAATGTTCTTGCTCTTGACATGTTTCTGAGTTTTGCCTTCCAAAGGCAGACCACATGATATTTCACATTCACAGACAATAGGCGTAGCATTCAGTTTGGAAGATTTATGAATTGCTTAATTAGACTCATTAATTGGAAAGGTATCATGAAAATAATGGAAAAAAATTCTGTTTTTACTCCCATCCAAGGATATATTACTTAGGTACACTTTTGCTAAATGAGCCAAAAATGCAGTCTAGAGTATTATCTATTCAATCCTCCTATTTAATTGAGATTAAAAGTTGAAAAAGAATGTCAAGCCAAAGAAACAGAGCATCAAACAAGCAAGGCATAAAAAGAAAAGCCAGTGAAGTGAAGCCAGCAGTATCTAACATGCTTCTTGTTAGAAACTCAAATGTCTTTCATGAAGTCACAGAGCATTGGCCACATGGTGAATATTTCACCTTGAGAATATCACAATCACTCCAGAATAAGAAAAAGTGAAAATAGACACTCCAGGTATGGTGGAATCTGTGCCTGCTTGTGAGGAAATGCTTGATATCTGACATTGCATAGTCTCTCTGCTGGCCAAGTAGAGGAAACAGGGTGGACTTTGCAGCAGATGGACAGGGGTTCCTAATGATGGCGCACAGAGGATGGCAAGATTGCAGGGAAAGAACAGTAGATGGGAACAGTGTGACAGGGAGACCAAGGGGCCTGGTGAATTTCCAGAGACAATACCATTTTATAACATGCTCTGGCCCATATGTACGGGATGTGGCCCACTGGGCCAAATCTATTAGGTATTTTTAACATTATCTCAAAATCTATTAGGCAATTGATTAATGCATATCTTAGAACTTCAAGAAAGATATCTATTTAAATCTTGAGAGTAAAGACCAAATGTAGTTTACAAATTAATTATTTTGCTGTAGGTGATGTAATAAGAATCTAGTGAAGACTGTATTTTAATTTTTAAAACTATTCTCTCAGTTAAATTTTATAGATAAAGTATAGTCACTTTTAAATTCCCAAACAAGAACAATAGATTGTAAACCACCTATTTCATTCAGAAGAGCCAGACACAATCCACTGTGGACACATCTAAGGATGACTGTGATTTTGAGTTTTCTGAGATAACTTGAATGGACTTTGCCCAGTCCAGATACACCCACAATGTAAATAAAAATTGCCAGCGTCTTCTGAGTAGTTAGGACCACATTTAAGTCGTAAAATTCACATTCTTTGCGTGTACCCTTATACAAGTCTGCATTCCTGGGGTTAAAAAAGGAATGTCATACTTCAATATTTTGCAGAAAAAAAAAAACAATAGCATAAGAGTTATAACCTATTAGTCAAACATCTTGACTTACATATTTAACAATGACCCATACACATGTTTGTAACTACACAAAAATAATTCCACTTAAAAATTCCTATTTTACATAGGTTAATTGTAGATACAGATAATTTGGTTAATTCAGTAAAACTTCTCTGGTATCAGGAGTGGAGAGGTTGGTGATGAAATTATCTGGTCAAGGTAAAATACTTTTAGGACCTAATGAGGTATCTGTCATTGAACACACATTGTGAAGTTAATAAAACCAATTAGACTTTGGGAAATAAAAAAGACTCATAAATGCTATTCATCTCAGAGTTTTCATAGGCAAATTCTCTCTGCTCTCTTATTGGAAGACAATAAAATATATTTTGGAGATTATCTGTGATTTATTTGGAGTAACATTCAAATGTTTTACCTCTTTTTCTCTCTACCAAGTTCAGAAAATTTTCCACAGTTCTTACAGTTAGATACTCTCTTTTCTCCTTCCTCCAGTCTATAGTTTTATTAAGGCAAACTATTCATTTTACAAAAATAACATGTCTGTATTTTCATTCCTGAAATTTTGGATTTGTTCTTTTTCACATTTTCACATATTTATTTCATGGCCTCTTAAATATATTTTTTCCTTATTTCTTTGGATGATCTTAAGTCAATTGCTGTATATTTTATATGACCTCTGGTAAGATTTTTCTGTTGGCTTTTTTAACTGATATTCATAGCTTCAGAGTATCTCATAAGCTTTCTAATATTTATTCAAAACACAATCCATTGAAGTTTCTCCCAGTGCACCAATGGAATCGATTTGAGGTTGCATTTGCCATGGTTCCGTAAAATACACAAGAAATGTGTAATCATAGCAGCTGTTTTCATGGCTTATGTAAGGAAGAATATTACAGACTGTTTAAAGTACAGATTCAAGCTTCATTCCAGGGAAACTTTTGTCCTGATTTCAAAGAACTAGCTGGGTGCTCCTGGGTTTACAGAGCATAGGTAAAAATGTGTTAATGTGAGTACATTTAAATGTAAGAAAGACTCATAGGTGTGGTCTCTACATAGGTGAACTTGTACACAAAAAGAGAGAGAGGATAGATTTTGAGTAAACAATCATCAACTGTCATAAATTATAAATAAACATTTAAGGTTGACATCCTATAGTTTGTTTATGTCATGTAGGGTTTTTTCATTGTTGTGTATATAATCCTCAGATTTTGACTTTTCTTCTGAAATGTTGGCAATTGATCAATTAATTACTGGTTGACATGATTAATAAAGTTGTTTAACATTTCTTTTAGTAAAATTCTTGCTATGGACAAGAGTTCAGGCAACTATCTGGATTGTGTCCTAATTACTAGATTCAAGTTATAGGTAGAAATACTAAAATATACATTACATTTCCATTGTATCACCTTAAAGGGCAAACTATGATGAAGAGACAGAAATATGAAATAGAGAAAATGAAATATGAAGTAATGAAATAGAAAATATGAGGAAGATCCTTGTGATATTAGTTTTAATGAAATTATAGGATTTATTTCCTGATGAAATGTACATATATTTCAACTCTACCCACCAAAAGAAATTAAAAATAATGAAACTATAGTTGCCTCAATAGTTAGGATTTGACTTTTAAATACCATTCTCTATGAAATGGTCCTAGATCTGAGGCAGGGAAACTTCAAAATGAGCCTGGAACATCTTATTGTTTAAAAATCAAAGTAATGCTCAGAGACAAATAGGAACAATTCAAATGTACATTAAGAGCTGGACTTTATTCTCAATTTTGGTGCAACTTTGAAACTAAGGACTAACAGTGGTGAAAATTTTGACATATTGAGTTAAAAAAAACACCATGGTACTACTTAAAATAAAGTTATGAGACAGAGTAGAGAATACTCTTCTTTAGGGAATAATGCCAATTAGCATAGATGAAATGATAAACGTAAGCATAGTCAATATTAACCACAATATATATGCATATTCTTAAGACATTAAGTTCCAATTTTAAAATGATTTTTACTCTTTTACATACTTGTTTAAAATCAACATTTCTTGGGGCACCTGGGTGGCTCAGTTGGTTAGGCAACCGAGTTTGGCTCACGGTTCGTGAGTTCGAGCCCGGGTCGGGCTCTGTGCTAACAGCTCAGAACCTAGAGCCTACTTCAGATTGTGTCTTCCCTCTCTCTCTACCCGTTCCCTGCTCATGCTCTGTGTCTCTCTGTTTATCAATAATAAATAGACTTTTAAAAAATTAAAAATAAATAAATAAAATGGACATTTCTCGGAATTTTTTTTCAGAAAGACCATATGTTCAAAGTTAACATAAATAGACTGCCGCATTAACTCAGTACTTTACATATCTAAATTGTTCAATTACTTAGTATTTTTAAAATATTAATTAAATGCCATGTAACTTATGGAAAATATTTTAAATTATGGCATATAATTAATGTTTGTCTTTTGTTAAATATGTTTGAATGGTTAGAAGTATCAGGGATATGTCTGGAGTGCCTAGGTGGCTAAGCTGGTTAACCATCCAATCTTGATTTCAGTTCAGGTCATGATCCCAGGGGCATGGGATTGAGCCCTAAATCAGATTCTGTGCTGACAGTATGGAGCCTGCTTGGGATTCTCTCTCTCCCTCTCTTTCTGCCCCTGCCTTCCTCTCTCTCTCTCAAAATAAATAAATCAACTTAAAAAAAAAGTATTAGGGATATGTCCAAGGGAACAACTTAGAAAAGAGCTAATGTTTCAGAAACTAGTCTCAATTAACTCCCAGAAAAATATTTCATTTGTTTCCATAACCAACTGGTAGTGGTGATTAGAAATCATTCTTTTATTATTTTTTAATAATTCTTATTAATGCCTAAATATTTCATTTAGAAAGAAGAAAAAATATGTGGACATTTTCACTGTGCCTGAATATCTTCATTTGGGTACCTTCGAAAACTAGCTTGAAGCCAAATATGTGTGCAATTGCTTTATTGCAACAGGCAGAAACACAGACTAATCCTAGAGTGAGGGAAAGGGGACTTAAGCAGGGAAGGAAGGAAAATAACAAATGCAAGTGTGTTACCAAACCTTAGCTACATCAGAAAACACATCTGTTGGCTGTCAAAGGAAGCTGTTCTAAGAGTCATTTAGAAACACTATGTCTGAAATCATTCCCTCAGCATCCAAGAAGGGAGAAGAACATATCCACCATTGCACTCTCTGATTCCCTTAGTTAAAGTTCACCTTCATGAAAATAGAGAAGCTCTGAGGGTGGCAGAAGAGCTATAACACATGATGGCTAAAGGCAGTAACAGAACGCAATACACCTCTCTAGTGGAAATCCAAACTTCCACTTCATGGCCCAAGAATGACTATATAATTTGTTCAGACCAGTGTGAAATGAAAACATGGACCTCTTGTTCAAAAATTAAGATTTTCATAACAGCACAGTAGAACATTGACCCAGCACAGGGTCCTTCTGAGCGCAGAGCCCTGTATGATTTCACAGTCAGACATGCATGAAGCCATCTCTGCCATAACCTTCTCAAATGTTATTGGTTGCCAGGTGATCTTCCTGGAGGGCTACAAAGATTCTATTCTTCACCAAAGTCTAGCCAGGCTCCTCTAAACTGCATTCTCAACTAAGCCTTAACCTTGACCTATGAAGACTTGAACAAAACACTAACATAGTTTCTAGCAGCCACATCACTCAGATGACCACAGGCCTTCTCAAAGCGCCTGCCTCAGAAAACTCAAGGCTACCAAAAGAATTTACTGTTTGTAGTAAATAGTGGGCTCCTATCTCCCAGTCTCTGTGGGAGGAGAGGAGATTAACTTCCATAAACACCATTAATAAAACGAGGTGGCTTTTACCTGGGCCAACACCCCCTTCCCCCTTTTTGTAGCTTTTCATTTCCCTGACTTTACTGAGCCCCTGATCAACCCCTTCTCATTCCCTCATCTTCCCTTCAAAACTCTCTGTCAAATTTGTAAAAATTGAAGTTGAGTTCAGTTTACCCTGAATTCTATTTTCTATTGCAATAGAATATTGGTGATTAAAACCTGTACTTACCACTCTAACTAGTATTGATCTTTGTTTATCTCTGACAAGTGTCATCAGTTGAATGGAGTAGAAAACCATGGCCCAGTGAATCTGGGGAGCCTGGGTCAGGATCTGTTAGCCTGAAAGACTAGTTTTTGAAAGATATACTTTAAAATTAGATGGAAATTACTGCTTTTGTACATCTTTTCTGTTAGCTTCTTAATTACTATTTCTTAAAAATATTCATTATTGTTAGTTTTTCAGTGAGTAAACTCTATAAGTCATGAATTACAATTATTGGCAATTATGACAAGTTAGGAAAGCATTTTACTTATTAGAGTTCCTGGCAGCAAAGTCTTTTTGCCTTTCTTCAAATTCATTTCCAAATTCATCTGTGTCACATTTGAAGAATAGTACATTTGTGAGACAATATTGGTAAAGTGTAATGGGATTAAAACATCAAAGACCATTTGTCTTTACAGCTTGTACCTGATTCACATATTTATATGATTTTTTTCTACATCTCTTGATATATTTTTTAGAAGTTGAACTTTACAATTTCTGGCATCAGCTTTCAATGTCATATAAAGAGTACTTTTTTTCATATTTTAATCCTGCCCCAAATACCCTGACTATAACTTCAATAAATTAAAAAGTGGTGATCTTTTAATATTTACATTAAACAATTATATTGGATCAGTTTGAATTAATCAGATCCTATTTATTTATTTTTTAATTTTTTTTAATGTTTATTTTCGAGAGAGAGAGCATGATGAAGGGGGCAGGGAGTGGGCAGAGAGAGGGAGGCACAGAATCTGAAGCAGGCTCCAAGCTCTGAGCTGTCAGCACAGAGCCCAGCACAGGGCTTGAACCCACAAGCCACAAGATCATGATCTGAATCAAAGTCAGACGCTTAACAGACTGAGCCACTCAGATGCCCCAAATCAGATCCTATTTAAATCAAAATTACTTATGAGCAACATTTTAAGAATATTTCATAAAGCATGCATGTTTTAAAAATAAAATCTTTTTTACTTGAAAATGTATATGAAATACAATGTATAATTTTTAAATCAAAGAAGAATCAGACTATTTTATTATTTTCACTGTTAACTAGTGTTTTCCTGTTTATGAAATAGCTTAAGCTGTTAATATGTTTCTTTACTGTTGCATACAACATTGATAATGACATCTCCATGAATTTATTAGCAACAAATTTTTCTTTTAGTGTTATAATCTTGACTTTAAAAATTGCATTATTTATAGTATTTTAAAAGATATTTCCTTGTACCCTTAAAAACTACGTCTCAAATATTTTCTATAATATTAAAATTCAATCAGGTAAATTTGGGCTAATTAAAGTTGCATATTTTTCATCAAAGAATGAAATTATATATGAAAAGATGGATTCGTTGTTTGAATACATCATCCACACACATATAAAGTGTTTGCAGATCTAAAGTTGGACCCCAGACAGATTCTCAATTGTTCTTACTTCCAGTATTGCCACACTGATGGTATATTTCATTAACTAGACTTTCCATTAGACCTACAAGTTCTTCAAAAACTAATCTGCCTTGAGTAAGTAGCTTCTAGAAAACTTTTTAATGTATTTTTTGTATCAAGAAATGAAATTGAATTTGTTGAGATATTATTTAAAACCTATTGTTATGATCAAGATGTATTTTAAATGGTTTGATATTATGTAAACATATGTTTTATTTATTTAAAAGTGTTATTCTGAACAGAAGTTACTTTGAGAAACAATCCCCTCTCTGGGATTTTATGTATGTGTACATGTATGTATGTATGTGTTTGTTTGTTTACATTTATTTTTTTGGTGAGTCACTTGTCCTGAAAAACTGAGAGAGATCTAAGGCCAAGAAGAAAACTTAAGATTCTGATAGGGAAGTAGAGGATTTATTACTTTTCGTCACATAATATAGCCTTACAATATTTTGCCCAGTTGGGAAAATACTGTTCTAGCAAAATGACATCCTAGGTGACTTCATAAAACAACTGAAGGAAAAGAAAAAAAAAAAGTGGAATTGAAAGAATTGTTTTGTTTTGTTAATAAAAAGAGAAAGGCAATTAGGAAATCAATGGAGAAATACTGGTGTGCACTTGAGGAATTCTTTATTCCAAGATATCTAGGAAAAGGGTCATAGGAACTGACCCAGCATACCAACATTCGCAGATAGGAGGCAATATGGGTTTTACTACTGAAAGATCCATCCATACAAAAACAAACAAACAAACAAAAAACAAAACAAAAAACAAAACAAAACAAAAAAAAACAACCAAACAACCAAAAAAAAAACACTATTAATAAAAGCTGAGCCTTCTACTTTTACTTGCCTCTTATAATTTTTGTCTATATCTTTAGCGTTGTAGACTCACATTTTTTTTTCCATAGGGTGCAAACTATTTTATGAAATTTAAATCTCAAAGTTCAAACTTGAGCTGTGTATTATTGGCAAACCAGCCTCCACTGGCTTGTTTTTAAAAGAGTTTTGACTATACATGTTTATTGTCTCTAAAATATGATGATTCTGTGATGTGTGAAAGCTTGGATTATCTCATATATCCAAAATAGCTTATCTCAAAGTAGACTCAGAGGAAAAATTCACTAGCTTATTTTAAATAGAGTTACTTATTGAAATTTAACCAAAGCACAATGGCTTAACAATTCAAAATGTTGTCATAAATTCAATATTTATAATAAAAAAGTGTTACTGAATGTACACTATATTCCACAATATTGTAAGGATTGAAAAAAAGTGAATAAAACATTCCCTCTGTCCTGAAAAAGATAAAAAATATGTGTCAGACTGTTTTCCATTTATTCAAAATGCATTAAATATTTAAAGGGCAATAGGGAATGGACCAGGGGGTGTAATGTAAGAGCAAAAATTATATAGCGACTTTATTTTAGAGTAAATAATAATTCACAATTAAAATCTAGTTTCTTTTACTCTTGACAGCCTGTGAATAAATAATAGATCATGTTAACAATACTATTCAAAATGTTGCTAATCTCTGGCTGTAGCTACTTATATATTATCTCCAGATACCCTCAAAAATCTTAGTTATTTCTGAACATTCCCAAATGTTGTCTCATGTGTACACACAAAGAACACTTACGGTTATAGCTACAGCAAGAGTATATAACATGGTCTTAATCTCTTGCTCCAGTCTTTCATTTCAATCTGTTTCATTCTGTAAAGTCCTCAACCCTTTAGCTGCAACTTTTGTCAATGTTATAAACACTGATGGCCATAAAAGGTGGCGCTTCTCCATGCTCATACCTCTAAAAGTAGCAGATTATCACTACATTTTTGGCATACTCAATATGTTAAAACTTCTGGGCCTGTTCAAAAGTAGACCAACCATTGTATTACAGAATATGGCAGCCAAGCAGCAGCAAACAAAAGGGTTCAGGGTGAGAAAAGTACTTCAGATTCTGCATTAGCTCGATCTCCATGGGGTTCAGTTAAGAGTCGGAGGGCTGAGCCTGGGAGGTGACACAAGTGAAAAATAATCTCTTTCTCTTTCCTTCTTCTAGCACACAGACCTTTAAACTCTTACAATTGATTTACTGAAATAGATGCTTCAGTGTCAACCTGTCCCCTAATTTCATCAGAAACACATTGTGATATCTGACTTTGATCAGTGAACCAAACTTGGGTTTATAGTAGAAAATTAGGTTAATTTAAAAATTATTAGGAGGGTTCCTGAGTGGCTCAGTTGAGTTAAGTCATATCCAACACTTGATCTCAGCTCAGGTCTTAATCTCAGGTCTTAAGTTCAGGGTCGTGAGTTCAAGCCCCATGTTGGGCTCTGTGCTGGGCATGAAGCCTACTCAAAAAAAATTATTAGAAAGTTTGTATTTTTCTTGAAATTATTACTGATTTTCTTCATACTGTTTTATAGGATTAAGTACTGATAGCAAGCTACTTTGGGTAAGTATTTTGTTTTGTTCAACTTTAAAATCCAAGCATAGAGTTCTAGTCTTTCAAGGTTTAACATAAATCTTCTTTGACTTACGATGGATTATGTCCCAATAAACCCATAGTAAATTGAAATTATCATTAAGTTGAAAATGCATTTAATATACCTAACCTACTGAATATCATAGATTAGTCTAGCCTTCTTTTTTTTTTTTTTTTTTTTTTTTGAGACAGAGTGCATGCACGGGTGCACATGAGCAAGGCAGGGGCAGAGATGGAGGAAGGCTCCATTGGAGCCTCACAAGGGGCTTGATCTCATAATCTTGAGATTATGAAGTGAGCCAAAATCAGGAGTCATATGTTTAAACAACTGAGCCACCGAGGCATCCCAGCCTAGTCTCCCTCAAGTGTGCCCAAAACATGTACATTGGTCTACAGTTTGGCAAAATCATCTAACACAAATCCCATTTTATAATGAAGTATTGAAAATCTCATGTCATTTTTGCATAGTGTACTGAAACTGAAAGACAGGATGTTGTATGCCAGCAAATGGCCGTAAGTGTATTGGTTGTTCACCTTCTGGTTTGTGTGGCTGAATGGGAGTTGTGGCTCGCAGCATCATACTGCAGACTAGCAATCTATCCTGGAAAAAGATCAAAATTCAAAACTCAAAGTACTTTCTACTAAATATGTATCACTTTTGTGCCACTGTAACGTCAAAAAATAGTAAGTTGAGCTACTGTAAGTCAGGACTGCCTGTATGGCTGAACAATTTTCATATAATGATAATTATGACCAAAGTGGCTCTATTTAATTATTAATAGCCTGAGTTACGTCAAAAAAGTCTAAGAATTGTACTTTGCTCAAAAAATAACAGCTAAATAATTCAACTCTAGAAGCACAATATGTATCAAAGGGATAACTCTGATTACCATACCACAATAGCTGCCTCATAAAGATCCATGCTGTACTGCATCAAAAATGTAAGACATGTGGATAATAAATTCAAATAAATATTCTGTTGATCAAGATGTTATAGGATCTTTTCTTTCGTCCAAACAATATGATAGCTATATTTTATAATGTCAAGTGCATCTTTATTTCTTCAAATTATCTAACAAAATATATCATGACATCCTTGTGCAATAAGTTGAGGAATGTGAGGAGAATGAGCATAATTAAGGAAGCTGATAATTTGATGAACTAGGTAATCGGTACTCATGAAGTTGTTGGCAACCTGGAAAGTTGACATCTCTAGTGAACAATCCAAGTTTCTGCATCAGGCTTTTCCTAACCAATAATTTTTATATATACTTTGGTGAGATTAGTCATGGTGTGCAAAAGGATTATAAACAAATGACATAAAGTTTTAAAATATCACAAGTACATAGAAGCAACAAATAGCATAAAAGAATCTGGACAGTAAGTTAATAAGAGGCAATAGGTTACATTTAATACATGAAACATAATACAAAACTATGCATATTCTTTACTTTGAGTACAATAAGAATGTAAGCATGTTCCTAAAACAGCAGGTATGAAAACCTAAAGGATTGATTAAATGCAATATAAATCAATAGCATAAATTGTTTTTCAAATAATCTAATGATGTGTCAGGTACATCTAATTAAAATTAGTGTGGTAATCTCCCCTCTATAGATGTGTTAGATGAACCACACCTAGAGTATTGCATTCAATTCTGGGCATCACACTTGAGAGGAAATATAATGCACTGATCTTGTCTGAGGCTAGTGACAAGAATTTTAAGGACAGCAGAGACAAGGAATTGAAGGAAAACAAAACAAAACAAAAATTTAAAAAACCTGATTCTCACTAGTTATCTAGTCATTACCACATTTTCTCATAAGCATTATCCACTTATATTTGCATATGCCCTACAAGACCGTAGGTAATACTGTAATCTTATTTATAGGTGATACTATACCTTATTTATAGGTGAAAAATACTGTATTTATTTATACTGTAATACTGTATATTATTTATAGGTGAAAAAAACAGAGATATAGGAAGCTGAGATAATGGGTCATGGTCACAGATTTGTTAAGAGCTAAAGCCGAGATTGAACCTACACCTATCTGGTTGTCGATGACGGTTACTGACATTATTATGTTGTCTCTTTAACACATGAAATTAAAAACTATTAAATGAGATTCATATTCTCTTAAATTTAATTAAAATATTTGAAAGCCTACCAGAATCTAAGCCCTGAAAATACTGTTTACAGTGAATAGTTTATGATCTTGCCCTGGTGACTGACTTCCAAACATAGAAATCCTGGAATTAAGGAATGATAATATAATCCTAATCTGTTCCCCTTTGATTTTGTTGTTTTGTTTGTTGTTTTCTTTTGCTTTGTTTTTTTCTTTTCCTTTTGTCCCCCCCCCCCCCACATAAGTCAGGATTGAAAAAAAAAACTGCTTAGATTTGAGGCAAAATAGAATTGGGTTTCTGGAACACTCTCTGCTGAACCAGAATTTGGAGTTAGATCAAGGGAAGAGGCTTGTATACAGAAAGAGTGTTTAGCTGGGAAGCTGCTGCCTCACACCCTGTTAAGTGAAGACTCAAAAGCACAAAAGAGGGATGGCTTATTTTCTCACTGTTTTAATACCTTGAGCCTACACAGACAGATAAATGTGGACCAATGTTTGTCAGACTTGATCTAGCTCATCCATCAGCTACTTGCTATTCCTCTTAAAGTGCAGAAAGACTAAGAATGGAATAAACTATCAGATATATGGTGTATTTCACACTTAACATTACTTCCCACAACTAAAAAGTCAATTTTTGTGACTCCCTCCTGATTAGGTATACGAATGTAAATTAGCTTCTGCAAGCAAATGTACTGATGCAGGTTTTGAAAAGTGGAGCATAGATGAAAGCAATATTCCTGCTGCTTTTTGCAGTTTTTTTGCTGGCAAGCCAGGTTGCAGAGATGTAGAAGTTTCTGCAGCAACACTGCTAGACCCAAGCTCTGGTATGTGGGTGTTGAGGGAACAGCTGATAACATCTTGCCCTCAACCCTTCCCAAAACCCAGCTAGAACAGGGCATTCTTAAGCTAATGGATCCAGTGGCAACTTCATGCTTCCCTTCTTTCCTCATAGGGCAGAAGGAACCTCTGGCAGATCAGTTCTGTGATGTTTTTGGAATTGTGTCTGGATACCTAATCAGTTGGGCTCCTCCAGCATGTCCAACACTTTCTAAGCATCTATTTCTTTCCATTATGTCATTTTCTCACTGAAATACTAGAATAGTGTCTGTTTTCTTCAGTGAATGCAAAATGATAGTATGTTGAGAGATGTATCCTTCCTAATGCCATAAGTGAGAAGAAATTTCTATATTTTGGGCAGCTGAGAGGGTGAGAGAAGAAAAGACATTCTACCTCCAATAAGGACATTACGAATGGCATTAAAAGAATACAATAATACATAGATAAAGAACCTATTAATCCTGCCTGCAGGATCAGGGGAGACTTTACAGTAGATTTGATATTTGAATATGGTATTAAAAAAAGAAAAAGAATTTTATCAGGATGACAAGGTGGAGGTGGAATATTTTAGCTAAAGGAAATAGCTAGAATAAATGCATGGCAAGTTGAAAGTTCATGATGCATTTAGGGAGTCATGAATCAGCTTGTGTGATTGAAAAAATGGACAAAAGCTTCAGCATGACAGGAGATAAGACTTGAAAGGACATTTGGAGCCTGAAAGTCAAGTATTGTAATACTACTTTAGCACCAGAGATATAGTTAAAGACATTAAATACTTTTTCTTGGAAAATATGTAGGTCTTTTTGTGTATGTCAAGCTCATTTTTAATTATTGAACATCTATTATGTTAAAGAAATAGGTCTTTTTGTGTGACTGCAGAGAGAAATTTAGGAACTAGGAGGCAAAAATTATAGCTACTAGATATAGTAGATTGGGATATTGCTTCTAATTCTTTACTTTCTATATCAGAGTTATACATCCATACCCTTAGTCATGTGTCCATGCAACCCTTACACTTAAAGTAGATGGTATATTTCCCTGTCACATTGATGTTAATCAAGTTCATTTGACATGCTTTGGAAAATAAGTGACTTAAAGGGACAAGGGTTCCAGTTCCGAGGTAAGATTCAAACACACTAACGGGTTTTCCTTGGCCTCTAGTAATATTTGCAACTGCCATGAGAATACTACCTGAGTAGCCACTGTTCCAAAGAGACTGGGAATGCACACAGCAAACCTGGGCCCAGCAAAAACTCTTGGGCCAAGTCCATCCAAATCTAGCAAGGTCACAGCTGACCTGCATATCAGTAAGAAGAAAGATAAAGTTTGCTGTTGCTATTGTGATTTGATAGTACTTATAGTGAAGCAAAAAACCAACTTATTCCCCAAGAAAGCCTTTTAACAATCCAATATCTCTGAAATAAATAAGAAAACTTTGGAGGTACTGTTTCCAGGAGTAGTTAGCTAAAGGCTGGAAGTTATTACTTTTCATCTCCACTACTATATCCCTAGAGTTAACCATTATCACTTCTGCTTGGAAGACTCTAAAAGCCACTAAAAACATCCCATTATTTAAACTATCTATCATATGGCAGCAAGAATGGTCTTTTACAAAGTTGTTGATTCATTTTAGCCCTTTATAAACATACTTCAATAGTTTCAAGTGCACTTTGAAGAAAACCCAAACTCCCTACAAGCCCTTGCATGATCCTCTACCATTTCTTCATCTTATTTCTGTGCTGTTTTCCTACTACACTTGAACCACATTCAACTTTTTCTATACTATCAGCATGCCTATCGCATTCCCATGAAGCCTCGTTGGAATTACTCTCTGCCGGATATTCTTTTCCCCTGATCTTCCTAATGCTGGTTATTTCTCATCCATCACATATCAGCTAAAAGATCTCATTGATGTGCCTTTCGTAGCCATGCTGTCATTCTTTATTTCTTAAAAGTATCTATCAAAACCAGCAATTTGTTTATTTACTTAATCAATTTTCCCCACATAAATGTACATTTGTTGTAGGTAAGAATCATATTTGTGTTATGATCTCATTGCCTAGATCAGCTCGGTGTATATTTATTTACCTGACAAAAGGAAAAAAAAGACTAAATAAGTAAATAAATATATCATTAGAGACATAATGGTATAGGTTGAATTATCGGATAGTGATTGAATAAAATGAACTCTATTATCATTTTATCTCAAAAACCCCTTGTGTAATTAGACTTGCAAACTTTATTCAAATGTAACTGGAAAAATTTAAGACTATATCTAAGTTCCTTCCTTCTGCCTTTTTTTGCATGGTAAACCTGAACTAACCTAGGCTAACAAGGGAAATAGCATTCAAGTGAAATGGTCCTCATGCACTATTTCTGATGTCCTCAAATTGTACCAAAAAGCCACCAAAGTATTCCGTGCAAATAACAGCACTTAGAGTATATATGAAAGAGGAAGTCACTTCCATATTTCAGATTGCATTTTCTTCTCCAATGTGGGTCAGACTTTATTTTTCTTGAAAATTTGTTGACCTCTAGAGGCATGCATGCAATTAAATAAACAAGCTGGTCTGAAACACACAGTGGTGTGACAACTAAATCAGGCTGGGAGATACCACGTAAATTTGAAATCATAAGTATTGGAGCAACAGAACATACTGCTACCAGCTAAGCACCATACCACACCAGGGTCTTCTCCTACAGTATATTTTATAGGAATTTGAGAGGGCAGGGGGAGAAGAATCTAGTGTTTCAAATTTTGAAATATTAGGATAAAAATGCCTACGCAGAGATACATTAAAAAGTTTGGGAAGAATCATAACAGCCAAAAAGTGGAAGAAGTACAAAAGTCCATTAACTGATGAATGGGCAAATTCAATGTGGTATATACAGACAATGGAATATTATTCAACATAAAAGGAATAAAGTACTGATATATGTTAAGTAAAGAAGCCAGTAACAAAATTATACAATATTTATGACTGCATTAAATGAGGGGCACCTCAGTGGCTCTGTAGGTTTGGCTCAGGTCATGATCACACAGTTTGTGAGTTAGAGCCCCTTGTCAGGTTCTGTGCTGACAGCTCAGAGCCTGGAGCCTGCTTCAGGCTGTGCCTTCTCTCTTTGCCCCCACCTTGTTCATGCTCTGACTCTCTCTCTCAAAAATAAATAAACATTAAATTAAAAAAAAATGATTTCATTAAATGAAATCTGCAGAATAGAAATCCATGGAGATAATTAGATTAGTTGTCAGGAATTAGGGAAGGAGAAAATAGGGAGACTGCTAAATGGACACTGGGCTTTTTGGGGGGTACCAAAATAACCTAAAATTAGATAATGGTGACAGTTGCAAAAAGCCACTGGTGTATACTTTAAAACGCTGAATTTGATAGTATGTGGATTATATATCAATAAAGGTGTTATGAAAAAAAAAGAAAGAAAAAGAAATGCTTGTGAAGCAGGACCCTAATAGAGTACAGCTATTTTAAAATTAGCTAAAGAATCATATAGATTTTTTCTTTTTCCTACAGAAGATCTCCGATGATCTCTTCTGTGCTATAGAAATATCTCAACAGGGCTATTTATTTATTTATTTATATAGCCGGCTGTATATCAGTAAATTTGCCACTGGATTTTTCCGTGTAGAAATGACCTATGCTTCACTGTCTGAATATTTGTTTGCCTCAAACTCCTTTTATTTCTTTTTATACAATAGTTCCTTAGAGTAGATAACATAGTGATATCATTGAGACTACTAAATACAATCTATTCTGGAAAACTGTCAAATGATTACTCCATGCTTGTGGATAAAACAAAAAGAACATTTTCTATAGAAAAAAAATAATTTTACATGTATCTCTGCAATTGTTAAAACTATCTTTTTGAATATGACTTTGATTTAGCCTTTGAGTGTTTTGAGGGCAGAGATTAAATCTAGTCTTATTCATTGTTGTATCATTAGCCCCTAGCAAAAAGTCTGACACATTTTGGGTATTTTAAAAATGTCAAATATATACTAAAATATAAGAATACAGATAATTTTGAATTCTGCTCATCAAATAACATTATATTGGAGTTATATGTTCAAAATTTCTTTTTGTCTTTTAGTGTACTTTATCATCCTTAGAATCAGAACATTCTCACTTTTTTGAATACCATAAACTAATGTATCACTTACTTCTTTTACATTTTGTCAATTTCTTTTGTGCCTAACCAACCTCTTTTTACATCTAGACAACCTCTTACATTCTCATCTAGAAAACTCAACTTGTTAACCATATTGGATCAACTATGGGACATGAGTTTAAGATGTGAGCTCATTATAGTATTGCTTGAGGAGCTCCTGCTAGAGCATAGTCCATAAAATACAGATGTCATGGCATGGCTTACTAAAGGAAAAAAATATAAAACAATGAAAGGTTATACATGCAAGGAAAATTAGGCATTTTGCATACTACTGCCCCTCTTACCAGAGCATCACAAGAATCATTGGATTGTCAGACTCTGAGCCATCTTTGAAAATAAACTTATTACTTCAAATTCCTGTTTGTGATATTATGTAAAGTTTATGTATGGTGTTACTATTGGGGATGACTCCATAAAGTTTATATGGATGTTATCTGTATCATTTATTATAGTGAATATGAATTTAGAATTACCTCAGGATAAAAAATTAATAAAATACAAACAATGTGGAAGCAACCCTGGCATTTAGTATCATATAAATGTATTTCTTTGTACAATGGAGTGGCTGCATGGCTCAATTAAGTGTCCGACTCGATTGTGACTCAGGTCATGATCTCACGGTTCATGGGATCAAGCACTCCATCTGTCTCTGCACTGACAGAGCAGAGCCTGCTTGAGATTCTCTCTCTTCCTCTCTCTCTGCCCCTCCTCCCTCTCAAAATGAATTAAAAAATGTTAAATACATATGCATATATATATGTATATGTATATTTCTCTGTAACTATATAACTAAGTAATTTAATTAACAAACTTATTTAGTGTTGTCTAAACTGGCATTTCAAAACACATTTGATTGAAGATTTCTTTCAATATTTATGGAAAATTTTGCTAAACACCATCTAGAAGATGTCCAGCTGAAGTAGTTATGTTTGAATTGCAAACTTTGGGACACTGCAGTATAAGTCAGATTTTCCCATTTGTTCTTTTGCTATTTGAATCTTAAGTATTTGGGATTCTCAGCTTATCTTGGTAACAACTAAGAATTTCTGGGATAAGGAATGGCTGTATTTCTTCTGTGCCACCAATGCCTAATAACAAACTCTGCACAGGGTTGGAATGAGCTCAGGATGCCGGTGCTTGTAGTCTCAGTTTTCTTTCCTACTATAGGGCATAAGAAAGGTGTAGGATTAGTGACTAGAGCGATTTACATTCAAAGATTGCAAATATCACTAAGTCCACTAAAGTCAATACTGGTTTTCAAATGAGGTTTTAAAAACGTTTCCACGTAGTTTTTGCTCAGGACCTGAACCTTAACAAACAACAGGTACAGGGAAAATATTTCAATGATTGCTTTTGATTCAATGTCTGAAGAAAAAAAAAAAAAGAAAACTAGATTAGTAGAATACTGTTTCAGATATATAGTGAAATGTATGAGAAGTAATTCAGAGAATCAGAAGATAGACAAAAAAAAAAAAAGACATGCTCTGAAAAATCATGATCTCTAATACTGAGAAGGGGATATGTATTTTAGTCCAAAATCTCAAGTGTATAAGAAATATCAGGTTTTTGTTTCCCTTCAAATCAATTTAATTTCTTTCCTTTTCTGAGTTCCCGTTTATCCAGCTTAAGGAAAAACTAATCTAAAGTTTTTTGAGGGAGCCCTCCTTTTTCAGGATTGTGCCATTTTTCTCATGTAGCATGAAGATTGCTTGACTCATATCTTTCCTCTGCTCCCACATCTCTCGTACATATTGTCATTAACATTGGCACTTTAAATCTTATTTATATGTTTTCATGTATTATTTCTGTTAGCAACCTCAAGACAAGGACTATTTCCTAGTTATCTTTTAATTGATAATTCTTAGGATGGCCACATTATATAACAGTCACTAAATATATGATCCCAGGTGAAGAATACTCAAACAATACTTAATAATTGAGTTGTCACGTATATAAATGTTTTCTAAAAAACAAAATTTTTCAAAAGGGAAAATGATACTGTTGAGTGGAACTCAGTGTCTTTTTATTGGTGTTGTCATTAATTATATTTCAAATTTAATGCAGCATAAATGAATTTACAGAATAGTGAAAAATAAACCGCCTAACTGAATTTACCTAATTGTGTCCTAGGCTGGAAAGGGTTAACAAAATTCCCAGCCAAAAAGAAGAGTGTGTCCAACAAAGGAGGTTGAAAAAAAAATTTTTAAGGCCTCTAGAACACTGTGTTTGGAAAAATGTATCAACCACACTTAGCCTGTAGATTTTTTTAGAAACAAGGAAAAGTAAAAAAAAAGAAAAAGAAAAAGAAAGAACCTGTTTTTCTGACTGGGTGAGATACTGTTTCACTGTGTTTATTTATTGAAGAAAGATGAAAGTAGAAAATGCCATCTTTACAAACCAAGAAACAGACTCTTAACTATAGAGAACAAACTGATGGTTACCAGAGGGCAGGAAGGTGGGGGGATGGGTGAAATTGATGATGGGGACTAAGGAGGTACTTGTTGTAATGAGCACTGGGTGTTATATGGAAGTGTTGAATCACTGAAACTAATATTAAACTGTATGTGATCTAACTGGAATTTAAATTTAAAAAAAGCATCTTTAAACGATTTCTCCTTCTTCTAAGAATAAAATGGCTCCTTATTCTTGTTTCCATTTATTGAGCTTAAAATTGTTCTTCATTCTTGGAAGTGTTTCCTTCCTATTTCATTATCAAACTCTCTAGACTTACTCTTCCACCCATTCTTGGAAAACTCATCCTTATTGGATTCTCCAACCAGTTTCTTCATCTACCTGTCACCATCTGTTTTTCTTTTCTTTCTTTTTTTTTTTTTTTTTCCTGCTCTGCAGTAATATCCTCAACATCACCTCACCATGGACCTGGACAGTATCAGAAACTGCACCAATCTGAAATTACATTAAAAAAATCACTGTAAGTTTACAAGCTTCTGATTCATATACTTGCTAACATGCCGCCAATGCCAAAATTGCCATTCCCATAACAACAACTCTATTAATTTCCTAGGGCTGCTGTAAAAAATTATCACAATGTGGATGGGTTAAAATAACAGAAATTGATTCTGTCCCATTCTTGGAGCCACACAGGTCTGAAACCACAGTGTTGGCATGGCCACATTCTCTAAAAGGCTCTAGGAGAGAATCCTTACTTGCCTCTTCCAGATTCGGATGGCTCCTTGTGTTTCCTTGACTTGTGACAGAATCACACTAATGTCTGCCTGTGTGAGCTCATGTCCTTCCCTGTATGTGTGTCTCTGTGTACTTTATTCTTCTTATAAGGACCCTAGTTATTAGATATAAGGCCCACTGAAATCATGGAAGACCGTATCTTAACTAATGACATCTAAAAACCCATATTTCCAAATAAGGTCATATTCTGAGGATTAGGTGAACAGAAATTTGGGGGTGAGGGGAGATGCTGTTTAAACCACTGCAACTAATTGACAGATTTTACCTCTTTCATCCTATTTGTAGCCCTCCCATCTCTACTTACTCATTATCCAACATAATTTCAAATACAACATATTAGTAACATATTCACTCCCTTACCTCTCTTTTGTTTCCTTTTCATCTGCCCTACTTAAACATTGAATGAACCTAAACATTTGCTATCTCAGTGTCTGCAGCAAACAGAAGATAAGACAATGGTACAAAAGGGTTTTAATAACATTAATCACAATTTTCAAATGACAATTCAGAATTGTCTAACAATATTTTACAAATATTACTTAAGGTCACTTCTAAGGAAAACATAACATTGTTTCTCTTAATCACTTCTTCCTTACTTTTTTTTTTTTGAGAGACAGAGAGAGCACACACACAGCGGGGGAGGGGGGGTGGCGGGGGGGCAGAGGAAGAGGGAAAGAGAGAATCTTTAGCAGGCCCCAAGCCCAGCATGGAGCCCAGCAATGGGCTAGCTCCCATGACCCTAATACCATGACCTGAGCTGAAATCAAGAGTCCAGCTCTCAACCGACTGAGCTGCCCAGGAGCCCCAATTCATTGTCCACTTTTAGATTATATACTTCTCTTATCAACAGAACCCTCCTCAACTCCTTACCTTCACAAAATGTATGTAAGCTACTTGCTTCTATCCACTGTCCCCTTTTTACTCTTCAAAGCCTTGCCTACTCTTAAGCAACTTTAATCTCTCCCCAAGTGTTATAAGTACAATTCACTCACATCTTCTCAAATATTTTGCTGCTTCTGTGTTCTGCCGATTTTCTTTCTCCAGCTATCTGTTTTCCTCTGTTTATTATTTCAGCATATAGAAATGCTTTAGTATTTTCAAAATTTATTAATCCATTATATATTCTTTACATTTTTTTTTCAAATTATCTAACTCCTTTTAATTATAAAAGTGTCAATTTCATAGTCTGTTCCTAATTTCTTACTTCCTGTGCTTATAATGATTCACATTCAGTAATTTTGTCCCCTACCTCACCTCAGCCATACATGTCAAGATCATGGCTTGGACCTTGCCATTGGCGATAAGTATACCCATTTCAACATTCCATTTCTTTGATCATTATCTCCTCTCATTCCAGTTCACTTACTTTACATTCTCTACTACAAAGAAATCCCACCAGGTTCTCTAATCCATTGACTTTATTATCTTATTACTATTATTCTTCTCCTCGTGTTCTCATTTCTTTTCTTAATTACTTAACTCAGCTTCTATGGCCCATTGATTTCCTCACTCTAGCATGTGTGCTCATGCCCTCTCATCCCCTTCAGAGGAAAACATGTAAAATTAAACTTGGAAACATCAGCTCCCAATATGTGATAATCATCTTTTTAAATATAACAGCAGCAAGCATATATATATGTGTGTCTGGAGTGTATATGTGTATATATTCACATATATATGTAAAATGTGGAATCTGATCATAAATTTAGGTCTCTTGAAAATTTCCTAATGCTAAATTATGCAAAACTAGTTATATAATAGTTATATTCGTCATGTACATAAATTTCTTCTAAAATGTGTTTTCTTCCTTTTTAAACTTTTTCCGCTTTTATTACTTCCTATTTTCTTATATTTTGAGCTTATTATTCATTTACAAAACATTCAAATTTTTGCTTTTATAATTTAGAGACTTTATAGATCTAACAATCATACAGTGCCTGTTAGAATTCCTTACTATTTATTGTGTTTACATTCTATAAATGTACTTTGCCTTTTTCATGGTACAGTTTACCTTGGTGGGTAAGTTCCATAATACAAGAGCTTTTACCTGACATTAATTTTTATGACAGAACTTGTAATATGTAGGAAAATATTTCAATTTCAAAAATGGGGAAAAATTTGAATATGTAATCCATTTGAAATTATTCCTGATGCTAGGTGTGAGATGCAGATAGAATTTTTTTTTCTCTGTGGCTACCAAGATATCCTACCTCAATTTATTGAATACCCCATTTTGTCTTGGCAATTTGATATGCTAATTTATCATATTGTATACTGCCTGATCTATCAGTGTTCATTTCTAAATGTGTTGTCATGTATCATTGGTCTAATATATTATTATCAGGCTAATTTAGATTCTGCCATCCTCCTTTACTTTTCCTTTATAGCATGTTCCTGTTTCTACTTTTTTACTATTCCATATGAATTTTAGAATGATCTTGATAATATTTCCCTTACCTCTCAACAAATAAAGCACTGTTGGGTTTTTGCAGGTTTAGAACAGTAACAAAGACCTCATTTACTTTTTCTTATCGTGTAGATTGGCTCTTTTCTTTCTTTTTTTAAAATGTGTTTTCTTCTTTTTCTATTTTTGAGAGAAAAAGGGAGAGGGAGAGAGAGAGACAGAAGATCTGAAGCAGGTTTGTGCTTACAGAGGAGAGCCAGATGTGTGGCTTAAACTCACTAACCATGAGATTAAGAGCTGAGCCCAAGTCGGAGGCTTAACCAACTGAGCTACCCAGGTGCCCTGGGTACAAATTTGTAGCTCTTTTGTACAAATTTGTAGCTTTTGGGCAATTCTTCTTGTAGCCCTCCCTACTCTGATTATGTAAGCCACTGGGTCAAGGATAACTTCTTTGGCTAGTTCCCTCCCACACTGTTGCAAAAACATGCTGGAAGAGAGTTTTGTTGGGACTCCCTGACATCCATTGCTGCCCCTGCTGAAAAATCTTACCACTCTTTGTGTTTTGCCCGTTCTGTGTTAGGGGAAATTTAGTGGTTTGAATTTTTCAAATTTCTAGGGCGCTTGGGTGGCTCAGTCGTTTGAACATCAGACTCTGGATTTCAGCTTAGGTTACGATCTCAAGTATCAAGGGGTAGAGGCCCATAATGTACTCAGCGCTCATAGCATAGAGCCTGCTTGGGATTCTCTCTCTCCTTTTCTCTCTGCTGCTCCCCTGCTCACTTGTTCTCTCTCTCTTTGTCTCTCTCTCTATCTCAAAGTAACTGAACATTTATAAATAAATAAACAAATAAGATTTATTTATTTTCCAAATTTCCTATTTTAATTTTCCTGGAAGTTAGAGTCTCATTTAGCCATCTCTGTGTTGATTGGAATGGCTACTAGTTAACACAATAATTTGCTTCTTTATTTTATAGAAGAAAGGACATTAAAATTAATTAGGTTTGAGGCAGTCACCAAGTTATAAATAATTAAAAGCTATTGTGAATATCCTTTGTTTAACAAAATAAAATAAAAATGATAAAAAGGACATATTAAAAGTCCAGTCATCATAGTTTCACTATACACACACACACACACACACACACACACACACACATATATATATACACATACATATATACATACACACATACATATATATACATATATATGTATATATACATGCATATATACACATATATACACATATATACATATATGTGTATATATAATTTATATATGTTTATATGTGTGTATAACACATATATATAATTTTCTCTTTCTAAATTAAAGATATATACTTAAACTAACATAGGTATCTAAAAATACAATAATTGTCTCCAAATTTCTTTTACTTCTGGATTTTAATGCACCTGTCACTTAATAAGAGACAATTGTGTTATGTTTTACAGCATAAATTAAATGTCACTGAAAAATTGCTAATATCCTCACTGGGTCATCATGAACTCAATCCCGACACACTGACTGTGTTAGGTCCCAAGAGGGTGTTCCACCTGCATTCTAATAATTTTGGCTAACCTAATTTATCGCCCAAGGCTGTTAGTTTTACCTTCATAGTAGAGATTAATTGACATCAAATTTAAACTCACATTGCTAGGGCTATTTTACTCAAAATTGCTGAGGATGTTCTGGCTCTCTGGCTCAGGTCCCAGATGCCAAACCTGCAACCCTGGCCAAACTATAAAAGTGAGATATGGGTAAGAACTAAAGCTTTAAAATCTATTTAAACATTTGCAGATGGATTTTTTACAATGATCTCTTGAATGGATATGAATATGTTCTTGCTATTGACTGTCCATATTTTGCATGGCTAGAAGATTTTCTCATCAAAACTGCATAAATAGTAGAAAAATAAATTAGAAATCAAAAAAAGCAAACAAACTTACAAAAAATTTCTACATTTGTGTTCCCAATGTCTATTATGCTAACTAACTTATTAAGCCAGAGAATTGCCCATTGATAGCCACCAAGACAAATAAGCTTTTTAAGACACTGCTCACCATACAGAAATGAATTGCCCTTATCATTGTAGGTCATCAGTGAAAATTAAAACAGCAAATGATTTCATAAAATCAAATTTGCAAGTTTATTTGAAGTTATTATAAGTTATTAAAACAATATATGTAAACTTTTTATTAGGGATGTAGACAGCTTGTTCCATGTTTAAGTACAAACACTCCTGCATGCCACCAGCTCTTAGTCTGCTGTTGAACTTTATTGCAATGACCCATATCAGGAACTCTCATCTGTTAACCAGTAATTAAGTTAAAAACAAAGATCTTTGGATTCACATTTCATAATTATAAAAACATGATACAATGACACGATGTCTTCATTGCTTACCAGTTTAATACAAGAATAACTCAAAGGTACTTCTGGTTTGATTCCGGACCACCACAGTAAGAGAGTCAAATGAATTTTTTTGGTTTCCCAGTGGTTATAAAAATTATGCTTCATGATATTGTAGTCTATTTGGTGTGTCATAGCATTATGTCTAAAAAGATCCAATGTGCATACCTTAATTTAAAACTACTTTATTGCTAAAAAATGTTAACCATCACCTGAACTTTCAGAAGGTTGTAATCTTTTTTTCCTGATGGAGGGTCCTGCCTTGATGTTGATGGATGCTGACTGATTAGGGCGATGGTTCCTGAAGGTTGGAGTAGCTATGGAAATTTCTTAAAATAAAATAATGAAGTTGACCACATTGATTGATTCCTCCTTTCATGAATAATTTCTTTGTAGCATAAGATGCTGTTTGATAACATTTTACGCATAGTAGAACTTCTTTTAAAATTGAAGTCAATCCTTTCATACCATGTCATTCTCAAACCATCTTTAAACTCTGCTTTATCAACTAGGTTTATGTAATATTCTTAATCCTTCGTTGTCTTTCCAATGACTTTCCCAGCATCTTCACCAATAATAGATCCCATCTCAAGAAATCACTTTCTTTGATCATCCATAAAAAGCAATTCCGTCATCCATTAAGGATTTATCATGCAATTCAGTCACGTCTTCAGGCGCTGCTTCTAATTCTAGTTCTCTTGCTGTTTCCACCACATCTGCACTTACTTCCTCCACTGATGTCCTGAAACTTCATTTGTAAAAAAATGCAATATCTGTGAAGAGCAATAAAATGAGGTATGACTGTACTGAAGATCTCTCAAGATTCTTTGGGAACAGATGGCATTATGAAGGAGACAACTTTCCCCAAAACTTCAAATTAAGCAGCAGACTTCCATATATAGACAGCTTCCACCTAAGATTCCCAGACAAAGACACCACAATGCCAGGAGCCACTATCTATCACACAATTTCTCTGTGTCTATCTCCTCCTTTTTATAGGCATCTTTTTAATTTTTTATAGTTTAGATTTCTAGTTCTATCTAGTTTAGATTGAAAGTTCAATGATAGAACTTTCAGTTTGTTTTACCTTTAATTCTGTGATTTGATTTTCAAAGTCTAATCCTTGATATTTTGTCAACATCTGACAAATAGGATAAAGATTAAAGCAAAATATAATTAAGCGTGGAAAACTGATGACTATGTCAACTTCTGGGTCATCTGGTTAACAAACTCAAATGAAGGATGGAGTTGGTATTCTTTGTTAGGAACACATAATATAGGTGGGTGGCTAAGGGAAGTGTTTTAGAGCCTTTTAGAAAACCAACTTCTAACTATCCTTGGCATCTTAGTCTTATGTTGCATTTTGTTCTGCTTCTACACAACAACTAACCCAAAATGTGATTGAAGTCAACACACACACACACACACACACACACACACACATGCACTTGAAATCACACACAAAATGATCTCATTCAAAACTCAACTGTTCCTAAGCTTGTAGACCTTATAAGTTTTTCAAACTTATAAATACTAAATAGCAGTGAAAATTTGGATTCTGACTTTTGTTTAAGTATGTTGTCCCTGAACTCAATGCTGGATGAAAATAAAGACTGAGACCCTGAAGGACCAAAAATTTCCCATTGAGCCTTGGAGGACTTAAACCCTTAAGAACCCAGTTCTTAAACCTTAAGAACTGTCTTAGTTCTGTCTGCTATCACAAAACTACCATGGATTGTGTGGGTTAAATAATAGAAATTGATTTCTCACAGTTCTGGAGGTTGAGAAGTCCAAGATTAAGGTGCTGACAGATCTGGTGTCTGATAATAGCTCACCTCCTGCTTCGCAGATGGTTCTTTTTTTGTTGTTTTTTTTTTTTTTTTTTCACATGGAGGAGAGCAGAGGGAGAAGCAAGCTCTCTGGTATCTTTTTCATAAGGGCAGTAATTCCATAATGAGGGCTCGACCTCATGACCTCATTACCTCCCCAAAGCCCAACTCTCCAATTACCACCATATTGGGGATTAAGGTTTCAACATAGGAATTTTGGGGGAGACACAAATATCCACTCCATGGTAACCCGTAATTGTTCATTTATAATACTTTTGTTAACCTCATATTGCCTGACCTACTTCTACTAAACTAAGACCCTAGTCTTGCTGTCTTTTATCTTGGCTCATGACAAATACAACCTCAGTTTCCCCATATCTTCTGAGAAATTCACCAGCAAACAATTTTCAGAACCAGGTATACTCTGACCAAATTTCTCCCATCTGTGCTAGAAAATCTTTAAATTCTTTGCTTTCTGCAAACCAGTTGTTTTAAAGTTGTTCTCAGGTTGTAATAACTTAATAAAGGTTTAGCTAGAGGCTTTTTTGGTCTATGTGTGTGTGTGTGTGTTTTCCTGTCCGTGTGTATAATAATACATAAACTAAGATTTCATGGAGAATATTTTCAGGTCTTTTTTTTCAATTTCTTATTTTTCTACTGAATGGGGCTACAGATTAATGCTACCATTTAAATAGTTTCAAATGCTATTTAAAATAGATGTGGGCAGGGGGTGCCTGGGTGGCTCAGTTGATTGAGCACCAGACTTTGGCTCAGGTCATGATCTCACAGTTGTGGGTTCAAGCCCTGCATCGGGCTCTGTGCTGACAGCTCAGAGCCTGGAGCCTGTTTTGGACTGTGTCCCTGAGCCCCTCCCCAGCTCACGCTCTGTCTCTCTCTAAAAGATAAGTAAACATTAAAAAAATTTTAAACATAAATAAAATAAAATAGATGTGGGCATCACATACCTTGAGTAATATTGTTCAGAAGAAAACAAATATTTGTGAGCCTATAACGTATCAGTTATTATGTTGGATTTTTAAATAAAACAAATTTTGTTCAAAAATTGTTATGATAATTTAATTAACAGATAATATATATAATAAAGTCAAATTTATTAAGTAAATACTAAATGCAGATATGCTAATAAATCAGATATGCTAAATTGATATAATATCAGTTTATATTCAGTACCATTTTAAAATAGATATTATAAATGTGTTTGCAATAGAATTAAAGTGTTAAGAGATGAATAGTAAATAAATTTTTTAAAATGTTGACAAGCACCTAGAGCTTATCTTAATTACACCACTCTTTGCCAAAATTGTATTTTTAAGGAGCAAAAATCTGAATGACATAGATGTCAAAAGCTAACTGTATCAGGGCACCCGGGTAACTCAGTAAGTTAAGTGTCCAACTTCAGCTGAGGTCATAATCTCATGGTTCCCAAGTTTGAGCCCTGAATCAGGGTCTGTGCTGACAGCTCAAAGCCTGGAGTTTGCTTCAGCTCTTGTGTCTCCCTCTCTCTCTACCCCTCCTCTGTTCGTGTTCTCTCTCTCTCTTTCAAAAATAAACATTTTTTAAAAAGTACCTTTTAGGAATTTTGTAAAGAATGTTTAAAGTCATTTATGGAAATAAAATCATGCACATCTAGAACTCATATTAAAAAAGTCATTAATGATACACATTTTACTTGCAAATTACAGTCCTCAAAATTTAATGATAAGTCTGATATTATTTACTCCATCTATAAAGGTTGAATTATAGGGTTGCCTGGGTGGCTCAGTCAGTTAAGCAGTTAAAGGTCTGGATCTTGATTTTGCCTCAGGTCATTATCTCAAGGTTTGGGAGATCAAGCCCCATGCTGGGCTCTGTGCTGACCGTGAGAAACCTGCTTGGTATTCTCTCTCCCTATCTCTCTGCCTCTCTCACTCCCTCTCTCTCTCTCTCTCTCTCTCTCTCTCAAAATACACAAATGAACATTTAAAAAAATAAATGAATAAAGGTTGAACTTTATTGTAGTAATGCTACAAAAGAATGAGAGAAGTAGTGATTCATTAAGTATCAATGAGTAATGGAGTCTGGTAAGAATAGCAAACATTTCCACAACACTTACAAAACTCTAAGCACCTAATATGTTTACTTAAGCCTCTTACCTAATCCTAATTTAAAGAAGAGAAAACTGAGGGCAGTGAAGTTCCATAATGTGCACAAGGAAACACATTTATTAAGGTAGGAGCTTATTAGACTCAATCCTGGGCCATCTAGTCAGAGTCTGCTCTCTTAACAATGATGTCATACAAAAGAGATATGAAGGGAAGAGTAGAAACAGAGAGAGAACTGGGATGGGAGAAAAGAGAGAACAGGATACAGGTAATGATAGATGATTTATAAATAGATGATAGATGAGAGAGAGAGAGAGAGTGTAAAAAGACAAATGGTAGGGAGGTTTACAAACTCCTTTCCTCTCTGATTGCTCTCTTGGGCTGACACAGACTGGCACCGTTAATCTACATGAGAATGGTGGTGGCTGTTCCTACCCCTCTTCAGCAGCCTTCCTGCCTGTCTATTCAGAAACACTCAGGAAACATCTCAAGTACAGCATCCGTGAGGCAGCGCCCAGTCTCTCGGCCACACATATCACAGGTGGTAAATCAAATGTCCTCATTGTTGATACAAGTAATTTTAACATCTTTATTTTCTTCTGATGGATGAGCAGAGGGCACTGGCCTCTTTCTGAATGATTGCAACTACATAAAAGAGTCATGGCTTTGGGTTATTTTACTATAGAAAGCATCTTTTGCCATGGGTCACTGCAGATTTTATTTCAAGGAGATTAATCCTCCTGAAGGAGAAAGATAAATATGTGGTATATTACTTCTGAGTAGCTCTCACGGATGTGCAGAATTAACTGATAATGATGCTTACCGATGCTATTGAGGACAAGGGATATTTGGTCTAGGGCTGCATTCATCATCCAGAGAACAAGGGGCCATTCAAGGATCCCGGGCATACTTCTTTCCCTGTTTCTGTGCATCGTGAGCTATGGACTGAGGGACAAGACTTGACATATCCTTTAACCAGGGAAGAGAAGCAGAGCACTGCTAGCACAGATATTGTTTAATCTTGTGCATACTTATGTGTTTCCACATACTAATATTCTCTCAGTTGTTTCAGATCAAAGATAGGGTTATGACACCCGATCAGCAGTGACTTGTCTAAGTCCATATGCCAGAAGATAGATTTTTTTTCTGGTATATTCTTCTAAAATTATAGAATTAGATGGAAAAAAAAAACATAACTTTTATCTAACATCAGATTATACTGACTATAATCTTTTAATTTATTTATTTTCTTTTAAAAATTGACTTGAATACTTTTCCATTCCCTTCTCATCTGAGTCAACAAGCTTTAGAGTACATAATATATCAAAATGCTAATATATAACTCTATATCCCTCTAAAACTTTGTGTAGTTTACAACAAAATATTTTGTTAGAATAATTCTTTTAAACCAAGCTTTTTTCTATTAAACATTTCCTCTTAAAATGTTGATAGTCCTAATCTCACCAACCTGTTTCAAGTCCTGCTATTGATCTTGTACCTGAAATACAATCCATTATGCAATAGATGAAGTCACAGAACACCTGTGCCTAGAGTATTTTATTTTATTTTATTTTATTTTATTTTATCTTTCTAAATGCTTTTTAAATTTATTTTGACAGAGAAAGCCTGCATGCACGCAAGTGGGGGAGGGGCAAAGAGAGAGAGAGAGAGAGAGAGAGAGAGAGAGAGAGAGAATCCCAAGCAGGCTCCAGGCTCAACATTGTCCAGGCTCAACATTGGGCGGTATCTCAAGACTGTGAGATCATGACCTGAGCCAGAATCAAGAGTCAGATGCTTAACCGACTAGACCACCAAGGACCTCCCCCCACCCCTGCCACCACCAAACTTAAAATATTTATCTATGCCATTTTATTTTTATTTATATATTTTAATATAAAATTTATTGTCAAATTGGTTTCCATACAACACCCAGTGCTCATCCCAACAGGTGTCCTCCTCAATGCCCATCACCCACCCACCCCGCCCTCCCACCCCCCATCAACCCTCAGTTTGTTCTCAGTTTTTAAGAGTCTCTTATGTTTTGGCTCCCTCCCTCTCTAACCTTTTTTTTTCCCTTCCCTTCCCCCATGGTCTTCTGTTAAGTTTCTCAGGATACACATAAGAGTGAAAACATTTGGTATCTGTCTTTCTCTGTATGACTTATTTATCTACACAATGAAATACTATGTGGCAATGAGAAAGAATGAAATATGGCCTTTTATAGCAACGTGGATGGAACTGGAAAGTGTTATGCTATCTAGGCCATTTTATTTTATTCTACTTTATTTTTTAAAATATATGAAATTTATTGTCAAATTGGTTTCCATACAACACCCAGTGCTCATCCCAACAGGTGCCCTCCTCAATATCCATCACCCTCCCTCCCTTCCCTCCCACCCCCCATCAACCCTCAGTTTGTTCTCAGTTTTTAAGAGTGTCTTATGCTTTGGCTCTCTCCCACTCTAACCTCTTTTTTTTTCTTCCCCTCCCCCATGGGTTTCTGTGAAGTTTCTCAGGATCCACATAAGAGTGAACACATATGGTATCTGTCTTTCTCTGTATGACTTATTTCACTTAACATAACACTCTCCAGTTCCATCCACGTTGCTACAAAGGGCCATATTTCATTCTTTCTCATTGCCACGTGGTACTCCATTGTGTATATAAACCACAATTTCTTTATCCATTCATCAGTTGGTGGACATTTAGCCTCTTTCCATAATTTGGCCATTGTTGAGAGTGCTGCTATAAACATTGTGTCAGTACTCCTGTATCCCTTGGGTACCCCTATGTATTAGTACTCCTGTATCCCTTGGGTAAATTCCTAACAGTGCTACTGCTGGGTCATAAGGTAGGTCTATTTTTAATTTTTTGAGGAACCTCCACACTGTTTTCCAGAGTGGCTGCACCAGTTTGCATTCCCACCAACAGTGCAAGAGGGTTCCTGTTTCTCCACATCCTCTCCAGCATCTATAGTCTCCTGATTTGTTCTATCTAGGCCATTTTAAAAGAAATCTATCTTCAATCTCTCTGTTTTTCTAAATTCATTCTTTTCTGATTTTACCCATTTTTTTTCTTTTTCTCATGAATGTTTCAGCCTTCTTTCCTCCAGAGGGATTGTAAAAATCTTGTTCTCTCTTATTTATTGTCTAAAATTAAATTATGATTCCTTTTTAAGCCCATTCATTCTAGATGAGACAGGTAGTCACATGAGGTGTTAAGATATGAGACAACCTTCAACAACTATAGAAACAAAAAGGAAGTTGATGGTCCTCTCGAGTTACAACAAGCAGCTCCTTACATGACCAGAAATTTCTATGTGAGCTTGATGCCAGTGAAGTAAACAATGTCTTCCAAAGTTAAAAACAATAATAAAACTTGCAAAAACCCAATAATCTCTAATCACCTATGCTAAACCTTGATGTAATTATAAGAAGATCTATGAATCTTGAGGGCTGGTAGCTCCCAGTCAACAAAATTCTAAGAGTAAATATTTCATGGTTTAATGATTCTTACAGTGAATGGGTGATTTATTTTCTTTTATAAATTTTAAACATTTTAATCTGCAACCTAACAATTTATTATTTGGGAAAACCAAAAATGAAATGGAGAGGAAATGAATTACATAAACAGAAATCAGCATTTTATTTAAAAATATGTTCTGGAGGACACCAAATTATTAGTCCATCTAGAAGACTTTGTATCAGTGCAAATAAAATTGTATTTTATCCTACTTTACTGTCACAATATTTGTAATCCAAGGTATGCTCTTTTCTCTCTTCCATGTAGTTACAATTTTAAGGTACATATTACAACTCTGATATTTCTATTGTCTTTTACTGAGCATAACTGTTTAGTGAAATAGATACATATAGAATGCTGAAAATTATATATCTATCTATATAAATATATACATATATATGTTATTTTACACTTTATATATGTTAATGCTAACA
Source organism: Acinonyx jubatus (assembly GCF_027475565.1). NCBI lineage: Eukaryota > Metazoa > Chordata > Mammalia > Carnivora > Felidae > Acinonyx > Acinonyx jubatus. The sequence continues at coordinate 90,330,004 of NC_069385.1, read as the reverse complement.
TTAAAATACCTGTAATTTGATAAAATTGTATACCTTTTTCACTAATCTACATGTGCCACCCATCATATTCTGATATATTATGCACAGATTTAATGAAAAATATTCTATTCCAACTAACCTTGAATTCTGTTTCAGAGTCCCAGCTCTCCTGCTCTGGGATATATCATTAAGGTTTTGGGGTAGTCATAAATTAACATTCTTTCTAGAATGATTTCTTTAGTAGTTTTTAGCTCTTCTCATTCATCCTTTCTTCATTATTAAACTTTTATGTGTTCCAGATGCTTATATTAACTATATGGAAGATGTAGTCATTTTTATCAAGGGATGCTTAATTTATTAAGGGATTTATTAGACTTGAAGGGGAATTTTCCTTATATTGCAATATTTATTATAACAGAAATTTGCACTTGGTGCTATGACCTCACAGAAAAGAAAAACTGATACTAAGATATGGAGAAGGCTACCTGTTCTTCAGCTATCCTGAAAAACTGAAACAGAATTAGCTTAACCAAAAAAGAAAGAAAAATAATATTTTGGTTGAAAGAAATAGCATGAGAAAACACACTGAGGAATGAAAAAAAAAGCAGAGCCAATTGCTAATAATTTGTTGGCTGTAATACATGAAGTGTTGATGATCGTGGTGGGGTGGGGTGGGGTGAGTACTAAGACATGAAACTGGAGAAACGTACAGTGAACATACTGTGAAGAGCCTCTGCTAATGAGCTACAAACATTCTTTGGAAGGCGATGATTGCTCAGGGAGGCAATGAAGAGAGGTTAAACCAAGAAGAACCCTGAAGAGATATACAGTTGGCAAAGTGCAGTGCAGCATTGCAGATGATACATTCTAGATAGTTATAAAAGATAAGCCAAGGACTCTCCTGCCTCTACTTCTCCTTCAATCTACTTCGTATATTTTACCACCAAACTGAAGGACTTGTCTATTCTCACAATCTATAATTTCTCTCTTCTTATTTTTTTCTGAAACCATTCACTCAATATTCAATTTTCGTCTAACTTTACAGATGCATTTGATAGATTTGATTGCTTTCATTTTCTTTAAATCTTTCTTCACTTGGCTACTGGAACCAACACTGTCTTGTTCTTTCTGCTGCATTGCTGTTTCCTTCTTTTCCTTGTTTACTGATGTATCTTCATTTCCCAAACCTCTAATGTGAGAGTTTCTCATGACTCAGTTAACTAATTTCTTTTCTCTACCTGCACCCACTTCTTTAGTATTTTTATGCTGTCTCAGGGCTTTGTCATTTATAGCTAATGACCCATGAATGTAAATCTTCAATTTAGGGGTGCCTGGGTGGCTCAGTCACTTAAGGGTCTGACTTTAGCTCAGGTCATAATCTCACAGTTTGTGAGTTCAAGCCCTGCCTCAGGCTCTGTGCTGACAGCTCGGAGCTCGGAGCCTGAAGCTTGAAGCCTGCTTCAGATTCTGCGTCTCCCTCTCTCTCTATCCCTCCCCGGCTGGTGCTCTGTCTCTCTCTGTTTCTCAAAAATAAATAAATGTAAATCTTCAATTTAGTCTTCTCTCTTCAACTCAGGCTTCTAGATTTTATATTAAACTGCCTCCTCCCCATTTCACAGAATTTCAGAATTAATATGTTTGAAAACAAAATTCCAAGCTCCCTCTCCAAATGATCTCTACCTACAACCCTCCCAATCTCACTTAGTGGACCTTCCTTGGTGGACCTGCCACCAATCCTGTTACTCAGGAAAAATATCTCTAGGTGAAAATTGATCCTAGTATTCTAGAATATAAGCTCCATGAGGTAAGCAATTGTGTTTCTTTTGTTCACTGATGTATCTCCATGACTTAGAAAAAAGCTTAATGTATTGTAGTTACTCAAAAAATGTTGAATTGAAATGAAGATTTACCTTAAAGTTTACATCTAATTAGTCAGGATATAAGGACAGATTTATTTATTTTTTAAAAGACAAAATTGAAGTGCTCATTATTATCCTTATGGATACCACTCTGGTCCAAGTTAACATTATCCTGTGGCAAGATCATTGCTATAGCCTATTGTTTCTTTTCTTTTCCTCTCTAGTGTATTCAAAAATTGGTACAACCAGTTAAAACTGATTAAAAAATACATACTAACATTTCTATTCAAACCTCTCCATTTGTACACCATATCACTAACAGTAAAACTTAAATATTTAAAGTAACCAATCTGTCTCTTTATAACCTTTCTGAGTTTATCTGTTACTCTTGGTTTTCTTTTATCCAGACTCATGTATTCCTCACTGTTTCTCAAACTTCAGGTATACTTCTGCCTCTGGGCCTTTGCACTGATTGCTTGCTGTGTCTGGAATGCTTTCCCTTTAGATATCTGCAGGGTGTATCCTTTCATTACCTTATGTCTTACTCAAATATTATGAATGAGGACTTCCTTCATCATGTTATTCAAATGACAGCCTCTCTCCAATCTCTGACACAACTTCCTTGCTTTATATTTTTCTTTGTTACTTCACTCATTTGAACATCTCTTTTAATTTGTGTATTTATTTATTGTCTTTCTTTCCCACTAGAATGTAAGCTCCATGAGATTAGGATAGTTTGTTTGTTTTATTTAATGATAAATCATCAGTGCCAAGAGCAGTGCCCCATACATAGCAGGAAACTGCTGTTTTCCCTAAACCTCACTTTTTTGCTCAAGGTTTCCCTGAGAGTCATATGTGGATCATATTATAACAGATCTCCCTGTTTCCATTTTTATGTCTCTAGTGAATTGCCTACAAATACATCTTTTTCTTTTTTTTAATGTTTACTTATTTATTTTGAAGACAGAGTGCACTCGAGCTCAAGTGAAGGAGAGGCAGAGAAATGGAGAGAGAAAGAGAGAGAGAATCTCAAGCAGGATCCATGCTCTCAGTGTGGAGCTCCATTCCACAACCATGAGATCATGACCTGAGCCAAAATCAAGAGTCAAATACTTAACTGACTGAGCCACACAGGGGACCTACAAAATTTTCAATCGTGGCTTCTTCCAATTGTTTTCTATCTTTATTTTCTCCTAATAGTTATTTTCCTTCACAGCCCTAATAAACATCTGAATTCATGTTGTCTCTTTCTTTTTCATTTTTACTAGAAGAAAGATTGCACTAGCACAGGGAATTTTCCTGATTTATTTCCCTCAAAAAGACTTGTCCAATAAATAAATAAAACCTCGGCTATGGGTACAACTGGATTGTTATGATTATGACATTTCTGAAATAAAATGCATCTCTATTCCAAAAACATATTTTTTAAATAAAGGAAACTTTAATAATGATTCAAGTTCTATTATGGTATAATTAAAGTAAATAAAACTAATGTAGAAGTAGAACATAAATTTGAAACAAAATTAATGTTTAAATGGGATCTTTTTATTTTTCGTGAACATTAAAATTAAATTCAAAATTGAATATTACTATGAAAGCTTTCACGTCTTTGGTACATAATGTTGGTAAGTATTTATGTGATAACTATAATTTGTATTATTCCAATCACATTCCAGCACTGGTAGGGGTTTTTTTCTGGTGGACATTGACATGTTCTACTTGAACACACCTTTCAATTTCCTGTAGTGATTTCTACAAGGCTGTTTCCATTGCCCTTCTGCCTGACCATATGGCCAAGCCATTGGCCACCTGCCTGGAGCTATAAAAATCAAGACATCATTTCAAGAAGCATGCAAGTTAGCCCACCTTCTTTGATTAGAATGGTGGACTTCCAAACAGGCTGTTGTCTATTTACCTTGGAACTGCCATCCACAAACCAAGCAGCTCTTTGTTGGTCAGTTGAGTGTTGTTTGCAGGGTGCAGTTCAAGCTATGATAGAATCTGGCAGCTCCTTAATAGTTCCAAAATCAGTCCAAAGGGAAAAGTGGCTCCATACTTGTTAAGTGTCTCCTCTTTACATTACCTTGGTAGCATGATCCTCTATAAACCATTTTCATTTTATTATAGAACTATTCTGGGCCTTACCTTCCCTGATGGAATTTTTTTTTTCTAATATCATCCAAGACATCATACGTGTTTCAGGTTTCAAGATTGTTTGATGTCCTGGCCATAGGGTGAGTTTCAATTAGTGTCTGATAGAAAGCTAGTAATTGACTCTCAAATGGAAAATCTCTAGTTCAAAGTTCTGGCTGTTGTCTCTGAAGCCACTCTCAGGCTTTTTCCAGTAAGCACCAGTCTATACTCTACACGCAGGTATCAGAGAATTTGTCCATGCCATCTTTCCAGCTTCCATTCTACCCTGTAGCATCTCAGGAAACCTTATTTTTTTCCCAGACAGCATGTCCAATTATTATTGCTTGAAGGGCAGATTTATATGCATTCTGTTTGACAGGAATAGTTTCCCCGACAAATGCAATGTACATCCCTAAATATATCCAGGTAGAAGAGACAGAGCCACATAAATATATCAACTTTTGCCCCAGCTTTCACCTTAATTTTATTTTTCTTCTGTATTGAAATTCAACTGAGAAATGGAATATTACTATCAAAACTTTCACATCTTTGGTACACGACTTTGGGAACTGTTTATATGGAAACTATAATTTGTATCTTCGACAGGATTCATGAATGTAATTTGCTAGGAGATGAGAGGATGAAAGTTAAACATCTGTAAAATAAGTTGAAATGGAAAAAAAGTATGCAAAGTGTGATCTGCTTGTAACATATTTTCATTTGTTTCAGTTTGCTTGGCTTTCCATCCGAAAAGTGAATTAGATTTTGATCTCTTATAAATCTCCATAAATTCAAAACTGTGTGAATTTAGTTACAAAGTTTTTAGAGTCAATATAGGCCAATATATTTCTCATAAATAAAGACTTGGATTAAGATGAATTCTTTGGAATCATATTGCTCTAATTTAAACAGAAATGTAATTTAACATATTCTTTTTCATCTCATGTAGTGTTAACTAGACCTCAGATTTGTACTTGGATTTGTACTTTCCTAAAAAGCAAAAAAAAAAAAAAAAAAAATCAACAAAGGAAAAAAGAAGAAAAAAATGTCAGATTCTGTGTCATTGTGGCATTAGTAGGAAATAAAGACAAATGGCTATTTGACACCCTGGCTGTTTGGATAACATTGATCCCAATATTTCTTTAATAAAACCACATATTCAAACTCAGTTCCCCTCTCAGGTGCCTTTTCTGGACCTGGAGTCTCCCTATCTTATTCTGTAAAGATTTGAAAGAAGATCTACATACTTTTTAAGAGATTAGATAAGTACAATTCACATTTTTTCGATTTCTAAATGAAAAAAAATTGAAATGGTGAAAGAAAATAAAAGAATTGTCCCGTTATTCTTTTAATTCAATTTCTAAATAATATTTTTAGTAACTTGTCTTTCTCTCATTTTACATAGGATGGAATAAAGTAGATATAGTGAAATTTATTTTCAAATGATAATTTTAAAAATCAAATCAATAAACTATGCAAAAAAAACTGCATTATTCTACTCCTTAACTTATGAACCTGTCCTTTATTAACTAAAAGATCATACTAATTTCCTGATCTTATAATATACTGATCAGTTTTATACATCAATGTGTATTAAAGGCATTCTATGACACCATTCATGGTCATCCAGAATGATTCAATGTCCTTCTTGTCTTTAAAAAAATGTTTTTTAATGTTTATTTATTCTTGAGAGAGAGAGACAGACAGACAGACAGACAGAACACAAGTAGGGGAAGGGCAGAGAGAGAGGGAGACACAGAATCCAAAGCAGGCTCCAGGCTCTGAGCTGTCAGCACAGAACCCGATGCAGGGCTTCAACTCACAGACTGCGAGATCATGACCTGAGCTGAAGTCAGATGCCCAATCAACTAAGCCACCCAGGCACCCCATATGTCCTTCTTGTCTTTAGAACAAGATGTAGCCTCTCTTATGGCATAAATCGTGTGAGAGGACTTGAGAGGTCAGCCTAACACACCAAAACCCAGGGAGTCACAACAGGATGTTCATTCTGTTTTATTGTTTTAAATCAATTGACAGCTCTGATTCCTGTGTAGCAGAAGAAAGTATTGAATGTCTTTTTGAGTCCCTCAAATTGCCATCAACATGCATAGTATTTATTCTCTGTTGGATACAAAACTGATTGAAAACAACATGGCCATCTTATGTATGATTCATAAAGAATTATTTCAATTAGATTGTTAATGCCATGATGTTTTCTGTATGACACTTACATGGGACATCTTGTACTTCCCAACCAACAGTTTATAGTTGTTCCCATGCAATTTCCTCTTAGATAAAAGGGCGGCCATGCCTCAATATATGATTATACAAAAGATCTAATTTGACTTGGGGTTCTATGTATTTCACATGCCTATATATTTTTAAAATATTAAATATTAAAATATTAATTGAGTTAATGGAAACGATGGCTGACTCGCTCACAGATCTCCAATGATGTAGAACATTTTCTTTCTATGTATTTACAATTTCAAAAGGTAAAACATCCTGGATGGTAAACTCAGAGACAGTCTTATCTTCTCCCTGGAGAAATCTGTTTACATTCTAACAGGTAAGGACCCAAGGACTCTCCTCTACTCTTAGGAGAGTAGATATTCACGATTGTATATAAGCGGAGATGTTTGTATTTTTAGGTCCCTTTCCTAGAGGATGATCTTTCCAAACATGTAGGTTTATGACATCTGGCTCTCATTACATCATCTGTGGGGTGTTATCATGAGGGACCAAACCCACCAAGTTACTTTGTCTGGTGTTTTGGTTCTGATCTCTGAGCAAGGTGCCTCTCGCGTTTCTTCTAGTCGATTAGCTACTGCTCTCTCTCTCTCTCTCTCTCTCTCTCTCTCTCTCTGTGTGTGTGTGTGTGTGTGTGTGTGTGTATGTTGGGTAAACTCTTCAGTAATTCTGATTTAATTAGGTATAAATTCCCAGATGTAGAACCTGTAGTATCCCTTACTGGGCAGCAGAGTTGACTGATGCCATGACATCTATAGTGAGGAAAAACAGCCCTATAGCTGAAATTGTCAAAAGAGTAAGTCCTGAAGGATCCTTATTCTGCAGGCCAATCTATTTAGAGTTGTTTCTCTTGGAAACTTTAAGTGGAAGAAAGAAATTTAAATATATGCATACTTTTGTCTTTGATACAATAATATCATTAATTGTGTCACTTTCCTTAGCTTCAGTTTCCTTATTTCTTAGACGTTTATGCACAATAATTGTCTGATTTCATTCACAGGACCGGTATCAAAACTAATTTACAATATGATGGAAACGTTTTGTGCTCTTTGATGTTTTATGCCAATGAGTTATTTAAAATAAGCTTACCTTTTGGGGCACCTGGGTGGCTCAGTCAGTTGGGCATCTGACTTCAGCTCAGGTCATGATCTCGCAGTCCGTGAGTTTGAGCCCTGCATGGGGCTCTGTGCTGACAGCTCAGAGCCTGGAGCCTGCTTCGGATTCTGTGTCTCCCTCTCTCTCTCTGCCTGTCCCCGCTCATGCTCTGTGTCTCTCAGTCTCAAAAATGAATGTTAAAAAAATTTAAAGAAATAAAATAAGCTTACCTTTCTATTCTCTACCTTTTTCATATTCTATGTTCAAAAGGCTTTGAAGAGTAAATATTTAATTTGGGAAATGTTGCATATTTTTCCCTTGCTTGAAAATTTACCACACTGTATAATTCAGAGAATTCCACAAAGTTCAATACTATTTTTTTTTCTACTTGGTCAAGTTATTTGACCATAGAAAGTTGTTTTCCTTAACAGCTTTACACAACATGCATATCTTAGTGAACAACAAAAAACCATCAAGAGCCTTCAGTAAGGCTTCTTTTGACTCCTCAAGGAATAATAAATATCAGTGGTGCCCAGTCCCTGCTGTCTGTAAACTACCAGAAACATTCTCCTTTAAGAATCATGTTCATCTTTATAGCCTTCTTTCCTCCTCTGTGGATGGCACTGCTCTTTTTCAATGCCCTATGACTTCTTCGGTCAGCTTGACAGAGGAGATATGAGTACTGTGACAGCAGGACTGGAAGGGTCTGAAGAAGGCCAGGTGGTTGTGAAGGAATTTCTTCAATGTTAGCAGATTTTACAATCTTTATTATGTAACATGAGTTCTTCTATTTTGAAAGTTAGGATTTCAATTAAAAGAAACAGAAAGATGTTGACTTTCACCATTCACAATTCTGCTATAATTTCAGGTGTTTCATGATGAAAAGAAAAGAAAAACGTAACTTCAATGCCACTTTTGTTTCTATTCTCTGTGCCTCATTATTTGGCATCAGGAGATGTGCACTGATGCAAAGCTGTTAAATTTTTGACATTGCCAGGTATCTTGGACTGGTGCTATGTGTCCTTAGACTGACGCTACTCTTCACTACTTTTCTCCATCTCTTCTTTTCTATGCTTAGCTCCCTAAGGGCTGTTCAATAAAGAGTCAATAAAAATTGTTGAACTGTTCAGCTTTTTATTGAGAGTCTTGACGCTACAGCCCCACAGGAGCCCACTGAAAAGAGGATTAGCCTCGTTACCATAAAGAGGCAAAGAGAATGCCAAGGACAAATAAAGGCATAAAACCAGACTGCAGTGTACTGTAATTCACCAACTTAGCAGTAGAAAAGAGTAAGGTGGGCAAGACACTAGCATCAGAGGAAAGCTGATACTCTAAAAAGACAAAGTGTTTATGAAATAGAGCTTTAATTTATAAGTTGCACTTATCCATTTTTATTTACATAAATACAAATGGTCCCTATTAAGTAGAGTAATTTCTTCTACTAAAAAGTTCAGTATACCTTGATACAGACAAGTTTATTTAAGTGTCATTGCATACATAAAGCCCCTCTACTAAGAGTGGTCATGTTTTGATACTTTTCATTATAGAAGCATCCAGCTACAACCTATAAGCAATATTCTAATTACTCTTGCTTTGCTATCCTTCTATATGAAAAACTGAGAATTTATTTAAAAACATTTTTTGTAGAAAAAAATGTAAAATATAACATATAACAGTTGGAATAACTTTATATATGAGGAGGAAGGATAAAGAACAGCCACACTATAATTTGAAGGACCAAATGAAAAAAATGAAAAATGTCTATTTTCATCCGAATTTCTCATTCATTTATTCACTTGACTTGATTGGGCATTCTATTTGGAGCTAAGTGTATAGACATGAATATAACCTAAACTCTGACCTTAAGGCCTATATTTACATCATTTGAATGTACTGTAAAGTGATGTGTAGGCAGACACAAGAAAATTATTGGTAATATTTGTGTCAGTAGAGACTGAAATATGATGAAACAAAATGGTCATTTGGTTTTTAATAAATCAGAATGCATTACTAAGCAATTGTTTTGGTAAATAAGCTCTAAATTATTCAGAATATTATAAACCTTTTTGGTTTGTGCTAGGTCCTATTGAAAGTGAAGAATTATAGGAGCCCCTGGATGGCTTAGTCTATTGTGTCTGATTCTTGGTTTCGGCTCAGGTCATGATCTCACAGTTCATGAGTTCGAGTTCCGCATTGGGCTCCATGTTGATAGTGCAGAACCTGCTTGGGATCTCTCTCTGCCTCTCTCTGACCCTCCCCCCGCTCTCTCTCTCTCTCTCTCTCTCTGTCTGTCTCTCTCAAAATAAATAAACCTAAAAATTAAAAAAAAAGAAAATGAAGAATTACAAAGCATTTCACAGAATGAGTGTGTCCATGTTGCACAGATTTTATATAAAACTTAGTAGGTAAGTACTTCTTGTCTAAAATTCAAAAATCAACAATGTCTGAAACAATGTGTTAGATAAAACAATTATTATATTTGATTGTTGTGTTGTTACTAATTCCCTTGTATAAAAAAAGATGCTTTTCACAATAGATTCTAAAACAGAAAGCAAAACACTGATCATCATTACAAACCTTTCTAGACTGATATTTCTCAATTCTGGTAGTGACCTTGCGAATACTTAAAAACTTCATCAAGTGCGTCTAATGTGGAGTCAAGTTTAAGAGGCACCCTTCTAACTCTAATTAAAAAAAAAACAAACAAGCAAAAAACTAGAACTCAAGAGCATGCTTAATAGCTTAAGTTTCTGGGATTCTGGTTTTTTGATAGCAGCCACAAATAACTTGAGACACTGTGGAAAAGATATTTTAAACATTATAGATGACAATTTATTTGTGCATCATAAAAATGTTCACAAGTAATAAAAATAAAAATTAGTATTAAACATTAACTAATAGACAGTTCATAATAAAATAGAAACATGATACTTTTAATATAAATATAAATTAACATATTATCTTTTATTTTTATTTTGAGGTAATTTCAAGTTTATAGTGAAGTGGTAAATATAATAAGAGAGTCATTTTTTTCCTAAGACTTTTGAGAATAAGTTGCTGACAGGATGCCCCATCATCCTAAAATCTTCAGTAATATTTCTTTATTGCTTACAAAAAAAAAGACAACAAAACAAAAACAAAAACAAAACAAGACCAAAAAAAACCAAGAAAACAAAAGACTTTTGGGTAAACAAATATATACACAAAAAAATCAGGACATTAAAACTGATATATTAGGATCATCTAATTCATCCTCACCATTTATAATTCGCCAATTATTTCAAAAATGTCCTTTTTAGCAAAATGATTCAGTTCATGATAATGTGCAACATTCAGTTATTAATCTCTCATTCCCTTCAATCTGGAACAACTCCACAGTCTTGCATTGACATTCATGACCTTGAAACTTCTGAAGATTACCAGCAGCTATTTTGAAGAATGGGCCTCTATTTGGGTTTGTTTGATGTTTCCTTATGACTCAATTCTGGTAATGCATCTTTGGCAAAATATCATAAAAATGAGAAGTAATGATGTATTCTCATTGCATCCATTACATGGCAGGCACACAATTTAAATTCCCTCATTACTTATGATGTTAACATTGACCTCTTGACTAAGGAGGTGTCTTATGACTCCACTGTGCAGTTACTATTTTTTCCTTTTGTAATCAATAAGTACTTTGTGTGGAGATTATATAAATATTTTGTTATTTGTCAAGCCTTTGTCCATTAGATTTAGTATCTTCTGATTTGTTTTCTTGGCTGAATTAATTATTAAAATAATGTTTTTGCTCTTTGTGATATCCTTTAGCAGAGATATTAAATCATGGAGTTTGGAATATTTGTAAAAATAAATTCATGTTAAACTCTCTTAGTTGATTGAATACTCCCACTTAGAAGGCATTTTCTCTTCTCTCCAACTTGGACTCAATCTATTACTGTACTGCTTGACTCTGTTTTAGTATATTCAATCTTTTCTGTTGCTAAATTTAGAAGTTAAGAATGTGAGTTTCTAAGGAATGTGTGCTCAGGTCACTGCTGGAACTGCAATTTCACCCATTATAATTGTGCCACCTTGAAATGCATCTGTGATGCATTGATCAATTCATAATGATCCATGTATCTTCCCTTCTCCAATCTGTCCACATTTCTGGTATGTGCTAAGAGACAATTCTCGTAGGATATTTTCACATTTCAGCATGCTCTGGACCTTCTGAGTAAATTGTAAATAGCAAGATAAAAGATAAAGAATGTGATCTCTAGTATTGTTATAGTTATTATTATTAAAATTATTGCCTTAATTAATTTTTTGTCCATGATTTCCTCGATTTAGGTTCACTAAAGTGGATTCATTCCAGTCTGATCCTTAGAATGTGTTTTTTTTCTTTGTCTTTCTTTCTTACTTTCTTTCTTTCTTTCTTTCTTTCTTTCTTTCTTTCTTTTTCTTTCTTTAAATCCAAGTTAGTTAACATATAGCCTAGTACTGATTTCAGGAGTAGAATTTAGTCATTCATCACTGACACCCAATGCTCATCGGAACAAGTGACATACTTAATACTATCACCCATTTAGCCCATCTCCCTACCCAACACCTCTCCTACAACCCTCAGTTTATCTTCTGTATTTAAGAGTGTCTTATGGTTTGCCTCTCACTCTGGTTTTGTCTTATTTTTCTTCCCTTCCCCTTTGTTCATCTGTTGTGTTTCTTAAATTCCCTAATGGGAAAAATCATATGATATTTGTCTTTCTCTGACTTATTTAGCTTAGCATAATACACTCTAGTTCCATCCACATTGTTGCAAATGACAAGATTTCATTCTTTTTGATCGCCAAGCAGTATTATATAGATATACCACATATTCTTTATCCGTTCATTAGATGAACATTTGGGGTCTTTCCATAATTTGGCTACTGTTGATAGCACTGCTATAACCTTTGGCATGGATGTGCCCCTTCGAATCGGCTACTTTTTATTCTTTTTTTTAAAAAATATAATGTATTGTCATATTGGCTAACATACAGTGTGTAAATAAATACCTAGTAGTGCAGTTGCTGGGTTGTAGGGTAGTTCTATTTTTATTTTTTTGAGGAAACTTCATAGTGATTTCCAGAGTGGCTGCACCAGTTTGCATTCCCACCAATAGTGCAAGCTGGTTCCCCTTTCTTACATCCTTGCCAATATCTGTTGTTTCTGAGTTATTCATTTTAGCCATTCTGACAGGTATAAGATCATATCTCATTGTGGTTTTGATTTGTAATTCTCTGATGATTAGTGATATTGAGCATTTTTTCATGTGCCTGATAGCCATTTGGATGTCTTCTTTGGAAAAGTGTCTATTCATGTCTTCTTCCCAATAATCACTGGATTATTTATTTTTTGGATGTTGAGTTTGATAAGTTGTTTATAAATTTTGGATCCTAACCCTTTTTCCAATATGTCATTTGTAAATATTTTCTCCCATTCCATCGGTTGCCTTTTAGTTTCATTGATTGTTTCCTTCACTGTGTGGAAGCTTTTTATCTTGATGAGTTCCCAATAGTTCACTTTTCCTTTTTTTTTTTTAAATGTTTATTTATTTTTGAGACAGAGCGCAAGAGAGTGGGGGAGGGGCAGAGAAAGAGGAGCAGAGGTTCCAAAGCATGCTCTGTGCTGACAGCAGACAGCTTGATGTGGGGCTCAAACTCATTAACCATGAGATTATGACCTAGGCTGAAGTTGTACACTTAACCGACTGAGTCACCCAGGTGTCCCCATTTTTGCTTTTGCTTTCCTTGCCTCCAGAGACATGTCTAGTAAGAAGTTCTGTGGCCAAGGTCAAAGATGTTGTTGCCTGTTTTCTACTCTAGGATTTTGATGGTTTCCTGTCTTATATTTAGTACTTTTAGTCTCTTTTAATCTATAAATTTCTTTTGTAAGAGTCATTCTTTTTGTTCTAATAGAGGTTAATGTATCAAAATGCATCCATATGCTTTAAAAAGCTATATGACAGAATAGATATAAAAAGGAAAGATATTCCCTGTGTAAGACATTAGACAAAAATAATGAATGTTATGAAGACTAAATCAAGATCAAGAAGAGTTCAAAAATCCCTGGGGACAATCATGAATACCAATTATGATTCCAAATATACGTAGGATAGGTAAACTAATAAGTATGGGGGAGTTTTCTACTTCATGGAATAGTGCAAAATGAAACCACACATTCAAGGTCACTCTGAGTGTTTCCTGCATCAAACAAACCACCACAGTCTGAGGAATTTCACACACATACTGCCTTTCTCTTTTCTGAGGTTGAGGAGTTCGGGAACCTTTATGATCTTTTCGCTTTATGATCATTGCTCCCCACTATGCCCCTAGCTCTCAGGTATGAGAAGTTCATTTTCTTAAAATAATTTTTATACAGATTAATTCAGAAACTAATCATGTCTTAAAAGTATGAGAGGTAAGCATAAGCTTACAGCATTCATTTATACAAGCATGCAGACACTGAGTTTGAAATTTTATGTGTAAAGGAAGAGCAGAAAAGATTAAGGAATATTACTGGAGTAGGTTGGATGCGTGTGTGTGTGTGTGTGTGTGCATGTGTGTGCCTGTGTGTGTGCGTGTGTGTGTGTGTGTGTATTTTTTAACTGATTGTGGAAATTAGGAAGGGATGAAACAATTTAAATGAGACCCAGAGCACTAGTAAAATTTTTTAATTAAAGGCATATTCAGTTAAGAAGAACATATCTTATGTTTATACTAAATACATAGAATTAAGACAGCACATGGCATATTTAGGACTTTAAAGAAAATGTTTAGTAAAGATGGAGCTTAGAGTTAGAAAAAAGGCATGTTCTTGGAGAGAAAAACAGAACCTGAGTTAGAAAGAACTTTTGTAGTCATCTGGAAGAAACTGCTCTTTAACCCAAGGGTTTTAAGGTAGATATAAACACAGTGAGATATAAGCTTTCAGAATAGCATTCTGTTGGCAATGCGGGGGTGGGATTGGGAAGAGGGTGTATCAATAAAATTGGTCTACTTTTTTGAAGTTTATTTATTTATTTATTTGTATTTATTTAGAGGAGAAGAGGTAGAAAGAGAGGGAGAGAGAATCTCAAGTGGGCTCTGTGCTGTCAGCATGGAGCCTGACATGGGGCTAGACCTCATGAACCATGAGATCATGACTTGAGCCCAAATCAGGAGTCAGATGCTCAACTGACTGAGCCACCTAGGCACCCAAACATAATTGGTCTTGAGTCCAGTTGTAAAATTGTCATTTCATGCAGAATAGCAACTGTTCAGGTCTTAATGTAAGCGATTATAGTGGATTTGGATGAATAGAGTATAGATATTAGAGATAGTTTGGAATGATGTTTACAGAGCAAAGTGATTAAATATGGCTGTGGTTGAAGAAGGAGGAACACAAGTGACATGAAGAAGACATGTAGTAATCACCAGTTTCCTACCTCGGCTATTATGTGGATGATGTCCCCTTTCATTGATAGAAGGAGCAAGGTAGATTTGTATCAAGGTGGGGATAACTCAGCTTTGAACAGTCTTTGTTGTAGGTGCTTGTAGGGCATTTAAGTGGAAAACTTCAGTGGACGTTTAAGCTTATAGGGCTGGAGCTTACAGGAGAGATTTGGTGTGGGGGATACAGATTTAGAAGTCATAAACAAGATAAGGACAATAAAATCTCCCAGGGAGAGCAACTAAAGGGAAAGGAAAATAGCTGTGATAAATGCCAATATCTAAGCTGAGTCAGAGGGGAGGATGTCACAAAGTCACCTGAGAAAGGAGCAAGTGAAATAGTAGAGAGGTAGGAGAGAGTGGTGCCACATTATTGAGTGCAAGGCACTTAGCAGAACACTTCAAAGTTACTTCTGATGTTTGAAATCTCAAAACAAAACAGTGTGGTTTGTGCCACAGGGAAGCAATTCTGTGTGGATGCAGTTTTTAGTGTAAACAGCTCCAGAAGGATAAAATATAAAAACAAGAGTATACTTATGTCTGACTCAGGATAAATAGCACTGACAATATGGGAAAGAGAACAAAGTGGTTTCAGGATATTTTAAGAAAAATCTAAAACACTAACAGCTAACAACATCTTTTTTAATTTGCCAAAATTTTTCTTAGTTCCTATAGTATTTCTTATAGCATAATTTTTTAATATGCTTTTAATCTTAATAGTATATTTTATTAGGAAAAAAATTAAATATATTGGAAATGCCTCTGTCTAGGCCTATGTGGAATTTATTACTCAAGTCTTCGTTACCTTATTAAGAGACAGAGCTGAGTAGGATAGAACTTCAAATTTCAGCCAGAAATCCAGGCAGAATAATTCTCTCATCTTTCAAAAGGACAAGCAAAATGAGTCATCTTCATGTATAGTTCCTCCAACATTTCCTTGCCAGCACTTTCTTTCCAATTTCAGTGTTTGTACACTGCATCACATGACACAGTGACAACTACTATATATTTTTGATACAGCATAACTGCAGCATATTTGAGTCCTTTTTCCCCCAGACACACCCAAGGAAAAAACTCCATTTTAAAGATGATGTATTTCACATATTGCTATGTAAGCAATGGTCTTACTAAGAGATAATATAATTACTGGCTTAATCACACATGTATTTTCATAATAGATAAGCCAAAAATATAGGTTTATAATAAATATTGACATATAACAGCAGACCCTAGCATTCAATTACTATTATCCCTTTTCCAAATCCAATTTTATATGAGCAGCTAAACGATTTCATCCAAGCCTTCTCTACAGCTAAATGGGACCATGAGACTGAGTTCTAACCAATGAGCAGTGACCTGAAGTCCTTGGATGGGATCTGGAAAAATTCTCCAAAGAGGAGGAGATGACTAATTTATATTTCTATGTTCTTCTGTCCCTTCTTCCTAATGCATGAAATACAGTCATCATACAGGCATTTGGACAAGGGTCATAATCTCAGGGGTGGTATACAAGATAACTGATTCTCTGGCAACACTGTAGTGCTGTCATTCTACCTTTGGTCTCCTATTTTGGACTTTGATTTTTAGGATGCTAAAATACTCTTCTTTGTGTTTGAGTTACTCTTTGGGGGTGAGTGGTAGGCTGAATATGCAGGTCCTAATGCCTGGAATCTGTGAATATACCCTGTATAGCAAAAGCGATTTTGCAGATGTGATCAAATTAAAACTTTTGAAAAGGGAAGATAATCTTAGATTATCTGAGGCGGGGTCAATTAAATCAAAAGGATCCTTAAAAGAAAGAGATTTGCAAACAGAGATTTGATTACAGAGACATGCTACACTGGAGTTTATGGTTTGAAGATGAGGAAGGAGACATGAGCCAAGAAATGCAACTCTAGAAGCAGGGAGATGGGGAGGAAGGAGGAAACAGATTCGCCCCTAGAATCTTCAAAAGTAGTTCATCTCTGCTGACACCTGAACTTGAGTCCAGGGAAACTGATTTTGGACTTCTGTCCTCCAGAACTATAAGAAAGTTAATTTGTATTGATTTAAGTCCCAAGTTTGTGATAGTGTGTTATAGCAGCAATAGGGAACAGAATTCTTGTTATTTGTAAATGAGCATAATTCTTAAATAATGCAATGCACAATGATATTGTTAAGATATAAGGATAAATTATTTTAGCTTAATGTTTTAACCCCCTAATGAGATGGGGGATTTTATTAATCTATGTGGCTAATATTAATAAATAGTACCTGGTAGATAGTAGGTATTGAATAAACATTGACAAACTAAAAATGAATCAGCTCTTTTATCATTGTATGTGTTAAGAGGGATTTTGAAAAAAAAATCAGTTATTTTCTCATCCATAATGGAATGTGACATTGAATCATATTTTTCTGTTGATTTGTAGTTCTGCAGGTGTACAATAGCTAATTGTATACATGTAATTAATATTATTCAATGAAAATGTTTTCAGCAATTCATATGATTACATCAAAATGATCAAATTTCTAATTTAAGTACTTGTTATTGAGTCTGAAATATTACAACATCTTTCAATAATTTCCAAAACAAAGCATCTGTATGTTGTTGATCTCAGTTTCCCTTAGGTCAAAATCTATTGATTAAGTATAGTAAAGTGACATAAACTTCTTGCTGAAGATAAATTATTTGATTTCTGACATTGTGTATATGTATAAATACATGCAACATACCCAACCACTATGTTCTCAACAAAAACAAAGCAGGTAATTATGAGTTTAAAGTTTTTTTAAAAAGGTTTTAAAAAGCTATTTACTCAATTATATTTTTAAATATGTAGTTGATTCTGAAATTTTTTCTAATTTTTAAGTTCATTTTATGAGTATATACTTAGTGGATTTTGAACTATAGTGCATATAAGAAATAGAATCTGTTATTACAATAGATATATGGGGAGCTTTTTCCCTGTAGATTCTGATCCAGTAGGTATGGATAAAATGAAGAAATCTGTGTTTGAACAATGCTCCAAATCATCTGTACACAGGTGGTCAGACATTTACACCAATATGTTGAAAAACGGTTTTGCAATAACCTTTTGCCTGACAATTAAGAAACAATTTGAGTTACTCATCTTACTCCAGTACATTTTGTTTTAGTGCAAATATTTTTGTGAAACTCATAATAAATAGTATTATAATTGGAGAATTTCCATCCTCTAAACAATTGAATCTATATTCATAGTCTCCTATGTAGACAGCTTTATTTGAGGGAGAATTCCCATGGTGAAACATTAAGGAACATCTGTCATCTTTGTAGAACCTCATAAAACAAGGGGCACCGCAAGTTTTAGTAAATGGATTATGCTACATAAAACACTCTGAAAGTACCTTCATGCACTGAAACACCATGGAGTGCATTTTACAGTCTTCTAGTACTCAACGGTGGTTAATATTATACTGTAATCTGCATGATAAATTTTCAGAGACTTGCTGGGAAAAACAAAGTATCTAGGGACTACTATAAAAAATAGTAAAATTGAACATATTCTTTCATGTAAGAGAGTACATTTAATTTTAGGTGAACTTTAATATATTCAAGAATAATTAATATCTAAATCTAGTTGGTTCATATATTTAGAATTCATTATTTTTATGATTAAGATAATCCATTCATAATTTCTTGATTTGCTAATGAATAAAAATATTTAGGTAAACAATAGGAGCCAATATTTATTGTGTCCTATTTGCCAGGCACTATGGTATACAGCCCAATATATTTCAGTCATATAACAGCCTTGTTATATTAGTCAGCATTCTCCAGAATTATATTAGTCAGTATTCTTCAGAGAAATGGAATCAATAGGACGTATACTTATGATGAGAGAGAGATTTATTTTAAGGAACTGGCTCACATGATTGTAAGGGCTGGAAATTCTGATATCTAAAAGGTAGGACTACAGGCTAGAAATTCCATCAAGAATTGATGTTGCAGATTTGAGTCTGAAGGCAGCCTAAGGACAAAACTCTTTTCTTTTCAGGTATTTTCTCTTAAGACCTTCAGTCGATTGTATGATAACCTCCCACAGTATGGAAGTCAATCTGTTTTACTCAAAGTCTACCGATTTAAATGTTAATCACATCTAAAAAATAGCTTCCCACCAACATATAAACTAGTGTTTGACCATAAAACTGGGCACAATCGCTTAGCTAGGTTGATACATTAAGTTAACGATCATGGATAGGTACTACTATTATTCCATTTTACAGAGGAATAAACTGAGGCAACGAGAAATTTTAAATTTGTCTGAGATCACAAAATATGTAAAAGTGTGATCCAAGATTCAAAGCCAGACTGTGAAATATCTCAAAATATGTCATTTACTTCCCTCTTCAAGGAAAGACCTGTAATCCAGCTATTGTGTTGGAGAGGGGACATGAAGTATATGTGTAGGTGGGTAGGTGGGGAGAATTCAGTCCGTAAACAGATAGCCTTCAGTTTCCAATTTCTTTTGGGTCTGCCTCAACTACAGAAAACCCACTCTTCCTGGGGAAGCTTTTATCTAGTGAGTAAAGCATGGATATAAGGGCTGGGCCATTTAGGCTCCATGTAGAACATTCCAAATGGCAAGAATCATTCCAGAATTCCCTTGCAAATTGCTGTGGATTTCTTAACACTACCTTTGACTTTTGCCTCTTTCTCTGCCCAAATCTACTTCTTCTCTCTTTCTTTCACAGCAGTTAATTCCTGAGCATCACAGACTTCATCTTAGTATCTTCTTCCAGAATACCCAACTTATAAGACAGGCCATCTTATCCTCAGCATGAGTTCATAAACTTCTATTTTGAACATTTCCTATAGCTTATAGTTATAAGCCTTCTTCTACAAATATAAAGATTCTCAGGCACAAATGTAAGAGTTAAATCTTAAAAAACTGTGGGATATTAGATTACAGCTTGATAAAATGAAAAATACATTTGTCAAGATGTTCTTTTATTCCACCCTCTTTGACTCTCCTGCTTTCATGCTACCTACAATTATAATGAACACGGCAACTATATCAGTGAGGATCAGGGGCAAGGCAAAAGAGAAGCTGGTGGCAAGTAGTTCTTTGCCATGAAATTAATATGGGAAAATAACTGCGAAGGCCTGAAAGAGACAAAGCCAAACAAGTGGGAGTGAGAAGACTCAGAGATTAGTAAATTTAGGAAGCATCCTTAAAGATGATTGGTATTCTTGAGCTCCAATGCGAGGCTATATGGAGGCAGCTGGAAACATGAAAAGTGTTGTCCAACAAGAGCTGTGAATACAGAAAGAAGGACTAAGAAGGGACTGAAACATCAAGAAAATACTTCCAAAAACATAGAGGAACAGGAACACATATGCTGGCTTCTTTTATTTTCCCTTCCTCCTTTCCTCCTTTCCTCTTTTTTTGTACTTTTCTACCAGTGCCATCTATTGATGAGGAAATCTGGCAAATGTAGTGGGATGGACCAGCCCTCTGGAGGACTGGACAGAACTAGAGGAAGGGGAAAGGGAAAGGTCTTGAAACAGATTAACGACAGATGCATCACCAAGATGTCTAGTGAAGTCAGTGACAAAGATTTTTAATTACAGAGACAAAGACCAACTCCCATGGTATGCTGCCATTCCTATCACTATTATCAGCCTTATGTCAGTGTGATTAAACAATTAATCCTAACCATTCTTCCATAACATATTTCTTCATCTTGCCCACAAGATCTCATGGTATAAATTAAAAACTTGCAATAGAAATTAAGACATGTTCTCCGTAGCCATTTATTCATCAAGTAGGCCAGTGATTGTTATGGAAGATATCAAGCTTCACTTGTTTTTCTGTTTAAATTTCAATAGTCACATTTATTTTGCAAGCTCACTGGGAGAAATAGTAGACACTTGGTTTCTGAGATTTTTGTCAGAATAGCAAAAGAAGCTAGACAATTTATATAATAATCGTATAGGTAAAAACAAGGCTATTCAAGTTCATTTACTACATAAGTAGAAAAAATTCCTTTCCCTACAACAAATCTGCTTTAGATCATTTGAACATTGTGGTGCTTTACACGCTTTGAAGTTGAAGTTTGTTTACAAGACTTTAAAAAAGCACCATGTACTAAATAGCTTTGAGAACATTTTGTTATCACTTATGAATATCCTAGGAAATTTTTTGTTCCTTCCCAACAATCATATTAAAACACAGTGAGTAAATAAATCTTTTGAGATTTAAGCCTTCTCTGGACTTTGAAGTTTTAGAACCCAATGAATGTCTTTCCCTAGGACCTGGGAGGCAGCCCTTTGGAATGTAATCATCATGAAAGATAGAGCCCCTCTCTCCCAGGTTTTGTGGGACAGTAGGAATCCAACTTTAATAAATACCCATTAGCAAATACAGATAGCCTAGTGGCATCCACCAACCTCATCCACTAACTTCGCCAGCATTCTCCCACTAGCTCACATCATTGTTCAAAAACCCTCTTGCATTTTGATCCAGTGGCATTGGGTTTAATCTCTCTTCCCTATTGCAGTAGCCTCAGATAAAGTCTTCCTTTGCCCATTTATTTTGTCTGGTGCAGGTTTTCTTTGATACCATATGGTCAGAGATTCCATTCCTAGTTAATTATCAATGAAAAAGAAAAACACCTCTACACTAAGATATGTACATTGAAAACGTTAATTTTTTACTGAGGCCTGTGATGCAAGAAAATAGGTGTGCTTAAAAAATCCCTTTTGAGGGGCGCCTGGGTGGCTCAGTCGGTTAAGCGTCCGACTTCGGCTCAGGTCATGATCTCGTGGTCCGTGAGTTCAAGCCCCGCGTCAGGCTCTGTGCTGACTGCTCAGAGCTTGGAGCCTGTTTGGGATTCTGTGTCTCCCTCTTTCTCTGACCCTCCTCCGTTCATGCTCTGTCTCTCTCTGTCTCAAAAATAAATAAACGTTAAAAAAAATTTAAAAAAATCCCTTTTGAGTTTTAGGAAAAGGCTTCTTTCCTATATGTCTCACAAATTTCCTCCTTGTTTACCTATGACAGGGCCAGGTATAGACCCTCCAACACACCGTAATGTGTCTCATAAATAATTAGCTAAACTATTTGTCCCCAGTGATCAGTTAGAACAAAGTGCCCATCAATCTGACTTGATCAAACTTTCAACTTCTCTTCTTCCTTCATGCTCCTGATCTTTGACCCACCTCACTTGAGCCAGCATGCAAACCCTCTTTAACAACCCAAGAGAGAGAATAGGCTGACCTCTGGGTAAAACATTCTCTGATCCACTCTCATATCACATCATCTGCACTCTTCTAATTTTCTCGTATCTCTTTTTTTTTCTAGCATCATTTATTTGTCTTTATAAAATAAAAGTCCTTTTTCTGCTTGACACTTGAGACACTCTCCTTTCCTAAGTCCAGATTTGTTTTTATTTGGCAATGCTAATGTTCACAGCTTCTTTTAATGTTAATCACGTTTGGTTTGCACACACAATAAAATATGATTTGTTTCAGATGCCCTTGCCAATGACAGAATCACATAGTCATAGGTTTATAAAATGTTCTAGTTAAAAGAGATCTCAAGCACTGTCTAAGATAATCTTTCATTTTTCAGGTGACAAAACATAAATCAAGAAAATGAAGTATCTTGACTAGGGTTACAGAATAAGGGATTTGAAAGATAAGGGTTAGAATCTTGACATTGTGGCCTTTTGTCAACTACGAATTTGCTTACAAACCACCTGGTTTATATTTAATACTCAAACTTTGCCAAGGACAGCATGTAGTGCATTTTCCCTGTAGATTTCAGAATACATCATTTTCTCATTTACAAAAAGTGTAGTACATTTGCCTGTTTTTAAATTCTGGCCCTAATCCTATTATTCGTAATACTTCATAGATGGCCAACAATGATTGCACAATCACACTCTAAATTATTTATCAAGTCATATTTATAATCCTCAGTGTCAGAGATATTAATTCATTTAATGTTTCCTTCACTTGTGTTAGGCAAGAGGTCCCTTAACAATAAATCACTAACGCTTTCCAGTTTGCAAATTGTTCTCTTTGACAGAGAAAAAGCAAACGTATTATATTTAGTAGTCCTTTTTGTTTCTTTAAGATCTGCCTAAAATGGTGAGTATATCCATATTCATAAATGTTCATGTTCTTTTTTATATATTTTGCAAGTGCCAGCTTATTTTTGATAATAGACACAATGGGACTATTATATTTTCTTTTAGTGATGTACTTTTCCATAGTTAAATATCCTTTCTTTGCATATTAAAAAATACATGTATCCTTATTAGGGAAAGAACAGAGCTGATACACTGCTTGTTGTTAGCTTTTTTTATTCATCCTTCATTTATTGAAATGATAAAATTTCATTATCAAAATCTCTCAATAAGATCCTCTGCCAGGTACTGTTCAAAGCATGTCACATATTTCAATTCATTTGAGCTTCCCAACAAACCCTTAGACTATGTCCTATTATTATATTTATGTTACAAATAATGCAGAAGGTTATATCATTAGTAAGTGTTATGGGTAGAATTAGGTGCTCTTCATCACTCTGCCACATCACCTCCGATCTATGTGGATCCTCTGTATTATTATATTTTATTACCACAGAATTGTTCCATTAGCTTAAAACTTTTTAAAATCTCCTTTTAAGCAGGTCAAAATAGTAGAATAATGCTCCTACTATAGTAGTAGAATAGTGTTTATGACTGTACCCAGAAAGTTGATACTTTTCTCTCCAAATTTCTCATCACTACTCGTCAGTAGGCAGAATTTCTTTCTGCTAAAATTAAGTAAAAATTGAAGTTCCTTGGTTGTGTTCCCCATCTTCTGGAAGATGACCCTGTCAACAAGGCAAAAAAGAATTTATTACATGGTTTTATTAGATGTACAGTTGGAAGAAAATGATCCCTTTCTAAAACCTCATCCAAATACACTCTATCATGCTTCCACTATCATTTCATTGATTTAGAACCAAATCAAGACCATTGTTGAAAATTTTATCTGTAGAAATAAAAGCCATACATTTGAAGGTAAAAACTTCAAGTTGTTACTGGAGTCATAGCAGTTTAGATAAGCACTGCAATTCTGTTCTGAAAAGGTGCCTCTACTGCTGAGGATGGACCATATTAAGCTTGGTTGAGATAAGAAACCAGCCAAGCTAGAAAAGAAGAGAGACAAGGATGGGACTCAAGTTCATTTCATATGGGAAGTAAGAAAGCAGCCCTCAGATTCACCTACTGCCACATACTTAAACTTTTGTTCTACCACAATTATACGCTTTCTCGTTTTGTTTATAAAGGACTCATCTGACCTATTTGAATTTTTATTGTAGATAATGTGACCATAATTTACTAAGATCCATATGAGTTATGTAAAACATATTTTCTGAATTTAATTGTGAAGTATTTATATTGTTCTCTTTAGTTGTATCAATGTTTACTGACTCCAAATTATCCAACCCATAGATAAGGATATAAAGAGATACTTTAAACCCAACTATATAGATGTCTAAATGTATGCCCCAGATGAGAACTTCTCTTTTCCTGAGATAATGTCTTGAGTTTGACAGAATTTGTATAAACTGAATAAGTACAACTGATAGATGCCATTGTCACTTTCCATCCTCCATCTAAATTATGGATTTTAGTAAATTTTTATACAATATTTAAAAGGAGAAACTGACAATATGCAAAAAAAGAAAAAAAAACTCCAAGAAGGCACAGCACATGGCCAAGGTCTATGATATCATACTAAACGTAGAACAAATACAGATTTCACTCTCAGTAAAGGATACATAGAAGAACATGATCAATTTGAAAATTCCTATAAAGAGTGAGGAGAATATCTGTTCTATGCTTTGGTAAAGTACGTATTTAGAACTGAAAATTAGGACACCATAAGAAAGAGTGCATAAGAATGCCTGGCAGCAACAGTGGATAGCCTGCAAAGATTTGAAAGTGAAGTAAATAGGATTCTTTTTTATTAGACCAAATATAAAGCTAACACATATGGGATCATTGCAGATATGGTAATTTGTATTAATGGGACAAAATATTACTCAAGATAGTACCAACTTTGACTATAAACTAATTACCTGTATCACTGCATTAAAAAAAAACACTAATTAATAGAAAGAGAAATGGCAATAGAAATCAAAGCAGAACATGAGTCATCAAAAACAAACAAACAAACAAACAAACAAACTAAAAACAAAACAACAAAGAAACAAAACAAAAAACCCTTGGATTCTTTAAACTGACATACTTCTAACTTAAAGATATTTGAGAAAAAAATCATTTTTGGCTCACTGCCGTGGGAAGATTAGATGTGGTTCTAGTTTTAAGAAATATTGGATCCCGGACCTCAAAGAATCCTAGCAAGCTTCTTAATCCATCTATAAGCTGTTTGTCTAAATGCAAAGTTTTTCAGTACTGTGAACTTGTTGTATATTAGCAACCTATGTTCTCTAAGCTTAGAAACATTAGAAGAAAGACAAAGTTTGAATATTTCTTCCTCAGATATCAATCCTATAAGTTAATCTGAATGACCTTTAATAGATTTCAACCCCTGCCGTCCCTTAGACCAAGCCCAGGATAACAAAGAAATAGTTCTGGGATGATATCCATTATATTGTACCCTGAACTAAAATTAACACTGTATGTTAATTATACTTCAATAAAAATATTTTGTAGGGAAAGCAACATAAGCTATTAATATTACATGTCAAAATTCTTCCATACACAGAGAATAACATTTATGGTTCTTGCAAAAGAAAAGTCACAAACTAACTGATATTTTGTTTAGTAAGATTTAAGTAGTAAACTTCCTCATGTTACAAGTGATCTTTAAAACTTAGGTATTTTCAATAACACTTGTAAATTATTCTTGGTCTGGTTAGGGCACTGTCTGTGATATATGTTGAATCTAGCCTAATATAGAATCCATCGTATAATTTTTCTAATATTTTTCATATTGCAAAATCGTTTTTGTTTTGTTTTTGTTTTTTTCACTTTGGTGACCCATATAACAAGAAACACTTTGTCAGCTTCTAAATTAAAATATTTGGATCATCTTATTCCCCCTCCTCTGTTAACCACATAGTGAAGAAAACCTGATCTGGGTAAACACAGTGGGTAAGAACCATAATTTTATTTATATATAATCAAAAATTATATACAAAAGTTTGATGTACAGACCTTAATAAATTTCACCTTCATTCATCTGCTGAGTCCTTTATTAAGTATTTATTAAGCTCTAAGTATGTGTTACGCACAATGACAAAATTCAACAAATGGACTGATAACCAGAAAAAGTCCTGTCTTCAAGTAATTTAATGATGAAGGAGTGGAGACAAACTAGAAACAATACAGATTCTGACCAATTGTGTAGAAATGAAACTCATGACTATTGGTTTAAAAGGGAGTGCGGAGACTTTAAAGATTTAGAAGATCAGATATCTCACTGACAATTTCATTCTGTGTGGTTTCATGAAGTAACACCTTTAATCCCATGCCTCAGAAAATAAAAATAAAATAAGAATGTAAATATGACACATAGTTCAGAAGAAATTAGAGTGGTTTGTGTTTTCTTGAATAGACCTGTTATTTTTTTAAATGGAGCAGTTATGAAAAACTATAAGAATTTCTCCATCAGATTGTCCAGGCTTTGTGACTGAAGTCAGACCAAAAACAACATTTCTCAGGTGTTTTTATTTTTAATTTTAATTTTTATTTTTATTTTAGAGAGAGAGAGGGAGAGAGCACACGAGCAGGGAAGGGGAAGAAAGAGAAAGGGACAGAGGATCTAAAGCAGGGTCTATACTGACAGCAGAGAGCCCCATGCAGGGCTCAAATTCAGGAACCATGAGATTGTGAAGTCAGAGGATTAACTGAGCCACGCAGGTGGCCCTCGGGTGGTTTTGTATTTAATATTCCTTAATTGTGATGAGCCCTGAATGTTATATGTAAGTGATAAATCACTAAAGTACATATCTGAAACCAATATTACATGGTATGTTAACTAATAGGAATTTAAATAAAAACGTGAAACTATAAAATATAAAAAAATTAATAAAATAAAAAAATAAAAACATCACAGATTCACCTTTAAAATATTTATACTTATGGACCAAAATTATCAGAGTGTAAACCTAACTGACACCTAACTTAAACCTAAATGTCTAAGATTATGTTGATATTATACATATTACTTAAGACATAGCTGTGGCCAAAAAGCTGTAGTATTTGCAGTGACTAGGTGTAGAAGACAAAGGTATCTGAGAGTTCTCCTGTTTTTATCTTTTTTTATAGTGCAATGATTTTCATGGTCTCAAGTTTAAACAGCAAAAGGAAATTAATATAAATCCTGTACATTCAGTAACCTCATCAGATATGTTCTGATACATTCAAATATTGTTTCCCACCATTGTTAGAAACACACACAGATGGAATATTCTTGTGATAAGTAAATACATATAGTCACTTTTAAAAATTTAACACTTTATTCTAGAAAGACCAAAATGATGAATACAAGGCATGAATAGGGGCTATCACTCTTTTATCATCAAAATTTCCTAAATGGTATTTAATCTTAGTGGATGTCATCCCACTAATAAAATGCAACATTACAGAAAACCTATAGGAATAGAGGTTTTCTAAAGTTGGAGTACCATAAATGCCTAAATATAATATACCTCAAGTATAAGAAAAATTCCACTTTCCCCAATGAGAAGACTCTGTCAAGTAGCTTTTTGTCCAGTTTGATAATAGAAGTGTTTAGTAATTTAACATTTCACAGCAAACATTTAAGCATATTAGTTACTGTTATATATGTATGTATATATATGTATATATATGTATATATATATACATATATATATATAAATGTTTAGAAGTATTGCTATTTTAATACCAAAATTCACAAACAAAAGTGTTTTCTGTTTGTTTTTTATACTATTAAAAGCACTGAAAAACAAGATTGTCTTTTTTATCATTATAGCCATTTTTGAGTTGTTTAACTTAGTTTTCCAGAACAAGTTACCTTTCATTCCCATAAACTGATGGTGACAATGCTCTTCTTGAATTCATTAGGGATGGGGTCACTATAAATTTTATTCCAATTGACATTTTATGACACATAATATTTGGATAGTTTTAGAAGTTATTATTCATACTAGATGTGCATATTTGAGACCTATAAAACTTAACGGTTGCTGTTTGATTTGTACTATTAGTTTTATTAATTTTTGAAAGGCCTGTTTGTTTTAACTTCCAACATTTGAAACTGTGGGATCAACTTTGAAAAAGAGTTACCAAAACTCAATCAATATACCTTATTTACCCTTGTTTTCTCCCTCTGCTCCTTCTGTCCCTTCTCCCCTCTCCCTCTCTTCCTCGGCTGTCTCTTCTCTTCTTACCTCACCACCACTATAAATATTTAAATCTGTAATTGAATGAAGACTATATCAGCCAAAATGTTAGCCTTTTCTCAGCATATCTTTATTTACTTAATAAACGTTTCTTCACTAATTATGTGTACTATGCGCAAAGCTCTCTATTCTGGGTAGGGTTATAAATGATTAAGATAGAACAGAAAAAATGCTGTTGTCAAAATAAAATTATTTTAAGGGTACCACACCATAAATAAATAAGCTCAACAAATATTTATTAATTTATACAATATTATATATCCATATAGATATACACATATACATTTCCCTTTATACACACACATAGCCATATATACACATACATATATGCACACACACACACACACAAACAGACAAAAAGTCTTGCCTTTATTGAACATATTATAACAGGTATTTGAAAACTTTTAAATTTTTTTAATGTTTATTTATTTTTGAGAGAGATAGAGAAAGAGCTTGAGCATGGGAGGGGCAGAGATAGAGGGAGACAGAGAATCCGAAGCAGGCTCCAGGCTCTGAGCTGTCAGGACAGAGCCCAACACTAGGTTCAAACCCATGAACCGCGAGATCACTACCTGAGCCAAAGTCGGTCACTTAACCAACTGAGCCACACAGTTGCCCCACAACTTTTTTTTTTTTTTACATCCACATATAAGATATGCCATAAAATAATACAGTATTTGTCTTTCTCTTTCTGGTTATTTCCCTCATCATAATACTCCCAGGGTTTATTCATTTGTCACAAATGGCAGAATTTCCTTCTTTTTATGGATGAATAAGATTCCAATATATATAAAACATCGCATTTTCTTAGCCATTCATCTATAGAAGGACATTTAGGATATTTCCATCTCTTGCCTATTGTGAATAATGTTGCATTGAACATGAGAGTGCAAATATCTCCTCAATTTCCTGATTACATTTCCTTCATATATATATGTATGTATATATATATATATATATATATATGTGGTGCATATATATTTATTTCCTTCATATATATATGTATATATATATATATGTAGTGCTTATATATATATATATATATATATATATATATATTGGCATTGCTGGATAATATGGCAGCTCTATATATAATTTTTTGAGGAACAGCCATACTGTTTCCATAATGACTATACCAGTTTACATTGTCACCAACAATGTATATGTCCTTCCTTTTTCTCTACATCCTCATCACCATTTGTTATCTCTTATCTTTTTGATGATAACCATCCTAGCAGGTATGAAGCAGGTATCTCATTGTGGCCCTTATTTGCACTTCCATAGTAATACTGAGGTTGAACACTCTTCAGGAATCTGTTAGCCATTTGTATATGTTCCTTGAAAAATGTCTATTTAGGTTCTTTAATGAATTTTTTAAATTAAATAACTTGATTTTTGCTATTCAGTTGTATAAGGTTTTTTTTTTTAAACATGTTTTGGATATTAACCCTTTATCCAGTATATAGTTTGAAAATATTTTCTCCAATTCCATAGGTTACCTTTTCATGTATTGATTGTTTCTTTTCTGTGTACAAAGTTAGATGTAGTCCCACTTGTTTATTTTAGGTTTTGTTGCTTGTGTTTTTGGTGATCTATCCAAACAATCATTACCAAAACCAATGTCAAAGAGGTTTTCTTTTTTTTCCCCTATGTTTTCTTCTAGGAGCTTCATGATTTCAGGTCTTACATTTAAGTCTCTAATCTATTTTGAGTTGAATTTTGTATATGGCATAAAATATGGATCAAGTTTCATTCTTTTGCATTTGGCTGTCTGGTTTTCCCAATACCATTTATTGAAGACTACCTTTTCCAATTGCACATTCTTGGCTTCTTTGCTGTAATTAATTGACCACATATGCATGAATTTATTTCTGGGCTGTCTAGTCTGTTCCATTGATCTATGTGTCTGTTTTTATGCCAGTACCATACTGTTTTAATTACTATAGCTTCATAATATAGTTTGAAATCAGGAAACGTGATGCCTTTGTTCGTCTTTCTCAAGATAGACTTGGCTATTCAGAACCTTCTGGTTCCATACAAATTTTAGGATAGTTTTTTTTCTTTTTCTGTAAAAAAACCTGCCATTGGAAATTTGATAAAGATTGCATTGATTCTGTCAATAGCTTTGTGTAGAATGGAAATTTTTATAATATAGTTTTTGCTATCCAGGAATGGTATCTCTTTCCATTTATTTGTGTCTTCTTACAGTTATCACTAAGTCTTTTGCTTTCTTAAATTTTTTCCTAAGTACCTTATTGTTTTCAATGCTATTTTAAATGGGATTGCTTTTTTAATTTCTCTTTCAGGTATTTCATTATTAGTATATAAAATATTACTGGTTTTTATATTGATTCTGCATCCTGCAACTTTACCAAATTTATTAGTTCTAACAGTTTTTCCTGTGGAGTCTTTAGGATTTTCTAGTATAAGATCATGCCATCTGCAAACAAAAACAAGTTTACTTCTTCCTTTCTAATTTGCATTTTTTTATTTCTTTTTTTGTTTTTTTTATTCTGGACTAATTTCTATGAGTAGGACTTTCAGTACAATGTTGAGTAGAAGTTAGGAGAGTGGGCATCCTTGTCTTATTCCAATCACCGTATGCTTTTTAGCCAAACTTTTGGTGAAATTCTGAATAAAACACTATCTTTCTATTATTTCCTATTTCTTTTACACTAAACATATATACTACTTTATTTCTACTAAAATGAATAAAACCTAAGCATGAGTGGGTCAAAAGGAGATACATAAGAGATAAATCATTAAGCCAAGTGACACTTCAGGATACAAAAGTGATTTTTTAAACACCTAGGAAGGAAAAAGTTATTCATGTCACTTGGAGTAAGTTGATGGCTTGACTCTCTATTAAATAGTACTCTTTACATAATAACTTTCTTAATGTCTGAAGGAAAAGTCACTTAAATCTTTTGCCAAAGTACCAGTGCTTGCTTACCATTTAGCAGTTTTCTCATTCCTATTTTTTTTTTCCTTAAAGCTATTTGCCGGGGCGCCTGGGTGGCTCAGTCGGTTGAGTGTCCGACTTCAGCTCAGGTCATTATCTCACGGCTCGTGAGTTCGAGCCCCGCGTTGGGCTCTGTGCTGACAGCTCAGAGCCTGGAGCCTGCTTCAGATTCTGTGTCCCCCTCTCTCTCTGCCCCTCCCCTGCTCATGCTCTGTCTCTCTCTGTCAAAAATAAAATAAACATTAAAAAAACTTTAAAAAAAGCTATTTGCATATTCCACAGGCTCATTTGTTATGTTTATCTTTCTTACCATATCTAATTGAATGGAATAGGATGATTTGTCTCATTCTGTGCACAGTGTGGTCTCTGCAGACATGCTTCTCAACTCATTTTAATATCCTAAAAGAAAACCCTATTAGTGCAAGATAACTTTCAGATTAAATGTAAACATGCCAGTCTATTGTCTTACCTTGTTTGAAGTCACAGGAGTCACGAGACAGAAATTTTTAGGGTCTAATACAAATATCTTTGAAATAAGGATAATGAACTTTGTATCATAGAGAATAAAGCTCCAGAAGAGTCTTTTCCTTTATTCTGGTCATGTAGAGATGCTATGTAGTGCTTAACATATTTATCTAATTTACTTTCATATTGTAACTGCAGTAAAGGAAATAGAAAGACTCTGGAAGTTAAAAATGAATTTTAACAAAACTCAATAAATAAGAGGAAGGTAGAGACTAAATCAGCAAATCAAAAAGGTCTAAATAATCAGACATTTATGAGTTTACTATATCCATCTCTACCATTGATAGGGCAAGATATAATAGAGAATGATTATTAAACAATTAGGAAATTAAATTTAAGGAAAAAGAATTGATGTCATAAATTATCATAAATGCTAAAGACTAAGCCAATGGCATAAAATGTAGTAATCGGGTCTTTATAATTTCTTTTTTTTAATTTTTTAATGTTTTATTTATTCTTGAGAGAGGTGAGAGAGCGAGAGAGAGAGAGAGAGAGAGCGCGCGCATGAGCGAGGAAGGGGCAGAGAGAGAGGGAGACACAGAATCGGAAGCCAGCTCCAAGCTCCGAGCCGTCAGCACAGAGCCCTACGCAGGGCTCAAACTCACGAGCCGTGAGATAATGACCTGAGCTGAAGTCGGACTCTTAACCGACTGAGCCACCCAGGCGCCCCGAGGTCTTTATAATTTCAAGTTCAAATATAGACCTTGGAGCTAGACTGATCACAAGAAAAAGTTTTCTGCTCATTTGGAGAGGTTTAAATTTGGTGTTACATATGTGTTTATCTTTCAGAGAAAACTGTACATAGGTAAAACAGAGGTCCATTTAGAGGTAAAGGGTAGCGAGAAAACATGGAAGCAAAGGGATAATAAAAATCTGTCAACAAAAAGAACATCCACATTTATGAGGATCTATCAATAATACGCTATGTCCCTACTTCCATCTTAGCTCATTTTGGCATTGGTATTTTCAGAAGCCACTCAAGGTTTAAAAAGAACATTGATTTCAAGAGAACTATCTCCCAAGGTTATTTGAGAAAATAGTCATAGGATATTTATTCATTTATTTAACTGTAATGATTGTGATTGGAAAACATTTCCTAGGAAAAATAAATTACCTTGTAGGAAATAATCTTTGGGCAGTACTACCTTGAAATGTACAGGCTGAAGTTTAGTTGCATTTGTTCAAGCCAGGGAATAAGGCCTTCCAGTAGCATGCATTTCTGAGATCTCTCTGAGCTTTCTGGTTAAGACCAATGTTTAACTGGTATTAACATAAATAAGCCCAGCAAGTGGATAAATTCAGGGTTCTCAAATTTTAGCATATACCAGAATTACCTGGAAGACTTATAAAAAACGGATTTTTAATTTACTTTCAGAGTGTCTGAATCAGTACCTCTGGAGTGGAGCCTGATAATTCACATCTGTGATAATGTCTCAAGTGGCGCTGATGTTTCTTCCCCGGAGACCACCTTTTGAGGATTAGTTCCATAAGGCGTAGTATAAATATTGCTAGCATATGCATATTAAAGAAGATACTAACAATTTAGATCTAGTTAGCCTTGATTCCTATAGCTTTATGTATTTGTACATTATATGACATTTCTACTATTATTAATATATGTTATATGATATAGATTGTTTAAACTGAACATAACACTGTACTTTCAGGAAAATGACCATGGGACATACTATAAATCAATAATTTGAGTATTATTGCCAATTTACGTGAAACTGTCATGTAATTTTACAAAATTTCCATCATTTTAAGACATATAAACAACTGCCAAGAGAGTGTATTGTTTAAGGTAACTTATATACCCATATACACTTGCCTTATTGAAAAATTGCAACATATTACACTGTCATTCGTGGCTACATAGCATTATCAGAAAAACTATATGGACTCTTAGGTCACTAGAGTACTTCATAAAAGCAACATTTTTACACGATAAATAGGGCAATTAATTTAACTTAAAAAACAAATGGAACATACATACAATGGTGAGCTATGTTGCAAGATAAAAAGCAATATGGTTGACCTCATATTCTTCCTGTGGAGATATTAATGTTGTGACCATGGCTTTAAATGAAGCTGTAGTTAATACTTCCAAGCCAATTTCCGCAAAGAATAAAGTCACAAGGTGCTAAATTCTGTTACAAAGTAAACCTGCAAATTTCTGTACAAGTGATTGCTCAAACTTTACTTTTTCTCTTTCTTTTTTACACACTGGATATTCATACTTTTTTTTAAGTTACTATCTTGGCTTTCTTCTTTTCCTCTAAACAATATTGTGTTAAAGATAAGATGAGCCAAGAGAACAATATGATCTAAGTAGTTTTTTTAACTTCAGAGAGAACAATAAATTTAAATTTACATTGGAAATTTCTAATTGTGATTTTTATGATCCTTATTAATTTAGTTAATATTAGCACTTCTAGTCCAACATAAACTGGGATGGATTTAGATAAATTAAGCTCATTATGTGTATAGCACCATGTACAAATACAAACACACTCATACACATGCTTACAAACACACACTATGCACATCCGTGGAGCACATCCATATGAATTGAAGGATCAGACTCATGTTTAAGGAAAATATGTCAAACATTTTGAAAACCACACAATGGGCAAGCCTATATATATATATATATATATATATTATATATTTTATATAATATATATATTATATATATGTTTTTTATATATTTTATATATATATATTTTATTTCAGAAGCTTTTTTGTAAGAAGCTCATCTATGACTTTGCCTCCATCGAAACCTACCTATGTTCTTTCTGTCTGGACAGAGACTGAACTTTGAGCTCTTATCCAATAGAATACAGAGAATGGACACTATGGGACATCAAGGGATAGGATATAAAAGGGAGTACAGACAGGTTCTGCTTGTGGCTCTCCCCCTCTATTTATATGTGTGTGTGTGTCTCATTTTTATCTCTAATACTTCAAGCTCTTTTACTGGGTTTTTTTTCACATTCTATATCCTTAAAATTGTTGTTCTTGTTTATTTTACATCAGTTTCTGCTTTTTTTTTTTTTTTTGATACTATGAGGTTAGGTGCATGCAAGTTTTTTTTGTTTTTTTTTGTTTTTGTTTTTGTTTTTGTTTTTGTTTTAGAGAGAGAGAAAGAGAGCACACACGTGTGAGCTGGAGAGAGGGGCAAGCTCCACACAAAGTTTGCAGCCCAACATGAGGCCTAATCCCAGGACCCTGGGGTCATGACTTGAGCTGAAATCAAGAAGTCTGAAGCCCAACCAACTGAGGCATCAAGGTTCCCCACAAACAAGTTTTGTTTTTTTTTTTTAAATAATGTTTTGGACATAGGAGAAGGGGAGGAAAAATAAAATAAGAAAAACAGAGGGAGGCAAACCATAAGAGACTGTTAACTATAAAGAACAGGGTTGTGCGAGGTGGGTAAAGGGATGGTCTAAATGGGAGATGGGCCTTAAGGAGGGCAATGGTTGGGAGGAGCACTGGGTGTTGTAAGTGATGAATCACTGAATTATACTCCTGATACTCCAATACTCCAATACTATACTATGTTAACTAACTTAAATTTAGTATTTAAGTATGGAGTATACTCCAATACTACACTATGTTAGCTACCTTAAATTTAAATATAATCTTGGAAGGAAAAAAGAATTGCACCTTTAAACAAAAAGAATAAAAAAATGTTTTGGAGGATATTGTTTTCTTTCTTTCAATAACTGTCATTCCCATTTATCTTTAACCTTTTTTTAATTTTTTTAAATCATTTGAAGTATACCAATATTACTGTACCAGCTATTTTCATTTATCATTTACAAAAACTTTCTGTTAGAGTCTGTTTCTGATAATTATCTTTTAAGAGTCATATAGATCAGTCATAGCCTTATTTAAAATCTCAGTTTGTGTCTTTTAATAGGTATTATGAATTTATAAAAAATTACTCTGATAATATAATATTTGAATCATTTCCAAATGTCACTTTGTATTTTGCCTACAATTCTTTCTCTTTGTATGTTCTTTTCCTTTCATCTTTAACTGAAAGATAGATATTAATATATGCTTTTTCCCATGATGGTTTTCTTCTTTGATAATTTACCTTACATATTTTTTACACCCAAAGATGTTTAATGTACTTATCCTTTCCCAGATCAAGACAAGGAACTTGGCATGTCTTAGATTTTCTCAGAAATGTGTTCCTGGATCTTATTTGTTATTATTGTGTACTATTTTAGATTTGCTTTTCTTAACTCACATGCAAAATGATCATTACCTCTTAAAATTAATTAGATGTAAGATCATATTTTATTAAGTATTTTCTAATAATTCTCTCTTTGATCACTTATGTTTCAGCTGATACATACTTTCAGCAACAGTTTCAGAGGAGATATTTATTTGTATTGGTATGCCTAAAAATATTTCTATATATTTCTTTAAGTCTTAGAAGATATATATTTTATTTTCCCTAATAAATGAAGTGGTATTTTAATGTATTTCAGAAACTGATTTTAAATATAGGAAGCCTTTAGTAATCTGTTGTAATTGTTCATAAACAATTCTAAATTTTCTCTCTAGGTGTCATTAGTATTTTGTCATTTACTTCATATTTTTTACTTCTCAGTGTTTATTTCTATTCATCCATACTTATTTTCCTTCATGTGTCTTTTTGATTTAAGGATTCATATCTTTCTGAATTTAAGAAACATTCCAGATAATATGTAATTGAATATTGTCCTATCAATATTTCCTATATACTTTTCTTATAGACTATCTATGAAATGTGTACTTGAAGCTTTCCTTACTGAGCTCATTCTACAGTTTATCTCATTTATTGATGCATTGTTTTAGTTTCAATAACTAAGTTTTATAATTATTTATATATCTTCCATACTCACATGTTTTCTATTCACATCATTAGTTCCTCCCCACGACCCCCACCCCCCCCACACACACATACAAGTTCTTGTCTTTGGTAATGGAGATAATAACTTCCTTTAGATTTGACAAACTTACACACACTTATATAGTGCCCTTTTTCCATTGCATTATAATTGTAATTTCCTCGGCAATACAGTCTTTAATTTATTGACTTTGTTGGAAATGATATAGATTTCTTTTCCTGGGTTGAACAGTTTAGCTTGTAGGGGTGCCTGGGTAGCTCAATTGGTTAAGCATTGGACTTCAGCTCAGGTCACAATCTCAGGATTCATGAGATCACGTCCCACTTTGGTTGAGCTAGACTCCCACTTCTCTCTCTCCCCTTCTCTTTCTGCTCCTGATGGGATTCTCTCTCTTTCCCTCACTCACTTGTGCCCTCTCTCTCAAAATAATTTTTTTTTTTAGTTTGCAATTTTGTTTCTCTGGTAGCTCCCTTTTTTTCATTTTCTTTCCTTGACTACTTCTCTGTATTTGGTGACTTTATTCTCATCCTTCCCTTCTCTCTGCCCTCCCAGTAAAGTCTTATGGAGAGAAACATTCCTATATTGGTAATTTAATTGTAATATCTTGTAGGGATATTGCAAATTTATTCCTTAAGCCAATGTCCTGTTATCCATTTCGTAGGGAAGTGGGTATGATCTATACTGTCACTTTAAGAAAGCTGCTACTTTTATGAGCAACAGCCTACAAAATGTAGACACATTTTCTAAATCTTTGGTTCACAAAGTGAATCTGGGCCAAGTCTTAAGCCACCATTTTCTATTTCCTCTTCTAGTTTCTACCTCCACAATCCGCTTTATCTGTTTCATATAAGGTCAACAAGAGAGATTTTCTTTTTATTTTACAAGTATTGTTATGTTTGGATTTTTCTGTATATTAATTTTATTATCTTGACCAGAATTACAAATACATATAAATACATATATAAATATATATAAATATATATATAAACATATATATATAAATACACACACATATAATATACATTAATATATATGTGTGTGCATATATATGTGTGTGTGTATATATATACATATATGTGTATATATATGTGTATATGTATATATATATATATATATACACACACACACACATATGTGCGTGTATGTGTATATGTCTTTTTTTTAAGATCATTATTTTCTCTTTTGAATTAGAATACAAGGTATAGGTGTAATATGAGGAAAAAGATTAACTTCTTTAATATCTTTCCTATACCTTTACTTCAGTGTTATGCTTGTCATAGAATGATATAAAGACTATTCTGTGACTGTTTCCAAGAAGTGTGATGCTGCGAGATACCCTTTTTGCAAGACTGTCAAAGTTCCAAATTTATTCTAGTTATAAGACTTAATTTGTAAAATGTGGCTCCATTTAGGAAATACTTTTCTAATATGTCTGTTTTCACTATAAGCACAGAATTATTAAACATTTCCTCAATATTTGGGTCATATGCAATAATGTGAGAACTGGCTATATCTCAATATAATGTGTCATCTGATCTGTAGACTCACCAGCTACTTGGTTTCCAACAAGAGCTATTCTAATATGATTAAATATCCTTAACAGTGAAGTGTATCTGTTGCTACTTGAAAATGTATTATCTTTTTTAAAAAAATTAACCAATCTTTTAGACCGCCATATGCATTCTTGAATACGTTGCATGTGTCTACATCAATCACCACTGTTTTTATATTTTAGATAAGTTAGTGGTTAATATCAGTTTACATATATATATAGTGTAAATATACATTAGTTGTGTACATTTTATATTAATATATATTATATATACATCATAAACTTTCTCTTACAAGAATTCTGCACCTTCTATGCCCGTTTTAACATAAATTTCCAGAAATAATTATATAATAACTGGAATCTTTGTTAATAATTGTTAAATATAACGATCTGATTGTAAACATATTCTTTTGGAGGACTGTCAGTCTGAAGAATAAGAAAGGAGAACTGTAACCAAAAGAAGAAAAATAATAAGTAGAGTGCTTGAAGGCAAAGAGAATATCTGAATGGGGTCTAAAAGGACGTCTTTATAATGCTGCTACCTAGAGGTTGGAATATTAATCAAAGCTAAATACTAATTCTCTTTCTTACCTTTACATCTGGAACTTTAATTTGTTTTTTTTTAAGTAATGCCTTATTAAAATTAATAGCTCTTTTCATTTTTGACTTGGCTTGTCAAAAATTGTGATTTCAAAATGATAACTTTCCTATTTGCCATTATTATGAGCAAAGACCATGAAAATTTGAGAGTACAACAAAATAAAATTTACCTTAAAAATAAAAATCTACCATAGCTTAAAACAAGGACCAATTAACATACTCTCTTTTTATTCATGAGTGTGTTTCCTAAATATCTAGAGCTTAATGTTTTGCACCTATAGTTTGTTAATCTTTAGCTACTTCATAATGATTATTTTCTATGAAATGGTCAATATTTTGAAATGCTTAACATTGCTCATCATCAAGGACATACGAATCAAAACCACAATGAGATACCACCTCACACCTCAGAATGGTTAACATTAACTCAGGCAACAACAGATGTTGGTGAGGATGTGGAGAAAGAGGATCTCTTTTGCACTGCTGGTGGGAATGCAAACTGATGCAGCCACTCTGGAAAACAGTATGGAGCTTCCTTAAAAAATTTAAAATAGAACCACCCTACAACCCAGCAATAGCACTACTAGGTATTTATCCAACGGATACAAGTGTGCTGTTTCAAAGGGACACATGCACCCCCCATGTTTATAGCAGCACTATCAACAATAGCCAAAGTATGGAAACAGCCCAAATGACCATTGATGGATGAATGGATGAAGAAGATGTGGTAAAAGCTTTTATATATAATGGAGTATTACTCTGCAATCAAAAAGAATGAAATCTTGCCATTTGAAAATATGTGGATGGAACTAGAGGGTATTGTGCTAAGTGAAATTAGTTAGAGAAAGACAAATATCATATGACTTCACTCATATGAGGACTTTATGATACAAAACAGATGAACTTAAGGGAAGAGAAACAAAAATAATATAAAAACAGGGAGGGGACAAAACATAAGAGACTCTTAAATATGGAGAACAAACAGAAGGTTACTGGAGGGGTTGTGGGAGGGGGGATGGGCTAAATGGGTAAGGGACACTAAGGAATCTACTCCTGAAATCATTGTTGCGCTATATGGTAACTAACTTGGATATACAATGAAAAAATAAATTAAATTTAAAAAAAGAACAATTTACTTATGTTTTAATAAAGCTTTAATTCTGTAAATTTGAATAAATTAATGCAGTTGAAGACTTGCCTTATTATTTGGAGGCCCAATATCCTGTCATAACTTCATAGATATGCTAGATTTGCCCTTAATCTGATATTCTGTATATAAATGTCATGCCAACATCTACTTAGGTTCACACACCAACATCCTAGAGACCTCTTAGACTACTCCTCTCTTTCTATATCTCCTGTGGCTAGTCAATTACCAGGTCATATGCTCTGTTCTCTAAGCATACTTAAAATCTATCCCTCGTCACCACACTCTTTCTGTAGTAATTTCCAAAATAGAGAACATTTTCAAACTTCTTCAGATTCATCAAACCAATCAGTCACAAGTGATTGTTGCAACATTTTCAGATCTGATAATACCTCTTTCCTAAAAAAACCATTTGAAGGGCTTCTCCATTTTCTTTAGAATAAAATCCACTTTCATATTAATGTCATCTATGCTTTTCCCCAATACTTTCTCCTGCTTCATTCCTTTTCATATATTCACACAATAAACATTTTTAGAGTGCTTACTGTGTATCAGGTACTGCTCTAAATGCTTTACAAAAACCTGCTATATAAGTAGGTATTACCCTCATTTCCATTTAACAGCTGAGGAAGCTGAGGAAGAGAGCAGTGAAGTCACTTGGCCATAGTCACAGCTACTAAGCAGCCCAAACTGCATTTGAATCCAGATTCTCTGGGTCTAGAATATTGGCATTTGATCATCCTTCCTCCTGTCTCTGTTATTTCTGTTTCATGAAGAAATTAACCATACTGGAAAATCATAATTATAGAGCTTTTTTTTTTCCTACTAGATGATTCATATTTCCTTTTATAGTGGTGTCTTCAAGTATTCTATACTTTCTCTTTGGAGTGTGTGTGTGTGTGTGTGTGTGTTTCTCTGTATATATTTTTTTCTCATGTTAAAAATGAACTCAAGCAGGAATTCTTTGAGACTTTAAATTTCAAATGTTTCTCTGATTCCTTTTTCCTTTGCCTTCCCTCAGTTAACAAGATATCAAGTGCACACATCTTTAACTTAAAAAAAAAAAAAGAAGGAAAGAAAGAAAAGAAAAGAAAACTTTAGGGCGACTGGGTGGTTCAGTCATTTGGGCGTCCAACTTCAGCTCAGGTCATGATCTCTCTGTCCGTGGGTTCGGACCCCACGTCGGGCTCTGTGCTGACAGCTCAGACCCTGGAGCCTGTTTCAGATTCTGTCTCCCTCTCTCTGCCCCTCCCCTGCTCACGCTCTGTCTGTCTCTGAAAGATGAATAAACCTTAAAAAAAATTTTAAAAAAAGAAAAGAAAAACTTTTTTATTATCATTTCTTTATCTCCATGGGTGTCAGTGTAGTTCTAGCCATACATCCTTATGCACAGGCCTCAAAAAGAACAGTTTAACAAAGAGGCAAATTCAGTGTGACTGGGGTAAAGAGAAACCACATAGAATAGTGCACAGACTAGTATGATTCCTTCTATAAAGGTGTTACAGAACAGTTAACGGAACCAGGAAACATGGCCCTGTGCAGAAGACCACTTTGCGCAGAGTAATGCTTCCAGCCAAAGGCCACCATGCAGGGAGTGATCCAGGGAGATACACACCTTGATCTCAACCTCCTTTCTACTACATGCTTTTTCTAGGGCTCTCACTGATGGAATCCACCTGAAATCTAGAAAGTAGGGAGGTTTGTTGATCTAGTGCATAAAGGTCAAGCTCCTGGGGCAGAGAGCAAAATGAAAAAAAGTGAAGAGCAAAATTGGAGGGGCAAGATGAAGATTCCTGGCACACATATCCCTCACATTAGAGAATGACATTTCTCAATCCTTGGGCATTTGCCAGGATACTGGCTTCAACATAGACCACTCTATAGTAACAATTAAAATGAACTGGTTTGTTTTAACACTGAATATTTAAGCAGAGTTGAATGTTTAAAAAATTAACGTAAGTAGTGTTAAGCATTATGGTTGTCAATAGCTAATCCGTATTAAGACCAACAGACAAATAAAACTTATACAAAATAAATGATTTCTTGCTTCACCTATTTAACATTTCTGGCTCTTTGTTTGCTATTTGCTTTTCTCAGTCAAGAAATATAAGGTTACAGACCTGCACTTCCATTATATCCCCACTAGTGTGTCAGAAAATATAAATATCCACCAGTATTGATATTTTTAGGTCAATCATTAAGCAAATTATAATGTGACAAATTAGTTCTGTTGATAAGATACACAACATAACTAGATACACTATTTTTAGCAGCCTGTAGTCATGGATGCCATTTTGGCCTAGTTGTAGATGATTAGACTAACCAAAGGGGGAGAGATTAGTGCTGTTTAGGTCAATTAAAGCAAAAAAATTAAAATAAAGGATCTTAGGATACCAGTTATGAGTTTAGTGACTCTTGGTTTTTATTCTGCCTCCTTAAGTAGTATAAATTTCAAATATTTGTTGTTAGTACACACAGTGGTCCCTGTGTTCTTGTTAAAAGAGCTGAAATTCTACACAGACTTCTAATACTTATAGTCTCCTTTGGAATGGATTGTTAAAAATGAATATGTATACTGGTGAAGATAAAGAGAAAAAAAGGATGGTGCTATGAAGAATTTATAATGATACAAATTCTGATACAACCAATATAAGCTATAGGGTGATTTCTACTTCTAGCATTATGAGAATTTAGATTTCTTGCACTACTAATCTTGTGACCAAAAAACCAAATATGCTAGATAAAATCATATATGCATAGCTGAGCTGGCAAAAACTTATGGGATCCTCAGAAACTAAATGTAAAGTGAAATTCCTAATCCTGAGAAGAAAGCAGTCAAGCTGATTTTGCTTTTGAGCAGGTTCCAAATCCTGGGGCCTTCAGTTTCTGTTTCAACCACCACCCATATAGTGAACAATAGAAAAACCTAGGGTTTTCTCCCCAAGTGGGAGTCCAGTAGGAGTCTGTGTAAAACTGTTTCTACTCTTAGTGAATGGGTGGACTAGAAAGAAACCTACTCCTGAGAAGGTGAAATTAAGAAAATTACCTGACTTGAATTTGGCTCTGTGGAAAGACAAATGTATTATCCCTTGAGAAATTACAACCACAAACTAGATCTTATGCTGTTTTTCAGGTGAAATTCTCACAATCTGGTCTGAGAAAACTTTCTGAGTGTATGGTAAATGTGTGCTATGTTGGGGGAGCCCATCAAACCATGGCATGGGCTATAAAAAATGAAAATCATCATCAATCCGAATCAGACCTTTGTCCCAAAAATAAAAGAATAAGAATTCACAATCCAGAATGACCAAATGAATGAGATCAGCAAAGATTCACATGTTGGAAATACCAAATACTGATTATAAAGTAAATATATTAAATATGTATTAAAAAGCAAAAGGTAGGTATTAAAATATGTGAAGAAATAAAAGGTGTAAAAATAAGCAAGCAGGTCCAAAAATATATTGAAGGGGTCACCCAGAATTTTTAAAAAAGTAATAATTGAAAAAATATAAAAGAGAATATTTAAACAGTGGAAGGTGTCTTTAATGAGTTGGAGGCATGTGTAATGATTATCTAGAGTGCTGTAAAGAGGCAGGCAGTGCTGG
This sequence comes from Acinonyx jubatus, assembly GCF_027475565.1. Classification (NCBI taxonomy): domain Eukaryota; kingdom Metazoa; phylum Chordata; class Mammalia; order Carnivora; family Felidae; genus Acinonyx; species Acinonyx jubatus. The sequence continues at coordinate 90,286,506 of NC_069385.1, read as the reverse complement.
ATACGGACATGCAGCAAGGGTACTCATCACATACAGTGAGTGTAGTGGTCCCTGAAAAGAAATGGGGAGGAGGGGGAGGCAAGCATAAGAGACAGGAAAAAAAGTGGCAGTTCTGACATATACCTTATGACAGTAATGAAAATAATGAGAGATGATAGCTTAAAATTTGCCAAACTCAATGGAAGCTACTCAAATTCAGTAAATGCAATCCAAAGAAAATTAAATTTAAAAAGATGTAATGAGACCAATCTTACAGTGTAGTATATACCAAATACAACCTAAGCATTTCAAAACTGAGAGTTTTCCTTCTTTTTTTTTTAAATAAAACAAAACAAAGGCAAAAACAAAACAAAATCTTATGAATAGACTGTTTTTTGACTATCACTTCACCTCTCAGCAACAGGGAGAATATGAGAAAGAAAATAATTCAAACATTTCAAAGAATGCAAAAGTATAAAAAAAATGGGAAAAAATGTAATGAAGAAACCGTTTACATAAAATGACTACAATCAATCCACGCATATCCACATTTAATAAATGGAAGTTAAACTACCCAATCAAAAGACAAAGATTGTCAGACTATTTCTTTAAAAGCTCATAAAATGAAGTTATATGTTATGTACTGCAGGCACACCTAAAATATAAGAACATTGAATGTTTGGCTAAGTAGCTTGTAATTTGATTTTGATAAACTTCCTCCAAGAGAAAAAAAAAAAAACATCCTTAAACAGATAGCTTATGTAAATCACTAGATTTGGCAAATCAGTCATGCATTAGGAATATATTGGAAATGTATCATGTGCTAAGAATTATATTATCTTTCTTGGGTAATTTGGGGAAGAATTAGGAAAATAAACTCTGGCTATATAAAAAAAATCATCTATTAAGAATAAAGTCATATTTTGTCTGTATGTGTATCTATAGTGTCCAGACAAGATGAAAAACAAGGCTGGCTCACTTAAGTGAATTGCTTTACAGGGGCAGACAGGGGAGTAATCATTTAAAATATCTGGGAATTAGTCTGATGGATAAAAGAGAATCTGCTTTGAAAGTTTTTACTATCGGATATAAACTAACAGAAATGTACGACATAGATATATACTATAGGGAGAATAACAGCTAGTCAAAGATGTCCATATCTTAATACCCAGAGCCTGTGAATATGTTAGGTTACAGGACAAAGTAGAATTAAGGTTGCATTTTGAATTAAGTTTGCTAATCAGCTTAATTTAAGATAGGAAGTTTATCCTGGAATACTTGAATGGGCTTAATATAATTACAAGGGTCTTTAAAAGTGAAAGAGGGAAGCAGAAGAGTCAGGTAAGCAAATGTAACAAAGGAAGCAAGTTTACAGTGATGCATTTGCAAAGAATTTGACCCACCCTTGCTAACTCTGATAATAGAGGAAGGGTGATTTTAACCAAAGATTTCAAGCACCCATTAGAATCTGGAAAAAGCAAGGAAACAGATTCTCCCTGGGAACTGCTAGAAAAAAATGCATCCCTACCAATACCTTGATTTTAACCCAGTGAAATTCAGACTTCTGACCTCCAAAACAGTAAAATAACACAGTTGTGTTGCTTTAAGCTGCTATGTTGGTAACTTGTTACAATAGTAATAAAGTGAATACAGTTCCTAAAAAAAAAAATCAGATGTTCTATAACTATTACTTGTACTCTAGCATCAGAAAGGTTTAGGGGCGCCTGGGTGGCTCAGTCATTTAAGTGTCTGACTGGCTCAGGTCATGATCTTGCAGTCTGTGAGTTTGAGCACTGCATCAGGCTCTGTGTTGACAGCTCAGCCCGGAGCCTGCTTTGAATTTTGTGTGTGTGTCTCTCTCTGCCCCTTCCCTGCTCATGCTCTGTCTCTCTTCCTCTCTCAAATATAAATAAAATTTAATTTTTTTTAAATAAAAAGAAGGAAAGGTTTAACAAGACCTAAGTCATTAAAGTCAATCAAACCATATTAAAGCACAGCTATGTATTTAACATTTTGCAGTGGCAATACAAATTAAGTATAGTCAGTTAAAATCTGTTTAAAGGATTGGAGGAAAGAGAACATGTATGTATTAAAATATTAAAGCACACAGCTGTTTACGTAGAGTCAAATATGGCCCAAAGCAATGAGAGAAGATAGAGTGGTAAACTCTAACCTGGAAGAGTCTGGATGTACATATGAGAGTGGGACAGCAATAACCATCTCTAAGCCAGAAGGAGCACCTGTACAGGGGAGACCCAGAGGGAAAGGAGCCGCAGCCTACCAATTTAAGAATCTCTCTTACACATACCTTCCCACAGTCTATACCTAGATGACCTCCATCTTTCTTATTCCCTGTCCCCCACTCCCATTTTTTTTTTCTTCCCAGATCCTATGGCTTTGCTTAACACTTTCCCACTCTGCATGCCATACCTTTTCAGCTCTTTTCAAGTTAGGTTATAAACTCTTTCCAAATGCAGCTCAATGATACTTTTTACATGTACCTCTCTCTTGTATGACCGTTTTGCCTTTTTGTCATAGGGCTCAAAACAGTTTGTTTACTTTCTTAACATACCCTTCTTCTCCCAGTATAGGTTCCTCAGTGGGGTTCCCCACAGAATGATTTCTAGGCAACCATTCTTTGCATTTCAGAGGAGTAGTATGTAGCTGATAGCAGGCATTACAAACAAGTAGGGAGTGAAGTAAGCATGTGATTTTTTTAATACCAACATATCAAATTTTCAAAAATTTATAAATCTCAAGGAATATGTTCAAACTTCAAAGACAGGCAATAGCTTACTAATTTTTTTTCTCTTATTTTGATCAGGTAAATCTTTTGTCATGTATTCATAAAAGATAGAACAAGTCTCTGAAATAAAATTTGAATTAGGCGCGCCTGGGTGGCTCAGTCGGTTGAGTGTCCCACTTCAGCTCAGGTCATGATCTCACAGCTCATGGCTTCGAGCCCCGAATTAGGCTCTATGCTAACAGGGGAGCCTGGAGCCTGCTTCACATTCTGTGCCTCCCTCTCTCTCTGCCCCAGCCCACTCGCATTCTGTCTCAAAAATAAATAAACATTAAAAATTTTTTAATAAAATTTGGATTGTTTTCTGTCACTCAAATTATTTTCTGCTACTTAAGATCAAAGCTAAATGATCTTGTTTTTTAAGCTGAAAGAAAAATAAATGAGTCCTTAATAACCATAATAAATACCTAGAACCCTAAATAGGTCAAAAATATTATTTTTAAGAAAAAGTGAGCAATTGAGATAACAATGATTATAGAAATGATTCCATATCCCAATGAGTTTAATTTCATTTCCTATTGCTTTCTCTTCCTGCAAATAATAGCATAAGTGAATAAAGCATACTTTGTTCAAAAAAATATCATTTTATATAAGTTATAAAGGGGATAGGCAGAAGTATCATTTGGCAGATTTGAATCACATTTCAGTAAGGACTGAATCTGTTGGAAATAGGTTTTGGGGTGAAAATTACAATAATGTATTTATTTAAATTCCTGTAAGTACTACAGAAAAATGAGCAAAATTATCATGAGACACTTAAAACAAAAACAAAAACAAACCTTTGGACATTTAAAGGAAATAGTGAAAAACCATAATGTTTGAAAAACATGACTGTCCCAAGAGGTACATTAAGCCAAGCCGAGAAAGAAGAAAGAAAGAAAGAAAGAAAGAAAGAAAGAAAGAAAGAAACCCAAACATACTTAAGGATTTTTTTTCTTCCCTCCAGAGAATTGTATGAAAAAAAAAAAAACCATGCACACATACACATATATATTGATTCAGTAATATTTGCTTGAACTGTTCCTCTATTTCCTGTTGTATTTCTTTTGCAGTCACATTTTTCCTGTCATAATGTTTCCAGAGAACAAAGAATAGGAAATTATATGCTTGAGGAAATGTTAAATGTAAAAGCAACATAAGTTTTTCCTGCCTAAGATAAATTTCTCAACAAACTTAAATTTTCTACAGAACAAAATAGAAAAAGAAAAGTGAACAGTCTGTGGTTTCCATGTGTTTTTAAAGTTAAAGAACAAGTTACAACGGCTACATGAGTAAACATTTCAGTGAATTAGATTCCCCATTCACTGTGAATAGAATCTGGCTCTTCGATTAAAAATAATATTCTTCATCTTAATTATGATAGAACTTAGCAAGGCTAGATGTTAAATGCATTTGAATTCCATTTCTTCATCACCAACCAGCAGATACCAACCATACCTCCATTATCAATTGGAGCATCATAGTAAAAAAAAAAAAAAAAAAAAAAAAAAAAAAGATCATTTTGTGCTTCTTTTCCTACCATGATCAATAAAAGTTTATTTTAAATGAAGGTTTATTTAGCTCCTAAAATAAGATAATTTTTTTTTTTAGATGGCAAGGATGTGGCAATTTAGGTGGATTAAGTGATTAGATATAACGTGGTTTGCCCTCCTTTTAGAAGAGGCTGAATATATTCTATCTGTATAGAATAGAGGAAGAAAGGAAGAGTAAAGGATAGAGGAGGAAGAGTAAAATGGATTCTTGATTATTGGAAAGAGACTAACTACCTCTTCAAGTGTTTTATTTGCTTCCTGGGCATAAAACCAGACCTCTTGTCCCACTCTGCTTTTTTAGTTTAATGTCACCTGTTTGATTTGTAGCCAATGGAATGTGAAAAGATAGAAGGTTCACTTTCAGAACACTTCCATGATTTAAGTCAATAAAATCTAGGAAAAACAAAAATAAAAACCCGGGAGCTACATATTGAAATGAGCCATGCCACAAAGTGGAACAAGCCTTAATTCTAAACAAGCACTTGGAAAAGAACTACTTCCTGATACACAGTGTGCTACTCCACTGAGATGTGGATTTTTAATCTTTAACAGCAGCTTGTAATTACACTAATGCAAAGATATCCTATAGTAGATCACACTTTTAGAGTAACTACTTTCTGATAAACAGTTGTCTGGATAAAGATAAAAGATAAATAAAAATGGATGAGTTATTTAATAGGCATGGGCTGTAAAACTAAACTTGATATGTATTTCAACCCTACCGACTACTATTTATGATCCTTAGTTATTTAAACTTAAGGATAAGCATCTTTTAATTGTTAATTGTGGTATCTTCTTTTGGGTAGTGTTTTGCAGATGGAAAAAACATTTGTAAATTTTCTAGCCCTGTCAATACCAAGAGTACTCAAATGCTGGTTCCAAATATAAAAGATGCAGTCACTCTTCATAAATAGCTGTTTCAATTTCCTTCTACAGATTTGATTTATAGTAAATCACAGGAAGATATTTACTGTATGGATGAGAAACTTGAACAAATATATTAACATTTATGATTATGTTTTGCTATCATATATTATATATCTTTGATTTCATGGCTTTAGTCCCTTGGATACTTTTTTTTTTCTTTTCGTTTTCTCTTTTCTTCAAAGAGATCCCCTGTAGGACAACCTCTTGACATTGTAACACTGTGGTTTAATATCCAGAATAACTCCCAGGGAAGGAAAAGTCCTCATAGTTTAAGGCTATAATTTGAACAACACATATATTTTTTAAACTACATTGGAAAACTGCATCTTATGCTTGGTTTTGGGACTCAACATCTGAAAAGATGCAAATGCACATTTGAAAACTTGACTAAGTGAATGCCTATTAAGACTTTTGAACTAGGGGTACCTGGGTGGTTCAGTTGGTTGAGCATCCAACTCTTGATTTCAGCTCAGGTCATGATCCCAGGCGTTGGGCTCCACGTTGAGCCTGGAGCCTGCTTAAGATTCTGTCCTCTCTCTCTCTCTCTCTCTGTCTCCCTTCCTCCCTCCCTCTGCTCTTCTCCCCTGCTCATGCCCGTATCTCTCTGAAATGAAAAAAAAAAGTGCTTAAAAAAAAAGACTTTTGAACTAAAATAAAAAGTTTCTGTCATACATGTGTTTTGGGAAAAGCGTCTCTGGTAAGTAAATAAGTATTTGAAATAATCAAATAGTTGGTATAAATAAATAATTTAGCTTAGAAGTGGCACAGTTAAATGAGATTTCAACTGCAGGGAGATAATAATCTCAATACTAATTACGTTATATATAATGTATCCATGCTTACTTTAGAATATTGATGTCTCCCCTCCCTTACAAAAAAAAACAAAGACTGAAAATTCCTAACGGGAATTAAATATGCTTATTTTTCCAGCAAGTTAGAGGTGAAATAAGAGACCGTAGTTTTAATTTTTAAATATAGATCTAGTTGTAGTATACAAAGGGGTCTTGTCTGAAAACAAGTTTTTCTGATTTGGAAAAGAGATACCAGTTTGTATACTACAGAGATGAAGGGAAGTAATTTTCATGTAACAGAGACTTGTACATAGCATGCTCTTTTGCTGCCTCCAACTGAAGCCTGTAGACTCAAGGAAGAGTCCTCCAGGAAAACACAATAGGTAGTAGATGGAAAGTTTGGATTTATTGAGGAAAGTCCATGTAAGATTATATTCCTATTTAAAATTCTTGCCCCTTACAGTAGTTTTGTTTTTAATGTACACTTATTTATTTCATTAATTAATTAACTAATTATTTATGTATTTTGCGAAAGAGCACAAACAGGAGAGGGGAAGAAAGAGAGAAGGAGAAAGAGAATCCCAAGGTTTGCAGTGCTCAAACCCACCAACTGTGAGCTCATGATCTGAGGAGAAATCAAGATTGGATTGCTCAACTTACTGAGCCACTGGGTGCCCTGCTCCTTATCGTAGTTCTATTATCAATTCAAACATCTTTTTTTAGCTGCTCTGCACATTTTTGAAAAACAAAAATAAGCTCTCTGTGGATTTTTCTGAATTTATTTTCAAACATTGGAAAAGCAGCATGATTACTTGGTAATATACTGTGACCTGCAAAGCTGCCTTGTGGCCATTTTCTCAGATTCTGCCATCATCTTTCTCTGAGTAAATATTTTCCTCCTTATATATAGCTAAACAATTCAAAACTGTATAAAGTAATCCAGTACAACAGTTAATATTATTGTATTCCTTTTGTTCAGAGGTTAATATATTATTTTGTTCATTTATTGAATACATACATATAGAGCACTAGAAATTCACCACCTACTGTTCCAAGCCCTGAAAATGTGATGAATAAGTTAGATCTGATGTTAGTAGGGTAAAGTGGTCAGTTAATTCTTACCAATGAACAGAAGTAAGTGCTTTTCAAGAGTAATAACAGTGTTCTGAATGAAGCAAAAAAGGATTATAGGAGAGTGACTTGGGGAAGGGAGGGTTTCCTTAAATGGCAGGGTAGTGAAGGAGTCTTGGAAAAAGATATATTTTAATTAGATCTGAATGGAAAAAGCAGCTAGACATATAAACTTCCTTATACAGATTACATTTTGCACAGGAAAATACAGTTTAAGAACTAAGATGAAGAGAATTTGGGGAAATTATGGAAGAGAAAAAGGAAAGAGCCTGGAGCATTGGCGACTAGGCACATTCACAACTTTGATGGGGGTCTGAGTTAGAAGGCTGGTCAAGTGTAAAGTAAAGACTCTGGGCAAGGAATTGGATACTCATTGAATCCCTTTGAAATGCATCCTGACAGTCCTTTATGGGCCAGAGGTGCAGCAGGGAAACTTGTTAGGTTCTTCTAATTATAGAAGTTTAGGGAAGAAGAAAGAGAATATTGGACTAAAGGAGTCGCACAAGTGTTGGAGGAAAGGATCATCCTTTGGAGACATGATCAATAGTATTGCGATTAATTTAGATGAGGAGAAATCAGGGAAATGCAATTATTAAGGATGACTGCTAGGTTTTGGAGATAAAAATATTTATACATCTTTATAAATATGATATTAGGAAGGCTGAAGAAAATTATTGTAGGGAGGCAGGAAGGCATCAATATTTTCAAACTGGAGGTGTTAAGTTTGAGATGTTTTATATGAAATCTAAGTGAAGATTAAATTTGCTATACTAAGTAATATATCTGTATTAATCTAGAGCTCTAGCACAGGTAAGAAGTGAGGATATAAAATGCAGTATGTAGATGGAATTCTCTCAGAGACCTGAATGAGTTCACTTGAAGAGAAACTGAAAATAGAATGTTGAGGGAAGATATAGAAGAGGAAAAAAAAGAAGAGCTGACGATTGAGACCCAGAATGTCCTTTAGAGAAAGAAGGTCCAGCAATGGATCTGAGAAGGAGGATACTTTTGAAAAGATTATTTAGCATATTTCAGATCCTTAGACTATATTGCATCAATGCACCTATAACTTATTAAATGGTATTATGATAATTATATGAAAGAGAAACATTTCTAGACTGAAGGAAATCTGAATTAATCATTCTTTCTGAGTCTCTTTCATTCCCTCTCCCCTCCTCTTCTCTCCCTCTCTTTCCTATCATTCTCTCATGACCTTAAGAGTAGAATTGAATGAATTTAATTATAGTTACTGATTGAATTAATAACAATTAAAATGTGGGGCACCTGGGTGGCTCAGTTGTTAAGCATTTGACTTCAGCTCAGGTCATAATCTTACAGTTCATGATTTCAAGCCTGCTTCAGGTGAGCTCAGGCCCTGCTTTGGGTGAACTTGAGCCCCGCTTTGGTAAAACGTGAGCCCCAGTGAGCCCCGCTTCTCTTTCTCTCTCCCTCTCTTTCTCTCTGCCCCACAGTCATTTGTGCCCTCTCTTAAAAAAATTAATAATGAAAATTTTCCTTAATGTTCGTTCATGGGAAATGTTATTTATTTTCTTTAATTCATTTTTACCTTTAAAAAAGCTCTAAAAATTCTAAGAGTAAGTTGTGTCTTGAATTGCTCTTCACTTTCAAAAGACAATGTTTAGGGGTATGTGTGTGTGAGAGAGAGAGAGGGAGAGAGAAAGGGAGGGAAGGAGAAAGAGAGGGAGGAAGAGAGAGAAAGAGTGAGAGACATATGCTAGTTATATAAATGCTACTTAACCTTTATGTATCTCCCTTTCTGTAAAAGAAAGAACATGAGATAGCATGTGCCTTTATAAAGTCATTGTCAAGATTAAATGTGTTAAAAAAAAGATTAAATGTGTTAATATATTTGTGTTCTTAAGAAGAATATCTGGCAGTTGGAATAATCAATATTAACTATTTTATTATTATCATCATCATTATATTTTATTGCTGTTGTTCCTACTCTACATAGCGTAAAAATTTATTAGATAATCAGTATATGTTTGATACATGTTAAGTGTAATACATTTTCTTTTTTTTCATTTAATACATATTCTTGAGGAAGTCAATCATGTAAGATAGAGTAATTAACAAAAACATTTTTTAAATTTTATTTATTTATTTATTTACAGAAAAAGAGAGAGCACTGGGAAGGAGTAGAGAGAGAGGGAGAGGGAGAATCTCAAGCTGGTTATGTGCTATCAGCACAGAGCCCAACATGGGGCTCGAACCCACAAACTGTGAGATCATGACCTGAGCCAAAATCAAGAGTTGGACACTTAACCAACTGAGCTACTTAGGCACCCTAACAAAAGCTATTTCGAATTTCATTAAATTTAAATGAATATTTTATGAATTATATAGTTCATATATGCACACCACTTTTAACTAATTTATTTAACTCATATTAAAAATATTAGTCTCAAAGCTTTATCAGTAAATGTCCTAAGTAGTTGAACTTCCAGAAATGCAAATTAGACAGACTAATGCTGGGAGATATTCTATACTAGGGCTACCTTTCTTGTATTTTGTGACACATTATTTTGACAAAATCTCACTGGTGTGCCCTGGAATGATGGATCCCTGGTTGATGAGCTCCTCTCATGTCGGGGCTACTTCATACATGCTGAATGATGCATGGTTCTTAATTCTCTTGTTTTCCATTTTTCTAGGAATTCTTTTGCTTCCTTTATGACACTTCCTCCTTCTGCATTGCCCACTTCTCCACAAAATGCCCTTGTATATTTATAGTTTATATATTCTAAAGCCAACTCTGCCAGGAAAGTTAAAATTTTCTAATGATTAATAGAAGAGATTATTTTGCCAAACACCAAATGGGCCAATAAGGAGAACAAATGAGGTTACTTTTATCATTTGTAGAAGCTTCTCAGAATTTGACACGTGATTAAGGATTCAGAGAAGTCTATATTTTACCGAAGCATAAGGATAAAAGTCATATAATGTTAATGCTAACTGATCAACTGGAAATGCAAAACAAGGTGGATTGGGTTAACTCTAGCTAGTGAAGTTCTTTCACAAAGAAGCGTTTTCATTGTTTGAATAACCAACACGGTCAAATTAATTGCACAGAGTTTTCTACTTCAATGATTTGATTAAGCTTACATTGACAGTCCCCTTTCACAAAATGCTGTGGCCATTACTTTTAAGTGTTGACAGTATTACTTAATTTTGTCTGATAGACATAATGGCAGTACCATCTTTCTTTACTGGCTATCATTTCATTTAAAATTGCATCTCTTCTTATACTTTTTAATAAGGACTTCACTCAAATAATGGTATTTTTAAAAATTCATATGGGTGGATGAAATATATGATTATTAAGAATAGGCACTGATCATTCGATAACTACACGATAAAATCTGAGGTTATTTAAGGTAGGTAACTGTAGAGTCCTCTGTCCAGATTAAAGCTCTTTATTTAAAATGATGTCAGCTCTTAGTAAAGCCTCCATGGAATCATGAATAATCAATAGTGATTTTGAAAACTTTTTTTTTTTACAATAGGGTGTCACAATTTCGCTAATATTAGAAGGCATAACACAAAATATTGAACTAATGACTTGTCCAAAATGTCTAAGCCCTTAAAAAGAATGTTGTTTTAGTGACAAATGCAAAAGACAAAAGAGCTTATGATATAGAGAGAAATGGAGTAAAAGTGAGTAGTTAAGCAAATACAATCAAAGAGAAAAACAAACTAAAAATAGACTTAAAACATCTTAATAGAAAATGATGAAAATACATGCAAAGACTTGGAAAGTAAGCTTGAGAATATTAAGATCAGCTGTAACTAAATGACAAAACAAGTTTTACCACTGTTTCTGCCTTTGAAACAAGTATTATTTGAGATGGTCAGGTATGTCTTATTCAATTCCTTAAACAAGGGTTGAACTAGCATGTCTTTAAAATCCAAAAAAACCTTGAAATGATATGAACATTGCATTTATGTCATATTTTAAATATATTATATATCATAACTATGTAATATTCATATAAACTGTGTACAATATGGAAACCCAGGCCGAAGTGTTAAATAAATATTTTTGAATGAGTAAATGCATTGTTGTATTCATCACTTCCATCCCTGTTTCATAGAAGGTAGTATCCTGGTAAGAGCAGGGAAGATCAATTTTGCCTCTTTTCTATGCCAGTGCCAATGACAGTTTCTTTACTGTCACCTGCAGATATTTATCAACAGAACTTGGATTGCATGCTGAGTTGCTGACCAAAATAAGGGTGGTAAAAGGATGTGCTTAACTCCGACATTTTCTCAACAAGGACATGATATTAACCTCCCACTCAATAAAATAGTTCCACCCAATTTCCCGGAATGAGTTCTTAATTTAATTGGTCATTTGAAGTGCACTTGTGTATAAAGAGACTATAGCCTTATATGAAAGCAGGAAACCACTTACAGATGAAAATTTTTAATGTCAAACAGAAATGGAAGAAGAATATTGATGGAACTAGCGAAGGTTAAGAAGAAAATATTACCTAAAATAAAGATGGGTGAAATTCATAGGAAACACCAAATGTACAGAATTTAATGATACATTTTTAATTATACGCTTAAAAGAAGAGGACCAGCATATTTAAATATGTAATAAGTTAAATATTTGGAAGAACTCCTGGGGAAGAAAATTGCAAAGAACTAGAAAAAATTTTAAAAGAATGGTTAGAGCTTCTTGTCAGAAAATAAATTACCCTGGGGCACCCTGGATAGCTTAGCTGGTTAAGCATCCAACTTTAGCTCAGGTCATGTTCTCATGGTTTGTGGGTTTGAATCCCGCATCAGGGCCCTGTACTGACAGCTCAGAGCCTGGAGACTGCTTCCGATTCTGTCTCTCCCTCTCTCTGCCCCTCCCCTGCTCACAGTCTGCCCCTCTCTCTTTCAAAAATAAGTAAACATTAAAATTTGTTTTAAAAAATTAGAAAATAAATTATTCCAAAATGATATAATGCAACTGTATCATCTATGTTCTTAGAAGAAAGCAAAACTAAATATTCAATCAGGAAAGTCTAGATCAATTGCAACACTGGCAGCACTAGGATTCATTTTATACATTGTATCAATAAGTATTCTTCCTACACTGAATTCTAATCTATAGGTTGAGGTCCTGTGTATCAGAGAAAAATTCTTACTTCAAGATTTAAGAATTGATTTGAAACCCATACTTTCCTTGTTACCATCTTGTATGAACTCATATTCTGATATCACATATTTATATTTTAACATTTTCATATTGCAGATTGCATTTTTTAACTTTTTTGCATGTTTTTAAGCTTTTTAAATGTTTGTTTATTTTTGAGAGACAGAGAGAGACAGAGTTCGAGTGGGGGAGGAGCAGAGAGAGAGAGAGAGAGAGAGACAAACAGTCTGAAGCAGGCTCCAGGCTCTGAGCTGTCAGCACAGAGCTTGACACGGGGCTCAACCCAAGAACTGTGAGATCATGACCTGAGCCAAGGTCGGTCACTTAACCAACTGAGCCACTCACGTGCCCTGCAGATTGCATTTTAATATAAAACTTAAAGTTTTGCTTCCTTGAACTTACATTCCTCGAATTATGAGTGAAATTAACTTATGCTGAAAACAACCGTATGTAAACAAACTTTATTCTGTGTGTGTGCCTGTTAATAATCTGAGATAAACCATGAAAATTTAAAGGAAGTCTCTTTTATCTGCTTATTTCTTAAATAATTATGTATGAAAATAATAGTCTATCTTCTCAAGTCTATTCAATGTTTTCTTTAAAGAAATATACTAATTTAAAGTTCTTAAAATTTAATTGAGTCAGTACCTAAAACTTATCTATAAAGCTCAAGTACTGCATGGGTCAGGATGATAAACAGTGAATTTTAAAAATAAACTACCTAGAATAAAAATTTTCAAAATGAAAATGACTTTGTCCAAGAGGCTTTTATTTTTTCCAGGAGCGCAACTTTCTAAATCAAGTCATATAATTTTTTGAAAGTCCAACTTCACACTAAAACTCTTTATTTTCATTGCACTGTTTTCTATTAAGAAAAAAGAATAAGGGTTTTACCCTGACAAGTAGTTTTGCTGACAACCTTATTCCTATTGGCTACAGCTACTCTAGGAATGTTCAGATTTTCAGACCTGACTACACAGCACACATGTCCTTCCCTCCTTGTTTCTACATAGCTTTCCACATAAATACATAGCTCCTGATGATTTGACAGGCTCTTCTTATCCAGAATTGATATGCAATGATGCAGAAGGAATGACAGGAGAGCCATAGCCTCTGTTTTTCATAGAACACCCCGCTTTTCTGTTTGCCTAATATTGCCACAACATAGAGTATTTTCTATAAAAACATGACAGACACTTTGAATGTGTCTTAATTAATTTTAGTGATCTGTACCAATTAACTATTTTCTATTTTTTCTGTTTAATACATATTGGCTGAATGACTTACCTTTGTAAGTGAGGAAGAATCAGTAAGTATTCAAGATTGTAAAATATGTATCAGCATTTAAAATTGTTATATACATGTTTCACATGTATATTATATAGTATTATGTATATTATATCATATATATTAGTGTATACATAATATAATTATGTATATTATACTATATTATATTATACTTTATAGTGCTAAAGTGTAAAATGCTTTTCTATTTTTAAACATAAGAGAAAGTTGTCCAAGTCTATGCTGTGGTGGGAATCAGCCCTGAGTTTGACTACATCAAAGATAATATGGATAAATGAATTCTGAATAATGGTACAGTTTTAACTTGTTTGAACTTTTACCTTCTAAAATGGCATAGAATAAAATAATAAAATGACTAACAAGGCATACCTCTTAGATTGTGATTTTTTTTTTTTTTGGTTGGCACAAATTAATTTCATCTGTCTGTAAACAAGGTCCTTAATAGTTTTGGCATTTTTTAAAATGTGGATTAAATCAGATGAGTTAGACTATATCCCAGATGTAACAAAGTGCAGGGAAGGAAATGGAAAAATCAGCAACAAGGTTTGTTTTTGAATGTATACATTATCCATAAGGCCCAAACAATAGAAGCAAACACTAGAATGTCCCTAAAGTAGTGCCATTTGAAAGAAACCTTTAATAGGTCAGTTAAAACCCATCTCACGATAGCAACAGTTCATTTTATATGCATATGAAAAAAAATTCATCACAAAACAGCCAAGTCCATAATAATGCAACTTCATATAAAATCTGAAGCTACAAATAAAAATTGGTCCTATTAAGAACAAAGTAGACACACTCCAGATGGTTATGTTGGGATACCTAATGTCCATAATGGCTGCCTTTTACAATTTTACTAAAGAATAGAGCTGGTGTGCAAATTAAAAAAAAAAAAAAACAGGAACAAAAATCTGAGCTATTGCAATGATGGCATGTCCCTGGGCACTCATTCTGTATGGTTACTGTAAGGTCGTGGGAGGAAGTGCCTTTGCTCTTGTTTTACAATTGCACTCCTCATAGAACCTACAGAGAAAAGGTCTGTCTCTACTCAAATTCAACAACAAAACTAAAAACAAGCTACTGCAGCTTTCAATAGCTCCTCAACAAAAGAGATATTACTTGGCTAAATAAGCCAGGTGCTGTCTAAAAGAAGGAAGCAAACCAAATACCTATATGCAAAGGGAAAGGGTGAGTAAAGAGGAACGAAGGAAAGATGCATGCACTTTTTCCTCTCAACCATGCGCTGCAGAAGGAGGACTAAATGAGCTGTAAAACAAGAATTGTAATAACAGATTTAAAATATCCACATTTCTGGGAGGAGTAGATGCGAGAAGAATCTTAAAGTTTTTACAATCTCTAATATAGTTTACAATGAAATTATATTATTGGTGAAAATTAAATCCATTAAAAAATAATTATTATAGTCTAACATCTTTGTTATTCAAAATGGAGGCCTATAAGCTAACTGCATTAACATCACCTTCGAGGTTCTTAAAATACAAAACCTCAGGAACACTGACTCAGAATCTGTTTTTTAACAGCATTCCTGAGCGATTGACATATATGCTGAAGGTTTGGAAAAGGTGGTTAAATTATGCTTGAAATTGATAAAGCAGTGGGAAACATTGTTACACATTTTTTGCCATAAAACACATGTTCTTACTCAAGAGAGCAAATGTTTACACTTCGTAATAGCTATATGAGCACTTTTTGGCCTTGTGAAAGGGCCAAAGGGTTGGTTTTCCCTTCTAATTTGAGCTTAAAAGCTCAAGAGGTTTTCTGTCCTCTTTCAGAGATGCTATAGGATGAGTAGAATAGAGGGACTAATTTCTCAGTAGTGTTCTCTTGTTACCAGCATTCAAAGAATACTCTTGAAGAGGGTGAGTTGGATGAAATGTATTTGTGAGGTTTTCTTTTCCTTCTATCAGATTCCTATTTTGACTGCCTCCAATAACTACCTGTTTTTAAGGACTATTATATTTAGTTGTCTGTCTCCCTCTTCGAATCCTATTTTTTCTCAGACTTTTGGCAGTTCATGAAGTTTCAGTAATGAGGAGAAAGCCAAAGCTTAGCAAGCCTGAGTCAGGCAATTATAAAAGCTCCAAAGAACAAAACAATGATGCTGATGCAGACATGATTTTTTTTTTAATTTTTGGTGGCAAAAAAGTCCTTTACAGCTTTGTATTTTCCCAGTTGCACTTTGAAACCCATAATCTAGGTGCACAAGCAAGGGGACAGATGCTTCTTTGTCAATGCTGTTAAGTTCCAGGTGTTTTACCAGAATGCTTAGTAGGCACAAAGATGGTTTTGTATAGGCTTATGACCTCATGAAAAGCATTAAATTTATAATAACTTCTGTTTCAAAATATTATTTTAAATGTAGTAATTGATCAAGAATACAGGATTTTGCCTGAATGTGGTGCAACTCAAAACAGTATAATTAAAACCATCTCATTCATTTGGTGAAATTTATTGAGTACTTATTCTGTGAGTCATGGGGCTTCACACTGGGCACATTGTGCTGAATGAAGTAGATAGGGTCAGTGACCCTATCAATACCAATTGAAAACAAATAATTAAATACAATTCTTTGATAACACAAACTTGCAAATTGATCTGAATATGTTTCGCATAACTATGTAATAAGAAAACTGACCAGGAATTTCTTATTACTTTTACTGTTTAGGAACTACTTCTCTGAATAAGTGTTGTTTAAAAATAAGACCTTAAAATTAAGTAGTAGTCATTCTCATAAATGATGGGTCGAGAGTAATGACAGTTGTGGATATAACATACGGAAAGACTAAACTGGGAGTTTGACAAAAAGCTTTCAGTAGTAACTGTCAGAAAATTAGCAGAAAAGATATACAAAAAATGTGAAGAAATCAGATGAATGATTTCTAAATGTTGAGTACCTACTATTTCCTGAAACTGTATTAACACCTACATGTATATTTCTCATTTTAATTAAAACATCTGTTTTGTGCATTAATTTTTATACAAAAAATTAAAATCAATTACACATTACCTTTTTAACTAAAGTCCTTTCTTGAATGGATTTAAAAACTTATTAAAAATCAGCTATAGGGGTGCCTGGGTGGTTAAGTCGGTTAAGTATCAGACTTTGGCTCAGGTCATGATCTCGCGGTTTGTGAGTTCGAGCCCCATGTCAGGGTCTGTGCAGACAGCTCAGAGCCTGGAATCTGCTTCAGATTCTGTGTCTCCCCTCTCTCTACCCCTCCCATGCTAATGCTCTGTCTCTCTCTGTCTCTCAATAATAAATAAATGTTAATTTTTTAAAAAAAAATCAGCTGTATTTATTTGAATATCAGGAGTTATGAATGACCCCTAGAATTTCAATTACATATTTTACATATCTATCTCATTTTCCATGTTTAATTAGATTTTAAAAGAGTAAAACTATTTTTGATCTTGATCATCATAATAATGCCTAATTCAGTCATTTAAATGCTCTATCACTGTGTTGAATATGATTCATTTCTGGCTGTCTCAAGCAAATAACAGAGTAGATTCTAGCAGTCACCAATACTGAAATACCATCTGAAATTACAATATGTAGAAATAGATATATATATATGTATACCTACACCTTTTCCTAATCCTATATGTATACCTATCTATATCTCATTCTTTAGTCATGTCCTCTGTACTTTTTATATTTATCTTTCCAGAATTTTTTTATCCATGGACTTCAATGTTGTTACATATACATATATACTAAATTGTGACTTTTTATGAAAATAAAATTTTTAATTTTATATTAAAATTTTTTTAATGTTTATTTATTTTTGACAGAGAGAGACAGAGCATTAGTGGGGGAGGGGCAGAGAGAGAGGGAGACACAGAATCCAAGGCAGGCTCCAGGCTCCGAGCTGTCAGCACAGAGCCCGACAGGGGCTTGAACTCACAGACCGGGAGATCATGACCTGAGCCAAAGTCGGACGTTCAACCGACTGAGCCATCCAGGTGCCCCTTAAATTTTATATTTTTATTTTAACAGATTATTTGGAATATGCTTAATATAAATTATATAACATATAATTGTGCTGGTGAATCATAATTTCTTTAAATATTTTCCTTTACTAATTTCCTGAATTTTTAACATTCCAAATAATTCCGATACAAATTATCTTTTTGACAATAATTGAAATGGGGAAATGATTTGGGAGTATTTCAACAGGGTTAATACCTAATGTGGAATTGCTGAATCAACAGATATTGACGAGTTTAATTGTGTTAGATATGACCACACCACCTTGGAAAGTGTTTAAATTTTCCTTCCTAACCTACAGAAATATTACTGAGTATTGCCAATGTTTACATTTTGTTAAATTGAGGTCATTGAAACATTATTTTAATTTATATTGCTTTGTTAATCTAAACAATACTATCTAGACCTTTTTTATTTATTTTTATTTTTTATTATTTATTTTTTTAATGTTTATTTATTTTTGAGAGAGAGAGAGAAAGACAGAGCACGAGCAGGGCAGGGACAGAGGATAGGGGGAGACACAGAATCCAAAGTAGGCTCCAGGCTCTGAGCTGTCAGCACAGGGCCCGATGCAGGGCTCGAGCTCACGGGCTGCAAGATCAGGACCAGAGACGAAGTCAGACGCTTAACCGACTGAGCCATCCAGGCCCCCCTACTATCTAGACCTTTTAATCATTATCCTAAAACTTCAAAATGACATTTTTTATGAGTTTTTATTCCATATAATACTATCTTCTCAGTATATAGCATAAATTAGGGAGTCTGAATTAAGTTTATAACTAATGATATTTAAGAAATGTAATCATGAACAGTAGCAATCATCCAAAGATTGGTAGAAATAAAATAAAATTTAAAGTTATTTTTCCAATTATATTTTTCAAAGAAATTCATGAAAAATAATGAACTTTATTTCATTCTCGATGAGTAGTAAATGACGATGATGATGATTCATAGTGATGCATTTAGAGATTCCTTGAGGATTTAAGATCTTTATTCCAGCTTGATCTTTGTAGGAAATACAAATGGTAAGACTCTTTCTCTTTTAATCTCCCTTGACCTGGACTATTTTTGTTTGTTGTTGTTGTTTCTAGGAAAGTATCTCTTAAACTCAATCCAAATATTGTAGAAAGTCTCTGAAAGTTAAATGAAACCTTAAATCTATATTTTAGAAAAGACAGCACTGAATAAAGAAAGAAAGAGATGTTTTGTAAAATTAAAATGGTCATTTTATTAAATTAAATCCCCCTATGTTTTAAGGGAAAATATTACTTTTTAAAGACCAATTAAAATATGTATCAGCATTCTTCATAGAATTATCTGCGTTTTATGCCAAGAAAGGGCCATGGACAAAGATGTATGTTTATAGTTTATGAAATTAAGGAACATTGAAGATAATAGATATATAGTAACATAAAAGAAACAAGAACACAGAATTTAACGTGGCTATACAGAAATACATTGCAAGTAGTAGAAGGAAGATTACATCATTTACCTTGTTTTTTTGAAGGTCAAGACAGAAGCTGAGATGTTTGAAAATGGATCCATATGATTTTAAGTGATAAACTGAATGAAGGTGGAAAAATTATCCACCAGGAGCAAAAAGAAGAATAAGTGTACAAACGCCATCATGAACAAAGTCTAGAAAAATATTTTTTTTATTCTTTTTTAATCTTTATTTATTTTTGAGAGAGAGAGAAAGAGTGTGAGCGGTGGTGGGGTAGAGAGAGAGGGGGCGACACAGAATCCAAAGCAGGTTGTAGGCTCTGAGCTGTCAACACAAAGCCAGATGCAGGGTTCAAACTCACAAACCGTGAGATCATGACCTGAGCCAAAGTTGGACACTTAATCGACTCAGCCACCCAAGTGCCCCCAAATTTTTTTTCAATTTAGATATAATTAATATATAATACTAGTTTCGGGTATACAACATAATAATTTAATATTGGTATATTTTGCAAAATGGTCACCACAATAAGTCTAATTAACATCTATCACCATAAATTGTTACCAAGGACATTTCCTTACAATCCCTATAGCAACCGTAATTTGTAACTGACTGTTAACCTTTCATGTATATCTTTTCTCAAATTTTTTAAAAGAGTTATTTATTTATTTTGAGAGAGGCAAGGAGGGGCAGAGAGAAAGGGAGAGAGAGAATCCCAAGCAGGCTCTGTGCTGTCAGTGCAGAGCCTGATGCAGGGCTCAATCCCACAAACTATGACATAATGACCTGACAGGAAATCAAGAGTGGGCCACTTAACTAACTGAGCCGCTCAGGCACCGCTATTTTTTTCTCGTATTTTTTTGCTATTTGTCCATGTGTGTCAGTCTTTTTCACGGCAGCCTGCTTTTTCTAGTACCTCTATTGTTATTACCACAATGCTGAGGATGCATTAGATGAATTCCAACCTTCGGATATGAGATTGCAGTAATTTACTTTATGGTTCATTTATATTCAAAAAGTAATACTGAAAATGATGGCATCAAATGCTCAGTAACCTTGATGCTTCATGATTGATCTCAGAACACATATTCCATTCCATTTCTTCACATGAAGAAACTTCAAAGTAATTTTATTTATATATTTATTTTTAATTCCATTTATTTATTTTATTTCTTTAAGGTTTTTTTTTTTTTTTTGAAACAGAGAGAAGCAGAGAGAGGAGAGAGATATCAGAGCAAAGCCTGATATGGGGCTTGAACTCATGAACTGTGAGATCATGACCTGAGGCGAAACCAAGAATCAGACACTTAGCCAACTGAGCCACCTAGGCACCCTACATCAAAGGAATTTTAAATCCAAAATAGATTCCCTTTGACATTTTATAAATATAAGTGAGAATGAAAAATTGATATAGATATTTTTGACTTTTGTATTAAAGAGGTAGTCTTTATAAAGGTGCTGCATTTAAATCTGTAAAATATGCTTTTCATGTGTTATAATCCAGAATGCTTTAGTCCTCTTCCATGATATATTATAGATAATTGTTTAACTTTAAAGTTTCTGTTGTTACCAAATTTATATCAAAGCTATAGATTACAACTTCAATAGGGACATATTAAAAAGTAAAAGCTAGTGATAGCTCTTCCAGAGAATTCTATGTCTTGAAACGGTTTGTATTTATTTATACAAATATACAATAAGTCACTTCAGTAATACAGATTTCCATGTATAGTTAGACGGTTTAATGATGTCCAGCTTTCAAATATACATAATACTAAACAGAAAAGTATGAAAATTATGGATCTTGTGGAAAATGGAATTGTATACATAATAATGTCCATTAATTTGGAACAATTTCATCATGTAAATTATTAAGGATTCAATTATATTATTTTAAATTGTTATACTTTTTATTATAATTTTAAATCTTTACTAAAATGATTTAGAAATTGTATTATTCCCCTCTAAATGCCACATAAAACATAGATTATAAGTATTTATATTGCACATTAATTTTCAAACTGGAGGCTTTAGGTTCAACATGTATAGATTTTATTTGCTTTTTATTTTAGGTAATATTATAAGCAATATTTGAATGTTCATCTGGGTTACTATGAAAAATATTCATTTCATACAAAGGAAAAGGTTACAATTCAGGTAATCAACAAATGCTTTTCAAACTCTTTAGTGGCTGGTTTCAGTCTTACATCCAAAAGACAGTTGGAACTCATATTGGCAGGCTTTGTAGCATGGTGTTAAGAGCTCGTGATTTGGATTCAGATTGCTGAGAACTGAAGCCCAAAACACTCAAACTATAATCCTGGGCAATTTATTCACTCTCTCTGTATCTAGGTTTCTCCTTTACAGAGTAAGGACAGTAATAGTAGATACACTGGTGATATGCTTATCTTTTTTAATGATGTAGCGAATATTCAACAAGTTTTTATTGTTATTGTATTTATTTGGATTTTTTAATTTTCAATAATTTCTAATATATTATCAATAACTTGTCATTCAAAACTGAAACTTTCAGAGCACATTCTCATGAACTAGTATTTAGTGAGAAAACTCATTATTTTAGAACATATAGTATTTTATCACACTGAGATTTACATTAACCTATCATTTTATATTTTTGTAAATTTTACTTGACCTTATTGATAGAAATTTTCCGGAAAAAAGAAAATTTATTTTTCCTTTGTCATAATTGTCTCATAAATTAAATTTAGTTGCTTCTTTAGTAAACATCTTTTTACTCAAAGACCATTTAACAAAAACTCTAAATAGCTATGAATTATTAAAGTAAAACCATCATTGAACCAGCATCCTGATCAAATCATTATGGCCAGTGTGGATATTTTTTCTCTAATTTTTTATAACTAGCAATAATTATCATCAAGAAGTTTAGACATTTTTATAAATGCTGACAGAAGTGCTCACTTAAAAAACGCATGGCTTCTGAGGATTTATGAGTACATGTGTACACCCAAAAGGTAGTTTGGTCTGAAATAGATGACACTCAACTACTTCCTGTTAGAAGTAAGAAAATGTGTTAATTGCATTTAATATAGTTTATTACACTGTAGTCAACACAGGCCATCTGTCCACACAGCTGCCTCTTGGTGGTTTCAGCAAAGTGAGTGTATGTATTTTAAGGGGAAGCACAATTGAAAAAAGCAAAACAGCCCACATTGACTTACTTGGTGTTACACGACTATGTGCTATTTTTTTTTTTAATTTATACTGAGTAAATACGATGTTTACCAGATTTCCTCTTGGGGTAAGAAGTGACTTTGTTAACAGTGTGTCTTGATAAACTACTTTACTGAAACTAAATGTGAGGGTTTGTACTGACTAAAGACAAAAAAAAATTAAAACCCTTAAAATGCTTTGTTTAATATATATAAATAGAAATGTGGGTCTGGGATTAAGGAGAGGGTAGAGACCATCGAGAGAGGGGCTAGAGAAGGATGAGACAATATGGCAAGGACCTGGAAATTGTGTTAGAGAAATGAGTTGGGGTCCTATTTTTTCCCTGTGTACCAGTCATCTTTTTGTGAGTGTTAATTCTCAATTAGGATATGAAAGGATTCAAGGATGCCAAGCAAAGGTCAAGTTCACAAATGCAGAATGTGCCTCCGCACTGGCCCTCTTCAGTGGTATTTGTGTAGCTGCTCATGTTTGAGTTCTTTATAAGAATGACAGTAGTTGAAAAGCCCATAAGATGCCAGCACCACAGAAATCCCAGCAAGGCCCCCTTTCTTCACATTGACATACTTGTCATAATACCTCTAGTAACCTCTTTGAAATGTTCCAGCAATGGCTTTCGGGGAAAAATTCCACATCAGTATCCAGCTTGACAGGTCTCCCAGTTTGAAATCCAGGAGCTTCTTCTCATTCACTGGTACAGATGACATCATTGTGGAGTCCTGGGTGTCCACTATGCCCACCTGAGGAGAACTCCAGTTGGGGTACTTTTAAGAGCAAGAATGATCACTATATAATTGGTTATTAGCATTTCTGTGATGTATTCCAGAAAAGTATTCCATTAAAATGGAATACATGGATAATAATGGAATAATGTATTCTATTAAAAGTTTAGTAAAGTATACTAGTCACATGCAAGAATTGTCATAAATAAAAAAAATTGTCACAAATATTATGTTTTTGCTTGGTAAAGATCAAAGACAGTGCCGTATTGATAGTTGTGTTCAGGTAAGAATCAAAGGGAAAATCATTGAGTGATGGAGTCAGACCTAAACTGAACAAACTTAGGTGAAAAACTTCTAGAAGGATAAAGATAATCATGCAAACCTGTTACCCCCTTTAAGTTCACAGTTACCTTGAGATAAGGATGCAACCATCCCCAGGCAGATGAACCTTAACTAACTGAAAGTGAACTTAATATAATGTTACTATAATTGGCATAAGCTTAATTTATGAGGAAAAAGTGGCCTAAACAGGTTTCTCTGTTGTGTTGCTTTTTGAGGAATGATACTTGAAGATAAGCTCGTTAATTCCAGTCAGAATATATTGACTGCTTTTCTGTGCCAGATGATTTTAAGTCACTATATATATCACAGTGAATAAAGGAAACAGAAATCCTTGCGCATATTATGATTACACTCTAATGGAGAGAAGAGGCAAAGAAAAAAAATAAACGAGTCAGATACACAGTATGTTAGTTGATAATAAATACTATGAAGTAAATAAAGCTGGCAAGGAATTGTTAGGGAGAGGACATTATTTTTATTTGAGCAAAGACCAAAGGAAATGAAAGTACAAATCAGACAGAGACCTGTGTAAAGAGTCCCAGACATAGGAAAAAAAAAAAAAAAAAAAAAGAGTACCAGACATAGGAATGTATAAAAACCCAGATTCTCAATTTGACCTGGCTGTTCAAGAAAGAACAAGAAGATCTGGAATCACAGATTATAATAGTGTCTTAATGTCAATCTTCTCTTGATGGAAATATCACCAAAGTGAGTACTAGCTGAACTAATCAATATAGATTTATTTTATAAACAGAATTATTGAGTAATATTTCAAATTTTCTGTCTGACACATTTATAACCCCTAACCTATACAAGAGCATATACTACCCTGAAATGTTATTTTAGTATTACTCTTTTTATCCCTACTCCATAAGCAAAGTAACTAGGTATTATTTCGGATCCCTCTGTTATTTAATGCCATGGTTAGACATGGGATGACACAATATATGAAACATTTCTGGAGATCTTTATTCTCTTTTATCAGAATAAAACTGATAGGGTGTCAGAAGTACAAGAGAAAATAAACAGGATATCTCTTATAAAATATATATGCATTCATTTCTTCATTTCAACGTATTTATTGAGAAACTGCTGTATGCAAGCAGTGTGTTAAGCATTGGAATTACCGTACTATAAACAGACATGATTTTGTTCTTAAGATGGTGGTAGGAAATTCATGCAGCATGCAAATGATACACCAAGAGAATATGAAAAAAGACGTTTTATGGAAGCATGTAGTGGCAGGGACTCCTCTTGCCTTGGAGATCAGAGAAGGCCTCACAAAATAAGATACTAAAACTCTCACAGGATAGAAAGTATTATTTTGGTTAAAGATAAAGTGATCAAAGATACTAAATGATACTGACAATGGGAATATTTCCAGTTCTAACAATTGGTCACAGGATTGGGCAAAGGGGATATGATAGGAGGTATGTAGAGTCTGGGCACAGTGGTCAAAATGCAGAT
This sequence comes from Acinonyx jubatus, assembly GCF_027475565.1. Classification (NCBI taxonomy): domain Eukaryota; kingdom Metazoa; phylum Chordata; class Mammalia; order Carnivora; family Felidae; genus Acinonyx; species Acinonyx jubatus. The sequence continues at coordinate 90,261,671 of NC_069385.1, read as the reverse complement.
TGAAGGATATTCATAAGAGAGTGGAGGAGAGGGATCCTTGGACCTACACCTAAACCAAGGCCTAATGGAAGCCCCCTTATGGAGTTTTGTGATGGATAGTGAGGAAAAATGAGGCAGGAAGTGAAGGTGGTATTAAAAGTGTTTTTTTTTAAAGATTAGAATTATATAGCATTTTCCTATGTTTATAACCACTGTTTTAAATTGATGAATAACATAAAGTTGATGTCAGTCACTGAGGGGATTTCATTAGAGGGGAGGGGAAAGGATTTAAAACAGAGGTAAAAGAGGGGCGCCTGGGTGGCGCAGTCAGTTAAGCCTCCGACTTCAGCCAGGTCACGATCTCGCGCTCCGTGAGTTCGAGCCCCGCGTCAGGCTCTGGGCTGATGATGGCTCGGAGCCTGGAGCCTGTTTCCGATTCTGTGTCTCCCTCGCTCTCTGCCCCTCCCCCATTCATGCTCTGTCTCTCTCTGTCCCAAAAATAAGTAAACGTTGAAAAAAAAAATTAAAACAGAGGTGAAAGAGAAGGCCTTAAGTAATGCCCAATAACTATTCATCCAGAAGGCAGAGTATGTGTTTTCCACGCAAGGAGATTCATATACTCAGGAGATCAAGAATTTCCCTTCTCATGCCTTCAATTTTCTCAGTGGGAAACTAAAAGTAGGATTACCAGTTAAGTGGCAATTAAAGAGTGGGTCTTGGTAATTTAAGAAGAGAGAGTACATGAAATAGTAGCTGAGTTGAATGGTCATGAATTTAAATTAAAACCTTCAGGCAGCCATGTTCAGGATTGGGTTTGCAAGTGGGGTATAGGTAGGGTTTAGGTTAAACTAAATATTGTAGTTGCACCAAGTGCATATGATGAAAGGAGAGAGTTGTAGAGAAATTGAGATTGTATACAAGGGAGTAAGTCAATGATGGAAGATAGAATTTAGCCTGTGTTAAGGGAGGAGTAAAGACATCAGAGGCTCTAGACATTACAAATGTAGCTGAATCAATGAATAAAACATTCCAGTGGTGTCTAAGAGTTATTAGAGATGGGATACTAAAATGAGTCAGCTGGAAAGATGGAGGTGGTGTCCAAAGAATAGTGTTGACATTGAAATTATAGTAGCCAGCTGTTGATATTGACAAGGGTAGGTAATAAGCAAGGGATGAGGTAATGGTCACTGGAGGAGAGGAAGTGAAGGAATTGTGAAGCCAGAGTATCAGATACATTATCTACCTGAATTTTGAAGTTATTATGACTAATGATAGAACGAATGTTGCAGAAAGTTTATATGTCTCAGCCACAGCCGCAATCCACATCCAGCTCCAGGTCTGTGGGCCAAAGTTATTACACATTTAAGGTATGAGGATCTTTTCGGACCATTTTGTCTTCAAAATTGTAAAATTTGAGGTGGTCATGAGGCATTTTAGGGACATGTGTCTCAGTAGGTGTGACATAATCTCACTGCCCACACATAAACAGCAGTTTTCTTTAGTGAATATTCAGGACATCCCTTGATTAGCAATTTCCCTCCATATGCAGAACAGTAAATTGATGTGCACTTCAAATTTATTAAAACCCTTGCACTCTGACTCTGACTTTGTTCTACCCAATTAGAGTTCAGCATTTGTTGAAAATGTGTTAACTCTCATCGCTGGCAGAACAGGCAAGAGGGCCCAGTGGTATATTCTGTGCAGCCAAGAAGTGGCCTGGTGATCACAGTTGTCAGATAGATAGTGGCCTTTAGGATGCCACAATGTCTTCCAGGAGCCATCAGTAATTTTCTAAACCTTTCAAATGTTTATTTTATAAGAATTGCGATAATCTGTGAACTTTGAATCATTGGAGAAATTCAATATTTAAAGTAACTCATCTCATCTTCAGCATCCTAGAGTGTTCAGACATCTGAAGTAGGGTGTAGTTTTATATTACTGTCTATGTCTATATATGAGAAATGCATTATCGAAAATCTTTTTACTTAATAAAAGCTTATATTAGTTTACTAAGGTCCTATATAATGTGTGGTATTAACAAATTACAAAGAAATGGACTTCTCACTCATTCTCTAACTAGTCCTGGGACAATATGAAACTAGTCAGAGTTTCTACATATTCTCTACCCATCGTGTCCTAAGGCCTATTTTCCTCATTGGCCATCTAGGTACTGGGGTAAATAAGGCAGAGTGAAAACCAAGAGATTCTTTATGAACAATTATTATGACTATTCCTGGATGATGTTTTTGAAATAAAAATATTCTGATAGGACCAAGAAAAATATATCTTTAAAACTAGTAGTGAAATGGAATTAAATAAAACAGACATGAGAACATTTCTGTTATAAAGGCAGAATTAGGATCAATTTAATCCTAACATGAAATAATTACATTATCTATCTCCTATTAAATTCATACTATTTTCTCTTTGCCAGAGACAGGTTTTCCAGGTGTATAAGTGTAGATATTTTCTTGCCCTAAATTTTTTTTCTATTAAAACAGTTCTAAAAATATTTTATGTATCAGTATTTCTGCATGTCTGTGAGTATATCTTCATGTAGGTACCATATACCTCATAAAATGGAATTGATAAAATAAAGATGTGAATTTTTATATTGATAAATAATTGATACAAAGTTTCCTGATAGTTTGTGTTCCTAATAATAATGTGTAACATTAAAGTTTCACACACATTATCAAAAATTTATATTAATTAATTTGTTCTAAGTCTTTGACAAGCTAAGTTCTGAAAATGACATAGTATTGATTGCTACGTAAATGTATTTTTTTAAGCTAGAGGTCACATATTTTAAATATTTTCATTTGTTTCTTCTGCTGTACCTATTCATAACTTTCACTGTTTTTCTTCTGTTAAAATTTTCTCATCGTATTAAAGCAATATGTATATTGTAGGACTGATTCCTTTATCATTATTATAAATGTGGTTTCTCTAATTTTTATTTTATTTTATTTTTTTAATTTTATTTATTTATTTTGAGAGAGTACCTGCATGCACACATGAGCGGGAAGGGGCAGAAAGAGAGGGAGAGAGAGAGAGACTCTCAAGCAGGCCTTGTGGTATCAGCACAGAGCCAGAAGAAGGGCTCAGTCTCAGGACTTATGAGATCATAACCTGAGCCAAAATCACGAGTATTATGCCTAACTGACTGAGCCACCCAGGTGTCCCAGAATTCAATTTGTTTACAGAAAAATTTACTCTTGCTAAGAGATAAAAATTTACATTAATGTAGTCATCTGTTATTTAAATTTTGATTGCCAAAATTCAAATCTTGCTTATAAAAGCCTTCTCTACTCCAATATATTGTATTTTAAAATTCTCATATTCCTTTGTAGTACTTTTATGGTATCCACTTTTTTAAAAACATATAAATATGAATTTCACCTGTATTTTATCTTGGTGTAATGGAAAATGTAAACTTTTTTATTTTACATGACTACCTAATTGTTAAAAAAATCATTTTATAATTAATAATTTCCTTACTAATATGAAGAACCACATTTGCCATTTAACAAAAGGCTCTACTATTTTCTATTGATATGTGTATTCCTGTCATGATATATAGTTAGATATAAATATAGATATTTTACTATTATACATTTGAAATGGTTAATATATGGAAGTATGCTGTTTGTTCAAAATTTTTTGGTCACTCGGAATGTTTGTTCTCTAATATGAAATTTAGGAAAATTTAGTCAAGTTTCAAAAGTATCTATATGATATTTTGACTTGACATCTTCATATACTTGTGTTTTCCTATCCAAGACAAGTTTGGGTTTCATTCATGAAGTCCTTCTTTGGATCACTCCTTAGAAACAACTTTTTCTTCCTATTAGCTTTTTATAATTTCTATTGATGAATTTGCTGATGTTATTTTCATTTATTTGGCTACCGAAATTGCTATCTACTCTTACCTTCTATTATCTAGCTACTTGCTGCTTTTATGCGGCTATAGTACTCATACTTACAGTTTTGTAACCAGCCATTTAAGTAAATTTTATTTTATTTTATTTTTAAGTTTATTTATTTATTTTGAGAGGTAGAGAGTGAATGTGAGAGGGGCAGAGAGACAAGGAGAGAGAATCCCAAGCAGGCTCTTGGGAGCCCGTCAGACCAGAGTCCCCATGTCAGGCTGGAACCCCTGAACAGTGAGATTGGGACCTGAGGCAAGATCAAGAGGTTGATACTTAACTGACAAAGCTACCCAGGTGCCCTTAACTGAATTTTAATATTGTGCCCATAATATTTCAGTTTTAAATTATCTTTAGATTTTCTACAGGTGTATCACCTATTGATATTAACATTTTTGTTTGTTTGTTTTCAAAATATAGGCTTATTTCTTTTCCTTTGGTCAAATTTGCTTAGACAAATTTAACAGGAGTGGTATGTGCTTGTGTTGCTCATAAGTATGTTTAGCATATTTTTAGTGGAGAAATATTAAACATGATCTTAGAATAACCTTGTTAAAAGATTAAGATTCATGGGCAATGGGGTAATATAAATTATATATGCTTGTGAAAAACTTCCAACATCACAACTTAGTATTTTATTTGTTTTATGATTAATCCTGTTTTTGACTGAGATTACTTGCTCTGGTGCTAACTGACAAAATTTAGTTTCTAAATTCCAACAAAGCCCACTCAAACAGTAGAAACCACACTGCAGGAATTGCAGTGCACAGTCGGAGTGGCAATACCTCTGTCCCCTGCCTCATTGCCATATAAAGAGGTGATTAGATGAGGGAAATAGGTTCTCCATGGGAGACAAGAGTTCCGGATTTTAATAATGTCCTTCTACATTCATCGGCAAGGTATGGTTTCTATCACAGAGTTTCATGTTCCCATAGAGACCCATTAAAATAGATTGTTTTAGTATCCATTCAAAACTTCCTGGTCTAGAGAACTGCCAGAATTTCATAACTCAAAGTGAAGGAGGCCAGGGCAAGAGATGCCAGGGGACAGCTTGCACTCTCTGCTTGCATGGACAGGGTTCTGGCTGGCATGTATCTGGGCTACGGAAAGTATAGCTGAAGTAGGCATGGCTCCAGCCTGCTTGCCAGCACCCTTCACAGCTGCCCAAGGAACAGCATTGCTGCTATGGGGTGAGGAGAGAAAAAGGCAATGGCTACCAGGAAGGTGGACCGAGCTCAAGAAGGGTGTCTGGGAGCTATGGATGCAGGAACATGGTGATGCCACCAGCAGGCAGTCTCAGAAGGAAGATCCAAACTCTTCAGGAACTGTTGGTAGTTAGTAACCTTCATAAACTTATCAACAACCTTCCTCTTTTCTCCTTCCTCCCACAATTGAATGTTAGACTCAGGGGAATTTGTGCCTGGAAAAAGAGGCAGGGAAATAACCCCATGGTACAAGGAAACTCTAATATTGAAATCAAAAATGATCTAGTGACTAAATTTTTTGTAATTGAATTACATTAGAAAATCACCAGATAATACTAAATTCACATATCACAAAGGATGAGATATGTTAATTGGTAACTTAAAAATTTCCCCACAACTACCAGGCCATATGGTCGTAGCACATGATGTTGATATCATTTATTAACAAAAACAAAAATAGTTTATGTTTATACACAACTCATACCTGACATGTATGCCAAAATCTGGTTCTCCAAACTAGAACAATATTTTTTTTTAAATTGTTGCCTGGGAGCTACACCATAGAGATTTCATAATCTTAGGTTTGAGAACCTATTACCCTGTTTTTTGCTTGCTTGTTTGTTTGTTATACAACTTTTCCGGGGATTCTCATGTGTAAACAGGGCAGAGAACCACTGCTTTAACACAGGACTTCTCAGACAGTCACGTGCATACAAATTACCAGGATGTCGTATTGAAACTGAAGAGTCTAAGCAGGTCTATCAAGCAAGCTGCCTACTGAGGCCAAAGCTGCTAGTCTAAGACTACAGCTTTAATAGAAGGTTCCGTAGCACATTTTAAATGGATAATTGGCATTATCTATTTTGAGAAATTATATTTTAATTTACTCTTGAAATATCTTGTGCCTTGTGTTGTGTGTGTGTGGCGGGGGTGGGGATGGGTGTGTGAGAGAGAGATCACGCATTGCATTGAAAATGTACTGGCCTTTTCACGTGTCAGTTTTCTTTCAAATTATCATCTCTTCACTCACTCCATTTCTCTTGTATTTGTGTTTACTTTTTCTTTTTCATTTGTAATTTTTTCAATTTGGTACATGGAGGGTATTTTTTTCTTGATTAGGTTAGTTGGTGGCGTATCTGTGTTACATTTTTAACAATTTAGGTATTTCTTTGTAAAATAAACTGTTTACCATTTTATTATTTTTCTAGTTTATTAGTTTTTATTACATTATTTTTCTGTTTTTCTTACATTAATTTTATTATTATTTACTGTCACTTTTATTCAATACACAGCATTTTCCTTTTCTGGTTTAGGAATATAAGACTTTTTAACTCTTTAAACATATCTTTAGCTATTATTAGCCAAACAGCTATCTTTAGCCATCCTTTGCCATAGCCAGGAGTTGGGGGAAATAGCCTGTTCTTTACAGTTATTATCTGTATTCTGCAATTTGTGTTTAAATTTCTCTTGAATTTTATTGGTTTTTTTTTTCTTTTTACTATTAAACACATTTTTTTTTAATTTTCATAAGGGAATGTGATGTTATTTTCTGTAAATATTGACATTTTCTATTTGTCCTAACATATGGGTAATTTTTACAATATTTCTGTGCACTCTTAAAGAGAATAATAGCCTCTGTTTTCAGTTCATACGGAGTTTAAATTAATCTATTAGATCAGACTTATTTTGATGATGAGGTTCTCTATACACTTTAAAAATTTATTCAGTTGATCTGTTATCTCTCTTATATTTTACTCTATCCATTTATTTCTTAAAAGGCTTTCATGTTCAATTTTATGGTTACTGTATATTCATGATCATAATATTTTAGTATCCCCTTTCTTTTTTTTATCTATTGCTTTTGCTTTGAAATCAAACTTTGGTTTTTTTCCCCATGCATTTGTCATATATTTGGCTGAACATTTAATTTCCATCATTTTGAGTTACTCTGTGTTATATATGTCTGTAATATTACAAATATTTTAAATCTATTTTTAAAATTTAACTGGATATATTCATCCTATGTATATTTATTTGTATATTTTATAGGAATGACCACATTTGTTTTTACTTGCTCTTTCACTTTTTTTTTTTTTTTTGCTTTGCCGTTTATTTTTTCTTTTTTATCTTCTATGTTTATCTTCATGGTATTATGTATTTCGAAGTTTAATAGATTTTTTGTATACCAATTACAATATTTATTAGCATTTATGTCTACTGGTTTTTAATTCAAGTATAATTAACAGTATTATATTAATGTGAAGTGTATAATATGATTCAACAATTCTATACATTTCTCAGTGTTCAGCAAGATAAATGTAGTCTTAATCCCCTTTATCTTTCCCCCCCTCCTCCCCACATCCTATCTACTAACCACAAGTTTGTTCTCTGTATTTAAGAGTTTACTATTATTTTGGTTTTTTTTTTCTTCAATTGCTCACTTGTTTCGTTTCTAAAATTACACATACGAGTGAAATTATATGGTATTTGTCTTTCTCTGACTGACTTATTTCACTTACCATTATACTCTCTATATCTGTCCATATTGTTGTAAATGGCAAGATTAATTTTTTTTACGGCTCAACAATATTTCGTTATATGTAATTATTATATTTAATCATAATTATAATTATTGTCATTTATAATATATAAGTATATATTAGTTATAATATATTATGATTTCATTATATAGATTATATATTAGTATATTATATATAACATTACGTATAATTATTATAATACTGAGCAGTATTATAGCTGACATATGTCACATTCTTTATCCATTCATCTCTTATGGACACTTGGGTTGCTTCTTTATCTTGGCTATTATAAATAATGCTGAGATATGCATAGGGATGTCTATATGTTTTTGAATTAGTGTTTTCATTTACTTTGAGTAAAGAAAGACCCAATAGTGGAATTACTGGATCATATAGTAATTATGTTTTTAATTGGAGCAGCCTCTCTGAAAAATAGGTTGCCACTTCCTCAAAAATTAAAAATAGAGTTATCTATTTTTAAGAAATGAGAAAAGTATCACCAAATACTTACTACTTCTCTTTTATGCCACTTCTCTTAGGTATGTTATTATTTTATATTTTTAAGATTCATGCTCTTATATTCTGCTTATAAAACAAAAAAAACTGAATTTCCACCATCATCCAGACTAGTTCTACACTAAAATGATGTGATTGACCACACCAACTCTTTTCACAGCTTCTACATTTCTGAGATTTATATTATGGATTATTTATGGATTATCTAGATTCATCAAGTTGTTCTTTTGCACTTACCCAAAAATAAATGCTTGCTTCCTGTTTGTCTTCTTAGTTTTTCAACTGAAAATGCATTCCATCTTAAAATGTAAATTATTTTCTGTTGCCTGAATGTGAACGCTTCTATAAATGAAATCATATAACAAGTATTCCTTTATGCCTTATTTATATTTCATATCATTATGTTTTATAGATTCATGTTTGTTGACTATAGCACTAGCACATTCCTTTTCTCTGTTGTATAATATTCCATTATGTGACTGCACTGCCGTTTATTCTTTCATTCTAGTGTTCAAGGATATTTGGATTGTTTCTAGTTATGAGCTATTACCAAGTAGCTTTAAATATTCTTATATATAGTTTTCACGCATATGTTCACATAACTCACTGCTGTGTATATCACATCTTTATTATAAGGTATATTACTAAGAAATAATTTATTTCCGAAAATATTTTTATCAGTTATGATATCATTAGAGTTCTTGTAGCTCCACATTTTGCCCACAATTGATACAGTCAGAAGTAATTTTAGACATTCTAGTAGGCATAGTTTCTAACCTTTTTTTTTATTATCTATGAATTTAAGCATGTTTTAGTATACTTATTGGCAATTTGAAGAAATATTTTAACAAACTGTCTCATTTCTTCTTCTTATTTTATTTTTGCAATGTCTATCTCCTCCTTTTTGTATTTTCTATATATAAGTCCCTTGATGCCTAGAAGAATTATAAATATTAGCTTATATTTTCTGCCTTATTTTCTCATGTTCTTAAAGGTACCTTTCAATAGACACAATTTCTTAAATTAATTTTCACTGTTCTATTTTCCTTAATGATCAATAAAATTTATACATTATAAAAATATCTTTATACTTTGTGGTTATGAAAATATTCTCAAGGATTATATTTTCACAGTCTCACTTTATAGTAATTTACTTATTTATTTAATTTGTTTTTTTACTTAGTTTTATAATCTATCTACACTTAATATTTTAATATAGTAGAGGTAGGGATCCATGTTTCATATTTTATACACCGATATCCTGTTTCCAACACCACTCATGGAAAAAAAGCATTGTTTTCCACTTTATTGAATATCCATCTTGTTATAAATAACTTACCAAGTAACATTTATAATGATTATATTTATATTTTGGTTCCATTTCTCTATTTTTAGACATGCACCAATACTAAAGTGACTTATTTACTATAGCTCTATTATAAATGTTGATAATGAAAATCTTTCCTCCTTATTGTTCTTATCTTGACTATATAAAGCCATTATATTTTTCTTTTAACTCTTAAAGTCAATTTGTAGAGATTTCAAAAATCTTATTGGGACTTTGAATATTACATGTGTAGAACAATATAGGGATAGTTGACAATTTTTACAACACTGAGACATAATCATCTATGACTATGATATAAACTTCATTTATTTAAGGCTCTTTAATGCCTTTCAATGAAATATTTAGGTCTTTTGTAATTTCTTTCAATAAAATAAACTGAATCAGTGTTACAAATTTTTCATATATGCCTTGAGTACATTTTTTATATTTATTCCTAAACATTCCTTGTCAGGTGCTATTTTATTTATTAAATGACTCTTTTTCTGTTTTAGTTGATATGTGGAAATGAAACATTGGGTATATTGATTTATGTTGATAAATTTGATAAACTCTTAGTAATTCTTCAAAATTCATCTTTTGGTCCTCTGAGTTTTCTATAAGCAACATCATATTACCTTCCTTTACGATCATTATAGATATATACCTTTTCTTTTTCTTTTGTACTAAAACTTCTGAAGAAAATGTAATTTTAGTGAATCTCTTTACCTTCTTCTCAATTTCGGAGGGGAAGTATTGATTCACTGATTGATTGAGTACAAAATGATGATTTAATATATGTCCACATTGTGAAAAGATTACCACAATTAAGTTAATTAACACGCCCTCAACTCATTTAATAGCTCGCCATTAAATATGATGGTGACTGCAAATTTCTAGTAGATATCTTTATAATTTTATCTAAATTGACTTTCATTTTTAGTTTACCAGTAAGGTATATTTGTTTTTTAAAGGTATTATATTTATGTTCACAAATGATATTAGACTATAATTTTCTTAGTGGGTAGTATTCATATTGGATATTATTTTATCAAAGTTTTCCTGGCCTCATAGAACAAATTGGAGAGTATAATATGTATTTTATTCTCTCTAGTTTTTTATGTACTATTATAAATTTTTTTCTTGAGTGTTCGGTGGAATTTACTAGTAAAGAAAAGTGATTTTGGAGGTTTTTTTCTCAATTTTTTGTCTTCTGCATGCAATAACTTCCTACTGTTCTGTTCAGGCATGCTATTTACTTCACAAAAAGTTTTTGGTAATAATATAATTAAAATATATTAAAGTGCATTGTTGATGTATAATAGCTGTTCAAGAATTAAATATCAGAATCTCAACATCTTAATAAAATACAAGTAAATTTCATGTTTGTGTAAAATTGTGAATGGAAGTCATTAGTTTTCAGGTGGTTCTCTTCCAATCATTGATTTCATGGACCCAGGCCTCTTTTCCTATGGCTTTGCTACCAATAGTGTATGGAGCGAGATTCTGTGAAACCATAAATGGTTGAGGACTGAAACTATGAGATCAACCTGGAAATGAAATACTTTCATCATGGTTGATTTACTGGGATTCAGTCACATAGCCCTTCCACACTGCATATCTGATTTAGCTGTTTGTCCAAAAAGAAGGACTGATTAGGAAGATTAGCTAATAGTCATTAGCACAGTATATTGTTTCTAGTAATTTGCCTATTTATTTTCCTATTATTCATAATTTATTTTAATTATCTTGTTAATTTTATTAGTTACGAAGTGATTTCCACTTTTCAAATCAGTCTGTTCATTGTTTGTGCTACATCATTTTTTTTTTTCTTGGCCAACACCACCAGACTGTTAGCAGTGTGTTTCTCTTTTGAAAGAACTAACTCATGGCTTGGTTGACCCATCTAATAGATATCTATATATGTAGCTGGTTTTTGCTCTTCCTGTTTTTTATTACCTGTTTTCTTTCATGCTTACTGTATGTGCACACATGCACGTGTGTGTTAGCATTTATTAATACTGGTACATTACATTTGATATTCAACTCTGCTGTTACAACTTTTTAACCTGGAAAAAAAACTTAATTAAAAGTTATTTAATTTGCCAGTAAACTGACTAACTTACACATCTTTTTGTTTCTCAGCTATTCAATTCTGAGAATGCTAATATCTCTTTTCCATCAACACATTTTGGAATCCATCCAATCCACTTTCCCAACTACAAAGATTCTTAAAATGATGATTTTTATAATATATATGGGATGAGAGTGGGACTGTAGGAACGAACAGATAATCCCAAAGAGTTGATTATTCTCTGAAAGAAAATTCACAATGACTAGTGTTGTCTACAAGTTTTCTATCCTCTGATTTATAGTTATTACCATCCCCAAATGCCTCAGTACACATTATAGGATAGGTAAAATTGGCTCCTGTATCAAAGGCTATACTTACTCTCCTGGGAACAATTACCATACTTGAATTGGCACAGAGACTTGGTCTTAGATGTCTGTTACTCCCAAGTATATGAATTCTATTCAGTGTTTGAGGTAAGGCTACTCATAGAAAAATATCATGGATGATAACGAATGCTCAATAAATCTTTTGACCATTCCTTTCTCAAGATTCCAAATTTCCATGATCTAACATCTGTTGGCATACTATAAATCTTACATCTATTATATAATTTTCCTAAATAATTAATGGGACTTTTATATCCCCCAAACATTGTAACACACTGAGGATTCTTGGCTAAATCACTCAACCCCACATGGCATCTCATTTCAGATATATTTTTATAGATTAATAAATCTAAGTCATTACATACAGTCTTTTGTGTCATGAGTTCATAAACCCTTCAAAGGCAGAATTTTTTTTTACATGCAGCTAAAAATGTGTACAGGTGGATAGTACAGAGGATATGAGATGAACAAAAGGAAGTAGAAAAGAGATACATTCAAGTTTGAGAGATAAGTGAAAGGATGTGTGCATGGCAGATGGGTATAGGAGGCAAGAAATAAGTATAATTATCTTGGTAGTAGATTAAATGCAGTGCTTAGATTATAAGTATATCTACCATGTGTTTACACATGTATTTCTAGCCCATTTAAAAGACCTATGAGTAAGATGAACAGATCCAAATCATACAATAAAATATTTGTATTCTTTCATTATCCATAATTTCTGAGCTTTACTCATTCATTCATTATTCAACCTGTTTGCAAGTCCTTCAATTTAGGACACAGCTGTAAGGTGCACAATGCCTGCCTCCATGAAGTTCACAGAAAAATAAATGAATAGATATGAATATGACAAACCTATCAAATAATAGTATGTATTTAACTGGTCAAAGAGGGGAACATATGATCTAGTCACACTGGATAGTGGGGAAAATGGAGTATTTTTCTTTCAAAAAATCTGTTTATGTGAATCTTACAGAATAAGTAAATTTCATAGGGACACATACTAGCTAAGATCAAAGATATGTCAGCAACTGACATATTCTGAGGGAAAAAATACGCAGAGACAAGAAGATGTGAATGAGCATGATATAATGAAACAAACTTAAGTAGCATGATGTGAAACTGGAAAGGGTCTTTTATGACACTTTAAAGCTTTAGTAATTAGACTAAAATGAGATCAGACTGCTTTTTAGAAATATAAAATATATGGACATGGAAAGGGAGAAATAGGCAATGATGGGATGGAAAAGAAGAAACAGCATGAAGAAAATTTTAGAAAATACAGTAGCAGTGCTTTTTTGACCAATCAGATAAAGAGCAATGAGGGAAAGAGAATGATGTCTCATCCACTAGAGAATGGCGGTCTCAGGTGATTTCCATGATTCAGGTATGACTGGCTAGACAACTGATGCAAGAGCTAGGAGAACAGAAGATGGTATGGGGGAGGGGGCTAATAGGCGGGTGAGAGTTGAATGTAAGCCTATATAATAACAGATATGTATGAGGCACCTAAGGGAAACTCCCTGACATGAGTGAACAAGGGAATGACTTGGTGTCATTAGCCTCTCTGTGTTAGCTGAACATGATGATATGAGTGACAAAGCCAAGGGAAGTTTAGGAGGGTAACAAGTGTGTGGGTCTGTATAGCCATCTTTAAAGATGGAACCTGAAAAAGACTCTCATTTTGTGGGAAGGTCAGGAGAAAGAGCCTGAAAAACAGAGAAGAGAAACTGAGAAATAGTGAGAAGAGGAGTTGGAAGAAAACTAAACTTTTTGCTTAGAATCCAAGGGAAGAGAATTTTAAAATGTCAGAAGTGCAGAATAATGTCACAGAAACAAATATAAAGTACATCACAGTCTCTGAGGTATCTCATCAATTTATCCGTAGAAGAACCATTAGAGATCCAGGGAAGTGTAGTGTCTGTGGCAGGTCATTATCAAAAATGTAAATGGAGGAAGAGTGAATGAGATATTAGGAACTGGAAAGTGTAATTGTAATCTACCTTTCTACTAAGAGTAGATTGGAAGCCAAGGAGAGGCTGGACAGGAAGAGAGATTTTAAGTGAAGGAAGAAAATTCTTTTTTCAAAAACGAAGAGGTAAGTGTATCACACAATATCTAATGAAATGTAAAATAAGGACAAAAACTATGCAAAACAACCTAAGCTGATTTTTTAATAGTTTATGAATCAATCAACCAATGTGTTTGTGAATTTAAAAATAAAAATTGTGTATTTTGGTAGGGTGAGGGCAATTTATGGATGGCATTGAAAGTCAGCAAGAGAGGGGCGTCTGGGTGGCTCAGTCGGTTAAGCGTCCGACTTCAGCTCAGGTCATGATCTCGTGGTCCGTGAGTTCAAGCCCCGCGTCGGGCTCTGGGCTGATGGCTCAGAGCCTGGAGCCTGCTTCCGATTCTGTGTTTCCCTCCCTCTCTGCCCCTCCCCCATTCATGCTCTGTCTCTATCTCAAAAATAAATAAAATGTTAAAAAAAAAAAGTCAGCAAGAGATTAGACCTGACCTTTTATTTGGAAAAGGGTAAGAATGGATGTTACTTACACCTTTTCAGACAGATGGATATCTCTTTTTGACAAATGTTCAAAAGAGAAAACTAAAGAATTATAATTTTCAAAATCTCATTCCAGTATTTTGAATATCATTGTCTAATGATTTACTTATATTCAGTCTGATTGTATTATCGGCAAAACTAGGTGCCAGATGCTCAGTGGCTACGTTATAATAGCTTTTAGTATGTATACTAGCCACCTATAAATTAACTTACATCTTTCAACAATGTGAAAATTATCCTCGAATTCACCTCATCAGATCATAATCAAGGAAAAAATAAAAATTATTAATCTAAACATAGCCCTTTAGCTTCACATAAGAGATATTAGGAGACATTTTATGTATCAGGAAGTAAATACTGTACTTTTATTCCAATTTTTGTTTCCTCTCCTCACTAATACCATTCATGAGGACTCAGCCCTCATCTCATCTAATCCCGATTATCTCCTAATAAAGGCCTATTTCTTAATACCATCACATTGGCGAATAGGGTTTCAACATACGAATTTTGGGCAAACACAAATATTCAGTCTCTAAGAAAATCTTTAACATGTTTTTAATTTTGTAATACAAAAACACTTTGAAATCATTAAGGAGAGGTGAACTCAAAATACCCAACTCATTTTGAGAGTTCATATTCCTGAGCTTTTCTTAGAAACTCACACCTCAATTTGGCAGTCAGGCTGTATGTGTGTGTCACTCCTTACACAAACGTATCATCTGTTAAGAATAAATGGAAGGGGTAATATTCACCACCAGAAACAAAGCTACAATGGTAACCAAGTTTACTCCGAGGACACTTAACCACCCCCATTCTGTGATTACCTGTCAGGGATGCTTGTTGCCATAGGCTTAGGACTCAGATGGCCTCTGCTGAAAAAACATGAGTACAAACTTTAAAAGATCAGGTAATGAAAATCAGTGCAGGGTAAAATTGTTTTTAAATAGTCTTCCAAATAACTTTTGTATTGCATTTTCATGGAGATTTCCACTTTGAATTAACTCAATGTGTCTCTTTAGCAGGTAGTTGTTTTTTCTTTTTCCCTCAGTTCTTATTTTCTAATTGTATAATTAGTGACCATTGAATAAAATTTTCTAGCCGGATAAACAGAACTAAACAGAACAAAGACTTGAAGATGAAAACATCTTTAGACTTTTTACAATCCTTAATCTATATTTTAAAAACAATGTATCTAAAAGGTCTGAGTGTCTGAGTCTATTTAAATTGCCTTAAATTGGTATTCTTTTTCTTTTTTTTTTGGCTGACTTACCCAGTTTGATTTTAGTGTGACCTCCTATATACTGGTGCCCACAGTTATATTTTGAGTAATTTGTCAATATTATACGTCAGGGTGAGAATTTTTTGACAAAGAATATAATAATAGATTTAGGGGCACCTGGGTGGCTCAGGGAGTTAAGTGTCTGACTTTGGCTCAGGTCATGATCTCATGGTTTGTGACTTTGAGTCCCGCATTGGACTCTGTGCTCACATCTCAGAGCCTGGAGCCTGCTTCAGATTCTGTGTCTCCCTCTCTCTCTGTTCCTCCCGCCTATGCTCTGTCTCTCTGTCTCTCAAAAATAAATACACATTAAAAATAAAAAAAATAATAATAATAGACCTAGCTGTACATCTTCTCTAAGTAAATGGCACGACAATTGTAGAATAATGCCTATTTAAAACAATTCTAGTTGCTTTTTAGACCTAGATACATGTACTTATTTGATTTCCTGGATTTGAATGGCAAACATGTTTCTATGTGTTCTCATACATATTACTATTTTGTTGTTTTTGCTTTTGTTTTAGTTTAGTTTTGTTTTTTAGCTGTCATCACACCCGCCCTAACGTCTGTGACACTAAATTCACATTTCTCTTCAGTCTGTCTCAGTCCCATCCTGGTGGGGATTACTGGGCATTTGTATCCGTGTATTGTGACTATGATCCAGTCTTAACCCTGTTTACACAGGATTCTGTTTCAGTCTTTGCTCCGATGTCTTTCCTGCTCCTTCTGCTCTTACACCCTGATCTCAGTCCAGCAACCCAGATAGCTAATTATGGAGACACATCCTAATTTTTAATGTTGCACAAGGTAGCTTTATTTTTGCATGTGATTTTTAACATGCCTTTTTTTTTGTTTGTTTTCGAGATCATTTGCATTAAAACTCTGCCCTTCATTCTTAAATGCCCATCTGTTCCTGCTGTTTATTTCTAGACTTAAATAGTGAGTGACATCATTATAATTTCTATGGCAACCAACTGCATTGACATTAAAAGATGATACAGCCTTCAGATACTATAAAAACAGCAGAAGCTTGTGAACTGTTAAAAACAATGTCTTCTGTTCATGCAAATGTCTTTAATAAAACAGGAAGGATTTGTTGTAACTCTTTGAAGGCACATACATTCTGAGGCTCTGAAATCCTGATAAGCCCAAGAAAATCTTTTATGTACTAAATATTCTTGTTTTCAGCTTTAATATTTTCTTAAATTCTATATAAACATTCCATTTTTCTAATTTTGGAATGAGAAATCATTAAGGGATAAAAGAGTATTTATAAAAATGTCATTATAAAATTGTGAATAAAACAGTTCATGGGTTTACTTAAATATCCTCTAAGTCTTACAATCTAAGATCATATTGAGCTAGGCCTTTTTAATTGTGCCAGAAATGGAGATTGTGTTAGCAGGAAGTATCAGGAACCTAACAGAGTAACATAAGCCCTGAAATTAGGAGCATAGAGATGAAGAAATAGGTAGTCTGAGATATTCTGTTATATGGTGTTTTTAGGGCATAGTCAAGGCCAATGTGTGTGAGTGTGTATGCATGTACATGTCTTTGTGTGTGTGTGTGTGTGTGTGTGTGTGTGCATGTGCGTGCATAAGAAAAAGACAATATATTGCACATGATGAATAATCTAAATAAGAATGCTAGAATATTAGGATGGAAGCTATGATGTACCACATAGATCCTCTACCCAAGCATACGTCCCCCAACTGCTAAGAGTGTTGGCAGATGACCACTATCAAATGAATTTTCCAAAATTTGCCTCAGCCAAATGAAGCTGTATCCCAATGTAGCAGCCAATATCACACCCATGTTCAGCCTGTATTCTTTGGCAGAAATATAGAGGCCAGTCCATGTGGAAGAATATAGAGGCCCAGCTACATTTCTTCAGTGTTGGACAATTCCAAAGGGTGGGCACAGCTCCAGATTTCCCTGAAGGTCAACTAAGATTTTTGTGCTATGACTGTTTCACAGTTTAATTCCTCTTTCTGCCTAATCATAGTTCCTTCATTTTCCCATGGGTGATGATTACTAGGGTGCCCCTAATAATTTCCTGCATACTAATCTGTATCTCAGAGTTTAATCCCTGGAAACTTGACCCAAGATAATTGATGTCAGAAGTAGTCCAAAGAAGTAGACTCTAAAATTAGATTTTTGAAGTTAATCATCTAACGTCTGACTGGCAATAAAAAGATCAAAATTGTTGGTAGGTGGTTATTATCCCTGTGGTGATCCTGATAGGAAACTAGTCAAAGATAATGCATTGGTGGGAGCAATACCACAGTCATTTGAGAAGTTAGGAGGAAGTCTTTATTGTAGGACTATGGAATTGGTTGGCTGTTGCTGGGTCAATGGAGAAAGAAAATGAAAGGCTTAGGGTGTGAAATTAAAGCTAAATCTGAAAACAAGAGGTCTCTTTTGGCAACATGTAAGAGTCTCATCTTCTGTGGCCAGAGGGCAGAAAAAATTGAAGGCTAGGAACTTAATTATAAGGATAACAGAGCTCCAGAGGAGGGGGAATTCTCAACTACAGCAAGTTGGTTACACAGAGATTAAGACCCTGATTGAGAAAGAATGACACCCTCAGAAATGGTGTGGGGACACTGGAAAACCTTAAATTCCTGTATCCTTGTGAGCTCTCCAGGTGGGAAAGAGTGCACACCATTTTCTCTTAAAGCCTAGTACTCCCCTTCTTGAAGGAAATGTTACCATAGCCCCTGACTTGCAAGAGATGAGCACTCCATTCACAATCTGCTCCTATTTCACCTCCAGGACATCAGAATAACTAGAGTTAATTGGCCATGATGTACCACATAGATCCTCTACCCAGGCATACATCCCCCAACTGCTGAGAGTGTTGGCAGATGACAACACTTCCCATCTTCCTAGAGAAATGCTGGACCTGTTGAGAGAGAAAAGAAACAAAGGGTGCCTGGGTGGATCAGTAGGTTAAGAGCCTGAATCTTCATTTCATCTCTGGTTATAATCTCAGGGTTCATGGGATAGAGCCCTGCATCAGGCTCTGCACTGACAGTGTGAATCCTGCTTGGGATTCTCTCTCTCCCTCTCTGCTCACACTCTCTCTATCTCTCTCAAAGTAAATAAACTTAGTTTTTTTAAAGATATAAAAGAAACTATATTTCAAAAGAATTTTAGGAACTAATCAATATGTAGCAACAGGAGCCTGGAGAGTATGCAGTGGACTGGATTCTGAGGTGCTGCATCATGAGGCAGCAGAATATAAAGTTATAGCAAGAAGAGTTTATTGATCTGGGATTACTATCCTCGATAGAGGCATTACTACCATGTTAAGACCCCCCAAGAAACTGCTTACACATTACTAGAATGATTTTTGGAAGCCTGGAAAATGTGGTGACTGCCACTATGTAGAAATGAGAGAAGTACCTTGGTAAACATGAAAGAAAAGATCAAAAGATTCAGAGAAAAGGGTGGATATTTTAACTAAGGTCTGAACACTCACCAACTGACCATGTTCCCTGGATTCTGAGAGTGGTTTGACTTTATCAAAGCAGTAGGCACTGTATTGGAGAAAGAAGCAAAGCATCGCAGAGAAACTTGGTGTTGGGTTTTCTCAGCAAGTCAGAGCTGAGAGTAGATGATGCTATCTGGGGTTCCAGACAGCAATGGGAATGAAAGGTTCCCAAAATATCACAGGGCTCATGCTAATGCTTAATTATTAAAAGCAATGGAGTTGGAGTGTAATTAATGTAATGAGTGCCAAATTATAGCAGCAAGATTACAATGGCAATTCCACACTTGGGAATATAGATTCAACACATTTTTTTTAAGTGATGTAGAGGCTGCCAGCTTTGAGCGACTCTAGGAGCAAGAAAGGGTCCATGCAGCATACCTAAATTATTTGCATTATACCTAGTCACAAACAGTTACTGGAGTGCTACTGAATTTGGGGAGAGGAAAAACACCTATGTGACATTAGGTGAATATGCAACTGGAAATCTTTCATGGCTTGAATTCTATTAAACCCACCAAATCTACTACCCAGCAGCAACCCATCTTAAGATACAAGCCCAGGAACGAAAGTGAGAATGTTCTGACTTTCCCTTAGCTCACACTTATGGCCAGATAAGGAGGTAGGTATCTTTTATGACCAATGGATTGAGGAGGATATATGTTACCCTTGGTTAGGAGATGGTTTGACTCAGTGATTGCAAACAAACACTATAGTCCATATATGTGCGGCACTGAAGGGGAATGGCTAGACATAATCCTCCCAGTGGTCAGATCTTTAGGTCATTTTCCTTGTCATCAATTTTTTGTTTAAAAAGAGGTGGCCCAGAGCTAAGGATACATACTTGCAAACTCATGAATATTTGGTTGGTTTATTGGACTGTTGGAAGCAGCCTGTAATGCTAGAGACAAAGAAATCTGGAGAAAAGGCACATGGATAGGCTTCACAAACTTTGATGATCTTTATATTGTATGTTAATTAATACGGAAGAGGCACAAAACTACCATGAAAACAGAAGGACTTTACCAGCCAGCTTTTCTTATCAGTCTTCAGTACTGGCATAATGACAGCAGGATTGGAGTAACCAAGGTTAATAGGGACATAGACTACCCAAAGGCCCTATGATTTGGGCCCTACTCAACTCTATTATTGTTGTTGCTGAATATCAAAACTGCCTACAGCAGAGACCAAAACCTATGCCCCGATATGGTACTTCCCTCAAGGAGACCAGTCAGCCAGATGGACCTCCAAAACCATAGTAATTTAACTGACATCCATATGTGTTCCTGGTATGGCTTTGCCTTCCCTGCTCTTAAGCTCCTAGCTAGCACCTCTATCTGATTACTTATAAAATGTTTGATTTTCTTACACAGTATCTCATGTAACAACTAATCAGACCAAGAGATCCAACTTACAGCAAAGGCACATGGCAGTGAGATCCAATGGTAATATCTAGAGCAGAACATGGCCTCTGAAGGTGGAACTGAAGTGTTGACTTGGAGTTGATAATAAAGCAATGGTTATAATATGATGCTATGTGCCCAATAAATAGGAAACTTGGGTCTGATTACCCAGTGGTGAGAGTAGGATGGCCTTGCTTACATCACACCTAGTTGCCTACTTAAGGAATTTATACTTCCCATACCAATTCTCTGGATTTAGAAGTGCTTACTGTTAAAGAGGTATGATTCCACCAGGAGACACATAGTAATAGTTCTAATAACTTTAGTTTGTGACTGCTGCTTGCTTAGTTCAGGCTTCTCATGCAAAGACACCATGGGGCAAGAAAAAGGAGCTATTCTTTTCTCCTGAAAAATTGGCCAGTTATTAATAGAAGATTGAGCTACTCTTAAAACTTGGGGATGTAAGGGGGGCACCTGAGTGGCTCAGTCAGTGAGGCGGCTGACTTTGGTTCAGGTCATGATCTCACAGCTTGTGGGTTTGAGTCTGTGCTTGGAACCTGGAGCCTACTTCAGATTCTATGTCTGCCTCTCTGTACCTCCCCTGCTCACACCCTATCTCGCTCTCTCAAAAAATAAATAAACACCAAAAGAAAAAAAAACTTGGGGACATAAGTGAGATATATGGCTCTTCAGTTACCCTTTGGAGGCATCTCTTGGTATTCTTTGGTGAAAGTTTGACAGTAAATGTACTATTGTGTTTGCCGTGACCTGAAAAGGGTGTGGCACCTGGGGACTTATACCATTAGAAATGACATTGTTGATCATCCCTCCACAGAAGTACCAGCCTGAGTTAAGGAAAATCTTGAATGAAAAGTAATTGAGAGAATAGATACATATCAATTGAGATCTCTGGTCCAGTGGCAATGGTGGGATAGGGATGTGGGTTGTGGAGTTCATCCCATTAACCTTCTTAAATGTTTTCTCAGTAAAGGAGATCAAACAGAATGTTATGACACTGTTTGAATATTTTATTACTAAAAAAAAAATCGATCAGAGTGTAACTAGGGTTGAGATGAGTAAAATCTTTGGTAGGTTGCACAGACCTATCCTTTATGATAGAAGCATTCATCCAGCTTCAATGTGCTGCTGAATGTGTTGAAAGCTGACAGCTCACAACCAAGTTGCTCTGCAAGAAATGCCACCTGTATGGTGGTCACAAGCCCTCCCCAAGACATGCTAAATTCAATGGCTGGTTTATACAGTGGTATAAAAAATAAGCCTCGCTGTTTGAAGGCAGGATAACTTGGAATTGCCATCCTAGCTCCAGAGATCTCCATCACATTGGCTGAGTCCTTGGTGCAACTACATTCCAATTTAATTCCTTCATCTGTGTAATCCTTCTTCTTTCACTCCCTCACAGATGTTGATTCCAGGGGCACTCCTATCCTACATTGAATAAATCTCCTGCGTGGGCTCCTAGGCAGCCTGATCTAAGAAAAATGTCTATGAAGTTAAAGTCCTTAGAGATGAATGTCATGATGTGGTGTATTTTCTTTTACTGGAAGCAGGTGAGCCTAAACTTAGCTAACTCCAAGAAATGTATTATTAATGGGGATTTTTATATTAGATGAGGATTTGATTCTAAAAGATTAATTTATAATTTGAAAATTTTTTAAAAGATATGTAATTTAAACTCTCATCCAATATAAGAGTCCCCATCAATAATATGCTTCTTGGAGCTAGTTAAGTTTATGCTTACTTGCCTCCAGTAAAAGAAAATGCACTAACTACATCATGATGTACACTTCTAATGACATTAACATTCATAGACATTTTTCATATATGAACGTAATGTATAAATTTATATTTAAATATATAATAAATATGTATTATAAATAAATATGTAAATATTTATAAATATACATTAAACATATGACAAAATAAATGCATCTTATGGGTGTTAAATTAAGAATGACCTCTTCTGGGGCGCCTGGGTGGCTCAGTCAGTTGAGCATCTGACTTCGGCTCAGGTCATGATCTCACAGCTTGTGAGTTCAAGCCCCGCGTCAGGCTCCGTGCTGACCGCTCAGAGCCTGGATCCTCCTTCAGATTCTGTGTCTCCCTCTCTCTCTGCCCCAACCCACTTGCATTCTGTCTCTCTCAAAAATAAAGACTCATAAAAAAAAAAAATTAAAAAAAAATGACCTCTTCTGGACTGCTTGGGTGGCTTAGTCAGTTGAGCGTCTGGCTTAAGCTCATGTCATGATCTCACAGTTTGTGGGTTTGGGCCCTGTGTCAGCTCTGTGCTGACAACTCAGAGCCTGCAGCCTGCTTCAGATTTTGTGTCTCCCTCTCTGGCCCTTCCCCGCTCGTGTTGGCTCTCTTTCTTTCTCTCTCTCTCTCTTTCTCTCTTTCAAAAATAATAAATAATTTTTTAAAGAAAGAATGACATCTCCAACAGGCTGAAAATATTCCTTCTTTTTCCCAACATTAAGTTTAAATCTATTTATATAAGATTATATAGTTGTGAATCTAGATTAAATAAATGACTATATAATTAAAGGAAGGAGAAATTTTGATTAAAAGTAAATTGATATGTCAGCTCCCAGAAAATTAAAATTTTGGTAAATTATAATTACATGCATTTTGAGAAAAATATTTCATTAGCATTTTAAATGAAAATTTACATTTTTTAAATCTTTCTCTCCTCATATTGGTGCTATTATCAGCACTTTTCTTTCCTAGAATTGTCAGGCCTCTATAAATATGGTTAACTGCTTGACTAAGAAAATAAATTAAACTTTGAAGACGGTAATTTAAACTTCAGTTTATTTGATAGGGGGAACTAATGAAAGGAAGTGAATCAGGACTCCACAGCCATGTGGCCTATTTGCTGACTCAAGTCAATTTGCTATACATGCTCTTTCCAACTAAATAGATGTTTTTTTGGTTTTTTTTCCCACAGTGTGATAGAGTTGTGATTGAAAGAGCTATAATACATAGCTATAGATGCATCCTTCCTATAACCATTATTTTTACTTTTCTAACACTTTCAAAAACATTATTCTGAAAAAATCAGTACCACATCCTTTGTTCAAATCAATAAATGAGAAAATGATGTGCAGTTCTGATTACCTTAAATACACATATTAGAAAAGTATTACATTGTGTTAAAATAAAATTTAATTTTATCCTTTTCTCTTTAATCTTTTAATTTTACGTATTTGTCAAATCACTCTCCTAAATTAAATTTAGCACACACATGCATTATATATGTTATGTATGCTGTACCTATGACATCCTAATTTTTGAAACTTCTAAAACAAAAAAAAAATTCACGTTTTCATATAGTAACACTTCCTTTCTACTCATTTAAGAAATTTTTTAAATTGAGGGGACACACCATGCCAATATGCTCTTTGACTCTAGATGTGACTTTTTCATTTTTCATGAACTTCCGTTTAATGAAAATAAATAAAAGATATCATGAGAAAAATGCAACAATAGCATGGAAATTATTAAGTATTCATATATTTCTATAACTTTTTTTCTTTAAAGAATGTATTTTATTAAAACAGCAGAAGCAAAACTTGAAGACATTCATTTCTGCAATGAACACTTATCTTTTCATTACGGTTAAACAAGTAAGGGAATAAAATTAAACTGCACATACCTCTTGAGATTCTGAATTGTGGAACATATTGGAGGAGAAATTCTGGATGCTTCTGCAATTGTTTCTTTTAGTGTGAGGAGTTATCTTCACATGCTTCTGACTAGACAAACTGTTTTTCTTTTTTTCCAAGATAGAATTGTTCTCTTGCAATGTGATATGTTTTATCAGATGGCTTGAAACTATGATCCCGGAGATTCCTTACACAAAAATTTACAAAGATTGGAAATTTGTCAGCACATATTTCCTGTGTTGGAAATACTACTATATCTCATTTCAATTTTCTCTTGCCTGGACATACAGAAGACTCACTTTCACCCTATTTATTTTTATATGTAATTGTGTGCTAACTCTACTCAATAATAGAGCTAAAGTGATATATTTCACATCATGGCCAAGCCAGAGAAAAGACTATGCATTATTTTCTAGTCTCCTTTTGCCTCTTCTTGATGACGAGAAGGGGCTCATGTTTCCAAGGGTGGATTTCAGAGTGGTAAAGCCACCATTATACTGAAGCCCTGAGAGGCGGTATGGCATAGATGCTTACCCCAAATGTAGTGGATATACAGTTGAAAAGGTATCAGCATTTATCACATTACACTACTAAGATTTGGGGGTTAATTGTTGCTTTTCCTTAAACTAATATATCTGGATCAATAATATATCTGTACTAAGAGATATTGATGTATAAAATTAAAGATTTTATTAAGATTTGAGATGACAATAGCAAGCGATCAGTGTAGTGAAATACTATTTCAGAAATCTTACAAGACTACTATTTTGGTTTCCCAGTTTTGTTTTCCTCTTTTCCTCTCACCTGTATTTAAACAGACTCAATATTTAGGCTCCTTGCTTTTGCAGAGAGATGTGACAAAATATATTGATATGTGCTCATTTTTTAAAGCTTCTTTTGCATAGGCCACTATCTTTCACAGGAGAAGATCACTGGGCATAAATAAATGTATTGGGGAAACGGGATTTGAGAAATGCAGTTTCCACTGAATGGAGGAATACAGAGTAGAAATGATAAAGCATTGGTATGTTCTAAAAAAAGGGCCTTTGCTCCTTATGCTCAGGCAGAACGACAAGCAGGCTGCACAAAAACTCAAATGAAAAAGATATAGAGTAAGAATAGATAAGTAGGGCATATCGAGTTTTCTTTCTACAGAAAATTATAGGAAGAGCAAGGTGAATCACAAGTCCACATAAATGGCCTTGAAACAGTAGATACAATAGTCATGAAGAGACCTAGAGGATAGAATAATGTCTCATGATGAACTAATTAAATTACCATGAGTAAATACCATAGAGAATGTTGGATAGCTCTGGAATCACATGTGTGGATTAACAACTAAAACCATGTAAGAACAATGATCAAATCAGAAGCAATAATAGTCAACATCCATAACCAGTCCTCTGAAAACTTCTATAACTCAAGCAGACATGGAAATGGTGAAATAAGGAAAATCCACAAATTAAAACAATGAGTTTAAAATTTTACTACCTTAGAGAACCATGAGTTCAAAATAGAAATTATAGTAAAAAAAAAAAATGAAAGTACAACTTATTGTATGCTACAGTTGTGAGCTGACATCCCATCCCTGTTGTAATAACAAATAGAGAAAGTGAAAACAATAATTATAATCTGAGCTTTATAAATTAATCTGATTTACTTACACCTAAGGATTTAAATGTGTCCAGATGCAAAAGTTAAAGATGCCAGTTTTGTGGGGGTGCCTGGGTGGCTCAGTTGGTTAAGCAACCAACCGACTTCGGTTCAGGTCATGATCTCGTGGTTTGTGAGTTGGAGCCCTGCGTCAAGCTCTGTGCTGACAGCTCAGAGCCTGGAGCCTGCTTCAGATTCTGTGTTCCCTCTTCTCTCTACCACTCCCCTGTTCATGCTCTGTGTCTCTCTGCCTCTTAATAATAAATAAATGTTAAAAAATTTAAAGATGCTAGTTTTGTGGACTTTCCAGCCAAAGAAATATTCTCTATATCTATGTACTGTTTATAACTCAAATAGCTTATATCTCGAGATATTAAAAAATTATCCCAATTTGACCAGAGATCAACAAAATAATAAAAGTCAAATAGTAAACATTTTAGGTTTTCTGAGCCATATGGTATGTTTTGTAACTACTCCATTCTATTATTGTAGCATGAAATCAGCTATAGATAATTCCGAAGTGAATGAGTCTGACTGTGTTCCAATAAAACTTTATCTACAGAAAGAGGTAATGGGCTGGATTTGGCTCATGGACCATAGTTTCTCTATCCCCAGTCAGGTTCAAAGCATAGGGTATTTTTTACAATTTGGAGACCATCACTTCTCCGCCTTTTGGCTAATATCAAGTGTAGTATCTGTTCTTATCAGTTTAATATCTGATATGGCCTCTTTCTGAGGACAATATGCTAACGGATTTTTGGAGCAGGAAGATGGAATAGGACCTTGTTCTGTCCACTGCAGGCATTCACCAGGTATTGCACCAGGGAATTGAACCAGGCACCAGGAAAGGTGCACCCCTCTGGGGAATAACCAAGCAGCTCCAGTACTGTTGACCACCTGTAGTGATTCCTGAGCTTCTGCCCGGAGGGTCTTAGTGTATCTATGTGCCAGGTGCCTTCACTCTACAGGTGCAACTAGAGTCAGGAAAAGTCAGTCAAGATTGCAATGCAGGAGTGTATGGAATATATATCTACACATCCACTATGGTCTTCTTACATACTAGGAACATGAATACAAGTATAAGCCAATAGTGGAAGTGGTTTTCCTAATTTTTTTCTGTCTTCTGTTTCTGTCTTTAGTGATTTCCTCTCCCGGGTTTTGTTTTCTTAAAACTTATTTTTTGAAGGAAAAAAAATCCAAAACTTTGGGATCATTTTTTTCTTTACTTTTTAAAAGCCATTTTAATAATCTTCTTTTCATGTGATTATTCATAAAATGTGACTTGGCTTTCCCATTGACAAGTAATTCCAAATCTCCAAAGTTTAAATAAAATGATTTTATAATTAGGACATTGGAATGAATGATAACTGTGTGTTTTGGAGGAAAATGGAGATTGACAGGCAACTTCTATAAATTGGCAGTCAGAGAAAAAGTAGCAGAAAAAGAAAGTATGTCACATTGGAATATTTTTTTTAAATATATTGAAACTTATGGCACTTTTTCCCTCATTTTAACCCTGCATGTCTGTGCTTTTTCATCACTGATAGGCAGAAATGTTTATTCTCCCTGAAATGCTGAATCTGACCCAAACTTCAATACATTTCACAAGTAAGAATCTGCTATGCAGAATATATTTCTTTTGCACAGTTAACAGCATTCCTAATGAGCTGTTAATGAGCTGTCAGTTTCTAATATAAACTAAAGAGCTAGAGTAGTCACAGAGGAATTCTAGAAACAAAAATGTTGCATCCCCAAAACATAATCAAATGAATTATTCCAAGATTTATAATTACCCTTAAGTTATACTGATGTTATGTGCCATTTCTAAATTACTAGCAGTGTTTTTGAAGATCAGTTTGTGATCTTAAGTATTATCCACTGCACAATGTTACCATTTTTAATATGTGTTACTATTTTAACTATTACTAAATATTATTTATTATGGAACTACTCTGTGCCAGCCAATGTATTCTCGGAAGTTATAATCTATTGAGGAATACTATGACTTGTATAATTATTTTAATAATAATAAATGATAATATGGTAATACCTGGGGTGATAAGAAAACTTACCTTAAGGTAAACACCCTGAATTATCTTAGGCATTTATAGAAAACTATTTGATACAGGTCTAGTAAAATTTATTTTACCTAATTCAGACTTGCAAATAAAACACAATTTTATTTTATTATTTTACTTTATTATTATTTCCTTGTGGTAAGATCACTAAATATGATCACCTCACAGTTTAGAAAAAGAACAGAAGGAAGAGTATGGTGGTCAAGGCAATAATCTCCTTATGGAAACTGGTCATTCTTGAAGTAGAGCTATTCATCCCATTCACTGTCCCCTCCCCCAGAGGTACCCAAAATGTGGTTGATTGAAATGTTCTTACAGGGGTGACTGGATGGCTCAGTTAGTTGTCTCAGGTAATGATCTTACAGTTTGTGGGTTCCAGCTAAGCATCGGGCTCTGTGCTGACAGCTCAGAGCCTGGAACCTGCTTCAGATTCTGTGTCTTGTCTCCCTCTCTCTCTGCCCCTCCCGGGCAAGATCTTGTTCTCTCTCAATCTCTCTCTCTCTCTCTCAAGAATAAATAAACATTAATTTTTTTTGAAATGTTCTTACAATTATAAAGCCAGAAGTGTCGAACAAGAGGCAGGAGAGAAACTGTAGATTTTTTCAGTGAGAGGGCTTACCAGTGAGTCTACTGCATTTCTACAGTGTAGGTATTCATATATAGGTAGATTTTCCTGAGCCATGAGTCAAAAGGACAAAATAGTGAACTGTCTTTCTAGCATTCCATCAGCAGGTTCATCCTCTGGAAAAGAGGACTGAAGACATTTCTCATCATCACTCCAAACACATTGAAATCAATATGAAATACAATAGGATATTTATTTTATTTTATTTTTTAATTAAAAATTTTTTTGTTTATTTATTTATTTTGAGAGAGAAAGAGAGAAAGACCACAAGAAGGGGAGAAACAGAGAAAGAGAGAGGGAATCCCAAGCAGGCTCCACGCTGTCAGCACAGAGCCAGATGCAGGGCTTGAACTCAGGAACTGTGAGATCATGACTGAGGAGAAATCAAGAGTCAGTCAGTCGCTCTTGACCCAGGCACCCACAACAGGATACTTAAATGTGTACTTCAGTTCTCCAGCAAAAAGGGAATTTTCACATATTGGAAATAAAGAAGGAAAGAGTGCCATTATAGAGCAGAAAGTGGAACCACAAAGTTTTAGGGAGTATTGAAATGGGTTACTACCTTTGGGCAGGGCTTTGGCTAATAAATGAGATAGGATGCTGAGCCAAAAGTCTTCTTTGCACTTTGCAGCTGAAACTCCAAGAAAGGGCAGGTCATACCTAAAGGCATACCTAAAGGGTAGGTAAGATCTTTTAAAATAACTGCAGCCCTTGGCCTAGTGATCTGTCAAGGAAGTGAGTAACTTGGGCCTGGGTTATATGTGTGGTAAAGCATCACTGAGAAGTAATGAGAAACTCAAGCTATGCCATGTGCTGGTATGGATCCATATCCACATTAAGTGTGTTATTCAGGTAACTTAAGACATTGACATGTTGTACATAATTAGTTAAGCACGTGATATCACAGTAGAGTGGTATTTCAGGCAAAAGAAACTCAAAACTTCTCTCATTTCTGTATGTAAATCTATGTCAATACATGTCTCAGAGGGCAAAGAGAATCTCATAGATAAGAAAACCTACTGAAGATTACTTCAGAATTTTAAGTTACAAAGCAAAAAAAAAAAAAAAAAAAAAACCAAACTCAGTGAGAAAGAATCTGTAGATAAAACAAATATGAGACGTGACACTCAAGAAACAGGTAATATAGTAACATGAGAGATGCTTTAAAATATGTGTATTCATGTGTTCAGAAAGATATATTAAACAATGGAATTGATGAAGCACTAATAGAGCATTTTGAAAAGCATTTTGAGAAGAATTTGAAAAGAAACAAAACAGTCATAAAAATTCTAACAATTGAAATAAGTCTTAAACTTGGATTGGGTAAATTGTATGCAAAACTGAAAAACAGAAACCACCCAAAAGTGGCAAAAGAGCTAACATATAGATTCCAATATGATTCTCAAGAGTTAAATGTAAAATGCTTACACAGTCCTTGGTATATTTTTAATGTACAATAATGATAGCCATTATTGTTATGTATTGTTTTTATCAAAAATTTGTTACAAAAGATAAAATAATGGTAATTGAGTGTAGGATAAGGCCCTGTATTAATCTACAATGCGTTGTATTAGGACACAGTAGAAAAAATGAAGGTAAGATGATACTAGAAGTGACTATGGCTGAGCGCCTGGGCCAGGATTTCGGCTGTGGTAGTGAGGTGGAGCCCAGCTGTCATCTCTGCACTGAGCAGGGAGCCTGCTTAACGTTCTCTCTCTCCCTCTCCCCTTACTCTTCCATGATTTGCTCTCTCTCTCTCCCTCTTTAAAAACAAACAAACCGAAAAACCAAAGTGAATATGGCTGATAATTTTTCAGAATGGATGATATAGTCCTAAATTTGAAAAAACACAAATTTTTGTGTTACTGCAGCATATCAAAAATAAACTGAAAAGAGATGCTAAATGGAGATACTAAACACAAAGAAATTACAATTACAGATTACATCAGCTTTTTGGATGCCAAAGGATGGTCGAATAGTTTAATGGTTGAAAGAAAATATAATTAAATTCTATTAAATTTATCCATTTTGTTCTAAATCTTGTCTATTTTTTTTCTGATTTATGAAAGTGTTTGATTTTTAATCAGCTAGGTCAATTTTTATTGTTTTCACTTTCCTGAGAAAAATTTTCAGACTTGGCTTAGTTATTTTATAATCTGTGTTTTCTAATTCCATTACCTGAGGTGCCTATGGACCTTTTTCTGTTGGTTTTTGTTTCTGCTAGTTTTTTCTCAGTATGTCTTATCTCTTCAGGTATTTGAAAAATTATGTGTAGAAAAAATTGAACCCCAGGATTTTATCTTGTTTCACAGATGCTTTTCATTTGTTCCTGCCCAGGAGCTTGGAGGCATTAACAATTCTGGATGAACTTGATAGTGTACCTGCATGTCTGGTTTGCCTGGAGAAAGCCAGTTTTATGCCTATTTATCTGGTATTCTATCTGGTTTTAGTATTTGCATGACTTTAACAAATGATGAATAATTATCAAAAATTGCTGCATTAAAATAAGCTGGGATGGTTTGGGTAAATCTCTGCTTTTACTGACGGATGCTCTATGAAGACATGATGGTTTCAAATATTGAGATGTTTAGGCAGATCCTCCAGAGTGTGGTAGAGTTAAGTGAGCATGACTCGTTCACCTACCTGCACTCCATTGGAAAAGCAGAAGGAGGCTTAGGAACTATCTAGTTCAGTGCTAAAAGTATCCATACCGGGCAGCACCAGAGCTAATACAACTAAATCAAATGAATGTTTGGTCACAATTAATTGCATAAATAGAATCCACAGCATTGTCAAGACAATTATGCAAAATCTGAGGTCACTGAACAGAAAACATTAGGTCACTAATAGTAGGAAAGTCATGATATATGAAATGGAAATATGTGATATGAACAAGGGAGACCTGGGCGAATTGAGTCTCCCTGATAGCTGGACCAATTGCCCTCGCTTTTACATCAAATCTGTTAATGCTTTTTTTGAACATCTCACCTGAGGAAGTTACCCAGTGAGGTGAAGCCAGTTCAATTTGGGCCTCACCCATGACTGACCTCATTTTCCCAAATTTGTGGAGTCAGATCCCAGCACACTCAGGGAAATGGATGCTCTTGCCTCAGGTTTATTTATATCAATCCTTTTCTGCTATGATTTAGGCCTCAGAGTTTTTCCATCTGATCCTGCAACAAGACATGTTGCTGGCCTTTTGGAGTGATGACCTTAGGCTGACATGTCTCCAAGTGCCGAGAGTAATAGACAATCTGGATGTCTGAGATTTATGTGTGCCGAAGAATGGGATGGAAACCCCATAAAAATACAAAGGCTTATTTCCTCAGTGAAATGTGTGAGGGCCCAGTGGTTTGTTGACGTATCTCCTGTACAATGTAAGGGGAAAACTACTACGCTTAGTATAATCCTGCTTGGTATGTGAATTGCTATAACTGATTCAGTTGGTGTCTTGATATGCTGCTGATTTTTTAAATGTTTACCTATTTATTTTGAGAGAGAAATAGTGAGAGAGAGAGAAAGAGAGAAAGAGAGAGAGAGAGAGAGAGAGAGAGAGAGAGAATGAATGGGGGAGGGACAGAGGGAGAGAGAGAATCCCAAGCAGGGTCTATATATACAGTTCGAAAAACTGATGCAGGGCTAGAACCCACAAACCGTGAGATTATGACCTTAGCTGAAATCAAAAGTCAGCTGCTTAAATGATTGAGCCACCCAGGCACCCCAATATGCTTATGTTTTGATAAGGATTGAAAGCTATAAAAGCTTCTCCATGCATCAGGGCAAGGAATTCTGCTTAGCAACTCGGCATTAAGACCCAGAAAACCAGTGCAGATTGGTATGCCTTATAGATGCTGTGGGATGAGTCAAAGTAAAATGACTCCCTAGAATTTTTTTTAAGAAAAATATCCATGCACCCTTCAGCAAGTGACTAATTTTAGTTGTCTACTCAAGGACATGTACAAGGATTCTAATTAAATTTTGTTAAATTTGAAACATCCTAGGTATATAAAATACCTATATAACTGTATTATAAAACACTAATATATAACAAATCTATATCTATTATCTGTATCTGTTTACAATATCTCCAATCCTTATTAAATCACATAGGATGATAACCCTGAATTTTAAGAGAAAAATGCCACATTACAATATCATATATAGTATAATTTCAATTTTATATAGTACTTGGTACATACTAGATATTCAAAAATATTTACCTTATTGATGAATAAAAAAAAATAAAACTTTTTTTGTACTGCAACAATAAAAAGATATATTCTTTCTCCAACCTAACTTTCCCTCACTATGTCACCCTAGTTTTCCTTTCCAGAGAACAAGTTTTATGGTGTATGTGTGTGATTTTTTAATATGAGAGCATATTTCCTGTCTTATGTTCCTCACATCATATTTGCTCTTTCCACCCACTGCAATCTGGTTTTCAGTTCTATATTCCACTAAAATATACTGGAAAAGATGTAAAATAATCTTTCAATGGCAACATCCATGAGAAAGCTAACTGCAATTGCTGCCTGCCCCATTCAGTCTGTGGAGCCCCCTCAGCTCTTGAGCATTTTTCCTTGGTTTCTCAGCACCAATGTTTGTTTTCTCACCTCCATGACCATCTCTGCTTCATCACTTATGTTTGCTCCTCTTTCTTAACATTGGTAACCTTTTCCCTTTACTAATTCTCTTATTTTCTCCCTCCAGGGTATTTTTGCTCCTGTAGCTACCATAGAATTCCCAAATTGCATTTCCACTGAGCTCTCTTCAGAGTTCCGATCTAATCTACTCACTTCATTATCATTCTCCCCAATTTTGATCTTGCACCACCTTCTGTGTCTCCGATCTTAATGACACCCTTCTCCTTTGACATGCAAATCAGAAACAACAGAGTAATCTAACACCCTCCTTCTAATAACACACAAAGCATTTTTATTTCACTTCATTAACATTTCTCCTTTCCATCCCATCCTCCCCATTTCTTTGGCTTCTCCCTTACATTTAGGCCCAATCATTCTTCCTCTAGATTATTGCAGTGGTCTCTGGATTTAAAAAGTTCCCTTCCTTCTATTTTACAACTCTGCAATTCCTACTACAATTGCTAGTGTAGAAAAATTGCAAATACTAAATGGCCTTGACATTCCTTGATGTTAATTTCAGAATGTTGTTACTAATTTTTTTAAAGGCTATAGACTTTTTTTTTTGCAAGAATTCACAAGAATACCTTTCCAGATTTAATTTCACAGTGCTCTTTTCCAAGCTGCTTGTAATATTCCTCATGCAGAATTATTTTTCACACTGCCTTGTTTCTATATGCTAAATCTTCTGCTTGAAAAACCACTGTACCCTGCTTTCTTCTTCCATTATTTTGTCATTTTAATGGCACTTTTCCTATATCATGGGGAACTGCCTTTTTCATATTATTTTATACGTACTATTTATGTTGATGTTTGGGGTTGAATGGTTCCCTATGATATTTAAAAAGCATCTTAACTTCCCAGAAAAAGTGTCCACAGATCACATGCAGAATGAATTGTTAGCACTATTCTCATCTCTAATGCATTGATTAGTTGATCTCAAGAAGTAGGTATGTTCTTCCTTTGTCTCTTCACTTGTTTTTTGTTTTTGTTTTTGTTTTTCATGAAGTCAATCTTAATATATTTTTAAATGAGTACTTCCTTTTTTCTCCTGGAACTTATATTAGAAATCCTACCCTCCTGGAACCAGATTATCACAGCCTAGTAATGATAAAGATCAAATATTTTTCTCTTTTATGCAAATGCATATATAAACACCTCTCATATTCCCCATTCATACATACATACAGTCAGTAGAAAACTGTTCAGCTTAGGATTTGTTGTGAAATTGAAAGGAAAAAGTAATGTCAAATGTTGTACTCAGTGAAAATAAAACATAACAAGCTCTATCATACTAGAGAAAATAGATCATGTTAAAGCTTTCTGTGAGGGATCCTGTTTTCTTATTCATCAATGTTCCATATCAGAGTCTATCCATCCATGTCTATATGTACATAGACCATAGAGAATGTATTTTTTAAATACTAAACTTTATAGAGACATTGCAAGGTTTCTTGTGGATGACTGAACACACCCTCAAATAAAATGATGTACTTTATTTTATTATATAAGCATATGAGGTTAAAAGGTGCTGGAAGCTGACAGCTCAAAATTGGACTGTAGTGTTCCCTACTGAATTTAACATAACAAAAATTTCACAGAATGTCAAAAATATTTGGACACATTCAAAAACAAGATCAATCTGGCCTCATTTCTAAACATAAGCCAAAGAAAAGGACACTGTGCCACCACAAAAATAATCCAATACACTCCTTTCTCTTTGCTCACTGAGGGGCTCCTTATACTTACAAATGACACACATCGTACTTTCGATTCTTCTTCTATCTTCTAGATAAAAATGATTAAACTCAGTCATCAAATTGCCACTGCTTCCTGACAGCACCCAATTCAGAACACATCCTACTTCTATTAAGCCCTCTCTCAAAAAACCCAGGACAATCTCAAACACCATCGCAAGCCTTTAGTAGGTCTCTCTTCCTGAGAAGCTCCAGGCTTCTCCATAGAATGTGATGTTCTTGATGACTAGGTTAATAAATCCCATTTTTTTTTAAGATTATAGGTATATTTTTGGTGCTTTTGTAACCTGGGATTTACCAATTATATACATTAGGCAGTAATGACTATAAAGTGTGGTCTGATATAACTATCCAGATATAACTTAAAATAATAATATAATGATAAATGCTAGTCCTTCAGGGGCACTAAACCCAGTGGCCCATTAGAATCATCTGGAAATTGTAATTTTGTGTTAGTTGAGGCTCGATTATGATCACTTATAAAAAATTTCTCAGGTGATACTATTAAGCAGAAAAAGAATGAGTAACTTTAGTTTAAGAGAATGATTCTGCTTTAGTTTGCGGTACTCTTCTAAGACTTGCTTTCTGGTTCTGCACTTTCCATGGCAGCTTACCCTGGGATACAAGGTTCTTGCTCTTAGGCTTCTTCACTAAAGGCAGCAAGTTGAAAGTTCTTTGCCTATGCAGTTGCTGAAAATCTTTTAAGGAAGTCTTTACATACTGGGTCTCATTCAGATGGTTTCTATAGAAGGCTTGGCTTTTCTTCAGTATTTTCTTTGAAATTCTGAAGGCCAACTTTAATAGAATTACAAAATTGTCTCTTCATCTTAGTCAATCTGTCTTTTCAGTTTTGGCTGCATTATTTCTGATCCCCTCAGCATTCTCTG
Source organism: Acinonyx jubatus (assembly GCF_027475565.1). NCBI lineage: Eukaryota > Metazoa > Chordata > Mammalia > Carnivora > Felidae > Acinonyx > Acinonyx jubatus. The sequence goes on along the minus strand of NC_069385.1, from coordinate 90,225,654 downwards.
TGCCCTCTGGGCATAGGAAGAGCAATTTTACCCCAATTTGTGTGAAAAGTAATTTCCTGAAAATATTTCTCTTCCTGTTTGGGCCCATTTAACTCTCCTATGTTCAGCCATTAAACATCTCCCAGTCTCAGCAACCCAAAGGCCTTGTTGTTTAACGAGCTGGTGCCTGATGAATTTTACTCAGTGGATGTTCTTCAGTTTACCATTACCGGGTATATATTACAGCAGCTTCAGAATTCTGCATTTCGGGAAACCGTAAAATCCTAGGGAAAGCAAACAAACAAACAACAACAACAACAACAACAAAAACAGGCAACTGACAACTTACTTCCTCTTCAAATTATATTTTTCATAAAAAGTATACTCTGTGTTTTTTGTTGTTTTACTCTTTCCCTGACCTATCCCAACTTGTAAATATTTTACAACAAACTAATATTGACTAGTGTTTAGAATCCACATGTTTTGATACTACAACAGTCAACTTGAAATTTAAAAAATTAAACATATATGCGAAAAACTGGCTCATTAACTGAACTTTTCATTATTTAGCTACATTGTATGTATTCAAATGTATTTGAATACATTTATGGGTGAGATGTATAAATTATATTTATATGTCAAACAAATTTATTTTTAACAAAAATATTCATAGGGTAACATTAAACCCACCATATATTCGAATCTCAAAATTAAAAGCATAGTTTACTTTAAAGAACAAACAAATCCTTTTTTCCTTGCTATTCTTTGCTATCAGTGTCTTCAAGAGGTTTCAGATAGAAAGTTAGTAAATTCCAATAATAGTTTGATTTTCTCTCCCAACAGATGACATGATACTCTATGTAGAAAACCTGAAAGATATCACCAAAAAATTCCTAGAACTGATAACACAAATTCAGTAAAATTACAAGTTACAAAATCAACATACAGAACTCTGTTGCATCTCTATACACTAAAATGAAGCAGCAGAAAGAGAAATCAAAGAATTGACCTCATTTAAAATTGTACCAAAACACAAAAAATGCCTAGGAATAATCCTAACCCAAGAAATAAAATATCTGTACTCCAAAAACTATACAACATTTATGAAACAAATGTAGTGTTTTTGAAGAATACACAAAGAAATGGAAAAACACGCCATGCTCATGGATTGGAAGAACAAACATTGTTAAAATATCGATACTACCCAAAGCAATCTACACATTCATTGCAATTCCTGTCAACATATTACCAGCATTTTTCACAGAGCTAGAACAAACAATTCTAAAATTTGTATGGAACTACAAAAGATTCTGAAAAGCAAAAGCAATCTTGAAAAAAAAAAAAGCTGGAGGCAGCAAAATTCCAGACTTCAAGCTATAATACAAAGCTGTAGCCATGAAGAAAGTAAATTTTTGGAAATTCTTTAGTTGAAAGCAGAATGTCCAACATTATTGTGAATGCTTTTGTAAATCCAGTTTAAAACTTCAATACTGAGGATAAGACCATTTGTTTTTGCAGAGATAATGTTAAAAGAAATTCTGGTGCATCTTGAAAATAATGTTCTTACTAACTTAAAGAACGTTTAGACAGAAATGTACTTAAACTTTGCAAATCAGAAATTGTTAACATTTAAAGCATTAAAATTTATGTTAAAGCAAGGAATTAATTAAAATTAAAAGTTGAGAGTTTTAATAGCATACAAAATTTAATTTTGAAATTTAATATTTCAAATATTTCAACCTGTACATTTATTTTTATGAATATTCCATTTTAATTGGATGATATATATTTCGTATTGATGAATTCAAATTGAAAAGGACTATAATTTTGTAAAATTGGCAAAATATTCAGTAATTATAAAAAATAACTCACTGATACAGTTTGTGTTGTCAAAGTATTTATTTATTTATTTTTGAGACAGAGAGAGACAGAGCATGAGCAGGGGAGGGGCAGAAAGAGGAGACACAGAATCCAAAGCAGGCTCCGGGCTTTGAGCTGTCAGCACAGAGCCGGACGCGGGGCTCAAGCCCTCAGACTGTGAGATCATGACCTGATGTGAAGTCTGACGCTTAACTGATTGAGCCACCCAGGTGCCCCTTGTCAAAGTACTTATTGAAGAAGGGTTTTATGAATGGAAACAAAAATACAGGTATCTGTGAAAACATCTTGGCTGAACTAATGTTTCAATATGAAAAATAAATACATTTGAGAATAATATCCAGTTTGCCTGAATTTGTTCTGAGCTTACCAAGTATTGACAGCTCTAGAAAAAAAAAATCATTTCTCAATTCAAAACTTCATTTACTGCAAGGAAAATTATATGAAGAGAAAATTATTTAGAAAAAGTTTGAACTTTGTTTTAACCATAACATGCAACTTAGAAGAAACATGCTATTAACTAAAAAATATTAAAACTATTAAAGAAAATATTGTGAAAAATCTTGAAAAAATACTACTAAATATAGTATTAAATTTTTATTTGACTGAGTATTAAGTTGCATGAGTGTGTATGAAGAATAAATTATTTACACTATTTTAAGTGTTTATGTAATCGGTGTGTTCCATTTTCTTTCAATGTACATAATACAGTGTTTTGATTTAATAATAATTTTATGTTCTTAAAGTGGTTTCTGAGGGGAGTATGTCATAATAGGTATTCCATAAATAATGAAAAGCAAACTTATTGGTCAATAACATATTTTAAAAGCTTTCTATCAATTTAAGTATTTCCAGTGTCTCTTTGCACTGTTAAAGTTGTCACTCTTTGAAAATAATTTGTGTGATCAATAGTCTTGGAATTTGAAATTTTCTGGGCATCTTGGGAGCCAGACTTGTGGCCACTGTTGGTAAAAACTGGTTTAATTCTAGGTCACTCTTACTGCTTCAGATTACTAACCCCAAATACCAGTGCTTTAACAAAGGCATGGAGCCCAATGTCTTATCCATCTGCATGGCGAGGGGTTATCTTGCTTTATTCTTGAACTTTCTTAGATTCTGGTGATGTTTTTTCTTTTTGTGAGAGAAAGAGGGGAAAGGCAGAGGGAGAGACAGAGAATCTTAAGCAGGTCAGTAGTCAGCACAAAGCCCATAATGGTTATTGGGCTCCATTTCACAATCATGACCTGAGCCAAAATCAACACACACTTAATTGACTGAGCCACCCAGGTGCCCTGGATTCTGGTGACCTTAGATTCTCACTATCTTTCTAGCTTCTTGATGCCTTTTAGAAGATATATTTTAAATTATATCTGACATTCTTTAAAATTTTTCTTCAACAAAATCTGGTTTGAAGTTCTTAGTCTGCCTTTATGAAATACCAACCAAATCTATTAAAAGTACACACACACACACACATATACTATCACAGTTCTTTCTATCTCTTCAGTAATACTTTGGCATAATTTAAACCTGGACTCAGATTTTTTGGCTCTTGCTTCAAGATATTTTTAGTCACTGTCACTCTTATGTTTAATTGGACATTCTTTAGAAGTGGATAGCAATCAGATATTTCTACTTACTTTTGCTTTTACATAAATGTCATACATGTGAATTAATATTTTTGAAGGTTGTAGAACTGAGTGGAAGTGACATTTTTAGACAAAGTATATAAGTTATATGGAGAAATACTCTATTTTATAACTTTCTTATAAATTAACTCAATTTAATATAAATCATCTACTGGCAAAATAAATGAAACAAATGTCATGTATGTGATAACTTAAAACCTTGCAAATGACTAATGTATCAAAGTAATAAATATATAACTTCTAATTATTTTATTGATATTGTTATGGAACCAGGCTGGAACGCTGGCGGAAAAACCAAGTGGCACTAGGAGATCTTGGTGGATTGGAGATTTAACACCAGCGGGCTCAAAGGAGACTGTTTCTCCAAAGGTCTGAGCCCAGAACGCAAGTGGGGAGGGTAATTTATAGCCGACAGCCTCCATATCTGTGGGGGTTTTCGTGCGCACAGCAAACAAAGGAAGAAGAAACCGGAGGAGGGGTCTCTAAACTAGAGACCAGAGTTTGTTTTAGCCCCGTGGGCCATCTTTGGCGTACTTTATTTACTTCTCCAACATTCCCCCCCTTTGATGCCTTTTAAAAAACTTTTAGTAGGCATCACCTTTCAGTTTTACAGGCTGATACTCTCGGAGGGCTAAGATATGTACAGTAGTTTGGCGAGCAACAGTGTTTTCAATAAAATGTACCACAGCATTCAGTATACAAGGGCCAATGGATACCAGTAATATTATGAAGAGGAGGGGCCCCGCCAGGGCAGGAAGCCAGGATACCCAATCTGTGAGATCCCATCCTTTCCATTGATTGATACTTTCCTGTTGTCTATGTTGAATTCTTTCCCTGAGTTCCTCAACCTTAGTTGTAACTATTCCTGACTGGTTTACGAAATAGCAGTATTCCTCCCCCGGAAAGATGCAAGTCCCTCCTTTTTCTGAAGTGAGGAGGTTGAGGATTCACCTGTTTTGGAGGGTCACCGCCGCCAGAGAGTTTATTTGGTTTTGTAAGGTTACCAGAGAATCTGCCACCCGTTCCATGTCTTCATTTATCTCTTGACATAGTCTATGGTATAGTCCAACAGATGAACCTATGCCCCCTATTCTGGTTCCTATTCCTGTCACAATTCCTGCTCCTATCATTACGGGTAGCAGGACAGCCAGTTTAGCCTAGGACTTGGGGCTAAAGGCTGTTAGGAGCTGATCTTCAGTGTATACGGATATCTCTGAGGTTAGGAAGACGGAATAATATATTTGAGTCCAGTTGGCCTCTAAGCATCGGTAGGCTGAATTAGAACACAGATAGAACACCCCAGGGGTTAACACAGGGTTATATTCCTCTTTAAAGTTATATTTCTTCTGCATAGAGAGGTACCATTCATACCTTCAGGGACTGTACAGATTAGATGGTCAGCATTTGTGAGATGGACGACAGTGGCCAGGGGTCCAATTAAGACAGAGGTGTTGGCTTTGAGATTTTCAGGAGCTTCCCAGAACAAAGGGATGGGAGTGGCTAAGTAAGCCCTCTGCTGAGGGGCAAGCACCCAAATCCAGCAGGTTTGGGTGTGATTATATTTTATGTAGGACTTGTAGAGTAGTGTTGGCCCAATGCTGGACTGGGGAATTGGTAAGCATCTGACTGAGGGCTGAAAGGTTCAAACCTTGGTAGGCTGCCGGGGAGGGGGGGAGTTGTCGCCTTTATGGCTTGTATTACCATATCCTGGGTATCCTTTAAAACTTTCTGAAGGGCCCTGTTTTCCACTCCCTCCCCTGTCCGAGACCTCCCACCGGGGAAGGTAAGTGTAGCAAGCTCGATTCCCTCTCTGGAGGCCCTTGTTATGACATGTGTTCCTGACATTTGGGGTTATCTCTATGGTCCAATACTTAGCCCTTGGGGCACTGGGTGACTGACAGAGAGTGGGTGTTTTTCCCTTGTAGCAATCTTTGTGGAGGGAGGTGAAGGCGCTGAACGCCCTTGACCCCCTTATTGTCATATAGCAATCCTGGGGGCAAAGTGGGTAAGCAGCAGTTGTGAAGGTGACAGAGGTTATCATAATATACAGGCAATACTTAATAATCCTCCCATCCAGAGGAGGTATGTGAGACCCAGCATGCATCTTTTGTCCCATGTCCAGCTTGTTGGTGCAGTCTCTATCAGCCCAACAGTAAGAAGTAAGATCAAAGCTATGGCACCAGTAAGGGGCAAGGGCTGGCAGAGTTGCATCCAAACCCCTAGGCTAGATTCACATGTTGATTCCTCAGGCTTCTGCTGTATGCAAGCCAACCAGCTTCCAGGGTGTGGCTGGAGCAGGGCTGGCGGTCTCAAGGGCCAGTTTCCCTTTTGAGTGTCAGTTTAAGTGGGTTGACTGGATATTGGTCACTTCACCAGGTTGTGGGTTCTTCTGAGTTGTCCTTCTTAACTCTGGAGTGATGGACCCATGGGGTGATACCTGAAACTTAAAGAGCTGTAGGAGTTGTTAAAATAACAGTATGTGTCCCAGTCCACCGTGGTCTAAGAGGTTCCCTCTTCCAATCTTTGACCCACACAGAGTTTCCTGGCTGAAAGGGGTGAATAAGGGTCCCTAAGGAAATTGGGGCCCTTTCTATGGTGTATCTCTGTAACTTATTTAGGACTGCCCCCAAGGTCTGGAGCTGTTCCCTTATTCCCTTGTCTCCAATCTGGTGTAGGTCTCCTGGGAGTTTTCCTAAACATGGTGAGGGAGGGGTCGCCCATATAATAACTCAGAAGGGGAGAATCCCAGTGCCCCAGGCATGCATCAGACACGCAGGAGAGCCAGCGGTAGTAAATCTGGCCATGGGAGATTAGTCTCTTGGTGGAACTTAGCCAAGGTTTCCTTGAGGCTGCGATCCATCCACTCTACTTTCCCTGAGCTCTGGGGTTGGTAAGCAGTGTGCAGTTTCCAGGTAATGTTGAGGGACTTTGTCAGGGTTTGTATAACGTCTGCCACAAATGCAGGTCCATTATCACTGTGTATGGTTAAGGGTAGACCAAACCGAGGTACAATCTCCCATAGAAGGGCTTTGGCCACCTCACAACTTCGTTCTGTTCTGGTTGGGAATACTTCGACCCATCCCGAATATGTGCAGATTATTACAAGAAGGTACCTGAACCCTTTATTTGGTTGTATGTCGGTAAAGTCCACCTCTAAGTCTGTAAAAGGGGCGGTCCCCATGCTTTGTGTGCCAGGCGGGGGCCGTGGGGCAGACCGAGCGTTGTTTTGGCACACATTACACATTGTTCACTGACAGCTCTGCATAATGCCTGATATAGTAGTTCTTTTTGAGGAAGGTCTCCAGTGCGGTTTTCCCTAGGTGCGTGAGTTGGTGATATTCCTTCACTAGGTGTTTTTCCATAGGCGACAGGACAAAGATGTGCCCATTTGGCATGACCCACCATCCCTCTTTGCTTAGTGTTCCCCCTTCTGTTGAGGCCCAACTTCTTTCTTCTTTTGTGTATAGGGGCAGGGAGGCTTCCCTCTGGGGTGCAAGAGTCATAGTGTAGGTAGGAGCTTCACCTGGGTCACCACAGGTGGCCACTCTGGCTGTTTTGTCGGCCAGACATCTCCTTTCTGATGTCTTTTACGGTGTAGGATAGCTACCTTGTCTGGCAGCCATACGGCCTCAAGAAGCTTTAGTATTTCTTCCTTGTTTTTCATAGTTTTCCCTGCAGCAGTAAGGAAGCCTCTTTCTTTACAGATGGTCCTGTGTACATGCACAGTAATGAAGGCATATCAGGAATCAGTGTAGATGTTAACTCATTTGTCTTTGCTAAGGTTGAGGGCTTGGGTTAAGGCATACAGTTCAGCCAGTTGTGCCAACCATCCTTCTAGCAAGGCCTTGGCTTCCGGAACTTTGGTGGTTGTGGTTACCACATATCCTGCTCTTCGGCTGCCCTCTTACAAATATCTGCTCCCATTGCTGAACAGGGTGATCTCCAGGCTTGTTATAGCCTGGTCTTGGAGGTCTGGGCAGCTGGCGTAGACTTCATCCACTACTTGGGAACAGTCATGGTCAGGTTCTCCCTCCTCCCTGGGAAGGAAGGTGGCAGGGTTTAGTGTTCTTACTGTTTTGAGAATGTCTCTTGGGTTTTTGTAGAGAAAGCCTTGGTATTGTGTCAGCTGGAAATTGGAGAGGAAATGATATCCTTGGGTGCTCATGAGGGACATGACTGCGTGTGGGACCTTAAAATTAAACGTTTGTCCCAGTGTGAGTTTGTGTGCCTCCTTGATGAGCAGGACTGTGGCTGCCAGTTCTCTGAGGCATGGTGGCCATCCTGCAGCCATAGGATCAAGTTTTTTTGACAGGTAGGCCACTGGCCATTGCCAAGGCCGCATGCTCTGAGTGAGCACTCCAAGGGCTATTTTGTCCTTTTCATATAAGAAGAGGTTAAAGGGCCTTTTTATGTCAGGCAAACCCAGGGCTGGGCTCGTCCCAGAGCCAACTTTATTTCTGTGAAAGTGGCCCTTGCCTCCTCAGTCCATGTGAGGGGCTCCTAGTCTGGCCCTCCCAACAGGTCATAGAGGGGCCTCACTATGGCTGAGAATACAGGAATCCAAATGCGACAAAACCCTGTGGCCTCTAAAAATTCACTCAAGCCTCATTTTGTTTGGGGCTGTGGCAGTGTGGTGATAATTTTCTTCCTTTCCAGTCCTAGTTCACTTTTTCCTTTTGGAGGGAGGAAACCTAAGTATTGGACCTGCTGCTGACAAATCTGTGCCTTCTTCCAAGAGGCCTGGTACCCCGAGTAGGACAGGAGCTGCAGGGGGGCCTTGGTGGGTACCATACAGTCTCATACAGTCTTCTTGGGTGTCGTTGGCAAGGAGGAAGTTGTCTACATATTGGAGGAGGACACACCCTGTGGTTTCCCTTGGAAAGTCGGTGAGGTCTGCAGCTAACACTTCCCCCAAAAAAGTGGGTGAGTTTTTGAAACCTTGGGGAAGTCATGTCCAGGTTGGCTGCATCTGGCGCCCTGTAACAGGCTCAGTCCATTCAAAGGCAAACAATGGTTGACTTTGAGGAGCCAGGCAGAGGCAGAAGAAAGCATCCTTTAGATCAAGACATGTAAACCATCTGGCTGACCCCGGAATTTGGTTAAGGAGAGTATACAGGTTCAGAACCACTGGGTGTAAGGAAACAGTCACTTTATTAATGGCCCTCAAATCCTGTACTGGTCAGTAGCCTCCTCCTGGCTTCTTGACTGGCAAGAGTAGGGTATTCCAAGCTGATTGGCACTCAATTAGAATACCTGCTTCTCTGAGCTTGGTCAGGTGCGCTTGTATACCCACTCTAGCCTTGAGTGGAAGGGGGTACTGCCTTTGTCTCTGAGGTTGGGCTCCAGGGATCAGGTCAACAATGATAGGGGCACAACTCCAAGCTAGTCCAGGTGGGTTATCTTCAGCCCATACAGAGGGGAATGTAAGCCTGAATTCTGAGGGGCTACAGGGTAAGGTCTGGACGCAGAATAGGCTCCATTCTTCTTCCCTTGGCAGGGCAATCGCCAAGACCAGGGTTTCCTTCTGCCTTGGGTTTAATTGGAGGCTAGTGTGTCCAGTGGGTTCAAAAGTTATCTGGGCCCCAAGTTTGGAGAGCAGATCCTGGCCCAGGATAGGAATCGGGCATTCAGGTAAGTAGAAAAAACTCACGCAGGACCTTGTGATCCCCAAGTTCACATTGTTGAGCTTGACAGAAGGCTACTGCATCGTCCGTGTCCCAGTAGCCCCAAGTATGGTTGCCATCTTTTGGCTGAAGGGTGCCACCGGGGAAGTAACAATGGAGCATTCAGCCCCAGTGTCAACCATGAAAGTTATTGTCCAGCCCCCTACCTTCATTTGGACCGTGGGCTCATGGATGCCAAGAGAGAAAGAGCCCGGTCCCCCTCAGTCCGATTCTACCCCAGCCAGACCAACAAGGTTCTCGCCTTGAGGTTCCTCCGGATATCAGCTGGGTTTTGATGGCCCCTTCTGATTCGGACATTCATTCTTCCAGTGTCCCTTTGCAGTATGCACATTGGTCCCTTGCTAAGGGGGCTCTGGGCTTCCCCCCTTTGGGTGGTTGGGGTCTTCCCATTTTCACAGTGTCTGTTTCTTTTAGTGCTGCTGTGAGAAACGTGGCCTTCTTTTTTAGTCTTCTCTCTGCTTCTCTTTCGGCTGCAACTTCCTGGTTCATGAAAACTTTATTGGCGACCTCTATCAGTTGAGTGATATTCATCCCAACAAAGCCCTCCAATTCTGGAGTTTTCTTCTGATATCTGGGGCAGTCTGTGCCACAAAAGAGGTATTTACCATCTGTTGACTTTCTGGTGCCTCAGAGTCAAACAAGGTATATACACGGTATGCTTCACATAATCTTTCATAGTAGACTCTGGGAGACTCCCCAGGGTGCTGCTGACTGATGATATTTTAGTCATGTTCATGGGCTTTCTGGCTCCAGCTCAGACTCCCGGGAGGAGGGCTTCCTGTTATCGTTGAATGTGGGCCTGTCCTTCTGTGGTCAAGCTCAGGGGGAGCGGGCAGGGAGCTTGGCAAGTCATAAGCAGGTGAAAAGATAATATCTTCCTCCACGTCTCCTTTAAATATTAGAGGAGTGGTGGGTCGCTTCTTTGGTGAGCCTCTGGATAAAGTGGCTAGAACCTTTGCCTGGCCTCTGTTTGCTAATGATGAATAACACCCAAAACAGGGGATTTTGGGCAATTTCAAGCCAGAAGTCAATGTATGCAAATTGATCAGCGTGGCCTGGGTTCCCAGTGACTATTATTAGCCAAACCTGCTGCACCATTTGAGCATCTAATGTCCCTTCTGGGGGCCATCCTACATTGAATATGGGCCATTCTAGTTCACAAAAGGTCCTTAACTTCCTGGGTGTCATTTTCACCCCATAATCACCTGAAAATCCCTTTTTAAAATTTTTGAGCGACCTCTAAAATTGTAGGCTTACTCTGTTTTGATCCCATTATTAATTTCTTTCTCGTGTTTGGTGTTGCAAAGACAGACAAAGGGAGGGTATCCCCTTGGACTAGAGGACCAATCAGATACCCCTCTGATCGCATTCCCCAGGGAAATTTTAGGTGAGGTTTGGCCGTAGCGGACTCAGCTTTGTGACTTGCGATTGGAATCTGATCTGATACCGCCCTAGACCTTATACGCTCACCATGACACGGGAGAGCCCATTCAGACACTGTAGACGTTTGGGGACCTTAAGAGTGCCTGTCCGTGGAGCCACAAACTCGAACTCTACTGGCAAGCCTGGCCGAGCTGCACATTCACACACACACACACACACACACACACACACACACACACACACATCAGAGTCTATTACATTCCCTCCCACAAAATTCTCTACCTGTGAGACCTGTTAAGGCTTCCATGCATTGATCAGGTCCCCCTTCCACCCTTTTGTGTAGGCCTGACTTCTTTGGGGCCCCAGGCCTTACTGTTTCTGACGTGGGGTCCAGGTCTTCACCTATCAGGTTTCTTTGAGTCAGGAGGGAACAAGGGAGTAGGGCCAGCCCGAGGCAACCAGGATGGAGACTGCCCACATTCAGGAAGGACACACCTTCTCCCTTTCAATCCCTTGCTCCATCACCGCCTCCCTGTTTTCCTGAAACCGGTGGCAACAATGGACCAGCAAGGTTGGGTTTCCTGGTCAGGCAACCAAGTATGTTAGGAACCAGGCTGGAACGCTGGAGGAAAAACCAAGTGGCACTAGGAGATCTTGGTGGATTGGAGATTTATTTAACACTGGCGGTTTCAAAGGAGACTGTTTCTCCAAAGGTCTGAGCCCTGAATGCAAGTGGGGGGGGGGTAATTTATAGCCAACAGCCTCCATATCTGTGGGAGTTTTCGTGCGCACAGCAAACAAAGGAAGAAGAAACCTGAGGAGGGATCTCTAAGCTAGAGACCAGAGTTTGTTTTAGCCCCATGGGCCATCTTTGGCGTACTTTATTTACTTCTCCAACAATATCAATTATGTTGCTCCTCTTACCTATTCAGACTTATTTTAATGAAGTAATTAATCTATAATGACAAAGGTTTTAAGTACTTAAAGTACTTTAAGTACTTAAGTACTAAACATGACAAAAAAACTTGTTTATTTTTCTCTCTCTCAATAACCTGATTTAGCATTTACCAAGCATAAGTTGAGCAAGATGTAACAAGCTATTTTCTTCCTCAAGTTCTGTTTCCACATAATACTGGAAAACTCTTTGCTTGAAGATAATTGGATTGCTGTGTTTGTGGAATGGTTTAAACCCTAACATATAACCACATGCAGTGTTAATCTCCATAGGAAGAATAAAGTAGGGACTAGTATCCAAATCTATTTAACCAGAATCAATTTGTTTTGCTTTTTCTGGGATAAGAATTGCTTATTTTAGTCCCTACTTAGAACATCTGGCATGCAATAACTAACTATGAGATGAAAAAAACCCTGGAATTTGACCCATGTTAAAAAAAAGCGATCCGTCAATGGAAGCAAACCCAGAGATAGTTCAGATGTTGGAACTGGAATTATCACACAAAGGTGGTAAAATATCTATTAAATATTTTAAACTATTTAAAAGGAAAAGTAAAAATGAAAAAGTATACATAATTCGATAGAAATTTTTATTAAACAGATGAAGACTAGATAAACATTGAATTTGAAGAGATTGCAATGGAAAAAGTTCAAATTGAAATCTAAACAGAAATAAGTCTCCCTTCTACCCCTCACAAAGAGGCTTCTAGGAATCTGTTATGTGGATAAAAAATATATTTAGTGGAGTCCCATAAGTAAACAGTAAAAAAGTGAACAATATGGCAGAATAAACTTATGAAGAAATGATGCTAAGAGCTTTCTAAAATTGATTAAAGGCAAACTTCACACATCAGAAAAGATGAGACAAAATTAGCAATAAACACAGAGAAAACCACACTCAAGCATTTCGGAATGAAATTGCTGAAACCAAAGAAAATGAGAAAATCTTAGCAGCTATCAAAGAAAAAGACACATTACACAGAGGAACAATCATTAGAAAAAAATGGCTTCCAAAAGACAGTGGGATGATAACTCCAAAGTGTTGAAAGAAAACACAAATAGCTAACAACCTAGAATTTACTATGAAGTAAAAATTAAACCCAAAAAATATATAAAACAAAACCTCACCTTTTCAAACAAGCAACAGCTCAGAGAATTTATCTTTAGAAGACCGCCTTTGGGGCGCCTGGGTGGCTCAGTTGGTTAAGCTTCTGACTTCGGCTCGGGTCATGATCTCACAATCCCAGGTCAGGCTCTGTGCTGACAGTTTACAGCCAGGATCCTGCTTCAGATTCTGTGTCTCCCTCTCTGTCTGCCCCTCCCCCACTCATGCTCTGTCTCTGTCTCTGTTTCTGTATCTCTCTGTCAAAAATGAATAAACATTAAAAAAATAGAAAAGAAGACCTGCCCTATAAAAATGGTAACAAATACTTTAAGTGGAAAAGAAGTTATACCAGTTGGAAGTGTATATCTACAGGAAGGAATGAAGAACACCAGAAAATAAAATATGGGCAAAAGGAAAAAACAAATTCTCTCTCTCTCTCTCTCTCTCTCTCTCTCTCTCTCTCTCTCTTTCTCTCAAAAGATCACATATTTTGTTATTCTATTTGCATGAAATATCCAGAATAAACAGCACACAGATCATTCTTTGCCAAGGCAATAGGGAGAGGGGGACAATAAAGGAAAGGCTCCTTAAATGAGTAGAGTTTCACTTTAAAGTGAAATCTTTTGGAACTAGGTAGAGATGGTGGTTTACACAACATTGTGAATATTATTGATGTCACTGATTGTACACTTACATTTTGTTAAAAGAGAAAAATTTAAGGCATATATATGTGTATATATACATATATATGTATATATTTATGTGTGTGTGTGTAATCACATTAAACATTTAAAAAATACTTTAAATATAAAGAAAAATAGTTAAATGTAAAGGATGGGAAAGATATTCCATGAACACACTAAATACAGAAAAGGATATGGCTGTACTAACCTCAGAAAACTCGGTTTTAAGACAGAATATTACTAGACATAAAGAAAAGCATTTCATAGTAATCAGTGAAGGCACCAAGGAGATAATACAACCTTAAACACAGATGCATATAATAGCAATTCTTTAAAACATGTAACACAAAAATAGAACTAAAATGTGACATTGAAAAATGTACAACATATTTGGATCTTTTAATACTACTACCTTAGAAGATGATAAACTGAGAAAAACAATCTTTAAGGTAATAGAAGATTAGGACAGTACTGTTATGGTAGGAAAAGATAGGATTCTGTAGGCAAAGAGGGAAAGATTAGGACCCAAGGTGCTCAGTCAGGGAAACACATGGTTTTGGAACAATGCTCGGAACTTCTGATCACAGCAAACCCCCTCAGGCATAAAGCTCCTCCAAAGAATGTAATAGACACTACCTACTCCCTCAAGTTTCCCTCAGGAATTTGACACAAGACCTAAGAATAAGTAGCAGACCATAAAAGGTATGACCCCCAAGGAATGATGTGGCCATAGACCACACCTCATACAATGGAAATGAGCTAATCAGGAATGGGCAACCCAGCACCTAGAGCTATACAGCCAATAAGGGTAGGACCTAAGAAGGAATAAGGGGGAAGGGGAGGGGAGAGACCACCAGAACCTTATAAAACAAGTATCTTTGTCTATCATCTGCAGGCATTCACTTTTGAATGCCCCCTCTCTGTATAGAGAGCTTTCCTACTATTCTTCCTTTCTGATCCTATACTCTAATTAACTTTTGCCTGCTGCTCATCTTGTGTCCACTTCTTCATTCTTTGAAGCAGGGAGACAATGAACCCTGGGGTATTGAGGTAAAAAAATCCTGCAACACTATGAAGAAAAGTATTGCAGCCAGCAATGACAGAATAGACATTCTTTTCCCCTGCACACAGACACACAAATATAATTCAAACATTGGGCCATAAAGTTACTATCAATAAATTTCAAAAATATGTTTTCTTACCACAATAGTTTAATATAGGGATCGATGAAAATAATTTAAAAAAACACAAAAGTTGTTTGAAATTATGAAGTTTCTCATTCCCCCTTTTTGATCATTCTCAGGTTCTCCAAGGAACTAAAAGTGAAATTTAAATGTATTTTGCATTGAATGAAAATAAGAACAAAGCGTATCAAAGTTTGTTATTTTCATTCATACTGTTATTTAAGGTTGTTAAGATAAATGCCTACAATGGAAAGAAGAAAAATGAAAAATCAATGTTCCAAACTTCCACCTTAAGAAATAGAAGTTGATAAGCAGTTTAAATGTAAGTATGTAAAGGAAGAAATTAGTAAACATAAAACTTGAGATTAATAACATAGGAATGAGTAATTAAGAGAGAAAAATCAACAGTCAAAAGCCTCTTTGAGAAGATTAATAAAATTGATAGACCCTAGAAAAGCTCATAAAGGGGAAAAATATCAATGTTAAAATCAAGAATAGCAAAATTAGACATCACTACAAATTCTACATTCATTAAAGGGACAAGTATATTAAGAACACATTTATGTAAAGAATTATGCAAGTAAAATGAAATTGACACATTTTTTTCAAAGCACAACCTATAAAATACTTTACTTCCCCTTAAGAAAACACTAAGCACAAATTATTTCACCAGTTATTGCTATCAAATATTTAAAGGAGAAATGATACTAATTGATAGGTGATGTTATCTTTCTACTTGACAGGCTTTGGGGTGCTTAGATTAAACATTATTTCCTCTAGGGTGTTTCTGCAAGAGATTAGCATTTGAATTGGTCAATCTACTCCCTAAAGAAGATTGTAGTCTCCATTCTGCTTTCTCATTGTCTAATCCATTGTTCCCTGAGTAGAACAAAAGACAAAGGAAGGAGGACCCTACCCACCCCCTTCTTTTTTCCCCCTGATGTACTGTTTGAGCTGAGACATTTTATTTTGTCTTCATTGACCCTCAGATTAAAATTTATACCACTGGTTCCCCTCTTTTCTCAGGCCTTCAGACTCAAACTAAATTCTACAGTTGGCTTTCCTGGGTTTTCAGTTTACAGATGACAGACTGTGGGACTTTTCAGCTGCTATAACCATAGGAGCCAATTCTTTATGATAAATCAACTTCATTTTCCATAGATAGATAGATGGATGGATAGATAGATAGATAGTAGATACAGATGGAGAAACAAAAGTATGTTTATATGGGAAAAATAACCTTCATTTTTTTACTCCATACACAATAACTCATTCCAAATGGATCATAAATATAATAAGTGTAATTGTAAATGCAAAAAATATATTTCTAAAAACATTAGGAGAATAATTTTGCATTTTAAATGAATGGCCAAAACATGCATGAAATTCTACTCAAAATCTTATTAAGTGTCAGAGAAGTACCAATCAAACTTCACTGAAATATTTTACACTGTGGTGAAGAATGGTGGTAGCAAAACAACACACACATGCACACAAATACAAAATAATACTCATAAAATAAAGCAAGAAGAATCTTGGGAAACATTTTCCTTAGAATATTGCAATAAATATTTGGAACACACTAGAACACAACCACTTCTCTTGCTGTTATTGTTACTTGGTGAGTAAAAATGGCAATGTGAAAGAAAAAAAAAGTCAAGCCATTTTCTCCAATAGTCATATATGACTTCTTATTCTTCAGAGGCCCCAATAGGTCTAAAAGATGTTAAATCTAGATTGTCTACTAAAAGATGAGAATTTCCAATTAAAAAAGAATAAAGAAAGTGGAATAACTAGATTTTCTATCAAATCTTCAGAGCATTTTGCATGACGAAGGGGTAGGAGAAGAATGACTCTGTGAGTCATTGGAATTCCAAGTATTACTCTTTTAAAGTCAGAAGAGAGGATGGTATATAATTTAATAAGCACAGAGCTGTCATTCAAAAAAATGCCAATTAAATTGAAATATGTAAAAAAATTTGTCTCATTCATGTCAAGTCATATATTCATGCCTTAGGACAATATGTTTATAGATTAATATTTCTCTTACATATTCTACAGAGGTTATTAATAGGGAAAAGGACACTCAAAATGGACCCACGAAATTTAAAGACGGGGCAAATGAAGAAGTGAGTGGGAAAGAGCTCTTTTTTAGATTTCCTTGACTTTTGTTTTTTTAAAAAAAAGAAACAAAAAATACAATGATTCTGTGTTAGACGGAACTAATGCCTTAGTAAAAATTGTTTTAATCAGTGGTGCATTCTATTACTGCTATTATTTGTAAAGCATTGGCAACAGTTACAGTAGCATTATTAGAAGTGGTAACTCATGAATTTGTGGCTGATTTCAACAGGCTAAAAGTAACTAAAGTACATGTCAAAACAGCACCACTAGTCTTTCTGCTAGGTGAAAGCTGTCCACTATAAAACTGTAGACACTTAGAACTCAACTATACAGCTCATCGTTTTAGTTGTTATTTTAAAGAATTGTTTTCTATGAAATTGGCAATTAAATAGTGATGACTTTTCTTTTTTCTTTCTCTTTTATTCCATTTCTCCTTTTTTATATACCCTAAATTTATTCTCCTCTCTTAATTTGCATTCCACTTTCCTATTTTTAATATTTAAAACTGTTTCTGTTTACTTTTTTTTTATTTTTGTCTTTATTTTCCATTTTTGTTTATTGGTCATTACCTAAAATTCTAAGCATGTCATGTAGGAGGAACTGGTGTCAATTATGAACATGCACCCTAGAGAAGAAAATATTCAAACACAGTACAGAAATTTATGGTGATTAATCAAGATTTAACAAGGTTTGAGATTCTGTGTCTCTGAAACCCATTCTCCTATAGAGGGACCAAGTGTAAAATCAAATACTGCTGAAGCTAATTCTTTACCCCTAATTAGGAAAACAAGACTAATAACATATTGAAATGCACCTGAGCATGATTTCCCTCCAATAACCATAGTTCTATGATGAATTTTAGCTCTGCTATTTTGTGCAAGTTTGCCTTCAGAGAGATTTCTTAATCTCTCAGAGCCTGAAAATATTATCTATAATATGATTTTCCCCTATTCACCTCATAAGATTGTTTTTGTAAGGTTAAGGAGAGATAATGCATGGGAATGTACTTTGTAATCTACAAAGCATTCTACCAATGAATGTGTAAGGTAAATAGAAATGAAATTGTATTAAGTTCTTTGGTTCTATACACATATTTTCTCAGATAAATATGAAGTAATATATTATTCTAACTTCAATGTATCTGTGGGGCTTATAATTTTTAAAGCTGCATCATTTCTATGTTCAATAAGGGGTGGAGTTTTTAATTAAAGACTAACGTTCTATTGGTGTTTTGGTGTATTTTATTTAACATGAAGTACTCATTTACAATAATTCAATTTGTTTCAAATTTAAGAATCTTTTTGATAGCACATTGAACTTCAGAAATTGTGAAAATCCAAATTATGTGTATACACACACACAAACACACATATACATGCACAATTTGTACAATGTCATCTTAGTAATCATACTAATTACATAAATGGCACATGTAACACTGGGGTGCACTGGAATAAATTAATTATTAATATATACCTTTCTTTTTGTTGTCCAATAGTTGTTATGGGTAAAAAAAAAACACTCATTTTGTTTTATCTCAATATTCACACATTTGCAAGATGGCAAACTAGTCTGTTGATTGAAAAAGAATTTTTCTCTTTTTGATGAAAGTTGTTTTGTTCATGTATTGAAATCATGAACTTTGAGGTACAAAGTGTCCTAAATTATAAACAACTGACGTACATGATCACTTTGGAATTGTGAATACAGGAGATAGATAGATAGATAGATAGATAGATAGAGATATGCAAAATTTCCAAAAGTTTTGCTTTTCCCTTGTTGATCATACCCTTCCCATGCAAGCAAAGGAAACTAATCACTTGTCATAGAAGGACACACAACTTCATTCTTCATTTGCTTCCTCTCAGTAGCTCTTATCCTTTGCTGTGACTTACTGTCTCCTTCAAACATGTGATGTAATAATGGTTTCTTTGCTCATGCGAATGAAATGATGCAATACTAGGAGTTGTACATTTTGAAATGATATTTCACAATTGTTTTAAAAAATTAAGAATGTGAAAATTGTCAAAACTCACTCTTGTTTCTACTATTTGTATAGAGAAAACCTTTCTATGACCACATCCTCAACGTCTTCGATATACCTCATGAGAGATTTCTAACCTCCTTTTTCTATGTAATTAACACTAATAATAAGTGACAAGAATAATAATTACATTATTATCAGGATGTTCAGCTCAATACTGCACCTATTCTAGACCAGAGTAATTTTCTTTATAAATCCACTCATCTATGTGTGTATGTACAATGGCTTTCTTCCAAGGAATTCAAAGTCCCACACTTACCTCCCTCATTTATTTCCAAAAAGTGCTTTTAAAAATATGTCATGATTACAAGTGAAAATAAAAATAGAGAGTATTTATATATCAGCTAAGTGAAATGTATTGTTTCAACACACTGGAGGCTACAGCCACTGGCTTGCTTTTCTGTAGCAGGAATAAGGGAAGAAGAATCACAGTGTATTTGTCCTCTAATCTGATATTGCTAATTTTTGCATTGTTACACAACTATGTATTTGGATGTTGCACACTAAATGTAAAGTGAGTGTTAAAAAAATACTACACCACTAGTAATCTGCGAGATTAAAAATAGTATTTGGATATTTTAACACACATAATCAACTTGATGATGCCACTATTGCTTCTGCTAATTTCATAACATATAAAATATATCTCTTGTTATATAAAATCAGTAAAGTTTCATACACACACACACACACACACATATATATGTATGTATATGGCTCTTAATAGTATTTAGTTTCTTCAGTATGTGAATGGTCAGGATTCTTAGAGAACTGATCAAGGACAGAGCTGGTAGCAGGGTTTTTATCTGATATGGAGCTTTTGAATTCTTTTTTCCTGTATGCATTCAATAAAAAATAGATTAAGCTATTGAACTTCCAGACGTTTTTATATAGAATTGAAATAAGTTCCTGACTCCCTCCCAGATCCTTTTGTGGTCAGTAGAGTCTCCCTTGCTAATATATCTAGATATTGGCTGATATCTGCCAGGAGAGTAGTTAAACTCTTGGAGCAGCTTCTCAGTGGGGCTATGACTTTTAAGTTACTGTGTAATGGAGTGTATTACCATTTGCCATATGATGAGATAGCCTGTCTGTCAGCCAGGGAGCTATTTAAAGTTATATATAGGTCAAATGAGCCAAAAAGAGCAAAGGAAGATCAAGAATATTGAGTATCTCAAAAATGAAAAGATCAAATATTTTAGGTACCAGGTGATTTCTTCCAATGTTTGTCTTTAATCTATTGATGAAATTGATTGTGAATCATTGAATGTCTTAAGAAAAATGTATTTCAAGGGCATACCTTTTCCCTCTTGAAACAACCATATGGCATACAGATCCTATTTCTACAAATGGTTTTATGTATTACCATTCCTACTTACTAATGAAAGGTGTCTTAAAATTTCCAATTTACACTTCTGGGATCAAATAATGTTTTCATCTCATTAAGAATCATTAAATGTTGCTTTCTGAGCTATGTTTTGTAGCTAAAACCACCATTCATTTACCATTCACTGTTTAAAGATATTAAATAAATTATGTTGAATGATGGAAAGAAACATATTTCATCTGTCTTTCCAAAGGCACCTTCACTATCAGGAATTCTGCACTAGCCTGCAAAGCAGTGTTCACTTTGTGATTGATTGGGTGATTTATACAGGAAATACATTATTTTCTTATTCTATAGTTAAGTAGTCCAAAAATGAGAAATAGGAATTTACATTTTTTAATTATTTAAATAACTCTGAGTCCAGATCAGATGAACATTGGTATTTAAGATATTTTCAGTATATGTCTAATTAGAGATTTTCTATTTACCTTTATATAATTTATCAAAATAAATAGTATTCAATGTTATTTTCATTTTTGATTATACAACTTATTTTATTAATAATCATTCTGCAAAAATAATTTACAGCAGTGTTTTATAGAAAACTAGTAAGTATTTTAAAGGAATTGAATATATATATATGTGTATATATATATATATATATATATACATATAAGAAAGACATAGAATATGTAGCAAATGTAAGGGAAAATCTGTTCCTCTGTTCCTCTAAAGACAAGATCCTTTTCCACTAAAGAGAGCCAAATACTATATTAGGGGAATGCCAGTCTTCTATCCAGCATTCTGAAGGCCAGTTTAAAACCATCTATTTATTCTTTTAGCTTTTTTTTTTCTGATGTCTCCATTTTTAACGAAAATACTTTCAGATTATTATTATACAAGTAACACAACCTTCAGAAAGTTGTATTCACATTTTATACAATTTCACTCATTATCAAATCCAGAATGACAATATCCCTAGTGACCCCCTAATTCTCTATCACATATTCACCCCTAAGTTTCTATCACATATTCTGTATAATCATTTTCTGTATAAGCATTAGTTACTAAGGGAGAAAGCGGTCTAATTCCAACTCTTATTTTCTTAGCTTAGTGGAATCTCTGTTCATAAAATTTAAAGATGAAATATATCTAAAAGCCAACAGTATTTTGTGGTTTTAATTGATTTCTTCATAACAGTAATGAGACATGACTCTTCCTAAGGCCCTTTGTACATTGCCTCTGGGAATGTCAATTAAAGCAGCCAAATTTGGAAGACAATTTGGCATATACCATATGATCGGTTCTTTCACTTTTCTAACACACACTAAAGAAAAGCCCTTTTATTCATACAATGAAACATATGAAAATACGTCTGGTTATTTATAATAGCACCAAATTGGCCACAACTTATATATCTATCCATTGGCAAAGAATCTAGATGAATTATGATAATTTTATAATAGATAACATTCAACTTTTAAAAGAATGAATGATATTATTAGTTAGGAAAACTCAAGATTGTAAAGCTATGCAAAATTGTTTTAGACCCTGTGGTGAGGCAGAAAAAAAAAATGGGATTTGAGAGTACAAGAGAGCCAGATCTTCTGGAATTGAGTCCTAGCTCTGGCTGTTAATCATTATGTGGCATGGAACAACTTATTTAATCTCTGTCTTTTTAGTTTCTTCACTTGAAAATTTGAAAATTTGGAGTTAAAAGATTTTGGGGTTAGTGTTTACTTCATATGCATTTGTCGTGAAGCTTAGTGTCTGTGAATTATATCTATCTATCTATCTATCTAGATATATAGATATAGATATATAGACTAAAATATAGACTAATATATATAAATACTAATTAATATTTATGTGTGCATATAGATGTAATGGTATACTATAATTAATAAACCTCAAAGAACAGCATAGACAGATATCAAATTAATAGCAGCAGTTATATTTGGAGAAAGATATAGGAGAACATTATTCTTATCTCTCATCTTTTGATACTGAAATGTGAATATTTTCATGTATTCAACAGATAATAGAAAACAAAAAATAAATAAGTCAAGCAAAGCTAATAGTAATTAATATTCATCTTCAACTTTTTTCAGGGTGCAACATTTTAATCTGCTATTTCTTTATTTTTTGAAATCAAAGTATTAAATTGTATGGTAGTAATTGTCATTAAATAGGAAAATAAAAATATATAAACAAAATGATATAATATGAAGCCCAGGACTCTTTCAAAGGTAACACTTTGAGTTGGAATTTTCACACTGATGAAGATGGATATGTAGATCAGAGCAGGTGCTGGAAAGCAGGAAATTGGGACAGAATAAGCCAAACATGGAGAGAGAACAGGCAGGGAAAACAACAACAACAACTGAGGTTTGTTGTCAGCATGCTCTACTTGAAATGTACTTTTGAACAAGTCATCTGACCTCTCTAAACCCCTGTTCTCCCATTGAAAAACAAGTATAAAACTCCTTATCTCAAAGGGATAATGCAGGATTGAAAGGAGTAGTATATGAGAAAGGGATTTATAAACCATAAATCCCCAAATATGTGTTAGTTATTATTTTATTATTATTAAGAAATATATATATGTGTATATATATATTACATACATATATTATATATATTATGTATGTATGTGTGTATATATATATATATATATATAAAATATATATAATATATATAATATACACACACAAAAACAGAGATCTCAGCCTGACTAGGATGAAAGGATTACTTTGACCAGAAGTGTAAAATTGTGTTTATGTGTTGGATATATCAGATTATGGAAGTATTTAGAAAAAAGATAGGACTCAAAGAATAAGTTCAAACACTGCTTCAAAAATAATTAACTTGACAATAATATTTAAAATCCTGTCTGTTTTAATAAGTTAATATTCTACTACATTCTATGCATGACACTATCCTAAGTACTTTATATGTACTAATTTCTTTATTTACTCCTGCAAAAGTATGAAGAAAGCACTATTATTATCCCAGAGCTATGAATTAATAAACTGTGTGTCTCTAAGCCCCAACAAAGTTAAATAACAGGACCAAGGAAACACCTACTCAGTATTAGATCTGTGGTATGAGCACGTACAGCCATGCTTTTAATACTACGCCATGGTTACTCTTTGCCATGCAATACTTCTCCTTAGATAATAGATATAAACAAGGAAAATTGTGACTACGCAACTGTTTTTGACTGGAATACAAAAACAGTGACTTAAATTTAGGAAAAACTGATCAGCAAACATAAGTTAGGATGTCCCATTAACACCGTCCTCTTTCATTCACAGCCCTTTGTTGGGGAACCATGATAGACGTCACTAATAATGAGTGTACATAGTGGAAAGTTTAGATAGTAAAGGGAGTTTTTCTCGATAGAAGTTCTTTATTTTCATTATATCATCTTTTCTTTTTACCTTCAGGAGTAATTGTTTGGGTCTCTATCCTTGAGAGACTAGAATTTATTTCTAGATGTGGTTTTTATTTGGAAAATAGGTTTTATGGTTCTTAAAAACAAAAGTAAACTTGGGATGCCTGGGTGGCTCAGTCGGTTAAACACCCAACTCTTGGTTTCCGCTCTTTGATCTCATGGTTCATGAGTTCAAGAGGTTGATAATGACCCCAGTTGCCAATCGCACTTAAGTAGGTGATTTTCAAAGCAGGATAATCTGAAACAGCTGGCAATACTCCAGGCCAGCTAACAGTTGATTCCCACATAATCACTGGCTCT
The DNA here is from genome assembly GCF_027475565.1 of Acinonyx jubatus. Lineage (NCBI taxonomy): Eukaryota > Metazoa > Chordata > Mammalia > Carnivora > Felidae > Acinonyx > Acinonyx jubatus. The sequence continues at coordinate 90,201,903 of NC_069385.1, read as the reverse complement.
TGCGTGAGGGTTTCTCATTAGCTGAATTCTAGTAGAAGGATGTTGTGTGGAAACCTAGCTCAAGAACTATAAGAATAAAGAAGGAAACAGATTTGATGCTAAGCTAATCACAGACAGTCCAGCATAGTGAGAAAGGTAGAAAGGTTAGAGGCAAATTTTTTGTTTGTTGTAATTCCAAAGCAAATTAATGGGAACATGGGTTGGAGTGAAGACAATGGAAGCTGAGAAGATGAATAAATCATTATGTATATATAAATAAACTATTATACAATTTATTGTATATATAACTAATATTTGACATGTAACATTTTTAAGTGCTTACCATGTGCCAGGAACTATGCCATCCTTTATATGTAGATACGGCCTTTATTTTTTTTTAATTTTTTTTAATGTTTATTTAGTTTTGAGAGACAGAGAGAAACAAAGCACAAGCAGGTGAGGACAGAGAGAGAGAGGGAGACACAGAATCTGAAGCAGACTCCAGGCTCAGAGCTGTCAGCACAGAGCCTGATGGGGGGCTCAAACTCACCGGGAGATCATGACCTGAGCCGAAGTCAGAGGCTTAATCAACTGAGCCACCCAGGCACCCCCATTTGGCCTTTATTTAACAAATACTTATCTAGCACTTCCTGTTTGTCAGGAACAACTCTGAAAACTTTACACATATTTGCTCATTTAATTCTCATAACAACTCTATGAAATAGATGCTCTTATTATCTGCTTTTTAAATGTAGAGAAATTGAGGTATGGAGATCACGCAGCTAGTAAATTGCTAGAAGTTCTCACAGCTAGTACAGGACAGCTCTATGATTCAAACCCAAGTAATTTGGCTCCACAGTCGTGCTATGAATCACTACAGCATGGTGCCTCTCATTCTGGTTTCAATAGATTATCCTATTTGTGAGAGAAGTACTCTTTCCGAACTGTTAAATGAGAAAAAGGAGGCCCAAAATGTTAATTTGCCCAACATGATACACATAATAATTTATCTAAGTATTTTGACTTAATTTTACCATTACAGAATTCGGTGACCAATTAACTATACAGCAAAAAAAGTAAAGAGAAAATTTGAAGATAATTTTTAAACTACCTAAGCTTGGAGATCTGAAGAACAGTGGTTCCGGTGAAGGAAATACTGTAGTCATGCAGAGGATCATATTTGAAAACTGATATTCACACTGGAATGGCCTGAATCTGAGCAGTAACAGAACATTCAGGTGGACGTGTTTTCCATCCAGTTATATGTCAGTTAGAAATCAGGGATGAGTTTCTCCTAAAGAAGAAAAGTACTCATGGAATGCATCTGAGGACCCACCCAAAGCCTTCATATCAGGGCAACATTGGCAGAAAGAGCACTGCCTTCCATTGATATTGGACTTTTTGAAGTAGATACAGTTTAAAGGGATAGGACATTCTCAGTAGGTACTCTAGAAATAGTGTGTATCAGGGTGTGTAAGAGTCAGGAGTGATTGCCCAGAAAGAAATGAATAGAGAAGTAACTAACTCCACCCCTTTTCACATGTTCTATTGAATCCTCCACTATCACATTCTGTATGGATCATATTAGGTATAAAATATATTTTATAATATATATAACAAATATGTAATGTCTATTATATCTATATATATATTTATGTAATATATATATCTATATATATTTAATCTATATATATATTTAATCTATATATATATATTTATGTAATATGTATATATATATATATACATGTAATATATATATATATACTGAAAAACCAGAGTCCTGTTAGTGTCATCCTGCCTCACATCCTTGTAATCCCTAAAAGTTGCCTAAATATGACCACATATATTCATGTATTTTTTGTCATTTCCCCGTCACCTTTATTTTTCTGGATGCAATTTTTATTCTGGGATGCTTAGAAGAAAACAACTACTTCATGAGAAATAACTCCTTATGTATTTTGTATTATGTCACTCCTTTACTCCACCTGACATCTACCCAATTGTTTAACCAGAAATCTGATTACTTCTTTCCCTACCATCAGAGCCTTTCCATTCTCTCAACGTTATATATTTCTTCTTGTCTGTTTGTTTAAAGAGAGAGAGCAAGTGCTGGGGAGAGGGATAGCAGGAGAGAGAGAGAGAGAGGGAGACTCTTAAGCAGGCTCCACACTCAATGCAGAGCTTGATGCAGGGCTTGAGCCTATGACCCTGGGATCATGGCCTGAACCAAAATCAAGTTGGATGCTCAACCAGCTGAGCAACCCAGGTGGCCCTATACATTTCTTTATATCCTCTTTAACTATCCTTGTCAAAGCCACCATCATCCTTATCTATAAATCAAAATTGAAATACCTTTTTTATCTCCTTTTCATCCTGCCCTTCTCCAATTCAATTTTTATACTGTATGCAGAGTGATAGATATTTCTAAATGCAAACTGATTTTGCCACTTTCCAGCTTGACACCCTTGACTTTCATTTTGTTTCCTGTAATGAGGGTAAGTAAACTTTTTTTTTTTTTTTGTAAATGACCAGATAGTAAAAATTTAGGCTTTGCAGGTCACATGATCTTGTCCCATGTTCAGTCTTGATACTGTAACACAAAATAAATGATAGACAACACATAAGCAAATGAGTAGGGTTGAGTTCCTATGAAACTTTATTTACAAAAACAGGTGACAGGTGGATTTGGTCCATGGGGTTGTAGTTTCACTATCCCTCGTCAGGAGAATAAAGCTCAAAATCTTGACCATTGCTTATATATTTCTAGTCACTATTTCATATGCTATTTCCTCAATCTGGAACAGTCTTTATGCAACTGCTCATGAAGAAGCCAATTTCATTCATTCATTCATTCATTCATTCATTCATTTCAATCTAAATGTCAAATTCTCAGAGCAGGCTGTCCTGACCCCTGATTAAGGACTGTGTTCCTGTGGCATTTGGTTTTTCTTCTCCAGTCTGCATTTACTTTGTACTTATTTCAGAAATAACATAATGTAGTGGTTCAGTGAATGGAGCCACACTTCTTGGTTCAAATCCTGGCTCCCTCACATTCTGTGTGTGTGATTTTAAACAAGTTACTTAATCCCTCTTTCTCTGTTCTGCTCATTTATGAAATGGGAAGTGTAATGGTACCTTAAAAGATGTTTTAAGGATTAAAAAAGTTAATATTTAGGGGCGCCCTGGGTGGTTCAGTCAGTTGGGTGTCCAACTTCGGCTCAGATCATGATTTCACAGTTTGTGAGTTTAAACCCTGTGTCGGGCTCTGGGCTGACAGCTCAGAGCCTGGAGCCTGCTTCGGATTCTGTGTCTCCCTCTCTCTCTTCCCCTCCTCTGCTCATGCTCTGTCTTCCTCTCTCTCAAAAATAAATAAGCATTTAAAAAAATTTTTTAAGTTAATATTTATAAAGTATTTAGAGCAGTGCCTGGCACGTAGTCAATGTTAAATAGCAGTTTATTATCATTAGATTCCCCATTTTCCACTAAACCATAAACACTAGAGAGTGAAATGCATGCCTTTTGCTCACTATTCTATCTCTAGGATATTACACATGGAATGTATCCTATGAATAGTAAATTAACAAATGGATTATACCAATTATTACACAATTATACAAATATATTTGATTTCTTCATTTTCTCACTGTCAAATTATTTCCCTGATTTTTGTCTTCTGTATTCCCTAGAATCTAGAACCTAAAATATAAACTCCATGATAGCAAACACTATTACACTCATAAATGTATAACCATACAGTAGTTAATTAATAAACATATGTGGATGAGTGTATAACTACCTATAACTCTCAGGATACAGTCTCAGTCTATAGTTTCAAGGCTCTTTGTGATGTGGCCATTGGATTTCACTGGAACTCATCTCTCACAGTTGTTTTTGTATGCTCCAACCATAATGAAGTTCTTACAGTTCAAAGCAGCTCTCTCTCTATGCCTGTGCACATGCTCTTTGCCTATCATGGAATACTTCTTATCCACCAGACATATCCATGCAACCAAGGCAACCCTTTCTAAACACTATGAGTAAACTCTTGTTTATCTTCCTGGCTTGAACATATGTTTAAATTTCTGCAATCATAGTTATTTCCTGACTCTCAAAATTAAGATAGGTACCCCTTCTTTATGTTTCTGTGGCAAGAACCTTGTGCTTACTGCAGCAGTATTTACACAATGAATAGAAATTGCCTGTTTGATTGTCTTCCCCACTAAATTGAGCTTGTCTATTCCAGGAACTATAGTTCATTCCTTGCTATATCCCAATAACTTAGCACAGTTACTCAAAAGTATAAATATCCAATACTTATTTGATGAAGAAATGAAAATAAATGTGTATTGAATATCCAGTAGATTTGGTGTGAAAAAAAGATAAATCAATCATTCTGCACTTAAGACATCCATAATTTGGCTTCCGCTTTGAGATTTAAAGTATGAAACCTACACTGTACCTGTATTCAAATTTATTATGAAAAGGAAGCAAATGTCATTCTGGAGGTTAGGAGTGATTGTATTTTTTAGAATATAGAAATAAGGTGTTAGTGATTGGTCACTTAGCTAGTGATTATATCATCTAAATTTATAAAACTCACAAATTAAAGAGTCAGTTTTTATGAGGACCTATAAGTTGATTTGTCTATTTTAAGAAGTTTATAGATGTTATTTTATACCTGAGATATAGTCTTCCTGTTTAATATTTTACTAGTCATCTTTATTACCCTCTCACATTACATTAGAGACAATTTTCATCTGTTAGGAGGATTTTTATGTGACATTCTGAGCCTAACTGGTCTCTTGCTCTTCAGAGATATGGAAGGAAAACAACCTGCTAACATACAAAATAAATTCTTATTGAAATTTATTTTTTATTACCTTTATAATAGCTTCTCTCTAGCTCTTTGTCATGATTACTTGAAGATCAGATTGCTTAGCTAAGAATAGTCTGCCTAGGCAAGGTGTTTACTAGCGTTTGATACAGATAAAAAAATGTCAGTTTTCCATTTTTTGAGCAGAGGTTTCTGTTAGTTGTATAGCAGAACAAAGTATATTCTACAAATAAGTGTATAATGAATATTTCTAATAATTACTCAGTCACCAAAATCGTTTTTAACTAATACATTAACTCCCTCTTTCCCTAAAGTTGCTAAAATATGGTAACAAATGCATCACATTTTTTGGTGGTTTAAACTTTTCATTTGAATATAATTTCAATTTACAAAAGATTGCAATATTTATAATACTACTAAGAATATCTGTGTACTCTTTACTCAGATTAATCAACTGCTAACCTTTTACTACATTTACTTTATCATTTGGTCTACCTCTCTCAGGGGATCTCTCTTGCTCTCTCTCTTATTTGAAGTTAAGTCATGGCCCTTTCCCCTAAACACATCAGTTTGTAATTTCTGAAAACAACAATTTTTTTTTTTTACCAAACCAAACAATAGTTATATATTTAGCAAATTTAATACTGACTCTTACCTACCATCCAAACCATTTTTTAAAATAATGTTTATTTATTCAATAATTTTTTTAATATTTATTTATTTTTGAGACAGAGAGACAGAGTGTGAGTGGGGGAAGGGCAGACAGAGAGGGAGACACAGAATCTGAAGCAGGCTCCAGACTCTGAGCCATCAGCACAGAGCCTGATGCGGGGCTTGAACCCACAAGCTGTGAGATCATGACCTGAGCTGAAGTTAGACACTCAACCGAGCCACCCAGACGCCCCAATGTTTACTTATTTTTGAGAGAGAGACCGAGCACGAGTGGGGAAGGGGCAGAGAGAGGGGGAGACACAATCTGAAGCAGGCTCCAGGCTCTGAGCTGTCAGCACAGAGCCAGACATGGGGCTCAAAATCATGCACTGTGAGGTCATGACCTGAGCCAAAGTCATACACTTGAGCGACTGAGCCACACAGGCACCCCCCAAAATCCAATTTTGCCAATTGATGCTACAATGCTATTTATAGTACATTTTTCTGGTTCAGTAGAGGATTCAGTCTAGAGAGAGGTATTGCATCTAGGTACCATGGCACTTTGGCCTCCTGTAGCATGTGGGACATTCCCACAGTTTTTGTTTTCCATGAAATTGATGGTTTTGAATATTACTGTTTCACCCTCATTTTAAAATATAGAACTTTTTTCATTTTGGGTTTATCTAATGTTTCCTTGTGATTATAATCAGGATATTTAATATTGGCTGCAATTTGATAGGTGGAGTTTTGTCCTCTTCAGAGCATCACATCTGGAAGCACACAGTGCCCATCTCTCCCCACTGGTGATGTTAAATCTGATGAGTTTATCAAGTTATCTTCCAATGTCTTCACCATATTTAGCATTTTATTTTTTCCTTGCAAACAGTAAGCAGCTTTTAGTAAAACACTAAGAACAAGCAAACAACCTGCTCCTCATTATAATTCCCCCTTAGTTTTAACATCCACTGATGATTCTTGCTCAATCCACTGTTTCTTTTTTTTTAAGATTTTTAATTTTTTTTTGTTTAATTTTGAGAGAGAGAGAGAGAGAGGGGCAGAGAGAAAGTGAGTGATCAGGGAAGAGCAGAGAGAGAGGGAGACAGAGAATTCCAGCAGGCTCTGCACTGTCAGCTCTGTGTTCTTTGTGGGGCTGGAATCCACAAACTGTGAGATCATGACCTGAGCCGAAACCAAGAGTCAGACATTTAACTGACTTGAGCCACCCAGGCACCCCTCTTAATTCACTCTTAATGTAACAGTATAACATTGGTTTTTCAAATCCAGAATTCCTTCCCTTCTTCCTCAGTTATACATTTATATTCTGATTTATGCTGTATTATCCTTACGGACTCATACATCTCTATTTTTAACTATGTATAATTCATTAATGTATTGAATTCTTCATTCCCCAAGTTGTCCCAAATTGGCCATTAACATGGCCCAAATATCATTTTTTTAAATTTAATTTTATTTTTTACTACTACTTCATTTTTCTGGTGTAATATAGTATGGGCTTATCTTATACATACTCTGACCCAGCCCTATCATGAATTTCTCTTAGGATCCCTGGTTCCTTTTAGTAAAGAATGATATTAATGACTAAGATCAGGTACTAGATGTGCTCATTGCTATTCGAGTGTCATGTCATTGTTACACAGCCCTTTTAGGGGACAGTGCTAGAAAATATATGCAAGCATATACATATATACACAGCACATATATACAAATGCACATCACTCATACAAATGTACATATCACCATGCATATACACAAAGATATGTATATACATATAAGTGTAAATACACATACGTAAAATTATGCAGATGATACACATATTTTAGAAATCATGAGTTTACATTAATACCTCCAGTTTCTATGCATCATCACATGTTTCTCTCTTGCTTCCTCTATTTCATATTTGCCATCTCTTCTTCCTTAGTGAGAACCTTGGCTTCCCAAAGTATCAACAAATACAGTCTTTTCCTCACTCCTATAATAGGTCCAACATTCTTTACCCGTTGGATTTCTTTACCCATACCACTACAAAAAGTAAACCTACTAAAAACATCTCAAGATCTGTTTGCAACTTTCAATCCCACCAGACTTAGAATATATTGTCAAATATTATGTTCCCAAATTATTTTGATTCTTTCTTTTTTCTTCCATTTCTACCTTCTTCTATTGTTTACTCCCTCCTCCTCTCTGTCACTTCTTCCCTCCATCCTTACACCTCTGTCTTTCTCTCTTCTGTCTCTTTCTCTGTCTCTTTTTTTTCCTTTCTTCAGTATGGTTATGGCATTCATTTGAAATATATCTGGATACATTTAAGTTTGCTTCCATTTTTATATGCCTATCTTTGCATTTTTTATTTATTTAATTTTATTTTATTGAAAGTATAGACCATTGGGGCACCTGGGTGGCTCAGTGGTTAAGCATCCGACTCAGGTCATCATCTCGAAGTTTGTGGGTTTGAGCCCCGCATCAGGCTTTATGCTGACAGCTCAGGGCCTGGAGCCTGCTTCAGATTCTGTGTCTCCCTCTCTCTCTGCCCTTCCTCCGCTCATGCTCTGTCTCTTTCTCTCTTTCTCTCTCAATAATAAATAAACAAAAAATTTTTAAAAAGAAAGTGTAGATCATTAACATGCTTATAGTCAAAACAGTATAAAAATAAGGTATATCTTCTACTCATTTCTCCTAATTCTTTGTAGGTAACCAATTTAATACTGACTTGTTTATTCCTTCTGTATTTCTTTTGCACAAGTTAACATATATGTGCATGCTATCTTATTTTCCCTGCCTTTTTATACAATGGATATATATACACGTGTATACATACACATATATATGATATAAACATATGTGTATATAACTTTTTATATTTTACTATTCTTTTCATTTGACTTAATTCCATATCACTACATAAACACTTCTTTTTTTTACAGCTGATATTATAATTGTACATTTTCAATTGTGTGTTTGTACCACAGTATATTCACCCAATCTCCTAGGATTGTTTTCCAATATTTTGCAGTTGCAAATAATGTTTTACTGAATAATCTAATTCATGCAAATTTTTGTATTACTGAAGTTGTATCATCAAGATGCATTCCTATGAGTGGGATTGCTAAAAAGAAAGGAAAAGGCATATATAATGGGGTTTTGTTAGACATTGTTAAATTCCTCTCCAAAGGGATTGTATCAATTTTCATTCCCATCACACAAAATCTGTAAGTGCCTGATTTCTCACAGCCTTGCTAATACTCAAGCTTCTGCTGTTTTGCTGATCTAGTGGATGGGAAGTGGAATTTCAGTGTATTTTCATTTCATCTCTCATTATGAGGTTGAATTTTAATCCATATATTTCTATTTTTATATATCTTTTGGTTTATGTCTTTTCCCAGTTTCCTAATTTTTTTGGATTTTTATCTCAGTTTTTAAAATATTCCTTATATATTAGAAATAGTAATCCGGTATCTGTGATACATGTTGAATATGTGTATATATATTTACATCACTGATCCATTTGGAGTGTATTCTTAGGTATGGTGTGAAAAGTTTTAACTTTTTCCAAAAATATTCAGTGCTTCCAGCACCATTAATTTTCCAAAAATTTATCTTTTTCTCAGTGATTTGAGCTACAACCAATTATCATGTAGTAGATTCAAATAAATCTGTAGTTGGCTCTATTTCTGGATATTCTTTTTCATTGAAAAGTCTATTCATGTACTTGTTTTAAGTGTAGTATACTTGTGGTATGCTTTAATACCTGGTAGGACTGGTTCTCTCTCATAGGACTCTCTCATAGGACTGGTTTTCTCTCCCTTCTAGCTATTATGATGTTACGCTTTTTTAAGCCAACAAAAAATGAACTGTTATTTTATTTATTTATATTTCACATTTTCAGTATAATTTTGAGAGAAGTTCCATGACTCTTCAACTAAACTACACCTGAAATGTTACCAATTTACTACATCTTTTTTTATTCCCACTCATAGCGTGTATCACCATACATAACTATACACTTCTTTTGAGACCATTTGCTTAGTGTCCAACTTCTTGCATGCAATAAGCTTTCTGTGATGGTTATCAAGCTGGAAGATGGAGTACTAAAGGCAGGGCATGGAAAGCCACACAGAGCTAACAAACCTTGTTTATGAGCACATATGGAGAAACTACATGACAATCCAATACATAATTCATAGGCTTTATGGAGAAGTAAGTGTTTTGTAATAGCAAGTAAAGGAAAGATTGATGAAACATGCAGTAAGATTTATAAACCTGAACTTTCTGTCACTTACATGCAATAAAACACTCACGAGGGAAGAGTGGGGAATGGGTCACAAGTCCCTACTGAGTTGATGAATATCCAGAAGATTAGATGATGGATAGCATGGAGAGTGAAATAAGGTGTGAATTTTTGAGTTTTTGCCATCATCAGGGATATCCAATGCAGCTCTATACTCTGGGCATCCTTTCCAAATTCAATTTGGTCAGTGCCTCTGATACATTTCAAGAATGAGTATTGGAGGGGCAACCTGGGTAGCTCAGTTGATTAGGCATCCGACTCTTGGTTTCAGTTCAGGTCATGATCTCATAGTTCCATGGGTTTGAACCCCCATCAGGCTCCGTGTGGACTGTGTAGAGCCTGCTTGGCATTATCTCTCTCCCTCTCTCTCTGGCTCTTTCTCTCTCTCTCTCTCTCCCTCCCTCAAAATAAACAAACTTAAAAAAAAGAATGAATAAACAAAACATAGCTTAAATGTCCCCCAAAAATCCAAATGCACAAAAAATGGCTAGAGAAAAATAAGTCAGAAGAAAAAAAAACTGATTTAGAAGAAATGTAGTAATAGCAATATAAGCACCAATGCGTCTGATGACCACTGCAGGACACGAGTATTAACAGTGGATTATATAAAATAGATCTCACTGTTGTATTTATATTTAAACCTCAGGTATTAATGGAAGGACATTTTCTTTGAAAAAATATTAGAAGAGTATTCCCTTTTGAAATATATCAGAAGTCATATCCCAGAATTAGCCGAATGGAGAAAATATATCTCTTACTTAGTGTTACCAAATTTTACTTAGTGACTTTAATTATTGGAGGAGATTGAATCTTGACTTCTGTAATATGAGAAAGAAAGTCAACTAGTTTTAAAACACAGTATACATTTTAAATTTAAATACCACAACAAACTCTATAAATTGGCAAATCTTGGCATGTGGCAGAATTAGAAATTAAACAATGACTGACTTATTTCCAATATCAATGTCATGTCCGCTACAAAATATTCTTTGATGAACCTTACTGGTATAAAATGGTTACGAATCATGTCACATAGTTTTACTTATTTTTTTTAGTTCTTTGAATTCTTGAAAGAAAAGTTGCTAGATTTTTCTTCCAGTTAATCATATTAAATATGGTAAAATATTCACACTTTCTAAATAAGTTCACTAAAAAAAAAGAATTAATAGAAAGTAACAGATGGTAACTTCTTTAAATAAAAGTATGAAAAGAATATGCACAATTAAACTCTAATGAGAAAAGATCAATTAGCAGACAGGAGAAATGGTTTGCGATCTTAAGCAACATACTGAGAATTCAAGGCTTGGGGATTTCTACTCTTCCATTGAGAGATGTTAGAGTTAAAACATGGTGAAGGATAAAATAATCATCTGGTAAAGTTTGATATGATCACATTACAATCTCGAGAAATCATGCAAATAAAATGCCTTTAGAGCCCTGGTTAACTATGTCAATAGGCCTAATTTGTGGAAAGAGTCCAATAATACTTACTGTATATTAGTTTATTGACATAGACAAGATATGTGACTTTAGCTATTATAATGAATTAATATATGTTTAGCATGAATCTATGCATAGCACAGGGATCGGTTTGTAAATAGGTTACTAAGAAATTATTTAGAATATTCAACATACACATTTCAGAGCTTGAATTTCAGGGAAGAGCAATATTAAAAAAAACAGTAAGGTAGACACTAAGCTAGTACACATTCTATGGTAAAGAGGTTTTAAAAGTGTGTGTATGTGAATGTATTATATTTTCTTTTTGGACAAGTATCACTTTGGTGAAAGCTGTTCTCTGAAGATTGTTTAGTATTTTAAAGGACCAAGTGATTTAAAAAGAAATGGTAGAATAGGATTGAAATGATGCTGAATTACCTATTCCAAAATTACCTATATTCAAATTCACATTAGTTTTTAGCTTTTTCTTAGGGGAATTTGTCTTATTTTCCTCATAGGTAAACAGAGCAAACTAAAAGCCTGTATAATCACTTGGTAAAATAATCCACAAGGTAACATGATTGATTTGACTGTACTGCACAGAGGAAGCAACAGTTTTAGTAACCAGAGAATTAAAAGACTTAGGAATCTCCTTGAGGAGTAGCATTGAGTATGTATCTATATGTTAGTTCTATATGACTGAAAGAAGCAGAGAAAGGCTGATTAGATTGTTGTGGACATCTATGACTGTCTTTAAAACAATCAAAGTTAATAAATCTACATTGACCATGAATGAGGTAACAGAAACAGTATATCAGTCAGATAGACTGTGATTAGGTATACTAGGAAAAATGATCAAATGCATCTGATAAACTGTACTACATTTCAGTTGTTTCTGCGGTGTCTATCTGACATTTGTTCTAGACAGTAGATTTTGCAATGAGAGAATCAGGCTCATTAACTGTTAAACACTTTGGGGTATAAAAATTCCAGTGCTTCATTTCTTATGACAAAATTTAATAAAAGACAGAAATTAACACAGCATTAATCTATTCTAGTGACAAGGATTGAAATATAAATGAGAACTGGAAAAGGTTTCCTATTTGTTATGCCTTCAGATTATAATTCAATACTACTCTACTTTTATGTCTAAGTAGAAAATCATATAACCTATGACATTGTATTTATATATTTATTCTTAAATTTATTTATTAACTTTCTTAGAACTAGTGTTCTTTCTAAAAACTCATGGCACCATATGTAAAACATTATATATTAAATGGATACGAATATAGAATTGAAAATGAGAAGAACGGGAAGAGGAAGCATTAGAAGGGGAATAAAGGTTAATGTTGCCTCAGGATAAGTTAACTGAGAATGAATTTAGGAAGGTGTTGGAATAAAAGTCCCTGACGGATTCCATAGTGCCTAAATGATGAGTCTGTTTTTATTTTTTCATATCCTTATCAACAATTTGCAGATTGCCAAAAAATTCAGGGTAAGGATTTTCTCAAAGTTTCTTTCAACTTGTCTTCTAGATGTATTAAACAACATTTAAACACATATGCAATTATAGAAGACTCTTCAGATCTATAACCCAACAGAGAAGTGTGTAACTGGATGAGACATGTTGAAAATATAAATTATTGATTTAGATATGCCTTTAGTAACTATAAGTAAATTTATGATGTATTATGTCTGCCAATATGAATAAAACCTAAATCAATAGTTATTTAATGTTATGAATGATTACATTTACTCTTTAAAAATTATTTGATTTGAAGATCAATTATATTTCTTAGGTTGCCATATGCTAACTATAAATTTATATTTTGAATTAATTATGACCCTTTTATGCAAGCATAATAGTTTTCTTATGTGGTAATTCATTCTAAATGTAATTATGTTAGATTTTCTTTGAATAATTAAAATTGAATGCATATCATAAAACCAAAAATTTCAAGGTTATTTTAACTCAGAACTGGCAGAATTCTGCTATTTTGCAATATTTTAATTCAATTTGATCACTGTAAGGTATACCCCAAAGTCTTGCATTAATTAAATCAGACTTGGATTACTACCTCTCAAGGAGAAGTTTCTAATGCTTTTATAATTTCCCCAAACTTTATGCAGTCTTTTGAATATCTTATATACTCAGGCAAAAAGAGGTCATTTAATCTAATTCTCTAATTCTCAAGAAAAATACAGGCATTAAAAATATTTCTTATTCTCTGAAGGGTACCAGTTCATAAATGCTTTTACTTCAGTAAGAAGCAAAAAAAAAATTGTTAAAAATAATAGAATATTGGTCATCTGGATGTCTTCTTTGGAAAAGTGTCTATTCGTGTCTTTTGCCCATTTCTTCACTAGATTATTTGTTTTTTGTGTGTTGAGTTTGGTAAGTTCTTCGCAGATTTTGGATGCTAACCCTTTATCCGATATGTCATTTGCAAATATCTTTTCCCATTCCATCTACTACCTTTTATTTTTGTTGATTGTTTCCTTTACAGTGCAGAAGCTTTTAATCTTGATGAGGTCCCAATAGTTCATTTTTGTTTTTAATTCCCTTGCCCTGGGAGACATGTAGAGCAAGAAATTGCTGTGGCTGAGGTCAAAGAGGTTGTTGCCTTTTTTCTCCTCTAGGGTTTTGATGTTTTCCTGTCTCACATTTAGTTCTTTCAACCATTTTGAATTTATTTTTGTGTATGGTGTAAGTGGTCTAGTTTCATTCTTCTGCATGTTGCTGTCCAATTCTCCTAGCACCATTTGCTAAAGACACATAAAAAGATGTTCAACATCACTCATCATCAGAGAAATACAAATCAAAACCACACCTTGACACCACTTCAGTGCCAGTCAGAGTGGCTAAAATTAACAACTCAGGAAACAACAGATGCTGGCGAGGATATGGAGAAACGAGAACCCTCTTGGACTGTTGGTGGTAATGCAAACTGGTGCAGCTGCTCTGGAAAACTGTGGAGTTTCCTCAAAAAATAAAAGTAGAACTACCATATGACCCAGCAATAGTACTACTGGGAATTTATCCAAAGGATACAGGAGTGCTGATTCATAGAGTCACATGTACCCCAATGTTTATAGCAGCACTTTCAAAAATAGTCAAATTATGGAAAATGCCTAAATGTCCACCAACTGATGAATGGATAAAGAAGATGTGCTTTTATATACAATGGAATACTATTTGGCAATGAGAAAGAATGAAATCATGCCATTTGCAGCAACATGGGTGGAACTGGAGGGTATTATGCTAAGTGAAATAAGTCAGTCAGAGAAAGACACATATATGTTTTCAGTCATATGTGGAACTTGAGAAACTTAACAGAAGACCATGGGGTAAGGGAAGGGGAAAACATAGTTACAAATAGGAAGGCAAACCATATCAGACTCTTAAATACAGAGAACAAACTGAAGGTTGATGGGGGGCGGTATTGGTGGAGAGGGGAAAGTGGGTGATGGGCATTGAGGAGGGCACTTGTTGGGATGAGCAATGGGTGTTGTATGTTAGCAATGAATCATGGAATCTACCCCCAAAACCAAGAGCACATTGTACACACTGTATGTTAGCCAACTTGACAATAAATTATACTAAAAACTAAATAAAATAAAATAAAATAATTGCCCAAAATAAAAAAATATATGTACAATAATAATAAGAGAAACCAGTACCACTGTAAATTATCTAACTTATTTAGTTTGTGAAGGAAAATAACCATAGTATTCATAGTACTTCAACTACCAAACACACACTCAGAGATGTTAATTTGGTTTCTTATTTCAATAAAATAAATTCAACACAGGGAAACCACTACATTTACTTACTAATCAATGCACTAACCTTCCTTACCTGCCTGTGTCAATGCCCCTATGTTTTCTTTTAATCAGTGATCTGTCTCTATTCCCCTTAAATACCAACAATTTCATTTGTGCACTGGATCTCATTCCATCTCCTCTTTTTCAAGGATTACTCCTAAAGTTGTTGGTTTTATCTTCTCTGTCTTCTGCCTTATCAGTTTTCCCTCTTTATATTGCATATTCCCATCACAAAAACTTTGTTAAAATCATTCTCCCTTGACTATGGATCTTCTTCCAGCTTCTACTTCATCTCTCAGCTCCCTTTTGTACCAAAATGCTGCAAAATTATCTGTATTTGGTATCCATTATTTCTCCTCAACAGACTAAAAACTCACTCCACTGAAATAGTATTTGCCATTGTCCCATAAAATCTTAATTTTGACAAGCTGATTGCCACACCCACCTTCATTTACTCCATCTCTAAGCATTTTTTTTAAAGGTTTGTTTCTTTTGTTTGTTTGTTTATTTATTTAGAGAGAACCAGCAAGGGAGGGGCAAAGAGGGACTTAGACCAAAGATCTGAAGTGGGCTCTGCTTTGAGAGCAGCAGCCAGATCTGGGGCTTGAACTCACAAACTGTGAGATCATAACCTCGGCCAAAGTTGTATACCTAACTGACTGAGGTTAGTTAAGTTTTTTTTTTTTAATTATTTTTAAAGTTTATTTATTTTTAACAGGGACAGAGAGCGAGCATGAGCTGGGGAGGGGCAGAGAGACAGAGGGAGACACAGAATCCGAAGCAGGCTCCAAGCTGTCAGCACAGAGCCCGATGCGGGGCTCGAACTCACAAACCGTGAGATCATAACCTCGGCTGAAGTCGGATGCTTAACCGACTGAGCCACCCAGGCACCACTCAGGTGCCCCTCTCTGCGCTCTTTTTGAAACTGCTGATCTCTTCTTGAAACAGAAGCTTTATTCTCCATGTTATTCTCATACTTCACTTGGTGTTTCTTATATAATAAGCAGATTCTCATCTTTTTCTCTTTAAATATTGGAGTAATTTCTTTGTTATCCTTTAACTACACTTCTAAGTACCAAAACACATTGATGATTTCAAATTTATATCTTGACCTTTGAGTCAAGACTCATCCAACTGTATTCGCGACATCTCCACTTGGATGTCTAATAAACATTTTAAACTTGACCCACCTAAGAACAAACCTTTGACTTTCCTGTCTCAAACTTACTCCTTCCTCATTCTTTATTAACTCAGTAAATTCACCACTAGCCTCCAGTTGCTTAGGCTCCAAACCAGAATTAAACTTTAATTTTTCCTTTTCACTCACATCCACATGCGATTCGTTTATATTAACACATTTAACTGACCCCACTTTAAAGTTTTATCCTAAATCTAATAAATATTTACTATCTCCACATTTTGACCAACACCATAGTCTTCTTAACAACTGCAGTGATCTCTAAACTAGTCTCCCTGATACCATACTTTGCCCTTGGAGTAATGAGTAAATACTAAGAGAGGCGATCAGCAGAGAAACATATGGAATTTAGGGCCCAGATTAACCACAAAATGACTGCTTCTGAGGTTATCAGAGTGGCCGGTGATTGCAGTTTTCATCAGTTTTCTATCATACAGTAGTTTTTGTTATTTGATTTCATTGTGATTATTATTAATTTTTTTGTATTTGTATATTTATAGCAAACTTCATCATTTAAACTAGCCCTATTAAGTTTATATTTATAAACTATCATGTCAGGTAAAAAATACTGCCAAAGAATTTGAGTGAAATTGTCTTTCAAGAAAGTAAGAAGCCAGATGAAGAATCATAAAGGGTATTATTTTGATGATGATTGCAACTGATAACACAATAATAAGCATGACCAAAATGCATTTCTGGTCAAAGTGCAAAGGGAAAACATTTATACGTTCCTGCAGGCATATGAATAATTTGTTTTTGCCATTTTACTTAACACCTTTAATTTTTAAGTCCTTTCATTTTTAAAAGTTTCTAAACGTTTACCAATCAGACTCGGCGAATGATTGTGTGACTGTTAGTTTCAAACAAAAGGTGGATTTATAATAGAATAAGAAAAACAGCATGAAAAAATATATTTAACATGTGAACACTGGACAATTGATTTTATTGAGATGCAGAAAATCTACAGAAAATGCACATGGATTTGTGCTGCATATGCATTGTGCTTTAGCTCTTCTAAATACAAATGCCTTTTGATAAAAACTTTATCTTTTAGGCTGTAATTTGTTTCTCTAGTTATTAAGTTAAGCTTCTTTTCATAATTATTGCTGTCTGAATCTCTTTTCAAAGTCTTCCTTCCAATAATAATAATTTACTTGAGTTGACCTCTGACTTTTCCGTGCTCCAGTTAGACTTGACTTTTAATATTTCCAACACAGTGTGCTGTCTTCCTCCCATTACACTTTCATTCCTCCTGTCATAGTCATTTATTCTATCATTTAAATTCTACCATTTTTATTTTTAATTAGTTAGAAAACACAGACTGGTAATACATGCTCATTGCAAAAGAAATAGAAGCAAAAATAAAATGATTATTATGCAAGTGAGTTGCAATAGAATTAATAGTAGAAATACAGTAGAAAATATAAGCCATAAAGAAAGTTATAATTATTTAATTTCCTTTGAACTGATAGAACACTTTTTCTTTTCCTATCTTCAGTGTATTATGCTTTGATATGAATCCTTGTTATTTGCATACTTTTAAAAATTATTTTCTAGGCAGATTTTTATATTCTTTTAGGACAGAGACTGATTTTGTCATATTTGTGATATCATAATACCATGCAAAAGTTCAGTAAAATAAATTGAAATCACTTAAGCACATTTTGCTCTTTATCTTGCTCCTTATTTATTATATGTATTTATTTTTGTATTTAATATATATATTATTTGACTAATGTCAATGCTATCAATAAATGCCAACATGTATTATCACAATAAATACGTATTTACACCACTTTCTCCTTTAGACTGTATGTCCTTCCCAACACTATAACTCTGGCACATGGGATAGGCTGGAATTCATTTTGATGAGCTAAACATGCTAAACGTGTCTAAACATGTCTTTAGAGTTTTGTAGGGACTTTTAATTTTTTTTTCCTTAGAATTTTAATAGACTTTAAAGAATAAGAAATAGTCCTATGGAAAATGTTAATTAGCAATACCGTCTTAAAGGCTGCAAAGAAAAAAATATCTTTAATATTTTATCTATACCACATCTTCACATATTCTTTACTCCCTCTAGGCACCAACCTGACTTATGTGACATAGTAGCAAAGAATTAAAGTCTTCACTCGTTAGGGGAAGCTTTTATTGATTTTAGCTACCCTTCCCTCCTGCTAGAATTCATATTATGTACTCTCATCTTCCCAGTTCCACCAGGTATTTGCACTGAAACATGCACGTTGTGAGGAGAATTACTTTAATTCCATGCCACAAAGATAACTCCTAGTTAATCTGATTAACAAATCATACTATTGAATTAATGAAGCTTTGAGAAATTTTAATAAGAAAATTCCTGACTTAATTAATTTTTTTGATGAAAATACTATGCCTCATAGACTTTGTATAGCAAGTTTTACAATGTAGAAGGCCTATACGGTCCTGGACAATTCATGATATGCTACCAAGTTATGTAAGAATCACTTCCTATGTATTTTTAATAAACTTGTCTTTGAAGAAAGTGAGAAATTAGGAGGAGAATCATAAAATGTATTTCTTTGATCTTGAATCGAATTACAGAACATAATAATACAATGGCCAAAGTATATTTGGCTCAAAATGCAAGGAGAAAATTTTTAGATATTCTCAAAAGAATATGAATAAAGATATTTTCTACCATGTGCTTTCCAGTTTTAAATAATAATCTAAGTATATACATTTCATATATAAAAGTTATATATATTTAATATCCATATATAACAAATGTACACACATATTTTAACACAGGAGGGATATACAAATAATAATACAATTAATATGTTATATATATGAATATATATTAGACACATATCTTTACACAAAAGGAATATTTGCTTTCAGTTCCTCCCATCTCTGCAATTTCTGACTAAATGATGTTCTCTATTGCCTAGGTATTAGGTAAGCCACTTCTTAGAGACCTGACATTTTTGCTCCTGCTGATGCCTTTTTCACCAACCTTCATGCTTAGTTGTCTGGAATTTCTATCATTTATTTACCTATGAGCTCTCTACAAAGCTCATTGTTACATCCCTGTAATTGAGTTTTATCACACAGAGCATCCTTATACTTCTGACTTGGCACCACAGAATGCTTCTATGATGCTTCCCAGTTTTGGGGGAACCTAGAAGGAATACAGAGAAATATATTTCTTTAAAAATAATAGTGGTCCACATTAGATATTTTTTTTTAGCACTAGGGATTAATTTTCTATAATCCAGGTGATTTTCCTTTAGTGTATTTACTTCCTCATGTTTGCATAATTCTGTTTTTGTTATTGTAATTCTATCTCACTTTAAAATAAGAAAATTGAAGTAAGTAAAAATAATGAACAAACTTCACTCCATATTGTAGCCAAAACCAGTTTGTTTGCTGTTCAAGGTAGACACAATAGAACTTTGATTTGGTAGGGAGTTCTAACACTGAAAATATATAAGAAAGAACTGAAAAGAATGGTTTAAGATCCAGTGGTAATTTAAATAGTTAAAATGCAGTCAGTAAAATGAATGGAGTAATCCAAACAGGATTAAAGATAATTTGAATAAATCGTATTAACTTGCTTTCCTCAAGTAACTACTTGGCTATATCCCTAGAAAAAACTTTAAAGCAAGTTGTATTTATCTATAGTATGTTGATTTCTTAGGTTATGATAAAGGTAATAAAATGCTAAAGTTTTGAGGACTATCAGAACGATGCTCAAAAGGGGCATCTGGGTAGCTCAGTCGGTTAAGCATCCCATTCTTGATTTCAGCTCAGGTCATTATCTCCCGGTTTGGGAGATCAAGCCCCATGTTGGGTGATGACAGCAAAGAGCCTTCTTGGGATTCTCTCTCTCCTTCTCTTCCTGCCCATCCCTGCTTGTGCATACTCATTCCCTCTCTCTCTCTCAAAATAAATAAATAAACATTAAAAAGAATAACGCTCAATAAAAAAAAATCTCCAGTAGGCTTCTAATAAATCTAAAGACTATGTAACTTTAAAATTGCTCACATAACAAATAATAATATACATTTCCAAATGTATTAGAAACCATAGCTTATAGTACCTTCTAAATGCGTAAGTATAAAGTTTAGATGTGACGTATTTGCATATAAGCATCCAATGACAGTGATCTTCTCTTTTTGTTTGTAAACAGCCCCTTTAAATTTCTTAATTTAACAATGAAGGAAGATATGTTACTATTCAAACGTGTGGAGGCATTTTCTGTAACAGATTTTGAATAAATTTTCCCAGTATGTGCTGATTTTGACACTTTTTTGCCCCTATGATAAATGTGTTATTTTTGGTCAGATTTGGCAACTCTATTCAATCTGGAACTTTGTTTCAACTCCCTGTTTTCCTTACTTTGGAAAATAACAGATAGTGCATGTTCGTCCTCCATGTTACTACATTCTTTAAGATCATGGTTTCTTTCTCATACCAGTCAAGTATATATATTTAGATCCTACCTACCAAATTTGTAAGTACTCATTTCAGTTTCTCTCTGTGGTTATCATTGTGATCAGCACAGAACATGAAATGAGGTACGGCATGAGTTAGCTTAGATAATAATTTGGATATTTCAAAAAATTTAGAATTATAAATTTCTGTATTATTTGTGTTAATTTTATGCATGAATAAAATCATCTGGATTTAAGACCAAACTATTTGGAAATTATTTATAAAAGTATAGAAACTCATAGTGACCTAAATAAAAATCTAATGTTTTGTGAAAACTGGAGCATGTGGAACCAGTTGTATATGGCAATATAAATGTGGTATGAACTAGTGAAATAAGTCCACTTGAGCTTTTGGGGTAATGTCTACGATTTGGTTGCATTTGCCAGAAGTGTTTATTGTTTGTTGAAGGCAAGACAGATAAAATCCTAGCATAACTGAATACCTATCTTTTACCTAAAGACTTTTGAATAATGAGAGCTTAACACTAAAGCTGCTTAGGATAAAGATAAATTAGGACATCAGGGCCCACGAAAATACAGAACTTAAGATAATTTTATTGTATTTTATTTTTTTAATGTTTATTTGTTTTGAAAGAGAGAGGGAGAGAGAGGAGAGAGAAAGAGAGAGAGAGAGAGAGAGCACACACATGAGCAGGCTCAGTTGCATGAGGCTCGATATATCCCACAAACCATGAGATCATGACCAGAGTCAAGATAAAGAGTCGGACACCCAACCTACTGAGCCACCCAGGTGCCTCCAGAAAATTTTAGATGAAACCTTAACATTACATATTCACTTATATTGTCCCTTTTATTCCTATTCTCATTGAGTGTGATTCTGATGAGGGAGAATAAGACACGTTGAAGGCAAAGTACAGGCTAACAACATTTCTACCACTGCAGGTGGGATATGTGTGATATTCCTCGGACACTCCTGGCTACCCAAGAACAAACAAAAAGGATTTAAGTGCTTGCCATGGTGATGTGGGAAGACAAATGAAATGAAAGGCAAATGAAAAATTGAATTCCCATTGACAAGTCCTTGAAACAGGCAGAGTGACCTTCCTTAAGGAGCTCATCTGCCTCAAGGATGACACCTTGCTAGGAGCAAAAGGGAATCTTGGTTTAACATTAATCTAGCCCCCCAAGATTCTGTAAGTCTACTTGAACATGTAAAAATTCCTTTACAAATTTCCTTTATCTCAACTCCCCCAAGACATATGCTGGCAATCAAACCTTATGACTCCCCGATATACATCTGAAGGGTCTCATGGTTTTATTAAACACTAATAAATGGTTTTTCCTAATAACAGCCTGCACCTCAAGGTCCTGGAAACCTTGCTTCTAAAATTCCTTTGAGACATTGTTGTCCCTAACCCCCTTTCAACCTGAGGGTATATAATCTGTTACCCATCACAACCTCAGTGAAGCTCTTTCTGCCTAGGACTCCTGTCCCATGCTTTAATAAAATCGCCTTTTTGCACCAAAGATATCTTCAAGAATTCTTTCTTGGTCATCAGCTCCAAACCCCCCACCATCACCTAAAACCCTATCATTTGGTGCCATTACGTGGGGCTTCGAGTCTTTGCACCTGGAGGTCTGCGTCAGTGCAGATTTGGTGTGTACTTACTCTTACTCTTTCTTCCTTTACTCTCACTTCAGGGACTTTTCAAGAACTTATTGGAACTTTTCAAGAACTTTTCAAGTTCTTTTCAAGAGCTTATTGGTCTTATTGGGACACTTTCATGTCAATTGCTGGGGCTAAAATCCTCTAGCCTGTGGCTACTCTATGGGGAGGAGAAAGCCTGACCTTTGGCTCTAATTTAGTACACTGGCCAGAATGGTAATAAGACCCAGAAACTTGAAGCCCTCTCTTTATTCCTGTCCTTATACAAAGCTGTCTGTTTTGGGCACAGGGAAGCCACCTAAGTGACTAGTGTGGCCATCAATTTTAAGACTCCTGTGTGAGGTTTCCTCCTCATTGGTCTAATGTGATCCCCTCCACATCTCTGGTATAGCCTCTTCTGGCTACAGGACCTCCACTGGGAGCTGGTCAGAACCAGTACTCAACTGAATTAAAACCCAACTGGAGACCATTTCCTAGGGTAATTGGCTGAAAGGACTATATGTGTTGGAGTGTCACTTAGATCATGATGGATTTTTGCCTTTACTGTTTTTATTCAATGTCTTTTACTAACTGCTACTTAAATTATAAAATTGAGTAATTCCCCCTTGTAAAGCTTTTCCAGTATTTCCCATGAGTTAAAAATGGCAGTTCTTCACGACCTTCTTAGCAAGGCAAACACAGGTCCAAATGCTGGGGCCATCTGTAGTCTAGAATGCAATGGGGCAAACACTTAGCATCTTGCTTTCAGGGGCCCTTAGTCGGCTGATCAGTGATCATAGCAACTTTGTTCGAGGGACACCTTGGATCACTTGACACCTCAGAACCTCTGATATGTCAGAGGATGCACGTGGGACACTCCCCGAGAGTTGGGGGGGATTCTCAGGGTAATGGACCCTCTCTATTTCTCTTTACTTTTCTGTCTAGGAGGAGCATGGGAGCTTATCTTCAGTCTCCAAGGACTCTCCCTTGGGATGCCTTTTTAACCATTGGAAACGATTTGGATTGCAAAATGTAGAAAAGGACTGATCTTCTATAACACTGCAAATGGATGGAGGTACCCTAGGTTCAGGCCTTCACAGCTCTAAATCAAGACCTGAACTCAAGGGTCTCTTGCAGAATGTGTTTGGTCAGTAACCAGGCTGGTAAACTCCCTCCTGACATATTTGATGATAATTAACTAAATAGGCCTTCTCCTGATGGAATTCAGTCACTGGAGGAAACACAGGCCACTCTTGACATGACAAAAGCTGACTCTTTCTGTTTCTCCTCCTAATAGATGTGAGGACTTCTCCCTCATTCATTTTTTTGAGGTTAAGGGCTATGACAATTGGAGCCAACTATGGTTAGTCTACTTCAGGACAGGAACTTTAAGGAATATTCCCAAGCAGCTGTGGAAACTCTATTTGTTTTAGGGAAGTTCCCTGTCTTCTCTGGCCTGACATGGACTCCATATTTCCACTTTGGAGGAAAAAAAACAAAAATTAAAAGAAAAACATGGTGTCTGGTACTCTGTCCAGGCTGACAAGGTTTAGAACCAGGAATCTTCCTTCTCTGCCTTCTGCTGGCAACTGGCCTCTTCTGCCTTCCCTCTCCCTTCTGTTTCTGCACCATCTTGGGTGCAGCCTACATAAATGGTTCCTATGCTATGTGCCTAAGATACCATTGGCTTATCCTCCCAGTTTCAATATCAAGGAGCAAAAAGCACCCACTCGGACTACCTGCTTAAGATTCTCGCACTGATCTCCCAGGTAAAAATTGACAATGGGAATCAGAGTGTCTTTCTAAGTGGACCCAAGTGGAACATATTTGTTTAAAGTAATTTAAGTTTGTTGGACACTTCTTTAGAGTTATCAGCATTAAATATGAATTTTTTATTCTACCAAGGTTTACTAAAGGTCAAATAATCTCATGTTATCTCTGCTGCAATTTGTTAGCAAAAAGATGACTTAAAATAATGGTTAATTTTGTCTGTCTCAAAGATTTCATGGGTAATTTTTAAGATAGCTTTCAAAGTCTTTGGTAACCTGAAACATTAAAATTTTGCTTGCATGATAAATGGGATTGAATTCATTGGATATCTAATGACATAACAAGCTAAAGCATTGATTATTAGATATAGGTTTGTTCTTTTGACCTACTGCAGAGAAACTAAGACTATTTGGGTTTGGTAAATGTGCTTTGTGCTTTATTAAGATTTTACTATCCAATGCCTGCTTTGTGCTTAATTGATAAATTTACCATCCCCTCTCCCCCCCCAAAAAAATCTGGTGTAGCTGTTCTCAATTGGTTACTAAGTTTTCATTAGAGATTAAGGTTTCTAAGAGTTAAAATTCTGCTAAGTATATTAAGACTAATGGAAATAAGGAAAGCAACTCTGTATGTAGAAAATAGGAGATGTGTAAAAAAAATATAAGGAATGGAAGTACATTTTTGTTGTTGTTGAAGGTAAAATAAAGTAATTTTGTCCTAAATGATACTGGTTATTTGGAGAGAAATGGCTTGGGACAATATCTGAATGCAAAGGAAAGTTGTAGAAGGTTCTTGAAGGGTAATCTTTGGAAAGGAAATTTATCTGTGGTCAGGATAGAGTAAGGTTGAGAAAAATGGATTTTAAAAGTACACTGGCATAAGATTAAAATTCTGCTTTTCTCTCTGTTCAAAAGACAAAGTTTTCTTGGACTGTTGATCTGCTTTTGATAAAATGTAAACAACGTTGTTGTTGTGGTTGTTGTGGTTGTGGTTGTGGTTGTTTCTCTTTTGTCTGCTGGGGAAAGCAAAGCTTAAGTTTTGTCTTCTTCAGGTGGTTGATCACTTAGTTAAAACTTCTCAATGTTAAAGGAGCTTAGCTTTGTTAACTACTATATAACCCTACATATTTGCTTTTGGAATCTCTTATTGCCACCTTGGTTAAATAAATAAAGTTTTAAGATTTGTAATAGTCAGTAATCCTAGTCAGGTGTGCTTTATAACTTTCTAAGATTTTAAAAGCTTCCAAGATTGAAATTGTAAATGAAGTCTTTTTGACCAACTAGGCCTTTTTATTTGGTATGCTAAGTTATTTCAAAAAAACACTGTCAAGTAATGGTAAATCTTAGGTTGTATTGCATGGGTAAATGCTATAACTACTCAAATATATATGCAATTCCTAAAGTTTTAATGTTTTGGTATAAGGTCCTCACTTGATATTGTGATTATTGAAGGTTATGTATCACAGAAGTAACCAAATTTCCATGTGAATCTTATCATAATGAACTCTCATCAGATCTTTAACAATGTCTATTTCTGAGATTTTGTCATTTATAATTGTTCTTATTCTCTCAAAAAATGTATTTCATCTTCAAAGAGATTTAGACACAGGACTTTTAGAACAAATAACAGATATTTGATATCTTTAAGTTTAATACTAAAATGTGTAAGAATTCCAGAACAAAAAAAGCTGCCTTCAAATTGAACATGAATTAGGAACATGGGACTAAATGAATTGAGGAATATTATAGTTTTGTGACTTTTGTTGGAAATATTGCTGGTTCTCTAATGTTTGCTTTTCCAAATTAAGGATTCAATTGTAAACTGAAGCATTTTTCTTTTCTCTCTACCTAAACCCTCTAAAATTCAAAAAACTCTCAGGGAGTATTCTTTCTTTCATGGCAATTATAATTGTTTGCATAAGCTCAATAAGAATCTTCTCCTTGGAAGGAGCACAGGACACCATTGGAAATACTGTTTATTTTACCAAAGCTTTGACCGGAATGTCATATTTGAGAGACATTCATAGCCTCAGATGTGACCATACAGCACTAAGGAACTAAGGTTGACTTTATGAAACATGGAGTCATAAAGCATCTTGTAAATGTTGGCCTGATACCTTGCTTACAGAGTTCCCAGCAGCCTCACCAGGTGAGTGAAGAAGGTCACTTCCTGGCAGGTACAAGAACCTCAGGATATCTTGGGGACCTCATGAAGAGGAATTTGCCCAATTCTACAGGTATTTCAGGCCTTTCTATTTGGCTTGGCTTCTGGCCTGGAGAGGCTACTAAAAGTTCAGTCTGGAGATTCCTTATTAAAGGTCCCAGCAAACAAACTTTAAAAGATCCTTAGGATCAATCGCTATTCTTGCTGAGCTTATGTAAATAATAAGCCCAAGTTAAAATTAGACTTGTTTTACAAGCGAATTAGTCTTGATTTGGCTATCTCTGGAAATGAAGGTTTTTAGAGAGAAAAATTATGTGTCAAAAAGCACTGTTATGGATGTTAAATTTTAGTTCTGATTGTCTTTAAATGCTTGTTGTTTGCCTAAACTAGACACTTGAGGTAAACTTCAGAAAAATGGTCACAATGACACAGGTATGGACAATCTTCTTGCTTATTATTCTGTGGAAATAATAACCTCAAAGACATATTATTTAAACAATTGGAAAGTGGGATGGATTCCACCCACAATTGTGTGCAAAGACTTTTCTTGCTGTAGACCTATCAATAGATAAAGACTATAGTGCTTTATTAAATTATTCACTTGAGGCTGGGTTAATTCATAAATCTCTAAATATGCAAACCATGTCCTCCCTAAACCTGTTCTTATAGTTACTTGACACCCACCCCATATAAATCCAAAACACTTGGTTTATTTGATTTTTTTTTCCCAATACATCAGGGGATTTAATTCCAAGATGGAAGAGCCCCTACTGGGTCATACTATGTAGTCCCACTGCAGTAAAGTTAGAAGAGCACTCTTCATGGGCTCCTGTATCTAAATAAAACCTGCACTCCCTTTATAGGAAATCAGTGAGCAAACTATTGCGACTTCTTATTCCTGTGAACCTGTGAAAAACCTCAAACTTCTCTTGTGATGGTTGTATCTTTCTTTTTCATTCTCCTTTCCCCAATATCTACTAACAATTCCTTCTCACAATGAGCCATTCAAATGGATCACCACAGACATTTGAGTTACAAACCACAAAGACCAATCTGATTCCTGCTGCTTGTTCCCACTCCAGTCTGAATGCTTCAAGCCTGACATCTAAAAATTTCACTGGCAGCACTGGTAGACACTGGATTTGTAATTTGTTCTAACCATTAACCTATATTTTTCTTTTTTCTATAAAAAATGCCTTATTAATTACTTAATTGCTTACTGAGCATAGTCTATATGATGACTATACACAACCTGCTACACAGTTAAGGCCTTAAATGACTCTCAAAATAGAATTATATTGTTAAATACTAAACTCAAATGCATAAAACAGTTCTACAAAATAGAATGACATTAGATATTTTAACTGCTGCACAAGGTGGCACTTATACTCTCCTAAAAACAAAATGCTGTGTATACATTCCAGATTACCATAAAATGATTTCTTGATTTCTAGCTGACATGAATACTCAACGTGGTGCTTTATATAATCCTTCTTTTTCCTGGTGCCAACACTCCACCACTACAATAACTTCAAGCCAACAGATGATCCTTTTTACTCAACAAGGTTCATGCATGTTGTCCACCTTGGATTCATCTCCCTCCACTGTAAATTTTTTTTTTTTTTTTTTTTTTTTTGCAGAGGGCACTGAGCTTTATTTACAAACATGTCACCCCATCCTCTTTCACCCGCACCCCCCAACCCTGGAGTCCCCACCTCTGTCTCCAGGAAGGAGAAGGGCCTGAGCCCATCCACCTGCCCAACCCAAGAGGGTGGGGACTACGTTCACCTCCAGCTGAAGCCAGGCAGGGCTCCCCTCTGGTGGGTGCCCTGCCAGAGGAGAGGGGTTAGGGGGGATGGCAGGGGCTCTGCCCTCCTCCGGGTGGCCAGTCCTCAGGGCTTCGGCCAGGGCGCGCGAGGCTGGAGTTGTGACCGGAATGGGGTGGAGGGTGGGACTCGTGTTGGCTGAGCCAGGCGGGCAGCTGACAGCTTCCGGTGCTGGGCCTCGGAGGAGACACAGGACCAAAGGTCCAGGCTCTTGGGGGCTGAGCTTTTCTCGGGCTTCAGAGGGAGAATGTCCCAGCCCATCAGGCAGTGCCGGGGCAGGGGCAGCATGTCAGAAGCGTCCAAGCTCTTCCGTCGGTGGAGGCGGTGCCGGTGCGGAGGGTCCAGGACAGACAGCGGGATGCTCACCCTGACCTGCGTGGGCTCCACCAGGGTCTCGGGGCCCCACTGGTCCCGAGGTGTCCTGCACAGGCGGCAGGGGAGCCAGGATCCGAAGGCACCAGAAACAGGCGCCGGTTGACGCGGTAACAGTACACGCATTCGTGGTCTTGGTCCACCCTGCTGCTCTCCTGGAGGCTGAGGGACCCCTTATCTTCCTGACTGACTAATGTTGACCCATAGGTAGGGACATCTCTATGCCCCTATTCAGCAGGAAGAAGCTGTAGAAGATGAGACCTTCCACCTTCAGCAACTTTAAAGATTTAAGGGTCAAAATTGTTGAGGGGGGTATGATGAGGGAGTGTAAGACAAGCTGAGGGCAAAGTACACAGACTAATAGCACCCCACACCACAGGTGGAATACATGTGATATTCCTCAGACACTCTTGGCTACCCAAGAAGAAAGGAAAGGGGTTTGAGTGCTTGCCATAGTGGTGTGGCAAACTAAGCCAAATGAAAAATTGAATTCCCATTGACAAGTCTTGAAACAGGCAGAGTGGCCTCCCTCTAGGAGCTCAGTTGCCTCAAGAATGACACTTTGCTAAGGGCTAAAGGAAATCTTGGCTTAACATTATCCTGACCTCCCCAAGATTCTGTAAAGTCTACTTGGACATGTAAAAATTCCTTTGGAAGCTTCCTTTATCTTAACTACCCCCAAGATATATGCTGGCAATCATACTTTAAGCTTATGGTCCCCTGATATACATCTGAAGCATCTCATGACTGAGATTTTACTACATGGTAATAAATGGCATTTCCCTAACAATACCTAGCCCCTCAAGGTCCTGGAAACTTTGCTTCCAAAATTCTTTAGAGGCTTATGTTGTCCCTAACCCCTTCCCAACCTGAGGGTATATAATCAGTTATCCATATCACATCCTCAGTATAACTTTTTCTGCCACTCATCCTATTCCCATGCTTTAATTAAATCACCACTTTGCAACAAAGATGTCTTTAAGAATTATTTCTTGTCTGCCACCTCCGAACCCCCAACCCCATCAACTCTATCTGAGGTAATAGATATCCTGATGTGTGTATTTTAATGTTGATTTGGAAGGGGACACAGCATTTTTTTCAGAAAATTGATATTCAAATTAAAATGACAGGGGAAAAAAAAACAGAAGTTGAAAATGAGGAGCCAATTTCTATATGTAAAAGCCAAGGGTTAAAGAGATGAAGTGAAATAGAGGAAACATAATTTTAAGCCATTCATGGTACGACAGTATCAGGGTGATCAAAGCTACTGAAAAGATGGAAACTTAGGGGGACACGCTCTTTTCTGAGACTAAAGATGAGAGGCATGAACTGGGAATAACAGCAAATCTCTTTACAATTTCAAAAGAAAACAACATTTTTTTCTCCTCCATAGCTATATTAATATAAAAATCTACTCTGAAATAAAATGTTGTTTTAAAAATAAAATGTTGCAGAAGTTTATCAGCCAGTCCTCTCAGGGGATATACAGCTGAGGAAGCAAGGGAGGAATGATTGGAAAGAGCAAGAAGCTGACTACTAACATGGTTGCCTGTCATACACAGGTATGACAAGTGTAGCATGAATTCAGTCAAAAAAGTAGGATGGCCATTCAGACTTTCCAGGAATTGAAGCAAATCTGCTGACCTTTGAATTCCTATATC
This sequence comes from Acinonyx jubatus, assembly GCF_027475565.1. Lineage (NCBI taxonomy): Eukaryota > Metazoa > Chordata > Mammalia > Carnivora > Felidae > Acinonyx > Acinonyx jubatus. The sequence continues at coordinate 90,171,794 of NC_069385.1, read as the reverse complement.
ATGGTTGCCTGTCATACACAGGTATGACAAGTGTAGCATGAATTCAGTCAAAAAAGTAGGATGGCCATTCAGACTTTCCAGGAATTGAAGCAAATCTGCTGACCTTTGAATTCCTATATCATCAGATGATGGTTAACTTCTGGGAGGGGGTGTAACGTGGCATTAAGTAGATCCCTTTGGCCAGAACAATTCCCATTGACAGTTGAAGCTGTAATCCTTCAGTAGCCAAAATTTCTAGCAGCTATGGGGTGAGTGTCTTCCCTGAAGAAGGTATTAGGCAGAACACTGCAGTATCCTCTGTAGAAAATATGTACGTTAGAAAGTGATAAATCTTTCAGAGAGAAGTGAAGCAGGGCAAGAAGTCTCTTGTGGCTGAACGGATCAGGCTGTAGGACAACGGGGTTCAGTTGCAAAACGGTTTTATAACATACGCACCTTTGAATGCCAGATATAAGTGTGTGTGTGTGTGTGTGTGTGTGTGTGTGTGTATTTTTTTTTTTCCCAAGGAGAGACTAGCATAATCTTATGCAGCACAGGAAAGTTCCCAGTACACAGGTTAACTCCTACTCTATAATTTGTATCACAATGTTTATGATTAGTTAAGAGAAATGTGACCTAAGGAAACACCTAGGGCACAGCTTCTTAAATTAGACATGGAGTTTCTTTTCGCATTTTTCATAACAGCATTTCTGAGAGAGGTTTGCATGTCTTGGTGCCTAACTCAATACTTGCCTTTTTTTTTTCCCCATGAGTTTTCAGAAGAATCTGTCTGAAAAGGAAGTGTAGCATGAATTCAGTCAAAAACATACTTTTTTGGAATTAGGCTTGTTTTGAATTCTGAATCTCCAGTGTGATACTGAGCAGAAGCTTACATTTTAAGCTTCAGTTGTTTTCTTTGTAAATAATGATGCTGCTCATCGCACAGGGTAGTTTTAATGATAAAACAAGTACGTAAAGTGCTTAGCCCAGTCCATCACACAAAATAATGAATAAACTATATATTTGAAGAGGTAGTAGTGATTCAAGTAGGAACAGCTCTAGCAATAGCACTAAGATTTCCCAATTCACTTGTAAATAAGCTTTCAGCAGACCCCACTGTTGCTGTTATATGGATGAATTTATCATAACAGGACTGAAATATACTGATGAACCATATGCATTTTTAAAGTTTTGCCTGATGCTAAAGTACACAGTACTACAAATTGTCGTATTTTTTTCCACACTCATTTCTATGAGTTCAGTAGATTCTTAGTTATGGATGCATGTTTGCAAATCAGTTAATGTAATTATTGAATATAGTTGTAATCTACACTTGATGAGTCCTAACAAAATGTAGCACAGGTTATATGAAGTTTAAAAAACAAATACCCATATGGAAGATATTAGGAAACAAATTTTAAATGTGAGCAGGACAGGTGATGCATGCATGTTACCATGACAACCTTGTAAGAAGACTTTATTTCAGTGCTTAGCACCACACCAAAGAAAATTTCCTTTCTAGGCTGACAATCCTGTGAATGAGGCACCCACAGAACCTATCATTTGAATTTAAGGACTCAGGAAAAATTTTGATTTTGCCTTCTGTGGTGAAATTCCTACCTTACTACCTGAAGAGAAATAAAGTGGTTCTTATGAATGATTTATTTTGAACAAGTCTCTACCATCTAAATGAAATAATCTTTGGAAAATGAAGAGACCCTGGGCAGTAATCTGTTGAAGTAAAAGATAACCAACATAATGAGGTCTGTTTTCTATTGTCCAATAGGGGCAGAAGAACAAATGATCGACTGTAAAAGAAAACTTTACATTTCAGGCCACCTAAAATTTGTGTGAAGCCAAATGGAATGTATCTTATAGAGTTAATGAACTGTATGTGGTCAATGTAATGTAAATTTTTAACTGTAAAGTTAAATTGTATCCCCCTTCTGGGCCCTAGAAAAGTCATTCCCTAATTTTTAGTCATTTGGCTTTTTTCTGAACTTTTCAAGATATAGAGTGATTTACCGCTCTCTGAAGGTTACTTTAAAATTACTATGTAAGTTCCCTTTGGCCACAGGTCACATATTAATATTTTTATATAACATTCAGGATATAGTCGATGTTCAAAACATATCTGTATGATGTTTGAGGTTTGACATTTGGGACAACTGAAATATTTTCAGTATTGGACAAAGAGTTAAACAGAATGCTAAATAAGGAGTTATTATTGCAAACTATGTTTTTAATCTATATAATATTTATATTTGTACCCATCCCTGTCCTGATGATATCCTCTGCATAATACAGGTATATCATGTTCTGAAAATAAATTGTGGGCACAAGACTTTTATAATTAAAAGCTTTTAGGATAGGGAAGAGAAATATAATTATATCCTTAGGTTGAAATAATCAATAGTTGAGCTGTTATAAGTCTTTCACTAGACAACATCCTTATGGAGATGGAAAGCTTATTCTTGGGAGTAATTTGGGAATTATATCCACAAAGCAGGAAAACCTGAGTTGAAAAATGACTTGTTTTGAATTCAGGTCAAGGATAGACTATTGATTTAGTGGCAAAAAGTCAACAAAGATACATTTTAGGAAGGAAAGAAGACATTTCATACCCATACAAATTTTTCTGATACATTTGTGTACCTGATGTCACACAAGTATATGACAATGGATCACAGCATCTGATGGACAGATGTCTGAACAAACCTCTGTGATCCCAATTCTCTAGCCACTCTCGGCACTAAATTGGTGCTATTCAGTTTCCCAGGTGTGATTACCTTTTCCTATATATTCCTGATGCTAAGCTTAAATTTTCAGATGTCAAGCTTTACATGTTAAATTTTAAAGGTGTGTGTGTGTGTGTGTGTGTGTGTGTTCTCTAAAAAAAATCCTGCTCATCCAGAATTTTAGTTTCCTAATCATATAATATATGAAAATGAAAAACTTACATCTAATTTGTCATGTGTTGTCCATGTACAATTTGCCATAAAATTCTGTTGATGTACAACCATCTTATCTTGGCAAATTTGCTTTTTTTATACTTTTTCCCATCAAAGGCACAGTATTACTAGGGATGATTTTAAAGTTCCAGATTATTTTCCAGTTTTGATACCAATCAAACATTTAATTAAGTTCCTAAAAGGATAATATTGTTAAATGATATACTTTCAAACTTTATTAATAACATAAGCTTAAAATACTTCAAAGGCATGTTTTGCTGCAACAATTTGAATAAATGCATTTACATCTATCGTGCATAAACTATCCTATGCTGTCTTCCATATTCTCTTTCTAGTGTATGTCTTTCATTCACTCTTCTGCAAGAAGATGCTGTGGAAGTGGAGAAAAGTAGGGTTGGGCAAAAAAATAAATTAAGTTGCAATACAGGCCTGCTGAAACTATAGCCAACAGAGAGCTCTTGGGTGAGAATTGCCCATGAGGGTCATCTTGCATCAGCCTGAAATAGGCTTTTAAAACTCTACATTGCTCAGTTGTAGGATATGGGGTGTCCCAGAAAGATAAGACTTTGGATGAGGTGACTCTGCTGGCCACACTGGCAGAAGGAATGGAGAGGCACATTCTCATGTCTACCACACTCTACCATTTTCATGGACTCTATTTCTATAAACACACGCAAAGATAAGTTTGTGTTTGGTGGGCCTTTTGTTATATGAGAGTCTTAGAAGAGGGATGTTAACAGAACAAACTAGAGTTTGCATCCATTAAGTTGGCCTCAACTCAATGCTGCAACTGATATTTATTATCTCTTCCTCATACTATCCATTCTCAAGTCCTCTTCATCTCAGACATCATGTTTACTTGTCTCAAAGCTTTACCTAGTGGTATAATCCAGACACTCATCACCAATGATTTGAATCTTTGCTGCTTGCCCTCTGAAGTTGGGTTTGATAAGTTTGTGCACTTAAAGTCACAATGAGGCAAGGGTACATCTCAGATATCAAGAGAAACTTAAATAAATGGCTTTTCTGGGTTCTACATGTTTTTTTCTCTCCCTCACTGTTTAAAATCATCTCTACTTACCCTGATGAACAGAGACAATTATCCATGATATGATAATGACTCTTTTCTTCCTCTTCTTTGACACTAGGAGTCAAAAGTACCAGGAAAAATCCATAGTTTGTGATTCACTGAGATTCTTTCTATAACGTTTAGCTAAAGTGTACCATTTTTTGGAATTGAATATTCAACCCTATAGATTCTAAAGTCGTAGATACAGAAAGTACAATGTCTCCTAGGGGATCATTGAAACAATAATAAATGGAACCATTTCTACTTCTATCCCTTGTGTGATGGTTAATTTTATGTGTCAATTTGTCTGGGACACAGTGTCCAGATATGATATCAAATATACTGGATTTTTCTATGAGAGTGTTTTCATATAAGATTAACATCTACGTTAAAGGACTTTGAGTAAAGCAGATTGTCCTCCATAATGTGGGTGACTCTCATTCAGTCAGTTTAAGGCCTGAATAGTAAAACGACTGACCTACCCCTAGAAATAGGTAATTCAATCAGCAGACAGTCTTCAGACATGAACTGAAATGATGGCTTTACTCTGGGTATCCAGCCTACCAGCACACACTGCAGTTTCGACTTTCTAGCTTCTATAATTGCATGAGGTATGAGCCAATTCCTTAAAATAGATCTCTCTCTCTCTCTCTCTCCCGCCCCTCCCCCACACATATGCTTCTTTTTCATCAATAATGATTAATTCTTCTATGAACCCTATTTTAAATATTTCTTCATGCATCTCTGTAAGCATTTCTCTAGGGTGTATACTGAAAATTGAAACTGCTGGGCCATGGTTGATAAACAAATCAAAATAACAGACAAAAGTAGTTGCATTACGTTATCCTACTTATGGGATGCAGACAATTGCTTTATATTATATATGTGACATATGAAAAATTAATGAATTAAGAAACTACCCTTAATATTAAATAATGTTGAAGAAAGAAAATAATAGACATAAGAGCAGAATATAATAGAAAACAAATATAAAATATACACATCAATAATATCAGAAGTTAATTCATTGAAGAAAATAACAAAATAAATAAATGTCGATTTTTACAACTAAAAGAAAAAAACACATTCACAAACAACAATTGCAAGTATAAAAACCCAGAATTTAAAACAAGTACAGTTGAATTTGCCAAAACTTTGTTCTAACAAATTTAGATTTTGTATTAAAATTTTTAAAAAGGATAATTTTTTTTAACTTTTTAAATTTGATAATATGTGTTTAGAGATTTCCTACAAGTAAACTTATCTGTGGGTCTTTAGAAGCTACCCATTAAATTCAGAAAAAAGACAAAACATCTAATATTCCAACTTTTATTCAACAATGTATTAGAAATCTTATATTGAATAATAAGATTGGGAAAGAGATATACAAATTAAGGGAAATAAAAGAAGAAGAAAAATTGTTTCCACAGACTATGATTGCCTACATGCATGTTAAGCCCACAAGAATCTACAAATATGTTTAAGAATTAACAATGGTTTACAAAAGAAAAAAATTGATAATGGCACTTAATATTTCCAGAGAAAATATCGATATAACGTTTTATTATCCCAATGATACTAGCAGAAAACAGAAAATAAAGTGTAATGAAAAGTAGTGTCTACAATAGTAATCTAATTAACAGGTTTCTATATGTAATCTAACCAATTAGGTCCAAGAGCTTTATTTTTATTGTTTTATTAAATTTCATTGAAATTATAAATACATGGAAACACATACCATGTGAGATTTAATAGCGAATAGAGGTAAATTCTCCTCAAATTTATCTACAGAGTCAATGAAGTTCCAATAATAACTCCATACAAATTAAAATTTTCCTCTAAAGCATATGAGGAGAAGCAAAAGTAAGACATGTTCAAGAAACACTTTAAAGGAAAAAGTAGACATGGACAATTACCCTCCCAGATATTTTCACTATGGATTAATAGTAGTAAGGCAATATTATTTAGTTGCATGTAGAGTCAAACTGACCAACAAAATAGAGGATAGGAATAGGGCCATATCCAGATAAAAATATGAGATTTCTCCCACTGAAGTTCTGTTTGAAAAAAAAGAACATATCAAAAAATTATACCTTTTTCCTTATTAAGAGAAGAGAAAACTGGAAATGCATCAGAATTTCAAACCTCACAAAATACTACTTCTAGATGAATTGTGTGCTAACATTTAGAATAAAATTTTAATACTTTAAATAGGGAATATAGGAGTACATATTTATTATTCCATGGGATATTAAGTATTTCTAAAAATACGTAAAACATAAGGATAGATGAATAAAATGGGATACATTAAAATTAAGAATTTCTGTTCTTAAAACAACATACATGGAGGGACAAAATAATTCAAGATATGTAACATCTATAAAGAACAAACATAAACTTGGAGAAGAGATTTGTAATACTTGGGATTTAATAGAGAGTTGATTTGGCTTGACAAGAAATATGAACAATAGAAAAATGGGAAAGTGATATAAAAAAGAACATTATTGAAAAAATCATTGACACAAAATATGAAATTATCTTCAACATTAACATTTATCAGGAGAATGTTAAATGCAAAATGAAGTTATGCAGCTACTAATTTTGTATAAATTAGGAAGTCAAGTAATACCAAGTGTTGTCTAGTGTTGAACAAAACATAAAATTGTGGGAATATAAATGAGAAAACAATTTGGTATTACCAGGTAAAGATGAATATGACACAGTACACCCTCTCCAAAAATTATCGCCCTAGAGAAAATCTTTCACATATATCCAGGAAGCATTTATAAGTGTTTTAATTGTTTGTTGTAATAGATTAACCAAGTTAATATTTATAAAACATGTACGAAAATATATTTCACACAAAATAAACATATACATTATTTAAAACATAAATATAAGAATTTGGGAATCGTGAAATGATATTTTGTAGTCCACTTATATAAACTCACAATGGAAATGAATGAACTGTAAGTGTACATATAAACATGGATAAATCTCAGAAAATATTTTTTGAGTAGATGCAATTTGAAGAAGTAAATACAAAGTATGAATCCTCTTACAAGATATTCATTAACAGAAAAGTGAATTAATGTATTACTTGAGATTACATATGTGGGAAACTATAAAGTGAAGGATGAGAAAAACTCACATTGAATTCAGGACTATGGTTACTTCTAAGAGGAAAAAAGAGGAACTTCTTTTTTCTATGTTCTATCTATACAAGTAGTAATTATGTTGTATCTAAAAGCTGATTAATATCTAGTGGGAGTTCATGTGATTACTAATATTTGTAAAATTCTTCAAATATACAATCATTTTGAATTATATTTCAAAACAAAAATGTATTTAAATATTAGAGAAGGACTGCTGATTTATGGTTCCATACTTAAGGAGTTCGGAAGCTGTCACTGTCCTGACAACAAGTAAAAAGCAATACAGAACGAAAAATCAACAACTCTTCTGGGATCCATAAGAAAAGAACGCAGGGCACACCTCAGCCCCCAAGACTGGAGAGACAGGCAGGCAAATTCAAGGAGTGGCGTCTTAATGGAGTAGAGACTCAGGAGCAGAAATCACCCTGGGAACCTGTGCCTGGATAGGAAAATCTGAGCTGTAATAGACAAAATGCTGGAGACTCAGTGTGGACACCCTGAGAGTTAAAAACTCTAAAGAGGTCTAATCATAGGGGTGCCCCACAGTGTTGTGAGATTTCCTCCAGGAGCTCAGCATTGTTCGCACAGTAAATATCAGAGGAAAATCCCCTCAGGCTTCCTGCAGGGGGAGAAGGTAAGGAACCATTCTGAAACATGACAAGAGCACTCTATTCTTAACAAGTACTGATCTCAGGGGAAACCAGTTAAACACAGCCTAACTTGCTGGGGTATTATCAGAGCCTAGCTGACCTAAGGAAGAAAAATACCCAACTCCAGCCCACTCTAGGCATTCTATCCTACCTGAAGAAGGAGAAAAAACAGAGAAAACTTTGTGAAGTTCAATAGTTCGGAAGCATAGGCTCACTTAAAGTAGATCTCTAACTATAAGACTATAGAACACTAACTCTCCCCCAACAGCTCACCACCGCCTTATTAAAGGCCTGCATATAGTAATTCCTTATTGGAATTGTCACGGATCATCTGGCTACCAAGAAAACAGTTACAAGGAATACCAAAAGGCAAAAAGCTCAATATGAGGAGATAGAGCAAACATCAGAACCGGACATGGCAGTGATATTTAAATTATCAGACCAAGACTTTAAAACAACTATGATTAATATGTTAAGTGCTCTAATGGATAAAGTAGACACTATGCAAAAAAGAAAAGTAGAGAAATAAAAGTAGAGAGATAAAAATTCTAAGAAATAAGCAAATGAAAAATGCTAGAGATAAAAACACTGTAAAAGACATTAAGAATGCTTTTTATGGGCTTGCTGGTCGACTGGAAATGGATGAGCAAAGAATCTCTGAGCCAGAGGATGTATAAGTAGCATCCTTGAAAGGCAGAAAGCAAAGACTACAAAGACTAGGGGGAAAACAAACACACACAAACAAACAAAAATAGAATATCCAAGGACTGTGGGACATTTACAAAAAGTGTAATGAGAATACCAGAAGAAATAATTTGCAGAAGAAACACCTGATGAATGATGTTAACCAAAATAAACAAGGCACTTAAAACGCAGCAATAAGAAAACAAATAACCCAATAAAAAGAGGTCAAAAACTTTAATAGGCACTGGGGCTCCTGGGTGGCTCAGTGAGTTGAACATCCAACTTCGGCTGAGATCATGATCTCATGATGTCAAAGTTTGTGAGTTTGAGCTCCCCATAGGGCTCTCTACAGTCATCACAGAGCCTGCTTCAGATCCTCTGTCTCCCTCCCTCTCTGCCCCTCCCCTGCTTGCACTCTTTCTATCTCAAAAATAAAGAAACATTAAATTAAAAAAAAAACTTTAATAGATATTTCACTAAAGAAGATATACAGATAGCAAAAAAGCATATGGAAGCATGTTCCATGTCTTATGACATCAGGGAAATGCAAATGAAAACAGCTATGAGATATCACTATGCAGTTAGTAAAATGGTCAGAATCTGAACAGTGCTGTAAGTCAAATGCTGGCAAGGATGTGGTGCAACAGGAACTCTTGTTCATTGCTGGTGGGAATGCAAAATGGTACAGCCACTTCAGAAGACAATTTGGTGGTTTCTTACAAAAATAATTGATATACTATACTATATGACCCAGCAATTAGTCGTACTATACTATATGATCCAGCAATCAATCAGTCTTCTTGCTATTTCCCAAAGGATTTGAAAACTCATGTCCATACAAAAACTGCACATGGATGTTTATAGCAACTTCATTCATAATTGCCAAAACTTGAAAGTGACCAAGATGTTTTTTGGTAGGTGAACAGATAGACTGTGGTAGGTCCAAACAATAAATACTATTCAGCACTATAAAGAAATGAGCTACCAAGCCATGAAAAGACATGGGGAAACCTTAAGTGCATATTACTAAATGAAAGAAGTCAATCTGAGAAGACTATATATATACTGATGATTCTAACTCTATGGCATTCTAGGAAAAGTAAACCTAGGGAGAGAGATCAGTGATTTCTTGGGGCAGGAGGAGGGTGGAAGAAGGAACAGTCAGAGGACAGAGGAGTTTTAGGGCAGTAAAGTATCTCTAGGATATTATGGTGATATATATATATATATATATATATATATATATATATATATATATTACTTTACATTTGTCCAAATCCGTAGAATACACAACAGCACGAGTGAACTTGTAATCTATGCAATGTGAGTGATTATGATGTGCCAATGTAGGTTCATCCTTGGTAAAAATCAAGGAGATATTGATAATGGGAGAGGACAGCATCTGTGGGAACAGGGAGAATATGGGGAATCTCTGTACTTTTATTTTGTTGTAAATGTGAAACTGCTCTAAACAAATTAAGTAAAAAAAGTAGAAATGAAAAAAATAATGCACAAGTCAAAATTTGATAATTTTTGTAAAAATTTGTGACACACTTTTATCTGTTTTATTTATTCCAGTCAAGAATTATCATTCTTAAATTTTCATTGGTAATCTATCAAACTATTATTCCTTTAAAAATTGTTGTAGTGTCAAATAAGTTTGTTAATTTTTAGATAATGAAATGAAGTAAAGGTAAAGATATTTTAGGAGGCTTTAAAAAGCCTTACATAATACAATAAAAATGCATGCTCCATTCTTTCCACCCAATTTTTAAAAAATAACAACATGCTTTGATATTTTTAGGAACAGTAATTACTTTCAAAATAACGAATAAATGATATTTATAAGAAACTAACACTAGTTTTGAGGAAATTTGCCGTTTGTTTCCTTTAGCTAAATCTGTAAGTTTCTAATATATTTTTAGCCAAATGCTGTAAGTTGGAAATTACAAATTTACAAGTTATGAAATTGTGCATTTGACTTGGTTTCCTCCATGAGTGAAGGAGTACATGTTATTTAATAGGTTTCTATATTTTTACTGGTAATTATTTCAGTTATTATTACTAAATTAAAAGAATACCCTGAACTGATAAGAAATGGATTATTTTGTTAACTCAGTTTTACCAAAATATTCATACATTTTTGTATTATTAGAATACATTTTGTTAATAAATAAATGCTGAATTGGTAGGTCTTTATATACAAGTCCATCTGTATTTGCTTAAAAAAAGCAGTACGAGGTTTTGTCATAATTATAAAATTAAATTGTAGTTGCACTGTACTCTGAAAGAATTCAGGCATTAACTTTTTGATTGTTTGCATCCTAAATTGGCTCTATGTTATGTTGCTTTGGCTTCTTTTATTAGGTATGATACTTTATAATAAATATATTGCTTTAATACAATGCTTTTGTTTGGTGGCTTTTATTGAAATTTTTCTGTAACATTGATTGTTTGGGATAATTAAAAAACATTTTTCAGATTGAAGGGCAACAGAAGACATAATCCATATGTGCATCTAAAAGATGCTTAATGACTATCTTTAGAGATTTAGTCAAATAAATAAATTAATATGTAAGTAGCCTAGGCTATCATTTGCAGACCAATAACTTCAATTGGGCTTCACAAAAATAGGAATACTTTAGCACTAACTCTTAACCTATTGTTTATCAAAAACCTCATAGATACTATAAAATGTTCTGTAAAATTAAATAGTTGTATTTATTTATTTGTCTCCTGTAATGCACATCATCTTTTGTTCTATGAGCCTTCTGCAACATTAAATTGAAACGGTTTCATGGTGGTGGCCAGCTGGGTAGCAGTTTTACAGCTATTTCATTTCCCTGATTCAGTTCTCTGCCCTTGTCATCACCTCTGTCAGTTTGCCTCAAAACCCTGTTAACAATTTTGGTCTTGGACTTTTCCATTTTCAGCATCAACATTGGAATAGATTAGTAAGTACAAAAGATTATTGTCTGTCTCCAGTCCTTCACAAGACTTATATTTTGTTTTCATCAAATAAGAATCTATATTCTTATAAATACTGAAAGCAAACATCCTACAGAAGTTTCCTGCTTTCAGATGCAAGTAACTTAGCAGTCAAGTTTGTCCATCTCAGAAGTTCAGGCTGGCAGTCCGGTGTTCTTCTTATTTGTATCTGAGTCCAGAAGTATGCTAGTTGTAGTATATAGATAAAACACCAGCTTAGCCTATTTCTTCATGTTATATAGCAATTGTCTTGAAACCTAAAGAATAGAAACAATAAATATTTATGCTCATCCACTTGTATTATTTGTAATAGTCATTTAGAGATCCCTTTTGCCATATACAATGGAATCACATACTTTTCCTTGGTAAGCAAGGTACTTTCTGTGTCTCTGTGTATGATTGATTTGTCCAACATGCCCTCTATTCCCAAGTTTCGTTTTCGTGGTACTTGTTAGCTCAAGATCCAAAAGTACATTGCAGGCAGGGTAGTCCATGAAAGGAAAACATATTCATCAATATTGCATGTACTATCCAAACAGGATTTGATGCCTGAGGTCAGCAGAAGTGTGCTTCATGTCTCTTGTTGCTAATAATAGTTTCTCATCTTCTTAGATATTCTGTGCCATCTTTTCTATAGCTGTTTTCTTTCTGTGTCTTGGATAACATTTTGAAATTGAGTGAATTCACAGCTACTATTTCCTTTTTTATTCCTCAAGTCATCATATTATATATATATGAGTTTCTCCATCTCAGAAACTAAGCATTTCCACTGTTTCTCGGAAAAAATACCTGTCAGTTCTCATTCTATTTCTGTTTTTAAGTGTCCATATAGTCCTGTTTTAAGGGAATAATGGCATGATATTTGTTATGTTTATATCCATAGTATTTATATGTGGACCGTTAACTTCTCTGATACAATATTGTTATTTATATATTAAAAAAAGGCTGTGGCAAGCTCAAATTGATAAGAAATAATGGATTATTCTTATACTTTCAATATCATCTGTGTCCAAATTTAAGCCAAAGATAATCATTTCTTTTTTGCTTCCTTTTTTCAGAAACATATATTGTTGTCTTCTCTTCTAATAAAACTTACCATCTATATAGTTATTTCTTTTCAAGGTTTTTACATTTTCTATGATATTATCCCTCCCTAATGGCTATCATTTAATATGCACTCAATAAATTTTTGCTAAGCCTAATTTAACAAGTTAAATTAGATCTTGATAGGTATAACTAAACATTTTTCCATTTTTTTCTTTCTTTCTCAAAAGAAATCTGCTATTTCACATAGAAAAAAGGCAAATTTTCACTGTTCTTCCTTTTCCCACGAGTAACTTCTGGCATTCAAGCCTTCCCATCCTTGCTTAGTACTAAGAAAAGTAAGTGGGATAAAATATTTCACAGAGGCAGTCAGCTGTATTTTCTTGAACACTAAGATTTAAAAAAAAAACGGGCTATATTCAGTCTTGGAAACAACTAGGCTTATTTCTGTTTTAGAAATTGTGCAGTAACTTTTGCCTTCAAAGGTTAGGGATAAAAACCTGACTTCCTATTAATGGGGTATGAGTCTCAATGTTATGGCCTTGGAGAAATTTGATAGCTTGCTTAAAAAAGGTATGTAAAAAAATCCTTTCATTTTTATCCACTGCACAAGGTTTAATTTTACTTACTATATTATTTATAATTTTTATAAATATAAATTTATATTTATAATTTATATTTATAATATTTATTTATATTATTTTACATTTATGTTTTCTCCCAAGAAAGTCAGTCTCTAAGAACAGAGATTCTGTTAATGTAATTCAGGGCTAGAGTTGTGCTTGCTCCAATAAGGCACCCAAAAATGTTTATTTATAGAATGAATGAGTGAGGCCCGTATTTTCATACATAAAATGAACATAAAACACTATATTATAAGTACTTCATGAATACTGGATGCAAATGATACTTATGTGATAAATACATAATCTGTGTACATACATGCAATTTATAATGTGTATAGATATGTACACTTATATATACACACACATATACATATATACACACAGAGGTTATCTTTTTACTAGTCTATCATAGTTTCACTGGCCTATTTTAGAAGAATTGTTTTATTTCAAAAAATATCTTCTTTTTCCAAGATGTGAAAATTACTTATTGTGGGACCAGCTTGGTATGTCACTTTCTGAGTCTTGATAGATTCATCTCCAAATAGTATCTACTTTCTAGTTTGTTATGAGGCTTATATAAGATAATGTATATAAAGTGTTTTGCCTGTAAAAGGTGATAAAAACAAGTTCAAGCCACAGTTGACTATAATTTTTGCAAGCAAACAATTACTATACAGTAAGAAAGTTGCACGACACAAACTTTGCATTAAATTATTTCTTCAGACAAGCTACTGAACAGTATGATTATTTTTTTGTTCAAACATGCATTGGAGGTTTAATACTTTACATATCCAGAACCAGACATTAAAACAAATCTTGAATCAAGTTCTCAAAATTAAAAATTCCATATTAACTGCCAATGAGTAAGATTCATGGCCAAGTTTAGCTTTAGAATTTTCTCTGGTTTAATAAATATAGAAACTATTAAGAGTGAAAAATACTTTAGGTCTAGTTCTCAGAAATATTTATTTGCTCTGAATCAGACAGTCTTTTAAGAATATTGAGAGTAGGAAACATCTAATTTACATAAAGTAGCAGTTTGGGTTGTATTATAAATTAGCATAGTTTCCATTGCTAAGAAGTAGTCGTTTCCCTACATGGATTTGCTAAAAAGACTAAAAAGAGTAGGTTTATTTTTTATATGACTGTCTGATGATTATAATCTATTTGCCCTGTAATAACTTCGATCACATTTTCACATTTCAGATACTATAATCTATCTACTTATGATATCTACCTATCACCTATCTATCTATGGATCATCTAACTTCTATGCACTAGAAGAAATATAGTGTATTTTATAAGAATACGGATTGCAGCCAGATTTAAAAGCTATATAATCATTGGCAAGTTACTTCATGTTTTCTGATTTTACTTCCTTCATCTGTAAAATGGGGATAATAATGGTAACGACCTGAGTGGATCATGGTGAGGTTTAAATAAGCTACTATATGCACACAGCTTAGAAAAATATCTGATCAGAGTAAGTGCTATATGTGTTGGCTATTATTATTTAGAAATAACATCTGAACAACAGTTTCGATTATAGTAAGTGTGGTACATACATCACTAAAAAGATGATGTAACTTGGTTTTATACTATTAAAGTTATACTGAATGGGTCATTGACTTGAGTAGTGGTTTTAAAAATACAGTGTGCCAAATAAGCATCAGAGGTATTGATTAAAATCCTGATTTCCATACTTGTCCTTAGAAAGGCTGAGTGATAGAGGCACCTGGCTAGCTCAGTCAGTTAAGCTTTGGACTTCGCTCACGTCATGACCTCGCAGTTTATGGTTTCAAGCCCTGTGTCGGGCTGTGTGCTGATAGCTCAGAGCCTGGAGTCTGCTTTGGATTCTGTTTCTCCCTCTCTCTCTGTTCTTCCCCTGCTTGCACTCTGTCTCTTCTCTCTCTCAAAAATAAATAAAATATTAAAAAAAAAGAAAGTCTAAGTGATAGTCTGTGTAATTCAAGTCTTGTATAGTTTAAGCAAGACCAACAGATGATTCCCATGCGCAATGCATGAAACAAACTTAGGGAATAATTGACAGCGACAAAATGATTGGCTCCTACAAAAAGCACGATTTGGGGTATCCCAAAATCTCCTCAAGGATATAGTTACCATAACACCTGTAACGGAAGTGGGTTTGTCATACCAGTTGTTTGGAGATTTTTTTTAACAGTTCTATGGATTCACAAGGAGAGAGAGATAATTTTGATGGCATTGGAAAAGACTTCTAATCTGGAGATGAAACTTGAAGAACAAATGAGATTTCAATTAGTATATTAATTAGTGAAGGAGGATAAAAGTGAGACTATAGAGAAGATGGAAAGAAAAGGCTACATTGTGAACATGATGACATAAGTATGCAGTTGAACAACACAGGTTTGAACTGCGCAGGTCCACTTATATGCAGATTTTTTTTCAATAGATACAGTACAGTAATGTAAATATATCTTCCATTCCTTATAATCTTCAATAAAATTTACTTTTCTCTAGCTTACTTTATTGTGAGAATACAGTATGTAAACACATAACATAAAATATGTGTTTATCTCCTGTTATGTTACCATTAAGGTTTCCAGTCAGCAGTTAGCTATTAGTACTTACTTTTTTGGAAAGTCACAAGTTATATGCAGATTTTTGTTTGGGTGAGGGGCAGTACCTTTAATCCCAGTGTTGTTCAAGGGTCAGCTGTGTATATATTCACACACATCATTATGTATATATACATTATATGCATATACAATCAATACAAAAAATGAATTAGTTTTTTCTGTATATTATGATATTTAGACATGTTCAAAAAAAAAAAAACCTTTTCGGTTGAGGAGAGACTACCCCTCCTAAGCCAGCCATTTCTTAGAGAAAGCAAAAGACGGAGCCAGGAACATGCCTTTGGCTAACTAATTCAGAGTCATGGCTAAATATACACCTCAGGAGACAATATTTCTCTGACTTAATCATCTCAGGGTCACATGCCAGACAACTAGAGACCACTCTTACAGCCCAAAGCCCATCAAAATTATTCAAACTAGCCACTAGTTTGAATAGACTGTTTATCCTGCCTTCCCTTTCCCGAGGAAAACCAACAGATGCTTCTGGCCCAGCTTCTCCCTTTCTTCCTGCTTCTGCTTCCTGACCACAGTGTGGTGTTCCTCCTGTGGTCCCGCATGAGGAGCTCTGCCTCTCATTTTTAGGGGCACTGTAACATTAAGCTTTTTCTTTCAATGGACTTGACCTCTCCATGTTAGTCACTTTTAAAGCTTAAGACCCAAGCACAAAACACATGGGTACATTATACATATTCACAAAGAAGTGGAATAATAAAATCTGAGTTTAAGATGATGGGATGCATTGACGACTTAGAAGCTTTAAATTATGAAACAATTTAGGAAGCAATTAAAATTTTACAGAAGCAAAAATTGAGAAATTAAAATCAAGGTAAAATCTGTTGAAAATGAAATACAAATTGTGTGTTTATCAGTGGTTTATCTTATTAGTAAGGCTTCCAGTCAAAAGTAAGCTATTAGTAGTTACATTTGGGAGAAGTAAAAGTTATACATGGATTTTTTATTGCATGAGGGGGGTCAGTGTCAACATGTCAACAAAAGTGGAGGATAAAAGAAAGGAAGAATTTAAAGATAATCTATACACTTAGATTCTCTGAGCTTCTAATCCATATATTCTAGAAATAATAACCTAGTTTGTTCTTTAGCTGTAGTGACTAGAAAGAAGGTCAAAGGAGATTTCGGAGCTAATAATTTATTTCTTTATGTGAGTACTGGTTATAAGAGTGTGCTCAATTTGTAAAATTATGTAAGATATTACATCTAATGTTATACCCTTGACTACTCATCTATTACATTTTAAAATAAGAAATAAGTATCTTAATAAAAATGACTTGTTTTAAAACTCTAGAATGCAATGTATTCATCAAAATGATTATTACTGACCTTTACAACAAAGACACTTTAAGAAGACATCTAATTATTTTTAAAATTCTGCTGCTTACTGGGTGTTATATACAAGTGATGAATCCCTAAATTCTACTCCTGAAACCAATATTACACTATATGTTAACTAACTGTAATTTAAATAAAAACTTGTAACCACAAAAAAAGAGAGCGAGAGAGAGAGAGAGAGAACTGATATGACAGCTCTGTGGTGTCAGAGACACCCAAGCTCCTTTTGTCTCTTTATTTTGCCATAATCAAGTGGTAGCTTCTGCCTCTGAGTCCATATGGTTCTTCCAACATCTGCCATCTTAGCCTCAGTCAAAGGAAAAGTGGAAAGAGGTTGAGTAGTTTTTATTCATTTGTTTTTCTGGCTGCATATGTTGGTGTAATAAACCAAAAAACATAGTGACATAAAACAATGACAAAAAAGAAATACATAGAATAAATAAAATTCTGCTGCCTGTCAAATCATCTTTTAGCTTCTTCCTTTAAACTACTTTCACAGTTTAGTATACTTTTTAAAGTAATTTTTGTTGCTATATAATTGTAACAAAATGCACTGGGGGGAGGTCAGTATTAACATGTCAACAAAAAGTTGTATGTTTGATAAGATTTTTTGATAAGGATTTTTTATTCAAATGCAATTTATTTAAAAAAATTTAATTTAAATTCAACTTAGTTAACATACAGTGTACTATTGGTTTCAGGAGTAGAACCCAGTGGCTCATCACTTACGTGTAACACTCTGCTTATCCCAACAAGTGCCCTCCTTAATGCTCAGCATTCATTTAGCCCATCCTCCCACCCAACACCTCTCCAGCAACCCTCAGTCTGTTCTCTGTAGTCTCTTATGGCTTGCCTCCCTCTGTTTTTATCTTATTTTTCCTTTCCATACTCTATGTTCATCTGTTTTGTTTCTTAAATTCAGCATCTGAGAGAAATTGTATATTTGTCTTTCTCTATTTCACTTAGCATAATACACCCTCGTTCCATCCATGTTGTTGCAAATGGCAAGATTTCATTCTTTTTGATAGCTTAGCAGCATTTCATTGTGTGTGTGTGTGTGTGTGTGTGTGTGTGTGTGTGTGTGTCCATCCACTTATTAGTGGATTGGACATTTGGGCTCTATCCATAATTTGGCTATTGTTAATAGCGCTGCTATAAATATTGGAGTGCATGTGCCCCTTTAAATCAGCATACATCTTTGCCAACATCTCTTATTTCCTGAGTTGTTCATTTTAGCCATTCTGAGAGGTATAAGGTTGTATCTCATTGTGGTTTTGATTTGTATTTCCCTGATGATGAGTGATGTTGAGCATCTTTTTATGTGTCTGTTAGCTATCTGGATGTCTTCTTTGGAAAATTGTCTATTCACATCTTCTTTCCATTTCTTCACTGGATTATTTGTTTTCTGCGTGTTGAGTTTGCTAAGTTGTTTATAGATTTTGGATATTAATGCTTTATCTGATATGTCATTTGCAAATATCTTCTCCCATCCTGTCAGTTACCTTTAAGTTTTGCTGATAGTTTCCTTTGCTGTGCAGCAGATTTTTATCTGGATGAGGTCCTGGTAGTTCATTTTTGCTTTTATTTCCTTTGCCTCCACGACATGTTTATTAAGAAGTTGCTGTGGCCAAGGTCAAAGAGGTTCCTGCCTGTTTTCTCCTGTAGCATTTTTATGGTTCCTTTTTCACATTTAGGTGTTTCATCCATTTTGAATTTATTTTTGTGTATGGTGTAACAAAGTGGTCCAGGTTCATTCTGCATCTCACTATCCAGTTTTCCCATCAGATACTTTTTCCTGTTTTGTCAAAGATTAGTTGGCCATACATTTGTGGTTCCATTTCTGGGTTGTCTACTCTGTTCCATTGATCTATGTGTCTGTTTTTGTGTCAGTGTCATACTGCCTTGATGATTATAGCTTTGTAATACAGCTTGATTTGTGATGACTCCAGCTTTGGTTTTCTTTGCAACATTACTTTGTCTATTAGGGGTCTTTTCTGGTTACATACAACTTTTAGGATTGTTTGGGTTGTATAGACATTTTATCAATATTTGTTCTTCCAATCCATGAGCATGGAATGTTTTCCATATCTCTGTGTCTTCTTCAATATTTTCATAAGCTTTCCACAGTTGTCAGGATATAGATCTTTTACCTCTTTGGTTAGGTTTATTTCTAGGCATCTTAAGGTTTCTGGTGTAAATGAATATGGGTTTAATCCTTGATTTCTCTTTCTGCTGCTTTATTATTGGTGCATAGAAATTTAAGTAATCTCTGTACATTCATTTCATATCCTGTGACTTTGCTGAATTCATACTTTTGGTGGAATCTTTCGGGGTTTCCATGTAGAGTATCATGTCATCTGCAAAGTGTGAAAGTTTGACTTCTTCTTTGCCAATTTGTATGCTTCTTATTTCTTTTTGTTGTCTGATTGCTAATGTTTGAACCTCCAGTACTATGTTGAACAACAGTGGTGAGAGTGGACATCCCTGTTGTGTTCCTATCCTTAGGGGAAAAGTTCTCAGTTTTTCCCCATTGAGGATGATATTCGCTGTGGGCTTTTCATATATGGCCTTTATGATGTTAAGGTATGTTCCTTCTATCCCTACTTTCTTGAGGGTTTTTATGAAGAAAGAATGCTGTATTTTGTCAAATATTTTTCCTTGTCTACTGAAAGGATCATATGGTTCTTAGCCTTTCTTTTATTAATGTGGTGTATTATGTTGATTGGCTTGTGAATACTGAAGCAGCCCTGCAGCCCTGAAATAAATCCCACTTGGTCACGGTGAATAATTCTGTTAATGTACTGTTGAATTCAATTTGTTGGTATCTTGGTGAGAATTTTTGTATCAAGTTTCATCAGAGATATTGACCTGTTATTCTTCTTTTTTTGTGGGGTCTTTGTCTAGCTTTGGAATTTAGGTAATTCTGGCTTCATAGAATGAGTTTGGAAACTTTCCTCCCATTTCTAGTTTTTGGAATATTCTGAGAAGAATAGGTATTAAGTCTTCTTTAAATGTCTGGTAGAATTCCCCATGGAAGTCATCTGACCCAGGACTCTTGTTTGTTGGTAAATTTTGATAAGTTTTATACAACGTCCAACCCAATCAAAACATAGAAAATTTCCACTTATCTTGAATTTTCCCCATGTCAGTTTTTCAGTCACACCACACCCACTACATTGTTTTGTCTATTTCTGTAGCTTAGTTTTGGCTTTATTTAGAACTTCATGAAATGGTATCAACCATGAGCTATTTAATATATTCATCCTGTATACATATGTTATATGCATTCCTTATGTATGAATAGGAGTATGTGCATGTACATGTGTATATATAATAATGATATAATGATAACAAAATATATATAATAGAATGAAGTGTCTTCCAATGTTTTAGAGCACTACAATTTGTTACACTACTAACATATTGGTAGACATCTGAGTTCCTCCTAGTTTTTAGCTATTGTTAATAAAACTAATAACATTCCTGTAGACATTTTGACTGGATGTATATTTCATCCCTTTGGGGATTTCACATAAATGACATTTCTGGGTCATTATTGCCTTTTTATATACTACAGAATTCATTTATGTATTGGATTTGTTGTTTTATTTCACTCTAGTAAAATATAAGCTGCATGAAAACAGGAATATGTTTTATTTTTCCCTCAATATATCCCATGTGAGAGAAAAGTGCTAACACTTGGTAGTTGTCTAGTTGTCTATTGAATTTATAAGAAATGACCAAACTAGTTCCCTAAGTGGTTATGTATTATACACTCCCATCAACAATGCATGAGATCCAGTTGACCTATCTTCACTAAAACTGGTAATATCAGTCCTTTTAATTTTATCAATCTTTATGAGTGTGAAGTAGTTTATCATTATGATTTGAATTAACATTTCCCTCAGGACTAAGAATCTTAATCATCTTTTCATGCACGTATTAGCCATTTTTATGCGTGACTGTGTTAAATATCTGCCTATTTTCATTGTTTTGTTGTCTTTTTTGTTAATTAAATTTTATATGTTTTGGGTGCAATGACACAGCAGTTTGACTATTTTCTTTAATGGTAAATTACATATTATATCAATATATTGGATTTCTTGAAACGTCCCCAAAATTAATGGCTATGCATGTAAAAAAAAAGTAGATAGTCACAACTGAAAACACTAACAAAATATAAAAAGAAGGCTATAAAATAATCTTATTCTTGTGTGAGATTTAAAAAAAATCTTTATTAAATATAAAACTTTATTTATTTTATTTTTTTATTTTCTTGAGAGTGAAAGAAAGGGCACAAGTGAGTGAGGGGCAGAGAAAGGAAGGGATAGAATCCGAGGGCAGAGAGAGAAAGACAGAGAGAGAGACGGAGAGAAGCAGGGCTCATGATCACCTGAAGCGGGGCACGAGCTCACCTGAAGCAGGTCACTGGCTCACCCAGTGTGGGACTTAAACTCACAGACTGTGAGATCATGTCCTGAGCCAAAGTCAGATGCTTAAAAACTGAGCCATCAGGCACCCAAATATAGTAGCTTTAGAAGTTACTTTTGGTGGTGGACCTTGGTGGCTCAGTTAGTTAATCATCCGACTTCAACTCAGGTCTTGATCTCGTGGTTTGTGAGTTTGAGCCCCGTGTCAGGCTCTGCGCTGACAGCTCAGAGCCTGGAGCCTGTTTCGAATTCTGTGTCTCCCTCTCTCTTTCTCTGCTCCTCCCCCACTTATTCTCTCTCTCTCTCTCTCTCTCTCTCTCAAAAACACAATAAACATTAAAGAATTTTAAAAAGTTACTTTTGATGACATGTTCAGAAGTTTCTGGTTAGAACACACTATAATATTTGGATGGCACAATACTCTTTCAGATGTGAGGTCCTATTCTGGTAGAAAATTGAGTTGAATTTTGTTGTATTGTGTGGGTTTTGGTTTTTTTTTTAATCTTCTTAGGATTATTTATATATTTTAATGGGCTATTTTTTTACAGCAATTTTAGGTTCACCACAAAATTGAGCAGAAGTACAGTTCTCTCCTATATCTTCTGCCTCACACATGCATAGCCTCCCCATCATCAATATTTTCCACCAGAGGGGTATATTTGTTATAATTGGTGGACCTTCATTGACACATAATTATCAGCCAAAGATTACAGTTTACAATAGAGTTCAATCTTGGTGTTGTGCCTTCTATAGGTTTTGACAAATGTAATGATGTACGTTCACCATGTAGTATCATACAGAATAGCTTCACTGCCCTAAAAATCCCCGGTATTCCCCATATTTATCTCTCCCTCTTCCCAATCCCTGGAAGCCACCGATTGTTTTATTGTCTCCATAGTTTTGTCTTTTTAATATGTCACATAGTTGGAATCATGCAGTATGCAGCCATTTTAGATTCGCTTCTTTCACTTAGTAATATGCATTTAAGGTTTCCCCTCTTCTGTTTTTGTTATTCTTATTATTGTTTTGCTTTGCTTTGTGGCTTGATAGCTCATTTCTTTTTAGCACAGTAATATTCTATTGTCTGGATTTACCACAGTTTATTTATCCATTCACCTACTGAAGGATAGCTTGGTTCCTTCCAAGTTTTGCCAATTATGAATAATGCTGCTATAAACACCCATGTTTATATCTGTGCCTATCCATATGCAAGTTTTTGTGTGGACATAAGTTTCCAACTCATTTTCGTAAATACCAAGGCGTACAATTGCTGGATCATATGGCAAGAGTATGTTTAGTTTTCCAAGAAACCGCCAAACTGTCTTCCAATGTGGTTGTGCAATTTTGCAGTCCCACTATCAATGAATGAGAGTTTCTGTTGTTCCAAATCCTTGAAAGAATTTGGTGTCATCAGTGTCCCAGATTTTGGCTATTCTAGTAGATGTGTAGCCATGTTTCATGTTGTTTTAACTTGCAATTCCCTAATGACATATGCATCCTTAATGACAGAAGCATGTTTTCTTATGCTTACTTGACATGTGTATATCTTCCTTGCTGAAGTGTCAATTCAGATCTCTTATGTATTCTTAATCAGATTGTTTATTATCTTTTTGTTGAGTTTTATAATATGTATTATTCCCTTTTTGTTTCATACTTGTCAATAAGATGTAATGCTTCAATGGCTTTCAAGATAAAAGGCAGAGGGTATAAATGTGATCAATATGTCTAATAGATCAGTGACTCCTCAATCTGGCTGATCATTGAATTCTTTGGAGTTCTTTAAATGATGAAACATTTTGGTTTTTCACTGGGGATTCTATTTCTACATTTGGTTGAAAGTCAAAAAACAAAAGAAGAAACTCCAGTCATTTTATGACTCTCTAATTGGGACAATCACTAGGATAAACTGACCCTAGGGTGTTAGATATTCACCTGAGGAACTAAAACTTATTGGGCTCCTATCAAGAGCCATTTACTGTGCTAACTACTAGGAACACATACAAGTTTCCATTCAGTGATATCATAAGGTGAATCTAGAAAGTAAACAAATAATCAGATGAATAAAAGAGAGATGTAGCATTTTATATAATTACCATAAACATTGGAACCAAGGAAAAATGAAGAAGTGGACATTCAGATTGGAAAGATGAGCAACAGTTTAGAGAACATTATCACTAAGTTGTGTCTTTAAGGACAAATGAGGAAGAACGATAAGTATATTCAGATATATTTGCAAAGACAAAAAAAGATAAGAAAGTGATTTATGTTAGGAACAGCAAAATTTCCCTATGACCTCATTGTTGGGTTTAAGTGGTGAGTGGTAATAAATCCTACACAGATATACACAGTAATAAGTCCTACACAGATAATACCCATATAAAAGTAGATATAGGCACACTTTTCCACACCTATGTTGTTTTTCTTCCCTTTTTCCTTTCAACTGCCTTTTTTCCTTGACTATATATATATATATATATATATATATATATATACATATATATCAAATATTGATATATAAATACTGATATATATATATATATATATCTCAAATATTAACTGCATGAAAGCAGGAAATTTTTGTGTTTCTTTTTCTCATTGTATCCCATGGGACTGGAAAAATGTTTAACATTTGTTACATGATGAGTATTTATCTGTGAAATAAGTGAAAGAACAGATGTCCCTATATGGAAATTCAGTCATATTATAGAAAGAATTTCAGGCCAGAATTATATTTATAGAGTCAGAACACTCTTGAACCAGTCTCTTAAATTTTATCAGTCAATTTTCTCATAGGTAATTAGAAATAGGAATGCAGCCCATATAGCATCATAAACAGATGAACTGTTATGATATATGGGAAAGAGTTCTATAAACTACATATTGTACAAAATAAGGATTTTTATTTTTGTTAGTGGTTTGAATGGCAGCATGGTGTGGAAAGAACACCAGGTTCAGAGTAAAGAAAAAGAATGAAATATTATTGATATAATTTACTTTTTATTTTTTATATTCTCTGCACAATCAAATCATTTGAATGTCCTTGAATATATAAATTGGTTTCAGACTGCATTATTGAACACTTGTCCTACCTGTCATGATGGGATATTATACGGACCATGAGTGATAGTTTATGTAAAACTATGGGTTAAGGTGCTTTCGAAGCATACATATTTTGTTGCTATTGTCTCTTTGTTTTTACTTCCATCTTGCATTGGAAGTATTCTCCTGAGACTAAATCAGACCCTGGACCCCTTTTCTACTGCTGCAACTCAGAGTTCAGTGTCATCATAAGAACACCTCGTGCATATGTCCTTTTATTTTGGAAGTTGTCACGTTACATGCACAGCATATTGTAATTGATTCAGGTGTGACCAGTAGCAGCAGTGAGGAAGATGGCCCATATGTCCAATTCCTTTATAGCCAATGCTATCCTATTGCTTTCTGCGTGTTCAGTGAAAGGAGATCACATGCTTTTAATGAAATAAGGCAGAAAATATCAACAATCAGGGAAACATGACTTTTCCTAGTGATCTTATTTGCCTGTATTTTGATGAAAAAGCTGGAATGGATTCTACAGGTTAGAACCAGTATGTTATTAATTTCACAGAAAATGTTTTTAAAACTGCTATGGTGGAACAACAACAACAACAACAATAACAACAAGGTACCAAGCCGTAAAATGTATATTTACTGGGCAATAATCATTTTGAGGGCTGTTTCAGAGATATTTCCAAAGGAATGAATTGCCTACCTGGAGTGCAATTATATTATGCGAGAGACGGCCCAGCTTGCTTATGTCTAGTTAGCAACAGCTTGTATTTAGCTAAGGTATGTCTATTTATGCCAATAATTTTGTTGTGAAATAGTTTTAGTGATTTGGTACTTACCTGGATGCGTTAAAAATGTCTTTCCACGAACGAAACCATGAAAACAAGCTGTAATAAATAGGTATTAACAGGAAAATAAGGGAAAGGAGAAGATTGTGGTAATAGCTCAATGCTATTATGAAAAACTGGCCGTGTCTGAGCAAAGGAGAAATTTTTTCATGGAGAAATCAAAGCTCCCTGGATGGTATGAAAAGTTAAACTTCAAATTCTGCTCTACAGATGAAAATATATCCATTTCCTAAGGTATATAATGATTATGAACTTAAAGTGGATATGGAACACATTGACTAGCTATTAATTTCAGACTGGGATGTCACAAAAATTTTAAAAACAAAGACCTTAGAATAAGAGTATAGCAAACACTTAAATCACATCTATATATCTATATATGTATATCTTAAATATTCTATAATGTGAATTAAGATAAGCTTATATTAATATATCCAATTAATTGTTAAAAATTCCAAAACACATGAAAACTAAAAATGTTGAAAATATTTTGTTTTGTCCTCACTTTCTCTCCCTTTTTCCTAGAACGAGAGTTTTTTCAAGGTGTTTACTAGTGTGTTAAATTATGAATAAATTAATGATTTTCTTTTTAGAAGCAAACTATTCTCCATAGAATTTAGGACTTATTTTATACTTGTACATTCTTTCAAATGTATACTTAATATTAAACGTTCTGGGTTTCACTCCTGCTGTATTTGTAGCACATTTGACAGACTGAATTATATAGGGATGATGGTGCATTAGGTGGTGTATTATAATGCAGCTTCCTTTCATATTAAAACTTTCCAAAAGAAAGTTAATATGATTCTTTCTTTATAGTACAGATAAAGAAGAGAAGGTTTCTTAGCTGCTCGCCATATTTCTGTTTCATCTAAATCTTAGTCATATAATCATTTTCCTTTCTTTAAAAATGATTTGTAATTACAAAAAGTATCCCAACTCTTCAGATTGTTCTGGGACTGTGGCAAATTATATTCATTGTTCCATCAGTCCAACATTTTGAAAGGAAAGGGTGAAATGGTGTTAGCAGATTTTGGCAAATGTATTATTCAGGAAAGGTTACTGAACTGCTTCTAGCTGAGCCAGAATACCCAGTCTTGTTTTATCTTGTAAAAACAAAAGCATACATGAAGATTTCCCCATTGTACTCAACAAGCTTTCTGAACCCACACAGAATGTAGCACTTACTCAGAACCATTCCTAATGATTTCCTCCACAGCCAGACCGGAAACCTAAAGCTCTTTAATATTCTGGCCTCATTATTCTCATTTTCTATAATTTAACAACTCCTCATATTATTCTTAATGGAAAAGTCATGCAATATTGAGCAGTAACTGCTGTTAATTTCCTGCTGTATATCATTTGCATTTTTTGTTGCTGGTGGAGAGTAATTAACATGCTCTAATTATCATACTGATTGTCTTTTTTAGCTTATGTGAATACAGTCATCTCAACCCTCGTTGATCTTACAATAGTATATTTTATTGTTTCCAATAATAGTATCCTGGGACATACAAGACTGAAATTTTTACAGAAAAATTGTGTGATTTTGCAGTAGCAGGTTTTCTAAATGGTTCAATTTAAAACAGAGTAATTCAAGTTTTTATAGTTCCTATCAAAAAACATGGAGTCTTATTTTTGTAGCAGGACAATGCTATCCTCTTTTGTGAAGTGAATTACAGTTATATTACACTATTATCACATGAGAAAATGTTTTCTCATATTCCATTCAGATTGTATCTTTTATTTCTTCATATTTCAAAGGTTTATGTTAAAAATTTGCTATGAATACACTTGTAAGTAATAATAAAAGTTACCTTGCAAGAATTTTTAGTACATTAGAGTTTTTCTACTAAAAATAATATTTTTCTCAATTTAAAATGTTTACTTAATAATTTCTAAAATTATCAACTAAAATTTTATAAAATAATATGGAGGCAAAAAAAGATAAAATTAAATCACGCTGTATTTTTGAAATAGTACCAAAAAAAACCCCACTATTCATAGTACACAAAATTGTTGACAACGTTAAACTCATATTTTATGTCCAAACATAGCCTGAGCACAGTTAGCTGCATTACTATAAGCTAGTTTGTCTGTTCATTTGGTGAAGGGCAGATGTCAGGACAGTCATTATTTACAAGAGATGTATTATATCCAAGGAATTCTATCCCACAAAAGTTATAATGAGGACTAAAACTCATTTCCATATTAACCTACATTTGGTTCCAATTATCAATATATTCTGTACCATGGAAAAGAAAACAAATGAAAGACACAAAGATAACCTGAATATAACATTAGACAAAGGTGTTTATTTTACTTTCATTAACTTTTAGAAAAAGTATAAATTAAAATAGCATATTACAAAAACACTAAAATAGATTACAAGGGAAAACAGTGATAATTCCTTCCAATATTTATAAAGACAATTGTGATCAAAAGGGCAAAAGTACAAATCACACTTGTCAAGAAAATCAGTAGAGTGTCATGTTGAACTCTACATTTTGACCGAATAAATTCTAATCATGACTCCAGCATTTATCTGAATCTGGACATAATTAAGTTACACAAAAACTTTGGATGTTATTTTCCTTCTCTCCTGAATGGAGATAACATTAGCATGTATCTCACATGATTGTTTTGAACATTAGAAAATTACACATCAGGTAAAATATTTCCCATATTGAGTGGCTGTGCAAAAAGAAATCAGCAATTAATATGTTATTTTTTTAAAGGGGCTTTAGGGGTGCCTGGGTGGCTCAGTGGGTTGGGGGACTGACTTTGGCTCAGGTCACGATCTCATGGTTTATGGGTTCGAGTCCCGCGTCAGGCTCTGTGCTGACAGCTCAGAGCCTGGAGCCTGCTTCGGATTCTGTGTCTCTCTCTCTCTCTCTGCCCTCCTCCTCTCGTGCTCTGTATCTGTCTTTCAAAAATAAATAAACATTAAATATTTTAAAAATAAATAAAAAAATAAAAGGGGCTTTAACTAGGTGGAGATAATTGGCTTCAGGAAATTTTCAATTTGGGACTCTAGTCATATAATCAGAACTCAGTTTGCTTCTAACCCTTGGTTCAGTTCTGTTTTTCATTATGTTGGTTTTATTCTCATATTGCACATGGTCACAGGATGACTGTAACACTCCCTACTTCACAAGCTCTCAAGTTCAAATCCAATGTGCCTTTAAAATTTCTCAGAAACATCCAAATATTACTTTAAGTAAGCCTCGTTAGTATGGCTTGAATCACATTCCCAACTCTGAATTACTGTGACCAAAAAGATAAATCCACCAATTGGTTTAAAACTCGATCACATGCTTGCCTATTTAGAGATAAAGTCCCACCAAAACCACATGCCATAAGGATGATTGAGATTTTGATCCCCAAATGAAAACTGTGGATCTTTACCACACACATGGCACATAGATAGTAGGGACCCAAATAATAAAGCTAGCAAGCAAGAAAAAAGCAAAGGATGGCCATATATAAGAATATATGTGTTATGGAAATAGTTTGGTTTTGATTTACTTAAAAAAATTAGTGTCTGAGCTTAAGCAAAACTTCTAAACTCTCAGAATCTTGGGGTGCCTAGGTGGCTCAGTCAGTTAAGCATCTGACTTCAACTCAGGTCATGAACTCACGGTCTGTGGGTTTGAGCCCCACATTCGGCTCTGTGCTGACAGTTCAGAGCCTGGAGCCTGTTTCAGATTCTGTGTCTCCCTCTCTCTCTGCCCCTCCCCTGCTCACACTCTGTCTCCATCTCTCTCTCTCTCTCAAAATAAATAAAGATTAAAAAAACTAAACTCTCAGAATCTCAAGTTCTTCATCACCAAGAAAAGCAATGATTTCTTCTCAAAGTTTTTGTGTCATAACAGAGATGGTACCTATAAAAGAATTAGCATAGTGTTTGACAGAGAAATATTATATGGTAAATAAATATCATATTAAGGTAATGCAATAGTTATAAAAGAAAATAAATACTCAAAGACACATGAAAGTTTTCTAATAGGAATTAGTGAAATAAATTGTGTTTTATACATATAACATAAAAATAAGGAGTAACTAGAATGGTTGGAGAATGAATAAAGTTATAAACAAAATTGCCATATTGTTGAAAGAAAATCTTAAAGTTATAAAGAAGTATGGGTATTTTATTCTCTCTGAACACTTAAAATCTTGTGTATTTATAGAAAGATCAATATGGAAGAGGCAGTTTTTAAATCTGTAAAAACAAGCTTACGCAAATAGGAAGAACTTTTAAAGCAAACAGAAAGAAGCAAACTGCCTCTTTTCTAGCCTTGAAGTTTCCATTCTCTTTCTCTATTGGGCCAGATTAATGTTGCAAAACAGAAATGTGGTTTAAAGATTCTAGTATCAAACATCTCAAGGCAAATTGTAGAAGGGTAATTTTGGAGCTGAAATGCAACAGTAATTGACACAGGTAATTAGGTGATATCAACTTGTTTATCAGTGGAACCACGTAAGAAACAATGGAAGCCAGATTATAAAGGAATCATATAGTTAACATGATTAAAGAAAATAACCATTGAACCAGAATTTTTACTCATTACAAATATCCACTGAGATGTAAATGGAAGTTTTGAACAAGTTTTGAGCAAATGGAAAGTATAAAAAAAATATTACCAGGAAACAAATACTAAACAAAGCACAGAGTTTTGCTCATTAAGCAATGGAAAAGATTTTGTTTTAATTGCTTTAACAGAGACAGTAAAAACAAGAGAGATGGTTCATTTCTCTTCTAATGTAAATGGCTAAGGTGAGAAGCAATCTAGGAAAATCTGATGGGTTTCCTGTACAACGTCCTTCAGGAACACAGATTCATTTGTTTCATTGCTCTGTCCTTTCCTAGCATTTGTCCTCATCCCAAGTCCTAAACTGAATCACCACCACCACAACCATGTCCCAGAATGTAGAGAAGTTCCCGGAGAAGAGAGAATGGAAAATAGCTTCCCTATAAAGTTATCTCCTGAAAGTTGGACATGATAATTCTAGTTATATCCCTTTATCCAGAGCTTAACCACTGGGACACTCTTAGCTGAAAGAGAGGATGGAAAACGTGTTATAAGAAAAGATAAGGCTTAAAAAAAAAGAACAATTAAGGTTTAAGGTAACATCACATTGTCGCCTCTCTGATGTACCCTTGCAAATTGATTGCATTGTATGTGGGAAGAAGTGGCTGACATTTTGAATAAAACAATAGAAGCCAAAAAATCTATTGGCTATTCAGGTTTAAGATTTGTTTCTGAAGGAATCAAAACACTCTGAGCAATTTCAGCATTATACATTCAATTTAGGAGTCCTTTGAAGCTACACCTGAAATATTAGCCTCAGTTTATTATATTTTCCTTGTGACAAAGACTTTCTGTGGCCATTTAAAAATTATGATGCAGTGAGATTGAATCTGTGTGCTACTCATGCCAAAAGCCTTCCCACACAAAAAGAAACACATCTATTAGGGATTTAAAATTATAAACACTATGTAAATATTGCTGAAAATCCTTGCCAAAACTGTTAAAGATTCTGCCTAAGCCACACTTTTTCTTCAAAGTGGCTATAAGGACAAGGTAGAATAATACTCATTCTTACTGTTTTACCAGGCGACTAGCTCAGTGAATTGAATTCATATAAAGCAATTTTATCAGTCTTTTTGGAAGTTGTGGTCTAATGCAACCTCAATTCAATTCTACTTTTTCATTCATTTCTAATTCACCATAATTGAAAGGTAGATAAAGTAAAAAGGAGAAGTAGCTCTTCCTATTCTTAAAATAAAGAGTTAATTTAGAACACTATGCTGGACAGTTTGGTTTGATATTTCTTATACTTTTTGAAGGCCTGAAATTTCTTCTCTGATGAACATACTTTAAGTAGTAGTTGTAATGAGAAATCATGTAACTTCTTTTGTATCAGATTATGTATGGTGATAAACCTGTGAACATGTGTCATGGCAGATATCCTTTTGAAGCATTTGCCTTGTTATTTGGGGGAAACCATTCATCCAGGGAAAAAAGGAACAACGCACATGGCAGAATCTCTTCAAGGCTATTTTTGTGTATGTGCAGTTCAGTGTAACTCCCAAAACCTTTCAGTGTTTGATAGAAAGTTGTGATTCAGTTTATTTGTTGATAATTTAACATTTCAGTTAGAAGCAAAAGATGTCTTATTCCTAGAATTTATAAAAATACATCTTGCCATCTTCAAATCATTTACCAACAAAATTACCCAGAAACATTCTTTTTGTTAAGAAGAAAAAAGAAAAAGAAACAATAATGAAGTAGGATAAAATAGACAGTCCAGAAGTTTCTGAAAATTTTAAATGCCTTAGATATATGAAAAAAAGAACACTTAAAATCAGATAATGAAGAAACATGTTATATAATGTGATTAAATAATGTAAAAAAGATTAAGAATTTCATTATGAAAATAGGCAAAATTAGTTTTCAATGGTTGGGTAATTTAAGATAAAAATATAGAATAAGATAATACAATACGGTGAGAAGAAAAGATACATATATTTTTATCTAATATCAAAAGAAAAATAATTCCTGTGTGTCAAAATAGTAAAATAAAACATAAAATAAAAATGCAAAAAATTATATTATAAAAGCTTAAAACTTTAGTATATCAACAATACCATATAAACATTAAGTCATACAAAAATTATGAAAAAATTGAAATAAATGAAAGTTAATATAATTAATACACAAAGTGTTCATAAATCAATAAGAAAAAAAAGTTGTACAGTCTCACATAATATAATGCTGGAAAAAGGCATGGACAGGAATTTCAGGCACTGATCTAAGAAGCATGTATGTGTTTAAAGGTAATTAGAGTTAAAAATAAATGAAAAATTCCAAACATGTGACTGTTAGTAACTATTTGATATCATGACAAAGGTCCTATGCAACATAGTTCACTATGATGAAATTTGTGCACTCCTTAGACTTAAATTACAAAAATCCTAATTAAAAGGGCAGTACATGTACCCTGATATTTATAGCAGTATTATCTACAATAGCCAAATTATGGAAACAGCCCAAGTGTCCACTCACTGATGAATGGATAAAGAAGAGGTGATATATTTACATAGATAGATAGATAGATAGATATCCATATATAGATATATAGATTAATATTACTGAATCATAAAATAAGAATGAAATCTTGCCATATGATATACTCTTTCATACCATATCATTTCACTTATATGTGGAATTTGAGAAACAAAACAAATGAGTGAAGGAAAAAAAAAGAGAGGGAGGCAAACCAAGAAACACACTCTTGACTATAGAGAAAAAACTGATGGTTACCAGAGAGGGGGTGGGATGGGTGGCTGGATTAAATAGGTTATGGGGATTAAGGAGTGCACTTGTGATGGGCACTAGCTATTGTATGGAAGTGTTGAACCACTATATTGTACACTCGAAACCAACATTACACCATTAACTAACTGAAAATTTTAAAAAAACTTAAAAAATCAAAATATAAAGAAATTATAAAACTCTTTTGTGGTGCATATTGTAAACAATTTTTATAATTTTAAATATTAATTCTCTTTGATTCATTAACCTCATTTAAAAGAATATCATTAAATTATCCAAATTTATTAATTTGTCCTAAGAAAGCAGTAAAAAATGTGGTCAAAACTTTAGATATGAAGGTTATCTGTGCAATGTAATGTTATACAATAACTAGGCTAAAATACTCACTATAGACACTTGGTTATATTATTTATAATATTTTATTTATTTGGAATACAGTTTTCAAAGATTATTTGACATCAGAGGAAAATTTCTATTGTATCAAAATATACAGAGATTTTATATATGGGTGGTGAGAACATAAACACACATACATGCACATGTATTAAAATGTTTTATATTTTAGTTAACTATAAACAAATGTTGTTACTATCAGAAAATTCAATAATTTACACTTCTTTCAAGGTTATAAGGATGGGCAAAATATATAGTGGCAAAACTGTTTTATGATTTTTCATAGTGTTGGCAGTTATACATTTAAGAGCACACCTATAGTTTGCATGGTCTATTTAAATTTAAGCAAATTACAAATTAACCAGAATTTTTCTTCTGTATCCTTTTAAAAACTATTCATAGATGGTTGCCAAAATAAGATCACTATTAAGTAAATTTTATAATGGCCATTAAACAAAAATGATAATATTGGATATGAATAGTCATGGTGACTATAAAGCCTAATTGTTAAAACTGTGGCCTTATTTTTATTCTACACTGCTCATCAGGGTTCTTTTTAAGGAATGTTATTGTACCCTAAAATATATTATTTCTATTTTAAGGAAGAAAGACATATTTAAATGTGTTTAAGGATACAAATGCCAAGTTATTAAAAGTAATTTTCAAAATGACACAAAAAATGGTAATAAGAGCACCCCAAATCACCATTTCAGATATCTAAGAAGTTTTTCAAAATGTTAGTAATTAGTAATAAGTTTAGGAAAATCTTCAGCAAAATAGTCAGAAGTTGGAGTTTCATGTTCAATGAATCAATGCAAATGGCTAGGAAAAAAACTCAAGAAAAAATGTTTCAACATCTTTCTAGGTTTTTTTTTTTTTTTGTTTTTTTGTTTTTTTTGTTAAGAAAGAGAAAGAGAAAGCACAGGCCAGGAAGCCAGGGAGAGGGGCAGAGGGGGCAGAGGGAGAGAGAGAATCCCAATAAGTCTCCACACTCAGATCGTAGACTGATGGGGCTCAATCCTATGACCCTGAGATCATGACCTAAACTGAAATCAAGAGTCAAAGAGACAAACTCTCAACCAACTGAACCACCCAGGCACCCCATAGCTTTTTTTACTATAATAAGATCAAACCAATAAACTCATTTGTTTATATTTTTAAATGACATTCTATAATCATATATCAACTGTCAACAGTAGCTCATGAAATTATTTTTTTCAATCATCAAATTGAGGCAGGGAGTAGAGAGCTGTCCTTTTACCACAAATAAAAGAGCTCCTTCTGCCACGAAAAAGAATTAGGCACACAGTGTCTACCTGATTACTTGGCTCAAGCATGACTGCTTCCTCACAGAGACCTCCAGAGATTAAAGCACTTCTACCAGTGTGGCTACATCTTTCACCAAAGTGTTAAGAAGTGACATTCGGGGTCAAACCACAGAATGATTCATTGCATTGTTCCCTACTATTACTCTACAAGGGTTATATATATATATATATATATATATATATATATATACACACACACACACACACACATATATGTATATATTACTGATAAATATATATATGTATATATATTACTGATAAATAATTTTAACATCTACTCTATAGCAATCATCCATGAATTCATCTAAACCTTTCTTTATTCTATTATGTTTTAAGCCTTTGTGTACTTATTGGGAATGATTTCTGTTCACACGTTTGCCATATATTTCTGTTACACAATGCTTTGAAACAAATCTCATCTAGCTCCTTAGAGGCATTTTTATCCAAGAGCATATATCAAGGATTCATTCTCTTTTAAAAGAATGGAAATCAATACTTTTTGGACAAATTGAAAGAGATACTGCATATGCCAAGTGCCCAGCATAGTGCCTAGGATATACAGCAGCCATTTAACAGATTTAGTTTCATTTTGCACTTCCTTTAATTACCCTAAAACCACTCCTTCAAATGTTAAGCCCACTTCAGTGTCTTAGAATTTGATTGTTCAATATTTATTAGCTATATTCATATATTTATGATTTTATGAAATCTGAACATTAGCCATCATCTTCTTCTTCCAGCATTATTACAATACCTTTTCATTGGTTTCTCAATTTCTGTTTTCATTTCCATGCAAGTCTATGCTCAAGACAGATGTTAGAGTTCTGAAAAACTATAACAGCAATAACAACAACAAAAAAGCAAAAAAATTCAAGTCCCTTCTCTCACTTTGTTGCTAAACTATAGTAATATATCATATAAAGTTGAAAACTGAAGTCTCCATATTGTTATCCCTTGCTACCTAATTAGTGATTATGCCTTTCTGCTCCAGCCTTAATTATCCACTGATCCACTTGGTTTTGTTTGTTTGTTTGTTTGTTTTGGGGGGAAGGTTTGAATGGGAAAAGTCCAAAGATACTCCCTTTCCAGGACCTTTGAAGAGAGGACTTCTCATTACCACCCTATAGCAAATCCCTTCTCAGCTACATCTGTATTAGATATCCAAAAGGGGGAAAATGTCTGACAACATCTCCATATTTTCTTAATGTATAACCAAGTTGCAGATATGGAAAAATATGGGAATATATGCATACACAGTAATATAGCATAAGAATTTATAATGTAAAAATTTTGAAAGAGTAAGGAAGCAGAGAGATAGCAAAAATAAAAGGAATAGGAAGTTATTGTAGCTCCAAAATGAAATAGTAAGGAAATCTTTAAAATAAATAAAAATATGATGATAGAATAATTCACTTGAGGTAAATACTTTTTTATTCCTAGAATCAAATTTATGTCATATTTAAGAGGCTGAATATCTTGAATTCTGAAGCAGAAAATGAGAAAAATGATGAGAAGTAAGAGAATAATTTGTTTTTTCAGATGAACTCAGTCAGATAATCTGAATTACTTTATGCATTTTACCCACATAGTGCCAATTATATGTATTTATATGATTATATGTTTAGTATACCTTTTTGTAAGTTTGCCATAAAGAAACTTGTTTTTTTTTTAATTTTTATTTATTTATTTTAGAGAGAGAGGGCACACACTGGCTTGTCCATGCCTATGAGCAGGGAAGGGGCAGAGAATCCCAAGCCTGCTCTGCACTGTATGCACAGAGCCCATGTGGGTTTTGATCTGAGGAATCATGACATCATGACCTGAGCCCAAATCAAAGGTCTAATGTTTAACTGGCTGAGCCACCAAGGCACCCCAAGGAACTTGTTTTAAATTTCAAGTATTTCCCATGGTTTTAAAGAAAAGGAGAAAGAGAGAAAATATTTGAGGGAATTTGTGAAAGATCACCTCTATTACAATGCAACCTGCAATATGAGACAGGTAAAGGATACTGTAGGATGCTAAAAGGAGCATCTTATTGCCATGCTGTATTTAGCTATTACATAAGAAAAATTCTAGTATCATTCTCTACAGTGAATTCAGGAAATCCCAGAAACCATCTTTGTGGGTCCAAAAGTAAGAAATATTTCCATATGTGTCTCCAACCTCACACTGTTGTAATTTTCTTTTTTATCCATTCTTTTTAATGTTTATTGTTTACATTGAGAGAGCACATGTACAGGAGCTTGATTGTGGGGGAGAGAGAGAGAGAGAGAGGGAAAGAGAGAATCCCAGCAGGCTCCATGGTCACTGCAGAGTCCAACATGGGACTTGATCCCACAAACCATGAGATCATGACCTGAGCGGAAATCAAGAGTCAGACACTTAACTGAGCCACCCGGGGGCTCCTGTTTTGTTTTGTTTTTGCAGGAAACTGTAAGTAACTTGAGTTAGAAAACATTTATTTTCCTTTTTCATTCCAGAAAATAGCAAATGTCTGGCTATTTTTAATTTGTTGTAGAATAATTAAGTGAATTTTTGTTGGTCATGTAAATCTATAATTTTATAAACATAAAGGCAAATGGTCTCACCTGGAGAAAGCAATAGACTTTTACTTTTCTTTTTCCCACACAGCACAGGGAATTTGCTATTTAAATCATATTTTAAGAAAATAAGATCATTTTTCAAAATTTCCCCAAAGCATTTCTAACATAAAATTCTTTTTTTTTTTTTTTTAATTTTTAACGTTTATTTATTTTTGAGACAGACAGAGACAGAGCATGAACAGGGGAGGGGCAGAGAGAGAGGGACACACAGAATCTGAAGCAGGCTCCAGGCTCTGAACTGTCAGCACAGAGCCCGACGCGGGGCTGGAACTCACAGAGCGCGAGATCATGACCTGAGCCGATGTTGGACGCTTCACTGACTGAGCCACCCAGGCGCCGCATCTAACATAAAATTCTAATATTTGCAAGGGGTACCTGGGTGGCTCAGTGGGTTGAAAGTCCTACTTAAGCTTAGGTCCTGATCTCACAGTTTGTGAGTTCGAGCCCCACGTGGGGCTCTGTGCTGAGCTCAGAGCCTGGAGCCTGCTTCAGATTCTGTGTCTCTCTCTCTCTCTCTCTCTCTCTCTGCCCCTAACCCACTCACATTCTGTCTCTGTAACTCTCAAAAATAAATAAACATTAAAATTTTTTTAAAAATTCTAATATTTGCCAATTTAAAAGTCACAAATTAGTTTCCAACAAAAACTATTATGTAGATTGAAAAGTACCTGAGTCACTTTAGCCAGTGGATGGTGATGAAGTGCAGTGTACAAAAGAACACTGTGTGCAGTCAAGTGGTGCAGAATTTGGTGTTAGCCCTAATTTTGTTTAACATCCTCACTAACAACCGTTTAGATGTGGTAAGCAGCAGATTAATTCAGCTCACAGTGAACATAATACTCGGAAATTTTGTGAGCATTTTTCTCTCAGACAAATTTGAATTTAGTTCCTCAAAATCATATAAAATGAGATTCACACCATATGTTTTATATATTTATTTATAAAAATACCAATCATTTAAAGTGCATCCTGAATCCAGGAAATTTCATTTAAAAGGTGTTAAGAAGCTATGTCAGTCTAAGATTTTATAAATATATGTAAAAACTTGAAGTTTTTCATCTCATAACAGGAAATATGTCCATCAATCTTCAGTGGTACAATTGGATGAGAGCTTGAAAATTCCATCATTACTTATATATGCTAGAAAATGGATCATATAATAACCTAGCAACTATTTGTGCTTTAGATCCTTTCATGAAGGTGAAAATAAACTAAAGTAGCATAAAAAGAAACAATCATGAATTTATTATAGTGGAGTCCACATAAAAATATGTAAAGCAGAAGAAATGTTAAAATATTTTAAATGATAATGCTTTGAAATGTACTATTCTGTGAGGAAAGTGGTGAAGGATCAAATTTGTTCTTTGACATGTCTTGGGATGCTCTCTTGGAACAGATCCCAGAGACAAGGGATCCACCAGAAAGCTAGTATGTAGAGCTGTCAAGGCAACAGCCAAGGAATGTGCTTCTGGCATCCAAGGTGATTGGCACTGGGTCATTGGGCATAAATCCTCTCTAGGGAACTTTACAGAAATCTCTAGTCTCCTCTTCCTACTCTTGCCACAAAGGATGACTTTCTGAATAAGAGGAAACTTGCAGCAATTCTGTCTACTGAACAAGTCAGAATCTGTCTTTAAATTTCAAGGTGATATCTGAAAACTAAATATTGTATTGGTAGTTGATAATTGATTGATGTGACACATTTATATTTAAAGAATGAGGTATACATTGAGTTATTGGAAATGACACTGGGTTACACCGGCATTTCTGAGTCATAAGCAAGAAAGGATGAATAGAGGAGGGAGCAAGAGTTAGAAAAATGAGATGAGAATGGAAGAGTCTAGGATAGAATTTATTTTTAAAACTATCATAGACATACCGCCTCTGCTTTTAGTTAAGTCAAAAATGAATTAAGTTCTCCTGGTGTCTTATGCTGTAAGTCTATGTATTTAATGCATGAAGAAAGTAGAGGGGCAGGGTTGAAAGCGCAGGCAGTCTGGGTCCAAATTCCACAGCCAAAATTTATGAACTATGTGACATTGGTAATCAGTATACTGTTTGCCTCAGATTCTGTGTCTCCGTCTCTATCTGTTCCTACCCCGCTTGTGTTCTGTCTGTCTCTCTCTCAAAAATAAATAAACATTATTATTAT
Organism: Acinonyx jubatus; assembly: GCF_027475565.1. Taxonomy (NCBI): domain Eukaryota; kingdom Metazoa; phylum Chordata; class Mammalia; order Carnivora; family Felidae; genus Acinonyx; species Acinonyx jubatus. The sequence goes on along the minus strand of NC_069385.1, from coordinate 90,132,520 downwards.
TATTTTTTAATGGGGGCAGGATGCCTGCATGGCTCAGTTGGTTAAGCGTCCAACTTCAGCTCAGGTCATGATCTTATGTCTGGGTGGGTTCCAGCCTGTGTCAGGCTCTGTGCTGACAGCTCGAGCCTGGAAACTGATTCAGATTCTGTGTCTCCATCTATCTCTGACCCTCCTCCTCTTGCACTCTGTCTCTCTCCCTCTCTCAAAAATAAATAAACATTAAAAAATTATAAAAAAATAATGACTATTTTTCTTACAATGCCTCCAACTGAAGCTACTGTGTATGTATACACCTAATGTGTATGTGTATACATACACTGTGTATATATATATATATTATATATATATATATATATATATATATACACACATACACACATATATATGTACATAATTATATAGACCTACTTTTCATTCCTCAATAAGATTTCCTCTTCTATCCCTAACTTGGACAAACCTCTTTCTTAGGTTTGCACTTTTCCTTCTAAAATCTGACCTTTTCTCCCTCAAGACTCAACTAAACCCATACCCCCTCTTTGAAGCTTTTTTTAAAGCAATCCCAAGATTAAGAAGTTGATTCAATTTCTTCTAAAGCGCTAACTTTAGCACATGCTCTGTCATATATGGTTATTTGTACCAATGAGTTCATTTCCTTCTCTCTCAATCAGAAAGCTACTCTTAAAGATTCCTCCTATTATAGGAGGAAAGAAAAATAGGAAACCAGCATTTATGTTTACTGGAGGAAAGTTGTATCTTCTAAATGATATTATCACTGATAAAATTCTTGGAACTTGTAAGATAATTGTGAATAGGTGGGTAAGCATAGTCTGACAAAAAATAAGGTTTCTGTTACAAGGTAATTCATCACAACTTTAAATGGAGTAAGAACGGAATAAAAACACACAATAGAGGAGCAACAGATTTTGGAAAAGGGCATGACATCCAGAAAGGCACATAATGATTGTGTTTTATATAGCCATAACTGGATAAAAACTTTCAAGAGGGACTAGGCATGAAATTTTATAAAAACATTTCTATAGCTCATTTATAGTTTGTTGTAAATAGGTGTGTTCATTTAATGGCATCATACAGTGTATATAATTTTAGAAAAGGTAACTGTTCTGTATGATGGTATATGGTTTTTATTGCTTTGAACTAGAAATAGGTTCAACTAATCCTGCTATCTGATTAGCAGTTAAAGAAAATTCCCAATTTGATAATGGATTCCAAAACCAATCTATTTTCCCTAACAGCACCTTGTAGTCTATAGCAAAAAGCTATATTTACTTATACATTACAGCTAGTACCTCTTGGCTGATGCAGCAAGAATTAGATTACTTAAAATAGAAAGCTTATGGTTTCCCAATTCAGTGATTACAAGTTAAATTAAACCTTTTATGAACAAAATGAAACCTCTTGATTTAATAATATTTTTGACTGAAGTCCCTACACCTATGTTTTGGAGTGGTGATTTGGGGCCTCAAACCTGTTTTGGTTTCAGTGTTTATGAGGAAATGTGGACACTATCAGGAAGATAATCTATTTTACAAAGTATCTGTAGAACATAGCAATTCTATCACTACTTAAAATGTATGGGAGGGCCTTTAGCAATAAAAATAGAATCTCTGCAATACAATTTCTTCAGAGAGAATATAATATCAAAATCTATGCATTTTGATAATTATCAAATCTTTGTTTGAAAGAGATGTTTAAGGATTTTATGGAAATTGGCTGGATGAATATTTCATAGTGTCTTCTACGTATTACAGTATGTAATTAGATTGAGTCAAATCATCAGAGATCTTTACATGTGGTCACATCATTTTGGCTGTTTATGGAGCTATTTTTTCTATATGTCACTTGAAATTTTATCCATATGCTTCTTTGTCCAATATAATATTATAGGTTATTTATTTAAAATATGTTACTTATTTACTTAAAATATATTATTGATAATATAGTCTCATATATCCCATGAACTTATGGGAAGCTAGCAGTTTAATATAAAGTGGCATAGCCAGTAGTCAAAATAAACCACTCCACAGGAAGAACAAACATGGGGCTATATGTGGACTTGATAGTAGAAATTGGTTCATTACTTCTTACTGTCATTAAGTAACATATAATTAGAAAGAGATTTTTTTTTCTTTTTACCCTTCATAACATGGATGGATTTTAGTATGTGTTTGATTTGAACAGTCATGTCGAGTTAGCTTGGGGTATCAATATAGGCCATGTAAAAACCAGTATAGTGATCATCAATTGTTTTCTCAGTCAGTGCATCTCTCCATTCTTTGAGAAAGAAACCATGTGGTTAGAATGGGGTAACATCATTAAAATCATAGTTCCCTGGTCACTGTTAATCCATCATAGATATGTATACAATATACACACTCAGCTGAACAGAAATCTTGATCAAGGTATTATTTTACTTGGGATCAAAGAAAGAATCCCATTTCCTTGCCAGTGATGGACATGTGAGATCTGTATCTGTCAGTGGCCATGTTCCTTTAATGAGGAAAATGGTCTGTGATAGAAAAAGATATTACTGGCACTAGCAAGAGTGAAACTGGCAACATTTGAAGGTCCAGCACCACTGTTGCTCCTCTATTTGTCTCATAATTCAATTCCATGAGCCAATACATTCTTTTTCCCTAGGCTTGTTTTAATCGAGATCCTATTATTTTTGTCGGAAGAAAAAGTTATAAAACCATGTTTTGAAATTGGTATGCACTCAATGTTTATGTAATGAAAAGATAAAAACACAAGCAAAGAAAGATGATAGACAAGAAAGTAGCAGAGTTATGGCAGGAAGCAAAAGGAAGAGGAAGCATACAGAGCCTAAAAGACAGAGATCAGCCTTACTTCCATAACTGATAACTATCATTGTAAGTTGGCAAAGGAACAATACTTCATTTGAATAAAACCTCAATATAAAAATACAATGTGAAAAAGAATTAGGAGGGGCGCCTGGTTGGTTCAGTTGTTTGAGCATCCTACTTCAGCTTAGGTCATGATCTCCTCGTTCCTGAGTTCAAACCCCATGTCAGGCTCTGTGTTGACAGCTCAGAATCTGGAGCCTGCTTCAGATTCTGGGTCTCCCTCTCTCTCTATCCTCCCCCACTCAAGCTCTGTCTCTCTCTCTGTCTCTTTCTCTCTCCCAAAAATAAATAAACATTAAAAAGAAAAAAAGAATTTGGGTTTAGAATGACTTGCATTAGAATTGTAGACTTATCACTGACTAGATATATACACTTGGGAATGTTAACTTTTTAAAATTTTAGTTTGCTCATCTGTGAAGTGGGAATAATAAAAGTAACTGTCATTAACTGTTGTAGTGGGGTAGGAGAATTATTTGCTAATGAATCTAAAGCACTTAATAAAGTGCCTATTTTTTAGTAAGACCTCAAAGTTTATTTTTATTATTACAATAAATTCAAATATATCAATTTTATTTTGTGTGTTGCAAGCCCATTGGTAAATAAAAGGTGGTTTATCCAAAAGAACTCTCATGTGTGTGTGTGTGTGTGTGTGTCTATTCTTTAACCTAATTACAGTTAAAGCCTATTTTTAAATGAATAGCTTTATACCAGAATTTTTTTAAGTGCTGTGGATATATAAAATTTATAATTGAAATCCAAGTTTGAAGAATTACTTTATTTACTCATTTTATAAACCAATAAACATTGTGTAGAGGCTCTATTGGGTACTGAATTAACTAAGGAATGAATTTCAGTGATTAATAAAAGAAAAACATGCTATATATATATATATATATATATATATATATATATATATATTGCCCAAGATAATCTTACTTAATGAGAAAATAGGAATAACACTATAATAGTTAGGGCTCTCCAAAAAAAAAAAAAAGAAAGAAAAATGTACCAAGCAATAGGATATATACATTAATATATAGAGAGATTTATTTTAAGGAATTGGCTTTTTGAGTGTAAGGGCTAGCAAGTCCAAAATTCATAGGCTAAATTGGCAGACTGGAAATTCAAGTAAGAATTGAAACTGCAATGTTGCATCTGAAATCCTCAGACAAGCCTGAAACTCAGGCAGGTTTTTTTTTTGTTGTTGTTGTTGTTGTTCATTTTTATTTAAAAGACATTTATTTGGTTATTTTTATGTTGTAGTCTCAAAGCTGAATTTCTTCTTCTTTTGAAACCATGGTCTTAGTTCTTTAAAGTTTTTAATTGATTGTATGAGGCCCACCCACACTATGGAGGGTAATCTACTTTAGTCAAAGACTACTGATTTAAATGTTAACCACGCAAAAAATACACAGCAACATCTAGACTGGTGTTTGACCAAGCAATTGGTCACCATAGCCTAGCCAAGTAGACATGTACAATTAACCATCACAATCTTTCAACTGGCAAATCTTTTGAGTGACTAAATTGCTTGGCAATAGTAATTCAATTTGCATTTCTAAGGTCTGAAGTGGAATTTCAATTTCATAGTTTTTATTGGCTTTATAAAAATGTTACCTTAACTTCCTGCGATTCAGTTTTCTCCTCCCAACAACGATGTCAAAGTAATCCTTTCCAATGTGAGGACTGACCCTTAAGAAAAACTCAATTATCCATAAACAAGTACCTTTAATGTATAAGTCATATAAAATAAAATATGTGTTCATCTATTATATTCTACTTGGCCTCCTTAGATAGATTTCCTCACTTACATAATCTATATATACGTTTAATATAACCATTCTAATTAAACTAATCACACACTAACCAATAATTATCAATGTATAAATTGAATCGTATTTAATTGGACAATGTTGAAAGAAGGGATATCACCAGTGACATCCTAAGTGGCTGGGCCCAAAGAGGCTTCATTGGGTGGCATAAATTTGACTATTGCAATATGGTCTACAAAGCTCCTCAAAATTTTAAGTGAATACTTCAAATCTAACAGGTAAACAGGTAAACAAGTTTATACAGCTCAAAAGTGGTCAAAGTAAGCTTTGAAACTTATCTAAGTCTGTCTTCTTAATAACTACTATTTCAGTTTTACTCATATAAATTCAGCAACTACTTCTTGAATTCTTACTCTGCCAGCAACTCTTAAGCGCTTAAGAGACACCCAAACGAAGATGTGCCAGCTCTCAATTAATGTAGATGTTTCATGCTGTACTCTATTCTCAAAGTCAATGTTTCTTTAACTTTTAAATATAACTTATTCCTTGAGGATGAATAGTGACAAAAATAGACTAAGTGAGAAAAAATAGCTGACCAATTGAATCTCAGTTATATCAAGTACTTTACTAGTACTTAATCATATAAATGAAATGGAATATCTGTGTTAGATCATTAGGGCTTTATAATTACACAAGCCCAACCGTATTTAAGGAGGAAAGGAAGAAAATGTACATGATTCATCAGTAACTTAGATGCCTTCTCACTATAATAATATTCCTCATCCAATTCCATGGAATCTAATTTGACTAGTCATGTATAAGAATACAGACAGACCACATTGACTCTAAAAAATCACTGCATTATTTATTCTTATTTTGAATGGGTCTAGTATATAGAAGTTTTTGATTTATGTCTTTCAAAATAACTTTTCACGTATGTGGATTAACAATGGCTAGAAATCTTTTGTTAGTCCTCCTGCCACTTTTCTTCCTGAGAAGTAGCATTCATGTCCTCTCCCTCTGAAACTGAACTGGCACTTTATTGTAACTACTACCCGGAAGTGGGAGTTATGCTCCTCCAATGTTGGGACTTAGCCTGGAAGAGGCCTGGCTGTTCCTACTTTTGCACTTTTCGGTGTTCTAAGTTGTAATGTAAGAGGGCAGACAATCCTGGATAAAGTACATGGGAAGGCCACAGGGAGAGGAGGTGCTTAAATACTCCACAAAGGACCAACCACCCCAGAATCCCTGCTCAGCCCATCCTTCCAAACATCCCCTCAAACACAACCGAACTGTGAGTGAGCCACCTTGCATGCTCCTGCTCAGTGGAGCCCTCACCTTAGTGTAGCTACATTTATACAGAAGGACTACTCACACAGCAAAGCCCAGCCACCTCAAAGTATTGTGGGTGGTTTAAAAATTGTTGTCACTCCACACCACCTAGTTGTGGGATTTATTTTTGTAAAACAATAGATATTTTCACCATTCTAGCAATAAGACTTCCAATTGTCTCAAAAAAAGAGTCATTCTTAAAGCTAGCTGATAGTGCCTCAGAAGAGAAGGAATATAACAGGGTCAAGAGAAATAAAATGAGCAAGATAAATTTTATGACTTTATTCCAGGTATAGTGTTTTCTTCAATTCCATATTCCTCAACCAAAAACAAAAAAAAAAGCCTCTTAACTGCCTTATTTTTAATAACATATTCTAATTAAGGGACCATGAGCAATACAAACATTACTCATATTTAACAGTTTTTGACTTTGAGCTTAAAAGTGAAAAAAAAAAAGATTGTTATTGTGGTGATCATTTCATACTGTATACAAATATTGAGTCATGTGATAGAACTGAAACTAAGCTAATATTACATATCATTTATGCCTCAATAAACAAAAGAGAAATATCCAATATGAATTTGATTCCCCCCTAAGAAATGTTGACCAGGCCATGAAGTCTGAAGCTCAGGGTTCTCTTCTAAGCTCATTCACCTTGTTGGTAGAATACATTTCTATGCGCAGTAGGGCTGAGTTCTTCATTTTCTGTTAGTGATCAGCTGGGGAGCACTCAGCTCCTGGAGACTGCAGCAGTTCCTTGCCATGTAACCTCATAGGTCACAGAATGGATGTTTGCTTTCTTTCAGGCCAACAAGGTATGACTCTTTGACTTTTACCCACTTTCCAAAGCTCCCTTGCTTAGGTCAGGCCTACTCATGATAATCGCTTTTTACTTTAGAGTCAACTCAGCGAGATCCTAATCAGGAAAATTTTGTTCTATACTATTTGCAAGTTTAGGTCCCACTTTAGGGGAAGGAACCATGCAGGATGGTTCCCACAACAGAGTGGGAATCTTGGGGGCCACCTAACAACTGCCTAACATGGAATGCTATTGACACCCGTAATTATTACTTCCATTTTCACAAGTGTAATTCTTATCTATTCATAGTTTTGTGAATCATAGATTATAAAAGGGCATCATTATCATAGTGTCCATGTAGGAGAATCCTTTGTGTATTGCATATTTTTATTATAATATCTGTTGTTTAAGTATATATATATATGTATAGATACATATGCACATACACACATCAAAAATATGTACCTCAACATTCCTTTAATCTAATCCTAATTCACATAATATTACTTAAAACTTCAACTATGGGTTTGTATCCATTTATCTTTCAAAGAGTTTGGATTATTTACATCACCATTGGCTCCATCTTATGCTACACTGTAGCTCCATTGTATTTTGATCTAACATTGTACATAATACATTCAGATAGCTACTAGGCTACAAAGTTTCTGCTCCCAGAAATATTTTCCTCTAGATAAAAAGCAGATATCAATCATTCTATTTATCACCTATCATTTATTTTTTGTATCTAAGAGATAAGGTCAGTACAGTTGACCCCTGAACAACACGAGGTTTGGGGTGACAACTCCCATATAGTTGAAAACCTGCATGTAATTTTTGACTCCCCTAAAACTTAGCTAATAATGGCCTCCTGCCAAAGGGTAGGCTTACCAATAACATAAACGGTCAATTAACACTTATTTTGTGTGTTATATGTTTACATACTGTTTTTTTACAATAAAGTAAATAAATGAAAAGAAAATATTATTAAAAAACCCTAAGGAAGAGAAAATACATTTACAGTACTGTACTGTATTTGTTGAAAAGATTCTGCATATAAGTGGACCCTTGCAGTTCAAATCGATGTTGTGCAAAAGTCAACTGTATAAATGTCGAATGATTGGAATGAAAAATTAGTGATGTAAAAATTTAGAGAAATGACATATATACTTTGTTTATTGGTTATCCTCTATCACTTAGTTAAATAACTGAAGAGATTGAAAACATGTACTATAAATGGGCCTTTCTATTTATGTTGTACTAAATTCAATTTTATTCATATATATTTCCCTTTTATTGAAGTATATCACAATATAATTCAATGAATTTAGTATAACTAGGTTTTCTGTGGCTCCTTTTCCAGTGTCATTGTATCTTTCTTTTGGTACCTATATTGAAGGTGTATAGGCTGAAATTCTTCATCTTAACACACTAGACAATAGGTAAGCAATTGTTATTTTTTATTGTTATTCATCAGCTCTGGAGCACTAGGTGGATTTTCTGAATGCCATTACAAAGAGAACCTTATTTATGATATACTCTTGAGAGCAGAGTCAGAAATACATTTAGAATGTGATAAGATATTTTGCTTAGTGATGCATAACATTATAAAGATATTTCAGCAAACATCATTATAATTTTCTTCTCATGCAACATTTTAGTGCTGACGAACTTGGACATTGTCCAAAAAAAAGATAAAGAATAAATACTCCAAAACCTGTGCAATTCCATATTTTACCTCCTTCTTGTATACTGACATATACTGTAATTTTAATATATAGACAGGTCAGTCCATGAATTAGACATACACAGTTCTGAAAATAATAATCATTAAAATAGTTTCCATCACTTCTCTCATACACACGCAAAATCTTGTAGTAAAAAAGGCAGAACTAGTCAAGACATATGAGTGAAATTATTAAGCCTGGGTACTAATGCTAAACTTGCTGAAAGGTAAAAGTGAGGACTTATTTTAACCTTTTCTAAAGGCATCACCTAAGGCTTTCAAATTCCTCCTGATATTGTAGGCAGATTTACCACAATGGCCACCTGAATGCTTTCCCCATAGGAATTAATTGACTTTATCTTGCAGAGGACAATATTTCTAGATCACGTTTTATTTCACCTTGAGTCTGACTTATAGGATTGTTTCATGTGAAACTGTGCCAATTATTAGAAATACTTTGTATTTTACAAATGTATTATTTTAATGCAAATGATAAAATGCATAAGAAGGAAAGCCATATAAATATTGCTCAGACATCACTTTTTTTTTTCCTGCCGACTGCTGAGAGCTAAAAGCTCTCTATTATCAATGATGAATATGTATTCAATGGGGAACTCCATTTCAGACAGAGCCTTTCACCTGTAAGCTAACTGGGAGATTCAGTTTGCAAATGCAACACCTAATGGAGTTCTCTTATTAGATACACAAACAAAGTGGTTTTAGACACAGTCTCCAGTCAATCTCTGCTAATGATTAATAGGTACAAATGTCACAGGAAGTAGAGCCACTGAATTTACAAAACCTCTTTGGTAAACTAATTTTTAAAAGTTATGCTTAGTGTCTCCCTATCCACAGAAGTTTTGAATACTAGTTACAGATTATTAAGATATTTTGTATGTTTTTTTAATTTCCTTTAAGGTAGTTATACAATATTACTTAATATTATTATAATGCAGTGCTCATTTTAATTTTATAATACTTTGCTTTCATGTTTGCATTATACCATAGGTAAGACTGGTAAAAAATTTTTAGAGTTTGAATTGTCATCTTTTTATAGACTTACACAACAATCAAACTCTTTCATCATTCCCTGTGTTCTAGTATCATTTAAATAATATAGAATAAACTGTTGCTAGAATTCACATGTATAACTCTCTGGAATTTAAATTATTTTTGAAAGTTTTATTTTTCAGTTTTCTTTTTTTTTTAATTACTTTCTGTTCAGAATTTCTGCAAAATAATCGTGGAATTTTTTTTTTTAACAGAAAACATCAATTCCATTATCTTTTCAAGTTTGATGGTATAGAACAGCATTGATTTTAATATTTTGGATTCTCCATATATCTTATTTATATTGTGTCACATTTATAATATTTTTGTTAGTTGTTTTTTTTTTTTTTTAGAGACTGAGAGAAAGAGGGAGAGAGGGCATGTGAGTGGGGGAAAGGGGCAGAGGAATAGAGAGAGAATTCCAAGCAGGCTTCATGCTCAGCACAAAGCCCAGTGCAGCTCATTCTTCACAACTGGGAAATCATGACCTGAGCCAAAATTAGGAGTCAGATGCTTAACTGAATGAGCCACGCAGGTGCCCCCCTTTGTTAGATTTTTGAAGATTTTTTAATGTGCCCATTAAAATAGACCACTTATTTATTTATTATTCTTATCATTTTCCATAGCATAGAAATAGCATGCATTTCTTTTTATTAAATGTTTCCCTCAATATTCTTCGGGTATACTTTGCTGCATTTTATTGTACTTTGCAAGTTGAAGGCTTAGTTTAGTTTTTTTTTTTTTTTTTACTTGATGACAATAGGATTTTTTGTGATACATTTACTTGCAATGGAGCTTTTAGTTTATCTAATAACTTTTTACAAGCAAGTTACTGAATGTTACTGTATTCCTTTCCTAAACACCTTCAATTGCAGTTTCTCTTATTTTGAGTTATTTAGGATTTAGTATGTTCATCAAATCTTTTTTTTTTTTTATAAACTTCCAGGATACATTAAGCCATTCTATAAGTTATTATTAATTATTTTTAAGTTGAAATCTAATTTTAAATTTTCTTTCAATTATTTTAAGAGGTCATTATCTGTTCTATTATTTACTTTAGGATGCACTGATATTTGAGTATGTGTGTCCCAGAATATGAGTGAGATGAGAAATATTCATGGATATGCGTGAAATCTAATTTTAAATTTTCTTTAAATTATTTTGAGAGGTCATTATCTGTTCTATTATTTACTTTAGGATGCACTGATATTTGAGTATGTGTGTCCCAGAATATGAGTGAGATAAGAAATATTCATGGATATGTGTGATGCGTATGTGTGCATGAGTGTGAGAAGGAGAGAGAGAGGAAAAGGAAGAGAGCAAGTAGGCATGCACACACAAGCATGTTCAGGAGTAGATTCAGAGGAAAGAAAGACACTATAATTCAATTGAATATTCAATGACATATCAAATTAAAATTCCAGCAACATTTAAATTACACATTAAATGTTTTAATTTTTATTATATTTCATAAATGTCTTATCTTTGCAACATCTCTGTGACAGAGATCCTCTTAGACCAAGTCTTGGTTCTGTTGGTTCCGTGTCAGATTAAGAGTAAAGATGGCGCTCCTATTCAGAAAAAGAGGAGCCTCTGTGACTGCTGTGCCCAATAGAATATGGGGAGGTGATGCAGCAATCATTCTTAACTTTTGGGGATTTGGCAATTCCTGCTGCCTTTCTGTCAGAGCCCTACACTGCCACATCAGTAGTGTAAGTATCTTCAGGTAACCATGCTGTGTAAAGTCTAAGGTAGGCAAGGGGAGAAGGCTGTAAGAGAAAGAGAGACATAGAGAGAAAAAAGATGGAAATCTGGTCAGACCCCAGTTGTTCTGGTTCCTAGCTGTTGAAGTTCTCCCACCTGTGGAAACAAACATGATGGAGCAGAGATGAGCCACTGAATTCTTTTAAGCCACATAATGTGAGATATAATAATAAATTGCTGACTTACATGTTAAATATGTTATACACTAATAACTAAAGGGAATAGTCATTTATTTCCCTTTCTCAGTCTTTCATGTTTTTGAGAGGAATATATTACGTGGTTATTATAATGATAATTTTTTCCTTCTAAAATACATCTAACATAACGTATATGGTTATCTTCATATATTGACTGCTATTTTCTATTAGAAATATAAATGTAAAATGAGCACAGTGTCAGTATAATCTTTATCTTAGTAGATGTAATTACTTTAATAATTAGTTTCCTTCACTTTATAATTTTTAAATATATAGTGACCTTAATAATTTTCTGTTTAATACCCAATATTTAAACTATTTTATCTTTTAATCACATCCATTAAAATAGAATATTTAGTCGTTAAAAATAAAAACACCCTTCATATATACTTAATTTTTTTCATCTTATTTTTATTTCCATCAGCTGTAGTATGCCTGGAAATGTTCCTTCTCCCCAAATAGCATTTGTGTCTCTAGTAACTTGAATGACTACTTGGACAGGTATAATATTTTGGGTTTATAATCTTTTTTTTTTAAATAAAATACATTGCAGAATCAATATCTATTGGCATTTAGTGAGGAAGGTGGCATTTGCTGGGAATCTAATTTTTATTCATAAGTGTTTTATATTTTCTATGTTGGATATATTCAGTGTGATGATTTTTATAGAGTGAAAAGGATAGGTAATATAGATTAAATATAAATATAGATATTTATTAAGTATTATTAAATATTATTAAATATAGATATTTTTAATGTAATAAGGTTGTTTTTGTTTTTGTTTAATTTTTTTTATTTTCTGATTTGGTTTTCCACAATGAATCACTCATTACATTTATTTGAACATTTTCTCTCCCTCCTTTTCTAACTACCTTAGTTAAGAAATACAAGTATGGAGTGGTCTCTTTGATGTATCTACCGCAGGGCTGTTCATTTTCTTACCATTCTGATCTGCTCCCTAACAATTAGCTCTGAATTCTGGGGCTGGGAGAATTTCTTACGTTTATTTCCTACTTTACCACCATATTTTTTTGCAGCATAAAAACAGTTGTTTGCTGAGTACTGCAGTTTCCAATTCACCATGTGACTCTTTCATTTGAAAGCAATCTTTCTTTAGGGTTTTCTCTTTATAGATCTCTTGAAAAGATGAATCCTAATTTGTATAAAATCCTAACTTGTCCTATTTCTTAGAACAACACTATTAATAGGTATGATGTTATTTTCTTAGCTCACACTTGTAGAATGAAATCTATGCATTGTTAATAAGAGTTAATAGCAAATTCAAGTTGAGATTGGATTGTCAAAGATTGATATAGGTCCTAATGCAAATGTCTAAGGACATACGAGGTGAGAAAAGAAAATTTTAGATATAATTTAGAGATTTTTTACCACATTAGAAAAGAAATGCTATAAACTAGGGAGAGCTGGGAAGTGGGGTGTGGAGCTGGAACACTAGCGTCAGTCATGGCAGGGAATTTTGCCTTCTGCCTATGTGTGTCTTTTCAATGGGTGGTGTGGCAGCCAGGAGTCAGCCTCAGCAGGGTCCCTCGTGCTTGCCTGGAATATCTGACTTCTTGAGAGCCAACTACAGCATATCTCCTGATTTTGCCTGTCAGAGCCTTCTGTTCCAAGAGGGCTCCAAGTCTAAGCCAAGAATAAACCCTGCCAGATGCACTCTCCTTTTTCTGGATTAAAGCACCCAGAATGTTTTCCCAGTGGCATTCCCAAGGTGGAAAACTCACTCCCAGTTGTCCCATGGTTCATCTTATGAATACAAATGGCACTCTGCCAGCATTTGACCTGACATGCTTTTCAGATAAAAAGTAACACATAAATTTGTTATTATTTTGTTTCCTTACACCCTACATAGCAAACAATTGTTTAATACTTCTAACATGGTGAGAAAACACTCCCCAATTTCATGTTTGTTTAGGTTTCTCTCCATTTTGTATTTCATTTGTCATTTCAGTTATAGGCAGGGTGGGAATGGCTAGAGAGTAACTAGGTGGCGGCCTGTGTCCAGGTTGACATCTCAACAAGGATATCTGCTCTCTATTTTAAACACAGATATTCTTTTTTTTCAATATATGAAATTTACTGTCAAATTGGTTTCCATACAACACCCAGTGCTCATCCCAAAAGATGCCCTGTTCAATGCCCATCACCTACCCTCCCCTCCCTCCCACCCCCCATCAACCCTCAGTTTGTTCTCAGTTTTTAAGAGTCTCTTATGCTTTGGCTGTCTCCCACTCTAACCTCATTTTTTTTTCCTTCCCCTCCCCCATGGGTTTCTGTTACGTTTCTCAGGATCCACATAAGAGTGAAAACATATGGTATCTGCCTTTCTCTGTAAATACAGATATTCTTATCAGACATTAGTTCTTAGAACTTGAAGTTATCTTCTGTTTATAATGCACAGTACAAAAATAGAAATTTCTTTCAACTTTAAAAGTCTCTTTTGGTAGAAGTTCCCTTTAATATAAAATAGCAACAAAGAAGCATTGATATTGAGACAAGTATTAAAAAAGTCATGCTGCATCTTAGGAAACTACATATAAGTTTTGTTATTTTTATTTTTCATTACTTCCAAGACCCTGTTAAAGAAACAATTTGTCTATGCCTAATATAGTACTTATAAAATGAGCAAAGAACTAACCTTTTCCTATTTGACAGAGTAATCAGTACCTATTCAGTATCAAGTGATAGAAATTGATGGAAATGTAATTAAAAGTTTGTAAGAGAGAGAGAGAGAGAGAGTGACAAAGGAAATAATCCGGCACATAAAAGTGAATGCCCAAGGAATTCTCTGCTTAAGGAGAGCTGAATCTGAAGGATCAAATGTAAGCTCTGTTTATTTCTATATCTGCTGCTTTTGTTTGCAGAAGTGGCATAGCCTAGGGCTTAAAAACAACTGATAGATGTTATTGTGAATATCATGGCTAAAATCAACATTATCCCTAGCACATGATTCTATGTTATAGTTTAAAGTGGTTTTATTGTTTTGTTATTTTTTCATAGTACATAAGAGAATAATTTCATTCAATAATAACATATTGATCACCTATAATGTGTCAGGCAATAAGTTGGTCACCAAAGCACACAAAGATCATAAGAAAGTTTATCTTTCAATTTGTCTCTATTTCAGAAAATGAAATATGGCATTAATAACTAATCAGTAAAGATGACATATATTACAAAATGAAATTAATATTAAAGAGTGCCCCTACTGTCCACATAAAAACACATTTTACTCAAAATCTATATGATAAAAAAAAATTAGCACACCATTCCTCCTTCATTAGATGGAAACTGTGTACGAAATCATTCGTTCTGAGGCCAGTGGTTATAGAAGTTCATAGGGTTATGGAAAGCTACAGAAATGTTAATGCACAGTTTTTATGTTTTTAATAGTCCTCTCCTGATAGAGCAGTAAATAATAACTTCCTCTAATGAAGGTTTACACTGTGTCAACCTGCTGTCTTTTATTGCTTTGAAACTCCCTCCAGATAACCCACGTCCATCCTGGGCCTGTGCTCTTGTACCCACATATTGTCAAGAGCTGAGCTGGAGAGAACTGGTTGATGAAAATGGCAAGCCAAATTAAAGTAACCTTTCTGACTTTATGTACTAGCTGCAGTACTATAAGCAAGAAACCAGGAATAAAGCATCCACACCATCAATGTTCCATTTATACCCACAGAACCATACCAAGTGAAGATTCAGTTAGGTTGGGGAATCATCTCATTGCCAGTGTATACCTGAATAAAAGGCTCCTGAGACTCGATGAACCTGGATCTGAGAGGAAAAGGGTAAAAGTGGAAAAGTACCAAGTACTGAGTCAAAGTAGAGAAAGGTATTTTCAAGGCATCTCACCTCCCCATAATAAAGCAGAGGCAACTGAAAGAGGCCTCCACTGAAAGCCCCCACAAGGTAGCCTCCAAATTGAGGCATGTGGGCTACACATGCCCTATGCTTAGGAGCATGTTCAACCAGGGGCACCTGTGTCCTTAACTGTAACTTCCTTAAGACCTACCGCAGGGCCCTAGCTGTAGATCAATTTTGTGTGGAGAGGACAGTCTTGCACCATGAGACCTGGAAGTTAAGTCCTATGGAATCGCCTATGGTCAGGCTTAAAAAAAAACTCACACAGGATTTTGGCCTTATTTAAGAGAGCACACTTGAAAATTTTCCTTTTCCTTGGCTTTCTCCTGCAGTTGACATTTCAAACCTGCATTTGAAATTCATACCATTGGATGTCACTATTTTATTTAACTTGTTACTCATTTGCACACCCAGTAAACCATCAGGGTGCCCCACAGTTATGTCTTTGAGCATCTTTTCCACTCTGAACTATCCTTCTCTCTTTTGATTTCACAATGCCTAACATGGATTACTTACAAATGTCTTTTTCTTGCTCAGACTACCTTTCAGAATTAAATACATAATTTTAGCTTTCGTTTGGGCATATTCTTTAATATGTCACACAGGAACAACTTCAGACACATCATTGGTTAGTATCTGTCACCTATCACATCCATTAGTCACTGAGTGTTGTTGAATATATTTTTTAAATAATTCTTGATTGTCTCTAGCACATCTCACGCTTCATTTGCTGTAGGTCTTTTTTATTGGTCTCCATGAAATTTTGTATTTTTATTCCAATTTTGATTTCCTGTTCTCTTTCTTTCTGCTTTCAATTCTTTCTACTGATAACAGGTCTTTTCAGCACATGTATTAGTCAAGGCTATCTTAAATCTTACAATCTTAGAAGCTCTCTGATGTCCCCAAGATAGACTAGTTCTAGACTCTAATTTTCTATTTCTTTCAAATTCTGACTAAAACATAGCAACTTGAGCTTTTAATTTTTCTATTTTCAGATTATCTTTCTTTGCTATTCATACCTTTGAACAAACCCTTTTTCTTGACTGAGAAACATCGTATCATTTTCAACTCCCATGTAGCTATTAAATAGGTTTAATTTAAATATCACCTTCTATCTCTCCTCAGGGATTACTCTGTATACACCTCACAGAGCTAATAATCATCATAGCATTCTCTGATTATGTGTTTACAGGTTGATTTCCTTGCTAGATTGTGAACTACTCAAAGGCTGGATGTTTCATTCATTTCTGTGTTTCTAGATACTAAATATGTGTCTGACACATAAAAAAAAGCTAATGCATGATTTTACATAAAGGAATATTAATTTTAAAATACTTATGATTACTAAAGTACTGATATATTTTGCAAAATATAGAGGTATTTTAGTAAAAATCCCCTTGTAAGATATATACATTTCCTTTTTTACAGCTAATACTGCCTCCTATTGTCATATTCAAAAGCATCTATCAAGTAGACATATTTATCTGTATAAAGTATCACAAGCTGTAAATAATGCTTTCAGCATATTTCCTATCCTCTAGAAAATTAAAAATTAAGACATATGGTTTATCCCTGAATTAAGATACTTTGCCAAGAAAAATTCACAAGTATTTGCTTAGAAAAATGTGTGAGAAAAAATTAATTAACTACGTGAAATATTTTCAATATACTAAATTTATTTTCCCCAGTGTATAATTTCTGTATCCAGTGAAGCATGAACAATAATGATACATGTCTGCTTTTGTAAATACAACTTACATTGTTTTACTTCACATTAAAATATAAGCTATTATTAAATAAGCTAAAGTGATGTAAATATAATTTAATTTTAAATATCAAAGCTGTCGTGTAACAAAGTACCATTACATGTCAATGAATTTTTTAAAAGTTTCACTTAAAACAGTAATAACAGAAGTTATTACAAAGTTAAAATTTTAAACTCATGGCAAGCTTAATCAAGTTGTTCTTCATTGCTTGAAATTATGCAACAACTAATTTTTCAGTATGCAAATTAGTGTCAAGTGAAAAATTTCAGGAATACATACCGCCCTTAAACTGTAGTAAAATGGCTCATTAAAAAATACACTTTTATGTAAATCATCATTTCTACTCATCTAACCAAACTCTAACAAAAAACTTAGAATATGTGTGGTATATGTTTAAGATCTGTTAAGAATTACTAACTTTAATCACTGCTAAATTGAATGCTAAGTCTAGTTGACTTGATAGCCAACCATTTTGGAATATTAGAAAGTATATAGTATTTGGAGCATGAATACATAGGTTCAAGGACAAGCTGTGATACTTATGATTTCTCCAATGAGGGGGCAATTAACTTCCCTGACATTACTCATGTGAATTACACACACACACACACTGTGCTACTTTGTTCAAATCTTAGCTATATGCACAACTAAAGTGTGAGAAAACTATAGTTTTTTAGAAGACAGTGATGGAGAAGTTAATGATAGATGAAAGTAGAGACAATGTATAACAGACACTTTCTGTGGATAACATATAACCAAAACTACAGAATTAGAGGAGAAATTGGACAGCATGGAGTTCTTGGCACACTTTGTCTACCCAAAACATTCTAGCTAATTAAAGGATAAATAAATACATTAACTGGAAATTAAATCAATGCTGCTAATAGTACACTGTCTTTTTCAGAGTTCGTAGTTTGTCAGGCAGCTTTTTCAAGCCTGAGTCTAATTGTAAATTTTGGACAAGTTTTTAAATCTCTGTGCACCTTAATTTCTGATTAAAAAAATGTTACAAGAGTATAGGGGCTTGGGTGCCCGGTGGTTCAGTCAGTTAAGCATCTGACTTTGAGCTCAGGTCATGATATCATGGTTCATGAGTTCAAGTCCAGCACTGGGACCTATTTCTCCTTAATTGTAGACATTCTTCCAGTACTACACTATATAAGACACCTATCATGAGTCTGGTTTATATCCATTAAATGTTACAGCTGAAATGGATAGCAGGAATATTACTGGAAGCCATCCATATACCTAAGTAGTTATTCATGACTTTACAATACATAGAAATTATGGGAATCATAAAAATATATTCCATTACCTCTAAACTAAATGTGTTGCTAACTCAACCTCTCTTTTGTCAGAATCTTAAATGTCCATGGTCATTCTAGCACTATCAAACTGGAGAGATATTAAGATCAATGGAAATCAAGATGGGAAGAAACAATATTCTTTACACATTGCAATGAAAATATTTTACTTTCACAAACTTTATAAAAATGTTTGCAAGGTCACCTGGGTGGCTCAGTTGGTTAAGCGTCTGACTTTGGTTTACGTCATGATCTCACAGTTCAGGAGTAGGAACCCGGCGTCAGGCTCTGTGCTGTCAGCTCAGGGCCTGGAGCCTGCTTCAGATTCTGTGTCTCCCTCTCTCTCTGCCTTTCCCCTGCTTGTGCTTTCTATCTCTCTCTTTCTCTCTCTCCCTCAAAATTAAAATAAAAACATTAAAAAATGTATGCACATATGAACACATTAGTAAGACTCCACACAAGTTAGGGGTCCTAACATTTAAATTTTATTAACCTTATGGTAAAATCTGTTTCCATTAGCACGTCTTCCTGTTTTTTTTTTTTATCAGCCTTTTTGAATAGAGAATTATGCAATGTTCACATCAATACCCCTAACTAACACTCTTACGGCTGACTATGACAGCTGAATCATGCTGTGTTCTCCTTTTAATTTTCCTGTGCAACATCATTTTGATAACTTCTTTGGTTGCTCGAGTTAATATTTGTCTTATGTGTATGTTTACTTCATTTCCTATGTACTTATCATTAAGTTTCTATCACATTATCCTCTGGTTGTTTAAACTTGTTTTCAATGCTTTTAAAACATCATGTTTTTAGCAACCTTTTGAAAAAGCTCTCTCTCCTGCAAAGAACTGACCCTTTTGCATCTGCAGGTCTGCTATAGCGCTCTCATCCTGTGATCTCCTTGACGATAATTCTAGGAGTTTCCTTTATTCTTTTGTGCTCCAGTCCTCTGTTCACTAGATCCCACAGTTTTTTCTTTCTTAGTTTCCTCCCTAAATGTATGCGAAATATTTCTTCCTCTACTTTCTTGGCAAATGGGATGAGGAGGTAGATCTTTTGAGAATCGAATACCTAAAAAATTTGTATATTAAAAACTTGTATTTAAGTACTAATTTACTGAGCATAGAATTCTAGGCTATCCGTAGAATTCTAGCTGGAAATATTGTTTTTCCTTAAAACTTTGACAATATTTCTCGATGACATAGTGGCTTTCAGTGTTGCTGATGGCTAACATTGTGACCCTTGAACTCATGTGTAAACTCTTCCCTAAGAGAGAAAAACAGAACAAAATAAAACACAGAGTCTCAAAATTCATTAAGGTGAGATGATATAGGTAAAAGCCTGTAGAGTACGGTCTTTTGCAGCCATGGGTATAACAAGAATTTGGCTGAGAGGTAGGGCACAGAAAATATCTGATAAGTGTGTCAAAGTTAAAGTACATCCTTGTGAAACTCAAGAACACTGTGGATAAAGAGAAGATTTAGAGAACTCCTATAGAGATAGAAATCAAGTTATGTACATCAACAATCAGAATGGCTTCAAACTTCTTAATCACAACACTGGAAACCAGGGAACAGTCCTGAAGTATTAGGACATCTAAATACCCCTATAGGGTTGATCTCTAGCTGTCCACAGCAGTGATTACACATTCTATGCTGATTTTTCTTTCTTGCTTTCTGTTTTCAGCTTCCCTGCCACCCCCAACCCCCACACCCCTTTCCTTTCAGGAATCATCTCCCAAACAACCTGCAGCCAAATCCTTGTCTCATGCTTTACTTTCAGCACCGAGGTTGACAGAATACATTTATTGACTAGGGACTATATGACCCTTTTAAACCAAATATTACATTTTTATAATTCTGTAAAATTTTCTTTATTTGTTTGAAGTTTTCCCCTTTTTTCTAAAATTTATTTTATTTGCGTATGGAGCATCCTGGACACATCCTTTATTATTATTTTTCAATCTGCTTTCTCCAACTTGTCTCCCCTTGTCTTCTTTTGCCCTTATTCTTATTATTTTATTTTATTTTTTTTAATTTTCTTTTAACATTTCTTCATTTTTGAGAGACAGAGACAGAGCATGAGCAGGGGAGGGACAGACAGGGAGGGAGACACAGAATCCAAACCAGGCTCCAGGGTCTGAGCTGTCAACACAGTCTAACATGGGACTTGAACTCAGGAACTGTGAGATCATGACCTGAGCTGAAGTCAGACACTTGATGGACCGAGCCACCCAGGCGCCTCTTGCCCTTATTTTTAAATTAATTTTTTGAGAATTGTAGATTCACCTGCAGTTGTGATACACAATATAGAGAAGCTCCATATTCCTTTTATCCAGTTCCTCCAATGGTAACATCTTACAAAACTCTACTACAATATCACAACCAGGTTGTTGCCAGTGATACTGTCACAACACAGAATATTGCCATCACCACCAAGACCCCTCATGTTGCCCATTTGTAGCCCACCCATTTCTCTCCCACTCCTAATCCCTCATCAGTCACTGGAAACTACTAATAAATTTCTTATCTCTAGAATTTTAATATTTCAAAAATGTTATATAATTTTTTAACATTGTATTTATTTTTGAGAGACAGAGCATGGGGGGGGGGGGCCAGAGAAAGACAAGGAGATGCAGAATAGGTTTTTTTGATTAATTTATTTTTTCTTATTAAATTTTTCTTTTGTTAATTATCTTTTCCTTGTCAAATCTCATTGATTTATGTCCCCTAAATTTTCTTCTATGAGGTTTTTCTGAAAGTTTTGTAGTTTTACATTTTATATTTAAATCTATGATCCATACTGAGTTATTTCTGCATTAGATATTAAACTTAAGTTGTTTCATGTTTGCCTATGAATAATGCCTCGGCATTATTTGTTGAAAAGATCTTTCCTCCATTGAATTACTTTTCCACCTTTGTCAATAATAGCTGCATATGTTTATGTGAATCTACTTCTGGGTTCTTTATCTGTTCCATAGTGTCCCTTAACAAATACCACAGTCTTTATTGTTGTGACTACATAAGTCATGATATCAGGTGAACTTTTTTTTCCCACTTTATTTGTCTTTTCCTAGATTATTTATTCAAATTCCTTTGCCTTTCCCTATATTTTAATATCTAGATAGATAGATAGATAATAGCAAGATATATATACACATATACACAAATATATACATATAAATACACAAACACGTGCGTGTGTGTGTGTATACACAAAATATCTTGCTGGGATTTTAATAAGAATTGCATTAAATCTTTACATCAGTTTGGAGAGAATTGCCATTTATTGTATTGGGTCTTCCAAACCATAAACATAGCATGTTTTTGTATTTACCTTCTTTGATTTATTTCATCAGTGATGTGCAGTTTTCAGCATACAAATCTTATGTAGGTTTTGTTAAATTTGCACCTCAGTATATATGTTTTTTTGTAATTGTGGGTGACATTTTATTTTTAATTTTGGCTACCCATATTTGTTGCCGCTACACAAAAATACCAGTGCTTTTTGTATGTTATCTTTTATCCTGTGATTTGCTGAACTTACTTATGAATTCTAGGAGAGTTTTCTTTTTGTTTTCTTTTTAGATTTCTTGAGATTTGCAATGTAGACATTTAATCTGCCATTAGACAGAGTTTCATGTCTTTTTTATTTTTTGATCTGTATGAATTTTATTTGCCTTTCTTGCTTTATTGCAGAAGCTAAAACATCCAACATAATGATAAATAAGAATAGTGAGAACTGATATCTTTGCTTTGTACCTTACCTTAGGGGAAAAATATTCAATCTTTCACCACTCAATGTAATGTTACCGATTTTCAAATATTAAGCAAGACTTGCATCCCTGGAACAAACTCTATTTAATCATTATATAATAATTTTAATATGTATTGCTAAATTCTATTTACTAATATTTTCTTCAAAATTTCTTTATTCCATAAGGCATATTAGCCTGTGATTTTCTCTCCCTCCCCCCTTTTTTAATGCTATCTTTCTCTAGTTTTGGTATCAGTAGAATACAGCTTTATAAAATTAAATAGAATTGTTTCCTCCCCTTATATTTTCTGGAAGAAATTGTGTAAAATATGTATTAATTCTTCTTTAAACATTCGGTAGAATTTTTCAGTAAAAGCACCTTGAAATGAAAACTTCTATTTTGGTAGTTTTTAAATTACAAATTCATTTTCCTTAATAGTTATAGAGCTATTCCAATGATCTAATTGTTTTTCAAGGTCCAATTTCATCATGGTTGTTAACTTTGTGTGTAAAATTTTATATGACATTCTTTGTTACTGCTTTGATATTTTCAGGGCCTGTATTAGTACTCTTAGTTTCATTCCTGATATTGGTTATTTGTGTCTTCACCATTTTTTTTCATTTTCAGTTTTGCTAGGAATTTCTCAATTTTATTACACATTTTATTTATTTTTAAACAGAATATATGGATACATTACAGAATTTTATTTTTTAATATTTATTTACTTATTTTTTATTTTTGAGAGAGAGAGAGAGAGAGAGAGAGAGAGACCCTGCACACAAGCGGGGGAAGGGCAGAGACGGAGACACAAAATCTGAAGCAGGCCCCAGGCTCTGAGCTGTCAGCACAGACCCTGATGTGGGGCCAGAACCCACAAACTATGAGATCATGACTTGAGTCGAAGTCGGACACTAAACGACTAGCCACCCAGGTGCCCTTTATTAGACATTTTAAAAACTATTTGCTCTACTGATTTTCCCTTATTTTTCTCTTATCTTAATTATTTCCATCATTCTGTTCACTTTGAACTGATTTTGTTTGTTTTTATGTTCTTGAAGTGGGAGCTTAGATTATTGATATGACACTTTTTCTCTTTTCTAAGGTATATATTTATTATTATAATTTTCCCTCTTAGCAATTTTTTGACATGTATTTTATTTACCTTCATTCAAAGAATTGCTTTACTTTCCTTGAAACCCCTTCTTGACCCATGGATTATTTTGAACTGTGTTGTTTAATTTCTAAGTGTTTGAAGATTTCTTGCTTTTTGATTTCTAGTTTGCTCTATTGTGCACAGAGAAAAATATTCTGTATTGTTTCAATGACTTTAAATTTGTTAAGGACTTTTTATAGCCTGAAACCTGGTCTCTCTAATATATGTTCCATGAGACTTGAAGAGAATATATATTCTATCATGTTGAGTGGAGTGTTCTATAAATGTTGGTTAGACTGTGTTTGTTTATGGTGTCTTCTAAACCCTTGCTGATTTTCTGTCAAGTTCTGTCAGTTGGATTATTTATTTAAATATTTTTCAGCCCCACCTAGTTTCCCCTCTGCTTTCAGAATCCAATGCCGTGAATTTTCAATCTGTTGGTATATTTCCACGTATTGCTCAGTCTGTCAATTTTGGAGGGGCTGGGGTGAATTATTTTCTATTTTTGTCTCATCCAGCTCACTGATTATTTCCTTTCTCCTCTTCATTCTATTGTTGTACCCCTCCATTCAATGCTTTTTAAAAAAATGTTTAATGTAGCTATTTTACTTTTTCATTCTAAAATTTTCATTTGCTTCTTCTTTATTTTTGAACTTTTTTGCAAAAACTTTCTATTTCTTTGTTGACTTTTATACTTTTTCATTTGTCTTAAGTGTCATTATTATTTTAAGCAATTTTATGGTGTAAAAATAATTATTGGATATTAGTAATATTTCTCTCCTCATGGTATTAGCACTCACTGACTATCATTTTTTAATTAACTTTGGGATCTTTTTAGTTCTTGGTATGATGCGTGATATTTATTGGAACTTGGACATGGTGTGTATTATTTTATGAGATTCTGGATTTTACTTAAACCTTTTGCTTTAACTAGCTTTTTCTAAGACAACTTTGACAGAGAAAGAGAGGGTGTCACCTCATTACATGAGGTAGGGGTACCAGCCCAGCTTCTCTACTTGGCCTCTGTCGACACTTGGGGGGGTGGGCTTATGGGAGGTAGGGATTTCAGCTCCATCCTAGGCTTCCACTGATACCTCCCTATTTGAGATGAATAGGAGTGCCTCCACACTACTTCCAACAGAAATGGAGTAAAAATACTGATTCTCCACTAGGCCTTCTTTGAGACTGTCCCTGATCACTACAATATGGGGAGAGAAGTATGTTCCTCACATGATTTCCTTTGACTCCATCTTTGGAAGTAGGGTTGCTCATCATTGCCCTGGAGAGCTGAAAGTTCTGGCTTCCTTCTTGATCTTCTCTGCAATCACTGCGCCTGGAGGTTAGAGCACCTTGTTACAGCTTGTTAAGGAGAAAAGTCTAGGTTCCCCACTTGGCTTTTGGCAACGTGAATGGAAGTGTGGCCATAGGTCTTCTGGGACATTTGGCTGAAGTGGAGCAGTAATTGCCTAAAAGTTTACTGTCTTATTAGGTTACTTTTTTTTTTGTCTTTTGGCTAGAGAGAGCAGGTTTTTGTTGGAGCTTTATTCGTCTACACCCATTAGAATATCCAGGTTTATGGTTTCTTCAACATCTGCCTTGGAGTGCAGGAGACAAAAAAAAAAAAAAAAAAAAAAAAAAAATTGTAGGGAACTTAGCACCATGTCATTTTTCAGGTCCCAAAGTCCTTAATGGGTCTGCCTTTTCTCCACCTTTCAGAGTTGCTTTTCTGTTTTGTTTTGTTTTGAACATATATAATGTCCCAAGTTTTAGTTGTATTTACTTGGAGAAATAGAGAAATGTATGTCCATTCCATCTTCATGGAAACAGAAATTGTTTCTTCTTGTTTTCTCTCCACTTTGGAAGATTTCAATTCCTGTACTGTGACACATTTTTAAATTCTGCTATTATATTTTTAAGGGCCAAGAACGCTTTTTATTACCAAGAATATTCCAGATTTATAATACCTTGTCTGTTACATAAATGCAATATCTTTTTTTTATATCAAAGGACAATTTCATCTTAGATTTTGATCTTTGTGTTTTATTTCTTAAAGATTTTTTGATGATTATTTGGTTTTAGTCTTTTAAATTAAAGGCATTTATTGGATATCTGGTGATTCCAGAGTTTCTCTTCATATTTAAGACCAAGACAATAAAAGTTGAATGGGAGCTCTTTCCCCATAGATATAATTTACCAACAAAGGGATCCATTTTCCTGAAGTCTAAATATTGTCTTTTATTCTCTTGAAATATTTGGACTCCATGGAGGTAAAAATCCCAATATTCTGCTTATAATACATTGTATATGCAGTATATAGTACATATAATAACTTGACTGCCCTCTTTTGGTGAACCAAGTAATACAGAGACCCCTTAATCCTTGTATATGTTATGAAATATGTGTGTGTGTGTCTGTGTGTCTATGAATTTTTTAAAAATCAGTCTCCTGCAGAATACTAACAGCCAGTTGTACTTGGAATTATAACCAAACAATAAACTCTGATTTTATTTTTGAGAGTAAGATTCCATTCTGTTTTGTGAGCGATTTACTCTATCATGATGTAACAAAGATAGAAAATTACTGCTGTCTTCCAGTGGTCGATGAACACACCAATTTCTGGCCACTTTGGATTATCTGTATAGATAATTGGCATACTATTTTTACTTTTCAGCTCTCCTTCTTTGAATTCAGCTTTCTAGAGCATGCTAGGCTAACTAGCACACTTTGCACATTTCAGTGTCCAGAAGAATAAGTTTTAATTTCCTCTCATATCTTTGTGTTTATTAATTTTTGCTGCCTTTGGTCTTTCTCCTAGATATTTATTGTGTTTCAGCAGCCAGAAACCTAAGTGGTTACACTGGCAGAGCTAAATCCAGATTACTTAAGTAAACAGCCTGTATTCTCCATGAATCTTTAAAATACTTTTTCCATGTTAACATAGAATGATCCACTAGCTATCTTTTGTTGGGTTGTTTCTGTATTCATCAGAGTGATTTTTCTTGTGCATTGTACAAAGTTTTCCATTTGATATAACATGATGCTGGAGTAGAAGCATTTTTTTCAGTGTTATAAACCTTAACCATGGGCTTATTCATGGCAGGGTTATGTAGAATCTTATTGTGAGGTAGACATTACAAAGTAGATCTGGTTGTTGAAACTAAGATAAGTTGCTCCTTCATTTCACTTCCTCTTTTCAATTAACCACCTCTCCCTCTGCAATTTTCTTGATTTTCTAACAATAGAATATTATGAAGAGCTATATCTCTCTTTCTCTCCCCCCCTTTTGGTAATGGCACTATTTAGTATTATAAAATAACATATTAAGAGTAGAAGCACAGTTTTGTCTTGCTTAGCTTTGAATTGGTTTCTTCTGTTTCTTTGAGACTTTGAAATATCAGAGTTCCTATGTTGCTACTTGCTTAAAAATCTTATTTTTGTATTTGTAGTTGAATTTTTTATCTCAACTGTCAACAGATCATTTTATTCCAACTGTGCCTTCTTACAGACACATTAAGAGCAATTCCCAGTGGTGCTTTTGGCTTGCTTAGAATTCATAATCAGGACCTTTCAAGCTCCAAATACCTAGGAGATTCTCCACTCAACCTGTACATGGAAGTTTGGCAATTCCTTCCTGGCAGAAGACAGAAGATTAAAAGAAGTCAACCACCTTTCACATGATTTCCCCTTCAGATAGAATGTTTTCAGTTCATTGAAAGTTCTAAGTCTCTGCTTTGAAATGTTGGAGAATTCTAAGTCTCTGCTTGGAAATATTGAAGTAAGCAATATTGACCTCAATGTTACTATTGAATCCTTTACACAAATTCTGTTTCAACACACAGGAAATAATACTAATTTGTCAAATAAATGCTTGGTGTATTTGTGAAAACTGCTATCTATAAAGAACAGTTCTACAAACATCATGACTTGTGTGTATGTAATATAAATAATTACCCTTGCCGCAATGCCCTCTCCTGGAGGGAGACACGCATGCAATCATCTCCCTTTATGAAGAACAACAATGGTGTTAATATTCCAGAAACGTTAGTAGTTATCACTATAACCACTGATATTTGAATTTCTGGTATGATTTTTTATAGTTACATTTCAATACATATTTTTAAATCTTTTAGGGACCAGAATACTGCAAAGACCTAATACACATTGTGGAAAATCTAAAAGGCTCTTTAATTTCACCATGGTATATGTTCTAACCCCTATTCTTCTATTTCTAATCTTTATTCATGACCTAGTGCAACTGAAGACTTTCCTTCTCAGCAAAATACCAATTTATTTATTTCCTAAATTATTCATCTGCCTTTACTTTGTTTCCCTTTCTGATTACAAACAGCAAGCAATGCCATTCCATTATTGTAATTTTCATTTCTTTCAATTATTTTTTTTTTAGTTTTGAGTGTTCATCTTGCACTGTTAAATTTAGTCTTTAGTATTTATTTATTTTGATATTCTTATAAGTTGAATTGTTTTCTTAGTTTTATTTTTGGCATGTTCACTGGTAGTACACAATTTTTTTGTATCAACGTTGTATCCTGAAAACTTTCTCAATGTGTTTATTAATTCTATTCATTTTTTTAAGTGGGAGCATTCCTCGTGATTTTCTAAATATAAGATCATGCCATTTATGAATACAAATCGTTTTACATTATCATTTCTAGTCAATACACAATTTTGTTTTCTTTTTTTTACAGACAGAGAGAGAAAAAGAGCACGAACAGGGAAGAGGGGTAGGGGGAGAGAGAGAGAATCCCTAGCAGGCTCCATGATCAGCATGAAGCCCAACATGGGGTTCAATCCCAGGACTCTGTGAACATGATTTGAGTCAAAATCAAGAGTAGGATGCTCAACTGACAGAGCCACACTGGCACCCCTTGATACAAATGTTTTTAAGCTTGCATAAATCCCAGACCTAAAGAATTTCCAGACAGATGTCCTATTTATCGATATGTAAACTTACTTTCCCAGATTATTATGATTTAACAAGTTGGGAAACACTGTGGTAATCTATTTGCATTACTTTAATATGAAAACAATGTCATACATTGAAATATGTGAATTAAATAATATCCCAAGGTTATGTGATTCACGAATCAATTCCTGCAGCAATGCCATCCAGCAGTTCTTCTCAAAGGTTAAATCACACATGATTTACCTGGCAGCATTCTTAAAACTCAGACTGATTCAGTTGGCTCGTAGAGACACCCGAGATTTGGCATTTCCAGTCTCTCGAGAAGAAAAATTGCCAATGGAGATACGGCCTGTAAAAGATTCATCTTGTACAGTTTTGCATCTGAAGCAACTAGTTTTGTTTTTGCTGTTTTTATTTTAAACATATTTTAAAGTGTATTCACTTATTTTGAGAGAAATAGTGAGTGGGGGAGGTACAGAGGGAGAGGGAAAGAGAGAGAATCTCAAGCAGGCTCCACACTGTGAACAAAGGGCCCTATGCAGGGTTCAGTCTCAAGAACTGTGACATCATGATCTGAGCCAAAATCAAGAGTCAGACACTTAACCAAATGAGCCACCCAGGTGCCCCTTTTAAACATTTTTATTTTTTTATTTTTACTTTATTATTATTTTTTAATTTATTTATTTTTGAGAGAGAGAGACAGAGCACAAGGAGAGGAGTGGCAGAGATAGAGGGAGACACAGAATCTGAAGCAGGCTCCAGGCTGTGAGCTGTTAGCACAGAGCCCAACGCAGGGCTCAAACTCACAACCCATGAGATCATGACCTGAGCCAAAGTTGGAGGCTTAACCAACTGAACCACCCGTGCTTCCCTAAATATTTTTTAAATTAAGGTGAAATTAACATAATGTAAAATTAATAATTTTTAAATGAACAGCCCAGTCATGTTTAGTACATTCACAGTGTTGCACGACCACCATCTCGACGTATCTAATTCAAAATATCTTCATCATCCAGAAAGTGAACCTAACACTTTAAACAGCTGTTGTCTTCTTTCTTTCTATCCCTAATCTTTGGCATTCACCAATCTTCATTATTTGTCTATGGCTTTATCAATTTTGAATACTTCATGTAAATAGAGTCATACAATATGTGATATTTTATGTCTAGCTTATTTCATTTAGTATAATGTTTTTGAGACTTATCCATGTCATAATATGTATCAGTACTTCACTCTTTTTTTTAAATGTTTATTTATTTTTGAGAGAGACAGTAAGATCATGAGTGGGGGAGGGGCAGAGAGAGAAGGAGACATAGAATCAGAAGCAGGCTCCAGGCTCTGAGCTGTCAGTACAGAGCCCGATGCAGGCCTTGAACCCAAGAACCTGAGCTGAAGTCGGAGGCTCAACCAAATGAACCACCCAGGCACCCCAGTACTTCACTGTTTTTAAGATTAAATAATGTACCATGTTATGTATACACCACAATCTGTTTTTCCGTTCATTTCCTGATGGATATTTGGGGCATAGCCTTTTGACTGTTGTGATTGGTGCTGCTACAAACATATGTATGTACATGTTTGTTCAAAAACCTGTTTTCAACCATATCAGTTATATATGTGTATATATATGTGTGTGTATACACACACACACACACACACACACACACACATATATATATATATATATATATATATATATATATGACTGGAATTGCTGGGTCAGAAAGCTATTCTTACTTTTTGAGGAACCACCAATATTTTCCCGAGTGAACCATTTTATATTCCCACCTTCAATGTATGAAGGAACAGAATTTTCCATATCTTTGCCAACTCTTGTAATTTTTCATTTTTTTATATAGCCATCCTAGTGGGTATAAAGTAGCACCTCACTGTAGGTTTTGATTTGCATGTCCCTAAGGACTAATGGTGTTGAGAATATTTTCTGTACTTATTGGCCATTTATGTATCTTCTTTGGGAAAATGTCTAATCAAGACTTTTGACCATTTAAAAATAAGGTTTTCTTTGCTACTGAATTTAAATGTTCTTTATATATTCTGGGTACCAGATGTTTATTAAATATATGATCTGTAAACATTTCCTCACATTCTGTCCTTGTCTTTTCACTATTCATACAGCATGCAACTGTCTTTTTTTATTCAGTCGTAATTTATCTCTTCACTGTTCATTTTGTTATTATACAGATTGTTTTCTTTTCCTCCACCCATTTTCTTAATAAATTGGGAATTAATCAATTAGATTTTACCTATAAAATTCACAAAAAAATGAAATCTAGGGGTGCCTGGGTGGCTCAGTTGGTTCAGCGTCTGACTTCGGCTTAGATCATGATCTCTCGGTTCATCGGTTTGAGCCCTGCATCAGGCTCTGTGCTAACAGCTGGGAGCCTGGAGCCTGCTTCAGATCCTGTGTTTTGCTCTTTCTCTGCCCCTCCTCTGCTCCTGCTCTGTTTCTCTTTCTCTTTCTCAAAAATAAATAAACATTAAAAAAAATTTTTTAATGAAATCTAAAGTTAACCATTTTTCCACTCATTCTAAAGAGTAAGCTAGTAGACATAATAATGCTTTACAAATTATTTTCCCCCTTTTATTTTATTTTTGCCTAGGATTTTAATCTTTTTTTAATCCCAAATAACAGATATTATGATTATTTTATATAATCACTTAGATTTATCTGTGTGTTTACCTATTTATTAGTTCAGCATACAGAAAATATAACTATATTTTCTAAGCCAATAAATGATTGAAAAAGCAGCTTTATTTTTTTTACATGTTTGCAAATTTATGTAATGTCTGTCTTAATAGAAGATGGCTAGATTCTTGTCTGCTTCTGCATTCAATTGGTAGTGATATAGTCTGTAGAAAATTCACTATATATTCATGAGGGAATGCGTGAAATAGACAGATGATGTTGTATTAGTATTGTGACAAAATCAGTTTTGACCTTGCAGAGTCCCTGAAAGTTCAGGTAAGCCCAGGAAAGGCTGGACCACATTTTGAATACTAGCATGGAACCATATATAGAAAAGATGTTTCTTACTTCAGATCTAAGTACTGGGAGAAGTCTTGAAACCAGCATTTCTTTATTAAAGATTTGGTAAAAACAAAGTCTAGACACCTTGCTAAAGAATATCAAAGGTCTCCTACAATTACATGAATATGAATATGTCATCTCTCCCACCGGAATATAAGTATCTCAATGGTAATAGCTTTTAATTTTGTATCTATAGCATAAAGTTGATTCCCAGTAAATATGAAACTTATGTTTCACCCTGTTGCAAAATGAATTAAAGCTACTCAAAGCTCCATTTAGATTATGTTGCTTTTAGAGCATTTAAATGGTCAACAGATGGAAATTGTAAAGTGTTACAGACCTTTTGAGAGACTATTACTCATAACAACAACAAAAATATATTTCTGCAAAATTCCTGCACAACCCTTCTCCTCTAGAAAAAAACAAATCTGCACTCAGATAATCTAGGACCAGTTTAACTGAAATGATCCTCAGGTGTTTTAAATCTGATTTATAGCATTTTCTTTACTTCTACTTTCATCCTGTGTAGTCTCTCACCAACAGCAAATTGTCTTACTTATTTGGTTTGGTACATTAATGGGCTAATATTGTCTGTCCACATTTCAGAAGAAAAGTTAACATGTTTTTATTTTCAAATATATAATTGTATTGATTTGATAAATTATGAAAGTAATTTAAAATTATTTATGAAATAAAATACCTGTGTTCAGAGCACACAAAAAGTTGCCTTTAATACTCATCAATCCTAACATGGTCCTAAGTCACCACGAAGAATGTTGTTTCAAGAAA
The DNA here is from genome assembly GCF_027475565.1 of Acinonyx jubatus. NCBI lineage: Eukaryota > Metazoa > Chordata > Mammalia > Carnivora > Felidae > Acinonyx > Acinonyx jubatus. Next base: position 90,100,373 of record NC_069385.1, on the reverse strand, counting down.
CCTTTGATCAAAATAAGTAAATATTCAAACATTCAAATACACATTATATCATTATAATAATTATTTAAGACAGTTATTATTTTTTTTTCTTTTCATTTTCTGGACCCAAAAAAAAAGGTAATTATTGTTTACAACTGAAACAATTATCATTAACATTTCAATTTTATTTAAATTAGTCCCTAATGTTCATTTTATCATAACAAAGTTAAGAAAATCTAAAGTAACTAGAAAAGACTGGGTTACATAGAATCTTCTTCATCTATGATTACATTTGCCCTATTATATTTTGGTGTTCCAGTAAGTCAAATGCTTGTATACTTCTGATAAATGTTTCAGTGAGAAAGAATCATCTTTGTCTTCTTGCCTTTGGAGATCTCAGCCTCATTTTTGTTTTTCTTTCTTCTTTCTCTTCCTTTTTCTTTCTTTCTTTCCTTCCTTCTTTCTTTTTCTTTCTTTCTTTCTTTCTTTCTTTCTTTCTTTCTTTCTTTCTTCTTTCTTTCTTTCTTTTCTTTCTTTCTTTCTTCCTTTTCTTTCTTTCCTTCTTTCTTCCCTTTCTTTCTTTCTTTCTTTCCTTCAGCCTTATTTTAAAACAAGTGCTCAGTATATCTGTGGTGAGCCAGGCTCTTTAGTTAAGTGGGTTTGCTTTCTGAGATAAGTAGATTGAATCATGTTTCAATAAATTCTATGAATATTTCGCATATTCTTGGAATGATAGATGGGTTTTGACTTTGGGTTTTTTTTAAATGTTTATTTAGTTATTCTTTAGAGAGAAAGCAAGCAGAAAAGGGGCAGAAAGAGAGGGAGAGAGAGAATCCAAAGCAGGCTCCTCACTGTCAGCGCAGAGCTCGACACAGAGCTCAATCCCACAAACCCATGAGATCATGACCTGAGTGGAGCTCAAGAATTGGATGCTTAACTGACTGAGACACCCAGGCACCCCTCACTTTGGTTTAATCCAGGCTAAGTGACAGTGGCTACTTGGACACCAGCTACTCAGGATTATAAGGCTGCAGGGCAAGGAAATATCGAACCAATGTTTTGCATATTCAGACACTGGCTTAAAACTTGGAATCAAGGTCACCGAGATGAAAATATCAGAGAAAAAAATCAGTAATATCATGTAGGAGGTTAAAAATGGAATTATATGGTTGTAATTGGCTATTTTTTTATGGAGACTAACTTATGGAAAATTTTGAATGTCAGTAAATCTTAAATGTCTTGAATGTCATTTGATAGCTGAGAGAAACCATTAAAGTTTTTTCAATATTTTCATGAAGTGCATTCTAACAGTATTTTATTGGAGTGTGAGCTATGTTTGTAATGGTCATAATACTCTTTTTGTTGTTGTTTTATAAGTGAATTATTATTTTCAAACTCAGCTAATATTGTAGCTTCTCTTTATGAGTTTTTTAAACATCCCCATCTCATTCTCCAATAAACAAAGGACACAGTCTCTCTCCTTTGACTTCTAAGATACTTGATCCATACTTCTTTTAGGGCACTTTGGACATACTCTCTGTCATTGTAATTATTTATGTGCACATCACATATCCATTGGTGGGAAACAGGATTCTTGGATCTGATTCATTTCTGTATAGTGCCTTCTAGAGTAAGTTGTTTTAAAAAATGTTCAATAAGTATTGATTTGTTGAAGAAATCATTTTGTTAGAAAATACAAGTTACCAAAGACAGGGCTTTGACACAAAAATAGTAGAAATATGGGGCATCCGGATGGCTCAGTCAGTTGGGTGTCCAGCTTTGACTCAGGTCATGATCTCACAGTTCGTGGGTTTGAGCCCCACGTACAGCTCTGTGCTGACAGCTCAAAGACTGGAACCTGTTTCAGATTCTGTGTCTCCCTCTCTCTCTGCCCCTCCCTTGCTTGCTTGGTCTCTCTCTCTCTCTCAGAAATAAATAAAAACACTAAAAAAATGTTCTAAAATAGTAGAAATATTATAGAGGACTCATCAAAGAAGTGCCTGAAAACCACCAAGAGTGAACCCTAAAATAAACTATGAACTCTAAGGAAAATATGCTGTGTCAATGCTGGCTTTTCCTTGTAACAAATATACCATTTTGGTGAGTGTTGATAATGGGGGAGTCTCTGTATTTTGGGGGCAGGTATTTTTGGGCAATCTGTGTACCTCCATCTCAATTTTGTTGTAAACCTAAAACTGCACTAAAAAAATTAAGTCTGAAAAAAAAAAAAACCCTGAATGTTTGGGATGATGAAGCAAATTTTCACTTTTACTAGATGTTTTAGTATTGTGATTTGTGAGTAACTCAGCCCAAATTCCAGATTCATGATCATTTTGGGGGAGAGAAGGAGAGAAGAAAAAAAGAAAAAAAAAAACCCAATTTGTAGAAAAGCCAAATAAGCAGGGGTAGGCAAGGTTTTGTTTTCAATCTTATTTGCGTGACTATGCCTCTGACTCATAAACTGCTTCTATAGAAACACACTAAAATACCTGCTGAGAACCCATAGCTGCATTTTATTTTAATGCTGAAGCAAACTTTACTTCTGTTTATAAAAGATTTCACTTTTAAGGCCAGTTAAGAAAAGAAAAAACTTATTTGAGGCAAATTACAGAAACAAATACATAGGAGTTACAGCCTCAGTCTCTTTCAAATTACTTTGAATTTCTCTTAGAAAAAAATTCACTGTTTAATTCCATTTCTTATTTCCTTCCCCTAGGCATTGTGTATTATCTTAGTTGGGGTCACAGAAAGAATTTAGAATTCATTTTCCCTTTCATAAATGTGAAAAAGCTTGTAACAATGACTTTAGCGAGCTCTTTGCCTATATTTCATGTAAGCGGAGTCTTAAACTGGCTCCTGATAGAATAAGATGTCTACAATTTACACGCACAAATAGTATAGCACATTTAACTGTACATACGATGCAGAAGCTCTTTTTTGCCTCGATATTTTGGGCTTCTAGGTGATATAATCAATGCAGTGGCAGCACAGAGATTGGTTCTGGAAGAATCTGTGCTGTGATCATATAGCATGTGATATTTTAACTAATATCTTAAAATTATAAAATAGTGAAAACTCAAAAGTAGTAATGTATAACAATACAGCTTCAAATTTTATATAATTATCAGCATCATTGGGACCTAATTTTCATATCTATCTCAAAGGAGTAAGGAGATGCTTAAAAATTATTAAAATCTAGTTTAAAATTTTTTTTATGTTTTTATTTTTGAGAGAGACAGAGCACGAGTGGGGGAGGGGCAGAGAGAGAGGAAGACGGAATCTGAGGCAGGCTCCAGGCTCTGAGCTGTCAGCACACAGCCCGATGCGGGTTTGCGTTAGTGAACCCCGAGCTGAAGTCGGGCGCTTAACCGAGTGAGCCACTCAGGCGCCCCTAAAATCTAGTTTAAATTCCACGTTCTGATGATCATAAAACTTAAACAAGTTTTCGTCCTGATTATTGCTGCCCGTCCTAGTTATTGAAATACAACAAAGGGAAACTCTGTTCTATTTCTGTGCATGGCTTCTACCACGCACTGCTTCGTCCGGAAGCCACCGCTTCTAGTGGCTGTGACTCTCATCTTCTTACTTTTTCTCCCCGGGTGAGCATGGTTACTCCAAAGGTATCACAACCTCGTCTGTTAGCCAAATAAGAATCTCCTTTTCAAGTTACTCTCTTAAGCACTGGATCTAGTTTTTCACATCCCTTCTTCTTGGGTATCTCATAAGAAATCAAAATACAAATCTAAAACTGAGGCTTCAGTTTCTCCTACAAAACATTCTCTTCTTCACAGGCCCCGTATAATGCTGAATGACTCTACCATATCGCTTAATTTCTCAAGCTAGTCTGTGTCTCTCCTTCATTATCGTCAGCAATAATCTATGATTCTTTTTGTTTGGTTTTACCTACTTAATCACTTTTGAATTTTCTCCTCCTCTGTTACCAATTGAAGTTGGGCTCTCAGGATTGATTGCATTGATTAGGGCAAACATTTTCCACCTATTCGTTATGATTTTAGCCTTTGTCCATATCCATAATCCATTTTCCAGACTATAATCTATTGTTCAGAGAAGTGTTTACATTTCACATTTGCCTCAGGGATTCAAAATAGATGTTCTATTAGAGTTCCTAGGAGCCTTCCCATGCATGCGGAAGTTTAACTTTTTCTAAGTAGGAATTTTCAAAATGTACTTTTTAAAAATGTACTTTCTTGTTAAATAATAGCCACTAATATTTAAGGAAATACACTTGTGTAAAAGTATCCAAAGTGTTCATATATAAGTCAGTAGCCCTGCAGATGAGAGGAGAAAAGATATAGGACAGATACTTACGTGATAATATCAAAAGATTAGTAAGCTAATTGCATATCAAAAATAACTCTTAAGATTGTTTTTTAAGTTTCTCTGAAACTTACTGTGTAAGTTTCCTCATCTAGAAAATAACAGTAGGACAGTGTCAAGAATGAAATGAGTTCAGGGGTGCCCGGATGGGTGAGTAGATGGAGCATGTGACTCTTGATCGTGGGGGTGTAGGTTTGAGCCCCACGTTGTATGCAGAGGTCACTTAAAAATAAAATCTTAAAAAGAGAATTAGGGGCTCCTGGGTGGTTCAGTCGGTTAAGTGTCTGACTTTGGCTCATGTCATGATCTTATGGTTGGCAGGTTTGAGCCCTGTATTAGGCTTTGCACTGACAGTGTGGAGCCTGCTTGGGATTCTCTCTCTCTCTCTCTCTCTCTCTCTCTCTCCCTCACCCTCTGCCCCTCTTCCCTCCTCTGAAAATAAATAAATAAATAAATAAACAAACAAATAAACAAAAAATTAAATTAGTTCATATGTGTAAAGAACTTACTTATGTTTGCAAGAATCAGATGAGTCCTGTAGGGACATTCATTTTTCCACTTAATAAATAAGGTGTCCAAGGAACTATGATATATATGTTATATACTGGACATACCAAATAAGTAAGGACAAACCTTGTCTCACCAGAGAGACATGACTTTTCTGCTTAGGACAGGGTGCCTCAGCCAGAGGGATCTAGAAGGGAAGGAGGGGTATGCAAGTCAGCAATAAAAATAAAAGAAACCCAAAGTCGTTTGAAGAACGAATGGTGTTTCCATGCTCTGCAGGAGTCTGGTGGTAGGGTGAGGTCAACTGAGTTACTTTTCCTTTTTCCAGTTTGTATCAGTGATCAAATATTGGCTTCCTCTTAGAAAGCCACAGGAATCTCAAATAAATCGTTTTCATTTTTTTTTCTTTAATTAGCAGCAGCATATTGTTCAACTTGGACAGCTAGGGTATGACACCCAGAATACTAGGTATAAATACGGCAAATTAGTTCTTTGTTGCATTAAAACAATTCCTTTGTAAAATAGATAAAACAAAATTTCCTAAGTGTAAACATCTGATAGCCTCTAGCTACCATTTAGAAATACTTTAATCACTGCAAAAATTATGATTAGGACCAATAAAATACATAAATTATAACAAAGGCCAAATCATGACCATGTATTTCAATCCATGCATACATTTTATGCAACAAACAGTCTATGAATATTTAATGTAATTGAATTGCATTTATTTGGTGTAGCCGTGCGTAAAAACAGTTAGAATTCATTGAATATGAATAATCTGCAAATACTTAAAATAAAAAAGATATAGAATTGTATACTCAAAAGGATACACGAAAGTACATTGAGATATGTAGACACCTTAACTGAGAGAAAGGCAAATATATGCTTTTATGCTTCTTCTTAATTTAAATGTAATGCAATTGATTAGAAATGACAAAAATAAGACCTTTTGTGAAGTTTCAGAGGGAAATGAGTGTGAACATGTCAGACCTTATGTATGCCAGATTGCTTTGTAGTTTGTAGCATGGAATGGATAAAACATACGTATCAAATTTGACATTCATGAACACAATTTTCTAGGCTCAATTTCCACATAAAATATAGGATATAAACAACATAATTAAGACTTTTTAAAAAAATTATTTTGTTATTTCTAAACACATCCATTATTTCATCATTTCCTGAGGCCCTACCAAATGCAAGAAACTATATTAAATGCTTGGATTAAAGATGAGTTCCACTTTTGTCTCTTTGTATCTAAAAATTGGCTGTAGGAAACTGATGTAAAGAAAATGTCCTTCCATGTTGGCAGAACTGGTAAGAAAAGCACTAACAGTTTCATGAAATAGAAGCAGGAAGAACTAAAAATCATTTATCAACTTAGGATGTATGCAGTGATTTTGAAAATGAATTTTGCTGTGTTTTGGGTTTTATTACCAGAAACATTTTATTGTATTCTTGTATACTGGTAAATCAGTACCTAAGCTACCAACCATTTTTAACACCTCATTGTTGGAAGACCTGAAAACAAAATGAAAATAAACCAAAGCAGTTCTTTTACATAAAATACGTAACAAAGATCTGAGATTCAAGGGGATTCTTGGAGTCCTTTACATTAATTGCAACAACATAAAAGAAAAGGAAAGAAAGGGGGAAAAAAGGGCAAGAAAGTAAAAAGAATCCTAACATAGTATATTAATGGAAGATTACCTTCAAATAAATTTTTCACTAAGCTCTTTTTTAAATGATGAGTGATTGATATATAATGATTGTCAAAATCTATTTAATGAACATTTACTTACCACCTCCCATTATAAGATTTTTTAAAAGGTATTTGTGCTGAAATTCAATAGGTACTGCTGGTAGAAAAAGTAATCACTGTCCAAAAAGTCCAACATAAAAATAAAAATTGAAAAAAGAAAGTAAAAACATTATGAATTTAACTGTTTTAAATATGTAACTTTTATGATGTGTGCAATTTTGATAAAATCTTAGTTACTAATGGATAGGACATAAGAGATTACTAAACAGGAATTTTCTTCACTCTATTTCACCTTGGTAGCTCAAAGTCAAAATAAAGCCATTATTGGGGTGCCTGGGTGGCTCTATATGTTAAGCATCCAACTCTAGATTTCAGCTCAGGTCATAATCTCATAATTAGTGAGTTCAAGGACCACATTGAGCTCCTTGCTGATGGTGCAGAGCCTGCTAAGGATTCTCTCTCTCTGCCCCTCCCTTGCACTCTTTCTCTCAAAATAAATAAATAAACCTAAAATATTACTTATATAAGATAGAAAATGTATTGTATTTTATTTAATTAAAATTTTTTTAAATATTTATTTATTTTTGAGAGAGAGATAAAGTGCGAACCAGGGAGATGCAGAGAGAAGGAGGCACAGAATCCGAAGCAGGCTCCAGGCTCTGAGCTGTCTGCACAGAGTCCAACACAGGGCTCAAACTCATGAACTGTGAGTCATGACTTGAGTCAAAGTCAGATTTTTAATGAACTGAGCCACCCAGGTGCCCCCTTTTTATTTAACTGACTGAGCCATCCAGGCACCCCCATTTTATTTTATGATAAAACCTTAGAATGTCAGTAATTTGTTCTGTGAATATTCTGCAAGACAAGCAAACCTTTCTCATAAATTTTAATTTGATAAACGAGTGATGTCTAGCAATAAGAGTAGTATGTGATGCCAAATGTCACATGATCATAATTGAGATCATTGCTCTTCTCTCTCTCTCTTGCTGCACGATTGTGGGTGATCATCTCCCATGACCGGATGCTTGGTCTCAGGCCATGGCTTGGCAGAAACTAGTGATTTTTCAGAACATTGGAAGGTGCCCACACTGGTATCTGACTATTGCATCCAAATGTTGAATTATGAGCAACGACAAGAGTTTATGGAGGAGCTCTCCTCTGCAGAGGAGGAGGAGAAAAAAGGTGGAGGAATCCCTAACTTCAAATGAGATTAGGGAGATGTGTAAAATGTGGGAAACTGCAAAATTTTGTAGAAAAGCACCACCCAAAGAAGGCTGTGGTAATATGAGTGATGAATCTGTTTAATGACCATGCAAGGTCACATTTATGCGAAATCCTCGAAAAGAGACCAAAGCAAGTGTCATTAGATAGTTTTCTTGTTAAAGTTGCGTGAAAATAAAAAGACTCCATTCCATTGAGTCAATAGATAGCAGTGATTCTGTTGGTGATAGTGAAAGTCATCCTACACAATAACCCTCCTCTCTCTTGTCTCTCTCACACCAGTCACAAAGATTTTCAAAGGTAAGTGTAGGTTGATTTGTTTATTTTTCTTTATATTTTGTATTTTCTTTGTTATTTTGTACTATATTACAGTATTGTAACCATTTTTATGTGAATACTTTTGGGTTTTGTAATGAATCATCTGAGTTTCCATTATTTCTTGTGGGGAAATTCACTTTGATATACAAGCGCTTTGGATTAAGCATGTTTCCAGAACGAATTATGTTCGCAAGCCAAGGTTTTATTTTATGTTAGTTTCTACAATAGTCTACTTTCATCTTGCTATCTACATCTGTGTTAATCTAATTAGTCAAGTTTCTGATATCCATACCTTATCTCTATAAGCACGGTTTTAGTGAAATGATATTATACACATATATTTAGAATAGAATGAAAGTTCTCATGTGTTCTTTAAATTGACTAATCCACCATTAACCTTCCTTCAATGAAGACTTTATATAATCTTACAAATTTCGATTACCATAATGTTTTCAGAAAATAGTAAGGTGTGCAGGTCTTTTTGCCTGGCACTAGGTACCCCCAGAAGGATTTATAAATTATGTTCCATATGTCTCTGTTGCTGTTCCCTTTAATTTCTACTTGTTCAGTCCATTTCTTTCACTATTTATTTCTTTCTTTGCACTGTTTCAGCTGAAAACTTTTAAAGTTGTCTGGGCAAATCTGACAACAAAGCATGTGAATTCAACAGGCTTAATATTATAATAATCCTCAGTAGTATACTCTAACCTGCAGGTAAATGGGTAATAATTTTATAATTTCCCTACATGGACTTTGTGATGGTCATTTTCCCTTTTGTAGATATATTTTCTCTAATAAATCTTGGTTTCTGGCTTTGTTCCAGGTAATATATATTGTCAGAAGTCTAATGAGTAAGATATTGCCACATAAAAATTACTGAAGTACACTAGTACAAAGACTAGTGAATTCTCCATTCATAAAATAATATACTACATAGAACAGAGCTGAAGAGCAACAGACATATAACCTTAAAAATAATCAAGATATTGGGGTGGCTGCTGGCTCAGTTGGTTGAACATCTGACTGTTGATTTCAGCTCAGGTCATAATCCCAGTGTCATGGGATCGAGCTCTGGGTCTGGCTCCATGCTGAGTGTGGAGCCTGCTTAAGATTCTCTCTCTGTCTCTTTTTCTCTCGGCACCTGTGTGTCTTAATCAGTTAAGCATCTGTCTTCAGCTCAGGTCATGATCTCACAGTTTGTGAGTTCAAGCCCCGCATCGGACTCTGTGCTGACAGCTCAGAGCTTGGAGCCTGCTTCAGATTCTGCATTTCCCTCTCTCTCTACCCCTCTTCTGCTCACACTCTGTCTTCCTCTGTCTCTCAAAAGTAAATAAACATTAAAATAAAAGACTCTATCTCTCTCCCTCTACCCCTCTCCCCTGATTATATACTCTCTCTCCCTAGAAATAAAGAGAGAGAGAGAGAGAGAGAGAGAGAGAGAGAATCAAGACATAGGTGTCTGTGCTATTTCTTTGTTAATACCTTTATTTGAAGGTGACTCAAGGTAAATCACATTTCAAAAACTAAAGTAAAAGAAACATTGGCTGTTAGGATTAAACAATCATTATCTTAGCATATATACTTATATACATATTTGCTAACATATCCATACCTATATATAATCCTTACTTGATTATATGAGAATATATATGAGAAAGATTATATGAGAAGAATATGAGAAATAGTCCTGACTCATTCAAAACTAAGCGTAAAGAAAACTCAGCTTGCAATGATCAGTAGCTTTCTCATTGATCACTACATGTCATGTTTGGCTTCAGTGGTGATCCCCATAGCTCAGCATCTAGTATTGATAATATATTAAGTCTTTCAGCTTAGAGTCACCTCTGCAAGTTGTGGTTTGAACGTGAGCTTAGAGATGAATCATTCTCTCACATACTGCCTTTTCCTCTCTCTGTCACTCTGCAATAAATTACATAGTAACTCTTTACAACTCACAAACCTTAATAGCCCTACATTTGCGATGTTTTCTTTGTCACATAAACCTAAGAATCAATCATTTTTAAAAGAAAAGACACTTTCATGCTAGTTAGAAGAAGGTATAATTAATTTGTTTAGAAGAAAGTGGCAGTAAATAATACCATATGATATGACATATCTTTAATCAATCATGAAATTACTTAAGTTAAAATTGAATAGATATAAAACATGCATCTAAACATATCTAAAATGAAACAAAATTAGTGTTTAGCATGTTTCTACAGCATCATAATTACGGACTGAATGCAGAGGAGCAAAGCTGTGATCATGTTAAAACATGTTTCAAACATATCTAAAATAAATTGATTCAATATTTTAAAAAAATACTCACTTTACTACTGATTGATTTTGCTCTTTTCTTTCCTTTGTCCAAATTGTGATATTTGCCTATGTTTGAACAAATACTATTTACTTGTTTTCTTTATATATTACATATATTATGTATTTCACTCCATGTATATCCATGGCATGTGGTTAGTAGGATAGCTTAGTCAATGGAAATATTAGTATTTAAGTTACTCACAGAAGTGAAAATGACATTAATGGAAGCATACTAAGTTTGTTACACAATGTAAAATTCATAAGAATGGGAAATAAAAACAGATTATATAGTAGTATTACTTCTTGCCCCATCTACTGCAATTTCCCTACATTTTAGTCCTTATGCAACGTAATTTTCTCTTACAATTCAGCCCACATTCATACACTATTATGTATTAGATGTTTATTTTCTGACTCTCCTATTGGCATGAAGGCTTTTTTTCTCTATTAGGTGTCTTACATGTATTTACCTTCTAATATTGAATATATTTGATAAATATTGATATACAACAATTGTTTACCAAAAACATTAGCCAATGGGGCTCCTGGGTGGCTCAGTCGGTTAAGCGGCCAACTTCGGCTCAGGTCATGATCTCGGGGTCCGTGAGTCCCAGGCCCCCAGCGGCTCTGTGCTGACAGCTCAGAGCCTAGAGCCTGCTTCGGATTCTGTGTCTCCCTCTCTCTCTGCCCCTCCTCTGTTCACACTCTGTCTCTGTCAAAAAATAAGTGAACATTCAATAAATCAAACAATAAAAGTACATATCTAGATTACCTTTATACATATATTTAGTTTTTCACTTTTATAGTCCATGAGGTTATACATCTAAAAACATCAAGAATTCCAGGTAGTAGTTTGGAATTGAATTGATACATTCTTGGAAATTAATTGAAATTAATACGTTCTTTGCAATACTTTAAGGCCATTGTTTTAGCTTAAAATACTGCAGAAACAATATGTTTATCTTCTCAAGGTTACTACACATTGTTAAGCAATAGTGGAAAAAACACCTTTATTCCTTTGAGCTCCACCATGTGTGTTCTACCTCTTCCAAAATTTCTTTTCTGTAATAGCTAAACTAGAAAGTGAGATATATCAGGGGAAAAAAGATTGGGTGGGGTAGAATTTGAGAACAACATTTTTTAAGGCCAGCCTTAAGAAATTACTTTTGTCCACCTAGAAGTAGAAGGAGCTTGTAAGAGCTAACCTGAGAAATGTGTTACAGCCCCTTGGCAAGTCCCATTGGAATTAACTATCAGAAAATGCTAGAGAAAATCAAAAATAATTCAAGATTGTGAAATCAGGACTGTGACTTTGAAATCATTTTCTGTGTTAAAGTTCTACCTTCCATGTGTTTAGACAGATTCTCTGGGGCGTGGTATAAATTTGCGTTGTTTTTTTTTTTTTTTTAATGGCAGTTTCACTAGCGACACCATATAGACAACATACCCTTTTCACCCTACTTCAAAAGGGCAATAAAATGTTGCCCTTCTGAAAATGACTATAGTGCATTGTGTATGCTTTAGTCAAGTATGATGTTTTTTTTTTATATTAGACAGATCTAAAGGAAGTGTGGGAATTGAGCAAAGGTCTAAAAAATATTCAGGTGGAATATCCAAGGCCATGCTTATAGTAAGACAGGGTTACCACAGGCAAAAAAAATAATAATAATAATAATCAAGAATGTTTCACTTTCAGAAGTAAGCTGTCATTACCCATTTTATTAAATTCAATCACACAGCCAAATTGAATAAATTTAAAATCAAATTAATATTTGAATTAATATACTTGTGGTTTTGGTCACCAGAGAATAGAGTGGGTTTCTGCTGATACCTTAAAGTCTATGTGTAGATCAATACAAAGTCAGATATAGATAGATAGATAGATAGAGATAGATATTTAGAATCGATATATATATATATATATATATATATATATATATATATATATGTATATAAAATCATGGAAGGATGTAAGCATAACAGGTAAGAGAAATGTGCAAGGAAAAGAAAAATCTTTGAACTATTTCCTACTATTTGTTATCATCTCTGACCAGTGTCCTGAGTTTGGTTACTTTTCATATAGAAAACAGCTCTTTCAATTTTTAAGAATGATTGACTAATGAAAAGCCATGCCCCCCATCAGTATCAATTTATTCACATTTTAAAGTGATATTTGAAATTATTAACTCCATTGCTGTCTGTTTTGAAATGAGAAATTGACTGAAATGGATTCAATAATCCTTACTTGCTAAAACAGATGTTGAGAAAAGATTTCCCAACTACCTGGATATTATAAAGCTTCAAATTTAATATTAATGACTTTCTTTGACAGCCTTCTGGAGATAAGAAGGAAATCCTTGCTTTTTAATATAGTTAGCTCTTTGCTTAGTATGTGTGTGTGGACTACCTTGTGCCTGAATATAATAAACTCCATAAGAGTAATAAGAGCAAAGATGCCACAAATTGCTTATATTGATGTGCTCAAACAACTTTTATCTCTATAAACTTTCAAGTCTCTTCTGACTATGTAATTCACCTAAGGCCATATACAAGTACTTGAACTATAGTACATGTAGTATGCATAGTGATTATGGTTTATAAGGTTCTTAGCAATCACAAAAATGTTGCTGATTAACTCTACGACTGATCCTTTCACAACGCAAGTGGAGTCTAATCTGAGGCTTCCAAGACTAGTTAGTGGTTCATTAGGTAGGGGTGTTTGGGAGGATGAATCAGAGAGAAACAGATCTTATAGAAGGGCATACAGACATGGAAAACACGAGATGCATGTCAGAATGCATATGAGAATGTGGCTGCTGCTCAAGGCATCTAACAGAAGGGAAAAAGATATGGTGTTGTGGTAGACTTGAAAGAAAAAGACATTATTCTATATTTAGTCCCAAAGTTAAACCACTCGTATACAACTTCAAGGAGTTTAAACTTGGTGCATCCAATAAACTAGTACCTTTGGAATTGCTTAAAGGGGGTAGAATTGAGTGACTTTGGGACTACTTAAATTACTTAAATGGAGGTGGTATTATAGCATGTTCTGTATTGCAGGATACCTCTAAAAGCAGTATTGGACATGTAGAGAATACCCAAATCCTATCCACAGCACTGAGAGGGAGAGCCCTGAAGCTCACATACCTCTGACAGAATGAAAAATGCATCCTGAACCGTGCTAAAAGGAAATCAACTATTGATTTTTCTTTTTAATTGCTAACTGAATCTACATTGAATTTTACTATTTTATAATGCATTCTTTCACATTGTATAAAGAACAATGTAGACTCTTTGGACATTAGTTAAACTCTAATGTGTTTAATGTGTTTTAAGGAGTTACAAGGTAAAAATGCCTCAGAAAAATGTTTCCAAATATTCAGTGAAACTTGTTTCAAGAAATCAATAGTAACAGCAGTTTCTATAGTAACCTTAACAAAAAGATACAGTGAAATCACAATGAAAAAAATACATGCAAACACACTTAAATACACCTAGACACGCACACACAGACACACACACACACAGACTGCATCTGATGAATAAGTCATTTTGTCAATTCAGAAGAACTAATAAAATGAAGAACCAATTTTCTACAAAGACTGCTTTTTTTAAATTTATTTTGGAGAGAGAGTGTGCGAGCAGGAGGGAGGAGTAGAGGGAGAGAAAGAAAATCTTAAGCAGGCTCCACGCTCAGCATGGAGCCTGTCCCAGGGCTCAATCCCAGGACTCTGGAATCATGACTCTGGGATCACAACCTGAGCCAAAATCAAGAGTTAGGTGCTCAACTGACTGAGCCACACAAGTGCCCCAATCAAAGTCTTTTTTTGAGGGGAGTTGCTCATCGGAACTAGTAAGTTTGGATAAATTGTAGAGTTTAAATACTTTTCAAATATATCTTAATTCCTTAAAAATACTATTTATTGTACTTTATTGTTATTTTCTCATGTGTTTTATGTACACGTCTTTTCATTTTGTGGTGTTTCCCTTATTGTGGGTTCATTTAACCTTTCTAAATTGTTGAATATGATGAAGAGAAAAATATACCATAAACCACATTGTAGTATTTTTTAATGAAAAGAAAAGCAGGCCAAGAAAATTGGTACAGAGTAGAAAGATGATAATTTCCAGCTGCTGGGAAAATGAAAAGATTTGTATATAGATCTATACATTTGTCATAAAGATGCCTTTGGAAGGCTCTTAGTATATCAGAACTTAGATGTGAATATTTTATAAATTCTAAAGGTAACAAACAGGCACTATATAAATGATTTGCATATATATATCACTATATACATGAGATATGTGTATGTATATATCTAAGAAAAACAACATTTTATTTTGTTATATAAAGGTCAGAAAAAAGGCTATTCTTGCATTTAGAGACTTAATATTTCTGGAAGGTCAAAATGGCATCAATATTTTTAATAACACAGTTAAGTTGACAAAAACTAGGGCAGTGATTTAGGGTTAAAATATTGTTTTTACATTATTTATACTATAAATTATAACTTTCAAAATTTAAAACCAATCTTTTAATTTTACTTGCGGCTAAATTTTTGATGCATTACATTGATGAACTTTTGATCTTGGTTGTGCTTTAAATATATAAATATTATTAAAGCTAGTATAATTTGATTTTTTCAAAAAAGATAGACTCTATTTCTCCAAACATTATGCTTCTCTACTCCATTTAGATGCTAGGAGGGTGGATGACCCTTGAATTAGGTTCCATCAACTTTGGCTTGCATATATCTTGAGATAATTCAAATGATTGTGATTTCCAGTTCTTAGTCGCAAATTTCCCATAAAGTTTATAATATATGCTGCCAAATTACTTTTAAATTGTGCAAATGTGCTTCTAATGAAACAACACTACAAATAGGGAAGAAAAGAGTACCAGCTTTGGAAAAGGCAGATTTGATCAGGAATTTTAGCATTTTCATCTGCCAGCTATGCAACAATGGGTTGTTAGCCAACCCCAAGTGTTTTTCAAAATGTTTGAAATATATTGGAGTCTAAGAAAAGAAAAGAACTAACACATGTAAATTGAACACATTGAATTCAAATCAGCATTCACTCATTAACTATTCACTTTAAGGGAGATACTGTGTTGAATGTGAAGGGTTCAGTGATAAAAATCCCAGGAGCAAAGGACTTAAAATCTAATAGGGAAAATAAGACAAGTACACAGTACACAAGGATCTCAAATATAATAGAATAAATTACCTAAGAGAAAATAAGTCACAGTATTACATGGTGATAATGGAGCTATACATTGTTTCACTGTATGTTTTTTTAAGGCACATAAAATCTTGATTTTGACCTCTAAACATAGAGATACATTGCTTAGCTGTCAATAAATGAGTAGGGTTTTTAAGGATCTTCCAAACTGAATGATATGGTGCGTGGCTTGGAACAATAAATTGGAACTCAAAATTTGAATGCATTAAGGGTGGAGATAAGTGATAGCTTGGAACTTGGTAGTTGCCCCCACTAATTACATTAAAATTACATTGCAGGGGCACCTGGGTGGCTCAGTCAGTTAAGCCTCAGACTTCAGCTATGGTCATGATCTTGCGCTTTGTGAGTTCGATCCCCGCATCCACTCTGTGCTGACAGCTCAGAGCCTGGAGACTGCTTCAGATTCTGTGTCTCCCTCTCTCTCTCTGCCTCTCCCCTGATCATGTTCTGTTTCCCTCTCAAAAATAAATAAATATTAAAAAATTAAACTTACATTGCAAGGCTTACATTATTGAACATATATGGAAAGAATCACATGCTTCCCCTCAGGCTAGGTTAGACTGGCCTTTCAATAACTTGAGGCTCTGATTGTGCCCCTTTTTCTTCTCTCCACCTTGATAGGAGATTTATAGAAGCTTCTATTTTCCTGATGTAACCTCATGTCCTAAGCTTTGAAAAGTATCTAGCTACTTCACTATATCTTTTGTTATTCTTACATACTGAGTTTTTGATAGAGTAGACTCCCTAATGATTTTGTAGGAATGGATTATTTTATTTTGATACTCAATTATAAAATAATTCTGCAGGAACAGCAACTGGACACAAATAATCATATTTTGCTTGATAATCTTTATTGTAAGTACAATTACATCATTTGACTATGCATTTCTTTGAAACCTATAAAAAAATATTTCACATGTCACAATGCCCATTTATAGTTCCTCTTCATAAATTTCTTCAGTTCTGATTAGAACATAAAAGTTCTCATGTACTGAGAAGAAACTTCAGGTTTTTTCTCCAGACTCACATTTTTCCCCCACTAAACTATATAGGATGGATTCTTGGTAGTATCTACCCACCTTCTCTGTTTCCAACAGGTATTCTTGCCACATCTTCAGTCATATGAAGTCCCCTTGTTATCCATCTATTTTCTCTTTAGGGATAATATGCTTTGATGTCCTTGTCACAATGATAAATCCATGACCTAAAAAAAGTGCCCCAAGTCAATCCAGTCTTATTTCCTGGCCCTCTTCATTGAGGATGCTCAAAATGCAAATTACTGGCACATGCTAATTAATTATTACAGTTTCTTTCCTTCTTCATCAGGCCCATCACATCACATCCCCTGCCAAGTTATGCTTTTATTTAGCCATAGTTACTGTCCTGAAATCCAAGCTCTTGAGGGTGGCACTCATTGCTTTGCAAACACAAGCACTCTGCAGTATCTTCCATCAGAGCAAAATGGGCTAACCTGTCCTAGGGCAAGATAGACCACCCTTAGTGTGAAAAGCTCAGATAGATCAACAGAGGCAGCATACTCAGGGTCATCCATCCAGAAATCCTCATTACACATGTTAAACTCCTAAATGTTTCTTAATATGGCACCGTTAGCACAACAGACCCATAGTGATGCTTTGAGGGACCACTGAAAAGTCTTTGGAATTCTGTGATTCTACCATATTTTCAGTTCACTGCTTATCTATCTATATCTACTCTTCTACTATAGGAGATAATGACCTTTTCATAAGTTACCAAAAAGGCCCTTTTGGCTCACATTTAGCTCTTGTCAATGGCTCTCAGTCTCTTATTATTCCTATACAGGGTCTTAACACAACTTAACACAACTTGCCAACCCACCTATCTTTGCATGCACTTTTCCTAACCATCTTTCCATGTCCTGACTCATCATTCCTGAACTATCAATTTTATAAATCATTTATGAGGGAAAAAAACATATAAAGTAAATTGTCCCTGTTTATTATTATTTTGAATGATTTGCTATTTTAGACGCTATACCGATATATGCTTATTTCACTCTAGCTCAAATTATAAAATTATATAATTCAAAATAGAAGCTCCATTAAAATTTTCTTTTAACAATTGGAGAAATTCCAAGGCAAAAGTATAAAATTTTAAAATTAAATTTTTTGTTTTCATAATTTTATTTTCTCTATTCTGTCCTTAAATTTTAAGGAAAAAAATCAATATCTTTCTGTTTGTAAGCTTTTATTTCAGTAACGTAATTCACTTGCAAAAAAATAATTGGGGGGGTACAGTGTTTGAATATTCTTAAGAAAGATTTCCAGTGATTCTTGACCCAAAATTTTAATATTATTTAAGATTTTATTACCAAGATACATCACTTAGTTAGTTTTACAAAGCAGTTTTCAAAGTCTCCAACTTTTCTGAAATTCAATAAGTTCTGGACAGCCAGAAGACAAAACACATTCTAATATGTGAAAGCATCTTTTCTATTCAACATCAGCTTTGCCACAAAATTTTATAGTTTAGTGACTCAATATAGGTAAATTTGCAAATGTAACAATTATAGCATCTATTTTTTTAATCAAGTAGGCTCCACATCCAAGGTGGAGCTTGAACTCACCATCCCAAGATCAAGAGTTGTGTATTCTACCAACTGAGCCAGCCAGGTGCCCCTAAAACGTTTATTTTCTAGTAGACTTGTTTTGGATACTATTTTCATAACATAGCCCAACTACATTCATTGCCCATAAGTTTCTTATGAAGATACTTGTATCAACCAAGATGCTGTGGTCTCCCCAAATTATATTACCATATTCATATTACCTACAATAACAACTAAATAATGTTACTTTCACTATCAAACATTTTAACTGAATTTACAGTTGTATTTACATCAATGTCAGATGTTTATTAATGAACTTCCAAAGCTTTGTTTTGGTTCTTCAAATATGAGGTAAAATTCAAACTAGATCTTTACCTAGATGTCTTCCTCTTCTTAGATTGATGTACATATATATTAGGCTGTTTTATATTGTCCCAAAGTTCTTAGATTTTGTTTTCACTCTTTTCTCCTTTTAGCTATTTTAGCTCATATCCACACTTAATTAATATGCTGGAATTTATCGATATTCTTTAATGAACTTTTAGTTTTTTATTCTCTTACAGAAACCTGGCCAATTTATACATTAATTATAACTCTTCATGTTTTTACTTGTTTCTATTTATTTTTTAAAATTTTTAATGTTTATTTATTTTTGAGACAGAGAGAGACAGAGCATGAGCAGGGGAGGGGTAGAGAAAGACACACACACAGAATCTGAAGCAGGCTTCAGGCTCTGAGCTATCAGCCCAGGGTCTGATGCGGGGCTGGAACTCATCAACTTCAAGATCATGACCTAAGCTGAAGTCGGACACTCAACTGACTAAACCGCCCAGGTGCTCCTTCTTATTTGTTTTTAGAAGTCCAAACTGTGTATATATATATTTTCACTTTCAAACCCACATCTTTTTTACTTATGGATATGAGAAAAGATTTTCTCATCAGTCAATACACTACTTTCACTACACAAATAGAATTTATGTTCCACTGGGTAAATAATCCTAGGTATACTGTGATGACTTGTCAAAGGAAGAGATGATAGTGAGTAAATGTTGCAGCAAGTCTCCTGCAGAGACTCTACATTCTGTAAAGAAACCCATAAACATTATTTTTAGCATGATCTCATCTGGACCTGTGGCTCAGTGCCTAGTTAACTATGGTGAGCTGAAGCCTTTCTCTTCTGATAATCACATTCTGGAAGACAGACCAGGGCAGGCTGCTCTAGGAAGAGTGAGTTCACCATATTCCCTATCACAGGGTCCAGAGGTGGGATTTCTGGACTTAGAACTTTCAAAAGATAGTAAGTAGACAATTAAAGAAAACTTCAAGTTGGGGCACCTGGGTGGCTCCGTCGGTGAGCTTCCAGCTTCGGCCTAGGTCACAATCTCGTGTTCATGGGTTCAAGCCCCACATCGGGCTCTGTGCTGACAGCTCAGAGCCTGGAGTCTGCTTCAGATTCTGTGTCTGCCTCTCTCTCTGCCCCTCCCCTCCTTGAGCTCTGTCTCTGTCTCTCAAAAAATAAAATAAAATGTTAAAAAAAATAAAGAAAAAATAAACATCAAGTTAAAGGGCATATGGTATCAAGATTTATCCAAATTGTTCATTTGATAAGTAAATTAATATTTATATGAATATTGCTCTGAATACCATAAGTATTTTTAACTTATGCTAAAGAGTAAGTGTTCAACTCTTAATCTTGGCTCAGGTCATTATCTCACCATTTGTGAGATCAAGCCCCACGTGCGAATCTATGCTGACAGTGCGATGCCTGCTTGGGATTCTTACTCTGCCTTTCCCCCACTTGCTCTCACTCTCTCTCATAAAATAAGTAAATAAACACCTGAACAAACAAACAAACAAACAAACAAAACACACCGCAGGAGCTGAGGAATCATGGTATGTGATTTACTCTACAATGAAGTGACTATGCGTCAAAAAGAAAGAAGGCTTACACTAAAAAAGAAAAAATTCAATATTAAAAAATAAACCTATGTTTCTTTGCACAATTTTTTACCTCTGAAAATCAATTCTCATTGTAAAAGATCAACTCCTCTTTTTTTAAACAAATTATGTTTTAACGTTCATTTTTGAGAGAGAGACAGAGTGTGAGCAGGGGAGGGGCAGAGAGAGACGGAGACAGAATCAGAAGCAGGCTCCAGATTCTGAGCTGTCAGCACACAGTCCTACACGGGGCTCAAACTCTAACCAGAAGATCATGTGATATCATGACCTGAGCTGATGTTGGATGCTTGATCAACTGACCCACCCAAGTGTCCTGAAGATCAACTTCTCTGAAATCTAAAGTATTATAGAGTGCAAAATAGTCCATCAATTTAATCAGTACCACATTAAGTGTCATATGGCCCATAATAGGTATCTCAATGTGAAACGGAAAGGCTTAGAAGTAAGAAAACAGGGTATTCCTCTGAAGATCCAAAATATACCATAAGTCCCAGAAAAGGAAATATATCTTTAAAAAAAAAACTATTAATATTAGCATCTCAGGGGTAGCCACAGCAATATTCCTGTTAAAGCTAACTTTTTTGTTTTTGTTTTTGTTTTTAGTAGGTTCATGCCCAGAGTGGGGCTTGAACTCACACCCCTGAAATTTAATACTTGGACACTTAATTGACTGAGTCACCCAGATGCACCAACCTAACATTTAATAGTAAATATATTTAGCAAGTTTTTTATGTGTCAACTGCTATATCACAGAAACAAACTGAGACTTGTTAATTTTAAACTGTGTTAAAGAGCAGTAGAAGTTTCCCTCTTTATTTCCCCCGTTACTTTAGGCACTGCTGAATTTGATTCGCTAACCCATCAATTCATTGATTCATTATTTCATTAACTGATCATGATCATGTGCTTAATTAATTGTATATTCTTTTATTTCATTAATTCTTTCACTTATCTTAGTTCATAGAAGACTGAATATGACTTAGCAGATTTAAGTATTTTATCCAAGGTTCAGCAGATAGTGAATAACCTTTATCTATGATACTCAAAATCTATACTAATTCTATTACATGACTGTCTTTTGCTTTCATGTCTCTTTCTTTCTTAAGGGGGAAATTCAAATTATTAACAGGCAACAAGTCTCTGCACTGAAGTGGCCCTATTCACCTACTTTACACCAGCAGTGACTCTTGCTATATACAGAAGACTGCAATACATGTATGTATCAGGAAACATGTATAATGACATGGGTACAGAAGGAAAAGAAAATGCTGTACCAGAGATTTGAAATGACAGATAAATGTTTAGCTTCTAAAAAATTGCTGATTAAAGTAATTATGCTAGGCTACCCTTTTTAATTTCACACAAATGTGAAGTGGAAGGAAGAAAAGATTGAATAGTCAAAGTGTTTGAATTAAACCCACAATGAATTGACATTTCTAATTTAGTTTAAACGTAATTGATCAATTCGGCATCTCTCTACTAACACTGGAGTATTTGGAAGTCATAAAAATAAACATTACCAATTTTCTTTCTTGGAGCTCTTTGTAATATGCTTGCACATGACGTCCTCCTTCCTGCCTCCCTTTCCACAAAAAGCAAAATTCCTTACAGTATACTTCGTTAAGGTTAACAGGCCCATCATGCCACACTATGCATGCACTCACTTATGCAGAGACATGATTACCTATGCCTTCCCAAAGAAACTTTGAATCATTCTGTGTCAATAGATTTATCTCAGTTGTATAGTATCATTTCACTGAAAACTTCCACTTGCAATTTCCTTGACCATTTTATTTTGTACACTCCTTTGTTTAAATTACATCTATTAACCCTAAATAGATTTCCTTTAAAAAAAAAACTGCTCAAACTCCCAGAATTGCTTTTTAATTGTTGCATGCCTTGCTCTTGCTACTAATTACTCCACATATTTTAATCCTCTAATTATCTTTAAATCCAGGTGTTCTTAAACTAAGGTCAATATTTTGGTGTAAGGGGATTGTAAAATCCATGAATTTCTTTGCATAATAATTTGCTAATATATGTGTGGCATACATTTTACCAGTTCTGATTATGCCACTGAATGCCAGGGATCATCACCACACCATGTGCCCCCATTCATGAGACTTTCAATGCTATCAATTTGGGGTGTAATCCAGTTCCCAAATCCTGTACTGAAGGTTTGCTTTCTACCGCTTCTCTTTACACAGATTTTCTTCACCTGGTTCTGGCATCTAGCAAAGCCAAAGCAGAGAGCTAGGATGATGTTATTTCATTAAGACCAAATGCAGAAAGCAGGGTTGAGAAACAAGGGGAGTATAACCTTTTTCATTTTATCTGAGTTCCATGTCCATATAACTAATTTATTCTTACACATAAGCCTTTTCATTTCCTGGCTTTTTTTTTTTTAATCAATAGCCTTCTCCCCACTGTGGTGCAGTGATCTCTTTCCATGTCTTTACTCTAGATCCCAGGATTGTTTAAATGGGATCCAGAACTGATGCTACACTTCCAAAGGGACTTTAAAACAAAACTTATAAGAACTACTTAGATCTGTACAGTTCAGTACAGTAGCTACGAACCATACATAACTGAATTGTCATTAAAATTTAAAAGTCAGTTCTTCTTCCTCAGTCACTCTAGATACATTTTATGTTCTTAATAATTATATAGCTATTTCCATCATGCATAATATTATATTGGGTACCAATACTCTTGATCATGCCAGCTATTTTAAATTCTAAAATTATAACCTTGAATGTTTTATTTTCTGACCACATTTTTTCAACCTCTCTACTTTTCAGTTGTCTTAATACCATATTATATCTTGTATTGTATCATGAATTCAGACTGTGAATTCCTCCTAATACTTTTAATCTTCTTTACCTGATTTCACATATTTCCCAACCTAGATTTAGTTTGTGATCAGTAACCACACCCACATACCTTACCAACTTTCAATACTGACTGAGTTATTTTTCTTTTAATAATTTGACCCTTCAACCAATATTTATCAACAGCTTACTCTGGGCTTCACAGTAAACAAATCAAGAATGCAATGGCAACAATATAGATGAGATCCTCATTCTCACAGAGTTTACAAATAAGTGGAAATCGTAAATATACAAATAACTGAATAAGTGAACTATGTCAGATGATAACATCACATTACAATACCTGCGATAAAAAGACACAGTTGAATTTATGGCTTTTGAAGAAAGCTATGCTAATCAGTCACAGTCAGCTTGAGCATAACAGACCGATGATCTTCTTATACTCTTCAGAGGAAATGTGAAGTTCAATAGTTAAAGGACTTTTAATAGCCAGCAAGTCAACATCATCTGCAGAAGCATGGTTACTCAGATGAGATGGCTGTTAATCAGTTACCACACATAGGTGAGATGATTAGACATAATCCATTCTTGATTGGCTGACTTTCAGAAGTAAGGGGCTGACATTGATTGGTCAGTTTGCCAAAACATGATGCCTGAGATGAGTTGTCACCCAACGATTAAACAGATTCTGATGTCCACGTGTCATAATGGATACAATCAGTCTGTATCTAAATTTGTGGGAAATTTTACATCACAAAGAAAATAACAGAGAATGATAATGATTATTGGGGGATAATTCTCTATTTGTTTCTTAAATTTCTGCACATCTTCTGAGCAAAGACACTGAAAGTTTTTGTTTCAGACTATCTTTTCAAAATGGCATACCGAGTTTACGCGGGAAGTGGAAAGAATGTCTATCTACAGGGCAGAGGGCAGATTTGTTTGCCGTCCAAAGTAATCAAGATAACTCCCTCGAGGCCAAGGTTTTGGCAGACTTGAATGTGACCCCCTTAAAATACTGGCATTTCTTATGATTGGATTTCTTTGGCTAGCATACAAAGTTTCTGCTTATGCATAACCCACCTGGGCCGTTCCACATTGCTCCCATGGAACATGAGGGGCAGGGGAAATAAATGCAAACAGGAAGTTTCTGCTGCTTTCTGTGAATAAAAAGGGCCCAGGGGTCTCTTGTCTCTGCTAACAACCTGGAAACTGTGGTAGTCTTATTTGTCAGCTTACAAGTAAGGCAGAACCCGAGATCATTCCTAATTTTGGATAAGACTAAGTGGTCCAGGAGGACAGAATATACCCCAGGTAGTGTACAAAGAGTAGCCTTTATATGAATGTGATATTTAAACTGTCACTTGAATCTATCTTTCCTCTTCCTCCTCACTCTTAAATAAAAAGTACAATTAAAAAAAATAAAAGACAACAATTTTGTTCATCAGCGAACCATGAATTTAAATCTATGCATTATTTCTTTCTAGTCAATGCTCTCTTTTCCTGTTGGGTTTCCTAATCCAAACATGTAGTTCTCTAAGAACTCTTTAACAAACTTAACCCTGGATAAAAGAGAACACAAGGTTTTATGGGAAGACTTTTAAATTTGTACTATTTTAGGCTTTTCTTTAAGAAAAATAATATAAAACTAAACAAAGTGTCTTGCAAGAAACCCATGGATATAGAGAATCTTGAAGCTTAAACTTCATTAGCTTCACTGTGAATCTGTGTATACCTCTACTATAAGCTGATGTTTAACTTTCTATCTTAATGAAAAATTAAAAAAAATAACTGTCGTGATACTACTGATGTTCGAAAAAGAAAGAGTGCATATGGTTATATAAGTTTTAATATTTTTTATGTTTATTTATTTTTGAGACAGAAAGAGCATGAGCAGGGAAGGAGCAGAGAAAGAGGCAGACACAGAATGTGAAGCAAGCTCCAGGCTCTGAGCTGCCCGCACAGAGCCTGACGTGGGCCTCAAACTCACAAACCGCAAGATCATGACCTGAGCCTAAGTCCGATGCTTAGCCAACTGAGCCACCCAGGTGCCCCTATTTAAGTTTTAATTAAGTTTTAACCCCAATGAAATGTACATTAAATAAATATATTTGAAAACAATTGCAATACTTTCCATTAGTAACCATAAAGTAAAATACAGCAAATATATCTAGAAACAAACAGTTTGTTGTGAAGGAAATGAACTCTTGAAAGCAATAAACAACAGGTGTAGAATTAGATATAAGTTCAAGACAAAGGTGTGAAAAACCTGAACACAAATACTAGTAAGTCATTTAAACTATATCATCTTGCTCAAATTAAAAACTCTTCATTCTTGGGGTGCCTGGGTGGCTCAGCCAGGTAAGTGTCTCACTTCAGTTCAGGTCATGATCTCATGGTTCATGGGTTCAAGCCCCACATCAGGCTCTGTGCTGACAACTCAGAGCCTGGAATTTGCTTCGGATTCTGTGTCTGCCTCTTTCCTGCTTGCGGTCTGTGCCTCTCTCTCTTTCAAAAATAAACATTAAAAAAAGTGAATAAAAACTCTCTCACCCTCAATTTTTCCATTTCTAAAAATGAGATGATAATAGCATTTATTTAATATGTTAATAAGTTACAATATCCCATCTTTTAAAATATTGGGCATTACCTATTCAAAATGTTAGCTTTTGGGGCACCTGGATAGTTCAGTAGGTTAAGCATCTGACTTGATTTCAGCTCAGGTCATGATCTCATGATTCATGAGATTGTGCAGAGCCTGCTTTGGATTTTCTCTCCCTCTCTCTCTTCCCTTCCCCTGTTTGCTCGCTCTCTCTCTCTCTCTCTCTCTCTCAAAATAAATGAATAAATATATATATATTTTAATG
Source organism: Acinonyx jubatus (assembly GCF_027475565.1). NCBI lineage: Eukaryota > Metazoa > Chordata > Mammalia > Carnivora > Felidae > Acinonyx > Acinonyx jubatus. Next base: position 90,074,438 of record NC_069385.1, on the reverse strand, counting down.
TTAGCTTTTTACTAAACTAATCACCAGATGTCTGGTAATAAGGTTGTGTATGATTAATACTTCAGCATGAGAAATATGTATTTGTTTTTAGTTTAGGGAAGGCTGAAAATGCCCAAATCAAACTATAACTTCCTGAGGAAATGAAATATCAAATTTTGTATAAGTGGGTGTATGTGCATGTGTGAGAGAAAGACAAGGTGGAGAGAGAGAAAAGAAACAGAGACAGAGACAGAGAGAAGAAAGAGGAGTAGGAGGAGGAAAAGAAACCAAAGCTATAGCTTATAGAATTCATGTTCACTATTAGAATTAGAATCAGAAAGACTGTCTTGAGCTCAGTGTTTGACATCTCCTAAACATGAATTTTTGAGAACATACCAAACCTTTTAAACTTTCCGTTTTCTCATCTAGAGATATCCCATTGTATAGTTGCTTGGGGAGCCTCAGATGAAATAGTTATGAGGAAGTTCTTTGTAAGGGATAAGATACTGTACATTTAAAAATTTTCAGGGGTGCCTGGGTAGCTCAGTTGGTTAAGCATCCAACTCTTGATTTCAGCTCAGGTCTTGATTTCATGGTTTGTGGGTCGAAGCCCCATGTCAAGCTCTGTGCTGACAGCATGGCGCCTGCTTGGGATTTCTCTCTTCTCTCTCTCTCTGCCCCCTCCCCACTCATATTATCAATCAATCAATCAATCAATCAACTTAAAAAATGTGTAAATGTTATAATTACTGAGTTAAAGGGTATAGAATAAAGGGTTTTTTTGGTTGTGTGTGTGTGTGTGCACGCACGCATGTGTATGTGTGTATGTGTGTCTGAGTGTGTGTGTGTGAGTGTGTGTGTGTGACAAAGAGAGAGAGAGAGAGAGAGAGAGAGAGAAAGAGAGATTGAGAGAGACAAAGAGGCAGAGAACAAATGTCTATGAAGTTGGGAAGCCCAGGGAAGGTTCACCTTCAGTAGAGTATTATTAAGAAAAGTTTTAGAAAGATACAATTTGTTTAGAATCCTACCTTAGAATATATTTTTATGAATACCTAGCCTTTTTCCCTGACATAGTCTGAGAGCATCAAAAATATTAGAGAATGTGCCAAATCAAGTATACTGTGGGCATCTTATTGTATAATCTTAAGTGAGACAAGAGAATGTATTTCCACTGTAAGAAGTTTTTATGATTTCAACTTCTTAATAGATACTTATATTGTCATGAATATTTTACAATGTCAGCATCTCAATGTCATCTATATTACTATTTCTTTGACATAGCATATGCCATACCTCTGCTACTCAGAGCTTCTTTCTAAAATGTCTAATGAAATATTCATTCAGTTTCACATTTTAGAAAAGATCACAGTAGGTAACCTTAACATAAAATACATTGAGTTTTATAAAGTTTCTGTTGTACTTTGAGAATCTCCAATTAATTATGAGATAGGTCTAAGTTGGGCCAGATATCTAGGCAGCGAATGTAATATCCCTCAGGCACCCCACACTCACTCAAGCACATTAAAAAACCCCTATAGAATAAGGCCATTTATTGGTACATTGCTAAATCTTGAAGTCAGGATGGTGTAGTAAAAAAATATAGATTTAACATTAGATCATGTTATACCTGTTATCAACGTTTTTCTCAACTTTTATAAACAGAGTGGACTTGAAAAATTAGCTTAACTGTTCAGAAACATGAAGTTTTGCACTGGGAAACAGGAATATAAACAATCTCTTTTCAAAGGTTTTGTGAAAATTTATTCATTCTTTTAAATGTCAAGTATTGAGGCACCTGGGTGACTCAGTTAGATAGGTGGTCGACTTCGGCTCAGGTCATGATCTCATGGGTTCGTGGGTTCAAGCCCCACATCTGGTTCTTTGCTGCTAGCCTGCTGCTAGCCTGGAGACTGCTTAGGATTCTGGGTCTTCCTGTCTCTCTGTCCCTCCCCCACTCACATTCTGTCTCTCTCAAAAGTAAATAAACATTAAATGTCAAATATTAATTCAGTATCTACTGTTTTCCATGAACAAACAGCACAAAAGCCCTGTATTCACCATGCTCATATTCCAGTGGGGGAAATATAACCTATAAATGTACTATATGATAGCAGCTATTTATAAGAGCTATAGACAGGAAATATCAGAGTAACAGGAAAGAGAGTTATCCTAATTCAGATAGAGTAGTGAGTAAACAATTCAGATAGAGTAGTGGGTAAATAATTCTCAATGGAACAATGTGAACAATGTGTCTAATAGCTATTAGCTTTAAGATCAGGATTTATAACCATTAGGAAAACAACTCAGATAAGCCAAATATTTTTAAATATGAGACTAGCTAAAAGCGATTGACTCAGATTACCCCTCTCTTTTCTCACCTAATTTATTCATGCATATTAAACAATAATAAGGGTTAATAACGGCAGGATTTTGTTCCAAACCTGTTACACCATTGCCAAGCACCATAACTTTTTTTAATTTTTTTTAAGTTTATTTATTTTTGACAGAGACAGAGTGCAAGCATGAGCTGGGGACATGCAGAGAACGAGAGAGGGAGACACAGAATCCGAAGTAGGCTCCAGGCACCAGGCTGTCAGCACAAAGTCTGATGCAGGGCCCAAACTCATGAGCTGTGAGATCATGACCTGGGCTGAAGTTGGTCGCTTAACCGACTGAGCCACCCAGGCGCCCCAACCAAGCACCAAAACTTTTAATAGGTGATCTATAATAGTTTTGTTTTGATAATTATATTTAACTTAGAGTACCAAGAATTCTATCATAAAATAACTTAATTATAAATTTTAAAAAAATATAATACATTTATTATTAAATTAAAATCAATAATTAAAATTAATTACTTAATTAAATTTAAACTTAAATTATTATTTAAATAAGGAACAAAATTAAGCAAACACCAAAACATAATAACCCAAATGCTGTATTAAAATATACAAATACCATGTATAAGATTTTCCATTTACCATAAAGATGTAAAACATAAATAGTAGAAAGATTGCAAAACATTGTAGAATCATTTGAGGAAACACTTGAATTAAGAAGTGTGGTATAAATAGCATTTCTATACTAAAATTATACTAAATATTGGCGGGTGGTAATGCTTAAGTCTCAGCCTGTCTTGCTTAACTACCATTATTAAAGTAGGGCCTGTGACAAGAATTTAGATGCATGAAGATTCTTTTGGAAGTAGCCTCAGGGGAACATGAGCAAAGATGAAACTTTGATAAGAGTGCGTCATCTGGTCACTTCTAAGGGAAACTGGGGCTCAGTCCACTTGAGATTTTAAAAGAGCACATTGGATGTTTTTCAAACTATCCATCTGAGAGTCGATGATTAACAGGAAAAATAGTTGTTAGTCAGTTCTCATTTCCCATCGGTTTAGATCTACTCTGTGCAAAAAATCTCCTACCTTTCAAAGTTCTACATGTCTGCCTAGAGAGAGAGTTCCTGAAGACATCTATTGCATTGGAGAAACATCACAGCACAAAGTAACAGGGGGGCTCATGGGCCTGGTATAGACAAGTATAAACTGAATACATGGCTAAAATCAGACATGAGATTGAGAAAATGTGACACAATACATAATAAGCAAACCAAATTCCTCTAAGATGATAGAAATATTTAATACAAATAGTGGAACAAAAATACTTGTGATATTGGGAACCATCCATATATATTTATAGAGCACGTTCTCTTACCTCCACACTCACCCACATATTATTTTTAAGTAGAACTTTTTCTTTATTCTCCTCAGCATAATCATTTCTTTTTCTTTTCATTTTCTTGTATATATTTCCTCTTGCTTAAAAATTTGTCCCTAGGAAAGGCTTTGATAAAATACATTTATCCTTTTTTTTTTATGTTTATTTATTTATTTTGAGGGGGGGAGGGGCAGAAAAAGTACAGAGCCCAATGCGGGGCTCAAACCCATGAACAGTGAAATCATTACCTGAGCCAAAACTAAGAGTTGTACACTCAACTGACTGAGCCACCCAGGTGCCCCATCATTTATCCTTTAGTAAAGTGATTCAATGTATTATCTCACATTTTAACTTAGGCTTTTTTTTTACTGTCTTTTAAAGAAATTTCAAACAAGTAATGAAATAATAAATATATTTTGTAAATCACACAGCTGAAGGCCCATTGAATCATATTTTAACTTTTCTGTGACACGCTTCTATGGTGTGACTGCTTTGAGATGAGGCTGTGTAAACCTATTAACGCTAAATAGAAACCTTATTGGTTCTTTGGTTCTTCTTTTCTTTCTTTAGGTTTTACTTCCAAAATAAACTTACACTCAAATAAATCATTGCTAAGTCTCTATTTTGATTGTGGCAGTGGGGGAACACCACAAAAACACACATACTACTATGTGGCCAATTTAATGTAAAAAACATTCCAAAAGAAACTGTGTGCATACCTATGCCTAATTTCTATGTAATTTTCTACCATCTTAATATAATATAAACTTTAAGCTTGTTACTTATTTCATAACTTGGTACTTGCAGCTAAGTACACTATAATACATATTAGTAAAAAATGTAAGAAAAGTTTATCTCAAATATTGTTACTACTCCCTATCTCAGTTTATCACACAGGAAGTGACAAGATGATTCTAGAATCCTGATTGCAGGGGAACAACAGCCAAGGAGATGCAAGTTACTAGTCAACAAATACATATCTTTAAAATAACAGGTACACATTATTAAAATCATTTTATATTTCTATAGTTTAAGTACTGCTTGAGCTATAAGGAAATAAGCATGTTCTGAAGCTGACATTTCAGTCTGGTACTTAGTATGATAGTTTAATTGGACAGTATAATTCTCCAAATTCTTTGCAGTGATGAAAAGAAATCACACTCCTTCCTCTTCTTATTTTTTTGGGGGGTGGGATTTATTACAGAAACAACATTTTATAAGATTTACATGTTTATTTCCATTTTTTTGTTTTCATATCCTAGTTTAAGAATGCCTGGTTGGCTCAGTCAGTAGAGCCTACAACTCTTGATCTCAAGGTTTTGAATTCAAGCCCCACGATGTGTGTGGAGGTTGCTTAAAAACAAAATTTAAAAACAAATGTTTCCTAATGTAGAATTTTTGCAATTTCTGTTGTATCATTCATATTAATTAAATTATTCCAATAAGCATTTTTCCTAGTCTCTTCTGTGTTTCCAATTTAGATTTTATAAGTAACCATAACATGCTAATAAACATTTGAATATGATTTTTTTGCAAATACAAGTACTTTATTCTTTCATGATTTGACTGATAGGAATGCACACATTAATTTATCATATTTTCTTTTTTTGCAATAAAACATTTTTAACACTTTAAATTTTAGTGCACTTTCCAGAAGAGTTTAGTTATAACCAAAGCTTGACAGGAAGTTCACTCCCATTCAAACCAGCAGTATATCATGTTGCTGAAAGTGTGGTAATTCAGGATCCCATGAATGTGGTTCTGAGTGATTCTACATCTCAGGATCGACTAGAGATCTCGCTTGATCTTTTGGAATTCCCTGAAATGTAGTGTTATTTATTTAATATGAAAGGATCATCCATCATATATGGCTATTTACCTTTAGCATTAGTTTTTCAATCTCATTCATAATAAGTATCATAATTTTTTCTAGTAAAATAGGTATTACAAAGAGATTATTATGAGCTAAAAGGGTAATCACTCTTGGACATTTTATAAAGTAGGTGGACTAATAGTGCTTATTTCACTCTCTCTTATAATATATTCAATGACTTTCCCTACCTCAGGAAAGAATATATCTCTCAGGAGTTTATAAGTTATTTTAAGGCAAGGTCTGTGCTTTATTTATCTTACCCCCTCACACAGATACCAGGAGTCAAATATAGACCTTTTCATAAGAGTAAATGCTTCATGCTTTTAGTTTTTTAAAGGAATCTGTGAATATGTGGACAAATGATTTTCTTCATAAGTAAATTAGACATTTCCACTAATAAATACTGTAACAAAAATTCCAGTGTATGTTTTCATATTTTTCGCAGATGTTGAAAAGAAGATATTTACACTTCATAATTTGTAGCATTTGATCTACAAAAATGTATAAAACTGTTTGTTGGGGAAATATAATTAAAAACAAAACCTTCTCCTAACCTAGAAAACCTGTCCACAAAGGTAGTGGAGAAAGAAAATACTTTTATTATTAAGTAAGCAGTAAACCAGAGTGTGATGCACATTATAGGCAATCTATTAAGAGAATGAAAAGATGGAAAAAATTGTCACCCTTTGGTGTAGCCAAGAAGATACAACCATTATATGTATGTTTTCAAAATAAGTAGTGACTAGTTGTTATGTAAAAGTACTTGATAACACCATTTCTTACACATAGTTCATCCTAGTTTCATCTGGTAATTGGGGTGACTGTGTATGTTAGCTAAACTTTAGGCTTTATCTACAGGAGAAACAAATTTTTCATATCTTTATGACAGGAGGTAGTTTTGCAACTTGGAGCAAGATGTCCCCCAAACTCTCTGGACTACTTTCATAGGCACTGGGAAACAGGAATGCTATGTCACTTGACTCTACATTTTCGAGATGGTAATTTAACCATTGAAAAAGACATTCCTGGGTCATCACCTTGACAAAGAGCCTATCTAGTTTTCAAAAGGATTTATATTACTTTTTTTTTTCTGAAGAAAAAGGGAAAAGAGAGATACCAAGCTCCTCATTTTCAACTGGGGGAATTAAGTCTCTTATTTTGAAATTTTTATTTGTTGACACAATGTCAACACATAATGAATCACACACAAGAATACAAGTGGTATCATAATATGATGGAGTATAAAAAGAGTAACTTATGTTTGAAAATTATTACAAACAAGAAGACTTTGAAATTTTTACTAAGAATTATTATAAGTGACAGATTCCAGGTAATGAGGAGTTTTGAGCACAAATACAGGGCAATTACCTTAAGCTACCACATCTGACATAGTAAAGAACCACATTCACACATTATTATTAATATTATTTTTACCAGTCAACTAGAAAAGCCTAAAATCTTAATTTAAAAGGACCAACATTTTCTTTGCTTAAAGGAATCCTATTGCAGGGACACTTGGTGGCTCAGTAGGTGAAACATCCCATGTCGACTCAGGTCTTGTTCTCAGGTTTCTGAGTTCAACTCCCCCACCCTCCATCCCCTTCAGTTTCTGTGCTGACAGCTCAGAGCCAGGAGCCTGCATTAGGTTCTGTGTCTTCCTGTCTCTCTGCCCTTCCCCTGCTCATGCTTTCTCTCTCTCTCTCACTCTCTCTCAAAAATAAACATTAAAAGAAAAAAAGGAATCATATTGTAGTTCTATTTACTTATAGATTCAGAGAAATTTTTTATTTGGCATGCATGTAATAGATTTTAGTCAACCAAGACATAAAATAAGTTCTTTGGTGAAAATAACAATAAAGAATATTACATCTATCTAAATAGAGATAATGAGCTTAAAATATCAATAGTCTAAGTAGAAATGGGGGATATTATAAATATTGATTCTAAAATATTAGCATAGTGTGTGTGTGTGTGTGTGTGTGTGTGTGTGTGTCTGTGTGTCTATGATGCACAGAGGATGTGAAGAATTGAAGATGTGTTAATTTTCTAATCTTTATTCTTAAAGAGTCAGTATATTATACCTAAGTTGGGTACAACAAGACATGGTGGTATTAACATAAAACTTCAGTTATAAAGCTTCTTGGAGAAAATATAAAACTTATATTGCTACCAACCCCAATGAAAAATTCAGGAAGAAAAGATAGGGTATGAGATTAGATATAGGAGGAAGTAGGCTAGTTTTTTGTTGTGTGTGTATTGAAATATGATATGACATTTTATGGAGTTTTTAAATCAAGAGATCGAGGATGAACACAACTCATACATTTAAAAAGTAGTTAAAGCACATATAAAACACTGTATACCATTAACTGTTCTAAATGTTTTCAAATGTTGGCCATCTCACTTATAAAAATCAAAGCAAACATTTTAAATAAAATATTAATAAATATAATTCATTGTTACCCTATCAGATTATTATTCCACAACCATTTGTAGTCATTAACAAGAATGTATTTTGCTCATTTCTAATAGAGCAAAAAGTAAATTTAAAAAAGAACTATCAGGGGCGCCTGAGTGGCGCAGTCGGTTAAGCGTCCGACTTCAGCCAGGTCACGATCTCGCGGTCCGTGAGTTCGAGCCCCGCGTCAGGCTCTGGGCTGATGGCTCAGAACCTGGAGCCTGTTTCTGATTCTGTGTCTCCCTCTCTCTCTGCCCCTCCCCCGTTCATGCTCTGTCTCTCTCTGTCCCAACAATAAATAAACGTTGAAAAAAAAATAAAAAAGAAATATCATATAATCTTAAGAGTTGAACAAAATTCAACATCAATATACATATATGGCATGCCCTTAACATGATAGTTTAGTACAAAATAGTAAAACAAATATATACTTTAAAGTCCTGAACAAATTATGAGCGTGCATAATTATTTAATATATTTAGGAAGCAATAAGCCCATAGAAGAGAAATTAAAAAGAACAAACCTAAGAAGCAAAATTATTATTATTTGTAGATAATATATTTTTACATCTGAACTAAAGATAATTTCCTGAGGATGTATTAGGAACAATAAGAAAATTTATTTTTACCTAAGTTTCAAAAATATTTCTTATATCAATTTTTATCTTCGAAAATCTGCAAACAACCAGTGTCCTTCAACAGATAACAAATAAAATAAACAATGATATACTTAAATTAGGGAAAATTAGTTTTAGTAATTATTATGTTGTTTGCATATTTTGAGGAAGATTTGAATTTTTTAATATTATATGGTTTAAGAAAAAATGTTTTTATCACCAGAAATTTTACTCTCACCTTTCCAATATAAACTTGAACAACTGTCTATCCTCCTCTTATATTTTTTACCATATTTTTTCAGTTTTAAAAAATATATGGTTGGGGTACCTGGGTGGCTCAGTTGGTTAAGCAACCGGCTTTGGCTCAGGTCATGATCTCGCGGTTTGTGAGTTCAAGCCCCACGTCAGGCTCTGTGCTGACAGCTCTGAGCCTGGAGCCTGCTTCAGATTTTGTGTCTCCCTCTCTCTCTGCCCCTCCCTTGTTCATTCTCTGTGTCTCTCTCTCTCTCTCTCACTCAATAATAAATAAACATTAAAATTATATATATATATATATATATATATATACGGCTACTTAAGAAAGCAATAATATAATATACTTAAGTTATTTTATTTTCAGATCTGATCTCCTTTTTACAGCAGTTTAAATATGCAACTAATGTGTAAATCAGACAATGATTCCCATTATCTAATTATTTAAGATAAAATGAAAGTCTGGATTTTAAGTGATATCCGATTTCTTTTTTAATGTTTATTTTGAGAGACAGAGAACAAGCAGGGGAGGGGCAGAGGGAGAGAGAGGGAGAGAATCTCAAGCAGGCTCCATGCTGATAGCTTGCTGACACAGGGATCCATCTCTCAACCATGAGATCATTACCTGAGCTGAAATCAAAAGCCAGGTGCTTAACCGAATGAGCCATCCAGGGGTCCCGTGATATCTGATTTTTAAAGACTGTAAACTTGTAAATTTTAAGTCAGTGTTCTGGTCACTAAACTGTTGTTGTCAGCAGGACAACTTGTTCTCACTTATAAAGGGGCTGTTAAGGAAGTTCAGATCAGAGACTATGACTATGTTATGGTAAATTAAAAGTAATGAAAATAATTTTCAGTTTTAAAATGTACAAAGAATAGGAAAGTAGTGGATTCATTTAAGACTGTTAAAGATAAACTAAGTCATATTAAAAGTTTTTAGAGTTCATTTGAGCAAAAATCAATTCAAACCAGGCAGCCTCCAATCTAGCAGATAGAAAGGAGTTCTATGAAGCTGTACAAAACGAAAGACTTACAGGCAGAAGGGAGTGGGAACAAGGAAGTTATATTGCCAAAAACTCAGGCTTGCTATTGCAGGCTTACTCTTCTTTAGGGGATGGAAGGGATCTATGAAGCTGATTACTTACCTAGTGCTGATAGAGCAACTCCAGATTGACTGGCTTATGGTTCTATTTCTGGGAGAGACTAAACTGTAATTAAGTCAAGTCTCAGGTTGGTCACATAAGGCTTAGCATAAGCAACTCTATTTTGGGCTTTTGTTTCGACTTTTAACAAGTGTAAGACAAAGGAAGGATTTAAGAATATCACTCAGATTTCTGCCCTAGGTAATTAGGTATATGACAACACTACTAAATGGAATTTAAAATACTCCTTCAGACAATTATATTAACAGCATCAAGGAGAAACATGAGTTAGAGGAAACAATTTGGATACCAGTGGGATGTGAGTAGTCCATGGAACAGTGAGGAAGGATGAGGTCTTCCAGGAAGATTCGGTAGCATGGTCACAGCAAGTCAGTGATATGGGGGCTGGGAAAAAAGATGTCCAAGAGAACAATAGCAGAAAAACTGCCATCGAGGTGAAAAAGAGCACCAGGAGAGTTTGTCCTTATTGAAACAGGAGGTGTAGAACTTTAAAATTGCAGCTAAGAGGGATGCCTCAGTGGCTTGGTCATAGGATCTTGATTTTGGCTCAGGTCATGATCCCAGAGTCATGGGATGAGCCCTGCATCTGGCTCCTCACTGAGGATGGAGCCTACTTAAGATTCTCTCGCTGTTTCCTTTTACCCTTATTCCCTACTCTTTCTCTGTCTAAAAATAAAAAATAAAAATGCAACTAAGAAATTTGGAAAATAAGCCCTCTGTAACTTTGTAAACTAGATTGTAGCCATTGAGAATTGAATGAGGAAAAAAACAGATTGGGAATTAAGTAAAGGTCTTAGTTGTTTGTATTTGGTTTTGATTTGATTCATTTTGCCTGATTCACTTTTGCATGTAGGGCTGTGCGATGAAGCTATGTGAATGAAAAGATTGCTGACATTGGAGACATTTCCAAAACAAGAAAGTGAATCAAGTCAAAGTAAAGTTTGTTGTATAGCAGAATATGCCACCTCAAAGTATACTTCTTTGCTGTAAGGAATATTTGAGCTGATTATTTTGAGAAACTGCAGACCCAAGACAAGTTCTGAAAATAGAGTAGAAGTGGGGCACCTGGCTGGCTCAGTCTTGGAGTATGTGACTCTTGATCTCAGGGTCTTGAGTTTGAGCCCCACTGGGTGTAGAGCTTTCTTAAAAAAAAAAAGGAACAGCAGTTATTCTTTATGAGAGAAATTTACATTTGTAGAGGAAATTTACATTTGAAGGAGTCCTAACTTTTTTAAGACATAGCTTTTTTTACCTGAGAGATCTGTCTTCAAAGTGGGATAATTATTTGTTTACCAAACATTTCCTCCTCTCACCTTCCTGCAAAGTATCCCTCCCTCCCCCAACACAAACACCTTTTCCTTTAGTCTTTGAGTTTAAGCTAGTATTTAAGGTAGTGGCTTGTGTCATCTCAGGGAATTGATCCAATTTTTTTTCTGAGTATCATTTATATATACATAAAGAATACAGTATAATTAATTTGTTTGTTTTTCTCTTGTTAATTTGACTTTATTATAGGGAGTTTCAGCCAAGAATTTAGAAGGGTAGAGGCAAAATTTTTATTCCTCCTCTATAAGGTCAAGTTAAGGAATACCACATTTTGAGTTAAAATCTATCTGCCTAGATTTACACTGTATATCTTAAGATGAGTTATCTATTAAACTTAATTATAAAAATGTTTATTAATTCAAAGAGAGAGAGAGAGAACTTGCATGTGCATGATGGGGGTAGGGACAGAGAGAGAGGAAGAGAGAATCCCAGGCAGGTTCTGCACTGTCAGCACAGAGCCAGACGTGGTGCTCAATCTCATGACCATGAGATCATTACCAGAACCAAAATCAAGAGTCAGATGCTCAACCTACTGAGCCACCCAGGTACCCCTATCAATTAAATTTAAATTTAAACTTTTGTCAATCAAAACATGTTAGTTAGGACCATACCCTTCAATCTTGGGGGAGGGAGAATTATTAGATTAAAAGACAATAAGTAGTTGTCTCTTTTACTGCCTACATAACATAAAATAAAAAGCAGTTGTTTAGGAACTTCTAGATATTAGTCTATGAGAGCATATAATTTTGGCCACAAAAAATCTGAAGTATTTCTTGTAGGGGCTGAAGGCAGCCACCCCAAAATGAGCCACATTGACATGAAGATTATGTAGAGTTGAAGGCAATGAAGACCCTAAGAACTTTTGTCCCTCCCTTACTACATAGACTAAACTAAATTGGGGAACTTTACAAGAATAAGGGTTATTAGCAGAGATAATTTTTAGCTGAATGGCCCATCTTTAGGGCAAGGTAAACATCTAATTATCAAACATTGCTCTTCTCATCACCCTGTGAAGTACATTCTTTTTCTCTGAAGTCCCAGACCCCTACATCCTTCTCCTTATTTCAGAATGATATGCACATCTCATTTTCCCTAATTTTCTGTGGCATTTCCATGTTTGTATGGATTCCCCATATGCACACTATTACATTTTATTTTCTCCTGTTAATCTGTCTCGTGTCAATTTGATTCTTAGTTTGGCCAGAAGGACTTCTTGAAGGGGACAGGAATTCTTGCTCCCCAACTGTCTAAACTATCTTTAGTTATATTTCATTAATTAGAAAAATTTCAAAATCCTTACTTTTATTCTGGTTTATTTGGTTATTATTCTGAATGGATAAATTATAAAGTTTTATACAAATAAGAAAAGCTTCTATTTTCTCTCCACACCCCTTTTCTTTTCTATTTCAATACTACTTTACTCTTGCGAAGAATTTATAGAACTTAGCATTCAATGCTCCAATTCTTTTTATTTCTTCAATGAGAATGATTACTATTTATGCCAAACCTGAAGCTTAAAGTTCTCTACATTGAAATACGTCTTTGAATCTTTATTCTGAATTTGTTTTCTTTCATTTATATTATTATCCTGTCAGTTTTATTCAGCTCAAATAGTGACTGAAGTTGAAAACACGTGGTTTGTGATCATATTTTTGATATGTTATGCACATTAAAAATTTTCAGATATTGAAGATAACAAGAATTCTTATTAAAACTCACTGAATGCATCTTGGAAATGTTCTTGGTTTTTAAAAGAAATCACAAGTAAGACACATGCTTGTCAAACAAATTTCTTTCTATGACAACATGATAGGCTTTGTCGATAGCAAGAAAGAGCAAATATGATTTATCTTGCCTCCAGGAAAGTAATTCTTTCTTTTTCAAATGACACATTTTTTTTTCATTGACACCACTGAATGATTTAGATAATGTTATTTCTGTGTAGGTATTCTGCTAGTCAGGAACCTAAACACAATGATTAACAATTTGTAATTTAGTATTGATTCAGAGGAAGTTTTTCGGTTCTACCAATCTTCACCTGATATAATCTATAACATTTTTAGCAATACTTTAGAAAATACAATGTCAAGCCAAAAAATACCTTAGCTGGCTAAAAAAAGAGAAATTAGAAAATAAGATTGGAGTGAAAAATAATTTTGAGTTTTTTTTAATAATCAATGCAGGCATCACCTTTCCTGAGAATCCATTCTGATCTATTCTAGATGAGGGGCCTCTCTTACTGGGTTCATTCCAAAACCATGTGCTAGCCTCTATCTCATTATTTTGTACAATTACAGTTGATTTGTCTGTGTTGAGAAACAAAACTCAACTGGGTAAATTTGAAGATCTAATAGGCTTTATTCAACAATTGTATTGAGCAGCATCACATCAAGCAAGGAGAGGGGTGCGCAAAGGAGTTGGAGAAAATGGAAGGTTTTATCATGCAGGTTATCTCATCTTCCTTTGGGGATTGCAAGGGGGCTGTGTGACATATTACTTCATTGGTTCTTATCAGAAAATTTCTAACTAATTGGTTAAAACTTACATTTCTTAGGGAGGTTAAAACTGCAAAACTGGTTAGGTATTAAGTTTTGATTGGTAACTTGACCAAGGTGATGCCATTTGGGGCTTACACTTTTCTTTTTAACATCTGTCTACTCAACTTGAGTAATATTTCCTGGAAAGTGGATAATGCCTTGTATATATCTGAATATCCTTTAACTTATATGTTTGAACTTATTAAAGATAGAACAATAGGTATATGCATTTGCGTTTTCAGAGTTAGAAACTTCTAAAAAGTAAGGGTGCATGATCCATTCATGTAGTTGGCAAATATTTATTAGACACTTTTCTATTCCAGGCTCTATTCTAAACATCAGGGGACAATGTACAGAACGGAGGTTGTCCTATCCTCACACTGCTTACATTTAAATTGACAATAAATACAATAACAATTTTTAAAAAGTAGATGAATAGTATGCAAGAAAGTGTTAGGAATTTCAAACTGGTGCTATTTCAGATTGAGTGAGGTTCTTCTCTGCATCAGTGACATCTAAGAGGAGATATAAATTAAAAAAAAAAAGGTTGTGCAAATATCTCAGGAGAAAACATTTCAAAAAGAATAAATAGTAAATACAGAGGACCCGAGGTGGGAGTATGCTTCACATACTTAGAGAGGATAAAAAGACTGATACAGAAAGCACATGGTGACCTAAGAAATAGTGGAAAGATACTATGTGAGAGATAGCAGGCAGTAACATCCTATAGGTGCAGGAGATGAAAAAGTTTTCCTTAACCCTCTTATGGTCCCTGGTTGGGTCTGAAAACTAATGAAGACAGGTGAACAAGAGAAAGGCAGACACATGTCATTAAATGTTTACATGTATATGGGAGCCTTCTCAAGAAAATAAAGACCCAAGGTAGTAACCAGAGCAAGATGCTTTTATAACCTTTTAGGCAAATAAATAATAAATTTGTGAAGAATTGACAAAACACAGGGGTGTGGGCTAGGAACAGCAAATGGTAAAGAAGTATCTGAGAAGATAAGAGTTACTTTAGTAAGGTTTGTTGATACAGATTTCTCAGCCCCAATTTCCATGTCTCTGGTGATAAACATACCTTCCTTAATCTGTGTAGGGGGAGGGCTCCTCTCACATGAGAATTTCATGCCTTGTTTCAGGGAAGAAGAGTGAGGAAAGGAAAATTAAAAGTGACCTTCCTGCTTCTGCCATTTTCTCAAAATTCTTCAGCTTAACATCCTCAATATGTCAAGGTGTTATATGTGGGGACAATGTATCCCGAACCTCATCACAGACCATGTGAGCATTTGGATTCAAACCTGAATGTGTCATGACGTTTATTACTGGGAGCTTTGAGCAAGATTTTGACATGATCCGACTATGATTTTTTAAAGTCTTCACTGTTTTGTGGAAAATAGACTTCTCCAAGAGAGGAATTTAGACCAATTAAGCATTTGCCAGAGTCCAGGTGGCTGAATATGGATGGTAAAGGTGAAGATGATGAGAAGCAGATAGATTCCATATGCATTATGTTGATTGAACTGAATAAATGTGCTGATTGATTAGATAAGAATGTAAACACATAAATCAGAGATGATTCCAGATATTTTCTCTGAAGAAACTGGATGAATGTTGTTGTCATTTCCTGATTATTCTGATGCCAATCTCTCAAAGAAAATTATAAAATTAGAACTGAAGACAAAATTAATTTTAAAAATGACAGAAATATTTATTTTAATTTCTTACTAAAATTTTGAGTTCTGAAAAGAAATTGTGTTATTAACTTTCTTTGGAAAATATTTTGTGATGAGTCTGAATTCAAATTCTCATCGATTTTTAACACTGACAATGATTTAAAGTTGTCCATCTGATATTTTATAATGCAATAAACCCCAAATTATTTATCTTTGAATTTTGTGATTTATAAAAAGAAATACATATTTGGTCTTTGTCCACTGTTTGTGGCACATAGGTCCTGAAAACCTTGAAATTTTTATAGAAGAATCATAGGGTCATCCTTTGCTAGAATATTTAGTTTTGTCCCCAGTTTCTGAAATCTCTCCAGAGCAAGAAGCTGAAATAAGTGTCTTTGGCCATCCATAGCAAGCCCCTTTCAACCAGGTTGGTTTATGTTAATTAATGACTTTTTGGCAGCCTGTAAAGATGGGAACTGGCTGCCAAGAGAAATAACCATGTGATTAAACATTTGTAAGTTTTTCCACCAACCCCTGACGCCTCAGAGAGGGGAGAGACATTGAAGATTGAATTAATCATCAATGGTCAAGTGATTTAATCAATCTTCCTATGTAATGAAACCTCTAAAAAATTCTAAAACGATGAGATTCAGAGACCTTTCAAGTTGACCAGCAGAGAGGTTCTGGGAAGCCATGTCCCTTCCCACATACCTTGCCCTATGCATTCCTCTTATCTGACTGTTCCTGAGTTATATCCATTTATAACTAAACTGGTAATCTAGTAAGTAAAATATTTCCCTGAGTTTTGTGAGCTGTTCTAACAAATTCATCAAACCCAAGCCAGGGCTGTAGGAATCTCTGATTTTTACAGCAAAGCTGTAACAATTGTAGGAGATCAAGATGGTGTCACAGAATTGCTGGGGGAGGGGTGAGTCCTCACATATCTAGTGTCAGAAGTGCTGTGGAGTGGTTTTTTTTTTAATGTTTATTTTTGAGAGAAAGAGAGAGAGAGAGTGTGTCTGTGGGGGGGGGGGGGGCGGGGAGGAACAGAGACCAAGGGAGACACAGAATCTGAAGCAGGATCTAGGCTCTGACCTGTCAGCACAGAGCCTGATGGGGTTCCCAAACTCACAAACCATGAAATCATGACCTGAGCAGAAGTTGGATGCTTAACCAACTGAGCCACCGGGTGCCTCGCTGTGGAGTGTTCTAAGTGTGAGTGAAGTAGTGGAGAGTGAGTAAAGATAAACAAAAGTGTTTTTTCTTTACAAGTTTATTTACAAGAAATTTTACTATAGCATTTATAGTTTTTGACTTAAACTTAAAATGTCATAAAAACCAAAGGAAGAAAATCAAATGCATATGAAAGATTTAAATGTTGGCTGATACTTATCTTTATTACCTAATTTTAAGTCTATCACTTATGTAACATTTGTCACAATTTTAAATATTTGATAATTTTATTAAAACTGCTGTTATTTTTATTCAACATGTACTATTCTGAAAGATGAAAATTTAATTAATTATAGAGAATTGAAGACTATTTTCAAGCAAGTTGCCAAAAATACAGAAATCAAATTTATAAAAAAATAAATGTATCTAAACAGAATAGTCGAGCTAATTTAGAACAAAGGTAGATATTACTAGATATTAAAACTGATTTTGCAATTACATGATTTAAGACAGGGTAGTATTGGCACAAGGAAATATACAGATACAAAAGAAAGAAGAGGAGAAAAAAAGCAGAGGCTAGGTGATAAAGTAGGCAGTTACTTAGATATGAGCAGGGAGCAAGTGCTTTCTGACTAATAAAAGGACAGAAGCAAAGTCCAAGAAGCAGGGACAGACCCCAGAGGATGCACATGTGTTCTTCCCTATAACCACTGCCTACAGCTTCATTATAATACATTTACATTGTGGTTTTGACCCCCACCCTGGGAGGGAAGTCTGCCATGACAGTTTCAATAAGGACCACGTAGAGTCAAAAACTCCCCATCCTGACAGTATGAGGAGTCCCTTAGATAAGTGGCTGCAACTTTAGCCAGGAACTACCCGAGCTATGACCCATAACCTATTCAAATAAAAAGAAAAGACAACCCTGATCCCTGATGCAGCTCCCACCTCTGGGCCTGCACTCTCTGCCATCTCAAGAATGTGCTTTCCCTTAAACTACTATTAAACACTTGCTTGCTTAAGAGTTTGGCTCTGAATGCCTTTTTGACTTAATTCAAGAACCAAAACTAGGCAATGGGATTCACCACTGACATTAGGGAGAGACCCAACATATACTATTTTACCTAATTTATATATGAATTATGTGATTCACCAGGAGAAAGACAATCTGCTAATAAATAATGCTGTGTCAACTGGATATCCATAAGGAAAAGAGTGAATCTTTATTTCTACCTTACAATACTCAAAAACTAGTTAAAAAATATGAAAATGTGAGGGAGAGAAAATTACTTTTCTTCTACCTTTCTAGGTTCTTGGCTGAGACCCTCCCACCCCAGTAATAAAAGACAGATTAACATGAAAAAAACAAAAACAGAGTTTAATAATATGTTTACTGCCTGTATACATAGAAAATTGAGTAACAATTTTTTTCAATTATCAAATTTTTTTTATTTAAAAGAAATGTGTCAAAAATGTACAAAAAATAAAGAAAAAGAAAAATCACTTTAATCTCACTACTCAGACATAGCCACTGATAACAGAAAACTGAGTAACTTTTTTTTTTTAATTTTCTTTAACGTTTATTCATTTTTTTGATAGAGAGAGACAGAGCGTGAGCGGGGAGGGGCAGAGAGCGTGGGAGACACAAAATCCAAAGCAGGGTCCAGGCTCCGAGCTGTCAGCAGACAGCCCAACGCGGGGCTCGAACTCACAGACCCTGACATCATGACCTGAGCCAAAGTCGGATGCTTAACCCACTGAGCCACCCAGGCACCCCTGAAAACTGAGTAACTCTTGAAGACAAAGTCCATCTTGTCAGTTCAGAGAACATTAAAGGTCATATCATCCCCTTGGACAGGACTGGCCGAGGAATATGCAGGCCTACATTCAAGAGACGGAGTGCTTACCTACCATTCAAAGGCACATGAAGGAATGCAGCCTCACTAGCTTAAAAGTAATCACCCCAAAGATATAATCACCAGGTTTACCTAAAAAAAAAAACAAAAAAACAACTCTAACATAAAGAATAAAGATATTTTCAGATTCCAAGTCTCTTGAGAGGTTCAAGACTTCCAGGGGACTAGATGAAGTGACACCAGATGAGCACCTGCTAGCATGACCTCCTGGGCTTCCAATCAATGGTCTCCACCTTCACAGGAGGTGAGGAAGCTCCAAAATTTCTCCTTAAAAACTTAACCACATGGGTGTCTCAGGTGACTAAGCATCTGACTCTTGGTTTTGGCTTAGGTCATGAACTCACAGTTTGTGAGTTTGAGCCCTGTGTCAGGCTCCGTGCTGATAGTGCAGAGTCTGCTTGGGATTTTTCTCTCTCCCTCTCTCTCTGCCCCTGCACTGCTCATGCTCTCTCTTTCTCAAAATAAATACATAAACTTAAAGAAGAAAACACTCACTTGCAAGTCAATGGGGATTTGGGAACTTTTGAGCATTAGGTCCCCATTCTCCTGGGTGATGTCACACTCATAAATTGCCTATCTTTCTTCACTGCAAAAGTTCCATGTCAGTTTTTATTGGCTTTCTTCCTTTCTGGTGGATGGACTCACCTTTGGTTTGGTTACACCTTCTAAAATGACCCAAGCCACCACCTTAAATATGACCCCTAGTTAAAGTCCAAAGAAGATATTGGGGTAAGGGGAAGGTTACCAGACAAAGCACAGTAATCAAGGATATGGCTGTTTTACATATTTAAGTCCTTATCTTCTCCATTGATAAGAATTTCTAGATATTTGGACATCTTCCTCTTCCTAGTACAGAGAAGGAGACACCCTTATAAATGGAGCTTTCTTTCATAAATGTCAAGGTCTCTTTACAAAAGGATAATTTCTACACAGTTTTCAGAGTTTTTCCTATGTCTGTTATTTCTTACAAATAATCAGCCTATAATAATCCTCCTGCCAAAGAGGCACATTTTGAAGTGGTATCTTCTGCTCCCCTTTGAAACTAAAACTACATAGCTTTTAGAAAAAAATATAAGAAAATGTCTTTCTGAACTTGAGGTAGGCAAAGGCTTTAAAAATAAAAGTACAAAAAGGAATTAATCACTAAGGAAATAATTAATAAGATGGACATCATTAAAGTTAAAATTGGGAACATCTGTTCGTCAAAAGACACCCTTAAAGTGAGGCACAGAAAGGGAAATATTCAGATTAAAGATATTTTACAAATATATTCAAAATTCATACAAATCATTAAGAAAAATTTAAAAAAAAGAATACAAAAATGGACGAAAAATTTGAAAGAGTACTTCATATTGAAGGAGAATCAATGCCCTCAAAACAACTAAATCTTGCCTATTTTACCAGATATCAGAAAAACGTAAATTAAATTCCAATGTTATATGAACGTACAGACCCACGGGAATGGCTAAAAAGAAAAAAGACAGAGAATGTGTATTATTGGTGAGGATGTAGAACAATCAGAACTCTCAGACACCATCAGTAAGATATACTTTGGTACAATCATCTTGGAAAATTGTCAGTATCACATGATTAGCAATTCTATGACTAATAATAAACCCCAAAGATATGAGTCCTTATGAAATTTCATAAGAATTTCATAAATTAGTAATAACCTAAATGTAAATAAATATACCATGACATATTATACTGTAATGAGAGTAAATAAAATATGCTAGATGCAATAAAATGAATGAATCACAAAAAAACAAAATACAGTAAAACCTTGGTTTGAGAGAATAATTCATTCCAGAAACATGCTTGCAATCCAAAGTACTAATCTTTCAAAGCAAATTTCAAGAGCCATTGGCTCTGTTGTGATCATGTGACATTCGGCATCACATACTACTCATATTGCAAGAATCACTCATTTATCAGGTTAAAATTTATTAGAAATGTTTGCTCATCTTGCGGAACACTCACAGAACAAGTTACTCACAATCCAAGGTTTTACTGTACTAAATAAAAGAAAAATGGACAATATGAACCTACAGTATTAACAATTGGAAGCATGGTCACTTTTGTGCGGAGATAGTTTCTTGTGGTGATCATTCTGGAGGCTGGCAGTGCTCTACTTTTGTTTAGGGGTTCTGGTTACTCTGGGGTTTTGCAGACTATGAGTTTGGAGTTCTCTCTTGTCTAGCACGAGAGCAGATGGCAGAAATGAGAACAGGAGAGGCTAATGTCTGGGAGAAGACAAGAGCCCCAAACAGGGGTTTTATCTCTGTATTTATTGAGATCTTAAGGTTTTACATATGTGGTTGACATGCAGAAAAAAATAAGTTAGTGACCATTAACTTGTGTGTGTAAGAAGCAAAGGGTTTGGGGGCCGAGTGGCATTAGGAGTTGAGATTAAAGCACAATGATATACTGGCACCCAATGCCAGATGGACAATGTTTCTCTGTAGGCGATACAGCTGAGTAGCTGTTATCTCCAAAGTTTAAGATTGCTGGAGCAAGCTGTCTCAAGGCTAACAAGGCACACTTTCACTAACTAACCTAGCCAACCTTGGGTGTCTTGGCCCTGTAGCGGCTTTCCACCTCTAACTGTTCTTGGATGCTTTTGTCCTGTGGAGGCGGCTTTCAACCCTAAGCCTTGTTTTACTTAATGACTAACCTTGGGCGCTTTTGTCCTATGGAGGCTTTCCGCCTACTAAGACTTGTTAACCCATTGGCGCAAGCATACAGAATTCCTAAACTTATCTCCCACATGGGGGATGTATTCATTTTGTGGGTCTGCATCCAGCTATATAATCATAATTTGTTTCTTTTCTTAGATGTATACTTACCATGTCCAGCACCGCTACCGTAGTCTGTACCACCATGCTTCTTACCTGTACTTCCTCAAAACTACCTGTTCCTTGCTTCCCTTCTGTTCAGATCACCCATAATATGGGCTCTGCATAGCCACAGTGATCCTTTAAAACAATTCCTCCAATAGTTACCAATCTAAATTTGAATGCAATTCCTAACCATGGCTCCAGATCACCTCTCCAATCCCAGTTACCAATAGTCTTCCTTTGCAGTCTTTGCCCTTCAGATACTTTTACCTTTTTCCTATTCTAGGAATGCATCACACTCAGTCATGCTCAGGGCCCTTGCATGTGCTGCTCCTTCTGCTTGTAATATGCCTACTTCTCTCATTT
Organism: Acinonyx jubatus; assembly: GCF_027475565.1. Lineage (NCBI taxonomy): Eukaryota > Metazoa > Chordata > Mammalia > Carnivora > Felidae > Acinonyx > Acinonyx jubatus. The sequence goes on along the minus strand of NC_069385.1, from coordinate 90,052,547 downwards.
CAATAAAATCTCTTCTTAAATCTCACCTTCCCAAAGAGACCATTTCTGACCTCATCTAAAATAGCACCAATACACTATTGTCTTTTACTTTGATTTACTTTTCTTCATAGTATTTATAAGCACCATATATCATTGTTTACTATCTCTCTCATTTTTACTAAAATAAAAAAAGGAACATTGGCCTTGAGTCTATTTTGTTTTGTTCACTGCTGTGTCCAGATTGCCTTGAAGAGTACCTATCATATATTCCTATCTTATGGGTTTAGGAAATATATTGACTAGGGGCACCTGGGTGGCTCAGTCAGTTAAGCATCCAATTCTTGATCTTAGCTCAGGTCATGATCTCATGGTTCATGAATTCGAGCCCTGCATTGGGTTCTGCACTGACAGGGAGGAGCCTGCTTGAGATTCTCTCTCTCTCCTTTTCTCTCTGCTCCTCCCCTGCTGGTGATCTCTCTCTCTCTCTCTCTCTCTCTCTCTCTCTATATATATATATATATATATATATTTGATACATCAATATATATATTGATATATATGTGTATGTATGTATATATATATATATATATCAATATATTTGATACATCAATGTAAAACAAGAACTATATTGACTGGATTCATGGAGAGTTAATAATATATTAATTATAGAGTTTCGTATGTCCAGAAAAATTGATAGTCATTTACTATATATGTGTGTGGTATGTGTGTGTACACATCTATTCATGATTATGTGTGCATGCATGTGTAAACACAGGGATTTATTTATAAACTTTTCTAGAAATGAATGCTTTCTACCTAGTAGCTACAGCCATTTATCTGTTTGAGCAAAGAAAGAATCAGAAAATGATGGAGGCAGGAAAGGAATACATTTTTTTCTTTGATATATATATATATCAAAGAATATATATATTTTATATATATCTATGTCATTCTGGTACAAACTTGGTTACTGCTATAAGAAATTTGAACTTCAACTGATAATGTAAATTGAGCATACATGCACACACATATACATACACACTCATGTGCATGCACTCACACACACATACACTAACTCACATACGTCCTAGTAGTCACAATAATCAAAGGAAATATTAAGGCTATGTAATTAGCTCTAGGATCACCAATTCTGGTCAATAGGGCCACTACTTGGGTTCTTAATCCTGAATGATAACAAGGGGAAAGTACAAATAAGTTTATAGCTCTTTATTTTTGGAGATAATTTTTTTAACTCCTAATGTTCTTTCCTGTCATTCAAGGCAAGATATAGAGGACTGTGAAATATTTGGACACCAGAAGGCAGTAATCAATTTTAATTAAAATTTTTGATATTAAATTATTCTAGCTTGCTCCATAATTTCAGAATTATTATTTTAAAACTTAATAATACTGTATGTCTCTGACTCTATGTGATGTTTGTTACTTTCCCAAGTTAATAAGAACTTGCCTATCATTTCACCCCATAGCATTTTATTCTTATTGCTATCATTCTTATCCATTTTTATCTTCTGTGTACGTTTGCTATGGACTGAATGTGTCCCTCTAAAGTTCATATTTTGAAGCCTAATCCCCAGTGTGATAGCATTTGGAGATAGGGCCTTTGGAAATTAATTAGGTAATGAGGGTGGAGCCTTAATGAATGAAATTAGTGATCTTATAAGAAGAAACAGTGTATAGCTTGCCTTGTCTTTCTCCTCTCTATTTCATGCAAGATACAGCAAGAAGCGGATCATCTGCCATTCAGAAGGCTGGTTCTCAGATAACAGATCCTCCAGAACCTTGATCTTAGACTTCCCAGCCTTCAGACCTGTGAGAAATAAGTGTCTGTTGTTTAAGCTACACAGTTTATGGAATTTTTTATAAAAGCCCAGACTAAGACCATGTTTTTTTAGCACGTATTATTACATTATATTTTGAGATTCTTTAAGTTTTAATAATGCAATATAATACACTCTAATGCAGTATAATTCCATCTTGACTTTCCTTATTGTCTAGGAAAGGTGTTTAGGGAAATTGTTTTGGGGGTATTCGTTGAAGAAGTGGAGAATATATTTGCAAACATTAATTTGTATTGTATCATGGTCAAATTTCTTGTGAGGTCAATTACTTGTATTTTAAATACTTTAATTTGTTTTAAGTTCATCTGTTTAACTGACTGTGACTTATATATCCTTATACTATATTTCATCTTTTCTACTTTTTGCTCATTTATTTTAATTAAACCATTATAATGTCATTAATCATGGTGGTTTCATTAAATCTGATGACCCATATATCATAGTAATATTAAGGGATGTTAATACATGGAAATTTTACTTCATAGTTGAAGACAAAAAATAGATTAAAAGTCATAAGTCAATAGCTACACATCACTGTATTAATGACAGGGTAAAACCAAATATTAGAGTGCTCAGAACTCTGGTTAAAGTGACTACTCAAATTGGAAGAAATAAACATCCTTGTTGTCAATCACTGCAAAAAGAATGCATTTCACTGGTAGAGGAAGAGTAACAGAAGAGATTACCCTTTCCTGATACCGTAAGATACCGAAAGAAGCATTGATTAAAATCTCACAGAGTTCTGTTATTATCAGTCATTTTTATATAAAATAGGTATTCTTCATAAACTTAATTTTTTTAATTTTATTTATTTTTTATCTTTGATTTTTTTTTTAAATTTGTTAACGTTTATTTATTTTTGAGACAGAGAGAGACACAGCACGAACGGGGGCGTGTCAGAGGGAGAGGGAGACACAGAATCTGAAACAGGCTCCAGACTCTGAGCTGTCAGCACAGAGCCCGACGGGGGGCTCGAACTCATGGACCGCAAGATCATGACCTGAGCCAAAGTGGGACACGTAACTGACTGAGCCACCCAGGCGCCCTATTTATTTTTTAGAGAGAGTGACAGAGAGAGACAGAGAGACAGAGAATGAGCGGGGGAGGGGAAGAGGAGAAAGACACAGAATTCAAAGCAGGCTCCAAGTTCAGGGCTGTCAGCACAGAGCCCAAAAGGAGCTCAGGAACAGTGAGACCATGGCCTGAACCAAACTCGGAGGCTCAAATAACTGAGCCATTCAGGCACCCCAATTAACTTAATAAAAAAAAAATTTAACGTTTATTTATTTTTGAGACAGAGAGAGACAGAGCATGAACGGGGGAGGGGCAGAGAGAGAGGGAAACACAGAATCCGAAACAGGCTCCAGGCTCTGAGCCATCAGCCCAGAGCCCGACGCGGGGCTCGAACTCAGGGACTGTGAGATCGTGACCTGAGCTGAAGTCCAATGCTTAACTGACTGAGCCACCCAGGCGCCCCTTAACTTTTTAAAAAATAAAATGAATAGTACTAACGTGATGATCAATTAAATTGTTAAATCATCATAATTTTTAACATTTAATGTGAAGATTAAATGTAGTACTTAATTTTTAGCAAAGTACCAGAGAGAAAAAAAATTTTTTTCTTTCTAAAACCCAAAAGTGAAAAGTGAAGTCTGTTCTATGGATAGCAAACAATTGTTGGAAATAAAACATACTTTAAAAGAAGCTCAGATATCCAGAAAATGAGATTGTAGTATAATTACAACTAACAAGTACTTTTAATGTTGCTTTTAAATTTTAAGTTCTGTTTCAGGTTCCCCTGGTATTACTGAGATATATAAAAATCATATATCATCAAATTCTGAGTTGATTTTAAGTAAAATGGGACTACTGATGATAATTATCCGTGTTGCTCTCTTATAATGAAAGTGGATATGTGGTTAACTAAGTAAGACAGACATTTTCCTTGCTTAAATTCCAATTTCCAATGCTTAAATTCTAATTTTGCATTCAGAAAACAAGGAAACTTCCCCAAGATATCCAGCCTCAGTCACTGAGATGCAATATTGGTTTACCAGAGTTTAGTTCTATTTTTTCTAAATTATCAATTACTAATTGCTTAAAAATAAACTATTGTTCTGGTCTTTAAATAAATTACTGGCGAAGTTCACTTAAAATGCTTACTATGGTAACTTCTTGAAGGTGCAACTCACTCCCATTGTATTGCATTTTTCTAAATTTAAGGCTGATTTTTATACTTACCTATACTTTTATCAAAATGTCTATTTTCTTTGTTCACAACCAAGTGATAAAATTATGCTCATTTCTATCAATTTTGTATATGTGTGAATATGTGTGTGGACTCTCTTCTTCTTTATGTTTCTATTCTTCTTCTCTATAATCATGTACTATTTTGAGAAGCCAAATTTTACCTAGAATCACTCTTCCCAGATTTCAGTAAACTTTAAGTCAAAAGTTTTTAAAGTAAAAATTAAAAAAAAATATCTATGGCATTTTATGTTTTCTGTAGAACTTTTTTATTTTATTTTTTTAAGTGGGCATCATGCCCAGAATGGAGCCCAACACAAGGCTTGAACTCATGACCCTGAGATCAAGACCGGAGCTGAGATCAAGAATTGGATGTTTAACCAACTGAGCCACCAAGATGCCCCTAGAACTTTTGTACTGAAAACATATTGATTTTAGTTGTAGAAGATACACGTGCATGTACTCACACACATGTGCATTTATACACACATGCACATGTACATACACATACCCACACATACGCATTCACATGCACACACGCACACATACACACATGCTCAAATTCAGTTAGGACAGAAAACCAGGGTACGTAATATGTTTACTACTTAAATGGAAAATTATCAGGGCACCTGCACGGCTCAGTTTGTTAAGTGTCTGACTCTTAGATTCACCTCAGGTCATGATCGTCATGATCTCACAGTTTCCTGAGTTCAAGCCGGGAGCCTGCGTGGGATTTTCTCTCTCTCCCTCTCTGTCTCTGCCCCACCCGACTCTTGCTGTCTCTGTCTCTCTCAAAATAAATAAATAAACTTAAATAAATAAATAAATAAATGAAAAATTATCTAATTTGTGCTTTAATCATGTAACTTAAATATGTATATATAGTGTATATTAATATATATGTATATATGAAAATGAAAATAAATGTAGATTTTATAAAGCATATTTTAATCAAAGTCTTTACTTTTAGTCTTCTCTTACTAAGTAACAAATAAGCAATATTTTCACCTGTTGATTGCTGTATGTTGATTCATGATTCAGTTAGAGGCTAATACTTGTGCATTCTTAATAGGAAAAAAAATCATTAATATTCCAAAACACCAGTGAAACCTCTGGTGTCCACCTCATGATGTACAGAACTATGAGTAGTAGCATCTTTCCACCATTACAACAACAAAGAGCTTGACTGATGTCAGGTTCATGCCTTTTGTTTTCCAAATGTATTGAAGCACTTTGGTCATAGAACAGTTAATGCCCCCCCCCCCCCTCAAATCTAAGGAGATAAAGTGTTTCCTGGAAGAGTGGAAGGAAGTCATGTGTTTTCATGGGAAAATGAAACAAGGTATTGACAGGAACTTTTTGGCTAGAATAGCTCACAAACTGGTGAAGGCTGAGTGTGAACTAGAGGGACAGTGTGAAAGTTGGAGGAGTCTGTACCATCTTGTATGCTCCTTCTCCAGAAATCCCACCAGGCACTCTCACAGAAAGAATCTCAAAACACCCTAAGAAGTGTCACTTATGGTACAGACCTGAGGAAGGGAACAACACCCATGGGAGAGAGTCAAGAAAACACTGCCTACATATCTTTGCTATCTCCACTATGGAATAAAAGCTTGATTCTCTCGTGGGACATGCAATAGCAGTAATGAACTTAAACACTGGTAAACACCTACTGCAATAAGTGGAAGGAAACAGGTGGGGTCTAAAAATCTATTATTGAAGGGCATCTGGGTGGCTCAGTTGGTTAAGCATCCGACTTGATTTTGGCTCAGGTCATGATCTCATGGTTCATGAGACTGAGCCCCTCGTTGGGCTCTGCACCAAGTGTGGAGCCTGCTTGGGATTCTTTCTTTCCCTTTCTCTCTGCCCCTCACATGTTTATGCTCTTTCTCTCAAAAAGAAATACACATTTAAAAAATAAATAAATAAATAAGAATCTATCTTGAAAGAGGAGCTTTATTATACACTGAGCCCATAACTGTAACTAAGGGAGGGCTGAGGAACTGAGGAAGTCACACCTTCAAGTCCCAGGTACATGGCACATATCTAAGACTGAACCAGAACAACATATTGCACATATTCACCACCTACTTACCCTCCACTCTCCACTGCCAAATTAAATCTCTAATCACAAGGAACAGCAGAATACTGTTGAGAGAAGGCTAGGAGAGGAGCAGGATTGTTCAGAGAATCCTGGGGCACAGAAAAAAAGGAATGGCTTAAACCCCAGAATTCAACAGAAAGGAGTCTGGTCAACCTCACTCCACCTTAGATACAAATTATCTCTACAGGAATTTGAACACTGTGATGCACTATGAGTAACCATAGCAACAACAAATCTTAAACTTAGTCCATCTCCCATCAAAATTAACACTAACCCCCACACTGAAGATGTAGCCAAAGGAAAAGTGGGCCCATTTCCACACTTGAAACCTATTTAACACATTTTCTACTGTTCTACACAATATATCCAGATTTAATGAAAATATTAAGAGGCATAAGAAAAGGAAAGAAATCTCACCATAATCTCAAGAAAAAAAGGTAGTCATCAGGACAGATTTAGATATGACATAGAAATTGGAGCTATCTAACAGGGAACTTAAATAGGGTGAGGAATGATGTCATCAAGATGATAGGAGTTTCCAGCATCTATCCCCTGCAGACACATCCATATGTGAATTTTAATAACTATCCATACGTGAAAATATCTTCACAAGAGCTAAGGAATCTAGGTAAGAGATTACAGTACATAAATAAGATGAATTGAAGAGGGTAGGAAAAAGAGATTCACATTGCCAAAGTACTCCCCGCCAAGCTCGGGCAGTACAGTACCAAGAGAGATACCCTCTGTGTGGGGGAAGGAGATTGAAATGAGCACCCAACTTTGCTTTGGACTCCAGTACCATGTTTACTCCAGTGAATTCCTGTGTTAGGTAAGACTCCTTCAGCCCATGGATCCCAGGCTAGCCCTGATGGACCCTATCTCCAGGCCTACTCCACAACCAGTCCCATCTAAAAGTCCCAGACTTGAGGCCCACCCTTGCAGATGCATGTTTCAGGCCAGCACCCATGGACCCTGCTCTAGACTAGCCCTCCTGGTCCCAGATTCTGGTCCAGCATCTATAGAGTCAGCTTCCTGCCAGTTCCTGCAAACGCAGGCTTCAGGCCTGCCCCATTGCCAGGCCCACCCATGCCAGGGTGGCCAGTTGTGGACTCTTACAACAATCCACCAGTGGGCCTCACCAGTTGGCCTACCCAAATTTCTGGATGGGTTAACTAGTGAAGAACTTTCTTTGCCAAAGTCAGTCAGTAGAGACTGGAAGAAGTGCCTACTTCTTCAAATTTGTAGACATTAACACAAGCCCATGAGGATTGTAAGAAGTATAGCACCACAAAATGAACAAAATAAAATACCGAACTAACCCCCCAAAATGGAGATCTATAAACTGCATGACAAATAATTAAAGACAACATCCCAGCAATCTCTAGATTCCAATGCAGGGTGGCTGTAGCATGGGATTATGGTATTGAAGGGGAAGTACTGGAGGCAGATTCAAGGGATATATGGCTGCTGAAGAGAAACCCATGGTCTAACTAGAGAAAGCAGAGACCAGCAAAAGTCATGGTTGAGTATTTCCATGGAAGCACTCAGAAATGGAAGGTCAGGGGAATAGGAAAGACAAGCGATTTAAGTGGCTATTTCCAGGCAGGAGAGATGTCTGGTTTTGATTACACATTCTGGCCTGGCACAATGGGGAAATATGATGTAATGCTGCCATGAAATTGGCAGAAGATAGACTCATAGTTTGACAAGCGTCTTGGTATTGGGTAGGGTCAGCCATAAAACAGAGGCAAGTTCAGGGAAATATTATTCCAATGGATTTCCTGAGTTCACCAAGGGTAATACATTTAATCTATTGTTCCTGGAAGGTCTCAATCCAAATTGCAATGTCTTGCCGAGTTCTTGGTGAACTTAGAAGTGAGATCACCCTGGTGAGTAATGAAGTCTCCTACTGGTGGTATCTCTTTGTGGTATTATCTCTGGTATAGGGGGTATAGTTATCTTCAAAGACAAATTCTTGGATTAAGTTAATGTGGTCTGGGGCAATGTCCTCTCCACTGATAAATCTATTTCACTCAGGGGTGAGGTCTTCTGGTGTGGTGGCCACCTAGGGAGCTAGTGACCCTCCTATGTGGTTATCAAGCTGAGGTGCCAATCATGAGCTAAGGGTAGGCTAGCTTTACACAACTTGAAGGCTTCTCTGAAGTTTGAGCTGCCTATCTGCATCTAGCGGAACAAATTTTTACAGCTCCCTCTGGTGGTCAGGGACACATTTAGCAAAGGAAAAGGAAGTTGGCCCTTTTGCTCTCTGGGGAGCTACATGTATATGGCTAAAGGAGATATTAGCACTGCTACTTAGGTGTTTATGAGACTGACTCCATGAGGGTGTTGGACAAATCATGGAAGTACAGACCCCAAATGGGTTTTATGTATGTGCAATCATACTCCCAGTTAGTTTGTAGTGATATTTGATATTTGTAGCAACTCCATCAAGGGTGGGAACGGTTAGCAGCAAGGATCATTTAGACATCATTTCCAGAGGGACCATCGCTGTGAAAGAATTCAATCCCTTTGTCATCCAGACTCAGGGGCACGCTAGCCTCACCCTTCCAACAGGGCTCTCCATCATTCCCTGCTTTCCTACCCTGTGATACAATTTCATTCTGGTTTAAAACTGGCCACATAGGCTATGGAAAGGAGAATTTTAGGCCTAATGACTCCTGTCTCAAGCATATGGTTAAGAACAGGGTCTAGGCCTCAGTGCCGTGTTTAAGTCAATATTGGTATTGAGGGGTGTTTACTATCCTGATCAGAGAAGGAAGACTCACTGGTATCCATTTCGCAGGAAGACCAAGAACTTGAGTTTGTTCTGTGTTGCGTGGTGTCATGTCAGTGCATCCATGGCTATAAACAGAGGAAGAGTCAAGTGGGCCATCACCAGAGGAAGCTATTTGAGGTGAATGGTCCCAGTAGTTACATCAGAATGGATTTGTACACTTTGTTTCACTGCCAAATCCTTATAGGTTAAAGGGTCTCTTTCTAAGAATCTAGATGGATTGTCTGGCAAGCAGTAATTTGGGTTCTGGTGTCTACCAGGATCAATTTTGTGGTTTGAATTGAGGAATCTGGCCTCATCTCAGAAGCAGCAAAGTGCTACCAATGAACTTCTATAAAAACATATGCTCCAAGTCCTGCCTCTCTCTCTGTCTACATTTTGCCTTGACCTCCCTGTGTAGCCCCATGAGGGCATATACTTTTTCTAAAAATTTTCTAGAACTTGTGAGTAATAAACCTCTATTTCAATCTCTCCCATGGTCTTCTTTTGGAACTTTGTTCACCGTCTGGCACCCTGTGTTTCAGTTAACAAATGGTAATTTAGCAAAGTCATAACAGTGGCATGTACCTTGATTAGATGAGCTGCATTTTTTATTCTTTGTTCTGTGTTGTATATCTGGAAAAGTGCCTGTGTTTACCTGCTTCTGTTTTACAAGGCCTATAATAGGAGACTTAGACCAACTTTGTCCTAACCATAAGGAAAAACTGCTAATTTACTAATACAACAAAAATCATAACAAAAAAGATGTTTTAAAAACAACTTACTCTTTTGGATCCTTGTCTAAGTTTTTTTTTTCTTATGTTCAATTTTTTTTGCCATCTCTACACCAGCAATGTACCAATAAGAAAAGTGGAGAACAGAGAAGTTATATAACTTATATGAGGAAACACAAAAAATATATCAGAAACTTCCTCCATCTCTACTTCTCTTCATCATATATCTATATCTATATCTATATCTATATCTATATCTATCTATCTATATCTACATCTATATCTATATCTATATCGACATCGATTGGTAGATAGGTGTCGATATAGATATAGATATAGATATAGATGATATAGATGATATAGATTTTATTTTGCCCCAGACTCACAATTTCTAGCCAATATAATAAACATACTTTTTAAGATTGTGACTAGGGAGAAAGAAGTCAAGAAGCCTGTTTTTGTTTTAGGCTTCAAGAAGTAAATTATTTCCGCAAATTTGTATTTATTGATCCACTGGTTCACTCTAGGGTGTTGAGTTTTGAGGAAAAACCCTATAGCAGGTAAGTGTCTGGGTTAGCCCTTTTTCTTTTAGGAATATGGCATGGTTTTGGAATGATGATGATGGGGAATTTGAAGGATTCAAGTCATTTAATGACTTTCCATGAGGGACAAGATTAACCCTGTGCAAAAATTATGTTTTATTACTTTTTAAATAATGCTATTTTAAAAGGTTATTCATTTATTTGTGTGTGTGTGTGTGTGTGTGTGTGTGAGAGAGAGAGAGAGAGAGAGAGAGAGAGAACCAAGTGAGGGAGAGGCAGAGAGAGAAGAACCCCAAGCAGGCTTCACACTATCAGCGTGAGCCTGATGAGGGGCTTGAACTCACAAACCATGAGATCATGACCTGAGCTGAAACCGACTGAGCCACCCAGGTGCCCCAAAGACTGTATTTTCTTAAAACTATATCATTATTCTTATTTTCTAAGCAAACACATGTTTGGAAAGCTAAATTAAGCTCCAGCCATAGTCTATGTACTGGGGAAAAAAAATCAAGAAATTTGCATTCAGACAGAACTTTGAATTTCAGCTCTGCCACTTACTACTTTTTTGACTTTAGGATTATTAAATATCCTCTATTGAAGAATGGCATCTGTGGTATAATTTTAATAATTTACAACCTATTTCAATTCTTCTTGCCCCTCCAAAGTAGTTTAACTAAAGTAAGAAGTTTTAAACATCAGGCACTTAAAAAAGGAAAAGATGACTATTAATCAGGGTAATAGACTCAAAAGAAAAAAAAAAGAAAAAGAAAAAGAAATGACCAGATTCTCCAGAGCCTTTTTCTTATGTCATTACTTTAGTCCCAGGTTAGATGTATACTATGGAATAGAAGTATAGACTTAATCTCTTTGGGATGGATAGCTCTTGAAACAGGTGTTTGCTAATGATTCTTCCTAGATTGAATTTATCTGCTTGGATTTGCACCATTTGATTCATGACAAGTATTACTATCAAAAATTGTTTAAAATTATGTACAAAATTACCAATGTGCAACTGAAAATGTCTTTCACCATTTCCGAAATGTCTTTCTGAATATCTAAGATAGGTAATCACAAAAGTAACTTTAAGAAATGTTCTACCTCACCTTTCGTGAGTCTCAATTCCCTCATTTATAAAAAAGGAGACCATCATATCTTCTTTTCAGAGCTACTGTGACAAGAAGTATTCTGTGAGAAGTGATAATTTTATAGTCTTATGGACTAACGTATGTTTTGAATCATTATTCCTAGTGTGGTCTGGGGAATCCATTGTATCAAGCTTCTGGGGTTTTGCTAATATATATCTACATTTTGTTACTATTTTGTTACACAAAGCCTCACTTCTCTTGATTATTTTATAATGATAAATAAATGTGTGTAAAACTCCTCTTTGGCCCTTTAAATTCACTTCTAAATTCTTTTGTTCCTACTCTATATGGGAACCTACTGTGTGTGTGTGTGTGTATATATATATAATATATATATATATATATATATACACATAATATTTGTGAACCTACTGTATATAATATAAAGGAATACTATAATTTATGGGTATGTGCTCTTTTCTATTTTAAGCAACAAGTTGCATAAGAAAAATATTGTAATTTTAACAGTCTATAGCAACTTTTGTATTATGTGCAAAGGTATGTGCATTTAATGATATACTATGTAATAATGTAATAGATTTGTTAAAGACATTGCTAGAAACCTTAAATAAGTGTCTCAGGCTTACTTAAATTTTCTATTGATATAAGTCAGTGCATCCCTTAAGGCAATTGAGACATTAGTGTTTAGTTTATAATTATTGCTAAATCTGCAATAGAAAAACAGATACATAATGCTTAAATTGCAGTAAGCATGATATGATATAAGACACTGAAAATCTGATTTCAATGTGTTTTTGTGTAGCATTTCATATGTAAATACTATTTATATTTACTAACATGAGTATGCAGTCATCAGTAGTTCAGTTGTATTTTAATACTTTTCCATGATTTTTGCATGGCAATGGAATGTATAACTAAAATAACATGCTGTTAAAAAAACAAGCACTATTCTGTTTGTGTGTGTGTGTGTGTGTGTGTGTGTGCCCATGTATGCATGGGATAATGACCCAATATCTATGTTAAAAGTTGAGTATGAACTATAATTTTCTTTTTTAAGTAAAGGTGAATTTATAATAACTTGGGTTCTTATAAAAGCTGCTCCTGAGAGAAAAATCCAGATGTGTGATTGCTATTTGGAAGGTGATCCTAGAAAGCATCATAATGAAACAGAGAAATGAGAAAAGAAAAGGAAACTCTCCAATAAATCTATGTTAAGAAACTAATTGTTGCTGTAGGCATCTGGGACTCCACCTCATTCAGGACTGTGTATAAACCTATGTAGAATGTACTTAGAGTCCTTCCGCCAATGGTTAAAGAACATGGGACATTGATCCACCAACTCTAGAACCTAACTGCTTGAATGTTGCTTCTGTACTATCAAATCCTTGAATTTTGATCCTGTCTTCAGTAGGTGGACTGGAAATGCTCTTGCAGCTAGGGAGTGTCCCCAGGCTAGGGAGTGTCCCCAGGCTGATAGACACTGAAGTAATCCAAGGGAAGATGTGAGACATTGATGGTATCTGCTAAAGAAATCACTCCTTGTACCACTCAGCTCCACTGTGTCATATGTTAAATCAATGATATCCTTTCACTGATTCAACAAGTTGTGCCTGATCATTATTTCTAATAAAAATAATTATAACAAGATTAGTGGGGGAAATGACATTTCCTGCTCACAGTTGTGTCCAGTTCAGATCTGCCAATCATTTCTCTTTGCTACTACTCATTCTAGGTCATCCTTACCATTAGCCAGCATGTCGGCTTATTTAAGTTGTTTGTTTGGTGGGATTCATAATATCTTTTAGTTATAGGCTGCCTGAGAATTCTGGATATCATGAACGTGCCATGTGGTCTCTGTTGCACCAGGCATCTAAGCACCAAGAGATGTTCTAGTGAAACTTTTGAATCACAGGCATATTTTTTTATTGCCTCCATTATATAACAGCAGTACTGACTCTTAATGATAATCAGGATTGATTACTCCTACTAGTGCCATAATTCCTTTATTTTCTTCCTGACTTTAGCATGAGGAGCCCAAAATGTTCACTTATCAGTTCTAGCCCTTGATCCAAGTCCTGTGGAACCCTTCTGGTTTCCCCTGGAGGAAGCATTCCATCACTAGTTAACCTAGACTGCTAAAACTACACAGGCTAATTTGCAAAGAAGCATATTTCCAAATAAGTCAGTAGGGTTTTGGTGAGTGTAGCCAATTGTTTTTAAACTGTTTGGTTCCTGAATCCAGGCAGGAAACCATAGAAGCAAAAGATAAGACTATTTAATATAGACATTGCATTTTGGACAACATTACTCTAGTATTTCTAGATATTGCCCTCAAATTGGAATTTTAAAAGGCTATTTCAATGGTTTATCATAAAAGTAGCTTCTGAATGGTATAAAATAAAACAAGTGAGGGGTGCCTGGCTGACTTAGTTGGTAAAGTGTGCAGTTCTTGACCTTGGGGTTCTGAGTTCAAGCCCCATGTTAGACGTGGAGCCTACTTTAATAAGTAAGTGAGTAAGTAAATAAATAAATAAATAAATAAGACAAGTTATTCCTACGTTCCTATGCATTTTCTGTCCTTCATGACAATGACAGCCCCTTGGTGTTAGGTGTTGTTCTATAGGATCCCATTTTAGTTAATAAAACATTCTGTAATTTTTCTAAAACAGATGCTAGTAGAGCAAATATTGTCAAGGAAAGAGAAATCCATAAGTAAATATATACTAATCCCAGTCAGGACAAATCATTAACATCTCAAGTTGGCAGTGATCTTACAGAATCACTTTTCACCAAGTGCCTGTTGGATCTCTTCAAAGGGTGGTATGATAATGAGGGCTCAGCATTGGTCTCTGCACCAGGTGAATCAGATAATGAACACCTCCTCTTCTTCATCTCCACAAAAATATTATACTGAAATTTGTAGTAATTTTACTCTGGATGGTCTTTATTTTACTCTGTTCCCCAAAAATATGTTATTAAGCTTTGCCTTTTTTACATATAAATGCAATCATAATGTATACATCTTTCTATGACTTCATAATTACTTGTTTTGTTTGAGATTCAATGATATACTGATAATTGTTTGAGATTCATTATATCATAAAATACAGCACAAAGGACTTCCATTACCTATTGACTATTTTGTCATAAGTCTCCATCTATCTTAATTACAGTTTTATAGTATTTTTTTGGCATCTAATATCAAATTTCCTCTCACCTTGTTTTTTTTTTTTTCACAAGTGTAGTTTATTCTTGGATATCTGCTATTCTGTAGAAAATGGACAATAACTATTTCAAGTTCCAACAAAAATTATTGCAATATTAATTAGGATTGCATGAAATCTATAGGCCAATTCAGAGGGAATTACATAGTCAATATTCAGACTCCCAACATGAGAATATGTGCTTGTATGTGTTTATGTGTAGGTATACACATTATACACATTTATGGGCCTTTAAGTTATTAATTTATTAACTAATAAAAGTCATCAATTGTTTTATCTTTTATTTGTATTTTATAAGATGATTTAAAATGAAGAATGAATTATAAAACATTAATTATATTATTAAAATATTTATATAATATATTAGTTAATATTGATTGTATGAAGTGATTAATAAACATATATGATATTGCTGTAACATTTTAAATAAATTTGTAAAGTCTATTTTAAAATCATGTGATTGATTCATTTGTATGGGATTCCTTTTGTAAGTATAAATGTTAATTTTAAAAATCATGTAGCCTGAATAATTATTTCTGGTGAATAAAAATACAAAAGGCTTGCATAACATTTAGTATCTATTACACTTACTAAATTTCTTTAAATTTAATAATTTATCTGTGGGTTGTTTTACACATTTCTTAACATATAATGACATAATATACAGGTAATTAATTTAGTCACTTGAGGAAATGTGGTCATGATGAGCACCCTAGGCTTATTCCTGATACGAAAGAAAATGTTTTCAACATATGACCACTTTGTTGTTTGCTTTAGAGATTTTTTTTCTTTTTTGGTAGATGTGTTTTATCAAGGTACGTTCCCTTCTAATCCTAACTTGCAAAACTTTTTTTCTTTTCAGAAAATCTTGAATTGGTGCTAAATTTTTTTAAGTTTATTTATTTATTTTGAGAGACAGTGAGAGAGCAAGCAGGGGAGGGTAAGAGAAAGAGGACAGAGTGAGAATCCCAAGCAGGCTCTGTGGTGCCAGCTCAGAGCCCAACTCAGGGCTCCTGAGATCTTGGACTGAACTGAATTCGGATGCTCAACCGACTAAGCCACCCAAGTGCCCCAAATTGCTGCTAAATTTTAGTTGTTTTTTCTTCAATTAAGGGAAATAAATAATATGATTTTCACTTTTAATTTATGCATGTGTTAAATTACATATGTTAACTCAATTTTGCATTACTGGGATAAACCCAGTCTTCCATTGAAAATGTAAAATCTCAAATGAATTTTCCCCCCACCAATACATTTGTAAACATAAAATGGTACTGTGAATGATGCCATAATGGGATTTTTTTTGAAATTTTAAACTAATTTTATTTATAGAATTGGCAATATTTACTTATTATTCTGTATCTTTCTCTGATAACCAGAAAAATGTTGGAATAAATATAAAGGAAGTTTTTCCTTCTGTAGGTTCTTCTAGTGGTTCTTTTCATGTGATTATCCTTCAGCTTATGCTTATTTATTAATTAAATAAAATATATTATGGTAATAAAAGGTGAGCTAGAATGAAAGTTTTTCTTTTTATAGTCTTTTTTTAATGTTTATTTTTGAGACAGAGAGAGACAGAGCACAAGTGGGGGAGGGGCAGAGAATCTGAAGCAGGCTCTGGGCTCTGAGCTGTCAGGACAGAACCCGATGCAGAGCTGGAACTCATGAACCATGAGATCATGACCTGAGCCAAAGTCCGACAGTTAACCAACTGAACTACCCAGGTGCCCCAGAATGAAAGATTTTCTTAATTTAGCTAGTAGTTTTTTGTTTTTGTTTTTGTTTTTTTTTCTTGGAAATTAAAAGACATTTTCCCACTGTGTTTCACTTACTTAAAGAGTTTCACTATTTTCCCCATCTTTATTTAAGTATCATTGACAATTAAAAACTGTGTATATTTAAGGAGATTTGTATATACGTATGCCTTGTTAAATAAACACAACAACCAAATTAATAAACAAAGGCATCATCTCACATAGTTACCAGTTTTTCTTTCTTTCTTTCTTTCTTTCTTTCTTTCTTTCTTTCTTTCTTTCTCTTTCTTTCTTTCTTCCTTTTTCTTTCTTTCTTTCTTTCTTTCTTTCTTTCTTTCTTTCTTTCTGCATGTGATGAGAACATTTAATATCTACTCTCTTTCTCGTTTTAAGTGAAAATATGTACTCCTTGATGAAAATTTTCCCATTCCCCCCAATCCCCAGTTACTCGTGACTGACTTTGGACTCTCTGCTTCTATGTGTTTGTTTCAGGTTCTACATATAAGTGAGATCATGTAGTACTTGTTTTGTAATTTATTGCCCTTTTTTGTGTGTGTATCTTCAGTGAACAAGTTACTTAAATTCCTTTAAAGATATTATTTATTAAGATTTAAAATATTTGTAAAAATCTATATAATAATTATTTTATCTATATATCTATATATAGTTACTTTGTACCCACTCAAAATAAATGCATGACTTTCTATATATAAGCATACATTTACATAAAAGCTCATTATATTCCTATCTGTTATATAATTAGCCATATGCATGAATGCACATACATCACTTGAAAAAGTGTTCTCCTATTAACGGAAGAGAACTTTCAGCACAGTATCAGTTAGGTATCATATTTTTTTTAATTGAGGTTAATCATTTGTGACAAGACATATGATGCTCAAAAAATGTTTATAGAATGAAGCAATTAATATCCTACATGCATTAAAGTGTTTTTTCCCCCAATTGGTAAAATACAATTGTTAGAGACTTAAAATTAAAATAAATTGTAAACATTATATCATTATAAATTTCAATATACTTCATTTTATCTTTTAGATTTTATGTTGTTAAGTATTTTTTCATGGTGACAATACTTTGTTGAAGTATAATTTCCATGTGATAAAATTTTAAAAATCACTGATGTAATAGTTAAGCTACTTTTAACATATAACATTTACATTGTAAATGAAATATGAAATTTCATATATATAGTTCAAAGATGACTAAATAGATTATGTAGAAAAATCTATGGAGTCTAAAAAATAGTGGAATTAATGCATAAATTTAACAAAACAGGAAACTAGTTAAATAAATAAAACTGCATTTCTATATTCTAGCTACAAACAATTGGAAAATAAAATTACCAAAAAAAAGTGAATTCAAAATATCATAAGCCTTCCAAATTTCCCTTACTTTTCTTCTATGCCAAAAATTAAATGCTGGGGTGCCTGGGAGTCTCAGATGGTTAAACCTCCAACTCTTGATTCCGGCCCAGATTATGATCTCATGGTTTATGAGACCGAGCCCCATGTAGGACTTTGTGCTGACAGCACAGTGCCTGCTTAGGATTATCTCTCTCTCTGCCCCTCCTCCAGTCATTCTCGCCCTCTCTCTCTCTCTGTCTTGCAAAATAAATAAATAAACTTTTAAAAAAGTAAATGCTGAACTTATTATGTTGAACAGAACATGTGGGCATCTATTTTAATATATTACTGGGTAAGGAGCCATGATGAGTTTGAGAGGGTTCTCAGAGTGAAAGTTGAATTTGGACAGCTACACAGAGAGGAGGCGCTTGTGGTCTACTGTGGAATTAGATTCTGCAGATTTCCCACTGTGGAGAGAAAGAGCCCAAGTAGGATAAGAACAGTATCTATATTGTATGGAATAGATTGTAGAGAAATGGAGCCATACATATACTATTAAAATCAATGGGTACCCAATATAAAAACATAAAATTCAACCCCTCTATCAACTGAAAAACACACAAAATCGAAGTGAATCATAGATATAAACTGAAAACAGCAAATCACAATGTTTCTAAAGAAAATATGAATGCCTTTGCAACTTTGGGGAAGGCAAAATTTTCATGGATATAACAAGTTATAAATCATAGAGGAAACATATATTGGACTTCATCAAAATTAAATATTTTGTTTATTAAAATATACAATATAGGTAATGAATAAGCAAGCCACAGGTTATGGAGAAATATATTTTCACTGCATATATCAAATAAATGAATTTATATGGAATTCTACATTTAAAAAAAAACAACTAAAAAGCAGGAAAAGCAACAAAATGAGCAAAACACTTAAACAGATATCTCACAACAGCATACAGAAGAATGGCCAAGATATACATGAAAATATGCTCTACATAATTACCCTTAAGGGAAATGAAAATTAAAACCATATTTCACAACAACTAGGATGGTTAAAAGCAGAAAGGCTGACAAAATCAAGGATATAAAGCACTGAAATACTCACGTATTGTTAGTGAGAGTATAGAATAGAACAATATTTCACCTGGCACAGTGCCTCCATCCCTTATACCACCTGATAAAGAACACCTGTAGGACAGCGTATCTGAACAGCAAGCCATCTTTGAGAAGCAAAAGCACTGGTAAAGCAAATTAAAGGTTGGGGCATCTCCTAAACAGGGCTACCATTTGAGTGAGACGTGTCTGGGACTCTGGAAGGCATGGATTAACACTATAGCACAGATAACAGAAGGGGAGAGTACCTCTAGGATTTGGGGCCCAGCTCTGAAAGGGGACAGAAACCTGACATACCCACTTAGAGCAGCAGCTTCTAGTAGTGTACACAGTGCTCCCCCAGGCACAGCCTCTCACATAGCAGCCAGTGCAGCTGCCAGTGGACTGAGCTCAGCCCAGTTTAGCTGGTGATCACTCAAAAGCCCTGGCAGTCAACTCTTTGCACTGACAGTTGGGCCATTCTAAAGGTAATTAACCCTGTTGTTAACCTTAAAATTAAAACCACCAGTTATTTTATGAGAAAAAAATGTGTTTATTTGGGAACAGCAGAGAATTGCAATTCAGGACAAGCAATCTATTGCAAAATCATAGGCAAGTCCACATGAGAAAGGAGAGGAACACTCTTTATAGAGGAAAGGTGGAAGCTGGAAAGGCTGTTAGGAACAAAAAATCAATTTGAGTGAACTAGGAGTTTGAAGTATGGTGGTTTTTCATTGACTGAGTTGTGACAGTCTCTCACTGGCTGGGTTGCTGTGTGATAGAGGAAAACCTTTATTCTTCCAGCTGGGGTCGTAAAGTAGTAGCCAAAAGAGTATCATCTTGCAAGGTAGATTTGGTACTGTTGGGTCTGCAATTGACTAGGAATGGTAGGGCTTGAGAGCACCCTTTTCTGGCATCCAGATGCCATTTTAAATGGAGTTTTGTTCTATTAATTTTCACAACCCTATGGCTTTGACAATGGGGAACTGAAGGATGGATGAGCGTGAATAAACCCTTGTGGCCTCAGGATAGGTGGAAGGACACTGGGGTTCACCTGCAAGAAACTAAGGCAGTCCTCAATGTCTTCCATGGCCCAGCTCATAAGACAAAGATACTGCCTGACAATCCCAAGAAGCTGATGTAACCATGGTATAAGCCCCAGCAACTGACCTTCAAGTAGATAAAACTGATGGTTACATAGCTTGAATGGCCATGGCAGTACCCAAATGGGATGGCATATTGCCAAGGATGCCAGATTGCCCTTGAAGTACAGTGACTTGGTTAATACAGTAACAACATGTTCTGTGTGTTTTAAACAATGTCCAAGGCAACTGTCAAAGGGGTCTGTGTCTATCCACTGGAGTTCTCAACCGGTAAGGGATTTGTGAATTGATTTTATTGGCCTGCTCCCTCATGCTAAGGTATTAAATAGGTGGTTTGTGGGAATACTACACCTGGCCTAATCCAAGCTTTTACTTGCCACTGTGTAAACCAGGATACCACCATGAGAAAGTTAAAGAAGATAAAGTACCTTGTATAGATACCCTCATAGACTAGACAGTGATCAAGAGTCACATCTCAAGGACCGTGATATGTAAGACTGGACCAAAGAGCAAGACATTAAATAGAAGTTCCATCTCCTCTACAACCCACAAACAATAGGACTGGGAAAAAAAAAAAAAAGGAATTCCAAAGCAGCAGTTTAAATTATTAACAGGTAAAACCACTTTGGCCTGGTGGACTAAATAAAGTACTGTCCCAGGCTTTAATACATTTGAATGATTAATCAGTAGGGCCTGTTGCCTCATACGTCAGACTGGGAACCCTTGCCAAGGCACCAATATCATAGAGGTATGGAGGTTGTTGGAAACAACCATTGCCTTGACTCTCACCATTGATTAAGTCACTGTCCTGTTGAGAGCACCAGGCCCCATCACACCTGGGAAAGGAATTATCTACTGGAACTTGCACTTGGTTGTCCTGACAGGATGGGTGAATTACTTCACACCCCTGGATAAGAAAGGGATTACTCAGTCTCCACTGGGATCCCGTTGCTCTGCTACCAGCTGGACCTGTTGAAATGCACTAAACCTGGAATGAAACATGCACCTTTTAAGGAGGGGAGAAAGCAGGGGTTGTGGTCTGGCACATCCTTTCCCCAGTTTATCTCCTTACTCCTGACAGTGCTACTGCCCCAGGCCAATATGTATGGTATGCACAACCAGGTTAAGTTACTAAAGCTGCTGCCAACCTCTCTCTTTTTAAGGCCAGGTAGGAATGTTCTGTTTTCCACTGGTACGATTATTTGGCTGCTGTCCTTGCTTCCTCCATTGGCCTGGAGGATGTTATAGCACACATAGAACACTTACTAAATTCACCCAACAAGCCTTGAATGATAGCAACAAAGCCTGTCCTTACTCACACTAAAATGTCTCTAATGATAAAAGCTACCATTCAAAATAGAATGGCCTTGGACATTATTACTGCCTACTACCTCAAAAGGATTACCTGTGCCATTATCAAAACAGGAGGTTCTATGTTCATAAGTGATGAGTCTGTTAATGTATAATCTTTATTAAATCACATGAGGATACAAGTCAACACCCTGAGTGATCCAATCCCCAGTTTAGGAGACTTAATGGATCAAGAGTTCAGAACATGGGACTCTTGGTAGAAAATCTTGTCACCAACTGACTTTGAGAATCATTGTTTAATCTGTATTTTCTCTTACTTGTGCCTATATTGCTGCCTTGACAACCAATGCCACCAGATAGCTACCAAAGGATGCTTTATGCTAGTGAAGCCCCTTGCTGACAGCTCAGAGCCCATTGCAGACTATAAGAGCTGGTCATGGGGGGTGGAGTATTAGGAGAAGCCATTGAGAAGATATGATTGTCAGTTGACCCATGAGCTGGACCCCATCAATCAGAGGTTAATCACCTCCCCTGCCCTTTCAATGTGGCTTTTGCTTGCCTTCCCCACTCCTAGAGACTGCCCCAAAGATATAGCCTTGAGATAGTGATGTGCTGAGATCATCTGGAAGGTCCATAGGTCTGAACCCTTAAGGTTTCTATATAAACTTTTTAGACTTGGTGGGCATGTATGGAGATGTACTTGTCTTGCAGCTTCCCAGGACAAACCTTGTAAGTAAGTTTCCTTGCTTATGAAATCTTCCACCTGTGAATGTGAAGTGGGCTGACTCCATCTCTCCCTGCCCTCCATATGAAGTCTAGTTTCAGATTACACCCTGGAAGCTCCTGAGAAGATCAAGAACCAACACATGGGTGGTGGAAATGCTCTCATCTATAGTTTTCTTTTAAAGTGAATGCTATTGTGTCCAAAGACATATCTTTGCCTTCCTCGAGGCTGCAAAGATTCTCTCTTTATTTTTCGTCTAGATGCATTATAGTTTTAGCTTTCATATTTTTTAAATTAATTTTTGAGTATTTATGAAGTTAAGTCAATATTTGTTTGATAATAATATCTAGTTGTTCCAGTGCAATTTCATGCAAAGAGCTCCTTTGTCCATGGAATTGCTTTACTGTCTTTGAAAATCGAGAGACTATGTACGTGTGAGTTTTTTTCTATACTCTCTATTCTATTCCAACATTACTATTCCAATGCTTCTATCTCAATTTTTAAAATTTTATAGTAAGCCTTAGTATGTGGCAGTATAAATTCTCTTTTTTCAAGATTATCTTAGTTCTTCTATCAGGTATTTTGCTTTTCTACATACATTTTACTACGATTTTGTGATTTAATATAAATAGCTTTTGAGTTTTTGATTGGGATGACATTAAGCATGTTAATTTGGTAAGAATTTAAGTCTTTAGAATATCGTGTCCTCCTGGGAGCCTGGATGGCTCAGTCAGTTAAGTGTCAGATTCTTGATTTCAATTCAGGTGATGATCTCATGATTCATGGGTTCAAGCCCCACATTGGGCTCAGCACCGACAGTGTGAAGCCTCTTGGGATTCTCTCTCTCCCTCTGCCTCTCTCTCAAAATAAATAAATAAATAAATAAATAAATAAATAAATAAAACAGAAAGAATATTGTGTCTTTCAATTCACATAAATGAGGTAACCATTTATTTAGGGCTTCTTTATTTTTTTTCCACAGTGTCCATAATTCTTCTGTACTATGGCTCCTCCTATCTAATCTCCGCCTCATGGTTTCTATTGCTTCATAGATTGGATTTACTAGATTAGGTTTACATAGATCAGGTTTCCTTGCATTTACTAACTAATTAGTTTTCTACTGGTGCTGTCATAAATCACAATCATAGTGGCTTAAAACAGCAAAATATGTTTTATTATAATTCTGGAAGTCAGAAGTTCAAAATTAACCTCTCTTTCTCTTTCTGTCACCTTTGTTTCTGTTATTATATCTCCTTTTCCGACTGTGAATCTCCTTTTGAATAAATTTGGTCTACCCAATTAGTCCAGATAATCTTCCTATGTCAAGGCTCTTTATTTAATAACATCTACAAAGTCCCTTTTCCAACTGAAGTAGCAGATCCACAGCTTTTGGGAATCAAGATGGAAACATCTTTGGTGAGCCATTATTCTGTCTACCTTACTGTTTTCTGCCTGTAGCATGAAATGGAGCTGAAATAATAAAAATGATGCATATAATACAGGAGGCTTTTAAATACTATTAGAAAGTTTGAACTGCCCCCCAAAGATGATGAATCACAACTCAAAAGTTTTAATAAAGGGAATGACATAACTGCATATAAATTTTAGAAAGATCACTTTGTTTCAGTGTGGCAAGGGGTGAGAGAAAGATTACAGGCAAAAGAACAATTAGGAGACTATTGTAGTGATAAAACAAGAGCCATTGTTTTATTTTACAATAGTTACAACACTAGCAGAAAGAAGTGGACGGAATAAAAGAGGAGGCTAAATGAGAGGTTTTCATAAGTCTGATATTCTGGTACATTAGACATTAATTTGAGAAAACCCTTTATTCTTACCGCTTAATTTTCTGACATTATTCATCAAAGAAGTAAAAATAAGCAAACAAAAAACCAGCTCTCACTATGTGTGAATTTTGCAGTGCCATTCCTATCTTCTCACTCTTATTCTATAATAACATGGAACCAACTATTCTTAAACTCTGACACCTGCCTTTCACAAAAGGAATTACTAATAAATGGGCATGTGGTTTCAGCTAAGCAAAACGAGTAAGTTCTAGAGATCTACTGTACTTAGTCAATAATAATACATTGTGCACTTAAAAAAATTATTAATAGGATCGATATCACGTTAGTGTTCTTACCACGGTAAAATTAAAGTAAAATAAAGTAAAAGGTAACTTTATTTAAAAATGAAAAACAGTTTTCTGTGAGCAGGAAATATGAAATGGAAGAACTAGGCATTGAAATTATGAGATAGTAAGTAGACATTGGAGAAAAAAGTAAGGGCTCCCTGTTTATATTTTTCTTCTTTAAGATGGTAGATTTAATTGGTTTTTAGTAACTAAGACTTTGAATTTCTTTTTGTCAGCCTTGTAGTTACTGGAAAGTCAAACACTAATTTTAGCAATAAGTTTACTTTCAGTTGTCATTTTCTTTGGTTTTCAGTGGTGTGGATTGTGTGTGTGTGTGTGTGTGTGTGTGTGTGTGTGTGTGTGTGTTTTCTCATAGATATTTTAGTGTAAATTTGAGAAGAGCTACATCAGGGCTAGATATTATTTTAAAAATAGAAATGCCTACTTTTCTTTGTGGCAAGTAGAACATTATACAGTCTTTTCAAGACCTGTGTTCATTTATATCAAAGACTCATTAGAGACGTTATTCTTTAAAACACTTTATTGTATCATAATTCTTAGTGAAAAGCCCAAATTTTTCCTACAAGTGTCCTCAGAAAAGAGATCTGTCAATTTTTTCTTGACTCAGGTTGAAATTTTATGCTCCCCAGGCTTACAAATTAAGGCTTAATAACTCCCTTTTGGCAGCAGGGAAACTAGATATTCTAAGGTGCTTACCAGAAATCACAAATTGTTCATGTATCCAAATCCACAATGAGGCATAATGCCACCTTTTGCAGATTAAGTCCTAGCAATTTTCCCAAGTAGCTCATGATTCCCCACCCAGCTCTGCATATTATAGTACCCTGGTGGTCATAGCCAAAGGGGGAGGTGAGGCAGGAGCTGGGGAAAGTTAATAAGTACAGTACAGGGACAAATCTATATCTTTATTTTAACACTACTTTTTTCTACTTATGAACTTTATTCCTTCACACTCCTTTATCATAAATTTATTATTAAAAAATGGAAAGGAAAGGAAAGGAAATCATTCTCAGTGAAAATGAAATGAGCTAATCAGTGTATAAACAACTTTCAAATGTCAGTGTCTACTTAAAAGGCTATATTATGAGTTATAGAAGAACATTCTGCTTTTGCTTTCAGTTAGAATAAATTTACTTTTATTTAGTTGAAGATTAAGAAAATAGCATCATTGCACAACACTGATGAAAAAAATGTCAAATATCTGGTTTATGTTCTCATGGAGCATAATGCAATCTGATTTATGGAAATTCTTAGTAAATTGCTATACTCTTGTGTTAGTGCCATAGTCACCCCAATTAATAAACTTGACAAAAGTGAATGATATCAGCAAAATAGATCATTTTGTTAAAAAGGAACTTACTCAATAAAGGATGGTAAAAGAGGTTTACCAACACTTATAGTTTCTTTATGTGAGCCTGGAGGATATCTCCATATTGTTTTCAATACAATTTTATTGAATGATAGTTTTTCTTCTCAAAATATTATTATTTTAAGGTAGGTTAATTATACTGAAACTCATTAAACTATGTGTTACTCGAAATACTCATTTTATATTATTTTATCCTATACAAAGAATTGAAATAGTCTAAGATCTTCATAATATCAGTTTGTACTTAGAGACCCCAATTAACCAGTTCTCCTCTTATACATAGAGTTCTACTTAAGTCCTACAGTTTATTTCTCATTTTTATTTATGAAACAGGAAAATAACTATGAAAATGGAACCATAAAATAATCATATGAGAACTAGGTAAGACTTTTAACAGTGAAGACAGTTTTGTGAAGGTGTGATTGTGTTATGAGAATAAAACTCACTAGAATGTGAGAAGCGTTTTCTTTTGGGAGTGTTAGGTGTATTTTGTTGTTTATTTTTCGGTAATAGCTTTAGATTAAATTATGACTACTCCATTTTATTTAAAGAAATTCTAGCGGTGCCTGCATGGCTCAGTAGTTTAAGCGTCCAACTCTCGGTTTCTGCTCAAGTCATGATCTCACAGTTGGTGAGTTCAAGCCTCACATCGGGCTCCATGCTGTCAGCACTGGTTCTGCTTGGGATTCTTTCCCTCCCCCTCTCTCTCTTCCCCTACCCCTCTGGTGGGCATGCTCTCTGCTCTCTCTCCCCTCTCTCTCTAAAAATAAATAAACTTAAAAAAAAAAGACAAAGAGAGGCTCCTGGATGGCTCAGTCAGCTAACCATCTGACTTCAACTCAGGTCATGATCTTGCAGTTTGTGGGATCGAGCTCCTAGTGAGCTCTGGGCTGATAGTGCAGAGCCTGCTTGGGATTCTCTCTGTCTCCTTCTCTGTCTTTCTCTGTCCCTCCCCTACTTGCACACACATGCTCGCTCGCTCTCTCTCAAAATAAATAAACTTAAAAAAAAAAAAAAAGAAATTCTATGTATCTTCCACAAGCCCAGTGCTAATGTAGAATGGTTGTCACCACTTAAATTATTTAATAACTTAGTCTTCACACCCTCTCTTACTTTCATTCCTCTGAACTGTCATTTGTATGAACTGTGATTGCCATGGTATCTGTTTTACTTCAGTTGAACTCTCCACACACCTGAAAATTTAGTTAACTTTCACATGAATGAAAATCTCTCTTCTTAGGTAACAAATTTGAAGTGGTTTAACAATCTTCCTCTTCTCCCACTTTTATTTTTTGTTCCTTCTTTTTTTTTTTTTTTCCTGGCTTGGGGGTCTCTCTAATCCAAAATTCTTTCTGCCTATATTTGCTAAAACAAAATTGACAATGATGTAAGTGAGACCCATAGAGAATTAAGTTGCTATAGGCTGAATGTTTGTGTCCCTCCAAAAATCCATATGTTGAAATCTAATCTTTAAAGTGTTGGTATTTAAAGGTGGGGCCTATGGGAGATAATTAGGCTATGAGGGTGGAACCCTAATTAATAAGATTAATGTCATTATAAAAGACCCTAAAGAGCTCTCTTGGCTCTTTCACCATGCAAACACACAGAGAAAAGATACCTTTTTGTGAACAGGGAGGGGGGCTCTCATCAGATTAAGAACATTGGTTTTAGACTTTTCAGCCACCAGAATTGTAAGAAACAAATGTTTATTGTTTATAATCCACTCAGTCTATGATCTTTTTGCTATAGATAGACTAAGACATCAGTTATATCAGAGAGCTATAATATGCTATTTATCATAATGTATATATAGATATGCTACATAATTTTCTGTATATATACTATAATAGAGTATGATTTCATATGTATTTCTTCAGCCCAATGTTCTCCCATCTGAGCTATTTCGGCAGCTCATTCCATATGTAATTCTTTTCTTTTTTAAAATATCTTTTAATGTTTATTCATTTTTTAGAGAGAGAGACAGAGCACGAGTGTGGGAGGGTCAGAGAGAGAGAACGAGAGGGAGACACAGACTCTGAAACAGGCTCCAGACTCTGAGCTATCCACACAGAGCCCTTCATGGGGCTTGAACTCCAGAATGGTGAGATCATGAACTGAGCTGAAGTCGGACGCTTAACCAACTAAGTCACCCAGGCACCCCATTCCATATGTATTTCTAAGAGTACAGAAGTACAGCTCTCTTGGAACTTGAAACTATTAAATCATTTGTTGATTGATCGATTACTTGATTT
This sequence comes from Acinonyx jubatus, assembly GCF_027475565.1. NCBI lineage: Eukaryota > Metazoa > Chordata > Mammalia > Carnivora > Felidae > Acinonyx > Acinonyx jubatus. The sequence goes on along the minus strand of NC_069385.1, from coordinate 90,024,838 downwards.
GATTTCTTCATTTCTTCTTATTTAAAACAAGCTACAACGTAAAATGCATTTGCTTTTTGCCATGGGTCATTTACCTAATCTGGTATTTATATCATCTAAAAATATTTATATTATACAAAAATTTATTATAAAGAAAATATATTAATAAGTATGTACTGGCATTTTAGTTTTGTTCAATATCAACATTTGGCAAATCATTTAATCTTTCTTGAGAAAAGTTTGCTTATCTGTTAGGTGAGAAGAATATAAATAGTTAATGACCTCTAAGTTATGTTTTAGTTTTATCATGCAATTATGCTACTTTGGACTTTGCAAAAGCTGTTAAGTTAAATGAACTCTAATGCCCTCTGAGGACATTACACATACAAACTTCACATGTCACTAAGATATAGGCATTTTCATATACCTCAGAAATTAATTAAATATCTGTTGTGATAATAAGAGAAATGCTTATCCTTTACTGTGCACCCACTTCCATTACTGAAAGGATCTGAACTTCCATTACTGGAAGGATCTGCCAATATTAAACAATTTAAATATCAAAACATATAATTTTCCTTTTTATTATTTAAGGGAATAAGATCTGATAAGATTGTACTATTTCCCTTTAGTAAGACAGAGAGTAAAAAAATTAAAGTTTTCTGTATCCAAAATCCTTAACTTTTATGCTACATCGTTTTCCAAAATTGAGAAAGGGAAACATATGTTTGTTCACTGATACATCATAAAAGGTTGATTGCTAAAGGTCATGAACAAATTTCCATCTTATGTTTTCTAAAGAGTTGGAGATTTTCCTGTAAATAGTGTAATATTTTAAAATTAGTTTCACTAAGTTTTGAATTATCAGTAATAAATGTGACTTGATAACAATTTGTTATGTGAAATACAAATGGATCTATGAGAATTTTAAGAATAAGATGCTTATTAAAACAATACTGTTTATTGGGACACTTGGGTGGTTGTTGGTTAACATCTGACTATTGATTTTGGCTCAGGTCATGATCCCAGGTTTGTGGGGCCCAGCCCCGTGTTGGGCTCTGTGCTGAGCATGGAACCTACTTGAGATTCTCTCTTTCTCTCCCTCTGCTCCTTTCCCACTCATGCACTCTCCCACTCTCTCTCTGCTTCACAAATTAAAAAAAATATATATATATGTATACATATATATGTATATATATATATGTGTATATATATATTGCTTATACTGAACTGCTCTATGATCCAATTTAATTAGATTTAATGGATGTGGGAGGTTTTCATCAGAAAAAAAATTGATGAAATAGTACTGAAAATCATGATTAATATTAGAGGTAAATATAAAATTTATTTAATATTGAAATCTTACTTCTTCTAAGATATAATTTTTTTAATGAAAGAAAGAAAAGACTAAAACAATTATTTTCAGGACACATTCTATTTGTTATTTATTTCCAAAAAGTTGTTAAGTTGTTTAGAAGTCTTCTAGTCTGAATTAACCAGAAAATAATTATATGTATTTGATATTTTAGTTTAAAATGAAGTCATTTAGGGGCGCCTGGGTGGCTCAGTCGGTTAAGCAGCCGACTTTGGCTCAGGTCATGATCTCACGGTCCGTGAGTTCAAGCCCCGCGTCGGGCTCTGTGCTGACAGCTCAGAGCCTGGACCCTGTTTCAGATTCTGTGTCTCCCTCTCTCTGACCCTCCCCTGTTCATGCTCTGTCTCTCCCTGTCTCAAAAATAAATAAAACGTTAAAAAAAATTAAAAAAATAAATAAATAAAATGAAATCATTTATAGTTAACCTATAATTACTTCATGATTGATAAGGATGGGTTTTTTGCTAATTTATCATTCTCCTCAGTGACTGAGAAGTCTAAAAGATAATAAAATTTTGCCTAAAATGTTTACATATATTGATTACTCTTTAATTGACAAGCAATATAAATTTGAGTGATTTTTAAACTGAAGTTAAGAAGATACAATGACATTCATAACTGTCTAACATAAGTTCAGTATACTTGAATATTGTTAAAAAGTTAAATTCTATTTTTAATGAATTAGTCACGAATTGTTGATTAGCATTCTGATTTCTGTCAATTTCCATAAACTTTAAATGTCCATGAAAACTATAAAACATGACATATGAGACTCTGAAAATAGTAACATTGGTCATATTTAAAGACTTTATATGTTCTAGTGTTACTTACCATTAACAATAAAGTCACTCCAACTTAATAAATATGATAACTATCAAACAGTACATTTCCATTTCCCTAAAATGATTAAGCATAATTAGTAAATATAAATTGTGTCTTTCTTTTTTTTTTTAAATGTTTTATTTATTTTTGAGAGAAAGAGAGAGACAGAGCACGAGCGGGGGAGGAGCAGAGAGAGTGGGAGACACAGAATCCGAAACAGGCTCCAGGCTCTGAGCTATCAGCACAGAGCCTGATGCGGGGCTCGAACTCACAAACTGTGAGATTATGACCCCAGCCGAAGCTGGACGCTCAACCGACTGAGCCACCCAGGCGCCCCAATTGTGTCTTTCTTATATACAGTTTCACTAAAAAATTTTGTTTGGATTTAATGTGCAAAAAATCCATTTTGAATATCAATGAAAATTAAATGTACAGTAATATCAGCAACTTTTGGGAATTTGGAAGAGTCCATTCTCTAACTCAAATATATAACAAACATGTTTTTATTTGTATAAGTAATATTTCTTCTGGAAAATTGTATTACTTTAAATATTTCACTTTTGAAAACATCATAATTCAACTTGCTGTTGCACATTTTGCATCACATGTAATTAGTACCATGTTGAATATTCTTCACTTAAGTCTGTGTTTATTTTTATTACTTTTCTTAGGATCACTCCTAAGAGCTTGCTTTTACCACATTACTGAATTGTCTTCAGATGTGCTAAGTATATTCTTTCCAGAGCTATAAGTCTTATTTAATCTGATCTTAGCCTACTCCTCCAAACCCTTTCTCCACCTCACAAATACCAGCTTTCTTTTAGTTCACTTGAAGTTCACTTTAGTTCACTTTAGTTGGCTTGAACTAAGGTTCTTGTTTCCCTTCTAGGCTATCCACACAGGCTATTCTTGATTCATGGAATGCCAGTTCCCCTAACCCCTCCACCTCTAATCCCTGCTTTTCCTATTTCTTTATATGTACATTCTGAGGAGAAACCTTGCTGTTCTCTCAACGCCTCAGGTTATGTGGTAGTATGGAATTCTGTGCTCTTCCCATGCTTACTGTAATTTCTAAATGTAAATATGTATGAATAAAAAAAGCAGTGATATCATTAGATGTTTGTGTCTAATATTACCAAACATCTTTTGAGAGTTTATGTTGGCATTGATTTTTCTTCTTAGATCTATTAATATAGTGAACTATATCAAGTGGTTTCCTAATATTTAATAATCCTTAAATAAATCTAGAATAATCCTTTTGTCATTTTGTGTGTCTGTGTGTGTGTGTGTGTGTATATATATATATATATATATATATATGTATATATTCATAAGGTGATTTTAGATTTATAACTTAATGTGATATTAAAAATTCTGTTCACTAAAATATTATTTAGCTTTAGTTGTATGGACCTTTTAGGTGAGATGATAAATATTTATCTATCCATCTACCTGGGGCTATATTTATCCATTTCAAATTTTAATGTTATAATTGCTTCAGAAAGAAATTTGGAATTTTTCATCCTTTTTAGTCTTCTCTGTGTCTACTTATAAAATATCACAATTCTCTGGCCTTTGAGGACTTTATAAAATTGCCCTAAAACAATCTCTGTTTGGTATTTTCTTGTATCTTAGTACTTGAATAACTTGATGTATGGTTTTTCTTTGAAATTGTTCTGTATAAGCTTTTAAACTCTATTAACTTCACATTTTATACCTATTTTTCCTAGGAGTTAATCTGAATCATCTAGTTTACCTAATGTTTTACATAGATTTAAAAGTAGTCATATTTTTACAAATTTTATTTGTTGTTTCATTTTTATTAGTTCTTATTCACTCTTTGTTCTTTCTACTCTGATTATATCTTTTGTTGAGTTTTCTCAAGGAATCAGCATTTTATTTATGATTTATGATTTATTTATTCATTTACTATTCATTTACTATTTTGTTTCCTTTATTTTATTTTATTTTATATAGTATTTGCTTCTTACTGCTCCCTTATGGTTTACTTTCATGCTGATTCCAGATATTTTTTTAATTAAAAAAAAACAATTTTTTTAGAGCAAGAGAGCATGAGCAAGGGAGGGACAGAGGATGGGGGTGGGGGTGGGGACAGAGGCTCCTAAGCAGGCTCCGTGCTTGCTGCTGCAAGCCCTATGTGGGGCTGGAACTCAAAACTGCGAGATCGTGACCTGACCTGCAGTCGGACTCAACCAACTGAGCCACCTAGGTGCCCCTGATTCCAGATTTTTGATTAAGGGATTGTATTTATTGATTTCTGTTATTTTGTTTTTATTGATGTAACTGTTTAAGGTAATGAATTTTCCTTTAATTGCTGTTGTATGCCACAAACAAATTATGGTTTTCTTTTTCTGTTTTGAGAAATGTTGACATTTCTGCTTGTATTCTTTCTTTCATCAAGAGTTTTAAGGGAAATGTTTTTATTTTTAGTGTGGCAGGACATTTGTTATCTATATTTTGTAGAATTGTAATGTGATCTGAATGTTTTATTTTCTCCTATATGGAATTATTTACACTTAGTGTGTAATATAATGTATAGTCAATTTTAGTAAATATTCTATGTACACTTCAGAACATATTCATAAGACCCACTGATTTTCTTATTTAGTTGCTCTAAATTCTAACCAGCATTTTTGTCTGCTTGAACAATGTTAAATTGACTTCAATGTGTGAAATATTCCAATATTTAGTGTGTTTAGTAGATGGGTAGCAAAATAATGGATCTGATTTTCTCACCAGTCCTTTAGCTCTCCCCTTCAGGATGTGAAATTACAACTCCTACCATCAAGAGTTCAGTCCTTCTTCCATACTCCTTGAATCTAGGCTGGTTTGTGATTTAATTTGCCCAATAGAATATGACAGAAATGACTATATGCTTGGTCCAAGCTTAGACCCCCAGGGATTTTGAGTGTTTCTACTCTCTTTTGGACCCTGTCTTCACCATGCAATTAAGCCCAAGCTGGACAACTAGAAGGAGTTCCACTTAACAGCCAGGAAACCTGCAAAAGCAGTGCCTCCCAGGTAATCTCCAGCTCACTAAAAACGTAAAAGGAGAGCCAGAAAAGGATAGAAGATAATCCAGTTTATTCTAGCCTAAATTGCTGATAAAAACTTGTGGGCTAAATAAATGACTGATGTCTTAAGACATTGTAGTTTTTTGGGTGCTTGGGTACTCAGTTAAGCTTCAGACTCTTGATTTCTGCTGAGGTCATGATCTCAGGGTTTGTGAGATCGAGCCCCATGTTTGGCTCTGTGCTGACAGTGTGGAGTCTACTTCTCTCTGTCCTCCCTCTTTATGCCCCTCCTCCTGCTTGCACTCTCTCTCTGTCTTCTCAAAAATAAATAAACATTACAAAAAACATTTTAATTGTTCATTAGTAGCAAAATGTTATTCATACAGATATTGGTACTTAGATGTGGGGTATCATCCAATCAAATCCTAAATATATGATCTTAGTTTTAGAACTAGGTGGCAGGCAAAGGTTGGGAAAATTATAGCCTGTGCTATATACAATCTTAAAATACTTGACTAAATTGTTGCTCATATAATGTGGAAGTGGAAGCTATAAAATTATGAAACTTAGTGGGACGATCTCCAAGCAGAATATATGTAACTAGTCAAAGGTTGTTACTAGTTATATATATATGTATATATATACATATATATATACATATATATATACATGTATATATATACATATATATGTATATATATACATGTATATATATATGTATATATATACATGTATATATATGTATATATATGTATATATATACATGTATATATATGTATATATATGTATATATATATACATATATACACATATATGTGTGTGTGTATATATATATATATATATATATATAGTTTATAGCATATAATACGGAACTGAAGAACAATCTAAAGAAAGAAATGACTAATTAGCTAGCAGAATATAAAGAGGATATAGTGTGGCAAGGATTTGTTGGATTGGAAAATAAAACTGTTTTGCATGTTCCGCATCCCATTGTACAAACATTATAACTATAAACTGTAGCCTGGAATAATAGTTCCAATTGAGGGTGTGGCCATAAACCCATAGGATAAGACCTCCAAAAAAATTAAGGCAGTGATATGTAAACCCTACCACTTAGACCACTAGGCTTTTATAAAGATAAATTCCCAGAGAAGGCTATTACCAAAGTGGAAGTAAGTAATTAACAAGACTCTAATATCTATCTATCATCTATCTATCTATCTATCTATCCATACATCCATACATCCATCGACCCATCAATCTGTTATCTACCTATTTTAAAATAGGGAAAATAGGGGAAATGAATCATGACATATAGTTACAACATTTACAAAAACTAGCTCACAATGGATCACAAACCTAAATGTAAAGTACAAAACTAAAAAAACTTCTGGAAAAGTTTGATGGTACAAAAACAAATGTATGATTCATGAAAGAAAAAATTGATAAACTGGACTTCAGTGAAATTGAAATTTTCTGCTCTGGACATTGTCCAGAGAATAAAAGGGCAAACCACACACTAGGAGGAAACATTTGTAAAAGACACACACAATAAGGGACTATTATCTAAATATCTATAAAAAATACTGCCAAAACTCAGCAATAAAAAAATCTAATTTACAAATTAGCCAAAATCTTTAGCAGATAACTCACCAAATAATATATACAGATGGAAAATATGCACATGATAGATGTTCCACACTATAGGTCATCACAGGAATGCATATAAGAACAATTATGGGATATTAATACACACTTTTTGGAATGGCCAAAATCTGGAACACTGACAACATCAAATGTTGTCAAGCATGTGGAGCAACAGGAGCTCTCATTCATTGCTGGTGAAAATGTGAAATGGTGCAACAACTTTGGAAAACAGTTAGATGGTTTCTTATAAAACTAAACATATTCTTGCCTTATGATCCAGCAATTTCACTTCTTGGTTTTTAACCTAAAGGAATGGAAAACAATGCCCATACAAAAACCTGCACACCATGTTTATAGCAGCTTTATTTATAATTGTCCAAATTTGGAAATAACCATGATGTCCTTCAGTAGGTAAATGGATAAATAAACTGTGGTACATCCAGACATTGGAAGACCATTCAGCAATTTTTAAAAAGTGAGCTATGAAGCCAAGAAAAGACACAGAGGAAACTTAAATGCATATAGTAAATGCAAGAAACCAATCTGAAAAGACTATAACCTCTATCCTTTTAACTTTATGACGTTTTGAAAAAGGCAAAATTATAGCGACAGCAAAAAGATCAGTGCTTGCTAGAAGTGATGAGGGATGAAGGGATGAATTGGCAGAGCCCAGAAGATTTTTAGCGTAATGAAACTTTTCTTCATGATAGTATAATGATGGGTACATGTTATTATATATTTATCCAAACCAGAAGTGTACAACACCAAGAGTGATCCCTGATGTTAACTATAAAGGCTTAGATGATAATGATGTGTCAATGTAGTTATCAGTTGTAACAACAGACAAGTCTGATGGGGATTATTGATAATGGTGGAGGTTATACATATATGAGTGCATGGGGTATATGGGAAATCTCTGCTCAATTTTCCTGTGAACCTAAAAGATGCTTGAAAAAATGAAGTCTATTAATAAAAAAAAGTTGTTTTAATTTATTACATAGAATACCTACAACGCTTTAGGGTATTAGTATTAACAAAAATTCTTCTGGCCTGGACTAAGCAGAGCTGAAATTGTAAGGCTTCTAACACCACTAACTTTCTATATGCAGGAGGCAGGATCATCAATCTACGCAGTTGCTAACACAGGCGATTACTACAGAAGAAGCCAAAAAGTGTAATGGGAAAGAAAGACCATCTCAGAGAGAGGGGTCAGGAGTGTAAAGCAAAGAACAGACCATTAGAGAATAATTGACTGGGAACCTACTCTCAGGGACCAAAAATAGCATTTTTGATTTTTGATTTTAGGATTTTGATTTTTCCAGCTCACCTGCTAGGAAAACAAGCCCAAGTTAGCTTGATGGAGGATGAGAAGCCACTTGAAGGAGAGTTGAGGCATACCAGCTAATAGTTAGCCAAGCCCCAGAAGGGCCTCTGAGCCAGCCTGTTAGTTAACCACAGTGCATTGAGGCAGCTAAGATCAAACTGTAAGAACTCAGCTGAGCCCATCTTAAATCACCAATCTTAAAATTCATGAATGAAATAAATGAATAAATTATATTGTTTTAATCCACTAAGGTTGGGAATGTTATCATACAACAGTAGGTAATTGACAATAGAATATTTATGGTTGTTTCCTATTCTATCTCTTAAAGTTTTATTTTATGAAGACAGTAGCTATATTTTTCAAAGTTTGGTATCATAACTGTTATATATGCAGTATGCGTTTTGGTCTTTAATATTAAAAATATCTTTTTCTCAATGAGTTTTAGAGGCAAAGTTCTACTTTATCAGGATTCCAATCGCTGCTTCTTTTATTTTTTTTGGAAAGTTTGTCTGAGTACCTTTCCCAATCCTATTGTTTTAGCCTTTTCCCACTACCTTTTGACATCCTGTCTCTTGGAATTGCCATAAAATTTGGTTTTGCTTTGTAAACTTATCTGAAAATCTTTTAAGAGGTGAGTTAAAGCTATTTGATATATTTATATGTCTGGTATGGCTGGTCTCAAACCTTATTAATGTTATATTAATTTTGTGTTTTCCTGATTTATGTAGTTTCTTTTCTTTTTCTTTTAAAATGTGTTTTGGTTTCAGGAATACTTATAATTTTTCCTTTAGGGATAATTCTTTATCATCAAACTCAAGTAATGTGAAGAATAAATTTGTCTCTCTGTATTCTTTTAATACATTTTTTCAAGATTACCAAGAACTTTATTAATTTTCACATTGTAATGTCCAAGAGAGTGTCCAGATAAATTATTAGAATTAAAGAGTTGAGCAAGTTTCCTTAATAGAAAATGAATATAACAATTGAAGAGATAAAAATGAAATTAAAAATGTTATCTAAAATGTCAGACAATAGTAAAGATGAAGTGCCAGAAATCCACAGAAAGATATAGGCAAGATCTCTATGGATAAATAATGACTCTTTATGGATAGACTTCATGAAAAACCAAATGAATGAAGAAAGACTAATGTTTTTAGTTTGGACAGCTCAATATTGTGAAGACATCAATTCTCCAAGACATTTGGGACAGTCATAGCAACACAATTTAGGATTGCAGCACAGTGAAAATATGCAAAGGTTTACTACCAGCAGGTTGGATACAGAAATGGTGGTGCATTCATGCTGTGGAAGCATGAATAGCGGTAAAGACCAACCAGGCATGCTTCAGGCACCTAGGTAGACTCAGTTTGCAGGAATACAGTGCCTATCCTCTCTGGCTCCCCACAGATTCACAGGTTAGGGAAGGGACAGGATGCTCTATAAATCCAGGAAGGTTCTGATGTTGGAAATGTTCTTATTTACAAAGCCATCCCCTTGTTGGCACTCTGACATCATTAGGAAATAGAAGCCCTTCCCAAGGAACTCATAGAATAACAACAGAGTCTGTAAGGGGTCCTTAGGTGAAGCTAGGGCTGGGACTGCAGAAACCAGAGCTCCTGCGAAGCGCTCTGCACAGGGGCTCCCCTAGGCCCAGCTATGGCTGGAAACAGAATGAGGGCTGGAAGAGTTCCAACGGTCTGGGCAGAGGGGCTTGCAGAAACCTACCGCCTCCCCCCACGACTCCATCTCCCTGGAAACAGAGGACAGGCAGGGGTAGAAGCTCTGGGGCACTTGCCCTACTCAGTGCTAACTTCCTGACCTTTCCAGCGTCCAGCACCACAACTACTGGAGCCATGGCTATAGCTACCTACTTGCTGCCCTGATAACTTAGCCCAACAGTGCTTGAACCACAACTGCACTTGGTACTTGCTCTTCTCAAAGTGTTTCTTTAGTTCCCACTGCTGTTCATTGCTGTAGACTGTGCTTCTGTCACTGCTGCCTCCAGGGGGGACCTGGGAATGGTGGGGGGCCCAGGAGACATTTAGATTCTTGCATCTTTGTTCTTGGTCTGTTCTCTGTACATGTGATTCTACCCACAAAGGATTAAATCCTACCCTCCATCTTGTACCCACCCAGCTGGTTCTGGGACTCTCCCTGTCTCACCTTATTATTTTATTTTTAAGTAGACCAGTATTAAGTACCTATAGTAGTGAAGTAGTGAAATCTGAATATAAGTAGAGTATTTAAATAATATAATTAACAACTTACGTAAACACATGTATTTTAAATATAATTTTGTGGATTTTTATTCCAATCTTCTATGTCTACTTTCTACCTCTCATGTTATGGAGTATGAATTGCTATGAGTATGAATGGGAAATACATAGTGAGAGTGGAAGTGTTCACCAACAAGTTAATGTTTTAATTTCATATTTTATCAGTTAGCGTCTCAAATGTCTAAAGCTTTTCCTTGCTATCACATTGAGAACATGACTGTTTTAATACATCATTTATTTTGACATGACATAATTTGGCAGTGCTTTTGGTTCTTTGGAAAGAAACCTCTCTAAAATTGTAACATTATTAATTCTCTTCACTTGTGCATCAGTCTTACTTGGATGACATATTGACAAGGGAAATGCTCTGAGGACATGGGGAAAAACAGAAGTATCTCTGAAAGAGACACAATGCCTAAGTTTGGCACCTATAATTCTAGATAGTCCACAAGATTTCTACTCCTCAGTGAACAGACCTATATAATTCTCTCCCTTTAAGTGGCACATGCAAATACCATGGAATATTTCCATGATTAAGTAACGTTATATGGCAGAGGGTAAGTGATTTTGCAGATGTAATTACATTTCCCAATCAGTTGACTTTAAATTATCAAAAGGGAAATTATCATAGGTGAGCCTAAACTAATGACCTGAGCCCTTTAAAATAAGTTTTAGAGTCAGAAACAGAAAAAGTTGTGAAAATTGGTAGCTGCAGAAACTTCTTGACTGGCCTTGAAGAATTAAACTTCCATGTTATGGAGATCACATGACATGGAATGGCAGGTTTTCTCAGTTGTACATATGTTAGAAACCAAATTCTGAAAACCAGTGAGTTAAGAAGGGGAACCTGAGTGTCACGTTAGATCGCAGACCCATCCAACACCTTAAATTTAGCCTAATGATACCCTGAAGAGAGAACCACCTAATCTGTGGAGTAAATCAATCCCATATTCCTGCAAAATAGAGTTTTATTGAGTTGTAGTTTTCTGTTAACTTTGCCAGCGTCAGTCAAGGGAGGAAAGGCTACTAAAGGAGGTCTTAGACTGGTTCTTTTCCACAAAATCTCTTCATTAAAATACTCTGGATCCATTCTTTCCAAATTTATGTCATAACTTTGAGTTAAGGAACCTGGTGAGAATGTGAATTCAAATTATAGTGTCATTCTTCAGGCACAGTATTAAAGTTGGCATCTATTTTTTTAATGTTTATTTATTTTTGAGAGAGCACAAGCAGGGGAAGGGTAGAGAGATGGGAACAAAGGGTTCCAAGTGGACTCTGCACTGACTGCACTGAGCCTGATGTGGGGGTTGAACTCACAAACCATGGGGTCATGACCTGAGCCAAAGTAGGATGCTCAACCGATGAGCCACTCAGGTGCCCAGGAATCTAAGTTTTAACTATATTAGCTTGAGTCTAAAAAAGGAGAAAATATCTGTAAGTGTATTATAGAATGTATGGGGATCACTGACCTTACTCTCAACCATATTTAATACCCTAAGATGTTAAGTTGCTTTTTAAAAAATAATTCTTTGAAGTTAGGAACAGCCCTACTAGAAGTATAAGACTCCATATTAAGTGAGGAATTTACCAAAATTATTGGCATACAATTATTCATAGTATTTCTTCAGAAACTCATAATGCCTTCTTACTACGTATTTCATTTTAGCTTAAATTTCCAGAGAACTCTGTGTACTTTCCTTTATATACACCCATTGCCAAATAATTACAAACATAATGGCTATAATGCAAATTTTAATCAAAATTCAATTATATTTTACCAGTTAATCTGTGTAAAGTTTGGATTTAGTTTATTTTTTGACCCTAAGATAATATTATAAAAATGACTCTTTTGTCTGTAGGAATTTTCTCCCCTTTTCTGAAACACTGTCACAGTTTTTTTCACCCAGCTTCTCTACTTGTGGTAACTGCCAATTTTGTGAACCATTGCTGGCATTCTCTGTCTTACAGAGAAGACAGACATGGTAAAAGTAAATAAGTTATGAGTTTGAAATGAGTTATTTCTTGGTTCAGTGAATACATGTGTACTATTTAGAGCAGAAGATAGAATCAGAGTCAATAGAATGCCACTGAATAAAGCATAATTTACCTTATTCTTCTATAATAAAGTCTGGGATAGAAATGCTCACAGTGCTCATTTCTTCACTTGGTAGAAATGTAAAGCTGGAGACAGCTTAGAAGAAAATGAAAACATACATTTCTGCTGATATAATAAAAATAGTTTGGGAATCCCATTTAAGGTCTACAATTTTCAATCTTCGTCATAAAAGAATTGGAACTAAACAGAATTGCAATGATTCTACAACTTGTTTGTTTCTCTTTCTTAATACTTGCTTTTGACGTAATTAATATAATGACGTCTGCATTAGTTTTTTGTTTTGTTTTGTTTTGTTTGTTTTTTAAGGTTGGTGCTTTGTAATACTGTTTAAAAACTTTAGCCAAGGCTGAGTTTACAAAGATACTCTCATATGTTGTCTACAAGCTTTATTGTTTTGACCTTCACATTGGTATCTGTATTCCTTTGAATTTTGTTTGAGGTACAGAATATAATTAATTTTTATTTTTATAAATATAGATACCCGATAGACCCAGGGCAGTCTTTATACTTTAAGGCATAGTGTCTGCATTAATCATGTGACTGTGAGTCTGTGGATTTATTTCTGCACTTTCCATTCTGTACCATTTGTCACTTTTTTATAATTGCTTTCTTCTAGTTCTCTTCTATACAAGTATCTCCTGCTTTTGGAAGGTTCGCGTTACGTCACTCCGCCTTTATGAAAGGCCTTCACATCTGTTTTTGCGAAATGAAAGAAATTTGAAGAGGATTTTCACTGTCATGAAAAAAGATGAAAAGCAAAAACTGTTCAGTGTGTTTTGCAGTGAGAGGTTGCTGAAGCAGCACACTCAGCGCAGTGAGAGTGGCGCCACCAAGGTCCTTCCCCCGGAACCACACTCAGCATCTTAGCATCAAGCAACCCAAGCTTTGAACTGTGTCTGTGAGCATCTGTGCTTCATCTGAATCTGTTGTGTGCATCTGTTAGCAACCTGTGTCCTAAGTATCAGAAAAGCTTAAGAGAAGTTAGGGTCTTGGAATGTTCAAAAATTGTCTATATAAATTCATGATAATTATTTCCTCGCCATTCTGGCTTATGAAAGATTTCTTAGGAACACTGTATTTTCAGATAGTAGGAGATACCTGTATTTTCATGATTCCATCTTACATACTTTTTTACTTCCTGAGGAACTTTGCTCAGTCTTTTTTCCTGTTGATTGTATGTATTTTCGTTTTTTGTGAAGTTTTGCTGGAAAAAATCTTTACAATTTTTTTCTTGTGGAGAATATTTTTATATAGACATTGCTTTCAGATTTTTTAGTGAACAGATTTTTTAGTGAACGGTCCAGACTGACCGTTGTTTTCACTCAGTAAATTTTAAAATATTTTTCTATAATATTCTTCTTTTATCCTTTATTGTGAGCAATTAATTTTTAGATTTCTGCTTGCTACATTGAAGTTAAGCTGTGGACCCACCAATGCCAACTGCTTTTGATATATTCTCACTACATTTCATTTTCAGGATGTTTACTATTCCGTGCCTACATTTGCTTTTATTTTTATATATTATGTTTTTGTTACATGTATATCTGTAAACTCTGGCTTGAAGTATTTCATCAGTTTTTGGAAGTCCTCAACAAGTAGCTCTTCAAATTTTACTTTTTTCCATCCTCTTTTGTCTCTTTCTGGGACTCAAATTAATGTATGTTAAGCTTTTGCAACGTATCCTAAACTTCTTCTACACACTTCTCTGTATTTATTATTTTCTTTCTGTGTATCAATCTAGATACATTCTGCTGACATATCTTTTAGCTCACAATTTTTTTTTCTTTTGCTTTAAGGTACCATGAAACACATCTATTGAACTTTTGTTTCAATGATTGAATGTGTTATTTCTAAAATTTTAATTTTCAGGGGGTTTTATGTAACTTAAAATCTCTGGTAAAATTTTCTTTAATTTTTTTCTTATTTTCTGGAACATTTAATCATAGCTATTTTAAAGTTGTTTTTTGGGGGGTGACTCGGTGGTCGGTTGGTTAAGCGTCAGACTCTGGCTCAGGTCCTGCTCTCACAGTTCATGAGTTCAAACCCCATATTATCAGGCTCAGTGCTGTCAGTGCAGAGCCTGCTTTGGATCCTCTGTCCCCCTCTCTCTTCCTCTCTCTTTTTCTATACTTCTCAAAAATAAATAAACATTATAATGATTAAAGAAATAAAATTCAACTTAAAAAAACTTGTTTTTTGGGTCAGTTATGGATCTTTATGTATTGCTTTTTTCCTCTTGATTGTTAGTTGTTTAGTACTGCTTACTAGAATGCTTGATAAATTTTGAAAAAGTGCTGACTATTGAGTATTTAAAAATAAGGAGCATTTTGTGGTATTTCTTCCTCCAGAGATGATTTATTTATTTAGACTTTTTGAGCATAGTCAGATCACATTGATCTAGTTTAGTCTAGGATTCCAATTTTGTAGAGATCACCTATTTCTAGTTTGCCCTTACTACCAAAGCCCTCAGTAATAGCATAGGTATTTATCAGTACTCCTTTATTTTATCATGCCCTGATATTCAACAACTTCTTCCCTAGGTCTAAAAAAAGGGTGAAATCCTTGACTATTGATTTAGCCTCCCAGCATCTAATTTTGACATTTTTCTCAAATCCTTTCCATTTGCAAGTACAATTTAGGATTCAACAAGTTTCACAGGGTAAAGACTACATAACAATTTTAGAATGTATAGGGTTTTTTTCCTCTATAGATTGAATCTTCAATATCTAGGTGCTTTGGGGGTGCTGAATTCTAACTTCTGTTACCTTAGGTCAATGAAGCTAACGTAAGTATCAAGCTACTTCTCTCAGCAGATGATGCATTGGCAAAAGTAGAGGCAAATGTGAGGTTCACCTCATGTCTTCTTTTTTTTGAAAGTTATTCTGATGTTTTACAAGTGGTAATACAAATTATAACTCATTAGAAAGAGTAATTAGAAACTGGAAAACTGCTAATAAAATTTTGGGTAAAAAAAAAAAAACTAATGAAAGAAAAATGGACATCACACCAGAGGATATCTATCTGAAGGCTTACACCTTAAGGGTGCTTTTGCATAAGTGCACAAGGAGATATGTGGCAACAGAAGAGAATTTCTCAAACTTCTAAATATCCATCAATAGGAAAATGAATAAATAATAGGGGTTATAATCATACAATATAATATTTACTATAGGATGCACACTTTCAGAAATCAATACGAGGATTTCTGAGGACTCTTTCATCACCAAAATAATCATAATCACTGAAAATTGTTTAAATATGTGTATTTAAGACATTTTAAACTGCTAGAAACTGTCTAAAGGACAATAAAAAATGGAGAAACATTCATTCAAGAAATTCTACTCAATATGGTATAAATACCGAGAGCCTGTGGCATTTGAGGTACAAACAGCTCTCCCTCACCCAGCTCAGAAAGAGAAATTCTATTCCGAGCAGTTGCATATGAGAATATGAGGCTCTCTCTTCCATAACTACCAGTCAAGGGTTATTGTATCTCCCTGAGAGAGGCAGCCAGCCAGCATTTATCTGCCTAGCTCACTGTTGTAGAAACTCTATTCCAAACAAGAGCATCTGTGAGTTCTATAGCCCTTTCAGCTAGTAGTCTGTGCCCATCCCCTATCAGTGGGTAGAATATTTACCCCAAGTACAGAAGATTGAGAGACCTCACCCAGAATTGCCCTCACCTTTGTTTGCTTGTAGGTAGAGATTCCACATTAGGAGAGGCAGGCTGAGAAAATGAAGAGCTACTGCCTCTGCTTAGTACCCCTCTTATAACACATGCTGTCACTTGAGAGACGCGGGCCGTTACCTTATGCCCAACTCCAAAGCAGTGGTATACATGTTTGCTCAGGGGGAGATGTAGGTCTTAAGAAGAGAGACATCAGTAGCTGTCCCTAAGTAGACTGACTTTATTTCATACAGATCTCAAGAAAGTAAAAGTCTAAGGGCACCATTGAAAGCAATGGGAATTTTTGTTAAAAGCAATTATGAGGTAGTAGCTCCATGATAATAAACAGTGAAAATACAGAAGAACTAAAATTTTAGCAGAGATATTTGGGGTAATAAACAACTGAGAAGAGTACTCCTGGGTGTTAACACAAGGCACAAAGACAGGCCTCAAAGTCTACCCCTGTGAAAGTTAACTGGGTCAGACTATGAAACAGTTTATGTATCAGCACTTTGTCAAAGCAGTAATCAAAAAGAGTAATCAGCTGGCAATTACTGAGGGCTAAGAGCTGAGTGGAATGCCAATGGAAGCAAATCACCTAAAAACTAAACAGGTCAGATCAGGGGAAGGAAAAGTCAAAGAGAACCCTGCAAAACCCAACACCATCCCACGGTTCATCCCATGGTGATTGTGACTATACATTAGAATGCACCCTGTAAGGTTCTAGAAAAGGCTGAAAATTTCAGCAGGAATAGACTTCACTGAAAGAATCCACCCATCAATAAAGCAAAAAGGACTGTCTCAAGAGAAGATTCTCAAAGACCTGGTGCCCGCTTAACTGAAAATGAAATTTGTTAGTGACATTAAAGGAAACACTGAAGGACATCATCTGAAATTATTTTGAAGGTATGGGAAAACTGAAGGGAATGAAATCATGACTGATCAAAGTAGTGGCAAGAAGAGAGGCTTTGCTTTTGTAACATTTGATGACTATAACTTCATAGACAAGATTGCCATTCAAAAATACGTTACTGCGGGGCACCTGGGTGGCTCAGTTGGTTGGGCATCCGACTTTGGCTCAGGTCAAGACTTGGGCTCAGGTCATGATCTCACGGTTTGTGAGCTCGAGCCCGCATCAGGTGGGCTTACAGCTCAGAAGCTGGAGCCTGCTTCGGATCCTGTATCTCCTCCTCTCTCTGCCCCTCCCATGCTCATGCTCAGTCTCTCTCTGTCTTTAAATAATAAATAAACATTAAAAAAATTTTTTTAAAAATACTGTACTGAGATTGGCCACAACTGTGACGTAAAGCAAGCCCTATCTAAGGAAGAGATGGCTACTGCTTCATCCAGCCAAAGAGGTTAAAGTGGTTCTGGAAACTTTGGTGGTGATTTTGGAGATGGTTTTGGTGGAAATGACAACTTTGGTCATGGAATAAACTTCAGTGAGCAAGGTGTCTTTGGTGGCGGTTGAGGTGCTGGTGAAAATAGTGGCAGTGGGATGGCTATAGCGGATTTGGTAATGATGGAAGCAGTTTTGGAGGTAGTGAAAGCTGTAATGATTTTGGCAATTATAGCCACCAATCTTCAAATTTTGGACCCATTAAAGGAAGAAAGTTTGGAGACAGAAGCTCTGAACTCTATGATGATGGAGGCCAATACTGTCAAGAAACAAAACTTAGCAGGAGAGGAAAGCCAGAGAAGTGACAGGGAAGCTACAGTTTACAACAGATTTGTAAACTCTACCAAGTACAGTGGTGGCAGTGCCTAGCTACTACAAAGAAGACATGTTTTAGACAATATTCTTGTGTATGGATAAAAACCTTGAGAACCATAATTATGACTAACTGAATTAGAAGTTATTTTAGTTTCTGTTATGTGGAAAGTGTAAAGCATTCCAACAAAGGGTTCTAATGTAGGGTTGTTGTTTTGTTTTGTTTTGCCCCATGCTGTTGATTGCTAAATGTCATAGTCTAATCATGACATTAATAAATGTGTCTTTAACAAAAAGTTTAATAGTCAAGAAGAAAAATTCACTGAAAGGCTCAGTAGTAGATTTGAGCTGGCAGAAAAAAATGTTGACATATCATTAGAGATTATGCAATCTAAAGAACAGAAAGAGAAAAGAAAAAAGAAAATAAAGAGAACTTTATGGAAGTATGAGACATCATTAACTGTACCAGCATATGCTTAATGGGAATATCAGAAAGAGAGAAGAGAGGAAGGATCAGAAGAATATTTGAAGCTATAATGGCTTAAAATTAATTTGATGAAAAATAGTATTAATATATAAAAAGCTCAATAAAGTCCAAGTAAGAATAAATTTGATGAAATAAGTAAGGAATTATACACTGAAAATCATAAATAATTGCTGAAAGAATTAAAAAGACAACTAAATTGAATGACAATCCATGTTATGGATCAGGAGATTGCTTTAAATCTCATAAAATCTTGATAGTCCCCAATGTAATCTAGAGATTCAATTTAATCCTTATCAAAATCCCAGCTGTTTTTGTTTTTTGTTTTTCAGTTTTTTGCAGAAATTATCAAAAAAATATGGAAATTCAAAGGACCCAGTATAGCCAAAATAATCTTGAAAAAAGGAGAATAAACTTGGAGGACTCACACTTTCTGATTTCAATACTTAAAGCCATGGTAATCAAACAAGTAGGGTAATGGTATGAGGCTAGATTTACAGATCTGTGAAATAAAATTGAGGGTGCAGAAAAAAAACCTAAAACCTATGGTCAATTGATTATCAACAAGAGTGTTATACTGGTCAGGGCACATCTGGATTATTGTTTTAAATTTACACATATCAATATAAATGTACATAAATGTTCATATTGCATCCAGGGAAGGGAACATGCATCCAGAGAAAGATCATGAAGCATATGGAAACCTAATCATATAAAATGACTGACGAAGACGAAGTTGTGTAGTTTGGCCTAAAGAAGAAAATATGTAAAAGTTCTCGGAGAGCTCCCTATAAATATAAGAAAGTTCACTGGATTTTATCTTTAATTGCATATAAATGTAGACTTAGAGCAAACAAGCACCCATATGAAAAGATACATTTCAGGCTTAAAAAGTGTTACAAGATGAAACACCTGTTTATCAGGAGAATGTTCAGGAAGAGTCTGATTGACAAGCTGCCATGGATACTATAGAAGACATATTTAGAAAAAAATGAAAGTCTACACTAACTTTTCATGTTCCTTCCTAGTAGGAATGTCAAAGTCTTTATCATTCAAGTGTCATTTTATAGCTATATCTATATGGCAAATAAAAATTTGAAAAAAAAAGAATTTAAACTAGAGTATTATAAACCTAGATTATTATAAGAAAGAATATGTTTATTTGCCCTTTCAATTTAGTAGGACATTATTTGATAGATTATGATGAAGTGTGTAATAAAAATGTTTGACTTGATCACACATTCATATACTTTGAAATACATGTGTGTATTCCACCCACATACATTATTCCATTTCCAGTCAAATGATTAGCATCACATTAATAAAATCTAAATCTTTAGCTACTTCTCCAACATTGCCCTGAGATAATTTTGATCTTTGCTTGGTTTGAAAGTGGTGAGATTTACCTGATGCATTGGACTTACTTTAATAAATAACAATATTTGCATAATAAACAATTTCCTGGAAAAAAATATTCCCCATAGCATTCCCAACTGACAGTAGCAAGTTCAATAAATTCATTTTCCAGATAAGGAATTGCTATTATAAAATAGTCGATGCTAAGCTCAAAATCATTCCCTTAGGGAAAATTCAAAGACTAGAAACATTTGTTTATCCTGATTTTTGTTATGAATTTTTTCCCTAGGTAATTTCCCTTTTTAATTTTCTTCACAGATTAGGTTTCTATGAATGATATCTGCATTATAACTGTTACTTAATAAATTTTGGTTTTATGTCAAAACCCAATGAATACACAATTAGAGCAAAGTATTATTTAGAAAGGAACCTATGTGTTCTATTTTTGCTTTGTTTTATTGTACTGATTTTTAGAGAAAATAAAAAAGACTGGCATGAGAGGGAAATGGAAGTATAAAAAAGACTATATTTCTCTCCCGTATCCTTGTATAGATACATCCTACTGATCCTAATTATGGCATAAAACAATTATTTGTGATGAGGGAAAGTTTTTGTTTTTGATAGTCTAAGAACTTTGAAATGAAGTGGTAATGGATCTTGTCATATCAAGACTTGTGCCTGATTGCAAATGCTTATATGAATATGCTCTCCAATAGCCTACCAGCTACCACTACCAGCATGGGGGTTAGTGAGAATAAGGAAGAAAAAATTATTTTAACACAGTTCCCTATAAGCCACTTACATAGAACAGTCCAATTAAATGCTTAATTCGGGGCGCCTGGGTGGCGCAGTCGGTTAAGCGTCTGACTTCAGCCAGGTCACGATCTCGCGGTCCGGGAGTTCGAGCCCCGCGTCGGGCTCTGGGCTGATGGCTCAGAGCCTGGAGCCTGTTTCTGATTCTGTGTCTCCCTCTCTCTCTGCCCCTCCCCCGTTCATGCTCTGTCTCTCTCTGTCCCAAAAATAAATAAACGTTGAAAAAAAAATTAAAAAAAAAAATAAATAAATGCTTAATTCAAAGAGGAGCCAAGATGGCCGAACAGCATGGAAGTTTTTTGTGTGTCTTGCGTCCATGAAATACAGCCAGACCAACACTAAACCATCCTACACACCTAGAAAACTGATTGGAGGATTAACACAACAATCTGCACAACCTGAACCACAGAATTCAACAGGTACACGGTGCGGAGAGATGAATTTGGGGAGGAAGAAGCCGCGGAGTGTAGGGAAGAGTGGAGGAGCGCAGGCGGAGAGAGTATGGAGACTGGGGGGGGGGGGGCAGGGGGAGAATACAGTAAAATCACCCCTCCCCAAAAGCAGCTGGAGAGAAAGTGGAAAATTGGAAACAGCCT
The DNA here is from genome assembly GCF_027475565.1 of Acinonyx jubatus. Classification (NCBI taxonomy): domain Eukaryota; kingdom Metazoa; phylum Chordata; class Mammalia; order Carnivora; family Felidae; genus Acinonyx; species Acinonyx jubatus. The sequence goes on along the minus strand of NC_069385.1, from coordinate 90,003,638 downwards.
CAGGGACTAAACTAAAAAGGGAGAAAGGAGAAACGAGAGGGTTTAAATTCCATTAAGACTGTAAACAAGGGGAGTGCAAAGGCTGCAGCTCCACAGCTCAATACCTGGCAGTACTCTGGTGGGACGGGTGAATCCCCAGAAACAAAGTGGGTTCTGGGAGGTTTGCAGGCCACACAGGGAAAAGCAGTTCCACTGCTGGAAGGACATTTGGTAGAGACTGTTGAAGCCACCTGGTCCCAGCAGACCACAGAAAACAGCCACATTCTCTGATGCTGGAACAAGGGCATTAAGGGTGAAGCCTGGTGCCAGATGTGTGTTGTGATTTTCCATAATCCCTGAAAAGCTGCTGCTACTCTATCTTGCGAACTTTTTCTGGGGTGGGCTGGCACCTGGTCACAGTCTCAGGGCACCGGCAGCAGCAGGGTTCCACAAGTATTCCTGGGTGCAGCCAACATTTGTCCATTGCTTATTTGGGCATTGCTCCATGAGACCCTCCCACAGAGGGGCGGAACTGGTCAAAGCCGCAGTCCTTCAGAAGTAAGGGACCGGGGAAAACAGCCGCATCTGATACAAAAATCTGGAGAGAGGTACTGCCTGGGGCCTGGTCACGGAGAGTGAAGAAGCTGGGAGTGGACAAAAGCTGAAGACAGAGAATGGGTGCACGATTGCTGATCTGTGAGAACAGACTGGGTAGCTGGGAGGTGCCATTTTCACGGTTCCCGTGCATGCGCATAGGCACCTACAAGCACCTCAACAATCCACCCCAGTAGGATGGCAGTGCTATCTACTGGAGAGTGGAGCTGTTACACTGAGCCCCGCCCAACTGGGCCAACTTCACTCTTCAAGAACACAAGTCTCACTGCTGGCTTAGTCTATGGACTATAAAGTACTACATAGACTGACTTCTAGGGGAAAACAGTAATTTCAGTCCTACTTCAATCTGTTAGCAGGTCCATCTATCCAATTTTCTTTCTTTCTTTTTTTTCCTTTTCCTTTTTCTCTTTTACATTTCTTTTTCTTGAATACAGAAAGAGAAAAAATCATTTTTATTTTCAATTTTTATTAAAAATATTTTTCTTTAATTTTTATTACTATATTTTTTAGTTTTGTGTAATTTTTTTCAAATTCTATTTTATTTCCATCATTTTATTGTATTCAACTTCAGTGTATTCACCTTTTCAAATTTCAAACAATTTCCTTTTTCTCTTTTTCTTTTTTCTCATTTTCATTTCGTTTCTTTTTCTTGAATGCAGAAAGAAAATCTTCATTTTTACTTTCAATTTCTATTAAAATATTTTTATTTAATTTTTGTTACTATATTTTTTTACCTTTATGTAAATTTTTCAAATTCTATTTACTTCCATCATTTTATTTTAGTCTACTACAGTGTATTCACTTGTTCTAATTTTCAAACGATTTCTTTTTTTTTCTTATTTTATCTTTTTTTCTCTTTTTCATTTCTTTTCTCTTGAATACAGAAAAAGAAAAAAATCATATTTATTTTTAATTTTTTTATAATATTTTTCTTTAATTGTTGTCTATTATATTCTTTACTTTTGTGTAATTTTTTCAAATTCTATTTTACCCCCATGATCTCATTTTAGTCTACTTCAGTGTATTCGTTTTTTCAAATTTTCAAACGATTTCCTTTTTTTCTTTCTCCTCCCCCCTTTTTTTCTCTAATCTGTCAAAACACTTTCAACACCCAGACCAAAACACACCTAGGATCTACCATCATCTATTCCATTTGTGTGTGTGTGTGTGTGTGTGTGTGTGTTTAATTTTTAATTTTAATATTTTCTTAATTTTAATATTTTTTAATTTCAATTTTTCTACCTCAATTCCTTTCTCCCTTCAAAATGACAAAACAAAGGAATTCACCCCAAAAGAAAGAGCACGACAAAACAGCAGCCAGAGATTTAACCAACACAGATACAAGCAAGATGTCTGAACCAGAATTTAGAATCACGATAATAAGAATACTAGCTGGAGTCAACAATAGATTAGAATCCCTTTCTGCAGAGATAAAAGAAGTAAAAAATAGCCAGAATGAAATTTAAAATGCTATAACTGAGCTGCAATCACAGATGGATGCAGCAGTAGCAAGGATGGACGAGGCAGAACAGAGAATCAGCAATACAGAGGAAAAACTTATAGAGAATAATGAAGCAGAAAAAAAGAGGGAGATTAAGGCAAAAGAGCATGATTTAACAATTAGAGAAATCAGTGGCTCATGAAAAAGGAAGAACATCAGAATCATAGGGGTCCCAGAAGAGGAAGAGAGAGAAATAGGGATAGAATGGTTATGTGAGAAAATCACAGTGGAAAACGTTCCTAACCTGGGGAAAGACACAGACATCAAAATCCAGGAAGCACAGAGGACCCCCATTAGGTTCATCAAAAACTGACCATCAACAAGGCATATCATAGTCAAATTCACAAAATACTCAAGCAAGAAGAGAATCATGAAAGCAGCAAGTGAAAAATAGTCCCTAACCTACAAGGGAAGACAGATCAGGTTTGCAGCAGACCTGTCCACAGAAACTTGGCAGGCCAGGAAGGAGTGGCAGGATATATTCAGTGTGCTGAGTCAGAAAAATATGCAGCCAAGAGTTCTTTATCCAGCAAGGCTGGCATTCAAAATAGAAGGAGAGATGAACAGTTTCCCAGACAAAGAAAAATTAAAGGAGTTTGTGACCAGCCCTGCAAGAAATTTTAAGGGGGACTCTCTGAGGGGAGAAAAGATGAAAATATATATATACCAAGTAGATACACACACACACACACATATACACACACACACACACACATATATATATACACAAAAAGCAACAAAAGATTAGAAGGGACCAGAGAACACCACCAGAAACTCCAACTTTGCAAGCATCATAATGGCAATAAATTCATATTCAGTACTTACACTAAACGTCAATGGACTCAATGCTCCGATCAAAAGACATAGGGTAACAGAATGGATAAGAAAACAAGATCCATCTATATGCTGTTTACAAGAGACCCACTTTAGACCTAAGGACACCTTCAGATTGAAAGTAAGGAGATGGGGAGCCATCTATCATGCTAATGGTCAACAAAAGAAAGCCTCAGTAGCCATACTTATATCAGACAATCTAGATTTGAAACTAAAGACTGTACCAAGAGATGCAGAAGGGCATTATATCATAATCAAGGGGTCTATCCACTAAGAAGTCCTAACAATTGTAAACATATATATACCAAATGTGAAAGCACCCAAATATATAAATCAATTAATCACAAACATAAAGAAACTCATTGATAGTAATACCATAATAGTAGGAGACTTCAACACCCCACTCACAGCAAAGGACAGATCATCTAATCAAAAAATCAACACGGAAACAATGGCTTTGAATGACACACTGGCCCAGATGGACTTAACAGATATATTCTGAACATTTCATCCTGAAGCAGCAGAATATACATTCTTCTCCAATGCACATAGAACGTTCTCCAGAATAGACCATATACTAGGACACAAATCAGCCCTAAGTACAAAAAGACCGAGATCATACCATGCATATTTTCAGACCACAACGCTATGAAACTCGAAATCAACCATAAGGAAAAATTTGGAAAGGTAACAAATACTTGGAGACTGAAGAACATGCTAACCAAGTAGTTAAAGAGGAAATTAAAAAGTATATGGAAGTCAATGAAAATGACAACATCACAACCCAAAACCTCTGGGACGCAGAAAAGGCAGTCATAAGAGGAAAGTATATAGCAATCCAGGCCCTCCTAAAGAAGGAAGAAAGATCTCAGATACACAACCTAACCTTATGCCTTAAGGAGCTGGAAAAAGAACAGGAAATAAAACCCCAAAACAGCAGAAGCCAGGAAATAATAAAAATTAGAGCAGAAATCAATGCTATTGAAAAAAAAAAAAAGAAAACAAATAAAACAAAACAAAAAAACAAAATCAAAAACAGAAAACAAACAGTAGAACAGATCAATGAAACCAGAAGCTGGTTCCTTGAAAGAATTAATAACATTGATAAACCCCTGGCCAGTTTGATCAAAAAGGAAAAGGAATGGTCCCAAATAAATGAAATCAAGAATAAAAGAGGAGAGATCACAAGCAACACAGCAGAAATAAAAACAATAATAAAAGAATATTAAGAGCAATAACATGCCAATAAAATGGGCAATCTGGAAGAAATGGACAAATTCCTAGAAACATATACACTACCAAAACTGAAACAGGAAGATATAGAAAATTTGAACAGACCCATAACCAGGAAGGAAATCAAATTAGTAATCAAAAATCTGCCAAAAAACAAGACTCCAGGGACAGATGGCTTTCCAGGGGAATTCTACCAAACATTTAAGGAAGAGTTAACACCTAGTCTCTTGAAAATGTTCCAAAAAATAGAAATGGAAAGAAAACTTCCAAACTCTGTCTATGAAGCTAGCATTACCTTGATTCAAAAACCAGACAGAGACGCTACTAAAAAGGAAAACTATAGACCAATTTCCCTGATGAACATGGATGCAAAAATCGTCAACAAGATATTAGCTAACCAGATCCAACAATACATTAAAAAAATTATTCACCACGACCAAGGGGGATTTATACCTAGGATGCAGGGCTGGTTCAATATCTGCAAAACAATTAATGTGATTCATCACATCGATAAAAGAAAGGACAAGAACTATATGATCTTCTCAATAGATGCAGAGAAAGCATTTGACAAAATACAACATCCTTTCTTGATAAAAACCCTCAAGAAAGTAGGGTTAGAAAGAGCATAACTCGAGAAATATATGAACGACCCAATGCTAATATCATCCTCAATGGGGAAAAACTGAGAACTTTCCCCCTCAGGTCAGGAACAAGACAGGGATGTCCACTCTCGCCACTGTTATTCGACATAGTATTGGAAGTTTTCGCCTCTGCAATCAGGTAACACAAAGAAAGAAAAGGCATCCAAATTGGCCAGGAGGAGGTCAAACTTTTACTCTTCGCAGATGACAGGATATATGGAACACCCAAAAGATTCTACCAAAAACCTGCTACAATTGATTCGTGAATTCAGCAAAGTTGCAGGATATAAAATCAATGCACAGAAATTGGTTGCATTTCATACACCAACAATGAAGCAACAATGAACTAAATTTTGTGTTTATATTACCAGTGATCAATTTGCTTTTGTTACAGGTTGGTTTCCTATCACAGGACTTAAATATCAGAAATGAACCATTCTTTCTTTATATCTGACATGATTTAAGAAATCTCTAGTGTAGATTTGCTGGCATTGCCAATGAACTATATAACTATAGGAGACAGAGGTTTTCATGGGTATTCAGTAAAAATAAAACAAAATAGAACAAAGAAATAAACCACTAAAGATTACATAACTTCAGTGTATCTTAAACAAAAAGAATGTGTTTGAATATAAATTCTGAAGTAAATACTTAAACTTAAATAAATAATTACATACAAATGCAACCCATTTTCTGCATGGGTTTATAATAAGTATTCCTGTTCTGACAAGTCTTCCTCTCTGGACCCTTTCTCTCATCTAAGCCATAATACATCTAGTCCCTTACCCAATCCTTAGATGCTGGTGGTCAAATGGTAAAGATAAATATGGCCAATGAACTTAAGAAATACAATTGTGTTCTAGGACATAGATAATCCATCAGTCCATTAAACACAAGATTAGAAGTGGCTCATGAAGGGCTCATGAAGAGATAGGGAGAATTCTTTCAGGAGCCATTAAAAGGATACAAGGGTTGGGGGGTGGGGGAAACAGAGATTATAGAGTAACTTAAAAAAATCTAATATGATCATAACAAGGGGAGCAAGGAAGAACAGGAGTGATGAGGCTAAAAGGTAACTGAGTCCAGATAAGCCAAGGACTTATAAGGGTATATCTGATTATAAGGGGAAAATAAGATAAAGTATTCTGAATTGTTTGGAAATGTATTTATTACTTATAACAGTAACATGGTCAGCCTTCATTCTTTACTGTTAATAAAAAGCAAAATATTATTCAGCTAACTTTATGAAATGTATTGGTTTGTATTTAATTTGATTTATTCTCTGTGATTTGTATTTAATTTAATTTATTCTCTGTTTCCTTTATCTATATACTATCTCTTCATCCAACAAACATTTTGACATGAATAAAGTCTACTGAATTTGAGCTAGCCTATAAATTGAGTTAAAAAGGAACTTTTGTTTATGTCAAATAGATACCATCTAAGTCTCGATTTAAAACTAATTATTAGATATGTAAATTCTAGGAGCCCCTGGGTGGCTCAGTTCGTTAAGTGTCTAACTAGGGCTCAGGTCATGATTTCTCAGCTTGTGGCTCTGAGCCCCGCATCGGGCTCTGTGCTGACAGCTCAGAGCCTGGAGCCTGTTCGGATTCTGTGTCTCCCTCTCTCTCTGACCCTGTTTATTAAAAAAAAAAAAGTTCCATTCTAGGAAATTATATTCAAGGACTCATGATCAGTAATAAGAAAAAAGTATTCAAATATTTAAAAATAATTTATAAAAAGTGAAATTCGTATACTGTAAAATTAACCATTTCAAGGCAAACAATTCACTGATACTTGGTATATTCACACCGATGTGCAACCATCACTTGTATCTAGATACAAAACATTTCCATCACTCCAAGGCAAAACCTGGTAACTATCGAGTAGTGTCTCTCCATCCTCTGGTAACCACCAATCTGCATCCTATCTCCATGGATTTATCTATTCCGGATATTTCATATAAATAGAATCATGCGGTCTCTTGTAACTGACTTTTGCACTTAGCATAATGTTTTAGAGGTTTATCCACCTTGTTGCATGTATCAGTATTTCATTCCTTTTTGTGGCTAAATAACATTCAATTGTATGCATAGATCATTATTTCCTTATCCATTTATCCACTGATGGAATTTTGAGCTGTTCGCACCTTTGGTTGTTGTGAGTGCTGCTATGAACGTGCTTAGACATGTACTTGTCGAATTTTAAGTTTTTGTGGTTTTTGCCTAGGAGTGGAATTGCAGAGTAATATGATAATTCTATATTTAGCTATTTGAGGAATCACCAAACTGTTTTCTTTTTTTTTTTAATTTTGTAATGTTTATTTTTGAGAGAGAAAGAGAGAGAGACAGAATGTGATCGGGGGAGGTACAGAGAGAGAGGGAGGCACAGAATCTGAAACAGGCCCTAGGCTCTGAGCTGTCAGCACAGAGCCCAACAAGGGGCTCAAAATCCACAAACTGTGAGCTGAGCTAAAGTAGGACACTTAACAGTCCTGTAGCCCTCACCAAACTGTTTTCTGTAGCAGCTGAACCATTCCCACAGCAGTGTATGAGTACCAATTTCTCCACATCAGCATTAGCAGTTGTTTTCCTTTTTTAAATATTCTTAAAACCGTACTTGTGTGTGTGAAGCTGTATCTAATTATAGTTTTTATTTGGATTTCCTTAATGACTTACAATGACATATTTTTTTACTTGCCAAATTGTTCTAAAAAGTAGTACATATAACTTAACCATAACATTTTACACCAGTCAATTGCAGGAGCTTCTTCACTTTACAATGGTTTTGAACAATTGTTACTTTTCCACCCTGAGAGAGTTGCAAGTCAGGCAAAAATTGATGAACACTGTTCATCAGTCCTCACATATCCTCCAGAAGAGTTACAAAGGGCAAACACAGTGCTTTGCAAATCAGATACACTCTGTTCCTTTCACGACCAAAGACCTTGGTCCTACATTGAGAATAAAGGCTGCCACCTTCAAGATTGCTTCCAGGCTGGCAGAGCCTAGGGAAAGAGGGAGTTAAAATGCTACAAAACTTTCTTACCATTTTTAAGCTGCACTTTTATCATTATTTGCTTGATTTCTATAAAGTTTCATTTTGTTTTCAGTTAGGACAATGTTACTTTTGAGATTTTCTGCTTGTTTCTTCCATGTTTCAGTGAAGGGATGGGCATTTGAAGTTGCAAACTCTACCATTATGTTGATAGTACTCTCCCTCCAAGTGTTTTTATTTGTACTCCTTCTACCTGTGTGTACCTTTCTGTGTGTATGTGTAACTATCGCTCCATGTTTAATGTTAGTAAGAATTTAATTTACTTTTTTAGACTTGGTTAAAATCATTTGCCAACACAGCTTCTAACATTTTCTTCTATACCATATCACCTTAGGAAGTTAGTAACTAAGGTACAGATACTCCACTTGGGAGGTTAAACTTTGCAACTGTGTAAAGACCATCAAATATTTAAAAAAACTTCGTGTCCAAAACTGGAAAGATTCTTTTGTCAATAAACTGTGGAGTGATGTTCAATTATACTTACATCTTAAGCCATTTCTCCAAAATATGCTGGAACATATGTAAAAGGTGTAACATGATTAACCACTGCATGAATGTTAGGAAACATAAAAACTCACACCATAAAAACATGTAAATATAAATTTCTGGAAGAAAAATTTTTGGTCCGAAATATGTACATATATATAGAGAGTGTCATAGGTGGGAACTATGAACATGTAAGACTTACAATAACCAGGAAAATAGGACAAAGCATTGTGAGTCCAGTTTATGGGTATATATGTGCATGTGTACAGAATGCACTGAAGCAGAAAATATAGAAGATATGTTTTTCTCAATCACTGAGTATGTCAACTGATCAGATCTATATGCTGTGTTACATAATAGAGTGATGTAGACATTTAAGTTAATATTTTTTAGGATCTTCAGTGTCAGATACCTTATTTTATTGTATTTTATTTTATTCTTAGATGACAGTTCTATGTTATTTTTAAGAAACAATTTTTAAAATAGATAAAATCATCTCTGATACAGATAAAAATCTGTACAGGTTTTACAACTTTATTTAACTTATTATTAATAATGCCACAACCAGCTCAAAGGAGAATGCACAAATGAGACACTTACAGATGAGGGATATTAGAGTTCACTTGCAAATGGACAGAAAACTAACTTTTTCACACTGGGGGAGGTTGACCAGAATTCATTTACATGGATATATGTAATCGTTTCTAAATATAAAATCTAAATCTAGATAATTACTAAACTATGTACAATTTACAGAGTTGTGAAATAGTTTAAATAAATCAATTAGATGTAAGTCCCCACTTATGCCATTAAAACTTCAAGGAGTCGGACTGGTGGGAAGTTCCACCCTGTTCTGATAGCAAGACAGGTGGATAGGAGCACTAAAATATCTTAGTTCTAGTCAGTATGTAAGTCTGTGGCACACATAGTTATTTAGAAAGATGGTTTTATGGAAAAAAGTTAAACCCTTGTATCAATGAAAAAGTAAGCCAAAAATTAAAATTAACTAAAATGAACCGAAAATGCCACCAAACAGAGAACCATCAGCAAATTTGTGAACCAAGAAGGAGACAATTAACATACACTTATTGGCCCAATATTGCACTAAAGTATACAGTACATCATATCTTAGATTAAATAGAGTAAAAAGACCTTGAATTCCAAGACAGTAATTCACAATTGATTTAATACCAGATTCAAAATAAAATTTAATTTAATTTTCAAAGAGATTATCCTTTATCATTTTCCTAATCAATGAAATTACTACTGCCGTTTACTGCTGTATTATCTAATAAAAATGAATAGCTCCCTGATTTCAACCTGCATTTCCTACCAAATGCAGGACACTCAGTTTGTCACCAGAAATAAATTCAAAATAAAACAAAACACCTAATCTGAGAAATCCTTATAGTTTATTTAGAAATGTAAATTAGAGGTGCCTGGGTGGCTTGGTCAGTTGAGCGTCTATTTCACTCAGGTCATGACCTCACAGTTTGTGGGTTCAAGCCCGAAATCAGACTCACTGCTGTCAGCCTGTCAATGTCAAGTCAGTTTTGGATCCTCTGTTCCCTCTCTCTCTGCCCCTCCCATCCTTGAACTCTCTCTCTCAAAAAATAAATAAAACATTAAAAAAAGAGAGAGAGATAAATTAGAAGAATGAAATAGTATACATTTGGGTTGAATATTTTGCTCAGAACTTACATTAGTCTTGAAAATTTGGCTTCCCTTTACTATAAACAATAATGGTAAACATGAATATCCATTAACATTCTTCCATTTTATTCACCTAGAAACAAATGCAGAGTACGGATTTTATCTTTCTGAGAAATACATATAGATAGGATAGAGATTCAAATATTAAAATATTCAATTAAAATACAATATGCACTTCAGATTTTATTCTATGCCATTTTTTCCCTAAAGCATTTGATAAATTTGAAGCATTTATTTACCTAATCTGTCATTAATGATCATGGATTGTTGTAAATGACTCTTGGCAAAATATCGCACAACTTAAGTTATATTGGCATTTAAAATTTCAGGGGAAGTCCAAATCAATTTGATACAATTATTTTGTACTGACATTTCTAATGGTTAGTGGTTAATCTGAAGCTTGTCACATATTTGATTAAACAAGATTGCACATGAAAAGCCCTTTCAAATTGTGATAACTCATTAAAACCTCTGCCTGTACAGCAAAAGAATATAGGTCTACTAGCGAGTATTGAAGGGATTAAAAAAAATTTAAGAGATGGGTGAATTTTAATTAGAATGTGTGTAAAAATAGCACATCGAATATATTCTATCATTTTTTTAAACACAGAAATGGCTAAGGTCCCCAAAATGAAGATTCAGTTAATTAAGTTAAGTCAAAGCTTCAACAGATATAGGAAATGTTAGTAAGAATGAAGAAACAGTAGTATGGAATGACCTGTCTTATTGGTAAAAGAAGACTTACAATAAAATTTCTATAAGTAACTGATACTTTAATTTTTCTAAAGGTAGAATACTCAGATCATGGAATTAAAAAAATAAAAATGAAAGAAAGAAACCACCACACACAACCCTATATTTAATTTAATAAGGTGTCCTGTACTCACATCATAAGATAAAAAAAATCCCTATATTCAATTTAACGAGATAGTTACTTCCATTCTCATTATTCTTCATGCAATTTAGGGTCTTATTTCTATGGAAAATGAAACAAAATGTTAAATATAAAATGACAAATGCCCATTTGGTTTGAAAAATTATATGGTATATATTAGCTAAGATTCCATATTTTAATGCATTCATTTCTCAATAACTCAACAATTAAAAGTCCAGTTTAATAAGTACTTAAATACTAGGTATCTTTTCTCTTACCTTATGTCCACTTTTGATCTTGTGTTAATTTTTTTATGTTACAGAGCTTTAACTTCTATGTTAATTGCAAATATTAGTAAATTCAGATTAGTGAAAACAAAAAATTGTAGCCTTAAAATGAAATAAAATCATTTAGATAATTCCAATATCCATACATGAGCATCATTACTATTTTGATATATAATCTTCATATTTAAATTTGTACTTCCATACATTTCTAAATACAAATGCAAATATTAATGTATATAGATAAAGGTGTCAATCTTTAGTTACATAAATAAAAAGATTCCTTTATAAACAAATCACAGTTCTTTATGAAATCATTTAAGGCCTACTTTTCATTCAATGACAGATGATACTCATCTTTGTCAATGTGATTTTGGGGAATCATATAGAAATGTGTTCTTGTCTTGACTCTGCTCCTTACTGGCTATGTAGCACAGGCTAAGTTCATGTACCTGTGAAATATGAATAATCCTAATAGCATTTTCTCATACCGATATTATGAGAATCAAATGAGATCATGTATAAAAGTACTTGAGGCCATACCTACCATCCCCATCAAGTTTACCCTTCTCTTCCTCTTGACCTCCTCCCCTTCTTCTTCTTCAAGAAATCTAAACATTCTCCATTGTTGAATCATCCTTATTTTATCAAGCTAATTCTGGTTGGATATTGCTTATTGCTGTTTACATGATATGTATTTCAAAATGTTAAAAAGCTTTTAATGTATGTAATGGAAAATACATACAATATAGTAATGATCTCCTTTTTTAAGGTCTAGTGTAGAAATTCCTCAGAACGTTGACTTAACCTAACATTATAATGCTATTTTGAGGTAGATTTTTTCATTTTAACTATTGTTGATTGATTGAGATTTTCTGCTTTTGAATTTACTTAGATAATTTGCATTTCACAGAAAAAATGTTCCATTTTAATTCTTGTTTCAAAAGTTAGCATAGACATTCTGTTGGTCCTTCCTCATAAGTAAATTTCTTATGTATATAAAAGAAGAATTCTTTTACTAGTTATGTGTACCCTGTATTTGTGAAGGAACACTGTAATAAAGAATATGAATCCTTTTTTTTTTATATTTGCCAGCTGATAGCTTTTGAGACTCATTTTCCCCTCTTCACTTTTTACCCCAAATATGAGCTAATGATGAGGAAAATCTAAAAGTTTCTCCTTTGGTGTCTCTAGGAGACCATGCAAGACCCATGATGCTCATGAGAGCCCTAAATCTTGTCCGCATCCAACAACTACAAAAATCTGAAACCAAGTTTCACTTATTGCTTTTTCTCATAATATTTCAGATCAGCTTCAGACACATGCCCTGTTCTCTCACAAGACCTTATTATGTTATTAAGCTTTTTCATACCATCTTCTGTGTTTGTGTACATGTGAGTGTGTTTGCATGCACATGTGTGTGCAGGATCATTAATCTTAGCATTCAAACCATTGGGGGTAAAGTCCATCCTTTTTCTTCAGGATAACTAAAATAAATGCAAACATGACAGTATCCTTATGAATAACCTTTTAATTTGTCATAAAATCCTTAAAATAATTAATACATTTATTAAAATCTCTTCAAAATTAAGTGCACTCCAGAGTTTAGATATCCATATTAATTTTACTGGCTGGTATGAGATAAAGAGGATAGTATGTTCACATATGTGCTGTTATACAACTAAATAAAATGTCTATCACTCATTTTTGTTCTCATTCCATTCATTTTCTATAATGGTAGATGCTGAGTCTGCATAAACAACTAAAAACATTGTTTTTTGTTTATAAACTCAAAATTTATCCACCTTCTTTGTGTAAATCAAGTTCACTAGGTCTCATCACTCTAGACCTTTATCTCTAGTCAACATAAAGACAAAGAAACACGTAAATATGATGCTAAACAAAAACATGGGCTAACTAAAGTGCAGATCTCTTTATACATAGGATTGTGTGTCTAAAAAATAATATTTTAAAAACATTGCACTACTTCTATTTGCATACATGAAATTACTTTCAAGTCTATTTTTCTTTCCCATGAGTGGTTAATAGAAAACAAATTACTTGGGAACCCAACTCTCTTCTGGTATATATTTGAAGTATCTGTTAAGATATTGCTTCTTTGTTCAATTCAGCTTTTTTTCTTTACTGGGAATAAGAAACCTATGATGTCCATGGCACTGCTCCTCTCCCAGCTGCCTATTATGGAAAGTTGGGGTTTGAGCATGTCATTGGCACAAACAGAAGTGCATTCAGTATTCACAAGGGCCTGAGAGAACAATTATTGTGAATTTAGGGGTCTCTGACACACTTGCCCCAGTCTAAGAATCAAGACCTTCCTTGATATCCTTAACTAACCCATAGGGATAAACCATTTGAAAGATTTGCTATTCACTTCAACCTTTCCCTCCAGAACCTCTGTCTCCTTTAGACAGAGAAACCGTGTATTTATGGACCTTCTTTTTCATATGGCTGTAATGTCTTATCACTTGTGCCTTTTTTCATCTTGTTCAGATACTAGATGTAGAGACATAAAAATAATGTACCTTGAGTTTCCCAGATTTACCAGCTGTAAATCACTAGCAATAAGGAAACATACACAGAAGCATACAGAATCCAAAATCAAGAGAGAAAACTCAAATACCATGCCATCGTTTGAAACTCTGCATTCTGCTGTGTTCAAGACTGTCTACCACTAAATGTATCAACCAGGTATTCCCGGAAAGTTGTCTCAGCATGTGATTGAATTGTTTTTTCAATAGAATCAAAATCTTAAATTTACTTTTTACATTTTAAGGACATTTTCTTTCCCATTAAGCAGAAATTATATTGTTTATATAAATCAGTCATACATGTTTAAAGAACAAGTGTTGAATTAATTAGTAACATTTTGTGCCTTAAAAAATGATAGGTGAGATTTTTTTAATTATGATGCAAACATTTGGAGTTTTGTTAATTTGTGAATAATATACTGATCTTTATTTTTTTCACTATTTTACTTAGGAATAATATGGCAATTACTAATTACATTGCTGTATTCATTCAAAATTCATTAGTAGAATTTTTTTTAATGTTTTTATTTATTTTTGAGAGAGAGAAAGAGAGAGAGAGAGAGAGTATAAGCATGGGAGGGGCAGAAAGAGAGAGAGATACAGAATCTTAAACAGGTTCCAGGCTCTGAGCTGTCAACACAGAACCTGACACAGGGCTCGAACTTGTGAACCGTGAGATCATGACCTGAGCCAAAGTCGGACACTTGACAGACTGAGCCATACAGGTGCCCCAGAATGTTTTTGGTTTGTTTTTTACCATAGTACTAGGTGATGGCAATGCAAACATGATTAAACAACTAAGTTTAACATATCACTTTACGTTTAATTTTAGAAAGTCCACATGTAACAAAGATCTAAAACTTTCAGGTAAAATTTGAAGTGACTTCTCTCTCTGACATATTTAAAACCCTACTTATAATTTCACCTGTATGAAATTAAGAGTGAAATGACTTCTTAGAGAAAAAGTTGGAGTTTATTTATATATAGGGTTACTATTATTTCTATCTTTTAACCCATTCTACAGCTGTAATACATCCACTTATTCTTAGTCAAGTAGGAGCCACTGCATTAAGCATCAGTCAGAAAAAGAAAACCAAACAAAATACAACAAAACACCCCAGGGATTATAAGATGCAAGTACAAGGAATTAGGTGCTTTAAAACATTTCATCACAGCAAATAAAAGTCGAGAATGAGAAGGCTTTATTGGTAACTTGTGTGCATTTAAAGAATAATTAACACCAATTCTTCTTAATTGGTTATGTTCAATGATGTTATGTTCAATAAATATAAACAAACCAATCAATGAAATCATATTAATAGAAGGAAAATATGATTATCTAAGTTGAGAAAAAGGTATGTGACAAATTTAAATACTTTTTCATGATAAAAAAACCCAGGAAACAAGGAAAAGAAATTCATTCACATGACAAAGGACATTTATGAAAAACCCACAGCTAACATCACACTCAAGTAGAAGACTCAAAACTTCCCTTCTAAATAAAAAACAAGAAAAGAATGTCCACTTTCATCACTGCTTTCCACATTGTACTGTAAGTTCTAGCCAGAACAATTAGGCTAGAAAAAGGAATAGCAGATATCCAAATTGGAGAAGAATTAAAACTATGTATACTTGCAAATGATGCATTACTATATACAGATTTTCACACAAAAAAATGGACAGGAATGCCTCTAGAAATAACAAATTTAATTGCAGAGTACAAAATCAACACTCAAAAAAAGTTCTCTTTCTATATACTAGCAATGACCATATAAAAAAAGAAAATAAAATTTTTTTATTTAAAATAACATCCAAAAGAATAAAATACTTAGGAATAAATTTAACCAAGAACGTGAAAGATTTGTACCCTGAAAACTACAGCACAATGATTAAAGAAGAATATAAATACATTGAAAGAGCAAATTATTTAAATAAATATTCTTCCAAAAATCATAAACAAATGGACAGTAAATACACAAAAAGGTATTTAACATGATCAGTCATTAAAGAAATGCAAATTAAAGCCAAAATGAGTTATCACTTCATACCTATTACAATGACAATTAACTAAAAAAAAAAATAGAAAGCAGCAAGTGTTGGTGAGGTTCTGGACAAATTGTAACCCTTTTACTGGTAATGACAATGGTAAGGGCATTGTGGAAACCAGTTTGATTCTTCATCAGAAAGTTAAACATTGAATTACCATATGACCTAGCAATTCCCCTGTTAAGCATATACCCCAAATAATTCAGATCAGAAACTCAGATAAATACTTGTTTATCAGTGTTCTTTGTAGCACTATTTATAGTATTCAAAAGATGAAAACAATACAAAGTTCATTAACAGATGAATGAATAAACACACATGTGCTATAAACACAGTGTGGTATATGCATGCAATGAAATATTATTCACCCATAAAAAATGAAATTCTGACATAGGCTACCATAGGGATGAACCCTGAAAACATTATGCTGAGATAAATAAGCCAGAAACAAAAGGACAAATATGTGATTCCACTTAGATGAGATATCTAGAAAGGTAAATTTCTAGAGACAGAAAATAGATTAGAGATTGGCAGAGGCAGAGGGAATGAGAAGTTATTGTGTAGTGGTCACAGAGTTTCTATGTGGAATGATAAAAAAAAAACTTTTGAAGATAGTTGTGATGACTGTAACTGTAATAGATGATTTTGAATATAGTTAATGCCACTTAGTTTTATGCTAAAAATTACAGATTTTATTAGATAGATGGTGATGATGATGAAAATTATGGTGATGGTGATATAGATAGATAGATAGATGATAGATAGATAGATAGTACCATAAATAAACAACAAAATTGGAAGGTTGGAAGAAAAATGTTCATGGAAGACCACTGTTGCTTTCAGGACATTAGAAGTCTACAGAAAGCACTGAAATCTGCCTTTGATGATACTGGTACCTGCAGCACTGACCTGGGTGACACATCTAAGAAATCCTGCAATCTAATGTAAATTTTACACCTGTATTATGGAGAAAAAAACCTAACACTTCCAAAGGAAAAAAAAAAGCCTTCACCCCACCTTTTGCATTCCAATATTGTACCAGAGTGCTATGGAAAAGAGAGTCTAGAAACTAAGTTATCAGATCTTTCTCCTATTTGTAGATGGCCTTGCAAGAGCATGGGGTCGATTTAAAGATGATAACAAAACAATATGAAGTGGTCCATCAGCTTGTCAATTCAACATCCACATATACTTTTCCATTTAAATTTAATTGCAAATAAAAATAATAACAACTATATTACTTGTCTTCCTGACATGATGCAGTTATTCTTTGTTTAATGATAGTGCTCATCACTTCTCCAAAAAGGAGCACCGAAGACTCATTTGCCATTTGCCATTTGCTTCCTCTTCTAGACCAACTACAACCTACCCTTTGATAATCTGTAACCTAAAGATTAAATTAGAAAGCTAACTAACATCATCACACCTTTTACAAAATAATAGGAAACAGGCAAGAAGAAAAAATACATTATAGGTTAATATTTTTTAAAAATCTACATAACAAAGCAAAACTGATATGATTATAGGCATTATAATTCTTCTTTCATAGCTAGCTGTAAAGCAATATTTATTACCTCCTTCTTTCATGACTCACCCCAGGTCACTTTACTCTGAGTTAACATCTCAGCAAGTACCTTAGCTAGACAAGGTAACTTACCTGTTGGGGTGATTCAAAACTCATTTCTAGAGGTTTAGAGTTCTTATTAATCCTGCCTAAATTGAGTTTTATTTGCTTTCTTTCAGCATTTACCCTAGAGATAGTAAAAATAACCTTTCCCAAAGTAGGGAGTTCGTTGGCTTTTTAATATATGCCTCCCTACTATTTAGCATCAATTCCATTTTTTTTTTTTTTTTTGGTGATA
Source organism: Acinonyx jubatus (assembly GCF_027475565.1). NCBI lineage: Eukaryota > Metazoa > Chordata > Mammalia > Carnivora > Felidae > Acinonyx > Acinonyx jubatus. The sequence continues at coordinate 89,985,964 of NC_069385.1, read as the reverse complement.
AGGTTACCCTGTAACCCTGTAGTTACTTTGAAGTGTTAATGAAATAAGATCCCATATACTTAGTGGAAGTCTCCACTACTAATCAATAGAAAAATGGTTACCTGCTTTCTCTGGACAAGGCATTTTTCTTTTTGCAATTAAGACCTCATAACCATTCAAGAATAAGCTTTAGAAACAGGAGGTCCTACACACACACACACACACACACACACACTAGATCAATTGTATCAGAATATATTCCACATCTTGTTCAACAGAACAAACACCAACATTTCCTAGCCAGTGCCACAACTGATATGGCATTAGAATATTTTACCAGCTTATCTGGCCAATTTATTCCTGGTGATGATATACAAGGATGGACCAGTGAATCTCATGAGTGTAAATGTTTTTTTCTCACTTCCTCACTTTTTTTGTTGTAAAATTTGTTACATGGTCAGAAATAATGCATATAAAAATGGTGAACATGGCATTTAGTAATTTCATTTATGGTTGTGCATGCCAAAGAATTACTGGCAGAAAAGGCAATCAAAACATAGATTAATTATACTTTCCAGTGAGGACAAAGCCTTAACTCTGCATATCTAATATAATCAACCTACTCATAGATGGCTGGCCAGTTCCTCCAGAAATGATCATCAGCAGTGATAATATTGGTTTTGGTGAGGTGAATACCATTTGCTCAAGCTCATGCATAAACTTCATCTTTCTTGATGACATTGGGATGGCTGGGGAAGAATTGTTAATAGAAAGGGTTATTTGTACATCTGGTTATTGAAAATCTCTTCTGCTATGTGGGTGAGCATTCTCATAAAGACCAAAAAGCACATAGTCATTGGTCCATTCGTGAGACTCTATTCATGTGAGTCTTTTTCACACCACCTCATTAGTAATATTTCCATTTGTTTCTTACACGTGCTTCATCATAAAGTCAAGCCACTAACAACTGCTTATGAATAATTTTTTTTCTAGCTATCACTGTCTCTAGACAAATTTGATAGGCAGATTCACTGCTAAAGATCTATTTATTAGAGTCTTTCACTTTCTCACTGTTCTTCAGGACCACCTATGATGAGGATCACAATGCTGTGACAGTTACTTTTTTTCTGGTGTCAAATATTGAATATAACAAATTATAATCCAAGACACATTTTTTTCTTGTCAGTTCTTCATAGGAAAAGTGTGTGTGTGTGTATACATATGTGTATGTGCATGTGAGCATACAGCAACAAATGTGTGCTTTTTTCCCTCTGAGGTTTTAGATTTGAGAAATTTGATCTAGAGTAAGAAAAATCAGGTAGGTTTCCAAAGCCTGAGAATAGTGCCCAAAATGCTACATGTGATTACCAACATGTGGGCAGGCAAATAGATATAAATTCTCCTTCCAGAGAATTAGCAGATATGTTACATCTTACTCCCTTTCTTTGCCTCATTTTAAAAAAAGAAAAAAAAAAGCAATTGCTTTCTTCTATTTAATCCTGTCTATATTTATTGGAGTAAAACCTGTAGAATTAAAGAAGTCCAATTTAGAAATTTCAATATTATCTCACAGTTTAGAGTAGATGGTATAATATAAAATTCCTATTGAAATAATATTGTGATAAGTTATTTCTTTTCAAGTGAAGATAATTGCGAATTCATTTTGAAACTTTACTATATGTAGATAACATTTCCTGATCAAAATAAAGTATTTTTCTATTTTAACTTAGAAAAAAAATCTTCTTTTTAAAGAGTAAGTAGAGGTAGAGGAAAAGAAAGGCTATTTCCAAGTAAAAAAATATTGTTAACTTTAAGCATCTTCGGTATTGTTAAAATATGACTCAACTCATATTTACCATCTTTAGCATGATTATGTGAAAACAACCCTGATTCCTTAAGTAACCATGGCTGTGAGCCAAATTAAATATTTCTGTTTTCTCAAATATCTTAAAAATCTTAAATAATGCTAGAGATTTTACAGTGGAAATGCAAAACCTATCTTATTTTGTTGTTGTTGTTGTTGTGGTTGTTGTGGTTGTTTCCTGAGAAAATAAAGAGGATTCTTACTGGAAAAATTGAGAGGTGGGAAAAAGCAATGGATGAGGGCTCAAGAGCCAGACTGGCTGGGCTACTCATGCTGACTCTCCTACCTTCTACTAGGGTGATATTTGACCAGTTTTTCTTTATGCTTTATCTGCAAAATAAGGATAATATGTATGTGTGTGTGTGTATGTGTACATATGCGTGTATGTTTGTAATATATATATATATATATATATATACATTTATTTATTTATTTATTTAGAGTGTGTGTGTATATATATGTATATATATGTATATATATACATATACATATATACACTCTAAAAGGTTGTTTTGAGCATTAAATAATTTCAGTGTAAAGTTATTTAATATATATTAAGAAATTAAATTTGCCTGTCACATATCAAAACTCGATAAATGTTAGGTGATAATATTATGATGAGAACTTTTGTCAGATCGAATGCAATTACATATAAAAAATTAAATATAAAATTATTCTTAGTAAAGAATTAAAATCATGTGCTAGGCATGGCATTTTTTTATCCACTACAATGTCATCAAAATAGATTATATTCAATTCAAACTGAGGTCAAAAGAAACACATCCTTCTTCTTTTGAGGTGCATTTATATGCAAAATCTGTGCCTTTAGTGATTTTTGTGCTGCAGATCAAAACAAGTGTGGTTTAAACTAGATAGATGACATTTTATGAAATCACAAAATGTGCCTTTAAACATCATAATGGCTTTAATGCATTTTAATTAGCTATCTGGCAAATCAACAGATGTACATGAACAAGCTTGCATAAATTATCTGCTAACAATAGTGTTGGTTCTTTTTAAGAGGTTGTAACACTGCCTGCATTAACGCTTTTAATACATCATTGATTTCTGGCCTAACAATGTGCAGTAGTTTTAAAAACAGTACCATTTTGAAAATGTCAACAAAATATATGTTTTCCATAATCTATGCAGATGCATAGTCTGGTACAAGTAATTTCTCACAACTGACACTAGGGTCTGTCAAAGGATATGTCACAACTTGGAGTTTTCATAGATAACGAGTTATAATCTATACCAGAATCTAAATGTCCCAATTTATTTTATATTTCCTCAAGGAAGCATTTTTATTCCTAAAGTTGCATAGCATATTGGTTTAAGGGTCACACTCTGGAGGCAGATTGCTCACACTTAAATACTGCTTCTAGAACTTCCTGGCTGTGTGACCTTGGATAGCTTATTTAACCTTATCAAGGCTTTGTTTCTTTAGTGTGTCATGTTTGGTAAATAAAAATAACATCCTTGTTGGATTGTTGTAAGGAAGAAAAATTATATAGGCATGTGAAGATTTTTCAGTTAAGAATTTATTTGGTGTTAAATTTATTTGATGAAATGTGAAATCAATAACTTCAATCTTGTTTTTTGTCAAATATAAGGAAAAAGATTATCTTTTTTAAAAAGTGTGTTTTGCTTTTTATCATTGCATCTTGGAGACTTCTACTGTTGCATTGTTTCATTCAGGAGGCAGAGTAATGCTAGTTAGTAACCCTTCAGGAGCTTCCCTGGTATAATCTGAAACTTACCCCTGTACACAGAGAACAGGAAGAGATGGAAGAAAGACACAGGCCACTCTATGTTGCTGGTGGCAGTTTTAAAAAGCAAAGGGGAATTATGTACAATGCTTGTCTTGGGTGGCAAGAAGACAAAAGGATCTCCACAGCCATCTGTCCATTAAAAGTTTATAAAGAGGCCTTAACTGGATTTAGTCATGAATACCATTCAGGGGTTCTCTACACCACAACACTCTCTCAAAGCTATTTTCTTGGAGGAGCCTCTTGGTGTGGGGAAGGTAAGCAGAATCTGTATTCCAAGGAGGTGGGGGTAAGGAGTCTCCTTGAATCTGGGTTCAGGTCACAGGTCTATCAGCAGTCACAGATTTTTGATGATGTTCTCCAAGACTCCATTCTTCATGACCGGCTCTTACAGTATCATGTGACTTACTTTTCCATAGTGGTCCCTGAGCAGCCAGCAAAGGATTTCATTAGTAGGGATATAGTTGTTCTGGAGGCTGTGTGGCTGCATTGGAGGTAGATGCCACAGTAGCAATACAGGCACACACAACAGAAAACAAAGATAATTATGATAATAATTCCCCAAACCATTGAAAACTTTTTCCACTAAGAGCCCTAGGATCTAAATCCTTGATTTACTACATCCTTTAGGCTGGGGGTTTCAAGGCGTTCATTTGTGTCCATGCGATTTAATGAAGGTGATTCATTAGCAGACTTATCAGATATTAACATCTAATATTCTGTTTGGATAATGGCACAAGAGCCTCATTCTGAGGCAGTAATAAAGTCTAAGGCCAATTTATTTTGGAGAATGGCTTTTCTTTTCAGAAACATTTCAATGTTCTGTAAGGGTAGGCTTTGTTTGCTATCATTTAAGGCTTGCTGAGTGAATTAATAAGGGCTTTCATGTGTACTATAATGTCCTACAAGCCAATCGAGAGAAGAAAGACAACAGCTAAATGATCATTCAAAATAAAATATTCCTCCCCCCATCCAGCCTTGAAGAGAGGGAGGTTGGCAGCTTTAGTAATTTGACCTAGTTATATATACCATATGTATTTACTGGAGCAACAGCACTGTCAGGCATGAGGAGATGGCCTGGGGGTGAGACATGCTACACCAGGAACCCCATCTGTTCCCCTCTTTCAAGTGAGCATGCCCCATACCAGGTATAGTGTGTTGCAATTGGTCTAGCTTGCAGGAGGACAATGGAATCCCAGTGAAGATTGAGTAGTTCCCCTTCACCCAGTGGTGCAGAGTAATTCACCCATCCCACTGAGATGTCCCATTGCAAATTCCAGGATATAATTTTTTTTCCAGGTGTGATGGGACTTGGTGTTCTTAGCAACACAGCATGTTGATTTACTGAGAGAGTTGGGGCAATTCCTATTTACCATGATTTACACAGTTTTGTGATATTGGATGTCTAGGCAAGTGTCCCCAGTCTGGTATATGGGACAACAGGCCCTACTAGTAGAACATTCAAATGTATTAAAGACTGGAATAGTATTTTAGTTCATCCAGCCAAGGTGGTTTTACCTGTTAACAATTTAATTGGCTGCTTTAATATTTCATTCGTCTTTTTACCCACCCTGCTACTTGTGCGATTATGGTGGAGATGGAACCTCCTTTCAAAGTCATGTTCTTTTGCCCAGTCTTGCATATCATGACCTTTGAAATGTGATCCCTGATTATTATCTATTCAACAAGGGTATCCATATATGGTATTCAGTTTATTTAATCCCCTAATAGTGGCATCCTGGATTGAATGGTGGCAGAGGAAAGCTCAGATTCGGTCAAGTGCAGTGCTCACATAAATCAAGACATATTTAATACCCTCACTGGGAAGAAGGAAGCCAATAAAATCAATATGCCAATTCTTCACCAGCTGGAAACTCTGGCAGATAAGCCCCAGATTCTTTTGGCATTTCTTTGGGACTTGTTAGAACATTTAGGAAAGGGCATCTGGGTGGCTCAGTTGGTTGTGCATCAGACTTCAGCTCAGGTATGATCTCGCGGTTTGTGAGTTCAAGCCCTGGGTAGGGCTTTGTGCTGATAGCTGGGAGCCTGGAGCCTTCTTTGGATTTTGTGTCTTCTTGTCTCTCTGCCCCTCCCCTGCTTGTGCTCTGTCTCTCTCTGTCTCTCAAAAATGAATAAATGTAAAAAACATTTTAAAAAGAACATTTAGGAAATCCTTTACTGCATTAACCAAGTCACTGTACTTCAAAGGTATTCCAGTATCCTTGGCAACATAGTATCATATTGAGGCACTCTGGTGGCCACTCTGTCTATGCACCCAATTGGCCTTTATCTACTGAAAGGTCAGTAGTAGATAGGGCTTGTACCTGAGCAAGGGCATCAGCTTCCTGATTGCCAGGGGGTGTCAGTGCCCTATTAGCCGGGACATGAAAAAATGTGAGGATTGTCCCAGGTTCAGGCAAAGAAACCTGAATGTCTCATATGCTTCCTGACCCCACAAGGGATAATTTATGATCACCTACATTTGGCTTCCCGTTGTCCCAGACAGAGGGTTAATTCATTTAAAATAAGACAACAGTCAGGGAAGAGGGTTAGTGGCTATGGTTCCAGTGTAACCACCAGCCAGACCAGTTTGAGCTCAACCCACTGGCTGAGGCACTGGGTGCTATGTGAGAGGCTCTATCCCGAGGAGTGCTGTGTATACAGCTAGGAGCTGTTGCTGTATGGGATTATATCAGATTTTTACACCTTTCCAGAGCTGGGACTAAAATCCCACTGGTATTCTCCCCTTTTGTGGTTTTTGGCACAATTCACAATTCATACCTTCTATAGTCAGAGCACATCCAAGTCAAATGTTAGCTTAGGAGATGTACAGAGCTTTAATCTGTTTTGTTAGTATTTTTGTCTTCTCAAAGGTGGTTATTGCTCTGCTTCTTAGTCCCATATGTTCCCTTCCTTTACCAGGTGGTAAAGAGATGAGGGCACTGTGCCAGGTGGATACTGAAAGTCTTCCAAAAGTCCAAAATTCCTACAGAGGCTGGCTTGCACCTCTTTCACCTTTAGGGGTTGGATAGGCTTGCACGTTATCCATTATAGTTTTGGGGACAACATGTGTCTTATCCAGCCAGACACCCTAAACCTTATGACAGTGCCTGGGCCTTCAGTTTTGTTTGGTTCACTGACCATTTTTTCCCTTGCATATGTTCCAGAAAAGCCTGCAGGGTGGCCTGCAGGAGAAGTAAATCTTTACATGTTAACATTATACCAGCAATGTAATGGGCCCATTTTGTTGAAGTGAGGAAGGAGAATTAATGACAGGTCCCCAGCTAACATCTCATGACATACTAAGAGCTTTGGGGCAGCACTTGAAAGGTTCATTGTCCCCCCTTCTCCCCCCAATGAAGTAAATTGATTTTAGTTATCAAAAAACTGTGCTTGTCAAAGTCTTCCACAAATCTTCTTGAAGCACTTTTGCAGGAACATTTTTTTTTTGTGCCATAGCATTAGATCAAACAATAACTGTCTGTAAATGACAAAAAAAAAAAAAAGCCACTTAAAAATGACCACAGTTACAGATAGGATGAGACTTCCTTATAATGTAATTGACAATGGAACTTCTACAGGAGTTTATATTTTGAAAAGACTTCCCCCAACTTCACATATTTTTTCAGTGTCTATAGACAAATATTTTGGTTATCTTTAAGATGTTCATATTTCAAACGTGATAAGATTTACAATTGCAGAGATAGAGAAAGAATTCAAGTTTTCTCCTAGGCGTTTTGGGGTAATTTCTGTTTAAAATTTTCCTTTTTATTAGGGGTCAGAAGGCATGGAACATTTTGTCTGTTTCCTCAACAATTATCACAAAATATTTCTCTTCATTTTCCTTACTTTTTAGAGATTCCACCTCATAAGGTCCTGACCAGACTTGGTCACAAGTGCCTGGATAGTAATCTGAGGCAGTGTGCACCCTCCTAGCTTTGCAAACCAGCACACTAAGGTCTAAACTTATCCTACTCTCCTGCCTTGTCCACTTGCCCTAAAACCATCAGGCTAGTGGACACTGTCATGTGCTTCTCTAGTCTTAGCTGACCTTCTAACATGAGCTTCAGCCTTCAGTAGAGGTCAGTCTACAGTGGCTTCCATGAGCTTCCTTCCTTTCCCTTCTGCAGTGCATTATGCACAATTCCACCAACAAGCACTTTAGACTGGCTGCTATTTGGGGGCATCCTTGTACGGGGCAGCCCACAGGTATCTAACATATGGGCCATCCCTCTCTCACATAGATGTCAATGGCCAATCTGGGATTTCCCCCACGAATGTCTCATTCCGAAGGCCCATTTCTTCAGTCTCCTGGCTCACTAAACAATTGTTCATTTTGTACCTTTTTGGGAGCTTCCAGGATGTAACATGAAACTGGGCTCCTGCATGTGAAGGTCAAGGAGAGAAAAAAGAAAGAGGCCCGCCACTCCAAGTTGGTAAGTGGCTATTTTAATAAACAAAGGTAACTTACAAATAAGGCTTAGTTGGACAGCAGCAAGAAAAATGGATCCCCACACTCACCCGCCAAATCTTAAAAGTATATAAAGAGGCTTTAACCGGGTTCAATTACATACATCATGCAGGTGTTCTCAAAATCACATCACTATCTTATGGCTATTTCCTTGGGTCAGTGCTTGAAAGTGGGAAAGGCAAACAGAACCCACATTCCAAGGACAGGGGTTGATAATAAGGAGCCTCCAAGTGCTTGGGTTCAGCTCACAGGTCAATCAGTGGTCAAGATTTTTCTATGATATTTTACAACAGTAACTAGTTTTTGGAAAAGTGTGTGTATGTACACATCTGCAATCATGCACAAATGTGTTCCTTTCCTCACATTTTACATTTAAACACTTTGACTTAGAGTAAGAAAGATTGTATAGATTTCCAAAGCATAACAATGCTCCAACCTCTTATATAAAAATATAACCTTTCTAGTGTCGGCTATGGTCCTAAACTAGCAAATAACTGCATGCGATTCCAATTAAGCTGACTTGTCACAACCTATAGTGCCTCTTATTATGCCGTGCTTTTTGCCTTTTGCCTCCAAATGGACTTTGGTCAGGGTAAGAAGATGCTGTGAGACTTTCTCAATGGCTAGAAATGCACATTCTTAAGAGAGATGAGGTAACTCATGGACAACTATTTGATCAATGAGAGAGAAAAACCATTCTCTAGCTTCTCCCCTTTCCTGTCTCTGAGCAGAAAGTACACAATGGAAATGGAGATTAAGAGGTTAGGAAAGCATAAGAAAGAAGGAAACCTCAATAAAACCTTGTTAAGTCAGTTACAAATGACTTGCTTTTAAAGAATACAACTATGATTCAAATTTTATTCTCTGAGAAGGAAGCCTCTCTAAGTAGAAGGATTTCTCCAAGATCAATTAATAGAGCCAAAATTATTTTTTTCTGGAATATTTCCTCCAATTGAAATTATTTTCCCAAGACATGGAGTGTGGACAATGACTAAAATGACTGCCATTCTGTCAAGTGTAAAACTGAGCTCTCTAATGAAGATGGTGAGGTATTGACAACAGAAGACATAAACAGGTCGATGGAATAAAATAGAGAACCCAGAAGTAGACCCAAATAAATATATTCAACTAATCTTTCAAAAAGGGGAAAAACAAAACAAAGAAAAATAACATTTTCCTAGTACTGGAGTAATTGGACATCTACATGCAAAAAAAAAAAAAAAAAACAAGTCTAGACAAAGGCCTTACATTTTTCACAAAATGTAACTCAAAAGGAGTCATACACCTAAATGTAAAACACAAAACCATTAAGCTCTAGAAGATAACACAACAGAACCTAGATGGTCTTGGGGATGGCGATGATTTTTAGATATAACACTAAAGTCATGAGCCATGAAAGCAAGAATTGATAAACTTGATTTCATTCAAATTAAAATTTTCAGCTCTGCAAAAGCACTGTCTGTAGATTAAGAGGGCAAATCATAGACTGGGAGAAATATCTGTTCAAGATATATTTGTAAAGGACTTATCTAAAATATAAAAAGAATTCTCAAAACTCACATTAAGAAAAGAAGCAACATGATTTTAAAAAGGGGCCAAGCAGCTCATAAACCACCTCATCAAAGAAGACATACAGATGGGAAATAAGCAAATGAGAAGGTACTGCACATCAGGTGTCATAAGGGAAATGCAAATCAAAACAAGTATGAGGTATCACTGTACTGCATTACTATGATATAGTTGAATGGCCAAAATCCAGAACACTGACACCAAATACTGACAAAAATGTGAAGCAACAGGAACTCTCATTCATTGCTAGTCAAAATGAAAAATGGGACAACCACTTTGGAAGAAAGTTTCAAAGCTGCTTCTGAAACTAACCATAGTTTTGCCTTATGATCTAATAATCATGTTCCTTGGTGTTTGCCCAAAGGGGTTGAAAACTAGTATCCACACAAAAACCTGCACGTGGGTGTTTATAGCATTTTTATTCATTACTGGCAAAACATGGATGCAATCAAGATGACCTTCAGTGGAAGAATGGAAAAAAAATATGTGGTACACTCATATAGTAGAATATTATTCAGCACTAAAAATAAATGAGCTATCAAGCCATAAAAAAAACGAAACAGGAAACTTAAATGCATATACTAAGTAAAACTCATAGAATATACAAAACTAAGAATGGAGCTTAATGTGAACTATGGATTTGGGGTAATAATGATCTGTCAATGTCGGTTCATTAGTTGTAGCAAATATATTCCTCTGGTGGGGAGTACTGATAATGGAGGAGACTGGGCCTGTGTGATATAGGGCTTGTATGGAACTCTCTGTACTCTCTGCTCAGTTTTGTTGTGAACCCAACACTGCTTTAAAAAAGAAAGTCTGGTAAAAAAAAAAAAAGGAAAAAAGAAAGAAAACAACTGAGTTGTTCATTGACCTTGTTGTCTTCAGATACCACCAAATCTCTGCATTCATCTTGGGCAATACTTAATATTGTTTAATAAGAAAGTAAAATAGCCTTGAATAAATTCTAAAATACTAGGTATTAAGTTGCACTCTAAGAGCAATAGGTGAGCAGAAAGTGTGGGATGTTATCGTGTGTCCTTGCACACTATAATACTTACACAAAATGGTCACATTGGAGACATGGCATTGAACTAATTCACCTTCTGAGATCCTGAAGGATACATATTTATTCACCTGGTGGGCAATGCGAAAGAAATTTCAAAAAGTCCTCAGGTTAAAACCGACAGAATTATGAAAAAAAAAAGTTCATTTTAATTCCTTTGGAAGATTCAACTCACAACATGAAAATACTTTGATTTTTTTCTTTTAATTCCTTTTAGTCTTTGGGTTTTGACTTGCAAGGGGATTTTAATTTCTCCCTGGAAATTTGATAATGAAGTGTATAAAGCAAACGTGTGATTTTTCTATGCTACTTGCATTTTGTTTTTGACATGGCCTTAACATTTGATTATTTGAGTATATTTATGATTATGTTATTTTCACTATAGATAAAACATGTGATTGGGAAATGCAGATAGATATCTTTGGGGAAGTGAAATAAAATAGGGCATGAGCTTTCAAGTTTGAGCTTAACATGTCCTTATAATAGATGTACCTCTTTTGCTATTTGATCCATAAGGACAAGAAATCCACTGCTCAAAAATAGTTCTATGAATATTCACAAAGGGAAAGTTTGTAAAGTGTGAACCTACTCATGAATATGGGAGATTGATAGACTGCTATTCCCCTACCTAAGGGCAATAGCCATATTCCTGGTTGAACATCAGCTTAAGGTAGGAACTGAGAAGACAGGGGCTTAGAAATGTTAAAATAGAAAATTTCTTATGGCAATTCCTTACACGTAGTTGATCTTAAGAAATTACAGGAGCTTGGTAAACTATCTCTGAAAGATTCGTTCTTCATTCTGCATCTGTTGCCGGATCTTCAGATCTGAAGTGTAGGCCATCAGGAAGTAAAGATGAATATAGAGTAGAGTAGATCAAAGCTGGGATGGATGCACATGCATGAACTGGAATCCCACAAAAGAGAAGTGAAACTCATGTCAGTTTTTGTTGTTTCTGACCTTAGTGACTACTGAAGGAGACAGTAGCCAGAGCCCTTCCTCAGAACTGGACACTAACTTTTCATACACTGGTGGGAATATCTGAGGGAGGATTTATGGCAAGGCAGAGCAGGTGCAGGCTCAACCATTGCGTTAAGCCAATGAGATGAGTCTGTAGGTCAACAACAATGTGTGTGAATCACAAAATGACTTTTTGCTTTCCTCCAAACTCAAAGTCTCTCAAGATTCTTTCTTGAATCCCACCCTTATAGGAAATATAATGGTGGAAATTCTGGGAAGCAAATAGTTCAGCCTAACAAGTTAACATATTATAAAGCCACCACACTATTCTTTTCCCTGTTCAAAGAGGGGGAACTCTGTCTTTGAAACTCTATCTCTGGCTCTCTTCAACTGAATCCTTCACTCTTCCCCTTGATAGAGGTAGAGCAAGTTACGTGATGATGGTAGTAGTATTTACTTATGGTTTTGGATTTAGGAAAAGGAATCTGTATAAATTGTGGACATAGCAAAAAAAAGTTCAGCCCACTGGAGGCAATAACCTAGAAAAAAGAAACTATTCTGTTCATTCAATCTATTCTCCAGTGGGCCGGAGAGTAGATGGTTAGCAAGTCTGCTTGGCTCTCACAACTAAGCCAAATTTTCCAATATGCTTTACAGCAGAAATAAAGCTTCCATTTTGTTTCTACGTTTTTTAGAGTTAAATGTTTTGTTTCTTAATTTAGAAATTGGGATGGGAGAAGGATGACATTTATTGGCCTTTCAATGTTATAATGGAGATAGGAATTCAATATTTCAAACTGTAACATATGTACTAAATACAATTAAATGTCTTTAAAATTGTATTCTTTTAAAGGTGATACATTTTCGGATGAATTTTGGCATTAGAAACTTGCCTTTCTCCCTCTCTCTCTGCCCCTCGCCCGTTCATGCTCTGTCTCTCTCTGTCCCAAAAATAAAATAAAATAAAAAGTTGAAAAAAAAATTAAAAAAAAAAAAAGGGGGGGCGCCTGGGTGGTGCAGTCGGTTGAGTGTCCGACTTCAGCCAGGTCACGATCTCTCGGTCCGTGAGTTCGAGCCCCGCGTCGGGCTCTGGGCTGATGGCTCAGAGCCTGGAGCCTGTTTCCGATTCTATGTCTCCCTCTCTCTCTGCCCCTCCCCCGTTCATGCTCTGTCTCTCTCTGTCCCAAAAATAAAATAAAAAAAAAAAAAAGTTGAAAAAAAAATTTAGAAACTTGCCTTGAATATTGCCTTGAATAGACAGTTCAGGTTTCTAGCTAAAATATCCAGAGGGATTATTTAAAGTCTTTGCCAAAATACTATAAATACAAAATATATTTTTGAAAATGCTTATCTCATAACGTGAAATGAGAACTGTGCAAAATTATATCATATAGACACCTGCCGAGTGCGTATATGGATGTGTTTTCCATTCCTATAATTAATACTACCCCTTGATAGCCAGTGTTTCAGGATAAGGTTGTAGCTATTATAATGGTAGAGAATAACAGTGTCATACTATTGCTATTTGTCCTTCAAAAACCAAGATCTTGTATATATAGTTATATCTTTGAGAAAATTTGTCTAAAAGCTTATTTTGTTCCTGATTAAAATCCTCCTGGCCTTGGAGAAGTATTATCAGAGTGTCTGGAACTGGAGTGGCTTTCAGAAAGGGTATACAATTTGATCTTCCAAAACTGAGCCCCAGGAAGTATGATGACTCTTTACGATACATTGGGTTTGTAATAGATGAAGAATATGCCTGTGTTCTGTTTTGCACCTGAAGTTCTGGAATGTAACTTAATATGAAGACCCTAATGTGATTATGAACAACAGAGATAGCAATGTGACATAACTAGCTAAAAACTCCCATAATGACTAGAATATGACAAAATAACATTTCTTTATGTAATTGAATTAGCTAAATTAATAAGACCACATCATTCTTCAATGATAAGTATTTATACAATAATCAAGTAGAAACTTTTACTATAATCATAGCATGCCTAGAAAAAGAGAAATATAAGATAAAACATGATATGGGAAGGAGTACAAGCCCTACAATACTTGGAAGAGCTGGTAAAAAAAGGGAGGGATTAGACTTAGGTGAAATCATTAAAAATCATGGATATAAGGTCACCAGGAAAGACTCTTCTTTACAAGAGCATATGAGAAAAGAAGCTATGCATAGCACTCTTTCTCTGGCAGGTCATCTGTGATATGGGAAGAAGGGAGCATCATTGGTAAAGGACTATCTTTGATGTAGATAAATGGCCCGAAGTTGGGCTAGAGGATGGCATAGGGCATGTGGCAGATATGGAGATTTCCACATGCCTGCTTTTGAAACACAGATATGCCAAGATCTCCCCAACGGACCTGGGCTTGTGTAGAATGTCCAGCTGACCAAATGCAATGATTCTGCTTTCAAATGATCCTACAAGATTTTATGTGATTCCACATGACTGATACATTGCAACATAATTACAAGTGGGAATAAATAAGGGACATGGGCATCTCAGTGGAAGTCAGAAAAAGCCTCAAAGACATCAAATGGACCAGATTATGCTCCTAAAGATTCACTTCCTGATTATAGAAATCCAGAAGGAATCTAATTACAATTTTGCCTAAATCAATGATATTCACATCTTCCTTCAAAACTTCTTGAGTTTTGTGGATTTCTTAGTAGCATTTTAATGTATTATTATTATTACTAATTATTATCATTTGTTATTACAACTTGTTTCTAATTAAGAATTTGATCATGGAAAGCAGCCAGCAGAAAATAGAAAATTGTAAGATACTTGGAATTGGTTATTGTGTTTAAATGTGGTAAAAGACAATTATTAGGAAATGCCCATCCACAGTTTGGAGTTAAAAAAAATTAGAAACACGTGATTTTCAGAGAGAAAAAAAATACCATGCCATATCCTCTACTTATCTGAGCTCTTGTAGTTACTGAGAATATTTCTTTGGGGAAAATATATATGTTAGCTAGCATAGGCCAATTAGTTAGTACTTGGTGATTCAACTTTAAGAAACTGGAATTCTGAGTCATATTTGTCCTAATCTACATTCCATGGGACCTCCCAAAAAACTACTTTCCGTCAGGCCATGAAGAAAAATCGGTAGAGAAATGCCATACTCTTTGAAGAAATAATCGTTGTAGGGTTATTTTTTTTCCTTTTCAAGTTGGGATTATAGGAGATAAGAGTTTCTATCATAAAGAAACTTTGATATCAGCAGAAACAGAAGGAAACTGAGACACCTGAGTCCATTCACTGTATTTAACGGATCAATATAAACGTGTATAAGGTTAATATAACAAGCAGTGGAGTAAGCATGCAAATTGGATTCAGCAAGTAGTATACATGCTGTGTACTTTGGATATGGCTAATTAATCATGGAGCTCTTAGGAAAGAAATCAACAGGCAACCCATTCACAGAGCTACCACAAAATTTGTATAAACTGAGAAAAGTACAAGGTATCCATGCCTTTGGAAAATAAATCTAATTTAACCACCAGTACAGATAGTTGCAGGCTCTACCTAGGTCTGTGTCACCGACACAAAGCACCTTGAATGAAGTCCATGTACCCTTGAGGAAAGACTGTTCTAACACTACACTCAATAACCACTAAAAGTTCTTTGTAGTCATTTCCAATACAATGCGTGGCTAGTTTCCAAGGAAACTGTAGACTAGGAAAAGCAAAATATCCATATACTTTAGGGATTATTAAATTCTGGAACTAATAATAATTTCAGGGAACATAAAAACATCTTGGCCAACTGTTTGTGTAGAGTTGGAATTCAGGAATGCCATGTGATAAATGAAGTGGAAATCAAATTTTGTAACACGTTAGGATTCTTGAAATTCTAAACATAACTGTTGTTTTTTTATTGTTGAAATTGTGTAGAATTGCTATTGTTTCTGTCTCAAATAGCTGGTAGGATTTACCAGTAAAGCCACTGTGGATGAAGTTTTGTTTTGGTTTTTTTTGGTTTTTTTTTTAGAAAGGTTTTAATGCAAATTCAATTCCTTTGTTAAACTGGTTGTGTTCTCTTTCTTTTTAAATGATTTTGGTAGTTTTGTCTTCCAGGAATAGATCGATTTCATCTAAGTTATCAAACTTATTTGCACAAAACTTTTCCTACTGTCATGCATTATCCTTTTATAACTGTGTGATCTGTGTAATATGCCCTCCTTTGTTCCTGATATTGATAAGTTGTGTGTTCATATTTTTTTCTTGGTTTGAATAGAGTTTCAACAATTGTTTCTGACCTTAATGCATTGTTGGGGCGTCTGGATGGCTCAGTTGGTTAAGCATCTGACTGCAGCTCAGGTCATGATCTCATGGTTTGCGAGTTCAAGCCACACGCCTCGGGCTCTGTGCTGACAGCTCAGAGCCTGAGCCTGCTTCTGATTCTGTGTCTCCTGCTCTCTCTGCTCCACCCCCGCTTGTGCTCTGTCTGACTCTGTCTCTCAAAAATGAATAAACATTAAAGAGAAAAGTTTAAAAAAAGAAAAAACATTGTCTTTTATTATCAAGTACAATATTAGCTATAAATTTTTTATGGGTTATCTTTATCAGAATGAGAAATTTCCCTTATATTCTTTTGTTGTTGTTGTGGAGTGTTAGATTTTGTCAAATATTTTACATGCATCTCTTGTGATGATGTGTTTTTTTGTTCTTTTTCTATCAACTTGGCATATTATATTAATTGATTCTCAAATGTTTAATCATTCCTGCATTTTTGGGATAAATCCCACTGTTTAATTTTTTTGAAAACAATTTCAAAAATTGGTATTACTTATTCTTTAGTTGTTTGGTAGGGTTTGACAGTTAAAGCATCTTTTATTTTTTGGAAGATTTTAAATTATGCTTCTATTTCTCTAGCTACCCTCGCCTCTCCCTCTTGTTCTTGCTATCTTTATGAAAGATCACTGAATTAAATTTTCATTCATATCATACTTTAAGAATAAATTCTGTTGCTGGGATTTGGAGAAACTCAAATGAAGTTGTTATACCCATATTTCTCATTTAAATCTATTTGCAATAATATACTTTCTGAGTATTTAAAAAAAATTTTTTTAATGCTTATTTATTTTTGAGAGAGACAGAGTGTGAGTGGGGGAGGGTCAGAGAGAGAGGGAGACACAGAATCTGAAGCAGGCTCTAGGCTCTGAGCTGAGCAGCACAGAGCCCTACACGGGGCTTTAACCCGTGAACCATGAGATCATGACCTGAGCTGAAGTCTGGTGCTTAACCAACTGAGCCACCCAGGCACCTCTCTGGGTATTTTTGAAGGGTTTTGATATTAGTTTGTAGCTATTATACAGCTTAAGATGAAGTTTCTGATTTATTTTTCTTGTCATTGTTTTTGTTTCTCCAAGTAAGACATTACCATCTATAATCAGAATTACTTGAGAATTGTTTTTTTTTATTTAATACTTCTTTTATTTTAGGATACTTTCAGCTTTACGAAAAATTGTAAAAATAGTACAGAGAGTCTCCATATAAACCATTATCACCATTTTATTAGTATAGTACATATGCAACAATTAATGAACCAATATTGATTGACATCTTATTATTAACTGAAGCATATACTTTATTCAGATTTCCTTAGTTTTTACTTAATATCCTTTGTGTCTTTAATATCCTGATGATCCTGTTCCAGGATCCCATTTAGAATATTACATTACATTTAGTTTTCATATGTCCTTAGGCGCTTTTTGGCTGTGACAGTTTCTCAGACTGTCCTTCCTTCCTTCCTTCCTTCCTTCCTTCCTTCCTTCCTTCCTTCCTTCCCCTTTCTCTCTTTCTTTCTTTCTTGCTTGCTTGCTTGCTTATGATCATGAGAGTTTTGAGCAGGGCTGGTCAAATGCTTTATGAAATATTTTTCATTTGGAATTTTTCTGATTTTTCCTTATGATTAAATTGAGGTTATGAATTTTAGAGAGGAAGACCACAGAGGTAAAGTGTCATTCTTATTGTACCAGGGTGCATATTATCATCATGACTTACCACTGTTGATGTTCATGTTTACTACCTGAGTGATGTATTGCTTTTCAGGTTTCTCCACTATAAATTTAACATTCCCTCCTCAACTCCCCACTTTATACACTATCCTTTTTGGAAGGAAGTCACTACGTATAGCCACACTGAGGCAATGGGGAATTATGTCCCACCATTTTGCGTATGGAATGTCTTCATAGATCATTTAGAATTCTTCCACATGGGAGATTTGTCTACTTCTCCCATTAATTTATTTAGTTATTCAATTATGCAATTATGGACTCATATATATTTATTTTGTACTTTTATTTATTTTATTTCTCAAATTATTCCAGCTTTGTCCTTTGAAAGACCTTTGATTTGCCTTTTATGTCCTTTTGACATAGCCCCATCATTGTCTCTGCATATGTGTGTGTGTGTGTGTGTGTGGTCCTTGTGTGCATATGTGTTGGTTTACTTGTTTGGTTGTTTGTTCTTGAGCACTTCTTTTTGACACTATTACACTGGAGGTTTATCCTGTATATTCCTTGTCTCAGCCCAAAAATAAACTGTTTCTCCAAAGATTTTTAACTCATTTTGGTTGGAGAACAATATTAGATATCAAGATCTGGGGATTACATGTGTTTCTTGCTACCAAGGAGTAGTTGCTTCTAGGACCTCTCTGCTTATAAAGCAAGAATGTGTGTGTGTGTGTGTGTGTGTGTGTGTGTGTATACTAACAAATATAAATGCACATGCCTATAAATATTTCTGATATAAACATCTATGTTAAGTCAGACTTATTTTCAAAGGGCAGAAATATGATAATATTTTAATTTAGGGTGATAGCTATTCATCTGTGAATAGATATAATGCAGTAAAGAAGAATCAATGTTGGAGAGACAATGTATGAAGATTACAGTGCAGATGGTAAGAATTCTCTTTATTTGAAATACATTAAAATCACTCAAAAATTCAGTGAATATGCATAATGAGTAACAAGGAAAAGTTACTTTCAATTTTTGTACTTTGGATAAAACAAAACTTTAAATATAAGAAAAAATATAAGAGGGACATGTCTTTGTCTATTTTTTTCTTACATAATGGCTGGAAAATCTGTCTGTCTCCAATTACATCATATGAACAAGGGCAAAAAGTTTTGAGAGAATATGGGAAGTAAGATGAAGACTGAATTTTTAATATCTTTTGTCTTTTAATTTTGTTTAATAGAGGACTATATAAATGTTGAAGAAGAAACAAACATTGTTAAGTTCAGTTTGTTTCTTATTCATTAATTCAAAGTCTTTTGGTCCAGTATGTAAAGAAAATAAAATAGAACTCAAAGGTCAACTAGAACCTACTTTGTTCTTGAAATTAAAATACCTTTGAGTTGCATCACTATTTGTTGCCCTCTAGATGTTCAATGTCAGCACAAAAGATCTACATTCCAAGGGGTCATCTTTAAATTGAAGAGACAGCTTCCCGGAGTTCACTTATTGTCCTACATTGCAGTTTAATATGTAGAAAATAGCCCTTCTTTTGATATATCTCTAAATTTATCATCTTCTAATTTATTAAATTTTACTCAACATACTGTGGGTTTCCATAGAAAGCATGTATTTCAGCATCAGAAGTAATTTTGAAAGGTGAGTCAGCATTCTACCCTTAAAATTGATTCTTTAAAATTATTTTGAATAATTATTAAATTTCCTCACCGAATGTGCCCCCTTCCTAGATTTAATTAAATGTATCTCCAATTTTTTTGTCTCCCACATGCAGTAAAATATAACTCAAAGTGTTTGAAGCAGACTATCTTCATCTTTATCAAGCTGTAAATCTACCCTTGGGCTATTTGGCACCATTTTTATCTTTTCAGAAGTAACATCTCTTCATGACATCTCTAAATGCTTTTTCAGATGTTTCCAAAAGGTGACAAATGATTGCAATGATAACATAAATTCTCACTTGTCTTCTTGCCTCTTCTATGTTGGATCAATGAGAGTTGACATAGAGAAAAGTTAAAAGGTCTCCAGGACTTTTTGTTTTCTGTGTGGGAGAGTGAAGAGAGTTCTTGGGTCATTTGGAGTTAGTTTTAAGGACCAAAATGAATAAAACAGAGAAGGGGAAGCCTCTTTACACAACAACAAAATATGTAGTGAGAAGGCAAAAGTTGATGGAAGTTGAAAGAAAATAAAATATCTGCTGGAAAATTTTTGAGAAATAGGGACTAGCCCTCCTCTTAAGCCATCTCATTGGAGGAGAAGAGACGGGGTTTGACAACCTGACAGCTTCCCAGTCACACTGCAGGAGCTGGGCTCTTTGTGGTAGGATAGCATAACCACAAAGAGCCCGGGCTCAGGGTCCAGACTACTCAGTTGGATTCCCAGTTCCAACAATGAATGGCTTGTAATCTTTGACAAGTTACTTAGTTTTTTCCTGCCTCAGTTTCCTATTCTATTAAAAAAAAAAAAAAAACAGAGATTATACCAGTGTCTACCTCATAGGTGTTATTCTGAAAACATAATGTACTAATATGTGCAAAGAATTTAGAGGAGAGTAAAAACAATAAGTGTCAGTGATGAACTTGTCATGTGACACAAATCCAGCTCTCATTTGGAGCTACCTAAAAACGTATCATGGAGTCAAGTGTTTGTATATCCCATCAGTCCTTTTTTTTTTTTTTTAATGCTGAATATAGATCATTTATCATTGGTCATTGATATCAGTTCCAGCTGATCTCTTCTTGAAATACTCTAATATAGATTAGATATCTCACTAAAAGAAACACTACAGTAAGCCAATAATTGACAATCATAAACAAGTAGTCAATAAGATGGCTAAGAAAGGGTATGTGATATTTAAACAGAGCAATTTTAGACTGAATTAGTTTACAGGTATTTTACAGAGTTCTACAATATTAAATTAAATTCTTGATTTTTTTGCAAATCAATATACTATAGTTGGATTTTTTTAAAATCCTAGAATTTTACTTCTATTTAAAAGGTATAAGAGCCATGATGATATAATGATTTATATTTCCCAGTTTAAAACCTACATGTTTGCTTTTATCAAAAAGATACTTTCAAAGGGAAATTCATGAGCATGTAAACATCTGTGTTCATTGAATATTAAAGCCTAAAATACCAGGTTGTCACTAATAAATTAGAACCCGGTACAGAAAAAGTGCTTTCACGCATTGATATCTTTTTAAAACATACTCAGTTCTGTGCCTCATTAAGTATCATATTTTTCTAAAATAGATTAATTTTCCCTCAAGCACAAAATTTTTCACCATTTAAATAGAGAAAATGAGTGCTTTTATATTGTACTGATTGCTCTCCTAAAATTCTTCACATCACTGAAAACTATTTTTATGTAATGTGTTCTTATATAAAATTTCAGTATATCAGGTAACTAATAGCGATATAGCTGCACATTCATTTTTTCTCTTACAATGCATATAGAGCTTCTGCAAACAACATAAATAAGTGAAACATAAGATGTACCTTATATTTTGAAAGTACAATATCCATACATTGAATTACATAGAATTCTACAAAAAGCTACATGGGAAATAAGTTGTAATTGGATCCATACATCCGTATATTCATTCATTTGCCATTAGAGTAGTTTTCCCTTGGCTTCATGGAAAATTTATCTGAAGTGTGCATATAAAAAAGGCCGAATCTAGATCCTGTGCTCCTTTCACCATGCAAAGACACAGCAAGAAGGCACAGGCTATGAACAAAGAAATGGGCCCCTATCATAATATGACCAGGCAGGCACGTTGATTTTGGATTTTTCAGCCCCTGGAAGTACGAGGAAGCAAAATTTCTGCTGTGTATAAGCCACCAAGTGTGTAACATTTAGTCATAGCAACTGGAATGAACTAAGACACATATTTATATGGTATATTTGGGTGGATACACACCATGAGAAGGCAGAGGTTTGGGATAATTAATTTATATATTACCAAATGTCCTTTTATTTAAATATTGCTTTAAAAAACAAATAACTAAAATATAGATTATATTATCATTATGGAAGAAAGCTGTACTTCAGGTCAGTAAGAAGATCAAATAAAGATTTTTTAATTAAATTTCAGAAAAAAAATAGGGATGTTATTTTGATATAAGTGTCCATGTGTATTTACATTTTTAAACTACTTGCAAAATCATTTCTATTTCTCGTGGGAAATAAATTAGTCAGTGCTTAGGAGGCAAGGGGGCTGTCTTTGCTAGGTGATGGGTGAAACACATACCTGACCAAATTTCATTCAAGCTTATTTTCTGGGTAAAATAGAAAGCTTATCTTTCTTGAAAATATCTTTAGAATTCACAGTGTCTGGATTCAGAGTATTACAAAAAGCAGGGGATCCCTCTCAGTTATGCTAGTTTAAGAGGAAAAGTCTTCCATTTGAAGAAAATTAAGAAATGACATAAAAACACATAAGGTCTTTCTCCTCATCTCTGGCACAAGGAGTAATTTAGAACAGAGGTTTGTTGAGAGTCCACTGCTATGTGGATTATCCGTCTCACCTTGCTCAAAATCAAATAATCCAAAGCAGAATAGCTTGCTGGGAAATATCCTTATCCAAAAAATGTTAGCAACTCATCTAGGCAACAGATGTCTGGCTATATTTAAACAGTTGTTTAGGAAAGTCATAACTTCTTGAAATATTGAATCATTTTGTAAGGACTGGTGACATCTAAGTTACAAAAATCTATTTTTGTTTCATATGTATTTTTGTCTTTGTATATATAAGTGAAGAAAGTACCAAAAATAATATTTCTGTTATTCAGTTCTGTTTCTCAGAACTCCAAATAATAAAACATTATTTATAGAAGAATCTACATAAAAACCTGTAGTCATTATGTATAATATTTGGGTAAATTAATATTGTGATGCATGTGTAAATAAATTTTAAAAATGTATATATGTATGTATGTGTGTGTGCATATATATACATATACATATATATATATAATTTATTTATTTATTTATTTATTTACCACCCATGGAACAATGAAAAATTTTTGTTTTTGTTTTTGTTTTTTCAGAAAAAACAATTGATTGTGGGCCTTGCAGTTGTCTGTCAAAATATTGAGAATATTTCAAGGAATGGCATATACCTGCATCTGTGAATTTTTGCTGTGAATACAAGCAGTGTTTTGCATTTTAATAAAATTTTTCCACAAGTAATCCCAGTACCAACCTTGATCTATCTTTTCAGCTATTGTTTTGATTTCTAGATAATAATGGGACTGAAATATTCAGGTAGCCACAGGTATATTAGAGACTAACTGAGAAGAAAAGATATTTATTTTCCCTTCGAGGCAAGAGAATGAAAAGGAGAAAGAAAGGTTAAGTACTGCCATGAACTTGAATTGGGACAATCAAACCTCTTATGCTTGAGCATGCATGCTTTGATATGAATTATAATTATTGTTAATTTAGGATTTATAAATATTATTAACTTAGGAAACAAAATAGAGAGTTTTATTTCCAAGAACACCAGAGAGGAATATTCCCTGCATGGAAAACTCTTACGAACCTATTTATACTACTACGCATCTAAATCTCAATATTCATAATAAAAGCTATATTCAGAAAATATTTCAAAAATGTTAACTTTAAAAAACGATATAGAACATTATTAGCAACAACTCTTGTTCTATAGAGAATACAGATGGGAAAAATCAGAAGTCATTCCTAAGTCCACCTTCATTATGCAATAATTCTCAGACCTGGAAATAACACCCCCGTGGCTTTAAATATATCTCTTAAGAGGCATCTATGAGTGCATTTTCCCCACCATAAACAAAACATAACCTTAGGATCAGTGTACCATGGTGATTACTTATGTATTAAGTCTACCTCCCAATATTGAAAGCATACTAAATTAATTCATCATATATAAATGAGTACAGAATCAATATATCTGTTAAGGTACTGAAGTAATATTGTAAAGGAATTAAAATTATTTTTAAAGTTATGAAAATAATAAAGCAAATCTCATTTAAAATGGAGTCAGGAAGCCCTAAAGGGGAAGTTCTCTTGCATGTGCCACTCACTGAGACTGCCTAGCTAGCAGGAAGAAGAAAGATAAGAATTACTTTGACAAGTGAGGACATGTTTCATACAGTAAATTTACCTCCTGCATTTAAAGAAAAGAAGGAAGTACCCTCCCTACCCTAACAACAAGGCACTAACCACCCATTACAGAGAATGAGAAACTGCCACAACCTCAAATTTCCATTCAAAGCAGCTCTCCTGGATTTTCTCCTAACCTCACAAAAGCTTACCTTTTCTTTGTCTCTTCAGACTTGCTTATGGTTCACCATAGCTTGCTTGTCCTGACTTGTTATTCCTCTGCTACTGTGTTAGTAAAATGACAGGCTATTTTACTTTTGAGGTTGACAAAGTTGAACACGAATGATTATTAGAGTTCTAGTTGACAGCCAAAAGAAACTTCAGAAAATTGCATGAAGATTGGAAACATCTTTTGGTAAAACTATGCTCTAGATTTGAGTATTCCTGACACACAGCCAAATGCATGCAAAGAAGAATGTAGTTACTATATTAAAGATACTGCATATAAATTTGCAAACTGGAAGTTTCTGTGGACATAGAGGACATCTTATTTCATTTATAAGGCCTTTTCTCAAACTGGTCATCTGTATAAGTTACTGTGGAGACTAAGAATTATATATCTGTGAATGGACAGATAGATGATAGATATAGATAAATAGATAGATAGATAGACAGATGATAGATAGATAGATATAAATTTTAAGCAAGAGCTATAGAACTAGAAATTAGAGAAAAATATGCAGAGAATAATGCCATACATGAAAGATGACTTTGAATGATAGAATAGGATTTTGTAAGTGAGGAGTCAATGGTGATGGAATGACTTTGTTAAAACTGGAAATCATAAAAGCCTCCACCAGTGGTCCAGTGATAGAATGTCTAATTGCATTTGAAAGGAGGATTAACATGATAAGCATTTGTGGTATCTGTGTTTTGAATTTATTATTCCAAGTAAAATGGTAGAAGAGAATTATACACTTTGAGTTTGAGCTCCAGCTTAAACTGCTGGAAGTTTCATACCGCTAACACAGGTTTTAGAATTAAGAACAACTGAAGCAGATGATGTAGGAATGACCAAGCTTGGACGGGAAAGTTTAGGTTTCAGAAGAATTGGGGTAGAAAAAAAGCACCTTTTGTAAGAAAATTTTCACTCTAAATTCTCACCTATTTAATTCGGTGGGGGGAAAAATGTAAGGGGGAGATCCTTGTTTCCCTCTGGGAACAAGACTAGATCTCTGAATATGGATTAGAGTTGATAATGCAGACATAAGGATCTTCCCATATTGGCATGTTTCTTCTGAATACTCTCTTCATCTTTTTGTTTTTGTGGTAACTTTTCTTTTTTGATCCATGATTGCATTGCAAAAAGTAATCTAACTGCTGTCAGATTATTTGTTATTTGTTCAAATAATACATTTATTCCATTCATAAAAAGTAGAACTTTCAATGACTAAAAGTGATAGAAATCGATTTCTCATCTTGCTTTATACAGTAAATAGTTCAGTAAGTATTCCTTCTTTATGAAATAATTAAAGGAATCTGGCAGACCACAGGCTCTACCATTTTGAACAAAACATTTTCTGAGGTTGTCTTGGGGGTTGATGTCATCTAGGCATCTGGAAGACAAAAATACAATACAGTACAGTAGGGGAACTTGGGATATTTTATATGCCAGAATTAGAAGTACACTTATCACTTGTACCACACACTAATGTTTCAAAAACCATACCTGATTGCAAGAGGTTTGAGAATCATAGAACTTGAAATCTAATTTTTGGTAAAGTTATGCGATGCTACATAGGAAAGCATAATTTATTGGTGGACAGCTAACTATCTCCACCAGCAATCCTAAATCTCAAACTAAGTCTGTTTGTTATTCATCATTGGATTGGGCTGATTCTTTATTAGTAATGTGTTAGTTGACAACAGTTTGGGGAGGAAGTTACTGATTAGTCAGGCAAAGCAAGTAGCTTCATTTAGGTGTTTTGTGTAGTAAATATGTTGTCAAATTGCCTAATAATGCATACTTTCCTCAGAAGTATCATCTCTAAATTCTTTATCCTACAAAGAAGGATTGTGTGATCTGTTTAGTTCTCTTAAACTAATTATGAGTTATACCTGAAGTGTTTATTTCTACCTATCACTTCTATCCCACCTTTCTAAATAGACAACCTGTTTCTAGTCTCACCCATACACACAGATTTCTGCAATTGGGTTGTGAACATACCTTTTGGGAGATTCCATTCAACTCACTACACTGACATATTGGAAATACTACTACTGATGTAAAGGACATGGTACTATTCTGCCTAGAATTTTGTTGTATATCTCACTTATTTTGAGATTTTGAATTTTCTATAGCCCTTTTCTCAATCTCTTATTAGTTCAGCCAGAAATAAGGAAAATATCAGTTAATTCACTTGTACACTCTTGGGAAAGTGGCACTCTCTTTTTAAGGATATGGTTATTCTTAAAAGACAATGCAATTCTAGAGTGGCTAGTGACCATTGTTCCCACAGCTTGATTAAAACCTGACTCAACAAGAGAATAAAACACACCAGAGAATGTTTAAAACAGCATATATTCCTAAGACCATCATTGTATTCTTATAACCACCTACGTCTCTATTCATTACTCTTTAACTTGTGAGATATACAGATTGAACACATCCCTACCTGTTAATGCTACTTGAACTTGAATTTCTGTCAGTTATCATACAAAAATCATTGTTACTTTTAAAGAAGGTAATATACATAAAAACACAGCACAGCACTTAAATATTTTTTTTATTTCCTTTATAAAGTGAGTTCATTTCCATGTCACACATTTTAGTTTTCTGTATTTTCCTCCAGAGTGAAATAAGTTCAAAAGCAGAGATACTTCGTCTCTATGTTTTTAGTGACTAGTATAAAACTACCATATGGAAGAGAGGAGATTCTGTGAGAAATAGTACTAATCTAATTAAATGATTTAATGGCCTGAACCACCTTTTTTGTAGAGGATTTTCCTGCTGGTTTTCTTAGTGTAGTAAATCCCAAAACTTTATTTGGCTACAAACACCAACTGTGTTTGAGAGTGTAAGTTACAGACCTGATGGACATGGAGTTTTCTGGGTTGAAGTGGGAGAAGGAGCCTAGTAGCACATCTATTTGTTCCTTTCATAAACATCTGCCAGTAAAAGCTACTGAAGTGCCTCATGGTCTCCCTTAATGTACTTGGCACAAAATACATCGTTCTTGATCAATCTATACAAATAAAACCTATCTAGCCATCAGGAAAATTTGTTGTTAGAATAAATAATTTTTCAAGTTTATTTAATTTTTGAAAGAGAGACATAGAGAGTAAGCAGGGGAGGGGCAGAGAGAAAGGGAGAGAGAGAATCCAAAGCAGGATCCACACTGTCAGCACGGAGCCCTACATGGGGCTCGAACTCACAAACCATGAGATCATGACCTGAGCCAAAACCAAAAGTCTGATGCTCAACTGACTGAGCCACCCAGGTGCCTCTAGAACAAATAATTGTGAAGCTACATTATCATTGTGGGATACATCACTCTCAATTTTTCTTACTTCTCTGCAAATCAGCAATAATTATGGAACCCTAGCCTTAAATTGGTCATCCAAACAATTTGAGTCCACACGAAAATGATCTGAAAATATAAATGCTTCTGTTTTTCTTCTAACGTGAAGAATCATTGGTGGCCTATTTGTAGATGGCATTACTATGTGTAATGAATTATATAGCAAAATACTGATAATGTATTATATTTATACTGTTTTCATGGAAGCCTTTAATACAAAATGTAGACTTCTCCACCTAATGGTCTAACAAATATTGGCTACAAAAACTTACCAATGCATTACCTAAAAGTAAGGAAAAGCAGTTAAAACATGACCAATCTCATGCATGAACTATATGCAAATCCTATTATACTGAGTCTCATTCAGCCGTTGAACTGACAGTTATAACATACAAAAGCCCTGGAAATTATTATATTTGTCAAAAGTTTTCTATAATCCTTAAACAAATAGATTATGTGTATGAATCTTGGTGCTTGCAACTCAAACCAATTAATCAAGAATTCTAGATATGAATGTAATTATGTGAATAAGATAACATTAACACTTACTGTTGCTTTTTGAGTACTTCAAATTTAAAAATTCTTAATTATTTCTAATCAAACTGAGTCATCAATAAGGATATAAAAATAAGTGGGCTAGTATTTTCTACCATTTTTTATGAGACTAGTTATACTATATATGCACTCGGTAGTGGAAATCTATCTTGCTGATTGAAATATGTACTCAATTCTCCATGACATAAAAACAAACATGATTCTGTAGCAACTTGTAAAGGTTCTGCTTATAAAATTGTCAAATCCTACTCTATGGAGAATTAGACTGATTCTCTATGATCACTAGAGAGAATGGTATGTCCTATGTTTTCTTGATACTAAGATGGATAATTAAACTCTGGAGTCAGTATTTTCTTTTTTTTAATATCACTTGCTTAACCCAAATGAATCACCTCAGAAATTATTTTTTTAATTAATAGACTTCATTTTTTAGAGCAGTTTTAGTTTAAGAGAGAAAATTACACAGAAAGTACAGAGAGTTCCCACATTCCCTTCACTGTACTCTTCAATTTCCCTTATTTTTAATACCTTACATCCATTAATATGGTTTATTGGTTACAACTGATGAGCTAATATCAATACATTATTATGAACCAAAGTTTACAGTTTAAATTAAGTTTCATTGTCGTGTTGTTTATTCCATGGGTTTTGACAAACATATAATGTCATGTATCCACCATTACATATCATACCAAATAATAATTTCATTGTCCTAAAAATCCCTCATTTTCCTCTTATTCCTCCCTCCTTTCTCCCCCCACTCAACCACTCATCTTTTTACTGTCTGCATGTTTTTTTCTTTTCCAGAATGTCGTATAGTTGGAATCATACATAGATAGCCTTTCCATATTGGCTTCTTTCACTTAGCAATATGCATTTAAGTTTCCTCCATGAATTTTTGTAGCTTGATAGTTCATGACTCATTATGCTCAATAATATTCTATTGTATAAATTGCAGTTTGTTTGTCTAATCGCCTACCGAAGGACATCTTGCTTGGTTTCACATTTTGGCAATTATAAATAAAACGGCTATAAACATTCATGTGCAGGTTTCTCTGTAGATAGAAATACCTCGTTTAAGTAGATATTAAGGGGTGTGATTGCAGAATCATATGGTAAGAGCATGTTAGTTTTATAAGAAGCTACCAAACTATTTTCCAAAGTGACATACCGTTTTGCATTCCCACCAACAATGAATATTTCTGTTGTTCCATGTCCTTTCCAGCATTTGATGCAAGGTATAAATTTTAATCCATTTCAATATATGTTAAATGTTGTCTAAATATCAAATATTAAATAAATATTAAATAAAATAACAAATAAATATAATTAATAATAAATAATATATAAATAAATAATATAAATAAATAATAAATAAATAAAATAAATGAATGTTAAATAAATGTAATTTGCCATAGAATTGTTATAGCTAATTAAATATCAATGTAAATAAAAAAGTAAAAAAAATGAAGCCATGGGGCGCCTGGGTGGCGCAGTCGGTTAAGCGTCCGACTTCAGCCAGGTCACGATCTCGCGGTCCGTGAGTTCGAGCCCCGCGTCAGGCTCTGGGCTGATGGCTCAGAGCCTGGAGCCTGTTTCCGATTCTGTGTCTCCCTCTCTCTCTGCCCCTCCCCCGTTCATGCTCTGTCTCTCTCTGTCCCAAAAATAAATAAAAACATTGAAAAAAAAATTTTATAATAAAAAAAAAATTAAGCCACTAAATATATCTAAATGGATTTAACTGCCTTATTATGTTATTTAATTTTTAAAAATGTGAATCATTATTCTTGTCCACTACCGTAATTTCAGTTATTGCCTTGCACATGAAGAGCCTGGGTTTATATTTCTAAGATATTAACTTGAGGATTTTATTTTTTAACCCCAACAAATCTCCTTATATTTGATGTTCAAAACAAATATTTACATGTCTTGCATAAAAGAAATTTCATTCACATTATCTGTTGTTTATGTGGTGCTGTTTAAAACTAAAACATTACAGGGGCATCTGGGTGGCTCAGTCAGTTAAGTGTCAGACTCGGTTTTGGCTCAGGTCATGATCTCAGTTTCATGGGTTCGAGCCCACATTAGGTTCTGTGCTGACAGTTGAGCCTGTTTGAGATTCTCCCTCCCTCTCTCTGTGGCCCTCCTCCAGAGACATGCTGTCTCTGAGAGAGAGAGAGAGAGAGAGAGAGAGAGAGAGAGAGAAACAGAGTATGCATGGGGGAGGCGCACAGGGAGAGAGGTAGACACAGAATCTGAAGCAGGCTCCAGGCCCTGAGCTGTCAACACAGAGCCAGGTGCAGAGCTTGAACTCATGAGATCATGACCTGAGTCATAGTTGGACGCTCAACCAACTGAGCCACCCAGGTTCCCCAACTTAAAAAAAAATAGTTTAGAAAATAAATAAATAAAACTAAAACATTATATATAAGTATATATAATTATATACACATATAATTATATATAATTATTGTGCTACTTTATTTACAACACAATATTCTATGCCCTGAGGATACAGTGGTGAACAAAAGTGTTCTGGCTACATTGCTCATAGATTCTAGAGGGAGGAGACAGAACATAATAGAAATATTAATATAAAATATAAGGTCAGGTAAGGGGAAGGGAGGTGTAATTCAAAAGGATTATTCAGGAAGGATTTCCTAATAAGGTAACATTTGAGTAGAAGCCCAAATGAAGTCCAAATGAGAAGGAGCCTTGAGGATATCTGAATAGAGATAATTCCAGAGATACGGGTGAATTCAAAGGCTCCACAGAGAAGGCTGTTTGGCTCATTCTGATGACTTATAGTCAGCTTGTGAGGCTGGAAGATAAATCTGATCTGAGAACAAAGACAAAGAAAACTGGTAAGAGTAATGAGTGTGTGATAGTCTGAGTGAAAGGAGGAAGACTAACTGGAAAGTAGCTACTGTATTCCAGACAAGAGATGAATGTTGTTTAGAGTAGGGTGTAGTTCTAGGTTTGGTGAACAGTTGATAGATTTTTGAAGTTAAGGACTCCATGCAATTTTATTGATAGACTATGCGATAATAGGAGAGACAACATTACGGATGACTCCAGGGTTTTTATCCTGACCTAAAGACTGTACAGAAGTTTGCTTTGTTAAAGATGGAATGATAACAGAAGCTACTGCTTTTCAGTGAAAACCAAGAATTTGGAGATAGGACAGAAATGCTTTTTAGATATCCATTTTGAAATGTCTAGCAAACCATTCAAATTATTATTAAGAAATTCAGGGGCTGTAATTGGAAGCCATCATTTGGATTGGATGAAATCACCTAGAACTACACTGTCCCATAAGGTACACACCAACCTCATATGGCTCTCATATTTAAATTTAATTTAATCAAAGTTAAATAAAAAAATTTAAATGTAGGTCCTCAGTTATGCTAGACACATTTCAAATAGCTACAAGTGGCTACTGGCTACCATATTGGATAGTGCAGAACATTTCCATCATCACAGTTTGAATCCTATATACTAGGACACAATATCATTTGATGAAAAGGTTTTATTCTTTTCCTCTATAGCTCTATTTGTCACCTAATAAAAATGGAAGATTTTATTAAAGATTTAAACCATACTGACACTTAACCTAATACATTGCATCTACAGATTTATTTCTATGAATGAACTGAACAAGGAACATAAATGTTGATCTCCATGCTCTCCATCCCCACACAAAGACACATAAACACAGCTCAGTTCAAAAGCACATAAGCCAGCTTGTTAGTTGTTCTTGTTGTTTTAGCAAGGAGGTTTTTGTGCAAGAAAAAGAAAGTTGTGTATATTAACACAAAGTTATAGTTCTCAAAATTACCATCTAGCCTCAAACCCTCTCTGAGCCTTTCCCAGCTGTGTATATTTGGTCAAATTATTTAAACTTTATAAGTCCTGTTTTCCTCATGGGTAAAATGAGAATAATAATGTCTACCTCAAAGTATTTTTATAAGGAATAAGAGAACTGATGGTGGTTATAAAGTGCTTTGCACAGTAGCTGGCACATAGTAAGTATAAAATAAATATTAGCTTTAAAAATATCAACAGTAATAATAACACTATACAACTACATAAAAATAAATTGTTATTACTCATATGTTGGAAAATACCATAACTTTATTAGATTTTAAGAGAAGGAAAGGAGATGTTGCAAATAACATTACCAGGGTTGGTATGTGACTTTATTCAAAAATTTTTGAAGCATTAGTGAAAATAGATGTAATTAATAAAACATTAATGTTTATAAAGCTCTGGAATCATGCATTTAAAAACTATATATTTTGTATATACAAATCTATATTAGAATATTTTCTCTACTTTTAAGTTTAATACCAGATTTCAATATCAGACTATGTTTCAGCATATCTAATCTTCTCCTTCATGTCAGAAGTCATTAGCGGTATAAGAAGTTGTAGACAACAAATAAAAGCAGATTTGGAAGATGGAGATAAAAATAGTACTGAATTATTGGAATCTTTGATTAATTTGCTTGATATATAGTAGTCTCCCTTTATTTGTGGTTTCACTTTCTGCAGTTTCAGTTACTTGTGGTCAACGTTGGTCCAGAAACAGATGATTCTCCTTCTGACATCATCAGAAGGTCAGCAGTAGCCTAACACAATATCACAGGGCCTCTGTTATTCACCTCACTTTAGCTCATCACATAGTCATGTTATCATCTCACATCATCACAAGAAGAAGGGGGAGTACAGTGCAGATATTTTGAGAGAGAGACCATATTCACATAACTTTCATTGCAGTATATTATTATAATTGTTCTATTTTATTATTAGTTATAGTTGTTAATCTCTTACTATGCCTAATTTATAAATTAAACTTTATCACAGGTATGTATATATAGGAAAACCCATAATATATATTCTGCAGTTTCAGGCATCCACTAGAATCTTAGAGTGTATTCCTTATGGATGATGGAGGTCTACTGTAAAAGTAAACCTCATCCTCCAATTTGCTATATAGGTTTAAAGATCATCAGTTTTCCCAATCTTATATAAAGAAAAATACACAGAAATCTGGAAAATTGTCTTTGGACATATTTGTGAATAGTAGGTAAAAATCATAGCTTCTCCAATGAGCTCCTCTTTTTCCATGTCATGCACTGAGATCCCTTAGGGCTCATCATCTTATTATGCCTGTTCATCCTTAGTTAACTGAAAATGAGGAGTCCTGTGTGAATCCACAAATGTTTCTTAAACTATAAAATTACTCCATAAATGGTATCATTATACAATAATAATAGTTTGCCTTCAATTTTTTTTTAAAGTTTGTTTATTTTGAGAGAGAAAGAGAGCATGAGTGGGGGAAAGGCAGAGAGAGAATCCCAAGCAGGCTCCACACTGCCAACGTGGAGCCCGATGTAGGGCTCGAAACCACGAATTTTGAGATCATGACCTAAGCCAAAATTAAGAGTCAGACACTTGACCGACTGGGCCACCCAGGGGCCCCAGTTTGCCTTCGATTTCTAGTTGGCTGAAATGTAGTTGCACAAATGCATTTAAGATCAGTGAATGATATTCACTGAACAATTATAAATTGAGCAACCAATACAAGCCTAGCAGGAGAATTATTTCTTCATACTGTAATGTTCATTACACACAATACCGTGATTTATTACCAAGGGTAGACTATTTGCATTTCAATACCTGTTATTGGTTATAATGAGCACAATAGAAGTAGAACTAAAGCTGTAACTTATAAAGCATAACAACTCAGCACTACATTTGAGCCACTGAATACTTTGCTGAAAAGACATTCTTTTATTTACTTTGTGTTCTCCTTATGTACATATTACAATTTTTAATTCTTCTGCAAGACAAATTCAAAGGTTAAGGTCAAAGGTGATGGAGGAGACTGAGATACAGAAATTATGGAAAGAAGGTTAAATAATCAATTAGATTTTTCCCTATTTCCATCAAATATTTAATTACTTTAATTCAACAAATAATAAAACAATGATTGTTGTAAAAGTTAACATTTTTCAGAAAAAACAATCTTGTTATTAATATGAAAAGATACAGAGCAATAGCTTCTTTATTATTATCAATGTTGTTGTCTTTCATGGAAACAAATCACTTAATTTCAAAATTTTTGATAATACAAGGTCCCTTAGGAACACCAGTGATCAAATTATAGAAGAGAAAGTGTTGAACTCTGAGACACCAAGCTGACTAATAAATTGCCCACATCTAAAGGGGCTCAAAATATTTGAACAAAAAAATTTGAAATGTAATATGCAACATATAAAAATAGAGTATTTTTAAAAAATGTAGGATGGAAGAAAGTGCATTAACTTTTCTTTGAGAGTCAGTGAATAATTCACAAAATAGTTTATCTTTGAACTGAAGCTTTAATGACCAAAAATAACTAGCTAGAATTTTTATTTCTGGCAATAGTTCTGTTTAAATAACTAGATTACCTCCCTTGTAAACAAAACTAAATTAAACTAAACTAAACCAGCAGTAAGGATTTGCTTGTTATGGCAGTGATGGGAAAAAGTCTTCTTAAATGTGTCAGTGAGCTGGGAGACATAAAGTAGCTTTCCTACCAAAAACTAAGGGAGGGAGAGTAGCGAGAGAGATATAAAAATAGTGATAAAGATAGCTTTTGGGTCCCTGGCATTTGTATGTTTTGGTGAAGTTGAAATCTGGTTCTCATTGTTTCAAAGCACATAAGAACAGAATGCAAAATTCACAGCATTCCCCAAAAATAAAAACTCATAGAAAACCCTCCTCATCTCAGGATGAAAGTGTTAAAGTGTGAACCAAATAGGCTTTTTTTTTAATGTTGAGCAGAAAGGGAGAGAAAACAAAAACCATTGTGAACATGTTTTCTCATTAAAATAGAAGTCTTAAAAAACATTAAACATTTCTATTATTTCTTTCCAGGGCTGTTTATGACCTCTATTTGATTAGAATATAGAAAGGGAAAGGCTAACATACAGCACAGCTGGCCTGATGCTAGTGGCCATCATGAGATCAAAAACTATTGCTGAGTGTCTGAAAACTTAAGTATTTTCTGTCCTTTGTACCTACTCGGGCGCTTAGAACAAGTTTCAGGTAGTCATCAGATTATTTGAAAAAGAAGAATGAGGGATATGTTTGATGTTCTTTTAAGACATTTATTTCACAGACAATAATTTTTCTTGATCACATACTATACATAGTTCCAGTCCTGCATTAGCTGCTCTTTGTTACTGGTGAATAATAATACAATGACTTGATTTATATTAAAATAAATATAAACTGGTACTGTTTTATTTTGCAGGTTCAATAAAATTTAGCAGGGACAGTAATGTAATAGACCTACGTCAACTTTCATTAGCTGTAGGTCCAACAATTAATATTTGTTTATTAAGCACTTTTTCATGTATTTTTTCAGTAATTTACATTATATATTTGTATAATTTGTTCTGTAAGATATTTTACTTTGTGAAAAAATTACTTACAAGGAGAAATAACTTACAATTTATATTAAAGATTATGCAGAAAAGATTATAAGGCAAGGAAAAACATGATTTGGGGTCAATATTGATTAACTGTAAAATTGGGACAGAGATAATCCACAGGCATTTACAATTGCTATTCTTGAGTGATCATTTTAATGCTAACCTTCTTGGTATTTAATGTTTCCAGAAAATTTGTATCTCAAGATCTATCAGGAAAAAAATGTTGATTTAACTTTTTTGGTACAGTGTCTTTGTTTAAACAAAATACTTTTATATTCCAGAAGGTAAACTTCTTTGCCCATTGCCCTCTGTATGCACTTTTCTTGCATGAGTTCATTCCATCTCTATCAAGTTATATCCCTTCCTTCAAATTTTGGAATTTGTTATCAATTCTTTTATATATTTCCCACAAGGTCTTTCACAACAATCTGCATTTTAAGATGTCTAAAACACTCATTTTCCCGCCTTTCTCCTATTATATCCTTTTTCTTTACTTTATATCATGGCTAGGTCCTTCTCACTAGCAACCCTACTGGAATGAATGTCTTCCTAACCTTTCCTTAGGCTAACTCATGAAACCAAGCACCAAGCTCTGCCCTATTTTGCCATTATTTTGCCTGTTTATTTTCTGTTTTCTTTTTTTAAACTATTTTTTTTAATTTTTTAATGTTTATTTATTTTTGAGAGACAGAGTGTGGGCAGGGGCGGGGCAGAGAGAGAGGGAGACACAGAATCTGAAGCAAGGTCCAGGCTCTGAGCTGTCAGCACAGAGCCCGACTTGGGGCTTGAACTCACGAACTGTGAGATCATGACCTGAGCCGAAGTCGGACACTTCACGGACTGAGTCACCCAGGTCCCTGCCTGTTTTTTTTTTTTTTTTTTTTTAATAACCATATTCTTTCAAGCCAGAAATCTAGTTGTAACACAATCTTTCCATTCTGTTTCCATTCTCACAATTTTTCTAATAGCCACAAAGGTGATCTATGCAAATACTTTTCAGTTTTCTTCCCCATCTAAAACTCTTTAATAGACCACAGCATTTACTAGATAAAGCTGGTATGCAACATCAACTACGCCAGTGCTAGACTAGATCTTCAGTCCTAACATTCTCCTACACCCTTCAAACTACAAGAAAGCCAAGTTCCCCTTATAGTTTCCCAGGCATAAGATGGAATTTTTGCAGGTGTACCTTGGATTTTGCTTTTTCCGCTGCTTACAATTCTCTTTCGCCCCTCTTCCTGCATCTCCTTCATTTCCAACAAGGAACAGCCACCTCATCCTACAGGTAATTATACAGGTAATTACTTTTCCAAGAATTGATTTAGTCTTCCAGGCTGAGCACCACTCTACTGCCAAATGCATTATCTTCCATTGCCTTCAACTTTGTAAATAATAATTATTTGTCTATCTCACAAATTAGATTGTAGACTATTGTGGATGCTATTTAAGTCTCATTCTTTTTTTGTATCCTTTATATCCTCAGCCACCAGCACATTTTAGAAGTTAGAGATACCATAGAATATAATTTTCAGTGAGTGAATGAGAAGAGATACCCTTGTTTACTTACCTCAGTACAACTACATTTATGTTACAATTTGAGTTACGGCTTATTTGAAATGTGCTATAACTTGTAAAATAGATTCTGCTCACACATGTTTTTATTTTGCATAGAATATTTCCAAAAATAGCATGTCTTGCTATCACTTTTTCTGTTCATTTTACAAATGAATGTGGTTTAAATAAATTATGAGTACATGAAATAGCATAAACGTATTCTTCTTGCAAGCTTATATTTGTAAGCATTGAGAACGTAATTCAATTCTGATCTTTCAAATTTTTTCTTTAATGTAACATATCAAACTTGTATATCTCCTTGAATACTTCTACTCTTCACAAATGTGAGGGTTTGGAAATCTTTGAGATTTTGTATACTTACTATTTTTTGGTTTAGTTTTGCTTTAAATAAATTCATTTAAATTCAAGTTAGCTAATATACAGTGTAGTATTGGTTTCAGGACTAGAACCCAGTGATTCATCACTTACATATAACACCCAGAGATCATCCCAACAAGTGCCCTCCTAGTGCCCATCACCATTTAGCCTATCCCCCCACCCAACATCTTTTAGCAACCCTCAGTTTATACTGTATTTAAAAGTCTCTTTTGGTTTACATCCCTCTCTGTTTTTATCTTATCTTTCCCTCCCTTCCCCTATGTTCTTCTGTTTTGTTTCTTAAATTCCACATATGAGTGAAATCATATGATATTTGTGTTTCTCTGCTTGCCTTATTTAGCTTAGCAGAATACACTCTAGTTCCACCGACATTGTTGCAAATGGCAAGATTTTATTCTTTTTGATCATCAAGTAATATTCCATTGAATATGTATACTTCCATTGAATATGTATACATACATATGAATATGTATGTATTCTTTATCCATTCATCAGTCAATAGATATTTGGGCTCTTTCCATACTTTGGCTATTGTAGATAGCACTGCTATAAACATTGGGGTGCAAATGCTCTTTTGAATCAGAATTTTTGTGTATACCTACTGTTAAAGGAAATATAATGAATCTATATATCCTTGGGAAAGGAATCTAATGAATTCCATAAACAAGATGATATAATCCAGATGCATATGATCAGGTAAGGGATTCTTTCCATGGGGAGAATGCTGGCTATGCATTAACTCAGCTACTCTAAGAAGGTCCAGGGGCCTCTACCTGTTTTGCTACTGGGGCAAAATTTAAACCAGAGAAATCACAGTGATAAATACAGATTTTTTTTTCTTTCTTCCTTTGAATCATTTTAGGTTTACAGGAATTTTCAAATATCATAGAAGATTCCTGTATACCCTTCACTTAGCTTCCCTTAATGTTAATATCTTTTATAACAGTAGTACACAACCATATAAAAAGTAACTTTGTTACAATATCATTAACTAAACTGAAAACTTTATTCAAAGTACATCAGTTTTTCCACTTGTCATTTGGTGTTCCAGGGCCCAATCCAGAATCTCATATTAGATCTGGTTGCCATATTTCCTTAGTTTTCTGAATGCTGAGACAGTTCTTCAGTCTTTCCTGGTCTTTCATGACCTTGCCACCTTTGAAGACCACAGATCAGTTATTTTGCAATGTCCCTCAAGCTCAGTTTGTCTAATGTTTTCTCATGATCAGATTGAGGCTATGCAATTTTGGCCAGAATACCAAAGAAGTGAGGCTTCTTATGCATCCTGTTCCAGGGGACATTTTACTGATGTGTCTTATTACTTTTGACGTGACTCTTGGTCACTTGTTAAAGTAGTATCTGCCAGCCTTCTCTACCATATGGTATATATTTTTTCCCCTGGGTGGTTAAAAAAAAATTTTTGTGGGATACATTTTGAACTTTGGAATCTTTTATTTTCCTCAAACTTGTGTTCACTAATTTTGCATCCATTGGATGTTCTTGCCTACAATAATTATTACTGTGTTATTCTAATGGTGATTTTCTATTCTCCCCCTTCCTGTGTTCGTTAACTGAAATTTTTCTGTAAGGAAAAAATATTCTTGAATTGAAATTCTTCTATAAGGTAAACTTGGCTTTTCTCCTCAGTTTATTTATTTATGTTAGTATGAATTCATGGATATTTATTTTATTCTATGTGGTAGGATACAATGCTACTGTTATTTGATTTATTTCCAAGCTTGTTCCAGCTTTCACAGTTGTGGTCACTTTCATGTTGGCTATCCTGCTTTTGAAATATGCCTTCATATATTTTTGAGGACTTTCTTACTTTCTGACACTATGAGATGCTTCTGGTTCATTTTGTTCCTTCTCTAACAACAGCTCTGGAATCAACTAACTCTCGAAGGAGTCATGGTTCCTTTTATTGGAAAGTGATATTTAAAAGCAAAGATTTGGGACCTTTACATGTTCTATGCTCATTTTTACTTTTGTGTCATTTTTTCTGAGCCTCCAGAGGATTGAGCTAGGCGATATAAGTATAGATACTAAGTCATACATACTTATATTAATATATGTTTGTATTTGTGTTTGCTTCATGAACATTAGACTACAAATGAGGTAGGAAGTGTTAATTTTTCTTCTACTTTTTGGAAAAATTGAGTAGAATTGATGTTATTTTTTTTTCTTAAATGTTGGTGGAATTCACCAGTGAAATATCCCTGGAGTTTCCTCTTGGAGAAGGATTTTTTTAATTTTTTAAAAATTTTACTTTAGAGAGAGAGAGAGAGAGCACAAGATGATAAGAGTGAGAGGCAGAGGGAGAGAGAGAGAAAGAATCTTAAGCAGGCTCCACACTCAGAACAGAGCCCCACACTGGGCTCAATCTACTGATCCTGGGATCATGACCTGAGCCGAAAACAAGAATAGGACTCTCAACTGACTGAGCCACCCAGGCACCCCCTTTTATAAATTGAATAAAATTTTATTTTAGACAGACAGAGAGAGACAGATAAAGTTTTTAATTAAAGATGTTACTTTCTTTAATAAATATATTACACACATAGTCTAGACAAGAAGTGGAAGGAAGAAGAATAAAAAGTGTTTCTCCACTATCTGTCTTAATTTTAAGAAGCATTTTCAGAAATCCAACGCAATAAATTCATTGAGAAAAAGTTAGTTTCATAATCATGTGTAACTGCAATCTAATCTAAGAAATGTAATTTTTACCTGGATACATTGCCACAAATACAAAAGTTTTATTACTAACTAGGAAGAAATGAATGGCATTGGTGAGGCAATTAGTTTCTTCCCCTCAGTAATATTAGTAATTAGCTAAACAATATTAGTAATTAGCCAGAATACTATATTAACCACAGAGGGTCTGAAGTACCAGTGGGTCAATCTTGATGAATATTCAATAAATATTTAAGTATAATAAACTGGAGCATGACCTTCAGATAAAAATGGCTTTGTGAATTACAATTGTGTTGTGACATGATGAGGATGAATAAAGGTTCAGGAAGAAATTCTATGCTAAGAACATATAACTAGTAGAGCACCTAATCTAAACAACAACCAAAGCTGTGACACTGAAGCAGAGTGTAATAATTTCTACTGCATACTAGATAGGTTTCCAGTAGAGACTTCTTGTAACTCTTGACACATCCAAGAGTATCAGTTACAGAGGACGAATGATTGTCTGTGTAAATACCTTTTTTTCCGGTTCTTGTTTATGTTATAGAAACTGGAATGTGGAAATCTAGAATGACAACATTTTATTCATTTTATTCTGTTTTTATGCTTAGTGTTCTGAAATATCACAGTGATATGCTTTGGTGGGGATCTTTTTTATTTATATGGTATGCATTCAGTGGACTCCTTTTGCACTTGCTTTTATTACTACTTGGATAATTTCTTCTGCATATTTTATGTGGAAATTATATTATTTCAATATT
Source organism: Acinonyx jubatus (assembly GCF_027475565.1). Classification (NCBI taxonomy): domain Eukaryota; kingdom Metazoa; phylum Chordata; class Mammalia; order Carnivora; family Felidae; genus Acinonyx; species Acinonyx jubatus. The sequence goes on along the minus strand of NC_069385.1, from coordinate 89,945,177 downwards.
TTGCCTCCCAGCAGGTCTTCTTATTGTTTTTTCTACTATTTTCATTTTTGTATTTTTCTTCTCTTTTTTCCTTTTTAAAAGACAGTCCCAAATTTACCATGAATTAAACTTTTTTCCTATCATATTTTACACAATATTATATCTACTTTGGTTTTGCATATATTTAAATTTTATTTTCAAGGCTTTTTTACCCCTCTTATCTGTGTGTCTTATTTTCCTAGACATCCTATCTTGTTTTATGAGTGTAACAATATCTTTAATATTTGAGGATATTATTAACTATGTTACACAAATATGCTTCATTTTTTCTTGCTTTCTGTATTTCTCTGTTATATCTTAGTTGTTCTCCCCCATCTTTCTTTTGTAAGAGCTTTTGAAATCCTCGATTATTCTCGGATCATTGCCATATTTAGGAAATAGTCTTTGCTTTTCTTGGATAAGATTTGTCAGTAGAGAGTCTAATATTAAGGTGATCTAACAGGGGGATTGGCCATTTTTGTTGAAAGATTCTGAAATGTTAGAGTTGGTGGTCTCTTAGGCTTTCCAGTTTTTCCAAAAGGGATTCTTTTATTACCAGACAATTTTGAAGGTGACAGCTAGCATTCTGGAAGCTAATCAAGAAAAATGCTGGATTTTTAAGTATTCCATGTACAGAATTATTATTTATTTCCTTTCCTTCTTTCAACTGGGTATGTTTTCCCAAAGTTGAGAATCCCTTGTTCAAGTTCCACTAACAATAATACTTGTCTTCTATCACTGTGAAGTAGTCAAATAGACTGTTTGTGTTGGAGATAATCTATTTGGAATCCAACTATACCTTAAATTATCTTTCACCAATTCTCTGTTTAGTGCCATTCAATGACATATTTTCTTTTTTTTTGAGTTTTATTTTTTTATATTTTTAAGTTTTTTAATATGAAATTTATTGTCAAATTGGTTTCCATACAACACCCAGTTTTTCAAAGGTACTGTTACCTACATTTCTTATGACCTTCTTGGATTTTGTGGCACAAACAATTTTACATATTATTGACTTTCTGTGCTGAAGGTTCTTATTTAGAGAAAAGAAGAAGCAGATTTAAGTCAATTATCACTCATCCATCTGCAAAATATCTTAAACAAATAATTTGACATTTTTTTTATCTACTCTGGTCACCTCTAAGTTCTCATTGTCCTTGTCTCTTTATGCTGTTTTTATTGTATTCTAAGTGTAGGATTTGAGAATGGAGTAGAGATAAACATGTTTTATCCTCCAGCTCTAACTGCAATTATGAATAGATGTGATTTTCTTCCTTATTAGTTCTTTTCTTCTATAAGTCTCATATCGAGCATCAGTGCAGGAAATCTGTGTTTACTGCCACAGAAACATTAGAAAAATGGTGAAAAAGCCAATTAATTCTGTCTTTACAATCCTCCTTCATTATTTCTTGGTGTGTCTAATAATTATGTATAGGAAAATGTTTTATATTTCTAAATCCTAGTACTTCTATATGAGTAGGTCAAAATATGTTCTACAACTTTGATATGTGAAAATGCCTGTTGGTGTTTCGTTTCTCTTACCTAAGGATTAACATAATTAAAAAAACTTAATGTTTATTTATTTTTGAGAGAGACAGAGACAGAATGCGAGTGGGTTGGGGCAGAGGGAGAGGGAGGTACAGAATCTGAAGAAGGCTCCAGACTCTGAGCTGTCAGCACAGAGCGCCGACGTGGGGCTCGAACTCAGGAGCTGTGAGATCATGACCTAAGCTGAAGTCAGGTGTTCGACTGACTGAGCCACCCAGGCGCCCAGGATTAACATAATTTTTAAGACAGTGAAGGAGAAGGGAGTAAAGCAGAAACATAAAGAATAGAGATAGGTGGTATTGGAATGCTTGAGAGAGATTTTGTGTCTAGTCTCCCTTCAGCCTTTTTGTCACTGGAGCAAGAATATGATATGACCTCTAGGAACATTTAGTGAAATTTAAGAGTGGAGAAAATTTTGTTTCCTCACTCCCTGCTAGTACTCTGGAAGGTGAGAACTTGGCAGAAATTCCCAGCACCTCTTTGGTGTGACAACACCGTGGGTGTGTGAACAGGAGGAAAAGGTACCTGCCATGGGTTTACCAAACCTCTTGTTACCCTAGAGTTGGATGAGGAAAGAGCTAAATATTCCTGTGACACTCAAAAACATGGATCATTTAATAAAAGGGAGAACCTTCAGATCTTGAAGGAGACTTAGCTGCATGGATTCTTCCCCTGAAGGCCATCTTAGCAATTGCTACTATGGAGAAAGAGTCAACCAGAACAAACGTGTGTAGGCCTCAGCCAGATCCCGAATGGGCAGGCACCACCAATGACCAGATGCTTTTCTTGGTGCCATAACAGAATATAAACTTCCAGAATCATAAACAGTGTCCTAGGAAGGAAAATCAGCTAGGAAATAATTGAACTGAAGCTCATATTAACAAGGCATAATAAAGCAAGTCTGTTTATATTGAATTGACTACAGTTTTTATTTTTTTTGAATTTTACAAAAATGAGGAAAAAGTTGTGATTTAGTTATCAAAAAATAAAGTCCTATTTTCTTTGACACCTGGTTGTTATTGTTACTATCATTATTATGTTATTATTATTCTAAAAATCATATCTGTTGTGTGTCATGCTCAGAGAACTGAATATGCTGAGATTTCAAAATGAGTGTCAGATAAAAAGTTGTGATTGGAACATGAGGGGTTCAGACACTGCCTATAAGTACAAGGCAGAACTGTGGTTAACAGGCCATGATAGTTAATTTTGTGCATCAGCTTGAAGGGTGTTTTGGGATGAGATTAACATTTAAATGGGTGAACTCTGAGTAAAGCAGATTGCTCTCCATTATGTGAGTAGGCCTCATTCAATCAGTTGAGGTTTGAATAAAACAAAAAGACAGACCCTCCTGTGCAAGAGGAAATTTTCTGTTGGACTGCTTTCTGACTGGACCTGGAAGTCAGCTCTCCTGAGTCTCTGCCTTCCAGCTTTTGGACTAGAACTGCACTGTTAGCTCTCCTAAGTCTTGAGCCTACCACACACACTGCAGGATTGGGGCCAGCCAGTCTCCATAATCATGTAAGACAGTTCCTTCCAATAAATCTCTTTCTATATGTGGAATCCTATTGGTTCTGTTTCCTTGGAAAACCCTGCCTGATACACAGGGATTAATCTACTTGTATTTAACTGTCAAACGAGAGATTATCATCGCTCGATATTTGCTATATTATCCCAAGATATGCTACATGATGTAAGTAAATTTGAAATGATTAGGTAAGCTCATATGATATTTTCATAGTAAGTACATAATGAAAGATTAAGGTGTGTCCAATAGGTCTTCAACTGAAAATACTTGATGCCATGTGGTACAGCCATATCTTCCCATAAAATAGTCCTAGAAATCTCTGTCAAGAATGAATTTAGGATTAGAAGGATCACTTGTGTAACCCAGTATGACATTTCTTATGCTCTCATAGAGATGATTTCATTTGGCAAAAAGATTTATGCAGCCTCTAAGAACACAAGGCAGATGACAAGTGCTGCTAATAATTGATATGGTCACTATTCAGATAGCAAGCCAGGATTCAGAAAAAAGCTCTTCCATTTGCCCAGGCTCTGCCCCACAGAGCAGCAGAAAAACAGATCAATTCAGTCAATTTCGTCCCACATCCCAATGATTTGTGGAGAAATTGAACCATTTTTAAGTCTCACATTAGATTAAACTATTAGCGGAATCTGGTAGTTTAAAATTTTGCCGTATTAATACTAATATGTAAGATAATTTTATTACACTGTAAAGCACATTGAATGTTGAAATGTTGTTCTGCTGATGAATGAAACTGTTAAAAATAATAATCATTTGAATATATTAGCAAGATAATGCGAACACAGGAATATGATTTGCCTCATAAGCACATAGAAATTTCCAAGGAAATATGAAAATAGAAAGAAACAAAAAAGCTACCTCTGTGAAAGACTCTGCAAATGGTAACAGCCAGATGTCAGAAGCTTTAAGCATAGGTTGAGCAATCTATAATTTTTTCCATCAATAAGTCTATTCCTATCTCTACACACATGCAAGAAAATTTTTATAAAGTTATATCCAATAGAGTATGTAAACAAAAAGTAAATTTTTGTTAGAATCTTCCTCTTGGATCTTACGTGATGACATACAATTTCAAGAAACACAAAATAAAACACTTTTAGACAAATATTCTGTGCTGAAATTGCTTATAACCTCACCAACTGGATCAATAAGCTTGTAACACAAACTTATATTATCCAGCATTCAAGATATTTCCATGCATATTACATTATGCATCACCACTTTTGCCTGTTCTCTGACCCACTGTTATTCTCCCTCCTTAGCCACCTATTATTTAAAGTGATAACTAGATATAGTCGAAAATTTTGAAATATGATTAAAAGGGACACTGTTTAATTGTGTTTCCTTCCTTGTTTTTTTTTTTTTTTATCTCTTTGGTGATTAGTCAATTAAATTAACTTCTGTGAGGACACAATAAAACAACTTAAAATGGTTTCTTGAAGAGAACACATTTTATGTCTGTTTTGTTCCTTGTACCCTAAAATGTTCTCTAACTCCACATAAAACCTCACTGCATTCTAGTTTTTCCGTGCAAGCATTTAGTGGCCAGGGTCTATCCGGAAGAAAAGAAAATCCTTCCATTTTTGGTGTAGATCCAAAATATCCCCCTGGAAGGTAAAATGCATTTTTCCTTTGCTTGGTTGTAGCTCAGTAACAGTGAAATGTTGTGGTGACATTTTATTATTTCTTATTTATTTATTCGTTTATGTATGTACGTATTTATTTATTTATTTATAGAGGGAAGGCTGTATTTCCATCATGTAAATTAATTTAACATATAAATTCAGTTTGGGATTCACCTCATACATGTAAGCAAACTGCCACCCCAACATACTGACATGATGAATCCCATTCCCTGCACTTTTCTTGCTGAAAAAATGTGTGTAGAGCTTCTGTGTTTAAGCTGGGGACTATCAAATGTATTGTCATTATTTTTACTGTTTATCTTTTCTTATTAGACTCTACGTTTATGAAGATAAGAGAACATATTTACTTGTTTAAGGATGTATCCCTAGCATAATGCCTAGTGCCTGTCACAGAGTAGGTTCTGGATAAATGCTTATTGATTGATTGATTGATTGATTGACTGGTCACCTATTCTCTCATACATACTATATTTATTCCACTTTCTTATTCATCCTGCTCCTTTTCCATAAATATACTTTCCTCAGTGCACAACATATTTTCTGATTGGCTTATTTAACTGATAGTAAATTTGAAATACAGGTACTTTTTGTCCTTTTTTTCACTGCAATTGGATTTTTGCTATGCTATGCACTAAAAGATAAAACCAACAATAATTAATTATGTGCTAGCTCTAAGAAGCAGTACAAGGTACTATGGAGATACAAAAATTTATAATCCACTGTAAAGTTAAATCCATAAAAAGTCTAATCTAGTTGACATAATAATATTTAATCAACTGAAGGATCATTTGAAAAGTAAAAGGTTTAAATAATAGTTCAAAACAAAGATAGAAAATCTGTAAAAATATGAAATTAACTTTACTTCTGGTATCAAATTGAGCCAAAATTGCAGTAGAAATTTGAATAAAAGTAATATCTTAGCATTTGACAAATCAAGGAAATCATCACAGAGGAGATGGACTGTGACCTCTTTTAAAGAATGGTGAGAATTGTGTAGGCACACAGGTTCCAAAACAGCAGCAACTCACTTCATGTTTATAATTTGAATTTCCTTATCTATTTACCTTATTTAAGTTTTTATTGTGTAGAATAAACCCCAAATAAAACTTGGTTTTAGATACTTTTAAACCTAGAAGAGGTTTTCTAACTAAGACCACCTTCTAACATATATCATTATATTTGTCAGGTACCATTTCAAAAGTCAGATTTTTCTAAGTCCCATCTCATTATTATTCTTTATTCATACTTCATTGAGGTTTGATTGGGCCACAAAAATGACATTTTTCCTTTTCCTCCCAAGTCCCAAACTGACCAAGAAACAGACATAAAGGATAATATACCTACAAATCCACACATCGTTTTCATTATTGAGATTGTTGATAAAGCACAGTGTGATCTGGGCATGCTGCAGTAATGGATTCCTAACATTGAAAAAGGACATTGAAAGATTTCTGACCTATTCACATGGCATGCTAGGCAACTACAGGCCCTCCAGTCTGGGGACTAGTACTTGGATAACTTATGACGTGAAAAAGCAGCCCACAAAGCAGTCCTCTGTTCAGGAAGACAAATCCTGAAAACAAGAAGAAATAAGAAGCTGAGATATGCCCACTACCTCTTTAATTAACCAATAAAAGAGATCACCTTTCTATTCAGAGTAGGAGTAAATGGGAGAGAAGGAGGGGCAGGAGCTAGGAGTGCCACGTTAATGGATAACCATCCACACAGAAGGAAACATCGAAAGTAGGAATAAAATTTTCCATGAGCACTTTTAAAAAAATAAAAATTTAATGTTTATTTATTTTTGAGAGAGAGAGAGAGAGAGAGAGAGGAAGAGAGGCAGAGTGTGAGTGGGGGAGGGGCAGAGATAGACAGAGACACAGAATCCAAAGCAGGTACCAGGCTTTAAGCTGTCAGACAGAACCGAGCCCTAAGTGGGGCTCCAACCCACCAACTGAACCATGAGATCATGACCTAGGCAGAATTCAGAGGCTCAACTGACTGAGCTACCCAGGCGCCCCTTCCCTGAGCACTTACATGTCTCTTCCTCCAGATCATTTTCTTCTGATGGAGCTAGGATTTTTGCTCTTGTTTGTTTATTTGCTTGCTTGATTTAATTTCAGAATGAAGTGCACTGTAATGACAAGACCATTAGTTTTGATGTAAGGAAAATATGGATTCATATTAATCAATTCTTGGCCTAACAAGTTTTACTCAATATTTTACAATGGTATGATTTAAACAAACCTTTTAAAATTGGAGAACATATCAGATGTATTTCCTCCAATATGATTAATTTGTATACTCTTAGTCTTTTCTTAGAATCATTCAGAAAATTTAAATATATGATAACGTATAAAATACCCTCTTAGGTGACTACAATCAATAGTATATCTTGGAAAGTACTACTTTTCCTTTGAGTATTTGGTTCTGAGAATCAATTAATACCGTGTGTGTGTGCCTGTATATATGTGCTTAATTGGATTTACTTTTGTGAATAAAAATGGAAAGCCTCCCTAAAGAGGTGACATGGATAGTTAAAATGAATTAAGCATGTGAAGACAGAACTCATGGAAGATACACAAGGCTTGGCTTTATTAAGGAACTGAGAAAGCATGTCAATGGGACAGGATTAGACTGAGTTAGAGTAGCAATACTAAGGAGTAAAGTTGGAGAATTAGTCAGAATGGAGTTAATCAGACTTATTGATCATGGAAAGAAGTGTAGATTTTGTTTTAAGAGCAATAAAAACCCATTGAAGGCTTTAAGCATGGCAATGAAAGAATCTAATTTACATTTTTAAAGGGGTGTTTCTCTATACAAGGCTGAATGGCTAAGAGAAAAACAAAGTGGAATGAGGGATTTTATTAGTCAAGAGGAAGCAGATTTTGGTTTGGATGAGTAAAAAGTTCACTAAAGACTTTGGTATTCCTTTAATATTTTATAGCAACTTCCTTACCAGGGAAAATCTTACTTAGTTTCAAGTTTCAGCATTAAGATGCTACTAAGAGAAAAGATTAAATTATCAAAAGAATAAACTTGAGGACAATGGCAATTTTTATGGAAAACTTAGTCTCTGCAAGTTCCTTTTTAAAATTATTTTTTATTAATATAAGAGTCTTTTAAAATGAAAACTATAAAGGACATCAGTAAATCTATAATTAAGATTATTTTTTTCCATTGAAATGGGCCCATATCTGCTAATAAGATTAATGTATGTTTTTTGGTGATACTCTTAACATTTGTAATTCTTATAGTTGTGATGTGCTTGAATTAAGCTAATTTAGGAGAAAAATAAATGAAATTTTCAAAGATACAACTTTGCATTGAATTAGTCACTTTTTATTCATTTCCATGAAGCCTGATGTGAGTCAGAGTAAAGACAAAAACAAAAAACAGTAACAACCAAAAAATCCCAATGTTATCATTTAGTTGTTATCTGAGACAACAGAGTTGATACATCATAAGTAGGGGCTAGATAACATGGAAGGATAGATAAAACAAGGTTAAAGAAAAACTCCATGTGGATTAAGACTATGAGAATAAGTTAGAGAAGCCAGAATACTCCCTACAATTTATTTAGTTATTTACTTTTTACCCACTTGTACCTAAAATAGGATCCATCAAGATTAAACATAAAAACAAGTTAAACACATGCACATACACACACACAAATGAAACCTGATTTTCTGACTCCACAGAAAACAGCAATACAGTAACTGAGCCATTGGGCAGCCCCTAATCAGACATCAATGAAACGAATCACTGGTGTTCTCCATGAAAGATACAAGGAATTTGACAGGGATTTCTCCCTCAGAGGCCTCCTCTGTGCCTGTCCCTGCCGCATCTACACATTAAGAATAGTTGAAACAACCCCCATGCAGCATATAGGAAAAGCACTACCATCAATGTATTTATCTAAGTTAGATTCCAGGCACTTGTGAGAGGTTAAGTAGAAAAATATGTTAGATCACAAGAATTATTTGGAGGTCTACTTTTCACATAACAAATTGATGATACCTGTTTATTTTACTTCTTTTTTTTTAATGTTTATTTATTTTTGAGATAATGTGAGAGAGCTGTCAGCCCGGAGCCCAACATGGGGCTTGAACTCATGAACTGTGAGATCATGACCTGAGCCAAAGTTAGATGCTTAACCAACTGAGCCACTCAGGCACCCCTCTCCTTCTGTGTAAAGTTACAGATCCAAAGAAAACAGAGAGTACTTGAAAATTCATTGGAGTGTCATCAAAATTTAGAAAGTCTGTAGAACAACTTTAAATGAATAAAATCTTTCCTAATTAAAGATATAAAAAGGTAACATTAAAACTAAAATTATGTATGACTGTCTTTAATTTATGAATGTATTCTAAAAGAAATCAAAATAGAAAATGTATTTGCTGACTTTTCTCAAAGGTATTATTTACAATACATTTAGAAAAATCTACCACTACATATCTTTATGTTGATCCAACTGTGTATCGATACTACTTTTATTTTGTTGCTGTTCATAATTAATCAGATTTAGTAATATTGTTGCAGGATTTTTTTTTTACCTCAATTCCCGGGGTTCCTCATCTTGCAGCTTCGAAGAATAAAGAGGTGGACACAAAATGAGTAGCAGGCAAAAGTTTATTACAGTATAAGATCAAAAAGGAAGAATAGTATGAAAACTGTCTTTATAGAGAGGGGACATTTGAAGGTGAATACCTGCGACTATAGACAAGGGGCCTTGTCTTAGAAGGTTCTCATCGCCCCCTCCCCTTTTTTTCCCTCTCGTTCCTTCTCAAGTACTACCCTTCCTTATTGGCTTAATAACTCTAGCTACTGGGTTTTCCATTCCTGATTGGCTCAACTCCATTGTGGGAGAGATGGTCAATGGCCATACAGTTCCTTGTGGGTCACAGGTTTTATGGTCTACTTTTTTTAGGCAGGTGTTTTGTCAAATTCCTAAGGGGAACTTGAGGGGCAGTAGGTGGTGTCTGTTACATTCTTAAGAGGAGCATTATGCCTGAGGGGGTTTGCTGTGATCAGACACTCCCAGCATTGTTTCAAAATACGTGTTTTTCCCCAACCAGGGAACTCATGTCCTAATTTTCCCTCTCTGTCTATTTTACCCTATCTTTTCCCTATCATAATATTAAATTTTATATTTAATTTGGGAACATTCTTAGTTAAGGAGAAATTTCTTATAACATTTACTGATTTCAAGAGTGTAGGTGTTACTAAGAATTAATTCAGAAGATTGTACTAAAAAGCAAGAAAGTACAGCAATAGTTACTTGTTTGTTTTTATTTTAGTACAATCTCTTAAGAATTGACAATTATGATTGTTAAGTGCTATTTTCATCACTCAATAGATCCATTCATCTGCTTATAAATTACTAATTTCATTTTTCTTCAAAAGTATACAATTTATTCTTAAAAGGAGAGAGGTGGTCATATGTGTCATATGTACTAGTAAAACGAGAAAAACACAAATTAAATATATCATTAATTTACTTCAAATTTCACAAATAAAATGAATTTTTTATTATTTAAATTGTCAGTGATAACATGGTAAATAGACTTCATTCTGTTAGTGACATAAATGCAAAATTAAATGCAGATTACATTTAAATAGCAAATTATTTTGTATAACTCATTAATATTAAAGCCATTCTATGTTCAAATTAGAGTAAGGGGTAAAATACTATATATGCTATAAAAAGTACTCTAAACAATTTATAATTAAGTAGATGAAATTTCAAAAGCATAATTAATGGTTAAAGAATTTAATAACAACAAAAAATGTTCTTTGAAATAGGTAAGCAGTGTTAAAATGAGTCATAAGAATGATTACTTCCAGAAGATAATCTAGAAAAATATTATGAGTGAGAAAACACTGATTTAGAACCCAAATTTTAGCCTTTGAAATCCTAGTAATTTTGAATAATCAGAAATAAGAGGTAGAGAAATTACATATAAGAACAACTTTGTAAGTAAACTGAAGGCATGCAAATAAAAAGAAAAATAACCTTCAAGTTGTTTGTAACACAGAAATGTCTAAAAGAGAGGAAGAGCATGAAAGGAATATTGGGAAGTTGGATTATTAAAGTTCTTAAATACAAGGCTAAGATATATATATATATCTTATATATATATATATCATATATATCATATATATATATCTTATATATATATCTTGTATATATATATCTTATATATATATCTTGTATATATATATATGATATATATATATCTTATATATCGTATATATATATCTATATATATATTGTTATAATCTAAGGGACAAATGACAAGGATAAGTAAGGTTTGCATTTGAGTTTGTTTAGGATGACAATAATGAGTTCAATCTTCTACATTTTCCCTTAAATGTTTGTACCTTGCAGATGGTTAGACATGTGGACCTTCATTTCTAGTTGTGATAGAGACTGAATATTCAGTCTCTGAGAGAAAGGGTCAGAGGAATTCATTGTAATCTTGTGACAAGTCTAAATCATTGAGGAAAGCATGCAGTCACACAAGGGCTGTGACCAATAAGTGAGTTTGGCATTGTGGTGAAAATGAGATAATCCCAAAGTAGAGCAACAGTTCTAATAGTGGTAGGAACTGAAAAGCAAAAAGTAGTAACTGGATGTATGAAGGGAATATTTGTAAGAATGAGACAGCAAAGGAGACTAAAGTATGAATGTTGTGGAGGCCAAAGAAAATGGCTGTAGGAGTTTTTAAGAAGGAGGTAAATAGACATAGGTATCAACTCAGTAAAATGCTGCAGTATAAGTGGAAGTAAAGAGCAAGGAATAATGGGGAACAGGAGGTTTACTAGAAGTACAGTTATTTATTTATTTTTATTTTTATTTTTATTTTTATTTTTATTTTTATTTTAAGTAAGCTCCATGCCCGACATGGGGCTTGAACTCACAACTGTAAGAACAAGAGTCACATGTTTGGGCACCTGGGTGTCTCAGTTGTTAAGCATCTGACTTTGGCTCAGGTCATGATCTCACAGTTGGTGAGTTCCAGTCCCACATGGGGTGAGCACAAGCCCTGCTTTGGGTGAGCTCATGTTCCACTTCAGGTGAGCATGAGCCCACCTTGGGTAAAAACAGGAGCCCCAGGTGAGCCCCGCTTCTCTCTCTCTCTCTCTTTCTCTTTAAAAAAAAAAGTCACATGTTCTACTGACAGAGCCAGTCAGGGGCCCCTAGAAATGCATTTAATGATACCTGTGTGGCCTGGCCAGAGTTCAGAATATGGATACACATGCCTGAAATGCTACCCAAAACTTAGTTAAGTCCAATATCTGGCAAACTCAAAGAAAATGTACTTAATATTGCCTTTTCATTTTTTATTCACATTCAGATGGAATCTTTCATCTTCAATTAGATTGTAAATCACAAACAAATATGACACTCAAGGAATTGATGAAGAAACTAAATTTCAGGAAAATAACTCATTAAAAATTTCTGACAGAAGAGTAACTGGATGTGAGTGAAAAATTACAAATGTGTCATTATCGAAGAGGATAATTTAGCAAAGGAATTCTATCGCCTAGAATATATTTTACTTGAACTATTCCCAAATTCCACACTGTAAAATTTTATTGACTACCATTCTCACATAATGGTAGTAATGTGGATTATCATTTATCTCTGATCTGGCTATGGAAAGAAGAATACCATGGGCTTTAATGATTTTTATTTTACTACAGTATATTATAATTACTATTCAAAAGGAGGAAAAAAATCAAACAAAAATATACTTCACCACAATGTTTGCTAAGTAGAGTAACTTGCTTCTTTAACAACACCTGGTTAAATGAGAACTGACTCTATAAATAATCACATTTGCTGATGTTTAGAATGTAAAACATATAAGAAAATTGAAAAAATAATAAATTCATGAGCAAGAAAAAAATTTAATTTAACATTAACTGCATAGGGTGACTTTAAAAGACAAGGTATATTGATTGTTTACATTAACAAAGTAGGCATGATCTCGTGCATATATATTCTAAGTTAGTTACATTTCGATGACTATTAATTCCTGGTGTAAAGACTATAATTCTTAGACATTAAATATAAGTAGATTTTATCACAAAGAAGTGACAACAATGTGAAACATAAAGGAAATAAGAAAGATTTTGACTAATACTTGGAAAAATGACTCTTTATATTGAAACAAAATACATGAGAAACTGTAATGTATTTTTAAAATAATTTATTTTCTTATAATCAATCACTTCCATATTGTACTGTTTTATAATATATTTTCTGTTTAAGAAAATTATAATTTCAAAGATTATATAATACAATTAGCTGTCCTTTTGTTTTATTTTATTTTTCAGTTTTGTGTTTGCATATTTAGAATATACTCTACACGCATGTATTTGCAAAAACTGAAATTCCAGGTCAATTTTAAGATTGAATAAAATTTTTTGGGAAAAATATTTTAAGTGTAAAAGAATGGAAACATATTGTACTGAAAACATACTGAATTGCTAAAAGAATAGATTTTAAAAGTCATCATAGCAAGAAGAAAAAACAATTTCTATCACTAGGTGTGGTGGTGCATGTTAACTAGGCTTACTGTAGTGATCATTTGGCAATGTATGCAAATATTGAACCATCTCGTCATACACCTGAAACTAATCAACTGTTATATGTCAATTATATCTCAATTTAAAAAACAAGACTAGAAAGAGATCTCTGCAAAACCCCACATTTTCATGCTGTGCATAAGGAGACATATTCTATCTTTTACACAAATATAACATTGTATCTGCTCACTCAAGCCATTTTTGAACCTGTTGGGAGTCTGTCTGGCTTTCTACAAAGACCTCATTAAGTATGTAATAAAGAGGCGCCTGGGTGGTTCAGTTGGTTGAGTGTCGGATTTCAGCTCAGGGCACGATCTCGTGGTTTCTGAGTTCGACCCCGTGTCAAGGCTCTATGCTAACAGCTCAGAACCTGGATCCTGCTTCCGATTCTGCGTCTCCCTCTCTCTCTGTCCCTCTCCCCTTCATGCTCTGCCTCTTTCTCTCAAAAGTAAATAAACGTTAAAAAAATTTTTTAAGTATGTAATAAAACTTTGTATCCCCTCTGGAACATGTATAGTGATATCAGTCTGAGCATCCAAACAAAATTTTGGTTTGGGACATGCATCTCATCTCTGTGAAGTCACTATAATGCTTCATAATTGGTTATACAAATACAATTTTAATAGTATTTGATTATCCACTCAGTTTTAAAACTATTATGAATAACTCAAAAGAGAGGTGAAGCAACCTAACACGAAATTCTGGATTCAGTTCAATTTACTTTATTTTTATGGCTCCGTGATTTTGGTGAATGACTCAATTTTTTAAGCTGATGAAACTTTTTGCTGAACCTAATATAAACATCTATGTTTAGATGTTTTTTAGTGTTTATTTTTGAGAGAGAGAGAGAGAGAGTGAGAGAGAGAGAGAGAGAAACATGAGTGGGAGAGGGACAGAGAGAGAGGGAGACACAGAATCCAAAACAGGCTCCAGGCTCTGAGCTGTCAGCACAGAGACCCACACAGGGCTCAAACCCATGAACTGCGACATCATGACTTGAGCTGAAGTCGGATGCTTAACCAACTGAGCCACCCAGGTGCCCTAAACAGTATGTTTATATGGAGGCTGCCTAAAGTATACAGCTTCTTGGTGTCAGTTTTACAACTTTAACAATAATGTTTTTGATACCATATTCCAGTAACACCTGCTCTAATGTAAATGTGGGAAACTTACAAAATAAGGGATGAAATAATTTCTGATAAAAAAGTTGAAAGTCCAACATGCATAAAATAAGTTCTATAGTAAATAGAATTCTTAATAAAAATATAAATCTTCTAACACTTGGGGCACTTCAAGTTAGCATATGAGTCAACATTGATGCTGTCGTCATTAAGAACAATTAGTGCTTAATGTGTGTCAAGACACAGGAGGAAGAAAATTTTGTTAGGACTCTTCTGAATGAAAATGTTTAGTTCCTGTGAGCAGCTGCCCTTAAGGCTTGACTTTCACTTTAGTAGAATGAATGCCCTTTCATTTCTCCCTCCATCTAAATACAAGTCCAAAACAGTATTTCAGAATGAAATCTGAAGAGGAACACTAAAGAGCCAGTGCAGGCCAGGGGAAGCAACAGTAATTACCCCTCGAGTTGTTTTTATCGTTTACATGAGAATAATCAATTGACCACTTGGAGTAATCAGGCAGTCAGCAGGGAATCTCTCCAGTCTGGACAAGTCAGTGAAGGTACAGCCCAGACTTGCACTTGTATTATCTGGGGCTCTCTGACTCTGGGTGGGAGCCACTGCAAGGCACATCCACTCTTGATGTGTCTAAACCCAGCCAACATCAGGGAGCCAAATTTCATCACTCAACTCCGCCTGTGTGAATTTGCTCGTAAAATTATAAATTTGAACCACATAAAGTTGCTATTTTGCAGGTCAAAAACATTAAAAAATCAGCATTTTTTTAACAGATCAGTAATATCTTTCCTTTTGATGTAATAAAAGTAATTGATACCTCTTTCAGTGTGACAGAGCAATGACCTCATTATAATTTTAACTCTGCAGCTCAAGGCTTGTGCCACTAGAATTATTTTTTGTATACTAATAAAGTATCTCAAATAGTAAAGAGTCTGATAAATAATCAAATTAATCAATAACTTATTACTACAAGTCAAATTTCTCTGAGTTTATTAAAATTTTGTAACACAAGGGGAGTTTAGAGGAAAACTGACCTGTTTATAGACATTTAGCTATTATTTGAAATCTAGATACTCATAAGTAGTCAATGAATGCTAAATATAATTTTCACAATGATATTATTGAATATTTTTCTGGGTTAAATTTTGTATAAGAAAATTCCTATGAGACTAATTTAAATCAAAATCACTTATGAAGCAGCTATAGAGTGGCATCTCAAGAGTTGAATAGATTGATACTTGGAAAAACTCAGTATTTTGTGGCAGGTTGTTAGAAAATGAGACTTCCAAAAATGCTGTCAGAAGAACTTTAAGATTTTAGAATAACCATTCAGCTTGGGGCTTGGAAGCAGGTAGATACATACTTGAAGTAAATTATCTGTACTGGTAATCATAAAAAGTCAGGATGCACAACAAATAAGAATTTATTACCATTGCAAAACCTTCAAAGTATCTCCTGATAGGGCATGCTTTTGATGATAATTGAGGTACAGATAAGATACCCATATTTTTCAAATGCTAATATGTATGTATCTTTGGTCTTCTGTTTTAATCAGACAAATGACATTCAGTGAGCTAATTTATATATATTTAAAAAAAAAGCAACACCGATCTTGGTCTTCTTGCAGTTCAAAGCAAGAGGGGGCCAGTAACAAAACAACTTTTAACATTCCACTCTTCACTCATCTTTATTGATTTACGTCTTGTTTTCAATAACCTGGCCAATAAATGATCCACTCTTTGTTTTAAAAATTCAATTTAAGAAGATATAACCAACTCTCTCGATACATTTCTTGGCACTTAGTATTAATACTTGTGTCGGGCATTTCTTTTTATAAATTTTTGGGGTGAATAAGGCTTACTCTTGGCTGCTTTCCTTGTATGTGACCTGCTCTTGTCAGCCAAACTCTGTGGCACACATACAGCGAACATTACGTAGAGACTACTGTCTGGCAAGACAGTGAAAAGTAGACCAAACACACTAGGTCAGACTCTCCCTGAGGGAGGGGGACTTGAGATAAAGTGTTGAAGTCAGAAACAAGAATGTGGAGTATGGAAGAGGATCTACCCCCCACAGGTGTATATGAGGGCCAGCTGCCCATGAGGACGAGGGCTACAAGGGTAGTACAGTGCCAAATGCTTCAATGATGCAAAAGGAAGAATGATTGACCAGTTTAAACAACCTTTTAGCTTGTCTGTTCAGGGTTGGTTGGATGAATGCATCACTGTGCAGGCTGATTGTTTAATGCCAGGTACATTTTGATTTTTAGGAACTGTGTTGGCCTATTAAGTCAGTTAGCTTGAGTCTAGAGAGTATAACTTGAGTCCCCATAGCAGTGAAACTATAACTGCTTTCTATCGATTTTAACTAAGTTTCAAAAACTAGTTGCCCACTTTATATTCTCTTAAGACTTACCTAGTTGCTATCTTTAATTTTTAATAGTGTACAGGCTCAAGGCTCTAGAAGTTATCAACTTCACGAAGCCCACATTTCCTTAACTAAAGGAACTAACTCATCTCTCTTGATTGAGCTGATTAATAGGAATTTTAAAGCAGGTACACGAAAGTGTTGTTCTTATCTTCATACTAGATGGGTTTGAATTAAGAGCCTAGTATCTTTAAATAAGGGAAATGAGAGGGCTTTAAAATGATAAAAATTGGAATCAACAATATGTAATTGTTATGATTGTGCACAAAATACATGGGTATCAGCATTCATGAAGCAAAAAATAGAGATATTTCAAGCAGAAGTTGAAACAAACCCATTTACCCCTCTCATATATTGTTCAACATTATTAAGAATCTAAATGCAATCAGTATACAATTTAAAAGTTAAAGAAATTTATATGCATATCAAACTCTATGTCACTGAAACATAATATTTTTGAATGTCTATGGAACCATGAAAAATTGATATATATTTGATTATAAAAACCCAGATAGCCTAAAAGTAGGTTAAGTCTACATTACTAAAATAAAATATTATTAAATACTAAAACAGAAATCAAATACTATATTAAAAAACAATCTTATTAAACTTAAACAGAACACTTTTGCAATATTTAAAGAAGATATCACAAAGTATTTGATAAATAAATTAAATGAATAGACTACACATAATTATGTTAGGATTTAGCAAATTCAGTCCTCAGAGAAAAATTAATAGCCCCATTTATACTTTTTTATACTAGTAAAAATATGAAAATTAGTGAATCAAGTCTATAAATCAAAAGAAAACTAGAGAAGAGAATACAGATGAAAGCAGAAATTAATTAACCACAAAACTTTAAAAAGTGGAGCTGATGGATATGCACAGCTATTGGCTTACTGAAAAAAAAAAGAAGAGTAGAAGTTAATATTTATTTCCACTATAATTCTATACTATATTAGTAGTAATTGACAACTGGGAATTTTAATTTATAAAATTACCATACTCAAAATGGATCATAGACTAAAACATATCATCTAAAACTATAAACTTCTAGAAGAAATCTTATTTTTTAATTTTGTTAACAAAAGATTTATCCAACTTGACACCAAAAGCAGGATCTTTAAAAAAGTTAGATATTAAAAAAAATTAACATTTATCTATTTTTGAAAGAGAGAGACAGAGCACTAGTAAGGGGAAGGGAAAATCTGAAGCAGGCTCCATCCAGGCTCTGAGCTATCAGCACAGAGCTTGATGCGAGATTCAAACCCAACAGTGAGATCATCACCTGAGCCAAAGTTGGGTGCTCAACTAACTGAGCCACCCAAGCATCCTAAAAAAGTTGGATTTTTTAAAAGTTAAGTGCTTCTGCTCTTAAAATACACTGTAAAGAGAGGTAAAGAAAACATTTGCTATTACATGTCTGATAAAATACTTGTATCCAGAATATGTAAATAATTCCCAAAATTAAATAATAAAAATTGAAGAAACTAATTTAAAGTGTACCTAAGATTTGAACAGCTACTTCACCAGGGAAGATACCAAGTAAGCAGAGAGAAAGATATTCAACATCATCAAGTCATTATGAAAATACCAATTGAAACCATGATGAGACACCACATCTATTAGAATGACCCTGTTAAATATTGGCAAGGAAGTAGAACTACTGGAATAATCATATCATTGCTGGAAATATAAGATTTATATCTTTGAAAGTCAGTTTAGCAGTTTTCTGGAAAGTTAAACACATACCTAATATATGCTCAATCTATTCCACTTCAAGATTTATACAAAAGAAATGAAAGCAAATTCCAATACATTGTGTACACATGCAAATGTTCATAGTAGCTTTATTCTTAATAGCTAGAAACTAAAAACAACACAAATGTCCATCACTAGTGAGTGAAGAAATAGATTGTGGTATATCCATACAGTGGAATGTAGCTCAGCAATACAATTTAAATAACTATAGTTATACACAAAAACGTGGATGGATATCAATATTATACTGAATGAAAGATAACAAAAAGTATGTATATTGTATATTTCTATTTATATGAAATTCTTAAAAACATAAACTCCTATATAGTGATAGAAAACATGTTACTATTTGCCTGTGGAGAGAGTATGGGGATGGGGACAAGGAAAGGCTAGAGGAAGGGATTGCAAAAGAGCACAAGAAAACTTCTGGAGGTAATAGTTATATTCATTATCTTGATTGTATTGATGATTTCTTTGGGTAGACAGATGATAGAAAGAGGATATATTAATAGTTAGAAATATATATACATAGGTGTCAAAAGTTATAAAACTATATGCAGCTCAGTGAATTTCAATCATACCTAAAGAAGGTTGTTCTAAAAATACTATGTCTGTAATAAAACCATTTGTGTTATCTGGTTGGCAAAGGTTTTATAAAATGTCACCTAACTGGTTAAGTCATCGGAAAGTAAAGTCCCATTATTTTTGCAGTTGTATGAATTCCTATGAATTCTAGAGTTTAAATTAGCTATATATATCAAATATATGAATCTCCCCTAACAGTAGTTATTCAACAGGATATTAATGTAACAGGATATTAAAATGAGAATCTTTCTCTCTCAGAGTTGACTGAATTTTCAGACTTGAAAACACTACAACTGTGGCAAGGTAACTCCATATCCAAAAACTAAATGTTAATCTGCCAGTATATGAAAATCTAAAATGCTATAAAATCCTTTTGGCTAACATTAACTGTCACTCACCTTGTAGGTATAAGTGTTGAGGTAAGAGGTTTGGAGAGGACGGTTAAGTTGGCACGTTGTGTATGGTGCAGGGAGCTGATAGCATTTTTCTTTTCTTTCTTTCTTTCTTTCTTTCTTTCTTTCTTTCTTTCTTTCTTTCTTTCTTTCTTTCTTTCATCTTGAGGAAAGTGAATGGGGATTCATAGGAACCACATCAACATCTTGACTTGTGTCTTGGCATTGTGAGGAGGTAGGACATGATGTTTATAACTTCGTGACTGCATTAATGACTAGGTAGATGCTTTGTTGGCTTTGCTGTAGATAAGTAAATAAACCTAATGGGGGATGGCTGCACTTTATGGTAGGACACGGCTAAAACTTAATGGATGTTCTGCTGTCCTAATCAACCCCAAGATACTTTTAAAAGGACCCTGAATAGAAAAAGGGGTAGAACTAAAAATCAGCATCTAAAATTCAGCAGAGAAAAAAAAACAGGACAGAGTTTTTATTTATATTTCATATACATGATTCTTATTATAATGTTTTGGAAGCTCCCTATGAAGTAATATTTAGCATTTTATCAAGATTACTTACATAGAGGAAAATGGTGAGTTTTTGATATATGAAAAGAAACTTGATGACTTTCTTTTATCTAGAACTATGAAAATCAATGTTCAATGATGCACAAATGTCAACCACAGTCCTACCAGATGCAAGTATGCATGACAACCGAAGGAAAGTCATTTAAAATAAGACAGATGACTTTTTCATATTTCCTCTAATTTTTAAAAACTATTTGCAGTTACTGAGTGAATTTTTTTATTCAGTGTGTACGTAGATTCCTGATAATACCATAGTCCTAGTAAAAGAGCAAATACGCAAGCCTGATTTTTCCACCCAAGAATGGACGGACATTTGAATTTGGGATTTGTCCAATTCCTTTTGTAAAGAAAGAGAAAATTGCTTTTTTGCCAACTTTTAAGTGTTTTTGCTTTATAGGTGTGTACTGGGTATAGGTGTGTTTGCTTTATAGGTGTGCATAAGTGTGTACTGGGGCCCATGGTTAATGCAATTCCCTGCATCGTACATGGCTTTCACTTTTCCTCTCACTCAATTGTTGTGCGATGCAAACAAGAAACAATCATAGTCTTAACTATGCAATATAGGAGAGACACTAAGCAAGTCAACGTATTTTAGGGATAATGTAAAATTTTTACAAAGTTATATGTTTTGTTATTATTTTGGCAGCAGGAAGTTAGAAGGGACAACGCATCGCCTCTTTGTGTACTCTAACAAATTTCATTCGGAATCATTTGTGGCGCCCCATGTGATTTCATCAATGCTTTGTTGGAAGAAAGCAGAAGCAGAACATGACAGCTATACACAATGCACCCATGGAATAGTCAAATTATTTTGTTTCCCAATGACTTCCTCAAGGTCCATACTTTGCTGCTGTAAATTTAGAAAATTTTCATTGATTTTTCAAGAAAATGAAAGCATTACAAGATTGTTATCATTTTGCATTTCTTGAAATAAATAAACT
The DNA here is from genome assembly GCF_027475565.1 of Acinonyx jubatus. Taxonomy (NCBI): domain Eukaryota; kingdom Metazoa; phylum Chordata; class Mammalia; order Carnivora; family Felidae; genus Acinonyx; species Acinonyx jubatus. Next base: position 89,923,989 of record NC_069385.1, on the reverse strand, counting down.
TTCATTAAATGGAACCCACCTGTTCCATACATCCTAGCAAACATTTAAACTTTCCAGCTTGATGACTTTACTCTTCAACTTTTCAGAGGTGGGACAAATTTCATTTCATTCCTATTTAATTTACCTTTATACATCCCAGTGGAACTAAAGTAGTGAGATGTCAAGGCAGGGGCTCAAGCAGTCACCCTGCAAATCTTCTAGTTATTTCCTCTGAATCTTTAGCAACCACTAACATATATATAGATTAAAAAAAATAGATGAAATCTTATAAGACAAAAAATATCACTAACATATATATATATATTAGTAGAACTTAAGAGAAAATCTATAGACTACAGATTCTAAAGTAAAAAGTATAGTTAGTTAACACAATTTAGTGTCTGGAAATAACAATTATTTTATATTAAAAAAAACTATGATGTGTGTATGTAAAATATCTCATATATACAAATATACACAAAGAAACATAGAGAGTTTCTTATAAGAATAAATAAAAGTGTTTTATTTAATTGTAATTCATTACCTGATTAGAAGAGTATATTTGAAGATCTAATTTATATTTGTAATTATGTTAAATATAAATAAAGCTTTAGAAAAATGCATCTATAATGAAGTGGCAATCATATTTTATTCACTCATATTTTTCAAGATATCTTCAATAAGACTCAAGAAGATGTAGACACTATGAGACAAAATCCCAATCAAAAAAGTTTTATAAAAATTGAAAATAACAGGATTTATTTAATGACCATTCTTAATATATATTGGACACTGCTAGATTTCATAATGAGATTTTTATTAATACAAAATTGGACAATGTTGTGGTCTAAAAATAAATATACTCTCTATCTTTGGGAAATAGTAATCATGAACAAATAAAGCAACTTAGGACCATAGTGAAATATAGTAAAATAAAACTCATACCAAATTTTGAAAAATAACCCTAAAATATTGAGTGTAATAACCCCTAGAAATATCTGTATTCATCAAGGAGCCCAATTGGCCTAATTTAACCTTGTTAACTGTGCCTCAACTGAATTGACTCTAACTTGGCCTCCTTTGGCATAGCTAGGCTTGAGCCCCTGTCATATATTTCTGTGCTTAATTTAGGCTGCAATTTCTCAGCAAATATGGTGTATCATTTTTCTACTCAGGTCTACATCTGAGTGTGATCTTGAATCATGGGAAATTCTGGATGGGTTTTTCCATGAAACATGCAGTCAAGAGAAACTTGTGAGGGCGGGTGACAATGTGAACCTACTTTCCAATTTTCTGCCTAAACCCTTCACACTAACCTCCTACTCACCAACACAAGTCTCCAATTCCCCAACTCTGCTGGATGGACTAGCAGTGTGGGGTTCCCTGTCATGTGGTGTTCATTATGCATTGTTTAAAGGAACTCAAACTCTCTATATCATTTATTTATTTATCTGTCTAATTCATCAATCTATCAATTAAAAAGCTGCAGCTGTTTCATAAATGTCATTTACTTAAATTAACATGTGTCTACATGCATGAGTATTTATTTTTATAGAGTTTACTGTCATCATATTCATAGTTTTAAATTTAGCAACGATGAAGTTAGGAGCTAATATGTAGTATCATTATGTATAAATTGCTTATAATCCAAGTTTATTAAATTTTGTGTTCAAAGTCATTTTGACAATATTATTTATGGTATTTTAGGAGCCCAGGCAGACTGCCTCATAATGTAACACAACAGCATATTAATTATTTTGAATTTAAGTTGCCTGGGAAACACTCAGACCCTCATATGTGCTCCCAAAACCAGGAAATAAATTTCCCACATGAAAAGTACCCTCCCTGTAATAATAAGTAAAAAGGCATTCTTACTACCAGATCCAGGGACTTTAAAACAGAAAGCTGTAGAAACAAATCTTGTTACATTTTTTACTAACCTATTACCTCAGTCCAAATTCCACTTAGAGGTCCTTACTAATTAAGTTCCCAAATCCCTTTTTTTCTTTTTTTTTGCATTTATTTATTTTTTGAGAGACAAAGTACAAGTTGGGGAGGGGCAGAGAAAGAAGGAGACACAGAATCTGAAGCAGGCTTCAGGCTCTGAGCTGTCAGCACAGAGCCCGACGTGAGACTTGAACTCACAAACCGTGAGATCATGACCTGAGCCGAAGTCGGACGCAGTCTGAGCACCCAGAAGCCCCTAAATCCCTGTTTTCTTTATCCTATCAATGTCTCACAAATTTATTGTCTCTCTGTCTAAAATATATATAAAGTGCTTGCCTTGGTCATTTCTTTCAGTCTCCATTTCATTATTGTGTCCCCATGCTTGCATAATAAAATTTTGGTTTTTTTCTTCATGTTAATCTGTCTCATGTCAATTTAATTCCTAAATCAGCTGGAAGAACCTTAAGAAAAGAAGGAAATTTCTTCCTCCTCTATAGTACCTTTATATAATAATAATTTAAAAAATTACTGCACTGGTATTAAAACAATACAAAAAACTTCATCACAAGACCTTAGAAGACTTAATACATTTTTAGCATTTTATCACCTTTGTCAAAAAAGGTAATGGAAGTAAGAACAAGCACCTGTCGTGAAATTTGATCTCATTCCGTATAACAGTGAGCTCTGATATTGGCTAAACTTTATATTGTTCTGCCTATTCGTCTATAAAATAGGAACCATAATATGTTCTATTTGCATCACTGCAATGTTAATGAGGATTAGTGAATCAATATATAAGTCAAGTGGTCTTAGGACACAATTTGGTTGTAAAGAATCACTTCATAGTTGAGAGAGTTATATGATGTAGAACAGGCTTTATTGAGAATAGAGTATGTTTCACTGATTTTGTAAATTGCCCCATTACATATCAGATTTCACTTTTTCCAGTTTATTGACAAGAAATAATCTTCAAAAATGGACATGGGACATTTGTCAATGTCTATCTGTATCATACAATTGCAACTAAATAGGCACGGCAAATACATTTCAGTCAACTGGGCATTTCATACATGTTAGCCAATGTGATGATATATAGGATACAGGGAGGAGATGGGCCATTTGTGATGAATTCAATTGACTTCATTCCACACCAATGGACTCTGAATAGCTGAAGGTACCCTCCCTCCTGCAACCAATCTACTGGCTAAGATTGACCAACTGCTTTAAAATAAGATGTAACAATTATCCTTTCATATGTTTTATGTGAGCATGTCCACTTGTGAGAGGAAAGTTATGAATTATTGACACAGTTGTTTTTCCCCTTAATAAGGGAGGATATTTTTTAAACATTCTGACACTTTATTTCCACCTGTAAGATATAATCAGTCTCTCCAAAACTTTACTAGAACTCTTTCAGGCTTTGATAAAGGTGTTTACTTTATGAAAAAAAAAGTGCTTATTGAAGAATAATAACTTGTGAATGCCTTTCTTAAAATCAACAAGTCAAATGTACAAATAAAGTAACTAATATTTTTGTTAATGGGGTTAGAGCAATCAATTATTTTATATAAAAAGGTGACCTAGGATTGTCCTCTGTGCTGTTGTGACATTTTTTATTAATGATAGTCCAAAAGCAGATTTATCAAAATCAGTTTTGCATATTCATTGTTGTTACAATGGGTATCAAGAGATAGATGATATTTCATCTTATCTTAAAAGATATTCCTTCAGAAGTTATCAGCTTTATTCCCCAACTTATTCTGAAGAATTTATACTTTGGTAGGCAAAGGACTAAAAGAACCTAAAGCCTACCTATCTTCTAGATTCTGTTCTGGAATTGCGCTTCTGGGTATACTAGATTGTTTTTTTTTGGCCAGAGGACAACTTGTGTGGCTAGAAGCTTTGCCACTTTTGAGTACACCGAGATAACATGTACAATCTCTTTCTTTCCCTAAAGAAAGAAGCTTTGGGAGCAGATATGAACGAAATCTTCTGCTTTATTTTTGTAAACAGAGACAACAATCCTGACAGCTCCACATAAACTAGTCAGCTTTCTCTCCACTTTTCACGATCCATTGCCTGTCTTAATGGTCATAAATCAGGAGTACTCTCATTTAGCTTATAGAATTCTACACTGATACTTACCTTTAGAACTAGACATTTAACATAAGCATATCTGGTATGTTTTAAATGAATATTTTAGTTAAATACTTAGTTTTTGATTTTATAAAGGGATATCATATCACTTAAATTATCATCGCCCATAGTTCAAATCTACATAATGAAGTAAAAAGAATCCTGAGAGCTAAATGATGCATGTCTGCTAACTTCTAGGAATTCGGTAGATCAAAAATTCTTACTAAGACTGAGGCTGGGGGGAACTGGGTGTCTCAGTTGGTTGCCAGGCCAACTCTTGATTTCAAATCAGATCATGATCCCAGGGTCATGGGATCGAGCCTACTGTTGGGCTCCACACCAAGCACAGAGCCTGCTTAAGATTGTCTCTCTCTCTTTCTCTCTCTCTCTGCCCCTATGTCCCACTTGTGCTTGATTTCTCTCTCTCTAAAATTAAAAAAAAAAAAGACAGAGGCTGATAGAAGTATCATATTCACATGTTTGTTATTTGAGAATATGTTAATTAGAGTGTAGAACCATGAGTAAATCAAGAGTCCGAATTACAATAATATTTAGGGGTCAGTGATGGATCTGGATATTTTGTTTATGTGTTTTTTTTTCTATTAGTAAGTCATCTGGAATTTATATTATACAAAACTTCTTTCACAAGCAGAATTTTTAGTTTAATTTGTATTGATTGTTATCTCGAGCATTTTACTTCCAAATAAAGCACTGAAGATAGTCATTTTTTGGAATTAATTTGTAAACAACAAATTGCATCCAAATTACATCTCCCTTCTGCAGAAAAACTGGAATTTATTTTGAAAATCTTTGTTTATCAAATAAATGGAATCACATAAATCTTAGCAGAAAATAATTTAATTCTTCAATGTTAATTTCCATATATTATAATACAACTTTTTAATCACTGTTGCTAGATTTGCCAGTTATATATACACTATTTTAAAGTCATTGTTATTATAACTTATGTACAATAAAATTCACCCTAAAGTATTGAATTCTATTGAATTTTAGTGAATACTTATAGTCATGTAATTGCCATCACACTCAAACACAGAACAACTCCAACACTCCAAAAATTTACTTGTGGCCCTTTGAAATAAATCTCATGATTTGAACTCTACCCTGGTAACCACTGATCTATTTTCTGTCCCTATAGTTTTACCTTTCCAGAAGATCATAAAAATAGAACTAAAAAATATGCAGCTTTTTTAGTTTACCTTAGCTGAGCATAAATTATTGGTGGTCCAGGTATCAGTTAATTGTTCCTTTTTTTTTTTCATAGTAGTTTTCCAATGTATAAATGCATTGCAGTTGGTTTATCCATATGTTTGTTTAAGAGCATTTGGACTGTTACCCATTTTTGGCATTTATGAAATAAAACCACTATAAATGTTATAGGTAAGGACTGTCTATGGACATCAATATTCATACAAATTTGATTAATACTTAGGAGTGAGATCTCTGGAACATATGGAAAACACATTTAACTTTTTAAAAATTGGACAAACTGCTTCCCAAAGCTGTTATACCATGCTGAATTCCCACGAATAATGCTGAGAGCTCCAGTCGTTTCTCACCCTACTCAGCCATTATTATTTTCAGGGTTTCTTTAATTTGACAATTCTAATAAGTACTTAAAGGTAAATAATCAGGGTTTTAATTTATATTTTCTTAATAATTAATGATGTTGAGCATTTGTTCCTGTGCTTGTATGTTACCCATATATCTTTGATAAAGTATCTATTCAAGTCTTTGTCTACTTTTAACTGTGTTATTTTTTCATTCTTATCTGATAATTGAGTATACCTGTATGTGTGTGTGTCCAGCAAATTTTACTGTTAGTAAATTATATATGTAGATATTTGTTTTATGTGTATATTTTCCGAGTCTCTCAATTTTCTTTTCATTTGCTTAAGCATGTCTTTTGAAGGGCAGGATATCTATCTATATCTATATCTATATCTATATCTATATCTATATATCTATATCTATGTAGATATAGATATATAGATATAGATTTTTTAATGTTGAAATCTAAACAACACTTTTTTTTTGCCTTGATGAGGTGAGTATAAATTCCTTATAATGTTGAATAGAAATCATGAAAGTAGATATACTTGACTATTTCCTGATACTAGGTTAAAGCGTTTGTTATTTTATCATTCTGCATAGTGGGAGAGTTAGTCTTACCATAGGTGTCCTTCATTAGATTGCAGAAGTTTAATTCTTAATTTGCTTAGTTTTTTTGTGTTTGTTTTTGTTATTTTGTTTTTTATAAAGGTATGTTAAAATTTTTCAAGTGCTTCCTTTGCATCTAGTAAGATAATTATATGGGTTCTTAGCACGTTCATGTGGCTAAATAAATTTCTTTTTGAATGTTGAAACTACTATGCATTTCCAGGATAAAGCCCACTTAATCATACTTTTCATATATTACTGGATTTAATTTGCTAATAATTTTGTTGAAAATCTCTGAATCTATGTTTACAAAGAATATTAGTGTGAAGTAGTTCTTTTCTTTTTCTTCTTTCTGATTTTGGTGTCAAGGTAATGCTGACTTCATTAGATGAGTATCCCTTTCTCTTTGACTTTCTGTGAGAATTTGTGTAGAACTGGTATAATTTCTCCATTATTTGATTGAATTCATCACTGAAGTCATTTGACTATGAGATTAACTTTGTGGGAACATTTTTGACTAAGAATTTAGTTTTTTAAGAAATGTAGAACTATTATGATTAACTGTTTCTAAGTGAACATTGCTAATTTGTGTTTTTTAAGGGATTTGTCCATTTCAGCTATGTTGTCTAATTTATTGGCATAAAATTGGATATGATAGTTTCTCCTTTAAATATCTATGAATCTCTATGGTGATGCCTCCTCTTTAATTGGTGATATTGGTAATTTCTGTCTTCTCTGTTCTTTTCTTGATCAATCTAGTTATAATATTACCAAATTAATATTTTCAAATAATGCATTCTTGATTACATTGATATTCTCTATTGTTTTTAGTTTCATCAATATCTGCTCTATTTTCTTTTGCTTGTTTTGGGTTTATTTCACTCTTCCTACTTTGTTAAAAAGTTAGTCATGCTAATAGCTTGCAACTTTTTTATATAAATATTTAATATCACAAATTTATATTTAAATGCTGCTTTAGTTATGGTTTATAAATTTGGATATGTTGTATTTTTATTGTCGTTTATTTAAAAATATTTTCTAATTTCCATAGTAACTCCTTGACTCATTCTCTCTTATTTTGGCCCTATCTGCTTAAGAGTTGTTCCTTAGCTTCATTGATAGAGACTTTTTCTGCCTTGTAACTGATGGGTGTTCTGCAAGAGAGAATGTCCTGCCTCTTTCCCAGAAGGAGGAGACCTCTGATGAGATAGGGTTTAAGGGACCAGTACTGTTTCTTTCCCTTACAGAGTCTAGAGGTCTTTTCCTTCCCTTTCTTCCAACAACATGGGTCTTCACTTGAGTCCTCGGAGTGATGTGTTTGTTGCCTCTTTCTCAGTAGAGTAAGGCTGTAGCTCCATTTGAAGGAAGAGTCTGCAAATGGAATTAGGGATTCAGACCTTTTTTATCATTAATTTCCACAATGCCTCAATTCCCCAAATAGAATCTCCCCAGTGTTTCTCCTCAGTACCCTGTGGAAGTTGTGAAAAAGAGCCTACCAGAAAATGTGATTCCTCTTGTATCCATCTCCCACCACAACCCCAGAGTAATTCACACTAGTTCACATTCTGCTCTGAGCAGTTTATTAAAATGTTATCTGGTTTCTACTTGCTTACTTGTGTGATGGTTAGAACATTTTCCTTCCATGTTTTGCACAAGTGTGAAAACGTGCATGTGCCAGCCCACCTTGATAATTGGGGAGCTGCTTTTTTTGTTTGTTTGCTTCGTTTTGTTTGGTTTGTGGTGGGTTTTTTTTTTTGTTTGTTTGGTTTTGTTTGTGTTGTTTTTTGTATGCTGCTTGGGTATCCTGCAACCTCAGTTCTCATGGGTTGAAAGAAAGTCATGCACTTGTTCATCCAAACAAATCACTGTTAGACTGAGAGTGATGTTCTTTCCAACTTTTTACATCCCAGACAGAAGCTACCACCACCTTCACATTTAGATAGCACATAATCTAGGCAAAATTAATTTCTAATATAGGCATATTTCTTCCTTTTTTTCAAATACTGGGAATTACTGTGCTTTCAATATGGAAGTAAAAATAAAGACAACTAAATAATTATTTTGTGTCTACACAATAAAAATAACAATCTAACTCCAGTTAATGGTAACCCTTCTTATTTATCTACAGAATAGCCACAATTTTTTAGTTTTCTTGAACCCGGAAAGGTTCTTTAATATATTAAACTACTAAAATTTTTAAGAGGTCAGATCTTAAATATTCTCAATATGGTTTTATTTCTTTTCAGGGAATCTGATAATTAACAAAAATAATATTTCTAAAAACAAAAGACAGATTAATTAGTAGATTGTTCAGAACATATTACATATGGAATTTTATGGAAGCTATTACAAAAATAATAGCATGCTTCTAAAAAAATAACACATATTTTAATTATTACTAATTATGATCTTTAAACTATGGTCCCCGGATCAAATTCCTGACCTGATTTTGTGCAGCCTTCAGCTGATAAATGTTTTTAAATTTACTTTACATTTACATTACATTTATAGCATATTAAAACAAAACGAAATGAAGAAAAATATGTGACAGTGACTGTATATAGCCCTTTATGGAAAGATTGCTGGCCATTTGTATAAATAAAAATAATTGCATGAGTTTTATAATCATCAATATTATTATTCAGTAATTAATATATTTAACATTGAAACCATTAGGAGGGTACTTAGCATAAAGTTTAAGAGGGCAAGAACTGGATTAAAATTGTCTGAGTAAAAATCTTCTGTCTACCATTTTTTTGTTGATTGATCTGGGCAAATCTATTTAATTGGCTTTTCCTTGTATTGCCTCATCTGTGTAATGAGGCTAATAATACTAGGTATCTCCTTATTTAATGGTAAAATGTAAGTGAAGTACTGTAGCAAAAGCACTTAGCACAGTTCCCAACATATGTTAAGTATTAGTTATACATTTAAACAAATGAAGGAAACATACATCACATTTCAAATTGTGGTAATGACAAAGATGTGAAGGTTATAGCTACGAATCACAAAAATAGTGGTAAGCAAAAAAAAAAATCCTCTATGTTAGTACTACTTACTTAAGAAAATACATCTACCATTTTGGATGCTATTATTTGGGTACCTTTTGGGCACTACTTTTTATATTTTCTAATTTTGCCACTCAGAGCAAAAATGAAAACTCCATGACAGCAGATTCTTTTAATTTAAACAAAAATTTTTTAATGTTTATTTACTTTTGAGAGAGAGACAAAGTGCGAGAGGGGGAGGGGCAGAGAGAGAGAGAGAGAAAGAGATACAGAATCTGAAGCAGGCTCCAGGCTCTGAGCTGTCAGCACAGAGCCCTAAGCAGGGTTGGAACTCAGGACCGCAGGATCATGACCTGCGCTGAGGTCGGACGCTTAACCGACTGAGCCACCCAGGTGCCCTGACAGCAAGGATTCTTATGTAATTTTTTTTTGCTTCCATAGATACTGACACATAGTAGATGTTCAATATACATTTATAAAATAACTGAAGAGAAATCTTGTTAGGTGAGCATTATAATTAGTCCTACTTTACTCAGATACAGAGGGATTAAATGACCTGAATATAAATAGATACTTAAAATATATGAGAAATAAAAATGAAACTACAAATCTTGATTTTAAAGCTCAGAATTTTCATATTACACTCCAACTTCCATGCTTAGTCCATGGTGCATCATTGAAGCATTTATAAATTTTTAAACTTTTAAATTTCTTAATCCATTACTGCAGTTAAGGAGACTTTTCTTTATGTAGGCTACCATAGCACAGCTCTCCAAAGAGGAGGAATCTGCAATCTTCCCAGTTAGGTTTTTATAAAATAAAATTTTGGAAAAATCATTATTGATTCTACTACATAATCTTCATGTTTAGAGCATCAGGCTTGTTTTGGCCATCATTGTGTCTTTACATCTGACATTGTACCTGGCAAAGGCAAGATGCTCAGGAGAATATTAATAAGCAAATTAGTTTGGGATTTATATATTATATATATTATATACATATTTATATGTATTATATAAATTTATAGATATAAATAATATTTATATATGTAATCACTTTAAGGAGACATATCTTCATTTCTGAGTATTTTAAACCTGAAAGGATGAGTTAACTAGACCAGAAATGGCAAAAAGAATATCAAGTCCAAAGATCATGTATCATCAGGAATATGGTTTAGGCACTATGCCTCTAAGTAGTTAGAGCCTAGGAAGCAAGAAAGTTACAGGTGTAAGATAAGATGGAAAGGAAAGTAGAGACTATGATGGGTCTTATGAACCATATTAAATATTTTGGAGCTTATCAGTAATAAATAATAAGCTTATGGAGGAACTTCAGTAGTCAAAAAGAAGTGTCAATTTGGAAATAAATATCTAAAAAAAAGTACATAGCATAATCAAAAAATATGTATTTTGAGGTTTATTAAGTTTACAGTGATGAAACCAGTATAAATTTTGAAACCACTTTTAAGTATCTTGAGTTTGGGTTTTAAAATAAATGTCTTCATATATATGAGAGAATTGATTTTCCAAAATTTATGTTCACCAATAACAAACAATATTAACTTTTATAAAGTAGATTAGCAAGCACAAAAAATTTAAGTTTTACCATACTTATTTTTTTCCTACATAGGATTTATATCATTGAGTCATATGTTCTGTAGAACTGCCATTACTGGAAAAAAAATGAAACCATTTGTCTTTTGGAGTTATGACTCTATGATTATTAATTTTTATCATGGTGAAGATGTACAGATCTAGTTAATAAAAACGGAGCAGAGCATAAACAGTTAATTCCTTGTGGTGGGAAAAATCAAAAAGACTTTCTCGAATACACCATCCATGAAGGACCTAGATAAGGACTCAGCAGTGAGAGAAGAGTATGAGACAATTGCTTTGAATGCATGCCAAATTGAGGTGTGGGCATATTAATTCAAAATATGTTTGAGGGAAAAGCTACTTAAAATTTTTTTTAATATTTATTTAATTTTTGAAGGGGAAAGACAGCGTAAGTGGGTGGAGGGGCAGAGCCAGAGGGAGACACAGAATCCAGAGCGGGCTCCAGGCTTGGAGCTGTCAGTACAGAGCCTGACATGGGGCTGGAACTCACGACCTGGAGATCATGACCTGAGCTGAAGTTGGACGCATAACCGACCCAGCCATTCAGGCGCCCCATTTTTTTTTCAGGGCAAAAGAAGCTAGCGTTAATAATCAGTGGTAACTGTAAATGACTAAGTTTCCCAATGGACTGTAAATATTAACCAGTTTCCTTTGCAAGTCTGTGAAACTGCCTTTAACATTCTCATATTTCACTTGAGGAGTTTGCACAAGGAAACAAATCCTTTCTGAACTGAAATTCATGGGAATTTTTTAAATGTGGTATTGCAGTCAATCTCTGAACTAGGTTTCTTCGTCTTATCAGCTTTTATGGTGTAGTTAGGAACTATTGTGTCTATCTTTCATGAATTCATTTAACAAATATTTAATAAACACTTTTTATGGACCAGGATCCTCTAGTTTTAGAGTATACTCCAAGGAGCAAAATAGATGTACCTGCTATTGTATTTGAGTAGACAAGCAACAACATAAATGGAAATATATACCAGGAAGTGGTCATTTCAATGATCAAAAATAGAGTAGGCTGTGGAGAGCTGTTTTTTATATGTTTCATGTAAGACTTCTTTCCTATAAGAACTTTTTATAGATAATCAAAGCTCAGGAATTTTATATTTTATTTCATTGGTTGAGTTGAGAAGGTTTGCACAGAATAATTAATCTTTTTGAAGACAGCCTAATAAGAATTCAATCAGTTTGAACAAATTTAATTGACAGACGTGCAAGCATAACACCTTTATTTAAGCAATTTTATTGTGTTTTTTTTTTGTTGTTGTACCTACCTCTAGAAATTCTAAAAGTATGGAAAAATGATCTGATTATATACTAATATCAAATATTTGGGAACATTTTTTGGAATTCTCTTTTGGAAATAATTCCAAACTATTTTTTTGTAATCTTATATTATGTAATATTTTAAAAATATCTGGAATTTGGAGGTTTTATATTCTTCAAAAAGGAGCTATTGAATAACTGAATGGTGACAGATGATAGCTACACTTGTGGTGAGCAGAGCATAATGTATAGAGACATTGAATCAATGTCATACCCCTGAAACTAATGTGATATCCTGTGCCAACTATACTCAAAAAATTAACTTAAAAAGAACTGCTGAATAAATGAGATAAAAGCATTTATTTATTTATTTATTTATTTATTTATTTATTTATTTATATTTGATTAGCATTTGATATTACTTGGTCCGTGGGGAATTACATTAGCCTATGGTGACTCTGACATGCCAAGGAAAGTAATTTCAGAACATTTTCTTCTGTTCCCCCTTCTCCCTCTCTTTTCCCCTCTCCTTCCTTCTCCCTCTCTCATTCTCCTATCCCTCCTCTTCTTCCCCCTTTTTCTTTTTCTTCTTGGAATAGTCATGCAAGCAATTTCTCATGATCTTTTGTTATTTTTAATATTCTCATGGGCAGGTAGGATGGATACAAATGGATAAAATAAAAATAATCCTCAGCAGATTTGTTAAAAATGCCTGGCCTCAGTCTCTCCCTCTTTCTCTCCCTTTTTAAATATAAACCAGAGTATTGGGCAGCTAACAAGTAGATACAAATATTGTGAAATAGAAAATGGTATATTCATCAAATCTAAAAGATGAGACAAAACTGTACAAATGTACTTACCAAAAAGGTTAAAGAAATTCTGAAAGAAAAGGAACTATGAAGTACCTGTAATAGTTGAGAGGATTTTTTTATTTATTAGAAGTGAAACAGTATAATAACGGATTCAATTTCTTCACTAGTTATGGGCCTGTTCAAATTTTCTATTTCTTCCCGTTTGAGTTTAGGTAGTGTGTGGGTGTCTAGGAATTTGTCCATTTCTTCCAGGTTGTCCAGTTTGTTGGCTATAATTTTTCATAATATTCTCTGATAATTGTGTTCCTGTGGTTTTGGTTGTGACCTGTCCTTTTTCATTCGTGATTTCATCTATTTGGGTTCTCTCTTCTTTTTGAGAAGCCTGGTTAGGAGTTTATCAATTTTGTTTATTTAAAAAAAATCACAGCCCTTAGATTCATTGATCTGTTATACTGTTTCTTGGGGATTCTACATTGTTTATTTCTGCTCTAATCTTTATCATTTTTCTTCTTCTGTGAGCCTTGGGATTTTTTGCTGTTCTGCTTCTAGTTCCTTTAGGTGTGCTATTAAATTTTATATTTAGGATTTTTTTTTTGTTTCTTGAGAGAGGCCTGGATTGCAATGTATTTTCCTCTTATGACTGCCTTTGCTGCATCCCAAAGGGTTTGAACTGTTGTGTTTTCATTTTCATTTGCTTCCATATATCTTTCAATTTCTTTTTTAATTGCCTAGTTAACCCATTCATTCTTTAGTAGGATGTTGTTTAACCTCCATGCATTTGGAGGCTTTCCAAACTTTTTCTTGTGTTCGATTCCAAGTTTCGTGATCTGAAAATATGCATGGTATAATCTCAATTCTTTTATATTTACTGAGGCTGTTTTGTGACCCAGTCTGTGATCTATCTTGGAGCCCTGGGCCAGATGGCTTCCCAGGGAAATTCTACCAAACATTTAAAGCAGAGCTAATACGTATCTTTCTCAAGCTGTTCCAAAAAAATAGAAATGGAAGGGAAACTTCTGGACTCATTCTATGAAGCTAGCATTACCTTGATTCCTAAACCAGACAGACACAAAAAAGGAGAATTACAGGCCAATATCCCTGATGAACATGGCTGCAAAAATTCTTAACACAATACTAGCAAAGTGAATTCAATAGCATATAAAAAGAATTATTCATCACGATCATGTGGGATTCATTCATGGGCTGCAAGTCTGGTTCAATATTTGTAAATCAATGTGATACATCGCATTAATAAAATAAAGGATAAGAACCATATAATCCTGTCAATAGATGAAGAATAAGCATTTGACGAAATACAGCATCCTTTCTTAATAAAAACCTTCAAGAAAGTCGGGATAGAAGGAACATAACTTGACATCATAAAAACCATATGTGAAAAGCCCACAGCTAATGTCATCCTCAATGGGGAAAAACTGAGAGCTTTCCCCGCTGAAATCAGGAACACGACAGGGGTGTCCACTCTCACCACTGTTGTTTAACATAATATTGGAAGTCTTAGCCTCAGCAATAAAACAAAATGAAATACAAGGCATCCAAATTGGCAAAGAAGTCAAGATTTCACTTTTCGCAAATGACATGATAGTCTCCATGGAAAACCTGAAGACTCCACCAAAAAGCTGCTAAAACTGATATATGAATTCAGCAAAGTCGCAGGATACAAAATCAATGTACAGAAATCGGTTGCATTTCTCTACACCAATAATGAAGCAGCAGAGAAATCAAGAAATCGATCCCATTTACAATGGCACCACGAACCATAAAATACCTAGGAATAAACCTAACCAAAGATGTAAAACTGAAAGAGTTTAGGTTTCTAATTAAGTAACATGATTCACAGTGTTAATAAGCACAATAATGCAAAATCCCCTTAATTAACAAGATGAAAGATATCACTAGTTTATTTGGAAAATGTGAATTTAATACTGAATGGAAGCAGTTCATGGTTTTCATTAATAAATCATGTTTTAAATGTCCTTTCTATTCTTCTTTTTCTTCTAAATAAGGCTGTATAGATTGGAGTCTAGATTATTTTTGGTCAATGCCACTTAAATGTTCTTCTGACAAGCTCAAGTAATTTACCCTTTAAATAATAGAAACATTCTTGCAGTGTATGAAGAATACACATAGTTGAGGATGCTCAGCTTCTGAAGTCTTTTAGATGATGGTTCTTGTCCAACAAATAGAAAATTAGGACCTTTGCTTTTATAAATTTAGAACTTTGGGCAGAGACTTGCAGGCACATCATTAGATTTTTTTTTCATGTTTCTGTTTTATAGAAAAATTCTCTGAATGACTTAGTCAATAGTCCCTATAGATATGACCCATATTGGTCCATACCATTTGCAAGTTAAATGATATCCATGGTTTATTGCCCTGTAGGTCACTTTGGGTAAACAGTGTCAAATAAGAAACTCTCAGAAGATGATGGAGCCCCACCTATAACTGGATCATACATACTTTAAAAGTAATTTTACAATGGCATGCTCAAATAGAGGGACTTAGATCTCTGAACTTCTGTTGTCACATAGCATTAAGAATAATCACTGTTGGTCAAAATATCATCATATGCAGTGCAAGCTACATTCACAATTGCTTGTTTTTTAATATTTCTGTTACCCAGAAATTTTAATTAGCAAAATATTTTTAAAACAACTAAAGCAAACACAGTGGAAGAAAGGGAAATTTAAAAAAAAACAATAAATTGAGTAAGGCATAAAAAAATAGAAATGATAAAATTGTAACCCCAAACATATAAACAGTGTCCATTATTAAGAAAAGCATGGCTTAAATAATCCTTACAATTGTCAATAATAGTAAGACAGAAGTTTATTAGAGAGTAAATGTTTAAAGTACTCTTTTGTAGTTCCTGGATTTTGGGGATTTAAGTCTAAAATCACAACTAAAAGGCTACTCACCTCTCAACCATCAAATTGTACATGTAACAAAGCATAAGTATATAAATAATTATAGAATATGAGTTAAATTAGTTTATAAGATTTGGAACAACCCAAATCTCCTGAATCAAAGCTAAAGAGTTAAATCCCTTCTCTCACTTTGATAATTCTTTGAAGATTCTGTTCAAGTTGAAAAAAATTAGCTTTGGTTTCAAAAGTTCCCCGTGTGTCTGTGTATTTTAAGACTACCTTAAAATAAGAGTAAAGAAAATTTGATGGTAGGTATGGAAAGTAACTTAGTTCATCCAGCTCCTGTGAGAGTAACAAATCTTTAATAAGTTTATGTTTTAGGCTCATTCTAAATTCAAAAACTGAAAAATTGATGAGAGCCCTCAAATAATAAAACATATTTTAAAAACATTTTACCTAGGGGGCGCCTGGGTGGCGCAGTCGGTTAAGCGTCCGACTTCAGCCTGGTCACGATCTCGCGGTCCGTGAGTTCGAGCCCCGCGTCAGGCTCTGGGCTGATGGCTCGGAGCCTGGAGCCTGTTTCCGATTCTGTGTCTCCCTCTCTTTCTGCCCCTCCCCCGTTCATGCTCTGTCTCTCTCTGTCCCAAAAATAAATAAACGTTGAAAAAAAACACATTTTACCTATTTTGAGTTGAATATTAATAACTTATAAACTATCATGTGTAATTTCAATTATTTGTATTAGGTCATATGCTTTTAAATTATTGATTTGAACTTCTCAATTAAGTCTCCAAGTCTATAATTTATCAATACTGCAATTTGAGAGCATTTTCTATAAAGACACACAAAACATACTTTAGTTGCTAAGAATAACATTATCAAACATATAGTATTTATAATACAATATTGAAAGAGTGATATCAAGACATACCCATTGTATTGTAATAATTAATTTTGATACTGGAATTACATATAAATTTTATATCAATGATGTTAACATATTTTAACCCTGATTAGCACAAAGATAGAATGTTAATTATTACTTAGGAACATCAGGGAAAAAATTGTCAATAAACAAAAGTTATAGATTGAATAAAGCCTAAAAAAAAAAAAGAAATAAAAAAAGAAAAGTAGCCAATGTGTTCCCTTTGTCTTTTATTTTAATTTTTTTTCCCAAGGAAGAAGGATTATATTCCTTACAGAGAGATGCATTTAACTCTTTCCCCCAAACTCACACATGCACACATAAATAAAATCTATTTATTTTGTGACCTTGCAAACTTAAGTGGTTTAAGATGTTATACGTGGAAAGCTTATCACGAGGATGCTTGAATGCAAAGGAAGGCAAGTTGTCAATGGGGCACATGCAAATAATAAATGCCTTTTGTCCACGTGGGCAAGATCCATTCCAATATGTGTTTCCTCCTATTTATGTGCTGAACAAAAATAAAAAACAAAAAAACAAAAACAAGTTAACATCACTGAATTTATTTCTTCATAAAATTTGATTCCTTAGCATATTACAATGGCTAAATTTTGAAGTTGGCATGTCCTTTCTTTAATTATAATATTATATTTTTTCTTAGGGAACATTTGCTTTCTAAATATTACATAATTATAGAAGGCAGATTATAAACACAGTAAGTAATTTATAACTGTAACATAGTTTGGGAGTAACTAAATTTTCCTTAAATGAAAAAACCCAGCTTGTGTAGGGAAACTCAGTATATACAAGTACATTTCTCTTTCATCATTACACTTTCCATCTTCACAAATTCACATTTCACACGAATTAACATTTTGTTCTGGGAATGAAAGTCCCTGTTCATCTAATAATATCAAAGCTCTCATTACAGTATATTCTAAATTTCTCTCTCACATACCTGGTACCATTATTGTCACATTTTACTTGAGAATATGCTTATAAACATATGATATGTGATTATAATAATTGATTTATATAGTTAAAGATATTTTGCAGCAATCAAAATGGAAAACAATTGCATTATACCGTCATTTCCCCAATTCTGCGTCACCCTGTTTTTTTCTAAATATCAGATATTCTAATAAAAACACTTCTTCCATCCAAAAATTTCTTTTAGCATTCCCTATAGTGCACATGTGTTGAGAATGCATGTCCCAGGCTTTTTATCATCTGAGAAAAAATTTTACTTGCCCTTCACTTTTAAAAGATATTTTCTGCAGGATATAGAATTCTGTTTGGACGTATTTTTCAATCATTTTAAAGCTGTTACTACATGGTCATCTGACATGTATTGTTGCAGATGGGATGTCTACGCAAACTCTTATCTTTGTTCCTCTCAGGTTATATGTAAGTTTTCTTTTGGCTACCTTCAAGATTTTTTATGTTTTTCACTTACTGTAGCTGGAATACGATATATATCATGTATATGGTTTTCTTGTCTTGTTTGTTTATTTAGGTGTTGGTATTATGCTTGGTGTCCTTTGAGATTCTCAGATTTGTGGTATTCTGGCTTACATTACATTGGATTAATTGTCAACTGTCATTTCTTCAAATATATCTTTTTTTCCATTTACTCTTTCTCCTGAAATTCCAATTATTTGTACTATCATGGCTTGATATTAGCCAGCAACTATTGTTGTTGTATGTATGTTACATACTTTTACAACTATTTTTTTTTCTCTTTGCATTTTATTTGGGTAATCTCTAGCAATATACTTTCAGGTTCACTGATAATTTCCTTGGCTTTATATAATTTGTGAATGAACCCATCAGAAGCACTTTTATTCAGTTCTGTTACTATTTTATTTTTATCATTCATTTTGATTCTTATAGTTTCTATCTCTCTGCTGAAATTAACCATCTGAGCTTTTATGATGTTAACATTTTCCATTGTAACCTTTAATATAATTATCATAATTATTTTGATTTCTCTCTTGATTACTTTCTTTTTTTTTAACGTTTATTTATTTTTGAGACAGAGAGAGACAGAGCATGAACAGGGGAGGGGCAGAGAGAGAGGGAGACACAGAATTTGAAACAGGCTCCAGGCTCTGAGCTGTCAGCATAGAGCCTGACATGGGGCTCGAACTCACGGACCGTGAGATCATGACCTGAGCCGGAGTCGGAGGCTTAACCGACCAATCCACCCAGGCGCCCCTCTCTTGGTTACTTTCAACACTTTTCTGGGTTTTTTGAATTTGATTCTAATGATTGCCTTATCTTTTCAGATTCCTTTTTTCCCCCTCATCTTTTGATCTACTGTGTTATTTTATTAGTTTTTTTTAAGTTTTTAAATTATTTTTAATATAAATTAATAAAATATATGGTAGATAAAAAGACTACATACACACACACATATGTATGTATATATTTGGTGTCTAGTATAATTTTTGTCTTATTTGGCATTTAGTGAGAGATATGTTTATCTAGTTAAGAGTTTGGTTTAATTTGAAGAATTTTGTTATGAAGACCAGACTTGAAATTTGTTGTTGCTGTGAGTAATAGAGGTTTTTATGGTCTTCAGGGACTTTACACTGTCAAGCAAGCCCATGTCCAGTTTTCAATAGTCCTTTAAACTTTTCTAGTTTGATCTTCCTATATATTTACATGGCATTCATCAGCATCAGCCCCAGGTAAATAAATATTCAGCCCCCATTACTTTCTGAATATGTCGTTTATCTCCACATTTTAGTTTGCTCATTTGTTTTGTGACCTCAATTATTTGATGGGTTCAAGAAAAATTATTTTGCAGTATCTCTATTTATTCTTGTTTTATTAATGGGAATGACACTCTACCAAGTTCTCTAAATTTCAAAACTAAAAAATGGAAGTCCTTTGGATTAATCTAAAAACTGTAGTTACCTAACAAAACTCTCTATGAATTACCGATATATTTGTGTACTTAATAGTCACATTCATTTGAACTCAATGTTTGAATTCCAATGCTCATCTATTCATATTACGTCTCTTGGTTTTTAGTCATTTGTTATTGTCCCCTGACATGCAGATTTGATTTACATACAATATATTGTGCATACAAAGTATTTATTACAATATTCTAGCCTCCGGTTGATACTATCTTCTCCTGAAGTAGATTTAAGTTTTCAATACTAGAACATGAGCTGAACACTTAAATATGTTTTTGAAATGAGCTGTTTAAAGCTAGGTTACAAACATGTGTGTTGGCTCATTTATTTAATTACTCATAGAACTTCAAGAACATAACCTCCTCCAGGGTCCTAACTGGTATATATACCAAACCTTGTTTGGCACTGAACACAATTATTCTCTCCACCTAGGTGAAAATGTGGGAAAATCTCATTTTTGAACTATAACTACTTGTCACCACCTTTAACTAATCTAACAGCCTCACAGTTCCCATCTTTGTATATTGGTAAATTTTGTTAAGGACAAACCACCGGAGAAAGCTGTTCTCCCTTCTGGAACTTTTCTTTCAAATCCTAGCTACTCATTTTTTTTCTGTCTTGGCATCTCTCAGATATCTTCATATACATGTTTCTTTTTTATCTCATTATTTACAATGTGATGTTTAGAAACAACGAAAATTATGTGCCATTTCTCTAGGCAATGTTTAAAGTTGGATAGATAAATATTTGATGTTACTGTGACATTTATTCTTTAAAGCTATTATTAAACATCACAGTCTTTATCATTTAGCAAAACTTCTTTGACATTCCTGGTGACCCCTTTCTCTTTTGACTCCAGTAATACATTGTGTATACTTCTGTAATAAACCTTTATGAACTATTATATATTATTTTTTGTGTTCTATAGTTATGAAGTTCATAGAGATGAATTACAATATCTTTATATACAAGCACTCATCACTTTGCATGACCCTGGTATATATGAATTTTAGTTACCACAGATAAATAATGCCAGCCTTCCAACAGCACAGTTCACATTTCTTTTATCATGGTATATTAACTGTAAAAAATTGAGTAAAGCATGAACTTTGCTACTAGATCTTTAGTACACTATCAGTATCAATATGAATAACTAATATGTCACTTCTTTTAAATGAATTTGGAGAATGCGCACCTGTCACTCACTGTATGCACAGACAGCAAAGCATGTAGTCTCATAGCTTCTATTTCCTAGCGATAACTCTTGTGATGTTTTATAGAAATATATTATTTTTGGAGTTTATTTATTTTGAGAGAGAAAGAAAAAAGAGAGAACATGAGCATGCATGGGGGAGGGGTAAAGAGAGAGAGAGAGAGAGAGAGAGAGAGAATCCCAAGCAGGCTCCAAGGTGCCACGTGAGGCTCAAACTCATGAACCATGGGTTCATGACCTGAACCAAAACCAAGAGTCAAATGCTTAACTGACTGAGCCACCCAGGCACCCCACAGAAATGGATTATCAAAAGAAGAAATCAGACAGGGAAAATGTAGCAAAGAAACCAAATATGATGTTTCTGTAAGTGAAAGATTTTAAAATGGCAACAGCAAAGCAAATATAGGACTTGACCAAGGTATGCATGAAGTTAAGGTATGAACTATATTGAAAGGGTTTGGTGAATATTTTTTTAAAAAAGGTTAACTTCTTTGGGAAGTTTTAAATTACACTATGTTTGAGATGGAATGCTTACTTACTTCTACTTTGTAATACATGCTTCCATTAAAAAAAAAAAATCTCAATCTCTTTGGATAGAATGCTAGCCAAAAGCATTGAATTAGTTGGTACATTGAAAACAAGAAACAAAAAACAAACAAAAAAAACAATTAGTAAGAGACTGAAAACATTTGTTTGTTTGTTTGTTTGTTTACTATCAACAAGATTGGTCCCATTCAGGAAATGGAATGCATTGATTATTATTAAGCTGTGTAGTTAAGCTACTAATGCAGATTAAGTACGCTGCTGTGAAATTTGGAACCAGATTCCAAGGATTAGTCCAGGCAGATGTTTGTAGCCAACAGGATGATGTTATCTCAGAGGAAGTAACAAGGGCAAAATCTTTATACCAAAGGAACTCTCAGAGATAATTCCTGACATTGAGATCAAAAAGGATGAAATGCTGGAAGCTAATCCAAATTTATAAAGGAATATAACAATTCACTAAAATATAGAAATGAAGCTCACTTTATATGAAAACTTTAATAGTGAGAGGAAGACAAGCACTGTTGACACAATCCGTCATTAGTTTTTAAAAATAGCAAAATGCCTAATTGTCAATATTTCTTATATTTTAAATTACAGTGTACTATCTAAAGATATTTTACTTATTTTCTTATAAATATATAACCAATTTTAATATAGTTTCTAATGTTTCACAAAAGCTTGTAAAGTTCACAAAACAAACTTTTTTTTCCCCATTGATTGTCTATATGCAAATTCATCAGGAGAGAAAAATCTGATATAAAAAGAAAATAAAATTTTATTCAAACTCAGATTAGGACAACTGCCCAGGAAACATGATCTTCACGGGGAAGAAAGTCCTTTGGAGATTGAACAATTATTACAGGGTTATATACCATTTTTATATCTTGTAAAAGCTCAAAAGATTATAGATTCACACATAGGCAGGAATCATGAGTTTTAAAGTCAAGGAATGCAAGGAGTAGGACCACGGATCAATATCTCAAGGGCAAGATGGTTTTCCATTAGGACAGTCATTCACAAAATAGATGTACAAAGCATGTAAGCTGCCGTAATTCAGGCTTTGTGTTTGAACAAAGTTTGTGTATAGCCATGCTGACCTAGAAAGAAATCTACAGTGGCTTTGCTTATAGAGCAGGCCTTTAGAGATTTTTTCTATCAATGGTTAAGAGAAATTTGCAAAGTTTTAGCCTTTTATGTTCATGTACTGCTGTGCAAAGGAAAAAGCATAAAGGATTCACTTAGTAATATCGTCAAAATATGCAATGAATAGGCAAATGTATTACTATCACTTTTTATATATAAAAATAATACTAAAAGCACCATCTCTGAACCCAAAAAGTTTTTAATGTTAAAAGCATGGACAGCATTTTTTCTTATTTGATGTTTGCTGTCAAAACTTCTTTTGAAACATGAACAATTTTCTGTTGTTAAATGTGTCTCTGCGTGATAAACTTGGTGTGAAAGATGAAAAAAAATCTCTTTTTTCTGTATATAATTGAAGTTAAAATTTTAAATATGAATTTTAATTTTGTAAAGATTGTGTCTTAACATGCATAATAATGAGACACAAATTTAATCATGCTAAAATGAACACAGAGATTTAAAAATATTTAGGTATTGATATATTTTTATTGCACAGGTGTATAAATATATAAGTATACATATATATATATATATATATATATATATATAAAATTAAGAAATCTTCAAAATTTTATGTATATTTATTTGAATTCCCCAAAAACAAAACATTGAACAAAAACTTAATTTAGGATGCAGAAAAGATATGTAATTCCTTAAGCATGCTATAGTTACTCTTCCAGATTGCTGCTGTTTACCATGTGCTGACAAAATATTCCTTTTTAGTGTTTTTAAATGTTTATCTATTCTTGAGAGAGAGCACGATCAGGGGAGAGGCAGAAAGAGAGGGAGACACAAAATCTGAAGCAGGCTCCAGGTACTGAGCTGTCAGCAAGGAGCCCGACCTGGGGCTTGAACCCACGGATCAGGAGACTATGACCTGAGCCAAAGTTGGACACCCAACTGATTGAGCCACCCAGGTGCTCCACAAAATATTCCTTTTTATTCTTTCAATAACTTTTAGCTTGAGTAAAGCATCTATTTATTAAATAAGGGTGGTTTTTGGAATCAAAGATTGACCATGCTAAAATAAAGTTTAGTTTTGAGAACCCTATCCATATTTTAATGAGAAAGCACAGAGTTTAAATATTTACATATGTTATTTTTAAAATTTCCTCAGAAAGAACTTTTTTTGTACCTGCAATAAAAACAATGAAAACATATGTCTCAAGAAAAATGAGTTCAAAAGACTGATAAAAATTACAAAGTTACTTACAAACACACTAATAATAACATGGCACCTTGCTTACTTCTGCTTCTATGCCAAAGAGAAAAGAAATAGACATTAAATAGGGGAGAAGATGGATGGAGGTAGGAAGTGGTGGGGGAGAGAAGGCAGGTTTTTGTTATGTTTTGTTTGTATTGGCTTGATTGGTTAACTGACATTTTAGAATTTCTGTTTAGTAGGAATGTATGCCTAAGGTTTCTCTCCAGTCTTCAGTTCAATAGCTGTATTTTAATATTTAATGATAATTTAAAAAACATACACAGATACAACAGAGAAATAAAAGTTGTCAAGATTTGCCATTTTTACGAGGATTATAATTTTATCAGTTCTCCAGTATGCGTAGGCATAAAATCACAGAGAAAGACATTTTATCTACATCAAGCTACAGAGTTGAGCATCAAGAGGAGAAAGATACGTATTAAAGTGAATTACTGCACAGTATAACATTTTAGCTACCTTACTTTTAGTGCATACAATCATTTATGGCCCACCACACCACACTCCTTGGATAAATGCTTATGTACTAGAAGAGGCTACCGCTTTGCAGGGCTCTCTGTTCATCAACCCTTTCCCATTTCTTCCACAGCTTTGCTTTGCAATTTCACTTCCTACTGAAAAAAAAAAAGAAAAATTAAAGGAAAAAACAAACAAAAATCAAAACCCACAAACAAAAGAAAACAACAATACAACAGAACACAGCAACAACAAGAGTGGCTTCTGCTGCCTGAAATAAACTCTGGGTTTACTGCTGATTCGATCTGTATTAAACCAAACTTTCCCTATGTTTTACTACAATAATACAGAATGTGGTTTAAAATTAAGCTTTGTCTACTAATTTAGAAAAGATTACATTTTGAGTCTCATGGTCTCTTGTATTTCTTCCTTGTATATAGGTTACTCCTACCCTTGATACAATGTAGAATGCAATAAGATAGACTTTAAAGTGTTTTGCAATTATAATACTATTCAATAAGATTAAAGAACAAAATAACTTTTCAAGGATGTGAGTACTTGAAAGATAACAAAATACTTGAATTCAATAGCATAAATACTGAATACATCTGTGTGAATTTTTGAGTTACCTAAATCTGATCTTTTTCGATTTATTCTTCTATCATTATTTCTTAAAATAAACTTTCAATTTAGGTGGAGATTTCTGTCATTAATTGCCCCACCTGATGGTGGTTGTTTTCTCCTTGCCTGGACACTTTCCCCAAAGGTTTCATAATTTCTCTTCTATATTCCGATGGGAGGTAGAAAGGTGTCTGGAAATGGAGAAAATGCGATGGCATTTTCCTAAACACTAGTAATACTTTATTTCCTGATATTTGTGGTGGCTGTATAGATGCGTTTACTTTAGAAAAAAAATATATATGTACATTCTTTTTGTGCATTTACCTACATCTCAATTTTAAAAATATTTACAAAATAAAGAAATTGCCAGAAATCTGATAATTAGTGGTGTGATGCTTTCAAAGTGGTCTGGAATCCTTACAGGAACTGTGAATAATGGGAAGGTTTTAAGAGTTCTGGTTAAAATGTAAAACTAATCAGAAGGCTACAAAATTCTGGAAATTGATAGTGGCGATGATCATAAACCACTGTGAATACACTTAATGCCACTGAATCATACACTTAAAGATGATTAAGGGTAAATTAAAAAAATTAAAAAATTAAATGTAAAACTATTAACTCAAGGGTCTAGAGATGGGTTCATACTGTATACAATAAAATAATTTAGTGATTTAATTTTGATTTGGAATAGAATAATATTGGAATAATATTAGTTATTTTAGCATAAATAGCTACTGGCAAAGATTCCCTAGTTTAAAAGTGGGATGAATGTGAAATGTGCTGTTACATATAAACTTTCAAGCCTATTTTATTTATCTTGCTTTTCTTTACCTGTGTGAGGAAGGAAAAATAATTTCCCTTTACTCTTCTAGGTTCCTGGCTGAGAAACCTTTGTAATAATAATAATAATAATAATAATAATAATAAATACCAGATTAACAGGAGAAAAACAAACAGAAGTCTAATAACATGTTAACTGAATTGGACAGTGTTAACTGGCCATATCACTTGGGCAAGATCTTGCAGTCAGTGGCAAACACTGAAGGTTTTAAAGTGTGTTTAAGGTGGTGGCTTGGGCCATTTTGAGGAGTTACTCAGTTTTCCTGGGTCTCTCCCATGTATAAACAAGGTATACATATTATTACTTCTGTTTGTTTTTCTCTTGTTAATCTGTCTTATGTCAACGTAATTACTTAACCAGCGGACGAACCTAGATGGAAGAAAGGAAAACTCTCCCACCTTTACAATAGCATCTGTCATGGTGTTCAAATACAAGTGGTACTAATTGAGGTTTGGTTGTAATGTTAAATAACAATATTCCAACAGAGTAAATTTTAAAGATCTAATTGGTTTCACCGAATGATTCATAAATGGGCAGCATCCCATTAAGTGAATAGAAAGACTTGCATGTGAAGACTTGCATGGTCTCAGGCTTTAGTAGATATTGAGACAATTTAGGAAAAGGTTTACTCACATGTATTGAATCTTTATAGGTTCTGTACTTTTTATTCACCCAATGTCAGTATTAGAAGCATCCCACAGATTTTCAGGCCCTTTGAGTAAACTGATGACTTTTGGAATTCTTTTTCTTCTTTATCAAAAGTGGGTTGTAAAGAACATAATAGATCAGGTTTAGGTTGGTCAGGAAATTCTCAGGTGAGGTATCCATTGGTAGCAAAATGTCCTTTAACTTTAGAAAGGAGATGTCTGCTTAATACATTGAAAAGGGCTGCATCTTACATCAAAAGGGAATGTTTTTCAGTAAAAGGTCCCAGAGTCATTTGTATTAGTTGGGATAGAAATTCTCTCTGAACTTTATACCCCCAATAGGGAAAGCTCTTTTTTGTTTTCTCCAAGGGATTTGTTTTCCTATGAGAATAGGAGTTAAACTAGAAAGCATAGCTCTAGTATCAAGTAGATTATGTCAAAGTTTCCCGTTAATTTCAATTTTAATTTCAGCTTGGGTGTTTAAGGGAATTCCTGGAGAATCCCTTGGAGTCAATCAACTCAGGGAGGGACACATGTGGGGGGACTACCTTGGCGATAGATATGGGGCAATTAAGTTGAAGAATTTGCATAGGACCTTAGGGGATAATCTTTTTTCCAGTGTTCTAGTTGATTACAGGTGAGAAATTGATTTGGGGGCCACTGTCTTCATGACAGGACCCTAAGAAGGCACCGTTTGAAAGGCCTAGGTATTATTTGAGGCCTCTAGTCTTGGATTTGTTGTGGCTGCAAGATTAATAATAAGGCAAATTTTTGTTTGAAGTCATACTCCAAGGTCATTTCAAAAGTGCTCATCTGTAGTCATGAGCTCAGTCAGAGGGTTGGCTTCCCATCTATATTTTCTGCCTTTTTATTAATCCATTAATCTCAGTATATAATCCATTTATAAATAGAATAGCTAGAGCAAGTGTTGTGACCTTATATAGTGTATGGAACGTGGAATACTATTGGAAGACAGTTTCCAAAAGAGCTTTGAAGTCTGTTACAGATTCATCTTTCTTTCATTTGTATGTTTGAATAATATACCAATCAATCAGTAAGGGAAGGAAAAACTCTAGGAATGGACTGTAAAAAATCAGTTGTTATTTCACAAGATCTTTCTTAGCCATAAAGGGAACACATTGAGGATCAAGGGTCTCAAATATTGTCCTCAAGGTTTTGCCATTCTTTTTGTAGCATACATTTTTGGGTTTCACTAGGTCCTACCAATATGTGCACTAAAAGATCTAGCAGCCCAGGGTCATAGGTCCCAGTGATTATTCTAAATTATTCAAAAAAACTTTTGGGGATCCTCTCTAGCTTTAGGAAATTCTTTAACTATGATTCTGAGTTTAGTCTTTGACCAAAGGGTGAAATATATGTGCGGAAGTTTGTCTGAAACCTCAGATAGTTTTATTTTAAAGTATTTGAAAAGGTTGCTATTTAGTAGTATCTTCAGAATGGAAAGGCTGTTTGGACAGAGAATTAGTAAAATGTGAGTACTCATGTAAAGAAAAGGGAAGCAGTAGAAGTCACATTGGTTTTATTATCTTTTTAGTTATCTCCTGTGCCTCTAATTTTTCACTAGGCTTTTCTAACAAGTCTTTTAATGAAGCTATTTTGGAATCTTGAATTCTTAGGGAAGCTTTGTCGTATAAATTAAAATAGTTATCCTATTCTATTTAATTTGGGAACCCTTGTTTTCATGTGTGCTGCTTCTTCTTCCTTTAATGTTTATTTATTTATTTTGAGAGAGAGAGAGAGAAACAGGGAATGAGTGAGGGAGGGAAGGGCAGAGAGAGGGGAGATAGAGAATCCCAAGCAGGCTCCTTGCTGTCAGTGAACAGCCAGAGATCATGACCTCAGCAGAAATCAAGAGCAGGATGCTTAGCCAGCTGAGCCACCCAGGCGCCCCTCACGTGTGCTTCTAAAATGAATGATGTTGTCTAATTGGAACATGCCCCATAAAGGTCATTGTAATTTGAGATTATTTTTTATAGGATTTTGTCATTTTTGTAGATACTTACAGCTTCCAGGACTACAGTTCCTAACCATAAAATAAGCAGGTTTCCTGGAAGATGGTATGCTTAACTCTTTGGAATTTAAAGATCCCATTTTTAAAAAAATATTTATTCATTTTTGAGAGACAGAGCACAAGCAGGAGAGGGGCAGAGAGAGAGAAGAAGTCACAGAACATGAAGCAGGTTCCAGGCTCCAAACTGTCAGCACAAAGCCCAACGTAGGGCTTGAACTCATGAACCACGAGATCATGACTCAATTCGAAGTTGGACACTTAACTGACTGAGCCACCCAGACACCCCTAAAGATCCCATTTCTTTTAGCTAGCCTTTATATACACAAAAAAGAAAAACAAACATGTGCTTCTTAATATCTTAGCAGTTACCAAGTGTTACTGCACCCTGGCCAAGAGAAGCCCCTGTATACACATCCGACAATTTCCAGCATGGAACTTGGGACTGGGGAATGGACTGAACAAGCAGGCCTCAACAAATGGAGACTGCAATCTGATTCCACACAAATGGGGTACTGCAGCCCATGGTTTCCAAAAAGGAATCTGGGTATGGAATCAAGAACTAGAGTTTCCAAATAAATGAAGAATTATGGTCCAAACTGCCAGCAGTTCCCATTGTGGAATTAATGATTCCAAAGATTTGGGGAATAGACTCAAAACCCAATTAGATTGGGAGCTCAACATAAAGGTAGTGGAGCTCAAAACCAAGAGGAACTTGGCCATAATCCTCAGAAATAGTGAGAAGGGCAGCGAACTCAAAAGAAGGTTCATGAGTACCACTCCTCTGTTTCTCACTGTCCCTGAATGTCATCAGAAGTTTGCTTCAGGGGCACCTGGGTGGCTCAGTCGGTTAAGCAGCCGACTTCGGCTCAGGTCATGATCTCGCAGTCCGTGAGTTCGAGCCCTGCGTCAGGCTCTGTGCTGGAGGTCAGAGCCTGGAGCCTGTTTCAGATTCTGTGTCTCCCTCTCTCTGACCCTCCCCTGTTCATGCTCTGTCTCTCCCTGTCTCAAAAATAAATAAAACGTTAAACAAAAAAATTAAAAAAAAAAGAAGTTTGCTTCAGATTCCACTGCCACTGCCACCAGATATGTCAAATACCAAAAATTCAACTGAATTGAACATATATATATATATACACACACATATACATATATATGTATATATATACATATACACACATATATACATATGTGTATATATGTGTATATATGTATATGTATATATATACATATATGTGTATATATGTATATATATGTGTGTGTGTGTATATATATATATATATATATATATATATATATGTTTCTAGGTAGAGTGTAGAATCTTTAAAAATAGGCATCATGTCTGTTTTTTTCATCCTCATATACATATGTCTAGAAAAGTTTTTAGAACATTATCTGGAACAAGTATAGAACATAGAGGTTACTTAAGATATAATGGAACGACTTATTTATGGCATAAATTGTTTCAGATCAGACTATTCATATCTATTTTCAAGACTACATAAAATAGTTCAAAGAAGAACTGGCCAGAAGGAAAAAGCATTCTACCAGCCCAACAAAGTCAGAAAGTACAATGTAATTTCAATTATATTGTAAAGAACTGTTAAAGTATCTCTGTGTACTTTTCTTTCTTAAAATGTGAACATTTTTAATTTATATAATATTTTATAAATTTAATCCACTAAGGGAAAATTAAATCTGAACATTTCTAATTTATAGAATATTTTATACTTTTAATCTACTAAAAGATTCTTTTCCTGTGGAGTTTAGTATGCATGTACGTAAAATTATTGTTCACCATGTAGGTACAGATTTTTAAACTTTATCAATAAATATCTTATGTAATTCACACAACTATTAGCGGCTGGAGTATTAAGAAACTCCTGTATGTGAGAATTTTAAAAATTAAAGAGGCCAGGGGCCTTATATTGCAATCTCTTCCCATGTGAATAAATGGTACTGGCATTCAAACGCTATTCTTCTAATGGCAAATCAAGTATTGTTTTTCTTGTTTTAAAAGTGGCAGAGCTGAGATGGGGAAATATAACTTAAAGCATTTAAAGACAACTCTAAAAACGAAAGACAGTGGTGAGCAAGAGTAATAACTAAAAGTCATTTTGTGTTTACAGTGTTAATTTTGGATCATTTTATTCTTAAAAACAAACCACACACACAATATATATATATTTCTTACTCAAGTTTGTGCTGTAAAAACTATGATTCAAAAGGTCAGTTTAATTTAGTCCATCCTCATAAATCTCAGGAAAGAAAAGACATGCTTACAAATCTCTTTTATATTAACATTCACAGTCTTAGGTCAGCGTATCATGAGGGAGTGCTGGAACATGAACTAGAGACTAGTACAAAATTTTCCCAAAATGTCTTTCACAGCACAAGGATAAGTGTTGGGAAAGGACAAGAGAAAAATTCCCTACTTGGAAGTAATTTCTAGTTTCTATTTCTGGACCAAATACAGAGAAGAACAGATTCAAAAACATACAGAAGATTAACATCCTTTCAAATGATATATTGATAACTTCATTAAAATTATGTTAAGGCCTGTTTTCTTTTTGGTTTTTCTTTTTTTTTTTTTTTTTTTTTTGAGAGAGAAAGAGAGAGGGAGAGGGAGGGAGGGAAGCAGAGACAGGGAGACAGACGATCTAGAGCTGCCTCTGTGCTGACATGACAGCAGATAGCCTGATGCAGGGCTTCAACTCAGGAACTTTGAGAATATGACTTGAGTTGAGGTCAGATGCTTAATCCAGTGAGCCACCCAGGTGCCCAAGACCTGATTCTTGATAACAATGATTCCTTCATAGTTGTGAATGTCATTTGTTGAAGATACATTGAGCCCAAGAGCACTTAAAAACGAATATGTATTTTGAGAATGTTTTGACCAAAGGAAAAAAATTTAAGAAGGTAAGTGTTGTTGTTTGTTTTTTTTTTCAATAAACCACCAGATTTGTTAGCAAATAGTATAATTTTTATTTTTAATTTCTGCTCTGAAAATATTGTTATATTAATTTCAAATTATGTTATTCAGATCCAAATGGAATTACATTTAAGAAGAGGCTTTAAATGTTAAGATTTCTGGATCCCTTTAATTAGAAGACAAATACATAATCTTAGCAGCCCAGTGATTCAAAAAGAGAGTTTATGGCTACTTTAATTTATATACTATTGAATGAAATGTCACAGAGCCACATTTCAAGATGAAAGTCACAGTCATTATAAATTTTTACTATTTTTGTTGGAGTTGAACACTAATAAAGATATATATTCAAAGAGAAATTGACAAATATAAAATTGAAATTGAGCCCATAACACAAAAGCAAATATTTTGAACAGCGTTTTAAAAACTTATGTTTGTGATTATATAGTTTGGTTATTCATATGAATAAACAAAAACAGTCTTCAAAAACTTATACTGCCACATTTTCTGCCAGATTCTAATATTTCCTCCTTTGAAAATCCAAACTGAAAGGTCATATTAAACTTCCTACTTCCTCTACTTTCAGACTACATTAAAATAACAGTAAAAAACTAAAGAAGGAATAAAACCACAATGAGGAAGATGATATGAGGGATATTTCAAAATGTTTCTAGGACATGCAAAGAATATAAACAAATATTGACTTATGAAACATAAGAGGTAGCCTTCCCAAGTCCTTAAACAGCAGAAGGACCTGAGCTGTCAGGTAGGACCTTAGAGAGGGAAGTTTTCAGTTGCAGAGGTGCAGGGGTACCATCTTGCTTTTCTCTGTGACCATTTAAAATTCTGCACTTAAAAGAGTTAGAATCCTTCTTCTCTCTCTTACAGCCTCTTCCACATTTTCACACCGAGTTGCCAGCTAACAAGTTGGTATTTAGAGGCATAAAATTGAGAGGATATTCTCTAAAGAAATGGAACACAGGAACCTGTGGAAGATGGCGGCATAGGAGGACGCTGGGCTCACCGCGCATGTCCTGCTGATCACTTAGATTCCACCTACACCTGCCTCAATAACCCAGTAAACAGAAAACTGCCAGAGGTTAGCAGAACGGAGTCTCCAGAACCAAGCACAGACGAGAGGCCCAGGGAAGAGGGGCCCCTCCTGAAGTGGATCTCCGAAGGAAAAGTGAGCGGAACCTGCCCCTCACGCCCCTGTGCACCTTGCCGATCCACCCCAGCTAATACACCAGATCCCCAGCACCACAAGCCTGGCAGTGTGCAAGTAGCCCAGACGGGCCACACCACCCCACAGTGAATCCCGCCCCTAGGAGAGGGGAAGAGAAGACACACACCAGTCTGACTATGGCCCCAGCGGTGGGCTGGGGGCAGACATCAGGTCTGACTGCGGCCCCACCCACCAATGCGAGTTATTCAAGATAGCACAGGGGAAGTGCCCGGCAGTTCTGCACCACTCCAGGGACTATCCAAAATGACGAAACGGAAGAATTCCCCTTAAAAAAACGTCCAGGAAATAACGACAGCTAATGAACGGATCAAAACCGATTTAAACAATATAACAGAAAGTGAATTTAGAATAATAGTCATAAAATTAATCGCTGGGCTTGAAAACAGTATAGAGGACAGCAGAGAATCTGTTGCTACAGAGATCAAGGGACTAAGGAACAGTCAGGAGGAGCTGAAAAACGCTTTAAATGAAATGCAAAATAAAATGGAGACAACTATGGCTCGGAGAGAATAGGTGAACTAGAAGATAAAATTATGGAAAAAGAGGAAGCTGAGAAAAAGAGAGATAAAAAAATCCAGGAGTATGAGGGGAAAATTAGAGAACTAAGTGATATACTAAAGAGAAATAATCTATGCATAATTGGTATCCCAGAGGAGGAAGAGAGAGGGAAAGGTGCTGAAGGTGTACTTGAAGAAATAATAGCTGAGAACTTCCCAGATCTGGGGAAGGAAAAAGGCATTGAAATCCAAGAGGCACAGAGAACTCCCGTCAGACGTAACTTGAATCGATCTTCTGCATGACATACCATAGTGAAACTGGCAAAATACAAGGATAAAGGGAAAATTCTGAAAGCAGCTAGAGATAAACGTGCTCTAACATATAAAGGGAGACCTATAAGACTCATGACCGATCTCTCTACTGAAACTTGGCAGGCCAGAAAGGAATGGCAGGAGATCTTCAATGTGTTGAACAGAAAAATTATGCAGCCGAGAATCCTTTATCCAGCAAGTCTGTCATTTAGAATAGAAGGAGAGATAAAGGTCTTCCCAAACACACAAAAACTGAAGGAATTTGTCACCACTAAATCAGCCCTACAAGAATTCCTAAGGGGGATCCTGTGAGACAAAGTACCAGAGACATCGCTACAAGCATGAAACTACGGACATCACAATGACTCTAAACCCATATCTTTCTATAATAACACTGAATGTAAATGGACTAAATGTGCCAACCAAAAGACATAGGGTCTCAGAATGGATAAAAAAACAAGACCCATCTATTTGCTGTCTACAAGAGACTCATTTTAGACCTGAGGACACCTTCATATTGAGAGTGAGGGGATGGAGAACTATTTATCATGCCACTGGAAGTCAAAAAAAAGCTGGAGTAGCCATACTTATATCAGACAAACTGGACGTTTAATTAAAGGCTGTAACAAGAGATGAAGAAGGGCATTATATAATAATCACAGGGTCTATCCATCAGGAAGAGCTAACAATTATAAATGTCTATGCGCCGAATACGGGAGCCCCCAAATATAGAAAACAATTACTCACAAACATAAGCAACCTTATTGATAAGAATGTGGTAACTGCAGGGGACTTTAACACTCCACTTACAGAAATGGATAGATAGATCATCTAGACACACGGTCAATAAAGAAACAAGGGCCCTGAATGATACATTGGATCAGATGGACTTGACAGATATATTTAGAACTCTGCATCCCAAAGCAACAGAATATACTTTCTTCTCGAGTGCACATGGAACATTGTCCAAGATAGATCATATACTGGGTCACAAAACAGCCCTTGATAAGTATACAAGAATTGAAATCATACCATGCATACTTTCAGACCATAATGCTATGAAAATTGAAATCAACCACAGGAAAAAGTCTGGAAAACCTCCAAAAGCATGGAGGTTAAAGAAAACCCTACTAAAGAATGAATGGGTCAACCAGGCAATTAGAGAAGAAATTAAAAAATATATGGAAACAAATTAAAATGAAAATACAATAATCCAAACGCTTTGGGATGCGGCGAAGGCAGTCCTGAGAGGAAAATACATTGCCATCCAGGCCTATCTCAAGAAACAAGAAAAATCCCAAATACAAAATCTAACAACACACCTAAAGGAAATAGAAGCAGAACAGCAAAGACAGCCTAAATCCAGCAGAAGAAGAGAAATAATAAATATCAGAGCTGAAATAAACAATATAGAATCTAAAAAAACTATAGAGCAGATCAACGAAACCAAAAGTTGGTTTTTTGAAAAAATAAACAAAATTGATAAACCTCTAGCCAGGCTTCTCAAAAAGAAAAGGGAGATGACCCAAATAAATAAAATCCTGAATGAAAATGGAATTATTACAACCAATCCCTCAGAGATACAAGCAATTATCAGGGAATACTATGAAAAATTATATGCCAACAAACTGGACAACCTGGAAGAAATGGACAAATTCCTAAACACCCACACGCTTCCAAAACTCAATCAGGAAGAAATAGAAAGCTTGAACAGACCCATAACCAGCGAAGAAATTGAATCAGTCATCAAAAATCTCCCAAGAAATAAGAGTCCAGGACCAGATGGCTTCCCAGGGGAGTTCTACCAGACGTTTAAAGCAGAGATAATACCTATCCTTCTCAAGCTATTCCAAAACATAGAAAGGGAAGGAAAACTTTCAGACTCATTCTATGAAGCCAGTATTACTTTGATTCCTAAACCAGACAGAGACCCAGTAAAAAAAGAGAACTATAGGCCAATATCCCTGATGAATATGGATGCCAAAATTCTCAATAAGATACTAGCAAATAGAATTCAACAGCATATAAAAAGAATTATTCACCATGATCAAGTGGGATTCATTCCTGGGATGCAGGGCTGGTTCAACTTGCAAATGGTTCAATTTGCAAATCAATCAATGTGATACACCACATTAACAAAAGAAAAGATAAGAACCATATGATCCTGTCAATCGATACAGAAAAGGCCTTTGACAAAATTCAGCACCCTTTCTTAATAAAAACCCTCAAGAAAGTCGGGATAGAAGGAACATACTTAAAGATCATAAAAACCATTTATGAAAAGCCCACAGCTAACATCATCCTCAATGGGGAAAAACTGAGAGCTTTTTCCCTGAGATCAGGGAATGTCCACTCTCACCGCTGTTGTTTAACATAGTGCTGGAAGTTCCAGCATCAGCAATCAGACAACAAAAGGAAATCAAAGGCATAAAAACTGGCAAAGATGAAGTTAAGCTTTCACTTTTTGCAGATGACATGATATTATACATGGAAAATCCGATAGACTCCACCAGAAGTCTGCTAGAACTGATACATGAATTTAGCAAAGTTGCAGGATAGAAAATCAATGTACAGAAATCAGTTGCATTCTTATACACTAATAATGAAGCAACAGAAAGACAAATAAAGAAACTGATCCCATTCACAATTGCACCAAGAAGCATAAAATACCTAGGGATGAATCTAACCAAAGATGTAAAAGATCTGTATGCTGAAAACTATAGAAAGCTCATGAAGGAAATTGAAGAAGATATAAAGAAATGGAAAAACATTCCGTGCTCATGGATTGGAAGAATATATATTGTCAAAATGTCAATACTACCCAAAGCTATCTACACATTCAATGCAATCCCAATCAAAATTGCACCAGCATTCTTCTCGAAACTAGAAAGCCATCCTAAAATTCATATGGAACCACAAAAGGCCCCGAATAGCCAAAGTAATTTTGAAGACGAAGACCAAAGCAGGAGGCGTCACAATCCCAGACTTTAAACAAACATTAAAGAAGAGGATAAACGCATACAAACCAAAAATCTGATCTTAGACAATAAGCTAATACAGATTAACTGAAGATAACATTTTAAAAAGACTATAATGAATGCTTTCTAATATATTTAGAAAGGTTTCACAGACATAAAACAGGAACTGGTTGCTACATAAAAGGAAAAACTCAGATAATAGGAAATAATAGAATTTCTTTATAATTATTAAAATAATAAGTTTAATTAAAAATTAAAATTTAATTTAAACAAGTGGAGTCAGACTAGAGAAAAGAAGGGCAATCTTTGGGCCGCAGCTGTGCAGCAGGTCTAGAGAATAATTTCAGATTGGGTGCAGAGTACAGAATTCTTGGGGAAGATAATTTTGGGGAATTGGATTCTGGAGACCGCAGTACAGTAAAACCTTGGATTGCAAGTAACTCATTCTGTGAGTGTTCTGCAAGACGAACAAACATTTCTAATAAACTTTAACTTGATAAATGAGCGATGTCTTGCAATACAAGTAGTATATGACACTGAATGTCACATGATCACAACTGAATCAATGGTTCTTTCTCTCTCGCTGCAAGATTGTGGGTGATTGATCCCATGCTTGGATGCTTGGCCTCAGACTGTAGTGTTTGTCAGAAAACAGTGATTTTTCAGAATGTCAGAAGGTACCCACAACTGGCATTAATGTATTTTTCGTAACTTCAAAGCACCCATGGACAGTCCTTTGCTTTTCCATACAAGAGTAGCTTGGGAAGGCTTTGCTTCATTCTACGTCAGGCTTTCCTCAGCTGCTTTATTGCCAGTTACATTAGATACAGTATATGACAAGAGTTTATTAATATTGTACTGTAGTCAACATCCATGCAGGCATATACAATGGCCCCCATGCAGAAAAAGATTCCATTGAGCCAAGAGATAGCAGTGATTCTGTTAGAGATAGTGAAAGTCGTCCTACATAATAACCCTCTGTTCTCCTCTCCCTCATACCAGCCACGAAAGTTTTGAAAGGTAAGTGAAGATTAATTTGTTTATTTTTCTTTATATTTTGTATTTTCTTTATCATTTTGTGTTATATTACAGTATTACAATCATTTTTATATGAATATTTGTGGAGCAAATCTGAGTTTCCATTATTTTTTATGGGGAAATTCACTTTGATATACAAGTGCTTTGGATTGCAAGCATGTTTTCTAGAATGAATTATGCTCCCACACTAGGTTTTACTGTACATGAGCAGAATCTTAGGCACAATAGAAGATATGACTGAATAAGTAAGTACACACATACACACACACACACACACACACACACACACACACCACAAATATCAAGGGTGATAAAAAGCAAAGAAAAATTACAATAAGGGGACCTGGGTGGCTCAGTCAGTTGAGATTTGGACTTCGGCTCAGGTCATGATCTCAGGGCTTGGCTTGTGAATTCAATTTCCATTTCGGGTTCTGTGCTGACAGCTCAGAGCCTGCTGTGCGTTCTGTGTCTCCCTCTCTCTCTGTCTCTCCCTCACTCACACGCTGTCTCTCTCACAAAAAATAAACACTATTTTTTTAATTGCAAGAAAAGCAAAGTCCAAATATAAAGAGAACAAAAAACCACTATATCCTCCTGAGAAAAATTTATAATGCAGATGAGAGATCCAATGGAATTCATAGTAAGAATACTCTGGGTCATTTACTGAGAGTTTTGTAAAGATTAACAGATCATAATACATTTTGCTTATATTAAATAATACTTATAAAGCAAAATCATATTGGATACGTTTTAGAATAAACACAGACAGAACACTGGTGATGTCACTATGGTTACAGAAGAGAATATACACCTTAACATGGAAAGGGTAAAAATAAAGGTTTAGTTGACTAAGAAAATATGAAAAGTGGGAGAATTATTGACAAGAGTGCTGATACCTCATGTGGCTTAGTGGTGATTAGAAGGATAAACTCTCTGGAGCAGCAACACAATAGTGAAAATGCAAAGACATTGCTATAATTTTATTAGAAAGAGGAAAGAAAGACATTGGTTGTAATTTTTTTAAATGGTTATTTATTTATTTTGAGAGTGAGAGCAACACATGAATGGGGGCGTAGAGAGACAAGAAAGAGAATTGCAAGCAGGCTTCTCGCTGTCAGCACAGAACCTGATGCAGGGCTGGAACACATGAACCATGAGATCATGACCTGAGTCAAAACCAAGAGTCAGACGCTTAACCGACTGAGCCAGCCAGGCACCCCTGGTTGTAATTTTTTTAAGTCCAGTAAAATTATGCATCTAAATAATTACATAAAGATCAAGGCTATAAACATATATAATGCTGAAATATAGAAGTAACCACCAGGAAACTAAAATCAGAAAAAGTTAAAAGAGGTAGTCCCCGGTTTTTTTTTTATTTAAAAAGTTTTTTTAATGTTTTATTTATTTTTTTAAGACAGACAGAGAGAGAGCATGAGTGGGGATGGGGCAGAGAGAGAGAGAGACACAGAATCTGAAGCAGGCTCCAGGCTCTGAGCTGTCAGCACAGAGCCTGACATGGGGCTCAAACTCATGAACTGTAAGACCATGACCTGAGCCGATGTCAGACACTCAACTGACTGAGCCATCCAGGCACCCCAAGGTAGTCTCTGTTATAAGAGACTAAAGAATAACGGTTGAAGAAGGGATTATTGCTTTTCATTTTTAAATTACTCTCTAGCCTTTTGCAAATGTAAGAATAACTTGCTCTAAAAGAGAAGTCATAGAGAGGTGCCTGGGTGGCTCAGTCAGTTAAGCATCTGACTTCAGCTCAGGTCATGATTTCACAGTTCTTGAGTTCGAGCCCTGCGTCGGGCTCTGTGCTGAGAGCTCAGAGCCTGGAGCTTGCTTCAGATTCTGTGTTTCCCTCCCTCTCTTCCCCTCCCCTGCTTGCGTTCTCTCTCTCAAAAATTAATAAACATTAATTTTTTAAATGAGCAATACAGGGAAGTTATACATCAAATGGATTCATTAATGTCACCGCTGTGGATTAGCAGGTATGTTCGCCTTCAGAAACAACAGCCAGATCTTGAGACTCTCCTAAATTGGGTCCTACTTTGGAACAGGTTGTAAGGATGAATTTCTCCTGCCATTTGTATCATTCCCCCGTCCCCCATCCAAATAACTTCAAGTAAATGATTTCTGCTTCTAAATGTCTGGTACACCAAACACTTGTTTTTGCTGAAACTTATGAGTGGGTTGGTATCAATGAAATTGTTGTTATTTATCAAGTTAGCCTGAAAGCCATTTCATAATACATGTCAAAATATTATGCATTTAGTTTACGTTTTGGTTGAAAACAATTTGAAACCTTTCACTAGGCTATACCCACTTAAAAAATCCTTATTAAAATCATCTACTATTGATTTCATAAGTTTGAGAGTTTATTTTCTTCTTTTAAATAATACTAAATGATCTTAAACCACACCTTGGCAAGAGTCATTTTCTTTAGTCATGTGTCTTCTTCCAATGACTCAGGTGAAAAAATAAAAATGCTGAATTTTCTTGTTAAAAACAGACTCTGTTGAGGCAGATGAATTGAATAATAAGGGGCTAGTGGAAAAGCAAAGAAAATTATGAACATAAGCTCTTTTAGAAACGAAATAGATTGTTACACTACTCAGACTGTACTAAAGTTATCTTAAGTACATACATTGCAGATCTATGTCTATATCTATACCATGTCTAGCCCAAATGAATAACACGTCTGACCAAAATGCAATGCATGACTGAAATGCTAGGAAATCAAAAGACAGGTATTTTGTCACCTGTGCTTTATATGGGATTAAAAGTAAATCAGATAAATAAAACATTCCTGTAGTCACCCAGCCAGTGTGAAGAGTGAAACCAAATTGTTGAAGTTTTGCATTAGAAAAATCCACTTTTTAAAAAGCTTGTTTTTATAATTTTCCCAGCAGTAAGATTTATATGTGCAAAATTGAGACGTTTCATCACTAAGAGCCATCACACAAGCATGCAATTTCAAAGTATTCTTCACACAGTGGATGTCAGTGGGTCTCACATCAATCCTAGGTAGGGCAATTAAACTTGGATTTCTTCAGTTTGCCCATCAATAAATAATGGAAGGTACTATTCTTTTTATGTAAGCCTGTAAGTGGAGAACTAAAAAAAATCTTTAATAAATGAATGAGTGCAGCATTGCTAGTCTTTTGGAGGACCAGTGGTCCACTTACTAGATGCACATTAAGCTCATGAATATAATTAATGTCTCCAATAATTTTTAATAAAAAAATGGTTTGACTCAAACTTTTAAAGTGTATTAAATAAAATATTTTTAAATGACAGATAATAGCTGTGGACTTTAGTTTTCCATTTATTATTAGTTTCCTGTCTTGTCCAAGTACACTTTAGTGGTTTTTCTAATTTGGCAACATGCCCAAAATATTATTGGCAAATATTTAAGTAGGGTTTGAAAGCTCATTCATATATTTAGTTACTCTGAAAAATTATTCAAAACAAAGCAAATGAATGAATACAGTAAATAAAGTAAAATTGTGGAAAGCAATACACTGTTTTCTACATCAGGGTATATTTTGTCATATTTTTCAAATGGTAAGTTTCCAATAATAATTTATTTGAATTGCCAAAAGAGAACAAAACAATGACTTTTGTGGGAAAACACAATTATAAAATAATGAAATTAGAATTATTGAAT
The DNA here is from genome assembly GCF_027475565.1 of Acinonyx jubatus. Lineage (NCBI taxonomy): Eukaryota > Metazoa > Chordata > Mammalia > Carnivora > Felidae > Acinonyx > Acinonyx jubatus. The sequence goes on along the minus strand of NC_069385.1, from coordinate 89,882,910 downwards.
CTATGCTAGTATACCACAAATAACAAAATCTTATGTAGACTAGTTATTTATAGGTTGAATCTAGCTTCTATTAATGTATTTTTTGTCTAAAATGACCACATGGTTCTTTTATGGGGGGTAAGAGAATACTTAGAAAAAGCTATTCTAATTTGAAAAATCATGTCAAATGAACATATAGTTCATTAAACACCATTAGCTAACTCTAGTGACTTACAGTGAAGTATGTTCATTTTAACTTATTTAATTTAAGCCTCACTTTTTAATTTGTATTAGCATCCTCACATATGCTAGAATATAATTCTATGTGCATAAATAACATTTGGTTTCTGCAAGTTCAGCAAAATTTATATTAAGCATTTTAGTACCAAAACCTATATTTGTCATTTTATACTTTTTAAAACAAAGATATGGTGAAAACTAGTAGCTGTGTAATAAAAGTCTGGTTGTTTTAGACAATGATTTTTGTCCATAGAATAAGCAACTTTCATGAATCATGAGAATACTGTTAATGACTTTAAATAAAAATAATATAGGCAGAAGATGAAGCAGTTGGAGAGCTTTTAACCTCTTCATTAGACTGAATTATTTCTAATGCCTTTACATTTATCTTAAAGAATTTTGAACATCCAAACAGAGAAAGATCAAAATAGAGACATATAAAAGTTCATTGCAAAGAAAATATAAATTAATTGTTAGATCCCACTGTTGGGTATTATTTTATGAATTAACCATGTATATGTTTCTGATTTGATTGCAAGTGATAATTAAACACTTAGAAGAGTGAAACCCTATGAAAGAAGTCGATAGGCAGCATTACCCCAGATGCAAGAGTCCAGAAACGTGATAAAATGAGACAGAGTTTTGAAGTAAAGTTCTTACGATACATAGAGAAGTTTCTTTCAGATAAATGCCCACATAGGAAATTATTATTTTTCATAAAAGCCCACTGTGGTCTATAATTCTATCAGATGGTGATTATAGCCAACTTTTAAAAGGAATATATATGGAAAGCACTGCAGAAAACATTTGTATAGACAAGAATGAGATATCTGGAAGATCCTGCATTTACACAGATCTATACTGTAAGAAAAATAGGATCATAAAAATATAGTACCTTTGGAAATCATGTGAAAAACTTAAATATTTGTACATATTGTTTTAGATAATTTACATTTATCTGAAACCCAAAAGTGACAAGGAAAATGTGACCACATATCAAAATGCAAAACAAACAAGAAAGCAAACAGATATACAGAAGTGAATCATTCCTTGGCTTAGATGCATCACGATAAAAGACAGAGAATCTTTTTGAGAATAACTTCTCTTCTCTAAAAGTTTTCCTGAAAGTATATACCATGTTTTACTATAGATTCTACTTGACTATATGCTATCTTTAGCACATTGGATATGATGTGACAATAACTCAATTATTCTGTAAGTGTGTTTGTGTGTGAATATGAAAGTACACGAATGTTTTAATTTATTTCAGAGGATGGCCCCAGTTTATTCTCTTAATAAGAAGTCTTTAGATTCATAAACACAGACTCCATATACTCCATTTAAAAAATGATGCCAGGGGTGCCTGGGTGGATCAGTCAGTTAAGCGTCCAACTTCAGCTCAGGTCATGATCTCATGGTTCATGAGTTCAAGCCCCACGTCAGGCTCTGTGCTGACAGCTCAGAGCCTGGAGTCTGCTTCAGATTCTGTGTCTCCCTCTTTCTCTGCACCCCCCACCTCCACTCACTTTCTGTGTCTATCTCTCAAAAGTAAATAAACATTGAAAAAAATTTTTTAAATAAAAAATAAATAAAAAATACCAAGGGGTGACTGGGTGGCTCAGCTGGTTATGGGCCCAACTCTTGATTTTGGCTCAGGTCATGATCTCGTGGTTCATGAGTTTGAGCCCTATGTGGGGCTCTCCACTGACAACACAGAGCCTGCTTGGGATTCTCTCTGCTCCTCCCATGCTCTCTCTCTCTCTCAATATATAGAGATGATAGAGATGATAACATAAATATATATGTGTGTGTATACATACATATATATATATATATATATATATATATATATATTTTTTTTTTAATGAAGCCAAAAGATGACAATGAGGAAAAACGAAGTTGGTTTTAGAAGTAAAAATTTCACACAACAATGAAGTGAGTTGTGTCAGGATGTCATCACCTTATCTGTTCTCACCCATAAGAACTCTATAGTTCAGCTGCTGAGAGGTCGCCTGGAGCTTATCAATAAAAACACATGAAGAAACAACTATGGCAAAGGGACATGTAGACAATGTGAGGTCTACCTGAATGGTTAGCCTGAGCAAGGCTAAACTTTGCTGATCTAAAGTAGCTCCCCAAAGACTTTGGGGCAATTAGCTCTTGCCTTAGGCAAGGTGACTCTTACAGGTAGTGGCAAAAGCCAGGCAGTGGCCTGAAGATCATCTTGTCTGTGAACACCAGCACCCTTGTTTCCTGGCAGTTTGTCCACCAACACAGGACTTTTACTTTCGTGCTGGTGGCTGGATGTCAGCTTTCAGTTAGCTAAGCCAGATTTTCAGAGTATCAATTCCTAACAACGTTCCTACAAAGACATACTTTAACTAAATTTGGACTTTATTTCTTTCATCTCCCTTTGCCTGGAACAATAGTGGGATTAATCTAACATGGGTTTGGAGTACTTTATTTCTTTACTGGCGAACTTCATTATCCAGATCCCTTGTGATCTGAATAGCACAACCCAAGGTTTCAACCAGAATTAATACTTCGGTCAGCTGGATGTTGGTGGCGTCGGTAGTGATTGTATTGAAATTAAGGACTTTCTGGAAGTAACAGTGTTCAAATTATTAGTTCTTTCAAACAAATCCTAATTTAAATAACCAAATTTAAGTGTGATGCCTTAGTTCTTAAAATTTACTCATTTTAAGGATTGCTACCAACTCACACAGACCATATATTGGGAGAGGTTACACTCAGACAAATACAATTTTAAATAATGTCTAGGGTGACCTAGGAGAGGTGGATTTTCATTTTTATACAAACTGTGTATACCAATCTTTCAAGATCAACTCCCAAGGGTGTGACTAATAAAATGAAAAGAAACGAATAATGAAAACATGAACCGAAACCATTTGCTTCAATAATAATGTCACATTCTAGCATTGTATTTTATGTGCAAGGCCTTAGTGATGGTACCCGTATTTATTATATGCAACTAATGTAAGTAAACACATTTCAGGACCTTCTGAACTAGTTATTCATCTGATATCAGTCATTTTCTATTCTACCGCCAACTTCTCTTGATGTCCAAACTAGTCAAAGAAAGCATGAACACATACAAACATGCACACAGGTCTGACAAGTAAACTTAATGTATGGAAAGGTAATCTTTTAATTTCTGTCTGTAGCAACTGACCCCAGTGCCTGTTGCCATTTGTAGTCTTTTTTGTCTAGTAGTATGAAAACTGCACATAATACACCTCCATATTCTTACCGGCTGCACACAGAGTTTGTCTTCTTTGCACCTCTGATTTATATTAATCTGGGACTGGAATTTACTGTATGAAGTTGTGCTTCAGTGTTTTCTATGATTACTTCTGTTCTGCTTGCTTAGAACTGTCCTTTTTTCATCCAGAATGGAGCATCTGCTTAGACATTTTGCTGTTCTCCATGTTTTGCATGTGTCCTGCAAGCAAAGTTCTACTTCAGCAAGCATCACTTCGGTGTCAGAAACACTGTGTTCTCTAGGACTTAATTTTGACATTTGACAAAGTGTAGTACATAATGATAAAAACTGGTAGATATTGAGTGTGGAGAAAGTCTGATGTCATACAGACACCTAGAGAGTTTATAACCCTTTCTTCCATCTGGTGAATGGCAGAATCCTCTGCTACTTTTTGCTCAAGTAAAGCAAGCTGTCTTGATTCTGCTTACTATATTTTTAACATAGTTGCATTTTTTTTCCAGATATAAGCCATGTAGGTAGGACAATTCAATGGTAGATTTTATTTGGGAATTTTCAGTAAATATTTCAGTTAATGGCATTCAAGAGGCAGACTGGAGCATAGCTTCCATTTACTTCTTTCTATGCTCAGGTTTCAAGAATAAACATCAGGATATGGCAGTATCTTGATGACTATCTCATGAATTTTCAATGATGCCTCCTGCCTATAAATTGGATATTTCCCAGAGGACTAAACACCAATGTCTATATTCTTTCTTGAACTCTCATACCCAACGCTGTGTCATAAATTATTATTTTTAAAAATAGAAATAAAGGTGAGTTAACAGTATGCATTGTTATGTACATACACATTTAAGATTTTTATGTCTCTTTTGTGAATTTATCTTTATGTAATATTCCGCTTAGTTGCTAAGAATATTCATTTTTATAAAGTCCACTTGCTCTGATATTAACATGGCCACTCCAGTTTTATTTTGATTATCATTTGTACGGTTTAGCTTTTTTCTAATTTTTACTTTCAACTTAAATATTCCTTATATTTAATATAGGTTTCTTATACACTGTATATAGTTTGAACTTGTGTATTTAATCCAATGTTCGTCTTTAATTGCTGTGTTTATACCATTCATATTTTTACTGAGGAATAGTTTGCATATAAATTTTGCAAAATGCACACAGTTTATTTTTTTTATTTCATTTACAAAGTTGGCCTATCATCACCACTTTCTAATTCCAGAACATTTTCATCACTCCCAAAAGAAAGCACATACCTAAGACAAGTCACTGCCATTTTCTTTTTCCCAGCCCCTGGAAACTACTAGTCTACTTCCTGTCTCTATAGTTATGCCTATTTAGATATTTCATATAAATGGAATCACAAAATCTGTGAGATTTTGTCCCTGCCTTATCTAGTGACCACAATGTTTTCAAAGTTCACCAATATTGTACTTTATATCAGTACTTTATTCCTTTTTATAATTACAAAAATCCCACTTTATGGGTATTCTGTTTTCTATTTATCCATCCATCTATTTATGGATATTTGGGTTTCTTCCACTTTGTGGCTAGTATGCATAATGCTACTGTGAACATTCATGTACAAGCTTTTGTGTGGACGTATACTTTCTATTTTCTTGGTTACATTACTTAGGAAGGGAACTACTGAATCATATGATGATTTCATGTTTAACTTTTTGAGAAGCTGCTAAACTGTTTCCCAAAGAGGATGCACCATTTTACATTCCACCAGCAATATGAGGTTCCAATTTATCCATAGCCTTGTCAAAATTTGTTATTGTCTATATATTTGGTGATAGCCATCCTGGTGTGTGTGAAATGTTACCTCTGATATTTTTATTTGCATTTTGTTAGAAACTAGTGATGTTGAGTAACTTTTCATGTGCTTATTGGCCACTTATATGACCTCTTTGGAGAAAAGTGTATTCAAGTCCTTTGACCATTTTTAATTGGATTAGTTGCCTTTTAATTGATGCTTTGCCAAGCAGCTTTGGGTCCTGCACAGCACTCTTTCCTTTCTGTGATATCCACCCCTCTCTATCCCAACCTGGCCTTTTGATGCCTTTCTTCTTGTTCTTCTGACCAGGAAAATTGATTTCTATCCATTTCAGCCACCTGCTCTTTCCCACATCTCTGACACTAGTACTACCTTCTGGGCAAATCCTTCAGAGGAAAGAAAGAGAAAATGGGAAACAGCTTGTAGGTCATTTCTCTGAGTTTTGATTCCCATCTACTATTCAACAGTTTTGTTTACTTTCAGAATGCTTCGTTACTTTTTGCCTATTGCAAAAAAATTTTAGTTATGATTAGTTAGGAATACAGGTTTTGGTAGGCTTACCCCTCCATGCCAGAAGAACTTTACAGTCTATAGACTTTTAAAGTGTAATATTATTTAAACTCTCAATAAAAAGACAGCTTTTTGTGAATAACAGTGATTTCCCACACACTGCTTGGAATGATATTATTTTATTTCAAAGTCTTGCTTTCTCACTCCTATAGAGGTCTGTAGAGAATAGTACATTTATAGGGATTTCATGATAATTTTTACATAGCTGCAACTATTCTGAGATTTAGCATCATATATTTTTTCCATTCATTGTTTTTACTATTGTTTTGCTATTCATTGTTTACATATTGCAATTATTTTCATTTTACCATTTTTTTAAATTTCACATGTTCTTTTTTACATATATTTTTATTTATTTTTGACAGAGAGAGAGAGAGAAAGAGAGAGAGAGAGGCAGAGTATGAGCAGAGAGAGAGGGAGACACAGAATCCAAAGCAGGCTTCAGGCTCCGAGCTGTCAGCACAGAGCCCAATGCAGGGCTCGAACTCACAAACCGTGAGATCATGACCTGAGCTGAAGTCTGGTGCTTAACCAACTGAGCCACCCAGGCGCCCCAGAGCCTGGAGCCTTCTTCAGATTCTGTGTCTCCCTCTCTCTGTTCCTCCCCTGCTCACACTCTGTCTCTCTCTTTCTCTCTCTTTCTCAAAAGTAAATAAAGATTAAAAAAAAAAATAAAAAAAAAAAGAAGGAGGCAGCTCCAGGCTCTGAGCTGTCAGCACAGAGCCCGCCGTGGGGCTGGAACTCGTGAACTTAGAGATCACCACCTGAGCTGAAGTCAGAGGCTCAACCAACTGAGCCACCCAGATGCCCCCCCCCTTTTTTTTAATTTCACGGGTTCTTATACATTATATTTATAGACTTAAGATGCACAGTAAATAACTGTAAATTTAATATAAATTAGCTTAGTTATATACCAACATGTATATTAAATTATGATATATAATGGGAATTGTGCATTAATTATAAGACACTCTTTTCCAGTTATATTAATTCACAAAAAAATTCTGTAATAATATTGTTCAGTTAACAAAGAATTTCTCCTCTCTCCAAATATTTTATTTCACATATTTTAAATTCATTTACCTTGGGCATATATTTGATATGAATGAAAATATTGCATTATTGATTAAAGTCTTCTGTTGTTTGATTGTGTCTATATTTTTAAGATTTGTAATTTATTTAAGATTAAAATTGATTCTGCCAACCTGAAAATTTTGAGAAGAAATAATATTACTGGGTTAGAAACAGAACTGTTTTATTATCTAATAATATTATACTAGGTCTTGACTTTTTACAAGTTATCAAATACATAAGATTCTTATGAATAGCTATGTACTGGCATAAGGAGGTCCTATTTACAAACCTATGAAGTCCTCAGTGATACAACCAAGTTAAAAAAAGTTTTATAGCATATACTTTTCATGACATTATAGTCCATTATTTTTTGTCCTAACTACCTATTGTCTCTTCTTACTTTAGTCAAAGAAACATCATAATAAATTTTATTCAATCTGAAAGCATCAGACATTATGTTTTGTTGAAAATAATAGAATTGAATTAATTAGTAATTAATTAAATGATTATATACCATACAACATTCCGTGAGATATGTTTTATTGTTTATATTAAAGAAATTCATTATCTAATTGATATTTCAATGTAGCATCTGTAAAACATATACTGTAAATGTTCATTTGAACTGATATTCCACAAAACATGTTTACATTTTTAATAATTATGATAGGTAAAGCATCTGTTAGCTGCCTGTAGATTACTCTTAATCATGATCTGTGTTCAAAAATGTGTACTTTTTGAAAGCAAATAATATGCTGGTGGTTAATAATGCCACCCAAAATAGGAAAAGCAGTAAGCAACTCTACAATCACCAAAAGAGAAGATCAATTTTCTCTTTCTATTGAAATTGCCTTTCCCCAGGTGGTCAATTGCACTTGTCATCTGTTATTTTGGAAAATGTACAAGATTTAATAGATGAGGTATATCAAACTAACTACATTAGCAATGTACCAGCTGTCAATATGGCTTCAACCCAGCATCATCTTTTGGGAAAAACAAATTCCAAACTGCAGACAGTATACTATTAGTCTGATAGAATGATTGTAAGTTCTACCATCTGTTGCACATTTTACAATTAATTGTGATTTGTTTTCTCTAAAAAATGCACATTTTCTTTGTTATATAAGAAACAAGATATTATGGAACATTTCATCGTCTAGTAATGACAAATAAGGACTATAAGATAAATGGTACCGTATATCTGCACGATAATTATCCCCAAAACTAATTACAGATATTTATTCAAAAGTAGTAATTCCATGCCAATTAACTCAATTTCAGTTTTGTATGGATTAAAATTATCTCTTAATTTTCTTTTCAAGTATTACTATAATGCACCTTATGAAAAATGAAATCAAACAGATGAAAAATAAAAATTTCTGCTAAAATTTTTATATATACTAATAGTTTACTCTATGACAGGGTGCTAATCCTATCAACACAGAGTGTTGGTTTATCATTTAATTTTAATACTATTTGTTACATAGAGTATCATACAGAGTATGATGTTAAAGTAAATATCTACATTATTATTTTTCAATTTTTTGAGAAAAGTTGGGAGATTTCTATAAAACTGCTAATACACACAAATTAATCATTTACTCATAATCTCTATTCTGATTTTTATAGCTTCCACCATTTCAAAATAAGGGAGGGTATATGTGTCTTCTGGAACATAATGTTAATTTTAACATCAACATAGTTTTAAGGCTAATCTACAAATAAAGTTTTAAATAATTAAGGTCTGTGTCATTTCTTACTCATCTACCTATTTTTGATGGACTAATTTCAGATGTTTCTGCTTAAAGATTGGTGAAACTATACTTCCATTCTATGTGTCTTACCCTAAGGTACCCATAATCTACTTTTTTGACACAATGACAAAAAAATTGGTAGTTCTTTATTTTATGTTTAAAATCATCTGTCAAAGTTCTGGAAAGTTCTGAATTACAGAATATCTAAATCTAAACTACATGAATTTACATATTTCATAATTATGAAACTGTTTTTGAATTAGAATATTACTTTGAATACTTTTGTCAGTTGTAAACACAAATAAATAAATTCTAGGACATAGACAAGTAAATGGAACCATAAATCTAATTAGGTAAAGATTTGTGAGGTTTTCAGGAAAATTGTTTCCTAGTTGTAATTACTATTGATGGTATTTACATTATAAAATACAGAAGGCTCTTGTGCTCATAATTACTAACTTACTGTTCTATGATACCACATTTGGGAAAGTCAATCATGCACTACTGGAAAGATGCCCAGATTTGTGGACATTTTTCATACCATATGTATCAAAAGAACAATTATTTCGGAGATTTTTTCCTAATTTAAGGTAACATTCTTTGTATGTTTCTAGAAATAAATATTTATTTTCCCCCCAAATGATGAAAAGATGTGACACAAAACAATTGCAAAAAATAAGCTATGTTGCATCTTAAAATAAAAGTATGTCCAAAATTATTTATTCAATGGCCCAATATGTCTAGGTTTTAGAATACATTAAGTAGTTAGAGTAATCTTATCAGCTGTTAACCTCCACTATGGACTGGATTCTATTAGATATCTCGGTAGAAAAATAGGACACATGTGATTTAGACTCTGCTCCCAAAATGCTTTAACATCTACATTGATATTGAAGAAAGCTACGTGTGAAAGCATATTACTAAGTTACAAGTAATACATTGATAGTGTTGTTAAATGGTTTTAGAAATAAAAAGACAATATGAACTCTGTCAAGAAGAAACATTTCACTAAAAAATTGGATGATCATTATATCTCAGCCTCATTGGGAAGAATAGTGAGATTTTACAGACACACTGAGGATCTTCTCTGTTGCAGGTACTCTACCACACACTTTACATTCATCTACTATTTTAATTCACATAAAGGTTTCATGAGGCAGAAATTATATCATTTTATAAATAAAGAAATTAAACTTTTAAAATATTTATTTTTGAGAGAGCAAGACAGCATGAGCAAGCAGGGGAGGGGCAGAGAAGGAGACAGAGAACCCAAAACAGGCTCTGCATTGTCAACACAAAGGCTGATGAGGGTTTCCAACCACGAACCACAAGATCATGAACCATGAAATCATGACCTGAGCTGAAGTCCGAAACTTAACCGAATGAGCCACCAAGATGCCTCAAGAAATTAAATTTTGATGAGTCTAACTAAATGCCTCTATAAAATGGTTAGTAATTCTCTGTTAGTATTACATTTCAGCAGTGTTGTAATGATTATATAAAATTATTTATAAAAATAATGTATGAATATAGAGTATGATTATTTTGAAGACCTGGCAGTCCTATATACAACCCGTTTTGGGGAACTGCGAAGGACCTGAGATTTTACCATACTTTCAAGGTAAGTTATTTTTCTAGTTTCACGGAAAATGGAAGAAGATATAAGACTCTTGGGTCAGAGACAAAGGACAATTTATTACTAACACATAACAGCAGCCAGAGTAACATTACTGTACTGATTCCTTGGACCCCAATACTTAGTGTTATGCGGTGAGAGCCAAACAACCCACACATTCAATAGTATGTGTTATAGAAAAAGAATCCTAAGATTGGGAAACCCTGATCTTATATATGGGGCTGCTAACAAACATGACCAAAATGCCATAGAGGGAGATATCTTATTTTCCTGGACATTAAGCAAATCCAGATACATTAAGTATCTCCAGAGAGAGATACTGTATCTTTCAGGGATGATCACTTTAAAACTTTTTTGAAAAGATAATCTGGAGGAAAATGGCCATTAATGTCTTCGTACATAAATGGGTATAAATGTGAACAAGAATGACCTCTATGCACCTATATCTATAATTGTATTTGATACATAATAATAAATGAATAAATGTTAATCAATCAATTAATTTATAGAGTAGTCAAATAGAAAATGAAATAGTAATTCAAATGATCATTGTTTTCTAATAAAAAGATAAGTTATATAGTTTGATAGAGCATTTTAAATATTTAAATGTTTAAAATATCTGTATGATTAAGCTAAGAAAATGTATGAAATAATTTTAATGAAAAAGAGCTAAGTCTGGGCTGGAGTTATTAGAAAATAATGTTTGAAGATTGTTATTCAAGGTGACTTTCATGGGTAAGGCAAGAGATAGCAAAATGAGGTCAGCTTTAATACCAGTAGGCCCCTATACAAGAAAATACAAAGGGATGTTATGGTGGGGCTCCTGGAAAAGAGTAGTCCTGGTCTACTAGGGTCATGCCAAATCATGGGTCAGTAAGCACTCAGTCACTAAAGAGCAATTCATTTTTGGAGACTGTATCTAGGGAAGAAACTTAAGTATACAACCACAGAGGTTTAATATTGGTTAGAAACTAGGTGGAGATGAATCTTCAAATGGTAAATCTTTTTACTAGCAATGTAGCAAGAAAGGAGCTGGCAGGAATTGTTCTGAAAACAAAAACTTAAACCCCATACAATCAAAAGATAGTAAAAGATTTATGTAAATGCGAGATGATGTTCTGCTTGATACTATAATAAATGCTTGACTTGAAAGCTATTTTGTAGGAGAGAATTGCAGTGAGGTAGGGAGAGGGATTAACATATAAAATTGTATTCAAAAGTGGTTTTTATTTACAGATGATGATGTAGATTAAATCCGTGTTTGTCTCTAGTTTCATATTATCGGATGACTTTTGACTCATAAAATATTTAGAAGAGGTAAAATCCCGAGTTGTGGCATAAAGAAGCAAACAAAATTTAGGTCTCAATCAGCAATGTACAAATGGAAATTTATAAAGAAATTGCATACCCCAATAGAAAAATAGGAAGGCAAAAAATAACAATTCACAGAAAAAAATATCTAAAAATTTAATAATTAATTAAAAGTAAAATCCACCTCACTAGAAGGTAATTTGAATTTTAGTAAGTGTTTTATAATAAAATTATAAAATTAAAAGTATAAGTTCTAATGACAAAGCAATGGGAAAAAAATGTATTCTCATAGACTGCTAGAAGAAATGTACACTCATGCCAGCTTTCTGGAAGTAAATCGGTCAAGTGGATACATATTTAATGCCTTAAACATGCTCATTCCCTCTCCAGGAATTTATATTCAAGACATCTCAGTAAGGTCCTAGTCAAGATATGAGTGTTAATCATGTGGCACAAAATGGGGTTCATTGTTCTTTTATCATCCGTACTGCCTCTGGATCATCAGCTTTAGTCATGAGTGGGTCGTTTATCAAATAGTGTGTTAAAGTTATGCAGAGAATGGGCTTAGAATTGGCTAGACCCATGACCCAATCTGAAAACTGAAGATCTAGGCAAAGTTTTACTGAGCTTGGCCACATGGGTAAATCAATTTTACCTTACGAGCCAAGGACAGAATACAGCCAATTCCCTACTGCACAGCATGTGTGAGGATAGGGTCAGTGTAGGAAGGAAAGTAAAGAGAAAAAACTTTGGTACAACAATCTGTTTGATGAACTCAGAAAGGAAATCTAATAATATAAGTCAGGATGTATTTTAGCTCCAGCCTCTGGAAGAAAATGTGAATGCTTTTCTGCTATAAGTAAGGTTATATTTTTTCTAATTATGCAGTAAATATGTCACATTTAGACATAAAGTCACTCCTTTCTCTATCTCTGTCTCTAATTATAAATATATACAAGTCAATCCACATTATTCATGGATTTCATATTTCCTGTTTGTTTGCTTGTAAAAATTTATTTTTAACTCCAAATAAATACTCATTTGCTTTCATGGTCATTCACACACATGCTGAGAAGTGAAAAATTTGAGTAGCCCACTCTTCAGCTTCCCATGTAATGTTGACCAAAGTGATGTTCTGCCTTCTTGTTTCAGCTCTCATACTGTAAAAAATATCTTTTTTTTCCAGTATATTTAGGGTCACATTTTTGTGCCTTTGGCTGGTGATTTTGCTATTTAAAATGGCTCCCAAATGCAGTGCTGCTGTTCTGTGCATTATTCCTAAATGTGAGAAGGCTGGGATGTATTTTACTGAGAAAATTCACATGTTGGATAAGCATCTTTCAGATACGAGCTATATAGTGTTGTTGGTGTGAATTCAATGCTCACGAATCAACAATATATATTAAATAAGATGTCTTTAAACAGAAATACAGGTAAAACAAGTTTATGTATTGATTAATCAATGAAAATGTGACCAGAGGCTCACAGGAACCGATTCATGTCCAGGACCCATGCTTCAGCATTACTAATTCTATGTTCTTGGTAACTTCATAGACTATAACTACCACAAATTGCAAGAAACCACTATATATATGCAATATGAGAATGCTCTGTCTGTGTCTTTGCATCTCTTTCTCTCTCTATATGTACATATAAACTGTTCCAAGTGTGTATATGTCTGTTTATGTGTGTCTGTTTACTGTATAGATACACAGAAACAGAAACATGGACATACAAACACACAAAATGATTCTTATATATATTAATATATCTAAATAAATATTAAATGGACAGATTACAAATGATTTAATTTATTATTAATTTATTTATTAATGTATTTATTTTATTTATTATTTATGTTATTGAACATTTCCAAATACTTTACATTTACTATTATTTTCACATATCCAAAGAAACAAATCTCACTTAAAAATCATATTCTGTTACCTTTCAGATAAAACGTTTAAATGTCTACTTATAGGAAATTTTTAAAGCAAAATAAAAAATAGTATATAAAAGTAATGAGTGAGAAGATGCATTATAGCATCATTTATAATAATAGTGTAAGATTGGAAGCAATTTAAATATTTCACAGTTGGGAGATGGTTAAGTAACCTATGAAATATACGTACGAGTAAATAATTTTCTCAGAGAACACTTTATAATATGGAGAAGTGAATATATAATATTCATTGCATAAAGGCAGCCACACCATTAGATACCACAGAACACAAATTTTGTTAGAAAATAACACATGTAATATTAACATGTTGCCAAACTATTATAATATGTAATATAAAATAAATGGTGTTCAAAATATATCATAAACACTTTGCATGTTAAATAATATTAAACAATATAGAGTTAACTGTACACAATGGGAATTTGATTTCTTTTATACCTACAGTATATTGTTGTATTTTGTTTTTAGTTCAAAGAAAATGTGCTTCTTCAAGAATAAAATATTAAGTGTTTGTGACACAAGAGAATATGTTTTAAATGTTAAAATGGTTACCTCATATATTAGTTCAAGAACATGCTGCACTATGTATATGTTATTCTGAAGTAATAATATTTTCTGCTTTTTTAGTAATAATAAAATGTAACTGGTTTATTCAGCAAATTTACATACTAACCCTGAGAAGGCAACTCTAAAGTGAAGGTACATTATGTTGGGGTGCCTGGGTGGCTCAGTCGGTTAAGCGTCCAACTTCGGCTCAGGTCATGATCTCATGGTTCATGGGTTTGAGCCCCGCAATGGGCTCTGTGCTGACAGCTCAGAGCCTGGAGCCTGCTTCAGATTCTGTGTCTCCCTCTCTCTCTGCCCCTCCCTAGCTCACACTCTGTCTCTCTCTCAAAAGTAAATAAACTTTAAAAAATAAAATTAAAAAAAATAAAGTGAAGGTACATTATGAAACATGGGTGTTATGAACAAAATGGAAAGGAATAAAGTTTATAGTCCCATATTCATGTAGTGTAAAAGTGTATCTAGTTGCAATGAAAAATGACGTAATTGTATAAATATGAATGCATGGGACTGTGTGGGAGATGCAGAAGAGAAGCACCAAAGGAAAAGACTTCAATAGGAAAGGGCTGAAGAAGGTGCAAGGCCTTAGGACATGTTTACACAGCTGAATGTGGCTGCAGCTCATAAGGAACGCCCAGGGCCATTAACGTCCAGGGCCATGACAAGTAAGAAATTGCTGCGGCTGAGGTCAGAGAGGTTTTTTCCTGCTTTCTCCTCTAGGGTTTTGATGGTTTCCTGTCTCACATTCAGGTCCTTTATCAATTTTGAGTTCATTTTTCTGAATGGTATAAGAAAGTGGTCTAGTTTCATTCTTCTGCATGTTGCTGTCCAGTTCTCCCAGCACCATTTGTTAAAGAGACTGTCTTTTTTCCATTGGATACTCTTTCCTGCTTTGTCAAAGATTAGTTGGCCATACTTTTGTGGGTCTAGTTCTGGGGTTTCTATTCTATTCCATTGGTCTATGTGTCTGTTTTTGTGCCAATACCATGCTGTCTTGATGATTACAGCTTTGTAGTAAAGCCTAAAGTCTCGGATTGTGATGCCTCCCACTTTGGTCTTCTTCTTCAATATTACTTTGGCTATTCGGGGTCTTTTGTGGTTCCATACAAATTTTAGGGTTGCTTGTTCTAGCTTCGAAAAGAATGCTGGTGCAATTTTGATTGGGATTGCATTGAATGTGTAGATTGCTTTGGGTAGTATTGACATTTTAACAATATTTATTCTTCCAATCCATGAGCACGGAATGTTTTTCCATTTCTTTGTATCTTCAGTTTCCTTCATAAGCTATATATAAGCTATATATAAGCTTCTATAGTTTTCAGCATACATATCTTTTACATCTTTGGTTAGGTTTATTCCTGGTTATTTTATAATTCTTTGTGCAATTGTGGCATCAGTTTCTTTATGTGTCTTTCTGTTGCTTCACTACTAGTGTATACGAATGCAACTGATTTCTGTACATTAATTTTGTGCCCTGAGACTTTGCTGAATTCATGTATCAGTTCTAGCAGACTTTTGGTGGCCTTTCTGACCTCAGCCACAGCAATTTCTTACTTGACACATCTCCAAAGGCAAGGGAATTAAAAGCAAAAATGAATTATTGGGACCTCATGAAGATAAAAAGCTTCTGCACTGCAAAGGAAACAATCAAAACTAAAAGACAACCAACAGAATGGGAAAAGAGATTTGCAAATGACATATCGGACAAAAGCCTAGTATCCAAAATCTATGAAGAACTCACCAAACTCCACACCCGAAAAACAAATAATCCAGTGAAGAAATGGGCAGAAGACATGAATAGACACTCCTCTAAAGAAGACATCCAGATGGCCAACAGGCACATGAAAAGATACTCAACGTCACTCCTCATCAGGGAAATACAAATCAAAACCACACTCAGATATCACCTCACTCCAGTCAGAGTGGCTAAAATGAACAAGTCAGGAGACTATAGATGCTGGAGAGGATGTGGAGAAACGGGAACCCTCTTGCACTCTTGGTGGGAATGCAAATTGGGGTAGCCATACCCAAATTGGGGTAGCCATTCTGGAAAACAGTGTGGAGGTTCCTCAAAAAATTAAAAATAGACCTACCCTATGACCCAGCAATAGCACTGCTAGGAATTTACCCAAGGGATACAGGAGTGGTGATGCATAGGGGCACTTGTACCCCAATGTTTATAGCAGCAGTTTCAACAATAGCCAAATTATGGAAAGAGCCTAAATGTCCATCAACTGATGAATGGATAAAGAAATTGTGGTTTATATACACAATGGAATACTACGTGGCATGAGAAAGAATGAAATACGGCCTTTTGTAACAACATGGATAGAACAGGAGAGTGTTATGCTAAGTGAAATAAGTCATACAGAGAAAGACAGATACCATAGTTTTCACTCGTATGTGGATCCTGAGAAACTTAACAGAAACCCATGGGGGAGGGGAAGGGAAAAAAAAAGGAGGTTAGAGTGGGAGAGAGCCAAAGCATAAGAGACTCTTAAAAACTGAGAACAAACTGAGGGTTGATGGGGGGTTGGAAGGAGGGGAGGGTGGGTGATGGGTATTGAGGAAGGCACCTGTTGGTATGAGCACTGGGTGTTGTATGGAAACCAATTTGACAATAAATTTCATATAAAAAATAAAAAATAAATAAAATTAATTTTTTTTATTTTTTATTTTTTTAATGTTTTTATTTATTTTTGAGACAGAGAGAGACAGAGCATGAATGGGGGAGGGTCAGAGAGAGAGGAAGACACAGAATCTGGAACAGGTTCCATGCTCTGACTGGTCAGCACAGAGCCCGACGCGGGGCTCGAACTCATGGACCGCGAGATCATGACCTGAGCCCAAGTCTGAGCCACCCAGGCGCCCCAATAAAATTAAATTTTATATCTCTTAAAAAAACAAAAACATTGTCCGGGGCCGGATCCTCCTTCACACTTGACCCTTCCTAGTGTTATAGAAACCAATTAACTCGAAATTCAACCTTGAAAAGCTAAACCATTAGATTGATTAACACACTTGCTTAGCTGACTTTATACATGTAGTCTGTAGCAATTATCCTACTAAAAAGAAGCTTCATTCTGGAGTCAGGGCCTCATTCCAACTCAAGTATGAGGACCTTCACTTAACTGCACTTTGTTTGCAGACTCATCTTTTGCGACTCTGGCCATACTCCCTGCAACAGGACTGTCTATTACATTTTTCCAAACTTTTACAAATATGGCTTTGGAGATAGGAATGGAAGAATTATAGTGTTTCTTGCATAAGACACATATTTTTTTCCAGGAAATTCTAAGGAACAGAAGCCAGGTTTAAATCAGAATGTTAGCTAAGGGTTAATGTAACACCAAGGCCTGTTGCCTAGAAGGAAATAGGTAGGTCTGAAGGAATTGCTTTTAGCAGAAAAAAGTGTAAAGAAAAACTAGAGCTTTCAAGCCCTAAGAGTCACATCTGAGTCATCTTTGATTGAAACTAAAAAGTGCTGAAGACACTGAGGCTGCATTAAAAGTAGTGACTTGGATATGGGGGAAATTTATCCTCACAGAAAATGGAAATGGTAATACTGCAATGAATTTGGGACTATGCCAGAAGTTTATCCCAAAAAGCAATTTAGAAATATAATTAATTGTGTCTCCTTTTGACCTGTTTATTTATCAATGCATGGAAAGTACATTTTTTAAAAGTACTCTCTTCCAAATTAGATATATCACCTCAGAACTTTTCCTGAAACAAGAACCTAAATTCATTTTTTTTTTTATTACATGGAAAGCCCTCTTTCTTCTGCTACTTGGGAATAGTATCAACCAGCATGTATTATGTGCTTACCATGTAACTGGTATTGTAAATGCTTTATATGTATTAATTCAATTGTTATTAACTACTTTACAAAGTAGGCAATTCTTTAGTCCAATTTTATCAAATCAGTGCCATAAAGCTGTCTAGTGACAGCATTAGATGGCTGTTAAGTGTCTATGTCAGTCTGGATTCAGAATCCTGTATCTTAACTAGTATCCTAGTATATAAAATTAATAACAAACTAAATATTCCACCAAGATAAATTTTAATGCATTCACTTTGTCATATTGAATAAGTTGTATGCATTTTTATCCCCCAAAATAGTCCACGAAGGCAAATCTAATATCATGCAAGAAAATAACCAATATTTCACTACCTATAAAACCCATATTAAGCTATTCCAGTAAACACATTAGAGGAACAAGATAGAGCTCTTGGAATCTTAATTATAAAAAAGAAAGGAATGGGAAGTCACTGTATTCACATATTAAATGCGAGAAATCTCTCCACATCTCAGGTCAAAGACACAAACAGACTCATCAATAAAATAGATTATTTACATGATCACTATGCAACGTGGATCTAATTCCAACCCCATTTTGTTCTAATAATAAAGTTAAAAGTCAGATATGTATCCTATGCAGAATGCATATTTCATGGTGCAGAGATCATTCATATGATCCTTTTCTAACTGGTAGAAGAATTAAAAAAATGATAATATTCTCAATAAACTATTTGGAGGGTGGTGGGAGACAGAAATCTCCCAAAATAAAATATCTGCATATATGCCTCTGTTTGTATATGTTCCAAGGGTGGTATATATATATATATATATATATATATATATATACACACACACATATATATATATATATATATATATATATATATACACATACAAATATATATGCCCATATAAGCATGTGTGATATAGATAGATAGATAGATAGATAGATATACTTGTATGTATTCCTGGAAGTCTCACGGTGTGTTATAATTCAAATTAAAGAATGCTTACTTTCATTCTCTGAAGTCTTGTCATGTAAGTTCAATGACACACCTAGATTTCTGGGAGCTATTTATTTTATATATATGAAAATAAAGGGTACATAATTTTTAATTGCTTAAATTTGTAATTGTCTAACCATCAACTCCAGAGTTCATATGGACTATTCTGATTCCTATCCTTGCTCATCTTCATCTTTTTCAGGAAATATAAGACTATTTATAATTTTTTCCCAAGACAATACTTTTGTCTATATTGACATTTATAAAACTACTTACTTACTAAATTAATTTTTAAAAATTTAATATGAGAATAGTTGACACAAAATGTTACATTCGTTTCAGGTGTACAGTGTAGTAATTTGACAAGTTTAAGTGTTTTGTTATGTTCACCACAAATGTAGCTACCATCTGTCACTATACACTGATATTACAATATCATTGACTATATTTCTTATTCTGTGACTTATTCCTGTGACTTACTCATTCCATAACTGAGGGCCTGTAAAACTATTTTAATCAGAGTGCTCGCCAGAATCTCTATTTGGATTTTCATCAAAATTACTCCTCTTATGTCTAAAGTACTCTGAAGTTAAACCCTTAGGTGTCCACTGAAAGATGGAGAACTGAAAGTGACAAATTCTATCTCTGGCCAATGTTATCTCTTATGATATATTAAGTCTCATTTTGCTCTAGTTGGATAAAATGAAAGTACGGTGATGTTTTAAAAAGCTGTTGCCTGAATCCTAAAAGCAAACAAGGTTGTAATTTTAGTGTTTTGGCAATTATGATTGGCCCTGGGCTACATTCTGAATATTTGCTTTGTTTATTTTTTTCCTGAACATTTAGTTTGTTTAATTTGTGTCTTTCTTCCAATAAGAAAATTTCATGAGGGTAGGGATCCTATACCTTTTGCTTAATCCTGTGTTCCCCGTATTCAGTATATTACTTGTAATGTAACAACAACATTTATTCACTGAAGGAAGTAGTAAGTGCAGAAGTTATCAAATTTGGTTCCCAAATATCATGTTTATATAAATATAAATTAATTTTATAATTTATATTATATCAATATGTTTATATTAATGTTTATATTAATATAAATTAATAATGTCAAAGATATCTTTGTATCAAGGCATGATTAAGAAATAATAAAGTATATGAAAATGTATAATGTACAACAGTAAAATATTCTCATCTCTATCTTAGAATTGTTTATTAACAAGAAGCAGAAACATGGGTGATTTAGTCTGATTATTTTAATAAGAAATTGGATTCCAATCAAGTTGGTAATATTCTTGAAAACAAATTCTTGTCCAGTATCAGAAAACTTTCATTTTTATACCATTTAAAACAGTAATACACGGGGGCACTTGGGTGGCTCAATTGGGAAAGCATGTGACTTCAGCTCAGGTCATGATCTCACGGTCTGTGAGTTCGAGCCCCATGTCAGGCTCTGTGCTGACAGCTCAGAGCCTGGGGCCTGCTTCAGATTCTGTGTCTCCCTCTCTTTCTGCCCCTCCCCTGCTCATGCTCTGTCTCTCTCTGTCTCAAAAATAAGTAAATAAATAAATTAAAAAAAACAGTAACACAGTTATAAAAATTATTTATCTTTTTATCCAAGTGTGTCAAATTGCACTTAGGTTTAGTTCCAAATAAATTCTAGAATAATTTTATCAATTTTGACAAAAATAAAATAAATGGCTAATATATTGACTTCAAATATGTTTGAAACTGAAACTAAATTATTTCTACATACCAGCACAGTAATTATTCAAGATATATTCCACAAACACTGAGCTCTAGAAATTCACAAAATTTTAAAACAAACAGAAAATGTTTATCCAATAATAAATACTAATCCTCACTTAGAACTGTGGATTTTGTGATGCTTTAATTTAGAACTACTCCCAAACTCTAGCCTCAAAAACAAACAGCTTCTTAGCCATCAGAAAAGGTGTGCCTGTTTGGCACTCATTGGAAGTCCCATCACCAGTTTATTTTATGACCCAACATGATGTTCTCAGGAAAAGGTTCTTTCCCTGGGTGTTGTGGCTGTTTGACCTGACTCAGAGCTCAGCTCAGGAGGAGAAACCTTATTCTCAGGCAATGAAAACAATCAGCTGCAACTGTTTAACATAGGAGCTGTTTAAGACTACAATACAGTTTGGACAAATGAGCACAGTCAAAAATTTAGGGGTAATGTCTAGGAAACAAGAAGTATACGAGGGATTTTAAAAAGCTGTGACAAATTCTTGGTAATTGAGAAAATTGCATGCATGCGCAAAAAAGACTGGAGGGCTGTAATTATTTACCTCTGGCTATTCCTGAAGCATTGCATAGGTAGGAAGTAAAGCATAAAGCGGAATTATACACTGCCTGTACATTGAAGGTAACCCTAGCACACACATGCACACAAGTTCTCTTCTAAAGGAAGAAGACCCAGAAACTTAAGGAAATTATAAGCTGACCATTAAGCTATACCGACTCCTGGGCTCAGGTAGAACTGTTAGAAAGTCAGGAGTAAAAATAAATGTGATTGATGTAGGCTAAATGTTGGTGTCCCTCAGAATTCATGTGTTGAAATGTAATCCCCAATGTGATACATTTGCTGCGGGATCTTTGGAAGTTGCTTACATCATAAGTATGGAATCCTCCTGATTGGGATTCGTGCTATATAAATGAGATCCCAGAGAGATCCCTTTGTTCTCTGTCATGTGAGGACACAGCAAATGTTGGCTTTTGAACCAGAAAGAGGTCTCTCATCAGATACAGATCTTCTGGCACTTTGATCTTGGACCTCCTAGCCTTTATGAGAAATAAATATCTGTTTTCTCTAAGTTACCCTGTTTAATGGTATTCTGTCATAGCAGCCCAAATGGACTAAGATAATGGTAATAATAAAAGCAAACAAACAAAAACATCAGAGGCATCAGTGGTTGCACACTACTGGGAATAAAAGCTATAGAGAATTAGTCTAGAAGAGTAAATAAACAGCAATAATAACAACAACAAAAACAGCAATAATAACCTTTGATGGATATGATCCCAGAATTGCTACAACAAATTATCTAAAACATCCAGGTTTAAACAAACAAACATAAAATGGAGATTTGCAAATAAACAGGAAATTATAGTCCATACAAAAGAAAAATAAGCATTCAATAGAAATTGGCCATGAGGGGACCTGGATGTTGGACTTAGTAGACAAACACTGTAAAATAACCTTTATAAATATGCTCAAGGAATGAAAGGAAACCATGTCTAAAGAAATAAAGTATGGCAACTCTATCTCACCAATATCTCAATAAAGAGATAAATATTTTATTAAAAACCAATAGAAATTCTAGAATTTAAAAGACCAATAACTGAAATGAAATTTTATTAAAAGGGCTCAACAGAAGATTTTATTTTTTTGAATGTTTATTTACTTTTGAGAGACAGAGCATGAGCAGGGGAGCTGCAAAGAGAGAGGGAGACCCAGAATCCCAAGCAGGCTCCATGCTGTCAGCACAAAACCTGACGTGGGACTTGAACCCACAAACCATGAGATCATGACCTGAGCCGAAGTTAGATGCTTAACTGACTGAGCCATCCAGGCCTCATCAAGGGCAGATTTTAATTTAGAGAAGAAAAAAGTCAACTAGAGTGGTTGAATTAGGGTCACTTGAATAGTACTGAGCATACCTGGCACTCAGGTCTTGGTTTCCAACACCATTTTCCAAGGTAAGGAGATGAAACTCTTTGGAGAAATGTCTAATTCTAGCACCAGGACAGGGAAAATACAAAATAAGCCTGAAGCACCTGGTTGTACAGAAATTAAAGAACTGCTCGCATAATAAAAGGATGCGGGCATTTAAAAGGAACACAGGAGCCAACCTGAAAGAACTCTCAAAGACCAAAGCTGGAATAGGTAACAAGAGTACCAAATTATGAGCCAAAGAGTAAAAGAAAACCCCTAAATCCATGGATTTTTGAATAAATTAGTAAGTAAATACACGCACACATACACACACACACACACACACACACACACACACATATGAACAAATCTCCCTTGCTGAAAAATTCCAAATAATAAATGTGAAAAGAATCAAGGGCATAGAAAATCATTAATAGAACCCCAATAGAACCCCAATGATGTTAAGTGAGAGTCATTGAAGAGTGTTAAAATTACTGATGAAATTTTATGGGAAGCAGGACATTTGATACACCTCCCTCAAAAGTTGTTTCTTATTACCCCTCCATCAGAGGTCAGGCTTAACTTAGTGATTTTCTTTTACAGATAGGGTAGTATTAAAAGGGGAAAATAGTTACTGCAGTGGATAAGGTGTAATAAAAAAAGGCACCCTGGGGTGCCTGGGTGGCTCAGTCAGTTAAGCATCCAACTTTGCTTTAGGTCTTGATCTGTCAGTTCATGGGTTTGAGCCCCATGTGGGGCTCTACGTTGACAGCTTAGAGTCTACAGCCGGCTTTGGATTCTGTGTCTCCCTCTCTTTCTGTCTCTCCCCCACTTATGCTGTCTCTGTCTCCTTCTTTCTCTCTCTCAAAATAAATTAACATTAAAAAAAGGGCACACACCTCTGTGTTCTTCTTCGCAAAAATCCATAGTTTCAGCATGATTGGGTGAAAACATCAGACAAATCCACAGCAAGGCACCTCCTACAAAATACCTTATTACCATTTTTCAAAACTGGCAAATAGTGAAAGTCAAGAAATTTAAGAAACTGTTATAGTTGAAAGAGACTAATTAGATAAATTATTAAAATGTAATATGGTGTCTCAGATTGGATTCTTAAAAAAGGACATTTCTTGCAAGACTAGAGGAAAAATGCACCAACTACAGTTTAGCCTACAGTATGGAACAAATATTAATTTCCATGTTTCAATAAATGCCCCATAGTTATGTACAATACTAAATGACAGGAAATTATCAGAGTTATACATGAAAACGTGATGTACCATCTTTGCAACTTCTAAGTAAATTAAAAAAGCTTAAAGTTAATAAACTGCAAAGTTAACAAGTTCAAAAAATTAAAGATAAAAATATTTAAAATGTTAAGTTTTCAATGAAAATATTAAAATCCATGAAATTAAAAAATAAAATTATAGTTAAATATTCTGTAGTTTTAAAAGTTTAAGAATTAAAAACTTAAAATATTAAAAATTAAAATACAAATGCTTTATAAAATTAAAAATGTTTAAACAAAAATTTATTGCACTCTAGAGAGCTTCTATTTATGTCATTTTATCTTTCAATAGCGAACACAGTAAATATTAAAACTGAAACAAATAACACTATTAAGTCACTTAAAATTAACAATAATAAAACCAGTATCAGCACAAATATTTTTTAATGAAAATAACTATATTATCTATTCAAAACAATGTGCTGAAGAAAATTGTTTTATATTTGTGCAAGTCTCTAATTTCTGGTTTACAATAAGTCACTTCGAGTTTCATCTGCTTCTGCATTTAATCTATTGTTATATCTTGCTTTGGTTAGTGTATATGAAGAAAATTTGCCTTCATAGCCATGTGTAATTAGAGAAACAATTTTAACAGCATTTTGAAATAAATGTGGGTATTCTTCTTTGATACTCCACCTGAATTTGACAAGTGCTATAGTATTAAACATTAGTTGCAGTTTGTAATCTCAAGTCGTATCAACAAACCTTTTGCACTTTGTTATATATTATATTTATTTGCACTGTGCATTACTTGCACTATGTTATAAATTGTCTTGAACTTGAATAAAACTTTTCCACATAAATAATGTCATAATATCAAGCATGTTTCACTAAGTTATGCAGATTTTCCAACCTTGACACATTTCATTATATTTCATCAAGAATTATTCACTAATATCATCATCTATTTCATCACAAAGGTCATAAA
This sequence comes from Acinonyx jubatus, assembly GCF_027475565.1. Classification (NCBI taxonomy): domain Eukaryota; kingdom Metazoa; phylum Chordata; class Mammalia; order Carnivora; family Felidae; genus Acinonyx; species Acinonyx jubatus. The sequence continues at coordinate 89,858,082 of NC_069385.1, read as the reverse complement.
ATACTGCATAACTGTAAAATTCACAGTGGCAAATATAAATTTTCTACAAATCTAATTTTTGCTTAAAAATTCAGATCTTGTTTTCAGCAAAAAAAAAATACTATCAGTGCTTTTCTTAATGTAACAGTCCCACTTTGATACTTTTTGTAAAATGTCTACCAAATACTTAAGTCTGAATAGTATATATTATTAGTCAGACATTATTTCAAGTATAAATGGTGTCCTATGAAAAATACTGGCTATTTCAGCTCACAACTAAAACAATCACACTACTGCTTTTCTCAAGACAACAATTATAAGTTGATAAGCAGCAGAATGCTCTATGTATGTTTCACATAGGATAGTAAAAAGACTTGTACTAAGGAGTTAAGATTAAATAAATGTAATATTTTCACTGCTTCATCAAAGCCCTCTTTCAGCAAAACTTTCCTTGTGTAAATGTGAATGGTGGTGAAGAACACAGGACTACTAATACAATTTGGTGCTCTGCTTCATTCAGGTTAAAGTACCTGTAATTGTACCTACCATTGTTTTGCCTCAGCAGGGAAAATATCAACACAGACAAGAAGGAAAATAATATCTTAGTATTATTAGGAAAATACTTTACTTTTCATACTCCCCAAAATTATCTATATACCACAGGCTGAGAAAACCCGGTCTAGTGCAATGGGTATCAACTCAAAAAGACAGTTCAGGTTCCTAAGGAATCGTCCCAAAGCATAGTGGAAGCTGCTTCCTAGATTCTGTTAGATGTAGGACTCTAACTGCTATATACTTTCTAACTTTTTAATCTAGTTTTGCAAATTTCATGAAAACAAAAGAATAACATGTTTGAGTATCTTTCATTTTCTGCTTCTTGGTGGAGATATGTAACATTTACAACAGCATTCTATGCATCTTGGATTACCTAGTCTCAGAAATCATTTTTTTTTAATTTTTAAACTAAAACTCATAGTATGCATAGTGTTTGGGAAATTATATATTTTACTCATAAAAAAGGTCTCATGATGGATAGATAGATAAATAGGTAGATAGGTAATAGGTAGATAGAGTGATATAAACAGGGACAGAGAGAGAGACACACACAATGTTCTGATCATCTCTAATGCTGGGAAGTGGTTAGGATCTATTTGTGAACAAACATTAGTTTATAAAAGATAGATTCTAGTAACACTGAAATAGTAATGCAGCAACACCAGATATCTGGCATCTGACATCTCTAATGTCGGCAAATATATGGTCAAATATGGGTTGATATGAATATTGCATCAATTCAGAGAAAGTAACTTCGGCTTCAATTTAAATTTCAAGATTTTAGAATAATCAGAATTTATTCAAAATTTTCACCAATATACTGAATGTACTGGAATATAATAATCATTATGTATCAAATCGTTATTATCAATGCACAGTAAACTATAAAAGAAATAGTTAATGCTACATTTTTCCAAGTGAAAAATCAAAAATCAAAAGATATAAAGCTGTGTAAATAAACTGTACAGCTATTTCATTTTTTTTTTATTGCAGTAGAGACGTAGTCTGGCATGTAGGCAGTCTTAACAACTTGATTTAAAACTCTACCACTTATTATCTGATTCTTACAAGAATTCTGACAGATTTAGACAGATTAAACAAGGATTCTGTGAACTAGCAATTCCTATTGTCCCTAATGACAGCTGACTTTCCTTCTTAAATCAGTAAATTGTATATCAGAGAGGTGAGTTCATAAATTTAAATTAATCCCCTTTGGAGGGGTAATACTTCTTTGGTACCTCCTCTCAGAATTATGTAGGAGAAATATTTTATGTAGGTTTGGGATTAGCGTTTAGAACTGGTGACTCACTTCCTAGTTCTGTTCTTTAGAATAGTTACTTAATCTTTCTGACTTTCCATTTTTTCTAGGTAAAATTATGAAGTAAGTTTTTCTTTCCCAGAAGAATAACCTCCATTCCTTCTTCCTATAGTTTTACCACTACTTTGCAGCTAACAGTTCAAACGATATATTTTACTTATAATTTTTTATATAATTTTTTTAAATGTTTATTTATTTTTGAGAGAGTGAGATACAGAATGTGGGGTGGGGGAGGGGCAGAGAGAGAGGGAGACACAGAATCCAAAGCAGGCTCCAGGCTTTGAGGTGTCAGCACACAGCCCACATGGGGCTCCAACTCAGGAAACGTGAGATCATGACCTGAGCTGAAGTCGGATGCTAAACTGACTAAGCCAAACAGGCTCCAATATATTTTAGTTATAAAATCCAATTAATAAAATTTCAGATTAATCATTAGATATAATTGTTTATGATGCTATAAACTGTTTTTTGAGAACTTTTGTTTTCTAAAACAAATCTTTCCAATTTCTATTTGAGAGGTACTATCAGGAGCAATGAAATAGGCTAACACAGGTGTTTTGAAACAGCCAGAAGTAATATGAAAAAAAAATGGGAGACAAATTAGAGTATATGCAAACCTTGAGACCAGATCATAAGAATTTGGGGGAGAATGGATAGGATCCCCTTATGAACAATTACTAGTTTATAAAAGATAGATCCTAGTAACACTGAAATAGTAATGCAGCAAAACCAAAGATCTAAATGAATTTCTAAATTTATAGGTTAAAAATTTGAACCTGTAAAATATCGGTTACTCACCACAGCAATCTGAATAGCTATATTTCAAAGTAAACTTTCAGGGATAACAGCTTTGAGTTCACTTTGTCTATGAGTTTTTATAGAATTCATAAAATACTATGAATACAGGATAAATTCAACAAATATTAATTGAGTATAATGATTTCCGTGAAACACATAATTTAAGTAATTGGGGTTAAGACCTTGCCTAAGGCAATTCATTTTACCACCTAATTCTGGCACTGTTTCTCATTGAAAATATATTATTTGCTTCATTAGCTCTAGTTAAAGTTTCTATAACAATTATTCCCAAATAGGTGAACAGGAAAACTTTAGAGAAATTTGTACTTACTTTCCTTTGATATTTTAGTTTATCCCTTATCTCCAGATATGAGTTGAATAAACTAAATCTAAAACAAAAAATAGGTTCAATAAAATATAGGGAAAATAAGTTTAGCTCAAATGAGATGAAGCGTTTAGGCTGAGAAGACTCAACATATCAGACAGTATGTGATTAAAAGATAAAGTTACTGCATTTTAGCATTATTAAGTCAGGCATATTTCTTCCAAATATGTATTTTAGAAACATGGTGGAAAACATAAATAACTGACAAATACAAATCAAATTTATGCCTTAATAGAATTGTCTATATCCAACATTTTTTTTTACAATTGTTTTAATGATTAGGTTCAGAGCTTATATTATTATACTTTCCACGTTAATAAGAGTTTAGTCTCACATCAGTACTGGTAAACCCATAGCAATAGGAGAGAAATGGTTGTCATCTTGTGAATTTTGAACTTTTTTCTTATAAGAAAAATCTGATTACACATCTCATTACACCATAGATAGAACCATGTAGACAATTTCTTTTCAGGCTTATTTAAATTTCTTCTCTTATAACCTTTCAGATGAAGAAGTCTCACAACTGTTTACCTGTTTATTTCCAAGCACTGAATTCAACCAGAGAGAGTGTTCACTAATTGCCATATTTCAGCTAATCCATTACTTTTATGACATAGAGTTTAAATAAGCATGCCAGTGAGAATAGAAGTCAGAATAAATCATAGTTTTAAGATAACTTCAAAGGCAATTTTTTTATTATTTTTATTATTTTTTTAATGTTTATTTATTTTTTGGGAGAGAGACAATATGAGCAAGGGAGGGAGACACAGATTCTGCAGCAGGGTCCAGGCTCTGAGCTGTCAGCACAGAGCCTAACGTGGGGCTCAAACTCGTGAACCGTGAGATCATGACCTGAGCCGAAATCAGATGCTTAACCCACTGAGCCACCCAGGCTCCCCAAAACCAATTTCCTTAAAGCAGAGACAACATATATATTATATTCAATATGCTAAGTTCACACACACTTTTGGTTATTCTCCTTTGTTTTTGGTATATCAGTTGCAAATATCCACAAATCATTACCGTTTTTGGAATTATACCTAACTTTCTATGATGAGATGGAACTTACTTAACCTTTGTAAATATAGACTGGCTTTGTGATGGGCTCTTAACAGCAGAAGACAGCAGAAGTGACACTACACCACTTTTTTTTTTTTTTAACCTTAGGAAAACATGCAGATTTCTTAAAAAACCTTACAAGGCTGCAATACAAGCTATACGTCTATCTCTTTTGCCTTCTTCACCATATTTAGACTCTTGGGTTGACTGTAATGTAGTAAAATGTTATCTTCCTTGGGCATTCCTAGAATGCACCAAGAACTTCCCTTTGTTAAGGATTTGAACATGTAATAGCTTCTAAACATTCCCTTTCTCTTCATGTCACCAACTAAGGATCTTTAAATAAAGTAATTTAAATATCAGTTTAACTGTCATAATTTTGTGCAAGACTTCTAGAAGCACAGGTTCTTGAAGTAGGACTCTTATGTACTCTATGCCTATGCTTTGGAATATTAATCACATCTGGATTTATTAAACTAGCATTTTAATGGTTTTCTTTTCTCTTAATCTGTAGATACAGTCCCAAAAGAGTAGAGATGATGTATTTCCTTTATTTCTAGACTTAGCACATTGTCAGTACTCAATATTTAATTGTTGAATGATAAATGAAAAGAGGTACTCAATGGAGAAAACACTTGTATTCAATTGATAAGTATTCCCTAATAAATTTTGGAAACAGGTGAAAGTATATATGTAAACTATCTTCTCTCCCACTGCAGATATAACATATTTATGTCTACATCCTAGATGGTGTGAATTATTTCTAGGCCTCAGTGACTCCCCTCATTGAGGTCATTACCAGAAAAATTCTCAATTCCTAACTGTGCCAAGTCTGACAACTATCTATCCTGTGGAAGGAAGACCATGAGTCAGTTAAAAATATAATGTTAGTTTTCTTTGCCAATTTGAAATTTTAATCTTCCATCTAATCCTTTCAGTCTTCCACATACTTATTGAAGTGTCTAAATAAGGTGGTGTCTAATTAAATATTCTGCTAATGATCCTACCATGTTCTGATTTCTCTATATAAGCCCACAGGAACTCATTTATTTTATGCCAGTACCTAGTGAGTTCGCTGCCTTTTGGCTTCTTCTAAGTTACCTAAGTCTTCATTCTGAAGCACCTGTACAACCTCACCATTGAACCCATATAGCACATCTGTGTAGATTACATCCCCACCTTTCTCAGTGGTACCCTACAGCCTGAATTACTCTATGGCAGTAGAAACACAGTTTAGCATGAAAAAAACACCTGTTAGTGTTCTTCCTAATGAATATGGCTGAGATGCTTAGCCAAATGGTAAAAATACTTCTAGTAATCTAACAGCAATTATTCTGACACATGCTGACAGAACAGCATGCAGTAAAGGCAAGCCACAGCCCTCAGCCTCGCTTGGAGCAGTTAATGGTGTTCCCAGAGAAGAGGGCTTGGGTTCATTGAAGTGCCTATGGGGTATATCAAATGAAATCTTTGCAGAACCATGGAGAAGTCAAGAATTATCAATTTTTACCCTAGACTTATGTGTGCCTAAATATGTTTGTTTCATATTTAGAAAGTAAGGTTTTTTTACTCCTCCTGAAATGCTTATAAACAAGTAAAACTTGTTATCTGGGCTTAATATCTGGATGGCAAAATTTCATTTTTCTTCATGCTTGGAAAGAAATTATTGTTGTGATGAAAAAATGGTTATAAAATGTGTGTGCAGCATAGTAATATTCCATGTAATTAATATTTTAATGTGTAATCCTAATTAGAGCTCTATGAAATTTTTCTTATAGATAAGTGAATCACATCACAAAGGCAAGGAATTAATAAGGGTACACATTATTCACCTTCCACTTCACCTCCAACATCTTTCTGATTTTCATTTCTCTGATGAAATTACCATCATTTTCTCATGCATCAGCTCACCCATCTATTCAATAAATAGTTCCAAAGCACCTGATGTTATATTACATGAATAAACAGCTTTACTGTTAGATCTGTTCTAACCCACTCGAGAAGATGGATGATCCAAACTCTATACCTTTTCCTTGATAGCTATGGGCTTATTTTTGTAGAAAGTTTGAGGAATCACCAAATTTGAGAAATATTGGCCACTATCCTCCACACCACTTTGTAATATCATCTAAAATATTTGGGAAGAAATTGAAGCACTCTGTCCTAAAACAGTGCTATTAAGAAGGTAGCTTTTCAACAGACATCATAGGTTTGGAAGGATTTATTACTGTGTGTACAATGTCCCCTTGGCATTTTGAAATCAGCACACACTGGCCTCACTCCCAACTGCCAGTTTGTTCATCTCTTTAAGAGCTTTCTCTGCTGCTGAAGTCACTTTCTCACACATGCAGCAGAATGAAATGCTGGGAATTAATGCTCAAGTTCAACCTTCAAGTGATACTTGATAGGAGCTGATGTTTAAAATCTCTCTGTCCATTTGCCTGTCCATGGTCTGACTCTGCAGACTTTTCCCAGTGATGTTAATTTTAAGACATTTCAGAGTAACTGGACTCATAATGCATCCACATGAGTTCTTCCTTTCCCATTTTCCTACACTCCTACTGACTTACTCTTCACCTTGCAAATAAACTACTCTTAGTGGAATCTTTGTCCCAGGATCTGCTTCCATAGACTCCAAGCTAAGGCAATAGTAATATAGTTGTTGGAACTGGAAGTTTTATAAGTTGAAGGAATTCATGGCAGAAATGGTTTGGAAAATATAAGAAATAATTCAAAACCTTTGGAGTGAAAGTGTCTCTACTCATACTAGTACATTTTCACTTACTCAAGGATAGAAACTGCCTCAATTCTGTCATTTCTGGTATGAATTACAATGATACATATTTAAACCCTTCTCAAGAAAGAAAGTTATAGTGTCAATAATTGGATCATAGGTCTCCTTTAGTGTCATTCCTTTTATTTTCATCAAGAAAATTCCTACATAAATAAATGGTATAGGATAAAGATCTTTATTTTTGAATTTTCAAAATGAAATCTTAAGCTTGGATTTTCTGCTTCCTGTCATAAGAGGTGCTGAAATGCAATCACTCTAAAAAGTCCAAGACAAAGGCTGAGATAATACTTATTTTCTGACTGGAGATTTGCACATTACAATGTGTGGAAACTTATTTAACTTGGTGAGAAAAAATAATACGGGATTTCAAGAACTGTTTTATCATGCCAAATGCAATTCCTTAGTTAAAATTATATGTGTATTTAGAAGTTTCACAACTGTTAGGCTATAGAATATTAGAAAGGTGAGGACACAGATTTTCTATCCTCTCATTCTCATTCAAGAGTGAAAGATTTTGAGTTAAATAAAGTAAATTTCCCAAAGGAACACAACATCCCCCAAATATTACAAAGAAATGGACATACTCTTAATTCTAATATCCTAACTATCCAATAAGTTTCAATTCCATTATTGTAAACTTACTTTTTTATGACTTTCTCAATTTTCTTTCCTATCTATCTACTCCTCTGGTCTCTTTTACCTAACTTACTTTCAAGGCTTATTGTTCCAGAAGTTCCTCTAAATTCCCCTATTCACTATGCATTCATTTGTTCTGAATTGATTCTCTCTCTCTCCTTTTCTCTCTCCCTCTTGTCCCTCTCCCCTCCTCCCAATCTCTTTCTCCCTCTTTCTCTTACTTTCTCTCTCCCTCTCTCTCTCTCTGTGTCACACACACACACACACACACACACACACACACACACACTTCCGCAAGGCCCTTGTTGAGTCCTCTGAAAACCCTTCAAATTTATATTCTGCACCATTTATCATGGACTCCCAATGAATGCTTAATTTTGAGTAAAATAGATTTTTAGTAGCATGCATCTTTCTCAAGCTTTTTTTTTGAAGCATTCCCCACTAATGGTCTCAAACAATACATAGAAAGTAACATCTCTCTTTGGCTAAGTCTTTCTACAGTTCTTCCATCCCTTTCATTAGTAAAAATCATAACACTTTATACTTGAAGGCAATTTCAAAATCTTCATTGCTAAGTACAAGCATCTTTATTACACATGGAAAAGTCCAGTTTATATACTGCCAGTTGAGCGGCTCTTTTAGGCAGCTTTCTTACACGTTGTGAGTCAAGTATCTAGACAACTTACCATGCTTCCCTATTCAATGTATGGCCTTTGGGCTAACTAACAAGAGAAAGAGAGGTAGGATATACATACATATACATATACATATACATATACATATACATATACATATACGTATTTGTATATGTATATATGTATTTGTATATGTAAATATATGTATTTGTATATGTATATATATGTATTTGTATATGTGTATATATATGTGTATATATATATGTGTATATATATATATATACACATATATATATATATATATATATGTGTATATATATATATATATATATATATATATATAATGTTTACCATTCTCATCATGAAGTGTCTCTACCATTAAGAGTCTCCTGTGGTCTCTTTCCCCTTACCATATGTTCATCTGTTTTGTTTCTTAAACTTCACGAGTGAAGTCATATGGTATTTGTCTTACTGACTTATTTTGCTTAGCATAATACATTCTAGCTCTATCCATGTCGTTGCAAATGGCAATATTTCATTCTTTTTGATGGCTGAGTAATATCCCCTTGTGAACTTATACCACATCTTCTTTATCCATTCATAAGTTGATGACATTTGGGCTGTATCCATAGTTTGGCGATTATTGATAATGCTGTTATAAACAATGGGATGCAAGTACCCTTTTGAATCTGTATTTTTGTATCCTTTGGGTAAATACCAAATCCTCCAATTGCTGAATCATAGGATAGTTCTATTTTTAGTTTCTTGAGGAACCTCCTTACTGTTGTCCAGACTGGCTGCACCAGCTTGCATTCCCACCAACAATGCAAGACGGCTCTCCTTTCTCGCCATCCTCAACAAAAAAACTGCTGTTTTTTGTTGTTAATTTTAGCTTTTAACCATTCTGACAGGTGTGAGGTGGTACCTCATAGTTTTCATTTGTATTTCCCTTATGATGAGTGATGTTGAGCATGTTTTCATGTGTCTGTTAGTCACCTGGATATCTTCTTTAAAAAGGTGTTTATTCATATCTTCTCTATTTCTTCACTGGTTCATTTGTTTTTTGGGTGTTGAGTTTGAGAAGTTTTTTTACAGATTTTAGATACTGACACTTTACCAAATATGTAGTGTGCAAATATCTTCCCACATTCCTTCAGTTGACTTTTAGTTTTGCTGACTGTTTCCTTCACTGTGCAAAGCTTTTTATCTTGATGAAGTCCCAATAGTTCATGTTTGCTTTTGTTTCCCTTGCCTTCAGCGATGTGTCTAGTATGAAGTTGCTCTGGCTGAGGTCAAAGAGGTTACTGCCTGCGTTCTCTTCTAGGATTTTGATAGTTTCCTGTCTCACATTTAGGTCTTTCATCCATTTTGAGTTTATTTTTGTGTATGGTGTAAGAAAGTAGTTTCATTTTTCTGTATGCCACTGTCCAGATTTCCCAGTTAATTTGGTATACTCACTTAGCCAGTTAAATTATCTAAATAAAATTTATTGTAACATTAAATTTTTATAAATTTGTGTTATAGGATATATTGCATACAAACTATCTAAAATCTTAGGGAAAATCATACTTTAAGGTGTAATTGGTTTTGTTTCTTCTTTGGGGAGAAATTGAGGAGAGATCTTTGGGAAAAAGTAATGGCATAGAGTCTAGAAGCATAATATTAAGCTGTTTTGTGTAATGGTTGGGGAATTGTGTGTTCTTGTTACATAAAATGTCTAGTTGTTGTTGCTTTTAAAATTTTTTTTAAGTTTATTTATTTTGAGAGAGAGAGAGACAAAGGGAGAGGAAAGGGCTCAGAGAGAGAGAATCACAAGCAGGCTCTGTGCTACTGACATGCATCCTATTGCAGGGCTGGATACCATGAGTCATGAGACCATGATCTGAGTGAGCTATTTTCTAATCTATTGGCATAAACATCTCAATGTCATCTAATCACCAATGTTGGCTTTAACTTTGCCCACTAAAGCTCATATAAGATTAACTGTGAATTATAATCTACTACAACTAGAGGACAATGTATTGAGAATAACTAAAATAAGGAGGAGGAGAACCTAGAATATTCTCAGAAAAATGTGAATGTGAGAAATACTCATTTACTGAAAAAACCTCACTTTCTATTTAAATAAAATTATTTCTACAGTAGTAGGTAAAAAAAGGCCAATACCCACAAACATGCTTGTTGTGCTAATTGTTGAGACACAAAGTATGACTGGGAATCAAAAATTCTCCTCTAATGTTTTTAAATACATACTTACATCTTTAACTTAATTTTTAAATTAATATGACATGAAAACCACAACAGCATCTTCTCTCATTGTTTTTTGTTTGTTTGTTTTGTTTTTATGAGCCACTAAAAAAATTAAATAGCTACTTTCTCATAATGCCCCACTCCAGAATACCTCAAAAAATTGATTTGATTTGCAAAGACCTGAAATTTAACATCTTTCCAGGCTTCTCCTATGATGGAGAAGAAAGATAGAAAATTGCATGTGTAAGTCTTCTTTATATATTTAATTATTCTTGGACATATGGTTTCCAAATATTTTCTTCCAATTCATAATTGGCTTTTGTTGATTTTTTCCTTTGATGCACAGAAACTTTTTAGTTTAATACAACCCCAAGTAGTTATTATTTCTTTTGTTGCCTCTGCTTTTGGCATCAAATTAAAAAAAAATCAATTCCATGACCAATGTCAAGGAGTTTTTCCCTGTTTACTTCTAGGAGTTTTAATATCCAAAATATATAAGGAACTTATAAAACTTAATAGTAAGAAATAATCTGATTAAAAATGGGCAAAAAACAACTGAACAGATACTTTCCCAAAGAAGATATCTAAATGGCCAACAAGTATATGAAAAGATGCTCAACATCACTTAAGTGTAGGGAAATACAAATTAAAGGCACAATAAGATATTATCTCACATCCATTAGGATGTCTATTATCAAAAAGACAAGAGATAAAAAATGTTGGCAAGATTGTGGAAAAAAATAAACCCTTGTATACTGTTGGCAGGAATGTAGATTTTACAGCCATTATGGAAAAAGGTATGGGGGTCCTTCAAAAAATTAAAATAGAACTACCATAAGATCAAGCAATCCCAGTTTTGGTATATATCCAAAGAAAATGAAATCACCATCTTGAAGAGTTATCTGTACTCCTGTGTTTATTACAACATTGTTCATAATTCTTAATAGCCAAGTTTTGAAAATAATTTAGGTCAATGGATAAAAAATATATATTTTATTATTTTATCTTAAAAAGCCTTACAAAAGAAGGAAATCTTGTCATTTGAAACAACATGGATGTATCTGGACAACATTATGTTAAGTGAAAAAAGCCAGATAAAAACAAATACTTCATAGTGTTGTTACTTCTATGTGGAACTTAAAAAAAAAGGAAAGAGAGAAAGAAAGAAAGAAAGAAAGAAAGAAAGAAAGAAAGAAAGAAAGAAAAGAAAAGCAAAAGCACAAACTTGAAAACTTGCAGTTATAAGGTGAATATAGCAAGGTGAGTATAATTGCAATATTGTGTTGTATAACTGTATTATTGGAATTTGATAAAAAAGAGACAGTAGATCTTGTATTTTGCTAAAAAAGGGAGAGACAAAGAGAGAGAAGAAAGAAAGTTGTGTGGGTTGTGGATCCAGCTAGGAGTGCCCTGAAGGCTGACTGAGCAGCTGGCACTTCTCTCTAAAATTCCACAATAAAAGATTCATGCTCCAGAATGACAAGAGGTGTGATGGATCCTGTTCTGATCACAAAGTGACTATAATCTATAGGGCTGAAGGTGCCCACACTAAGAATATTCAGGGAGTTTACTGGGATCAGAATTTCTGTGAGGTGTTTTCAGCACTTGGTGATGGGTTTTTTAAAGTTTAGTCTCGGCCTATGTGTAACTTCTGAATGACATCCCAGAAACTGTTCCCAGTCTGGTCGTTCCATCTTAGTAAAAAGCCATGACTGATTTCCATATGGCTTTACTGCCCACTACTCCATTCCTGTCCCACTGGGGAGACATAAACTTGAAGATCTTGGCAAGCTTGTCATCTACCTCCATCAGCATTAAGTAACCACAACTTCTGTGGCCAGAAACACAAAGTCCTGGATGAGTCTGACCACCAGTCTGCAGCAGTCTATTTTTCAGTAAAGTCATCATGAGTTCTTTTTAAAAACCACTCTATCTTTGTTTTTGGTATTGTTACAGTCCTTCTTCACATTTTCTAGAACAAACGTTCCCAATCCTGCCTGGCAAAACAAACAACAAAAAACAAAAGAAACACACACACACACACACACACACACACGTACACTGAAAGATAGATTCATGTAACCCCGGGCATCTACAGAGACTATTCAGTTACTGATATTATCAATGAAGAAGATTCTCATGCAGTTATACATATGAGTGAGACACTTGCACATTCCCAAAATCCATTGCCCCAGCACAGAAGTGCTCATTTCCTGAAAAAAAAGCTCAGCTCAATTTTCTTGACTACAAACACTGGTTTGTGTAGGAAAAACTCATTTTCCTCTGGTACTGGCCAATGTAATATTCCTTGATCCTTTCCAGATACTTTCAGTTTAATCTTCTCTTCACCAAGCAAGCAGAGTAACATGTGGTTCTACTAAAGAAGTTACTGGTTTTTATTCTGCCTCACCATAGTCTTGAGTAACTTTTCAAACTTGAGGTTTTAATCATTTGATTCAGAGAAGTTGAGTACTTAGTTATGGCAGTAAATGGGGACAAATTTATATTTTCAACTTCCTTCTTTTTGGAAAACTCCTTTGCCTAGATAGCTTTATGGTACTTAGACGTGGTGGCTAAAGAGTTTGTATGCAAAACTGGGTCAAGATGGCCTTGTGGTAGTCCTCCATTCACACCTCATTATGAAGTCTGAGAACTTACTGATGTTATGGGGAATATTAGGTAACTCACATTGCTTAGCTTTACTTGGTATTCCCACAATTTTATCCCTTGATTACTGGTTTTGACCTTGTAATTTGTCATATTATTTCTTTTACTTTTTTTTAAGTTTATTGTTGAGAGAGACAGAGACAATGTGAGTGGGGGAGGGGCAGAGAGAGGAAGACCGAAAGAATCCCAAGCAAGCTCCCTGCTGCAAGCACAGAGACTGCTGCGGGGCTCAAACCCACAAAGCCACGAGATCATGACCGGAGGTGAAATCAAGAGCCGGACACTTAAGTGACTGAGTCACCCAGTAACCTGATCATTTACCTTTCTTTGTATATCTTCTTTCCTAATTTCTTCCTTCACTTATTCCCTAAATAAATTCTACTTTAGACATATCCTATGCTTTTTCTACATAACTGCTCTCAATGATAACATCTATTCCAATGGCTTTCACTAACTCTTAACATGGATGAATCACAAACCAATACCATCATCATCAAGCCCAATTCTCTACCAAGTCTCAGTGTTATAATTGCATTTTTTTTTTTTGCTGGAAAACTCCACTTGAACACAAGTCATCTCTTAAATAAATGGCAATCAAAATGATAAATTCCCTTCAAAATAATTTTATTCACCAAAGTTCTGTTTATACCCAAACATAGTTCCAAATATTTTAAACTTACTGCTCATTGCCACATTTTGTTGCTCATCTTCCTTTTGTATTTTTTATATTCTCATCATCACTACCTAGATTATACTTTTAGAGTACTCTGACAGAATATTTCAAAAGCTTATAAACTTTTGTATTCCCAATGACAAATATATCTTCAATATAAATTCCCACATTCGCGCTTCAATCATATTTCTACTCAACTCAGAAAAGTGTCATGATTCCATTTCCATTCATTTTTGTATCTTACATTTAAACCCAATTTAGCATTCAAAATTTTCTTTTTAAAAGGAATAATTTCAAACACCACAGCCAACCTAGATTACTCATAGTTCTCTAACATTTTATTGTATTTATTCCTTAATTCATATTCTTCCTTCCACACATAATCGTTCCATCTGCAAAATCCTTCCAAAGTTCAATCACCATCTCATAGTCTTCCTGGCAAACACTCTCCCCCTCAACATTCATTGTTGTGATAGTTTCCTCCATTAAATTCTACAAATAACTTGAGAATCTTTGTCAAAATTTTAGTATTACCTATATCTGTATAAATTATAAAAATAATATATGCCTGAATTGTAGCTGTAAATTATTGAAGAGTAAAAGATAGATGCTGGTAGAGACAAGAATTAGTACAGCAAGCACTATGGAAAAAAATTTTCAAATTAGTAAGTTTTAGAGAGAGTGCCTTGCATGTCTTCATGGAGATATATAATATACTATATAAAAACCCTGAGAAATTACACACAAAGTAAATATTTATAATTTTGTACAACCCAGAATGCCAGAATGTGCTTAATACATTTGTTAACAGAATACATAGTATTCTTTCATGAAACACCTAAAAATATTCAATGGATTCAGTATTTCTTAGTGCATTAGGAAGAGCTGTAATAGCGGAATGAAAATATGCCTTTTGATAGCTAAATAACTTTGTTATGACTTTTGATGTTTTGTGTACTTTTTTAAGGTTCAGAATTTTGATTAGTAACATATATTCATTGCATTTTTTGTCTTGTTTCACACGTGAACCTACTTAAGACTTCAGGTCAAAATGTGCTCATTTACTCAAGATTATTGATAATGACAACTTGTTGTATAATTTTTGTGATGCACATCCTGGTTCTTTCTTGGAATACATTTTCTCTGCTATCTCTGTCTAGAACTGTTCACTCATTACTCCTTCAGTGAACATTTACTCAGTTAAACAAGTTCCTCTACTGAGAGCCATCATAAATGCTAATAACTCTTAGAAAGTGTGTATGCTGGTGAATTTAATTTTAAAACTTTTGGGCAGTAAACTGCTAAAACTGCTAAATATATATATATATATATATATATATATATATATATATATATCTCATGACCTCCAAATGCAACACTACTTTATACTCCCAGGAGAAATGAGTGACCATGTCACCAAAAGACAAGTAAAATAATGTTCATAGAAACTTTATGCATAGTGATCCCAAATTGGAAACAACTAACTTTCCATCAAGAGAATAGATATCTAAACAATGGAATATTTGATAACAATGGAGAGGAATGAACTATTGTCTCATGTGACAACACGATGACTCTTACAGACATGATTTTTTAAAAATAAGTATGCAAGATTACATACTATATGATGACATTTACATAAATGTTAGAAACAAAAAACAAAAATCTAAGGTAAAAAACGGCAAGTAATGGTTGCCTTTGAGGGGTATTCAATGAAGAAGGCACAAAAGAGGCTTTGGGGAAATTGAAAATGTTCTATATTTTCATCTGGATGGTGGTTGTACAAGTATATCAACTTTTATTTAAAAAACTGAAGTTGTGGGGCGCCTGGGTGGCTCAGTCGGTTAAGCGTCCGACTTCGGCCTGGGTCACGATCTCGCGGTCTGTGAGTTCGAGCCCCGCGTCAGGCTCTGGGCTGATGGCTCAGAGCCTGGAGCCTGCTTCCAATTCTGTGTCTCCCTCTCTCTCTGCCCCTCCCCCGTTCATGCTCTGTCTCTCTCTCTCTGTCTCAAAAATAAATAAACATTAAAAAAAATTGAAAAAAAACCAAGTTGTATAGCTAATATTGGAGTACATTAGTGTATGTAAATTATACTTCAACCAAAAAAAAAGAGAAAATTAAAAGTCTACTCGTTCTATATTCATGATAGAAGTAATTATTATTGAGAACATTCTAAAAGGCTGGCACTGTGCTAGTACTATGGACAAAATAATAAACAATTTTTCTTGTCCAATAGCTTAAAGGCAACAAGAAATAAAAATTTACTGTTTTGAGGGGGCACCTGGGTGGCTCAGTCAGTTGAGCATTGGACTTTGGCTCAGGTCATGATCTTGCAGATGGTGAGTTTCAGACCTGCATGTGGCTCTCTGCTGTCAGCACAGAGCCCACTTCAGATCCTCTGTCCCCCTCTCTCTCTGGCCCTTCCTTGCTTGTGTGCTCTCTCTCAAAATTAACAAATAAATCTTCAAAAAACTTGCTGTTTTTGTTTTTTTCTACATGCCAAGGACTAGGTAAGGACTAATAAGTATTTCCTTACTAGTCCTTTGTTGTGAGGAAAGTATTATTATTGATATTTTAAGATAGGAAATTGATGCTAGACATGTTGAAACATGAATAATAATACTTATCCAAAGTATTAGGGAGGGTATAGAAGTTCAGATTTTCCTTACTCAAAAAAAAAAAAAAAGAAAAGAAAAGAAAGGAAAAGAAAAGAAAAAGATCAAGCAAACCAACTGTGCATCCTTAATCTTTAGGCTCAAGTGTTTCTCTGCAGATTTTTTCACATTTATTATTATAATAAATAACTTTATATCAGTATTTTGTCATTAAAACATGCAGAGGTTCTGTCATTTTCATTTTTATATTCCTAAATTTATTTTTTTTAAGTTTATTTATTTATTTTGAGAAAGACAGAGAGTGTGTGAGAGGGGGAAGGACAGAGAAAGAGAGGGAAAGAGAGAATCCAAAGCAGGTTATGTGCTGCCATTGTGGAGTTCATAGCAGGGCTCAATCCTACCAATTGTGAAATCAAGACTTGAGCTGAACTCAAGAGTTGGACGCTCAACCAACTGGGTCACCCAAGGGCCCCCTTTTTATATTCCTATTGCCTTGCCTAGTGTTCAGTACAGGGTAGTCATGGGTACTATCTGATGAATAGAAGAATAAATATGACCCTGTAAAGCAGTTCATAAATGACTGTTATGTGTGTTTTTAAATATACATTATATGATAGTTTCTATTTTAACTATTCTATTGTCACTATTCTACTTTTTGTCTACCCTGTGGCACTAAAAATTTTTTAAACAAATGTAATTGAAAAATCACACACAGATGAAGAATTACACTAGAACAGCATGCATTACACAAATACTTTCAGAAAAATTTAATCTTTTGATAAACTACCAAACATCTCCTTTGCTTATTCAGATTTATCAGATTTTTCAAATCATTATAATTCTTAAAATAATCATATGCCTAGAGCTCTCATATCTAAATAATTTTTCTTTGGGATTGATGATGGAGGCTGGAATGAAGCTGTCAAAAGGAAATTAATGCAGATTGCTCAGAGGGCAGGAAAACTATACTTGAAATAGAAAATATGCTTTTCTCCTGACTGAAGAACAAGTTACTATTACTGCATTAAAGTGTAATCCACTTGACAGTGAAAAACATTTTTGGAATAGAGCAACCATCATGTGAATGTGGTATTATACACCTAACATGTGCAAAAAAGTGTATTTTCATAAATACTTCTCACCAGAGTCTTTTGGTACATGCATTAGCACAAAAGTGAATAGTTTTCTCTTGATGTTTCCTTTCAATTCAAGAGATTCATAATGAAACACACGGAATATAAGTTATTTTCTCCTTAAGATTTATCTTTTTTTGAAACTTTATTATAAAATACCTTATGCACAATAAGCTGTACATATTTAAAATGTACAATTAGATGAGTCTTGACATATGTATACACATGGAACCAAAATCACAGTCAAAATACATCTATGTCACACTCAAAAAATCCCTCATTCTTTTTCATTGTCTTTCTGCAACCAGTGATTGGCTTTCTGTCATTGTAGGTTAGTCTGCATTTTTAAGCATTTACATAAATGGAGTTAAACATTATATATATTTTTTTGTCTAGACTCTCATGAAGTATAATGAGTTAATATTCATGTTACGATTCATTACTTTTGTTGTTGAGTAAGACATACAATAATCTGTTTATTCACTTGTTAGTGGAAATTTAGTCTGTTTCCGTTTTTAATTATTGAAAACAAAATTTCTGTGAACATTTGTGTATAGTTTTTGTGTAGACATAATTTTGTTTCTCCTGGGTATATATATATATATATATATATATATATATATACACCTAGATATATATATATATATATATATATATATATATATATATAGGAGTGGAATATCTGATGAGTATGATAAGTGTATTTTTAGCTTTAAAAAAAAACTGCCAAACTGCCCTCAAAATTAGCTTGTTCACCTTATAAACCATATCTGACCCAGAAAAGGACTTTATCATTTTATACTTTTGTTAAAAATATCTTCTATGTTGGGGCTCTTAGGTGGCTCAGTTGGTTGAGCATCTGACTCTTGATTTCAGCTCAGGTCATGATATCACAGTTCGTGAGTTCAAGCCCCAGGTCAGGCTCTATGTTGACAGGCCCTGAATGGACAGTGTTGAGCATGCTTGGGATTCTCTCTCTCTCTACCCCTCCCTCTCTCTTTCTCTCTCTCTCTCTTTCTCAAAATAAGTAAATAAACTTAAAAAAAGTATCATCTAGGATAAAATTTTCATATTTGCTTTTATTAAATTGTATAGAATTATAATTTTATTGTGTAAAATTTAAAGAGTTTTGAAAAGTAAAAAGATAAAAATTCATAAAATATCCCTAATAGAATATCATTTATTAAAATTATATACTAGGGGAGCCTGGGTGGCTCCGTCTGTTAATCGTCCAACTTCGGCTCAGGTCATGATCTCACAGTTTGTGGGTACAAGCCCCACATCAGGCTCTGTGCTGACAACTCAGAGACTGGAAACTGTTGCAGATTCTGTGTCTCCCTCTCTCTGTCCCTCCCCTGCTTGCAGTCTACCTCTCTCTCTCTCAAAAGTAAATAAAGATTATTTTTTAATTCTTTATATATTATTCCAGTATTTCCTATACATTTATGAATTTAAGCAGTTCAAACTTATATTTTATCTATTCTTTTGATTTGATAACATGTACAAAGCATCTTCTCTATGTGACACACTGTTTTAGATGCTAAGGATAAAACAAAATCCAGAATACCAAGTTCTTACGATCATGGAACAAACCTTGGTGAAAAGGAGTATACAATCATTATGTCAATATATATAAAGCCAAATAAATAAGCAATATTAGTATAGGAGATAACTATGTGCCATAGAGTGACCAAAGTGGGAAGCTGTGGAAGGCTAACAGAGAATGTGCTAGCCTGTCACATACATTCTTTGAGATGAGACATAGATGAGGAAAAAGAACCAGTCATGGGAGGAGCTGTGGAAGAACTGTCCTAACACAGCCCATTGCAAACCTAATGAGCAGGAAGAGGGAGCAGTCTTAGGAGTCACAGCATAGTGAACAAAGGAGAACATTAAAGGAGTTTGGAGAAGTGGATCACACCAGACATTTACAGTCATGAAGGTCATGGGAAATCATTTTGGTTTTATATGTTTGTTTTAAAATATAGGGGTTATACAATCTTATTTACAATTGTAAAATTGCATTTTGGCTGCTAAGTTGATAGCAAGGGCAAAATTCAAATCAGGAGTAAGTGTTAGGAACTATTATAGAAGTACAGTTGAGAGATGAAGTATCTTAGAGAAATCAGGAGACAGAGAAAGTGGACAAACGTGCAAATTTAGAATATGCAACTGTATTCATTGTTGGATTGAATATGAGTTGCAGGAGAATCTTAGTGAGGAAAAAGTTTGAATCAAGAATAGTTCATAATCTTTGGCCTCAGTCTGACTTAAGACCTCTTGAGAAGGATAGAAGAACGGGTTCTGGGAGGAGGAAAGACTTCTAATTTGAATATATTATGCTTAATATTATTTTTAATGTCCACAATGATTTTTTTTAAGTTGGATGATGGATATAAGAAACTCAAGATCAGAAGAGGGATTAACACTGGAGTTGCAAATTAATGTTCATTACAAAAGAATATTTCAAACCATTGGATGAATGAAATTACCTATCCATGGAAAAGAGATACATGTCTTAAAAAGTCAGATCTAGTTACAGGAATTCCAGTGGAGGTTTATTAGAGGAGAAAACAGCAAATGACAAAGACAGTTAAGAAAAGTATATAGTGAGAACAATGTTGTGCAGGATTATAGATGGTGACCCTAACAGAAGTAATTTTAGCAGAGTAGTACAATCAGAAAATAGGCAGATTCAAGAGTAAATGTAATGGAGGTGTTCTTTTCAATTGGTTCTAAAGTACATTTGTATGCTGACAGAAATGAACCTGAGAAAAGGAGGAGTCAACATTACAATTGAAAGAAGGTATAATGGTAGGAAATCATTTCTTGAAATGTAAGATCAAATGGGATCTAGGACACAAGTAGAAGGGTTTGTCTTTGATAAATGCACAGTCACAACTTCAATGAAATAGAAGGCAAGGAAGATTATATAATTTATAACATTTTTGTTTTTAACTTTGTAATTAATATGTCATGTAAATTTTCTCATGTCCTTCCATGTTAAATAACATAATTTGTAAACTGTGATCTTATTTTTAATTGACCTTATTTTAACTGATTTAAAATTCTCTTTTTCAAGATCCAAGGGAAAACTAATTTGGAGAATTCAGGGAATAAAAACCAGTGGCCATTAGCAAAAATTATGTGAACATTTCTTCTGAAAGATTTCTTAATGCATTCCTAGGGCTTCTGGATAATGTTTGGATCATAGTTATATAATCCATATTGTAAACACTGTTTTCTTTCTTTCTTTCTTTTTTTCATTTTAGACAGAAAGAGAGAGAGAGCAAGCAAGAAAGAGAGGGGCAGAGGAAGAGAGAAAGAGACGATCTTAAACAGGATTCATGCTCAACATGTAGCCTGACGTGGGACTTGATCCCATGACTCTGGGATCACTACCTGAGCCAAAATCAAGAGTTGGACACTCAGGAGCCCCTAAACATTTTTTCCCTAATAATGTATTAACCTCAATTAAAAAGGACAAAGAGTCCACCACTTTGCCTTCCAGTGTGTGTCTAAGGTGATTTTATATCTCCAGATTAGTGGAAGTCAGAGTTATCTTTCTGTCTGTTCTTCTGAAATCCTTATAAAGCCTTCCTTGTTGCTGCGTTTTGCTGGCAATGTCACACTCGGCTCATAGAATGCTATAAGCAGGAGTCATTTCAACTTGAGGTCATTGATTCTCCCTCTCTTTCTCATAACCCTCACCAAAGTGAGTAATCACATAGATATGCACACACACACACACACACACACAGTTCTTGGATTCATAATATCTGAAAGTACACAATAGATATAGTACATGTGACCTATTTAAAAATATATACATGAACAACTTAATACTATTCTACTTGTTTTTAGTTAATTTTTGTGACACACTTTATATCATTTTCTTCTGTGCCTCCAGTAAAAATAGTAATGGTTAATTTTATAGTATTGAATTTCACATATTGTCCCTCAAATCTTGCTATTCTACATCACTAAGCCATGGAATATGTCAGTGCAAAAAGCGTTGTGTCTCAGCTCTTATAATGGACACAATAAAGACTTGGAGATCAGAACCCAAATTGAAAGCAGCAAATGGTTTTATTAAGGACAGTACACTCTCAAGGTGGGAGAAAGGACAGGCCCAGAGGTGCAACCACTCTGAGGTTATAGGCTTCCTTTCCTTTTATGTGAACAAGGTCTTGTGTCATAGACAGTGTGGTCTCTAATTGAGGCTGCTTCTAATCATCTGGGGAGCTCTTTCCACAGGTTGGAAGGGGAAACCCTCTAAGGTTTGTACCAGGAAAGATTATGGCAGCCTTCCTCCAACAGTGGGGCAATAACTGCAGTGCAAATTCATTATAATGAGTCTAGGGGTTACTCTGGGGCAGAGGTGAAAGAGGAGAGCCATGCCCTGCACCTGTGGCTCTTGGTCTATTAGCCTCAGACTTGGAAATGACTAGGTCAGGATGTTGTGCCCTCAGGCTTCCAATGTGTAACCTATTTATCACTGTCCTTACCTCCAGCTCATATCTAACTAAGTGCCTACTAGATCATTCTCTCCTTAAAGACTTGAGACTCTGTAATCTATTGGTAAAAGGATGAAGTTTCCTCAGAGTATTCCTTCCACTGCTCATATCTAGCTTCTACCTAGATATGATATACCTACCTAATATACATGAAGATTTATCAACAATATAAAAAGCTGTGGCCTAATATTGCATCATATTATATTTCTTCTTTCCATACTACTAGGAGTTATAAGACCACCCTTTTCAAACTTCGTAAGTTTAACTACCATAATTATGAATAGGGACTCTTTATTATCAAGTGTGTTTTCATATTTGAATATATAATTTGTTATGCAACTAGAGTTGGATAATAAATTATATATTTCTAAATGCTATATATCTGTATTTACTATTTCTATACCTACATTTATGCATATATCAATAGTTATAAATATATGTGATTATATAAAATAAAGGAAGATAAGATATTGCTAAGAAAGTATTATACTTGATAAAATATCACTAATTTATATAATAAAAAGATATGATATGGATATTATATAAATCATATTCAGAATACTGAATATGGATAATTAGTCTATCTGAATAATTAGTCTAATTATGTATGGTATTTCTTACATTATATACATATTGCAAAAGAAAATCCTTCTGATGTTTATGGAGGAAACTGTCATTTAGCAAAATCATAAAATATAATGATTTAAAGTTGATTTAAGACAAGATATTGATAAATAAATATATAATAATTGTAGATTCTATGCATGCAGCACTCATTTTACAAGCACTGATTTCACTTAAAAACAACAGACTGATTTTAGTAATATAGAGCCATATTTTTAAAGGCTGATTATATTTACTTTTTCAACATAACTTGGAATTATGTTTCTTTGAAATATATGTTTATTTTTCAAATGAGAGACCTGCTGAAGATATAATTTTATATTACTATAACTCAGCATTCACTTAAACTAAGTTTATATTATGTCACAATTTTTCATTCAGACTAAAAATTTTCCTTTAAGTTTATTTGTTTATTTTGAGAGACAGAGACCTGTGAGTGGGAGAGGGGCAGAGAGAGAGGGAAACAGAGAATCCATAAGCGGAGATCTGCTTTTCAATTCTCTCGTCACCGCAACTTAGGACCTGTCTCTCTACAGAGAAAGCCTTATTTTGTCCTTACAAAATAGCATTGGGTGGCGCGCCTGGGTGGCTTAGTCAGTTAAGCGTCCAACTTCAGCTCATGTGGGATTCATGGGTTCCAGCCCCGCATCAGGTTCTGTGTTGGCAGCTCAGAGCCTGGAGCCTGCTTCAGATTCTGTCTCCGTCTCTCTCTCTCTGCTCCTTCCCACTTGTACTCTGTTCCCTCTCTCTCTGCTCCTTCCCTGCTTGCACTCTGTCTCTCTCTCAAATAACTAACTAACCAAGTAAATAAATAAATAAATATTTAAAAATAGCATTGGGTGACGATTTAATAACATATATACCAATGTATCCATCAGTACACACACACACACACACACACGTGCACGCATGCAGAGTAATTGAAAGTATTGATTTTAAGTTCACAGAGAACTTGTTTATACATCTTGCATTGATTTCACCACTTGGGTGAAGATACTATCTACCAGACTTCTTTCTTTCCTTTTTTTTCTTTCCTTCCTTTTTCCACATCCCTAGGAGGATATGGAGAAAAGGGAACTTTTGTATACTCTTAGTGGGAATGTAATTGGTGTGACCACTGTGAAAAACATTATGGAGGTTCCTCAAAAAAATTAAAAATTGAAATACCAATAAGATCCAGAAATTCCACTTCTGAGTATTTATCCAAAGGGAACCAAAACACTAATTAGAAAGATATATGCATCTTTATGTCATTGTGGCATTATTAAGAACAGACAAAATATGGAAGCAACACAAGTGTCTATTGGTATACATATATATACATATATATATATGTGTGTGTGTATATATATGTGTGTGTGTATATATATATGTGTGTGTGTGTGTATATATGTATATACACACACACACACATATATATATTGGAATGTTACTCAGTAATGAAAAAGAATTAAATCTTACTATTTGTGACAACATGGATGGACCTAGAAGGGATTAAGCTAAGTGAAATAAGTCAGACAGAGAAAGGCAAATACTATGTGATTTTTCTTAAATGTGGAATCTAAAAAAATCCCAAAATGAACAAAACAAAACAGACACAACTCATAAATACAGAGAAAAACTGGCAGTTGCCAGAGGTAAAGGAGGTGGAGGAATGGGCAAAACAGGTAGAGTGGATTAAAAGGTCCAAATTTCCAGTTATAAAACAAACTAGTTGAAGGGATATAAAGTACACCATGGACAATATGGCCAATAATATTGTAATAACGCTGTATGGTGACAGATGGTAACTGGACACCACAACAATCATTTAGTAAACTATATATATGCTACATAACTATGTTGTACACTGGAAACTAACAATAATGTATGTAAACTATACTTCAATAAAAACAAAAAAGCAATCATCTGTAAAAAAAAAAGAGTGAGAAAATGAAAATATTTGTCTAGAATTTACATGTCCATCCAGATTTCTTTGCATTGCTTTAAAATATGAGATAAAAAAAATAATGCCTGTTAGATCTTCTCCTAATGTATGTTTCCATTCTTTTGATTTGGATAACATCAATATTTGCTTCCAAATGTATAATGTCCTCCCCTCTTTTCACTCTACAAAAATTCCTACTATTCATCTTTATGACCTAATTAAAATATTTCTTCCTTGTAAATCCTTGTTTCACTAACTTCTCTAATATTCAGACCAAGGCAGCATTTTCCCTTTCTTTGGGCTTTTACAGCACATTGTTCATAGCATGCTAGAGCACCAATTACTTGCTTACAGATCTGTCTCTTCTAATAGACCAAATTCTTCTAAAGCAGAGAGCATATGCTATTTCTTCTGATTATTCCCAGGTCTCTGTCAATGTTTATTGACTATGCATGAATACTAAATTGTTTGTAACCATAACTGGAAGAGTCATGGAAATTTTCAAACTTAATTATAGCTGATTCTCACTATAGAGATAAACAGATATACTAAAATTCATAAAATTAATTGTACCATTTTCTAGAATATTATTAGTAGCCACATAATAACCTGGAAAATACTTCTGACAAAATGCCAAAATAGCAAAATTTGTTATACAATTGTGGCATAATATACAAAGCAATTTTAGTAAATATGAATACAAGTGCCTGTCTCATTTCATTATTTCAAACCAACTATCACTTTGCATTTCAAATTTGTGTTCATCAAGTAATACAATAATGATAAGCACTTAAATCTAAACATGAGTACTAATCAGTAAATCTTTTTCAAAGAAGCAAGATCATTTTAATTTGCTATATTTTAACATATTGAATAAAACCAGGACAATGTCTAATAAAGAAACAAATTACTATGCATAATGTTCAATTGCTGCAATTATTTGTCAGAAGTAATATATTTAAAATCATCATAATCTAATAACATTAAAAAGAACATTCGAAGTTACTAGTCACCTTTTGTTCTGTTTGTAAATGTTTTGCAAAGCTGCTAAATCGGATATTTTATATGTTGATTCAGAAGTATATATTACATGCAGATGTATATTAGGATTTAGGCAAACTTTGCTCATACCCCTTTGTTATGCATGCATTTTAAAACTGGCATATATTATTGTATACCGTGTCTGGGCAACCCTTCCCCCAAGGAATTTCAGCAATTCCTGTTCATGGTACTGTAATTACTTTAGAGGAACTGCAGTTAATATTACTGATGTGTTTTTAAGACTTTAGTATTATAGGTAGATTAAAGGACAACATCAGTCTGAACAAAGAATACAATTGACAGAAAAAACAAAACAAAACAAAGTTAAGCTATTACCTAAAAATATCTTTATTCTATAAATCATGGATTTCCAAAAACAATTTATGGAACTGAGAATTACCAAAAAGGAATCAAATATTTTGAAACACAAATAAACTCTCTCTGAGCCCTTCACAACAACTACGCATTATTAATGTATTTAATATCTTTCTATATTAAAAAATGGTGACACAGGTAAACAAGAAACAAAATCCACTAAATTAAAACAAAGCAAACAAAATCTTGAACCATTACTCTTTAAAATCCTTCTCATCTGCTACCTTTCTTCTTCCCTTCACACCCAGATAAATTTATTGGAAGATTGGTCTATGTCTTTACTGTCTTTTCAGTTCATACTTCAATCTAGCACAATCTTTGTCCATTAGGACTCCACTGGAATCAACTTTATTAGTGACTTCCTAATATCCTATCCTATTTTTTAATGTTTTATTTATTTTTGAGAGAGACAGTGAGCGGGAGTGGGGGAGATGCAGAAGAGAGGGGATAGAAGATCCGAAGCAGGTTCTGCGCTGACAGCAGTGAACTCATGATTTGCAAAATCATGACCTGAGACAATGTTGGACCTTCAACCAACTGAGCCACCAAGGCACCCCTATCCTCGGAGTCTTTTAAATGTCATTTCCCTTAGTTAATCTTTCTGAAGTATCAGCTTTGTTTGCCACTCCCTTTAATCGAAGCAGCTCTGTCTTCTGAGTCACTTGTGTGTTCTCCTTTTATCATTTTGACTACTTGTCTTGTGCTTGCTTCTCAGACTGGAGAATTAGAACTCACCTAATGATTGAAACAGGAAATATTTTTTTTCTGGTATCAGAAATGTAAGATCTGACAAATTTAGAAATTGTGTAATAACCAGCAGCCAAATGTGATGACATATGAAGAAAATTAACAGCAAAAGAAAAGACAGGGTTTTATAATGACAGACATAATTTTGACATTTTCTTGACATTTTTTTGTTGTTTTAGAAAAGGAATTTAAAAGAAATATCTTAAAGAAGAAGTTACATTCTATTTGTGGAGTTTGAAAAGAAAATTAGTAACTACCAAAAAGTGTGAGTACATTCTCGGACAAACTTTTGCATTTTAAGATATGGAACGATGGGATGTGATGTGATTTTCCCTAGAGTCTATTCTGTCATTTCTTTTTTTCCATTCTAAGCACTTTTTCCAGTACAAGTACATGGATGTCTATTCCTTCAACAAAGAACATATGTTAATAAATAGTAAACATATATCATCAGTCCACAACACCTCAGTCCCAGAGGACTGAGGTCCAATCATCCACTGAATCTGTGTCTTTTGATATCACGAGACATTTTAGACTTAATTGGCCTGAGTGAACTCCACAAATACAATTGTGTCATTCACCTAGAGAAAGTTCTTCAAAACATTGTACTTAAACCTCCAGGATTAATACAAATACATTGGAGTAACATGTAAATACCGTTAATAAACAATTTCTGCCTAAATTTTTAATCTCATACCCTGACATTCAGACCAAGTTACTGTATATCCTGAATGTATCATACTCTCAATCTTTTCTGGCCTTTATTTTTTCTCTGCTACTGGCACCTTTGCTCCTCACCTTCATAGCCCTGATTCCTTCTTCATGGTTTCCTCCATTTTGCTTCAGTTTCTCTACCATTTAACTCTTCACCAGTAAGATTTTCTCTAGAAAAATCTCTCATTTTCCTACACACAGATGGGATACAGGTGGGTGTCCCTTATGTTCCCATTGTTTACAGTTAATTAGTGGAAGACCTACTCACTCTTTTTTCAATAACTCATTTCATTTACTGATTAAACTTCAAAGACAGTCTGTAAAGACCTTAAAAGAAGAGACTGTGTATTTCTTGTATTTTCCTGGTCCAGGAAATAGCCAAAATATTGTAGGTAAGTACATTTCCTTGGATTCACTAAAATAAATTTGTCAGAAATATTATCAAAATATTTTCAATGAGAAGTTAAGACTGAAGACTATAGAATATAAAATCTAAAATCCAAAATAATCTAAAAACATAATCTAAGATGTGACAAAATCAAATATAGATCAAAAGGAAGAAACATGAAAAGAAGAAAAGTAGGATCAAGTAGAAGAATTCATCAGAGGCAATGGCAGCAGTAATTTGGGGTGTGAAAAACGGAATCCACAGTGACCAGAGATGTAAAGTAAATCAGTGAAGAAGAGGAACCAGTAGCAGCTATTCTGCCGGCAGGAAAGTGATGCATAAAAGGCATATTTTTTATTAATATTAGTGTAGATGTGATAATCTGTGCAAACTATCCTCGCCTTTTTTCAGTATTTTTTAACAGATCCATCCAGTAAATATCAACTGGAGAGATGTTATGGTCTTAATATTTGTGTCTCTCCAAAATTGATATGTTGAAGCCTTAACCTGCACAGGGATAGTATTTGGAAGTGGGTGTTTGAGAGGTAATTAGGTTTAGGTGAGGTTATGAGGATGGAGTCCCATAATGGGATTATTATCCTTATAAGAAGAGAAGAAAGGCCAACGGTCCCAAGTTGGCAGACAAAGCCATCTGAGGACACAGCAAGAAGGCAAATGTCTGTTAGCAAGAAAAAGGGCTCTCATCAGGTACAGAATTGGACAGTACCTTGATCTTGGACCTTCCAGGCTCCACAACTACAAGAAATAAAAGTCACCCAATCTGTGGTATTTTGCTATAACTCATAATGTAAGAGGGATTCACCGCATACCACATTTTTATGATAATCAAAACCTTTGACTCAGTGGTGGACTACTGTATTGGAGACATCAGCCACTACCCATTGGAAAGGAAAAGTACACTGTAATAAAACCCATTTAAAATCATTAAAATTATAGGGGCATCTGGGTAGTTTAGTTGGTTAAGCACCTGACTCTTGATTTCGGCTCAGGTCATGATCTCATGGTTCATGGGATCGAGCACCCTGTCAGTCTCCGTACTGACAGTGTCAAGCCTGCTTGGAATTCTCTGTCTGTCTCTCTCTCAAAATAAATACATAAACTTTTTTTAAAAAAAATCATTAAAATTCAATTAAAATATATTTAATAAAAACCTATCTAGGAAGATGTATGACAGAGATTTCTGAGCTAAGATAAAAGTTCACCTCACACGGAATGGCACTGTGAAGTTAATATAGAGTTGTTAAAATTTAAGTCCAAAGTATTTATTTGGTAACATAAGACAAATTCTTTATTTATCCTGATGAAATAATCTTTTAATAAAATGTATAAAGAGCAAATGTGCAATGGCATAAAGTTCTTTATGCATTAGTCACTAAATTTAATGTGCATACAGTCTTTACAAATTTTATGGTTTAAGAATTTGCTGTCATTTTATAGGGAAATATGCAAGATTATAGTGTTATGTATTTATTTCTCTATAGACATTTTGTCTACACTTTGAGTATGCCACTAATAAAGAAATGAATGTGTAAGGTTAAAAGCCTCATGATTCAATCTCTCAGGTTTCTCAAAGATGTAGTTAATTAAATCAAAGACAGCAATACATAGCTGTGTAATTTCTTTCTTTCCTAAGAAAGAAGGGGCTATCAAAGGTTTAGGTATCTGGAATCTTCTGCCAGTTGGGTATGTGAGTACTGTAACACAGTGCTAGAGACTGATGATGAAAGACATGGGGTCAGACTGCCATGCTCAGAGTTGGAGCTCTTCAAAAATGGTTAATCATTAAAGATTGTTTAGGAGCATTTTAGTAAAATTACTATATCTAGAAAATCCAAATCACAGAAGGCTTATAAGAATGCTTTGGCAATGTGAATAAGCTCAAAATTACCTAAAGAGAAATAGTAGAAATGAAACAAAGTGACAAATATGTGATTGTGATTAAAAAAAAAATGTGTTGAATTTAGTGCCTTATAGGACAGAGAGTTATAGCAAGCAGAGGAAGCAGACAGAATTCTAGCATTGAAATAAGGAAGACTTTAATGGATGCTATAAACTGGCTTATTCAATTTTCTTTCCAAATTCTTACTAGTGTGCTTTTTTTAAATGATACTATCTACTATCAAGTACATACCCCAACTTCCCTTCTAGTTAAAACTCTGAATATAATTTAGGTTCTACCAATCAGATTTACTCCTAACACAATTTACATTCAAATCCGTATTAAGTGTAGAAAACTAACTGTATTAGAGGTCTTTTTTGCTGGTTAGATATTGACAGAGGTAATGTGGTTCTGGCTTCATGATGTTGTGGTTTCCTGCATTAGCGGTGGTAATACACATATTTCTTCACAAAGCCATTAGAGTCAAGTTTCTGACTCATGGTTTCACACAATAATGAGTAGCTTTTGCAATCTTAGCAGAGACAGTGTAATTTGGGTGGCAGAGAGCTGTTTTAGAAGTTTTGTCTATAGCCTATTATTATTTCTACCCTTCCAATTATGTAGTAAGCAAACTAATGTCAGGTAAAAATTCTTTTCTGCTCAAACTAGTTACTGTTTGTAACAGAAACTTAACCAAAATAGTGATTAAGAGTGTTTTGATGCCAATAACAAAGGAAGGGAAATTTTAAAGAACTTAATACTTAAATGAGGGTTAAGATGAAATTTCTATTGTAATATATAAAGATTAATAAGAAGGAAAAATGGAAGGAAGGAAGGGAGGAAAGAAAGAGGAAGGAAAGAAGGAGGGAAAGAAAGAAAGAAAGAAAGAAAGAAAGAAAGAAAGAAAGAAAGAAAAAGTAAGGGAGGAAGGGAGGAGGGGAGGAAGGGAAGATGAAAGACAGTCCTGAACTTCCCATTTGAGAATAGAAACATGGTGAGAAATATAGATTTGAGAAAAAATTACATAGAAGTGGTAGTTGACAGTAGATAAGAGAAAATAGTATTAAATTTATTTTTAAAGAAAAGATATAGGGAGAGCACAGGGACAATGGAACACAATTTATTGTGGTTATCCCATATCAAATCCTACGTTAGTGACAGCTTAGTAAGTGTATTATAATATTTAATAATAGCACAGGCTAATGGAATAGTAATATCATTGCTTAGTAGCATTTGAACTTCATTGTTCATAAGATCAAGTTGTTGAAACTATAACAACAGGGCATATTCTGGGTACATCAATCCTTGAATATGACTTTTCATTTATAAAGACAAATTGAAAATAATGTTTCAATAACCATATGGAAGTTATGATTTCAAAAATGTTTCTATGAAGTTTTGGTTTGAATTATTGCTATTGCTTTCCTTTATCAATCTGATTAATGATGTAATTACTATGCATAAATATAATGAAAGAAGCATTATGCAGATGAAATTGAACATGGGTTGCCTCAAATAAGTAATCTTCCCTTTTTAAATACTGTACTTACATTGTGACCTTGAGCTAACCATCCAACCTCTCGAAGCCATAGCCAGGTTTTCTCAACTCTAAAATGACTTTATAGATTCTTAACCTTCCTGCATTCTTTTGACTTCTGGATAATCTATAGAAGGTAGGCAAGAGTTCATACTGTTAAATCCTGTGGACTTGGGTTCATATTTTAGCTATGGAATTTCTAGTGATGTGACTTCAGTAATGTATGTCAGTTTGCTGTGTCTCTTATCTTCTATAAAGGTACTATAAAGTACCGACCTCATAGAATTATTATCAGCATCAAATGAGAGAGTATCCTAAATACATTTAGTTGTACCTTATTTGTGCATCCAATAGAGGTCAAACATTTTAACAGGATGCAGCTCTTAATAGCTGAACTTATATTTGTTTACTTTATGAGACAAGTTTTATTTTTGTTTTATATTCTAAAACAAATAAAACAAATATATTTTTATTTTATAAAAATAAACTTTAAAAAAGAGTATTCATCATATAATAACTTACATTCTAACATTTTCTCAAATTGTCATATTTTCATTAACAAGTAAACTATCCCTAGTATTATAAGAAATGATTATCTAGTACCATATCACTAGAGTAAAGATAATGAGACTCTCAATGGCCTTAATGGCTACCAATTTAGAAGATATGTTAGGAGTAGTTTATTAAATATTGATTACTGAAAATGTTAATTTTAATAAGAACTTAATTTTTCATTTCTTCTTATTTTATTTTTTAGAGTTTATTTTGAAAGACAGAGAGAGAGAGGGAGCGAGCGAGCTGGGGGGAATGGCTGAGGGAGAGGAAGAGAGATTCCTTTGCAGACTCCATGCTTTCAGCACATAGCCCGACACTGCTGGATCTCACAAATTGTGAAATCATGACCTGTGCCAATATCAAGATCAGATGCTTACCAACTAAGCTAGCCAGCGGCCCCTATTTGTCTTTATTTTCAGAAGCAGTGGTTTCTGAAATCTAAAAATCAATGGATAATTGCAAAGTTAGAATGCTTTATTCTTTTGATCAAAGTCATGCCCTGCACATGGTAAAATTTATAATCATATCTGCAAGTAACTACAGTTTATATCACAGATTACTTGATAATCTCACAATTTCAAATGAAGACACAGAGGACCAGAACTCCTTAATGACTTTCCAAGAATAACAATGCAAGCCAGTGACATCAATGGCATATGAAGTTTCAAGCATATGACTTCTTTTTTGGGGTGTTCTATTACATCCTTCTACATCTGATCTCAGGCATTTTTTTGAACCCAGTTGGTTGGCAGATTCTCAAAGATAAAAAAAGGATGCATAATATCTAGTACTAAAAGAAGAAAAAAATACCATTACAGTTTTAGTAACATCAATGAATAAAGACAGGAAGTAAAATGAGATACAGGATAGATAAGATGGATACAGTAAGGTGTAAATTTTGTTCACTTTAAAAGCTAAAGAGAGAGATGAATTCTTATCCAGAATATTAAATATTAAATAAAGAGAAAATTCTTATCCAGAATATTTTCACAATGCTATGAATATTTATACTTATATATTCAAACATGCATCTTTGAAAAGTTTTTCACAGATCAATTCTGAAAAATTTCACTTCTTAAGGAGAGGAAGATAATATGATTATAATAGCGATTGCTTCACCTGTAATGGAAATATACATTTTAAAACAATGAATTAAACATTTTTAGCATTTTATACTGTACTTTGGATTTTTAAAAAGGAAATTTAAATTTTATTTAAGTTAAGAAAAATAACACCTTATTGGAAAACTAAAAATATAAATTATTAATAGGAAAGACCTCATAAGCCATTTGAAAAGCTTGGCATCAAAATTTTTTACTGTTCATATTCTAGGGAGTTAGTAATATGTTGACTTTATTGTACAATTTGAAAAACCATATGCTTCTTCTGAGTCCTTAGGATGATTTATGCTCATTATTTATTCATATCATAACAGGCTATGAAAGTATGTGATGACTAATGAATTGTAAGTTTGAGTGACAATTTAGTGTGAACCACTTTCCATGAGTTACATCGTATTTTCCTTTTATATACTTCTGAACATCAATGCCAAATTGCAGAGGGTACATGTGTCTTTTCTCTTTCTTTCTCTTTTTGCTAATTGATTGCTTAGTTCGCTTAAGCATTTATTATACAGAACATTAAAACATTTACAAGTTAATACTTATCTTTACTAGTTTCCTTTCCAATCAGATAGCAACTATTAACTAGCAATCTAGGAATAAGGAACAACAAACTTTTAAATACTACATTACAGCTGCTAAAAAGACCATGGCTAGTCATTTAATAAGAGGGTATCAGTGACTGACACGTACGGTGTAGAAATTACCTAAAATGGACAGGAGGAGAGAGGGACATGATGACTGCAGATTCAGTGAATGCATCAAACAGGTTAGGAATATTGACTCTTTTGTTTTATTCCTACTTAGCAAGGTCTGGAATGTTTAGAAAAGTGAATGAATCATAACTGGTGTATTAACTGTGAGGCATTCCAGGTAATAAAGACTGCTTGTAGCAAGAATCAGTCACTTTTTCATTCAGTGCTCTAAGTCATGGCAATACTGGCTACAGTGTCCCTTACAAAGGGACTTTATTAGTCACAAAGAGGAGGCAAACAGTTATAGTTAGTTGAAATACTTTGCAATTTTTCCAAGACAATCCCAGGAGGGTACACCTGATTTCTCAACGTATTTTAATAGCACCACTTTCCTTCTGAAAAGTACATGAGTTTGAAATATAAAAGTATATTATCACATTATTTATAGCCCTTACAAACCTTATCTTGTCCTTCATGAGTTTTCAAAGATTGCTAATCCCCACAAAGAGAAGAATCTGACTTGCTGTTATGATATTCTAAGGCATTATTCAACTTCTGATATTTCTTCTCAAGTGAACTTGCTGAACATATATTTTGCTATTGTTTCACTTATTGGTATTTTTAAACTATGTCTTATATAAAATGTCATTACTTTCAGATAATTTCTTTCATAAACAGCTTCAAAACTTTTAACTTTTTTCAATATATTCTTTTCTGTTCTTGCCAGGGTTACTTTCTAGCACAAAACTACTACCTTCTAAATCTCCACAGTACAATCATATATTTTAAGCTATTATATTCATATTGCAATTTGAAACTTCCATGATGTTCTTCTTCGTAGCTAATTATTTGATTACTATTTATATATGCAACATTTATTGCACCAGTCTTGGGTGGCAAATCTGTTTTATTGCTTAATATAACTAAATAGTAAGCATGTATTTTTTTATAATGATAGTTGTGAACACAAATTATTTATAGCCACTCTGCTAGATGTTAGGGAACTAACAGTGAATAAGATACATATGTTTCCACTATTTGTGATACCCATGGTATCAAAAAGAAAAAAAAAATAATCCAGACAAATGTAATATAACATAGTTTTCTGTGGGGCTAGGACAAACTGTAATGTCTGAGAAAGCCTAGAAAAAACAAAGTCTAAAGAATAAATAAGCCCTTTGCAGGTAGCAGAAAGCCATGCCAGGTTTCATTTCTGGAGATGATTCCCTCATCTGCATAAGAGGGTATGCAGAAACAGGCTGCTATAGATGAACTTATTTTGAAAGCTTGAGAAAAAGTCATCCAAGCAATAGTTTACAGGATTGGTTGATTGGACAAATTGGAATCTGGAAATATTTTATTTAAGAAGAAATTTCTTGGCCTCCACATTTTCCCATCTTTGTTCTAAACCCCAAGTTTCAATCTAAAATCATCACTAAAGGAGGGGCTGAAAAGCAAAGAGAAATCAGATATGAGCTCCCTCCCCACTTAAATACTACAAGACCAATAAGGAGGCAGCAGTTCTATGATTTGGCGTTTTGACTAATTGCATCTGAATTAAACCTAGTCAAATTTGTGGCCCAGACAAAACTCAAATCAAGTCTGGGAGGAATCCATAGGGTTAGCAATGTGCCCTATCAACAAGAGAGAAGAGACGGTTTGCTCTCATTAAGAAATATATACTTTTTTTAATTTTTGTAAAAAGGAAAGAGAAAAAGAAAGAAAGAAAAAGATTATACTTCAATGGCATTTCTCTTAAAAAAAAAAAAAAGAAATCTACCTGGAAAATTAAAGGACTATGTGACATGCAAAGTAGCAAGAATATAA
The DNA here is from genome assembly GCF_027475565.1 of Acinonyx jubatus. Lineage (NCBI taxonomy): Eukaryota > Metazoa > Chordata > Mammalia > Carnivora > Felidae > Acinonyx > Acinonyx jubatus. The sequence continues at coordinate 89,822,616 of NC_069385.1, read as the reverse complement.
CCAAAAAAGGAGAAAAAATATATTAATTAAATAATAATTATAGGTGAACCAGTTATTATAACATAAAAAGTATCAAATAATTCCCATAAATTAATTTTAAAAATTACTAGAAAACATGGTAATAATAAGCAAATTATAATATATTTTAGGAGACAAAAAAACTTAAAAATATGCAAATAAAGAACTTAAAATACAAAAAAATAAAATTCATAAATCAGAATCTGTATTTCTACTAAGGATGTAGAATGATAGGGAATAAAAGAAAAAGTTAAAAAGAAGAAAAAGAAAGAAAAGGAAATAAAAATGAAAAAATTAAGAGAACAACAATATGGGAGATCTTTACTCTTATGTTAACGATAAAACCAAAAAATTCTAGGTAAAACAAAAATCATTTTTATCTAAGGGACTTTTGAAGATTCTATATATGTGCTACTTTCTCCTTAAAATGAAATATAAAGAAAAATGTCACCTCTCAATACTTCTACTCAGTATCTAACAAACTCAAAGTCCTTTATTTTTTTTTAATTTTTTAATGTTTATTTATTTTTAAGAGAGAGAGAGACAGGGTAGGAGGCAGAGAGAGAGGGAGACACAGAATCTGAAGCAGGCTCCAGGCTCTGAACTATCAGCTCAGAACCCAATGCAGGGCTCAAACCCATGAACCGCGAGATCATGACCTGAGCTGAAGTCAGATACTTAAAGCACTTAAACCTGAGCCACTCAGGTGCCCCACCAACTAACTCAAGGTCCTTTAATAAGCAAAATAAAGAAAACATGAAATAAAATAAAAATATATATGTTGGTAACTAAGGTGTTAAACTGTGGGTTTTTTTTTGACAAATGTGATCATCCAAGTAGAAAACTCTAATACATTCACAGAAAAACTGATAGAAACATGAATAAATTTAGCAAGATTACAGGATACATTGTAAATATACAAAAACCAAGTCTATTTCTTTGTACTGGGCAAAAATGTGGAATTTATATTTTTAAATTGTGTATAACACATAAAAATTAGAATTTTTAAGAATAAATTAAAAAAGTAAATTGTAAACTGTACACTGAAAACTACACAGCATCACTGAAAAGAATAAAAAAGACTTGAATATGGAGAGATTTTCTAGGTTAATTGATCAGATATTAATTATTTTTAAGATATCCACTATTCCCAGAATTATGTATTGATTAAATGTAATCACGATTAAAAAAAGAACAGAATAAAATTTTGTATACAGTTTTAATTTGATTCAAACATTTATATGAAAATTTAAATAGCCTAGAATAGCTGGAAATTTTAAAAAAGACAATAATTAGGGTATTGAGGAGGGCACCTTTTGGGATGATCACTGGGTGTTGTATGGAAACCAATTTGACAATAAACTTCATATATTGAAAAAAATTTTTTTTAATTAAAAAAACTAAAAAAAGACAATAATTATAAGATCTAATACAGTTGACACATTACTATTATATTAATCAATATAGTATTTTTATGGGAAAAGCAAAAGAAATATGGTTTAATAGACCATAATAGGGAGTTATGAGTATACTTTCACATGTATAGTCAAATGATTTTGACAAAACTTCCACCTAATATAATAAGGAGATGACAATCCTTTCAACAATAGGCTTTGCAACAATTAAATATCTAACTGTACACAATAATAATAATGATAACTGGGGGCCTAGGTGGCTTAGTTGGTTGAGCATCCGACTATTTTGGCTCAGGTCATGATTCCAGGGTCATCATGGGATCTAGCCCCCATCAGGCTCCATGCTTAGTATAGAGCCTGCTTTTTTTTTTTTTTAATTTTTTTCAACGTTTTTATTTATTTTGGGGACAGAGAGAGACAGAGCATGAACGGGGGAGGGGCAGAGAGAGAGGGAGACACAGAATCAGAAACAGGCTCCAGGCTCTGAACCATCAGCCCAGAGCCTGACGCGGGGCTCGAACTCACGGACCACGAGATCGTGACCTGGCTGAAGTCGGACGCTTAACCGCCTGCGCCACCCAGGCGTCCCAGTATAGAGCCTGCTTAAAATTCTCTGTCTCTGTCTCTGTCTCTGTCTCTCTCTCTCTATCCCCTCTCCCTCTCCCCCTCTCTTGCTTACACATGTGTGCTCTCTCCCTCTCTTTCTAAAAATAATAATAATAATAATGATATTATCCTTAAATCACACTTTACACAAAAATTTATTCAAAGTGTATCACAAACCTAAATGTAAGGGCTAAAAAATGTAGTATAAGAAGAAAACAATACACTTTCCCCCTTAGGATTTAGACCTCTGGAAAGAACATTGCCTGTAACAACAAAAGCACAATAGGAGATAATCTGCAGCTTCACAAGTTTTCTAAAGCTTATTATCTATGGTCACATGATAACCAGCTAAACTGAAATGCAAGGCCAGCACCTCCAGGAATAGATGCCTTCTTTGGGTATATACTACTGGACACCAATAAAAATTCATCTAAAATTCTTTACAAATTGCTAATGGCCAATTACTAATGGACAGATGAAACTGTGAAGACCACAAGAACAAGAACTGTCACCTACTCTCAATCTCTTCTTTGCATGTGTCACTATGTGCTGTGAGAATGCATCCCTTCTGGGACATTTCTGGGATAGAGAGACAGCAACTGCAATAATGCAGATTTGGGGACAGGATCACTGACAAGGCCCAATCTCAAGACCAAGAGAAGCAATATATAAGAATGAGTCTCAATCAGAATGGCAAAGAATACTCTTCTGTTCCTTTTTACCAGGCTAGCAAGCATCAACTAAAAAGTGTTGGAAAGATGCCGATAGGATAGAAAGGGGACAAGAGTATGGGGAGAACTCTGATATACAACACAAAAAGGAAAACCTAAAACTGAGGGTAAAGCATGTATTTAGAAAAGCCTCTAGTAAAATAGCCCACACCCTTAACATAAGTTAATTTTAGAAGGATATGAAAAGCTTCTTGTACACTAAGAATAGCAATGGAAAACAAAAATCCCAAACCCAGGTCAATTTCAGGATATATTGATAGAATCCTCTATATTAAGGCCTTATAGAACAAATTGTGTGTCCATTTCAAGGAATAAAGCCTACTTAACTCAATTCTTATTTTTCTACACAAGATATCTAGCTTCCATCAGAAACGTTCAGAGCATTAAAAAAGCAATAAAAATCAACACACTCTGAAGAGATGAAATAACCAGGTGAATTATAACCAGGTGTTGACTACAACACATCCTTTGAACTAACAGATAGGTTTTTTTTTTCTTTTTCTGTGATTACTGTATTAAATGCTCTGGTGGAAAAAAGGTGGGCAACATCAATGGTTATATGGACAATGTAGGTACAGAGATGGAATATAAAAGAAAGAATCAAGTAGAAATGCTAGGAATAAAAATTGCAGCAGCAGACATCAAAAAATGCCTTTGAGAGGTTCATCAATAAATTTGAAAGAGACAAAAAAAAAACAGTACACTTGTTACATAAAAGGAAATTACACAAATGAAACACAAAGAGGGAAAGTAAACCAGAACAGATCATCCAAGAGTTATGGGAAAATGCCAAATGTTCCAACATAAGTGCAACTGGAAATCCAACATTAGAAGAGACAGAGAGGAGAAGAAGAAATATTTGAAGAATGGATGGTGGTAAACTTTCTAAAAATTAATGACAGTTACATGCAACAGATCCAAAAAAGTTGATAAAACAAGGAAGATAAACCCATGGGTGTGTGTGTATGCACACACACAAACACACACACACATACATACACACACACATACATACACACACACACACCTCTGAGTATATTATTTTAAGCTGCTGAAAACCAAAAATCAATTAATAAAACTCCTAGAAGCAGCAAGAGAGAAAAGATACTTTAAAAACAGTAACAAAGATAAGAATTGCAGGATATTTCTTAAAGACTCTACATAATGAAGTTACAAATAACTGGCAGAAAGAAAATGAAAATAAAATTAACCCCCGATCATAGCAAAGATACCTTCAAACAATTTTAAAAGGAATAAAAGATATCAGATAAACAACTACCAGCAGCAATACACTGTGCGGTAGGCTGAATAATTCTGCCCCAGTGATGTATACATCCTAATATTTGGAACCTGTGAATGTTATCTTACATGGCAAAGACTTTACATATATGATTAACTTAAAAATTCTGAGATAGGGAGATTATCTTGGATTATGTGGGTTGACTTTAAGGGCAATCACAACTGTTCTCAAAACAGGGAGGCAGAAGGAGATTTGAAGACGAAGAAAACAAGGTGACCATATTTTCCCTTTTTTATTTTTTTCTCTTTTTCGTTTTTCTTTTTTCTTGAATACACAAAAAGAAAAAAATCATGTTTATTTTTACTTTTTATTAAAAATATTTTTAACTTTTACTACTATATTCTTTACTTTTGTGTATATTTTTCAAATTCTATTTTACACCCATCGTCTTAGTCTACTTCAGTGTATTCATTTTTTTCAAATCTCAAATGATTTCCTTTTTTTTTCTCCCCCCCCTTTTTTGTCTCTAATCTGTCAAACCGTTTTCAACACCCAGACCAAAACACACCTAGGATCTAGCATCATCTATTCAGTTTTTGTGTGTGTTTGTTTTTTATTTTTAATGTGAATATTTTTTTAATTTTAATTTGTTTAATTTCAATTTTCCTACCTCATTAATTCCTTCTCTCCTTTCAAAATGACAAAACAAAGGAATTCACCACAAAAGAAAGAGCACAAAGAAATGACAGCCAGGGATTTAACCAACACAGATACAAGGAAGATGTCTGAACCAGAATTTAGAATCATGAAAATAAGAATACTAGCTGGACTTGAAAATAGATTAGAATCCCTTTCTGCAGATATAGGAGAAGTAAAAAATAGTCAGAATGAAATTAAAAATGCTATAACTGAGCTCCAATCATGGATGGATGCAGTGGTGGCATGGATGGATGAGGCAGAACAGAGAATCATTGATGTAGAGGACAAACTTACAGAGAATAATGAAGCAAAAAAAAAGAGGGAGGTTAAGGAAAAACAGCATGATTTAAGAATTAGAGAAATCAGTGACTCATTAAAAAGGAACAACATCAGAATCATAGGGTTCCCGGAGGAGGAAGAGAGAGAAATAGGGGTAGAAGGGTTATGTGAGCAAATCATAGCGGGAAACTTTCCTAACCTGGGGAAACATACAGACATCAAAATCCAGGAAGCACAGAGAACCCCCATTAGATTCAATAAAAACCGACCACCAACAAGGAGAGAATCATGAAAGCAGTAAGGGAAAAAAAGTCCCTAACCTACAAGGGAAGACAGATGAGGTTTGCAGCAGACATCTCCACAGAAACTTGAGAGGCCAGAAAGGAGTGGCAGGATATATCCAGTGTGCTGAGTCAGAAAAATATGCAGCCAAGAGTTCTTTATCCAGCAAGGCTGGCATTCAACATAGAAGGAGAGATGAAAAGTTTCCCAGAAAACAAAAATTAAAGGAGTTTGTAACCACTAACTAACTAACTAAATTTCAGCCCTGCAAGAAATTTTAAGGGGGACTCTCCCAGGGGAGAAAAGATAAAATAGATAGATAGATAGATAGATAGAGATAGAGATATATCTATATAGATATCTATATCTCTCTCTCTATATATATAGATAGATATAGATATCTATCTCTCTCTCTATATATAGATAGATATAGATATAGATATATATCAAAAGCAACAAAGTTGAGAAAGCACCAGAGAACACCACCAGAACTCCAACTCTACAAGCATCATAATGGCAATAAATTCATATCTTTCAGTACTCAACCTAAACATCGATGGACTCAATGCTCCAATCAAAAGACATAGGGTAACAGAATGGATAAGAAAACAAGATCCATCTATATGCTGTTTACAAGAGACCCGCTTTACCTAGAGACACCTTCAGATTGAAAGTAAGGGGATGGAGAACCATCTATCATTCTAATGGTGAACAAAAGAAAGCCAGAGTAGCCATACATATATCAGACAATTTAGACTTCAAAATAAAGACTGTACCAAGAGATGCAGAAGGGCATTATATCATAATCAAGGGGTCTATACACCAAGAAGACCTAACAATTGTAAACATTTATGCTCCAAATGTGAAAGCACCCAAATATATAAATCAATTAATCACAAACATAAAGAAACTCATCGATAGTAATACCATAGTAGTATGAGACTTCAACACCCCACTCACAACATGGAGAGATAATCTAATCAAAAAATCAACACGGAAACAATGGCTTTGAATGACGCACTGGACCAGATGGACTTAACAGATATATTCCGAACATTTCATCCTAAAGCAGCAGAATATACATTCTTCTCCAGTACAAGTGGAACGTTCTCCAGAATAGGCCATATACTGGGACACAAATCAGCCCTAAGTAAGTACAAAAAGATCGAGATCATACCATACATATTTTCAGATCACAATGCTATGAAACTCGAAATCAACCACAAGGAAAAATTTGGAAAGGTAACAAATACTTGGAGACTGAAGAACATGCTAACCAAGTAGTTAAAGACGAAATCAGAAAGTATACGGAAGTCAATGAAAATGATAGCACCACAATCCAAAACCTCTGGGACGCATCAAAGGCAGTCATAAGAGGAAAGTATATAGCAATCCAGGCCTTCCTAAAGAAGGAAGAAAGATCTTGAATACACAACCTAACCTTATGCCTTAAGTAGCTGGAAAAATAGCAGCAAATAAAACCCAAAAACAGCAGAAGACAGGAAATAATAAAAATGGAGAAGAAATCAATGCTATCAAAACCAAAAAAAACAGTACAACAGATCAATGAAACCAGAAGCTGGTTCTTTGAAAGAATCCACAAAATTGATAAACCACTAGCCAGTTTGATCAAAAAGAAAAAGGAAAGAACCAAAATAAATAAAATCAAGAATGAAAGAGGAAAGATCACAACCAACACAACAGAAATAAAAACAATAATAAGAGAATATTATGACCAAATATATGCCAGGGAAATGGGTAATCTAGAAGAAATGGACAAATTCCTAGAAACATATACACTACCAAAACTGAAACAGGAAGAAACAGAAAATTTGAACAGACCCATAACCAGTAAGGAAATCGAAGTAGTAATCAAATATCTGCCAAAAAGCAAGTGTCCAGGGCCAGATGACTTTCCAGCGGAAGTCTACCAAACATTTAAGGAAGAGTTAACACCTATTCTCTTGAAACTGTTCCAAAAAATAGAAATGGAAAGAAAATTTCCAAACTCTTTCTATGAAGCCAGCATTACCTTGATTCCAAAACCAGACAGAGACCCCACTAAAAAGGAGAACTATAGACAAATTCCCCTGATGAACATGGATCTTTAACAAGATATTAGCCAACCGGATCCAACAATACATTAAAAAATTTATTCACCACGACCAAGTGGGATTTATAATTGAGATGCAGGGCGGGTTCAATATCCACAAAACAAATAATGTGATTCATCACATCAATAAAAGAAAGGACGAGAACCATATGATCTTCTCAATAGATGCAGAGAAAGCATTTGACAGAATACAGCATCCTTTCTTGATAAAAACCCTCAAGAAAGTAGGGATAGAAGGAGCATAACTTGAGATCATAAAAGTCATATATGAACGACCCAATGCTAATATCATCCTCAATGGGGAAAAACTGAGAGCTTTCCCCCTAAGGTCAGGAACAAGACAGAGATGTCCACTCTCGCCACTGTTATTCGACATAGTATTGGAAGTTTTTGCCTCTGTAACCAGGCAACACAAAGAAAGAAAAGGCATCCAAATCAGCAAGGAGGAGGTCAGACTTTTACTCTTCGCAGATGACAGGATACTGTATATGGAATACCCTAAAGATTCTCCCAAAAACCTGCTAGAATTGATTCATGAATTCAGCAAAGTTGCAGGATATAAAATCAATGCATAGAAATCAGTTGTATTCCTATACACCAACAATGAATTGATAGAAAGAGAAATCAGGAAATAGATCCCATTTACAGTTGCACAAAAAACCATAAAATACCTAGGAATAAATCTAACCAAAGAGGTGAAAAATGTATACACTGAAAACCATAGAAAGCTTATGAGAGAAATTGAAGAAGACACAAAGAGATGGAAAAAGATTCCATGCTCCTGGATAGGAAGATCAAATATTGTTAAAATGTCAATACTACCTAAAGCAATCTATATATTCAATGCAATCCCTATCAAAATAACAACAGAACGCTTCACAGAGCTAGAACAAATAATCCTAAAATTTGTATGGAACCAGAAAAGACCCCAAATAGCCAAAGCAATCTTGAAAAAGAAAGCCAAAGCAGGAGGCATCACAATCCCAGACTTCAATCTATACTACAAAGCTGTAATCATCAAGACAGTATGGTACTGGCACAAGAACAGATACTCAGATCAATGGAACAAAATGGAGAACCCAGAAATGGACCCACAAACATATGGCCAACTAATCTTTGACACAGCAAGAAAGAATATCCAATGGAATGAAGACAGTCTTTTCAGCAAGTGGTGCTGGGAAAACTGGACAGCGATATGCAGAAAAATGAACCTGGAGCACTTTCTTACCCTATACACAAAAAAACTCAAAATGGATGAAAGACCTCAATGTAAGACAGAAAGCCATCAAAATCCTCAAGGAGAAAGCAGGCAAAAACCTCTTTGATCTTGGCCTCAGCAACTTCTTACTCAACACGTCTTGGAGGCAAGGGAAACAAAAGCAAAACTAAGCAAAACAAAACAAAACCTACTGGGACCTCATCAAAATAAAAACTTTCACACAGTGAAGGAAACAATCAGGGAAGCTAAACGGCAACTGACAGAATGGGAGAATATATTTGCAAATGACTTATCAGATTAAGGGTTAGTATCCAAAATCTACAAAGAACTTATCAAACTGAACACCAAAAAACAATTAATCCAGTAAAGAAATGGACAAAAGACATGAATAGACATTTCTCCAAAGAAGACATCCAGGTGGCTGATACATGAAAAAATGCTTAACATCACTCATCATCAGGGAAATACAAATCAAAACCACAATGAGATACTACCTGACACCTGTCAGAATGGCTAACATTAACAACACAGGCAACAACAGATATTGGTGTAGATGAGGAGAAAGAGGATCTCTTTTGCATTTTTGGTGGCAATGCAAGCTGATGCAGCCACTCTGGAAAACAGTATGGAGGTTCCTCAAAAAACTAAAAATAGAACTACCCTACGACCCAGCAATTGCACTACTAGGCATTTATCCACGGGATACAGGTGTGCTGTTTTGAAGGGACACATGAAACCCCATGTTTAAATTTGTTTTTTAAAGTTTATTTATTTTTGAGACATACAGAGACAGAGCATGAACGGGGGAGGGTCACAGAGAGAGGGAGACACAGAATCTGAAACAGGCTCCAGGCTCTGAGCTGTCAGCACAGAGCCCAACGCGGGGCTCAAACCCACAGACTGTGAGATCATGACCTGAGCCGAAGTCGGATGCTTAACCGACCAAGCCACCCAGGCGCCCCTGAAACCCCATGTTTATAGCAGCACTATCAACAACAGCCAAGGTATGGAAAGAGCCAAATGTCCAAATGTCCATCGATAGATGAAGGGGTAAAGAAGATGTGGTATATATATATATATATATATATATATATATATATATATATATATATATAATGGAGTATTACTCGGCAATCAAAAAGAATCAAATCTTGCCATTTGCAAGTACATGGATGGAACTGGAGGGTATTAAGCTAAGTGAAATTAGTCAGAGAAAGACAAAAATCATATGACTTCACTCATATGAGGACTTTAAGAGACAAAACAGATGGGAAGGGAAACAAAAATAATGTAAAAACAGGGAGGGGGACAAAACAGAAGAGACTCATAAATATGGAGAATAAACTGAGGGTTACTGGAGGGGTTGTGTGTGGGGGGACGGGCTAAATGGGTAAGGGGCACTAAGGAATCTACTCCTGAAATCACTGTTGCACTATATGCTAACTAATTTGGATGTAAATTTAAAATAATAGAAAAAAATTTTAAAAAAAGGTAGGTAAAAGAAAGCCTGCCTAGAAAGACTTGATCTGAAAATAAATTATCAGAAAACAGCAAATGTCAACCATGTAGAGAAGAGACCTCTAGATAGAAAAGAAATTGTGTTCAAGTACGTGGAAAACAAAGATGGCTGGGACTGATCAAGAAACTAAAATATATCAATTTGGAACATGGTGATTTGGGGGACACATAGGAAATGAACAGGAAGCACTATTAGGGACACGTTTTTAGCCTCAGAGGCCTTGATAAGAATTTGCATTTTAAGTGCATGGGAAACTAGGGAGGCATAAAATTAGATAAGTGATATCCTTCAATTTACTTTGCAAGAATCACCACTGTCACCACCATTTTATTTATGGGCAAGTGACAGCTGCAAGGTTAACATCACATAGCTGCTTACATGGTAGATTTAAGGTCCAGAGCTTGATATGTAATACCTCTAAGTCTTTCAACTTCAGTCTAAAATCAACATGTTTCTGAAGGGTAAAGACTCACTGGGAAATAGTTCTTAACTGTTTTTTCATCAAATACCTAGTTTATTAAGAAATATAAAACAAACAAAAATAGTATGAGATGATTCTAGCCTTTATAAAAGAGTTTAACATTTTATTTTGATCTGAGATAACACCCCATTTTGCCTCTTTATTTTCTCCCTTGTATATCTTAAATCAGAATTTCAATAGAATGTGTAAAGGATGGCCATTTGGGGGAGACAGTTTAGAGGGTTACATATATATAAGTATGTAAAGTTTCCCTACTCAATCGCAATTATACTACAAGGATAGAATTTAATGCCATGAATTCAATGAAATGGCAGATTAATATTTCCAGTATTTCATTTTTCAAAGTCCTTTATAAGTATTTACTTAAAGTAACATGAACTTTATTTCAATATTAATTTTATATTAATATTATATGAAAAACACTATTGGTATCATAAGTTCCTACATATTCTATATGTATAATAATAAAACTATAATTTTTGCATTTCTAATGAAATAGCCATCTGAAGATGTTACCACACAAAAGTTTTATTAAGTGATTTCAATGTTGAAATAACAGTACGTAAAAATGCATTTCCTGATCAGATCAAATTTCTATGAATTATTAAAAGCATATTAAAATTTCCTATAATTTATTTACTTTCACTGGAAGATAGATGATATATTTTTGCTCAAGAAAAACAGAGGAGGTCTATATACCATGTGTTTCTACTCACTAGTAAACTTATTTATACTCACTAGTAAAATTATTGTTCAAAGATAATGATACTTAGAATTCATACAGATAAAATAATTCATAGTTCTTTGCTGAATCTATATGCCAAGAATGGAATCTCTTATGTTGGACCACAATACTTACCAGTTTCAATTTCTTTCATAAAAGAAATGTAGCAGCCTGAATATTAACTTTGAAACAAATGAACTTATTAATTTCACACTAAGTACCTAATATGAAAAAATATTAAGTGCGTACTCACATATGTTTCTTTATTAAATATTATCAATTTTCCTTTTGTGACCTTTCCTCTGCCTGACATTCACAGATACATGTCCAACAACAGAGTTGCAATAATTCATAAATGTCCAATGATTTTACTTGACTAGATATTATAGTTAATTAATTTTGTCAGTAACCCACTTGCCCTTTTCTTCACATCCAATGCCATTTAGAACTAGTGCTATCTGGGGGCGCCTGGGTGGCGCAGTCGGTTGAGCATCCGACTTCAGCCAGGTCACGATCTCGCGGTCCGTGAGTTCGAGCCCCGCGTCAGGCTCTGGGCTGATGGCTCAGAGCCTGGAGCCTGTTTCCGATCCTGTGTCTCCCTCTCTCTCTGCCCCTCCCCCGTTCATGCTCTGTCTCTCTCTGTCCCAAAAATAAATAAACGTTGAAAAAAAAATTTTAAAAAAAGAACTAGTGCTATCTGGTCCATATTGTGAGAATCTTCTTAACTTGTTTACTCCTACCAAGATTTATCGTGAAACCACTCCCTAAGACTAAATTCTATCATCACTAATTTATAAAATTCACACTTCTCTCAATGTGTTAGTGTGTGATGTGTGTATGGACATATATGCACATGTATATGCACACTTATATTTGCACATACTAATATATGTTTCCTTGTGCCACTTTTACTATGTAAACAAAGAAAATTATCTCTTCCCCAGTTTCCTAAATATATTCTCCTAACAGTTCATAACATAGCTCTTCTCAAATCTCCCTTCTGAGAACTCAGCATACTGGAATAAAGGTAGCAAATTACTAAAGGCATAAAAAAATAAAAGTTAATATAAAAACCATTCATTTTGAATATATTATTAAGTATTGGGGAAAGTATGATAGACACATACAAAAAGTGAAATTGATTTAGCCCTCAGTCTAATTTTAATTTACAATCTGTGACCAAAGCAATAATATTCATGAACAACAAAAGAGTAAAGGAATTAAGGATAAAATTCCCTATTAACTAAGCTTTCAAAACAGAACATTGCTATTAAACTTTTGTTTTGAAAACAATTCAGTGTTTGGTGAAGAAATGACTGAACAAATGATATTTAATTATGTTGACTATGTTTGAATAGCTTATTGATATATTAGTGTATTAAAAATATGGGCATGGAAGTTTATATATTCAATTAGTACTACTAGTTAACAATTTCTTTTTTAAGTGGATAATCAAATATGAGAGTAAATAATTATTGAAATAATTAAGGTGCAGTTATAACATAATCTCAAGACATTACAATAGTACCCTGGAAGTATCACAGACTATTCTATTAATTAAAATGAATCCAGAATAATAATGTTTAATTATTTACTAGGATTACTTGATTTTTAATTTCTAAAAAGATAATAATTGCAAAATCAACTCAGTTTCCATACTAAAAGCCCATTGTATTTAAAACGTAATTAATCCATTTTGTCAATTCTTTTCAACTCCTGATAATGCTGTTTCTATGTGCCTATTCACATATTGTTTTAGGCAATGTCTATTTTATATTTGTAAAAAAAAAAAGAAAAATAAAGATGATGGTAATTTTGTCTATACAAACTTTATTAACATGATACGAAACATCAAATTTTTAATCACAAAAGACTTTAGTGGCAGGCATACAACAAACATATCAAATGCCAGGAATTATTCACCATTTCTTTTCTTTCAAGAATATAATGTGAGCATTCTGGAGAAGCTGATTATTGTGAAACTTCTCTAAAGAATCTTTTAAGTTGATTTAGAATTGACCTTTTGGAAAATTAGCTGATGAAATAGTCTTAGAACATTAAATGTTCCTTTCATTTCCAAATGATTAATTTAAAAAGATTCTAAAATTATTTTTTTTAATTTTCCTTCTACTTTCAGAGATTTTTTAATTTATTTTAATTGAGTAATGTCTGGGACCAATAAGAACAACAACCAATTAAGCATTGGTTTCTATCCTAATTCTAGGCAATCATAGGATATTTGGGAAGTTTTAGAAGAAGACAGAAGTATCGTGTCAAAATCAGATCTATTTACTCATTTATTCAAAATATAGCTATTCCTGGTACCTGTTCCAGATACTGAGATCAAGCAGTGACTGTCTTTGTATTTATTGAGCTTCTATTCCATTGGGAGAAACAAACTTCATCGGCAGATAAATACATATTTAACACGTATTAGTAACCATGCTGTGAAAAAGAAATGAATGATAAGGGGAGAGATGTTGGCAGGAGAGGCCTCTCTTAGTGTACCTAAAGCAGATACCTAAAGGAAATGAGGGAAAGGACCATGCACATGTCCAACAAAATACAAGACCAGGAGGAAAAAACAAGCTTGGCCCTTTTGAAGATGAGCAAGAAGCGAAGTGTCATAAGGGGGAGAGCAGGAGAGATGGATTTGGAGAGATAAGCAGGGGCCTTAGTGACGACAGGCCACTAGAGAGTTTGAGCAGCAAAGTATGATGATTAGTTCCTTAAAACATATCATTTTATTTACTGTTTTGAAAATAACTGTAGAACTGAAAATCAAAATAAGCGACTTCACAGGGGAGTACGACAGTAGTCAGGGATGTGGGATAGGAGTTTTAGACAGATATTAAGCCTGATATAACAAGTTTGGGGGCTGCAACACAACCAAGTCCCACCAGCTGCCCACGTGGACAACTAGGATCAGTTTCTTAGCACATCTGCAACCACCCCAACCCAAGTGTCCTGGCACCAGAATTGGGAAGTTCTTGCTTAGGTAAGAATGGAGGTGGTGAGAGGTGACTTACTTTGAGATATACATTTTAAAAAATGTTTATTTATTTATTTTGAAAGAGAGAGAGAGAGAGAGAGAGAGAGAGAGAGAGAGAGAGAGAGGTGGGGGAGAGGCAGAGACAGAATCTCAAGCAGGCTCCACATTGTCAGGACAAGGGTTCGATCTCGAGACTGTGAGATCATGACCTGAGCCAAAATCAAGAGCTGGACGCTTACCAACTGAGCCACCAGGTGTCCCAAATCTGAGATAGACTTTTAAAAAGCCAACAGAAGTTACTGTTGGATTGGAGACAGAACAAGAATGAGAAAGAGAAGTTAAAGATGGCGTCAGGGTTTGGGGCCTGGACAACTTCTAACAGCAGGCACCCGTTATTAAGCTTGAGAACATTGTGGGAATGCAAGTTTGGGACAATGTAGGGAGAGGTCAGGGTTTTGTTTTAGACAAGAAATGCTGACATTTCAAATAGGTGGTTGGATATGTGGATCAGAGGAGATGGATATTTGAATTTTGAAATCATCAACCTATGTATGGTATTTGAAGCCACAGCTGCACTTTGGAAGTGCACCTTCCTCAGCCCTAAGGAATTAAGAAAAGCTTCTGGGGACTGATCAGCTGGGAAAATGAAGGAGCAGATGTGATCTAGCAGATTGTGGAGAAGTTTCCAGGCAGAGGGAATTGTCATGTAACAATAAAGCATAGCAATTCTGGGAGCTGCAAGCAGTTGAATGTTTTTATGGTGTAGAGTGGTTTGGGGAGTAGCAAGAGGGGAAACTGGAAAAGAATGAGATACTGAACCCTTAAATCCTTGATACTTTAGTGTGCCAGGTCAAGAAGTTTGGGTCTATAGATAGCTTCTCCTATCTGAGAAATTGTATTTATAAACCTAACATTATTTTCTAAAAGTTCGTTTATAAACATTTAAACTTATAATGCATCATTTTAACACAGGGCAATTAGGAATCACTGAAAGTGCAAATATTTTTAACCAAAATATTATTAAAGGTTAAAATATGTATATTAGAATTAAAAAGTCATTAATGACATCTTTTCAAATTTTGTAGTTACATGTTTAAGTATATGTTGGATCCTACATTCCATACATTTAAAAATTTTTTTTTCCTTATTATTTCGTGAGTACACCTTCACCCTAAATATCATCTTATCACTGCCTTAATTTGCTTTGATTTGATTATTTTTGACCCTGGATATCCCTTTATATGTTTTTTTGGTCAATTTAATTTCTTTTGTGAATTAACCATTCATGGCCCTTGTCCATTTTTCTTCTGTGGTATGTCTCTACTTCTTACTAATTTGGGAGCATAGTTTATATATTAACCTTTTAGCTGTCAAACATAATTTAATATTTTCTAGTGTCTTGTCTTTCAGTTTTAACTTTGTATTATTATCTATATGTACATATATACATGATAATAGGTATATAGATCAATAGATACATAAATGATATAGATGGATGATAGATGCATAGATAGATAGATAGATAGATAGATAAATAGAGGATGCATGATAGATATCATCATATCATATGTGTGTTATTTGAAGGAGAGAGAAAAATCTCCTTTTAATGTCTATATTTACCTTAAGCTCTCTCCATACTTTGGCTTCAGTGAAAGAGATCTCATTGCCCTAATCTAAGGTCCCCAGGGTTCTATCCAAATCCACTGATTGGTCAAATCAGTGGTATCAATTCCAGACTCAAAGGCCATCGCTGTCCCAGAGCTTTCTGTGGGATCACCTGTAAGCCCAGTGGAGTTCTCCGTGTGTACGGTCCCATTTGTCCTTCTCTGTCCAACAGATGCGGATGCTGAGAACACTCACCAGTAAACTTTCTGAACACAGACCTCTTTCTCAGAGTCTGTTTTCCCAAGAAAGCCAGCCTACAGGCAGACATTTTTATTTCTCAGCAGTACTTTTATGGAGAGAAAAAAATATATTTTCGTGTTTCTTTCTCCTATCTAAGAAAATGTATTTATAAACCTAACATCATTTTCAAAAAAAGTTTTTTTAGAAATATTTAAAACTATAACACATCATTTTCTTACTTTTTGGGGGGAGGCCATGTTTGCTATATAATAAATTCATAATATCTCGAGTCTTATTTCTAGACATTGATTCTCTCTGGTTGATTTTGGTACAAGTCCCTTGTTATTATTGCTATTATTTACTTATAGCAGAAGTATTGTTTTTTTTTAATTATTTTGAGAGAGAGAGAGAGAGAAAGAGAGGGAGGGAGGGGCAGAGAGAAAGGGAGAGATAGAACCCCAAGCAGGCTCCACACTGTCAGTGCAGAGCCCAACACGGGGCTGGATCTCACAAACCATGAGATCTTGACCAAAGCCGAAACCAAGAGTCCAACGCTTAATTCACAAAGCCACCTGAGTGCCCCTGGTATTGTTTGATAATACAAGTTCACATTGCAGTGATAAGATTGTAGCACTTATTCTTGCAAAGGGGCTTTGAAAATGTCTTGTTCAAAGGCCCCTGGGAGAAAAAGAATGGCAGTGAGTTTTGGTTATAGATTTTTTTTTCTTTAGTTGTTGTTCTTGTATTTTTTAGGTAGGTAATCTTAGCTTTATTAGGAATGTCAGATTTGTTTATCACTCTTAGCAAAGTACTGAGCAGAACAGTAGCTCAAGAAATTTGTCAATAAATGAATTAAGCAATAATAATTTTTCTTCTTTTTTCTCAATCATAAACTATTTGGGTTTTTTTCATTATATTAGATACCAGTTTCATTATATTGTTCATTATATTTCATTATATTGTTTCATTGTATATAATGCAAATAAATATATTTTGTCCTTATGTTAGAGGTAATGTTTCCAGTATTACAGTTATAAGTATGAGGGTTATAGTGTAAATTAATAATGTTTTCTGTCATGTGGAGAAAAATTTCACTTACATCTATTTAACAAATTTTTTAACAATCAAGAATACATATTTTATTTTATATGTATTTTTCATTTTTATCCTTTGAGATATTAATGTTATGGCTTTGCAACCTCCCCAACTTGATAATCATTCTTCTTTACCAGGTAATAGGTTCAATTTGATACTATGTTCTCTGGGCTTTTTGCTTTTAAGATCCACAAATGAGATGATTCTGAATATTCTGTTTTCCAAGGTATATTTGTTAGATTTCAGTAAATCAACTTCATAAAATGAATTGGCATGTTCATTGAAAGGTAATGAGAGATGTGATAGAAAGATCACTCTGGCCGCACCTACTAATCACTAGAGCTCCATAGCTGTGAGTGAGATTGGCCCCTACACACTTTAATGAGATAAAGTAGTGGAAGCCACAGGAGATTCAAGGGGGTATTCATGAGTGTGAGTTCATAATATCACGACATCAGTTGCTGCCTAATAACAACCAACTTCTTTCAGAATCATGTTTGGCTTATATGTTCTTCCAAAATGTTGGTAAAACTAGTTACTGCATGTTCTGTAGATAACTTAGAGACTGATTTTCTTTTTTTTCAGCTTAAAATTTTATTGATGGCAGGTAAACAACCAACATCAGATATAAACATGAACACGGATAATGTCTCAACATCTGAGTTTACTCATTATTGAACATTATCGCCTTTTTCATTTGATAGACCATTTATTTTTTTAATTCAAATTAACATTTGGAAAACTTCTCATACTCTTTACTGCGAATTATTAAAAGTAAATTCTTTTGTATTAGAATATATTTACAGTGGAAGAATTTTTAAAATGTTCCCTCCAGAGATCATTTCTCAAAACATATTGAAAATGACCCATAGCAAAAAATCTATGTTACTTACCATCACTTCTTAATATAGACTTTGCATGCAATAAAAAGCTGCCATATCTATATTTTTAAGCTATGATAGGGCATATTTCCCCATATATGTTGATTAAAGACCAAGACTTAAGCATTTTAAAGCCTATCTTTGGTAATTTTAGTACCTAAAATTCCAGGGGTTAGGTTAGGTGGAATTTAACTTATTTGTCATATGATATACTAATTTCAACACATTATATATTGATTTGTACCTAAAAAATATTGTTTGCAAAATAAAACCACTGAGCTACATGTCATGTTTCATGGTTTGTGACGTATCAGTTATCCCAAGAAGAAAAAGTTTGCATCATGTGATATTTGTGTGCATAATATAATGGTCAGCATGCATAGTTATTGTTTTTATGAGAATTACATTGGCCTATGAAAATTATATTGGTTTCTGGTGAGATGAAAATAAGATTGATGTTAAACTGTAATTAATCTATTCACTATAATAGTTTATTTCCTTTGAAATATGCAAGGGTCAATGATTAGCCAGGTACATCTTTAATAAAAAAATTTAAGTACAAAAATTGCAAAATTACCTGTTTAATTTTTACACTTCTCCTTAACAAATACACACTATATATTAGAGAAGGAAGCAGATATTCACTTGACATATACTTGATTTATCTTTCTTTATCATTGAAGATTAATCCAAGGGTGAAATTTGCTCCTAGCCATTGAAAATCATAGAAAAACACTCTGAAAAATGTCACACTATATTTCCGACCTCAAACCCCTTATATAAGGGTCTTTTGTATTAATTATTTTTTACTTCTTTTAAGTGGGTAGAGAGCACATGATTTATAAGGACATTTCAAAGGATTGAAATAACTGTTTCTTTCATATGAAAATTGTTAAATGAATTAATGAGTATTTCTTCCTTCTGGATGCTGTTGCATATGCACCACAACTGTGGAATAGGGCCGGTTGTGAAGGAATGACCACGTGCATTCTTTCTTCTTCTTTCCATTCATTTCCAGCAGGACAGTGGCAGAGAATAGGAACATTTATTGTGATTACTTTCATTTAGTTCCTTTTTTGAGTCAAGACAGTGCCTTTAAACCAATAGAATATATTTAAATAAAGTAATAAATTACATTAGTCATCTACAGAAAAGAAAATTTCTAAAATATATGTAACTGGAAATTTCATAATGGAACACTTAATTATTTTGGAAAATTGTAAATAATGTTTGTATTTCTGAAGCCTTTACAATTGTCTAAACCACCTTACATATTGAATATTTCTTTTAACATATATTATAAAAAGAGAGATTGTAGACATATAACTCCCTCTGTTCCCAATCCTGGGTCAAAAGGAAACTACCCTGAAAAGAAGATAATGTTATAAAAGTAATAATATACCATAGAGTTATAATCACTGATCTAGGAAATATTTATTACAGATCTGTTCTATAACAGATGCTGTGCTCAATTTAAGAACATAAAGAATATAGCTACCACTAACTTTTCACTTATCATGGACAGGTACATACCTGAACACATTCTACTATGATTATGTCACTGAATCTTCAAAGCAACACTTTGGCATTAGGAAAATTATTATAGATAGATAGGGAAATACCATAGAATATTTTTTTAAATTAATAAGTAGAGAGACAGTCACAGAGAAGTAAAATAACTTGTCCAACAGTATGAACTACAAGTTCCAGAATCCACAATTTTAAGTACATTATGCACAAGATGAAGCAATAATAAGGATAATGCCTCCAATATAATACTACAAAGAAGGTTTTTAATATTTTAGCTCTTTACACTGTCTCTAACTCTATGACAAAATTAGGGAATTTCCCTGAAAGCGACAATATTACACATATTCATTTTTTAATTTTTCTTATCCAATGTTTTTTTCCTAAGAGTACAGCAGTAGTTAACCTGATTCCCGTGTTTATTGAAACTTGTGAGGTGTGTGTTTGTGTGTGTGTGTGTGTGTGTGCATGTATGTGTGGTATATTGCACACAATTAGGGCTCAATAAACGGTATACACATACATATTTCTTCAACTGTGTCAACCCATGTATCTCATAAAATCTAATAATGACAAAATATATCTTGAATTCTATATTTAAATAGAGGATAACTCTTAATGTGCATGGTCTTTGATAAAATCTCTAAATAATGATAACACTTTACTGGGGTAATTTATGATGGCTTGGATTTTCTCACTCCAAGTCTTCCACATTCAACTCTTATAACCTTGTGAAAATAGTTTCTTATGTTACAAAATTTAACTCTCTCTCTCTCTCTCTCTCTCTCTCACACACACACACACACACACATACACACAAACACACTCACACAGGCAGACAAAGAGGGACCTAACATACTCAGTTTAAAAGAGAAATAAGTATGGCTCTGGCATGCTCAAAGTAAACTCATCATGACATGAGTAAACTCATGTCTCCATGCCTAATCATGGCTACAACTACCTTTGGCAAGATTGGGGGTACATGTTAGGGAGGCTAATAGCAATATTTCAAGTCAAGTGAGCCTAGCTATGAATCCCAGTTTGCTCCTAGATATAGCTACTTATCCTCTCTGAGTCTATTTTCTCAATTTTTATGAGAATATTGAGTTGTTTTGAGGCTTAAATAACATAATGTAAGTAAAATGCTAAGCAGACTTCCTGGCACATAATGAGGGCTCATAAATGGTAGCAATTATTACTTTTATTGCGACTACAAAACAGCCTTGCCGATGGTTTTGAAAATCATTAATAGCTGAAGAGTCATACTCAGAGTTGACAGTCAGGTGGCTCTGAGAATCAAATGAGGCAAATGCACATAAAATACTTCACCTAGGATCTGGCACATTTATCATTCCTTTTCTGCTACCTTTTCTGCTACCTTAGACTTACGACTAAGGGAGACGATAAAATAATGAATTACTATATTCAAATTTTGAAGAGAAGAGGAGCATATTACTTTTATAGTCATCACTTCATAGCTGGTATCATAACTGATGTCATGAAATAGTAGAAAAAATATTCCTATTCTCAATTAACGTATTTCCTGGATTCAATAAAGGATCATTAAACGATTTTCATGGATTGTTTTAATGATGGAACAAGAGACATACCAATAGTTTTTTACTCTTTTCAAATCAAAATTTGGTTGGCATGTAGCCAGTTTCCCTTGCTGTTTATTCCATTTATTTTATTCAAACATTTATTTTATAACAGTTAAATTTCAGTATCACCATTTGATATCTTATTTAAACTTGCCATTTTCTTGGTCCTGGAAATTCTGTCTTTTGATGGTTTTGAACTTAATTCTTTATCCTCCCATCCCTATTGATTTTACAACCTGGTAAATGATCTAACAGGAATGCTGTTGTTCCCTGTGCCTATGGCAGGATTCCTTCTTCTATGGACACTTTGTCTCCCACGTAGTGAGATTGTTGGACATTTCCTTCTGATTCCCTTGTCAGCTTCCCAGTATCCTGAACCCCATAAACCTCGGTGTATGTCCCACAGCAAAAACCAGATGTGTGTGTGAGGCTTTTCTAACTTCCAGTGTGTTGCACCAGATCTGTATGGCCACCGAAACCCTACTGACACTTTATCCCCCAGTAAGTTCTCCAGTTGAGTCATGTCTGAGCACTCCAGGCTGTGTTCAGAACCTGTAAAATGTTGCAGGAGAGGAAATGGCCTGTGATTATACCTCAAGGAGGAAAGAGTCTTCCCACTACAGAGATAACTTCTTCTGGTCTCATAGTTTCAGCTTCCTGTTGTCTTTAAAAATGTGATTTTTGCAGTTTCTTCCCCCTTTCTAGTTTATGTACAAAGAATGTTAGTCTGTTATGATCTATCACATTTCACTCCAAATCACAAATCTTCAATCAATTAAAAAGCTTTACTCATATCTATAGCATTATATATAAAAATAAATGTTTATAATTACTTTTATGAGAAAAAATCTATCAGAATAAAGTTCTGTGATTTTAGATTAATGTTGCTTATAAAATGTGTCAAGATCCAAGAATTTGATCTTATTTAGACATTTTTTTTTACTTGCTATGCTTGCTATGCCATGCTAAACTGTTTCCTCTAATTAAAGGTAAACATTATAGAGGGGCGTCTGGGTGGCTCACTTGGTTAAGCATCTGACTTCAGCTCAGGTCATGATCTCAAGGTTGGTGAGTTCCAGCCCCACATCAGGCTCTACGCTGACAGCTCAGAGCCTGGAGCCTGCTTCGGATTCTGTGTTTCCCTCTCTCTCTGCCCCAGCCCTGATCCCGCTCTCTCTCTCACTCTCTCAAAAATAAATAAACATTAAAAAAAAGTAAACACTATAGAATACAATAATACTGAAAATTGAAATCATTTTTATGCAAATCCAATAAACTTGCTTTTACCTTATTATTATGGTTAAATAGCTAAATAGTCCATAGTTTGTATACTTTTAATATGCAGACTAGAAATTAGAGGTAAGACAAAATGTCTGTAAAGAATAATTTAACGTATGTTAATTTAATAAAAATGGTAGGCACTAAAAACCTAAAATTCTGCATTGGGTAGTTCAGGTCTGTCAGGTATAACAGAGAAAAATCTTTATTACCCCTCTCTCTCATACATACACAAAAACACAAACACACATGCACACATTCATTCTTAATTCCATTATATTCTGTCCATGTTCAGATTTTTTATTTTTTATAATGTTTATTTTTTATTTTTATTTTTGAGAGACAGAGAGAGATAGAGCATGAGAGGGGAAGGAGCAGAGAGAGAGGGAGACACAGAATCCGAAGCAGGCTCCAGGCTCTGAGCTATCAGCACAGAGCCCAACGCGGGGCTCGAACTCACAAACCACAAGATTACAACCTGAGCTGAAGCTGGCGCCCAACCGACTGAGCCACCCAGGCACCCCTTTGTTCAGATTTTTTAAAAAGAGCTATGTCTGTTCACTTATTTCCCTTAGTATAAACATACTACTAAGGTTCTTATCAACACCACTTTGCAATCTCTCAAATATATTTTCCTTATTATCACACCTATAGGAAAAATGTGAAACTAGCAACAATATCTTAGACCCAAAAAACTCATATATGTTTATGTTTAGTTTTCTTCTTTCTTTGCATATGAAGATATAAGTAAGCTTTGTAGACTTATACAGACTCCTCATCCCTTGTGGGACAACTTAAAAACTGCTCAGGTATAACGTTCTACTCTTCCTTCTAACTAAGTATGAATTACAAGTGGAAAAGGATTTTTTTTTTATTTAATGAACATTTTTAAAGCTCAGGCATCTCCTGACACATGATAATTTTGTATTCTATTAGCAGAAAATCAGCCAGATCCAGTATCAAAGAATCACAGAGAGATTAGAAGAGGCACTAAAAGTAAAGTCTCTATAACAGTAGTGGAAATATGAAGAGTAAAAACCTACAAATTTTCTTACCAGTTTTGGACCCTTAATTTTTCCCGCTTGATTGCCTATCTTTAGCATAGATGGATCCCACAGGGTACACTGTGGCATAATATCTTTCTCATGAAATTAAATTTTCAAAAGCATTTTTAAATACAAATTTAACTACCAATTTTCATAATAATCTATTGTAACTTCCCCAGCCACTGCTTTTTGCTAAAGTCTATTAAAAACACCCTATATTTTCAGCCATTAAACTTGACCATGTTAAGATTTTGTTAAACATCTTGAGAAGTAATAAAATTCACCTAAGACAAATAAAAACTCCTTTATAACAAGTATTTTAACTGAAAGTCACTTAACACAAAATTACTCTTTATCATTTTTTTTTCAATTTAGTAGTTCTTCTCTTACCATTCTTACTACTTAATTTGTGAAGATCCCCCAGTAAACCACAAAGGAGCTTATATATAGCTAATTAGTTGGAAAGAGAAAGCTTGTGTCTCAAGGGACCTAAATTTGTAAGTATTCACCTACCCTTGGACTTACTATACAAAGTAACTGATACCCTTAGTTAACTAATACAGATTAACTAATACAGATTAACAGACCCTGAAATGTTGATATAGTTAGTGGAAGAGGAAGACAGTGAGGAGTCCCCTCCCTGTTCAAAGCTGGAGGAATCTGGTTACATACTTCCCACTATATCTTTAATTTGTTGATATCTTATAATGTGGAGTCGAAAATATATATTCACCAAAGTTTTTAATACAAAGGGAAAATTGAGAGCATTAATTTGTAATGGGTACTTTCCGAGACTTTCAGCAAAGTCCCACAAGGAAGAAGGGATAAAGTTCACTAGTGGCTGATCTGAAAATAGAAAAATAATATTTGGTTTGGATAAGTGAGCACTCACTGACTATGACCTCCAACAGAGATGTGATGGCTGTTTCCGATGAAAGCAAATCAGGGCCAGTGTGCACAAAAAATAGTAAGGGAGTTTCAAGGGATGTGGGTGATGCTCTGACATCATCTATTGTGATCTTTATTAGTAGTAATATGTGCATGTGCGTGTGTGTGTGTATGTGTGTGTGTCTATGCATAAGAGACCATAAATACTTCCTGGCTTTAATATTAGGAAAAGACATCTGCATCATCTCAACATGACTGAATAGGGTATTACAAATTAGGGTTAGAAAAAACACTTTAAGGATGCACATGGGAGTGGTCTCAGTAGGTGCTCTGCTGAATAATTATTTATTGAATAAACTAATGAATTAATAAGAATATTTAGCACCTACTTTCTTATTCCAGTTAGGCTTAACTCTTCAGAGCAAGAACTCTGCAACCCTTCAGGGCATCATATGTGTCCGTGCACATCTTCTGCTCTATCATCAAAATACTTCGCATCTATTAGGAACTCAAAAACATACACTGCAACTCTTCACCTCAGCTGCAGCTATGTTCTGCAAATCCCTCCTGGTTTTTTAATCCCTTGATTGTGATTAAGATAACCTGTAACCAGGGAGGTCTCTAAAGACAAAGAGAATAATGGACTCTCAACCACTGTGAGCAAAATGGCCTTTTTCTGGGCCTGTGTGTGTGTGTGTGTGTGTGTATGTTTGTTCTGCAAGAAGATGAATGCTAAGTGAACTCCTGGCGCTACGGGTAGAGGGAGAAGATTGAAAATAAATCTTTTTCATTGTCTTTATGTTTCACATAAATTGGCTTGTTGTATGTTGTCATAATAAACCTCATAGATGCCTGTGAATCAGTTTTGTAGCCAGAAAACTAAATGAAGGGTAAAGGTCAACAGGTAATTTTTCCACAGCAGTTTGATTCATATAGAAAATTTATCTTTGCTCTTTTAGAAACTGCAACTAACTTGAAGTAATCAATGCATGTGATGAGGAATAGTTCTGTTTTCTAAAATTATAACAATTTGAAGAATTGGAAATCAATCTACTAAGGAAATGAAAATGATAAATGAGCAAATGAGTAATCCAAATGATAAAAAATAGCATTATATTTTCTCAGTAGGACATTCATATAAACATGTTTAGAAAAATATTAACCTAAAAGAGAAAGTTAAATGGAATGATAAATTAAAATCATATGTTAGAGTAAGAAGTAATTTTGTCTATTAATAACATTTTTAACTTATATTCAGTATAATACAATTACACAATTTTTTTTACAAGTGTAAGTCTATGATAATATGCTGGTTAAAACTTGATATTTCTCCCATGTTTCTTAAAATTAATCAGATCTAAAGACTATAAAACCAAGCCTATGTTTCCTAAAAACTTGATTGCCATTGATTTTATTAGACAGTACACTAGAATAAAAATATTTTATCATAGTAAAATGTGCTTACAATACTATGGGAACAGAATGAATCACACCTTATTAGAGAATCTTGCATTTACCTACTGTCTGACTCTTGCTTAATCTCTTGGTCTGGCTACAGATTTGCACCATGGTTTTGAAACATCTGTATTTCTGCTTTTGCTTCTCTACACTCAGTCCTAGCCACAATCAGCTTTTGGTAGCAGGCTCTATCTGTTTCTGGCTATTTGTAGCAAGTGTTCTGACCATTGTAGCCTGGTGTTTTAGAATCCCACACTAAAGCAATAGGATTCTTTATAGACCAGTGCATCTGCTCCTTCTGGGTTCCCTGTAGCTTGAAATGGCCTGGAACACCAATCCTATCTCATTTATTTCTTGGCATCCTTTATAGGATAGACTCTGGCGGTGTCCTACTGAGATCGGAAGGAGCTGATACATTGCTGCAATGACCTCCCAAATATAACTGTGAAAAGAAGCTGCTTAAAGTTTCTCTGTAGAAGCCTAAGGGAAGCATTCCTCTGAGGATCCAGAAAGGCTTTTATAATTAACCTCTACCTCCTCAAATTTACAAAATAAATGCTAGAAATATCAGTAGAATTCTGTTGCTTCTAAGAATAGTTTATTTAATACATATTTTTTATTTCTAAAAATTTATTTTTGAGTATTCCTTACGCTGGTGCTATATGCATGTGCTTTGCCCATCTAGTGTATGATTGAGTAAGGTGTTCACACTTTTTCTTAGTCAGCATTTAGGCTCACTGATCTTCCTCAGGCTAAAGGTAAACTCTCACAATCCCTACCAGAGATTTTTTATAATGTAAAATTATCTAAATTCAGATATCTAGAGGATTACGTGTATACTTCAATCACCATAGTAAATGTGAAACCTTAATCAATGAACCTGCGTCAAATATGTTACTCATACTCCACTGTGACTGTGGAGAAATGGCATTCATTTATAACAAAATTCACATAATATTTTGAATAAAGTGCTTAATAATTCCGAGAAATTATACTCTAATCATAGGATGTTACACAATGTAATTTACAAACTAGCAAGCGTTCACTCTCATTTCCTGCAATCCCACTTGGCTTGTTTCTTTATGTGTTAGTCACATACACTGCTCGGCTGGTTCCTAAGCACTTTGGATGTTCAAGCCACATTCCACGGCTGCTCACACTTCTAAGATAGTCATTATTTACCTTTTGCTCACTTGAAAAATGTCTGATAATCCTCTGAAAAGAAGAGTATCTATACTGTTTCCCAGAATTTATCTTACTCCCAAGAAAATCGCCTGTTCCTCCATGTTACTTTATAGCTACCTGTATTTTAATCCACATCACATTATATTATAGTCACATATCCATCTCCTCTAATGGACAGTCTTGTAGCGAAGGGCAGAGATTTTTGCTTCACTAATCTGCATCACCTAGAACTATAGTACCCAGCCCAGTTCATAAGGTATCAAATATACTGTATCCATATTAATCATATTCTCAAGACATTATCATTCATATTTTTGGAATTATTATCTGTATTATTTCTTTTACACAAATAGCACAGTAATTTAGAATAGAGTGGCACTAAAATCAGATTGCCTAAATTTGATCCCAACTCCAAATTTACTGGCTATGTAATTGCCAGAAAGTTAATTACAATGTGTCTGCTTCCTTTCTCTTTTTTGTTTCACATTTATATTTATTGAGCTATACTTGGTATATGACACTGTATAAGTTTAAGGTGATTTGATTTGATACAATTATATATTTCAATATGATTACCACAGTAGCAATACCTCTGTCACATCACATAATTATCATTCTTTTTTGATAGTGGGAACAATTAAGATCTAGTATCTTAGAAGCTTGGACATTTATAATACCATATTGTCTATAATCACTAAGTTGTGCATTAGATCTCTAGGACTTATTTGTTAATGGTTGCACATTCGTGCCCTTACACAACATCTTCCCAGTTTCCCCACCCTTCAGTCTCTGGTATCCACCATTCTACTCTTTGTTCTTGTGAGTTCCTTTTTTTGGATTTCACATATAGGTGACACCATAAACTATTTATCTTTCTTTAACTTATCTCACTTAGCATAATGCCTTCAAGGCCCATCCATGTTGTCACAAATGGGAGAATTTCCTTCTTTCTCATGGCTGGATAATATTCTTATATATATTCTTTATCCATTCATCCATTGGTGAATACTTAGATTATTTTGACATTTGGCTATTGTGTATAATGCTACAATAAACATGGGAATGCGAGATCTCTCTTCAATACCATGTTTTCACTTTTTTTTAAATACATACTCAAAAGTGGGACTGTTGGATCATCTATTAGTTCTATTTTCAAGTTTTTGAGGAGTCTCCATAGTCCAGAGTGGCTACACCAGTTTGCATTCCCACCAACAGTGTACAAAGGTTCCATTTTCTCCACATCCACACTAACACTTGTTACCTCTTTTCTTCTTGATGGTAGCTCTTTTGACAGCTGCAAAGTGGTATCTCATTGTAGTTTTGATTTGCATTCCCTTGAAAATTAGTAAGGTTAAATATCTTTTCATGTGTCTATTTGCAATCCGTATCTCCTCTTTGGAAAAAAAAGGTCTATTCACTGCTTCGCTGCCCTTCCTTTTTAAAAGATCTAGATTGTTTCTTTGTTATTGAGTTGTATAAGGTCTTTACTTTGGATATCAACCTCTTGTCTGATATGGTTTGCAAATATTTTCTCCCAATTCACAGGTTGCCTGTTCATTTTAAAAAAAAAAATTTTCTGTACAGAAGCATTTTAGTTTGAGGTAGTCTCTTATTGATTCTTTTGTTGTTTGTGCTTTTGCTGTCATTAAAAACTCATTGCCAAGATCAAGGCCAAAGAGCTTCATCCCTGTGTTTTCTTCTAGAAATTTTATGGTATCATGTCTTATGTTTGAGTTTTTGTTTAATTCCATGCGAATTTTTGTGAGTGGAGTTAAGAAAGGAACCTACTTCATTTTTCTGCATGTGGTTATCCAGTTTTCCCAACACCATTCGTTGAAGAAATTATCCTTTTCCCATTTAGTGGTCTTGCCACCCCCCCGTTATTAAATATTAGTTGACCATAAATGTGGGGATTATTTCTGTATTTTCTATTCTGTTCCACTGTCCTAAGTGTTTATTTTTATGCCAGTACCATATTGTTTTACAGTTAATTACTATAGCTTTGTAGTAAATTTTAAAATCAGAAAATATGATACCTTTGGTGTTGTTATTCTTTCTCATGTTTATTTTGGATATTCTGGGGTCTTTTATGGTTCCATACAAATTTTAGGATTGCTTCTTTCTATTTCTGTGTAAAGTGCCATTGGAATTTACATAAGGATTATGTTAAATCTATAGATGGCTCTGAGTAATATGGATATTTTAACAACATTAAATCTTCTAATTTATGAATATAAAGTGTCTTTTCACTTGTTTGTGTGTTCCATTTCTTTTTCCATGTCTTGTAGTTTTCAGAGTAAAGATCTTTTACCTCCTTGGTTAAATTTATTTTATTTTTTTATGATATTTTGAATGGTATTGTTTTCTTTGTTTCTTGCTGAGAAGTTTTGTTGTTAGTATCTAAAGCAAAACTGATTTTTGTATATTGATTTTATGTTCTGCAACTTTGCTGAATTCATTGATTAGTTCCAAGTTTTTTGAGTCTCTAGGTTTTTCTATGCATAAGACCATATCATCTGCAAATGATGACAATTTTACTTCCTCCTTTTGAATTTGGGTTGTCTTTTATTTCTTGCCTAATGACTCTAGCTTGAACTGCCAGTACTATGTCAAATAAAAGTGGTGAAAGTGGCACCCTTATCTTGTTCCTGAACTTAGATGAAAAGCTCTCAATTTTTCACCATTAAGTATTATGTTAGCTGTTAGTCTGACGTATCTTTTTTATACCTAATTTATTGAGGGTTATTTAATCATGAGATTATGTTACATTCTGTCAAATGCTTTTCTGCATCTATTGAGATGATCATATGATTTTTTTTTATTTTATTAACATAGATCACATTTATTGATTTGCATATGTCAACCCATCCTTGCATCCCAGGTATAAATTCCACTTGATCATGGTGTATAACTATTTTAATGTGTTTTTTGAATTTGGTGTGCTAATAATTCACTGAAAATGTTTGCATATATATTCATCGGAGAGATTAGTCTGTTGTTTTCTTTTAGTGTCCTTACCTGACTTTGGTATCAAAGTAACGCTGGCCTTATTAAATGATTTTGAAAGTGTTCCATCCTTCTCAAGTTTTTGGAAGAATCTGAGAAGAATTAACATTAATTATTCTTTAAATATTTTGTCGAATTCTCCAGTGAAGACATCTAGTTCTGGAGTATTTTTGTGGTGGGAAGTCTGATTACCACTTCAATCTCTTTCCTCATTATTGGAACGGTGTTCTTTTAATGCCCTTTGATACTCTTTCTGCCTCTTTCCCGATTATCTCCACACTCTTAGTCATAGAGAACCCAGCTGAGTCTCACAGCACTGGGGTATCAGGACATGGAATCATTGTTTTCCTTTTCCCCTGTGGTAGATATCCTTGCCGCCTGATAGGCATAGAGAACAGTGTTGTCTTGGGAATGGGCACCACTGGTAAAGTTCTTACTGTTTTCACTGATCCATAATTTTTTCAATTTCTTTATTTTCCCCTCCAATGGAATGTTGGAATCTTCTCTCTGGAAGGTTGGACTTCTGCAATTTCCCTTTTGATACTGTATATCTGCCCAGGTTAGCATTCTCCAGGGTTTTTTTTCCCAACTATGGCAAGAGGTGTTGGGGCAGGTTCACTTCTCCACTGGTTCCACAGCCTGAACCATGGTCTGTGTGTCTATTTCCAGATGCACAGGGGAGAAAGACCTCTCCCGTGTCTATTGGCTTATGATCTAGATTCCACAACTCCCACAAAGGCACTTTTGCTTGTGGGACAAAAAGGAGAAACATTTTGCACCACCATAATGTGAACTTCACTACTTCATTTCTCATCTTTTAAACAGAATCAAATAATAGTATTCACTAAATAGAAATTTAGTGAAGATACAATTTAATTAATGTAAAGTTCTCAATACAATGTTTTACAAGAAGTTAGGCTAACAATTAACACTATTTACTTTAACAATAATTATTTTGCTAGTAGTAGTAAAGTGTTTACCCTCATAATTTCTACCATATGATTTTAAAACAATCTGCTAAATCCACCATTTTTTTCATAAAATTGCATGAAAGACTATGATTATCAGGGTGGAGTCATAGTTATAAATCTAGTGTTAAAAACATTTCTATTTCATAATTCTGTATCAATGTACACCCTGGTTTCAACAGAAGAGCTAATATACAATTAAAATGTGGCATGTAATTTTAACAATGAGTTTAGCATGCTCTTAGGTTGAAAGATAATCTTATCCTATTTTATTTGTCCCAAGTTTGTCAATGTTTTATAATAGAGTATTTCTTTTGTTAAAATGATTAATTCTACTTTGCATTTTGTCATGCTTTCTGGATGGGCTTCCTGAATAATGCAATGACTTCCCAAATTTATTTTAAATAAAAATCACAGCCTCTAGGGCTCCTCTTAACTCTTTTCCCTTAGCATTCCTTACTTGGTATAATTTTATGATGACTGTTCATGGCTATAATTTTACAGTGTTTACTAAAGTGAAAATAGCCCTCAAGAGATAAGCCAAGTGAAATAAAATTTTGGAAGTGATTTTTAATGCATTAGGAAAAACTAGAAGCAAAATTATTTCCATAATCATTTTAAAAATAACAGGCTTCTTCATATATATGATATAAACTTTAAACAGCAAATTTGCTAAAAAATAAAATTCCATTCTGCATGGTCTTTTATAGTATATATAATTCATATCTAAAAGCATATACTTTCGCATAAACACAAACTAAAGAATTTATCTCCAGCAAACATGCACGAAAACGAATACCAAACAATACTTCTGTTCATGCAGAAAGATGGTAATCCTGGATAAAATCACCTTAAAATAGGAATGTAAAGGTAAATATGGGGGCAATTAAAGTGAATCTTGAGATACATAATATTATTATGTGATATATAAGATATATGTAGACATAAAATAAATGACAGAAAAATCCACAAAAAAGGAGAATGATAAATGGATTTGAAGTTTTACACATTCATTAACTTGTCAAGGTAGTAGAAAAGTAATATACATAGTAGACTCTAATAAGTCAAATATGCCTGTTGTAATCCTTAGAATGTCTATTAAGGGACTAATAAAAGGCTGTGCACTTAACAAGATAAAGATGGAGACACCAGAAAAACTTAAGAGTAGAATGAAAATAAAGCAATCCAAAAAAAAAAAAAAAAAAAAAAAAAAGAACAACTTGGCCAAAAACATTGGAAACATAGAATATCACCTTTTAAATATATCAATTATTGCATTAAATCTAAACAGATGAAATAATCTAATTATAAGATATGATCAACAAACTAGATTTTAAGAGAAAATGAACTATAGATTATGTGACAGACAAACAGATTCTCTCATGTTCCACACCTCCTGATCTTCTAGTTTTCATTCGTTCATGTAATTCTTTCCACCACTTCCCCACCTTCAAGTGTGCTAAGGATCTATCTTACTTCTAACCATTAGATGTATTACAAAGTTGATGGATATCACTCCCAGATTGCATTATATGCATTACATAAATCTCCATTGTTCTATCACACACACTCTAGACACTCTTTTTACTGGCTTTATGAAGTAAGCAGCCATGTTGGAAAATCCAAGGTAGCAGGGAATTGTGGACAGCCTCTAGAAACTGCAGGTGGCCTTAAGAAGCTGTTGGTGGCCTCCAGCCAACAACAAGGTGGTATCTAGAGCTCTGCAGTCTACAGCTGCAAGGAAATGAATTCTGCCAACAACCTGAATGAGCTTGGAAAGAATACAGCTCAGCCAAAAACCTTAACAGCCGTCTAGTGAGTCCTTAGAGAAATCAGCTAAACCATGTCCAGACTCATGACCCACAGAAAGTGTGAGATAAAATAGTGTGTTTAAGCTACTAAGATGTGTTACTCATCAACAGAAAAGTACACATTCTGCTTATAAAATAAAATCCTTGAATATAAAGATGCATAAAATTTAAAAATAAAATATGGAGAGGTACATATCAAACAAATACCAATCCTAAAAATCATTGTTTCAGGTTAACTAAATAAAAGAAGCATAAGAGTTATAAAAGACTATTTCATAATGAAAACAGGGCCATTCTAAAGAATGTATAATAGTCTTAATTTTGTACTTAATAACATAGTCTCAAAAATGTGCAGCAGAAACTGGTTTTGACAAATTTAATAACTTCAGAGTATTATTTTGAAAGAGTTCTTTCACTTACAAGTGTAAAAAAACTCAACAGAAATACTGAAAATTTGTAAAACCAATTAATAAACTTAAATTACATGCATAGGGAACATTGCATGTAACAGCTGAAGCTTGCATTTATTTTCAAGTGCAGTGTGACAACATTAACAACATGTTGGGAACTAACATTATGCCTCAACAACTTCAGACTAAAATCTTATGTACTTATATGTAAGTATTAATAAATAAAAGTTAATTGTAAAATTCTTAAATTAAAAATTCCCAAAATGTTTAACATTAATCCATACATTTATAAGAAACCTATGAGTCAATTAAAAATTAAATTTCAAAATACTTTGAATGAAATAGTAATAAAATAAAATAAACAACAAAATAATAAAACAATAAAATAAAATGAAAATAATAAAATAAAATGAAAAAATAATAAAATAAAATAATAAAAATAATGAAGTAAATAAAATATTTACAATAAAATAAAAATAATACAATAAATTAGAATGGAATAATAAAATAACAATAAAACAATAAATAAAATAAAATAAAATAAAATAATAAAAACAATAAGATAAAAAATAAAAATAAAATACAATAATAAAATAAAAATAAAATAAAATAAAAATAAAACTTTTAAATAATAAAATAATAATAAGATAATACAATTAAAAATATAATATATTTAAAACAGAAAGTCAAGAGCATATTAAATCTAGTAATTATGAAAGGAATAAAATAATTTCTATAAGATGGTAAATAATAAAATAGAAAACAGACATACAATTAAGTAGTTTAAGGAAACTAAAAGTTGATTCCTTTAATTTATAAATACATGTGTGGGATTGTGCATGTAACACCCCAAGAATGACTACTAAAAAAGATTGAATATACCAATGATCAATTATAAAATAAAAAAATAAGAAGAGAAGATTCTACAGACAGCAAATATATAATACTTAAGATATTATTAGCAAAATCATGTCCAGTAAAATTAATAAATCCCTTCTCTTACGAAGCTTACAAAAATCATATTAGAAAAAAAAGAATATTCTCATAAATAAAAATCATCCTATATAGAAGAAACATTGGATGAAAGTAAACATCTATTCAAGACTTAAAAAAGAAAACTATTTTCAAAACTTTATCAATAATATAAAGAAGTATGTATTGTAAATCAGAAGTGTCTACAAGAAAAAAACAAGGAACCTTATAAAAACATAATACTAAATGGTGAGTATTGAAAACTATCCTCATGATCAGGAATGAGAGAGAGATTTCCACTATCAATACTTAAGTTCAACATTATACAGGAACTTGTTTTATATTTTGTATTTCTATATAATCTTAATTTTTACAGATGTTTTCTTCATGTATTACTGAAATAAATTTGTTGCCCCTATTAGGTACTGTTGTGCCACACAGACTGCATTACTCACACTAACTTCCTGTTTTCCCTTGCAGTTTCCAGTGTGCCAGAAACTTTTATGATATCAGTTGTAAAGAAAATAATCTATGTATCCCAATATAGAATTTGATCCATATGCATTCTGGCTTGCCACAGCAACTTAATGACTTAATTTTATAAAGTATTATTTGGCCTTGGCAAAATTTGTCACATTATTTTCTGTGCACACTGTAATAGGGATTACCATATTTGGTGGATACATAGGAAGAAAAAAAAGCCTACATTAAAAACAGTGAACAAATACTTATTTAGCAAACCATTCATTAGTTCAGCACATTTATAGTGAGTACCTGTTATTTGTTGACTGCTCTATTAGTACTGGAGACATAACTGCAAACCAGTCACAGTTTCAACCGTCAGGAGTTACCATCTCATAAGGACTGACTGACTTATGTTTCCCCAAATTAATATGTTGAAGTCCTCTAACTCCAAGTACCTCAGAATATGATTGTGTTTGGAAATAGGACCTGTTAAAGAAACGATTAACTGAAAATGGCGGTGTTAGAGTGGACCCTAATCTATTCTGACTGGCGTCCTGTGAAGAGGAAACCAAGTCACACAGAGAAAACCAGGGGTGTGCATGCACAGAGGAAAGGCTACATGACACAGAGAGAAGGTGGCCATATGCAGACCAAGGAAACAGGCCTCAGGAGAAACCAAACCTACTAACACCTTGATCTTGGAATCCCAGCCTCCAGAGCTGTGAGAAAACACATTTCCATTGTTTAAGCCACCTACTTAGTGATATTTTTTAATAGCAGCACTAGCAAACTAATACATCATCTAATAAAGGCAGAATACTACTACAAATCAAAAAAAATATATGATTATCTACTGTAATAAGTATTGCTATTAAAAATACAAGGTGCTATGCAAGCATGTTTTAGAAAGAATTGGAAGGGTAGAGTTATCTCATTAAACACTATTTGAATTAAGAGCTAAAAGTTCAAGAGTTTTTCTGGAAGGCTAGAAAAATATGTCAAGGACTGACCAACAATATGTACCAATACCTGAGGTGAGAGTGGGACTAGAATGAGAAATTTAAATACTAAAATCCTGGAAAATGGGGAGCAACAAAAGGAAAATATGTGAGCAGATATGGGGGAAATAGGAGCCGAATAACGCAGGTCATTGCTGTGACGAAAACCATATGTTGTTCACCCCAACCATGTTGTCATTGAGAACACATCTAACCTATTTCCTGGTCTCACTCGGAGTTAGGTGTGCCCATATGACTGAATCAGTGAAATATGGAGATGGGAGGTGAATAGATGGCAATGATGTGTACTACTTTCAAGACTGAACATAAAAATGTCACACTTAATTCTCCATGCCCTTTATACATCTACAGGCTAGATGTCAATGCTGTAGGCACCTAGTTATACATATTAAAGATGAAAGAGGCACCTGAAACCTATATTCCCAAATGCCAGTGAGGACAAGAATATCCTTCCCCTTCTTACTAGTATCAACCATTTGGGCCTTCATTGGACCCAGTTATGGGATGATAAATAAATTTCTACTGTGTTTAGCCATCAAAATAAAATACCTCTCTCTCTCTCTCTCTCTCTCTCTCTCTCTCTCTCTCTGTCTCTCTCGGCTGTGTGTGTGTGTGTGTGTGTGTGTGTGTGTGTGGTGGTGTGGTGGTGTTTTCGGATAGTAGCTACTCTCTTATAAATTCCAAGACCATGTCATGGATGAAGTCTGTTTTTAACTAACATCCAAATTAATGCCATTAAATGGGTTTAAGCAAAGATTGTATATTAATCTAAAACGCTTGCTATTAGATAATTCAGGCTATACTGATATATACTGTATGTGTGTGTATACACATGTGTGGAGAGGGGTATATTGCTAAAGTTGATACTGGTTTTGACATTGTTAGCAAGTCTAGAGAGGGATATTACTGGATTCATCCATGGTGATGAAAAGGAACTTTTGAAACTGAAAATAAATATTTTACTTTGGCTTCAGAGCTGTGGCAGTGAGATAATTATAAGAATCCCAGATATCTGCACCTGGTCAAAAATACCACCAGAAATAAACCAAACTCAATGACATTTTTTTTTCTGACTGCATGTTTGCATTAGTTATATGACCATACATCTAAAAATTGACAAGTGCATAGTAAATGCTTAATTTTGAAATGATTTTAAGTGTTCCATCTAGCCATTTTTAAATTAACTAGCTATTAAATTTTACAGTTGCATCAGATATATCACAAACTAATTTTCTTTGTAAAAAATGTCAACATGTATTTCTTTTAGTTATGCTCTGATCCTAGTTTTTGTGTTTATTTTCTTTGGAATATATTCATGTTCATTTTCCTGGTGTTATTTTTCACTTTTAAATTATGGGTGAGAAGCTGTTGAGTGTGGAATGTGTTCAGCATTTGTCCGAAAAGCTATTTCATAAACTCTGTGTGTGTGCTTCTGGAAAAAAGATAGCTACTGACTATGAGAGACTGAGGAAAACATATATAAATTGGATGAAAGTAGCGCCCAGTCACTTATATGAATTATATAATTATAATCAATATGTATTTTAAAAGATTTAACCATAAGTACTAATGAGATATATATATATATATATATATATATATATATATATATATATATAGTTATCAATGGACAAAAGAAAATTATAATGTCTTTATTATATGACTGGTTTAAGGATTACTCTGGATTTCTAGATATTACATCATTGTCTTCTTTGTTAGTGATGCCTCAATTAAAGGACTGTCACCCGAAAGAAGCTTACAGTATTTTCACTTCATTTAAGTCACAGTAGATTTATCACAGAAACAGCATAGCCATATGGATTAATCACCCAGGTAGAAAAAGGAGTTTTGTATGTTAATATTACTTAAAACACCTAGGCAATTTATCCATTAAGAATTCTTGAAATCAGGACACCTGGGTGGCTCAGTCAGCTAAGTGTCCACCTTTAGCTCAGGTCATGATCTCGAGGTTAGGGAATTCGAACTGGTGTCAGGCTCTGGGCTGACAGCCCAGAGAAGCCTGCTTTGGATTCTCTGTCTGGCTCTGTCTCTGCTCCTTCCCCATTCTTTCTTTCTCTCAAATATAAATAAATAAACAACAACAAAAAAAGAATGTTTGTAATCTAGGTTCTGGACCATCATGGCCTTGGTGAGATTAGTTGATAGTACTTGCTTTTCATAATATTGTCTGCTTAATTAGGTTTGTTAAATGGCCTGATTGTGTAGAAATAACATATATGTCATAGATTGAAAGACATTAATGTTGTCAAATCTATGACAGATGTGTTATTTCTACACATAACCAAGTTATATGTAAAGTGATTATTTACACATATCAATCTAACTCTCCTGTCATTAGTACGGGTCATATTAGTGATATTAGTATATCAGAGACATTTATCCAGAAAGAACATTATCCAGTTTCCTGAGGATTAGCAAAGGAGAAGCTATTATTATTTTAGTGATTGTTTGTAACTATAAGATGTTTCAAATTTTGTATTAGAAAGTGTTCATCTCAAGAGCAATTAATATGATGAAGAGACTGTTATGGCTAAGATGACAGAGGTCCTTCTATGCCAATCTCCCAGTTTGTTCTTTGTGAGGGAACCACAGAAAGTCATTGAAGGGTTTAGTGAAGAGAATGACAGGACAGATTTCTATTTGGAGACACTATGCTGGCAGATGTATGGAGAAGAGCTCAGAGAAACATTGTGCCAGATGTATCTTTCTATATAGCAAGTTTTACCTGATAATGTACGCCGTGTTAAAAAACACTTTCATTGTCAACTAAATCTAGGAATAACTGGTTTAAATTCTTAAATATAATAACTAAGTTTGATAGAATGTTGTCTATGTTCAAGACACTATGCTATATACTTTGAGTAATCTTATTTTTTCTTCAAACTTACAGGTTATCTTGAGGCAAACACATCTAGCCACTGTGTTGAACTGCTTATAGCAATGGTCCAAGTCTGTTCTTGCCTCCTGTAGCTGTGCTCTTTGGTGATCTTTCTACTTGGACTCTGGGTTTTACTATGTCACTTAATTTAGCCAAAGGTACAGTAGCAAACTTACGCAAGCCAAGATGTGAAAATGACTTGCACATTAGTCTTGCCTTCTTGCTGCTCCTGGAATCGTGCTTCTGCCTGCCTTGTGAACAAGATTAGGCTAGCCTGCTGGATAATAAGATATATGTGGCCCAGTCACCACCTTCACCCTTCATCATCAGAGCTGACAGTGAGCCAATGGTCAGATCATCCAGTCCTCAGATGACATGAACCAATCAGAATTCAGCAGAAACTATTTCAGATGAGCAGAACTCAACCGACCCATAGACATGTGAGCAGCAAATAAATGGTTATTGTTTAAGCTGCAAATTGCTGGGTTCACTTAGTAATGAAAGCTGATATACCCATATATATCTATTCTCTCCTTCTAACTTACAAAAGCATATTTTTGTTGTAAAATATAAACATGCATATTTAAAAAAATACTACTACTCTTGATTCCTTGAAGTTGGGCATAGCTATATGCCCCAGATATGAATTATAAGAAGCAAGCAAAGTTTAATAAGCAAGGAACCCAAGAAGGTTATTGATTTCCCGGTTTAAAGGGATGCATCTTTTTGGCCTTTACTCTAAATGACCTCTTTCTGTTTGGGACATAGATGAGATGCCAGAAGATGCACCAAGATCTCTAAAAAATGAGATGCCACATGTTCTGTATAGAAAAAAGGGAACTAGAAGAAGCATGTCTTTATGAAGACCCAACTATATCAAACTTCAAAGTAGGTACTTTCAGAATAATTTTTAACATGAGAAAAGTAATCCAATTCCTCTGTTACTTTGTTG
Organism: Acinonyx jubatus; assembly: GCF_027475565.1. Classification (NCBI taxonomy): domain Eukaryota; kingdom Metazoa; phylum Chordata; class Mammalia; order Carnivora; family Felidae; genus Acinonyx; species Acinonyx jubatus. The sequence continues at coordinate 89,782,992 of NC_069385.1, read as the reverse complement.
TTGTTTAGTTTCTGCAAATGCAGTGCTACACATTGCTGGTTGATTTGTAAGATTAGAAAATGAGACTTAAGGGGGCATCTGGGTGGCTCATTTGGTTAAGCATCCAACTTCAGCTCAGGTCATGATTTCATAGTTCATGAGTCTGAGCCCTGAATTGGGCTCCACACCATCAGCAGAGCCTGCCTGGGATTCTCTTTCTCAGTAAAGCCCACTTGGGATGCTCTCTCTCTTCCTCTCTCTGCCCCTTCCATGCGATCTCTCCTACTCTCTTTCTCTCTCTCTCTCCCTCTCACTCAAAAAAATGTATATGTATAAACACACACACACACACATATGTATATGAGACTTAAGAACATTAACATTCTCATAATATTTACCTATTAATTTGATTTTATTTTCAATTCTTCAAAAACATATTGACCATATATGTACAAGACATTGTTTTAGGTACTGAGATGTGCTAAAATTTGAATCCAGGAAGTCTGACTAGAGAGTACCCTCCTTTAATACTATTCTATACAGCTTCTTCATTGTAGTTTATCTCAGGGTCTTTAATACACTGATGTGGTGTTTTTTTAGATCATTTCCTAGAATATAATTTTGAAAAACGCAATTGAGAAATGCTTGTTTAAGCATCTGTAGGACAGCAAGAGGGAAGCCAGTCAGATTATCATTGGAATATTTCAGGTCAGAAGGAGTCAGTGCCTAAACTAATGTGGAAGCCATGGCTGGGGAGTAGGCAACAGTAAAGGGAAGTGTTTTAAGAGGATAGAATATCCAGTACTGTGGGGTGTGAAAGAAGTGAAAAGAGTGATCTTCTATAATGCTATTTTTTTGAGGATATAATCGAAATGAGATTGGAAGAGCTACAATATGTTCTGTTAGAGTATGCTAACTTAGAGCTGTCTATGCAAACCTCCATATAGTGAACATAGAGTGAAAGGGTTTGGATATATATAGGAATAATGTAAACCTGACTTAACAATGGGTATACCTTGGGTAGTGATAAATTAGAATGGATACTCGTTAGTATACTCTGTAGGTAAGAATCAGTTTCATATTAGCACTGGATATACAGGGTAGATGTAAAAATAGGGAGGAAGGAAGAATGAAAGGGGAAAATACATGAAAAATAAGGAAAATTACTCAGAAGCATTTAAATTAGAGCATATTTCTTACATATAACCAAATTAGAATACCTGCTAGAAATTCAGAAAAGCATTGAATCTTCCTATTCAGCAAATATCAGTCTGCCCTTACCATATACCATATATCATAGTGCATTTCTAGGACAAAGAGTAAAACTGTAAGAAAGATAAATCAAGACCCTGTTCAAGATGTGTTTATTTTGCATTTGGGGGATGCGGGTATTGAATAACTGAATAAATCCAAAACCTAGATATTTTATAAACACTAGTATGCGCTCTAAAAAAATTAAACAAGGAAATTATGACAACTTTCTTTAGTATTTTCAAATTTAATGGGTAATAATGTGGTCTTTGGAATCGACTATGCAACACAAATATACTACTTCATATAAATTCCCATTTGCTGAAAAGTAGTTAAAACATCTGGAGGCTGGCAGTAAGGAAAAGGACTGTGAGATAACTTTCCATGTACTAGTTTTCCCCATATTTTCTCTGTAGTTGTAAAGTAGACTCACACTGAAATAAATATAAGTTCTGGTGTTGAAGCTGGTACTTTCAAAAAACTGGTGCAATAATCTGAGCCACTTTCATCACAGTAGGCCAACTGAGGCAGAATTGATGACTGGAGAAGAATACTTACAGCTCTACTATGATGAGAATGTTCTCTAATTTGGGTTCCTTCTCACCATGGCTCCAGGACCTACCAGGTAAAGTGGTAAATCCACTAGTCAGGCAGAAGTGGCTGGTGAGTCTTCCCTTGTGTTAGGCTGCACTAAAATTTGACTTTTTATTTATTTGGTAAATGCATAAAACAAGACAGCCAAAATGCACATATGCTTTCTACAATGTCTAAGGATTCCATCAAGTGCGCCACATGTAATAATTTAGGCACAAAACTATAGAAAATTGTCCTTCAATTCAGTGGCACTTTCTTGAAATTTCACATAATTGCAGTATGATAGACTCCACTAAGGTGGCAAGTCTCAGAGTGTGTGTGGAGTTGTGGGGGGGTTAGCTCCTACCTTCTGAAAGTTCTGTGTCTTACTGAGACATATAGGATATCTATTATTTCTCAATCTATAGGAATTGCCAACATGACTTCATCAGTACAGCGGACTAGTGTGATGTCCTACTAAAATTGCAAGATACTCAAGTTCCTTGTTATTTATATTGTACATAGCAAACCAGAGCATTGATGTACCTTTGAGGCAAAAAGGAAATATCTCATATGCCTTCCAATATTTACCATCTTCAGTTGAATAGAGTGAAAAATTAATAGCAGCAAAAAGTCACTAGGAAATGAACTAAATAACTATAGCAAGGAACTGGGAAGTAGGTCTACATGTGTTAGCATAAGCTAATATAACAAACATCCTCAAATTCCCAGTGATATCATATGATAAAAATTTATTTCTTGCTCAAACATCATCTGATGCAGATGGTTGTGGTTTTGTGAATTTCTTGGGTTGCTATATTCCCAGTGACATATGTGGGGATATGAAGTTCCTCCATCACGTGGCCCCACCATTTTTGGAGTACTTTACTCCTAGTCATGCAGAGAAAATAATGTGACAGATGTTAATGACTGTCTTACATTCAGACCTAACTATATTGTCCTTCATTTCTTCCCTCAGTTGGTCAAAACCCAGCCACATGATCTAGCCTGGATACAAGCAACATGGGGCAAAGCAATCTTTCTTTGTGCTCAGGAAGACAGTAAAATAATTTGATGAAATATATTATTTTCTTTGACACATATTCCAATTGGGGTCAAAATTTGAGTAGGCTTATGATAAACACATGTCATGTTTCCAAAACTATCAGACTTTTTCATTGCGTCTACTACTGAATTGAAAAGAGTCATGTCAGAATTAATCTTTCATATTACTCTGATGGTTGAATATTTGAGAAATTCTTTTAGGAATGAGATATGGCTGTTAGTTAACTATTTTATTTATTTACTTTCTTTTTTTGTTTATTTTTGAGAGAAGGACAGAGCGTAAGTGGGGGAGGGGCAGAGAGAGAAGGAGACACAGAATCTGAAGCAGGCTCCAAGCTCTGAAATGTCAGCAGAGCCTGACATGGGGCTCAAACTCATGAACTGCAAGATCATGACTTGAGCCAAAGCTGGATGCTTAACCAATTGAGCCATCAGGAGCCCAAAGTTAACTATTTTTAAAAGAAGAGTAATAGAATAGCATTTGACCCTTTACATATAACTATAAATCTTATATTTATGTTGAGAGTATATCAATTTTAACTACGAATTTAGGATCTAGAAAAGTGACCACCATGGAGCTCTGAATTCACCTGTGCCTATCATGTAATACTATGTATATTCAATTTATCTCTTGAGACTAAGTGTAGTTCTGGATTCCCAAAGATTAAGGCTAAATTAGACTCAATATTCAATATTTAGTAACAATTCTGTGGATTTTTCCTTTCCTGAAAGCTTAATTAGACAGATAAATAAATATAAGATCACTGTTCTTCAGAAAAGTCTTGAAGAAAGAAAGACATGTGGCTTTTAAGCACAGTTATTTCTCTTCATGTCAAGACTTGGAAATATGCCATAACTCAGATACAGGAATTGAGGGAAGCCTTGTGACTCTGTAATGTAATGTATCAAGTCAGGCCTTTGTTAACTATGTTATATAATAAAATATAATAATACTCACAATAATAAAATTAGTATAGTTGTTAATTTGATATATAAGGCAAATAATTCCTTAGGGGATGGCCTAACAATTTATTTTCTATAGATTCATGAGGTTTCTAAGGTTAGGCTTTTCTTAGTGATTGGATTAGTGTGTCTGTCTTATACCCAAATGTTAATCACATAAAATTTACTTCTTTTTACATCTTTCTTGTGTTTCCTATACCTGGACTCTAGTGTTCATAATCCACTCAGCCACACTAAAATCAGAGAGCTCATTTCAGCTGGAACTCTGTATTATAGCATCCATGGATACATTTTTTGAAAGCATTGCTTCTCTTGGAAATCTCTTCCTTAAAATCTTGGCAAAGGAAATGCATTCTAATAACTAGGCAATATTTTTCAATTAATTTGCTAAAACATATCCAGCATTTCAAGATTTTTCTGAGTCCAGAATTCAATATCTTTGAATCCTAAGACCTTCAAATACCATGTGATTTCTGTCTGTTCAATGTCTTTTGGACACGAAACTTGCATACACATGAAAACTGAGTCATCTGAAGAACTGTAGGATCTCTTATAAGAGCACCTGTAAGGGTAAATTCATTCCATTCTAACACTGTTTTTGTTTCTTTAGTCAGTATCCTCAAAATTGATTATCAAAACAGTCCTTAATATGTTAGAATACATAAATAAGTCTTTGCTACAATGTATGAGTAAAAACTCATTCTTCTGTATTTTAACTCTACAGTTTACATCAGAATATGGTGAATTTAGATTCTATTTACCTTTGAAATTTGGTGATGGTAGTGTTTACCTGTATTCAAAAACTTGAGGTATATGGTTGCTTTCCTTACTTTGTAACTATTCCTAGTCTTTCTTGCTGAAGATAGTACAGAATCAAACAAGTGTGTGGAAGACACCAAAATGTTTTTTCAGGGTGCTTGGGTGACTCAGTTGGTCAAGCATCCAACTCTAGATTTTGGCTCAGGTAATGATCTCATGGTCATGGGATCGAGCCCAATAGTAGGCTCCATGCTGAGCATGGAACTTGCTTGAGATTCTCCCTCTCCCTTTGCCTCTCCAGTGCTCATGCGTGTGTTCTTCTCTCTCTCTCTCTCTCTCTCTCTCTCTCTCTCAAAAAGAAAAAAAAAGCCTTTTCAATTTTTCAAATGGACCAGGACGCCTGGGTGGCTCAGTTGGTTAAGTGTCTGATTCTTGACTTTGGCTCAGGTCATGATCTCACAGTTCGTGAGCTCAAGCACCTTATTGAGCTCTGCTCCCTGCCTGGGACTCTGTCTCCCTCTCTCTGCCCCTCCCCCCACTTGCTCTCTATCAAAAGAAAGAAAGAAAGAAAGAAAGAGAGAGAGAAAGAAAGAAAGAAAGAAAGAAAGAAAGAAAGAAAGAAAGAAAAAGGATCATCCAGTAGAGGGGGATTGCACTGCATCTAAAGTCTATGATGTGAGGTAGATCACACTCTGGGGATGCCAAGGAGGGTAAAGCTGCAGTTTGACTGCATCCCCCACACCAGATACCTGCATGGACATGGAGTCATTGAAAAATCCAGCTTTTGAATGTCAGTAGTACAGATGGAACTGACTGGTCAACAGCACTAGGTAGAAATACCAACTACCACCAAAAGACAGGAAGAAATATAAATAGCTCTTGCTCCTTGTCCCTATAGCTACTAATACAGAAGAATCAACAGAACAGAACACATATCCAAAAGAGAAAAATCAAAGAAGGAAGTTAAATCGACACTCTCTGCCTTCTCCTACTAATTCACTAAATTCTGTTCTTAAAAACAAATTAAGATCACTGCACGAGGAGATGTTGAGATGTCATTGAATGGCAACTGTATTTTTCTTTGCTACACTCCCAACTCAGCCCAATGAATGCTTCAGGGGAAGTTCAAAAAAGCAAAGTTGAGTAGGAATTACTTGCAAATGACTGAGTTCGGGCTGTTCAATCAAATCTGTAACATAAATTCATTAGTGTATTTCCTGAATCTGCACACATATTTTTATTATAATTATTTGGCTTTTTGTAAACTTCTATGTCAGAACACTAGAAAGGATTTGAACTCAGTTTATGTTCTAATTTATCACATAAAAAATCTAACACTGATTTTTCCTGTCAGTGATTTCAGTGCTGTGGCTGGCTTCAAGAAGTATAATATCCTTTTAGTACAATGTTTCTATTTCTGCAACTGAGGTGAGAATTTAAGAATCTGCTTATCTTGTTCTCTTCCTTTATTTAACCAAGCATACAGCCTCCCCCCACACAACCATGATCATGTAATTCTTCTTCCTCTTCAAATTACTCTATGTCTTTGTCTGTTCAATCACCTAGAGCTTTACCCTATAGTAAGCAGAATTCTATGTGACCATAGGTGATAACTTAATTAACTACCATGGAATGTTACTTTTTACATCCCAGAAAATCAATGAGATTACCACTTCATTTTGCCCCATGTCAGCTCAATAACAAATTAAAAGTTGTTCTCATCACTGGGTTTTAGCCCATTCTATATCTTTCACTACATAGCATTTGCAGGCAACACCAATTAACTTTGGCTAGCATATGGACAATAAAGGAAATTCAATAAACCTATAGAGCAGCTCACACAATGAAAGGAAAAACTGAAGAATTCTGCATCAGAAAGAGTCAGAACACTAGTGCAGTTCCTGGGATGTAGTAACTAATAGACTATTTCTTCATTGTGTTTTCTAACCAAAACCAAATTCCTATGAGAGACTGATTGCCACAGACTGAAGAAGATGAAGAACATTAATTGACCTTCAAGTTAAAACTGAGCAAGGGTAGTTATCCAAATGAAAATTGAAGTGTCATTACAAGAAGAGGGATTTGAGGCAGGCAAAAGCAACTAATGTTGCTATTTTGCACAACAGTTTAAAAAATTTTAAGTTAATGAAAATTTAAATGTCATTATAGAACTAAATCAGCAATAAAAATAAAGGTGAAAAGTGATATTGCAGAAAAATATTTCACTGGAAAGCTTTAGAAATCATCCAGAATAGAGTAATGGGGAAAACCATTGTTAGTATAAAGAACAGCAACATACACTGAATCCAGAATCCATCAGCACCTAATTTATTCAGAGTCCAAACAACAAACTGTAAAGTTAGCACTCTTGCCTACTGTTATCCTTTTCTATCCAGTAATGGAAAAGGCATCCTATCCTTAATATAATTAACCCCTTCACCTGTGTTCTGGTATTAAATCTTACTGACTTTTCAAAGATCATATTGTATTTATGAAATCTTTCTTTCTGAAATTTTGATATGGTATGGGTATACATTTTGATATGGTACATGTATACATTTTGTAAATATGACATCTACTTAATATTTAAACAGAATCAATTTAAACCCTATCAAATATTAAAATAATTAAAAGATAATACCATTCTGAGGAATATTAATTGGTTAATGAAGCATAAAATAAATGTATAATCAGACAGAAATATGTGTGTGTTTATGTTTGTGTATGCAGTTATTTTATGATACTTGCAGAATTTCAACTAGTGAGAAAGTGATAGAATATTCAAATAAAGACAATGACACAATCAGTTAGCCATTTAGGGTATCAGCCAAACACCAAAATTAATTTCAGATAAAATAATAATAATAAATTTAAAATGTATAAATTAACAAGTAAATAAATAAATGAAACCATACCAACAAATGAAAATGAAAGAGCTTTATCACATAGCTGTAGGTTAAGGCTGTCTTGACTATGATGTCAAAGGAAGCTCCAGGAAAATTTTAGTTGAGATTACTAAATAAATTTTAAATGAATTATATAAAAACAGTCATGAAGCAAAGTGGCAATTTAAAAATATTTGCCTAAGGATTATAAAGTATGATGACTGTTGAGAGATGATTTTCCATGCTTATCTCTCACATTTCCATTTGGTTCAAATCCTCTGAGAAAGGCATTTACAGTTTAGCGAAAAGTGCTTGTAGAGGGAAAAATTCCAGGAGTCCTTTATAATCAGAATTGTCTATTTTAAAACTCTTCTTCTGTGATATACTCCAAGTGGAACAAAAAGGATAAGAGGGAAAATAAAGTAGAATAAGGCAAATTAATGAATGAAGAGTCCATATGAAATCTGTGTGGAATAAATTGCCAACAGCCAGATAATGGGGTAATCAGGGATTATAAATCAGTTGGTAGTTATGAAACAGAAAGATGAATTAAAGCTTACTAGACTCAATGTTTTCTTTAAATTGTATGCAAAGGACACTTGTTGGTTAAAACAAAAAAGAACAGACACTACAAATACTGTATAATATGAAGGAATGAATTTGTCCTGAACACATAAAGGAGCTTCCACCAATACTAAGTTTCGAGATTTTAAATTTTGATAGTCACAATCTTCTAGTTTCTGTAATTTTACATGAAGCATCTCAGAAGTAGAGTATATCAATGAGAACCAGGTATTTGAGTTAATTCAGACTCAAGATTATTGTATCTGTGCAACAGAAGGAAAAAAAATGATCACATTATTATTCGCAAAAGTGAGGGCAATCAGAGGAGATACAGGTAATTATCTGGTTGAATAGGAAATAATGTGAAATAAAGGGGAGCAGAAGAGATAGTGTGGTTCCTGGGTGAGAGTAATTATAAATTCAAAAAGAGAGGAAGAATGAGGTAGTATAAGCTTAGAACAGTAGTTATTTGAAAGACTGAGTAGAAAAGCAGAGAATCTTTAACCTGACTCTAGGATCACTGTATTTATAAGAATGAGCAGTTTAGTTGAATGTTTCACTAGGGAGAAGGAATTCAGAAAAAGAACAAAGTTTAATAAGACTCATCAGGACATGATGGTACAGAGAACATTGTGAAAAGAATGCTTATGTAGGGGGTTTCACAATGGAAAAAGACTTCAGAGGATACTGGAACAGGTAGAAAAGTAAGGATTGAGAGACAGCAGTGACCCTTAGGAAATAGGAGTAAACAAGAATACTGGAGATAAGAGGGACTTACATTTGAGAAGCAACAGAGGATGGCAGAGGAAAAAAAAAAAAAGTATGGATAGACTGACTCCACTAACAAGATGACAGAGGCTCATGTAGTCCTGAAGAGGTAGGCTTATTGAACGTGTCCCTTCACTTTTTCAATAGAAAAGATTAACTGATTGAATGCTCAAAAATAGACTATAATAATTAGGTCTGAGTGTAATTTCAAGGTTCTGGGAGTACTACTGGGAAAAGTCATAATGTCATTTAAAATATTATTACACACACCAAATGAGTACAATTATTTATCATTGTATTCTTAAAAAGCTTTTAAAATTTGAAAAGCAACTATAAATAAAATATGCACCTGGTAAGATTGTAAATTCATAATTGTTTGGGAAATGATTTGCCACTGTATACAGAAGCACAATATAGACAAACCCTGTGACCTAGCAATGCTACTCTTTGTTTCTTACCATAAATGATTTCAATGTTCAACAAAAAAAAATTATATAAGAATGTTTTTTGTAGCACCAATGAACAATAAAACAATTTAAGCTCTCAATATTTCTAATATTTGGGTCAATATTAGAGAAAGAAATAAAAAGATGTTAGGAGATAGAAAATTAAATGTAAAAACCCTCATAAAAACAAATATGACATGACTACATATGTAAATACTTGGTAGGCAAGTTATTTCTAAGATGATAAATTCTAAAGCTCTAAAAATTTGATCACATTATATTTAGAAATTTCTGTATTTCAAAACACCAAATATCAATTAAATATAAAAACAAATTACAAATATTAGCTACACATGTGGCAGCTTAAGGATATGTTTTTTAATATATAAAGTTGTTTTAAAAAGTTTAAGAAAAAGGTAGGGAAACAATATATGCTTTACACAAATATATGGGATATATAGGTATATATATAGGGCGGGGGAGGAATCAAGATAGATAGTAAGTGAAGTGTGTTTCTAGAATCATTCAATTATTCTGGAAATAAAGAAAAAAACAAAATAAAATAATCATGAAATATTTTATTGTAAAAAGTTAAATATCATTGCAACAAACTATATTGGAGGACATAGAAATTTCCATGCCTTACTAGTGGCAATACAGTTGATGCAATATTTTTGGAAAGTAATTTGACAAATAGATAAAAATATCTTGAAAACATACTTAACTTATGACTAAACAAATCCCTTTTATTTTATCTTGCCCAACAAATGTGGTCAATCCTTTATTATTATTACATTAATGTGTCATTACTTATAATGGTTAAAAGTAAAAAAAAATATTGCAATATGCATCCATAGTGGCTAGTGTAATAAAGTATTTGAAGTTTTATGATGAGTGTCTTTCTGAGTATTTTCTCCAATGCAAAAAAGAAAATTATCTATTTATCTATCTATCCATCTATATATACCTATATATAGATATAGTGAGAGACAGAAAAAATACCTATATATGTATATTTATATCATCTATATCTATACAGAGAGAGTTTAATTAGTGAATCCACAGTTCTTGCAAGATGAAATTAAATTTTCTTATTGGGGCATATAAAATACCTCCTAATCTCTCTCTAGTCCGTAAGAGGTCTTTCTAAACTTATCTCCAACCAGTTCCCGATATACAGTTTGTGACAATTACATGTCACTACTTCTCAACCCTAGAATCTAGCTACTCATTCATACCATGAGAATACTGATATAACAATAAAGACAGGTCTCTGTTCTGCCTGATGTGTGATTATACCCATTGGTACCAAGTTTATTGGCTCTTCTATGGAGTCTTCCAATGCTCTCTTCCAGAAACAACTACCTGATACTACTATGGCATCTTGGCTTTTTCTATATTGTGTAACTTATTTTGTCACACTGCAGTCCTCTTTTAATTTTTTCTTCCTTTCAACCAGTAAATTTTGAACTCTATGATGGGGAAGACTCTTTTTTTTAATCTCCAGTGTTTGAAGTAATAGAATACGTGTGGTTAGTAAAATTGGTTTAATAAATGAATAACTAGGGGCACCTGGCTAGCTCAGTTGGTACAGCATGCAACTATTGATTTCAGGGTCATGAGTTCAAGTCCCACATTGGTTACAGAGCTTAATAAACAAACAAACAAACAAACAAACAAACAAGCAAACTGTACGATTGAATAAAGAGGAAAGGAGATATTATTGAAAGAATATAGAAAAGCACCAATTAAATAGAAGTTCAATAACTAGAATGAATATTTATGATTTGAAATAAGGTGAAAGAGAGAGAGAAAAGGCGAATATGTCTTGATATTTTGAGGTGGAAAGGATATACACTGAAATAATTCATTTCAAATTGTTTGATTTTCTTGGCAAAATACAAAGTGATGTGCTGTTCAGAATAAGGATTATAAATTTAGAACTGGAACTGGTGCATTGTAACTTTTCTTGGTAAATTGTTTAATTGAACTATAGCATATATACAGAAAAGTTAATAAATCATAATTGTACAAATCAGTAAATATTTACAAATTAAGCACAGCTGAGGTCTTTTGCTTTCTCTAAAACTGTTTGAAACTGAAAGAAAACATCACTTCTATCTCAGTAAATCTATGAAATACAAAAATTTTGTGAGCCCATCAGAAAGCCAAGTTCACAAGTCAACCAGGTGAAATATTCAATATGTGACAAGCCCTTTTTGAGTATATATTAGGGAAACATGTTTGTTTTTTACCTTTGGAAGAACATGGGAGGAGGAGTTGATGGTAATTAGAGTATATAAAAATATATTAGCTAATTTTTAATCAATTATTAAAACCACTCTTCACCCACGGCATGGGAGAAGTCAGCCTGTACTGTGAGAAAGACCAAAGGCAGGATAGAAAACAACAGAAAGAGCCCCTCATCTCCACCATGGTGGTTCATAGCCATGAAATCAAGCCCATTTTTTGGACTCTTTCCTCATACAAATCAAAGTCCAAAGGAGCTAGAGTAGGGACAGTAAACCAGGAACCCAAGTAAAGATCTGTTGCTCTGGAAGAAGTGGTAGAAGCAAAGCTATTTGCCATTTGGTGAGCAAGAGGAAACACTTTCATATGCAAGGCTCTGCAGTCATTCAATGCAAAGATTGCTGCCACTGGGAAAGACACAAGATACTGTCTCATGCTCAAAGCCCCTAAAAATACCAGCTGCCCCAGCTAGGGAGAAAAAGATATGCTGAGAAAGTTCAACCCCTACGTTGCAGAGTCAGTCAAAGGCAGAGCCTGGCCAGGAGAATCAAATACCACCTCCTTGATCCCATGATTAAGTCTGATACTGAATAGCAGGCAATAACAATCTACTATTGGGGAATAAGCAGAACCTAGAGTGAGACCATCACCTCTGCTGCAAACATACAGACTGCCAAGAATAGCAGGACAAACAAGAACATTGAGAAAAACCTACCAGTATCCCATGTCTACAAGATCCACAAAGTAGAATCTGTGGTTCACTAAAAATAATTGAAGCCAGGGCATACTCTGAAGTTAACTCTATCGACAAGAAAATCCAAACTCTGCTTAACTCACTAGATTGACTCAACATCCCATCCTGCTAAACTGACAAGAGAAAAGGTGTGCCTATTAAAATAACATTTATCTTTATCTTGACTTTTCCATAGAAATTATTGAGCATTCACTCAAAAACTATGAGACAACCCAAAAATACAAGTGGACAAGAAGACAAAGTAGTGTATAGAATTATACTGGCAGATGCCTCAGAAGTTGGAACCACATACAAGGAGTTCAAAATAATTTCGTTTAATATGTTAAGAGATCTAGTAAAAAATACAGACAAGTATGCAATATGAATACACCTATGTAACCATCATTCCAATCAAAATATGGAATTTTACCAGCATCTTGTAAACATTTCTCATGATTTCTTCTAGACAATATCCTTTCAATGGTCGCCACTATTGGCTTGTATCACCATAGATTTTTTTTTTAAGTTTATTTATTTTGACAGAGAGAGAGAGAGTGAAGGGGAGGGGCAGAGAGACAGGGAGAGAGAAAATCCCAAGCAGACTCTGCACTGTCAGCACAGAACCCAAGGCAGGACTCAATCTCATGAACTGTGAGACCATGACCTCAGCCAAAATCAAGAGTCAGGTGCTTAACCAATTGAGCTATCCAGGTGCCCCACCATATATAGGTTTTTGCCTGTTTTTGTAATAATAGATAGGTAGAGAGATAGATGATTATAGATAGATAGATAGATAGATAGATCTTCATATTATGCAATATTTTATATCTGGGTCCTTAAATAACATTGGTGGCATTCACTATAGTTTGTATTTAGCGACAATGTGCTCTTTTTTATTGCTATTTGGAGAAAATAAAATACTGATGAGAGAGGTAAAAAAGAATGGCAAGTCATCAAAACTTTTTAAGGTTTCTCCTGCAAAAAATGGATGGTATCATTAAGCTGGACTGAGAATTCAGGGTGGGGGCTAGCAATTCATATAGTCAGTAAAAAAATAATAATAAATAAATTCAAGTACAGAGAATCAAAATCTATCACTTGAAATTATTAGAGCAAATGTGTTTCAAAATTCAGACTTTTAAAATATTTTGGCCACAGGGTGCCTGGATGGCTCAGTTGGTTATGTTGTCAGACTCGGTTTCAGCTCAGGTCATGATCTCATTGTTTGTGAGTTGGGATTCTCTCTCTCTCTTTCTTCTCCCTCTGCCCTGCCCATGTTTGTGTGTGTGCACTCTCTCTCTCTCTCTCAAAATAAATACATAAACTAAAAATATATATATCTTGGCCAAAAATAGGATTCATTCTCATTTTTTATATCTTTTAAGCTTTTGTAACAGTAGATAAGAGATTTACAAACTGAAGCATTTTCACTAGACATATGAAATGACAAGACCATGGTACAATTTGACTGCTGGACATAGACACTCTGCAGCTTTTGGCATGCATACCATAAATGAAACCACTGAATTAAGAATTTAGATTTCATACAAGAAATTAGAAATCAAAGATAGATTAGGGAGGAACCATGGGGAGCATATACTTGACCACATACCTGGGTGCCATGGCACAGCAACATTGACACATAAAATTAACCATCAGAATGGTTAACTTGTTAAATGTTTACAAAATCCAAATTAAGTAATGACTAAAACTCTTCTACTGACCTAAATAATTTTTATTCACTAGTTATACACACCAATTCACCTGAACATAAAAACACAAATTTTATTTAATTGCTTTAGATCCATCATGATACTCTCTTACCCCTTTCTCCTCTTCTCTGAGGGCCTTATATTCTCTTGACTTTCATTAAAGCTTGTATTTCTATCATTCTTTAATTTCATTAATTGCATTCTAAATCACTCAGGGAGAACATCTGAGTTCTGCATTGCATAACGAATAAATTGTTAAGTTGTTAAAATTCTACCTCTACGTTTTTTCTCATATTTATTAATATTCTCTTCTTCATTTCTAATTATCATTAATTATTTCCCTATAGAACCTTTTTATTTCTAATCTAAAGTATGGAAGTAGCATAATAAACAAGGCCACCACCTACCCTCCTTCACTTTGCAATCTTTTTACATAGACCATGAATAACTTCATAGAGAAGAATTCTAAACATGCTGATTACCTTTAACTAATTTTGAATCATTCTTTATTACTAAAGTATAAGCTCCTTTGTCATCAGTTAAGAACCTCCCAAGATCTTACCACATCTAATCTATAACTTGATATACTAGATAGTTTTATTACTATGGTAAATCTATATATTTTATTACATTTAATTTATTAAAGAAACTATTACATTTTATTATTACATAAACTATTTCTTTTGGACTGTTAATTTTTTATCCTACTATTGCTGAAATTGTCTTTTAGTTATCTTAGGTTATCTGTAGATTCCCTTGGATTTGCTGAGGTGACAGTCATATAATTTGCCAATAAGTCTACCTTAGTTTTCTTCACTTAATTTCCATGGTTCTTATAATTCTAGATATGACTAGTTGAGAGACACTGAATAAATATGTTGAGTACAAATTATGATTTTTAAACTTTTGTCTTGCACCTCACTTTAATGGGACTATATCTACATAGTTTCTGTCAATTATGTCAATGTTTGATAGATATGCTATCAGGTTGAGATGTATCTTTATATTTTTAACTTTGAAAATATTTTTATAACAAATGGTTATTAAATTATAGAAAATTAGTTTCTTCTTTTTGAGATAATAACTATTTTGTCTTCTAATCTGTTATAGATTTTCCTACGCTGAACCAAATTTTCATTGGTCTTCACATAGTTAATTCTTACACATCTTTGATTTTGAGAATTTTTATTAACAAATTCCATTTATATTGAGAAACAATATTTTTTTCTGAGAAAGCCAGAAGATGGCAAAGTAGGAGGATCCTGAGCTCATCTTATCTCCCAGATACACCCAGACAACAACTATAGGTATTGCAACTCACTCTGAACATGACCTGAAGAATGGCAGAACAGATCTTCCATAGTTAATTGTAGAGAGAAGACCACGTGAAAAAAGGTAAGAAGCAGAGAGACATGGTCAGGAAAAAACCATTAGGGTAATTACTCACAAATGGGAGTGATATCACAAGTCCATAGGGGCTAGAGGATCAGTCTCCACACTAGTAAACCCCGGGCCTTGGGAACCACACTGGGAAAATGAATCCCCATAATGTTTGTCTTTAAAAATCACTGGGGCTTATGTTGGGAGTGGGGCTTAACTCCAGGAAAGCCAGAGGGTGATAGAAAACTAGTCTCTGCCCTTAAGGAGCCAGATGCTAAATAAGTTGGCCTGAGACCCAAAAAAGTAGTAGCAGCTTGGAAATTACCTGTGGCATATGTGAAGGAGATTTATTGACTAATTTTATGACATGTGCAGCACAGTTAGTAATCTAGGGTCAGAAATGCTGGCAGGCACCATATTTCTTGCCCTCCTCCCGCTTAGATAGCTGAATAGTTGCAGAAGCCAGTTATGGTAATTGCCACCTACCTTGCTAGGACCACTTCCGCTTCCCTGGCATTCCCCTGTAAACCCACTATAGCAGGCACCCTTACAAAAGAACAACCATCCCACCACAGCCAGCAGGCAACCCCATCCAAGACTGGCACCCCCTCCAAAGCTATTCCTGTGCTGGGGAGTAAGAAAACTAATCCGAAACACCAACACAGCCATAGTTGCAGCAGCCTGACCTCTCAGCTAGCTGCACAGGGAGCAAACCCTAACCATCATGGCACCCTCAGCTGTCAGAGCAGTTACAACAGCTCACTGCCAACAGCTAGGCTGAGGGGCAACTCTGCTCTCTAGTGAGCATGCAGCAGTTGTGACTAAGCCACAACAGAATAACACATGCAGCCCACACAGGGGATAACCCTAGAGTGCCTGGTCCCAGTACCTAAGCAAAATTGCAGTACAGAGTACCACAGAACCCCTTCTACACAAAGCCACTACCTCAAGACCAGGAGAAATAGTTGATCTACCTAATATACAGAAACAAACACAAAGAGTTGGATAAAATGATAAGATACAGGAACATGTGTCAAATGAAAATACAAAACAAAATCACAGAAAAGAAGCTAAAAAAAAACAGATACACAGTGTTCCTCATAAACAGTTCAAAGGAATTTGGTGAGTTATAAAGACTCACCAAAATTGAGAAGAGTGAATGAACTCAGTGAGAACTACAACAAAGAGATAGAAAATTTATCTATTGTATATAATAACTAAAGAATACAATAATTAGAATGAAAAATACACTAGACAGAATCAACACAAATTAACAGACGTAGAAGAATAGATCAGACATCTGGAACACAGGATAATGGAAAGCAACCAATCTGAACAGCAAAAAGAAAAGAAAAATAATAAATAAGTATAGGTTAAGAGACCTCTGTGATATCATCATGTATAATAACATTTAGATTATAGGGGTCTCAGAGGAAGAAAAGACAGAGAAAGGAGCAGAAAACTTATTTGAAAAAATAATTGCTAAAAACTTCCCAAATCCAGGGGAGGAAACAGACAGCCAGGTCTAGAAGGTGCAAAAAGCCTTCAGACAAGATGATTCTAAGGAGGTAAACCTGAATACAAATAATTAAAATGGAAAAACATTAAAGATAAGATAGAATCTTAAAAGTAGTAAAAGTAGCTACATACAAGGGAAACCCCATAAGGCTATCGGCAGATTTTTTTGGTGGAAATTTTGCAAGACAGAAAAGAGTAGCATGATATATTTAAAGTGCTGAAATGAAAAAAACCTACAACCAAGAATATTTTACCCAGTAAGATTATCATTCAGACTTAGAAGAGAGATTAAGTTTCCCAGACAAGAGTCAAAGGAGTTCATCACCACTAAACTGCCCTTAAAATAGATGTTAAAGGTAATTCTTTAAGTGGGAACATAAGACCATAACAAGAAGTAAAAAAAAAAATAATAAATAAAATAAAAAAATGAAAAATAAAGAGAAAAAAATAAGAAATCATTAGAAATCATTGTTAAGCAAATATATAGTATAGGGGGTATATCAATTACTTATATAGCTAGTACAAAGAGTAACACAAAGCAGAAAAATCAATTATACCTACAACAATGAGCCAAGGGATACACAATTTTTTAAAATATAAAACATGATATCATATACATAAAACATATACTGGGAGCAAAAATGTAGTGCTTTCATGTGTTCAAACTTAATAACACTAGCAACTTAATATAGACTACAATACACGTAAGATGTTATATATGAATCCCATAGTAACCACAAACCCAAAATCCTTTAATAGATGGTTGTCTCCCTGGAAGAGAAAAGAGAAAAAATGTGGATTCTTCCATCACTCTTCAGAATACAGAGA
The DNA here is from genome assembly GCF_027475565.1 of Acinonyx jubatus. Lineage (NCBI taxonomy): Eukaryota > Metazoa > Chordata > Mammalia > Carnivora > Felidae > Acinonyx > Acinonyx jubatus. Next base: position 89,765,318 of record NC_069385.1, on the reverse strand, counting down.
TCATTTTACCTCTGTTTATCTTTCCAGGAAGAGGAAATTTCTGTTGGAGCTTTAGCTGCTACGGTTACATACAGATACTGACTGCCCAGGTCTCAACAGAGGGCTGCCCTTGGGACACTGTCACAAGTATAGAAAGATAGAGAAAGAGAGCACTCATACTTGGTTCTAATGCTTACTAGTCACTTCTCCAACTTTTGACTCTGTTTTGCAATCTGTGTGTTTTTGATTTAATTTTGAGAGTTCTTAGAAGTTGTAGTCAACAGTAGAGATAGGCTATACTTGGCTTTTTTTCATCTTAGCTAAATATCTCATAGTAATATGAATAAATAAACATTTATATTGGTTTAATATTTTAAAAAACTTAGTTTGCAAAAACTCCCTTTGGTATCACATAAGAGTATTGATCTAATGCAATTATACACTGTAAAAATAAACTTAAAAGCTGCAACTTACAGGCTAAATTATATATGAATTTTCTTTCCATCTCTTCCATGATCCTAATATTTTGAATACTGATAATCTGGTTGGTCCATTTCCTACCACTGTACCTTAGTCAATACCTGCCATCAAGAATTTTAAACATGGAGGTTTATATATCTACATAAAATATTTTTCCTTTTTGCCTCAAATCCTTCATGCTTCAGTAATTTTATGAAATATAATCTAATGCTCTATTCAATAATTTTAAAATAAAATTTCAGTGTGGCTTTTAATTTTAGTTTGCTCCATCTGACTGTTTAATAAGATTTAATGCTTATAGTAGTGTAATTGCAATCACATGGCTGATAAAGCATGAATAAATTATATGATTGAAAGTACAAGTTGAAATAGTTCTTATAAAATATACAGACATATTTGGTTATCATTACCTCCAGCTTTACTTGTTTTAATGTAAATCTTAATTTAAAGAGTTGAAATCCTTATCTTAGTTAATCCCCAAATCTAAGAAGTCTTTTCTGAACATGATGAAAAAAAATATTGCTTAAGAAGATTTCATTAAAAAAAAAAAGAGGGGTGCCTGGATGGCTCAGTCCGTTAGGTGTCAGACTTCAGCTCATGTCATGATCTCGCCTTTGGTGTTTCAGGCCCTGCTTCGGGCTCTGTGCTGACAGTTCAGAGCCTGGAGCGTGCTTTGGATTCTGTGTCTCCCTCTGATTCTGCCCCTCCCCCACTCGTTCGCTCGCTCGCGCGCTCTCTCTCTCTCTCTCTCTCTCTGTCTCTCTCTCCCCCCATCTCTCTCTCTCAAAAATAAAACATTTTTAAAAATTAAAAAAAAAATAAACCTATGAATGGGGCAGTATATTCTCTCCCTGGAAAATTCCTAACAGAAACCAGGCAACATATAAAATTCAGTATGCACATCAGAGAATACCTTTGCATCCTTAAAATAATAAACTAGTATATATTTATGCAATACATTTTTAAGTTTGATTTTGTGCTGAAAACTTTATGAAGGAAAAATATCATTAAGAAATTCAGTTTTCATGTATTATACGAAAAAATATTTTAAAAACATAATTGAAAGGTATGTTGCTTCCTTTATTTTGTTAGAAGAAAGGGAAATTTAGATAACATTATTACTGTATTTAGTCTTATTAAAAATATACATATTTAAATATATACATTTAAATATATATGTCTGTTTTAATATTTATGTATTTAAATATCTTATAACTCTATATTTACATTTAGAAAATCTTGATCATATTTAAAAATTACTTTCAGTATTTCACTGAATTTTTAATGAATGGATATTGATTTTTATTGGAATGATTTTCTACATTTATTGATATGATCATATATTTCTCTTTCCTATTTTTCAATAAAATGAATTAGGATGATAAGTATCCTAATGATGACTATTCCTAGTTTTCCAGACCTTTGCCTTACTTGGTCTTTGGATATGATTCATGATTCCTCTAATACATTGCCAAACTCCACTTCCTAAACTTTATAGTTTTAATCTACACCAATCATCAGTTTGTATTCATACTATCTTTATCATTTTCAGTACTAATAGTGTGCTAGTACAATAAAATATATTAAACAGATTTTTCTTCTTTTTATCTGGTCTAAAATATTTTAAGTAATATTAGGAATTATTTTTATGTAAACTTAAAGTCACAGAAAAGTTCCAATTAAAAAAAAAGGACTAATGTTTGCAGATATTTGAACAAATAATTATTTCTATTTTAAATTCCTGCTTTCTCTTCCACACTGGGATCTCTTTGAAGGCACAGAAAATGATCTGCTATGTTTACTTACCAACAATAGATCTTGGAAGTTAGCATCTTCCAAGAACTTTGTCTCCATAAAGCTTGGATTTCAAGACTGGGGTCAAGCCCATGTATGTCATTTGTCAAATGACTTTCCTAAGCCATAAAATACATCTAGAAAGCATCTAAAATTGTTTTAATCTGAGGAGTTGATATAAATATCCCAAAAGATGGAAGTCAATAAAGAAATCTTGGGAAAATTCAGAAGAAAATGGGAGAGAATATAATTAAACTTTAAAAACTATTAATTATTTGCAATTATGACACTATAGATGGCATAAAGTATATCCCAGTAAAATACCATACAAATTATTCAAATAAATTTGAATGGTGCAGCCCTAGTTCAATGAACTACTATGAAAGCATTCTAATGAACAAATAATCTATTACAATAAAATTTCTTTGTAACTTAAATGCATACAGAATTTTCTTGCAAAGTTTTATGAAATTTATTTTTTTAATTTTTTTTAATGTTTATTTATTTTTGACAGAGACAGAGCATGAGCAGGGGAGGGGCAGAAAGAGGGGGAGACACAGAATCCCAAGCAGGCTCCAGGGTCTGAGCTGTCAGCACAGAGCCCAAAGTGGGGCTCGAACTCACAGACTGGGAGATCATGACCTGAGCCAAAGTCAGATGCTCAACCGACTGAGCCACCCCGGCTCCCCAAGGTTTTGTGAAATTTAATCATGATTGGAATAAAACTTAACAGTCTAGATTAAAATATATACATATACTATTCATAATTGTATTTAATTATTTATTTAATCACTGCTATATATGACCTGAAAAAATATATTCTGTAAGGCAAAGTCATAAGCATATAAATTTCATTATATATTTGATAAATTTAAACACAATTTATTTGAGTTAAATGATCTCATTGTAATTAAAACAAAATCTAAAACCACAGTGAAGAAGACTATGTAACTGCTACTCCTTTGCAAATTAAATGGCACTTCCACTAACCTCCAGTGGCAGAAAAGTCAAGACAGTGAGTGATTGCTTTTTACTATTCAAATATTCAAGTATTATATTAAATACTTCACCAATCCATTGATCTCAGGTGACTGAACCACTGAGGTAGGTCACAGCATGAGGAATTCAATTCCATTATGAAGTTGGCCAAAAAAATCAAATCAGCTTAAGTATGACTAAATATGTTTTATTTATTTATTTATTTATTTATTTATTTATTTATACAACAAAATAACTTATAACACTCATGGTATAATAAATATGAGGCAAGAGGCTTTATTTCAAGAATCATATTATGGTTTGTTTCAACTAGCCAAATCAGCATTTACTTTGGTCAATCTAAAGTGGGAAAATATTAGAACAAGCAAACTTCTTAAACCATTATAAAACAACAGAGCATACCCCTGGCTCAATGTCTTTGCCCCTCCCAAAAAATGATATGATAATATCATTATATATATATATACATTATATACATTTATATATATATACATATATACATTTATATACATAATGTATTATATATATACATTATATACATTTATATATAATATATATACATTATATATATATACATTTATATATATAATATTATATATATATAATATATTATATATATAATGTATATATATAATATTATTCAGGGATCAAAAAGAATGAAATCTTGGCATCTGCAAAAATGTGGATGGAGTTAGAGTGTATTCTGCTAAGTGAAATGACTCAGTCAGAAAAAGACAAATATCATATGATTTCACTCATATTTGGAATTTAAGAAACAAAACATATGAACATAGGGGAAGAGAAGGAAAAATAAGATAAAAACAGAGAGGGAGGAAAACCATAAGAGACTCTTAAATACAGATTGCTGGAAGGGTATACAGTGGGGGGATGTGCTAAATGGGTGATGGGCATTAAGGAGGGCACTTTTTGGGATGAGCACTGGGTGTTATATGTAAGTGATGAATCACCGGATTGTACTCCTGAAGCCAATACTACACTGTATGATAACTAGCTTGAATTTAAGTGAAAAAAATTAAAATAAATAAATAAGCAAATAAATAAATGTGTGTTCCTAATAAAACTGTTCAAAATACATAAAGCAAAAGTTGATAAAATTGAAAGAGAATAGGCAAATGCAAAGTACAGTTCTGTATCCCAATATTTATCTTTGCATAATTCATATAATTGCATAACAAGCAGAAAAGCAGCAAAGATATAGAAGACCAGAACAACACAATGATTCAATTGGACCTATTGAGATTTATAAACACTCTACACTTTAGAGTGCATATTTTTTCTAGTGAACCTAGTATAGTCAACAAAACAGAGCATATAATGTGTTATAAATCTCAACAAATTTTCAGTGATTACATTACACAGAAGTGATTTCTGACCCCACTGGATTTAAATTAATAATTATTAAAATAAATATATTTATGAAAGAAAAACAGTTGTTCTAAAGCAAACAGCCATTTCTAAGTAACAAACACCTCAAAAGATAAAAAAGGGAATATTAAAAAATATTTTGAACTTAATGAAAACTAAATACAACATATCCTTTTTAATATAGAAACATACAATACTGGGGCACCTGGGTGGCTCAGTGGGTTAAGGATCCAACTTCACTCAGGTCATGATCTCATGGTTTGCAAGCCCCACACTGGGCTCTCTGCTGTCAGCACAGAGCCCACTTGGGAGCTAGTTTCGGAATCTTCTGTCCCACTCTCTCTCTGCCCCTCCCCTGCTCCTTCTCTCTCTCTTTTTCTCTCTCTCTTTCAAAATAAATAAACAAAAAAAAATTATAATATTGAATACAAATGGAAAGAGAAAACATCTTTTACTTATTGTTTTGAACACTGAAATTAAGGTCTTTCCCAATGCAACACAGCAAGAGAAACTTATAAAATGCACACAGAGTGGAAAGATAGAGGTAACATTCTATTAGTTCAGAGGGGGAATGATTTTGTATAGAGATAACATGAAGTAATCTATTAAAGTCACCAAATTAAGAAGGGATTTAGCAGGGTCAGAGGATTAAAGGTCAATGAAATATATAAAGTCACATAAAATATGTGCAAGAACTTCATATTAAAGTACTAAAAATATTGCTAAAATAAATGAAACAAGCTCAAAAATTAACTGAAATGTGTCACAGTCTGAATTAAAAGCTAAACTTAAAATATATGATAGAAAGTGTTGGAGAATAACTTTGCAACCTTGGAGTAAGCAAAGATTTCTGTTTTAGTAACCTAATGCTGAAACATAAAACAGAAAATCTGATGAATTGGTCTTTATAAAATATTAAAAACTTCTATTTTTAAAAGACACAGAAATTAAAATTCAGGCCACAGACTATGAACTATGAACACTAGCTTGCCTCTGTACATTCATTCTCAAATTCATTCCACTGTGGCTCCCTGGCATCTATAACTTCTTAGATTTAAAATAATTGGCTTTATTTCAATTTATGTCACTCTCAGATTATTCATGTAGTCATATATGCATATGATGGGTAGCTGAATACAGCATGTACCCAAAGATCTGCTCCCTCTTTAAAATGTAATATAGTAGATAAGAATGCATGCTTCTGAATCAGAGATATTAGTATTTTGATTCTTGTTTCTACAGTTCATTGGCAATGAAACAATTGGCAAGACATTTAACCCTTTTAGCCTGTTTTAATATTTGTAAACTGGTTATTATAAAAGGGTTGTAGAGAGGTGTTTTAAAGCACTTAGCAGAGTCACTGAAAATATGTTATCCTTAATAAATATTATCTAAAAGCATTTGACTTATCTTTATTTTCTTTTTTTTTCCCTCCACTCAAACTGTAATCACCAATTTCTCTATTAAAAAAATATTTTAAATCTATTGCTTTCTATTTCACATACCATTTCCTTAATCTAGATCAGATCACATCTCTTTGGATTACTGAAACAACCTCCAAGTTTTGCTAAGTCATTTATAAAGCTGCAGCCACAGTGTCCTCCCTTCAATGAAAACTGTCCAGTAAGTTTTGTAAAAATTTAAACTATAATTAACGTACACAGATTGTAAAGTGCTTCATAATGTGGCCCTTGTTTTTTTTTTAACTTTTCATTCTCCCACTCTATCCTTCACTTTCTATTTTTTATCTGAAGTCATATTAAATGGATTGTCACTCCTTTTTTTTTGTTCTTTCCTCTGACTAAAAACCTATAGTACCTCTCTTTTGCCTGAAGGACTCCCACTTATTTTCACTGTCACTTCATCTCAATACCCTATTATCTTATATTAGGTCAAATGCCCCAGCTATGTATCCCATAGCACTTCATATTCCTCATCAGGGGGTTTGGGAGAGAATAACACTACCATTTGGTCCACTAACACCTTCAGTAGATGCATGATTTAGTAGGGCAGGTACCACATCTAACTTCTATAGAGAGCATTGACCACAAGGCCTGGTTCACAGCCCATAGCTAATGTCTCATGAATGTTTGTAAAGCATACTTTTATTGAATACATATAATTCCCATAAAACGAGTCCCAGAAAATTTGGAAGTTGTCATTCCATAAAATTATCTTCTTTACCAGGTTTTTGTTATTTCATAAGATTTTTCCAGGCTCTGCCTTTTCCACTTGCTAGAGATTTTTGCTTGCTCACTGCTTCTAATTCTGTTTGGATCTGGAATTTAATATCATTGGTCTGCTCCTTTGCACTCATTACATATAACTTCCCTGTGTTCCTAGAAAGCCTCAGCCCAGGCTTCAGAATCTAGTTATCATTGACTCTGATTTAGCTAAATATTGTTCTGCCACCACTCATGCTGAGACCCAGTACTAGAAATGACAGTCTTGCCCAGAGATTGAATTCTTGCCATCTAGGGAAGGAGTAAGGCAAACCTCTTCAAACCTGCTATACAGCCTATTGAAAAACAAACCAGCTGGAAAGCTGAATAAACCAGTTTTCTTGTTACAATGTACCCAGTGCATTTAATCCCTGCTACTTTCAGGTCATCTTCCATTGCTAGCTTTATGTCTTTATTCTGCAATCTTTGACATACTCTACATCTTATTATAGAGTTAAAATCCTAAAGGTCAAAAGCATCTGGACATTAAGTACATAAATTTATTTATTATTCCCAGACCTATTTTTTTTATCCTTTATTCAAATTCAGTTTTACATTCTACAGAAAGAGGTTAATATTTGACCCCAAATAAACATATTTATGTATTATTTATCACATACTCTTGTTTGTACAACAATTAATACTATAAATTTACCTTTAAGCCATTAAATATTCTACTAAACAAAAAATATATTATTATGTTGGGCGTTAAACAACATAAATTTATTTTCGAAAGCTGAGAAGTACAAAATGAAGGTGCCAGATAGTTTGGTTTCTGGTGAGAGCTTTCTTCCTAGCTTGCAGACAGCCATCATATCACTTTCTGGTCACAACTTTTTTGTGCCACGGGAAGAGATGGGGAGCAAACTCTCAATTGGCTCTTCTAATGAGGACACTAATCCACTGGATCAGGGCTCCACCTTGTGGCCTCATTTAACCTTAATTATCTCCTTGTAGGCCCTTTGTCCAAATATAATCACTTTGGGTAGGGATTTAACACAAGAATTTTGGAGGGACACAAGTCAATCCACAGCAGAGTAGAAGCGAAGTTGAATGATCTCCCAGGGAAACAGCTGAGTTGGTGACTCCATCTGTAGAGAAATAAAACCTTACTGTGCTGGTTCAGTTCTACAATATGCCACAGGGAGGGTCCCTTTCTGGCCCTTTGGAGATGAAAGGAAGGAAAGGGCAGGCTAAAATCACTAGGTCAAAGTTCTGTTGTAAATTAGAAAAAAATGAATGTGCATAATGACAACTCTTCAGGAACATATATAAATCTTAATAATGCAAAATCTTTACAGGTAATATTTTTTTAGGCTTTCAACTTTACTAAATAACATTTAACCAATAACATTTTGTTTTATGTTTTATATTTACTTATTTCAAATTATATCTTCTATTTCTATCTATATCTTTAATTCACCAAAGTAAATACAGGATATTATTTGCTCAATCAGACATAATACCTTCCTTTTGTCCATTCTATTATCATATATATTTGAACAAAATAGAAACCAATTCTCTTTGCTTCTTTAGTCCTAGAACGGGTAATGGTTACTCTTCTATTAAAGCTTTTGAGTTCAGCTTTGTAAATTATAAATGTGTTTTTCTTTTTTGGAACTATTAATCAACATTGCTCTTTTGTTCTTTTTGTCTAATTCAAGTTCATTTTTTAAATCGCTTGAACCTTGATTTATTAACTTTATAAGTTAAACAGAGTAAACAGAGGTGATACACAATAAATCAGCTTTATCTTCTTTAATGTGTAAATTTCTCAGTGAATGCATGGCAGTTCAAAGAACACCAATATATTCTGACATTTGAAGCAAGAACTGTTTAGAGTACAAAATGCTAACAGAGACAATGTCACAATACTTTTCAAGTTCATCTATTTACATTATTAACTAACATACCTGCTGTCTTACAATATAATACTGGAACTTTATATATGCACCACAGTTCTCATCCGCTTTGTGATTTCTAAGAGTAAAATTTAATTATTCATCCATATCTATCACCTTTTAAGACATTTCTCATTCGTAAGCAAAATATTACTCCAAAGCAATGTGCTTTTAATTCTGAATTCTCACATAGGTTTTATTAGACACTAGAGGTTTTTGAGAGTCAACCATCTTACTTGCTTGACCACCTGTCTTTCCTGAAACTTTAGTTCTTCTTCTGCTCTGAAGAGGCCAAGTAGGCTAAGAGACTAAGTAGGCTCTGAGTATCTGTCCTTAACCTACTTAATAAATGCAAAAAGAAAATATTAATTGCTGAAAGGCTACTTCCAACTCAAGTGTAATTACTCTAAGTTTATATGATTACTTCTTAAAGAATATACTTTATGTTTTATAATATATTAATATGCCAATCATTTTATCTATTTCATAAAAATTATCATTCCTTCCAACATTGATTCAGTAACAAGGATTGCTTTCACCTATTTGTATTATAAATTTAAGGCTGGGGTTTTATGTATAATTCATTTTTTTTTCTCTCATAATGTCTTTCATTTGGATTCAGGGTAATTTATGACTTGGTGTGAGGTACATTATGTAAAAATCTCAAACATGTCTTTGCCTCCATGAATATTGAGTTGGTATAATAATCATCTTGATCATAAAAAAAACCAAATATGTGCTTTTCCACCTAATTTTTTTTAATTTGGATGAAAACTCTGTGATATAAGTAAAAGTTTCATTCCACATACATATAAAAATTAAAGCTACTAATATAAAGACTTGGTTTATAACCATGCAGATGGTAAGTGGTTCAAATCTAAGTCTGATTTACATCTTAGTTAATAAACCACAGTAAGCAACTAATGGTTACACTTTTCTTCTTTGTTTCCATCCTAATCAAAATGGTTAGCTTTCTATGCATAAAGAAATAATAAGTTGTAAAAATATAATTCACAAAATAATATTGAACAATACTTTAGAATATACTTCCCCATGCCCTCATATTCTCTTAATATTTCTCAAGAAGAATTCTCTATGTCCTGTGCATTGCTTTTAAATCAGAGTAAGTGCCTCAACGTGAGCATTGGATAGAACATTAACAATGAATATTGTTTTTACATATGTAAATGTCTCTGAAATGTTACTCCACATATTTTAGCCAGAAAAAAATTATAAAGAGTTAAGTAAGAGAGATGTTATTAATATACTTTAGTAACTAGTGGTTGTGGATCACTAGATACAGCCATTTTGTAAGTCCAATTTACTTCTCTTAACCACTTGACTAGAAGCATAATAGTGAACAAGACTCTGAGTTTACTCTTTAAGAGTTGGAAAACAAAACTATTATGCTTAAATATGGTATGATTTTCTATTATGGATGCCTAAAAGAGAGTTGATGATAAATTACTAAAGAAAAATAAATAAAAGCGTGGTCAAAAAGTAAATTTACGGAATATTATGTCTTATTTATTGTAACAAATTTATATAAAATTGACTTTAAAAGGAATGAAGAAGAATACACTAGAATATACTAATTACAATATTAGGAAAATTGAAACAAAACTTTAAAGTGGGAAGATGGGGATGCATGGGTGATTCAGTTGGTTAAGCATCTGACTCTATTTTTAAATTTTTAAAAAATGTTTATTTATTTTTGAAAGAGAGAGAGCGCAAGTGGAGGAGGAGCAGAGAGAGAGGAAGACACAGAATCCAAAGCAGTCTCAAGGCTCTGAGCTGTCAGTACAGAGCTAGACCCAGGGCTCCAACTCAGGAACCATGAGACGATTACCTAAAGTCAGACGCTTAACTGACTGAGCCACCCAGGTGCCCGAAGTGTCTGACTCTTAATTTTGGCTCAGGCCATGGTCTCAAAGTTTGTGAGATGGAGTCCCGCATTGGGCTTTGCACTGACAGCTTGGAACCTGATTGGGATTCTCTCTCTCTTCACCCCCACTCATGTTTGCTCTCTCTCTCTCCCAAAATAAATAGTTTTTAAAAAACAAAAAAAAAAAGAGTTTTCAAATTTAAGAACAAAAAGTTAAATTCTTAAAGGCATCTTTTCTCTCTCAATAAAAGTAAGCTTAATTGTCTTATTTTTACATTAAAAAAATGGTTGAGGGACTTTCAGAGGATCATAGTCAAATCATTGAAAGGAGCAGAACTGGTAACAAACCATCCTACTATGACTCTACATAAACACTGAGAATGTTTTATCTTTCTTCTTTCTCTTTTTCTCTCTCTTCTCAGACTTTAGCTTCTTAGAGCAGTTTTTGGTTTACAGAAAAATTCAGAAAACAATAGAGAGAGTTCTTAGATACTCTACATTCAGGTTCTCTTACTATAACATATTATATTACTTTGGTACATTGCTCATGATTAACAAACCAAAATTGATACCTTATTGTTAACTGAAGTCCATACTTCATTCAAATTTCCAGTTTTGAATGCCCTTTTATGTCCCAGGATTCCATCCAGAATACCACATTATATTTAGTTATATGCATCCTTAGACTCCTCTTGCCTGTGACAGTTTCTCAGACATTTTATTATTTTTGATAACTTTGAGAGTTTCGAGAAGTACTGCTTAGGTAGGTTATAGAATATCCTTCAAATAGGATTTGTATGATGTTTTTCTCATGAATAGACTAGGGCTATGCATTACTGAGAGGAAGACCACAGATACAACGTGCAATTTTCATCACATCATAGCAAGGGTACTACTGTTAACATGATTTATGTTGACCTTAGTTACCTGCCTAAGGTTTGTTAGTTTTCTCCACTTTATTTTTTAAGTTTATTTATTTTTTTAACTTAGAGAGAGAGAGAGAAAGGAGAGAGAGAAAATAGAGAGAGAGAGGAGAGAGAGCACACATGCAGGACCTGAACTCACTAACTATGACATCATTACCTGAGCCAAAATCGGACACTTAACCGACCAAGCCACTCAGATGCCCCAATCCTCATTACCAATTTAAAAGATCTCCCCACCCCCCCACCTTAGTAACCATCAGTTTGTTTTCTATAATTAAGAGTCTGTTTTTTAATTTGTCTCTTTTTTTTTCCCTTTTCTCATTTGTTTTGTTTCTTGAATCCCACATATGAGTGAAATCATTTTGTATTTGTCATTCTCTGACTGACTTATTTCGCTTAGCATTATACTCTCTAGCTCCATCCATGTCATTGCAAATGGCAAGATTTCATTCTGTTTTATGGCTGAATAATATTTCAGTGTGTGTGTGTGTGTGTATGTGTGTGTGTGTGTGTGTGTGTATTTCTTCTTTATTCATTTCTTTATTCATTAATCAATGGACACTTGGGCTCTTCCATAATTTGGCTATTATAAATAATGGTGATATAAACATAGAAGTGCATGTATCCCTTCAAATTAGTGTTTTTGTAATGTTTGGGTAAATACCAGTACCGCAACTGCTGGATCATAGATAGATTTATTTTTGACTTTTTGAGGAACCTCCACACTGTTTTCCCCAGTGTCTGTATTAGTTTTCATTGCCGCCAACAATGCAAGATTTCTTTTTTTCTCCACATCCTTCCCGATGCTATTCTGACAGGTGTGAGATGATATCTCATTTTTGTTTTAATTTGCATTTCCCTGATGATGAGTGATGTTGACGATCTTTTCATGTGTCTATTGGTCATCTGCATGTCTTCTTTGGAGAGATCTCTGTTCATGCATTCCACACATTTTAAAAATTGGATTACTTATTTTTTGGATGTTGAGTTATAAAAGTTCTTGATATATTTTGGAAACTAACCCTTTATTGAATATGTCAGTTGCAAATATCTTCTCCCATTCCATAGGTTGTCTTTCAGTTTTGACTGTTTTCTTTGCTGTGCAAAACTTTTTATTTTATGTAGTCTCAATAGTTTATTTTTGCCTGTGTTTTCCTTGCCTCAAAGAAGACATAATTGATTTTTGTGTTCTTGACCATGAGATGTATCTAGAAAAAATTTGCTACAGCCAATTTTAAAGAAGTTACTGCTTGTGTTCTCTTCTAGGATTTTTATGGTTTCAGGTCTCATATTTAGGTTTTTAATCCATTTTTTAAAAATCAATTTTGAATTCATTTTTGTGTAGGAGTAAGAAAGTGGTCTAGTTTCTTTTTTTCTCTTGCATATTGCTATCCAGTTTTCCTAACACCATGTGCTAAAGAAACTATTCTTTTCCCATTAGATATTCTTCCTTGCTTTGTCAAAGATGAATTGACCATATAATTGTAAGTTTATTTCTGGGTTTTCTATTCTGATCTATTGACCTATGTGTATATTTCTGTGCCAGTTTTATGCTGTTGTGATTACTACAGCTTTGTAATAAAACTCGAAGTTTGGAATTATGATGCCTCCAGCTCTGCTTTTCTTTTTGAAGGTTGCTTTGGCTATTCAGGGTCTTTTGTGGTTCCATACAAATTTTAGAATTGTTTGTTCTAGTTCTGTGAAAAATGCTGTTGTTATTTTGATAGGGATTGCATTAAATGTGTAGATTGCTTTGGGTAATATAGACATTTTAGCAATATTTGTTCTTCTAATCCATAAGTATGGAATGTCTTTCCATTTCTTTGTGTCTTCTACAATTTCTTTTATCAATGTTTTATAGTTTTTACAGTACAGGTCTTACTTCTTTAGTTAGTTTTATTCCAAGGTATCATTATTTTTGGTGGAATTGTAAATGGAATTGTTTTCGTAATTTCTCTTTCTGCTGTTTCACTCTTGGTATATCAAAATGCAACATATTTTCTGCAAAATGATTTTGTATGCTCTTACTATTGAATTCATTTATCAGTTCTAGCAGATTTTTGGTGGAATCTCACGTTTCCTAAATATAGTATCATGTCATCTGCAAATAGTGAAAGTTTTACTTCTTTCTTACTGATTTGGACACTTTTTATATCTTTTTGTTGTCTGATTGCTGTGGCGAGGACATCCAGTACTATATTGAATGAAAGTGGTGACAGTAGGCATCCTTGTCTTGCTCCTAACCTTAGGGGAAAATCTGAGAGAGGATGATGTTAGCTATGGGTTTTTCATATATGGCCGTTATTATGTTGAGCTATGTTCCCTTTAAACGTACTTTATTGAAGGTTTTTATCATGAATGAATGTTGTATTTTGTCAAATGCTTTTTCTCCTTCTACTTAATTGATCATATGGTTCTTATCTTTCCGCTTATTGATGTGATGTGTCACACTGATTGATTTGTGAATATTGAACTGTCCTTGCAACCCAGAAGTAAATCCCACTTGATTGTTGTGAATGATTTTTTTAATGGATTGTTGAATTCAGTTTGCTAGTATTTTATTGAGGATTTTTGCCTCTATGTTCATCAGGGATATTGGTCTGTAGTTTTCCCTTTAGTGGTGTCTTTATCTGGTTTTGGTATCAGGATAATATTAGCCTCATAGAATAAATTTTGAAGCTTTCTTTCCTTTTCTACTTTTTTGAATACTGTGAGAAAATAGATGCTAACTCTTTTTTAAATGTTTGGTAGAATTCATCTCTAAAGCCATCGGGTCCTGGACTTTTGTTTGTTGGAAGTTTTTTGATTACTGATTGAATTTCTTTACTGGTTATTGGTCTGTTCAAGTTTTCTATTTCTTCCTGTTTCAGTTTTGGTAGTTAATATGTGTCTAGGAATTTACAGTATCTTCATGGTTGTTCAATTTGTTGGCATATACTTTTTCTTAATATTCTCTTATAATTTTTTGTATTTCTGTGGTGTTGGTTGTTGTTCCTCCTCTCTCATTTGTGATCTTATTGATTTGAGTCATTTCTCTTTTTTTTTCTTGATAAGTCTAGCTAGTTTATCAATTGTATTGATTTTTCAAAGAACCAGTTCCTAATTTCATTGATCTATTTTTCTTTTTTTCCCCTTTTTTCTTTTAGTTTCTGTATCATTTATATTTGCTCTGATCTTTATTATTTCCTTCCTTTTTCTGGTTTTAGTTTTATGTGTGTGTGTTGATTTCTTCTAGCTCTTTTAGGTGTAAGTTTAATTTGTTTATTTGAGATTTTTCTTGCTTTTTGAGATAGGTCTGTATTGCTATAAACTTCCCTCTTAGAGCTGCTTTTGCTGCATCCCAAAGGTTTTAGACCACTGTGTTTTCATTTTCATTTGTTTCCATGTACTTTTTTTATTTATTTATTTTTTTAATTCCTGGTTGACCTATTTATTGTTTAGTAGCATGTTGTTTAACCTCCATGTATTTGTGGTCTTTCTAATTTTTTTCTTATGGTTGACTTCTAGTTTGACAGAATTGTGGCCAGAAACAATGCATGGTATGACTCTGATCTTCTTAAGTTTGTTGAGGCTTGTTTTGTGGGATAATATGTAATCTTTTCTAGAGAATGTGCACTTGAAAAGAATTTGCATTTTGATATTTTGGAATGGAATGTTCTGAATATATCTGTTAAATTCATCTGGGCTAGTGTGTCATTCAAAGCCATTGTTTCCCTGTTTATTTTCTGTTTAGATATTATGTCCATTGATGTAAGCGGGGTGTTAAAGTCCCATACTATTACTGTATTATTATTATCAAATAGTTCCTTTATATTTCGTTTGACTGTTTTATGTATTTGGGTGCTTCTATGTTGGGCATATAAATATTTACAATTGTTATACCTTCTTGTTTGATTGTACCCTTTGTTATTATACAGTACCCTTCTTTGTCTCTTGCTACAGTCTTTGTTTTAAAGTCTATTTTGTTCAATATAAGTATTACTACTCTGTCTTTCTTTTGACATCCATTTGCATGATAGATGTTTCTTTATCCCCTCACTTTCATTCTGAAGGTGTCTTTAGGTATAAAACGAGTATCTTGTAGGCAGCATATAGAAACATCTTGTTTTATATCCATTCTGTCACCCTATGTCTCTTTATTGGAGCATTTATTCCATTTACATTTAAAGAAATTATTGACAGATATGTATTTATTGTCATTTTATTATTTGTTTTGTGGTTGTTTCTGAACATTTCCTCTAATATTTGTTGTTCTTCTCTCTTTCATGTTTTGGAGATTTTCTTTAGTGATTGGATTTATTTCTCTTTATTTTTTCACATATATTTTGATATATGGTTTAGCATGAAGAAAAGAGAAACTCGTGTAAATCTAACAAAATAAGCACAAGAGGTGTATGAGGAAAGCTATAATACTTTAATAAAACTTAAAGGAGATGTAAATAAATGGAGACAGAGTCTATGTTTATGGATAGGAAAATGCAATGTTGTTAAGATGTCAATTATTCGCAACTTGATCTACAGATTCAATATAATCTCAACCAAAATCTCAAGAAGTTATTTTGTGGATATTTAGAAATTGATTCTAAAGCTAGGTAGAAAGACAAAAGAACAAAAATTGCCAAAACAATAATGAAGAACAAAATTAGAGGATTCACACTATCTGATTTCAAGATTATTATAAAGCTACAGAAATCAAGACTGCTTGGTTATGGTGAAAGAATGGCCAAATTAATTAATGAAACAGAATAGAGAGCCAGAGAGCTCTGATCTTTGAAATGGAGCAGAATCAGTTCAATAGAGAAAGGATAGTGCTTTCAACAAATGATTGTAGACCAACTGGATGTTCATATGAAGAAGGTGAACCTAAACATGATCTTTACATCTTTTGTTAAAGTTAACACAAAAGTAGAAAGCCCTTCAGTGGAGATAAAGGGAAGAGAAAGAGAGGCTGTGGAAGTGTGGGATTGTATTTGGACAAGAGAAAAACCTCTCCAATCCATAGGCCAGGAAATGGAAAAACTGGAGAAAGCCAGTCGCTAACTTGCAAATAGCCTGAGGAATGACGATCCAGAGATGGCTGACTTTCTCTGGACCATTGCCATCCTCCAGGCAGGGATTGGAGTGGGGGGCAGCCCTGGGCTTGGTAGCTAGCTCAAAGGCACATTGGGAGAGTAGTCCCCTCCATCTAGTGCTGTGGGAAGAAGTTATATTGCCACTCAAAGGACAAAAGACCCTGTAGGTGCCAGCCAGAGGTCCATGGCAGAGGGGTGCTACCCCAGAACCAGGGCTTACAGAGCACGATCCTTTCAGACATCAGGGTTTGAATCCCAGCCAAGAGCCTGGGAGGTGCGGGAGACTGTGGAGTAGGACAAACTGGCTGACTTGTGCCCACGTGGGGCTGTGAGAGTTGCTTGAACAGTGTGGTTTGGGACACCCAGTCCCAGGGGGAGAGATTCGGACACCGCCATTTTTTCACTAACACAGTGGGGTTTCAGGGAACAGAACAGAGGGCGCCAAGTGGAGGTGGGACCCCTTACACCAAGCCCTGCCCCTCCATACCTGGCAACTGCTATCTACTGGAACAAGATTGACATTGACTGAACCAGAAGGCTCCTCCTCCAGACCAGCACAGCTACCAGTTCCAAGGCACCATCAGACAAAGGTCTGGAAGTTTTGCATTTTTCTGATGTCACTTTTGGTCAATTCTTATTATATATATATATATATATATATATATATATATATATATACAAATATTATATATATATAATAGCTGAGAATTTCCCTAATCTGGGGAAAGAAGCAGACATCCAAGTCCAGAAGGCACAGAGAACTCCCTTCAGAATCAACAAGAACAGATCAACTCCACAACATATCATAGTAAAACTGGCAAAATACAAAAATAAAGAGAGAATTCTGAAAGCAGAGATATACATGCCTTGACCTACAAGGGTTGACAGATAAGGGTAGTAGCAGACCTTTCCATTGAAACTTGGCAGGCCAGAAGGGAGTGGCAGGAAATATTCAATGTGCTGAATAGAAAAAATATGCAGCAAGAAAATCCTTTATCCAGCAAGGCTCTCATTCACAATAGGAAGAGAGATAAAGGCTTTCCCAGACAAAAACTGAAGGATTTCATGACCACTAAATCAGACTGGCAGGAGATCCTAAGGGGGACTCTGTGACTGGAATGCTGCAAGGACTACAAAGGACCAGAGACATCACCACAATCATGAAGCCTACAGATAACACAATGGCACTAAATCCATATCTTTCAATAATCACTCTGAATGTAAACGGACTAAATGCCACAAGGGATAAGGTATCAGAATGGATAAAAAAACAAGATCCACGTCTACATGCTGTTTATAAGCAACTCATTTTAGACCTGAGGACACCTGCAGATTGAAAGTGAGGGGATGGAGAGCCATCTGTCATGCTACTAGAAGTCAAAAGAAAGCTGGAGTAGGCATACTTATATCAGACAAACTACATTATAAAGTAAAGGCTGTATGTAATAAGAGATGATGAAGGGCATTATATCATAATTAAGGGGTCTAGCTATCAAGAAGAGCTAACAATTGTAAATGTTTATGCCCCCAACTTGAGAGCACCCACATATGTAAATCAGTTAACCATAAACATAAGCAATCTTATTGATAATAATACAGCAACTGTAGGTGACTTTCAACAATGTATAAATCATGTAGACAGAAAATCAATAAAGAAATAATGGTCTTGAATGATACACTGGACCAGATGGACTTGACAGATATATTCAGAACTTTTCATCCAAAAGCAGCAGAATATACATTCTTCTAGAACGCACATGGAACATTCTCCAAAACAGATCACATACTGGGTCACAAAACACCCTCAATAAATATAAAAGGATTTAGATTATACCATGCTTATTTTCAGATCACAATGCTTTGAAACTTGAAATCAACCACAAGAAAAAAATTGGAAAGCCTCCAAATGCATGGAGGTTAAAGAACATCCTACTAAAAATGAATGGGTCAAGCAGCCAATTAAAGAAGAAATTTAAAAAATCCATGGAAGCAAATGAAAATGAAAACATGACACTCCAAACCCTTTGGAATGCAGCAAAGGGAGTCCTAAAAGGAAAATACATTGCAATCCAGGCCTACTTCAAGAAACAAGAAAAATCCCAAATACAGAACCTAACCTCACACCTAAAGGACCTAGAAGCAGAAAAGAAAAAAACAAAAACAAAAACAAAAACAAAAACAAAAACTAAGGCCAGCAGAAGAAAAGAATAAACATAAGACAGGGAATAAATGATATAGAACCAAAACAAACAAACAGCAGAACAGATCAATTAATCTAAGAGCTGGTTTTTTGAAAGAATAAACAAAATTGATAACCCCCTAGGGAGACTTCTAAAAAAGAAATGAGAGATAACCCAAATAGGTAAAATCATGGATGAAAGAGGAGAGATCATGACCAACACCACAGAAATAAAAACAATTATTAGAGGATACAATTGAAAAATTACATGCCAACACACTAGATATTTTGGAAGAAATGGAGAAATTTCTACACACCCACATACTACCAAAACTCAAAAGGAAAGAAATAGAAAATTTGAACAGACTTATAACCAGGAAAGAAATTGAATCAGCTATTGAAATCTCCCAACAAATAAGAATCCTGGGCCAGATGGCTTCCCAAGATAATTCCATCAGACATTTAAAGCAGAGTTAATACCTATCCTTCTCAAGCTGTCCCAAAAAATAGAAACAGAAGGACAGCTTTTGGACTCATTCTATGAAACCAGCATTATGTTGATTCCCAAACTAGACAGAGACCCCACTATATAGGAGAATTACAGGCAATATCCCTGATGAACATGGATGCAAAAATTCTGAATAAGATAATAGCAAACTGAATTCAACAGTATATTTTAAAAAATTATTAAACATTATCAAGTGGAATTCATTTGTAAGCTTCAGGGCTGATTCAATATTTGCAAATCAATCAATGTGATACATCACATCAATAGAATAAAGGATAAGAACCATACAATCCTTCCAATAAATGCAGAAAAAGCATTTGACAAAGTACAGTATCCTTTCTTAATAATAAAACCTTCAAGAAATTTGGGACAGAAGGAACATACCTTAACATCATAAAAGCCATACATGAAATTCCCACAGCCAATATCATCCTCAATGGGGAAAAAGAGCTCTCCGCCTAAGATCAGGAACACAAAGGGATGTCCAGTCTCACCACTGTTTTGTTTTGTTTTTTAACATAGTGGTGGGAGTCCTAGCCTCAGCAATCAGACAACAAAAAGAAATAAAAGACATCCAAACTGTCAAAGAAGAAGTCAAACTTTCGCTTTTCACAAATGACATGATACTCTACATGGAAAACCTGAAAGACTCCATCAAAAAAACTGCTAGAGCTGATACATGGATTCAGCAAAGTCACAGGATACAAAATCAATTTACAGAAATCAGTTCCATTATTATACACCAATAATGAAACAACAGAAAGAGAAATCAAGGAATTGATCCCATGTACAATATGACCAAAATCCATAAAATCCCTAGGACTAAACCTAACCAAAGGTGTAGAAGATCTCTATGCTGAAAACTATAGGAAACTAATGAAAGAAATCGAAGAAGACACAAAGAAATGGAAAAACATTCCATGCGAATGGATTGGAAAACAAATATTGTTATAATGTCAATACTACCGAAAGCAATCTATACATTCAATGGAAACCCAATTAAAATTGCACTGGCATTCTTCTCAGAGCTAGAACACACAATCCTAATATTTGTGTGGAACCACAAAAACCCCTAACAGCTAAATTAATGTTGAAAAAGAAGACCAAAGTGGGAGGCATCACAATCCAGACTTTAGCCTCTAGTAGAAAGCTGTAATCAACAAGACAGTATGGGATTGGCACAAAAGCAGACACATAGACCAATGGACTAGAATAGAGAACCCAGAATTGGACCCACAAATATATGGCCAATTAATCTTTGACAAAGCAGGAAAGAGTATCCAAAGGAAAAAAGGCAGTGTCTTTAGCAAATGGTGCTGGAAAAACTGGATAGCAACATGCAGAAGAATAAAACTGGACCGCTTTCATACACCATGCATACCATGCATAAAAATAAACTCAAAATGGATCAAGGGCCTAAATGTGAGACAGGAAACCATCAAAACCCTAGAGTAAAGCAGGCAACAACCTCTTTGACCTCAGCCACAGCAACTTCTTACTCGACCTGTCTCTGAAGGCAAGAGAAATTAAAGCAAAAATGAACTATTGGAATCTAATGAAAATAAAAACCTTCTGCACAGCAAAGGAAACAATCAAAAAAACTAAAAGTCAACCAATGGAACAGGAGAAGATATTTGCAAATGACATATCAGATAAAGGGTTAGTATCCAAAATATATAGAGAATTTACCAAATTCAACACCCAAAAAACAAATAATCCAGTGAAGAAATGGGCAGAAGACATGAAAAGACACTTTTCCAGAGAAGACGTCCTAATGGCCAACAGATACATCAAAAGATGCTCAACATTACTCCTCATCAAGGAAATAAAAATCAAAACCACAATGAGATACCAGCTCACACCAGAGTGGCTAAAATTAACAACTCAGGGAAAAAACAGATGCTGCTGAGGATGTGGAGAAACAGTAATCCTCTTGCACTGTTGGTGGGAATGTAAACTGGTGCAGCTGCTCTGGACAACAGTGTGGAGGTTCTTCAAAAAATCAAAAATAGATCTACCCTATGACCCTGCAATAGCACTGCTAGGAATTTATACAAAAGACACAGGTGAGTGTTGATTCATAGGGACACATGTACCCCAATGTTTATAGCAGTGCTATCAACAATAGCCAAATTATGGAAAGAGCCCAAACATCCATCAACTGATGAATGAATAAAGATGCAGTAAGTATATACAACAGAATACTACTCAACAATGAGAAAGAATGAAATCTTGCCATTTGCAAGATGGAAATGGCAGGTATTATGCTAAGCAAAATAACTCAGAGAGAGACAGATATCATATGTTTTCACTCATATTTGGAATTTGAGAAATTTAACAGAAGACCATGGGGGGAGGGAAAGGGAAAAATAGTTACAAACACAGAGGGAGGAAAACCCTTACGGTTTATACAGAGAACAAACTAAACGTTGATGGGGAGGGGTGGGAAGCAGGGGAAAATGGGTGATGGGATTTGAGGAGGGCACTTGTTGGGATGAGAACTGGGTGTCGTATGTAAGTAATGAATCATGGGAATCTATAAAGTCAAGAGCACACTGTATACACCGCATAGCAAACTTCACAATAAATTGTATTTAAAAAAATTAAAAATACAGAAAAAAAATAGTGTCTTTAGAAGGATCTTTGAGTGATTTATGAAAAAGTTCAGGCTTCCAGTGACTAAACTTAAAAGTCTTTCTATTCATAAACCTAAGAATACTAAGACATGCAACTTCTTGACATCTTGCCCAATAATGGATTTTGACTTTCAAACTGATTTTATTTTTAAAAATATTTATTTAGCTCTTAAATATTTTAAGTTTCATAGGCCTTAACATGAAGTCAAAATGGTAATTATTTGATTGTATTAATCACACTGATGCATGCTGAATATTTTACTTCTTTGTATTTTCTCCTATATCTTTGGTACAATTATCTTTGGTTATTTTCTTAAGGGAGTCTTCAATTATTTTGACCTGATAGTATTCATCATTTTGCTCATTCCTTCTATATTTAACAAACCTATAAATCTTTTCAGATACTGTTCTAGGAACTAATAATAGTGAACTAAGGAGATGTGACTTTTCCTCCAGATACACTTTATATTCTATAATAAAGATACCATGGAAGTGATTAAAGTAAACTATTTAAATCTAGTGTAACATATTTTTAACTCCTTCACTCATGAAAGATTAAAAGAGAGATTTTTTAAAAAGAATAGAGAAAGAGAAAACAGAAGAAAAGACATTTGAGTTTAATGGAAATTTTAGTCTTCCTTTCTTGAGATCAACGATAACTAAAAATGCAGTGAACCTGCCACAAGTAGATTTAAACATTTCTGAAAGCTTGACTTGCCCTTGAAACAAAATTTTAAATTTAATTTCCTTATTTTAAATAAATTCTATGTCTAACAGAACATTATTCCATATCTTTACATTAGATATAACCAAAAATATTATGTTAAGATAGCTGTTTTTGATCGCCACACAATAATAAAAAGGAGTAACAGCTTTTTTATCATCTAGCTAAAACATTTTACACCAAACCCCATTGATCAACCAAAACAGCAATGGAAGAAAATCAGTTTAGATCTCTACTTATAACTCTAAGGACTAATATATAACTTTATTATTACAATTCTCTGCTGGATAGACTTTACATTTGCACAATCCATTTGATTTAAACTCCAGTTGCCAAGTGCCTCATTCCAAACTACATAATTCTAAATTGTTTTACTCATATTGCACATACTTTTAAATTTCTTTACTTGTTTCTGATAGGCTTTTGAATTGGCTTTGAGAGGGACTACATATGTTACAGTATTAGTGTTATTCTTGAATACCATGGTTATGTTAAGTGTTTCATAATATATTTGATTGTCTTTTTTAGGAAATGAGAAAAATATTAGCCTTTTGAGCAGAGAATGGCAAAAGTTACAGTCAGGCAGTGTGGAAAAGAATATTGATAATTTTTGCTATTTTGTTGGTATAAGGGTCATTGAAAGTCACTTATTTTGCTCAACATGGAATTAACTGCTTACTGAAACAGTTGGTGGAATTACTTCCCATAGGTTTTGTAGCAATAGATAAGTATGCACTGAGGCAAGTGCAAAAAAAATCATAGACAATAATCCACACTTAAAAATACACTGGGATTGCTTCAAGCCTGAGAAACTCCCTCAACTTTGAGAGCATTTCTTAGCACCAAATAATAATAATAATAATAATAATAATAATAATAAATAAAAAATATAAATATAAATAAATAAATAAATAAATAAATAAATAAATCAGATTTGCTGAATCCCTTCAGGAGTCCGGAGAGTGGACACTATTCTCTAACTACTAATATTGATTTGTGTACACACTAGGTTCAACTTATGACCCTGCTGATTCTACAAGGCAGGAAATTAAAAGAGCAAACTACTAATTCCATCTTTTTATATAATCTGTAAATAACCTTATTATTAGAGCAATCTATCAGCTTCTCTAAAAAAAAGAATATTTAGTTGTTGACTCTTTTTAGTTGTTCACTGTTGAAAAATCAGGAGTAAATATTTTTCACTGGGTGACAGACTGATCAGCATTTATTTATTTATTTATTTCCTATAAGAACTACCAGAAAGAATCTGGGGGATAAAGGTATTTACAGAAGAGTTCTAATGGTTTAATGTGGGAACTGGAAACTCCAACTCCACATAAACAAGGAATTAAAACAGACACTTGTTTTGTCATGTTTACTTATGCTTAAATGCCTAAAACCACATTCTACTATCTATCCTTTAAAACAAACTGTCTTTCAAAGGATAAATCTATATCTATATATCTATATTACATATATATATATAGGTATGTATATATAATTAATCTCTCTCTATATATATACATATATATGTGTGTGTATATATATATATACACATATATATATATATACACATATGATATACACATATGATACATATACACACACAGTGGAATATAATTCAGCCATTAAAAAGGAGGAAATACTGCCACTTGAAACAACATGGATAGACCTTGGAAGCATCATGCCAGTGAAATAAGTCAGACAGCTGGGTGTTGTATAGAAACCAATTGACAATAAATTTCATAAAAAAAAAAAAAAGAAATAAGTCAGACAGAGAAAGACAAATGCTGTATGATACCACTTATGTGTGCAATCTATACAAGCCACACTTGTAAAAACAGAGTAGAATGGTAGTTACCAGGGGCTGGGGGCTGGAGGAACTGGGCAAATGTTGTGTAAGGGCACAAACTTCTTACAACTACTAGGTAAGTAAGTCCTGGACATCTAATGCATAGCATAGAGATTATTGTCAATAGATACCATATTATAAATTTCAAAGTTACTAAGAGACCAGATTTAACTGTTTTTACATTTCTGACAAAAGAGAAATAATAATTAAGTGAAGTGATAGAGATGTTAATTAGTACTTTGCTAGTAATCATATTGCAAATATTAAAAGTATCAAATCAGCATGTTGTACACCTTAAATTTATAGAATGTCATGTGTTATTTACTATCAAAAAATAGAGGACCATAACAACATAAAACCTCTTTTTAATTTTTTTTAATGTTTATTTTTGAGAGACAGAGACAGAGCATGAGTGGGGGAGGGCAGAGAGAGGGGGACACAGAATCTGAAGCAGGCTCCAGGCTCTGAGCTGTCAGCTTGCAGCCTGATGTGGGGCTCAAACTCACAAGCTGTGAGATCATGACCTGAGTCAAAGCTGGACACTTAACTGACTAAGCCACCCAGGTGTTCCCAAAAAACCTCTTCTATATTTTATTTATTTTATTTAATTAATTTGTTTTTTAAGTTTATATATTTATTCTAGGGCAGAGAGAAAGAGAAAGAGAGAGAGAATCCCAAACAGGCTCCAAGCTGATAGTGTAGAGCTAGACACAGGGCTGAAACTCATGAACCCGTGAGATCACGACTGGAGCTGAAACTAAGAGTTGGTTGTTTAACCAACTGAGACACTCAGGCACCCCTCTTCTGTATTTTACTATCATCAACTTTTATGGCTATGTATTGTGAACTGCTTTAGCCTTCTCAATAGACCTACAATTATTTCACATATTGCACAGTTTTTTCTTGTCTCTAAATGTCCACATATCCTATGTTCAAACTAATAAAATCAGTTGAGCATCTAAAACTAGTGATGAGCTTTAACACCTACTTCAAACATACTGTTGTCATGTTGCTACCAGTACATCAGTGGTTTGGCAAAGTGTTTAAAATCACAGTCTCTGGGTCAGATTGCTTTGGTTTGAATTCTGACTGAGTCAGTTAATGGCTATGAGATCTAGGACAAATCACTTCTACTTGTAAAGCTTCAGTTCTCTCATCTGTGAAAGGAGGGTAATGATACTTAATTCAAAGGATTTTTGGAGATTAAATGCAATAAGGCATGAAAAGTATTTGGTATGGTATGAGAATAATATGTAAGTGTTTAACAGTTGTGAGCAATTATTGTCATTAACTATCATCCAATACACAATTAGCAATAATTCAAACACTGAGGGAGAGAAATATTCTCCATACCAATAGTTACTAAGTATATAGAGAACTTTATGTCCCTCATGTATAGGGATTCATCAGAATAATTTTAAAACACTGCACTTATATACATATGAATCAAACATTAGTCATGCAATCAACTTTTATATTTGAATATAATAAGTACAATTATATTTTGTCATGGGCAAGACTATTTCTAATTTTTTTTTTTTGCATTTTAAGAGAGATGCTGCCTATGTTTACTTCTGTTCTAGAGTTCTAATTTTTATAGATATATCTGTAATTTAAATGAACATGTAAAATGAACCCATGGAAAATGGAGAAGCAAAATTGGCACTAGTGGGTCAATTAGAATGTGTGAATCACTGACTTAAGTTATTAGCCTGTATTATTTCAATGAACTTCAACACCATCTAGGTCTTATTGCTATTATCCTCATGCTTACAGAGAGGAATATGAGGCTTGGACTGGATAAACAGCTAACCCACTATCACAAACCAGTATAATACTGCTTCAAATAACAAATATTTGCTATGTAAATGTTATGGCAAAAAATATGTTGTGACATATTTTAGATCCCCAATAGAGAATGAATTTTTTATAATCTTTATGTTAAATGTGTAAAAATAATGATTATTTTGGTAAACTTTAGGACATTGAGAATGAAAGTGGTAAATTTGAATTTAATTCTAGAAAGAGGTTGTCAAACTATTTTTCTTTAAAGGGTCAGATAATAAATATTTTACGCTTTGCATGCGATATGTTTCTGTGGCATATTCTTCAATTTGTGTGTGTGTGTGTATGTGTGTGTGTGTGTGCATGTTTACAATGCCTCAAATATGTAAAAATCATTCTTAGCTGTAGACCACATGAAAAGAATCTGCTGGTTAGATTATGCCTGTGGGATATTGTTTGCTAACTCTTGGTCTAGAACAAAAATAATTTTTAACCATTTATTACAATGCAAGTACTTGGAGGAATAGGCAGATATATGAGATAGTCTGAAATAGAAGTATGGAATAATAGTGACTAAATTGTATAATATTTTAGTATTGAATTCAAATGCATTAGCATAAAAATTACACATATTTTATATATGAAACAACTAAAATGGTTTATAATTTTGTCTTATATAAGGGGTATCGCTCTTTTGGATATGTGTTTGGAAAAAAGTTATGTATACCTGGTAATTGATGCCATTATGTTAGAAAAACATTATCTTGATTTTCTGTCATATTGCTTTTACAAAATGGTTTTTGCTTTAAGGATCATTATAAATTAATGCTAAACAAAGATAGTGTCTTTCATAATAACTTGTGCTAAAAAATAACAAATGAAAGAAAATTTAACAAATCACTTAATGTATTTAAATATTTAAAAGTTGATCAGAATCTGATATGTTTCTTGGAATAATGCTGATTTTGTTATTGACAATATGACCTTTTTTATTTATGAAGCACGAAGCTCTAATTCTGATGGTCAGATCGCTACTAGTTACTATTATAACACTTGCATACTTATTTTATTTATTCAAGCATTCAAAAATAGTTTTTGAGAAAATATTTCATACCACACTTTATGCCAAGCACTGTATAAGGTAATGGTTATAATATATTACAGTGGGAGAAATAAACAATTAAATCAACAAATACATTTTGTTGCATTGGGAAAGAGAATACAGAAGTTAGGACAATGCTATCTATATTTCAGGAACATGTGGAATCAATGAATTGTAAAGAGCTAAAACTGGCCAGATAAGAAAGCCTCCAGATAAAGGGCTACTTTAGTAATAAATTATCCTTTACTCCAAGAAAAATGAGTCAATGGCAATAAAAGAGGCTGTGGACAGCACAATATCTTTATCGATTATATATCTAGGCAGAAACATAGGAGAACTTAAGAAAATTGTACATTTTATTAGAGTGGCCATCTGTACAGACTCGTGCAATTCATTGAAACTGGGAGGGAACACTGGAGAAAGATACTGTTTTGAGGTTATTTTGAGCTTTCAGGGTCTGTGGGGTATCCAAGGGAGGGGGCCTGGAAGATAGGCATATATTCATCTCTGATATTCAACACAGAAATATTTTAAGGAAGATAGATGTTAGGGAAAATCCAGTATATGGTGGCTATTAGAATCACAGAATTGGTGAATTATCCCTCTGAGAAGAGAAGTGAGTAATGGGAAATAATAGTATCTTATATAAACATCTCATATAATTACATATATTATGTAATATAATATATAATATATATGTATTATACAGTTTCAAATATTCTTTATTTTATATGGTGTTATATATATTTTGGTTAAATGGTTTCTATCTTAAAGAATTATACACAAAATAAGAAACATGAAAACAGGGGTGCCTGGGTAGTTCAGTAGGTTGAGCATCCAACTTCAGCTCAGGTTATGATCTCACAGTTCATGTGTTTGAGCCCCGCATCGGGCTCTGTGCTGACAGCTGAGAGCCTGGAGCCTGTTTCAAATTCTGTGTCTCCTTCTCTCTCTACCCCTCCCCCACTCGTGCTGTCTCCCTCTGTCTCAAAAATAAATAAACATTAAAAAAAAAACACAAAAACAGCAATACACTGCATGTAGAGTTCTTAATCACAAGAGTTTCATAAACTGCTTGGAGAATAGGATTGATGCTGTACTAAAACCCCAAAGGCATATGTAGGGGGACAAGCAGGGATCTACTCAATCAAGATAATCATACACATCAAACAGTGCCTGGTTTTAAAAAACAGACACTTCAGGAGCTCCTGGGTGGCTCAGTAGGTTGAGCATCCAACTCTTGATTTCGGCTCAGGTCATCCTCATGATTTGTGAGCTTGAACCCCATGTTTCGCTCTGCACTGTGTTGCACTGACAACACAGAGAGAGCCTGCTTGGGATTCTCTCTCTCTACCTTTCTCTATCTGTCCCTCCCCTGCTCATGCTCTCTCTCTCTCTCTCTCTCTCTCTCTCAAAATAAATAAATAAACACACAAAAAAAACTTAAAAACCAGACACTACATCAAGTTGAAATATTTACATAACTTTCATTGCAGCTTTGAGTAACATTCAAAATAAATAACAGTCTGAACATAAAAAAATCATAAGTTAGAGTTAGAAAGAAATGTCAATATTTTAATAAGACCTATGCCATAGAAAATAATATGAAAGAAGAAGCCAGAATGAGATCATTATGAAGAAAATGTCATGCTAAGATGAGTGTTTGTTATATATTCCGATCACTTAAAGTTAGCTTTCTGGAGCCAAGCATTGAAAGAACACATTCTAATGAAAAACATGGTATATTATAAAATCAAAGCCAATAGTTTGTATGGAAGTTTTTGTATATTTATAGCATGAGAAATTTACATCTATTATTTTCCTTCCTATAACTGTGACCTACATTTTCTTTAAGTTTTCCTTGAATATTTGGCTTTTCATTGTTTTTTTAATAATAGGATTGTTTCCATAAACTAATAGAAAATTGTATTGACAGAGTTTATTTCTGTTCTTGCTATTATAACCACGAGAGGTGATCATTATTTTAAAAAATATGTATTTTTTAAGATTATTTATTTATTTTGAGAGAGGAGAGAGAGCACAAGCTGAGGACAGGCAGAGAGAAAGAGAGACAGAATCCCAAGCAGTATCCATGGCATCAGCACATAGCCTGATGCAGGGCTCAAAATCACATACTGTGAGATCATGACCTGAGCTGAGATCAAGAGTCAGATGCTTAAATGGGCTGAGATCAAGATTCAGACGCTTAACCTGACTGCAACACCCAGGTGCCCCCAAAATATGGAAATATTTCTAATGTTCTCTATGACTATACCACAATATAGGTTTTGAGCTCATTATATTTACTCTGGTTTTCATATCTTTAACAAATATATACTCAGAGGAGCCAAGATGGCAGAACAGTATGGAAGTTTTCTGTGTGTCTTACATCCATGAAATACAGCCAGACCAGCACTAAACCATCCTACACACCTCAAAAACTGATTGGAGGATTAACGCAACAATCTGCACAACATGAACCACAAAATTCAGCAGGTACCTGGTGCGGAGAGATGAATTTGGGGAGAGAGAAAACCGCGGTGAGCAGGGAGCTGATTTTGCAGACAGAGAGAGGATGGAGAGTGGGGCGGGGCAGGGCAGGGCTGGGGAATACAGGAAAAGCACCCCTCCCTAAAAGCAGCTGGAGAGAAAGGTGGAAAATTGGAAACAGCCTCAGGGACTAAACTAAAAAGGGAGAAAGGAGAAAGGAAAGGGTTTAAATTCCATTAGGACTGTAAACAAGGGGAGCGCAAAGGCTGCAACTCCACAGCTCGATACCTGACGGTGCTCTGGTGGGAAAGATGAATCCCCAGGAACAGAGTGGGGTCCGGGAGGTTCTCAGGCCACATGGGGAAAAGCGGTTCCACTGCTGGAAAGACATTTGGTAGAGACTGTTGAAGCCACCTGGTCCCAGCAGATCACAGAAAACAGTCACATTCGCTGGTGCACGAACAAGGTCATTAAGGGTGAAATCTGGTGCCAGATGTGTTGTGTGATTTTCAATAATCCCTGAAAAGCTGCTGCTACACTATCTTGCGAACTTTTTCTGGGGCAGGCTGGCACCTGGCCACAGTCTCGGGGCACCGGCGGCAGCAGCAGGGTCCTGCAAGCGTTCCTGGGTGCAGCTGGCATTAGGCCATTGCTCGGTGAGACCCTCCCACAGAGGGATGGAACAGGTCAAAGCTGCAGTCCTTCAGAAGTAAGGGGCTGGGGAAAACAGCCGCATCTGAGACAAAACTCGGGAGAGAGGTACTGCCTGGGACTTGGTCACAGACAGTGAAGAAGCAGGAAGTGGACGAAAACTGAAGATAGAGGTGGGTGCGTGATTGCTGATCAGGGAGAACAGAGTTCCGAAAATAGAGACTGGGTAGCTGGGTGATGCCATTTTCACCGCTCCCGCGCATGTGCATAAGTACCTAAGAGCGCTGCAACAATCCACCCCAGGGGGCTAGCAGTGCCTAGATGGAGAACAGAGCCATTACACTGAGCCCCACCCAACTGGGCCAACCTCACTCTTCAAGAACATAAGTCTCACTGCCTACTTAGTTTATGGACTATAAAGTGCTACACAGTCTGACTTCTAAGGGAAAACAAAGTAGTTTCAATCCTACTTCTATCTGTTAGCAGGTCCATCTACTCAATTTTCTTTCTTTTTTTTTTCTCTTTTACACTTCTTTTCTTTTTCTGAATACAGAAAGAGAAAAAATTCATTTTTGTTTTCAATTTTTATTAAAATAGTTTTAATTTTTTCATTATATTTTTTACTTTTCTGTAATTTTTTTCAAATCCTATCTTACTTCCATCATTCTATTTTACTCTACTTCAGTGTATTCACCTTTTCAAATGTTCAAAAAATTTCCTTTTTTCCTTTTTTCTTTTTCTTTTTTATCTTTTTTGTTTTGTTTTCTTTTTCTTGAATGCAGAAAGAGCAAAACTTTGTTTTTACTTTCAATTTCTATTAAAAACATTTTTCTTTAATTTTTTTCAAATATTTTTTGCCTTTATGTAAATTATTTCAAATTCTATTTTACTTCCATCATCTTATTTGTCTACTACAGTGTATTCACTTTTTGAAATTTTCAGACAATTTTTTCTCTATTTTTTCTCTTTTTCATTTCTTTTCTTTTTCTTGAATACAGAAAGAGAAAAAATTCATTTTATTTTTAATTTTTATTAAAAATATTTTTCTTTAATTTTTTTCTACTATATTGTTTACTTTTGTGTATTTTTTTCAAATTCTACTTTACTCCCATAATCTCCTTTCAGTCTACTTCAAGTATTAATTTTTCAAATTCTTAAACGATTTCCTTTTTTTCCCCCCCTTTTTTATCTCTAATCTGTCAAACCACTTTCAACACCCAGACCAAAATACACCTAGGATCTAGCATCATTTATTTTATTTGTGTGTGTGTGTCTAATTTTTTTAATTTTAATATATTTTTTAATTTTAATTTTTTTAATTTTAATTTTTCTAACTCAATAATACCTTTTCTCCCTTCAAAATGAAAAAACGAAAGAGTTCACGCCAAAAGAAAGAGCATCAGGAAACGACAGACAGGGATTTAACCAACACAGATACAAGCAAGATGTCTGAACCAGAATTGGGAATCACGATAAGAATACTAGCTGGTGTTGAAAATAGATTAAAATCCCTTTCTGAAGATATAAGAGAAGTAAAAAATAGTCAGAATGAAATTAAAAATTTTATAACTGAGCTGCAATCATGGTGGATGCTGCGGCGGCATGGATGGATGAGGCAGAACAGAGAATCAGCAATATAAAGGACAAACTTATAGAGAATAATGAAACAGAAAAAAAAAGAGGGAGATTAAGGAAAAAGAGCATGATTTAAGAATTAGAGAAATAAGTGAATCATTAAAAAGGAACAACATCACTATCATAGGGGTCCCAGAAGAGGAAGAGAGAAATAGGGGTAAAGGGTTATGTGAGCAAATCATAGTGGAAAACTTTCCTAACCTGGGGAAAGACACAGACATCAAAATCCAAGAAGCACAGAGGACTTCCATTAGATTCAACAAAAACTGACCATCAACAAGGCATATCATAGTCAAATTCAAAAAATACTCAGGCAAGGAGAGAATCATGAAAGCAGCAAGGGAAAAAAAGTCACTAATCTGCAAGGGAAGACAGATCAGGATTGCAGCAGACCTATTCACAGAAACTATGCAGGCCAGAAAGGAGTGGCAAGATATATTCAATGTGCTGCGTCAAAAAAATATGCAGCCAAGAATTCTTTATCCAGCAAGGCTTGTCATTCAAAATAGGAGAGATAAAAAGTTTCCCAGACAAACAAAAATTAAAGGAGTTTGTGACCATTAAACCAGCCCTGCAAGAAATTTTAAGGGGGACTCTCTGAGGGGAGAAAAGATGAAAAAAATACACACACACACACACACACACACACACACACACACACCAAAAGCAACAAAGATTAGAAAGGATCAGAGAACACCACCAGAAACTCCAACTCTACAAGCATCATACTGGCAATAAATTCATATCTTTCAGTACTCACTCTAAATGTCAATGGACTCAATGCTCCAAACAAAACACAGAGGGTAACAGAATGGATAAGAAAACAAGATCCATCTATATGCTGTTTACAAGAGACCCGCTTTAGACCTAGAGACACCTTCAGATTGAAAGTAAGGGGATGGAGAACCATCTATCATGCTAATGGCCAACAAAAGAAAGCTGGAGTAGCCATACTTATATCAGACAATTTAGACTTCAAAATAAAGACTGTACCAAGAGATGCAGAAGGGCATTATATCATAATCAAGGGGTCTATTCACCAAGAAGACCTAACAATTGTAAACATTTATGCTTCAAATGTGAGAGCACCCAAATATATAAATCAATTAATCACACACATAAAGAACCTCATCAATAGTAATACCATAGTAGTATGAGACTTCAACACCCCACTCACAACAACGGACAGATCACCTAATCAAAAAATCAACACGGAAACAATGGCTTTGAATGACACACTGGACCAGATGGACTTAACAGATATATTCCGAACATTTCATCCTAAAGCAGCAGAATATACATTCTCTTCCAGTGCATGTGGAACGTTCTCCAAAATAGACCATATACTGGGACACAAATCAGCCCTAAGTAAGTACCAAAAGATTGAGATCATACCATGAGTATTTTCAGACCACAAAGCTATGAAACTCGAAATCAAACACAAGGAAAAATTTGGAAAGGTAACAAAATGTGGAGACTGAACAACATGCTAATCAAGTAGTTAAAGAGGAAATTTAAAAGTATATGGAAGTCAGTGAAAATGATAACACCACAATCCAAAACCTCTGGGATGCTGGAAAAGTGATAATAACAGTAAAGTATATAGCAATTCAGGCCTTCCTAAAGAAGGAAGAAAGATCTCAGACATACAACCTAACTTTACGCCTTAAGGAGCTGGAAAAATAACAGCAAATAAAACCCCAAAACAGCAGAAGACAGGAAATAATAAAAATTAGAGAAGAAATCAATGCTATTGAAACCAAAAAAAAAAAAACAAAAAAAACAAAAAACAGTAGAACAGATCAATGAAACCAGAAGCTGGTTCTTTGAAAGAATCCACAAAATTGATAAACAACTAGCCAGTTTGATAAAAAAGAAACAGGAAAGAACCAAAATAAATAAAATCAAGAATGAAAGAGGAAAGATCACAACCAGCACAACAGAAATAAAAATAATAGAATATTATGACCAAATATATGCCAGTGAAATGGGTAATCTGGAAGAAATGGACAAATTCCTAGAAACATATACACTACCAAAACTGAAACAGGAAGAAACAGAAAATTTGAACAGACCCATAACCAGTAAGGAAATCGAAGTAGTAATCAAATATCTGCCAAAAAACAAGTGTCCAGGGCCAGATGACTTTCCAGCGGAAGTCTACCAAACATTTAAGGAAGAGTTAACACCTATTCTCTTGAAACTGTTCCAAAAAATAGAAATGGAAAGAAAATTTCCAAACTCTTTCTATGAAGCCAGCATTACATTGATTCTAAAACCAGACAGAGACCCCACTAAAAAGGAGAACTATAGACAAATTCCCCTGATGAACATGGATCTTCAACAAGATATTAGCCAACTGGATCCAACAATACATTAAAAAAAATTATTCACCATGACCAAGCAGGATTTATACCTGGGATGCAGGGCTGGTTCAATATCCACAAAACAAATAATGTGATTCATCACATCAATAAAAGAAAGGACAAAACTATATGATCTTCTCAATAGATGCAGAGAAAGCATTTGACAAAATACAGCATCCTTTCTTGATAAAACCGTCAAGAAAGTAGGGATAGAAGGAGCATAACTTGAGATCATAAAAGTCATATATGAACAACCCAATGCTAGTATTATCCTCAATGGGGAAAAACTGAAAGCTTTCCCCCTAAGGTCAGGAACAAGACAGGGATGTCCACTCTCGCCACTGTTATTCGACATGGTATTGGAAGTTTTTGCCTCTGTAACCAGGCAACACAAAGAAAGAAAAGGCATCCAAATCACCCAGGAGGAGGTCAGACTTTTACTCTTTGCAGATGACAGGATACTGTATATGGAATACCCTAAAGATTCTCCCAAAAATCTGCTAGAATTGATTCATGAATTCAGCAAAGTAACAGGATACAAAATCAACGCACAGAAATTGGTTGCATTCCTATACACCAACAATGAATCGACAGAAAGAGAAATCAAGGAATAGATCCCATTTACAGTTGCACAAAAAACCATAAAATACCTAGGAATAAATCTAACCATAGAGGTGAAAAATCTATACACTGAAAACTATAGAAAGTGTATGAAAGAAATTGACGAAGACACAAAGAAATGGAAAAAGATTCCATGCTCCTGGATGGGAAGAACAAATACTGTTAAAATGTCAATACTACCCAAAGCAATCTACATATTCAATGCAATCCCTATCAAAATAACAACAGAACGCTTCACAGAGCTAGAACAAATAATCCTAAAATTTGTATGGAACCAGAAAGACCCCAAATAGCCAAAGCAATCTTGAAAAAGAAGACCAAAGCAGGAGGCATCACAATCCCAGACTTCAAGTATACTACAAAGCTGTAATCATCAAGACAGTATGGTACTGGCACAAGAACAGACACTCAGATCAATGGAACAGACTAGAGAGCCCTGAATTGGACCCACAAACATAGAGCCAACTAATCTTTGACAAAGCAGGAAAGAATATCCAATGGAATAAAGATAGTCTCTTCTGCAAGTGGTGCTGGGGAAACTGGACAGCAATATGCAGAAAAATGAACCTGGAGCACTTTCTTACACCATACACAAAAATAAACTCAAAATGGATGAACGACCTCAATGTAAGACAGGAAGCCATCAAAATCCTCGAGGAGAAAGCAGGCAAAAGCCTCTTTGATCTTGACCACAGCAACTTTTTACTCAACACATCTCTGGAGCAAGGGAAACAAAAGCAAAAATGAACTCCTGGGACCTCATCAAAATAAAAATCTTCTGCACAGTGAAAGAAGCAATCAGTGAAACTAAAAGGCAACTGACATAATGGGAGAAGATATTTGCAAATATCAGATAAAGGGTTAGTATCCGAAATCTACAAAGAACTTATCAAGCTCAACAGTCAACAAACAAATAATCCAGTGAAGAATTGGGCAAAAGACATGAATAGACACTTCTCCAAAGAAGACATCCGATGGCCAACTGACACATGAAAAAATGCTCAACATCACTCATCATCAGGGAAATACAAATCAAAGCCACAATGAGATATCACATTATACCTGTCAGAATGGCTTACATTAACAACTCAGGCAACAACAGATATTGGCGAGGATGCAGAGAAAGAGGATCTCTTTTGCATTGCTGGTGGAAATGCAAATTGGTGCAGCCAGTCTGGAAAACAGTATGGAGGTTCCTCAAAAAACTAAAAATAGAACTACCCTACAACCCAGCAATTGCATCACTAGGCATTTATCCACGGGATACAGGTGTGCTGTTTTGAAGGGACACATGAAACTCCATGTTTATAGCAGCACTATCAACAATAGCCAAAGTATAGAAAGAGCCCAAATGTCCGTCCATGGATGAATGGATAAAAAAGATGTGGTATATATATACAGTGGAGTATTACTTGGCAATCAAAAGGAATGAAATCTTACCATTTGCAACTACATGGATGGAACTGGAGGGTATTATGCCAAGTGAAATTAGTCAGAGAAAGACAAAAATCATATGACTTCATTCATATGATGACTTAAGAGACAAAACAGGTGAACATAAGGAAAGGAAAGAAAATAATATAAAAACAGGGAAGGGGACAAAACAGAAGAGACTCATAAATATGGAGAACAAACTGAGGGTTACAGGAGGGGTTGAGAGAGGCGGGATGGGCTAAATGGGTAAGGGTCACTAAGGAATCTACTCCTGAAATCATTGTTGCACTATATGCTAACAAATTTGAATGTAGATTTAAAAAAAATAAGAAATAAAACAAGTAAAATAAAATAAAAAGAAATATATATATATAAGCACACTACATAGTATGGCTTATACTATTGTATTTCTTCAGTATGTATTTATTTCAAATGAAGTATTTTTGATGACTATACTTAATAGTCAATTGATAATTGTGTTTTAGAAACTTAGTAGTTGGATAATATTTCATAGCATGGAGAATCAACAATTGATTGAACTGTTTCCTATAATGGGCATTTTTTTCTAGGTCTGTTTAAATATTGCAAATAGTGATAAATATTATTAAATATATCTTATATCTTGGTGCATTTGTTAATATAAAATGGATATAAAAAGTTAACTGTTACAATCTTAGATTAATAATTTTTAAAGTATAATTAATACTGCCAAATAATATTCCAAAAATGTAATAGCAATAAATAGTCCTTGTAGCAAGATAGGAACATGACTCTATGCATATGCTCTCACCAGCCTTTGAAATCAACTCACTTTAAGATATTTAAATATTTATTAATGAAAATAAAATTTACATGAAAATATAAAATATATGCCAGATAGTTTGATTCAGCCTTGGATAAAAATATGAATGAAAGTAATGTTGAATTTCTATTTATATATCTCTCACTGCAGTTTTGTGTAACAATCATGGCTTATTGTAGTTATTGAGATATTTTTACTGTAAAGATTGTTGTCAAAAATTTGTTGGTTAAAAATATAATGGATAATTTTAATACAGATTCACTGCACTTGCACTATAAATGCACTAACTAAATAAAGTAAAAGTTGTTTTAATTTTATGTTTGCACATTCCATATCTCACAAAGAATTGGGCTATTTATTTGCAAATATTCTCCTGTGAACTTTAATTGCAGTGGGTTTATTGTAATCCACTATTCAAAGCAATTCTTACATTTGATATTGTGTGATTACTACTATATACATATCTGCATTGAACTTTTTAGAGAATATTGAATTATTCATCAAACTTGTTGTATTATAAGTACTAGCAATGACTGATCTTTTTATAATTATTCCTACCAGTATACAAATTATATAGATTTCCTCAGAGTAATAAAAATCATTTTTAAGGTGTTCTTTATTACTAGATTTATGAAAGACCATATACATTTGGAATAAAATTATTTTACACAAAATAAAATATCATTTTTTTCATAATATAAATGAGGTAATGTTTACCTTTTAGCTCTTTAAATATTTTTATTTATATCTAGTAAGTATTTAACATTTGCTTAGTTTCATGTAATTTTTTTGTGTGGACATCTTTTCACATTGGGATATTAACACTTTGTCCAGGGTATATATATCATAATTGTTTCCTTTGTAATGTAACTTATTTACTGATTTTGGTTTGGTCTTCTTCCACACAGAAAATAAATCAATAATGTATTATTTTACATTTTTTTATATTTCTTGCATCCCTTAACTGGGTCTTCACTGGAAACAGTTACATAAATTCCTTTCGTTTTTTTTCTCATGTTACAGAGAATGTTTCTCATGTTACAGCAAATAAAGTCTTACAAATGAAACTATGAAACATTAGAAAAAATTAAGAATAATTTATATAACTGGTTCCAATGAAAACTAGAATACCAGTGGGAAATAGTGGTTAGTTGAGTCAGTCCTAATTGATGAAATTATAGAAAAATACTAAGGTATATATAATTTTGTATATGAAATGTGTTTGGGAGTTACCTTGATTTTATAATGGTAATTAATGTTATTATACTAGCATTATTTCGAATCTGAATACATTTTCTTTTATTTGAAAAATCAATTGAAAATTCTCTGAAATATATTCTTCCTTTTTAACTTATGAATCCTTTTTACCAAATCCAAGAAACCATTTGAGAATTATGGTTTTAGTTTCTGTAAATTTCTATAATAATTTAAAGTAATTTCTATTTTGATATTGTCTTTAAATCCAGGAAAATTGCATGCCTCTTCATATAATTCAAGGATCCCTAGTTATTTTAATAAATTTTACAGTTGTATATAGAGGACCTAAATATTTTCTGTACAAATTTTTCCTATTTTATGTTTTTCCATTATTGTAAAAGGGATTTAATCATTATTTCTAATTGTTGGCATTGTCATAAAGTAGAATGCTTGTATTTTTAACATGTTATTTTTCTGTTTCCTAGAATTATCTACTAGGACACAAGACTGAGGTCAAAGATGCAGTAATTACCTGACATCTTCCCATTCATGTGGGAATCATCCTCTTACACACTTATTAAAAGTGTCTGAATCATCACTGTTTTCCTAAACATCATCTTTCCAGAATTTAGTTAAATAATGGTTAAAATAAGAGCCATGCCTCTACTTTTTCTGATTTTAATCACTGGGTCTTTTTGTTTTGTTTCGTTTTGTTTTTAAATTGCACTTTATTTCATTTTGTTTATTTTTCAGGTTTTAAGTTTTTATTTAAATTCTACTTAAATATAGTATAATATTGGGTTCAGTAGTTGAGTTTAGTGGTTCATCCTTTACATGTAACACCCACTGCTTAACACAATGAGTGGCTTCCTTAATATCCATTACACATTTCACCCATCTCCCACCCACTTCCCTCCAGCTTGTTCTCTATAGTTATGAGTTTCTTATGTTTTGCCTCCCTCTCTCTTTTTTTTTTTCCTTTCTCCTATGTTAATCTGTTTTGTTTCTTAAACTCCACACAGGAGTGAAATCATATAGTATTTGTCTTTCTCTGACTGACTTATTTCACTTAGGATAATGTACTCTAGCTCCATCCACTTATTACAAATGGCAAGATTTTGTTCTTTTTGATGGCTGAGTAGTATTTCATCATATATATATATATATATATATATATATATATATATATATATATAATATACACCACATCTTCTTTATCCTTTCATCAGTTGATGGACTTTTGGGATCTTTCCAAAATTTGGTTATTGTTGATAATGCCACTATAAACATTGGGGTGCATGTGCCTTTTCAAACCAGTATTTTTTGTTTACTTTGGGTAAATACTTAGTACTGTAATTTTTGGGTCATACGGTATTTGCATTTTTAATTTTTGAGGAACCTCCATACTGTTTTCCAGAGTGGCTGAACTGGTTTGCATTCCTACCAACAGTATAAGAGGATTCCCCTTACTCTTCATCCTTACTAACAACTGTTGTTTCCTGAGTTGCTAATTTTGACCATTCTGACAGGTGTGAGGTGGTATCTCATCATAGTTTTGAATTGTATTTCCCTGATAATGAGTGATGTTGGGCATCTTCTCATATGCTGCCATCTGGATGTCTTCCTTGGAAAAGTGTCTATTCATGTCTTTTGACCATTTCTTCACTGGATTATTTTGTGTTTTTTTGGTGCTGAGTTAGATAATTTCTTTATAGATTTTGGATACTACTCTTTATCTGATATGCCATTTTCAAATATCTTCTCCCAGTTTGTAGGTTGCCTTTTAGTTTTGTTGATTGCTTCCCTCACTGTACAAAAGTGTTTTATCTTGATGAAGTCTCAATTGTTCATTTTTTCTTTTGTTTCCCTTGGCTCTGGAGGCTTGTCTTATAAGAATTTGGTACGGCAAATATCAAAGAGGTTGCTGTATGTGTTCTCCTGGATTTTGATGTTTTCCTATCTAACATGTAGGTCTTTCATCCATTTTAAAATTTTTGTGTGTGTATGGTGTAGAAAGTGATCCA
The DNA here is from genome assembly GCF_027475565.1 of Acinonyx jubatus. NCBI lineage: Eukaryota > Metazoa > Chordata > Mammalia > Carnivora > Felidae > Acinonyx > Acinonyx jubatus. Next base: position 89,724,668 of record NC_069385.1, on the reverse strand, counting down.
GATTCATTCTTCTTTCCCGCTTTGTCGAAGATTAGTTGGCTATACATTTGTGAATCCATTTCTGGGTTTTCTATAATGTTCTATTGATCTATGTGTCTGTTTTTGTGCCAGTACCATACTGTCTTGATGACTAAAGCTTTGTAATATAGCTTGATATCTGGAATCATGATGCCTCTGGCTTTACTTTTCTTTTTCAAGATTGTTTTTACTAGATTGATTTTGGCCGAAATAATTAGTTTTATTATATTTAATTTGTTTCATTTTATTTCTTGTTTAACTTTAAATTGAAATTAGGAATGATTATCATTTACTTTGTACGAATGTTAGCATCCTGTGGAACAATCATTCAGCTTTATACCTGTGGAACAATCGTAAGTTTTATATACTTTGTTCACTTAAAAGCATATGTTGATATATTTCTTAAATTGAAACAGCTTGCTCTGCTGTACTTGATTTTAACTACTTGATCATAATGCATATTCCAAGAATATGCTTTTGAATTTAAATTTTATTTAATCATATTTTCTTTGTAACTATTATATCTAAGATTTTTATCAACATATCACGCTGAGATGCTTTGCCATTAACTGTAAATATCTTTGATTTTCACATCAACTAAAACGGAGCTATCTTCTTTCCATCACAATAGAAAATTTTAAAAAGTGTTTTAAATAATGAAAGAATTTTTGTGTTAGGTGTAAAGAAAGATGTCTTAAGGTGAAACACTAAGCTAGTCTACAGAAAGAGATACTTCATATATGTCATGGGCTAATTTGTATCACCCCAAAATTCATATGTTGAAGTAATAACCTTCAGTAAACAGAATATAACTGAATCTGCAGATAGAGTCTTTAATAAGGTAATTAAGTTAACATGAAGTCGTTAAAGTGGGTCCTAATTCAGTATGACTGTCACCTTCATGAGAAAAGATTAGGACATAGACACGTGAAGACCATGTGAAGACAGAAAACAATCTACAAACAAAGAGGAGAAACATCAGAAAAAACAACCCTTGTCATACCTTGATGTGTGACATCTAGCTTCCAGAATCATGACAAAATAAATTAAAGTAGTTTAAGTTACCCAGTCTGTGATATTTTTTTTGTGGCAGCCCTAGCAAAATAATACAATATAACATACTTTTTAAATTAAACACTAATTTATTTTTGATTCATTGAATATCTAAAATGCCATATAATTTTTATCAAAAATTTATTTTTTAGAACAGCTTTAGATTCATAGTAAAATTAAGGGGATGGCAACAGAGATTTCCCAGATAACCAATGCCCTCTACATGCATAGTCTCCCCCATCATCAACATCTCTTTCAGAATGGTACAACTCATGAAACTATATTGATGTATCGTGATCACTTAAAATTCACAGTTTACATTAAAGTTCATTCTTGGTTTTGTACACTCGATGCATTTGGACAAATGTATAATGATATGAATTCATCATATGGTATCATTCAGAGTATTTTCACTGTCTTAAAAATCCTCTGTGTTCTGCCTATTCATCTCTCCCTGCTGCTCAAATGCCTGACAACCACTACTGTTTCCATTGTCTCCATAGTTTGCTTTTTCTAGAAGTCATACAGTTGGAATTATACAAATGTAGCCTTTTCATATTAGCTTCTTTCACTTGGTATACAGATTTAAATTTCTTCCATGTATTTTCATGGCTTGCTAGCTTATTTCTTTTTAGCCCTGAATGATATTCCATTGTCTGAATATACCACAGTTTATTTATCCATTCACCTACTGAAGGGTATCTTGGTAGTTTCCAAGTTTTGTCACTTATGAATAAAGCTACTATAAACATCCACATGCAGATTTGTTTGTAGACATTAGTTTTCAAGTCCTGTGAAAAATACCAAAGACCATGATTGTTGGATCATATGGCAAGAGCGTGCTTAGTTTTGTAAGAAACCACTAAACTGTCTTCCAAAGTGGTTTGTATCATTTTGCAACCCCCCCCCCCCCACCAATGAGTGAGAGTTTCTGTTGCTTTACATCCTCAACAGCATTTGGTGTTGTCAGTGCTCTGGAATTTGGCCATTCTAACAGGTGTGTAGTGGTATCTCATAATTGTTTAATTTGCATTTCCCTGATGACATGAGATATGGAGCATCTTTTCATATCTTTATTTGCATCTAAAGCATACCAAGATATTTGAAAACCATAACCAACATATAGGCCATGATAACACAATTAACCTCCACTGTGCTGAATTCTAATTTTTCTAAGACTCAACAGGGAAATAAATGCAGGTCTAGAAATTAAAGAATCTCAATGTCTTCACTTCACACCTTTTCAGAGCAGAAAAGTAAAAGGATGATCTTATTTTGCAGAGGATTTCTGCCTCTATCTATGACTTTTTCCTTATTTTCACTGATGTGCCACCAATCCCTTTTTTTTGTTTGAAAAAGGCCATAAGTTGACAATCTCCAATTGCCCTGTAAGTAGCCATCCTTCTTAACATCCTCCCCACACTGCTAAATCAATGACTTTTCATTTCTCAAGTTAGTAATTTAGAAAAAAAGGAAAATATGATCTGAATAATATGAAACTCAAGTGAAAATCCTTGGCTTCTAGAGTTTGTTGGTTTTTTTGTTGTTGTTTGTTTTGTTTTTATTACAACTCTCTCATGGATTTGTTTCCTTTAACAAAAAAATAAAATTAGTGTATTGAACCAGTTCCTATGATTTACGTCTTGGGGGAAGCGATAGATAACCACAGTTTTAAAACATATGCTTCATCCCTTGAAAACTATAATAGCAATTCAGGAAAGATATTGGTAGCTAATTTTGAAGATAACAACTACAAGCTTAAATGGTTGTTTACATTTTCTTTATAGAATGTCGGGCAGAAACCTTGTCTTTTTCATCTTTTCTTCTTAACTGATTCTAATGCAGTAGCTTGAACATTGTAATTGCCCAATAAATATTTGTAGAATTAAATTGAAATGTTTATCTCTTTAAATGACTCTTCTTGACACATTCTGACCAGTGGTGAGTTTAATAAACTGAACACTACCTCAAACTTAAACGTTGGAAATAGCATTTCAAATTTAAACTAAATTTGACAAATTCTGATATGTTTTTAGAATTGTGATTACAACATCATAACTTTGTTATAAACAATTAATCTTCTGACTTTTATGAAAGAACATATTTATCATCTAAATGTTATTGAATCAAAAATATCTGGTTTGGCATCAAACTGTTTCACAGAATGATTGACCAGTTGTTAGGATTCTGTCAATCCAACTAAAATAAATACATTCTTAAAAAAATGTGAAATACTTAAAACATTAATGGATCTTATACTTCTAATTCGGAGTATTCACAGTTTAAATACACTTCAAAAGCTACTTAAAGTATATGTGATGATTTGATTGTTCAGATATAAGAAGATAGCTAATGGCAGTAACACCAAGGTGTGCAACTCTACATTTAAATTTATTATATTCTTATTTATTGAAATGATTTTTATAATTTGATTTAGTGTATATAAGCTATGTTTAAAGTCACACTTATTCATCTAAAATAAATAAGCAAAATATGTATTTGGATAAGCTTTTTTTTGAATTTCTAGACTATTTTTTTTTCCTAAGGAAAGAAGCTGATTTACCTTAAATAAATAAAATAACAAATAGAAATTATCTGCTCTGGTGAATTAAGTAATGAGGTCTAGGAAATCATTTAAATCTTATCTATTTCACCAATGATTCTCAAATAATGGGAGGAGCTTACCCAAGATCCACTCATCAAAATCATTTGAAGGAATTATTTTCCTTCAAATTATACATAGAATATTCTGACCTATCTTCTATTTCCTCAGGCGGAAAATGAAACATAAGCTGATCTTTGAAAGCTGAAAGTGTTCTCTGGAAAGTTTCCAGTACCTAAGACAGAACATTTCTCTAGGTCTTCTTGCTCCTATTTCTCTTAACCACCTCCGTTTGTTTAGGTATTTTACTTTTGGTCCAACACTGCCCATCGCTGATCCTTCATTATGACCCATTTGGTCCATATACAGCTCACTGCTGATGGTAAGCTTTTCTGTGTTGCTTAGTTTAAATTCTCAGTAGACAGAATCTGGTGGGTTGTCTTCTGATACACCATAGATTATTATGGAATGCCTAAGATTTATTTATCAGAAGGCAAGGTTTAATCATCTGCGTTTAGAGAGAGTTCATATAGCACATCAAACTGCTTCTTCCCCCCACCCTTCAAGTTTTTATTAAATTCAAGTTAGTTAACCTACAGTGTAATATTACTTTCAGATGTAAAATTGAGTGATTCATCACTTATGTACAACACCCAGTGCTCACCATTAAGAAGTGCCTTCCTTAAAGCTTCTTTGGGCAGGGCACATGCTATAGCTACATCTATTACAATCCAAATATTTTGTGTTTGACCAGCAAAAATTTACCTAGTGCCTACTACATATAATATATTCTGCTAAATTATAGTAAACACATAAACTCTTTACTGTGAGATTACAGTAAAATTGGGAGGACTGAATGCATCTATAAAACCATGGATAGTGATAGAGAATATTAAATGTAAATTATATATATATATATATATATATATATATATATATAATTTGATGATTTGATGATTCGATGATTAAGTAATTTAGAGATTCAGAAGTAAAAATAATGTCATTGTAGACACTGTATGGTCAGGAAAGATCTGTATGAGGGACTATGATTCAAGCTGAAACTTTATCAGCCAGAGGTGGTTGCCTTTCATTCAAAGTGATCGATAGAGCACAGGTTCTGACGAGTCTTTAAAATGTATCCTTTTTTCTGTAAGACTTCCATTTTATGTCTCAAATGACAAAAATTCCCATGAATAGTTCATTTCTACTGTAATTTAATTTTGCATATTTTTTCCCATTAACAACACTAACTCCTTATGAAGGAATCAATTCCAGATTCCTTCATAGTAATCAGCACAGTACCAAGAACCACACTTGTGTTCAGTAAGTATTTAAGTATTTTCTCACTATCTCATTTTACCACAGATACAAGAAATATACTTAAAATATATAAAACTTAAAAATGTGTTCTATCTTCACATTTTCCTACTTTATTTACCCACCTATCTCATAAAACAGTGACTTAAAAGTTTAGTAAGTTATAATGAATCTAACATCCCATAAGAAATGAATTTAGTACTTTTCTATGTCAACATATTTGAACTAAACAGAATTCCATTTCCTGCCCCCTAGCAACATTTTTATATAAGCTTTCAACAGAAGATATTTTCTTGAATTTTAAATGTTAAGCGCTTTTCTCAAACATGAAATAGACTTAATTTTGTGATCTCCAATGTTAAGTCACATTTAGTTATCTATTTTATACACTAGGTTTGATTAATAAAGCCATTTATTTTTGTTTCCCCATCCCACAATTTTAAAAGGATATAAAATATATAGAGATGTTTTTGTTATTTCCTCTATGTTACCAATTTAATGATATCATTTTTATTTGAATATTTACTTTTTCCTTAAAATAAATATTGAATATGAAATGCTGATGTTACTTTATTGCCAAAAAGAGGCACAGCAGATCTGGGAAGCAGTCCAAAGTGCTTCAAAGTCACTTTTGTGCCAAACTAAGGCTTTTTACCTGAAGCCATCAGTTTCTGGAGAAGAAAAAAAAAATCATCTTTGAAGATAATTCAGGTACATTATGAAATGATTAAACTCTTGTGAGTACAATTGAATATGCCACCTCAGTTTTATCACCACCCAAAACATCGTGCTCCCACTCCCTGGATGTGTAGGCAATTGTGATGCAGAGCCACCTCTGAGAAATGTGCAGTGCTACAGAGCTCTCCACTTTCTCCTTGTGGCTGAGAGCACACCACACAAAGGAAGGGAAAAATTGAGGCAATTGATTTACAATCAGAGAGAGTTGATTTCTAGTCAGTGGGTGGGAATTAATTGGCAAAGGTTAAAAAATTAAATTATGGGGTAGAGGTTAATCATTCTTAAATTAAGTCCAGTACATACTGAAGTCCAGCTGACTGCAATCACTGACAATTGCTCTTTAATTTGATTATATTATGTATTTTAATACTTCATAATGGCACAGATTTCAAATGGAAAGTTAGAAACCATAAAAAATAAGATTAATACTATCTCTAAATATATATGAATCCAGTAAGTTCAAATGCATTCCTAATATATTGAGCAGCTTATAGCTCTCGACAGTTCAGTTCTTTTCCCATATATGTTACATTTTCTTTTGGTAGGAATATTTTTCTTCATTTCACAAATAAAACATCTATTTTTATCAATTCCTTTAGTGAAATTTTCCCTTTTAAGATCCTGCTGCCCCTTAGGAACTCCAGAAGCTGTCAATAACTATTAAATCTTTGTGGGTTTTCTGTTATATTATCTCTCTACCAGTAAGTTGCTCTGAGCTTTCACTTCTCTAGTGAAATTAAAATGCTCAGTGACTTTTGACAACCAGGTAGGATTAGGAATGCCTTCCAACATCAGCACCAAAGTTTATAACTGTATACCGGCAACTAAAATCCAATAAAATTCAAATCATGCCTTAAGGATTTGCTAAGTGAAATGAGCACTTATGAATATAGTGAAAAAATATATTTTCCAATCTTACCACTAATATCAGGTATTCCTGAATAAACGGTGTTTTGACAAATATCATGTCTCAGTACACTGCTGAACAAAGACTAATTAACTACAATTACATAGGACAGGTTTCCTCAGAGTAGTGCAATCAACACCACTGAATAGTTCTATCTTGCAGGACAGGAATTAACTTGAACAAAACATCAACTATAAATGGTTGGTACCAAGATTCTGAGGCCAAAGATGATCAGTAGGATTTTACATATAGAAACAACACAAAGAATCTGAACCAGGGTTGAGATGACAATAATAAAAGACTGTGACCTAGAATATAAAGGCAAGGCTGTAAACAGAGAAGTGTGCCAAGTTAGGAGTTAGAAAAATAAGAATTAGATTGAATACTGTATGATAAAGAGGTAAGGAGAGCACTTCAGAATGAACATCATGAGTTCTAAGAGAAAGCTGGGGTGCCAGGTGAATGTCCTGGGGGGAGTGTGGGCAGATTAAAACACGCATGTACAATATCCAGTTGAAATACTAAAAACTGGAAGGAGAGCATAAGTGGGTGAAGTCTTTAAAGATATTCCAGGCCTTTCAATATCTTGTGAGATCACATCAGTGAAGACTGAAAAGGAAAAAAAAAAAAGACAATTACAATTCCCCAGAGATAAGTAAGATTCTCCATAAGGGAACACCAAAGGTATATTAAATGAGGGATCATTCACTATAAAGAAAGTCAGAACTTAGACATTAAGAAATCATCAGAGTAATTCACCAAGGGACTGAATTTCAATTTGATGACAATATGTTCTTCCAAAAAAGTAGAAAAAAAGTAAGAAAACCAAAAAGTTTTTGAAAAAGAAAGAAGAGTAAGGTAAAGTAATACAACTCTGTTCAACAGTAAATACACAATAAAGTCACGATTCTTAGAGAAAAATTATTTTAACCATCAAGGGATTCCACAGTTCCCTTCCATTCTCTGTTGAAGCCACGTGCCAGAAAGCTTGGTCTTATCCACATCTTTCTGAAAGCACTGCCCATGCTGACAGAAAATCTCTTGTGTAGCTATCCAAATCAGTTGGGGTATGTTTTTATCTGTAATTTTGACTGGAAAAGCAAGAAATACTAGACAATTTAAGAAACCCAGAAACATAAAGGAGGATCAAGATGAAGCAATAGCACAGCTGGATTTGATATCCATAATCAAAGATCAGGATGCCATAAAGAAAGAAGGAAGTAGAAAGTTTTTCCATGAAAGAGAGCATGGGTTAATAAAATGATACTGAAATAAATAATCCAGGATTGAGTTAACAGAATGAGATAAAGATGAAAGATGTCTTGACAAAACATATTTTAAACACAATGTCCAGAAAATTTCTCAGTACATAGGGTCTCAGGGGACATATATAGGAGGTACAGTAATATTCTAACTAACGTTTCGAAAGTTTGAAGAATAGAAATAATCTTTTATTCTCTCTCTTTCACTCTCATGATTCATGTGTGAATTTGTACATATATATGCATATATATAAAAAAACTATGTGTGGTAGATATGTAAGATATGTAGTTATTTTCAATCACTGCTTAATATCTACTAATCTAATATCTTGGTCATATTATAATACAATCAATATTTCCAATTTGATAGGCATTCAGGTTGTTTCTAGTTTATCTCTTTGTTATATTTTTCCCCTTACAAATTAAACTGCCATAAATATCTTGTGTAGGTATTGATTCTATTGGTGCTTGTATTACTCTAAGATAGATTTCCAAATTTTTCAAGTAGGGATAAAATGACACAGAGGCATTTAAAATAAAATTTGAATAAATATTGTCAGATTATCCTTTTAAAGATGTGTTTTATTTTCACCTCTGTCAATCAGAGCTGACTATCATTAAGTTTTTAATTGTTGACCATTTGAAAGGTGGAAAAATAACTCCCCCTTGTACCTCGCAAACACTAAAATTTATTTAATTGTTTTATTTCTCTTTCTAAAACAATTAGTGTGGTAATGTGTCATTTGACACATTTATTAATATTTACATTTCTCCTTTTCCCTACCTAAATTTTGCTCATTTTTTTCTCCTCATAATCTTGTCCTCATTATTTTATCTTTTTGTAGTGGTGATCTGTATCATAGTGACAGCAAACCTTTTTCAGAAGAGTGGCAAACAGATAAGCTCAGTCTATGATGTAACTTTTTAAACATTTACAATATATATTTTTTGCAAGTATCTGTTTCTCTTTGAAGTAGGTTTGGAATCACATTCATGTAAAATGCTCAAACTTTAATTTGAGCACTTTTCCCTCATACATAATATCTAATAAATTCAGAAGCAATCTTGTTTGGTAAATTAGCCATATATTTAGTGTTAGATCTAAAGGAAAAGTACATACATTTGTCTCTCATTCCACAAATTCCCAACAAATTCCCAATTCTCAATTCTGAAGTATTTATAGCATCTTGACTTCTCAAAGAAAAACAAAATGTTTCATCCAAAATTCATATTCTTGCATATGTAAATTCTTTTAAAGAGAAAAAGTCAATTGTACATCAAGTTAAATATGCATTTTTGTTATTCTAGTATTTACTTCTAGTAGTAAAGATAGAAGGCACTAAAGTTCTATCAATAGCACACGTTTGTCAGGTGTGAGAGGGTTAAAACATTAAACTATTTCCAGCTTTTAAGGAGTGTCATCATCTGTTGTTTCTGTTTCAAAAGTGGCTTATTTCACCACAAGTGAAGTGTTAGAAATTATAGCAGAAAATTTAGGAACAGATTCTGGCTAACTTCTTTTAAATAAAAAGCTAGCCAAAGGAAAAATTGAATTCTTGATGAGTTTAAAATAATACATTTTTAGAGGAAATATATTTTGATACCTTAGAGCATTGGTTTTCAGTGCTATGGAATACAGTCCACAGACCAAAGGCACCAGTATCACCTTGCATTTTTAGAAATGCAAACCGGGCAACACTTCGGGTGCACAGAATCAAAAATTAGAGGTAGAGTCTATCCATCTGTAATTTAACAAATCTTCCAGGAGGTTCTCATGCAGTTTAATTTTTGACGATCACTGCTCTACCCCTCTTAGGAGTTTTCAATTGGCCTAGCACTCAACGACCGTGTGTGTGTGTGTGTGTGTGTGTGTGTGTGTGTGTGTGATATTTATTATAAGCAGTTAATTTAAATGACCAATATGTGGCTACATAATTTTATTATAATATCTACTGTAGGATAAGTGATGAGATAAAAAGAAACAATGGAAGAAAGACTAATAAAGCAGGTATTATACTAATAGGAGGGAAATTTGGGAAGTGAATGGAAAGGAGACAAGAGATTTTTGAGATATTTAAAAATTTTGGATTTATCTTAAAATTATCTATTTCCTAACCTTTAAGAATACTTAATGGAACTTAGGAAAACAAAACCCCCAATACAATTTTCTCAAGAAGAAATATATATGGTGTATATGTATATTTTCATTTACTTCTAATGTTTATATAAGTGACAGCCTTGATTGTGTCCCTCCTTACTTGTCACACCATGTCCCAGCTGTCCACGTGCGGTTTTTGTCTTTCTTATAAAACTTTAAATGCTGATTAATAAATTTGTAAAACTTGCCAACATTTTAACCTGCATATCTGAATTTTTCAATATACACATATGATATTACTAATTCCCTTATTAAGTTTTTAGAATTTTTATAGTAGCTAGTGTAGGAGAAAAAAGCACTCAGCATCTGAATTCCTTATTTTTTCCCCTCATCTCCCTGGCCCACTTTAACTGAAGAGTAATATACTGTATATAGAATTACATGATAAGAGATGAAAGCATGTAAAAGCTAACTGATTTACTTCTTGATGTGTAGGGAATATAAACCTTCCATAACTGATGCCAAAACAGAAAATAAGCCCGTGCTAAAGGTAACTAAATTTCACTCAGTGTTATTGCAGAGCCCATACTTTGTGCTGTGCAGGGCATGGTATGCAGGAGAAGTACAACTGAACAGCAAACACATCTTGGCCTCAGTTGGTATATCAATATTTTTTCATGGAAATTTTTTGAAATGGCCTTTAAACAGTACTGATCCTAACTATATAATATTAAATATATGTATTTTGTATTTATTTGAGAGAGAAAGAGAGAGAGAGCACAAGCGGGAGAGGGCCAGAGAAAGAGGGATAAAGAGAAAATCCCAAGCAGGTTCTAAACCATCAGCCCCAACACAAGGCTGGAACTCACAAACTGTTGAGATCAAGACCTGACCCGAGATCACGAGTCAGAGGCTTAACGGACTGAGCCACCCAGGCACCCCTAAATATATTTCAGAGAAACAAAAAGTTCTATGAAGCCAAAAGCCAACATTTAATGAAGAAATATTCATAACTAATATTCTGTAAGAAAATTATAAACTGTAACAAAAATTCCACATTATAGATCTCTATTATATGTCATGTAAAATTTTTGAAAACATGCTTTGGAAGACATGTAGTTAATGTCTTTTAATGTATTCTAATGTCTTTAAAGTGAATGTGTCTTTATCATTGCATATTGCCATAAGAAGAGTATCTGGCATATATGAACACTTTATTAAACTTAAAGAATGAACCAGACTGATACATAAAATTGGTCAGTAATGATCTCCACTGTGTAAAAGGCATTTCAAAATTTGCATACCCCAAATAAAATTTATTTATGACCTCATATGGGCTCCTGCATAAGTATGTCACATATTAGCAAATGCCACCAACTATCTAACTAATTGCTGATGTCAAAACCCCAGGGATTATGGCTATGATAGAGAAGCTTTTACCATATCAATCTTGTGACAAGAAAACAATAAAAGATAATGAAAAGGAGAGTCTGCTATAGTAAATAGATAGCACCTGAGAGAATATTTTCCAATATTCTGAGGAAAAAAATCTGGAAAGTTCACTGAAGTAAGATCCACATGTTGCAAGAGGCTTTCCCAAGTCCTAAGTTCTCTGAGCTGGATGGAGGCTGTGAAGCCAGTCAGAGCCAGAGCCAGAGTAGGAGACTTTTTAATCATGTCTTGAATCTGACCAGACAAAATTTAAAGTTCATACTTACAACACCACCATAGGTTTTGGGGTCAAAATTTTGGAGCAAAAGTAAAAATACTAAAGACAACCTGACAATTTGCACCAGTTTTTCACTTGAGACATTTATGGTTTTTAAGCTGTAGTATGAAAGAGGCAAAGAAGCCAAGAAAGAAGAGGCTAATAAGCTCAGTAGAGCTTGAATCAGTTTGAAATAGCTGAGGAAAGGAAGGATGTAGTTTAAGGTCTGCCATGAGGGAGGATTTCTAGTAAACTATGCTCACCTTGAGGGGGCAGGAAGGATAGGGTGAGGACTAAATAGGGATAGATCAGGTATCATAATTAGACATAGTTTGCAAGTCTAAAGAAACTAATCTCTTACTTATTGAGATTATTGTTATAAGACTAAAAACACTATCAAAATAAGGCAAGTATATTATAAATAATATTATTAATAACTATCCTTCATGTGGTAGGGAAAAGTAATCAACTGAAAATATTAAATTGTATTTCATTTGATTGCTCTACCAGCTTTTGTATTATTCTCTAAATGATAATTATTTTTAGTTGGCATCTTTTTCCTAAGCAAAAACAAGAGATATGTGTTTTGAGAATCACAAGGCACTAAGAAAATAAGTTCATTGACAAGATTATAAAACTCAGAGTTTTATAGTTTATTCTGGCCTGTATCAGTCTTGTTATAAAACAGACTGCCTTCGTTCTTTTCCGTTATTCATTATAGTAATGTGAAATAAGTTCTTCAAAATTGAGTAAACAGTTCATATAATTGATAAATGAACACATAAGTACTTTTAATTTATAAATTTCATTTTTCATTTGATTAATCAAGTCTTTTAAAAGTTTTGATTATGCTTATTCAATTGCAAGAGGAAAATTAAATATATCAATCCCATCTTCTTTCCCTGTAGCATTTCCTCATTATAAGGGGTAAATTTTTGTTCAGTATGAATGCAACCACGCCACAGTACCCATTAAAAATAATGGAAATTGCTCATCTAATTTGCCACTGACCAATGGAAAATTTTTCCCATAAGGGTAATGAAATGCATAAAACTCACTGTGGGAGAGAAACTCATAACAGACTGCTTTCCTAGACTTTGGGCACCTGGAAAAAAAAAAAAAGAACTATGATCTTTTAAAACTGTTTAACTTATAACTTGAATATTCCAGGAGATCATTTAATAATATATTATACATATAGAAAAGGAAGAAAAGCAAAATTTGAATCAAAGAAAAATGTAGACAAAAAGAAATAAATCATCAAAACTAGGAGTGGAAAAACAACGTAAAATTGCTAAATCACATAGAGAAGATCATTTATTTTATAATTTCCTTGGTTGGGGCTTTCCTATATGATGTATTTTTTTTCTTATTCAAAGAGAGATGGACTGTCTAGAATAAAAGTACTATAAGACATTATCCATAACACAAGAATTACAGGATTAAAAAATTATGCAATACTTTATTTAGAGACAATATAAAACACAAAAGCAATTGCAATTGTTTATATATTTCATGTTCAAATTCATCTATCTCAGAAAATGAACAATTTCATATTTAGTTTTCTGGAACAACACAATAAAATATTAAAATGATAAAACCAGAATTTTAATTATAATACCATTATCTGGAGATGAGTTGAAATTTTAAATAAACGGAGCCAGTTTTTTCCTCAAACTTCTCTTAGATCTCCTTGTCCCTTCTAACTTCTTTCTAAAAATAAAAGTGAATATATTTACATCTTAAATATACACAGCTTTTTGTGTATCAACTATATCTCAATAAAGCTTTAAAAAATAAAATATATTTGAAGCAAAGGTTATTCATACTTTACCTCACTTCATGCATATTATAGTTTAAAAATATAAAGGAAGAACAATTTGTTTTACTTTTTATCGACCTTCTGATCAATAATCATTTATTTTTGTTGTTATTGCTAGTGTTGAGGGCCTCATGTATTTCCAATGACTCAGCATTGTTTGTTTCCTCAAATTTCTAATGTGTGTTATTTGTATACATCTTCTGTGCAACCTCACTGACACTAAATGAGTTCAAGATCTCATCTCGTCTTGCCTATTTATTTTTTTTTTTAGTGTTTATTTCTTTTTGAGAGACAGAAAGGGACAGAGTATGGGTGGGGGAGGGACAGAGAGAGAGGTTGACACAGAATCTGAAGCAGGCTCCAGGCTCTGAGCTGAGCCTGACATGGGGCTAGAACCCACAGACGTTGAGATCATGACCTGAGCTGAAGTTTGACACTCATCCGACTGAGCCATCCAGATGCCCCTTGTCTTGCCTATTGTAATAAACCTCTTAACAGACTACCCTCTATGAATGTTCTTGCTTTTCAACCATCTTTTCCATCAAAATCAGTTAAATAAATAGACAAATAAATAATTTTTTGAGAAAGAGAGAGCATGAGTGGGGAGAAGCAGAGGGAGAGGGGGAGAGAGGATCTTAAGCAGGCTCCACATCCAGCACAGAGCCCTATGTTGGGCTTGATCTCCTAGCCATGAGATCATGACCTGAGTCAAAATCAAGAGTCAGAAGCTTAGCCTATTGAGCCACCCAGGTGCTCCAGAAATCAATTAACTTAAAAGTACAGTGCAAATCACTGATTCTTTTCTGTTGGGAAAAAAAAAATCCTTATTATACTATATTACCTACAATTGGGCCTTCCACTCTACCTTTCAAAGTCATTTTCCAATGTAAATTCCTATGCACACCCCCACCCCGGGTTTTCCTATTTCTACGAAAATCCATGACTGTGTAAGCATCCAAGAATCATTCTTTTCCTCAGCCTGAGATTTTTTTTTTACTTTGTCCTCAGAATTATACACATCTTTAATATTCATGCTGGAAGTTCTATTTCTTTTTGGGCTTAATCATTTTTTCTAAATGAAACTGATCATCACTTACTCTATATTAACATGTTCAAATACTATTTTGGCCTTACTTTTATGATGGCATCAATTTTATACCAGCTGATGTAACATTTGATTATTTACATGCCAATGGCATCTGCTACATTCCCAAATCTTGGTGGAGTGACACCATGATTTCTTCATTGACACATTCAGAGCTGCTATCAGGAATGCGTGGGCAGTGTAGGCAATCAATTATTGCTCATTTGATGTCAGTAGATGTTTTTCCCTTTCCATTCAGTCCTATCAAAGATCCTTCTCCATACCATGCTAAAACATCATTCAATGCCTGATACAAAAAGACTCCAAGAATTCTAAAGACATTCCCTAGTGAGAAAATCTAAAAAAACACTAGCCATTCTTTTTATATATGATTTCATGCTTCAATGTTACTTTGTGTGTTAAGATATTTCATTTTATCAGGTTGATGGCATTTAGAGTAAAAATATTTTTTTCCTTTTTAGCAATGGTTTGCTTAAACTAAACATGAAGGAAAGATGAATATAGATCATGCACTTTGGAAATATGGTAAAATGTTCTTTAAAGAACTTAGTACTCCAAAAGGGAAAGGCTACTTCAGGGAGTTAAGCTTTTCTTTCTGCCTGTGGAGAACAGAACTGTGTTCTATGGCACACAAGAGCTTTATATACCACCATCCACCAACACCCCTGAGCAAGAAATACTTCTCTGGGTATCTTATCTTTAAAGTCCAGGTTCAAAAATGTTTTTATCCCTTTAAAATATGTTACCCTTTCAGAAATTAAGGTTAAAAATAAAATGTTTCCTTCCTAAATGTCATTTATTTTTTTTACCATATCCATTACATACAATAATCAAATATAAGGCAGTAAGTATAATCAATGTCTTCTCATTCTACTTTTAGTAATTATTTTTATAATTAGAGACTTTGACTTCCTTATGTATGCTTAGAAACACAAAGAATAGATTTTAATTAATTAGAACCAACAAAAAATCAAAATAAACTCAATCAGTTTAATTAAGCTGACTCTATAACCTAATGCAATGGAGTTACCATTAAAAAATAAATTTTACCCTGATTAAACATGTACTACTAAACTGTATTATTAGTCTTGTGCGCATGTTCCTTGAAAATAAGTGTGATGTGTGTTATTCATTAATTATACAGTAAGCCAGTTTTGAAAATGAGGAGACAGATGGGAGTGAGAACATATTCTGAATAAGAAAAATGCTTTTTCTCTCAGTCTAAGACATGATATATCATTAGAATCAGTCACAACCTCTCCTAGCTTACTATCAATGCATTACATGTATTAAGAGTTTCATGGCCTTAATACAATGTGATTTTATTAGTACTAAAAGAATTACCTTTGAAGTTATCTTCAAATTATCACGATTATAGTATTTTAATGTCAGTGAATAAAGCAGATTATAAAAAATTAAAAGTAATTCTATACATTTAACAAGAATATAGATTTATATATTTATAATAAATGTGTAATATAAATAATATGTTAGATTTAATGTTTGCCTGTAGTTTTCTTCATGAAAAAAATCATTCTTTAAAAGTAATTAATTAGGTATCAATTTTTCTGCTCTATTTTATTCTATGAGGACTAATGGAATGTGATCCTATGGTTTTGCTTCTGAAAGGAACTTTTTATCATCATTTCATCATCAGCTATACTGCCTGTATTATAGAGATTATTATTAAAGTCAGTATTTCCTGAGATCACTTATTCTCTAAAAGTTTTTCTGCACTGCCTTCTTCTCAAGAAGTGAGTATTTCCTTCTAAATCCCCTGATGGGTCTCCTGTTTGTGTAATCGTCAACAATTGATACCTCAGTGACTCTTCTGTTGCCCTGATAATATCATTTAGTTTCATAGCCATTAGAGGACAACTTTTGCAGCATTTGATGCCACTTTTATTATATTTGCAGCAATGAAGAACCACTGAGATTTTTGTGAGTTCTTTACATTGAGTAAGTCTAAGCAAAAAAGACTGTTTAAACATTATTTTTAGATTTTATAATCTTTCTATTCCTTTGAACTGTTTTGATATTTAAAAAAATATATCGGGGCGCCTGGGTGGCTCAGTTGGTTAAGCGGCCGACTTCGGCTCAGGTCATGATCTCGCGGTCCGTGAGTTCGAGCCCCGCATCGGGCTCTGTGCTGACAGCTCAGAGCCTGGAGCCTGTTTCAGATTCTGTGTCTCCCTCTCTCTGACCCTCCCCCGTTCATGCTCTGTCTCTCTCTGTCTCAAAAACAAATAAATGTAAAAAAAAAAAAAAAAAAAAATATATATATATATATATATATATATATATATATATATATCATGGCCAATATAAGCCAAGACTATAACCACAAGCCACATTTGCCCACTTAATTTAAATTTAAATAACAGATTAAATAAAACTTAAAATGGTTCCTTGATCAAATTAGCCACATTTGAAATGCTTAGTAGTTACATGTGGCTAATGGCTACTAATGGACAGCACAGACTGTAAAGTATTTCATTGCACACAGATCTATTGAAGAGAGCAGATAACAGTTAAATGAGAATGTAGAATGTAAATCTTCTCTTTAGCATCTCATTACACTTAGATACTCATACTTAACTTACCATCAATTTTAATTAATGTTTTAAAAAGAAAAATACACTCCCCTCCAAAATGGGAAACACAAAATAAATGGTAACAATGATTATAAGCTCCCACAGGCAGTGAGTATCACTTAAGTACCTTCTTCCTTGTTACTTATGAAGTCTGTAGTTATATGTTTTAGACACATTTTAGAACATTCTGCTATTCTCCCAGCTTTCTCACAAAGCTGGTATGACTGGCCTTTGCATATGGGTCACGGAATTCTCTTTTCCATGGTCTGTATGTAAACAAATCAACTTCTAATTGCCATCAACTTGCTTCTGTATGAAGCAAAGAGAAGGAAGAGCCAGTCTTTATGCATTGCCCCACCTCCAATAGAATAGCTCAAGGTCAAACTCCAATAAATCTCACTAGGAAGTTAGGGTGAAAAAACAAGATGGATTGGGGGTATCTTTGGGAAATCTGATGTTCTAATCCTTTTTTGTCTCCACCAAATGGTAAGGTGTGAGTTTGAGGCAGTGTCTGTACTGCTCAGTGCCAAGCTGTCAGCTTTAATTTCTCAGTGCTGTCAGAACACATTTTACCACCACTTCTTCCTAACTCCCCCCACATCATTTGTTGCTTCTAATCTGCAATAAAATGGAAAAATGGAGAATCTAACTTTTTAAGATTTAACAGTGCAAATAGAGCTCAGAGTGAGAGCCTCTTAAGTGCAGTGTTCTGTGGTTCCATTTAAGTTATTCCAATGCTTCATACACTTTCACATTTCCCACTGCCCTCCAGAAGGTTTAAGTTGATGGACATCTATCCTAGAGTCCAATGCATGCTTTACATTACATGGTATTCAGGTAAGTACCTTGTACAAATCTCCTTAAAAATAAAAATAAAAATAAAAAATAAAAAATCTCCTTAAAATCAGAAAGCCTGTTAGACTTTGATCTTTTAAAAATATTGCTCCAGAATCTCAAACCCTCCTAACCATCAAAGGAGGAAGCCTGCCATGTATACCAGCGAATAACTCCTTTATCATATAATCAGTCAATCTGATTTCCTTTCACCTACTCGTGTTTGACCTGCACTGAAAACTAATGATGCAAGTAAAAACTGGAGTTAACAGATGTGAACGCTCAACCTCAAAGAGACTTCATTGCCCAAAGTCACACACTTTAAGGGATGGAACTTGAATTCATATTCAAATTTTTAGTAGATTATGACTTGTATATTTTTATAATTTCAACTTGTTCAGAATAAAATTCTAGGAGAAGCAGGAAGATTAGAAGGAATTTTTATCATGAAACATTTTATGTAAGTGAATATTCTAAATGAACAAACTTTGTCCCATCAGGTGCCAATGATTTATTTTAACTTTTTTTTGATAGAAATTCTTCCAAAAGGCAGAAAGTACATTTCACTTCCTTCCTCAACAGAGGACACAGCACATTATGTAGTCTTTTTCTTGATGACTCATCATCATCATTATGTATCTCCATTCTTGTTCTCTGCTAAAACACACAGCACATTTCTGCATATGCTTGGGAGTTTCTGTATTCCTCAATGTCAGGCTGTCAGCTGTAACTTCTCAATGCTGTCAGAATGCCTTTAACCAACACCCCTCACTACTGCCTCTCACGTCTAATTTGTTGCTTCTAATCCAACTGTAATTTCTAACCTGCAGTAAACTAGAAAAATAGATAACCCAGATTTTTAAGATTTATAGGCCAAATACAGCTCAGACTGGAGGTGGATGGCCTGCTTTAATTTCGGAGGTTCTTGTAGTTTCTTTGCATTGTTCATACTTCATACACTTGTGTGTTTTGCTGTCATCCAGAGGGTTTAAGAAGATGGAAATCTAACCTGTAGTCATTTAGAGGTGATTTACAGTGCTCTTCTTATGCAAGGTGTCTGTAGGTATACCACACAGGCATTTGTAAAAATATTTTGCAACTATTATCTTGATAGTTATATCAAACACTGTAAAGTGAAGAATGTTGCATTTAATCTGCCAGTAAATCAGTTAAGAGAGCACGATTTCATTAAACCCATCTCCTGCCATCTAAAATGAATAAAACACCTCTTTGGAGTAATACACTTGTCCTGTAATTTAAATTATCTTCCAGGTGAGTAAATCTTCTAACATGAATATGCCCTTAAAAGCCTATGTACTTTAAGAATGACCTATGGATTAAGTCTTCTTGGGAAACTTTCCACGCCAATTTGTCCTTTTCATAGTCTGCCAAATTTGTGTAATTCATGAGCATCTTCTAAAATATCTACTTTATGTCCTTTTTTATTCACATTTACTGGAATATCCAATTAAAAAGTAATTTTACATTTTCTGTAAAATTCAAATATTAATGAAATAAATAAGAGTGGAAGTGTTATGTATTCCATATTGAAGAGATAACCACATTATAATGCCTACATTCTACACATTTAAACCTAAAGAGGCATGTTTCTATAATTATTTCTCATTTATTTTTTATCTTTTTTATAAGAACATAAAAAATTTTTTAAACAAAGCCCACTATACTTCCTTTAAGAAAACATCAGTAATCCACATGTGTTTATTTTTAAGGAATTGACTTTCATTTTAATTGGAGTGAAATCTTTGGGCAAGATTGTATCATTTATCATTCAGAAACTTAAGTAAGACTTCCTTTGTATTGGGCCATGATGTCTGTCTTCACACCTACAAAATAAATTGTATATAACCAGATTGAAAGGCCTACCCTAGAATGTATTATCTAGATACAAGACTTGATCACCTACCCTGTTATCCAGGTTGAACTAATAGGTAGATACTTGATCTGGAGGCAATTGTGGAGAAAGAGAGAGGACTAACAAAAAATCAGGGGCCTTTTAACATCAATCTCAGAACCACCCTCCTATTTAAAGTTTGTGACTTCGCCGATCTCGCGGTCCGTGAGTTCGAGCCCCGCGTCAGGCTCTGGGCTGATGGCTCAGAGCCTGGAGCCCGTTTCCGATTCTGTGTCTCCCTCTCTCTCTGCCCCTCCCCCGTTCATGCTCTGTCACTCTCTGTCCCAAAAATAAATAAACGTTGAAAAAAAAATTTAAAGTTTGTGACTTCTTTTATGCCAGCAAGAGATAGTATTTGAGGTACTCTGAAAAAGTTAACATTAAATCATCAATCAACTCAGTCCCTTGTTTAAGAATAATTTTGACTGAAGCTGAGAAAGAAGGGATAACGTATTGGAATGTCTTTTGTCATGCTGCTCAATACACACACACAAATTAACTTCTCAAAATGAATTTTAAGTATTAAAAAATTAGCCCAAATATGCTTCTATTACAAGAACAGGCAGAAATAGACCATGAGCATATAAATGAGCACTGACACTTGGTAGTATATATATATGTGTTTTATAAGTTTGGATAAACTTAACCACTTATAAATTATTTTGAGTTATTTATATCAGTAACATCTGGATAAATGGTTCAATGTATTTTTTTATTAAAACATTTAATTTGACAAAATTTTGGAGAACTTTCCAAGAGTTAAGTTCAAGATTATCTGATTAGAACGATGTCTTTGCTGTCAAGGCTGTTATTTGTGCACTTATTACAAGAAAGATTTGTATGTGTTGTTCTAATTGAACAGAATGAGAGAGATGGGAAGAAAAGAAGGTAGTGTATGTGCACAATTATCTAAGTCTGCACTGCGTTTGATGTCAAGGATAGGAATGGTAAACATGTATGTAGAAAACACACCTTTTTAGAGTATTTTTCCTCTTTTTTTTGTACATATCACTAAAGGTTTTTAGAGTATTTTTCCTCTTTTTTTTTTGTACATATCACTAAACTCTGAGACTCTATCAGAGAAACCAAACAAAACATTTAAATCCTGCTACCTCTTAGGCTGAAAAAAAACCACAATATTTGCAAATCACATATATGACAACAGACTTATATCTAGAATATGTAAAATCTTATGAATTAAAGAAAAAGTGGGGATGCCTGGGTCGCTCAGTCGGTTAAGCTTCCAACTTTGGCTAAGGTCATTATCTCATGGTTCGTGAATTCGGACCCACATCAGGTTTGACACTGACAGCTCAGAGCCTGTAGCCTACTTAAGATTCAGTGTCTCCCTCTCTCTCTGCCCCCCACCCACTTGTGCGCTCTCTCTTTCTCTCTCTCTCAAAAGTAAAATTGATAAACATTTTAAAAAATTAGAAAATGAAAAAAAATAAAATATAAATAAAAAATAAGTAAAAAATTAAAAATGGGCAAAAGATATGAACAGATGTGTGAAAAGGTTTCAACACCATTAGCCATTAGGGAAAAACATATTAAAAACACAAGACATCACTAATCACCTGTCAGAATGATTAAAATTCTTAAAAAAAGTGATAACATTTGGCAAATGTTGTCAAGAATGCAAAGAATCCAGGTCACTTACATCTTACTGGCAGGAATGAAAATTACAGCCTCTGGAAAAGACTGGTGGTTTCTCATACAACTAAACTGAACATGGGCTTACAATATGATCAAACAATTAGAGTCTTGAACACTTATCCCAGAGAAATGAAAACTTCCCAATCACACAAGAATCTGAAGAAGAATGTTTACAGCAGCTTTTATTCATCATAACCCAAAACTGGCAATAACCCAAATGAATTTCAACAGGAGTATAATTAAACTACAGCACATCCACACCATGAAATGTTAGTCAATAATAAAAAAGAATAAGCTCTTGATGCATATAACAACTTGGATAGATCTCAAAGTAATTATGAGTGAAAAAGCTAACCTCAGAAGATTTCATTTAAATAACATTCATGAAATGACAAAATTATGGAGATGGGAAAAAGATTAGTGGTTCTTAGGGATTAAGAAGGTAGGAAAGGAAGGATGGAGCTGTGGCTATAAAAGGATAACACAAGAGATCCTTGGATAATGGTAGGTTGAATCTACACATGGAACTAAATACACACACACACACACACACACACACACACACACACACATAAAACTGATGAAATCTGAAAAAGGTGGTGGATTATGTCAGTGCCAGATTCCTGGTTATGATATTGTATTATTCAGTTCCATAAGATGTTACCATTGGGAGAAATTGGGTACAAAGTACAATGCTTTTCTCTGTATTTTTCTTACATTGCTTATGTATCTACAATTTTCTCAAAGTGAAAAGTAACAACAACAACAAAAAGTTAAAATCTTTCTGATTCAGAATTCTAGTTAGTTTCTATCAGCTGACCCAGGGTTGGTGCTAAAGTAAAAAACTTTTTGCTATCACTGATCTGGTTGTAGAGACAAATCAAACAGTGCAGGTTAGTTGTAAATTGGTGTGCATGATGCTAATGGCACAGGGTATAGGCTCTGACAGTAAATAAAGCTGT
Organism: Acinonyx jubatus; assembly: GCF_027475565.1. Taxonomy (NCBI): domain Eukaryota; kingdom Metazoa; phylum Chordata; class Mammalia; order Carnivora; family Felidae; genus Acinonyx; species Acinonyx jubatus. The sequence continues at coordinate 89,702,080 of NC_069385.1, read as the reverse complement.
GAGTAAAATTGCTGAGAAGATTTCCTTCCCAACTGTCTAACTGTGAATTCACCTATGTCTTTTAAGACACAGATTCTTCAATTACAAAATGTATAAAACAGAAATAACAATACATATAGCACTGTGTTGCTATGGGTATTGTACAAAATCTCTAATATAGAACACACACACATGCACACGCGCACACACACACACACACACACATATATATATATATACACACATGCACGTAAATATATATATACATACATAAAAAATTTAAGTTACTATTTTTATTATTTCTACTCAAGCCACCTGGTATCAAGGGGATCTACGGGAGGTACGTATCATAGTAAAATTTTACAGAAGGAGACCCAGTTACAGAGAGAACTCAAAGCCAAGGAAGTGGAAGGAGAAACCTAATAACCAGAATATGAAATATGGAAGAACACACTGATAATAAACTACACATTGACAAATTAGAGAAAAGGAACCATATATAATTATGGGGATATTAAAACCAGAGCATCAATATTAGCCATGCCAAACCACTGAGATATATATTTGTTGCTCTCATCTTTCTTCACCTATTACAAAAACTGATGTACATGTTTTGGTTCAGGCTAAGCATTCAGATTATGCTACGATGTCGTAGGTTCTAGGATGGATCATACAAAGAACAGAGTTAAGGGAGCTGATAGGTATGATAATGTGTAAGTATCACTTTAATATCAAAGAATAAAAATAACATTAAGTTTTACATGATAATAAGAATGCAATATGATATATAATTATAAAATTTCATATGTAGTACTTTTGTGTACAACAAAGATTTATTGGTATTTCCCATTTTTACATATGTCTTCATTAGGAAAATGTTTGCTATGATTTCATGTATAAAATATTTTTAAACTGTAAATATGTTAGCATTTACATATAGAATATTAAGTGTTCTTAGGTGTTGGCTTAAATCAGAGTGCACTCAAACAGTTGAATACTGATTATAAGATTTCTGAATTCAACCACCACATGGTTCACTCTAGAAGTATGGTTACAACTGGCACTTGACTCATAGCACACACATTTCAAGTAAGTGTGAAGTTGGTCAAAGAGGTGACAATATATATGCACTAGAATTGATGTATCGGGGACTTTGATTTCACTTTGTCATCACCAATTTTTTTCACTAGACCCATACTTTTCCTAGCTTTGGCTTTCTAAGAAATCTAACAATGAATTCCTAATTCCTAATAATTGCCCCTGCAACAAGAACTTTTTATTCAAATCCTTTCTAATAAATCGGTTGTTTAACTTAACTGCTCATTTATTTATTCAGTTTTTCTTCCATTCAATGTTGATTCAGACTAATTCAAGATTTGCATTACACTTAACAGCAAGGAACACTTACCATTCTTTTATTTAAGGTGGAATCGCCAAATAGATGACAAAGCATTTTATCCCCTTCTTTACATCTTATTTCGAGTTGGAAGTGATTAGAGCAAAATACTTTGTACTTTCTGATGTAAAATAAGCAGATGAGATGGCAGGTCCTCTCCCCTGAACTAATTCCAAAAGACTAGCTCTTACTTGTTTGGGGATCACTGGCTCAAGGAAACCATCATGTATTATTTGGGGTCTGATATGATGTCTCTCAGAAAAGTATACCCACAAAATTCAGAAAAATTCTCTCAATGAAAATGATGGAAAAATACAAATTCAGCAGCTGGTCCACTCCTGCCTCTGGAAGACAACAGGGATTTTCACAGCAGTTGATATAAGCTGGTTCCTATCAACATTTTATTAGATAACCTTTGCGATCTTTCTGTTCTTCGTGTTCAGCGAATTCCCTAGTCTTGGTTCATTTCTATTTACATTTGGCATAGGATCCAGGACACTTTAATTCTTTTAGATTGGTCAGCAAGGGATCTTGTAATGTTTCTCCTGTCCTATCCACATTCACGTACCTAAAACTTCTCAAATTTTAATCAGAATATGACCACTAGGGATTCTTGTGAAAATTCAGACAGTCATTTACTAGGTTTGGAATGAGACCTGAGATTCTGAATTTGTTACACATTCCCAGTAATATCAATGGTCCTGGTCCACAAACCACATTTTCGTTGAAAGAGTAGAGACACTACCCTCTGAAATGATGCTATGATTGCCTGAGTAGGGGAAATTAGGAACTTTGCTGTGGCAAAATATATTTCAAATTATAAGCATGTCATTTTTTCCATATTTTCACTCTTTACAATGATGATTGGGTGCTTCTAAAGCTATTTTTCCTGTTTCCAGTTTATATATTACTAACATATCTTGTATTAAAACACCTGCATAACTTAAGGAATCATATATACTCAGTGATTAAATTTTAAAAGTAAAATAATAAAATAATTATATTGTTGAAATACAGCACTTTTTCAGTGTTACTGAGGTATAGTTGGCAAATGAAATTGTAAGATTTTTTAAGTATTATAACTGTACATCGTGATGATTTATATATGTACACATCGTGAATTAATACATCCATCATTTCACATATTTTTATATTTTTGTGTATGTGAGAATATTTAAGTTCCACTCTTTAAGCAGATTTCAATTATATGATAATATTATCAATATAGTCACCATTTATACTTTAGGTCCTCAGACTTTATTCATCATATAGCTGAAAGTTATGGTGTTCATTTTTCATTTCCTCTTAGAGAATAATACTCTAACTAGCTCAACTGTAGTTAACTTTGTTGTGCTATCTATATTTTCAATTATATGCAATATTTACAACTACAAACAAACCAAAACAATACAAATATTTTATTGTGTTTTACTACCACCTTAAAGCATTCAAGAAAGATACCAGCAGATGTGGCCTACCCCTACCGAGGTCCAGCCTTTGTGCTGTATTTCTGAAAGGACAGCACTAGGACCTAGGGAAGAACTGTCCTTTCCTGAGGCCTTGCTCCAGGATAGCACATCTGACAGGAAGCTGAGAATTTCCTTACATCCCCTGCCTGGGGAATAGAACTTCAAGTGCTGTTTTAGAAAAGAAAAGGATGAAAAATATACAATAGAGTTGTTACAGTGTTCTCTTATTATTGTTTTGTATTTTAGGCAACTGGGGGTTTAAATTTATAACAGATATGAAATTTCTATCTCAGGGTTTCTTTCTTTCTTTCTTTTTTATACAGCAGGATAGAGGAGTTTTCTTCATTTGTTACTTGTACTTAAGTTCACAAACCAATATTCTCTATAGACCTCATTGAACTTTTTATGCATTATATTGTACTTTACAAGTTGATATTTTGCTTTTCCAAAATGCTTTTCCATTTTATAAGCCATTGCCATTTCAGCCTGTCAATTTGTTAGTCTTGAAAGTGTTTTTAAGCATAAGAATAACAGGTGCTGGTCTAATTAGAAGTTTCAACTTATGGAAATAATTAAATATTAAAGACATACTCAAAGATAGGACTTTGAGTAGGCTCCAGAAGAATCTTTTCAAATATAATCTCATTAATTAGAGACTCACGGGATATGTAACATGAAATATAACTGAAATATACTGATAAATATGCATTATTCAAAACTAAATCGTGCTTGTCCAAACATTTATTATTTTTGTGTTATGGAAGCTAGAGATGTTATAGTAAATTTTATTTCAAAAAACAAAATAAAACAAAGTGAATGCAGCATCCAGAGCTTTCTAATTCACTCCTACTTAGATTCTACTTTGGAAGGATGCTTTTAAATATTCAATAAATTAATAGAGTTTCATGCTACTCATTGAATTTTCTCAGGCATCTTAAAATATAGAAGGGGATATATCAGGTATATATAATAAATTATTAGATGAAACAAGTTAGAAAATGTGAAGGATGTTTAAAGAAACCGATGTCAATCTGCAAAAGAGGAAGAGATGATTGCTATGTAAAATTGTAAGGAAAGATAACATGAGGCAGAATCTTCTGATCAATTTCCTGAAGGGAACAGAGAATACAAATAGCTGAATTAAGGAATGTAAAATTCTGGGTTGAGTAAACACACACAAAAAAAAATAGTGTGAAGACATGAAAGTCCATGTAGGCTGAAGGATATAGGAATACAATGATAAGAGAATTCTATACCTTTTAAGCTGAAGGTTGGGAGGAGGATTTTGTAAATAACTAAAATAGGGAACAGAGGAGGAGAACAAGTTTCAGAAGGAAAAGAATGACTCACACTTTTAATTATGCTGAATAAGATAATGATTTTTATTTTCTTTTCAGTCCCAATCAATTTATGCACATATACATGACTATATGACTATATCCAAAATGTGTATCTATGGTGAATACCATTTGATTTTAGCCTATAAAACAACAAATGCAGTTGACAATTTCGCCAACCACCCAAAACTCTTTTTTTCTTTATTTTGGAGTCTGAATAGAAAAAATGTAATCATTTATTAGAATACTAAACCTCTCATTTTTACTCATATCCCACTTATCTTTTGTCAACTGGTCTGCACAAACAGATCCTGAAAAGAAGCACCAAGATATAATCTTTTATACAATGTGCGCAACTCTGACATTTTAATGTCATCTTATTTAAAAATGCATATAGAAGATAATGCTGTATTTTAAAATTTGAGTATAAGAATATAACACCTGGAAGAAATAACTTAAGAGTAGATCATTGAAAATTCTCTCCTTAACAAAAAAAAATGCTGTTTCTTAAAAAATGAGGGAATATTAAGCAAGCATGGAATAAATAATTAGAACATAAACATTTTGTGGGAGTTAGGCAAACAAATGGGATATTCTTTTTGAAGCAATTAATTTCCTAGAGAAATGAGAAAGATCACTTTTCTCTCTTTTGTAATTGAATAGTGAGTCAAATAAGATAATCCTTTGAATCATGCTGTTTTCTTTTTAATTGGTCTATGAGCAGTTATTAAGAACAAGGCAAGAATTGAAATACATGAGTTTTATGAAGAAAGTATCAACATAACAAGTATCCAAAACATAGAGGTACATCTAATACGACAGGATGGGATAAAGTAGCTCTGCCATCAGATTGACTAAAGCCTACCTCCTGGCTTCATCACTTAATGAAGTGTGTGAATTTGTGAGAATTTGTAAACCTTCCCATGCCTTATTTTCCTTATATACTAAGTAAGATAATATTATCTACTTCACAATATTACTGTTAGAGCTACCATGTATAAAACTTTTAGTTTTGGTAATTCCTGAGTGGATTTTAAACCCTGACCCTAGCAGGGATAGGAAATTGATGCTGTAAACTATGAAACTCCAAATAACAATCATGTTCAACATAGAAAAGCAAAACAAACACAAAAGCAGATACTTTAGATATAATGTGGACATCACTTCTAGGATTCCCCTAAAGACTTCTTGCATTATTAGTGGCTTGCCACCTATCTAAAAAAGGAAATCTGTCATTTACACCCACAATATGGCTTGCCACCTATCTAAAAAAGGTAATCTGTCATTTACACCCACAATATGGCTTCCATTCTATGGCTTCCTGCTGCCCAAAAGCTCGGTCATCTTTTTTTTCCCCTAAAGACATCATGTGATTTCCTGTCTGAATGCATTTATTCAAACATTTCTGTGATTTGGATAGCACACTATATTCACTATATTCACTAATCTTCCCCAAGACACAAACAGGACCTTTGTTGTGATGTCTTTCTGAATATTCTTATTCCCCTTGTTATTATCCTAGCCTGAAAATATATAGCATTTTATTGGTAATTTGCCACTAAACCATGTTCTGACAGGTGATATATGATGAAATGTTTACTTACATTACTAATTAATTCATTTTAAACTATTTATATGTACCAGATTTCTCTTTACAGGTTCAAAGATTACTTTCAGAGATTATTGCCAATGAGTGATCTTGGAAAAATTATTTAACACAATTTTTTATCAAATTTTATAAATCATAAAACTGAGACCCAGAAAAAAAAAACTAAGTGACACACTCAAGGTCATATAATTGTCATTTCTGGGATTCAAACACATGTCTATTTGTGTGTAAAGCTGATACATTTCCATTTATCATTGCCTTTTAATAAAAGTAAGATGAAATTTAAATGTGATAATTTGTATTTAAATCATTTAATTTGTGGAAATTTCTTGAAAGCAAAGCATTTGCACAGATCACAACTCTTAAAAGAAATTTCTCAAACTGCATGCAGACATATACTTCATACAAACGACTGTTCTACCATTGCTACAATGAAGGAGAAATATTTATGTGTGGCGCATACTTATGATTAATGCATGGCCAAATGCCAAAGCAAGCATTACCTGTTCTGTTGGTTATACACATGTATAAAGGAATTGGGGGAGTGAGAAAAGAGTATGGCCTTTCCCCCATATATACCAAAAAGGAGATTATCTCTATTTTATTTATTTACACTGAGAAAAGAATAAATCCCTAAATCTAACTGTGCTGTCCAATATGGCAGCCCCTAGCCACACATGGCTCTTGACCACTTGAAACATTGCTTAACTAAATCGAGATATATTTTACACACCAGATTAGAAAAATCTTAGCAGAAAAGCATGTAAAATGCTTCATTAATAATTTTAAATTGATTGCATGTAGGAATGATAATATTTTGTATATATGAGATAAAATAAAATATATTAATAACATTCATTTCACCTTATTAATTTTTTTACAGTGATGCCCTACAATTTTTTCCAGATTTCAATTTTTTTCTTCCACAAATACATTTGTTGATTTCTTTGTTATGACTGTTGCTATAACTCTTTTTGTAATTTGCAGCAATAAAATAATTTTAAACATGAGCAAATCCCTTTGTATTCAGCAGTTTGAAAATTATCAGAATAATCATTTTCTTTGTGCCAAAACAGCTACATTAGTTCTGAAAGACCTGTGTTCATCATTATTACCTCTTGAACATTATTTTCATTGTTCATCCAATGTTCAGAAAGATTGCTACATAGACAGTTCATAAGATCAGAGCTTCCAAGGCTGTACAAAGAGAACATGCCACTTTCATTGGTTTTGACTGATAGAGTTTCAGAGAAGACTTAATAATGGTATCCAGTAGAATTAAGTAAGGGTTTTTTTTTTTTTTTTTGAAATTACACCTGGCAAACAAGAGCCTCAAAAGTAATTCTCTGAGTTTTCTACTTAAATAATAATAAGTCCCCGTCAATAATCTAGACTTAGCATCAGATCATAAACATGCTTTAAAGAAAACTTCCCCCCACAAATGCCCCCACAATTCTTCCTTCAAGGTATTTTAGTGCAGCATTTAATTTTCTGTAGAATTTAATAATTGTAAAACTTTAAAGTTTAAAACCCAATATTCATGAGTTATTTTTGCTTCAAAATAATAAAACCAACAAAATATTAGCAAAATATTCACAGTAACAGAAAATATACATTGTCTTTCAAAATTTGTTATAAAATCATGATAGACTCATCACTGGAAATCAGGTTAGCTAAATACCTCAAATTCTGAATTCACGTTAGTATTCTTCAAAGATACTATTCAATCTCTCTATCAAAAAAATTTATTTATATGAAGAGTGGTAGAAATAAAAGATGAGAATATCATTATTCTCTGAAAAGTAAAAACAAAAAGAGTAATGGCTTGGAAGAAAAATGCATGAACAATAGAATAATTTTTAATCCCAAGAAGCCAAATGATGTGGAAGATGGGAAAGAAGGCAGTTAGATACACTTTCTAAAATTTCCCAAGTAGGAGCCAAATTTAAGCTATATCTACATAGTTTCAAGGCTGGCTTTAATTCTTTTAGTGATTATTTTAATATTGTATCACCAGTGCTTTTGATGAAACAAAGGACTATATATTGTGGAAAACATGCACATCAACTATTCTAAGCCAAAACAAGCAACAGGAATCAAACTTTGATAGTGAAGACGTTTTAAGAACTTCTTAATAAATTTATTTATTATAAATTTCCTTAGGTTTATTCTTAAAATGTGTTTCAACTTTCTTATATGTTTTCTATAAATAGCAGAGTATGATAAAAACAATAAAGACCAGACAATACATATCAAATAAAAACTCTCTTAATAGAAAGCCTTGTGTCATAGTTTATTTATTTTGTTGTTGCTGTTGTTTATTCATTTATTTTGAGAAAGAGAGATACCACTAGGTGGGAAGGGGTGGGTGGCATAGACAGAGGAGAGAGAGAATCCCAAGCAGACTCCATGCTGTCAGCACAGAGCCCAAAGCAGGGTTCAGTCTCAAAAACTGTGGGATCAAGACCAGAGATGAAATCAAGGGTCACTTAACTGCCTCAGCCACTCAGGCACCACAGAGTTTATTTCTTAAAACATAAAACTAGGTACATATTACAACCAATGAAAACTTAAATATAAGTATTTCATTCTACTAAAAACAACATGTATTTTTCTGTAAAAACATATTTCTGTGTTATGAATTTTCCTTATGCAATTAGTAAAGGAGGAATGTGTGGTAGTTGCTTTGATTCATAAACCACTATTTCCAAAAAACTAATACTTGGGGCCACCAAGAAACAATAGTCGAAAGACAAGAACACTAGAATAACTGAAATAGAAAACAGGAATATTCATCTCAGTTTCTTCCCTTTGGGAAGTTAGACTTTACTTAAGCTCTGGCTTTGATTGGTTTTTCTTCAATTTTCCCATATATTTCTTGAAATGTTTCATATCACTTTAAAATATTTTACAAAATATGATACTAGTTTTATAAGAATTACCAATGTTTCAATTTGAGCTCTTGTTAAAAAGTTACTTAGATGTTAAGTGGTCTTCTCAGGTACTCTTTCCTCAAGCGTTGGTATAGCAGAAGGGTTACAGGATCCCTAAGAACCATGTAGTGGGAGACTGTGGAAATGACCATGCCTTTTGGAATCTTACAGGAAAATCTGATAGTCAATGGGAAAGGTTATAATCGCTCCACGACAACAAATATATTGTCAAAATATTTAAAACTATTAATGTCAATTAAAAGTGTACAAGGAAGTGAAAAAACAGTAAAACTGATCTTTACATATGCAATATAATTGATAAAGATGAGGTGAATGCCATTGCATACTCATTCACTGAGAATTGAAGTGTTATATTTCTATATAAAAAAGAAAAGAATAGTTTGAACAGTGCTTGACTTCTTGTAATATAATTTATATGAAGCAAGCATGATTTCTATTGTTTGGAAAATTGTCATACTCTTTCACGTTTGGATTAATTTCCAACATTTTATGTTTTGAGCTTTCAATATAAAATAACTCTGAATGTTCTTTTTTTTTAAAACATTTTTTTTTACTTTTATTTGTTTTTGAGACAGAGAGAGACAGAGCATGAACGGGGGAGGGGCAGAGAGAGAAGGAGACACAGAATCGGAAGCAGACTCCAGGCTCCGAGCCATCAGCCCAGAGCCCGACGTGGGGCTCGAACTCACGGACCGTGAGATCGTGACCTGAGCTGAAGTCGGACGCTCAACTGACTGAGCCACCCAGGCGCCCCTCTGAATGTTGTTTTAATGTGTCATTTTTGCTGGCATTTTCCTCCTTATCATCAGAACCACTTTCTTCATTTACATTGGTTAAGTTTACCTTCATTAATTCTTCCAGTATATCTAGAGTCCATTCAAATGGAGACAATGTCAGTATTTCCATCATTGGCACTTTCTCCTGTAACTTCATTTATGTTTGGTATAAATTTCCCTTCCAGTGTTATTGCTTTTTTTTTTAAATCTACTTTTTGGACAATTCCATATTTCAATTACCTATTTTTGTAAAACATCATACGAGTTTGTCAAGGGGAGACAAAAAGGCAACACATTACAAGCTTTGCTGCCTGTTTGTAAAATGCTCAGGGCCTATCACTGACACATTTGGAAAGGAGTGAGTGATTAGTCATTGATCATGAAATGCATTTTATTTACATAGTGATTAGTGGACTGCAGCAGCCAAGTTTGTACTTCATGCAATTCCTCACAGTTAATATACTGTGATTACTAAAATTTGAACTGAGTTGTTGGGGGACTGGTGTTATTTAACTAAACCATGGTAACTGAAATCCCCACATATTCGAACTATGCAAAATGAGTTCTATCCGTGTGTGTCACAGCAGGATACTTGTATCACCTGCATAATATTTTAATTCTCTTACTTCTACTTGATCAAAATATCCTTTAAGAAGAAATAGACTGAATTGGAAGGCAAATGTATTGACAGACCAGCTGTTGGAAACCTTTGTGTGAAATGCTAAGAATCTAGAAAAAAGATCAAGCAACATTCTGGTGTAGGGGTTGGTTGGTATAATTTTTGCATTTCTGACATCATTCTTCTATTTTGAAGCAGTTATTGGAAACTCTATTTGAGAAAATAACAAAAATTATTGAATGACACATATTTAATTATTTCATATCTTTCTACCTATTACACAATTAATTACATATAATATCTTCTGGAGTATATGATATGACTAATTCTGTGGCTATATTAACTGTATTACATAATTAATTTACTATTCGCCAGTTTTGTCTCTATAGAGAATGTAGCTTATAATACCAAATAAGTAATAACATCAACAGCAGAAAAATAATTAAATAATAAATGATTAAATAATAAATAACTAAAAATACAGATGTTTACCTCAACCTTTATGAGTATTTTATATACATTAAGTCATTACTCTTTACCAAAACTCTAGAAGATTAATATAATAATAGCCATAGCTGACAGATGAAGAATCCTAGAGAGAGAGGATAACTAACTTGCCTAAAGTAACACACAAGAAGTGGCAGAGTCAAGATCTGAACCTACGATATCTGGTTTCAAAGTCCGGCTCTTAAACTTATGTCCATAAATGTAATATAAATCTGCACCTGTCTTCCACTGCTGGCATTTAATCCAGCTACATCTGTGGCCAGCTCTAAGTATACAGAGCTCTGTGGGGCCACAAGCTGAGTATGGCATGTTTAATGCTGAACAAAGGACTGAGTTACTGCTGAGCAAAATAATAAACAGCACAAATTAACTAATATTACTTGGAGAAAAGTGAAAATCAATAAAGTAAAAATGGACCAGTGATTTTGTGGGTCACCGTTTGATGGAATTGCCTTCCTTTCCTTTTTTTATTTATTTTATTGGTTCTCAATCAGGATTAAAGTGCTTTGGGCATTTCAGGAACGATAGTAGATTTAGAACTGTTTTCATTTTGCATCTAGCAGTTGACCTTTAAAGCTTGTTTCCTCTTGGAGTTTTTGTTTTCCTACCCAATTAGGGTTGCCAGATTTAGCCAAAATCAACCAAAAAAGGAAAAATAGTAAGCTCAATTAAATTTTCATTTCAGATAAACAATAAATACATATACATAGTCAAAGAGTGGTTAATAAGCATTAAATAATTAACGTTAAAGCAGTAAGTTCCCTCATACAGTCATGATGACCATCAGTAAACACCATATAATAATTGCCATCATTATGTTTTAAAAGAGCTTGATATAAACACCTTTTTTTCTCCTTCACATTCATTCATGGAACAGAAAAAAAATATCTTAATGTTTGCCTGAAAAAGTGTAGTATTAGGTTTTTCTGACACTTAGAAAATATAACTGCACAATTAGTGAAGAAATCTATACCAGCGAAAGATATACTAATTGTCAAATTACTGTAAATTGTAGTATGCTTGGTAAAGGAAGATTTTCTGACCGTGAAACACATTTTTTGCCATTAAAATGATTTCTGACTTCTACCCTGTTATTATAAATTCATGAACATTACTTCTTCTGCCAGACATCCACAGGGTGGCAAATGAAAATCCCACAGAAAGCAATCTTTAAATTAAGACCCTGTCACTAAGTTCCAAGTTTCATCTAAAGGCCTGGAAATTTCTTTTCTTTCTTTTTTTAAAATGCTTATTGATTTTTGAGAGAGAGAGAGATTGAGAGAGAGGACCCAAAGTGGGCTCTGCACTGACAGCAGAGAGCCAAACGTGGAGCTCGAACTCAGAAACCATGAGATCATGACCTGAGCCGAAATCAGACCCTTAACCAACTGAGCCACCTAGGCACCCTTGGGCTTTTCTTTTTAAACTGTGATAAAGAAAATTACAAATCTTTTAAAACATTAGAATTGGTTAAAAACTATCAATGAGAGAGAAAACAGCTAAATTTATTATGTGATGTTTAATTACAATTACCATATTTTTATTAATTCCATCAACAACCATCTGTTGAGACATCCCCGGTTGAAGTTATGCAACTTTGACAATAAATTGTTTTTACTTTTCTCTCAATTTTTTTCTAATTACTACATGACCAAAGGAAGTCTTTTCTTTTTTTAAAAAGTTCACATTCAGCACCTTTCACCAAAATTACCTGCAAAGTTTAGAACTAAACCAACCTTCCACATCAGCTTATTTGGGATATGCTAAACTGTTTCCAATGTAGTAAACCCAGAGAGTTAACTTTTAGATATTTCTACAGTTTTGTTACCATATTTATCAGTATAACCTGCTCAGATTTTGATTAATAGTGAATAAATGCAGATAAGAATGGTACAAGTTGACCACGTCTAGTTCTTAGAAATAAAATTTATAAAATACACCCATGCAGAAACATGCATTATCATCTATGGTATCTAGAACAGAAAAAATGACTAAAGAATATCTATGTTTTAAGAACATAAAACAAAAGAGATAGATCTGGAATACTATGGATAAGTATATAAAATACATTCCCTTCAAAAGACAGTAGATGAGGGGCACCTGGGTGGCTCAGTCGGTTAGGCGTCCGACTTGGGCTCAGGTCATGATCTCGCGGTCCGTGAGTTTGAGCCCCACGTTGGGCTCTGTGCTGACTGCTCAGAGCCTGGAGCCTGTTTCAGATTCTGTGTCTCCCTCTCTCTCTAACCCTCCCCCATTCATGCTCTGTCTCTCTCTGTCTCAAAAATAAATAAGTGTTAAAAAAATTAAAAAAAAAGACAGTAGATGAAAAGATATCTGAATTTTTATTTCTTAATATTATGTGCAATTTCATTTACTCTCAAATTATTACTAATCACTTTTGAAGAAAGGAAAAAAGAAAATTGTTTTCTGACCGCATGATGAGATGGCAGAACCACAAGGTGGAAACAACAGGGGTCATTGAGTCATAGCATGAAAGACAAGCACCTGTGAAGACTTATCTAATTCTCATCTGACAAAAATAAAACTGTGTTCAAAGTCACTAAGGTTTAAGGGTTTCTCAATTCCTCCAGTACAGCTTATTATTTTAACTACTAGGGTCACTTTTCTTTTTCTACAAAATTAGGTATATTTCAAAAGTGGTAGAAAGAAAATATAACTAAGCACATTTATTTTTAATTCCTCCCTCCAATCATTTTTACTATTGTGGCCATACATTTTACTTTTACATGTTATAAGCCAAAGCTAATTATCATTAAGAGTGGATAAACACAAGAATATAATGTCTATTTTTTTCATTTCCAGACCTTTCCATTACAGCATAGATTCAGATTTTTGTCCGGTATCAGAGTCCTTTTCTGAAAAAAGTCTATTTAAAAGTGCTTGTGGTATATGAATTCTGGCTATGAATTCTCTCAGATTTTTATTATCTGAAGAATTTTTTTGGCCTTCATTTTAAAAATATGTTTTTGCTGATTATATAATTCTAGGTTGACAATTTTTCCTTCCTTTTGGTACATTAAAGATGCCATGTCATTATCTTAAGGTTTGTGCAGGTTTTTTTGGTGTATTTACTTATTTTTGAGAGAGAGAGAGAGAGGGAGAGAGAGAGAGAGAGAGAGAAAGAGGATGAACATGGGAGAGGGGCAGAGAGAGAGGAGAAAGAGATAATCCCAAGCAGGATCCATACTGTCAGCATAGAGCCCAATTTGGGCAAGGCTCCAACTCACGGAACTGTAAGATCATGACCTGAGCCAAAATCAAAAATCAGATGTTTAACCTATTAAGAAACCCAGGCACCCCAAGGCTTGTAATGTTTCTGACAAGAAGTCTGCTATAATTCTTATCCTTATTCTTGTGTATGTAAAATGACTTTTTCTCTTTAACTTTCTCTTGCCTATAAAGTTGTTTCTCTTTATCTGTTTTCAGAAGTTTGACTGTAATTTCTATTTATAGTTTTGGAGGGAGAGGAGTATTCATCTTGCTTGTATTATTCTCAGCTTCTTGAATCTATGCTTTGATGTCTTTTATTATTTATTCATTCATTCATTCATTCATTCATTCATTTGCAAAATCTCACCTTTTTCGTTCCAATATTATTTCTGCTCTTTTTGGTCTCTTTTCTCTTTCTTGGACCCCAATGATACAAATTTCAGAGTGTATGAAAATTTCCTATAATTATGGATGCTCTGGTCTGTTTTTGCCATGGTGGTATGTATTGCTTGTTTTTTTTTTTTGTCACTTTTTTTTTCTCTGCATGTTTCATTTTTCATCAATTTTTACTGACCTATCTCTAAGCCTCCAATTCTTTCCTCATCTCTGTTCAGTCTACTGGTGAATACACTGAAGGGATTTTTCATTACTTACATTGCATTTTTTTTTTATTTCAGAATTTTTATTTAGCTCTTTCTTATATATTCTTTTTGTCTAATGAAACCCCCCCAACTGTTCATCCATGTTGTTTATCTTTTCCATTACAATTTTAAGCATATATTCATAGTTATTTTAAATTTCCTGTATGATAGTTCAAAAATTTGTATAATCTGCATCTGGTTAAGTGTACTCCTCAGGTATTCTTGCTTTTTGTGTTTTTGTTTGCTTCTTTGTTGCTCAATTAAAGTCAACATTGTAGGAGGAATAGAAGACAGAGAAATTAGGAGTATTTACTTCTGGAAATAAATAAGCTTCTTTTGTCACTTAGCACTGTGTTAATCTACTAAGTAGTTGAGCTGTGTTTATCTTGCTTATATTTTTACCTTCAAGGCATCACAGTTTTCCATGTTTGAATAGTGGGACACTATTGTCTTGTATTAAGATAGTATTCGAGATGTTAAATAATGTGATTTAGTCTTTGTACCTCATCCTTAGATTTCAGTCATTCCTGTTTGCCTGCATCATGGAAGGAGTATTTCTCCACAATATTCTTTCTCCACCAGGGTAGACTCTTATTGCTTCTAGGCCTGTGGTGGGAGTAGTGAATTGTTCTCTTGTCTTCAACTAGTACCTGGTGAGGCTTTTCCTGACCGCCTTATTTAAAACCTCATCCCTCTTGTAATTTAATCTCTTCCTATGACTTTGTAAGCTTAATTTTTCTCCCTTGTATTTATCACCATGGGATGTAATATAGAGTTTGTTATTTTGCTTTTTCTTTCTTCCACACATTTTTCTCTCTGTTGTTGTTGTCGTTGCCAGATCTCTGAGGCCTAAAATGGTACTTGGCACATATTCAGTATTTTGAAGCCCTTATTGAATGAATTAATGAAATCTGGAGTCATTTGAAAATACTATGGGTTTCTTTCTATAAAGACCTGAACACTTTCATTCACAATAATAGCAGTGTAAAATAATATAGACAATTAAAATTTAGCTTTTATATTTTTTCCCTAATTGTTAAGGAGTCTCTGATGTTCTCTGAGTACTTTGTGCTTACTCTAATAGGAGAAAGCCTAGTAATGGTGGTTTAACTTGCAAATAGCCACAATAAAATGTAATCATCTTAATAGCTAGCAAAAGGATTTCTCAGGAAGAATTATATATCATGAAACAACATCTTGAAAAGTAGTTGTGTCAAAAGGTATAATTTCCTACCTTCTCCTTTCTTTTCAGGATGTGTTATTATAATGTGCCAAAGCTACAGAAGAATATCGGAGGCATTTGGGTAACAATTGTGGTAGGGAGAAGAGAAAAGAAGCAAACAAAAAGTGGAAGTTAAGATGCATCAAATGTGATCAATTATCAGAGTCCTCAAACTCTCTCAGCACATGGTGACAAATTCATATATGTGGTGGTAGAGATGTGAGGGGTTTTGGTGAATCAAGTCATGAATCACGTGCAAGATGGGGAAGAACTGATATGTAAAGGATACAGGGATAACCATTGAGAATCACTAGACTAGGGTAATGAAAAGCTTAGAAATTATAAGACCTCTAAAAAATTAGCAAACATCTTTGAAGGATGTCAAAATTCTAGAAACCCTCGATTGTGGTTTTACATCCAGTTTCACTAAGATGTCAGGTAATGAGGAACACCTCAAATGACTTGTGGCTTAAACTCATGCAGGATATAAAGGCCAAAGAATCTGAGAAGGTACAAATAAATCTCATAAGAGGCTCAGCAGCAATTCTAGAAAAAAGAATATAGA
The DNA here is from genome assembly GCF_027475565.1 of Acinonyx jubatus. Lineage (NCBI taxonomy): Eukaryota > Metazoa > Chordata > Mammalia > Carnivora > Felidae > Acinonyx > Acinonyx jubatus. Next base: position 89,685,775 of record NC_069385.1, on the reverse strand, counting down.
GTTGCAGAAGGCAGCCTAAACTTCCATAGTTTAACACTGGTGTTAAACATAAATCCCTGAGATGTACCTCCTGATTCCCTAATACAGTATGTCTGAAGTGGAGTCTAGACATTTAGTTTTGCAGCTGTTGTTGAAAAAAAAAAAAACATTATATAAGCTATGCCATAGAAATTAGCCCTGACATTTTATGGAGTGAAGTGGTGTGATGATTAATTTGTTTTAGAAAAAAAGAAAAAAATTAAGGGATGCATGTGTGGCTCAGTCGGTTGAGTCCAAATTCGGCTCAGGTCATGATCTCACAATTCATGAGTTCAAGCCCAGCATTGGGCTCTGTGCTGACAGCTTGAAACCTGGAGCCTGCTTTGGATTCTGTCTCTGTCTCTCTCCCTGTCTCTGTCTCTGTCTCCCTCTCCCTGTCTCTCTCTCTCTCTCTCTCTCTCTGTCTCTCTGCTCCTCCCCCGCTCATGTTCTCTGTCTCTCTCTCAAAAATAAATGAACATTAAAATTATTTTTAATTAAGTGATTATCAGTCTACCATTTTGAATTTCCTTCTCAAGTTATGATGGTTTGGGTGATGATGATCCTCTGACAGATTGCCCTCAACTAAAATCAAGTCAATTCTGTAAGTGCTCTGAAAGTGAAAAACTGATATGGATTCATGTCTCTTAGTGAAACTCATGCTGGGGCAATTCATATTGAAAATGTGCATTTCATGTTCCTATTTAGCTTTCAAAATTAAGGTTCATCTACCATAAATATGAATCAGACATCACCTGAAGATAGAGCAGAAATTATTCTTGAATAGATGTTTTTTTTTTTCTCTATTTGTATTATGTTGCACATACATATATAGCTTCATAATCAGGGACTCATTCCTTTTATAATATTTTGTACTGAATTTATAGGTATAATTTCTCACTACTATGGGTTTTAGAAGAGCATTAGCTTCTTGCAGGCTGCTATTCAGTAATATCAGGGAGCCAAATCATTCTCAGTTAAATCTCCAGTAGAGGTAATCCTCCCTCATTTATCTAACTAGTAAATTGAAAAGAAAAAAATCCTATAACCTAACAGCATGAAGATTAGGTATAATGAAAATTTGCCAGACATTCGTATAAAATGACAAACGTTGGTTTTCTCAGATGCTTGGTTCCCATTAACTTTAATATAAATTACTCAAGACAAATGGCAACATTTGGCATGTTTATCACTACAAATCGAGGAGTTTGGTGTGTCCTTACTCTGAAATACTTCATATACTTCAGGTAGGACAAAAAGTGGTCTGTTTGCTCAATAAATTTTCCATTTCTAAAATCTAAAAGTCACTTTTCTTTTTACTCTTTGACTCTGCCATTTATTTATGAAACATTCAATTCTCAAGTCTGAGTTTTGGGAGTTAAAATCTTATCATTTCATGCCCAGTGTTTAATTTTCATGTAGCAAAAAGAGTAAACAAACTTAAAAATAAGTTAATAAAAATTAAGCCCAATCATTCTGTCATTTAAAATCTATTAATATTGCCATGTATACTACAACAATTACACTTTCGTATGTTGCAACGTATTCTTATGTTCATGTATCAATTATGAGAACATGTAATTAGAAATAACATGTATTTTAGTTGACATAATTTGAAACAAGACCTAATATTTATAATTAAGATTTGGATAGGTAGTATCTTTAAGTAAACTTCTTAAATTATTTATTAAATTATAATAGATGGTTTTGTAATTTAAATACAAAATTGTATAAAGTCTTGTTTAAACACTGATATAAAAATGATAATTTTTTTTTTATGTACTGACATCTGGACAATTCCACTTAATAATTTGTGTAAAACTTTTAAGCAATTTTTAATGATCACAGAATCCTATGGAATATATTATGTGTTTATATATTCCTCAAGTACATAATGGAGTATGAGGATATGTAAACAACCAAGTGGATGCAGTTCTTACATTGAGAACAATCACTGTTCATTAGTAAACTTAGTAGTGCTTCAAAACATTCTTTAGGCTGGACTTTTCTGGAATATCTGGTTGTATATTCTTCTCTGAATATTGTTTGTATGCCATTATGCCCATTGTACCCCCAAATAGTCTATGGTGGAATGATCATGCTTCTTGGTTCAGATTGTTATACTACTTGGGGTGCCTGGGTGGCTCAGTTGGTTAAACATTCTGACTTTGGCTTAGGTCATGATCTCACTGTTCATGAGTTCAAGCCCTGCATCACACTCTGAGCTGACAGCGCAGAGCCTGCTTGGGAATCTTTCTCTTTCCCTCTCTCTCTCTCTGCTCCTCTCCTGTACTTTCTCTCTCTCTCATAAATAAACTTAAAAAAATTAGATTGTTATACTACTCAGAGGAACCTTGATTTCCTAATACATATTTCTTAATGTATTTATTTTACTTCAGAGATTTCACCCTTTACTTCTAAAGCTCTTGATGTCCATTTTCCTAGAAATTTCTGGACAGATCTGAATACTTAGTCAACTGCCAAAAAAAATCCTTCTATAGAAACTTTCCTCACAAATGGATTTTTTAGTGGTTGTATGGTAAGTGTGAAAAGAGTGAAAAGAGGTATATATCCTTTGGGAACTAAGAATATGTAGTTGTGATGCTCAATGAAAAAGTGTCTTCAGCATCATTAGTTATTAATGGTATCATTTTCTCAAATTATCAAAAACATGAAATGGATTGAGGAGCTTGAGGCATTTTAGTTTAAGTCTCCCAAGACCATGTGTATTTGGACTACATGCAGTCACGTTAACTATTCACGTTACCACACTGACACTCATGAAAAATGGCTGATAACTAGAAGCCATGATGACTCACTATATCCTGTGCCATATCTTCAGAATTTATTTTATAGATCCTAAAGCGTGAAAAACAAGAAATCTTGAGCTTAGTCAACTATGGGTATGGCAAAAGAGCAAATTTAAGCTTTCTGTTTAAGTGAGCAGTGTTAAAGTTAAACAAAAAACTTATACTTTAGAGGCTACAGAAATTCCAGTTGAGGAGAGCCAATTTTATAGTAGAGATTTAGAATTAAGAAAGTTTGAAAGAGGGAATAAAAATGAAAAAAAAGTCAAAATGTATATTTTAGATTACAACACCCTTCTGACATAATGCTAGCAGCATGCTGCAGTGTCAAAAATGTCAACAGGACAAGTACGGTGTTAACCCCTTTAGGAAAAAATGCCATTTCTTCCTATTTTGTACCAATACATCTCTGATTATATAATAGAATCCAGTGGGAAAATAAGATATTCCTTATAGCTAAATTTTCTGAAAGACTCCATTTTTTAAAGGAAAGGATTAAAAAGCCACACTGAGTAAAAAGTATGTTGCAGACAGCATCAGCCTTTAAAAATGGCAGCTTCTATAAGAAACTGCAGTTTGAAAGACAGAGCTGGTCACATATCACACATTTACCTGCTACTTACTCCTACATGTGAAGTACATAACCCTATTAGCAGCAGTGCCAACAGATCCTCAAACATAAAGGACCCTCATAGCCGTTGTGAGAACAATCAGACAGCGTGGTCCTTTTTCATGTTGGAAACCAGCATATTTCAGCTCTGCCATATTTGTAGGGGTTTTGGCATCTGTTCAGAATCTTTTTAAATGTGCAGAGAGTACTCTTCATTTCTTCTTCCATTACAGTTCTCCCATCAAACAAGCCTACATCGCTGAAGCCCAAAGGAATCTGAACCCTTACATGAAGATTAACGTGTGCTCATCCAAAAAGTAGAACTCCATGGCAGGCTTTGAACTAGTCACCCAGGAGTTATTACATGCTGACACTGGTGCCCTGGAGGCACACGCTCAGGTGGAAATGCAGCTGGCATCTGATTGTTTCACAAGTGACACTGAACTCTGATTTGAATGAGGCAGAGGTTGTGTATAAACCTGCTCTAAGAATGTCAGACTTGCAGTCATGAACTCTCGGCAATGACCCTCAGCAAAACAATGAGTTTGACTTTTTGCTCCCTCAGCAGTGCTTTGCTAGCATGCATTGTATTCCTGCAGAAGATCATCCAAATGCTGGTAGAAATGATGGACTCACTAGGAACCCACAACCCCCACGTCCATTTAACGGGTATTGCAGAACCATTTTACAGTGTGTTCCCACAAACAAAAGCCCTCCAACTGGTAAGGATGTATTCCAGGACAGAGAGCTCAGAAGGGTGGGAGACATGACACCATTAAAGTATACTGAAAACATTTTTTTTTGTAGTCTACAAGGTTGTCAGATAAAAGACTTTGAGTTAAAGCGCTGTTACGGCAGAGCTTGAGAACAGTATTAGCTGAGAGAGCTGTTTCGATGCTGTGATCTGCAATAGTATAGTCGAGTTCAATCTGTGCAGAAGAAATGGGCTCTCTGCAGGGTAAGCCAGCTACAAGCTGGGCTGGGTTCTAGCAGAGGCAACAGGCTTGGCTGAAGCATGAGCTTAATGTACAAAGTGTGTGTGCTGATCAGAGTTGGAACTGTTTAGCCAGCTCATTTCTCAGCAGAGTAATACAATCTTGGAAGAAGCATCACTTCAATTTGGAATGGAACTGAAGGGATTCATGTTTTCTGTGCTATCACACTGGTGATGCCCAGTCTCTCTCTTCTTTATTCCTCAATCCTGCTTCTTATGGTCTTCATGGGGAATGAGTGAAACTTAACAGGAACAATTCCACATGTGATTTATTATCATTATGGATTTTTTTAGCCCTTGTGATATGGTTAATTTTATTCTAGAGGCCTGTTAATAATAAAAGAATAAATGAATGAATGAGTGAATGAATGAAACTTTCCCAAACACTCTGATGTTGCTGTTCACCTATCCTAAATCTCAGAGTGACCTGAATGAAAGATAAGAGATATGGAGCCTCCCAGAGCAACTAATGTTGTTCCCCAAAGGGCATCTGGAGAAGGATGGTCTCATGTAACAAGCGCTACATCAATAAGCTCTAACTCCTATTTACAATTCTTATTGTCCCATTTTATACACCCCATTATTGGTTGTGTCCTTAAACTAGATAAAGTTGAAGCTAGTTTTTTTTCCCTTGTGCTCTTGCAAGAACACTTCATATACACCTTTCTACTTCATTAACCTGAATGTGCTATAACTGTGTATCTTTACTCTTTTTCTCACCAGGATGAAGGCATTCAGAGGACAGATATTATTTATCTTTGTATTCCTACAACAAACATTTTGCCTGTGACATAGAAGATACCCAATAAATGATGGTTGAATGAAAGCTGAAACACAAATCTAATATGCTCAAATGGATGTTATTTAGTTTGCCTGTCTGGAACTGCGAATTTCAAAGTATTTTTTTTAATTTTTTGCTCTTTGACAAGAGGAGCAATGGGCAGCATTAATTAATTAATCAGTATAGATTTATTACTGTGCATAGTCTACAGAGAGTTGTAACAGGCTGAGCCCCAGGTGCGGGGCAATGACTTGGCAGAATCCCTCCTGCTCCTATGTTAGTCCATCATCCTTCTTATCCAAAAAGGGAGGCTAATAAATTATAACAGCAGTGACAGCTACTTCTGCTCACTGTTTACCATGTCATAAGTTGTTACATCACAGGCACATTAAAAAAGAACTCCATAGTTTTCAAATCTTATAAAATATGAATCAACACACACTGTCTTTTCTTTAATGTATTATTTTCTACAAGCAGAATAGTTTTACTGTGAAAAAGAATGCAATTTGAATGACTCCAAGACAAAATCTAGATCAAAATAGGTCCCTCACTGACCCTGTCTAAAACTGCTATTTCAATATTCAATTTGAATTAGGGAAATGAAGTTTAAGTGTAACTGATATAGGACAGAGCTAATCATCTGAGACATTATCAGTTCCTAGTACCTTAGCTTGAGTTAGTAACAGAGATATGTGGGGTTGAAGGTAATGTTACAGATGATCAAACTTCAGTATGGAGAAGTTGAGTCTTTTTTTTTCCCAATTATAAAATACTGAGAGAGAGATAAGACTAGAACCTGGATATACTGGTACCTAATGCAAAATTTTCACTAATCCAATCTAAGTCCAGAGTAGGGTAAGAAAATTTGCATGGGATGTATAATAGGAATGTTCTGGTTTTTCCTTCTGGGTGGGTTACTTACTACCTCTATGATGTGAAATATCTGAGGGATGGTTTTCTCATCTATACCAAAAAGATATAATTGACTTCAAAATGTTTACAATTATCGAGATTATTTATATGAAGGTTGTTTGTAAATGGGAAAGCACTACAAAATATATAGTGTATTATCACTTCCAAAGCAAGAGTAGATGAAATCCAATTGTTCCCTTCTCCAGTGAATGCTCTCAATGTTGTCTCACTTTACCCATATAGCATTACATTTATTTATTTTATAAATTTCTTCAATAAGCATGAATCCTTCTGATTTGGTAAAGTTATTCAATATTATTGAACTCCATATCTTCTTTTTTGTAAAAATTTAATCATATTTTCTATGTCTTGGGTTTTTGTAAAACCTAAATTATACATGTTCAAAAAAGAAAACACAGCATGGTGCCCAGTATATAGTAAGAGCCAAAATGTTCTTCCTCTTCCTCTTGTCTTCTTTTTAAAGTTGCATTTATGGTGGTTGAGTTTGGGTAGTGTTGAATAGTCTCAGGTTCTTTCTGCCTTCCCAGAATGGTTCTGTATATTTGAGAGCAGGGAACATTTTTCCCGTTTCGTAAGTACTTATTGTCTAGGTTGAAAACCCATACTTAGCAAATAGAAATCAATCAGAAGTGACTTAAGCAGTAAATAAATTTCAGTAGGATCTGTTACTCTGGAAAGAGTACAGTCAAGGTACCATCTGAATTCTCCAGACGATAAAAGATGGGCATCAAGTTGAAGGAGATTAAAAAAAAAAATAGACTGCGGAACTGCTGAAGATAAATCTCAGACCTCATCTAATTTACAATTCGTCCTAGAAGATATTCCTACTGGATGCCCACAGGAATGTAAAACACAGACTTTTATGAATTAGGTAAGTTGCACTAATTCTTGAAAGTAATAATACATCAGAAAGCATCAGTGACTTTACAAAACTTAAGTTTGTTTCTTTCTTATATGTAGTCGAGTTTTAATATTCTTGCCTCAGCAGCTTTGCACAAAATTGTGACTCAGAGACCTGGGTCCTTGCCATTGTGTGACACTGCTTTCTGACAGAAGATTTCACAACCAATAGAAGATCACATGGCAGTTTTTAATTTCAGGCTTGGGCGTGCTGGATATTATGTGGACATCGCTGTTCACATGACCCACCCAAAGCAAGGAAGCTAGGAAATGACTTCCTGTGAGTCCACGAGAAGGATGAAACTGTGCAGGGAATATATACATTGTGTCTCCTAGAAACTACCCTTCCAGTAACCAAAGATTCTTTCATGGTAAATAAGCAGCCCCACCTGATTGCAAAAGTTTTGAAAAATGTGATTGTCCAAAGTAGCCAAGAAGAAAGAGAAACTATTTAGTGAACACATAGTGTTGCACGAGACCTAGAAGTAGAGATGGGAAGGACTTCCCTTTCTGGGAAAATTGCTGCTTATCAAAAGAATACGAGAAAAAAGGATAAGAAAATACACTTCTGCCAGCTATTGAGAAGGCATAGCATTAAGAAGGACAACCAGCAGTGTCTGATAATAAAAGGCAATGCTAAATTATTTGGTGTTCCTGAACAACTATTGTTTCATTCCTGCTTCATTTGATACATAACATGTTATTTTCTTGGAATATCCTTCCCTACTTGGCTGATAGGTAAATTCCTAATCATTTTTCAAAATCTAGTTTAGCCATCAGACCTCTATTAAGACCTACTAAAATTCTTTCTTCCCAAAATTCACAGAACACTAACAACATTACAGCCACCCCAGTTCATACTGCATTTTATTTCTGTATTTGGTTACCTGTTTCTTGTTATAAGCTCTGAGAAAACAAACTGCATAAAGATTTCTTTCTTTTTTAAACCCTCACAACTAGCACAGGGCCTGGAATATAACAGATGCACAATAAATATCTATTTCTGTTTTGAATTTTTAGTTTAGTTGTCCGATCATTGACCAACTTTCCTTATCAATCCACTGCTTCACACAAATTAAAAGAAAAAAAATTATCAGAGGCACCTGGGTGGCTCAGATGGTTGAGCATCTATCTGACTTTGACTCAGGTCATGATTTCACAGTTCATGAGTTCGAGGCCAATGTGGGGCTGTCAGCACAGAGCCTGCTTCTGATCCTCTGTCCCCCGCTTTCTCTGCACCCACCCCCACTCACACTCCATCTTAAAAGTAAACATTAAAACAAGAAAGTTTAAAAGAACATTTTATCAAATGATTAATAATGTCTTTTCTAGGAAAAAAATCTTTGCCATAAGAATTAAGATGACTAGACTATATGTGCCTCTTTTTTTTTAGGCTAAGAAAAAAAAAGAGAATATTGTAGGAGGAAATAAATGGTTGGAAGATTAGGACATAACTGAGCAAGGTGAAGTTGGAACATACAATTTTCAGTTGAACTGTACATTTAGCTACCACATCCACAAAAGCTGAAAGGACTAAAAAATTCCTTGAGACACATTCCATAAGCCTACTTAGTGTGCTATATTATAATTTGAGACAAGTACCTCTTTTTATCTATGATTTTGAACTTCCTATCCTCAGATCATTTGTTGGTTAGAGAAATTTTTATCTTAAAGTATTTTCATAACAACTAAAAGTCCCAACATATTCAAATTATGTTTGTAACTTCCTAAGAAATGATAGCCCACTGGAAAACAGAAGATTTAGAAATATATAATATATAATATATAACATATAATATATTATATACATATACATAATATATATTATATATAACATATATAACATATATATAATATATAATTCCTAATTTTCCACAGCTTGATACTGTGCAGGTTGTGAAAAATTGGTATTTTTAAGTAATTATGCTTACTGGGTCTGCTTTAGTTGAAAACATGGCTAGTTTATTTTCTTAGAGAAATATTATTCTTTGCATTATTGCTGGACTAAAGTGTCACCTACACTGTGCAAATTAATTCTGAATACTAATTAAGGTATTTTTGTATGTTTTGAGGATAAAGAACAAGGATTTCAAGTCTTTTTTGTTGGATATAAAACTATAAAAAGTAATAAGCAGTAACAATTAAGGTAAAGCTTGCTACTGATAATATAGTTTCTTTCCCTGCTTCCCAAAAGCCAACTACAAAACATCGAAGTCATTTCCTATTGCTTTGTCTTCCTTCAGATTATTACATTGGATCCACAGAGTCCCCCAAACACAAGATTGTTGGCATTGGTTCCTGAATCAAATTCCACTGAGAAGGAAAGATACCAAACAAGAACATTAAACTAAGAACATGATATTTTGATCTGATCATTTTGAGAATGCTGGCTATTTAACAGAATATGTTTGCCAGTGATTCTCATTTTGTGATATTAAATATAAACTATTACATTTTAGTTTTTTTATGGCAAATAAGTAATCTCAACACATATCCCAGATCCTCATCCATTCTTGAACTTCACTAAAACCTTAAATTTTATTTCAGCACCCCTTGTATTCTCCCCAGCTTTATCATTCACTGAAATCAGTTTCCTATTTAACATCATTCTGGAACAAAGAACCCATTTCCTCAGGAATGATTTCTGGCTCTCTTACTCTTCCTAAGTCAGTTATTCTTAACTTACATCTTGCCTTCCAGGTCCAATGGTTTCTATTGTGTAGGCTGTTTGCCTGAATATTAGTCTGTTCTTGAAGTTGAGTCCCATGATAGTGTTCATAGTCTTCAATCACAAACCTTCCAAATAATGATTTAAGAGTCTTTATGACTTTTTAAACCTTCCAAAAGATTTATAATTCTTAGGCTCTTCTACCTACTAAAAAATGTAATAACTGTCACTTTATTCATGTTGATTATTTCTTAGAATAAAATCATAGAAATTAACTGTACAGTCAAGTAGACATAATTTTAGGATTACTCATGTATTTTGGACATGAGTAATTCATGAGTAACTCATGAGTAACATGAGTTGCCATACAGAAAGGTTATATTTACCTGTTCATCTATATTTTCTTCCCACTTTTCTTTTTATGAGTTTGCCATTTAAACACATCTCTACTATATTGTATATTATTTTTCTAATAGCTGATGCAACTATATTAGTAAAACAAAATTATTTTAGGAAAAAAATCATTACTTTATGTGACACATATGGACAAGAGCTTTAATTTACAAGAAAGTTCTAACAATTATACATTTGAATGTGCTTAGTAATATTTCAAAATATATAAAGCAGAATTTACTGGACTACAAGAATATTAACAATTTACCACGATTTTAGGGATTTTATTTTATTATCAGAATCCCTATTCAATGTAATATTTAATATATCAAAATAACATATGTAATATTTATACCAGTTATGAAGCTTAAATATAATATAAATTCATCAATAGAATAATTTATTTGTTTCAGAAGTATAATATGATCAATAGCCTATATCTTTTCACAAAGTTATCCCACCCATTAATCCCCCAAACTCAATATTATTTACATTATTGATTACATTCAATCAGCAACTGTTATTTTCAGTCATATATTTAGCTAATATGTTTGGTTTAGTGCCCATATAAACAAGCACTTAATCAGTTTGCTTTCATATTCTAATGAATGAAATATACTTTTATCTGAATACCAATGGGGGTACTTCAACAGCTCTGCTATTACACACAATCTTTTCAAACAAGATATATTTATTTATTTATTTATTTATTTATTTTTATTTTTTAAATATAATTTATTGCAAGTTAGCTAACATACAGTATATACAATGTGCTCTTGACTTCCAAAGTCAAGAATCCCATGATTCATTGCTTATACATAACACCCAGTGATCATTCCAACATGTGCCCTCCTCAATTCCCATCACCTATTTCCCCCTCTCCCCCACCCCTGACATTAACCCTCAGTTGGCTCTCTGTATTTAAGTCTCTTATGGTTTGCCTCCCTCTTGGTTTGATACTATTTTTTCCCCTTCCTTCCCTCCATGGTCTTCTGTTAAGTTTCTGAAATTCCACATATGAGTGAAAACATATGATATCTGTTTTCTCTGAATGACTTATTTAACTTAGCATAATACCCTCCAGTTCCATCCACATTGCTGCAAATGGCAGGATTTCATGCTTTCTCATTGCCAAGTAGTATTCCATTGTATAAATAAACCACATTTTCTTCATCCATTCATCAGTTGATGGACATTTAGGCTCTTTCCACAATTTGGCTATTGTTGAAAGTGCTGCTATCAACATGGGGCACATGTGCCCCTATGAATCATCACTCCTGTATCCTTTGGGTAAATTCCTAGTAGTGCAATTGCTGGGTCATAGGATAATTCCATTTTTAATTTTTTGAGGAATCTCCACACTGTTTTCCAGAGCGGCTTCTCTGTTTGCATTCCCACCAACAGTGCAAGAGAGTTCCTGTTTCTCCACCTCCTCGCCAACTTCTGTTATTTCCTGAATTGTTAATTTTAGCCACTCTTACCAGTGTGAGGTGCTATCAGTGTGCTTTTGATTTGTATTTCCTTGATGATGAGTGATATTGAGCATCTTTTCATGTGTCTGTTGGCCATCTGGATGTCTTCTTTGGAAAGTGTCTATTAATTTCTTCTGCTCATTTCTTCACTAGATTATTTGTTTTTTGGTGTTGAGTTTGATAAGTTCCTTATAGATTTTAGATACTAACCCTTTATCTGATATGTCATTTGCAAATATCTTCTCCCATTCTGTCAGTTGACTTTTAGTTTTTTTGTTTGTTTGTTTCCTTTGCAGTACAGAAGCTTTTTATCTTGATGAGGTCCCAATAGTTAATTTTTGCTTTTAATTTCCCTTGCTTTCGGAGACATGTCAAGTAAGAAGCTGCTGTGGCCAAGGTCAAACAAGTTGTTTGTTTCCTGTTTTATCCTCTAGGGTTTTGATGGTTTCCTGTCTCACATTTAGGTCCTCCATCCATTTTGAGTTTATTTTTGTGTATGGTGTAAGAAAGTGGTCTAATTTCATTCTTCTGCATGTTGCTATCCAGTGCTTCCAGCACCATTTGCTAAAGAGACTGTCTTTTTCCATTGGATACTCTTTTCTGCTTTGTTGGCCATATATTTGTGGGTCCAATTCCGGGTTCTCTATTCTAGTCCATTGGTCTATGTGTCTGCTTTTGTGCCAATACCATACTGTCTTCATGATTACAGCTTTGCAGTAGAGGCTAAAGTCTGGGATTGTGATGCCTTTTGCTTTGGTTTTCTTTCTCATCATTACTTTGGCTTTTGGGGTCTTTTGTGACTGTATACAAATTTTAGGATTGTTTGTTCTAGCTCTGAGAAGAATGCCGGTGCAATTTTAATTGGGTTTGCATTGATTGTATAGATTGCTTTGGGTAGTATTGACATTTTACCAAAATTTGTTCTTCTAATCCACGAGCATGGAATGTTTTTCTATTTCTTTGTGCCTTCTTCAATTTCTTTCATAAGTTTTCTATAGTTTTCAACATATAGATCTTTTACCTCTTTGGTTAGGTTTATTCCTAGGTATTTTATGGTTCTTGGTGCAATTGTAAATGGGATCGATTTTTTGATTTCTCTTTCTGTTGTTTCATTATTGATGTATAGGAATGCAACTGATTTCTACATTTATTTTATATCCTGCCACTTTGCTGAATTCATGTATCAGTTCCAGCAGTTTTTTGGTGGAGTCTTTTGGGTTTTCCATGTAGAGGGTCACGTCATTTGTGAAAAGTGAAAGTTTGACTTCTTCTTTGCCAATTGTGGTGCCTTATATTTCCTTTTGTTCTCTGATTGATGAGGCCAGGATTTCCAACACTACGTTAAACAATAGTGGTGAGAGTGGACATCCCTGTCGTGTTCCTGATCTCAGGGGGAAAGGTCTCAGTTTTTCCCCATTGAAGATGATATTAGCTGTGGGCTTTCCATATATGGCTTTTATGATGTTATGGTATGTTCCTTCTATCCTGACTTTCTTGAGGGTTTTCATTGAGAAAAGATGCTGTATTTTGTCAAGTGCTTTTTCTGCATCTATTGGCAGGATCGTATGGTTCTTATCCTTTCTTGTATTAATGTGAGGTATCAGATTGATTGACTTGCAAATATTTAACCAGCCTGCAACCCAGGTATGAATTCCACTTGATCATGGTAAATAATTCTTTAAATATATTGTTGAATTCAATTTGCTAGTATCTTGTTGAGAATTTTTGCGTCCATGTTCATCAGGGATATTGGTCTGTAATTCTCCTTTTTAGTAGGGTGTCTGTCTGGTTTGGGAATCAAGGTAACGGTGGCTTCATAGAATGAGTCTGGAATCTTCCTTTCTGTTTCTATTTTTGGGAACAGCTTGAGAAGAATAGGTATTAGCTCTGCTTGGTAGAATTTGCCTGGTAGAATTTCCCTGGGAAGCCATCTGGCCCAGGACTCTTATTTGTTGGGAGATTTTTGATAAGTGAATCAATTTCTTTGCTGGTTATGAGTCTGTTTATATTTTCTATTTCTTACCATTTGAGTTTGGTAGTGTGTGGGTGTCTAGGAATTTGTCCATTTCTTCCAGGTTGTCCAGATCGTCGGCATATTTTTTTAAGTTTATTCATTTATCTTCAAAGGAGGGGGGCAGAGAAAGAAGAAGAGAGAATCCCAGACAAGTTCCACAATGGGCATGGAGCCCATCAGTGCGGAGCCTGATACACCAAGGTTCCATCTCACAAATCATGAGATCATGACCTGAGCCAAAATTAAGAGTCAGACGCTTAAAGGACTGCACCACCCAGGTGCTCCCAGGGAATATCTGAAATGTATCGAAATCCATTAGCTACAGTGAGAAAGAGGGCTTGGGAATAACTCAGTCAACAAGATAGGATGTTTGTACACTTTATGGGTGGCATTGCCACTATCACAAGGGATAGAACTCAGTGCAAAGTTATAATAAGCCCCTGATGAAGAATACAAACAAAGGGTAAGCACAATTGAGCAGATTTTAGGCTATCATCCTAGCACAGGAAGCCCTGGACAACAATCAGCCCTTTCTGTACATTTACACATTTTTGGGCTATTGCCAATAGTCTGGTCATCTGGTACAGTATGGCAGCAACAACTTTTTTAAATGTAAATTATAAGAAATTATTGCCTCAAAGACATCCAAATTATTAATTGAGGTCACACATGCATCTACACATATTAAAGCCATAACCTGATATATTTATCAAGGTATTTTATGTGTTCTTTGGAATTTCGGGTACTATTGATAATGACTAAGGGACTCATTTCATTTCTCAAAATACACAAGGCTGGACCCTTGGATAAGGTATTCAATAGAATATTTACCTCCCTTACTGGCTTTAGCCTTCTAGTCTCATAGAGTGCCATAATTACTTGCTTAAACAAGTTTAAATTCAATTAAATAAAATATGGCTCATTTCATTCATTAGCCAAACAACATAGGTAAATTATAAATAGTCCACATACATGTTTGATGTTTGAATGCTGAAAGCTTCAGAGCACCAAATTTTCCTCTTTCCCACATCTGGGTAAGCTGATAAAAAAAAGCCCATATTACCTCTTTTGGTGCTAGTGGGAAGTTAAAAACCACACAAAACCCAGCCAGCCCCACACTGAACCCTCATCCCAGCTCTTCTCCCTAAGTAGAGTAAAACCACAAACTCTCACACTTATCATCCTACTTAATATTGTAGCCTGAACACCTATTCCAACACTCTCAACTCCCCTTTATCTATAAGAGGAGGTAATATTTATCATGCATACTCTTTGTCATTTTTACTGAATTTTAAGTTCCACTGGGCAATGATATTTTGTTCTGATTTTTGTTGTTTACCATGGTTCCCCATGACTAAAACAATGCCTAGAATAGTACTGAGCACAGTAGGTGAAGAGCAAAGGTCTGCTGAATGGACATTAAATGTACCACTCTCATCTTAATTTTGTAATTAAAATCAACTTATTTAAAACTCAAGCCATCAAAGTGGTGGCTGGAAACAAATGTGCATATCTATCCTTGCTCTCATACAGTGGAATCCTAGGCTGGTCACTCTTCTCTACTGACAATTTGTAGGCTAATCGGGCATCTCCTTAATTAGATCCCCTTTCAATATTACTAGCCAAATCCTCCAATATTTTGTCCCAATTATAAAAATTTTCATTTCCTTCATTGTAGTCCCTGATTTTTAACAGGTCATTATATAATTTACATTTCTTTTTTTATATACAATTTTTAAATGTTTATTTATGGGGGGGGTGGGGAGTGGCAAGGAGACAGAAAATCCCAAGCAGGCTTTATGCTGTAAGTGCAGAGCCAAATGGGGAACTCAATCCCACAAGCCATGAGATCATGACGTGTGAGACAAAATCAAGAGCGAGACACTTAACCAACTGAGCCACCAAGGTGCCCCACATATTTCACATTTCTTTGGTAAATTTGATGACACTATTTCTAGAGGGGCTGATATTATGTAGCATTTAAAAGTATTTCTTAAGACAATATTATTCCTTGCTTCTTAAATTATTTTTTTACTGATAAGTCCAAGGCAAAATCATTAAAATTGGACATTCTATACTATATTATGTCAATTCAAAATAAGTTCATTTCTAACCAATTCTACAATATATATTGTTATAAATTTTCTCATAGTCTGAGAAAAATGTTGATCTCATACAAATGGATTCAAATGATTTCGGTGTGATTAAGGATTTGATAAAATCACAAAAGTCAACTGATAAGTAGGTTTCCAGAATGAAGATCAAAACCATGTAGCTGGTCTTTATCTATGGTTTCAAGACTGTGTATTTATTTTACTGAATTTTGAAATGTATTAACTTTTCTTGTTTTGATTCTAGTTTCTGAAGCAGCATTAAAAGTTAAACCTGGGTTCTTGTTTAGAAAACTGTACTGACAAGTCAGCTATATTAACTACAAATGCCAAGTACTTTAACAATAAATACCATTTCATTTATTCTATAATGTCTTCTTTTCTTTTCTAGCATTGATCTTTGAGTTCCAATACTCTATATCCTTTTTTTATTAATAGAACACTCTACTATCTTAAATAAACCAGTGATTTCCAAAGGACCTTTATTCTATACTACAAATCCCTGATGAAATCTTCCTTATTAAAATTGACATTTTTTTCATTCTATATTGTAATGGCATAACGATTATTTTTTTTCTTCTATCTGGAATAAGCCACTGCCACTAAAACTTCACTCCTTATATTCTATATATAAAACAAACACATCAAGTCTAATTTAATAAAGATAATCATGAAACACAGAGTAAAAATAATATATCATGTATTTCTTGCCTAAGTCTTCTGACATCCAGAAATATTTTCTCCCAACCAGAAAAAAAAAGCAGATTGGAAGATCAGATGTGGACAAAGAGTATAGCTATAGGACAATGGTGCCAGAATGTAATAGAACAAGAATCACTTAGGAACTAGATTTATTGTCAGAACCTCTGTGTGTAGGCTCCAGGGTCCAGCTGCATCTGCTTTAACAGGTTCTCCAGGTTAATTGTAATGTGTACATAATTTGGATAACTACCAGTATAGAGAAAGATCTGAGTTAGAAGCATATCTTTTTCACTTCTACCTATGAGATACTATGGTCTGAATGTTTATGAAAGCCCTCCCCACCCCTGCAAATTCATGTTGAAATCCTACCTCCAAGCTGATAGTACTAGGGGGTAGAGCCTTTGGGAGATGCTCATATCATCAAGGCAAAACTCTCATGAAGGGAAATAGTCCCTTATATTAAAAAAAAGGCCTCAGAAGCTCCTTTGTGCTTTCTGACATGGGAGAGCACACTGAGAAGATGGCCGTATATATGAGGACGGGGGCTCTCACTGGATATCAAAACTGCTGTTCCTCTTGATCTTGGACTTATCAGCCTCCAGACTTGTGAGAAATAAGTTTCTGTTGTGTATAAGACAAATAGTCTATTTTTTGTTATAGCCCAAAGATTAGAGACCATTAAGCTTTGAGACTACGGGTTATGTGACCTCTGAAATATAGAATATCCTCATCTGTATAATGAAGCCAGTTATGTCTGTACTGAAGCTAGGTGTAGGTAAATGTGTGTGTGTGCGTGTTCGTGTGTGTGTGTGTGTGTGTGTGTGTGTGTGTGTGTGTGTGTTGTGTGTGTTCATGGGTGTGTTACTATGTGAGAAAGAGGGGGGTTGAGAGAGACAGGGAGAAAGAAAGTTGGGGGGGGAAAGAAAGAGAGAGAAAGAAGGAAGGGAGAGAAGTGAGAGAGGGAAAAAGAGATGGGAGAGAGAGACAGAGGGAGAGAAAAAAATTAATTGTAAAACTTATTTACCACAGTATATATCACATAATAGCTTCTTAACAAACACCAGGTTCACCTGTGCCATTTATTACACATCCTGCTCAATGAAATCTGTTCTCACAATAATTAACGATTTGAAAAAACAAAAACAGCTAATTTGATTAACAATGCTATAAGGAAACTTCCTAAATTATCAGATTCATGCCTTATTCCATGAACTATTCCAGCGGGTACAAAATGAGGACAGCACATCTGAACACAGTAGCATAATCACATTTCTATGTGCAGGAAGTATCACCTTTAAGGCCTGATCAGGGCTCCGTATGTCAGCTCTTCCAGTACTTTAGATGTCTTGCTTAACATTGTCTCAGTCCCCTTCTGATGTCTTGAGCTGGCAATACCAGCAGTGGGGTGGCTTGAGGACCTAATCTGGGCCTGCTTTACCCCTGGGGCCAGTAGTGCCTTCCACAAAATCCACAAAATTCCTTTTCTTGGCCAGGTGGCTAGGACCAGCCTGAATTCCCCCAGGCACTAGTGTTTGTGCCATGTATCAGAGTGAACTTGCCACTAAAGTAACAATAGATTGAATTGACCCTTATTCTGAATCCTATTAAAATTCAAGGGTAGGATGCTTTAACTATGAGCAACGGTTTATATGACATGTTAGTGCTGCTTTTCAAATGTGTTATTATAAATATGGTTCTCTTTTTCCTTTTACCTTTATTGTGTCCTTATTAAATCACATATCGATATGTTGGAGAAAAAGTGAACAGTTTAGTATTGTGTAGCTTTTATTTATTTTTTTAAGTTTTATTTAAATTCCAGTAGTTAACATACAGTGTAATATTAGTTTTGAGTGTAAAATATAATGGTTCATCACTTCCATACAATATCCAGCACTCATCACAGGTGCACGCCTAAATCCCCTTCATCTATCTAACCCAGCTCCCATCTACCTCCCCTCTGGTAATAATCAGTTCTCTATAGTGAAGAGTCTGTTACATGGTTTGCTTCTCTCTCTTTTTTTGTCCCTTTGCTTATTTGTTTTGTTTCTCAAATTCCACATATGAGTGAAATTGTATGGTATTTGTCTTTCTCTGACTTACTTCGATTAGCATAATATTCTCTAGCTCCATTCATGTTATTGTGCATGCAAAGCCACCCATCATCTTACCACCCACCACTTATCATTAGCCTCTACTCCACCTACATTATGTTGTTTATAACTGGAGCTTCACATATAAATAAATACAAATATACATATATATATTTACATATATATATGACAAAAATGAAATAAAAGACATATGGTTTTGAAATTTAAGTTAATAATTTTTAAACAACTTGCCATATTGATAAATGGAAACATATATTTTATTTGCATAATTTGTTTTATTCTGTTTCAGAATTTATTTAGTTACTACCCCAGTGGGTATTTTCATTACTTCCAAAGTAACATGTTGATAGACAATAAGGTACATTTGCATTTGATTTTCGTTCATTTTGGCAATGATAATAGTGCTATGAGTCAGAAAACACACAGTCATATATTTGCTGATGGAAGTGTAAATTGGCACGAATATTTTGAATGACAATTTATAAATATGTATCAAAGCCTTGAAAAATAAACCGCCTACCTTGAACTCAGCAATTGTTTTTCAACAAACTGATTCTGTAGGAAAGGAGTGTAAGAGTGAAGGGCATATAAAAAATATATTTCAGACAATTATTTATATCATTAAACTATAAGTTAGAGTAAATTTCATTATGCTTAAAAGCATACATAATAAAAATAAATTTTCTAAATGAATACTTAATATTTTCTTCCCATACTTCAGATAGTTTACATAGCAATACTTTGGTGGTTCTTTTTTAATATATATTTATTTAATTAGTGTTTACTTTTATGCAAGCAGAAAGAAAATACTGAGGAAGAAAACATATATGACCAAATATATTGTATATCTCAAAGTAAAATAAAAAACATTAAAATATTATGAATTTTTGTAATAGTGCTCAATTGTTTTTTTTTTTTTTTTTTGGAACATGAAGCCAACTTTCAAGCCCATGTATAAAAATCGAATAGGGCAAATTACTATATTCTTTATTCTAACTTAGAAAAACTATATCTAAAATGGCAAAAAAATAAAAATAGCATTTGCATACATTTAACTTATAATATACAAAAACATTCCCTATAGCAAATGTCTACCTAAACTGTATCCATAATATCTAAAATATCCCAAGAAACTATTTAACATTTCATTGCTAGAATGTGACTCATTTGTTAATATCAGGAAATTTCTACCAAATTTTAAAATATTTATCCATTAGCGTTATTAATTAGACTGATAGTTAAAAAAATCATGGAATAGTAATTCATCCAACTTATGAAAATTTAAATGAGATTTTGAGAATTTTGCAAAACTAGCCTATTTATTTTTTTTAACATGGGCTGAGTAAAGGTGCTTATGAAATGGTGTGTGTAGGGGCGCCTGGGTGGCTCAGCCGGTTGAGCGTCCGACTTCGGCTCAGGTCACGATCTTGCGGTCCGTGGGTTCGTGCCCCGCGTCAGGCTCTGGGCTGATGGCCCAGAGCCTGGAGCCTGCTTCCGATTCTGTGTCTCCCTCTCTCTCTGCCCCTCCCCCGTTCATGCTCTGTCTCTCTCTGTCTCAAAAATAAAAAATTAAAAAAAAATGTTTAAAAAAAAAAAAGAAATGGTGTGTGTGTGTGTGTACGTGTGTGTGTGTATAAAAACTAAGTGAGTATTAACAATAAGTATTAATTGGTTTAGATGATATAAATTTAATATCAATATGGTATTCCTAATTCAATTTTATAGTTACTAATGTGGTTTACAATATAATCATAAAGGAACATATACACAGGTGATTAAGCATAATTCCTGAAAACAATCTAGAAAATGATTTGCTATTACCAAACTTTAAAATGATTTAAAGAAATGGGATTTTCATGATGTGTTCTCTTTGACATCCTGTTACTTAGCCTTATAGGAATTCCTGCCCATCACTCAGCACACCCTTGGTCAGCATAGCTCCAGTTACCATGTCAAAGTGTTTTGTTTTGTTTTGTTTTGTTTTTTTACTGATTCAGGAATTTAAAATTTCAACCATAGAATTTTAGAACATAGAAATTATCTAATCCGAACATCAAATGTAATAAGCTAGATGAGAAATCCAAAACAAGAAAGAAAATAAGAGTTATTAAAAAGAGCAATATGCAGGT
The DNA here is from genome assembly GCF_027475565.1 of Acinonyx jubatus. Classification (NCBI taxonomy): domain Eukaryota; kingdom Metazoa; phylum Chordata; class Mammalia; order Carnivora; family Felidae; genus Acinonyx; species Acinonyx jubatus. The sequence continues at coordinate 89,665,132 of NC_069385.1, read as the reverse complement.
CAAACAAATGTTAATATCTCTAGTATAGATAATGTAGAACTTACTAATGAAAACAGATACAAAAATAAATATTAAAAAATATGCAAGCCATGAAAAAGAAAATGTGGGTCTAATTAACATATAAAAAGGTGTTCAGTTTTGGTAGTTTTCAGATTAACTATAAGCTAAAGCAAAAATGACAGGTTAGCTTTCATCCCCTGATCAGTAAATATTTAAGCACCTTCCAAACTATACAAAAATGCAGGAAAATAAAAACTCTCACATAATATTAGTGGAAACGTCAAATGCTGCACACAACTTCTTTGAAAGCAATCTGGCATTCTTTTGTAATAAAAATAAAAATTACTTTTAAAAATGCTTCATTGGTTATTCAATTCATATCTTCATATAAAAGCACAATTATAAAATAATAAATGCACAAGATATTCATTCTTGCATTTATATTGAGGCAAAAACAGAAGCAATGTAAATGTTCAGGAATAGCGAAATAATTTTGGCATATGCTATGTGATATTTTGCAGATATGAAAAATGTTGAGTTTAATATATACCTATTGAGTTGAACAGTTGTCTAGGATACATTTTTAGGAAAGGAAAGCAAAATAGAGAATAAACACTGTTTGATCCCACTTTTTAAAGAAAGAAACAAACATTAAAAAGAACTATAAATGATTTTATGTTTATGAATGTTAGCATGGAGAATGATGAAGGTGAATGTATATGGATGAGAAGAAAAATCACATTTTCTTTTTTTAAAAAAATGTATAGGAGAAAATATTTCAAAGAGCAATGTTTCAAGAGAGTACATATTCTACTTTAGTTATGACATGATTATGACTTAGGTCAAATTACTTTACATTCTTTTGCTATGAAACTCCTGGAAAGTCTAGCCTAGGCAATTAGCCAGGGCATAGCCGGACACCCCCAAAGTAACAGATTGCCAACAATGAAGAGGGAGACGAAAAGTACACAAGTAATATTGCATAGTAATTACCACATGGAGACTGGAGGAATAACACTGGACTTTAAATAATCAGATAAGGCTCTGACCATGAAAGATAACAGTGTGTGACCAGCAGGACTAGAAAAAAAATCTGCCCACTATGACAGGCACTTATAAGAAACCAAGCTTTAGTGGGTATTTACACCACTGTCCAGTCCAAATGAAGGTCTGATATTAGAATTTGTATGGCACATATTAATATAAAATCTCCATGCCAGGGAATTAATGCCAAAAGAGATTCCCTGGTGATATCTCTTATCAACTCAGCTAAAGTAAATGTAAATTTGAATTTTCATGTTGAAAGATGAAGATTCCATTCTTCCTGCTCTTGTTACAATAATAGAAGAAATTTTTTTATGAAAAACTGGGAGATTTTTCAGAATTATTTGGGGGATGAATGAATTCTTGTTTGAGTAGTAAGAAATATAAAACTAAGATAAAAGAAGATGATTAAGGGGTGGAAAGCTAGTTCTCATTTTCATTCTATTTCCATCCAGGAAATGGGAAAATTAACACAAGGGATTCAAGAAGAACACTTTCAAAGGAGAAGCTAAAATAGATGATTTTAAAGAAGTTTATTCATATTTAAAATGTAAACTGATCTATTTAAGGTATTCATGAAAAATTTTGATTAAAAACTACAATTAAGCACATTGGAGCAAAAATAATTTCTTTTAAATGTGAAAATAGTACTAAGATTAAAAATATATCAAACTAGAACTTTTTCACTTTACTCAAATTTCCTGCAAAATCCCTACCCTTTTATTCTCAGCACTTGATGCTTCTGTGATTTAATAGGAAAGCAGAGAATGTTAGGCATACATTCTCTCAATATCGTCTCCATCTACTTCCTACTCTATTTCCTTATCTCTGGCTCAGAGAAAAAGTTATACTTTCTCTTGAAAAAGACTAATCACATGCATAATTGGCGATTTACTCTCAATATGTCTTCACGAATCATTTCATTACATTTGTGCCCCCCAACCTTTAGCAACATGCATAATTCCAAACTAGCTCTCAGAAGTGGCTATTGAACAGAGCTTATTTGGTTCTCAGAAACAGACAGTTATACCAGTGAAGATAAAGGCAGATTTGAAGGAAGAGTTTGAAAATTGAAAAGGATAAATCAGTAAAATATTAGCTGGGGGAAAAAGAAGATTAAAAGAATTCTCTCTCAGGGGCGTCTGGGTGGCTCCATGGGCTAAGCGTTGGACTTCAGCTCAGGTCATGATCTTGCAGTTTGCAAGTTCGAGCCCCAAGTTGGGCTCTGTGCTGACAGCTCAGAGCCTGGAGCCTGCTTCCGATTCTGTGTCTCCCCATCTCTCGGCCCCTTCCCTGCTCATGCTCTGTCTCTCTGTCTCTCAATAATAAATTTAAAAAAAATGTTAAAAAAATTTAAAAGAAAGAATTTTCTCCCAAAAACTGGTAAGTTTTAGTAGGATAGAGGCATTTAAAACATCTTGAAGAGCTCAGTCAGTCAGTTAAGCTTATGACTCTTGGTTTCAGCTCAAGTCATGATCTCAAGGTTTTTGGGATCGAGCCCCAGGACAGTTTCTGCGCTGACAGTACAGAGCCTACTTGGGATTCTCTATCTCCTCTCTCTCTGCCCCTCCCCTGATTGCACAAGCATGCTCTCTCTCTCTCTCTCTCTCTCTCTCTCTCTCTCAAAATCAATAAACTTTTTAAAAAAATTGTGAAGTTGCATGAAATAAAATCGTGTCAAATGGAATAGATGGCACAAAATGCAATTCTCTCATCCCACCATGGGACAGCTTCATGTACTATAGTGCATATTAATAGAAGAGAACAAATCAGAGGTAAAACAATAACCAATACATTTGTAGAACATTTATATACAATGTCTAAGGAAAAAAATTTGGGTTGCATGATGAAAGCTAATAGTTGTCAACATACGGCAAATTTTTCTGATTTAAAATTGTGTCCAAAGTGCATCTATATTGCAGATAGATGATCACATCATAGGGACCTCATACATTCCCATCATTGGCCTTCTTTGTCAGTTTATAAATATACCCTTCGATTTGTGCACATGAGCCGTGGGCCTCATCAAAGGTAATAAACCTTCACTCTTAGTCCTCCTCATCAGCCAGGATTTGGAAAGATGAGTGGGTAGAGTGGTTCCTGCGACAAATGTGGCACACACAGAAATATGGCACGCAGGCTTCGTTGTCAAGATGACTGAGGTGCAATGCCTGAGTCCTCCCTTCCTCTGAAATGTTTCTCTACAGTATCATTTATTTTCCCAGGTGTGTAAAGCGTTTTTTGTTATTAAGGATAATTTATTTTTTGAAGACTAGTGATACCGCAGTTCCTAATCCACCAAATACCATTATTAATAAGAAAATAATAGTGATGAGAGGTATCATCATGGATTGCTTTAGTGATGTTTTGTAAGCTTTGGTGATAATGATTGCCCTACCATTGAAAATGATTGCCTTAATATTGATCTTTTTTAGGTTTTAAGACAAAAGAATAAAGCATTTATAATTTTTTTGAATTATTTTACTGCCAGTTATGTGACTAAGACAATTCCCAAAATAGCTGTTTTATTAATTTTTTTAATGTTAATTTACTTTTGAGAGGGGACGGGGACACAAATGGAAGAGAAGTTGGAGAGAGAGGAAGACACAGAATCTGAAGTAGGCTCCAGGCTCTGAGCTGTCATCACAGAGTCCAACGCAAGGCTTGAACTCACAGACTGCAAGATCATGACCAGAGCTAAAGTCGGATGCTTAACTGACTGAACCACACAGGCACCCCTCAAAATAACTGTTTTAAATAAACCTCTGTTATTGCTTACTCTATACATTCAGTGAAACATGTTTTTACTAAATGCAGAAAAATACTTCAGAATACTTTCAAATGTGAAATATTATATCAATTTTGATGAAATAATTCCTTGATCTACCCTATATACTTGTATAAAAATTACATCAAATTTGTTTAACTTCTCTGCTTACATACTATGTAGACGCCTGTAGGGCAAGAGAATCAATGTAAAATAGAGGCTAATATACAATAGAATTGTTTATAATGTAATTAAACATATTCAAATTAATCTTATAATTTTAATACTTTCTTAAATATTGACATTAATATCTTCATGTATCTTTATTTTTTATTTTTTTAGGTTTATTTTATTTAGAGAGAGAGAGAAAAAAAAAACATGAGTGAGGGAGGGGCAGAGAGAGAAAGGGAAAGAGAGAATCCCAAGCAGGATCCTCACCATCTTCATAGAGCTAGATGTGAGGCTCAAACTCACAAACCATGAGATCATGACTTGAGCTGAAATCAAGACACTGACCCATCCAGGTGCCCCTGCATGTATCTTTAAAAAGATACTACTTTATACTCTTCCTACCTATATACCAGTGGTCGTTAGAATACAGTGTTTTTGCTAGCTACGTGATATTTAGCTTAGGTTTAGTATATAATTCCTGCCAATGAAGAATTTATGACTTATCACTGTATTCAAGAAATTTGTATAGTATAAATTCCCCCAATTAAAAAAAACTTTAAAAATATTTTGACAAACCATTAACATTTTCATTAAGTGTTTCTATAATATAAAATGTGTCTTAAATGTTTATTACAAATGTTATGCTGGCAAATCTTTTGTTATGTAAATATCTTATATAATAACCTTTCCAGATTTCTTTTACAATTCTTTGAAGACAGAATTAGACAGCATACATGACTGTGGTTGGAAATGTAAATTGTTCATAAGTAAATTATTTTATTAGAACAGAAGGAAATTTGTCATAGATCCTTTGTGAAACTAAAGCTCTTCTATATAAACAGAAATGTAAATTCTGAAGTGAGGAAACAGTTGGAAGACTATGGATCACAGTGCACAGATTTAATGATACTGATTTGACATCAATTTCTATTTACATGAATGTTTATTTTTTATTTAAATTACACATTTTCAGACTTAATGCCCTTCCCTTGTTTTTCACCACTACATTTTAAAAGTAATAAATTTCCAACACATGTACTGTATCTTTCTCTTGTAAATTCAAAATATCCATGAGCATATGAAAAGCTCTGAGGAATCTTATGGGATGCTTTGTTTAAATAAGAATTCTTCATGATTATTTTCCACATATAAAATGTTCCTCAATTTTTTTGAATATACTCTATTAAAGTACTATTGGAACACTTGGGTGGTTCAGTCCATTAAGCATTTGACTGTGGATTTTGGCTCAGGTCATGATCTTATGGTTTGTGATTTTGAGCCCCAAGCCCCACGTCGGGAATCAGTCCCTGCTTGGGATTCTGCCTCTTCCCTCTTTCTCTGCCCCTCCCCCATGAGCACTGTGTATCTGCCTGTCTCTCTCTCTCTCTCTCTCTCAATAAATAAGTATTTTTTAAAAATATTATAATACTAACAAATAGGTGGTAAACCATTGATGAGGTTGTTTTTGGTGTGTGTGTGTGTAGCAAATTTTAAGAAGACACGACTCAGAATCAGAAAGAAAATGGTTCAAATCCTAGCTCCATCACTGACTGACTAGAGTATATTACTTCAGTATTCAATTTCAACATTCCTAAAATAATGGCAGTAAGTCCTGCCAATAGAAATGTTGAGATGATACAATAAAAATGGGTCTAAGGCCTTTAGGAAAGTATTTTATATTATAGTAAAATTATCCCTAAATTCTGAATGACAAAAATCTCCTGTAAAAATCCTAAAAGCCTAGTATGAAAAGCAAGAATCATGAGAGGCAATCTGGCTTTCAAGAGACTTTAAGGACACTATTATCTATATAATATACATAGTGAAATTGGTGCACTCATTTTGGAATACATACTTGATTCACTCTCTTAGATAGAGTTATGGTAAACCAATGTATAAGGATACATTCATCAAAGGAGCATACAATCTGAAAGAAAATTCGTTGAATTCACTTAATTAATTATAGGCCAGGAACTGTGCTAGGTACTATTTACGTGATTTAAAGTACAATCACTTTAGATTGGGGTAAACTTTTGCAGTCATTTCTAACAATGGAAATTATCTTGTCACTGGCTCCAAATACTTATAACCCACTGAACACAATTACCTCTATAATATACATAATTTAGGTGGATTTCACAAAGATTTGTCTTTTATAGCCTCATTTTTATATTTTCTTAAAATTGCCTTTTGTGGCCAGCAAATTCCATGTATGTATGTGTTTTTTTTTAAGGTGTATAATATGTTCAATCTAGTACTGTTCTGCCATCTTATGTCTATAATACTTTATATATTTTTTTAATGTTTATTTATTTTTGAGACAGAGAGAGACAGAGCATGAATGGGGGAGGGTCAGAGAGAGAGGGAGACAGAATCTGAAGCAGGCTCCAGGCTCTGAGCTGTCAGCACAGAGCCCGACGCGGGGCTCGAACTCACGGACCGCGAGATCATGACCTGAGCCGAAGTCGGAAGCTCAACCGACTGAGCCACCCAGGCGCCCCTATGATACTTTATATTTTTACTTTGACCTATAAAACATTAAGCCATGGGCCCAACTTAATAGAATATCTGATTTCCCTTTTCTAAAATAAGTGAGATATCTCACATAACCTCATTGCCAACATTTTCATTGTCAAAAAGTAAAACAAATGAAGGCTTTCAAAAAAACAAGAAAAGTGAAACACCAATTTGCCTAAAGGAGCTTATGTATTAAAGATGATAGATTACATAGATACAGATATGGATATAGATATAGATAGATGATAAGACATAGATAGATATATAGATAAGATTATATAGATATAATTAGATATAAATATAGATATAGAGAGACAGATATAGACAGGAATGAAGGATGGAGAAAAGGAAGGGAGAGAAGGAGGAAAGGAAGGAAGGAAAAAAGATAATTATTTTTCCTAAACTAGGAAAGAAGATGCATGAAAGACTACTAGGTGATTATTTTAGGATGCACATGATTTATGTAAACTCAAGTTCTACACATACAGTGCAAAGATATTAGGGATAAATTAAAATATGTGTAGTGTGTTTAACCTATGTGTGGTATTATGGGTTATCGGGATCTTTCTATTTTATCTCCACTTACTATTTAAAAAATTCATGTGAGATGTGGAATTCCAAAGGCTTACTATGTTTGATACTCCAACACTTCTAGTCTTACTTGGAATACAAATTATATAATTCTTGACTTTATGGTAACAGAAAAGTGTATCCTCTATCTTTTAAAGAATAATTCCACTCCAATGTTCCCATGTAAAATATACTCGCCTCAGCAAGAGTTTTATATAAAAGTTGCTGCACAGCTGATCACCCATCTCCCTCAGAGTCAATTATTTTTAAATTTTCAATCTGGGCTCAGGCCTAGTCATTGTGCCAAAGGGATTTTCAATAGGGTTTGTAATGACTTGTTACTTGTGCTGAGATTTCTCAGGCAACTTTGATTCTGCTTGATCTATTGTTGCATTTGATTTTATAGATCACTGAGGAATGTACAGCCACTTCTATCACCATGTGTAACTTCTGAATTTTAATATAACTTGCTTTTGCCCAGCAGTTGTGTTGGACATATATACATTAGCAGAGCATTTGTTCCTCTTTGGCCTCCAAATGCCAATCTTCTGTAGCATATACAATGAAAGCTAACTTGTCTAAATAAATATATTTAGGATGAACTGTGCTAGTATTGTTTAGAGGATAGAACTGGTGCTCCTTATCTATAATCCCCTTGCCAGGTGTTGGACTACTGCCTACACTATGCTTGGTTGGTAAATAAATCGTTGTTTTTATACTAAAATCCTAGAAGTTATGTTAGATCACACTTTTATGATGCACCTTAATGCAAAACATCTGTTTCACAATCTACTTTCAATCACAAAGGTATAAAGAATATTGTTAAGTTTCTTTTTCTCTCTGACTCATTAGCTTATTGATGAGCATTGTTATGCACAGCTGTAAAGGAATGCCTTACAGCAAAAAATATAGTTCTTAAGGCAATTGAGGTAATAAAAAGAACTAGCAAACAAGAAGCCTTGGTTTCACAATAGTTCCTATGTAATTCATTTGGTATCTTCTCTCTTGGATCACTATTAAATACCTACAACTTTGGATCAGGTGTCCTTCTTCTCTTCATCTAGTTTTGTGTGTACTCCATGGAGTAACAGAGCCATTCATCATCACTTTTTGCAAGATAATGCCTTTGGTGGTACAGACAAAATTAGGGAGCTCTTAGACAAATATAATGCTCTACATTTTTATACTTTAATCCATCGAATTTTCTACATGGCTGTCTCAGCCTAGAAACTCTGCTTAGGCAATCTAAAGTCAGACTTTAAAGCATGGCTTATGAAGTTCACTATAACCTGGTACCTGCCTACCATTCTAACTTCACTTTCTGCCACTGTTCATTACTCACGGCATGTTCGGACAAAACTATATTGTAGTTCCAAGAAGATAATATGTCATTGCACACCTTCATGCTACTTCTTAGACTTTACCATAACACTTAGGTCAATTTACAAGACTCTCAGATGATTTCTATAGTACCAGCACTTATGGTACTTATGTCTTTGAAATCACCAGCGGATTTATCCATATTTTCTGTGACACTGAGAACTCTTGAAAGCAACGATGTCTTTTTGGTGTCTTTTATTCCAACCCCTGACTTCTAATAGTATTATCAATAAATGATTGTCTTCCTTTTTTTTTTCCAGTTAAAACTTGCACTTGAGATGTCTATCTTTCAATCAAAGTAAATTACAGATAACTTGGCTTCAAATAAATTACATTTAAATATTTTTAAAACTATAAATTTGTGACTACTCACCCATTAATTAATTTTAAATGGCAATTTACGTGTGGATGAATGAAAACAAGACAGGATTTTTTGGACCTTGAACTAATAGAAGTCTATCACATCATTCACCTACAAAGAACCTGAGTCTATTGGAAATTTCAACAGCTCCACTTGAATTTTGCATTTCATTGTCTCTTGCCTTATCATGTACATAGTTTCTGAAATCATTCCCTATTTCCAAAGACATTATTCTTCAGAAGTGGATTATTCTCATAAATAAATATACTCTAGTAATGCACATTTTTAAAAAATTCCCTTAATTCCACATACACTTTCATTTATTGACTCATTTCTTTGCTACACTTTAAGGAAATGACATTTTTTTTCCATTTCCACTAATAGTAACTCATTCAAACTATAAGAATCCTTAAATTAAAAAAAAATGTAAAGCAGATCATGCCATTCTCTTATTTAATACATCCCAAGGGTTTCTATTGCTCTTAGAATAAGACCCAAATTATTTACCCTGAATTCAAGCTGAACAGGATTGTGGCTTCTCTCCTTTCTTTCTGAAGTCCTGTCACTATAACCAAATATGTGTCTTACCTATATTGCTTGTTCCAAGCTAGTGCGCTTACCCCCAGCTCATGTGAGTGCTGACTACTAAAAATTTACAGATCTACCTTTCTCAATGTAATTTCCCCCAGATGACAGAACCCATTTTAGTAGGAGAGTCAGGCCTTCCTGATGGATGGTCCTGCCAATCAGTGACTAAAACTGGGCAATACGGACCAGCCTCATTGCTTTAAGGGTAAATGAAACTATACCACCCAGTTAATACTCTGAGTCTACATCTTTACTAAAAAAATTTTCCCTTCCCCGCTGTATTTTACATTCTCTTTTACAGGTTTTCTCCCCTGTAGAGTACTTCCTCTAAAAACTCATACAAAAACCTGCTTCTGGGAACCTAATCTAAGACACATACCCTCACTATGCTTAATCATCCCTTCCTTCTTCCTACCAACATTTGTACTAGCTGTTCTTTCATTGAGAAATGTTCTTCATTCACCATTCTCCTAAATATCATGATGTTCTATTTAAGTCACAATTTTGGTTGTTACCTTTAATTTTGGAGTATTTTTTTATAAATGTGATTATTTTATTTATTGACAGTTTTCCCTTATGAAACAAAAGCTGCATAACAGTAGGGTTTTTGTCTTCTTTTTCTTGCCAGCTTGCCCACAAAATATACAAGAGTTCCTGATACACAATAACTGTTCAATGAGTACCTGTTGTACTAATGGATGCCTACAAAGCAAAGAAAGTATATTCACAGACTCAATATAGAGTTAGTTGCCCTAAGGTTTAAAATTGTCCTTTCTCATTGGCCTGGGGTTATTACACTTTTATGGTTGTCCTCTAACTCTTTGGTTATTGTTTTCAGACTCATTTAAGTAGCCAAATAAACCTAGGGTCATGAAGAAGAATTTTGTGTACTCATTCCTCAGACTACCCTTGCTATTTTCCTTCACCTACCTTTCTGTCCCTTTTCAGTTTGAAAAGCTTTTGGGAGAGAGATACCATGGACTATACATGATGATGTGATAGGTAAGGCCTATATACTCCTTTTTTCCCCTGAAAACTGTTAAGAGAGATTAACATTCACCAACTCTACATCTTGACAGATGTATCTGTAGATGTATCTACAGTGATACTACTGTTGCATAAAGTATTAGGGTTCTAAGAGAAGCAGAATCAATAGATCTGTCTATCTATCTATATAGAGAAGTATTTACTATAAGGAAATTGATTCATAACATTGTGGAGGCTGAGAATCATCAAGAACTGCAGTTGACAAGTTAGAGGCCAAGAGAGCCAACAGCATAATTCCAGTCTGAAACCAGGAGACTGGACACTTAAGCAAAACCAGCCACTGGGGGCATCTAGGTGGCTCAGTAAGTTAAGCATCTGACTTCAGCTCGATTTCGTGGTTTGTGAGTTCGAGCCCCACGTCAGGCTCTGTGCTGACAGCTCAGAGCCTGGGGCCTACTTCAGATTCTGTGTCTCCCTCTCTCTCTCTCTCTGTTCCCCTGCTCACATTGTCTCTCTTTCAATAATAAATAAACATTAAAAAAAAAAGAAAAACCAGTGATTGGATTTGAATTCAAAGGGAGGAAGAAGCTGTTGTCCTAGCTCAAGTAATCAGGCAGAAGGCATTCCCATACTCATGGGAGAGTCTGCCTTTTTATTCTCTTCAACGTTTCAGCTAATTACATGAAGGCCACCACATTAAGGAGGGCATTGGCTTTACTCAATCTACTGATTCAAATTTTAATCTCATCCAAAAACATCCTAAGAAACACACCCAGAATAATGTTTGACCAAATGTCTGAGCACACTGTGACCCAGTCAAGTTGACACATAAAATTAATCTTGACACACACAAATAAATTTTTGTTCACAAAGGAATTTTTCTCTTTTTGCATTTTTAGAATGGCATTGACTTAAAGTCAGGAGTGGGATTTTTTATACTTACAATGTTAGGAAAATTATATACACAGACACACATACACACTTCACTCACTTATTTACTTATTTACACACACGCATACACACACACACACACACACACATCCTATTTCATATAGCCCAGCTTTATTGGATAGACCAAGAAGAATATCAACAATTTTAGATGTCTAAAAGAAAGCTAAATAACTAAAATTTGACTATAAAGTGCCTCTCTAGTAAACTTAAGTGTATGCAGATTCAAGTGTTATGTTTATGTTATGTTAAATTCCACAAAATTATTATTGAATTTTTATTTATCTATTAGTTATTTCGAAGAGCTCTAAAATGTGAGAACTCTAAAGTGTGCTTTCAGAGATACAAGGCAAATAATTTACATTATATTATAACTTTTATGCACTTAATATAATCTTAACATTGTTTTATTGCTTTCTTTTCCACAGAAAAGGCATTCACACTACACCTTATTTCTTACTGGAAGAAAGATATTTTGATTTCAGTATGATGCTATACATTTTATCAACAAAAACTTCAACATACAAAACATGTTTATGTTCTATGTTCAAACACATTTTCACATGAGGAAGCCACAGAGCTGTTCTGCCCACAGTCTTGAAACCTTATAACATAAAATGCTATTTTTAATGATCTAAAATTAGTGTCTATGAAGCATTTAGGTGAAAACGTAAAGAACAGAATATAGCTATCCCATAAAAGTATACACATACAAAAGTATTTTATCACCTAATAATCATACTACTTTATTTTTCTTTCCTTGATGATCTGGGAAACTGAAGTGACATTCTCTTAAGCAGCTCTAATTTTCTGTCAAAACCATACTTTACATAAGCTAATATACTCTCTTACATTTTCTGTGGAAATATTACCATTTCTACCTAATCATCACTGAAACAATAAATCTTCCAAAGGTACAGAGTTAAGAATAGGATGGAAATAGGCTTGCTGAAATAATGCCACACACCAATATGACAAATTCTACTTTGCATGAAATACAGTAATTTTTTTTCCTCAAAAGCAGACATATTTTAAATTACAACTACCTATATTGATGAATATCTTGTGCAGTTTTGGGTGATTATATCATTTTAATGTTTCATGTATTAATGAATTAATACCAATATATTAAGCGGTATGATTGAGATAATTTGAATCTTAAGTATTACTACTCACAGAGCATTTTCTGGGTAACAGATCATCAGTTTTATCCCAATTGTCTGACAAGTATGAATGATTTCCAGGCCAGAGTGACTAAAATGATTTTAATCCATTTTAAAATTAATGAATTCTATTCTATTATATTGGTGCAAGAGATTTACACTCAGTGCAGACTAATGTAAGATGAAAAGATTTTATTAACATAAGCCAAAGTAGCAGGAAAATCAAAAGAAAGACAAGGTATACAGTTAGAAGACGACACCTCAGGCAGAGTTCAAAGAACTGTAATTACAGAATAGACTGTTTGGAAATAGCTGAAAATACAATCTTAGTTGCCTAGAGAAGCCAGGTGTTGGTGTGCCTTTGTCCCCATATTCACACTGTGCTTTGAGCTGGAGTTACAGTGAACATTTATAAGTCTTGTCTTGCAATAAACCCATGAAGAATATTATTTGGGAAATAAAGGATCTACATTCTATCACGAACTAGCTCTAGGGCTCTGTACTTGTCACATAGCCTCTCTGGGCCACATTAGTTCACATGTTCTTTTATTTTTAAATTGAGTCAAAAGGAATGGCTCACAAATTATTGCTACGGCATGGAGAAGATTCCAATAAATGCTGGCAATAATGCAATACATTCTTAGGACATTTGGGAAATGTTGATTACTTGTAATTTCTTCTTTCAAAAGGGTTCTGTTAGTGCTTATCAATCCTCCAAGTCAGGAAACTTCTTATAATTGCATTTGTGGTGTCAAACATTGAAGCTAAATAAAGCATACATACTTTGAAAAGTAACAGTTTGGTTCTACCAATAGCCAGTATTACAAAACTGACTTAACTTTAAGCCAGCATCATTTTACCATGCAGAAAACTATGCCATAAAGTTCTGCTGTACAGAATGTACAAAATGATTCATCTGTACATTGCAAAATATCTACATTGAATCTAAATACTGTTTTATTTAATCATCTCATGAAAAGGGGAAAAAAAGGTGAAGAGATATCTATTCTAAAGCATTTCACGAGTAATCAATAATACTTTTAATAAAACAAAGAGGGGCGCCTGGGTGGCGCAGTTGGTTAAGCATCCGACTTCAGCCAGGTCACGATTTCGCGGTCCGTGAGTTCGAGCCCCGCATCAGGCTCTGGGCTAATGGCTCGGAGCCTGGAGCCTGTTTCCGATTCTGTGTCTCCCTCTCTCTCTGCCCCTCCCCTGTTCATGCTCTGTCTCTCTCTGTCCCAAAAATAAATAAAAAACGTTGAAAAAAAATTAAAAATAAATAAAACAAAGAAATCCCTTGAACTATCTTAAGAAAAGGGGAACCACAGACACACTGTATAGCAATTTTGCCAAGACACTAAAGACCAAATACTATAACCGAGAACACAGAAGCAAGGAATGGTACAGCTACTTTGGAAGACAGTTTGGTGGTTTCTTACAATGCTAAACATGTGCTTATCAAATAATCTGCAGTAGTCTTCCAAAGAAATTGGAAACTTAAATTAACAGGAAAACCCTGCATACAAATGTTTATAACAGCTTTATTCACAATTGCCAAAACATGGAAGTAACCAAGATGTCCTTTGATAGGGAAAAGGTTAAATAAATTGTGGTATGTCCAGACAATGGGATATTACTCAGCACTGAAGAGAAATGAGCTATCAAGCCAGGAAAAGACATGTAGAAAACTTAGATTTCATTATTGAAGTGAAAGAAGCCAATCTGAAAACTACATACTACATGATTCCAACTATATGACATCCTGGAAAAGATGAAACTATGAAGAGATCAGCAGTTGCCAGGGGTTAGGGAAGAAATGAATAGGCAAAGTAAAGAGCATTTTTAGAACAGTGAAAATGTAGGTTTACTCACTAAACTGATGATGTAGACCTCATAAGGTTAGGCTTCTCTAAGTCTTAAGTACATCTGCAGTTTATTTTGTTTTGAAGTGAACCAAAATTCTTTCTGTTTTTAAAAATGGCTTCAATATCCCAGTAACATTTATTGAGTAATTTTTCCTTCTACTTACGTGTGACCTAGAGTCAAAAGGGGTTTAAAAATTATCTCCAATGATTTGCCAAAGACAATTTTGTTCTGCACCAACATAATTCATTTGTGGATATTTTTATTAATAGTAATCTAGATATATTTGAGCAAAGATCCACACATAAAAACACTGCAATTGTGTATGTTTCTCGTGTGAATCTTCATTTGACCTTCAATTACACCTAATATTCACGGACATTATTTTCTTCCAAATAAGATCAGATTCCTGACTGGTACTCTCTTTCCAGATGGTCTTGTGTTTGGCAGATTTGATGTGCCATGTCACATAAAAAGCTCATGAAACTGAAGTGGCATTGGCCTCATCTAATGCTTTTATTATCAGCATACACACAGCACATGGCACAGAGCCTCTCTGCCAACAAATTAGCACCTAATGTTTCTACCATCCAAGTTCAATTCAACAATTTAACTCTCTAATCCTCCATAAATTATGCTGCCACTTAACTCCATGTCGTTCATTTTAATGTATTTTCCAAAACAACAAAAGCACAAAAACAAACAAAGCAGAAATTTTAAAAAGGCAAACGAAAAAGTTCCATATGACTGATGTACAAATAAGCATCTCTTAAGTAAGTACACATGCAAAGTAAATATCTTAAACAAAAATAAAGTACTTCTTTTAAAAACAACTAATTGGCAAGGATATGTAGAATTTTAAAGGATGTGAAATAGAGCTAACATACTTTGGGTGTTTATTTTAAAAGCTTTCAGGACATTTGTAAGATAGCCACATTTTAGTAACCCATATCTTTTGTGAGATTAAATCTGTCTGCTGGTAATATTCCTGCATGGATAGAATAAAGAGTACTGCAAACTTTGGTGAGGAACAAGCTATCTTTATTAAAGTATTTATCATTTTTACAGCTGGAATTGGTATTAATATTTCAACAAACAATACCAGTAAGCCTTATCTTCTCTTTGTTGACTTTAGTTAAGCACTGTCAGCAGTAGGCTGTTTAGAACAGCTTGGTCTGTTCAAGCAGAATAATTCATCTTAGGTGTTTTTTTTTTAAATAAACTCACTTTTAATATGCAGTAGGAGCATACTAAAGCAGAAACACAAACTCAGTCCGAAGGACATAAATCTTGAGAAATTTGATTGACATTATTCTTTCCAAGCTTTTGAAAGCATTCAAAATTGAGGAAGAAATGTTAAACCTATTGACACATTTCAAACATAAAGCCTGAACTTATAGATTTTCTCTCATACACCACATAGGCTACTGTACATGAAGAGACCAGAATTTATGTTCATATCTTTTTAAATATAATGTAAAAGAAAAGAGATCAATGAAACAGATAAATTCTTTGAAAACAGTAAATACTACAGTATCTTGTAAGAGTTTACCTAAATGTCACTTAAAGCTATGGATAAACCTAGAGATCAGACTCCAGAGTTGAAAAATTAAAATGACTCTGAGATCAAATGAGTTTAAATGGACTATTCTATTTGGATTTGCACATGCTAAGTCTCATTGTAGAGATAGATGAGTCATAATTAAAATGGTTTGCTTTGTCACATGACTGGTTTATGAGTTTAAAAAGATGAATGGATTATCCAGGTCAAAATAATATCAAAGAACCAATGTTTCAATATTAATCAATATCAAATAAAATTACACTCTTAAAATAAAATCACTACGGACAGTGGGGGTGGAAGGGGGAAGACCAGAATATTTTCTGTAATTAAAATATGAAAGTACTAATTATTGCCTGTGTATGTACAACAAAAAATGTTCTTAGATTTCAAAAGACTTCACACTGATATATTCTAATGGAAAGTGAAAAATGTATACATTTGTATGCTGTTAGGATCTACAGCTTTCTGTAATTTTTATAATGTTCTTTATGCTGATTCAGTGACTTGAGAATAATTCTTTAGCAGCATGGACACTAACTAATCCTACAAGGTGTTCAGAAGAACAGCACCCAGAGAGCATCTGTTATATGCATTGGTCCTATTTACTTGTACGACCTTGGCTTAATCACAAGTCCTAAACCACAGAATGGGGGTAAAAGCACGAGGTAGTCTCTCTTGAGTGAATATATGGCTAGGTTGTTTAAGTAACTTTCAGAACTTTAAGTAAGTATCAAAATTTATGATATTCTTACAGAAAAATAATAATAAATATACAACTCTTAAGAGTTGCTAAAAAGTGAATACACCAATGAAAACCACCAAAATTAAGAAATAGCACACTGCCAACATCCCAAATACCCACATCTGCCCCTAACTAATCATCCCTTCTGCCCAAGCATAATCACTATCTTTATTTCTAAAAACATAATGACTTATTTATATACAAGAAAATATGCTGTATGCATTACTTTGTGTCTGGCTCATTATGTTTGTGAAAGTCATTCATTTTTTTTTCCCCATGATCAGTAATTTTACACTTTAATTATTGTAAGGATTCAAATTAATAGGTACATGAATGTTTTTCCAGTGTTTCTAGCTAACGTATTTTCTTTTTTTCTACACTTTTAAATATTCACTTTGCTCTCGTGTTTGCATAGTTTCTGATAAGAAGAACCAATGTAGTTCTAATCTTTATTCCTCTGCGGGTAAAGAATTTTTTCCTTTTCTGTGGCTAATTCAAAATTTTCCCTTTAACCTTGGTATTTGAATATGATATGCTCACATGTGGACTTATGTTTGTTTGTTTGTTTTGTTATTTAACGTGCTTGGTGTTCTTGGAGTTTCCTCTTGGTTGTAGCTACTTCATATATTATTTATGCTCCCTATCTCTTTCTTCTTCTGTTATTTCAATAATGTATATGTTACACCATTTAGTATTCTCCTAAAGTTTTTAGATATTCTCTTTCTTCTTAAACACTTTTTTTCCCCTTTACATTGAAGTTTGTGAAATTTCTATTGATACATTTCAAGCTCACTGGTGCTATTCTTTGTCATGTCCAATCTACTATGAGTCCATCAGGAGTGTTCTTCATTTTGTTTTCTAAGTTTATTTATTTATTTATTTGGGGGGGGGGAGGGAGAGGCAGAGAGTGAGATATTGAGAGGGAGAGAGAGAGAGAGAGAGAGAGAGAGAGAGAGAGAGAGAGAGAATCTTAAGCAGGCTCTGCACTAACAGCACAGAGCCTGATATGAGGCTCTAACTTCCAAACAGTGAGATCATGACTGAGCCAAAATCAAGAGTTCGATGCTTAACCAACTGAGCCACCCAGGTGCCCCAAGGGCATTCTTTATTTCTATTATACTTTTTGATTTATAGATTTTTCTTTTCATTCATTCTTACAACGTCTCTTTACTTGCATTACCCATCTATTACTGCATATTGCCTAATTTTCCCAAGAGAGTCCCTCCCATATTATTCACAGGTTTTGTTTTGTTTTTTGTTTTGTTTTGTTTTAAATCCTGGTCTGATAGTTCCAAAAGCTCTTTCCATACCTGAGTTTGGTTTTGATGGTTGCTTTGTTTCTTCAAGCCGTATTATCACTTCCTTTTTAGCATTCTTTAAGTCTTCTTAAAAGCTGGATGCAATGTACAAGCTAATAGGAATGGAAGTAAATATGTCTTTTGTGTTATTTACGTCAATCCTGCTAAGAATGGGTCTGTGTTTAGTGTTTGCTGGAGCTGCAGGTGTAAAATGCTTCAATTTCCTCTATTTTTTTTTCTTTCCTTCTGTCTGAATTTCTGTAAAAATTCCATCTTAGAGTCTGAGCCTTAAGATTTTCCAGCTAAAATACATTGTTATTTTATTGCTGCCTTGCTGATGCGGCAAATGTGCCATATTCCTGATTTTGTCTCAGTCCTGTATTGGGGCTATGTCTTTCAGCTGTGTTACTCTTCCCCCCCTCCCCCTCTAGGTGAGACAGAAAAGCTACAGGTGTATGGAGCTGGGTTCTCTTTTCTCCTGTAGCTTAAGCATCTGGCAAACTCTCTCCTGCTTAAGAGGCCTTTATACTGGAGAACACTCTGGATATATTTCAAAATAATCATCTATTCCCTCTGCGTGCAAGAAACATGAGGGCTTTTCTGATTGTTCTCAGTGAGAAACCTGTAGGGTTCCTAAAGTCAAAATCCAGAGAAGTGTGAGAGCTCCCGAAGACTGTGACCACCATGAGTTTCATATTCTCACACTAATCTACATTTTACCTTCAGCATTGACTAGTGCTATTTTACACCATTTACACCACCAGTTTATGATTTCAGCAGCTTCGCCTGCAAGTAAGCACATTTCACTGTGATTCTCTACATTCACCTGTCTGTCCAGATTGGGGGGGTGGGGGGGTCAGCTTGCCCTCTAACCTAAATTCTTTGAAAAGTCCTAGTAAAGTTATTGATTTTCAGTTCTTTCAGCTTTTTCTTCACTGTAAGAGCAGAAATAGTAAGTTCCAATCCTTTATGCATCAGAGGCAAAATCAGAAGTCACTAAAATCTCTTTTTTAAATAGGGTTTTCATGCAGCTACTGTGGAAAACAGTATGGAGGTTCTTCAAAGAATTAAAAATAAAACTACCTTGGGGCGCCTGGGTGGCTCAGTCAGTTAAGCGTCCAACTTCAGCTCAGATCATGATCTCGCGGTCCGTGACTTTGAGCCCTGTGTCAGGCTAGTTGCTGACAGCTTGGAACCTGGAGCCTGCTTCAGAATCTGTGCCCCCCCACTCTGCCCCTCCCCTGCTCATGCTCTGTCTCGCTCTGTCTCTCAAAAATAAATAAATGTTAAAAAAATTGTAAATAAAAAAAATAGAACTACCCTATGATCCAGCAATTGCACTACTGGGTATTTTCTAATGTATAATGTAATATTATTACAATATAATATCATGATATAATGTAATATTATTCAGCCATAAAAAAAGAATGCAATCTTGTCATTTGCAACAACACGAATGGATCTAAAGAGTATAATGCTAGGTGAAATAAGTTAGAGAAAGACAAATATCATATGGTTTCATTGATATGTGGAATTTAAGAAACAAAATAAACAAAGGGAAAAGAAGAGACAAACCAAGAACAGACTCTTAACAATAGGGGACAAACAGATGGTTACCAAAGGGGAGGTGGGTGGCAGGATGGGTCAAATAGGTGAAGGGGATTAAGAGTACACTTAACATGATTAGTGCTGAGTAATACACAGAATCGTCAAACCACTATATTGTATACCTGAAACTAATATAACTGTATGTTAGCTATAACAGAATTAAAATTTTTAAAAAAGCTTTTAAAAATAAGTGGTTTTTCATTAAAGTATTGTAAATGTTTCAGAAATATTAAAGAAATAAGTCCTTTGTCAAGTATTTGTTTTTGCAAATACAAGACATCACTGATTTATCAAGTTAAAATTTATTAGAAAGGTTTACTCATCCTGCAGAACACTCACAGCACAAGTTACTCGCAATCCAAGGTATTACTGTATTTTCTTATTCTGTGGCTTTCCTCCTTTTTAAAGGATTCTTTTTTCAGGTCTTTTGAGAGGAGTTTTCAACTTTAATAAAGTTCAGGTTGTCATGTTCTTTCTTTTGTGGTTATTGATTTTGCATTTGATCTAGAAAACCCTTGCCCAAGCCAAATTTTACAAAGATATTTCCTTATGTTTTATTCTAGGAGCTTCATATTTTTAGATTTTACATTTAGGACTATAACCAGTTTCCAGTTATTATCTTTATATAGTTTGGTGTGCCAAGTTTGCTTACTTTTCCAAATGTTCATCTAGTTTTCAGTACCATTTGTTGAAAACACATTCTTTTCCCCTATTGAATTGAATTGGCACACTTCAAATTATCATTTGTTTGGAAAGAAGAAGGTCTATTTCTGGATGCTACTGTGTTCCACTAAAGTATGATTCCAAAACAAAACTATATTTTCTTAATTATTCGTAGTCTGTAGTAACTCAAAATCATATAATTAAAGACCTCCAAGTTTAACCTTTTAAAAATTATTTTGGCTACCCTAGGTATTTTTCATTTCCTTTTTGTTTGTTTTGGTTTTGTCTGTTTTTTTTTTAATTTTATTTAAATCCAAATTAGTTAACATATACTGTAATAATTGTTTCAGAAGTAGAATTTAGTGATTCATCACTTGCATATGACACCCAGTGCTCATCCCAACAAGTGCTCTTCTTAATGCCCATCGCCCATTTAGCCCATCCCCCCACCCAACACCCCTCCAGAAGCCCTCAGTTTGTTCTCTGTATTTAAGAGAGTATCGTTTGCTTCCCTCTCCGTTTTTATCTTTTCTTCCCTCCCCTTGTGTTCATCTGTTGTGTTTCTTAAATTCCACATGTGAATGAAATCATGTGATATTTGTCTTTCTCTGATTGACTTATTTCGCTTAGCATGATACCTTCTAGTTCCATTCACCTTGTTGCAAAAGGCAAGATTTAATTCTCTTTAATCACCAAGTAATATTTCATTGTGTGTGTGTTCATGCGTGCGTGCGTATACACCACATCTTCTTTATCCATTCTTCAGTTGATGGACATTTGGACTCTCTCCATACTTTGACCATTAATGGTAGTACTGCTATAAACATCGGGGTGCATGTGCCCCTTTGAAACAGCATTCCTGAATCCTTTGGATACATACCTAGTAGTGTAATTGCTGGGTTGTAGGGTAGTTCTAGTTTTATTTATTTGAGGAGCCTCCATACTATTCTCCAGGTACTTCATGTTTCTATGTAAATTTTCACATCCAACTGACAATTTCTAAAAAAAACAAAAACAAAAACAAAAAACAAAAAAAGAAAGAAAGAAAGAAAGAAAGGGAAAAGAAAACTCTGGAATTTCATTGAAATTACTTTGAATCTTTATCATGTGAGGAAAATTGACATTTTACTAAGCTTAGTCTTAGTGCAATATATTGTTTTCAGTGCAGAGGTATGGAAACCTTTTGTTCAACTGACCTTAGGTATTATGTGCTTTGTAAGTTATGTTGATATTTTCATTTTATTTTCCAGTGTTTTATTATATTTCAACAACTTCTTTACATACACTGATCTTTTTCCCTGAACATTCGCTGAATTTATGTATTATATAAGATAGTGCTGTTTTACTATTTTCTAAGTAGATAGCTGTTTCATTTGCAAATGGTGATACGTTATTTTTTTCCTAGCATTTGTATTTATAATTTTTATTTTATTTTATTTTATTTTATTTTATTTTATTGCATTTTATGTTTTCAAGGATATCCAGGGATCGTGAACACACATGTATTTTCCTCTAATAATGACAGGAAAGCATTGTGTCTTTCACCATTACGGATGATGTTATCTATAGGTTGTTGTAGAAGACTTCTGACTAAGGAAATTTTCTCCAGTTTTATTCGCCAAGAATTTTTTCTCTTCTTTCTTTTTGTTAAAAATTTTTTGAACCATAAACAGATGTTGAGTTTTGTTAAATACTCTTTCTGCCCCTATTGAGGTTTATAAGTTTCTCAGATATTTTCTGTAAATGTAGCATATAGATTATTTCAATTCTGAAGTAAACTTACACTCACTGTATGAATTCTCATTTGGCTTGAGAATGAATATCCTTTCAATGTACTGTTTAATGTGATTTACTAATTTATTTTGTTAGAAAGTTTTATTTATATATTTTTTTTTTGAAATGCCATTGTCAGATTAATAGGACTAGGGTTATGAAGACAACATCAAACAAAATAAAAAAATAGAACCTGGGGGCGCCTGGGTGGCTCAGTCGGTTAAGCGTCCGACTTCGGCCCGGGTCACGATCTCGGGGTCCGTGAGTTCGAGCCCCGCGTCGGGCTCTGGGCTGATGGCTCAGAGCCTGGAGCCTGCTTCTGATTCCGTCTCCCTCTCTCTCTGCCCCTCCCCCATTCATGCTCTGTCTCTCTCTGTCTCAAAAATAAATAAACGTTAAAACAAAAAATTAAAAAAAAAAATAGAACCTGTGCAGTGTTTTGTTTGTGTTTGTTTCCTTACACATTTGATACTATTTACCAGTAAAAATTTCTGGGCCACGAAGTATTTGCTTACTTGCTGGTTTTGTTTGGAAGACTTGTAATTACAGGTAAATATACTTTAACACTTATAGGTTATAGGCTGTTTATTTCTCAAATAATCTATTTCATCTATGTTTTCTTAGATGTTAGCATAAAGTTATTCATAATGCTCCTTTACTTTCTTTTTAATATGTGGAAAACTATTGGTGATGTCTACTTTTTCCTTCTTGATATGATAATTTGTATTTTCTCCACGTTTTATTTCTTCATTTAATAATCTTGCTAGGAATTTATCAATTTTATTCATCTTTTCAAAGACACAATGTTTTCCTTTGCTTAATCGTTTCCTAATTCATTGATTTTTCTGTATTAATAATTTCCTTCTGTGTATCCATTTTTGATTTAATTTCCTTTCCTCTCTCTAACTTCTCAAATACTGTAAACACTTAACAGTTATGAATTTTCCTCTTGGGACTACGTCAACTGTGTTTTCACAGTTCTGGTATATAATATTTTCACCATTATGTAGTTCAAAATGTTTTCCTTTTTTTAATTAAAAACAATTTTTTCAACATTTATTTATATTTGAGAGACAGAGAAAGACAGAGTTTGAGTAGGGGAGGGACAGAGAAAGAGAGGGAAACACAGAATTCAAAGCTGTCTCCGGCTCTGAGCTGTCAGCACAGAGCTTGATGTGGGGCTCAAAGTCATGAACCATTAAGATCATGACCTCAGCCAAAGTAGAACGCTTAACGAACTGAGCCATCCAGGTGCCCCCAAAATATTTTCTAATGCCCATTGTGAATTTTTTCCTTGACCCATGCATTGTTCAGAAATGTTTTCCATAGTTTCTGAATATTTAAGAGAATATTTTAAAGATAACTTCAAGAGGATTTTTAAAAAAGAATTTAAGAAAGAATTTAAAAAGTCTTCTCTTTTGTAAGAGAACCAAACTCTGTATGGTTTAATAACCTGAATCTAGTGGCATGTTTTATATTCCATCACATATAGTAGTCTATCTTGATGAATTTATAATTGTACATAAAAGTAATGTATGCTCTAAATTTGTTACATGTATTTTTATATAACATCTATAAAGTCAGGATGATTAACATTTTCATACACTTTATTTGATTACTGAATTTTTATCTATTTATTTCCTCAATAACTAAGAGAGAAAATCTTCCAACTACTGTTGTAAATTTGTCCCTTTAGTTCTGAAAATGTGTTTCATATATTTTAAACTCTATTATGTACAAACATCTATGGATTCTTGAGGAATTGACTCCCTTCACTTTGAAATAACCATTTTTAAATTTGGTAATACCACTTCTTTTTATATCAGTTTATCTGACAACATCAACATTTTTTGATAAGTGCTTACATTTTCCCATCATCTTATGTTTATTGTACCTCTCATAAATAGTAGACTGCTGGATCTGTTATGTTTTAACACGTGAGAACTCTTTCCTTTCTAATTGAAATAGGTGACATATTTGTATTTATATAAATATTGATATGTTTGGGTTTCAGCCTATCTTCTCTTTCTCTCTTCCTTTTGCTCCTTTTGTTCTAGGTTTACTTGATTCTTTTCAGTCATCTGTTTGATTAGCTATCACTTCTAAGTGTCTCATCTTACTTCTGGTATTAGATTTCTTCTCTCTCTTTGTATTATGTTTAAGCATTTTCTTTAACATTTATTCTTAACTCATTAGAGATTTTCATACAAATATTCTACCATGTCATGCATAAGATAAGAGCTATAGCAACATAATTTCATGACTTTCATCTTCTTTCCATTTTTAAAATTAAACCTATGTAGTATTTAAACATCCACATAAAATGTAATTGTTTTCTTTTGAGAAATTATATTTCAATAAAATTAGCAAAAATAAAAACTATATAGTCTTATATTTACCACTTATTTGCCATTTACAGTGCTTTCTAATTTTTGTAGATCCAAGTTTCCAATCGACACATTTTCTCTTCAGCATGGAGACTTACTAATTTTTTTCTGTTATCTACATAAAATAATAATAAATTCTGTTATTTACAATTTACCTACTATCTTTATTTAACTTTAGTTTGAAGGATGATTTTGCTGAATATTGAACTCAAATTTGAGCAATTTTTTCTTTCAACATTTTAAATGTGCCATTATTTTTATATGTGTAAACTGACATATGCTACTGTGTTATTTTGTTGGATTTTATTCCTTTTCCCCATGCCCCTGAGAATGTAAGCTCTTCTCTATTTCTGGTGATTAAATTGAGGAAGCAATAATTTAGATGTCAACAACTACTGAGAAATTGTGATAAGTAAACTGAGATAATCTCTGGTCAGTCCAAATACACACCTCCAAAGTTCATGATACTACCAAAGGTATGTGATCTCATAAGTATCTGAGCTTAGAGTGTAGAGGAGCCTTGACTACAGTGTCTCTAGGGATTCGGTGACTTCCACTCATCACAGAAGGTAAAAATGTGCCATTTCTTTCTGCTTTTCACTTATTTCTTCAGTATCCTTTCTTAGTAAACTGTAGGGAGGAGGTATGAAAGAAAATAAAAGAAACCTCACTAAATATGGAGTCAAGAAGCCCTGAGCAGGAGCTCTTGCACACTCTTAGATCCTAAATGGATGAAGCTTACTTTACAAAGCCCAGCAGAGGAAGAAGGATTTCTCCTTGCCTAGCAACAGCCCAGCCAATGAGAAATCATCACCTCCATGAAGTCTGAAACAATCCCTCCCAACTTGCTCTTACTCTCCACAAAGCAAGCCCCTTTCCTCTCTCTGGACTTGCCTGAAGTTTGCCATAAGCTGCTTGTCTCTAAGTGAAATTATCTGCTATCTCTGAATAAGTTCATTTTGCTGATAAAATAGCCGGTGCGCTCGCTCTCTCTCTCTCTCTCTTTTAAGGCCAGCAAAGGAAAGCAAGAAATGTTATTCCAGCAAATGTATTATTGTAGCTTTTGGTTTTTACGGACTTAAATACAACCTTTCATTCCTCAACAGCCCTGATAGCTTACAGTTGACCTTTTTTTAAACCCAGAAAATTATCTGAATTTTGGCTAGTCCTTTGCCTTCCTCTGTCCATATCCAGATCCAACATCTTCATAGAGAAGTTCCACATATTTTAAGAATTATTCAGTCACAAATAAGTTTATGGAGTTTTCTTGTGTTTATCCCATTGGACAGTCCCATAATTATGTATAATTTGAAAATAAAATGATTAAATTTCTGTATTCATTAACTTCTTTCAGGTTTTAAGGGAGAAATACCTCCATGTGATCTGAAAAATGTGAGTATATCATAAAGATGAAGCAATAATAGTTCCAATGGTCTATGAAAAGAAGGAAATCACTGCCACTACTTTAATATTCAGCTTTTCTGAGTTCTTTAATTTTTCCTGTGTCTTGATACTACTAATTCCCTAACAATAGTTTCATTAAAATTTTTTTAATCTTTATTTTGAGAGAGAGACTGAGCATGAGCATGAGCATGAGCATGAGCATGAGCAGGGAAGGAACAGAGAAAGAGGGAGATAGAATCTGAAGCAGGCTCCAGAATGTGAGCTGTCAGCACAGAGCCCATCATGGGGCTCAAACTCATGAACTACGAGTTCATGACCTGAGTTAAAGTCGAATGCTTAACCGACTGAACCACCCAGGTGCCCGAGAGTTTCATTTTTCTTAATCAAAACATTTGAAAACATCATTTATGCTTATTTAATTTACCAAATTCAAAATAAAAATATTTAAGTGATAATAGTCAAAGTCAGCTACCATCTAGTAAATAGTTGTTATTGTCAGCATCTACATCTCTTCTTATTTAAAAGCTATATAGCTTATAATGTACAGTTGAGTTAAACTGAAAGTTCTGAATGAACATATATTACAAGGCTCATTAAAGTACAATGTGGGGCACCAGGGTGGCTCAGTCGGTTGAGTTTCTGACTCCGGCTCAGGTCATGATGTCACGGTCTGTGAGTTCAAGCCCCGCATCGGGCTCTGTGCTGACAGCTCAGAGCCTGGAGCCTGCTTCAGATTCTGTGTCTCCTTCTCTCTCTGACCCTCCCCCATTCATGCTGTCTCTCTCGGTCTCAAAAATAAATAAACATTAAAAAAAAAGTACAACTGAGAGGCTGATTTAGCTGAATAAAATTCTGCCAATTCTCTTATGAAAGAGATGTGGGTGGGGTGAAGATTTTAAGGCAGATTAATTTTAATTTTAATTTTAAGTGGCGTTAACATACATGTTTCCCTTTGCACATATATTAAATCAGAAAAATAAACATATTTGGATAAACAGTCTGCCTGAAGAATGGATGAAAACACATAAATTAAAATGAAAAAAAATCAATGTATAAATCCTTATTTGGAGAATGTAGAAAAATGATAGCAAATATTCTGTATTAAGTACGATGTGTAGACATAATTTTTCCCCATTTAATCTCAAAATAACTTGTAAATATTTTTATTTCATTTATACCAACGTGGAGACTAAGATTCAAAGCGATATAATGAACTACTCTAGTTTTCTTGCCTTGCTACCTGGTTAACAAAAGAGATTGGGACATGAAGATAACGTTTTCAGATTCTTTTAAAATGCTCATGTTTTCTTTCAATACCATCACAGAAATTTTCCTGAAAGTAAGCTATTCAGTAATTTGGAAATTAAATGCTTACCAGAATAATAATTTTCCTTAATGCTACCCATCAATATTCTTTTCTTCAGATTTACCCCTTCCATAAATACTAGTCTCTAAATTGAACTACAAACATGATTCATTTAAAATTTATTTAATATGCAAATTATCAAAGACTTATATTGATTTTTAGGGGCACCTAGGTAGCTCTGTTAAGCGTCCAATTTTGGCTCAGGTCATGATCTCACTGTTTGTAAGTTCGAGCCCAGCATTGGGCTCTGTGCTGACAGCTCAGAGCCTGGAGCCTGCTTCAGATCTGTGTCTCCCTCTCTCTCTACTCTTCCCCTACTCATGCTCTCTCTCTCTCTCTCAAAAATAAACATTTAAAAAAAATTTTAACTATCCATTATACTGAAATTCAATGACATATGCATGTGTTAGATTATAAAATCTTGAACTATAATGCAACTTAAAAATGATACAGTTCAACTCCTTTGTTACACTAATGAAGAAAAAAATAATTTAAAAGTTATTTTAATAAATCAAAAATCTAGTGTGCATATATTACTGTATACACACACCTCCACCACCACCCCAACAAATACATTGTTATTCTAATCTCAAATGACAATGTGATTACCTCCAATATCTCAAGAGAAAATAAAAAATAAAGAACAAAGTTGAACTTATTGTTTAGGGAGAGTCACAATGACCAGATACAGTCTTACAAGTAGAGAAGACTGTTGCTATTACCTGGGGATTTTGAGGAGTGTAAATGGTTTGAGATCATCTGTAAACATGTGGTTGGTTACTTGTATAAGACTGTTGCTGATTGAATAACACTAAGAAGTATGTATACTCGAATGGGTATGTTTCTGATTGGCTGAGGTTTAGAAATAAGGGGCTGTTATTGATTGTTTGGCTTGTAAAGTACTTTTACTGAAACAATTTTTCTTAATTATAGAAATTTAAAGGCAGTCTGATGATACTTGTTACAATAGCTACAAAATAATCCATTTTTTCTTTGAGTGCGAGATTTATCATTTTTATTATTTTATTATTAATTATACAATTTACTCAGTTTTCTGTGGGTTTTTTTCCTCAAAAATTTAAATTATAAGACAGAAATGATAGTAGTCAATTAAGCAAAAGAAAAAAGAAAAGTGAACGCTGAGAAGATAAAGGCTACAAAAGTCTAGAAAATAGTGATAAATTAAGAAGAGGAAGATAAAGAGATAAGAAAAGTAAAATAATTCAAGACTAAAGTAGTAAAAAAGACAATATGAAATGAAGAAGGAAACATATTTCACAACGTTTGTACCTGTTCTCAGGTTCCACATTTCTCTACCCCCTTCCTTTGGATTGGGGTTATCCTGATTCAATGGCTCAGAATTGTTTCCCTACTCTCTATTAGCAGTGTTCCTTCTCACAATAACTGACTTCAGGATGGACTGGAAACAGACAACAAGCACTGCAAGGCTGCCATGGTATATTATCCAATGGTAAAGAAGTCACAGTTCTAGAAATCTACCATATGTAAAATAATGCTGCCTGGATTACTTTCCCATTCCAACACACACAAACGTACATAGACAACCACCTATGTAACCTCAGCTTTCTTAAATTCAACAGCTTAGAATACCCTAAACCTTTTCAGACCAGAGTATATAGTCAGTTGTATGCTCTGTCATGTGCATCACTGCTCATAAGAATGTTCTCTATTGTGTTATGGTAAATCAAAGACACTGGCATCTCAGTCCTCTTCTTTCTTCCTTATATTCCTAGATGTCGCCTTCCCAAATGGAATGAATCAAGGATGTTGTAGACAATGTTGTACTTGAAGGGTCAATACGGACAATGATAATCAAATGGTTATTACAGAGAGATTATCAAAGTTTTAAGTGTAACATTTTTTTTTCCTGATGATAATGGTGATGGTTTAAAAAAGGGAAAATGAGGAGAAATAGGAGATTATAAAATATGTTTAGTGAGTGCTTACTATAGCTTAAACAGGATGCTAATGGCTTTGTATATTCCTTCATTTAATATTTGCATAAGTAAAATACCTATTATTACCTTCAATTTATAATGAAAAGCTAAAAATTAGAGTAATAACACTTAATACTACATGAAATCTGTGATCTAAATCAACTATTACTCATTAATCCAGATACTAAGCTTTCAAATATCTATGTGAATGTGGGAGCTAAGCTATCAGAAGACTACCCCTATAATCTACTTCATTCCATATTTCCACATCTTTGAAGAGATTGATCGAAGCTCCGACTGTGAAGTAATTTGAAAGTTTGTTCAAACAGTGTTTAAGGATGTAGTAAATATGAACCACTGAGCTGAGAGAATATAATTTTATAATAGTAAAATAATCAATGATATTAAACATACTTCAGAAAGACAGCCAAACAAAACTTAGTGACAAAGTACAGGATTTTGTGTTTTTTGTTTTGTTTTGGTTTTGGTTTTTTTGGTTTCTTTTAGTGAAAGACAGTATTTGCAGTGCTTAGGAGCTCAAATGCTGTTTACAATGTTAGGTCTTGGTAGATACCAGATAGGTTTGCTCCCTGTATTAGGGGCAAAATGGTCACAACCAAATCCAAACTCAAATAATATCTGCTTCACAACCTCAGTATAAAAAGACTATCTTTCTGGGTAATAGGAACTGGCATACTATGACATTTTGTGTCGAAGTGAAGTTATATGGAAAACACTGATGGCTTGACCCATCTCTGGGTCAATTACTTTATCCAGGAAGATAAAGTAAATGGATTGGTCTGTCTTGGCCTGTTTATTCACTACTCTGATAAGACACCATGTTTATAAGGACACAATTTCAAGTCTCTCCTTATTCAATTAGAAAAAGTAGTTCTATTAGGACAAGAAGAGAAAAGGACAGCTATGGGATAGACAAAAATCAACAGATATCCATAATGCTAGGTTTGCAAAGTCTGGTTCTCCTTTAGGCTCTACATGAGACAGCCTAGACTTTTGTACTTTAGGACTCATTTTACTTTGAGTTTAGTCCTCTACTCCATTATCTTTTTCCTGTTAGGTGTCTTCTGGCTATGTTCAGGTTGCATAGAGCTAGAAGTTGCAGATGCTATTCACTGCCACAAAAATAGATTTTGGTTTGTGAGTGGTGGCCAGAGGGAGAGGGTGGTGGTGGTAGAATACTTATGAGCTTAACTTACAATCTGTAGGGTGTATTACAATTTACAAAGCAAAACTAGTCAGTAAATCTAGTTGGAAGGTATGTTAAACACATGGATTTCATATTTGTCTGGAAACAAGAGATATCATAGTGACTTATTTTGTTTTTAATTAAAATAAAACTTTTTTTTAAATATAGTTCTTCACTTAGCCACTAAATGCCATGGTATGCCGGTTCTTATTACCTGTTCAAATTTTTCCTCTCCCTTCTTCTATGCAGGATATGTGGAAAGGTCAAAGATACTAGATGATCAGCATTACTCAGGGCCAATTTAATTCCTCTCTCAGTCAAATGAAGTTATAAGGAGATGATATTTAAATCCTATCTTCATTTATAATTCTACCATCTAAAAGGCAAACAGATGTATACTCAGTAAACAACATATTTAGCTACAGCTTTTAAATGTACTATTTGTTAATAATATTTGCATTGGCAAAAAACATGCTTATAAGAATATAAGCATCCTTCTCTCTATTAAAACTCATCTTTTAATGTATATTGGAAATAGAGGAAATAATCTGTTAATGAATCACAGAATGCTAATGTTAAATGATTAAAAAATACTATTTCTCTACTTTTACCAGTCTTCAGGAAAAAATCTCTTATGACTAAATCATTTCAACTTGAAAGCTTTAATCCTATAAGGCAAATATTTTACAATATTTTAAAATCTATTTTTCTTTTCAATGAGCATAACAATCATGTTTAATTTAAACATAAGAAAAATAATATATAGTACATTCTCTTAGGCATACGGATGGTGTTAGCATGCACATTCCATAAAGGAATAGAAGTAGATTTGTTGCTTTGCTGGACTGACCAGATCAAATCACTGTCCACACATCACTTGGCAAATAACAAAGGTTCTCAGGGGAACAACTTGAGTAAACCCCATTGCTGTCTATAACATGTTTTTTTTTTCCCATAGTTCCAGAAGCAAGAAAAGATTGACCTCTTGTTGTTGTCCCAGGCGATAGTTTTAGAAAGAGTTCCATCCAGAGTAGCTCAGGATTTTTCCCAAATGGGGGTTTTAGGACCTGACAGAAAGCTCCAATTAACCTAAGACTCCCAAAGGCTACTAGTTCAAGGAAAACAATTTGTTTCCCAACTAGGGCATAAATTTAGCCCAAGAATAGGACATGATGAGTATCCAAAGGTATTCACCTTCATTCACTATGCTTGTGCTTTCCCTAAGAGATACAGACCAAAGAGGAAATTCACTTGAAAAAGAGATTGAAAAGTAAAGCTCTGCTCTAATAAAAATTCAGAATTTGACAAGAAATCACTTCTAATAATAGGAAAAATATATATTGCCTGCTACAATATTTTTTAAGTTAGATTTTAAACACTGATACAATATGGTATGGCACTGATGATAACTTGAAATTATTTGGATTATCAATAAGTAATTTACACTTTTAGGTAATCACTAGATTTTCTGGAATAATGTCATATGAAAACACTTCAGTAACTTGTTGCATGGAACTATGTCACCAAAGTTCTGTCTTTATTAGAAATATTAAAAAAAATAAATTTCATTATTTAACGTTCATACATATTTTATATAAAGAGTCTAGAACTCTATCTTATAGTAATGATGTAGGTCACTCAGTTATTTTTTTTTTATTTTAACGTTTATTCATTTTTGAGAGAGAGAGAGAGCAAGAGCAGAGAGGGGCAGAGAGAGAAGATGATACAGAATCTGAAGCAGGCTCCAGGCTCCAAACTGTCCGCACAGAGTCCCACATGGGGCTCAAACTCACAAACTGTGAGATCGTGACCTGAGCTGAAGTCAAATGCTTAACCAACTGAGCCACCCAGGCACCCCAGGTCACTCAGTTATTGTCACTTCACCTTACTCTTGACTTTAGCAGATTCCATAGAAGATAACGAAACTTTTTAAAAGGACCACCTTCCACTTTATTCAATTCCAGTTTTAGTCCTTATTATTCTGCCCAAATGTTTTCATTTCTTCTCAATGACTCCAAGTTCAATGGCACTGTCAATCTTCAGTATTCCTATAAAACTCCCAGAACTACTCTGTAATGATCTTAAAGCTTTCAGATAGTTAAAAAGGGGGCCAGAAGTGGACAGTTCCTCTATATAAAGGGTTTGAGACCTTGTTTGGCAGAATCATAATGACTTTAAAATTGAAACAGAATATCTGAGGCTTGGGCTACAATGCTTTGGAATATTTTTAATTTGGGTTAAGTTGCATATCTTATATTACTGGTATATCCTAATGTTTGAAAAATGGATATAAAAGTTATGATGGTATCTATTCAGGGCATCTAGCAATACTCCAAATCTAGAATGGCACAACCAAATCTAACTGAATTCCAGTTATGTTACCAAAGAATGGATGAAGAGATTAGATAATAGATATAGAGAGACAGATATATGATTGATAGATAGATAGATAGATAGATAGAAAATAAAGAAACAGTATTCAACTAAACAAGCTGCTTTATGAACCCAAATTCCAGAACTTCAGTACAGAATTCTACTTGTCTGGTCTACATATATGACATGGCACATGTCTTTAACTAAATTGGGGACAGTCTACTCCCAGAGCTGAACTAATCAAGTATCTGCTATTTTTCCAAAACCCATTGCCAAATCTGAAAGCACACTACTTCAATTATATAAAAAGTCAAGACCACCAGTGCCAGAGGAATGGAGACATAGTGTCAGTGTTCCCTATAATTTTTATAACTAAGCTGACCCTGGCCTATTTTATAAGCTCTTTTTCAATTAGGACACCTTCTCTATGATACCTACAAACCGTCACATTCTAGATAGCCATATTATTTTTTACATCACAAGAAGTCTTAAAAACTTCAATTCTAGAGTTGAGACAACGGTTTAATTATATCAACAAAGGATAAATTGCTTCCCTCTTTCTTTAATGTTTAGGTCATATCTATTCTAATGGTGACTAGTGTGAAGCATCACATCTTCATAGAATGGCTTCCTAAGCAGCAAGAAAAATTATGGATGCAAAAACAAAACAAAACAAAACAAAAATCTCTGATTTTTCTATGCATCTTCTTACTAGGAAGAGAAAAATTCCCCATACCTGCCTTCCCTGGCAGACTTTTCCATTTCATTAGTTGAATCCGGGCCATGTCTATTATAGACTGGTATAAAAGAACAAGATTTCCCTAGTAGGGTTAGAATAATCATGATTCATCTTCTAGGCTGGGCATCTTTATGTCCTATCTCTGCCTCTTAACTCCCAGTCATATATTTGCTAATAGGAGAAAAAAAAAACAAAAATAAAAAACTCAGGTGGGCAGTCCATCAAAGTGCTGTTATGATGTAGCAGGTGGAAAGGGGAAATGGGTAGCTGAAGAATGATGAAGCCTATGGCCTTCTGAATTTTCCAGCCACATAGAAAAGCAAGGGGAGCAGAAAAGTAAATGAATCATTAAACTTCAAAATATGTATATGTAGAAGGAATGGTCCATACAGTTTATTTTTTTTAATTTGATAATGGTTTTATTTGTTCTAAATTCCAATTCATTCTTAGTGCTATACCAGGAATAAAGAAAAAAATATCTTGGAATCCTCTTAGAATTTGACAGATGTCACAATACAAAGGTGCAACAAAAATATATTTTAAAGCACCTGTGCTTCAGTTCATAATGGGATACAGGAAGAAACTATCAAATATAAGACTTTTAAGAAATGAAAACTAGGGGCACCTGGGTGGCTTAGTTGGTTAAGCATCTGACTCTTGATTTCGGCTCAGGTCGTGATCTCACAATTCATGGAATCAAGCCCATGTCACTCTCTGCACTGATGGTGTGGAACCTGCTTGGGATTCTCTCCCTCTCTCTCTGCTCCTCCCCCATTCACTCTTTCTCTCTCAAAGTAAATAAATAAGCTTAAAAAAAAGAAATGAAAACTAGTTTGCCCTTCAAAAGTCTCAATTTTTTTCAGTGCTACAGTATACAAAGATAAATAGATGTGCGGTTATTAATGAACAGCTGCAGTATATATATCCACAAAATTAGGAAATAATTTAGCTTTATTAAATAATTTGTTATTAAAAGAAAAAACTGAACTAGAACAATATTCCATTAAAATGTATGATTTTCCCCAAAATGATGAGTCATATCTATCTCAGCTACAATTATTCTGTAGAATAATAGAGAAAAATATTTGGAAACGGAAATAAGTAAAGCTTATTTACAATAAGTAAAGCATTTACAAAAATGCTCAAGATGCATTTGAATAGAAGATAAACACACACACACACACACACACACACACACACACACACACAGAACACCATCCCGACTTTCCTTTTTCTTGCTCTTTGCCTATCATGAATTCTTTGACATTTTAGATGTCTAGAATGTATATTTTTCTTTATTATAACATTTTATTCTACTTCAGCTAGAATAGATGATGTGCCAGTTCTGAACCGTAAACTCAGGAGAATACACCTGTTTGCTTGGTTCCCAATATTCAGCCACTGAATGTACCAAAGTCAGGGAAGCTGGAGAAATGTCTACTGATGCTGTAGATAAGATTAAAGCACAAGAATGACAAAAAGAATCTATCCCTTACCTGTATGCTCAGTACTGTAGACTGACATCTAATATTATTAAATATACCTATCATTCGGGGAGCAGTTATGTAATTCAAATTTTAAAGAAAATGTAATAATAAAATGGTTGTGGATTAGGCTGTATTTCACTGAATTTTGAAAATGAACCATCAGATTGTAGAAATATGTAAGTCTTAATGGGAGAAGACACCCTTGCAGGTCAGGGAGGGGATTGGTATTTCTGTTAGGTAAATGGCTTTGCCTATATTTCCATTATTTTAGGGCATGAATTGAAATTAGTGTAGAAATCAAACCCCAACCTTTGCTCTCTGTGGATCAAGTATTCAATAGGGCAAGAATTCAAAATTATGAAAAAATCTGCAACATTTCCAGTGATTGCAACCCACTAATCAGCTTTGAGAATAACATGACTATTAAGAAATGAAGGGAAGCTTTTTATCTTGATGAGGTCCCAATAGTTCATTTTTGCTTTTGTTTCCCTTGCTTCCAGAGACGTATTAAGTAAGAAGTTGCTGTGGCCGAGGTCAAAGAGGTTTTTGCCTGCTTTCTCCTCTAGGATTTTGAAGGCTTCCTGTCTTACACTTAGGTCTTTTATCCATTTTGAGTTTATTATTGTGTATGGTGTAAGAAAGTGGGTCAGGCTCATTTTTATATTTGCTGAAGAGACTGTCTTTATTCCATTGAATATCCTTTCCTGCTTTGTCAAATATTAGTTGGTCATACATTTGTGAGTCCATTTCTGGGTTCTCTGTTCTGTTCCATTCATCCATCTGTCTGTTTTTGTGCCAGTACCATACTGTCTTGATGATTACAGCTTTATAATACATCTTGAAGTCCAGGCATGTGATGCCTCCAGCTTCGGTTTTCTTTTTCAAGATTGTTTTGGCTATTCAGGGTCATTTCTGGTTCCGTACAAATTTTAGGATTCTTTGTTCTAGCGCTGTGAAGAATGCTGGTGTTATTTGGATAGGTGTTGCATTGAATATGTAGATTGCTCTGGGTAGTACTGACATGTTAACAATATTTGTTCTTCCAATCCATGAGCATGGGATCTTTCCATTTTTGTGCATGTCTTCTTCAATTTCTTTCATAAGCTTTCTGTAGTTTTCAGTGTATAGATTTTTCACCTCTTTGGTTAGTTTTATTCCTGGTATTTTATGGTTTTTGGTGCAATTGTAAATGGAATTGATTCCTTGATTTCTCTTTCTGTTGCTTCATTATTGGTGTATAGGAATGCAACCGATTTCTGTACATTGAAATTATATCCTATGACTTTGGTGAAATCATGGATCAGTTCTAGCAGTTTTTTGGTGGAATCTTTTGGGTTTTCCCTATAGAGTATGTTGTCTGAGTAGAGTAACAGTTTGACTTCCTCCTTGCCGATTTGGATGCCTTCTATTCCTTTGTGTTGTCTGACTGCTAAGACTTCTAATACTATGTCGAATAACAGTGGCGAGAGTGAACATCGCTGTCACATTCCTGACCTTAGGAGGAAAGCTCTCAGTTTTTCCCAATTGAGATGATATTAGCGTTGGGTCTTTCATATATGTCTTTTACGATCTTGAGGTATAGTCCTTCTATCCCTACTTTCTTGAGGGTTTTTTTAATCAAGAATGGATGCTGTATTTTCTCAAGTGCTTTCTCTGCATCTACTGAGAGGATCATGTGGTTCTTGTCCTTTCTTTTATTGACGTGAGGTATCACATCGATTGTTTTGCAGATACTGAGCCAGCCCTGCATCCCAGGTATAAATCCCACTTGGTCATGGTGAATAATTCTTTTAATGTATTGTTGGATCCAGTTGGCTAGTACTGTGTTGAGAAGTTCTGCATCCATGTTCATCAGGAAAATTGGTCTGTAGTTCTCCTTTTCAGTGGGGTCTTTGTCTGCTTTCGGAATAAAGGTAATGCTGGCTTCACAGAATGAGTTCTATTTTTTGGAACAACTTCAAGAGAATAGGTATTAACTCTTCTTTAAATGTTTGGTAGAAGTCCCCTGGAAAGCCATCTGGCCCTGGATTCTTGTTTTTTGGTAGATTTTTTATTACTAATTCAATTTCTTTACTGGTTATGGGTCTGCAAAGGAAACAATCAGCAAAACTAAAAGGCAACGAATGGAATTGGAGAAGATATTTGCAAATGACATATCAGATAAAGGGTCAGTATACAAAATGTATAAAGAACTTATCAAACTCAACAACCAAAAAACAAATAAGCCAGTGAAGAAATGGGCAAAAGACATGAATAGACACTTCTCCAAAGAAGACATCCAGTTGGTTAACAGACTCATGAAAAAATGCTCAACATCATTCATCATCAGGGAAATACAAATCAAAACCACAATGAGATACCAACTGACACCTGTCAGAATGGCTAAAATTAACAACTCAGGCAACAATAGATGTTGGTGAGGACTCGGAGAAAGAGGATCTCTTTTGCACTCCTGGTGGGAACGCAAACTGGTGCAACCACTATGTAAAACAGTATGCAGGTTCCTAAAAAAATTAAAAATAGAACTACCCTATGACCCAGCAATTGCATTAATAAGTATAGATCAAAGGGATACAAGTGTGCTGCTTTGAAGGGGCACATGCACCCCACTGTTTATAGCAGCGCTATCAACAGTAGCCAAAGAATGGAAAGAGCCCAAATGTCCATTGACATATGAATGGATAAAGAAGATGTGGTATATATATGTATATATACAATGGAGTATTACTCAGCAGTCAAAAAGAATGAAATCTTGCCATTTGCAACAGTGTAGATGCAACTAGAAGGTATTATGCTAAGCAAAATAAGTCAGTCAGAGAAAGATAAATATCATATGATTTCACTCAAATGTGGGATTTAAGATACAAAACGTATGAACACAAGGGATGGGAAGCAAAAATAATATTAAAACAGGGAGGGGACAAAACACAAGAGACTCTTAAATACAAAGAACAAACTGAGGGTTGATGGAGGGGCTGTAGGTGGGAGGATGGGCTAAATGAGTAAGGGGCATTAAGGAGAACACTTGTTGGGATGAGCACTGGGTGTTATACATAGGGGATGAATCACTGGAATCTACTCCTGAAAGCATTATTGCACTATATGCTAACTAACTTGGATGTAAATTAAAAGTAAATTAAGTAATTAATTTATAAAAAATGAAAAGAAAGGATAATCCATATTTTGGAGCAATGACAGATTTCTGTTGGCAGCTTTATTCAGTACACATAGGTATAAGCAAATATCTCTAGTCAGAGATATTTGGGACTACCATTGAGTCTTCAGGAAAACCAAACCAAACCAAACCAAATAATAAAATGGAGTATTTTAAAAAAGCCTCAAAATTCAAGGTGATCTGCGACTAACTTAATTATTAATATAATGCACAAAACTTCAGAGGAAGATACAAAATGAAAAAAAAAACAGTAAAATGTGACTCATAGTCAAATGAAAAATAAGTGAACAAATAAATATCCATAGTTAAACCAGATGTTAGAATTAGTAGGTAGGAATTTAAAAAAAAACTATGGATAATATGTTAAAGACTATAGATTCAGACTGATATGACATAATGGGAGGAGAAATTGAGAAATTTAAGGGAGATTTTAAAGCTACATAAAATAATCTATGCAACATATGAAACAAAAAATATATTAGATGGTATTACTGGCAAATTTTACCTAAAAGAATAAAGGGTTAGTAACATTGAAGACTAGTCCATAAAACCACCTAAAGTGAATCCCGGAGAAAACAGAAGAATGACCTGTGGCACAGCTTCAAGCCATCTATCATGAATTAATTAGAATCTCCAAAAAAAAGAGAATAGGATAGGAAAAATATTTAAAGAAAATTTGTACTAAGATTTTCAAATTTGATCAAAAACAATTTCAGTAACCCCACAAAAATTAAATATAAACATCTCCACATGTAAACACATCCTTGCCAAATTATTGAAAAACAAAGACAACGGGGCGCCTGAGTGGCGCAGTCGGTTAAGCCTCCGACTTCAGCCAGGTCACGATCTCGCGGTCCGTGGGTTCGAGCCCCGCGTCAGCCTGGAGCCTGTTTCCGATTCTGTGTCTCCCTCTCTCTCTGCCCCTCCCCCATTCATGCTCTGTCTCTCTCTGTCCCAAAAATAAATAAAAAACGTTGAAAAAAAATTTTTAATAAAAAAGAAAAACAAAGACAAATTAAAAAAAAAATAAAAGCAAAGGTAAAATTAAGAATGTCATGTGATCTTTCATCAAAAAAAATTGGAATTCAAAAAACAATGACTAACACTGCTAAGGGGTTAAAAGAAAAAAGTCAACCTGTTATTTTATATCTGACAAAAAAATATGTTTCAAGGTGCCTCGGTGGCTCAGTCAGCTGGTTAAGCATCTGATTCTTGATTTTTGGCTCAGGTCATGATCTCACGGATATGTGGAGTTCCAACCCCTTGTCGGGCTCCCTACTGACAGCACAGAGCCTGCTTGGGATTCTTGCCCCCCTCTCTCTCTCTCTCTCTCTCTCTCTCTCTCTCTGCATATCTTGCAGGCACACTCCCTCTCTCTCTCTCTCAAAATAAATAAATAAACTTAAGAATATATGTGTTTCAAAAATGAAAGATAAAGACATTTTAAATAAGTGAAAGCTGAGAGAATTTGGTGCTAGCAGAATCTCAAAGGAAAACTGTTTAAAGAAGTTCAAGCTAAAGGGAAATGTGAAAAGTTGGAATTTCAGATTGATAGGAAGAAAGGAGAACTGGGAATGGTAAATATATGGGTTAATATAAAATATTGCACCTTTTCTTTTCTTAAATCCATTAAATATCAATTGCTGGTTCAAAGCAAAGTAACATATACACATTTACAGTTTATAACATACTTAGAAGCAAAATATATGACAAAAATATCACAACAGATGGGAGATGTAATAATGGAATTATACCACTTAAAAATTTTTATATTATATATAAAATAAAATAATATTAAATAAAAACACTAATAGAACAAATTTATATAGGTAATAATACAATAAAAATCAATAATGTAATATTTTAATATTTATAATTAATTCTAGTGATAAATAATAATTATTACTTGATAACAGGTATTTATAATATACATTAATCCATAACAAGACAGGACATGAGGAAACTTAGAATAACAAACAAAGGTGTCAAGGGGAAAACAAATAGCATATCAACCCTATGTGAAATTAAAATGGATTACATACTTCAATTAAAAGTCAGAGGTCATCAGATGAATACAAAAAAACAAGATCCAATCTGACACATTTTAGAAGAAATATATTATAAATATATATTAAGACAGACAAGTTGAAAGTAAAAATATGATATGCCATGCAAAACCTACACATAAGAAAGCTGAAATAAGCATGTCCATAGCATAGTAGACTTCAAAAAATAAGGTATTAACAGGATAAACAGGATAATTTCTTAATGATGAAAGTATAGATTCGACATGTACTAAATGTGTGTGTGTGTGCACTTCATAACAGTAACTCAAAACACAGGAAGCAAATGGCATGACTAACAGACAAAATAGGCAGATCCACAATCATATTTGGAAACTGTAGCATCCCTCTCTCTGTGATTGAAACACCAGTCAAACATTAGTAAGGCTCTCATATAAATGAACAATGTCAACGAACCTGATCTATTTTTGTTTTGTTTTCTTTTATGGAACACTACAGCCAATAACTACAAAATGCACATTCATTTCAAGGGCACATGAACATTCACCAAGACAGACCATATACTAGGTTATAAATAAGTCTCAATAAATTCTAAAATATTAAAATCACACAAAGCATTTTATCTGACCCCAACAGTAATAAACTGGAAATTGATTTTTAAAATACCTAGGAAATCCCCAAACATTTGAAAATTAAGCAACACTCCTCTAAATAACCCATGAACAAAGAAGAAATATCAAGGGAAATTAGAAAATATTTCAAACTGAATGATAATGAAAACACAGCATATTAAAGTTTGTGGAATACTGCCAAAGTAGTCAGACAGGGAAATTTATGGCTTAAAATGGTTATATTAGAAAAGAAGAAAATTGTAAAATAAATTACTTGGACCTACATCTTAAGAAACCAGCATTACAATAAATTCGGCTGACAGACTCTCTTCTTGACCAAACTTTAGTCAAACTCCTTTAACTTGGGCTTCAGTGTCCATTTTTGTTGGGCCTGCATCACCCAGTTTTAGCAAGATTCTTAGCAAGAGGAAATCACTTCTTTAGCAAGAAGATATAGCAAGAATCAGTAGAAAGAAGAAATAATTTTGGAGAGAATCCTCCACCCTCAAGATCTGATCATCTTAATATCTGACCAAATTCATCTTCCCTCACCATCATCCAGGTGATGTCTGATCACTCTGGCCTGCCTTCAGCAAGAATCTTGCCAAGATGATTTAGACAGAGGCCCCCCTTACCCTTGATGTTACTTCTTAGTTACTGTCTATCTACTGATCCACATCCAACTCTTTAACTATAAAAGTTTTTTTGTCCATGCTGTATTTGGAATTGAGCCCAGTTCATTACTGAGGTCTCTTTTCTTCCATTGTATTAGTTCCTGAACA
Source organism: Acinonyx jubatus (assembly GCF_027475565.1). Taxonomy (NCBI): domain Eukaryota; kingdom Metazoa; phylum Chordata; class Mammalia; order Carnivora; family Felidae; genus Acinonyx; species Acinonyx jubatus. The sequence continues at coordinate 89,623,612 of NC_069385.1, read as the reverse complement.
AAATCAGTTTTTACCATTTTAACTACTGTCCAGCTCTGGTTTTTCTTTAATGCAATCCAAAATAAATAGAAGAAAGATAAGAAAGGAATGATAAAGATAAGAGGAAGTCAGTGCAAAAGGACATGAACAAACAGGAAGAAAAAAATCAATAAAGCCAAGAGTTAAACATTTTTGGTAAAACCTTAGACTAATCAAGAGAAATAGAGGGAGAGTAATGGAAAGGAATATACATACTACTGATATACTAAACGACATGGATGGATCTTAAAAACATTGGGCAAAAGAAACCAAATACAAGAGTTCAGAGAGTATATACGTGTATTTGTATTTGTATTTGTATTCTATTTGTATGAAATTCTAGAACAAGCTAAAACAGTCTATGGTAATAGAACCCAGAATAGAAGTTGCTTGGCAAAGGAGGGGTTTACGTGGATAGGGTATAAAGTAACTTAATGCAATACTAGAAATACATTAGTTTCTGTGTGGGTTTACATAGATGATATTTTCCAAAAACTCATAAAATTGTACCTTTACAATATATTCCTTTATATTATTAAATGATATATGTTAAAAATAAAATAGATGTGACCAGCAAAATCACCGAACTAATTCAGTTCTAGTCAGTTAAGGGTATGGGTTCTAGTCTGCTATCTGTGTCACCAGATATATAAGTGGCACTTGTGTAATTATTCCAAAACCTGGTAAGATTAGGATGTAGACTCCCAGGTGCGCAAAAAATCAGAACAAGTGCTGGTATAGGATAGGATCTCCCCTTCCAGCAAGATCAAAGAAGGTGGTATGTAAGTTTCCGTCTGTATCCTGGCCACTAATGCTGGTAATGACAGGAGTAGCAAGACGGCAATAATTAGGACAGATCAGGTAAATAAAGGGTGTCTGATACTGAGACATAGCAGGGGGTTTTATATTGATAATTGTAGTAATAAAATTAATAGCATCTAAGATTGAAGACACACCTGCAAGGTGTAAGGAAAAGATGGTTAGATCCACACGTGCTTCTGCGTGGGCTAGGCTGCCAGCTAGAGGGGGATATACAGTTCATCCAGTCCCTGAGCTGACTTCCACTATCCATGATGTGAGTAATAGTAGGAAGGATGGGGAAGAAGTCAGAAGCTTCCATTATTTATTTGAGGGAATGCTATGTCTGGTGCTCCAGTTATTAATGGCACCAGTCAGTTTCCAAAATCCCAGTCATGATAGGCATTACTATAAAGAAAATTATCATGAATGCATGGGCTGTAACAATTACATTGTAGATTTGGTCGTCTCCTACTAGGTGCCAGGTTGGCCAACTTCGGCTTGAATCAGGAGAGAAGGCTAAGGGCAGTTCCTACTATGCCAGCTCAAGCACTGAATAAAAGGTAGAGAGTGCCAATTTCTTTGTGGTTAGCAGAAAATAACCAGAAGCTTATGAACATAGGTAAAATGGCCCTTTCTGTGGAACTGAGCATCCCGGAGCTGACTTCTGTAGATCTGTTAGAACCTGCTTGTGAAGGTTTACCCCTGCGATATTGGTAACTGCGCAAACCAAGCCCGAGTTTACCACATTCCTTTGGACACAGAAACTGGACTTTCCAGCTGCCCACAGGAATCAGGTACAATATGGTCTGGTCAGTTTTGGAAACATTCATCTTCACTGGTTTCAATTTCATTCCCCTCAATTTCATTCCTTAAATTGTTTACACAATTTAAATCCCACTGAGGGAAAGGGGATGGGCTGGTAAATGGGCCCATGCCAATTGGAAGGCACACAGCTACATAAATGAAGTCACTACCCAGTTCAATCAATTATTGCTATATAAAAGGGTGAGTACTCCCAGAATAGTTTAATTATTCAAGAGTGTATGAAATTGAGATTTTTAGGTGGTACTTAAGTTGTCTAAACATCTCTCATTTCTAAGTCTATTCATTTAATTTAATAGCACTGCTGTGTGCTTCAGATATTTTCTAAAAATTCAGTTTAGTTACAAGTCATAATAAAGAGGACCAGTAGGGTATTAGTCATATCAAAATTACCCTCAACCTCGGGAGACTCACAGCCCTTCAGAGTTCTAGAGCCTAAATAACACTTCTAAATGAACACATCAACCTACTTCCTATTGAGTCTGAACACATCAACCTACTTCCTATTGAGACTGGCCAAGTGATAAATTGTGCTATCCTGGTGATATTTCACACACTTTAAAGTGATAATAGCTTCTTATGAAGATAGTAAAACAAACAATTCTCCAGTATGAAAACTGAATTGACAACACAGGAACAATATATTATTTGTTGATCAGTAATAGATCTTTGTCATGATTCATAAATCATTCTTATAAATAATAAAAATATTCCTCAGTAGCATTTTGAACCTTTCAGATTTCATTCTACATTATCTCATTTGGCCTGCAAAACAGCCTTAAGATATAAGATGTCAGCTATCCCCTCCATTGTTCTGTTGAGTAAATGGAAACAAAAAGCCTTTAAGTTATTACATAATATTACACAGCAGGCCAGAGGCACCCAGGGAAAGTTCCTGAGCTTTAGAATTCCTAATCCAGTAAAGACTGTTTCCTTCAGACCAGAGAGAACAAACCAGACACCTTGAGGCTATATATGGACTGCAGGCATTTTTCTGGCTCACAGGGTTTCAGTATACACTTTTAAATTATGTGTCACAGGGACACCTGGATGGCTCAGTGGGTTAAACATTCCACTTCAGGTCATGATCTCATGGTTCCAGAGTTCAAGCCCCGCATCGTGTGTCTCCCTCTCTCTCTCTCTCTGCCCCTCCCCTGCTCTCTCTCTCTCTCTCTCTCTGAAAAATAAACATTTAAGAAAATTCTCTCCCTCTGTTTTTCTCTCTCAAAATAAATAAACTTAAAAAAAAAGCTCTTAAAAAAGGGGTGCCTGGGTGGCTCAGTCGGTTAAATGTCAGACTCTTGATCTCAGCTCAAGTCAGTCATGGTCTCCGTTGGGCAGTGAGGAGCCTGCTTGAGCTTCTGTTGCTTCCTCTCTGCCCCTCCCCCGCTCACACTGTTTCTGTCTCTGTCTCTCTCAAAATAAATAAATAAACTTAAAAAAAATTACTGACATAATTACCAATTCAGAGATTTCACCTAAAAATCTAAATAGCATACCTTTCTTTTAGTTCACAAATTTGGTAGTTCCTGGTGTGAAATCTGAAAATGGCTCCCAAAGACGCATATCAGAAGAGACTGAGAGGTCGAAGAAAGAGGCCGATCATTCGGGATGGATAGGTGACAGGTTTCTAAGCAAGAGGCTTGTCCTGAGCAGCCAAGAGACAAGAAGAGCTCCACAATCACCCCGTCCGGAGGGTCTCAAAAATGAGCTCTCTCAAGTCGGCCTCCCTGAAAATGGCGCACAGACCTGGGCGCGCAGCCAGGCAAAAAGTGCCTTCCAAGGAAGGGTGTGCAAGTGGGAGGAGCCTCTGCCCTCGTCAACTGCGCATCGTGTCCTCTGCATGACCTCGTCCTACACTGCCTTGAATAAGTATATGAGAATACTCACTTTTTTTTTTTTAATAGAGCAAGAATTAGTTGAACTGAGTAGTGATTATTTAGGCAGCTTACATGCTTTTTGGTTTGCCACGGACCTCATTAACTACCTCATTCCCCTTCCCTCAGATACAGTTTGATATGCCTGGATGCTCTGGGCATGTACAATTGTGGATCCCCCATTAGACTATATTACCCTTCAGACACTTGATCTCATGCAACTTTCTCTCTTTCCTTATGGACTCTATCTTTAAAATTCTCCTGACTTTTAGGAGGCACCTGGGTGGCTCAGTCGGTTGAGAAACCCAACTTCAGTTCGGTCATGATCTCAGGGTTCATGAGTTCAAGCCCCACTTTAGGCTTTGCACTGACAGCGCCCAGTCTGCTTCAGACTCTGTCTCCCTCTCTGTCTGCGCCTCCCCCACTGATGCGCATGCTCTCTCTCTCTCAAATAAATAAACATTAAAAAATAATTCTCCTGACTTTTAGGAAATAGAATCATCCTCAAAAGCTACAGGTTATTTGGCTCTGTGTCTTCTATTCATTATGATGATTGCTCTGAAACATCTTTTTTCCATATAGCCTATATATGACCACACCTCTTCTGAAGTAAAAAACATTTACTTCACAATTTACTCATGTTTTTATATTTTCTAATTGTCCCTTGCAATGCATTTATATTATTTGGGCTGCTTTGATATATAAACATTACTGCAGTGAAAGCTTTATGACAGAAAAATCTGTATTTTATTTACCTTCTGACCCCAGTCCCACAAGCAGCCCCTATACACTATAGACACTCAATAGAAAAACGTTGAAGTAACTAGTTTTTCCATAACTAGTTTCTTGTCATTCTCTATAATTTTTTTATCAACTTAGGTTCAGAAATTTTCTCAGGAGGATGGCACATTTTAGTAGAAAATGCATAGGGTTTGGAGACAACAATCTTCTCTCCACAATTCAGCACCTTTGTGACTTGACAATTTGGCACCTTTGTGATTTTTAATGTGTCATAAAAATAAACAATTTCCCCTGCTTTAATATGAGAATGACACTACTTACCTCACAAGATTTAGTTAGGACCTACAGATAACTTAGAAAGCAGGTTTTGAGCACTGGAAATATGTGTTATGATAATTTGTGTTTTATAATGTCCCACTGAACTTTTCCTAGTATTTGGAGCAGAGTTTGATTGATATATAGGAAAATGCACTTTGCAGTCTTAGTGTATTTAATGAATGTGGTTTTTTTAAATAACTCAAGTAAAAATTCTGAACCATTTACATCCATAATTGCATTTTATTTTGAAACTGTAATTTATAAAACAACAACAAAAAATTCCCGGAGTCTCTAGGAAACTGACTGGGAAGAAAGACCTCTATTCTGTTTTCTTTTTTTCTTTGGCCAATACTGATGTCTATGAGAGAAATCTGACCAGGTGAATCAGTACTAAAGACGAGAAGATTCTCATCAGTTATGAAAAATCACACACCTTCACTCCTGAATCACACACACTGGGAGGGACTCTGTTAGGAATTTTCACTGAGAAAACCTCTATGTAATAACCAGAATGTGGCTTTGGACAGCAAATTTAACTTTATTTAAGGCAGTGAGTTAATCAGCCAATTGGGAGCAGGCCCACTTTGCTTGCAATGTAAGATAGACCCAGGTACTTAGAATTTTGAATAGAAATGGCAAAGAGATTGTAAAGTAGATGCCCCAGAAAACAAAACACAATGAATTATTTTTATTCACTCTGGTCCTTTCTCCCTCACTCTCCCTTGCTTTCCCTGCCTCTTCTATCTCTTATGTTCTATTCTTAGTTAATCTTGATAAAGCAAATTTTCTAGGTAATTTTTTTTTCCTATCAAGTTCCATATCTCTGTCTGCTGAGTTAGTAAGTAGGTCACTTCCACCAATTCCATTTCTGATTCAATTCAAAGCCCCGAGGCTCACTTTCAGCCGCAGAAAATGATAAAGCCCTGCTCTCTAAGAGAGCACACTGTGGTGCCTCTAAAATTTTAAAGACCAAATATACCACCCTTTGCCTACAGCATCCTCTCCCTCCAGAGCTCTTACATCCACACTTCCTTTGCCTTCTCAGGACACCTGTGCTTTGACCCATCTCTTTCCCCCAGTCCATCAGCCCCCTTCTTCTGGCTTCTCTTTGTTTTCTGCTCAGAATGGATCCCAGCGTAAGTAGCTGTGATTCCATTGCCACGAGCAGTGTTAGCTTCTCATCATTTCAACACACTGCCCTTCAAATTCCCACCTGTGTCTCAATCTAGTTGTAGACCTTCTCAGCTCCTGGGCTACTGAACACATTAGGGAAAATAAAAAGTCATGTCATTTTTGGGATTGAAGCTAACACAAATTTATGGTTTCTAGCTCAAAATGGATTGCCTTTGCCACTCTGCAAAAATTCCCTTTGTTTTTCTCCCCATTATTCTCTTCCAATTGTTCTGAACACTAATGTAAACCCGTTTCACTCTCCTCATACTTAGTCTATATACTGTGCACTGCCCATTTCCCTGAACAATATAAAGCATCATCTTTTAGTTCTGGAGCTAAATAGAGGATCTGGCTAATTGCCTTCAACTCCAACACTTCTTAAGAACACATCCACTTGTTAGCTCCCTGTCTTATTTACTTTAAAGATGTGTGGGGTGTGTGTGTGTGTGTGCTCACACATGTAGAATACTTATTTTTCTAGATTTATCAGAATATTGGAAAATATATAGAAAGTATATGTCACTTATTTTATTATGCTTCTAATTATTAGGACTAACCCCTGAATCATCTTTATTTGGACACAGGTCTACACAAGCAATGAACAAAAAAAAAAAATAATGGCTTGTACATTTTTATTCCCTGTAACGTATTTATACCTTCTCACTCTCTTTCAGAGCAAATATTAACTTACTGTGACCCTTCAAAATCTACTTGAATTCTAGACTGGGATTCAAATATATTTAGAGATATATTGCAAGATTTCGTGGGTCTATGAAGCCCCAGGATCTGAATGTACCATTTTGGAATATATGATTTTTTAACATAAAATTTATTTAGGTTTAATTTATATATATTAAAGTGAGGTTTGAAAAAAAATACACCAGTGTAATCCAGAAAGTTTCCTTTACCTCTTTGCAGTCATCTCAATGCTTGGCCCTAGGTAACTGCTGATCTATTTTCTGTCATAGCTTAGTTCTGCCTGTTACATATAAATGGAATCATATACTATGTGTTCTTTATATCTAGTTTCTTTCACTCAGCATAATGTTAAGATTCATTTGTATTATTATATCAATAATCTTCTCCCTTTATTGTTGAGTAGAATTATCTTATGAGGATATATGTATTTGTGACAATTTATGGAGAGTATGTTTTGGCTTTCTCATCAGACCCTTAGAAGAGAATGTTATCCAAAAGAAGTATAGGAATCACTGCTCTAGATAAAGCTCATACGGTTCCCTTCCTTGTTTTAATCCTAAGGGAAGATCTCTGCTACGGATCAGCAACAAAATTATGTTCTACGTGAAATGCAGTTAGTTCCCTGTCCTACATATTGGAATTTTAATTGACCAAAACAGTTTGTAATAACAACTGGACAAGGCAACATCTATTTGCTCCATTTTGTTTTTTTCTCTTGTATATTTCTATTTTCTAACTCTTACTCAAGATTCAGACTTTGATTTAAGAGACAATTCCATCCTCCACACTTGGAAAGGTCAGGTACAATCAAGATAAGGCTGGGTTCCAGGTTCATGAAGTGCTGCAAACCTCTTAGGCCTGTCTTCATTGAGCTTTTGTAATAAATGTTGATAATAATTCCTAGAAACTCATATTGTCCAGTTTAGCACATTAACAAAGGACATGTAAAAGGAATTTAAGGTTCACCACTTGCCTTTCAGTTAAGAATATCCTCTAGACTAGAGTATCCTCTGCAATAAACATATCCCTTGAAGAGTTAAAGTAATGAGAATAAAGATACCTATCAAATGTCAGGAAATTGACAGTTAAAAGGATTTAGTGATTACAGGTAAGACCATATTTTTTTTTAAGTAAGCTCTACAACCAATGTGGGGTTGAACCCAGGACCCCAAGATCAAGAGTTTCATGCTCTTTCAAGTGAGCCAACCAGACACCCTCAGTAAGGCCAGATATCAATACAACTGACAATATAAAGACAGGAAATATTCTGAGGTCATCAAGTCAAATATTTTCCTCCTAATCCATAAAAGCCTGGCATTGTCATATGAACATAAAAGATATATAAAAAGAAATGACCAATTGAGATCAGTCCTTCAGAAATTTCTGAGACACTAAAAATGTATTTAAATGTTTTTTGTCCCTTTCCTTTCCCAACCTTGAAAATTAAGCATAAAGGAAATGATGTGACATTCTAAAAGTTAACCTGGGAATTTTGCATTTGCCCTTTGTAAATGATAAATAGTTCCATCAAAAATTAGTAAGCTCATCTATGGCTGCAAAAAAATAAAATAAAATAAAAAATAGTCATAAACTGTTTCAGCCTTGCCTATTATCCTTAATATTGAGAATGTTTCTCTCTGAGTCTCTCTGAGACTACTTACATTTCTCATGATATCCTTCAATGTAACTTTATTTTCTCTTTTATCTTATATGGATAAAGGTTTTGTTTTTATGATTATTTTTCAGAGAGAGAGATAGAGCATGAACGGGGGGGCCTGGGAGGGGGGTAGGTAGACACAGAATCTGAAGCAGGCTCCAGGCTCTGAGCTGTCAGCCTAGAGTCTGATGCAGGGCTTGAACTCACAAACCACAAGATCATGACCTGAGCCAAAATTGGACACTTAACCAACTGAGCTACCCAGGCGCCCCTATATTTTAAGGAATACGCATGTATAATATATTTAAATGAAGTATGGGACTTTCTCTATAGTTATGTTTCTCTGTCCTTCTAAGTCTGCAGTATTAGTAGACTGCATTTGACCTGCTATATAGTTCAGTGTATCCCTATATTTCTTATTTCATTTTGAAAATTGACATATTTGTTGATTAAAATTTCTATTTTCTACTCTAAATTAGGTAATCTAGATTTGAAGGTGAAATGGAGCCCTCATTACCTATGCCAGTAGCTACCAAAGATGCAGTTGTACAAAGCATAAAACATGAAGTACTTAGATCTTTCCTAAATAATTTTTGCAGGATGATAAACTGATGTTATACAACTTCTAAAATATCAAGCTGTGAATGTTATTGGAAATCAAAAGTATGGTATCTTATACACTTTCACTGGTTGTAAAATGCCACTGTTATCCTGTCTTTGAAAGAACACATTACTTTCCAATGCATAAAAAAAATTCTAATTGCCATCATGGCTTCATAAAGTTTTAAGGATATTATATTTCTTAGAAACCACGATGAAGTATAATTAAGATATGTGAGTAATGTGTATAGTCATTATTTTAAAAACTCTGTTTGGTAAGGAACTACATTAATATTAAATAGTAAACACAACTATTGAAAATAAAGTACCTGGAGAAATTTAGAAACCTCTTCCCTATATTTTGTTTCTTAATTTTAGTTCATAAAGCATTTTTCTTCAAATAAACTAAAATTAAATATGCCCCTAAATATTCAGATGTTTCATCAAAAATTAAATTAGTTAATTTTACTTCAAATAATAATTTTTCTATCTGATTCACCTCTATGCCACTTTTAAAAAATCACAAGTATGTGTCCATTATGCTTTCTTAATAACTCATACTTTATAACCATTGCCATTTCTTGATTTAATTATTTAACAAATGATCCTTAGAAATTTAAGGGGATATTAAATAAACATTTCCTATTGTCTCAATCTGGATGAGAATGCAAACCTGGGAACAGTAGATGACTGGTTTCACCAAAATTTCAAATAAAGATCTTGCTTATGGAATGGAAATTTAGTTCATTCCCATTCCAGGTGATATATAAGGGGAAAAGGAGACCAATTTGAGGAGAGTATTGTTAGAGAATAGAATTATTCGAAGGGAGTTGTCTGCATTTTGTGCTTCCTCCACCCATCTTGTCCACTACCATTTCAAATAAACTGACTTCAGGAGCCCTGGCAAGTTTTATACATGCCTTTTGGTCTTTCAACAGCATAGGGACTGATGTGTGACACTTTTCAGCAAAAAAAATCTAAAGGTGAGAAGATATTGCATCTGTCTCTGATGTTAGAAACATGATCATCTGGCACTTCTAAACTTTGGCTGGGTTATATGTGTACATGATAGGAGCTAAGTTGGAGTCATCTTGAGAGGAATCTGCTGTAAAGCTTTGCAACCATGAGTGAAGTGAATTCAATGGCAACAGTCTTTGCAGGGTGTCATAGTCAATACAGGATTTACAGAGGGAGCCCTAAACCATGAGCCATCACCCATTTGGAGAACAGTGCAATGTTGAAAGTCACTCATCTACAAAGTACCAACAAAAGTACCTTGTGTGTTTTGAGGCAGTATATAAAGCTCTGCCAGAAAGAGTTTCCAGAAGCTATAGTAAGATATCATCAGTTAAAATGTTGACATTTTTCTTTAATCTCCATCCCACTCCCCCGGCTGTCATCTGCCAAGTGTGAGTCAGGCTTGAGATTGTGTGGGAAGGTAAAAGGTATTAAACTGAATGAGAGCTGTAATCGTTGAAATTATATGAAAATGAAATTATTTCTTAATACCTAAAAGTGAACCAAAAAAGCTCTGAGATTTGCATGGAATAAAAAATCCTCAAGTATAGGACAGAGTGATCTGATTGAGTACCTTTGAAAGCTACTGATAAAAGGAAATAAAATCATTTTCTACATAAAAGCCTGTTGAATACAGTCCATTCAACAATTTGATAATGAATGGAAGACAAGTAACAAAGCCCTGGTGAAACTACTTTAAATAATAATGCTGCCCAAATCCTAATATTGTCCCAACCTTTATAGTACATGCTATAGTTCAAATTACTCAAGTAATATGACTTAAAGAAGAATTTTAAACAATGCAATTTAAAAGTGTACACATCTGGATGTGAGGGGAAACATGTACTATACAACTGACGGGTGACCCCAGGGGGGAAGGTATAACAATACAAATTTGTTAATCTTGTAGAGTCAAATTTTAAAATGGGTGGTGATGGTCCTGAGATAGCGGTAGGAATGTTTGCTCATTCTCACTGTCTTTCATTCTTGCCTGCCCTGAGCAGAATGGTATAAAGAAACATTACTTGTAAGGGTGGGACTAGAGAGCCACATGAAAAAGACAGTAAAAAATCCCCTCTGCTCATAAGCACACAGGGTTAATGCTAGTCGTAGTTTGAAAACCTGAGGCCACTAAAATTGGACCAGGATTGTAGTAGCTGAGAGTTCTACAGTTGGTTTTCAAAGATCTGATTCTAAACCTGATTCATAAGGCTTCTTTTAGATTTAGAATCATCTTTCACTATACTTTTGTTATTTCTTCTATCCAAAAAGTACATTAAGGATGCTTTTTAAAAATATTTTTTTTCCATTTATTGCTTTTCTCTGCATGTTCCTGTTTTAACGGAAAGTAAAAAGTTTCACAATGTACCCTCCTTCGGTTCACTCCACTGTCCCCTCATCTCATCATTTATCATAGCTGCTATGTTCAAACTACCACCTCCATTTTGTCAGTAACAACACCTGGCTTCTTAGCAGCATTACATGTCTTAGAACTGTTGCATGAATTTTTGAGTAGTTACTGGTGGTTTCTCCATATTCCTTCCAAATCCCATGTATAATTGTTAACCAAGGCATAGACGACATTTTTCTTTGGTACATCTTTTGTAATTTTTATGTGTATATAATCCTTTATGAAAGTTCCCCTCTGCCCTTTCTCAAGGGCACAAAGTTAGCACCTCCATATGATGTCTCTAATGCCCTGTCCATAAGTGATTTATTTATTTTCTTGTCAGGAGAAATTAAAAGAAAAAGAAACCTACAATAATATGCTGATGGATCACGTATAAAAAACACATGCACACACACACATGCACACATACTCATGGAACAAGCATGTACGTTTAAATTTCTAAATATACCAATGTAGATGTATTTTATGAACATGTAAAAAATTGGTGCTATTTTTCAATGTTTTCAATGTTACTTTATTATAAGCATGCTTGAAGAGGTATAAGTATGGTAGATAACAATAAAGTGAAAATGTTTGAACTGTGGGTTTTCCACTTCCCTTGTCTAATTCATTTCCTTGTTTTCTGTAGACATTCTGGCTACCTCTTTTCTATTTCCTTTTCAAGATCATGGTTATAACAAGGTGAAGTTCTCCCAGGTCAGTGCTAGCCCCTGTCTTTTCACTGTACATTCTCTCTATGTATAATCTCATTCACAAACAGTTCTTCAATAACCAACCCTGCTCAGATAATTAGCATTTATTTCTTAGCACAGATGTCTCCTCTGAACTCCAGACCCATATGTCTAACCACTTGTCTCAAAGGAATTTCCAACTCAATTTAATATTTTCTGCCACAACATGTGGCTCTTTAAGGAGAATTGACTCACAAAAATATAGGGAGGGGATGTAAGTTTAATGTGAAAGTCACGTTGGTTCACATGTGATGTTTCCCAGGATGATATGCATTAAAGTAATCAGTAACATGCTACTCCATAATTGAAAAGAAAGCTTTAATAACATGAAGATATTATTTTTAAGCTAAAAATTCTGTGAAAGTGCAATAAATGCCTGGCTTAGGGGTTTTAAGAATCCTTAAACTTTCCATGGCATTAAGCTGACAGAGCTGTATGTTCAGATTAAGACTCAAAAGCACTTCCCCTGTATTGAAAAAATGTGGAAGGCTACCTGTGCATAAGATTTTTAATTTTCATAATTGTCTTCAATAATCTCTTGAAGTAAGAAATACAAAGTTCCACATTTAAGACTACGAAGGACCTACTGATGGAGAAACTGAGTAAAATATCAGTGGAACTTTAACCATGTAGGTAATGTTTTAAAATTGTCTCTGAGGTTTTGTTTTTGTTTTCTGTGCTTTGTTTGCAGCTTTCATAGACAATGAATGTTCTCATGTAACTTAATTTTTGTAAGCATTATTATTTCTACTGCATGATTTTGTAAAATTCAAGAGATTTTAGTAGTACATCATTCATAATAACAGAAATATCTCTTATGTCAAAATAAAAAAATATGATCTGAGCTACCCCACCCTAATCCAGTTATTTCTCAGCATTCTCTACTTCAGCAAATAACGCTTAAATAACTTCTGTACGTTCTTTAGACATGACCAGTAGCATCTATTTAAGAAGTAATCTTTATCTTCTTCCCTTTGCCATCTTCTAGGTGTGTATACTCCTAGATGTATGACTGATTCACTGTCTGCATCTTCTTTTCAACATTTGACCTAGTTAAATATTGTGTGTGTGTGTGTGTGTGTGTGTGTGTGTGTGTGTGTATGGTTTAGGTGTGTTACGTGATGATTTTTTTAAAATTGTTTTAGTATTTATTTTTGAGAGACAGAGAGAGACAGAGCATGAGTGGGGGAGGGGCAAAGAGAGAGGGCGACAGAATCCAAAGCAGGCTCCAGGCTCGGAGCTGTCAGCACAGAGCCCAATACGGGGCAGAACTCACCAACTGCAAGATCATGACCTGAGCTGAAGTCAGACGCTCAACCAGCTGAGCCACCACCCAGGTGCCCCAGACTAAAGTCCATTCTGAAAAACTACATTTTATTAGGATGAAAGCAGTAGTTTCTTTGTTTGGTTTGTTTTTTACAATTTTTCTCCAGAGTGCTTCAGGCAGGATAGGTGCTCAACCAATGTTTGTTGAAAATATGTTGAATGAATAGACACCATGGGTAGGAAGCAGTGTGAGGATATTACATGATTTCACAATTTTGGCATACTGAATTCTGGGTAAAAAATTAAAAGACCACATAACTGATATGATTTTTTTTTATCTTTCTGATATTATGATTTTAAAAGAAGAAGTATTCTGAGGTCAATTAACTTATCAATCTTAACATGTTAGTTTTTTCAATAGTTTATGCTCTGCACTTTTCTAGTCACTGGGAATCAGGTGAAAAATTGAATAATTATGATATATTCATATATAAGTGACAATACTAGAAACACATATAATAGAAAAGTATTACATTTTAGAGGTTGAAAGAACTTTCTTTAAAAAATGTCCATTGAGCATGGGATTCTTGATTTCAGTTCAGGTAATGGTCCCAGGGTCCTCCGATCAAGCCCTGTTTGAGATTCTTTCTCTCTATCCCACTGCCCTTCCCCACCTTGTACATGCTCTCTCTCTCTCTGAAAAAAAAAAAAGTGGGGGTGGTGGTGGGGAGTACCTGGATGGCTCAGTTGGTTAAGCATCTGATTTTGGCTCTGGTAAAGATCTCATGGTTGGGGAATTTGAGCCCTGCATTGGGCTCTCTGCTGTCAGCACAGAGCCCATTTAAGATACTCTGTCCCCTTCTCTCTCTCTGCCCCTCCACCCCTCAAAACTGAATAAACATTTAAAAAAGTAGATTGTACATAAAAGTAGATTGTAAATAAACATTTAAAAAAGTAGATAGTGAGGAAAAGTGACCAGAATTAGAAGACCCAGTTGTTAGACCAGTTTTATCACAAGCAAACCAATAACAAATCACTCTCAAGTTCAGTTCCATCTACTATAAAATGAGTAGCTTAGATACATGATTGTTAAGTCTTTCTAACTTTGAAATAAGTCAGGATCAAACAGCACTTGAGAAATGGTAAAGGAAGCAGAAGATATTTTACCAGATGGTTTTCCTAAGTACTTTAGAACAAACCAGGAAGCAGTATTGGACAAAACAAGACAGTAAATAATTTTATTAAACCAACAAGTACAAAATTAACTGCTGAAATATTTCAAAACAGAATGGTATCAAACTGTCATGGGCTATATTTAGGAGGTGATTCGGAATATTAAAGACAGGTAATGTTTAGAAACGAGTAGGCCCACCCAGAGGAAAAGCAAAAGTAAGATGCTATGGGAAACACTATGTGGTAGTCATTAAAAAACAAATTGAGTAGGTAAAAATATGATTTGATTTTAAAGATTTCTTGAAGTATTCATAGGCATTTGTACTTGGTATTAAAGAAATATAAAGAGGGGCGCCTGGGTGGCTCAGTCAGTTGGGCGTCCGACTTCAGCTCAGGTCACGATCTCGCGGTCCACGAGTTCGAGCCCCGCCTCGGGCTCTGGGCTGATGGCTCAGAGCCTGGAGCCTGCTTTGGATTCTGTGTCTCCCTGTCTCTCTGACCCTCCCCCATTCATGCTCTGTCTCTCTCTGTCTCAAAAATAAATAAACTCAAAAAAAAATTAAAAAAAAAAGAAATATAAAGAAACCTATACATTGAAATTTAAGTGAAATTGTAGCACTTATCAAATGATGCTCTTAATACCAGAGGTTTGCTTTGAGTCTTGAACAGCCCAAAATGATTTTATTTTGTCCAATTTTTCTTAGGCCTCAGACAACCAATTTCAATTTGAATAAACAATTTCAACTAAAAATATGTATATTATTAAGGAGTCCTTAATACTGTGTCAGGTGCTTTATCAAAGAAATTAATGCATTTTTTCCCCTCTAGTGTCCTTGAGTCTGTCACACAAATGAATTTATCAAGGTGATTGGTATTTGGGACAAGTTACAAAAATTTTTTTTGATATATGTGGTTTAGAAAACCACAGAAATGGTAAGGAAATTACTATTAACCCCCAGTTCATTTTTGGCCCTGGTTTCTAGTAAAAAACAGTTCAGTTTGGGTATGGATGTTTTACAACCCTGAAGAGCATAGAACCATCATGCTAACAAGACCTCTAGCTTTTTCTACAAAATTTTTTTAGGAATAGTGCATATTTATTGACACAGGTAGATTTATAGAGCATGGTGGCATGACCCATAAAAAGAAAAATGGAGATCACAGGCTGGCCTGGGCTGTAAAATATTTTTCTTTCACCACACTGTGGATGTATTATTTATTTCCCTCCTCATCTTTACTCACAGCATCCAGGATCTGCTAAGATAAATCTATTCCTTTGCCTGTTATACCTTTTTGGTCATTAGACTACATTTTATAACAGTAGTCCTCATCATAATGTCAGGATATAATTACGTCAATGTGGTGAAGACATTTCTATGGTGGAACAGAACTGAGACTTGTGGCCCTAAAGATACCAAAAGCACTCAAAGCTCTTAAATTCATTGGTGAAAGAGTAGAAGCTAGAGATCAGGAGTATGTAGCAGCATAGAAGTTATCAGGCAGCACAATTAACTTTTTTCTTCTTATGTTAATAATCTAATTATCTTAATATATTTATGGAAAATGCTCATTTTTACCACTCTAAAATATATATAAGAAAATTAACTTTTTTTATCTGAAGTAGGAAGTAAAGCAACACATTGTACATATTGGTTTTACATCTAAACATACATTGTGTTTGTTATCTCTAGGGATAATTTTGAAGAGAAATGTGGATGAACTATATTTAGAAAACTTGAAATCATCACTGAGTGTTCTTTTTTTAAATTTTTTTTAACGTTTATTTATTTTTGAGACAGAGAGAGACAGAGCATGAATGGGGGAGGGTCAGAGAGAGAAGGAGACACAGAATCTGAAACAGGGTCCAGGCTCTAAGCGGTCAGCACAGAGCCCGACGCGGGGCTCGAACTCACGAGCAGTGAGATCATGACCTGAGCTGAAGTCGGACACTTAACTGACTGAGCCACCCAGGCGCCCCTCATCACTGAGTGTTTTAAGAAGAAAACTCAAAACCATACAAAGATACAGTGCAAGAAAATGCAGGAAAAATGAATTTTGAATCCATTCTGAATATTATAGAAATAGGATACAAATTAATATATCATAATTTTCTTATGGGTGTCTAAAAACGATGCTGAAGAATAACAGAAAAAATAATGGGAAAGAAATGGTAACTATATTTTTGTGTAAAAACAGAGAAAATTTGTATAAATTGTGAATTTGCATCAGTGAAACATATGGCCAAGAATTAATGAATGAATGAATGACCAAATGATTAAATGAATACGTGTTTAAATGCATATATATTTTGCCAAACTGTAGAATACTTTTCTGAAAGCAAGCTCTGCTTATAATCTGTATCAAAATCATCTGGGCTGCTTGCTAATACTGTCAAATCCAGTGTTCTACTTCAGAGTAATTAAACAAAAACATAAAAGAAGACTTTCAAACCCCTCTTGTAGTGGCATAGGCTTATCTGTTACTACTATCTCTGTGGCCATGAATATATTTTTACCAAGTACTAAAATATAAATCAAATTATAAAATAGAATATAAAGTAAATAAGAATAATAATAATAATAATTAGAGATAGATTTACTGAATTTATAGAAAGAGTAAAGATGTTTAAGCAATATGAGAATATTTCAAATAAGGAAATGAATCATAAACAAGTGAGGTAAAATAATAGCATAGGAACTGATAAAACACAAAAATAAAATAGGTAAAAGGATTAAAACTGTATTGACCTATCTTAGGTGCCTCCTACTTTCTCAGAGACTACTGTGTTTCAGATAGTTGCCGCTGTTAGTGTGGTAAAATGGCGCCTTGCAAGCCAGCATGGTTCCAACACATGAGGGAGGTCCCAAAACTGTGCTCCTGGAGTTTGGGGTTCCTCATCTCAATGCAGAGATGAATATATACAAGAAATATAAATTCTTAACTTAACCTGAAGAGATCTGGTGTTCCTGAAATTGAGGTTGCAACCTAGTTTTGTGATGAGGAACGATAGACACAAATATAAAATATAAGGGTGATAATGGTAATAATACTCATGCCAATAATAACAGCCAATGTTGAGAGTAATACCAAGTCCATTTTCTAAGCATTTTACTTGTATTAATTCATTTAAAGCTTATGACAACTTTATAAAATAGCTACTTGTTATTGTTAACTTCATTTTATTTATTTACTTATTTACTTATTTTTAAGTGTTTATTTTTGAGACATAGAGAACATGAGTGGGGGAGGGGCAGAGGGAGAGGGAGACAGAGGATCTGAAGCAGGCTCTGTGCTGACAGCAGAGACACTGATGTGGGGCTAAAACTTGGGGACTGTGATCATGATCTGAGCTGAAGTTGGATTCTTAACTGACTGAGACCCCCAAGAGGCCCTAATTTAATTTAAAATTTTTTTTAATGTTTATTTATTTTTTGAGAGACAGAGACAGAGCATGAGCTCAGAAGGGGACAGAGAGAGAGGGGGAATCACAGATTCCAAAGCAGGCTCCAGGCTCCAAGCTGTCAGCACAGAGCCCATCATGGGGCTCGAACCCATGAACCATGAAATCGTGACCTGAGCCTAAGTCAGCCACCCACCCGACTGAGCCACCCAGGTGCCCAGCCCTAACTTGATTTTAAAGATAAGGAGAACAAGGCTCATAGAAGTCAAGCTACTTGTCCAAATTTGGTTAGAATCAGATATGAAAATAAAAGAATTAACTTTAATAAAAGCACTGGTTATCCCTAACCTAGTCACAGAATTGATTTAATTCTTAATGTTACTAAACTGCCTGGGAAGATACATACAGTGATTGGGTTAATACTTGCCAGGCCTCCAATTTTAGCTGCATGAATAAATAATCCAGTGTAATAATCTTTCTGACTTACCATCTAGGAGTGATGAACCACAATAGATGAGCAAGCCCTTGCTGTTCATGAAATGGTGATTTGGGGACAGGAAGCCACAAAATTACTGATCCCTAGATATGGGAGAAAGCCATGGCTCATCTCATTCACCTTCTCTGTGGGCAAGCAATTGAAGATCAGGATATCATAAATTATGCCACGGTCCAAGAGGAGCTGCTAACATGGCATCTGTGTATAACCTGTCCCAAACTAGAAGAGACCATATGGTCTTTGAGAAAGACTTTCCCAGAGACAAGAGTTAGAGTGATGTCACTACTCTTCTCTCTGACATTTGACTCCAAGTAAACAAGTCTCTTTCCTCCCTTTTTCCCTCTTACCTGATGATAAACATGCTTAGATAAACAAACATACATGTGTGGATTAATGAAGGCTGGTGTAAACTATTCAGTTTACTTATGAACAATTCTTAACTTATCTGGAAATATAAAATGCATACATGTAATAGACCTTAATTAACAATTATAATTTTAGTTCTTAATTTGCAGGCCTCACAGGGGGGAACACAAGCATATTTATCACTGGGTTATGGAGTCTAGAAAACAGAAGAGAATACTGATGTATTCCCTCTCTCCCTCTTCACTATTTGTTTGCTGCATTGCTTTCTCTATTACTTGGCACAAAGTCCTTTTATGGAAATGTTAATATATTTGCAGTCCTGGGTTCTTAAAGAAAATTGTCACTGAGAGATCTCTCTTACTATATGTTTGAACGCTTTCATTGATTTCTTCTAGAAAGCCCAAGGCATATGCCTCTTTTTGTGCACTTTTCTAAGACCAACAACTAATTTGCCACACCAGATCACCCACAAGATATCTGCAAACCCCCTAGGCAGCTGCACGAATTTTAAAATTGTAATTATCTTTTTTACTTTCATTTTGCCTTCATCATATTTCCTAATACCCAAATATGTTCTTAATGTAGTTGTATTCCTCCTATATTTACCAGTCTCTTTTTTCTAGACCACAAAATGTAGCTTCAATCACATTCTTTTATTCCATATTACTTTCAAACTTGCGTTTGTTTTTTTGAAATCTATGAATAAAACATCAAATATTCTTCCATTTTTTGGTACTTTAACTGGTAAAATGCTGGTGGGTGATGAAAAATAAGTGAACAACATATAAAATGTAGCCTTACAGTACCAGCTTATCAACTTCAGAAAGATTTTTCTTGAGAGTAGAAACCAAGCCTAGTATCCTCTGGAATGATTAGTATATTTCTTGACAAACAGAGTAGAAACTTAATAAATAGATTGGGCTGTTATACTAAGCTTTCCTTCTTCAATTTTTATTTGATTATTTTAGGGTTATTTTTCTCCCTTGGAGTTATGTTAAAAATTAATAAAAGAGAAAATATGTTGAAGGATCAAAAGGAGGAAACTATAAAAGAATAAAAAAGGAAACAAACGAGAAGTTTTTAATCAAAATCACTCAGTCAAGGTGGATAGCAAACCCACCATTGACCTAGTTTCTCCACTTCTATTTTCTTCCTCAGTTGAACCCATCATCATCTTGCCTCCCAAAAAATTCTTAGTGTCTTAATTAGCTTGTTCTTAGTTATCACCTTAAAAATCTCAACAGCTTTTCCTATCTGTTCTTCTAGCCATGTTTTTATTCCTCATTGCTATTTAAGTTGTTTCTATATATTGCATTGACAAATATGGTAGCCTGCATTTAATTGTAGCTCTTGAATAATATTTAAGCACTGCATAAACAAAATGCTAACCAAATACTAAACAAACTCAGTTCAGATTGTTGCCTTGCAGGGATACACATTTTTCTGGCTCAAACAAACAAACCCAGACAGACAAATTCTGTACTAAGTTATATCCTTCTTAACTCTTCATGACAAAGTACTGGGTTGCTTCCAACTCATGTGAATAATTTGTTCACAGGAATCCTGTAATCAACACATAAGGTTAAATTCAATGAAAATGATACATCTGCATTCTTCTTACTATTGCTGTTAAGACTGAGTCACTTTAGAAAATTTCCAGTACAGAATGCAGTATTATTAGCTATAGTCTTCATACTGATGCTGTAGATTTCAGGTGTTCTCACCCCCTCCTTAAAGGTAACTATGTGAGGAGAAAGATAGAGGATAGATGATAGATAGATAGATAGATAGATAATTTGTTTGACTATAGTAATTAGTTCAATATTTATATGGATGTATATGGATACCATGCTATGTGCCTTAAGTATATACTATTTTAATTTTAAAAGTACATTGTCGTTTTGGGGGAGGAGCCAAAATGGCGGATCAGCATGGAAGTTTTTTGTGTGTCTCGTGTCCATGAAATACAGCCAGACCAAAACGAAACCATCCTGCACACCTAGAAAAATGATTGCAGGATTAACACAACAATCTGCACAACATGAACAACAGAATTCAGCAGGTACATGGTGCAGAGAGGTGAACTTGGGGATCAAAAAGCTGCAGGAAGGGAGGTGCTTTTGCAGGCAGAAAGAGGACCGAGATGGTGGGGAGGGAGAATACGGGAAAAGCACCCCTCCCCAAAAGCAGCTGGAGAGAAAGTGGAAAGTTGGAAAAAGCTACTGGGACTAAATTAAAAAGGGAGAAAGGAGAAAGGAGAAAGGAGAAAGGAGAAAGGAGAGGGTTTAAATTGCATTAAGACTGTAAACAAGGGGAGGGCAAAGGGGAGGGCAAAGGGGAAGGCTCTGGTGGGAAGGGTGAATCCCCAGAAACAGAGTGGGGTCCAAGAGGTTCTCGGGCCACCTGGGGAAAAGCAGTTCCACTGCGAAGGACATTTGGTAGAGACTGTTGAAGCCACCTGGTCCCAGGAGACCCCAGAAAATGGCCACATTTGCTGATGCTGGAACAACGTTGTTAAGGGTGAAGACTGGTGCCAGATATGAGTTGTGATTTCCCATAATCCCTGAAATGCTGCTGCTACACTATCTTGCGAATTTTTTCCGGGGCAGGCTGGCACCTGGCCACAGTCTCAGGGCACCGGCAGCAGCAGGGTCCCACAACTGTTCCTGGGTGCAGCCGACATTTGGCCATTGCTTATTTGGGCATTGCTCCATGAGACCCTCCCACAGAGGGGCGGAACTGGTCAAAGATGCAGTCCTGCAGAAGTCAGGGGCTGGGAAAACAGCCACATCTGAGACGAAACTCAGAAGAGAGGTACTACCTGGGGCCTGGTCACAGACAGTGAAAAAGCAGGGAGTGGACAAAAACTGAAGACAGAGGACGGGTGCACAATTGCTGATCTGGGAGAACAGAGTTCATATACTGGAGACTAGGTAGCTTGGTGACACCATTTTCACCACTCCTGGGCATGCACATACGCACCTATGAATGCCACAACACTAAACCCCAGTAGGCTAGCAGCGCCATCTAGTGGAGAACAGAGCCATTACACTGAGTCCCGCCCAACTGGACCAACCTCGCTCTTCAAGAACATAAGTCTCACTGCCTACTTAGTTTATGGACTATAAAGCGTTTCATAGTCTGACTTCTTTGGGGAAACAAAGTAACTTCAGTCCTATTTCAATCTTTTAGCAGGTCCATCTATTCAACTTTCGTGGTTTTTTTTTTCTTTTTCACTTCTTTTTCTTGAATACAGAAAGAGAAAACATTCATTTTTATTTGTAATTTTTATTAAAAATATTTTTCCTTAATTTTCTTCTATAGTCTTTAATTTGACTAATTTTTTTCAAATTCTATTTTAGACCATCATCTCATTTTAGTGTACTTCAGTGTATTCATTTTTTTCAAATTCCCAAATGATTTCCTTGGTTTTTCTCCCCCCCTTTTTTTCTCTAATCTGTCAAACCACCTTCAACATCCAGACCAAAACACACCTAGGATCAAGCATCATTTATTTTGTGTGTGTGTGTGTGTGTGTGTGTGTGTGTTTAATTTTTTAATTTTAATATTTTTTAATTTTAATTTTTTATTTCAATTTTTCTACCACATTAATTTCATATCTCCCTTCAAAATGAAAAAACAAAGGAATTCACCCCAAAAGAAAGAGCACGAAGAAATGACAGCCATGGATTTAACCAACACAGATACAAGCAAGACGTCTGAACCAGAATCTAGAATCACGATAATAAGAATACTAGCTGGAGTTGAAAATAGATTAGAATCCCTTTCTGCAGAGATAAAAGAAGTAAAAAATAGAATGAAATTCTGAGCTGCAATCATGGGTGGATGCAGTGGCACCAAGGATGGATGAGGCAGAACACAGAATCAGTGATATAGAGGACAAATTTACAGAGAATAATGAAGCAGAAAAAAGAGGGAGATGAAGGCAAAAGAGCACGATTTAAGAATTAGAGAAATCAGTGACTCATGAAAAAGGAAGAACATCAGAATCATAGGGTTCCCAGAAGAGGAAGAGAGAGAAATAGGGGTAGAAGGGTTATGTGAGCAAATCATAGTGGAAAACTTTCCTAACCTGGGGAAAGACACAGATATCAAACTCCAGGAAGCACAGAGAACCCCTATTAGAGTCATCAAAAACCGACAGTCAACAAGACATATCATAGTCAAATTCACAAAATACTCAGGCAAGGAGAGAATCATGAAAGCAGCAAGGGAAAAAAAAGTCCCTAACCTATAAGGGAAGACAGATGAGGTTTGCAGCAGACCTATCCACAGAAACTTGGCAGGCCAGAAATGAGTGGCAGGATATATTCAATGTGCTGCATCAGAAAAATATGCAGCCAAGAATTCTTTATCCAGCAAGGGTGTCACTCAAAATAGGAGAGAGAAAAAGTTTCCCAGACAAACAAAAATTAAATGAGTTTGTGACCACTAAACCAGCCCTGCATGAAATTTTAAGGGGGACACTCTGAGGATATATATATATATATATATATATATATATATATATATATATGGAGAGAGAGAGAGAAATAAATAAATACCAAAAGCAACAAAGATTAGCAAGGACAAGAGAACACCACCAGAAACTCCAACTCTACAAGCACCATAATGGCAATAAATTCATATCATTAGGTACTCACTCTAAATGTCAATGGACTCTATGCTCCAATAAAAAGACATAGGGTAACAGAATGGATAAGAAAACAGGATCCATATATATGCTGTTTACAACAGACCCACTTTAGACCTAAAGACACCATCAGATTGAAAATAAGGGTATGGAGAATCATCATTCTAATGGTCAACAAAAGAAAGCCGGAGTAGCCATACTTCTATCAGACAATCAAGACTTTAAAATGAAGACTGTATCAAGAGATGCAGAAGGGCATTACATCATAATCAAGGGGTCCATCCACCAAGAAGACCTAACAATTATAAACATTTATGCGCCAAATGTGGCAGCACCCAAATACATAAATCAATTAATCACAAACATAAAGAAACTCATCGATAGTAATACCATAGTAGTAGGAGACTTCAACACCCACTCACAACAATGGACAGATCATCTAATCAAAAAATCATCAAGGAAACAATGGCTTTGAATGACACACTAGACCAGATGGACTTAACCGATATATTCAGAACGTTTCATCCCAAAGCAGAATATACATTCTTCTCTAGTGCACATGGAACATTCTCCAGAAAAGAACATATATTGGGACACAAATCAGCCCTAAGTAAGTACAAAAAGATCGAGATCATACCGTGCATATTTTCAGATAACAACGCTATGAAACTTGAAATCAACCACAAGAAAAAATTTGGAAAGGTAACAAATACTTGGAGACTGAAAAACATCCAACTAATGAATGGGCTAACCAAGAATTAAAAAGTTCACGGAAACCAATGAAAATGATAACACCACAACCCAAAACTTCTGGGTCGCAGCAAAGGCAGTCATAAGAGGAAAGTATATAGCAATCCAGGCCTTCCTAAAGAAGGAAAGATGATTTCAGATACACAACCTAACCTTTCGCCTTAAGGAGCTGGGAATAGAACAAAAAATAAAACCCAAAACCAGAAGAAGACAGGAAATAATAATGATTAGAGCAGAAATTAATGCTATCGAAACCAAAAAAACAAAACAAAACAAAACAAAACGTGATTCATCACATAAATAAAAGAAAGGACAAGAACCACATGATCCTCTCAATGGATGCAGAGAAAGCATTTGACAAAATACAGCATCCTTTCTTGAAAAAAAACCCTCAAGAAAGTAGGGATAGAAGGAGCATACCTCAAGATCCTAAAAGCCATATATTAACAACCCAATGCTAATATCATCCTCAATAGGGAAAAGCTGAGACCTATTCTCCTAAGGTCAGGAACAAGACAGGGTTGTCCACTCTTGCCACTGTTATTCAACATAGTATTGGAAGTCTTAGCCTCTGCAATCAGACAACACAAAGAAATAAAAGGCATCTAAATTGACCAGAAGGAGGTCAAACTTTCACTCTTTGCAGATGACATGATACTCTACATGGAAAACCCAAAAGTTCCCACCAAAAAAATGCTATAATTGATTCACGAATTCAGGAAAGTTGCAGGATATAAAATTAACACACAGAAATTGGTTGCATTTCTATACACCAGCAGAAAGAGAAATCAAGGAATCGATCCCATTTACAGTTGCACCAAAAAAACCATAAAATACCTAGGAGTAAATCTAACCAAAGAGGTGAAAAATCTATACACTGAAAACTATAGAAAGCTTATGAAAGAAATGGAAGAAGATACAAAAAAATGGAAAAAAAAAACCCATGTTCCTGGATACGGAGAACAAATATTGTTAAAATGTCGATACTACCCAAAGCAATCTCCATATTCAATGCAATCCCTATCAAAGTAACACCAGCATTCTTCACAGAGCTAGAACAAATAATCCTAAAATTTTTATGTAACTGGAAAAGACCCTGAATAGCCAAAGCAATCTTGAAAAAGAAAGCCAAAGCAGGAGGCATCACAATCCCAGACTTCAAGCTATACTACAAAGCTGTAATCATCAAGACAGTATGGTACTGGCACAAGAACAGACACTCAGATCAATGGAACAGAATAGAGAACCCAGAAATGGACCCACAAATGTATGGCCAACTAATCTTTGACAAAGCAGGAAAGAATATCCAATGGAATGAAGACAGTCTCTTCAGCAAGTGGTGCTGGGAAAACTGGACAGCCACATACAGAAGAATGAACCTGGACCACTTTCTTACACCATACACAAAAATAAACTCAAAATGGATGAACGACCTCAATGTAAGACAGGAAGCCATCAAAATCCTCGAGGAGAAAGCAGGCAAAAACCTCTTTGATCTTGGCTGCAGCAGCATCCTACTCAACACGTCTCTGGAGGCAAGGGAAACAAAAGCAAAAATGAACTCCTGGGACCTCATCAAAATAAAAATCTTCTGCACAGTGAAGGAAACAATCAGCAAAACTAAAAGGCAACTGACAGAATGGGAGAAGATATTTGCAAATGACATATCAGGTAAAGGGTTAGTATCCAAAATCTATAAAGAACATATCAAACTCAACACCCAAAAAACAAATAATCCAGTGAAGAGATGGGCAAAGACATGAATAGAGACTTCTCCAAAGAAGACATCCAGATGGCCAACTGACAGATGAAAACATGCTCAACATCACTCATCATCAGGGAAATACAAATCAAAACCACAATGAGTTATCACCTTACACCTGTCATAATGGATAGCATTAACATCTCAGGCAACAACAGATGTTGGCGAGGATGTGGAGAAAGAGGATCTCTTTTGCATTGTTGGCCACAATGCAAGCTGGGCCAGCCACTCTGTAAAACAGTATGGAGTTTCCTCAAAAAACTAAAATTAGATCTGCCCTACGACCCAGCAATTGCATTACTAGGCATTTATCCATGGGATATAGGTGTGCTGTTTCGAAGGGACACATGCACCGCCATGTTTATAGCAGCACTATTAACAATAGCCAAAGTATGGAAAGAGCCCACATGTCCATCGATGGATAAATGGATAAAGAAGATGTGGTATAGATATACAATGGAGTATTACTCAGCAATCAAAAAGAATGAAATCTTGGCATTTGCAACTATGTGGATGGAACTGGAGGGTATTATGCTAAGTGAAATTAGTCAGTGAGAGAAAGACAAAAATCATATGACTTCACTCATATGAGGACTTTAAGAGACAAAACAGATGAACATAAGGGAATGGAAACCAAAATAATATAAAAACAGGGATGGGGAAAAACAAGAGATTCATAAATATGGAGAACAAACTGAGGGTTACAGGAGGGGTTGTGGGAGGGGGCATGGGCTAAATGGGTAAGGGGCACTAAGGAATGTACTCCTGAAATCATCGTTGCACTATATGCTAACTGACTTGGATGTAAATTTAAAGAAATAAAAAAATAAAAGTAAAAAAAAAAGTACATTGTCTTTTCATTATAAAATTATGAAAATATTAATATATTAAGAAAAATAAAATACCAAGCATTATGAAAGAATTTGAATGTTGAATTTGATGAAAATTAAAAAAAAATAATTTTAACTTATTATTTGGTTCATAATTTTTACAGCAAATGTTTTAAATATATTCCAGAATCTGTAGGATAATTCCATGCATTTACATTTTAAATATTATTGTTTGTGAATATTAACAGTTCTAATCACTTATGTACACACATATTGTATCTTAATGACCTTTAATTTGGCTATTTTTTATTTAATTAAGATATTTTAAAATGACTTTGGTTTAATGATAAATAAATTGAAACAAAGACAAAAAGATCAAATGAGAAAGAATTGCAAAGGAGATGTTCATGTGGAAATATGATGATCTGGAATTCTTAGTAAATTGTTGCTCAATATATACTATGTAATATTGCTAAATACTAAATTATAAAAATAAAGATAAAATTATTTTTTTAAAATGTGTCTATAGCACAAGCAGCTTGATTTGTTTAGCAACCAGTAATAACGTTTTCAAATTCTTGCTTGTATCAGTTGTCTAATACTGAGTAATATACTATCCCCAAACTTAAAACAATAATAAAGTATTTAGCTCATGATTCTGAGTTTTGGCAACCTGACCATGGCTTTACTGGACAGTAGTTCTAGTCTTAACTGTACTCACTTATAAATCTGTATTCAGTTGCCAGGTTTTTAAAGGAATGATGCTTTGTCTACTAAATTTTCTCATCTTAGCCACAGAACACAGAAAACTATTTGTGTCACTATTTTTAAATTATCCCAAAAATTTTAGATGCATATGAAATAAGATGCATTTGAAACTAGTACCATTTTAGTTCCATATGAAAAAAGTAACTCATTACTTACACTGGATGCTTAAGAGCATTAGTATGTATTTATTTTGGAGGGGAAGCTTGAAAAGACTGTAGGAAGTCCTGAGCTGGGGCAGATCATCTCTGCTCCATCTGATACTTCATCCTCCAGCAGGCTACGTGTTCTTCTTGCTGGAGAGGCCTTTAAACACATACTAATAGGACAAACTCCAGTGAACATGTACTATTTCAAGCCTCTGCTTATGCCATATTGACTACTGTCCCATTTGCCAAAGCAAGTCACATAGCCAAGCCCTGGATAGTATAGGAGGGCACTATCAAAGAGAACAGATACAAGGAAGGGTATCAGGGGGTGCCTGGGTGGCTCAGTCAGTTGAGCATCCGACTGCGGCTCAAGTCATGATCTCACAGTTTGTAGGTTCAAGCCCGCATCAGGCTCTGTGCTGACAGCTTGCTCAGAGCCTGAAGCCTGCTTCAGATTCTGTGTCTCCTTCTCTCTTTCTGCCCCTCCCCTGCTCATGCTCTGTCTCTGTCTCTCGAAAATAAATAAGTGCTTAAAAAATTATAAAAAAAAAACAAGGAAGGGTATCAGGTTGGACATTTAAAAAAGACAAAAGAAAGGAATGAAGGAAAGAAGGAAGGAAGGGATGGAGGAAGAAGGGAAAGAAGGAAACAATACATTGTGCATGGAAACTTGTAAGAGAATAATCAAGTAAAATTAGACTATTGTTTGATTTATTTAGATAAATTTTCATTTCTTTTCTAACTTCAAAGCAATTTTCCCGGGAAAATTCCACTACTTAAAAAAAAAACCACTAATTTTTTTGTGTGAGGTAAGAGGATGTAGGTGGTAAAAATGAAAAGATGTTTCAGTTGGTTGAAAACTGAAGACCTGAAAAACTGCACTGATACTTATATACTTTATATCAATCACATGTAGTAGATATTATACTAAATATTTATTTTGGACAGCATTTAACTCTTTAATTAAAGTTCTACTTGAAATAAGCTTAAGAGGCACCTGGGTGGCTCAGTCAGTTAAGCCTGTGACTCTTGATTTCAGTCCCGGTCATGATCTCATCGTCCATGAGATCCAGTCCCAGGTTGGGCTCTGCACGGATGGCGCAGAGCCTGCTTGGAATTCTCTCTCACCCTCTCTCTGCCCCTCCTCTGCTCACACACTCTTTGTCTCTCTTCCTCTGTATGTCTGAAAATAAATAAATAAACTTAAAAAAATAAGTTCAATATTCTGATCACTGAGGAGAAGATACCAGGCAACTTCATTTTTAGTGCTGGATGGGTGAACTCTAGACAATGGAAGCTGTATGGTCTAGTATTGGCCTATAGGACAGGTGGAAGAAGCAGCTTCTCATGGGCATACAGTCAAAAAGGCCAGTGCAAGGTGAGTCCCTGTGTCCTCATGGTAGAGTCTACAGAGATGGCTGCATAGAGACCAGAAAGGAGACATATGGGAAAAAATTAAGATGACTGATACTTGGTATATTAGCCATACTTATTCCTAGGACACACTAAAGGCACACTCATTGGAGAAATGGAACATATACTTGAATAGGCTATGGATCACAGAAGGTAAAGTACATGTCAGAATTAGCTGAAACTTTAAGTGCCTGCCAAGGGTTTTATTCAGCTTTAAACTGTTGGAATCTGTATGTGTGGTTAAGTAACAATGTACCCACGTAATAGGATGGGAGAAAGGAGGGAAACAGAAGGAGAGAGGAAGGGAGAGAGTGAAAAACAGAACAAAGAGAGCAGGAGTAAGCAGAAGAAAAAATAGGAAAAGGAAGAGGGTAAAAATAACAAACTAATGTTAATTAGTTTACTTTTTAATGTTTGTCAGGAATTAGCCCACAACATAATTCACCTGAAACCTTATTTGATATTAACCAAGAAAAAATGTAAGTTTTGTCTTAGAAAATTAGTGGATATTCATAATAAATTCTGAGTAAGAAGAGTCACAGAAATTTCAGCTGAATTATTTAAGGACCAAAGTGAGACGATGTAAGGCTCACTGGAAGAAATATCTTCCACTGAGAACCGCTCCACAATCTATGTCTCTGTTTTCCTTGGGCAGGAAGTGCCCACAAATTTCTCAGAGGCATTTACCAGCTTCTCTTCTCTATCCGTTAGATGTGCATTTGAATGCATAGTTTTTCTTTACCCTTTCCCTTGAAGTAAGCTAATTTTTAACTGAAACTTATGAAATTGGGTGAGTTAGCTCCAAAAAGATGTCAAACTCCAAAGTGTCAAAAATTAACACTTCATATTTCATACTGCTTATACCTCTTATACATTATCAATTGAATGATATTTTGCTTTCCCCCTCTCTTTCTTAAAGATGATATTACAAAAGAAAACTCACAGGTATATTTATTTAGATTCTCAGCAGTGAGTGCTTTCCAATATGAATTTCTTTTTAACAGCCTCTAAAAACAGCATTCACACTCAGCTAAAACACTGAAGTTATTTGCAAATAGTTTTCAACACAGGAAACATTTCTAAAACATCTGCCTGATACTCTAGTAACATGAAGAGCTAATATGACAAGCATTGTCCAATGTCTTAAAACTTTTATTGCTTGCCTGTTCATGCCAATGTTTAGTTTCTTTCCTGTAAAACATAGAAGGTAGTAACAAATTGTTAAACCTAAGAATGAAATTCAAGGTGAAACTGGCTTGGAAATTCACATTCAATTGTCAGTGGCACCAGTTTTTTTTTTTTTTTTAATTAGCGAAATTTTAAGAAAATATCATTTACATGCTACTAAATTCAAATAGAGTAATTTAGGCTATCATAATCCTTTACATCATCCTAGTTTGTTTACCGCCTGTCATTTATTGCTAGGCCTTCGATTTAAGCTTAAATACATATCCAATATTTCTGATTATCATTCACCATTCTCCACATTTTGTGGCTTCCAAAACATTTTCTTCTATATTTCTCTCATTCTTTAGGGTTGGGTTAACAATGGATTAGATCCCAATCTTACTACTGAATTAAGAAACTTTTCAGATCATGTGGCCTCAGGTTTACTTTTCTACTATAGTTTCCATTATTCTTTTTTTTAAATAATTTTTTAAAATGTTTATTTATTTTTGAAGGAGAGGGAGACAGTGAGCAGAAGAGGGGCAGAGAGAGAGAGTCACAGAATCCGAAATGGGCTCTAGGCTCTGAGCTGTCAGGGCAGAGCCCAATACAGGGCTTGAACTCATGAGCTGTGAGATCATGACATAAGCTGACCCTGGTGCCCCCATCATTCTTTAAATACAGGCAAATGAATTATCCACTTTTGCAGAGGTGAGTCTGATCTTAGGATGGCTGATGGATCTGGCATCTGAACACTAAGTTATAACCATGGAGAGGAATTCAGAAATGTCCTGACTATAGAAACTCCAAAGACTTCTTTGGTAAATCAGATGTACTCTTTTGGCCTCGATTATTGTTGCTACTTGTTTGTTTTCTTTCACTCTCATTCTTTGCATTCTGAAGTCGGTCATTCAAATCATCATCCCTTCTGGTCAGTGTTCACTGCCACTTAAAATTTGTGTTGCCAACTCTTCTCTAGTAGCTGGAAAACAAAGAAAGGCCTATGAACTATGCTTTTGCCTGGGAATCTGGAATTGTCTTTTGCCAATCACATCAGTTTACTTCATGATGATAGAAGAGAAAAGATTTATAATACCAAAGGAAAAAAAAAGTGTTTTAAGAGGGCAATAGGTGATACATTCTGTGTTTTTTTACCATTTGGCAAGATGTTTCTTCAGTAGGGCATTATACTGAGAACTAGAGCCATTTTCTTGACAAGAAAGACTCAGGACAGGCAACGTAGGCATTCAAAATAGTACAGGGTTTTGTATATATGGCCCTACTTAGCATTAGAAACAGAACTTTTGTGCTGCTATAATGTGCTTTATTTACTTTTATGTCCCTGCACTTAGTGTCAATCTGTCTGCTAAAACAGGCTCTTCCTGCTAAAAACTGAAACTATCTCTGCATCTAATCATATTATAACTGAAATTTCGACCACTTGATGTAAACATCTTAACTCTCATTCTAGAAAAAATTTTCCCAGAAACATAAGACAATACTTTGATTCAGGACATTTCTGAAACCCAATTTATTTGTACAATATGTTAATCATCTGAATAAACCTCACATTCCTTCAGACCTTTGGCTGTTGCCACGTTGTGATTTACAAGAAATATATATAATTGATTATTCAAATGACCAAAATATATTTCTCATCTATATTAGCTCTTCATCCGCAGTTCCTGGCTCACAGCTCTCAAAATCCTTGGAATTCTCTAAGTGCTGAGAAAGACCCGAGGTGTCTTTCATTATATTAATGAGATGGCTTTTGGAAAGCACCTTAAAGGATGGGGGCTGGTGGCAGATGATTAGAAGGTAAGAAGGTTAGAACTTCCAGACTCACCCCTGACCTCTGGGGAGGAGAAAGAAGCTGGAAGTTGAATCAATCATCAATGGTCAACAATTAATCAACCATGCCTATGAAATGAAGCCTTTATATAACCCCAAAAGGTTGGAGAGCTTCCAGGTTGGTGAACATTTGGAGGTGCTGGGAGCCTGGGAGCCTGGAGAGGGAATGGTGGTTCCCAGTCCTTTCCCGTGCCACACCCTATGCAGCTATTCCATCTGGCTGTCTAGCAGCTAAAGTAGTAATTGACATACAACTGATTTCTTTTTTAAATTATTTTTTAATGGTTTTTTTTTGTTTTTTTTTTTTGAGAGAGAAAGAGAGACAGAGTGTGAGCAGTGGGGGAGGAGCACAGAGAGACACACAGAATCTAAAGCAGGCTCCAAGCTCTGAGCAGTCAGCACAGAGCCCGATGGGGGGGCTCAAATTCATGAACCCTGAGATCATGACCTGAGCTGAAGTCGGATGCTTAACCAACTGAGCCACCCAGGCAACCCTAGTTGGTTTCTAATATAGATTTTGTGAATAACTTGAAGCTAATTAATGAATTTTCATGTATACTACTCCAATGACCATTTTATCTACTGGAGTTTTCCTTTATTTTATAATATTTGTAATACCTGACATTTTACTTTGAAAAATTTAGATACACGCAACCATTCTACTTCAAATTATTATCTTGTGAAAAACATAATTCCAGAAGGTATCAAATTTGGTGTGTGCTATAAATTGTATTATAAATTGAATTTTTTACTCACTTGAAATCCATGGTAAAAATTTATTTTTCAAATTATTTAGCCCCAACAATGTGTAAAGTACCATGTTAGACATTGTGGCTAAAACAAAGAATAAGAAAAAAAATTAACTTTAAAATTTATCATAAAAATTTTGGAAGAGGGCTATAAAACTGGTTGTTGTTGTTTTTTGTTGTTGTTTTCTACAATAGAAAAAGATTTGACCTAAATTATCAATATTATTGAATATATTCAGAGTTTTGCTTTTTCTGTCTAGATAGTTTGGCAATACAATATAAAGTATTTGGTCTCATCTCATATAAAGGAATTTTATATAAAATCTATTTATTGACATCATCAATGGGCACTGTGGTACAGAATACATAAGCACTATACACAAAGATGTTTTTCTGTATCATGTATGTAATTCAAGCTATGAAAGAGTAAATAAGCAAAATTTAATATATATTTTGGAAAATATTTCAAGGAACTTAAGACAAATTTCCAGAAGTAACTACAAGAGTTCAGTGTTATTTTCCTCATATGAACTTCCTGTCTGTGTTTATAACAATTGTCTTTATAACAATTTATTTATTTTTAAAAAATTTTTTTAACGTTTATTTATTTTTGAGACAGAGAGAGACAGAGCATGAACGGGGGAGGGGCAGAGAGAGAGGGAGACACAGAATCGGAAACAGGCTCCAGGCTCTGAGCCATCAGCCCAGAGCCCGACGTGGGGCTCGAACTCACGGACCGCAAGATCGTGACCTGAGCTGAAGTCGGATGCTTAACCGACTGCGCCACCCAGGCACCCTTGTTTTTATAACAATTTAAACAATTGTGTTTATAACAATACTCTTGCTTTGGTTAAAAATGCCTAAAGCTGTGTGTTCTTACATAATTTATAAGTTTTTTTAATGAAGAAAAACTGGTGTATGAATACATATACACATCATAAAAGACGTACAGTTTATAGGTTTAATTCAATGTGTTATTTTTTTCCCGACCCATATTTCTTTAAATGCATAAGTAAAAGAAGGTTTGAAAAAAATAGCATATAAATCCCTTCAGATAAAGAAAGTGAGTCTAGAGTTTTTCTTCTAAAAACTTAAATCAGGTAGGCAGGTACAATTAACAAATTACCTAAAAACAGATGTACAAAGTATATTTATGGCAGGATGATAAAAATCCACTAAAATACTCTTACCTGTTCATAAGTATTTTGAATGATCTTTCCTTGGTCATAGTGTTTGTAATAAATAGTCCCAGAGTACCTAAAGACTACAAACTAATCATATTTTCCCTTAAAATTTTAAATTAAAAGACATGGAAAATACGGGATTTTGACAAAGAGCACTGAGCTTAAAACTAAGAGCTACGGAGTGACTCAGTCAGTTAAGCGTCCAACTCGATATTGGCTTAGCTCATGATCTTGCAATGGTGGGATCAAATCCCAGGTGGGGCTTGGAGCCTGCTTGGGAATCTCTCTCCCTCCCTGTCTCTGTGCCCCTCCCCTGCTCTCTAGACCACTCCCCACTATCTCTGTCTCTCAAAACAAACAAACAAACAAACAAAAAAAACAAACAAACAAAAAACAACTTAAGAGCTATGGCTGTGTATAAAACTATTAGTCATCAGTAGAGTGAAGGCTGTAGAGAGAGGATGGAACACAGGTAAGAAGTTGTTTAACTAAAAAAAGAAAGCATAAGGACAAAGAAAAAAAGGAAAGATTCCTTGGCACCTTATTACAGCTAACCTTGATATTCCCATGAAACCCAGATTGTCTTGATGCTGGTGAGTTTGTGGCATATAATAATGGAACTCAGTCCATTGTGGTAGGTTGAATAGCTTTTGTTCTTTGAAGCTGAAACAACTATAAAAAAAAGTCCAAAGTTCCCCTGAACTATTTCACCTGACATACTTCAAAACCCTAGAAACCACTTTTGTGGCACAGCTTAAAACAATTGAATGTTGACAAAATAGCAGTTCATGAGTGGATAAAGATTTTATGAAAACAGTTTAGAAAAGCTAATGGAAATAGTAAACAGGTCAAATATTACTGTTACCACCTTCCCATCTCCATTGCATTTTCACTTCACTCCTCAGTTTCTGCTACCTGACTATAATCTCAGATACTAATTTGAAGTAGGCAGCATCATTTTAATGATTCTAAGAGCATTAGTTGGGTTGTAAAATGACATAATACGCTCCAGTATCTATTCTCACTTCCCTCCTTGGAACTGACTCATAGACATCTAGTTATATAACATTTTCCTTCCAGATAGTGATGAACTTGAGTCTAAGTTCCAACCAGGGGAATGTGATCTGAAGGAATGGGTGCAAATTCTGGGCCATATACTTTAAAAAGAAATTGCTTATTCTTCACTCGAAATGTAAATGTGGTACCGGTAAGACTACTTCAAGCCCGTGGATGAGGACAATAGGTATAAGACGGTGGAAGTGACATGATAGAAGGAACCAGAGTGCCTGGATGAGTTCATGGATGACCTACACCAAACCTCTCACCCCTAAACTACTAGATGAAAGAGAAATAAGTTTCACATTCCTGGAATTATCTGTTAAGGATTAAGAACTTCAGTTAATTGCTTCTTTCCCTCCAATTATTTTCACTCTAAGCACTGATTTTTTCCTGCAGTAACTTATATCACCAAGTAGTACTTAATCTCCTACCTAGAAATATGCTATCGAAGCCACATGCTATCCAGTGTTTAAGGATACATTTAAGTTCATAATTCAATCAAATTGAATAAGAACACAGGATATAAATAAGAGTTCGTAGCTTGATATAAAGGAAAACATAAATGATAAATAGCATAATTTAGTCAAG
Source organism: Acinonyx jubatus (assembly GCF_027475565.1). NCBI lineage: Eukaryota > Metazoa > Chordata > Mammalia > Carnivora > Felidae > Acinonyx > Acinonyx jubatus. The sequence continues at coordinate 89,588,125 of NC_069385.1, read as the reverse complement.
CTTTACAACAGCACTAATTGAGAACCCTTGATACAGCACTTCTATAAGCTCACAGGTTCGTGAGTTTGAGCTTCACATCTGGCTCTCTGCTGTCAGTACAGAACCCACTTCAGATCCCGGGTTCCCCTCTCTCTCTGTCCCTCTGCCCCTCCCCTGTTTATGTGTTCTTGCTCTCTCTCACACATTCTCTCTCTCTCTTTCTCTCTCTCTCTCTCTCAAAAATAAACATTTAAAAGAAAAAAAAGTGTTAAGTGGTAAAGATTCAAATCCAGCTGTCTGAATACAGACGCCATGTTCTTCAATAATACTCTGTGCTCCGTCTCACCTGGATAGACTGCCTTTCCCCCTGCTAGTCTCTCTATCCCTACCAGTATCCTGTAACTAGCCTCAGGAAATCCTGCAACATGGCTATGGTCACGCAACATGCTGATCACACTGTCAGGATTCCCAAACTGTTGCTACTTTTCCCCTTTTCTGGTGTTTCAGGGGATCTGAATTACTGAATGAAAGATACAGAAAGTGAGTGTAATTAGATTCAGAAAAGAAAAACACCCCAAATAAATGGTCATACAAGGTTTGAGAACAAAGGAAAATATAGAAATGCCTACAGCGTCCATCAAAGACTTCTCCTTTTTTTTTTCTTTTCAAACAGTGAATCTCCACATATGATTAATTTACTGTTGAATATGTGAAGACTCATATATACGGGATGTTGTTGAGATATATACATTGAGATATAAACGGGATGAGTCAGATTTTGTCCTGAATTGGTTCACTTTCTTATTCTTTCTACTTCATACGTCTTTATTTTCATCTTTAAATTAGGTACAATAATGTGGTTTTGGCATTGATGTCCACTTCAGTTTGTGAAATATTCCAAAAGTAAAACATGGTATAAATATTAACATACACAAAAGAAAAATTTCTCTCATTATATAATATATACTAATCAATATACATTAGTATTAGTATTAGTATTAGCATATATATATATATATAATTCTTGTTGGTCCATTTTTGCATTTAACACAGGAATCTCGTATTTTATTAGTAAAAACACTACTTCAAACTCTTAAATATGGCTAAGAACAATTATTTATGCACATACAAATATAAACCTAATTTGACTCTGCATAGATTGAGTCTAAACATTGCATATTATTATGGAGTTTCAAGGTTTTCACAGAATTAAAATAACAAAATTTTTATAATTTAAGAACTGAGACTAATAGGAAACTATGTTCGCCAATATATAATAATATTCAAAGTATATCTGGGAAGGGAACACAAAGATATTGAGGGACTGTCTTCATTCTATGAATTATCATCTTACTATGTCAGATTAATTATTAACACAGGAGCCTAAATTATAGAAATACTTTTTAAAAATTACTTAAATAAAATAGTAATTTATTTTATTTTTCCAAACATGCTTATGTCAAGTTATAATTAAATTCACTAAGATTTTCTTTGATCTATTATACACTTAACTTATACTACAATTAGAAAGTTCTATGACAATAAAATATTGTACAAAAAATGAACACTAACATTACTTGAAATGTATCTACATACTTTTGTGTTTATAATAGATTTGTATAAATATTAATATTCACAAAGAAATGAAACATTAAATGAATGTATTACGATGTTTATTGTTGTCCCCAAAGTGATCTGGACAATCTGAGTAATTTAACTTTAAATAAAACATTTGATTAATGGATGTAATAAATGATAGCATGGCAAAATAAAAATCTCATGAAAAAAATATTGTCTTACAGATGTTCTGCTGAGTCTTATCTCTCAGGAGAGGCAATTGTGGCCATTATAGCTATTGTTACAGAATTGAATCATCAATTCTATTTTGACTTATGTGCATAATGATGGGTTGTTTTAAATGATTAACATTAAGTTTAACTCATATAGTAATCAGTAAAATTTTGATATTAAAGGTTTTGATTTACAATATAAATTTTAAAAATTAAATTAAGGCAACTACCCCAAATTTAGCAATGTCAAGCATTTACTAAAAAAAGAAGTGGTATGGATCAAAGCTAGCACATTGTACATAAATAATCAAAGCAGGATAGTTCATAAACTCACATGTGCGTATGACTACACATGAAATACATTTCATTAATCAACTAAATATATATGAATTCTATGATCTGAATAAGCCTAGGGTCTTTTATCACAAATTCATATTACAGGTTTCTCTCATGGTCTGAAAGTAGAATATTCCTATACAAACTTTCATAAGTGGAAATGATGCAAAGCAAAGAAGCAATTACCATTAACTTATATGAAAAAACTTTTGAGTGTTTCAGGAGTCAAATAATAACCTCTCAGGCTTTTCTGATATCTGCTAATAGATGCACAAAATATATCAAAATAAGGCACACAGGTACAGTTGAAGACTATGGCAGATTAATGATGAGATGCTGAGTGTAGTTCCCAAGGAAGGAGCTTGGTGGCGCCACTCTCGTTGGTCCAGGGATGTGTGCTGCCTCTACAAAGTTTCCCTGCAAAAACAAATGCTGGATGCTATTTTCACCTTCTTATTTATTTATTTATTTATTTATTTATTTATTTATTTTTGTAAAAGCAAAAATCCTCTGTATTTTTGTTCGGTTAATGAAAACAGGTACTAATGTAGGTAGGTCTTTTGTAAAAGCAACATGGCATAATGGTAACTTTCAAAAAGCAGGTGTACCTATATAAGATGCTTAAAATAATACATGGAAGAAACCAATATATAAATAAGTAAATACATCTCATTTATTTACTCAGGTGTTTGCTTTTAATTTTATTCAAAAGTTAAAATAAGAAATTGTGTTATACTATTCAGGCATGTTATTTACAATTCAAGTAGGATAAGCATTAGAAAAGCATGTATTTACATGAGGAAAAGAAAATCACAGAATGTAGTTAGAAGAGAAAAAAAATGTGCAAAACATGATTAAATTTTCTTAAGAACATAATAATCATTTAACAAAACATAATCAAAATGTAATATTGGACTACAGTTATTAAAACAGCCAGAAGAGAAAATAACTCTATTAGATTCCTTGCAATGTCATTTTCCATAATTTTATGTGTCCATTTAAAGATGAAAACTTCTTTATGAAGTGAATATGTCTGTAATTCACTTCATAATTCCTCTTGAATTAGGAATAGAATAGAAACATTCTATAATGTTGCAATTTTAGAAGGCTAAACTTTTGGGAAGGCTACAATTAAAAGAAAAAATGTAGAATATCTGGAAAAGTAAAAGTGCTTTAGAACAGGTTTTATCTGAGATCTCAACTTATCCTGCATTTGCAGAAACTATAGTTCATAATGTACTTGTAAATACTTATTAGAATCAATCTAAAAATGCTTCCCTCTCAGTCTTTCATTTTCTCTCTGAGTGTGTGTGTTTGTGTGTGTGTGTGTGTGTGTGTGTGTGTGTGTATCACATATATATGTCACATTTATATAGTACATACATATGCATACATACAAAGTAAGGCATAGGTATTCCTTCTCTGATACATATATTCTCTACTGCATGCTAGAAATTCTATATGTTATCTCACTTAATCTTTATATAACCATTTAATCTACATAAAATTATTATCCCTCTTATACAAATGAGAATAGAGGACCTCAGAATAGATGATAGATAGATGGATAGATAGATAGATAGATAGATAGATAGATAGATATAATTAGCTAAAGTCACATAATAAAAGCCCCACTAGGACTAGTGTGGTATAATGGAAAATAAGCTAATTTTTTTAACGTTTATTTATTTCAAAAGATAAAGAGCATGCAAGCAGGAAAGGGGACACAGAGAGGGAGAGAGGCAATCCCAAGCAGGCTCCACGCTGACGGCGCAGAATTGAGACATATTTTTCTTAACTGCAAAATGAAAGTAAAAAATACTTAACTTCTATGATTATTATGAAGATTAGAATCAGCACATACCAATTGTTTATTATGTGACCTTATGCCAATAAACTGATGATGTTATCATGTGTATCATTATACAAATATTACCCATAACCACTATGTGCATATTAACTACTAGCTGCCTCATATAAACTAACACCCACTCACCCACACACAAACACATCTCTTTTCTTTAGAACATAATATAAGTCATTTGAAATTATGCACTAATTTAAACAAATTATTTGAGTATTAATTTTCACACAAAATCTAGTAAATTCTTTCAAATTAATCTATTGGACACACATCTTTCTAAAGGGTTTTTTTTTTTATTTTTTTTTTAACATTTATTTACTATTGAGAGACAAAGAGACATGAGAGACAGAGACAGAGAGACAGAGCATGAGCAGGGACGGGGCAGAGAAAGAGGGAAACACAGAATCTAAAGTAGGCTCCAGGCTCTGAGCTGTCAGCACGGAGCCCGACGTGGGGCTTGAACTCATAAGCTGTGAGATCATGACCTGAGCTGAAGTCAGACGCTTAACTGACTGAGCCACCCAGGAGCCCCTCTAAAGGGTTTTATCTTTAATGAGAAGTTCTATAATTTGTTTAACCTTGACTTTTATAATAAAATTATAACAAAACAATAACTTGAAAAAACAATTGACACAAGTAAATTGACTTTAAAATTTTCTCCCTCTATTTGTAAAATTAAACTCATGTACGTTATTTTGTAATATGGAATAGAATGTGCGGAGATAAAAGAAACATGTTTAAGGTTGAGAAATTCACTGAATGTTCATGGCAGTGTCAAGATTTCCAAGAATATCAGGCTAAATTCAATCTAATAAAATAAATATGGCCAGCACATTCATTGTAGATGCCTGCATAAATAAATATATACTTTTCATAGCTGTAACATTAATTTTGACATAAATTTGTAATATTCCTTAAAGTGTTCATTTCTAATGTGAGACACAGAATTTCTGATCAAAGCATTTAAAGTATTCTCCTGTGTCATCTGATACAATTTCAAAGATATAGATGGCAAAGTTTAATGCAGAAAAGTTTTTATTTTAAGAACAGTTACAAATAGGCTGTGTCCAGTTATCTCTGCAAATTTCAGTTAGAAAGAAATATACTTATGTAATTAAATGCAGATGAGAAGGTAAAAAACTAAGAGTCCCTCTTCAATACAAAGTCAAAATTCTGTTGCCAATCTTCATGCTTTCGTGAACCTTCAGAATATCTAACTGATTTAATTTTTCCCATAAATAAAAGTATATTCAGGTAGGAGTTTTATGCATACTTTCCAAAATCAGACACAATATTATAACAATTATAGGAACAGTTCGTGTATGTATCAAATATGTTGGCTAACCGTGGTCATTGTCAAACACATTTACAGGGATGGAGTACTAAAAGATTTGTGTTTGTGTTTTCACTCTACTTAGAATGCGTGCTTTCAGATTCTGGGTCTGTACACCAAATGGATGTGTCAATTTTGAAATTAATTAGTATAGGCCATGGAATAATTAGATGTACATATTTATTCTAAAAATCAAAACTTAAAAACAGTTTGTATATATCTAATACAGCTTCCTTTTATAAAGTTCTTTGACAGCAGAGTAGATGAAGAAAATGACTCTCGTGTGGACACTTTCTAGATTCTCCTGTGAGACATAGAATCTAATTATGCTGTCGTTTGCCTACTGACAGAGCCAGTCTGTGTGCCATCATCATGATACTGTGTCTGTAAGCCAGCAGTTTCATAACAAGATTTGCCTCACTAATGTTTGTCTATTTCTGTTAATTTGTGATAAACTTGAGGGTGATGGTGTGTTTCAGGGTGAATTCATTATGACAATGTCTGGCGTAACCTGTAAAAATTTAAAATATGAGTTTAAATGAATCTTTTAATAATGAATTCATGATCTTTTAAGCATCTATTGTAACTTATTTTGCACACACATCTATATATACAAAGTTATCAAAGGCTGACTGCTATGGAATCGATTGCTCTAGTTTTTCATTTTAATTTTCTTATTACTATATCCCTTTGTTTATCCTAAAGATTACCTAACATCTGAGCTGCAGATGATTTAACTTTATAAGAATGGAATAAAGTGGACAGGAAGGCAAGTTGAAAAACAAGTATTTGCATTTTCTATTTACCAACCACACTACTTAAATGATCCATAGTAAAAGAAGCAAAAATAGCTGAGGAAGACAAAGACATTGATTTATTTTTTCAAAAATAATTTACATTTTCTTTCATTTATGTAATTCTATATATATTTTAAGCTTATATCTTGAAAGGGTTGAATCTCCTTTCTGAAAGAGAAAGTAGAAGTATTGTTTATGAATTTTAACCAAAATGATTTTCAAATTAAAGAAAGTTGTTTGGTAGCATTCCATATACAAAATATAATATCGCCCTAAATGAAGCCCTAATGAGGACAGGGATTTTTCTCTCCTCTTATCACTGCTGACTCCTTCATGCTATGGGAACAATGTCTGGACTATATCATAGTAGGTAATAATAAATATATCTGTACCAAATGAATTAGGAAGTGAACCCACATGGCAGCTATGGAAACAGCAGTTTGTGTCCAGGTTCAATGATACAATATTTCCACTATACCCCTGACAAGTCACACTGTATCTTTTATATATTTAGCATGTTAAAGGGTATTCTCAAGCTTAGGGCATCTAGATGAAGAGGTAATTAGCAGTAGTGAGACTATTCAAATGAAGGATAAATGGCCTTGAAAATATTTAGGGGAAGCTGAAAATTGAATATCAGACTATGATTTTAAAAAAGTAAACTTGGGACGCCTGGGTGGCTCAGTCGGCTAAGCGTCCGACTTCAGCTCAGGTCATGATCTCGCGGTCCATGAGTTCCAGCCCCGCGTCAGGCTCTGTGCTGACCGCTCAGAGCCTGGAGTCTGTTTCAGATTCTGTGTCTCCCTCTCTCTCTGCCCCTCCCCTGTTCATGCTCTGTCTCTCTCTGTCTCAAAAATAAATAAACGTTAAAAAAAAATTAAAAAAAATAAAAAGAAATTAAACTTTCTATGAAGTTACATTGTAAGAGTTGGATGAACACAGAAAGATACTGAAATAAATCACATATCATGAATGAACATTCTAGGGCTTAAAACTGTAAAATAAAAAAATAAATAAATAAGATAAAAACCCTACAATATTTCATCATCTCACGCTCAGTTAAGACAGCAATGCATGTTGCACACTGTTTGTGTAAATGAACTAGCTTATAGCACAGGCCTCATAATATGTTGGATTTTAAACTTTGTAAAATGGGATGTGCCTGTAGGCTTAAACTTTGCTATTCATTAAAGATTTTCATTCTTATTAGAGGAAGGAGAATTTTAAAACATAGACGAATGCCCTCAGACCCCCCCTTAAATTACAAAAATGAGTATTTTAATCAATTAAAACAAATACTGAGGGGCTAATTCTTGACTACCAGAATGCCCTTTAGGCTTGCTTCACGGGATAGCATATGAATGATGAATGATGCATTTTTAAAGGCCAACCATGAAATAAAGATGCTATTGCTTTAAAAAATGTTTCTAGGGTCTATTTAAAATGGGGTGAATTATTCCTCAGGATTTTATTTTCTCAGTAAAGAATGAGATCTCCATTGATTTTAAAGGGAGAACAATGTTCTGGTAGCAAGAATACCGGAGTAGATATGAGCTTTCATTTTATTCACTACTTTGTCAACTGTTCATTCTATCCTTTGGGAAGTTTTTAAAACATCCACCATATTCAATACTATATTGGTAAATTTTAATGATGTATTTTTCCCACACAATCAAAACATAATTTCAATCTAAAATGTTTTATTTAATATGTTTATAAAAACTTTAAGTTGTTTCATATTTATCTTTAGTTTTCCCATTAGAAAACATTAGAATGTTTTCATTTAGAACGTTCTTGGAATATTTCATCCATATTACAATAGATATAGATAGTTTTTTTCAAAATTATATTTTATACACCAGGCTTGCTGGACACTTCTGTGATAGGGATAACATTTACCATTCTTTTTTCTTTATTTGTTACTTGTATCTTGTCCTGCTTTAATATAACTCTCCATAGAGGTAGCATAGATTGGTGGTTAAGGGTACAAACTCTGGAATCAGACTGTTGTGTGAAGTCTCTTAACTTCATAGATGAGGAGTAATGTGACCTAAAGTTACCTACTGTATCTGTCTTCTATATCTGTATTTATTCTTTGTACTTGAATTGCCTACTGAGTAAAATAAGAATAATAGTGGAATTAGATAATTAATAGTAATAATAATAATATCTCCTATGGTTATCTTAAAACAAATATTTAAATATTTGTAAATCATTTTAAAACGTGCCTGCTACATAGAGACTACTAAATTAGTGATACCTAAGATAATTTTTTGAAAAGCTCATTAATTCATTTTTCCCTCTTCCACACAATGTACATATTCTGTGTATTGTCACATCAAACATATCTATAAATTACAGTACTACTACAAAGTATACAAGTCTATATTTTTCCCTTTTTGAGCTTTAGCTCAGACTCCAGATAGGAGTTCCAGGTCATCCCTCTTATTGTCTTCACTGTTCAACTATTGAAAGGAAAAAAAATCCAAGTCATTCTGTAAAGTAACTAGGATTCAGAGTATATCAGATACAGAACCCACATCCAATTTGTCTGTGGGTGCAAAGGCATAGAGACAATAGAAACAAACACACCCCTGAAGTTTTGTGTATAACTGCTTTAAAAGCTTCGGTTTTGTAAGAGGTATCATTATTTACCTTTTATCATGGGTAGCTTTAGAGTTGGATTTAAATTACCTAAATGCCTTTGTATAATACAGACATTTTCCCTTTGTTTCCTAGCCTTCTCTGATTCATCTATCAAACCTTTCTGTTACACTGAGAGAAAGTGATTGGCTTGATGCTAACAAATATAATAAGTTGGGAGCTTGCTAAGACTCGTTGGGCTCCATTCACAAAACATAATTTTAAATACAAATTTCCTTTTAGGGATTTTTTTGTGATTATAAAAGTTTAGATATTTTTAGGGTGGATATATTTCATATCTAGACTATTAAAACCTTTTAGAAATATTATTTTCTAAGTGTCAAAATTTTCAACATGTAAATCTTCTAAATTTAAAATTCTTAGCCCTTTGCCATATGGTTATTAGATGTTCAGATACTATTCTTCCTTTTAAAAACAAAAAATAATTATTCATTTGTTTCCTGAAGCATCACAGGAGTTATATTGGCTGCCAAGACTCAGGTCTCAGTTGTTATACTGAATGATTGAGATAATCAGCCTCCAGAAAATCTAGGAATCCAATTCACTCTTTCCCTCTGTCTCTCTGTCTATTTGTGTGTGTGTGCATGTGTATGTCTATCTCTGTGTGTGTCTGCCTTTCTGTGTCTCTCTGTGTCTCTTTCTTTCTCCCTCTATGTATAATATATACCTATATCTATACAGATATAGATACAGATTATCCTTTTTCCTCTATGGGTAAGATGGGATTTTTTGTTTTTTACCTGAATCTTATTTCTAGATTTTCTGTGTATCTTGGTAGCTGTTTTTGCAGTTTGAATATGGCATTCCATGGTACAGACTTGTTTTGGCATTTATATCCCTGATGGTCTCTCATCTTCCAGGATCAGTATTTTGCTATCTACCCTTCATTTTGGAATGTCATCAGCTGTTATAACTTCAAATATTTCTTCTACTCTGTTCTCTCTTTCTTCTCCGTCCAGTGTTCCAATTACATATACATTATACAATTTGGGTTTGCCCCAGAGTTTTTGAATATTCTGGGCTTTTTCTTTTCCCCTTCTTTTGCCTCTTTTCATTTTAGTTTGTAAAGTTTCTATTGACTTATAATTTAGCTCACTCATGCTTTAGTCAACTGTGTCCAGTCTACCAATGAATCCATCACGAGGGTTCTTAATTTCTGTTACAGTGTTTTTGATTTCTAGCATTTCCTTTTGATTCTTCCTCAGAGTTTCTGTCTCTCTGCTTACTTTATCCCTCTGTTCCTTTGTATTGTCTACTTTTTCTGTTAGGACCCTTAACACATGAATCATAGTTATTTTAAGTTCTCTACCTTATATTGCCAATGTCACTATTATATCTGAGTCTGGCTCTGATACATGCTTTTCTTTCCCAGACTCTTTCTTTTTTTTTTTTTTTTTTTTTTTTTACTTTGTCATTTAGCATGACTTGCAATTTTTTGTAAGCCAGACACTTTGCATTGAATAATAAGAACTGAAGTTAAAAGTCCTTTACTGTGAGGGTTTATGATAATCTAGCTAGGGGTTGGCCTATGTTTATGTTTATTGTAGTTATAGGTGACATGGTTCATAGTATGCCACCCTAAAACATGCTGCTTTAGTATATTGATTATTTCGAGCTGAAGGCACTTGAGAAAGAGCCAGTTCAGGAAGGGCTCTCTCTCCTCCCCCTTTCTACCTAAAAGCAGGTCAAAAAACGCCCCATGAGAAACATGCCTTCCCTGTACAAAATACAGAAGAACACTGATCACCAGAGACCCTGAGTTGATGCTGAAATGAACCTATACAAACTAGTCTACTAAAATAACCCTCACCTTCCATTACTACCCCCTGTATATTTATCAATCACTATGCCACAATTGACTCCCCGTAGCCCACCCCCCTTTGTCTTGTCACATCCCCACTGTCTCTGTTTTTGTTTTTTGTTTTTTTTTTTTTTTTTTTTGTATTAAGAGGTATGTAATCTTCTGAGACTAACAGCTTCTTTGGGTCTCCATTTCTCTTATGAAGACTGCTATACACACACAAAAATGTTAAATAAATATGTATGCTTACTCCTGCTAATTTGCTTTATGTCAGTTTAATTCTTAGGCCAGACACACAACCTAAGAGATTGGAAGGAAGCTTTTCTTCCCCGTACACAAGTTTCAGGGAATTCAAATCCTTTTTAGGGGATTTTTTTGCCTCCTTTCCTTAAGTACGCCTCCTGTGAGACAGACTGCATATTTCAGCACGTGCAGCTATAATCCACTATCATTATGGTGGAGCCCTGTTTGCTTGACAGCAACGTGTGAGGGAAGGAACATGTTCTATAATTTTATTACTGAAACCTAATCTTCCGGGGGCCGTGTCTGTGTATCTCCCAATGTGTTTCTCTGCTGGTTTAGCTTTTTCTCCTCTTGGGTAAAGACAGAGGCTCCAGTAAAAGCTTTTTCCATAGACAATAGGCCTTTCTTACAGAAAATGCTCCACACATATTTCAGGGGGATTATTCTCTTCCTACCAGAGACAAAAAGTGATCTTTTTTGAATCTTCCTCACCAGAACCTGGTGGAGATTTTGGACATTAAATCTATAGAAGTTTTGAGCTCCACCAAGACCAGGGCCCCCTGTAGCTTACCACACTCCAGCAATTTCTCAAAATTAACAGTCAAATATCTTAATAGTTTATGCATCCAGCCACTTTGTTCCAAGTGGTCACACCTCCCCTTTATCTCTGAACTCATCCATCTCCAGAGGTGGCAGTTTGCCCTACAGTCTCAATTCTCTGAAACTCATTGATATTTAGTGTGTTCAATTTTATTTATTTATTTATTTATTTATTTATTTATTTATTTATTATTTATGTTTATTTACTTATTTTTTAAATATTTTTTTTAGTGTTTACTCATTTTTGAAAGAGAGACAGAGACAGACAGAGAAAGAGCACAAGGGGGTAAGGGGCAGAGAGGGAGGGAGAGAGAGAATCCCAAGCATGCTCCACATTGCCCGTGGAGAGCCCCACACAGGGTTCAAACTCAGGAACCATGAGATCCTGACCTGAGCTGAAACCAAGAGTCAAATTCTTAACCACTAAGCCACCCAGGCACCCCTATTTTATTTTTAAGGTCAGGCGTGATGACTTCCAAGCTCTTTATACGTCAGAGTTGAAATTGGAAATTAATTTTTTGATATATTTGGTAGACACAAAAACAATCACTATGCTCAAATCCACTGAGAAGGTGTTATGCAACTATAAAATAATTTAAAAAACCAATCCCCATTCAGTAATTGACATATTTTTAGTATATAGTATGCTCCAAATATCATGCTATATACTATGAATTAAGTGCGCAAATTGTTTACCCTGTATTTTATAGAGTTTATCAGGTATTTTGTGAAATGAGATTTATTGACAAAGAACTATAGTAGGATGAGTTATATTTTGTGTTCTATCTATCTACCTATCTATCTCTCCCCCAATCTTCTGAGAATTTGATAATAAAATACCATGGAGATATCCTGAAGTGGTGTGATTCCCTACTATGGTGGTACAATCTAACATTTGCAGGAAAATGAATTAATAACACTGAAGGAATATTCACAATTATCTCTATTCAACTGAAACTTGAGTAGTTTAAGTTATAATTAGTCAAGCTAATTAGAAAATAAATAAAAATAAGCAGAGTGTCAAATAAGCAGTGTAAAAGTAATTTGAATTGATTGTTCTTATGATAGTTGGAAAATCACCTATGTTATTGAATAATTATGCCTTCATTAATAGCTTGATTTTGTGTTGTGTTTTGCAAAATGACATAAATTATATATTTTGGCCCTTTTACACATTTTCAGATCCACACTTGGAAAATTTTACACTCAATATTTTTGAAGTTTTAATTGGTACCTTGTATCAGCCTGAATGACCTCCTATTGCTTCTTACACTTTGCCAAATCGCATAATAATCCTGGGCCTCTTAAATGAAAGAAAGTTCTTCCAAGATTTATAAGCTCATGACCTGCTATTGTTCTTTTCAAGGCACTGTGACCTTCTTGGCTCATCATTCATTTAATAAAATGAATTCACTTTTATGGTGGTGCTAAGTCTCTGTGTTTAGAAAATCAGTGACCTTTTCTCTCATAATAACAGTGTTTTTACAAGTCTAGCGCTCTTAAAACTAAAATTGGTTGAGAATTTTTCGCATTTTTTTCTAACTGCAGGAAAGGGAACAACATCAACAACTAGTGCCATCTCCAGCTTGAAATTTTGCCAGGTTGTATAAATGCTCAAGATAGACCTGTATTTGGTTTTGTGGGTTATGTAAATAAAATGTCATTCACTGCCTATCAAAGGGCACCATCCATAAATGCATTCTTCCTCCCACAGAGGATTTATAGTGAGTCTCTCAGAGACTATTGATACTTCTAGTTTTGTTATGCAGAGTTGTGATATGGATGCTTGTTGTATATCATTGTTTCTGAGTATGTATGTTTGTTTGTTTATCTTGTTCTTCCTATCTGATAACAATGTTCTTGGTGTTTTTGTAATGTTTTTATCTTCTAGGCCAGAATTTTTATCAGCATTATGTGCACTTTAGATAGCAAAAGTGAAGTAGTCTGCAATGTTCTTTGCATCCCCCTCAGACCATATTTCTCCAAGGTCCTACCTGTAAAAAAAGCAAGTTGTTCTGAAAAATGTTTCTCTCAATTACGGACATTATGGTTTACCACCCCCTTGCCCATTTTGACTGATGTGTGATAGAGCTGCTTTGATAGTCACACAATGAACAGATAGTAGCCTTGCAAAATATTTAGGAATATAAATAAAGTAAATTTACTATATCAAGCTTTCACATAATAATATATTAAGGTTTGCTTGATTACAATTAGGGTTTGCTTTATTATTAGTAAGTTTAGTCAATTATTGTACATTTAGTGAAATCTAAAAGGAGAAGCAATGTCAGAGACATTCTAAAAGGCACTGAAATTTACCCTTCCAATGCTTTATATCATTTTGGTCTTAGTAAAACTAATTTCCTAACTGTTTTTTTCAGATTCCCAAAGTCAGCTCACACTCCTGGAAAAATGAATATGTCCAAGTTATAATTATTTCTCAGTGGGGATTAAACTGGGATTAAAACTTGCTTAGGTAACAGTAGAAAGTAGGAAACAGCAAGTAGAAAATACATATAATGGCTGCCTGGGTGGCTCAGTTGGCAAGACATCTGATTTCAGCTCAGGTCATGGTCTCACCGTTTGTGAATTCGAGCCCCATGTCAGGCTTTGTGCTGACAGCTCAGAGCCTGGAGCCTGCTTTGGATGCTGTGTCTCCCACTCTCTCTGCCCTCCCCCGCTCATGCTCTGTCTCTCTCTCAAAAATAAATAAACATTAAAATTTCTTTTAAAAGAAAATACACATAGGGAAATGTGAGCAGTAACCATAAATTTGCATTCTCAAAAAACAGAATATCTAATAACAGCACATTTTGATTGAGAGCCCTACACTGAATCTGGCACTGTTCCACTTAGAAACTTCTCAAAACCCACTCTATGAAATTAATACTATCATTTGTCTCCTTTTATAGATGAAGAAAATGAGGTTCAGAGTTTTCAGGAATCTTCCCATATTCTAGGATAGTACAGATTTTAAACTCATTTATTCTGACAACCTGAAAGTCATACTCCCTGTCTCATTGCTAATGAGTGTTACCTGTGAAATGTTTGCATTACTTCACATAACTTTTTAAATAAAACCAATGGGGAACAATATTTCTTCAGATATAGAGAAAACAAAATCAAAGTTCAGGAAGGGTAAATACATTTTACCAGGTATATCCCACCAGGGAATAGCACAGTGAGGACTTGAATCTGGTTTTATTTTACTTTTTAGTCTGTGTTCTTAACTCTTTTAGCACATGCCTTTATAAAAGTTGTTCTTTTTTCCTCGAAGATAAGCAGTATTTACTTTCTGGTAGTATGATGGCCCAGTTGCATCTTATTTTCATTCTTCAGCTGTCTGTTGAAGCTAATAGTGTTTTAAAATTCTTATCTAATGTGGTATATCTTTTTATGAGTTATTGTGGAGTGTTTCCACTTTATTTTTCTCAATAAGATAATTTGTGGTCTGGCAATACATGCATTTATAATACTGCTATTGTTTGAATTATTATTGTTTGTAGCAGTTAAGTTTGATAGATGCCAAAGAATATAAAAGGTAGAAAAAAATCATATAAGTAAGTCTTAACAGGTCCAGATGTTGAGAAAAGTTATTTTAAACATTAATATAATTTTGAAAACTAAGCAGTCTTTTTTTTTGTCCTCTGTTACAGTTTCTAGAATAAGTGTTAATGATTAAAATAATGATTGAGTTTATGGATTTAAACATGATGGGGTGGCACAAGCTAAGAACAGGCTTGTCAGCTGAGAATACAATTCTTTTGCAATATTATTGATTATAGTTTCCAGGGAAAGAACACTTTATACATCATTTATTATTTCTAGCATCAATTTTTATTACCTATATGTCAAACAAATGGAAAGTTTCATCTAACTGAGTACTTGTTGACATGAGTGTATACTACAATCACACTAGATTCTATCACAATTTACAATAAAGAGAGCCTCTGGATGTGAGAATTAGGATAGGTCTTAAAGCAGAAGAATGTGCTGGCAATAGTATTACAAGATGGAATTTATATTTCATATCTACTTCATGTAGCTATTGATTATTTGAGAGATATTCTTTCCTACACAGTCCTGGAATCCCGCTTGTCTTCTTCCCATTGCTTTTCAACTAGCTCCATCTCAGGAGAAAAAAATACCTTGTAGGAAAATCAATGAGAGTAACACTGAATACTGAAAGTTTTACCGCCATCCCAGGTGCCAGGACACTGATTTACTTCAGCAGGCTAGAGTATTAAGAATACTAGTTTTATAGGCTGGAAGTGTTTGCTGTAATGTCCCAATGAGATAGAAAGTAGGCAGCCTTCCAAGTCAAATTTGGAGTGTTACAGAAATGTAGGATTGCAGACTTGTACCTCACACACCCACATAGCTCCGAAAAAATCTGGTAGAAATGTGTTAGTCTGTGTGAAAGTGTGGTCCTCATTAGATTCTCCTTGGCGTGAGCAGCTCCTGGGTGGCTCAGTTAGGCATCTGACTCTTGATTTCGGCTCAGATCTGATCTTATGGTTCCTGGGTTCAGTCTCTGCCTTGGCTTTTGCGCTGACAGTGCAGATACTGCTTGGGATTTTGTTTCTCTGCCTCTCTCTGCTCCTCCCCAGTTGTGCTCCCTCTCTCTCTCTCTCTCTCTCTTTTTAAAAATAAATAAATAAACTTTTAAAAATTAAAAAAAAAGATTCCTTTTGGTGTGGATGTTGAAAATATGGAATCTTAGGCTAAATCATTTACCTACAGAATCATAAAACTGGGTTTGCGATTTCAGAATATCTATTTTGAGTAGCACCTTATATGATGTTTATGCTGACTAAGGTTGGCAACTATGGTCATTAGTGACTTTTAAGTCAGACAAACATGGATTAGAGACTTTGCCCCATATTAGCTGGAAGTCTATGAGCAAGTTAAGTGATCTAAGTCCTGATCTCCGTTATAAAATTGTGAAAAGAATGATACTTTTTTCAAATTGTTCCTTCAAAGATATACTGAGATAATGGGTAAAAAGCATACATATTACAAATTATAGCATGAGTACAATAAGTAAGAATATATTATTATTAACATTATTATTATTTTAGATCTTTGGGAAAGCTACAAGAATGGTGCTACTTGATTGAAATGAAAGGCTTGGAATGTGTTTCTGGAATGCAGTTGGTGTTAACACCACAAGAGCCTCCACCATACACATTTTTTTAGTAAATAACTTTAAGTGTTTTTCCCCTGCTTCCACATTCTGCCAATTTAGCCTCTGAAATAAATCTCCACTTCTATCCATTTATACTGCCCTACCACTGTAGCCCAAACCAACTCTCCTCTTACTGGGAATAAAGCAATAGCCTTCTAAAGAAAAACATAAATAATCCTTGAAATACAACACTGGCTGAGTCTTCTAATAATACTATTAAAAACAACATCAACAACTCCAAAGTGATATTAAAAAAAAAAGAAAGAAAAAAACATCACGAATGCATTTTTTAGAAAAATACAAAATTCTCATACATTCTGGTCCTTGCCTATCCCTCCGGCCCCATCTTAGAAAATGTGCCCACTGCAGACCTATTTCTTAGTCACACTACACATTTTCAAATATGTTTGATGAGCTCTTCCCTCAGGAATGTGTTCATGCTGTTTCTTTCTGTTGTGGGTTCCAACTCATAACACCTTTCATGTTTCCTGGCTATCTCCAGCTAGATTTGTAGGCCTTTGCCCAAATCTCACTCCCTCAAAGAAATAGTCCCTAATTACAACTTAAATTAAATTCTTCTGCAGTACTTCCATTTTTCTCTCCTTGGACTCTAGATGTAGTTGTTTCTAATATATACCACATTTACATTTATACTTATTTAAAAAAATATTTTGGCTAGTTTATTTCTTGTTACTATCCCTTATTACACTCCAATCTTCATGAAAACATAAGATCAAACTGTTTTGTTCTTCAATATAGTCCTCACCTGAATAAATGATAGGAGAGTTCAGATACCCCTTTAAAACATATATTCCCATGCTGACCCATTTGGTAATCTATTCAAAATCAAGATATTTTTAAAGTTCTTGGGAAGAAATGTAGCACAGTACCATTGTTATTATTTTAATGAAAAGCAAGAAAAGTTACAGAATTTTTAGACCCTCAGCCTTTATGGCCTCCTTTGGGCAACACTCTTTTAGATGTTGAAAGCATAAAATTGGTTCAGCACTCAAGTCTTCTTTCTGCAGATTATTTCTATGGATAAATTAGCAGGCCTGAATAATTCTTTCCTTTAGAAAGTACTATGGGACAAGTAATCTAATTACTCCAGGGTTTTTTTGACATTAAGTGAGGCAATTCAAGAAATCACTAACAATATCCACGTTCAAGATCTCAAAGTATTTTCTTGAATGCCTTTTCTCTTTCTTTTTTTTTTTCATATCTTTCATTTCTTAGAATTTAAGTATGGATGGTTTAAAGATAAAGCAAATTATTAGTGCTTTTATGTGATCGTGTCCATGATGTTATAACAAAATTCAGATCCCTTATAATTATACAGAAAAAAGTTGACTTTGGACCCCTATCATTTAGAAGAGTTAAGGTCAGGTATTCTGCACACATTTTATTCAATAATAAAATATCCCCAAACATGGGATACTATTACTCACATTTTACATGTGAGGAAACTCAGGTTTAAGTTTTAATTATCATACTTAATATTCAGCCTATTCAATTCATTCATTTATCAATTCATTCACTTCTCTTTCCATTTATTAACTCATTCAAAACTGCTAAAGCCATATAGGTAAATAAAACAGAGGATTCATCTCATTCTACAGAAAAAGACTAGGAATACAAATGATAACTAAGTAATTATATATAAAATATTAAAAAGTATTAAGGGTTATAAAATAAGGGCTATAAATAATACAAATGGATTAGTGAGGTTGGTGGAAAACTGGGCAATTTCAGATATTGTGTTCAGGACAATCACTTCTAATTTTTCCCATTCCAATAAAGATTTCAACAAAAAAAAGCAAGTGAATTATGAAATTATCCAGGGCAGTAGCTTTCCAGGAAGAGGAACAGAAAGGGTGAAGTCACTAAGGCAATAATTAAATTTGGCAGTTAAAGAACATCAACATGACCTGTAAGTGAGCATTGATAATGAGATATAGAAATGACAGTGGATGGGGTAAGAGTTATAGTCCTTTAAAATATAGGTCCTTCTAGGGACCCCTGGGTAGCTCAACTGGTTAAGTGCCCCACTCTTGGTTTTGGCTCAGTTCGTGGTCTTATGGTCTCTGGGATAGAGTCCCATGTCTGGCTCTGTGCTGACAGCGCAAAGCCTACTTGGGATTCTCTATCTCTGTCTCTCTCTGTCTCTCTTTCTTCCCCTCCCCCACTTGTGTTCTCTCTCTCTCTCTCTCTCTCTCTGTCCTTCTCTCTCTCTCTCTCTCAAAATAATACATAAACACTTTTTAAAAATAAAATAAAATCTAGGTCTTCAAAAGCTATAGAAATGTCTTTCAGTATTCTCCTAAAATGGAAGGTGAGTTTTGAGCCATGAAGAAGCATGATCTTTTTTTTTTTGCCTAATCACACCTTTTCTTGAGACGTAATTGACATAAATTTACCCTTTTAAAGTGTGTAATTCAGTGGTTTTAGTATATGCACAGAGTTGTGCAATCATCACCCCTATAATTATCACCATATGTTACAATATTCTCTTCATCCTCCAAAAGAAACTCGATACCCATTGACAGTAATTCTCCACCCTACTCTTCCCCCAACCCTTGGTAACAACTAATCCTTCAGTGAAATTTATATATGTGATATATATGTGTGACTAACTGTTTCGTGTCTATCTTCCCCACTAGACAGTGAGAGTCATAAAAACAAGGAGAATGCTCGGCATATAACAGTCATTCAATAAATATTTGTGGTATAAGTAAATGTGTAATACAAAAAAGTACTTCTTTTTTAAAAAAAAATTATGTTTTTATTTATTTTTGAGAGAGAGAGAGAGAGAGAGAGAGAGAGAGAGCATGAGTGAGGGAGGAGTAGAGAGAGAGGGAGACACAGAATCCAAAGCAGGCTCCAGGCTCTGAGCTGTCAGCACAGAGCCCGACGCGGGCTTGAACTCACGAGCTGTGAGATCATGACCTGAGACGAAGTGGGATGCTCAACCAAATGAGCCACCCAGGAGTCCGTCAAAAAAGTACTTCCTAAAAATTCCCAGTTAAATTTTACTTGCATAATATCTTATTAGTCACATTCGCCTCTCAGTAATTTGGTGAATATTTTTGCAGCCTATTGGAGTTTTCTAATACTACTTTGTTAAGGAGAGTTACATATTCCTTGGGCATTATACTCACATCCCAAGTAAAGTAAAATTTAAATTTCCACTTAAGGCTTCTCTCTCTTGATGCACCATTTTGTTTCAGTTGTAACATTCATCAGGAGTATAATAAAAACAGCTTATTCAGGTTTTCAAATAATGACCATGGTGGTTTCATCATGGTGTGGATCTAGCCCACTTATGAGCCCAGTATAAAACGTTAATTTTCTCAATCATTTTTTCTCACCATTATTTCTTGTTTTCTGGCAGAATTGAATTTGAATTTTTCCTTGGGGTCTTTTTTCAAAGAAAAAATATTGTTTTGATATTTATTTTTGTTTATTTTTGTTTTATGATGTTATTGACTATTCAATGATGAGCTGAGAAAGACAGGTGTGATGAGATGAATAAAATGGAAAGAAACTACGCTCACTCTCTGACTCAATGACATGCTCCTGCACACTGTCCTGCAGCAGACATAAAATTAATTTGGGTCCATAGTAAAGTGAAATATTAATTTATATCCTAGATCTTGAGTTTGCTTGCAAATAGTGAAAGCTATGAGTATCACATACATAAATGCTAAAGTTTACTGAAGAAGTGGAAAGCTCAGATGCCTATAGCACCAATGGAAGATGATTTAGTTAAAATGGAAGACAGCGATATGTGGTGAACTGGGGATATTACAAACCACTTAAATGTAGGAGTTACTACTTCTATGTGGAAATACTGCCCCAATATTACTAGATCTTTTGATTTTTAAAGAACAAAACTAGGAATTCAGATTATTTAAATGAAGTACCTTCCATCTTAAATGTTACCAATAATTAAAAAAAAAAAAAATACCAGCATATATTTCCTAATACTCCATGATATAAACAGCATAGCTCTGGGCAAATTTTGTACAATGAGTGAGATCTGGTCTTCTGTATTTTCTTCTTTCTTTCTTTCTTTCTTTCTTTCTTTCTTTTTCTTTCTTTCTTATTTCCAGTGGTATGGCAAATCAATCACAGTGGATGAGAATGGAAAGGGTTGTCTAAGGTAAAATAGCGCCTCTTTGGGAGAAGGCTCAAAGACCTTTGAATAAAAAGCAAAGGGATAATTAAAAGGGAAAAAAAAGCATTTTATATTGCATACATAATTCCTCTTCATATAATAGAGGCAATTCTATCTTTATCTACAACATTGCTTCCTAAAGCCCCAAGGAAGACATCTCTGAGCTCATGTGGGTACTGAACCTTATCATTGGCATGCAAAAGCATTAGCCTTTGGCAAAAAGGGAGGAGTGAGAATTAAATCTTCAAAATAGCTTCAATTATAGCAATAGGATTAGTATGTAGTATTTCTCTCTGAGTTCTCACATGGATTTAAGATCTATTGCTTTTTTTTCCCCCATAAAGTTTTAAAGTGTGTCTCCCTTTCTTGAAGAGAACAGCATTATTCTTAATTAAAACTCCTGAGAGAGCTTTAGAGGTCTGTAGTTCAGATTGTAGTGCTTGAGTCTTTTCATTTAAGAATTTAAGCTCATCCTGCCAAGTTTCTGATTTTGTTTCAAGATTGGTGATTTGAGGGGCATAGGAATCAATTTAGTTTCAAGTGTTTGGATAGCTTGTAATATAGTTTATAATGATACCTCCTTAACAAGCTACATGGAGATTAAAATTTTGTTATGCCAGTAACAACAGCAAGAAGGGTTCACTGAAAACTTATGTAATTATTTTTAAACATATATATAATCATTACATAAACATTTCATAAAATTACATTACTTGGTCTGCAGGCACTGAGTATCTTTAAAGGTACCTACATTAGAATAAAGATTCTCAGTGGACAGAAGAAATATTTTGTTGTGAAAGCAAATACAAGTAGTTTATACAGTCAGATGGGTACACAGGATTCAGGAGATATGGGATCTAGTTCTGCATCATCTACTGACCTTGAATAAGTCACTTAATATTTCACCAAATTCAAATTGCTCAAAGGAAAAAAAAAAGAGGAAGTTGAATTTGACCTCTCCAAAGTCATCTTTAGTCCTGGAATTCTGCCTTTCTATGTCCTCTGTTCTTCAGTAAAATGTTATTGTTGTGAAAGACTTGGACAAAGGGATAAAAGAAATGTGCATCAAAATTTCTGACCAACCCATTGTTACCACTGTGACCCTGGAAAAATTACCTCCTGTTTCCAAATCTCATTTTCTTATCTACAACATTTAGAATTAGAGTAATTCTTATCTTATAGACTATTATGAGGGTAAAATAGTTTTTTTAAAGTTTATTCATTTATAGGGGAGCCTTGGTGGCTCAGTCGGTTAAGTGTTGGACTCTTGATTTCAGCTCAGGTTTATGATCTCATAGTTCATGAGAGAGAGCCTCACAACAGGCTTTGTGCTGACAGTATGGAGTCTGCTTGGGATTCTCTCTGTCCCTCTCTCTCTGCTCCTCCCTCATTCTCTTTATCTCTCAAAGTAAATAACTTTTTCTTCTTTTTTTTTAAATCAAAAGTCCATTACCTGAGCTGAAATCAAGAGCCTGATGCTTAACTGACTGAGCCTCCCAGGTGCCCCAGAGGATAAAAGAATATTTTTTAAAAAGGCATATAAAGAATTTCAACAAAGGTCGCTACATCAAATATGCAAAAAAATTAAAAAAAAATAAAAGATTAAAAATTAAAAAAAAAAAAAAAAGGAAAAGTTACCCTCAGGGAGCCAGGTGCTCCAGAGCTCCTTGCCCTTGGGGTGTCAAATCCAAGAAGTGCAGCTCAAGGGTCAAATGTAATCTTAAAATACTTTGAGTTTTTTATTGATTATCTTAAACTCTGAAAGCAACCAGAGTTCTGTGTGTGCCTAAATTTTAATCTCACCTACCAGGCTTGCAAGTATGAACAGGAAGTCAGTAGCACCTTACTGGGACCAACACACAATGATGCTTCTCAGTATTCTCTTTAAGAAAAGTAAAACTGGGGCACCTGGGTAACACATTTGGTTAAGCATCCATCCAACTCTTTTGGCTCAGGTCATGATCTCATGGTTCAAGAATTAGAGCACTGTGTGTGGAGCCTGCTTGGGATCCTCTCTTTCTTTGCTCCCCCACCCCCACCCCCCTGCCATGTACTCAAGGCTCTTTCTCTTTTTCTTTTTATCTTTCTCTTTCTTTTTCTTTCTCATTCTCTTTCTCTCCCCCTCTCTCAAAATAAATAAGTAAAATTTAAAAAAATAAAAGTAAAACCATTCCACATGGAATTGATACTCTATGGAGCTTTAAATCCATGAAGAGTCTTAGTGCAGGGCTTCCTAAATGTTTTTATGCCTTGCTGAAACATGTCTCTACTGCTCAGCTTTTTAAACATGTAAATGGTATAAATTTACCACAGCTTAAGGTCCTTTTCTCACATCCATGGAGTAATATTTCCTATGTTTTCTGTTCTATCCATTCTTTATTTTATCATAAAAAATGAATGTATATTTATTCTTCTACTCAGGCCTTTGTTCAGTCCATTATTGATACATATGTCGCTGGGTTAGTTATCATGGTAAAGGATGTAATATTTTGTGTAGATACCTTCAAAATTCATTTCAGCAAATGGTATGGTATTCTGCAGTAGTGTTTTCCAATATAGATGGACAATTGCAATTCATGTTTCCCACAGTCCTAGTGGGAGAGAATGAATCGCAGGAAATGTTAAAACTTGAAGGTGTCCTAGTGATCTATTTGCTCCAACCTTCTCATATTGAAGTTTGTTCATTCCACAACATTCACTGAGACCAGCTTATAGTGTATATTACTTTTGAAGCATTGTTTAAATCCTATCCAAGACCAGGTACACAAGTCACCAGATTATCACACTCTGATTGGTAGAAAAGTGCTGGAGCCTTGAACAAATCCCTTCCTGGACTTTGCCTCTTTTTTTCAGAATTGTCTCCAATTGCTTTCAAACCCAGATATACATAAGAACAGATTAAGGAAAAGACAAAGTTTAACCAGTAATTTCACTAGGACATTTTTTCCCACTTCTATTTAGTTAACTCACACATTGCTATATACTTCTGTTTTTCCCTCTGGAACACGTAGTCTCAAACTCAATATTCTCTGGGGGAGAAAGTAATTTCAAAAAAGTAATTTCTCTATATTTCTGGTTGTGTTTCAAGAAATCTATCAGCTTGTACAATATCCTGTTTTAGTCCATGACAGCACAAGTGCAAGATTCAGGAAGCTATAGTGAAAATGCTCCCACATGTGGCTAAGTGCTAGGTCCAAATTCCGCCACCACAACCACGGTTTTAGTGTGGATGAAGCCATAATTTTCTGCCTCCTGTCACTTGTTCTATTCCAAGCTCAAGCCTTTACTTGTATTTTTAGAAAACTGTAAAGGGAAACTTGTTTAAATACTAGTCTACTCTTTATCTCTGCCATCACATGCATTGCTAATGTTCTAATACCTTCATTTACAATATTTATGGGAAAAACCACACTCTCCTCTAATGCTACCCATCATAAGGATGAAAATGGCCTGAAAACTTAAGTTTGACACGCTGGCCACACTCAACCACCTAGATCAGTGAAGGACTGAAAGCAATGTGCCCTGCAGTGCAACAACCTAGGAAAGGTGTTTTTCTTCACATCTCACCAATTTATTCTAAAGAATCAATATGAGTTTTCAACTTTCCTAGTGCATTCACTCTTGTTTAATTTGAGAGTGCAAGAGACCACAGAGAAGTCTTTGGACATGTAAATTAATAATTTCCTACTTTTCTGAATACTTTTAAATTACTTTGATAATACAAGTATCATCACAACTCAGGAAATAAGTATTAGAAAATAGCAACATATACAAAACAGCTCGCTTTTGGAAAAAAAAATTTAAACACATGCATGACAAGAGAATGAAGTATGTTAAAATAAATTTTTCATTTTATCCATCATTTATTCAGCCTCATCTTGTGAGAACACTATCTCCAGAAACCAACGATGAAATTAAGAGTAGAAAGAGATTAATTCTTATCATTAAGGATGGTTTTTATTATCACAAAATATGCTATTTACATGTCTACTTATACTATTTGAGGGTGTATGAACCGTAAGGGCTACAGAAATGTTGATGAAAAAGATAACTAGAATACATATGAGGCATAGAACTTACCCTATAAGATTTTATTATGTTATGGAGAGAATAGAAGATGCTCATACAAATGAGAATTAATTTAAGGTAAGGAAGAAATGATGAATGGGCCTATAAAGTGTGAAACTAGCCATATTGCTAGGTTTTGCTTCCTGGCAAAGTCCTTTGTTGAATAGGAACAAGGGTTAGCACATTTTCTCTGCAAAAGGACAGATTACAAATATTTTATGCTTTGTGAACCATAAGGTCTCTGACACATACTAAACTCTGCTGTGGTAATGCAAAGGCAACCACAGAAAATTAACGTAAACATATTAGCATGCCATATCCAATAAAAGTTTATTGATGAAAACTCCTATTTGAATTTCATATAATTTTTTTTATATTATGAATTGCTAGTATTCCATCTATTTTTTCCAACCATTTAAAAATGTAAAAACCAATGGCAGACTAAATTTAGGCTGTGGGCCATGTAATTTGAGACCCCTGAATTAATATATAAATTTATAGGGAAGAGCGGAGGTTGGCAATTTTTTCATTCTAAAAAAGCTCTTGTGTTTGGGATAGGATAATGGATGGAAGACCTTGTTTTTCTTTGATGGTATGACAGATAGTGGAGATGTACATCACATGTAGAAGCTAAAACATGTCCTTATTCAATATGAACTTTTTCCAGTGGTCCTTTCTTTCTTTCTTGTTCTTTATGCAGTGTCTACCCTTTCTTTAGTCTCTATAACCTTTCCTTTAGTAATGGTTTAAATATCTGAAATCATTTAGCTCTTTCTTTACTCCCTCCGGCCTTGCATTTTCTTTGTGTCTCCATATATTCTAGCCAAAGTTTAAATAATAGAAAGGTAGCCTAACAGTAACTAGAAAATCTTGAATTTCATAAGAAGCAAGCCAATATGATTTAACAAAGTTTTTAGGGAAGTACCAATTTAAAATATTTAATAGTCTATCTTTGATAACCTTGCGCATGTAATATTCTGTTAAAGTTTCATTAATTTTAACGCAGGTATCTATGAGTAGACTAAATGTGCTATTATTGATTTTACACAAAATAATATATTGTTTTTCTCTTACTAAAGCCTACTTCCTCTTCACTCTTTTTTTCTAGCTTCTCCCTACTTCATGTTTGATTTATTTGCCCACATGGTAGATTAAGGATTTTATAAAGAAGGAAGTCTTTTCTAGTTAATTGAAATCACTTCAAGTACATCTGTTCTCAAGGATATTTTACCAGACAGGCCCCTTCCCACACAAGCACACAGGAGCAAAAAATAACAACTGTAGACTCTGAAGAAACAAGGCAGTTGCAGGGGTGGCTAAAACAATCAAGAGAGATGAATCATTGAAGGTAATACAAACATGTACATCGCAGGTCAGAAATCTGACAAATTCCTTTTGAAAAAACATTTTGAAATATAGAGTTTGAGATTTCATCAATCTATTCCTAAACGCAGAGTACTTAAATCAATAGTATTTCTATTTTGCAATACTATGTGCCATAGAAGAATAAATGCTACCAAAGAAAAAATATCTTTCCTGATATTACTACCATTTCTGGGAAGAAAATATTAATGTGGTCAGATTTATGAATGTAAAAATTCAATCTTTCTAATGTTCTGATTAGAATAACCCACTATTTACAAAATCTTATGAAGAAAATAAATTTGCCAAAACCCAATCAATGCAATGACTATAGCAAAAAAGAGATGATATCAATCTAGTCAATCACATGCATGTTTGATTTATTAAATTAAAAGGTGCTCTTATTAAAGGAATATTTTTCTCTACATAGTGATGAATTTATGAATATATTTATGTGTTAAGCAGAGAAAATGTGTGTGAATCTCTTTTACTTTTCAGTTATCTTTATTTTGTATTATGCATTTGTATTATATACTATAAAAATTATATTATGTAAGAACATTTAACTTAAAAAAATTTTAAATACATTTTTGGAGCAGTTCTGGGTTCACAGCAATATTGAGCAGAGGGTACATTTTTCATGTACCTCCTGCCCCCACACATGCAAAGTTTCCGCCATTACTAACATTTCCTACTAGAGCAATACATGTGTTGCAATTGATGAACCTACATTGACACATCATCATCACCCAAAGTCCATCGTTTACAGGAAGGTCACTCTTGGTGGTGTATAGTCTATGGATTTGGGCAAATTTATATTGACATGTATCCACCATTATAGTATAATACAGAGTAGTTTCACCACCCTGAAAATAATCTGTGCTTCAACTTTTCATTGCTTCTTCCCCACAAATCTTTGGCAATCACTGATTTTTACTGGTCCACAGTATTGTGAGTTTTACTTCCAGGTACCCTACTATATTCAAGAAAAGTTGCCACAAGACTGACAGGGAAAGTGGAGATAGAAAATATATTTTTAAATACAGGAGTTTATTCTCGAAAACAAAAGCCTATTCTCCAGTGAAAAGGACTTTAACAGAATCTTAACTCATGGAGGCAGAAAGGCAACTACCCAATTCCAGATCCCTCTAGCCTACTGGTCTCACCTAAGTAAGGGAGAGAAAAAAGGTAAGAAATACTAGTGAATGACACAGACCAGGGACATAGGCCAACTAGATGACTGAAAATTAATCATAAGATTATAGGTCTTTACTTATTTAAGCAATGTTTCAGAATTTTCCTTGTACAAGACCATGCACATATTATGGTGAATATATTTCTAAATCATATATACTTTGGGATGTTATTGTAAATATGATTATAAAATTTCATTTTCTAATAGTTTGTTGGTAAAATATACAAATGGAATGAATTTTTACATTACTTCGTACCCATAGATGAGTTTAAATTTATTTACTAATCATAGTCACTATTTTTGTAGATTCCTTGGGGTTTTTCATGTGAAGGATCAGATTGTGTGTGAACAGTTTAACTTCATATTTTCCAAAATGTTTTAAGCACACACTTTTCTTGACATATTTCACTGTTTAGAATCATTGGTACAATGTTGAATAGAAGTGGCGAGAACACATATCTTTTCCCTTTTCCTCAGTTTTAGAGAAAAAAATATTTAGTCTTTTGCACTAAGTATAATAATAGCATAGAATTTTTGAATATTCTCTTTACCAAGTTGAGGATATTTCTATATAAGTTTAGGTTGCCAAGAGTTTATTTATACATGGATGTGGAATTTTGTTAAATGATTTTTCTGCATCTAATGATGTAATCGTGACTGTTCTTTATTTATCAATATTTGTGAATTACATTGAGTTTTGCAGGGGAAACCAACCATGTACTTGGTTATGTTGTTACCATTTTATATACTAATGTATTTGATTTGCTAATAATTTAAGAATTTCTATTTTATATCTATGAAGAAAATAGGCCTTAAGATATCTTTTCTTATTTTAATGTGTTTTTATTGTTTTGGTATCAAGATAATACTGGCCTCAAAACATGAGTCTGGGAGTTCTCCCTCTTTTATCTGGTATTATGTTCGAAGTTCAGCTCATGGCTCTCCATATTTAATTTATTTTCTAGCCTTGTGGAGTTTCACCCTATACATTTGCAGAATATGATTCAATCCAAGATCCCAGGAACACTCTGCAGATTTCTGGAGCTTTCTCTTCAAAACTCTCTCTGTTCTAGTGCCAGTCTCCACCAAATCCCATTATCTCAATCTCCCTGAACTCTGGTTTCTGTCTCTCCAATTCAGAGAGACTGCCATCCTTTGCCTGGGCATTTCCTTTTTACTCTGCAGTCTGGGAACTGACTGTGTAGAAAGCTAGCTGATTATAAGGCTCAGAACATTTATTTCCTTTCTCTCAGGGATCAAAGTCCAATAGTGTCTGTTTTTCAGTAACAGATAACCTTTGCTTCTTATTTCTCCAGTTTCCTTCCTTCTTTCCTCCTTCCCTCCCACCCTTCCTTCCTTCCTTCCTTCCTTCCTTCCTTCCTTCCTTCCTTCCTCCTGTTCTTTTATCTTTCTTTCTTTCTTTCTTTCTTTCTTTCTTTCTTTCTTTCTCTTTCATTCTTTCTTTCAAAGGGCAAATCAAGTAGTAGCATGTTTGTATCCTGTAGTATTGGGTTCAAAGTATAGGGAAAGGTTTAGAAGGAAGGAACGTTTTGAGGACCAAACTTCTTGATTAAAAAAAAAGTGTATGGGATACACTGAAGAAATAGAAAGTCTAGCCTTGATAGAGGAGGGGGAGTTTAATTAACATCGGAATTAACAGAAAGGGAGACAGGTAATTGGTAGCAAATAATTTCAGTTTAGTATATTTAGTGGAAAAATATTGAGGTTTCTCTGGCATGATAGTTTCCATTCTTTCAGCAAAATAAGATGCAGATTTTCAATTTACCAATTTTACATGTTGGACTTAGATATATGTACTTTCCCAAATAATCACTTTTATTATCTAGGTATGTGAGCTATGACAGCATTAAAGGTATAATACTAAGAATTTTTCTAACTTATAAAATTTTTAAAAATTTTTTCTTAGGAAAAAAATCCAAATATTACAAAAATAGAAGAGTATTATGAAACTTCAAGTACTCATCACCTAAATTCAACATCATAAACTCATCAACAATCTTGATTAATTTGTGCCCTTTACAATTCTCTTCTCCCCAATAGCATTTTAAAGCATAGTTCAGACTTTCTTTTATTTTATTCATTAATAATCGGCATATACCCTTAAGGCAGGGATTTATTCCACCTTCAAAAATAATAACAGTAATTCATTAATATAAAATAGTCAGTATTAAAATTTGCTCAATGGCTTTGTCAACTATTATTATTTCCTAAATATTTTATTTGGATATGAATCATAATAATGTCCAAACTTTGCAATTGGATTGTATTTCTCTTAAGTCTCTTCTAACCCATAGCTCCCTCTTTTTTGTGTTTTACTTTTAAAAAAATATAGAATGATTATACTGAGAATCATCATGATGTCTGAATTTGGCTTCTTTGATCATTTGGTGTCTTACTCTGTCACCTGAATTTTTATTAGTCAGTGATTACAGACAGTCTCTTGATCATATTTAGACTATATTTACTACATACCTGGTATTATGACCTTTTATAAAAATGAACATAATGTAAAACATCTCTCCTTTTGTTATGATAATGGCTACTGGTGATCATTGCTGTATGTTTTTCCTTTCAACAAGGTTTGCAAAAATGGTAATGTTCAAATTTTATATTCTATTTATTAACTTTTTTTTTTGAGAGGGAGAGAGAGAGAGAGAAAGAGAGAGAGAGAGAACACATGCACTTAGGAAGGGCAGAGGGAGAGGGAGAGAGAAACTCTTAAGTAACCTCCAAACCCAGTATGGAGCTGGAAGGCAGGGCCTGATCACAGGACCCTGAGATCTTGACCAGAGCTGAAATCAAGAGTCAGATGCTCAACTGACTGAGCCACCCAGAAGTCTTTAAATTATTTTTATAAATAGCAACTTTTCTTCATCAAATATTTGTTTTTCTTCACTGTTTATAGAGGGCAATTTTTATCTTCTCCCCTTTATTAACCAATTCTC
The DNA here is from genome assembly GCF_027475565.1 of Acinonyx jubatus. Lineage (NCBI taxonomy): Eukaryota > Metazoa > Chordata > Mammalia > Carnivora > Felidae > Acinonyx > Acinonyx jubatus. The sequence continues at coordinate 89,557,762 of NC_069385.1, read as the reverse complement.
CAAATAATTAGTTTGTTCTTCAATAGTTTTTAAAGATGCTTAGTTAGTTGTGATGTTTAATTTTTAGTATCATTAATTGATGAATTTAATGTGCTTCACTCCATGGAAGTTATTTTATTTATTTATTTTTTAAATGTTTATTCATTTTTGAAAGACAGAGAGATACAGAGCACAAGCAGAGTTGGGGCAGAGAAAGAAGAGGACACAGAATCTGCAGCAGGCTCCAGGCTCTGAGCTGTCAGCACAGAACCTGATGCGGGGCTCAAACTCACAAACCCTGAGATCATGACCTGAGCCAAAGTCAGAAGCTTAACTGCCTGAGCCACCCAGGTGCCCCTCCATGGAAGTTATTTTAATGAGTGGTCACATTGCCCCTGGTTAGATCAGCCGTCTTTACATTGGTCCCTGAGTCTTCTTAACCTTTGACAGCCTCAGTTGCCTTTGATAGCATCTTTGATTTCTGGTGTGACAAAATGTCCCAAGCTCATCTGTATATTCCTCATCACTTCTAAAATAAATCACCTCTCTCAGGAGCCATTGTTTCGAGTAGAAATGGGTGTTTGGAAAACATAATTGGCTATGTAAATGTCATCATTGCTGTTTGGGTCATTGTTTTAGCTTTTTAGGTTTACAGAGCTAGAACACATCTTGACCATAAGACAAAAAAAAAAAAAAAAATGCAGCTCCTCAATCTTGAAAGGGCAGGGAAACAGATTCTCCAGTCTTAATGTCACTGTGAAGATTTTTTTTTAGAAAAGATTAAAATTTTAAAAGTAGATTTTAAGTAAATTAGATTTCCATCCATAATGTGAGTAGGACTCATTCAGTAAGTTCAAGGCCTTAAAGAGAAAAAAGACTGAGGGTCTTTGGGGTAGAAGGAATTTTGCCTCCATACTGCCTCTGGACTCAAGTTGCAATATCAGGTCTTCCCTGGGTATACAGCCTGCTGGTCTTCCCTACAGATTTTGGACTGTCCAGTTCCTACATATGCATGAGACAATTCTTCAGAATCTCACTTTCTCTTTTTTTCTTTCTTTTATACACATACACACACACACACACACACACACACACACACACACACTCTTTTGATTCAGTTTTTCTGGAGAAATATTATTACCGTAGTTAAGTGATACCTTTCTTCCTTGCCTTTTTCCCTTTGGTAGATGTCTATTGTTATTCTATGCCTGACCTATCATTGTATTTTGGGAAGAGATAACTTGTTTCTTAGTTGCATAGGCTAATAGATAGAAAGGAATATTTTCCAGGATGGATCATACTCAAATAATACCTGATTTATTATTTAGGTGAGATTTGAGACTTTTGAGATGACAATATTTATGTTGATGTTGATGCTGTAATAGGTTGATACTTTTTAGGATGATAGAATAAGTGAAGGTATTTTGTACATGGTTTGTATGTGAATTGCTGGGGCAGGAGGTAGACTATTGTAGGCTAGATAATGGCCCCAAAGATACCCAGGTCTTAACCCATAGAACCCATGTGTATTATATATAGTAACAGGGACATAACGGACGTGCTTAAATTAAAGATCTTGAATTATGGGGATTGTTCTAGATTGTCTACATGGGCTATAAATGAAACTACAAATATTCTTTAAGAGCAAGACTGACAGAGATTTGACATAGAAGAAGGCAATGTGATCACTGAAGCAAAATGCTACAGTTCTGGCTTTGAAGGTGGAGAAAGGGATCACAAGCTAAGAAATGTGCCTCTAGAAGAAGTAAAAGTCAAGGAAACTAATTCTTCAGGGTGATTCTATCCCAGTGAAACTTCAGACCTCTGTCCTACAGAACTCTTAGAGAATAACTTGTTTTAAGCCATCGAAAAAATGTGATAAATTGTTACAACAGCCATAGGAAACTAATAAACATACTATTCCCTGTTCTACTATATCAGAAATCTCAGTTCCTAATACTACATAACAAGAATTCATTTGCTTTGTGCTATGACTTTTATGCATGTCTTATAATAACAATACTGCCACTACTGTAACAATTTAATACCGAAAATAATTTAAGATTTTTTTTCATTTCTCTCTTTTAGGGTATTTCCCACTATGGAAATACAGTCAAATACTGTGTTTTAAAGTAACTTTGAATTATGCAAGAAGTCTCCATGCATATTAAGTATATCATCATTGTAAAACTCCTCTCTTTTTGTTCCAAGGGCCCTGGAATTACTCCAGACTGTCAAAGTCTCCAAAACTGTGTGAATACCTCATTGCTTGGGAAACTGGAGAAGAGCGCTCCAGTTCTAGGTCATTAGTTTGAGAACTTTTTCTTCCTACCCATAAAGACTTTTCTTAAGATTCTTAATTTCCTCTCCCAACATGCCAATAGTGAAGATGGCCAATTGAACCCTTACAATATGGGCAGTATGCATAGTGGTTAGTGACCTGGGATGTGGCTGAGAATGCTTGTGTATAAATCCTCCTTTGGCAATTTACCATGTGTGGTAACATCAGGATAGTTGTTTAACCTCTCTGTGCTTCAGGACTTTTTGTAAAATACAAGCATAATGATAACAGTACTTATTAAATAGGGCTAGTGTATTACATCAGCTAATATATATACATAAAAGTCTTAGAAAAGTGCCACATATGTAATAAATACTGTTTATTACATGGTATTACCACCATGGCTGAGATAAACTGTTCTTGAATGTGAAGTATTGGGATGACCAAATGCATTTACAAGTAAACACATTTTATAACTGAAAAAAAATAAATTATAATAGGTATTTTCTCTATGCTCATACATCCAGTGTAATACACACACAAACACTTATACAACACATACGTATACCCCCATGTACGTACATATATTTACATATTTGTTTGTCTTTAAACTCATAGAAGGCCACAGAAGCTTCACATAATAAAATGATCATTCAAGGAAGAGAGGAAAAAAGGCTGGCAAGGTCAAAGATAGGAAATTCATTTCTTTAAACAAATCTAATTTTGTTGATTTGACTTTAAGCTTGCATAAATAATTTGCATAATTTTATACCAGTAGAAACTTTTTAAAAGTGCAACTACTGCATATCAAAGACAAAATGAAAATTGAACATAACTATATATTAAGTTTCAACTTGTTCTTTTCTTAGATAAATGGAAATTTAATCTGACATGTTTCTCTCTCTAATTTTAAACTAGAAAAATATAACCTGAAATTCTTCCATAGAAGTATTTAGAGACAGTCTGTATTCCTTTTCTTTTTTAAGCTGCATAATAAAACATTGAATGGATGTTTCATGGCATATTCAATTAATTCCATATTGGTTTTTCTCTCTATTATGCTCTTATAAATTATGCATTTGTCTTTTTTGTTTGTTGTTTGCTTTTCTAGTGTGTCTTTGGGATAGATTCTTAGCAGTGTGATTGTTGAATCGAAAGATAAATGCATATGTAATTTTACTACATAGTGTTAAATTCCCCTCTGGTTGAATTATTTTATATTCCTTGAAGTGATATATAAAACAGCTTATTTACCTACAGTCTCAACAGAAAAATGTGTGGTCAAACTTTGGGATTTTACCCACTTGTAAAATAGAATATACTCTCCTGAATGTAGTTTTAATTTACATTTCTATTACTATGAATGATGTTGAGTCTCTTTTTTATACCATTAAGACAATTCACATTCCTTTTTTGTGAATTCCATTCATATTTCCTACCTGCTTCCATCAAGTTTTCAGGCTTTTTCTCTCAATTTTTCAAAGCTCTTTATATATTAAGGATATCACTTTTGGTCTCTAATAACATTAGCAAATAAAATTTTGTATGGTGTTTTAGCCATCCAAAACCTTGCTTGTAAGTGAAGTTTATCAACCATTCTATTGTTGCATCTGGATTTTAAAGCATCAGTAGGAAAAAAATTATTCCATTCCCAACTTAAATTTATCCATGTTTTCTTGTACTACTTGAATATTTTAGATTTTTGGATATAAGTATCTGGTCAGTTTGGAATTAATTTTCTTTAGATTATGAGAATGTGTTCAATTATATATATTTTCATACAGTAAACCAGTTATCCCTTTAAAGTTTATTAAAAAGACCATTTTCCTGCAAATTAAAGAAGCTAACATCTCTGCATTTTACATTTATACATACAACTTGTTTGTATATTATTTTATTTGCTTTGTTGGTTCTGCTATCAATACATCATTATCATAATCTTTCTAATTATTGAGGTTTTAAATATGAGCATTTGGTAAGAATACAACCTCTCAAAGCCATTCTTTTTAAAGTTTTCCTGGATACTCTTGTTATATTGTTTTTCAAACTGATTGTCTGACTCAAAATAAACAGACAAATAAATACAGACCTTAATAGTATTCTTATTAGTTTTACATTGAGTTAGCTTGCAAAGAGTGACATTTTTATGGTGTTGAATTTTCTTATTTAAGAGCATGATATGCCTTTTAATTTTCTTAAGCTATTTTTGTGTCTTTTATAAGATTTTGGACATATTTTTGTTAAGCTATGATTAGACCATCGGATATTTAAAAAAATATTTTCCTAATATTATTCCTCAGTGATTTGGACTTCTCTGCACATATTTTGGGGTTCATGGAATTACCATATCACTTGGTTTTATTGCATAAGTTGGATGTAATAACTTTTCTTAGTTTTATTTTTTTTTATGTTTTATTTTGTGGAATGACTTAGGGATATTCATAAACTATACTGCTGCCACTGCCACTTTGCCTGGCACAATTAACATTCTTGAATCTACATATTTCCTTTTTTTTTTTTTAATGTTTATTTATTTTTGAGAGAGAGAGAGTTGGGAGGGGCAGAAAGAGAGGAAGACACAGAATCTGAAGCAGGTTCCAGTCTCCAAGCTGTCAGCACAGAGCCGGACGCTGGGCTTGAACCCACGAACTGTGAGATCATGACGTGACCCAAAGTCAGATGCTTAACCGATTGAGCCACCCAGGCACCCCATGAATCTACGTATTTTCTAATATAAAACCCCCTTTACCAAATATGCTAAAATAATTCAAAAATTAAATGATAATTACCCCAAGGACACATCTAATCACAGAAGGAATAGAATGTATAGAATTGTGCCCTCAAGTGTTTACTAATTAAGACAGACAATATAAACAGAATCTACACGGAACAAAATAATTAAGTTGGAACCAAAGTTTCCAATTCATTCTGTCCAGTTGTTCCTCCAAATATGTGATCTTTGGCCTAGTTATTATTCCCCACTTTAAAGAAATCAGATGTTTTGATTCTCAGCCAAAATTTCTGTTTAACCCATATTTTTCATGCACACAAGAGATATTGTGAATTATCTTATAGCACTGTCATGCACACAAGAAACATTGTGAATTATAGCACTGGCCTTAGTGCAACTTAATCATAGATAAGGAATTACTGAACAAGCATGGGTTGTTAACATATAACTACGTACAGGGAGAAGGTAGGGAGTGATTGCTACCCAGAGCCAGACAGTGGAGGCCATTCTTATGCTTGACAACATGGTCTCTATAATCATAGTGGGTCTGAACAATTATCTGAGGAAATCTAATGCTAACAGGGCAATGCCACAATTTATCATGAGTATATATAAGAAGAAATGCATCCCATTCTCAGAATCTGAAACTAGGTTGAAATAAAATTCTGCTAGTAGATGACTGTTCATAACAGTGGCTTACACATGTTACTATATTTTTCTCTCTCAAAAGAAATCAGGAGGAAATCAGTCTATAGCAGCTCCTCTGTCTTTCTGCTCAGCCATTCTTTATTTTACATTTATTTATATCTTTTGAGAGAGAGAGAGAGAATGAGCAGGGGAGGAGCAGAGAGGGAGATGTACGATTCTAAGCAGGCTCTGTGCTGTCAGTAGACAGCCTGATGCTGGGCTGGAACTCACGAACCCTGAGATCATGACCCTTGAGGCAAAGTCGGACACCTAACTGACTGAGCCACCCAGGTGCCCCTCTGCTCAACCATTCTCAGTAGATGACTTTCTTATGTGAGTTTACCTCATTTTCACAAGATGCTGACTGAAGACTCAGGCATTATATCTGGGGTCAAGCAATCAGGAAGAGAAAGGAGGAAGATAAGGGAAATAAGGGACTTGCTAGCTAAATTGGGACCCTCTCAAAGGTGGTCCTCATAAGCTTTAACTAGTGCCTTCCACTTACACTGCATTCACTCCTCGTGGCAAGGAAAGTTACAAAATGCAAGCTGTGTTTTGGCAGGCACACTGCTAAATGAAGTAAAATTGGTGCTGTATTACTAAGGAAGATGAAGAGAATGAGTGTTAAGTTGGTATCCATCCTCTCTGCCATGGGATAAGACTTCATTTGCTGTCTGTCCTGTTGCTTCTTTTTCAGTCTGAATAGGAGGAAGTGACTGTAATACTTGTAAGTCAAAATTTGAAGAAAGCATCTTAGTAACTTTATTATACTTTCCTCCCTAACTGTAGGTATCATTAATATTGAAGTGTCTTTAAGAACCATGTAAAACAAAACGTAACAAGAGCACTTTGAATGACTGGATACTCCTCTGGAAATGAAAGAAAGAGCTATGACATTCAATCCTTATATAAGTAGAAAGCTTTTGTTTCTTTGTATACCAACATGTTTTAGTATTCTACTGCCTTTTGTTTAGGAAATCAGTTCAGCAACCATGCAAAGTTTAACACCCAAGGCAGATCAAGATGAATGTAGCCATTCTTACTAAATAGGGCACTGTTTGCTCTATGGAAAGAAGATATATTACCAGGGTGGAATGATATATATATTTCTGCAACATCTTGTAACCACACTCCATTAGAAATGATTACCACCACAATGCTGCATGGTCTGATTTAGGTTCATATTTCTTTAGAGCACCAAGGGCACGAAAGAAGCCAGTTGCCAGGACAGCATGACCCAGTCTACTGCTCTGCCTGACCTATGTCAGGAGCAATCTCAATCAAAGCTGTAACGGCCACCATGTTAGCCAGGAGACTTCTAACACTGGTGACTTGTTGTTACAGCACTGGATCTAAAAATAACAACCGTCCATCAGTGTCAGTGCATGAAAAATTGAATTTCATCAGAATTTAAAAGAATTGTAGACTAGACTAATGCCGTAAAGTCTTGTGACTGTAATTTGTTCTTTCTATTGCAGCAAGCTGGCAGCGTTCTAACATTTTACCAGTTTTTCTAATCAGAGGAGAAATGACAAAAGAATAGTTTTCAAAGATATTTACTCATTTTCATCACAAACACCTGAATATGCATACAAGAGTATTTTAACAATATGTTTTTTTGAAATAATTTACCACCAGACAATTGCTCTCTTCACCTTTTGAATGCAAATAACACTGAGAATATTCTTAAATACATAACCTCCTTCATGAAGAAATTTAACAAATATCTACTTCTAAAGTCATTCTGACAGATGTGAGGTGATATCTCATTATAGCCTTGATTTGTATTTCCTTGATGATAAATGATGCTGAGCATCTTTTCATGTTTCTGTGTCCATCTGTATGTCTTCCTTGGAAAAATGTTTATTCATGTCTTCTGCCCATTTTTAATTGGGTTACTCATTTTATGGGTTTAGAGTTTTATAAGTTCTTTATATATTTTGGATGCTAACCATTTATCAGATATGTCATTTGCAAATATCTCTCATTTCATAGATTGCCTTTTGGTTTTGTTAATTGTTTCTTTTGCAATGTATTTGCTATGCAGAAGCTTTTTATTTTGATGTATCACCTCACACCATCAGAATGGGTAAAATCAACAACACAAAAAACAAGAGTGTTGAAGAGGATGTGGAGAAAGGGGAAACTTCTGCATTGTTGGCAATGAAAACTGGTGCAGACACTCTAGAAAACAGTACAAAGTTTTCTAAAAACGTTAAAAATAGAATTGCCCTATGGTCCAGCAATTGCTCCTCTAGATATTTACACAAATAATACAAAAATACGAATTCAAAGGGATGCATGCACCTTGATGTTTATGGCAGCATTATTTACAATAGCCAAATTATGGAAAGATCCCAAATGTCCATTGACTGATGAATGCATAAAACAGATGTGGAATATATATATGTGTGTATGCATATATATATATATACATATATATACATATATATATATATGTATATATATATATATATTACCCAGCCATATAGAAGAATGAAATATTGCCATTTGCAAAAACATGGATGGAACTAGAGAGTATTATGCTAAGAGAAATAAGTCAGTCAGAGAATGAGATATACCATATGATTCACTCATGTGGATTTTAAGAAACAAAATGAGCAAAAGGAAAAAAGAGAGAGAAAGAGAAGAAATTCAAGGAACAGACTTCTAACTGTAGAGAACAAACAGATGGTTACTGGAAGGGAGGGGGAGGGGCATGGGTGAAATAAGTGACTTGTGATGAGCCCTGGGTGTTATATGGAAGTCTTGAATCACATACACTGTATGTCAACTAACTGGAAGGTAAATAAAAACTTCAAAAAATAAATCTAAAGTGTATGTCAAAAGACATACTGAAGTCATAGATTCATTTGGGGATGAATACTCATTACTAATGAACCTAAATTTTAACCTTAAAATAGCATAAAATATTTCACAAATGAGTCCTCAGCACGATCCAACTTTATTCTACTACATCCAACTACATGGAAATTGCTTTCCAATAAATTTTGAGAATTAATTAAACTGAGATTTTATTAACTGTTTTGATGGAGTAAATCTTTAACAGAATTAGAAACAAATCGACCACATTAATAGAGATGACTACTACAAATTATCAAGCCAAAAAATTTTAAGTAAATAGTTTAAAAATAGTTAAGTGAAATTTTCTACTTAATGGATAAGTAGATTCTTATTTACAATGGTTTGATTCTTAAGTACAAAAGGGACTTTGAAACAAAGCAATCTCTTTTTTCTGTTGCGAATATGTTTCTAAAAATTACTTTTTTTACGGAAAGAGACAGAGACAGAACTAGACAGACAGAATCATATGAATAGAGGCAATTAATTTTTTAGGAGAGATTGTTGCACTTCTATTTATCAGTTTTGCAGATTTGTGTGCATGTATAAAGAGAGATAATGTAAAATATACTCTAGTCTGTTGAATGCATTAAAACATGTTGGAAAGAGGCACCTGGGTGGCTCAGTCAGTTAAGGGTCTGACTCTTGATTTCAGCTCAGGTCATGATTTCACAGTTCGTGAGTTTGAGCCCCACAGCCAGCTCTGTGCTGACAGCACAGACCCTGCTCGGAATTCTGTCTCTCTCCTTGTCTCTCTGCTCCTCTCCTGCCCATGCTCTCCCTCTCTTAAAATAAATAAATAAGCATTTTTTAAAAATCCATTTTGGAAAGCCCCTGACTTGGAGAACTGGTACAGACATTTTAGCTATGTCCTTGTGATAAAGCAGTAAAAGGGAGAAGATGATTAGGATAAGACATGCAAGGAACAAAATAAAAACTGAATACAAGCTAGCTTACCACAGAAGATAGCCATTATAAGAAATTAAAAAAAAAAAGTATCTATGAAACACAATATATACAATAAGCCCAAGAGCACAGTCTACAAAATAAAATAGATAAAATGAAAATTTGCTGTTCTTCATAAACATAAAGGCAGATCTCAGTCATGTCATGCAATGAACACTTAGGTGAAAAAGAAAAAACATACAGAAGTAGAAAAAAAAGAAAACTGTAAAAGGAGACAGATTAATACAATAGTGGTTATGATACCTGCCCTGTATAATTAGAAACTGGGGTGCTCTAATTTCATAAGAGTCTTGATAAGTAATAAGACAGTGTAGTTTTTTCCTAGGAATATTACAATAGAGAGAAAAGGCCAATCCAGTGAAGATTAGAAAAAAATACCAAAATGTGGCCACTAGCTATGACTGAGATTTCTATATTCCCCCTTCTAAACTGTTTTATATTCTTGCTGTTTCCACTCTTGTATAGGTGATAGTACAAGTATTTATAATGATGCCCAGAAAATCTGGTATTAGATCTGTAAATAGTTCATTTATATTATTTTGGTTCTTTCAGTTACTTTCTTTGTATATAATACTTTGAGTCACAAAATCTCATTCAGATTTGCCATATTAAAAACACCATTCTCAACTATTTTAGAGCAACTTAAATATTAGGACTAAAATATGATGAGGTTGCACAAGTTTGTTTCGTTTTTATTTTGTTTTGTTGCTTTCCTTGCAGGCTAGTTGCATCAAAGAAATATTTGTGAACTATTTAGAACTACAGGACAAAAAGATAAATTCAGTATCATGTAGGCTAGAAATCAGAGAAACCTAGTAACAAACTCAGGCTCTGACTATTACTAGCTGAGCTGAGTATAAACTTTTATTCATTCATTCAACAAGTATTCATGAAGAAACAACAATGCAGGCACTATTCTAAGAGCTGAGAATGCTGTGATAAATAGAGTACATTAAGTCCCTATTCTCATTGACCTGATGGAAAATAAGATAATATAAAAACTTGGGGTGCCTGGGTGATTCAGTGGGTTAAGCATCCAGCTCTCAATTTCGGCTCAGGTCATGACTTCAGAATTGTGGGATCAAACCCTGTGTCAGGCTCCATGCTGAGAATGGAACCTGCCTAAGATTGTCTCTCTCTGTCCCTTTGCCCCTCTTCCCTCCTCTCTCTCTCTCTCTCTCTTTCTGTCAAATAAAAAATAATAATAAATAAAAACAGAAAGTGCATTTAAATTGGTATTGAAAGATTGAGAAAGCTAGAGAGTATAGATTGTGGAGACATTTTTGTAGAGACAGGAAAGAATGGGAGAGGACTTGCAGATATTTGAGAAGACACTCTTCTAGGCAGAAGTGACATCTATGTAAATGCTTTGATGGAGGAGAGTGAATTACAGGTAAGAGGAATAGAGAGAAGGCATGGGAAGAGCAAAAGCACAGGTGTAGGAGATGAGAATGTCAAAGAGCCAATCAAGATTCATCATTTGGTTCTTAGCCCATGATAAGTACTTTGGAATTTGAACTTAACTCCATTTTTTTTTTAAATCTAATAGTTTAAAAAAGCTTTTATCTAATAGTTTAAATACTCTAGATACTGCCTTAGTTAATTGCATCTGCTATACCTATAGGCTGGGTGGCTTAAATAACAAACAATTACGTCTCACAATGCTGGAGGCTTGAAAGCTGAGATGAGAATGCAAGCATGATCAGGTTCTTGGTGAGAGCTCTCTTGGTTTATAAATTGCTTCTTGTCACTGTATCTTCTGGAGAGAGAGAGAGAGAGAGAGAGAGAAAGAGAGAGAGAGGGGGAGAATGTGAGAGAGATATAGAGAATGAAAAGAGAGATCTTGGGTCTCTTTATCTTTTTATAAAACCATTAATCCTATCACAAGAATCACACCTTCAGGACCTCCTCTAGACCTAATTATTTCCCGAAGTTCCCACCTTCAAATATCATCACATTGGGGATTAAGGTCCCAACATATGAATTTTGGAGGGCCACAAACATCCAATACATAACACTACTATAAAGAAACTAGACTGTGTGAGGGTAGGAGAAGAAGACAAGGTTCTTTGGCAAGGAAACTAATCAAGAACTATTCTAATAGTCTCAACTCTAGTCAATAAAAGATAATGGTTCACACCACAGTTTTAGTGGTAGAAATAGTGAGAAGTAGACAGTTTCTAAACCTATATGGAGACCTTGGTGACAATCTTTGCTAATTTGTTGGGGGGGGGGGTGTGGTCTGCCAAAAAATTGACATCAAGAAAGACTTAACTAGCTCCTCAAAGTTTTAGTTTCTTCAAGCATGCAACAGAGAACTTCTTAACTATAATACAGGATTGTTGTGAAAATTAAATGTCAATGTATGAAAGCAATTAAGACAATTATTATATATTATATCAATATATATCATGTAAAGTCATTATATTATTTTATTATATTATAGATAATAAGCAGCTTATTATGAACCCTATAACAAAACTGTTTTAAATTCCTCCTGTAGCAGGCAAGCCCAATTTGTAGAACTTAATCTTTCTTTATCCATATGGAAATTTTCTATCTTTTCTATCCCAAATGCTTTGTTTATGTGCCTATACAGTCACTTCTCCTTCTCCTTCTCTCTTCCTCCTCCTCCCCCTCCCCCCGCCTTTTCTTTCTTCTTCCTCTTCCTCTTCCTCTTCTTCTTCTTTTTAGTGTTTATTTATTTTTGAGAGAGAGAGACAGAGTGTGAGTAAGGGAGGGGCAGAGAGAGAGAGAGAGAGAGACAGAGAATCTGAGAAAGGCTCCAGGCTACAAGCTGTCAACACAGAGCCCAATGCAGGGCTCAAACCTACGAACCAGGAGATCATGACCCGAGCTGAATTTGGACACTTAACTGACTGAGCCACTTAGGTGCCTCGAGGCAGTTCTTCTATAGCTTCCTTCTTTATTAGACAGGAGCAATTTTAATTCATACCACATTAACTTACCTTAAAATTTGCCTAGTTTCTGTTCCCTCTTTTCTCATGATTCTGGGTGTTTGCAAGCCACTAACTTAAAGACTCTGCACAGGGGCTCATCCTATAGGATTTTTTTATTTTTATGGGGGAGATGTCATCGCAGCAGTTTCAAACAGAACAGGACCCCAGGAGCCCGGTTTTGGGGCTGTCTTCAAGACAGACCATCAACTAATTTTGAAACATCAAGGTGTGGCTGCTGAGAGTACTGCCTCCCAATCTGTGTTCATTTAGTGGAGGCACATTCAGAAAGTAATAGCACTGAATGGCATGCTGATACATTGTATTTTTCCAAATTATGTAATTATTTTAAAAACAAGTAGTAGGAAAAATGTAAAATATTGAATTTGTATTAATTTTCTATAAAGTATTTTCAAATTTCCAAAGATACAGTTGAGCTTGCTTCCATGAATATATCTATATTGATATCTGTGTTCATCTTTATATCAATATATATTTATTCTTATTATTTTATTATTGAAATGGCTGAATAAAATTCCTAATTATTTTCATTTTCATTTTTTATTCTTGATAGAAATCATCAATGAGAAAATCTTAAAAGTGAATAAAAAGTTTGCTTAGTCTAAAAATAATCTACTTGGCATTGTCTTGTGCATAAATTGTTCATCAAAATTATATATTTAGATAAGTTACATATGTATAACTTACAATTACTTTTTTAATTTTTTAAGTTTATTTTATTTATTTTGAAAGACAGCGAGAGAGCTTGAGCAGAGGAGGGTCAGGGAGAGAGGGAGAGAGAGAATCGAATCCCAAGCAGGCCCCCAGCTATCAGCAAGGAACCTGACACAGGACTCCACCCACCAACAGTGAGATCATGACCTGAGCCGAAACTAAGAGTCGGACACTTAACCCACTGAGCCACCCAGGCACCCCTGAACTTACAATTATATGCAGGATGATAAATTATTTCAAAATGTGATAAAATAAATTAAAATAATGGGTTCTATATATGCCATTTTCCTTCCTAGAAAAGGGCTAATAATTATTGAAATGTTTTTCTCAAACTTTCATTCACTTAATTTGAACAACTATGACTTAAAAATACCTTTGAATTTACTCTTATTAAAGTAAATGCTATTTACATAAAATGGAATTGGTTTTCATCAATAACTGGAAAATAACAGGCCTGGAGCTTTACTTAGATTTACTTTTAATGAAAACTGACATAATTATATGATAGCATTTTGTGCTTGTAAAGCAGGTTTCATCTTTCAAATTTCAAAAGCCACAGAATGTAATATACTGTTATAGTACATCCACTGGAACTAAATCTAAAGAAACCTATTGTTCTTATGATTAAATATTTTAACAAGAATTCTTCAAAAACATATTTTCCTTCTTGGTTCAAAACTCTCAAAACTTAGTACTTTTAATATAATGCTATTTATATAGAGGAGGCTAATGAATCATTATTTTTTTCCCTATGAATATTTCTCAAACTGGCACTTATTCTTCCACAAACTAGTTGTGATTAAAAAAATAATAATAGAACAAATCTTAGGGACTCATTACAGGATAAAATTATTTTTTATTATACTAAGATTTAGTGATACTTTATAAGATAATACCATGTATGTATATGCCTGCTAATATAATACTTTGAGACTCAGATTTCTGAGAGCATACAGGGGCAGATAGAACAAAGAAAAATAATGGAAACCTTTAAATGTATTGATAAAGCCTGTCAGACTATCATAACATTTATAAACTTTAATAGATCTATGAAAAATTATTTTCTTCCTATTTTGAAGTATTAATTTTTGGTTAATATAACATTTTAAAATAGTACTATTAAACAACAATTATGGTATTAACCACTCTGCAAACCAGTTAAACCTATATATAAATAACCTCCAGTGCCTCATGAAGTCTTTCCTGAAGACTCTGACCAGCAGAGTAGGCACTTTCTGGGTCCAGAAAGTCAAAGATAGAAAATTTTACATCTTGACCTGTCCAAGTCACTTTAGGATTTAACTAGGCCAATTCTAGCCTGATGATGTTTAACTTAGTCAAGAAATTTTAGACCAAGAGTTCCTAATCTGGAGTTCATGAGTAGACTTTAGAGGATTTGTGAACTCAAATGAGAAATATTTAAAACAGTTGTTTTTTTTCTTTTTTAAAACAAAGTTTATTTATTTATTTTGAGTGAGTGGGAAAGAGAGAGAGTAAGGAAGGACCAGAGATGGAGAGAGAGAATCCCAAGCAGGCTCTGCACTGTCAGTGCAGAGTCTGATATGGGGCTCAAACTCACAAACTGTGAGATCATGACCTGAGCCGAAATCAAGAGTGAGACACTTAACCTACTGAGCCACCCAGGTGCCCAACAGTTTTTTTTTTTTTTCTTATGTTCACTAACTTCTAACTAGTATTATGCATTACATTCAATTTTGATTGTAGGTAATTAACAAGATCAGTATTTGTTATTCTTGAGATGTGAGGCTTTGTCACCTCCATCAAAGTTATTGCAGGCATCTCAAAATATCTTTTACACTCGTTGCTACCTTATGATTACAATAACTGTCAGATTTGTTAGTAAATATTATCTTATGTTTTAGTAAAGAAACATATATAAAATATATTTTAATAATTTTTGAACTATGTTCCAATATAATTGATACTCATTGTAATCTGAAAACTGTAGAATACTTATGAAATAAATTGAAGACACAAAGAAATGAAAAAAAAAACATTCCATGCTCATAGATTGTTAAAATATCTATACTACCCAAAGCAATGTACACATTCAATGCAATCCCTATCAAAATAACACCAGCATTTTTCACAGAGCTAGAACAAACAGTTCTAAAATGTGTATGGAACCAGAAAAAAACTCAAATTGCCAAAGTAATCTTGCAACAAACAAACAAACAAACAAACAAAAAAGCAAAGTAGAAGGCATCACAATTCTGGACTTCAATCTGTATTACAAAGCTGTGATCATCAAGACAATATGGTTTTAACACAAAAACAGACACACAGATCAATGGAACGGAATAGAGAATGTAGAAATGGACCCAAAACCAAATGGTCAACTAATCTTCAACAAAGCAGGAAAGACTATCCAATGGAAAATATATAGTCTCTTATATGCTTTTAAAACTATTCTGGTTGGATATCCATAGACTCCACCAGACTTCTATAGTAGTTCTTGGCAAAAAACTAGTTAAGAAATTGTGTGTTGGTTAGATAAAGCTGACTCAGAGTCTGCCTGCATGATACATCAACTGATAAGCAAGTGGCATCAAAGTTTCTTATGATAACTGTAAATCTGTCTACCTGTTTTCAGTTCTAACTGAAACTTAATTTTTGCATTTTTTTTTTGACATTGTGTTGTTACATGCTTACATATTTAGGATTGTTATATCTTCTTGGGTGATTGACCCTTTATCACTAGGTAATGTTTCCCTTTATCTCTATCTTCCTTGTTTTGCAGTCAGGTTTATCTGAAGTTAATATTAATTCTGCTTTCTTTGATTAGTTTTATTTTATTTTTTTAATTTAATGTTTATTTATTATTAAGAGACAGAGAGGCACAGAGTGTGAGAAGGGGAGGAGTAGAGAGAGGGGGAGACACAGAATCTGAAGTAGGCTCCAGGCTCTGAGCTGTCAGCACAGAGCCCGATGTGGGGCTCAAACTCACAAACCACAAGATTATGACCTAAGCCAAAGTCGGTCTCTCAACCAACCTAGCCACCCAGGCGCCCCTCTTTGATTAGTTTTAGCATGGCATATCTTTCTGTGTCCTTTTATCTCATTTTTAACCTGTCTTTATATTTAAAGTTGTTTACTTGTAGACAGCATACAATTGGATCTTCTTAATTTTTAATTCAGTTTGACAGTCTCGGTAACTTACCTGGTATGATTATATCACTTGCAGTGATTATTGATATAATGAGATTGAATTTTCTGTCTTCTTATTTTTGTTGTTCATTGCTTTTGGCTTTTGTTTCTTCTTAATCAATTTTTCTGCTTCCCCTAGTTAAACTGAGCATCACTTATGATTCTATTTAAACTCCTCTCTGAACATCTCCTTTGTATATTAAAAAATAATTTTTGATAGTTGCTCCTGGAATGACAATATGTATTTTGAAATAATGTATATCCATCTTCAAATAATATTCTACTTCTTCACATATAGTGCGGGTATTTTATAACAAAATAATCACTATTTTTCTCTCTCATTCCTTAAGACATTGTTGTCATTCATTTCCTTTTTGCATATGCTATAAATATCCAATACATTGTCACAAATATTGTTTTAATTAAGTTGTTTTAGGGCAGTTAAGTATAAGTAAATTAAAAGATTATATTTTACTTCACATACTCCTTTTCTGATTATTTTCCTTATATTTATACAAGTTTCCAGTTCACATCAATTTTCTTCAACTTCAAGGACTTTCTTCAACATATTTTGTGGGGGAGTTCTACTGGTAATGGATTCTTCAGTTTTATTGCCTGAGACTGTCTTTATTTCTCCTTCACTTTTTAAGAAAATAGACTTAATATTTTAAAGTTTTTGATTTACAGAAAAATTTAGATTTAGAGAGATTTATGGTGTCTTTTGTTAGAATTAACATACTAAAATTGACATATTATTATTAACTGAATTACTTAGTTTATTCATTTTTCTTTAGTTTTTATTCAAAGTATTTTTCTCATTCGGGATCCCATATAGAACACCACATTATACCCACTCATCGTATCTTCTTAGGTTTCTCTTGTCTGTGATGGTTTTTCAGACTTTCCTTGTTTTTGATATTCTTTACAGTTCGAAGGAGTACTGATCAGATATAGTATAGAATGCCCCTCTGTTGAAATTTGTCTAGACTTTTTCTCAAAATTAGACTGGAATTATGGGTATTTGACTACCACAGAGATAAAGTATCATTTTCACCATATATATATATATATATATATATATATATAATCACAGGTATTTGTTAACAGTGTAATTTATGACTGTCAATATTGACCTTGATTATCTGGCTAAGGTAGCAAGTCAAAGGTTTTTCTACTGTGAAGTTTCTCCTTTTCTCTCTTTTCCTTATCCTACTCTTTGGAAGCACATAACTGCACAGCCAGCATTTAGGGTGTGTTGATTTATGCTACCTCTCCTTAAAAGGGCAGACAGTGTACATAAATTATTTGGCATTCTTCTGCAAGGGATACTTGTGACCCCCATTTATTAATTTATTTAATGATATTAAATTTAAGATTGCTAGGGTATAGGATTTATATCAGTATAGACCCATGAATATTTAATTTATACTTTGAATTGTGATCCGATACTACTTTACTTTTCTTGCTGAACAGTTTCATCTTTATGAAAGAAGTGGAGTTCTTTCAGTTGCCTCCTGTGTCCCTGTCATATGCCCCCCATCAGTTATTTGTTTTCTTTTCTCTCTCTGTCTTTAAATTTTTTTTTTAACATTTATTTATTTTTGAGAGACAGAGCACAAGCTGGGATGGGCAGAAAGACAGGGAGACACAGAATCCGAAGTAGACTCCAGGCTCTGAGCTGTCAGCACAGAGCCTAACACAGGGCTTGAACTCTCACGAACTGCAAGATCATGGCCTGAGCCAAAGTCAGATGCTTAACTGACTGAGACACCCCAGTGCCCCCCCCTCTCTTTTTTTTTTTTTTTTTTTGACATTTCTTTCCTTTCTGGCTTTATAAGATGCTCCATACTCATGTAGTATATTCCCACTTCCAACCCTCAAATCAGCAGTTCTCCAAAAATTTCAGTTTCTTGTTTCGGAGAATGTTATTAGAAATAAAGATCTAGGGGCTAGGTATGCTCATTGTCACTAGAATGTCAGTCCTTTTAGGCCCTCTCAGCTAACAGAAAGACAATGTATTTATATTACATTCAACATGAGTTTAGGCTGAGTCTCCAACTCAAATCCATTACCACATGGATTATTCTTTTTGTTTTAGAGTTTATTTATTATTTTGAGGGAGACAAAGAGAGCATGAATGAAGGAGGGTCAGAGGGAGAGGGAGAGAGAGAATCCCAAGGAAGCTCCGTAGCCAGTGCAGAGCCCAACGAACTCCACAAAACTGTGAGATCACGACCTCAGCTGAAATCAAGAGTTGGATGCTTAACCGACAGAGCCACCCAGGCACCCCACCACATGGATTATTCTAGCTTCCCCTTGCTTATCTGTGAATACTCTCTCCAACAGTGAGAAACCCACAATCTTTGATCCATTTATGTCATTGTTCTAACTGCATCAATACTATGATATAAAGTATCATACATAATAGTGTCATATATATAAATATAAAATAATGTAAGTATTCTTATACAATTCTGATACTATAAATGTATATATATACATTTTATATACATATAAATGTATATATATATAAATGTATATACATTTATAGTATCATAATTGTTTACTTTTACTCCCATAAGAAACAACTTGATCAACTTCATCACATCATATTGAGGGAATGTGTTATTAACAGTAGTTATATTCGTGTAAAAATTACCTTATTTATATACAGTTAGTTTTTGTTAATATTCTTATGGGCTGCGCTCAATAATTACTTAAGTTAGCACTTTTTCCCTTCACTTCTCCACTGTGGTTGTTTCATACAGTTATAACACAATTAACTTCTCTTGTCATCGTTTGCAGTTCCTTACTGGGAAGGAATCCTTCAAACTCCCAAACAATTTGTTTTCAATTTGCATACATCATGTTTCAATCTTTGTGCTGTAAAGATCTATGGGCTTTGATAAGTGCATAATGTGATATATCCAACTTCACATTATCAAACAGAATAATTTTGATGTCCTAAAACCTTCCTGTGCTTCACCTAGCTAATCTTCACTCTCTCCCCTGAGCTGCTGGAAACCAATAATCTTTTTACTGTCTCTATATTTTGTCTTTTCCAAAATTCTGTATTATTGGACCATAGTTTTTCCAATCAACTAAAGACTATAGTATATTTATATCTCCTTGATTTTTACCTGATATCCCTTGTCTGTCACAGACTCTCATCCAGAATATTGCCTTGTATTTAGTTGTTATGTATCTTTATAGTCCTCTTGACTAGGAGAATTTCTCAGACTGTGTTGGTTTTGTGACCGTGACAATTTTGAAGAATACTGGCCAAATAATTTATAGTTGCCTTTTTATTGTAATTTTTCTGATATTTTTCTCATTATTACATGGGGTCATGTTTTTGTTTGTTTGTTTGTTTGTTTGTTTGTTTTTTACAGGAAACCCATAGAGGTAAAGTGTCCTTTTTATCTCATGCTATCAAAGGTATGTACTATCCATGATTTATGACCATTGATGCTGACATTGATCACCCAGCTGAAGTAGTGTTTGTCAGTTTTCTGTACTGTAAAGCTTACACATTTTTAATTCTTTCCACTCTGTACTCTTTGGAAGAGAATCAACATCTGCAGCTCACATTTTAAGAGTGAAGTGTTATGCTTCCTTCCTCTCAGGATAAATGTAGGTAAATTATTTGGTATTCTTCTGTATAGGAGACTTGTCTCTTTTCACCATTTATTAATTTACTTCATTACTTTTTATATCAGTATGGATTCATGGATATTGATTTTATATGTTGGGTTATAGGCCAATACTGCTTTATTTTCTTGCTGAAATTGTTCCAGGTTTGGCCACTCAGAACTCTTTAAGTGGCTTCGGTGTCCCTTTAACATAACCCATCAATGATTTCTTTTAAGAGAATTCCTTACTTTCTGGCAAAAGTTACTCCAGACCCATCTTGTGTATTTCCTACCTCTATCCTAGAAATAGCCATGTCTCCAAGGAGCACTGTTAGTTTTTTTTTTTGGAAAATGAGTATTACAAACTAAGAGTAGGTATGCTTGTTGCTTCTGGGTGTTTCTTTTAAACTCTTTAATATGACAAAACAAAACAAAACAAAACAAAAGTGTGTGTGTGTGTGCACCGTGTGTATATACACATTCATATAAATATCTTTATATAAAATTGTTTTTTTATGTTATGTGAATTCTTAATAATGTATCAACTCTGATCTACTACCAAATTGATTGTTCTGCTCTCCTCTCCTTGCTTAGCTTTAAATTCCTACTCCAACAATGAGAAACCAACTCCTAATATTACCCATCCATTTTACTTAATTGTTCAACTCCAGTACACATGTATGTTAGCATCAAGAATATCAACCCATACTTCTATGGAAAGTGGCTTTATTAACTACAATTCTTATGAGAAGCTAATTTTGCCTTTAGTCTTACAGACTGTATTCATTGTCAATAATATGTAACTCAGCATCTTTCTCACCACCTTCAGTAAAGTTGTTTCATATAATTGTTACTGTTAACAAATTGTTCTTTCCACAACCTCCCAATTTTTAAATTTGCTTTTACTAAGGTTTACTTTTTGTGTTATACAGTTCTATAATTCTTGACAAATGTGCAATGTCAAGTATTCTCAATTATAACATTACACAAAATATTTTATTACCCTAAATATTTTCTGTTTTACCTGTTCTTAACCTCTGGCAATCAATTGATATTTTTATCACCACCATAGTTTTGCCTTTTCCAAAATGTAAATAAATGAAATCATACAGCATGTAGCCTTGTCAGATTTTTTCCCACCTACCACTATATGTTTATATTTAATGTTCTATGTCTTTTTTGTGGCTTCGTAGATCATTTCCTTTTCTGAATTTTTTTAACATTTATTATTTATATTTGAGAGACAGAGAGGGGCAGAGCACAAGGGGGGGAGGGTCAGAGAGAGAGAGAGAAAGAGAGAGAGAGAAAGGGATGGAGACACAGAATCTGAAGCAGGCTCCAGGCTCTGAGCTATCAGAACAGAGCCAGATGCGGGTTTCTATCTCACGAGCTGTGAGATTGTTACCTGGGCTGAAGTTGATGCTTAAATGAGTGAGCCACCCAGGCGCCTTGATCATTTCATTTCATTGCAGAATAATATTACACTCTATGAATGTACCTCAGTTTATCTATTAACCTACCAAAGACTTCTATTAACCTATTGTTTCCAGTTTTTCTCAATTATGAATAAAACTGCCATAATCATTCACCTGTAATTTCATTGTCAACATGAGCATTTTAAACTTAACTGTGTAACAATTATGGAACATGATTATTGGATCATGTGGTAAGAGTCAGAATTACCTTACTGTCTTGGTAAAAGATCAGTAACCATGTCTCCTATTTCATATCTGATATTGATGAGCTCAGTCTCTTCTTTTTTTTTTTTTTTTTTTTTTTTTTTCATTTTTCCCCACCCTTAGTTAGTGTGGTCAGAAGTTCACCAATTTTACCAATTTATCAAATTTTTAAATGGTTTTAAAGAATGTGCTTTTGGTCTCTCAATTCATCTATCTCTTCAGCTATCTCAATGAGGTTTTACCCTAGGACCTTAGTTTTCAGATAGTCTAATAAAAGCTGTTGATATCTATTACTCTCAGCATTTTTTTTTTGTTTCTTTGTTTTTATGTTTGGATAATTCCAAGGTTTTTACATATTAAAACTGAAACTGGAAGTTGTTAATTTAAATATATTTTTCTCACATTTTTATTGTTACTTCTCTATTACACTCTTCCTCATTTGTGATTTTAATGCCTCCCTGTGTACTTGCTGAGTAGCGGTATCTCTAAAAATTCTATTCTGCTCCTGTAATTGTTTCTATTTCTTTCAGTCACAGATTTTATTTCTTAAATCATTTTTAATCATTTTTCATTTTGTGCATTTTCTTTAACTTCCTTTGATCCAGAACAGCCCTTTCATGTTTAAGAATGATGCCTAGAATTTGGGGGAAGGAACTCTATACATGTAGGCAGGATCTGTCCAATATCATTTTTCATTTTCTGTGTGTAGTCTCAGAGCTGGTCACTTTGCTGGACAGAAAGTAGAAGTCTCTGCTGTGGGTTCATTCAACTTCCCTAAGAAAGAGTGTTGATTCATAGCTCTTTGGCATCCTCATTATGAAGTGAGGGGTGTGGAATTAATAGAATAACTACTTTGTGTAACTTCAATTAACTTCTTTGGTTTTCAGGCTCATGACTAACCTCTGATATTCCTAGTGTTTCCAAATACAAAGCCTTTCCAAGACTACTTTGGGCAGGAACACTGACTTCTCTGAAGAAAACTGTGTAAGCATTCTTAGCTGCAACTCTCTCAACCTACTCTGTCAGTTACCACTCCCCTTCTTAATTTAATATTCCTGCAACCTGTTAAAATCTCTTCTGATTTTTTTTTTACTTTCTAATAATTTTCACGATTGTAAACCTATACACTGTTTATTTCTATAAAGTCATTTAATTATATCTTAGGAAAAAGGTAGAAGAGATATATGTGTAAATCACCTTATTTAATTAGAATTTCCACCTGAGACGCTTGAAGCTTAAACAATCATATAAAGAGCTTATTAAGAAGGATACTAAATATTATCACTTATTTGAAGTATCTTTATATTAGACTATTCAATAAATAGTTCAGAGAAAGCCATAGCAGCCCAGATTATTTTTCCATAAATGCACTGATTTCCAAAACACAAGTTCATGAATTGTCTCTTATTTCTTACGAAATTTTTGGAATTAATAACTCTTTTAAGTGGCAATTTTTTTTATTTTTCCAAGTAAATGTTTTATGAAAAAAAAGGAAGAAATGTTGACTAAAGCTTTTACTTCAGAAATATAGACATTTTATCACAAACACTGAAAAAAGGTTTAAACTCCTAATAATGATCAAGAAAGATAGTGCTGCACCCTACACATCATCTTCATCCCGGGCTTGTATAATTCATAGCCTGGCGCTGGGAACCAGTTCTTAACACAATTATTGAAAACGATCACACAGTCACAGTAGCTTTTAGTAAGCCTTTTATTATTCTACATATTTGGTTTGCTGTGATGGAATTTAATCGAGCTTTCCTGATTCTCTCCATTGACTTTTTAAAACAGCCCCAACAAATATGTGGACAAACATTGAATCACAAAAAGCCAGATCACAACTGCTATAGCAAAATTCACTTTTTATTTGCTGACTGGCCCACTGGCGACTGCAAGCAGCACCTGGAGGCAGGGAACACTTGATGTATACATTTGAAAATATGCCCTGTTTTTCATTTTTTTTGTTCATTAATATGTTTACTCTGCTGAGGAAATCTAAAAACAAGATTATTAGATACAAACTGCCTTTAAAGAATAGATATTTCCCCCTATACCAGACCTATTATTAAAGTTGATACAAGTAACAAGCTATATTAGTTACTATAATAAGACTTGAAACATAATGGGCAAACTTGATATGGAACAGTTGTAGTTTATTCCACAATAGTTGCACCATCTTAATGTTCTAATATAGCTTGAAATTATGGATGAACATTGATTTGATTTGAAGCAACAAAATTAAGAGGAAAATTGATAAAGATGTGTGAAGGATTTCCAAAAACTATCAAAATAAAAATTTTGAAAATTACAGATGAAACCTAATGCTTATTCTAAATTAAGTTTTACCCCATTTTAAAAGCCTTAATTTATTATTTAAAAATATTTAATTAGTATAAAATAATGGAGAATTCAGAACAATGTTTTAAATAAAACTCTAATATCTTCTACAATTATATTTAAATGCAACAGGGATGCTATTTGAAATTAATGTCAAATTGGTTGTCAGACTTTTAACTTCAGACCTAATTTCAGAGTCAGTAAGTTTGTCTATAAAAATGATTTCAAATATTTCAGTGAGAAATAAATTTAATAACATCTTAGGATTTATATGCTATGGATTTAACTTGTAATAATAAATAATTTCTTTTAGCCCCAATTGTTTAACTGAATTTGTTAAACTAGCTTCTATAATCATTTCACCCCCAAATGCTGGTATTGGAGCAGATCACATGGGAATTAAGGCACTTAAAGGGGACAGAGGGACAAACAAACAACCAAACAAAAAGAGACCTCTGGTCTCAAAACCAGAATTATTTCTATTGTTGTTTCCATCATTATGGTGGCAAAAAGATAATGAAGGAAACCAAATAATCCACCAAAAAATGATAAGAAGGAAATAGCTGATGACTGTCATGATCGTGACTCCTTAGTTCTCCAGGCATGAATGATGTTTATCCTTTCCTTCAAAACAGTCTATATTGTAGGAATTCTGAACCAATTTACAATAGACAAATTCACAATAAATTCTATGACAAATTTTCTTGGACCTATCAAAGAAATGAAGTCATAGGGAGAGAGAGAGAGAGAGATTGGACCTATCAAAGAAATGAAGTCATAGGGTAAAAGAATATCTGGAAAAGAAACCTGAAGGAGACAAAGA
Organism: Acinonyx jubatus; assembly: GCF_027475565.1. Taxonomy (NCBI): domain Eukaryota; kingdom Metazoa; phylum Chordata; class Mammalia; order Carnivora; family Felidae; genus Acinonyx; species Acinonyx jubatus. The sequence goes on along the minus strand of NC_069385.1, from coordinate 89,532,922 downwards.
GGCACAGCTGAGAAAGCTTACCTGGAGATAAACTTCTGGAAGCATAAGCTGGGAGGAACATTTATGGTAATTTGGATGAAAGCCTGGAGGGCTTAATGTGGACTACCCCGAGAGTGAGAACTACCGGAGACTACAGTCTTATAGAGGCTACCATAATATCAAATCTCATTTGACTTCTGTGGTCTTCAATAATATTCACTATAAGGTGGGATATGTAGCTTGTGGAAAATTAGGAATGATTAGAACTGTATGGTATTGAAATCATGTGAATAGATGAGATTTTCTTGGAAAGTGAAAAGAAGAAAAAGAGAAAAGATTGTAAGTTTAACTATAGTTCTAATTATAGAACTATGGTTTAACCTACAGGAACCACACAAGCATTTTACACAGAAGAAACAAGAAAGATCTCCTGATGGCTCTGGTAGAACTGGAATACGTAAATATTGTGAATAAACTCAGAATGTCCTACATAAAAAAAAAAAAAAAAAAAAAAAAAAAAAGACCTACTCTCCAGGAAAAACACTTTACATGCCTTATGCCACCTGGTGAAAGGACTTTTCCCTGAATCTAACCATTCTAACCCACCTATCTCACCTGAGATAGGGAAGAATAGAGCTAAAAACACTCAAAAATCACAACCCAAGAAGACAATCCCACTAAATGAGATTTAATCTTAAAATGATAGAATGCCTTTTGCACCTACACATGACCAATCCACCAACAAGGTTCCAGCGTAGGAGCTGAAAAATGCACATTCTAATTAGGGAAGAGTTCTTAGAGAAGCCAAAAGGTATCAAGGGACACAAAAAACAAGGCCACTAGAGAAACTTGAAGTCTTTAGCACTTGCATCTACAGAAAACTAAACAAACCCAACTCCTAGCCATGTTAACATAACCTCCCTGCCCCCCTCAACACCTATTTACTTCAGTTTTTATCACCTTATCTGGCATGTCCAGATTTCAGCAAAAAAACTGTAAGCCATGCTAAAAGACAAGAAAAGGACAATCTGAAGGGGAAAATAAAGTATCAGAACCAGACTTAAATATGATATCGATTTTGAAATTGTCAGACAGCATTTAAAATAACTATTGGTTACAAGGGTTCTGGGGATATTTTAGGGTAATGAAATTATTCTCTATGATTCTATCATTGTGTGTGCATGACATTATACATTTGTAAATTACCTTTGAAATTTACAACACAAAGTGTGAAGTTTAATGTATGCAATTTAAAAAAATGGAGTTCAGCGAATCCCAGGATGGAATATAAGATGTGCCAAAATAATCTAATTGTATTACAGATCTAGGAAACAATATCACAGAAGTACTAGGGAATAAGATATTCACCTAAGAAACTCTGGAAGTGAGTAGACTGTAAAACTCAAGGCAAAAGGAGTCATACACAAACACTTCAGTTAATAAAGTTCTTTTCAACAAGGTACAAGTGAAGGGTCCTGATGCTGATACATGTGTGCATAAGGACTGAATCATTGTGTAAATGGGAGAGGCCACATTTCTCGCTGATAAGGTGAGAGTTCACAATAAGCAAAGCAAGAAGCTAGAATGATCCAATGATGATGAATTAGAATTTGATATCATGTTTAGCTTAATATAGATAGAGATGCGTACTATAGAAATGCAAAGTGTGTCATAAAAAGTACCTTTATAGTGGAGTAACTTGACAAGTACTGACTCAGCTAGGTGCTCAAAATCTCCATCAACAGTGATAAGACACCTTGATAGCATCTACCCTTGATAAGATGTGATGACAATGGCATTTGACTTCAGTGGTCCTTAATAACATTCATTATATGGTATGATATGTGGCTTGTGGAAAGTTAGGAATGATTACAGCTATATGGAATAGAAATTATGAGAATAGATGAGATCTTGGAAAGTAAAAAAAAAATGAAAGAGAGAGAAGATTGTAAGTTTATGAGAAACACCAACAATAAAAATTCCTTTTTAATAAGAAATTTAACCACTATAACTGGTAAACTTTAACCAGTATAACTAGAAAAATGGTCTCTGAGACCCAGAATGCTTCATTTTGGGTGATGGTTGATTTGTGTTTGAGTTTCTTTACAGATCATTAACATTTCCTCATACCACTGTTTGGTGCATCATCTTTTAATATTTTATCATGGAGTATTTAGTCATAGATCCCAGGCAAAGCTTTGGCCATGGCACAGCTTTATCTCTCCTATTTGAACACATTTCTGCTATGGTCTCTTTGCAAACATTTGAGGATTATATTATCTTTATAAGATGTAAACTATGGAGAGGGCTTTCAAGACTCAGGCTTGTGCAGGAATTCCAAATAGAAAGTAGATTCTAGTGTTTGAAAAGTTCTAAAATTTTATACCTAATAGTATACGAATAAGATATGCCATAAATATGTATGAGGAAAAAAAAAAGTACCTGTGTTATATAATGCATTTTCTCAAGATAAGACTGACTAAACATAGGAAGATATCTTAACTAATTCTTCCCTAGGGCACAAAAGTTACTTTTCAATTTATATGTTTTTCTTTTTTTTAAATTTTTAAAGTTTTTTTTTTTTATTTTTGAGAGGAAGACAGAGAGTGTGAGTGGGGGAGGGGCAGAAAGAGAGGGAGAGAGAGAATCTCAAGCAAGCTCCACACACTGTTAGCACGGAGCCCGATGTGGGGCTCGAACCCACAAACCGTGAGATCACAACCTGAGCCGAAACCAAGAATTGGACACTTAACCCAGGCACCCCTGTTTTTCTTTTTTATAATTGAATGTCACACAGAAGATTGTCATAAACTGATTTTTTTTTTAATTCTGTTCTTTCGCCAGTTTTGGAAACTGCTGCCAGAAAAGCATATTTTGTGTAGTGTAGGAACCTGTAGCCATATAAGCAGCTTCTCCACTTTGAGGTGTTTTATTCTGCAGGACATCTGCTGTGGCTTCTAGCTGTTCAACCACCAGTATATTTAAAACAAATAGCCATCCCTAAGTGTGCAAGCCTTTCAGCATTTAGGTATAAAATGTACATACCTACTGAGTAAGAAAGAGATTTCAAGAAAATAGAGCCAGTCCCAATACAGATATTCACTTCAGATGAGTCAACTCCACTGTAGCAGCAGTGAGATGTGTGATCAGGATGTTTAGCTCATAGTCATCTGTTCATTTTCCCTGTTAACTCTGATGAAACAAATAACTTAATAAAATTCACATAGGAAAATAAATGATAAACTTTAAATCCACCAGAAAATCTATCATTGAAGAGAGTATTCCATAAATCTTTGTCCAGAAACAAATTCTGGTAGTTAGCTGAGAGCTATAAGCAAAATCAAGCCTATGGCACAGAAATCAGGCCTAACTTGTTTTTCTTAGATTTCTTTAAAGTCTCTAACCATTTCAAATTATCCATTCTGTGATTGGCTTTCCCAATAAACTGACTGTAAATTATTTATTATATAAAAGTATTAAATTAGGCAATATATTATGATATTGATTCTCTAAGTTATAATTTTTTATTAAAATTCATGTTTTGATGCCTTTCAGGTAACAAATTCCTTTTCTTCTCTTTTATTTTTCTTTACTATTGATGTTTTTACTTGTTTTTGTATGGCTAGAAACCTATATTATACTGCAGGGGTCTAAATATTCCTTGAGGATCTATTCCAGGCACTGGAGGATAATCTAGTTTAATATTTTTTCAATAGAGATAGTGATAGATGATAGATGTTAGATATATACAGATAGAGATAGTATCTCCATGCTTATACTCTCTCTCTATATATATATATGTATATTTTTATATATACTTTACATAAAAACTATACATGTATATTTTTATATATACTTTACATAAAAACTACCTATATTTCTTTAATATGTATTTTTCTTCCCACAATTCAAAATATAGTAAACAAGTATGAAAAAATAATAATAAATACACCTAATTTTCCTAATAATTTAATATATTTTTCTCTTGAGAAAGTGCCAATTTCAATTTTTTTCAGTTTTTTTTATCTTGCCTACTTAGTAGGTAATGATAAAATCTAAAATGAATTAACATATGCCAAAGACAAAAGTTTTGCTCTTTCTAAAATAACTATGATACAAGTAGAGACATGACATACGGGCATACATACAAGTATTCATGTAGTTGACTTAAGCATATTGGAATATGAAATCTGAAAAATCTAAGGACTCTCTTTTTAGAAGTTTTTTTTTAATGTTTATTTTTGAAAGAGAAAGGCAGAGCATGAGTGGGGGAGGGGCAGAGAAACACACACAGAATCCAAAGCAGGCTTCAGGCTCTGAGTTGTCAGCACAGAGCCTAACGCAGGGCCTGAACTCATGAACCGTGATATCACGACTTGAGCTAAAGTCCAATGCTTAATTGACTAAGAGCCCAACGCAGGGCCTGAACTCATGAACCGTGATATCACGACTTGGGCTAAAGTCTGATGCTTAACTGACTAAGCCACTCAAATGCCCCACTGTGGACTTTCTTAATAGCTTCATTCTAATATTTAATTTTTAATTTTTTTACTTTATTTTTTATTTAAATTTTTTAATGTTTTTATTTATTTTTGAGACAGAGACAGAGCATGAGCAGGGGAGGAGCAGAGAGAGAGGGAGACACAAATTCGAAGCAGACTCCAGGCTTTGAGCTGTCAGCACACAGCCTGAAGTGGGGCTTGAACTCAGACTGTGAAATCATGACCTGAGCCAAAGTTGGCCACCCAACCGACTGAGCCACCAAGGCCCTTTTGAGAGAGAGAAAGAGAGAGAGAGAGAGAGAGAGCGCACACTGGGGTGGGCTGGGGGGGGAAGAGAGAGGGAGACAGTGAATCCGAAACAGGCTCCAGGCTCCCAGCTATAAGCCAGAGCCCAACCCAGGGCTCCAACCCACAAACCATGAGATCATGACCTCAGTCAAAGTCAGAAGCTTACCTGACTGAGCCACCTAAGCAGACCTCTAGTTTTTTAAATATTAAGAACCTTTGAGTAGAAAATAAACAATAGTAAGTTATAAAAGTTTATTTCTTCTCTCTCTTCTAATTTATTATTCCCTTTTCAGGTTTGAATACCTCTCCATATATACCATTAAAGAGAAGTTCTTAAAAGTGTGGGATAAGGCATAAGATTCTTCTCTCATTTAAATGTAAGCCTTGGGGCTCCTGGATGGCTCAGTTGGTTAAGTGTAGGACTTTAGCTCAGGTCATGATCTCGCAGTTAGTGAGTTCGAGCCTGAATCTAGCTCTGTACTGACGGCTCAGAGCCTGCTTCGGATTTTCTGTCTCCCTCTCTTTATGCTCTTTCCCCACTCTTGTGCTCTCTCTCTCTCTCTTTCTCTCAAAAATAAATAAAAAATTTTAAAAATTAAATAAAAAAACTTTAAATATAAATCTTATGTAAACTCTCACAGTTTCAAAGACATTTGAAGAACTAATTCAAAGACATTTGAGGAGCTAGTTCAAATAGAAATTGCTTTAAGTTTAAAAGATAACTGATTTTTCTAATCATTTGATCATATACCAGTTAGTAATCCTAAAAATCCAGACATAGAAATGAAAGAAATCAGCCCACTCTCATGAAATATCCTGAAGTCATTCTGACTTTCTGACAATGGTTATATAACCAGCTCCAGGAGGAAGTCACTCAATATACTTAGGTTCAGAATCTAATTCTGGATTTCTAAAGGTTCTTAATTCCAAACATCACTTAACCAAGAAAAACACAAACTTAAACCCATAAGTACTTTTATTTTATTGTGTTTTAATGCCAATCTTTGATTTTCAATTTTGTTTCTTTCCCTTCATTAACGTCTACCAAACTTGATGAATAGTTGAACTCTTGCCTCTTCCTCTGTTAGTTCAGAATACTAGATAGAATGAACTCTGAAAAAAACACTAGGAAAGCACACACGTAAGTCAAAATGTTCCTTGGTTTATTTGCATTTATTTATTTATTTATTTGCATTTACTGCTTTTCCTTATGTCATGAATATTTGAAAATAATAACTTTGGTTATTATAATTAAGAAATTAGCATTAACACAGTACAAGAGGTTGTATGGCAAAGCACTTTAAGGATCATGAGATCAGGATCCAGCCCTTCTGATTATTAAACAGTGATGGTGCAATGGGAAATTTATTTAACCTCTGCATGTCTAAGCTTTCACAAATAAAAAAGGTTGAAAATAGCATACGACAGTTTTAACTTTAAAAAAGAGATAGAAATGTAAAATATTTTAGAATGAGGATTTTCATATAGTAAGTTCTGACTAAACATTGCCTAATAATATTAATTGCCACATATTTTTTGTTGAGATTTATTGAGATTCTGTTCTAACATTAAGGAATAAAATAAGATAAACTAATGGCAAAGTGAATATGATGGAAGGTATACTATAAAAATTAAACAGAGAAGCTTGGTAACTTGAACTATTAAAAAATGCTGTAAAGAATATACAAGTTAAACTAAAAGCAATGTTATTAATGTGGGGTGGTCAAGGAAGATTTCTTAAAAATAACCATAACAATAATAGTAACTCAATAATATTAAGAACATTTATGATATTTTTTAAATAATGAATTAACAAATATTAAATGCTTCTAGGTAGTTTTGTTAGCAATTTATGTTTTTCCATTTATTCTTAATGAAAACCTTATGAAGTAATTCATCATTATTCACATTTTATTAGGACATTAAGTGAATTGTCTGAGATCATATAACTGTTGTGTCAGATTTAGATATTTAAACAGACTTCACAATGAAAAAATGTAAAAATAAATCACAGAAAATATGGCATGGTTTTGGGAAAAACACTGTGATGTCAGCCTTCTAAGAAATTAGATTCCACATAAGTTTACGTAAATCAAAGATCTTGTTCTGGGGTAAATACTTGTAAGTAATCTGAGTGAATTTTATGATACATTCCTACCCTTACTCCAGTTGCTTGTACTGATTTACTTTTATTCTCTTATCTCCTACTTTTTTCCCTCGCATTTTCATAGTCCTCTTACAACACACTAGTGGGGGACATTTTTAGGATTATCTTTCTTTTCTTTTTTTCCTTTTTTTTTTTTTTTTTCTTTCAAGAGAGGAGCATCTGACTTCCCTCTGGGACCAGGAGACAAATGAAACCAATTGACCACCAGAGAACTGATCCCCAATTTAAAGGCTCATCAGTATTGTGCTCTAAGCAAAGAAAGGAAATGGCAGCTCCTTAGTTATGTGCCTATTTTACACTAAGCACTAATTTAGTTGTTTGAAAGTCTTTGATAAGTTTCATCCAATGTGTTCAAATATATATATATATATATATATATATATATATATATATATATTGTAAATCAAAGGCAGATTAGTGGAATAATTGTTATATCTAATGAATTCCTTCTGGAGCCCGTACATTACAGTGGACATGATACAGAACTTAGAAAATCTAAGTTTTGCTTCTTACTCTGCTATTTTTGAGATATATTTGACTGGAAAGGCCACTAAATATTCATTTAAAAATTTAAAAAATGTTTTAGGTAACTATTATTTGACACGTACCATGCTCAGTGCTGGAGATACAAAGATGAGCAAGAGGCTCTAGCCCCTGACTTCTAGATCCTCTCAGCACCTCCAGGGAGAGGGACAGGTAAACATATATCATTAACACAGTGCATAAGGTGTGTAATACGAATACAAAGAACTTGTTCAGAGCCTGGCCTATTGTGTTAACCATACTACCTCCAACAGTGTTGCTGGCAATTATGAGGCATTTGATAAGTTTAAATAAATGAATTATAAAATGAATCTCATTTTCAAGTCTCATTGGAATGAATGAATAAGTGATTGAACCTACTTGAAGGAAACCTGATAATAGATCAGCTTAAAGATTAGTAAGATTTTCCTAGGAAAAAAAGGCATTCTAGGAAAACAGGAAATATAGGTAAGTTCATGGAGGCCTAAGGCATGACCATATGTCAAGTGTCAGGGAAATTAAAAAATGATGTTAGAGGGGTGCCTGGATGGCTCAGTCGGTTGAGCATCCGAGTTTGGCTCAGGTCATGATCTCATGGTTTTGAAGTTTTGAGCCCTGCATCAGGCTTTGCGCTGAGTGCTTGCTCAGAGCCTGGAGCCTGCTTCAGATTATATGTCTCCTTCTCTCTCTGCCCCTCCCCCACTTGTGCTTTGTCTCACTCTGTCTCTCAAAAATAAACGAATGTGAAAAAAATAATTTAAAAAATGATGTTACAGACTACATAAACCTTAGTGAAGAATTATGGAATAAAGTTGGAAAAAAGCAATTTGGAAATGGATGGTGAAGAATTTTATATTTCAGACTAAGTAAATTTTATTTCATTATAGGTTAAAATGCATGTTATTTTAAGTCATTCCAGTTTTAAACCTCAAAATGAGAATAACTTGAAGCGCTTTGCCTATTTTACAAGGTGATAATAAGGATGTCAATCTAAAAACAAGAAGTCTGTTCAAGAGGCAAAACATTTATTTGGGATCAATTAATTACAATTTAAGGTACACAGACTTAGGTAGAAACCCAAAGAATGTTTTCACTTCAAAAGGTATATTCAACGTTTTTATGGGCAAAAAAAGTTTAGGTAAGTTGTTTTTAAGAAGAGTTTAATAGTGCTGACAAATGGGGCTAGATTTGTATGCCACCAATCTGTCAGGGAAAATGGTCACTAGGCTAAGTAATTAAGGTTCACTTTTTTATCAGTATTTTCAAATGGGATTTTCTCATTCTTGCTGACTTCTTGGAATGTTGGAGGTTTGGCCCAGTTCAGTGGTTTAGGAGACACAATATGCAAGGCAGTTCCTCTGAAATGGCTGATTTGGTTGTATTTTGAAAATGGCTCTACTCGTTATTTTTCGCATTTTCTCATTTTGATCAAGATCTTTTCATGAAATCATTCCTGATAAAACATTTGAATTGAGTTTCTGATTTTTGATTTTCAGTCCCTGGTTGCCAGGCAGATTCCTTAATCTCTCCTTGTCAGGAAGGCTCATTCCTGGTTTGTCTCATCCTACCTTAGAGGGAAAGTGGTAAACTTGTGAGCCTTTAGGCCACATCTGAGCAACAAGAGCCCCAAGATGGAGGAAAGCTTGTTGCCATGTCCCATAAAATAAACAAAGTTTGCTAAAGTTCTTTTAATTGACCAAATAAACACTACAAATCAATTCAGAACATTGGGTGACCATTATTTTCATAGAATTTCTACAGCACTGTGAAAACGATAGTCTTATAATAATAATAATCTTTAGAACCACAAGCAAGATGCTAATTCCAAATTGTAGAATAGCTCTAAACCATGACTTCAACTACAGAAGTCAAAAGACCAAGAACTTTCCAGAGATGTCGATTGTAACCAGTGGGTTTGTTCTCTAATTTTGTATAATTGTGTTTCAACAACCCTGAAGAATTTATCCAACTACAGCAGGTGGTATTAGCAATGGTGTGGATGCCACCTTGCTCCCCTAAGATATAGTCAAGAGCAATTCTGTTACCCAAAACAACTGGCATGAGTTTAGAGATTGACCTGGGGCAGGTATTATCTTAGTCGATTGAGCAATATCTCCTAAACTTTTAGATAAAATTGTGATCATGTAGTCATTCATACTAGCAAGCCACCATGGAAAAAAGATTCTCAAAAATCTTACTCCTTCATTATCAGAGACACCACCTGACAATTCTCACTTTAATCTGTGATGTAGAGTTCAGGGTGATGTCCAAGGCTGAGCCTCTGATTGATTATGTAATGAAATAGATATAGCCAATTATTCAACTGTGCAATAACCTCCAAGTTGATAAGAATTTAAGCAATGTGTCCTCCATAAATTGTTCTGCCATGTACAAGTAAAAATAAGTCCTAATGGGCCACAGATCATGGAATTATCATAATTAGATTGATTGAACGAAGGATCTGAAGGATGCAAGCAATTAAGATAGTTATATGCAGGTGTAGTAAAATTATATTGACATAGAGATGTAAAGGCTGCAAAGGAAAAACTGTTGAAATGTGTGATTCATGGCAAACTTAATGTTCCATTGTTACAAGTGTTAAATCTCTAGAGATTGGAATGGGTAGGCAAGAAGTTCAGACAGAGTCCAGGTAAGTTTTACAGGATATGAAGGTTTAATAGTATATTTAGCACAAGAAATTAGGGGAGAAATGACAGAGAGGTTGGTAATTATATGTACTAAAAGATCTCTATCTTCATATATAGAGTGAAGCTTCTGATGACAAACCCAACAACTTGTCAAATCTCCTTCATGTGCAAGGAAATGGGAAATGCAGACAAGGGAGTTATCCTTCCAGGAGAAGACAAAGAAGGAAAGGAAAAGTAACCACTAGAGCTGATATTTGGCCTCTTTTATTATTATCTTTTATCTTCCTCATTCACAAGGTAGAAAGGGACTGATCAAAAAAATACATGCAAAGAAAATAATTTCAATAGCTAACACTGCGGTTACAATGTTTTCTGTAAAGACAAGAATGTTATGGTACATTCCAAATCCAAATGTTAATAAGGGGAACCTTTCTAGTAGGCAATTAACAGATAAAGGGCAATGAGGAGGAGTGAAAACCTAAAGATTGCAGAAGTTTTACTGAAATAGTCTGACTCTAAGTTTAAGCCACAGATCCACTGACTAACTTTGTTTAAGGCTATACAGGGAGTGAAGCATAAAAATTATAAGTAAGACAATACTAATAGTATGAACAAGAACCATAGGGTACATGGGCCTGGCTTAGAATCCCAGGAAAGCTGTCAGCATCAGATGTCATCTGCTTCAATTACTGGTGAGCTTTAATTTTAATTCTCCCTTTGATTCAGCAGTCCAGCAGAGAGTAGAAACTTTCTTTAAATGAGAAACATGAATCCAAGAATCAATACCTTTTAGTTTTGTAGCACAAAAGTTAGTTAAGAGTACCTGATATGGTCCTTTCCACCTAAATTGTAAGGAATCCTTTTGAAGATGTCGCTTCCAATAAACAAAGGGAACTGGTTGTAGGTTGTGTTTTATTTCTTTGTCTTCCCGGAGCGTGCTGTTAAAAGATTGTTCTCTAGGGCATGATTTTTGCCCATGACCTTAATTAGTCCCTTACAAAAGTGGATAATATCTCCTTTAATTAACTAAACATCAAATGCAGCTGGGGCCAAATGCATGGGTCTCCCAGTTACAAGCTCCAAGGGATAGAGCTTATGGTTTTGGAAGGGAGCAGCTCTTAAATTCAATAGGACAATAGGAAGTGCTTTAGGCCAAGTCAATTTTAATGTTTCCATAAATTTAGCCAATTGTGTTTGAATGATGTCATTTGTTCTTTCCACCAGTCCACAGGACTGAGAGTGGTAGGTACAACGGAAGTGTTGTAATATAAACCAAAAAGAGTATATTTGCTTCACGATGTGGCCAGTAAAGTGGGTTCCTCCGTCACCATATAATTTCAAGGGTATGCCCTAAGCAGGTATTATCTTTTCTAACAAATTTTTGCCAACAGCTGAGGTAGTAACATACTAGCAAGAAAATGCCTCAACCCAATGAGAAAACACACACCTCATGACAAGGACTTAGTTGCAATCATGAGAAGGTGCCAGATCTCGAAAGTCTCGCTAGGTAAATCGAAATGGCTGAGAGCTGTCTGAATCATTTTCCCTAGGTGAAATTTTGGACAAAAAGTGCAGGTTAACAGCACTTTCTTAGCAGCTTAGAAACATTTCCCACTAATATTGCCTCATAAAGCTTATAGTTTGTCAGTTGCCCAGTGAGTCATTTGATGGGCTATTTCAAGTAATTGTTTGTGTGGGTTTTTTTTTTTCCCATAGATTCTGATAGTACTGGTTTGTTATTTGGATCGTACTCTAAATTTGTCAAGGAAGTGAAAACAGAATGGTCAGTCCAATAAAGTTTTTCTCTGTATGCTATGCTGGCTTAGGCATCCTTTATGAGAAGATTCAAATCTTCTTTAGGAAAATAGTATTTGCTTTGAGGTTCCCAGTTTCAACAGAATTTAAAGCAGGCTGATTTTACTGCTTGATCATCTAAATTATTTCCTTTAATCCCACCCTCATTAGATCATGACTTGAGCCAAAATCAAAAGCTGGATGCTTAAGCAACTGAGCCACCCAGGTGCCCCCAAAGCTACATTTTTTTAAATGTAATACCCCCAGATTTTAAAAATACAGCATCCAAGGCAAATCAAAATCATGAACAACTATGAAGTTGTAGCAGTAACTGTTTTACCTTTTGCTTAAATGTAAAGAGCTCTATCTGGAGCATAAAATTCTGGCTGTTGGTAGCCATTGGTAAAAGAGCTGCTTCCAACATTTGGAAGAGAAAGGTAATAGTACATCCAGCACAGTTTTTCCTTCCATTATTCCTATATAGGAACTATCAGAAAACCAAGAGCGTTCGCATTATTAGTTTTCTGTGAGTCAGCTCTAGGTGTCAGCTGTTAGTCAAGGTTAGAAGAGTCATGGCATGTCTACACAACAGGTGAAGGGAGCAGAGATTCAGAGAGACCTCCTCTTGGAAGTGGGCCCAGGCTTGGCAGGCAGGTGCAACAGAGTCCCTGAACCCTGTCCCAGGCTCCGAGGCTCTTCCCAGTAGCCCACCAGTCGGAGGGAGCGGATTTCCGCCCCTCCCTCGGCTGGGGTCCACGTGGCAGGTGCACTGCCGCTACCTCCACGCAGGGCCTGGTCCGCCCCATCGCATGAGATACGGAGTGAGAGTGGAGCAGAACCTGAGCCGCTCCTCAGGTGGCCCTTGGAGCTTGTGGCAGAGCCTGCCTCCTGAATGACAGATCCTGTGGAGGATGTTATAGCTGTAATCTCTTTAAAAAGAAAAAAAAAAGGCAGCAAAAGATAGTGTAGAGCTAAGTTAGAAGAGGTGAATCGGCTTACAGAAAGATGTTGAGTGTGATGAGAATTTAATAAGGCTTCTGCACAAGAAGCAAATGCTTAAGGGAGAGCCCATGACTATCTCTCCTGTTGGTCTGGTTAAAGCAGTTGTAGCTGAAATAGCTCTCATGCAAAGAGGAAGTCCTTTGGCTACTGGGTCTAACACTGGCTATAACAGGCAAGAGGTCTATGTTGAACTCTGTATTTTTGAATATGGGCACCCAAGGCATTTCCTTCTTTCTCTGTAGAAAGGAAAAAAAAACACACACACACACACACACACAAAAAAAAAAAAAAAAAAAAAAAACAAAAACAAGACTGATAATTAGGGTGCCCCAATAGGAGGGCTGAGAAGTCTTTTCAACTGGCCAAAAGCCATGTGAGTATTTTCTTCCCATTGTATGGTATCTGATTTGTCAGATTTTAGTAGAATATAACAGAATTGGGTTATAAAAGACAAATTTGGTATCCAGTTCTTATAAGATCCTGAAAGGCCTAAAAATTCTCCAAGGTATCTCTTCCTGGTTTTTGTCTGTGGGAAGCTTAAAATGCTCTGGAGGCTGTTGGGGTACAAGAGGAGACCTTGGTCAGAGATCAAATGCCCCAGATATTTTAACTCATTGAGTATGGATGAAATGAAGTTTTTTTTTGGGGGGACTTTGTGGTCTTTAGTTGCTAACAGTTTAAGGAGGTGGATACTATGCTGCTTACATGCTTCATTGGAAGAAGAGCAAAAGTGAAGAGCATCAACATACTGTATGTATAAGGATTAATTTTTTTGTGGGAAAGTGTCACCTGCCAAATCGGCATGAAGATTTGTGAAAAATAAGGACTGTCTGGGTAGTCTTATGGCATCACACTCCAAACATATTTTTGTCCTTCCCAAATGAAGGCAAGTAAAAACTGGCATTTATACTAAAGAAGGCATTACAGAAACCAAATTACAGTGAAAAACTTACTCTTTGTGGGAATGGAGTCTGGAGAGTGTGAAGGTTAGGGAGAACTGGGGGTCAGGGAATTGAATGTTATTGTTGGCTTTGGGTTCCTGGACAGACTTGCACCCTTGTCCATGAGGTTTCTTTGCAGAAAGGATGAATGCTTTACAAGGGATGATAAAAGAGACTACAAGGTTTGGAGACTTGGATTCCTCTATAATTGGTTTTATTCCTGCAATAGCTTCAAGGTTTAAAGGATATTGCCTGATATTAGGAAGGGGTTTGCCTGGATCAACTTGAAACTTAACTGGGGATGCAGAATGGATCCACCTGATATCTATCCTAGGTTTTCCCCTAAGTCCTTTAGGAGCTTTTTGTAAGAAAGTTAAGCTCTCAGTGTCCTTACTAGCTGATTTAAGGGGAAAGAATATTAGAGGTATTGAAAGGTTTCCAATGCTGACAGTTAAAAGAGGGGTTGAATTGATTTTAAGAATGATTTCTCTTTTAGGTTGCCTGGGTAGCTCAGTCAGTTAAGTGTCCGACTCTTGGTTCCCACTCAAGTCATGATCTCATGGTCATGAAATGGAGCCCCACGTTGGGCCCTGTGCTGAGTGTGGAGCCTGCTTAGCATTCTTTCTCTCTCCCTCTCTGTCTGCCCCTCCCCTGCTTGTTCTCTCTCTCTCTCTCTCTCTCTCTCTCTTTCTCTCTCTCTCTCTCTCAAAATAAATAAACAATTAAAAAAATAGAATGATTTCCTTTTTTTGGGAAAGGAAATGACAATGTGGTATTTTTCTAAGAAGTCTCTCCCAAGTAGATTGACAGGAGCTAAGAGAACTAGTAAAAAGGAATGCCTATCCTGAAGAGGTGCCTAACTGAAAAGGTAAGGAAAGAGACTCATGAGCTGTTAAGGGTTTATTAGAAATTCCCAGCAATGGAATTTTTATCAGTACAGGATTGTTTGAGCATGAGCACAGAAGAGTTGCTCCAGTGTCAATTAAAATTGTAAGAACCTCATTTCTGATCATTAAGGAAGTTTCACCCAGATGATTAAGGTGCAAAATCAGAAAAACCTCTTGTGTTTCCTGGGAGTAGCCTCTGTCCATTAGAGGGCTTGAGGGCTTAGTGCCAGAAGATTGCCTTTGGTGTTTCTGTGTAAGACACTGTCTGGGTTTTTTACAAACCTGGGTGACTCAGTCAGTTAAGCATCCATCTCTTGATTTTAGCTCAGGTCATGGTCTCATGGTTTTTTGTTGTTGTTGTTGTTGTTTTTGTTTTTAACTTTGAGCCCTGCTTGGGTTTTGCACTGACAGCATAGAGCCTGCTTGAGATTCTTTCTCTCCCTCTTTCTCTGACCCTCCCCTGCTTGAGTGTGCTCTCTCTTTCTCAAAATAAATAAATAAACTTAAAAACATAAAAAAAAACTAATTGAAGCTAATTATAGCATTCATAAACTAGTTTATTAAGCTTTTGAGTACATGTCTGGATTTTTTTATTCCAATCTATGGCTTTAGGGAAGATATGGGGAATGGCTTCATGTAAAGCTTTAGCAATGCACCCAAGAGGTACCCTGTCCTATGGTAAGACCCATTGGAGATCATCTAATGACATTCAGCCTTTGGCAACCAATGTTGAACTTGACCCTGTCCAACAAATAGATGGATCAACTGATAAAGATCAAAGAAACCAGAGTGGTAGGTTTGGATGAAAATATTAAATTTGTCAGCAAATTGATGAGAGTCTTCAGAAACCCTTGGAAACTCCTTGGCAATAGCTCTCAATTCAGCCTCTGTCTAGGGAGAATATAAAATGTTCAGGAGTATAACTTTTAGGTCTAACCTTGAAAAGGTTCATTGGAACAGGACAGTGTGAAAAGGATAAAACAGGAAGATCTAGAGAGGTCTTGGGATATTGGGGGTAAAGAAGGAGTTTGGCCATAAGAGGGACAAAGAAAAGTAGAAGAGGGAGAGAGAGAGCAACCCGAAGCAGGAGGAGGCTGAAGAGAAAAGTAATTCTGTAAAGCCTTATGATTCTTTTCAAACTGAGAATTTTTCTCTCTTAAGTTGGAAACAGTATTCTGAAAAGAGGCAATCAGTCTTGAGTTCATTTTAAAGTTTCCAAATACCAATTAAGCATCCTATTTGATTTGTCTGGTTTTAAATCTGTGGATCTCAAGTCAAGTTCTGTGAGTTCAAAAGAGCCCCAAAGTGACCACTGTAATTGCAATTGATCTTTGGAATTTTCAGTCCACTGGGATAAATATTTATAAGAAGAAGAATCCTAGTTCTTAAACATGAAACCAACTGGACTTGCTGAGGGAGGAACCTCTTGAAGAAATTTAGAATAAGAAACCAGTTTAAGAGGCTAGCATTTATTTGGGACCAAAGAATTGAAATTCAGGGTACATAGATTTACATAGATGCCCAAACAGTGTCCTGGTTATAGGAAGTGGACTCAGGATTTTTATAGACATAAAAAAAAAAAAAAGTTAGGTAAGTTGTTTTTAAGAAGAGTTCATTGTTCTGACAAGCAGGGCTAGATTTGTACATCACTGATTGGTCAGGCAAAGTGGTCCCCAGGTAAAAGTTCATTTTTATCAGTCTTTTCAAACAAGATTTTCTCATTCTTGCTGACTTCTTGGTATGTTGAAGTTTGGCCTGGTTCAAAGATTTAGGACACAGGATGTGCAAGGCAGTTCCTATGAAATAGCTATTCCAGGTCTATTTTTAAAAGTGCTGAAATTATGAAAAGACCCAAAATGTCCATCGACTGATGAATGGATAAAAAAAAATGTAGTGTGTGTGTTCATACACACACACACACACACACACACACACACACACACAAATGGACTATTACTCAGCTATCAAAAAGAATGAAAGCTTTCCATTTAAAATGATATGGATGGTGCTAGGGTGTATTATTCTAAGCAAAATAAGTCAGAGAAAGACAAATACAAATGAAAAATATGATTTCATTCATATGTGGAATTTAAGAAACAAAACAGATGAACATAGGGGAAGGGGGAGAAAACAGAGGCAAACCAGAAAAACAAACAAACTCTTAGCTATAGAGAACAAACTGAGAGTTACTGAGAGGAGGTAAGTGAGGGGATGGGTTAAATAGGTGAGAGTATTAAAGAGGGCATTTGTTGTGATGAGCACCGGGTGCTGTATATATAAGTGATGAATCATTAAATTCTACACTTGAAACTAAAAGCAATAAATCAATAAATAGTAAAAATAAAAATGGCTCTACTTATGTCATTTTTATAAGTATAAAGCAGGTCACTTAATTTAATACATTTAAGAAATGCTATTTAAATATAAGAACTTATTAGTAACTTATCTTTGAATATTAGAGAATAAAATTATTGAGCACTTTAATATACAAAGGAGGGGCAAATATTGGTTAGGGGCATAGCATGAGATATTTATTGCATTATTCTATTATTGCTTAAAAAATTTTTTTATATTTATATTTTTAAGACCATATTCTACTCTATCTTTGCTGTTTTTAAACTTTCCCTCAATCATTTTTGGTGTAAGGTATTATACGCTAATATACTAGAAGAAAGGGCAAGTCTAATGTTTTTCTCCCAATAGTGTACTTTGTCAAAGTTTAATTTGTTATTTAACATTTTTGATTATTCTAATTTCTAATTAATGGTGTATTAGTGTTTTTAGGTGAATCTCGTAGGTTCTTGATGTCATGGGTTCCTTTCTGTGTTATGAAAGGCATTGGATAGAGAGACACTCTCTAGGTGAACCAAATAAAAGTTAAAAGCTAAATATTTTGAAATGAAATTCAGAATGTAAAAAGTTAATCTAATTGATTTTGGATCCCAATCATGTTTATGGTCCTCAATTATGTAAATTAGATTAAATTTTTAAAAAATGCACATTGATATCATCTTTTCATCTGTGGAACAGATGTCCTTACCATACAAAAACACTAATACTAAATATCAAGACTGTCCAATATGTCTACACAGCATCATAGCTTTAGGATATTTCTCATGATATGTAATACTTTTTACTATGTCAGGCCTTTTGGTATAGTGTTTATGATCACATGTTTCATTCAAACACAATTAGATTTGACATCTGTCCATGATGATGACTATCTGAGTGAATTGGATTTGCTCAGTTTACCATTTCCATGTAATGTGTTCATATTCTGCAATGGTCAGGTACCAATGCCTACACAAGGAAAATTAAATATTAAGTAACATATGTATAAGACTTAAAGTTTATGACACATAGTAAATTTTGGTTGTTAAAACACCACAGTGTCTAAAATATGCTATAATCTTAGGACTGCCTGGGTTGCTCAGTTGGTTAAGTGTCCAACTTTTGATTATGATTCAGGCATGATCTCACAGTTTGTGAATTTGAGCGTTGCATCAGGCTCTGTGCTGATGGCTTGGTTCCTGCTTGGGATTCTCTCTGTCCTCTCTCTCTGTCCCTCCCCTGCACTCTCTCTCTCTCACTCAAAATTAATAAATAAACTTAAAAAATATGTTATAGTATTTTTAAACAATTTTTTAAATGTTTATGTTTGATATATATAGAGAGAGAGTATGTGTGAGTGGGGAAGGGGCAGAGATAAAGAGAGAATCATACAGAATCCAAAGCAGGCTCCAGACTCTGAGCTGTCAGCACAGAGCCTGATGTTAGTCTCGAACCCACAAACTGTGAGATCATGACCTGAGCCAAAGTTGGACACTCAACTGACTGAGCCACCCAGGCACCCCAACATATGCTATAACCTTAAAAGTTTCCTTAGATTTCCATTTTTTAATGTATTTAATGAGAATCATCTGTAAAGTGTTATTTTTATTGAAGTTTTTTAGAACTTTGGACAGTGTTACGTATTCCTTATACATATCCCACAGAGAGTGTGATTTTACATATTTTTATTTTCTTTTTTTTTTCAATATATGAAATTTATTGTCAAATTGGTTTCCATACAACACCCAGTGCTCATCCCAACAGGGTATTGAGGAGGGCATATTTTTTCAATAATCTTTAGGAAAGATATTGTAAGTATAGTAACTGTGAATCCCCCAAATCACAGAATAATCTTTCAGAGAGGAGTCTTGTGTCAGCAATTTTAATATACTACATATATAGTCTCTTTTTTGAAGATACCAGCATTTTATTTTGTTTTTTATTTTTATTTGTTTATATTTATTTATTTTTGAAAGACAGAAAGAGAGAGTGCTCAAGAGAGAGAACCCACAAACCACAAGATAATGACCTGAGCCGAAGTCGGTCACCTAACCAACTGAGCCACCCAGGCATCCCAAAGATACTAGGATTTTAAATGGTATCAGAATTCTTGCTGTGAAGAAAACTTTTTTTTAGATTTACTTATTTTGAGAAAGAGAGAGTGTATGTACACACACATGCACACATGCACACAGGCAAGCAAGGTAGGGGCAGAGAGAGAGGAAGAAGTAGAATCCTAAGCAGGCTCCATGCTCAGCCCAGAGCCAGAAATGGGGCTCTATCCCATGACCCTAAGATCATGACCTGAGCCAAAATCGAGCTGGTTGCTCGACTGAGAACCCATGTGCCCCAAGAAAACTTTTTTAAAGCCAAAATGTCTCAAAATTATTTGCCCAACAAACTTTCTCCCATATTCTACTTTTGTGTGTGGGTGCGTGATAGCAACTATAACTGTAATCATAGATAGAAGGGCTAAACCCACCCCTGATTACCTTGCTCCCCTACTCAAACCCTGCAATGTTTTCTCAAAACCACAGAGGAAAAATCATTCTTCCTATGGTTTGTAAAGAAACACGTGATTAAGCTCCTGGTCTTCTTTCTTCATCTTCAGATTTTGGTTGGCATCATTCCACTGCAACCACATAGAGTACTTCTGTCCCGAGACTTTTCCCTTGTTGTTACCAATATCTGAAATACACTTTTCTCAGATAATTGCAGCTTTACTCAGGGCTCCAAAATTGGCTTTACCATTCTATCTATAATGGCATTCCTGTAAAAGGATCTTGTCCCTACCTTCTTATATTTTCTCCTAATATTGATCACCTACTCCCTGAAAATTATACTCAATATTTATATCATTAGTTTCTGTCTCCCACAACATCAGAAACATAAGTTCTATGACAATAATCACTTAAAGCTCCTTTGTTTATTGTTACTATCCATCAGTATGTAAAATATGACCAATATACAGTAAAACTAAAATATTTATGAAATATTTAGCACTCAGCTCATCAGAATTCTGAACTTAAAAGTTATACCTGAAACAAATAAATCTGTTTAAAGTGACTTAAATAAAATCAGTTTTGAGCTATCTATATTTTATCTCATCCCTGAATTAGGTGTGATTAAGTTAGTACTTCCAGTATTGAATTTGAGGTAACAAAAATCTATCTTTTTATAACTCGCATCTAGTGAGAAAGATGAAACTGAGAAAAGGGAGGAAAATACTATTTTTAAAGTTTATTTATTTGTTTTGAGAGAGAGAGATAGCAGAAGAGGGGGAGGGCCAGAGAGAGAGAGATCCCAAGCAGACTCTGCACTGACAGTGTGGAGCCTGATGTGGGGCTGGAACTTATGAACTGTAAGATCATGACCTGAGCCAAAACTAAGTGTTGGACACTTAACCGCCTGAGCCACCCAGGTGCCCCAAGGGAGGGAAATTATATATTGACTTATTCCTAAAATAACAAAGGAATAGAAAGAAAAATGTGAAGAACATTGGAGACACTATAGAACCCAAATGCATTTTTGTTTAAAGTGTTCAAAGATGGTTTTCGGTACTAATTAGTGGAAATTAAATATGAATTATTTGTGTTTGTATCTCTTCTCTTACTGGCAGTAGTTATTTTGGTAACACATGTAATTACATAGCTTTTTCTTATATTCCCATCCAAGACAACTCAGGATTATTAGGAAAAGCAGGGTTAGAAAACATAACACACTCTAAATTATTTCTTAAATCAATCAGATAATTAATGTTTTTTTTCCCCTCCCACATACTATACTACAGTTGAAGTGTTTACTGTTAAGTGTAAGTTTCAAATGCTAACTGCACATCTGATGAGTCTAGAGATTTAAGCAGTTATTATAGAAAACTGACATGTTCTTATAAAAAGCAGAATTCAGTCTCTTACCCTCTATTTACTCAAAGGATAAGTTTTACAACTGTGTTATCACCACCAACCAAAGTTGATTTAAGAGACATGATGTCTTCTTGTTTTTCTTTTTAAGGCATGACTTCCATAATAATTGATGCAAGAGAGACCCCTAGCAGCATCTACACATGCTGAACTCTTAAATCAATGATATTGGCTTCATTCCCAAGTAACAGGTGTACCTACATTGATTAATCCTTTTTTGCCACCGAGAAAAGGAAATATGACATCAGGGGCATTCACCCTGACTTTTCCAAATATTCATGGTATGATGTAATATTTGCAAAAATATAGGTAGCACTTCACATTTTCACCCTGCACTGCCTAGCCAACCAAAATGGATGGAGTCATAGGTGGCAATAAAGCAGCAACAGGGATGCTAGTCAGGATGAAATAATACTTGGCTGGAAACCACAATATTGAAAACCAAAATCCCTGACCATTTGTCTATTCTAGTCACAGATTTGCAAAAGATATATGGTAAAAGGGTATACAAGACAAAAAGTTTCCTATTTTAAAAATTAATATATGATACCTCAAATTTATCAGCAACTTTGAGTAGCCACTGAGAATAGTTGGAAGAAATGGGTTCAGTGGTGCCTTGACTATGGACTCTCTAGATGGACATGTGAAAGATAAAAATAACCCCACGGTGAGATACCAAAGGAGGAAGAAAGCAATGATAGTCACAGTAGAACCAGTCAAATCTATACCTCAAACCCCCTCTGGGATGAGGTTTCTTACTAAACAATAAAGGGCAGCCTAAGATCTTCTTATCATATTGTCCAACCAGGGACATTACAAAGAGAGACAAGAGGATGATATATTTCCACATTTTCAGTGGTCCAATGTTTACCACTCACTTGAGCTGACTTGCATTTGCAGCAAAGGATGAAAGGGAGAAGAAAGCTTACTCTCTTTAGAAGCCAAAATTTTTCCTACCTTTTGTTCTTTATTTTTAACCTACTGGGCTTAGAAGTCAGACTGTTTTCAGCCAGAAATATTATATCTGTGAAGGAAAAAACTCAACACAGTACAGTATCAGAAGTATCTTACCAAACCTTCCTGCATTTTTTATTCTTATTAATCTAATATTCATATTCACCCAGAACAATGGCATATACATTTTAGCCACAGAGGCCTCTTAAATGGAACATAAGAGGACAATTAAGTTGACTTTAAGAACACATACGTTACAGAATGAAATTTTAATCTTCTAGATCCCATCTAGAAGTGCCAACACATTTTCTATCCAAACTCATTCGATGAGGGTTACACAGTGGACACTATTATAATAGCGTGGTGCCAATAAGGAGGGCTTCAAATTTGTCCCTACCTCATAAACTTTGACAGTGGGAACCTCTCACATTTTCAAGTGAACCTATTGATTCCGCAGTGAAATTAATGTTCCACAATAATATAAAAGCATCTGACCCACTCAGTTTTCTTATTCTGCTTTGTGAAAGCCAGAGAGGTTTTCCTCAGTGCCTATTTGGAGTTTCAATTAACAGGCCCATCATCCTCTCTAGTGCTTGTTCCCATTCACTCCTTCACCACTGAATAACCCCAACTCCAATTTTCTTTTAGAGGCAAGAAGAGACATAAGAATATAACACCAGCTCTCTATGAAAAAAAAAATTAGAACAACAAAACAATTTCAAAATCATAGGCGACAGTTGCTTAGAATATTCACACTAATTTCTTCTTAAAATATAATTTTTCAGCAAATCAATGTTTCTAGAATCCAAAACAAT
Organism: Acinonyx jubatus; assembly: GCF_027475565.1. Lineage (NCBI taxonomy): Eukaryota > Metazoa > Chordata > Mammalia > Carnivora > Felidae > Acinonyx > Acinonyx jubatus. The sequence goes on along the minus strand of NC_069385.1, from coordinate 89,510,172 downwards.
TCAATCAAGAATCATATAGATAATTACACTGTATCAAGCTTTACTAATAATTTTAAAGATCAAGTAATCTGGAGGCCAGACAAAGCAGGGAGAAAAATCATCCCATGTGACTCTTCTGTGGGCCCTTCCTTTTTCACATCATACACATGATTTCTGCTCCAGAATAATAGGAGAGGTTTTAATAAGAGGTTCACAGGTTACTCCATACAGCAAGATGTTACGAAACATCTATGTCCTATACCCCAGAGAGTTGCAAAGTTTATGTAACATTACCTGTAAATTATATGTATTTTACTTATGCAATTCTAATCCAGGGACATTAAGAGTACTGCATAGATAACGACTAGTATCATTCATCTATTTCCCCAATCAATTATCATATATACAAGGAAATTACACTCGGTCACCTGATTTTTTTTCCTTCCTCCAGAGTGTCCCCTCATTCATTAATCATGGAAGAAATTGATCACATGGACAGGACCAGGCCTGGGCTCTGGTGGGGAGCAAGCCACTGCATCTAGCTAGACCCTGGGCCCTGACTAGCTCCTCTCTTCTGTGCCCCCAGGCCCATAGGCAGCAGCCGTGGCACCTGGCCAGAATGGCATGATCCTTAAGCCCCACTTCCACAAGAGCTTGCAGCAAGTATGTGGCCACATGGTTCAACCAGCTGGCATGGACGTTCTGCAGACACAAGGCCTGGCAAGCCAGAGCAAGCCCCATCACCCACATCCCCTGTTTGGACCTGTCCAGACCCACCTGGCCCATCATGAGGTGCCCTATGAGGAAGTAGCACAACAAAGTATGAGCTGGCTGGGGTTTCAGCTTGGAAGAGTTAGGGTTGCTGGCATTGACAAGAAGGTGGCATGAGCTATTGGGATCTCAGTGGATCGAAGAAGGCAGACAACTACACAGAGTCCCTGCAGGCTAATGTTCAGTGGCTGAAGGAGTACTGCTCCAAGCTCATCTTCTTCTCTAGGATGCCCTCTGCCCCCAAGAGGGAAAACAGCTCTGTTGAAAAACTCAAATTGGTTACCCAGCTGACAGGACTAGTCAAGCCTACAGGGAATGTCTATAAGAAGAAGAAAGCCGGAGTCATTACAGAGGAGGAGAAGAACTTCAAGGTGTTGACCAATATTCACATGGCCTGTGCCAATACACTGCTCTTTGACATCCAGGCAGAAAGAGCCAAAGAAGCTGTAGAACAGGATGTTAAAAAGAAAAAATAAAGTGCCGGGGTGCCTGGGTGGCTCGGTCGGTTAAGCGTCCGACTTCAGCTCAGGTCATGATCTCACGGTCCTTGTGTTCGAGCCCCACATAGGGCTCTGTGCTGACAGCTCAGAGCCTGGAGACTGCTTCAGATTCTGTGTCTCCCTCTATGCCCCTCCCTTGCTTGTTCCCTCTCTCTCTCTCTCTCAAAAATGAATACACATTAAAAAAAAAGAAAAAAGACAGTGCCATTGCAACTTATGATTAGTAAAAAGAGAAATTGATCATAGGCTGGCTGTTATAACTTTTTCCTGCCTAGTCTACCATCTAACCTAGGTCAATAACTCCTTATCACATTAAAAATTTTTTAAATGTTTATTTATTTTTGAGAGAAGGTGGGTGGAAGAGAGAGAACAAGAAGGGGAGGGGCAGAGAAAGAGGGAGACACAGAATCCTGAGCAGGCTCCAGCTCTGAGCTGTCAGCACAGCCCGACACGGAGCTCGAACCCACAAGCTGTGAGATCATGACTTGAGCTGGAGTTGGATGCTTAACCAACAAAACCACCCAGGCACCCCTCCCCCTATCAGGTTTTAAAAGATACTGAACAACATTTTTGGCAATAATATATCATAAAGAACATGGCTACTAAATCCAAGATGACCATCAGAATCTGAACAATCCAGTGGGAATAGGAACTATCTATAATGCATGATATTTAATTATACTGCCAAGTATTTATGTACCCAAAGGATACATAAATTCAAATTTATGTACATGATTTGTACCTTTGGGTATATGATTTGAAGGGATATATGCACTCTGATGTTTATAGCAACATTATGAACAATAGCCAAATTATGGAAAAAGCCCAAATGTCAATTGACTGATGAATATATAAAGAAGTGGCATATATTACTCAGCTATCAAAAAGAATGAAATCTTGCCATTTGCAATGATGTAGATGGAGCTAGAGAGTATTATGCTAAGCAAGATAACTCAGAGAAGACCAATACCATATGATTTCACTCAAATGTGGAATTTAAGAAACAAAACAGAAGAACATATGAGAAGGGGGAAGAGAAGACCACTAGAGACTTTTAATGATAGAGAACAAACTGAAGGTTGTTGAAGGGAAGTGGGTAAAAGATGGCCCAGATGGGTAGTAGGTATTAAGGAGGGCACTTGTTGTGATGAGCCCTGGGTGTTGTATGTAAGTGATGAATCGCTAAATCTTACACCTGCAACTAGTATCACTAGATGTTAATTAACTATAGAATCTAAATAAAAACTTGGAAGAAAAATTAAAAAAAAAATATTTTTAACGTTTATTTATTTTTGAGACAGAGAGAGACAGAGCATGAACGGGGGAGGGGCAGAGACAGAGGGAGACACAGAACCGGAAGCAGGCTCCAGGCTCTGAGCCATCAGCCCAGAGCCCGACGTGGGGCTCGAACTCACGGACCGCGAGATCGTGACCTGAGCTGAAGTCGGACACTTAACCGACTGAGCCACCCAGGCGCCCCAAAAAGTTTTTAAAAAATAAGCATGGTATTAAGACCATATAACTCCATAGGCCTTTTGATATTTTTTGACCAGCTCTTTTACTCTTTTTCCTCTATCATTCACACTTATTTGAATTTATTTATAGGCGTTGATGGAGACACTTATTTTCATCTATAATTTTCTACAGCCAAGTTCACATTTCCTAGTTGATCCATATCCATAGGTATTTCTACACAGGTATAAAATCAGAACTTCATATAAACTGCTACTAAGTTTCTAAAAATATTTTCTTATCCTGTGGATCATCATTGAAATAGTCAGATTTTTATTTAATTCTATCAGTGTGCATGCAAATCCTTTGATACACTATGTAACTGAGGCAGAGAGATTAGATGTTGGATATAGCACATTTCAGTTAAAATTGCAATGCTGTTTCTGCTCAATAGTCACACTTTCCAAGCACCATACATTTCCATTACCCACAAGGATATTACAAGTCACTCTTCACTAAATTTGGGGTTCCATCTGGTTTGTGGATGTAACCATATATCACATATCATAGTACAAATTTTTATAGACACTGGGTTTCCAAGCACAAAGTCCTATGAAGTACATAAGACTAAGTAGTTCTAACCTTTCCCTGTATAGTTTATATATATGTCAATAAAATAACAATAGTATTAAATTATTATGTCTCTGTAATCATCAAAAAGGTATCTACCAAATAACTGAAATGTGGAGGGGAGAGGAGTAAAGAATGAATTCAAAATTAAGTGACCATCGGCTTAATATAGACCGCTATATTCAAAAGATGTTATATATAATCCAAATGGTTACCACAAATAAAAAAAAATAATAGGTTTTCAAAAAATAAAGAGGAGGAATCCAATTATATCATAAAAGAAAATTAGCAAGCCATGAAAGAGAGAAAGAGAAGAAAGGATCAGAGAAAAACTACAAAAACAACCACAAAACAAGTAACAAATGGCAATAAATACATATGTATCAATAATTCCTTTTAATGTAAATGGACTAAATGCTCCAATCAAAAGACATAGGGTAATAGAATGGATTAAAAAAAAACAAGGCCCATCTATATGTTGCCTTTAAGAGACTCATTTCAGACCTAAAGTCACCTGAAGATTGAAAGTGAGGAGATGGAGAAACATTTATCATATAAATGGAGGTCAAAACAAGGATGGAGTAGCAATACTTACATCAGACAAAATATACTAAAACAAAGTCCATAAAAAGAGACAAATAACACTATGTAATAATAAAGGGGACAACCCAGCAAGAAAATCTGACAAGTATAAAAGTACGTAAAACAGTTAATAACAAACATAAAGGAACTAAATTATAACAATACAATAATAGTAGGGGACTTTAATACCAGACTTCCATCAAATAGATCTTTCAAATAGAAAATCAACAAGGAAACAGTGGCTTTGAATGACACCCTGGACCAGATGGATTTAATAGGTATATGCAGAACATTCCATCCTAAAATTTCAAAATACACATTCTTTTCAAGTGCACAAGGAACATTCTCCAGAATAGATCACATACAAGCCTCAACAAATTCAAAAAGCTCAAAGTAATAGCACGCATCATTTCTGACCACACTATGAAACTAGAAATCAACCACAAGAAAAATGTGGAAAGACCACACAAAAACATAGAAGTTAATCAACATGCAACTAAACAATGAATGTGTCAACCAAGAAATCAAAAAGTACATGGAAACAAATGAAAATGAAAACACAATGGTCCAAAACAATTAGTATGTAGCAAAAGCTGTTCTAAGAGGGAAGTTTATAGCAATACAGGCTTACATCAAGAAGCAAGAAAAATCTCAAATAAACAACCTAACCTAAAGGAGTTAGAAAAAGAACAAACAAAACCTAAAACCAGTAGAAGGAAGGAAATAATAATGATTGGAACAGAAACAGAAATAGGGGGCCTGGGTGGCTCAGTTGGTTAAGTGTCCAACTTCAGCTCAGGTCATGATCTCGCAGTCCATGAATTTGACCCCTGCATTGGGCCCTCTGCTGACAATAGCTCAGAGCCTGGAGACTGCTTCAAATTCCGTGTGTGTGTGTGTGTGTGTGTGTGTGTGTCTCTCTGCCCCTCCCCTGCTCACACTCTGTCTCAGTAGTGCAGTAGCACTGTCTCTCAAAAATGAATAAACATCTAAAAAAAATAAATAGAGAATCTCTGAGACCTGCTCAAGTTTTATCTAAGGGCAAGGGAAGATGGTCCTCATCACATGGATTCTTAAATGGAAAATGAAAGACAAAATTTTATTTCATTTAGAGCACATCAAGAGGAGTTTGCTTGTTCAACAGTTTGGTTTATATACAGGTATATATACATTCAATGGTATATATACACTAAATTCTCCTAAAAGAGACCTTATTAATATATAAATATAATAAAAACAAAAGCACTGTGTATTAATCATCTATATACTGGTTTAAATGTTGTCCTTGTAATAACAAAAATCTTTTACAAGTGTTATAGGTGTATGTAATTAGAAGATCATTTCCTATTTTCTGCCCGTTGAGAACACATTACATATAATTGGATGTAAGTTGACATATTTATCAAGCACATTTTTTAGTTTAGTGTTAATTAATTCATTTCATAGAAGGAGAAAGTGAAACATAATATGAATGAACTGTTTATCTATAATACTTCAAGAGTAATAGGCATAAAGTCAAGAAAACCAAATTTCAGGCCATAATCTTAATGAGTAGATAAAGATGTATCAGCATGATCCAGGAACCTCTGGGCATCCAGCAAATTGGCCGTATGCTAATTTCATTCTCAAAACCATTTCCAGAAGCTAAAATGTAGCTGGACTGGGAAATACTTGTGCTGTGCTCCTGTAAGCCTGGTATATCCATGTTTTTGAAACATTTGGAGACAGAGTGAAGCAGACCCAGGAGGAATTTCTACAACTCCCAGTAAACAGGAAATCCCATTTTATAAATTACAGATTATCAAGGCTGGTTGCTAATCTTTAGGGTCCCTTTTTTTCTGACTTCATGCAGCTCATTTATGAAAACCCACAGAATTGTTATAGAATATACTATGTGTAATCCCCAAACACATTATTATTTTTAATAATTGATATTTATATAGAGCCTCAAACTATATGCTTTCGAAAACACATTTGCCTTTGATTATCCCAACAATTTTCTTTATTTTTTTAAACATTTATTTATTTTTGAGAGAGAGAGAGAGTGAGAGAGAGAGAGAGAGAGTGAGCAGGGGAGGGGCACAGAGAGAGGGAGACCCAGAATCTGAAGCAAGCTCCAGGCTCTGAGTTGTCAGCACAGAGCCTGATGCTGGTTTTGAACTCATGAACTGTGAGACCATGAGATAATGACCTAAGCCAAAGTTGGACACTTAACTGACTGAGCCCCCCAGGCACCCCGTAACAATTTTCTTTAGAGAATAATTTGTTATTCACATTTTGTATAGAAAGAAGTAGACATAAAGAAGTTTTGTGATTGGGTCAAGATACTTTCATTCATATAACAAACACTGTGCAATTCTTAAATGCAAAACAAAGAAGATGTAAGAGAATTAAAAAACAAACTTTCCTTGTCATTAAGTAGCCACGATAAATATGCAAAGATCTACTATAAAAGACTAATATAAGTGTCAATAGGAGAGGTCAACAAAATGGTGCAGAATTCAGAGGATGATGTAAGAGGCTATGAAAGCCTTCTTATAGAAGAAGATTTTAGAGTTAGATTTCAAAAGAATGCAGAATTTTACAGAGAAATAGAATGAAGAAAGGAAGGACATTTCAGGAAGAGGCAGTAGCACTATCCACTCTCAAAAGCATGAAGCCCATTTTATGTCCCTAGAAAAACAGATATGCTCGTATACTAGGAGCCTAGATCTTCTAGCTTGGCTCCTGTTCATTCTTCCCACAACTCCAAGCTTTTTCTGAGCATGAGGAGGTTTCTCTAGGCTGCAAGTGACTGAGGACTGAAAATGAATTAAGTTCAGTGCCCTAGAGTTTAATTAGGGTCCCTCGGGGTGTCTTTGGAAAAGTCTTAGAAATGTCTCAACATTAAGATTCAATCTGGAGGCACACCACTGGGCCTGGAATATTACATCCCAGGGTCATCTGTCAATCATTTTCCATCTCCTGGTAACTGACTACAGAGGAAGAATGTAACTGGATGCCCATGGGGTGGGGGGGGGGCACCTTCTGAAACTTCATTGTTGATAAGTATCTAATTTTTTGATGGTAATAAAGAGAAAAGACAATCAGACCACGGGGAAAGCCAGAACTGCGAGTGTCTGAATAGGATGATAAACTCTTCTACTGGTTTGAGTACTGTATGAGAATTGTTAATATTCAGTTCTCTAATATCAGGGTTTTAAAAATATTCTTCTCCCTCCCCATATCTCCTTAGCCTCACCACCATATATCTTACAGAACCATCACTGCAGTTACTTTCTTTTATAAGAAAATAGATTTAGAAATTTTGCTCTCTAGAATATATACTTGAATTCGCTTTTTCTTTTCTTTTTTGCGAAAGTCATTTCCTACTGCTTTTAAAGCTTTGATTTTTTAATGATTTTTACGAAAATCATGAAAAAAGAACAAATGTAAAACTGTGTGTCTCCTTTTCAGACTTAACTTCAATGTATGAAAGCTTATGTTGCTCCAGTTTTGTGCAAGAAATAGAATATTTTTAGTAAAATAGTAAAGGTTGAAATAAGGCAGTCTCATTTTATTTCTGCAAATATTATAAGATACACCAATAGAGCTAAAAACTGATATTTCATCATGCTTGTTTTATCTCTGCCATTTAAGGAAATAAGTTTTATTTCTTGTACAGTGAATTGTATATTCTTTTCTTTTGTTCTCCATTTCCTTTCTTCTTCGAACATTTTCATAAATAATTTTTACCATGTTTTTATTTGATCACTAGGATATGATTTTGAGTTTGCTGGCTATTGTATCTAAAAAATGAACACTTTATTTTAGAGCCATGAAATATAAGATTAAAATATATATATATATATATATATATATATATATATATATATGAATCATTCAAATGACTATATAATTGAAACATTGATGAGATTAGAACCATTTAATTTTCAAAATACTCTTTTTTAAAGCCAATTTTTTCATTATTTTAATTTGAAATCAAATGAGTCTTTAGGCACATGTATATAATACTTACAACATAAGTAACATCTGTTGCCACACACTAAATTTCTTTCAAAGGGCCTAAGAATTAAAATAAATAAAATGAATCAAATTTACATAAGAAAAAAACCAATTTTTCTATGGGGTTAACTTTTATACTATATGAGGGAGGAATTTCATTCAGTTGATATTAAGACAAACTCAGAAACAGTGGTTTCAACTGTGTTAAAATAGAAGTTGATTATTTCTCATAAACAAAAAAGCCCAAAAGTAGACAGTCATATTCCTTAAGCTCTGCTATGTTTGTGGTCTGACCTTCATTCTCATTATCAGATAAAGGTTGCCAGATATCTGAACATCATATCTCTGTTTCAAGCTAGATGAAGAAGAGTAAAGGATTAAAAAGATGTATGTAAGATAAATTTTCCCCTTTAAAAAGCTACTCCAGAATCTGATCCAACTACTTCTGCTTCTATCTCATGATTTAGAATCGCTCCATTAAACCACAGATAATTATAAGGAAAACTGGGAAATGTATTGCTTTTATTTAGGCACATTGTCATCCTTAATGAAATTGGATAGATAACTAACGTTTCATCTCTCACATATTCTATACTTGCCCCTAAGTTGATAATTTAGCAGTGAGTTTTACAATGTGGGAAGAATGTTGGCTTGAATTGCAACTCCAGAAGGACACTCAATAGGAATAAAATCAAGTACTTATATAATATCTTATGAGCTTCATAGGAGAAAAATGATTAAGAACTTGGAATTTGGATCAGGCTGACCTAGATTTTATTCTTTTTTTTTTTAATTTTTTTTCAACGTTTTTTTATTTATTTTTGGGACAGAGAGAGACAGAGCATGAACGGGGGAGGGGCAGAGAGAGAGGGAGACACAGAATCGGAAACAGGCTCCAGGCTCCGAGCCATCAGCCCAGAGCCTGATGCGGGGCTCGAACTCACAAACCGCGAGATCGTGACCTGGCTGAAGTCGGACGCCCAACCGACTGCGCCACCCAGGCGCCCCAATTTTATTGTTGATAATATCACTTATAAACTATATAAACTTGACCGGTTATTTAATTTGCCATCCCGGTTTCTTCATCTGTAATATCTGATAATAATTTTGCTAGGTTTTATAAGCATTATGTAAGTTAAACCATGAAAATGCCAGCAGAGTGCCTGGCATAGAGGAAGCACTAAATACAGTTTAGCTATTATAACAATATGATTAAGAAATTTGCAAATAATAACTGAACTATGTAAAATTATAGGAATGGTACCCTTCTCAAAAACATAAATTCCTGCTTCAGGAATATTTACAGGATTGTTCTCATACTATTTTTCTACTATAGTTCCACAAGTTTTGTGGATTTGCATAAGGCACTCTATTAAAATGGCAGTTAAAGGGCACTTTATTTAATAGTTGAAAATGGCATGTGTGTGGGTTAAATATTTTTTGTATTTGGCATTTTAGCTACTTTGAATACTAGTGATGATGTTTGAAAATGAAGGCTTGAGTGCTATACCTTCTGATCTACTTTAAATTAGAGCAAAATAAAAATCTATTTCACATTTCCCCTCTCTATAACAGAAGCAGGTTGGAACACGTGTACGTGATGCAACCAATTTTTGTTTAATACTTGAATAAAGAATAATTACTAAATGATGCCTACCCATGCCTTTATTAAATATGCCAGGTACAAAGAATGGCACCTAGGTGGCTCAATCAGTTAAGCATCCGACTTGATTCGGCTCAGGTCATGATCTCACGGTCATGGGATTGAGCTTCTCATTGGCCTCAACATTGACAGCATGAAGCCTGCTTAAGAGTCTCTTTCCCCCTCTCTCTCTGCCCTTCCCCCACTTGTTCTCTCTTTCTCTCACTCTCTCTCAATATATATAACAAACATTTAAAATATATAAAAAAAGAATGTGTCCAGAATATGAAAGTGAGTAGGATTCTGCCATCTATTCTTGTGAAAGTCCTTCTTGATCCTGGAACACCTTTTTGTTACCTCTTTTGAAAAAAACACAGAAAAGTTCCTATGTCAGTAGTTACATGGGATCATGATATCTAGGGAGATTGCATTTAACCAAGGTTAAAGATGGACTGTAGAAATAAAGATTTCACTCCTTTGTTTCCATATGTTGAACTCAGTATCACTAAAAATGAGACATTCAGGAATAAAAATTAGAAATCTGCATCTGTCACTCACTTTGAACAAATATCTAAAAATTACCTGTATCCAAGTCCCAATGTATGGGGATAATAGTGTGTAAGCTTTCTGACACAAAAAGTTGCTGTGATTATAAACAAGAAAATTAAGATATTTGTCATTTGGACATCCTGTAGCTTTCAGCATCACTATGCATGTCATTAGTCTATGAATATCATTAGCAAGACCAGAACTATAGCTATAAACACCGGTTCAGTATATTGACAAAACAAAGTAAAAAAAAGGGGGGGGGGCATGGTATATAGTGGGGACAGAAATAATAACCAGTCTTTTTCCACAGGAAAGTACATAATCATTCCATGTGACATAAAAAAATAAGAAAATGAGAAGCTTTTACTCCTATAATATGCATTTCAAATTCTAATTTTCATATCATATTAATACATATTTTTACATCTTTCACTTTAGGCACCTTTGCTGATGAAGAAAACTCATTTCAAAAGTTAAGAACTTGAGTTTTCCTTTTCATAAATCAAAGTTGCAAATAGTTATAATATCATAAAAAAGCATTAAACTGGTAAACGGATTTTACTAGAGTTTATACACCTCACTGAAGAATAATAAGACTGATATTTCAGGGCATTTATTTGAAAAAGTGCACTTGCAGAGACTTTCTGTTGAATGTGATAAATTTCAGATGCACAAACCTTACAATAGAAATTCTGATACTTTTGCCTGTTCGTGATATAACCATTTTTATAAATGTCACAGTTATTTATACTGTAAATACCCTTTTTTATTCATTTACTGACAAAATAATTCCTATCCCAAAGCAGAGATATTCTTAAAGTTACTTTAGAATCTATCATGTACTGGTTATAACCAATAATTGAATAAGCTATGTTTTAAAACCATGTATTTGTAAATTTGTTGGCATTTCATTAAACTAACAGTTGATTTCCTCTTTCTTAAACAATGTCATTGCCTTCCCTTGCCAGGCTGCAGCCTTTCTCTTTTCTGTCCTAAATTTATTCACAACTTTTACCTCTAAATTACCACCTTCTTTGATTTTATGTTCTATTTCCAATTTAAAAGTCCTAATTTTAGCTTTCACAGTCCTGAGTGGTCACACTTCTTTAGTGGGGACATGGCTTCTCTTTCTGTGTCAGGCTGTTTTACCTAACTCCTCACCATCTATCCTTTCCTCTCTGAGCTATGCAACTCCACTTGTGTGCAACTTGGGAGTCAGCTGCTACCTCAATAGGAGTTTCTCTCTTTCCCAGGAAGGCTCAACTCCAGATGCTTCTTCATAAGAGACTTCTAGGCCTCTTACTTAACCTAATTTTCTTTAGGGTATCAGTTGCTTGTATATGCAGACTTGAATATCATTTTGTATTCTTGTCTTTTTCCTTTTTAAATATTTTTAAATGTTTATTTAGACAGAGAAAGAGAGACAGAGTATGAGCGGGGGAGGGGCAGAGGGAGAGGGAGACACAGAATTCCAAACAGGCTGCAGACTCTGAGCTATCAGCACAGAGCCCGACACGGGGCTCGAACTCAGACCGCTAGATCATGACCTGAGCCGAAGTCAGATGCTCAACCGACTGAGCCACCCAGGCGCCCCCGTCTTTTTCTTCAATAATTTTCAAAACAAAGATATTCCTTGAATAAGGTCTTTTCATCTGTTTTGAATGATTTGGATAGGTAATTCAGAAATAATTTTAAATCATTTGAAAGAAAAACTTAAATTGACACGTTAAACACTCACATTAAAAGAGTTAATTAAGTACAGGTGCATCTTATATTATAAGCCAGGGATCCTTGAAGAAATTAACTGCTTCTCCTGGAAGAGATAAATATGGATGACCTATGAAATATTTACAGATACTCGATTAATTTTAAGAAGTTAGATGTTAGGGCACGTTGGTGGCTCAGTTGGTTAAGTGCCCGACTCTTCATTTGGGCTCAGGTCATGATCTCACAGTTGTGAGACTGAACCCAAGTCGGCTGCTCGCTGAACACGGAGACCTCTTGGGACTTTCTTTCTCCCTCTCTCTCTGCCTATCCTTCGCTCAGGCTTCCTCTGTCTCTCAAAATAAATAAATAAACATTAAAAAAAATAAGTATTGATCATAATAAGGAAATAGTATAAACCATGACTACTATTATGTAATTTAAATTTGGTGAGAGTAGAACTTAAGTGTTTTCACACACATGCACAAAAAGATAAATATGTGAAGTGAGGAATGTGTGAATTAACTAGATTGGTAGAATAGTTTCACAATGTATATGTATATCAAATCACCATAATGTGAACTTTAAATATCTTACAAATTTATTCGCGAATTATACCTCCATAAAGATGAAAAAATTCAATAATGAAACATTTAAAATTTCAATTAATTTGCCTTTTCAAATTAAAGTATCTGTACTTGCTTCAAATAATTTATTGTTTTTCCCAGAGACCCTTTTATTAGTATATTTTATTTCTCTACCTTTTGCTTAGAAGTTAGAACAGGCTGGTGGCATGATTATGCATATGCATTATGTAAAAACAACCCAAAGGTAAAAAATATTAATGTACCAAGAAGAAAAACACATGTCAGAGCTACCTAAGGTCATGAAATGTAAACTATGATAAATTCAAGAATTGTTTATTACATGTCAAAATAGTAAATCTCTATGAGAAAAGCTTCAGTGAGATTGTAAAGAATTGTTGAAAGATTCCAAGGAATCAGTAAAAAAAACTCTCAGAAAGCCAACGTTCTAGAATAAAACACAGCTAACAAACACTGCCTCTAAACTTTAGCAATATTTAAAGAAGGGATATAAATATTTCAGTCAAGTTCTTTTTCTATGGTTTTATGCATGTTAAGAAGGCATTGTATAATAATTTGATTTCAATCATTTATATTTTTCCCAATTATTATTTTTAAATCCATGTTTTCCAGATAAAGAGATTTCTACTACTCTAGAATGTCCTTAATAAAATTCCATATTTATAGGGAGAATATAAAAGTTCATTTTAGAAAATGTCTTGAATTATTTAAAACAGGCCCCAGAAGAGATAAGGCACAAGATATCTTTTATAATCTCACAGTTGGCTTTGAAGGTTATCTGAATAGTAACATCAACTTCTCTTTCCAAAGGTTCAGTCTTACAGCAAATTTACATGAACATGGATTGTGCTCTTAGTTCCCTTTAAGAGAACTCTTTGACCTCAAATATTAATATGACCTAATTATCGGACAAGGAGCTGACACAGCGGGAGCTCTGAGCACAGATAAATCTTGCCTAAAGCTTTACAGGGTCCAGATAGCTCAGATTTTTCTGCTTAATGTAGATGTGGAAAGCTTGGGGGGATAGAAAGCATGCATAATAAAAAGGGATCCTTTCTACCCCACGTTTGCTCTATCCTTGCCTAGCATATGAGAGACAGCCGTGTAACGCTCTGCTACTCAACATTTGGTCTGCAGAGCAGGGACACCTGGGAGCTCATTAAAAATGCACAGTCTCTGACTCCAACCCTGACCCATTCAATTAGTATTTACACTTTAACAAGTTCCGGGGTGATGCATCTGTGGAGTCCTGGGACCCCACTAAGAGCATGCACTGTGGAGCCAGATTAGCTGAGTTCAAGTGGCCTTTCAGGATGGGTAACTAGGCAAGCTAACTTACATTTCTGTGCTCTGTTTGCTTTATCTGAAAATGGAGAAAATAATAGCACTAAGAAGGGTTAGTGTGAAGACTACAGGAGTTTTTCATGTAATAGTCTTAGACTGGACCTGGAATAGAATAAATGTATGAAAGTGTTTGCTGTAACTATTGTTAATCCTGTTCAAATTGCGAGCATATGTTCTTTTCAGAAGAATAAAAGAGGAAATGGGATAGAGATTGGAGGATGGAGTGAAGTGAATGTGAAATGGAGTGAGGTGAAATGAATGTGAAGGAGTCTAGCTCACTTCCTGCTTTGGGGCTGGAGTTGACCTGATTTGGGGTGCTGATGTGCAGTTTTTTATGTCACTGATTCAGGTGAGTAAGTAATCGCACATTGACTTCCTTCCCCCATTACCGAACATCCCAATTATCCCTTATTATTATCAATTAAGAGGATGAAACTGTATCATATACAATTTTGAAGAATAAAGGGAAAAACCCATGAATGTACCGTTGTAGCAATTACTTTATTTTTATTATTGTATTAAGAGTTAGACAGGGGTGCCTGGATGGCTCAGTCAGTTTAGCAACTGGCTTAGGCTCAGGTAATGATCTCGTGGCTTATGAATTCAAGTCGCTTCAGATCCTTTCTCTCCCTCACGCTCTCCCTCTTTCAAGAATAAATAAACATTAAAAAAATTTTTTAAATAGAACAAGTGTTGGGAGCACTCATTTACTAATTGACACCTACTAATTGACACTAATTGATACCATATGGATATGCTCATCCATATCAGAATATATATGTGCCAACATTATGGGTGTTCCTTCTGAATGACCCAAAGCTCATTGGATGCAATGAATATATTTTCACAACTTTGTGTTCACAGTATGTTGATTTGTGGATGAAATATCAAAAGATCATAATGAAAAGTTTAATCTCATGGTAGGGTATTTAAATTCTCATAGCTCTGCTTATGCTGTTTGGTCATTTTTGATACTCTGTGAATTCTAACATATGTAGCTATTTTTGCCTAACAATTAGTTTGAAAAACAATTCTAAACATTTCTAGAAGTACCATATATATTTTCAGTTCTGAGTATTTAGAGCTAAATTTATAAAGAGAGTATTAAAAAATACAAGCATTTTCTACTTTTGCTCACTTGAGTTCTACATTTTTACTGACCTCGGTGTTCTAAGGACAGATTAATGAAGTATAATAAACCAGAATAATGGAGTAACATGCTTCAATATAATTTCGGTGTTGTAGACTCTCTTTTTTGTTGTTTTTTAGTTTTGGTTTTGTTTGCATTTGTTTCAGCTTTTTTCCGTACCAGTAAAATTTTTTTTTTGCTTCAGAATGTATTTCACTATAGGTTTCAATTGTGTACACAAATATTTAAATTGTATTCATTTACTATAATGATTCATCTACAGTTTTACCCAAAAATTTATGTATTACTACAATGAAGAAAATCCTCCTATTTTTAATTAATAATGAAAAAAGAATAAGAAGAATTATTTCCATTTGGATTTTCTTACATACAACTTGTTTAGAGAAAAAGGAAATGGGATTATAGTGAACCAAAACTCTTTGAAAACTAGTGAAGTCATTTGACAAATGAAATAGATGGCTGGATTCATCCATCCTTACAAGAAAGTTAAATTGAGTTGAATTCTGAAATAAAATAAATTCAAATATTGTTTGCACCCATGAATGTAAAAATGCTGAAAATGCAGAGGGAAAAACAACTGTGATAAGAGTATGCTTGAAAAATTTGACCTATTCAATTTTAATAGGCTATTTAGAAAAATGTGCATTATAACAATAAAACAGTGAGTGCAAGACGTGTGAAGATTCAAATTCAAAAGTTTAAAAAATGGTTGAAATATAAAAGGTTCTTTTTTTCTGGAATAAACAAAAAAACATTTACTATAACTACTGAATATGTCAAGAAATATGACTAGAAATATAAATGCACTTGCATATCATGTGATGTAAATCCAGCCTTCAGAGAAAACCACCAAGGGTTTTGACTTTGGAGGATAGTGAAAAAATTTTATATTAGTTGTGGATCCACATAGCCTTTTTTCCCCTTTGTCTTTCATTGAATATAGATATAAGTTAAAATGAGACCTGAGGACTGCTCAGAAATATATAGTAAACCACGTCATTCTGAAGATCTTTAATTGACAGCAACTTACTATAAGGTGGCTATGTCTCCATACTAGTAGGACCATTTTTAGGGACAGCATTGATGATAACATTTGTTGAGACATGTTTGTTATATTGCTTATAGATATAATATCTAAACAAAGAACATCTTTAGGGTAGAAACCTGAACTCTTAAGGCAAAGAATTTGTTAAAACTGAACATGAGCATTTGGAGATATTAGTGACTACGACATGTTTTTATATAACATACTATCTTCTCCCCTTAAATGAAGGGAATTATGCATGTAAACAGGCTACATAAAATGCACAATAAAAACCTTTAAGACAAAAGTAGTTTAAGGACGCCTGGGTGGCTCAGTCATTTGACCGTCTGGCTCTTGATCTTGGCTCAGGTCATGATCTCAACAGTTTGTGAGCTCGAGCCCCCACTTTGGGCTCAGTGCTGACAGCGCAGAGCCTGCTTGAGATTCTCTTTCTCCCTCTCTTTCCCTGCCTGCTTTTGCTCTCTCTCTCTGTCTCTCAAATAAATAAACAAGTATATTTATTTTAATGTAGTTTGAATTAAATTTAAATTCTCTGCAGTTCTCATTAATGGCTGTATTGAACTGTAAAGCTTGTTTTTTTTTTTAAATTTATTTTCTATGAGCTTAAAGCCTTAGGAAATTTGACATATTCATAAATGAATTAATGCAAAGATGAAAAGTTGCTCAGTAACTAAAATTTCTACATGCACAATCATACTGATTTCAGTTTGTAAGTATTTACATATTTAAAACATAATGCTCTTATTTGTTTTAAAATTATGTAATTATAACTAATTAATGGCATCATTTAATTATATACGTTTTTAAAACTTTTTTTAATGTATTTGTATGGTCACATTCTGAATTTCACTTATTTATAGATTTTATATGTAAGAACTCAGAAATTTATCCACAAGTGAATTTGAACGTACAGGAGGTGTTTAAGGTTATTAAGAATACTTTTAGAATTTCAGCCATTTTATTTAATTAATTTATTTTTTTAATGTTTATTTATCTTTGAGAGAGGGAGAGAGAAAGCTCAGGGGAGGGACAGAGAGAGAGACACACACACACAAGAATATGCAGCAGGATCCAGGCTCTGAGCTGTCAGCACAGAGTCTGATGGCGGGGCTCAACCTCAGGAGCTATGAGATCATGACCTGAGCCAAAGTTGGATGCTTAAAGGACTGAACAATTCAGGTGCCCCATCAGTCATTTTAAAATCTAGATTAAGTAGATTATAAGAAGATATGGCTAGATTTGTTAACATTGGCTGTTACTCCAGTTTAATATTTTTATTTAATATTTACTATTTTTATTAAACTGGAGTAACAGCTGGTAGCAAACATTTTAATAAAGTTTGAATGAGGTAAAGGAGCATACAAACAGGGGTTCCTGGGTGGCTCAGTCGGTTAAGTAGCCAACTTTGGCTCAGGTCATGATCTCATGGTTTGTGGGTTTGAGCCCCACATCGGGCTCTGTGCTGACAGCTGTTCAGACAGCTTGGAGCCTAGAGCCTGCTTCAGATTCTGTGTCTCCCTCTTTCTCTGCCCCTTCCCTCCTCCTGCTTGTGCTCTGTCTCACTTTCTCTCTCAAAAAGAAGTAAACATTAAAAATAATTAAAAAAAAAAAAAAAAAGAAGGATACAAGCAAATATCTGGGAATAGCACATCTCTGGTAAAGGAAACATGTTTCCAAGGTCCTGAGAAGCTTGGCTTTCCTAACGCAGGAGTATGACTGGAGTGGAGGTAGCAAAATCATGGGTGGGAAGGGATGAGGCCCGAGATGTGACAAGGGACTAGGTCACTGAAGACTTTGGCTTCTCACCCTGTGTAAAATGGGAGGCCATGTGTTATACCCAGGCTTACTGTTAAAGACCATTTTGTCCCCAAGGGGAGAGTAGGCTGTAAGGGCATAAAAGTGAAGCAGTTTATTTAGAAGCAATAATCCAGGATATGAACACCACTGGTCCCTTAGTGGCAGTGGCAGAAGTGGTAAAACAGGGTCAGATCGTGGATGTAGTTTACAAGTAACATGAAGAAAATTTACTGAAGGATTCAGTGTGCTCAGTTCATCATGTGTTTCTGATGCTGCAAATCTACTCATTTTATTTATTCATTTTTTTGAATCTACTTTTTAAATTCATTTTTCTTGACATGAATTTTCATGCAAACTTTTACTGCTCTGCTAAAATGACATGATTGTTATGATTCAATAACAGAAAAACAGCTTCAGTTTCACGTAACTCCCAAATAAGAAATGTGACGATTATCCGCAGCAGGATTATAACAATGAGCAGAAGAAAATTAGACAAAATAAATTGAAATCTGGTACATGTGGAGTATAACTTTAAAACTAATTATTTTTATTAAGACACCTAATTTTCTATACTTTCTCTTTCTCTAGCCATTCTAGTTAATTTTACTATACATTCTATTTTAGTCCTTCACTAGGGTCCCTCCATATTCCTTCTGGGAAAGATATAAACATATTTATTTCTTGAATTTCCTTACTTAATGAGTTTTCTCTTTTTATGGGTTATACCTGTTTTACCTATCAGAAAAATCTACTTTAAAATATGTCTTGCACAATTTTTCTCCTAAAATGGTCCATAGAGCACCATTTATTTATTCCACTATTTGAAAACACTTTAGGATTGAGCTTGTTATTTTTTGATATTTAAGAAATTTATGCAATGTTATATGTTAAACTTTATGCAATATTTCCTAATAATTCTAATTCGAGTAGAGTTTCTCTATGATTTCCCACATAATTTTAATGATTGTATAACATCAAGTGGCAGAAATTTAATTTTATAATGCCACTTGATTAAGATCAAAGGCAGGGCAAAATTGGACAAATAATAATACCTATGAAAGAAACATGTCTGGCAAGATCACCAAATCCCATGAGGTGCTGATACCAAGCTATTCTGCCATTCTTCACAAAGAACATTTCTGAAGCTTCTAAAGCTAAATGTTGATCCTCTCAGAGGAACTCTGAGTGTCTTGATGGCCTCAGGAGATAACCCCCAAGGCCCTTCATCGTCTCCACTGTACTTGTATCCATCAAATCTCTTATCTTTGTGTTTGTTCCACACAAATAGTTTCTGAATTCCCTTTGTCTTGTAGGAACCTTATTGTAACAGTTGTTCACGAATGTGTTTTAAATGGTCAGAGGGAGATCACTGAGAGAGGGATATGAGGCCGCGGGCACCTCACGTCACATGTAAGAAGGATCCCATCACATAGTGACAATTTGGGGCATTCCTAGCTGTCAGCCACCTCTTGTGATTTTCCCTTCATTAATACTTAAATGTAAACAAGAGGGTATACTCTGTAGGATCACATGATCTTGCACAGCCTCCTGGAGAATCCAGGAAAGAAAGCATTTAGGGCCCATATGTAAATAATATGTATTCAATAATTTAAAAAAAATGTGTGAGAAAGGAATTTTACTATATATCGCCAAAAACTTATTATAACACATAAATAGTCTGAAACCCCTAATGATAAATGTCGACACTTTGAGAAACATAATTAACCATGCAAATCCTAGAACTCATACAATTTTATACCAAGAAAGAATGAGACGTGCTGAGAGTCCCCTTTGGGGCCAGAGCTTCTTTTGAAAACAAGCATTTGGTCAGTCTCTACATGTGGATTTATTTCTACAGCATGATTTCAAACAATTGAAATTCACAGAAAATATATCTACAAGCAAAACCCATTTTTTTTCCTTATAGTCACTGGTGTCACAGTAACTAGGGCAGCATTTCAAAGGTGTGTGTGTGTGTGTGTGTGAAATCACTGTAGACCTTGTCATAAATGTTTTAAGAACTACATTTCAACTTATTCTTTCTATCAAACTTGATGGGGTAAAAAAATACAGAACTTATTTATCTGTATGATAATGCTCACATTTGTTTATATTTCCTTAATTGGACATCTCTGCTTCTGTACTTCTTAGTCAATATAGTATCATCAGGAACTGAGTGACTAAATAATGTGCTGGGATATCTCTATGCATAAGATAACCATAACTTGCTTCAAGATAATGCAGTTCATATGAATCTCCCAAAGATCAATATATGTGGGAAAGGGGAGCAAGACAATTGAAACGAAATGAGAAAGGATGCAGAAAACTGAGGAGAAGGGGAAGAAAATAAAATGATGAGTTGCTGGGGGAAGAATAACTGGTTTAAGGCTAAAAGGAAATGTGTATGTCTGTATCTGAGTACCTAAACCACTTCTCAATAAACTCTATGGACTATACAAACTAGATACATCACCAAAGAAAAATTTAGGGAGGCATCAAAGACAAAAATAATTAGTTTACAATGCTATTGAATCTGGAATTGGAAATCTGGGCTGGTAGTCAACATTATGCCTAGATTGATATTCTTAATATTGAAAAATGTGTGTTCTAATTTGTGTTTTTGGAATCACAAATAATCACTCCCTTTAAAGGGACACTACAATTTAAAGGTACCTAGGGGCACCTGGGTGGCTCAGTCGGTTGAGCGTCAGACTTCAGCTCAGGTTATGATCTCATGGTTTATAAGTTTGAGCCCCGCGTTGGGCTCTGTGAACAGCTTGGAGGCTAGAGCCTGCTTCAGATTCTGTGTCTCATTCTCTCTCTGCCCCTCCCCAACTTGTGCTGTGTCTCTCTCTGTCTCTCAAAACTAAATAAATGTAAAAATTTTTTTTTTAAATCACCTAGACCAATAAAAGACAGAAATATATAATTCCTTGATTTTGATTCTACTTGGCTTCCACAGGTTCTGGGAGCAGCATTCTGTTATGATCACAAGCCTTCCTTTTAAAAGAGAACAAATGTACATAATTGTCTATGAATTTGTTCACTTTACCCTCACTATCTTATCTATATTATTAGCTAAGACAAAACATACAGTAACTGCACTTCCACCACTTGGATTTTACTAAACTTATTTTGGGGAAACCCACCCTAACAGCAGATGGAAAAGCATTGTGCAGAATTACTGTGAAAAAAAAAATCTCATTTTCACTTCTTTCTGGACTGTACCAAAAACATTTGAAAATATGCAGGACTTCAATATTACTATAGAAAGCTCAAATTGCTTTGATTTAAAATGTCATCATCAGGAAAAAATAAGCCAGAATTCATAATCTATGGGGCCTATGCACATACAAGCTAATCACATTCAGTACTTTTGAGGTCAGGATTCATATCTGAGTCTGAATCAATATTAATATTCCTTCTCGGCACTTGGTAGATGAAAAATGTTTTCTGCAAAAGGAAGAGCTTCTATTACTTTTATTAAATAGTAGTTAGTTGGCTGCACTTTCCTCGGATTTAAAAAAGATAGTGTGGAAATGGCTGTGCTTATAGTTTCATAGTTTGCAAGAAGTGCTTTTGAGAAATGATATTTTAACTTTATGGGATTCTATGACTTCACAATAATAGTATTTTCACTCACTTCAATATGTTTCTTCCTTAGAAATCTAACAGTGTTAAAGTATACTATCTCACTGGTCTTCATTACAATCCCATTAGGTCTGAATAGATTCCTATTTGATAAATCTTTGAAAAACTTGCTTTAGATGAAACATACTTATTGTTCTCCCAAGCATAGATGAATCCAATCCTCAACCAATGTCCTATATTAGAATAGGAGCACATGAATCACTTTTTCTAAATCCAAGTTCAGAGACAGAGCTTCCTTCTGAACTTATATGGATTTTCCCTCCCAAGGAATAATCATCAAAGGGTCCTGAGGCAGCCAGAGTAAATTGTACAGGGAATAGTTCTGCCAGTTTCACCATATTCTTCCCCAATGCACTCATCAGCTTCCCTAACCTCTTTAAACAGTGCAGTTTTGCCAATAAAAAGAGAGGATGATGTGAAGAAATATCAGAGAATTATTTTTCTTCCATCCTCTGGAGCTAAAGATAATTTTCAGTGGAGATAATTTTAGAAACATTTAAAACATTTCAGTGCATGGGAAAAAAAAAATCCAAGAAGCCTGTTAGGATAATCACACGCTTCTTATTGTGCATCATTCTGCATTCATTCATTCTGAAAATAATACTGCATTCATTCCATTGTTTATGAAAAGCCTCTCCAGTTGCCTCTGATGGGAAAGCACGTAATTATTTACATAGTATTTATGTCCTCTGAATGTTCACAGCCGTCACCCCAGTCACCCTGTAGGATATGAAAAGCTGGTCCTTGTAAGACACATTTGGCTTAGCAGCCACTGTCTCTAAAATATGTTAAGAAGGTAAAGTAAGACTATTTCAGAAATAAGTGAAACCCGAGGAGTTCAGTGACAGGTCTATATTTCACAAACGAGCACAGTTCAAATGTCACTTGTAAAAGACTTGCTTTTTCAAAACCTAAGGTTTTTAAAATTAAGAAAGATTTATTTTTTACTCTTTCTAAAAAAATAATCTTAAGTATAGCAAAATAATAGATTTTATAATTATTAAGGATTTGCAGCACTGAAGGTTGGATTCTTCTTTGAGATCTTTTAAAGCTGTATTTTAAATTCCAGGGAAAACAAAACCAAAACCTAAAAAAGTAATTTTTAGCCGCTTGGTAAAAATTTGACTATTCATCAGCCAAATGGCCTTACCTGACAAAGAATCTTGTGTCCCCATTTGTTTTTCCTCCAACTTTACCCCTCAGGAAAAGTTTACAGCAAAAGGAAAAAAAGGAGGCCTTTGAGAGTTACTCTATTCTATTCCTTGTGGCTGAATTTTAACCATATTTAGGTTTTGTTTCCGTGGCTTAAAGTTCTACCTCTTGCCCTAGTTTTCCAATTTTCATTCAGTTCCACAAACAGATCCCTATTGCTCAAAGTAAGACTGTCTTTTTGGTTGATTCATTAAAGCAACCCTTTTATTTCTCACATCGGCAATCTGTATCCAGACTTCAGGATATGTCCCCTACACCACAGAGATTGCACTCACAATCCTAAAGTAAATCATTTGGAACAACATACCTGGGAATTACACCAGATATGCTTTTCAGCACTTATATTTTCTTTTGGGTTTATTTATGTAATGCTAGAGCAGAAACAAATTGAGTAAGTCTATTTAATAGAGACTCAAAGCTCTGTCTCGCTATCAGTGAAGACAAGACCTGTCAGGAAGCAAAGACTCAAAGATGCGTTCTGCTCTCTGCTCAGTGATGTAAGTAGAACAATCTTGGACAGAGGGGCCAATATCAGACAATAGAACAGCTAACACAGAGTAGTGAAGCAATTAATTTCTCAGATGTTAATTCAATGTCGCAAAGAAGAAAATAAGGAAAACAATAGAAACTATAGCAATCTTATAAACATTATGTAGACAATGGATTAATAAAGAGTAAGAAAAATGAAAAGGAGAAATATACTTTCAATTCACCTCATGCTAACTTTGATTGGAAAAAGCGTAGCATTACAAAACTGCTTTCATTTGCTCTATTGTTTTTTATTTTATTTTTGTAATGGAAGAAAACGCTGATATTTCAACTCTGCCATCTCAAATCAATCATTCATCTTTCCCAGTCAACATGCTGAGATAAAAGGTGTATTGCAGAGATGGATATTGTTTGAGACTTGTATTTCCTTACAAGATAAATCAGTAGCTATTTAAATGCTTCTAATTCAACACTGTAAGAAAGAGGGAAATTAAATAACAAAATCAGTCCCCTGCAATGTGACTTTGAGGGCAGTGACTTCAAAAGAGAATCTTTTCTCAAGTTACACTACCTTTGCAGCAGAGACAAGCACCACTAGGCTGGTTTGAAATTAGTCACACCTCTTCCAAGTTTCCATGAGTATCCACACTTGGGGGTGTTATCCTAGTAACTTCCCCAGTTTGGTTTCCCTTTAAAGCCTGAAGCAACTTAAATGTTCCATTTTCATTTTTCTAATGTAGAAGTTCAAATTGTTAAAAGTACAGCAGTTAAGTCTGAAAAGAAGAGGTTATCAAGTCCTTTGGAATCAAATCACCAGCTCATCCTCTCTGAGTGTTGCTGTGTTTAAATTCAAATGCTGAGCCAGCTTCTATTGCCTCCACAACCACTCAGAGAGAAGTTAAGAGTTAAATCTCTGAGTATGATTAGAATTATTACCTCCAGAAATAATGAACCAGATCTTGCTGTTCCTTATGTCGGTAAAACAAGAGGATGAAGACAGATAAAGAACCATTTTTGAAAGAGGGCAAAGTACACAGACCAACCAAATGCTGTAGTTACTGGATGCAAGGAAAGGCTCCTGAACCCACACAAACTGAATTTGCATCCCCAATAGATCAAAGTCCTTTCTTCTCTTTTCCTGGAATTCTTACTAATTTTCCCTGTAAAAATAGTTGTGGCATCTGAGGTAGACGCAGTTGCGAAAGTAAACTTCATGAGCATAAAAACAAATAAAAGAAGAATAGAGGCAGCAATTCATATTCACTCTCCATGGCCATTACTGCTTACAAGCTATAATTTTATTAGCCTGAGACCCATATGCAATGACATCATTTCAAAAGCTAGTTAAGTCAAACTGGAAACCAATCAGTTCATTCAGAGTACTGAAAAACATCCTGAAGTGTACCCAACTATTTTTATAGTTATTCTGTTCAGATAACTGTGAGCATCCTATTGGAATAAAGGAGGTGACTTATAAGTTTTATAAAGCTACTATTATTAATGCCTCTTTAGCTAACAAAGTAAAAATTCTTCATGGTTCGTGCACTTTAGGCTGTAAGTATGAGTAGGTAGGACCCTATTGAATCATTCATTTTAAATCTAAAAAGCAATTTTCTGCAAGTTAGCTAAATGCATGTAGTCTATTAGTATTTAGGTTGTCTTGAGGCCATGCTCTTCAGTTATACAATTGCATCATCAAATTGAGATTAGCTTCAAAGTTCTAAAAATGTTTTTTAAAGCATGAAAATAAAAACCTATCAAGAATCTCTAACTGCAGTGAAAAGGTTGATAAGAGCTAAAATTGATTGTCATGTGGAAGAAAAATTCAAAATGCTAAAGTTCTTTTCATGTTTTTATATAAATTTAAAAGTATGTTCATAAAATGAAAGAAAATACAAGACCTTCTTCAATACAGATGTATAATGTTTAATATTTCATTTGTCTTAAAAGGACAGATCACATACTGATGACACTTAATTTTAATATCTAGAGGAATATAACATTGTTACTTGATTTTATTTTAGTGTCTTATTAATACCCACCTCAGGCAACTAAAACACTTCAGCCCTAGCTTCATGCATCATCACACAGCAAAGGTGTTTATTAATAGACCATTAAAATACCCATGTCATGTTTATCTTAAGAATTTATTTGCAATATATGTGTGCTTGTCTCTGACAAGTAGTCACTATGGGAAGAGCCATTAATTAAATTGATCATAAGTGATCCAAATGCTGCTAGAAGAAATATAACAGGTGAAAGCATTTGTCTGCAAAGGCTATATCTTCTCTTGATCTGTTTATTCCTTCCAGTACTTCTGGGCTCATTATTTTCATTGTATGTCTCCATAATCAACTTGAACTTAATGTACATCCTAGACATTTCTTCCTACCAATAGCTGACATTTAGTTAATGTCTTTTTGAATAACTTATAAATACTAATAATTTTGCTTCTTATTCATTAGTAACTTTATAATATAAAACAACCTCATTCTAATACAAATTACTATTATGTGAATTAGAATGACACCATACAGGAACCCATGGGGGAGGGGGAGGAAAAAAGAAAAAAAAAAAGAGGTTAGAGTGGGAGAGAGCCAAAGTATAAGAGACTGTTAAAACTGAGAACAAACTGAGGGTTGATGGGGGGGGGGGAGGGAGGAGAGGGTGGGTGATGGGTATTGAGGAAGGCACCTTTTGGGATGAGCACTGGGTGTTGTATGGAAACTAATTTGACAATAAATTTCATATATTAAAAAAAAAAAGAATGACACCATAAAGTAAGTAATATTAACTAACACTGTTTGAGTATACTGAGAGCTTTAAAGTGTATGATTACCTCTTCTATAGTTAAAAATATTGATTGAGCACCATTTATAAAAGAATTACCTTAATTTTCTTTCATTTATGGTTGTATTTATCATTCTTTTCCTGTTTTCAAGTAACTGCATTTGTATAAAGCAGTGGAATTTATATCATCATTTAAGGAAGGAGTTTTGGTGGTATTGATGGAGAATAGTTGTGTATGTATTATAAATTGGTTTTAGCGTATACAAATTATCAACTAAATAGCAGTTATTTTGGTAAGATGGTATATAATGGAATATTAAATATTCCATCCTCCCTAAGAATAATTTAATTCAAAAATAAGTAAAGTAATATCACTCTTTAATTATCTAAATGTCTCTGTTTTCCAGACCAAATATTCATTTCCCCTATCCTTGATGTGCAGAAAATGTTGTAAAAGTGCATCTACATAAAGGTATTACTTTTAAAAATTCTCACTGCCATACAGAAGACCTGAAGCCAAGAGAATACATTCACATCATAGTTAATTTCTTAATTAAGTGTTAATTTATAATGTTTATATGTAAGTTGATCATTTACTTATTTAAATTTTTATTAACAAGCATATTTTGAGAATGTTTCAGAAGAGTGCTTAGAGCACTGAATGAAAAAATAAAACATTATTTTTTACATGATTAGTTTAAATAATTTGAGGAGACTATAGACACAGAAATAAATCATACTACTATGGTAAAAAAAATTAAGAATAAGGATATGTAAAAAATACAAAGTAAGCATAGGAATTCTAACAAACACTTAAGTCTCTACTAAATGTTAGTCTTGTCCTTTGAGAAGCAAACACTGAGATAATATTGGCTGTGCAAAGATTTATCTGGGGAAATGCTAGGGGAGGACAGTGATGAGGGACCCAGAAAAGGCTGAGACATCTTTAGAGTGTCATTTCCACTCCTCACAGGAGGAGCTATAAATGGTATATTTCCGTTGCAGCTACAGTACACAACTGTGTCACATGAGTTCAGGGTCGCCCACCGCATGATCCCCAAGGGACTCTTTCCTGAGGAAAAACCACATGTTGATGGGATGAGCCACAACCCAATCTCAGACCAGCAACTCATTTTCTCCTTCTTCCCTGATGCTTTCCAAATGTCCCTCACCCTCACATATCAAGAACTAGATATACTTGATAATTAACCTTGTGATAGAACCTTAACTTTCATTTTTAAGGCCTCCAACTCTTGCTTATCACATCCTCTTCCAGTCAGCATTGCTCTATGTATCTGTTCACAGATACAATGGGGAGAGTGAGTAGCAGAAAATACTCAAGTGGATCACCTACATTCCAAATACATTTATTCCTGCCCTGTTGTGAAATCCAGTCCTACCTTCTCCTACAGATCAGGATCAGTGACACTTTCCGGATGATGATTCCTCTTCTTACTTCCTGGTACCTAGGAACAAGGTGTCCAAAGTGCACTGGCAGCCTACTAATGTACAGTGCAGCAGAAACTTTACTGTGTTCCCTGGCAAAAGGGTAACTATCGAGCCCAAGGCTTCAGGGACAGGAGCACAAAATCTCCTAGTGGGTCACTGGAAGTGATGGTGCTGCTATCACTTCTACTTCCCCTTTGATTACCAGATCCATGTATTCTTTCTACAGGGGATACAGAAATGTATAGACGCCTCTCACTTCATGCATATACTGCAATCCGAAGGGTAGTAGCCATCCTTTCATGCTGTTGCCCCTCACCTGGTGCTTTAGCTATGCTAACAAAAGGCTTTTCTATGAGTGTATGAGACTGACTGCTTCAGCATGGTGGAGAATATAATACAATCAGTGGATCCCATGATTGTTGTCTCTCTCCTGAAACCCCTTCACGCCAAGTTACTCTGCTGGTCAAATGCTGTGATGTGTGGGATCTATGCTTGTGGACCATGCCTTCTGGATAGCAGTGGTGGCTGAAGCTCAATAGGAGAGGCAATTCTGTACCTAGAATAGGTATCTCTCTTTAGGAATACAACATGCTGACTCTTCCTGGATAGAAAGGGTCCAGTACAGTCGATTTGCCATTGAATGGCTGATTGGTCTTCTTTAACAGATCTTAATATTGGTCTCTGTTTCTGTAAAGTTGTATCAACCCTGGTAAGTCAGAGTCCATACTATTGGGATAAGACTAGCTTCCATCTCTGCCACTGAGTCCATTCTGTTCACATACCAATTGTGCTAATGTTGGGGTATTCTATGATGAATATTGACTAATGTCAACTGACCTAGTCATTATGTTTATTTTGTTGTTTAATGTATCCTTCATGGCAAATACTTCCTTGTGGATGTTGACATGCAAAACAAAAATCTTCACACCCATACCCTTATACATATATATATATGTATGTGTGTGTGTGTGTGTGTGTGTGTGTATATATATATGTATATATATATATATATATAATCTTTCTTTTCTTCCCCACTGTAATTCCAAGGCCACCCTTGAATATTGATGTAATGCAACCACCATCCATTTCTAGCTTACACAAAACCATACTCAAACGCAGATCTTTTCTCCTCCTTCAGCTGCTCCTGTGGTGTGAGATCTCCTCTATGGCCAAGTTGTGAGTTTGAGGAATAATGTTGGTGCAACTGTTGTGGAGCTTGCCATAATCTGCGTACTGTGTGTTCTTTCACCATTGATACTTTCAGGCACAAGCAGCAGAACTTCTTGTACTTCAACCCAAAACTGATGCAGAGCCCTTTCCTCCTTCAGATGTCACCTGAAGCTACCAGATTTCAATGACATCCAACATATGGGCTGGGGCAATATTTCTAGGTGTAGAATGTGTTGGATCCAAATCCAAAGGCCTATAAAATTCTGTTGTTCCTTCTATGTGGTAGGAGCCATAAGATACAGAAATTTTTCTTTTACTTCCTGAGTTATCTGGCATGCCCCTGACTGTTGGACCCCTAGACATTCCACTAAAGTACTGACCCCTAAATCTTCATAGAGTTAGTCTCCCATCCTCTGGAGCTCCTGTGTCTTAATAATATTTCCAGTGCCCTAAAATCTTTTTTCTTATCCCATCTAATTACCATAATGTTATGTTATCAGTGCAATAGATCACTATGCTGTCTGTCCTGTGGGATATCCAAGCATTCAATATTTCATTAGATTATATTATAATAGGGCCATGCAGTTTGCTTATACTTGAATAAAACTATAAATGAATATTCTTTTATATCCCATTTCAATATAAACTGTTCCTGATCCTTTTTTATTGGAATGGAAAAGAGCATAATTATAAAATCAGTGGCCATATACCATGTACCTGAGACCTTATTAATCTTCTCTAAAGTGACACCATGTTCAGCACAACAACTGGAACCAGTGATACTACTTAGTTAACCATGCATTAGTGCATAAGCTTCTACAAACTCTCCAAGCTTCTGCAGGGCAAGACTGGAATACTTAATATATGATATGATAAGAATCACAAATCCCTCATTATTTAGGGATTTGACCTTGTTATTCATATCTGTTTTTCCCACTTTGGATTCAATATTATTTTTGGCTTACTATCTTGGTCATGGGCATTTTCAGAGGTTTTCATTTAGTCTCCTTCCTATGATCTCTTACCTATAGGCCAGGGTCTAATGTGGAGGCTAGTCCAATTGCCAATTATATTAATTCTGATCATATCCGTAGGGGATGGTAGAAACAACACCACATACCCAATGCTGATTCAGAGCATATACACCCTTCTGGAGAATCTTACCCCAGCCCTGCAAAGTATTGCCACTTTGTTGGCACTGGTCTTCCAAAGGCCATTTCAGCATTCTATCATGCCAGCTGCTCCAGGATTGAGGGTAACATGATATGAACAGTGAATTCTATGAGCATAGGCCCATTGCCACATTTCTTTTGCTCTGGAGTTCCTTGATCAGAAGCAATGGTATGTGGGATACCGTAATAGGGGATAAGGCATTCTGTAAGTCCATAAGTAGTAGTTTTGGCAGTAGTTTCCTTCCCCAGATTGTGTTCAGGGAAGAAAAATCTGTATTCAGGGTGTCCACTGAAGTAGCAACAAAATACTGTCACTTCCATGGTGGAAGGGGTCCAATGTGATCAACCTGCCACCAAGTAGCTGGCTGAATATCCTGGAGAATGATTCCATACTGAGGACTCAGTGTTGGTTTCTGCTGCTGGTAAACTGGGCACTCAGCAGTGGTGGTAGCCAGATCAATCCTCATGAATGGAGATCTACTTTCTTGAGCCCATTCATAACCTCCATTCCTGCCTGATAGCACTTTATTCGTGAGTCCATTGGGTGATGACAGGGATAGGTAGGGAAGGAGGCTGACTGGTATTCACAGAATGAGTAATCCTATCCTCTTGGTTATTAAAATTCTCTTTTGCTGTGCTCATCCTTTGGTGACCATTCACATGACACATAAATATTTTCACGTTTTTTGACCACTCAGAGAGTCCTATCCAATATACTTCTTTCCTAAATTTTTTTGTCACCAATTTTCCAATTTTGTTCCTTCTAAGTTCCTGACCATCCAGCCAAACCACTGGGCACAGCCCCATGAAATGGTACATAATACGACGTATGATCCTTTCTCCTTCCAAGCAAAATGAACAACTAGGTGCACTGCCCGAAGTTCCACCCCCTGGGAGGTTTTTCTCTTAACTAATATCAAGGATGTCCCAGATAAGGACTGAAATGCTGCTGCTGTCCACTTTCAGGTAAGGCCTGCATATCATTTAAAGATTGCAGAGCTATCTGTAAACCAGACCTGAATTTTTTCCTCCTCTGTTAACTGATCATAAGGAATTTCCCATATAGCAATAGATTCAGGATGGGAGAGAAAAAGCTGTGTAGCAGTTATAGGGAATCTGTGCATTTGTACCTCTTCTTTATGTAGCTTACTTCTGTCTTCAGGGCCTGCTAAGGCCCAATCACATATATAGCACTTCAATTGATGGTGCATTGCTGCTGTGCATGTGAATTTTTATGGCTTAGTGGGTCAGATGCCACTCAGCTGATGATAGACAGCTCAGGTTTCATGGTGACTTGGTGATCCATGGTTCAAAGACTAACTAGTAAGCTAAGAGCTTTTTCTGAGAAGGAAAGTAGTAATCTGCAGAGATTGGCGGGGTTTTGCTAAAATTTCCTAAATGCATACACCTACAAGGGTCTGTCAAAGGCTCTAAACAGCATCCCTAGCTGCCACCAACACTTCAAGCACCACTGGATCTGCTAGATTATATGGCCCAAGCAGCAGTGCACCTTGCACAGTAGCCTGGATCTGTTGCAGAGCCTTCTCCTATTCTGTGTCCCAAGCAAAAACTATCAGCTCTTAGGATCACTCAGTAAATGGACAAGAATAAAACACCTAAATGAAGAATATGTGGCCTCTAACATCCAAAGAGGCCCACTAGGCATTGTGCCTATTTGGCCATAGGTGGAGTCAGATGCGACAATGTATCCTTTACCTTAGAAGTGATATTTTCACATGCCTCACACCATTGGAACCTTAGAAATTCCACCAAGGTAGAAGTCCCCTGAATTTTTGTTAGATTTATTTCTCACCCTCTAACATGAAAATGTCTTACCAATAACTATAGACCAGTTGCTGTGTCTTGCTCTTCAGGTCCAATCAGCATAATGCCATCAGTGTGACATCTTTTGGAAAGGAAAGATAACCAAGATTCCTGAGAAGAAAAGTATGACATAGGCCTGAAAAGTTGGTATACTTGTGAGGTAGAAAGGGAAGTTGTACTGCTAGCCAGCTGAAAGAAACTGCTTCTGGTATACCATATTAGAAAGAATGGCAAAAAGGAATTTGCCAGATCAATAGCTACATACTGGGTACCAGGGGATATGTTAACGTGCTTGAAGCCACATCTGGTATAGCAGCTTAATTGCAGTCATCACCTTGCTATGTCTACTCTCAGCCACTGTCATTCTCCTAGTTCCATCTGTCTTTTGCACAGGCTAAATAGGGAAGTTGAGTGGATATGCAGTAGATATCAACACCCTAGCATCCTTCAACTCTTTGACGGTGGCACTAATATCTGCAATTATTCCAGGAATGCAATATTGGTTCACTATTTTCCTAACTAGAGGCAGTTCTAGTGGCTTCCACTTGGCCTTTCCCACCACAATAGCTCCGAATCCATAGGTAAAGGAACCAATGTAAGAAATCTGCCAGATGATGAGTATATCTATTTCAACTATACATTCTGGAACAGGGGAAATAACCACAGAATGGGTTGGAGGACCCACTGGACCCACTGTAAGATGCACGTGAATTAAAAATCTATTAATCTCCTGAGTTCGATAAGACTCTGCTCTCACTGGTGAGCCATAGTGATGTTTTGGGTTTCCTGGAATTAGTGTCAGTTCAGATCCAGGGTCCAGTAATTCCTGAAAGCTCTGATTGTTTCCATTTCCCCAACGCACAGTTACCCTGATAAAAAGTCCCATTGGGGAAGGCTAGAAGAAAGGTTAACATTACAAATTTTGGGTACTGTCCTGGGATTCTAACTCCAGGAGATCCAACTTTCCTTCATTCAAAGAGTTCTGGATCTGTAAACTAACTCAAGTCTGTTAATTGATGGAAGGACTGTGACTCTCTGTTTTTATGATTCAGATACTCCTGGTACTTAAATCTGTATTAGCCAGGGTTTTCTAGAGAAACGAAATCAACAGAGTATAATATATATTACAAGGAATCGGCTCATGTAACTATGGAAACTGAAAAATTCTTTGATCTGCCATCTGCAAACTAAATACCCAGAAGAGGTGGTGGTTCAAAGGCCTGAGAGCCAAAAGCCAATGGTGTAGACTCCAGTCCAAGTCTGAAAGCCTGGGAGCCTCAGAATCTCTGAGGGTAAAATATTGAAATTCCAGCTCAGCAGTCCATTTAAACTTTCTGACTTTTTATTCTAGTCAGGCCTTCAACAGAGTATATGATGCTCACCCACATTGGGGAGGGCTGTCTGCTTTACTCACTTCACGAATTCAAGTACTAATGTCTTCCAAAATACATTCACAAACATAAAAACACTCAGAAATAATGTTAAACCAGATATCTGAACACTTCTTGTCCCAATCACCACAGCACAGAAAAATCAACCATCAGAGTTACCATCTCCCCCAGATTTCAAAGAGCCACCACCATAACAGCCCATTTGCCTCATCCTCTGGAAACTTTTCTAGAACATCAAATCTCATATTCTGAGAAAGTGCCCCCAAATCAATGAATTATGACATCCATTTGTATATTTTACCCCCTTGTTCAAGCTATCTAAAAATCCACTCCAAGCGATATTTCCTGTCTCTTGCTTGCATATTCTTGCAATCCTTTCAGTGTATAATCTCTTTCAAGCTCATAATATCCCCAGTCATGATACTGATTTTCAGCCTGAGAGCCAAGAAAGGAGTTTGGAAGAGCCTTTGGGCTGATGGTGGTCATTTCTTCCTAGACCTTTGTAGTGTCTTTTAACACAGCAGACATACTAACTCTTACTAGGGAAATGTGGGTCCACCTCTGCAAGCCCAGAAGGTTCATGGGGGTCTGCAACATGCTCAGAGGCCTCCATTTAGTTGACCCATTCCAAGTTTTCAAGCCCCAAGTTTTCCATACTAGACTACTGGCCTTGGCATTGGCTAAGCACTCAAAAAGAGTCATATTTCTCAATCTATTGTATTGCTACCCTGCTGTTCCTGCCTCTCAGTTCTTCTCCTTCCTACAAGAGACGTCTGCTTTCTAAGTTATCAAAGACAACTTCTGACTTTCACACTTTTCCATTAACTGCCTGCTAATGACCCTTAGTTCTCATTAGCCATCATCAGGTGGTTAATACAACTTAGTAGTCAACTAACTCCACTCTCTTTGTAGGCATCTTTTACACCATTATATTTGAAATGCCCAAATAGCCACACCTGCAAAAGCATTCCCTCCATATTAACATTTGCCAAGCTGCCAGTAGTAAAATTTTTAGCAATTGGGGTCCTACTTAAGCAAGAGATTCTCATGCCCCACCTACCAACCAGGATGGTGTTCTCTTTGCCTGTTGCATGATGAGTGAGCTAGTCCCAAATTTCCATCTTAATATCTGTTTCCTCAGTTCCACTTGTGTTAGTCTGGGTTCTCCCAAAAGCAGATGCCAGGACAGGATCAGATGTGCAAGAACTTTACTGGGGAATGTGCTAGTAAGAGAAAATGGGAGGGAACTAGAGACTGTGAGAGCCATTAAACTCTGATGAGTCTGATCGCTGTCAAGGAGAGAGGAAAGGAAGAGTCATAGCCTACAGTGAAATTCTAAAAAAAGTTTCAGCAAGGCCAAATCTTTAAGCCAAAATTACCCATCAGAGGAGCCCCAAGTCTCAGAATAGTCCTGCCTTATACACCTTCTACGTTCTGTCACTGGCTGGGAGCAATGCTGGAGAAGCATAGCCTCAACATGAATGTGATGTGGTAATGACTTTCAGATTATGGCAGCTAGGGCCAGCAGTCAATTATGCAATCCTCCCTAGGAAGTCTGAGAGGTGTATTTTTATGGCAGCCACATATTTCTACCACTTATGCTGAGACATTTCTTAACAATGACACAGACATTTTATTTTTGTCTAATAGAAGAGAGTTTTTGAAACTGTATTGAGCTACTGACACAGACATGTTTCACCCTATTGGTTTAGTAAGCAGTGAATAGCATCTACAGCAACCAGCACTGATGAAAGAATAATATGAAACACATGATGAGAGGAGTAAAAAACAATGATTCCTCAGGTTAAAAAGATGGAAGTAGCATATCTATA
This sequence comes from Acinonyx jubatus, assembly GCF_027475565.1. Classification (NCBI taxonomy): domain Eukaryota; kingdom Metazoa; phylum Chordata; class Mammalia; order Carnivora; family Felidae; genus Acinonyx; species Acinonyx jubatus. The sequence continues at coordinate 89,475,437 of NC_069385.1, read as the reverse complement.
TGTAAATGAAGCACTGAATAATGTGAATGGACAGTAAATTTTGCTAATAGAGTTACTGACATTTCTAAGTGCAGTTTTTCTCCTTCATTCATCAGGTCATGGTATCCAAGATAAAAGTTTAAAAGGAGTCAAAACCATTATGCATACTATATTAACAGTTTAGTTAATCTCTAATTTGAGTTATCTCTAGCCATCTAAATAACCAAAGTAAGTCATGACTCATGAGAAAGTTTGTATTTTCCAAAATTAGCTCTACTTAATTTGAAAAGAAAAAAAAATAGAATTTCCATACTACAATCAAAGAGTTTCTGTGTCAGTTCATGTTGCATAAAACATAAAGCTTGCATTAAAAATATTTCATTTGAGGGGCGCCTGGGTGGCGCTGTCGGTTAAGCGTCCGACTTCAGCCAGGTCACGATCTCGTGGTCCGTGAGTTCGAGCCCCGCGTCAGGCTCTGGGCTGATGGCTCGGAGCCTGGAGCCTGTTTCCGATTCTGTGTCTCCCTCTCTCTCTGCCCCTCCCCCGTTCATGCTCTGTCTCTCTCTGTCCCAAAAATAAATAAACGTTAAAAAAAAAAATTTAAAAATATTTCATTTGCAAATAGGAAACAGAGTTTGTCCTGCATGAAATCCATTTTCACCTATAGGTCCTATGGAACCCTGCCAAGACACTAATATTCTGCTCACATTGTAGGTTTTTTTTCTTTTTCCTTTTTTTTCTTTTTTTTTTCTTTTCTTTCTTTTTTTTTTAAATGAATGCTAAAGAGTCAATGAGCCCATTTGCCATGTAGAGAACAAAAATAAAAAAATAAAAATAGATGCCTCAGTAACAGATATAGAATGAACAAGCACATATTTAGCTAAGAACTCAGGTATCTCTGAAAATATGTCAAAACTGACTTTCACAATTTGATCCCAACCTCACATCAATTATCTGAAATTCAGAGGGGATGCCCATTTCTATGACAATACTATATTCAAATAATGGTATTAAGATGATGTGGTTTTGTTCTACATCTGGGCACAGTATATCTGCTATTGCATAAGGACAATAATTTTATTCACTCATAAGCCATTTAAATAACAAATGAGGTATATATCGTTTGTGTGATTTGTTTGTTTATTTCAGCAGTATGCCACACAAGGCTTATGACCACAGAAAACCCAGGAATGGATTTAAGTACAGGTCATTCGTGTCACATAGAAAATGAGATCTGGGTGCTGTAAATTAGATGTCTGTATGGTGATTTGATGCATGCATGTAAACTCTCAATGGTCATTTGGGTTCACTATCTTCTATTTCAGGGTCACTACGAGGAAGGTCACTTTTCTCTACTGCAACTGATAACAAATGAAATGTATTATATACTTAATACATGTTTGCATTTACCTTTGTAGAAGGAAATGAAATGGGGTTACATTACAGTAATATGAAGAGTTTGAAAGTATAAAATTTAAAGCAAATACTAAATTTTTCTAGTCCCCCTATATACTACTATAATAAGACCAGAACTGAGTCTGGTTTCTCAGCAGAGGGTGATTAATATCTGTGCCTTAAATTATTCTATACCTGTAACAAGAAAAATATTCAAAGGTGAAGTAAAAGGTTACTCATAGAATTAAAAATATTAATATATCTTTTTATAGATTAAATTAAAATTATAGACATATCAATCAATATATAGACAAATATAAATATGATTTTAGACATATTCATAAAAGCTTTGTTTTAAAAATTACATTTTTACAGTAAAATTCTCCTTGGACTGAAACTTGGCTCACAGGATTTCAGTACAGATGGGAAATACATTTTTAAGTTATATATATAAAAAATAAAGCATTCTTTAGAAAAGAGTTGAAAATGAAAGATGTTTATAATTTTAGGATGCTTTCTGTTAATTCTTTTTGAAGGTGATTCAACATCTTAACATTTTGGTTCTTAATTCAGAATGTGGTTTCTCCGTAGGCAAATTTGAATGGAGTGTAGGGACAATTATTCAGGTAATGAAGATAAATAAACTCGTTCTAAATGAAAGTGGGTTTATTGGTTCAAATTATCCAGACTGGGTGGATAAATTAATTGAATTAGTTAGTGAATTGCTCAACACTTCACTTTGAATGTGTGGATACAACTTGAATAATACTGTAATGGGATAATTAAATGATAACCACATAAATATGTGTGCCTCAATACAAAGAAATTTTAAAGTGAGTGAAGTTGCAATAGTTTTCAATAAATGAGTGATTCAAGTGAAAATAAAAGTCTATATGTCTTATCTTAATAAAATTTAATTACAAACAAATTTTACCAAATGTTTACTTTCCTTTAACCCAAAATATAACAAAATGAGTACACCCAAGGAATGATAAATATGCTTTCAACATTACAGAATATCGTAAGACTAAAAGGCTCTATCCAGGTAATAAAGCTTTGTTCTAAATATAAACTTAAATATCACATTTTTATGGCTCTGAAAGCATTTTTCTCACACTAACATTTAAAAGGAAGACTCAGCCATTTTTCTTAGCCAACTATATTTCCCCTCAGACAGCAGACCCACCATTGCCAACTCTTAAAATCATTGGAGTTTCCAAGGGAGAGGACAGCAATTCAGTTTGAGTCTTTCCTCTGTTACTTACTCATATATGAAATTAAAGTAGCTTCATTTACTTTATTTGTGAATATTATATGAGCTTATATATAAAGAAGTAGTTTTAAACTATATTAATCTTAAAAAAATTTTTTTTACATTTATTTATTTTTGAGAGACAGAGAGAGACAGAGTGCCAGTGCAGGAGGGGTAGAGAGAGAGGGAGACACAGAATCTGAAGCAGGTTCCAGACCCTGAGCTGTCAGCACAGAGCACAAAGCAGGGCTCAAACCCACAAACTGTGAGATCACCACCTGGGCCAAAATCGGTCGCTTAACCAACTAAGCCACCCAGCCACCCCTAAACTATATTATTTTTTAAAAATGATATTAAGAAGGGGAGCCTGGGTGGCTCAGTCAGTTAAGTGTCTGACTTCAGCTCAGGTCATGATCTCACAGTTTGTGAGTTCCAGCCCTGTGTAGGGCTCTGTGCTGATAGCTCAGAGCCTGGAGCCTGCTTCAGATTCTGAGTCTCATTCTCTCTGCCCCTCCCCCACTCACACTCGGTCTCTCTCTCTCTCTCTCTCTCTCTCTCTCTCTCAAAAAATAAACATTTAAGAAAAACATTTTTAATGATGTAAGAAAATGATAGTAAGTGAAGAAAACACAAATCTCCGTTGGAAACAGGAACTGTTCAAGAAATTTCAAAATATGAAAACATATATTTTTAAAGATAGTTTTAGGAGTTTCTGGGTGCCTTAGTCAGTTAAGCCTCCCACTCTTGGTTTTGACTCAGGTCATGATCTCACGGTTTCTGGGTTCGAGGCTCATGTCAGGCTCTTCACTGACAGTACAGAGCCTACTTGGGATTTTCTTTCTCTCTCTCTCTCCCTCTCTCTCTGCCACTCCCTTACTTGTGTGCTCTCTCTCTCAAAATAAAGTAATTAATTAAAAAATAATAAAAATTCAAAAGGTATATTTAATTTCTACTGTTTTATATTCAAAAATGTTCTTGTTGAAGACAAGGAATTAAATATATAGAAATGTAAAATCTGAAACATACAGCTATTGAAAATAAATAAGAAACAAATAAATATAAATAATAAATATAAAATATGTATATAATATATAATTATATAATATATGATAATTATATAAGTAATATTGTATAATATAATTCTATTAATAGTGTATAATATATAATATATTTAATGCAAATATTATACAATAAATAAAGATTATATAATTATATAACAAAATATGATATAGAATATAACAATCTTATATATTAATATATAAATAATTAATAAAATAATCATAAGATCAATGAAGAAAATTACTAGTTGTATGGTTTGTTTTTCTCTCTGTCTGTAAATAAATGGAGAAACCTGCCATGCTGGAAGAAATACAACCTAACATGGAGTGGAAAGAAGAAATAGAAATAATTCCTTGGTAACAAACAAGATTTGATTCAATAAATTGCTATTGAACATGTACTAGAGTGCAAGTAATATTCTGTATATTTATAAAGAAACTCTGAGGAAATATCACCTATTTGAATATAAACAAAGTTTGCTTTCAGGACTTCAAGCCAAATGTTATCAAATCCTTTGTATCTCTTCTAGTAGCCCCTTGAGTCTTCCTCATTATCCAGAGAGCTCCTAGGTCAGTATAGGTTGAGTTTAGATGATGTTAGCATCTTTGGGTATGAATAAAGCACATATTTTTGAGACTTCTAAGTAAAGTGTCATAGGGAGCATTGCTTTGAGACAAGATACATAATCTTGAGGTTATAAATAAAAGGAAAAGAAAAGAAAAAGAAGTAAAAGGAAAGGAGTGATCTAAGAATAAGTTATTATCTTCTGACCAAGAGATACTTAATGTTTCCCTCCACTTAATTAAACTTTAGATATTTTGTTGGCTGACTATAAGGCCCTGTCCCCCCTTTCTTAGAACGTTTACTTTAGTAAAATTGCAACTGTAATCCTTTCTCTTTCCCTTTGAGATGGATATCTTCTATAACTCAGGATTGTCTTTCTCAAGGACCTGAGAGCTATCCCTTTGAAATGTATTCATCAAGAAAGATTGTGCTCCCCCCCCACCCCCATACCTAGCCCTGCCTCCCAGTCTCTGTGGAAGTGTTGGAGCCTAACTTGAAACAATGAACAAACACAGATGACCTAATCACATTGACCAAACCAGCCCATCATCCTGAAGTACTTTTCCACTAGCTCACACAGCACTTAAGAACTCTCCTGCCTTTTGTTTCAGAGGAGTTAACTTTAGTCCTTCCCCCCCTCCCCATTGCAATACAATAGTCTTGAATAACACCTTTCTTGCCTGTTTAACTGGTCCCAAGCAATTTTTTTTTTTTAACATTGGGTAAAGACTGCTATAAAAACAACCACCTCCTCTCCTCTGTCTCAGTCAATGAAAAAAAAAAAAAAAAAAAGAAAGAAAAAAACAGTTTAAATCAGTTAAATAAAATTGAGGATGTAGAGAAAACACAGGCAACATTCCTTGTTCTCACCAAATGATTTTTATTTGCTTTGTAATTCGGTGTAACTCAGCAGTCTCTTGTAGGTAGAGGACTGTTGAGAAACTAAGTATTGAATCTAATGCTTCTTTTTCTTTGTATATACATATATATTTACATAACCAACAAAACAACATCCTACTGAGAGAGTGGAAAGAATAAAACTCTGGGCTAGTTCACTAAAGGTTTAAGAGATACTATTCAGTGTTTGATGGCTAACTTTTAAGTAGTTTTTAGACACTGGCTGGCAGCGATGCATACAGATGTGCTCTGCATCTAATTATTTGGTACACAGACTACCACTGAGAGAAATTTCCCAATGTTAATAACTTCAATTCAAACTCTACAAAAAAAAATTTTGTTGCTTTTCCTGGAAATGTTATATGCTAAAAGGAAGATTAGCTTCTAGGAAGATAGGAAGAGATAAAAATGAGATTTGCAGTATAAAACTTGTTAAAAGAAGGGATAACATCAGAGGAAATAGCAAATGATAATGGATACATTTCTAAGTAGAAGACCTAATTGTTTTATACATTTTTCTGATTATAAAACAGATTTTGCTTATGCTGTTTGTAGAAGATCTGGAATATATAGAAAACACTAAGAAAAAAAAGAATTGTCATTGACACATTATTTAGCACACAGATACTATACAATTATTACCAGTTCTTCTGTTAAATTCTGTGGATTCTATGATAGATGGTTATAGATTTATAATCCTTGACATCAGGTGCTTGCATATAGCAGAGGCAATAACCAGATTAATATATAGAATACAACATGATAATTGTAATGTATTGGATTCTAGGTAGGATTTTTTGGGGAGATGAATCTCAAATTTTTACAATATAGGTAAGCAGTTGACCAGATAGACAGGGAACAAAGTAAAAACATTTTAAAATTTTAGCTGCATTCTGATTTTCTAATTTTAGTTATCTTACATAACTCTTTTTTAAAATATTTTTTAACGTTTATTTATTTTTGAAAGAGACAGACAGAGTGCGAACGGTAGAGAGGCAGAGAGAGAGGGACACACAGAATCTGAAGCAGTCTCCAGGCTCTGAGCTGTCAGCACAGAACCTGACGTAGGGCTCAAGCCCACAAATTGTGAGATCATGACATGAGCCAAAGTCAGACATTAACCAACTGAGCCACTCAGGTGCCTCATGTTATCTTACATAACTTTTATATGATTTGCCCACCAAGGCAATGCACATGTACTTCAATATAATGCAATAAAAATGATAAACACATGTAAAATCTATAATAAATAAAAATATCAATATGGTCAAATTCAATGTAGATGAATCATATACTGTTCAGATGTACAAGAAATGAAACTTTTTATCTTTCTGTAACTTCAACCTTTTGTGATGCCTTCCTAGTTTTTGTTATTTGGAACAATGAAACAAGATGGAAAGATAATAAACTAATCAACTAAATTAGTGTCCCTTATTTTAAACATTCTTTTAAGGGGAAAATATTAACTTAGTTCATAATTCCAGTCCCTAAGAAGAGAGTTTTATTTTACTAAAATGTAATTTCTTTCTTTCCTTCTCCTTTATTCAGAGGTAGAATATGGGTATACAGTGAAGATTATTTAATGTCATGATTTTAAGGAGTTCTGTGGTATACATGTTGTATTGAGGTTCTTGGTGGCCTTCCCTGATACATTCTTCATTTAGTCAGACCACTGAGTCCCATGAGTTTCTGCTGAGATATAATAGATCCCATGATGCTTCTATGATGTGAGAACACTGCAACCAGAAGAGGGCCCTCACTAAACTCAACCACGTTGGCACTCTGCTCTTGGACCTCCAGCCTCCATGACTGTGTGAAATACATTTCTGTTGTTTATAGGCCATTGATTTTATAATAGTTCGCTATAGCAGCCCAAATGGACTGAGACACCAGGGAAGGGTGTAAGATCAGTAAAATCAATGTTGGAAAATAATTCAATCAAACCAAATGTGGGAAAATGTAGTAGAGAATCAGAAACCAGATTGCTGAGATTGATAGAAAATAAATAAAGCTCAGAATGTATTGGACACTCTGATATGCTAACCAGATCCACAGCTGCCCCAGGAATGAAAGATTATTCTTCCCAACTCTTGGTAGTGCTGATGAAAGATGGGTCTCAGATGTCAGGCCTCTTTAGAGATTTCCAACATTGAAGAAAAATACTTTGCCCAAGTTCATACCTCCTTCCAAGGACAATATGTATCCAGTGACTGATTCATGTTGGGTATGATGCCATAAACTATTTGCCCAAAGTAGATCAACTCTAAAATTCTATCCCAACTTCAGAGCTTCCAATGGAATGGGCTGAGAACATAGAAGTTTGTTGCTTAAGCTATATAGGAGAAAGTAATTAAAGATGGCTGAATAAGCTGAGGACTTTTGCCCCAACAAGAATTCATTAACCACTCTATTGTTTCCAGACCTGAGCTGGTTTTACACTTGAAACATACTGAATGAGAATCGAGGTTTTTAGAAATAAAGACTCTGAAATACTATAGCAAGTGTACATGGTTATGCTTCCCCAATCTTTACCCAAAGTGGTCTACAACTATTTATATAGATAACGGCACACTTGAACAAGGGATTGTACAAGTGGAGAATTTTTGGGCACAGTGTCCTATTTTACACCTATATCTAGAGACCAGGTATGTGTGTGTGTGTGTGTGTGTGTGTGTGTGTGTGTGTGTGTGTACTATAGGGCATTGTAGTGAGTGTAAATGTCTGAAAATATTCAAATGATATCATATTCTAGAGGAAATAGCAAAAATTAGTGCAAAAATTTACTGGAGTAAATGTTCCCTTTGTAACTTTGTTTACTTCACCAATTTTCCCCTACAAAAATCACACAAACCTTAGAAGATGAGAGTGGACTACCAGAGATTCAACCAAGAAGTAACACTCACTGTAGCCTTCATGACAGATGTGGTATCTTTGCTAAAGCAGATTAAATACCTCCTAAGGTACATGGTATGTAGGTACTGATAAAGCGAATGCATTCTTTCCTGTGGTGTGAAGGTAGAGAATCAGAACTACTTCACATTCACTCAAAATAAATAATAGTATATATTCATAGATTTTGCTGTGTTAATTCTTCTTCTCTGTTATAATATAATGTGGACTGTAACATATCTGGACTATTGAGATATCCCCCAGAACATCAAACATGGGTGAAACCAGTTGGTGATATATTAATATCATCATACATAGCAAAATGTGGCCAGCACATACAAAGCCTTGGCAAGTCACAGCATTCCAGTGAGTTGTGTATAAACATTGCAAAGATTCAGAGATGTAGCCCATCCATAATTTTTAGGAGTTCAGTGGTCTGAGTCATCCCAGGGCATTGCTTCTATAGTAAAGGACAAACCATTGTATTTTGTACCTCCTTCCCTAAGAGGAAAACACTGAATGGCAGGTTTCTTTGGGTTATGGAGACAGCATGTTGCACACTTGGAAATGTGCAATGCAGAACAAGAAGTTAGAGTTATTCTTGACCCAATAAGTTTTAAGTTCAGGTGAGCATAGCAACTATCTATTTAAGATGGAAGAAGCATATCTAGGATCAGAGGGCACAGGCAAGCTCCACAAACAAGTAGTCAAAAAACCCTATGTCATACACCACTCTTGCACAAGTACTGTCTCTCAATTCACACACCCACATGGGGGATACTTTATTACTATGGCAAAAAAAAAAAGCCCAGACTTGGATAATAGATAGATCAGCTCAATACATGTGTACTTAGCATAAATGGACAGCAATTGACAACAGTTTCATTCAGAAGGTTTCTTTAAAGACATTTGCAAGGGAAAATCTGCCCAATGGGCAGGATTTTGTCCTTATACACCTGTGTATCCATTCTGTGTTGCAAAATAAGTGACTCAAATTTAGAGTATATATGGATTCATGGACAATATCCAATAATTTTCCTGGTTGGTCAGTGATCCAGAAGGATAAAGATTAGAAATAAGGATCAAAGAAATACAAGGCAAGGAGTGCTTGGGTAGTTCAGTTAGTTAAGCAGCCAGCTCTGATTTCAGCTCAGGTCATGATCTCATGGTTTGGTTCATGACTTTGATCCCTGCATTGGACCCTTTGCTGACAGCATGGAGCCTGTTTGGGATTCTCTCTCTCCCTCTCTTTCTGCCTCTGTCTCTCTGTCTCTCTCTGTCTCTGTCTCTGTCTCTCTCTCTCTCTCTCTCTCTGTCTTTCTCTCAAATAAATAAAAGTTTAAAAAAAATGTAAGGGGCACCTGGGTGGCTTAGTTGATTAAACATCTGACTTCGACTCAGGTCATGATCTCATAGTTCCTGAGTTCGTGCATTGCACTGGGCTCTGTGCTGACAGTTCAGAGCCTGGAGCCTTCTTCAAATTTTGTGTCTCTCTCCCTCTTTGCCTCTCCCCCCTTGTGCTTTCTCTCTCTCTCTTTCTCTCTCAAATAAACATTATTTTTTTTAATTAAAAAAGAAATTCAAGGCAAAAGCATGTGGTAGGATATATAGGAGTAAGCATAATGTGTGAAGATCTTTGTATTACATGGTAACATGTAATATGCACTTTAAATATACACACATTGTGTGGTGTCCCCAGTAGGTAGAATATTTTGCTTGAACATACAAGGGCCAAGCACAGGTGTGGTTCCTTTTACTACCACTGCCAATGACCCACTTAGAGAATTTGTGCTTTCTATTTAGGCTTTGTGAGTTCAGAAGTTCTGGTTCCTGGTAGATTATGTCCACTAGGGACACTGCAAGAATACCTTTGAACAATAAGTCATAGCTACCACCTGAGAACCTTAGGATCTTCACAAGACATCATCAGGCAAGAGTACAATCTTGGTAAGGATAACTAAAGTGATGGAGGGGAAATTGGAGACAGGATTTTTGTTACATAGTGGACACAAGAGGAATATATATTATGTAGATAATTCACTTGTGTGTTTCTTAGTATTGTCTTGCCCAGGTGACAGCAAATAAACAAGGGTAGACACTGTGTCTTGAAAAGGACATGGTGCCCAAGGGCACAGATTATTGAAGGTTGAGGATTTGGAATATATCCCTAGAAAGGTCATTAGGGCCAACAGAGATGCTGTCTGAGGGGGTGTGGTATCTACAATGGATAGTAGATAATTACATAATTTACAACCTGTGACCAGCTACAGTAGCTGTTCACAACAACGAACACTGAGACGATAGTTCACTCAATTAAGCCTTATTTTTTAAAGTTCCCCCAGGAGGAGGAACCCTCTGGAGTCCTATTCGCACTACTTTCAGACCTGATAGAAGGTTTGTGGTGGAATCCATGATGCAGTGTCCTGAAAAAGGCCAGCACTAAAGTGGGGCAACGATGAACAAAGGGCACAATGTAAGGAGATACTCAGTCTCAAAGAAATACAAGTCAACACCTTCTTGAATTTCGTTCCTTTGGTACCCTACTCACCTCACCCTAGTCTCTGCCCTGGCTCAAATCCTTCTTTAGGAATAGAGGATTTATTTCCCCAGTTACTGGGGGAACTACCAGAACACAGTCTTCAACTGTCAACCATCATTAGGAACAGCTTTTGTTGAATCAAACTGCTTTACTCAAAGTCACAATTCTTATCAGTAGCATCCCATAACCCAAAACTGCTGGTCATGCAGAAATGTAAATGCCCACTGCCCTCTCCCTAACTCAAGACAAATCTGATGGGCCATCTCAGCATTAAAGCTTTCTGTGAGGTATCTGAGACCTTTACTGGGACCAAAACACAGCTCATTTTTTTTCCCTCTCCCTAAACCTACATTCCCCTGTCTCATAGGTGTTCATCTGAAGAGACCTCTTCAATTACCTTCCTGCACAGTAAGCTTTTTTCAGAGTCTGCTTCTTAGAGGAAATCAACTTGTGAAACTAATAATAAATAACAAATTATATTTTTGTTAATAAATTTCAGGCCTTTAATCTGGATAACAGTATTATTATTAAAGCATCCTACATAACGATCCACTTTATTTTATTCATTGTACTTACTATCTGTGTCAGTTTTGGTTGGAAAACCTCCATATAATTTTTCTTTTGTTTTTCCTTTCCTTTCGCCACCTTTCATTCTCTCTCTTTCTTTTTTTTTTTCATCTTCCACTTCTTTTTTTGAAGGTGGCCACATGCCACTCCCAGAGCAGAATAGGGGCTCTCTAATTGGAATTATAATTTCATAGCAGGTACAATCTACATTGTTCTAGTGCCTGGACATGCTCAGGGGGGAGGTTAAATTTAAGAGCTATTTAATTTGCATGCCTAGGTTAGACTTGAAAGTCTATAAGGACTTATTTATGAAAATCCTTCTTATTAAGGGCATTCCTCTCTTCTGCTAATATGTATGTACCCAAGATCTCTTGGCCTATTTCTTAAATAATTCTCATATCCCATTCTTCCAGAGTCCATGTAGACACCATAAATATTAGCCAAAGCAGAATAATTAGATGTAATTAAATTGACATGCTCTCCCCAAGGCCAAACTAGTTAGATAAAGATTCATTCTCTGGACTAAATAATTAAGAAAATGCTATATTCTCTTTAGACTAGGTGAGCTTGGAATACAGTCATGGCTTTGGGCAGATTTGTGGCTTGACTTCTCATCTTTTGGGTACAATCATTTGTATAACACGTACAGCATTACAGCCTATACAATTCCTATTCTCACCGCAAAAAATTCTGTCTGAAGACCATAAGAGAAGTTTACTAGATTATATCTGGATGATAAAATTGGGTTTGATGCACTTAAACTAAGTCTCCATTAATTGTTTACCTAATTGGATCTATGTCTTTCTATGCCTACAGCTCTGTTGACATTAGAAAAAAATATATATTTATATTGTAATTTGAAGTTAATATTTCTATAAATTATTATTTCAACTTGAATTTAGACAAATTATTTTGAAATAATTGGGGCAAGTAATTCCCTATTCAAACAGTTTGGATATTTTACCCAACTCATGACAAGATAATGATTATTTTTGTTGTTGCTAATTTTGTTAAACTGGTTTCTGAAATTTGTATTTTTCTACAGAAATTGAACATTAGGAAAGCCTTTTTGGAAAATACTGGGTTAATAAGATGGAGAGGGAGAGAAGGAGGGATATATTTGGTTAATTTATTTACTTGGATACATTTTTTTTTTAGTGATTGAGCAAATTAAACTGGCATTTTACCATCAATTTAGTGTCCATTAAATCAGCAATCAAGCCTATCACTATAATATAAAAAAATGTTGAATAATGTTTTATCTATCAATAAATTAAATTAATCTCATTGCACCAAGATATAATAAAAAGTCTTTTGGGTATTATTTTTCATAATGTTTTGAACATTACAAACATTTTTAAGAAATATAATTTTTTTACCTACTATGTTGTTTGGCAATCAGATTTTTAAAAGATTGGACTTGAGGTTTAGTGTGATATAGTTCTTATTTTAACTTTTTAGTGAAAAAATAATAAATATAGCTTCATGATTATATTTCGGGTAGAAATTCTCCTAAGATTGTAGGTACAAAGGAGATGAGTTCCAGGGAAAATAAAATTTCTGAGCCTTATTAATCAACCAGAAAAAGTGAAAACAGTTTAGTTATAGAGGTCCAGAATAGACATTTCACCTATGAAAAGTAATGCAGTCTAGACTCTGGATTTCTTAATTCAAATGTTGTAGCCATTATTTGAGTTTTCTCCTGTTTTTCAATTAGTGATAGATAGACTTACAGAGTTGGAGAAGCTGAGGTTTGGCTTAGTTGATCATGTGAAAAATTGGATATTCGCCGGTTGCCACTCTGAATTATCCTGACATTTGAAAAGTTTGTTCCAACCAAAAGTCATTTTGAGCAGGTGCAAAAACCTCTTATTTACCAGATAAATGAGATCTTTTTTTTCTCTCACCTTTTATTATACTCTAGTATATGTCTTTTAGATGCTACCAATTCTAATCAGTGATTTGACAAGGGAAGAAACTCAGTAAACCTGCTTACTATATGACAAAGCTAAAGGCTTTGTTACAGAGGGATTCCTGTCTATATTTCTAAGACTGCAAAAGTATGGCACTAGCATGAGAAAAACTTGCAGTGGAAAGGTCTTAGATCACAAGGAAATTGGCTTAACCTTTGTCTAGATGTTTTTTTTAGAATCTCACTAATATTCTAAGCTCTATAAGGATAGAGGTACTGTCTTTTTTTTGTTTAACGTTCCTTACTCATGTATCCTCAGTGCTTTGCAGAGTGACATATAGTAGATACTCAATAAATATATGTGAGGCAATGAATGTATAACCTCTTTAGATTTATTTTCAAAAGTTGAGTACTGTTTCAAAATTAGGTTTCAACTTACCTTTCCTTTATTCGACCCTTTCTCTGCATCATGTAATTTTTATTTTTTTTTAATTTTCTTTTAAATTTTTTAATGTGTATTCATTTTTGAGACAGACACAGAGACAGAGACAGAGAATGAGTGGGGGAGGGACAGAGAGAGAGGGAGACAGAATCTGAAGCAGGCTTCAGGCTTTGAGCTGTCAGCACAGAGCCCCAGAGGCCTAGGTGAGGCTCAAACCCAGGGACCACGAGATCATGACTTGAGCCAAAGTCAGACACTTAACTGACTGAGCCACCCAGCTGACCCTGCATCACATAATTTTTAGGGACAGTCACATGCATTTACCTATTAGGTTTCCCTGAAACACTGCAAGGAAGGATAATTTTCAGTTTAAGAGTAAAAACCTGAAGCACTTCTATATTATCTGGCAATTCCAAGTAATCATAGTCAGGATACAAAGTCTTTTAAATTGATGGTCCATAGTCAAATCATAATGGCTTCTAAAAGTAGTTTAGAAAATAAAGAATAGGAGTAGACCTATTCTTTTATTTTTCCTATTAAGGAAGTAATGAAGTAGTAAGAACAAGTTCAGATTAAGTTAACACAAAGAGCAAACCTTGGTGGGTTAGGTTCTGAAGTAGAGAAGAAGTGAAATGACTAACGTTGTCTATTGGACTTCATGCCATGTAAAAACTACTACCATCTAATACTCTAATAAAATTTAGTTTTCAAATTATGATTTTGCCATTGCCTAAAAATTAAAATAAGACACAAGAGAATCTGACTAATTCAAATATTCTTGGATTATAGTTTCAGTTATCTAATCTTCCACACAAAATGAAATGAGTATCATGAGTGTTTCTGACTCCAGCACAGACTCAGCTTGGCTGCAGTGTGGTCACTTGGCACGGATGCTATACCTCAAATGTAGGAGAATGTCATAATATTTAGCGAATAAGTTAGGCACAGATAAATGATGGAAATGCTACTATTGAGGGAAATAAGGTAAAGGGATTCTGATATCATAAAAACTACAAGAGGTAGAACCAAATATCCAAGAACTCTATTTTTTACATTAGTCATTCCAAACATTATGTAGAATCTTACCACAAATACCTTTCCATTTCAGGATCTGGATCCACTTCAGAAAATTAAAAAAATATATATCTATATATCCGTATCTATCTATATTTATATCTATATCTAGGAATCTAGGAATTGGCTGATATACATGATATACACCTGGTTGATTTTATAGATTTGGATTTTCCCACACATAGATGAATCACCATATGTTTATAGTTGGGCTGGACAGTCCCATTTTGCAACCCTTGTCCTGTTGTCACATCAAGTTTAGAATTTGTTACAGGTTTTTCATATTCAACAAAGTATTTTTTGTTATATAGTTGATTTTGGTAGACTTCCACTTTGTAAACTTCTGCGGTAGTCTTATCTACTAATGTGAGACACTTGTAAACTTAACAAAGCTCCCAAATTTTACAACTGGCCAAAACTGAAAGATAGATAAAAGGTTTTTTTTTTTTCCTCTAACTCTTTCTAGATACTACATTACTAATACCTCTCTTTCAAGAAGGGCGTGAAAGATTCTTAGTCGTGTTACGGTTTGTGTTCAGATGTGAGCAGTGGACTGTGTGCTTCTGTTCTCTGGGCCGCTGAGGGAAGTAGTTTATGTGGCAGGAAATATGCTGTACTAACCAGTGAGGGCACAGCCTGTGCCTTGGCATCTGAAATGAATGAGGCCACCAGGCTGAACAGTTAAGAGGGCCAGGAGCAAACATGAGGAATTATTGTTACGTGTATATGGAATTTGGGAAATAAGGTTTCAGTAGTCCTGTTGCAGAACCTATTAAGAACCTGGATGCTTAAAATCTGAATACTGTTGCCTCAGAAGTTTCATCTTTCACTGAATGGTGTAAGACTATTTATTTGTTTTTCCTGATTGCAATACTTTAAAAAATGTTAGAATAGATCTCTTAAGTAGTAATGTGCTAAAAATATAAACATCCAAGTTTAATGAGAAATAATACACTGAATTTGTTTCCTTAAAATGTTGAAGATAAATAACTTTCTCCAAATGCACCCCAACATTTATCATCCAACAGGGACACCCCTGATCACATGGAGAGCACGAGAAACAAAAATGTTAAAGTAACAATATTAGCATCTAATTCATGTTGAACATTATTTTAAGACAATAGTACTGAAACCAAACAGGATTTAATACAGGCATCTATAGAAGTTGCATATAGGGAAAGCATGACTTCTCATTGAGAGCAAATGACTGTTCTGATTAATTCTACTTGTTTTTGATTAAAAGTTTTTTAAGAGTTTACAAAATAAAAAGTGATGGCTATAAAGGTGTTAGATTCATGAACAGAATACTTTTACAAATAGTTGAATGATATACTTATATCCATATTATTACATAACTGAATAGCTTGATTTTGTATTTTGGAAGTTAATGCATTTAATGTCATCTTCAGGTTTTATTGTGATAATTATTGCAAAATAATTATATTCAACATTGAAGATATAATTATCTTTGTAATAATTATATGAATACACATTTTAGTAAAGCATATTGTCATGGTAAAAGCAATTATCCTACTAAGTTAAGAAACCTCTAGAGCAGAAAAGTGCTTGATATTGATTGTGGTTGGCTATATAATTCAAAATTGTATCTAAACAACTTTAATATTCTAACAATAAAAATTGATGTTTACAGCTGTCAAAAGTTATAAAAGTTGATATTTGCACAAAGAACTGAACTACAATATTTTGTGACACAGAAATCAAAATTAAATAGTCAGTTAGATAGTATATCACTTGTATTTCATAACCATCTCTCAGATTGTAGAAAACTATGGACATTTAAAAAACTATTTACTAATTGACGTAAATATCATGCAGTGGTAGTGATCCTATTCATACCCATCCATGTTGCATTTGAAACTTTATTATTTTAGTCTACTGGGTATATTATATTCAAATATTAGATTTAACCATTGATATTATTAGTCCTGGATTCTTTTATTTTTGAGTAGTGAGATTGCAAAAGTAGTTGATTGTAGTGATGTTAATATTGCTTTCCTCTAATTGTGCCATCAATTTTCAGCCAAGACTCTTGGGTCCTTATGGGCTCCAATACTATCATTAATAGCAAGAATTTAAGATTTTGCTGTAAAAACCACAGAAGGAATTAATTCATCTCTCTTTTTTTTTCAGAAAAAATATTTCAATTATATTTTATAATATTATATTTTAATTATTCTTCTCTACCTTCAGGGAAATAATTTTTAAGTGTAGATCATTTCTTTTTATACACTACATTTCTCTCATTCAAAAGGAGTTTCAGGGGCACTTGTTTGGCTCAGTTGGTTGAATGTCTGACTTCGGCTAAGGTCATGGATTCACAGTTCGTGAGTTGGAGCCCCACATTGGGCTCTATGCTGACAGCTCGGAGCCTGGAGCCTGCTTCAGATTCTGTGTCTCCCTCTCTATGTTTCTCCCACACTTTCTCTCTCTCTCTCTCAAAAATAAATACAGATTCTTATCAGTGATTTTCTAATACTGCCCTCCCTGACCAGTATATTCCATTGCATGCATACAGCCCAGAAGAGCCTCCAGGACCAACGATCATACCAATAGGAGGGTGATCCAACTAAAGCATCTGGCACCTACTGATACATAATTCTCCTTGTGTGTTCATCTGGATCCACTACACTCCATTAGTGAAGGCTGGACTATAATCAATAATATATGAACTACATGTTTGTATTCTGGAAACCCTAACAAAAATTGAAGAATGCATCCTGACTCAACAGAAACTCCACTCATCCACACCTGCTAGAATCCCATGCTGAGATGGGCATCAGTCCTGGATATTCCCCTTTGGCAGCACATTCTCTCACCATCTCAGAGACAATGAAAGATGAGCATTATGGGACAAATGCAACAGACTTTTCTCCTTTATTCATTCACTTAGCAATTTAGTCAACAAATTTTTATAAAGAACCTAAAAATGTCATTCACTGTACTAGAGCTAAGGATATATTGAATAAGACAGACTTGGATCCTACCCTTCATGCTTAGTGATAGAGTAAATAAACTAATAAATTCCCATAATGGAAAAGCTAAAAGAGTTGTAAGAAAGAATACAAATATCTCAGTGACCATTTTTGTGTGGGGTGGTGACCTCCCTAACATTGAGTGATGAGGTAAAGACTCTCTGACAAGGCAATGTTCAAACTGAAAAATGAAGGATGAAGTAGAACCAGGTATGCCATAGAAGAAGTGTGTTCTAGTACAGATTGGTCAGTGCAAAGGCTCTGAGGCTGAAAAGAGTTTGGAATTGTCAGAGAACTTAAAAATTCCTCTTAGACTGAGACATGACGTGTAAGGTGAGTTTATGACAGAAGATAGGGCCAGAGAATTAGACAAGGATATATGAAGCAGGATCCTATAAGCAATGGTAAGGATAGTGTGATGTGTAAGTAGAGAAGTAATATGAAATGATTTATATTTTTAAACATTCTTGATTACTGTGTGGAGAATTAATTGGGGGAAGAGAATAGACATGGGAGCTATAAAAATAATAGCATGAGCCTATTGCAGTGGCGTATTCCATTTGTCTAATATTGGAAAAGGAATCTAATCACTTTAAAACAAAACTGAGAATCCTTCTTTAATGTATTTATTTACATTCTTCCATTTAGAGACATGAATGGTCAGTTATATCTATCTATCATCTATCTATCTATCTATCTATCTATCTATCTAGTAGTATGTTAAAGTTGAAAATAATTCAGCTTCCACTTTTTTATTGATATAAAGAAAACCTTGTGAAAGATGGACATTAAAAATATAGCTGTTATTTTTTTCTATTGCAAAAGTTTTGTAATTCAAACACATCTGATTTATATTGATTTTAAATTTAGCACAGAGAAAACACTTACATGCTCTATAACATTGTTAAGCATCACAAATAAAATTAGAACATGAATTGTCATTGTTTTTCTAAGTTGTAAATTAGATGACTCACCATGTAGGAAAAATGGCTCCATGATGGTTGGCTAGTTTATAATTTGAATTCTAAGTTAGGCATTATGATGTGTTTCCTGTCAGAAAATTTGTGGTCTGGCATTAGATTATGTATTCTTATCTTGAGCTCAATTAAGCAACAAAGTACTGAGTTCATTTAGTAAATAAAATTCAAGAAACAGCAGCTGGCTTTCCCCCAAAGTATTGTGGTTTTATACTGTGCTGTATCTCTATCACTTATAAAACCTTCTATGTCATAACCTGCTCCTTACAGACCATGTAGTTCCAAAGTTTTCTCTTTTTAACATTTATACATTTCTTTGAATTGTATTTTACAAGTCCTATTTCATCTTAGAATAGAAACTTGAATAAACATGGGTAATCATGAAAAGTTGTTTTGTTGAAAGAAATGAGGTCCAGGGAAAACAGAGAGCTTTAATTAAAAATAATTGTATCTAATGAGTCCTAAGTGTCTAGATCAGGTTGTCATGAGAATGCCTCATGTTTATATACTGTTAATTTTTCAAGAGGGTATTGATTTCTCATAAAATTATGTGTTCCTCTGCTCCATGTTTCTATAGGTAAATATCTTCCTTCATGTACAGTCACAAATATTCATATCATTCCCACTGTATGCTATAGGCATTTAGATATGGTGCTGTTGAAAACTAGCAGAAACACTAGACCAGGCCCATGACCTCAAACATTCTTACTTTTGGTAGAAATAACTCTTTGTATGCATACAATATCAATATATGTGATTATTTTCTCACTGGAGTATAGGCTCCAGAAAAGCAGTGGCCATGTTTTTTTTTTTTTTTTTTTTTTTTTTTTTTTTTTACAACCCACTGAAACCCCAGATCAAAGTTTATAAGCAACACAAAATGGACATGTGAAAATGGGCTGGATGCTTAAGGAAAATAATTTGGAGAACCTGGAGTGAAAGAATGCATTTAAAGAATACATTTAAGAAAGTATATTGTAGAAACACATAACCTACTAAGAAATCAGTTAACAGGGGTTCTGTTATTTAAAATCTGAAATTAGAAGGGCACCTGGGTGGCTCAGATGTTTAGGTATCAGGCTCTTGATTAGGCTCAGGTCATGATCTCACCATTTCTGTAATCGAGCCCCTCACTATGCTCAGTGCTGACAGCCTAGAGCCTGCTTGGGACCCTCTCCTTTCCTTGCTTTCTGCCCCTTTCCCATTCATGAGCGCTCTCTCTCTCTCTCTCTCAAAACAAATAAA
The DNA here is from genome assembly GCF_027475565.1 of Acinonyx jubatus. Classification (NCBI taxonomy): domain Eukaryota; kingdom Metazoa; phylum Chordata; class Mammalia; order Carnivora; family Felidae; genus Acinonyx; species Acinonyx jubatus. The sequence continues at coordinate 89,455,653 of NC_069385.1, read as the reverse complement.
TAAACTTAAAAATATAAAATAAAATCTGAAATGAGAATGAATACAGTTGAAAATTCTCTGCTACAGATAGAAAGGCTATTATGTACAAGTCATTTTTTAAAATTCAAACTATCATGGAACAGGAACAGTGTCAATCATGCAAAAAAGAATAGAAAAATATCCACCAATGCATGAAGAAATTTTAAAAATAAAAAATAGTATTTTAAAAATAAAATAACAATACATTAACAGAACATTAAAAAGTCTCAATCACACCTGGGTAAAATTTTATGTAGATTTTCAGTGAAGAAAAAATGAAAATTGCTACTTGGATCCCAATATAAGGCATATATGCTTAGTTAAGAAAATTTTACATATAAACATTCTAGCGCTGACTTAAGACATTAATCTTTCTTTCATATACACATGCCTCTACTTAAGAAATCTCTCCAATTATTGTTCACATAGATATTTGTACCAACTGGAAGTTTGCTAGAAATATTCTTGGACCTAGAGAAAGTAACAGTACCTACTAATCAGCATTATCAGCAATATTCCAGACTTCAATGAAAAGTGACCTTCAACCACAGAGGCTCTTGACAGTGCTGGCAGGTAACATGGCTATTGGAAATCTGGGCTATGAGGCACCCATAAGTGCACAATGTGGACAGGGATATCTGATAGCCGGCAAAGAGCAGTGAAATGATGAGAGAAGCAAGCTGAGTGCATCAGCGTAAGAAGAAGTAATAATGATGCTGGGCTAGAATTAGCCTTGAGTTGATACTGTGTGGTCAGACACATCCCTCACCAGTTTGGATATCTGGGAAAGAAGAAAAGAAGAATTTGGTAAGCTGGTTAGTGCCCTTCCTGCTGCCTCTGTCTCCTAATTTCTGGTACCTATAAATATCTTACTTTACATGGCAAAAGGGAGTTTATTGATGTGATTAAATTAAGGATATTGAAATTGGGAGATTATTCTCAATTATCTGGGTGGGGCCAATATAATTACTAGAATTCTTATAAGAGGGGTTAGGAAGGTCATAAGTAAAGTCAGAAGATGAGATGTGATGATGAAAGCAGAAATCAGAGAGAGAGAGAAAGTGGATATGAAAATATTACACTGCAGGCTTTGTGGAAAGAAGTAGAGGCCATAAATTGAGGAATGTTAATGGCAATTCTAAACTGCAAAAGGCAAAGAAACAGATTCTCCTTCAGAGCCTCCAAAAGGAGTGAAACCATGCTGATCCATTTTGGACTTCTGACCTTCAGAATTATAAATTAAAAAAAAAATGTGTGTGTATTTTTTAAGCCACTAAATTTGTCATAACTTGTAACAACAATAGTAGGAAACTTAGAAGGATGCGGGGAAGAGTTTCTGTCTAATTTCTATGGAAGAAAGAAAAATCACTGTAAACTCATTATGTCTCCAAAGCTTAACTATCATGCAAGTCTTTTTAGCTAGTGGGGAGTAGGGTAGCAGAAACTGGGAGAACTTCTTCTCAGCTTAGAGTAAATCAAAGAGATAACAGAAGTCCACAGACTAATTTTAAAACATCAGATAATAGTAAATTCAAAAACAAAAAATTGAATGTGAGCTTAAAGTTGATTTGATACCAATGGAGTTTTAAAAGCTGACCTTTGGGGCGCCTGGGTGGCGCAGTCGGTTAAGCGTCCGACTTCAGCCAGGTCAGGATCTCGTGGTCCGTGAGTTCGAGCCCCGCGTCAGGCTCTGTGCTGACAGCTCAGAGCCTGGAGCCTGTTTCGGATTCTGTGTCTCCTTCTCTCTCTGACCCTCCCCCGTTCATGCTCTGTCTCTCTCTGTCCCAAAAATAAATAAACGTTGAAAAAAAAATTAAAAAAAAAAAAGCTGACCTTTGATATTTGCTATAGTTCTTAAAAACTTCAGGTGTTATCTTCTTAGAATACACAGAAATCTGTCAGTAAGCAGCACAATAATCACAGTTTTATAAGTGGACAAATAGAAGCCCATGCAGTAGAAGTCATTTGTCCAAATGTGTCCAAAGTCACAAAATGGCATTCTCCTGGCTCAAAATAAAAGGGTATTTCTAAAATACTATAACTCTCTCTGAAATTATTTTAAATTATTATATTTTTATAATGCAATGGATATGTTGCCAATAGGTAAGCATCAAGGGGATGTTAAATAAATGAATCATCTTAATGAGCATTAGCTAGAAAGAGTGTCTGATAGCGGATGAGTTTTGACTACTAGCGAATATAGTACAAAAAGAATGACACTTGGGTCTACTTTGAATGACACCATTAAGTTTACACGACGTATTCAGGGTAATACTTTGTTTTAATTTTTCTAAGATTTAACTGTGAGAATTATCTCAACCCATGAATGTTCTCTGCATTGCAGCTCTACCAGCCCCCAGACCATTCCTGATTGTCCCCTGGGACTTCACTGAAGATCTGAATCACCCTGGACGCTACCCAACCCATCTGCTTGGAGTCTGACATGCCAAAGAACACAAGACATCATGCTGTCCCGCGACTTTGCTCTCAGTATCTGATAAAAGCAAAACCAGAGCCCTCTGAATTGGCACCAGGACCTGAGAGTCTGTGCTGTCTTGTCAACCTATGAGTGGAGAAAAGGACCAAAGCATTTTCTTTGCAAAGCTTGAATCATTTATTTCAGGGATGCAAGAAAAGGCAAGGTATGTCAAGTTTACTTTAACATCTGAAACTGCAAAACTAACGTATTCACTTAATCGATGAATATTTATTGGCCAGACCCAATGCGAAATGCCTTACAATATTGTAAACAAAATAGACATGGTCCCTGACTTCCTATAGTTTTCAGTCTAGGCTAGGAGACAGTTAATAAACAGGTGAATGAACACACAAATACATAGTGACAACTTAGAAAAACAACCCAGAAAAATACTTAGACAGAATGCGTGGGGGTTTAAGAAACTACTTTAGCATAGATGGTCAGAAAGAACTATTCTGAGAGAAAGGTTGAAGTTGATACCTAGGATGGAAAGAAGAAACAAGTAGTCAAAACGTTGTGGAAGATGTTTCATACAGAGGGGTTAGCACTGGCAAAGTCCTGGAGAGGAAGGAACCTGGCTTCACACAGAATCTGCATGACTGGAGAACAGTGACAAAGAACGACAGTGATATGAGAACAGATCAGGGAGAAGGTAAGTAAGTTCCTGAGGGGATATTGGAGGAAATGCAAATCAACTCAGATTTATTCTAAATTCAGTGGAAAGTAGTGGACAGTTTTTAAGCACACTCTTTATCTAAAAAAGACACAAGGTTCTAATTAAAATTCACAAGAACTGTGAATAGTCCATGTGGAACCTGAGAAGTAGTGCCAGAAGGGGAAGCTAGCTTAGAAAGTATTTTTTATGTTTTTCATTGCTTAGTGAACTACCTAGCAATGAGTATTAAATACATATGTGACAAATGAGGTAAAGGAAGGAAGGGGGAAAGGAAAAGAGGAGGAAGGGAGAAAGGGAGAGAAGGAGGAGAACACAAAGAAAAGAGAAAATAAGTGGAGTTATTTCCAACCACAGATTAAAGGCTTTAATATAAAAGTTAAATTTGGACAGAGGCAGAGCAATAAGGCACTAAATCCTGAATTATTCACTGTCACAACAGAATAAAAAAGAGAGAATTTAAACTGATAAATGTAAACAAAAGAAATCCTATGTTTGTAAAACCATTGCAGAGAGATTGAACAGGATCTCCACAGTGAAATATTCATGCCCTGGCTTTAATATTTAATATGCATTCGATATTAATGGAAGTTATTTAACCTCATTGAATATTAGTTTCACCATTTATAAAATGAGGTCAATATTAGTACCTATCTTACTGAGTTTATATGAATAATACTAGATAATAATATTTGTAAAGTGCTTACTATAGTGGTAGGCATATAGAAAACATTGTAACAAAATAATGAAGATAGTAATGATGCTAAACATTGTGATAAAAAATGAAACCCTTATTTTCCTGATAAAAGAGGTATTCTTTTCACAGTAAAGAATGTTTAAATTGTGTCCTTAAGGCATAAAAATTCTAGGCATAATCCTAATGCACCTCCTTTTAAAGCATTTAGGCTTCTAGTTTTCAGCCATTCAACAAATATTTACTAAACAGTTAACAAATTCCAGATTCTGTGTTACGTATATCCTAACTTTAAGAATCTTGCAGTGTGGGAAAGAAACGTATACAGGAATGGTAACTGCACCATTGGTCTACAGAGTACAAACTAATGACATTATGGCAAGCCAAAAACACCTCCACATGGACAGAGGAGAAACAGCAACACAGATAGGGTCTGGGTGGTTAAATGGGGGAAGTAGGTGCTATAAGTCAGGGCCACATTTTTCTTTGAACCTAAGAGAAATAGAAAGGCATAGAAAGGATTTAAGAAGTGAAACTACACAAGCAGGCTTGCATTTTCAAAACCCTTTGGCTCTAAGGGAGATAGTATTGAAATTCTAGGTTAAGGGCGTGAGATATTGATGCTTTGAACTGGGGAGGTGGCCATGGGGACAGACAAAAGTTAGAGTTACAGAGTGAAGGAGAGGGAGAATCTGGATGAGCAACTGACAGGATGTTGTTACCTTTCTAAAAAGGGACAAATGTAGAGGAAAAACAGGTTAAGTGAGTACATGTTTGAATATTTTTTTGTTTCAGGTGCATGAGAGCTATCCAGGAGGATAGATCCAGTTGAATACACATGTCTAGAGCTCAGAGGGATGTCTAAGTAGCAGATATAATTTAGTGAGATCTAAACAGAGCTAAAAAAATTGCTTTTTAAAGTACAAAACAAAAAAGAAGTTGAAGCCACACTTGAGATGAGATCTGCCAACAAAGGGAATATAGAACTAAATGAAATCAGGGTTCAGATCTAAGCCCTGAGACCCATGAGTATTTAATGTTTTCATAGTTGAAATATTAGAAGAGGTGGAATGATAAAGGGACACTCAAAAAAGCTGTTATTGGAGGATGAGAAGATGGCAGTGAATGCCAATTCCTGGAAGTCCAAATGAATAAAATTTCTAAGCAGAGATGTCTGGTCACCAGTGGTAACTGCTGCTAAGGAAAACATAAATATGTTTATTGAATAGAAGAAGTTGAAGAAAATAAGGGGATAATTATTAGAACTTTAGATGGATAAAATAGCATGTACAAAAAGTATAATGATGTACAGTGACTACAGAGCTTTGTAAATGATTATAGCGTATTGGGTGGGAAAATAGGACCAGACGAAAGGAGAACAGGAAAATGACTTGTAAATACAGCAAGGAGCCCATGTGCCAACACAGTAGTTCTCCTCCATATCCAATATGAAACTGTTAAAGTTGGGATGTGTCACAATCAAGCTTGTATTTTAGAAAGACTACATTGATTATTCTGACAGTATTTTGGAAAATTGTCTCAGTGAGAAAGGAGGAGTTCTAAACCAACTTCCACAAATCAGGTGAGTAGTAAAAAGGATATGAAATGAGCCAAACATGTAAGAAAGGGACAGGAGGGGTCAGGTAGACAGTTGACACTTCTGCACTTGGGGAAGAACTGGATGAGAAGAATGAGACACAGGAAACAGCTATCAAGGATGAGCCTTCAGTTTAATGTGGTACAGTTGAGGATAGAACATCACCATTCACCAAGACAGGAAACCAGAGGAGAATACTGTTCATTCATTTAGTGAGCTGCCACAATGTTTACTGAGCTGCCACAATAGTCAAGGCACTGGAGATACAACAGTGAACAAAATAGACAAAATTACTAACCTAGGTTTATATACGACAGGCAAGAAGCGAAGTACTATTTCAGTTGTCTCAAATTGGTAAAATAAGATCTTTACTTTGGTAAAATCTCAAAATGAATGGCCCTTTAGGTGACATTTTGAGACTGAGGATTTGTCTTACATGAGTCAAAATTGCACCATGCGGTATATGGAATAATTACAAAGAAATCAACTTTAAACATATTTTTAATAACTGGCAAAATGTCTGAGTATTCTGAAACTACAACAGAAGTAACGCCTGCCTTAAATATACAGTGGATTCACTCTGCTCTGACCCTGCACAAACAGGTCGCTGAACAGCAATAGTGAAGTAGGGAGACTTCAACTTCACGTATTGTATTCATGCAAGAACTTACCACTTCATCTAGAGGCTCTCCCATTGCATTCCAGTTTCTTCTTGGTTCTTGATACTTTGTCTCTCATTTTACTTTTAAGTCTTTCCTTAGAACATTCTGTCAGCATTTGCTATCTCTTTTAATTTTTTTTTAATGTTTATTTATTTTTGGGAAAGAAAGAGAGCACGAACAGGGGAGGGGCAGAGAGAGAGAGGAAGACACAGAATCGGAAGCAGTCTTCAGGCTCTGAGCGGTGAACACAGAGCCCAACTTGGGGTTCCAACTCAGAAACTGTGAGATCATGACTTTAGCCCAAGTCAGACACTTAACCGAATGAGCCACCCAGGCACCCCCTGTCTTTTACTCCTCTTAATGCTAAGCCTCCTACATAATTTGAATTGCTTTCACCATTCCAACTCTTCCTACAATGAAAATACCCTGATTTTGCCATTTTAGGGCCAGATTTCAGGAATTCAAAGCTCCACTATCCTTAATCCTTAGCTGAGGAGACTTCAGGCGACTAATATCTGTATAAATCACAAAGGACATTTTCTTCTTAACTCCAGCACTGGTCAAATATTTATTAGCATAGTGGGTTTCATTTGACATCACCTAACTGAGTCATGATAAAGAGAATTTGGAAAGAAACCAAAGAGGAGTAATAAAAATGATTAACAACTGGAGAAATGGGCCCTGGGAGAAAAGGCTAAAGGAACCAGGTTAGTAAAGCCTACAGACATGAATGTTAGAGCTAGGGGCAGAGACTCAAACACTATAAATAGTGAAGAGGCTCTTGATAGTGACGAAGAGCAAGTATTCTTTCCAGGAAGTAACAGTGAGGATAGAGTTTAGAGCAAGGTGTTTGGCTTCAGAAAGGATGTCTTGATTTAATGGATTGTGAGGGTTAGGTCTCTTCTCTGTAGTTTCCTTGTGAGGCTGTGATCATTTTCTCATTAAGGACATTCATCTTTACTGACAATTCTGTCACAGTTGTTTAAGTAAAGGCAAAGGGGGTAAAGGGGGAAATCTAGGATATCTGGAATCTCTGAAAACATATTACAAAAGACTTTCATAGCCTGTGTATCTATAAATGCCCACAATATTTCACTAAATAGATGTGGTTTGACAATGGGCAAGGGAAGAAAACACTCCTTTGATTAAAAAATAATAATATTTCACTACATTTAAATATCTTGGCTTTAAATCGTCTTGAATCTATTACTATGCTACAAAGGTCATGAACTTCATAACTTTTAAAATGTCTCTCATGTCTTCATAAACTTTCGGAACAGTTCAGCTCGCATCAAGTGGCAGAATGTTTGGGAGGAGGCAAAAAAGGAAACCTTAAACTTGAAGTGTCTTTTCCTGGCTATGACATTATGAAACAACATTCAACCCATTTTATTTTGTCTTGCCCCTAGGTTTAAATTATGGGAATTTTATTATATTTAGTGACTACATTTAAAGAAAATACATCAATATGTTTGCAATCCCAAGTTCAGTTTTAGCAGCACTTATTAAAATACCTAAATAGTATTTGTGCACATCAAAGCTTAGAATTAACACTAAACATTTACTTACTGATTTTGGAACTCACTTTTTATTAATATTTGTGACTCATTGATGCCACTTCTTAACACAGAATTGCAGCTATTTTCAAGTGTTTCTAACAGACCAATTAATATTTTGACTTTTTTTTTTTTACCAAGTATTCCTATGGGAGTATTGCATGATACTAGGCTATAGAATCAGGGATTGAACAAATATTGAGTGCTCATATAATTCATTCCATGCTCAAATTCACCTCTGCTACATTAAACAGAACATAATAATACTGAAGGAAGCACTATGCAAAATTAGTTAGTCACAGAAATTCTGTGTGATGATATTATTGCCTCTTTTTGTAGTACTTCTGCCCATGTTACCACAATGTCATAAATCCATTAAGAATGTTAGTCTAGCTGCACAAGAGTCCTGTCACTAAAGAGCTATAAAAAAAGTACAAGTATGTTCCCTTTAAAACATTTAAGAAAAATATTTATAAAATGTAATTTCATAAAACTCTCCAATGCTTAACAATAGCACATCCATGAAAAATTATCCCCAATGTTATAACGTCTATTTTCTCTTGGATGAATATATATGGAAAAAAAAACAACAGTTATTATTTCACATAACAGTGTTTAAAATTCTTGGCAAACATTGGTAAATGGATGCTTGGTATTTATATGTGTATGTATATACACACACATACATATACACATATACATTTATACACACACACATATACTTAAGTTTTTTTATTTGTTTTATTTTTGAGGGGTAGAGAAAAAGGGAGACAGAGGGTCTGAAGCAGGCTCTATGCTCTCAGTGTAGAGCCTGATGCAAAGCTTGAACCCATGAACCATGAGATCTTGACCTGAGCTGAAGCCAGATGTTTAGCTGAGTTAGCATATATATATATATATATATATATATATATATATATATATATGTGTATATATATATATAGAGAGAGAGAGATGTGTGTATATAAATATGTGTGTGTGTGTGTGTATATATATATATATATATATATATATATATATATATATATATATAATCCTGGTGGTAAAATCTTTGATTTTTTTAGTTGTCCTTTTTGGCACGTGTGTTCAGCTGATAAGAGTAGCCCTCGTGTATGCATCCATGTTCTCTATGTCCTTTATGAACAGACTTTGAATAAGAGAATAACAAGAAGAAACATAAAGGTGGAGTTAAATCCATTAAAAATATGTACCAAGTCCTTAATATGTAATTATCAGGTTAATTAACGAGAGCAATACAATGAAAAAACTAAACATACTACTAAGGCCTTAGAAAAGTGTACACAGGGGTGCCTGGGTGGCTCAGTTGGTTGAGCTTCCGACTTTGGCTCAGGTCATGATCTCACAGTTTCTGGGTTCGAGCCCCGCATCGGGCTCTGTGCTGACAGCTCAGAGCCTGGAGCTTGTTTCAGATTCTGTGTCTCCCTCTCTCTCTGACCTTCCCCCACTCATGCTCTGTCTCTCTCTGTCTCAAAAATAAATAACCATTAAAAAAAATTAAAATAAAAAAGAAAAGTGTACACAAGTTGGGAAAAATAAACATGCACAAATTAAGCAATCAGCTACATAACATTTAGAAAACACTGTGGAAAGCAATGAGACAGAGAGATCACTTTCATTTTCTTATTATATCTTTATGATAATATTTGGGAGTATTCATGATCGTTGCCACTTTAAAGATAAAAAAAAAAGCTAAGGCTAACTTTATTAAGATCACAAAATCAGTAATTAGCAGATTTGGTCTTCAAACACAGATTTGTGTCCAGTGCCTGGGCTCTCTTTAGAAGACTGTGTAGTCTCCCTTACTAATTAAGTAATAAAAGTCACGAGAAATTATGGAAGATGAAAGGATAATTTTCCACTAACTAGATGAGGTCAACTCATACCTAGGTTTCATTTCCATATCTACCTAATGACAGGATTATTTTCAGGTGATCCTAAAGCTTCTTTCCATTACTAGAATTTAGTAGAGGGCCAATTCTTTGGTCCTCATATGGACTGGATTAATTGGTGTTGTATTTCTTAAAGAGGAAAGAGCTAAGCTGATTGTTGAAGGGTGGAAAGTACCAGGACTGAGTGAGGAAAAGCCACGGTTCAAGTTCAGCAATGAGACGGGACAGGGAAGAGGTACATGTAACTTGATCAGCATGTATTTGTTGGATCAGAGGGCAAGAAAGTCAGGTAGATAATGCACAGTCACAATTAGGAAATGTTTGAAAGCAAAAATAAGTAATCTTAAGATCAAGCCAAAAATGTGCATAAGATAAGTTGACATCCATGTGGTAATCAATAGATATTATAGTATTTGGAGGTAGCCTAACATGGAGAACAAGAATGAATATAGAGCCCATAGATCTCGTGTACAGAAATTGGTAGTACTTCACTTATTCCTCATAACCTTCTTCCCTGCATTCTAATGTACTTGCATTTGTATGTCTTGTGCAATTTACCTAACCACATATATAGTGTAAAATATAATTAATCTTCCAGCTTCTGTTTCTAATTTTTTTTGTTTAACTCAGACTCAGTATCTAACCTATCTTTATTGTTTATTCCCACCCCCACCCTTTGCTTCAGATCACTGTTCAAATTTTCAATAGTCACTTTCACTTCTAATCCTGTCTTCATCCTTATTCACACAGCTTTGGGTAATTTGTAAACTTAACCCATCTTAGTTACTAATGAAAAATTTTAACCACTAGGGTATTCACAATTGCCTTCTATTAATCATGTTTTGCTCTGTATCCCCAGTGACAGATATTTGAATAAACAGTTGTGATTATAGCCCTGCCTGATCGTGTGACATCCTAAGAGCTATGTTATTTCAAACTGATGAAGGCTGATAGCATCATATGAGGCAAGTGAACATTTTTCTACACCAAGATCAATGGATGTCATGACTTAACCATAATATACATATAATTACCAAACATATAAATACAATTGCTTGACAACCTTTTTGTATTCTAAATTTGACAATTTCGAAGTTATATTTCACATGTATTTAAGAAAAATAGTTGTTGAATGCAATTTTATATTTTACATGCATTTAAGTAAAATCTTTTGTTAGCTACTAATATTTGACATATCTCGCTTTGCACAGCTGAATTTCATTTAGGCTGTGGTTTTCGTTGTTTTCCCAGATTTTTCAAGTGGGTTTTTAGAATTCTCAGATAATGACAATAGCATGTCACTCTCAATGAACTGCTCTTAAAGGAGATGAGCTCTCTCTTTTCTCTTGAGATATTCATAGCATAATGCAGAAGGTGTCAGAAGTAATTAAGACGAATGACTTTCTATCCAATCAAATGAAATTTACCTTTTGGAATTTTGACATTTTTCCTATGTTATGCATGTTTCTAATAAGAGCAAATCAAGTGTGCATCTGCTCAACAGGAGTGGAAAGAGTCTTATATATAGCACTTTAGAGTAATTAGTTGGGAGAATAACGTAAGGGTTTCAAATCATTAACAGCCTGTGTGTGCCAAATGTTATACAAACAGGGTTAGAACTTAATGGCCCTAAATATTGGCACTTGATAATCTTAAAGCAAACCAAGAAACAGACTCTTAACTATAGAGAACAAACTGATGTTTACCAGAGGGGAGGAGGAGGTGGAGGGGGGTGAGAGAATGGGTGAAATAAGTGATGGGGAATAAAAAGAATATTGATGATAATGAAAAAACAGAATAAACTAAACTAAAATAGAATACAATAAAATAAATAATAAAAATATTAACAAGTAAAAAGAATTTATGTCATTTTCATGAGCAGAAATCTAAACTTCTCTGAAAAATAATGTTGAGTAACAACAAAAATAAAAAGTCATAATTTAAATTATGTGCTCCAACTGTATTTTCTGGGAAGATTTTACATAGCGGTTTCAGTAGGAATGACCAGGTAACTTCCAGAAAATCAGTTATTCCATTGAACAGAATGTTTATTATCAATATTTTGGTTGATTAGTTTTCTGAAAATGATTTCCTGTAACAAGTTTCATAAGATTTAGATCTAGTTGTATCATATACTCATTCACTCAATTGTCTGCAAAATCAGTTGATAAACATAGCAACATTTCTTCAAATTGTATATGCTAGTATGTATTTAATATAGGATAACTATCATGAAAGTTACCAAGTTGTTGATGTATTTACCCATTTTCAAGATGCATTACCAATACTCTCACGTACTAAGAAGTGGACGATAAAATTAGAAAAGCTTGCATGTTTGTGTACATATTCTAAAGCTGTGGTATCATTCTTTTTTTTTTCTTTTTTAAAGCTGTGGTATCATTCTAATTTGATGTCATCCAGCCTTCTCCAAGGCCTAACAACATGCCCCGAAGGGGAAAATCTAAATCCTGAGAAGTGAGTGCTTTCCAGTCAAGCAGTTAAGGCAGCCAAATTGTTCTCTGGTGTTCTGAATTTCATTTCAAATGATCTCAGGTGTCATGTATAGAAATTAGTTTTCCAATTTCAAGGAAAAGATGTTGAGTTTTTATCAGCATAGAAAATTGCACCCTATCCGAGTGCCCACCACACACAGGCAGAATTTGACATTAGAACCCTTGATCCATTTTCCCCAGATTGGTATCACTTCTCTAATTAGACACAAACTCATCTAATACCATCAGCCTGATATGTAATGAGAAGAGCCTAGTCAGAGGAAACATCTAACGAAGGCCCTGACAGAATGGGAAATACATTATGCCAGCTGCTTTCCAAGATCACACCAAGTGTTCAGTTTTAGAAATGTTACAATGTGAGGATTTGAGTAGCTATTAACACACAAAGAATGTACGTGGTGTTAGCAACATGACTGACAGTGATGAGCATTTTCTATTTCAGTATGAAATGTTATAAAATATCATAGAGCAGTGTAAAATCTCCTTCATAAAAATATGTTGTTTCTTTATCATAGCACGTAGTTTAACAATTAGTAATAGGTACATTACAGAGTTTGGTAACAGACTTGAGTTTAGTGCTACTAACTAGTTATATGAACTTGGGAAACATAATTGTTCTCTTTTTCATTTCCTTGGTTAAACAGCAACTATGCCAGACTGATGTAAGCACATGACTTAATTGTCATGTGCTTGTAAAGTGCTCTAGCACAATGCCTGGTGCTTCTGAGCCACTAAGCAAATCTTAGCTGTATCATCAAAAGACACTTTCAAAGCCTCCTATCTTCTGGCTTACAATTTTCCATTCCTAATATATACAACTTCAAGTTTCTGTGACATTTAGGCAGCAGGCTTTATTATTAAATTTGCCACAAGAATGTTACAATACAATCAAATCACATCTTACACTATAGAGCTATGTGCAATTTGTTGGCAGAAATTAATTGGTCTAGAACAGTGGTTATCATAGTTTTTCAGTAATGGTCCTCATAGTAAATATATTTAGTCTGGGGAGCCACAGTCTCTCTGTCATAGCTATGCAACATTGACACTGCAATTCAAATATAGGCATAGATAATGCATACATAAATGAGCATGGCCATACTGACTCTGCAGGCAGTAGTTTGTAGACTCCTGAGCTAGAAAATAACCTGAGAAATTGAATAAAAATATTAAAATTATGTAGTGAATCCAAATATTCTATACATGATTCCAACAATAGTAATAATAATAACACAAGATAAAATTTTCCAAATGTTCAATCTTTCTTAAATGTCTCACTACCAATAGTAAATTTATCAGGAAAATAACATGCATTCTAAATATTTCAAACAGGAAGGGATTTAACACAGGGAATTAGAGAGGTTGAAAGGGTTTGGGAAGTGAAAGGGCAAAGGGCCACTGACTTTCCAGCAATCCAGGAAGGAGAGAATCATAGAAAATAACTGCCAATGGTCTCTAACTAAGTAAAACATCTAAGTAGTCGACTTACAGGAGGACTTCTAGGAGCCAGTGGCACAACCTCCAGCCTGCCCTCTGCCGAAATTAATGTGCCTGGCACTGGTAAGGCCAGTGCTTAATTCCTTTCTGTTACAGCTTTCCATGTTTTAAAGAAAAAAAAAAACTTTTGGGGGCACCTGGGTGGCTCAGTCGGTTAAGTGTCATTTTCTTGATTTTGGAACAGGTCATGATCTCCCAGTTCATGAATTCAAACCCTGCATTGGGCTCTGTACTGACAGTATGAAACCTACTTGGAATTCTCTGTCTCCCTCTCTCTCTCTTTACCATTCCTCTGCTCATGCTCGCTCTCTCTCTCTCTCAAAATAAATAAACTTTAAATTAAAAAAATAAAGCAAAGCCTTTCATATTAGAATCTAAACCAGATATCTGCTGCTAAAAGAGTCTGGAAAGTTTAGTTCCTATGATTCTTACTCCTGATATGCAGAGAAACTCTTAGAAGAATAAAAATGTTAGAGGGTAGGAATAGGTAATAGCTAGCTCAGTGTTATCCATGAGTAAAATGAAGGCAGTGGATTTTCAAGTTAATATATGCTTTGGTACTGATAAAGGAGTGGCTTCCAAGTTTGAAACTGGAATGTGTAAATATCAAAATCATTTCAAGTTATATAATAGCAAGATGAAATTTAGCTAAGGACAATACATTTATTTTTACTGAAATCAAGGAGTATATTTTTCCTAAAGGGGAACCAAAATCATTTTTTTTTGCATTTAAAATGTCCGTGGTTACAAGGAAAGTGAACAAAAATCTTTAAAGGAATTGCTTCATGTTATTGACAAAAAGAGAGTTTTCACACACACACACACACACACACACACACACACACACACACACAATAGGTAAGCTGAGTGTTTTGGGGTGGAGAAAGACATAGGATTGGTGGTTTATTTAGAGATGATCCCAGGAAGCTAGAGAGATGGCAAATGGAGTCAGAGCAAGATTAATATGCAACATGAAAGTACCTTTTCACTTTCCCTGCTGTGGGCAACAGAGTAGGACTCTGCCAGAATATCCTGAAATGTACAGTGTGCTTTGCAGAATTGTCTGCTGAAAGGCTAAATGATCCATCAGCTCTAATCTCCCAGTGGTTGAAGGCACTCCCAAGAGCGCTAATTTCAGAACCCCCAGGCTGAAATGCACTGGGGCTACATAGGCTCCCAAGGCCTTGGGGAAGAAGGGCCAGAGGTAGAAAGATACTCTGCTTGAAGTCTCCTGCTGTAAATTCAAGGTAAGCCTCACTTGCACTCTTCACCATATAGCTGCTGTTCAAATCAGAGGTGAACCAAGGAGATTTGGCTCAGAGAAAATAGAGTGGACTGCTACCATTTACTCCTTCCACTGCTCAAATTCCCTCATGGGGAAATACTTGCTGTACACTCTTAAGGTAGTGCTGTAGAGCCCTCCTCCCACAGTACCTCCTTCAATCATCAATTTCTGGATCTAAATATTGGCTCAGACCTGGAAATTGGCTAAGGGCTCACAATTTTACATTGTGATCAGGCGTTAGTTAATTTTTGTCAATTATTAAGAAGTAATATCTCAGTGTAGTTTAAATTTTATTATTTGTTTATTATGGGTAGGATCCAGAATACCTTTCTATGTTTAAAGGCTATTTTTATATCTGTCTCTGTGAATCATTTATTCATGGGTTTTACCCATTTTTTAATGAAAAATAAGGCTTTTGGATGCTTTCTTCCATCAAATTTTAAGGATTCATTCTTATGTTAGAGAGATTAGCACTTTAAAGAAATGTTTATTTATTTTGAGAGAGAGAGAGTGCAAGCGGGGGAAGGGGCAGAGATAGAGAGGAGGGCAGAGGATCTGAAGTGGGTTTAGTGCTGACAGCAGAGACCCCGATGCAGGGTTCGAACTCATGAACCATGAGATTGTGACCTGAACCAACGTCAACTGCTTAACCAACTGAGCCACCCAGGCATCCTGAGATCGCCATTTTGTGATCTATATGCAAATGTATTCTCCTACTTTGTCAGTTTTCTTTTGACTTTGTTTATGGTGTTTGTTGTCACAGTACAAATACTTAAATATATAATTACATTTGACAACCCCTTTCTTCCTTGCATTTGGATTTCGAGGCAGTTTTAAAATCTTTCCCCATATATTTAATAGTATTTGTGCACTTGACCTAAAAGTAGTTAAAATATATTTTTAATATATTCTGTCACTTTGTCACTGAGTTCTCTTTAGTATCTGCTTATAGGAAGCATTCTTTTTATTTGACCCATAGTTCTTCAAAATCATTGTATATCCACTGTAAAGTATGGCCTTTCACTTTTTAAAGGGTCTTTCTCTTCTTTCATTAATTTTGGCCTCAGCTGTGTCTCGTTTGATAGCAGGATCACCATTTGTGCTTTTTTTTTATTGTGTCCATTTGATTGGATACCTTTACTATGGACCAGAATCTCTAGCCAGGATTCCTGTGACAGTATCCTAACTGGTCCTTCATGCACCACCCTTTGCTCAGTTTATTCTCAACACAGCAGATGAGGCAATCCTTATAAGCATTAAGTCACAGTGCATCATTTCTCTGTTCAAAGGTTTACAATGACTCCCTATGTCACTCAGAGCAAAACTCAAATTCTTTAAGATGGCTTGCAGTGTCCCAAGTGCTCTTGACCCCAGTGCCTCTCTGGCACCCTCTTTTACCCTTTTGCCCTCCCTACTCCAGCCACTCAAGCCACCTTACTGTTCTTTGGAATTCCCAGCCATGCTCTCACCTCAGGGTTTTTATGCCAGCTATTCCTTCCAGCTGGGGCATTTCTCAAATGTCTAACTGGCTAACTTCCTTGAAATCTTCAGGTCTTTCCTCAAATAGGAAATTGGAATCCTTCCCTGGTCATTTGATTTAAAATTGCAACATAACCTCAATCCATCTTACACTGCTCTACATTTACTCATTTATTATATTTATTGTTAGCATGCCTTTCCCTCTAGAATGATAGCACCATGAGGACAGGGGTCTTGCATAGTTTATTTACTGATGTATACTAAGAATCTAGAATGATGCCAGCACATAGTAGGGGCTTGATAAATAGGTGTCGAATGAAGGTTTTTTCTTCCTTTCTCTAATCTTACATCATGGGGTACAGTCTCATAAAAAACACTAGAGTGATCTTTCAAAGTATAAGGCAACCACACTATATCCTTTGCTTAAAACCTTTTAGTGACTTCCCATCACCTTTAAAATGAAACTTAAACTCTCCTCATGTGAGGAGAAAGGCCTTTCGTGCTTTATTTCTGGATGCCCTAACATTTCACAATTCCTATCACATATTGTGAATTCTAGCTATGATAAATCACTTGCATTTCCTCAAATATACTATGTTTCCTTACAACTCTGTGTCCGTGCCCTTAGGTGTGGTGGTGGTATAATTTATTGTCCAAACCAGGGCACTTCTGAGAGTTTAAGTGGATGTTATTAATAATTGTAAAATGGGACTGTCCTAGACAAACAAGAATGAATGGTCAGGCACTTTATCCTTAGGCTTTCTGCTTGAAATGTCCTTCCTAATTTCTTTGCCTGATTCTGTCAAAGTATCTTTCATGTTTTAGTCCCTTACCACATCCTCACATATGCTTTTTCACATCCCTGGTCTAAACTAGACAACCTTCCTTTGTACCTAGTAATACCAGTCATGCCCTTATTCTAATCACTGTACTCCTTTGGCCCTACAGACTGAATCCTTGAAGGTAATAACCACACTATTTTTGCCTCTATTCCTAGCACTAGATACATCATATACCAAGTTATGGATAACAATGGCATAATATTGTGATATAGTAAGCTTAGGAGTTGAGCTTTGGGCTGTGGAGCCAAACTAGTGGGTTTAAATCATGGCTTTATCAAATACTAGCTGTGTGATCTTGGGTAATTAAAGTCTGCTCATAGAGTGGTTGTGTATATTGGAATGAATAGCCAGAATAAAGTAAGAACTCAGTAAACCTTAAATATTTCAGCAGTATTTCAATAAAAAAATGCTGAATAAGTAACTAGTTTACTAAAATAAACGCTAATCATCCTAATTCTATAATTATATAGAATTATATTCTATAACCAATATTCTCACTGGACTCTCGGGTGTAAAAATACTCTTACATGTACTGCTTCATTTGATCTCTTCCTCCACGAAACCCATCCGGAAGAAATAGCAGATATGTTTTAGTGTTCTCAACTTACAGTGAGGATATTCATTCAAAGAGTTGAATGGTTTGCACAGAAATCGGGAGTTACTATGTAAATTAGCTGGAGCACACCCATGGATCTCCACACTTGCCCCATTAGACCTCTCTGCTTCAAATAGATCTTCCCCTCTCCTCCTACCAGCCTCCATGCTTCCAGATGAGATTCCACCTCATGCAGGAACTTTCTCCTAGTCTGATTCTGCCACCTCACCATCCATGGCCTGTGACTCTCCCCTGATCAGCACAGTTTGTCAGCATTACTCTGCATCACACTCTGCTTGTCTCCCTGTTGACCTGTTGTCTCCATCAGGACTGTGATTGTCTTCACCCCAGGAATTGTTCTTAACGGGCCATGCTTCTCAGCAGCTAAAACAGGATCTCACTGCTATGCTTCTAGAAAGCAGTTATTCAAAAATATTCATCGATATTAAACACAACTCTAATCCAATATTCTTTCCAAGATTATAAGTGGCTGTTGAAAATCACCTTTAGAAGATACTGCCACAAAAAATATTTTTCAGTGTAGATTTCCCTCTTTTTGATATGGTGGCAAGTCATCCGTCCATGCAAAAGTAAGACGATAAATTTTTAGTGCCTTTAGAATGAATGCTGTACACACACTCAAACTCTCCTCCTAACCTGACTGTTCATAAACCTGTGAAAGGGAAGGGCCATGTCACTCAGGAACAAAATTTTTGCCCCTGAGTGTGGATACTAACTGAAATGTAGACATAGGTTTTCAGGGGACAAATTGAAATGGGTAGAGCAAGAACTGTCTCCATGTTGGTATATTAAATCTTTGACAGTTTCCTAGAGTTAAACGTATTTGTTCCGAGGAAATGGGCTTTCCTATAGCCCAGTTGTCTGGCTTAATGGGATGGGGTATTACTAAGAAATCCACTGTATTACTGTCCTTTCGACAATTAAACTTGTGGATTTTTTCCCTATGCAAAGTAACTTAAAGCACCAGAACTAGCAACGGACACCTGCCAGTTTAGACCTTAAATCATATTCCTGATGATACAGAATAGAGGCACTTGTGCAACATACTCAGAGGATATGACACTCTCCGGGAAATAAGATAATGTTACTTTATGAATTTTATTTTTTTAATTTTTTATGTTTATTTTTGAGAGTGAGAGAGACAGAGCATGAGCAGGGAAGGAGCAGAGAGAGAGGGAGACACAGAATCCGAAGCAGGCTCCAGCTCTGAGCTTTCAGCACAGAACCCAATGTGGGGCTTGAACTCACCAAGCATAAGATCATGACCTGAGAGGAAGTCAGATGCTCAACAGACTGAGCCACGCAGGCACCCCTTACTATATAGATTTTAAAAAATAGAATACTTGCATGTAATTGTTATAATGCACATTTTTGAGGGATGCCTAGGTGGCTCAGTCAGTTGAGCACCCACCTCTTTATTTCAGCTCAGATCATGATCCCAGGGTTGTGGGATCGAGCCCCATGTCAGGCTCTGAACAGAGCATGGAGCCTACTTGAGATTCTTTCTTTCTCTCTCTCTCTCTCTCTCTCTCCCCCACTCTTGCTCTCTGTCTCTCTCTCAAATCACTAAAATTAACAAAATAAGTAAATAATGTGCATTTTTGAAGCAATTGTGAAACTGGTCTGTGATTTTTGATGTACTGTGTTGTAAATCCAAAAAGAGCTTGTTGAAATTTATTTTTTTAACCTATTGTTTCAGAGTGTCTATTTTGATTTAAAATTTGTTATACCACGCAAACAAAAAAAAAGATTTTTCCATAAAATGGAAAAACATTTAGATTAAAACAAACAGAATTTTAGATTTTGACAAAGAAACATTAATCCGAAAGGTTATACTGGCATTTATTAAATGTTTGTTCTGCACCAAGTATTGTGCTAAGCACATCACATGTATGTTTTTCCATTTTTGACTTACAGTAACCCTATGGGCTAAGTACTGTTATTTCCCATTTTATATAAGAAGAAAATAAATTAAAATCGTTTTTCATATTTTGTGTATTGTGTACCTACAAAACCTTATATCTAAATAGTAGAAAATATAAAAATAAAAATTACCAACCATATATATATATATATATATATCCATTTATCTCAGTAAAACCATAGATGATACATAAGAAGGAATATTAGTATAAAATACAGTTGTGTTATTCCTATTTTCTTATTTATACAAGGAAAGGGTTTATTTTCTACACAACACATGTAATGTGTTTCTTTTGTAAAAAGAAATCCTTCTTCAAATTATTTTGTATACATGACTCATTCATATAGTTTTGCTCAACAAAATTTTATTTTATTATATATTCTCCTAATAGCTGGTATTGAATACACTTGATTTTTCTTTTCAAAGGCATAGCTTTGATCCTTACACAATTCTGAAACAGTTTCTATTCTACTAAGATTTTACATGCTAAATTAAAATTTTTGTCTACTTTTACAAAACAAAACTGAATGACTAAAAATAGAGGCATCATTTTTTATATATTTATTACTTATTTTCACAAACATTTCAAAGTGGTCCACCTGGTATTCTCACTATCTATACACAATTCTATGACTATTTGCAAGATTTTACAAAGTGTGTACATGCCTCAAAATACCATTAAAATGTTTGCCCCCAGCTCATGTGGAATTTGAATCTGCTTAGATAATGACCTATGGGCTGTTGCCAGCAGATACAGAAAACCGTGATAATAACCTTTGCTGAGTGTCGGGCCTATCATTACTAGAAAGAACTAAGTTTTCTTGCACAGTGGTGAGTTAAAATGCTTCTAGAATTTAGTTTGGATTTGACATCTAACTGCCCTTTCTTATATGGATTCATATTACTTGGAGAGTCTTCCTAGGGCAGCAAGTCAGCCTCATAATTTCCTTCAAGGTGGTTTTCTGTGGCTCTCTCTAGCCTTCCTCCCCCTGTTCCATTAATATTGTGAATAAGTTTGGGGCTTCCAGGAAAGGAGAAAATTAAACTCCAGCATCACTATGGCCCCTGTCTCTGTTATCTTCGGTCTTGTAGTTCTCATATTCCAACAGTTTGATCTTTCAATGATATTTAGAGAACATAATTTAATTTGCAAAATCCAAAGCTTTGCCATGGCTTTATAAATCCATCAGGAATCCAAGACTAATGCCGTGGCTGCTGCTGCAAGAATTTCTGACAATCAGAAAATGAGAAAAACAAACCCCTTGCTCCAAAATATGAAAGGAGAGAAAGCAGGAAACCCTGTTTAAGATGGCTCTTGATTCTCAGGTGCTGTGGTTTAGGTACAAATGTATTAAACATTATTGAAGTTATTTAGACATGACATGTTTTAAAACCTATGAGTATCAGTTAGCTAACATGCTTTAAAAAATTTCACAAAAGCATGAATAGAAATTATGTAAAAAGCATATGAGCATGCCCTGATATTAGGCAACACTTCAACCTGTGATGCTGTGTGTGTGTGTGTGTGTGTGTGTGTGTGTGTGTGTGTGTGTAATATTTTTTGATTTGTTACTCTAAAGGTCTATCTCTGGTCATTGTTTAATAACTGAGTAGTTATGTTGATTATTATTCCTTACTTGGGACAGTGAGTTTTTAAAGGTTCCATCTTCTACTAATTTTCCTATTTTTCAGGGATTAATACTTATTTGAGCATTATTTAACTGTATACAAAATGCAAAAGCCCTATAAAGTAAGAGTTATTGCTTTTGCATTTGACAGGAGTAATATTTGTCATGCTGAAACTGACTTTCTAAATGTGTCTGCACATACTACCAGTTTAAATGTTTTATTTTCACTCATCTACCAAAGCAAATAGTTGTTCAATTCTATTATCTGGCTTTTAAAAATTGACCAGTGGGATTATAGAAAAGTTCAATTGCTGATAAAATCTGATAAGAATATTTTTGTGGTATTTTTACGAGTATGATATTATACTACATAATAAATTCAGTAGAAAAAAACTGAGTTTAATGTATATTTCTCTAATAATTAAAACAATGATGAGAGATGGATTTATCTAGCTATATAATGGCAATTATACAGAAAAAATAATGATCTTTTTCTTATAGGATGTAGCCCACACCAGGGTGGAAGTTTCAAGTGTTTCATTCATTTTACAAATATTAATTAACATTATATTAATATTATTATGATAATATTAATAATCCATAGAATAATTTATTTAATAAAGGCAGTCTTTTTTTTTGTTTATTTATGTATCTTGAGAGAGACAGAGACAGCACAAGCAGGGGAGGGGCAGAGAATACCAAGCATGCTCCAAACTACCAGCTGTGGAGCCCAATGTGGAGCTCAAACCCACAAACCGTGAGATCATGCAGGACCTGAGCTGAAACCAAGAGTCAGATGCTTAACAGACTGAGCCACACAGGTGCCCCATAAAAGTGTTCTTAAGTAAAGGACCAATCTGCAATTCAGATCAAAGCAGGGAAACGATGGATAAAAGGGGGTCTGATGGAGCCCTACATTATAGGTGATTTTCTCATTTCCAGACACAACTGCACACAATTCCATACAATCACAATTTTAAAATCACCACATGTGAAGCAATATTATTAACCACTGACATGATCACTGATATTTTAAGTGTTAAATATTAAATTTTTGGAAGTCCAAATATGATACAATGTAGACTCCCTCTTACTTTACATGATATTTTATACACCTCTTATCTTTTCAGTAAAACATGTTTAAAAAGTAGATAGTTTAAAAATATTTTGCAAACATCATTAATTTCTCCACCCATCTGGAGCTAATTATCTCTTTAATTAAAGTCAAAACATTTTAAGTGTGAGCCTTAATAAATTTGGATTGTCAAACTCAAACTGTATACAAACTTTGTATAGAAACTCAATGTAAAAGATTCATATTTCTGTTTTTTGTAGACAATAGCAATGCAGATAATTTATATATAGAAAGATAATGCCTTTCTGAGACATAATATTGAGATCACCTTGCATAAATCTGAAAATTTTATAAGTTAATAGCTGATTGGCATATATGAAAAAAAAATTCATGGTGTTGTGTTTTCCTTATCATACCTATGCAGATTAATTCCATAAATATAAAGTGTTTATATATATACACATATACACATATATATGTATATATATATTTATATAACAAGGAAAATCTATGACACTATCATATTTGGTTTTGTAGGTTTGAGAATTCCAAATTTATAATGCTGGAAATGACAAAGAGGAATAGACATCCTGGTGCCAATTTTGATTTGAACTTATATTTTTAAATATTTCTAATTGCATACTTACTATTATATTTTTATAAGAGAAAATCTTTCTCGAGTGTCATTGGAGAAAAAAGCTATATTCTTGGAGGTTGTCAATACTTCTAAGAGAGAAAAGAAGAAATAGGAGAAGAAGGCCTTCCACTCTGGAAAAGAAGAAACACCAGAAGAAGGAAAGAAGGAAGGAAGGAAGGGATTGAAGAGAAGAAAGAATAAGAAAACATGAAGGATAGAAAAGTCTTCCTTACCTCAGATCCCAGTTACATTCAATCCACTAGAGTGCACAGGACTAGAACATTCTTGAAACATGTAATGAGTATGAGCATGAGTGTGGGCATGAATATCAATTTTATGTGCAAAAGGAAACTAGATATTTTACAACCAAAAATAAATGTAAAATAAAATTCAATTTGGGTAAAAAAAGTTCTAATCACCCATATGTGAAGTACACAGGAAAATAAATAGCAAAGAATTAGAGCCATTTATGGACAAAGACACAGAGAAAGAAACACTAAAAACTCAAAGTAAAATTCTTAATTTTCTTTAAAAAATGAAAATGTGAATTAATAGGCTTTGGTGAATTATTAAAATGTTAACTAAATTATTTATTTTAATCTTGAGGAAATGTCATTTAAGCCACTAAGATTGACAATAATTTTAAGTCAGATAATATTAGAAGTGATGAGTAAATACAATAATTGGGAATCTCATAAGCTGCTGGATAGAGAATAAACTGATAAAACTACTTTGTAAAACAATTTTGTATATTCTGTAAATCTAAATATGGACATACTAACAATATACATTCCCACTAAGAGGTGTATATTTAAAACATACTATTGTAGAACTATACCAGAAGGCTTTAAAACATATATACATATATATGTATATATTCATAGATTTTTAAAAAATCATTGATCACACTAAAATAGACACAGATAAATAAGAGATAAACAATCTATAAACAAAAGGATGAAAAAATTAATGTCTTATATTCATACAAGGAAATTTTATACCATAGTGATTATGAAAAATAACTTTTTGTCTCATCGTGAATGAAGCTCAAGGAACAATAATGATACCGAGTGGAAAATCAAATTGATACCCTGAGTAAAGAGCTCAAAAATAGAAAAAAAAACTAGTTGTAAAGTGTTTATTAATACACTTTTATGTACTAATGGTCTACCTAAAAGTAAGGAAAGAGTAAACACAAAATACACAATAGTTTTTATACTTGGAAGGAAAGGATAATATTGGAGAAGGGTCTACCTCATTAGCGCTTTGTATCTGAAGCTGGATGCTAAGTACACAGATGTTCACTTTATATTTTTGCACAATACATTTTATATATTCTTTGAGTTGGTATAATATTTCACAACAACAAAAAAATGCTTTATAGAAGTACAGGTATTGAGAAAGCCAAGGCCAATATCTTAGAATATTTGTGTGGTTTGAAGAATAAACAACGTGGAGAGACCCAGGCTTTTACCAATTAAGTACTATGGTGACTCTGTTTGGAAGTTCCTAACCTTGGACTGCTCAACAGAGTGGCCCAAGAACCTTTATCAAATGCAAATTATAGGCTTTATTCCAGCCTACTACATTTGAATTTTTAGGTATAGGCCCCAAAGCCCATATTTCTTAAAAGTTCTCTAAATGATGCATTTGATCAGTCAGATTTATAAATCACCTATTTTTGCTACCAAGGTATTGCCTTTACATCTTTAAGTTTTATTTGTGTAAGTTTGAGATATGGTTTAACATTCTATTCTAGTTTCCAGAGTATGAGATACTACAAAGGGTAATTAGGTTGACTTTATAGTAGCAACATTCAGAAACAAAGAACCCAAAGACAAGTACAAATATCTCCAGGAGTGTTATGGTGAGTGAGTGAGATTAGGAATATTCTTTCATTGGAAACAAATAAATTGATTATTCAACTAAGTGATAGCACCAATTGTGAGCATGGAATTTACTTAACCTCTCTAAATCTATCTTTCCTCTTATTTAAATGCAGACATTTTGTTTTATTATTTTTATTATCCTAAGATAAAAACCATATGGTTAAGCAACAGAAAGAACGGCTGTAGTTCAAGGTTATGGTATATTTAAATTCTTTCTCTTTGTGGGATTTGTATATCCAATTATGACTTTCAGAATACTTAGTTTGGCTTTGGAACCAAGGGTATTTAGAATGTTTTTACTTTCTGCAAGAGGGGCAAATTATTATAAATAACCATACTGGACTCTGTAGCATCCTTCCACAACTTACCCAAACATCATATCAGTTTTACTGAGCATCAATGCAGTGGTTTAGGATTTTCCTAAAATCCTAAAGGTTTAGGATTTCTGTGACAATATATTGAGGGAAGGCAAATCTCAGCAGAAAGATCAAATTGTGTCTGCTGTTTATTTTTGCAAATCAAGTTTTATTGGAACATGCCTGTGCCCATTAATTTGCATAATGCCTATGGCTGCTCTATAGTGGTAGAGTTGAGTAGTGAAGACAGAATCTCTCTGACCCACAAGCCTAACATAGGTACTATGTGGCCCTTTACAGAAGAATTTTGCTAAGTCTGGAATTATGACTGTTCTCCTGATCTGATTTCTTAAAATTAGTCAGGATTCTCAACTGAATTCTATGGCAGTTAATGGTGCACTCAAGTGAACAAAAACCAAGGACTTAAAAATGGAAATCTTGAAAATGCAGTATTCACGATTCAGTGTGTGAATAGTCATCATAATGCAAACTTTGTGGGACTTTCTTAAAAAATTAAATGTAATTTTGCATGCTGAAGTACACAATGGTTTTTAAAATGTAGTTATTTCGGGGGGCGCCTGGGGGGCGCAGTCGGTTAAGCGTCCGACTTCAGCCAGGTCACGATCTCGCGGTCCTTGAGTTCGAGTCCCGTGTTGGGCTCTGGGCTGATGGCTCAGAGCCTGGAGTCTGTTTCCGATTCTGTGTCTCCCTCTCTCTCTGCCCCTCCCCCGTTCATGCTCTGTCTCTCTCTGTCCCAAAATAAATAAACGTTGAAAAAAATAAATAAATAAAATGTAGTTATTTCTTCTCATTTTTAAAATGTTTTAGTGTTTTTTTTTAAATTTTTTCAACGTTTTTTATTTATTTTTGGGACAGAGAGAGACAGAGCATGAACGGGGGAGGGGCAGAGAGAGAGGGAGACACAGAATCGGAAACAGGCTCCAGGCTCCGATCCAACAGCCCAGAGCCTGACGCGGGGCTCGAACTCACGGACCGCGAGATCATGACCTGGCTGAAGTCGGATGCCTAACCGACTGAGCCACCCAGGCGCCCCTAGTGTTTTCTTTTTAATTGGGGTCTTGATTAGCAGATGTTTATTGCTAGTGTCAGTCACAGAGAAAATAAGTTGCAACATTTTAATTATATACAATAATAAGTGATTTTTTAGTAGTAGAGACATAAGAAGATCAAGATGTGTCCTCCTTTACAATAGTGTTTAAATTTTTGAACATTTAAGAAAAATTTTTTAACATTTATTTATTTTTGGTAGAGAGAGACAGAGTGTGAGAGGGGGAGGGGCAGGGAGAGAGGAAGACACAGAATCTGAAGCAGACTCCAGGCTCTGAGCTGTCAGCACAGAGCCAGATGTGGGGCTCGAACCCAGGAACCATGAGATGATGACCTGAGCTGAAGTCGGACGCTTAACCAACTGAGCCACCCAGGCACCCCTAAATTCTTGAACATTTTATTAAAATATAATATGTATAAAGAAAAGTTCTTAAACAATGAAGTTATTGTTGAATGAATTTCTACAAACTGAACACAACAATGTAAGCAACATCTAGATTAAAAACAAAACACAGAACATTATCTTCTCCCCATAATCTCCTTTTGTGTTTCCTGTCACAAACCCATTTATACAACATGTAATCACTCCTCTGATTTCTAAGAGTTACAAAAAGATAATGTGTGTGTGTGTATACATACATATATATGTATACACACACACACACACACACACACACACACATTAGAGGGAATAGCTTATTTCAGTTTCTGTCTATATCACCATACAGAAATGAGAAGAAATTAAAATAATTCAGAAGACTAGATAATCATAAATTGTTTTTTTTTTTATTTTTTTAATGTTTATTTATTTTTGACAGAGAGAGAGAGACAGAACATGAGCAGGGGAGGGGCAGAGAGAGAGGGAGACACAGGATCTGAAGCAGGCTCCAGGCTCCAGCTGTCAGCACAGAGCCTGACGCGGGGCTTGAACTCACAGACCACAAGATCATGACCTGAGCTGAAGTCGGACACTCAACCGACTGAGCCACCCAGGTGCCCCCATAAATTGTTTAAATAACATGTGAGCATAGACCTTATATTTTTCAGGCCCTTGGAAATGATGATGGGGAAGGAGTTAAGTTATAATAACAAAAAACACTTTGGCACAACTGAGCAAATTACTACTATTCACCTCTGATGATCAGTTTCTCATCATGTTGGCTTTGTACTCGTCACCCCACTCTTCTTAGTCTCGGCAGAGTTGCAAATACACATCCAAATGCCTGTGTGATGACCCTTATCCAGCCTGCAAATTGATCTTTCTTCTCCCTCTGTCTCAGCTCCACATTATTGCCCACATACACCTCTGACATACATCTGACATAATTTATAATCGCTGTAGTGGCACAGATTGCAAGGTTTCATGTGGTTTGGAAATGTTCACCTTAACCAGCAGTCTAACACATTCAGTGTTTTCATCATGCATATGCAAGTCTTTTTGTTTCCCCAATTAAAAAACTAAATTCACTTGCTTTTAATATATTACCACTTTTTTACTTATACTCTTAAAAGACAATCTTCTAACTTTTTAAATCACCTTGTCCTGTGGCTGAATCAAGTGATATGGTTGTAATTGCATATATTTTGAAATACTATAAACTGAGTGTAATTAGAACAGAAATATTGTATAAAATGTGTGGCATATAAAACCATTCAATAAGCCTTTCATTCAGTGGAACTAGTAATAATTTCTTAACCTGTTAAAAGTACAGACTTAACTTGGACAACTTACATAATTACCCCAAATTAAGTCAACTCTGTATTTTGGCTAGATTAATTTAGCATTGTTTGAAGACAAATAAACTCCCAACAAGAGGTAAGTAGAATAATCTCTTAGATTAAGTTTATGTAGGTAAAGAAGAACAAGAATAAGAAAAAAATTATCCAATTTATTCAGGAGAAAAAAATCTGTTTAGGTCTGAATAACTATGCAAGTATTTCTAGCCTGTATTGTAAGGAATAGCTCATTTGATGTAGGTATATTTCAATACCTGCTAACATCTTGTTGTTCTTTGATATTAACCTTGCATATAGCTTCAGACATCACACCAGAGACTAGGATTCCTTATGGCAGAGATACAACACAGCACATTGAGCTTCCAGACATACCATAAGTAGTGAGAGAGTAATCTGATCTTCTTTGTTTTAAAGAAAACACTCAAAGAATATGATAATCCTAAAGCCATCTAATCCAAAAATTCTGAGAGAAAAAAGCCCTGTGGTGTTGGAAACGTTATTATGAATTCCAGGTTGCAATTTATATAATTGGAAGTGAAGAAGAATTATTTATATAATGGTCAAAATAAACTTTCACAAAATCATCTTGCCTGATTCTAATATATCATAGATAGAATATCGACACTCAAATGTGAAGGATTTTAATTTTTTTTAATTTTTTTAACGTTTATTTTTTATTTTTGAGACAGAGAGAGACAGAGCATGAACAGGGGAGGGGCAGAGAGAGAGGGAGACACAGAATCTGAAACAGTCTCCAGGCTCTGAGCTGTCAGCACAGAGCCCGACGCAGGGCTCAAACTCACGGACCGTGAGATCATGACCTGAGCCGAAGTCGGACACTTAACCGACCAAGCCACCCAGGCACCCCTGTGAAGGATTTTAAAGGGGAATATTTCAGCATCTGGATTGAGGGTAGGGAAGTAAACCAATATTTTCAGTCATTAAGGGAAACTATAGGTGTTTTAATGTTGAGAAATACTGACCTCCCCTTGCCATCTAATTTCTGGGAAATTTGTAAACATAACAATGCAATCAATTAATAACATTCCAACTATCACAGATTAGATATTTTAAAACTCAATATTCTCTATCTTGCTTTTTTCATTGGCCATAACTAAATAGATTATTGTGTATGGAAAGATGGTAAGAGATTAGACAAATAATAAATATAGGTGGCAATAGATTTTTTGGTATAATGTAAAGCATATTTAAAATTAAATACTGAAAATATATTCATTTCCCCAAATTTGACTTCATATTGATCCTCTAAAATCAGGGAAAGCACAACAGTAGATTTAAGTGAGATGGAGAAATAAACTCGTCTGGAGGTCACAATTCACAATGCCATTCCTGAGGTGATGTCACTCTTTCTACCTTCCATTCTATTCAGAGTCCCATGGATTTCACTCAGAGCAAGAACTAACATGGCCTGAGGTCACAATAAACAAGAAAAAATCAGACCCAGAGTGAATTTCCAACGTATATAATAGCCTGATGGGGTTTTTGTTTTTTGTTTGTTTTTTGTTTGTTTTTACTGGTGTGAATATACTGAAACAGTCTCAATCTTGATTAAGTGTTTGTGAGCTTAAATATTAATTTCTATGGGTCTCCTCTGGTGTGGTAAATTGAAAATATCAAAGCTTTTCAAAATGAGAGGCTCATAGCCAAGAAAACTTTATCCAAATTGGCTTAAACAAGATAAGACTTGAAACAAGCAATAAGTTTTTAATCATTTGTATGAAATCAAACACTTCAAGAAATGAACTGAAAATGTACATAGAGAAACTGGACAAGTATCAGTTTCTGGAAATAAGGGTATTATTTTATAAAAACTAAGGAGAAACAAGAAAACTGGATGTTCACGACTCAAATTCTTTAAAGATATTGCTGTTAGATGAGATAAAAGAGATATTCACCTTATACATACTTGAGAATCTTCAGTAAAATTTTGCATTGGAGGTTACTATCTGGGTTGCAGAAATAGGAAATAAATGGGAAGTTCAGAATATTAAGCTGATTTGCACAGGAGGCTATCATAAGTGCATACTTAAAAGCTGTGATGTCTCAATTTAGAAAACTTCATTAAGAAAAAAATAACTAGAGGCACCTGAGTGGCTCAGTTGGTTAAGTGTCTGACTTCAGCTCAGGTCATGGTCTCACAGTTTGTGAGTTCGAGCCCCACATCGGACTTTGTGCTGTCAGTTCAGAGCCTGGAGCCTGCTTCAGATTCTGTGTCTCCCTCTGTCTCTGCCCCTCCCCTGCTCACACTCTGTCTCTCAAAAAATAAATAAATGTTAAAAAAATTTTTTAAAGAAAAAAATAACTATAGATCCTGCATACCTAGAAAAATGATTTCAGGATTAACACAACAATCTCAACAACCTGAACCACAGAACTCAGCAGGTACGCAGGGCAGAAAGGCAAACTGGGGGACAGAGAAGCCGAGGAGGGAAGGGAGCTGTTTTTGCTTCCTGAGAGAGGATGGAGATGGGGGGGGGGGAGTACCTCCTCAAAAGCACCTGGAGAGCAAGTGCACTGAACCAAACAGGGAGGAAGGAAAAGGAGAGGGTTTAAATTTCATTAAGACTCTATAAACAGGGGGAGTACAGAGTCTGAAACTCTGCAGCTTGATACCTGGCAGTGCTCTGGTGAGAAGGGCGAATCCTCAGGAGCAGAGTGAAGTCCGGAGTCCTAGGGCCACATGGGAAGAGGCAGCTCCCCTGCTGGGAGGACATTTAGTAAAGGCTGTGCACCCCTCCCACAGGCAAAGGCACCAGTGGACCCCGAAGAGCCACATTCACTGGTGTTGGAACAAGGATGTTAAGGGTGAGCCCTGGTGCCAAACGTATGTTGTGATTTTCCATAATCCCTAAAACGCTGCTGCTATGGGATTGCAGGAACTTTTTCTGGGTCAGGCTGGCTCCCAGCTGCAGTCCTTGGACACTGGCAGCAGCAAGGTCCCGAAATATTCCTGGGTGTGGCCGGCACCTGGCCATTGCTCTATGAGACCTTCCTGCAGAGGGCAGAACAGGTCAAAGCTGCAGTCCCTCAGAAGTAAGGGGTAGGGAAAAACAGCCGCATCTGAGATAAAACTCAGGAGGGAGGTAACGCCTGGCAACCTGACGGCTTGGTCACAGATAGTGAAAAAGCAGGGACTGGACGGAAGCCAGAGACAAAGGCCGGGTGTAGGATTGCTGATCCGGGAGAACAGAGTTCCGATACTAGACACTGGGTAGCTGGGTCATACCATTTCACCCCTACCCGCATGAGCATACACACCTACAAGCACCACAACAATCCACCACAACAAACCCAGCGGGCTAAGCGGCGCCATCTAGTGGAGAATGGATCCATTACACTAAGGCCCAACAACTCAGCCGACCTCACTCTACAGGAACACAAGTGTCTCTGCCTTCTTAGTTTACAGAGTATAAAGTGCTTCATAGTTTGACTTCTAGTAGAAAAGGATGTAATTTTGATTGTATTTCAGTCTGTTCACTGGTCTATCTATTCAATTTTTTTTCTTTTTCATTTCTTTTTCTTGAATACAGAAAAAAATTTATTTTTATTTTCAATTTTTATTAAAAATATTTTCTTTAATTTGTTTCTACTATATTTTTTACTTTTTTGTAAATTTTTCAAATTCTATTTTACATCCATTATTTCATTTTATTCTATTTCTTTGTATTCATTTTTTTCAAATTTTCAAACGTTTCCTTTTTATTTTCCTCTTTTTTTCTCTAATATATCAACACCTATTCAACATCCAGACCAAACACACCTAGGATCTAGCATCATTGATTTGATTTGTGTGTGTGTGTGTGTGTGTATGTGTGTGTGTGTTGTTTTTAAATTTTAATTTTTTTAATTTTAATTGTTTTACTTGATTAATTCATTTTCTTCCTTCAAAATGATGAAATGAAGGAATTCATCCCAAAAGGAAGAGCAGGAAGAAATGACAGCCAGGGACTTAACCAACACAGACACAAGCAAGATGTCTGAACCAGAATTTGGAATCACAATAATAAGAATACAAGCTGGAGTGAAATTAAATTAGAATCCCTGTCAGCAGAGATAAAAGAAGTAAAAACAAGTCAGAATGAAATAAAAAATGGTATCACTGAGCTGCAATCATGGATGGATGCCACGTGTGCAAGGATGGATGAGACAGAACAGAGAATCAGCGATATAGAGGACAAACTTATAGAGAATAATGAAGCAGAAAAAGAGGGAGACTAAGGCAAAAGAGAACGATTTAAGAATTAGAGAAATCAGTGACTCATTAAAAAGGAACAACATCAGAATCATAAGGGTCCCAGAAGAGGAAGAAAGAGAAATAGGGGTAGAAGGGTTATGTGAGCAAATAATATCAGAAAACTTTCCTAACCTGGGGAAAGACACAGATATCAAAATCCAGGAAGCACAGAGGACTCCCATTAGATCCAACAAAAACTGGATTCACAAACTACTCAGGCAAGGAAAGAATCATGAAAGCAGCAAGGGAAAAAAAGTCCCTAACCTACCAGGGAAGACAGATCAGGTTTGCAGCAGACCTCTCCACAGAAACTTGGCAGGCAGAAAGGAGTGGCAGGATATGTTCAATGTGCATGGATATATACAATGTGAATCAGAAAAATATGCAGCTAAAATTCTTTATCCAGCAAGGCTCTCATTCAGAATAGGAGAAATAAAATTTCCCAGACAAACAAAAATTAAAGGAGTTTGTGACCACTAAACCAGCCCTGCAAGAAATCTTAAGGAGGGCTCTCTGAGGGGAGAAAAGACTAAATAAATAAATTAAATAAATAAATAACTACCAAAAACAACAAAGACTAGAAAGGTCCAGAGAACACTACCAGCAACTCCAACTATACAAGAAACATAATGGCAATAAATTCATATCTTTCAGTACTCACTCTAAATGTCAATGGTCTAAAGGCTCCAATCAAAAGACATAAGGTAACAGAATGGATATGAAAACAAATTCCATCTATATGATGTTTACAAGACACCCGCTTTAGACCTAAAAAAACCTTCAGATTGAAAGTAAGGGGATGGAGAACGATCTATCATGCTAATTGTCTAGAAGAGAAAGCCAGAGTAGCCATACTTATCTCAGACAATCTAGACTTCAAAATAAAGACTGTAACAAGAGATGAGAAGGGCATTATATCATAATTAAGGGGTCTATCCACCAAAAAGAGCTAACAATTGTAAACATTTATGCTCCAAATGTGAGAACACCCAAATATATAAATCAATTAATGACAGACATACAGAAGCTCATTGATAATAATACCATAAGAGTAAGGGACTTCAACACCCCACTTGCAACAATGGACAGATCATGTAATCAGAAAATCAGCAAGGAAACAATGGCTTTGAATGATACACTGGGCCAGATGAACTTAACAGATATATTCAGCACATGTCATCCTAAAGCAGCAGAATATACATTCTTCTCCAGTGCACATGGAACGTTCTCCAGAATAGACCACATATTGGGACACAAATCAGCCTTCAACAAGTCCAAAAAGGTCAGGATCATACTGTGCATATTTTCAGACCACAACAGTATAAAACTCAAAATCAACCACAAGAAAAAATTTGGAAAGGTAACTACTTGGAGACTAAACAACATTCTACTAAAGAATGAGTGGGCTAACCAAGAAGTCAAAGAGGAAATTAAAAAGTACATGGAGGTCAATGAAAATAATAAGAGAAGAGCCCAAAACCTCTGGGATATAGCAAAGGTAGTCGTAAGAGGAAAGTACATAGCAATCCAGGCCTTCTTAAAGAAGGAAGAAAGGTCTCAGATACACAACCTAACCTTACATCTGAAAGAACTGGAAAAATAACTACAAATGAAACCCCAAACCAGCAGAAGACAGAGAATAATAAATATTAGAGCAGAAATCAGTGCTATCAAAACCAAACCAAACCAAACCAAACAAAACAAAACAATACAAAAAAACCAGTAGAACAGATCGATGAAACCAGAAGCTGGTTCTTTGAAAGAATTCACAAAATGGATAAACCATTAGCCACTTTGATCAAAA
The DNA here is from genome assembly GCF_027475565.1 of Acinonyx jubatus. Classification (NCBI taxonomy): domain Eukaryota; kingdom Metazoa; phylum Chordata; class Mammalia; order Carnivora; family Felidae; genus Acinonyx; species Acinonyx jubatus. The sequence goes on along the minus strand of NC_069385.1, from coordinate 89,421,459 downwards.
AGAAAAAGGAATGGACCCAGATAAATGAAATCAAGAATGAAAGAGGAGAGATCACACCCAACACAGCAGAAATAAAAACAATAATAAGAGAATATTATGAGCAATATATGCTAATAAAATGGGAAATCAGGAAGAAATGGACAAATTCCTAGAAACACATAAACTACCAAAACTGAAACAGGATGAAACATAAAATTTGAACAGACCCATAACCAGGAAAAAAATCGATTTAGTAATCAAAATCTCCCAAAACACAAGAGTCCAGGGCCAGATGGCTTTCCAGGGGAATTCTACCAAACATTTAAGGAAGAGTTAACACCTATTCTCTTGAGGCTGTTCCAAAAAAATAGAAATGGAAGGAAAATTTCCAAACTCTTTCTACGAAGCCAGCATTACCTTGATTCCAAAACCAGAGACCCCACTAAAAAGGAGAGCTATAGACCAATTTCCCTGATGAACATGGGTGCAAAAATACTCAGCAAGATATTAGCCAACAGGATCCAACAATACATTAAAAGAATTATTCACCATGATCAAGTGGGATTTATACCTGGGATGCAGGGCTGGTTCAGTACCCACAAAACAACCAATGTGTTTCATCACATCAATAAAAGAAAGGACAAGAACCACATGATCCTCTCAATAGATGCAGAGAAAGCATTTGACAAATTACAGTATCTCTTCTTGATAAAAACCCTCAAGAAAGTAGGGATAGAAGCATCATACCTCAAGATCATAAAAGCCATATATGATAGACCCAATTGTAATATCATCAATGGAGAAAAACTGAGAGCTTTCCCCCTACAGTCAGGAACACGACAGGGATGTCCACTCTCACCACTGTTATTGAACATAATACTGGAAGTCTTAGCCTCAGCTGTCAGACAACTCAAAGAAATAAAAGCCATCCAAATCAGCCAGGAGGAGGTCAAATATTCACTCTTTGCAGATGACATGATACTCTATATGGAAAACCCAAAAGATTCCACCAAGAAACTGCTAGAACTGATGCGTGAATTCAGCAATGTCATAGGACATAAAATCAATGCCCAGAAATCAGTTGTGTTACTATACACCAACAATGAAACAACAGAAAGAGAAATCAAGGAATTGATCCAATTGACAATTGCACCAAAACCCATAAAATACCTAGGAATAAACCTAAACAAAGAGGTAAAAATTCTATACACTGAAAACTATAGAAAGCTTATGAAAGAAATTGAAGAAGACACAAAAGATGGAAAAATATTCCATGCTCCTGGATAGGAAGAACAAATACTGTTAAAATGTCAATACTACCCAAAGCAATCTACATATTCAATGCAACACTTATCAAAGTAACACCAGCATTTTTCACAGAGCTAGAGCCAATAATCTTATAATTGGAAAACAGGAGCCAGAAAAGACCCTGAATGGACAAAGCAATCTTGAGAAAGAAAACCAAGCAGGAGGCATCATAATCCTGAACTTTAAGCTGTATTACAAAGCTGTAATCATTAAGAGAGTATGGTACTGACACAAAAACAGACACTCATATCAATGCAACAGAATAGAGAAGCCAGAAATGGACCCACAAACATATGGCCAACTAATCTTTAACAAAGCAGGAAAGAATATCCAATGGAATAAACACAGTTTCTTTCAGCAAGTTGTGCTGGGAAAACTGGACAGCGACATGCAGAAAAATGAAACTGGCCACTTTCTTACACCATACAGAAAAATAAACCGAAAATGGATGAAAGACCTAAATGTAAGTCAGGAAGCCATCAAAATCCTTGAGGAGAAAGCAGGCAAAAACCTCTGTTACCTTGGCCAAAGCAACTTCTTGCTCAACACGTCTCCAGAGGCAAGAGAAACAAAAGCAAAAATGAACTATTGAGACCTCATCAAAATAAGAAGCTTCTGCACAGCGAAGGAAACAATCAGCAAAACTAAAAGGCAACTGACAGAATGGGAGAAAATATTTGCAAAGGACATATCAATAAAGGGTTAGTGTCCAAAATCTGTAAAGAACTTATCAAACTCCACACCCAAAAAACAAATAATCCAGTGAAGAAATGGGCAAAAGACACGAACAGACACGTCTTCAGAGAAGACATCCAGATGGCCAACTGACACATGAAAAAATGCTCAACATCACTCATCATCAGGGAAATACATATCAAACCACAAAGAAATACCACCTCACACCTGTCAGAATGGTTAATATTAACAATTCAGGTAACAACAGATGTTGGTGAGGATGTGGAGAGATAGGATCTCTTTTGCATTGTGGGTGGGAATGCAAACTGGTGCAGCCACTTGAAAACAGTATGGAGGTTCCTTAAAAAAATTAAAAATAGAACTACCCTATGACCCAGCAATTGCACCACTAGGTATTTACCCAAGGGATAATGGTATGTAGTTTGGAAGGGGCACACATCCCCCAATGTTTATAGCAGCACTATCAACAATAGCCAAAGTATGGAAAGAGCCCAAATGTCCACTGATGGATGAATGGATAAAGTAGATGTGGTGTATATATATATATATATATATATATATATATATATATATATATATATATGGAGTATTTCTCGACAATCAAAAAGAAAGAAAGCTTGCCATTTGCAACTACATGGATGGGACTAGAGGGTATTATGGTAAGCAAAATTAGTCAGTCAGAAAAAGACAAATATCATATGACTTCACTCATATGAGGACTGTAAGACACCGAATAGATCAACATAAGGGAAGGGAAGCAAAATAATATAAAAACAGGGAGGGGGACAAAACATAAGAGACTCTTGAATATGGAGGGAAAACAGAGAGTTACTGGATGGGTTGTGGGAGTGGGGGATTGTCTACATGGGTGAGGGGCATTAAAGAATCTACTCCTGCAATCATTGTTGCACTATATGCTAATTAACTTGGATTTTAAATAAATTAAAAAGAAAGAAAAAGAAGAAAGAAAGAAAGAAAGAAAGAAAGAAAGAAAGAAAGAAAGAAAGAAAGAAAGAAAGAAAGAAAGAAAGAAAAAAGAAAGCAAGCATTAAAAAAAAGAAAGAAAGAACTACAGAAAATGTCTTGAGATAACTGTTTCTCTATTTGTTAGTCTGGATTTGTATGGTGTTACCCTGCCTGCAAGTGTGTTTGTGTGGGTGTGTGTGGGTGTGTGGATGTGTGTGTGTGCATAAGCACTATGATAACTTATTACATTCATAAAGCTAATGCAATTTTACATTGTAGAAAATAATGCCTCCTAAACAAGACCTTTTATGTATTTTATCTGATATTTATGAGTCTGATTTTTTTGTCTTAAACATCTCAGTCCACCTTCCCACCTTCCATACACTGAGTACTATGTATATCTCAATATAGCTACTTTCCCAGTGGTGACACTTAATAGCATACCTTAAAAATGACTAATAAAAGACTAAGCTAATCTGTAAAATGGGAACTTTGATAGATTTAGCTCAAATCAATCTCAGATTTTGAAATGGACCTTAAGACACATGTGTTCATGGGTCTCAGATACAGTGGTCAGCATAAGTATATTGCCTCACTTGATGAGGCCAATGCACAGGAAGTGATGCTCCCATTAGGTTGGGCCAGGGAGGGGCACCTGCCTGCTTCAGTCAGTTAAGCATGTGGTTCCTGATTTTAGCTCAGGTCATGATCTCATTGTTTGTGAGTTTGAGCCCCACATCAGGCTGTGCTGACAGCGTGGGAACCTGCCTGGGATTTCTCTCCTTCTCTCTCTGCCCCTTCCCTGCTCCTGTGCTCTCTCTCAAAGTCAATAAATAAACATTAAAAAAAAATTAAAACAAACAACAAAAAAGCTGGGCCAGACTAATAATAGAAGGTGGCATAATTTCCAGCTGAAAGTTCCTGACTTATCAAAATTCCTCTAGTCAATAATTCTCCTTTCTTTAACCCTTAAATTTGCTGCAGGTAATTGATAATAAATCAATTTATAAAATAAGTAGTACTTTACGGCATCTGAAGTTGCATCAAGCATTGAGTATATACTAACCATAATTTAAATCAGCAGATTGTTTTGTTTTAGGAAAGAGTTTAATAACTATCTGTGGATCTCATTGGTTACATGTGAATAAAATCTGTTTATGGTTTGATGCACTACTGCCCATACACAACCAATGCCAACACCAAATTTTCTGTAAGTACTTGGAAGTGTATTATAAACAAACACATAAATAGAAACTAATTTTGAAACTAGAAAAAATGATAAGAAAATTATTGAATTTACTTAAAGTAATTTTTCCATTTTAGAAATTATTTCTCATATTTGGGTATATGGTATATAAGACTATATTATAATATTTGGTTTTTACCATAATTTGGATTTTTTATTAATAGATTTTATTTTTAGAGAAGTTTTAGATTTATGGAAAAATTGAGCACAAAGTATAGAAAGTTTCAATATAATCCCTAACTCTCACATACTTCCTTTCTTCTATTATTAACATTTTGTGTTAGTGTTATATACTTTTTTTATAATTGATAATCTGATATTGATATGTTATTAACCAAAGTCAATGGTTTTCAGAAATCTTCACCCTGTGTTGTACATTCTACTGGTTATGATAAAATGTAATGATATGTATTCACCATTACAGTATAGTTTCACTATCCTGAAAATACCTGTTTGTTTGTCCATTCACCAATAAAGGAAATCTTGGGTGTTTCCAAGTTTGGCAATTGTGAATAAAGCTGCTATGAACATTTGTGCTTGTATGGACATATATTTTCAACTCATTAGATTATATACCAGAAGCACAATTTCTGGATCATAAAGGAAGCAATGTTTATTTTGTAAGAAATGCCAAAGTGGCCTTCCAAAGTGGCTACTCCATTCCCAACAGCAATGAATGTGAGTTTCTGTTACTCCACATCCTTGTCAATGTTTGATATTGTCAGAATTTTGGATTTTAGCCATTCTAATAGGTGCATAAAGGCATATTCTTGTTTTAATTTGCAATTGCCTGATGACATATACTGTTGAGCATCTTTCATGTGTATTGACCAACTATATACATGCGTCAGTGAGATCTCTGTTAAGATCATTGCCCCAGTTTTTAATCTGGATGTTCCTTTTCTTAATGTTGAGTTTTAGAAGTTCTTTGCATACTTTGTATGCAGTCCTTTATCAGCTGTGTATTTTGGAAATATTTTCTTCTAGTTTGTGGCATGTCTTTACACTCTCTTAAAAGTGTTTTTTGCAAAGCAGAAGTTTTTAGAGTCCTTTTTTTTCTTTTTTTGTCTTTCATGGATCTTACTTTTGGTGTTGTATCTAAAAAGACATTGCCAAACCTAAGTTCACCTAGATTTTCTCCCACGTTTCTTTGAGGCATCTTATAGTTTCATGTTTAGGTCTATGATCCATTTTAAATTCATTTTTGTGAAGGATGAATGGTCTGTGTCTGGATTCATTTTTTACACCTGAAAGTTTGCTTGTCCCAACAGTATTTATTGAAAAGATTCTCCTTTCTTGAGATGCTGTTGATCCTTTGTAAAAATCAATTTGCTAGATTTTAGTGGGTCTATTTCTGGACTCTATTCTGCCCATTGATTAGTAGCATATTTTAACAGTATTTTTATACTTTCTAGTTTATTGTATAACATTGTAAAATGACAAGAATTTTTTTTAATTTAAAAACTATTTTAAACTATCATGTGCATTCTTATGTAATTAGCTAGAAACTCATTACTTCCATTCAGTCTTCTTCTTTTTTAAATTCAAAATAATAACTTCCTTGGAAAAATAATATTTGCTAAGCACAAACTGGCTTTATAGAAAATCTTGGATTATGTCTAATCCAAGAAGAGATGTCTCTAAATCAAGATATTTACCTACAGATACAAAGACTGTGCTATATAATCATACATAATAATGAGACAAAATTTTACTCGATAATATTAATAATAATTAAATATTATTAAACTATTATTAGGTATATGGAACTTTTCTATGATGGATTTAATCCATTTTTTTTCTAGTCAGTGGAATTTCAACATTAAGAGTCACAGACATTAGATAAAGAATTAAAATCTCTCTCCATATGAAAGGACTTAAACACGTAGAAATTTCTGTACACAATTTGAGGAGTTGATAGTTCCTCTGAAATATATTGATGGATCCTAGGATCAAAAACAATCAGACCAAGGCCTTTCTAAGTGTACTGTCAGAACTGAGCAAGATAAGTATTAAGTGACTTCTTGGATTCTTTAGTCAAATAAATTTTGAAAATTTCTAGCTCAGCAAAGTTAAGGCTTTTCTCAGATAGTACCCTAAAATATATTAATGTACATGTGGCTACTCAAAAGAGACATAAAGTACATAGCACTTAAAAGTAATTTGTAAATGGAATCATTGTTCCCTCTTCCTTTCTTTCCTCAGAGCATCTTGTAGGACTAGTGTTGCCAGGAAAAACAACTTAGGAAAGCACTGAGCCAGTCTAATGTCTGATAATGCCTTTGATAAAGGACTGTGCAAAACTAGCAATTGCTCTATTTGTCTTTCCTCTTCCTATAGTCCTTTAGTATTTCTAAATATTGCTTCAAGTTTTAATGTATATGAAGGCAACACGGCATTTGAATTTGATATCCGGGTTTCCATGTGACATGTGGAGAAGGTGATTCTAGAGAATGACTGAAGAAGATTCAAGTCCCAACACAGTACCATGGAGATACTCTACAGTTTGCCCAATGCCTTAAAAAATGGCCTAGTAAATTTTCATTATATCTCCATTTCTTAAGTCTTATCTGATATGTGGGATCTTTTCCTAATCCCTCAAATTCCAATAATCCTTGGCTAATTGAAAAATAATTTTCTTTTTTTTTCATCTTCTATGAATTTGTCATATCTCTCATGCTGTCCCTTGTAGCATATATATATATATATTCCTTCTTCTGCATAATATCAATTTAGAAACAAATTTTTCATTCATTCAGTTGTTTCTTTGACCTTATGTCATTTGGCATCAGTGTTTCCTTTCAGAGATTTTTAGCTCCAACGTATAAAGTGTCATATCAGTTTAGCTTGATTTTTAGAGCAGTCAGTATTTCAACACACATATTTAAACAATTTTTATGGAAATTATTTTAAATATCAATGACAAATTCCATGGCCCTTACAATCTAACATGAAGTATTAAATTTATTTATATAGTTCCAGTCATGATGGCTCAAGATTATGCTAACATGATATTTAAGTTCACAGGGTACACACTGTGAAGTCACTTTTTGTAGAGAATTTTTGTTGTTGTTGTTGTTTAGTTTTAATCAGGGAATTATTGGAAAGCTAAGAGATGGGTCTAGATTTTACTTGGGGAGAAAAGTTTATGGAAACAAATTGAGAACATTAGGATAAATAAAACCCAGTTCTCCTTCTTGCCCTGTATTACATCAACAGGAATCCATTAATTTAGCTTAATATGTTTCTCTTTTAAAATGTATGTACTGCCTGAGAGAGACTTGTTTTTTGTACAGTAAATGTCTGTCACTATTGGTTTACTGCTTATCTCATACAATAACTTGGATTTCTTGAAGTTTCTTTTGAATCTTTGAGTATGAGTAAAGCAAAACATACATTGAATAAATGTTTGCATGAATTAATGAATCCCTGTCAGCTAGCTGAATGGAAGGCTATTTTAGAAAATAACTATTGAAAGGTGAGTAGCAGAAGGATAATTTGAACTTGGATGAGTTATAGCTACTCCCCCGGAAAAAGGCAAGTTCTCGCCCTGTCACAACATTAATTGTTCAATAAATGTTTATTAGAATAATTTGAAACAGAATGGAAATCTCCAGTTGCTCATATTAGATTGATAAAGATGTTTAGGTATGGAAGAAAATATAATAGAAATGAGGACCCAAAGGAAACAATGGAAAATTGGGGAAGAAGAATCACACATGTGAATGTATGTGATTCTAAGAGCTTTTGGAGATTTCAGACAGCCTGTCAGTATGTGAGGGGGGCAGGTGTTTTCATTGGTTCTTTTCCTCTTGCTTGTAGTCATCTATCAAAATTTAAAAGTGAAACACATCACTTTAAGGTGTATAATAAAAATGTTCATATAAATAACAATTAATTACAAAGAAATATATAATTGGGGAGATTGTAAAAGATATATTCTGAAATAGCTGTTGAAATTGTTTACCTTATACAAAATCATGTCTATAAGTGATAAATGCTTTCTACAATGCCTTCAGTGTATAACAAAGTTTTTGGCGATTTCACTAAGGCATCTTGTCAATCCCCCGAATGTGAACATATTCCAAAAACCATTTGGGAAATTAAATCTGGTAGATGCAAAATTAGTGTATGAACACAGCTATAAAGGAACAAAGTACTGTCCTGTCCAAGTGAACACCGAACAGTGAAGTTAATCACTCTAAACTTATTCCTTTGCTGACATTATTCAAAACACTAAGCCATGGGTTATTAGGTTTATTCTGTAGGGTACTATATAAAAGGTATTCTTAGGGTAGGAATAATGCTACCACAACATACCAGTCTATAAATTCCAATGAAGTTCGCAAACTCTTACATGACTTGGGAAACATGAATTCATATGCCAGAGTGAATGAGTTATCTCCTTTCCACACTCTTGTTTGTGAAGCAAGTGAAATATTAGACCACAAGTAACCAAGTTCAGGATGACTTCATTGAATGAGATATACTAAATTTTCTAAGAAACAAAAATAGGAAAAAAAGTGATAACGTAACAAAAAATAAATTCCCTATAGAGCTTTGTTAGGTTTTTGTTTTTATAATTTAAGGGAAGTTTTTTTCAATATTTTAGACTTTTGTTGAACATAGAGCTTTCATTTTGGTAATGATTTCTAAATCATATAAGTTTATCATACCTATGTTCAAACATACCTGAACATTTCTTATAAGTCCCCTTCTCCTTGTAACAGAAATCATAACTGTTTCTGATTTGACCACTGGTGCTAAACTAAAGTAGGTGATGAAGATGGATAAAATGGACTCTGGAATCATCTGAGAGGACATGGAAAACACATCTTTGTCCCAGTGTGTAATTACTTCACAAATAGTCACTAGTATTTTGCACTTTTTAAAATTTGCATCATTTGAATAGATATTTTGTAAAGTCTTTTTTCCTGAGCCAGCTACATTTTTACTGTATTTCCTGATTTCGAAAAGATCCTATTTATAAATATACATAGATAATTATGACATTTCTTTTTACAAACTGCCAATGTAAAGGTAAATGTCTTCTCACAAAAACTTAAAGCATGAGTTTCCAAAAATAAAATTCAGTCATAATCTTTAATTGTAGAAATCATGACTAAAAATAGTTTAATTTTGTATTCAAACACTTTATTGCTGACTTAAAGCTAAAAAAGTAAAAATAAAGCAAATAAAACTTTTTTTCCCTCTTCTTGTTTGTATCTACTGGCACACTATATACTCTTTCCAATGGTTAACCCTACTGAAAATGGACTGACTTTTTCTGTGTCACATATTCCACATCTAGAACATTGGGAGTACAGAAGAAATGAAAAAGATGTGGTTGAAGGTTTAGAGAAGATTCATGTTCAGTGCACCTATAATATAGTATCAGTGTACATATAACTGATGGTGTCTAAAGGACAAAGTCTGTCCTTTTTAGTGTCATAAACCTGGGACAATATCCACTAAGGTAAAAATGATATGATGTCTTAAAATATCTAGAAAACTTAACCTTTGGAAAGCCTTCCAGATCACATTAAAACACAATAAACAGACTCTTATCACTTGATGTATAACCTGTCTATAATACTGTTATGTATTTTGACATCACATCAACACATGAAAAGCTTTTGAAAAGCTTTTGAAAAGCATTTGCAAATGTTTGCATAAAACAAATTGAACCCCAAATAATAAAGAGTTTCTATCTCACAGTATTTCATATATATCTTAAGCAAAAGAAGTATTGGTGGTTAAAGTGGTTACTTTGAGGGCCATAAGGTAATACCTTTTCAAAGACATAAATTTTAATTTGTTTAAAATAAGCCATCCTAAAAATCAATCTTAAAGATTATTTTTTTAAATGTGTCAGAATCAAAAGGGAATAAGACATATCTTTGGAAAATAAAAAAGGAAGTCTAATAAAAATGTGGTCAAATAATTTAGATTGTTCTTTTGGCAAGCAACCAAAAAATCTGGCAGGCAGTAGAATCCAGTGGCTAGGAGAGCAGAGAGTGAGGCCGGGCTCCCTGTGTGTGACTGCTGGTTCTGACACACACTAGCTTGATGACTTGGACAAATTGCCCGAACTTCATATGCCTCAGCTTTCTCATCTGTACAATTGATATGATGATAGCACTTACTTTGTTGCTAGAAATATTAAAGTTAATCATTAAAGCTTTTACATGTGCTTATATAAGAGCAGTTCTTAGCATAAGAGCAATTCTTATAACATAGTAAGCACTGAACAAACAAAATAGAGACTTGAACTCATGCCCAGGAGCTGCTGCTCATAGCCAGATATATAATTTCTCCAGCAATTTGTGTGCCTATTAAGTGAGGGGCTTGAATTTGCTGCATCCTGTTCCAATTAAGCATCTAAGAGTCTTAAAATGTACATTAAAATGAGATTAGAAAACAAGGAATCAGGACACAGAAAATTAGAACTGTTTTTTATATGCTAGTGTTTTAGAAAGAGAATGAAGCCCATTATTCAAGAAAAAGACAACGCTCACAACTCTTGAATAAATACAAGTAAGTAACCCTTAAAAAGAGAAAATAAATTAGAACTTTAATTTAAAATTACCAAATGAGAACTATAAGTGTCTCATAAGAAGAAAGCTGTATGAATTACCATGAGCAAATGTATGCTGGTATTGGTGCTGCTAAGTTATACATGCTGAATCTCGAGGCATAAATATATTCAGGAAAATGATCCACTAATATACATATAACACTTCTCATTTTTCCTATTAGCTGTGACACTGTATTAAACATCAGGACCATTGGGAATTGAGGTGATCATGTCACTTTCATTTATTATAATTCTTTTATCTACTATTGGCACTAACCACTAGGAATCTGATTTATTATCCATATTCTTGGTTGCAAAATATAGAAATCCACTCTGGATAACATAAGCAGATCAGAGATTCAAAGAGGGTATTTTGAGTAGCCCACCAAACTAATGGAAAAGTTACTGAAGGGCTAGCTTAGAGACCTAGACACTGAAAAATCAGAGAAACAGGGAGGTAAAGCAGCCAATAGCATAGCTATTCATTGCCACTACTGCTCCAGTGGCCACCATGGGCCTTTTGACACTGTGGTTGCCACTACAGAAGTAAACTCTGAACTTCTCTTTCTTCTTTGTGATACTCACTGAAGTGTCATAGCTTCAGGCTGGTATATTGGATGTGTCAGTTCTAGGTTGTAGACTCTGATTCAGCTAAGACTGAGGTCGTAGACTCTGATTCAGTTAAGGGTTACAGTTAAAGGTTACAGATGGCAAGTATCTAAACTTCCCAGCACCCACTATAAAAAGCAGAGCACAATGTTGTATTCCAGAAATGTAAGTTTAAATCCAGGGTATCCCAAACCAATACTCACCTCACCTATTATGATGAGACAAATGAAGGAGGGTATATTCTGAAGATATGTAAGGTGGTTTACATTTCAAATGAGGGAATTGCTACCTAGATGGTCATTCACGATGTACTACAATTTTATGGCTACTTTTTTTCTCACAGGTAGACCCCCATGTAGATGATATTGCATATCATGTGAAAGTGTGTTGTGAGAATTAAATGAGATAATTTATCTAAATGTGCAAGACTCATGGAAGTCACCTAATGCGTATTATTTAACATCCCCAATCTATTTTCTTTTACTTTAAAAAAAAGTGCTTGATGTTGAGAATTTTACATCTGCAACCGGTATGGAAACTTTGTTTTACATCTTTGGTTGACATTAATAAAGCACTTCAAGCTGGTGTGGGTGGATATTCCTTCCTGTTGAAAAGAGAACAAAACCTTCAACAGGGAGCAGCTGGAGACAAACATTGGAGAGAGGAAAAGCAGAAAGTGTTGCATGGCTTAATCATTTAAATCACAGATTAAGTCAACATAATAGCAGAGAAAATGCAGACAATTTAAAATGTGTGACTATAATGGCGAGCTCACAGGGTCTTTTCATTGGGATCAACAGAGGAAATGAACTAAATGAACACAATTTCATATCTCCTGAGAAAGAAATAAAGAAAAGGATTCATAAGCAAATGTTTTATTTTACACTATAAATTTATAAAAATTTCCTTTACATGCAAAACCCTTCTGCAACAGAACACAAGCATTAACTTCATGAAAAAAGCAATAATAAGGAATAAAAGCTATTAACTATTAGACTTTCTTGAGATTGTACCATGCATACTTCCAAATTAATCTGATTTTTAAAAAGACCATTTTTCCCTCTCTACTATCACCAAAAAATTAAAATAGGACACAAAAGTTAAAAGCTTCAGGGAAGGTTATATTTTCTTCAAAAAATCTAATCAAATCAGGTATCATCATATTATGCAATTGGAAAATGGATAGAAGTCAATCTTCTGAAACTGAGTTCAAATGCCACCGATTCCGATGTACAAAAAATGTTAGTAATATTAAATTATTGGTTGGTCCTACCACCAGCTAATACTACTTTAGGTTTCCAAGTTAATGGTTCAAAGGATTATAGGCTCTCCATCTGTCAACAGCATGTCAAGGCTTCATATAATGATAAATATCTTATACTTTGTTGATATAAAAGTTTGATCTGAGATGCTTTCTCCCTAGTTAATTAATACAATAGGGAATGGAGATGGCTCTGGAGAGCAACCTTTGCTGTACATTACAGGAGATGGTTATCTCTACTTAGAAATTAATTAGTCCCTTAGTATTTAAAATTTCATTTATGAATGTGTGATTTTATTTATTTATTAATTATTTATATCCTCCTTATTGTAGGAATGATATAGGAGCTTTGCCATAAAAAGCAATGTGATTAAGGATTTTATGGAAGTGAGTCCATGCTGCCACTGTTGGAGATATTTTTAAGACAAAATAGTTGTCAGTTTCACACCTGTTATTAGCCAGCAGTCTTGAAAGTTTTAAGTGACAGATAATTTCATTTTTTAACTTAAGACAAGGATAGTGGCTACATTTTGTTTTTTTCACAGCTTCAATTGAGCAAAATCTCAAAAAGCCAACGTCCATGGAAGATCTGAATTTGTGGCATATAGTAATACCAGGAGTAGTCTCCCAAAAAACATCATCCACTCCAGTTTGTGGTTTGCATGAATATTCATTCATATAGTATATCTTAAAGGAGAAGAAGCTCTAAACATCAGTATTGAATGCCTAATTATTATAAGAGTTGATTGAATAATTAATAGTGATTATGACAGGTCTGTAGATTACGTTTTTCTTGGGATAAGCAGCAAAGCCAGAAACCTAATAACTGAATTTATATTCCATGCCTTTTTTTGTTGGGTCTTGAAGTCAATAAATGTGCTGATCTTGACTTTTCACCTTCTTTTTCTCCACTACATCTTCAGGTTTTCAGAACAGGAAACAAAAAGGCAAAAGCACATGCATCTTTAGCAGAGTGCTATATTTATTTATTATTTCTTTAATACTTATGATCTTGAGCAGATATTAATTGAAATGTTATCAACTAAAATCTTATACATCTGAAGTAGATAATAGAGTATTTAAACAAAGCTAATAGTAGCAATATTTTCTGTTGTCTTTGTATAAAATTTGTTATAAAACATAGTTGTCCTTATTGAAGTTAAACTTCAGAAGAAACAGCACTTTCAACTTCATTTTATGAAGAAATTTAACATTGATATCAAACATTGTAATTTCACACACACAAATAATAGACATCTTGCCTTTGAAAATTGATGAAAATAATACACAGTGAACCCTATTATTTACATGAAGTCACATGCAGTTGAATATTAATAAATTAGTCATTGTACGGGCACCTGGGTGGCTCAGTTTGTCAAGTATCTGACTCTTAATTTTGGCTCCAGTTTCCACAATCTCCTGGTTGTGGATTCAAGCCCTGCATCAGGCTCAGTGCTGAGTGTGGAGCCTGCCTGGGATTTTTCCCTCCATCTCTCTCTCTGCCCTTTATCTGCGCTCTCTCTCTCTTTTCTCTCTGTGTCTCAAAAATAAATAAACAAACTTAAAAAAAAAAGAAGTCAATCATCGTAATATATCATATTATAGACCAAAGAAAAATCACATGATCATCTCCATAAATACCCAAAATATTTTTGAAAGGATTGGACAAAATCCTGATTTAAAAAATTAAAAACATATATTTAATGGATATTAAAATAACAGCAAAATTGATATATGTGCTTGTGTACATAACAGCCTTAAATTCTTCATTTTACATAAGAGAGAGATTCTAAGGTCATTTGTACTATTGTCAAGTAAAAGTTATGCTTGACCACTGTAACTAGCAATACTTTGGACACATCTGCAAATATAATCAGACACAGCAAATAGAATCATAAAAATTAGGGGCACCTGGGTGGCACTGACTTCAGCCCAGGTCATGATCTCTTGGTTCATGGGTTCAAGCCCCATGCAAGGCTCTCTGCTGACAGCTCAGAGCCTGGAGCCTGCTTCAGATTCTGTGTCTTCCTCTCTCTGTCCCTCTCCCTCTCATGCTCTGTCTCTCAAAAATAAGTAAACATTAATAAAAAAAATAATCATGAAAATTAGAAAAGAAGTAAAATTATCTCTAGGAAAAAATTTAAGACAATTTTTTAAAAATAATAATGTAATTTAATAAAATAGTAGGATATAAAATTAGCACAAATATTAATAAACTTCATATGCACTCTTAATAGCCAAACAGGTAATATGATAGATATAAAGATACCATTTAAAATAGCAACAAAAGGGGCGCCTGGGTGGCTCAGTCGGTTAAGCGTCCGACTTCAGCTCAGGTCATGATCTCACGGTCCGTGAGTTCAAGCCCTGCTTCGGGCTCTGTGGTGACAGCTCAGAGCCTGGAGCCTGCTTCAGATTGTGTGACTCCCTCTCTCTCTGACCCTCCCCCGTTCATGCTCTGTCTCTCTCTGTCTCAAAAATAAATGAACATTAAAAAAATAATAATAATAAAATAAAATAGCAACAAAATATTAAATAAAATACCTACACATAAACCTAAATAAAAATCTAGTTAGTCCTGAAAAATAAATAGAAAGATAGATTTGAACAAAAAGAAAGACATAGTATCATCTTGAATAAAAAAAAATATTCAATATCCAGAAGCTGCCAAGGCTTTCTAAGTTAATTAGAAATTTCATGCAATTACACTAGAAATAAAAGTTTCACGTTTATTCAGTAGATAGAAAATTTCATTTAAAAGTTCCTATGGAAAAAGGAAGAAAAAAGGCAAAAATTTCCAAATAAACACTGATATAAAGAAAAGCAAAATGTGTGTTTATACATGTGTGGTAGAGAGGTGAGAGAGGATGGAGCGGGTTAGTCAGATATTAAAGCATATTACAAAGGCTCTATACCTAAATGAATATGATATTGATGCATGAATAGGTACACACAGAAATAAACTGAATAGAAATTACAGAAATGGGTCTAAGTATAAAATGAAATTCACTAATTGACAAAAATGACGTCTCAAATCTGTTTTTTAAAAAAAGCTTGCTAATAAATAATGTAGGAAAAACCTATTTGAAGAAAAAGATAAAATTAAATTTGTACTTCTAGAATATATCCCACTTTTAATATGTCAGTAATCTAAATACTTTTTGAAAAGAATAATAAAAAAAATCACAAATATCATTAAACCACTAATAGAAAATAGAAGCAGATTTGTTTAAAACCTGACAGTGGGAAAAAACAGTTCTTTAATTATTTTTAGTTTTGTGGGATTGCTGTAACAAACCATCACAAACCTGGTGGTGTCTCTTCACATCCTCATCCCTCTAGCTATATCTGTTTCTGTACTGAATTTTCCCCTTTTTATAAAGACTCCAGTCATACTGGAGTAAGGCTCATGGGAATGACCTCATTTTAACTGGGTTATTTCTATAAAGCTCTGGTCTCCAAATAGGGTCACATTCTGAGGGTCACATTCTGCAGTCTTAGGGCATCAACATATCTTTTTTGGTAAAACACAATTCAATCTATAACAGTTTCTAATAATAACTAAAAAATCCAAAACCATAAAAGAAATACATAATAAATTAGAACTATATAAAATGTAATAATGCCATTTTTAAACTTTGGTAAAGCAGAAAAGAGATACCATAGCAAACAGTAAATGACAATCAATAGGAAAATATCACTAACAAAAGAAAGTGGCTCTTAAAGAAAAAGACATACCATGGAAAGATAGCCAATATGATGATGGGTCACAGGGGGGAAAAAGGCCCTTAAAAATATGAAAAGATAATATTTTTAAAATTTATTTTTTAATGTTTTTTTTTTCTTTTTGAGACAGAGAGAGACAGAGTGAACCGGGGAGGGTCAGAGAGAGAGGTAGACACAGCATCTGAATCAGGCTCCAGGCTCTGAGCTGTCAGCACAGAACCTGATGCGGGGCTTAAACTCAGTTTAAGTGAGTTCTCACTGTCGAACTCACAGACAGTGAGATCATGACCTGAGCTGAAGTCGGAAACTCAACCGACTGAACCACCCAGGCGCCCTGAAAAGATCATTTTTAAGTGTCATATCATTTTTCACGTATTAGATTGCTCAAAAGTTTCATAGCATTCTCTTCAGGTAATCTGAGCTATGGATATACAAAAAGAAAAAAACCGAAAGGATATAGCAGAACTCATACAGTAAAGCCTTAGATTGCAAGTAACTTGTTCTGCTAATGTTCCCCAAGTTAAGCAAACATTTCTAATACATTTTAACTTGATAAACGAGCGATATCTTGCAATATGAGTATTATGTGATGCTGAATGTCACATGATCACAACTGAGCCAATGGTTCTCCCCTTACCCCAGTGCGGGATTGTGGGTGATCATTTCCCATGCTCAGATGTTTGGTCCCAGGCCACTGTGTTTGGCAGAAAGCAGTGATTTTTAAGACATTGGAAGGTGCCCACCACTGGCACTAGTGTATTTTTTGTCACTTCAAAGCACCTATGGAGAGTCCTTTGCTTTTCCTTATAAGAGTAAGCTTAGGAATGCTTTGCTTCATTCTAGGTCAGGCTACCTGCAAATATAGACCCTTTCCTTTGCTGCCTTAACGCCAATTACATTAAATCCTATATTTAATGATTAGAGTTTATTAATACTGTAGTCAACATCTGTGTGAGTGTATACAATAGCTCTCATGCAGAAAAAAGTTGAAAAGAAAGGTGATAATAAGAAGGAAATGATTATGAAGGAAATCATTGAGAAGTCAGAATGAGGTATGTGAGAGGCTGAAATTGTAGGATTTTATAAGAAGTCTACATTAACCATTTGCACAATATTTTTTAAGTTTTTTTTAACATTTATTTATTTTTGAGAGACAGAGACAGAGCGTGAGCAGGAGAGGGGCAGAGAGAGAGGGAGACACAGAATCCAAAGCAGGCTGCAGGCTCTGAGCTGTCAGCACAGAGCCTGACGTGGGGCTCAAACTCACAAACTGTGAGATCATGACCTTAGCTGAAGTCGGACACTTAACCAACTGAGCCACCCAGGCGTCCCAACCATTTGCACAATACTAAAGAATGAAGAAGAAATAAAGGGGTTAGATGCAGCAGAAGGAGTCATGAGAATATCAAAGCAATGGCCATGTGTTCTAGAAGGTGTAGAAAATTTGCTTCTGGGTTGGATAAAAAAGAAGCAATTAGCAGGTGAGACTGTGACTGAGAACTTTATCTACGTGAAGCCAAAGGCCTTGTATACCAACCCTGTAAGTAAATTGCCAGGTATGTCAACAGAAATGAAGAAGTCTTCAAGGCAAGTAGGGGATGGTTTGATAACTTTAAGAGTAGAAGCAGCATCCATAGTGTTATGAGGCACAGAGAGGCTGCAAGTCTGCATGCTAAGGCAGCAGAGGCATTCCCTACCAAGTTTCAGAAGCTCGTGGTTTCCAAGTGTTACCTGCTGGAGCAAGTTTTTAACTGTGATGAGATGGGGCTTTCTTGGAAAATGATGCCAAAGAGCACCTACATTACAGAAGAAGAGAATGCAGTGCCTGGTGACAAGCCCGTGAAGGACTGTCTCACCATCTTGTTTTGTGCTCATGAAAGAAGGCATTTCAAAGTCAAGCCCCTGCTCGTGTATCATTCCAGGAATGCACGAGCCTTCAAGAAATGCAAGGTGCAGAAGAGCCAGTTAACATTATATGGAGGTCCAACAGCAAGGCTTGGATCACTCGTATCTTATTCATTTAGTGGATCAATGAGGTCTTCTGTCCTGTGGTAAAGAAATACCTTTCAGAAAAGAATCTGCGACTCAAAGCCTTGCTGTTTATGGATAATGCTCCTGCTCATCCTCCAGGCTTTGAGGACGACTTACTGGAGGAATCAAGTTCATTAAGGTCAAGTTCCTTCCTCCCAATACCACTCCAATCCTCTAGTCCATGATCAGCAGGTCATTTCGACCTTTAAAAAGCTTTACATCAAAGCACTATTTCAGCAATGCTTCAAGGTGACTGAAGGAACAAACTCTACCCTGTGTGAGTTTTGGACAAATCATTTCCACATCGTGAACTGCCTCAAGATGATTGATAAAGAAAGCCTAGGATGGGGTCACCAAAAGAACCCTCAATTCTGCTTGGAGAAAACTGCGACCTGATTGCATTCTTTGACATGACTTAAAGGAGTTTGCTTGTGAGCAAGAGCCACCAGTTGTTGATGAAACTGTGTCCTTGTGAAAAGCCATGGGACTGGAGGTAAATGAGGACAACATTCAAGAGCTGGTGTAGGAACATGGCCAGGAACTGACCACTGACCAACTGATGGATCTACCTCCCAAGCAACAGCAAGAGGTTACGGAGGAGATCTTGTCTGCAGAGGAGGAGGAGAAAAGGGCAGAGGAATCTCACACGTTAAATGAGATTAGAGAGATGTGTAAAATGTGGGAAAGAGTGTAAAATTTTGTGGAAAAGCACCGCTTGAAAAAGACTGTAGCAGTGCAAGCGATGAATCTGTTTAATGACAATGCAATGTCACATTTCCATGAAATTCTCAAGAGAAGGCAAAAGCAAGTGTCATTGGATAGGTTCCTTGTTAACATTGCACAAAAACAAGGAGATTCCATTGAGCCAATAGATAGCATTGATTTTGTTAGTGATAGTGAAAATCATCCTACACAATAACCGTCCTCTCTCTTGTCTCCCTCACATCAGCCATGAAGGTTTTCAAAGGTAACTACAGGTTAATTTGTTTATTTTTCCTTATATTTTGTATTTTCTTTATTATTTTGTATTATATTACAGCATTTTTATATGAATATTTTTGGGTTGTGGAAAGAATTATATGAGTTTCCATTCTTTCTTATAGGGAAATTAGCTTTGATATATAAGTACTTTGGATTACAAGCATGTTTACAGAACAAATTATGCTTACAAACCAAGGTTTTACTGTATATAAATTTATCCATTGATCCAGCAATTCCACTTCTAGAAATACAGACCAAAAACATATTTTTTCTGATGGCAAAAATATGAAAAAAATTATGCATAAAATTATTAACCGTGGTATTATTTGTTAATAAAAGAATATATGGAACTTTAATAACCATCAGCAAAATATATTATAAAAATGAATTTAATTAGAAATTGTTTATTTTATTAAGTAGTCTTATTGTTTGTTTATATTGGTAATATTTTTAGTAAGTAAGGAAAAGGAAAAAATCACAATATCAAAGTAATTCAGAAAATCAAGCTGATCTGGAACACTATACACCTGAAATCATGGCACAATATTTACTGATGTTTTCACGCACTTGATTAAATATTATGGAACCATGCCAGTGGCTTTAAATGAATTTTTCCATTAATCCTCACAAGTTTTAATCCCATTTAAAGAATAATCTAAATCTAAGAAGCATTGTATAATATCCCAAGTTCACAAAGCTAATGAGGCATAAAGCAAGATTTTATTGTTCGTAATTTTGGCAAGAGGACTCCTCTCAGTTGGAAGCATTTCACCTCAAGTACAAGTACAGATCTTAGGTCTTCTTCTAAGCAGAGAGATTGTAAAAACAGCACATCACACTGCCTGGAGGTAATTTTTTGTGTGAGTGGAGAACACAGGGGTGCGTTAAAATCACCAGAAGGCATCTTCAACTGAAGAGTATGAGGAATAAATGCATCAGTGACCCACTATTGCAACAGATCATTCTGAGTGCGTTCTGTACTTTTCAAAGTTCTTTCAGAATCCAGGTTCCTTGCTCACAGTAGCAACACTGATAATGTTCTTTATTTTGGCTTTTCCTCCTTGCCCATTTCACTTTCCCTTTTCCTTCACTCCTGTTCCCTTAGATTGTTTACCCATATGTTACCTGAACCCAAGTCATTGCCTCAAGTTCTGAATTAGGCTGACCCAAATTAAAATAATGGCAAACTTTATGATGGAGGGATCAGGCCAAAATTACCTGAATATATTTACCATTTTTACCTTCACTAAATTTAAAACCAAATGTATGTGTGGCATAATATTCATTTCATAGCAACATTAGTGAAGGATTCATGCCCAATCCACTCCTCCCAAAGAAGTTATAATCAAGCCTTCACATCTGATCATCACCTTACAACAATATAAGCAAGACCACTATACAGGAAGCCAGAATTTAATAAGGTGGGAGATTCCATAAGACAATTGGTCTGACTTCTTCAATGTCAAGGAAAAAGGAGAATACACTGTTCTGGACTAAAATAAATTTTAGAAACATGATAACCAAATTCACTGAGTGATTCTTAGTTGGATTCTGATTCAAATAGCCTATAATAAAGACATTTTTGAAAAGAAAAAAAGAGAGAGAGTGTGTGTCTTAGTCTGTTTGGGATGCTATAATACAATATCACAGACTGGCGGGGCACCAGTTGGTTAAGTGTCAGACTCTTGATTTCGGCGCAGGTCATGATCTCACGATTCATTAGTTTGAGCCCTGCCTCTGGCACTGTGCTGATGGTTGGAGCCTGCTTGGTATTCTCTGTCTGCCCCTCCCACTCATTCTCTCTCTCTCTCTCTCCCTCTCTCTCTTAAAGTAAATAAACATTAAAAATATATATTCCAGACTGGTTAGTTTATAAACAACTGAAATTTATTTCTCAGTTCTAACAGTATAAACAATGCTCCTCTCTTCAAATAACTTTAATAATAATAATAATTTCTAAGAATTATAAGGACTGAGAATTAAATGAAATATAAAATATTACAAAGATTAAATAAAGTGGAGATAGGAAATTGGTAGATTTTATCTAGGCTGATTAAGCAAAGGCATTTTCAGAGATAATTTGAACTGAAATCTGAAAGGTGATAAAACAATCAAGTGAAAATCTGGTGGCAGAATATTCAAAAGAGAAGGAAACTAGAAAGAAATATTTTCTGAAATGGAAGTAAATTTAGTCTGTTCCAAAATTATGCTGTCCACTAGAAATATAATGCAGAACATGTAAGTCATTTTAAATTTTCTAAAACCCACAATAAATAAGTAAAAACAAAGTGGTTAAATTATATTAACATTTAATTTTTCTTTATTTTATCTAATAATAGCATTTGTGAATGTTATCAGTGAAAAATTAATGAGCATGTTTACCTTAATTTTTATACTGAGTTTGAAACATGGTATGTATTTTACACTTACAGAACAAATGAATTTAGATTAGAATATGTAAATGTGGTGATCGTATTTGAAGTAATCAATAGAAACTTGTGGCTTATAGGTACCATATTGGATAATACAGTTCTAGATACTAAAGGAAGACCATAATTGCTGGAAAGTGACTAAAGAAGAGAATGGATCAAGGTGAATTTGGTGGAAGAAATAATATTTAGATCAAACAGGGCTTTCTAGACAGTGACAATATATTTGGATCATATTCCAACTACAGTGGGAAGTCACTGGAGAGTTTTAAACAAGAGGTGAAATGATATGATCACTTTTTGTCTGTCCATTTGAGCTGTTATATCAAAATACCACAGACTGTGTAGCTTATAAATAACAGAAATTTATTTCTCACAGTTCTGGGGGACTTCCAGGCCCCATATAATGTCCCCATCATGGTTAGTTAGATAAAAACTCCCTTCTAGGTCATACACTTCTCCTTGTATACTCACAAGGGGGAAGGATTCAGTGAGTTCTGTGGGGTCTCTTTTATAAGAGCACTAATCCCATTCATGAGAGCTCCGCCTTCATGACTTAATGGCCCTAAATGCCTTATGTACAAATTCTATCACCTTTGGGAGTTAGAATTGTAATTTACAAATTTTGAGATGACACAAACATAGACCACAGCAGAGGGAAGAGTTGAATAAGATCTAGACACCGTTAACTAGGTTCATGGCATTGTGGTTATATAAGAAAACGTTTATGTGTTTTAAAGATACTGGAATGTCCATATGTCTCAAAGATATGTACTGAAGTGAATAGAGTATAGTGATATGTCTTCAAATTATTTTAAAATACGTCAACAAGAGTGCCTGGGAAACTCAGTCTATTGAGGGTCCAACTTTCGATTTCGGCTCAGGTCTTCATCCCAGAGTCATGGGATTGAGCCCTGCATCTGACTCCACACTGAGAGTGAAGCCTGATTAAGATTCTCTCTTTCTCTCTCTCTCTCTCTCTCACTCCATCTGTCCTTCTCCCCCACTAAAATGCACTCCCTCTCTCTAAAATAAAATAATAATTAATAATAATAATAATAATAAATAGTTCAACTAGGTTAAAAATGAATAATTAAAATAAATAATAAATCAAGTATGGAAAAATATTGATATATCTTGGGACATGAGTGATGAGAATAAGGAGTTATATTGTTCTCTTTAGTTTTACAAGCATTTGAAAATTTTTCATAATAAAGTCAATAAATAAATTATGTGCTTGCTTTCAGAAAGGGTAAGCAAGAAGAAATGGGAAGATAACATGAATGGAAATAAATCCTGCACACAAGAAAGATCTTGGTTTTCACATGCAGGAATGTCGTCTAGGATGAGGAATAAAAACAAATGAATAAGACTGGTCCATCAGGAGGGTGCTGGTGGCCTGTGAGTTTTTTTTAATAGAGTGTCAGGAGTGAAAGCTATACTGTAGTGAATTGCAGATGACAGTGTAGAGGAAAAACAACTTTTGAACCAAGTTTTGTATTAGAATAACAATGCAATAGGCTGGTTGGTAGCCGGAGTGGAAGGAAGGGACAAAAGAAATGGTGTTTAAAAACTGATGATAATACCCATTTTACAGTATTTGGAACATTCAGGACTATGTTTAGCTTTTTTAAATGTCATAAAATATGCTATAAAAAACCTTACTCTGAGACTAATTTATTAATTTTTGCCCTCAGTCATGATTTCCATAAAACAGAGATATATATACACCTTTGTGAAAAGCAGCAGGCTGTGAACTATGAAAATCTGGGGTGTGAATCAACGAAGAGAAATTAGGTGAATGAATTTCTCTGGCTAGTGGTCTTTTCCACTTATGAAATGGGGCTGGTAAGCGTATGCATGATTATGCACGTGAAGATGTTTTGTCAATCATACAAAAATTTCCCTGAAATACAGAAGTACATAAACTAAACATCAAAGGTAAATTTCATTGCTTCATCACTACACAGTGACTCAGGTAATAGCAAGAAGAAGAATAGAGCTAGTGCCAACACATATAATATTTTAAGTCACAGTATATAGATATTTTAGGTATGCCATCTCAGATATTGTATAACAATTCACTAGGATGATAATAAAACTACACAATTACGTTAGTACATTCATATGCTCATAGCATAGCTACTTGTGAAATAACTTACCAAATCACCCTGGAAACAGCATCTTGTGCATTCAAGTTTTGTCCGTCACTCTGTTGGTGAATATAGAGAAAATACACTGCATTTACTGAAACCTATGCTGTACATGGTCAGGAAAAGGGTTAGGGAAAGTGTGTAAATTTTGAGACCTCTGTACCTTCAAAGAAACTAGGTGAGACTAATGTGTAATTTCTACTTTTGAAATTACTATCACTCTATTGAGTTTGAGAGAGAATTCAAATAAGCACTTTAGGAAATATTGTTGTCATTTGATTATTTTACAAAAACAGAATAAAATGTTAATCTCTGAAACTTCAATTGTCATATTGAATAAAGTGACTTAGAAATTCTGCTTCTGGGAGTTTACTATAGGCAAATAATCACTGATATATAAATATTTAGGTGAAGCTTGTGAGTGGCTCTATTCTTCACATTGGAGAAATATACATACATATAAATATCGATTATCAAGAAATAAGGAACATGGATTTGAAGATTAGACCACTTGGGTTCAAATACTGACTCTGACAATTGCTGGCTATATATGATTTTTGACCATATATGTGATCTTTCTGTGTCTAAGAATCTTCCGTTATAAAATGGGATTGTTGTATTTAAAAAGCATCTGGACTATAGACAGTGTTCAAGAAAGGCATCCCTCATTATTATCCTTTACCATACAGGGCCATGAGGCGGAAAACAATGAAGGCATATAAAAATAAGCTTGTACATGGGTGCCTGGGTGGCTCGGTTGATGAAGCACCCAACTCTTGATTTCAGCTCAGTTTCATGATTTATGAGTTTGAGCCTTGCATCTGGCTTTGCACTGACAGTGCTTGGGATTCTCTCTCTCTCTCTCTCTCTCTCTCTCTTTCTCTGCACCTCCCCTGTTCACACTTTCTCTCTATCTCAAAATAAATAAATAAACTTAAAAAAAAAAAGCCTTTCATAACAACTAAGTGCAAGGTGAAATTCCAGTTTGGACTTTGAAACAACAGCAGAAAAGTATTTTAGTGAGAAAAACTGGTGCAATCTAAAACCTAAAACTAGTAAAATATAAATAAAACTTGTGGTTTATTTAGTGGTATTGGTCAATATTAACTTATTAGTATTAATAACTTTACTGTGTCCATACAAGATGTTAACATCAGAGGAAGCTTGTTGAAGAATATATGGGGATTTTCTGTACTATTTTTGCAACTTTTCAGTAAGTCAGTTATTTTATTTTTATTTTTTTTAACATTTATTTATTTTTGAGACAGAGAGAGACAGAGCATGAACAGGGGAGGGGCAGAGAGAGAGGGAGACACAGAAATCTGAAACAGGCTCCAGGCTCTGAGCCATCAGCACAGAGCCGGACACGGGGCTCAAACTCACGAACCGCGAGATCATGACCTGAGCCGAAGTCGGACACTTAGCCGACCGAGCCACCCAGGCGCCCCGGTCAGTTATTTTTTAAAATTAGAAAGTTCTTAAAATCTTATAAGAAAAATATATAATGATATGGAAATATGCTAATCATATAGATTTTTAAGTGAATTGTGCATGTTATGGAATATGTACAGGACGATGCCCTATTTAAAAAAAATAATGCATTAAATAGCCAGAAATAAATAGAACAATTATTATATAGAATAATTAGAGCGATATGTCTGCAATTATTCTCTTAATAGTATGGGAATGTGTTTTTTTCTTTAATTTCTTTGTCTGTATTTTCTAACTTTTCTACAATGACTTTTTATAAGTAAAAAGTTGATACTAAAAAGTTTTTTTTTAATTTGTGAGATTTCCTTTTTATGTATTCACTGTAATCATTTGTTTTCAGTTCTATTGCAATCAGATTAAATTAGCTTATATACATAGTATTTTGAGCTAAAACTAAAACTTACTGAATAAAATTTTATCATTTATTTTATCTTATGTGTTTCCATTTGAAGAAATTGAATAATTACTTAAAATGTTGAAACATTAAAAAACATGGATATCTAAAATATGTATAAGATTAAGTGTTTATTAAGGTCTAAAATATAAAAACATCAAGATTCAAGTAATTTTTGTTGGAAAATATTGAACATAAACATTCATTTAGTTGATTTTACTCTAAAGTTGAAAGTCTAAATAAATTTCCTTAAGAATGATATGCTTTGACACAAACACTGACAAACAATAACATTTTCATACTTCATGGTCTCCTAGAAGAGATAATTCAAAAATGAGTAAAATTGATCCCTACTTACAAAGAATTCTAATAGGAGAGATTTGCATCTAAACAAAGAATTATAAAAGAGGAAAGAGATGGCAGGAAATGATTCATTCTCTCAGTGTTGTAGGAGAATCAGAGATAATTTCATAAAGGACAAGAAAACTAAGTTGAATTTTGAAGTGTAAGTTAAAGTTCTTAGGAAAGACAAATAGAATTGCATTATAGGCAGAGATCATAACACTCACAAATTCACAAACAAAATGATACATGAATCACTGAGTAGTTCTTTTGGCTCCATGTAACAGAAAGAATGATTTACAAGAATTTAAATCATGAGGTTATTTATTGTTTGCATAAAGATACATAAACAGTTTTACAGTTGGTTCAACAACTCCACAGATTTGGGGTGTTGTATTAGTATATTTACTTTTAGTTATTTAAATGTGTATATATTTGTTTAGAGGGGGAGGCAGAGAGAGAGGAAGACAGAATCCCAAGCAGAATCCTCACTGTCAGTGCAGAGCCTGACATGGTGCTTGAACTCACAAACTGAGAGTCAGAATCAAGAGTCAGATGTTTAACAAACTAAACCACCCAGGTGCCCCAGATTAGTATATTCATAATTGTTTTAGTATACCTGTCATGGTTGTAAGATAACTACCATAGCTCCAGACACCATATCCACTTTTACCTCTGAGGCTTACATCTTTTATTGGGAAGTAAACATTTTTTCACAAAAAATCCAGTAAAGGTACAATTAAGTGTATTAGACACATAATATTGTTACTTTTAGGTTAAAAACAGTCTAGGAATAAAAATAACTTTCTGCAGCCTCTTAACAAATGATAGTTAAGAGTAAAGAATGATGAAATTGTTCAGAGCATTTCAAAGCATCTGCTAACAGTGCTTTAAGTTAAACATACCAGCACTGCTGGGCAATAAACTAAAGATAAGAGTATGAGAGGATGATGCTGGAGAGCAACAAGTTTCAGAATCTGTGAGAAACTCGAACTTTGCTTAAGATGAGGAATAGCAAAAAAGGAACTTAAAATATATGTATCAGCATATATAAATTTTCAGAGGCACACTAAGGTGCTGATGTAAAGAATGAAAAGTAAATCAGAGATATCAAAGATGCTCTAAATAAACAGAGAGACATTCCATGTTCATGGATGGAAGACTTAATAATATTATTAAGATGTCAGTTCTTCCAAATTGATCTATAGATTTAATGCAGTCCCAATAAAAATCTTAGCAAGTTACTTACAAATATTGACAAATTGACTCTAAAGTTTACAGGAAACGTTAAAGATCCAAAATAGCCATCACAATATTAAAGGAGGATAAAGTCAAGGGAATGACACCGCCTAATTTCAGGACTTACTATAAAGCCACAGTAACCCAGACAGTCAGTGTGGTATTCATGAAAGAATAGACAAATAGATCAATAGAACAGAATAGAGAGCACAGAAATGGACCTACACAAAAATTGTCAACTGATTTTTGACAAACAAAGGCAATCAATGGAAAATGATAGTCTTTTTAACAAATGTTGCTGGAACAATTAAGTATCTATTTGCACAAAATAAACGTAGATATTGACCCCATGCCTTTCATGATAATTAATTCCAAATGGATCATAGACTTAGCTATAAAATGAAAAACTATAAAACTACTAGAAGATAACATAGGTTTGAAATGTTAGTTTGGCAATTTGCTTATAAACCAGACATCAACACGGCAATTTGATGAATTTGTTGTTTTGTGGGTTTCTTTTTTTAATTTTGATTCATCTATTTTTAATTTCAGTATAATTATACAGTTTACTTTTAAATACAACACTAACAGCAAGATCCATTAAAGAAATAATTGATAAATGGAACTTCATTAGAATTAAAAACTGCTCCATAAAAAATATTGTTAACAAAATGAAAAGACAAGTAGAAATTGTGAGTAAATATTCATAAGGCATGTATTTGATACAGGGCTTTTATCCAAAATATACAAAGAACTCTTCAAATTCAACAATAAGAAAACAAACATTTAAAACATGGGTAAAGTTCTTAACAAACACCTATGAAAGAAGACATACAGATAGTCAATGATTATATGAAATCACACTCAATATCATATCCCATTAGGGAACTACAAATTAAAACAACAAGGAGAGGGGTGCCTGGGTGGCTCAGTTGGTTAAGCATCTGACTTCAGCTCAGGTCATGATCTCACAGTTCGTGGGTTTGAGCCCGCGTTGGGCACTGTGCTGACAGCTCAGAGCCTGAAGCCTGCTTCAGATTCTGTGTCTCCCTATCTTTCCCTCTCTCACTTGTGCTCTCTCTCTCCCAAAAATAAATAAACATTAAAAAAAAAGATATTACTACATACCTTTTTGACAGGCTAATATTGAAAACACAACATAACTGAATGCTGATGAAGATGTGGAACAATAGCAACTATCATACATTGCTGGTGGAAATGCAAAATGTTACAACCACTTTGGAAGACAGCTTGGTAGTTTGGTAGAAAAGTAAAAGTACTATTACCATAAGATCTAATGGTTTACTTCTAGGTATTTACCCAAATGAGCTGAAAACAAAACAAAACATGAACAAAAATACTTGCTATCAAGCCACAAAAATATATGGCTGAACTATTAAATGCATATTGTTAAGTGGAAAAAAATCTGAAAAGGCTACATATGGTATGATTTCAAGTATATAACATCCTAGAAAAGGCAAAACTATAGAGATAGTACAAAATATCACTGGTTGCCAGGGGCTGGGAATACAGATACAGAGAGTTGAATAGATAGAGTGCAGGGGAATTTTAGGACAGCAAAGCTATTCGTTGTGATACTGTAATGATAGACACATGACATTATGCATTTGTCAAAAAAAAAAAAAGAAAGAAAGAAAGAAGCAACACCAAAAGGTATTCAATAAAAAAAAGTAGGGGCGCCTGGGTGGCTCAGTTGGTTAAGCATCCAACTTCAGCTCAGGTCATGATCTCACAGCCCGTGAGTTCGAGCCCCGCATCGGGCTCTGTGTTGACCGCTCAGAGCCTGGAGCCTGTTTCGGATTCTGTGTTTCCCTCTCTCTCTGCCCCTCCCCTGCTCATGCTCTGTCTCTCTCTGTCTCAAAAATAAATAAAAAACATTAAAAAATTTAAAAAAAGTAAACACTAATGTAAACTATGTAGTTTAGCTAATAATAATATGTCCATATTGGCTCATAAATTGTAGCAAATGTGCCACACCCATGCTAGATGTTACTAATAGGGGAAACTGTGGGGTGGAGGTGGAAGTGTATTGGAACTCTCTGTACCTTTGCTCAGTTTTTCTGTAGTTCTAAAACCCAAACACAAAGCTCTTAGTTACAAAAAAAATAGCAATATTGAAGGCCATGCCAGCAGTTGAGAATACTAACATAAATTTAAAAAGTTAAAGTTCACACTAGGACCAAGGTAACAGAAATGGTGAAAAGGAGATGACATTTAAAAGCACCATCAATATCACTTAGGATTTGATTGGATCATAGAGGTTGGGAGCAATGAGGAAAAGGGAAGAATCTAGACTAACTCAAAATGTTGCCTTGGGTACCTGAATGATATCAATCATGACAGGAAAGAACAGATTATCGTTAAAAATGGCTTCATCTTTGAACCTCTTGAATGGTACATGATAGGAGCAAACGATGAAGGAGATAGCCTATAAAAGTAATATAACTGAAAATTAAAAAATTAAAGACATGTTCTTGTCAAAGTTTTGGGCGCACTGTATTTTTAGAATAGATTTTTTCTCTTCACTAATCTCCTATACTCAACAAACCAGTTTTAGAATAGATTGAGAAAAGAAGATTTTAAAATCTGCTTAGACCATGCTAATGAGGACAAAAGTTAAAGAGGACTGAATAGAAAGAGTCAGACGTTGTGAAAGAGCAACACTAAGCATTGTTTCTAAATTATTAGGCAATCTGATTTTGTCTAACACCTACAGTGGAAGGAAACTGACTTAGATATGAAAGCACTACAAATCCCTGAGCACGAGATGCTTCAATTGTGTCTCTGAAAATATTTTGAT
Organism: Acinonyx jubatus; assembly: GCF_027475565.1. NCBI lineage: Eukaryota > Metazoa > Chordata > Mammalia > Carnivora > Felidae > Acinonyx > Acinonyx jubatus. The sequence continues at coordinate 89,391,210 of NC_069385.1, read as the reverse complement.
TTCTTTGTGTAAGTGCTACTGCATATCATTGCCTCTAACTACACACTTACAGCAGTCTTCGAAAATTGAGCTGGTAATTTAGATAGCATATCACAACAAGTGTAGCAAAGCAGGAGAATATTAAATGGTATGCAAATTAATTCATGAATATGAATAGCATCTGAAATTACAGATACTGTCACAACAGCATAAAATTAAAAATAGGATTTTATTACAAAGGCTCAAGTTTTGTGGAATAAATTAAAAGTGGCTAACTATCCATAGGATTCCAGTTTCATTAAAGACAGTCATGCTCCTACACAAAATTTTTTAATGAGGAAATGAAGAGTATGCTAAGTATTAATAGAGCTGTAGAAGCTAGAATATAAAATACTTTATTGGTTGAATAGTGTAATTCCTAATAGTTGGATAGTGATCTGTTTTTTACAAAGTACCATCATAGAAATGTGTCATGGGCTACTCGGATCGTGTAATGTAAGTGGAGTTAGTAATACATTTATTTATCGATGAGTAAACTGTGGTCCAGAGAATTTAAGAAAGTTATTTCAATCAAAGTCTACATTGAGTTCCAAGTCTGGTGACTCAAAGATAGGACATTTTACTTCAGCTGAGGTTCTTAGAGTTTGCCAGAGATTAAACATGTGGTTTTCCTTTTGGTTTTGTTTCTTTTTGTTCCACTTTACACTCAGATCTCTCCAATCATCTGAAAGAGAGCAAACCACTTTTGAGTCCTTGAAGGGGGAATATAGACATTCTTGAGGCACTGAGGAGCAGTCCCCTAAGAAGTGAGTAGGCACTCCAAAATCTAAGGAAAAAAAAAAAAAGGTTGCAATACCTTTTGTGTAAAGAACATGTGAAATGAGAAGCAGCATAGTTTCTAACACATGCCACGAGTGTACTCAGCACCGGCCTGGCCAAGCATTCTGGATGGATTGGGTTTATATTAAAACAGTATTGCACAAACAAGTAAAACTTTCTGTTATGATGAAAATGTTTGTTTAGTAACGTCAACCCTGGATGTCTCTATACCTTCTCAAAAACAGAATTTACAACTAGTAACAGAGCAAAGATTATACCATTCCCTAATTCATTAGAGTTATTTAAAATAAGTATTTTGTGAATTTGATTAAAATAGAGAGAAATCATACAATTCTAATTTAAATCTATACAGCTCCCAAATGCTATGGTTGTTATTTGTGTATGGGTTTAAATATGCCTGCTTTCATTGTGATGCTAACACTGAAAACGGTAAAATTCAAGCTGTGCTCCTTGAATTCATAGAACCCTGAAGCATCTATTTTAATGAGAAAACATTTTAAATCGGTATGAATAAAAAATTATTTAATATTCAGGTTTTAGTATTGGCAGGATACATGCAAAATGGCAGTTTAATGCCACTTCTGTATCTCATCACATTCTAGTAGCTAGATGGGAGATGGTCAGATTCATGAAAATGGCTAAATTAAACAGGTCACATCAAAATTACTTGCTTGAAAAACAAAACTGCATGACAAAGAAATTGAGAATATGTTTAGGTAAGAAAGTTTAGAGATATTAGACACTGTATATATTATATAATATATATAATGTATATCTACATATATATCTATACATTTATTATCAAATATATATATCTACATATATAATATATAGTAGATGTATATATATACATATATACATTATATATGTATATATATAATACATATATTTTTAATATATTTATCATTTGTTATTTAATATTGCTTTTCTAAGATACTCCTGATACACTTTCCAATAAGCTTAAATATTTTCTACATAAACAGGGGCAAACTAGAACCCCAGAATTTACCAGAATGGAATAAAAGGAACCAAAACATCCAGAAGGGTCTACTGAAACCAGTATCCTATAAAGCAGTGTTCCTCAAATTTATTTTTTCATTATTACCTTCCTAACAAGGCTTGTTAGACATTTTAATCCCTCCCATGAAATGTTAATGCCACAGATACAGTGTATATATCCTTATATATTTTTGTTATATCTGTGCCTTATGCATAAAAATAATAAGATATCTTTACCTTACCCAAGAGGGTGGTATTGCCTCCACTGAGAATGTATTCCTTAGAAAAGATCAGAAATAATACTCATTGGCCCAGCCATAAACACAATGTAAACTTTTCACCTTGTTTCCTTTAGCATAAGGAGACAAACTGAAACTTGGTGAAATATGACTAAGATTGGTGCACTGCAATATAGCTATCAGTCTCTAGAGGCCTCTCAGGTCCCCTGTAAGTTGTATCAAGGCTTCCCTTGAGAATTTTTTTGTACTGATCTTTCTGTAAACTGAAACATCTATGGAGAATAAGGACCAATGTGAATAATAAGGGTTTCTGCTAAACTTGATAGGAGGGCCTCCTTAAGTATCTGGTTTCTTAATATGTATATCGTAGGGGCCAAGGGCAGGCTGCCCCAAAATATGCCTCTTTGTTATATTGATTATTTGAGATAAAAGTTACTTAGTAAACAGGTGCAAGAACACTCCTCTGTACTCCTGAAAGCAGAAATCAAATCTCCCATATGAAAAATACCCTTGCTGTACTGTTAAAAGACATCTTTATTACCAGAGATAGAAACTTTAAAGCCAAGAAAACTGTACAAAGACACCTTGTTAGCTTTTTTTCTAATCTACTGCCACAGCCCAAATTCCACTTAGAATTTCTTACTAACCCAAACTCCTAAAATCTGTTTTCTTTATTTTGTCAATTCCTTACAAATTTATTGTCTCAATCTAAAATGTATAAAAACTGCCTGTCTTGGTCATTTCTTTAGGTCTCAATTTTGTTATTGGGTCTCTATGCGCATGTAACAAAATTCTGTGTTGTTTTTTTTTTTTTTTCCTCCTGCCTCATGTGAATAATTCTTTGTTTTTTCTTTAATTTTTTTTTTACATTTTTTTATTTTTGAGAGACAGAGAGAGACAGAGCACAAGTGGAGGAAGGGCAGAGAGGGAATGAGACACAGAATCTGAAGCAGGCTCCAGGCTCTGAACTGTCAGCACAGAGCCTGACTGGGGGCTCAAACTCACGAACCTTGAGATCATGGCCTGAGCCAAAGTGGGATGCCCGACCGATTGAGCCACCCAGGCGCCCCCTCGTGTGAATAATTCTTAGTCCAACTTAGTCTAGACTTTGAAAGGTAAAGGCTTCCCTTCAATGTTCTAGGGCTAGGACACTAATGGTGCTCCATCAAAATAAAGCTTAGACTTTTATTTGTCTACAAGTAGAGAGGTGGGGATGATGTAGGATGACTATTCACACCAAAAAAATAAATAAATAAAGGGAAAGTTGGGGCATCTGGATGATTCAGTCAGTTGGTCTTGGTTCAGGTTATGATCTCACGGTTCGTGGATTCAGGCCCCACAGAGAGCTCTGTGTTGACAGCACAAAGACTTCTTGGGATTCTCTGTCTCTCTCTCTCTGTCTCTCTCTCTCTCTCTCTCTGCCCCTCCCTGCTTGTGCTCTCTCTCTCTCTCTCTCTCTCTCAAAATTAATAAACAACTTTAAAAAAAAAGAAATAAACGGAAGGTATCTATATCAAGGCTTTAGATTATTTGTGTAAACACAGGAAGGCTAACTCTTCTCTTAAACAAAAACCTCTTGAAGTTTTTCTCAGAGCTATAGGAGTCTCCACTCACCCTCTTTAAGGACATACAAACAAAAGCAATTCCATATCAGTTACACACTACAAGAAACCTGTGACTCACTCAATAGTTGACATTTATTGAGTAATGTCTTGGGATTTGAAAGACTACAGTTCTTGTAAATGTGTAAGACAATAAGAACACTAATAATTTTAGAGTGCAGGTCATATTCAAAGAACATTTCTCCATCCAGGTGATGCTATTTCAATCACAAGCATTCTTAATGCCTAATTGCCAGGCTCCCAATAAGTAATGTATTTTATTTTATTCTTTGTAGACTGCAGTGAAATTATCATAAGATATTTGAATGCTAATGATGATTATTCTGTTGAATGACACAATCATCACAGAACTCTCAAAAACAATTTTAGTCCCAGATCATACCACATATATGTGACTGCAAGCAAGTCACAAATGTTCAAGAACTTTAATTTTCTCATACATGGACTGGAGATCATCTTGCCTGTTGGAAATAACAGCTTAACACATTATAGCTCAAACAGCTCTTCAAATATTTCCGATTTTCGTGGGTCACCTGGGCAAATTTAGGAATCTTGTGCTTATTGCAATGGCACATAAGTATAAACATGACCAATCCTTTGAAATGTTAATTGTATTAAAGTTTTCTGGCTCTGAGAAGGGCTGAGAAGGCAAATCTAAACTAGAATACGTTGGGCTGTCACAGTCAAGCCAGGTCTGGGATTATCCAAAAAGGATCAGATTGTATGTATTATTAGGTGAAAAATTATAATTCATTAACCAAAATTATTTCCCTAGAACTATACTGAAAAGATAGATACTTGAAACTGATTTACAAACCTGTTAAATAAGATCACTTTATTACTCAGGGGAGAAGACATACACAGCTGGCCTGGCCAATGTGGGAGAAAAATCCTCTCATAATCAATAGCCCTTTCTAGTCAGTCTGATGAGTATGCTTTATCACAAGGATGGATCTTTGGAGAATATCATTTCATGGATTTCTGATGGACACAGTCATCAAACTGAAATTCCTTTTGGGATGTTACTCAGTCTGGGGTGGAAGCCCAGACATGTGACTTGAGAAGTTGCTGAAGTAGCCATTGTTAGAGTAACTTTGAACAAAGAGCCTGAAAGCTACTGTATAAATTCTCAAACATTTACTAAAGCTTGGAGAGGAAGAACATGTATATATACTGAAGTTGGAGACTTTTCCAGGGTAAGCATGGGCAGAGTGTCATTAGGCTGAAAAATGTGCTCAAATACTACTTGGATCACGCTGGGCTATTTTTAAATGAAGCACTCCATTCAAAATTTAATCCAGAGTAGGATTTTCCACATTTTCATTCATTTATTAAAATTTTCAAGGGAATTTGGAAGGAAAGCAACGGAATTCTGAGAGGAATAATAACCTGGATCGAATGATGCCTGCCATAGTTTTAGCAGCTAATATAAATGAATTTATGTTGCAATTAATGCAAGAATCAGCAACAACTTTTACAGGTATTTGGAAAGCACAGTAATAGTCCTCTTCTATAAAGATTTAAGAATCTACTACTGGGGAATCTGGATGGTTCTGTCGATTGAGCTTCCAACTCTTTGTTTCAGCTCAGGTCATGACCCCAGGGTTGAGCTCTTTGCTGAGCATGGAGCCTGCTTAAGATTCTCTATCTTTCTTTTATTTTTATTATTATTATTTTTTAATTTTTTTAATGTTTATTTATTTTGGAGAGAGAGAAGGAGAAAGAGCTCGAGTGAGGAAGGGGCAGAGAGAGACACACACACACACACACAGAATCTGAAGGAGACTCCAGGCTCTGAGCTGTCAGCACACAGCCCAGTATGGGGCTTAAATCTACAAACCATGAAATCATGACCTAAGCTGAAGTCAGATGCTTAACTGACTGAGCCACCCAGGTGCCTCAAGATTCTCTCCCTTTCTGTCTCTGTCTCTCTCTCTCTCTCTCCCTCTCCCCTACTCTCATGCTCTCTCTCTCTCTCTCTCAAATAATTAATAATAATAATAATAATAATAATAATAATAATAAAACTCTCTAGTAAAGAAATAGCACCTTGATACCACGTAAAATAAGGCTGTAAGTATATCTTGGGATTTTTGAAAGTCTAGAGTACATTCAGATGGATTGTAATAGGGAAGAAGTGATTCAGTTCTAACTCTTAGAGAGCTGGGGAAACTAAAAAAAACTTATAAAAATATCAAAGGGGGCAATACTTTAATCTTTCCAAAGGACAAACCAGAATAAGCCCATGCAACACTGCCCTGTACATTTTTATCTCCCAAGTGAAGGTGGATGCAAACATAAAAGAGCCCTAAACAGTGAGTTATAAGGGTTACAAGGAACCACAGTGATCAAATATTTCATTAAAAGTATCAGAACCATCTCCCATTACAGATCCTCTATATATCACATTGATGGGTTTTCATCCCAGAACTGTTTATATCTAGGTTGTGTGGTTGTTAAATTGGAATTTCCCTAAGGGTCCAAGGTAGCAAACGATAACACAGAAATCCTTGAATTACAAGGATTGAATTTTACAAATCTTGAATGTACAAATTCTTAAACTTAGAGAAAATGCATTGTAGGATTTTAAAAATTAAAGGGAGACATCTAAAACCTTAACTATCCCCATGTTCCCTGGTTTCTTCAGGAAATCTGTGGTCAGAGATGCAAGTAGTCATTCTGTCTCCCATGCTGAGAGGAACCTATCAGGCTTCATGTTAAATGTTAAATCTTTTCATGTGGGGCTATCTGGTCCCCAGTGGATGGAAAAGAGCCTGAAAGAAAACTCAAAATTAGGAGTAATTGTCCTTTTTTTTTTTTTTTTGAGAGAGAGAGAGAGAGAGAGCATGATAGAGGGGCAGAGAGATGGGGAAAGAGAATCTTAAGCAGGTTCTATGCTCAGTGCAGAGCCTGAAGCAGGGCTCTGTCTCATGGCTGTGAGATCATGACCAGAGCACAAATCAAGAGACAGTCGCTTAACTGACTTAGCCACCTGGGTGCCCTGTCTTTTTCTTTCAGAGGAAAAGCATGCAGGTCAATGCATTTCTTCTTAATGATTTTGGTCCTTTTTTGTTTTTTTTAAGCCTCTTTCTCACCTACTCTTAATTAGTAATTCGTAGCCTTGAAAATCTATATTCCTATGACTAAGGGAACTATTAGAAATATCAAGTAAGTGGGGCACATGGGTGGCTCAGTTTATTCAGCACCCGACTCTTGATTTTGGCTCAGGTCATAATCTCACAGTTTCTGGGATCGAGCCCTGTGCTGGGCTTTGCACTGACTGCATGGGGCCTGCTTGGGATTCTTTCACTCCCTCTGTCTCTGCCTCTAACAAGCTCACGATCTCTCTCTTTAAAAATAAATAGAGCTAAAAAAATACTAAGTAAGACTCTCTCTCCCTTTGTTTAACACACAAACATCCTACCCTGTAGAGATGCAACATACTCACACATGCACATGTTCACACATCTTGGAAAACTACTGCTATAGTGAACTCTTATAGCTTACTGAAGTATGTAATTTTATTTATTTTTTATTTTATAATATTTTTGTAAACTTATATTTTAATTTATTTATTGTTTAATTTATATCCAAATTAGTTAGCATATGGTGCAACAATGATTTCAGAGATAGATTCCTTAATGCCCCTTACCCATTTAGCCCATCCCCCCCTCCCACAACCCCTTCAGCATAATACCCTCCAGTTTCATCCATGTAGTTGCAAATGGCAACATTTCATTCTTTTTGATTACCGAGTAATACTCCATTGTGTATGTATATATATGGACATTTGGGCTCTTTCCATACTTTGGCTATTGTTGATAGCCCTGCTATAAACACTAGGGTACATGAGCCCCTTCAAAACAGCACACCTGTATCCCTTGGATAAATACCTAGTAGTGCAATTGCTGGGTCATAGGGTAGTTCTATTTTTAATTTTTTGAGGAGCCTCCATACTGTTTTCAAGTGGCTGCACCAGTTTGCATTCCCACCAGCAGTGCAAAAGAGATCCTCTTTCTCTGCATCCTTATTAATGCCTGTTGTTGCCTGAGTTGTTAATGCTAGCCATTCTGACAGGTGTAAGGTGGTATCTCATTGTGTTTTTGATTTGTATTTCCCTGATGATGAGTGATGTGGAGCATTTTTTCATGTGTTTGTTTGCCATCGGGATGTCTTCTTTGGAGAAGTGTCTATACATGTCTTTTGCCCATTTGTTTTTTTGGGTGTTGAGTTTGATGAGTACTTTATAGATTTTTGCATACTAACATTTTATCTGATATGTCATTTGCAAATACCCTCTCTCATTCTGTTTGTTGCCTTTTAGTTTTGCTGATTGTTGCCCTTGCTATGCAAGGACCTTTTGATGAGGTCCTGATAGTTCATTTTTGCTTTTGTTTCCCTTGCCTCCAGAGACATGTTGAGTAAGAATTTGCCACAGCCGAGGTCAAAGAGGTTTTTGCCTGCTTTTTTCTCAAGGATATTGATGGCTTCCTGTCTTACCTTTAGGTCTTTCATTCATTTTGAGTTTATTTTTGTGTATGGTGTAAGAAAGTGGTCCAGGTTCCTTTTTCAGCATGTCACTATCCAGTTTTCCCAGCACCATTTGCTGAAGAGAGTGTCTTTATTCCATTGGATATTCTTTCCTGCTTTGTCAAAAATTGGTTGGCCATACGTGTTAGGGTCCATTTCTGGGTTAGTTATTCTGTTCCATTGATCTGAGTGTCTGTTTTTGTGCCAGTACCATACTGTCTTGATGATTACAGCTTTGTAATATGTCTTGAACTCTGAGAGTGTGATGCCTTCAGCTTTGGTTTTCTTTTTCAAGATTGCTTTGGCTATTAGGGGTCTTTTGTGCTTTGATTCAAATTTTAGGATTATTTGTTCTAGCTCCATGAAAAATTCTGGTGTTATTTTGATAGGGATTGCCTTGAATATGTAGATTTCTTTGGGTAGTATCAACATTTTAACACTGTTTGTTCTTCCATTCCAGGAGAATGGAATATTTTTTCCATTTTTTTTTGTGTCTTCTTCAATTTACGTAATAAGCTTTCTATAGTTTCCCGTATGTAGATTTTTCACCTCTTGGTTAGGTTTTTCTAGGTATTTTATGGGTTTTGGTATAATTGTAAATGGGATCAATTCCTTGATTTCTCTTTCTGTCACTTCATTGTTGGTGTATAGGAATGCAACCTATTTCTGTGCATTGATTTTATGTGCTATGACATTGCTGAATTCATGGATCAGTTCTAGCAGTTTCTTGGTGGAATCTTTTGGGTGTTCCATATAGAGTATCATGTCATCTGCAAAGAGTGAAAATTGGCCTCCTCCTGGCTGATTTGGATGGCTTTTATTTCTTTGAGTTGTCTGACAGCTGAGGCTAAGACTTCCAGTATTATGTTCATTAACAATGGTGAGAGTGGACATCCCTGCCGTGTTCCTGACCTTAGGGGGAAAGCTCTCAGTTTTTCTCCATTGATGATGATATTACAATTGGGTCCTTCATGTATGGCTTTTATGATCTTGAGGTATGATGTTTCTATCCCTACTTTCTTGAGGGTTTTTATCAAGAAAGGATGCTGTATTTTGTCAAATGCTTTGTCTGCATCTCTTGAGAGGATCACGTGGTTCTTGTTCTTTCTTTTATTGATGTGATGAATCACATTGTTTGTTTTGTGGGTACTGAACCAGTCCTGCATCTTAGGTAGAAATCCCACTTGGTCATGGTGAATAATTCTTTTAATGTATTGTTGGATCCTGTTGGCTAATATTTGCTGAGTATTTTTGCACCCATGTTCATCAGGGAAATTGGTCTATAGCTCTCCTTTTTAGTGGGGTCTCTGGTTTTGGAATCAAGGTAATGCTGGCTTCATAAAATGAGTTTGGAAGTTTTCCTTCCATTTCTAATTTTTGGTACAGCCTCAAGATAATAGGTGTTGATTCTTCCGTAAATGTTTGCTAGAATTCCCCTGGAAAGCCCTCTGGCCCTGGACTCATGTTTTGGGAGATTTTTGATTACTAATTCAATTTCTTTCCTGGTTATGGGTCTATTCAAATTTTCTATTTCTTCTTGTTTCAGTTTTGGTAGTTTATGTGTTTCTAGGAATTTGTTCATTTCTTCCAGATTGCCCATTTTATTGGTGTATAATTGCTCATAATATTCTCCTATTATTGTGTTTATTTCTGCAGTATTGGTTGTGATCTCTTCTCTTTCATTCTTGATTTCATTTATCTGGGTCCATTCCTTTTTCTTTTTGATCAAACTGGCTAATGGTTTATAAATTTTGTTAATTCTTCAAAGAACCAGCTTCTGGTTTCATTGATCTGCTTTGTTTTGTTTGTTTGTTTGTTTGTTTGTTTGTTTTGTGGGGATTTTTTGTTTGTTTCGATGGTATTTATTTCTACTCTAATCATTATTTCCTGTCTTTTGCTGGTTTGGGGATTTATTTGCTATTTTTTTCCAGCTCTTTCAGGTGTAAGGTTAGGTTGTGTATCTGAAACCTTTCTTCCTTCTTTAGGAAGGCCTGGATTGCTATATACTTCCCTTCTAGGACCGCCTTTGCTGCATCCCAGAAGTTTGGGGCTATGTTGTTATCATTTTCATTGGCTTCCATGTGTTTTTTAATTTCCTCTTTAATTTCTTGGTTATCCCACTCATTATTTAGTAGGATGGTCTTTAGTCTCCAAGTATTTGCTATCTTTTCAAATTTTTTGTTGTGGTTCATTTTGAGTTTCATAGCGTTGTGGTCTGAAAATATGCACAGTATGATCTCAATCTTTTTGTACTTGTTGAGGGATGATTTGTGTCCCAGTATGTGATCTTTTCTGGAGAATGTTCCATGTGCACTTGAGAAGAATGTGTATTCTGCTGCCTTAGGATGAAATGTTTTGAATATATCTTTTAAGTCCACCCAGTCCAGTGTGTCATTCAAACCCATTGTTTCCTTGTTGATTTTCTGTTTTGATTATGTGTCCATTGCTCTAAGTGGTGTTGAAGTTCTTACTATTATGGTATTATTATCAATGAGTTTTTGTACATTTGTCATTAATTGATTTATATATTTGGGTGCTTTCACATTTGGAGCATAAATGTTTACAATTGTTAGGTCTTCTTGATGGATCGACCCCTTAATTGTGACATAATGCCCTTCTTCATGTCTTGTTACAGTCTTTATTTTAAAGTCTAGATTGTCTGATATAAGTATTGCTACTCTGGCTTTCTTTTGTTGACCATTAGCATGATAGAATGTTCTCCATCCCCTTATTTTCAATCTGAAGGTGTCTTTAGGTCTAAAATGGGCCTCTTGTAAAAAGCATATAGATGGATCTTGTTTTCTTATCCATTCCGTTACCCTATGTCTTTTGATTGGACCCATTAAACAATTAACTTTTGGAGTGAGTACTGAAAGATACAAATTTATTGTCATTTTGTTACCTGTAGAGTTGAAGTTTCTGGTAGAATTCTTTGGTACTTACTAGTCTTTACTGCCTTTGGTCTTTTAGATTTTTTTTTCATCTTTTCTCCCCTCAGAGAATCCCTCTTAAAATTTCTTGCAGGGCTGGTTTAGTGTTCACGAACTCCTTTAATTTTTGTTTGTCTGGGAAACTTTTTATCTCTCCGTCTATTCTGAATGACAGCTTTGCTGGATAAAGAATTCTTGGCTGCATATTTTTCTGATTCAGCATATTGAATATATCCTTCCACTCCTTCTGGCCTGCCAAGTTTCTGTGGATAGGACTACTGAGAACCTTATCTGTCTTCCCTTATAGGTTAAGGACTTTTTTCCCTTGCTGCTTTCATGATTCTTTCCTTGTCTGAGTATTTGTGAGTTTGACTATGATATGCCTTGTTGATGGTCAGTTTTTGTTGAATCTAATGGGTGTCCTCTGTGCTCCCTGGATATGGATCTCTGTCTTTCCCCAGGTTAGGATAGTTTTCCACTATGATTTGCTCACATGAAGTTTCTACCCCTTCTTCTATCTCTTTGTCTTCTGGGACCCCTATGATTCTGACGTTATTCCTTTAAAATGAGTCACTGAGTTCTCTAACTTTTATTTTGTGCTCTTTTGCCTTAGTCTCCCTCTTTTTTCTGCTTCAGTATTCCCCATATGTTTGTCCTCTATATAACTGATTTGCTGCTCTGCCTTATCCATCCTTGCCGCCTTAGCATCCATTCAAGATTGCAGCTCAGTTATAGCATTTTTTATTTCATCCTGACTACCTTCTACTTCTTTTATCTCGGCATAAAGGAATTCTAATCTATTTTCAACCACAGCTTGTATTCTTATTATTGTGATTCTAAATTCTTTTTCAGACATTTTGCTTGTATCTGTGTCAAGTCCCTGGCTGTCATTTCTTCCTGTTCTTTCTTTTGGGGTGAATTCCTTCATTTTGTCACTTTGGAGGAACAAAAGGAATTGATAAAGTAAAAAAATTATAATTAAAAAATTTAAAACAGCACAGAAAATCAAATAAAGGATGCTAGATCCTAGGTGTATTTCAGTCTGGTTGTTGAAAGAAACTTGATAGATCATTGAAAAAGGGGAAAGATAAGGAAAAGAAAAAAAAAGAAAAAAGAGAAAAAAGGGAAAAAAGTAAAACACTTGAATATTTGCAAAAATGAATACAATAGTATAGAATAAAATGAATGTTGAAAGTAAAATAAAATTTTAAAAATTTGCAAAAAAGTAAAAACAAAGTAGAAAAATTAAAGAAAAATATTTAAAAAAATAGAAAATGAAAATAGATTTTTTATCTTTCTATATTCAAGAATAAGAAAAGAAAAGAAAAATTAAAAAATTGAATAAAAGGACCAGAGAACAGAATGAAGTACGCTTGAAATTACATCTGGTTTCCCATAGAAGTGAAGCTATGAGGCACTGTCCAGTCCATAAAGTAAGGAGTACTTGTACTTGTCATGAGTACTATTGGCCCAGTTGGGCGGGGCTTAGGGTAACTGGTCCATTCTTCACTAGATGGTACTGCTTAGCTTACTAGGGTGGATTGTTGTTGTACATGCATGGGAGGGGTGAAAATGGCATCACCCAGCTACCCGGTCTATAGTATCATAAATCTGTGCTCTTCATGACTGGCAATCAATCCTTTGTCTCTGGCCTCTGTCCACTCCCCACTTCTACACTGTCCATGACCAAGCCATCACCTACCAGGCGGCACCTCCCTCCTGAGTTTTATCTCAAATGGGCTGTGTTTTTCAACTGCTCGCTTATGAGGGACTGCAGCTTTGACCCACTCAGACCTTCTGGGTGAGGGTCTCACTGAGCAATGGCCAGGTAGGGTCAGCCCACCCCCAGGAAGGCTCACAAGACTGCACCCATGCTGATGCCCAGAGACTGCAACCGGGTTCCAGACCATCCCAGAAAAAGTTCCCACAATCTTGAGGCAGCAGCATTTCAGGGTTTATGGAAAATCATAACACACATCTGGCATCAGGCTCCCCCTTAATGTCCTTGTTCCAGCACCAGTGAATGTGGTTGTTCTCTGGGGTCCACTGGGACCTTTGCCTGTGGGGTGGCTGCACAGCCTCTACCAAATGTCCTCTCAGCAGTGGAACCACATCTCCCTGTGTGGGCCTCAGACTTGCTCTCTGCTCTTGGAGATTCACCCTTCCTACCAGAGCACTGCCAGGTATCAAGCTGTGGAGTTTCAGACTCTGCACCTCTCCTGTTTATAGAGTCTTAATGGAATTTAAACCCTCTACTTTGTCCTTTCTCCCTTTTTTGTTCAGTTCCTATGGCTATTTCCACTTTTCCATTTTCTCTCCAGCTGCTTTTATTTCTGGGGGGTAGGGGGTGCTTTTCCTATACTCTCTCTGCAAGCAAAAACAGCTCTCTGCTCTCCCTGGCTTCTCTCTCCCTCTGTTCACCTCTCTGTGTCATGTACCTACTGAGTACTGTGGCTCAGGTTGTGCAGATTGTTGTGTTAATCCTCAAATCAGTTTTCTTAGGTGTGCACAAAAGTTCTGTGTTGATCTGGCTGCATTTCAGGGACAAGAGACACAAAAACAATTTCCATTTTGTTCTGCCATCTTGGTTCCCTGAAGTATGTACTTTTACCTAAGAGTGCTGACAACACTGATTCCATCTTTGGTCCTCCATCTTGTCCATGCCCATGAATGATCTCCCTGGGGGCTACATGTTCTAGACCCCATGGAGGTTAATGTATGCCCTTGCCTGGAATATGGGAAGGATGTTTCTGATCTTCCCTAAAGGAGTGGACAGAAAGCACCAATTTAGGTAACTAGTAGAGAGTACTGGCACAGAGAAATCCCCACTTTAGTTAACTAGTAGAGATGGCTGGTGCGTAGAAGGCCCCGCTCCAGATAACTACCCTGTGACTTCACCACCATGCCCCTCAGTCCATAAGAGGTGAGCATCAGGATCTGGACTAGGTGGAAAATAGCCATAGAAAATGGAGACAGAGAATGGCTGAGTACCACCAGGACTATTCATCTGATTTTCCCTTCTGTCAGTAAGCTACCCTGAATTAAGTTTGTGTAAACAGTATTGAATAGCTTGCTTTGTTTTTTGGTCTTAAGTGCCTTCTCAATCTGGAGGATACTTTATTGACCCTCTTCCACCCTCTAACATTTTAGTTTTCAGGTTTGTTGAGGTAGAGGAAAATATTAAAGGTATTCTTAAATGAAGACATTTAAAACCTCCAGGTTTTGTGTTGTTTTACTCCACAGACCTAATCTCATTGAGATTATTCAATCTTGAGGCCACAGATACTATCTGTATGCTAACCCCTGTAAATCTTTCTCTCAGCATGCTGCATAGATTTTGAAGTCCAGAGTCATATTTCCAACTACTTCCCATACTTAAGTATGTACATACATACACTTCTATGTAGTAGGGCTACATACAAAAGTGCCCCTATTCCCTTGCCTCTATCTAAAAACAAAATGACTTTTTCTGTAGATAATTGACACTAATCAATATTTTCTGAACTGAAAATATTAGCATTTACCTTGCTAAACCTATCTTGCTTTTCAAGTAGCATAACTTGTTAACCAAAAGCCTAGTTAATATACCTTAATTTATCTAGGATTCCATAGCGTGTGTGTCTGTCGGCAATAATATTACTCAGGCAGGAACAGATTTTGTTTAAATAAATATTTCTGTATTGCCCTGGCTGCTCTAATCTCTCAGCACCCTTCTGTTCTCTTTGCTTGGAGTATTCCTCCCTTCTGGACCTTGGAACTCTGGTATCAATGCCCCTCTCCCCTGGCCTCACTGACTATCTAAATATTATTATCAAGCCTTTTTTTCCACTAACGCTTCGGTGGGATATATTTGTAAAGACTTATGTGAATGTCCTAGAAAAACAAGTCAGGTGGGATTTTAGCCTCTCAGGTAGTCATAATTATTATAGTCTAAGTAATAGTGTTGGATCATCAAATTACTGTGCTTGCTGCCAAGAACAATGATTCTCTAGAAAAATAAACTTACAAGTAAATAGGTCTGTTATAAATTCTGATATTACTGAATATGCACATATATAATATTATATCCATGTATTGGAGAAAATATATATCTTCTCCAGCTATGCTAAAATTTAAGGCTACATGTCTATTTCACTATTTACATGAAAAAAAAATTGAGAAGCCCAGGATCCACAAATTAAAAGAATTATAGATACAAAAAGCAAACACTTATTTTATTTCTAAAAAATTCTCCTTATAAAATGCTCTTACTAGTTATAGTGAGGTAACTCCAACATTTTTAAGACATAAAACCAACTTTGTGGGCAATTAAGGACACTAAAAAAAAATTAAGGCTGTTTTTCATTTGCTAACTTTGTGGAGCAAAATGAGAAGGGAACATGTGAATTTCTAAAGGAAAGGAGGCATTAGAATGATAAGTCAAAACCCAAAGCTTCAGAGTTGGTAATATTTTGGTATACTAAAAGAAATTTCAGATTCAAGGTTGCAACTCTTTGTATGCACAGTGAGTTCTTCAACAATTACTAAAATCATGCTTTAGGGCTTGTCCTGTACAGATACAAAGTGTTCAACTCCAGTGAAATTCAAAGCCACTTCCTAGTGCAATAAAACTTTGTTCAAGGAGGACAAAAAAGACAGCTGACATCTTAAAACCAATTGGCTTCAGTGATGGGATAGAAACTGTAAAATCTCTGCTCCTGTCTAGCATTTTTACCCCTATGTTCTCCACGCTTGCTCTAGGAATTTTATAACATTAGGCAGCTGTTTTGTTAGACAATTGTGACAAACTCAAAGAGGTCTGGAGTAAAAGAAATTAAGGAGAACACCTTTTATCCATTTGTACTACTGTGGAATATGTTATTCTCTACTAAATTGTAAAAAGAGAGAAAAAGAGGGGGAAAAAGCACTATACAACTTAAGTTGGATTCAAGAAAAATATCAAATAGGAATTGTATAAACTAACCAATTTTTGTGCTTGGTTTTGGGGAAATGGTGGAAATTGTTGACAAAAAAATGACTCAAACATGTGGTTAATAGTCACTGCTATATTATGGTGTTAGAAATATAGTGACAAGGAAGAGAATTGTGATGTTCACATATTCTTGTTTCTTTTATGCCACAGGTAAACTTTGATATATCTCTCAATTTTCAGTCACTGAAATAGGTAAGATTTACTTTGTAGTAGTCTTTGAAATTGTTTTCAATTATCTCAATAAGCTTGTTTCTTCAGGCAGCTGAGAATGTGACTTTCTGGAGACTTCTATTTGAGATGAATTGGCTCACTAGTGCCTAAACTTTAAAGATAATACATCAAACCAGGCATTTTTTCCCCAAGTTAATGGTGATAAAATGATGGCTTCAGCAATGGTAGACAATCAACCTGACAATAGACAGATGTCCTTATTCAGTGGTACTAAGTCAATAAATATTTATAGAGTGAAAAGGGGCCAAGCCCAGTGTTAGGTAGATAACAGAAATACAAGGATTCATGATATAGTATCTGAACTAAATTAAAATAAACAGAATTCTTTATTCCAAATCTCATGGAGAAGGTCCTTCAATTTACATGTTTGAGTTGAGATACAACTAAACATGAAGAGAATTAGAACATTCCCTGTGGCTAAGAGATACTGTAATTATGACAAAAGCTATAAAATCTATTACAATCTACCCTAATTATGTCACGGAAATGGCTTTGGCAATTCATGTCATTAAAGGCAATGTATAGTCTTATTTTCTTAGATCTATTTGAAGTATTTAATGTGTTTATTACTTTACTTCAAAACATCCTTTGGTTTTCATACATCAGTGCCTCCATTTACATTTCTCATTGTTCCCACACAGACTAAGTCAGAGAAGGGCTCTCTTCTACCTCATAATAACCTTAAAGTACAGCCAGTGGTTGTGTATTATGGAGGCAAGGATTTGACAGCCTAGTGCTTGCCTTTATATAGCTGCACCCCTTGCCATAAGACAAGGACTGGCAGGGATGGAAAAGGGAATAAAGGGGAATAAAGCAGTGAGCATGACGACCTGAGGCCATGGCCTCCTTCTAAAACAAATCTGTTACCCAGGACCTGAGAATTCCCTACCCCTTAAAGACTCCACTCTAAATCAAAGGACTTCATGGAATCTTAGTATTCATTATCCCAGGTATGGGCTGTGCTGCTATATGCACATGTGTAGGTTTGAGAAGTAACCAACGAAGAGGTGTTTGGAGAGATGAACAGACCACATCTAGCATCATCACCTGCATGCATGTGAGCATCCTATGGTATGAAAAGAATGCATAAATATCAATCGATGAAGGGTAGGATATGAGTTTGGTTCTCCATTATCACCCTTGGAAGACACAAGAAACTGGTAAAAGTGGGCGCTTCTCAGGAGGTAGGTACATCTATCCACAGGAAATAAAACCAGACAAACAAAGGACCATATGATTTCAATGGCAAGAAGTACCAAAATTTCAAGGGAAAAAAAATAACATAATCATGATCTTGTGATTTTCCAGAAAATAACAAAGAGTAGATAATTTATTGATTGATTTAATAAACTAATTAATTTATTAGGGCTATTATACCTTGATACTAACACAAATCATTGAAAATAGAGAAAAAAATACTATAGACAGACCATTGTCCTTTATGGCAAAAAGCCAAAAGCAAATACATGTAAACTGAATTGGAAATATTTTTTAATTACAACAACTGAATTAAATAGGATTGATGCCAAAATTCTAATAATTGTTAATATTTGACAACATAGTAAAATAAGAAAGAGTGAGGATCCATAAACAGTGGGAAGAAAGCAGAGTTTTGCTTATTTAGAGGAAAGTCAATCAAGAAAGTAGAAATCAACAAAGAAATATATAGTATCAAAATTTAAGCCACATACGATTTTACCCTGAAATGTAACTCATAAAATCTTCAGGAAGACTGCCATTATTCTTATCACTACAATGATACACACACACACACACACACACACACACACACACACACACACACACAAATCAACTTGTAATTTTTACATTAAAAATTTAATAAGAAAACAAAAATAATGAAAAGAAACAAATGGAGGGAGGGAGGAAAGAAGGATTACAAGGATGGAGGAACAGAATTAGAAGGGAATACAAAGTGAAAATGAAGGAGAATCAATGAACAACTGTTAGAATTAATTAATAAAATGGTTTAGAAAGATTTTTGATATATATTAGTAGTATTCAACAGCCAATAGAATCCTTAGACAAAGAGAATAATAAATTCAGAAATAAAACTTAAAGATTACTTCATTCAAGTCCCATCAAAGTAGCAAAAATGAAATCTAAGAAAGGCAAAGAAAAAACTTACATTATGAAAAAAATTAATGAAGATGCCATTAAAAACAGTAAATATTAGGGGAGCCTGGGTGGCTCAGTCAGTTAAGCATCCAACTTTGGGTCAGGTCATGATCTCACTGTTCATGAGTTCGAGCTCTGCATTGGGCTCTGTGCTGACAGCTCAGAGCCTGGAGCCTGCTTCAGATTCTGAGTCTTCCTCTCCTTCTGCTTCTCCCCCACTCGTGCTCGCTCTCTCTCTCTCTCTCTCTCTCTCTCTCTCTTTCAAAATAAATAAAAATTTTAAAAATTCTATAAAAACAGTATATTTTATAATTTGTGGAAAAAATATTCCATACAAAAATGTCAGTGAAATTTCACCTATGTCATCAAGTAATTTGATAAGTTAATCTCCAATTCATAAGAAAGAATAAGAGTGAGGAACAGTCAAGATAATTTTGAAGAAGAATAAGAGGGGGAACAAAACCTACAAAATACCATGTCCTATCGGTGGACTATAATAAATTAAACATTATTAATTAAAACACAGTCATGAATCCAATTCATAAGTGTTTAGAGACGTTGGCATATAACATTCTCTGGGTTTTTATGACTACATACTCATGTAGCAGTGACATATATGTCTCTGTTTTATGTATTTGGCAGCTACATACAGAGACTTGAAGCTGTTTCAGCTCATCTCCTTTTGTAAGAGTCTGGGTGGTTTTACGTTCATTTATCAGGATACACATAATGTCCGGTTTTGCTATTTTTGAAGAATAGCATGTAATGCTCAATGTCCACCTATTCATTATTGGGAGTGGACACAAAATAGTAGTATTCCGTTTTTCTTTTTTTTCCTGTCTTTTTGTTTTCATTTACTGATTGGAATAATTTTGAATAATTTTTTGACCTTCTTCCTTATGTCTATAAGGTTTAGTGCATATATTAGAGGTAGGATAAATGCCTGGTTATGTTCTTTGATTTTCTCAATTTTCAGTATGATGAATTTGCTTCCTCTCATCTCTGTAAATGACCAACTAATAATTATCAACTCATGAATTTAAATATATTTGTTGGCTTTAATCTATGCAATTGTAATTTTTATCCATTTTGAAGCTTAAAATGCCACATCACTGGCAAATGCGAATACCTTCAAGTTGGATCCTTTGTTCCTCTGATGACCCTAGTTGAATTTAATACTTTGATATTTCTATCTAGCATATCAAGATGTATGCTTATCTTGAACACCAAACTTGAGCCAACAATTTCTTCAAAAAGACCTAATAATTTTTTTGATAGAAAATTATATTGCATGAGCACCATTAGGACTCTATGAATCTTCATTGCCACTGTTGCTTATTAGTTCTAGAACTTTTCAGTGAACAAATCCTAGGGAGATTATGTACATAGAAAACTCATCATATAAAATTAATGTTTTGCTAATACATATATTTTAATTTTATATAGTATATATATTCTACAGTTTTAGGCTGATGGACAAACCCAATACCATATGGATTTTGCTTAATATCTTTTATAATATATATCTATCTCCTTTCTTCCACAAATATTTACACAGAAAATCATCCAGGATTCCCACTGGTAGAAGGAATAATGAAAAATAGAATACCTCTGATTACTCATTTGTGTAATCACACTTTTTTAATGCAATATCTTGAAATGATAATACACTATTACCATCATTAAATTACTGAAAATAGTTAAATTTTTGCATGTGCTACACCTATTCTCCTTAATTTTTATGTATTCATGTATGTATGTATGTATGTATGACAATAAAGATATTATATTCTCAATCATATCTTTTTCATACTTTCATAGTATCACCTCCTCTTTTTAATAGCCCATTTTTTTATGTATTCTATGATATCTTACCATATATTTAATACTCAACACAAGTCTTTATGTTGATGTCTTTATACTCAATTTTGGTTATTTAAAATTTTCTTTCTAGTAGATACTTAGAATGATCTCAGGGGACAATATTACCTGACAATACCCAGGAAATATATTTGGTAATAGTTTATACCATTAATAATAATGTTGATTTTGGTTTAATTATTGCATAGGTGGAAAGATAAATAGATAAAACAAGACAAATTTTCATTAAACAATATACCTTTATGATAAGTGGCAGAAATTTACATAGTTTATTCTATTTTGTATTTTTTTAAATGTGTGTGAAATGAACTGTGTTTTCACTGTCTGTGATGGGGTAAGATTGTGAAATGCACATCAAGAAATGACATAAAATTGGATAACCTCTATGGACCTGCAAAACTGAGCACCCTATGGCAATAAATACTGCTACATTTTCTTTTGTACAGTCCATCTACTTCTCTGTGATTTCCATTTCCCATTCCCATTGCCATTCCTATACTCCCCCTCCCATTCCCCACATCTTCCCTCTCACACACACCACTACTTTGCATTCTTATGTGGAGTTCTATGAAACATATGTGTCAGAAACCTTAAATCACAGTAAGCACTGCAATATCTCCACCTATGACTACAAGAGGTACTTCTCAGGAAAATACTATAAGACAGCCAGAGAGGGCATATTCTTTGATTCTCCCACTGCAGAATGACCTAAAGCCTCTGTGACTCAGCCTCACATCTTATCTTCAGGTTAAGAGAACATCATATGGACATTATATAACCCCCTTACAGGATTTCTAAAGTAAGTTGATATTTAGATGGTTATTTACCATAAAGTAATTAGAGCTCGCTTATATCCAAAATGGGTTGCAAAATGTGTCCTAGGAGACAGAATTAACTATAAGAACCTGAAATTTGCATTTCCTTCCTTTAAGGGGTTTCAATTATCAAGATTAATATTGAAGTAACTAACAGGTTTTGCATTTATACATGATAGAATGCCAAAATATATGACCTGTTAACAGAACAATGAGTGTGCTTTCCTAAATGTGTACTCTGTCATTAGGTCACTGAAACCATTAAATAGTGTAGACCAGGTATTAGAGTTGAAGTCTCTCTAAGTCTTTCCATGATCTCACTTATGTGCCATTTACTTACTTTTTAAGAAACACCTAACTGAATTCTCCCAAAAAATTTTAAATACCTTCACCCCAGAATTTCACCTATTCTTGACAAATTCTCATTACTGCAAGTTAATGCACACTCTCATTTCCATAGCTTATTAGTATAACTTCTGCTAGTTAATAACCTTTATGCCCTATAACTGAAAACTTTCTGATAAAAGACATCAGCATGTTAATACTATTCTAAACACACATCCCAATTATCTTCCCTATTACTCATAGAACCAGGAAAAACTAAAAGAGCACTTTTCTTCAGGCAGTGGACAGAAGGAAAATGAGCTCAAATTCACAATGCAGTTGTCATGGGTCACTCACTTGCAGTGACCTAATACTAGCTGCTTCTGTTGTTTCACAGCTATGATGAAATGATAAAAATTCGTCTTGGCTAAAGTAAGCTCCAAACATAAGCCTTGCACTACTACCATTCTTAATTTATGCATCATATCTGTGTGAAGAGTTGAAGGTTTAATTTGCATTGATTTAAATAAATTACCCCTTGACTATAACTTATTTTCCTAATCTCCTATTAGCTTTCTCATGGAAATATGCCTATATATCCTTTTTCTCTTTATATTCATTCTGCATACATGTGATCATCAATATTAGCTATTCTATCTGGATATACTCATCTGTATGTATCTCAATCCATTGATCTTTGTATTCTAATTAAATTCATACCATCTCTACAATAGAAAATTCAAGCAGAAAATATAGCTATTGCCATTATCCTAGCTAGAGATTGAGGAAGAGAAGCATCACCTACCTAAAGTATATTCTAGTCCTATCTTTGCATATAAACACATATTTTATTGCACATAATTCTTATTATCCTCCTATGAAAGCCCAAAATAAACTAAAGATATAAAAATCAGTGATACAAGTCAGTCTGGTACTTCAATCACAAACCAGTTTTTTTTTTTCTTTTTCTTATCTTATTTGCCTAGGGGTTATCAAAAAGAAGTTCATGAAATAAAACTTTATTTTCTCTAAACTTAAGCATATACTGCACATTCATTGCTAGAATAGGCATTATTTTCTATTTCTCTGATCTCATTTCACTAGGGCTTACAATTTCAGCCATATCACTAGGCAGATCTGTGAATACAAACCTCTATTCTCATGTTCAAAGACCCATTATTCTTTTTTGACCCAGAAAATGAACATATTTTGCATATTGGCCCCATAGCCCACTCCCAACCCCCAGTCTTCTTTTGGTTTTTGTAATCCATAGTGAAAAGCACCAGAATACCAATGGTGTACAATAAATCGGGTAATATAAAGAACTGTTCATGAAATGAAATGATTCCCTGCTTTACATCATTCCATAATCAATGTGTCTCCCCAAGGGTGCAAATTTTAGCCATTTTCTTTCTTTGGTAACCTCTAAAATTTTAAATATTCATTTTTTTCAGAATAAACTGTAGATACTGTTGATTCTCCTCTGTAAAAGTAATAAATTTGTTTACTCACATAATACCCATCTTCCTTTTTAAGTATGTCTCTCAAATTTTAATAGTTGCATTATTTATTCTTTCAGTTAACTTTGGAATTTAAATATGAAAAATACCTATGATTATTTCTTATTTTGCATAGTACTTGCTAATACCCCCTTATGTATAATAGAGCTCTGATACATCTACATTGTCCTCTAATTCCTGAATCAAATTTAAAATTTTTGACACATACAGTATCTACATATATATTAGCATAACATGTTAAAGCTCAGAGAAGAAAACTGAGAGAATTGTCACAGAGAATTGATAGGATATATTCACACCACCCTCCAAGCCTGAGAGAAGACAAGAGAATAAGACAAAAAGAAAACAGTTAGAAATAAGGAAAAAGAAAATGTCAGGGTCAGGATAGGAGAGCAAAGTCCCAAGAAAAGCTGGCAGCCAGGTTCTAAAGCAGTGTGATATCTGTGCTGTTTGTAAACTGGTACTTGGGCTTTAAACATAAGCATATCTCTCAAATATCTCTGGTTATCAGATTTCAAATTTCAATGAAAATTTCTGATCCCACTCAAATAATTTAGATACAGTGGTGAACAAAATCCAAAGCGACAAAAATGCTATATGTACCTAGTATAGATAAAATTGTCTCAACAATACTTATCGAATACTAGAAGCCTGAAAAAGAAATTTTCCGACTATAAATATCATTTAATATAGTTTCTACCATTTATACTTGATGATTCATACAATATTAAAAAATATATAAGAAATAAAAAGAAAGAAGAACAGGTAACCCATGTCAAGAGAAGAAACATGTAATATAAGCAGAACCACAAATGGCCCAGATGATGCTATTATCAGGCTCATTTATATTAAAATATCTAGTGGAAAAGGCA
Source organism: Acinonyx jubatus (assembly GCF_027475565.1). NCBI lineage: Eukaryota > Metazoa > Chordata > Mammalia > Carnivora > Felidae > Acinonyx > Acinonyx jubatus. The sequence goes on along the minus strand of NC_069385.1, from coordinate 89,367,320 downwards.
AAAGATTATATCTATCTGTATTTCTATCTATGTATATATGCATTTGCTTTCAACAGAGAAATGGAATAAATAAAAAAGAAATGAAAATGGTATACTGCTATACCTGAAAAATGCTATATCAGAGACAAAGGCTTATCACTGTCATAGCAGAGATGAAATTCCATAAACTTAAAGAATGCACAAGAGAAATTTTCTCAATTCAATTAAAAGCTATAAACACAGTGTTACGTAGGACAATATCAAATGATCTAATAGATGTATAATTGAAATCCCAAAGAAAAAGGAAGAATACATAGTTATCCAAGAATTGTCCAAAATAAAAGAAATACATTAGCCGCCAGTAGCAGGAAATCAAGTGAACCCTTAAAATGATAAATGGAAAGAAAAATACACTTAGATGAATCATGGAAAAACTGCTAAAAACTAAAGATGAAGGAAAAATCTTAAAAAGCCACCCCAGGAGAAATGACTTCTCATCAGAATAAATGGAGGTCAGAGGATATTGGAAACACATTTTTAAGGAATGCAAGAATATAAGCAGTGTAGAATTATTCTATGTCCAGAAAAAAAAATTCTTCCCCCAAAGGAGGGTATTAAAGATGTGAACATTTTTATCAAGCAATCTAGAGCTTCAAGATGTGTTAAAGAAAAAAGAAAGAAAAGAATGTTTCCAAGTTGAAAGAAAGAAAATATATAATAAGAAAGCCAAATCTTCAGGGAGTAATGAAGAATCTATGAAAGGTAAATATGAAAGAACATTTAAATTATACCTACTAATACCTTCATAACAAACTGTTGACTGTTTAAGGAAAAAAGTTTATGTACTGTTGAATTTATACTTTATGAAGATCTGAATTTTGTGATATTAGAGCAAAGAGTAAGGAAAGCATAGTGCCCTAGAGTTCTTACATTACTTCTGAAGTAGTTGAAATACTTTTCAACTTAGATAATAAGATAAAGGTGGATATTATAGCTTCTGAATTACCTTCTAGCTATAATGTTTAGAGGCATAATACAGTTAAAAGGAAATAGTCAATTATATACATGATTCGCTAAAATTGCATAAAGAAAACAAATCAAAGAAAAAACAAACACCAGTACATTAAATTTATCAATAATTGCATTAAAAATTAACATATAGGAATTATAAGACTAGATTAAAAAACAAGGCTCAACTGTATATGGTTTACAAGAAACATATTTTAAACAAAAATACCTGTTTCTATAAAAAGGATACAAAAAGATATGGCAGATTAAATATACACATAAGGAAAGGGTATGCTTATATTTGTCAAACAAATTAACATCAAGAAAAAAAGTAATACCAAAACTAAAAGAAACATTTTATAATTATTAAATAGTTTTCAAGAGGCTGTATCTTAAAAAGTTAAATGGAAATTGTGTATGTTATATTAGGGAAAAAAAGGTATAAAATCATTAACTTGTTTTTCCACATAAAAAGGTTAGAAAACAAAGGGAAAATTAAAGATAACATAAGTAGGGGTGCCTGGGTGGCTCAGTCCGTTAAGCATCTGACTCTTGATTTCAGCTCAGGGTATGATCTTGTGATTCATGGGATCAACCTCCATGTCAAGTTCTGTGCTGGCAGTGCAAAGCCTGCTTGGGATTCTCTCTCTCCCTCTCTCTGACCCACCCCTGCTCACTCAGTCTCTCTCTCAAATGAAATAAACATTTTTTAAAAATCTCAGCTTTTTTGAAAATATACCATAACTAGAAGATAGAAAGTACAAAAATGAAAACTAAAATATTGAAATAGTAAATGGACAAACAACAGACAATTTCAAAAGAAATTTTAAATTAGTTTTTCATGAAAATGGTTAAATACATAAGGAAACTAACCAGGAAAAAACAAATCACAAATTACCAATATCATGAATAACAAAGGAGACTTCACTACATAATTTAGATATTAAACTAATAACAGCAGTATATGATTAGTAACTTTATGCTAACAGATTTGACAATTTAGATAAAGCAGCATAATTATAAAACACAGCACTTAAAAAATGACAACAAAGTAAATTGAAAACCTGAAAATCCCTGAATCTGTTAAATATAGAAATGCTAATTAAAAGTCTTTGACATCACCCTGCCCTTCGAGACACACACATGCACAAAGACACACTTTCACTCATTTCCAGATCCAAATATCTTCACTGGTAAATTTTTTCAATCATTTGTTGAAGAAATAGTGTCAATAATATACATCCTTTTTTTTAAAAGCGGTTAACACTTGTAAGTGATTTTATGAGACTAGCATAAGCCTGATAGCCAACCTGAAAAACACATAACTCCCCAACTCAAAAAAAAAAAGTACTAAGATACCTATAAACGTAAAACCAAAATATTTAAGAAGTGTTAGCAAAGTGAACCCAACAATATGTTAAAGGAATGATGCCTCATGACCAAATACATTAAATTTCATCAAAATTAAAAACTTTGCTAAAAAGTCATTATGATTATGAATAGAGAAGCCATAATGTAAAAGAATAGATTTGTAATACTACAGCTGACAAAGATAGTTTAACCCCCTAAAACCCATCTATGTATGAGTCATCTATCTATGCATTTCAACAATAAAAGACAAGCAATCATATAAAAAAGTGGGTGAAATTTGGGGACACTGGGTGTCTCAGTCGGTTAAGTGTCAGACCAGCTCAGGTCATGATCTCACAGTTTGTGGGTTTGAGTCCCATATCAGGCTCTGTGCTGACTGCTCAGAGCCTGGAGCCTGCTTCCGATTCTGTGTCTCCCTCTCTCTCTCTGTGCCCCTCCTCCACTTGCGCTCCGTCTTTCTCTGTCTCTCAAAAAATAAATAAAAATGTTAAAAAAATTTTTTTAATGTGGACAAATATTTGTACAGACATTTCAAAAGAAAGACTGTCAAATGACCAAGAAGCACATGAAAAGATGAAACAAATAAAAATCTGTTATTTTGTGTCAGCTAATGGAATAAGAAAAAAATAAGACTTACTTTTTGCTATGATCTTTCTTCTAGAAAGGTCATTAAATAAAGATAAAATAATAAGTATGACTAACACATATTAGTTATCAGGAGAATAAAAATAAAACCCACAAAATATTACCTTTTTTACAAGCCAGAATGGCTGGAAAAAAAAACTGACACCACCAAATATTGCCAAAGATGTAACCAAAACTATGATATATGGTGATGAAAGAGTAAAATAGAAGCTTGAGAAAATTTTTAGTGGTTTCTTTTAAATTAAGCAGATAGATGGGGCGCCTGGGTGGCTCAGTCAGTTGAGCATCTGACTTCAGCTCAGGTCATGATCTCACAGTCTGTGAGTTAGAGCCCCACATCAGCTCTGTGCTGATGGCTCAGAGCCTGGAGTCTGCTTCCGATTCTGTGTCGCCCTCTCTCTCTGCTCCTTCCCTGCTCATGCTCTGTCTCTCTCTGTCTCAAAAATAAATAAAAACATTTAGAAAAAAATTTTTAAATTAAACAGATAATTAAGATGTAAAAAAAGAAAAAAATAACCGTACTTATTTATCCAGAGAAATAAAAATAGAAACCTCTATCCATGAAAATTTTTTAAAATGTATACCATGAATGATCACAGAAGCTATATGCATTATTGCTGAAAACTGAAAACAACCTAAAGCCCAACAACAGGTGAATGGACAAATTGTAGTTATTCATTCATTGGGATGCTATATGACAAATAAAAAGGATGAACTAATAATACCACAGCATATAGGAGACTCAAAAATATTTTGTTAGTGAAAGTCATAAAAGAAAATGTATTTTGTGGCTTTTTTTGTGTTTAAAGTTCTGTATCAAAGTATGATAGAAATCATGGTAGAAAACAAAACAGTAAGCAGGTGACTGGAGTTGAGGTACAGATTAAGGGTTGACTGGTAATGGACATTGAAATAACTAGGGCAAATGAGAATGTTTTACAAAATCCATATAATTTACTCTTAAATTCTGTACATACACTGTATGTAAATTATGCCTCAAAGACAGAAAGATATACTGATCATTTGCGTACTTCAGTCAACATTGATATGATCTCTGTGATAATTTTGATCTCAATTATCCCTCCTGGATTACTGTAGTAAGGTATCACTTCTTCTAGATCAATTCTCTCATTTTTTTCATACTGTCCAGTCTTTGTCCTACATTATGAGACATATTTTATTTTATTTTATCTTGAGGATTAAATTATTTTGACAATTATATTTCCAATTAATAGCATCCTTTATATTATTTTTCTTTTAATAGTATCTTATTTTATGGTTGAAATATCTTTTTAAATTTCTCTGTGAATATTCATACCAAATCTTTTGGCTCCCTACTGGTCCTTTGTTCTTGTTTGTTTTGGTTTTGTTTGTTTGTTTTTTGATTTTGGTTTGTTTTTTAATTGGTCCTCTTTCATGCTACTTTTCCTTATATACCTGCTGATCTTGAGGCCCTTTGCATATGTAAGAGAGAGAACTACATTGATTTTTCTCACTTCTTTGGTTGAGTCCTCTGCTATTCTGTTTTACTACTGGGTTTATACCTATAAAGAAGTGGTGAGTGGAAATCTGAATGTTTGCCAGGACTACTGCAGTATAAACTTTTTTTATCATCACTATGCAGATAATTGCCTATCTGCAGAGAGGCCCATGAAATGTCACAATAAACTCCCATTAACAATGGTTAAAAAAGGACCTCCAAGTAATTTTCGTTTTGTTTCATTCTTGGATAAAAATATATCAGACTGCCTAGCTCTCTTGGTGGAGTGATAAGGCCAACCAGAGAAACTTTACTGGAGATGAACTTTCAGTTAGGTCATTCCATTTCTCATGCTTCTTACCCAGCTCTTAAACTGTCCACTTCCCTGTTTTTCATCAGGAAGATCAGCTCCAAATTATACTACAGCCCCTTCCTGTTAACAATGCATAGTACAATTTTCTTTCTTCTATGTATCAGTGATTTGTTTCTTGTTAGTTTTTCACTTTTAGAAAATTGCCAACATATATTCATCTTGGTTTGCCACCACTCTCATCTCAGTGAAGGATGTCAAGAGAAACATATGTGTTCTGTCCACAGTTTAACAGAAAAAATAAAAAGCCTAGCCTATAGCACTTAACAAACTGTGTAATCTCACTATCATCCAAGTTCATGTCACTGCAATAGTCTTATAATAAGAATAAACAGAAAACAATTTTTCTAACTAATGAAATTACATTAAAATTTGTTGAAATTGTGTATTTGGACAAATTATTTTACTCCTCTAAGCCAATTTTTGTATTTTCTAAAGTACATAGAAATTGTAGTGCTTCCTTTATAGAGAGGTTGATAGGATTAGATTAAATGAGGCATATAAAGAAATGTAGCATTCTGCCTGGCACTTAACTAAGCTTTCAACAAATTTTAAACATAAATGTAACGCATTACCTTCCTTATCCCTTTGCAAAATTCCATGGGATTTAAAAACACACTAAAATGAAGACTTTGACTATTCCTTGATGTCTTTCCATCCCAATTTATGCATGTGGGCAATAGTTGATCAGTAATCATATGGTTTATTATCTATTCATCTATTTTAAACCTGAAGTTAATTATCCAACTTAAGGGTAGTCTCAGTGTAGTTGGAATTCACCATTTCACTACTCAGCTGCTTTGTTACAATTTACCTAATTTGCTATTTCTGGCTTATTACTAAATTTCAAAAATTGAAGTGACACATATCAGTTAATAACATCGAATTCTCTGAATATACCCTGTTTGTTCTATCCTAAATGCACCCATTATCTTCCTGATACATAATAAGAATGCCTTCCCATATCATATACAACATAACAAGTCTGTCAATGGTGATTGATTCCCAATTGAGAGTAATATTTTAGCTAAAATTGAAAACATTCTGTACACTACAATTTGGTTGATTTATTTGTTCCTGACCATAATTTATGAGTAAATTCCTAAGCTCTATTCTAGGCTTAAAGTGTAATCAGGACCCAAATCTGATGCCAGTAACTGTATCAAATGGAAGAAATTAAATCAATGTTAAATGGCAAGAATTCTGCTAGGTTTTGTGACAAAAATTTTTCTAATGTCTGAAATGCAAATGTGCTTTCAATTTATCATAACCTAAACTGTGAGTCTCTCAAGCTGCTACCATATAATGCTTAAATTAAAAAATACTCTGGAGATTTTCTAATGGGATTTCATATTTCTTTATGAATATAACATATGCTTATTAAAGAAAATGTCAAAAACCAAAGTAAAATTATGGGTAGCTTATCACTGAAAGACATAAACTTTAAATGATTCAAATGAGAAAGAAAATAGGCAATAACAGAGCATTCCTACTAGTAACCAATTAGAGATAGAATAGATAATGTGATTCAATTCACAATAATTAGAAATCCATAAATAATCAAGTCATAAGAATAGAAATGTAAAGGATCTTTATGAAGAGAAAAACAATAGTGATTAAATGTACTGGAAGACATAAGCAACTTGCTGAACAGAGAAACTTTCATTTGAATGTCTTTCCATTATGTCATAGGATTGGGAAAATGATAAATGATGACGATAGTAGTCACTCATGTTTTGTTTTGATTTCTGTAAGAGTTCATCTAATATTTCACATTTTATGTACAATAGCATTTTAGTATATTTGTCCTTTAAAAATGTTTGGTGGCGTTTTTGGTGTTTTGGTTTTATTTTAGAAATAGTGTGATAGCTTGTATTATAGTTCCCAGGAATATTCTCCAGTTCCTGTAAGAAGATTTGGCCTAACTCCGTGCCCCATTATAGTTTGTGCTTCTTATGAAAGGAATGTATACTGTCCCATAAATGGTACTCATGGTTTGTGATGTACTTGATCAATGACATTTGAGGTAATGTGGAAGATGCTACATATAAGCAAAAGTTTTAAGAAGCATCATAAATCTCCACCAGTTGTCTTGTTTTGTTGTTGTTGTTGTTGTTTGTTTTGTTTCATTTTGTTTTTGGCCCTTTGCCAAGAGAATAGCATGTCCCAAATAGGGCTGCTCCGCCAGCCTGGGTTTTGAGAAAGGAGGCTCTCAGGAACAGATCTGAGCAAGAATAAATATTTGTTGTTATAAGTTGCTAAGATTTTAGAGTGGTTAGTCATCACAGCTGTAAAGTCTTCAGTTTGTTTCCATAGGCTTCTTACCATTGGTGAACAACAACATAAATTTGATCTTGTTTCAACAATGATATTAGCATATTATATCATTTCCTAAATCAAATTGTTTTCACTTTTCAAGGTTAAATCTTAATTACACATGATAAAATATTCCTATAAGTCAACACTGTTCACTACAATTTGTTACTAATGTGCTTTATTTAGACTTTTTCCCATTCTATAGGTATTGTGTCTGGGTCTATTACTTCTTGTTTTATCATTATCAATGTTTAAAACTGATTGCCAGACTTCCCACTTACTCTCCATATTATAAAGGAATTTATACATCCTAACATCATGTACTAATTAAAATTTAAAAGTCATTTCCTTGAAAATTGTCTTCACCAAATATCTAAAATTTTCTTAAACTTTAGATACTTCAATAATTTGTGTTAAGGAATTTAAAAAAACCTTATAGAAATGTGTTTTCTAATTTTTAGTAGAGTAGCATCTTAAAAAAATATAACCTTTGTTTCAATGTATTATTTAATTCAATTTGGTAGTATCTTGTTGAGAATTCATGTATCCAGTTTCATCAGGGATATTGGCCTGTAGATCTTTTTAGTGGGGTCTTTGTCTGGTTTTGGAATCAAGGTAATGCTGGCTTCATAGAATAAGTTTGGAAGCTTTCCTTCCATTTCTATTTTTTGGAATAGTTTGAGAAGAATAGGTATTAACTCTGCTTTAAATGTTTGGTAGATTTCCCCTGGGAAGCCATCTGGAGATTTTTGATAACCTATTTAATTTCTTTGCTGGTTATAGTTCTGTTCAAATTTCCTGTTTCTTCCCATTTGAGTTTTGGTAGTGTGTGAGTGTCTAGGAATTTTTCTGTTTCTTGCATCTTGTCCAGTTTGTTACCATATGATTTTTCATAGTATTCTCTTATAATTATTAGTATTTTTGTGGTCTTGGTTGCAATTTCTCCTCTTTAATTCATGATTTTATCTATTTGGGTCCTTTTTCTTTTCTTTTTTAGAAGCCTGGCTAGAGGTTTATCAATTTGGTTTATTCTTTCAAGAACCAGCTCTTAGTTTTCATTGATCTGTTCTACTGTTTTTTTTTATTATTATATTTTATTGTTTATCTCTGCTCTAATCTTTATTATTTCCCTTATTCTGTTGGCTTTGGGCTTTATTTGCTGCTCCTTTTCTAGCTAATTCAGGTGTAAGGTTAGGTTATGTATTTGGGACCTTTCTTGCTTCTTGAGGTAAGCCTGAATTGCAACGTATTTTCCTCTTGGGACAGCCTTTACTGCATCTGAAAGGGTTTGGACTTTCATGCTTTCATTTTCATTTGCTTCCATGTGTTTTTAAATTTCTACTTTAATTTCCTGGTTAACCCATTCATTTTTTAGTAGGATGTTCCTTAACCTCCATGTATTTGAGGGCTTTTCAAATTTTTTCTTGTGGTTAATTTCAATTTCATAGCATTGTGATATGAAAATAGGAATGATATGATCACAATCTTTTTGTACTTGTTGAGGGCTGTTTGGTGACCCAGTATGTGATCTAATTGGAGAATGCTCCATGTGCACTCAAGAATGTGTATTCTTCTGCTTTAGGATGAAATGTTCTGAATATACATAAATCCATCTGGCCCAGTATGACATTCAGAGCCATTGTTTCCTTATTGATTTTCTTTGTATGACCCAGAAATGGCACTACTAGTAATTTATCCACGGGATAAAAAATGCTGATTCGAAGGCACACATGCACCCCAATGTTTAGAACAGCACTGTCAACAATAGCCAAATTATGGAAAGAGCCAAACATCCTTCAACTAATGAATGGATTAAGAAGATGTGATACACACACACACACACACACACACACACACACACACAAACAATAGAATACTATTCAATGATGAAAAATAATGATATCTAGCCATTCGCAAAATCTTGGATGGAACTGGAAAGTATTATGCTTAGTGAAATAAGTCAGAGAAAGACAGATATCATGATTTTACTCATATGTGGAATGTGAGAAACTCAGCAGATGAACATAGGGGAAGGAAAGGAAAAATAAGATAAAAACAGAGAGGGAGGCAAACCATGAGACTCTTAAATACAGAGAACAAACTGAGGGTTGCTGCAGGGCGTGGGGGTAAGGAGGTAGATTAAATGGGTGACAGGCATTAAGGATGTCACTTGTTGGGATGAGCACTGGGTGTCATATGTAAGAGATGAATCGCTGGGTTCTACTCTAAAGCCAAGACTACACTGTATATTAACTAATGTTCAAATTAAAAAAAAAATGTAACCTTTTGCTCATCTTGTGTGAAACTAAAGTTCTCATTGCCACCTTCCTCTGCAGATCCTTGGCATTTAATTTTGGCTACTATTTCCTTCAGCTGTTTCTCATGGTATGAAGTATCTTCTATCTACAGTGGTCTCTTCTCCAATTCTCTTTAATTTTGAGGAGGGGGAGTATATTTCTTCATACTGCTCTTGTAATTTTATCAAGTGGTAAGGATTGCCAAGGATTTACTGAGGATTGAAAAGGTAAAACCATGTATTTAGATGCCACATTTACTAGAATTCTTTTCATATGTTTTATTCCTTCGTTTCAAGGCCCAGTTTAAATGAGACATTTTCTGTGCTAGATTCCTTGAAATTCCAAAGTATAATTACTCCTTCCCCTGTGCTCTTCTAGAACTTTCCTCATTATGTTAATATAGCAATCATTATGTTATATTTTAGTTACACTTAGACATATTTAACCTTCTTCTAAGTTGTGTTTTACTTTGTAGCATTTTATTCATTATAGAAAACCATCTGGCATATGGTAGGTGCTCAGTCAATTTTTGCTGAATTTAATCTGAATTCAAGAAATTGGCACCCATCATCCTTATCCTCCCTAAATTATTAGGTATGAGTTGGCTCCAATTGAAACTCAAATGAGTAGATGGGATAACAGACCTTTGTCCAATTTCCAGGAGTGAAGATTTGAGTTAATATTCAAGGGTAATGATTTTCTTTGCTTGGATTTCTGCTTGTATAAATTTAAAGCATATGTCCTAAACTAGAATGTGAAGTACTAAAAGAAGAAGAAGAAGAAGAAGAAGAAGAAGAAGAAGAAGAAGTCAACAGTTCTTCCTATTATCTTAAAAATGTGTATATTGTGAAGTACATTTCCTAGAACATGATTCAAATAGATGAAAGTGGAGGGAGAATTTGAGAACCTCAATCAAAAGCCAGAGAACGTATCAAGGCATGTCTCCGGGTATGAAGGTAATAGTGAGGCGAGTAAGTTGTCCTTGTCCAGACTTAACTAGAAAGGGTTACTGTGAAGGACATCATGTATTTTTGGAGTAGCCATATATATTATGCAGTTAATTTTACTCTTTTTTCCATTTCTACATTGTTATTCCCCAATGCTAATGCCATAACTTCTATAAAGGCTTGGTTAAATATAACTCTGTTCTGAGAAATAAAGGATGTTTCTAAGTATAGAATAAGATCCTGGGGGAATAGAGACAATGGTAATAATCTAGAGAAGATGGTTATAAGATATCATTCATTCATTCAGTCAATCAAATATTTATCAAGCTCCTAATATGAGTTAGACATTGTGCTAGAAGGATGGATTTAAATCAGTGAACAAGATAGCTATGATTCCTACTTACAGTCTATTATGAGAGGTAGGTAGTAAACACATAGGTTTAATATCACATTTTTTTCTGATTTTGAAGGTTTGCTTCCGCTAATTGATTTCATGAGCCAGTATGCTGCTTCTATTAAAATTGCTATGACTTTAGCAATGAAAGACAAAGGCAACAGAAACTGTGCCATACAAGTCATAAAATATACAATTGAATTTTAAAATAAGGAACCATGCCAAACCCTGTAACCACAGATTTATGCACCATTTAAAATAAATACCTATAAATGAGCTAATCATTTTACTTCCTTTTGGGACCAGCATTTATGTTGTAGTTATTCCCATGATGGTTATGACCAACACCTGCTGACTTTATACTCTGAATCACCATCACCTGTTTAAGCCCTAAAGCTGCCTCTGTGCCAGCCCTTCAGAGATTAGGGAGCAAACCACTTACCACATTTAGTAATGAGGCACAGCGGATGTTAAATCTAGCATTTGAAATTGGAGAATATAACTTAGAAAATAAACTTCTGAGAAGATGAGTGTGGAATTTTTCATGAGGTTTATTATACACAGAGGGAGAGAGACAGAGAAGAGAGGAGGGAGAGTGAGCAATATTAAATACAACTATAAGAGTGTAACTTGGAATCTAAAGAAAATAAAGGGACAAAAAAGTTTGCTGTCATTTTGCATTTCCCCTGTGTAAAACTCCAAATGTGAAAACTAACATTGCCAGTTTACCAGAAATGTGCTAACATCGTACTTATGACTTTTCCTCTATTCCATGGACAAGGACACATGCAGTTGAATTGAACTACTCATTGTTATGTTTTTCATCTTAAGCCCTGAAGATGTATTTCTCTCTTGAGTTTCAGGTTTACCACTGTCTGACTCATCACCATGTTCAAATTTCAAGTTCTTTCCAATTTAATTAAAATGAAAACAGGAAATTTTTGTAACTTCATGAAATTACTGATTCAACACCTGTTTTTTTGTCCTATGAAACAGATAGTAAAAATGAAGAAAATCCAGAGGGATGGAATGACCTTTCATTTTTATGTCAGTAGTTAAAATCCAGCACAGAGCTCTAGTAACTAAATCTGCTTCCACCTGAGAGTTCCATAAAGGCATGTAAGAAAATGAGGACAGGGAATTTCTCATGGTTTGACAATTCTTGTTGACTGGTAAATTTCCATGACAGTCAATGAAAGGATAGTGGTAATGCTGAGGAGACAGAGGGGAGACTGATGAGGCACCAGAATGGCTTTCCTCCATTTTCTTTCAGCCATATATACAGGACTCTATTTCTGTTTTGTTTTTGTTTTTTCTTTTCTTTTAATAACTAAATCTATGAACTGTCTCAAATATTATTTGGTATAATTAAAATAATTTTGTACTTTTAAAAAGAGAAAATGTTTTAGAATCTCCTTCAGGTATAGTTCAAATAATGAGATTCAAAAAAAATAAGTCCAATGGATGGTAATTGTGTTTACATTGTCCATAGGCTATAGAACTTAGATAAAAGTGAAATAAGATGTTTAACTTCTATTTGGAAGTCAGCCCATGTGTGCATTCTGCACCTCTGAAATAACTTTATAAAATAAGACATCTCTCATCTGAGATGAAATGTATAATTCAGAGCTGTTCTCTTTCATTTATATTCATAAGTAAAAGGTAAATTCACAAAACCAGTATTTTTCTTTATTAAATGGAATGGGATAAGGTGGAGAAAAAGAGTTTTTCCTAGTCACATTTTACTTGAATTCTCTATCTTTATTTTTTTTTTCTCTCAATTTCTTTCCCACAAAATCTCATCATCGTTAATTCAAATGGGAGAATATGACACAGTCCTGTGGTTATTGCTATTTCAGTCTGTGATATAGTTATAAATATACACATACCTATAACTTAAGCACATATATATATAGATAGATGATATAGATAGATATAGATATAGATTTGGATGATATAGATTATATAGATGATATAGATAGATATAGATATAGATATAGATATAGATATAGATATAGATATAGATAGTGAACCTAAATAAAAGCAGTTTTCTAGGCCATATTTTCTACCCCTTACCCAGCCCCTTACTCAGTCAATATCTCTGGGGGAATGGGTCTTTGTAGTCTGCCTTTTAATAGGCACTCATAAAAAATGTTAGAGAAGGGAAAAAAAATGTAACAGAAGAAATAACCAAGATCAGCCCAATTTTCTTTTTTTTGTAACCCCAATTTTCAAATGAGAAAATAAGGGTCAGATTACTTAAGTGAGATACCCCAAAGCAGATAGGTGATCAATAGATAGAGGCAGAGATATTTCTTCTGACTCTTGCCTATGTGTATTTTTACCTCACAGGGTTGTGTGTGTGATTGTGTTTGTTAAAGTTTTTCTGGTTGACACTCACCTTAGAAAGCATAAGTAAAATACATTCATTGAGCATTTCCTTGAGCACCTCAGGGAACAGAAGCAAAGTGAAACATGCAGGACTTGGCCAGGAACAAGAGTTCACAGAAATTATTTCTAAGGTACCAACTTATTTCTAAAGTCTCAGATCCCATGGATTGTAATCTCTGTATCTCTGTTCAACTTTCAATTCTGGAAAAGAAAATTTGATTTGCTGAAATTGGATCAGATTACATTTGTTAGGTTGAAAACCACTGCCAGGGAACAGATCCTAGAGCATAGATATGGCCCCTGGAACAATCATATGTATTGAAATCATTTCCGACAAAGGGGGATAATTTTGAGTGTTGACACCCAGTGCTAATGTGTGGACATAGTTTTGAATCTTGAAGGACAATTTAAATAGAATATCCCACTTTAGGTAGCCAATAAAGAATAAGCCAATAATGCAGCTGAGTCAGAAATATGTTGAGAACATATGTAATATAGTTGAACAGAGAACCAAATCCAGAATTATTTGGACAAGAGCAAAGGGTGGAAGTGAGGTCAAATATGCCACAAATTCTACGTTCAAGTTCTGATTAGAACTAAAATGGAAGGGTAGTGAGACATAACTTAAGGACTGAGGACATGGGATAACTGCCATAGTGGAATGAAAGTTTCTTAGGTTTGATTTATTGGATATAATTGCCTTAGAGCCTGGATGGATCCTGAAGGCTTAAATGTGTTTGAAGAAAAGATTTTCTAACAACTTGAATTGTGAGGCAAAGAAAGCTGTTAGCCCCAATGGTGACTACTGTTTTGATTCCAGGGAATATACATACTATAGATCAAAACAAATCTCTTTCTTGTTCTGACTTCCTGTTAAAGCTTCTAATTTTTATTTCCCTTAGCTATCTTGTGATATTTATTAGACCACAAAATGTTATCTTTTTTCCAAAAATTTCTCTCTTCCTTCCCATATTCATAGTTTTTTAGTCATTAATAGCATCATACTCTTTGTCATATCAGTTCAAATCTAAATCTAAACCTAAGGGTGCTTGATGATTTTGGCTCAAGTCACAATACCAGGCTCATGGAATTGAGACCTGTGTGGGGCTCTGTGCTGAAATTCTCTCTCTCTCTCTCTCTCTCTCTCTCTCTCTCTCTCTCTCTCCATCTGCCACTCCCCCACTCATGCACATATGCTTGCTCTCTGTCTCTCTCAAAAATAAATATTTAAAAAAATCTAAGTCTAATAGTTGGCTATATTACATATTATATAAGATATATGTTTTTATATATGAATGTATACCTGATATATGAATTGAATTATATATAATATTAAATATACATATAGTATGTTGATCAGATCAGGAATACCCTGCCATGCAAGTTTATCTTATCAACATCCTATACAGATAGTCTGAAGATTTTCTTTCTAGTTTATCACCATAATTCATACTGGTAAAATCTAAAATGTGTATGGGGCGCCTGGGTGGCACAGTCGGTTAAGCGTCCGACTTCAGCCAGGTCACGATCTCGCGGTCTGGGAGTTTGAGCCCCGCGTCGGGCTCTGGGCTGATGGCTCAGAGCCTGGAGCCTGTTTCTGATTCTGTGTCTCCCTCTCTCTCTGCCCCTCCCCCGTTCATGCTCTGTCTCTCTCTGTCCCAAAAATAAATAAACGTTGGAAAAAAATATATAAAATGTGCAGCCTTGCTTTTAGACTTTACCTTGATTACTAAACCTTACAGAAATTGTCAAGTTCTCACCATGGTTAATATTTCATCTGGTCTGTTACCCAGCTTACTTCTTTGACTGCTGTATGTGTCTCTGAGCTCTTTCATTTTGTATCCTCCACTCCAAGGACTCTTCCTTGTATGTTACTGTAAGATGAGTGTAGATGTGCTCTCCCCTTCTTTGATCATGTACAAGGGTTTACTCTCAAAGAGTATTTGACAAATTAAACCAACTTAAAAGCATATCTGCCTCAGGACAGATATTAATCCTTCTCCAAAGATCCAAGTCCTATGAGATACAACTGTGGCAGGCCACATAACTATTTTTTAAACTTGTTTCTGGGCTTTGGATTAAAACACCAACAGACATAGAATTATAGTATTGGAATTCCTTTTATATATTATTTACCATTTATTTTTGCATGAGAAAGCAAGACCAGAGCAGTTATTTGATTTTCCCAAAACCTACAACTAGCTGCTATGAGAACTAAAATGCCTTTCCTCAAGCTTCCAGTTGTATTGATTTGTTGCTGTTTTTCACTATACTACAACTTGCATCAATCTGTGCCAACTTAATAGGCACTTAATTATTAGTTGTTCATATTGTCACTTACTTTGCATATGCAATGGATTAATGAGTTCCTATAGCAACTGATTAATCTCTTAACATGAAAGTCAGTTGGGCAAAAGCCTTAGTCTGAAAATTATTTTCTTAGGTTATATTTTGAAATGAAAAACTATAAAAATTATTAACATATTAAGACTTTTGGTATATATTCTCAATATTCTTTCTAATATAGCATTAATGTACTCTTGAATAATAATTTTAAGGAATACTTTCTTGGGCGCCTGGGTGGTTCAGTTGGTTAAATGGCCAACTCTTGGTTTAGGCCCAGGTCATGGTCTTGCATTTCATAAGTATGAGCCCAGGTGTGGAGCATTCTTGGGATTCTCTCTCCTTCTCTCTCTGCCCCTCCCTTGCTCATGCTCCTCCCTCTTGCTCAAAACAAATAAACTTAAAAAAAAAAGAAATATACTTGCCACACCCTGGTCAACGTTGACTATCATTACTTTTTTAATCTTTGCTAATTTTGTGAATAAACAATGAGATCTTATTTTAGTAAAGTAATATAATTTTCTAATAATATCAATAAATAAGGCTATGCTGAACAATATGATAGTCATTAATCACATATGAATATATAAATTTAAATTAACTAAAGTAAAGAATTCAGTTCTTCAGGGGGCACCTAGATGGCTCAGTCCGTTAAGTGTTCCACTTTTGTTCAGGTCATGATCTCACTGTTCTTGAGTTCCAACTCTGTGTCAGGCTCTGTGCTGACAGCTCAGAGCCTGGAGCCTGCTTCAGATTCTGTGCCCCAGTCTCTCTCTCGGCCCCTCCCAGATTCTGTGTCCCTCTCTCTCTCTCTGCCCCTCCCCTGCTCATGCTCTTTCATTTTCTCTCAAAAATAAGTAAACATTAAAAAGGAAAATTCAGTTCTTCACTAACACTAATAACACCTAAAGTAGTCAAATAACTACAAGTACCTACTGACTATATATCAGGCTGATATGAAATATTTCCATCATCAGAGAAAGTGCTAGTGGGCAATGCCACTCTAAGGTAAAATTAGCCCCATTTTACAGAAGAAGAAACTGGGACTTAGTTCCATGTCCATCTTCATATATGCAGTGAGTAGAGAAGTCAGGTTTTGAATAATAGCATCTAATTCCACATAACATTTTTTTGAACACTATTTATCCTTGAATGAGTTTTTGTTTTTGTTTTGTTTTTTACTACTAGACTACTAGTGAAGATAAACATAGACTTTTTTTCTTTTTTCCCAGCCATTTGTACTTTCTGTGTTTTAAATTGTTTATTCACATAGAATAAATGTCTACTGAGTAGATAAACACACTTTTAAAAGTTCTGTCATTAATTTAATAATCTTTCTATTTTGTTCTTAGGCTAATCTACATTATTCTAAAGCAAATATTGTGTCACAATCACAGTATTATATAAAACTGTATAAAATTATTTTGACATTATTCTCTCTGTTTTCTATTATCCGCCAAGGAGGATTCTGCTTTGACCAATTCATTTCTTCTGTTCACTAAGATTCTTCCCTGTCAGACCCAATTGCTCATCTTCCAGGGGGAAAAAAAAAATGGAGAAGTAATGTGAGAGATGATAATGAAAGGATATCAGAAGTATGTGTTCAAAGTTTACAACAAAATGTATATGGGAACAGCAGAACAGCAGCTTTTAAAGAGAGATAAAATTTGAAGGATTTAGAATTGCTGTAGCTTATATTTATTTTCATATTGTCCTTTAAGACAATGTATGGTGATTGAGTTACACTGAACATAGATTTGGGGTGCCGACTTGTACTTGAGAACGGTTTGAGACTGTTTCCTGTGGAAAACGGTGTTTAAATTACTAAATGTAGCAATATACTTTTGCAATAGAAATCTTTTAAAAATACTCTACTGTTACCTATATGCCACACATAAGTGAAAGAAGAAAGAAGTACTAAGTGAAAATTTCATTAGTTTCAGTACTTTTACTAACACTAGCATTACCAGCGGGAAAGTCTGCATTGTATGAATGGAAGGTTTTGTTCTCTGTGAAAAGATTTACTTGAGGATCCCCACCAGATCCACACAAAGGCAGCAGAAGGGAAGTAGCAAGCACAAAGCAGTTTATTAAAGCAACAGTATGCTTTCAAGTTGGGAGAGCAGGCAGGCCAAATATGACAACTGCCTTGAGGCTACAGGGGTCTTTGTTTTTGTGTGTTTGTTGTTTGTTTTAAGTGGATCTTCTTCGTGGATAGGGCAGTTTCTAATGGACTCTACTTGCAATCATTTGGGGGACTCCTCCCACAGGTTGGAAGAGGAAGTTTTTGGCTCTACAGGATTTGTACCAGAACTATCAAGGCCTTTCTCCATGCGGTGAGGGGCTATAACCACAATGCTAATCTATGTTAATGGCTGTATAACTAGCTAAAGGTCAAGCTGAGGACACCTTCTTTCTGGACTGGGAATGAATCTCCCTAGGGAGAGTCCCTGTAGGCTGTGACATCCTGTCAAAGGAGGATGTTAGCCAGTTTTGTTGATCACAGGGGTATTCCTTTGAGTGTTCCTTCCATTGCACATGTCCAGCTACTACCTAATGTATAGGGAAAGAGAGAGGGAGGTGGGGTAAGAGGGAGATAGTAACCATTAGGAGTTGGTCAAAACAATGGCAGAATAAGACTCTGATTAAGAATTGGTGGGGCACCTGGGTGGCCCAGTCGGTTGAGCGTCCAACTTCGACTCAAGTCATCATCTCCCAGTTTGTGGATTTGAGCCCTGCCTCGGGCTCTGTGCTGACAGCTTAGAGCCTGAAGCCTGCTTCAGATTCTGTGTCTCCCTCTTTCTCTGCCCCTCCCCACTCACACTGTCTCTCTCAAAAATAAACACTTAAAAAAATAAAAATAAATAAAAAAGAATTTGTTTCCCTTTCCATCTCTTAAAATATGTACTCCCAGGGTCTGCAAAGATACTCTTTTTCTAAGTTAAATGGAGCTTTTCACGATTGTGAAAACTGAAAATTTGTTTCCGTAATTGTGCTAGCAAACATGAACAAGTTTCTTAAAGAAGACTCTTTAAGGAGCACCAGGGTGGCTCAGTTCATTAAGCATCTGACTCTTGATTTCGGCTAAGGTCATGATCTCATGGGTTTGTGAGGTGGAGTCCTGCTTTGGGCTCTGTGCTGACAGTGTGGAGCCTGCTTGGGATTCTTTCTTTCTCTCTCTCTCTCTCTCTCTCTCTCTCTCTCTCAAAAATAAATAAATAAATAAATAAATAAAACATTTTTATTAAAAAGACTATTTTAATAAAAATGAAGTTCCATTTTAAAGTACAAATTCCCAGTGACTATCTTCACAAGATAGATTATATCTTTTGGTTCCTTTCCCACATTTTAATTGGTTGTGCTTAGAGCTATAGAATAGCCTTGGCCAGAAAATTAACCAGGAGTAACTTCCAAATGTCATCATCTGTATTAAAATGACACTCATCACCTTGTTTTAAACATCAAAAGGTTCTTGGGGTCTTGCTTCTTTTAATTACTACTTACTTCTTAACAAATGGAAATGGAGTTTGTCTTTTTGATTATCCTATAAAGTTCCATACTCTTCCTGGCATGCCACTTTTCCAGTCCAGATTTTTTATTTAAATGCATTACAACAGAACTTATAGGAATTTTAAAAGTCAGAAGCAGCTCAGGGCAAAGTTGCAGCAAATGTTGATAATGTAGTCCTCAAGCAAGACTATGAGTACATTTTTATTTTCACATCCATAAAAATCTATAGTTTGTTTGAACAGAAGAGTAGATACAGGAACATTTTATTATCCTGCTTTTCAGATGATATATTGAAATATCTGTTTGACTTGTACAGTTGATGCATACTCAGGGCAGGTATGCTTCCACGTTGAAATCCTCCAGAGATTAACAATAACAACTGCCTCGAGGTGTTCTTGGTTCCATTTCACCACTTCACCATCTGTGTAGACATATGAGGATCAGTTCAGCAGATTTTGGGAGTGATGATTATGGAGGTTACTCTTTTTAGCAGATGATTTTTTGTTTTGCTGCTCCCACACAAATGTAAAACAGAAAATATGTTCTACAGAGACAAACATGGGGTGTACATATTTCAGCTTCCCTTTCCAGCAGACAACACCACTGCAAACTGAGCTTGACAAGTCATAGTATGAAGGGCAGATTTTAAACTGAGTGTGCATTAGTGTGATGAATAGTTCTTGTGCCCCAGATAAATTACCCTCTTTTAAGATAAATGTAAATAAAAGAACAAGCTGGAAAGGCTACTTGACACTTTAATTCTTCAATGTGTTTTTGAAAATTCTAACAAAGCAGTACAATATTTCAGAAGGGATTAATGCATAAAACATCAAAATACTGCAACATTCCAATAGGTTTTCAAAATTAGACAAGTATTTATTTTTAAAACACTTTCAATTCATGTTGTTATTAACATTTGTCTTGTGTATAGAAGTAATTTTATGTAAGCTGGAGACGTCCCTAGCCTTTATAATTCTAATACAAACTGTGGAGTTTATTATATAGTTTACATCCTACTTTGTAGACAATTAATAACCGCTCAATCATTACAGACTTCTCATGAATTTAAGTAGACTTTACAAACTAAAAGAATATGGCAATAACTTTGACCTTATCAATATGTATAGATTTTATTAAGTAAATAATCATAATTCTCAAGTTTATTTGGGAGATAGAATATATAATGGAATATTTAAAGACTATAGCAATATATAAAATTGAAATTATGTATTTACGAAAGATCTGTGTATGATAGTTTCTGCAAGTTTCTTTTACTTTATCATTCCCTCTAAGCAGTGGTTCTTAACTAGGGGCATTTGCATCCCACAGAACATTTAGCAATGTCTGGAGAAATATTTAGTTGTCACAACCAGGAGGTTGTCTACTACTGGTATCTGTGTGTAGATGCCAGGGATGCTGCTAAGCATTTTATATTGTGCAGGAGTACCCCATCCTCACAACAAAGCTTTATGCAGTCTAAAATGTCAAAGTGTCAAAGTGTCAATGCGATAAATTATGCACAGATAAATATTTAAGAAGCTCAAAATCTCAGAATGGGCAAACTGCTATGACTGACTTGCACATCACATTCTCTCACACGTACACACTTCACATGCATACATTATACACATATATGCATATGTATTTATATGTGTGTATATATATACATAGTCAAACACATATGCCAACTGATGTTCAAATTATGTTTGACTCTGAATAATGCTTTGGAACAATTGCTCTTTTCCTCTGTTACTAAACTACTATATAGTCTTGATTTTTTTATGTATCAAGTGATCAAAACCACAGTTTTGAGTTTGTATAGACTTTCTCCTCCTGGTTATCATGGCAACTATACAGAAACAGGGCTTTTCTAGTGTGGAGCTCATGTTTAGAAAACCATTTTTGTGTGTCTATCAGATCTCTGGTTTGTTGGTCTTCAGCCTCTATGACTGATTCATCTTCTAAATTAGATGATTTTCGTCTTCAAATGAAATGTTATCTTCAGTCATTTACTAAAGTATAATTGTTGCTTTTGATAACTCAATATATGCTTAATCTGATTATCTACACTGTGACTCAGAGACTGAGCTGCCGTAATTTTGGAGACTGAAGAGAATTATAGTCCCTATCTTCCTCTGCACTCCAACCACTGCTTCTATATGGAAAAGACCCAAAACTCTGTAGCTCAGCATCTGGAAGGAAGCTAATATTATACCCTGAACACTAGTCTGCCAGTCAAACACATTTTCTTATTTTCGGTTTCTATCTTGAAGACCCTTTGAAAATTCCTTACTGGTAGGTAGCACCTAGAGATACCTGGAGGGAAATTTAAAGTGATTCTTATCCCATTTATATAATCTAAAGTAGGTTACCAGGTATTTTCCAAAACTCTTACTGCTAAAGAACTCCCATAATATGAAAAGTACAGAAAAGAGGATTTATAGAGTATAGCAGTTAGAGAAACTGAAAGGTAAGTTGCAGAATGTGTGTGTGTGTGTGTGTGTGTGTGTCTTGTTGTTGTTAATCATGTGTAAATGGTGAACCTTATCTATTATGTAATTTATTATCAAGGTAATCTATTTAAATAACTGTGAAGCCCATCTCCACATAGCATCAAGTTATATTCTTTTGCTATGACTTGGAGAAACTTACTTTCACATATTTGTTTTCTACTCAGTTTCTTGTCATTAGTTTGAGAGCACCTTTCTATTTATTTACACGATGCTTAGGCAAAGGCTCACTATTACAATAACTTAAGACACGAGATTTTATTCTACGTAAATACTTTTAAATTGTGAATTATCTTTGAAAAAATAAAATATTTGCCTGTAAAAATAAGATTATTATTACTTTATCTCCATGGAAACATCTGAGTCTCATTAATTGTAACACTGTGGGAGAACAATTGTGAAAATGGGCAAAGGAGGACACAAAAATTCTGTGGCAATACTCAATTATAATATAGTTAAACTTAATTATATCCTTATAGTATCTTCCTTAGGTTGTCATTAAAATGGAAAGAAAAACTAAAAATACACATATCAAGAATTCTCAGAACTCATGTACTTTTAACACAGGAAACATTTAGAAAAGCACTAAGTTGGATGCAGTTTTTCAGAAGGCTATTGACAGAAGGATTGTAATTGACAGAAGTGATCCCAAACTGGGTATTTCAAGTAAAAGTACATTCTATGATTGAGGGTGCAGAGGTGAAGAGACTCTTTTTATTTGTGGAGGGGGCTACTAGGAAGTTAAGTTCAGACCAAGATTGACTAGCATTGGCAGTGCTTTGAAAGCAAAGATGTTACCATAGATACAATAAACAATGTCTTGATATTGAAAGATTATTTTTTTAATTATCAAGTAAAACTTTAAAAGGAAAGATTTGGAAAAGTCCTATGGTAGTTCGTTTTAGTTTCTGGACCTGATTCCAGTATGTGTATATAGGGGATTCTCCATACCAAATAGCAATTCTTGGACACCAATGGGGTGTCTGGAAAATCAACTAAATTCTGAAACTATCTACCCAGACATAGCATTGGATGAAAGGCTCTGTACTCTAAGACTGTCTGCCATTTCAGATGCCAATTGCAAACATAGGTTATTATCTGTGCTTCTAAAAGACTGGCAATAAATTACAGGTTCCCACAAACCCTTCATTGGGTTTGATTAATTTGCTAGAACAGCTCACAGATCTCAGGAAGCCCATTAACTCCCTAGATTACTGATTTTTTTTTCATTATGTTTATGGAATTAAAAAAATGAGCCTATACAATAATAACAAAACATCTCAAAGATTTCAAAACTTAGCCAGTTTACAAGCTACATGTCTACAAACAATAAAATTAAATTTATTCAATAAAATTAAAAATTATAGAAAGATGAAAATAAATTTTGTAACTACTAGGGAATTGTGAAGTAAATTACTAAATATCTTTTCCATCAAAAATAAAATCTATGTTAAAATTACTATCTACTTAGCAAGCAATAAAAAGAACATTCTAAGCAAAAATCAATGCAACACAGGTGATTATGTTTTATTTTGTTTTATTTCTGTTAATATTTATTCACTTTTGAGAGACAGAGTCAGAACATGAGTGGGGAGGTTCACAGAAAGAAGAGAGGACACAGGATCTGAAACAAGCTCCAGGCTCTGAGTTGTCAGCACAGAGCTGGAAGCAGGGCTCAAAGTCACAAATAGCAAGATCATGACCTGAGCCGAAGTTGGATGTTCAACTCACTAAGACACCCAGATGCCTCAGGTAAATATATTTTAAAATATTTTAGTTGCCTTCAATACTGAAAAATTAAAGATGGAAAGCAACAGACATATTATTTGTTATAAGAAATTAAATAATGAACAGAAAAATCAATCTGAAGACACTGAACAGAAAGACATAAAATTAAAAGCTGAAAGTTTAGAGATTTTTAATGTGGAAATGATCAATAAATCTAAAATTTACTTATTTTAAAATATCAATAGAGTAGGTAAGTTCCTTAGAATTAAGATTTTTTTTTAAGTGGAAGAGAATAGCTGTATAAGATTGGGACTAAAGAAGAAATCTCAATAAAAGTCATAAAAAAGTAAAATAATCATAGTGGTAAATTAAACACAAACCTATGGGAAAAAATCTTAAAATACCTTTTAATATAAATATATATAATATATATATTTAATATAATATAAATTTATATTTATATAAATATATATTTAATATAATATATAATAAATATATATTTAATATAATATAAATATATATATATATAGCTAAATATTAATTGCAAAAAATGGATAGGCGCTCCTGGGTGGCTCAGTCAGTTAAGCGTCCCACTTCGGCTCACGTCATGATCTCACTGTTCGTGGGTTTGAGCCCTGTGTTGGGCTCTGTGCTGATAGCTTGGAGCCTGGAGCCTGCTTCAGATTCTGTGTCTCCCTCTCTCTGCCCCTCCCCTGATCATGCTCTGTCTCTCTCCCTCAAAAATAAATAAACATTAAAATTTTTTTAAATAAAAAAAAATTAAAAAAAATAGAAACAAACAAACAAAATGGATATAAACCAATAAAAAGGATATGGAATAGATGAGCTCTATAAAAACTATAAAATGGTAAGTATTTAAACATGTTGTTTTGTGAGATGTTTTGCAACTCAGCTTAATCCAGATGAAATAAATGAACCCCTCCCAATTTAGTTTATGAACTTAGCATAACTTATTTCTGATAAAGATAATACAAGCAGAAAAGCCATAGAAACATTTTATTTAATAAATATGGAAATAAACATTTAAAAGCTTTAGAAAATCAAATGCAACTGACTATCAAAAATGATTAGAGACTATTCCAGAAATGTGCATTGTTAAAATGACTAAATATATTTTTTAAAAGCCACTGGTTCATTTTTCAATAATACTTAACAATGGATTGGCAAGATTATATCACGTACAATGTGATACTAAGAAATTAAGATAAATTTAATAGAAAAGTAAGACTTCAGTGATGCCCATAAAATATTATTGGATAGTATAAAATTAGATCTGAAGAAATTAAAAACATGACATATTTTGGGATTGTAATACTCTCAAAATTAATATATATTTAATAAATTTTTAATGGGTTTTTCAGAGTGAGGAAGATAAAATAATGTTAAAGTTCATATGGATATATAATGAATAACAATAGCCAATAAAATTTGAAACAATAACAAAAAAATTGATAAGGGAGGATTTGCCAACCAGATAATAAAACATATCATAAACTTTCTAATTGAATCAAATACTGACTTAAAGAAAAAGTAAAACTATATCAATGAATACTGAAATTTGTGTTTTAGCATATATATGAAAATGTAATATACAGCAACAAAGTCATTTCATTTCATTTGGAGAAAAATAGTTAACATAAAAAATGATACTGGTAAAAATAGTCTCTAGGAAGAAAATAAAGTCCAAACCCTATTTTCATTATACATAAAAATACTGTCAAGTAGATTAAATGTTTAAATGCAATTGTTTCTCTTGGTACCTAAATATATATTCAATCTGATTCATAATATGGTGAAAAGTAAATTTTTAAAAACTAGAATATAATTTTGGAGACCATATGTATAAATCTCAAGGATTGGATGCATCAAGTGTTAAAAGGAAATCAAAGACACTACTATGGAGAAGGGCATAGCTGATTCTATAAAAATGAAAACTTCTTGGTAAAAGTTATCAGAAGGTCAAAAGAAAAAATAAATATGTTACATACATGACAACATCGTAAAATCTATAATAAATACAGAATTTCTAAAAAAATAGTATAAAATATTTGGAAAAGAATACAAAAAGAAAGTTAAATGAAGAAAGTGTCAACAATCAATTAAACTATGCTCAATCATCTTTAGAGTTAGGCAAATGCAATTAAAGTCATTATGAAATATCACTTCTCACCCATTACATTGTCAAGAATCAAAAATTGCTGATTCCCCATGTTATTAGGGACATGGTAAAAGAAGGCACCCATATGTTGTTGTCCCCAAATGTAAACCCATTTTTCACCTTTTGGAAAGCCACCAATTATAATTTAAATTAAAATGTATAAAAATTTTATTCAACATTTTCAGGTTTGAAAATATATACCATAAAATCAGGCATCAACATGTTAAAACTATTGTGAAACTATTTATTAGTTCTGTATGCATCTGAATGATTACCAATTAAACAATAATTGAGATATGTCTGTGCCCAGGAATATATATAGCAGCAATGAAAAGAATGAGCTAAATCTGTGCCTTTTTATTTATGAAAATAGGACATCTTCTTAAAGGCAGGTGTAAAATTTGAAAAGAAAGCAAAAAACACAGATGTTTCCAAGTAGGAAGGAAAATAGAAAAGCAATGATTTTAAGACTCAGTGTGCATCAGAATCACCTGGAGAGCTTGCATGAGAAAACAGATCACTGGGCCACATACCAGGTTTCAGATTCAGAAGGTCTGGAACGGGGCCTATGTGCATCTCTAAAAACAACTTTTAATCCTGACTTCACATTAGAGTCATCTGAGGAGATTTATAAGAATACCAATGTTTGGACACTATACCAGACCAATCTCCACAGGTAATCCAGGGTTGGGATTTTTTTTTTAATCTTCCTGGACATTCTGATGAGCACCCAAAGTTAAGGAGTAGTCTGATAAAGAAAATCTCAAGTAGAGATTGTTGGTCCTTCAATCTATGAAGGTATTTACTGGGGGAAAGAGGGCTTGAGGCAATGTCCAAGTTGTTTAATGTCAGCATGACCTGAGACTCCTTAATCTATATAAGATTGGTTCTTTAGAATAACTAGATTCCAATAGAACTCACTGCATTGATGGAAATGTATTCTGTATTCTTGCGTCTAGTGTAATAGCCACTACCATGTGACTTTTGAGCCCTTGAAATGTGGCTAGTGCAAGTAAGAAACTGAATTTTTTATTTCATTTTGGTTAATTTAAATAGCCTCGTATAAATAGTAACTGCATCAGACAGGGTAGCTTTAGGATTTCAGCAAATAAATTAGCCACAAACTTTCTTCTAAAGGAAATAGTTGACGGGGCACTTGGGTGACTCGGTTGGTTAAGCCCCTGACTTCAGATCACGATCTCACAGTTTGTGGGTTTGAGCCCTGCATCAGGCTCTGTGCTAACAGTTTAGAACCTGGAGCCTGCTTCGGATTCTGTGTCTCCCTCTCTGCCCCTCCGCTGCTGGTGCTGTCTCTTTCTCTTACAAAAATAAATAAACATTAAAAAAAAATAAGGAAACAGTTGAAAACTACACAGAAGCCTAGTTGCTCTAATGTACTGCTGTTTAGACAGACAAAATACTGAAGATTGGTTTGACAGCAAATTAATATCCAGATGAGAGGGTCAAAACTTCAAGACACTGAAATGAAGATTTCCTGATTCAGGTCCTTTCTCTAACCAAATTAGAAATTATGTACCTTTTCTGCTTAACTGACTGAAATAATATTCCTGTTTTATTTTCTCCAACTGTGGAAGAAGTATACATTTCTTAACCCTGTACCATTCTTACACTACCGAAATAAACTCCTAAGTAATGAGATTTCCCCTTAACTTTGAACAAGCATCTTTCATACATAAAGCATTTCTTAAGTCCCTGTAATTTGTTTTTCTAGACCCAATTTTAGTGTGTGTCTGTGTGGAGACTTCCCTGTAGCAGCAAGCAACTCTAGGACACCAGCAGAGTGTCTGAAAATTCAACTTAATTCTCAGTCTACCCAGAGATAGCATCAGATCCCACAGGTTAAGAGTTGAGTCCTACAGAACTGATCCCCTTCAGATGCACGTTGCAATCCTAGGTTACCTGTTACTTCTGACGAACTGGCTATAAATCAGAGATTCCTAAGGCCCCTTTCTTTCTTGAATTTATTTGCTAGAGTGACTCACAGAACTCAGAAACATTTTACTTGATAGATCACTGGTTTGTTATAAAAGGAGATATATAATTCAAGAACAGCCTGATGAAGAGATGCATGGGTCAAGAGATGGGAAAAGAATGCGGAGCTTCCATGCCCTTTCTAGGGGCTCTGTTCTTCTGCATCTTCACGTGTTCGCTGACCTAGAAGCTTTCCATATCGTCACGTGGGTTTTTAGGAAGATTCATTACATAGACACAAGTAATTAAAGTATTGTCATTGGGCATTGATTCAACATCCAGACCCTTTCCCTTCCTCTGAGGTCAAGGGGTGGTACTGAAATTTCAAAACCTCTAATCTCTAGGTACTTTCCAAAAGTCACCTCAAACATGACAAAGGACACCTTTATCACTCTCAACAAGTAGGAAATTCCAAGGATTTGGGAAACTATGACCAAAAACTGTGGACAAAGACCAAATATATATGACACGTATATTTTTGTCATCAGAATGACCAAATAAGTATTTCTTATAAATCACAATATTGTATCCTGAGATAGAGCAATTCTTAGGTCCATATTACTCTACAACTAGTATTCCTACAGATGTACAACTAGTATCATTAAAATTATAGAATACAATTAGTATAATTATAATTCAATTTTGAGTAATATATTCAAATGTCTCAAAAACTAAAAATTATGAAAAGAAATAATAGTACAGTGTTCCACTCCTGGTGCTAGCTGCTGTACAACTAGTTTCCACAGATTGAGTTTTATTTGTATCATTCCTGAAGTCTAAATATATATTTAATATTTGAATACAAATATATGTGCAAAAGGTTATATGCACATTGCACTTTAAACCTAATAAATTGAAAATATTTCAAATTAGCAATTATTTTAGTCGGAGTTTTGTTGAATATCTAGATATATTTGGGAAGAATTGACATTTTAACACTATTGAATTCCAAGTTTATAAGCATAGCAGCTTTATTTCTTAAGGTCTACTTTAACTTTTGCAGTGCAGTGTTTTTCCACTCCTTTTTTTCAATATTGTTTTTAAAATAATTTATCATTTCAATGTTTTTATATGCTGTTTATTTTTTATTTTGTGGTAAAAAAACACATACCATGAAACCTACCCTTGTAATAAAATGTTAACCATGAAGTACAGTATTGTTAACTATACATGTATGGTTATACAACAGATCTCTAGAACTTGTTTTTCTTGCATGACTGAAACTTGATACCCATTGCACAGCAATTCTTCACTGGCTCCTCCCCATAAGCCCTAGCAACTACCATTCTGCTTTCTGTTTCTGTGATTTTTACTGTTTTCGATATCTCATATAAGTGGAGTCATGCTATATTTGGCCTTCTGTAACTAGTTTATTTCACTTAGTAAAATGTCCTCCAGATTTATCCTTATTGCATATGACAGGACTTTGTTCTTTTTTAAAACCAAGTAATATTCCATTTATGTTAGATATAACATTTTATTTGTCCCTTCATCTGTTGATGGACATTTACATTGTTTCCACTTCTTGGCCATTGTGAACAAGAACAATGCTATAATGATCATGGGGGTACAAATATATCTTCAAGGTCTATTTTCATTTCTTTTAGATAAATACCCAGGAGTTTTATTATTGGCTGATATGATAGTTTTATGTGTAATTTGAGGTCCATATTGTTTTCCATTTGTGGCTATGCCATTTCATATTCCACTGACAGTGCACAAGGGTTCCAATTTCCCCACATCCTCATCAACTTACTAGCTCTTGTCTTTTTGGTAATAGCCATCCCAACTGGTGTGTGGTTATATCTCATTGTGGTTTTGATTTGCATTTTGCTTATAATTAGTGATTTTGAACATCATTTCTTAGGCCTGATGTCCATTTTCCAGTTGTATATCTTCTTTGTAGAGATGTCTATTCAAGTCCTTTGCTTTTTTAAAAATTTGGTTATTTGTTGTTATTTGATATTGAGTTATTGGACTTCCTTATGTATTTTGTGTATTATCCCCGTATTAGATATATGATTTGAAAACATTCTTTCCCATTCCACAGGTTGCCTTTTCTCTCTATTGATTGTTTCCCTTGTTCCACAAAGCTTTATTTGGTATAGTCCCATTTTTGTGGTTTTGCTTTTGTTATTGTATATTTGGTGTCATATGCAAAAAAAAAAGTTGCCAAAATTAATGTCATGAAGGTTTTCCTTTATGTTTTTTTCCAGGAGTTTCATAGTTTCAGGTCTTAAGTTTTGTTTTTGTTTTTGTTTTTTTTTTTTTTTAATGTATTTTGTGTTGCTTTGTGTGTGGTGTAGGATAAGACTCCATTGTAATTCTTTTGCATTAGAATATCTAGTTTTATCAACACATTTTTTGAAGGGACAATTTTTCTTGTTATTGTCAAAGATCATTTGAGTATATATATGGATGGATTTCTTTCATGGATTTCTCTTCTATTGGTCTATGTGTCTGTCTTTATGTCAGTCCTATACTATTTTGATTACTGTATTTTTATATTTTCAAGTCAAGAATGTAAGGTTTCAAGCTTTATTCTTTCTCAAGATTATTTTGGCATTAGTTTGAAGTTTGCTTTGGACAGGATAGACATCTTGTTATAAACTCTTCCAATCCATGAACATAATATGTCTTTTCACTTATTTGTGTCTTTTTTAGTTCCTTTCAGCAAGGTTTTGTAGTTCTCAGGGTACAAGTCTTTTACCATCTTGGTTAACTTTATTCTCAAGCATGTTATTCTTTTTGATCTTACTGTAAATAGGACTGTTTTGTTATTACTTTGCATGGAATATCATTTTATTCCATTTTACTATCAGTCTATGTGTGTTCTTATGTCTAGAGTAAGTCCCTTATAGACAATATAGTTGAATCCTGTTTATTTATTCATTCATCCATTGTAAATCTTCTGTTTAAAGAATTTAATCCATTTACCTTTAAGGTAATTACTAATAGACAAAAACTTACTATTGACATTTTGTTCATTTTTTTTGTTTTTTTGATTTATAGGTTTTTCTGTCCTTTTTTTCTTTTTTTGCTGTTTGTGTATGTGTGTGTTTTATTGATTTTTTTTTTAGTGACATGTTTTAGTTCCTTTCTCAATTTATTTTGTTTATCTTCTATAGTTAATTAGCAGGAGGCCACAGAGGCTGTCTTGGCACTGGTATGGGTCTGTACTGGGTCCATGAAGAATTTGGTTGCTCTCTTTACTCTTCCTCCACAGCAAAGGTGTCTGTCTCCACCCTGGGCTGCCCAACCTTTGGTGTACAAAGAGGTAATGTGAAACAGTCTTTCCTATACTCATGTATGTCTTTTTATATTTCTGTGCTTTATCCTGCACTGTAATCCTTCACTTGGAACCCATAACTCTTGTGATGATATTTTTGTGTGTGAATAGTTCTTCAAACTGATATTTCTGCAAGGGGAGAAGCACTGAAAAATCCTATTCTGCCATTTTACTGATGTCACTTGCCTCTCCTTCTTCCATTAAAAAACTTTGTGTAATATAAACACAATAAACACATAGACCATTATTATACTAACTGATCAAAACATAATTGTTTCAATTTTCATTTTGTTAATTAATGCTTCCAATCACAGTTATGTGTTATGAAACAGAAAAAAGTACTACTGTATTTTGTCTGATCTGTTAGTTTATTCCTTTTCTGTGAATGCTGGGATGCAGGATTTTACTTTTTCCAGGTTATAATGAATATATTAAAAATAAATTGTTGATTTGGAAAGTGATAAAATAGATGAAAGATATTAACCAATTATTAAAAGATTGCATTAAAATTAATTTGGACTATTTTATCAGTTTAATATGATTTCTGCCCAGCAGTTCCTGATGCAAATATTCCAACTTTATGTAAACTATCTTTGTAGACAGTGAAAAAGGTATAAACTTGCAATTATTAATGTTAGGATAATAATCTAGAATTTTCATAACATTGATGAAATATTTATTAACTGCAATTATTTGGATTGAGAAAAAATGAGTGGTTTATCCATACATGCTAATTATTAATTTATTGCCTCTCAAAATTTATTATATAATAATATATTGAACTCTTTAATCATTTTTCTTTTACAGTGAGCACAATATTAAATATTATCCTCAGAGTGTACTGGAAAGATATAATAGAATGAAGGTTGTTTCTATTTTTATGATGCATTGTGATTTCTACCTCCCTTCCTTCCTTCCTTCCTTCCTTCCTTCCTTCCTTCCTTCCTTCCTTCCTTCTTTCCTTCTCCTGCTGCAGAGAGGTGTAGGTGTGTGAAGACATCTAGTGGCGACCTGTCCCAGCTGCATTACCAAAGCACACAGTCCCTCAATAATCTTAGACTGCCCAAACCTGGTTCAGTGACCATCTTCTCATGCCCTCCTAAAGCAGACATTGCCAACTTAATCCTCCCGTATGCAACAGTATCCTGACATTCTATATAAATGTTTACAATCTAGAGGGTTATTTCTTACTTGACTACTTATGGTAGACCAGCTCAGGCTCATGCAACCCAGCAAATATATCTGCCATTCAGTGGCTGCAACCACACGTTCTCCAATGAGGCCCAAATCCCAGCCTTGGTAAGAGAAGTCTTTCCTTTTTATTTTATTTTATTTTTTTTAACATTTATTTATTTTTGAGACAGAGAGAGACAGAGCATGAACGGGGGGAGGGACAGACAGAGAGGGAAACACAGAATCCGAAGCAGGCTCCAGTCTCTGAGCTGTCAGCACAGAGCCCGATGGGGGGCTCGAACTCACGGACCGTGAGATAGTGACCTGAGCGAAGTCGGACGCTCAACCGACTGAGCCTCCCAGGCGCCCCAAAGTCTTTCCTTTTTAAATTTGTTCTCCTTCATGTATGCTCCCTCAGCCCTAGGGTTTTAAAATTCTGTTTACATCTTAATAGCTAATCTCCTCTCAGAACCCAATCATTCTTTATGCCCCTTTTTAGCTACTTTGTAGTTTATTCGTGACTTGTTTGTACTGTAGAGGGTTATTTCTTACTTGACTGTCTATGGTAGACTATCCAGATGAATAAATACATCATGCATCTCTTTCTTTTAAAAAAATTATTTTTTGGTGTTTATTTATTTTTCAGAGAGATAGAGAGACAGAGTATGAGTGGAGGAGGGGCACAGAGAGAGGGAGACACAGAATCTGAAGCAGGCTCCAGGCTCTGAGCTGTCAGCACAGAGCCTGACGTGGGGCTTGAACTCACAAACCATGAGTTCATGCCCTGAGCTGAAGTCAGCTGCTTAACGGACTGAGCCACCCAGGTACCCCACATATCTTTCTTAAAACAAGAGGATTAGCCATTTAAAGACAGATAGAAAGGCAATTCTTTTCACTAAGTAGATTTGGAGTAGAATTTGAAAATTGGAGCGCCTGGGTAGCTAGGTCAGATAAGCATCAGACTTCAGTTCAGGTCATGATCTTGTGGTTCATGCGTTTGAGACCCACATTGGGCTCTGCATTGACAGTGTGGAGCCTGTTTGGGATTCTCTCTCTCTCTCTCTCTCTCTCTCTCTCTCTCTCTCTCTCTGCTCCTCCCCCCTCTCAAAATAAATAAACTAATTTTTTTTTTGAAATTAGGCTAGATCCCCTACCCTCTTGATATCATTTTTGATAAAGAGTTTATGTGAAAGCAGAATGCTGTTCCTTGACTCCACCATTAATTTTTTTTTGTTTGTTTTATTTAAAGTTTCAGAAGAGTAGGACTGAAAATGAGGCTGAGTAAGTGTTAAAATGCCATAGTGCTTTCTGTAAATTGTAATCTATACAAGTAAACTACCATAAAATATTCAGAAAACAAAGACAACATACAGTGCAAGAAGGACATTTGTCCCAAGGATATATAAGACCAAAATGTCCCAGGAATTATTTAAGCTCTGATACTCCTTCCAATTCTAATTGTCTAGAAAATGGAGTAGATAAAGTATGTATTTGGAAGGGGTCACACATCTCATTTCTGATTTTTGACTTCACTATCTCTGGTGAAGGAAGAAATTTGCTCACTTAAAGCATATGGGAATCTCTGGATTACATTTATGAGTCTTGGAAAAGATAAATCACACATGATGTGAAACACATGGAATTCTGTAGTACAAGAGCCACACATTATAGTGTGGCTTGATTCATGTTTTGATCTACTCACTTGGACAAAAACTTGCTCTTCCGAGATAAAAGAAGCATAGACCCTGTTCCACCTGTAGGACCTTGCTTTGGGTATAGACATCCTATCCTCACCATCTTTCCACCCATTAATTCAGACATCTAGGTTCCCTGCTTTGACAGATAAATTTTCTTAGAATTATATATTTCATTCTGTATATGCATGCTCATCCCCCAACTTACATTTACCAGTTTTACATAAAATCATCTCCTATATCATAATTCTAGGCTCTCTACATTTATGAATTTATAATACATATCTTTTCACTAACACAATAAGAATTCATTCTCATAACAGTATTTCTAATGTGCTGTTACGCTGGAAGTGACATCTTTAGAAATCCTAGACAGAAGATGCAAACGAGTGTTCAAGTCCTCCAAACCTTGAGAATTTTCTCTCCTCTCATTTCTACTATACTGGCAAATTTTAACTTTAACATAATAAATCCTTTCTGAGTATCTATATACAGTTCAGGAAGAAAAAAAAGTGCCACCTATCTAACAGGGACTCCTTTCAGTCAAGAGTTGGCAAGCTATCCAGCCCATTGCCTGTTTTCATAAAGTTTTATTGGAACATAGTCATGCACATTCATGTGCACTTAAATATTGTCTATTTGTTCACATTTTGAAGTCACTAAATTTTAGAGCTGGAGAGGACCATAAAGATCATCCAGGTTTATTCCAGCATTTATTTTATAGATGAAGCACCTGTGGTTTACAGGAATTATATGATTTGTCCAGAATTGTACATGTAGCTGATTAAAGAATGAGAGCCAGAAAAAACCCCACCACTCATTACTTTATTATATCTGCTCCTTTTATTTTCTAGCACACTCAGAGGTAGGCAAGGGCCTTGTTATCAGAGGCCACCAGTCTGGTTTGATAGTGACATGTGTCACTCCAACTAAAGTAGAGAAAATCCTCCATCTGTCTCTTTCCAGTTACTGTGACCAAGAAGGCCATATGCTCTACATAGTGCACTAGGAGTTTCCAATATCCTGGGTACCCAAATGTCTCCCTGTAGTAGAATTCCATCTGTCTGGTTCGGGGCATAGATCAGGAATTTGAAATAAACTTTACTTTGTATTAAACCACTAAGATTTGGAAATTTGTCTTACATCAAATCTTATCTATTATGACCAACACATTGCCTCTCAAAGACTATGAATTCTAGACTGATAAATGTTTTCAAATATAAAATTAATTCCAAAGTTTTAAATTAAAATGGCTTGCTATAATAGAATTCATTGAAATACATTATTCTACATAAGGCCTACCTTCCTCAACATTATTATGTATTTTTTAATATAGATCAGCTTTATAGTAGATATCTTCTGATTTCATGTCTATCCAGGTTGGAGAGAATTTAAATAGCATATAGTAAAAGTGCCTTACAAATAAAACACTCTATAAAGCTGGATATAAAAGAACTGTTTGTAATTTAGGTCATCTTTATGTGCAACATCTTGTGTAAAAGTCCAAATACACTGAAGCAATTTTGTAGTACAATGTGTGTGAACCATTAACATGCTCTACAACAAAATCATATATTATGAAGCCTTATAGTTTAAGCCATTTTGAACTACTTGTAGTTCCTTCCTTTGTCTTATACATATTTTTTTTACTTTTATGTTATTTTGGTTTACCTGTTTGAATATTTTTTATTTAAAATACTATGTTGTTTATGCATTGCCTAAATCTAAAAATTTTATGATGGACATATTTTTACCACTTTTAAAACAAATTAATGTCTTTACTCTAAAGAGAGATCTTTTTAGGTGAGAGCTTATCAACTTCCTTTTAAATATTTCTATTAACATTTTTCTTTTATGTTTACCTTTCTATAAACAGGCATGAAGACTGATATACAAATAGTTGAATTACATAAATACTGAAATAACTCTGTTTTAACAAATACCACCTTTATCTTCATTTCATTAGTTTAATTGTTTTAATTTACTATTAAAAATAAATGTCTATATTTACTGATTTGTATTCCCTTTTGTTGTTATTTTCATTTGTTCTCAAGTTCAGTTGTTCTCCTGGTCCTTATCACTGCATTCATTGCCTTACATTTATGCTTTATTTTATTTAGCTGTACTTAATGTATTATTAATGTGGTTTAAATATATATAGGACTTGTAATTCTTTTAATTATCTTGTTACATTATCTTAGATTGTTTTTATTTCTCAGACATTAGGACATACAGATTTGAATTACATAAATATGAATATTAGTTAACAGATTTTATTAGATTACAAAGTATAATTAGAAGCCCTCGTCTATCCTTACTTAATCTAATTTTTACCTATAACTAAGATGACCATAATACATCCAAATTTTGCCTAGGATAAGCCCAGTTTACAACTGTTTATCCTGGCATCATGATTACCTAAACTTCCCTTTCACTGTCAAATGTTAGGACTTCAACAATAAAGTATATGACTAACCTACCAATAATCATTTTGATAATATTTTTCTTCCCAACACTACATATAGTAGAATAAATGGTAAGGCCATCTTCTCATCTAAATGAAGTACACTTTGAATGCAATGAACTCATAAGAGTTGTATGACTATTCTGTCTGTTAGTGAATATTTGAGACAAATTTTAGTAACTCAAAGTCTTGGCAACAAAGTTGTTGGTAAAGAGTCTCATAATCCTTCCCTAACTTTAATCATTGGACCTAGCATTGTGAATAGACAGATTGGCTATAGATGCTAACATACACCTATCTGGTTACTGTTCATTTCCATAGTCAATGGAACAATGACTTCCTTCATTCAAGAGTCATGTCTTTTGCCTCTGAGTAGGACTTGAAACCCACAGCAGTTTGCACAGGGCATCAAGTTCATTATGTTTTCTCATACTGATATTCAAATAATAATAGGCAGTGAATTGGACAATCTTAGAATAACAAGGAGAAAAACAAAGAGGTTAACATAAAATAATAACATAATAATCCACTCCTGGATAATCAGGTTACTATGCACAAATTTCATTTTGAACGGGTACTCTCTCCTAATTTCCTCTTTAGTGAAAATTTTGTCAAGCCCTTTTATTCTCTGACCTTTCAAAATCCATTTTATATTAAATACTTCTCTTCTACTCGAAACTTAGTTTAAATGAGTTGCCTGACAGATCATTTAGCACTGTGTTCACTGCATGCCAAACCTTTCAAGTAAAGAGGTTACCTCATGCTGATTCAGTTGTTTCATTATCAATGCCGTCTCCAACAATTCCCATTCTGAAAATAGGAAGGGACTACTCTAATATGATTCCTTTCCTATTGAAAGAATCACACCATGTTCACATTGAAAGGAATTAGACAAACCTCAATTTCTGTGTTTTTATGGGAAACAAAGGAATAACTACTGCTAATACAGTTGTTTCTAAGCCACAATTAACTGTGAGCACAAAAGCATAGACATCAATGTATCTTAATCCACTATAACTAACTCCCTGCAGCAGAGTGTTGCAGAATATAACAGTATTACAATGTGTGTGCCCAGATCCACTCTGTAGATACATGTGGATGACAGACTGGGTGTCTGGGTGCACCCATCTCTGAAGTTCCTTCCCTCTTGCCTGCTTCATGTGAAAAGAACATGCTCTATGTGCCACTTCATATCCACATTTTCAGTTGTTGAGATATACACACTTCGAATAGCCTCTGTGTTAGTCATAGTACATGTTGGATCCACAACTTAGAAACTCCATGTCTCAATTTAAAAAAAAAGGATATTTTATTCCATTTCTGTGTTATGTTGTCATTGTATTGATATTTTTTTTCCTATGAAGATTTCTATTATAATATTTTAGAAATTTAAGAAATGTAAGGAGATTGGGCTTGATCATTTTTACCATTTTATGAGGACTGTGATATACTTTCCCTGTATTATAAACTATTTATTGAGATAAAATTAACATAAAAATAACCATTTTGAAGTGAACAAGTCAGTGACATTTTGTGAATTCACAATGTTTGCAACCATTACCTTTCTCCAGTCCCAAGACATCTCCCTCACTCCAAAGCAAAACCTTTGACTAATTAAGCAGTTTCTACCCTCTCTCTTCTCTCAGTACCTAGCAACTCCAATCTGCATTCTATCTACACATTTATCCATTTTGGGTATATTATATTAATAGGATAACGCAATATGTGACCTATCGTGTCTGTTTTCTTTCACATAGGATAATGTTTTAGAGATTCATCTATGTTGTAGGATGTATCAATACTTTATTCCCTTTATAATTGGATAATATTTCATTGTATGTATATACAATTTGGTTTATACATTTATCATTTGATGGATGTTTGAGCTGTCTCCACCTTTTCACTATTGTGAATTGTGTTACTATGAACACACATGCACATATACTTGTTTGAGTACTTGATTTTTATTATTTTGAACATGAATCTAGGAGAGGAATTGCTGGGTCATATGGTAGTTCTACTTTTAACTTTTGAGGTTCTCCCGAAATTTTCCTACAGCTGCTGAAACATTTTGCATTCCCACCAGCAATATACTAGGGTGCCAATTTCTCCACATCTTCATCACCACTTAGTATTCTCTATTTTATTTAATATACATCAGTAGGCTTTTTTATTTGCATTTTTCTTTCTACTTTCCTTTCTACTTTTATCATGAAAGTGTGCTGGGATTTGTTAAATGGCTATCTTGCATCAATTGAGAGAACCATGGATTTTTCCCCCTTGTTTTTACTAATATAGTATATTACACTGATTTTCTTATGTTGAAATCCTGTATCCTTGTGATATTCAGGTTACCAGCATTTTTGTTGAGGATTTTAGTGTCTATGTTTATAAGGGATAATGATCTATAATGTTCTTTTCTTCTCTTTATCTGGCTTTGGTATTAGTATAATGCTAGCCTTATAGAATGAATTAAGAAGTGTTCCTGCCTTGGGGTGCCCGGTTGGCTCAATTGGTTAAATTCCAACTTTGTCTCAGGTCATGATCTTGCAGTTCATGAGTTCAAGACCTGTGTCAGGCTTTGTGCTGACAGCTCAGAGCCAGGAGCCTGCTTTGTATTCTTTGTCTCCCTCTCTGCCCTTTCCCTGATGGTGCTAGTCTTTCTCTCTCTCAAAAATAAACAAACATTACAAAAAAATGAAAAAAAAAAGGAATTTTCCTGCCTCTTTTTCTTTTCTTTTCTTTTCTTTTCTTTACTTTTCTTTTCTTTTCTTCTTTTCTTTTCTTTTCTTTTCTTTTTTCTTGGTTTCCTTTTTTTCCCCAAGATTTTGAGATGAAATGGTGTTAATTATTCTATTAAGGTCTGCTAAAATTCATCAGTGAAGACATCTGATCCTGGACTTAAAAAAAAAAAACTAATTTAATATTTTTATTTGCTGGGAATCTTTTAGATTTTCTATTTCTTTTGGATTAATTTTGGTAATTGTATATTTCTCAGAATGTTTCCACTTCATGTAATCTATTTGATTTGTTGACATGCAATTGTTCATAGTATTCTCATAGTTTTTTTTTATTTCTGGAGGGTTGGTAGTAATGTCCCCACTTTCATTATTAATTTTAGTTATTTATGTCTTCTTTTGTTCCCTAGAAGGTTACTTAAAGATTTGTCAATTTTGTTAAATTTTTATAGAAACAATATTTTCTTTAATTGAATTTTTCTACCAACTTCCTGTGTTCAATTTCTGCTCCAATTCTTATTTATTTTCTTCCACTTTGAATATAATTTGTTCTTTGTAGACTAGTTTTCTAAGATGGAAACAGATTATTGATTTTAGATCTTACTTCTTTTCTAATATATGCATTCAGTGCTATAAATTTCCCTCTAAGCACTGCTTTCACTGGATCACTAAAACTTTGATGTCATGTTTTCATTTGATTATCTGTTTATATCTTAGATTGTCATTCATCTTGCCAAACATAAAATTGTTGAAAAAATTTTTCTCTCAGCACTTTAAATATGTAATCATTTTGCCCACTGTTCTCCAAGGTTTTTCATGGAAAATCAGTTATTAACATTTATGAGGACCTCTTGTGCATGAGAAGGCGCTTGTCTCTTGTTGATTTCAAGATTCGGTCTTTGCCTTTTAGCAGTTGAATTACAACATATTTTGATATGCATCCTTTTGTGATCATTCTGCTTATAGTTTGTTGAGTTCTTTAATAGGTAAGATTCATGTTTTTATTAAATTTGGGATGTTTTTGGTCACTCTATCTTCAAATATTCTTTCTGCCCTTTTCTTAGTCTTCTGAGAGTTCCACTGTGTGTATTTTATTCTACTTGATGATATACTACCCATTCTTTAGTCTTGGTTCATAGTTCCTCATCCTTTTTTTTCCCCCTTCTCTTCAAACTAGATAATTTCAACTATCCTATTTCAAGTTAGTTGTTCTTTCTTCTGCCTATTTAACTCTGCTGCGGAATCCCTCCAGCAATTTTCACATTTCACATTTCAGTAAAAAGTTATTTTACTTTTCAGCAACAGGTTTTTTATTTGGTTCCTTTTTAATAATTTCTATTTCTTTATTCATATTTTCATCTTACTCATCTATCATTTTACTGTTTCTTTTAGTTTTCATTCACAGCTTCTTTTAATTGTTTTTTGTTTATTTGTTTTTGTTGTTTTTAATATAGTGAAGGGAGTTGATTTAAAGCATTTATCCAGAAAATCCAATGTTGGCCTTCCTGAAGGATGGTTTCTGTCTGTTTGTTGGTTTGCCCTTTAAATGGATAAGGATTTCCTTTTTTTTTTTTTTGTATGCCTTGTGATTTTATTTTTAAAATGAAATGTTTAGATATTATAATGTGATAAATCTGGCAATCAAATTTTCCCCACTCCCCAGTTTATTTTTGTTGATTAGTGTAGGCTGCAGTTGTCTCTTTAATAGCTTTTCCAAATTATTTTTGCAAAGACTATATTCCTTAGTGTATGTGGTCAGTGAATTCTCTGTTCATTTAGCTTGTGTTCAGCTATTGTTTTGACAAAAATTTCTTTGAATGCCAGGAACAAAGCAAAAACAAAATATATTTTCCCAGTCTTTTACAATTGGATTCCTTTAACTTTTGGCCAGATGGTTTACCTTTCTGCTTTAGCCTTCATTTCCTGCTTGCCCCAAACCTAGAGACTGGCCAGTTGTAAAAAGTTGGAATTCTTTAGGTGTTTTTGACAGTGTACCTTGTACTTGGCATGTGCATGGCTTACCAAATTTCCATAGTATACATAGGTGTCTTTTAATGCCCTACTTCTTTAAAGAAACGTTCTAAGATTTTCTTTTCAGGCTTTATATAGTGTACTGTATATTTCAACTATAATCTTTTCCTCAGATGGAACTTGTAGTTTTCCATCAGAAAAACCTGTAGTTTTTCATTTGACTTACACTGTTTTCAAGCAATGTCTATTGCTTTTCCACCCCTGAGTGAGTTTTAAGTTAGATGAAACATAGATGAGCACCTTGCCTAAGTCCTTCATTTAGTCCCTAGATAGGTTAGAAGAGGTGAGCATAATAATTTATGAATAAGGTCACCTATGCTTCTCTGAAGCCAGGGACCACCAGGAGCATGGACTTCATCTTCAGCACTGTTGCTAACCCAGAAAGGAGGTATGACAAGGGCAAGTAAAAGATGCCACAAAGCTCCCCTATCATTTCTAAATGACCCCTTTCTTGATTCAGCATTTGCTTGGTTGCGTATCCTTGACTGTTTTCTGATAAAGTTGATTCTGACTATTTCTACTTGTGCTTTTATGTTAGTGTGGAAGAATGGGCATTTGGATTTTGGGACTTCACCATTTTGGTCTCCTTATAATTTTAAAGGGTCTCTTTCCCCTAATATAGAGTAATTCTTTTAATTATTTGAATTACAATGGCTCTTTGAATCCCTCCAAGATCCTGCCCACAATCTAGTGTGTTCCATAGATATATACGCACCCAAGAGAGCAGTTTGTTCCCTTTGGAAACATTAATTGTTTCTAATTTATCTTTTCCTTTCATATCACCTAACACATAGTTGGGCTATAAAGAATTGTTGATGGTAAATTAATTTTCATATCCCTACATATGTTAGAGTAGTTAGTATAACTTTCTAATATCAGTTAAATATGTTTCAGAAAATCTGAAAAAGGGGCGCCTGGGTGGCGCAGTCAGTTAAGCCTCCGACTTCAGCCAGGTCACGATCTCGCGGTCCGTGAGTTCGAGCCCCACTTTGGGCTCTGGGCTGATGGCTCGGAGCCTGGAGCCTGTTTCCGATTCTGTGTCTCCCTCTCTCTCTGCCCCTCCCCCGTTCATGCTCTGTCTCTCTCTGTCCCAAAAATAAATAAACGTTGAAAAAAAAAAAAAAGAAAATCTGAAAAAAAAATTTTAAATGTGTTTTCAGTGTTAAACCCAATTGCTACACTGTTAACCCTGATCTATTGCCTCAGCAAAGTAGAATCAAACTAACTGGTAACTTCTGTCTTCTATGAAACTTAAACTATACTTAATATTTATTAACAAACTTGTGGCCAGCTAGTATCTACTGTAAACAATATGAATATTCTAATTTTAACAAAAATGCACACTTATTAAAATTACTCAGCATATCTTTTATAGATTCTCTTTTTTATTATAAAATCTGTAGATTCAATGCACACCCCCATAATTTGTTTCAATTCTTTCAAATAACCATATGTATCATTAGCTCTGTTATATTCCCCTAATTGTTACTATTTGCAAAGTGTATGGCTTTGGACTGACAACCTCTTGGCTCAAACTCTTATTTCCTCTTTATTCTTATGCCTACATATTCCTTAATTTTCAGCAATAATGTCAAAGTTCACCTCTGTCAGGGAGTCTTTGCAGAGTGAATTAGCTGCCAGTCATTTGAGCCTACATTGCATCATAAGCTAAACTTATTCATACTTTATTTTATTTTTATTTAATTTTATTTGCTTATTGTTTAATTATTAAAAGGATGGATTCTGGTGCTAAAATTTCTATCTTGAAATTCTGACTTTACCACTCAACTAGTGTTGTAACATTAGTAAATTACCTTGTCTGTGTTTCAGTTCTCTCAACTATAATATAGTTAGTATAATAGCACCTACCTTATATATATGTTTAACAGGATTGAGTTAGCATATATTAAAGACTATGTGAATTATAGCTGTAATATAATTATACTATATATGTAATATAATAACTATATCATCACCGTCATCATATCAGGAGTCCTTGAGGACAAATTACCATGTTTTTATTTCTGTAGATGTAGATCCAAGACGAAAGTCATGCATAAAATACTTTTTCTATACATATTTTGAGAATACTAAATAAACGGAATTTATCACCTAAAATCAGGCCTTGTAGTCTTTGAATCAGTTATTGACACAATCACCAATCCTTCCCATTCAAAATTGACAGAGTCATGGAAAATGGCACAAACCTTTCCTTGTTCCTAAGCAGCATATTTAATTTGTCCCAAGTCCTGAAATACCACACCTACTTTTCTCTCAAACCTATTCTATTACTCCTGTCTCGAATTGGGAGGATATAACTTCTTAGACCAAAGATTTAGCCCCTGTATGGACCCTTGCACAGTCTTTGCTGTTTTAGTCTGTCTCCAGTCTCATTTAACATATGGGTCTTTCATTCATCTACAACCCACCTATTCCAAACTCTTCCCAGCCCAATGAAACCAAGTGTCCTCCCTTTGCATACACTTGGTTCTCTTGTTTTCTTATACTGTCTATCTGAGTTTATTTGTGTATAAGTTTCACTAGTGTGTGAATTCTTTGAAAACAAGAAATAGATCATAGATGATAAACATTGGAACAGGTATCATTCATCCCTATTTTCCAAGAATTTATCATTTGCTTGACCTATAGGAGATGCAAAAACAGGTTCATTGAATTAAATTGTTAAGAAATGCACTAATGTCCCTTTGGATAATTAGTTAGTAATTTCTGCCTCCTTATTCAACTACATAATATTATAGAACTTACAATTCCATTCTGCAAAGATAGTATTTGTCTATTCATTTTTATTTTCCACTTTGCAAGGAATAATAGCTACTTATTAATTAATAGCTACTTATCATGGTGAATTATATTATTTTGAAGTGTTATTATCTTGGCTTTTCTGCTTTGGTGTGTGTTTTTCATAAAGCTAACACTGAAATTTTAATAAATATGATATATTTAGTCTTTTTGAAAAAAATTAGTGTCCCTTTAAATACCATTTTATTCTACCAATGAACATTGCCTGCAGGATAGTTTTTAGAGATACCTATCTTACAAAATATCTCTCTCATGAGAATAACAACTACAAATCAAAAGCATTATAGGGTATATTTATAAAATTTATGGCTGCATTTTTAAATACTATCTTGTAATTTTAACACCTTTATGTTATATTGAACTAATAAAAAGAGAACAGGCAGTACAATTCTGAGTTTCTATTATGTTGTATATTCCTTGATCATAAAAAAAAATAAATTTACCCACTGGAATTCTTGTATGTTATTTTTAAATGATGCCATGGATATATTGATAATAAACAAATTTAAACCCAAGATCAAGTCTTAGAAACATATTTAAAACACTAATTGTAACTAATCATAATAAAGTTATTTCATCAAAAAAATGGATTCTTTGTTTCTTATTCCAGTTTTATTTATTTATTTATTTTTTTAGAGAAATGATTTATCAAATTCTAGAATATAGATTCCATCTATTTTTTTCTCTGATAACGTTCTCACAATTAAAAAAAATACAGGGGTGCCTGGGTGGTTAGTTCGTTAAGTGTCCACTTCAACTCAGGTCATGATCTCACAGTTCGTGAGTTTAAGCCCCATGTTGGGCTCTGTGCTGACAGCTCAGAGCCTGGAGCCTGCTTCAGATTCGGTGTCTCCCTATCTCTGTCCCTCCCACACTATGCTCTCTGTCTCTCTCGAAAATAAATAAACATTTAAAACATTTTAAAAAATGAAATACAGCCATGGGCTCTACTTAAAAGTTCATTGTTTTGAAAACTACAGCTCATCAAAGGCCACCATCTGAATGTTAGAAGTATAAGTTCTTAACATAAGAAAATAACGTATTTTTTACATACAAAGCAGCAAATATCATTGTTATTTATTAATACCTAAATCTCCACTATCTTTTAATAATGCTTATCACAAGACACTGAAAAATTTTTTTTAATTTTTTTTAATTTTTTTTTTTTTTTGAGAGAGAGACAGAGCATGAGTGGGGGAGGGGTAGAGAGAGAGAGGGAGACACAAAATCCGAAACAGGCTCCAGGCTCCGAGCT
This sequence comes from Acinonyx jubatus, assembly GCF_027475565.1. Classification (NCBI taxonomy): domain Eukaryota; kingdom Metazoa; phylum Chordata; class Mammalia; order Carnivora; family Felidae; genus Acinonyx; species Acinonyx jubatus. Next base: position 89,322,396 of record NC_069385.1, on the reverse strand, counting down.
GTCAGTACAGAGCCCAATACAGGGCTCAAACCTACAAACTGTGAGATCATGAGCTGAGCTGAAGTCGGATGCTCAACCGCCTGAGCCACCCTCATGCCCCAACAAAATATTTTAAAGGAATTTAAACTTATTCCTTTGATTCCCCAAATTGGTTAACTTTTATTGAAAATTTGTCCATACTTTTTTAAGCAGTGAGTACTTGTCATTTTAGAAAAACACAAATTTAAGAAAGAAAATATTAATAATTCCATTTATACAGTTGGAGAAAAGGAAAGTAGTGAAGGAAAGTGACTTAAGATGCCCCCATCATCATTTTAGCCATTCAGAATATTTTGAAGAACTTCTGGGGGAAAAAAAAAATTAAAAGATGGAGGAGGTAAAAGCTTTTACCCCTATTCTCAGCTCCTGAAACCTCTGTAAAAAGAGCAAAAAATATGGATAATTTATCTTTAATATACAACCACAATTACAGAGAAAACAAAACAAAAATACTATGAAGGATTGTCCAAGATAGTGAAATTTAAACCAAAATAATGAAGGGTATTGAGAACATGTACATACCTCCTTAAATATTGGGGAGGGTGTAATTTCTCTGATAGTTTAAAACTCATGAAAGGTCCATTGGCTAATCCTTTAAAGAACCTTAACCTAGGGACAGGGGTGAACTAAAAGAGAATAGGAAATGTTCTTATTTGGACCAGGACCCATATCACAACAAGGTAGATAACTTGGAGCTAAAGGAAAAATCATGAAGATGTGCCACCTACATCATCTGTGACATACCTCTAACCTGAAGGAAATTGCAAAATGTGAACTCTGGTCTATGATAGGCATGGGTGAAGAGAAGTATTCACATGACCACCAAAGAGACCTGCAAAAAGGTGTAGAGGCTGAAACCAGTGGAAGATGTCAGGAAGACAGAGAATATAGTATCCTTAGCAAGATTTTGAGAGAAATAGAATTGAAAATACTGGCTTCCCGATCTTACCTTTCCAACCCCCAATATTTTCAAAACAAAACAGAATAAAAACAAACCAACCACCTCCCCCCACAAAACAACAACAAAGGAAACAAAAATAAGATAGAATACTCACTCAAAATCAAATAACAACTACCTATTAATTGGCAGGGTGTCTTTGGAGTAGGAAGAAATGCTAGTGTCTATATTCTTTAATATCTCAAGTGAGAAAAAAATATGTATTATATAAAATTCAAATATTGAAAAATAGTTTTTTTTTTAATTTTAAAGACTTTCTTATTTTTTTTACAGCAGTTTTAGACTAACAGCAAAAGTGAGATGAAGGTACAGATTCTCCTTACCTCATTCTGCCACACACGCATAACTTCTGCCATTATTCACTTTTCACAACAGAGGGGTACATATTTTTTATCAAGAATGACCCCTACATTGACACGTAATAATCACCCCATGTCCGTAGTTTACCTTAAGGTTCTCAGGGTTATCCTAGGATGTTGTATGTTCTATGGGTTTGGACAAATGGATTTGGGTAATGACATGATTCCATCATTATAATATCATACAGATTATTTTCACTGCCCTAAACAGCTTCTGTACTCCACCTATTCATCTCTCCCCTGACTATCCCCGGAAACACTAATCTGTTTAATTGTCTTCATACTTTGCTTCTTCCAGAAGTTCATATAGTTAGAATCATCGAGTATAGGGCCTTCTTAGATTGGTTTCTTCCACTTTGTAACATGCAGTTAAGTTTCCCACATATCTTTTCATGGCTTGATAGCTCATTTTGTTTTAGGACTAAGTAATATTCCATTTTTTTGGATGTACCACAGTTTATTTATCTGTTCACCTACTGAAAGACATCTTAGTTATTTCCAAGTTTGGGCAATCATGAATAGAACTGCTATAAGCATCAGATGGCAGATTTTTTATGTGGACACAAGTTTACAGCTCCTTTGAGTCAATACCAAGGAGAATTATCCTGGGTTGTATCGGAAGATGATATTTACTTTTGTAGGAAATTTTCAAATTGTCTTTCAAAGCTGCTCTAATATTTTACATTCCAACCAGTGATATATAGGAGTGTTTGTTTTTTCACATAAATAATTTTTTGAAACTTAATTTCATATCTAATAATATTGTTGTATGTGTGTGTGCAATTTTGAAAGTGTATAGAGGTTATTTACAAAAATTATCTGAATTCTAGCAGTTGTATTTCCATTGGTTCTCCTTCAGGTTCTTTTACTTCTTTCAAAGTCAAGTAAAATTTATGTTTTATTTTTCTTTTTTAAGTAAGAATGGCCCCATTGTTTAAAAATAATTTTTACTTACCTTTCTACCCATATATATGCAGAAATAATTTCTTGGGATTATATTCAGTAGATACCTTAATGATTATTAACAGAGGTAATATTTGGACTGACCTTGTTTTTTATACTTTGTAACTAATCCTCTATCACGATATCTTAATTTGTTAAAAAAAAAAAAAAGAAGTTTCTCTCTGGATGTCACCTTGATGAAGCCATTTTATTCTTTCCCGATACTGTCTTCATTTCTGACAATTTCCACATCCTCTGGCGTCTAGCATTCTAACCTTCCCTCATGCTGCCCATAGGTGTGCCCAGTTTCATCAAGTTGCTTTTACTCATATTTCTTTATTTCCTTTTACCCTATCACATCACCAAAGGGTCTCCTCTCTGACACAGCAATGAAAAAAAAAAAAAAAGGACATGGGGCATAGGTTGGGAAAACTGAAGGCACACACAGAAGGGATTAGGGAACACAAAGGAAAAGTTTATTCCTGGAAGAGGAACAGAAACGTCTTAGGGCCACACCCTTGAGACAGCAGTCTCTCTCTGGCTTTGCTCTCTTTCCTTTTCTTCTTTGCCCTGCATTCCAGCAGTACCTTTGCTCCACCTCAGAAGGAATAATTAAAATCCAAAAAGCTGGTTGCTTTTGTTTCTGCTGACAATTATTCTTATACAGTCTAATAATCTATTTCTATGATATTTCTCAAGGTATTTCCTCAAGACATTTTCTAACCTAAGATTTCTGGAGCAGATTGATTATATGTTTAATCAATTATTACATACAATAATTCTCATGTTTATGACTTCTCATAGTTCATACGACTATGAATTTCTCATAGTTTATATGCATGCTAGTTATGGTGAATAGTAATGCTATTTCTACACAAACAGCAACCAAAAAATTTAAATGAATAAAGCCCCCAAAAGACAAGTTGCACAGTTAAATTTCCATTTATCATTGTTTTCCACTTAAAGTCTAAATTTCCATTTCAACCTCTTATACCTCATGATTATTTCCCATCTATATAGAAAAAAAAGTAAAGTTTTTTTTTTCTAAAAGAAGAACAGAGTAAAGAAAATAAAAGGAGTAAGAATGTGTCACTAGAAGTTTATAAAGACACCGCTGTTGAGAAGATGAATATATAGGAACAAGGCAGTCTATTAATAAGAATCTACTGAACACTTACTCTTTGCCCAGAACTAAGATAAAAGCACTGAACAATATTTTACTTTTATGTTAAATTTAAGGGGAAAAGAAACACAAGTAGAAGTAAGAGAGATGAAGGTCTCTCTTCATAGCAGTTTAGAGAAGTCCAAAAGTAGAGCCACGCCAATTCCAAATGTGTGAGGTATAGAAAGACAGTCATGAATAGTCTGGTAACTTGAATTTGGAGCCTGAAATCCGTCTTCATTATCAATCTCCATAATCTTAGGATAGGGAATGTTTGAAAGGTAAGTATAATGTGGGTGGAGATGTGTTCTGGAAATATAAACCATGCAACTCAATTACACTGTTGTGATTCAATAAGATTCAATAAGTGATAAATTGGCATGGTAATGAAGACTTTATTAAAACAAATGAAGTAAATTCTCAAGCAGTGGTGGTCTACTAAATTTAAAACTTTGTAGGAAGTATTAGGAGGGACAAGTTGGGAAACAAAGGTGTGATTCTCTAACCTGCTTAGTGAAAACTGAAAATTTGTGATTATAAAAACAATTATAAGACAAAATTGCAATAATAAATTAACATCCAGAAACAAGAACAACAATAAGAAGAATTAACATCACAGGTAGCTTCAGTCCCCCAAGGCATTGCTACTTTTTTTAGAAATTGTGTTTCAAATATATTTAAAGTACTCTTTTAATGTTTTCACTACTTCCTTTATTATAAAATATTTCATTTGTCTGTGGGTTATGGTCAACCAGGGTATCTGCTCTTTGGCCCGTGTCCATTTGCCAAGGGCAAGGAACTTGAATGGTCTAGGCTCATGTTTGCCACATTAAGTCTGTTTCTACCATGAGCTCTTTGGGTAGCAAGTACATTGTACATGGGGATGAATAATGTGCGCTTCCCAGCCTCTGCCCTGCTCTCCCTCTGACCTCTCCAGTGTCATGTGTGAGTGTACAGAGGTGAGGAGCAAGTGTGGGAGAGCTCCTCCTCTTTATTCATGTTCTCACCCACATGGTGGAAGGTATGGGCCTCTCCAGGCCTCAAGGAAATAGGTTACTTATGTTGTTGGCTCAGCCTCATATCTCTGTCCTCTTACCCATCCTGGTGCTAAAACTCTGCAAATATATTTATATTTAGAATATATGTAACCTGAAATAATTTATAGTTAAATTATATACATTTTAGGGTTCACGGATGCCACTTAAGTGATGTTTGTGCATTATAAAATTTTACAGGTAGTTTGAAATGTCCGGCTTTAGAACATGTTTTGAGAACTTACATTATTATTATTCTTAAATCTTGACTATTGAATTTACTATGCAGAGTTCTCTTTTTAATAGCTACTGTTTACTGATAGGTTTGGTATCAGAAGCTTAATAGTGTTTTCCTCTCTGAAACTGCCTAACGTTGATACTGTTATTGCATTTATAAAGTTTGAAAAAACCGAGGTTCATTAAGGTTATTAACTAAAATTACAAAAGCATTTAAAGTAGTTAGGAGAACCTGGGTAGCTCAATCATTTGAGCATCTGACTCTTGATTTTGGCTTGTGTCATGATCCCAGGGTCGTGAGATTAAGCTCCGAGTCAGGCTCTGCACTGAACATGGAATCTGCTTAAGATTCTCTCTCTCTCCCTCTGCTCCCTCCCCTGCTTGTTCTCTCGCTGAGAGAAAAGAAAAAAGAAAAAAAGGTAGGATTCATACCCAAATCTCTTCCAACTCTCTTCAATCTAAAGTCTGAAATTATTCTTCATACCTCTAAAATAAAACAATATGAAACAAGACAAAATCGTATTTAGGGATTTTTGTCTATATTGTCAGAATTCACAACCTATAATTCTATATTAATACATGAAAAATTAGAGAACATAGGAAATGAGAAAGTGAAGCTAAGCTTTTTACACATTTTAAGGATATCTGTGTTTAAGAAATTGAACTAACTGAAAGACATTTAATATTTCCTCCTTAAGGGATGATTGTTTTGTGATTTTAGATAAAAGGATCATCCATGAATCAAACATAAAACCTAAAAGGCATGAAGGCTAGTTTGTATGTGCATCTCACCCTTCCTTACTTCCCTATGGGGTGGTAGCTGCCACTTCAGAATAGTTAATACCCCTTGGGGAAGAAATTTTTCTTTTTTTAATGTTTATTTAATTTGAGAGAGAGAACAAGTGTGAGTGGGGAGCTGGACAGAGAGAAAGGGGAACAGAGGATCCAAAGGAAGTGGGCTATACCCTAATGGCATAGAGCTCGATGGGGGGCTTGAACTCCGAAACCATGAGATCAAGACCTGAGGTGAAGTCAGACACAACCAACTGAGCCACCCAGGCACCCTGAGAAGAATTTTTTCTGACTCACTCAAATCACTGTTGGTTATGTGACTTGGTTTACTGAATGAAATTCATGATTTTTCCCCCCCAGAGGAAAGGAGGAAAGGAAAGAGGCAGTGGTATTTAGAGCCCGTGTTTAACCTACATTTGACCTAAAATTCTATTTCCAAGGAAATTGGACTTTGGCTCCAAAACCATAAAAATTCAGCAGCATAAAGCATAAAATATACCCAATTTTAATCAATGTAAATTACACTGGTAGAAGAGAAGTGGATATGCAACCAACAGCCATATAATTTTTCAGAAAGGTACTCTTTGAATAAATTCTTACAGTCAAAATTTAATGAATGAGATTCCAATGCACTTTTCAAATGAGAAAGTTGAATGATCTATTAATTTTATAAGTTTTATGTTGTATTTAATTGGATAACAGACCTGTTATTTTCATTTCATCTGTCCTTGGAAACTTCTGGGGATATTGCTATCTTTGCCTACTTAAAACTCTATGAAAAAAATTTTATATCAAGGAAAAGAAAATAGTATTAAAACTTAATTTTCAAGGTACTAGTTCTTAAAGTATATATGATCATGGTAAAAAGAGAAATTGTAAACATAACAAAACTTAACCTTTGACAATGTTACTACTTGCTAAAGTTGAAACATAGTAATTGTTTTGTTTTTACATTATCAATCTGTCATTCTTCATTCCGAATGAATACTAATTTAGGTTTTTACTCACAGTTTTATCACTGTCGCTAATATTGCCTGAATTAATAATAAAAATGTAAATGTCATAATTCTGGTTTGCTATAAAATACTGAAAGTAATGATGCCTCTATTAGGCTCAGTTATGATGCACTATCCTAGTAATAGAATTTCCTAAAGGGAGGTAAAAGTCTCTCCCACCTAATGAATAGTCTGCAAATGAAAAGCTGCTTCTCATATTTTACTTTGGCACAATCACTGAAACCGCTTTCTGTTATGATCAGAGCTATATCAGAGTCCTGTGAATCTCTTGATTCTGCTCTCTCCAGCGTGTATTACATTCATCCTCATCATATCGGCCCTTCAGCACTCAGGGAGAACTAATACTAATATCTAGTTCCTGCCATCTCAAAGAAAACAGTCTATAGCTTTTTTCTCACATGCTAATCTAATTAAAATTACTGTAGAAAATGAAAGTGACATATGTAGCAGAACACAGAGGTGTTCACATAGCAGTTTTCACATGGATAACAACAGTGATTAAGGTGCTAGATTGTTTATTTACTCATTAGAAAGCAGCCAGTTTCAGCTCAGTGTAGAGCAAAGATAGAATTTTTGTGTAAATTATTCTTATGGGAGTTAAGTACCATTCAATAATGAGCTATGGAAGGAACAACTAAAACAATCCAGCTGCAAATTAAATAATTCAATTATCTTGTACAATGGCTAGGGCAAGACCAAATGCTAATGTGATCTAAACAAGAAGGTGCTTTGTCATGAATCTCTCATTATACGTGGATACCCTTGTGTTTTCCCACTCTCTGGGAGGACAGCATTATGCCCTTTGTATCCGATCTATTTTAAACAACAAATCCCTCTGATCTTAGTTGGTTTATAAAGAAGTGCCAATACAGGAGGGGCTCTTTTCATATGTTATCTGTCCACCTAAAGGAGATGGATACATATTTCCTGACTACTTTTCTCTTTTCCTTTCCATTTAATCTAAACCTCACTATGGTAGACCAAATAAACCAAGTAATTAAAAATGCACAAATTGTCTAACAAGCAGTAATGCTAAATTTGACACTAGCTAGGCTTTTCCAAAATATATTAGGGAGACGATAGGCACATTCCTGGTGTATGAATCCACATCTACATACTGGGTACCTTGGGGATGTCCAATAAATATTTATTGGTAACAATGAATAAGGCAGTTCAGCTATCCAAAGAACAGGAAGTGAGCAAGAATGCTGTATGTAGCCATGCTATCACATTACTGGGTCATCAATCTCCTTTTATGATATGTTAGTAAATTTTCATAGTCCTGCTTCAAACTTCCTTTTGGATATGACAGAATACTGACATTTAAACGTTATACTTTTATTGTCAAGATATCACCTCTAGTCTTTGTACCTTTTTCTGGCTTAATTCTTGCTGACAATATTTGAATATGAATGTGAAGTAAGTGGATACTCTTTATGACGAAAGCATATGCTACATTGTGACAAACCGACTTTAGACAAAACTTACATAAAGACACTCACTCCCATAAAAGCAGTATTTGGATTTCCTACTTGTGCACATTAGTTCATTAAAATCGATGCTAGTCTATTCTTGTGGTGATGCGTCATTGCTATTCTTGTCATAGAAAAGCTAAAAAAAGCAGATGAAATTACAGACTAGATGGCCCATCCACAAAGGAAAGGATGTGTATTCATCTTGAATAATCTAAGTGATGTTCCCCTTGTATTAGTATGTACCGATGATAAACTCTTGTGTTACATATCAATATTTCTCATCCTCTTCATCAATCAGTTAATCAAGCGGTAGCTGTTTCTCCTCCATGTGTAAGACATCCATGTCTACTTTCTGAGCTAAGGAGATTTAGCTGTTTAAGCTGGAAAAAGTAGTATCATTACCAGGTGTCACATAATAGAAATGAGATAAATAAAGAACAGAGGCTTTATCATTTAAATAAATGCTCAGGAAGATTGGAAGCAGAAGGAAACAAACCAGAAACTCAAGACAAATGTTTCTTATAATGTTTGTAGGTAGTTTTGAGGAAACACTGGTAGCAAAAAATGTTGAGAGTATGAAGTGGGCAGAATTCAATAGCTTTCTTCTTGTGTCACTTGTTTCATTTTTCTTTGGTGTTCATCAAAATTCACAGGCAATCCAGGTGTAGCTAAGGTGCCTTGACAAGATTTCTGAGGGAGAGTGACTTTGATAATCAAGTTCAAGAGTATTTCAAGCCTGGAAATCGTCCTGCAGAAATGCTACTAGTGCAACTGCTTTTTATTTAGCTGCCTGCGGTGTCTCTAGCACCTATCCAGGGTCTCCTTGGGCTGTCTGTTAATCAGTAATTCTGTACAATGCCTTTGGTCTTTTTCTCCCAAGGGTAATGATGTAGTTGTGGTATTTTTGAAATAGAGACAGAAAAAATGTGGAGACTGTATTCACAGTCTGCCCCCAGGATTTCAAGGTTACAGGTACATTTCAGTGGAGTCTCTATTGCCCTGTGAGCTACTCATAAGGATCAAGCATGAAAATATCTTGACTGGAACCTGCCTGGAGCTTAACTTAATGGATAACTTCAGTGTTCAAATGCCTGGACCACATGAACATGTGTACTTTGGGTGAAAATTTTCTGAGCATTTATTTTATTTATTTTTCCTCCAAATTTGGTGATTGAAGAAAATAGTTGGGAGTAAGAATGTAAAATGACAAAAAGAATTGTAAAAGTGTAGAAGGAGAAAAAAAAGAAACTCAGGAAATGCCATGTTTATGTAAATTAGAGGATGTTCCAGGCTCTGCTGGTATTGTGAGTGAGAAACCTTTTTGCTAAAACAGTTGTGAAGAATGCATATTCCACAAAAAAAAAAAAAAAAAAAAACCTTTACACAGGCAAGTAAACCTAAATACCAATAAAATCTAATTGAATGAGAATAGAATAAGTAGATTAACCTTTAAAGGAAATTGCTTTACATTCATTGTAACTTTGCTAATGTAAATTCTTCATGGTTAACTGTAAGTCAGTTAATGGCTCATCATAAAAATGAAAACATCTGTTTGGGTATCTCTTTAAATGATAAAATTATTCAATTTTTTGTAGAAAACTTGGAAAAATATAACCAAAATGTCAATAATTCCATCATTCTTCAATAACTAATTTATAAGACTGTTATATTTCTTTTATATGTATATACAGTGTATACAAATACAGAATGACTATGCTGTGATGTGTGTGTAAAATTATATGGTCTCTATTTTAGTGTTTTCAAATTTCAGCCCATTAAGCATCAAGAGTTCATTACATATTCAAAATATTTCCTCTCTCATACTTACATGTGTCATACATATAAGAGACTTGTAGTTTTGCTTATAATATTTTTTGACATTCACACATTTAAACATTCTTGTGCCACTTAGTTTATCAATATATTCCTTAGTCTTGTCTTCTTTTGTACTTCAATTATATTGTTTATTATTGTTTCTGCCATATCACTTTGTTTCTCCCTTAGGTATATGAAACCTCTTTAAAAATATTTTTTCATATTATACCATACATACTTAATCATGTCTCACAATGCTCTCATTGCATTACTCTCATTTACATTTTTGGAGATGGCCTTAATTATTCATTTGAGTTTTTAGAATCAAGTCTCTCTTTCTACCTCCGATAAAGGCTCAAATATTATCTCTGTAGTCTTATTAAATCATTTCTTATGTTATATACCTCTCTTTCAATCTCAGTCCTTTTTATTCTTGTGATTACAGTTATTATTTTTCAATTTACTTGAGGATGCTACACAACTCTGTCATTATCTTCTTAGGCTTGAGTAGACTGTTTTTAGAAGTATAATCTTTTTCAGAAACACATAGGTATTATTCTTATCCTCTTGTTTCACAGTAAGTGTGTGGATACCAAGATAATTATTATTATTTTTTTGCTTATACACTGATCAATGAAGATATAATTCAATGTATTTTCCAACATAGAGGCCCTCATATTATTTATAAGCCATGTTCACCTGGGAGATAGTTGAGATCTTTCAGATATTCAGGTGTTAACTTGTCTAGGATAAGTGAAAGTACATATTTCTTAGCCAGGAGAAAAAGTCCTAAGAAAATTGTCCTTAATCTAAGTTGATAAACCATATTGCAAGTGGTCATTCCTCCACGAGTTTGGTATAAGTGGAAGATGACACAACCTCTGAGTTTCAAACTGATGTATCTTACAGCCCATTTAAGATTTTCCAGAAATACTTGGAATGCATAATAATTGGTATAACAGGTCACACCTTGTTCCTAAGGCACCCAGGAAAAGTGAGATAACAAAAAGAATTTTAATAATAAAATATAAGTTAGAAATTACAACACAGGTGAATTTTGAAAAGCAACACCGAGGCTCCTATTAAAAAAAACAAGGGTTTGCAAATTTACAGTAGAAAAAAAATTTTGCCTGAGAAGTCTCTTTTTTTTCCCTATCATTAACACTGATGGGGGTGGGGGGAAACAACCAACAGGTGAGGAAAAAAAAAACATAAAAGAGAAGTCTGTAGTTATCCTCTAGTTGCATAATGGATAAGAAAAGAAAAGAAAATTTATACAAGTAGATTAAGCTTTCGTGTGGGAAATTCCAAACTTGATATGATTTTATCTGAGGATTTTACTCTACTCTCCACATCTGAGTTTCCTTGTTAATGGCATAATAACTTAACTAAAAATATAAGAATATTAATTTATCTCTTTTAAAGTGTTTAGTAGACACTGCAATAGTATTATGGAAATTTAAAAAATGACGTTCTTAAATGTGCATGTCAATTAAAAAATACTTATTTTTTTCCTGATAGATAAATGTCTTAAAAGTTTTTGAAATTTAAAAATCCATATTTCAAATTTGACAACTGTCTGTAAGCAATAGGGTGTCTATGAATACAAAATAAAAGTCACTCATGATTAAAAAGTACCCTTGGCAACAAATACTGACTACAATCAAAACTAGATTTTGAAATTTAATTTCTTAAAGTTGATTGACCTGACCAAATTATACAATATTGACTCATATCTTAACTGAGATATCTCTCCAACACTTTTTCATCACTTTGCCAAATTATTTCACCAAAAAGGTCATAGGCATTAAACTTGATAATAATTATTCAAGATATTTAAAGGGTTTTTTAATGTTTATTTATTTTAAGGAAGAGAAAGAGGAAGATAGCATGTAGGGGTGGGGCAGGGAAAGAAGGAGAGAGAGAACCCTAAGTAGGCTCTGCACTGACAGCAGGACTCAATCTCACATACCATAAGATCATGACCTGAGCCGAAATTGGGAGTCAGACACTCAACCAAATAAGCTACCCAGGTGCCCCAATTATCCAAGATATTTTTAAAACACGAAGGCCATCATTTGATATATAACTGATATTGCTACTATTGGAGACATTCTTGTTTGATCTACATAGTTGCATCAAGTGAAGCGGACTGCTTAACTGTTGCAGGTTTATTTAATATTTTCATTCACTGAAGCTATGCTAAAGAACTTAAGAACCAAAGCATAACACTTCTACATGAGTCTCTGGCTCTATGGGGAACTCTTCCAATTTAATAAGCTGTTAATCTAACCTAATGCACAGTTTTCGGGTATTAGTATATGCCATTTGGAATCACCCTGAAATTTAAAATGTTAGGAAAGCCACATTAAAAACTATACATTCATCCTTAAATTACTTTATTAATTAACATATTTTAGCCCATACATGTATCTAACAAAGGCAAAAGTGTGTCTATCACCAAGTCAAAAGCAAACCAAATTAAAACAATGTGATACCGCAACACACTTATTAGGCCAAACCCCATCGTCATGATAACACCAAATGCTGGTGAGCATATGGAACAACAGGGACTCATATTTACTGTTGTTGGTAATGAAAAATGGTACAATGGCTTTGGAAGACAACCTGGTAGTTTCTCACAAAATTAAGCCTACTCTTACTATCCAATGCAGTAATTACACTTTTGTACCCTCCCAAAGAAGTTGAAAACTCATGCCCACACCATGACTTGGATACCTCTGTTTATAGTAGCATTTTTCATAATTGTCAAAACGTGGAAGCAACCAAATTGTCCTTAAGTAGGTGAATGAATGGATAAATAAACTGGTACATCCAGACAGTGGAATAATATTCAGCACCGAAAAGAAATGAGGTGTCAAGCCATTAAAGACATGGAGGGCAAATTGGACAACCTATTGGACAACACATTTGATAACCAGATCTATGGTAATCAAAACAGTATAGAATTGTCATAAAAACAGACACATTGGTCAATGGACCAGAGTAGAGAACTCAGAAGTATACTCTCATATTCATGGTCAATTTGGAGGTGAGAGTATACGTTGAGGAAAGAACAGTTTCTCAATAAATGGTGTTGATAAAACTGGACCTAGATACAAAATTAATGCACAGAAATCAGTTGCATTCTTGCACACTAATAATGAAGCAACAGAAAGACAAATAAAGAAACTGATCCCATTCACAATTGCACCAAGAAGCATAAAATACCTAAGAATAAACTTAACCAAAGAGATATGAAAGATCTCTATGCTGAAAACTATAGAAAGCTTATGAAGGAAATTGAAGAAGATACAAAGAAATGGAAAAACATTCCGTGCTCCTGGATTGGAAGGATAAATACTGTTAAAATGTCAATACTACCCAAAACAATCTACACATTCAATGCAATCCCAATCAAAATTGCACTAGCATTCTTCTCGAAGCTAGAACAAGGAATCCTAAAATTTGTAGGGAACCAAAAAAGACCACGAATAGCCAAAGTAATATTGAAGAAGACCAAAGCATGAGGCATCACAATCCCAGACTTTAGCCTCTACTACTAAGCTGTAATCATCAAGACACCATGGCATTGACACAAAAACAGACACATAGACCAATGGAATTGAATAGAGACTCCAGAATTGGACCCACAAAAGTATGGCCAACTAATCTTTGACAAAGCAGGAAAGAATACCCAATGGAAAAAAAGACAGTCTCTTTAACAAATGGTGCTGAGAGAACTGAACGGCAACATGCAGAAGGTTGAAACTAGACCACTCTCTTACACCATTCACAAAAATAAACTCAAAATGGGTGAAGGACCTGAATATGAGATAGGAAACCATCAAAACCCTAGAGGAGAAAGTAGGAAAAAACCTCTCTGACCTCAGCCACAGCAATTTCTTACTTGCCACATCTCCAAAGGCAAGGGAATTAAAAAGCAAAAATGAACTATTGGGACCTCATGAAGATAAAAAGCGTCTGCACTGCAAAGGAAACAATCAACAAAACTAAAAGGCAACTGACAGAATGGGAAAAGATATTTGCAAATGACATATTGGACAAAGGGCTAGTACCCAAAATCTATAAAGAGCTCACCAAACTCCACACCCACAAAACAAATAATGCAGTGAAGAAATGGGCAGAAAACATGAATAGACACTTCTCTAAAGAAGACATCCAGATGACCAACAGGAACATGAAAAGATGCTCAATGTCACTCCTCATCAGGAAATACAAATCAAAACCACACTCAGATCCCACCTCATGCCAGTCAGAGTGGCTAAAATGAACAAATCAGGAGACTATAGATGCTGGAGAGGACGTGGAGAAACGGCAACCCTCTTGCACTCTTGGTGGGAATGAAAACTGGTGCAGCCGCTCTGGAAAACGGTGTGGAGATTCCTCAAAAAATTAAAAATAGATCTACCCTTTGACCCAGAAATAGCATTGCTAGGAATTTACCCAAGGGATACAGGAGTGGTGATGCATAGGGGCACTTGTACCCCAATGTTTATAGCAGCACTTTCAACAATAGCCAAATTATGGAAAGAGCCTAAATGTCCATCAACTGATGAATGGATAAAGAAATTGTGGTTTATATACACAGTGGAATACTACTTGACAATGAGAAAGAATGAAGTATGGCCTTTTATAGCAACATGGATGGAACTAGAGAGAGTTATGCTAAGTGAAATGAGTCACACAGAGAAAGATACCATATGTTTTCACTCTTATGTGGATCCTGAGAAACTTAACAGAAGACCATGGGAGAGGGGAAGGGGAAAAAAAAAAGTTAGAGAGGGAGGGAGGCAAACCATAAGAGACTCTTAAAAACTGAGAATAAACTGAGGGTTGATAGGGGGTGGGAGAGAGGGGAAAGTGGGTGATGGGCATTGAATAGTGCACCTGTTGGGATGAGCGCTGGGTGTTGTATGGAAACCAATTTGACAATAAATTTCATATTAAAAAAACTGGATCACTATTTTATATTATACACAAAAATAAAATAAAAGGAGTGAAAACTTGAATGTAAGACCTGAAACTATAAAACTCCTGGAAAAGAACAGGTGGCAACTTGACATTAGCATGAGAAATGTGTTTTGGAGATAACTCTAAAGATAAGGAAAACAAAAGCTATACAAAAGGTAAGACTACATCAAACTAAAAAGCCTGTGCACAGGGAAGGAAACCATCAGCAAAATGAAAAGGCAATCAACTGAATCAGAGATAACACGTGCAAAACATATATTGGGTAAAGGGTTAATGTCCAAAATATATAAAGAACTTACACAACTCAGTGACAACAACAATAACAAAAACAATCAGATAAAAATGAGCAGAGGATCTGAATAAAAGTTTTTTTTCAAAGAAGAAACACAGATGGCCAACAGACACATAAAAACATGCTCAATATCACTCATTATCAGGGAAATGTAAATCAAAAAACAGTGAGATGTCACTTCACATCAGTCAGGATGGCTAGCATCAAAAAGACAAGTAATAACAAGGGTTGGTGAGGATATAGAGAAAAGGAAACCCTCATGCACTGTTGGTGAGAATGTAAGTTAATGCAACTACCATGGGAAACAGAATAGAGTTTCCTCAACAAATTTAAAAAAGAATCATTGTATGATCCAGCAATTCCACTAGTAGGTATCTTTCCAAAGAAAATGAAAAGACTAATTTGGAAAAAATATATGCATCCTTATGTTCATTTCAGCATAATTTACAATAGCAAGATATGGAAACAACCCATGTGTCCATCAGTGGATAAATAGGTAAAGATAAAGAAAATGTTTACACACACACACACACACACACACACACACACACACACACACACACACACTGAAATACTAATCAGCGATTAAAAAGAGAAAATCCTGCCATTTGTGATAATATAGATGGACTGAGAATATTATGCTAAGTGAAATAAGTCAGAGTAAGACAAATCCTGCATGATTTCATTTATATGTAGAATTGAAAAACAAAACAAACAAAAACAAAAGCAAACCCATAATCACAGAGACTGTTCGTTTCTATAGGGGAAAAGTCCATGAGGACATAATTTACAGCACAGAGAATATAGTTAATATTGTATTAATTTTATATGGTGACAGATGGTAACCAGACTTACTGTGAAGATCATCTGGCAATGTATAAATGTATACAAACATTGAATCAATATGTTGTACACCTGAAACTAATAAGATACTGTATATCAATTACACCTCAGTAATAAAAAAGGGTAGACAACAATAAATCCAAATTATTCTAAGGACACACAATCCTAATTTGCGTTTTTTATTCCATGTCTTAAAGCTTTCTTGTAATAGAAATTTTCATTGACAAGATAGATTATGCATTGTTGAACCCTCACGAGGGTTCAACCTGAGATAAAACTTATAGAAAGGTAAAAATATGTTACTTCTTCATATGCTCATAAACGTTCAACCTTCTTTAAAAATTCACATGTCTTTCTGCCAGACTGTGCAATTCTAGCTGAGGCCCCACTGTATAGAGCATGTCAAAATCCTTTAAGCTAATAACTGCATCTGGCTTGATAAACAGAGTTTTGTTTTTTCGGTGACTATTATGCATTTGCCCAAGTTTGCTTTTTTAAAGAAGTGCCCAAAGCTTATTATTAAAAAAAAACAACAATGCATATTCACTTTCATACATCAAAATGGTTTTAAAAGCACATCTGTATTCACATATTCTTTGTGTTGTAGGCTTAAAGTCCTTTACACATATAGCTAAATACACAAAGATAATAGCATATAGAAAGAACATTGGTCTTTCAAGTATTGTGTTTCTCATCTGATTAGTTAGCAATTTGTACAATTACACCTAAATGGATGCAATGCTGATATCACTCCTTATTTTATTATAGCAGCTAAATAGGTACAGTGCTATCTAGCCGGCTTGTTTATAATATTACTCATAAACAATTTTGTGTATACTCTATTTCAATTTCCCAGCTTGATTAGCTAACAATCTGCACTAAAAAATTCAAGGTAAAATGGAAAGCTAATTGCATAGAGATTTTTAAGCTCATTTGCACACACCAGGATTTATTAGTGCCAATGAAGGTAAAAAACAGTATGACTTCTATTGTATCCTTACTAATTCCCCCTGCTAATTCAAACATCCACAGAGAACCTAAATGAGACAGAATGTAGAAATAGCATTTTTTTAAGAACAGTGTTTGGAGAGGAGAAAATGTTCCCTAGGTCTATGTATAGGTTATGAATTGCGTTTATTCTGGATTATTTCCTGAATTTTAGAATGCTGCATCAAATGATGTAGAAAAAGATAAAGCTTCTTTATATTAAGGACTGATTTCCATTCATTTAAATCTCTTTCTATTAGATTTCTCTCCCTTACTCCTACTAGCTGAGTAATACCAATTATAGGATATCAAAAAAAAGGAACCCGTGTGATAAAAGTCTCAAAATATATAACATAGGGTAGTAGCATAAAAATCCACTATCCTAGAGTGGAAAATAGAAAAGTTGGATGTGAAATTTCTTTAAATAAGGTAAACTAGGCCAAAACTGAAAAATTTAAACTTTGAATATATCTTTAAAAAATGCCTGTAAAATATGTTTTAGCACAAATTACTATTGATTTAAAATATTTTAAAGCTAGCTATTTATGGGCTTATAAGTTAATGAATTCAAAGTACACTTAAAATGATTAAAAAGGATAAAAATTTTCTGCTAGATATTCCATAAAAGGAGGTCTGAAACTTTTGTCAATCATCTGGTTAAAAGTTAGAGAAGAAAATAAACAAAAATTGCCTATGTTCACTCCTAGCCTGGAATGAAACTAATAATTTTATTGCTTTCAAAATGAAGCATTTCTATCAGGATATTAAGACATATGACTTTATTTAACCTGCCTGTTTGGGTAGGAACAACCATATCATTTTTTTCTCCTTACCACTTGCCCTTACAAACCCTCTCTCTGCATTCATTTTTCTCTGTCCCTGGATGAAATCCCAGTCATACATCATTTTTGAGAAGTAAATAAATTGTCTCCTCTTTTGGATATATTAAAGAATATTCAGTCCAATGTAGTGTCAGACCTGCAGACTTTCCTCCAATTTGGTACTTCTGTGTCCTACGGCAGTCCATTTTAGTCTCATATACCTGTGGGTGGATTGGGTGCTCTGAGCCCTCTCCTTTCTCATTCAATCTCTTCCTCCATCAAGAATGGCAATATTGGCTCCTTTAGTAGTTTGTTCTGGGTGTGGAGATCCCACTCTTTGTCTCCAGCACTGGGGGAGAAGGGGATGTCTCTCTGGTGGGCTTTTCTCCTATTCCTATTTAACAGTTCTTTGAAGCAAACCATGCCTCTTCTGATCCCTTGTGATTTATTTCTGTACTATCTGGTTTCTGGAGTTCCTCTCTGGTGAACTCACCTATCCCTTCTACTGTCCTCTTGGGCAGAATTCCATTTAACGCGGCCTGGTGCAGCTGCCTTTTCTGGGAACACATCATGATCATATTGTATATGAATGCAACCAGGCACTGCATTTTACTCGGAAAGTGAAGCCATTCACAAACAGCCATCTTTACTTCCCTATGTCGGGGTGGCTTGTTAACCACTGGCTTTCACTTTCCCAGGAGGTGTCAGATACTAGTCCCTCTCACTTGGGGGAATATATATCAAGTTCTCCAGGTGGTCCTCTTGGACTCTTGAAGTAAGAATTATTCACCTACCCCTCATGTGAAAGTTTAGAAACTGAACCTAAAAATATCTTACTCCAAATAAAGCACTATTCTTGGCTCTTCAACTGCTCAATTAACACTGTGTTTTATTTTATATAGACTCAAGGTCATTCATGGGCTAATGCTGACTAAATTAATTTCACAATCTTCTATTAAGACCAGCCTATATATTCAAGAACATAACATCAGGATGCAGGTACCTGGTTCCTACTGTACTCTTCTTTGGAAACATGGCTATAAGTATATTAAAAACGTTACATTGTTGCATTTATCTTTCCCTCTCTGTCTCTCACACACAGTCACAAAGTAGACCTGATTTGTTCACAACTAGGTTCTTTATGTATTTGTAAGCTTTCACACAGAGGCAATAGCAGCAGAATTGCCACCTACAACCATTGATTTATAATTCTATATCTTTAAAATATTTTTAAATTTATCTTAAAATTTTTATAAGGTTGTCTTCTTCTGAATTTTTTTGGTCTTAAAGTGCAGAAAACCCAGCACCTCTTCATTTATCGTAACACAATCACACATAAAATATGCCCATTTAAAATATATGACACAAACTATTCATCCATTAGCATATTGCACAAATGTTCTCTCTGGACAGTTACTCAAAGTCTAACATTAGAACTGAGGTTAGATTGTGAAGGTATTAGATGGTATTACATGTATGTACATAAAATGCACAATTCCTTTTCTGACAATCACTGCTTCTCAACCTCCTGAAACTCTCCAAGAAATGAAAGGTTTAATTGGATATGAAGCATTACTTCACTGCCCTCTGCCCTCACTGCCCTCTGCCCAAACTTCCTTCCTTCAGTCTTCCAGGGGTATCTTTAAGAACACTTCTCAAAAGCCCTACATGCACACACTCCAGACACTCTATTTAAAATAGCTGATGCAAGGAGTGGTTCAATGAAATGGACTCTAAAATTGGATTGTAGGGCTCAGTCACCCACTGCCCAATGTCCAGCAAGCGTCCTACCACTGGTGCGAAGTGAACACTGATAACACCTGTTAAGCAGTAATAGGTCATTTGTTAACACTTACACTGGTGGTGAATGGGAATAGGATACCAAGAGTGCACTGATGGGTTCTGTGTGCCAGGCATTTCAGGAGGGCAGGGTAAAAAATAATATGATAACTAGAGAATTAAATGGCTTTTTCTGGAGATAATTAATGATTTGGAGAAAGGCAATAAAAGACTAATCACCAACTAACTACAAAGGATGAAAACAAGTGGACCTTGGGGTATACAAAGAGAGTCAATACTTTCAATACTTAGAGTAGGAAAGCAGAACAAGTCGATAATCAACCCAGAGTATAATCATAAGAGTAGCAGAGCCTGTGAAGAGGTTGAATTTTAAACTCAGGAGGCTCCTACCCCAATGTCAGGACCCTGTAGGGAAGAAGTGGGATCCTGCAATATTATGAACTTAAAAACCTTGAAACCTCAGATTCTCCTGAACCTTCTTACAGTCACCCAATTGCAGCTGTTGTGCTAAATGTAATATCTTTACTAGAGCAAATTAACATTATCTCAGGAACACACCATGTGGCCACCGGTCTGACAGAACTATTCTTTTATATTCCTATCAAAAAGTGGATTAAAAGCATTTTATGTGAATCTGGAATGGATTATGTGAACATTTGTGGTTTTGATAAATTAAACTCTCCTACCCTACATCATAATATAGTCCCTAGGGACCTGGGACATCTGTACATTTCACAAAATATCATATTGGTCCATACTACAGACAAACAAAAATGACTGAGCAAGAAGTTGTACAAGCCATAAAAGAACAAGTTGACAAATTGAAGTTCATCAAAATAAAAAAAATGTCTACTCTTTAAATGTTGATGTTAAGAACATGAAAATATAAGCTGCTAATTGTAAGAAAATATTGGCAAATAATATATCTGATAAGAACTTGTACCTACAATAAAGAATTCACAAAACCAATAATAAGAAAATCACTTTTTTAAAAAATGGACAAAACTTTGAACAGACACTTAATCAAAGAAGATATAGGGTATGGGGAAGAAACACATGAAAAAAATTCAACATCGTGAGTAATTGGGAAAAACATATGAAAACCACAATGAGATACCCCTACACACCAGTTACCATCCATAGGCTCACAGATAAAGAAACAGAGTTTTGGAGCACCGACTTTTTATACTCCCCCAGCCAAGAGCAGAAGAGCTAGGACTCAAATCTCATCCTGTCTGACTTCACAAAAGTGACTCCTCCTCCTGCGCTCCATCCCCCTCCACACACTGGAGAGGACAGAGTTGTTCAACAATCTTCTCAAACTTTACAGTGAGTCTTTTTGGAATTAGCAACTGTGGCTTTGTATACATGCACACATAAAAATCAGTAAACTTCTCTCCCATCAACTTTTTAACAATTCATCGACTCATTAACAATTTTTCCCTAGTGGGTCGTTAAGTACTTTTCAGCATTTATTGGAGCCATGTGCTTCACTGAAAATTATATGAGGCAAAGGGAGGAGCCAAGATGGCGGAATAGCATGGAAGGTTTTTGTGTGTCTCACGTACATGAAATACAGCCAGACCAACACTAAACCATCCTACACACCTAGAAAACTGATCTGAGGATTAACACAACAATCTGCACAACCTGAACCACAGAATTCAGCAGGTACATGGTGCGGAGAGGTTAATTTGGGGAGCTAGAAGCCGCGGAGGGTAGGGAACCACTTTGGCAGGCGGAGAGAGTACAGAGCCTGGGGGGGGGGGGCGGGCAGGGGGAGAATACAAGAAAATCATCCCTCCCCAAAAGCAGTTGGAGAGAAAGTGGAAAAGTGAAAATAGCCACAGGGACTGAACCAAAAAGGGAGAAAGGAGAAAGGAGAGGGTTTGGATTCCATGAAGACTATAAACAAGGAGAGCACAGAGTCTGAAACTCTGCAGCTCAATACCTGGTGATGCTCTGGTGGGAAGGGTAAATCCCCAGGAGCAAAATGGAGTCCGGAGTTCTTCAGGCCACACGGGGAGAGGTGATTCCACTGCTGGGAGGACACCTTGTTGAAGCTGTGTGAGTCCCCCAAAGACAAGCCCCCAGTGGACCCGGGAGAACAACCACATTCGCTGGTGCTGGAACAAGGTCATTAAGGGGGAAGCCTGGTGCCAGATGTGTGTTGTGATTTTCCATAATCCCTGAAACGCTTCTGCTACACTATCTCGCGAACTTTTTCTAGGACAGGCTGGCAACTGGCCGCAGTCTCTGGGCACCGGCAGCAGCACGGTCCCTCAAACGTTCCTGGGTGCATCCGGCACCTGGCCAGTGCTCGGTCAGACCCTCCTCAGAGGGGCAGAACAAGTCAAAGCTGCAGTCCCTCAGAAGTAAGGGGTCGGGGAAAAACAGCCGCATCTGAGACAAAACTCAGGAGGGAGGTGTTGCCTGCGGCTTGGTCACGGACTGTGTAAAAGCCGGGAGTAGACACAAGCTGAAGACAAAGGACGCGTGTGTGGTTGCTGATCGCAGCAGAGCTCTGATAGTAGAGGCTGGGTAACTGGGTGACACCATGTTCACCTTTCAGGCGCCTGCGCACACGCAGCTACAAGCGCCACAACAAACCACCGAAGTAAGCTAAGCAGCGCCATCTAGTGGAGCACAGAGCCATTACACTAAGCCCTACCCAACTGGGCCAACTCGCTCTTCAAGAACAGGAGTCTGTCCCCCAGCTTAGTTTATGGACTATAAAGTGCTTCATAGTTTGACTTCTAAGGGAAAACGAAGTAATTTCAGTTGTATTTCAGTCTGTTCGCTGGTCCATTTATTCAATTTTCTTTCTTTTTTCTTTTTTTTCTTTTTTGTTTCTTTTCTTTATCTTGAATATAGAAACAAAAAGCATTCATTTTTATTTTCAATTTTTATTAAAAATATTTACCTTACAGGAGTACTGATGCATAGGGGCACTTGTACCCCAATGTTTATAGCAGCACTTTCAACAATAGCCAAATTATGGAAAGAGCCTAAATGTCCATCAACTGATCAATGGATAAAGAAATTGTGGTTTATATACACAATGGAGTACTATGTGGCAATGAGAATGAAATATGGCCCTTTGTAGCAACATGGATGGAACTGGAGAGTATTATGCTAAGTGAAATAAGCCATACAGAGAAAGACAGATACCATATGTTTTCACTCCTATGTGGATCCTGAGAAATGTAACAGAAACCCATGAGGGAAGGGAAGGAAAAAAAAAAAAAGAGGTTAGAGTGGGAGAGAGCCAAAGCATTAGAGACTCTTAAAAACTGAGAACAAACTGAGGATTGATGGGGTGTGGGAGGAAGGAGAGGGTGGGTGATGGGTATTGAGGAGGGCACCTTTTGGGATGAGCACTGGATGTGGTATGGAAACCAATTTGACAATAAACTTTATATATTAAAAAATAATAAAATAAAATAAAATAAAATAAATTAAATTCCCCAAAAAAATACTTACCTTAATTTTTTCTAGTATATTTTTTACATTTGTGTAAATTTTTTAAAATTCTATTTTACTTCCATCATTTCTCTTTAGTCTACTTCAGTGTATTCATTTTTTAAATTTTTCAAACAATTTCCTTTTTTTTCCCTTTCCCCTTTTTTCTCTAATCTATCAAGCCCCTTTCAACACCCAGACCAAAACACACCTAGGACCTAGCATCATTTCTTCCATTTTGTGTGTGTTGTTTTTAATTTTTTAATTTTAATATGTTTTTAATTTTAATATTTTACTTTTAATTTTTTCTACCTCATTAATTCATTTTCTCCCTTCAAAATGATGAATGAAGGAATGATGAAATGAAGGAATTCACCTCAAAAGAAAGACCAGGAAGAAATGACAGCCAGGGACTTAACCAACAGATATAAGCAACATATCTGAACCAGAATTTAGAATCGTGGTAATAAGAATACTAGCTGGAGTCGAAAATAGATTAGAATCCCTTTCAGCAGAGATAAAAAAGTAAAAGCTAGTCAGGATGAAATTAAAAATGCTATAACTGAGCTGCAATCATAAATGGATGTCATTGGGGCAAGGATGGTTGAGGCAGAACCGAGAATCAGCGTTATAGAGGACAAACTTGTGGAGAATAAGGAAGCAGGAAAAAAGAGGGAGATTAAGGCAAAAGAGCATGATTTAAGAATTAGAGAAATCTGTGGCTCATTAAAAAGGAACAACATCAGAATCATAGGAGTTCCAGAAGAGGAAGAGAGAGAAATAGGGGTAAAAGGGTTATGTGAGCAAGTCTTAGCAGAAAACTCTCCTAACCTGGGGAAACACACAGACATAAAATACAGGAAGCACAAGGGAGTCCCATTAGATTCAACAAAAACTGACCATCAACAAGGCATATCATAGTCAACTTCACAAAATACTCAGGCAAGGAGAGAATCAGGAAAGCAGCAAGGGAAAAAAGTCCCTAACCTACAAGGGAAGACAGATCAGGTTTGCAGCAGACCTATCCACAGAAACTTGGCAGGCCAGAAAGGAGTGGCGTGATATATTCAGTGTGCTGAATGAGAAAAATATGCAGCCAAGAATTCTTTTTACTTTTAATTTTTTTTAATGTTTCTTTTTGAGACAGAGCACGAGAGAGGGAGGGGCAGAGAGAGAGGGAGACAAAGAATCTGAAACAGGCTGCAGGCTCTGAGCTGTCAGCACAGAACCCAATGTGGGGCTCGAACCCATGAACTGCAAGATCATGACCTGAGCTGAAGTTGAATGCTCATCTGACTAAGCCACCCAGGTACCCCGCAGCCAAGAATTCTTTATCCAGTAAGGCTGTCATTCAAACTAGAAGGAGAGATAAAAAGTTTCCCAGAAAAACAAAAATTAAAGGAGTTGGTGAACATTAAACCAGCCCTGCAAGAAATTTTAAGGGGGACTCTCTTAGGGGAGAAAAGATGAAAAAAATATATATGTATATATACATATGTATATATATAATATATATTATACATATATATGCATATATGTATTTTTATGTGTGTGTGTATATATATATGTGTGTGTGTGTGTATATATATATATATATATATATATATATATATATATATGAGATATATATATATATATCTCAAAAGCAACAACAAAGATTAGAAAGGACCAGAGAACACCACCAGGAACTCCAACTCTCAAGCAACATAATGACAATAAGTTCATATTTTTCAGTACTCACTCTAAATGTCAATAGACTAAACATTCACATCAAAAGACATAGGGTAACAGAATGGATAAGAAAACAAGATCCATCTATATGCTGTTTACAAGAGACCCACTTTAGACCTCAAGACACCTTCAGATTGAAAGTAAGGAGTTGGAGAACCATCTATCATGCTAATGGTCAACAAAAGAAAGCCAGATTAGCCAAACTTAGACAATCTAGATTTTAAAATAAAGACTGTAACAAGAGATGCAGAAGGGCATTAAATCATAATTAAGGGGTCTATCCACCAAGAAGACCTAAAACTGTAAACATTTATGCACCAAATGTGAAAGCACACAAATATATAAATCAATTAATCACAACATGAAGAAACTCATTGATAGTAATACCGTGATAGTAGGAAACTTCAACACCCCACTCACAGCAATGGACAGATCATCTAATAAAAAAATCAACAGGGAAACAATGGCTTTGAAAGACACACTGGACCAGATGGATTTAACAGATATATTCAGAACATTTCATTCTAAAGTATGGAATATACATTCTTCTCAAGTGCACATGGAACATACTCCAGAATAGACCACATACTGGAACACAAATCAGCCCTCAACAAGTACAAAAAGATCAGGATCATACCGTGCATATTTCAGACCACAGTGCTATGAAACTCAAAATCAACCACAAGAAAAAATTTGGAAAGGTAACAAATACTTGGAAACTAAAGAACATCCTACTAAAGAATGAATGGGCTAACATAGAAGTTAAAGAGGAAATTAAAAGTTCATGGTAGCCAATGAAAATGATAACACTATAACCCCAAACTCTTGAGATGCAGCAAAGGCAGTCAATAAGAGAAAAGTATATAACAATCCAGGCTTTCCTAAAGAATGAAGAAAGATCTCAGATACACAACCTAACCTTATGCCTTAAAGATATGGAAAAAGAATAGCAAATAAAACCCAAAACCAGCAGAAGACAGGAAATAATAAAGATTAGAGCAGAAACTAATGCTATCGAAACCAAAAAACAAAACAAAACAAAACAAAAACCAGTAGAACAGATCAATGAAACCAGAAGCTGTTTCTTTGAAAGAATTAACAAAATTGATAAACCCCTAGCCAGTTTGATAAAAATTAAAAAAGAAAGGACTCTCCAAAAAATCAATAATGAAAGAGGAGAGATCACAACCAACACAGCAGAAATAAAAACAATAATAAGAGAATATTATGAACAATTATATGCCAATAAACTGGGCAATCTGGAAGAAATGGACAAATTCCTAGAAACATATACACTACCAAAACTGAAACAGGAAGAAATAAAAAATTTGAACAGACCCATAACTAGTAAAGAAATCAAATTAGTAATCAAAAATCTGCCAAAACACAAAAGTTCAGGGCCAGATGGGTTTCCAGGTGGAATTCTAGCAAATATTTAAGGAAGAGTTAACCCCTATTCTCTTGAAGCTGTTCCAAAAAATAGAAATGGAAGGAAAACTTCCAAACTCCTTCTGTGAAGCCAGCATAACCTTGATTCCAAAACAAGACAGATACCCCAATAAAAAGGATAACTGTAGACCAATTTCCCTGATGAACATGGATGTAAAAATCCTCAAAAAGATATTGGCCAGCTGGATCCAACAATGCATTAAAAAAATTATTAACCACGACCAAGTGGAATTTATACCTGGGATGCAGGGCTGGTTCAATATCTGCAAAACAATCAATGTGATTCATCACATCAATAAAAGAAAGAAGAACCATATAATCCTCTCAATAGATGCAGAGAAAGCATTTGACCAAATACAGCATCCTTTCTTGATAAAAACTCTCAAGAAAGTAGGGATTGATGGATCATACCTCAAGATAATAAAATCCATATATGAAAGACCCAACACTAATATCATCCTCAATGGGGAAAAACAAAGAACTTTCCCCCTAAGGTCAGGAACAAGACAGGGATGTCCACTCTCGCCACTGTTATGCAACATAGTATTGGAAGACTTATCCTCTTCAATCAGACAACACAAAGAAATTAAACGCATCCAAATCGGCCAGAAGAAGGTCAAACTTTTACTCTTCACAGATGACATGATAATCTATATGGAAAACCCAAAGGTTCCACCAAAAAACTGCTAGAACTGATTCATGAATTCAACAAACTGCAGGGTATAAAATCAATGGACAGAAATAGGTTGCATTCCTATACACCAACAATGAAGTGACAGAAAGAAAAAAATCAAGCAATTGATGCCATTTACAACTGCACCAAAAACCATAAAATACCTAAGAAATCTAACCAAAGAGGTGAAAAATCTATACACTGAACTATAGAAAACTTATGAAAGAAATTGAAGAAGACACACACACACAAAAGGAAAAATATTCCTTGCTCCTGGATAGGAAGAACAAATATTGTTAAAATGTTGATACTAGCCAGAGCAATCTACATATTCAATGCAATCCCTATCAAAATAACACCAACATTCTTCGCAGAGCTAGAACAAATAATTCTAAAATTTGTATGCAACTAGAAAAGACCCCTAATATCCAAAGCAATCTTGAAAAAGAAAACCAAAGCAGGAGGTATCACAATCCCAGACTTCAAGCTGAACTACAAAGCTGTAATCATCAAGACAGTATGGTACTGGCACAAGAACAGACACTCAGATCAATGGAACAGAATAGAGAACCCAAAAATGGACCCACAAACGTATGGCCAACTAATCTTTGACAAAGCAGGAAAGAAAAATCCAATGGAATAAAGACAGTCTCTTCAGCAAGTGGTGCTGGGAAAACTGGACAGCGACATGCAGAAGAAGGAAACTGAACCACTTTCTTAAACCATACACAAAAATAAACTCAAAATGGATGAAAGACCTCAATGTAAGACAGGAAGGCATCAAAATCCTAGTGGAGAAAGCAGGCAAAAACCTCTTTGACCTCGGCCGTGGCAACTTCTTACTCAACACGTCTCTGGAGGCAAGGGAAACAAAAGCAAAAATGAACTATTGGGACCTCATCAAAATAAAAACTTGTGCACAGCAAAGGAAACAATCAGCAAAACTAAAAGGCAACTGACAGAATGGGTAAGATGTTTGCAAATGACATATCAGATAAAGAGTTAGTATCCAAAATCTACCAAGAACTTATCAAACTGAACACCCAAAAGACAAATAATCCAGTGAAGAAATGTGCAAAAGACATGAATAGACACTTCTCCAAAGAAGACATGCAGATGGCCAACTGACACATGAAAAAATGCTCAACATCACTCAGCATCAGGGAAATACAAATCAAAACCACAATGAGATACCACCTCACACCGGTCAGAATAGCTAACATTAATAATTCATGCAACAACAGATGTTGGCAAGGATGCAGAGAAAGAGGATCTCTTTTGCATTGTGGGTGGGAATGCAAGCTGGTGCAGCCACTCTGGAATATAGTATGGAGGTTCCTCAAAAAACTAAAAATAGAACTACCCTACAACCCAGCAATTGCACTACTAGGCATTTATCCAATGGATACAGGTGTGCTGTTTCCAAGGGACACATGCACCCCCATATTTTTAGGAGCACTATCAACAATAGCCGAAGTATGGAAAAAGCCCACATGTCTATCAATGGATGAATGGATAAAGAAGATGTGATATATATATATATATATATATATATATATATATATATATATATACACAATGGAGTATTCCTCAGCAATCAAAAATAATTAAATCTTACCATTTGCAACTACGTGGTTAGAACTAAAGGGTATTATGCTAAGCAAAATTAGTCAGAGAAAGACAAATATCATATGACTTCACTCATATGAGGACTTTAAGAGACAAAACAGGTGAACATAAGGAAATGGAAGCAAAAATAATATAAAAACAGGGAGGGGGACAAAACATAAGAGACTCTTAAATATGGAGAACAAACAGAGGGTTACTGGAGGGTTTGTGGGAGGGGGGATGGGCTAAATGGGTAAGGGGCATTAAGGAATCTACTCCTGAGATCACTGTTGTACAATGTGCTAACTAATTTGGATGTAAATTAAAAAATAAAATTAAAAATAAGTAAGTAAATAAATAAATAGTAATTGCCAAGTGACAATAAAATTATATGAGACAATATTGCATAGTGGTTAAGGAGTTAGTTTTCCCAATAAGTTGGGCTAGATTGATGTAAGAAGAATCAAAGGACCTGAGATTTCTCTGGTCTATTCTGGAAGGCCCAACCCCAATCACACATCCACTTCATCCCTGCCTAGGAATATACTTCGTTTCATAAAGCATATCACCATATTGGAACATTCAGGAAACAGATTAAGTTATGTTCCATCAGTCTCTCAAAACTACTAAGCTGTTTTATAGTTCAGTTTCAATCTAATCCTCTAGAATTTATATTTTAATTCCATTCATGCCCACATTCTGTACACAGTCCCCCGGACTTTCTGATGAGTAGAACATACAATTGTTTTTATATGAACAAAAAATGTGACTTGAAAAGTCTCCTTCTGGATTAAATAATCTTAGAGAAATCCAGTGTTTGGACTGATAGTTACAGGAGTTTAAATCTAGACACACACTACCTGGGGGACATTTGAGCACATTTCTCAATCTCTGTTTATTTTATTTGCTTACTTCTTAAATGAGAATAATAATATCTATAGTTTAGGATATGAATTAAATTATTTCAAGATACTAGTTTACAAAACTCATTTTTAAAAGTGCAAACATTTATATTTTGTATGCATC
The DNA here is from genome assembly GCF_027475565.1 of Acinonyx jubatus. NCBI lineage: Eukaryota > Metazoa > Chordata > Mammalia > Carnivora > Felidae > Acinonyx > Acinonyx jubatus. The sequence goes on along the minus strand of NC_069385.1, from coordinate 89,292,880 downwards.
AGGGGAAAACATTTCTATTTTAAAAGACTACTTTTAAAGGTTTATGAATCCTTTTAGAGAAAACAGAAATGGAAGATCATTCTGGGTCAGTTAAGTATTTGAAAAGATTTAGGGTATGCAAATGCAGATTGTTTTTTTGCTGAATTTAGGAACTGGAGCTAGAACTGAGTTGAATTGTTCTGAAAAGTGATCCCAGTACCATTAGGTAGGGAAAGGAGCAATAAGAGAGAAATAGAGAATGAAAATAGGGCTAAAGAGCTGGCCTTATTCTAGAAAAGTTGAAACTGTCATTATGAACGATTGCCCCAGTAGTAGAGTAGTCAAAAAACTTTAAAGAACAGAGATGTGTAATGTGGGATTCTTTTTTCTGTTATGAAGATTAGTAAATATAAACCTTTTCCAGTGTTCTTGTATTTTATTTTATTTATTGTTTCATCATGATAAGTGTAATCTTTAATCCCCATCATCTATTTCACCCATCCCCCCACCCACCAAGCCCTCTGGTAACCATCAGTTTGTTCTCTATAGTTAAGAGTCTGTTTCATGGTTTCTCTCTCTCTCTCTCTCTCTCTCTCTCTCTCTCTCTCTCTCTCTCTCTCTTTTCCTTTGCTCTTTGGTTTCTTAAATTCCATATATGAGTGAGATCATATGGTGTTTGTCTCTCTCTGCCTGATTTATTTCACTTAGCATTATGACTTCTAGCCCTATCTACGTTGTTAAATATGGCAAGAATTCTTTTTTTTTAATTTGAGAGAGAGAGAGAGCAGGGTAGAAGGGCAGAGGGAGAGAAAGAATCTTAACCAGACTCCATGCTCAGTACAGATCCTGAAACGCAGCTCGTTTCTAAAACCCTGGGATCATGATGTGAGCCTAAATCAAGAGTCGGCTACTCAACTGACTGAGCCAACCAACCAGGCGCACCAAGATTTCATTATTTTTTATGCCTGGATACTATTCTGTTGTGTATATATACCCCTTCTTTGTACATTCATCTATCCATGGACACTTGGGCTGCTTCCATAGTTTGGCTAATGCTGCAGTAAACACAGGGGTGCATGTATCCCTTTGAATAAGTGTTTTTGTGTATTTGGGGCAAATAGCCAGTAGTACAATTACTATATCGTAGGGTGGATCAATTTTTAACTTTTTGAGGAGCCTCCATAGCATCTTCCACAATGGCTGCACAGTTTGCATTCCCACCCACAGTGCATGAAGTTTCCTTTCTCTCCACAACTTCACCAACACTTGTGGTTTCTGGTATGTTTGATGTCAACCATTCTGGCAGGTGTGATATATCTTATGGTGGTTTTGAATGACATTTCTCTGATTATTAGTGATGTTGAACATCTTTTCATGTGTCTGTTGGTCATCTGAATGTCTTCTTTGGACAAATGTCTGTTTGCGTCTTCTGCCCATTTTTAAATTGGGTTATTTGTTTTTTGGGTGTTGAGTTGTATCAGGTCTTTATATATTTTGTACACTTACCCTTTATTGGATATGTCATTTGCAAAAATATTCTCCCATTCCATAGGTTTCCTTTTAGTTTTGTTGATTGTTTCCTTTGTCAAGCAAAAGCTTTTTTTTTTTTTAATTTTTATGTAGTCCCCATAGTTTGCTTTTGCTTTTATTTCCCTTGCCTAAGGAGACATATCTAGAAAAATGTTGCTATGGCCAATATCAGAGAAATTACTGCCTATGCTGTCTTTTAGAATTTTTATGGTTTTAGGTCTCAGATTTAGGTCCTTAATCCATTTTGAGTTTATTTTTTTGTATTGTGTAAGAAAGTGGTCCAGTTTCATTCTTTTGCATCTAGTTGACCATTTTTCCCAACAGTTGAAGGAGCTGGGTTTTTTTCCCTTTTATATTCATTCCTCATTTGTTGAAGATTAATTGACCAGAGACTTGTGGGTTCATTTCTAGGTTTTTTATTCTCTCCTATTGATCTATGTGTCTATTTTTGCACTAGTTCCATAGTGTTTTGATTACTACAGCTTTGTAATGTAACTTGAAATCTGGAATTATGATATTTCCAGTTTTGTTTGTCTTTTTCAAGATTGCTTTGGCTATTGAGGATCTTTTGTGGTTCTACAAATATTTTAGGATTGTTTCAAAAAATTTTTTTAATGTTTTTATTTATTTTTGAGACAGAGAGAGGCAGAGCATGAGCAGGGGAGGGGCAGAGAGAGGGGGAGACACAGAATACGAAGCAGGCTCCAGGCTCCGAGCTGTTGGCACAGAGCCCGACGCGGGGCTTGAACTCACGGAGTGTGAGATCATGACCTGATCTGAAGTCAGAGGCTCAACCAACTGAACCACCCAGGCGCCCCTAGGATTGTTTGTTCTAGTTCTGTGAGAAATGCTGTAGTATTTTTACAAGGATTTCACTAAATGTGTAGACTGCTTTGGGTAGTATAGACATTTTAACAGTATTTATTCTTCCAGTACATGAGTATAGTCTATGGACTGTCTTTCCCTTTGCGTTAACTTCAATTTCTTTCATCAGTGTTTTATAGTTTAAAGAGTACAATTCTTTCACCTCTTTGGTTAAATTCATTCCTTCATATTTCAGTGGTTTTTGGTGCAACTGTAAATGGTAGTGTTTTAATATCTCTTTCTGCTGTTTCCTTATTGTTGTATAGAAATTTAACACATTTGTGTACATTGATTTTTTTTCCTGCATCTTTACTGAATTCATGTATCAGTTCTGGTATTTTTTCAGTGGAATCTTTCAGATTTTCTAAATATAGTATCATGTCATCTGTAAATAGTGAGAGTTTTACCTCTTCCTTACCAATTTTGAAGACTTTTATTTCTTTATGATGTCTAATTTCTTAGGCTAGGACTTCCAATACTATGTTGAATAAAAATGGTGACAGTGGCCATCCCTGTCTTATTCCTGATCTTAGGGGAAAATATGTCAGTTTTTACCCATTGAATATGATGTTGTCTGTGAGTTTTTCATATATGGCCTTTATTATGTTGAGGTATATTCCCTCTAGACCAGTGATCCTATATTTTTAAGTACAATTAATATTTAGAGGATACAGATGTGGGTGGTTTGGGGACTCACCTATGGGACTGATAAAGAAGAAAATGTTGTCACAGTTGGGGTCAAATTTAAGCTTAATGTAAAGGAAGAGCAATAAGTTAGACCAAAGAATCACAAACTGGTAGAAAATTAGAGCCAAGAGGACAATGAGAATGAAAGTTCTCTAAGTAGTTTTTGACATCTTGGGAAAAGAATGTGAAGTGCTACAAGTTCATGTTTACCCCATCTAATATTTGTGATATTATAATACATTAATGAAATATATATTAATAATATTCATAAATTTTTGTTTATACTTCCTGCCCGGATGGTTCATTTTCCAGTAAAGATTATAAGACAGGAAAGAAAATCTAGACAATTAACATATAAGGACTTTTACCTAATTCTGAAAAAAAAAGCACAATACATCTGATATTAAAGTAAAGGATTTCCTGAACCTCTTATCAAGATCTAGTGTTATCTTTCAGGCCACCCTCTGTCCTTCAGCTACTTTTTGAATCCCAGTCAGAATGTGATCTCCAAAGTCTTGTAGAATATATTGATTCCTATTCTCTTCCAGGATAGATAAAACCTTCTGTTGCCATTAGGATATGGTCCCTTAGGGGTGCCTGGGTGGCTCAGTCGGTTGGGCGTCCGACTTCGGCTCAGGCCATGATCTCGCAATCCGTGAGTTCGAGCCCCGCGTCGGGCTCTGTGCTGACAGCTCAGAGCCTGGAGCCTGTTTCAGATTCTGTGTCTCCCTCTCTCTCTGACCCTCCCCCATTCATGCTCTGTCTCTCTCTGTCTCAAAAATAAATAAACGTTAAAAAAAAAATTAAAAAAAAAAGAATATGGTCCCTTAACATATAACTCAGTTTTGCTGAAAGTAAGCAGTCTTTGTTTCTTTCCACATCCAGTCTAATAGAGATTTTGTGTGTTGATCTTTAAAATGATGGTTTTATTTCTTTGAATCTCTGCTGGGCTTCAGTTGTTTGATTTGTTCTCAGATGATTTATGTATTTTCCATGTACAAGTGCTTAGAGGCTAAGATAAATAGGGGTATTTTTATAGTAAAATATGAAAAATAGTTCAAGGCTTGAAAAAGCAAAGCTTATTAAGGGCTCAAAATTAAAATGAATGCTTTCTCTTTTGTGCTATTTTTGCAAGGGACAAAATAAGACATGTAAAGAGAAGCTTTCTGATAAATACATTAATTTTTGTTCCCTTTCCACAACACATCAATGTCTAAGATAAATATTAAGTCATTTGCTGTAAGATATCTGGACATTTTAAAACAGAATAATCCTGAAAGTTGTAACCCTCAAACTGAGGTACATGAATCCTGGGATACTCAGGCTTCAATTCTTTAAGTGCTGGAGATAAATGTATCAATATGCCAATGTGACAAATATACATAGACTTTCTTATGGCGTTTCTTCTTCATGAAGAAAGGTCAGATTTCCATGAATCCACTGATATGTTAACCCATTTTTATATGGTTATTATCATTATGTTATAAACAAATTTTCATACATTGCTTAATTCAGTTCTTTGAACAATTTTGAGGTCATGGATTGATATTTTAATGCTCTAGTGGGGCATCTTCCTGCCCATGCTGTGTGGAGAAGGCATCCTCACACGTCACATACTATTGAAAAGAATAGAGGAGAGCTTGAGTGGCTCAATTAGGTAAGTGTCTGACTTCCGCTCAGGTCATGATCTCACTGTCTGTGGGTTTGAGCCCTGCATTGGGCTCTGTGCTGACAGTTCAGAGCCTGCAGCCTGCTTCAGATTCTGTCTTGGGCTCTCTCTGCCCCTCCCCTACTTGTGCTCTGCCTCTGTCTCTAAGATAAAAAAAATATTAAAAAAAATTTAAAGCATAGATAAGGTCTATTTTCCTAAAACTCACTTTTGAATACATTATAAGATAGTAAAGTGTTGCTGACATTTTCAATCTTATCAGCTTTGTAGCTATATGTTAATATTTCATAAAGCTTAAGTTACCCCTAAAGTTCTTAATGTTGATTATGCTCATGAAGATTAATTACTATTTACGGAGGTTACATGCGTGTTTAATTCTGTATATACAGATTATATGTGACATAAAAATCACAGTTAAAAGAATTCAGGGTAAAGTATTCTTATTTGTAACAAGTTAAAGAAAAATACTAACACTCTTGGCTCAACTATTAACAGCTGAAGTCTTGACAAAATGAGCATAGTGGTGGAGAAGTGTTCTGGAAAGGACTGAGGTCAAACATGAGTTGCTGATTCACCTTATTACTCTCAGTAATAGACACGACTTCTAATGTTGGTTCACAACCTGTATGAAGATGATTAAAATAAGCATTCAGGCAATCAGCACCAGTTTTGATGAGGTATGCAGGGGCAATGGATAGAAGGGGAAAAGGACAGCCTCATTGTTGGGCCCTGGTGAACATGGATACAAAAGAGGTGAGTGGAAAAAAAAAAGCCAGTGAAAGTATCTGAAGGGAAGCCAGAGATGTCGGAGAAAAACAGAAGTGAATATTTTAAGGAAGTAAATGAATGGGAGATTTTGGAGAAGAGAGTACAAACACCATGATGGAGAGGGTGATCTCTATTGAGTGGTGAGAGCAGAAGCTAGAACGTAGTGAACTAAGGTATAAATGGAGGGTGAGGAAATGGATATGGAGCTGATTAATCATTTTTAAGTCTCTTCTTAGTCTGACAAAGAGGTCACCAAATGGAGAGAATGTGATTTAGGGAAAAATTTGTTTTTAATGTATAATGTTGAATACTAAAAATTTTTAAATATTGAAAAGACTTTGTTGAATGCATGTATTTGGGATAAAAATCTAGTAAGATAAATGTTGATAATGAAGGAAAAATCTTGATTGATGGAGCCAGGTATTGGAAATGTGGGTAGGATAGAAATCAAAGCCCATGTGCAGAGATTACTGTGCAGAGGAGAAGGCATACCACTTCTTCCACTGATAAGGGAAGGAAGCGGGAAGGTGAATAAATGAATGGCTATTCATTTTGTAAACATCAGGGAAGACAGTACAGAAACCTATTGGTTTTACTGTCTTAATGAAGTAGAAAACAAATTTGGCCTGAGGATGAGACAGCAGCTTTGCAGGTAGGGAGTTTGAAATTCAAAGTCAGGAAGAGTCACTTAAGGCAATGAAGAAAGAATCTGTCTAAGAGATTTTTTGACGATTCTTGGGTAGTGTTAAGGTTCCGTATGAAATGAGAGAAAAGGAATTTATATTGATTTCAATATGCAGTGCTGGGACATTTTCTCCAGGCACACTCAGTGGCTAAGGTGAAGGAGTGGCTTAATCCTGTGGTTACAACAGTTCAAAGCAGTTACTATGGAATAATAATGAGGTAAAAGTATTTAGAGTGGGGACAAGGGGATTGCATGTTTCATGGTTGGGTGACAGTATAATTTATCATCCCAACTAAGACATATTTAAGAGTGGAAGAAGACAAACAAACAGGATGCCAGAAAACAAGAATAAACTGAATCTGCCTCCAGATAAACCAGGATAAATGCTCATCATGCTCATAGTGATTAAAACTAATTTTTTAAAAGACCATTTAGGTTGGGGTAAATTTCTAGTAAATGGCATAAATATGGTTGAGGTTGGAGAAAAGTTATATTATAAGTAAGAGACCGAAAATCCTGGAAGTGTACAAATACCACAGCCTAAAAAATGTGCTATATTGTGGTGTCTGGGTATCTTGGTGGATTAAGCACCCAACTTTTGACCTCAGCTTAGGTCATGAACTCATGGCTGTGAAAGATTGAGCCCCACCTCTGCTTCTTTGCCTAGTGTGGAGCCTGCTTAAGATTCTCTCTCTCCATCTGCCCTCATCGCCCATCTCAATCTCTCTCACTGTCAAGAAAGAAAAATGAAAGAAAAGAAAAAAAGGCTGTAAAATTTTAGATTTCAGAAGTTTAATGGATACTGTGACTCTGGTTAATGAAACAGTTTAGTAATGCAAGAGTACAGAAGGTGAAAAGTTCACTGGGGTTCAGAAAGTCACTGGTCCAAAGTTAAGGTGTGAATGTTTATTTTCCCACACACTCTAAAATTGTCCAGGAAGATAGTGGAATTAATGGTGGAGAGAAAGTTTCTAAGCCAGAGGCCAGAATCCTCAAGGAATGTGAAGGAATGAGCTTATGGGAGGTCAGTCAGTAACAAGAATGAGGTCTGGGTGACATGAGATTCAATAAAGACAGTTTTATAAGAGGGCACAAGAGGTTTGGTAATAGCTATTAAGAAAATGAATACATTAGTCATTGCTTCATGTCATTAAGTATTTGAATCACCCTTGATCTATGCTCATCTCCAAACTTCGATTATAGTTTTAATTCCAATGCCTACAGGGAGAGACTTCACTGTGCTAACAAGATTGTCAAGTTGTACACATCAGTTATAATCCTAATTTTAAATTGGTAACTTGGATTTCTTATTCACATTTGATTTTGATTAACAAAAATTCATCCATAAAGGGCAATCTATGCTTTCTCTGATGGTGAAAACACAATTTGTTGCCCACAAGAGTCAGACTTTATACAAGGGAGAATATACTAAGTTACTTGAAAAAGCTTGAGGCTTCTTTAACATTCTTTACCATGAGATGCTATTTTCCTTTTTGTTTTTATTTTCATTTTCACCTTTTTTGAGAGGGGGCAGAGGCAGAAGGGCAGAAGAAAAGAGAAAAAGAGAGCAAGAGAGAGAGCCAGAGTGAGAGCGAGAGCGAGAGCGAGAGAGAGAGAGAGAGAGAGAGAGAGAGAGGGGGAATCTTAGGCAGGCGCCCCACTGACTATTTTCCATACACAAATTTTAAATATCAATAGAAGGTAAAACTGAAGGGAAAATGTATTCACATCTTCTTTTCTAACATCATAAATACTTGATATCTTCATTCTTTTCTCTGGTTTTCATGCTCAAAAAAATTCATTGCACATATACCTAAGTTTTATATTTCATTCCATTTATCATTGCTGAAAGTAGTTACTAGCACTTATAAAATGTCTTAGTATATCCCTAATAAGTCTTTAACATGAGAAAATTGAACAATAAAGGGCTATTTGCCACTTTCCATATATGTATGTGTATATATACACACACACACTTACTACACTAAAATCATAGCTCCCAGTGGGTAGTAACGTTTTTGAAAACTTAGGGAATTTTCCTGGTCCCCAAATGTTATCACTGAACAACCTGCAAATAGAGTGAGTTTTTGTAATTCATTAGTATAACCAAGACTTTGAAATGATTTTTTAAGATTTTTGAAATTATAACATGTTACAGCAGACAAAAAGTAACAAAAATACTACTTTAACATTTAGTGAACATATTGTTTAAACAATTGCTCTAGCAATTGTTGCATTAATAACAGTTTAACTATGTAAGTTATATTGATACTTAGTATGGTTACTGAGTAAATTTCTCCCTGGCCCTTCCATTTTCTCCTGAGGTTGGCTTATTCATGAGAGTTTTGGCTTTTTTCTTTCTCCTCTTTTCACTCTGAAGTCTCTCTTGGTAGAGTTGAAAATTAATTTATTTTTTTTTCAATTCTTCTTCTGGGAATACTATCAAGCTTCCAAATTTCATCACACTTATGTGGTCCCTCTAAACTCATTTCACAAACCATAGCAATCTGTAAGCTTCCTCAAATGTAGTCAACCACATGATTAACAATTTATAAAGATGGTACTATATAATCTTAAAGATAAAAGTAAGCTAGCTTTAAATTGTACATTCACCAAATGTTGCTAAACATTTCTTTCAATCACGTGGCACAAATCTGCTAAATATTTTACACGTATGAATAGAGAATGTTCCGGGAAGCTTCACCTTCAAGTAATGGGCGTGGGAAGTTTTGTATGAAAACGTTCAGAGCTTCCTTAATCATGGAAAAATACAGAACCCAAAACACAGTTCAGGAAGCATAGGTTCAAACCAGTCTGTTCTTTTATGTTAATGAGAACTTGCAGCTGTCTGTTTGCTGATCCTTTAAATTACTATGCTTAGTTTAAAAGAGAGCATAACCTTCCCCGTAAAAGCAAACATGCTCGATTTTTGACAGTACAAAAACGTGAAAGAGATGAGAAAGGAGATTTTTGTAAAAATGGTAGTTCCTAAAAGGAGCCAGCCCAGAGGAAAAAGAAAACTTTGAATACATTCTACATTGTAATTTAGATATGCCTTTTATTTTATTCAACTGTTTTTCTAGCTTCAGACCCTACAAAGCTTTCAGTCTTAATTTTCTCCTGTTTCCTTTTTTTTTTTTTTCCTTCAAACTCTGGATACCTCTGTATTGGATTTAAAAGATATGCTATGTATGAATAAGCAAAATAATGTGGATTTTATTATTTCTTTTATAAATTTGATTAATTAATGGTTCTTAGAGTATAATATCACCTGGGCAATGCAAATTCTAGGCATCACACCAGGCATAATGAATCAGAAAGTCTGGGTGTTGGGCCCAGAAATCTATGCTTTAACCAGCCTTCCATGTGATCCTGATGTTTGCTAAAGTTGAAAAAGAACTGTGTGAAGGAATATAAAAGTTATTTGTATTTTAGCATATAGATTTCTTTTTTTAATGTGTATTTATTTATTTTGAGAGAGAGAGAGAGAGAGAGAGAGAGCATGAGCAGTAGAGAGGCTGAGAAGGAGAGAGAGAGAATCTCAAGCAAGCTCTGCTCTGTAAGCACAAAGCCCAATCCCGGGTTTGAGCCCACAAATTCGAGTTAAAATCAAGATCATGACCTGAGCTAAAATCAAGAGTTGGACGCTTAACTGACTGAGCCACGTAGGCACTGCTTGATTTCTTTTATGTTAGAAATTACAATAAATTGATAACCGTTTGTTATCATTGGGAATATAAATATTATAAGAAAAAAATCATTTCCTTTCTTTACCATTAGAATTTTCCAACACAGTTCAATTTTTATTTCTATTTCCTCAGGACTTATCTGTACATTGGCATATGGACCCATTTTCTTTTTTACATTTTTATAGTACCCTACAAATATAAAATACAAGTAAAAATTATTTTTTAAAGACAAGAATTGAATCCAGCTTTTCACAGGGCATTTATTCATTTTAGCAGTCCCATTTTCTACATTTGTAAGTGCTTGCTTTGTGGCAGAAACTGAGTTGAGTCCTTGGGTAAGGAAAATTAATGATAAGTGAGACCTAATTCTTTATGCCATGATACTCCAAAATCTACTTGAGGAGAGAAATGTAGAAACTACTATAGTTGTTCAGAATTGGGAGGGATAGGCTCTAGTCTTAGGCTCTTTTATCCATAAAAATCTACATTAAAAATTAACATAGTTTTATTCATCATTTTCCACAAAAGAATTTGAGTTCTGTGATACATAAATATTAATAAAATAAAATGTCAGTACAACAGACTGGATGATAAGCAAAAACATCAACCATGTAGACTCATTGATTTTTCATTCTTTCAAGAAACATTCCTTAAGAACCCACTTTGTGTCAGGCACTATGCCACACACTGAGGATTCATAGAATGGAATATTCTATGGAATATGGTATTAAGGTATTAAGGTATTGTCTGTCCGTCTGTCTGTCTAGTAGGAATGATGGATAACTAAGTCAATTTAAAATAGTGATTTCTTGGGACACCTAGGTGGTTCAGTAGACTAAACATCCTACTTTGGCTCAGATAATGATCTCCTGGTTGTGATGTATAAAAGAAAATACATGTAGGAAACATGGACTATGTCCTTGGTAGCTGTTTGACATTAAGATTTAGCTCATGTAGCCATTTCAGTATGATACTATTACTTGAAGCATAGGATCTGAAGTCAGGATACCAGGAAGTAAGTCCAAGCTCCACAATCAATAGGCTATATTATTTGAGCAAATCTTTCCGAGTTTCAGCTTTCTAATTTGTAAAGTGGGTTGAAATATGTTTTTTTCAAAAAAAATGTTTGAGAGGAATAAATGAAATAATGCATAGAAGCACATACCAATAAATGCAAACATATGAAGAAATCAATAAAAGTTAATGATTATTATTATTGATGGCCTCTGGTAAATGTAGATTTTGGAAAAATTTATTTAGTTTTCTGTGTCTCAGTTTGTATAAAGAAAGTTTTGTACTATCCATCATCAGGCAGCTTCTGAAATGCCTCACAATAACAGCTTCCTGGTGTTCAGGTGTTTCTGTAATTCCATGCCCTTGTGCATGGGCTGGATCTAATGTCTTGCTCATAGCTAGTAGAAGATGGCAAAAGTGGAGGGATATTACTTCCAAAATTAGGTTACATTAGTCTGTGACTTACGTCTTTCCCACACTGTCATGACTCTGGTTTGCTTACTCTGATGAAGCCACTTGCCATATTGTGAGCTGTCCAAGGGAGAGGTCCATGTGGAACGAAGCTCAGGAAAGCCTCCGAGGAACTGAAGTTCTCTGTCCAATAGCCAGTGAGGAACTGAATCCTGCCAAGTTCCATATAAGTATCCTTGGAAGCTGATTTTCCCCATAGTCGTAAGAAGCTTTTAGTCCCAGGTAACACCTTACTTGTCGCATAGTAAAAGTCTCTGCTTTAAGTCCTACTTGGATTACTGACCCACAAACATGGTGAGACACTAAATAATGTTGTTTTAAACCAGTAAATTGTGGGGCATTTGTTACACAGCAATGGATAATCCTTTCCAACTCTAATGTTTTATGAAATTAATGGTGAGAAATAATCCTTTCAAATTTATCTTTTCTAAATTATATGTATTTGTGTCTTGTAAAAAATGTTCATTGAAAGACAGGAATTTACCTAAGAGTTTATTACACAGGTATTTACAGTAAAACTTTAGATTGTAACTTGTTCTGTGATTGTTCCACAAGATGAGCAAACATTTCTAATAAATTTTAACTTGATAAATGAGTGATGTCTTGCAATACAATTAGTATGTGATTCCAAATGTCACACAATCACAACTAAGCCAATGGTTCTTGAAATTCTCTTTGATATGTGAGTGCTTTGGATTACAAGCTTGTTTCTGGAACAAATTATGCTTACAAATCAAGGTTTTACTGTATATACATTTATTAAAAATTTTGGGAGTTAGTTACTTCCCATGTTAGCTTTTGGGAGACAAGGCATTTACAATTATAACAAGTACTTCCAGTTACTTCATTGAAAATAATATTCTCTCTTTTATTTGCTCATTGATCTTTGTTAATATAGCATTCCAGCACCTATATTTAAGTTATTCTGGGAATAAATCTCTAGTTCATTCTTCTGAAAGAATGTTGTAAAATTCCAAAAGAAATTTAAATTAATTTACACTTATGTTAATTATAAAAAGAGAGAAAATAAAAATTCAAAATGAAAGAGGTAAAATTTAAGGTGTTTAGTGGAAGTTTTAGATTATTTGAGTAACAATTTAAACTATCTTCACAGTCATTTTATTTCAAAATATATTCTCCCTACTTAATATAGAAAATTCTTAAATACATATTATTATTAATTTTAATGATTTGTTATCTCTAAGTCACAAATTATTTAATTAATAGCAATATAAATGTAATCTTTTAGTGACTTAAAAACATACACATAAATGTGTATTTAATGGATTTTTAAATTTTTGTAAGTAAATGAATTAGCTTCAAACACTAGAAAATGGCCTATTCTACAATTTTGTTCCAAGAAAAGATCCTTCCAAATTCACAATTTTGGGTGAATTCCAATATTATACTAAGTGGAACATATTAATAAACCATTTGGCAAAGAGGAACAAAGAATTCAATGCTTTAGTATGCTTAATACTGCTCCTTTTTGGCCATCCTAACTTAAGGGAAGAAGTTTCAATGGGAATTGTTTAATAATTTAGTGAAAGATAGAGGTATTTTGGAAAGAACACTCAGAAACAGAGCATTTAGTGGCCAGTAAGGAATATGGGGATGAGAATAGCTTGCAGAATGGATACCATAAATAAGAAATAAGAAATATTTCTGGACTTTCTCTTAAAACTGAATAAATGGAAATTCATGTTGTGTCAGAATTAAGTTGATTTATTTTTCAATAGGAAAGTTAAAGAGTCAAAAATAAATGAGCTCAGCCTTCTGCAGTGCCTAATACATCATGAAAAGTTACTTCTTTCATACATACTAGGTGACTACTCCTATTGTGGTTGATTTAAAGACACGTAAACTGCTAAACAACACTTTAGGCAGAACTGTTTATTCTAATTGCTAAATCTACCAAGTATAAACATCAGAAGCAGTTAAGAACTTGGCTACATGATAAGCCAAATTAGATCTTTTCCGGCCAACTAAACTTACTTTGTGCCCAGAATTATGCCAATGGTTTTGCTCCATTGATCTAATTAATCAGATGCAGATATTTGCCAAATCGGTAATAGTCTCTCGTCCTCTCTCTCTCTCTCTCTCTCTCTATATATATATATATCCTCAGAGTGTCCCCCTTAAAATTTCTTGCAGGGATGGTTTAGTGGTCACAAACTAATATATATATATATATATATATATATATATATATATATATATAAGCTTGTACTTATATGTATGTATAAGCTAATATATATATATGTATAAGCTTGTAGTAGAACAGAAAGCCAGTCATCCCAAAAGATTTATACAGCATGGGAAGTATCCTTAGGTCAGAGATATCCTTATTCAGTTAGAATGAGGTAATTTCACTGCCCAATATTTAGTGAGCATCTGAGGAAAGGTGTAGGAGTCCTGTAGCCTAATGTAGCACTTTAGTCCTTGTACTGAATTATATGATAATTGGATTGTATGGGCTTTCCTGAAAGCCAAACTACCTTTGGTTACATTGCTTATATGAAATGATGTATTTGGGTTCCAAATAACTGACTCTGAATAAATAAATAAACAGGATTTGGAGCAGAATCTGTTTGTAAGTTGGGACCTGCCTGCAATTGCCAAATATTCCCTTGCTTTGAGCTTTGTGAGTGCAGCCATGGGCAGACAATCACATTATGGTTCCCCTGGGACCTGCTGTGAGAGTACATGCATTCTCCTATCTCACTGTGGTTGAGGAACCTGGTTGCTAGACAGAGTCTGGCTCAATAAAGTCTTAAAATATAAGATAATCTGTAGGTTGAAAGCTATAATATTTTCAATCTTCTAAAAGAGATAATGAATTCTGAGTTGCTAATCTCCCTGCAGGTTAAATACCAGTATTTTTTTCCCCTTGAATATGATCAAGTATTAAAAAAAAAAAAAAAAAAACAAACTTGCAGTTCAACTTGTCTTTCTCATCTGAACAAATTAAAAAGGAGTTTTGAGTAAGTCAATGACAGATATGTTCTCTGGAATAAAATGCATTCTTTCAGTGAGCATGAGTGTTAGGTGCCTGTGACCTGTTGGAGCTGTCAAACTGAATGAATCCCAAATAAAATTATATACACAAAGTAAATATACAAATATGTGAAACAAATATGTCAAAGTGTATATTTCTGGGGACACCTGATTTGGTTTTTCTGGTTAAATTGGCTGATCAGGAGCTAAGCCTCTGGTTAAGCCATTTACTTCCTTTTTCTTCTACATGTTCTCAAATACTTACAACTGAGCCTTTTCACCAGAATAAGACAGGTGGATTTATTTTCCACTGGGCTACTAGTAAGGAGCTATTTATGCCATTTACCTTCTTGAGCACTGCATATGGGGAAGTACATGGAGCATTGATTGACTATGGGGTATAATCGTCTCTCAAGTAGGTCAATTCTGGCACAATCATTTTCTCCGATTAGAAATCAATACACTTTTCTAGACTGCTGTCTCTATTCTTACACAGTAATGTATCAACAGCAGGGTTTCCATCATTTATTCATCACTCATTTTCTTACCCTAAAATCAACAATTTATTGAGACTACAATGTACAAAGGCATATCAAAGGGTTCCTCATCTCTCTAAACCAGATCTATTCCCAAAATTGGCAGCTCAGACATATCTCCCCTAAAACAAACAAGAATGCTGGCTACAAAGAATCAGAGAAAATGATATTACTGTAAATCTTCTGCCATAATAAGATGAAGGAGACTGTACCTTGAGAAAGATTAGTGTTATTTTCTGGGTCAGAACATTTCTTGAAGATAACTTTGGGATCTACTTTATAAACTTGTGCTTTTTTTTTTTCCTCCAGAAAGGGTCACAGTAGAGAGTAAGAAGTAGATTCCCCTTTGCTTGCAAATGCCAGTAATTACTAACCAAATACATGTAACTCACTTTGCTTCACAGTAGGGCCCAGATCCAATTTAAGGATAAGGTTTATAAAGCTCCCTCTGTGATGGATGTCACTATTCAAATATTGCCCAGATATTAATGTTAGTGGCTAGAAAGTTGTGTCAGCTTTGCATTTACATTATTTGATTAAAAAGCAGTGGGCACCTGGGTGGCTTAGTTGGTTAAGCCCCGACTTCAGCTCAGGTCATGATCTCAAAGTTCGTGGGTTCAAGCCCTGCACTGGGCTCTGTGATGACAGCTCAGATTCAGACTGTTTCAGATTATCTGTCTCCTTCTCCCTCTGCCCTTCCCTGCTCACACTCTGTCTGTCTCTTTCAAAAATAAATAAGCACTTAAAATTTTTTTAAGTAACTAACATATATTATGAATATACATACACATACATGTGTATGTTTTAATGTGACAAAAATAGAAGTTTTTATTTGAAGTGATTTTCTATAATACTTCCTATTTTTAAATTAATACACATTCATGCAAAAATAGATCATATCTTCCCCAAACCATTATGTACTTAAAAAAATCTACTTCTATCCAAACTACTTTTTCCACCACCTAAACACCACTCTTGGCCTCTAATTCAGATCCGGAAGGCCATACATTGAGATATAGATCACTGATAAAAACATCACCTTTCTGGGGCAAAAATGAAAGGAGGGGGTAGTTGTAACATAGGTGCATGATCACTGGAAAGAAGCAATGCCTAAGAAAAGAGCCACTTCCCTGGAAAGAAAAGTAAGCAAAATGTTTCCAGCAATTGATATAATAGAAAAAAAAATCACAAAGTCAAAAGGATTCTACACAATGACAGGAAACACATCTGCAGTGTTACAGGGAGAGATTACATTGGAGGGCTTGGCTGGCATGGGCAAAGGAGGAGAGGCCATGCAGCACGTCTAAAGAGATGCCACACTGCATGCAGTCTGAGGCACCCTACTCCGGAGGGTGACAGAGGCTAAAGCAGCTTCCCCAGGTTCCTGACCAATCATCAGATCCCACTCAGGACTGGAGGAGAGCTATGATGGAGGAGCCCTGGGTCATGTGCAAGAACCATGGTGAAGATTATGCATGGATCATGGGAATCATAAGGGGAGATTCACTGCAATTAGCAAGGGATTTCCACTACTATAACCCAGGAGTAAGAAAGTCCTTTGGGAATGTGGGAGATAGAAACACAGAAACGCTATGAATCGTCCATCATATTTTTTTATCCCAAAATGGGATGGACAAAGGCAAAGATTAGTCATTGTACTCCTAATTAGTAGACAATATTTGAAGAGAATATTGGAGATGGGGAACCATTCTAATTTATATTTACTCCTCTTTAGTAATTCAACCAAATCCTTTGCTCTTATAATGCAGTTGGACTTCTTCATATTATATCTTGGAGAACATATTATAGCCCACCATGGAAGGAGCCATCTTCCTTGGGTCTTCTCACAGAGTCAAATTCATCTTCTAAGAAGATTCACTTCATAAACCCGACACCCAGCCCCTGTTCCTTCAGACTTTGTTGGGCCTTCTTTGTGTAAGGACCTGTTCCAGGTCTCTTTCCTGACTGATGATTCCTATTGTCCATGCTCCCTGAACCTTACCAGGTTAGGGTAAGTGGCATTCATGGCAGTAAACTGTCCCTGACAAGTTATCACTGTTTCTACTGGTCTCCCCAGAATCCCTATTAGGAGAGGATGATTTTCCTCCTGCCTCAAATACCCTGGCCTCTCAGATTCTTGAACTCCCCTCTTTCACTCTTCTGATCTTCACCTTACTGCAAACATACAGTCACATAATCATATTTCAAACCAGGGGACAGAAAAGTACAACCCATGGGCAAATCCTGCATGCTCCTAGTTTTGTAAAGCCCATGAGCTAAGGATAGATTTTACATTTTTAAATAGTTATATTTGACACAATTACGTAAGTGCCAACATTCTATCTCCACTTTCCTTGTTGGCCCACAAAGTTTAAAAAGTTGCTGACCCAACTCTAGATCTTACTGCTTCCAATAACTATAGTCCCTCCATTGTCTCAATTTCAAAGAAGTCATGCTTTGGTCCCTACTCCCAAAACTTCCTGTTTACTCACTCTAGAATACTTCCTCCCCAAATCCTTACATTTCACCAAGACCACTAATCCATTGATGCTACCACCATCTCAAAGTGCCTCACTTGTCTGCCACAAGGTATATGCTTAAAGAATATTTGTTGTATTAATTATTTGAGTGAGTATATTCACCTCACATTCAAATATTCAAATCCCCTCATGAGTCCCATTGCCTAGGGATAACTTAATTGAGTCATTCTCTAGTATAAACTTTCTCATTCCTCCTTCTCTCACTCCAAAGCAACATGCCTGCCCTTATTGGCATTTCCTAGTTACAAGCAATCTGTGCCTAGAATATAATAGCTGAAAACTAAACCTATTCCTTAAATAGTGGTTATCAATTTTTGAATAAATGTTTTGAAGCAGGAACTTTAAATTTTTAATTTTTTTAATGTTCATTTATTTTTGAGAGGGTGCAAGTGGGGGAGGGGGCAGAGAGAGAGGGAGACACAGAATCCGAAGCAGGCACTGGGCTCTGAGCTGTCAGCACAAGGCCCGACGCGGGACTTGAATTCACAAACCCAACTATGAGACCATAACCTAAGCCGAAGTCAGATGCTTAATCGACTGAGCCATCCAGGTGCCCTGAACCAGGAACTTTGAAGCATAATCTTATTTGATCCTCTCAACAACGCTGCACGATAAGTATTATTCATATTTTAGAGATGAAGAAAATAAGCTTCCAAGGGGTGACTCAAATTCACATAGCTTTTAAGTGCTGTAGTTCCATCTGAGGCCTTTAGAGATCCAAATCGTATGTTGTTTCTATGAAGCCATGTGTTATACATATCAAAGAGTGACTTAAGGAGTAGAGTTAGAGAGGCCATATTAAGCTTGGAAGGTGGTTTTGTATATCATGAAGAAAGAAAGGTTAAAAGGGTCTTGCTCTATCCCTTGAATCATAGCACGTAAAAAACCTATACAGTGGTAAATTATCCAGACTCACCCACCTGGTTTTTCTGTGCCACAGCCTGAAAGTTCTTTTAAAGGCAGTATATGTGCAGGCAACTTCATCTTTTTTTTTTTTTACACACACAGATTACTATATATCAAGCTATATTCCATAACCTTGTCATTTTCTACCTGGAGAAGCATGATGTTTTGCTGGGAAGATCTTCCCACTGAACCACAGATGAGCTGCTTCCTAACTTTCTTACAAAAATAAAGAGAAGGTTGAGCCCATGGGGAAAAATGGGACTTATTATGATAATTCAACTGAGGTTAAAATTATTTTTCGTTAATAGCTTACTGAACGTTCTCACCTTCTTCTCATCAAGAACCATTAAAATAGTTCTTCCTTCTTCTCACCCTAAGGTTTTCTAATAGGACTAACCAGTTCCAATAAAGAAATTTGTATCTGAAGTAAAGTAGGCACTTCTGGTGTGTAGTTTAAAAAATAACCTATAAATTTTATTATTCATATCATTGCTCTTTTTAAGGCTCTCTCTCTTTAAACAGAAAGTTATCTGTGTACATTTCAATGTCCCCAGTGCATTATTTGTTAAGCCTCAACCCTCTTCAAGAGTGTGTAACTTTTCTACAAATGCCTGCTACATCCTGCGCCACCGACATTCTCTTGCTTTCTTGATCTTTGCCATGCCCAGTTGAGTATTTAGATACAGTGACCCACTTTCCTCACTGAGCATGCTGACATGTGTTTCTTTACAGCTCTAGGTTGCATAGTTGAATACTAATTTCCAATTTTAAAGTAAAAAGTATTTCTCTGTGGGCTCTTCCTCAGGTCTTATTCAAACAAACTTTTCCTTGTAAAATTAGAGCAACAAACCCTTTACAAACATAAAAGATGCCCTCTGCAGGCAGAGGATTGGAGGAAATCTCTCAAAGCATCTCTTTTTACATTAACATTCACTACATGCTTACTGTGCCATAAAACAACTCCAAAATAGCTCCATGAAGTAAATACTATTGTTCCCATTTGTACAAATGAAATAAGCAACCAAAGAATAAAAAGTTTGAATGTGTTACTCAAGCTCACATAGCTAATGTGTGTGAGATCAGAGATTCAAATTCAGCCAATCTGATTTCAGAGATTGTTTGACCACTAAATCATATACTATCATAGGAATATTAATCAGAGTTAAGCTTCTTTGTGAAGGTTTGTGAAGGTTTTAACTTTCCCTTGAAGTAAGCAGAGTGCCTTCCTAAAAACTGGCCTCACTAAAATATGATGTCTTTTCCCCCCACTTAGTGAACATGTATGGAGTCACCAAACACCTACAAGCTTTCAAATTCCCTGAAAAAAACTTTTGTTGCTACCCCAAGATTTTTTTCCAAATTCAAGTTAATTTTTCCATTAGCCCTATTGCCTTAACTTCTGGATTTGAAGTATGCAAAAATATAAATGTGTACTTCTCAATGAATATTTCCCCTGTTATATCTCCCAACCACAATATCTGGCATATAATAAGCACTTACTAAGTATTATTTTCATATAAAAGAAATATTTATAGAGAGATTTTCATAAAGACAAGGGACAAAGATCACTGATTTTGAGACTAGTGTGGAAGAGATTAATTCCAACCTAATGGGTGCAGTGAAAATATGTATAAATGTGTATATTTATAGCATTTGTAAATGTATATATTTAAAAATTTTAGTATTAATAAAATTAATTTATAAGTAATTGCATTCTAAGTGTTTTGTATTACATACTACACATCTTTGTGTCAGTATGAAGTCTGTCTCTCTCTGCAAAGGGATATTTTTGTTGGTGATATTGAACTGTGTGATGTTTTTAAATATTTTTTTTAATGTTTATTTTTCAGAGAAAGAGAGACAGAGTGGGAGTCGGGGAGAGGAAGACAGAGAGGGAGACAGAATTTGAAGCAGGCTCCAGGCTCCAAGCTGTCAGCACAGATCTCAATGTAAGGCTCAAACTCATGAACTGTGAGATCATGACCTGAGCCAAAGTCGGATGCTGAACTGACTGAACCATCCAGGCACCCCAAATTTTGTGATGTTTTTAACCTAAAGAGGATACTGGGGACAGAACTGAGAGGAAATTCACTTTCCACAGCAAAAAAGAAATATTTGTTCAGCATATATATAGTTCAACAACCCAGGCTTTATGCATATTGCCACAAATAAGAAATGTAGTTTTTGCAAGTTAAAAATATTTCATAATTTTAAATCATTAATTTTTAAATCATAATTTGATTAAAATGTGAATCCTGTAACTTGGAATGCAACCATCTCCTAAAAACAAACAAAAAAATTACCACCACTCCTTTTCTTTTGTCCAGGTCTTCCAAAATGCCTCAGCTCTCTTAGCTGGGCAGCATCCAATACTTATCAATTATTGATAAAAAGTACCACAGCAGTTCCTGGTGGCTCAGTTGGTTAAGCTTCCAATTCTTGATTTGGGTTCTGGTCGTGATTTCACTGTTCTTGACTTTGAGCCCTGTGTTATGTGCGGCTCTGCTCTCACAATGAGCTTGCTTGGGATTCTCTCTCCGCCCCTCCCCATGCTTTCTCTCACAAAATAAAAAAATAAAATAAAATAAAATAAAACAGTGCCACAAAGTGGATGTTCCATTGATCAGACTGAGTTTAGGGTACACACACACACACACACACACACAGGAACCTTGGGAAAATTGTTTTTATTTTGGGGAAAACATACCTAATTGTAATGTTGTTTGCTTTGCCAAGTGCCATGTCTAATCATTCTCAAAGAAATCTTTCAGCTGCTGCTAGAAAGCAGGCTTGCTTATATAGTTGCTCCTTCACTGCTGCTAGCAACAAGCCCAATTTACCTTCTCCGTACATAACTGCTGTACCTATACTTGAGATTTCTTATGAAAGAGACAGCCTGATCCCTTGTGTATTTGTGAGTGGTGTGTGTGTGTGTGTGTGTGTGTTTCCTTGACCTACTTTAACTCCTAGGGAAATCAACAACCACTTAAAACATCCAACCAATTTTTTTCTCTCCAACTTCCCTCTCCTAAGAAACAAGATTCAGCTGCAGCTTTCTGCAAAGTTCTATTATGCTTAAAGTTCACAGATGAGTGAGCAAATGCATTTCTAGAAAGAGTTAATTTGTTTTCTGGAATTTTTATGCAATATAGCACACCAAAATATTGTTCTTTTGCTGTATGCATGCGTATCTATAAGGGAAAATATTTCATCAGCTTAGATGTTTACATTCTTATATTGAGGAGCTTTAAACACACACACACACACACACAGAGGGACTGGAGATACAATGACAGTATGTTATGTCTAAGTAATAATGGGAGTATCTAGATCATATGGCTTCTTCTAACAATTCCCAAGTCCATAAAAATTACTGAAAACATCCCCCCCCCCAGATTTCCAGAGTTCTCTAATTTAGCAAATCAAGACTTAGGTAGATATATATCATTTTAGAGGGTGATTCCGATCCTCAGGCAGTCATGTTGAAATAACAAATCTAAGTTACCAGATTTAAGTAGCAAGTGAATTGACAAATCCAAATAAGGAACAGCCCATTTCTCAGGCTTCTTTAAAATATCTGTGAAAAGACATTTATTAGAGCAGGGATCATGTATTATCATCTTGTTTACCACTGTATATCTTGACCTTGAGTGTCAAATAAATATTTTTGAATAAAAGAAAAAGAAAGTAAGAAAGAAAGAAAAGAAGGAAGGAAGAAAGTAGGGAAGAAAGAGAAGGGGACCCGGATGCAGAGGGAGGACAGACGTATTAACTATTTTTGCTGTTCCTTTCATAGATGAGGTACTGGTAGACAATATGGGATGGCCACTACAGATCAAGTATTAGAATGTTCACTACAGATAACACAAGGTGTTACAGTTTGAGCTCTCCAGGATGCAACTCTTTTTATTGAGAAGTAACACCAGTGGAAGGAAAAGGGAAGAAGAAGGAATGACTCGATATGACAAGGACACTATCTGCCCAACGGGGAGCTCTAGAATAAAGGAGTGACGTCTCAGATGCAGATGGCGAGGCTCTTGGACCACGACCTTGTTCAATCATTGGTTGGCAGCCATTCCAAGAAGAATGTTACCTCAGCTTGAAAGCTGAGCCTGACCATGAACAAACTAACAGCTAGAGGCAGTTAGATAACCACTTTCCTGGAAGCTAGCATGTCCTTTCTTGAAGGGAAATCTGGAAGGCACATCTCAACATCTACATAAATTAAGAACTAGTTTCTTTCACTCTGTAAAGCAACCTATGAAAAATCAACTTCTTCCTATCAAATTGCCAGCACAAACAAAAATATGTATATATTATTTCTGTGGAAAGGAGGACTCCAGAAGAGGAATCTATGCATTCATCAGCCTCTGAACTATATTTCTCTATGTCTCTACCTTTTATTAGGGGCTTTCACAACAAATGCATTTGTGAATATTTAACATTGGAAATATGATATTGATCAAAATTTTAAAGAAAGCAGATAAATATCTATTTCTCAGAAAGAACAAGAAAGTAAGGCATTCAAATAGATATCATGTGGCAAGCCAAAAATGATTTAATATCTTTGTTTCTTCTTTTGTCTCCCTTTCTGTGGGTTTCCATGGGAATCTTTCAGAGCAACGGACTACAGCTGAATCTATATGTGCTCTAACTGAATCAGTTTCAATTAAAGAATTCCTGCATCTGCTCCTTGAGGCTCATGAAAAACAATCAACATGAATTTATTGAATGATTAATGTATACCCAGGATTATGGAAAATATCTATGAGAAATTAAAAAGCCAAGGAAACTCTTGTCTGTGCTCCCTCATGGCAATGGGAAATGAAGCTAGACTGAAAAACATGGATATATTAGTTTATTTTTTCCACACCTCTATTCATGCACTCTCTACCACCACACCAATTTGAATGACTTTCTCCAATTTCAGGAAACTTCTAGGTTTGGAGTGGGTAAAAATGAGAGGTAAAAGAATAGTATTGTAGACAGTCAACCAGCACATCATTTGGTATCTCAATCAGCCAATGCATATAAATTGAATATCTATAATTTGTCAGTCACTATGAGAGGAACCCAGGGCATAGAAAATAACAGTAGAGACCATGTCCTTCTCTTCAATTAATTCATATGTGATAATAATAATTATTGTTACTATTATTAGTCCAAAGTATTATCAAGGCAAAGAATTAAATGAAATAAGAAGTATGATAAGGAGTAAATAAGGTGGGGCCAAGAAGCTGGTAGATTTTATTTAGACTCTTCAAGGAAAAGTATTTTGAGGAGTTGCAATTAGAAATCAGATCTGATAGGAGGGACACCTGTGTGGCTCAGTCATTTAAGCATGTGACTCTTGATTTCAGCTCTTGTCATGATCTTGGGGGTTGTGAGGTGGAGTCCCACATTGGACTCTGTGCTGACAGCATGGAGCCTTCTTGGAATTCTCTCTCTCCCTCTCTCTCTCTCTGCCCCTCCCCACTGCTTGCATGTGCAAGATCTCTCTCTTTTCTCTCTCATAATAAATAAATAAACTTAAAGAAAAAAGAACTGAGATCTGATAGATGATAAAACAATCAAATGAAAATCTGGTGGGAGAATAGTCAAAAGAAAATAAACTAGAAGAAAAACTAAAACTTTCTTAAATGGAAGTAAGTTTAGTCTTTGTAGAAATATTCCATCTACTAGCAACATAATTGCAGGCAAATAAAAAATTTTAAATTTTCTAGGAGTCATATTTAAAATGTAAAAATAAAGTGAGTAAATTACATTGATATTTAATTTTGCTTTATTTTATCTAATATATACAAAATAGCTTTTGTACATGTTATTGATGAAAAAAATTAATGATATATTTACCTTACTTTGCATGTTGTCTTTGAAGTGTGGGATGTATAAACTTAAGTTACAATATGGTAAAAATGGTGATTATATTTTAAGTGATCAATGGTTACTTATTATTAATAACTACCATATTGGACAATGCGGTTCTACGATTGAAAAATACTACTATCTCTGAAAGGTATTTAAAGAAGAGAATAGATCAAGGAGTACTTGGAGGGAGAGATAATATGTAGATCAACTAGGACCTTCTAGGCAGTGGCAATAAATTAAGACCATATTCCAATTACAGTGGAAAGTCACTGGTGGCTTTTAAGCAGGACATGGACATGATATGACCACTGCTTATTTTAGTCCATTCAAGCTCCCATATCAAAATGTCACAGACTAGGTAGCTTATAAACAACAGAAATTTATTTTAGAAATAAACAGGCACAATAGAAATTTCTATTGGAAAATGCAAGTCCAACATCATGGCTCTAATATGGTTGGGTAGACTCTCCTTCAGGTTGAAAACTTCTAGTGGTACCCTCACATGGCAGAAGGGAGTAGGAAACTCTGTGGGCTATGTCTTATAAAATCACTAATTCCATTTATGAGGCCTACGGGTCCATGACCTAATCACCTCCCAAAGGCCCCATCTACTGATACCATCACCTTTAAGGATTAGAATTTTAGCATATGGATTTTGGAAGGACACAAACATTCAGACCATAGCACTGCTTCAAAGAAAATCTCTCAGGGTACCTAGGTGGCTCAGTACGTTAAGAGACCAACTTCATCTCAGGTCATGATCTCACCTTTGGTGAGTCAGACCCCACATTGGGTTCTGTGCTGACAGTTCAGAGTCTGGAGCCTGTGCCAGATTCTGTGTCTCCCTCTCTCTTTGTCCCTCCCCCTCTCACACTCTGTCTCTGTCTCTCTCTCTCTCTCCCTGTCTCTCAAAAATAAATAGACATTAAAAATAATTTTTTTAAATCTCTGTGTGTATTCTGTGGTGAAAGGGCTCTAGAGGGGCAAGAATAGATGTAGGAAAACCAATTTAAATAATTCTTTACAGAATTCATTGGGATACATCTGGTGGCATGGACAGGGTTGTGGCAGTGTACCTAAGTGGAGATAACATGGATATGGATTTTAGAAGTAAAGTCCACCAGACTGAATTGTCTCAGAGAGATAAATATCTCTGAGGGTAAATATAAAGAGGGTAAATATAAAGATAAATATCTCAGAGGGTAAATATAAAGAGAGGAATTAAGAATGACTTTTCTCCCCTTGTTTTGTTTTGTTTTGTTTTGTTTTATACTTTACTAGGGCCAGTAAGGGAGTGGTGGTAGCATACACTGAATTAGAAGGACTCCAGGTTTCCAAGGATTAAATGCAAAGTTTGAAAGGCAAATATGATTGAAAATGCTAAGTAGACAATTTGCTTAGTCGGTGTAGAATTCTGATTCTGGAGGCATCATTGTATAGATATCACTTCAGGTTAAGATACAGATGAGAAGAACTGGAGAAGGGAAGGGATGGGGTGGAGGGATATCAGCTATTACAAAATGGTGGGAATTGGCTAGGAAGCTAAAAGTAGTTTTTACAGAGAGGTGGGGCAAGAAGCTCAGTTGGAAGGCTACACAGAGATATGGGGGGCAGGTAAAGGAATGGAGACAAGTACAAATAACTTTTTCAGGGTGTGTATAAAGAGGAGCAGAGAAATGAGGAAGAAGAGAAGAATTAGAGATCAAGGAAAAAGGTGTTAATTTTTGAAGGTTGAAGACATTAAGGTATGTTTTGATATAAGTGGATAGTTCATTAACCAAAGACTGATGATTCAAGACAGAAGATGTTAATTACAGGAGGTAAATCTAGGAAGAATCTGAGACTAAACCAGCTGAATCAATTTACCAAAGATCCCAAAGTACATAGCAAAACTAATGTGCAAACCCAGATATTTCTAACACCAAGGTCCAGGCCCTCAACAAAATGTTATAGTGCTTTTTAGGGAGGAAAGCAGAATTAAACAAACAAACAAACAAAAAAAACCAAATAGCCTTTAGATACAATTGTGACACCAAGTAAGAGGATTACAATGCAATCCCCAGTTAAGAACCCAAACTAAGAAGGGAATTGTGTGAAGAAGAAGAAAAGGGATAATAGAAAAGATATTAACAACCAAATGAGACCTCCTTAACCAATGTAAAGGTAGACCTCTTTAATATGGGAATAAAGATAAATGGGGTTCGTAAATTCCTGCAAATGTGAGAATATGGTGGTCTGCATCTATCAAGAATTTGACTTTCACAAAACACTCAGTACATATACTATCACTCATCTGTTGTTGCTGTTGTTGTATATAAATTCTGTTTTTCACTCCTCAGTGAACTGATAATGATTTTAAGTTGTTACGTGGAAGCACTGCCCCCCGCTTGCATCAGGATTTTTTCTTATAAAAGTATGTTGACCTCTGGATGTATTTTTCAGAAAACCTTGATGTGTGAAACTAAGTTGATCCATTTAAGGGAAGTGTTGACAAAAACAGTGAACAGAGAAAAGACCAAATTCAAAAGAATTAGTTTTGAGATTTAATTTAAAATGTATATGGTGCTTGGGTGCCTCAGTCGGTTAAGTGTCTGACTTCAGCTCAGGCCATGATCTCATGGTTCGTGGGTTCGAGCCCCGCATCAGGCTTTGTGCTGACAGCTCAGAGCCGGTTGTCTGCTTCAGATTCTGTCTTCTTCTCTCTCTTCCCCTCTCCCACACATGCTCTCTCTCTCTCAAAAATAAATAAATGTTAAAAAATTAAAAGAAAATAAAATGTATAAATATCTTTGGGATCTAGTTCCTATGTAACAGTAAGAATGATTGTCAACCTTGTCTTTGGACCTGAGTAATGACTATAGCTTGACTGAGCTCAGAAGTTAGTCTCACCAGGATTTTCCAAATGACCTGAAAGTTGTGTCAGGCTAGTTATCAACACATCTCACAGGATGGCCAGAATAGCATAAGGAAGAATCTTGAATACTAGCCAGTTCAACTTTCCCAAATTTGTTAAACTTTTTATTTTAAAAAGTCTAAGCAATAGTTTAGTCTCATTTCAGAGACAAGTAGACCAAGGTCTCTACAACTGAAGTGATTTGACCAAGATCTCAAGCTAGTAAGTAGCAGAGCCGGGATTTAATCCGGCAATGTATGTACTCTTTGCAGCAATATGGAACTGTCTTCTGAGAAACTACTTAGGAAGTAGATCAGTTGTGTAGCTTCACCATGGTAACCATTGCCATTTCTCTGTCTGTTGCAGGACACATTACTACTGCTTTTCAGTGGTCTGAGGAGTGGAAGATTGCATTGGTTATGAAAGTAGAGATGGTGGTAATTAGGAGCAATAAAAGAGAGGAAAGAAGTATTGAGCCTCAACATATCGGTGACATTAGATAGAGGCCTATAAATATGGATTATGCAAAAAAAATTTTATCCAGTAAAAGGGCTGCAATTTGTCATTATTTTCCACTGAGTTTAATCATTGCTAATTGCTTTCTTTGTTGTTTACTTTAATTTTAGTACTGCAATTTTGCAGTTTCCTGCCAATCCTTCCTTTGTGCTTTTCTTTAAATTTTATTTTTGAGTCCTTTTCAATCTTGCTGCATCCAAATGTATGATATAATCAAGCAAGTCTATGCAGCACTTAAGGAATCAAAAGATGCTCTAAAGCCTTTGGACTTGTTGATTGATTAATCTTGTTAACAATAATTTTGAGTAAAGTCAATGCAATTTGTTTGTGCCCTGAAGAACTTTTTTGAGTATCTAATTTTGTAAATTATTTTAAAGATCCACTAGGACATAGTAGCTCTTTGTTTTTATTAATGTTGGAAAATTATACATTTTTAAGTGTACCACCTCTATAGTCACATATTGTTGTTCAAATTGTAAAATTATGGTTAAACATCAAGCACCTTTTGGAATCAACCAATTTAACGATAGTGTCCACAATGGAGTTCTGAATAGATCTATAGATAGAAATCACAAATCAGACCCTGTGAACTGTGAGTCTTCAATGACTAAAACTATTCATTCATTCATTCATTCATTCATTCATACATCCAGTAATTATTTACCTCAAGCCTGCTATGAGCTTGTCAGAGGGTTGAGTGCTGAAGATGCAATAATTGGCAGATCTTTCAAAGAGGATAGTGGAGATGGACACATACTCTAATATCTAGTCATGAATATCCATGTGCCAGAAATATGCATAGAATATACTACTACTACTACTAATAATAATAAAAATAAATAAAAGTCACGGGCTTGGTTTTGTTGAACAAATATTTATTCTGTAAAATGCATATGTTCCTGTGGAAAGTTGGAAGCCAAAATGCCATTTAATTTAATATGGAAAATTTTCCTACATCCATGTAAATTATCACAAGTAATTTATAACATACTACTTTTCCTTGAATGGGGAAAAATTAAAAGTACCTCTTCAATAGTGATACACATGGATGGATATAGATATTTATTAGAGAAAACAGACCCATTAGTTAATAAAATATGTACATTTGGGAAATTTCATAAGAACTGATAAAAATATAATTATCTGTTATCATATTTACATGTTATTATATCATTTAACCAGCTGCATTATGTTATTTCTAATGCCATGGATCCCTTAAGACAACAATGTCTTATTTATCTGGGGATAGTCATCTGGTCAAAGGTTAATTTCAGAGAACTTGGAAAATAATATTTATTTAAATTAAAAAGAATAAAATCACTTGCAAATTTTCTAATCCCTATGAACAGCGGATATAGTCAAAAATTTAATTGAGCCAGTGTGAAAAGTGCCAAAGAAGAATGGATACCAGCTGTGAACAGTCAATACTGGTGAACTAGTGGGTATTGGTCAAGCATCATATACCCTGGATCCAACTGTTTTTCTATCTGTATATTTCAAAAATTGTTACATAAATGCAGAGCAATGTAATAAAATCAGCATACCTTATCTGTTGGGAAAAGAGCCAAAATCAATTATTGAATACTTTATTGTTTCACAAACTTGGGAATAAAGAAAACTCATGTTCAAAATAATACATATGTGATTTGCCTAAGTATGTAAGGCAAGGTCACGTGAACTAGGCCATAGGGCTAAGAGTTGAGTAAAACCGAGGGTCCTGGATTAAAATTTAGGACATCTAGACAAACAAAATAAAAGGTAATACATACAAATGGTGCAGGCACAGCCAGATAATTCTGATGTGGCAGTGGTTAGGTCCACTTATATCATAGCATTTATAATTCCTTTTATCTTGTATTTACTATGTTAGGCAAAGTTTTATATTTTTGAATTGGTACAAAGAATATGAAACAGATTTTATTTCATATCCTTTCAAAGGTTCTCTAATACTTTCTAAATATGTTCTTACCACCAGTTCTACCTGCCACACAGTCTCAGAACTAATACACAATCCAATCATTGTGTTGGATGTCTTTTGTTGAGACAGTAGTAGAAGGGGTACTTCCCAAAATTCTGCTCATGTAGGGAAACGATAAAAGTTTCAACATTTAAAATCCTCAAATAGTTAATATTCACGAAAGTAAAAATCTGTGTCTCATTGTCACACATTTGAGATCTAATAGCAAAGGAGTAAGTGAGCAGAGGGAGGAGGGACATTGCTAAGGAGATTTATGTTTTCTTGACTTTATCTTCAAGCAGACATTTAAAAAATACAATTTTATTATTTCTCCTCTTTGAGGGGTTAACGTGGACTACTCTCTCTCACTTACCATCAGGTTCCAAAGAAACCCAGCCAATTGTTTGGTTAAGAAGGGAAATAGCTGTGACTGTTGTATATCTGTAAGTATTTTCATATTTGTGCATTTGTACTTTGTACTGTTCTCCTAACCCAGCTGTCTTTCTGAGTCACTGTCCCTTCCCCATCTTCTTAGATGTGACATAGCACATTTTAAATAGAGGAAAATAATACTTGCAATTATAATGGAAAAAACTAGTGAGATCCAAATAGATTAGAAAACTACATTAAACAGTAAATATCACATAAATAAACGTCTGTCATAAATTGTTAAAAAAATTCACATGAAGCAAATAATAAGATATGTGAAATATTAATTTAATCATTTAATTATTTAACCAAAGAAAAGTAATGCAGAAATTTCTATTTGGTTTATGTGCATAGACCACACAATGCACCCGAATTCACAGTGTACATATATAGCTTATGCGTGACAACATTTAATGAGCATGGAAAGAGCCAATTAGCACAAGATTATCTTGATCTGCTACGTCATCTGAAACATCCCCCAACAGATTTGTTTCTTTAGAGTAAGACATACTTCATGGAATATGAGTGCTAAAGTAAAATTTCTTATCTATGAAAGCTATACTTTGAAACTGCTGCTGATTTATACCAGGTTTACCCCAATAGACCCTATCTCTTAGATGTGACCAGAGGCCTAAGGGAACAGGACAAGTGACAGATAAAGGTTGATATTAGGCAAATGTTGAGATATGGGTCATGGCCCAGAGTAAAGCTCTGCAGTGGACGGCCTTGATGTGAAAGGGTGAGCATAAAACACCTCACAAAACACCTCAGTGGAGAGGAAGAAAGGAGGGCACCCAGTACAGACTGTTCTAGGGTCCCTGAACATTACCCATTACTCTCAATTACTCTATGTATCAGAGATTATTATCTCTATATTATAGATTAGGACATCAAAGTTCAGGGAAATTAACAATGCACATAGGTAACAAAGACAAAAATAGAGGTATTGATGACAAGCTTTCTCTGGGAAGACTTGTCTAAGATAATATAATAATTCTTCTAATTATTTAATGACAGAAAGAAAGGAGGAAGGAAGGAAGGAAGGGAGGAGGGAAGAGAGAAAGGGATAAATAAAGAACAAACAGAGAGGAGTAGCATGAGAAAAAAGGGAGAAAAAGAAAAAAAGACCTTTTAAGGAAAAATGATGAAATAAGTAACCATTTGTTAATTATGCACGTGCAGCAAATGCTTCCAAAATTATTAATAATAATGACCATTATGATCATGATCATAATGAAAGAGCATCAAAACCAGTAAAAAAATTACTCTCTCTGTGAGAGAGTAAATTTTGGTCATGTAAACTGGTCTTATGATATTACCAAATATTTTTTGAAATTAAGGATTGTGTTATCTGCCATCCTCTGAACCTCCTGATGAAAAAAATGAATCTGCCTCAGTGGTGCTTAAACTGTCTTAAATATTTATTTTTATCCTTGACTAAATTCATTGACTCTACAAATTTTCAGTTATGTTTGTGGAGCTAAACCCCTTAATGTGACTTTTCATTTTCTGTCTCATCAAGGCTCTGGAGCTTGCTTCTTCATTCGAAGTACTTATAAGTGATTGACAGTGTGGAAACACTAGACTAACTCACACAGAATCATTCCTTTGTATAAAAGATACAATAAATGCCTGTTTATACAGCATGGTTAGGAATTGGGTGGGCTTGGTTAATTGTATATTCTAGTTAGCTGAGGAGTTGTATGACCAGAGAGAATTAACAGATGGATATAAAAATGTAGTGTGTGGATTAAACCTTTTAGTCCTGGGCTTCTGACTTCTTTTTATTCATTTTTAATATATTCAGGGAAATATTTTTGATGCTGTGCAAATTACGCATCAAGCATTCAGAAATTGTTTATAGAGGAGATAAGATGGAGGGCATAACTTATATCTGATTACTTTTCTGAGAGTATGAACTTTTTAAGATTTTCATGTTTATTAAGCTGCCATGATTGTTGATTTCTTACCCATGAAACAAATCAGTTGCTATTGTGTACTTTGGCCAAAGCTGTATTTTTGTTCAGAAGAGTTGAGGCAGTGGCATTCACAATATGTCTACAGGAGTCACTTTCACTTTTAATAATATCATATTATTTTCTTCCCAAATACCATATACAACCACATCTATAATGAAGCTGTGGACAAATTCTTTATGTCACTTTCTTTATCTCAGCAACAATTACAAGGAACTGCATGTCAAATACAATCAGCATTCTGTGAAGCTTTCATTTCATTATTTGACTGTAGAGTGAGTAATGTTCAGTTACCTGGGGTCATTTTCATTCATGGGTATTTTACAGACCAGCCATCTCTAAATGCCTGGGGTACTTGGAAACTCAACTATAAACTGTTCATTAAAACTTCAATCATTTCACACCTAGTAGCATACCCCATATGCTAGATATCCAGTGAAGAAATTGCATAGCACTCTAAAATTCCAGAGTCGTCAGCTCTGGGAAACTCTTTGAACAGAGGCTAGCCTTAGTTGCCCACCTTCATTTGGGAAACAGGGAGAATGTGGCTGTGGACCTAGTCAGTTCCTATTCTTCTGAATGAAGGGAGGAATCACAGTGTTTGTGGTAGATGAGAACTGGAATCTCTTCAACAGCCACAACCTTCCATAGCACCGTGCAAAGCATCACAAGGAAACTGGCTAATTGTCACAATTCTGTATTTCTTTATTCATCGTTGGGCTCATTTTTTAATAGTGGATTTATACATAAGGAGAGATCCATTTCCTGATCATAACACCCTTAAGATGCATATAGAAATGTTAAAACAGATGAGTGGTGTTATCTTGTGAGGAGATGTAATATGGGTTCCTCACATTTTCATTTGTTGCATCAAAGAGTGGGTACTCAGGCATCTTCCCTAATGTGTTACACACATGTCTTATTCATAACAGAATTCCTATATATCAGTAGTTCTTATCCTTTCATGGATTCACTCCAGAATATTCTTCTATAAAATTGTATAAGCCCTCTCATGAGACAAGTGTACATACAAACACATATTAATAATATTGCTTCCATTTCAAAGGATTCCTGAAACAATCAGATAATTTCTATGTGCCCATGAATTCAAGATTTACAAAGGAGCAAAGGTGTTGGTATCAATTAGAAATTAAATCCACAATCAGGAGTTATATATTTAAAAAAACCTAAAAATAATTAAATTTCAAATAGGTTTCTATTCCCCAGTTCAAGGGCCTTCCTGGGGTGTGTTTCTGGAGCCCAGAGAAGAAAAAGCCCTCACGGAGTTGTCTGGGGGAGTCAGATGCTTTATGTGCCCTTGAGACAGCTTGTTCGCTCACATGCAGGAGAAGAGGCCAGCTTATGTAATCACTTAAACATTTGCTTCATTTCCGTACTAAATGTACTCATACATGTTGAAAGACTTTAAGTACTCGGCTAAAATCTGTTGAAGAATATTCATTTAAAACAGTTTTATTCAGTACTTGCCCAGAATTCTCTGTAGCTCATGATTCAAATTTATTGATTTATTTTATTTGTAGGCAAAGTATTTTGTACAGCAAGATTTTTTTTTTTAATTTTAAGGTAATACTAAGAACATGTCAGAGGTCACTGTTTGATCGATAAAAATTGTAAAGGACAATTTGGTGTGTAAAAACATATTCTGTGCAATGCATTTCTTTCCGCTGGATCTCCTAATTTCTGCACAGGAAGGGAAAAAAGCTGCTTTCATGCTCCCATCTCCTCCACCCTCCTCAACACAAATAGCACATATTTAGCCCATTCTATTGGTATTGCTTAAATCAAGGAGATAATCGCCATTCTGAAAAAGGAAGCTCTGGCATATCTCTGAGTTGAGCCAAGTAAGGTGAGGGAAAAGGATGTTCTAAAAGATAGTGTCTTTGTTTTCCCCAGGAAGACCAGAGCAATCCCTGGGAGCTGTCCAGCATAAACTGTGAATGTTGTATCTATTCCTTCATCTGGTTATGTTACCCTTGGTCTCCCTCCCTCAGAATTTTAAGATGACCTTACTCCCCAATCCAAGCATATGTGTGATATTAAAATGGACCATTCTTTGTCTTCTCCACATTCAAACTTTGAGGAACCACACCTTCGTCATTTCACAGTGATCCTACTCAGTCCTTGTATTTATAATAAGACTCGCCCTTGTCATGCTCTCTGACCATAAGTAGGTGGCCTGTCCAATGAGAGTGCACCATCCATCAGATTACACCTTCTACTTAGACATAGTGATCACTTCAGAGAAAGGCACATGATCCAAGCCATGCTAACCAGAGTTTCTCCCATAATTTTGTTACTGTTGAGAGAAAATTCTCCACTCAATGATATCTGGATATATTTGGATCACAGAAAAGGACACTAAAAAACTTTGGTAATCACGAAAAATAATCTTTGAATTATAAAAGCTAATATACAATATCAAAATTGTATGCTGAACACAATATCAGATGTAAAAATAGGAACTCTATTGTTAAGAATTATGTACTCTTCATGCAGCCAGGGCAGATTAGTGTGGTCTCAATGTTCCTTGAAGAAACACTGAAATGGGTTGCGAAGAGACAGAAACTAATGTATAGCAAATTTGAAACACTATTTTGCACAGCTGAAACTAATGTAACATTGTGTTTTAACTATACTCAAAAAAAAACCCACAAAAAACAAGAAACAGAAACTATCAGAATGAAATTCAGATTTAAGATGAGATTCATCAAGTTTCTATACTGGTTACCAGTTCAGGGAGGAGGCAGGAAACAGTCAAACAAAAATCAGCTAAGAATTTAAGGGCAGTGTTTTGTTAAAGAAACTTTAACCCTGGCAACTTTTCAACCTTTATAACAATTTAAATATCTCTGAGGTTACACAAAAAAGGAAGTTGTTTACCAAAACAGTGTTGCACCCAAAATGGACGACACCAATAATCTTTTCAGCTGAAGCAGTGGAGGAAAAGGACAGGGGACATCCTGCAAGAGGAAAGACAGATGAAAGTTCAGCTAGTGCAGAACAAGGGCCTCTGGTTCCTGTGCAGCAGGAATGATATGTGATCTAGCTCCACTGTATGTTATTTATTCTTCTTTCCTTTTTCATATGAAAGTATTTATTCTCTGAGTTTATCCCATTCTACCTACTTCATTAATACTTTGGGGCTTTTTATATTTATCATGAAGCATCATATTGCAAATTTATGTAGGGTAACACCCAGATTGAACATGAGCACCTAGATCACCCAAGGATCCTGACCTTGGAACTGGGTAGAGACACTGAATAAAACTTTGGGTTGTCAACCTTTGGGGAAAAGGTAAATGCATTTTCAGTATAATGTGGAAGTAGTTGCATTATGTCAGAACTGGCCTTTTTTATGTATATGTATAAAAAGATAAATGTGTGGACTACTATGGGATAATACTGATGGACATTTATTTTTTCTATCTACATTTCATTCCATCAAGAATGAATTATCCTACATTGCATGGTAATCCTACTCAATCCAGGTGTTTTTGTGAGACTGACCTTACCTCTTCCCATACTTTCTTTAGTATACTCTTTTCCTCGGAGCTGAGCCTAGAACCCAGGCCTGAGTCATCAAAGCGGTCCATAACCTTGCTATATTTCCCTCAACCCTCTAATCCTCCAGTTTAAGTTGCATTTTCATCCTGACTAGCACACCCATATTGCATTATCTGCATCTGTGTTGGCCTCATCATGAGGCAAATGATTAATGTAATATATTCAACTCAAAAAAAAAAAAAACTAAAAAGGAATATTCTTTGTACATATTCCAGTCCGACAAAATAAATCTTTACTTTCTCAGTGACCGTAACAAACAATTCTCTATTAAAAAAAAAAAAAGAAGTTAATTTATCAGAAAAAAGAATAGTCATACAAAGAAATAGAGGAAAACAGCCCCGGTGGTTTCTTATGCATTGCTCAAATAGCTCATAACTATTGAGTTCCAGGAACTATGATATAGGAATTATTATATCATCATTATCTTACTGATGTCATTAAGGAAACATGGGATGTCTATGTTTTGTTCAAGTAACATAGCTATTAAATGGGAGCGTTGGAATTCAAACTTACAAAGCCTAGATACAAATCCAGGCACCTAACCCCTTTATAAATCTACTTACTCATAATAGACATGAGTAAAGCAGTGTAGAGTACATGAGTGAATTGACTCAACCCCATTTTGGGCCAGACTAATGAGCCTGGACATGTGAGGAAGGACATTTTTGGTGGAAGGGCCTCATGCTACTTTGTTAGTCATGCTACACAGAGGGGCATGCTGTTTGGACCTAGAAAATCCCTGTCCTTTTTACACATGAGTGTGCACTGGCCATATTTATGCAAGTTCTATCTCTATATCAAAGAAAGTGGAATTACCTCTATTTTCTGTTTCACTTTTTCTTCCTACTTCTTGACCCCTCTCCCAAACATGCACATAAATACTGCCCTCTGCAAATTTAAGGAAATGGTGTCTCTAACCCTCCTCTTGCATTTGCTGTTTAAGTGTGTTCAACTATGTGCTGCTAGACCCTTTCTTTTTGTTGCTTGCAAAATAAAAGCTACCCACCATAAGTGCTTTATTTTCACCGTGCTCCCAGCTAAATCCTGCACAGGAAAACAAATTAAGCAGATGGCAGACTTAAATGTTAAAGATAGAAAAAAAAAAAGCATGAAGAAATCTTGAAATAAATGAGAATATAGGATAGAATCTATTGAAATGTGATGAATCAGAGGTCAAAGTCACAGAGAATTTTAAAGAATTCAGCTTCCTTGAAGATATGTGAATGATTCAGGACAGTAAGTGAAAGTGCCCTTCTATGAGAAGTGTGCCTCTATAATGCTTAATTCCCAAATCAGTCAAACGCCTGATTATGTGGCTTTGTTGTTTCATGAGGGCACACACATAACCACAGCCATCTTTTCTTTCAGAGTAAAATGTGAACAGTCTCAATCAGCACGGGGAAGGTACAAAGGGCAGAGGTTTATGTCGTTTAAAATAAATGACACTCGTAGAGAATCCAGATTAAAAAGCAAATAGATTCTCATCTGCTGCCCATTACTAGTTTCCCCAAATTTTACTAAGGGGAACATGCATTCACTGTAAAATTTTGAGTTCTCTTAAAATGCAAATTTTCCTGGGAGTGTTTAATCACATGAGTCATTTTCAACTATGAGTACATTAAATTAGCAGATCATTTCCTGAAAATGGGTTTCAGTAGGAGAAAAGGAGGAGTAAGCAGGGGGCTACCAGGGACCTAATTAAGGAAGAAAGAGGCTTGAAACTGAAGTTCCAATGATGGATGCGAGGGCTCTAAAGTCAAAATTTGTCTTATAAACTATTTTTTCCACGGCCAGTCTTAATTTGTATCTGTTTAAAGATACTTTGTTTAAAGAGAAGTAGTGCTATTTTGATTCCATTTAAAGAGGAAAGGTGAAAAAAGGAGAAAGCAAAGAAATTAACATGTACCAAGTGCTCATCATGCACTAGGTGTTTTATCTCTAACCAGCACACTTCTCTGAAGTACTTTTTAAGTTTATTTATTTATTTTGGGGGGATAGAGAGAGAGAGGAAGAGAAAGAGTCCCAAGCAGACTCTGCACTGTCAGCTCAGATCCTGACACAGGGATCCAACTCACAAACCATGAGAGCATGACCTGAGCTGAGACCAAAAGTCAGTTGCTTAACTGACTGAGCCACCCAGGCGCCCCTATGGTTATGAACCCTACTGCACAGAGGAGGAAAGTGAGTCTCAGAAATGTTAATTTACTTGCTAATGGTCACACATTTAATAAATAGTATAGAGGAAAAATTCTGGCTCCAATCTGCCTGCAAAACATGTGTCCTCTCCACCCTGAATGGCAATGGCCATCTTGTTTCAAATCACCTATTTGCATGACAACATTCTAAAATCATTAAAGAGGGAATTATATATAATGCCATTCCATAAATAAAGCCATGAAACCTATCAATGCCAGAAAGATGTAACTAATATCTTCGTGATCAGGAAGAGGTAATAAGAGAAATAGGAAGAAATGCTGGAGAGAAGGAAAGAGGGCATCCCCAAGAGGACACAGAAGGCAACTTGAACTAGCATAATTGTATCCAGATTCCCTTAGGATCCACTTGAGTGCTCATGTAATTTCCACAGACCCAAGACTCACTTACTTCTGACATAGCATATTAATCTAAAGATATAAAGTGAAGAGCTTGACTAAAAGTTCTCAAAACTCTCTCAATTTTAATGGTAAACAAAGAAAAAAGATCCAGTAAAGCACTTGTTGGGTAATATCTGCTAAAAGTATTTAATTTTCACAAAGTTGAAATTCAGGCATGCCAGACTCCATCTTTATTCTCGATATTTAAAATTTCCTGACCTTCGGGGCGCCTGGGTGGCCAGTCGGTTAAGCTTCCAACTTCAGCCAGGTCACGATCTCGCGGTCCGTGAGTTCAAGTCCCGCGTCAGGCTCTGGGCTGATGGCTCAGAGCCTGGAGCCTGTTTCAGATTCTGTGTCTCCCTCTCTCTCTGCCCCTCCCCCGTTCATGCTCTGTCTCTCTCTGTCCCAAAAATAAATAACCGTTGAAAAAAAAATTAAAAAAATAAATAAATAAAATAAAATTTCCTGACCTTCAATGAGCCAGACCAAGTAATGATATACAATTACACTGGTCTCCTTTTGTGGCTCAGACTTTGGATAGAGCAAGAAGCGTTGTCTCTGAAGCATAAATTACAAAGAAAATCTGCGTGGACATGTTCAAGTAAATGAAAAGCTACATTTTAAGTGTTTATATCACAGGGGAAAAAAGGCTCTAATAACTTAGATTAAGTGCAAAAATGCCCCCAGAAGATTGGATTAAAAGAAAAGCGTTGTAAGAACCAAGAGGGAGGAGACATATAAATAGCTATCCAGAACAGAGACTATTTCCTTGGGGAGTTTGTAAGGAACGCATTTTAAATAAACTCAGGACAAAAATATAATTCTTTACTATATGTGAGAATGTTTGAATAGCCAAAGACATTAATACAGAGAAACCAAATTTTGTGTCTAATGGTACGCATTAATATATGTATTATTGAAGCATTTGAAGTCCCAGGCTTATTAAAATGAATACTTTCTTATAGACTATGTCTTTTCAGTGGCAATGGTACATATAATTATATTTCTGAGGTTAGTATTTAATAAAATATCAAACTTTTATTAAAATTAAATATTCTTTTCAGAAGGAGCATTAATTTTCCCTCAGGTGTTTATCATAAACAATAATGAGTGGAGAATCCTTCTGATGACGGTGACTACCCAATTCTTAAATCTCTTCAAACTCTGCTTGCTCTCCACTCCCCACCTGCTGCCTTGGCACACAGGTGGGAAGGTAGTCAGAATTCTTCTTCAAGTGTGCAGTTAAGACCACCTGTTCTAACGCCCGCTGACTCCACCAGTTTGCTGTATTTTAAATAAATATAAGCAGCATTTCTAAGCAGAAAGCACACAATTCCACTAAGCATATTGGAGAATGAACTACTGTTACGTTCAGCCTCAGGACAGAACCACAAACAGGACTGGATCACTTGTGAAGGTAGGAGTGTGTGAACTGGCTCTTTCAACTCTGGAGAAGACAACTAGGTGTGTCATATCATTAAACATATTAAGGAAGCTTCATTCTACTAATTACACAAGTCCAGCACAACACTTTATATGCTCCAGTTACCCAACGAGTTTCTGGTTTCCTCTGTTGATCATTTTTACAACTAGAACTTAAAGGAAATAAGGAGGAAATTTCTTTAAACTTAATTCTGAGCAACAAGGCGGAAAAGGTGGGTAAATAGAAATGACAGCAGCATTTAGAGAAAATGTCATTGTCCTTTTATGATTCAATACAGTATATATGTTTAAAACAAATAACTTTATCTATTTACAATTTTTATAGTCTTCTTGAACATGATAAAAACTTTTAACATATTTTAACTCCTCACTGAACCCCCCTCACCACTACATTTTCTTTCCTTTTTCCCTCCTTCCTTTCCTTTCTTCTTTCCCCCTCCTTCCCTCCCTCTTCTTTCTTTCTTTCTTCCTTTCTTTCTTTCTTTCTTTCTTTCTTTCTTTCTTTCTTTCTTTCTTTCTTTCTTTCTCTTTCTTTCTTGAAATGTAGTTCCATCTTTTCATATAGAAAAACTGTTTTTTTCTGGATGGCCTATGTTTAATTACATGTAATAACATATTTATTATTTGCCCACCACAACTTTTTGTTTTGTTTTGTTATTTCACCTACTTTATTTCTCTGGTTCACACTTCTTATTGCCAAAATGTATTCCTTAGGATTATTTTGGTGATGACGTATGAAACATAAACTCTTTTTGTCTTTGTCTAAAATTTTCTTTATTTCTCTTCTTTGATGAATCTGTAGTTGAGTACAGAATTATAGGTTACCTATAATTAGGTGCTGTCTTAAGGAAATGTATTGTTAAATTTTCTGTGAATTTAATTTTCACATTTTGAAAGTAATAATTCACCTCTATCTGTATTTTTTAAGAGTTTGTTTTTAGGGGCAGCTGGGTGGATCAGTGGGTTAAGCCTCCAGCTTCTGCTCAAGTTATGATCTCGTGGGTTCGTGAGTTTGAACTGCATGTAGGGATCTGTGTTGACAGCTTGGAGCTTGGAGCCTGCTTCAGATTCTGTGTCTTCCTCTGTCTTTGACCCTCCCCAGCTCATACTCTCCCTCCCTCTCTCTCTCTCTCTCTCTCTCTCTCTCTCTCTCAAGAATAAACATTAAAAAAAAGAGTTCATTTTTAGAAATATTTCAAGCTTCTGTATGATGTTTCCTGGCCAGCATTGCCACAGTACTCTTGCATACAGAATGACTTATCTAAAATGCAACGTTGTTATATCATAATGTTCCTTCAAATTCTTCAACACCTCTCCCCCTCCCCTCACTATCTACAGGATAAAATGCAAGTTCTCAGGAAAACATGTTAGGTCATGCCAATATGTGTAGCCCCATTTTTTCACCATTCCAGGCCTCACACTTTCTGCCCCAGACACATTAAACTACTTTTCATTCACTGAACACTCCACATTATTTTCAGCTTCTAAGCCTTCATTATGTTCTCTCTGCTAAAATGTCCCCACTCTCATTCCTATTTTTATTTTTAACTATAATTAATTCTCTTTGAACAGTTATGACTTAGTTGAAGTCTTAAATCTTCAAGGAAACCTCCCCTAACACCTCAGGGTGAGGCAGGTGTGCTATTTCTGTTCTCCAATAATAGTGCAATGAAGTACCTGAGTCTCCCAGGGAACCTTAAGTTCCCTGACCAGAGGTTCTATTTTATACATTTCCAGTTCCCATCAGGCCATTTTTACCCAACACTCAGAATATGCTCAGTATATATTTTCTGATTGTTGAAATAATAAGGAAAGGAGAAAATATAGGATGAAATATACTCTAATTTCATGAACACACATATATACTGCACTTAACATTTAAATTTCAACATTTAAATTTTCAAATGCTCTTCTTAAATAATTTCTTACTCTATAATACTTAAAGTATCTGAATATTCGGTATGGACAATAATCCAGGATTACAGCAAGAAAA
This sequence comes from Acinonyx jubatus, assembly GCF_027475565.1. NCBI lineage: Eukaryota > Metazoa > Chordata > Mammalia > Carnivora > Felidae > Acinonyx > Acinonyx jubatus. The sequence continues at coordinate 89,251,291 of NC_069385.1, read as the reverse complement.
GTAGTGTTGTCCCCACCTCAATCAGTTCCCACAGACAGAAAGAATAGGGTATGAAAAGAGAAATTCTTTTATTTCTAGGTAGAGAGAGAACACACAGTTAATTTATGCAAAGAATTTGAAATACCTACTACCACTGAAATCCTTAAAATGTACAATGTTCTTACTTTGAAATAAAATATTATAAAAGATATCTAAAGTACTTTTAATCATTTCTCATTTCTGGACTTTCGTCACATTGCTTTAACTTGATTAAACTGTAAATATAATTTTCAAGGAAGTGTGTATGTAAGAGTGAAGAGAAAAGGTAAATGGTACTTAATTGCTATATACAATTGGCACTGCTACTTTCAAATAATACGGCCAAGTTTGTTTTGGTTTGGTTTTTGGTTTTTGTGGTGTGGTATATATGGGCACCAATATTCAGTGCTTTAAAGATCCAATAGACACGGTTCTTTCTTTTCCATTATTGAGAAAGATATTAGCATTGTATCTGGCCTCTGAGGAGCATTAAATCTCTTTCTTTGATATCCATTTCATTTCCTCATTTATTCAGCAAATACTTAATAAGTGCCTACTACGTCATGAGTCAATGCTAAGGACTGTGGATACAATAGTATGCCAATTAGACAATACGACTAATCTTTGAGGAAAGCCCAGTGGTATCAGTTAATGCAACATAACAATAGTGCACAACGGTTTGATAAAGAACGTACAGGGGTTATGAAAGCAGTTCTTTAACATGGGTTTATTACTAATCTAATAAGAGCCAAGTAACATAGTGGACACATGGAAGAAATACCTTATGTAATATAATAGGCATAAGGAAAAAATGCTTGAGAAATTATATTAAAAAATTGTGCCTAAAAGATCAAGTAGGAAATCACCAGACAGAGGTCAAAAGAAGGAAAAACATGAGTAGGCTTAGGTGAGAAGGCATCATACAGTCAAGATATTGACTTCAAAATGGCTGGAGCTCCTGAATGAAAATCCTGGGTGAAAAGGGAGATGATGTTTCAGGAAAGAAGGGCAGAATGTAGCTACAGAGGGAGTCAAGGGTAGAAAATAAATCTACTTTCTGAGTACAATTAAAGAATGTAGGGGTCAAGACATAAATGACTTGTCCAAGGTCAAGAATGTGCTGCAGGTGGAGTGAGGATTATTTGTTTCACACTCTAGGACAGGAGAGACTATTATATGTCCTATCTCATGCTAATTTATTATATATATATATATATATATATATATATATATATGTACACACACATATATATACATATATATGTATATATGTATATATGTACATATATATAATATGTATATATTATATACATATTGTATTATAATATGTATATAATATATTATACATATAATATACATGTATAATATATTATACATATTATATTATACATATTATACATATATAATATGTATATATACATATATAATATGTATATATATATACACATACATATATACATATATATATAATTTCATTCATCATATTCACCATAGCATTTTGAAAATTCAAATATTAACTAATGCCTAATGTAGAAAAATATAACAAAGTAACTGTATCACAAATTCTCTTTCATCAAAATAAAAATATTAACAGTTCTTTACTTACATACATACAATATGTTCTTTACTTACATACATACATTTTTTTATTTTAAAAATATTATACTATACTAATACTCTACTATTTTGTAGACTATTTTTAACGGCTATTTATTTTGAGAGAGAGCATGAGCAGGGGGGCACAGAGAGAGAGAGAGAGAGAAAGAGAGAGAGAATCCCAAGCAGGCTCCAAGCTGTGAGCGTGGAGCTCAAATTCATGAACCATGAGATCATGACCTGAGCCAAAATCAAGAGATTGATGCTTAACTGAATAAGCCACCCAGACACCCCTGTAGCTTGCTTTACTTATTGTTTTAAAATTTTTTAAATGTTTATTTATTTTGTTTTTGAGAGAGAGAGAGAGAGAAGATGGGGGAGGGGCAGAGAGAGAGGGAAACACAGAATCCAAACCAAGCTCCAGGCTCTGAGCTGTCAGCCCAGAGACGGACGTGAAGCCTCATGTCGCACAAACTGTGAGATCATGACCTGAGCTTAAGTCGGACGCTTAACGACTGAGGAACCAAGGTGCCCCTGTAGCTTGCTTTATTAAACTTTGTACTCTGTCATGAGCTTTTATTATGTCATTTCTAACCTCTTCCATAATATTTTATTGCCATGGCATTATTCTTTCAACCAACCTATATTCTTAGACATTTGGATACTTCCAAAGCTTCATATTTTGTACCGTCTTTATTTTATATTGGCAAATAATATTACACTTCTATATTATTATATGAAGAAACTATTTTCCTACATCCTCAAAAACAATAAGTGTAATATTTTAAATGACTAACATTTGACATTTCTTAATATGGTTATGGGACATTTTAATTTAAATATCGCTCCTTGATCCATATTTCTATAGTGATGTACATATTTTTCTGTTTCATTTTGAAAGGTCAAACAAATTGTCAATATTACCTTTTTGTCATAAATGTTGAAAATATTTTCTAATATTTGACTTTTGCTTTTGAGTTTGGTGGTTTATGATACACACAAGTGCTTAATTCTGGGTGGTCAAATATATTCCTCTTTTAGTTAACCTTATTAATTGCTAACCACTGCAGCCACTTTTCTTCTTTTGCTGTCTGAATTACAATTTTCTGGTGGGCCCAAGGTTGATACAGAAATAATAGAAGTATCACCTTCAAGGACTCCAAGATTTTTCATATTTTGAGCAGAACTCTACCCTTTTATGTCCACAAAAATCAAGTTCCCCATATTTAATATTATAAATTATAGCCACCTATTCTAGCCTTGATTAAGGTCTTGAAAAAGTTTACACATCCTATATGTGGCTTGTCCTATTTTGCATTAGACATGTAAAGAATTAACTTCCTCCCCTGCTGCTGTCATCTCCCATGTCAATTCATTCCAAAATATGGATGGTAGTGCCTCCTTTTGCTTGCCAAAGCAAGGGTAAACAAGGTTGATGATTTTTAAAAACTGTGCTAAAATAGTACAAAGACAGTAAATATTGGATATAATTTACCCCATAGTTTAGGGGTTGATGCTATGACTCTAGTAAAGCTGTTTCTTTCTGAGCTCAAATCCAGCACAGTGTGCTTAGAGAGAATCCTCCATGTAGAAAAATTATTTTTCTCTCTCTCTTTCTCTCTCCGTCTCTCCCTCAATCTCTCTCTCTCTTCCACTCTTTCTCCTGTCTTCAGAAATTCACTTATCCTCCCCTGATTTTTTAAGGATGTCCAAGGTTACCTAACAACACATCTCTGATAAAAATTTGGCCTGTCCTCAATGAAAATCATATGCATAATTTTAAAGTCACGTTTATATCATCAGTAGGTATTTTTTATTGCAAAAAACAAAACACTCAAACCAGGTTTGGTAAAAAAGATCATTCCCACTAAAAGCTCATGTAACTATGGGAAGAACAAGGATGTCTGGAGCAATTGGACCTAGGGAATGGAACACTGCTAAAATTGTCATTCCACCCCAACCCCCTTTCCCAACACATGCAGACTACTTCATTACTCAATTTTCCAGCATGCTGGGTTCAGCTTTTCTTACTGTGGGCTGGCCTCCTCTATATAGCAGATCCCACACTTCCCATTTCAAACCTTAACCACCAGAAAGAAATAGAAGCAGATTTCCATATCCCAACTTGAAAATAACCCTCCAGTTTTTAAATGACCATCATGTCCTCATGGAACAAACATGGGCTCAGAAATAGGCAAGTCTGATTCCCACATAAATCCACTGCAAGAAAAAATGTATATTTGGATTAATCCAGAGGGAAAATTTTGAGAATTTAGGGGATTCTAAGGATTTTCCCAACTCATTTTTTGGCACACAAGCAATTTCTTCTGTCTTAGACCTTCTTTAAAACTTTATTCCTACTCAACGTCAAACTCTGTTCACTTTTGGGGTGCCTGGGTGGTTCAGTTGGTTAAACATCTGACTCTAGATTCTGGCTCAGGTCACGATTTCACAGTTTGTGGGTTTGAGCCTCTCAAAGGGCTTTGCTCTGATGGTGCAGAACCTGCTTGGGATTCTTTCTCTCTCTTTCTCCCTGCCCCTTGTCTGCTTGTGCTCTCTAAATAGATAGATAGAAAGATAGATAGATAGATAGATAGATAGATAGATAGATAGATAAAATAAAAAAAAACAACTCTGGTAACTTTTTGAGCCTACATTTTTCTCTACATGGAATATATAATGGGTGTCATGGGATTATGGTACAAGAGGACGGGGCATGGGCTAGTGACTAAGAGCACGGGCTCTGGAGGTCATCTGCCTGAACCCAAATCCTGGCTCTGCCACATGTGAGCTGTGTCACTTGGGCAGTTACTGAATCTATCTGGTCTCAGCTTCCTCATCTTTAAAACAGAGGTAATAATAGTACGTATCATGTAGGGTTCTTTTGATTCTTGAATACGCTGAAATATGTAATTCACTTAGAACATTGCCTGATATAGATTAAGCATTTAAAGGAAATAAGCATTATTTTCAGTTATCAAATCTTACAAATATCAAAACAATTTAATATTTATTTTTCTGTGCAAGTCACAGGTTCCAAATGTAACACTTCAAAGGTGATTATAATTCTTCCTCTGTCGTATTACATTTGATTATTCTTTTGAAGCATAAATTTAACATGTTTAATAACAAATTTTTATTCCTATATGTAATTGGAATAGTTTCAGGGCCTGGTACACAAAGTGCTTCTCATATATTCTTCCTTCACCTGCCATTCCCCAACCAAGCATAAAAATTGTCAGAAGCAGGAAAATAGCTTCCTCACAGGAAACCACTTAGTAATGATTTAAATCAGTGGCTTACAAATCAACTGTCTTGAATTTTGGTTATCTTAAGTATCCTTGTACTATGGTGACTCTGATCCCTAAAATGACAAAAAATTTAAAGAGCAATCATCCGTATCACTAAATATTAAGAATCTATGCATTGTACATGACCTTGACTTAAACACTATCTCACCAGAAATGACAATGCATAGGAAGGTACCAGAGGGGCCTCCAACTGAGTTTATCTGGTTTAAACTGAAAGGACTTACTGGTCTGATGAAATTTGGCTTGACCAAGATCAATACCATGGCTTTCCAAGGCACACACAGAATGATGCTTTGAAATTACATATTTTATTCTCCTCCTGTCACAGATAAGGAAATGAAAAGCTTTCTAATGTCCTTCCTTTTCCTCAGTGGAGTTAACTGCTTTTTTGAATTTATAGACTGACTTTTATTTATCACTATTTAAACTTACACCCCCCAACCCCACCAAATGATTGAAATTTATTAGATTTTATGGGATTTGGGGGGTATTTAATATAGGAAATATTTTACGAGATACCTTTTGGACCACATATATAATGAAGTTTTCACAATTTTGTTTAACCCAAAGCCCAAGGTTTAGCTTTGCCAACTTTTTTTATTTCTCATCCTGAATTATCTATGAATATGCTAGGTTCATGGGACATTGCAATCTTTTTTTTTTTTCAGTCAGATTCACCCAGGAAAGAGAAACAATTTTAGATCTTTCATAAAGATAATTAACAAACACATATAATTGGTTACATTTGGGATGGAATAGCTATGAAATCACACAAAGGATAGAGAAGCAATTTAAACATTTGCAGCAGCAGAAAGCTGCTATCAGCCCCAAGTCTAGAGAAGCAAGAAGAAAAGCGATTCTGGTTGACCAGTCTTACCCAGAAACAAGAAGGCAGTGGAGCCCGGGAAATATGGAGCCCATGATACAGAGCAGATCCAGGGTAAGTCAGTAAAAGGAGCTGGGAGCAAACTGGCAATCATCTGTTACATCAGGAGCATACAAAATGAAGAAAACTCTCAGCTCTAGTCTGTGTGATTGTCAGATTGCTAGTATTGGTAAAACCTGGGAGCTTTCAGAAAGGAAAATTCTTATGCCCACCCAAACATATGGGTTCAGAATATCTGAGTGTAGGTCCAGGCATATGCATTTTAACTTTTATGTCAATAACTTATTAAACAAGTTTATGACCAAGTAAACTTCATCTTCTTCCTCTCCCTTTTACCTGACATTGTAACATTCTGGGATGACAATGCTCAGATAGGTCAGCAGTTTTGAAGCTCAAGCCAGTCTATTAAATCTTCTGTCAGGTTTACTAACTAGAATGAAACATTCTGTTTTTACTTCCATATCTCATCCAGAAAACAGTGGTGATACCTCCTGAGTATAAGTGAGCACTACCTGAGTTGTTTAGATTTCCTGAGATGGCTGCTAAGGGTCAGGCTGAGTCATTGTATACAGTTCTGATTGGATGTGGTCCTAATGATTCTGGGCAGTGACATATACAAAGAAATATGCCTCAAGAATCTGGGCCTCTCTCTGTTCTGATGGTAGCAAAAAATAAACTGCTTAGCAAATTTCCTTTCCCTTATCCACAAGATACAATTCTCTCCTGTCACTTTAGAGAGCCAATTTTCTCTTGTCTTCTGTCTTCTATGAATAGATTTGAGGAATACAATGTTGTTAGCTGAAATATTCTATTCAGTTTGACACAGTACATTTGCTCCATTATTTTCTATCTTAACTTGCATTTGCTTACCCTTCCCAATCAGTTTCTTAACTTCCAACAGTCTAGGGAAGCATTCTGCCTAGTACTTACGTTGTTCATTGAATTGTTTAATTAATTCCAGTGCTTTGCATATCTTTCTTTGTCAGTTACACCCATGAAGATTGTGAATAATAGTTTCAGCATTCCAGTGTACTTTTAAAATTTCCATTGCTTGTGTTGTCTTTAATACAAACACAAACAATACAGCTTAGCACTTAGCAACTTCTTCTTTTGGCTGCTCGACATGTGTTTTTAATTACAAAAATTATAAATATTAAATTATAAAATTATAAAAATTATAATTATAAAATTATAATTATAATTTTAATTATAAAATTATTTTTATAATTATTATAAAAGTTAAAATATGTCCAGTGGGAAATACTTAATAATTTTACTATCAATAATCTCAAGTTTGGATTAAACTCTATACCTGTTTAGAAAAACAACAGTGAGGAGAGACAGGGGAACCTATATCTTAGCATTCCTATTTTACAAATACAAATATGACACATTACAGCAAAATAAACAACAGTCTGTGTATTACATAAATTAACAGTTTTTATAACTACATTGATGGTTAAATATACTTTGCAAAAATCTCCCAATAGCCATCATTTTATGCAGTTCACATGCAAACAATGTTTTTGATGAGAAAAAGGAAGACAGCATGCGAAGATTTTTCCACATGTTCCCAATATTAAAAACTTTAATATACTAACTGGATTGGAAGATCTGTAGTCTCATTCTAGAAATTGCCAGGAAATGCCCCCTGTGTTCAGTTCTGGTTTTCAGGGAAAAGATGCCTCATACAAGGGAACACATTGAGGGAGGAGGCACTATGAAAGATCATCCTGGGAAGGGTACTTATGGTTGTCAGCCTGAAGTGCTGAGAGGAGAAACAGAATCATTATGTGGAGAATCGAAGTTCCATGTAGCAAAGTGTCGCAAGGCCTGCCAAATCGCCAACTATAGGAGCAAGGAGAAGAAAGGGGTAGAGAAATGGAATTAGACCTGAGGCCACTGGATTCACAGGCACAATCAATGATGTACAAGGACCAGTACGAAGACAAATTTAGAGTTCAGTTGCTAAATATTATATGCTGTGACTCTTTTTATGCACATCTCGATGATAGTATAAACATTTAAAAAAAAAGAAAAAAAACCCTAAAGTTTTCTGTAGAGTCTACAAAGCGAAACATGGCAGAGGTTGTGGGGCTATTAGGGACAGATAACACAAAGGAATTATCTGTGAGATTGAAAGTCTTTACATTTCTCCTTTAAAACGTATTGTATTTTTGTTCTAGGAAACCTCATTCTGATTGGAATACAAACGGTTTTAGAGATCAGTTCTGGGAATCCCTCTTGTTAAAAGCTATCTGCTTCAAAGATAGTTTCTAAATATGCAACTCACTAGGGCCTACCTCCCCATCTAGGAAATATAGTGATATTTGGAACTCTGCTAACCCCAAGTCATTTGTTACAAAGCTTTCTGTCAGAGAAATAAATTTTAGTCTGTATCTTTCATACACTACTGTCCTCACAGTACCTAATATAATCTCTTCTGTGTAGAAAGAACTCAGTGTATTTTATACAGATGAATTAAAGGATGTGAAAAATTGTTTAATTTCTGGGATCCTCTACACACCTGAGAGTTGCCATTGACCTTGGGATCTTGAGGGCAGGGTCCCCTGTCTGTTATCTCTGATTTTTCCTCCCACCTAGCACAGGGTCGGTGCGTAGTTGTAACTGGCCTTCAAAACATGCCAGTTCCATGCGTAATTCTAATTGGAAAAATATAACCATGTGATTTTCACATTTTTCACTAAGTCTGCCTCCTTCCTCCTCATATATTTGATATATACAAATGGGGTCAAGGAAATAGAGCCACTATAAAGAGTAAAAGGAAACCAAAGGAGGGACACATTTATTTTTTATGAGTTTTTTTTTTTTAATCAATGAGGAGAATGAGATTGCAAACATAGAATTTTCCCCTAAAATAATGCGTGCATATGGGAACAAAATCCCAAATAGTGCAATGGGTATAAAACAAAAAGATGTTTTCCTCCTACCCTTTTCAGTCTTCTAGTTCTTTTTCCAAGAAGCAATGATTGATACCAATTTCTTGCGTATAATAATCAGAACCATGAAGTCCTATTTTGTTTTTTTAAAGACTACATATTATTCAAATATGAAATTATTATAATATACTAAATCCTCTGTTAATGGTTCAGTAAATATTCCTATAAATAGACTTTTTACATCAGTAAGTTTATTTGTAAATAAATTCCTAGAAGTAGAATTTTACTGATTTTGCAAAATTATCTTCCAAGGGGGTTGTTCCAGTTAATACTCTGATAAAGAATTTATGGTCATACTCTGACATATCAAGTCATGAAGCTTTGACCAGTCACATAGCAGAAAACATCACCTAAGTGTGGTTATAGTTTGTGTGTAAGTAATTGCAGTAAGACGTGGAAAAGCAGTTTTTCATGTTTTAAAATGATTTCTTTCCTATTAATAGTCTGTCATATCCTTTGTCTTATTTGTGGGGTATTGACCTTTCTACAGATTTAATGTAAAGTTTTTATATAAAGGAAATTATGCCTTTGAGATATGTCTTGTAAATATCTGTGTCTAATTTGTCTTTGGACTTATTTACAGCATTTTTCTACACATAATGTTTCATGTTTATGTATTAAAACATATGAAATGAATATTATCAATTGTAGGAGTTCTGCATGTTGTGTCTTGCCTAAAACAAGATGGATATAAAATATAAACAAACCCATCAATCCAGAAGTTCTATACAATTTCAAAAATTACATGAGTAAATAGAGTGCTAGAGATGCACCTGGATGGCTCAGTCCATTAAGTGACAGACTTCGGCTCAGGTCATGATCTTGCAGTTCATCATTTCCAGCCCTGTGTTGGGCTCCATGCTGACAGCTCAGAGCCTGGAGCCTGTTTCAGATTTTGTGTCTCCCCCTCTCTTCGCCCCTCTCCCACTTGTGCTCTGACTCTCTCTCTCTCTCTCTCAAAAAATAAATAAATATTAAAAAATTTTTAAAAAGAGTGCTACATATATATCATTTTGTAAAGAAATTAATAATCACAATTAAGGATTATAGATAAATAAATATAGGACACCTGGTTGGCTCATTTGGTAAAGCACGCAGCTCTTGATCTTGGGGTTATGTGTTTGAGCCCCACGTTGAGTGTAGAGATTACTTCAAAAAAGGATTATAGATAAATATACTTAATTTTTTTCTAGGTCAGTTTTCTCTAAGTTTAATACATGGAATTCTAGTTGTCAAGATAATATTATTTTAAAAAGTATTCTGTGCTTAAATTTTGAGTATGTTGAATTATACAAGGATAACAGGGTTTTTTTAATTATTATGGAAGCATTTCTCAAAGGTTTTTAATAAGATGATGTGAAGAATTTCATATGTATTTGTCTTAGATTTAGATCCATCCATGTCCTCTTCCAGAAGCAGAGTCTGAGTCAAGGATTCTACAAGTGGTTTATTTGGGAAGTAACCCCAGTAGACATCAGTTGGAAAGTAGAGAAATGACACTGAAAAGACAGAAAAACAGTAAAGATTGTATAACGAGTGTGTTCTCACTGTGGGCAATTGGGACTCAATCTCACTGGGGAACTTTGAGATCGGGCAGAATATACCACTGAGATGTCCTGCACAGGGATGAAGACCCTGAGGTGTTTATCCCAACCACTATCCACCACTACTTGAGAACTGTTCCCAGTGATGTTAACTGTCTGGCACTTCCTTAGTAGACAACTTCTGGGTGCTCAGGAATGATGAGTGCCAATGCGATTTGCACAGTGCACCAAAAACTTCTGCCACTTTTTAAGTGGATTCACCCAAGGGCTTGTGGAAGGAAAAGAAAAGCTCCATCCCTGTCCAACTCTGTCCACTCCATCCTCCTTTCTTCTCTACAGAGGAGAATGGGTTGCTATCACCTTGGTCAATTTGCAAAGTTAACATGTATCATGTTGTAATAGATAGAATCCTGTGTTTGCAAAATTGTGTTAGTATTTACACTCGTTGAAAATCTCCTTCATTCCTGCTTTAGATCCAACTCCAGGAACAGCTTAATCATATTAACCTCCTGTTCGTAAACACTCCTAGTTAAATAATTGCTTTAGGTCTTTATACTGAATTTCTAACCTTATGGTGATAACTTACCAAGATTTATATTTTGTGTGGAGGGAGATATAATGGTTAGTTTTATGTGTCAACTTGGCTACCTATAGTACCCAGTTATTTTATCTAACACTAATCTAGGTAGTTCTGTGAAGGTATTTTGTAGATGTGGATAACAGCTAAATCAGGTGACTTTAAGTAAAGGAGATTACCCTCAATGATGTGGGTGGGCCTCATCCAATCAGCTGAAAACCTTAAAAGCAAAAACTGGGGTTTCTTGAAGAAGAAGAAATTCTGCCTTAAGACTAAGACATCAACTCCTGTTTGTCTACTGGTTTGTCCTACAAGTTTGCTGAAACCCAGTGTTATCAGAACCCTGCATTTCAATATTAGGTGCTGGTCCATCTAACAATAAGATGGTACTTTCCCTCATTCTGTGATGGATCCTTATTAGTGTAGCTCCCTCAGAAATCTCACAGGAAAAGAAGCAGTTGGCAGATGAGATTCAGATAGTCTTTGAATCTCAGGCTACATGCCATCTAATATTACCCAAATCATATTTTAGTAAATTCATGATTTTGAAATAATTTAAATAATTTAGCCCTTAAAAGAAATTTAGTCCTGACCCCATGATGCTTTCTCTAACCCTACTACTTCAAAAATGAAGACAAATTTGACTACTACTACTACTGGCTTAGGTCTCTAGAACACATACATTCCTATTATCTCATTATCTCACCATATGATTATCTCATAACCATAGTTTAGGGAATTATCACATAGAATACCTATATTTAATGATTGGCTATATTATATGCCTGAGTTGTACCTCATATATTGTTAGAATAAATATTAGGCTGGGGTGCCTGGGTGGCTCAGTTGGTTAAGCCTCCACCTTTGGTTCAGGTCATGATCCTACCATTTGTGAGATCGATCCCGTGTTGGGCTCTGTGCTGACAGCTCAGAGCCTGGAGCCTGCTTTGGATTCGGTGTCTCCCTCTCTTTCTACCCCTCCCCTGCTCATACTCTGTCTCAGTCTCTCTCTCAAAAATAAACATAAAAAAAATTAAAAAGAATAAATACTAGGATTTTTGTGATAATCCCAGTTACATGTTACTTTATGTTGTTACAATTGGGATATTTTGTTAAATTCATATTGTATATTTTAGTTTTATATAATTTTAATATATTTTATATAAATAATTTCGAAAACGATAAAAAGCCTTCAGACCACATATCCCCATTTATAGTTTAAAAATCCATCATAGTGTCTATAGTGACCATATCAGGTTTTTCTCATTTTATTAAAGTATATATACATATATGGCTTTAATTATATATATGGCTTTAATTCCCACCTCAGAGACTACACTCAGGTACTTGAGAAGATGGATAACAAAACACCTATTCTTACTTGGAAGCAGCTTATTCTAATCTCAGGTCAACTAAATTTTTTATAATTTCTTTAAATAAACAAAAGTGCAACTGGAATTTTTAACATCTAAAATGAGAGTAAATGCAATAATATAAAAAGTTGGAAAGTAGAAAAAGTCTTGAGAATGAGGTTTTCTGGGAATAAAATTAGTAAGAAAATGTACTTACATCTGACTGAGAAAATATTAAAAACAGAATATAAGAAACAGGGTAAAAGGAGTCATGAGATCTGTTTAATTATATGTTGAATTTGATAATGATTTCTGTTTTGTTATTTCCCTAGAGAAATTGTGAAATAAGAAGATTATCAACATTATGGAATACTGACAGCATTGTAAAATATTAATTCGCAGTATTAACAGAACAAAGTTACGAAGTAGTAGCAGATAAACCTAAAATATTACTAGTTATAGGAAAGTGTGTCTGTCTGTAAGATACAAAGAGAATAGCTAAAAGGATACTCAAATTTGTTCATGATGTAAATTTGACTTTTAACGCATGAAATACCTGTACTGTTTGAGAGAGGCAACATTGTTTAAGATAGAACTTAATCTGTTAGGGGCAACCACAACGATTTCATTTTTTTCAAAACCAAACCACCCTGTTATTAGGAAGGAGGTCTTTGGGTTGTTTATTAAATTATGAATATTTTAAAAACGTGGTTATAACGTCGTGAAATTTAAATAAGCCTCTGGATAATATATTTTAGTTACATGCAAAAGTCATGATAGACTACACTATGATATGGTGACACCCAATTACAAAATCCCACTAAATTAACATAAGGAAGATTGATTTCTCATTTGTCAAAGGCGTTGTGGTTCTTGGAGTCTTCCCAGGATACCTACTTTCATGTGGCTTCTCAGAATGCTAGGTCAATGGAGGCTTTGCCATCCTGCTGCTGCACTGTCTGTAGGGTGTGGTGTCCTTGGTCAATGCAGCAGGAAAAAGGGTGCTGTGTGGTCTCAAGCCATCAGTTAAATGCTTTGTCCGACAGGTGACATGTGTGCCTTCCGCTGAAAACACATTACTAGAAACAGTCACATGTCTCTGTGTGATTACAAATGAGCATGGGAATGTAATTGCCTCATTCACCTAGAAGGAAAGGAAAATTAGATGTGCAAAAATATTAAATGTCTCTACCCCATGCTACAAAACTTCAAAGACCCGTGCTATTCCGTGTTGTCTAGCCTACAAAAGTTGCAATACTAAATATGTTGCATTGTGTATTACTGTAAATACAACTTTGTAGTAATGAGTATGTTACTCACTGTATCTGAAAGGCGTGGTATAAAGCAAATTTTTGGAATGGTATTGCACGATGTAAAGTATAATAAAAATATAATAACACACACATCATTAATATAAAAATTTCCATATATTATTTTACTGTCTAATGAGAAAAAATGATTAAGAAATCTGTAAAGGTCAAGGAACTAAATAAAACTCTGATCTTTGCCACATATGCACAGACTTTGTGAACAGGCTAATATTTCTGCTCGGTGTTAGCCCGTGGTAATTCTACAGGGCTTTTTACCTCTCCCAGGGTGATTTCCTCCAGAGGGAAGACCTGGCAGTTCCTCCAGCTGCTCTTGCTGAATGAGGATGTTATTAAATTCATGGAAACAGATGTTACACCTGGAGGATCATCTTTTACTTTCAGAAAATTTCATTCCAGAACAGAAAGTTTTATGAGACATCAATAATTTCACAAAATAAATGTTCAACTTCAAATTTAAACTGTTTCACTAAAAAAATAATAAACATGGGTTCATTTCACAGAGTTCCTATGATTAACTGACATTGGTAATCATTTCAAAAACTTTCAAATATTACTACCAGAAAATGAATGAGCATTTAGATACACTGGCTTCAAATCTAGAATTACTTGCATGTAGGGTTTCTCTCTCTCTCTCTTAAATTAAATATAATTGATCTTAAGTTCTAATAGTCATTAGAATGAGAGTTAACCATATTTTTATGTTTAATTGTTTTGTTCCTGACTATGACTGAAGTGCTCAAACTTTCTCACTTCATTATTATCAGGGGATAAATCTTTCTTTACCTAAACCTTCAAGAGAAAATAGAATAGAAATATATTGATTAAAATTAATCCTGTTACACCATATTCTAATATCTGAAATCTTTTATAAACTTTTAGAGAACAACAAAATGAAAATAATTCAGAGCCTGAGGACCACTCTATGTACAGTTCACATTCATTATATTTCATTCAGCAAATATTTCCTGAGCGTCTCCCCCACCCCGCCCCCGCATACACTTGCTCTGTGCTTGATTCTTGGTAGAGTGTTAATGTTGCAGATTAGCATCACTGCCAATCTCTGACAGGTGAAGTTTAGATCTCCAACAGGTGAAGAGGCTTGGCCCTCTGAAGCGTCAGTCAGCAGATACAGCAGCCCCTGGGAAGGAGGTACGGCTCTGGGCAAGGCAGCCAGCCACTGCTAGAAGCTGGAAGCTTCGTGAAGCTGCATGAGTAAGTCTTTCAGCCGTGAAGGGGGAAAACTGATCAGTACAGAGACCATAGAAACCTTCTCTAAGAGAGTGTAAGAATAATTATATAATCTATATTATACACCAGCTTAGTTATGGTTCTAATTTTAATTTCTAATTCCTTTAAATGAAGAGGCTGGTAAAATTTCTGAAAGGTAAAATCTCTTTTGATTCCAATCACCTTTCTTGTATGTATTCCACTGTCAGCTAAGTATAAGTAATATCCTCACATATTAATTCAGAAAATATAAATTCAGCTATAGCCTTAACACATTTTCTTCAATTGCTCAACAGAAAATGAATGTGCTGCTATATTTATTGCATCTTATTGGGGTACAGGAAAATTTATGTACATAATAGAGTATTCATAAAAATTTTGAGATGACGACTAAGTAATATTATGATGTTCCATTTAGAAGCATGTTAATAAAAATGATTTAAATATGGTATCATAAAGAATGGTATTACACATAGTTATCTGAAGCAGACACTTGATATTAATTTGAGGAGAATCATGTGTAGATTTGCCTACATCAGTTACTGCACGTAATTTTAAATGACCGTTCAACCTTCCTGTGGATTCAACTACTTTTGGTCCAGTATGGGATTAAGGGTTGTTCAAATATGATCTAAATGGAGATGTTAAAACTGCTTGTAACTGCATTTGATTCTGCAGTTGTCTTACAAAAAGTCACCCTTCAGGGGCCCTGACCTCCAGGATATGTTTTCCATGCTCAGAGGAACAGGAAATAATAGAGGTTTTAATGCAGCTATTCAGAAACTAACAGAGCATTTTAGACCTCGGAAAAAAATGTTCCCCCTGAGAGGCATATGTTCAAGGAGATAGCCAAAGAGCCTGTTTAGCCTGTTGATTCCTTGGTTAGCAGTCTGAGCACCTAGTCTCAGAACATGACTTAAGGGCATAAAATACACCATGCTATAGAGGCAAATGATTAGTAGATTGATTTTCTGAGAACATTCCATACGAAGAACACGTGTAGGATTTTATTCCATTGGGAGTATATGGTTTCTTAGGTCATGAAGGTAGTATACCACCAAGACATACATGTTCCATAGCAAGTCAAAAAGCAAAAGGGCCAGAAAGCCCAGAAAAATTCTATCAGCAATTTTCAGACACTGAAACACATTTTATCCAACAGACCTCTGGTTGATGATTCTGTAGTTGAGGGTACTTGGCAACTGGAAAAGTAAAGCTACTTTTAATCTGCAAAGTCTATTGACATAGAAAGATATTCATGTTATATACTGAATATTTGATGTAATTAAAACACTTAAATGCTTTTGCATGAGAATTACTGTGACAACATCAGACTTGAAATCTGAAATTAGAACATCCTTTCAGAGTATAAAATATCCACGGTTCTCAGTAGTGGCAGAGAAGCCGATATTTTCCCTTCTAAAAAGGCTTCAAACAAACTAGCTTATAGTATGCAGAGCCCATCAAATTGACCAACAAAAGTTGTGTGTCTAGATAAGGGGAAACCTACATGAACAAAGCAAATAAAAATCCCATAGCCAAATCTACAACAAACAGATTACTCCTGTCAAGCAATATAAAGTCAGAGGAAGTTATTGAGGGGCTTACCCGTTTTGCTATCTCCTCTGTGGGAAAATGTTTTCAATTAAGTCCTACAAAACTTTACACTACATCATTTTTATTTACCTGCATGCCTGTGCCGGCTTCTTCCTTCAGGCTATTGGCTAATTGTGTCAAAAGGGGAACTGCTGTCACCCGAGATCAGTGTAGAAGAAGGAGAAAGCCTCCCCAAAGATATAGGAAAGAGAAGAAAACTTGTTTCCATACATCATGTGAACTAAGAATTTTTTACCTTATCTGATTCATTTTCAAGAATGCTCCTAGAGAACTGTGCATTGGCTATACTCATCTCTTCCTAATGAACTTCTTCAGGAAATGGGGTATATAACTACACCTCCTTCCTTAGAAGGATAGTAGTATCTAGAAGAAATTGCTTCAGGGATCAGAGGAAGCAGAATTTCTGAGTTAATTTGAACAAGAAATTAATAATTGTTCGTTCTCAGATTTTTATTGATCAGGCAGATTGGGTTTTGATTGGCCATTGGTGGTGGTGGTGTTGGGTTGTTGTTGCTGGTCTTTTCTTCTCTGTGTTATTAAATTTAGTTAGTTGCTTACAGTTAAAAGTTGGACACTTTCTCATGATATCTGATAAAAAAATTAAATTTCGGACTTAGATGTAACAACACTGAATCAACATTACCACATTATATAATCGACTGGTGCTGTTTCCTTGAAAAAGGATGTTTCCTCAGTTTTTCTTGTTCCTCCAACTTTTATTCATATTGACAACACAGATTTACCAAATAAGAATCAGTTACTATTTTCATGGAAATGACTCAGGTTTGTGTTTTACAATCAGCTGCTTCCCTCATTTGTTATCTGTCTGCATCCTATATGTATTTGAGTTAACTCCAGTTCTAAACTAAGAAAACCTGGTCCAAATATTCCTAATGTCAACACTGAAATAAACAGAAGTAGAAATATTTTTATACATGAAGACTAATATAGATTTTACAGCTCAACCTTGAATTATAATCAGAATGTTTTTGAGCTCATGAGAGGATAGAGTTAATTAGCAGTTTAAGCAAGTCTGTGAAACTAATGGTTGAAATTGACTTATTTACTATGAATTATTCCCCTTAGGAATGCTCTTTTGGAGATTGAAAAAATCTATATGAAATGAGGATTACCTCTTATAATTCTATTTAGATTTCCATATGTTCCCATTTGTTAGGCAGGTGGGCAAGTGAGATTGATTCTATTTTGTTTCATATTTTTCCATTATGAAGAAATAGGAGCCATTCAAATTTTTCTCAGGTAATAATTTTAGAAAACATACTAAAATTCTGAATTTTATTGAATAATTCTCATCAGAACAGTTTTGATGCAATATAGATGATATAGGATTATGTCTTTCCTAAAGTATCAACTTTGTATACGGGTAGATTTAGTTTTTCACTTTGCAAGTTATCAATTGATAATTTTGCAGTATTTGCAATGTTATATGAAAGACAGTAGAAGGGTAATTAATTGTTCAACATGGGCTGAAAACCTTACTCTATTTTACATTTACTAATTTTTCTCTAATATTTATTTGATCTATTACATAATCTAGCAACAAAAAATATGAAATATATGGATAATAAGACAAGATGGAAACTTAATAAAATAGAATTCAGAGAATATTTTTATCTACTTTAAGATGAAAGACCATCCAATCTAAAATGCACTGTTCTTCTCTGTTAAAAGCATTGTAAGTGCGTTTTTGTGTGTATATATATATATATATATATACATATATATGTATATATATATATATATGTAGTTATATTCATTTCAGTTTTTAAAGATAGCTTTTCAAGTGAAATTTTTGAGATTTAAAATAAGAAATATTCTAATTTATTTGCAGTTTTTGGTGAACGTTTCAACTAAGAATTAGATCAGTTTTTATATTATTTGCAGTAGATAATAATACAATTAATTGAGCAGCATAAAATATCAGTTTACCTTTTGTTTTAAGAAAACATGAACTTTGATGCTACTGTTTTATATAATGCACTTAGGATGAAGTGAAAAACATCATGTTATAAAGTGGATAAATTTCAAATTAACAAATATCAAGGCACTATTTATTTAGTGGACATACATTATTCCCAGATTCAGTACAATTATGTAGTAAGGTCTAGTTTATATTTTAACACTGACAAAAAACTGGCCTTTGTAAAAGTCAGAATCTAAACAATCATATCACAAAAGTGAAAAACATTTCCAAACAAAACAAATCCATCCACTAAATATAATGACATAATACAAATGCAAAGATTTGTGATACTTGAGAAACAATAAATGTTGGAATATGGCAATAAAATAAGCAATTTTCGACACACATGTAATTTTCAGTTGTTACTCTTATTTAAAACAAAATGAGAATTCCCAAGTTCTAGAAAGGGTTATGTACAAATCAAGCAATAAATCTCCTGCCCCTTGGAAGGAACAAGTAACTATTGTTGTAGAAGGTGATGGAAAAGTTGTTTACTTTGGTCCTTTGCACACTGTTTTTATTCCCAGCATGGAGAACAAAGTAAGCAAGAATTGGGAGGGAAATCCTCACAGAGAAAGCTAATATCCAGACTTTAAAGTGTAATGTTCTATCCTTTGTTTGAAGTTTCTAAGAGATTCCTAAAAGAAGAAAACTCATTTTCAAGCTTAAGCTCAGATGTGCATTGGGAATTATTTATTACCTTATACATCAAATAATTTAAAACTAGCCTTATATTCTTTAAAGATTTTAGGACATCATTCTGAAGAGGGGGAAAATACTTGTAAAAAACCAGCAAAAAGATAATTTTTATTTTAATTTTTTAAATTTTTAATTTTTTTAAGTTTTGATTTTAATTCCAGTTAACATACAGTGTTATGTTATTTTCAGGTGTACAATATAGTGATTCAACACTTCCATACAACACCAGGTGCTCATCATAAGTGTACTCCTTAATCCCCATCACTTATTTTACCCATCCCTCCACCGACCTCCCGCTGGTAACCACAAGTTTGTTCTCTACAGAGAAAAGTCTTCTTGGTTTGTTTGTCTCTTTTCTTTCCCTTTGCTCATTTGTTTTGTTTCTTAAATTCCACAAATGGATGAAATTATATGGATTTATCTTTCTCTGATTTATCTTGCTTAACATCACATTGTACTCTCTAGATTCATCCATGTCGTTGCAAATGGCAAGATTTCATTCTTTGGGGGGGGCACTGAATAATATTTCATTACATATAAATATATACCACATCCTCTTTATTCATTTATCAATTGCTTGACACTTGGTCTGCTTCCATATCTTAGTTATTATAATTAATGCTGCAATAAACATAGGGGCACATGTACCCCTATGAATTAGTGTTTTTATATTCTTTAGGTAAATACCAGTAATTTGATTGCTGAATTATAGGGTAATTCTATTTTTAAATTTTTGAGGAACCTCCATACTGTCTTCCAGAGTGTCTGCACTAGCTTGCATTCCCACCAACATTTCATGAGGGCTCCTTTTTCTCTCCATCCCTGCCAATACCTTTTGTTTCATTTTTTTTTTTAAGCATTCTGACAGGTGTAAGGTGATACCTCATTGTGATTTTGATTTGCATTTTCCTGATGATGAGTGATGTTGAGCATCTTTTCATGTGTCTGTTGGCTATCTGGGTATCTTTTTTGGAGAAATGTCTTCTCATGCCTTCTGCCCATTTTTAATTGGATTATCTGTTCTTTGGGTGTTGAGTTTTAAAAGTTCTGTATATATTTTGGACACTAACCCTTTATCAGATACGTCATTTGCAAAAATCTCCCATTCAATAGGTTGGCTCTTAGTTTTGTTGATTGTTTCCTTCACTGTGCAGAAACATTTTGATTTAATATAGTCCCAATAGTTTATTTTTGCTTTTGCTTCCCTTGCTTCAGGGTACATATCTGGAAAAATGTTGCTAAGGCTGATGTTAAAGAAGTTACTGCCTGTGCTCTCTTCTAGGATTTTTTTATAGTTTCAGGTCTCACATTTATTTCAATACACTTAATTTATTTTTGTCTTTGGTATACAAAAAAGGTCTAGTTTCATTATTTTGCATGTAACTGACAACTTTCAAACACCATTAGTTGAAGAGACTATCTTCCATTTTATATTCATTCCTCATTTGTCAAAGATTGCCATGTAATTGTAGGTTTGTTACTGGGTTTTCTATTCTGTTCCATTGATCTATGTGACTATTTTTGTGCCAGTACCATACTGTTTTGATTACTACAGCTTTGCAATATAACTTGAATTCTGGAATAGTGATGCTTCCAGCTTTGCTTTACTTTTTCAAAATTGCTTAGGATATTTGGGGTCTTTTGTGGTACCATACAAAGTTTAGGATTGTTTTAGTTCTGTGAAAAACATTGTTGATATTTTGGTAGGAATTGCATTAAATGTGTAGATTGCTTTAGATAGTATAGACATTTTAACAATATTTGTTCTTCCTATTCACAAGCAAGGAATGTCTTTCCATTTGTCTGTGTCCTTTTCAATTTCTTTCATCGAAGTTTTACAATTTTCAGAGTACAGTCTTTTACCTTTTTGGTTAGTTTAATTCATAGGTATCTTATTGTTTTTGGTACAATTGCTATAAATGGGATTGATTCCTTAATTTCTCTTTATGCTGCTTTATTATTGGTGTACAGAAATGCAACAGATTTCTGTACACTGATTTTTTTTTATCCTGCAACTTTACTGAATTCACTTCTCAGTTCTAGCAGTTTTTTGGTGGAATCTTTGGGTTTTGTATATACAGTATTATGTCTTCTGCAAATAGTGAAAGTTTGTCTTCTTCCTTGTCAATCTGGATGCCTTTTCTTTCTTTTTATTGTCTGATTGCTGTGGCTAGGACCTCCAGTACTATGTTGAATAAAAGCGATGAGAGTGGACATCCTTGTCTTGTTCCTGACCTTAAGGGAAAAGCTCTCAGTTTTTCCCCATTAAGGATATTAGCTGTTGGTTTTTCATATACAACATTTATTATGTTGAGGTTCGTTCCCTCTAAAAACCCTACTTTGTTGGGGGGTGGATGCCTTACTTTGTCGAATCCTTTTTCTGCATCTATTGAATGATATCGTCACATGATTCTTATCCTTTCTCTTGTTGATTTGACGTATCACATTATTTGACATGCATATATTGAACCCATGTAATTCAGGAATAAATACACTTGATCATGGTGAATTGATTTTTTTTAACGTATTGTTGGATTCAGTTTGCTAGTATTTTGATGAGGATTTTTGCATCTACAGTCACCAGAGGTATTGGGCTGTAGTTCTCTCTTTCTGTGATGTTTTTATCTGGGTTTGGTATCAGGGTAATTCTGGTCTCATAGACTGAATTTGGAAGTTTTCTTTCCTTTTATATTTTTAGGAATATTTTGAGAATAGGTATTAACTCTTCTTTAAATATTTGATAGAATTCACCTGTGGAACTATTTGGTCCTGGACTTTGGTTTGGTGGGAGTTTTTTGATTACTAATTCAATTTCTTTGTTGGTAATCAGTCTGTCAAATTTTCTATTTCTAACTATTTCAGTCTTCCTAGGTTATATGTTTCTTAGAATTTATTTTATTAGTTTTCCCAAATTGTTGGCATATATTTTTTCATAATATTGTCTTATTATTTTTTGCATTTCTGTGGTTTTGGTTGTTATTTCTAGTCTCTCATTTGTGATTTTGTTGATTGAATCCTTTCTCTTTTTTTCTTAATAAGTCTGTCTAGAGGTTTATCAATTTACTAATATTTTCAAAGAACCAGCTCCTGGTTTCATTGATCTGTTCTATTGATTTTTTAGTTTCAATATCACTTATTTCTGCTCTAATCTTTATTATTTACTTCCTTCTGCTGACATTGGGCTTCATTTGTTCTTTTTATAGCTCCTTTAGGTATAAGGTTAGTTGGTTTATTTGTGATTTTTCTTGCTCTTGAGGTAGGCCTCTATTGCTATTTACTTCTCTCTTAGGACAGCTTATGTTACATCCCAAAGGTTTTGGATTGTTCTGTTTTCATTTTTGTTTGTTTCCATATATTTTTCATTTTGGTTTTGATATCCTGGTTGATCCATTCATTGTTTGGTAGCATGTTGTTTAACCTCCATGTATTCATGGTCTCTCCACATTTTTTGATGTGGTTGAATTGTAGTTTCATAGTGTTGTAATCAGGAAAGGTACATGGTGTGACTTCAATCTTTTTGTATTTGTGGAGATCTATTTTATGACCTAATATGTGATCTAATCTGGAGACTGTTCCATGTGAACTTGAAAAGAATGTTTATTCTGCTGTTTTAGGGTAGAATGTTCTGAATATATCTGTTAAATCCATATGATCCAGTGTGTCATTCAAAGCCATTGTTTCCTTGTTGATTTTCTGTTTAGATGACCTGTCCATTGATGAAAGTGGGGCTTTAAAGCCCCTACTATTATTCTATCATTATTGATTAATTCTTTATGTTTGTTATTAACTGTTGTATGTATTTAGACACTACCATGTTGAGAGCATAAATATTTACAATTGTTATGTTTTCCTGTTGGATTGTCTCCTTTATTATTATATAATACCCTTCTTTGTCTCTTGTTTACAGTTTTTGTTTTAAAGCCTACTTTGCCCAATATAAGTATTGTTACTCTGGCTCTCTTTCAACATCCATTTGCATGATAAATATTTCTCCATTGCCTCATTTTCAATCTTCAAGTATCTTTAGGTCTAAAATGAGTCTCTAGGGTGCCTGGGTTGCTCAGTTGGTTAAGCATGGCATCTTGGTTTCAGCTCAGGTCATGATCTCATGATTCGAGAGTTCAAGCCCAGCATTGGGCTCTGTGCTGTCAGCATGGAGCCTGCTTGGGATTCTCTTTCTCCCTTTCTTTCTGTTCCTCCACCACTCATATTAGCTCATGCTCTCTATCAAAATAAATAAATAAACTAAAATGAATCTCTTATAGGTAGCATATAGATGGGACTTGGTTTTTGTTTTTGTTTTATTTTGTTTTGTTTTTTAATCTATTTTCTGTCACCCTGTATCTTTTGATTGGAACATTTAGTCTATTTACACTCAAAGTAATTATTGATAGATATGTATGTATTCATTGCCAATTATTACATGTTTTGTGGTTGTTTCTGAAGATTTTCTCTAATCTTTTCTTGTCTTTCTCTCTCTCATGTTTTTCTGTTTTTTATTGATAATATTTGAATTTCTTTCTATTTATTCTGTGCATAGTTATTGGTAGTTTTTGATTTGTGGTTGCCATTAGGTTTATATATAATATGTTCTGCAGATAGTAGTTTATATTAAGTTGATGGTGGTTTAAGTGTTAACCCATTCTTTACTCTTTTCTTCTCTGTGTTCTAGGTATAAGATGCCATATTTTACATCCTCTAATTTTTTAGGTCCTTTTTTTGTTTTTACAGAAATATTCATTTTCACTGTGTTTTGTTTCCTACTTTCATACTATCACAGAGTCCTGTTTAGTATCCCTTGAGGGAATGGTTTAGTGATCATGAATTCCTTTATTTTTTATTTTTCAAGGAAACTCGTTATCTCTCATTCAATTCTGATTGATAGTCTTGGTGGATAGAGTATTCTTGGTTGCAAAATTTTCCGTTTCAGCACTTTGAATATATCATGCCACTCCCTTCTGGCTTGGAAAATTTCTTCTTAAAGTCCCCTGATAGCCCTATGGGAATTCCCTTATATGTAACTTTCCTTTTTTTGTCTTTCTGCTTTTAAGATTTGTTCTTTATCACTATATTTTTATATTTTAATTACAATATGTCTTGGTGTTGGGGCAACTGGGTGGCTCAGTTGGTTGAATGTTTGACTACGGCTCAGGTCATGATCTCACAGTTCGTGGGTTCAAGCCCCATGTGGGGCTCTGTGCTCACAGCACAGAGCCTGGAGCCTGTTTCGGATTCTGTGGCTCCCTCTCTGTCTGCCCCTCCCCCTCTCATGCTCTGTCTCTCTCTCAAAAATAAACATTAAAACAATTTTAATAAAAAATAATAAAAAACAAATAAACAAATTTAATTAAAAAAATTAAAAAAATAAAAAAATAAAAAAATAAAAATAAATAAAAAATATATGGATCTGCTTTTGTTGACTTTGTTGGGAGTTTTCTGTGCCTCCTGGATCTATATATCTGTTTCCCTCCCTAGATTTGGGAAGTATTCAGCCATTATTTCTTCAAATAAATGTTCTGCCCTCCTTTCTCTCTTTTCTTCTTCTGGGATTCCTATAATACAAATGTTACTACTTTTGATGGAATCACTGAGTTCTAAGTATATTCTCGTTTTGCCTAACTTATTTTGTTCAGCATGATTACTTTCCATTACTTTGTCTTCAGGTCATTAATTTCTTCCTCTGCTTCTTCAAGTCTGCTCTTGTTTCCATCAAGCTTATTTCTGATTTCATTTATTGAGTCTTTTATCTCTGCTATGTTACTCCTTCTCTCTGTATTAATGGTCTCACCAATGTGTTCTATTCTTTACTAAAGTCCAGTAAGTATCTTTTTGTTCACTATTTAAAATTTTCTATCAGGCATGTTATTATATGTGTTCCACTTAGATCTCTGGCCATGGCCTTGTCCTCTTCTTTCATTTAAAACAAATTACTTTGTGTTTTCATTATCTCTAAGTCTCTGTGCTTGCTTCTCTTTGTTAGAAAAGTCAGCTGCATCTCCTACTCTTAAAGATAATGCTCTTAGGAAGGAGAAGTTCTTGTGCCCTACAATGTAGTGTCCCCTGTTCCCCAGTGCCTGGTGCTTCAGGGAGGGTCTCCAATGTGTGCTGCATGTTCCTGCTCTCATGTGCTAGCTGTTTTATCCTTCAGGCCAGTCACCTACAGAGATTCTCTTTGCTTATTATGGGCAGTGTTTGGTATCTGCCCTGAATGTGGCACGTTTCAACTAGGTGTGTTATGATCTGCTTATGAAATGAGATCTGTTGCCTCTGAAACAGAACTGAGGCCCCTGCAAAACCTCTGGGTTATGTATAGAGGGCTGGTTCCTGGAGGTGGCCCTGTGCTTATGCTGAGGGGTGTGCGAGGGAAATGACAACTTCCAGTTCCTTTGTTCCTGGAGGGGTCTGTTCATGGATGCTGTTCTCTGGGATGCACTCTATGATGAGTGAGTAACCTCCTTACTGTGTACTATACACTCTTCTGATTGCTATTTTCACACTGTACGTCCATGAACTGTTTCCCCGCCTTCTCTCCAAGAGTAGCTCCAATGCCTATGGGCTCAGCCCAAGCCAAACCCACTGATCTTTAAAACTCCAAGCTTTAAGTCTCACTTTGTGCAAGAACTCTCATGAAATTCAGGCCCTCTCACTTTCCAAGCCAATTTCTATGGGAATTTATTTTCTTTATATGGCTCCCTGTGTGCTTTTTCTGTCTCTCATCATTGTCCACAACTCTGGCTCTTTCCCCACCTCTGTAGCTATGATCCATTTCTCTCGCAAACTGCATCTCTACACTTCCTACCTTCCTCAATGTGACCTCTTCTCTACTTACAGTTGCGGAGTTTGTCGATTTCTGGGGTATTTAGAATGCTTTGATTGTTATCTAGTTATATTCATGAAATGAAGTGAGCCTAGGATCCTCCTACACTGCCACCATATTTCTCCAAGCCAAAAAGAAAATTTTTAAATAATATTGCTAAAGGAACAAGGTTTATATATTTAAAAAAAACATTTTAACAGTGACACATAAGTTGAAATGTCTACAAGTAAAGTATACTCATGTCTAAAACTTATCTGTGATAGAGTAATAAAAAAACAAGGTGGACTAATGACTCAATATAAGGATAGAGAACTATAAAATATTATAGGATCTAGTTGATCTGTTCATGGATATTCACTGTGAAATTCTTTCAACTTTTATATATTTGAAAAATGTATTTTTTCAGTTTTATATATTTGAAAATTTTTATAATATTAAAAATGTTGAAAATTTGCTAATACAAAAAGAGAGGATGGAAATAATAGCCTTTTCGTACCAAAGCCATAAATAAATCCTGTATCTAAACACAAACTTTCCTGAGGGTAGTAGACTCACTTTCACTGGAATATTTACCTGTGCCATACTTAAAAAACTCAGAAACTACAGATAAGCTTATATACAGAATTTGCAGAAGGAGGACACAGAAACTAATGTTAGCTGCATACGAAAAGAAATATTACTGGGATTAATTGCAGTATTTTTTGCAACATGAATAATAAGAGATCTATGACATTGATCCCAAGCTGACATTTTTGATATCCTAAATAATTTTTTATATCTTGGAAAATAGAAAAATATTTTTAAATCATGTCACAATAAAGAGAAATAAGAGTTGCTTCAATGATCAACTTAATGCAGGCAGACATATTACTAATAATGTATAGCATACACAAATAATTTTCCCAGTCTCTCACATGATTGAGGGCATGTATATATGAATATTATCACAGAATAGCATATATGTTATTGATATTCTTGGTTTAAAGGACTTATCAGATAAAAAGGTCATCTTTTAAAATAAAGTTTATTTAGTGAAGATGGTGGCGTAGAAGGATGCTGGGCTCACCACATCCTGCTGATAGAGACATCACTACAAGCATGAAACCTACAGACATCACAATGACTCTAAGCCCGTATCTTCCTATAATAACACTGAATGTAAATGGACTAAATGCTCCAACCAAAAGACGTAGGGTATCAGAATGGATAAAAAAAAAAAAAGAAGACCCATCTATTTGCTGTCTACAAGAGACTCATTTTAGACCTGAGGACACATTCAGATTGAGAGTGAGGGGATGGAGAACTATCTATCATGCTACTGGAAGCCAAAAGAAAGGTGGAATAGCCATACTTACATCAGACAAACTAGACTTTAAATTAAAGGCTGTAACAAGAGATGAAGAAGGGCATTATATAATTATTACAGGGTCTATCCATCAGGAAGAGCTAACAATTATAAAGGTCTATGCGCCGAATACGGGAGCCCCCAAATATATAAAACAATTACTCACAAACATAAGCAACCTTATTGAAAAAAATGTGGTAATTGCAGGAGTGTTTAATACTCCACTTACAGAAATGGATAGATCATCTAGACACACGGTCAATAAAGAAACAAGGGCCCTGAATGATACATTGGATCAGATGGACTTGACAGATATATATAGAACTCTGCATCCCAAAGCAACAGAATATACTTTCTTCTCGAGTGCACATGGAACATTCTCCAAGATAGATCACATACAGGGTCACAAAACAGCCCTTCATAAGTATACAAGAATTGAAATCATACTATGCATACTTTCAGACCACAATGCTATGAAGCTTGAAATCAACCACAGGAAAAAGTCTGGAAAACCTCCAAACGCATGGAGGTTAAAGAACACCCTACTAAAGAATGATGGGTCAACCAGGCAATTAGAGAAGAAATTAAAAAATATATGGAAACAAATGAAAATGAAAACACAACAATCCAAACGCTTTGGGATGCAGCAAAGGCAGTCCTGAGAGGAAAATACATCCAATCCAGGCCTATCTCAAGAAACAAGAAAAATCCCAAATACAAAATCTAACAGCACACCTAAAGGAAATAGAAGCAGAACAGAAAAGGCAGCCTAAACCCAGCAGAAGAAGAGAAATAATAAAGATCAGAGCAGAAATAAACAATATAGAATCTAAAAAAACTGTAGAGCAGATCAACGAAACCAAGAGTTGGTTTTTTGAAAAAATAAGCAAAACTGACAAACCTCTAGCCAGGCTTCTCGAAAAGAAAAGGGAGATGACCCAAATAGATAAAATCATGAATGAAAATGGAATTATTACAACCCATCCCTCAGAAATACAAGCAACTATCAGGGAATACTATGAAAGATTATATGCCAAAAAACTGGACAACCTGGAAGAAATGGGCAAATTCCTAAGCACCCACACACTTCCAAAACTCAAACAGGAAGAAAAAAAGAACTTGAACAGACCCATAACCAGCGATGAAATTGAATCAGTTACCAAAAATCTCCCAGCAAATAAGAGTCCAGAACCAGATGGCTTCCCAGGGGAATTCTATCAGACATTTAAAGCAGAGATAATACCTATGCTTCTCAAGATATTCCAAAAAGTAGAAAGGGAAGGAAAACTTCCAGACTCATCCTATGAAGCCAGCGTTACTTTGATTCTTAAACCAGACAGAGACCCAGAAAAAAAAGAGAACTACAGGCCAATATCCCTGATGAATATGGATGCAAAAATTCTCAATAAGATACTAGCAAATCGAATTCAACAGCATATAAAAAGAATTATTCACCATGATCAAGTGGGATTCATTCCTGGGATGCAGGGCTGGTTCAACATTCGCAAATCAATCAACGTGATACATCACATTAACAAAAAAAAAAGAGAAGAACCATATGATCCTGTCAATCGATGCAGAAAAAGCATTTGACAAAATTCAGCATCCTTTCTTAATAAAAACCCTCGAGAAAGTCAGGATAGAAGGAACATACTTAAACATCATAAAAGCCATTTATGAAAAGCCCACAGCTACTATCATCCTCAATGGGGAAAAAACTGAGAGCTTTTTCCCTGAGATCAGGAACACCACAGGGATGTCCACTCTCACCACTGTTGTTTAACATAGTGTTGGAAGTTCTAGCATCAGCAATAAGACAACAAAAGGAAATCAAAGGCATCAAAATTGGCAAAGATAAAGTTAAGCTTTGACTTTTTGCAGATGACATGATATGATACATGGAAAACCCGAAAGACTCCACCAAAAGTCTGCTAGAACTGATACATGAATTCAGCAAAGTTGCAGGATACAAAATCAATGTACAGAAATCAGTTGCATTCTTATACACTAATAATGAAGCAACAGAAAGACAAATACAGAAACTGATCCCATTCACAATTGTACCAAGAAGCATAAAATACCTATGAATAAACCTAACCAAAGATGAAAAAGATCTGTATGCTGAAAACTATAGAAAGCTTATGAAGGAAATTAAAGAAGATACAAAGAAATGGAAAAATATTCCATGCTCATGGATTGGAAGAATAAATATTATTAAAATGTCAACACTACCCAAAGCTATCTAACATTCAATGCAATCCCAATCAAAATTGCACCAACATTCTTCTCGAAACTAGAACAAGCAATCCTAAAATTCATATGGAACCACAAAAGGCACCGAATAGCCAAAGTAATTTTGAAGAAGACCAAAGCAGGAGGCATCACAATCCCAGACTTTAGCCTCTACTACAAAGCTGTAATCACCAAGACAGCATGGTATTGGCACAAAACAGACACATAGACCATGGAATAGAACAGAAACCCCAGAACTAGACCCACAAACGTATGGCCAACTAATCTTTGACAAAGCAGGAAAGAACATCCAATGGAAAAAAGACAGCCTCTTTAACAAATGGTGCTGGGAGAACTGGATAGCAACATGCAGAAGGATGAAACTATACCACTTTCTTACACCACTCACAAAAATAAACTCAAAATGGGTAAAGGACCTGAATGTGAGACAGGAAACCATCAAAACCCTAGAGGAGAAAGCAGGAAAAAACCTCTCTGACCTCAGCCTCAGCAATTTCTTACTTGGCACATCTCCAAAAGCAAGGGAATTAAAAGCAAAGATGAACAATTGGGACCTCATGAAGATAAAAAGCGTCTGTGCTGCAAAGAAAACAATCAACAAAACTAAAAGGCAACCAGTGGAATGGGAAAAGATATTTGCAAATGACATATCGGACAAAGGGCTAGTATCCAAAATCTATAAAGAATTCCCCAAACTCCACACCCGAAAAACAAAGAATCCAGTAAAGAAATGGGCAGAAAACATGAATAGACACTTCTCTAAAGAAGACATCCAGATGGCCAACAGGCACATGAAAAGATGATCAACGTCACTCCTCATCAGGGAAATACAAATCAAAACCATACTCAGATGTCACCTCATGCCAGTCAGAGTGGCTAAAATGAACAAATCAGGAGACTATAGATGCTGGAGAGGATGTGGAGAAACGGGAACCCTCTTGCACTCTTGGTGGGAATGAAAACTGGTGCAGCCACTCTGGAAAACAGTGTGGAGGTTCCTCAAAAAATTAAAAATAGACCTACCCTATGACCCAGCAATAGCACTGCTAGGAATTTACCCAAGGGATACAGGAGTGGTGATGCATAGGGGCATTTGTACTCCAATGTTTATAGCAACAGTTTCAACAATATCCAAATTATGGAAAGAGCCTAAATGTCCATCAAAGGATGAATGGATAAAGAAATTGTGGTTTAAATACACAATGGAATGCTATGTGGCAATGAGAAAGAATGAAATATGGCCTTTTGTAGCAACATAGATGGAACTGGAGAGTGTTATGCTAAGTGAAATAAGTCATACAGAGAAAGACAGATACCATATGTTTTCACTCTCATGTGGATCCTGAGAAACTTAACAAAAGTCCATGGGGGAGAGGAAGAAAAAAAAAAAAAAGAGGTTAGAGTGGGAGAGAGCCAAAGCATAAGAGACTGTTAAAAACTGAGAACAAACTGAGGGTTGATGGGGGGTGGGAGGGAGGGGTGGGTGGGTGATGGGTACTGAGGAGACACCTTTTGGGGATGAGCACTGGGTGTTGTATGGAAACCAATTTGACAATAAATTTCATATTTAAAAAAATAAAATGTTTATTTATTTTGAGAGAGAGAGAGACAGTGCGAGCAGGGGAGGGGTAGAGACAGAGGGAGAGATCCCCAAACAGGCTCAGCACTGTCAGCACAGAGCCCTTCAAACCATGAGATCATGACCTGAGCTAAAATCAAGAGTCAGACCCTTAACTAACTGAGCCACCAAAGTGCTACCAAAGTCATCTTTTGCCATAGTTCTTAGATCAAATCTAGATCTATTCTTACTGCCAAATCTTATCATTATCTCTAGACCCAAGATATCATATATATTTCCAGTGGGAATCATGAAAATCATTCCCCATAAGAACGAAGTCTGATGGAACTACCTTGAAAACTGGTTTTGTATTTTTAAAATTAGTCCTTTGCTGGTAACTGTTTTTGCACTCTCATTTTTATCAGCAAAATGCTCCAATTCCTTAAAAAAAAAAAAAAAACCCAGAAAATCTTGGCCAGGTGTTGCCCCATTTTTATTTCATAGATTAAAATTCAAAATTTCTACTTCTCAGCAGCAGTGGGTAAAAAATAACATCTAAAGTTAAATTGAGAATCCCTGAGTGCTTTTGAGATCACAATTTCTTGTTTATCATCTAAGCTTGGTGGAGGAACTCTTTAAGTCATCCTGCTTGGCCCCAGACACCTTTGGCCCTGTCAGAAGCTTTTATTATGTTTAACCATGAGATTCCATTGGATGCTCTTGTGAATGGTTCTTAAAGACACATTTAGGGAATAGAATATTACTCATTTTTCAGAGAGCACACATTTCCAGAGATTCCACTGTAAGACTTAAATAAGGCATGGAGCAAATGCTTTGTTTAAAGTCCATCATGTTTAGTGCTGCTTTAGGTACTAGATAATTCTAAATAGTCTTAATGATATACAGTGTGTTTAACAAAGTAACCAAATCACTAAAAAACAATTTTGAAGTAAGGTTTAAGGTATTTCAGCAAAAACAAAAACAAAAACGAAAACAAAAACACCCATAAAGATAAGTAGATTGCATTAAGGCTCACCCTTGCCACCTATAACATTTTTATAGCCTTATGTTTTTGTCAATTATTAATTTAAAAGCCAAATGACATAGGATTTGTTCATTATAAGTCAAGCAAGCCTGTATTTAATTAGAAATTCAAGATATTCAGCTAGAAATGTTTAAGAACTTTATAAAAAATATTAAAAGAACCTCATATTTTATCCAGTACTTTTGTCTGACAGGATTCTAGGTTTGGATAATAAACTATTTAAGACATATTTTAAAATAACAACTAGTATTTTCCGTGTTGTTCACTGAGTCCAAGTCTTTTATTTCATCAATCAAAATAATATGCTTTGAACGTAAAAATGTTCTAGTTAAACAAATTTAACATTATGACATTCTAATATTCAAATGTGCAAGTTCTCAGGTAGAAATGTTAATAGGTTCACTTTTATTTTTAACTAAACTAGGAGAAGCCTACAGTTAAGATAAACCCGGCCTCCTACCAGATGCATGTGGTATAGTTGGCAATAGCCTTGTCTGTTACCAATTACCCACAGATTTACTTTTAATTTACAAAAATGTACTCAATGCCTCTGGGCATGTCTACAAAACCAGCAAACAAAGGTAAATAAATGTTTATTTTTAAAGAAATTTATACCAAAGTTTAGCTCTTTTTTTTTTTTTTTTGTACATTTGACTAAAAATATCCTCTTAATTTAAGCTGTTAAAAGGAGACAGAAGAGTTTCCTTTTATGCCAAAGGATAGAATGCAAAATTTCAACTCCATGCCTGGAAATTAGTTGGCTTTTAATGTATGCATAGTAAAATTAATTATATTATACACTAACATTTTTTATATCCAACTAATTTCATATATATATATACAGAGAGAGAGAGAGAAAGAGAGAATGAATAAACATGTAAAGAATATAAATTAATGATAATAAACACCAGGTACAAGAGATTGTAATAAACACAGTAAAAACTTTGCATTCTAATGGCAAATTATCTGACAACTCTTTTATTTGACCTAATAAACATTTTATCTTTTAAACTGTGGGAGCAGGAAGTGGAAATAATGACATCTGGATTTAATTATCATTAAGAGGAAGGAATTATTTAAGAAGTTGAAGTGGTATGGACTCTAGAGAAAGTCTTGGAACATTCCACTCTTGGAATGAATAAGGAAAGAGTGTTAAAATGTGAGCAAAAAATGATTTTGGAGAGAAAGATAAAGGGGGAGAGAAGTAAGAAGTACATTGACAGAATTTACTAACAAATTCTGCTCAAAACAACTGAAAACCTCAAGAAATATTGTCCTGAGAAACAATACTGAAGAAGTGGAGAGACATGCCCAGAATACAGTGTGAATGATCAGGAAATTCTCAGGTAAGTGGACAGTAGAGGAATAGTTACTGATTTTCATGCCTGTTGAATACTTAGAGCCTAGTACAGCAGGAACAGAATAGGTGTCCAATAAATATATTTGAGGGAAAATTAAGAGGAGGACAATGATTCTCATCATGAATCAGGATTGACCTGTTCCTCATATGTCCTCACTGATTTTCTACTTGGACTTTGCCATTATTTGATCATTTTGCAATTCAATAATCGCTCCATTAGATGGAAAAATAGAAAAAGGGACTCTGATGAATCTTAAAGCAGTCATTATGGCCAATAGTCAGCACTTATTCAAACATGTAGCTAGAGAAAGGATTTTTGGACCAACTAAATATCAGAATGCACACCATACTAATTCTAATTTATATGACTCATACAATTCTTATTTTTCATCATAATGGTAGGTTTGTGTTAATTTTAATCATAAAAATAAGAGCTACATACTAGAAGTTCAAGCCAAAGCACTTGAAATAAGAAAAATAAAGCCTCCTTAATTCATTCCTACTAATCACTTGTCAAACCATTTTCTTAATTAAAAATTCTATTTTTTTCCATATGTAGTATAATCCCATTGACCCGCTTCTGTCAAAGATTGAGGGGAATACATGATTTAATATATAAGTTAATGGGAATTGTTTCATTAAAAGAGCATGTATGTAAAGGAAAACTGGGCCCTTGTCACTTCATGTTGGGAGATATCAAAAAGTATGTGCTCCCTGCCTCTGCAGATATTACTATCTTATGAAGCTAGGGACTGCATAAATGATTAAAAAAAAACTATGAGACTATAATGAAAAATTGAGCAGACTAGGTACATGTACTGAAAATACTGAAAGAGGTAAAAGACAAGCATTCATTTGGGTGGATGTAAGGAATACTTAATGCATTGTAAAAGTGTTTTATAAATTGATGGCCAGTATAATGGTGTGTAATGAGACATCAAAATCTCTAAAAATAGACTGACATTTTTGTACAAAATTTTGTGTGTCAAGAAAAATATGTGTACACATCTGCTTTGTTGATAAAACTCCTACTCCTAAAAGGAGTAGGAATTTTCTCTTAGTCATGGATGAACATTTGTAAGAATGAAGGCAAGTGACTTTCACTGACTAATCTCACACAGATTAATGTATAGGTTAACATTAGTTTGCCAATTTTTAAATAAGGAAAATTCTTTCTAATGACCAGAATTCTAAGTACCATCTATCCAGAATACATTTTTTTTCAGATAAGTTATATGGAACATTAAATTTGCCATTAAAATTTCCTTGGTGAATTGAGAATAAAAGAGAAGGAAAAGAAAGAAAGAAAGAGATGGGAGGCAAGAAGGAAGGAAGGAAGAGTGGGAGGAAGGAGAAGCAAAAAATAGAAAAAAGAAAACAAAAAATAGTCTTAAGTGGTACTTTGTACAATCTTGGAAACCACATGGACTATCTCCACCTTGAAAGAAAAAGAATGTCTTAGTGCCTGGATTATACATGATCCCAATTTAATTCTACTTACTTCCTCAGAATGGGTACTGCACATTGATGAATTTTGTTTCCCTGGTCCCCACTTTAGTATTCTATTGATTGTTTTAGTTTTCTATTACTGCTATAACAAATTATCGCAAACTCTGTGGTATAAAATATGTGATGCACTCCTGTATCCCTTGGGTAAAATCCTAGCAGTTCTATTGCTGGGTCATAGGGTAGGTCTATTTTTAATTTTCTGAGGAACCTCCACACTGTTTTCCAGAGTGACCGCACCTGTTTGCATTCCCACCAACAGTGCAAGAGGGTTCCTATTTCTCCACATCCTCTCCAGCATCTATAGTCTCCTGATTTGTTCATTTTAGCCACTCTGACTGGCGTGAGGTGATTTTGATTTGTATTTCCCTGATGAGGAGTGACGTTGATCATCTTTTCATGTGTCTGTTGGCCATCTGGATGTCTTTAGAGAAGTGTATTTTCATGTTTTGTGCCCATTTCTTCACTGAATTTTTTGTTTTTCGGGTGTGGAGTTTGGGGAGTTCTTTATAGATTTTGGATACTAGCCCTTTGACATGTCATTTGCAAATATCTTTTCCCATTCCTCTGGTTGCCTTTTAGTTTTGTTGATTGTTTCCTTTGCAGCACAGAAGATTTTTATCTTCATGAGGTCCCAAACAGTTCATTTTTGCTTTTAATTCCCTTGCCTTTGGAGATGTGTCAAGTAAGAAATTGCTGCGGCTAAGGTCAGAGAGGTTTTTTCCTGCTTTCTCCTCTAGGGTTTTGATGGTTTTCTGTCTCACATTCAGGTCCTTTATCCATTATGAGCTTATTTTTGTGAGTGGTGGAAGAAAGTGGTCTAGTTTCATTCTTTTGCATGTTGCTATCCAGTTCTCCCAGCACCATTTGTTAAAGAGACTGCCTTTTTTTCCATTGGATATTCTTTCCTGCTTTGTCAAAGATTAGTTGGCCGTACTTTTGTGAGTCCAATTCTGGAGTCTCTATTCAATTCTATGTGTCTGTTTTTGTGCCAATACCATGCTGTCTTGATGATGACAGCTTTGTAGTAGAGGCTAAAGTCTGGGATTGTGATGCCTCCCGCTTTGGTCTTCTTCTTCAGTATTACTTTGGCTACTCGGGAGATACAGGAGTGCTGATGCATAGGGGCACTTGTACCCCAATGTTTATAGCAGCACTTTCAACAATAGCCAAATTATGGAAAGAGCCTAAATGTCCATCAGCTGATGAATGGATAAAGAAGTTGTGATTTATATATACAATAGAATATCAGTTGGCAATGACAAAAAATGAAATATGGCCTATTGTAGCAACGTGGATGGAACTGGAGAGTGTTATGCTAAGTGAAATAAGTCATACAGAGAAAGACAGTTACAATATGTTTTCACTCTTATGTGGATCCTGAGAACCTTAACAGAAGATCATGAGGGAGGGGAAGGGGGAAAAAAAGTTACAGAGAGGGAAGGAGGCAACCATGAGAGACTCTTAAAAACTGAGAATAAACTGAGGGTTGATCGGGGGGAGGGAGGGAGGGGAAAGTGGGTGATGGGCATTGAGGAGGACACCTGTTGGGATGAGCACTGGGTGTTGTATAGAAACCAATTTGACAATAAATTTCATTTATAAAAAAATAAAATATGTAATGCCATTTACAGTTCTGTAGGTTGGAAGTCTGACATGTGTCTTACTGGTCTAAAATCAAGGTGTTTGCAAGGCTACTTTCCTTTGGGGGGGTTCTAGGAGAGAATACCTTTATTTGCCTTTTCTAGCTTTTAGAGGCTGCTGAATTCTTTGGCTTATGGACCCATTATTTCATCTTCAGTCAGCAGCAGCAGATCAAATCCATCTCATATTGCATCATTCTGACCTCCTTTTCTGCCTCTCTCTTCCATTTTTAAGGACAAGTGTGATTACATAGGCTAGTCAGATAATCCAGGATCATATCCCTATCATAAAGTCAGGTGATTAGCAGCTATAATTCCATCTGCATCTTAGTGTCTTTTTGTCATGTAATGTAACATATCTACAGGTACCAGGAATTAGTGCCTTAATATTTTGTTTGGGAGGTGGCTATTGTTCCGCTTACCCCATTAACCTTCTGTGATATGTTCTATTTTGTTAATACTACTCACCAAGCTTCAGCCTAGAAGCTCGTCCTATTGCCATAAGAGACATTTTGTTTCTCAAAGTAGGTGATTTAAGTAGTTAAATCCTGGTATATGTTTTCTCTACAATCAGCATCGATAGAAAGGAGTTCCCAAATATCTAATACTGTAATGATAATCATAACAATCAATCTGTCATGAGGAATAATTATTCTTTCTTATGTTTTTATAAAATACAAACCATGTCAAATAATACTAATTTCTACTATCAAAGAGTTTCTATTACCAAAGAGTGTTTGGTAAATACCAGCAACACTACTAACTGATATATCCAAAAACATAAGAAAAGGAAAATTAATAAAACCCAATAAACTAAACAGTATTAAAAGTCCACAAACAACCATACAATTTGGTATAGGATAAGGTTGGTATATATTGATGGTAAACTATGGGATCAGAGTGTTTTCATTATGTGTTTGCTGAAAAGCTTTTCATTACCATATGGCAGGTTTTGAATGTAGCAGTTGGGATAACATCATAAATGGTCATTGTAGCAAGAACTCAACGTTATCATGACCCAAATTAAACCTTTTATTGGACAGAATTGAGGAACATTTTTTCTTTAGGCTGCATTACTAAAAGCATGCGTGGTTGTATTACATCTAACCCATATTTTACAGGGAGTGCTGAGCCTCAGAATAGGATTGCTTCAAATGTACTTTTATTTGCAATTACAAAATAAATGATTTTTAGAATACATTTTATTTTTAAAAGGTCAGTCAAATAATAATATTTCAATTCAGGTACAATTTTAAGTTACTAAGGATTATCTTTCTTAACGAATTTTAATAACCATAATTAATATCACATGATACAATAGGAAAAAAAGCAGCAACAATGATTGTATTCGCTAAACATTCACATCTTAAGTAACCTATAATAAAATGTCTACATTTTCTTCTTTAATTTGTCAAGCTAAAGTATTGTAGATTTTTACTGTGCAAACAGAAAAAATATCATTGAGTTACAAGATCTTTCTGAGGGCATGGTTATATCTGACAATGTCCAAGTAGAATGAGGAAGAAACCACAATTTATATTGATTTCTATGAAAGGGCAAGCATGGTATTTTTTCATATGAAATGTTATCCTTTCCCAGTGGCTCTTACTACAAAAATTAGGAGAATTGAGAAAGCTCAAGGGACAGAATAGCAAATAAAGGGGGAGATGTACAAATAGTCTAAGTGTTGATTGTAAAATGTTACAAGATAAAAAGATTATACAGTAATGTGGGGCACTTTGAAGGTTTTCTTTTAAAAGGAAGTAATAACAATTTGGATTGAC
Organism: Acinonyx jubatus; assembly: GCF_027475565.1. Lineage (NCBI taxonomy): Eukaryota > Metazoa > Chordata > Mammalia > Carnivora > Felidae > Acinonyx > Acinonyx jubatus. The sequence continues at coordinate 89,212,878 of NC_069385.1, read as the reverse complement.
CTGTTAACATTTGTTAGACAAATAGAGCACTGTTGTGCTTCAGAGCTTATTCTTAACAATAGGTCCATACTGCTTTCAGAAAGGTGAAAGACAAAAATTTACATTTAGAGACAAATAGATTAAGTGGGAATACTTTTTATTATAGTAGAACTACTTCAAGGATTTATAAATAGACACTTCACAAGTCTAGTTAAGTGTTTATGTATAAATCAATATCTATTTGAATGAGGATTTGATCCTGAGGGGAAGAAGAGCCTAAAGTTGAAATATTTGAAATCCCCCCTTACTGAAAGTGATTCGAAAATAGAGAAACTATTTAAATTATTATAATACAATTCAATGGGAAATATTTAATTCATATCCCCTGGAAAAATTCTGATACCTCTGAATGTGGACTCTGATAATTTTATGAATCTTCCCAATAATGTTCATGTTGTGCATTAAGAAAAATAAACAAGAGAAAAGAGAACTCAAAAGATACTGTTGTAAGACTTGATGATCTCCTCTTCTCTCGAATGATATGTTTAGTTCAACCTGCAGACTTGTACAGACACTCAAATATGCCATTCTAATTTGGAAAGTAATAATAATTGAGAATTATACTTGATTTTAAAACATATATGGAGATATAAAATTGGCTTATATTAGTAAAATATTATTTTAAGTTGATCACTATATTTAATCTAGAATCACTTCCTTAGTATTAAATTGAGTGTTTAACATAAGAAATATGTTTTATTTTAGAAATAATTTTGTGATCCAAATAATTTTTAGAAATACATAATCCCTCATCCTTATCTGGGAGTCATAGGCATATAGATATTGATAGATATATATATATATATATATATTATATATATATTATATATATATAATATATATATATAGACATCTTGTAATCAATATGAATAAAGTCAGCTTGAACTGATGCCCAAGTGAAAACTTGACCATAACCTGATCAATATTCTAAATCTTCTAAAAAAGATTCTGTTTATTAGATATGGGTTTGCTGGAAACAGAAAATTAGAAATGGACAATATATAGCCAACTAATTATAATGTGCTCCAGGGAAGAAGCTTCGTTGGATTATTGACATACCTGAGAGAATGGTGTCAGAATACTTGGATTCAAATCCTGACTCTTGCACAGGATTGTAGTGTGGTAGGCTGGCTTGTAAGATGGTCTCTAAAGCTCTCCATCTTCTAGTAGTCATGACCTATGTAAGCCTTTCTCTGGAGTGTAGTCTGGATGCAGTGACTTGCATCTAATCAATAAAATACACCAAAGGCGATTAGATGTCATTTCCATGATTAGGTTACAAAAGATCATCATTTCAATTTGGCTAGCAGACCCTGTTTATTGCCTTCTCAACTTGCATGCTTTCATGAAGCAAGCTGCCATGTGGGAGAAGCCCATGTGGCAAGGAAATGAAGCTGATTTCCAGCCAGCTGCAGCCTACAAGGAGCTAAATTGTCATCCACAACTGAGTGAATGTAAAAGCGAGTATTTCTCCAGTGGAGCCTCCAAATGACATTATAGTCCTCAGGCCAATACCTTCTTTGCAGCCTTTTGAGACATGCTAAGCAGAGGACTTAGCTAAAGTGTGGCTGGATTCCTGAAATTTTGCAGTAATAAATTGGTGTTGTGTTAAACCACTAAGCTTTGGAGTCTTATGTTAAACAGTTATAAATAACTAATACGTGGAATATGACCATTGACAAATTTCTTTAACTTCTCAACACTTCAGTGTTCATATATATAAAATGACAATAATAACACTAACCATACCATCTATGAAAATCACTTTAGCATTTAGTTCATAGTCTGTGGGCACTAGTTAAGTCTTAAGGAATATAGCAGGGTCCAATAAGTAATACACATCTTGTCTGACTGAATTCTGAAACAATCCAGAAATAGGGTAGGGAAAGGCAGATATAGAAAAAAAAAGTCTTAATATGGATAAAACTGAATCTGAAGCATTATGGTGCATATCTATATGTAAGTAGACTTAAAAATATGGAACCTCAGATTTAGACAGAATTTGGCAACAAGTAATAATAGCACCAGATCTAGTAAGCCCTCCTCATATGAATGGTTTACTTGTATAAGAGTTATAACATGGAGAAACAAAATAGTGTTAGCAATCCCCATCTATAGAGTTCCCAGAAAAAGAGAGGAGAGGAAAGGGTTGATCTAGGGGTGTTAGACTTTTCCTTCTAAATTCACTAATCAGATAAAATCACTGCAGTATAGCAATAGAGTACATCAGAGGACAGAAGACAAACAGGGGCCTCAAGGGTTGTGCCCATGAGCATCCTTCCGTGGAAATGTCAAGAACAGCTAGTAGAAGTAGTGGGGCAGAGGTATAGTATAGTAGTAGTAATAGTAGTAGTAGTAGTAGTTTCTAGTTGATGGTGTTAGTAAAACATGTCAATGGAAATGGGCGTTTCAGGGTTTTTGTCAACAAAATGTACTAAAACTGAATAGCATTTCTTGTTTTCCCTTGATAAATTCCACACATATTAAGAAGCCTTATGATTGTAATTTGATTACTGTGCAGAACTGCCTATGAACAAATTATAGTCATGAATATCAATCCAATAAACAATTATTACAACATATTTATTAAAATAGTGCATTAATATTATTATTTTTATGCAAGTCTTATAGCTACCATGGAGTTCGTTGCCTCTGGTAGCACTAGGGGAGTCCAATTTCTAAGATTAACCGATGCTCATTACAAAAGCAGATAATACTACATAGTGATAATACCAACATGCTGCCATCCTGTGGAGACTTATCTAAGTTGCCTACTAGATATCCCTCCACCTCCAAAATGCATTCTTCAAATTGCAGTAAATGTCAATAATCCACAAAAGTCATCCATAGTGGATTAGTTTGAGAGTACTTATTATTAGTGTTATCATCTTTAAATTATATATTTGTTCTGTTCCACTTAAACTACTCACCTTTACTGATTTTGATCTGGTGGCAGAAAAAAATAAATTTCCAGGACATTGCTATGATATCAAGTAGCCCAGAGCACAGAATATCAAGGTAATCTAAATACTAGAAAATTACTGGAAGATTTTACTCAGACGGTAGTGATTAACTAGTATTAGTAAGAGATTAATATTATTAGGTTTCATAAGTCAGTCTCCTGTTGACAGATGCTTATATTTTCCATCCATTATAGGTATGGTCATTGATCTTAAAGATTATTTATAAACACCTTGAAAAAAGGTCTATAAATCATTTTACTTTTGTGATTTCTGAAATGGAGATTCATTATTAATAGTGATGATATGGATGCAAACAAAATTCTCAGACTCTAAGGCTTAAAAAAAGACAAAAATTACCAAATTCGAAGATACAACTACAGCAGTCAAAATAATGTATAATAAAAACTAGCATTTGATTATGCCATTTATTATATTTTTCCTATAATAAAATTTTTAAAAAGTCTCCAGTAAATGGAAGCATCTTGAATGTAAGCCCTATGTTGTTTCTTCCTGGTAGCTCTCTCATTGTCCACAGAATCATATGGGTTAAAATGACAGGTGATAAATGATATTCTTTCTTAATATGAGCTTAGCATAGTAAGGTTGTTTCATTTTTCTTTTCAGTCATCTTTTGCCAAGGTGGTGTTGACACATAACACTCAAATGCATGAGAAATATTTGATAAAGAAACTATTATTTTTGAAACCTTCCCTTTTAAAAATTGAATTAAAGAAACTTCCAAAAAAGAAAATAATAAGGTTAATGCAGCTGAAGTAGGAATAGAGAATTCAGACACAGTATAAAAAATATGAAAAACCTGAAAATGTTGAGCAGGAAGCTGCAAAAATGAATAACTTTTGGAAAATAAGGCCAATGGGAAAAATCTCAAAGAACTGAGTTTTCACCAACCTGAGAAAAAGGAAGCAGGTTTCCTCTCCAACTTATTTCTCCAACTATCTCACTAATTCCCATTCTTAAAGAATTCACTGAAGAAAAATTCACACTGAGAGAATAAGAAGAAAATCTTTACAATGAAGAATAAATTTATAGACAAATTTGTCTAAACAATAAAAGCCAATCAATTGCGGAGGAAAGGGTAGTAAGGAAAAGATGAGGTTGACCTATCAGGAAAGTAAGACCAACTCCCTTTAGAAAGTTGGCATATGATGCTCAGGTAGGAGGTTAAACATTAATATTTCTAAAGGGGTCTAAGGGCAGAAAGGTCACTGACAAAACAGTCCAACAAGTTTCAATTCTTGATAAAGCTTTGTCACAGACTATGAGTCTGAAGTTCTCTCTTGTCCAGCAAGAGAGCAGATGGAGAATTGAACACCAGAAAGGGTAATGTCTGGGAGCAGACAAGAGCCCCTAAACAGCTTTCGTCTCAATGTTTATTGAGTTCTCAAGATCTTACACACGTGGTGAAAGTGCAGAAGAAAACAATTAGATAGTAATCATTAACTTGTGTGTGTAAGAAACAAAGAGTCTGGGGGGCAAGTGGAGTTTGAAGTTGTGATCAAAATATACTGGCACTAGGCAGAAGGTAGTTTCCTGCAGGTGATATAACAAGTTACTTGTGATCCCATTACAATTATCTCACTAACTAACCTACAGCACTTTTGCCAGGAAGTGGCAGCTTTCCACCCTAAGCTCTTTTTAAACCATTTATGTAAGTGTATGGAATTCTTGAACCTATTTCCCCACAAAGCTTTGAGCGTCAACTCTGCTCATATAGTATAAAAGCCCAGCCTGTACAATCAGTACAGATTGACACTAAGAGGAGGGAAGAGAAAGGCTTTTCAGTTGCTTTCCAGGGGTCTGAATGGATAACTGAAGTTGAAGGATGAAGACAGTCTTAGGAATCGTCACCTGCATTAACAACCTGGTTAAGATAACAATGGGAGAGATGGCTGCTATTCAGATGGTGTAAAAGCCCATTAGTACAGAATATCACATGCCCTACTTATTAATAAAGGATACCTAAATTTGTCTACACTGGGTTTCCAGTGATTTGTGGACTAGGCAGGGATGCACACAGAGGTAGTTCTTAGCATCAGTAAAGGGAAGGGGAGTCTGAGACAGATTCACATCAGGAAATTCATCTTAAGTATCTTCATCAATTTTCTGAAATAACTATCTTAGTATCTTAATCTTTAACCTTTTTAAAAATGTTTGTTTATTTTGAGAGAGAGAGAGAGAGAGAGAGAGAGAGAGAGAATCCCAAGTAGGATCCGAGCCATCAGTGCAGAGCCCAATGCAGGGCTTGAAGCCACAAACTGTGAGGTCATGACCCACAAACATCAAGAGTCAGATGTTTAACGGAGTGAGCCACCCAGGCGCCCTGCATCTTAGTACTTTAGTGAAACATTAGACTAAGTCTTCATATCCTCTTTCTGCCCTAAGATGGGCTCTTGTACTCAGAATCATAGTAACATAGCACTGAAGAAACTAATCACAACTTTTTATTTCCCTTTTGTTTAGTATACTTTTTTAAAAGCAAGATGGGAGACTCCTAAAGGATATAACCAAAAGTAGTTCCAAATTAATCATAGTTAACCAGGAATTATATTAACCCCTACATTACTTTTAATTGGTGGAGAGTTTATAGTAAAAAAAGTTAATCGTTATTTGGTATTTAGTATTTAAGAATTGCAGAATACTGCAGATAGACTTAAAGTGGAATTTTTGTTTAAAGTGCTAAAGAAAACACATTATATCAAACTTCTCAGCCTTGTTTTTATGATATAATATGGATTATAATTCATTACAGATTAAATAATGTAATTTATGGTAAATATAACATAAAACATTGTTTTCCTTTTTATCACCTTCAAAAAGGATTTCTTTGTCATATCTCCTATGACAATTCTATTTATGGATATATGTGGTAGATCCTATGGCTATCATTTTTTTCACATAAAATAAATTGAAATTCATTTTTCAAATGTAAATTCTAAAATGTATGATTTATTCATTTAAATGGAGGTGCACATACCTGAGATGAAAAATATCTGGAATGAAACATTCATTAAAATTCAGTGGACTAACTTGATTTAAGAACTAAAGAACAGACTGCACTTCCTCCTTTTATAATGTTTACAAAGTGTTTCTTTAAAACTCAATAGCATCTGTTGAGTGATTATGAGGCTTTTCGTATCTTTCCTAAGAATGATAGCAAAAAAAAAGCAATATATTTTATTTTTCTGGAAGTCTTTGGCAGTATATATCGACAGACAAGTATGTAGAAGGTACATTATAAGCTTCTGCAAAGAAGAATTTGTCAGTGTTCTTGGTTTCAAACAACAGAAACTGATGCAGTTTACAGGGACCAGGAAAGAAAATAATTGGAAAGCTAACAGAAGAAAGACAGAATCATCCAGAATACTGGAGAATTCTATTTGAACTGAGACTTTTACAGTATGATTGTAGCTATGACTATAATAAATTCTAACCTACCCCCTAATTCCTTGTGTCATTGAGCGTATTAAAGATCCAGGTGGTGGCATTGAACTGGCTCAGTTTCACTATCTATCTAGCACTCTGAGTAGCAAGGGTTAAAGAAAACCAGTAGATATTTTTCCAGCCTGTAGAGGAAGCTGGAATCTTGCTTGTCACGAAACTTACAGAATAGCTTACTGCTCCAGCTTCGCAAGGGGTCTCAGGTGCCATATTATCCCCCAAAAGAAATATGGCTACAGAAGCATATAAAGTTGAAAATATTAATGAATGTGAATTATATGTGTATACACACACACACACACACACACACACACACACACACACACATACACACACACTAGAATGTTCTTCAATAATATCTTTTAATAAGGCTGCCTTTACAAAGTTTCTTTGCAACTTATACATAGTTTTATAATAAAGTATATCAAATTTATGTATATCTGTGTCTTTTCATATTTTACGTTTCACTGGCTCTAGGTCGAGTAGATAACTTTACTTCCTGGATCATTTACTGAATAAATTTTAATGGTTTCTTTAGGCCCACTTTTGTTTCTGTGTTTTAATAGTTCTATTATAGCTAAATTGGAAGAATGTACAACAAATTGTTTTTGAATGGATTCTGTGCCATGATGTTGGTTATTGGCAGCATTAAATGATTGAAATATTTAAACTTTTAAACTACCAGAAATGGTCTAAAATAAGATAAAATTCTATTTGGAGTCTGACTTATTGTGCAGACTGATGTTCTTTCTGCAGAAGACCTTTCTTCTGAGTGAGAAATGATATAGAGTGCTATGATGAAGAAACAATATTAGTCTTAAAGGAACATGCATAATAAAGGCATTGTCTGAAATTGGCCTTGACATTGTATTCACTAGTGTAGGTAGTATTATATTGTACTAAAAAATTAACCCCCAGAATTTCTCTGGCTTATCAGAACAAACTTTTATTTTTGCTTACACTATAAGCTAATGCAGTGGCTGTGTAGTTTTGCAGGGGAGGTCTGTGATTTCTATGTTTTCTCAACAGCTCAGCCTGACAGAAGCATCATCATCTATGGCTGTATTTCTTGCACTATATAACCTTTTTATTTGTCACAAAAGAGGTAAAAAACAAACAAAAATACTAGAGAATTATGCATAAACTTGATACTGCTTCAGTCTAGAAATGACATGTGTCGTTCTTAAGTTTCATTGGTCAGCACAATTATGTGGCTCTGTAAGTAGGGACAAGAAATATAGAGGGGTAACTGGAGCACTTGGTGAATATTTCTGTCTCTGCTACACACAATTTTGTATTTACTTTACATTTGATGTTATCTTTTTGACTTTTAAAGCTAATAAATTTGACTTCCTCTAACTGGATGCATTTAAGACATATGTTTAATGCCATTAGAAGGAAACATTTAGTAGCGTGGATTTCAACTCTCCAATTATTATTTCAAGCTATATCTAGATAAGTGTTTTTTTCAATCCACTAGTACAGTGGATTTTGAAAGAATTGTGTGCAATATTTAAAAAAAAAAGGTATAGAACACAAAAGGAAGAACATTATCATCTGTTTTCAGGTAATAACAATTGCATAAATTAAATGTTTTTACTTTAGAAGTAGTACTAAATTCTGTATTTTCTTAATAATTTATTTTAATTCCTCAGCATATATAATTATATACATCTATCTATGATGCATATATCAGGAAAGAAACAGGCAATGAGAAAGAAACATAATAAATTCAGAATACATATACACAAAAAACCAAAAAGCAACATTTTAAAACAGAAGACCTTTGCTTGATGGTTCTTTTTCCTTCCCCCTCATTTTCACACAGTCTGTTCTTTTCTAATTATATGCAGTATAAATCAAAACTTGGACATACAGAAAAAGCATGATTTTCATGGAGAACATAAATGCCTATTGAAAATGATCAAGGTACATTAAAAAGTAGAAAAAGACACTCAAATAAATAAATAAATTGGATGTAAATAAATTTACTTCCATTTAAAAACTACTCCCAATCCTAGATGCATGATTAATTATATTATATATTAACATAGATACATATTACATTAAGTGCATATGCATAGATATGTATATATATGGTGCATATGTGTACTTGTGTGTATGGAGGGAGAGAGAGGAGAGATTTTCTGTTTCTGAAAATTATTTAAGCTTCTAAATTCTTTAGAAAATACATAATTTCCAAAAGAAGCTCATTTTAAAATTCAGGATGGCTAGTGGTTTTAAAACAAATACCCACACAGGGTGTGTGTGTACACACACACACACACACACGCACACATATACACACATACACATACATACACACATGCACCACAGTTCTTTCAAATTACTTATGATCTAACATAATTAATAAATAAAACTTATATGTATGGAAAGAAATTGACTTTTTCTCCTAAAAACCCAAACAAAGATGTATAAGTAAGTAATTCTAGTTTCTTTAATTCCATTTGCCTTGGACAGAGATTACTTTTGGGTCATTTGGTTGATTAAAGAAATTGGGGCTCTAGAAAGGAAGGAATTATTTGCTAGACTCAAAATGGTCCAACAATGAGATATTGATATAGCCAAGACAAAAACAGTGAGGGCTTAATCAACTTTACAGCATTGCCAATGGAAAGATGATAATGGTTAGGACAAATAGTCATCAATAGAATAAACAACAGGACAACTGAGGTGTGGGGGAATCAGAATGCTTTATTATTAATGACTCATTAGCTGGGAATGTTGAGCACAAAAGGTAGTAATAAGAAAGCAAAACTCTTGGGGTGGGGATATGTGGATAGAAGGAGGAAAGGGTATAGGAGAAATAATGCAATTGGTTCAAATTTAAATCCATCTATCTGGCAAAGGCACTTGACAGTATAAAAGATGATGTTTTCATGGGTGCCTGGGTGGCTGTTGGTTAAACGTCTGAGTCTTGCTTTTGGCCTAGGTCATGGTCTCAGAGTTTGTGAGTTCAAGCTCTCTATCGGGCTCTGCACTGCCTCTCTCTCTGACCCTTCTCCATCCATGTGCTCTCTCTCTCTCTCTCTCTCTCTCTCTCTCTCTCTCTCTCTCTCTCAAAATAAATACATAAACTTAAAAGATGATGTTTCCAGAGAACAAAGCTTAATGAGGACAGAGAAGAGACTACAATGAAAATGTAAGAAGTGTCATAATATGTGGAATATAAGAAAAAACAAAGTCAGTAAAGAAGCAGTTAACTTGGGAAACTAATATAGGCTGTATGAGCCTCATTTCCTTGATCTGTAATAATGCAAACTTTCTAACCTGAAGGATTGTCTTTAAGGCCTAATGTAATAAAGATGTAGAAATCCTTGCAGAGTCATTAGTATATAATGTATTATAACTATTTTCATAAGGAGAAACAAATTATTTTGTAGTAGAAGCCAGAATATAAGAATGCTTCAAGAAATTGCAGGGACTCTTATAAATAAATGCATGACTTAAATAAAAAATATATTGAAATACATAAATGTAGTGGAGTTGATGACTTTGTGAAGAACATTTTATAAAAGGGGTGGAAGTAGATGCCAGACAGCAAGGGATTAAAAAGAAAGTGCTTTCTGAGACAGTGAAGGCCATAAATATAAATTATTCCCTTGAATAGGTAGAAAGTGAAGGAAGGAAGGGATTCAATTGTGGTGAAAGTATACAGTATGTTTGAAGAAAGGTGGATTTTGTTTTTATGTTATCCACTGTGCAAGGGAAGAACAAGTTTACTTTTTAATATAGTAAGTTGATTTTTGTGCCAGCACCATACTTTTTTGATTACTACAATTTTAAAATATAACTTGAAGTCTGGAATTGTGATACCTCCAGTTTTGTTTTTCTTTCTCAAGATTGCATTGGCTATTTGAGGTCTTTCGTGGTTCCACAGATTTTAGGATTGCTTGTTCTAGTTTTGTAAAAAATGTTGGTATTTTGATAGGGATTGCATTACATGTATAGTTTGCTTTGGGTAGAATAGACTTTTTAACAATATTTGTTCTTCCAATCTATGAGTGTGGAATATCTTTCCCTTTCATTATGTCATCTTCAATTTCTTTCATCAATATTTTATAGTTTTCAGAGTACAGGTCTTTCCCCTGTTTGATTAAGTTTATTCCTAGGCATCTTACTATTTTGGGTGTAATTATAAATGAGATTATTTTCTTAATATCTCTTTCTTCTGGGTCATTATTAGTATACAGAAACGCAATATACATTGATTTTGTATCCTGTGACCTTATTGATTTCATTTATGGTTTCTAGTAATTTTTTTGGTGAAGTCTTTAGGGTCTTCTATATATAATATCATGTCATCTTCAGATAGTGAACATTTTACTTCTTCTTTACCAATTTGGATGCTTTTTATTCCTTTGTCTCGTCTGATTGCTATGGCAAGACTTTCAGTACTATGTTGAATACCATTGGTGAGAGAGGACATCCTTGTCTTGTTCCTGACCTTAGGGGAAGGGCTTTCAGTTTTTCCCCCATTGAGTATAATATTTGCTCTGGGTTTTAAATAGAAGGCCATTAATATGTGGAAATATGTTTCCTCTGAACCTGCTTTGCTGAGATTTTTACCATGAATGGATGTTGTGCTTCATCAAATGCTTTTCTGCATCTGTTCAAATGATCTTATGGTTTTTATCCTTTCTCTTATTGATGTGATGTATTATGTTAATCAATTTGTTAATATTGAACCACACTTGCATCCTAGGAATAAATCCCACTTGATTATCCCACTTTGTGAATGAATTTTTTTAATGTATTATTGCATTCAGGTTCCTAGTATTTTGTTGAGGATTTTTGCAAGTGTGTTCATCACGGATGCTGGCCGGTAGGTCTCTTTATTTGCGGTGTCTTTATCCGATTTGTATCAAGGTAATTCTGGTCTCATAAAATGAATTTTGAAGATTTTCTTCTTTTTCTATTTTTTTGGAATAGTTTAGAAGAACAGGTATTAACTCTTCTTTAAATATTTGGTAGAATTTACCTGCAAAACCATGTGATCCTGGACTTTTCCTTGCTGAGAGCTTTTTGATTACTGATTCAATTTCATTGTAGGTAATCAGTCTGTTAAAATTTTCTATTTTTCCTGCTTTAGTTTTGATAGGTCATATATTTCTAGGAATTTATTCATTTCTTCTAGATTGTTCAGTTTTTCATATATTCTCTTATAATCATTTGCATTTCTCAGGTGTCTGTTGTTCTTTCTTCTCTTTCATTTGTGAATTTTTTATTTGAGTCCTCTCTCTCTCTCAATGATTCTGGCTACAGGTTATCAATACGGTAGATTTTGTCAAAGAACCAGTGCCTGGTTTCATTGATCTATATTATTGTTTTTTAGTGTCTTTGTCATTTATTTAGGCTCTAATATACATTATTGCCTTCTTTCTGTTGATTTTGGGGTTCTGTTGATTTTGTTTGTTCTTTTTCTAGCTCTTTTTGGTGTAAGGTTAGGTTGTTTAAGATTGCTTTTTTGTTTTGTTTGTTTGTTTCTTTGTTTGTTTTTTACTTCTTGAGGTATTGCTATAAACTTTCCTCTTAGAGCAGCTTTTGCTGCATCCCAAAGATTTTGGGCCATTGTATTTTCTTTCTTTTTTTTATGTTTATTTATTTATTTTTAGAGAGAGAGACAGAGAGCATGAGTGGGGGAGGGACAGAGAGAGAGAGAGAGAGAGAATCCCATGCAGGCTCCATATGTTATCAGCACAGAGTTGACATGGGGCTTGATCTCACAAACCATGAGATCATGACCTGAGCTGAAGTTAAGACTCAGATGCTTAATGGACTGGGCCAACCAGGTGCCCCAAAGACCATGTGTTTTCATTTTCATTTGTCTCCATGTATTGTTTTTATTGCCTTTTAGATTTCTTGGTTGAGCCATTTATTGTTTAGTATAGTGTTATTTAACCTCCATGTATTTGTGCTCTTTCCAGATTTTTTTCCTTATGGTTTCTAGTTTCAGAGTGTTTTTCTTGTGGTTTCTAGTTTCATAGTGTTGTGGACAGAAAAGATGTATGGTATAACTTCAATTGTTTTGAATTTGTTGAGACTTGTTTTGTGGCCTCATATGTGATCTATTCTGTACAATGTACCATGTGCACTTGAAAAGAATGTGTATTCTGTTTTAAGGTGGAGTGTTTTGAATATATCTGTTAAATACATATGGTACAGCATGTTATTCAAAGCCAGTGTTTCCTTGTGGATTTTCTGTGTGAATGATGTGGCCATTGTTATAAATAGGGTATAAATTCTCCTACTATTATTGTATTACTATCAATTAGTTCCTTTTTGTTTGTTATTAATTGTTTTATGTATTTGGGTGCTTTCATATTAGGTGCATAAATATTTACAATAGATCATTTAAACTGAATAGAAAGCCACAATTACATGTTCAATTAATTTTTAACAAAGGAAAAAAGAATATGCAGTGAGAAAAAAGACAACCTTTTCAAAAAATGACATTGGGAAAACTGGAAAGCAACATGTAAAAGAATGGACCATTATCTTACACCATACACAAAAATAAACTCAAAATGGATTAAAGACCTAATGTGAGACCAGAAAAGAAGCACAGGCAGTAATTTCTCTGACACTGGTTGTAACACTATCTTTCTAGATCTATGTCTCCTGAGGCAGGAGAAATAAAAGTAAACATAAACTTTTGGGACCACATCAAAATGAAAAGTTTCAGTACAGCAAAGAAAACAAATACTAACAGACAATCTACTGAATGGGAGAAGATATTTGTAAATGATATACCTGATAAAGGGTTAGTGTCCAAAACATATAAAGAACTTATAAAACTCAACCCCCCGAAAAACAAATGATCCAATAAAAATGAGCAGAAGAAGTGAAGAGATATTTCTCCAAAGAAAACTTACGAATGGATAATAGATGCATAAAAAGATACTCGACATCACTCCTCATCAGGGAAATACAAATCAAAACCACAGTGAGATCTCATCTCACACTTGTCAGCACGACTAAAATCAAAAACCAAGAAACAACAAGTATTGCTGAGCATCTGAAGAAAAGGAACCTTCAAGCAGTGTTGATAGGAATACAAACTGATGCAGTCACTGTGGAAGACAGTGTAGGGGTTCCTCAAAAAATTAAAAAGAGATCTATTTTATAATCCAGTAATCACACTGCTGGATATTTTCCAAAAGAATATAAAGACACTAATTCAAAAAGATATATGCATCTCTATGTCTATTGCAGCATTATTTGCAACAGTGAAATTATGGAAGTAGCCTAAGTGTCCATCAATAGATGGATGGATAAATAAAAGTGGTCCATCTATCTATTTAGACACACACACACACACACACACACACACAGAATGGAATATTATGGAATGGAATGGAATATTATTCGGCCATAAAAAGGAATGAATCTTCACATTTGCAACAATATGGATGTATCTAGAGAGTATTATGCTAAGTGAAATAAGAGAAAGAGAAATACCAAATATTTCACTCTTATGTAGAGTTTAAGAAACAAAACAAATGATCAAAGGAAAAGAGAGAGAGATAAACCAAAAAGCAGACTATTAACTATAGAGAACAAACAGATGGTTACCAGAGGGGAAGTGGGTGGGGAGATAGCTGAAATAAGCGAAAAGGAGTAAGAGTACACCTACCTTGATAAGCACTGACTAATATATGTAACTGTTGAATCACTATATTGTACAGCTGAAACTAATGTAACACTGTTCGGTAAGTATATTAGAATTAAAATAAATCATTTTTAAATAAAATAATGGTCAGGTTTTCAATTAAAATTTTATTTTAATTCCAGTGTCAGAACAGCTAAAATTAACAACTCGGGAAACAACAGACGTTGGCGAGGATGAAGACAAAGTGAAACACTTTTGCACTGTTGGTGGGAATGCAAATTGGTGCAGCCACTCTGGAAAACACTATGGAGGTTCCTCAGAAAATTAAAAATAGAACTACCCTACAACCCAGCAACTGAACTACTAGGTATTCAGACAAAGGATATAAAAATGCTGATTAAAAGGGGCACATACACCCCAATGTTTATAGCAGTGCTATTAACAATAGCCAAAGTATGGAAAGAACCCAAGTGTTCATCAACTGATACACACACACACACACACATACAATGAAATAGTTCTCATCAATCAAAATGAAAGAAATGTTGTCATTTGCAACAATGTGGATAGAACGAGAATGTATTATGTTAAGTGAAATAAGTTAGAGGAAGACAAATATCATATGATTTCACTCATATGTGGAATTTAAGAAATAAAATGAACATAGGGGAAGGAAGGAAAAATAAGATAAAAACAGAGAGGGAGACTTTTTTGTTTTGCTTAATTTTTGTAATGTTTATTTATTTTTGATAGAGAAAGAGAACACAAGTGGAAGAGGGGCTGAGAGAAAATGAGGGAGACACAGAATCCAAAGCAGGCTCCGGGCTCTGAGCTGTCAGCACAGAGCCCAATGTAGGGCTCGAACTCAGGAACAGAGAGATCATGACCTGAGCCGAAGTCAGACACTCAACCGACTGAACCACCCGGGTGCCCCAAGAGAGGGAGACTCTTAGAGATGGAGAACAAACTGAGGATTGCTGGAGGGGTGTTGGGTGGGGGGATGGGCTAAATGGGTGATGGAGAGCTGAATGGGTGATGGATTAAGGAGAGCACTTATAGAACACTGGATGTTCTATAAGTGATGAATCACTAAAAACTACTCTTGAAACCATTAGTACACTGTATGTTAACTAACTTGGATTTAATTAAAATAAAATTAAAGTAAAAAATAGTCAGTTGAGAAAGGGTTTCAAATGTACTTAAGGAAGGATAAAACTGGAAGAAGTACATCCTAGAGAAGGAAGAAACAGGAGTGAGCACAAAGGCAGACAGACACTTAGCCTTGGCAAAAACAAGGTGTACTTCTTGGAAAGCAGCATGGACATTGGAATCACACAGACCTCAGTTAGAATCCATACTCTGTCATTAGCTCAATATGTGAAATTTTCAGCAAGCCACTTGAATTCTCTGGGCCAAATATTCTCATCCATAAGATGAGAGAATGTGGGGTGCCTGGGTGGCTCAGTCGGTTAAGCATCTGATTTTGGCTCTGGTCATGACCTCACAGATTGTGGGTATGGAGCCCCACATCAGCCTCTGCACTGACAGTGCAGAGCCTGCTTGGGATTTTCTCTCTCTCTCTCTCTCTCTCTCTCTCTCTCCCCACCCCCATTTGTGCTTTCTCTCTCTTTCAAAAAAAAAAAAAAAGATGTGAGAGTGACACTAAAACCCATGGCTGTTTTGAGCATTATGATAACAGTAGGCTTTCAACAAATGTTAGTTCCTTCCCTTCCTCCCCCAATCCTCCAGAAAAGCTGAGAAATGACCCACATCAATGGATTAAAGTAAGTTTGGGTATATAAGGTAAGTGGAGAGGGCTCTGAACAGCTTTTGTGGAGAATGTGTTGGGAAGGAAAAAAAAGAGATGAATAAAAATAATAAGTGATCAGATTTTTTGACAGTTTAGTTGAAATTGGAAAACTTGTAAATTCACTGAGACAATTGCTTACTAAATTGCTTACAAGCCTGGATACTGTCTTACTAATGTCATCTTTACTACTTTAAATATATACTCATTTTCCTAAAGAGTTAATAATGTATAAAACCCAGGAGTAGCCTAGACCCTGGAATATGCCCACTCAAAGAGTGCATAGCCAACAGTGTATTGCTTTCTGTGAGCTGTTACAGATAGGCCCTCCAGTAATCCTTAGGGATTCAAGTTCTATTTCAGATCATGAGTTTTAAATCATTCATCATTTCTCAAAAGAGCATGTGGCATCTCCCTGACCAGTGAGTCACTTACACACTTACAGCTGGTTGACAGAACTTTGTGTCTGAGTATGAGAAATGAATGCTATTTCAGAAGAAAATATGACTTTTATTTTCCCTCTTAAAGCTTAAGAATCTTATATTGCCAGGGAAAAATATTATTTAGGCATCTGTAATTGAATGTGAGAGGAATGTTCCCTATGTTTAATGAGGAGATGTAGTGCAGCCCATGAAGACAAAGTTTGTTCTCTGGGCTGCTTAGGCTCCAATTGTTTCATTAATATTAACCAAGGTTTGCAAACCTCCTTGGGCAAGCATGTGTTGTAACTGGGAAAAGAGAAACACATAATAACTCACAGAGTCCACAAACATCTTTAGAAGTGAGAGGAATAATGGGGCAGAGAAGTAGAGTTTGGCAGGTAAGGGAGAGGCTTTCTGCCACTGGGAAAATGTTGCTACTCTGCAGAGGAAAAATGTAGCTGTATTTAGAGTTGTGTCACAGTGACACAGAGTTAAATTTGTGGCATGCATTTCTTGTCCTAGGGGTTTCCTTTTTTTAAAGGTAAGCAATGCAGCATATGACATTAGAAATTAAGCAAAATAAGAATTTTTATTTTAATTTCATATAATGTGTTCCATTTAAGTGTTCCTGATTTTAAAACAAAAGCAATGTTCAGCTATATGCTGCTAAAAGGGAGACTCTGGATTAATAACATTAATATCTAACATTTATTGTGCTAATCACTTAGTTTATGTCATTTAATCCTCAAAACAACCTATGGGATGAATTAGTTTCTGTATTTTAAAGATAAAGGAATTGAGGATTAGTAGGCAAATTACCTTGCTCACAATAAAAGTTAGTGGAGACTAGAATTCAAAGCCATGTTCTCAACATATACTGAGCATATATATATATATATATATATATATATATATATATATATAATATTTATAGAATATAGTATATAATATAATACATATACTATAATAGAGAGTATTTATAGATTATAGCAGATATATATTTAATGTTTATAGAAAACACTTAATATTTTTGTCCAATACATTGAAACAAATGTATATCAACCTTTTGCAATATCATATGACATACTGTCCATTTTCTAATCTCAAAATTTCATTTTCTCTACCATGATCCTATGTTTTAAAGTTGGTGGAAATAAAATGAACACACTATCAAAAGGAACATTTTGCATTTTTGGCAAGATAGGTATGGAAACTATATTTAGAAAACAATTAAAAGTATTTGGAATGTACACCATTAATTCTTTGGAAATGTCCCATTTTACTTGAGGGAAGGTAAAAGGTAAGTTTGTATTGACTAAAAGTAGCTTTATTTTTAAGAACTCAATTTAGCTCTATGCTTGTCTAATCTGTAAACAAAACTTGATCTCTCTTCAGAATTGTACTACTTTCATTAAACTGGTAGATAGTTCAGCTAGATTATAAAATTCTTCTATGGGCAATCACAGTTATTTCTTTCCAGATTCACATGGATTTTATTCATTTTTCCATAGTGTATATGTATGCATACATATGTGCATATATACATTTACATACATGATTTGTTCAGAGTCTGTTTCCCATATTTTAGGTCAATAATACCATTAATGATGATGAATCAAAGATGACTAGACTTGAAGACAGATTCACACTTACCAAAAGCACATATATTTGATAGAGTACCAAGCACATTATTATTTTATGGTGATGCTCTTATCTAACTAAAGAATTGGGATGCATATGGTAACTTCTCAGTGTCTGTGCTTTGTATCTATTAAAAGACTACATGGGGAAATTAAACTACTAATAATTCCATTAAATATTTATTAAATATTTTATTAATTCCTAATTTTATATGCTGTTTGGAAGGTTTACAACTTGAAAAAATTAATGGAATTAATCCATGTTAATTTGCAACCTTGGGAGCCTCCTGAATGAAATCTGAAAGTGGCCCCATACAGAGAGGGCAAAGGGAGACCAAAGAAAGAGGCAGACCACTCCAGATTGGTAGGTGGCAGGTTTAATAAACAAAGAGAACTTACATATGAGGCTTGTTTTGGGTGGCTACCAGAAGAGAAGACATCTGCACCAGCCTGAGAGAATTTAAAAGTTTATATAGAGACCCTAACTGGGTTCATTCCTATATACCACCCCATTGTTTCAACAACGCTTTGCTCTCTCAAGCCTTTATTCTTGAAAATGGCTCCCACTGTGGGAACAGTGAACAGAAGGTACATTCTAGATGTGCCTGGGTGGGTCAGTCGGTTAAGCATCCTACTTCAGCTCAGGACATGATCTCATGGTTCATGAGTTTGAATCCTGGGTCAGGCTCTCTGCTGTCAGTACAGAGTCAGGACAGATCCTCTGTCCCTCTCTCTGCCCCTGCCCTGCTTGCACTCTCTGTTTCTCTCTGTCTCTCTCTGTCTCTCTCTCTCAAGAATAAATAAACATTAAAAACAAACCAAAAAAAAAGGTACATTCCAAGGACAGGGAAGGGGGTGAAGAGCCTTGATTATTCCAGTTAAGCTCTAAGGCCAAACAAGCAGTCATGCCTTTGAATGACCTTCTCCAACAGTTCAATAGAGAATCACTTATTTAACAAGTATTTATTGAACTTCTACTATACACTAAGAACTTATATTTCCCATATTTATTGTCTCACTTCAGAATATTGAATGCCTTAGTTTTCTTTCTTTAGTTTTACATTCTTATCATGTATTCCTAGGCACGGGGTATTTACAAAACTCTAGATTTTATCTGGGAGATAACTGAAACACAGCCTCAACCACATTGGCTCCACACTTATAAATTGTTATTTAAGGCGGTTCCTTTGTTTCCTGAACATGTTTTATTTCATCTGTTACAGTTTGTCATCGTCGTTGTTGTTGTTGTTTTAGCAGAATTTTAAAAGAACATCTTCTCTTTAATTTCAGCCCAGATTCTGGATATATCTTTGTAAAACCAGCATGCTATGATTACATGGTTTGCTATTTGTGAGTGAATGTGCCTATTTCTCTTTTTACAGTTAAAAGAGTTTAAAAAATTACACCAAAACGAATGAGGCAAGTTTATCAAGATTTGAGTACATAACAGAGATTTTTTCTTTGCAAATATTTTTTTTTATTTTTTATTTTTTATGAAATTTATTGTCAAATTGGTTTCCATAAAACACCCAGCGCTCATCCCAACAGTTGCCCTCCTCAATGCCCATCACCCACCCTCCCCTCCTTCCCACTCCCCATCAACCCTCAGTTTATTTTCAGTTTTTAAGAGTCTCTTATGGTTTGGCTCTCTCCCTGTCTAACTTTTTTTTTCCTTCCCCTCCCACATGGTCTTCTGTTAAGTTTCTCAGGATCCACATGAGAGTGAAAACATATGGTATCTTTCTCTGTATGACTTATTTCACTTAGCATAACACTCTCCAGTTTCATCCACGTAGCTACAAAAGGCCATATTTCATTCTTTCTCATTGTCAAGTAGTATTCCATTGTGTATATAGACCACAATTTCTTTATCCATTCATCCGTTGATGGACATTTAGGCTCTTTCCATAATTTGGCTATTGTTGAAAGTGCTGCTATAAACATTGGGGTACAAGTGCCCCTATGTATCAGTACTCCTGTATCCCTTGGGTAAATTCCTAGCCGTGCTATTGCTGGGTCATAGGGTAGGTCTATTTTTAATTTTCTGAGGAACCTCCACACTGTTTTCCAGAGTGGCTGCACCAGTTTGCATTCCCACCAAGAGTGCAAGAGGGTTCCCGTTTCTCCACATCCTCTCCAGCATCTATAGTCTCCTGATTTGTTCATTTTAGCCACTCTGACTGGCATGAGGTGGTATCTCAATGTGGTTTTGATTTGTATTTCCTGATGAGGAGTGACGTTGATCATCTTTTCATGTGCCTGTTGACCACCTGGATGTCTTCTTTAGAGAAGTGTCTATTTATGTTTTCTGCCCATTTCTTCACTGGATTCTTTGTTTTTCGGGTGTGGAGTTTGGGGAGTTCTTTATAGATTTTGGATACTAGCCCTTTGTCTGACATGTCATTTGCAAATATCTTTTCCCATTCCATTGGTTGCCTTTTAGTTTTGTTGATTACTTCCTTTGCAGAACAGACGCTTTTTGTCTTCATGAGGTCCCAATAGTTCATTTTTGCTTTTAATTCCCTTGCCTTTGGAGATGTGTCAAGTAAGAAATTGCTGCAGCTGAGGTCAGAGAGGTTTTTTCCTGATTTCTCCTCTAGGGTTTTCATGGTTTCCTGTCTCACGCTCAGGTCCTTTATCCAGTTTGAGCTTATTTTTGTGAGTGGTGGAAGAAAGTGGTCTAGGTTCATTCTTCTGCATGTTGCTGTCCAGTTCTCCCAGCACCATTTGTTAAAGAGACTGTCTTTTTTCCATTGGATATTCTTTCCTGCTTTGTCAAAGATTTGTTGGTCATACTTTTATGGGTCCAATTCTGGAGTCTCTATTCTATTCCATTGGTCTGTGTGTCTGATTTGTGGGAACCAGATAATGAATAAGTTTTAAAGTAAATTCATTTTAAATATATCAACACAATGAATCAAGAATATTAAGAACAGAGAATTACTTAGTGGGTCTAAGAATAGCAGGACTTAGTGTAGTTGGGGTAAAAACAAGATGAGCACACAAGTTTGTTAGGTTATGGTATGGAAATCTAGGCAGTTTTGCTGGTAAACAAGTTGTTTTAATTCTCTATGTCACATAACAAACTAATATACTAAAATATTGTATAATACTATATATATATACATATATATGTAATCTCATAGTTTCTATGAATTGGGAGAAATGCTTATCTGGGTCATCTGTGAGACTGCAATAATGGTTTGTCTATGGCTGAGTTCTCACCTGAAGGCTCAACTGGGGAAAAGCCTATAAACAAGCTCACTCAGGTTGTTGGCAGAATTCATTTTCTTGTAGCTGTAAAAGTTACTGCAGCTTTCTTCTTCAAAACCACCAAGGAATAAAAGATTTTAGAGTGAGTCTGCTGGCACAGTGGATCCTTATGTAGCATAACATTTTGTCATATTCTATTGGTTAGAAATAAGTCAGCAATCCTGACAACACTCAAGGACAGGTGGGGAGGTAGAGATCATGGAGGCCACTCAATGTCTGTTTGTCACAGAGAGGATGCAAAATGTGATGGATTTGAAGAAATGGTTAGAGGATTAATATATTGAGCTATGTCAGCAATAGAAAAATGTTTTATCTGTATTTTAAGAAGACTTTGCAAGCTTTTTGGCAGGACATTGGTATAATCTGATTGACCTTTTAAAATGTAACTTTGGGATATATAAAACTGATAATTGAACAGTTCACTATGTCTACCCCTGTGTACGATGAGAGAAAGCAATTCTTAATTCAGTTATTGGAGTACATATGTAAGGACAAGCATAAAAGAATCTCATGAGTAATGATGCTTAATATGAGTCAGTCCCTATGTACACACTCTTTTAGTTAGTCCTCACAATAGCCCTATAAACTAAATATTATTATATCCTATTGAATGTATGGAAATTGGATCAGAAAAAAATACTGTTTTACCTGGTATTATAGGGTTAGTAACTAGCCATGCCTGCATTTTAATACAAATTCATATTTCTCCCTATTAAACCATGCTGTTTGCAGGGAATTGAATTTGTTTGTTTTTTAATAAACATTGCATACAGTGAAGATGGCAACATGATGATTTGATACACCTACACATAGTGAAACGATTATTACATTCAAGCTAATCAACATATCTTTTCACATTGTTACCATTGTTTTATGTGTGATGAGAGTACGTGAAATCTACTCTCTTAGCAAATTTCCAGTATTCAACACAGAATTGTTAACCATAGCTAGCATACTATACCTTACATCTTTAGGCTTATTTATCCTACAGAACTACAACTTTGTACCATTTGACCAACATGTTCCCATTTCCTGAACCTGTTTACACTGGCAATCACCATTTTACTTTCTGCTTCTATGTATTTGACCTTTTTAGATTCCACATATGAGTGAGATAATGTAGTTTTTTTTTTTTCTTCTGTGTGACTTATTTCAATAAGGCTAATTTCTTCCTGGTTTACCCATGTATTGCAGAAGGCAAGATCATCTTTTTTTTTTAAGGATGAAAATATTCTATTGTATGTATATACCATATTTTATTTATTCATTCATCCATCACAGATTGTTTCCATATCTTGGCTATTGTGAATAATGCTGCAATGAACATGGGAGTGCAGATATCTCTTTGAGGTACAAGTTTTGTTTCCTTTGGGTATATATGCTAAATAAGAATTTTTGGATTATCTAATACTTCTATTTTTAGGCTTTTGATAAATCTCTGTACTATTTTTCATAATGTCTGTACTAATTTACAACAGTGTACCAATTGTGTAAAAGGATTTCTTTTCTCCGCATCCTTGCCAACACCTATCTTTTAAAAAATAATAATGGAATAAAGTTTTTAATATCAGTTGGCTTCAATGCTTTCACAATCCAATGTTTCTACCTGCCCCCAAACTGAGGAATAGAGAGAGAAAGGTTTGAAAAATATTAGGCAGTCTTAAGTGCATAATTATGTAATCGTATCCAGGCTTTATTCAATAGATGTTGAATGATAGCAACTTATTAAAATTATGCTTTTAATAATTTTAGCTATATTTAGGTACTTGTTAGGTCACCTATCATAATGTGCTATTTTTAACAATAAAACATGCATGGAAATATTGTTTTATTTAAATTTTTAACACTGATTTAACAAAAATCATGAAAAAGACTATTTAGGAGTTTTTTATGATACTCTTTAGAGGAAATGACATTATAATAAATATTAATTTTTAAATTTATGAAAAACATTTTTATATTTAGACTCATTTTTCATTAACACATGTATATATGCATACATGTTATATATACATATAAACTTATATGTATATATAACATGTATGCATATATAGTATATATTTATAATATGTACATGATGTCTATAATGTACATTATTATAGACATACACATACATACATGTACATATAATGTATAATGTACACGTAGTATGTATAGTATATAATATACATTATTATAGACATGCATACATGTACATATAACATATATATGTATATAATATACATATATAATGTTAATGTATATAAACATATATGTTAATGGAAATCTCTTTATATGTAAATGTATATATTTTTTTTTTAATTTTTTTTTCAACGTTTATTTATTTTTGGGACAGAGAGAGACAGAGCATGAACGGGGGAGGGGCAGAGAGAGAGGGAGACGCAGAATCGGAAACAGGCTCCAGGCTCCGAGCCATCAGCCCAGAGCCTGACGCGGGGCTCGAACTCACGGACCACGAGATCGTGACCTGGCTGAAGTCGGACGCTTAACCGACTGCGCCACCCAGGCGCCCCAATATTTATATATTTTTTAAGAGAACAGTCAGTGTAATTATCTTTTACACACAAATTTTATTGATAAGTATAGTGGAGATAATAATTACTGACATTCACTAAGGTTTTATTATGTGAGATATTGTGCTAATCATGTTTCATATTTAACCACTTATGGCTAAAGTGTATAAATAAGTCAGCCTACGGCACATAGCTATTAAGGGATTGAATTAAAACATCATTCGTAGGTTTCTTAAGCGTTACATATGTAGTATCTACATAGCCTTCAAGATGAATAATTAATAGTATAAACAGATGATTATTTCTACAACCTTCTTTGACTTAGAGCTCTATACCCTATTTAAGAAAAGTACACTTAAGAGCTCTGAGCAGTAACATATGAAAAAGCAAGGGTAGCTTGTGATGTGCACTCCTGCTGTTTCCTCCCACAGCTGCCTTTAGCTGACACCACTAATCAACCAAAACTTGTTCACACTGGGCCAGGATAGAGTTTTAAACTCCTTTTGAATACAGTGATGCACAATTTCAATCATTAAACTAGGTCAGTGTTGGCAAATACAAGAGAACCCATTTGCCATTTTTGAACCAAACTGTAACTAAGGATGATTCTCCCCTATCAGCACAAAGCCATTGAAATCAGAGTAACTGTTAATACTTACAGAAACATCCTAAAACTTCTTTATGGGAATGATAAATCTGAGTAGAGGATGAGGGTCTTATCTATTCCAAGTCTTTCATTCTAATTTTCTCTCACAGATGTGGAAATTTTTGGATACAGAAAATACAACTAATGAAAGGTAATTTCATTTGTTTTCAGGTACAGTACAGATACAAAGTGACAAACACTTTTAACAAAGAATTAAAAACAACCTAGAGCAATATAATCCATATTTTTACCCTTAAAGAAATTGACATTTCAACTGTCTAATTCATAACTAACCTAGTTACAGCTTCTCCATATGCCTATATATTATCAAACATACTGCACAGGAATCACTTTTGTATGGTCACAACTTTTCACTTTCTTCATGATTTCAGTATTTTTAATATAAAAGCTACTAACAATGTTCCAACATGTTTATAAAAATTTACATTTTATAACTTGGATGTCTCTCTTTATTTGTGTTTTTAGGAAGAGAATGTCATATCAAATCAATGCCAAATAGCTTTATTCAAATTAATTTGATTTAATTGTTTTTGATTCACTAAATATTTATTAAAAGGTTATTGCACCACAAATTTTTGACACTAGGTAGCTTGAAATGATAGAATTCATGTTAATCTTTCAAATATTTTTAAATAATAAACTTAAAAAAACTTTAAAAAAAGGGCTGCTGGGTGGCTCAGTTGGTTAAGCATATGACCTCAGCTCAGGTCCTGATCTGGCAGTTAGTGAGTTCAAGCCCCATGTCAGCCTCTGTGCTGACTGTGTAGAGTCTGCTTGGGATTCTCTCTCTTTCTCTCTCTCTCTCTTTGCCCCTACCCCTCTTGCATGCTTTCTCTCTCTCAAAAATAAATACATAAACTTAAAATATGTTAATTAATCCTTCTACCTTTTATGTGAACCCAACAACTGAATGCTACAGTTTTCTTCTGTCCTCAATGAAACATGTCAGGAAGGCATAGGATTTCTGTCTAGTGTTGACCTACGCCAAGTTGAAAGTACACAAGATATGTATAGATGAGAGCTCTGAAATGTTTTTCATCTTTCCATTACAAGTGATGCTAAATACCATAAGTTTTAACCAACATAATAGATTTTTTTTCATTTGGACTACTATTTTCTATCTGAAGGAATAATCTCTCTTTCTAATATTTAACTTTAACCTTTAAGCACATGAAATCTCCCTAGCCAAAGACCTTGCTACAAAAGATTGGCATTGCTTGATAGTATGTGCCCTCATGTGCTTGGCTTATGAAATGAATGGCTTGAAGTCATCCAATCAAATGCATGTCATGAGGTCATATTCTAATATAAAACATTAAAAGTCACAGAAAAAAAAAAAGATCATAATCCAATTACATTTGCAATAATATAGAAATGAGAGAGAAAATTATATATATATGTATTTGTACATATATGTGTGCATACATAATATATATGCCATATACTACATAGCTATATTAAAGTTTTATATATACATATGTATTTTATATATTATAGTATTTATAAAATATTGTTATGCACACACTCATACATTCTACTCATAAACATCACTACTTTCAGTGGTCCAGATAACATAAATCATAGTCAAAAATTAAAAGTAATATTTGAATAAATTTGAAGGTTTTCATACTGTGAACCATCAAATGGATGGAGGTTGGCCGTCCCATCACTGGTTTCTGTGTCTATGGACATGTTGTATAATTAATATACCAAATACAGTACAGATGGCCTATGGACATTTTCTAAGAGCACTTTTTATTTTACTGATTCCATCTTTTTAACAAGATCTCAACCAATATAAAGAGCTACATAAGGAGGCATAAAAATCACTATAAAATCACTCTAATTTGATCAATAAGTCTATAAATCCAAAAATAAAACTGTATTCATTTCCTTCCCTCTGAAAATAGGAAACTCCTCAGAATAGCTTATTATCTGTTGGTGACTCTCATTACTTGTTCTTACATTCAAATTATACTTAAGAATTGAATAAAACTATATTGAATTTGTAGTTTGCATTTTGCTACTTATTTACAACAAGAAAAGTCTCTAAGTAACACTGTGCATTCAAGCTAGGTTGGGAATGAGAAACCTGTTAATAATTAGCTCATGTTGGTAAGAAACATAGGTAATAGTTATCTTCCTGAAAAGACATGTTTACATAATTCTAAATGATGAAAATGATAGTGATGATGATGATGATGATGGAAAAGAATAGTTACTTTTTTTGAGGACTTACTATGTGCTAGTCAGTTTATAAATCATTTCCCATGCATTACAGAGTATTCACAACGCTGAGATATGTAATGTAATTATCCCCATTTTACAGATGAAAAAGAAGCTTCAGTCAGGTTAAGTTACTGAAGAGACCTAAGATAAAATACTGCTGAAAGTGGTATTTCAGGTCCAACTCCAGAAGTTTAATATTATTCTATGTTTAACTGACCTTTCATCATTAGCTGTACCATATCCTGTGTAAGAGAAAATGGTCATTATCAGAGAACGCGTCTTTGGGATAAAAATCTTGTGATGGAAATATCCACAATCAATTTGCACGTAGGCTGTAGCTTGTGTTGAGGATAATGTGTTTTTGTTTTTGTTTTTGTTTTCAATCTAGAACTCATAAAGTGAAAGGATGAAAGGATTAGTGTGTTGTTTTTGAGTATATACTCATCTGGGTTCAAGTCTTGGCTTTTGTAAATTTTTAACTGTGAAGTCTTAGGTCAGTGACATATTTTGATTCTCAACATCTTGGTATGCAAATTACAATTCATAAAACCTATTTTATGGAATGCCTTAATTATTAAGTGGAAAGTTCTTAGCATAGTACCAGACATATTATAAATGCTCAAATGTAGCTATTTTTGTTGTTGTTCCTATTGTTGCATTGCTTTGCTTTGTTTTTAGTAATTTTCCCATCAGTAAATTTTGGACAGACATTTATTCATTGTCAACTTCTTTTCTTTTTCTTTATTTTTTTTCCTTTCTACATCCTAAGACATTGTTGATGCCAATCAATAGCTAGAGCCTGGAATTAGAATAATGAAATAAAGAAACAAATCAATATTACTATATATCAAACAGAAAAAGATCCAATTGCCTGCAGTCATTGACACACACAAGACAACAATGATATCAGAGAAAGACTGGTATCTGGATCAGTTGTGTTTTCTACTCCATGAATTCTTAACTGTGACATTTCATGATTTCAAGAAAATGATGGGAGAACAGTTATTAGCTATACCTACTATTTAGAAAATGCTGGTAATCAGCCATTCCCATTTTAAAAATTAATGTAAAATAGAGAAAACTCAATCAAAGATTAATCATACCAGTTACTCTAAATTAAAACTAATTATACTTCCCAAGAGACATCTCTCTTTTCAGCAGCTGTACTGCTAAACTACAGTTTTTTTAATAATAATGAGAATCTTGATTTGTTTTAATGAACAAAACATTAAAAAATCCCCCCTCCCATCTTTAAGTAAGATCCTTAGAGACTTATTGCTTATGTCTTAGATTGGCAAAAATTCTGTTTCCCTATAACAGTAATGAGCCACATTCTAGTATAACCATACTACATTCCTCTAGAATGCTCTGCTAACTACTCTGTACACCCTACATCTCTTTGGCTCCTTTTCTTAAAGTTTGTTTCTTTTAATTGTTTTGATAAATAAAATTATATATTTAAAGTATACACTACATGATGATTTGATGTATAGATACATTGTGGAGTGATTCCCATAATCAAACCAATTAACATGTCCATTTCCTTACATAGTTACCTTTTTTGTTTTGTTTTGTTTTGTTTTGTTTTGTTTTGTTTTGTTTTGGGTGAGAATGTTTTTAATATACTTTCTCAGCAAATTGAAAATATGCAAACAGTAATATTATGTACAGATACCATGCTGAACATTAGATTCCCCAGAAATTATTCATCTTATAACTGAAAATTTGTACCCTTTGGTCAACCTCTTCCCATCTCACCTACCTCCCAGCCCCTGGCAACCACAATTCTACTCTGTTTCTATGAGTTCTGATTTTTTTTTTAAGTTTCTATATGTAAGTGATACCATATAGTATTTGTCTTTCTCTGCCTAGCATAATGCCCTACAAGTCCATCAATATTTTTGCAAATGGAAGGATTTCCTTCTTTTTTTAAGGCTATTTCATTATATATATCTATAGCATTTCATTTATTTATTCATCCATTTATAAATCCACACTTAGATTTTTCCATACCTTGCATATTATGAATAATACTGCAATGAACATGGGAGTAGAGTTATCTCTTTAAGATAACGATTTGGTTTTCTTTGGATATATAACCATTAATGGGATTAGCAGATCATATGGGAGTTCTGTTTTTAATTTTTTTAGGGAACTGCATACTGTTTCCCATAATGGTTGTACCAATGTACATTTCCACCAACAGTGTTCATGGATTTCCTTTTTTCTACTTCCTCACCAACACTAGTTATCCCTTGTTTTGATAATAGACATCCTAACAGGTGTGAAGTGATATCTTGTTGTTGATTTTCATATCCCTGATGATTAGTGAGTGATGTTGAGCATCTTTTAACATACCTATTGGCCACTTATATGGCTTCTTTGGGGGAAATGTCTATTTAGGTTCTTTGACTATTTTTAATTGGGTCATTATTGATTTTATGCTATTGACTTATATGAGTTCCTTACATTTTGGATTGAAACTGCTTATCAGATACATGGTTTGCAGAGATTTTCTCCCATTTCGTTCTCTCATTTATGCTGTGCTCCAGCAATGCTAAATCACAAACTTCCCTTTTTGAAGACAAATAATTCTCAGGATTCAATGATGTTGTTTCTTATGCCTGAAACAATTACCCATCCCATTTCATTCTTTCTGTTGTACTCTTATTTATGCTTCAAAACACAGATCAATTATTTCCTCTTTCTGAAGTTTTTCCACACTCATCAGACTTGAATTTATCATACTTTACATAGCCACTGAACTATTATTGCACACATCTCATTGGAGTGTATTTTTTTGTTTGTTTGTCTCTATTGAGATGCAAACCATGTCTTGTTTGTTTCTGTGTTGGTTAGAAACCGATGTGGTGTATATAGCATAGTATAAATTATCAATACTGGTATGTACCAGATATCACAGCTCTTTACCTTTCAGATGCATGTTAAGTTTGCATTTTATGGCCCTCTTTTTTTTGGGGGGAGGTAGGGCATATTACTATTTAAGTTCAATGAGTTGTGAATAAAAATACATATGTTATGTCTTAGGAGAATCATTACTGAAAAGAGATTCTTCAGAGCACTATTATCATTTCCACAACTAGCAATGCTCTAAATGGTGGCTGATCTTTCAGCTTGGATTCAGAATGACAAAAACATGGATCAGAGAGAGCAACTCACTTGAGATGGATGTGTAGCATGAGTAAAAAATAACTTTGATGTTTTAAGCTACTAAAAGTTTACAGTTACTTTTTGTGAAGTGTCAACTAGCCTATCCTGACCAATATTAATTTAGAGTCTCAATAGGTTTTAGTCAGATATACAGATAAACTAACAGACATCTTATAAATTCATAAATGTTATATTAAAATCTGAAAAATATGATTCTGTAAAATGACAATACATTATGAGTGAATTGTTTTATAGTTTACATGGCTAGAGACCATGTATGAATTGATATGCTCTACGAGATGTCATTTTAAGTGGTTGGTCCCAAACAAAAACCACAAAACTACTATGAAATTTAAGGTTATTTGAAAATATAGAAAAGAACCAATTGATCTTATCATTAAAGGGCTTTAATATAATTAGTAATATTAGAGATATTTATTGATTGATAAAAAGTACCCTAATTTACCAATCTATTAATTATTTTTATGAGGTGAATTTTCCATAATCTATTTTGCCTATAGCTGGAAAATCATATAGTTGTCTTTATCCATGTCTTATAATTGTGCTATGCTTTGCAGTTTACAAAAAAATTTCACTATCATCAGTATATCTTATTTTATTTATGCATTTAGTCCAGAAAATTGGTATTAGTAATTTCCTTATCTTTATTTTGCAATGAGTAAATAGAGGCAAAGAGAAATTAACTATCTTGCCTAAAGTCCCATCCACAAGCTCCAGGGAATAATATGGGTCTTAGAGTCCAATGTTTGTTACTTTATAAAGATAGCTTTCCAAATATTTGAGTTTAAGGTGCGGCTAATGGAAATTAATGTTCATGGTAACAATAATGCCAAAAGATTTTAGCAGTCTGGTCTATTTTCAAGTTAAGAAATTTGGTTTATCAAAATAAACCATGAAGAGAGAGAAAAGAACCAAAGGGTGAAAAAATATTTCCAATCATAAATTCAACAAATAATTAAAAAGCTTCTATAAATCTGTGTGAAAATGACACTGAAGCTAATAGAAAATGGACAGAAAACCTGAACAAACACTTCATAAAAAAGGATACTCAAATGGCCAGTAAACATAAAAATCACTTTATTAAGCATCATTAATCATTAGAGAAATGCAGCTTAGAACAATAATGTATCCCTCTTCCACTACACTCTACAAGATGGCTGAAGTTTAAATAATAATAATAATAATAATAATAATAATAACAACAACAACAACAACAACAATGTTGTTGGATCCTGTGATCCAGAAATTCCACTCTTGGGTAGACATCCAACAGAAATACATATATGTTCATAATAGAACTATTTATAATAGCCAAAATTTAGAAATTCCCAAAATGATTGTTGACAATATAAAGGAAAAATAAATTGTACTATATGCAAATGATGGAATATTGCACAACAATGACAATAATTTACAACTACATACAAGTGTGGATTAACATAATGTTAATCATCTCATTAACATAATCTCATTAACATAATGTTGAGTAAAAAAAAACAGAAACAAAAGAGTACACACTATAGGATATCATTTATGTGAAATTCAAAAACAAGCAAAAATAATCTCTGTGTTTAAAGTCAGGATTGCAGTTAATTTGGGGGAAGGTGGGTAGTGACTAGGATGAGCCATGGAGAGGTAGGTTTTATGTTATGATGGTAATATTGTTTTGTAACCTTGATTCCTGTTACCTTATTTAAAGTCTGTGGAAATCAATTGTAAATATTAATTAAACTCATTTTCTATATGAACATATATGTGTATTATACCTCATTGAAGTTTAAAAACATTGAACTCAATGATCAGAAGATGGTTTCTTTTCTGGTATTCCTGTTAACTTTATATTACTATTTTTAAGAAGATTGGTAAAGGCAATATTTGTTTTCATTCCACATCCATGATTTTCCCATATATAACCTAAAGAAAAGCAAATAAATTAGCATCTGGCATTTCAGGAAGCCACATTTAAGAATAAAGAAAATCCAGTGCAGTAGTACATGATATTAAAATATGGCATAAACATAAACTTGATGGCATAGACATAAACTCAGATTGTGTTCACAACTCTAAAATGTAAAGTCTATTTGGACAATGTCATTTACGTAATAACCAATTGATTCTGTAATTGTCTGCCAGGCAAAGGCATGACACCAATTATAAAAATTACATTATAATTATTACAGTCCATTTGTTCTCTCAGCAAATTATAAGAGGTCTTAGAATAAACAGAAACCTAGAGCTGACAAGTGTAACTTTACTGGGGAGAAACTATTGTATTCTTTTTTCTTTAATCTTTATTTTATTTAATTGTTTACATTTTATTTTGTTATTTATTTATTTTTAATTTACATCCAAGTTAGCATATAGTGCAATAATGATTTCAAGAGTAGATTCCAGTGATTCATCCCCTATGTACAACACCAGTGCTCACCCCAACAATGCCTTCCTTAATGCCCCTTGTCCATTTGCCATCCCTCCAGCCACAACCCCTCCAGAAACCCTCAGCTTGTTCTTTATAATTAAGGTCCCTATGTTTTGTCCCCCTCCCTGTTTTTATATTATTTTCCTTTCTTTCCCTTATGTTCATCTGTTTTGTATCTTGAATTCCACATATGAGTGAAATCATATGATATTTGTCTTTCTCTAATTCCGCTTAGCATAAGACCCTCTAGTTCCATCCATATTGTTGCAAATGGCAAGATTGCATTTTTTTGATTGCTGAGTAGTACTCCATATGTATACACACATATACATACACAGGTGTATACATACATACATACACACAAATATACAAATTTATATGTAGATTTGTATGTATATGTGCCACATCTTCTTTATACATTCATCTGGTGATGGACATTTGGGCTCTTTCCATACTTTGGCTATTGTTGATAACACTGCTATCAACATCGGGGTGCATGTGTCCCTTCGAAACAACACACCTGTATCCTTTGGATAAATATCTAGTCGTGCAATTGCTGGGTCGTATGGTAGTTCTATTTTTAATTTTTTGAGGAACCTCCATTCTGTTTTCCAGAGTGGCTGCAACAGTTTGCATTTCTACCAGCAGTCCAAGAGTTCCCCTTTCTCCGCACCCTCTCCAATATCTATTATTGTCTCAGTTGAAACCACTGTATTCTTAAAAATTGCTTAAGAATGTTATTCATTTGGGGGCATCTGGGTGGCTCAGTTGGTTAGGTGTCCGACTTCGGCGCAGGTCATGATCTTGTGGTTCACAAGTTTGAGCTCCACATTGGGCTCCGTGCTAATGGCTCAGAGACTGGAGCCTGCTTCAGGTTCTGTGTCTCCCTCTCTCTGCCCCTTGCCTGCTCATGCTCTGTCTCTGTCTCTCAAAAATAAATAAATAAAAACATTAAAAATATATTATTCATTTGAAGAGATTTGATAATTCTTGTGCTCTTAATATTGAGTTAATGAAAAAAAGTTCCTTTGTGTTACTCCTTTAAAAGCAATTATTATCTAGTGCCTATATGTGTCAGTATTAAATATATATTTGTCCAGCACCTATTAGTGACGCTGGCAGTTTCATGTTCTGAGACACATTGACAAGCAATATAAGATAACCATAGTTTCAACCAGCCTCCTGGTAGCAGGAAGTGATAGATACATTTTACTTAGCATTTAGCATATTTACTATTACACAGAAGGACAGAATATGTGAGTTTAATTTTATTTCAACAAATGTTTACTCAATGTTATACAAGCCAGTCACAGTGTTTTGTTGTTGTTGTTGTTGTGGGTTTTTTGTTGCTTTTGTTTGTTTGTTTGATTTCTACAATGCAAAAGAAAAAATGCATGGTCTGTGTTCTTACAGAGCTTTCATTCTGGTAAAGAACATAGACAAATAAACATCACCACCATGATATATTCTAACAAGATCTAACATATGGGAAGTAGGGAAAGTCTCAGAAAACAGAGAAGGGCACTTAATCAAGACTTGAGAGAAGGGGAAAATGAATGGCTTTTTGAAAGAAATGAACCCTAGGTGGGAACCTGAAAGATGTGTAGGAGCATACCCAGTACAGCGGGAACAGGATATGGAGAAGTGAAAGTTTGTCTTATACAAAAAGGACAGTCCTACAGGCTGGAGAGAGCATGTCAAATTGAAGAAATGTAAATGGTTGGTATGTCAAGGAGTTAAGAGTTTGAGGTGGGGAATAGTGACATATGAGGGCCTCAGAGATAAGGAAGGTCAAAGTGAAAGGACTTTAGGCTTCTTCTGAGAAGCAAGAAATCACTGATTTTTTTGGAGCAATATGATACCAACATCGGATACGTATTATAGTGAAATCATATTGACTTCAATGTGAAAAACAGACTGGAGACCTAGAGAGAAAGAAGAATTTGAGCATTTAGCAGCTGCTGTGGTACCTAAGGCCAGAGAGGTCAGTAACCCAGATCAGGATCCAGGATCTATTTGGATGACAATGTGAAAGAGTTGGAAAGTTTAAGAAATAAAATCAATAGGACAAGACAATTAAATGAATATTAAGCTCCAGGGGCACCTGGGTGGTTCAGTCGGCTAAGCATCTGACTTTGGCTCAGGTCATGATCTCACGGTCCGTGGGTTCGAGCCCCGCATCAGGCTCTGTGCTGACAGCTCAGAGTCTGAAGCCTGTTTCAGATTCTGTGTCTCCCTCTCTGTCTCTCTGCCCCTCCACGCTTGTGCTCTGTCTCTCTCTCTCTCTTCCAAAAATAAATAAACATTAAAAAAAATTTTAAACTAAGCTCTAAGGGAAGAGGCAATGATTAAAATAAGGTTTCTTTCTCCAGAACTGGGAAGGTGTTAATGATTTTCACCAGCACTGGGAACATAGGAGGATGTATACTTTGGCAGTGGTGTTGTTGGTGTTGAGATCCTGATTTTTGTGATGGGTGAATTCAGTGATAAACTAAAACTTTTAGCATTCCATATGGTCAAGTTTTGTATTGAATCATTTTCATGGATGCACAGATGTGAGACCATGTGTAATTAAAAAGGACTTTCTATCTTTATTGATATCTCTTGAAGAATTTTAGAGATT
The DNA here is from genome assembly GCF_027475565.1 of Acinonyx jubatus. NCBI lineage: Eukaryota > Metazoa > Chordata > Mammalia > Carnivora > Felidae > Acinonyx > Acinonyx jubatus. Next base: position 89,177,999 of record NC_069385.1, on the reverse strand, counting down.
ATTTAATTCATTACCAGAAGTAACATTTTCAAAATCACTTTTCCATGGCTTTCCAATTTCATTTAATTGATGGTGGTTCTGGAGAGTTTCACTAAACACTCACCTATATCCAATCTGCAAAGTTGTTCTCATTTTTCTTTATTGCATCTGCCCTTTAATTCTTTATTATTTACATCAACTCCTTCCTCTAATTTCTTTCACAGTTTTTTGTTTTTTTTTTGTTTTGTTTTGTTTTGTTTTTGCCTCTTTGTATTTTACATGGATTCTCCACAGCAGGGAAAGTGTGGGATTGCCATTATGTCATTACTCTCTAGAACCTTTCCATCAGTCTCATCCTGTACCATTTATTGTATGTCAAAGTTACACAATTTGTCAAATTACATTTAGGATCAATAATACGAAGTATATTGATAAGATGATTTGGAAGCATGACCGAGGGAACTTAGAGCATGACTCTAGCTGTGTAAGAAAAACCGTCCTTAAATGATTCCTATGAAAGAGAGAGAAGGGGGATGGAAGGGCAAGGGGAGGAAGAGAGTAGATAGATGTCTATAAACTGCAGGGGTAACTCAGGTGGAGAAGAAAGGAACAGAAGAATGTCAGAAGATCATGCACAGCAAGGACAACAGCCTAAGAAAAAGCACAGAGGAGTTTGTTTTTCTTGTTAAAACATTAATAAAATTGAAAGACTGTTAAGAGATGAAATGAAAAACCCTGAGACTGAAGAAGTAGGCAACAGCAATATTTCAGTAAATTTGGAGTTTGTCCCAAAAGTAAATTAAAATCTACAAAATTAAATTCATGCATTCTCTGAAATCTCCAGGCTTGTTTTCTTTCAGTGAAGTAAAACACACCATAATGTCAAACTTATAAAAATGGTGTATTTGATATATATCAGATTGTGGGCAAATTGCTAAAGGAAAGAAACATGATTTTCATCCAGTTCTTTCCCTGATAGCTTCTCACTTTCTCCCTGTGGCTTCTTTTTGGAATTAATGTTATCAACAAAGCCACAGCTATTCTGGGCTGTTTTCATTTCGAGTGGGTGGGCCCTGGAAGAACACATGAAGAAAGCTAAACAAGCAGAAGCTGAAGAGAGCTAAGAGGAAGAACTCAGAGGTATTCTTTCTGCAGATATGCAAATGTTTTAGAAAATAAGTCAGGCTTCCTTCCCAGACTAATGCCATGAGTCTATGCTGTTCTTTTCCAGCGAGCCAAGCACAGGTAATCTCCAAGTGGATGTACTTTGTCCCTGTAGTGTATACCTCTTTGTTGTCGTAACCCATTGCCTCTCCTTTGGAGTAACAGCATTCGGAATTTCTTATGGTGAACCAGCCCCACCACCCTTCTTAACCAGGTAAATTGGTTGCAGTTGGAGCTCCCTCAGTACCAGGAGCAACTTTGTATAGTGTAAGACAATCTGCAACAAAATTTCCCTGGGCCATCATCAGAAATGGGCTTGTCATACAATTGTAGCCAAAGACACAATACACACACAGGAAGTTCAGAGAATGGTCAGTAATGATCTAGAGGAGTTCTTTTACCTTTATTGTCAGGCAGATGTAGAAGATGTTGGAAAGTAGGTTTAGACCAAGCTGGCAAGGTAGCGGTAGCAGAAAGGTAGGGGACTTGTAAAACTTGCTGATAGAGAACTAAATTTATAATTTATTGGATATTACAGGGAGATTGAATTTTTAAAAAGAATATACCAACTTTGTTTGCAATTATTTTTTTCATCCCAATGTCAGGCAAAGAAACATTAAGGTTCAATGAAGATCAATGACAGAAAAATTTAACAATGTATAGTGTTTAACAATGTAACATTTCAGTTAGTGCTCCCGTCTATATCTCTATATGAAAGAAACTGTCTGGAATTACTAAGAATCTGTGTGCTTTATATATCTGCTCCATGGACCGATTACAAACTCTTAGACCAGAAAACAGGGAGGCAAATCATTTAAGGTCAGAGTTGCAATCTCATGAAAGGAAGAAATATAAGGTAAATATAAGGTGATAATGGGTAGAAGAAAAGCTGGTAGCAGCATAGAAGTTACTTTATGACTAGCAATACCACTGGAGATGATAAGTAGTAAATATTAAAGCTTAGGCAATTATATGTGTGTGTATATGTATACATGTATGCATGCATATCCATTTTTTTTCCCACAAAGTTAGATACTTCATATGTTTGGGCCAGAAAGGGAACCCACAGGTAATGCTGAAGTTAAGGCTAGCTTGGGAAAGAAATCATGCTAGACAAGAGACTGAAGTCCTACCAGCTTCATGAGTGTCTAGGGTTTACCGGAACTATTTCCCCCTGAGTCCAGAGACTGGACTATGAAAGAAGTGGGAGTAAGAGGCAATGAAGGATAGTTGTTATTAATAAAGGTGATATATTCCGAGATATTTCAGAAATATCCTAGTTAAAGAAAACATTCATCATTAGGTAAATTCAAGACAGAGTAGGTGCTATGGGGACAACAATACAGCATAAAGGGACTGCCTGTATGTGGCTATTTTGATGATTTCATCAGGAAACTATATTTGAGAAGCTGATATTTGAACTGAGAACAGAATGGAAAAAAATAGTATCTAGCCAAGTGAAAATGTGGGGAGAGCATTTCAGGCAGAGAAAACATTAAATATAAAGTTCTTAAGTAAGAAATTAACCTGGCTTGTTGAATTGTACACAAAAAAGATCAGTATACATGGGGTATTTTGGATGGTATCATGGAAGACATTCTAAGCCATTGTGTATGTAAGCTCCTGTTTATAAATCAAAATTTATGTTTGTTATTACTTTAGATTTTTTGTCTAAAAAAATCTCCTTAGATTTTCCGCTATCTGCAAATGCCTGGAAAGAAGAGTAAATTAGTTCCTAGAAGTCTATTGAAGTAAACTGGGACTAGAATATTAGAAGTGAAGATAACATAATTTAATCAGATATCTGATGGCAATAAAACCAACAGGTTTTGCCGATGGATTTGATGTACAGAAACTCAGGGATGACTTCCATGTTTCGTATTAGCAACTTAGTAAATTGTGTTGCCATTACCTAAAATGCGGAAAATTCACTCTTAACCATTATGCTCTGAATATGTTCAAATTGGTATCCTCAAAGAAAGATTAAGATTTAATGTGTAGCTTGGGTATCTGGGTGGTTCAGTCGGTTAAGCGTCCGGCTTAGTTCAGATCATGATCTCACTGCTGGTGAGTTCCAGCCCCGCGTCAGGCTCTATGCTGATAGCTCAGAGCCTGGAACCTGCTTCCCATTCTGTATCTCCCTCTCCTGCTCTCGCTCTGTCTCTTTCTCTCAAAAATAAATAAATGGCTAAAAAAATTTTTTTTTTAAAAGATTTACCATGTAAGTAAATCTGTAGCCTAGGAGATATGCTATCACTAGACATGGGACTCCATCTAAACAGAAAATGCTTCAGTGGGAAAAAAAAAAAAGCGGGGGAGGGGCTAGAAACTGAAGAGGTCAGTCAAAGGAAGAGGCACCAGCAAAGAAAATTAAGAATTAACAGTCAGAGGAAATATGAAAACAATAAAGAGAAAGTTTTTTAATGTAAAAGATTTTCACAAAAGTGAAAATTGCTCCTGAGAAAGATTGAGCACTATGAGAACAATTTATTAGAGCCAGGAAAGACATGACAATGGTACATGAAGGTTTATATGTATTTAAAATATTTGTATAGGAGTTGGTAAAACTATATTCCTAGAAACTACACTTGGGAAGTTTCCCTGACACAACCTAGTTGGAAAGATGTTAAGAAATTTTGTAAAAAGCTTTAAATGTGTAAATACTGCTTAAACTTGTCTTATGGCTCCTTAGAAGTGACCCTAAGGAAAAATCAGAAATGTGACAATTTCTCTATACAAATGTCACCATCATAGTATTATTCATAATAATGAAAAGCTGTAAATAATTTCAGTGTCAATCACAATGGAAATGAGAAGGCAAAGTGGCATACCTACATAACAAAATATTAAACATGCTATTGAAGAATTTATGTGGAAAATATAAATATTTGAAGTCAAATTAAAAACACAATTACGTAAATAATGAATAGGAGATATATATCCTATATATATATTTGTGTGTGTGTGTGTGTGTGTGTGTGTGTGTGTGTGTATATATATATATATATATGCATAGCCCAAAATATAAAGTGGTATCTTTGGGTACTTCAGGTAGTAAAACTTTGTCTTTTCCATATTTAAAACAAAATCTTATAAGAGCAGTCATTTCTTTACAACTGAAAAAAAGATCTTGGGGCACCTGGGTGGCTCAGTCGGTCAAGATCCAACTTCAGCTTAGGTCATGATCTCATGGTTCATAAATTCAAGCCCTGCATCTGGCAGTACAGAGCCTGATAGGGATTCTCTCTTTCCCTCTCTCTCTGCCCCTCCCCCACTCATGTTTTCTCTCTTTCAAAATGAGTAAATAGACTTAGAAAACAAAACAAAACTGAGGGGCTCCTTGGTGGCTCAGTTGGTTAAACATCCAACTTTGGTTTAGGTCATAATCTCACAGTTTGGGATTGGAGCCCCGCGTTGGGCTCTGCGCTGAAAACTCAGAGACTGGAGTCTGCTTCACATTCTGTGTCTCCCTCTCTCTCTGCCCCTCCCCTGCCCGTGCTCTGTTTCTGTCTCTCAAAAAATGAATAAACATTAAATTTCTAAAAAAAAAAAACAAAACAAAAAAACTGAACAAAATATCGACTAGAAAAATTGAATGTAATGAGGGGCACCTGGGTGGCTCAATCGATGAAGTGTCTGACTTTGGCTCAGGTCATAATCTTGTGGTTCGTGAGTTCAAGCTCCACGTTGGGCTCTATGCTGACAGCTCAGGGCCTGGAGCTTGCTTCAGATTCTGTGTCTCCCTCACTCTCTGCCCCTCCCCCACTCGTGCTCTGTCTCTGTCTTTCAAAAATAAATGAAAACATTAAAAAAATTCTTAATTGGATATATTCAAATGCGTTATATCATGTTAAAATGTCAAATCTATAATATTATTTTCCATAATTTTTATTGAAAATATAGAACACGATCAAGAGTGTTACAGAGGGCTTCCGTTATAAAATAAGATCTGTGTATGCTCACTTTCCCATCAATGTTGTTATTCAGGAAAATGGTTCTCTTGTTGAAATCCAAAATTTCTCAGGTGAAGGATATACCTGCAAGGTTCAGATGAGACCAGGTGTTCAGTATCCCAAGTAGAATTAAAATGAGTTAATACTTGAAAGAAATAACATTAAACTTGTCTCAAATACAGCTGTTTTGACTCAGCAAGCCACAATTAAAAAAGAAGGATATCAAAATAATGTTGGATGGTGTATGTTTCCGAAAATGGAGCACTTTAGCAGGCTGATGAGCAAAATCTAAGTTGTCCAACTACAGAAACAGCAAGATGCCAAATGAATTTCCAGACTTATTTGCAATAAAAACTATTTTGACTTGGGGCTTTTTCTTCAACAACAATAACAACAACAACAAAAAGTTACCACTGTTTCCTATATCAAACATGAATCAATGTTTTGTTGTTGTTATTGTTGTTGTTGTGTGTGTGTTTAAGTTAGAGTATAGTAGGATTAAAATTCTTATGATTTCCAAGTGGGATTTATTCCCAGGCTACAAGACTGTTTCAAATGTTACAAATCAATAAACATGATACATCCCATCAATATGAGAAAGGATAAAAAACCATATGACCTTTTCAACAGATGCAAAAAAAGCATTTGACAAAGTACAGCTTCCATGAATGATAAAACCCTCAATGAAGTAGGTTAAGAAGGAACATGCCTCAACATAATAAAGAACTTATATGAAAAATTCACAGCTAACATCACACTCAATAGGGAAAATCTCTGTTTTATTTTGTTTTATTTATTTATTTATTTATTTTTACCTTTTTCTAAGCTCAGGAATAAGACACAGATTTCCACTCTCACCACTTTTATTTAACATAGTACTGAAAATCCTAATCACAGCAAAGAGACAAGACAAAGCAATAAAAAGCATCCAAATTGGCAAGGAAGAAGAAAAACTTTCATAATTTGCAGATGATATATAGAAGATTCTAAAGACCACCAAAAAAACTACTAAAACTCATAAATGAGTTCAGTAAGGATACAAAATCAATGTACAGAAACTCATTGCATTTCTATACACTAATAATGAAACAACAGAAAGAAGAATTAAGAAAACAATCCTATTTACAATTGTATCAAAAATAATAAATTACCTAGGAACAAACTTTACCAAAGAGATGAAAGACCTGTACTCGAAAACTACAAAACTTTGCTGAGAGAAATTGATGATGACACAAAGAAATGGAAATATGTTCCATATTCATGGATTGAAAGAATAAATATTGTTAAAATGTCTGGAAATCAGAACAATCTACACACTTAAGGCAATCTCTAACAAAATACCAACAGTATTTTTCACAAAACTAGAACAAGCAATACTAAAATTTTCATGGAACCACAAACAACTCATAATAGCCAAAGCAATCGTGAAAAACAAAACTGGAATTATTACAATTCCAGACTTCAAGTTACATTACAAAACTACTGTAATCAAAACAGTATGGGGGTACCTGGGTGGCTCAGTTGGTTAAGCATCCAACTTCAGCTCAGGTCATGATCTCCTCGTTTGTGAGTTTGAGCCCTGTGTTGGGCTCTGTGCTGACAGCTCAGAGCCCTAAACCTGTTTCGGACTTTTTGTCTCACTCTCTCTCTCAAAAATAAACGAACATTAAAAAAACGAAAACAAACAAACAAAAAACAGTATAGCACTGGCATAAGAGTAGACACAAGGAGTAATGAAACAATAGAAAGCCCACAAATAAACCCACAATTATATGGTCAGTTAACCTTTGACCAAGGAGGGAAGAATAATCAGTGGGAAAAAGAAAGTCTCTTCAACAAATGGTGTTGGAAAAATTGGATAGCTACGTGCAAAAGAATGAAACTGGACCGCTTTCTTACACCATACACAAAAATAAACTGAAAATGGATTAAAGACCTAAATGTGAGACCTGACACCATAAAAATCCTAGAAGAGAGCAAAGGTAGTAATTTCTCTGACAAAGGCCATAACAACAACTTTCTAGATATTTCTCCTAAAGCAAGAGAAACAAAAAGAAAAATAAACTATTGGGACTACATCAAAATAAAAAGCTTCTCCACAGAAAAGAAAACAACCAACAAAACTAAACATAACCTATTGAATAAAGGATATTTGGAAATGAAACATCCAATAATGATTAGTGTCCAAAATATATAGAGAATATATACAACACTAGAAAAAACAAATAATTCAAATAAAAATGGGCAGAAGGCTTGAATAGACATTTCTCCAAGGAAGACATCTAGATGGCCAATAGACATATGAAGAGATGCTCAACATCACTCATCATCAGAAAAATGCAAATCAAAACCATAATGAAATATCACCTCATACTTGTCAGAATAGCTGAACTCAAAAACACAAGAAGCAACAACTATTGATGAGGATGTAAAGAAAAAGGAACCCTTGTGCACTCTTGGTAGGAATGCAAACTGTTACCACTACTGTGGAAAACAGCGTGGAGGTTCTTCAAAAAATTAAAAGTAGAACTATCCTATGATCCAGTAACTGCACTACTGGGTATTTACTCAAACAAATTTACAAAAACAAGAATTTGAAGAGATATATGGACCACTTTATATATTGCAGCATTATTTACAATAATCAAACTATGGAAGCAGCCCAAGTATACCTTGATAGATGAATGGATAAAGAAGAAGTGGTATATACATAGAATGAAATATTATTGAGCCACTAAAAGAATGAATGCTTGTCATTTGCATCTACATGGATGGATATAGAGAGTATAATGCTAAGAGAAATAAACTAGAGTGAGCAAATACTATATGATTTCATTCATATACGGAATTTTAGAAAGAAACCAAATGAAGGAAAAAGAAAAGAGACAAACTAAAAAACAGATTTTTAACTATACAGAACAAACAGATGGTTATCAGAGAAGAGGTGAGGGGGTGGGTGAAATAGGTAAGGGGGATTAGGAGTACATTTATCTTGATGAGTGCTGAGTAACGCATGGAATTGTTGAATCACTATACTACATGCCTGAAACTAAGATAACAGTGTGTTAACTATCCTGAAATTAAAATTTTTAAAAACTGCACACAGGTCCTCAAAAAGTTACTATGATCTCAACAGAAAAATTACTTTTGAATATCTGAATTCCACATCAACTCAAGAAATTAAGATGCAACTATTCTTTTTACCTACACCTCCCTTTCAAGAAACATATCTGAAAAAATAATTATGCAAGTATGTAAAGGCATCAGAAAAGGTTTTATTTCAGCATTTTTCATCATAGACTACTTGGAAGTAAACATAAAGTTTATCAAAATGTACTTAGCATGGGGCACCTGAGTAGCTCAGTCAGGTAAGTGTCTGACTCTTGATTTTGGCTCAGTGCATGATCTCACAGTTCGTGAGATCAAGCTCCACATCGGGCTCTGCACTGACAACTTGGAGCCTGTTTGGGATTTTCTCTCTCCCTCTCTCAGTCCCTTCCCATCTCCTGCCCTCCCTCTCTCTTGCTCTCTCAAAATAAATAAATAAACTTAAAAAAAAAAAAGTACTTTGCAGGAAACAATGGAATGTGACACACCCCTTTAACAAAACGGAAATCTGTATGTACAGATAAAGCAGTAGCTTTAATATATTGTAGAGCTGAATAATGGTAGATGGCATATACTTTTTTTCTCTTTATTAATTATCTGACAAGCATTTTCCAGGTACTTAATAAGCTAAGGAAATATTTTAATGAGAAATAATTATTTTCTATTTATCAATTCACTGCAATTTATTTAACCATTCTCTAGTTATTGGCCAGTTAGAAGAAAATAAACACATAAAAACTCTAATCTTCATTAACTCTATGTAGAGTTGCACAGTTAAAAGAAAATGCATTATATAATTTTTTTCATTACTAAAAGAAGCCCTTAGATTATAACACATGAGAAAAAGAAACCACACTTACCACTGGGAATTGGAAAGTTTGCAACATTATCCTTTAACATAAGATAAGAAGACTTAATTATGCAGAAGGTTCTAAAATCTAAATTTGTTTCATCATGTAATTGACTGTTGGAGAGCAATTTTTTTATCATTTATTAGCAGAATATTATGATATTTACCACATAAAAGAAAGTAGAATTAATATAAATACACAAACTTCTAGTTATAAATAAGTTCAAGGGGTGTAATGTATACCATGATGACTATAGAAAGAAATATATATATGCTATTTATGCATTATTCACCAAACATAGCATTAAAAAAAAGTGATGCTTGAAGTATGTAAAATTTTTGGTAAATAAATAGTCATAAACCAAGTATAGAATAATTATATAACTGCAATTATATTTATGTAATTTGACATTAATACAAATACTTTTAATTCATGGTTATATAACATCAGAGATTTTAGGGTTTTAATTTATTAGCATACAGTATAAATATATATTTTATGCCCACAAAGATAGAAGCCAAAATCTGAAAATTGATATTTTTTCTTAACCTGAGAGTACAAACACAACTTCTTTCTGTCTAAACTATAAATGATACAATGTTTTAATAGACAAATAAAAGTTTGTTACATCTAAGAAACATTGTTTATCTTACTTTTAAAAATTACTTAGAAATAGGACCTTAAGATGGGGATAAAATAAAAATGTGATTAACATTTAAAGAATTCATGTTATATTTTCTTATCCTTTTTTTCTGCCAATTTTGTAATCCATTACGGGCTTTAAGTATTAGTAAGATTCAAAATGTAAATGAATGAATTTGAATATTGAGGATACCACCTAACAGTCTCAAATGCATGAAAAAATTTATAAACATGATTAAAATTGCTGATGGAAAATTTTCGAAACCCTTTTGGTTTTAAAGATACATCTGGGCAAATATTCTCTGATTCTGTCTCATATTTTGTACTTCATTTCCCAACAATATTTAATTTATTTCTTGAAATAAAACTTAGAATCAGACATGGGGGGAAGCAGTAAATAATGAAAATGTTATTTGCATACTTTCTGCCCTAAAATCAACTAGAATATATTTATTGGATTACCTACACGTATCTCAAGAGTTTCCATTCCCTAACTCATTCCATGAAGAATGTTGTAGGCGTATCAATTTCTATAAATTATCTGAATGTAGGGCACCAATGACTTCCAAGTAAGCTCCAGATTTTGAGACTTGACTTAGCAATGCCTCAACATACATATGCTTTGCTGTGCTTGCAGCTGTTCAAGACTCTCAGAAACTTAACAAGAGATCGGTGATCAGGTAGGCTCTAAGGTTATAACAGAGATTCTAATGCTCAATGCTGACCTTGCCTCCTGGTAACCCAGAACTTGCCACGAAAACAGAAATATTTGTTAGGTACACTTTAAATGCCTTGAAGGGTGCCTGGGTGGCTCAGTCGTTTAAGTGTCTGACTTGGGCTCAGGTCATGATCTCCTGGTCAGTGAACTCGAGCCCTGAATCAGGCTCTGTGCTAACGGGTCAGAGCCCGGAGCCTGCTTTGGATTCAGTGTCTCCCTCTCTCTCCGCCCCTACCCTGCTTGTACTCTGTGTCCCTCTCTCAAAAAATAAACATAAAAAAAGAATTAAAGTGCCTTCGTGTATGAAGATGTCCTGTAGTGCATCATGTGTCTCCATAATGTGGCTACAAAACAGAAAACCATTCCTTAAGCCCATCATAATCTGAACTCAAAACATACCTGAAAATGCCATGTTAGAAATACAGAATATATTGCTTAAAGCTCACAAAATAGAATGGAGACTATTGCAAGTCACTGGATTTCCCAGGACTATTCCATTTATCAATCAAATAATTTAAACCAAAGCACAAATGGTCATTCTTTTGTTGGATTTAGGTTTTTTTTTTTATCTCTACAAATAAGAATGTTTTATTTCAATCAGAATGTTGTAGAAATAAATGGATTTTGATAAAGTGCTTTGAAGATTATCACTTAAAGCCATACGTTAATATCAAATGCCAAAATATTATTAAAATTGTTTAAAATTCAGAATCAGTAAAATATAAGTTTTTCTAAAAAAATTGTCAAATCCATATACATTTTCAGAGTTGGGGGAAGGGAAATCACCCAATGCATGTGTGTGTATATCTATATATCTATCTATATCTATATCTACATCTACATCTACATCTACATCTATCTATATCTATATCTATCATCTGTATCTATATCTATATCTACATCTACATCTACATCTACATCTACATCTACATCTACATCTATCTATATCTATATCTATCATCTGTATCTATATCTACATCTACATCTACATCTACATCTACATCTACATCTACATCTATCTATATCTATATCTACATCTACATCTACATCTATCTATATCTATATCTATCATCTGTATCTATATCTACATCTACATCTACATCTACATCTACATCTATCTATATCTATATCTATCATCTGTATCTATATCTATATCTACATCTACATCTACATCTACATCTATCTATATCTATATCTATCATCTGTATCTATATCTACATCTACATCTACATCTACATCTACATCTATCTATATCTATATCTATCATCTGTATCTATATCTATATCTACATCTACATCTACATCTACATCTACATCTATCTATATCTATATCTATCATCTGTATCTATATCTATATCTACATCTACATCTACATCTATCTATATCTATATCTATCATCTGTATCTATATCTACATCTACATCTACATCTACATCTACATCTATCTATATCTATATCTATCATCTGTATCTATATCTACATCTACATCTACATCTACATCTACATCTACATCTATCTATATCTATATCTATCATCTGTATCTATATCTATATCTACATCTACATCTACATCTACATCTACATCTATCTATATCTATATCTACATCTACATCTACATCTATCTATATCTATATCTATCATCTGTATCTATATCTACATCTACATCTACATCTACATCTACATCTACATCTACATCTATCTATATCTATATCTATCATCTGTATCTATATCTACATCTACATCTACATCTACATCTATCTATATCTATATCTATCATCTGTATCTATATCTATATCTACATCTACATCTACATCTACATCTACATCTATCTATATCTATATCTATCATCTGTATCTATATCTACATCTACATCTACATCTACATCTATCTATATCTATATCTATCATCTGTATCTATATCTATATCTACATCTACATCTACATCTACATCTACATCTACATCTATCTATATCTATATCTATCATCTGTATCTATATCTACATCTACATCTACATCTACATCTATCTATATCTATATCTATCATCTGTATCTATATCTATATCTACATCTACATCTACATCTATCTATATCTATATCTATCATCTGTATCTATATCTACATCTACATCTACATCTACATCTACATCTACATCTATCTATATCTATATCTATCATCTGTATCTATATCTACATCTACATCTACATCTACATCTACATCTATCTATATCTATATCTACATCTACATCTACATCTACATCTATCTATATCTATATCTATCATCTGTATCTATATCTACATCTACATCTACATCTACATCTACATCTATCTATATCTATATCTACATCTACATCTACATCTACATCTATCTATATCTATATCTATCATCTGTATCTATATCTATATCTACATCTACATCTACATCTATCTATATCTATATCTATCATCTGTATCTATATCTATATCTACATCTACATCTACATCTACATCTATCTATATCTATATCTATCATCTGTATCTATATCTACATCTACATCTACATCTACATCTACATCTATCTATATCTATATCTATCATCTGTATCTATATCTATATCTACATCTACATCTACATCTACATCTACATCTATCTATATCTATATCTATCATCTGTATCTATATCTATATCTACATCTACATCTACATCTATCTATATCTATATCTATCATCTGTATCTATATCTACATCTACATCTACATCTACATCTACATCTATCTATATCTATATCTATCATCTGTATCTATATCTACATCTACATCTACATCTACATCTACATCTACATCTATCTATATCTATATCTATCATCTGTATCTATATCTACATCTACATCTACATCTACATCTACATCTACATCTACATCTATCTATATCTATATCTACATCTACATCTACATCTATCTATATCTATATCTATCATCTGTATCTATATCTACATCTACATCTACATCTACATCTACATCTACATCTACATCTATCTATATCTATATCTATCATCTGTATCTATATCTACATCTACATCTACATCTACATCTATCTATATCTATATCTATCATCTGTATCTATATCTATATCTACATCTACATCTACATCTACATCTACATCTATCTATATCTATATCTATCATCTGTATCTATATCTACATCTACATCTACATCTACATCTATCTATATCTATATCTATCATCTGTATCTATATCTATATCTACATCTACATCTACATCTACATCTACATCTACATCTACATCTATCTATATCTATATCTATCATCTGTATCTATATCTACATCTACATCTACATCTACATCTATCTGTATCTATATCTATCATCTGTATCTATATCTATATCTACATCTACATCTACATCTATCTATATCTATATCTATCATCTGTATCTATATCTACATCTACATCTACATCTACATCTACATCTACATCTATCTATATCTATATCTATCATCTGTATCTATATCTACATCTACATCTACATCTACATCTACATCTATCTATATCTATATCTACATCTACATCTACATCTACATCTATCTATATCTATATCTATCATCTGTATCTATATCTACATCTACATCTACATCTACATCTACATCTATCTATATCTATATCTATCATCTGTATCTATATCTACATCTACATCTACATCTACATCTACATCTATCTATATCTATATCTATCATCTGTATCTATATCTATATCTACATCTACATCTACATCTACATCTACATCTATCTATATCTATATCTATCATCTGTATCTATATCTATATCTACATCTACATCTACATCTATCTATATCTATATCTATCATCTGTATCTATATCTACATCTACATCTACATCTACATCTACATCTACATCTATCTATATCTATATCTATCATCTGTATCTATATCTACATCTACATCTACATCTACATCTACATCTATCTATATCTATATCTACATCTACATCTACATCTACATCTATCTATATCTATATCTATCATCTGTATCTATATCTACATCTACATCTACATCTACATCTATCTATATCTATATCTATCATCTGTATCTATATCTACATCTACATCTACATCTACATCTACATCTATCTATATCTATATCTATCATCTGTATCTATATCTATATCTACATCTACATCTACATCTACATCTACATCTATCTATATCTATATCTATCATCTGTATCTATATCTACATCTACATCTACATCTACATCTACATCTACATCTATCTATATCTATATCTATCATCTGTATCTATATCTATATCTAATCTAACACTTGGGTGGGTAGAACTGTCACAGAACTGGAGTGAGAAAAGCAGTACACTAAGTACGGTTTTCAAAGAAGTGATTCCACTAGTCAGAATTTGAAGCCTTTTAAAAGCACATGTTTCACTTGAGAGAAGTTTGAAGGTGTTGTTACTGACATCATGAGTGTATATGGCCTTTTGTTTTTCCTTACCAGGGGCTCCATTACAGTGGAAGGCAGCTGGCAGTCTTTGGAATTCAGTATGTTCAAGGCATGTGATTTTGTGGAATTTAGCCTCTCTGAACCTTGGATTCCTAAACTGTAAGAAGAAAATAGCAACAACTACTCTATTTGATTGTTATGGCAATCAACATAATAGGGTTTTACTACTGTGACATTCAGGTGTTATTTCTATGCAAATAGAAAATTAATGAAATTCTTAAATTAAGTCTCTTAAACTGAATATATTGATTCATATTTCATACTGCATTCCCCTTTCAAAGAAAGGGGTAGTGTAATACACTCTTCCTATATTAGGAGACTATCTTTCAACATTTTCCAGAATCCCTAGAAATACAAATTACTTTACAGAACTGAGGGGTGCCATTTAAAACATATGTTTTAATATAATCATCTTCATTGTGTAATAATTGTGCTATATCTTGTCATCTATAAAATAAAGTGGGACATTTTAATTTCAACCTTTGTCACTGTGAAATAAATTTTTTCATAATTTGCAGTGTAAAAAGGAGCCAAGAACTAGCTAATACCCTAATGTTTACAATGGTGTTTGTATGCTCCTAGCTACAATTTGATCCTAAAGGCCAAAAACTAATCATCAGTAAGTTAAGGAGTATGAATAGATACAATGGAACATAATTTGCTTTGTCTTTACTCTATTTTTGTCTCTTAGACCTTAAGAAATTCAATCCTAGTTGATGTTTCCAAGCCTATGAGGACTTAAGAAGGAACTCAAGAAAATAAATGTGTATCAAAGAGATTAGAGTGCAGGGACAGAGGGATTGTTTAAGTGTGACAGGAACTCCATTCCATCTGTGTGGATAGGGCCCAGAAGGTACTATCTGAGACCAGAAAAAATAGATTCTGTCATCTCCAGATGCAGAGAATGATTGCCCAGCAGGGTTTTTCATGTTCTTCAAAAGTCTGAGGCATTCAAACTGCCTCCTCCATAAAATAGCAACATCGTTGGAGTTCTCTGTGAAAACCAGAGACATGATCTTTCTTTTCTTAAACATCATTCTCTAGCAGCAGCCCTTCATGTCCAAGGGAAAGAGAGCTGTATTTTCAATTCTAAGAGAAATGACAACACATACTAGGAGCATTAAATACAAGATGCTAGCTCTCATAAAGTGATACTATATAAATTACCCTCTAAGCTTTGTATATTTAATGATAATATATCAAGAAATATATATATAATAAGCATTTACAACTGCATTTATCCTTTATAAAATTCTCAATAGGTATTTAGACTTATGGGAGCCTAAATATCAGGGAAAGGTAAATGATATATTTAAAAAATGCTGCTTTGTTATAGTAACTATAATCTCTCATTGCTGAGATATTGAGATTCATTGAATAATCTATAGTGAAACAATGGATTACTGAAGTTAATTTATTGAAAATTAATATTTGAGAATACTTTGTTCAATTCTTATGTATAAATAAAAAATAATCTCTAGGAATTACTACTTATACTCAAAATATCATGTGGCTATATCATCTTAACCATATCAGATTATTATTATTATTTTTTTTTTACTATTATGTAGATACTTCTCTATTTACCACTGAGTCAAATTAAATTGGCAGACTAAGGAAATGATAACCAATGCTGTGGGGTTATGTTTGCACTGAGAAATTATTTATAATACATTATATGCCTTCAGAGTTCAGGAACAGAAAGACTGGATAATGAGGACTAGATCTTATATTCAGGAGTGTGAATTCAAACTCATAAAACTACAATTGTGTTGTGAATGTATTTAATTCCACAAAACCTTCAGATGACAACATGCTTAATTCTTCTTTTGTTTTTTTAAGGATGATACAGTTTTATTTTTATATTTTTAAATGTTTAAATAAAATTCCAGTTAACCTACAGTGTAATATTAGTTTGAGCAAGTGCCCTCCTTAATCCCTGTCATTTATTTCACCCATTCCCTGCCCACCTTCCCTCTGGCAACCATCAGTTTGTTCTCTATAGTTAAGAGTCTGTTTAAGAAACAAACAAAAAAAGGGGGAAAAAGAGAAAGGGAAGCTTAATCCTTACAAAAATTGAAATTCCACCATTCTTTCATTGATAAAATATAGAACAGCAGAAACTGGAGAAAGATTCCATCACCATGGAAAATTCATCACTTGTTACCAAATATAAAACCATCCCTATCAGAACTTCAGAGGATATATGCTTAGGAAGGATTATTCCTCTGAGAATATATGATTAGGAGTAATCATATATTCATTATGGCTCATATCATTCAATATGGCTCCTGCCATATTGATCTCTAAAATATTTTAATAAAACAAGCATACAATTCACCATACGTACTGTAACTCATTTCTCAAATGTGAAGCTCCAAAGACCAAACACAGATGAGAGGCAGCATCATCAGTGAGTGGTAGCCTCAAAATGAGCCTTACAGCTTAGGAGACTTCCAGGACAATTCTCTGTAACATTGTGCTGATGCTTGAGGAGAAGGATGGGATACCAAGCCTATGCTGTGCTGCTGATTGACAGTGACCCTTCATATAACTGTGTATGTCATGGCATCCAGTCCATTAGACAAGAGGCTCCTTCATAGATCTTTCATAGATAACTTCATGTCTATTTTTGGCTTTTCCTGGTGTGGCTGAGAAGATCCGAGTCACACACTTGATGTTTTCAGAGCCTTTTATGTTAAAGTACACTCTAAACTTTTGCTCTTTCTGAGGTATGAGCAAAAGGTTGCCCAGCCACACTTTGACTTTTTTCTAGAACCCACTTTCTCAACAGTGAATCTTTGATTTCAGCACCTTTTTGCAATCTGCATATGCTGAGATTTCCCCAAACCATCCAGTAAGTTCCTTTTTCTTTAACAGTTCTTCCTCTAATTTACCTCTTATCTTGCATTTTAATTTAAGCATCAGAAAGAAACCAAGAGGCCCCTTCAACACTTGGAAATTTCTGTTAATGTTCAATTTCATCATTGGTAAATTCTGCTATCCACATAGTAGCAGGACCAAATGTACTGAGATTCTGCCACTAAACAACACAGATATCCTTTCTCTAGTTTTCCAGTAACATGTTCCCATTTCCTTTTGAGGCTTTGCCATCAACACCTTTAACATAATTTACTCTCAGTCTACTAATGACTTAGAGATTCGTTAAGGCAATAAATGTTTTTTCCACCATATTCTTCACTTCCTCCCGAGTCCTCCCTAACAGAGTTATTAACATCCACATTTTTACTAACAGTTTGTTCAAAGCAATCAGGGTTTTTTCTATCATACTTCCTCAAGTTTTTCTAGCCTCTTTCCATTGGCCGATTACAAAGCCACTTTCACATTTTTAGGTATTTATTACAGTAGCACCTCAATTTCAGGCACCAAAATATATACAGTTTTATATTTTTGCCATACTAAACAGTAAATTTGTGGCCTGATGCAAATTTATGATTTTACTGTTCTGACGGTAGAATTCTAACATAAGTTTCACTAGGCTGAAATGGGTTAGCATGGCTGTCTTTTCTGTAGCCTCTGGGTAGGAACAGTTTCCTTGTCTTCTCTGGCTTCAAAAGCCCTCCTATTTCTTCAGCTGGCTTGTGGCAGCTCAAGTTGTTTTTATGACACTATTTATCTGGTTGTCTCTTCTAGTTCTCCTTTCTACTTTTAAGGATACATATGATCATAATAGGTCCACCCAGATAATGGAGGATAATTTTCCTATGTGAAGGTAAAATCATTACTAACTTTAATTCTACAACCTGAATCCCATTTTGCCATGTAACTGATATATTACCAGGTTCTCTCTATTGGGATGTAGACATCTATGTGGAGTGCCATTATTCTGTGTGGTACACTTAGTGTCATTAAAAAATATTCAGATCACACCTACAGAATTGACCAATGCTCTATCAAGCATATTATTGTTTGTGTCTGGCCTGGGGCTCTGTAGGAAGTTGATAGGCCACTAGGACCTGGGGACTATGGCTAGATCCTTTGTAACCCCTAATAGCACTTCTAGCTTGACCCTTCAATAAGTTCAATCAGCATGACAGTTTGTCTGGAGGACAGTCAGTCGTTTCTCTGGCTGCGTGGTAAGTGGAGAATGTTCAACCCATTCTGGCCAAGTTTCCACAATTGTAGAACGCACCAAAATAAGATATAAATCAGATAAATCAGTCATGGTTTATAATTTTCTTCTACATAAATGGCTTCAGATCTATAAATATTCTATAAAGGATGAAATATTATAAGAAATACTTATCAATAGTATAATTCCCTTGTACTTGTGCCTATGAATAAAACAGGCCCAACTTAATTGAGAGCTCCAGTTGCTTTATCCATAAGACCAAACATGTAGGCATTAGTGACATGCATACTTACCAAAGCCCTACCTGGGAATATATCAGCACATTTTGTAAGTAACACCATAATCCACACAGTAATCATTTATTATTGATGTATTTTATTTAAATGTGCCCACTGATATATTTTTCCCCTTCTAGTACTTCTGAAATATCTGAAAAAAAAAAAAAGAGAAATATAGTCACTACCTATTGTAGTGAGATGTTTAATGACCAAGAAACAGATTCCTTTCATATAATA
Source organism: Acinonyx jubatus (assembly GCF_027475565.1). Taxonomy (NCBI): domain Eukaryota; kingdom Metazoa; phylum Chordata; class Mammalia; order Carnivora; family Felidae; genus Acinonyx; species Acinonyx jubatus. The sequence goes on along the minus strand of NC_069385.1, from coordinate 89,158,463 downwards.
TTAGAGGACATAGAACATAGAAACACTAAGAATCTCTGAATATCTTAGAATAAAAAACCTCCCCACATTTATGGAAAACCTGCAGGAATATTTTGAGTGGTTCAGCCTTTGGTTTTTTCCACTTTCACACAACTCCATCAAATTCAAATCTACTTCCTCTTCAAACCCACACACAACCATCTTGTACACTGCATGTTTCTCACTCTGTTCCCCAATATACAGTATGAAGAAAGTCATGAAATTTGGCATAAAACCTTTCTAAGAATTGTAGATGATAGTGACTAGTCCTTACAAGTGGTTGCCTTGAAATGTATTATAGCACTCACAATCCTTGATGCTACAAACCATGGAAAGTTTTGACCTTTAATTCACTTAATGGATGAGAAGATGTCCTGTTGATTACTTCACTTTCTGCTATTCTTTTGTTGAACTCAGCAAAGAATGATTAAAATCTAATATTTTTATAGACAGTTTTCCAAAATCTCTCCCACAGATTTTCCCCAACCTGAAATGAAAGTAAACACTTAAATCATATAAACTGGGAAGCAGACAATAAGAGTGCATGGTAGGAATCAAAATGCTATTTGTATTTTGTTAATGTCAATTGTAACTGTCCGTTTGAACATATTTAACTAAAGTTTATAAGTATAATAATTAATAATAGCAATTTTACTTTTCTGACAGTCTAATTTCTCAGCATAAAGTAAATTAACTTAATCAATTTTTATCGGTAGATATTACTTTTATTCCTGAATGATCAGTTGGTAAAGAAAAGTAGGAAAAAAAATACATATATATATATATATATTATATATATTAGAGCAAAAAAAATGAGGTTCATGTTGTCACTAAGGAATCCATGAGGATAGATGTAACTTAGCAGTATATTGACTTCAGAATACATAAATTTTGACCTTATCTGCTACTTTCTATTATGTTTATAAATAGTGAAAATCTCTAAAGTTGATACTAACCTAACTTCATTTGGAAAAGAACAAACTGAGGCAATATCAAATATTTTAACAAAATAAGTAAGTTGAGATCACGATTTCTTTGGCCAAATTTAAAAATTAAAGTTCTTTTAGATCAGCTTTAAAAATTGCCTGAATACTAGTTTAAAATTTTCAAGCATAAAGAGAGTCAACATGAGAAGCAGATGGGCCTATACTTCTTTAGAGAAGAACTGTCTGTTTCTCCTTATGATCAACAGAAACATAAGAAAGGAGAAATGGGATAGAATACTCAAGATTTCACACACAATGCTACACATTGTCATGTATTCATTAGATAACACAATATATTCACATTAGAACACTCATTCTTATTCAATATGTTCATACCATCATGTTCAAATGTTTAATTTTTTATATTCAATTAAATTTGGGTATTTTACACTTAAATTATTTGGGGTAGATATTAATCTAAATTTTCCTTTCATCTAAGGTTTATGATATTCTTATAAAATTTGCAGATATTGGAAATCTTGGTTTAATCTCATTATTTCAACTGTGACATATACTCTTGCATTCTATATTATAATAAATATGAGAGCTCAAAAAAAGGCATACTCACCAAACTAAATGGTTAGTTTTACTTTATTATACTTCTAATAAAAATTATGAGACACTGTGTTTATAATTATAATCACTAATCCTCCAAGTTCTAGGTTCTTTAGTATCATATAAACACCTAATTGTCATCAAAAATGATGAAAAACTTTTGGTATGGCACCCAAATTGAGAGAGTTTGACATTAAGAAGAAATGGGAGAGTAACCAAGAATACAATTTTAAGGTTTATAAATTCTTTGTCTTTCAAATACTGAAAACTTGGATTAAATATAGTTCCTTAATGAGTTAAAAATAGAACTAACCAACAAAGACTTGCTTGTTCACTTTCTGTCACACATGTTGCAAAAATACATCACACAATCATCTTCTGGTTCCCAGTGCATAACCAGAATATTATTTCTCAGATCACATTTCTGCCATATCATCCTTGTTCAGACTGACAGTTTACATGATTTTCTCAATCTCATCTTGGTGTGCTACCCAGTGACAAAATACACATGTTCCCACGACATTCATAAAACACATTTATGTCAAAAATTGAACTTTTCTTACCGAATTACATTACAATCAAATGCTCTTATGAGGAATTAATTTTATTTCAAGCTAAAATACTAGCTTTGTATTATCACTATTTCATGTGGGGAGACTTTCAAAGCTACTAATAGGCATTTGTCTTTCTCCATTTCAAAATCAAGCATCTTTCACAAGGCTTTGATCTGATTTAGATATGTAAGCATTCCCATGTAACATCCCCTATTCTCTTTTGCAGTAATCTGGATTTTATTACCTGTATAGGAATGACCCTTGTCTATTGCATTATCCATAAATTTTTCTTACTGTATCTTTTAAGTATCTCTCAAACCCATTATTTTCTCTTTTCTTCCACTAACATTGCTTTGCTCAGGAACTCATGATCCCATTTTTGGATTGGTACAATAACCTGGTAACTGGTTTCTGGTCTCCAAGCTCTCCAAGCTCCCAATTTAAAATAACTACTAAAATAAATTTTTGAAACATGAAAAGCACATTGATGTGATGCCATATTCAAAGCTTTCTACAAAGCCCATAACATTGTCTTCCATGAATATCAATTGAAATCCAAAACAGGGCTGACGTGGGGGATGGAGAAAAGTTACTTAGACAAATAAGCTTAGGAAATTGTGGATGTAACTGTTTTTTACTGTAGGTTTCTCAGAGTATTTTAATGTTATAGGCATTTTTAATATATAAGAATATAAAACAGCATTCACTATTTCCCAAACCTATTTGGTTATCAAATCTGAGGCAGAGAGGGAAAGAGTGTAAATGTTTATGAACACATTTTCATAAATGTTGGCCTATGGAATAATTCCAGACTCATGTGTGGCAATGTAAGAGTGTTTTTAATCCTGCCTGCTTCTAGAACCTGCTCACATCAACTCTTCTCTTCCCTGTGATTCCTGTCATAGTAAAACATCGCTTCCACTGCTGGTCAAACCAACTTGTATATTTGCCTAAAATGTTCCCTTTTAGGAATATGCTTGTCTCACTATCAAAAATCTCCTTGCATAACTTTTTCTTTGAGTCAATACTTTAATCCAATATTTTTTCTTTAATTCAATACTTTAATTCAATATTTGTACAGCCCTTTAACCTTTTATGGAGACATAATGGCTAGAACTGTAGTGACTACCAATGACAATGAGATCCTCAAGGATGGAAGTCACCCACAAAGAATGAATGATGATGCTGACAATAGCCTGTGGTGTTATGGCAACATAAAGTCACCACTTCTATCCCAGAATATGTACTTTTGGACTTTTTTACTTGATTTTGCTAAGCTCATTTTTCTTATGTCTGTTGCTGGTAACCAAATCAACCCCACATTGGTAGACAATGCTGCTTTTTGAACAGCTACCATCTAAGAGGTGCCATTTCATGCTTACCCAGGGCATATGCCTAAATATCTGCTGTAGGTGTGTAAAAGGGTAGCCTAGAGGGATGTAAATGATCAGCCTCTGGCTTTTCTGAAGGTCCTGTCTCCTGGACGATTAACATCAAGATGCCAGGTTTTCTTCAGAATCATTTGAGCAATTTCTAGATCTCTAGGATGTTCATTTGCTTACATGTTTTGTCATTAAATCAGGACTAGTATGATTGATGTTATATGTCTGCACATTGTTACTACTCTGATACAGGGTAAGTATTCAGGAAGCATGTATTATTAATTATAAAAATAGTTGGTCTAAAGTTGGATTTTAAGTTTCTGTAAATATGGGCATTTTTACAAATGTTTATTATTTGGCCTTAACATAATAAAAGGTGGGAAAAAAAACCATATCCTCATAGAATTGTTATCATCATGAAAATAAGATTACATGAAACAGGCAAATTACAAAGAAAACATCATTTAGGGAATTGTTTAAGTAGAAATTTTGTCTTCTAATGTTTGGGAAAAGATTGTAAAGAAAAAAACCTAAAAGGGCCAAATTAATAATTATAATTATTGAACTATTATAAATTATTTGATCTTTGGAAATATAGATTACACAGGAGCTCAATGAATTTGTGGTATTAGTCTTTGGCATATAATGCTTTAGCATAATGAGACAAAAATCACTCTATGGGAGACTACCCATGTAATAAATGGTTTATTTTGCCAAAAGCATAGTATAAGTTTAAGGGAAAAGCTATTAACAGAATGGGCCTAGAGAAATAATTATCAAAGCAATAAAGAAGAAAATTGGCACTATTGGTAAATAATGTGTCTGAAGATCTCCCATCAATACTTTGGGCAATATTCTTAAAAATCTAGTTAAATATAGCAACAGCAGAAACCAGTCAGGAACATTCAAATACAAATAAAATCCCAGGCATACCAAATTGAAATAAAATTAAGGCATTAATACACAAATTATCAGATTTTTTTTAAAGAAATAGCTTCCTAGAGGGATTATAACACAGTCCAACTGTGGAAAAAATTTATTCCTATCCCAAACTTATCATTTTCTTCTTCCTTAGTAACAAAACCATGATTTTGTCGGAGTGGAATTGTGTCCAGCTACAAAACTTTATGTTTCCAGTTGTTTTAGCAAGATCAGCTTGTGGCCAGTGAGATATGAGTAGAAGTTTTGGGTGAGGCTTCTGGGAAGCTGAATCAACTGGCAGGCCTTTGTACAGCCCTTTTTCACCTTTTATGGAGACATGATGGCTAGAGAAAGGTAGTGACTACCAATGACAATGAGATCCTCAAGGATGGACGTCACCTGCAAAAAATGAATGACGGTGCTGACAATAGCCTGTGGTGTTATGGCAACATAAAGTCACCATGTCTATCCCATTATATGTACTTTTGGACTTTTGTACTTGATTCTGCTAAACTCATTTTTCTTAGGTCTGTTGCTGGTAACCAAATCAATCCCACATTGGTAGACATTGCTACTTTTTGAACAGCTATCATCTAAGTGGTGCCATTTAGTGCTTACCCAGGGCATATGCCTAAATATCTGCTGTAAGTGTGTAAAAGGGTAGCCTAGAGGGATGTAAATGATCAGCCTCTGGCTTTTCTGAAGGTCCTGTCTGTCTCCTGGATGATTAACATCAAGATGCCATACTTTTCAAGAAGAACTCAACCTCTACCTATGAGTAATATATGAGGTACGCACAAAGTTCCTTCACTGCTGTAGTAAACCTTATCCTGTGATACATTAATTGGGGCGCTTCAAAATGTACAATAAGCTTTATCATCACCACATTTGTCTAAATCATTTATTTGATTTGAGACATTCTTTATGCACCTTTAATCTGATCAAAGTGACCTAAGAATGCTCTTAGGGAGGCATGACTGCATTGCACTGTAACTAGGGTAACACACATTAAAATAATTGTATTTACCTGTGTTCAAAGAGCTTGAAGAATATATGAAGAGAAGGGAGATAGACTTTAAAAAAGGGAAGGGATGAAAAGACAATATGTGGTAACGTCTCTTGCATTAGGCAGATGAGAATGTGCCTATTTCAAACAAATAAATTTGTATTCTCTGTGAGTTTCATTAGCATGAATCCAGTTCTGACAGTTAGGCCATAATAAATTCTCCAAAATAGTGCCATCCTATTGGGATGTATTTGATTGGCCAGCTGCTATTCTTCAAGTGATTTCTTTCCCAGTAGCTAGCATGCAGTGTCCCCAAACACACCACCCCTACAGGAGTGTGGCTTTATCCAATACCTTTTATTAAACAGTTATATTCAGACTATAATCTAGTTATTCCAAAACCATACAAGGAATATAATATAGAGAAAGAAGAGGAGTGTTTGAGCATTCTTATTTTTCTTTAAAATCTCTGCTCTGATTGCTCTTTTCCCTTCGTCTAGTGACATTTTTTCTATCACTTAAAATGCAACCATTTCCCTTGTCCCTAAGTTGATCTTTCTTCTCACTCTTAAGTTTTCACTCTAGTGGATAATGTCTTTCAGCATATAGACATCTTACATATACATATACATATACATATGCATATATATATACATTTACATATACATATACACACATATATCCCCTAAGCGCCAGAGCTTCATTTCACTCTTCCCTTTTGTAGTAAAATTTCTCCAGAGCTGCTACACTTGTTTTCTTCAGTTTTTCTTCTCCCATTCTCTGTTTAATTTACTCCAACTCAACTTTTACACTCATTGCTCCCTGAAACTGTGAAGTAAATGTCACCAATGCCCATCATCTTGCTGAATCCAAAAATCAAGGCTATGTCTTCGTTTTACCTGATTTATCAGCAGAATTCCACATGTTAATCATTCCCTCCTCATCAATACTCTTTAGTTTCTTGTTTCCCAGAACGCTGCATACTTCAGTGGCACTCATAACCCCTTGCTTGTTCCTTCTTAGGTTCTTCTGATGATTTCTCCTCTTTTCTGCCTTCATATTGGTGTGTCAAGGGCTGAGTCTTCGTCCTCTTTGTTCTCCATTGATACACACACATTTCTTTGGTATTGTTAGGGCTTAAAATGCCACCTATATGACTGAATGTTTTATCTTTAACTTAGGCCTCTCTGTCACATCTCAGCTCACCTACTTTAAATTTCCACTTGGAAATCTAATGTCTATCTCAAATACTATCTATACAAACTGAAATAGTATTCTTTCTGCAAAAGCATGTACCACTAGAATTTTTTCTCTCTTAGTTGCTGATAAGTCAATTCTCCCAATGCTTACAAAACAAACAAAACAAAACAAAAATGGATCCATCATTGATTCTATCCTTTCTCTTGGGCCCCATAAAAAACCTATGAGGAAATTTTACCATCTATAATGTAAAAAAAAAAAATTAGAAGTTAACTACTTGTGACTACCTCTACTGTTCCTACCCCAGTAGAATTCAATGTGATCTCTCATTGGGATTGTTGCAATAGCATGTCCTGTGATCTCAAATTCCACACTACCTCCCTACACTTTTCCCAATGCACAAATCAGAATGACTTTTTAAAATGTAAATTGATTCATATCAAAAACTTCTCATGGCTCTCCTTTGCTCTTAGAATAAAAGTCCAGCAGAGCTTTGCCTGATTTGTCCGCTTGTTACGTCTCTGATCTGGTCTCCAACTACTCTTTTCCTCAGACTACTTCAACCACAGTGGGCTTCTTGATGTACTTTGCAACACCAAGCAACACTCCCTTCATAAGGAGAGTTATACTTACTTGCCTTCTTTTGTCCAAATGTCTGCTTCTCTGTCTTCAAGTATTTACTTAAATCTCAGCTTTTCAAGCAAATCTAATCTCATTACTCTATGTAAATGTTTATGATCGGGGCGCCTAGGTGGCGCAGTCGGTTAAGCGTCCGACTTCAGCCAGGTCACGATCTCGCGGTCCGTGAGTTCGAGCCCGGCGTCGGCTCTGGGCTGATGGCTCGGAGCCTGGAGCCTGTTTCCGATTCTGTGTCTCCCTGTCTCTCTGCCCCTCCCCCATTCATGCTCTGTCTCTCTCTGTCCCAAAAATAAATAAACGTTGAAAAAAAAATAATAAAAAAAAATAAATGTTTATGATCAACTCTTCAATCCTCTCAAATCCCACACTCCCCTCTTTTCAACAAAGTAATTATCATTTTTAACAAAATATAAAATTACATGTGCATTATGTTTTTTGTTGTTTTTCTTTGAGTATCCTCTCCCACTGTCCTGTAAGACCCACGAGTAGAAAGAATCTTTGTCATTCTATTCATGGCAGTAGACTAGTGCCTAGAATTGATCATGGTGTAGAGAAGCTGTTTAGTAAATATTTGCTGAATGATGTTGTCTATGCCTATGTCTTAGTTATTATTTCTGTGGTTATGGCTTCTAAGTATTGTTTCTCTTTTTCTGTTGTTTTGTTTTTTGTCTTCTGGATAAGTCTCTTTTATGTAAATGGCAATATTAATAAGTAGCTTCCATGGCTCATACTTAATTTTGAGCCTCACTGCAAGCATGTATTGCCAGACAGAAGAAGGCATTTTTCCTCTCTACACATACCTTACATTTTCTAAAAAAAAGAAAATGTGTTTGTTTGGGTCTTTTGTTGTTGTTGTTGTTGTTGTTGTTATAATCAAGGCACAAGTATATTCCAGCAACCTAGATTAAAAGCCAAAGCATGCCTCAAAGGAATGCAAGCAGAGATGGCCAGTAATAAGAAATGGCTGGTGCAAGTCTAAGGGAGGGAGATAAATTCAGTGACTAACAGAACAGACCCAGGAGTGAGAATACCTAATGTATCATATCATTTCTGCTGCTCAATGCCTGTAAAAACTTGCATAACTTAAAGAAATTCTCTGTGTATCACTTCCATATCTGTAAAATAGAAATAATAGTACCTACCTACCACAATCATAAGATGATTGTGAAAATTAAATCTTAATGTGAGTAAATTTAGCTTGGCGCATAACAGACACTCTACATACATGTTAACAAGTTCGTTCTTCAGGTGTGGCCCAGGATTTTCATATCATTTATCTGAGATTTCCATTTCTGCTTCTTCCCTGAGCAATCCGTATGGCCTTGAGTGACTCACATAAGTGCTCTGGCTTGGGTTTTCTTACCAGTAAAAGGAAGAGATTGATCTAGCTCACTTCCCAGATCCCTAAAAGCACTAAAGATTCATGCTTTTTTGAATGTTCAGAAGTGAGGAAAATTTTTTTCAGATCAAAATCACTCCTTAGCTATCAAACATAATTGTTCTTAGCTATTTCTTTTTACATTGATGTTTATGGTTATATTCAGGAAAAGGGTGATATTTGTAGCTCTATATTGATTAGGAGATGGAAAAATAGTTAATATTCATTTTCATCCTCTGGAATTGCCCACTATGTTTCACATTTCTGGATGGTGAGAGTTCTTGAAAAAGAAGGGGACAATCAGTAAATGAGACATGGACAATGGTAGTGGCATAAGCAGGGATGATAATCGATATAATTAACAATACAAATAGCATGGGCACTGACTGTAAGAATATCTGTCAGGCATGCAGGTGCACTCCTGAGTGTAGGAAATTTTTAGAGGATCAAGAAAGGTCAAGAGCTTCAGGAAGGAAGATGAAAGAAGAAATAAGGAGAAATAAATATCAAATCATTTTAAGAATAACTAGAAGTTTAAAACTAATAAAGTCTAGAAAAGAGAAATACCAAATTCTCTGGCTTATTAGTCCTTTAAAAATATTTTGTGATTCACAGGCTCTCTTAGTCTATTTAGGCTGCTATAACAAAATACCACAGACTGAGTGGCTTATTAACAAAAATATTTTTTTTCATTGTTCTGGTTGCTGGAAATCCGAGATTAGGGTGCCAGCATAGTTGAATGAGGGCCCTCTTCCACGTCACAGATTTCTCCTTGTGTCTTCATATATTGAAAGGGGAAGGAATCTCTCTGGAGTCTTTTAGAAGATACTAATTCTATTATTGATAATTTCACTCCCATGCTTTAAGCACTTCCCAAAGGCCCCACCTTCTAATACCATCACACTGTGCATTATAATTTCAGCACAATAAGTTTGGAAAGACAAATGAATGTTTATTCAGACCATAGCACAGCCCATCCCATAATCTGCCACTCTGAGCCACCAAGATGGTGATCTAACTTCTTGAAAGATGACTATGACTTAAGAACATCCCCTAACAGGAAACAGTGGAGATACTTCAGTGGAAAGGTTTGTTTTCATCACTCAATATTAGAAAACCCATTTTGATCTCAGTAGAAATTAATTCACTCTTGCAACTTCATTAAATTCTGCAAATTTATTTTTCTGGTAATATAACTTTAGTGAGGCAGAGGCCTCTTAGATCTAACTCTTGTCTCTCATTTCTACTCTCTTCCACTATAAAGTACTAGCAGCTTGAGTACTCTGAGCCCCTCAACAGCTGATGCTCCCATACTCTCTCTGCCACTTGGCTACTGGCTGCTGGCACCTCACACTGGCAAGCATGGTCCCCACTGTTTCTAGGCTCGGAGGAGCAAATGCACATAGCACAGCAAATGCACAGTAGTTAAGAATACAGATTCTAGTGCCAGGTTGCTGGGATTCAAGTCTTTACCCTGACACATACTAGGTATGACTTTGGGCAAGATACTTAAATCTTCATGCCTCCTATTTCCTTATCTGTAGAATCAGGATAATAATAGTATCTTACTCATACAATTGCTATGAGGATCAAATGAGTATGTGTATGTAAACTATTGAGATCGGTCCATGGCACTTATCAGGTACTCAGCAAATGCACACTGTGATTTATTATTAAACTTCAGTTAATTTATTAATGCTAAACTATTTCACTGAAGCCTGAGTCTGCTTTTGAAGTGTTCTTGTTTATTCTAGAAACAAATCCTTTTTAAAAATCACCAATATGCTATGAATAAAGATGAGACCAGTATTCAAAAAGTACATATGGTATAATTTCTTATTATTCAATGTACTGTTCTTTTAACTAGAGCCTCCACAGTTTCAATGATTCTTATGATTTTGCATTATTTTGATTGCAACCACACACATACAATTGAAACCTCACCCCCCAATATATTACCTTTAAAATTGTAAAACTGCTCAAAATTAAAATTGTAAAGCTGCTCAAAATATAATGATAGTGTATTTTACTATACACGTTTGAAAAATAAACCTGTTTTCAATGATTGGCATTAATAATATTCAGCTGAAACTGTTCTGTTTAAGAAATACTTAAAAATGAATTTTAAGAATGCATCAGTTAGATGGAAGTATGCCAAGGCAGCTAAACTGATTTTTGGTGACACTAAGACAATTTCTGACCCCTGGGCCTACAATGGAATATAAAGAAAGGGGGGTGGCAACTAACTTTGACACTCTCTGGGACATTCATCATCATTTCAATAAGGGAGGAAAGACAAGGTTGTCACCCCAGGAGCTCATTATCTTCTCCTAGTCATTACACTTTTAATCCCAATGGCTACCAACATAAAGCCAGTTATGTCATTTTAAAGATAGGGGTAATATTTCTTAAAGTCTTGTGTTGTATAAGGCATTCTTAGGAGTTGGGATAAAAAAGTAAAGCAGTGGGACATTTTCACGGTCAGAACATTGACACAGATTTCTCTCCTTGAAAATTTAAGTTTAGAATCAGACTGTGAATATGTTTAGCCCCAAATGCATTATGAATCAAAGCTTTCTTTATATTAGTCAGCAAAACCAAGAGGCCAGAGAAATGTTCTAATCTAATATATTAGGTACGATTCTCTAAGTAAGTTAAAGCAGATACAATTAAATCAGTGAATCAATATTAATTAACCTTGCCCTTCTCACACACATTTCTTTGTCAGAGGCTTCAGAAAAGAGAGACTAATGAGGTGTAAGTTCTGCTTTGATACCACTGCCTTTGAGAAAAATAAATAGTGAAAGTTGATCCTACTCTGATTGGTTGGCGCTGGGGTATATTTTTTTAATAACTGCTCCCTGGTCAGAAACCAAAACTACTGGAATTAGACCATCCCTGTAATAGGAACTAGCATCCATCCAGAAGCCTCCATGTCTCCCTGGCTTTAGAAAGATAGGGACCTTCATAGATAAAACACCTTCCAAAAAAGACCTTGAACACCTCTTCTACTAGAGGGCATAATCCTCCGGTGACTAAGGAAGGCAGAACAAATTCCTCCCCTCTTAGAACCAGTGACAAAAAAAGGAAGGGGAGGGAGCTATACAATTCATGACACATATATCATTTCATGTATTTTTTCATGAGCCCAATGAATGACTTCTACCCTTTAAATATGTTTTTACACGTGCTTACATTAGCTGAACCTATAAGAATAGGTCAGGAAGATTTGAAACTCAATATTATAAGCTAAGATAGTCCAAAAGTCATTCTGTGAAAGGATTACCTCGTCCCAGTACACAGACTTTCTCCAGGTATGAATAAGTAATATAATATACACAAAAATATTTATATTTGTGTTTATATTTATACTTATTTTTTCAATCATTATATTATGCTTATTAAAATAACTTCAAAGATTTCCATGACAGTTTCTTAGCAAAGGTCTCATTACCTCTCATCAGGCTATTTAAATACTATTGCAATTGGCTGGTTTTCTTTACTGTCTTTCTGATCTTTACATGGGTTTCAGAGTGACTTCAGTGATAGTTCTTCTGTGTTATCTCCAGAGCAGACACAATGACAGGAACAGTGGAGAAAACTGAGAAAACTGGTAGTGAAGTAATAAATGAACTCCAAATCAGAGTTCTAAAAATGACAATTCCCTGCTTAAAAATTTTACTGGATTCTCATAACCTACAGCATAGGGTTTATACTTCTAAACTTAATATTTATTTCCTCTACAACCAACCCCCAATTTTTGTTCCAGAAATATCTAATGCAATACCTGAAAAAGCATACATTCCAGTAGATTAGTCTCTTGATCCAGTTAAAATGGATCATTCTCACAACACTGCTTGCCCTTAGGTGCCTTTGCATAATACTGTTACCTCAGTCTATGATCCCTTTCCCTCCTTTTATATCCTTTCAAGGCATATCAATACTTCAAATACCAGTTCAATTTTCACCTAACTTGTGAGTGATTCTCCAAGTAGAAAAAATTTCTGAGTTTATAAGTTCTTTGGTTATATATGTTTGCAGCAAATATTTAGTCCTTGATTCACCAAATAGATTTTGCAAACTTTTATGTATGAATCAGCAAGCTAAGTGAGGAGGATCTAATAGTGAAACATAGCATTTGCCTATGAGACAGGCTAGTAGAAAATCCAGACATGCAAGCAGATCATTATGATGGAGATGTTTTAGTAGTTATAAGTATAGAATTCTAGATAACCTATAAGGGAGGCATTCAACCCAGGGCCTTGGGGTATCAGAAAAGAATATCTGGAAGATGTAAAATCTATTGTGCCTGGGAATCAGTGAATCGTTTGAAATATCAAATGAGGCCCAAATTAAAAGTCTCCTTATTGTCTACAAAATAGTGCTCATGCTGTTAGGCACTTATAGCTGTGTAGGAGTTAGTCAAATGAGTGCAGGCCCAAGGGAGGAGAGGAAGAATATCTGCAGCATATGAAAAGGCATGAAGGAGAGAGAGCACAGCACAATGGGTAATTGCCATACTTTCTCATTCTCCTAACCCCCATGTTTTCCCTCATTCAATGAACTGCAAGACAGGCCTCTGGTGTCTTTGTGTAAAGTGCTGGAGCATCTTTTATTTTTTTTTTTAAACCTTCACCACCAGATGGTAAGTTCTTTATTTGAGAGAATTTGTCCTGTATTCTCCAGAATGTCATACACACAGTCAGGGCCATTGATCAACTAATTGTGTTAAATGTAGTTAAATAGGATAGTAATAGTCAAAGGAGAAAGAATCAATGTGAAGTAAAATCAGGTGTTTTCTCTTTATATAGTATCAACTGCTATTAATTATTAATTAATACTGAACTTATCTTCTGTCTTTTCCAGAAATTACTTTAACTTACTCTTCACTCTAATGGTTCCAGTTTATTCACAGCAACCACAACTGTATTTCCTTCTACCTGTCAGAGCTCTGCACTTAAGATGTCAAAAGTTGGTGTAAAGTTTTGTGCCTGGGGCGTCAAAATTCTTTCTTCTTTCTTCACTATGCTTTATCTCTCTTTTTTTTTTTTTCCTTAGGACCCTATTTTGTTTATCTGCCTGGATATCTTTCACAGTTAGAGCAAGAAAGTGATTCCCACAATCACTTTTCCCACAATTTGCAACAACAACTAAAATGAGAAAACCATGTACTGATCACTTAACCTCTATTGCCACTATCTTATCACTTTTCCCTCACAATGACATTGATACCTCTTCCATAATGCCACTAATAAGTTTTTTTTAGTCCTACTATATTTGAAAGAATAATACAAATAATTTGATTTTCCCTTGAACCATTTGAGAGTAAGTTAAGGACATATATCCTCTCCCTTCCAAATATCTTAGTGTGTGACTCCTGAAAAGGACATTATCTAACATAACCACAATACGTCCATCAAAATCAGGAAGTTAGCACTGATTTCTTAATACCATCTGTTAAGGGATGATTGTATCCACCCAAAATTTGTATGAAGTCCCAACCCCTGGTACTTTAGAATGTGACTGGATTTGGACACAGGGCCTTTATAGAGGTGATTAAGTTAAAATGTGGCCAGTAGGGTGGGTCCCAGTCTAATCTGACTGGTGCTCTTATAAGAAGAGATAATTTGGATGCACAAAGAGATGCCAGGGACACATGTACAGTGAGGTATAACCATGAGAAGAGGCTGTGAGGGGGCTATGATCTACAAACTGAGGAGAATGGCCCATGAAGAAACCAAACTGATAATACCTTTATCTTGGATTTGTAGCCTCCAAAATTATGAGAAAACAAATCTCTATTGTTTAAGCCACCTAGTCTGTGGTATTTTGTTATGACAGTAACGTTGCAGGATACCAAATCAATGTACAGAAGTCCATTGCATTTCTATACACCAATAATGAAGTAGCAGAAAGAGAAATTAAGGAATCAATCCCATTTACAATCACACCACAACAGTAAGATGCCTAGGAATAAACTTACCCAAAGAGGTGAAAGACCTGTGGTCTGAAAACTATAAAATTTTGATTAAAGAAATTGAAGACTACACAAAGAAATGGAAAGACATGCTTGTGGCTTGGAAGAACAAATATTGTTAAAATGTCTTCACTATCCAAACTAATCTACACATTTAATGCAATCCCTATAAAAATACAACCAGTATTTTTCAGAGAACTGGAACAAACTGTCTTAAAATTTGTATGGAACCACAAAAGATCCTAAATAGCCAACGTAATCTTGGAAAAGAGAAGCAAAGCTGGAGGTATCACAATTCTGAACTGCAAGTTATATTGCAAAGCTGTAGTAATTGGAAGCATGTGGTACTGGCAGAAAATAGGTACATAGATCAATGGGACAGAATAGAAAACCCAGAAATGACCCACAGCTCTGTGGTCAATCTTTGACAGAACAGGAAAGCATATCCGATGGGAGAAAGTCTCTTCAACAAATGATATTGGGAAAACTGTACAGCAATATTCAAAAGAATGAAACTAGATCACTTTCTTATGCCATACACAGAAATAAATTCAAAATGGAATAAAGACCTAAATGTGAGACTTGAAACCATAAAAATCCTAGAGGAGACGGGCGCCTGGGTGGCTCAGTCGGTTAAGCGTCCGACTTTAGCTCAAGTCGTGATATCACAGTTCATGAGTTCAAGCCCCGCATCAGGCTCTGTGCTGATGGCTCAGAGCCTGGATCCTGTTTCAGATTCTGTGTTTTCCTCTCTCTCTGACCCTACTCCATTCATGCTCTGTCTCTCTCTGTCTCAAAAATAAATAAACGTTAAAAATAATTAAAAAAAAATCCTAGAGGAGAACATAGGCAGTAACCTTGTTAACATTGGCCATAGCAACTTCTTTCTAGATATGTTTCCTGAGACAAGGGAAACAAAAGAAAAGTAAATTATTGGGACTACATCAAAACACACATTTGTGGGGAAATAGGTTCTACTTACATAAGTGGGTTAGAAAAAACGCTTAGGGTAGAAAGCTGCCACCATGGGGAGACAATGCCTAAGGTTAGCTAGCAAGATATTGTAATGGGATCACGAGTACTTGTTATTTCACATCCAGGAAATTACTTTCCAGCTGATGCCAATATATGATTGTACTTTGATCACAAACTCCACTTGCCCTCCCCCAGTCCCTTTGCTTCTTACACACACAAGTTAATGGTTATTATCTGATTGCTTTCTTCACATTCACCACATGTGTAAGATCTTGTTTTCTTCACGTTTACCATGTGTGTAAGATCTTGAGCACTCAATAAATACAGAGATGAAACTCCTGTTCAGGGCTCTTGTCTCCTCACAGACATTACCCTCTCTTGTATTCAATTCTGTGTCCGCTCTCTTGTTGGTCAAGAGAAAACTCCAGACGCGTAGTCTGCGACACATATTTATTTTGATGCTTAAATCATCCCTGTTTTCAACAATGGGGACCTCCTCAGTTCATTTCTGTGTTCTTTTCACATGTCCCCAACGGGTTCTTTGAGGACTTTCTTCATAAGATGTTTCAGGCTCATCTTATGTATTTACTGACCCACTCCTGGAATCAGTCACTTCTACAAGAAGGCAAGGTTCCTTTTAGTGACAAGAGTATTTAGAAGCCAAGATATAGGCACTAAATGAGCTCATTACTATTGGGGCATCACTGCTCCCAGACTCTTCCAGTGGACAATTGGACACACACATACGTACTCACACAGATGTGAGTTCACACTGATAATCCAATTCCAATCAAACATCATCACAAAATTTATTGTAGTTTTCTTTCTTTCCGCATTTATAGCTCCATTCTCAGTCAGTAAGAAATTTGGACCCTTAATATATTTACCTGTGTAAAGTTGCAGTCTCAGTCCTTATGTTTATAACTAATCTAGTGCTGACACCACTCCAGTGCAGACACCCTCCCCACCTTTCTGGTATTTTGGTGCTTCATGTTTGGGCATACCCATCATTCCCTGTGCAATCACTCCCTGCCCCTACTCAGAGTAAAAACCTAACCCCACCAGTACATGATTAAATTAGAAGGAAGCAAACTATTTTTAAGTTAAACATTTTATCTAACTAAAGAATTAAAAACTAGATATCCCAGGCCTACAAAAATGTGAGTATAAATGATTCCCAAATTACAATAGCCCCTTCTCCTGCAGGTGTTCAATTAGACAATCATGTATTTCAGGTCTTCCAATGAGATCACAAACAGGTGTGCTACTGGGTAAGCACTTTAATTCTTTCATTTTGTTTTCCGACTGTTGAAAGCAGTTGCGCCTACCTAACTGAATGAAGAAGCATCAGGGAACATTTAAAAACCACTGATGCACTAATCCTACTCCAAAACAATTAAATCACAAACTCTGGTGCTGGGCCCAGTCATGAGCTTATTCTAAAACTCTTCATGTAGTTCGCTCTTCAGTTAACCACTGATTTACAGTGTTTTTTCTTTCCTAAAGATTTACTTGTCATTGTAAGAACATATGACTTAATCTTACCATGAAAGGCAAATACTAAGATGCAACCTATGGTCGTCTCCCCGCACCTTATATCCACCTCCATATATATACTCCTTTCTCCTTGAGTGTGGTGGGACAGGCTTCTAACCAATAGGATATGGGAGAGGGAACCCAGGTTCCAAGCCAGTTTATTTGGAGCTAATCGAAAGGAGATCATCTCAGATGAGCCTGATTTAATTAGTTGAAAACCTTTAAAAGAAGACTGGGGGCTAGCGTGGGGGCGGAAGTGGCGGGAGTGGCATCCCTGGTGAGAAGGATTTTCTCTCTCCTCTGGATTTAAAAACATTAAGCTGCCAGAGTGAGAGAAGGCCAAGGGAGAGGTTAACATAGCAAGGAATGGAGCAGCTTCTAGAAGGTGAAGGTGGCTCCTGGCTGACAGCGGAGAAGAAAACCTTGACCTCAGCCTCACACCTGCAGGGAAGTAAACTTTTTCAACAACCAGCGAGATCTTGAAAGATGATCTTTCCCCAGTTGATCCTCTATATGAGAATGTATCTGACCAGAACATAGATTGTAGTCTCGTGAAATCCTGGACAGAGAACCCAGGTAAGTTGTATCGAGACTCATCACACACAAAAACGTGGAACAATAAATGTATGTTGTTTTAAGCTATTATTTCTGCGATGATTTGTTATGCAACAATGCAAAACAAATAGAGTTAACAACCTCTTGGCTGCCAGGCAGCATTTCCATTTGTTACAAGTTATGGATCTTATTTGGATCTGAAGATGGAAAAACTAGAGTACTGAACACAGAGTAGGTGGTTAGTAAATATCTTTGGCTGATTGTAATGTCTGGCAAAAAATTATCCATGGTATGATAAACATGCATATTCTATTTCAGTCTCCCAAAGAATATTTATGCTTTCAAGGAATGCTTTTGACGTTACTTGCCCTCTTTCTGTATGCTGAAATAAAAGTTAGCCATTTGTCATTCTTTTCCCAAAGGGTCATATTCCCTACATTGTGACACTGGCGCATAAAGGCTATACAGATAAATAAGGGGTAGAATATAACACTAAGAGGTTTTTGAAATTGATATTATTTTAACGAAATTAATATTGATTAAACTAAGCTTGCCTTTACCCCAGCTGTTCATACTTAAACAATACATACGCTTCAATCATAAAATCTATGAAAGTTCTTTTTCTTTCAACAAACATGATTATATGTCTTACAGTGTCTATTAAAAATAAAACTCTCTTACAAATATATTCCTGGGGTAGAAATAATAACTTTCTTCTTGAGGGAAACTTGACCTGGGGTGGGAAAGTCAGGGGTTGGGAATGAGATACAGTAGACCAGAGCTGAAAATTATAGCAAGAAGCTTTCTGAAAGTACTACAATGACCTTTGGTAAATATTAACCATGGCTATGTGCAAGAGGCTGATTTGGTCTGAGATTTTATCATTTCATCTATCCTATAGAACCGCATACTTCAGCCAAACTGGTTTCTTTATGTATCATGTGCTCTGGGCCTAGTTTTCTAATTTGAAATGGCCTACTTGGGGCACCTGGGTGGCTCAGTCGGTTGAGCGTCCATCCGACTTAGGTTCAGGTCATGATCTAGCAGTTGGAGAGTTCGAGCCCTGCGTCAGGCTCTGTGCTGACAGCTCAGAGCCTGGAGCCTGCTTCAGATTCTGTGTCTCCCTCTCTCTCTGCCCCTTCCCTGCTCATGCTCTGTCTCAAAAATAAATAAACATTAATTTTTTTTTAAATAGAAAAGGCCTACTTGATTCACACTATTCTCTACTATTCTATTAAGGAATAAATTCAAGTTCTATCTTAAAGACTAGTGCTTCATAGAACTTTATGTAATACAGCAAGATACCTTCTTGAGAAAGGAAGGAGAGAAAAAGAGTAAGACAATGCTATGAGGTTTTCAGAGTAAAGTCCTAAGAGGAATATCCTTAACTCTCTCTCCATAAATATCCAAGTTGATGTAAATCATCTGTGATTAAAAATGGTTTTGGATCAAATAATTTGGAGATATACTGACTTGAAGAAAATTAAACAACAAAATTCTTACTGTTAAGGCTTCTTAAAACTTCTGTTGTAAACCTCCAAGAAATAGGATCATATAGTCTACAGGATTTCCATAACTTTTTCAATTATTGAACATTTTTTAAACTAGGAAGACAATGGAATAAAGTTAAACTCAATGCCAGTGGTTCTTAAAGTGTGCCTTCTAGACCAACAACTTCAGCATCAACATCTCCTGGGCACTGGTTAGAAATGCAAATTCTTGAACCCCACATCAGACCTACTAAATCAGAAATCCCAGGGGTGGAGGGCAGTAGTTTGTTTTAACATGACCACATGCCAGTCGATTCTCATGCACTCTGAAGTTTGAGATCCATCACTTTATTCCACATACACTCATTCCACATATCGCAAACCATCCCTTTTCAGAACAGATATCTTCTGTAGGGATATTTTTAAAGAGTAAGGGGATTAACACTGGTAACTGTGTAACCACTGAGATTGGGAACACGATTTCTCCCTGTGGAGTTTTTAAATGTTTAGCGAGAGTAATTGAATAGACCTGAACAATGTTTAACAGCTTTGCAATACTTCACTAAAGACATTGACTCTAAAATCAAAGGTGTTTAATTGATAGGAAAAATATAGATATTTTCCTTCTCTCCAGCCTGTCATTCTGATAATTTACAGCCTAAGAGACTTCTTTTCAAATGAACATCCAAGAAATAAATGCGTTAAACAATATCTGTTCTGAAGTAATTTGTTAAGTGTTGCCATACACAGATGAGGTGAAACTTTCTTAAATACCCATTTAAGCCACTAAAGTTGCATGTGTTAATAATGAATGTTAGGGATTTAACTTCTAAAATCCCAGTAAATATGGTAGCATATCACAGCTTTATAATTATTTATAAAATAGTTATACCAAAAGGTGGTAAAATCAGAAGGGGGGGATTAGTTTCTATTTGTAATGCATGGAAGGAAACAATAATAAGAAAGTTTGGCTAGTAGATTTCTAGTAGTCTTGCCAAAAACTGTTCACATAATTCAGTCAGATTAGAGCAGATAAAAAAATAGGTTTGTAGGGTTAAATCGCATGTAAGTAAAGGAAACTTTACCTTCAAAAAGCTGACCATGTCAAAACTGGCAATTAAAAAAATTTTCCTTCACCTTAATATGGACAGCATGCAGAGTATGAGCTAAATTCTTAGTCATTTAAGAGCTATTTATTATTTTATTTTTCTCAACAAACATTACTAGTTTTCATTTTTCAATTTCTGGTTAGCTGTGTAGAGAAATAATGTTAGGTATTTTTTACTAATTATGTGATTCTCCCCAGAACAGGACTCCTACACACTGCCAGGTGACAAATGTGATAAGGCATTTTTAAGCTCTTGTAAGAGTCCACCATAACTATTTGTAGTGAAAGGACTAATGTTCCATGCACTCTCTAAAACATTCAATATATACTGCCCAATGGAAAATTTTTTTTTATTTTTTATTTATTTTTAATATATGAAATTTATTGTCAAATTGGTTTCCATACAACACCCAGTGCTCATCCCAACAGGTGCCTTCTTCAGTACCCATCACCCACCCTCCCCTCCCTCCCACCCCCCATCAACCCTCAGTTTGTTCTCAGTTTTTAAGAGTCTCTTATGCTTTGGCTCTCTCCCACTCTAACCTCTTTTTTTTTTTCCTTCCCCTCCCCCATGGGTTTCTGTTACGTTTCTCAGGATCCACATAAGAGTGAAAACATATGGTATCTGTCTTTCTCTGTATGGCTTATTTCACTTAGCATCACACTCTCCAGTTCCATCCACATTGCTACAAAGGGCCATATTTCATTCTTTCTAATTGCCACATAGTACTCCAATGGAAACATTAGAATCTGAGGGTATTAATTACCTCCAGTAAGACTAGGAGAAAATTCACTTATTAGTTCATGTGTGTGATTTAAAGTAATTTTTGTTGTTGTTGATCTTTGGATAGCAAGATTGAAAGAGAATTAAACTAGGACCTCAATTATAATTCACCTCTAATAACTAAACACAATCATTATTTAATGATTCTAAATCAATCAATACTTTCATCCAGTAGGTAATACAGCATTTAACTTGTTAATAGAAGTTTTTAAAAAAAAGCAAACTTAAATCCTAGATTAATCTTTTCCCTTCACTCTCTTTCAGTCTGTTTTCTTCCACAAACAAATGAAGATACAGCTATGTACTTGAATGAGGTCTTCCTGAAAATTTAAATCAACTGTATGTAAAGTGCTTAAACTAGATTCTGCCACCCAGTTGAAACTCAAATCATTATTTTTGTAATAGCAATTATTATTTAGCTGATAAGTTAAGCAATGGCATCATTTGTTTCAGTTATTGCATGGTATATATTTGAGGGTCGGTTTTTTGTATCAGCATATAGGAATAAGCCAGAGATCAATTATCAGACAGAATATGAATAAACACCATCATCTGACAGAGAAGAGATGGTATTTTTTTAAATTTGTTTTAATGTTTATTTATTTTTGAGACAGAGAGAGACAGAGCATGAATGGGGGAGGGTCAGAGAGAGAGGGAGACACAGAATCCAAAACAGGCTCCAGGCTCTGAGTGGTCAGCACAGAGCCCGATGCGGTGCTCGAACTCACGGACTGCAAGATCATGACCTGAGCTGAAGTCAGAGGCTTAACCGACTGAGCCACCCAGGCACCCCAAGAAGAGATGGTTTAATGATTAAATCAAGTGGTCACCTTGACAAAGGATTTCTTTTTTCCCCCCAAACAAAGGCAAGGTGAGCTGTCCAGTCTTCCCCATCCCCTTACTCTCCCTGAGAGATTTAATCTTTTCTGTGGCTTCACCAACCACCTATGCACTAATGCGACCTGAGCCTTTATTTCTAATCCAAATACCCATTGCTGAGATCCAGGCTCACACATATTGATACCTACTAGATGTCTTTTGTTTTTTGTTACTCCACAGATGTCTCAAATTGAACATAACCAAACCAGACTCCCTCCCTCAGTTAAAGAAAAATAGCACCTACTGCTCTTTCAGTGTTAAGTATTTGAATAAATGATAGTATCACCCAAGAAACCAGACTCAAACTTGAATATTAGCCCTTACCTCTCCATTCACTAAAACCGTCATATTTGGGTTATGAACAGACTCTGTGCCCTTGGTTCCCTTCGTGCCATCCCCAAGCTTTACTGCTAAGTTTCCCTCTTTCTCTTTGCCTTTGTCTCAGGCTTTTTCCACATTCTGCTTCCTGATTTGGTCAGATCCTCACTATTCCCAAAGCTTAGACAGTTCATAAGGACTATGGTTTGCTCACTGGCTTTTGATTAAGATGTGTCAGGTTTGAAACTTATGTAATGTAATTTGTATAGATGTTTTCCTCATGGCTGAAAGCATTTTACCCTCTGCTGTCTCATGGAATGTGTCTCAGAACCCTTTGTCTAGGGAATTGGATTGGGAGGAAGTAATGGGTAATACAGACCTAAGTTTTTTAAAAACTGTGGTGGGCGGAAAGCAGAATTTACAGATGTTATCTTCAAGATTTTGTGGGGCAAACAAAGCTTAAACAGAGAGAAGCAGAAGTGAACCATTCTTGGTGTGCCTGGGTGGCTCAGTTGATGAAGCGTCTGACTTCGGCTCAGGTCATGATCTCATGGTTGGTGGGTTCAAGCCCTGCATTGGGCTCGGCTGACAGCCTGGAGCCTATTTCAGATTCTGTGTCTCATTCTCTCCTTGTCCCTCCCTCACTCATCCTCTGTCTCTCTCTGTCTCACAAAAATAAATGTTAAATTTTTTTTTAATTAAAAGAAAGTGTACTATTCTTGGAAGATGGAGATTCCTCAGGGTGGTGGTCTCTGGGATAAATGTTGAATGATGGAGATAAATCCCCCATCAGTGAGCAATGCCTCATATTGAAGCTTGCTGTGGAAATTAGTAGAGACAGTATTCTACACTTTACAGACTGAGGAACAGATTGAAAGGTCATCGTGGGCAAATCTGTGGGAAGTGGATTGTGACCAGTATCTGCAGTAGGCCTTTGCGCTGTTTGCCAAATATGTTTCTCTTCCTGAGTGCATGCTCAGATTTTATTTTGTTGACCTTTAGGATTTCAGGGTACCCTTATGACTTTAGCTAAGTCATAATATGAGTTATTATTTAACTCATATTTAACATAAGTTATTTAAGTTATTATTTAACTCATATTTAACTCATATTTAACATAAGTTAAATATGAAAAAAAGTAGCATTTCACTTTCTGGTAGAAGCCTAAACAGTCAATGAGGGATGTATGATGCTGCTGCTTTCGCTCTGCCACTATGCCTGGAAGTGTTTAGTTTTCCTGGGTCCCAGGGTGTTCACACTGCACAGCACAGCTCTCCAGCTCATGTGAAATGAACATGCAGCATGAGCACGAAAAACGTTAGAATTTCTGGGATTTGTTGCTATGATGGCATAATCTGAACAAAAAGATACTGAGTCTACTGAGAGTATTGCCCTCCAACAGCTCATTTGAAGACCATCTTTTGTCCTCACACTTGAGAGCAGAAGAATCCAAGGAAATAATGACATCACTTTGTATTAAGGGTCTGGATCCCACCTTAGATTTTTGGTAGCCTATGGGACCTATACAAGAGAGAGAGCCCCAGTGGTTCCTGAAGTTGAAACTCTGACATGGAGAGAGGCCTTAATGCAGTTTTAGTATGAAATATACCTTAGGTTTATGCGCTAAGATTGATACCTGTTATATTGGCTTGTGTCTAAAATCTCTGTAGCTTAGTGTACTAGACATGCTCCATCAACTGCAACATTTAATCCTGACTTCCAAAAACAAAACCTGAACTAATGCTCCATGTCCTGCTCCCCAAGAAAGCTATTGAGCGTTGATTTTGCAAGGAAATATGATATCACTAATTTATTGAATACTTAAAATGTGCCTTGCAATATGTTAAACAGTTTACATGGATTATCCCATTTCTTTCTTTCAAGAATTGTATGAAGGAATTATTACCCTCACTTACCATTTTAGGAACTTGGAAGTTAGAAAGGCTAAAAACTAGCCCTAAGTCACACTGCTGGTAGGTGGCAGAGCCAGAATGATAGCGCAGATCTGCTTGTTGCCAGTGTCATCGCTCTGCAGAGCCCTCATTAATCACCTCTCACCTGGATTATTGGAACAATTGTCTAGCTTCTGTCTCTGCTTCTTGTCTGGCTTTCTTCTTTAACTCTCTCCCATAACTCTAGGTAGAGTTATGAATAAGTAATACAAATCTGCCCTTGGAAGCTTTTTTTTTTTTTTTTTTTTTAATTAAAATTATACTGGCTTCCAATGCTTCTTATCTAAATTCCTCATTGTGCCATACGGGGCCCTCAAGGACAAGGCCCTAGCCTCCTTCTCATCATAATCTTCAGCCACTTCTATCTTTTTACCCTACAATCTTCAAATACCAGATCATTTTTGCTCTATTGATGCTGCTGATAGTCATTTTACTATGTACAATGCCCTCTAGGAGAACACCCATGTAGTCTTTTACCTATATCCAACTACCACTTACTAAGACAGTGAGGTATAACTTGCTCCATGGAAACTTTTGCAATATTCCAATCTAGAATCAGACACTGCTGTTCTCTCATAATACTTTATGCAATCCATTATAATTGTATAGATATTATACTTTTAGTACATGAACCCTGGAATCACAGAGTCAGAGGTTTGAATATCCCCTCTTCCACTCTAGTTGTATATGCTTGACAAGTTATTTAGCCTCTCAAAGCCAGTTTCTTAGTAAATAATAATGATAATAATAATAAGCATAGACCATCCTTGGAAAGATTTTTGTCATGCTTTTAGAATTATATTAAATTATTTTAATACATACAATGCCTGGATGTTGTGAGAGTTCAATATAATATTTATTGACTTTTCTTATTTCACTCGCCACATTATGGAATGATTAAATATCAGTTTGTGAATGCCTTAATGTCAAAACTCACTTTTTTTCCCTTCTTTACGCCCATTGCATATAGTAGGCTCTGAGTAAATGTTTGTTAATTCAATGGATGATTTAAAAAAATTAGGAGAATGGCATTTAAAATGCTTAAAGTCAAAGGGTTAACATGCAGTTAGGGCTCCTCAGGCTAACAAAGTGGCATCAAAACTATGGTTCTACATTTTAGACAATTCCACCCCATTCCATTCCTGAGACTATATGAAAGAATGAAGAGGGTGGGAGTGGGGAGACGAATGCTAAAACCATGAAAGGACTTAATTGTCCCAAAACATTCAGTGAAGAGAGTTGCTCTGAGATTGAGGAGGAAAAATTAGAAGCTTATGGGCTGAAGAGATTTGGAACGTTTCTGAGAGTGATGAGCCAAGGAGTCAATGAGGGGGAAATATCAGGCATGCTGGGAAGTGGTCAGGGCCAGGTTGCAGCTGGTTGGTATAAACATTGAGAAGGCCAGGTCTACCTGGCTATCCTTCTTTATCCAACACAGATATGATCATATAGAAGGTGGCCCTCATGGTGGATCCCAGGAAGGAGACCATAAAGGGAAACAAAGATTAAATAGGGAACATATAGAATTTTACTATAATCTTTTGCAGTGAACCAATTGGAGTCAGCACGTATTAAATTTTTCATAAGTATTTGATAAAAAACTTGTTTATTCATATCACTAAAAGTTATTCCTCCATCACATATTTCATACATACATACTGAAAGAACTGTCAGTATTACTTTCAAAGAATCATACCCTTCCTGGAGAAAAAGTATTTTGTGATTGAGTTACCAAATTCCTAGATTTCACTTTCCAAAGTGTACTCAGAACAAGATTAATACAAATAAGTAAAAAATTCCACAAATAATGCCAAACAAACTTCCAATGCTTAATTGTGCCTACAGAGGATTAAATTTAGAAGGCAGTGAGTAGTTCAGGGTAAAAAGAATTATCACTTGAATTTTTCCTCAGAGTCACAATAACCACAATAGAGATAATGAATTCAAGTAAACTTGGAGAATTAACTTATACAACCATAATCTACTTTGATATGATTAAAACTGATAGGTTCTACAATATATTAATATAGACATAATTTTTTCCAGACTCCACTTTTCCTCGTATATGACTTTAATAGCATAATGGAAAAGGGACATGATAATTGAGAAGGTTATAAAGAGGAATTAAGAGGGAAGCAGTGTAAACCACACGTTGAACTTGGGGCATTTATACATACAGAAGGAAGGGAAAAATAAACTGTTCCTTTTAGACTATTGGTTCTGGCTCTTTCAAATTCATTGGTGCCTCCAGTAATTACCTTTAGTGGCACCATGGGATAGTATGGCAAACAGATCATAGGAAGAAGCAACAGGGTACAAGAATGGTCAGGCTTGGGGGAATTAAACACGTAAAAACATTGAACTCTTCCTCTACTTAAAATTTCACAGACAGAAAAAAAGTAAATTCAATTCCCATGTAACTCTAGAAACTTTGGGCACATTAAAAAAGCATTACAGAGTTCATTGGTTTCAATAACAGTTCTGTAAATGTATATTAAAATATACAGTGTGGGGGTTTTTCGATGCCCATAAAATGCATCTCTTTTAATATACCTGTAAATCTTACAAAAAGGAGATCCGATCTTTTTTCATGATAAGGAAATTTCCCTGGGTTAGAGCTGTTGCTTCCTCCCCGCGATACACACACACACACACACACACACACACACACACACACACACACACACAGACAAGCTCTACCACTCCAGTGGACCAAGGAACTTTCCTAAGTACCACTATGCCTGCTTTCCCCAGAGAAGATATGCACAAAAACCCAGCTGGAGGCTTCAGCATGTTTTTAACCAAACAGTCTCCCAGAGGAATCCAAAGAATCAAATGACCCCATCTAAGTCATGCGTTTATGTCAAATAGGGGAGAACTGAATCAAGTTTTTTTTATATTAGTTTTGGAAGGGTAACCTGTCTGAATCTTCTCTGCCTCCACATCTTGTTACATCTGTCCATTATTCACTATTCTTTCCACAGTGCCTCTCACCTGTTCCTCTGGTGAATTTTCACTGACCCAGGTGAGAAACTGCACTCTCTCTTTAATGCAGAATACATGTGATTCTTGATGGTTGTGTTCTGGTACTTATAGACTGAGATAGATGTTAACAAGGGCTTACCTTTTCCCAGGAAAAGTATAAGGCTGGGCTCTGGCATAAAAAAAAAAAAAAAAAAAAAAAAAAAAAAAAAAAAAAACTGTTTCAAAGTCTCTTAAATAAAGGAGGACTTTAAAAGCATACATGAGAGAGACTCATCCATATTGAGGTGTCAGGGATACTTTAGTGAAGACTGTTTGAACTGAGATATGAGAATAATACTATAACTCTGGCAGAGAATGAAACAAGGATGTATCAAGAAGGGAGAAAGTGGGCACATTAAATAGTGCTTTGACTTCATAGCGATGTTTAAATATTTATCGAATTGATATACAGGGAACATTACCATTTTTATTTGCTGAATATTGTATATTGACATAAAAACAGATATGAGAATTTTCATATCATTTATTTTCCAACTATATTCCACATAGGTATTCATAATTTACACTAAAATTTGGCTTTTCCTTTCTTCAAAAAAAATCTCATAAAAATTTAGGAAAAGTAAATAGCTTTTAAAGAACTATCAAATATTCTAAGATATAACAAAAATATCTTGCATATATTGAAGTAAACTAAATAAGGATAAATTGATCTTGACTTATATTGCCCCAAGTATAAATAATAAGTTGATCTTGAATTACATTGCTCCAAGTATAAATAATGATAAATTGACCTAAAATTATATTGCCCCAAGTGGTATGATTACTAGAGTGGATGTAATTATATTTTTATTTGTATTTGATAATATAATATGAATTTATTTTCACCAAAGAGATGGCAGAAAAGACGTTCTAAAATTCCGGTAAGCTGTTCATAATGAGAGAGTGTGGTGTTAAGGAAGATCCTTCATTGTAACTACTTTGGCCAGCTGACTTGTGATACAAATTACACTTCTTACATTGCAAATGCAACCTGGCCTATGTCCATATGCTAGACCAGTAGGAGGTACCCAAAGGGAAGACTCCCTGCTCCTTCACCTTAAATATCAGACAGATACACACATGCATGTGTACACATAGTTATCCACTAATCTTATTTTCTTTCTCACTGGAAAGGAAAAATTCCTACCTCAATTACACATGGGAAGAAAACTAGAAAGTGCAATCAGATAACAAAACTCTGCTTTGGACTTCTATTGTTTTTGTTTGGATCATAGTATTATTTTTTTTTTTTTTACTAGTCTCCTGTGCCCTATTGGAAACTCCATCCATTTCTATGAACCAGCCCTTGATCATCCAGATTCCCAGCCAGGCTGCCTGTGTGTTTATGGAAGGGCAGTTCTAGTTTTCATTCTTCAGCTGCAGTCACGGAGCTCTATATAACATTGTATATTTCAAGGCATGAAAAAATTGCATATGTAATGCAGAGTGTGTTTATTATATTACTTTCAAGTGACCAGTAAGTGATAAACTAATGGGAAATTCAGAATCCATGCAAAGCCTACATTGTTCTGAAATATAGGTAAGCAAAGAAGTCAGGTGGAAATAGAAGACAATACGTGTGCTCAGTTTATTTGGAACATTTTCTGTCTAGCCGCTCTTTCATATTTCTAATTTCTTGAGCCCTCCAATCTCATTTTCCATTTTCTCACCCTATCAATTGAAAATATCAGTATTCCCATTAAAGATTAGTGTTTTAAACTGTTTCTCAGTGATTTGTAAGAAGGAGAAAAAAACACATAAGTAGCATCACGTTGCCAATATACTACTAATTACAAGTATACCTCAGAGAGATTGTAGGTTTAGTTCCAGGGCACCACAATAAAGCAAATATTGAAATAAAGCAAGTCAAATGAATATTTTGTTTCCCATTGAATATAAAAATTATGTTTATATTATAGTCTATTAAGTGTGCAGTAGCATTATGTCTTTTTAAAATAGCATTGTCTGATAAACAATGTACATATCTTAATTAAAAAACACTTTATTGCTAAATAATACTAACAATCATCTAAGCTTTTTATGAGTCTAGTCATAATCTTCTGCAGGTGGAGAATTTTGCCTAGATGTGGATAGCTGCTGACTGATCAGAATGGTGGTTGCTGAAGGCTGGGGTGACTATGAAAATTCCTTACAATAAGGTAATGAATTTTGCCACACTGATTGACTCTTGCTTTTCCAAACAATTTCTCTATAGCATATGATGCTATTTGATAGTATTTTATCCATAATAGAACTGCTTTTAATATTGGAGTCAATCTTCTCAAACCCTGAAGCTGGCTATCAACTAAGTTCATGTAATATTATAAATCCTTTGTTGTCATTTCAACAATCTTCAAATCCTCTTCACCAGTAGATTCCATCTCAAGCAACTACCTTCTTTGCTTATCTATAAGAAGCAACTCCTCATCCATTTAAGTTTTAGCATGAGACTGAAGCAATTCAGTCATATCTACAAGCTTCACCTCTAATTCTCTTGCTATTTCCACATCTGGTGTTAATTTCCTTCATGGAAATCTTAAACCCCTCAAACTCATCCATGATGGTTGGAATAAACTTTTTCGAAACTTCTGTTAGTGTTGATATTTTGACTTCTAATGAATCGCAAATATTCTTAATGGCATCGGGAATGGTGAATACTTTCCAGAAGTCTTTCAATGTACTTAGTCCAGATCCATCAGAAAAATCACTATATGGCAACCATAGACTTATAAAATGTGTACCTTAAATAAGACTTAAAAGTTGAAATTATTCCTTGATCTATGGACTGCAGATGGATGCAGTATTAACAGGCATGAAATTTCATTGTATATCCCCATCAAATCTCTTGGGGACCAGCTGTATTATCAATAGCACAGATCACTATGCAATATAATAGAGAAGTTTGAAATATTGTGAGAATTACCAAAATATGACACAGACCTATGAGGTGAGCAAATGCTGTTGGAAAAATGGCAAATAGACTTACCTGAAACAGGGTTGCCATAATCTTCAATTTGTAAAAAAAACAAACAAAAAAAAACCCCTATAAATATGCATATATATGATATACATTTTCTTTATTCATCTATTGATGGACACTTGTTACTTAATATCTTGGTTATTATAAATAATGCTGCAGTAAATATAGGAATACAAATATCTTTCAGGTAAGTGTTTTTATTTTCTTGGGTAAATACCCAGGAGTGGAATTATTGGACCATATGGTAGTTCTATTTTTAATTTTCTAAGAAACTTCCATACTGTTTTCCACAATGGCTGTACCAATTTACATTCCCACCAACAGTGCCAAAGGGCTCCTTTATCTCTATTTCCTCACAAACACTTAATTTTGTCTTTTTGATAGTAGCCATTTGGACAGGTGTAAGGAAACGTAGATCATTGTGGTTTTGATTTGCATTTCCTTGGTGATTAGTGATACTGAGCATCTTTTCATGTTCCTTCTTGTCATCTGTATGTTATCCTTGGTTAAAAAAAATGCCTATTCAGGTTCTCTGTCCATGTTTTCATCAGACTTTTTGCTTTTTGGTTTTTGTTTTGATGTTGAGTTGTATGTATTTTTGTTCTGTATATATTTTTTATATTAACTATTCATTGAATATAGTATTTGTAAATATCTTCTCCCATTAAATAGGTTGTCTTTTTGTTTTATTGATGATTTCCTTCACTCTGCAAGAGGTTTTTAATTTGATGTAGTCTCAGTAGTTTATTTTTGTATTTTTACCCCTTGCCTGAGGAGATATATCTAGGAAAATGTTGCTATGGCTGATGTCAAATTACTGCCTGTGTTCTCTTCTAGGATTTTTGTGGTTTTAGGTTTTGCATTTAGGTCTTTAATCCATTATTTTTGTGTATGGTGCTAGAAGGTGGTTCAGTTTTTTTTTTTTCTTTCTTTCTTTTTTTTCCTTTTCTGCCTGTAGCTGTCCAGTTTTCTTAACTGGTATATTGAGAAAACATCCCCCTGGTATATTCTTACCTCCTATATCCTAGATTAATAAACCATATAAACATGGGTTTATCTCTGGATTTTCTATTCTATTCCATTGATTTTGTATCTGTTTTTATGCCAGCACCATATGGTTTTGATTGCTACAACTTTGTGATATATTTTGAAAACTGGAATTGTGATATATCCAACTTTGATCTTTCTCAAGGTGGGTGACCTTGGCTATTCAGGATCTCTGGTAGTTCCGTACAAATTTTAATACTGTTTTTTTTTTCTAGTACTGTGAAAGAGGTTGTTGGTATTTGATATGGATTGCATCAAAATTTTAGATTGTTTTGGGTAGTATGGACTTTTTAAATGTTTATTTTTGAGAGAGAGCACACACACAAGTAGGGGAGGGGCAGAGAGAGAGGGGGACGGAGGATCCGAAGCAACTTCAGTTCTCACAACAGACAGCCTGAGGCAGGGTTTGAACCTGTGAACTGTGAGATCATGACTTGAGCCAGAGTCAGATGCTCAACCAATGAAAAC
Source organism: Acinonyx jubatus (assembly GCF_027475565.1). Taxonomy (NCBI): domain Eukaryota; kingdom Metazoa; phylum Chordata; class Mammalia; order Carnivora; family Felidae; genus Acinonyx; species Acinonyx jubatus. The sequence goes on along the minus strand of NC_069385.1, from coordinate 89,126,731 downwards.
ACCCAGGTGCCCCAGTATGGACATTTTAAAATTTTTGTTCTTTCAATCCATGAGCATGGAACATCTTTCCATTTATTTGTTCATGTCCTCTTCAGTTTCTTTCCTCAATGCTTTATAGTTTTCAGAGTACAGGTATTTCATCTCTTTGGTTAAATTTATTCCTAGGTATTTTTTTGGATGCAATTATAAATTAAATTCTTAACTTCTCTTTCTGCTACTTTGATGTTAGTGTTATAACTACCTATTTCTGTGTATTAAGTTTGTATCCTGCAACTTTAGTAAATACATTTGTGACTTTTAATAGTTTTTGGTAGAGTCTTGAGGGTTTTCTATAAGCAGTATCCTGTTATCTGCAAATAGTGACTTTAACTTGTTTCTTACCAATATTCTTCTTATTTTCTGTCTGCTTGCTATGACTAGAACTTCCATTAAATCAGCATCAAGACAAGGGTGTCCCTTCTCACCACCTTTATTCAACATATTATTGGAAGTTTATACAATTTAGTATGATGTTAACTGTGGGTTTTTCCTATGACCTTTATTATGTTGAAGCATGTCAAGGACAAATAGAATCAAGATTAGCTCTTAGGTAATACATTGCCATAAAATTAGTGGCTGAAAACAACATACTTTCATTACCTCACATATCCTGTGCATCAGGAACTAGGGCATAGTTTAATTGGTGCCTCTACTAAACCCACTTTGGTCAGAGCTATTATGAAACTAGTGAATTTGTTCAAATGCTTTTTCTGCATGTTGAGAACATCATGTGATTTTTAGGGGTTTGTTTGTTTGTTTTGATATGGTACATCACATTGATTTGTGAATATTGAACCATCCTTACATCCCTAGAATAAATCTCACTTGATCTTGGTAAATGATCCTTTTAATGTAGTATTGAATGCAGTTTGCTAATGTTGAGAATTTTTGCACTTATGGTTATAAGGAATATTGGCCTGTAGTTTTCTTTTTCTGTGGTGTCTTTGTCTGGTTTTGGTATCAGGGTAATGCTGGCCCTGTAGAGTATATTTGGAAGTTTTCCTTCTAGTTTTTGGAATAGTTTCAGAGCAATGGATATTAACTCATCAACTGTTTGGTAGAATTTACCTCTCAATCATTCTGGCCTTGGACCTTTAGTTTTTGGTAATATTTTGATTACTAATGCCTGTATGCTTCTTTAAAATGAAGATAGTGCTAGACATGAAAATCAATAGAATTAAAGTGTTCAGCTTTTATTCTTTTTCTTCTTGTAGTGCTTAATTAGTTCTTATTCCATAAATATTGTGTGGCTATTGAGTCAGTCAATTTTATAGATTTTGGAGAAAAATATTAATATGATATAGACCTGGTTTTGCAAAAACATTAAATCTGGAAGGGCATACAAGTGTGTTAATCACATACAACTTTTTAGGTGCCTTATAAAGACAATGACAAAGTATCAAAGGAGCACAGAGAATAAAATAACTCAGAAAAACTACCTAGTAGCCTTCAGCCAAAAATACTATTTTATTTGTTGTTTGATAACAGCAAAGAAGTAGGAAAAAATTATCCCGAAGATAGGGCTGGTACTATGATAAGAACTGCATCCAAAAAATAGGATATATATGGAAGTTATTTTTAGAATGGAAATGAACAGATATTTATCAATTATATGGGAGAAATGTGAAGGAGAAATAAGTCAATTAGAGGTATTCTTGGAAATGCCACATTGGAAATGTTTGTATGTAATGAGGAATGTCTTTAAAAAAATCATGTCCTATTCTTTTTACTTTTGAAAATAACCAATCTTTGATCCAGTCTATCATAGATAACCATAATCATGAAGTAAACTCGATTTGTTGCTGGAAGAGTGCAACATGACTTATTGTTCATATTATTCATGCTGGGCTATCTTAATAGGAGAATTTCCAAATTTATTTTCATCTGTATCCAATCTGATAATGTGAATAGTTTGTTTAGGTAACATTTGATGTGTTTTTATAGAAATCAAACAGTAAACAAAATGTTTTTATCATCTGGTTAGTGCATGGCACAAGGTGGACATTTGTGAGGACCAAGCCTGTTAAGAAAGCCAGTTTGTCTAGAGTAAAATAAGTTCTGGGAAAGTGTAGAAGATGAGGTTAAGGGATTCATCAGACCTTAAAGGCCATTGCAGGACATGGTAGACAATGTGAAATATATTCTTAGAGGGGTATAATGCTTTTGTAGAATTATGCACTGAGTGGTGCATAGATTTGTCACATAATCTGACTGTGTTTCTTAAAAGTTCATTCTGTCTGTTGGGCAGAGATTACATCATAAGTGTAAAAGAATATAAGAATTAGAAGAGATTTAATTATCCTGGCTTGGTTGAATGTGGTTATGATAGAGCTCATAAGCAGTGGTTACATTTTTTTAAGTTATTTATTTTGAGAATGTGCATGTGCAGGTGGGGCAAAGAGAGGGGGAGAGAGAGAATCCCAAGTAGGCTCCACACTGTCAGTGCGAGGATCCCTATGTGGGGCTCGAACTCATGAACCCGTGAGATCATGACCTGAGCCAAAATCAAGAGTCAGATACTTAACTGACTGAGCCACCCAGGTGCCCCATCTGTGGTTACATTTTAAAGGTAAACCAAATCAGAATTATGGATGAATTGGTTGTGGCATGTCAAGACAAATAGAATCAAGATTGGCTCTTATGTAATACATTATCATAAACTTAGTGGCTGAGAACAACACATATTTATTATCTCACATATCCTGTGGGTCAGGAGCCAGGGCATAGTTTAATTGCGGCCTGTGCTTAGCGTTTCCCAAGGCTGCAATTAAGGTGTCCAACTGTGTCTTCATTCAAGGGCTCTGCTGGGAAAGAATATGCTTCCAGCCTCACTCAAGTTGAAGGTAGAATTAATTTTCTTGTGGTTGTAGGATCAAGGACACTAATTTATTCTTGCCTGTTGGCTTGAGTTGTTCCCTAGAGGGAACTCTAGGTTTGGCTCCTAGAGGGAACTCTCAACTTCTTGACATGGGGGACTCTAGAATATGGCTGCTTACTTTTTCACAGTTAACAAGGAGAGTTTCTAAAGTCCACTAGCAAGATGAAAACCATAAAGGAATGACACCTTATTGCCTTTGCCATATTCTACTGGTTAGAACCCAGTTACATTCCCTGGGGTGTGGGAATAAAGGGAACCCAGGGAATAAAGATTATACAAAGGCATGAATACTAGAAGTTAGGGATCATGGAGGTTCACACCTTAACCTGTCTACCACAAATGGAAAGTGGCTAGACTTGTAATGATAATATTATGCAGCTGAACCAACCCTGGAATTGTGTATTTCAGAGCTTTTTCTTAAGTGAGGCAATAAAACTCCTTACTATCAAAAACAACTTTTGTTAAGGAGTTGCACTACTTCCATGCAAAAATATCCTGTCTGACATAGGGACAAGAAATATTAAGAACTACTCTGTTAAGGGCTTCTATTTTCTCTTTGAATTAGAGGGTATTGCAAGTAGGAAAGCAAGCTGGTTAGAATCACACACAAGGAGTTTCAGATCATGTTTAGGGACAAGATGAGATTAGAAAGTCTGAATATTGAATCTCCACAATCTGCAAACTGAATTTTTCCTCATTCTCCTCAACAGCCTAGATCTCAGAGTGGAGAAAGTAGATAGCTAATTTGCCAAATGACACTTATAAAGAAAGGATGTTTGGGATATGAGACTTTTGGCAAGAGAATGGGTGAATTTATGTGTAACATGATCTAACTAGATGGAATGAGAGGCAAGGAAAATTTTCCTGGTAAGCTGGAAAAAAAAAAAAAAAAAACAACAAGGTAGTCAAAGATAGGCTCTCTAAATGTAGCCAGAAAACAGATGTAAAAGGGATAAAGGAGTGAGCAACTTGAATAAATAGCCAGAGAGTGGTATATAGGACTTCAGAAGTAAAAAATATTGTCACAAAAACCCATTCCAGAGTGTGAAAGATGTGGGAGTAACTGTGGAATGAGAAAGAGTCTAAGAAATTGAAGGCAAAGAAAAGGGAAGTCACAATGCTCTAAGACTTGTCCATGTGGACTGAGAATAATGGCAAGGCTTTAAGGCCTAGGATAAAACTGTTAACCAGGGTCTGAGACTTCAAGGAAGGTGGTTATGGGAGTGTGGGATACTGACAAATGCTGGGTAGGTGGCAGAGATGACAAAAAGGTGATAAAGCCAAGTATCATGAGCATCAAAATAGATTATTCCTATTTCCATTGGTTTTGAGTCCTGATGGTTTAGAAACAGCAGCAAGAGCCAGAGACTCATAAAGTACCCTCCACATCCTTCACTGCATGGTCTTTGGGAAACTAAGAAAACTCCTCTTGAGAAACTGGAAGTGAAGCCATCTTCTTAGGAAAAAAAGACAGTTGTTACAAAAAGCCAGTAGAGGAAAGAACATTCTGTAGCATGGTAAGGGGTTTGTGTACATGAGATTGGTGTTCCTGCATGGAGTGCAAAGGTCTGGGCGGAGTTGGTAGATGGGTATATTTGGGAGAATGCTGAGACATATGGGGATGACATTAACGGAAAGAACACATTAGCTACCACCACTGAATTTATCAGATTTGTTGCTTTTAGCAAAACAAGACTTCCAGCAGATGTCCAGACATTTGAAGTCCCACACTACTACTATATCTTGCTTCTGTGACAGTTTCATGATCTGTATTAGGGAAGCATCTGCTGGGCGAATGAGCTGTCATCTACTTCCACAGCAACATCAATTATGTTTTTTTTTTACTTTTATCCTTTCCCAAATGTTCTCTACTGTGATCCACCCTCAGATCCATGGATTCCCATTCAATTACACACCTCCTTGGCATGCAGGGATACTCCCCCACCACTTCTGTTCTATCCCTTTTTAGTAACAAAACAATGCAGTTCTGGGCTCCTTCCTCAAAAAAGTTTGCATGATACATATGAAGTGATATTAACTGATCTATGCTAAGGTACTTCTTTCATATTATATATTATCTGTTCTCAGTATTTTTGTATCCACATCTAAGGCCCTTAGTATGTTTGTTGAAGAGATTCAATTACTATATCTAACATGCCAGAATTTAGTTCTTTTATTTTTGTTACCTTTATTTCTTGCCTTCTATTCTCTGTAATATTCCACTTTCCAAATTATTTATTGAGTAGTAATCATTTGAATTTCTACGATGACATTTGTATAGATGGGTTTAAGCCCTGACAATTTTATTTTTCCTAGTTCTCAAGAGATGCCCTCTTTTTTTACTTTCAACAACACTTGCTATTATTAAAGGTGTTTTTATTCAAATCCCCTTTGGCATATCCTAGATAAGAGTCTGTATACATGTGAGCTAAAAATGTCTTTGCTTATGAGAACTCCTGTAGTCACCAAGGATGTTGGGTGACTTCCTGATCTGGAGACAGCCTCAGAACACCTGAGCTTACCCTGCACAAAACTAAGTCAAACCATTCCAGGCTAGATTCAAGGTGGGCCAATGAGATTCACACCCTGCTTGAGAATTGTTATCTAAACAGAGAAAGACTGGGATTTCAGAAAAGTTGAGGCAACTTGATGACAATGCTTTGGTTATTGTATCTAGGAATATCTTATCCCTGGAGATGTTCTGGCACCTGCTCTTTCTGAGGCTTTGCTTCTTTGCTTTTTCATTGCTTTTTGAGTACCATGAAACTACAATAATAAAACTCCTTTGTATTTAAATAGGCTAAGTTCCATTGCTTTCTATTGCATTTACCCAAAATAACTTAACAGATACAGAAAACTTATTAGTGCTATACAGAGAACTGTTCTATGTTCAAACAAATCTTACTTTTTTTTAATTTTAATTCCAGTGTGGTTAACATATAATATTACATTAGTTTCAAGTGTACAATATAGTGACTTAACAATTCCATATATTACTCAGTGCTCATCAAAATAAGAGTACTCTTAATTCTGTTCATTTGTTTCATCCATCCCCTCACCCACCTTCTCTCTGGTACCATTAGTTTGTTTTCTGTAGTTAAGAATCTGGTTTCTTTCTTTCTTTCTTTCTTTCTTTCTTTCTTTCTTTCTTTCTTTCTTTCTTTTTCTTCTTCTTCTTCTTCTTCTTCTTCTTCTTCTTCTTCTTCTTCTTCTGGTTTGTCTTTTTCCCTTTGTTCATTTGTTTCTTAAATTCTACATATGAGTGAAATCATGTGGTATTTCTTTTTCTCTCACTTATTTCACTTAGTATTATACTTTCTAAATCCATCCATGTTGTTGCAAATGGCAAGATTCTTTTGTCCAAATAATACTTCACTGTGTGTGTATACACATATATGTATATATACATATTCTCCAGCCACCTTCACTGTATTTCATAATGTAAAATTATTATATACTGTATATATACACATATATGTGTGTGTGTGTGTGTGTGTGTGTGTACACACACACGCATATATACCACATCTTCTTTATCCATTCTTCTATTGATGGACACTTTGGCTGCTTCCATAGTTTGGCTATTGTAAGTAATGCTGCTATAAACATTGGGGTGCATCTATCCCTTGGAATTAGTATATTCATATTCTCTGAGTAAATACCCAGTAATGGAATTACCAGATCAGAGTGTGGTTCTATTTTTAATTTTTTGAAGAACGCCCCATACTGAAAGGACATCACATTTAAACTTAGCCAGGTATTTCTTTAAAATTCATGCCATGAAATAAAGTTGAATTTAGACACACACAAAAAATAGGTGACTGTGAAAGTCAGTCATCTGTTCCAGAAAAGCAAAAGAACATGTAAAAATAATTCTAAAGGTGGATTTTAACTTAAAAAAGAATACTTGAAGTATGTTATATGTATGGGGTTTGATTGTAAATAGTTATTCCTCAATTATTACATGTGTCATAGAAGTGATTTTGTTGCTAGTTATATCATATGTTTATAATTTATAAACAGAATTTTATGTGCTTCACTTCTGTGGCAATTCCTCTTTGTGCAAATTACCAAGAAAAAAATGAAGAGATAAGATTAATCCATCTCTTATATATACTCCAGTTCACTTTATAAAATACAGTGAAGGTGGTTGGAGAAGGCAATTATAAGATTTAGTTTTCTCTCTAAGAAGCTCAAAGTACTTATCTGTCGTTATTCAATTGATTTTGTAGGATCCCCTTGAGAGTTGTAGGAAACAGTTATTTTATAACCAAAGAAATTAATGCAGAAAGGCCACATGCTGTGCTAACTATAAAAGCAGGATTAGGAATCACAACCCCTGAGTTTATGAAATGCTGTTAGCCTGTTAAATTATGCTGGGTCCGTCCCAGTGCTTCTATAGTTTCCTCCTCCTAAGTGTGCTTCTAACACAGCAATGAAGTAAATGGCTAAACATTTTATGAACCTTCTGGTTTAAGGTGAAAGAAATCACTTAGTATCAATTAACTCCATTTATGGATCAACCCCTGCCTTTGCAATTCTCTATGAAAGCAACTGGATCACTGTTAAAATACCATGTGCATAATCATTAGGCAAACCATTTTAGAAGTTATAGTCACTCATTTTAGTCTTCTATTAAATGTCTTAACATAGTTTTCTACGTATATCTATTGTGTCTTCAGTGTTGTTTGCTTTTGATTTACCATCAACTTCACACAAACATCATTTTCTTTCCCACTTCCTCTCCTTATACTTTTTATTCTATGTTTTTTAAGTCCTGCTGTTTCTCCCCACATAATGCCATGTCCTTCCACTGGCTTTATCTAAATCCTGCTTATCCTACCTTCTCCATAGAGTCTTCCCTGGAATTTCAAATTAAGCTGTCCTTTTCTAAATTCAGATTCTATTTCTCTCTCTGCTGTTAGTAATTCAAGTGCTGTTTACCTCACTGCCTCTTCTTCCCTTGAACATTTATTTAACTCTTGTTTTGTTACTTCCTGTATTTTATATCTCTTCTTTACAAACAGATTAAAATCTTCCAAGGACAAGGACAACAACTTACCTTATTCTAGCTCAGCTATCATCTAGCAGTATTTTGCACTTATCAGGTGTTTAACAAATAGAGAGTGTAGTGTTAAATTACTAGCATGCTTATGTGAATTTGAGGGTATTTGGGAAAGCAGAAGAAATTTGTAAATGCTTAATTTGTACCTATTAATAATATAAGGTGGAAGAACTAACTCCAATATGTATGAAATGAAGAATGGTTCACAAAAACATGATTTTTGCTTGTAATTTCCTTACATTGAATAATATGCCATTAGACAGCAGTTTAGTTTACCTATGGTCAACTAAATAGCACATTTCCTAGAAGCCCCTTTAGGTTAATATTAATCTTGACTATATCACAGCCTAAAGTAATAACATTTTTGTTTATGGGACATTTTATTTTCTATTTAGACACTCATTGGCTTCTGTATAAAGATTCAAGGGCTATCCCTGAACCTACTTAAAAGCATTATTCTCTGATTGCTATTTTGATCACACCCATCCAAAATTGTTATAACCTATTGCCCTCTTATTGTGTAGTTGATAGCTCTCAAGTCCATGGTTTTCAACCTTTGTGTATAAGTACTTACTCTTGACCACATCTTTTCTCTGAGCTCCTTTTACATCTTACTCTATTCCTTTACACAAAACCTATTCATTCAATGAAATGCACATCTTTTGAGTTCATATTAGCAACAGGGGCCTGGACTAGATGCTGCAAGTGAATCTACTGCTGTGTCAAAATATTTAAGAATTTATAAAATGTTAATCATCTGATCAAGCTATTCTTCTCTAGGATTCTATCCTAAGGAAATAATCAGAATTGGACATCATTCATGTACAGAGATGTATATTATAGCATTATTTGAAATGTGAAAATACTTTAAATCAAAACAAGGAAAATATTTTCATAAACCGGAAATAACATATCAACATTAAAGAACATTGAGAAAGAATATTTTATAACAATAAATGGGTACCACGTACTGTGTTATGGCATAAATTATTAAATCACTTATTCAAGCATATTTATTATCACCTTCAGTATGTCACACATAATTCAAGTTACTGATTATGATACCATAAACAAATAAGCCCCTGCCCATATGAAGCTTATATTCTCATGGTGAAAATCCTAAAAAGACCAGCAAATAACTATATGGTGCCAGCTAGTGACAAACAGAATAAGAGGAAGTCTGATCAGGTACTATTTTTAACGGTGGTCAAGGAAGATAAATCAAGGGAATAGCCGGGAAAGGACATTTCAAACAAAGCAAATATTAGTCTTCTTGAAATGTGCTTGGCATTGAATGAGTTGACATTTAAAATGAACAAATGAATGAATTCAGTTCTCTCAGCTGTGATCTTCAGAATTGCCTAAATCTTACTGATCAGCACTATAGAGATATGTATTATGCATTTTAGTTAGTCCTTAGGCTTATAATAATTGAATGCCTATCATTTGCCAGGTACTTTTTTTCTTTTATTGGAAATTTTTCTCAAATAAGATAAGAATGTCAAATCTATCAAATCTAAAATTTTGATCTTCTGTCTCCTCTTTTACTGAGAACAAAAGGGCTAATATTTTTTTTCTTTTTTCTTTTTTTTTTTTTTTACTATAGCTGCATAAATCTAGGATTCAAACATAGCTGTATGTTCTTTATCCAAAACTTTCTACCACATTCTATGGACTTTCATGACCAATGAATGTATAGGCATATTCATGTTTTCATAAAACAAAAAAGAGGTATCTCAGGTATGGATTTCTAAGAGAAAAGTAGACATTTGTGCGTGAGCTTTTGCTGCACACAGAGCAAAATACTAAATTTTAATATAATTAATTGGTCCCTGCTAAGCTTAACAGAGGAATATCTGTCCTATATGATTTTTAATGCAAATACTCTGAAAACTTGCCACTTATATAAGTTCTGTATACCCAAATCCCTCTCAACTCCTGTCTCTTTCTTAAATAATGTGTTTTATGTTGAAATAGTATGTTTTACTAACAAAATTTCACCTTATTATTTTGTGATTAAGAGTAGGGTCTTTAATATCAGACATGTACTGAAATAACCAGCTTATTCTCCCATTACATATGTTACTTAAGTTTTGGATTCTTAACTGTAAAATGGAATAATCCTATTTCATACCACATAAGGTTGTGTAAGGATGTAGTTTTTTTAAACAAAGTGCTTAAGAAGGTATTTGGTACAGGGGCACCTGGGTGGCTCGGTCAGTTAGTTAGGAGTCTGACTCTGTGTCAACTCAGGTCATGAACTCATGGGTTTGAGCCCTGCATCAGGCTCTCTGCTCTCAGCATGGAGACTGCTTGGGATTCTCTCTCTCTCTGCCCCTACTCTGCTCTTTCTCACACTCTCTCAAAATAAATAAATAAACTTAAAAAAAAGGTATTTGGTACATAGTTAACACAGAAGGCATTGAAATTGTTGTTATTTTAAATCATTTTCACATAGCTTGTTCCAGTTTGTTATTTTAAAAGTGCCAGCCCTTCTTTCCTGAAAATACATAAATACGTATTTCAACAAAATGAAACAATTCATTAGAAATGGGGTAACTGTACTTGTGGTCGTGATCACTTTATAGTGGGTACAGACGCCAAATTAGAATGTTGGCACATGTGAAGCTTATATAGCAATTTTACCTCAATTTTTTTAAAAAGGAGATACTGAGAATATTTATATATGAAAATAATTCTGTTCTATTGTATATGTGACCAAACATAAGCTTTTCATTTTATTGAATTATTTTGGCATAATGAAATATAACACAAAGTATTAGTAAAACCATGTTAACACATTGATTATAATCAGAAGGCCCCTATTTAATGAGGAGAGTTCAGATTTGAAATCAGTTTTAGATTTTACCCATTGTGGGCCCTTTTATGATATTAAAATTTCTCTGAACCTCTGTCTCTTCTTCTCTAAAATGAGAGTAACACATAAACCTATCATGAGTGTATAAAATGATTAATTAAAATACTACATTTAAATCTAAAGTTATATGCTAGGCATCACACATATTCCACTCCATACACGCACACAGACACACACACACACACACACACACACACACACACACACAACTTTATAAAATAGAAGGTGTTTATGAAGAAAACAGAACTAAACAAATTATACAATTAAAGAGAGGCAGGAAGGCCTATATACAAAAATAAAATGCACAATCCTAAATGTTGCAGATATGAGAATAAATTAAAATTCAAAAATATCATTTGGCTTAAATATAATTTACGAGAACTGTAGTGTATGGATAACAAACTAATTATGTGTTATGTTGTCAGGCTGAGGGGAAAATATCTATTATGAGAGTGTAGATTCATGTAACCTTAATGGAGAATAATTTGGCATTCCATTAAATTTTATAATTCACGTACACTTTGACTCAACAGATTCACATATTTATCCCACAGATATTTTTACATGTGTGAAATGATGTACAAACATACAGAAAACAACCTAAACACAGATTTGCTATATTATGTTGGGGCCATATAATAAAATGGTATGCTCCTACTAAATGAAGAGTGAAATTGCTCCCTAGGCATTTATACAGAGTGCTGTATATTGTTCAATCAAAAGATCAAATAACAGAGTGAGAATGTAGTATGCTTCCTCTTAATGAAAAAAATTGTGTGTGCATGTAACACACACACACACTCACACACAGACTTTCACTAGGAGGATATCCAAAATTTTAATAACTGTAATTCCTTTAGGTAAAGAAACTGAGTAGTTGAAGAATAATTGGGGTAAGAGAATATTCTTTCTCCTTTTTGTTTTATTTACTTCTTAACTTTTAAAAAATTTTTGCATTTTGTTTTTTAACCTTAGGATTCACTTTTTCTTTTAGTTTTATTGGATATAATTGACATGTATCATGGTATAAATTTAAGGGGTACAGCATAATTGACTTACATATCAAATGATTACTGCAATTTTTGTTAGCATCCATCATATAGATATACTATAGATATAATACAAAGGAAAATCAAAAAAAGGAAAAATAGTTCTTTCTTGTAATGAGAACTCTTAGTATTCACTCTTTTAACAACTTTCACATATATAATAATGTTAACCATACTCATCATGATGTGCATTACATCGATAGTACTTATTTATATTCATAACTGGAAATTTGTATTGTTTGAGGACCTATCTTCAATTTCCCCTCCATCTAACCCCTACCTCTGATCTTTTTTAGGAGTTTTGTTTTGTTTTAGATTCCACATGTAAGTGATGTTCTACAGTATTTCTTTCTCTAATTTCACTTATAATGCCCTCAAGGTCTACACATGTTGAAAACGGCAGGATTTCCTCATATTTTGTGGCTAAATTACATCCCATTGTATATTTTATGGCTGAATAATATTACAGGGTATATATGTGTGTATGAGTGTGTTTCACAACTTTATCCATTCGTCAATCAGTGGATATGTAGGTTGTGTCCATGTCTTGGCTATTGTATATAGTGCTGCTATGAACATGGAGTACATGCATTGTTTTTGAATTATTGTTTTTGTTTCCTTTAGATACATTCCCAGAAATTAAACTGCTGAATCATCTGGTAATTCTATTTTTACTTTTTGAGGATTTTCCATACTGTTTTTCACAGTGGCTGTATCAGTTTTCAATGCCAACTACAGTGCACAAGAGCTCCGTTTTCTTCACATCCTCACCAGCACTTTATCTCGTCTTTCTCATGATGGCCATTTTAATGGGCACAAGGTGATATCTCACTGGTATCTTATGATACGTGATGGTTTGATTTGCATTTCCCTAATGACTAGAGATGTTAAGCATCTTTTCATGTATCTGTTGGACATTTGTATATCTTTTGGAAAATGTGCGTTTAGATCTTTTGTTCATTTTTAAATTGGATTATTTGTGGGTTTTTTGCTATTGATGTGAAAGTGTTCTTTATTTTAGATATTAACTGCTTATTGGATGCATGGTTTGCAAAGATTTTCTCCCACTCAGCCAGTTGCCTTTTCATTTTGTTGATGATTTCCTTTACTGTGCAGGAGCTTTTTAGTTTGATGGAGTTACACATGCTTACTTTTTATTTTGTTGCTGGTGCTTTAGATGTCATATCCAGAAACCATGTCAAGGAGCCTTTATCCTATGTTTTCTTTTAGGGGCTTCATGGCTTCATGTCTTACATTTAAGTCTTTTAAAAATTTTTTTCAACGTTTATTTATTTTTGGGGCAGAGAGAGACAGAGCATGAACGGGGGAGGGGCAGAGAGAGAGGGAGACACAGAATCGGAAACAGGCTCCAGGCTCTGAGCCATCAGCCATCAGCCCAGGGCCTGACGCGGGGCTCGAACTCAGGGACCGCGAGATCGTGACCTGGCTGAAGTCGGACGCTTAACCGACTGTGCCACCCAGGCGCCCCTTAAAAAATTTTTTTTAATGTTTGTTTAATTTTGAGAGGGAGAGAGCGAGAGAGAAAGAGAGAGCAGGCAAGGGGCAGAGAGAGGGAGACACAGAATCTGAAACAGGCTCCAGGCTCTGAGCTGTCAGCACAGAGCCCGGTGTGGGGTTCAAAATCCTGAACCATGAGATCATGACCTGAGCCAGAGTCAGACGCTTACCTGACTGAGCCACGCAGGTGCCCTTTACATTTAAGTCTTTATAATGAGCTGATTTTTGTGAGTGATATACGATAGGAGTCGTTTCTTTTTTCTTTTTTCTTTTTTTTTTTTTTACATGTTAAGTATCTAATTTTCCATCACCATTTATTGAAGAGGCCATCTTTTTTCCACTGAGTATTCTCGCCTCCCTTGTCAAACATTAGTTGACTGTACATGTTTGAGTTCATATCTGGGCTGTCAATTTTGTTCCACTGATTTTATTCTAGTACCACTCTGTTTTGATTGCTATAGATTTATAGTATAACTTCAAATCAGGCAGTGATTCTTCACACTTCATTCTTCTTTCTCAAGATTGCTTTGCCTGTTTCAGGTTTTTGTGGTTCCATATACATTTTAGGGTTTTTTTTCACTTATATAAAAAATACCATTGTAATATTGATAGGAATTAGAGTAATTTATATATGGTTTTTGGTAGCATGGAGGTTTTAACAATATTCTCCTAATCTGTAAACACAGGATACCTTTCCATATATTTGAGACTTTTTTTTTATTTCTTTTATCAGTGTCTTCTAGTTTTCAAAGTATAGATCTTTCACTTTGGTTAAGTATATTCCTAAATATTTTATTCTTTTTGATACTATTATAAATGGGACCATTTTCTTTATTTTTTTAGATAATTCGTTGTTAGTATCTAGAAATACAAGTGTTTTTGTATGTCAGTTTTATATATTATAACTTTACTAAATTTTTGACCAAACCAAAAGTATTTTTGGTGGATCTTCTACATATAAAATCTTGTCATCTTCAAACAGAGACAATTTTATTTAATTCTTTTCAATCTGGATGCCTTTGTTTCTTTTTCTTTCTTGATTGCTCTAGCAAGGATTTCTAGTACCATGTTAAATACAGTGGTGAGGATGGGCATCCTTGTCTTACTCCTGATCTTAGACGAAAGCTTTCCATCTTTCACTGTTGAGTAGTATGTTGTGTTTGAGTAGTCGCTATGGGCTTATCATATATGGCCTTTATTATATTGAGGTATGTTCCTTCTACGTCTAATTTGTTGAGATTTTATCATGAACAGATGTTAAATTTTATCAAATGCTTTTTTTTTTTTTACATCTGAGATAATCCCCAGGCCTTTTTTTTTTTTTTTTTTTTTTTTTTTTTTTTTTTTTATTAAGGTGATGTATCACGTTGGTTTGCATGTGATGAACCATCCTTGCTTCCCAGGTATAAATCCCATCTGATCATGGTGAATGATCCTGTTAATGTGCTGTAGACTTTGATTTGTTAGCATTATATTAAGAACATTTGCATTTATATTTAGCAGATATATAATGGCCTATGGGTTTTTCAGGTAGTGTCCTTTTCTGACTTTGGTATCAGGATAATACTGACATTATAAAGTAAGTTTGGAAGTTTTCTGTCTTCTTTGAGTTTTTGAAAATGTTTGAGAAATAGTGGTGTTGAGAAGAAATTTCTTTTGTAATTGTTGAGTAAAATTCACCAGTGAAGCCATCTGGTCCTAGGCTTTTCTGTGACCAGTAATTGAAATTTCTCAATCTCCTTACTAATAATTATTGAGACTTTCCATTTCTACCTGACTTAGTCTTGGCAGTTTGCATATTTTAAGAATTTTTAAATTTATTCTAAATTGTCCAGTTTTTTGGCATATAGTTGTTCATAGTAAACTCTTAGGATCCTTTGTATTTCTGTGGTATCCATTGTAATATCCTTTTTCATTTATAATTTTATTTGGGTCCTCTTTTTTCCCTGGGTGGTCTAAAATTTTGTCAATTTTGTTTATCATTTCAAATAACTAACTCTTAGTTTGGTTAATCTTTTCTATTTTTCTGTTCTCTATTTCATTTTTTTCTGCTCTAATTTTATTATTCTTTCCTTCTGCTAACTTTGAGCTCAGATTTTTTTCTTTTCCTACCTCTGTAAGGTAGAGAGTTAGGTTGTTTCTTTCAATCTTTGCTCTTAATATAGGTGTTTATTGCTATGAATTCCCCTCTTAGAACTGCTTTTGTTGCATTCCATATATGCAGTATATTGGTATATTGTATTTTCATTTTTGTTTGTCTCAAGATACTTTTTATTTCCTTTCTAATTTCTTCTTTGATCCATTTTTTTTCAGGCAAGTGTTTAATTTCCACGTATTCAGGAATTTTTTCAGTGTTCCTCTTGTTACTGATTTCTAGTTTCATAACATTATGGTCAGAGAAAATATCTGATATGATTCAATATTCTTGAATTTGTTAAGACTAGTCTTGTGGTCCAAGATATGGTATATCCTAGAAAATGTTTCATGTTCACTTGAAAAAACTGTATATTCTACTGTTGTTGATAGAATGTTGTATATATGTCTGTTAAGTTCATTTCCTTTATACTGTTGTTCAAATCCACTCTTCCCTGTCTGGATGGGTGATCTTTTATTGAGAATGGGGTATTAAAGTCCCCAACTATCATTGTATTGCTGTTTATTTCTCCTTTTGCTCCGTTTTTGCTTTGTGTATTTAGGTCTTCCAATGCTGGATGCATGAATGTTTACAATTATTATATCTACTTTATGTATCAATTCTTTTATCGTTATATAACTATCTTCTTTGACTCTTCCTACAGTTTTTAGTTGAGAGTCTATTTTGTCTGATATAAGGGTGGTTTTACCTGTTTTTCTGATATTTGTTTGAAATATCTTTATCTTTCACTTTTAGTCTATATGTGTCCTTTAAAGTGACTCTTCTATAGGCAGCATATCATTGGACCTTGTTTCTTTTTTTTTTTTTTTCTTTTATGCATTCAGCCATTTTGTGTCTTTTGGGAAATTTAATCTGTTTCTGTTTATATTTAAAGTAATTCTTGATAATTAAGGATTTACTGTTTGATTTTGCTGTTTTCTGGTTGTTTTACAGATCCACCGTTCCTTATTTCTTATCCTGCTCTGTGTGTGTGTTTTAATGCCTTTTGGTACCAGTATGCTTTGACTTCTTGATATCCATAGGCTTTGATAGTATGTTCTTTTGTGTAACCTGTACATTTTTTTCACCTGTGATTACCATGAGGCTTTCATAAAATATGTTAAAATTATAAAACCCTGTTCTAAACTGATAGTGATTTTAATAGAATCCCTGAGCTACACTTCTAAATCTCCATCCCCCCCTCACATTTTAGATTATTGATGTTACAGTTTACATATTTTTATATTTTATAACAACAGATTATTGTAACTATGGCCATTTTTATGTTTAACTTTTAAACTAGAATTTTAAGTGAATTATGCACCATAAGTACCATATTACAGAATCAAAGTTTCTCTGTATAGTAACTGTTATCAGCGAGTTTTATGTTGCTTTTTTATGTTTTTACGTTGGATAAAGTTCTTTTTATTTCCACTCAAAGAACCCTCTTTAGCATTTCTTGTAAAGCAGGTCTTGTGATGAATTTCCTCAGCTTTGTGTGGAAAAGCATTCCCCCTTCATTTCTGAAGGATGGCTTTGCCAAGTACAGTATTCTTGGTTGACACTTCTTTTCTTTCAATAATTTGAATATGTCCTAACATTCTCTCCATATCCGAAAAGGTTTCTGTTAAAAAATCTACCAGTAGTCTTGTGGGGAGTTTCTCTTGTATATAACTTTTCTCTTTTCTCTTAATGCTTTCATAATTTTTTTGTTTGGCTTCTGAAAATTTACTTATACTGTGTTTTGGTACAGTTCTCTTCAGTTTTAACCTACTTGGGGTTCTTTGGGCCTCTTGGATCTGGATGTTTCTCTCTCTAGGTTTTGGATGTTTTCAGCCATTATTGCTTTAAATATACTTTCTATCCCTTTGTTTTTCTCTTTTTCTTCTGAAATTCCCTTGATGTAAACAATACTTCTTTTCATTGCATCCTATAGGCCCTGTGGGCTTTCTTTATCCTTTCTTTTTTTTCCTTTTTATTCCTCTGAATGAATAATATCAAATGTGCTTTTTTCTAGGCTGCTGATTCTTTATTATGCATGGTTGAGTCTGCTTTTGAAGTTTTCTATTGAATTCCTTAATTCAGCTGTATTTTTCTGCTCTAGCATTTCCATATTGTGTATTTCTGTTTCTTTGTTGAACTTTTCATTTTGCTCATGCATTGTTTCCCTAATTTTGTTTAGTTGTCTATGTGTTCTTTAGTTCACTAATCTTCTTTAAGAACATTATTCTGAATTTGTTGTCTGATGGTTTGAATATTTTTTAGGATCAGTTATTGAAGATTTATTAGTTTCATTTGGTGGTATTGCATTTATCTGGTTCTTTATAATCCTTGGTGCCTTATGTTGGTATCTGTGCATTTGAGTAAGCATTCTCCTCTTCCAGTATTCATAGGTTCACTTTGGCAGAGACTGTTCTTTAGCAGTCAACTTAGTTTGGGCTTCTCTATGTGTCTGCTCGTAACATCCTTGGGCAGGTGGGGCATGCTTTAGGGTCTATTTTAAGTGAGGCAATTGTTTGAGCTCTGAAGTTGAGGGTAAAGGGGTGTGCCACTGGCTGATAACAGCTGAATAGGTCTACTGGCTTGGTTCCAGGCCCAAGTGAGACTGTATGATGGACTCCATGGTTGCCTGTATTCTCTGGTCAGACTTACTAGATAATCAGGACTTGGTACTATACTAAGTAGCAGGTGGATATGAATTAGCTTACCTAACTTGATGGGGCAGCAGAACAGGACCAAGGGCCTGCACAGCTCATTGTTTAGTGAACTGAATAAGGCATGAACGTGGACTAAATATCCTGATCAGGTGAGGCTACCAGTTTTTATCTGCATACAGAAAAAGCCACAGGTTGTGCTTTCTATTCAAGTGCTACTGTAAAAGGGGCTATTTGAAAAGGTACTCAGCTTCCTTTATGCACTTTTAAGTTTATCTGGTCAGATGGGCTTATAGACTGAATTCAGCAATAAATGGGGCTGTGAATTATTTTCCCTGCCTGGGCTCAGTGGGAGAAACAGCTCCAAGGCCAATCAGACCCTTTGTTTCTAGTTTTAACTCCAGTCAACCCATGCCATAAGTTCTCTGGTCTAACAAAGATGCTGGATTTGATCTGGGGGCAATCAGCTTTATCCATCCACTTTTCACCTCAAGCATTGCAAGATTATGTAGCAGGTTCCATGTGTTCTTGCTAGCCCTTTCTGTCAGATGGGGCTGGGAACAATGTTCTGCAATAGGTGAGGCCGTGACTCAGCTCCTCTTCTTCAGTTGTACAGGAATGACTTCGGGAAATGCCCAAATTTTCCAAAACAGCCTTTTTTAATTTATTTTTTTTAATTTTAATGTTTTTAATAAATATCAAAATTAGTTAGCATGTAGTGCAACAATGATTTCAGTAGTAGATTCTTTAGTGTCCCCTACCCACTTAGCCCATCCCCCCTCCCACAACCCCTCTAGTAATCCTCTGTTTGTTCTCCATATTTAAGAGTCTCTTATGTTTTGCCCCCCTCCCTGTTTTTATATTATTTTTGTTTCCCTTCCCTTATGTTCATCTGTTTTGTCTCTTAAAGTCCTCATATGAGTGAAGTCATATGATATTTGTCTTTCTCTAATTTCGCTTAGCATAATACCCTCCAGTTCCATCCACATAGTTGCAAATGGCAAGATTTAATTCTTACTGATTGTCAACTAATACTCCATTGTATGTATGTATGTATATGTGTGTGTGTGTGTGTGTGTATCTGTATACACACACACACACCACATCTTCTTTATCAATTCATCCATTGATGGACAGTTGGGCTCTTTCCATACTTGGCTATTGTTGATAGTGCTGCTATAAAACATTGGGGTGCATGTGTCCCTTCGAAACAGCACACCTGTATCCCTTGGATAAATACCTACTAGTGTAATTTCTGGGTCATAGAGTACTTCTATTTTTAATTTTTTGAGGAACCTCCACACTGTTTTCCAGAGTGGCTGCACGAGTTTACATTCCCACCAGCAGTGCAAAAGAGATCCTTTTTGTCCGCATCCTTGCCAACATCTGTTGTTGCCTGAGTTGTTAATGTTAGCCATTCTGACAGGTGTAAGGTGGTATTTCATTGTGGTTTTGATTTTTTTTAGTTGGAAAGGGTCATAGCCCCACTTGCTACACAATGGGTGAGGATATGAGTCAGCTTTTTGGCCTGGGTGCAGGCAGACTAGGCTTCAAGGCCAGCAAAAGTCCTTATTTTAGTACCCAAATCAGACAGTCTGCATCCCACTGAATTTTCTTATCAGATAGCACCACTCACTTTGTTCTGCAGATGAGCAAAGATGCTGGTTATGATTATTTTAGGCTCTTTATGTAGGAACTTTGTCTGCCAAGAGCCAGTGGTGTTTGTTGTAAGCCTTTCCCCCTTCTCTGTCAAAATCAGATTCTTAGTGATTGAGCCCTAGAGGTTCCTTTGCAATCCCCAATGGGAAAAACCAGAGTAGGGGCTCCCACAAAACAGTTCACAACACTGTGGAGTGGGGTTGGATGTCATCCTGGGCTCTCTTTTCCCACTGGAGAAACTGTAGGCTGAGGGGAAACCTCTTAATGAGGTGCTGTGCCAGCTTGGGGGAGGGGCAAGGCAGTCAGCCTATAGCTGTTCCTCTTACTTTTCTAATACTGTCTATCTTGGACTCTGTGGTGCAGGGCAGGTGCTTCAGCCTCACCCCTGTGTTCAAAGATTTTCTCAGTGGTGCCTTTCCATGGAAAATTGTTAGTTCATTTTGTGAAGGGAAATGAAGTTAAGAATGACCTATATTTCTGTCTTTTGAAGTTTGTGTGTTGTGTGCTATACATTCAAAAACTATAATGTGCTCTTCAAATCATGAGGTTTATTTTGGTAAGCAGGGACTTGAACCTGCATTCTATCTCTTAGACTCTCACCCAGTTCATTAGCATAGGAAGGGCTCTAGGATTCCTCTATAAATAACTATGGTGTACTCTCTGTACCAAACATCATACTAGACCCTGGGTTTATAAACATGCTCAACACAGACATAGCCACAAGGCTCAGAAAGCTTATTATTCAGATAAGAAAGCAAATCATAATCAAATATATAAATATTTCAAACATTTTTCAATATTATTCGACTGTTTAACTTGTTAATGTGTATCAATTTTAACAGTACTTGATGCAAATAGACTTTAAGAAATACTATGGTATAACACTTTTTAACCGAAATATCATTCACAAAGAAAATTAGAACAACAACAAAAGAAATAGAAGAAAGTAGGCTTATATATGTTTAATTTCTACTCCCTGAGAAATGAAGAAACTTTAACTTCAGATGACTTGTTCAACCCAAGACCCAGTTCTTCACTGATACTATGTATAATTAAGACTGAATAAGATCATTACGCACAACATCGCACTGAGTAAATGTCTGATAAGTATGAGCTACTGTTGATAATTTTATTAACACATCCTTGTAAAAGATACAGATAAATCAAAATGCATAAGGTAAACATGGTGTTAAAGTCCAAAATGTATATACCTCAGGAAAGGGTGTTATACAGGCATACCAATTAATGATAAAAGTAATAATAGACACTGTGATATGATTAATCAACCACCAGTTACAATCCCTCTTTCTGATGCCACCATTTAGTGAAATTGGTTGACAAGTGGCCACATAACCCAATTTTGGCTAGGGCAGTAAATACTGGAATTGCTGAGAAGAGCTTCCAGGAAGCCTTCTTAAAAGAGAGAAGGTTGGCAGAAATGCCTCTTTTGCCCTTCACTGTTTCTTCTTCTCTTTCCAGCAGTATATAAATAAGCACAAGAATATTTTTGGAACTTCAAGGAAAACCATATCTAACAAATGGCACACAGAAATATTGAAAGACCCTGGCTCCTGATGGCATCATTGAGCCAGTACAGCAGCTCTGGTCTTATTATCACCAGACATCCAATAAAGTGAGAGAAATAAATCCATATGTGTTAGTTTTCTGATATTTTCAGTGAAATGCATTTCTAACAAATAACAGGAAAAATGGAAAGTTGAAGAAAAACCTTTTATACAGGCACATGTTACAGGAAAGACAAGGCTAATACAAAAAGTAAAAATCAACATAGCCATAACATAGTCATGGTAAAAACCACAAGCTTAACATAAAACATAATTTAACATAATACTCTTTATGTATAATATGTAAATCCTGGCATAGGAGGAAGGATGGTTTTATTGAATTTCCCATAGCAGAAAGAGTGTTCTGAAACGTTGAGGGACAAATAACAAACCTATTATAGCTCCCAATTTTTAATGGGTTAAAACGTTTAATCTATCCACATTCAATCTTAAGAGAAAACCTAGTTACTTGAAATTTGGATCAAAAATATGCCATTCATGAGATGCCTGGCTCATTCTGTTGAGCATGCAACTTCGGCTCAGGTCATGATCTCAGAGTTGGTGAGTTCAAACCCTATGTTGGGCTCACCATTCTCAGCATAGAGTCTGCTTTGGATCCTCTGTCCCCCCTCCGCTCTGTCCCTCCCCTGCTGGCTCTATCTCAAAAATAAATAAACATTAAAAAACATGCCATTCACTTATGCCAAGTTTTTTTTATATCAATTCCATGAACAGATTGATAGGCATTGCATCCTACTTACTGAAAGAATACTGATTGCTCAAAGAGTATTATTCTGTTCCCTGAGACTGGAAGGTCCTGGGACACAAAATCATTGAGATTTATTGATTCAGAAAATAAACTCTTATTGAGTAGCTATTGTATAAACCACTTTGTTGAGTGCTGGAAAGGAGGATACAGAAATGATTAATTTATGGTAACTATATACATAATTCAGACTTCAGTCCATTATGGGAGCCAGACATTTTCAGAAATTATACACAAATATGATGTAAGGGAGGTAAGGGTAATGAGTGAATTGAAGGCTCAATAATCCAAGCACCATTTTTGAATTATTTTAGTTTTGGGAGTGATGGTACAGTGTTATAGAAGGTCCAACCAGGATCAATGGTGCTGCTTCTCCATCCCAAAATGACTAACACCAAGAAAGGATATTTCCGGATACAACCCCTCCTCATACCCCACCCCTCCACACTAGCTAGAAAGTTTTGTGGCAGGGAAGGGAAGTGGAGATTAGACTTGAAGGCCTTGGAAGTGTATACTAGTTCTTACTACCTATGTCAGCCTTGTCGTAATTACAAGGGAGCCATTGTTGACTCCATTCAGAAGTAGATGTTCTCAGAGGAATAATTTTCTCTACTTTTTCCCACTTGATACACTGTCTTTTAAAACACAAGAGTACTTTCATTTTGCCTCTGTATACTTGCCATGCAGTTTTCTATTAGTTAATACTTATCGTCAAAGTTTTTGTGTAATTCTTCAAACCCAGTGGCTACAATGAAATCTGTCCCTCCCTGCAGCTCTCTGTGTGGAAGGCAATTCTCTCCTCCATATATTTAAGGTTTTAGTTGTAGAACATACATTTCTGTACCTAGTTTAAACCTTTAGTTTTTCACCTGCAAGCAGTGCTTTCCACCACCACCTTTGAAGCTTATGCCTTGTTGCTTTTTCTACCTTTACTGCTTCTTTCTTAGTAGGACCATGGCAGTAGGCATACAGTCCTCCCCTCTACTATCACGACAGTCTGAGATCTTTGGTGGAAGGCAGGGATGAATGGTGCTTCAGAATTCCATGTAAAGGAATTTAGAAACATCTTAGAACACAATTACTTGAACTTTTTCCTTCCACAGTTTTAACCTTTACTTAGCAATTCATTCTCCAGAGAGTGCCAAATCCTAGACTCATCAACATCCAAAACTTTAAATACCAGCATGCCATTTTTGGATTATGATCCCTAATACCTATATTCTTTCATGCTATACTGCTTATAAATGTGTTCTTCAGTCTCATAAGTCTGTATACTTTGTTGAATCATATCTTTTCCCAGTGTTTATTAATCTTTCAGACTTCACTGGTATTCCAATATAGCAGTTACCTACCCAACCAAAGAAACATTATTGAAATTACTTTCCAGTTCTTACCAATGGTCTCAACATTCTTAGTCCCTTATGGTCATTCTAATATTAGCTCACTAAATCATAATTTCTGAATTCTCTATTTCTAAGCAAGGGCTGTTTGGACCTACTGGGATAAAATATATATTGCCTAGTCAGTAATTACTAATCTTAGTAATTACCCATCCTCAATACACTTATCAGTAGTTTCTCTGAATCTGTGAGTTGTTACTTTCTCATTCTTCATAGCTATTCCAAAAACAATGCAAGACATATTTCCAAATATTCCTAATCTATGCTTACCCCAACCTCTTCTCTATCAGAAGAGCTTCTGAAAGTTGAAATAAGCAGTATTGACCTCTTGTATTTAACCAACTGCAAACTTATTACCTGATTGCACCCTAGTTTCTTACCTCTAGTCTCATGGAAAAAAATCTGCTTATGTGACACTAATCCAAAAGTTACTTACCTCATCTCAAAATTTAATGTGTGTATGAAGTACCTGGGATCCTGTTTAATACAGATTTTGATTCAGTAGTCCTAGAATAGATCCTGCAGTTTTAAAAAAGTACCTAGCAATGTTCATGCTCATAGCCCACGAATTATAATATTAAAAACATTCTCAACTACTATATCCTCTATCAATGACATCTTCTCTGTCTTGTGCAGTTTCAAGTTATTCCTCTATAGTGGATGCTTAAACTATGCAAATACATACATACATACATACATACATTATATATACATACATATATATATGTATGGACATTATATATACATGTTATATAAATGTATGAACATTATATATACGTGTATATATATATGTATGTGTATACATATATATGTATATATAATGTATGTATATATGCATATATATATTTTTTAAATAAAATCCAAGGAAAATAATGCAACCTTTCAACCCTTGTGATTTTCTATCACACAAGTCTCTATCTTCATAGCCAAGCTACATGGAAAATTCTAGTCTATAGTACTTACACTACCTCTTCATGTCCCATATACTCTTCAACATCTGCAATGTGTTGTCTGCACTCTCTCTTAAGAAAAGTACTCTGTCAAAGATGACTAAAGTGCCTAACCCAAGGGTATATTTTCTGTCCCTCACTTGACAAATGCATTCATTCAACACTGTTGTCTCTTTGTTTATATGCCATTTAATCATTTCCTCCAGATTCTTCTATGTCCTCCAGTTTTTTGCATGCCAATCATGTGGGAGATTAAGAATTCTCTGAGCTTCCACCAATGGGTTAACAAGGCTTAGGGTGGAAAGCTGCCAGAGGGCAAAAGTGCCCAGGGATAATTAGTGAGAAAAATGCCTTGTTAACCCTGAGGTAAGAAGCTCTATCTGTCTTAGCCCCTAGAAAAGTTAAGATAAACATATACTGTGGCTGGTACCTGCAGTAAATGGCCATCTGCTCAGCACTGAGATTTTGATTTTTCTTAACCCTAACCTCTAACACCTTATATCTTCTAAACCCCTTTTCTCTTACACACGAGTCAATGGTTACTGTTTTATCATTTCTTCATGTCCATCACATACATAAGTCTTCTGATCCTAATAAATACAGGGAAAGGACCCTTACTCAGGGTTCTTGTCTCCTCCCAGACATTAGCCTCTCTCATATTCATTTTCCATCTGCTTTCTTCATGGACAAGAGAGAACTCCAAACTCAAAGTCTGCGACACTATCAAAGTCCATTTTCTCTGGTTGTACCTTCTCTGTGTTGTCCTGCATCATTAGCTCCTTAAATGTTAGTAGTTTCTCAAGTTCATCCTGAAATATAGTAGCTTTTCATCTTAAACATTATAAATTAGCTCATTTGAACCTACAGTTTCAGTTACCCTTCATACAGTATTCACATTCAGTTTAAACATTCCCCATCAACTTTGACTTTTTTAATTTGTTCAACTCAGTGTCCACAAAATACATCAATGATATTCTAAACTTAGCTTACTATTTACTCTTTAAAACAATTTTTTTTTTCTCTTGTATTCTTTATGATCCAATCACCCTTTATCCCAATCAGGCCTGACCTATCCAAAAGGATAATAGGCACAGTGCCTAGGGCCCATTTCAAAGTCTGAAGAAAGTGATGAAATTTTAGGTCAAAGAAGGTGTTTTAATAGGTAATATTAACATATTGTCCATGCCAACATAGTCATCAAATAAAAATTTTCCTCCTCCCCCCCCCTCCAGGGGAAGTATCTCATAAAAACAAAAGTACCTGGGACCCACAAAAGTAATAATGTAACCCCAATCCCAAACGATAACTGTTAACTATTCTGGACACCATTTTGCTTCATTTTTCACTTTCAATGAGTCACTGAGTGCTTATAATTATATCATTTTGGAGACATTGTCTTAATTCTGTTTCTTTTGTGGGCTGCTGGGTAAATCTGCTTTCCATCTTGTCCTCATGACACTACATTACCTAGTGATTTTTCTAAAGTGAAATGCTGATTATCATTCTGCTTAAAAATCCTGTAGTGCTTTGAGTATCCTACAGGGAAAAGATTGAACGCTCTCTCTTTCATGACCTATGCTTTGCAGATCTTGCTAGTTTCATCTCCTCTTATTTATCCAGTGCTCCCTCTAGGCTAAATTACTGGCAGTTCTTTGTGCCTGATATTCTCTTTATATCTGTAAGCATTTGCTTCTGATTGGGAAAACCACTTCTCCCTAGTTAGCAGAATAAGTTCCAATTCACCTTAAAAGCCTTTCCATCTCCACAAAAACATAATAAATATATGAAATTGCTTACATAATAATGCCCCCATAAAAATGCAGACATAAAACTCATCACACACATTTGTATCTATTTTTTTTTCCTTTTGTGTCTTGCTTTAGACTGTGAGCTCCTCAAAGTTAAGAATTTTGTCTTATCAAACCATATGTCTTCTGTGCCTGGAATAGATATGTATTCAATAAATACATGTTGGGTGATTGAATAATTGTGAATGTATATTTTAGATACATATTTCCTTTAAAAAATGCAAATAGCAGCAATCATACTTAAGAGTGACATGCTCTCAGCCCAATCTCCTATCTGTTTCTGATTATCTAGTTATAATTTGTCTACCTCTGAATAATCAAAAGCAACATATAAATAACAATCTGATATAAAATTAGAACTCTTAATTATAACATGTTTATGGGCTATTCATGCAACACATGATTTTATACAACATCAACACAAAGATATAAATTGTAGAAAATATTCATTTACTTAAGAAATTGCCTGGTTAATAGATCTCAAGAATCTCCTTAGCTCTGTCCTACTTTTGTAACCTAAATATTTTTTTTTCAAATACCCAGTCTCAGAGAGATTCAATTCAACATTAAAAAATCTTCATATAGTTTCTCTGCAAAATGAAAGGTTTTAAAGTGAAGTGAAATTGTTCATAAAGAAAACATTATGATATTCCTTTTAATGCTTTTCTATGACCACAATTGGACTGCCTCTGTTAACTAAGGTGTTTAATTTGTATGGTATCTACTATAACATAAAAGAAAATCAAAGCCTGCTACAAACGTGCTTCAAATATGTTCATCAATTTCCTCTACTATAATTTTAGGTTAAAGTTACTTTTGTTCATGAATTCAACAAATATTTATTTAATAGTTATTATATACCTGACACTTTACTAGGTGTGGGAGAGTTTGCAATTTACCAGACAAAATTAAATATTTATGGGTATTACAAATGGAATGTTCCTATTCTCCCAAAATTTATATCTTGAAGCCCAACCCCTAATGTGACTGTTTTTAGAGATGGAGGTAATTAAGGTTAAATGAAGTCATAAAGTTGTGGCCCTGATCGGGTAGAATTAGTTTCCTTTTAAGGAAAGACACAAGACAGCAAGTTCTCTCTTCTATTATGTGAAGACACAGTGAGAAGGTGCCCATCTGCAAGCCAAGAAGAGAGTCCTCACTAGAAACTGACCCTACTGGACATTGATCTGGGACTGCTAGCCTCTAAAACTGTGAGAAAATAAGTTTCCATTGTTTAACCCACTCACTCTATGCTATTGTTACAGCAGTCTGAAAACACTAACACAGTGAGATAAAGGATATGAAAGAGGCCTGTGAGATAATTTTCAACAAAGCACCAAGACCATTCAGTGGGAAAAAGTATTCAACAAAATAATGCTGAGAAAACTGGATACCAATATGCAAAAGAATGAAGCTGGACCCTTAGTTCACATCATATATAAAAATTAACTCAAAGTGGATCAAAAAACTAAATATAAAAGATAAACTATAAAACTCTTAGAATAAAACAAATTTTATAAATAAATTTTATAAGTTATGACTTTGAATTAGGCAACAGTTTATCAGATATAGCAACAAAAGTAACAAAAGAAGAAAAAGTGAATCAGACTACATAAAATTTAAAAAATGTTTCAAAAGACACTATCAAGAAAGTGGCCAATCACAGAATGGGAGAAAATCCAGACTATGTTAAGAACTCTTACCACACACCAATATAAAGGAAACCTGATTTAAATATGGATAAAGGACTTTAATAAACATTTTTTCAAAGAAGATACACAATTGGCAAATAAGTTAATGAAAAGATTATCAATATCATTAATTTTTAGGGAAATGCAAATAAAAACTAAAATGAGATATTCACACCCTCTAGAATCGCTATGAACAAAACCAGGACAATTAAACATGTTAGTGAGGATGGGGAGAATTTGGAACCCTAACACATGGCTGGCAGGATGATAAAATGATTAAGCAGTTTTGGAAAACAGTGTAACAGTTTCTTCCAAAGTTAAAGATCAAATTACCACATGGTCCAGCAGTACTACTCCTAAGTATTTAGACAAGAAAACTGAAAACCTATATGCACTCCAAATGTTGTACACAAATGTTCATAGCAGCACTACTTATAATAACCAAAAAGTGAAACTTTATATGATGAGTGGGTAACAAAATGTGTAAATGGGTAAATGTGATATGTCCATGCATTAGACTGTTATTTGGCCATAAAAGGGAATGATGTACTAATACATACTACAACATGGATAAATCTTTAAGACATTATGCTATGAAAGAATCCAAACACAAAAGACCATGTGTGGTAGGATTCTATATATGCAAAATATCCAGAATAGGCCATAGAGTCAGAAAGTAGATTAATTATTGTCAAGTGCTAAAGGAAGGGAAGAATGAGGAGGAATTATTTATGGATGTGAAAATTATTTTTGAGTGATGAAAATATTCTAGAATTAAGTAATGGTGATGGTTGTACAAACTTGTGCAATATACTAAATTGAGTATGCTAAAAATCACTGAAAAAAATGTCACTGAGTTGTACACTTTAAATTTTTTTAATGTTTATTTTTGAGAGAGAGAGAGAGAGAGCAGCAGAGGGGCAGAGAGAGAGGGAAACACAGAATCTGAATCAGGCTCCAGGCTCCAAGCATCAGAACAGAGCCCAATGCGGGGCTAGAACTCATGAACCGTGAGATCATGACCTGAGCTGAAGCCAGATGCTCAGCCAACTGAGCCACCCAGGCGCCCCATGAGTTGTACGCTTTAAAATGATGAATTGCATGGTGTATGTCTAATAGTTTAATTTTTATTACAAAAAATAATAAAGAATAGATGCTATGTGATAAAAAATGAGTCAGTGACCAGATTTCAGAGGTCCACAAAAATTGCCACACGAGGTATAAACTAAGATCAGAAAGCACATGAGAACTAGCAGTGTGTGTGTCAGGGGAGGTGGGAGAGGAGGAAGGGAGATGGAGAAGGAAGGTAGAAAGAGGAAGGGAAGAAGAGAAAAGGGAAAAGAGGTAGAGAAGAGATATTAGAGTCGGCATAACATACTATGCAGGGACAACTGGTAAAAGGAAACAGGAAAGGTAAGTATGCACGTGATTATGGAAGGACTTTGTAAACTAAATTACTCTAGATTCGTACAAGAGCCATTAAATGGTGTTATGCTCTTGGGTGACTTCCCTGGATTTGGAAGAGGAGTAACCCAAGTGATAGGAGAATGGAAATGGCACTAAGTACTGGAGAAAAATACTTCAAAAAGTATTAAGAAGACAGGATTTAAAGAATGCTAATTACTAGAGAAAATTTCAATGTTTATATCAGGTAGGAAAGCTATGCCTTCTATTTCCAGACTTCAGAATTAATCATTATTCCAAAAAGATTCTTGTAATGGTCTCTAAATTTAACTTTTAGTTATTAAAAAAATAATTCTATATGCATTGCTTCTTTCCCACCTCCTACATTCCAATGAGTCTTTAAAGCTCCTGAACTTCAGTTTTAAATGGTCACTAACAAAGGAAGAACACATTATTTTTTTAAAGCCAAAACAAAGGAATTCACACATAGGCATATGTATATAAGAACATACTGGTAAATGTTAGAGAAAACTTATTCAAAATAGTAATGTAAATCAACCCAAGATATAAATAATTTAATTATATTGATAATGAAAAATGCTTGTTCTAATGCAAACATTTTTAATTATGTAAAATTTATTTCAAGGAGGAAATTTAATATCAATTGGCCATGAAATATTGTTAATAAATTTTGAAGGGCTACCATGTTATGGGCCAAATTGTTTTCTCCCTACATTCATATGTTGAAGGCGTAACCTTTGGTACCTCAGAATGTGACTGTATTTGAAGACAGGTCATTAAAGAGGAAATTAAGTTAAAATGAGGTCATTAGGGTAGGCCCTATTCTAATTTGACAGGTATCCTAATAAGAAGAGGAACTTAGGACACAGAAACACACAGAGAAAAACCTATGTGAAGATAAAAAGAATATGGCTATATAAAGGC
Source organism: Acinonyx jubatus (assembly GCF_027475565.1). Lineage (NCBI taxonomy): Eukaryota > Metazoa > Chordata > Mammalia > Carnivora > Felidae > Acinonyx > Acinonyx jubatus. The sequence goes on along the minus strand of NC_069385.1, from coordinate 89,096,328 downwards.
CAAGGAGAAGAGGGCACAGAAGAAACCAAACCTGTCAGCACCTTGATCTTGAACATCTAGTCCCCATGATTGTGAGAAAATTGTTGTTTAAGCCATGCAGTCTGTGGTATTTGTTATGGCTGTCCTAGAAAACTAATAAAATGTATTTTAATTCTTTTGTATATTTTTATTTTCAAATCACACACGAAAATGTTTAAAATCACACAAGCAATTCCCTTACACTATTTATCCAGATCCCCCAGTTGTAGCTATTTTAATATATTTGCTTTAGCACTAATCTGTATAACGGTACATATTTTTATTTTCCTAAGCCATTTGAGAGTAAATTGTAGATGTGATGCCCTTTTATTCCTAGTTACTTCACTATGTATTTACTAAGGAAAAAAAAACATAATTTTACCTTAATAGAGCCCATTACCAAAATCAGTAAGTTATACTTGATAAAAACTACTCATGACTTCACAGGTATTAGTCACATTTCCCTAATTAATATGTTTTGGAGCAAAAAAAATATTTTTTAATTCTATAAAACATAGATATGTATGTTGTAGATCTGTCACTTATTGGCGATGTTAACTTTTATCATTTGGTTAAGATGATGTGTAAAGTTTTACTCTGTAAAGTTAGTTTTCCATTTTTGCTAAGTATTTTGTGGGGGAGATACTTCAAGAATATGGAGATATCCTATATTCCATCAACTTGTGACCACTAGTTTTGTCCATTGATGATTCCTACCTAATTAGTTACTACTATGATGTTTATCAAATGATGATTTTCTTAATTTCTTCATTCTCCAGTGTTTGGCAACCTACTTTAGAGCTTGCAGTTCTTCATGCATCTAGGATTAGTGGATTCTTATTTAGTATGATAAATCCATTACTGCCATTATATATGTTGCTACTCATATTGTCAACCAGTAGGGACCACTTTAGCCTGCTTCTATGTCCTTTTTTCATGTCATTCTTGGCACTCATTATTAGTTCCAGACCCAGTGAGATATTAGGCTCGCCTTGTACATTTCCTGCCCTAGACCTGGAAACAATCATTTCTCCAGAAACCTAGTTCCTTTTGGTGGAGAAAAAGAGGTCCTGCACCTGAATGATCCTCCTCTTCAGAGTGTGGGGCCAAAGGACTCCTCTGGAAGGGGATGGTCCTCCCTCTAAGGATGCAAACTCAAGGCTAAATAATGAAGATTTTTGTTCTATACATGAGTGCTGCTAGATTTGAGTCATAAACTGTCAATTATCAAAGATTTTGGTATATTGGGAGCCAGGGCCATGTGGAATTTTCCATTTGCAGAGATAATGTTAAATCGGAGTGGAAGAGTCCTGACATGAGGAGTTATACCCTCTTTCAAAGAATGAGAAATTCTCCTTAGATTAGGCAACCCCTAACTAGGATGTGAGTTTGACCCTTGAATATTCTAAGCGATAAAAATGAGGGGTTTTAATATCATGTAATATTATTTTTAATCTTCCTCTCTTTCACCACTCAAGGAGTGACTTAATGGAATACTGCATGAAGATCAGACTTTTTTCTTACAAAGGCCATGAAAGGGGGGAAGTTTATATTTTAACCCATAACCCCTCAATTGTGATTCTATGTTTGGGAAGATACGGTATAGGTAGACTGTAAGAGGTCTTGTGAGCCATGACAAATTGTTGATCTAGGATGGTTGTGACTTAAACTTTAAAATCGGAGAGATGTAAAGAAGAATTCACAAATATATCCTGAAAGCATCAGGACAGTTTACTTAGTAAATTACCCCAATGGTATCTTCTTTAAATACAAATTAGACTTATACAGTGCCAATGTTCCTTGTCTTCTTCCCATCTGCATGCACATTAAAATAATGTGCTCTAAATAATAGAAATGAGACCAGTAGCCTTATGAACTGCATAGCTTTGAACTCGGGAAAACAATCATAAAAGAAAACATGATTCTGTAATTCAAGGCTTCCTGTCTGAGATTTTGGACGATAAATGGCAATGCCTAGCCCAGTCATCTGTTGCATTATAAGATGTTATTTGATGACAGCCAGAGCTGATCGAGATAAAAGAAAAAAGGCTACCAGGATCAAAACTTCAAATGATACAATATGCCAATAAGATGTACTGTCACAGTGGATCAAGCAGGCCAGTTGGAGCCAATATAACATGAGCAGTGGATTAGGGTATAAAACCCTGTCACCGATAGAAAGCAAAGCTGATAAGCTGTTTATATGAATCAGAATTCCAAAAAGGAGCAGATGAAACATTTATATTAGGATAATTTGAGGTCAGTTTGATAGAGAAAATATGTGTGGAAGTGTGGACAGAGTGTTAGGAATCCATAAAGAATGTTGCAGTACCCACAAAGAAGAATAGAGAACTATTATTATTCCTAAATTTGAAGAGGTAAGGGAAAAGTTTTCAGAACCTCGAAGCAGAGAATCTTGTGGAGAAGCCAGGACTAACCTAAAGGAATGCAGTCCAAATGGTTATGCAAAGAGGTAGCCAGGAGGATATATAACCTGATTTTAAATTCCTTTATTCCTGTAATTTTCTGGGGCTCTCCATTAGTGAATATCAAATGGAAGATTGAGGGCATGAAGATCTGTTGAGGTAGTCTAAACAAAGCCAACAGTCCAGGCAGAGAGTAGGGTGCACAAAGATAGCAAATTTGAAAAGGAAAATGAATTATAACCAGTAGAGCAGGTTTTAGTATCCATAAACCATATTAAATAACGAGGGAAGCAGCTGTTGGGAGGCTGATGGAATCGCCCAAAAGTCCAGGCTCCAGAATATTGCCTTAACAGATCAAGATCTCATCAATATAATAATGGGGCTTTCCTAGATAGTAAGACTAAAGAGAACTTGTCCTTGTTTCTATTTTTTCTCTTAACCAAAATGTATTCTAAAAAGTACAGGATTCCATAGCCTTCTTCACAAATAGGTATAGATAACTCCTATTTTTATCTGTCATTTCAGCCAGACTATTCTGTAATATGAATGGGAGAAGTATATGTTCATAGTTGTATATATTTGTACTGAAGATAGTTGCTCTTATTATATGCATGTTAGCTATTTTCATGCTTAGAAATAAGACAATAAGAATTAATCTTTATAAGTGCTTTGAGATATTCATTAATATTCATAAGGTTATACATTTATGTAATAATCCAATGTCTAGGTATGTGAAACAATTGTTTCTTATATGCCTGAAATTGCTCTTCATGATATATTGTTGTAGGCGGGAGGAAAACCATGTCTTCATATCTTTAATAAACAAAGCCAGAGTTCCTGCTGAGAATATTACCAGGCTTTTGAGATTAATTTTACCTTATTTATTAAGAATGAATATGCTATATATTTCAAACAGAATGGAAGTCAACTTAGAGTAAGATTGAACTTAATGTAAAATATGGCCATATGGGATATAGAGCAAAATAAAAATCATAGAAAGTAAGCTGAGGCACCTGAGCTGTGCTTATTGCATTCTGGAATTAATTCTAAACTTGTAAAAATCTATATTTAAAATTTTAAGATATAAATGTATAATTTATCAAATATCCCAGAATACACACATACACACAAACTAGCTTATGGAAGAAAAATATTTTTTTCATAAGTTTTACTAAAACAGAAAATTTTCTGTATGTCTTAATTGTGTTGTAATGGTCAATACTCTAGATTATTTCTTCATTATTTTCTAAAAGATGCAAAAATATTCAAATAGGTGGCTATCAAAAGTGTTTTTGTGAGGATTACATTAATGCATGTAAAGATCTTTGATCTGTGTCTGGCACATACTAAATATTCTATAACTCTTAGTATATGATTATGAAAAACAAGGGAATAACTTTAATACATTAATGAAAATATTACTTTAATGACTTGAGAAAATATATCTAGTTATTTGATTTCTGATGATCTATCTTAGCACTGCAACTTACAGACATAACAGATAGTTAATACATCTGTTGAACTCTCTTTCTCTTTGAAATTTCACAAGTCTTGAGCCAACCCTTGGCAGTGTCTAGATTTTAGTCAATTAGTACTGAAATTTTTAAATAGAATTCTAATGTAAAATTTTGTTGTTGGTTAAAGTGAGACCCATATGCTTTAAATACTAAATGTGAGAAGGGAAAAGTTATAGCTCTATTTGGAAATTATAAGAGGTGTCCTTGAGTATCATTTCTATGGAATGTTAATATGGCAGTAGGCCCACCTAAAAATGTAATTCTTACTCTTTTCAAAAAATGTTTTATTTTAATGTAATGACATTATTTTTTTGGCCATAGTACATGGACATGCTGGCTCCCAACCAACTAGGATACCAAAATGTCCAAATTAAGAAAGACTTGATAAGAGCATATCACTGAATAAAATAACTTGCAAATTAATTATTGGGAATTTGAATGTTTATAATCTTCTTTCAGAATATGCAAGCCATTTTATCTTTGTCCCTCTGGAGATACTCTCAATTGTCCTCAGAAGGCTGACCTGTTGAGAGTGTATAGCAAGAGATTCCTTTGCCCTTTGGCTTTCAGTTGGACTTAGTCAACGTTAATACTGGGATAAATCAGAGGAAGATGAATAAATTCAGAGCATTTATTCCCCTGCTTCCTCCTTTAGGGTTTGGATAGGCTGCCTGCCTTGTTCAAGTGAAGATCAACTCTAATGTAAAGCTACCCTCTGCATATAGCTTTCTCTCTTTGCAGGTTCCAGTACTCCTCTATTCTTTTGATCTAATCTCATCACACTTGCTCAAATGACCATCAGAAATAGCATGGGTTGGAACACAAATAAGATGACACTTAGAAGATCTGGTAGATTTGGCACTTAGTCATTATAATGACTAGAGTAATCATAAGGCAACAGTGATAGCTTACTTGCTCCCATGATCCTAAAGAGCTTAGATAAAGAGAAAGGAAACTGAAAGCTGTATATATCCTACTCAAAGTGTAAACAATCAGACAGACTTGACAGCTCTAAAAGAGTTTCCATCTCCTATAATTGCAGTGCAGAGATCTATGCTTAGTGGACAAAAGGAGTTACATAGTTGCATTGCCAAATATTAAAACTACATGATATTTTGCTAAGTCAAGGGCAATGGAGGAAATTATGAGATTAGCAATATGGATGGAACATTTAGGAGAGAGATACAAAGCTGAAAAATTTTAACTAAAACCCCTTGAATTTTTCATGCCACAGAAGTTGGATCTCCATCTTTATTTTCCTAACCATTAAGGCCTTTCTGCTTCATCATAAAACTATATAAAGATTTCACCTGGGGAAATTGCCTCACAAGCAATTGGTCCCACCACCACTACACCTTTATTAGCCCTAAGTTATTAATGAGAATTAGTACCCATTCAACTTCTTAAAGTAATTTTTCCAGGCAGAAATGGGCTGTATAATTTAAAATCATATATATATATATATATACATATATATATATATATATATATATATATATATATTCAGTTCAAGTCTGAGAATTATGAATGAAATAGATCGTTAGACTGAGAAGGATGGAATATAATTTTGATCATGTTAAATTTATAGGTACAGGTGCATTCATTTATGCTTAAACACTGAATGTGTTAAGCTGAGCATAAGAGTGGCATTAAAAGTCTGTTTAGTAAGAAAATTCATGCCTCAAGTCAAAGACAGCTTACAGATATGTAACTGAAATGTTTGAATTTCCTAATATATGGCAGAAGAAGGAGTCTGAAAACTCAAAGGTGGAAATATTGAAATGATTATGTTTTGTACATTTTTCTTGGCCAACCCCCAATCATATCCTCAAAGAGGATGTTCAAGGTATTCTTAATGCCTTGTTGAAGGTATTCCTTTACCAGGGGATTAATAAAGGTATTGGTAAAGGAGACACTAGCATCCTTAAAATGCTCAATGATGTCTATCCTCTTCAGACCAGTGGTGGTGGTTGCAAGTGCAGCAATGGGGTTAAATTCTCTGATATCAATGAGATGATGGGATCCAGGATATTAGATGTTAGAGTAATAATGCTGTCAGCAGAAATTACACAATAAGCCACAGGAATGGAGTAGTAGTTAGAGTGTCTTGACCTGTACACGTATGAGGTAATGACTTTGTCATTGTGGAGTATCTAGATTTTTTTTAAGTACCCTACAAGGTGTTCAATTTGTTAAACTCCTAAGCTGAGATACAGCTAGAGACATAGATAGATTAAAAAAAAAAAGAATGGGAATAGAAATACACTTTTCCTAGGCTTTGTGAGCAAGAATTTCACTTATCACTGTGAGATTCCTGGCCACCTGCCTAGATATAAGCCTGCTTATAGTCCTGAATCCTCTCTTGGCTAAGTATGTTGTAAAAGTAATTAAGGATCTTGAAAAAAATGAAAATGGCACACAATTATCAGGGGTTAAAATACCCACTTTATATCTGATGGAGCTGGATCAGAAAATATGGCTTGCACCTGAAGTTAAGTCGCACTTCCCAAACCTTCTTTATCCCATATTTAACTTATAAATCCAGTTGTAGGCTGAGTAGCTATAGAATTGTAAACTTCCTCACACAGACACAGGGCCTACGTTCACAAACTTTTCCAGAATGATGACATTAGAATACATTCAAGTTATTATGGATAATACAGCACCCACAAAGAATCTAAACTTGGCTGAACTATACTTGCTCATTTCACTTGTATCACCAATATCACCAAAGTAAGACACTTATTCTATTGGAAAAGAGTGAAAGGTGAAAACACAAGTGCCAATTTTTCATGGCTTGTTGAATGACTTTTGTTATGGGATTAAATAAGAACAATGGAAAAAGTATTACAGTCATTATCTCGACAGTTGTGTCTTCTTTTACACTTAAGATAAATTGTGAACTGTCTTTCTCTTTGATCATAATTTAAAGTTTGTCTCTTTTAATCTTTTTTTTTCATTTCTGATACTATTATTAGCCATATGGTATTATATTTAAGAGCTTGAAAACTACTTGTTTGGACTACCACATGTTCAGCTTTTGAAAATGTTCATGTTTGTTTGGAAAAAATGTATATTCTTTGTTTTCATTTATGTGAATATGTTTGTAAATAATCTAGACAGTTAATATTTTTGTTCAAAATTTCTGTATCTCCGGTTATATTCTGTTACTGAATATGGCTCCCAACAGAGTTAACTTGCATTCTTACATTGTGATTATCAGTGTGTCAGTTTTTCCTTGTTCTTCCATCACTTTTGCTGCATATAACTTGGGATGACATATTTTTTTAATGTTTATTTATTTGAGAGAGGGAGAGGGAGGGAGGGAGAGAGAGAGAGAGAGAGAGAGAGAGAGAGAGAGAGAGAATGAGAATCCTAAGCAGGCTCTGTGCTGCCAGTGCAGAGGTGTCATAGGGTTTTACGTCCCAAAGCACTAGATCCTGACCTGAGCCAAAATCAAAAGTCAGATGCTTAACCGACTGGGTCACCCAGGCACCCCTGAATGATATTATTAAGGGCACACAGGACTTTAAATGTCACATCTTCTTCATGAATTTTGTTTTATTTTGTTTTAAACCATTGTTTTCCCTCTTTATCTATTTGGATGTTTTCCACATGATTATATGCTTTTTAAAACATCTGTTCAGAAGAGTCTAGGGTATTTTTTAAAATCTTAGTAATTGTTTTGTTATGATAAACTATATAAATAAGTATTCAAATATAAAACCATTCTTGCATTCTTAGAATAAACCCAACTGAATTTTAGTGAAAGGTCTTTTTTTTTAGCCAGATTTAGTTGCTAATATTTACTTTAGAATATCTATAATCATGCTTGATATTTACTATCAAATGGCCTGTAATTCTCCTATCTCATCCTGGGCTTTTCAATTATAATTATAAAATGAGTTGAAAACACTTCTTTTTCTATTTTCTAAAATAGTCTCTATTTAAAATACTTCATCTTTGGGGCGCCTGGGTGGCTCAGTCAGTTGGGCATCCGACTTCCACTCAGGTCATGATCTCATGGTCCGTGAGCTGCAGCCCCATATCCGGCTCTGTGCTGACAGCTCAGAGCCTGGAGCCTGCTTCGGATTCTGTGTGTCCCTCTCTCTCTGCTCCTCCCCTGCTCATGCTGTGTCTCTCTGTCTCAAAAATAAATAAAAACATTAAAAAAATTATGTGTCATCTTTAATGATTTTTAGAATTTGGTTCTAAAATTATATGGATTTAATGGATTTCTAGTTGATATTTGAGAAACAATTTTATAATTAAAAGGTATAAACCTATTCACATTTTTTATTCTGATTTGGTAAGCTACAGCAAATTAGGCAATTGTTTACATCTAAGTTCTTATATTTAGCACAAACTTTTAATATTTATCATTGCTTTTTAAGGTCCTTTATATTTCCTCGTAACTATGTCCACATTTTGCTCATTATTCTGAAGCTTTGCCCTTTATTATTTTGTTTTATTTTACCTAAGTTTTGTGTATTTTGTTATAATTTTTAAGGAACAATTTTTTACTCTTAATCCTCTCAACTATATATTTGATTTCTACTTCTTAATGTTTACTCTTGTTTCCTTTCTCTACACTGTTTATTCTGCAACTTTTTTTCTAGATCTTGACCTTATTTTTATTTCATTATTAGTATTTTTTCAAACATAATTATGTATGACTAGAACATTTCTAAGTCCTGCTTTAGCTGTCATCCGTGTGTGTGTGTGTACATGTATGTATAATTTTAAATTTCTAGTTTTATTTTATTGCAGTAAAACATTGATGCTATTCATGATACAAATTCCCTAAAAGTTCTGAGGTTTTCTATGCAGACTATCTAATACATGGGAATACAAATTTTGTAAATCTCTATATGTTTATAAAAGTTGTGTATTATCCATTGTGTCCATTAACTCAAAGATATTAATTTTATACCAAATGTTCTCTACCCTTGTTATTCCATTTCAATTTCTAAAAGAAATGTGCTAAAAATGCCTTTTATGATCAAAATTTATTTAGTAGCCCCTGTAATTCTATTTATGAGACAATAGTATTTTGAGTACTTTACAAATCTCTTATATATGAGAAGAAAAGCCACAAGTTGCATCATAAGTAAAAAAGATGTTATCATTAGGTGGACAATTTTTCCATTCCTTATTCATTGTTCTTACTTAATTCCATATAAACTACATGTTATTGTTTCCTCATTGTATCATTATATAGGGGTCATTTTTATCCCCAATATTGCCTTTTACCCTAATTGCAATTTTTTTATAGCTATATTGCTCCACATTGCTTTTAGGTACAATTGTTTCATTTTCTTTTAATTTCAATATTTCTGTCTATTTGTATTTTACTTAAGACCCTTATGAATTGTAAGTGTTGATTTTGTTTCTGGATCAAACCTGACAACCTTATATTCTACTAGTGATTTAATGCACTTGTATATATATCATATACTGACATATTCATATAATCTTTGGAATTTCTACTTCCCAACTTTCCCTCTGTTTTTGTGTTTTCTATTTGATCTGCTTTCATTGGGGTTACGATTTATTATTTTTTATTTATTATTTTTATATTAATTAATTTATTTTTAATGTTTATTTTTGAGAGTGAGAGAGAGAAACAGAGTGCGAGTAGGGGAGGGGCAGTGAGAGAGGGAGGCACAGAACCCAAAGCAGGCTCCTGACTCTGAGCTGTCAGACCAGAGCCCAATGAGGGGCTCTGTGAGATCACGCCCTGAGCCGAAGTCAGACGCTTAATTGACTGAGCCCCCTAGGTGCCCCTAGATTTTTTAAATTCAGTTATTTCCCAATTATTAATCTGAAAACCGTTTATTCTATTTCTACGCTTAGTAACAATTCTTGAGTTCTAAAGACATAATTGTTACAACAGAATAAAGTTTGATACTATCTCCATGTTTCACTTAAATAATACAAGAATCTTTGAATTGATTTTTATTAACTACCCTTCATTTAGTGAATGTTACATGCCATTGTGGTCTTGTGCTATATCATCAAAGCAGTAATTCTATTTTATTTTTTACATTTATATAAATATGTTTTTTAACTTACCATTCCTTCTTAAATTTACTTTTTTGTCTGAGTTCATTTCCTTCTTTTTGAAAGGCATGGGCTAGTACTTTAGTCATTTGTTGATACTGTGAGTGGTAAGCTCTTCTAGTTTATAATAAAAGAAAAAAAGTGTTTATTATTTGATATTTTGAATGATAATTAAATTGAGTATCATATTCAGTGTCGGCAATTCTTTTCTCTCAGCACCTGGAACACAATATTCCTTGAGCTCTAGCTTATATTTTCCTGGTAATGTAAGTATATGTATTACTTATTTGAAAGTAGTCTCTTTTGCTCTTTTTTAAAGAACTTCACTTTAATATTGGACGTGTATGGTTGTATCATATCTCTACTTATGGATATTCTGTTTGCCTTCTTTTTTCCTTCACTTTCATCTTGCTTGATACTTCTCATTTATTTTGAAAATCCTGGAAATTTCTAATATTAATTCTTTCCTATTCTCTCTACTCTTTCTGGAATTCCTGTTAGACATATGCTGGATCTTTCATTCTACTGTCGATTATTCTTAACACATCATTCATATTTTCCATCTCTGTATCTTCTTTTAGTGCTTTCTCACTCTCTCAATGTAGTGTTTAATTCGTGGTTTTACTTGCCTTTCAAAATTTTAATTTGTGGAATTTCTATTTTGTGCTATTGATTTTTAAGATAATTTTTGTTCTCTGGAGTTTGATTTCCTTTTTTCAATGCCTAATCATCGTCAACAAATGTATTAAATAATCTCTAATCGTTTTGCTACATAAAATTTTTAGGCTCAAATGATGCTATTTGTCATGTCTGGCTGTCATTCATGGTAGCTTGCTTTCTGGTATATTTTGTAATTTTAAGTATAAAGATCATTTTAGTAATACTTCATCTGTGGTAAATCTTTTGTGGCTTGTGTTGAACTCCTGTCCCTCTCAAAATGTTTTGTATTTCTTTATGCAAGGTACGTTAGTGGTATCTCTAACATATGACAATGTTTATTACTGTTTTTCTAATTTCCTAAACTAGAGCTTGCTGGACCATGAAAGTATTAAAAATTTGTTTCACAAAATCCAATGTGATATGCTTACTTTAAAAATATTACATTATATATATAATACATATAAAAACATAAAGTCAACTATACATACAAATGTATATAAATAGAAATGTATATTTTATATAAATATATAAAATATTTAACATATATATAAGTTCAATATATATATAAATATATAATAGATTTATATTATATATTTAAACATATTTAATATATATTAATATAAATATATTTATATTATATGTATAATATAAATATATTTTAAATTAAAGTTAGTTAATATACAGTGTAGTCTTGGCTTCAGGAGTAGAGCCCAGTGATTCATCTCTTACACATGATACCCAGTGCTCATCCCAACAAGTGCCCTCCTTAATGCCCATCACCCATTTAACCCATTCCCCCATCCACCTCCCCTCCAGCAACCCTGTTTGTTTTCTGTATTTAAGAATCTCTTAGAGTTTGCCTCCCTCTCTGTTTTTATCTCACTTTTCCTTCCCTTCCCCTATGTTTATCTGTTGTGTTTCTCAAGTTCCACCTATGAGTCAAATCATATTATATCTGTTTTTCTCTGACTTATTTCACTTAACATAATACACCAGTTCCATCTGTGTTGTTGCTAATGTCAAGATTTCATTCTTTTTCATAGCTGAGTTGTATTCCAAAAAACCTTACATTTTTTTAAAACCATCTTAGTAAAAAGATCAAGACAGAAAAACTTCGCTTACTTAAAGCATTGGTGAGTTTTATTTTTCTACTGTATATGTTTGATAGTATAACATTTTTAGGGTTCTGTATTTAGTCAAATCACCTCTAACTACTCATTCTGAAAAAAGCTCAAGGCTTTATCCCTCCTCTTCACATGGTAAATGCCTACTGGGAACTCTGCAGCATAAGTGCATATACTTCCCCCTCTAGTTTTCTTTTCCAACTTTGTTTGAGGTCCTAGGTATTCCCAAACTTTTCATGAGTACATCTATGTAGTATTAAAGAATATGGTCTTTGTTTTTTCATCATTTCTAGGTGTTCTGAAACAGGAAGTTATTTAAGTTCTCTAATCTACCCTACTTTTTCTTTTTTTTTAATAGACCATTCTCTTTGATTTTATTAAAGTTATCGCTAAGGGATGATACTTGAGGGTGTCTGGGTAGCTCAATCTGTTAAGCATCTGACTTTTGCTCAGGTCGTGATCTCATGGTTCATGAGTTCAAGCCCTGCATTGGACTCTGTGCTGAGAGCAGAGACAGATCCTCTATCTCCTTCTCTCTCTGCCCCTCCCCTGCTCGCACTCTCTCTCTCAAAGTAAAACAAACAAACAAACAAAAAACAAAAACAAAAACAAAAAAAACATTTAAAGGGCTGATACTTAATGCCATGCCTAGAATTGCCTTCTCATTTACTTATACCTCAAAACTCACACTTGCCTGGACTACTTGTAAGCTTCCTGCTATTTTATGTGTTGCAAAATCCCCCTCTTCAAAAAAATATATCCTTGTTTTTGTATAGAAACCTAATATCTTAATTATGAGAAAGATTAAAGCCACATTTTCCTTTTCTTTCTTTTCTTACTTAAATATAAATTGACATATGCATTAATTTTAGGTGTACAATATAATGATTTAATATTTGTATCTATTGTAAAATGAATACCACAATAAGTCTAGTTAACATTGTTCACTGTAAATAGCCTTTTTTGTCTTGTACTGAGAATTTTTAAGATCTACTCTCTCAGCAACTTTGAAATATGTACTACAGTATCATTAACTGTAGTCACCATGCTGTACTTTACATCCGCATGACTTATTTTATCACTGGAAGTATGTATCTTTTTGACTCCCTTCCCCCATTCCCCCCCCCCCCCCCCATGCCCTGACTCTGGAAGCCATCAATCTACTCTCTGTTTTATGAGCTTAGTTTTTTCTTTGCTTTTTATTTTTTTTTTCAATGTTTTTATTTATTTTGGGACAGAGAGAGACAGAGCATGAATGGGGGAGGGGCAGAGAGAGAGGGAGACACAGAATCGGAAACAGGCTCCAGGCTCCGAGCCATCAGCCCAGAGCCTGACGCGGGGCTCGAACTCAGGGACCACGAGATCGTGACCTGGCTGAAGTCAGACGCTTAACCGACTGCGCCACCCAGGCGCCCCTTCTTTGTTTTTTAAAATTCCACAGATAACTGAGGACATATGGTATTTATCTTTCTCTGACTTATTTTACTTAGATTATTGCTCAAGGTCCATCCATATTATCACTAATAGCAAGATTTGCTTCTTTTCTGTGGCTGAATAGTCTATTGTATATATACCAGATCTTCTTTATCCACTGATACTTATGTTGTGTCCATATATACTCTATTATAAATAATTCTGCAATAAACATGGACATGCATGTATTTTTTCAAGTTAGTGCTTTTATTTTCTTTGGATAAATATCTAGTAATTAATGGATCATATAGTAGTTCCATTTTGAATTGTTCTTTTTCTCCACATCCTCACCAACACTTACTAAATTTAACCATTTTGGTGTTGGCCATTCTCACTGGTGTAAGGTAGTATCTCATTGTGGTTTTGGCTTGGATTTCCTGATGATTAGTGATGTTGAGTACCTTTTCATGTGTCTGTTGGGCATCTGTAGGTCTTCCTTGGAAAAATTCCTATTCGAGTCCTCTGCCCAATTTTAATTAAATTATTATTTTTATTGCTTTTGTATACATATTGAGTTATATGTTATTTATATATTGAGTATTAACCCTTTAATAGATATATGGCTTAAAAGATTCTCTTCCATTTAATAGGTTGTTTTTCATTTTGTTGATGGTTTCCATTGCTGTGCAGAAGCTTTCAGTTTGATGTAATCCCATTTGTTTATTTATTTTTTTTGGTGTCAGATTAAAAAATATTTCCAAGATTGATGTCAAGGAGCTGGCCACTAGGTTTTCATCTAAGAGTTTTATGGATTCAGGTCTTACATCACCAGCTTCAATCCATTTTGATTTATTTTTTTTTGTATATGTAACATAGTGGCCGAGTTTTCCCAGAACCATTTATTGAAGAGACTTGTCTTATCTCCACCTTATTATTTGGTTTCTTTGTTGTAAATACATTGACCATATATGTGTGGAAGTATATCTGACTCTTTACTCTGTTTTATTGACCCATGTGTCTGTTTTTATGTTAATACCACACTGTTTTGATTATTATAGCTTTGTAATACAGTTTGAAATCAGGGAGTGTGATACCTCCAGCTTTGTTTTCTTTCTTATGATTGGTTTCACTCTTCTGGATCTGTGATTCTACATAAATTTTAGAATTTTTTGCTTTATTTCTGTGAAAAAATGACATTGAAAACTTGATAGGGGGTGCCTTGAATCTGTATACTGCTTTCAGTAATATGAACAATTAAACACCATTAATTCTTTTACCCCATGAGCATATGATATCTTTCTATTTATTTGTGTTGCCTTCAATTTCCTTCATTAATGTTTATAGCTTTCTGTGTTTAGATCTTTCATCTCCTTGGTTAAATGCATTGCTAGATACCTTATTCCTTTTGATGCACTTATAAATGGAATTGCATTCTTCATTTTTCTTTCTCATACTTTGCTATTACTGTATAGAAACCATCAATTTTCATGTATTGAATTTTTGTCCTGCATCTCTACTGAATTTGTTTTTTAGTTGTGTCAGTTTTTCGGTGGAGTGTTTCAGGTTTTGTATGTATAATATGTCTTCTGCTAATAGCAACAGTTCACTTTTCCTTTCCCGTTGCAATGTCTTTTTTTTTTTCTTATCTAATTGCTATAGAAAGAACCTCCAGTACTTGTGTTGGATAAAAGTGATAAGAGTAGGCAGCCTTATCTTTTTCCTGATCTTACTGAAAAAGTTTTCATCTTTTCACCATTGATTATGTCAGGTTCGGTCCTTTCCTTGATTATATTGAAGTACACTTCCTCTGTAACCAATTTGCTGAGATTTATTTTTATCATAATGGATGCTGAATTTTTTTCAAATGCTATTTCTCCATCTATTGAAATCATCATAATTTTTATCCCTTGTTAATGGCTGTATCACTTTAATTGATTTGTGGATGTTGAATCAGACTTTGATCCCTAGCATAAATCCCACTTGATCATGGTGTATGATTATTTCAATGTGTTGTTGAATTTTATTTGCTAATATTTTATTGAAGATTTTTGCATTTATATTTACTAGGGATATTACTCTGTAATTTTATTTCCTTATAGTTTTGTTTCTTGTTGTCCGGTTTTGGTATCAGTGTAGTGGTAACCTTATAGAAAGAATTTGGAGCATTTCTCCCTCTTCTATTTTTTTGGAAGAATTTAAATAGGATTAGTGTTAAATCTTCTTTGAATATTTGATAGAATTAATCAGTGAAGGTATCTTGTCCTAGATTTTGTTGGAATATGTTTTATTACTGATTCAATATCCCTACTAGAAATTAGCCAATTAACATTTTCTATTTCTCCATGATGCAGTCTCTAAAGATTGTGTATTTCTAGGAATTTATTCATTTCTTCTTGGTTGCCTAATTTGTCTCTTACTATACTTTATATTTCTGTAGTATCAGTTGTAAATTTCCTCTTTCACTGCTGATTTTAATTAAATCAGCTTTTTAAGTTTTAAGTTTTTTAGAAAGTGTTTGCTTATTTTTGAGAGAGTGCAGAGAGGGAGGGAGGGAGCGAGAGAGGGGGAAAAAGTGAGGATATGAAGCAGGCTCTGCACTGAAAGCAGTGAGCCCAATGTGGGGCTCAAACTCACAAACCATGAGATCATGACCTGAGCCAAAGTTGGATGCTCAACTGACTAAGCCAAGCAAGTGTCCCAAGTCGTCTTTTTTTTTAAAATTCATTATTGAAGCATAGTTGACATATAATGTTATATTAATGTAAAGTGTACAGACATAGTTATGTGACAATTCTATACATTACACAGTGTTCACCACAATTTAAGTATAGCTGCCTTCTATCACCATACAACATTATTAGAATATTATCGACTATATTCCCTATACTGAACTTTTCTTTCCCATAAATTCCATATTTTATAACTGGAAGTTTGTACCTCTTAATCCCCTTCACCTATTTTTAATCATCTCTCCACTCCCTCCATTTTGGCAACCACAAGTTTTTTCTCTGTATTTATTCGTTGTTTCTAGTTTTTGTTTGTTCATTCATATGTTCATTTGTATGTGTTTTAGATTCCACATATAACTGAAATCATATGGAATTTGTCTCTGGCTACTTTCACATAAAATAATACCCATTAGATCTACCCATGTGGTCATAAATATATCATTGCTCTTTATGTCTCAGTAATATTCCTCTGTGTGTGTGTGTGTGTGTGTGTGTGTGTATACACACAGTATAATATAATATACCCCATTTTTATCCATTCATCTATTAATGGACACTTAGGTTGCTTCTACACCTTGGCTATTGTAAATAATTCTGTAATAAATGTGGGAAGGCATATATTTTCTTAGTGTTTTTGTTTTCTTTGGGTAAATACCCAGTAGTGAGATTGTTGGACCATATGGTAGTTCTATTTTTAATGTTTTGAGAAATCTCCATACTCTTTTATAGAGTAGCTGCACCAGTTTGCATTCTCACCAAAAGTTTATGAGGTTTCCTTTTTCTCCACATCCTTAGCAACATCTGTTGTTTCTTGTATTTTTTATTTTAGCCATTCTGACTGGTGAAAGGTGATACATCACTTTTGTTTTGAGTTGCATTTCTATGATTGTTTATATCGAGAATTTTTTCATTTGTATGTTGGCCATCTGTATGTCTTCTTTGAGAGAATGTTACTCAGTCCTCAGCTCATTTTTAAACAGATTATTTATAGTCTTCATGTTGACTTGAATTAGTTATTTATGCATTTAGAAAATGCATTTATGCATTATGTTAATCCTTTATCAGTTATATCATTTGCAAATATCTTCTCCCATGTAGGAGATTGTTTTTTTCATTTTGTTGATGGTTTCCTTTGCTGAGCAAAAATGTTATATTTTGGTGTATTTAGAATAGTTTGTATGTTTGTTTGTTTGTTTGTTTGTTTATTAGAGAGCACTGGCAGAGAAGAGGGTCATTGGGAGAGAGAATCTTAAGCAGGCTCCATGTTTAGCATGGAGCCCTACAAGGACCTCAATCCCATGACCCTGGGATCATGACCTTAGCTGAAATCAAAGTCAGATGCTCAACAAACAACCACACAGGAGCCTCTCTAATAGTTTATTTTTGTTATTCTTTCCTGTGCCTGAGGAGACTTATATAGAAAAATATTGCAAAGACTATTTTTATTCTAGAGATTACTGCCTATTTTTCCTTTTAGAAATTATATGAGGGGGTGCCTCAGTGGCTCAGTCGGTTGAGTGTCCAGTTCTTGATTTCAGCTCAGGTTGTGATACCATGGTTCATGGGATCGAGCCCCAAGTTGGGATTGGCATTGACAGTGTGGAGCCTGCTTGGGATTCTCCCCCTCCCTTTCTCTATGCCCTCTATTACTTGCACTCTCTTTCAAAGTAAATAAAAAAAATTAAAAAAATTTTAAAAATTATATGATTTCAGATCTCATATTTAGGTATTTAATCCATTTCAAAATTATTTTTGTGTATGATGTAATAAAGTGGTCCATTTCATTCTCTTACATTTAGGTGTCAATTTTCCCAACATTCTTTTTAAAGAGGGTCTTTTCCCCATTGCATATTCATGCCTCCTTCATTATAGATTAATTGTAGATTAATTAAACATGTTATTGTAGGTTTATTTCTGAACTCCTTATCATTTTCAATTTATCTATACGTCTATTTTTTTGTCCTAGTACTATTCGATTTTGATGACTATAGCTTTATAGTATAGCTTACAATTTGTAACTGTGATCCCTCTAATTTTGTTCCTTTTCAAGATCCCTTGGATATTTTCAGGTTTTTTGTGATTCCATAAATATTTTAGGGTTATTTGTTCTAGTTCTATGAAAAAATAATTTTAGGTATTGCATCAAATCTGTTGATTGCTTTGTGTAATAAGTACATTTTATCAGTATTATTCTTCTAGTCCATAAGCATGTTCTATCTTTCCATTTATTTCAGTCACCTTCAAGTGTCACCTTCAATTTCCTCAATCAATGTCTTATATTTTACAAAGTATAGGTCTTTAACCCCCTTAGCTAAGCTTATTCCTAGATATTTTATTATTTTTGGTGCAATTGTAAATGGATTATTTTAATTTCTTTTTCTGATTATTCATTATTAGTATATGGAAATGTAACAGACTTCTATATACAATAAAACTTTGGATTGCAAGTAACTTGTATGTAAGTGTTCTGCAAGACAAGCAAACATTTCCAATAAACTTTAAGTTGATAAATGAGTTATGTCCTGCAATATGAGTAGTATGTGATGCTGAACATCACATGATCATAGCTAAACCAATGGTTCTTGAAATTCACTTTGATATGAGAGTACTTTGGATGACAAGCATGTTTCCAGAATGAATTATGCTCACAAAGCAAAGTTTTACTGTACTAATTTTGTATCCTATGCCTTTAGCATATTGATTTATTAGCTTTAATAGTTTTTTAGTGGAGTCTAGTTTTTTTTTTTAAGTTTATTTATTTTAAGAGAGCAAGAGAGACTGTGTGTGGGCAGGGGAGGGACAGAGACAGAGAGAAAGAATCCCAAGCAGGCTCCACACTGTCAGCTCAGAGCTCAACATGGGGCTCAATGAACCATGAGTTCATAGGGCTAACATATAACATATGTTTCTAACATATAATATTATGACATCTCCATATAATGACAGTTTTACTTCTTCCTTGCCAATTTAAATGGGTTTTAATCTTTTTTTTCTTTTCTGACTATGGGGCTAAGACTTCAGTACTATGATAAATAAAAGCAGAATGAACATATTTGTCTTCTTCCTAATCTTAGAGGAAACCTTTTATTGTCATGATTTTTTTAATTCTTTGGGTAAATACCCAGTAGTAAGATTGCTTGGTTTTGGGTAGTTATACTTTTAGCTTTTTGAGGAAACTCCATACTGTTTTCTACAGTGTATGCATCATTTTGTGTTCCTTCCATAGTGCATGAGAGTTCCTTTTTCTCCACATCCTTACCAACACTTGTTATTTCTTGAATTTGTTATTTTAGCCATTCTGACAGGTGTGAGGTGATAACACATTGTGGTTTTGACTTGCATTTCCCTGATAGAAATGCATCTTTTCATGTGTCTGTTGGCCAACTATATATCTCCATTGAGAAATATCTGTTCATGTGTTCTGCCCACTTTTAATTGGATTATTCATTTTTGGAGTGTTGAGATTTATAAGTTCGGCATACACACACACATACACATGGAGACATATAGACTGACCCTTCATCAGATATGCCATTTGCAAATATCTCCTCCAATTCCATAGGTTACCTTTTAGTTTTATAGATTGTATCCTCACTGTGCAAAAACTTTTTTATTTTGATGCAGTCCTAATACTTTATTTTTGCTTTTGTGTCCCTCACCTCAGGAGACCTATGTAGAAAAAGTTGCTACAGTCAGTGTCAAAGAAGTTACTGTGTGTGTTCTCTTCTAGTATTTTTATGGATCTGGTATCACATTTAGGTCTTTAGTCCATTTTGAATTTATTATTGCGCATCGTGTAAGAAAGTGACCCAATTTCTTTCTTTTGCATGTTGCTGTCTAGTTTTCCCAACACCATTTGTTGAAGATACTTTTTCCCATTGGATGTTCTTTCCTGCTTTGTTGAATATTAATTAACTATATAGTTGTGGGTGTATTTCTGGGCTTTCTGTTCTTTTCCATTGACCTGAGTGTCTATTTTGGTGCCAGTGTTACACTTTTCTGATTACTGTAGCTTTGTAATATAACTTAAAGTCTGAAATTGTGATGTCTTTACCTTTGCTTTTCTTTTTCAAGATTGCTTTGACTACTCAGGGATTTTTGTGGTTCCATACAAACTTTAGAATTGTTTATATTTGGGGCGCCTGGGTGGCTCAGGCGGTTGAGTGTCTGACTTTGGCTCACTTCATGATCTCTCAGTTCAAGCACTGCATTGGGCTCTGGGCTGACAGCTCAGAGCCTGGAGACTGCTTCAGATTCTGTGTCTCCCTCCCTTTCTGCCCCTCCCCCACTCATGCTCTGTCTCTCTCTGCCTCTCAAAAATAAACATAATAAAAAATTTTAAAAATAATTGTTTATATTCTAGTTCTGTGAAAAATGCTGTTGACATTTTAACAATTTAACAATAGTTGTTCTTCCAATCCACGAGCATGGAATGTCCTGCCATTTCTTTGTCATCTGCAAATTCTTTCATCAGTGTTGTATAGTTGTCAGAGTATAGATCTTTCACCTCTTTCGTTAGGTCTAATTCTAGGGTGTATATATATATATATATATATATATATATATATATATATATACACACACACACACACACACACACATATACATACATATGTATGTGTGTGTGTGTATATATATATATATTTGGTGCAATTGTAAATGGGATTGTTTTCTTAATTTCTCTTTCTGCTTTATTACTGATGTGTACAAATGCAAAAGATTTCTGTACTCCTCCCCATGTTTTATGTATATATTGTCATATTTTACACCCTATTATTTTTTTTAGCTCCTTGACTGATATTTTGCAAGAATATTCATTTTCACTGGTTTTGTGTTTCCTACCTTCATAGTGTCACTTTTTGTCTTTGCATCCACTCAAAGAGTCCCCTTTAATATTTCTTGGAGGCCTGGTTTAGTGGTCATCAACTTCTTTAGTTTTGTTTGAGTGGGAAATGCTTTATATCTCCTTCTATTCTCAATGATAGCCTTGTTAGATATAGTTTTCTTAGCTACAGATTTTTTGCCTTATATATCATGCCACTCCCTTCTAGTTTGGAAAGTTTCTGCTGAAAAGTCCCCTGGTAGTTTTTATTGTGTTTCCCTTGTAAGTAAGTGTCTTTTTTCATAGTGTTGCTTTTAATTTTTTTCTTTATCACTGTATCTTGCCATTTTTAATTTATGTCTTGGTGTGTATCTGCTTTTGTTGATTTTGTTGGTGGTTCTCTGTCTCTTGGATCTGGATATATGTTTCCCTTACCCAGATTAGAGTAGTCTTCAGCTGTTACCTGTTCAAATAGCTTTTCTTCCCCATTTATTCTCGATTTTTCTGAGGCTCCTATGATGTGAATGTTACTGTGTTTGATGGAGTGCTCAGTTCCCTAAGTTTATTCTCATTTTGCATAACTCCTTTTTCTCTCTTTTATTCATCTTGATTACTTTCCATTACTTTGTCTTCTAGGTCATTAATTCATCCTTTTGCTTCTTCCAGCGTGTTGTTCATTGCATCAAATGTGTTTCTGGTCTCATTTATTGCACTCCTCATCTCTGTTTTTTTTTTCTTTTTTAATCTTTGTGTTAAGCATCTCACTGATGTGTTTCACTCTTGCTTTAAATATTCCATCAGGCATTTTTATTATATATGTTTCATTTAGTTCTCTGTCCATGGCCTTCTCCTGTTCGTTTATTTGGGACATATTTATCTGTCTTCTCATTTAGGTCTCTGTGGTTGTTTCTCTGTGTTATGATATTCAACTACATGTTCTGTTCTTGAGGGTAATTGCCTTATGAAGAAGTGGTCCTATAGTACCCTGCTATGTATTGTCCCCTGTTCCCCAGGGCCTGGCACTTTGGTGAGTGTCTCTAGTGTGTATTGAGTTTGACTTACTATTTTATCCTGGCTGCTTTATCCTTCAGGCCAGTCATCTGCAGAGGCTCTCTCTGCCTATTGTGGGCAATGTTTTGTCCTTCACCTAAATGTGTCATGTTTTAACTAGGTGTGCTTTTGTCTGCTTGTGAAATGAGACTTGTCACCACTTCCACCAGAACTGAATCCCTGCAAAAGTCCCAGGTCAGGAGATGTGCTCTTGGCAGGTATTTGAACCAGTGTTTTGGAGGAGAGAGCCTGATGCAGTGGGACTAAAGAAAGTCCGACAAGGAAGGGTGATTCCACTAGAGCATGGGGGGCAAGGCTTCATGTAAGCAAGTTAGATAGCCACTATCTGTGCTGAGCTGGTTCCCACAGGTGATCCTGAGTTTATGCTAAGCGGTGGGAGAGGATATGGTTAGTGACAGGTTTTTTTTTGTTTCTGGAGGTGTCTTTCTGCGAATGCTGCCTTTATGGGACATGCTCTGAGATGAGCCAATAACCTCTCCATTGTGTGCCTCAGGTGCTCTTCTACTTGCTGTTTCTATGCTGTATGTCTGTGGGATGTTCACCCTAACTTCTCTCCAATGGAAGCTTCAATGCCTTCAGGCTCTCCCCAAGCCAAACCCACTGACCTTTAAAATTCCAGACTTTAAGCCCCACTGGTTGCAAGAACTCATGAAATTTGGCCTCTCTAGTTTTCCAAGCCAATTGCTATCCACAGCTGCCAAGATCTGTTTCACTCCCAAACCACATCTTTGCACTTCCCACTTTCTTTAATTTGGTCTCTTCTCTACTTTTAGTTGCAGAGTTTGTTCTGCCAGTCTTGAAGTTGATTTCTGGGGTATTTGGGATGCTTTTATAGTTATCTAGTTGTATTCATGGTATGAGGTGAGCCTAGAGTCCTCCTACCCACCGTCTTCCCTTCTGTGTCTCAATGTACTTTCTGATTTTCTTTTTGATTTCTTGGTTGACCAAGTAACATTGTTTAGTGACATGTTATTTAACCCCCATATATTTTTGTTCTTTCCAATTTTTTCCTAGTTTCACAGTGTTGCTGTCAAAAAAAGGATGCATGGTATGACTTCAATATTTTTAAATTTGTTTAGACTTGTTTTGTAATCTAATATGTAATTTATCCTGAAGAATGTCCCATACGTATTTGAAAAGAATGCAGTGTTCTGCTCTTTTAAGTTGGAATCTTCTGGATAGATCTGTTAGATCCATCTGGCCCAATGTGTGATACAAAGCCACAGTTTTCTTGTTGATTTTCTGTTTTAATAATCTGCTGATGTAAGTGGGGTATTAAAGTCCCCTACTTTTATTGTATTAATATTGATTATTAATGTTTGTTGTTAGCTGCTCTCTGTATTTGGGTGCTCCCATATTAAGTGCATATTTATAATTGTTGTATCTTCTTGTTGGATTTTTCTTTTCAAGTAGTACCCACCTTTGTCTCTTGTTACAGTCTTTATTTGATTTTAAAGTTTATTTTGTCTGATATAAATATTGCTATTCTGGCTTTTTTTTTCACTTTCATTTGCATGATAATTTGTTTTCCATCCCTTTAATTCCGATTTGCATGTGTCTTTAGTTCTCAGGTGAGTCTCTTGTAAGCAGCACATAGATGGGACTTGATTTTTTTTTACATATACATTCTGTTACCCTATGTCTTTTGATTGAAGTGTTTAGTCCATTTACATTCAAAGTACTTATTGATAGGTATGTACTTATTACCATTTTGTTACTTGTTTAACTTTTTTTTTTGTAGTTCTCTGTTCCTTTCTCTCTTCTCTCATGGTTTTCTGGCTTTCTTTAGATATATTTCTTTCCTTTTTCTTCATTTGTGGTGTAGCACTATTTTTTTTTTTTACTTATTTTTGGTTACCATTAGGTTTATATGTTGCATCTTATTTCTGTATGAAGTAGATGGATGCTTAAGTTTGATCTTTACTACCCCCCCACCACATATTATGTATATGGGCATACTTTACATCAATTTATTTTGTGAATCCCTTGACTGATTTATATATATATATGTAATTTACTGTTACTCTGCATCCTACTTTTCTTACTTCTGCTTATATTCTTTCCTTTCCACTCAAAGAGTCCCCTTTAACATTTATGGTGAAGCTGGTTTAGTGGTCATGAATTCCTTTAACTTTAGGAAACTGTTTACCTCTCCTTCTATTCTCAATGATACTCTTGCTGGATAGAATATTCTTGGCTGCAAGTTTTGTTTTGTTTTGTTTCTTTTGGAACTTTGAATATATCATTCCACTCCCTTCTGGCCTGCAAAATTTTTGCTTAAAAATCAGCTGATAATCTTATGGAATTTACCTTGTATGTAACTGTTTTATTCTTCCTTATTTTAAAATTTTCTCTTTACTTTTGCCATTTTCATTACTATGCATCTTGGTGTGAATCTTCTTGGGTTGACATTGTGGGGGTCTCTCTGACTTCTGGATCTAGATTTCTGTTTATTTTCCCAGATTTGGAATACTTTCAGCCATTATTTCTTCTTCTTTTTTTTTTTAACTTTTTAAATGTTTATTTTTGAGAGAGCTAGACAGAGACAGAGCACATGTGAGCAGGGAAGGGGGAGAGAGAGAGAGAGAGAGAAAGAGAGAGAGAGAGAGAATGAATGAATGAATATGAATCTAAAACAGGCTCCAGGCTCTGAGATGTCAACACAGAGCCCATTGTGGGGCTAGAACCCATGAACCATGAGATCATTACCTGAACTGAAGTTAGTTGCTCAACCATCTGAGCCACCCAGGTGCTCCAGCCATTGTTTCTTTACATAAATTTTCTGCCCCATTTTATTTTTCTCTCTTCTCCTTCTAGGATCCCAATAATGCAAATGTTCTTACACTTTATGGTGTTGCTAAGTTCTCTTAGTCTATTTTCATTTATTATTGTTATTTTTTCTCTCTCATGTTCAGTTTGATTGTTTTATATTACTGTGTCTCCAACTCACTGATCTATTCTTCTGCTTCCTCTAGTCTACTATTTATTCTATGTATTTTTAATTTTAATTATTGAATTATTCATCTCTTGACTCTTTCTAATGTTTTCTAGCTCTTTGTTGAGGATGCCATTGAAGTACTCCACTCTTTCTTCAAGTAGAGTGAGTATCTTTCAATATTACTTTAAATTCTTTATCAGGCATATTACTTAACTCTGTTTCATTTAGCTCTCCTCATTCTAACTCTCTATTTCTATGTATTAGGAAAGTCAACTATATCTATTGCTCTTGAAAGTAGTGGCCTTATGAAGAAGAGGTCTTGTAGTAATCTTGCAGGCCACCCGGTGCCAGCAATATCCATGCCAGTTGGCTGTGGGACCTGTAGCCCTGGGAAAAATTCTGCAGAGCCTGGCTGGGTTAAAGGGGGTTGATCCAGAGAAGTGTGTGGTGGCATGGTGTACTGCTAGCAAGCCAGGTTGAGAGTATAGTGTTGTGATGGTTCCCACAGGTGTGTGTGTACCTAGGTTGGAGGCCAGGAGAGGAAAATGGCATCCACCAGTTCTTTTGTCCCTAGAGAAATCTTCCAAAGGCTCTTGCCCCTCCAGCACATGTTCTGGAATTAGTAAATAAATCTATTTCCTATACATCCCAATTATTTTTAAAACTGCTTCTTCTGTGCTATATCTCAGTGGGGCTTTTTGGTATGCTCTTTAGGGGTGGGGACTCTGCCCTTCTGGCTCCCATGGGGCAGAGCCTACTGATTTTTAAAGTTACAGGTGTTAAGCCCCACTGATTGTTAGACCACTGTTATTTTCAAAGCCAAATGTTATGAGGATTCATCTTCCCTATTCAGGTCCCCATGCCTGGGATTCCTAGTGTGGAGATCTGCATCTATTCCCTCTCTGTGCCCACAAAGTCCCTCCTTTTTGGGGGAAAGACTTGTGGGTCCTTTTGGCTCCTGACCATGTCTCTACCCTTCATACCCTCTTTGATGTGACCTCTCCTCTTCTCTACATTTATTGGTAGAGAGTCTGTTCTGCCAGTGTTCAGGTTGTTTTCTGAATTATTTACACTGATGTGGGTGTTATCTAGTTGTTTCCATAAGACAAAGTGAGCTTAGGATCCTTCTAGTCTCCCATCTTCCCTGGAAGTTGACCTATCCTCATTTTTTAATTAATGTTTTTCTTTTTGCTCTTCAGCTTGGGTGCTTTCCATTAGGCTGCCTTCCAGATTGCTGATCTGTTCTCTTGAATCCTCTAACCTTCTGATTCCCTCTAGTGTACTTTTCATTTCAGCTATTACATATTTTTTTAATTCTGATTGGTTATTTTTAAAATTTTCTCTTTGTTGAAGTTCTCACTGAATTCATTCACTTTTCACCCAAGTCCTTGAGCAGCTTTATGACCATTACTTTGACCTGTTTATCAGGTAGATTGCTTATCTCCATTTTGTTTCATTCTCTTTCTGATGTTTTGTCTTATTCTTTTGTTTAGAGGATATATCTCTGTCTCCTCGATGTGTTTGAATTACTTTTTTTTTTCTATGAATTAGGCTGAACAGCTACTTCTCATCTTGATGGAGTGACCTTTGTAGGAACATCCCTCAGTAGACTTTCTGGTGTGACTAGTGGTTTTAGTTGGCTGGCTAGAACAATTGTAGTTATTGATTGGGGGTCCTGGGTCACTCTGTGGTGGGGCAGCCCTCTTGAGCCAGCTGGAGCTGAAGCAGTTGTGGGTTGGTAAGGCCCAGATGCTCCATACAGATGGTAGCCTAGCAGGACAGCTGGAGCTGAAGAGGACACAAGCTGTGAGGTTCCAGGGCACTGCATGCAGGGAGCACCCTATGGGGATAGCTAGCACTGAAGTGGGAATGGCCCAAGGATTCTTGTTTTTTTCTGTGCAGGTAGGGTAAAAGTAGCTAAGGCAGGCATAAACCAGGATGTCTTAGGGTGCTATGTATGGGTTTGAACTAGGTAGGACAGCTAGAGCTGAAGTGTGTGTAGGTATGGGGTGTTCCATAAGGCTATGTGCCTCTGTCACCTTGGCAAGGTGGAATGCACTATAATGCTTGCTGTCCAGCAATATACCAATGCATACTACACTGGGACCACCTTGGCGGTATACCTGCAATTTAGATGGGTCAGAATCAGGTGGCCACCTTAGGGGAATAAATGGATCTTGTGTGGGCTGCGGGTTTTAGGGCTGAGGCAATAGGTCAGCTAGGGGTACTGGACTCTGCTTAAGTCTGTGCTATCAAGGTGCAGGTGGGACATAAACAGTGGTACTTGCCCCTCCAGCCCTCAAGAGTTCCAGCAGTTCCCTGGTCATTTACAGATGCTCTAGGGCTGGTTTCTTTGTATTCTAGTTGAAAAACTATGGCTTTAAAAAAATGCCCTACAGTAGATAAATCTTCTCCCAGCCCCTCAGTACTACCTCTGATACCTACAGTAAACAGTATGTGATTGGGGTTTCTGTCATTACTGTTTCTGTCTCTCCTGCCATTTTCTATGTGGTCTCCTAATTCTCTGCTCTGTTCAGTCAGATCTCAGTTTTTCTTCAGAAGTCTTCCTACATTAGTATCTTAGACCCTCTTTCTATTAAGTCCTCTCTTTTTATCTTGGTGAGCCTAGCTAAAGGTTTGTCAGTTTTGTTCGTCTTTTTAAAGAACCACATCTTAGTTTCACTGATCTTTTCTATTGTCTTTTTAGTGTCTATTTCATTTATTTCTGGTCTGATCTTCTAGCTTCTACTAACTTTAGGCTTCATTTGTTCTTTTTTTTTTTTTTTTTCTAGTTCCTTGATGGATACTCTTAGGTGGGTTTTTTTGTTTTTTGGATTTTTTTTTGATAATTTTTGTTTCTTGAGGTGGGGATTTATCACTATAAACTTCCTTCTTAGAACTGCTTTTGCTGAATTCCATGTTTTGGTACATTGTATTTGCATTTTCATTTTTCTTAAGGTATTGTTTATCTCTTTTTTAAAATTTATTTTTTCTTGTTTGAACCATTGGTTGTTCAATAACACATTTAATCTCTACATATTTGTAAATGTCTACTTTTCTACATAATTTATTTATAGTTTTATTACACTATAATAATATTGAAAAGATATTGATATGATTTTAGTCTTCCTAAATTTATTAAGACTTATTTTGAGGCCTAACATATAATCTATCCTGGAGAACATTCCAATTACAATTGAGAAGAATGTATATTTTGTTCCTTTGGATAGAATATTCTGTATATATCTATTAAGTCCACATGCATATATCTGTAAGTGTCATCTAAATCCAACATTTCCTATTTTCTGTCTGGATGATCTATTGATGAGAGTGGGGTATTAAAGTTTACTACTATTGCATTGCTGTTAATTTTTCATTTTATGTCTGTTAATATTTGCTAAATATTGCTAAATACTTATGTATTCAGGTACACCTATGTTAGGTGCATAATTATTTACAAATATTATATCTTTTTTACATTAATATTTAGCTTTTTATTATACAAAAATAGAAAAGGAAAACTACATTCATTGAGAACACATTTTAACCTGAATTCCTCCTTAATCCTAAGAATTTGCAATTTCACCTGTAGGGATTTCATCTTCATCCAGCGACATAGTCATGAAGAGTTATATGTAGGTTTAGAAAAAAAATTATTGGAGATAATGTAGTTCTAAATAACAAGAACACAGTCATCTAGTGGTTCTTGTTTTTCCAGGTTGTCTTCTTTGACTTGGTGATTCTATTTTCCATGATATTTTGTAAGGAAAATAAAATTTTGTTGACTAAAAGGTTTGTGGAAGTCCAAGCAAGTGCTAATATTTTCTTATCAGAGATTAAATCACAAAAATGGCAATGTAGGAAACCCCACTGTGCATCCCCCTAAAAAGGTCAACAATTAAACAACTATCCACGCGCAAAAAAAATCACCTTTGAGAGATCTTGAATCCACTTAAGAAACTTCAACATAATGAAACAAAAAACCTGAGAATAACTGCATAAGCAGAGAAGAAAGACAGCTTCATTTTGTCTGCATCATCTCATCCCCAAGCCAGCATTTCTCAATGCCAACTAGAAGGAAGTTCACTTACCAGGAAAGGAAAATCTGAGTGGCCAAAGCCTTTTGTGGCACTATGGGAAGGTCCTGCTTTGGTTTCACCTCACCCAAAACAACAAAACTGAGATGTGTAGAAGCAGCTAGGAAAAAGGGGAAAAAATCAGGGGCTATCAATAGCATCCATGCAACAGAAGGAATTGAAATTACCAGTGACCTGCTCTGTAGATGAACCCAGCAGAATTTGCCAGTGAATAGACTAAAGACAAATACAGCTGCCACAGACCCCTGTTGATTTCACCAACTTTCCTCTCCCATGTATTTATAGTCCCTGACAGTTACCTCAAGTCTCAACACTTGTGTGAATGCAAGGCCCCAACCTAGACCTCTGTGACATCCCTCACCTCTATGTGTGCATTCAAGTCTAGCCTCTGCAGCTTACATTTGCCTGCTGCTAGCTCGACATAGTCACTGTTCTCCAATGAAGTGTGCAAACTCGGGAGGCACACTTGTCAGCCAGGGCCACCAAAGTTCTTGTGGGTCTGGGTCAGGCCATTTTACAGCTGCGGGGCCAAGGCCCAACCCCCATCACCAGGCTTCATGGCTGTGTCACCCCTCCTGGGGAGATGGTGCAGCCACAAACAAGCACACCAACAACCAGGGACCACACGGATGCCAGTGAGCCAATAGCCCTAGCCCTTGCTGCTTATTCTGGCCCTAACCACTAAAGTGTGTCTGTCTGCAATTGACCCCTACCACTAATAAGCACCTGCAGCTGGCCCCTGTAATCAAGTCTGTGCGCACCACTGGGTCCAGACACTACCGCTGCCTGTCTTGGTCCCATGTTACTAGACATGGAAGTGCTGCTAAGGACCCCAACAGCCTTTGAAGCCACTTCAGACACCTGCAGAACTCACCAAGAACCACAGGTTATTTGGTACTGTGGACTGCAGTAGTCTGATCCAGGGACGTCATGTTTTCCTGAAACTGTTTCTGCCACACGCCTCCACACTTGGTGCCCTGTACCAGGGTCACAGTATGCTCTGGCAAGCTCCAACCTTCAAATTAAGATTTCCCTTGCTAAAGACAGTACACAAAGTCTGCAAGAGGTCTGTTGCTTGAAATGTACAAACATCTATGCAAGGCTACAGATATGAAGAATCAGAGAAAAGTTACTCCAACAAAGGAAAACTATTAACTTCCGGTAACTATTCCTATAGAAATGGAAATCCAAATGTTGCCTTAAAAGACTTCAAAATAATTGTACTGAAGATGTTCAGAGGGCCATATAAGAATACAAATAAACAATTTAGCCATATAAAAGAACAGTACAGGAACGGAAGGAGAAGTTCAATGCAGAAAAGGAAACCACACAAGAACCAAACAAAAGCTTTGGAGCAGATGTACATGATGCCTGAATTGAAGAAAACAGTAGAAAGCTTCAAAGGCAGACTTGACCACGATTAAGAAAGAATAAAGTAGGAGACCTTTCAACTGCAATTAATGAGAAGAACAAGGAGAAAAATAATGAAAAATAAATAAATAAAGCCTGCATGACTTATGAAGCACCATTAAGAAAAACAATGTATTTTTGGGCGCCTGGGTGGCTCAGTTGGTTAAGCATCCGACTTTGGCTCAGGTCATGATCTCACTGTCTGTGAGTTCGAGCTCCACGTCAGGCTCTGTGCTGACCGCTCAGAGCCTGGAACCTGTTTCAGATTCTGTGTCTCCCTCTCTCTCTGCCTCTCCCTTGTTCATGCTCTGTCTCTCTCTGTCTCAAAAATAAATAATAAAAAACGTTAAAAAAATTAAAAAAAAATAAAAATTTAAAAATTTAAAAAAAGAAAAAAATAAAAAGAAAAACAATGTATGTAATGTTGGTGTCCCAGAAGGGAAAGAGAGGGAGAATGTTTAGAGTGCTTATTTAAAAGAAAGAATAGCTGAAAACTTTCAAATATGGGGAGAGACTTGGACATCCAAGTTCATGAAGCTAATACATGACAACAAACTTTTAATCCAAACAATTTCAACAATATTATAAATAAAAATGTTTAAAATCAAAGAGAATTTTCAAAGCAGTAAGAGAAAATAAAATAATTTTCTCATACTTAAGGAAGTCTCTCATAAGAAAATTAGCAAATTTTTCAGCAGAAATCTTGAAGACCAAGAGAAAGTGGGATGATATAATTGAGGTACTAAAAACAGACAAATAACCCAAAACCCTGCCAACCGGTAAAGTTTTTTCTACAGAAATGGAGAGGTAAATACGTTCCCTAACAAACAAAACTCATCACCACTATATCTGCCTTAAAGAAATAAATGCATACCTCAGAGATATTGTGGGTTCAGTTCCAGAGCACTGGGTAAAACATACATTTTGATAAAACAAGTTAATGAATATTTTAGTATTCCAGTACATACAAAAGTACTCTTGTCACATACTGTATTTAATGTAACTGGCAATAAGGCATCAAAGGAAAGGGTCTATATCAGCAGGTAGCCTGACCTAGAATGAAATAAAGCATTCCTAAGCTTACTCGTGTATGGAAAAGCAAAGGACTGTCCATAGGTGCTTTGAAGTGACAAAAAAAAAAAAAAAATACACTAGTGCCAGTTGTGGCACCTTCCAACCTTCTGAAAAATCACAGATTTCTTCCAAACACCACCACCTGGGACTGAGTATCCAAGCATGGGAGACATCACCCACAATCTTGCAGCAAGAGAGTGAGAAAGAGAGAGAGAGAGAGAGAGAGAGAGAGAAGAACCATTGGCTCAGTTGTGATCATGAGATGTTCAGTGTCATGTACTACTCATATTGCAAGACATCACAATTTATCAAGTTAAAATTTATTAGCAGTGTTTTCTCATCTTGTATGCACTCACAGAACAAGTTACTTGCCATCCAAGGTTTTACTGTACATTAAAATGATCATTCACTAAAATCAATTGGGTTTTATTCCTGATGTTCAAGGGTGGTTCAACATATGCAAATGAATAAATGCAATATACTACATTAATAGAATGCAATAAAAATTATGTGATCTTCTCAAGAGTTGCAGAAAAAGCAATTGACAAATACATTATTTCACGTTTAAACCTTTAATAAAATGGATAGAGGAGGAACATATCTCAACAAAATAAAGATCATATATTAACAAAGCAGGTAACATTATACTAAATCATGAAAAATTGAAAGGAACAAGACAAGGATGTCGAGTCCCACCACTCTTCTTTAACATACTATGAGAGGTCTGAGTTAGAGCAATTAGGCAAGATAAAAAAAATGCACCCAAATCAAAAAAGAGTTAAAATTGTTATTTTCACATGATTGATGTGATTTTATATATGAAAACGCTAACCTCAACCAAAAAGCTGTTGGAACTGATTCATGAAATTGATAAATTTCAGGATATAAAATCAATATATAGAAATCACTTGTGTTTGTATACAATAACAATAAAACATCTGAAAAAGTCCCAGTGTGAATAAAATAAAATAACATAAAATAAAATAAAAACTCAGGAATAAGTTTAATCAAGGAAATGATCTGTACAATAAAAAGTACAAGACTTTGAAACAGAAGAAAACTCAAGCAAATTGAAAGATATCCCATGTTCATGAATCAGAATAACTAATATTTTTGAATATTCATACTACCTAAAGCCACCTATAAATTAAATATCAAAATTCTAATTGCATTCTTCACAGAAATAGCAAAAACAATCATAAAATTCGTAGAGAATCACAAAAAAATTCTTAACAGCCAAAGCAAACATGAAAAAAAGTCAGAAGGATCATGGTTTCCGTTTCCAAACTATTTTACAAGCTATAGTGATTAAAATAATATGGTACTTCTACAGAAACAGAGACAAATGGAACAGATTAGAGAGCCCAGAAATAATCCCCCACATTTGTGGACAAGTAATACTTGATAAGAGAGCCAAGAACTCTCAATGGGGAAAGGATAGCTTCTTCAACAAATGGTGTTGGGAAAATTGGAAAACTACCAAAAAAAAAAAAAAATTGGACCTCTATATTCAATCATGCACAAAAATTAACTCAAAATGGATTAAAAACCCTACACATAAGATATGATACTGTAGAACTCCTAGGGGAAAAAATAGGAAAAAATTTCCTTGACATTGGTTTTGGGCATGATGTTTTTAAGATATGATACCAAAAGCTCAAATAACAGAAGCAAAATTAATACATGGGACTGCATTAAACCAAAAAGCTTCTGCACAGAAAAAGAAACCATTTACAAAAATGAAAATGGAACCTATGTGATGGGAAAAATATTTGAAAACCACATATGAGATAAGTAATATTCAAAATGCATAAAGAATTTAATAACATAATAATAAATACGACTAAAAAATTAGAACTAAATAGACATTTTCCCAAAGACATTTATATGACCAATGGGTACATGAAAAGATAATTAACATAATCATCAGGAAAATGCAAATACAAACCACAATGAGATATTGCCTCATATCTGTTAGAATAGTTATCATCTAGAAGACAGGAGAAAACATACATTGGCAAGGAAGTGGAGGAAATGGAACCATTGTGCACTGTTGGCAGAAATGCAACAGTGGTTTAGGCACTATGGAAAGAGTTTAGAGGTTTCTCAAAAGAATTAAAAATAAAACTACCATATGATTCATAATTACAGTCCTAGGTATATATATCCAAAGAAAATGAAAACACATCCAAGAAAATACATGCACTTTCATGTTTATTGCAACATTATAATACCTAAGATGTAGAAACAAAGTGTCAAGGCATGAAGGCATAAAGAAGACATCATGTGTGTATATATACCCAGTGAAATATTATTCAGCCATGAGTAAGAAGAAAATCCTGCTTTTTGTTACAATACAGAGGGATCTTGAAGGCATTATGCTAAGTGAGATAAGTCAAAGAGAATGTGGTATGATACCACTTGTATGTAGAATGCTAAAAAAGCCAAACTCAATAAAAGAGAGTAGAACGGTAGTTGCCAAGGGCTGAGGTTTCAGGGAAATACGGAGTTGTTTCAGAGTACAAATTGCAACCAGTAGGTAAATAAATAATGCAGAAGTCATGCACAGCATAGTGACCATAGAAAATAATATAAAATAATATTGCATTATAGAGTTCAAACTTGCTGAAACTAAACGTTCCCTCTTTATTCAAGCATAATTAACATGCAGTATTATGTTTCAGGTGTACACTTGATCCGCTTTAATTTACCTCTCTACCCACCCACCTCCTTTCTGGCAACCACCTAATTGTTCTCTGTATTTGAGTCTGTTTTTATGTTGTTATTGCTGTTGTTTCTTTCTTCCTTTGTTTTATTCCTAAATTCCACATGAGTAAAACCATATGGTTTTTGTCTTTCTCTGATTGATTTATTTCAGTTAGCTTTATAACATGTAGGTCCTCCATGTTGCAAATGGCAAGGTCTCATCATTTTTTGTGGCTGAGTAGTATCCAATTGTATATACATACTACATCTTGTTTATACATTTTATCTATGAACAGACATTGGGGTTACTTCCACATCTTAGCTATAGTAAATAATGCTACAAAAATATAAGGGTGCATACACCTTCTCAAACTCGTGTATTCATATTCCAGTTGTAAAATTTCTGGATCAAATACCCTTTAGGGAACTACTGTATCATAGTTCTATTTTTAATTTTTGATGAAATTCCACACTGTTTTCCACAGTGGCTATACAAATTTGCATTCCCACAAACAGTGCACAAGCATTCCTTTTTCTTCATATCCTCGGCAAAATTTATTATTTCTTGTCTTTTTGATTGTACTTATCCTGACCGGTGTAAAGTGATAGCTTAATGTGCTTTTTAATTGCATTTTCCTGATGATTAGTGATATTGCCCAATCTTTCATGTGTCTGTTGGTCATTAGCATATTTTCCTTGGAAAACAATGTCTATTTGTTCCCCTGTCCATTTTTAGTTGGATTATTTTAGGGGCATTGAGTTATAGAAGACTATATATTTTATAAGTTAGCCCCTTATTAAGTATATAATTTGCAAATATCTTCTTCCATTCAGTGTGTTTCCTTGTCATTTTATTGATGGTTTCCTTCATTGTGCAAAAGATTTTTTGTTTTGGTGTACTCCAAATAGTTTAATTGCATTTTTCTCTTCCTGGAGGAGAACTACTGAGAAAAATGTTTCTATGGCTAATGTCAAATAAATTATAACCTCTAGGCATTTGGGGATTTCTAGGAGTTTTATGGAATTAGATCTCACATAAATTTAGGTATTTAATCTCTTTTGAGTTAATTTTTGCCTATGATGTTAGAAAGTAAATGGTCCAATTTCATTCTTTTGCATGAAGCTGCATAGTTTTCTCAGCACTATTTTTCTTTTCACTATTACTTTGCCTCCTTTTTCATACATTAATTGACCATATAAGTGTTATATTTCTGAGCTCTCTCTTATTGTTCCAGTGATCTGTGTGTCTATTTTTGGCCAACACCATACTGTTTTGATTACTATAGCCTGGTAGTATATTTTGAAATGTGGGGTTGTGATATCTCCTGCTTTGTTATTTTTCAAGATTTATTTGGCTCTTCAGGGTCTTTTGTGTTCCCATACAGCTTTTAGTATTGTTTGTTCTAGTTGTGTGTATAATGTTGTTAATATTTTTGTAGAGATTGAATTAAATATGTAGATTGGTTTGGGTAGTATGGACATTTTAACATTTGTTCTCCCAAACCATGAGCATGGGATATCTTTCCATTTATTTGTGTCATCTTTAATTTCTTGCCTCAATGTTTAATAGTGTTCAGAGTAAAGGAATTCACCTCTTTGGTTGATTTCATTTTTAAAAATATATTTTGGAAAATATTTTTAATCAGATGACATAAGAACCATGTATAATAAGCATGTAAAATATGGAAAGGAAAGTT
The DNA here is from genome assembly GCF_027475565.1 of Acinonyx jubatus. Lineage (NCBI taxonomy): Eukaryota > Metazoa > Chordata > Mammalia > Carnivora > Felidae > Acinonyx > Acinonyx jubatus. The sequence goes on along the minus strand of NC_069385.1, from coordinate 89,060,563 downwards.
TATTATTGGGTCCCTCAAATTTGACTTCTACTGTGACTATCTCTAGAATATGCCCCACCTGAAATATTATAGTCTTTTTATAACTTCCTTATTTATGGAAATATTTTTTAACATTTGAAATTTTTATATTAATAGTGAAGTATCTATGAGTGCATTGAACTTCTTGGAGAAAGGGACCATGTAAATGCAAAGTATCACTATTATTACTCTGCAATAAATTCTACTCCTGAAATCAAAAATACATTATATGTTAACTAACTAGAATTTATATAAAAACCAGAAGAAATAGTAAAATTAAAAAAAGGGAACATGACAGATTTCTTTAATAATTATTTATCTTTTGTACTTGATACAACTTTGAAGGTATTGAGCAAAAATAGCACCTTGCAAGGATAGTAAGATGGCAATTACTTTTAATTACTCCCCACCTCTCTCCCTCAGTTCTAGTAGTGGAGTCATCATGATTTTAGACATATAATAGCATGTCATCTGCAAATAGTGAAAGTTTTACTTCTTCCTTACCAATTTAGATGCCTTTTATTTCTTTCTGTTTTCTGATTGCTTCAGATAGGACTTCAGTACTAAGTTGAATAAAAGTGGAAAGAGTAGACCTCTTAGGTCTGTTTCTGACCTCAGAGGGAAAGCTGTTTTTCACCATTGAATATGATGTCAGCTGTGTGTTCTTCATATCTGGCATTTATTGTGTTGAGGTATGTTCCCTGTAAACATATTTTGTTGAGAGTTTTATCATAAAAGGATGTACTGTGTCAAATGATGTTTTTTTAATGATCATACGATTTTTATACTTTCTCCTGTTAATGTGATGTATCATGTTGATTGATTTGTGAATATTAAACCATCCTTGTATCCCTGGAATATCTTACTTGATCATGGTGAATTATTTTTTTGAATGTATTATGAGATTTGCTTTGCTAAAATTTAATTGAGGCTTTTTGCATCTGTGTTCATCAAAGATAATGAAAAAAAAAAACACATTGACCTGTAACTAATTCTTCCTTCCTTCCTTCCTTCCTTCCTTCCTTCCTTCCTTCCTTCCTTCCTTCTTTCTTTTTCTTTCTTTTTCTTTCTTTCACAATGTCTCTATGTAGTTTTGTCATCAGGGTAATACTGGTCACATCAAATGGATTTGGAAGCTTTCCTTCCTCTTCTATGTTTTGGAATAGTTTAAGAAGAATAGGTATTAACTCCTCTTTAACACTTCATAGAATTTTCCTGTGAAGGTATCTGTTCCTGGACTTTGTTTATTGGGGTTTTTGTTTGTTTGTTTGTTTTTGATTACTGATTCAACTTCTTTGCTAGTAATTTGCCTATTCAAATTTTTTCTTTTTTTTTAAATTTCTGTATATTTTTTGAGAGAGAGAGAGAGAGAGCACACGAGTGGAACAGGGACAGAGAGGGAGAGAGAGAATTCCAAGCAGGTTCTGCCCTCCACACCCCCATGTGAGGATTGAACTCATGAACCATGGGATCATGACCTGAGCTGAAGTTGGACACTTAACCGACTGAGCCACCTGGGCACCCCTATTCAAATTTTCTGTATTTTCTTGATTCAATTTTAGAAGGTTGTATGTTTTTAGTAATGTATCTCTTTCTTCTAGGTTGTCCAATTTGTTGGTATATAATTTTTCACAGTATTCTCTTACAGTTTTTTACATTTCCAAGTTATCATTTGTTATTTCTCCTTCACTCCAGATTTTATTCATTTGAATCCTCTCTATTTTTTTTTCTGGATTAGACGGGCTAAAGTTTGTATGATATCATTTTCATGTGTCTCCGTGTATTTTTTTAATTTCATCATTGATTTAGTGCTTAACAATTTATTGTTTGGTAATATTTATTTAGCCTCCATGTATCTTTCCAGATTTTTTCATGTGTTTGATTTCTATTTTTCTACCATTGTGGTCAGAAAGGAAGATACATGATATGATTTCAATCTTTTTGAAGATTGAGACATTTTTCTTCTTTAATATAAGTGGGGTATTTAAGTCCCCTACTATTATTGCATTACCATCTGTTTCTCCTTTTAGTATATTAAAGAATTCTCCCATGTTAGGTATACAGATATTTACAATTGTTATAGCCTCTTGTTGGATCATTCCCTTTATCATTATGAAGTATCCTTTATTGCCACTTGTTACAGTCTTTGTTTTAATGCCTGTTTTTCCTGATATTGGTATTGCTACCCCAGCTTTATTTTCACTTCTGTTTGCATGGTAAATGTTTCTCCATCCCTTCATTTTCAATGTGCATATGTATTTAAGCCTGAAGTGAGTCTCTTGTAGGCATAATATACATGGGTCTAGCTTTTCTTTACCCATTCAGTCACCCTATGCCTTTTGGTTGGTGCATTTAGTCCATCTGCATTAAAGTAATTAGTGATGGGTATGTACTTACTGCCATTTTCTTTCTTGTTCTATGGTTATTTTTGTAGTTCTTTTCTGCTCCTTTCTTTTTCTCGTGCTCTTTTTCCTTGTAGTTTGATGCCTTTCTTAGAGTTATACCTGCGTTCTTTTCTCTTCATTTTCTGTATATCTATTACTGGTATTTGATTTGTGGTTACCATTAGGTTCATATAAAATATCTTATGAATATAGCAGTCTATATTAAATTGATGGTTGCTTAAGTTTGAACCCATTCTTAAAGCACTACATTTTTACACTCCCATGTTTTATATATGTGGTATCATACTTTTCATCCTTTTGTTTTATAAATCCTTTGATTTATATAGACATAACTGATTTTTATTTTTTTAAATGTAACCTCTATACTGGTTTTCTAAATGATTAATCTACTTTTATTATGTTTTAATTTACCTGTGAAATATTTTTCCTTTCATAATTTTCTTACTCCTGATTAGGGCCTTTTATTTCTACTCAAAAAATTCCCTTTAATGTTTCTTATGAGGTTAGTTTATTCATGGTAAACCTTTGTTTGGGAAATTCTTTATCTCTTCTATTCTGAATGATAATCCTGCTGGGTAGAGTATTCCTGGTCCAGGTTTTATTTTCCTTTCAGTACTTTGAATATATCCTGTCATTCCCTTCTGGCCTGCACAGTTTCTGCTAAAAAATCAACTAATAGCTTTATAATGTTTCCCTTGAATATAACCATTTTCTTTTCTCTTGCTGCTAAAATTCTCTCTTTATCTCTACTTTTGCCATTTCAATTAATGCATCTTGTAGTGAATCTCTTTGGTTTAATTTGCTGGGGGGACAGAGTGGGGGGAGCAGGGAATAACTGTGGTTTTCAAAGCCAAATGTTAATGGAGACTCCTCTTCCCAATGCAGGTTCCCTGTGTCTTTGGTTCCTGGGATGTTGTCTGCTCCTCTCTCTTCTCCATGCTTATGGTGGTCTTCTGGTTTATGGTTAGTCTTGCCAAGGGTTTGGTTCCCAGTCAGGTCTTTGCCTCTTCAACACTTTTGGATGTGGTCTCCTCTTTATGAGTCACTATGGAAAATGTCCTGTCAGTCTTCAGGTCATTTTCTAGTTAGTTGCACTGATGTGTCTGTTATCTCGTTCTTTCAGTGGAACTAGGTGAGCTCCTACTCCACCAATGTCCCAGAACTCTCAGTAATTGTTCTCAACAGAAAAAAGAAATGATACTTATGGGACCTGACATAGGTGGTAGCTAATGCTGCAGTGGTAACCATATTGTGATATATAAAAGTGTCCAATCAATAATTGTACACTAAGACTTATACAATATTGTATATAAATCATATCTCAATAAAAAATAAATTTTAAAAAATGAATAAAACAATATACAATAGATAATAAGATTTATGTTATCTTTATATGTGACTGTAAGAGCTTCTAAAGAAAAATTTTATAACACTTATTAATTGATAAACTATGGAAATTCCAATCATGTTAAAATTGTCTTCTAGTAGTTATTATATGGATTTTATGCTGGATGTCAACTCAGAGAAACTAAAAAGTACACATTCTTTGGAAACAATGTAACACACATATCTAGTTTTGATAGTCTGAAAAGAAACTAATGTTTTCTAAGGTAAAGAAGAGAAAAAGAAGTGTTTTAGAATTCTTTAAAGTGCTTAAGTTTTCTATTATTTCAACCTATGGCCTATAATTTTAGAACTAAAAACTTAATATGCTAACAAAGATTCCTTCAGTATAGTTAAGTAGGTCACATTGTACCTCCTATAGTATCTATATTTTATGGTTGACATTTTAACATCATAATATCTATCTGTATCAAGGGATTTAACTGTAGTACCAAGACTTTAAGAAAGAAAGAAAATTTAATTTCCACTGGCATTGTATTCAATCCAGGTAAACTCGTATCACAGAGAACAGGGAGTAATCAAGAAAACTTAGAAACTGGGGGTATTGGAGATTTCTTTAGCTATTTATATCCTAGTTTTGTTAAGCACTTTGCCATTTTTTGAATCCAGGATTAGCAATATATTATAAATCAAAGAGAAAAAGTAAAGACTAATATATTTATTTTTAAAAATAGAGAATCAAAGAAGTATTATAAATATTTTTAGCAAATTAAATTTAAAAAATTATTACATCATAAATGTTTACTAATTATTTTTTATATTTGTGATTTGTACATGAATTTCATGTACTATATGTAAATTTCTACATACAATCACATCAGTTTTCTTTGTTTTACTTAGATGAAAATACATTAATTTGAAATGGCATTACCTTTAAAGAAACATTCATATCAATGGAGAGTACTATTTTAATTATTTGATATTTATTTTAATCATCCCTCTATGTAATTCAGTGCCTCAAATTATACTTCCATTCTTCATTACGAAAACATATATTAAGAACTAACAAAATGCTACACACTGTGTTAGACAGTAAAGACACAACCAGAAACATCATTTATGTCATTTTGCAAGTTAGAATCAAGAATTTTACAAACTAATGAGAAATTTTTCATCATGGTCATATTTACCATACCATAATATTTAGGCTCTGTCAAATGTCACCTTGGGAGTAACAGTGTAATGAATATTCAGAGAGCCTGTAAAAACTGACAGTGTTCTTAACTGCTATATCATAAATTAGGCATTGTGTAATTAACCATTACTAGCTTATGCAGAAAATCTATATAACATAAACATGAAAGCAATGGATCTGGGATATAAGCCCCCAAACTAATACATAGTAAGTTAGACCACCTGTAGTTAGATGCTACACACAGGAAAATGTACCATTGTGATCTGACTTGAATGTGGTAGGAGGTAAAAATGGAGGACAACTAAAAAGGTTGCTAGTACTTTAGTGAGGAACTTAGGAGTCATATGCCTAATTTTCCAAAGGAGTAACAAACTTTTTTTGTTTGTTTCCATTGGAAAATATCAAATATCTTTTTACTCAGAAGTTTAATAAATTGACTAGACATTGAGCTACTTTGATATTGAGCTATTTCTTAAAATCATTCTTTCATAAATAAAGTAAGTATGTATAAATATATTTCTGTTTTGTAACCCTGGAGGCTCAGTATTTGGGTAGTTTTATAATCACATAGAGTTTTAAAAATAAAATGTCAAACTACAAGTTTAATTGTATCTTTGTGAATGAAGAAGTTAAATAATGATTTCTGATGTCAAGGAAAATTACGATAAACTTATTGATATTTAAAGTGGCTCTCAGTATTTCTAATAGTTCATGTAGTGTATTTAAAAATAAATATATTTTAGATAAAGATATATAATCTTAAATTCCTCATTATAAAAAATTAGAATTTAAAGTTCTAATTGTTATAGTTTTATTTTAGAGGAATAAAGCCTTGAGATAAACCTGTGTATAGTCATATGTGTAAAACAGAAAAGAAAATGGAGTCATACAATTTTTTTAATAAAATAGATATTTAGTTTATAAATTAAATTAAAACAGTAGAAACCAAGACAGTTTATCTCACAGAAGTTATCTTGATTCTTTCATTTAATGGGTGAGGATCACACTGAATTCTCACCATTTAAGTAAAAAGTTGTAGGTTGATTCTCAGTTGTTTAGAAAATTGTTAATTGCACAAGGTTATGGATCTAATTGTATGAAACAATTAGCTTTGCATGAAAAAAAAATCAACAGCAACAGCAACAAAGCTGTTCTACCAACACAAATCGCTCCATTAAGTGCGGTCAGCCATCCCAAGAAAGCAAGGCAATGGTCCCAAAGGGATGGGTGCAACATATTTGCTCCCCTGGAAAAACAATTAAATACACATTTCCAGCTGTTGGCAGTTCAGCAGTAGCATCTTAATTTAGGAAGACATCTTTGAAAGAATGGTAGCAAAAGGGGAATACACTGTGATGAAACAGCAGGCCTGGAAGCCAAATTGAACATGACAAAAAGGTAGAGTCATAACTATCCACTATTTACAGACCTCAAGCCATGTGGAAGTTCTGGACTTTCAGTCAATCCCAGAGTTTTATTGACTCTCAGAAGTGTTTTAGAATTCAGAAAGCATTGCATTAGTTTAGTCCTGCTGCTTATAGCAAGCAAACCAAGTAAGTATACCAAGAAATGCCATTGTCTTTATTTGTAATTGTAGGTATACCAAGAGTCTTGCAACAGGACATTTCACCAGTTGCCCAGTTCCCCTTTATGGTTATTTTTTATTTGCCCATCCAGACCTATTATTTACATTTGCATTTACCTGAAAGGCTGACTACTTTGAAATACAAAACTCAAGCTCCTTTCCAACTAGCTTCCTATTGAGAATGGCACATGAATAACACAGGATATCAGAGGGGAGAAGGAGAGTCAGGTTTTGGAATTTCTGTTCTTCCCTCTGTGCTCTGAGCCACAAAATATGTATAAATAACATTCAAGTTTGCCACACTCTGGAGGCACTGCATTCCTTGTCCAGGTGGACCTCAGAGATCAGACCCAGAAGATGAGTGAAGTTGTTCCATGTCCTTTCTTCCATAATGCAATGTCTAATGTCATCTTCATTAGTCTCCTGTTCTTGCCTCCTGTTTAGAGATATATTCATTCATGTTCTTTTTTCTCCTGTTCTTGCCTCCTGTTTAGAGACATATTCATTCGTATTCTTTTTTCATTCTGGTATACTTACATAATTATAAATTTAAAAATATATTTCAGCCATCTCTCAAAATAAATAAACTTTTAAAAAGCCAATAAAAATAAAAATATATTTCATTAAGCTTTACATTGAAGAAATTTGCATATATATAAAATTGCACAAATTAAGTTATTCAACCAGATGAATTTTCATAAAATAAACACATCCATGTAACTATTACCCAGAATGGAAACTAGAACATCCCCTAGCATCACAGAGGCCTCCATGTATCCCCACCATGTCATTATCCCCAAGGGTAAAGAGCATCCTGTTTTCAAATGCAAGATATGGGTTTTATTCTTATTGAATTTATATAAAAGGAATCATATAGTATATATATCCTTTTGTATCTGGCTTCTTGAACTCAATATTGTGTCTCTGACATTCATCATCTTCCCTCATCCTATTTCGTTGCTTCCTTCCCTCTTGTAAAAAGAAAAAGATCACTAAAAATGTAGAAATTTTTTTTATCCTCTTTCTGCTAAGTGGTCACAGCATAGAACACTCTTCCTTGTTGGATTTTATGAAAGTGACTTTTCCAAAATTTTCAGCCACTTACTTGTAGACACAGATACCCATTTTTCTTTCACTCTAAGCACTACCTCAAGACCACTTTCTCCGAGCTATGAATCTTATCTGAGTGACTTCATTATTATGGACTTTCTGTACTCTGTTCAATTCAGAGTTCAAAATTTTCCTCCCTGGCATGAGTTTTGTACCTCTATGCTTCACTCAGCTCCACTAAAAATCATGCCATTTTTTAAAAAAACTTAAGTATGGTTGACATACCACATTATATTAGTTTTAGGCATACAACATAGTGATTTGACATTTATATACCTTATGAGATGTTGACCAGAATAAGTCTAGTCACCACTACCAAATAAATTGCTACAATATTATTGACTGTATCCCCTTGACTGTACTTTACTTCCATATGACTTACTCATTTTATAACTGGAAGTATATACATATTAATCCCATTCAACTGTTGCACCTATTCCCAAACCCACCTTCCTCTGGTAACCACCAGTTTTCTGCATTTATGACTCTGTTTTGTTTGTTCACTTGTTTTGTTTCTTCAATTGTACACATAAGTGAATTATGATACTGTCTTTCTTTGTCTTATTTATTTCATTTAGCCTAATACCCTCTAGGTCCATGCATGTTTGACAAATGGCAAGCTTTCATTCTTTTTTTTTTTTCTTTTAATTCAAGTTAGTTAACATACAGTGTAGTCTTGGCTTCTGAAATAGAACCCAGTGATTCATCTCTTACATATGACACCCAGTGCTTATCGGGAAAAGTGTTATGGCTGAGTAATAGTCCACCGTGTGTGTGTGTGTGTGTGTGTGTGTGTGTGTGTGTGTGTACATATACACCAATTGTATACATTACATGTATTGCATGGGATATAATATTTCACAGTGTGTGTGTATCTTCTCGATGTATTCATCTAACAATGAATTGTTGTTTCTGTATCTTGGCTATTGTAAATAATGCTATATTAAATACAAGGGTTCATTTATCTTTTTAAGTTAGTGTTTATGTTTTCTTCAGATAAATACCAAGAAGTGGAATTGCTGGAACAAATGGTATTTCTATTTTTAATTTTTTGAGGAACTTGTATACTGCTTTCCATAGTAGCTAAACCAATTTATACTGTCAACATCTGTGCACAGAGGTTTCCTTTTTTTCCACATCCTTGCTGATATGTTATTTCTCATCTTTTGATATTAACCATTTTGATAGATGTGAGGTGAAATCTCATTATGGTTTTGATTTGCATTCCTTTGATTATTATAGTGATGTTGAGCATCTTTTCATGTGTGTTGGCCATCTGTATATCTTCTTTAGAAAAATAGCAATGGATCCATCTGTATATTTTCAAATAATGTTTGTTTTTTGGTGTTGAGTTATATGAATTCTTTACATATTTTTGATTTAACCCTGTATCAAAAACATTAATAGCAAATATCTTCTCCCATACATTAGAGTGCCCTTTTATTTTGTTGATGGTCTCCTTCACTGTGAAAAAGTTTTTTAGTTTGATGTTGTCCCATTTGCTTATGTTTTTGTTGCCCTTGCCTAAAGAAACAGATCCAAAACAATTAATGGTAGGACAAACATCCAAGTGTTTACTGCCTATGTTTTCCTTTAGGAGTCTTATGGTTTCAGGTTTTACATTTAGATCTTTCATCCATTTTCATTTTATTTTCATGTATGGTTTAAGAAAGTAGTTTTAATCTTTTGCATGCTGCTGTCCAATATTACTAACACCATTTACTTAAGTGGCTCTCTTTTCCTTATTGTATATTTTACCTCATTTGTTGTAGATTGACCTTGTAAGGGTGGACTATTTCTGGGTACCTTATTCTGTCCCATTGATCTATGTGTCTGTTTCTATGCCAGTGCCATACTATTTTGATTAATATAGCTTTGTAGTATATTTAGAAAGCAGGGAGCATGTTACCTCTAGCTTTGTTCTTTTTTTCTCAAGATTGCTTTGGATATTTGGGGTCTTTTGTGGTTTTCTGCAAATTTTAGGTTTATTTTTTTCTTGTTATGTGAACAATTCCATTGGTATTTGATAGGGATTGCAATGAATCTGAAGATTCCTTGGGTAGTATGGACATTTTACCAATAGTAATTCTTCCAATCAGTGAGCATATTATGTCTTTCCATTTATTTGTGTCATCTTTAATTTCTTTCATTAATGTCATATAGTTTTCAGAAAACTGTTTTTTCACCTCCTTCGTTAAATTTTTTCCTAAGTGTTTTACTATTTTTGTTGCAATTTTAAATTGAATTATTTTTTTTTAATTTCTCTTTCTGATAGTTTGTTATCAGAATACAGAAAAGTAACAATTTTCTATATATTGATTGTGTTTATTTCATGGTTCTAATAGTTTTCTGGGGGGATTCTTTAGGATTTTCCATATATAGTATCATGCCATGTGCAGACAGTTACAGTTTTGTTTCTTCCTAAAATTTTGATGTCTTTATTTCTTTTACTTTTTTTTAAGTTTATTTTTTTTTCAGTGAGGGTGGGGGGAGAGAGAGACAGAGAGAGAGAGGGCAAGTCGGGAAGGGGCAGAGAGAGGAAGAGAGAGAGAATCCCAAGCAAGCTCCCCACTGTCAGCACAGAGGCCAATGCAGAGCTCAAACTCAAGAACTACTAGATCATGAACTGAGCCAAAATCAAGAGTCAGACACTTAACTGACTAAGCCACTCAGGCACCTCAATCTTTTTTTTTTTCTCTTATCAAATTGTTGCATTTGGGGTTTTTAGTACTGTGTTGAATAAAAGGAGAGCAAATGGGCATCCTTGTCTCTTTACCGATGTTAGAGAAAAAACTTTCATGTTTTCACCAATGTGTATAATATGAACTGTGTGCTTATAATATGTGGCCTTTATAATGTTGGGCTGTTTTCCCTGCATTTATTTTTTGGGAAGTGTTTATCACAAATGGGTGTTGAATTTTGTCAAATGCTTTTTCTGCATGTACTGATATCATAAAATTTGTATCTTTCATTTCATTCATGTAATGGTATGTTAATTGATTTGCAGATATTGAACTATCTTTGAAATACCTGAAATAAGTTCCACTTTATCATGGTGTACAGGTTTTTTTTTTAATGTATTGCTGAATTTGGTTTGCTAATGTTTTGTTGAGGATTTTGCATCAATGTTCATCAGGGATGTTGCCTGTAATTCTTTGTTGCTGCGTCTTTGTCTGGTTTTAGCATTATGATAATGCTGGCCTTATAGAATGAATTTGGAAGTGTTTATCCTTTTCAGGTTTTTTTGGAATAGTTTTGAAGGATAAGAGGTATTGACTCTCCTTTACGTGTTAGTTAGAATTCACCTGTGAAGCCATCTGGCCCTGGACTTTTGTTTTCTGGGTTTTTTTTCATTACTAACTTAATTTTATTACTACTAATTAGTCTGTTCAGATTTTATATGTCTTCTAGATTCAGTCATAGAAGATTTTAAGTTTCTAGAAATGTATCCATTTCTTCTTGGTTGTCCAATTTGGTGATGTATCATTTTTAATAGTATTCTTTTAAATATTTTATATTTCTGTGGTATTGGTTATAATTATCCTTCATAATAGAGCTTATTTATATGAGTGCTCTCTCTTGATTGACGAGACTTGCTTAAAGGTTTAGCAGTTTTGTTTATATTTCAAAAAATCAACTCTTGGTTTAATGATCTTACCTAATTTTTTTAGTCCTAAATTTATTTATTTGAACTCTGATATTTTTTATCTCCTTTACTCTAAATTTGGGGTTTCTTTTTTTCTTTTTCACATTTATTTTGGTGTAATAATAGATTTTTTATTTATATTTTCCTTGTTTGTTGAAGTAGCCCTATATCACTATAAACTGTCCTCTTAGAACTGCTTTTGCTGCATTCTATAGATTTTGGAACATTGTGTTTCCATTTTATTTGTCTCCATGTAAATTTTTATTTCATTTTTCATGTTTTTGTGACCTATTGTTCATCTATTAGTATGATTTTAGCTTTCATGTGTTCATGTTCTTTTCCTGATTTTTTTTTCTCAGAATTGATTTCTGATTTCATATTGTTATGGTCAGAAATGCTTGGTATGTTTCAATCTTGTTAAATTTATTGAGACATGTTATTTGGCCTAACGTGTTGTCTCTTGGACAGTGTTTGTGCACTGATAAGCATGTGTATTCCTTATTTCTGGATGGAATGTTCTGTATATATCTATTAAGTCCATCTGGTCTAATGTGTCGTTCAAATCCCTGGTTTTCTTATTTATTTTCTGTCTGGATGAACTATTCATTGATGTGTAAGTAGAGTGTTAAAGTCCCCTAACATTATTGTATTCCTATCCTCTTGTTGGGTTGACTTTTTATCTTTATGTAATGTCCTTCTTTGTCTCTTGTTACACATTTTGTTTTAAAGTCTATTTGGTTGATATAAGTGCTGTTAGTCAAGCTTTCCTTTAATTTCTATTTGCATAGAATATGTTTTTCCATCACTTCACTTTCAATCTGTATTTGTCTTTGGTCTGAAATGAGTCATTTGTAGACAACATAGTGGTGGATCTTTTTAAAAATCTGTTCAACTACCCTATGTCTTTAATCAGAGTATTTAGTGAATTTACACAAAATATTGGTAGATAAATACTTATTGCCATTTCATTGTTGTTTCTGCTTTTGTGATTTGACTGTTTCCTTTGGTGTTATGTTTGGATTCTTTGTCTTTGTTTTTTGTGGATCTATTATAAGTTTTTGGTTTGTGATTATCATAAGCTTCATGTAATACACTGTATGTATGTAGCAGTCTATTTTAAGTTGATGGTTGCTTAAATTGAAACACATTCTAAAGGTGTTATATTTTTATTTTCCCTTGCCACACACTATGTTTTTGATGTTATATTTTATATCTTTTTTAGTTTGTGTAATACTTAATAATCATTGTAGAAATAGTTTATTTTTGCTACTTTTGTCTTAACCTCCATACTAGCTTTACATGTGTTTTATCTACTGCCTTTACTATATGTTTGATTTTACCAGTGAGATTTTTACTTTCATTATTTTCTTCTAAATATAGCCTCTTTTTTTGTTGATTTAAGTCTCTTTAACTTTTCTTGTAAGGTGGGTTAGTGATGATGACTCCTTCAAGTTTAATTTGTCTGGAAAATTATCTTTCCTTCAATTCTGAGAAATAAACCTACCAGTTAAGTATTTTTGGTTGTAGGATTTTTTTTCCTTTTAGCTCTTTGAATACATACATGCCATCCCCTTCTGGCCAGCAGTTTCTGCTGAAAATTCATCTTGTAGTATTATAAGGATTACCTTGTATGTATCTAGTTCCTTTTCCCTTGTTGATTTTGGTAATATCTCTATCTTTAGCTTTTTACTTTTTAATTATTTTGTGTCTTGGTGTAAACCTCTTGGGTGCATCTTGTTTGCGATTTTTCTTCCTGGATGCATACGTTTGTTTCCTTGTCTAGGTTAGGGAATCTTTCAGCCTTTATTTCTTTAAATAATTTTTTTGCTCCTTTCTCTTTTTATACTCCTTCTGGGACCTCTTTAATGTAAATATTACTACATTTGATATTGTCATAGAGGTTTCTTAAACTATCCACATTTAAAACTTTTCTTTTTTTTCTTTTTGCCATTCACTTTAGGTGATTTTTCCCACCCTGTTTTCCAAATTGCTGATCCATGTTTTAATATGCTATTGATTCTCTCGATGTGTTATTCATTTCAGTTATTGTATTCTTGAGCTCTGATTGATTCTTTATTTTCTCAATTCCTTAAGTTCTCTTTTCATTGATTCTTCTTTGAACATCTTTATGAGCATAACTTTGAACTCTTTGTTAGATTGCTTACCTCAATTTCATTTAATTGTTTATGTGAGGTTTTATGTTGTTTTTCATTGGAACATACTCCTCTGTCTTCTTATTTTCTCTGACTCTCTGTGTTTGCTTTTATGTATAGAAAAACTCAGCTATGTCTCCTGGTCTTGAAGGTAGTGGCTATATATAGAAAGTCTGCTGTGGGAACCAGAAACACAAACCTTCCTGGTCACTAGACCAAGGTGCTCCAGGGGTGTCCCCTATGTGAGCTACATGCACCCTCCTTTTGCAGCTAGACCAGAAACTGGTGTCGGTGTGCTGGTGGGTCGGGCTGGTCTCCAGTGCAGCTGGCTGTGAGGCCAAACCACAACTGTTAGGGGAATGCTGGTGGATAGGTCTTCCCCTTGTGGGACAGGAGCCACTTTGGTGGAGTGCAGGTCCTATTTGGAGCCAACCCCCAGGTATGGCAGACTGTGAACCACTTTGGGGGTATGATCATCCTGGCAGGGCTACCCACTGGATTCACAGGTGAGTCTTTTGGGTGGCACTTGTCTCAGCTGGGGCTTCCCACTAGGTGTAGTGGAGCAGGGGCTGCTTTGGAGGTTTACCTGCCTGGGTAGGTGAATTGGGCATAGCAGGTTCACAGGAAATACTGGGGTGGGTGAAAAATGCTAGAAAGGTAGATGAAGAGTGTTAGGGTGATTGGCAGTGTCAGGCCAGCCAGGTAGAGTAAAAAATTGGTGTCTGCCAGCACTTCTATTCCTGGAGACAATTCCTACACATCTCTGCCTGTCGAGCATATACCTTAAAATTAGCCAATAAGTTTCCTTGATATATGGCAGGAGCCTTTCAAAATGCTGCCTCTCTGCTGGGTCTTGGAGTGAGTGAATTGGGGTGCAGGCCTGTCAAAAGTGGAGTCATGGTTTCCTACTGCCTCCAGGATCCCCTGGAATTAAGTCCTACTGACTTTCAAAGCTAACATTATGGGGTCTTTTCTTCTTGTACAGATTCCCCATGCAGGGGTGTCTAATGTGAGGCTTGGACCCCTCTTTATCAAGGAGGACCTCTGAGTTTATGATATCCCTACGACTTGTGGGTTGATGTGCCAGGGATGTTGGCTCTGACTACACTGCATCTTTTCCCCTCTGACATGATGGTTTTATACATACATATATACATACATACATTTATTTACATATTTATATTTAATTGTGGAAGAGCTGTTCTGCTAGTCTCCTTTGCTCTCAGAAAGAGTTGTTCTAGGAGCACCTGGGTGGCTCAGTCAGCTAAGCTTCCAACTTCAGCTCAGTTCAGCCTCATACTTTGCAGTTGATGGATTTGAGCCCTGTGTTGGGCTCTGGGCTGACAGCTCAGAGCCTGGAGCCCACTTTGGATTCTTTGTCTCCCTCTCTCTGCTCCTCTCCCACTCATGCATGTGCGTGCTCTCTCTCTCTCTCTCTCAAAAATAAATAAACATAAAAAAATAAAAAAAGAGTTGTTCTCTATGTAGTAGTTTTGGTGTGTCTGAGGGAGGAGGTAAGCCCAGGATCCTATTCTGTCATTATGATCTCTCAAAATTATGGTGATGTTTTAATACCTTTTTGCATCCCACAGAACTTGAGCTACTTTTTCTATTACTTACTACAGTTTCAATTCAGAGTCCCCATGTCATAATATGCCTGGGTCCTTCTACCATTTCAGTCATAATGAAAATCTTTACTCCCTTTTCAGAAACCATATAACTTTTTCTAAAAATCAACAGATTTTTTTCAGTAAGCAAGTATGGCAGTCAAACTCCATTGATCCCTGTCTGGGTAACTACTACAAAAATTTGTGGTGATCAGCATAAGAAACCAACAGTAGAATATAGTCTGATTTCCTTATTGAACTACTCACTCTTGGACTTTACACTACCTAGAGGCTCTGATACTATCACAGTGTTAGCCATAACCTAATCTCTCTCCACCATTACTGCTCATGTGAGGTTAAGGCCCATTTGTCTCTACCAGTTTAAATACCACAGTGGTGCTTTCCTAGTTAAAGCCAGTAAAATAGGCAGACACATGGAACTAGAACTAAAAATTCCCACACTGAATTCTCTACTCCTAATGCAATTCCTTGGTCTTGATTTCAAAGCCTGGGGAAGCATAAGAATATAGTTCCTTAAAACAAAGTGAGATTTGCTGTTATCAGATCAGGAATACATAAGGAGTATTATGATTACCCAAAACATTAATTAAAAAGTCAGTATAAGGTCATTCAAAGCCCACATCAAACTAGTAATTGAATTTTCCTTTATTTTTCCAGTATCCCATCTTCTTTCTTCTTTTTATATTCCCATATAACCCCTGTATCTGTTCTTAACTTCATTATCCTTACCGTAGCCCTAGATCTAATTTGGAGTTGCAATCCTTTCAGGTTCCATTTTCTTTCCAAGTTCCACCCATGAAAGAAATTATCAACTTTCAAACTTGAATGTTGAATGAGGCACCTTAGAATCTTCAGAGAGAAAGATGTAGAACAAAAAAAAAAAATCATTTTGCAAACTTTAACTACTTTCCATGTCCTAACACTGTTGATTTATGATGATAACAGTTTATTTCTTTTCTCATTTTAACCAAGAATTAAGAGAACAAATGTGTGAAAGAGACCTAAAGTGACATCCTGCATAAAGAAAGATGAAATGGTTTACAAATGTGACTTATTTAATAATCATAATGCCTTTTAAAATAAGTTTGAGAATGGAAATTTTAAGATCATTTTTGTATAATGCTTTTCCTATGCCAACTTGGAAGGCTAGTCTTGAAATAGCAGACGGTACAATTAGATGGATCACTTAAGAGTTGATATGAGGAGAATAAGTATACTTGGGTGAACTATTAAAAAATCATCAACAGTGAAAAAGAGATACAGACAACACGTTCTTTCTCGGGAGTATTGTCAATCACATATTTGCTCTGCTCCCACACAAAGTAAGTAACAGAATTAAGAATAGCACCATACAGGATAAGTAAAAATGTTATTCAAAAGGTTATTTAATGCATGTATTATGTAATTCATGAAGGAACTGTGTGATCCAAACAAGAGTTGTGAAGAGCAGTTTATAGTTGAGTAGTGGGATGAATAAAAACTAGCACATAGTGTAAAGAAGGTGTAGATAAAATAACAACAACAGCAAAAAAAAAAAAAAACAGTGAAGTACATGGATATATTTGAAAAGGTGTTTGTTCATCTCAATGTTTCATGCCTAAAACATATGTAAAGATAAATAAACAATTTTGTAATAATGTGAACATGGATCTGATATATTTTCTACGACATTTGCTTCAAACACATAATTTTTTAAAGATAAAAATAACCCTGTGTATCATGAAGACATTCTTATGTGACTTATAAATCCACCTAATAAATGTTTGGAAATACCTGAATGTATTCCTTTCTCTCTCAAGTAGGATTCTTTTATTCTTTTTAAAATCTATTTCCAAAATATACATTTTAGAACTTCAAAAGGTTATGCAAATACAGGTTGAAAATTATTCATGAAAACTCAAGGAGAAACGGTTGCCTTCTATTTGAATTTGAGATTTCTAAAAGAAACACGGCAGTGTAAATTCCAAGAACATTTTTTAATCGACTTCAATAAGGTAGTTGGAAGATCTTCAGTGAGATAAAGAAATATATACAGGATACTTTTGTATTCATATGCAAAAAAATTAAGGTATGACAACAGAGAATACATAGAATTATGAATGGTATTAAATTTTGTTAGCCAATATAATATTTCAATTGTCCAGAAACCATTATTTGAATTCCACTATTATCTTCAAGAGCATGCTCTTTATGCAACAGTGATATAAATATATACATTTCCCAAAATACTTTGGAAGAAAACACAAAAGTTCATCTCTTTTAACATACAAGGTACTGAACACTGAAAGAAACTCTTTTCAAAATCCAGTAAGACAAGAGGATAGGAAGATGGCGGCGTAGGAGGACGCTGGGCTTACCGCGTCCTTCTGATCACTTAGATTCCACCTACACCTGCCTAAATAACCCAGAAAACCACCAGAAGACTAGCAGAACAGAGTCTCCAGAGCCAAGCCAGAGGAGAGGCCCACGGAAGAGGGTAGGAAGGGCAGAGAGGTGGTGTGCACTGCACGGACTGGCGGGAGGCAGCCGGGGTGGAGGGGCGGCCCACCAGCCAAGCAGAGCCCCCGAGTCTGGCTTGCAAAAGCGGGGGGGCCAGATAGAGTGTGTTCTGACAGGAAGAGTGACTTAGCATCTGCGAGGTCATAAGTTAACAGCTCTGCTAGGAAAGCAGGAAGGCTGGAGGACAAAGCGAGGGAGAGTTGCTGAGCCCCAGGACGACAGAGCTCAGTTTGGTGGGGAACAAAGGCACTCGCCAGGGCTGGCAATCCCCCAGCCAAAATCCCAAAGGGAACCAGTTCCTGCCAGGGAACTTGCTTGCTCCTTGCAAACACCCAACGCTGTGCTTCTGCAGAGCCACCCCTCCGGCAGCGGGTCTGACTCCCTCCTGCTGCCACAGGGCCCCTCCTGAAGTGGATCACCTGAGGAGAAGCTAGCTAAGCCTGCCCCTCCTGCCCCCGTGCACCTTGCCTACCCACCCCAGCTAATACGCCAGATCCCCAGCACCACAAGCCTGGCAGTGTGCAAGTAGCCAAGACGGGCCACGCCACCCCACAAAGAATCCCGCCTCTAGGAGAGGGGAAGAGAAGGCACACACCAGTCTGACTGTGGCCCCAGCAGTGGGCTGGGGGCAGACATCAGGTCTGACTGCGGCCCCGCCCACCAACTCCAGTTATACACCAGAGCACAGGGGAAGTGTCCTGCAGGTCCGCACCACTCCAGGGACTATCCAAAATGACCAAACGGAAGAAATCCCCTCAGAAGAATCTCCAGGAAATAACAACAGCTAATGAACTGATTAAAAAGGATTTAAATAATATAACAAAGTGAATTTAGAATAATAGTCATAAAATTAATCACTGGGCTTGAAAACAGTGTAGAGGACAGCAGAGAATCTATTGCTACAGAGATCAAGGGACTAAGGAACAGTCAGGAGGAGCTGAAAAATGCTTTAAACGAGATGCAAAATAAAATGGAAATGACCATGGCTCGGATTGAAGAGGCAGAGGAGAGAATAGGTGAACTAGAAGATAAAATTATGGAAAAAGAGGAAGTTGAGAAAAAGAGAGATAAAAAAATCCTGGAGTATGAGGGGAAAATTAGAGAACTAAGTGATACAGTAAAAAGAAATAATATATGCATAATTGGTATCCCAGAGGAGGAAGAGAGAGGGAAAGGTGCTGAAGGGGTACTTGAAGAAATAATAGCTGAGAACTTCCCTGAACTGGTGAAGGAAAAAGGCATTGAAATCCAAGAGGCACAGAGAACTCCCTTCAGACGTAACTTGAATTGATCTTCTGCACGACATATCATAGTGAAACTGGCAAAATACAAGGATAAAGAGAAAATTCTGAAAGCAGCAAGGGATAAATGTGCCCTAACATATAAAGGGAGACCTATAAGACTCGTGACTAATCTCTCTTTTGAAACTTGGCAAGCCAGAAAGGATTGGCACGAGATCTTCAATGTGTTGAACAGAAAAAATATGCAGCTGAGAATCCTTTATCCAGCAAGTCTGTCATTTAGAATAGAAGGAGAGATAAAGGTCTTCCCAAACAAAAACTGAAGGAATTCGTCACCACTAAACCAACCTTACAAGAGATCCTAAGGGGGAATCCTGTGAGACAAAGTACCAGAGACATCGCTACAAGCATAAAACATACAAACATCACAATGACTCTAAACCCGTATCTTTCTATGATAACACTGAATGTAAATGGATTAAATGAGCCAACCAAAAAACATAGGGTATAAGAATGGATAAAAAAACAAGACCTATCTATTTGCTGTCTACAAGAGACTCATTTTAGACCTGAGGACACCTTTAGATTGAGAGTGAGGGGATGGAGAACTATTTATCATGCTACTGGAAGCCAAAAGAAAGCTGGAGTAGCCATACTTATATCAGACAAACTAGACTTTAAATTAAAGGCTGTAACAAGAGATGAAGAAGGGCATTATATAATAATTACAGGGTCTATCCATCAGGAAGAGCTAACAATTATAAATATCTATGCGCCGAATACGGGAGCCCCCAAATATATAATACAATTACTCATAAACATAAGCAACCTTATTGATAAGAATGTGGTAATTGCAGGGGACTTTAACACTCCACTTACAGAAATGGACAGATCATCTAGACACACAGTCAATAAAGAAACAAGGGCCCTGAAGGATACATTGGATCAGATGGACTTGACAGATATATTTAGAACTCTGCATCCCAAAGCAACAGAATATCCTTTCTTCTCCACTGCACATGGAACATTCTCCAAGATAGATCATATACTGGTCACAAACAGCCCTTCATAAGTATACAAGAATTGAAATCATACCATGCATACTTTCAGACCACAATGCTATGAAGCTTGAAATCAACCACAGGAAAAAGTGTGGCAAACCTCCAAAAGCATGGAGGTTAAAGAACACCCTACTAACGAATGAGTGGGTCAACCAGGCAATTAGAGAAGAAACTAAAAAATATATGGAAACAAACGAAAATGAAATCAGAACAATCCAAACGCTTTGGGATGCAGCAAAGGCAGTCCTGAGAGGAAAATACATCCAATCCAGGCCTATCTCAAGAAACAAGAAAAATCCCAAATACAAAATCTACCAGCACACCTAAAGGAAATAGAAGCAGAACAGAAAAGGCAGCCTAAACCCAGCAGAAGAAGAGAAATAATAAAGATCAGAGCAGAAATAAACAATATAGAATGTAAAAAAACTGTAGAGCAGATCAACGAAACCAAGAGTTGGTTTTTTGAAAAAATAAACAAAATTGACAAACCTCTAGCCAGGCTTCTCAAAAAGAAAAGGGAGATGACCCAAATAGATAAAATCATGAATGAAAATGGAATTATTACAACCAATCCCTCAGAGATACAAACAATTATTAGGGAATACTATGAAAAACTATATGCCAACAAATTGGACAACCTGGAAGAAATGGAAAAATTCCTAAACACCCACGCTTTTCCAAAACTCCATCAGGAGGAAAGAGAAAGCTTGAACAGACCCATAACCAGCGAAGAAATTGAATTGGTTGTCAAAAATCTCCCAACAAATAAGAGTCCAGGGCCAGATGGCTTCCCAGGGGAGTTCTACCAGACGTTTAAAGCAGAGATAATACCTATCCTTCTCAAGCTATTCCAAGAATTAGAAAGGGAAGAAAAACTTCCAGACTCATTCTGTGAAGCCAGTATTACTTTGATTCCTAAACCAGACAGAGACCCAGTAAAAAAAGAGAACTACAGGCCAATATCCCTGATGAATATGGATGCAAAATTTCTCAATAAGATACTAGCAAATCGAATTCAACAGCATATAAAAAGAATTATTCACCGTGATCAAGTGGGATTCATTCCTGGGATGCAGGGCTGGTTCAACATTCACAAATCAATCAACGTGATACATCACATTAATAAAAGAAAGGATAAGAACCACATGATCCTGTCAATCGATGCAGAAAAGGCCTTTGACAAAATTCAGCACCCTTTCTTAATAAAAACCCTTGAGAAAGTCGGGGTAGAAGGAACATACTTAAACATCACAAAAGCCATTTATGAAAAGCCCACAGCTAACATCATCCTCAATGGGGAAAAACTGAGAGCTTTTCCCTGAGATCAGGAACACGACAGGGATACCCACTCTCACCACTGTTGTGTAACATAGTGTTGGAAGTTCTAGCATCAGCAATCAGACAACAAAAGGAAATCAAAGGCATCAAAATTGGCAAAGATGAAGTCAAGCTTTCGCTTTTTGCAGATGACATGATATTATACATGGAAAATCCGATAGACTCCACCAAAAGTCTACTAGAACTGATACATGAATTCAGCAAAGTTGCAGGATACAAAATCAATGTACAGAAATCAGTTGCATTCTTATACACTAACAATGAAGCAACAGAAAGACAAATAAAGAAGCTGATCCCATTCACAATTGCACCAAGAAGCATAAAATACCTAGGAATAAATCTAACCAAAGATGTAAAAGATCTGTATGCTGAAAACTATAGAAAGCTTATGAAGGAAATGAAGAAGATATAAAGAAATGGAAAGACATTCCCTGCTCATGGATTGGAAGCATAAATATTGTCAAAATGTCAATACTACCCAAAGCTATCTACACATTCAATGCAATCCCAATCAAAATTGCACCAGCATTCTTCTCGAAACTAGAACAAGCAATCCTAAAATTCATATGGAACCACAAAAGGCCCCGAATAGCCAAAGTAATTTTGAAGAAGACCAAAGCATGAGGCATCACAATCCCAGACTTTAGCCTCTACTACAAAGCTGTAATCATCAAGACAGCATGGTATTGGCACAAAAAAAGACACACAGACCAATGGAATAAAATAGAAACCCCAGAACTAGACCCACAAACGTATGGCCAACTAATCTTTGACAAAGCAGGAAAGAACATCCAATGGAAAAAAGACATTCTCTTTAACAAATGGTGCTGGGAGAACTGGACAGCAACATGCAGAAGATTGAAACTAGACCACTTTCTCACACCATTCACAAAAATAAACTCAAAATGGATAAAGGACTTGAATGTGAGACAGGAAACCATCAAAACCTTAGAGGAGAAAGCAGGAAAAGACCTCTCTGACCTCAGCCGTAGCAATCTCTTACTCGACACATCCCCAAAGGCAAGGGAATTAAAAGCAAAAATGAATTACTGGGACCTTATGAAGATAAAAAGCTTCTGCACAGCAAAGGAAACAACCAACAAAACTAAAAGGCAATCAACGGAATGGGAAAAGATATTTGCAAATGACATATCGGACAAAGGGCTAGTATCCAAAATCTATAAAGAGCTCACCAAACTCCACACCCAAAAAACAAATAACCCAGTGAAGAAATGGGCAGAAAACATGAATAGACTTCTCTAAAGAAGACATCCAGATGACCAACAGGTACATGAAAAGATGCTCAACGTCGCTCCTCATCAGGGAAATACAAATCAAAACCACACTCAGATATCACCTCACGCCAGTCAGAGTGGCCAAAATGAACAAATCAGGAGACTATAGATGCTGGAGAGGATGTGGAGAAACGGGAACCCTCTTGCACTGTTGGTGGGAATGCAAATTGGTGCAGCCGCTCTGGAAAGCAGTGTGGAGGTTCCTCAGAAAATTAAAAATAGACCTACTCTCTGACCCAGCAACAGCACTGCTAGGAATTGACCCAAGGGATACAGGAGTACTGATGTATAGGGGCACTTGTACCCCAATGTTTATAACAGCATTCTCAACAATAGCCAAATTATGGAAAGAGCCTAAATGTCCATCAACTGATGAATGGATAAAGAAATTGTGGTTTATATACACAATGGAGTACTACATGGCAATGAGAAAGAATGAAATATGGCCCTTTGTAGCAACGTGGATGGAACTGGAGAATGTGATGCTAAGTGAAATAAGCCATACAGAGAAAGACAGATACCATATGGTTTCACTCGTATGTGGATCCTGAGAAACTTAACAGAAACCCATGGGGGAGGGGAAGGAAAAAAAAAAAGAGGTTAGAGTGGGAGAGAGCCAAAGCATAAGAGACTCTTCAAAACTGAGAACAAACTGAGGGTTGATGGAGGGTGGGAGGGAGGGGAGGGTGGGTGATGGGTATTGAGGAGGGCACCTTTTGGGATGAGCACTGGATGTTGTATGGAAACCGATTTGACAATAAATTTCATATATTGAAAAAAATTTAAAAAAAATAAAGCAGTACTTAATTTACCTTCAAAAAAAAACAAACAACAAAAAGAAAAAAACAAAACCCAGTAAGACAGAGATAATATTCAGAGCAAGTTAGTGCATTGCCAAGACTACAAACTCAGACTGTATATGTGTACAGTCAAGGAGGCAGAATCTTAGGCAGGCAATAGGAGCATGAGCTGTAATATTGTCATTTAGAAAATGGGGGTAAAAGGGTGCCTGGGTGGCTTAGTCAGTTTAGTGTCAAACTTCGGCTCAGGTCATGATCTCAGAGTTCATGGGTTCGAGCCCCACATCAGGCTCTGTGCTTACAGCTCAGAGCCTGGAACCTGCTTCAGATCCTGTCTCTCCTTCTCTCTCTGTCACTCCCCTACTCATGCTTTGTCTCTCAAAAATAAATAAACGTTAAAAATTTTTAAAAAATGGAGTAAGAATAGCTATCCCATCTGATACTAAAAATCAAATGTCTATGGCTATGGCCAAAATAAAATGCACATTTGAGTATCAGTCAGAGGCAGATTTTGCTTCACACGGATAACTAATGAATTTCAGTGCACATTTATGACTGGCCTTAAGGTATCTTAAGGTGTTGCTTGGATTCTGTCAGTAATGATCAAAGATAGTGATCACAGGTTCAACTCAATTTTCAAGCAAGTGCCTATAATTTCTTTTTTGTACAAGGGAAGAAATAACCAACTCTCTTCAGAAACATGTTTTTATTATATTCAGGTAATCCTGGCTCCTCTAAATCTTATAATCCTCATAATTCTGATCTGTTCAATTACTTTGTTTTATATTTCTACAAAAATAATTTCTCCCACATTAATCTCAATAAATATAGCAATAGCAGAAAAAATTGTATTTTTTCAGTCCAAAGAAAAATCAACAATGAGCTCAGTTGTATTATGATTAAAAGTTCCATGTACACATATGTATTTTATGGCTACATAGTGCTTCCAAATGCTATATTCCATGTTCCCATATTTTAACTACTGCCAACATAAATATTTTTTTAAATACTGCTAAAGAAATATCATTATCCACCTTACAAAAATAAAAAATTCTTATAAAGGAATGACATAAATATATGGCAACAAACTAGATAACTTAGGTGTAATGGACAGATTCCTATCAAGACACAAATATACCAAAACAAAAACAAGTCAAAATAGAAAATCTGAATAGACCTATAGCAAGTAAAGAAATTGTGTTCAGAGTTTTAAAAACTGCCAACAAAGAAAAGTTCAGGTAGATGGCCTGAACTAATGAATTATACCAAAAATTTAAAGAATTGATGCCAACTTTTCAGAAACTCCACAAAAAAATGGAAGAAAAGGAAATAAATTCCTATTCATTCTATAAGGTCAGTATTATAATACTAGAGCCAGAAAAACAAATCAGAAGAAAATTATAGGCTGATATTTCTTTTGAATATAGTCTCAAAAATCAATACAACACTAGCAAACTAAAAATATCAACATATAAAATGGATTACCCACACTGACCAAGTGGAATTTATCCCAGTCTTGTAAAGTTGGCTTAACATCCAAAAAATGAGGAGCACCTGGGTGGTGCAGTCATTTGAGCACCTGACCCTTGATTTCAGCTCAGGTCATGATCTCAGGATCATTGAATCAAGTCCATTGTAGGGCTCTGTGCTGAGTGTGGAGCCTTCTTAAGATTCTCTCTTCTCTCAGGAAACAACAGATGTTGACAAGGATGCAGAGAAAGGGGAACCCTTTTGCACTGTTGGTGGGAATGCAAACTGGTGCAGCCATTCTAGAAAACAGTATGGAGATTCCTCAAAAAATTAAAAAGAGAACTACCCTATGACCCAGTAATTGCAATTTATCCAAAGGATACAAAATTATTATTTGAGGGAGCACAGGTACCCCAATATTTATAGCAGCACTATCAACAATAGCTAAATTATGGAAAGGGTCCAAATGTCCATCAACTGATGAATGGATAAAGAAGATGTGGTGTGTGTGTGTGTGTGTGTATGTATGTATGTGTGTATATATATATATATATATATATATATATATATATATATATATGCAATGAAATACTACTCCGTGATGGAAAAGAATGAAATCTTGCCATTTGCAACAATGTGGATGTAACAAGAGTGTATTATGCTAAGCGAAATAATTCAGTCAGAGAAAGACAAATATGATTTCACTCATATGTGGAATTTGAATAGCACAACAGATGAACATAGGGTAAGGGAAAGAAAAATATAAACATAGAAGGATGCAAACCATAAGAGACTCTTAAATACAGAGAACAAACAGGGTTGCTGGAGGAGAGGTGGGGGGGATGATTAAATGGCTGATGGGCATTAAGGAGGTAATTTTTTGGGATGAGCACTGGGTGTCATATGTAAGAGACGAATCACTGGTTTCTACTCCTGAAACCAAGACTGCACTGTATGTTAACTAAGTTGAATTTAAATAAAACAAAATTCCTATGAAAATCTCAGTGTAATTGCATAAATTGACAAGCTGATCCTAGAGTTCATATGGAAATATGAGGCACCCAAAATGGCCAAAATTATCTTGAAAAGGGAAGACATAGTTTGGGGGGGGGGAGCACATATTTCATGATATCATAATTTATAAAGCTGTAGTAATAAAGACAATACAATAAACATAAATCAATGGAATATACTTGTAATTCCAGACATAAATACTTACATCTATGGTAAATTAATTTTGAATAAAGATGCTTAAAATGAAATGGAAAATAGTCTTTAAAAAAATGGTGCAGGACAACAAAATATTCACATTCAAAGGAAAGAAGTTCAAACCCTTCCTCACACCATACACAAAAAATTAACTCAAAATGGACTACAGATTTAAATGTAAGTACTAAAGCTTATAAAGCTCTTAGAAGAAAATTTAAGTCTGCCTATTGGATTAGCAAAGCTGTTGTAGATATAACAACAAAAGCACGAGATAAATTGAGCATAAAAATTAGTTTACGTACTTCAAAGTCACATTTAAGATACTTCCAAGTGAAAAGACAACTCAAATGGAGACAATATTTCCAAATCATGTCTGATAAGAAATTAACATCTATAATATATAAAGAACTCTTAAAAGTCAATAATAAAAAGATTGTTTTATTATTAGGAGTAAAAAATAAGTGAAAAAGCAGGAGGAGTCAAGTGTTTAAATTTGGATTTTAAACTCATTACAATCAATGAAAAGATACAGGGTATATCTAGGAAGTGGGTGGATGAAAATGTAGGATAGAGGGAAAGGTGGTTAATGCTCAGAAGGTAAAGAAGCAAAAGACCAAAGCAGTCATCCATATGGGTGGTCAAGACACAGGGATATGAATAGAGAGAAGTGCAGTGAACCAGAAACCCAAGTTGTTCAGTGCATAAGTGGAAGCAACAAACAGAATTTTAAGAGAATTCCAGAAAGATGAGGTAGTAGTTCTAACTATAAATATTACATAAATAATTAAGCACTTGGATTTAAATCATTGCTTTGTCATTATTTGATTGTGTAGTCTATGACAAATTATTTAAAATCCCTATTCCTCTTTTTATTTCTTTATTTGTAAAACTGGGAATAATAGCACTTATTTCATAAAGTTATTAAGAGAATTAAATGAAATAATGAATATGAAGTACTTGGCACATACTGGATTCTTAAGACATGTTAGGTACTTATTGATTAATATGTGATTAATGTATTGATCTAAATAATTTTTGCAATAGAAATTCCTGAACATCGCTTAGGTAGGAAAGGAAAACTAATTGAAAGACTAAGTATTGGACATTTATTTTGTCTGGTAGCCTCTGAACTTTTTATTGTTGGGCATCTGCCATTGTGTGACTTGTGGTGAGAGGAGGATTTACCTCTGATATAAAAAAAAAAAAAAAACCCTCCTCAAGTCTTGGTAACCAGCATGCATATGAAAGCCCTATATTAGGAAATCAGATATATAATCAAATAATCTCACTTGGGGCTTTAATCTGGGTAAGAAAGACAGATTGACAGTTGAGAAACCATTCTAGTGGGTACAGCAACAACATTAGGTGATAGAAGTGTTAGAGGTGGCATCTAGTGTCCACATGCATCTTTTTCAGACTCTGTTTGTGGTTTGGTTGGGCTTCTCTTGACAGTCTTCCCAATTTCAAGTGTGGTTTCCCAGAACAAGAAACTTGAGTGCTATCAGGTCTCTCCCTTTCACATATTTACTCTATTCTCTTGGCTATTTACTCACACTGTCTCTATATAAATGGCAGAAAATATAACCATCGCTCCTTATATCTCCATATTTGTCAATGGGGACAGTTTAATATTTCCTTCTTTGGTTACAAGACCAAAATTGGGGAAAGACTGTAATTTTCCTAGGTTGTGACAGGTCCATCCTTTGATTAATTAACTGTAACCATAGTGATGAAGAAAACCAATTGACTTAGATCAGACCAGATATTAAACTCCAGACCAATGAGCACAAAGCCAAGGACGGTGACTGTCTCTAAAAAATACACAGAATGTGCTATAAGAAAGATGGTTAGAATCGGGGGTCAGGGAGAACACAGGGGAAAAAAAGACAAGTGGTAGGAGAGTTAGAAACATCCACTATAATTTAGGTATGTACAAAGAGGCAAGACAATAACATATCTGAGATAGGACTTTGTAAGTGGAAGAGAACTATTAAATAATTTTTATCACAACTTACGTATCTACACAATGTTTGGGAACACCATATGATCACAGGGTATCAAATAAGTGATGAGAGAGAATGAGGAAGGATGTTAGGAAGGAAGCTATTTTGATAGTTTATCTGAGGGCCTAAACTAAGGGAAAATCAATAGAATATAAAGGAAGGGCTAAATTAAAGGCTATTTTGAAAACCATAAGTAAAAACTTCATGGATAATTGATTCAAATTGGTAAAGGTGATTTCAAAGCTGATAACAAATACATTTATAATATTTATCAGAAACTTGTAACAGAAATAGAGAATCTGATATTGTTTATGTGGTTTTGGGAGGTTCATCTAATGGGGTTTGGGGGAGCAAATGCACAATATTTTTAATAAATTTCTCAAGAATTTCTACTAATACAAAGATTTTACTTTATTATCTCCTGTTTTCATTTCTACTTCTTCAAAAGTATGTAAGTGGAAATATCAATACATGAATTAATATATAAATATATGGCAACATTTCTATTTTACTGACTTTCCTCTGATACATCAGGTAAGTATAACCTATAATTTGGGGAATTCTTGCCTAATGCAAAAAAAATATATTTGAAATAGAACACACTCATTTTTCCAGTGAGCAAGCTGCTACCTGCAGGCAAATTATGCACTTTTAGACATTGCATCAAACAATAAGACCATGGGAATAAAGTAATGCTTCTGATACTAAATGTATTCTCATATTCTGTAAAATTGATTTGCCTTTCCAAAGCAGCTGACAACTTGGCAATAGTTTACTTACTGTAAATATCAGGTACTGAGTATATCTCCATGCTACTGACCTTCTATTCAAGATGCTTAGCTTCTTGGGGCACCTGGATGGCTCAGTTGGTAAGCGTCCCACTTCAGCTCAGGTCATGATCTCACAGTTGGTGAGTTCGAGCCCCGCATCGGGCTCTGTACCGACAGCTCGACAGCTCGGAGACTGGAGCCTGCATCGGATTCTGCGTCTCCCTCTCTGCTCCTCCCCCACTCACACTCTGTCTCTCTCTCAAAAATGAACATTAAAAATTTTTTTTAAAAAGTTGCCTAGCTTCTTAAGATTCTTACTAGCACTGATAAGAAATCAGAGATATGTGGAGAAATTTTTAGCTTTTTCTATTGAAATACATACATATAGAAACTACTTAATGCATTTGTTCCCTTTTAGGGAAATATATTTAAAATGATTGCAAACAAGGGTTCAAATAGATTAAAAAGATTTTTAGTATAATTTATTGTCAAGTTAGCTAACATACAATGTATACAGTGTGCTCTTGGCTTCAGGAGTAGATTCCCATGATCCATCACTTATATACAACACCCAGTGTTCATCCCAACATGTGCCCTCATCAATGCCCATCACCCATTTTCCCCTCCCCCTGCTCCTCTCCCATCAACCCTCAGTTTGTTCTCTGTATTTAATAGTCTCTTATGGCTTGCCTCCCTCTAAGTTTGAAACTATTTTTCCCCTTCCTTCCCCCATGGTCTTCTGTTAAGTTTCTCAAGTTACACATATGGGTGAAATAATATGGTATCTGTCTTTCTCTGACTTATTTTGCTTAGCATAATACCTTCCAGTTCCATCTATGGTGGAGATGGCAAGATTTCATTCTCTCACATTGCCAAGTAGTATTCCACTGTATATATAAACATCCATTCATCAGTTGATGGACATTTGGGCTCTTTCCATGAATGGGCTATCGTTGATAGTGCTGCTATAAACATAGTGGTACATGTGCCCTTCTGAACCAGCACTCCTTTGGATGTATTCCTACTAGTGCTATTGCTGGATCGAAGGGTAATTCTATTTTTAATTATTTGAGGAACCTCCATTCTGTTTTCCAGAGCGGCACCAGGTTGCATTCCCACCAACAGTATAAGTGACTTCCCATTTTTCCACATCCTTGCCAACATCTATTGTTTCCTGAGTTGTTGATTTTAGCTACTCTGACTGGTGTGAGGTGATATGTCATTGTGGTTTTTATTTGTATTTCCCTGATGATGAGCTATATTGAGCATCTTTCCATGTATCTATTGGCCATCTGGATGTCTTTGCAGAAATGTCTACTCATGTCTTCTGCCCATTTCTTCACTGGATTATTTGTTTTTTGGGTGTTGAGTTTGTAAGTTCTTGATAGATTTTGGATACTAACCCTTTATCCTATATGTCATTTACAGATAACTTCTCCCATTCTGTTGGTTGCCTTTTAGTTTTGTTGATTGTTTCCTTTGCCATGCAGAAGATTTTTATCTTGATAAGGTCCCAGTAGTTCATTTTTGCTTTTATTTCCCTTGCCTTTGGGTATGTGTCAAGAAGATTTTGACTTAATAAATAAAGGTTTTGTAATCATGTTTTTAGAATCACTTAAGATATGTCTGTCATATTAGTTTGTAGGGTATGCAGTGATCTGGACTCAGTGACTTGCTTCTAAGGAATATAGTATAGAAAGGGAAAAGTAATAACTATACAGTGAAGAAACCTGAAAAACACTACCTTATCCTAGTTGAATTATGAAAAAAACATGATACCCAAATAGAAGTACATTGTATAAGATCCTATAAAATACTTGATTAGTACTCTTCAGAAGTGCAAAGTTCTGAGAAACACGGAAAAACTAAAAAAAAAAAAAAAAAAAAAAACAAAACCAAACAAAACTGAAGAAACAATAAGGATGATAAAAATACACCAGTCTAGATTGGAGCCTGGAACATGAAAGAAAATATTAATGAAAAAGTTATGAAATATAAATAAAGTATATAGTTAGTTAATAGTATTTTCCCTATGTTAATTTCTTAGTTTTGATAAACATAAAACAGTTATATATGATGATAGCTTTGGCAAATTTGGATGAAAAACATACAGGAACCCTTCATTATCTTTATATTTTCTATAAATCTAAAATTATTTAAATATTTATTAAATATCAAAAACTTTAAATTATTTTTCATATCCTATTTATGTCAGAAAGTGAATGGATAAATAACTGTGTGTGTAACCTCTTCTAATCCAATTTCAAGTATCAACAATTCTTTTGGGGCAGAAATTCATATAATTCATATAATTAATACATATATGTATTTTAATGACATGCAGTTTGTCATGGGCAGAACAGTTTCTTTTACATTCTTGCTTATTTTAATATGAGATCCAAATGACAATTCACAAAGACTCAATATGTTTTGTATCTGGAAGAGACCATGGAGACTGATGTTACACCATGGTATTATGAAGCTCTGGGAAAGATCTTGAGATCTTTTCAATATCACGGTTAACAGGAGTGATAGACAAGAACCTAAATCTCCTCGCTCATGGTGTGGCATTCTTTCTTTTTATGCACTCTAATAAATGTTTGCATAGCTTAGTATTACCCTGTGGTTTTGTGTTTGTTTGTACTTGGTCTGATTTTTTAAAGACCCACACGCTTAAATTTTAACTTTATATACAGTGTTTCTCAAGTGTGGTACATGGACCCCTAGTGAATACAAACATAGTATAGCATCCTCTAAGTATTTGAGTTTGAAACACTAGATTTTATAATAAATTTTATTAATCATCATTATTAATTTTTTTATAATATTCCACTTACCATTATGAGCTACAGCATATATCCATCATCTTGGGTAATAAATTTGCTAATGAATAAAGTTTATATGCATCTGGGATTCTGATGGATCTCTGGCTGATTGAACCTTACCTACCCATGCATAATGATGAGTTTATATTGTACTCCTATCAAATATTTTCTAAAAATACTTTCTAGAAATAAAAATGAATAAAAGAAGTGTTGATGATAAATACTAAGTAGTCATTAAGAATAATTTAATATAATTTGAGTATTTAAGGACTTTTCTAACCTATAAAAATTATATTTATTTTAATTCCAGTATAATTAACATATATTATTATATTAGTTTCAGGTGTACAATATCATGATTCAACAACACCATGCTAAGAGCCCATCATGATAGTTACACCCTTAATCCCCTCCACCTATTTTACCCATCCCCCACCTATCTCTCCTCTGGTAACCATCAATTCTCTGTCACTAAGAATCCAGGGTTTTTAAGGAGATTTTCTTTCTTTCTTTTTTTTTTGTAGATTTTTGTGTTTTTTTATTTAAGTTCCAGTTAGCATACAGTGTAATATTAGTTTCAAGTGAGCAATTCAGTGATTCATCACTCATATATAATCCCTGGTGCTCCTCACAAGTGTACTCCTTAATCCCCATCACCTATTTAACCTATACCCTCACCCACCTCCCATCTGGTATCATCAGTTTGTTCTATATAGTTAAGAGTCTCCTGTTTGGTTTGCTTCTCTCTCTCTCCTTCCCTCTCTCTTTTCCCCCTCCATGCTCATTTTGTTTCTTAATTTGCACATATGAGTGAAATTATATGGTATTTGTCTTTCTCTGGTTGTCTTATTTGATTTTATATTATACTCTCCAGATCTATCCATATTGTTGAAAATGGCAAGATTTCATTCTTTTTTATGGCTGAATAACAACTCATTGTGTGTGTGTGTGTGTGTGTGTGTGTGTGTGTGTGTATACACACACACACAACTCATTGTGTATGTGTGTATACACACATACACACACACACACACACACCATCTTCTTTATCCATTCATCTATCACTGGATACTTGAGTTGTTTCAGTAACTTGGCTAAGGTAAATAATGCTGCAATAAACATATAGGTGCATGTATCTTTTCAAATTAGTGTTTTCATATTCTGTGGGTAAATAGCCAGTAGTGGAATTATTGGATCATATGGTAATTCTGTTTTTAATTTTTTTGAGAAACCTCCATACTGTTTTTCACAGTGGCTGCACCAGTTTGCATTCCCACCAATAGTGCACAAGTGTTCCTGTTTCTCCACATCCTTGCCTACACTTATTTCTTGTATTGTTGACTTTAGCTATTCTAAAGGGTGTGAGATAATATCTCATTGTGATTTTGATTTGGTCTTCTTGATAATAAGTGATGTTGATCTCTTTTCATGTATCTTTTGGCCATCTATATATCTTCACTGGAGAAATATCTGTTCATGTTTTCTACCTATTTTTTAAATTGAATTATTTGAGGATTTTTTTTGGTGTTGAGTTATATAAGTTCTTTATGTATGTGGAATACTAACCCTTTCTCAGATATGTAATTTGTAAATATCTTCTCCCATTCAATAGGTTGTCTTTTAGTTGTGTTGTTTGCTTCCTTTGTTGTGCAGAAGCTTCTTATTCTGGTGTGGTCCCAAAAATTTATTTTTGCTTTTGTTTTTCTTGCCTCAGGAGGCATATCCAGAAAAAGTATTGTTATGGCCATTATCAGAGAAATTACTGCCTGTGCGTTCCTCTAAGATTTTTATGGTTTTAGGTCTCACATTTAGGTCCCTAATCCATTTGGAGTTTATTTTTGTGTGGTGTAAGAAAGAGGTCTAGTTTCGTTCCTTTGCATGTAGCTATCCAGTTTTCCCAGCACCATTTGTTGAAGAGACTGTCTTTCCCATAGTATATTCCTGCCTTTTTTTGTTGAAGATTAATTGAGCATATAGTCATGGGTTTATTTCTGCGTTCTCCATTCTGTTCTATTGGTCTATGTATCAGTTTTTGTGCCAGTACCATATTATCTTCATTACTATAGCTTTGTAGTATATCTTGAAATCTGGAATTGTGATACCTCCAGCTTTGTTGTTTCTCAACATTGCTTTGGCTATTTAGGATTCTTATGTGTTTCCATACAAATTTTAGTAGTATTTGTTCTAGTTGTGTGTAAAGTGTTGTTGGTATTTTGATACAGATTGCACTAAATCTGTAGATTGTTCTGCATAGTATGGACGTTTTAACAGTATTGGTTCTTCCACCTCATTAGTATGGAATATATTCCATTTCCTTGTGTTTTCTTCAATTTCTCTCATCAATGTTTTATAGTTTTTAAATACAGGTCCTTCACCTCCTTGGTTAATTTTATTCTTATGTATTTTCTTTTTGTGAAATTGTAGATGAGACTGCTTCTTAATTTATCTTTCTGCTACTGTATTATTAGTGTAAAAAATATAACAGGTTATTGTATCCATGTCTTTACTGAATTCAGTGTTAAATTTTGGTAGGTTTTTAGTAGGATGTTTAGGGCTTTCTATATATAATATCATGTCATCTGCAAGTAGTAAAAGTTTTATTTCTTGACTACTAATATGGATATCTATTATTTCTTTTTCTTGTCTGATTGCTGTGACTAGGACTTCCAACACTGTTTAATAGAAGGGGTGAGAGTTAACACCCTTCTCTTGTTCCTGATCTTAGAGGAAAATCTTTCATTTTTTTTTACCAGTTAGTATGATGTTAGCTGTGGGTTTGTTTTTTTTTTTTTTTATTATATTGAGGTATGTTCCCTTCAAACCTCCTATGTTGAGTGGTTTTATTATGAATGAATGTTGTACTTTGTCAAATACTTTTTTTCTTTTTCTGCATCTATTGAGATGATATGGTTTTTTGTCCTTTCTTATTAATGTGATATATATCATGTTGGTTAGAGTAGCATTTTTTATTTTTTTAAACATTTATTTATTTTCAAAGAGAGAGACAGAGCACTAGTGAAGGAGGGGCAGAGAAACAGAGAGAGAGACAGAATCCAAAGCAGGCTCCAGGGTCTGAGTCGTCAGCACACAGTCTGATGTGGGGCTCGACCCACAAACCATGAGATCATGACCTGAGCCAAAGTGTGACACTTAACTGACTGAGAAACCCAGGCCCCCCTACAGTAGTATTTTTAAAGGCAAATTTTTCTGCAATATATCTACAAACTACAGAAGCATATTCAATTAAAAGTTCAAATATTTGCCTGCAGGTCTGTGGTATCTATTTTTTCATTGTTACTGTTGCTGTTTTTTCTTATCATGGATAGAATTTTTTTATTATATGGCTTTCTATATATAATGTATTTCTTGGCTGAATCACACATTGTCAAATTTTAAATAGGGAAACTTTATTTTTTTTTGTTTTTTTTTTTAGCGTTTATTTATTTTTGAGACAGAGAGAGACAGAGCATGAATGGGGGAGGATCAGAGAGAGAGGGAGACACAGAATCTGAAACAGGCTCCAGGCTCTGAACTGTCAGCACAGAGCCAGACCTGGGGCTCGAACTCATGGACTGTGAGATCATGACCTGAACTGAAGTCAGATGCTTAACCGACTGAGCCACCCAGGCACCCTAAATAGGGCAACTTCAATAATTATAGTTCATCAGGTTAGTATAAAATCCATGAAAGCAAATCAATGCATGCTATGAAACAAAACTGAAGTTTTGGTATCAGATAACCTGAATGACCTCAAGAGATACTTCATTCTGTTTCAAAGATTCACATCTTTTGGTTCTATTTTGCAGGCATTTATAATCTAGTTCACTATGTAACATAAAAAGATATTCAAAAATAGTAAACTACTGCCCAACATCCTGTACATAAATTTTGTTACCTACAGAGAAATACAGAATTGAGAAATTCTAAACATACTCATATTTTCTACAGAGAAAGGGCAATGTGAAAGTCTGCATCCATTTACTAAGAAATATGCAGAAAATGAAGCTTCCTTTCCAATTTTCATATGATTTGTGTATAAAAGGAGATGATCTCGATGAAAAAGATAAGGCTAACCTATATTTTACATAAATATGTTCACATTCTCCTAAGGTTTCCCCTCTGAGATTTAATTTAAAAAGAAATATCTATATAGACACTTGTTAAATGTATTCCAATTTGTATGTAAGCATTTTCTCCATGCATACAACAACAATGCAGACAAAAGGATATTTAAAAAAAATCTGAACTATAAAAACAAATACTTTAATAGCAAATACACACAGTCAATAAATGGAATTAATAGGTTAAGTGTAAGAATACAAACTTATAAGTTACTTTTATACCATTAAGAAAATAATAAAGTCAGGAAATTATTCTGCAATATATTTGAGATGCTAAAAAAAGAAACTTCTTATAGTGAAAGGTTTAGACATTTTCAACAGTTTAATGGTTTAATAATTATCTACATTTCCTATCAGTAATCTTTTAGAAATAATTCCAAAAACTTCTAAGCAATGAAATTCATCCAAAAACTAAATAGGAATAGATAATTGTATTATACTGTCAATAAAGTGATTATTTTAATAAAACATTGTAAGCAAAAACTTAATAATAGAGGAATTTTTTTAGCAGTGAAAATAATCTTTTATATACATGAAGGCATTAGATATAAACTGACACTGTAATTTCTTAGCAATTAAATGCCACCCAGGGAAATAAAAAGCTATTGGGCAATTGCCTAAATATACCAATTGACTAGGCTGACATACTTAGATGCCTTATGCCTGTTTGCATGAGGCAAAGTAAATGCTACACCAGTAAAATACGGAATAATTGCATTACTCACACTGCCATATTGCTCATTTAATGTGCAAAGATACTGGTTACAGAATAACAGCATGTTGGAAGAGGCAATCCAGAAAGTTAATTGGGCATGTATGAGGTAGAGAAAATGACATTTGAGGGAAAGTTACAGGATATTTAAGTAACATGTACTCTGAAAATTATAAAACATTGATGGCAGAATTTGAAGTTGACACAAATGAAAAGATATTTCATGTTCATGGATTCATGCTCATGATGCTGGAAAAACTGGACAGCTACATACAAAAGAATGAAACTGGACTACTTTCTTACATCATACAAAACAAAAATAAATGCAAAATGAATTAAAGACCTTAATGTGAGACCTGATACAATAAAACTTCTAGAAGAAAACATAGGCAGTATTTGTTTTTTATATCAGCCCTAGCCACACTTTCCTAGATGTGTTTCTTCGGGCAATGGAAACCAAAGCAAAATTAAACTATTTAGACTACATCAAAATAGAAAGCTTTTGCAAAGAAACTATCAATAAAAGGATAAGGCAACCTAATAAATTGGAAAAGATATTTGCAAAGGAGATATCCAATAATGGATTAATATCTAAATATATAAAGAGTATATACAATTGAACATTAATAAAATCCCATTTAAAAATTATCAGAGGACCTGAATAGACATTTCTCTAAAGATATACAGATGGCCAACAGACACATGAAAAGATGCTAAATGTCAGTAAACATGAGGAAAATGCAAATCAAAACCACAATGAGACATCACCTCATAGTTGCCAGAATGGCTAGTATTAAAAAGAAGAAATAACAAATGTTGGCAAGGAGGTAGAAAAAGAAACCCTCATGCACTGTTGGTATAAATGCAAATGAGTGCAGCAATTGTGGAAAACTGTATGGAGGTTTCTCAAAAAATTAAAAACTAGAATTTCCATATGATCCAGTATTTCCACTACTAGGTATTTACTCAAAGAGTACAAAAATACTAATTCATTTGGCTATTATTTACAACAGCCAAATTACAGAAGCAACCCATGTCCATTGATAGATGAATGGATTAAGACAACATAGTATGCACATACAATGGAATAATCATAAAAAAATGAAATCCTGACATCTGTAACAACATGGATAGATCTAGAGGATATAGTGCTAAATGAAATAAGTTAAAGATAAATACCATATGATTTCACTCATATATAGAATTTAAGAAACAAAATAAATGAACAAAGAAAAAGGTAAAAAAAAACAACAACAACAGACTCTTAAATATAGAAACAAAATAGTGGTTGCCAGAAAAGAGTGTCTCAGGGACCAGTGAAATAGATAAAGGGGATTAAGCATACACTTATCATAATAAGCACTGCGTAATATATAAAATTGTTGAATCTTTATATTGTACCCTTGAAACTAATATAATACTTTGTTAATTATATAAAAAATAGCTCTAAGCAGTAAAAGTATTATGTTAGTAGAGATAAAGATTTTCATTTCAGATCTATCCCAGTGGGATTCTAGCTTAACAAAGGTGACCTACATTGGAAATCAATCTGTCAACACACAATAAATAAGACATTTAAGATAAATACAAGCAAGTTTAAATTAACTTGATTTTCAAAAAAAAAATTATTGGCCCTAAAAGTTAAATATATTTCCAATATGAATTTAATAAATTCAGTACTTGTATAAATGTCCAAATTACCAATTAAAGTATATTTTATTTTATTATAAAAGTATAATTATGAATATGGTTTAGCTGTTATTTTACTAAATATAGGAAATATTGGTTTTCAAGGCTAATCACATACAAGATGATATTAAATGATGATACAGATTACAAGATACAAGATACTGATTACAGATACAAGATACTAAAATGATACAAGATTTTGAGAATAAAATGGATAACCAAGGACCTGCATTTTCTGATTCTTCTTCCCATAATCTCATTAAAATAAAAAAAGATACTAAGAAAAGAAGAATAACTTTATAGCCATTTCATCCCCCAAATTATGAACCTTAAAATTATGAAGAATTTTAGAAGATATAAAGTGTATGGAATCATAGTGAGGGCAAATTGAAATAGAACTAAAGAATTTACAAACCTATTTATCAAAATACAGAATCTTCAAAATGTTCTTATAATGTTACAGGTATTACTGGATGGTAGAAGGAGAAGGCATAAGTCGGGTGGCTCGGTAATTAGAATATTACTTAAAGGGATATAGAAATTGGTATTTGCCTCCAGGATAAAATAGCAAATAGAGCTTTTAAACCATAGTTAAATAATATTACACTACACAGAGTTGAAAGCATCGTGCACTGATAAAAGGAGAGGTAAGTGTGTAAATGTCTAGGTTTCGCTCCCCATCAATGTACTCATTCAGAGTGCTTGAAATTAGAAGTGTTATCATCAGAAGACACTTCAACAGTGACTTCAGGAAGGTAAAATTAAAGTCCAGGAAAAATGAAGAACAAATCTGCATTACAATCATCACATAGATAAATTACATTGGTGGAGAGAAACCTTGAAATATAAACTATGATAAAACAAATTAAATGTACACCGGAATTTAAAAACAAATCATGACCATCATGAAATTATTTGGAACCAGAGAGACTGAATTGCATCCCCCTCCTTATCCCTGCTTAGGAGAAAATGAAGGGGTGCTCTGTGGAGAGATAATGCCTGCTTTAAAATAAAGACCTCCTCCTTTTTAAATATTTGGCACATATGTAGTAGCTGTCATTGCTGGTGCTCTGCTCTCATTTGTTTACCTAACTAGTACACAGATCTCCCCGTTGCTCTGTCAGCTGTTGGTAGCTCGTAGCTTAACCTAGTCTCCTGCTTCCTCACTCTGTTTGAGAACATTCCTTTAATAAATCTGGTTTTAGGAAACCTGACCTAAGACAGTATCTATGTGTACCAATTATTTCCTTACATTTGTATGTGGTCTTGTTTTAGAGATGAGGAATCAAGTGATCCCTGTGAACTTGGTATAAAATTATGTATTTGAAGGCAATATATTTGAGTAATAATTTTAATATTCAATCACACACCCTAAGTGTTAGAACTAATATATAGTAAAAAGTCCAATGAGGGTTTAGCTAGAGAAGGAAATTATTCTCCTAATTTTACCCAGATACCCAAGTCTTTTTTATTCATCTCTAAGTTCAAACATAGTGTCCCATATTTTGTAAAGTAATATTTTCTGAAAATGATACCTAAAACCTACAAGACTACCCTGCGTGGGGTTCAAAATAGATAAGGCAGTGCCTGTCATGACAACATTACTTCCATTTCTTCTTATTCTAGTCCTAATATCATGCCCCATAGTAAACCATTTCTATTAAAAATTTAGAATTATGTGAGTTTATGTAGTAGTAGAATCTCTATTATAAAAAGGGAAAGTGAGTTATTTTTCATTTGCATTCATGAAAAAATAATACGATGTTCCCTGCACTGCAGCCTATGTCAGAATATTTTGAGACATCTCTGCTAAAATAGAATATGATTTTTTTTTGCTTGAATCTACCTTGATATACACAGTATAAACGTGTGTCTCCCTGCTCTAAGTCTTTCAAGAATCCATTAAAGTAATAAAAGTCCATTAAAGAAAAGCAAAGTGTTTAAGTCATTCAAATACATGATAAAACAGATAAAAGGAGATTAAGTCTAAAGGTGTGATGTTCTGACAATAGATAAAGTAGGGAAAGAGCCCAAACGGCCATTGACTGATGAATGGATAAATTAAGGAGCATTTAGTCCATTCATATTTAAAGTAATTATTGATAAATATGCACTTATTGCTATTTTGTTCACTGTTTTCTGGTTGTTTTGTAGATCTCTATTCTTTTATTCTTTTCTTGATCTCTTCCCTCATGGTTTGACGGTTGTCTTTAGTGTTATTTTTGGGTTCTTTTCTTATTGTCTATCTACTGTATGTCTATCTACTGTATGTCTTTGCTATTTGGGTGCCATTTAGTTCATCTGTATGGATCTCTATATATACCAGTCTATTTTAAGCTTATAGTTGTTTAAGTTGGAACACATGTAAAAGCACTACAACTTTTTTTCTCTGCTCACATTTTATGTTTTAGGTGTGTTAGTGGCATCTTTTAATT
Organism: Acinonyx jubatus; assembly: GCF_027475565.1. Taxonomy (NCBI): domain Eukaryota; kingdom Metazoa; phylum Chordata; class Mammalia; order Carnivora; family Felidae; genus Acinonyx; species Acinonyx jubatus. The sequence continues at coordinate 89,020,011 of NC_069385.1, read as the reverse complement.
TTGTGTATGCCTTAACTATTTATCATAGTTGTAGTTGATATTACTATTTTGTCTTTTAATCTCATTCTAAATTTTAAGTGGGTAATTTACTGTCTTTCCTATGTATTTTCCTCTACTAGTTATATTTTTTCTTTCATTAATTTATTATTTCTAGTTATGGCATTTTCTTTTCCACTTAAAGAAGACTAACATTTCTTTTAAAGCTAGTTTAGTAGTGATAAAATCTGGCTTTTACTTATCTGAGAAACTATCTCACTTTTAATTCTAAATTATAAACTTGCTATAGAGATTATTTTTGGTTGTAAGATTTCCATCTTTAGCATTTTAAATCTATTTTTCTATTCCCTTCTGACATGAAAAGTTTCTACTGAAAAATCAGCCAGGAGTCATAGGGTTTCCCTTTTATGCGACTCTCTTTCTCTTGTTGCCTTTAAGATTTTCTCTTCATCCTTAACTCTTGCCATTTCAAGTATATAATATGGCTTGGAGTTGGATCTTTTAGGATACATCTTGCCTCTATCAGTGCCTCTTAGACCGGGATGTTTGTTTCTTTCCCCATGTTAATAAAGTTTTCTGCTATTTTTTCAAACAAGTTTTCTGCCACTTTCTATCTACTCTTTGTGGAATCTTTGTAATGCAAATGTTAGTATGCTTGGTGTTGTCCCAGAGAACCCTTAACCTTTCCTTATTTTTTTAAATTCTTTTTTTTTTCCCTGTTCATCTTAGGTGTTTTCCAGTAGCCTATCTTTCAGATTGATGATTCATCTGCATTTTCTAAGGTGCTGCTAATTCACTCTAGTGTGTTTTTTTTTCAGTTATTGTATTCTTCAACTCTGATTGGTTCTTTTTATATTTTCAATGTCTTTGTTGAAGTTCTGTCTGAGTTCATTCATTCTCTCAAGTCCAATGAGTACTTTATGATCATTATTTTGAATGTTTTTTTTCTTTTTCTGAATGTTCTTTTATTTTATTTTATTTTTTAATTTACATCCAAGTTAGCATATAGTGCAAAAATTATTTCAGGAGTAGATTCCTTAAAGTCCCTTACCCTCTTAGCCCTTCCTGCCTCACAACCCCTCCAGTAACCCTCTGTTTGTTCTCCATATTTAAAAGTCTCTTACATTTTGTCTCCCTCCCTTTTTTTAGATTATATTTGCTTCCCTTCCCTTAGGTTCATCTGTTTTGTATTTTAAAGTCCTCATATGAGTGAAATCATATGATATTTGACCTTCTCTGACTAATTTCGCTTAGCATAATACCCTCTAGTCCCATCCATGTAGTTGCAAATGACAAGATTTTATTCTTTTTGAGTCCTGAGTAATACTCTATTGTGTGTGTGTGTGTGTGTGTGTGTGTGTGTGTGTGTGTGTTTATATATATCACATCATCTTTATCCATTCATCCATCAAAGGACATTTGGGCTCTTTCTATACTTTGGGGATTGTTGATAGTGCCGCTATCAACATTGGGGTGCATATGTCTCTTCGAACAGCATACCTGTATCCCTTGGATAAATACCTAGTAGTGCAATTGCTGGGTCATAGGGTAGTTCTATTTTGAATTTTTTGAGGAGCCTCCATACTGTTTTCCAAGGTGGCTGAACCAGCTTGCATTCCCACCAGCAATGCAAAAGAGATCTTCCCTCTCCACATCCTCGCCAACTTCTGTTGTTGCCTGAGTTGTTAATGCTAGCCATTCTGACAGAAGTGAGGTGGTATCTTATTGTGGTTTTGATTTGTATTTCACTGATAATGAGTGATGTTGAGCATTTTTCATGTGTCGGTTGGCCATCTGGATGTCTTTGGAGAAGTGTCTATTCATGTCTTTTGCCCATTTCTTCACTGGATTGTTATTTGTCTGTTGAGTTTGATAAATTTTTTATACATTTTAGATACTAATCCTTTATCTAATATGTCGTTTGCAAACATCTTATCCCACTCTGTCAGTTGCCTTTTAGTTTTTCTGATTGTTTCCTTTCCTGTGCACAAGTTTTCATTTTGATGAGGTACCAATAGTTCATTTTTGCTTTTGTTTCCCCTGCCTCCAGAGATGTGTTGAGTAAGAAGTTGCCACGGCCGAGGTCAAAGAGGTTTTTGCCTGCTTTCTCCATTAGGATTTTGATGGCCTCCTCTCTTTCATTTAGTTCTTTAATCCATTTTGGTTTTATTTTTCTGTATGGTGTAAGAAAGTGGTCCAGGTTCATTCTTCTGCATTTCTCTGCCCAGTTTTCCCAGCACCACTTGCTAAAGACACTGTCTTTATTCCACTGGATATTCTTTCCTGCTTTGTCAAAGATTAGTTGGCAATACATTTGTGGGTCTGTTTCTGGGTTCTCTATTCTATTCCATTGATCTGAGTGTCTGTTTCTGTGCCAGTACCATACTGTATTAATGATTACAGCTTTGTAGTATAGCTTAAAGTCTGGGGTTGTGATGCCTCCTGCTTTGGTTTTCTTTTTCAAAATTGCTTTGGCTATTTGGGGTCTTTTCTGGTTGCATACAAATTTTAGGATTATTTGTTTGAGCTCTGTGAAGAATGCTGGTGTTATTTTGATAAGGATTGCATTGAATATGTAGATTGCTTTGGGTACCATTGACATTTTAGCAATATTTGTTCTTCCTATCCAGGATCATGGAATCTTTTTCCATTTTTTTGTGTCTTCTTCCATTTCTTTCATAAGCTTTCTATAGTTTTCAGTGTATAGATTTTTCACTTCTTTGGTTAGATTTATTCCTAGCTATTTTATGGTTTTTGGTGCAATTGTAAATGGGATTGATTCCTTGATTTCTCTTTCTGTTGCTTCATTGTTGGTGTATAGGAATGCAACCGATTTATTTGCATTGATTTTATATCCTGCAATTTTGTTGAATGCATGAATCAGTGCTAGCAGTTTTTTGGTGGAACCTTTTGGGTTTTCCATATAGAGTATCATGTCATCTGCAAAGAGTAAAAGTTTGACCTCCTTCTGGCCAATTTGGATGCCTTTTATTTCTTTGTGTTGTCTGACAGTTGAGGCTAAGACTTCCAGTATTATGTTGAATAACAGTGCCGAGAGTGGACATCCCTGTCATGTTCCAGAACTTAGGGGGAAAGCTGTCAGTTTTCCCCATTGAGGAGGATATTAGCATTGGGTCTTTTGTATATGGATTTTATGATCTTGAGGTATGATGTTTCTATCCCTACTTTCTTGAGGGTTTTTATCAAGAAAGGATGCTGTATTTTGTCAAATGATTTCTCTGCATCTATTGAGAGTATCATATGGTTCATGGTCTTTCTTTTATTGATGTGATGAATCACATTGCTGTTTTGCAGATATTGAGCCAGCCCTGCATCCCAGGTATAAATTCCACTTGGTCGTGGTGAAAAAATTTTTAATGTATTGTTGGATCCACTTGGCTAATATGTTATTGAGGACTTTTGCATTCATGTTCATTAGGGGAATTGGTATATAGTTCTCCTTTTTAGTGGGGTCTTTGTTTTGGAATCAAGGTAATGCTGACTTCATAGAAAGAGTTTGGAAGTTTTCCTTCCATTTCTATTTTTTGGAACAGCTTCAAGAGAATAGGTCTTAACTCTTCCTTAAATATTTGGTAGAATTCTTCTGGAAAGTTATCTGGCCCTGGACTCTTGTGTTTTGGGAGATTTTTGATTACTCATTCTATTTCTGTACTGGCTATGGGTCGGTTCAAATTTTCTATTTCTTCCTGTTTCAGTTTTGGTAGTTTATATGTTTCTAGGAATTTGTCCATTTCTTCCAGATTTCCCATTTTATTGGCATATAATTGCTCAAAGTATTCTCTTATTATTGTTTTTATTTCTGCTGTGTTGGTTGTGATTCTCCTCTTTCATTCTTGATTTTATTAATTTTGGTCCTTTTTCTTTTTTATCAAAGTGGCTAGTGGTTTATCAATTTTGTGAATTCTTTCAAAGAACCAGCTTCTGGTTTCATTGATCTGTTCAACTGGTTGATTTGGTTTTGGTAGCATTTATTTCTGCTCTAATCATTATTATTTCCTGTCTTCGGCTGGTTTTGGTTTTATTTGGTGTTCTTTTTCCAGCTCTTTAAGGTGTAATGTTAGGTTATGTATCTGAGACCTTTCTCCCTTCTGTAGGAAGGCCTGGATTGCTCCATACTTTCCTCCTATGAATGCCTTTGCTGCGTCCCAGAGGTTTTGGGTTGTGGTGTTATCATTTTCATTGGCTTCCGTGCACTTTTTAATTTTCTCTTTAACTTCTTGGTTAGCCCATTCATTCTTTAGTAGGATGTTCTTTAGTCTCCAAGTATTTGTTATCTTTCCAAATTTTTTCTCGTGGTTGATTTTGAGTTTCATAGTGTTGTGGTCTGAAAATATGCACACTATGATCTTGATCTTTCTGTACTTGTTGAAGGCTAATTTGTGTCCCAGTATATGGTCTATTCTGAAGAACATTCCATGTGCACCGGAGAAGAATGTATATTCTGCTTCTTTAGGATGAAATGTTCTGAATATATCTGTTAAGTCCATCTGGGCCGGTGTGTCATTCAAAGCCATTGTTTCCTTGTTGATTTTCTGTTTTTATGATCTGTCCATTGCTGCAAGTGGGGTGTTGAAGTCCCCTACTATTATGGTATTATTATCAATGAGTTTCTTTATGCTTGTGATTAATTGATTTATATATTTCTGTGCTTCCACATTTGGAGGAAAAATGTTTACAATTGTTAGGTCTTCTTGGTGGATAGACCCCTGAATTATGATATAATGCCCTTTTTCTCTTGTTACAATCTTTATTTTAAAGTCTAGATTGTCTGATAGAAGTATGGCCACTCCAGCTTTCTTTTGTCGACAATTAGCATGATATATGATTCTCCATCCCCTTAAATTCAATCTGAAGGTGTCTTTAGGTCTAAAGTGGGTCTCTTGTAAACAGCACATATGAATCTTGTTTTCTTATCTATTCTGTTTGATTAGAGCATTTAGTCCATTGATGCTTAGAGTGAGTACTGAAAGATATAAATTTATGAATCAGTCCTAGCAGTTTCTTGGTGGAGTTTTTTGGGTTTTCCATATAAAGTGTCATGTCATCTGTAAAGAGTGAAAGTTTGATCTCTCCTGGCTGATTTGGATGCCTTTTATTTTTTTGTGTTGTCTGATGGCTAAGGCTAAGACTTCCAGTATTATGTTGAATAACAGTGGCGAGAGTGGACATCCCTGTCTTGTCCAAACTCTATGAAGCCAGAATTACATTGATTCCAAAACCAAAGACCCCACTATAAAGGAGAACTATCTACCAGTTCCCCTGATGAACATGGATGCAAAAATCCTCAACAAGATATTAGCCAAGTGGATCCAACAATACATTAAAAAAATGTTCACCACAACTGAGTGGGATTTATACCTGGGATGCAGGGCTTGTTCAATATCTGCAAAACACCAATGTGATTCATCACATCAATAAAAGAAAAGCCACAAACCGTATGATCCTCTCAATAGATACAGAGAAATCATTTGACAAAATACAGCATCCTTTCTTGATAAAAAACACTCAAGAAAGTAGATAGAAGGATCATATCTCAAGATCATAAAAGCCATAGATGAAAGACCCAATGCTAATATTATCCTCAATGGGAAAAAACTGAGAGCTTTCCCCCTAAGGTCAGGAACATTCAACTCTTAATGACTTTGATTGCTTATCTCTGTTAATTTATTTTCCCCCTGAGATTTTGTCTTATTATTTTATTTAAAGCACTTTCCTCTATCTCCTCATTTTCTTTGACTTTCTGTGTTTGTTCATATGAATTTGATGGGACAATGACCTCTCCCACAGTTGAAGGAGTGGTTTAGTCTAAGAAAATCACCTGTGGTTATGGTATGTGCCTAGAATCTTTGGCTGTCTGATGCTGTGTGGGCTTCAGCCACGTAGTCCCAGGACACTCTGCTCTGGGAGCACCCTTACTGGATGGCTGAGGATGGAATAGGTGTGGCTGGGGGTCCCAGGGCACTCTGTGCCAAAGCCCCCTGATGGAATAGCTGGAGCTACAGCAGTCACAGGGATGGAACTCTGCGCAGAGGCATCCTGGTAGGACAGGTGGAGCTAGAGTGAGCACGAACCAGGGGTTCCCATGGTGCTTTGTGCTGGAATTGCCCTGGAGCTGCAGTGGACCTGGGCTGGGTGGGTGCTCTTCATTGGTACCACCTTGACGGGACAGCCAGGGCTCAAGCAAACATTTTCCAGAGTGCCTTGGGTGCTCCTCACCAGCTCTGCCTTGGCACAACTGCTAGAACCAGAATGGGCTCGTTCTGGGAGCTCCCAGGCACTCTGTGCCCGGGTTACCCTGGCTAGATGGGCTGGAACTGGAGCAAGAGCAAGTACCTACCAGGCCTCCTGGGGCACTTTATATTACAGCTGTCATACTTAGGCCACCTTGATGAAATGACTGGCTTCAGTGAGCATGGGCTGGGGCTGTCCCAGGTCACACTGTGCTGGCACCACGTTTGTGGGACAGCTAGAACTGGAGCAGTAATGGGGAGTGGGCTGCCTTTGGGGATGGCTAGAGCTGGTGGTGGCTAGGGGCCTAGGGCTTGCTGAAGTGGCCCTAGCAGGCCACCTAGAGAGCCTGGATCCTGCTCTCATCTTTGCAATCTAGGTGGAAAGGGAACACAAACATTTGCTTGCCAGTGCGTCTGACTCCAGAGAGAGTTGCAGCAGTTCTCCCACAGTTTTGTAGATGCTCTGAGGTTGTAAATGAATTTCCTTGACGTATAATCTAGTGACCCTTTAAACTGCTGGAATTTCTGTTTTTTTCTGGGGGTGGGGTGTTCTTTGCTGTGCCCCAGGGCTGCATACCCCTCATTAATATCCACCCCTCCTGCAGGCCCTGGCATTGGAGGGTGGGGCTCCCATCTTTGTCACATGTCCATCTCCCATACACTTCTCTGTTTGATGTTTCTATTTTTATTGTACAGAAGCTATTTAATTAGCCCTTAGTTATTCTTCATGAAGAATTGCTCTGTCTGTAGTGTAGATGCAGTGGGTCCACAGGAGGAGGTGAGTTAGGGTCTTTCTATACCACCATCTTTGACCACCTCCTCTGTCAAAGCAGAAGATTTCTGTCAGCACGAAGAAAAGGCTATCTGTAATTTTGCAGTCTTGCCATAAAATGACCACAAAATTTACATTTTGCATAAACTTCATATTTATTGTTTAAACTTCATAAACATTTAGAAGGTTCAGAAATAAGATTCACAAGGAAACTTCATCAAGAATTAAAAACCTGTTTTTCAACAAAGAGGACCATATACATGTGAATAACTCTGCGCGGTCTGCATACCACTGAGGAAAAGTATCATTGAAACTTCCTTTATCACCTCAACTTTTAGCAGTTATTTTTTTTTCTAATTGGACAGTTTCGATAAATGTAAAGATGGTCACTGTACATATCCTAAATATGCAACTATAAAGCAGGAATTATGTATGGATTATAAATAATTGAACATTAAAACTTGGGTAAGAAGTCTATCTAGTAGGGACCATCTGATAATATGACCAATAATTTTGTGCATTTGCTCTCATCATTAAAGTCTCTCCACCTTCTCTTTAGGTTCCCAGGGAAGGCAAAAAATGATCACTGGAGAGGAACATAGCCTCTTTATAAGAACTTAAAAATTGACTTAAAATTTGAAATTTGGTAGCCTGTAAGTTCCAGTCAGATTGTTCATTACATAGTTGGAATAGTTTAGTGTTTTTATATACAATTTTAATACACTTAAGTAAATTAAGTCATTTAACAAAACACTTAGTGACTACTTAATTGGATCCAACTTTCTTATAGACATTAGAAGTACTGTGGGGATGAAGATATCTACTATTACAGAACCTAATAGTCTAGAAGAGAGCAGTCAATTTTAACAAATAATTCATCATATAATTTCAGAGAGTAATGAGTAATGAAGAAAATTTAAAAGAATAAGTTATATGGAGAGAAGTATATTAGAAGCTAATTTCAATTGGCTCGTCAGTAGTCTTTTCTGAGGAGATATTTCTAAAACAAGGCCTGGAGAGGCTAGCCACGTGAAGCAACATGGCACTACAGGCCAAGAGAGGGTCAAGGGCAAAGGCCCAAATGCATGAATGAACTCATTGTGTTCTTTTAATGAAAAGAAAGACAATAGATTTACAGTATGCTGAGCTAATGGCACAGTGTTACCAAAGAAAGAGAGAAAAGTCGAGAGGGGAACATGTTTGTTTGTTGTTTGTTTTGCTAAAAATCATCTTTAAATGCCTATGAAGTATAGTAGATCTTGTACAAGAATTATTTCATCAGCATATGATTTTTAATCTAGATGTTTGTGACTGTCATCACAGCTTAAATCTTGGACCCACTAAGTCATTTATAAGACTCTTTCCTTCGATTCTTCTTCTCATAAAACAAAAACATCATGTTCAGTCCAGAGATTTTCAGTACTCCAGAAGCTCCATGTGGCCTAAGAACATGATGCCACAATGTTAAGGCAGGGTAAAGAGAAAGCAGCATTACCAAAAGATCACAACACAAGGATGGTAACATTATTAAAGTAAATAATATTTACAATTATCATTTTTGAAAACAGCTTCCAAGGTTTGTCACCCTATCTCACTTAGAACATATGGAGTATTTTTCATTGTAAATCTAGTTTAGATAGACTCAACAGATAAAAATAGCCACATTAAAATTATAGTGCATATAGACACATATTTCCCACTTGTGCAAACATTTATAACATTTTCTATCCACTGAGGAGATACATTTAAATCCTTAAACTTATGTCCAAATATATGTATCAACCTATAAATTACATGTTTGTATGTGCCTTTAAATTTTTTAATACATTGAAGAAGTTAAAATTATTATAAATCCCGTACTTCATGTTTTAAATTTAATTTTGTTTGTGCAAATTAAATAATGTAAATTAACATATACCACAAAGAATTGACAATGAGTGCCATGTTCTTTTATTTAAGCTTATTTATTTGAGAGAGAGAGAGAGAGAGAAGGAGAAAGCATGCGCAGGGGAGGGGCGGAGAGAGAGAGGGAGAGAGAGAATCCCAAGTAGGCTTCATGCTGTCAGCACAGAGCCTCACACAGGGCTCAAAATCACAAACCATGAGATCATGACCTGAGCCAAAATCAAGAGTCAGATGCTCAACTGACTGAGCCACCCAGGCACCCCTAAGTGCTATGTTCTTAAACACAGGCACAGTCCTTGACATTGTGGAATTTCTAGTAAATTCTTACTAAATCATTCAGCTGAGGAAAAAAAAAAAAACTAAAAAAAAAAGATCAAGTGAAACTACAATGTCCATATGATATTGAGGAAAATCCCTGGTGACTTGTAGGGGGAACCTTAGTATTTTACATTCTTCTGTGAGAAAACAGTAAGAAGTGGTTTAAAATCATTGGGAATCCTGCCTAGTGGCCTAGCATCCTGGAAATTCATGGAATTATTTTACTGAACTAGATAAACCCTAAAAAGACATTTGGAATGGCAAGTCCAGATCCAAGAGCTCATCACAAAGCAACTAAACATGTGCTATTAGAACACACAGTCTACAGAATCAAATGCTTAGGTAGGGCACTCTAACATAGCATTTGTAGATATATGAACTAATTTCATTTTCAAATTATTTAAAATTTTGTTCCATTGGATAATTGATTGAATTTATAAATACATATATTTAGTATGAATAGACATATTAATCAAAAGCAGAATTACTAAGAAACAGCATTTTATAAGCAGATAAGAGTAAATGCTAGTCATGATTTCAATTTATAATACACAGACATCTTTGCTCTAATTCTAGAAGGACCATTCAGAATGCCATTTGGGGAGCATTAGTGTGAAATACAAAACAGATGAAGAAAACAAAACATCCCAGATATATATATTAGAATATGCCTAATGTTACACCTAATTTAATTTAGAAAACAAAAGTTATGGAGAACTTATACACAAAGGAAAGAGTAATTTGTTGCACAAATCATGTTAAGGCAAAGGTTATCTGTAGGAGTATGTGGGTATTCTGTGAGATGCCATATTTTCCAGAAAATGTACACATTATAATTTATTTAACAACTTTATAGCAATCCAGTATTGTTTACATTAGGCATTTTTAAGAAATATTTTATATACTACTCTTCTTTCAAAATGAACAGAAAAGCAATTAATAATTCGTGCTTAACATCTGCACATATTTCTTTTTCAAGAAATGCATTGTTTAGTGAAAAAACAATATGAGAAAAGCATGTTCTTGTATCATTAAAACAAATTACATAGAATGCCTGGGCATGACTTTCAGTGACTTTTTTATTTCTAGAAGCCCTAGTGGAATATTTTTTCCTTCTCATTTATTACTATAATTAATAATATTTGAAGTCTTTATAAAGTATTTCTCCAGGGGAATACAAAACATGTTAGTATTTTTCATATCTACTCCTTGAAGCAGAAACATTCCTTAATAATTTAAAAAATTAATCATATACAACATATACTTTATTCAAGGTCACTAGGGTGAATTAGTGTTAAAAAAACCAGGATTAGAACCAAGCTTTTCCATGAAGTGTCTTTTCATAATGCAACCATATGACATTTTCCTCTCATTGAACTCTGTAAAGGAATGTAGCAAATCTTGTGAATGAAAGAATTGGCACTATAATATTGTGACCTTGAAAACATTATTTTACTATCAGAAAAGTAAAGTCAAATCAAACTCTTGTCACATATCAGAGGTTCACTATGAAATATAGAAGTAAAATGAATTGAAAACACTAAATATATTGAAAATGTTTTATCTTAGTTTCTATACCTAGTGCCAATGAGCAGTCAGGCTTTGAATTGGACTCAGTCTAGCAAGAGGGACTACAGGCAGACACAAACCACCACTCTCTTTCCATGTGTTCAATTTCCAGTTAAATCAGGAATTTCTGGTAACACCAAAGGAACAAGAACAATTAATGCAGAAATCAGTCTCTGTTACCTGTATTACTAGTATGAACACTGAAACTGAATTTGTGGGTAGGCAAAGGGAATAATACTGATTCTTAAACTTAATTGTCCCCAGATAAAAAGCAACTAGAGGCTAGATACTAACCTTTTAGTTGATAAATCGAGGCTGAGAAACATGAACAGTTGTTCATAAATTGCCGATCATGATCATCAGTATAATTCACAACTGATATATTCAAATAATTTTATGTCTGTTTTTGCCCTTAGCAATTTGTAAATGGCCCATGGAAATCTCTCAAATTACTTGATTGTGCAACCTAAATTAATTTAAAAAAAAACAGGCATGTATGGTTAATTTATTATAGTGTTAACAGCATTAAATAATTTAAAGTGCTAGTGAAGGGTGAAACATTTTTAATTAGAATGACTTTATATCAACTTACATGGAAACAACATATAAGTAACAGAGTAAGTTACAAATACAGAATTCTATTGAATCAAAGGAGCTACTCCCATCACAAGTGCTGGTAAAGATATAGTTCTCAGAAGTAAATTTCACAATTAAAACTCAAGGGAATAATTATATTTTTATATCTACCCTAATCTGCAGGATTTTAGACAAATAAGTATAGTAAGAGAGTGGCTTGTGAAAAATTAAGTGCAATGAAAGAGTGAAATACATTGCTCTAAACAATTTAGACAACAAAAAAGTAAATTTGCTCCTCTGGTGATCACAAAGTTTCAAAGCACCATAATTTTCAAAGTGCTTTTGTCAGCTGAATCATATGCTTGTCTTTTCATTGTTGAATGAAAAATCCATGTCCCCCCAGTTCTCTCTTATCCCATTATTATGTTTTTTAGAAATTAGAATCATGTGGATTTCAGATTATAATATCATAATGGAATAGGCATTTGCATTTCTAAATTTGCACTCTCAAAGTTTGAGCAGCTGATCACCATTTGACAAAGCATGCACCATCCCTGATTATTTCACCATAAATCTAATGCCAGGCAAACAGATGTATGAGGCTATTTTGTTGCATAACCAGACATACGTTGTTATAACAGATGACCCACATACACAGTTTTGTTTATATGTAGGACATGCCCTAACCACAGCATTTGCAAATTTTCTATGCACTTACATCAACAAAAGAAATGTTTAAAAAGAAGTTTTACTCATAGCATGGAAAAGGGAAAGAGCTATTGACCTTATAAAATGGCAGTGTCTAGACAATGTCATATTTTTGACAATGAATTTCCTATATTACAAATTTTACCTAATATTTAAAGAACGTTATATGATACATTGATAGCAAAAATATGTTGTTTGAAATCTCTTCCTATACACACACACACACACACACACACACACATGGGTGTGTGTGTGTGTGTGTGTGTGTGTATTTGGGTTGCATAATGAAGTAATTTGAGAAGTTCCCATGAAAAATTCTATGGGGCCACTTATAAATAAATAAAACAAAAACATTACTTAAATTCTTATTTTTAAGTTAATTTTGAGACAGACAGTAAAAGCATAGGAGGGGCAGAGAGAGAGAAGAGAGAATCCCAAGCAAACCCAGCTCTGTCAGTGCAGAATCAGACTTGGAGCTTAATCTCATAAGATCATGAACTGAGCCAAAATAGAGTCAAAGATTTAACCAATTGTGCCAGCTGGCCATGCCTAACATTATTTAATTCTTATGATACTTCAAAGATTTTTAAAAATAAGACCACCTGTAAATATCGCTTTTAATACAATTTCAAAAGGAAGGTGCACACAATACTTTCAGTGTGTGTGTGTGTGTGTGTGTAGTGACAAATTATATTTATTTTTGTATATTTTGTGTTTTAGTTTCCATTTCCTTTTTTGTTTATTTTTTCAATATAATTTATTATCAAATTGGCTAACAGTGTGCTCCTAGTTTTGGGAGTAAATTCCCATGATTCATCACCTACTTAGAACACCCAGTGCTCATCCCAACAAATGCTCTCCTCAATGTCCATCACCCATTTTCCCATTCCCTCACCCACCATCCACCCTCAGTTTGTTCTCTGTATTTAAGAGTCTCTTATGGTTTCCCTCCCTCCCTCCCTCTCTGTTTGTAACCATTTTTCTCTTTCCTTTACCCATGGTCTCCTGCTGTTTCTCAAGTTCCACACATGAGTGAAAATATATATCTGTCTTTCTCTGACTTTTTTCACTCAGCGTAATACCCACCAGTTCCATCCACATTGCTGCAAATGGCATGATTTCATTCTTTCTCATTGCCAACTAGTATTCCATTGTATATATAAACCACACCTTTTTTATCCATTCATCAGTTGATGGGTATTTGGGCTCTTTCCATAATTTGGCTATTGTTGATAGTGCTGCTATTAACATTGGGGTGTTTCATGGGAGTGCCCCTATGAATCAGCACTCCTGTATCCTTTGGATAAAGTCCGAGTAGTGCTATTGCTGGGTCCTATGGTAGTTCTATTTTTAATTGTTTGAGGAACCTCCACACACTTTCCAGAGCGGCTGCACCAGTTTGCATTCCCACCAACAGTGCAAGAGGGTACCTGTTTCTCCACATCCACGCCAGCATCTGTTGTTTCCTGGGTTGTTACTTTTAGCCACACTGGTCAGTATGAGGTGGTATCTCAATGTGGTTTTGATTTGTATTTCCTCATAATGAGTGACACTGAACATCTTTTCATGTGTCTGTTGGCCATCTGGATGTCTTCTTTGGAAAAGTATCTATTCATGTCTTCTGCCCATTTCTTCAAAGGATTATTTGTTTTTTGGGTGTTGAGTTTGGTAAGTTCTTTATAGATTTTGGTTACTAACTCTTTGTCTGATGTCATTTGCAAATATCTTTCCCATTCCATTGGTTGCCTTTTAGTTTTTTTGATTGCTTCCTTTGCAGTGCAGAAGCTTTTTATCTTCATGAGGTCCCAAAAGTTCATTTTTGCTTTTAATTCCCTTGCCTTTGGAGATGTGTTGAGCAAGAAATTGCTGTGGCTGAGGTCAAAAAGGTTTTTGCCTCCTTTCTCCTCTAGGATTTTGATGGGTTCCTGTCTCACATGGAGGTCTTTCATTCATTTTCAGTTTATTTTTGTGTATGGTGTAAGAAAATGGTCTAGTTGCATTCTTCCACATGTTGCTGTCTAGCTCTCCCAGCACCATTTGCTAAAGAGACTGTCTTCTTTCCACTGGATACTTTTTCCTGCTTTGTCAAAGATTAGTTGGCCATATATTTGTGGGTCTAATTCTGGGTTCTCTATTCTCTTCTATTCCATTGGTCTATGTGTCTACAGCTTTGTAGTAGAGGCTAAGGTCTGGGATTGTGATGCCTCCAACTTTGGTTTTCTTTTTCAACATTACTTTGGCTATTCAGGGTCTTTTGTGGGTCCATACAAATGTTAAGATTGTTCTAGCTTTGGGAAGAATGTTGGTGCAATTTTAATTAGGATTGCATTGAATGTGTAGATTGCTTTGTATATTATTGACATTTTAATGATATTTATCCTTCCAATCCATGAGCATGGAATGTTTTCCATTTCTTTGTCTCTTCTTCAATTTCTTTCATAAGTTTGTTACAGTTTTCAGCATATAGAGCTTTTATATCCTTGGTTAGGTTTATTCCTACGTATTTTATGGTTCTTGGTGCAATTGGAAATGGGATCAATTTCTTGTTTCTCTTTCTGTTGCTTCATTATTGGTGTATAGAAATGTAACTGATTTCTGTACATTGATTTGTATCCTGTGACTTTGCTGAATTCATGTATCAGTTCTAGCAGCCTTTTAGTTGAGACTTTAGGGTTTTCCATGTAGCATATCATGTCTTCTGCAAAAAGTGAAAGTTTGAGCTCTTCTTTCCCAATTTTCATGCCTTTTATTTCATTTTGTTGTCTTATTACTGATTCTAGGACTTCCAACTTTAAGTTAAACAACACTGTGAGAGTGGACATCCCTGTTGTGTTCCTGATCTCAGGGTGAAAGCTCTGTTTTTCCCCATTAAGGATGACATTGACTGTGGGCTTTTCATATATGCCTTTTATGATGTTTAGATATGTTCCTTCTATCCTGACTTTCTTGAGGGTTTTTATTATTAAAGGATGCTCTATAAGGGCACCTGGATGGCTCAGTTGGTTAAATGGCCAACCTCAGCTCAGGTCATGATCTTGCAGTCTGTGAGTTTGAGCCTCACGGCCCAGAGCCTGGAGCCTGCTTCAGATTCTGTGTCTCCCTCTCTCTGCCTTTCCCCCACTTGTAGTCTCTCTCTCTTTCTCTCTCTCTCTCTCAAAAATAAATAAACATTAAAATTAAAAAATAAAAAGATGCTGTATTTTGTCAAATGTTTTTTTCTGCATCTATTGACAGGATCGTATGGTTATTATCCTTTCTTTTATTAATGTAATGTATCACATTGATAGATATGAAATATTGAACCAGCCCTGCAGCCCAGGAATGAGTCCCATTTGATCATGGTGAATAATTCTTTTAATATGCTGTTGAATTCAATTTGCTAGTATCTTATTGAGAATTTCTGCATCCTTGTTCATCAGGGATATTGGCCTGTAGTTCTTTTTTGTACGGTCTCCATCTGGTTTGGGAATCAAGGTAATGCTGGCTTCATAGAATGAGTCTGGAAGTTTTCCTTCCACTTGTATTTTTTGGACAAACTTGAGAGGATAGGAATTAATTCTGTTTTAAATATCTGGTAGAATTCCCTGAGAAGGCATCTGGCCCAGGACTCTTATTTATTGGGAGATTTTGATAACTGATTCAATTTCTTCATTAGTTATGCATCTGTTCAAATTTTCTATTTTTTCCTGTTTGAGTTTTGGTAGTCTGTGGGTGTCTAGGAATTTTTCCCTTTCATCCAGATTGCCCAGTTTGTTGGCATATAATTTTTCATAGTATTCTCTGATAATTGCTTCTATTTCTGAGGGATTGGTTGTGATAAATCCATTTTCATTTGTGAGATTATCTATTTACTTCCTTTCTCTTTTTTTTTTTTTCGAGAAGTCTGGGTAGGGGGTTATCAATTTTGCACACTTTTTCAAAAATCCAGCTCTTAGTTTCATTGATCTCTCCTACTGTTTTTTTTTTTTTTGGATTCTATATTGTTGATGTCTGCTCTGATAATTATTATTTCTCTTCCACTAGCTTTGGGGTTTCTTTGTTGTTCTGCTTCTAGTTCCTTTAGGTGTGCTGTTTGATTTTGTATTTCTTGAGATAGGCCTTGCAATATGTTTTCCTCTTAGGACTGTCTTTGCTGAATCCTGAAGGGTTTGGACAGCCTTGTTTTCATTTTCATTTGTTTCTGTATATTTTTTAATTTTTTTTCTTTAATTGCCTGGTTGACCCATTCATTCTTTAGTAGGATGTTTTTTAACCTCCATGCACTTGGAGGTTTTCCAAAAATTTTCCTGTGGTTGATTTCACGTCTCATAACATTGTGATCTGAAAATGTGCATGGTAGGATCTCAATTCTTTTATATTTATAGAGGGTGTTTTGTGACCCAGTATATGATCTTCTTGGAGAATGTTCCATGCGCACTCAAGAAGAATGTGTATTCTGTTGCTTTAGAATGAAAAGTTCTGAGTATACCTTCAAGTCCATCTCGTCCAGTGTATCATTCATGGCCATTGTTTCTTTATTGATTTTCTGTTTTGATGACCTGTCCATTACTGTAGGTGGAGTATTAAAGTTCCCTGCAATTACAACCTTCTTATCAATAATATTGTTTATGTTTGCAATAATTGTTTTATATATTTGGGTGTCTCCAAATTGGTGCATAAACATTTATTAACCTTAGCTCTTCTTGATGGACAGACCCATAAGTTATGACATAATGCCCTTCTTCATCTCTTTTACAGACTTTCGTTTAAAATCTAGTTTATCTGCTATAATAAGACTACTTCAGGTTTCTTTTGACTTCCAGTAGCATGATAGATAGTTTTCCATCCCCTCACTTTCAATCTGAAGGTGTCCTCAGGTCTAAAATGGGTCTCTTGTGAATAGCAAATAGATGGGTCTTGTTTTTTATCCATTCTGATGCCCTATGTCTTTTGATTGGAGCAGTTAGTCCATCTACATTGTGTTATTATTTAAACACATGGATTTAGAGTCACTGTATTATCTGTAGGTTTCGTACTTGTAGTGATGTCTCTGGTCCTTTGTGGTCTTTGCAACATTCCACTCACAGAATACCCCTTAGGATCTCTTGTAGGGCTGGTTTAGTTTTTATTTGTCTGGGAATACCTTTATTGCTCCTTCTATTCTGAATGATAGCCTTGCTGGATAATGGATTCTTGGCTGCATATTTTTCCTATTCAGCACATTGCATATTTCCTGCCACTCCTGGCTTGCCAAGTTTCAGTAGATAGGTCTGCTACCACCCTCATGTGTCCACCCTTACAGGTTAAGGCCTGTTTGTCCCTAGATGCTTTCAGAATTGTCTCTTTATGTTTGTATTTTTCCAGTTTCACTATGATATATCATGCGGAGGATTGATTCAAGTTACGTCTGAAGGGAGTTCTCTGTGACTCCTGGATTTCAATGTCTGTTTCATTCCCTAGATTGGGGAAGTTCTCAGCTGTGATTTGTTCAAGTACACCTTCCACCCCTTTCTCTCTCTTCTTCTTCTGGAACTCCTATGACACATATTATTGCGTTTCATTGAATCACTTAGTTCTCTAATTCTCCCCTCATGGTCCAGATTTTTTTCATCTTTTTTCTCAGCTTCATCTTTTCCATAATTTTATGTTCTATTTCACTTATTTTCCCCTCTGCCTCTTCAATCCTTGTTGTCACCACCTCTAGTTTATTTTGCGCCTCCTTTATAGCATTTTTTAATTCATCATGACTATTTTTTAGTTCCTTCATCTCTGCAACAATAGATTCTCTGCTGTCTTCTATGCTCTTTTTAAGACCAGCAATCTTATGATCATTATACTAAATTATTCTTCATCTATATTGTTTATATATGTTTTGATCAATTCTTTAGCTGTCATTTTTTCCTGTAATTTCTTTTGAGGAGAATTCTTCTGTTTCATCATTTTGGCTAGTTTTCTGTCCCTCATGTGTTTTAAAAGCTTGTCATGTGCCCTGCACTTCAGAGCACAACTATATTAAAGAGGGGTCATACACGGTCCAGGGCCTGGCCCTTCAGGAGGTGTTTCTGGAGTGTGTTACTTGCTCTCTGTTGTGACTTTGGTTGCATCATCTCCCTACTTGTAATGATGTTTTGGACCCTCCACCAGGTGTGCTTTTATTTGTTCATTGAAGTACCCCTGGAAAAGAAAACAAACCAACTGACAGAAAAACAAAAACAAAACACCCACTACAGCAAAACAATCGGGTTTGGGCATTGCTGACGGAATAGTTCTTATCCCATACAAAGAGAAATGTGACAGGGGTTCGGAAAAAAAGAAAGAGAGGGGAAGGGAAGGGAAGGGAAGGGAATTGACAAGACAAACTCTATGGTTTATCGGGGGGGGGGTGATAAACAAGGATATATAGAACAGGTATAAGGAGAGTAGATTAAATATGTCTGCTTAAACAAACCAACAACCAGAATAACTAGGCTAGAGGAGGGAAGAAATAAGAAGGAAAAAAGGAAGAGAAAAAAAAAAAAAAACCAAACATACATACATACATATATATGTGCGTGTGTGTGTGTGTGTATAATAAGAATTGTTCAACACTTAAACCAGCAAATGCAAAACCACTGGGTGCCTTGGAACCAGGGTGGAAGCACTGGTCTGGAGGAGGGGCTGTCTGGTTCTTCAATGTCAATCCCACTCCAGTAGATAGGCAGTTACCAGGCACGGAGGCATGTGGTTTGGTGTAGGCGGGTCCCACCTCCACTGTGGGCCTGCTGTCCCTTCCCTGAGGCCTCACCTTGTTGGTGATGGGGAGAAAAATGGCAACACCCCAGGTCTCCTCCACAGACCAGGTGTCCCAAAACACTCTGTTCCACCCGTCCTCACAGTGCTGCAGGCACGAATGAGGCAGTTTTTTCCCCACTCCACAAAATCCCACACCTCCCTGGTGCTTGGCTGGAATTTAAACCCCAATTTCTTAAAGGGTCCCGCTCTGGATGCCCCGGTTCCAGGAAGAGCCACCTTCCTTCACAGTGCATGCTGGCTGTTTGTCTTGCTCCACTGACTTTTCCACTCCCTGGCACTCAGATGGGATTTAAGCCTGATGTCTTGAAGGGTCTCGCTCCATGTGCCCCAGTACCAGGGGGGATGCTGTTCCCTGCCACTGATATCCCTGCCTCTGGCTGGCAGATGCAGGCAGTCTTTGTCCTTCGAAAGGTTATATACCTTCCTCCCACAGCCCTCCAGGGAAGGGATTGCTTTCTCCCACTGCAGACTGCACCTCTTAACAAGTTACCAGCCCAGGACTGGCTCCCCTCCTTCCCAGGAGCACAAACTAGGCAGCCGACCCCAGTCTGGAGGAAGCCCTGCTGTTAGAGACTGGATCTTTGTCCATCCCCGTTGGTCCATGGTTTTTCTCTTGTCCTGATAAAGTCCTATGCTTGCCCAGCCTCTCTTTCTCTTCCTCTTGTCTCTCCGCAGAAGATGATCCCTCCCCTCCATGCCTACATGGCCCATTTTATCTATCCCAGTTTGCAATCACACACCTATGGCCTGTAGGTTGTCCCTGTGGGTCCCTAGAGATGTCTTTGTCACTCTGTTGCCTGGACTCTTGGAATTCAAAGTCCTTTAGCCTCAACACTGCTGTGTTTGAGGGACAAGGGAACTTCGGGTCTTCTCCAGCATGTTGGATTTCCGATATTTACAATTTTTATATCCTCTTGTTGTGATGATCATTTTTTCCTTAAATAATACCATTTTTTCTCTACAATTTTTCTTTTAATATCTATCATTTCTGATAGAAGTGTTGCTACCCCAGCTTTTTTCACTTCTATTTGCATGGGATACCTTTTCCCATCCCTTCTCTATTAGTCTGTATATGTTGTTAGTTCTGAAGTGAGTTTCCAGTAGGCAACATATAGATCTTTTTTTTTTAATCCAGTCACCAGTGTCTTTTTTACTAGACCACTTAGTCCATTTACATTTAAGTAATTATTGATAAGTATGTACTTATTTTCTTGTTTTCTGGATATTTTTATATTTGTCCCTGTTCCTCTATTATCTTGATCTTTCCTTGTGATTAATGACTTGTGTAATGTTACATTGAATTCTTTTATTTTTTGTATATACTTTTTTAAATATAATTTATTGTCAAATTGGCTAACATACAGTGTATACAGTGTGCTCTTGGTTTTGGGCATAGTTTCCCGTGGTTCATCATTTACATACAATACCCAGTGCTCATCCCAACAAGTGCCCAACTCAATGCCCATCACCCATTTTCCCCTCTCCCCTGCCCCCCCATCAACCCTCAGTTTGTTCTCTGTGTTTAAGACTCTCTTATGGTTTGCCTCCCTCCCTCCCTCTGTTTGTAATTACTTTTTTCCCCTTCCCTTCCCCCATGGTCTTCCGTTGTTTCTCAAGTTCCACATATGAGTGAAAATACATGATATCTATATTTCTCTGACTGACTTATTTCACTCAGCATAATACCCTCCAGATCCATCCCCGTTGCTGCAAATGGCATGGTTTCATTCTTTTTCATTGCCAAGTAGTATTCCATTGTATATATAAACCACATCTTCATCCATTCATCAGTTGATGGACATTTAGGCTCTTTCCATAATTTGGCTTTTGTTGAAAATGCTTCTATAAGCATTGGGGCACATGTGCCCCTATGAGTCAGCACTCCTGTATCCTTTGGATAAATTCCTAGTAATGCTGTTGCTGGGTCATAGGGTAGATCTATTTTTCATCTTGTGAGGAACCTCCACAGTTTTCCAGAGTGGCTGCACCAGTTTGCATTCCCACCAGCAGTGCAAGACAGTTCCCATTTCTTCGTTTCTGGTTACCTTGATTTCATCAATAATATCCTATGTTCATCATAGTGTATATTAAGTTTATGATCATTTATGTTGAAAATATTCTAAAAGCACTACATTTGTATTCCTCTCATGTCATATTTTACATATTTTTATTTTGCATATTCTTTGATAATTTTTGTAGACATAATTTTACTACTTTTTTCTCTTAAACCTCATACTGGCTTTGTAAGGCTTTATAAGTGACTGAGCTACTACCTTTACTGTATATTTGCTTTTACCAGTGAAATTTTTTCTTTTAATAATATTCTTCTAATTATGGCCTTTACTTTTCCACTTGAAGTCCCCTTAACATTTCTTATAAGGCCTGTTTAGTGGTGATGAACTCTTAGCTTTAGTTTGGGAAACTTTTTATCTCTTCAATTCTAAATGATAACTTGCCATGCAGAATATTCTTATTGTAAGGTTTTTTGTTTTCCTTTTAGCATTTAGAATATATCATCTCAGTCCCCTCTATTCTGCAAAGTTTCTGTTGAAATATCAGCTGATAATGGGAACTTGGGTGGCTCAATCAGTTAAGCAGCTGACTTTGGCTCAGGTCATGATCTCTCAGTTTGTGGGTTTGAGCCCCGCGTTGGGCTCTATACTGACAGCTCAGAGCTGAGAGCCTGCCTCCGATTCTGTGTCTCCTCTCTCTGCCACTCCCTGTTCACACTCTCTTTCTCTCTCAAAAATAAACATTTAAAAAAAAAAAAAGAAGTATCAACTGATAGCTTTATGGCATTTCCTTGTATGTAACCATTTGCTTTTCTCCTGCTGCTTTTAATACTCTCCTTTTATCTTTTTTTTTAATTTTTCAATGTTTTTTTTTTATTTTTGAGAGAGAGAGAGAGAGAGATAACAAGTGGGGATCACCAAAGAGAGAGGGAAACACAGAATCTGAAGCAGGTTCCAGGCTCTGAGCTGTCAGCACAGAGACAGATGCAGGGCTTAATTCACAAGCTGGAAGATAATGACCTGAGCCAAAGTCAGACACTCAACTGAGCCACCCAGGCAGCTCAACCCTTTATCTTCAATTTTTGTCATTTTAATCATGTGTCTTGCTGTGGCCCACCTTGGATTCATCTTGTCTGGGACTCTCTGTTCATTTCAAACCTATGTCTGTTTCCTTCTCCATGTTAGGAAAGTTTTCAGCTATTATTTCTTTAAATGTGTTTTCCTCCCCTTTTTCTTCTCCTTCTGGGACCCCTATAATGTAAATGTTATTACCATTAATGTTGTTGCAGAGATCCCTTAACCTAACCTTTTTTTTTTCTTTTTTGCCATTCAGCTTGGTTGCTTTCCACTACCTTTACAGATTGCTGATACATTCTTCTTTTTCCTCTAATCTGCTTTTGATTCTCTCTAGTGTATTTTTATTTCATTTATTTTATTCTTCATCTGTGACTGGGTGTTTTTTATATTTTCTATTTCTTTGTTGAATTTCTCAGATCATCCACTCTTCTCTCAAGTCCTGTAAGTATCTTTATGACCATTACTTTGAACTCTTTATCAGGTAGATGGTTTGTCTCACTTTAAGTTAGCTTCTTCTGGGGGTTTAATTGTTGTTGTTGTTTTAATGTATTCTTTTACCTCTTCTTTTTGTTTAAGTCTTTGTATTTGTTTTATATATTAAATAGGTCAGCTACGTCTCATTGTGTCAAAAGTAGTGGCCTTATGAAGTAGGTATTCTGTGGTGCTCAGTAGTGCAACTCCATCCCCCACTATATGTTACCAGAACTAGGTGTTCCAGTGGTGTCCTCTTTATGGGCTGCATGTGCCCTCCTTTTGTGGATGGGCCAAAACTGTTGTAGTTGCATCAATAGGCAGAGCCTTCCCTCAGCCTGGCTGTCTGCAATGACTATCCATGACTTTTGTTGATGTACTGGCTGAGACGTCCAGTTGCAGCCACTGCAAGCATGCTGGTGAGTGAGGTTATCTCCCCACTCTTTGGGGTAAAATTCACTCTGAAGAATGAGTGGTCCTGACTAAGGGTGTCTGCCATGTGTGGAAGAGTGGGAGCTGCTTTGGAAGGGAACCTACTTAGTAGAATGGATTGGGTGGGGCCAGTCTACAAAAGAATGCCAGTGTAGGGCAACATGCTAGCAGAGTAGACCAAGGATGTCAGACCTGGCTTCTGCTAGTTTCTGGCCAGCCAGGGCAAGAAAAATGGCTCTTTCCAGCACTTCTATTCCCAGAGAAATCTCCTGTAGATCCTAGCCTACAATTAGTCAACAAATCTTCATATGCAATTCTGATGCTTTTCAAACTATAGCTTCTGTGCTAAGTCTCAGATTGAGGAATATAGCATGTTGGCCTTTAAAAGGAGATTTCATTCCCTCTGTGTCCCTGAAGTTAAGTATCAAAGATTTTCAAAGCCAGTTGTTATGGGGGCTCATCTGTCTGGTATATGTTCTTAGGGTTAGCGATGGCTTGGGACACAGTTTGATCCCCTTCTTTTCCATTCCTGTGATATCCCTCCCGGCTGTGGTCACTGCCCAAGATTTTGGTGCCTGAGTGCATTTCTGACCCCCCTACCCTTCTTGATGTTGGTTTCTCTTTACATCTTTACCTGTGAAAGGTTTGTTCTCTTAGTCTTCA
Organism: Acinonyx jubatus; assembly: GCF_027475565.1. Classification (NCBI taxonomy): domain Eukaryota; kingdom Metazoa; phylum Chordata; class Mammalia; order Carnivora; family Felidae; genus Acinonyx; species Acinonyx jubatus. Next base: position 88,996,489 of record NC_069385.1, on the reverse strand, counting down.
GGTTGTTTTCAGAGTTGCAATACATTGTAGTTGTTACCTCTGTATCTTTGAGAAGAGGTAAGCTCAGGATCCTCTTACTCTGCCAGTTTTCTGTCTCTCCCTAGCCTTTTGTGTGTGTGAGTTTGTGTATATTGAAACTTGTGACTGATTCTTCTTTACTCAACCTAAAAATTTAAATGTTAATCTCATTCAGAAACACCTTCACAGAAGCATCCAGAATAATATTTGACTGAATATCTGGTCCTGCCATCGCCCAACTGAATTTACACATAAAATTAACCATTAAAATATGTTTACATAATGTGCTATAAATATTGAAAATATGAGACAATGGTTTCTATTTGTGCACAAGAATGTAATGGCAGGTTGTGGATATGATTGTAAGCTAAGATGACTTTCTAACTCTGGGCCTACCTCCTCTCCCGTCAGTCCTTTCTGTGGACAAAACCACCACCTTTAATTCTGCAGGTATTTTGTTTTGTCAACATCTATATGATGCACTAACTCTTCAGTTACCTGTATGTTTGTGGATATGCTGCCCAAATTTTCTGGCCTGAATGGCTTCATTTGTAGGGAGATCATTCCATAAACCCCAAATTCTGTGCTCTTTATAATCTCTAAAGGAAGATGCAGATGTCACCTTTTATTATTATGAGAGCTATAATGGATAGAATATAAAAACCACACTAAAAAGATAATGAATTTTTACTCTACCTTTACTAATTTATTGCTCATGAGAATAATACTTGGCCAAGTTACTTAATATCTCTATTTCCCACGTACAAAGAGTAGAAGAAAAGAACCTACTTTACAGTGTTAGCATAGAGATTAATTAATGTATATAACAGTTCTAGCACAGGGCCTGACATTTAGTAAAAGGATTGATTATGTAAATATATTTTAATAGGAGACTCTAGGAAGACTGTCTTTTTAACTATAGGTTCCTATCTCCAGAACTTTCTCATTTTAATACACACACACACACACACACACACGTATGAAAATATAGACCCCATAATAATATAAATTGTTTCCTAATGAAACCAAATGAGGAAAAAAAACCAATATTTTTATTTCATTTTCTTTTTAGATGCATGTGAGCTCTCACATAATGTTCCCATTCAATACCACCAATTGTTTTCAAACTTAGAAGATGATGACTAAAGTTTCAGGTTATAATAATATCTCAGCTCTCACGGAATAGTACAGGCTTTGCACATATTTCAAATGTCTTGGTTTCTTGAGCAAACAGATACTAAATCTGTCACTAGACTCAAAATCAAGTCGTCAGCTGTTGGCCCCACTCCAGTATATAATGGAACAAATTCCAGACCTCTCCCAGAGTAATTCTTATTTGCAGTCCAGAGACATAAGGGTGCTGTAGTTAGATGTTAATAAAGGATCTCAATGCAGTAGAGCAAAGTACAGTAGGAGCAAATCTTTTATAAGCCAAATGGGCCAGTGATCTGTCGTCTGGCAGCAGCTATAAGGAGAAAAGGAGAGAATAGAATTATAAAGCATAGTTATACTTACATATTACAGAAAATATTTTCATATTTTCAGAGGATTTTAGGCAAACTGTAGTTAGATACAATTATAAAGTATACAATATATAAAAATGAAAAAATTGAATTCAAGAATACGGTGAAAACTCTGTTCTCTCAATCCAATTAAGCCAATTTTTCTCTTCTGTAATGCACTTAAAACTTCCATCATTTATTATTTCCATTAAAAGAGGAGTCTGATCTCATTAGGTCAACATATAATTTAGAATTTAAGTCTTCTAAATTGAATCCTTATATTACATGTTTACTTAAGCCAGGTATATGTTGATGTGAGCAATAGCATGTAGAAGATAATAGTCATCATTACTTGAACTAATTCCCCCAGGGTAATTGTACTGGTGACCACATGGTTGAGGTAATGTTTATGGTTGGCAGTGGCCAGTTAAATTAAATACAATTATTTTCTAACTTGAACAATTTCACTCAGGATTAAAGTTAATTTTTTTCTATATTAAACTGTTGTATCAGGAAAATACAGATAAAATATCAACCTTCATTAAACTAAAAAAGCTGCTAAGAAGACAGCCCAAATCTATGTTCATTATCTTAGAAAATGTTTACATATTTTATTTTCATAGTTGTATAGATATGCATAGTCCCAATTTTCTATCTACAAAAACTGACTTTTGTTTAAATTAATATATATACATATGTATATATATGTATGTATGTGTGTATACACACACACACACACACACACACACACACACACACACATATATATATATATATATATTTCTTGGAGTCCTAATGGGCACAAGTTTGTATCACTGTCATTCTCCATAGTGCTTGAATATTTATGGATGGCTCAAATTGTTATTACCCATTCAAAAAGTGCAGATCATTGTTGAAATGATTGATATCTAGGGGGTCTATACCAGGATATTAAACCTATTATCAATGAAAAAATAAGCAGTTAATTATGGAAAGCATGAACAATATGAAGGAATTTGGTGTTAAAAAATAATACTTCATAAATGGAAAACACAAACATTAATGTAAAAAAAGAAATATAATCAGAACGGAATTTCTCTTTAAGATCTAGAGCTCAATATACGTTGGTTAACATTAACATGTAAACAATAAAGAAATGTAGAGATAAAAATATTTTCTACAGAAATGATATCATGAACTATGGCAGACTAGGGCATTCAAGGAACCAGTCTCTCCACTGAAACAATTAAAAGTGACAAAGACTGACATTTAATTTTTTGGAACTCTATAATATAATCCAAAACTTTCATCAAGCAAAGGATTGCTTAATGAAGTAAAGGACAGATGATTTTTGAAAGAGATTGTTGTCACATTTTGCTCATCTGCCTACCATCTCCCATAGCCCAGCATGGTCATGCATGGTAGCCAGTGTTTCTGATGCAGCTTGCTGGTTCCACAGGGCTAATATGGACCTTGTTGTTAAATACTATCATTGTTCATTTTGATATGCTTGTAGTTCCCTCAGGAACTAGCACAGAGACTGGCGTTTTTTGCCTCCTCCTCCCGCCCATTCCAGATTGGAGTGACTTTCCGGGGAGCCACATATGTTGTAACATTTAAAGATACATACTATCCATGCCCACATGGAACAGGAGACAGCAAACAGTAAATGTGGAAGAAAACCTCAAAGATAACTGAACATATATTTAACATGCATGGTTTTATTTACGTAAAAAGTTCTTATGAGGTAGGGACTATCTTACATCAAAATCACCTCCATTTGAAGGATGAGGAAATCAAGGTAAAGAGATTAAATAAATTGCCTGGAGAACTGGAATTTGACCTCATTCACTTTGACCCCAAAACATGTGTTTGTATAAATATTGACATTAACAGTGCACTTCAATGGTTGTTGAGAAAACATTTGTAGGCCAAGAAATAAATGCCAAGCAGGTTGATTCAGAAAAAAACCCAAATTTCGAAAAAGGGATCTCAAAGTATTGTACAATGATCAAAAACAAAAGCCTCACAAGAGAAGCAAAATTTCACCAATATTCAAATAAGAAATTAAGGAAATAATATCTTAATAGCACTTATTTTCTAACATTTTCTATTTATAATTTATAAATTTGTAATTTATAAATTTATAAAGTGTTGTTTTATTGAATATAAACACCAGGAGGGCATAGACTATTCTGTTTTGTTCCCTGATATTTCCAATTGTAAAGAATGCTGATGCCTGGCATATGGTAGACATTACAGTGTAGTCTGGATTGAGTTTAAAATATTGTCTTTGTGCCTGTACAAGGGCTAATATGAAATGTAAAATTATAACCAGGGAAAAAGTGTTTCATATAACAAATGTTAGCACAAGTAAGAAATTTCAAGCAAAATATGAAGTCATCTCTGATTAGAAAGGGCACTCTTAGTTTTTGCCTTGTATTATAAGCCTGAGAAATTGTGAAAATTATTTTGAATAAAGTGACCAAGTTTAAAGGTTGAGTTTACTCTGCAATATTCAGTTTTTATATGAATCTGAACATCTGGTGTTATATAAATATATACAATATAGATCATATATAGAATATTTATCAGATAAGACTCTGTTAAATAAAATTATTACCAAAATTAAAGATAGGTCAACTTAGCAAATTTTATAAGATAAATATTAAAGAAAGTTACTAAACATCTGTGATTATAGATGATAATAGAATAACTATTCTGAACAATTACATGCAAGCATATAGGCTAACATAGAAAAAATGGATACACTCCTAGAAACATACAGTCTTCCAAGACTCAATCAAAAAGAAAGAAAGTCTGAACAGACCAATTATTAGAAAGGAGATTGTATCAGTAATCAAAAACTTTCTAATAAACAAAAATGCAAGACCAGATGGCTTCATTGGTGAAAATACCAAACATTCAAAGAATATCAATTCTATTCAAACTTTTCCAAAAAAAATAGGTGACAACACCTTCAAACTCACTTTGCAAGGCCAGCCTTACTCTAATAGTTAAGACAACAATACCCAAAAGAAATTATAGGCCAATATCCTTGAGGAACATAAATGCAAAAATATTCACAAAATATTAACAAACTGAATTCAATACATTAAAAGGCTCACACATCGTGAAGTAGGATTTATTCCAGTGTTGTAAGGATGGTTCAACAACCATCTATCAATGTGTGTCACCACAGTAATAAAATGAAGAATAAAAATCTTATGATCATCTCAATAGATGCAGAAAAAGCACAGACAAAATTTAACATCCATTTATAATATTTTAAAAAAATCCTCCAAAGTGGGTATAAAATGTATCTCAAAATAAAAAGGCCATATATGATAAACTCACAGCTAATATCACACTCAAGAGTACAAAGCTGAAAGCTTTTCCTCTAAGATTAAGAACAGGACAGGTACCTATTCTCATCACTTTTATTCAACATTGTCTTGGAAGTCCCAACCAGAAAATTAGGCAAGAAAAAGAAAGAAAAGTCATAAAAAAATCAAACTGAAGACATAAAACATTCACTATTTGCATATGATGTATTATATATAAAAAGCTAATTCTAACAACTTTTTTGGTAGCATCTTTAAACAAATTTAGTAAACTTTCAGGATACAAGATTAATATACAAAAATCTGTTGCATTTCTATATACCAGTAATCATAGAAACTAAGAAAATAATTCCATTTATAATTTCATCAAAAATAAAATAATAAACTTAAGGAAGTGAAAAACGTGTTCACTGAAAACTAAGATATTAACAAAAGAAATTAAAAAAAATCAAAAAATACCCCATGTTCATAGACTGGAAGTAATGTTGTTAAAATGTCCACACAACACAAAGTAACCTACCACTTCAGTGCAATCACTGTCCAAACTCCAAAGGCATTCATCAAAGAAAAAGACAAACAATCATAAATTTGCATGGAACCATAACAGACCCCAAATAGTCAAACAATCTTGTGAAGGAAGAAAAGCTAGAGGCATCACGCTCTCTGATTTCAAAATATATTACAAAGTTACATTAATCGAAACAGTATGGGATTGGCCTAAAAACAGATAAAGAGATTAATGGAACAGAATAGAGAACCCAGAAATAAATCCATGCATATATGGTCAATTGATTTCTGACAAAGGAACAAAGAATATACAATGGAGAAAAGACAGTCTCTCTTTAATTTTTTTTTTAATTTTAAGTTTTAATTTTAAAGAACATGAGCAGGGGAGAGGGGCAGAGGGGGAGAGAGAGAAACAAGGAGAATCTTAAAGAGTTTCTATGCTCAGTGCAGAGCCTGATGTGGTGTTCAATCCCACAACCCTAGGATCCTGACTTGAGCCAAAATCCAGACTCAGATGCTCAACTGACTGAGCCACCCAGGCACCCCTTTCTTAAATTAACTTTTTTAAAATTTTATTTTAGAGACTTCACCAGCAGGGGTGAGAAGCAGAGGAGAGAGAATGAGAATAAGACAGTCTCTTTAATAAATAATGTTGGGAAAACCAGAGAGTCATATTCAAAAGAGTGACACTGGACCACTATCTTACACCACACAAAAAAATTAACTGAAAATTAATTTAAAACCTGAACATAAGACCTGAAACCCTAAAACTGCTAGAAAAAAAAAACAAACAGGTGATAATCTCCTTGACATTGGTCTTGGCAATTATTTTTAGATTTGATACCAAAATCAAAGGCAACAAAAGTAAAAATAAATAAGTGGGATTATATCCCACAAAAACTTCTTTACAGCAAAGTAAACCATCCCAAAATGAAAAGGCAACATGCTGAATAGCAGAAAACATGCAAATCACATATCAGGTAAGGGCTTAATATCCAAAATGTATAAGGAATTTCTACAATAACATAACAAAATAAAAGAACAAAATAATCTGATTAAAATATGGACAGAAGATCTGAATAGACATTTTCCAAAGAAAACAAATAGATAGCCAACAAATAAAGAATATTCAAATGTCTAGTCATCATGGAAATGCAAACCAAAACCACAATGAGATATTACCCACACCTGTTTATGGCTATTATCAAAGATACAAGAAATAACAAGTGTTTGTAAGGATATGGAGAAAAGGACCTCTGGTGACCTATTTGTGGGAATATAGATAGTTCCAGCCACTATGGAAAACAGTATGGAGTTCCTCAGAGGATTGAAAATAGAACCACCATATGATTCATCAATTCTACTTATGGATTTTTATACAAATAAATAAATACTAAAGCAAAAGATACTGCACGCCCATATTCATTGCACCATTGTTTACAGTAGCCAAGGCATGGAAACAACATAAGTGTCTATTGATGGAGAAATGATAAAGAAATTTTGTGTGTGTGTGTGTGCAATATTATTCAACCATGAAAAAGAAGGTAATCTTGTCATTTGTCATAAAATAGATGAACCTTGAGGGCATTATGCTAAGTGAAATAAAGAAATAGCATATGATCTCACTTATATGTAGAATCTTAAAACTGAGCTTCTAGATACAGAAAACAGATTATTGATTCTCAGAGGTGGTAAGCAAGGGGGGAAAAATGTGTGAAAGGGGTTAAAAGTTACAAAATTCCAGTTACAAAATGAATAAGTCATGGGGATGTGACATACAACATGGTGACTATAGATAATAATATTGTACTACATATTTGAAAATCATAAAAGTTGCTAAGAGAGTAAATCTTAAAAGTTCTCACCACAGAAAAAAATGTATGATAACAAATGTTAACTGGAGTTATTGTGGTTATTTTACAGTATATACAGCTACAAATAATGTATGTTAATTCACCTCAATTTAACAAAAAGTCCCCTAACACAGTTGTCATATATATATATATATATATATATATATATGTACACACACACACACACATATATATAGATGTGTATATATATATATATATATATACACACACACACACATATATGTAGATATGTGTGTATGTAAGTATATATTTGCTTTGGGTGTATTATACACATACATATACACATACGCCAGGCACCCCTGAAGTATATTTTTCTTGATGGAGTAATACAAATAGAATTTCAAATGGAGAGAACAATGGAATTGATGCTAAGCAGATGTGATAATGTATGGTATATTCAATAAAAGAAAAGTTTTATTATCCAAATTAGCAATATTTAATTCATCCTTTCACCCAATATTTATAGACACCCAAGGAGGTGTGACAGGTCATACTGTAGTGACACAATTAAGACAATACTTCTCCATTTATATCTACTAGTGACTGCTATATATTCCTATGAGAAGAAATGAATTTATTTTCCTAATGTTGATAACCTGTCTTTATTATATATGAAAATACAATTAATAGCTTTATATATTCAAACATTCCACTCTGGAAAAATAATAGTCTGCATAGGCATTCATTTAATTATTCCATTAAAGTGAAAGCATTAAGCATTTAGATACACAGTATGGTCTAAATACAAGATATCTACAAAAAGAAAAAATATGACTCTTCCTCTCAGAATAAGTTGTTAGTCTCTATGTTGAAGTATTTTTCCAACTGTAAAAACTAATGAACATTCATATTCTACATCATTTCGTTCCTTCTAATTCATCAGGAGCAAAATGGTGGCATTACACAATTTTCTTTTAACCATACTCTCAAAAGGACCTTTCAAATATAATTGAAAATTTATTCAAAACCTGAAGGCTTAATTTTTGTAAAAAAAAATGGATATACTTAGAGATTTTAACTGAATTAATTTGGTAATAGGAATGAGGTCCATGGCTCTGATATTTAGTAGTTGTGTGAATTTAGGCAAGTTATTAAGCCTCTCTAAGCTCAATTTACCCATTTTAAACAAGGGAAATAATTCCTAACTCTCAGGACTGTGGTAAGATTCAGTATGGTGATCATGTACAATCCTCAGACTGAAGCATAACTGCTGGTCTCCACAAATGCCAACTATTATTATTATTTTCTTAGTCTGTTTTTAGCAGAAGATATCTTTCAAATAGTAGTAGTAAGACCTCAATTATTGAAATGGTAATTAAATGTCATACTACAAAACATACTTGCTTTCAAAAATTGACTCTCCAAAACATCATTAAAAGCAAAACAATTACTCCATGTACCCACAACAAAGTAAACATGGAGGTTTAAGGAAAATTAAAAAAAAAAAAATTAAGGGGCAGTTGTCACCAAGATGGTGAAGTAAGAGACCCATCCTTGGTGTCCCTGGGTGGCTCCATGGGTTAAGTGTCCAACTCTTGATTTCAGGTCATGACCTTAAGGTTCATGAGTTCAAGCCCTGTGGCAGGCTCTATGCTGACAGAATGGAGCCTGCTGGAAATTCTTTTTCCCTCTCTGGCCCTCCCCTGCTCATTCTCTCTCAAAACAAATAAATATTAAAAAAGAGAGAGAGAGACCCGTCCTTCATTTCCCCACAAACATCAATCGTTCCCACGAACATCAATAGTTAGCAATCCATAAACCAAAACAGCTCTGGGAGACATGAGAAATCTACTTTAAAATCTTCAACACAGTGGAACAAAAACCCTAAGAATAACTGCATAAAAAAGTAAGAACTCCTTTATTTTGCCTGAATCATGTCACCCTGAGGCCAGCATAGCTGAGTATGAAGACAGGATTCTTAGGTTTCAAAGAGTGTCTCTCACCTAGAAAGGGAGAATGGGGTTTCCTCAGCCTTTTAGGGTACCACATTTCATGTAAATCTCAGTAAAGCTGAGATTCAGAGATATAGGAACAAGGAAAAAGAAGGTGGGGATACCAGTATCAGCCATGCAGTGGGAGTGACTGTAATTCTCAATGACCTGTTATGCAAAGAACCCCAAAGCCGTCAACACTAAAGGCACCAATGGTTACCATAACTGGTCCAACACCCCCATACAGAGTTCATGGGGTTTTACCCCACAGATATTCACATTCCAGACATTAGCCACCTGCATCCCTCCTCCTGCCAGTGATCTACACTTAAAGCCAGCCAAGGCCTCCATAGCTGTATGAGAGCAAGACTGCAGCCTATACCCCCACAGCTTCCCCCATCACTGTGCTTGGAGCTAGCCTTTCCAGCTGTGCACTTGCATGCCCCTAACCTCATTCATCATTAGCTACTACTGCCGTGTGCAGGCTGCTGACAAGATGTTATAGCCATGGAAGTGCATGCTGACAGCCAAATCCCCACAGCCGCTTGTGAGCCTGGATTTGGCCCTTTCCCTAGCTTGCACCTCTGGGCTTGTACACAACTAGCACTCCCAACCATGCACCTGCTCAACTGTAGCCCAAACCCCAACAGTAGCTTTCAGTGCTGTGTGCTCAGGGCCAGATCATGGAGTCACAATAGTAGATGCCAACAGCCAGAGTACCCACAGCTGCTTGTAGGCCAGGCCCTGGTCCTGACTCCTGTCCTAGGCCTTTTCCACTGAGCTTACCTGCAGCTAGTCCCTCCAGCTGTGCATATCCCTGGTCCTTTTACTAGTCTCCACTGGTGTGCATGCACCCATGGGGAGACCTTGTAGCAATAACAGAACATGCCATTAGCCAGCATCCCTGCAGCTGCTTGTGGTTCTGGCTCTGGTCCAGTCACCTGTCAGTGACCTGTACTGCTGGGCTTTCAATTAGCCCCTCTTAGCTGTCCAGGTACACCCCACTGGCCTTATTCCTATCAGTGGCTTCCACTGCTATGTGCACCTAGGATGAGACCCTGCAGCCACAAGAATGCATACAACATCCTGGCCCCTGCATCTGACAGTGCATTTTTAGTTGGCTCTGACCCTTGCTTCTGGCTTCAGCCCACACCACTGTGTATGCATCTGCAACTGGCCCCTGCCACTATACAGATACCTTCCAGTGGCCTGTGCAGTTGAGTATTGTATACACCACCCACTCTAACACTACGACTGCCAGCTGTGCTCTCTAGCCATTAGACCTAGAAGTGCCACCCAGGATCCCAACAACTCTAGCAGCCACTGAAGATCCCTTACAGTGCTCACCAAAGACCATGAGGTTGTTGATTTTGTAGACTTCAATGGTCTGAACTAATGATATATCAAGCTCCTCTGGACCTGGAGCCACCACACACCCCTGTACTTGGCATTCTGTACCACTAGGCCTGCTTTCAAAACATGCTAGAGTGTTTCCCTACTATATATGAAGGTATTTCCTTACCAAACTCAGTCCACACTGTCTGGAAGAGGGGACTCCTTCATATGTGCATAAATCTATGCAAGGCTATATGGATCACAAAGAATCAGAAAAACACGATACCATCAAATCAATGCACACTTCCAGTAAATAACCCCAATGAAATGGAGATACAGGAATTATCTGATGAAGAATTCAAATTGTTCTAAAGATACTCAGAAAGTTACAAGAGAACATAGATAAATTAATGAAATGAGGAAAACAATACAAAAATTTTTTAATAAAGAGGAAAAAAACCCCACAAACTGGACTTGAAGAATACAGTGACTAAATTGAAGAATTCAACAGAAAACTTCAACATCATACTGGACCAAGTAGAAATATCTATCAGTGGGTTCAAACACAAATCATTTGAAATTATCCAGCAGTAGAGCAAAAAGAAAATGAATGAAAGGAAAAGAAGGAAGTCTATAGGACTTACACCATTAAAAGAAGCAATCTAAAAAAGGAAGCAATCTGTATATTTTTAGAGTCCTAGAAAGAGAAGAAAGGGAGAAAGTAGCAAAAAACCTATTTAAGTAAATAACAGATGAGAACTTATCAAACTCCTGGAGAGATTTGGATATCCAAGTTCATGAAGCTAGTAACTCCATGATTTCAATCCAAAATGCTCTCCATAAACATCATAATAAAAATCAAAGACATTGGGGAGCCTGGGTGGCTCAGTCAGTTAAGCATCTGACTCTGTTTCAGCTCAGGTCAGTATCTCATGGTTTCGTGAGTTTGAGCCCAGCATCAGGCTCTGTGCTGACAGTGCAGAGCCTGCTTGGGATTCTCTCTCTACCTCCCTCCCTCTCTCTGCCCCTCCCCTGCTCACACTTTCTCTGTCTCTCTCAAAATAAACTTAATTTTTTTTTGAAAAACAAGAGTTTTAAAAACATCAAGAAAAAAACCACTCTCTCACTTAAGGAAACCCCTAGAAAGCTATCAGCAGTTTTCCCAGCACTGACTTTGCCAGCCAACTGAGAATGGGTTGATATATTCAAGTGCTGAAAGAATACTGTCAACCAAGAATATTTTACCCAGGAAAGATGTCCTTCAGATGAAGGCAGATAGACTTTCAAAACTACCATTGAAGGAGTTCAGCAATACATCTACCTCACAAGAAGTGCTGAAAGAAGTCCTTCAAGCTGAAACAAAAGGGCACTAAATAGTAACATGAAAACACATGAAAATATACAACCCATAAGTAAAAATAACTATCTGTGTAGTCAGATATAGAATACTCTAATATCATAATGTGGTGTGTTAACCACTTAAATATAGCTACAATTATTCATCAGTAGATACACAGTATAAAAATATGTGAATTGTGATATCAAAACCATTTTTGTATGCAAAGTTAAGTAGATATGAGCTTAATGTTGACTGTTCTATCAAGAAGCTTTAGGTTAACCACAAAACAAAAACCCTTAGTAAATACAAACATGATAAAAAAAGAACAAAACAAGCTACAGAAAAGCATCAATTTACAAAGAAAGATTGTAACAAATGAACTACAAAATAGCCAAAAAATAATTACAAGATGGAATTAGTAAGTCCTTACCTATTGATAATTACCTTAAATGGTTTAATTCTCTAATCAAAAGACAAAAAGTGTCTGGATTAAACAAACAAACAAAAAAAAAAAAACAAGAACCACTTTATGCTGTCTAAAAGAGACTCATTTCATCTTCAATGACACACACAGGCTCCAAGTAAAGAAATGGAAAAGTATACTCCATACAAATTGATATCAAAAGAGCAGGGGATACTATATTAATATTAGAAAAGATAGACTGTAATCTAAAATTTGTAATGAGACACAAGGTCATTATATAATGACAAGTCAGGTCATCAAAAGGATACAACAACTGTATATGCACCCTACATTGGAACACCTAAATATATTGAGCAAATATTAACAGGTCTGAAGGGAGTAATGGAAAACAGGATGCATCAGTAGGGGACTTCAGTATCCCACTTTCAACAATGGATAGATTGGACAGAAATAAAACATTAGACTTGAACTATAATTTAGGTCAAATGGGCTTAACAGAAATGTACAACACATGCCATCCAACAGCAGAATACATGATCCTTTGTGAACATGAAACATTCTCTAGGTTTGATAATATGTTAGGCCACAAAATAAGTGTTCTCAAATATCAAAGATTGAATCCTGTAGCAGATATCTTTTTTTCTCTGATCACCATAATACAAAAGTAAATATCAATAGCAGGGGAAGGCTGGGAAATTCACAAATACATGAAATTAAGCAACACATTCCTGAACAACCAAAGAATCAAGGATATCAAAAGAGAAAGTTTTTAAAAATCTAGAAAGAGGAATGCCTGGGTGCCTCAGTTAGTTAAGTGTCCAACTCTTGATTTCAGCTCAGGTCATGATCTCGCCATTTGTGAGATAGAGCCCAATGTCAGCTACTGACAGCACAGAGGTGATTCTCTCCTGCCCCCTCTCTCTCAAAATAAACATTTGAAAAAATTAAAAAAAAAAAAGATGGACAACGTACCAAAATGCAGCAAGCAGTGCTGAGAGGGAAGTCTATAAAGGCCTCCACTAAGAAAGAAACATCTCAAATAACAACCAAATTTTACAACCCAAGGAATTAGAAAAACAAGACCAGGCTAAGCCCAAAGTTAGCAGAAGAGTTGAACAGACATTTCTCTAAAGAAGACAGACATACAGATGGCCAACAAGTACATTAAAAAATACTCAACATTGCTAATCACTTTATTACTGTTAGCATAGCCATTATCAAAAAGATAAGAGATAATAATTGCTGATGTGGAGAAAAAGGAATCCTTGTGCACTCCTAGTAGGAATGTAAATTGATACAGCCACTATGGAATACAGTATAGAGATTCCTAAAAATTTTTTTTAAAAATAAAAAAAAAACCTAAAAATAGAACTACCATGATAAAACAATCCTACTTTTAGGTATAAATCCAAAGAAGATAAAATGATTTCTTGAAGCCATCTGTGTATTCCCATATACATTGCCACATTATTCACCATAGCCAAGACGTGGAAATTAAAATAAATTAATTAAAATAAATTAAGCCACTAAAATAAAATATAAAATCATGAAAAATCTGGTTTAGTTGATTTGGTTCAAACAATTTTAAAGACTTTAAAAAAGTAATTAGAGCTTGAATTCCCCCACTAAAACATATCATGTAATTTTAAAATAAGATATGCAAGAACTATCAGCACTATTATTTAATAATATTACTTACATTCTCATCATATTCTACTATAACATTATGTATGCTTTTATATTAAGAGAGGAAAACTAAAATTTATCATTGTTGGTGGTCTACTCTAAACTATTCTTTTACAGTTCTTGCAACAGAGGTTAAAAAATCAATGTGACATGAAGAACTTAAACATTTGTCTCCTACTGGGCTGTGAAAGAGAGACCTTTGCTATATGTTTATATTTATTTTTATCTCACCCTTTTGAAACTTCTGCTTTTATTTGTTTTATATTGTGAAACTTTTTAAAACAGAGTACGTTGATGTAATTCATAAATATGCATACATTTAGAAAGATGAATACTGAAAAAAAAACTGATAGGAATGCATGCTTTAAAAATTTAGAACTCTGGACTAAATAATTGTACATTTATTTCTAGAAAAAAAATTTTTTTTAAGTGGATGGTTATGTTTTGTTCCCTCTTTATCTCAGTTTTATTGCCGTTTTTCTCTAGCTCCCAGCTAAGGTTTATATTCTACACCACAGAGGACTGAGAAAATCTCTTTAGTGGAGAGACCGAGCATTACTTTATTGAGCTATGGTCTACAGTTCAAATGGACTCGTCAAACTTTCGACGTCCCAATCTATAGTTTTAGTATACTTTTTGTTTAGAGACTTCATCCATTTTAGATTAGAAACTAACCTGCATATCTATGTTTTGGTTCAATAACTTACTCTTTGTAGAAGCAAAGCTGTTTTCAACAAGAGGAGATTCTGCAGAATCAACGCCTTCATCTTTGTTTCTCCAATTTATGAAGAGATATTCAGCAGGTATGTCTAGGGAGAAGGAGGTACAGTGGCATGGAGGCACTCCTATTTCCTCCTAAAATTTTTAAACAAAGAAGATCCACTTTTATTTAATATTAGGAACTCCATATAAGATTTTGTTTTTAAAAATGATGTCATCCTAGAAAATGATATAACACTTGCCCTAGTTTTATAAAATAGAGCTTTACCTCAATAGGCAACTCTAACTTGACTCTATATTTATTATTTTTTTTCTACTTCATATAAGTAATAAATTTTCTAAATTTATATATTATTCTTCATTTAACATTAAAATACTTTATTATACATTCTAAAAAGTGTATTCCCTGAGTTCAAAAATTGTTAATATGTACAAATCTAGCCCACATTTTGGATAGTTTATGTGAAACAAATCTAGCCAAATGTTTTACTTGTCTACAGTAAACCTAAACTATTGTCTTATATCCATGGCTGATAACCACAGAAGTAATAAATGCACATAATACATTTCTGCATACAAAAAAAATTAGTATATAATGCTAAATGTTTTTTGAGTGTCATAAATTTATTTTCAAAGTTCTCTAGAAAATGTTTTGTTTTTTTTTTTTTCTGAACATGATAGGTTTAAATTCAAGGCCAAACATATAGGGTAAATTCTAGAGACAAAAGACATACTTTTCAGTTTTTTTATATCATGAAAATTTTAAAATATATCTAATTATCACAGAAATTATCCACCTTCAGAAACTATGTTTTCAATATTTATATGTATTTTCTCTGCCTCTTCTTGCTGCTACTGAACATTGGCCACCTCTTCTAAGAGGGAAAACTACATAGCCTTGTGGGACTCCTCTTGTTATCCCCATTTTATACATTAGCAAACTCAGGAAACAAGAATGAGAAGAAGTTCACTAAGAATATAACAACCAGAAACTATAATAACTGATATGATGCAAAGCCAGACTGTCCAGTTCAATGATAAAAATTTTCTATTATAGCAAAATGACTCCTATATTGCTAGTTCAATAAAATGTTCATATTCGTAAATATCTAGTAAATATTTTCCTACCTTATACCTAGAACTAAACAGTATTTTCAGACAGAAAATAATATTCAGTAAAAATATTACAATGTTTGAAAATATTAGTGGAGAAAAAAAGAAAATATTAGTGGGTGATATGTGTAATTCTGAAGTCTGAGTCACCAGAAAAGATGATAATATTTTATACAATAAAGGTGTCAGCTTTCTGAAAAATTACACTGGACAATACCAGTCTTATGGATATATTCTACATTTCTCTATTCATTGTCTTTAAAAAATTAATTCTATGAAATATATCATACCTACAAAGAATATACAAAATAAAGATATAATTAAAAGAATATCAAGTAAAAAAGACCCAGGCATCTATCATAGAGATTAAGAAATCAAACAATATCTATGAGATATAAATCTATAGATTTATAGATATCTATAAATATCTATATTTATGTTCCATCCTATGAAAATTCTATTTCTCTCCACATACTTGATTGTTATTCTAAAGATTCTTATTTCTTTGAATTTCTTTTAGGTTTGCCAACTATGTATGTACTCCTAAATAATGGTTTTTATTTATGTATAACTTGGCACTTCTATAAACTGAATATTACTGTATATTTTTTCTAATTCCTTTATTAATTCAACATGACTTTTCTGAGATTAAGACCTGTTCATGTATTGCTGTACTTCACATTGCATTCTATTATGCCTTTATTTAATGTTCCCCTCCTAGTAGACATTTACATTGCTTTCATTATATTTGTGATTTAAAACAATGCATTATTTATGTTTCTTAATATATATTTTTCAGAAGTACACCAGGAGATATCTTTAGGTGTACTTTTGAAAAATGTATATCTTTATAATATATATATCGATTATATATCTTTACTTGATATTCTAGAATTTCTAGGTGGTTGGTATGTACATCTCTAAATTTGTCAGTTTTCTAAAGGAATTGTGTCAGTTTATCCTCACATTAGTAGCAGTTGAGCATTCATGTTGTTCCAATATTCATTTAAATTTGGTAATATCAGACTTTTAAACTTTTGTTACTCTTGCAGGTTTATATATTATCTTATTATGACTTTAATTTGAATTTTCCTGACTATTAAAGATATTCAACAGCTTTTCATATACTCACAGGTCATTAATGTTTTATCTACTGTGAAATACCTACTTATATATGTTTTTGTCTTATTTTCCATTTGCTTCTTTATCCAATTCTTAATGATTGATTTATAAAGAAATTCTTATAATATTTAGATAATAAGCTCTTACCAGACATAAGAGTTGAAAATATCTTCTCACAATCATCTTATGGTATCCTTCAACAGAAATTCTTATTTCTTACGAACATGTTACTTGCTTTAGTTTTTTTTTTTTCTTGAATTAAAGACTGTCCAGCTTATATGTTTGGTATAATAGTGTGTGATATAAATCTTCATATCCCTCCAAGTGCTCCAGCTTTGTCTAAAAGTTTTTTCACCTCTCTCTGAAGTTACAAATTAATAAATGTATAAAGTAGATGCCATAGTAATATATTCCTGAGTCATTCCTAATAAATAAATTTCTTACCCTCTTCTCACTAACCTCCTTCTCATAAACTACTGTCACCATTCTCCTTTTCTTCCTTGCTAATATCTTCATGGAATAGTTTATTCTCAGTTCCCTACCGGTCACCATGCTTTTTTTTTTTTTAAGCTTATTTATTTTGGTGGGGGGAGGTCAGAGAAGGAGAGAGAGAGAATCCTAGGCAGGCTCTGCACCACCAGCACAGACCCTGATGTGGGGCTTGAACTCATGAACCATGAAATCATGACTTGAACAGAAACCAGCAGTTGCATGCTCAATTGACTGAGCCACCCAGGTGCTCCACCATGCTTTCTTTAAAATCTGAAAGTTTGCTTCAGCTCTCAGTACTTTACTAGGTTTGTAAAACTCACTAATCAACTACTAGAATTTAACAAATATATTAGCCTTTTCTTGGAACCCCAACTTTTTCAGGCACTATTAAGACCTTCCTCCATGGAGGAATCACAGCTTAAGGTGTCCATTATGGGGAGTCTTTCTTCATTGTTCCTGTTTTATCTCTATGTCTTCAAAACTGTCCTGTACCTATATCTATGGTCCTTTTTCCTCTATTCAAATCTTAGATGTAGTTATTTTGCAGGGATCAGTCTTTGTCCTTTTTTTCTCTCATTGAACATTGCAATTTCTTTGGAAATTTTCTTTACTTATTTGATTTCATCTGTCAACTTTTGTGGTTAGAGCATATGGAGAAGCTCTTGGCACATACCAAGCCATAAAAAAGTACTTAATAAATAAATGAATATTGAATATATCTCCAGCCCAGACTACCCTCTTTCACTAAAAGCAAACATTTCTATCTTCCCAGTTGAATTTCCAAAAAGATACTACACAAAACTATCAAACTAGTTAGTCAACAAACTGGATGTCATAACCCCCTACCTCCTTTTCTCATATCTTAGCTGCTGTAACGACAATTATTATATTTGGTCACATGAAATCAGAACTTAGAAATCAGTACTAGAATACACTGTACTCATGACAGCTATATATTAGACTATTTTATATTAAAATAAATTTATTTAATTCTCCAAAGAGCCCATTATTTAATTTCCTGAACTTCAAGAAAGCTGAAAACGTAGCCAGCTTGAAAAGTTTTTAACATTCTTTATCAAGGATTAAACACTGGCCTATATGACTCTAGCATATAAATAATTACCATGAAATATTTACATGAATTTACAATTTAACCATTATATTATTTTAATACAATACACTTTATTGCACATATTTTTTACTAAAAGACCAAAACAGGATATAAATATTTTCAACTTTGAGGAGTTGCAACACTTACTCTATATTTTAATAACAGAAAAACATTTTCAAAGTAACCATCTTAAGAGTTTTGTTATAATTTCTCAGTTATTGTAGATGTATTTTTCTAATAGTCTGGAATCAAGAAAAGAGTACTAGAGATAAGCACTTAATAAATATGTTTATTGAATTGTCTCCTACAAGAAGCGTTCATTCACATTTTCTTTTTTTCTTTACCTACTAAGAAACAATATATACACAAGCAATTTTCATTAATATATAAAATTACGCCACACATTTAATTAAGATATTCTTTTCCAACAAAAATATTTTTGCAGAAACGAATTTCCTAACAATTATTTTTTGCAGAACTTGTTATTCATCAGCATGTTCAACAATTTATTTTAGAAGCATACTAGTTAGAATTTTTTTATTTGGCCTAGAGACCTTCTCAAACATCTTTTACGTGATTAATTCCTATTAATGCAATAGGTCGTTGGATTATCTCTCAGATCAAACATGTTCCTAAATGAAAATTTTTATAAGGTTTTTATTCATCATTTCCACATCATATGATTAACATCCTAAATTTATTCTTATCTCTAGTCTGAACCTTCTTTGATTTCTCAGCTTTGAGTGTACTGTATAGCACATATGTTCCCAATAAAATTGTAATAATTTAAACTGAAACCACTAAATCTGGCTTTTCTCTTTTCTATGTTTCTAACCTTTCTGGCACAACATTAACAAAATGAAAGACACAAACATACAATCATCTCTTAGATTCTGAAAAAGAATTGACAAAATTGAACACCTTTCATAATAAAAACTCTCAACAAAGTGACTAATATACCTAATAAAGGTCATATATGAAAAACCCACAGCTAATATAATAAAAGTGAAAAACTGAACACTTTTCAGTATGTACACATTGCGACTTTTATTCAACATACTAGAAGTTTTAGCCAAAGCCATAAGGCAAAATAAATTAAGAAAGCAAGCAAGCAAGCAAGCAAGCAGGGAGAGGAGCTCAGATAGCAGAGTAGTAGGACAACCCTAGGCTTGTCTCATCCCTTTGACACAGCTAGATAAATGTCAAATCATTTGAATACCCAAGAAACCAACCTGAGGACTGACAGAACAAACTGCACAACTAGAGGGAGACAGGAGGCCACATCATGGGAAGTAGGAGGTGTGGAGACGTGGTTTGCAGGAGGAACTGATTGTGGGTGCTTTGGAGGGGAGCGAGCTCTGGACATGGAGCACAGAGGGAATCACACAGGGAAAACACTTCCCCGATGCCACTGACTGGGAAAATGAGAGGGGCTGATTTCTGTGAGTTTTTATAACCAACAGAGCTGAAAAACTAGAGTTTTATAGGTCCACGACATGGCCTTTATAGAGCCCTGAGGGCACTGGAGTGCTCCTGTAGAGAAGGTAGGCAGGTAACCCGAGGGCAGAAGGTGCCACCTGAGGAGCAGCTGAGAAGCGATGGGAGAGATCTTTTGGAGCACATCTAAAAGAGGTAGCATTGCCTTTCTGGGGACAAAGGAGCTTGCAGGCACCATTTTCCTCCCCAGCCCTTCACCTGGGCACTGGCTCTTTGGTGCACTTTGCTCTAACACCCACACTCCTGCACTGTGGAGTGACTTCCCTTCTGGGTCAAACCTGCATCAATCCCAGTACAGCAAAACCTTTACCCAGAAGACCAGCGGGTCCTTGCCATACTAGGTCCCTAAAGTTTGGAGGGACCAAACTGGCCTGGTCCCTCCAGGCCACACAGCTGGCCTGGTTTTTAAAACACAGCTGGCCTGGTTATGTCAGAGCCTAAAGTCCACTGTGCTCCTCCAGCAGGAAAGCAACCTGGACACAGACAGTGTGAAAATCAACAATCTGAAAAAAACAAAAAACAAAAAACAAAAAAAAAAAACAAAAAACTAGAGTGTTCAAGGGAAATTGTTTGCTCTTCTGGGAAGTCTTCTCTGACAGTAGCAAGAAGGAAATCCCCTCTCCAGGGACAAAGGAGCTGTCTAGCACCATTTCCCTCCCCTGCCCTCAGCAGAAACTAACTTTAGTAAACATCACAGCACCAAGACTGGCTGCCTAATCTGCTTTCACAAAGCCCTGCCCCTGTGCTCTCAGCTGGAACTGCTTTTCGCAAGCAAGTGTGGTGGAGAGCAAGTGCAGTGGTCCCCTCCCCCAGAAGACCAGCACAAACTCTTGCACATACCATGTCTACTACCACAGAGATCTGCAAAGCTTCTGATTCAGTGGAAAAAGCATCAGACTCTTATCAAGCAGACCAGAGCACACCTAGTTAAAACTCACCACACTCTGGCCAAGGTCTCAACACTCCCCACTGCAGGCAAAGAGAAATTCTGCAGAGGACTGACCTGAGGGATAGAGCAGCATTAACACAGCAGCAGAGTCCATGTAGCACACACCGGAGACACTTCCCGAAGTGCCCAGCCTTGGACATTATATGTCCTTTTTTTCATAAAGCCATTATTCTTAGGAGCAGGAAACGTAACAAGCTTTCCTAACACACAGAAGAGACCTACACGAAATGCCAAGATGGAGGAATTCATCCCAAAAGAAAAAGACAAGAAAGGGTCATGGCCAGGGATCTAATCAAAACAGATATAAGTATTATGCCTGATCTAGAATTTAAAGCAATAATCATAAGGATACTAGCTGGGCTTGAGAAAAGCATAGATGACATCAGAGATACTCTTACTACAGGCAATAAAAGACTTGAAAACAATCAGACCAAAATAAAAGTGCAATAACTAAGATTCAAAACTGATTGATTGTAGTGACCACAAGAATGGAAGAATCAGAAGAACAAATATGGAATATAGAAGATAGAATTATGGAAAGAAATGAAGCTGGTCAAAAGAGGGAAAGAAAAATCTTGGATCGTGAAAGTAGACTTAGGGAACTCAGTGACTCCATAAAACATAATAACATTTGTATCATAGGAGTCCCAGAAGAGGCCAAAAAGGGGGTGGAAGGTTTATTTGAGAACATTCTAGCTGAAATATTCCCTAATCTGGGGAAGGAAATAGCCTTCCAAATCCAAGAGACAGAGAGAACTCCCGTTAAAATCAGCAAAAACAGGCCAACACCAAGACACGCTGTATTTAAATTTGCAAAATAGAGTTAAAGAAAAAGTATTAAAAGCAGCAAGACAAAAGAAATCCCTAACTTACCAGGAAAGACAAATAAGGTTAGCAGAAAGTCTCTCCAGAAAGGAGTGGCATGATATAATCAATGTACAGAATTGGAAAATCTGCAGCCAAGAATACTCTATCCAACAAGGCTGTCATTCAGAACAGAAGGAGAGAAAAACAGTTTCTCAAACAAAAACTAAAGAAGTTTGTGACCACGAAACCCACCCTGCAAGAAATATTAAAGGTGACTCTTTGGGAAAGAAAGACCAGAAGTGACAACAATTGGAAAAGAACACAGAAAAAATGACAGGTAATAAAATGGCACTAAATTCATGACTATCAGTAATTATTCTGAATGTAAATGGACTAAATGCTCTAATCAAAAGATATAGGGTGTCAGGATGGATTAAATCAAAACACTCATCTGTATGCTGCCTACGAGAGGCTCATTTTAGACCTAAAGACACCTGCAGATTGAAAGTGAGGAGACTGAGAAACATTTACCATGCAAATGGACATCAAAAGAAAGTCCAGGTAGCAATACTTATATCAGACAAGCTAGATTTTAACCAAAAACTGTCACAAAAGATGAAGAAGGGTACTATGTCATAATAAAGAATTCTATCCAACAAGATCTAACAACTATAAATATTATGCCACCGAATTGGGAGCATCCAAATATATAAAATAATAACAAACATATAGAAACTCATTTATTATGATAAAATAATAGTAGGGGACCTTAACACCCCACTTTTGGCAATGGACAGATCATCTAAGCATAAAATCAACAAGGAAACAGTGGCTTTGAGCAACACACTGGACCAGATAGACTTAACAGGTATATTCAAGCATTTCATCCTAAGGCAGCAGAATACACATTCTATTCAAGTGCACGTGGGACATTCTCCAGAACAGATCACATACTAGGTTGCAAATCAGGCCTCAACAAGTATAAAATGGTTGAGATAATACCATGAATATCTTTCTGACCACAACGTTATAAGACTTTAAGTCAATGACAAGAAAAAAATTAGATCACAAATACATGGAGGTTAAAGAACATCCTATTAAAGAATGAATGAGTCAACCAAGATATTAAAGAAGAAATCAAAATATACATGGAAACAAATGAAAACAAAAAATACAATGGTCCAAAACCTTTAGAAAGCTTCAAATGTGGTCATAAGAGGGAAGTATATAACACTACAGGCCTATATCAAGAAACAAAAAAAATCTCAAATACGTTGCATATTTGGGATAGAAAAAGAATAAAAAATGAAACCTAAACCCAGCAGAAGAAGGAGAATAATAAAGGTGAGAGAGCAAGGGTGCCTGGGTAGCTCAGTCAGTTAAGCATCTGACTCTTGATTTCGGCTCAGGTCATAATCTTGTGATCTTGAGATTGAGCCCCACATTGGGCTCTGCGTTGAGCATGGAGCTTGCTTGGAATTCTCTCTTCCTCTGCCTCTTTCCTTCACTTGCTCTTGCACATTCTCTCTCTCTCCCTCTCTCTCTCTCTCTCAAAATAAATAAACATTTATTTAAAAAAGATGAGAATATGGTGTAGAATAAAAAACATTAAAAAATAGATCAACGAAACCATGAGTTGACTCTGAAAAATTAACAATAATTAGTTAATTAATAATTATGATAAACCTATAGCCAGACTTATAAAAAAAGAAGAGAAAGGAACCAAATAGACAAAATCATGAATGAAAGAGGAGAGATCATAACCAACACCACAAAAATACAAACAATTATAAGAGAATATTATGAAAAATTATATGCCAACAAATTGAGCAATATGGAATAAATGGATAAATTCCTAGAAACATATAAATTACCAAAACTGAAACAGGAAGAAATAGAAAACTTGAACAGACACATAATAAGCAAAGAAATTGAATCAAAAATAAAAATTAAAAAATGTCCCAAAATACCAAAGTCCAGGGCCAGACGGCTTCTAGGGAATTCTGCCAAACATTTAAAGAAGAGTTAAAACCTATTCTTCTCAAGTTATTCCATAAAGTAGAAATGGAAGGAAAAGTTCCAAACTCACTCTATGAGGCTAGAATTACCCTGATACTAAAACCAAAGACTCCAACCAAAAAGAGAACTATGGGCCAATATCCCAGATAAATGTAGATGTGAAAATCCTCAACAAAATACATTCAAGTTGATCCCACAGTACATTAAAAAAATGTTCACCACAATCAAGTTGTATTTATTCCTGGGTTGTAAGGGTGGTTCAATATTTGCAAATAAATCAACATGATACACTAAATTAAGAAAACAAAAGATTATATGATCATCTTAATAGATGCAGGAAAACATTTGACAAAGTACACCATTCATTCTTGATAAAAACTCTCAACAAAGTAGGGATAGAGGGAGCATACCTCACCATCATAATGGCCATATATGAAAAAACCATAGCTAATATCATCCATAATGGGGGAAAACAGATCTTTTCTTCTATGGTCAGGAACAATACAGGGATTTCTACCCTCACCATTACTATTTAACACAGTACTAGAAGTCTTAGCCTCAGCTATCAGAAAACCAAAAGAAATAAGAGGAACTCAACTTGGCAAAGAAGAAGTCAAACTTTCACTATTTGCAGATGACATGATACTCTATGTAGAAAACCCAAAAGATACTCTATGTAGAAAACACCAAAAAATTGCCAGAACTAATACATGAATTTAGCAAAGCCACAGGATATAAAATCAAGGTACAGAAATCAGTTTCAATTGTATACCCTGATAATGAAGCTGCAGAAAGAGAAATCAAGAAATCAATCCCATTTACAATTGCACCAAAAACCTTAAGATACCTAATAAACCTAACAAAAGAGGCAGAAAACCAATACTATGAAAGCTATAAAACACTAATGAAATTGAATACTACACAAAGAAATGGAAAGATATTTCACGTTCATATATTGGAAGAAATATTGTTAAAATATCTCTACTACTCAAAGCAATCTACACATTCAATGCAATCCCTATCAAAATACCACCAGCATTTTTCACAGAGTCAGAACAAAAAATTCTAACATTTATATGGAACCACACAAGACCCTGAATAACCAAAGAAATCTTTAAAAAGAAAAAAACTGGAGATACAACAATTACAGACTTCAAGTTATATTATAAATTGTAGTAATCAAAACAGTACTGTAGTAACACAAAAATAGATACAATGATCAATGGAACACACTAGAAAACCCAGAAATAAATCCACAATTATATGGTCAATTAATCTTCAACAAAGGAGGAAAGAAGCCAATGAGAAAAAGTCTCTTCAACAAATAGTGTTGGGAAAATTGGACAACTACATGTAAAGAATGAACCAGAACCACTTTCTTACACCATACACAAAAATAAACTCAAAATAGATTGCAGACTTAAATGTGAGACTTGAAACCATAAAAATATTAGAAGAAAGTAAAAGCAGTAATTTCTCTGACATGGCCATCACACTATCTTTCTAGATATGTCTTCTGAATCAAGGAAAACACAGCAAAAATAAACTATAGATGCTACATCCAAACAAAAAGTTTCTGCACAGCAAAGAAAACAACCAACAAAACTAAAATACAACCTACTGAATGGGAGAAGATATTTGCAAATATTATGTCCAATAAAGGGTTAGTATCCAAAATACATAAAGAATTCATAAAACTCAACACCAAAAAAAAAAAAAAACACTCCACAAATAATCCAATTTACAAACTAGCAGAAGACATGAACACACATTTCTCTAAAGACTACAGATAACCAACAAGCACATGAAAAGATGCTCAACTTCATAGATCATCAGGGAAATGCAAATCAAAACCACAATGAGCTATCACCTCACTTCAGAATGGCTAAACTCAAAAACACAAGAAATAACTAGTGTTGGAAGGATGTAAAGAAAAAAAAAAACTGCACTGTTTGTGGGAGTGCAAACTGATGCAGCCACTGTGGAAAACAGAATGGAGGTTTCTCAAAAAAATTAAAATAGAACTATCCTATTATCTAGTAGTCACATAGGGTACTTATCCAAAAAATACAAAAATGCTAATTTGAAAGGATACATGCAGCACTTTTTTTTATTGTATAATTATTTACAAAGTCTAATTATGGAAGCAACCTAAGTGTCCATCAATAGATGAATGGCTAAAGTAGAAGTATTATATTTTTTCAGCCATAAAAAAAGAATGCAATCTTTCCACTTGCAATAACATGGATGAATCTGGAGAGTGTGATGCTAAGTGAAATAAGCCAGAGAAAGACAAATACCATATGATTTCACTTATATGTGGAATTTAAGAAACAAAGCAGATTAACCAGGAAAATAAAAAAAAGAAAGAAAGACAAACCAAAAAGCAGACTCTTAACTGTAGAGAACAAACAGATGGTTTCCAGAGGGGAGGCGGGTGGAGGGATGGATGAAATAGGTGGAGGGGATTAGGAGTACACTTATCTTGATGAGCACCGAGTGATGTACAGAATTTTTGAATCACAATATTGTACACCTAAAATATAACGCTATATGCTAACTACACTGGAATTCAAATTTTAAAAAATAAATAATAAAAAGATAGCACAGCATACTAGATTTTGTAGGATGCTGACAATAATATTAGGGTAATATTTATAATTTCTTCGTAAAAAACATATCTTAATTCAATTAGCTCAGTTTCTACCTTAAGAAACTTAAAAAAAAAGAAGAGATAGTCAACTATACTAAACAGCAAAAATAATAATAATGATCAAAGAGAAAAAATTCTAAAAAATGAAAAATAATATGGAAATATTATTATGGAAATAATATGGAAATCACAGTGTGCTTTTTTGTGGGAAGAACGAAAACTTAATGAACCTTGGTTCATATCTGAACCAAAAAATAAAAGATGAAACACAAATTATTTCAGGAATAGGAGCAGTGATATTACTACATATTCAATGGATAGTAAATGGAAGGTAAGTACAACTATGCCTATGAAATTAAATCACACAGATGAATGAACAAATGTCTTATAACACAAACATTCAAAGCTCATTCTAGAAAGCTAAACAAAGAAATGACAAAACACTGCTGAAAAAAAATTAAAGATGACCTAAATAAAAATATACACCTCAATGATGGATTAGAAGACTTATTAATATTAAGATATAAATTCTTTCCAAATTTATCTATTGATTCAGTGCATTCCAGTGAAAATGCAAGTAAACTTATTGGTAAAATTTGATAACCTGTTTCTAAAATCCATATTAAATGAAAAGGATTTAGAATAGTCAAAAAAATGTTTGATAAAAAACAAAAAAGTTAAAGCACTAATAGTGATCAAGACAATGTATTGCATTAAAAATGACAAATAAAACAATGAAATATATAATAGAGCCTAGAAAAAGACCTTCATATTTATACACAACTTATTTCTACAAATATTCAGAGGTAATTCAGTGAAGGGCTGTCTTTTCAACAAACTTTCCTGAAACAAATACCCAAATCCAAGAATGAATAAATAAATCACCAAATAGTAAAAATAACTCAAAATGGAGCATAGACCTAACTGTAAACCCTATAAAACTATAAAACTTTTAGAGGAAAACATAGGAGAAATTCTTTGCAAAACTGAGTAGGCAAAATTTTTTTAAATATTACACTGAAAACACCACAAAAGAACAAATTGGTAAATCTGAATTTCTCAAAATTAAAAATTTCTGTTCTTCAGAAGACTAATAAAAGAATGAAATGACGAGCCACATACTAAAAGAAAATATTTTAAAATCAGAAAAAGCACTCCCTGGAAAGTAGCTGGAGAGAAAGAGAAAGAGTGAAAACACTCACAAGGGAGTGAATAAGAAATCTGTTTCCGAAAACCACTGACAGGGGGAAAAATCTTAATACCATTAGGATTCTATAAACAGTGGAGTTCAGGGTCAGAAACTCCAGAGCTCAATACCTGGCGCTGCAATGGTGAGGGAAAAGGGTAAATTCCCACGCAGGCAGCAGAGGCTGAGGGGTCCATGTGCCACATGGGGAGAAGTGGTTTCCCTGCTTGGAGAGCATTTGGTAGAGCCCATACAACCTCCCCAAAGGCAAAAGTCCTAGCAGACCCTGGAGAAGTGCCAAATTTGCTGGTATTGGGACAAAGAGGCCAGAGTGTGGTGAAACCTGGCAACAACTGTGTGTTGTGATTTGCCATAATCTCTGAACCTTGGCTGCTGCACGATCGCATGAACGATTTCTGGGGCAAGCCAGTACCTGGCCACTGCTCAGTGAGACCTTCGCCTAGAGAGTCAGCAGGGGTCCAAGCCACAGGCTTCTCTTAAGTCAGGGGTTTTGAAACACAGCCCCATCTGAGATAAAACTCTGGAGGGAGGTGCCACCTGGCAGGCTGATGGCTAGGACACAGACAGGGTAGAGGCAGGGAGTGGAATGAAGCCTGAAACAAGGGATGGGTGCTTGATTGTGGGTTAGTAAGAGGGTAAAGTTCCTCTGCCAGAGAGCCTAGAAAGCTGGGTGAAGCCATTTCTGCCTCTCCCACACACAATCATACATACTCATGAGCAGTGTGCCACCTATCCACCTCAGTAAGCTAAGCAGTGCCACCTAGTGGAGAACGGAGCCATCACACAAAGTCCTGCCCAACTGTACCCTCCAAGCACATCCCCTAGAAGACAAGCACAAGTCTTTCTGCCTGCTTAGTGTATGGACTATAGAGTGCTTCATAGTTTGAGTTCCAGGGGAACCTGGATATAAATTCACTTTGTTTGCATTCTGTTAGCTGGTTCATCTATTCGGTTTTTGTTTTTGTTTTTGTTTAAGTTTTTGTTTTTTGTTTTTGGCTTCTGTCTTTGAATTGTTTTTTTTTTTTTTTCTTTTTGTTTTCCTTCTTTCTTTTCTTTTTCTCGGATATAGAAAGAAAAAAATGATTTTACTTTTTTTAATTTAAAAAAATTACTATGTTTTTAATTAATTTGTAAAATTTTTATTCTATTTCACTTTCTTCATTTTATTCTATTTTATTATACACTTTTTTTAATTTAAAAAATTTTTAGTACCTCTCTTTTCCTTCCCTTTTTGTTCTTTTCTTTCCCTGTTTTCTCTATTCTATCAAGTTTGTTTCAAGCAAGCATATTAAAAACACACCTAGGATCGAGCTTACTTTGATTTTGTTGTTTTTAATTCTTAATTTTTAATTTTTTTCTTCCTCCAAAATTACAAAACAAAGGAATTTATACCAAATGAAATAACAGGAAGATATGACAGCTGCAGGAATAACCATAGGATCCTCTCAATAGATGCTGAAAAAGCATTTGACAAAATACAGAATCTTTTCCTTATAAAAACCCTCAAGAAAGTAGAAATAAGGATCATACCTCAAGATCACAAAGGCCATATATGAAAGACTCACTGCTAATATCATCTTCAATGGAGAAAAATTCAGAGCTTTCCCTCTAAGGTCAGGAACACGATAAGGATGTCCACTCTCACCACTGTTACTCAACATAGTGTTGGAAGTCCTAGCCTCAACAATCAGACAACACAAAGAAATAAAGGCATCCAAATCAGCAAGGAGGAATTAAACTTTCACTCTTCTCAGATGACATAACACTCTATGTGGAAAACCCAAAAGACTCCACCAAAAAACTGCTAGAACTGATCAATGAATTCAGCAAAATCATACAATATAAAATCAATGTACAGAAATTGGTTGCATTTCTATACACCAATAATGAAGCAACAGAAAGAGAAATCAAGGAACCAACCCAATTTACAATTGCACCCAAAACCATTAAATACCTAGAAATAAACCTAACCAAAGGGGTGAAAAATCTACACACTGAACACTATAGAAAGCTTATGAAAGAAATTGAAGAATACACAAAAAAATGGAAAAAGAGTCTGTGCTCATGGATTGGAAGAACAAATTTTGTTAAAATGTTGATACTACCAAAACAAATCTACATATTCAATGCAATCCCTATCAAAACGACATCAGCATTCTTTGCAGAGCTAAAACCAACAATCCTTAAATTTGTATGGAACCATAAAAGATGCTGAATAGCCAAAGCAATCCTGAGGAAGGAAACCAAAGCTGGAGGCATTGCAATTCCGGACTTCAAGATGTATCATAAAGGGGTAATCACTAAGACAGTATGGTACTGGCACAAGAACAGATACATAGATCCATGGAACAGAATAGAGAACCCAGAAATGGAACCACAAACTTATAGCCAACTAACCTTTGGCAAAGAAGGAAAGAGTATCCAATGGAAAAAAGAAAGTCTCTTTAGCAAATGGTGCTGGGAGAAGTGGACAGAAACATACAGAAGAATGAACCTGGACCACTTTCTTACACCATACACAAAATAAACTCAAAATGGATGAAAGACCTAAATGTAAGATAGGAAGCCATCAAAATCCTAGAGGAGAAAACTGACAGCAACCTCTTTGACCTCAGCCACAGCAACTTGTTACTTGACATGTCTCCAGAAGCAAGGGAAACAAAAGCAAGAATAAACTATTGGGACCTCAACAAGATAAAGACCTTTCTGCACTGCAAAGGAAACAATCAACAAAACTAAAAGGCAAATGGCAGAATATGAGAAGATATTTGCAAATGACATATTAAAGTGTTAGTATCCAAAATCTGTAAAGAACTTATTAAACTCGACACCCAAAAAACAGATAATCTAGTGAAGAAATGGGAAGAAGACATGAATAGACATTTTTCCAAAGAAGACATCCAGATGGCTAACAAACACATGAAAAAAACCTCAACTCACTCATTATCAGGGAAATACAAATCAAAAGCACAATAGGATACCACCTCACACCTGTCAGAATGGCTAACATTAACAACTCAGGCAACCACAGATGTTGTTGAGGATGTGGAGAAAAAGGAACCCTTTTGCACTGCTAGTAGGAATGCAAACTGGTGCAGCCACTCTGGAAAATAATATGAAGGTTCCTAGCAACTGCATGACTAGGATTTATCCAAAGGGTACAGGTGTGCTATTTCAAAGGGCCACATGCACCCCAATGTTTATAGTAGTGCTATCAACAATAGCCAAAGTATGAAAAGAGCCCAAATGTCCATCAACTGATGAACGGATAAAGAAGATGTGGTATATATATACAATGGAATATTACTCGGTAATAAAAAAAAAAAAAAAAAGGAAATCTTCCCATTTGCAACAACATGGATGGAACTAGAGTATATTATGCTAAGCAAAGTAAGTCAGTCACAGAAAGACAAATATCATATGACTTCACTCATATTTGGAATTTAAGATACAAAACAGATGAACATAAAGGGGGGTAAGCAAAAATAATATAAAAATAGGGAAGGGGACAAACCATAAGAGAACATAAGGGGACAAAACATAAGAGACTCTTTTTTTTTAATTTTTTTAATGTTTATTTATTTTTGAGACAGAGAGAGACAAAGCATGAGCAGGGAAGGGGCAGAGAGAGAGGGAGACACAGAATGTGAAGCAGGCTCCAGGCTCTGAGCTGTCAGCACAGAGCCCGACGCGGGGCTCGAACTCACAAACTGTGAGATCATGACCTGAGCTGAAGTCAGACGCTTAACTGACTGAGCCACCCAGGCGCCCCCACAAGAGACTCTTAAATATAGAGAACAAACTGAGGGTTGCTGGAGGGGCTTGGGGTGGGGAGATAGGCTAAATGGGTGATGGGCATTAAGGAGGACACGTGTTGGGATGAGCACTGGGTATTTATTATGTGTAAGTGATGAATCACTAAATTCTATTCCTGAAATCATTATTATACTATATGTTAACTAACTTGGATGTAAATTAAAATAATAATAATAATAGTAAATTAAAAATATATATAAAGTCACATAAAATAAAATACAGGGTATCAAATTGAAGTGAAAAAAAAAAGAATTGTCAAACTCAATAACAGGAAATCAACCCAATTTTTAAAATAGACAATATATTTAAACACTTTACCAAAGGTAAAGTTTATATACATATATATATAATATATAAATATATATATGTGTGTGTACATATGTATATATGAAGATGCCCAACTTAGTCATTAGAGAACTAAAAATTACAACCATGAGATACATACTTATTAGAATTGCTAAAATTAAAAAGACAGACCATACCAGTTTTCCAGTTTTGTTAAGAAGGTAAAAGAACTCAAATTCTCATACACTTTTGTGGGAATAAGTTATTACAACAAGTTTGGAAACAAATTTCCTGAAATGTTAAACATACATCTATTATATGATGCAACTATTATACTCCTAAGTATTTACCTAAGAGGAAAAAAACCTGTATGTCCATGCAAAGAGCCAAACACAAGTGTTCATAAGATCTTCACAAAATGGCCAAAGCCATTTTCACTGCAAAATGGGCAGCTGCTTCTATTATTCTTTTCTTATCTTACATCTACAATTACTTTTTACTCTTGAAAGTGATTCTAGATTCTAGAAAATGTAGGATATGTTATCATTTTACATTTATACTTTCAAATGGTTACTACTCTACACTAATAGAGGTTGAATTTTATGTTCTTTTAATTTTTTATGACTGGAAAAATATACTACATTAAGAAATTGCCTTCAGTTTTTCAAAATACAGTTCAAATATATTTATATATAACTATTTTTCCATTTAACATTCCCTACTTAGTGCCCTTTTGTCTTCCCCCTCCAGTGTTTCCTGTCTTCCAGAAGGATATTAGTTTGTGAAGAGTGAGTAAAGAAGTTGTCTAATGCTTTCAGCTATTTTAATAAAAACTAGCCTTTAAACTTTTTTGTATTTATTACCAGTCGTTGAGTTGTCCCATCTTTTTAGTGTAGTATAATTGCGTATCATAGGGGGCATCACTTATTTTAAGGGCAAATGCTAAAATGGAGTGTGTCTGTGGCTGACAATGTAACAGAAATAACAGTGTGAATATTACCTTATACACAGTGCCTGCACTCAACTTTCAAGTGAACTGAAAGAAAAGAGTAAAGATCTATTTTATTAGCTTTGGCTTCTCCCAACAATTTTGTGTTTTATTTTATATAAAATCATAATTTTAGCCAGTATGATGTCCACATTTTGGGGACCAAAGAGTTATTTTAAGGTTTCTAATATGCCTTGTTCTGATTTCTGCCAATTTTGAGCCTTAAGAGTATTAATATGGAAAAGATAAAGAAAGCTGAGAAATGGGGATTGTGTAAAAATTCAGTGTAGTATTGTGTACCTCTATACTGAAATATATGCTTTTTAAAAATTATATGCATGTGTGCATTTAGTTATTTTAAGTAAAAAACAAAGCATCTTAAAATTTAAGTTAGTGAAAAGTTACTAGAGTGAATTTATAACTGATGCGGGACACTGTTGATAAGTTGAGAAAAATGTTTCCAATTTTTCCCTTTCTCTTTATTTATTTCTGCCAAACACACACAAATTAGATCCCTAAGTATATTTAGCAGATTTGTCTTTGATCATAAACTCTGAAAATCTATATAACTTTTCTCTTTGAATTAAAACTAAACTTTGATTGATTGAAGACAGCTAACTAGGTTCATTAGCATTTCAGACAAAGCAGTTTAAATGCCACCAGAGTAATCTGTGTTATTCTAAATACTACCACTGAACGTTGCAAAATCACACGTGATGCTAGATTAAGGAATTGCTGTAAGAGTGCTGATTAAATGACAATTTCAAAGAAGATTATCAAAAGCTCTCCTCATTCCCATGTTTAATATTTTTAGGGAAGATATCAAATAGAAAACCAGGCTTATTAATTTTCATTTTTTATTATATGTTTTATACACCATAAGAACTTAGGTCCATTATCATAAAATGCACTGATGTAACTTATACATTTTCTTCCCAAATTCTAATGACTGAAGTAGTCACTTTTTTTGTTTTTACATTTTTCTCAGAATGAATAAAAGACAAAACAAATATAAAGAACATAAAAATTTCTCTGTAATTTATTGATAGTATAATATTATAGATTATCATCTATTAGCCACTTATTGGTCATTGATTCTGCAACATGCAGTGGAAACAATTTTTCTAGTTAAGTTAAATGAAAATGAGCTAAAAATAAAGCAAATACTTCCCACATAAGTCATATTAACTTTAAATGACTTGAAGAAAATAAGCTAAACTAATTTAATATCTGTTTCTTTCCAATATAGAATATGTATATTTCCTCCAATTCTCTTCCCTTGGGTTTTAATAGACAGATTTAATACATGGAGCTCTTATTAACAGAACACCATATTATGGCATTGGGAAAACCTGAATATATATTTCCCATAATTTTTCTTTCAGTTGCGACTTAACTTCAGCAAGCTTCACTTTGCACATGAGTCAAAACTGGTTCACATGCATTATCTCTGACAGATTTCTAATGATTTTGATATTGCCCAAAGTTTATTGGCCTATTATTTAGGAGGCTGGTGGTTAGTATCAGAAATACAAGAGGAATAATATAAGTCACAGAAGGGGAGGAGTTGTATAACTCATTCAGTTTAAAAAAATGATCAGATAGCCACAGCTGAGGCTGAGGAAAACTGACTCAATTTATAAATCCTCCTAAGACTATCTTTTACTTCCCCATATTTATCATTCCCTAAGCCTCATATTCATTAAATACAAAGATGCTTTATTCATCTAATAGGCATCAGGCCTGCCAATAACTCCAACTTTTTAACAGTAGACCTTCACCTATCACAAAAGATTGTCATAAATTTGTTAGTAAGATAATTTATTCAGAATAATGTATCTCCCAGGTTCTTCATGTTGGAAGTTTTTATTGTAGGTGATGATTTCCAGAATTAGTTAATTTGATGCCCAAATCAAAGAGCCATATTGTTTCCATCTTTATTATTTTCCACTTCAACCCTATTGGCTTGTCTACTCAATCTGACATGAGCTTTTCTTAGATGATGTCTCCTACAGCTCCAGGTATCCTTTTTTAGGCAGCAATATCTAAGGGAAAAGCCATTTCTTCTCATGTATTTCTTTTAATCCCAGAAACAAACCATTCCCAGAAACTTTCAGAGGCTTTCACCTCAGGTTTAACTGGACAAAATTGAGTCCATATAACTTACCTACCAATGTGAGAAGGTGAAGTTTTGGGCACCAAGTTAACTAATTCTGGATAAAAAATATGTGGTATACGCATAGAATGAAATATTGGCCATAGGAACAAATGAAATCTTGCCATTAATGACAGCACAGATGAACACAGAGGGTATTATGCTAAGTGAAATAAGTTAGAAAAAGACAAATACAATACAATTTCACTTATGAGGAATCTAAGAAACAAAACAAGCAGAATCAGATGCATAAATATTGAGAACAAATTGGTGTTTGCTAGAGAGGAGGGGAATGAAGGGACAGGCAGAATGAGTGAAGGGGAGTGGGAGATATAGGTTTCCAGTTACGGAATTAATAAGTCATGGAGATAAAAATGTACAGCATAGGGGATATAGTCAATGGTATTGCAAAAGAAATTTATGGTAACAGATAGTAGCTATACTTGTGGTTAGAATCATATAACATATAGAGTTGTTGAATCACTGTGTTGTACACCTGAAACTAATGTAACATTGTGTGTCAACTACACTTCAGTGAAAAAGAATATTTATAGCAGTTTTATTCTAATAGCCCAAATCAGAAACACTACACCCTATGAACATGTGAGTGGATGAACAATTTGTAGTATTTTTCAAAAAGGACAAACTAATGTAATAAGCAACAACATGGATGAATCTCAAAAACATTAACCTGTGTGAAAGAAGCTAGATTCAAAAAGCACACCATGTTATTCTACTTATGGAAAATTCTAGGAAAGGCAAAAATTAATTTATAATGACAAAAGAGATCAGATTTGCTTGGGGCTGTGCATGAATTAACCACAAAGGACTGGAAAGAACTTTGGGGGATAGTGGAAATATTTTATATTTTGACTGCACTGATGATGTATATATCTGTCAAAACCCATTGAAATACACACTTAAAATTGGCAAATTTATAATTTGTAATAAAGTTCATTTCCGAGAAACTTAATAAACTTAATAAAGTTCATTTCCAAGAAAAATCTATATACTTGTGCTGAAGTTCTATATAACTTTTCAGATGGTACTGTAAGTTGTTTCAATCTTATAACACTTTGCTGAAGGCTACAATTACTCCAATGTATTGATATTTTCTTATCAAGTCTGAAGCTAGCTACTTCTTAGAGCTCAAGCCATGTGCTCAGTATCTGATTAAATCAAGTACTTTTCTCTTTTATAATAAGTGCTAAGTTTTCAGTCTAGCTAATGAGGTACTCACTGCCTTCCCAAAACCTGCATCATACAGATGCTTTCTCTCAGTAGTAAGTGACATAGACTTAACTGACATAGACTTAAATGAAATATTTTGGCTTAGGAGACATTAAGAAGTTTAAAAACTGGGGGCACCTATATGACTCAGTAGGTTAAGTGTCTGACTCAACTTTGGCTCAGGTTATGATCTCATGTTTCATGGGTTCGAGCCCCGCATCAGACTCTGTGCTGATGGTGCAGAACCTCTTTGAAATTTTCTCTTCTTCTCCCCCTTTCTCTGCCATTCCTTTGCTCACTCTCTCACTTTCTCTGCCTCTCAAAATAAATAAATAAACATTAAAAAAAGAAGTTTAAAAAATAAAACCCTGTGACACAATAGGCACTCAGGAATGCCTAGAAGTTAGTGAAATTTACAGAGCTCCTTCATCAATGACTGTGTGTGTGTGAGCTGGAGTATTTTTTAGTTGTTGTTGTTTTCTTTCCTGAACTTGAACACTGCAGACTGACTATCTCTGCTTTTTAAGACACATGGCTGCTGAATTTGTCAAAACAAATGGCAAATCTTATTGTCACTGTTATTGAGAGTTAGTATTGATGCTCTC
Source organism: Acinonyx jubatus (assembly GCF_027475565.1). Classification (NCBI taxonomy): domain Eukaryota; kingdom Metazoa; phylum Chordata; class Mammalia; order Carnivora; family Felidae; genus Acinonyx; species Acinonyx jubatus. The sequence continues at coordinate 88,959,781 of NC_069385.1, read as the reverse complement.
TTTGTAATAACACTCCAACGTTCATAAAGGTTAACTTGTTTCAAGTTAATTCGCTGCTTACTTGCTGATCTAAGTCCCTGGATCCATGGCAGAAAAACTACTGGCCTTGAGGAATAAAGGACCAGAACTTTACCAGCCCACAGAGGCCATCAAGTCTGTTTGAAGATGACTTGGCTTTCTAATTAGCCTAGCAAATTTTTTAGCAAAACATTTTTTTTCAGATCACACAAATGATTTTACTCACCTTTCTTTGTGTATTATAGACCGTGACCTCCTTTGTAGAAAGAACAGAGTACTCCTGCACATCACAAAACACAAACTGGACCCCCCTCATACAATCCCCAAGCACTGAGATAACATTTGTAGCTGGCATAAAATCAACAAATGTTGCACTGCCTTTGCTGATTAACTTCACTAAGCCCCTTTAAAAATCCATAGGCCAGGCAGAAAACTCTGAGTTGTTTTTTGGAAAAGAGATCACGTACTTCGCTGGCCTCCACAATAAAGCTCAAATTCCTTTCTAGTCAAAACTGAGCTCTTGAGCATTGTCCTTTCTAGTGACAAGTGGCTGGACTTGGGTTTGGTAACATCTTCAGCCCTAATTGAAAAAATCTCAAGGAAGGACCTTTGTGGCCTAGCATAATTCACATAACCACCTATGGTCCCATTTACTCTGGCCAGGGACCATGAGGTCTTGACTTATACGGTATCCCCAGTGATATTTTTGAGGATACCAGAGTTGAAAAATTAAAAAGAGTATGCTACAAAAGAAGTAAAAACTACTGGGGAAACTTTTATATAGGCTTATGGCAATAAGTATATTGCCATATATTAATATTTATCCAAGTAAGTCTTTATTTATCTAGGTAAGACAAAAAAGATGGGCCCCTTATTCAGTTTTGCCAAAATAATAGGAAAATATTTATAAACCTATGCTGAGAAAATTACAAGCATAACAATGAAATAATATTTAAATACATTTTACATATTTAATATAAAATTAATATTTCTAAGTAAAATTTTAAAACAAAAACATTCAGATTTTAATCATATTAGAAATGAAATCGTGAACAACATAAAATAAAACTAACAATCTGGGAAAGCTGTAGAGTAAGTAGAAGTATCTGAAGGAAATGTTCCAGTATGAATATTGGATTGGGAAAAATCGAGAGAATTAGGATCCATTTTCAACTAAACCACTGGTTTACTTGTTCTTCCACACTTTCAATCTCTGGCAATGCTTCGTGTTCCAAATACTAAAGAACTTGGAGTGCATAATCTTCAGGATCCCTATTATTGAGATGCTGTGGTTGTCCCCATGCCCCATGATACTTTCTTCACACAAGTAAGGTTACAAAATAGAATGTACTCAGAGTTATTTCTGAAGATTCCTACTAATGTGTTGAAACAGGTTAAAAACATAATATTTTGATTAGATATTCTCTTATAAACAGAAAGAGGCAAGATCAAATTTCTATTCTAAAATACTGTTCAAGGTCCACATTACTACAACTTACTTTTCCATATTCCCCACATCACTTACTGTGCTGAGTGATAGATAGATTTGGTCTATCACTATCTAGAGTATAATTCCACACAATTTGAACAATCAAAAAATCCCTCATCAATAAACCTTTATTATTTTTTAATATTCCAGCAATATTTTGGATTGGTTAGATTAAAGGACTTGTATTGTATCACTTAACTAACTTCTGCATACCATTATTCTTTTATTAAGCAATGAATATGAGAAACGTACCTTTATTGGAACTATAATAGCAATATGAAATGTTGAAAAACTTTTGCTAAAAATTGGATAATGTCATTATTTTAAACACTATACCTTTAGGCAAAAAAAAAATCCATTAGAGATATGTTTCTGTAAGTTTTGGGTTTTATTTTTCCCCAAGTATCTCTAAGAAAACATAATACAGGGGTGCTTGGATGGCTCAGTCGGTTAAGCCTCTGACTCTTGATTTGGCTCAGGTCATGATCTCAGTTGTGAGATCAAGTCCCACATCGGGCTCTGCTTGGGCATGGACATGCAGCCTACTTAAGATGCTTTCTCCTTCTGTCTCCCTCTGCCCCTCCACCTCTCAACTCTCCCTCTCTCAAAGAAAGAAAGAAAGAAGGAAAGAAAGAAAGAAAGAAAAAAGAAGGAAAGAAAGAAAACAAGAAAACATAACCCAAAGAAATTTAAAACAAGTGTGTTTTTTTAGTAGCAATGTGTTTGTGCACATTTTGCACATTGTTAATGTTAAATATTCATATCCTTTCTGGAATGTGCAAAGATATAGTAAATATATGCTAACTATATACAAATCATATATTTTGGCATTTATGGAGAAGTTATTTTCTAAACATATATGTAAATTCAAAATATTTTCTGATTCTAATTTAAAGAATGGAAACCCCATAGTTTTAAATAAATGCATTATGAGCTTTATTTTAATTGTACTTTTCAATCTTGATCATATACTAGCTAAAATAAAGCTTATGATTGTATTTTTAAAACACATTAAAGTATAAAGTACCTGTCACTTTAAAATCTTCCATCAAATCCATGAATACAATTCTGATTTCATATATTTAATTCTACATTATATTTGGGTTAAACATAGAGAAAATTATCAACTTTAATATCCATTAATTTATTCTCCATCACCTAGTATTGGCTTTTGTCATTCAATCTTTACCCAATTATTTCAAACAGAATTCCCCTGAGTTAAGCATTTTTATAAAGAATAGTGATTTTTAAAATAATCAACATTAAAAATACTATTTGTTGACCCTAAATGAATCATTATAGTAGATATCAAATTTTCAATCTGCTTCCCCCAAATGTTTCCAGCATAACATAGCATTTTAAAAAAGATGTCAGAGGAGCACCTGGGTGGCTCAGTCTGTTGAGCGACCGACTTTGCTTCAGGTCATGATCTCACAGTTTGTGAGTTCGAGCCCCGCAATGGGCTCTGTGCTGATGCCTCAGAGCCTGGAACCTCCTTCTGATTCTGTGTCTCCCTCTCTCTCTGCCCCTCCCCCACTCATGCTCCGTCTCTCTCTGTCTCAGAAATAAACATTAAAAAAAAAAAAAGATGTCAGTGAAAAATCAATAGATCAAAAACTTTGTTTACAAACAACTCCCCAGTAAGCAACTTATAATCAGGAAAGCACAACAATCTTTAAATGAATGACTAAAGGCAGTATTTCTAACCTGTTACGTTGCTATTTGAGGGGCATATTCCTCCTACTGGTCTAAGTTAAAAAGTTTTCTCTTAGCTAATATGACTCATTTCCTCAGAGTTGGAAGGAAACCTTTTAAATTGCAGGGCAATTTTCTTTGGTAGTTGGTATTTATGGTGTTTACGGATGATACTTTTTTTTTTTTTACAGATGGTACTTTAACATTTAATTTTAAATGTTCTGATTACCCAGAAATTACTACTACCTATAAAAAGCAAAGCATAGGGGTGCCTGGGTGGCTCAGTCAGTTAAGCATCTGACTCTTGATTTCAGTTCAGATCATGATCTCACAAGCACACGCATGCTTTTTCTCTCAAAATAAGTAAATCAACTTAAAAAAAAAAGAAAAACACAGCATACAAAAGTTCATGTAAATAATTAGATGTTTGGATCAGTGTTCTATGAGACAGGGGTTTAGAGGATAGCACCCTAGTGATTAAGCATGAGTGTTGTAATCGGGGAAAATCCAGGACTCTTTGATCTTCCAATAACCAATAATTTGCATAGCAATTTACATAGCTAAATTGTGAAAATCTTTCTTTGAAGTTGGTAACCAAATACTTGAACAAAATTTTGTTTCCCTATTATATCCAGTTTTACAAGTTAGCAGGTTTGACTGTGTATTTTAAAATATATATACAGAAATATAGTGAGTTAAAGAAATTTAATTCTGTCTTACATAAAGAAAAACTAGAAGGATGTAGTCCAAGGGAAACTCTGTTGAGTAATTATCTCTCTGCTCTATAGCCAAAGGCCTGACTTCCATTCCAAAGATCACTACACAATTCAAGATAAATTCTGAAGATCCAGTCATCAAGTAACAAGTCTACAGGCCAGAAGAAAGAAGTTACAAGTGGAGATACTCCATGTTGAGCTGTAGAACTTGGTTGAAACCAGCAAAATGTTTCTTATTAATGATAATATAATGACCTACAACATCCCCTAGTACTACAGAATTGATGGTCATACATCTGAAGATTGTTTTCTTTGCAATGATATAAAAATGACAATCTTTATGTATCGAATAATTACAACACAGCTTGACTCATTATCTTATGATATCTTGTATTAGAGACTAAAATCTAAATAAAGTCTTTATTTCTTTCATAGCTAAATTGTTTTGGTTGTCTCCCAGGTCATTTGACAAAACATTATCTTTACCATTATGAAATAACATGTCTGTGGAATTACTATATCTTGGCTGCCATGTAATGAGCCATTTTGATCTGTAACTTCAAGACTTACCTCTTTACAAAAATTTTCATGTCTTATAAATTATAATATGTAGTTTATATTTTGTGTTTACACACTTGATTTTGGTGGACGAAGATTATTAGTTTGGAACTTTCTTGGAACACTAACATTAACTCAATCTCAGCAGTAGTGAATTCAGTTCAAATGAAAAGATTTTCATTGTCTACCTTATACTTTTTGTCACCTACAGCAAGTTTATTGTGCCTCCCAAGATGGGTAATGAGATTCTGACACTATTTCTTCTATTTACCTGACATGACACCATTATTATTAAAAGAAAGAATTTCTGAAATTTCCTTCTTTATTGTGCTTAAATTTTGTTCTATTTGCCCTCAGGTTGTCAGAAATACCTGGAACTTTTGGCCTTTAGATTCTTCATAATGTCTTTCATTTATGGTGAAATTATGAGAATCCTGTGTTTATATTTTTCTTTTCCTTTTTTTAAAATTTATTTTTGACAGAAAGAGTGGGGGGGAGGGGAAGAGAGAGAGGGAGACACAGAATCTGAAGAAGGTTCTGAGTTTTCAGATCTCTGAGTTGTCAGCACAGAGGCCTGATGCAGGGCTCGAACTCATGAACCATGAGATCATGATCTGAGCTAAAGTTGGACACTTAACTGACTGATCCACCCAAATGCCCTGCTATGTTTATATTTTTAAATAATCTTTTCAGGTAGGTTTTCAAAATGACATCATTAAACACTTGTGCTTGAGTTTTACCTTGCTGGAAAAACCATATGATCCAGTAATTCTATAATAGTATTTCATGTAAAACAAGAATGAATTTCTCAATTTTATTATCTGATATGTTTATTGCCAGAATGTGAAGAAGCTACACTACTTCATTTTTAAATTATTTTCTCATGATATATGTGGATCTATTTCTGGATTCAATACTGTTCATTTGACTTATTTCTCTACTCTTATTCCAAAATCATACCTAAATTGATTATTACAGCTTTATAGTAAGTTTTGACAAGTAGCATATGCATCTCAAATTTGTTTTTATTTTTTCGAAATGGCTTTACTACACTAGATCCTTGAATTCTCATATACATTTTAGAATTATCTTATCAATTTCTGTCAAAAAATCTTGCTAGTATTAGTTTTATTTTAAATCCAGTATAGTTAACATAAAGTTTTATGTTAACTTTAGGTATACAATATCGTGATTCAAAAATTCTGTACATGACTCAGTGATCATCATGGTAAGTGTACTCTTAATCCCCTTCACCTATTTCACCCTTCCCCCCCACCCCTCCACCCTCTGGTAACTATCAGTTTGTTCTTCAGAGTGGAGTCTGATTTTTTATTTGTATCTTTTTTTTTATTTGTTTGTTTTGCTTCTTAAATTCCATATATGAGTGAAATCATATGGCATTTTACTCTGAATGACTTATTTCACTTAGCATTATACTCTCGATCCATCCATGTTGTTGTAAATGGCAAGATTTTATTCTTTTTGTGGCTGAGTAATATTCCATTGTGTATATATACTACAACTTTATCCATTCATCAGTTGGTGGACATTTGGGCTTCTTCCATAATTTGGCTATTATAAAAATGCTGAAAAAAACATAAGGGTGCATATATCTTTTTGAATAATATTTTCATATTCTTTAGGTAAATATCCAATAGTGGAATTACTGGATTATATGGTAATTCTATTTTTAAGTTTTTGAGGAAACTTCATACTATTTTCCATAATTGCTGTACCAGTTTGCATTCCCACCAACTGTGCAAGAGGGTGTCTTCTCCAAATTCTCACCAACACTTGCTGTTTCTTGTGTTTTTGAGTTGGGCATTATGACAGGTATGAAATGATATCTCATTGTGGTTTTGTTTTGCCTTTCCCTGATAACCAATGATGTTGAGCATCTTTTCACGTGTCTGTTGGCCATCTGTTTGTCTTCTTTGGAAAAATATCTGTTGATGTTTTCTGCTCACTTTTATTTAATTATTTTTTGTTTTGCCTATTTTTAAACTGGATTATTTGGCGTTTTTTGGTGTTGAGTTGTATAACCTATACATTTTGGATAATAACTCTTTATTGGATATGTCATTTGCAAATATATTCTCTCCTTCAGTACATTGTCTTTTAGTTTTGTTAATTTTGATCTCATCCCAATAGTTTGTTTGTGTTTTTTCCCCCCAAGCCTGGGGAAATATATCTAGAAAAATTTTGCTATGACAAATGTCAGAGAAATTACTGCCTGTGCTCTTTTCTAGGATATTTATGTTTTCAGGTCTCACATTTGAGTCTGTAATCCTTTTTGAGTTTATTCTTGTGAATGGTGTAAGGAAGTGGTCCTGTCATTCCTTTGCATGTTGGTCTCCATTTTTCCCAACATCATTTGTTGAACAGTCTTTTTCCCATTGCATATTTCTGCCTCCTTTATCAAAGATTAATTGACCATAAATCATGGGTTTATTTCTGGGTTCTATATTCTATTCCATTCATCTAATGTATCTGTTTTTGTTCCAGTACCATACTGGTTTGATTACTGAAGGTTTGCAGTATCTCTTCCTATCTGGGAGTATGATACCTCCAGTTTTGTTCTTCTTTTTCAAGACTGCCTTGGTTATTAGGAGTCTTCCATGGTTCCATACAAATTTGAGGATTATTTGTTCCAGTTCTGTGAAAAGTGCTCTTGGTGTCTGGGCAGAAAGTGCATTAAATCTGTAGGTAATTTGGTTCATATAGACATTTTGACAATATTTGTACTTTCAACCCATGAGCATGGCATATCTTTCCATTTGTTTGTGTCATCTTCAATTTAGTTCATCAATATTTTATTCTTTTCAGAGCACAGGTTTTTCACCTTATCAGTTCAGTTTATTCCTAAGCATTTTATTATTTTTAATGCAATTATAGTTGGGATTGTTTTCTTAATTTCTATTTATGATGTTTTATTATTAGTATATAGAAATTCAATGAATTTCTGTACATTGATTTTGTATCCTGTAACTTTACTCAGTTCACTTATCAGCAGTCTGTGGGTGGATTGAATTTAAGGTTTTTAATATACATATTGTGTCATCTGCAAATAGTGAAAGTTTAACTTCTTCCTTATGAATTTGGAAGTGTTTCACTTCTTCTTATCTGATAGCTGTCGAGAGGATTTGCACATTAATAAACGTGGTGTAAGTGGACATCCTTGTTTTCATCCTGATCCTAGAGGAAAATATCTCAGTTTTCCCCCATTGAGTATAATGTTAGCTATGGGTTTTTCATACATGGTCTTTACTATGTTAAGGTATGTTCCCTCTAAACATACTTTGTTGAGGGTTATTATCATGAATGGATGTTGTACTTTGTAAAATGCTTTTTCTGCATCCATTAAAATGATCATATGGTTTTTATCCTTTCTCTTACTGATGTGATATATTACAGTCGAATTGCAACTATGTTTTTTAAATGTTTACTCTTGAGAGAGAGAAAGAGAGAGAGAACAGGAGCAGAGGAAGGGGAGAGAGAGAGGGAGACAGAATTCAGCAGGCTCCATGCTGTCAGCAGAGAGCCCAACACAGGGCTTGAACTCACTAACTGTGAGATAATGACCTGAGCTGAAATCAAGAGTCTGATGCTTAACCCAGTTGCCCCTGAATTGTAAATATTAACTCACCCCTACAACTCAGGAATAAATCCCAATTGACTGTGGTAAATTATTTTTTTCAATATTGTTAAATATTGTTTATTATTGTTGGATTCGGTTTGCTAGTATTTTGTTGAGAATTTTTGCATCTACATTCATAAGAGATATTGGCCTCTACTATCTCTCTCTCTCTCTCTCTCTCTCTCTCTCTCTCTATGTAGTGTCTTTATTTGGTTTGGGTATCAGGGTAATGCCGGCCTCATAGAATGAATTTTGAAACTTTCCTTCTTTCTCTAATATTTGGAATAGTTTGAGAAGAAAGTGTATTAATTCTTTAAATGTTTGGAAGGATTTACTTGTAAAGCCATCTGGCCCTGGACTTTTATTTGTTGGGAGACTTGATTTGATTCAATTTCTTTGCTGGTAATTGGTATGTTCAAATTTTCCATTTCTTCCTGACCTAGTCTGAAAAGATTATGTTTCTTGGAATTTATCCAGATCTTCTAGGTGGTCCAATTTGTTGGCATATAATTTTTTTTAATAATATCCCTCTCTCTCCCTCCCTCCTTTTTCTTTTTTTATATGATTCTGGCTAAGTTGTATCTATTTTGTTGATCTTTTCAAAGAACCAGATTCTGGTGTCATCGATCTATTCTATTGTTTTTTCATTTCCTCTTTTATTTATTTCTGTTGAAATCTTTATTCCTTCTTCTTGTTTGGGGTTTTGTTTGTTTTTCTTTTTTCTAGCTCCCTTAGTTGTAAGGTTGGGTTTTTCCTGATATATTTCATGTTTCTTGAGATATGCCTGTATTGTTATAAAATTCTCCCTTAAAACAACTTTTGCTGCATCCCAAAGGATACGGACAATTATTTTTTCATTTTCATTTGTTTCCATTTGTTTTTTATTTCTTCCTTGATTTTTTGATAGATCTATTCATTGTTTAGTAGAATGTTACTGAACTCACATGTATTTGTGTTCTTTCCAGATTTTTTTCTGTGTTGATTTTAGTTTCATAGTATTGTGGTCAGAAGAGATGCATGGTATAACTTCCATCTTTATGAAATTGTTGAGACTTGTTTTATGATGTTATATGTGATCTATTCTGGAGAGTGTTCCCTGTGCACTTGAAAAGAATATGTATTCTACTCTTTTAGGATGGCATTTTCTGGATATATCTGTTATATCCATCTGGTCCAGTGTGTAATTCATTGATATAAGTGGAGACCTCCTATTATTGTACTCCTATCAATTACTTCCTTTATGTTTGTTATTAGCTGCTTTGTGTATTTAGGTGCTTTCATATTGGGTGCATAAATATTTATAATTGTCATACCTTCTAGTTTAATTGCTCCCTTTATAATTATATGGTGCTCTTTGTCTCTTGTTACAGTTTTTGTTTTAAAGTCTATTTTGTCTAATGTAAGTACTGCTACCGAGCTTTCTTTTCATTCCATTTGCATGATAAATGCTTTTCCATCCCTCCACTTTCAGTCTGCATGTTTCTTTAGGGCAGAAATGTGTCTTTTGTAGGCAGCATATAGATGAGTCTTGATTTTTTATCCATTCTATCACCAGACGTCTTGACTGATGTTTTGTTCATTTACATTCTAAGTATTTATTTATTGGTATGTCCATCCTTTTGCCATTTTGTTACTTTTTTGTGGTTTTTTTGGTAGTTCTCTGTTCCCTTCTGCTCTTGTTCCCTTTCTCCCCTATGTTTCAGGTTTATGATGTCACACCTGACATCTTTCTATTTTGTGAATCTCTTGACTAGTTTTTATAGATATACTTAATTTTACTGCTTTTGTGTCTCCTTTTCTGCTTCTGCTTATGGTCTTTCCTCTCCACTCAGAGTCCCCTTTACCATTTCTTGTAGAGCTCATTTAGTGTTCATGGATTCCTTTAAATTTATTTGTCTAGGAAACTGTCTCTCCTTCTTATCTGAAGATAGCCTTGCTGGATAAGTTATTCATGGATGCTTTTTTTTTTTCTTTCATCACTTTGAATATGTCATGCTAGTCTTTTCTAGACTGCACAGTTTCTGCTGAAAAATCAGCCAATAGCTTTATGGGTTTCCCTTGTATATAACAGTTTTCTCTTGCTGCTTTTAAAATTCTGTCTTTATTTCTACCTTTTCCCATTTAATTACTACATATTTTGGTGTGGACTTCCTTAGATTGATTTTGTGTGACTCTCTGGGCCTCCTGGATCTATATTTCTGATTCCCTTTCTAGACTTTGTACAATTTTCAGCTATTATTTTATCAAATAAATCTTCTTCTGTCATTATGTCCTTCTATTCCCTGAGAAGCTTTTGTTGGTAGCCCTGCAGTTAGACCAGGTATCTGCCCCCAGCCCAATCTAGGGCCACAGTTGGACTGGTGTGTGTGTGTTATCATTCCCTCTTCCTTAGGCAGGTGTCACTTTGGAGTAGTGGTGGACCCTGTCAGGGCTGCTTTCACACTAACTGGTTTGTGACACCACTTTGCCCAGGGCATATTGGAGGTGGCATGGCCACAGCAGAACACAGGGGCAGGGCCACAGTGTTAGCAAGATTTTTTTTGGTCTGCTTTGGGAGGGAACATAGAGGCCTGGCTGGAGGAGGTACAATGCAGGGGTGGGGTACGCTATTAGCAACTTAGGTAGAGAGTGTTGTTACTGTACTGGTTCCTGCAGGTGTCCCTGTGTCGGGAGGGGGGGGGGGGCGGTGAACAGAGGAAGGAAATAGTGCCCAGCAGCTCCTTTGTTCTTGGAGAAGTTTCCCAAGGATCCCTCCCCATTCAGGGCAAGCTCTGAGATTAGTACATGACTCTCTTTCCAGGCATTTTTCAAACTGCTACTTCTATGTTGTACCTCAGTAGGGTTGTTTGCTGTGCTGTCTCTTTAAGGGCAGGGACTCCACCCTCCTGGCTATTCTAGACCAGATGCCTGCTGATTTTTAAAAAAATCCCAAGTGTTAAGCCCCACTAATTATTGGGCCCATCTGGTTTCCAAAGCTAAATGTATTGATGTATTGGGATTCAACTTCTCTGTGCAGGTTCGGGTGCCTGGGGTGAGAGTCTGTTTCTTTCCCGTCTTTACACCTTCATAGTTCCTCCCTCCAGGATAGTCCCAAGGTTTGTTTAACTTTGGACCACATAGCCATCCTTCTTACCCTCTTTGATGTGGCCTCTTCTCTACATTTAGCTGTGTGGAGTCCGTTCGGCCAGCCTTTGTATAACTTTCTGGGTTATTTACACCGTGTGGGTGTTAGATTCTAGTTGTATCCATGGGATCAGGTGAAGCTTAGGGTCCTTCTACTCTGCCATCTCCCCTGAAACTCTCTTGCTGGTATTTTAAATGTGATAATTATGTTAAATCTATAGATCCTTTTAGATATAATTAAGATTGTAAACATTATTGACCATCCCAATCTATGAAATTGTATTGCAATTTTACTTGTTTATTACTAATGTAGAAATATGAATTTGACATTTATATTGAATATGCATTTTTAAATCATTAAATGAATTTATTAATTGTTGTTAAAAATATTTATGCATCTTTATATACATAAATCATGTTTCTGTGAATAAAAATGGTGTTAAGATTTCCTTTTCAAGGTTTATTCCTTTTATTTTATTATGTGTCTTTTTCTTGCCTTCTTGCACTATTGTACTGACTAGGACCTGCAGTATAGTATGCAATAGAAAATATGAAAGTAGACATTGTTGCCTTAGTACGAATCTTGTGGGAAAGCAATCAATAGATCAGAATTAAGTATACTGTTACCTGTGGGAGTTTAGTATGTCTTATCAGATTGTAAAAATTCTTTTCTATATTTTTGAGATTATTTTTAAATCAATAATCATAGTTAAATTTTGCCAAATGTTTACTTCCTTGTCTATTGAGGTGGCAATATAGTTTTCCTCTTCATCATTTTAGTGAAGTAAATTATATTGTTTTATTATAGAAGGTTAGACTAACCACTCATTCTTGTGATAAACCACACACAAACACCATTTGTCTGCCATTATCATTCTTTTATAATCTTATAAATTTGGAGTATCAATGTTAAACTTTTTTCATAAAATAGTCATAAAGTTTCTCTCTTCCTTTATTTTTTAAAGGATTGTTATTATATCATTATTTATCCTTTTGATGTTTGGAAAGATTTTTCAATGAAGCAATCTGTTGCTTGAGTTCTCTTTGTGGAAAGAAATTTTTTCTTTTAATTTTGAAATAATTACACATTCACAGAAAGTAGCAAAAATAGTAGGGGGGGTCTCATATACTTTTCAATCTAATTTCCCCCAGTGGATAGAATATTCTTAACTATAATGCAACATAAAAACCAGAAAATTGGAACAATGTGGATATATGGTTCTATGACATTTTATCATATCTGTGTATGTGTATACATATAATGACAATCCTATTTCATTATACAACGTAGAAACCTATTTGATTACCACAAAGATCTCCCCCGTGCTACCCCTTTATTATTACACCTACCCAATTGCTCCCCACCACCATTAATAACCTCTGTAAACCACTAATCTTTCTTGCAACTCTATAATTTTGTTATTTCAATAATATTATGTAAATAGAATCATATAGTATATGACGTTTTCAGATTGACTTTACTTTAATCCACATAATGCCTTTGAGATTATTGAAAATTATTGTATGGATCAGTAGTTTTTTTCTTTTTGTTATTGAGCAGTGTTTCATGCAAGGGAAACAAACAAAGTGAGCCCATGATTACCCCAAATATTTTCCCAGGGTCAATTCAGGCTATACTGCTCAGAGTAGAAATCCAAAGACTGGAGTCTCACTGAATAGGGGGAATGATATTGGAGTTCAGAGAGGCTGAGGTGGGCAGAATTTGCAGCAAAGCACAAAATCAGCACAGAAGTCATGTCTAGTCTTTGGATGAGTGATGAATGTACATGCCTGATTTAACATTCTCTATGTGTGGAGAAATAAATAGGCAAAAAAATTCGAAGAGTCTACAAATTTCTAATTGTAGCCTGGTTCCCATTACATGGAATGTAGAGATGTCATTATACAGGACATCACATAAAGTTCCAAAAGGGTTACACCTTAGTAAAGTAAAAAGGTAAAATTAGAGCCTGAACAATAGTAATATGAATTCAGATTAACAAACAAAACTAAAACTCAAGCTTTAAAAAGATGAAACTGATTCTCAAAAGGTGTCTTAAAAGTTAAGAGTTTTGGGGTGCCTGGGTGGCTCAGTCAGTTAAGCATCTGACTTTGGCTCAGGTCATGATCTCGCAGTCCATGAGTTTGAGCCCCGTGTCAGGCTCTGTGCTGACAGCTCAGAGCCTGGAGCCTGTTTCAGATTCTGTGTCTCCCTCTCTCTGACCCTCCCCTGTTCATGCTCTGTCTCTCTCTGTCTCAAAAATAAATATAGGTTAAAAAAAATTAAAAAACAAAAGTTAAGATTTTTGATTCTCAAAAAATTCAAATGTCCTTTTAAAAATACAAAAATAAACCTCTAGTTTTCATATGTAAAAAATTAATACAGAACTCAAATCATATATGAAAGAAACATTACAGCTCATATCAATAGAACATAAAGGACTGTAAGAGAATACTATGAACAAACATACACAAATTTGAAAGACTAGAATAAAAAATTTCCTAGAAACATACAACCTATAAAGACTAAATTATAAGGAAATAAAAAATCTCAATGAACAAATTACTAGAAAGGGAGATTAAATCAATATACAAAAGTCTCCCTACAAACGAAAGTCCAGAATCAGACAGATTCACCAGAGAATTCTAACAGCCACTTAGGAAAATTAATGCTAATCTTTATCAATCTCTTCTAAAAAGAAAAAGAGGAAACCCACTTCAAAAATTGTTTTAAGAGGCCAGCATTACCTTGATACCAAAACCAGATAAGGATATCACAAGAAAAGAAAATATAGGCCAATATCCCTAATGAACACAGAAGCAAAATATTCAACAAAATGTTAGCAAACCTTAAGATTGAAAGCAATCTAAAAATTTAATGCAAAATACCAAGAACATTTTTTATAGAACTGCAACAATTAAAACTTCAAAAAAAAATTTTAAATATTTATTTATTTTTGAGAGAGAGTGACTGTGAATGGGGAAGTGTCATAGGGGGGCAAGACACAGCATCTGAAGAAACTCTGGGCTCTGAACTGTCAGCACAGAGCCTGATGGGGGGCTTGAACTCATGAACCATGAGATCATGACCTGAGCTTAAGTCAGACTGAGCCACCCAAGTGTCCCTATAACTAGAACAATTAAACCTAAAATTTGTATGAAACAACATGAGCAGGGGTGGCAATATTTATATCAGACAAAATAGACTTTAAAACAAAGATTGTAACAAGAGACAAAAAAAGGATGCTACATACGGATAAAGGGAATAATCCAAGAAGACATAACATTGTAAATATATATTCACCCCAAATGAGAACACCCAAATACATAAAGCAACTATTAACATACATTAAGAACAAAATTAGTAGTAATACAGTAATAGTAGAGTAATTGAATACCTCACTTACATCAAGGGAAAAATCATCGAAACAGAAAATTAAAAAGGTAACAGAGGTTTTGAATGGCACATTGGACCAGATGGATCTAATATATATATATATTCAGAACATTCCATCTGAAAACAGTGGAATACACATTTTCAAGTGCACATGGAATGTTTTCCAGATTAGATCATATGTTAGGCTATAAATATTTTTTTAAAACAAAATCTAAAATTTGAAATCACACAAACAACTTTTCCAACCATGATGCTATGAAACTAGAAATCAACCACAAGAAAAAATACGAAAAGAACACAAATACATGAAAGTTCAGTAGCATGCTACTACATAATGAATAGGCCAACCAGGAAATCAAAGAAGAAATTTAAAAATACATGGAGACAAATGAAAATGAATACACTACAGTCCAAAATCTTTGGGATAGAAAAAGCTATTCTAAAAGAGAAGTTTATAGCAATACAGGCCTATTTCAAAAAGCAAGAGAATTCTCAAACAACCTAACCTTACCACTAAAGGAGCTAGAAAAAGGAGAACAAACAAAACCTGAGAGCTTTTCCTCTAAGATCATGATGAAGATGGAGCTATCTTATCTCACCATTTTTATTCAATAAAGTATGGAAAGTCCTAGCCACAGCAAACACACAAGAAAATGAAATAAGAAAATTAAGTAAAACACACAGAAAACACATAAGCATGTTGGTATGGGAGAAGTAAAACTTTCACTATTTGCAAACTAACATGATAGTGTCATGGACCCTAAAGACTCCACCAAAAAACACTAGAACTGATAAATTCAGTAAAGTCACAGGATACAAAGTCAATATATAGAAATATGTTGCATTTTTATACCCAAATAATGAAGTAGCTGAAGGAGAAATTAATAAAAAACCCTATTTATAAATGCACCAAAAATAATACAATACTTAGGTATAAACTCAACCAAGAAGATGAAAGACCTGTATTCCAAAAATGATAAAAATTGATGAAATAAATTGAAGACACTACAAGGAGATGGAAAGAAATTCAATGCTCATGATTGGGAGAACAAATATTATTAAAATTTACTACCCAGAGTCCGTTAAGCTGCTGAACAGGATCCTGGCTGAGTAGCCTCCCAGAACCCAGCACCCTACAGCCAGGCCAGCCCTCTCAATGGGCCTCTTGCCTTTCCCACTGCCTTTGGTGGCTACAAAAGCAATGCCCCGTATGGCGGCAAGAGTGGTCTGCCAGATGCTGGGGCAGGGACAACAATCTAAAAATCATTATTAGCTTCACACCCAGCATGGAGCCCAATGTGGAGCTTGAACTCGTGACCATGAGATCAAGACCTGAGCTGATATCAAGAGTTCTATGCTTAACCCGCTGAGCTACCCAGGTATCCCAAGGGCCCTCTAAGACCCATGGGGACAACCTGGCAGACCATAGGTGCATGACTACCAACAAACTAGGAGAGATAAAATGGCTGCATAGACACAAAGGGGAGGGATCCCCTTCTGTGGATAGACACAGGGAAGAGAAAAAGAAGCTGGGGAAGCATATGACTCTATTTGGACAAGAGAAAAACCTAAGACCAGTACAGAGAAAAATCCAATCTCTAACTGTGGGGCTTTCTCTGGACTGGGGCCAGCTGCCTCGTTTGCACACCTGGGGAGGAGGGGAGCCAGCCCCTGGCTTGGGAACTAGTTCAGAGGTGTAGTCCACAGTGGGAGAAAGTGATCCATTCCTTTGAGTGCTGTGGGAAAAAGGTATATAACCATTCAAAAGCCAAAGACTGCCTGCTCCAGCCAGCCAGAGACCATATACGGGCAGCACCAAGGAGCACTTTCTCAGAACCTGAGCGCACTAAGTGGGACCCTTTAAGACATCAGGGTTTATATCCCAGCCCAGCACCAAGGAGGCACAGGAGTCTGTGGATCATGAAAAACTGCCTCATTCACACCCTCAGCACTGAGGGAACACTGCAAGGACACTGCAAGGAACAGAGTGGTTTGAGACACCCAGTCCGTGGAGGAGAGAATGGGGTATCACCATTTTTCTCCCCATCACCAACAAGGTGGGGTCTCTGGGGACAGACAGCACACCGGCAGTGGAGGTGGGACCCACCTACACCAAACCATGCCTCTCAGTGCCTAGTAACTGTAACTGTATATCCACCAGAGATTGACGCTGACCAACCAGACAGCCCCTCCTCCAGACCAGCGCTGTCATTGGTTCCAAGACACCTAATGGTTTGCATTTTCTGATTTAATACATGGACAATTCTTATTATATACATTTTTTCTTCCTTTTCAGCTTCTTATTTCTTCCCTCCTCTCGTCTGGTTATTCTGGTTGTTGGTTTGTTTAAGCAGACATATTTAATCTATTCTCTTTATACCTGGTCTATATCTCCTTTATTTTCCTCACTCTATATCTGGATTAAGACCTATAGTTTCTCTGCCTGGTCAATTTTCTTTTATTTTCTTTCCCCTGCCCTGTTGTTTTGTTGTAGCTGGTGTTTTTAGTGTTTTGTTTTTGTTTTTCTTTTCCAGGGCTACTTCAATGAACAAATCAAAGCATACCTGGTGGAGGGTCCAAAACATCACTAAAAGTAGGGAAATAAGCAACCAGAATCACAAGAGAGACCAAGTAACACACTCCAAAAAACACCTCTTGAAGGGCCAGGCCCTGGGAAGTGTATGACCCCTCTTTAATATAGTAGTGCTCACAGGTTCAGGACACATAACAAGCTATTAAAACACGTACGGGACAGAAAAATGCCAAAATGACGAAATGAAAGAATTCTCCTCAAAAGAAATTCCATGAGGAAGTAACAGCTAAAGAATTGATCAAAACAGACATAAACAATACAACTGAACAAGGATTTAAAATAAAAGTCATAAGATTAATCACGAGGTTTGAAAAAAGCAAAGAAGGCAACAGAGAATCTATTACTGCAGAGATCAAGGAACGAAAAAATAGTCATGAGTTAAAAAATGGCTGTGAGGAGTTTCAAATTAAACTAGAGGTGGTGACAGCAAGGATTGAAGAGGCGAGGGGAGAATAAGTGAAATAGAAGATAAAATTATGGAAAAAGATGAAGCTGAGAAAAAGAGAGATAAAAAAAAAATTCTAGACCATGAGGGGGGAATTAGAGAACTAAGTGATTCAGTTGACAGAATAATATCTGTATTATAGGCGTTCCAGAAGAAGAGAGAGATAAAGGGGTGGAAGGTTTCTTGAACAATTCATAGCTGAGAACTTCCACAATCTAGGGAAGGAAACAGACATTGAAATCTAGGAGGCACAGAGAACTCCCTTAAGATGTTACTTGAATCAATCCTCTGCACGACATATCATAGTGAAACTGGCAAAATACAAACATAAAAAGACAATTCTGAAAGCAGCTAGGGACAAATGGGCCTTAATCTACAAGGGTTGACATATCATGGTGGTAGCAAACCTATCTACTGAAACTTGGCAAGCCAGAAGGGAGTGGCAGGAAATATTCAAAGTGCTGAATAGGAAAAATATGCAGCCAAGAATCCTTTATCCAGCAAGGCTGTCATTCAGAATTGAAGGAGCGATAAAGGTTTTCCCAGAAAAATAAAAACTGAAGGAATTCATCACCACTAAACCAGCCCTACAAGCGATCCTAAGAGGGACACTGCGAGTGGAATGTTGCAAAGACCACGAAGGACCAGAGACATCATTACAAGCATGAAACCTACAGATAACACAATGACTCTAAATCCATATCTTTCAATAATAACACTGAATGTAAATGGACTAAATGCTACAATCAAAACACACAGGGCATCAGAATGGATAAAAAATAAGACCCATCAATTTGCTATCTACAGCAAACCCATTTTAGATCTGAAGACACCTTCAGATTGAAAATGAGGGGATGGAGAACCATCTGTCATGCTACTGGAAGTCAAAAGAAAGCTGGAGCTGCCATACTTGTATCAGACAAATGAGATTTTAAACTAAAGTCTGTAAAAGAGATGAAGAAGGGCATTATATCATAACTTGCAGGGTCCTTCCATCAAGGAGAGCTAACATTAATAAATGTTTATGCACCCAATTCGGAGAAACATAAATATATTAAACAATTAATCACAAACATAAGCAATCTTATTGGTAAGAAGGTGATAAATGCAGGGGACTTTAATACTCCACTTACAACAATGGACAGGTCATCAATACAGAAAATCAATAAAGAAACAATGGTTTCTGAATGATACGCCAGACCAGATGGACTTGATAGATAATATTTAGAACTTTTCATCCTAAAGCAGCAGAATACACATTCTTCTCGAGTGCACATGGAACATTCTCTAAGATACATCACATACTGGGTCACAAAACAGCCCTCAATAAATATAAAAGAATTAAGATCATACCATGCACATTTTCAGATCACAATGCTTTGAAACTTTAAATCAACCACAGGAGAAAGTTCAGAAAACCTCCAAGAGCTGGAGGTTAAAGAACATCCTACTAAAGAATGAATGGGTCAACCAGGCAATTAAAGAAGAATTTAAAAAATATATGGAAACAAATAGAAATGAAAACACAACGATCCAAACACTTTGGGATGTAGCAAAGGCAGTTCTAAGAGGAAAATACATTGCAATCTAGGTCTATCTGAAGAAACAAGAAAAATCCCAAATACAAAATCTAACAAGCACACCTAAAGGAATTAGAAGCAGGGCAGCAAAGAAACCCCAACACTAGCAAAAGAAGAGAAATAATAAAGATCAGAGCAGAAACAACCAATATAGAATCCAAAAAAGAAAAACAGAACAGATCAATGAAACTAAGAGCTGATTTTTTTTGAAAAATAAACAAAATTGATAAACCCCTAGCCAGATTTCTCAAAAAGAAAAGAGGACCCAAATACATAAAATCATGAATGAAATTGTACTTATTACAACCAATCCCTCAGAGATACAAACAATTATCAGAGAATACTATGAAATTATATGCCAAAAAACTGGACAACCTGTAAGAAATGGACAAATTCTTAGACACCCACACACTACAAAAACTCAAACAGGAAGAAATAGAAAATTTGAACAGACCCATAACCAGTGAAGAAATTGAATGAGTTATCAAAAATTTCCCAACAAATAAGAGTCCTGGGCCAGATGGCTACCCAGTTAATACCTATCCTTCTCATGCTGTTCCAAAAATAGAAACTGAAGGAAAGCTTCTGAACTCATTCTAGGGAGCCAGCATTTCCTTGATTCCCAAACCAGACAGAGACCTCTCAAAAAAAAGAATTAGAGGGTAATATCCCTGATTAACATGAATGCAAACATTCTCAACAAGATACTAGCAAATTGAATTCAACAGCATATTAAAAGAATTTTCCACCATTATCATGTGGGATTCATTCCTGGGCTGCAGGGCTGGCTCAATATTTGCAAATCAATCAATGTGATATATCACATTAATAAAAGAAAGGATAAGAACCATATGATCCTGTCAATAGATGAAGAAAAAGCATTTGACAAAATATAGCATTGTTTCTTAACAAAAACTCTCAAGAAAGTCTGGATAGAAGAAACATACCTAAACAATCATAAAAGCCATATATGAAAAGCCCACAGCTAATATTATCCTCAATGGGGAAAAACTGAGAGCTTTCCCCCTGAAATCAGGAACATGTCAGGGATGTCCACTCTCACCACTGTTGTTTAACATAGTGTTGGAAGTCCTAGCATCAGCAATCAGACAACAAAATAAAATCAAAGGCATCAAAACTGGCAAAGAAGAAGTTGAGCTTTCACTTCTCACAGATGACATGATACTCTACATGGAAAACCCAAAAGACTCCACCAAAAAGATGCTAGAACTGATACATGAATTCAGCAAAGTCACAGGATACAAAATCAATGTACAGAAATTGGTTCCATTTCTATATACCAATAATGAAGCAACAGAAAGAGAAATCAAGAAATTGATCCCATTGCACCCAGAACCATAAAATACCTGGGAATAAACCTAATCAAAGTTGTAAAATATCTGTATGCTGAAACCTATAGAAAACTTATGAAGGAAATTGAAGAAGACACAAAGAAATGGAAAAACATTCCATGCTCATGGATTGGAAGAATAAATACTATTAAAATGTCAATACTACCCAATGCAATCTATACATGCAATGCAATCCCAATAAAAATTGCACCAGCATTCTTCTCAACGCTAGAACAAACAATCTAAAATTCATATGGAACCACAAAAGACCTCAAATAGCCAAAGTAATATTGAAAAAGAAAACCAAAGTGGGAGACATCACAATCTCAGACTTTAGCCTCTACTACAAAGCTGTAATCATCAGAACAATATGGTATTGGCATAAAAACAGATACATAGACCAATCGAATAGAATAGAGGACCCAGAATTGGACCCACTAATGTATGGCCAACTAATCTTTGACAAAGCAGGAAAGAGCATCCAATGGAAAAGACAGTCTCTTTAGCAAATGGTGCTGAGAGAACTGAGCAGCAACATGCAGAAGAATTAAACTAGATCGCTTTCTTACACCATACAAAAAATACTTAAAATGGATGAAAGACCTAAATTTGAGACCATCAAACCCTAGAGGAAAAAGCAGGCAAAAACCTCTTTGACCTCAGCCACAGCAATTTCTTGCTCAACACATCTACAAAAGCAAAGGAATTAAAAGCAAAAATGAGCTATTGGGACCTCATCAAGATAAAAAGCTTATGCACTGCAATGAAAGCAATCAACAAAATTAAAAGGCAACCAATGGAATGGGAAAGATATTTGCATATGACATATCAGATAAAGGGTTAGTAACCAAAACCTATAAAGAACTTACCAAACTCAACACCCAAAAGCAAATAATCCAGTGAAGAAATGGGAAGAAGGCATGAATACACACTTTCCAAAGAAGACATCCAGATGGCCAAGAGACACATGAAAAGATGCTCAATATCACTCATCATCAGGGAAATAAAAATCAAAGCCACACTGAGATATCACCTCACACTGGTCAGTGTGGCTAAAATTAACAACCCAGGAAACAATAGATGCTCATGAAGATGTGGAGAGACAGAAACCCTCATGCATTGTTGGTGGGAATGCAAACTGGTGCAGCCACTCTGGAAAACAGTGTGGAGGTTTCTCAAAAAATTTAAAAAGTAGAATGACCCTATGACCCAGCAATAGCACTCCTGGGAATTTATCCAAAGGTTACAGGAGTGCTGATTCATAGGGGCACATGTACCCCAATGTTTACAGCGGCACTTTCAACAATAACCAAATTATGGAAAGAGCCTAAATGTTCATTAACTGATGAATGGATAAAGAGGATGTGGTTTATATATACAATGGAATACTACCTGGCAATAAGAAAGAATGAAATCATGACATTTGCAACAGCATGGATGGAAGTGGAAGGTATTATGCTAAGTGAAATAAGTCAGAGAAAGATATCATATGTTTTCACTCATATGTGGAACTTGATAAACTTAACAGAAGACCTTGGGGGAAGGCAAAAAATGGTTACAGACAGGGTGAGAGGCAAACCATAAGAGAGTCTTAAATACACAGAACAGACTGAGGGATGATGGGGGGATGGGAGAGAGGAGAAAATGGGTGATGGAAATTGAGGAGGGCACTTGTTGGGATGAGCACTGGATGTTGTATGTAAGTGATGAACCACAGGAGTCTACCCCCAGAACCAAGAGCACATTGTATGCACTGTATGTTAGCCAATTTGACAATAAATTATATTTAAAAAAATAATAAAATAAATATATAAATGAATAAATAATAAAATAAAATAAAAGAAAATAAAATATACAAAGTCATCTTCATATTTAGTGCAATCCCTATCAAAATACCAAGATCATTTCCTACAGAATTAGTACAAATAATCCTAAAATTTGTGTGGAGCCACAAAAGACTGAATCACTACCTAATCTTGTAAAAGAAGAACAAAACTGGAGGTATCACAATCCCAGATTTCAACATATACCACGAAGCTATAGTAATGAAAACAGTGTGGTACTGGCACAAAACCAACATGTAGATAAATTCAACAGAATTGAGAGACAAGAAATAAACCCATGATTTTATGGCCAAATAAACTATGACAAAGGAGGCAAGATTATGCAATGGGAAAAAGACAGTATCTTTAAGAAATGATACTGGGAATACTGGACAGCCATATTCAGAAGAATTAAACTGGACCACATTCTTGCATGATACACAAAAATAAACTCAAAATGGATTAAAGCCCTAAGTGGGATACCTGAAACCATAAAATTTCTAGAAGAACATATGGGCAGTATTCTCTTTGACATCAGCCATAAAAACATTTTTCTAGATATGCCTCCTTTGGCAAGGAAAACAAAAGCAAAATTAAGTTATTGGGACTATAGCAAAATAAAAGTCTTTTGCATTATGAAGAAAACTATCAAAAAAAAAAAAAGACAACCTACCAAATGGGAGAAGATAATTGCAAATGAGACATCTGGTAAGAGGTTAATATCCAAAATATATAAGAATTTATACAACTCAACACCCAAAAAACAAATACTCCAATTAAAACATAGACATGAGACATGAATATTCTCCAAAGACAATTCTCCAAAGACATATAAATGGCCAACAGACACATGAAAAGACATATAAATGGCCAATACTCAATGTCACCATTTACCAGAGAAATGCAAACTAAACCTCACTAATGTCACCTCACAGCCATCAGAATTGTTAAAATCTAAAAGACAACAAAATAAAAAGTGTTGGCATGGATGGTGAGGGGGAACCCTTGGGCACTATTGGTGGGAATGTAGGCTGATGTAAGCACTGTGGAAAACAGTATGGAGGTTCCCCAAAAAATTAAAAATAGAATCATATGACCCATCTATTCCACTATCAGTTATTTATACAAAGAAAACAAAAACACTAACTTGAAAAGATGTATCCACCCCTATATTTATTGAAGCATTAATTACAACAGACAAATTATGGAAGCAAACTAAGTGTCTATTGACAGATGAATAGAGAAAGAAGTGGTGGGTGTATGTACAATGGAGTATTACTCAGCCATAAAAAAGAATACGATCTTGATATTTGCAACAACATTGATAGAGTTAGAGGATATAGACCGAATAAGTCTGACGGAGAAAAATAAATACCATGATTTTACTCTTTTGAGGAATTTAAGAAACAAAACAAACTAACAAAGAAAAAAAGACAAGCAAAAAACCAGACTCTTAATTATAGAGAACAAATTGGTGGTTGCTGATGGGAAGGTTTGAAGAGATGGGTGAAATAGGTGAAGAATACACTTATGATGATGAGCATTATGTATAGAATTGCTGAATCATTTTATTGTGCACCTAAAAACTAATATAACAATATATGTTAATTATACTTCAATAAAGAAGTTAGCAAATAAAACTCAACAATACATTAAAAAAGGTCATACACAATGATCAAGTAAAAACTATTTCAGAGATATAGGAATGGTTCAACTTCCCAAAATCAATCAGTGGGGTACACCACATTAACAAAATGAAGGATAATAATCATATGGCCATCTCAATAGATACAGAAAAGTCATGGACAAAATTGAATATCCATTTATGATAGAAAGTGGTCCTAGGGGGAATATAATAATAATGGCTATAATGACAATCTCACAGCTAACATTACACTCTAAGATTAAGAGAAGGCAAGGATGTATACTTCTGCCTCTTTATTCAACATAGCATTAGACACCCTAGCCAGAGCATTTAAGCAAGAAAAAAAAAAGACATCCTAATTGGAAAGGTAGAGGTAAAACCATCACTCTTTGCTAAACACGTTATACATCCAAAAACCCACAAGATTTCACTAAAAAAAAGTTATAACTAGTAAATAAATTCATTAAAATGCAGGATACAAAATAAATATACAAAAATATGTTGTGTTTATGCACACCAATACTTATCTATAAGAGATAATATGAAACAATTATACTTACAATTCCATCAAAAATAACAAAATGTGTAGGAATAAATTTAGCTAAGCAGATGAAAGACCTATATGCTATAAATCATAAGACATTAGGGAAAGAAATGGAAGAAGACATGAATAAATAGAAAGATATTCCATATTCATGATTGAAATAATTACTATTGTTAAAATTTCCATATTATATATAAAATGTCCATATAATCTACAGATTCAATGCAGTCCCCATCAAAACACCATCAACATTTTTCACAGAAATAGCATCTGAAATTGTGAGGAACCACAAAATCCTCCAAACAGCAAAATAATTTTGAGAATAAAGACAAAGCAGGATGATCATGCTGCCAGATTTCAAACTATATTACAAAGCTGTAATAACCAAAAGAGTATGGTATTGGCATAAAAACAGATGCACAGATCAATAGAACAAAATAGAGACCCCAGATGATGCAAACATGTTTGAGTAATGTACAACAAAGTTGCCATTATACAGTATTTTACACCATACATAAAAATTCACTCAAAATGGATTAAAAACTTGAAAATAAGACTTGAAACCATAAAACTCCAAGAAGAAAACAGGTAAGAAGCTACTTGACATCACTCTTGATGATGAT
This sequence comes from Acinonyx jubatus, assembly GCF_027475565.1. Classification (NCBI taxonomy): domain Eukaryota; kingdom Metazoa; phylum Chordata; class Mammalia; order Carnivora; family Felidae; genus Acinonyx; species Acinonyx jubatus. The sequence goes on along the minus strand of NC_069385.1, from coordinate 88,934,543 downwards.
TTTTTGGATCTGACATGTAAAGGAAAAACAACAATGGCAAAAATAAACAAGTAAGACTATACCAAAATAAAAAGTTTCTGCACAGCAGAGGAAACAAACACATTGAAAGGCAATCCAATGAATGGGAGAAAATATTTGAAATCAGGTATTTTATAATGGTTAATATTCAAAAGATATAAAGAACTTACACAACTCAACAGAAAAGAAATAATTCCATTAAAAATGGGTGGAATATTTGAAAGACATTTTTCCAAAGAAAACATATGGCAAACAGACATGTGAAAAGATATTTAAAGTCTCTAATCTGATCAGAGAAGTACAAATCAAAACTACAACAGGATATGACATCACACCTGTTAAAATGGCCTTATTAAAAAGACAACAAATAAGTGTTGACAAAAATGTGGAGAAAAGGGAGCACTTGTGCACTTTTGGTGGAAATGTAAATTAATGCAAGTCACTGTGAAAAAAAGAATGGAATTTCCAAAAATTTTAGAAATGGAACTACCATATGATCCAGCAATTCCATTTATGGGTGTTTGTTTGAAGAAAATGAAAACACTAACTCAAAATGATGCACAACTCACATGTAAACTGCAACAATACTTACAATAGCCAAGATATGGAAACTATCTAAGTGTCCATCAATATATGAATGGGGGAAAAACGTTTTGCATGTGACACAACTTTTTTTGTATATATACACACACACAGACACATGTATACACACACACACACACACACACACACACTAGAATATTTAACCATAAAAAATGAAATATTGCCATTTGTGAAACCACAGTTGGAACTTGAGGACATTATGCTTAGTGAGATAAATCAGAAAAAGATAAATGCTCTAGGATTTCACTTCCATGTGTAATCTAGAAAATTAAAATCAGGCTCATAGATAGAATGAGCTTATTGGTGGTTGCTAGAGATAGGGGATGGGAGTGAGTAAAATGGGTAAAGGGTTTAAAAAGAAAAAAAAACTTCCAGGTATAAAATAAATTAAGTCATAAGGTTGTTATATAAAGCACAATGTCTATAGTTAATAATACTGTATTGCATATTTGAAAATTGCTAGAAGAGTAAATCCTAAAAGTTCCAGTCACAAGAAAAAATAGTGTACCTCTGTATGGTGATGGATACTAACTAGACTTATTGCAGTGATCATATTACAATATATGCAAATACCAAATTATTATGATTTACATCTAAAACAATTATAATGCTATATGTGAATTATACCTGCATAAAATGTTAACAACAATGTCTGGTATCTAGTCAAAATGTAAGAAGCATAAAAAAGTCAAGAAAATATGATTCATAACTACAGGAAAAACCTATCAATATTAGTAGAAACAAATTATAGAAATGATAAAATTAGCAGATAAGGAGTATAAGACCACTATTATAAACTTTATAAATATGCTTGAGGAGAAATGAACCTGAAAAACAATTAAAAATTATGAGAAAAGGGGTACCTGAGTGGCTCAGTCCATTAAGAATCTGACTCTTGATATTGGCCCAGGTCATGATCTCGTGGTAGGTAGGATTGAGCCCTGCATCCGGGTCTGCATTGTGCAGTGCAGAGCCTGCTTGGGATTCTCTGTCTCCCTATCTCTCTGACCCTCCCCCACTTGTTCTCAAAGAAATTTTTTAAAATGATTAGAAAACATTCTTAAAAATCAATATCAGACTTGGATTTACAGAACAGACATAGAAGAAAAGACCAGAGACCTTGAAGACATAGCAATGACTTAAAAAATAAAAAGGAAAGACAAAATTGATAGAATAAAGTAACAAATGAAGCAATATTAAGTGGTATAATATACATCTAATTGAAATATGAAAAAGAGGAGTGGGAGAAACAAAAACTTATAGAAACAATGGCAAATATTTTCCAAATTTGATAAAAACGATAAACTCACAGATCCAAGAAATTCTTATGTATTTAAACAGAAGAAATGTAAAGAAAAACACACTAAGACACATAATAACCAAATTGTCAAAATCCAACAATAAAGATGAAAATCTCAAAAGAACCATAGGAGAAAAAGATATATACAGAACAATAAAAAAAAATGACAATAGATTCTCATCTAAAATTCTCCTGACCAAGACACAAGGGAAAAAAACCTATGGAGTGTGCACATCCATCCATAGTTAGCAAAAATTTGTTTCAAAAAGCTTAATAAAATCAAGATACTTTTCAGACCAGTAGAAACTCAAAGAATTCATCACTAGGAGGAATAAATTATAAAATATTTTAAAGAAAGTTATTTAGCTAGAGGAATAATTATACTAGGTAAAAACAATTTATGCAAAAGATTACATACTGACCAAAAATAGTACTATGAGCAATTTTTTACTCAACTAATATATTTTAAAAATAAGCTTATATTTTAATAATAAGTTTAGCATAACATATAGAGTTGGCAAACCAGTATTTTGTACACCTGAAACTAAGGTAATATTCTGTATCAACTATATTTCAATTAAATACATAATAATCAATAGTGAAGATAAAATGGAATCTTAAACAAAATGAAATTTATCCAAACGAAGACAAGCAAAGAGAGAAGGGGAAACAAAATATAAAATACATAGCAAAATGTTGACTGAAATTAATCATAGTAGTTATATTAATGTAAACTGACTAAACATTACATTAACAGAAAGATATTATCAGGTAGGAAATCTACTTCAAATATAAAGAAACTTTAAAAATAAAAAAATAATAAAAAGTGTACAAAAACTAAACATAAGACAACCAGAATGACATCATTCATTTCAGAAATTTACTTTAAGTTAAAGAATATTAACAGTCATAAAGAGAATGTTTCCATAATGATATAATGGTTGTTTTATAAAGAAGACATAATAATTATAAATATGAATGCATTTAATAACAGCTATAAAATGCATAAATTATAAATACTATATAACTGAAAGGGGAAATCCAGCAATGCAGAATCATAGTTGGAGGTTTTAATACTCCTCTCTCCATGAGGTAGAGAAAAAGTAGACTTAAAAAAAAATTAAGTAATGAGACCAAAAATTACTTAAAAACCTTATCAACTGACTTGACCTTAGTGACATTTATATAGTACATGTTCCTTTCTAGAGCACATATATTCAACAAGATAGACAGTATTATAATCCATAAAATGAGTGTCAATATATTTAAATGATTTAAATGATATAAAACACAGGCATACCTTGGGGGATATTATGGGTTTGATTCAGACCATCATAAACAAGCAAATATCTCAAAAAAGCAAGTCAAATGATTTTTTGTGTTTTCCCAATGAATATAAGAGCTATTTTTACACTGTATTGCAGTCGAATAAGTGTGAAACTTTATTATGTCTGAAAATACAATGTACATACCTTAATTAAAAATTACTTTATTGCTAAACAATGCTAACCATCATTTGTGCTTTTAGCAAGTCATAGTCTTCATACTGATGGAAGGTTTTGCCTCAATGTTGATGGCTGCTGGCTGATTAGAGTTGAGTTGCTCAAGTTGGGGTCGCTGTGACAATTTATTAAAATAAGACAACAATGTAGTTTGTTGAATTAGTTAACTCTTCCTTTCATGAAAGATTCTCTGTAGCATGCAATGCCAATTAATGGTGTTTTATCCATAGTAGAACTTCTCTAAATATTGGAGGCATTCCTCTCAAACCCTGCTTCTATTTTATCAGCTAAGTTTATGTAATATTCTAAATCTTTTACTGTCATCTCAACAATCTTCACAAACCATGAGATCATGACCTGAACTGAAATCAAGAGTCAGATACTTAACCAAATGAGCCACCCAGGCACCCTAAATCACACATGTTCTGAATGGTCTCTAGAATGGTGTATCCTTTCTAGAAGTTTTCCAACATGCTTTGCCCAGATCCATCAGAGGAATCATCTATGGCAGCTAGAGCCTTACAAAATATGTTTCTTTTTTTTAATTTTTTTTAATGTTTATTTTTGAGACAGAGAGAGACAGAGCACGAATGGGGGAGGGGCAGAGAGAGAGGGAGACACAGAATCGGAAGCAAGCTCCAGGCTCTGAGCCATCAGCCCAGAGCCCGACGCGGGGCTCGAACTCACGGACTGCGAGATCCTGACCTGAGCTGAAGTCGGACACTTAACCGACTGAGCTACCCAGGCGCCCCAAAACGTGTTTCTTAAATAATGACTTGAGAGTTGAAATTACCTCTTGATCCATGGCTGCAGAATGAATGTTGTGCTAGCAGGCATGAAAACAACATTCATCTCATTGTATCTCTAACAGAGCTCTTGGGTACTAGGTTCATGGTCAATGAACAATAGAATTTTGAAATAAATCTTTTTTTTCTGAGTAGTAGATCTCAATTGTGGGCTTAAAATATTCAGTAAACCATATTGTAAATGGATGTGCTGTCATCCAGACTTTATAGTTCCATTTATTGAGCACAGGCAGAGTAGATTTAGCATAATTCTTAAGAGCCCTACGATTTTCAGAATGGTAAATGATCAGTCCTCAACTTAAAGTCACCAGCCGCATTATCCTCTAACAAGAAAATCAGCCTGTCCCTTGAAGCTCTGAAGCCAGGCAGTGAATTTTCCTCCTGAGCTATGAAAGCCCTAGATGGCATCTCCTTCTAAGGAAAACTGTTTCATCTACATTGAAAATATGTTGTTTAGTGTAGCCATTTTCATTAATTATCTTAACTAGGTCTGGATAACTTACTGCAGCTTCTACATCCGTACTCGCTGCTTCACTTTGAACTTCTGTATTGTGGAGATGGATTTTTTTTCCTTAAACTTCATGAACAAACCTCTGCCAGTTGCAAACATTTCTTCTACACCTACCTTACCTCTTTCAAGTTTTGCAGAACTGAAGAGAATTACGTTGTTATCTGGATTAGACCATGGCTTAAAGGAGTTTTGTGGCTGGTTTGATCTTCTATCCAATCTTCTAAAAGTTTCTTCCTATCAATAAGGCTATTTTGCTTTCTTGTCACTTATTTGTTCACTGGAGTAACACTTTTAATTTACTTCAAGAACTTTTTCTTTGCATTTCCAATTTGGCTAACTGGTGCAAGAGGACTGGCTTTTGGATGACCTTCCTTACTAAGCTTAATTATTTCTAGCTTTGGCTTGAAGTGAGAGATGTGAGACTCATCTTTTCACTTGAACACTGAGAGTCCATTGTAGACTTATTAATGGGCGTAATTCCAATACTGATATGTATCATGGAATAGAGAGGCCCAAAGAGAAGAGAAATCGGGGAAAGGCTGGTCGGTGGAATATTCAGAACACACACATTTATCAACTAAGCTAACTGTCTCATAAGGGTATAGTTGTGGAGCCTCAAAACACAATAATCACATCCAGGATCACCAATTGTAAGTCAGCATAATAAATATAATAATAATGAAAAGTAAACTATTGCATAATTTACCAAAATGTGATACAGAGACACAAAGTGATCAACTACTTTTGGAAAAATGATGCTAATAGACTTGTTTGACACACAGCTGCCATAAACTTCCAATTTTTAAAAAATTAGTATCTTCAAAGCTCAATAAAAGTGAAATAGAATAAAATGAAGTAACCCCGCATTAAAGTATAAGTCAAAACCAGAAATATATATGGAAAATATATATGGAAAACAAATATTTGGAATTTAAATAACATACATCTAAATAATTTGTTTCCAAAAAAATCTAAGGAAATTTAGAAAATATTTTAAAATAAATTAAAATAAAGATAGAACATATCAAAAGGTGGGTGAATAGTCATGCTTAGAGAGAAATCTATACCAATTAATACTTATATTAAAAAACAAGAAAGTTAAAACTCAATGATCTCAATATCTACCTTGAAAAACTAGAAAAAGAAGAGCAATTATACAAAAAGTGAGCAGATGGAAGGAAATAATAAAATAAGGAGCAGAAATTAGTGGAATAGAGAAAAATCAATGGAGAAAAATCAATGAAACTGAAAGCTATTTGTTTGAAAAGATTAGTAAAATTGATAAGCTTCTAGACAGTCTTATCAAACATACAAAAGTTTTCCCAGTACTGTCACCTGAATGTAGTTAGTTGACTGAAGGTCATATATGTTATTTGATTTTACATAAATTGACACGGTAACTTATTAAGTCTATCTTTCATCCAGCATATCACATTTTGTGAAAGAAATGTCAAGAACAGGTTTGAGGAGATATAAAATCCAGCAACAACCAAATAGTTGCTGAAATTGGTGGTTTTGAGCATTACAAACAACAGGTGTTGGGTGGAAATAGTAGTTCTCCCTAGACACATTCAAGCTGGCTGAGTTGCAGATGTATTAGACCTGCTGCATGACTAGTGAGAGCATGAATAATACAAGTGCATGAAAACTGGGTGTTGTATGTAAGTGATGAATCACTGAACTCTACTCCTGAGACCAATATTGTACTGTATGTTAACTAATTAAATAAATTTAAATTAAAAAAAAACAAGTGCATAAAAACTAGAAAGAACAAATATGAGCCCCCAAATAAGAGAATTCAGAGTTTTCTGAATTCTTATTGCACACTATTTGATAGTCTTTTGTGGTAGTATTGCACTTACAGTACAATAGCTTGTATACAGAACATCACCATGAGGGGAGAACAATTTTTTATTTTATATTTCCCAGAGCATCCATATCTAACAAAGGTTTACAGTTTGTTACTAAAGATTTATTAAACAATGAATCATTATTAGAAGGAAAAAAAGAGAGGTAAGAAGAGAAATAAAGAGAACAGGAGAAAGGGAAGGAAGAAAAAAATAGGATAATTTGACAGTTAGTTATCCTCAACAGAAAAGCTCAGGCAAAGCTGGATGATGTTTCTTTTGATTTGTCATTAAGGTCATAGAAGAAGTGAATGGAATGTTACAAGACTATGGTTCACAAATTGTACTGTGGAAAGCGTTGCTACTTAAAAACTGACCCTTGCAACATTGCCAGTCGACACCTGTGTGTTTTTGGAATATGATGAGATGAAGTTCAAAAAAGGAGAGTAAGCATGTAGGAATATTGGTATTAATTGAGTAGGTTAATTTTATGTCTTTTGAATCTAAATATAAAAACTGGGAACCAGGTTCCTGGGTGGCTCAGTCTGTTAAGCGTCCAACTTGATTCTAGCTGAAGTTAAGACCTCACGGTTATTGACATTGAGCCCCATGTGGAGCTCTGCACTGACAGTGCAGAGCCTACTTGGAATTTTTTCTTTCTCCCTCTCTCTCTGCCCTTCCCCCTGCTCTCTCTCTGTCTCTCTCTGTCTTTCTCTCTCTCAAAATAAATAAACTTTTAAACAAATTCTGAATTCATATTTTGTATGTCTTTATTTATATTGTATTTTATGAAAGTATCAGTTTATACAAAATAGATTTTTTTCTGTTATTATAGAAATAATAGTCTCCCCAAAATATTTTGTCCTGTAAGTATTCCATGATAAAATGAGTTCAGGAAATATTTCGTTGTATTTTTCTTACATTTTTACAGGGCACTTTGAAAGGTTAAAACCTATAAAAAATAAAGCTGCCTCTTTAGTTTTGTCAACCCATTAGTTTTTAAGCCTTTTTGAACTCAGAATTATTTTCATAATAGTACTATTGAGGTCCTGGGGAAAGAGGGCTTTGAGAAAGACACTGAGAATTATATGATATGGGAGCTATGAGGAAGTTGTGACATTTTAATGATCATGTCAAAAGGTTAACTTCCAAATTTCTAACCACACTGAAAAAAGTTTCAGTTATTTATGAGAACTCAGTTGATATGTAATTAACTGGTGATTTTATCAAATTTTCTATTGCCAGAAATCAAGTGATTCTCCTTTCAAACAATAAAGTTGCATATCATATATAGTTAAATTACATGCCATACATTTTGAATGACAAGTGTAAAGTGAAGTAATAGGTTTAAATAATAATCACCTTAAAAATTAAAAATTGAAAATGAAGTTGATGCCTGAATAGCACCAGAGTTTGGAGTGTCTAACACTAATTCATGTGTAACATTTGACTCCCCAAAAATTTAACTGCTAATAGCCTACTGTGGACTGGAATCCTTACCAATAACATAAACAGTCATTTTAACATGTCTTGTGTCTTACTCGTATTAAATACTATATTCTAACAATAAAGTAAGCTAGAGAAAAGTAAATGTTATTAGGAAAATCATAAAGAAGAGAAAATACATTTACAGTACTATACTGTATTTATTGAAAAAAATCCACATATATGTGGATCTGTGTAGTTCAAACCCATGTTGTTCAAGGATCAGCTATAGCTTATTGACTTTTTTTTTCTCTTTTTGAGAGAGAGAAAGAGAGAGAGAGAGCAAGGGAGCATGAATAGGGGAGGGACAGAGAGAGAGGGAGAGAGAGAATCTTATGCAGGCTCCATGCCTAGTGGGAGCTTGATGTAGTGCTCAATCTCAGGAGATCATGACCTGAGCTGAAATCAAGAGTCAGACGCTTAACCAACTGAGGAATGCAGGTGCCCCAGTTATTGCTTCTTAAATAAATTTTTATCTGGATAACAAGTTTAAAATACAAACTTTCTAGTAATAATCTGTATTCTATCATTTATAATTTAAAATATAATTTTATTTATTCATATTTAAATATTTTATTATATTTTATATTTTAAAATAATTTTAAATAGTCATCACTCAGCTTTCATATGAAATAATTTTTCTAATTTCCTTTGAACAAACCATTTTAAGATCCTTAATACCTACGCTAGCAATAATTAACATCCCTGAGGATAGCATCTTTATTTATTTGATGATTTTTACCCTATATGTTCTGGACAGTTAATCACTAGAAAATCATTTCAATGCCCATTTTTTTAGATCAAATATACATACAGTTAGAGAAGAATAAATTTAATCAAAGGTATAACATAATCTTCCATAACTTCTGAAACATCCAAAATGTAGAACTATCAGAAATCTTTTTTACCCTCACAATTTTCTTTTCTTTCATGAGATAAACTTTAAAATAAGAGTTATAACACCTGTTGGAAAATTGCCAAATACAATTAATTAGCAATGGTAGATGTCACATAATTGAAAACAATATTTTAATTTGACCCACTAACCAAACAAAAATCAGTTTCTTCCTCTCATTTTTTTTATTTTATCCATAAGATTATTATCCTTTGTGGAGAGATTTTATTTCTTTTCATATTTGCTTGCATTTGGTAATGGCATTAGAAAAGAGAACTCACTCTCATCATAAAATGTGTTATGTTTATAAAATATTCTGTGGTCATTTATGAATTTGAAGATTCATTAAAGTCAGCTTAGGTTCCTGTATATGATATTCCAATTTCAGAAACAATGACTTATGCCTAAATGGATTAAGCAATCCTGGTAAAATTTGAAATTTGCCCAAGGAAGGGAAAGATTTCAGAAACTTGGGAGTAAAAATAGCTTTAACATTATCAATTCAGTCTTTTGAAGAAGAAAAGGTAAAAATAAGAATTATTCTCCTTACTACCTTCTTTGGCCACCCTTGAAAGAGGATACTGACAAATAGGCAGATGTCTATGTAATATCCAAGTGCAAGAACAAGAAAAAGCAGATACAATTGTTTTCAAATATTTGAAGTGTTAGATTCATCCTATATAGTTATAAATCTAAGACCAATGAATACATACTAAAGAATAGATCCCATGATTTTATTAAATACTGTCAAAGCTCTAATAAATTCTTGAGAATTGGAAGTCTTTTTCACATCATAATAGAAAATGTAACATCTAAGTAAATTGATACCTACAGTCAATCTGGCAACAAATAACTCAAATGTACATTTTATGTTCTTAATTTATTAAAAGCAAAATTTTCTTACAAACCTATACTGAAAAAAAAAAAGAATTTTTGTAACTACTTCCAGTTCTTAAGGAGCTGTTTATTTAAGTCATTATTCTTTGGCCTCTGGATTTGATAGAAGAGATGCTATCAGAGATTTGATATTCTGAAAGACTGATTGACTATAATGTATACATTATTGCTTCATAATTGAAGGAAAGGTTTTTTTTTTCCTTTTCCCTGGGATCCAAATCACCAAAAGGAGTGTTTTCCCCCACCTCTGCAGTAGAAACATAGTTTTGCCTGTGAGAAATACAAGATATGGATACATTTTTTTTCTTTTTCAAATCTCAGGAAACAAATCCCATTTTATATAATTATGTCATGAGCCACAATTTGCATTAATATATATTTAGAAACTGTAGGCCATAATGATGACATGTGCAGAATTTGGACTCAGACTTAATCAAATCCTGGTTCCATGACCCATTATTAAAAGTGTTGAAGTCATATACAATAATTATACATTGAAATTACAAAGTTCATACCAGTTACAGATATTTGACATCTTTATTGACAGTCCTAATATGGAGATCAAGTGAGATAATGTATAACAAAACTGTACAAATCATAGTGTATTATATGAAGTTTTTTGTACTATTGTTTTGCCATTAATATTGCCAATATTTATCAATGTTGTGCTAAAGGCCTTATATGTGCTTATCATTTCAGCACCCTGTTATTTTACACAGAATTTCCATATTATGTGATATATATACATACATATGTAATCTTGTTATCTCTTGTATAGAAGAATGCATTTGAGGATTGAGGGCCTGCTGCATTTTAATATTAATTATTTTGCTTTATTTGCATTTCCCATAGTTGTATACTGCTGGGCTTGAAATAGAGTTAATTCAATATTAGCTACTGTTTCAATAAAGAATTGTTTTAATAAAGAATATTTAATAAAGTATTGAGTATAAAGTATAAGTATATAAGTATTGAGTATAATGTGACAACTATCAAGTTGATTAACACATCCATCACTTCAAATAGTTACCATGTGTGTGTTTACATGTGTGTGCTGAGAAAGATCTACTTTTAGCAAGTTTCTTGTATACAGTATTATTAACTATAATCACCACTCTGCTCTAATAGAGCCCCAGAAGTTATTCATTTTACAGCTGAAATTTGTACCCTTTGGCAAACATATCCTCAACCCCAACTCTGGGCAACTACTATTCTATTATCTGATTCTATGAATTTTACTTTTTTAGATTCTACATATAAATGGCCATTTACATATGAGTATTTGTTTTTCTCTGTTTGGTATATTTCACTTAATATAATATCCTCTAGGTTCAATGGAAATGGCAGAATTTCCTTCCTTTTTAACACTGAATAATATTCCATCATATATGACATTGTCTTATCCATTCATTTATCAATGAACATTTAGGTTGTTTCCATAGCTTGGCTACTATGAATAATGCTGTAAGGTATATGGGAATACAGACTTTTTTGATACTGATTTCACTTTCTTTGTATATACCCGCAAGTGGGATTGTTGGAAATATATGGGAGTTTTACTTTTAATTTTTTGATGAATCTCCATACATTTCCATAATGGCTGTACCCATTTACATTTCCACCAATAGCGTACAAGAGTTTTCTTTTTCAGTGGAGAAGCTTTTTAGTTTAATGCGTTCCCACTTGTTTATTTTTATTTTTGTTGCTTTATGCTTTGGGTGTCAAATTCAATAACTGCCAAAACTAATGTCAAGGAGCTTTTCCCCTATGTTTTCTTCTAGAAGTTTTAGGGCTTCAGGTCTTACATTTAAGTCTTTAATCCATTTTGAGTATGGTATAATCCATTTTTTGTATGGAATAAGGTATTTAATTTCATTCTCTGAACGTGGATATTCAGTTATCCTTGAACCATTTATTGAAGAGACTATCATTGCTTTATTGGGTATTCTTAGCATCCTTTTCAAAGATTAACTGAATATGAATAGATTTATTTCTGGGTTCTTATTTCTGTTTCCCTGAACTCTATGTGTCTGTTTTTATGCCAGTACCATGCAGTTTTGACTACTATAGCTTTGTAATAGTTTGAAAATCAGGAAGTATGATGCCTCCAGTTTTCTTCATGTTTATCAAGATTGCTTTGGCTACTTGAGATTTTTTTGTGTGTGTGGTTCCATATTAACTTTAGGATTCTTTTCTATTTACATGAAAAATGCCATTTAAATTTTGATAGGGATTGCATTGAATGTGTAGATTGCTTTGGATCGTGTGAATGTTTTACCAACACTTTCAATCCATGAACACAGAATATTTTCTCATTTGTTTGAGTCTTTCAACTTCTTTCATCAATATTTAAAAATTTTCAGTGAAGAGATCTTTCACATTCTTGGTTAAATCTCTCCCTCCGTATTTTATTATTTTTAGTGCAATTGTAAAAGGGGTTATTTTCCTAATTTCTTTTTTAATTGTTCGTTGTGTATAGAAATGCAACTGATTTTATATATTGATTTTATATCCTGAAACTTTGACAAATTTATTTTCATTTTGACCATTCTTTAGTGGTGCCTTTAGTGTTTTTTATATACAAGAACATATCTACAAAAGGAGACAAATTTAACTTCTTCCTTTCTAATTAGATACCTTTTATTTCTTTTCTTGTGAAACTTCTCTGGCTATGACTTCCAAACTTCTATTGAATAGAAATGGTGAAATTAGGCACCTTTGTCTTGTTCTTGATCTTATAGGAAAAACTTTCAGCTTTTTACCATTGATTATGATGTTAGCTGTGGGTTCATCATATATAGAATTTATTATGTTGAGGTACACCCCTTATATACTAATTTGTTTACAGTTTTTATCATGAGTGGATATTGATTTTTGTGAAATGTTTTTTTTCTGTATCTATTGAGATGACTATATGTTTTTATCCTTTATTCCGTTAATGTGGCACATCATATTTATTGTTTTGTATATATTTAACCATCCTTGCATCCCAGGGATAAATCCTATTTGATCACTGTGTATGATTCTTTTAATATGCTGTTGAATTTGGTTTAATAGCATTTTGTTGAGAATTGTTTTATCTACGTTCACCAGTGATACTAGCCTGTAATGTCCTTTTTTTTTTTTTTTTCAATACCCTTCTCTGGCTTTCATATGAGGGTAATGCTGGCATGATAAAATGAATTTTTGAGTATTTATACATCTTCAATTTTTTTGGAAAAGTTTGAAAAGGATAGACAAATTTTCTTTAAGTGATTAGGGGAACTCACTCAAGAAGGCAACTTGTTCTGGGTTTTTCTTTGTTGGGAGGTTTTTGATTACTGCTTCAATATTCTTACTCATTACTGGTCTGTTAAGGTTTTCTATTTCTTCATGATTCAGTCATAGAAGGTTGTAGGTTTCTGGGAATGCATCAATATCTTTTAGGTTTTCTAATTTGTTGGCATATAATTGTCATAGTAGTCTCTTATAATCCTTTGTATTTCTGTAGTTTCAGTTACAATATCTCCTCTCTCATTTATCATCCTGTCCTTTTATTTGTTGTAAGTCTTGCTAAAGATTTGTTGATATGTTTATGTTTTCAAGCAACCAACTCTTAATTTTGTTCATCTTTTCTACTGTCTTGCTAGTATCTATTTCATATATTTATGCTCTAATTTTTGCATTTGTTCCTTCTGCTAAGTTTGGGCTTAGTGTGTTATTCTTTTCTAGATCCTTGGGATGAGTTAGTTTTTTTATTTGAGGTTTTTCATTTTTGTTAATATAGGCATTTATCACTATAAAGTTCCTTCATAAATCTGCTTTTTTCTGAATCATAAGATCTGGTATTTGTATTTTTATTTTTGTTTACCTCAAAACTTTTTATTTCCCTTTGGATTTCTTCCTTGATACATTGGTTATTTAGAAGTGTGGTGTTTAATTTGCCCTTATTTGTGAATTTTCCTGTTACTGATTTATAGCTTTATACCATAGTGGACAGAGAAGATACTTGTATGATTTCCAACTTAAATTTGTTAAGACTTTTTCTATGGCCCAATATATAGTCTATCTTGCAGGATGTTTGGTATGTACTTGAGAACAATGTGTAGTCCACTGTGTTGAATAGACTGTTCTGTATATGTCTGATAGGTCCATTTGGTCTGTAGGGTCATTGAAGTCCAATGTTTCCTTACTGATTTTCTGTTGGGAAGATCCAATCATTTATGAAAGTGGGATATTGAAGGTACCTCTTATTGTACTGCAATATATTTCTCTCTCTAGTTCTCATAATGGTTTAATATATTTAGGTGCTTTAATGGTGTATGCATCTATATTTATAATTGTTCTATCCCCTTGATAAATTAATCTATTTATCATTACATAGTTACCTTCTTTGTCTTATTAATTTTGACTGAACATCTATTTCATTTGATATAAGTGTAGCCACCCTTGCTCTCTTTTCATTACCATATTCATCTCTTGATTTTCAGCCTATAAATGTTCTTAAAGTTTATATGAGTCTCTTGTATTGTTGTAACAAAAAGAAATCGTAACAAAAGAATATTGTTATATACTTTTTTTTTTATCCACTAATCCAATCTGTAGATTTTAATAGCATGCATGTACCCAGATTTGCCAGTTAGGTGTGGCTCTCCCTAGGTCCCTAGAAGAGCTCAAAACTGGGGGAAAACTAGATAGGCAGCATTAATCCCAGACTGCAGTTTAGAGGGGCTGGAACCAAGTCACAGGGCTGCTTTATAATCTGCATTCAGACCCAAGCCAGCAGTCCTACCTCCAAAGGCTCAGATGAATGTGTCTCCTTGTGAATTTCTGAGTAGGCAAGACCACTTCAGAACTACAACTGGGTGGGAATAGAGCTGAGTTACAGGCCCATTTCAGAATCTGCAATTGGATTGAACCAAGGTCAGAGGCTTGCCTCAGAGCTTGGATAGGTGTGTCTCCTGCCTGGACTTGGACTGGCAGAACCAGAAGTTAAGAAGGGTTGGAGCTGGATAACAGGTCAGCTTAGGGTCCACAGCCAAGAACCAGATCTTGGCCTGTTACCCAGGGCATGGGTGGACTCTTCCTCAGTCCCTTGGTGAACGGCACCAGTGGCAGGACCAAAGCCAAATGGGGCTGTAGCCTAGTCCACAGAGTGACAGAGCTGTGTCTGTATCTGGGCCTACAGTCAGTGTGTCTGTCACCTGGGCACAGGTCTCCTTCCTCAAAATACTGCCACTTCACTGTTGTCACTGTCTCAAATGTTTTCTAAGTATTTGTCTTCAAGCTTCTAATAAAAACTAGAAAAAGTTACAGTGTTATCTAAGCCAATACATAATAAGTTCCAAATGTCTGCAGTTATAATTAATTAGGTTTTAGCGTTATTTTTTAATTTTTTTAATGTTTATTTATTTTTGAGACAGAGAGAGACAGACTGCGAGCTGGGAGGGGCAGAGAAAGAGGGAGACATGAATCTGAAGCAGGCTCCAGGCTGTGAGCTGTCAGCACAGAGCCCGATGTCAGGCTCAAACTCACAAACCACGAGATCATGACCTGAGCTGATGTTGGCTACTCAACTGACTGAACCACCCAGGTGCCCTAGTTTTAAATAAGTAAAATATTCATGGACAAAATGGAACTTTACTCTCTGAATGAAATATTTAGTTTGTATAATGAAATTCCTTTTCTTTTTTATTTCTCATCTTATTCTTATAGTCTCTTTAGATAACTAAAATTATGTCAGCAGCAGATATAAATTTTAGCCATAAAATCAGATTTTTTTTTTGCAAAAAGGTAAATAGATATTTCAAATTTGTGGCTTTAGCAGCCACACATAGCATTCAAAAAATCTGTGTTCCTTAGATGTGAACAGATTCAAGTAAGCATATGCTTCCCTGAATAGCCCTGCGAGGGAGTCTGGGTCTTCTACTAAAATGGGATTACCATTTGGAGCAGGTGGAGACTGTTATCATTTTAGGCTCCTTTCCTTTCCAGCACCTTTCAGTAATAAGAAATAGGTGAGACCAATATACCTTCCTTATATAAGCGTCTCAATTCTTATTTGAAGGTCCTTTACCAAGTAATACAAACCATCTTAATATGTGCTCATTTCTTAGAGAACAATGTCCTTAATCTGCATTTTCAATGAAATGAAAACATCTACTAAAAAATAACCAGCCATCGAGGGAGGGGTCTAAGATAGTGGAGTAGGTAGACCCTGAACTTACCTCCTTCTATGGACATACCAAATCTATACCTACACACAGAGCAATTCCTCCTGAATTAGAACTGGGGGATGAGTGAATGCCTTCTGTTTAACAAAGGATACAGGGACCACACAGAACAGTAGGAGAGATGGAGACACAGTAACAATAGAAACCCCAACCCAATGCTGCAAATACAGTAGGGAGAGTTATCACTGAGTGTTATCTAGGCAGATTTGCCTGCCTTGAGGCACAGGAAAGGAAAAAAAAAAGGAGCCAGAGTTTAAAAGGAAACTAAACTATAAGTGAACTAACCCTAAAGCATCCACCAAACAGTTTCATGTTTGACACCTGGAACTCTCTCCAAAGTCAAAAGTGTTGGTGAATATTACTGTTTACATCTCCTCTATACCTTGATAGTACAGATGGAAGCAGGATCTCGTGCTCTAGCTGGTCTGTTGCCTCAGCAAGCCTTGGGTCCCTAGCCTACACTAGCTTCAGCTATCCACCCAAAGAAGCACATCTGTCCACACCCACCTTAGCTGGAGCCATCCCACCAGGCAGCCCAAATGTGGTGCACACAAGGACACACCAAAGCCTATGCCAACTACAAATCCAGCCATCCAACCAAGGTTATTGAGGCCAAAAGCACCCATGACACCCCTGCTGTACCCACTTCTGCTCCAGCTGTCTTGCTAGGGAACCCCTGCACAGAGAGCCCCAGGAGCACCTGGCCAGGTCCTGCCACTCTACCATGGTGCTACCTGTGTGAAGTGCCCCAGAACCCTAATCCCATGTAAGCAAGCCTCAGGTGGCCAACTAAATCTATCAGGCGTACACAGTCTACACAGGGGATGTTCATACAAAATATTACTTCTCCTTCAAGACTAGGACAATACTCATGGAAACAGACACAGAAATCAAACAAAGTGAGAAGACAAGAATATGCTCTAAATAAAAGAACAAAACAAACATCAGAAAAGGAACTAAATAACATGGAGATAAGCATTATACCTGATAAAGAGTTCAAAGTAATGCGAAAAAGATGCCCATTGGACTACAAAGAAAAATGAATAAAATAAGTGAGGACTTCAACAAAAACACAGAAAGCATAAAAAAGAGCCAATCAGTTTTGAATAATACAATAGCTGGAAAAGAAGAATACACTACAGGGAATCAACAGCAGATTAGAGGATGTAGAAGGAAAGATAACCAATCTAGAAGATAGGGTAATGGAAATCACCTAACTGAACAGTAAAATAATAATAACAATAATAATAATAAATAATTTTTTTAAATATGAAGATAGATTAAGGAAACACTGAAAAATAAAGAGTACAAACATTTGAACTGTGGGGGTCCCAGAAGGAAAAGAGATAAAGGGTAGAAAACTTATTTGAGGAAATAACAGCTGAAAACTTCCCTAGCCTTAGGAAAGAAGCAGACAACTGGGTCCAGGAATCACAGAGATACCCAAACAAGATAAAGCCAAGGTCTACACAAAGACAAATAGTAATTAAAATGTCAAAATTAAAGGTAAAGGGAGAAACTCAAAAGTAGCAAGAGAAAAGCCACTAAATTGCAAGACCAGTAGCTGATTTTTCAGCAAATTTTTCAGGCCAGAAAGGAGTAAAATGATATATTCAAAGTATTAAAAAGAAAAAATTGCAACCAAGAATACTCTACCCAGCAAAGTTATCATGCAGATTTGAAGGAAAAAGAGTTCACCTGACAAAATATAAAGCAGTTTATCACCCCTAAACTGGCCATATAAAAAATATAAAAGGGACTTACTGAAATAGAAAAATAAAAGGCCATACCAGAAGTAAGAAAATTATGAAAGCAAAATATTTCATGGGTAAAAGCAAACATATAGTAAAGGTAATATATCAATCACTTTAAAAGATAATATGAAGGTTAAAAGACAAAAGTAAAATAAAAAATGTTAAAAATTAGAGAACTTACAAATAAAGAGACTACAACACATTACATCACATATATATACGTATAACTTAGGCGGGGGAGTAAAAATGTAGCGCTTTTAGAATGTATCTGAACTTAAGTGACTATCAACTTAATATAGACTCCTATATTCTTAGGATGTTTTATGTGAACCTCATGGCAACCACAAACCAAAGAGCTTTAATATATACACACACACAAAAAAAATAAATAAATAAAGAGAAAATAATCAAGAATAACACTAAAGAAAATTATCAAGCCACATAGGAAAAGAACAAGAAAAGAATAAACCAAGACAAACCATAAAAACAACCAGGAAACAACAAAATGACAAGAAGTACATACCTATCAATAATTAGTTTAAATGTAAGTAATCTATGTTCCAATGAAAAGACATGAATGGATGACTGAATGGATAAAAAGAAGACCCATCTTTACAACCTAACAGAGACCTAACTTCAGACATAAAGATACATACAGATTAGAAAATGAAGTGATAAAATATTATTCCATGCAAATAGAAATGGAAAATAAAGGCTGGCAAAGAATTACTTATATCAAACAACATAGATGTTAAAACAAATATTATAGCGAGAGCCAAAAAAGTGCACAATATAATGATCAAAGTATCAATTCAGTACGAGGATAAAGCAATTTCAAATATCTATGCACCCAACAGGGCAGTACTTAGATATATAAAGCAAATATTAAGAGACATAAAGGGAGAAAATGACTTTGATACAATAATAGTAGGGGATTTTAACACTCCACTGATATCAATCAAATGATTCTCCAGACAAAAAATTCAATAAGGAAACATTGACCTTAAATGACACATTAAACCAGATGAACATAACAGATATATACAGAACTTTCCATGCAAAACAGAAGAACCCACATTCTTCTCAAGTACACATGGAACATTCTCTAGGATAGATCACATGTTAATTCACAAAACAAATCTCACCAAATTTAAGAAGACTGAAATCATATCAAGCATAATTCCTTACCACAACAGTATGGAACTAAGAAAGAAAGAAAGAAAGAAAGAAAGAAAGAAAGAAAGAAAGAAAGAAAGAAAGAAGAAAGAAAGAGAACATACAGAAATATGTGGGGGTTAAACAATATGTTACTAAATGACTAAAGTGTCAATGAAGAAGGCAAAGAGGAAATCAAAATACTTGGAGAAATATAAAAGTGGAAAAACATTGGCTTAAAATTGGGAGGACACAGGAAAAAAGTTCTAAGAGGGAAGTTTATAGTGATACACACCTACCTCAAGAGACAAAAAAAGTCAGATAAATAATCTAATTCTAAACCTAAAGGAAGTAGATAAAAACAATCAAAGACCAAAGCTAATAGAGGAAGGATAATAGTAAAAGTCAGAGTGGAACTAAATGAAATAGAGAAAGAATAAGAGAAAAAAATTCAATGAAACCAAAAACTGCCTCTCTGAAGAAAAACAAAATTGGTAAATCTTTACCTAGACTCATGAAGGGAAAAAAAATACACAAATAAATAAGGTCAGAAATAAAACAGAAGTAATAACTGACATCACAGAAATACAAAGAATTATAAGAGACTCACATGAATAATTATATGCCAACAAATTAGACAACCTAAAAGAATGGATAAACTCTTAGAAACACAATTTTCCAAAACTTAGGAAGAAATAGAAAATTTGAATGGATGGGTTACTAGTAATTAAACTGAACTGACAATCAAAAAATTCCCAGCAATCAAAAGTCCAGGCCCACATGGCTTCACAGGTGAATTATATAAAACATTTAAGAAGAACAAGTATCTACCCTTCTCAAATTATTCTTATAATAAAAGAGGAAAGAAAGCTTTCAAACTCATTCTACAAACCCAGTATTACCCTGTTACCAAAGTCAGACAAAGGCACTACAAAAAGAAAATTACCAGCCAATATCTCTACTGATTATAGACAGTAAAAATCCTCAACAAAATATTAGCAAACTAATTTAACAATATATTAAAATGTTCATTCATTATAATCAAGTGGGATTTATTCCAGGATGCAAGGATAGTTCAAGAACCACAAATCAGTCAATGTGATAAGCAACACTGACAAAATGAATGTTAAAAACCATATGTTCATTTCAATAGTTTCAGAAAAAGCATTTGACAAAATACAACATCTATTTATGATTTTAAAAATCTCAACAAGAAACAGACACCTTCTTGTACTGTTGGTGGGAATGCCAACTGGTGCAGCTGCTCTGGAAAACAGTGTGGAGTTTCCTCAAAAAATTAAAAATAGAATTACCCTATGACCAAGCAGTACACTACTAGGAATTTATCCAATGGATACAGGAGTGCTGATTCATAGGGGTATATGTACCCCAATGTTTATAACAGCACTATCAATAATAACCAAATTATGGAAAGCCCAAATCTCCATCAACTGATAAATGGAAAAAGAGGACATCGTTTATATATACAATGAAAAACTACTTGGCAATGAGAAAGAATGAAATCTTGCCATTTGCAATAACATGGATGGAACTGGAGCATATTATGCTAAGCGAAGTAAGTCAGTCAGAGAAAGACAGATTTCATATGTTTTCACTCATAGTTGGAACTAGAGAAACTTAACAGAAGACCATGGGGGAAGGGAAGGAGAAAAAACAGTTTCAAACAGAGAGAGAGACAAACCATAAGAAACTCTTAAATATAGAGAACAAACTGATGTTAAAGCAAGGTGGGGGGACAGGGGGAGGGGAAAATGGGTGATGAGCATGAGGAGGGCACTAGTTGGGATGAGCATATGTTGTATGTAAGTGATGAATCACGGGAATCTACTCCTGAAGCCAAGAGCACACTGTATACACTGTATGTTAGCTAACTTAACAACAATTATATAATAAATAAATAAATAAATAAATAACAGAGGATATTGGAGTATGGGGAAAAATTAATAAAATATAATAAAATAAAATAAAAATCTCAAAGTGGATTTAGAGAAATCATACCTAAGAATAATAAAGGCCAAATATGAGAAACCCACAACTAATATCAGACTCAATAGTGAAAAACTGAAAGCTCCTCCTCTAAATTCAGGAAAAAGACAAGGATGTCCACTTGAGCCACTTTTATTCGACATAATTCCGGAAGTTCCAGCCTCAGCAATCAGACAAGAAATAAAAGGCATCCATATTGGTAAATAAGAAGTAAAACTGTCACTATTTGAAGGTTACATAATAAAAAACCTGTTAGAACTAATAAGTGAGTTCAGTAAAGTTGGAGGATACAAAATTAACATACAGAAATCCATTGCATTTGTACATTAATAAAATAACAGAAAAAGAAATTAAGAAAATCTCATTAACGATTGCATCAAAAGGAGGCATAAGTCTTATACTCTGAAACTGTTAAACTTTAAGAAATTGAAGATAACACAAACAAATGGAAAGATATACCATACTCATTGAAGAATATTGTTAAAATATGCATACTTTCCAAAACAACCTACAGATTCAGTGTAACCCTTATGAAAATACCAATGGCATTTTTCATAGAACTAGAACAAATAAGCCTAAAATTTGTATGGAACTACAAAAGACCCCAAATAGCCAAAGCAATCTTGAGAAAGAAAAAGAAAGGTGGAGGTATCACAATCCCCAATTTCAAATATATTACAAAGCTATAGTAATGAAAACTATATGGTACTGCTACAAAAATAGACTCATAGATAATTAGAACCGGATAGAGAGCCAAGAAATAAATTTAAACACCTACATGGTTAATTAATCTATGACAAAGGAGGCAAGAATGTACAATAAGGAAAAGATAATCTCTTCAACAAACAGTGCTGGGAAAATTGGACAGTTACATGTATGAGAACAAAATTGGACCACTTTCTTATGTCATAGACAAAAATAAGTTTAAATTGGATTAAAGACCTAAGTTTGAGACCTGAAACCGTAAAATTCCTAGAAGAAAACATAGGCAGTAATTTCTTAGATACTAACTTTAGCAATACTTCTGGTATGTCTACTCAGGCAAAGGCAACAAAAACAAAAATAAACAACTGGAACTATATCAGACTGAAAAACTTTTGCATAGTAAAGAAAACCATCAACAAAACAAAAAGACAACCTGCTAAATGGGAGAAGATATTTGCAAATGGTAACAGATAAAGAATTAATATCCAAAGTATATAAAGAACTCATACAACCCAACACTCAAAAAAACTCAAGCAATCTAATTAAAAACGGGCAGAGGACCTGACTAGATATTTTTCCAAAGAAGACATACAGATGACCAACAGACACATGAAAAGACGCTCCACATCGCTTATCAGTGAGGAAATGCAAATCAATACCATAGTGAAATATCACCTCACATCAGTTATAATGGCTAGTGTCAAAAGAAAAGAAATAACAAGAATGTTTAAAAAAAAAGAAATAAGATTTAGCGATGATGTGGAGAAAAGGGAACCTTCATATGCTGTTGGTAAAATGTAAATTGGTACAGCCACTATGGAAAAGAACATGAAAGCACCACAAAGAA
This sequence comes from Acinonyx jubatus, assembly GCF_027475565.1. Lineage (NCBI taxonomy): Eukaryota > Metazoa > Chordata > Mammalia > Carnivora > Felidae > Acinonyx > Acinonyx jubatus. The sequence continues at coordinate 88,911,999 of NC_069385.1, read as the reverse complement.
TTAAAAATGGAAATACTATATTAATTGGTCATTTTACTGCTGGGTTCTTATCTGAAGAAAATTAAAAAAATAATTCTAAACTATATGTGGACTCCTATGATTATTGCAACATAATTGACAATAGCCAAGATACATTGGTAACCTAAGTGTCTATTGATAGATGAATGGATAAGTCAGGATGTGTATGCATGATAAATTTTACTCAGCCACAAAGAAAAGAATGAACTTTTGCCATTTATGACAATATGGATGGACCTACAGATTATTATGCTAAGTGAAATAAGTCAGAGAAGGACAAATATCACATGATTTTACTTACTTTTTGGATAAAAACAACCAAACAGAAACAGACTAATAAATACAGAGATCAAAACTAGTAGTGGTGGTTGGGATCTGTGAAATAAATGAAGGGTATTAAGAGGTGCAAACTTTCAGTTATAAAATAAGTAAGTCATGCCGATGAATATATAGCATAGGAAATATAGTTAGTAATATGTTAATAAGAGTACAGAGTGACAGAGAGTAACTACACTTATCATGGTGAGCATGCCTAATGTGCAGAATTATCAAATCACTATCTTGTACTCCTGAAACAAACATTGTATATCAATGATACATCAATAAAATAAAAATTAAAAATCATGCAAACAGTATTTAAAAATAAAAAAACAGCCACAGCTAAAATAAAAACTGTAATAGAACTCTGCACAGACAGAAAACATCTTAAATATCTGCTTATTCTTAGAACAAACTGTTCATTTTTTCTTAAGAGGGATGTTAGTAATGCAGATAACTAGCTAGATAAGTTATGGGTTGTCTGTAGCATTTGTCAGTGGCCCCTTTAATGGTCACTGCAGATGAATTCAGTCACACGGCTACAGAACACAACATTAATTTCTGCTGCCTTGAGGGTCAGCTTCAGATAAAGTTATAAAATTGGTAGTTTATCTTTAGCCCCTGTGCATGTAAGTGCCTCTTTTTTCCCTTCCGTTATTCTGGAAGATCTCCCTATTCCTTTCCTATGTACTCTTACACATAATTTTCAGTAACTACTAAAAAGTAAACAGAACAAATAATTTCTGCCAACGTGATCATCGATGAGGCTTATGTTCCTATCCCTTTCAAAGTGTATTTGTTTATTACTTGTAAAATGTAAGTAAAATACTTTTTAAGACTAAAGTCTATTTCTTTCAAATGAATATATTAATAACATTTTTATTATCAATTTCTGAGATTTGAGGAAACAGTTTTGGGCACAAAAGCATTCTGAATATGCACAAAACCACACTCCATTTTCTTCTATTCATAAATCAAGGCCTAACTATAAATTGCTCTCTATGTCTCCAAACAGACTATGTATAGTTTAAAAAAAATTCAAATTCAGAGGATATGGAATCCCCTAAATGGTAAACATCTTTTAAAATTGGTATCTTTGTGAACAAATTATTTTCCTTTGTAATTTATATTTCATAATACACACCTCATACAACTGGAGGAGATTAGGGTGACTTACAGACTGAGCTAAGTCCATGAGCTGACGTGAGAAAGGAATGATACCGGGAAATTGACATATGTTAGTGAAGTCCAAGAGGCATTCTGGAAGTGGTTAGCAGAGACTGAGCATAGGACCATCGACTAGACAAAAAGCAGTCTCCTTCCTATCTCTGAAGTAGCTAGAGTACAAAGGAGGAACTTTGGCCTGAAGGGACAGAACTGAAATTAGCTGAGGGATAGAGTGTGGGCTTGTTCATAAGAAATAAGGTAAAAGCCAAATACTAAGAACTTTGGTCAGAATCAATAGGTTCTAAATTTCCACTCCTGTCCATGATGTAATGCTGGGGAGCCAGATTTATGTTTCAGTCTTAAACAATAATATATAGGACGAATATAGGAAGCAACAGCTTTCAGATATTGGACAAGTAGCACAAGAAAACTGTCCCTGAGAGAAGCTGCAGGGCTTGATGTCTCATGATTCACTAATTTCTGTTCACTTATATGTGTGCTTTAATATATTTATGTTTTATGTTTAAAGTCTGTTGTTTGGTATAGTAATCTCTTTTGTGGTATTTTAGCTGCTGATAGTCCCACCCAGTATATTTTACATCTAATGCAGTGTACTGGGCATCTCTAGAAGTTTAATTTGAGCCTTTCTTCTATCTTTCATATATATTTGTCATGCTTAAGATTTATGCTTCCTTCTTGATATAAGGATATTCATACATATTTAACATCCATGTGTACTAATCCTATTAAGTGTGTTATTCTGGGTCTGTTTTTATTATATATCTTCCTCTTCATTGTGTGTTATATTTTCCTCCTTTCTTGAATGTCTATAATTTTGTATTGCCTGTCAGACATCACAATTATTATACTTCTGAGTGATAGACTATTCAATTTTGGAAAAAAATAAGTTGGAGGAATTATAATAACTAATTTTAAGATAATATAAAAGTACAATATTCAACAGAATACAATATTTGTTTAAAAATAGACATATAGAGGGGCTCCTGGGTGGCTCAGTAGGTTAAGCATCTGACTTCAGTTCAGGTCATGATCTTGTGGTTTGTGAGTTCAAGCCCATCATCAGGTTCTGCGCTCACAGCTGAGAGCCTGAAGCCTGCTTCGTGTTCTGTGTCTCCCTCTCTCTCTACTCCTTCCCCACTCGTGCTCTGTCACTCTCTTGCTCAAAAATAAATAAACCTCAAAAAAATAGACATACAGAAAAATGGGACAAAATCATGAGTCTGAAAATTGATACATAGACAGCTGGTACAATAACTTTTTAAAGGTAGCAAAGACAAATTTTAATAAATTATGTCCAAAAAGGACCATATTATAAGAAAAAGAGGGAAATTGGAAATCTAATGTTAAACAAAGAACCTCAACTCTTTACTTACATATTGTGTAATAATTAACTTCTTATGTATCACAGACTTAATATAAGTGCTAAAACTATTAAACTTCTAAAGAAAACATGAAAAAACTTGGTGATTTTAGGCAAACATTTCTTTTTTCTTAAATTTTTTAATGTTTATTCATTTTGAGAGAGAGAGAGAGAAACAGAGCATGAGTGGAGGAGGGGCAGAGAGAGGGAGACACAGAATATAAAGCAGGCCCCAGCCTCTCTACTGTCAGCACAGAGCCTGACGCAGGCCCAAACTCATGAACCACAAGATCATGACCTGGATGCTCAACCAACTGAGCCGCCTAGGTGCCCCTAGGCAAAACATTTCTGATACAATAGTACATATATAAAGCGTAAAAGGAAATTTTATGAACTGATCTTGATCAAAATTAAAAATTTCTGCTCTTCAAATGCTAAGTTAATGAAAAATAAAAGTTAAAACATAAAATTAGACAAAATATCTTCAAGACATATCTATCTGATAAACAACTTATATCCTGAATATAAAGAAGGCTTATAACTCAGTTATCAAATGACAGACTAGTTTCAAAATGAACAAAAGATTTGAAAAAAAATTCCCAAAGATCTGAGGATGGCAAATATGCAAATGGAGAGAGCTACTCACCATTTGTCATTAGGGAAATACAAATAAAATGCAAATGAGGGCTATAATGAAAAGCCACCGTATACCCACCAGAATGCATAAATTTCAAAGCTTGACCATGCAAAGTGCTGACAAAGAGGTGGAGGAACTGAAACTGTCATAGAGGAAATATAATATGTTACAATCCCTTTGAAAAAATTTAATGGTTTCTTTAAACATTACCACATGAGGAAAAAAGTAACTGTGTAGTGCAGGAACCTGACAAACACTGCCTCAGTCATTTGACCAAACTTAACATTATTAGTGCTAAAGTGAATTGAGAGCATATATCATTGATATGAATATGATGAGAATGGACCTTTAGTGATGTGGTATTTTACCCAAGCCATAGCTCCTTTGTAATCACAAGCAAAACACTAGACAAATCCAAATTAAAAGACATTCTACAAAATACCTGACCAATAAGCCTCAAGACTGTGAAGAACATGAAAAACAAAAAGTCCAAAAAACTGTCACATTCTAGAAAAGATTAAGGAGAGTGATAATTAAATGTAATGTGGTAGCCTGTATAGAATTCTGGAACAGAATAAGACATTAGATAAAAACCAAAGAAATTAGAATAAAGCCTTTACTTTAGTAAATAACAACATATATTCCTTTTCTTTCTTTGTGACAAGTGTACCATAGTTATGTATTACATGAGCAATAAAGAAAACTAAACGAACACAGGAATCCTCTCTACTTTGTCATATTTTCCAGAAATCTAAACTATTCTAAAATAAAAACTATTAAATATAAAAGTTAGTATATGACCTAGCATATGACTCCTAGGTAGTTACCCAAGAGAAATAAAAGCATATATCTAAGGAATGCCATTAGGTGAATATTCATAGCATCCTTACTTCCAATAGGCAAAAATTGGAAACAAACCAAATATTAATTTAAAAATGAAATATAAAAATATTGTTTATGTTTATATAATGGAATACTACTCAGTGATACAAAGGAATGAAACATTGATATACACAACATGAATCCAGATCTCCCAAAAAAGAACATGCATTGCATAATTCCATTTTTTAAAAATTCTGGAAAATTCAAAATAATCCATAATGACATCAAACTATTCAGTTTGAACAGGGCATGTCAGATACATTACACAGGGGAAACAACAAAACTTTTCAGGGTGATGCAAATGTTTATTACCTTGATAGTGGTAATGTTTTCATTGATGTATAAATATGTCAAAACTCATCAAACTATATACAATATATGAGCAGATTATATTTCAATTATACCTCCATAAAGCTATGAACAATAAAAGACACAGTGAGTGTTCATTATTTTATCCAGGTCTTTTACACTCATTCTTTGGCCATTTGTGGCAGACTAATGACTCCCCAAATGATATTAAGTCCTGGAAATGTTAGTTTATTTGTAAAAGTGTCTTTGCAGATGTTAAGGTCTACTACCTTAAGATGGGAAGTTATCTTGTTTTTATTATTTTGAGCCCTAAATACAATCATATATACCCATCCGTAAGGGAGGCAGAGGGATATTTGAGAGAGACAAAAAAAGATGAGGCAATGTGACCATGGAGGCAGAAATCTAAATGATGGAGCCTCAGGCAAAGCATGAGAAGCTGAAAGAAACAAGGAACGAAGCATCCACCAGCCTCCAGAGAGAGAGCTTGCCTTGATATAGATTCAGAAACTGATGTTGGAATTCTGGTATCCAGAACTGTGAGAGAATAATTTTCTGTTATTTAAAGCCATCAAGTTTGTGATAATATATTACAGCAGCCACAGGAAACACAAATAGTTAAACATTTTCAAAGATTTCGATACGCTTTATGTTCAGAAATGTTTATTTGCTTCTGTGATTTTTTGTTGTGGGTTCTTTTTAAAAAGTCACCTTCCCAGCCTTCTCTTTTGAATTTAAACTTTGAAATTTAAACTATGAAGCCTACTGCCCCACAGTTTTCCCATCTCAGTTGATACCAAATCCGTCGATACAATTACTTATGCCAAAATTTTACCAGCATCCTACGCTCTTCGCTTCTCCTCACAACCAACACCCAGTGTGTAGGGGAATCTAGTTAGCTCTACCTTCAAAGTATAACCACAATCCAACCACATATTACTATATCTACCACTACTATAGATAGAACTATATAACTATAGATAGAACTAAATCTACTGTATCTACTGAAACTAATTCTGGTCTCAGTAGAATTAGTAAAATAACCTCCAGCTTTTCTTTCTTCTATCCTTACTCTTCTCTAGTAAGACAGAAATAATTATTATCTTCTTAAAACATGAGCAAGATCAGGGGCACCTGGGTGGCTCAGTCGGTTAAGCATCCAACTTCAGCTCAGGTCATGATCTCACAGTTTGTGGGTTCAAGCCCCACGTTGGGCTCTGTGCTGACAGCTCAGAGCCTGGAGCCTGCTTCAGATTCTGGGTCTCCCTCTCTCTCCTCCCCTTCCCCACTCATGCTCTGTCTCTCTCTGTGTCAAAAATAAATGAAACATTAAAAAATAAAATATACAAAACCATGAACAAGATCAAGTCAGTCATTTGCTTAAAATGTTTCTCAATTTCCCTTAAAGTAAAAGCAATGTCTTTAACATGGCTTACCTAGAAGGCCCTATTTGATCTGGCTTTCCTTTCTTTTTTCTAACCTCCTCCCTATTGTTCTTCCATCCCTCCTTTATTAAATCCCAGCCACAATGATCACCTAGCTGAACTGAAATACCCTGCTTGATGCTTTTGCTCTATTTTGTTGTTGTTGTTTTTTAAATTTTTTTAATTTTTATTCATTTTTGAGCGACAGAGCATGAGCAGGGGAAGGGCAGAGAGATACAGAATCCGAAGCAGGCTCAAGTCTCCAAGTTGTTGGGGAGACACAGAATCCAAAGCAGGCTTAAGGCTCCAGGCTGTCAGCACAGAGCCCAACACGGGGATAGAACCCACGATCCACGAGATCATGACCTGAGCCAAAGTTGGGCGCTTAACTGACTGAGCCATCCAGGCACTACTCTATTTGTTTTACCTGGAATGCCCTGGGCCTTCATGGAGTTCCAAGTTTGTGCTAAAGTTTCAAATTTACAAGGCAATCTATCCAGACCACTCTATTTAATAAAACAAACATTCCCACAGCTGCCATGCCTTATTCCCCTTACCTTACTCTTCTTGTTATTTTCCCATAACACTTAGAACCTTTTTATAAGTTTCCTAATTTTACTTATTCAGTACATGTATTGCTCATTCTCACTGATACTGGAAGGTAAGATCCTTGAATACAATATTTTTTGGTCTCTTTTTCACTGATGTATCTCAAGTGTGCAGAACAATGAATGCATCAGAATGGGCACTCAAATACTTATTGGATGAGTAACTTAACAAATATGTTAGTTACCATTAAAGTTAAACTGGTTTTCTGTAATTTATTCTCCTTTGAATAAAGTATTATGACAAATGAAGGATCTGACAATATTTATTGAGTGTGAATTTGTAAAAAATTAATTTTCCTATAGTTCTGGTCAATTTATATACAAATGAACTATCTTATTACTGAACACAATGCTATTTGTATGGATGTCACTTCAAATTATGTGAAAGAAGAAAAGATTTCGTTATTCTGTTGTTTGAATATTTGAACCCAAATTCTCTTCAAACTTTCTAAAATATGTCACATTAGCAAAATTGTTCATACTTTCAAGTCGAAGGACTAGAGCAACAACTTGCTAAACAATAGTGTGAAGATGTGAAACAACCAATAAACTTCCAAAAAGTTTTTCTTCACTAAAGGAAATATCCTAAAATATTGGAAAACCTGCTGACATCACTTTCTTACACCATTTACAAAAATGAATTCAAAGTGGATTAAGGACCTGAATGTGAGACCTGAAACCACAAAAAATCCAGAAGAAAGCACAGAAAGTAAGTAATTTCTCTGATACTGGCCATTGTAATATTTTTCTTGATGTGTCTTCTGAGACAAGAGAAACAAAGGAAAAATAAACTATTGGGACTGCATCAAAATTAAAAGTTCCTGCACAGAAAAGCAAATAATCAACAAAAAAAAAGGCAACCGACAGAATGGCAGAAGATATTTACAAATGACACATCACATGGACATCTATAAAGAACTTGTAAAACTCAACACACAAAAACAAACCATTCAGTTAAGAAATGGGCAGAAGACATGAATAGACATTTTTCCAAAGAAGACACACAGATGACTAATGAACACATGAAAGATGCTCAACACCACTCATCATCAGGGAGATACAAATCAAAACCGTGATGAGATACCAACTCACACCTGTCAGAATGGCTAAAATTAACAATATAGGAAACAACAGATGTTGGCAAGGATGCTTACTATTTTGGTGGGAATAAAAACTGGTACAGCCACTCCAAAAAACAGTAAGGAGGTTACTCAAAAGGTAAAAATAGAACTACTCTAAACCAGCAATTGCACTGCTAGGCATTTACCCAAAGGATACAAAAATATTGACTAAAAAGAATACAAGCACCCTGATATTTATAACAGCATTACCAACAATAGCTATATTATAAAAAGAGCCAAAACATCCATGGACTGATGAATGGATAAATAAGACGTGGTGTATATATCTACTATGGAATATTTTTCAGCCATCAAAAAGAACAAAATCTTGCCATTTGCGACAACATAGATCGAGCTAGACTGTATTATGATAAAATAAGTCAGAGAAAGACAAATACCTGATGGTTTCACTCGTGTGGAATTTAAGAAACGAAACAGATGAACACAGCGGGAGGGAAACAAAAGAGAGGGAAGAAAACCATAAGAGACTTTTAACTATAGAGAATAAACTAAGCGTTCCTGGAGAGGAGATGGACATTAAGGAGGGCACTGGTTGTGATAAGCAGTGGGTGTTAACTGTAAATGATGAATCACTAAATTCTACTCTTGAAACCAATATTACACTATATGTTAATTAACTAGGATTTAAATAAAAACTTAATATATATATATACATATATAAAGAACTTATATAAATAAACACCAAAAAAATAATCCAATTAAAAAATGGGCAGAAGACATAAACATACATTTCTCTAAAGACAGATGGTCAATAACACATGGAAAGATTCTTAACAATACTAATCTTCATGGGAAAGCAAGTTAAAAACACAGTAAGATATCACCTCACACCTGTCAGAATGGCTAAAATAAAAAACACAAGAAACAATAGGTGTTGGCACGATATGGAGAAAACGGAACTCTCGTGCACTGTTGGGTGGGAATGCAAACTGGTGCAACCACTGTGGAAAACAAGTATAGAGTTTCCTCACAAAGTTAAAAATAGAGGGGCAGCTGGGTGGCTCAGTCAGTTAAGTGTTCGACTTTGGCTTAGGTCATGATCTCATGGTTTATGAGTTGGAGCCCTGCATCAGGCTCTGTGCTGACAGCTCAGATTTTGTGTCTCCTTTGCTCTCTGCCCCTCCCCCATGCATTCTCATTCTCTCTCTCTCTCTCTCTCTCTCCCCCCCTCTCTCTCAAAAATAAACATTTATTTTTTTAAAAAAAGTTAAAAATAGAATTACCATTGCCCTACTGAGTATTTACCCAAAGAATACAAAAACACTAATTCAAAAAATATATGCAGCCCCTATGTTTAGGCAGCATTAATTACAATAGCCAAATTCTGGAAGCATCCCAAGTATCCATCAATAGATGAATGGCTAAAGAAGATGTGATGCACACACACACACACACACACACACACACACACACACAATGAAACATTTCTTGGCCATAAAAAAAATAATGAAACTTTGCCATTTGCAACAACATAGATGGATCTAGATAGTATAATGCTAAGTGAAAAAAGTTAATCATAGAAAGAAAAATACAATATGATTTAACTCATATGTGGCATTTAAAAAACAAATGAACAAAGAAGAAAAGAGACAAACCTACAACAGACTCTTAACTCTAGAGATCAAACTGATGGTTACCAGAGGAAGGTCAGTGGAGGAATGGATGAAGTAAGTGATGGAGATTAAGACTACACTTATGATGATGAGCACTGAGTAACCTATAGAATTGCTGAATCACTATATTGTACACCTGAAGCTAATATAACACTATAGGTTAACTACACTGGAATTAACATAAAATAAAAAATTTTAATTAAAAAAATAAAATAAAGGAAATCTGCTGACCTCTTAAACAATTGCATGACCACTTAGTTGACACAAATACAGACTGAAATTTAAACTCCCCCAGGGAGAACTATTGGAATTAAATAGCAAGTGTATTTTCATGACAGTGAGAAATTGTTCTCAACATTCTCACAAGTATATTTGGAACAAAGACAGAAGAACACTGTACAGTGCACTTCAAAGTTTTATAGTAATTCAATATGAAATTACTAGGCATTTATAAATATTATTCTGCTTGTGAACTAACAGACCTAATTAAAAGTTGTGGGACTGAATAACATGCTACTTTCCATTGAGTTTTTATATTTTAGGTTTTCATATACAATTCATAAGGTATGATTTTAAAATGTTTCAAAAAGGACTATGGAGGCATTATAATCCTTTATAAGTCAGGTTGCTATCACTGGAAATTCCAGGCTACAAAAGTTTCCTCAAGGTTTTGGACTGGAAATATAAATCATATTTTTACTTCCTTCTGTACTGCATAGTACCTATATGGAGCCAAATACATAGTTGATACTTAATAAATATTTATTAAATAATGAAAGAGTAATGATAGTTACCTTGACATATAACTGAATTTCTTAACCTTAATAATACCTTGCATGAATTCTTGAAAAATGAGATTTTTTTTTCCAAATAGCTGCTTTTTAAGTGCCTATTGCTTTAGGGCAGTTCTACTTAAGCTACCATTCACATCAGCACACTGATTAATCCCATTAACACTCCATCTATCCTTTTGCTGAAATGGTATTTCTCTTTTATCAAACATATAAAGGCAATTACAGTAAATGGCTCTATCCATTTATATCAGTGATTTTACACATTGTTCAAACCGTATTAAATAAGGTGCCATCTCAATATTTAACATTTCAATAAATTTTAGGACAAATAGACTTACTGTAACTTGAAAGTGGAGGTGAAATCTCTTGATATTTAATCTTCAATGTCTTTTTCCTAAGAATGAGAGGTATAAAAAAAAATGATAAACATTGTTTAGTGCTGGATTGAGCCATATGCACCAAAACTTCATAGTTTTCCTGGAATCTCAGAATAAAAACTTATTGGAAATAAAGCCATTGCCTATGTAATTATTTCAGTTAACATGAGGTTTCTACTGGAGTAAGGTGGGCCCCTACCAATATGACTGCTGTCTGCTATCGTTCTAAGGGGAAAAAAGACACAAAGACACATGCACAATGGAGACAACTATGTGAAGACAGAGGGAGTGTGGAGTGATGCATCTACAAGCCAAAAAAAGAGCAAGAATTGCCTGCAACTACCAGAAGGTAGGATGAGACAAGTAATCATCCTCCTCTAAAGCTTCAGAAAGTGACAGCACCTTCATTCTGGACTTCCAGCCTCCAGAACCAAGAGAATAAATTTCCTTTGTTCTAAACAAACCCAGTTTGTGGTACTTTGTTAGGGAAACCCCAGGAGACTAACACACTTAGTTTTTGCTTAATCAATTTATGTGCAATATAAAAATCTATAATTTACGTGGCCACCTCACCCCCTTCTACAACCCCCAAGTCAATGAGAAACTGGATGTTTTAACACTTTCTATTTCAAGAAACATGGCATACATTTTGGAAATGTCTGTGACTACATTTCAGTGATTAGTCACTTCAAATCTGTGACATTAAGGAAATTTATTTTATTTAAGAAAACAGGTATATCTTTAAATGTTTATATAGAAATACTTCCATATAAGAATATTCACATATATAAAACAATTCAAATTTTAATTAAAAATATTTGAAAAACTTTTCCTTTTAGCATTTACTAGTCACAGAGACTGAGACACTCTGAAGGTAATGAATTGTCAATAAGTGGCTTAAAAATTGAAAATTCCAATCCTGGATTTAGGGTTTTAATGCAATATTTTACACAATAGGCTCTTATGTTAAGAAGTGGGCATATATCTGTACACTAGTTTCATATTTTTCCAATATTTATTTCATCTTTCCCCAAATAATGCAGTCATCCCACCTATAAGTCACTTTCCTCCCCTCAAAAACTATGTTTCAGCCTAGACAGCTAGCTTTGAAAAAATGGGTAAAATATGTTGCCAGACATTATCCTAGTCATGAAAATGTCTTTTTTAATATACTCACTCCATAAAAATAGAGAGAAAATGAATTCTACTTTAATAAGATAAACTGGTTGTGTGTGTGTGTGTGTGTGTATTTAAGAAACACTGAACAAAAGAGTTTGCTCTCTGCTCTGAACAGAACAGAAATATTGATTTTGCATCACTTAATCCAGAAGATCCAACAGTGCTGGAGAATTTATAGGCCATAGAGGGGAAAGTAGATGATTATAGATATACTACAACTTGCATTGTGTTAACTAATAATTACTAATTTCCCAGCATTACCTCTAGTTATGCAGGAAATCGTGTTTTTATTGTCCTTCCTTAGCTAATAACTAGGTATTTTGAAATGCTCTGTGTTTTGTACATTAAAAAATCATCTATGTGTCCTTATGTTTATTTTTGTCCTATCAATACACATCTCTGCTACTTCTCAAAGTCTGGACAAAAGAGGCAGTACAATATGCTAAGAAATATGATGAGAGAGTGAATTAGTGAGGACTGGAACTAGAATCCCTGTGGGCTTAAAGACGAAAAACATCCAGGTTGTCATCTTATAGTAATTTTTCCTTTTTATATTTTATCCATGGATAGTATTTATCCAATACTCCAAAAGTTTAAAAAACTTTATTATAGTGTTTAAAAAACACTATAATACATTATTTCTGTTCACAATCTTATATCCTTAACTCATTTTTAAGCAATTTTAAATCAGGTTGAATAACAAGTTATACTTAGCTACATATTTGGTTGTTCGTATTTGGCACAATGACTTTAGACAAGTAGTGAGGAACTCAGAGTCACATAATTCATGCTTTTCTAGTTTATCTCTGATTGATTATGACTTGTACTTTTCTTGGATCTCTTTTAAAATAACACTGAAATTAAACTAATGCTGTGTACAATTCCTTCCCTTAGGATACTATCTATAACCAGAACAAAAAACATTGAGCTGAATTAAGATTTTATTTTAGGTACGAAATTTAAATTAGATATAAGTTAAGTAATATATGAGAAAGTGCTATGTGTAAAATTATAGAGTGGTATTTTAGAATTCCCCTGGAAAGCCATCCAGCCCTGGACTCTTGTTTGTTGGGAGAGTTTTGATTACTAATTCAATTTCTTTACTGGTTATGGGTTTGTTCAAATTTTCTATTTCTTCATAAGGTGCTAACTGTAAAAGTTCATTTTAGTAATGATTTCAAATACAAAATATATTAAAACTGTAGTTAAAAAAATATTCTTTGGAATGTGTTGGTTTATCAGCAATTTTCAGGATCTGATATTCATAACCATTAATTAATGAGTTTGTTGATATATGTTATAATTGTCAAATTAATAGAACCTTGTCTATTAAATATGTATGTGCTTTTCTAAACTTTATTTTAGTTGATGCAAAACACTTCATTGGATATACTCTTGGTAAAGCCTACTAGAATCTGAAGCAATTCTTTCTACAGAAATGTTTGCTTTTGTTTTTAATCTTGAACCAATACCTCTCCTGTACAATAGAACTTAAGTCTCTACATATTAAGAAAATTTTACAGAGGAAATTTGTTAAGTGGTAATATAGTATTCTGTATTTTGATTCTGTTGCTATTAAACACATATTTGCTTTAACAGTGCCTTTCTTTTATGCTGGACGCATAGAATAAATATAGGTTGAAGTTTTTACCTAGTGAAAAGTCACACTTCTCCTAATACAATTGTCTCTATATAGTGCAAGTGTACCTCAGTCTAGGAGTCTTAAAACTCAGTGACTTGAGGGAGCGGCCAAGATGGAGAGCAGCATGGAAGGTTTTTTTGCCTCTCTCTTTCCTGAAATGCAGCTAGATAAACACCAAACCATCTTGCACACCTAGGAAACTTACCTGAGGATTAACACAATAATCTGCACAACCTGAACCACAGAACTCGGCAGGTACCTGGCATGGAGAGGTGAATTGGGAGTGAGAAAAGCCGTGGAGAGAGAAAAGAGAGAGGGCGGAGAGCACAGGAAAAGCACTCCCCATTGAAAGCAGCTGGAGAGAAAGAGATAGAGTGGAAACACATGCAAAGGGACTGAATGAAAAAGGGAGAAAGGAGAGGGTTTAAATTCCATTAAGATTCTAAATAACAGGGGAGCACAGCTCAGTACCTGGTGGTGCTCTGCTGGGAAGGGCGAATCTCTAGGAGGAGACAGCAAGGTCCGAAGTGTCCCCAGGCCACATGGGGAGTGGCAGTTACCCTTCGCCACAGGCAAAGGTCCCAGCAGACCCCCGGAGAAGAGCCACTTTCACTGGTGTTGAAACAAGGACATTAAGGGTGAAGCCTCGTGCCAGATGTGTGTCGTGATTTACCATAATCTCTGAAACAATGCTGCTACACGATCACACAACTTTTTAGTGGTGGATTGGCACCCGACCTGCAGTCTCCGGGCATCCACAGCAGCAGAGTCACAGGAACATTCCTGGGGGCAGACAAGCACCCAGCCACTGCTCAGCGAGACCCTCCCCCAGGAGGGTCTGAGTGGGTCAAAGCTGCAGAGCCCTCAGAAGAGAGGGGTTTGGAAACACAACCCCATGTGAGATAAAACTCGGGAAGAAGGTGCCACCTGGCAGGCTGATAGCTTGGTCAGAGACAGTTTGGTAGCAGGAAATGGACGGAAGTTGGAGACAAAGGAGGGGTGCTTGATTGCCGGTCTTCAAGAGCACAGAGTTCTGATACCAGGGAGGAAGGAGTTGGTGACGCCATTTCACTTCTCTGGCCCAAGAGCATACACCACAAAGGATCTCCCGCAGTGAGCTAAGCAACGCCATCTAGTGGAGAATAGAGCCGTTACACCAAGCCCTGCCCAACTGAGTGGACTGCACTCTAGATGAGCACCATGAGTCTCTCCACCTGCTTAGTTTACGAACTATAAAGTGCTTCACAGTTTGACTCCTAGGGGAAACTGGATGTAATTTCAATCATATTTCATTCTCTTCACTGGTCTATCTAATCAACTTTTTTCTTTTTCTTTCCTTTTCTTATTATTGAATACAGAAAGAAAAAATTATTTTTACTTTCTGTTTATATAAAAAAGATTTTTCTTTAATTTTTTCTACTCTATTTTTTACTTTTTTGTAATTTTTTCAATTTTACTTTACTTTCATCATTTCATTTCATCCTATTTTGTTGCATTCATTTTTTTAATTTGCAAACATTTTCCCTTACTCCCCCCCCTTTTTTTCTTTTTGTTTCTTTCCCTTTTTTTCTCTTTTCTGTCAAGCTTCTTTCAACAACCAGACCAAACCACACCCAGGATCTAGCATCCTTTACTTGATTTTTTTTGTGTTGTTTTTAATTTTTTAAATTTTTACTATTTTTTTTTATTTTATTAAGTATATTTTTCCCTTCAAATGAAATGAAGGAATTCATCCTAAAAGAAAGAATAGGAAGAAATGACAGTCAGGGCTTACTCAACACAGACACAAGCAGGATATCTGGACAAGAATATAGAATCATGATAATAAAAATACTAGCTGGGGCTGAGAAAAGCAGAGAATCCTTTTCTGCAGAGTTAAAAGAAGAAAAATCTAGTCAGGACAAAATTAAAAATGCTATAACTGTGATGCAATCTTGAATGGATGCTATGGAAGTAAGGATGGATGTAGCAGAGCAGTAAAGCAGATATAGAGGACAAACTTATGGAGAATAATGAAGCAGGAAAAAAGAGGGAACCTAAGGCAAAAGAGCTTGATATAAGAATTAGAGAACTCAGTGACTCAGTAAAAGGGAATAACATCTGAATCATAGAGGTCCCAGAAAAGGAAGAGAGAACAAGGGGTAGAAGGGTTATGTGAGCAAATCATAGCTGAAAACTTTCCTAAACTGGGGAAAGACACAGACATCAAAATTCAGAAAGCACAGAGAACCTCCATTAGATTCAACAAAAGCAGACCATCAACAAGGTAAATATCATAGTCAAATCCACAAAAGACACAAGCCCACGAGGAAAGGATCGTGAAAGCAACCAAGGAAAAAAAAAAAGTCCTTAACCTACAAGGGAAGACAGATCAGGTTCGCAGCAGACCTGTCCACAGAAACTTGGCAGCCAGAAAGGAATGGCAGGATATATTCAATGTGCTACATCAGAAAAATATGCAGCTAAGAATTCTTTATCCAGCAAGGCTGTCATTCAAAATAAAAGGAGAGAGAAAAAGTTTCCCAAACAGAAATTAAAGGAGTTCACGACTACTAAACCAGCAATGCAAGAAATTTTAAGTGGGACTCTCTGAGAGGAGAAAAGATGAAACAAAACAAAAAGACCAAAAACAACAATGACTAGAAAGTACCAGAGAATGCCACCAGAAATTCCAACTCTACAGGCAACATAATGGCAATAAATTCATATATTTCAGTGCTCACTCTAAATGTCAATGGACTAAATGCTCCAAATCAAAAGACGTAGGGTAACAGAATGCATAAGAAAACAAAATCCATCTATATGCTATTGACAAGAGATCCATTTTAGACCTAAAGACACCTTCAGATTGAAATTAAGGGGATGGAGAACCATCTATCATACTAATGGTTGCCAAAAGAAAGCTGGAGTAGCCATACTTATATCAGACAATCCAGATTTTAAAATAAAGACTGTAACAAGAGATAAAGAAGAGCATTATATCATAATTTAGGGGACTATCCACCAAGAAGATCTAACTATTGTAAAATTTATGCTCCCAAAGTGGAAGCACATAAATATGTAAATCAATTAATGACAAACATAAATAAACTCATTGATAATAATACCACGATAGTAGGAAACTTCAATACCCCACTTATAGCAATAGACATATCATTTAAACAGAAAATCAATAAGGAAACAAAGGCTTCGAATGGCACACTGGACCAGATGGACTTAACAGATATATTCAGAAAATTTCATCATAAAACAGCAGCATACACATTGTTCTCGACTGCACTGGAAAATTCTCCAGAATAGATCACATACTGGGACACAAAGCAGCCCTCAACAAGTACAGAAAGATGGAGATCATACCGTGCCTATTTTCAGACCACAACACTATGTAACTCGAAATCAACTACAAGAAAAAATTTGGAAAGACAACAAATACTTGGAGACTAAAGAACATCCAACTGAAGAATGAATGGGCTAACTAAGAAAGTAAAGAGTAAATTAAAAAGTATGTGGAAGCCAATGAAAATGAAAACACAACCCAAAACCTCTGGTGTGCAGCAAAGACATCATAAGAGGGAAATAGATAGTAACCAAGCCCTTCCTAACTAAGGAAGAAAGATCTCAGATACAGAACCTAACCTTACACCTTAAAAAGCTGGGAAAAGAACAGTAAATAAAACCAAAATCAGAATAAGAGGGGAAATAATAAAGATTAGAGCAGAAATCAATGCTATAAACAACAACAACAACAACAACAACAACAACAAAACACTAAAACGGACCCATGAAACCAGGAGCTGGTTCTTTGAAAGAATTAACAAAACTGATAAATTCCTAGCCAATTTGATCAAAAAGAAAATGGAAAGGACACAAATAAATAAAATCAATAATTAAGGAGAGGAGATCAGAAACAACACTGCATAAATAAAAACAATAATAAGAGAATATTATGAGCAATTATATGCCAATAAATTGGGCAATCTAGAAGAAATGGACAAATTCCTAAAAAAATATAAATGACCAAAACTGAAACAGGAAGAAATAGAAAATTTGAACAGATCCATAACCAGTAAAGAAATCAAATTAAAATAAAAAATCTGCCAACAAACAAGAGTCCAGAGTTGGGATGGCTTTCCAGGGGAATTCTACCAAACATATAAAGAAGAGTAAACACCTATTCTTTTGAAGCTGTTACAAAAAATAGAAAGAGAAGGAAAACTTCCAAACTCATTCTATGAAGCCAGCATTACCTTGATTCCAAAACCAGATAAAGATCCCAATAAAAGGAGAAATACAGATCAATTTCCCTGGTGAACAAGGACACAAAAATCCGCAACAAGATATTAGCCAATTGGATCCAAAAATGCATTTAAAGAATATTCACCACAACCAAGTGGGTTTATTCCTGGGATTCAGGGCTGGTACAATGTCTGCAAAAAAATCAGTGTGATACATCACACCAATGAAAGAAAGGACAAGAACCATATGATCCTCTCAATAGATGCAGAGAAAGCATTTGACAAAATATAGCATCCTTTCTTGAAAAAAACCCTCAAGAAAGTAGGGATAGAAGGATCATATCTCAAGATAACAAAGGCCATATATGAAAGACCCACCACTCATATCATTCTCAATGGGGAAAAACTGAGAGCTTTCCTCCTAAGGTCAGGAACATGACAGGGATGTCCACTGTCGCCACATTTATTCAACACAGTATTGGAAGTCCTAGCCTCAGCAATTAGACAACACAAAGGAATAAAAGGAATCAGCAAGGAGGAAATCAAACTTTCACTCTTCGCAGATGACATGATACTCTACATGGAAAACCCAAAAGGTTCCACCAAATAACTGCTAGAACTGATTCATGAATTCAGCAAAGTCGGAGGATATAAAATCAATGCACATAAATTTGTTGCATCCTATACACCAATAATGAAGCAACAAAAAGAGAAATCAAGGAATCTATCCCATTTACAATTACACCAAAAACCATAAAATACCTAGGATAAACCCAACCAAAGAGGTAAAAAATCTACACACTGAAAACTATAGAAAGCTTGTAAAAGAAATTGAAGAAGACACAAAAAGATGGAAAAACATTACATGCCCATGGCTTGGAAGAACAAATATTGTTAAAATGTTTATACTACCCAAAGCAATCTACATATTCAATGCAAACCCTATCAAAATAACACCAGCATTCTTCACAGAGCTAGAACAAACAATCCTAAAAGTTGTATGGAACCAGAAAAGACCCTGAATAGTCAAAGTAATCATTAAAAAGAAAACCAAAGCTGGAGGTATCACACTCCCAGACTTCAAGCTATGCTACAAAGCTGTAACTATCAAGACAGTATGGTACTGGCACAGGAACAGACACTCAGATCAAGGGAACAGAATAGAGAGCCCAGAAATGGACCCACAAACGTATGGCCAACTAATCTTTGAAAAAAGCAGGAAAGAATATCCAATGGAATAAAGACAGTCTCTTTAGCAAATGGTGGGAGAACTGGTCAGCGACATGTGGCAAAATGAACCTGGACCACTTTCTTACACCATACACAAAAATAAACTCAAAACGGATGAAAGACCTAAACATAAGACAGGTAGCCATCATAATCCTAGAGAAGAAAGAAGGTAAAAACCTCTTTGACCTCAGTTGCAGCAACCTCTTACTCAACACATCTCTGGAGGCAAGGGAAACAAAAGCAAAAATTAACTAGTGGGACCTCATCAAAATGAAAAACTTCTGACAGCAAAGGAAACAATCAGAAAAACTAAAAGGCAACCGGCGGAATGGGAGAAGATATTTGCAAAGGTCATATCAGATAAAGGGTTAATATCCAAGATCTATAAAGAACTTATCAAACTCAACACCCAAAAAACAAATAATCCAGTAAAGAAATGGGCAAAAGACATGAATAGACACTTCTTCAAAGAATACATCCAGATGACTAACAGACACATGAGAAAATGCTCAACATCACCCATCATCTGGGAAATACAAATGAAAAGCACAATGAATTACCACCTCACACCAGTCAGAAGGGCTAAACTGAACAACTCAGGCAACAACAGATGTTGGCAAAGATGCAGAGAGAGAGGATCTCTTTTACACTACTGGTGGGAATGCAAACTGGTGCAGCCACTCTGAAAAACAGTGTGGAGTTCCTCAAAAAATTAAAAATAGAACTACCCTACAAGCCAGCAATGGCACTTCTAGGTATGTATCCAAGAAACACAAGTGTGCTGTGTTGAAGGGGCACATGTACCACAATGTTTATAGAAGTGCTATCAACGATAGCCAAAATATGGAAAGAGCCCAGATGTCCATCAACAGATGAATGGATAAAGAAGATGTGGTATATATACAATGGAGTATTACTTGGCAATCAAAAAAAAATGAAATTTTGCCATTTGCAACTATGTGGATGGAACTAGAGGGTATTATGCTAAGTGAAATTAGTTAGACAGAGAAAGACAAATATCACATGATTTCACTCATATGTGGAATTTAAGATCCAAACAGATGCACGTAATGGAAAAAAAGCAAAAATTATATAAAAACAAGGAGGGCAAGAAAACATAAGAGACTGTTAAATACAATGAACAAACTGAGGGTTGCTGGAGAAGTGTTGGGTGGTGGTATTGGCCAAATGGGTGAGGTGCATTAAGGAAGACACTTGTTTGGATGAGCAATAGGGTTATACATATGGGACAAATCACTGGAATCTACTCCTGAAATCATTGCACTATATGCTAACTTGCATGTGAATTAAAAAATAAAAATAATAAATAAATAAATAAATAAATAAATAACAAATAATTGTTTTAAATCGGTGACATATACATTATATATAATATGACAATACATTTCTAACCATTTCCAGTTGTTCATAACTTTAGAATACAAAAGGATAGTATATTATTGAAGAAATATCCAATTATGTTATAACTGGAAGTCCCAAACATATTATTTACTTATCCATGTGGTTTCTAAAAGATGTAAATATACTTTCAGTAGCCATGGTCAGTACTAGAGTAACCATGAGAAGTTCAATCATTCCATTTTAAGTAAGGAATCTTCAAAGGATGTTTCAGGAGATAAACTTTATGTGTTTAAAATTTTAGCCTTTGAAGGAGACTTGATCCCTGTCCTTGGAAAGGATAACACAGTATTTTGTAAAGCATGCAGTAAAATTTCTCTCGATTTAACAGATCACTTTTTGCCTCAAACAGTCCATGAATTAACTCTTTTAGAATACTCATCATGTTTGTTTAGATAGAATCAAGCTCAATAGATTATTTTTTGGCAATGGTAAACATAAAGCAAGCAACTATCATAAAATTAGAAACTTCCAGGCAATAGTTTTAAAATTTTGAGAAAAATATATTTATACAAATTTGATTACTAAAGAACATGTTTTAAGTGCATATATATATTTACTTCAAGACCATACAATTTAGGACTTAATTAGGACATAATTAGATTCAGTTTGTTTGCAGGTTTATTTGATAGAAAACTCAGTGTTATAAACTTTTTTAGTTTTCACAAACTAAGAGATTTGACTATTTAGTAAGAAGTTGGGATTCCTTCAAGGAAAAAGTAGTGTCTAGAACAAGCCCATTTTTATACATTAGGTTCTAGCCATTAATCTCCTACAAAGCTGACTCTAGCAATTCTCATTAGATTTCCTCCCTATCCCATGGACTTGATAATTTGCAAAGGTTAAATTGAATCACAATCCCTTGCCCATAGTTTCATCCAATCTACTCTTTTTCTGTCATAACAGTGCTTTTCCAACTAATTAGGTCATTACTCTGCTTCCTATTTTTAGTTTGTGGATAATATTCTGCCTTTCCTTGGCAAGTTACACCTGTTTCCCATTATCAGTGCCTTCTCTCCCTATACCTAGAGTAATATTACCTCCACTGGCTGGCCCAGAATCCTCCGTGGATTTCTTACCTGATGTCAACTCTATATTTAGACATGGACTTACTGTATACCTTTATACTTGCTCTTACTCTACATTTTAAATATCAGTGCTTATACCTCAGAACTCTAAAGTTGCTTTGCATTGGACCAATGACATCCCTACCGAATTTTCATTTACCAGGGCATGTCCAACATAGTGCTGACATAAGATCTGCAAGATCTTGAATGAGAGGCTATTCTTATGGCTGTCTATAAATTGATATTTCTTTAAATTTATCTGTCATTAACGTTGATCATAAACCAACTCTACCTATTGTATCAGGAACTTTGCAGGAGAATGATTTTTTATTAATATTGTGTTCCCAGAAATGCCTACTACAGGGGTTATAAACATTCAAACCAGCAAAATATAGAAAGTGACTACTGTATTTTAGATGTCTGGGGAGCTGTCCTATGGAGTGAGACTACTGGGTGGATACAGGAGTCTATTAAATTGTTAAGGTTCTTAATCATATGACAATGTAACAATAAGCAATAGGGAACTACATAAAGATTTTTAAAATATATGAATAATGTCACAGAGTTTATGATTTAGAAATTATCTGTGAAGAATGGATTGGAAATGGAAGAATGAAATAGAAGAGGCTCTTGGAGAAAAGGCTGGAAAACACCTAAGAAGGTTGACAATAATAGACGACCACTTTTATAGACCAAGACCAACAGACAGGGATTAACAGAAAATCATAAGTATAGGGAAGACTATGTCACTAAA
The DNA here is from genome assembly GCF_027475565.1 of Acinonyx jubatus. Lineage (NCBI taxonomy): Eukaryota > Metazoa > Chordata > Mammalia > Carnivora > Felidae > Acinonyx > Acinonyx jubatus. The sequence goes on along the minus strand of NC_069385.1, from coordinate 88,889,803 downwards.
TCACAGATTTGAGAAATCAACTTAATTTGGACTTCCTAAATATGTTTCCTGAGGCTACTGTTGTTTCCTTGCCTTGATTAGAATTAGTTTACAAAGAAGAATATGGCTGAATTTGCAGGTGGGAGGAGACAGTAACTCTAGTTCTAGCAAGAGAGGACTGGGAAGGGCAATGAACCAGGCAGAGGCTAACAAATTTTATCTTTAAATGCAGAAGAATATAAAAGGTGGAAAAGATGTAAGGGTGAGAAATTATGATGGAAACAGGCTATCATATAGTTGTTTTGATATTCTGTTGAATTTAAAATATTCTAAGACTTTCAGTTAAAGGGCTAGTGGAAAATTGACATCTTGAATATGGAACCTTGAATAAAAGTGTGGATTAGAGACAATGTGTCACTAATACAACAGAGAATTTCAAGAAGAGAGAGGCACCATTATCTCTTGAGCTGGAAAGATTAAATAAGATGAATACTGAAAATATGCCACTGATTTGGCAATTAGGAGGTAATTAGTGATCTTAAATGCTATTTCAATGATGTGCTAGGGTAGATAGTAGACTTCATTGAATAATGGTAAGTGATGAAGTGGATATAGTTGACTCATTCAAGTAGTTTGGCAATGAATACATAGAAAATAGTTTTATACCTGCTTCCCCAAAGAAATAAAGTTTGCAGATTTTTTAAACTGTCTTTTAAACTTAGGAAACTCAAGAAAGTTAATGTGCTAATATAAAAAGTAAGTGAAAAGCAGTTTATTTTCACATTTAATGAGCTTGGAAGTTGCCCCTCTATCATAAGAAAAAGTAAACAGCTGAACAGACAAAAATCAGCAACTCTTCTTGCAACAATAAGACAGGGAAGGACACAGGGCAAACCACTGAACCCCACAAAACTGGAGAGACAAGCAAATACAAGGAGTTGTGGCTTGCCAGAGCAGAGGCTCATGAGACTACTGTGGAATTCAGTGGTATTGTAGGAAAACCTGAACTGTAATTGACAAAGTGCTGGAGATTCAGTATGGACAATGCTTGAGAGTTAAAAAAAAAAAAAGCAAACAAGCAACAACATCAACAACAACAACAACAACAACAAAATTAGAGAATCCAGTCATATGGTTGCTCTATAATACTGAGATATACTTTCAGGAGGTCAACCAGATTCCTGCAGCATATGTTAGATTTAAAAAATTCCCTCATTCTTCTAGCAGGAGGAGGGGGAAAGGAATCATTTTGAAATATGCCAGAGCACTCTGTTCTTGACAAACCTATTCTCAATGGAAACTAGTTAACCAGAGCCTAACCTATTAGGGTATTATCAGAATCTAACTTACCTGTGGAAAGGAAATACCCAACTTCAGCCAGTTCTAGTCATCTCACTCACCTAAGTGGGAAGGGAAAAACTGAGAAACACTTGTGAAGTTTACAAACCAGAGGCATAGGACACTAAAAGACTGAAACCATAATAGAGAACTAAGGAATGCTTCACCTCTCTTCACATCTCACATCTACATTACTAGAGACCCACTTATAACAATTCCTTTCACCCACTAGATCATGTCTGGCTATCAAGAAAAAATGACAAGGCATACCAAAAGGCAAAAAAAAAATTAAAAGACAGAACAATTACCAGAATGAGACATGGCAGGGATGCTGTGCTGGGTTTGATCCACAAACACTCGGGTGGCGGATGACCGATTACTCACAGAAAGGAGAGGGCGAGGGGGCCAAGTGGTGATGGCCCCGAGCAAAACTCATCTCCAGTTTTTATTGAGGATCTTATCAGTACATTTCAAGGGGTGCAGAGGAAAGGAATGTGTGGTTTCAAATACAGGAACGAAGCACCCTCATAGATTATCAGGGGAACAATACAATCAGGGTAGTGATGCACAGGCATACATGACAGGGGCAGTGTATATGTGATAGGAAGGGGATTGTTTTACTACTTTAAATTAAGCATTTACATAGGGGGAAAACATGCTGATCCACAGGCAAGTTCAGGCTGTCTTCAGTCTTGACATTTCACAGGAGACCTGGTTTTCCTGATCTGTTTTGCTGCTTCTCAACCAAAACATTTCTTTCTTAAATCTCAGCCACCCAAGCTCTATGAGCTCCCACAATGTTGGAATTTAAAACCACTATGATTAATACGCTAAGGCTCTAAAGGAGAAAGTAGTCAGCATGTAAGAACAGATTTACAATGTAAGCAGAGAGACGAAAATCACAAAGGTGGAGGGGGACTGTTGGAGAGAAAGAAAACACTATAACCTAACAAAAAAAAAAATGCCTTTGATAGATCCATTAGTAGACTGGACACACCTGAAGAAAGAATCTCTAAAGTACAGAACAGATCATTAGAATCCTTGAAAATTAAAAATCAAAGAGAACAAAAAATAGAAAAAAAAAGAAGAAAAGAATATCCAGGGACTATGGGACAACTAATAAAGATATAATATACATGGATGTGAATGCCAAAGAAGAAGAGGTAATGAAGCAATTATGACTGAGAATTTTCCCAAACGAACATCCAACACCAAATCTCAGACTCAGGAATCTCAAAGAACACCAAGCAGGATAAATACAAAAACACTGTACTGAGACATCTCATCTTTAAACTATATAAAATCAAAAATAAAGAAAATTCTTGAAAAAGGCCAGAGGGGAAAAAAATACCTTACTTGTGTAGGAACAAAGATAAGAATTACACCTGACTTTTCCTCGGAAACCAAACAAGCAAGAAAAGAGTAAAGTGAAATATTTAAAGTCTTGAAAGAAAAAAATAAGAACACCAACCTAGTATTATGTCCCCTGTAAAATTATACTTCAAAATGAAGGAGAAACAAAAACTTTCTCAAACAAAAATTGAGGGACTTTATTCCCAGTAGATCTGCCTTGCAAGAAACAGAAGTTCTTCAGAGAAATAATATATAATAATGATACAGATCAGAAACTTACATTTTAATAAAGAACATTGAAGAAGGAATAAGTAAAGGTAAATTAAAAACTTGTATTTTTCTTATTCATAATTGAACAAGAAAGTATTCAAAACAATAATAGCAACATTTTTATCAGGTATGCTTATGTATGTATCTTGTATATTTGTGTTTACTAACAGGCTTATGCATGTTTACACATAAGTGAAATGAATGATAGCAATTACACAAGAGATAGGAGACAGGAATTAGGATCATTTTGTTATTATAAGAGACTCAAACTACACATGAAGTGGTACAATGTTATTTAAAAGGCAACTTGGATTAGTTGTAAATCTATACTGCAAATTCTAAGGCAACCACTAAAAAAACATTTAAGAAATACAAAAGGCCAAACCGATATGCTAAGAAAGAAGAAAAAATTGAATCATTTAAAACATTCAATTAAAACCAGAAAAGGTAGAAAAAATAGCAGAAGACAAAAATAGTAACAAAGAACAAAAGCAACAAAAAGAAAGCACTAATAAATATGGTACATATTAACCCAGCTATATCAGTAATCACGTTGAATGTCAGTGGTTTAAATGCACCAATTAAAAGACAGGGATAGAGTGGATCAGAAATACCCCAACTATATGTTATTTACAAAAAAAAATAATTTAAATATAAAAGCCCATATAGAGTAAAGTAAATAAATTGAGAAAAACATATCATGCTAACATTATTCAAAAGAAAACAGGAGTAGCTTTATTGATTTCAGACAGAGCAGACCTCAAAGTAAAGAAAGTTATCAGGGATAACGTAGGGCATTACAAAATGATAAAGACGTTAATTCTCCAAGAAGATATAATAATTTTTAACATGTAAACACCTAACAGCAGAGCATCAAATAATGTGACAAAAATACTGATAGAACCACAAAGATAAATAGATGAATGAACAATCATAGATGGAGACTTCAACACCTCTCTATCAGAAATGGATAGATCCAGCAGGCAGAAAACCAGTAAGCACATAATTGGACTCAACATCACCATCAATTAACTGGATTGAATTGACATCTATAGACTATTTTATCCCAGAAAAGCAGAATACACATTCTTTTGAAGCTCTCATGAAATATTCAAAATAGACCACAGACTGAAATATTCCTTAACAAATTTAAAATAATATAAATCCTATAATGTCTGTTCTCAGACCACATGGAATTACTAGAAATCAATAAAAGAATGTTAAATGGAAAATCTCCAAACACATAAGGATTAAACGGTATAATTCTAAAAACAAATGAATTGAAGAAGAAATCCCAAGTTAAATGTTAAAATGTTTTTAACTAAATGAAAATGAAAACAACTTATCAAAATGTGTGGAATGTAGTGAATACAGGACTTAGAGGAAAATGTATAGGATTGAATGCAAATATTAGAAGTGAACTTCTAAAATCAATATTTTACTTTTACACCTTAGGAAACTAGAAAATGAAAGGCAAAGAAACAATAAGAATTAAAATAGAAATCAATGAAATTGAAAACAGGAAATCAATAGAGAGAAATCAACAAAACCAAGAGCTAGTTCTTTGAAAAGATCAATAAAATCAGTAAGCCTCTATCCAGGTTAAATAAGAAAGAAAAAAGAGAAAACACAAATTAGCAATATCCAAAATGAAAGAGAAAACAACTGAAAACTCCATGGAAATTAAAAGAACAGAAAAGGAATACTATGAACAACTCTATGCCACAGATTTGATACCCTAAGTAAAACAGACCAATTTCTTAAAAAAACCAAAACTGCCAAAACTCAGAAAAGAATAGATGATCTTAATAGTCCTATATATGTTAAAGAATTTAATCAATAATTAAAACCCTTTTAAAAGAGAAAGTACCATCCACTGATGGGTTCACTAATTCTACCAAATATTTAAGGAAGAATTGTACCAATTCTCTACATAATCTTTTTTGAAATAGAAACTGAGGGAATGCTTCCTAACCCAATTTTTGAGGCCAGCATTAGCTTCTATGAAAACTAGATAAAGATAAGAAAACTATATACCAATATCTCACGATTATAGAAAAAAATCTCAATAAAATATTAGCAAATCAAATCTCAGCAAGTATAAAAACAATTATGCACCATGGCCAAGTGGGACTTATCTCAGATACGCAAGACTGGTTTCACATGAGAAAGCAATTAATGTAACTCATAATATTAACAGACTAAAAAAGAAAACTTACATGACTCTATCATTGGATGCAGGAAAGTCATTTGACAATATCCATCACAGAGCTTTCATGACAAAAGCTCTCAGGATACTCAAAATAGAGGGGAACCTCCTTGAATTGATAAAGCATATCTACAAAACCCTACAGCTAACATTATATTTAATGGTGAGAAACTTGAAGATTTCCCAGTAAGATCAGGAACAAAACAAGAACATCCCCTCTCACCACTCCTTTTCAACATCATACTGTAAGTCCTTGTTAATGCAATAAGACATTAAAAGGAATTAGAAAAGGAATTAAAAGGAATACAAAGTGGGAAAAAAGACATAAAGCTGTTTTTGTTCACAGAAGACATGAACATCTACAGAAAAATCTAAAAGAAAAAAACAGCTAAAACTGAGGAGACATTATAGCAAGGTTTCAGGAAACAAGGTTAATATACAGGAGTTAACTGCTTTCCTATTTACCAGCAATTAATAAGTAAAATATGAAAATAAAAGCAAAATACAATTTACAATTGCATCGAAAAACCTGAAGTACCTAGGCATAAATCTACCAACATATGTAGAGAGCTACGCAAAGAAAATTACGAAACTCTGGTGAATGAAATCAAAGAACTGAATAAATGGAGAGAAAAATCCATGTTTATGGATTGGAAGACCATATATTGTCAAGATATCGGTTCCTCCCAACTTAATCTATAGATTTAATGTAATCCCAATTAAATCACAGCAAGCAGTTTGTGGTTATAAGCAAACTGATCTCGAAGTTTATGATGAGAGGCAAAAGACCCAGAATAGCCAACACAATATTGAGGAAGCACGGAATTGGAAGACTGACACCACCTGACTTCAAGGTTTAGTATAAACTACAGCAATAGAGTTATTATGGTATTGGTGAAATACCATATCAGTGGAATCCAGAAATGGACCTCGATAAGCATAGTCAACTGATCTTTGACAAGAAGCAGAAACAAAACAATAAAAATAGTCTCTTCTACAAATGGTGCTAGAACAACTGGACATCCACATGCAAGAAAATAAGTCTAGACATACATCTTTGACCCTTCATAAAAATTATCTGTAAGTAGATCAGAGATATAGATGTAAAAGGCAAACTATAAAAATCCTAGAAAATAACAGGAGAAAGTGTAGATAATATTGGGTATGGTGATGCCTTTTTAGATATAATACTAAAGACACAACCCATGAAGAAACAATTAATAATATGGACTTGATTAATTAAAAACTTCTGCTCTGTGAATAATGACACCAAGATAATTAACAGACAAACCACATAGTGGAAGAAAATATTTCCCGAGACACATTTGATGAAAACTGTTATCCAAAAATACAAAGACCTTTTAAAGAACTCAATAATAAGAAAACAAATAACCCAAATACAAAATGAGCCAAAGACCTTAGCAGATACCAAAAAAACATTTTTGGGTGGCAAATAAGCATACACAAATTTTTCCACATAATATGTGTTTAGGGAAATAAAAATTAAAACAATGACATACCACTGTACATTTTAGTAGAATGGCAAAAATTCAGAACACTGACAATACCAAAACAGGGAAGCAATTAAAATGTCCTCCAGTAGGTGAATGGATAAAGAAAATAACACATCCAGACAATGGAATATTAATAAGAACTAAAAAGAAATGAACTATCAAGTCATGAAAATACATGAAGGAAACTTCAATTTATATTACTAAGTGAAGGAAATCAAGATGACAATTCTATATACTGTATTTTAGCTATACAACTTTTTACACTAGGGAAACATGGAGACAGTAAAAAGATCAGTGGTTTCCTGAAGTTATGGGTGAGATAATAAATAAATAATAATAGCAACAACAACAACAACAACAACAATAATAATAATAATAATAATAATAGGTGGAGCACTGAGGCTTGTTATACAGTAGAGAAAATACTCTATGATTATATAATGGTGGATATATATCCTTACACATAGTCCAAATCCACAGAATATACAAACCTAGAATAAATCCTAGGGTAAACTATGGACTTGAGTCAGTGCAGGTTCCTGGTAAAAAATGTACCATTATGGTGAATGATGTTAATAATGTCTATGCAGGTATGGAGACAGGAAGTATATGGGACATCACTATACGTCCCTCTGAATTTTGTTGTAAGTCTACAATTGGTCTTAAAAAATAAAGGCTTATTTAGAAAAATAGTGAAAAAATGAGACTAAAGAAAATCAAAATATAATGGGCAAGGTTTAAAATATAGGAGAGAAAAATCAAGAGTACAGAAGATACCTATACATTGTAGGTGGGGATACAAACTGGTACAATTTTTCAAAAAAGAAATTATCAATAAGAATCAGAAATATGTTCTTAACCGATGTAGAAATCATGAAATTTATATTACACTCTACTAAGTAAATTTTATATAAGTTATAGGATTCTCTCATAAATATATAATCAGATATAATAAAAGAAATATATATATATATAAACATATATGTATACTCATTTTGCAAATGTTGATAAATTGGTAACAATTTAAGAGTGTCATAATTAAATAAGTATATATGTAGTATATAAATATATATGGTGTAATAAGTATATATCAGAAGAAAGAAAAGATGGTGGTGCAGTAGAAGGTCTCTAGCCTCCCCTTGTCCTATGAATACAGCTAGATAACTACCAAAATTATCCTAAATACCCCCAAAGTCTATGTGAAGACTTTCAGAACAAACTCCACAACTAAAGGTGGAGAAGAGGCCACATAGAAGAAGATAGGAAGTGCAGAGATGTGGTTTGAGAGAGAAATCGATCATGGCCACTGTGGTGGGAAAGGACTCATGGTCACAGAGACCTGCAGGAAACATACTAGCACACAGCGGATCACACAGGGAAGACATTCCCCATAGAAATTGGGTCGTAAAGCAAGAGTGGCTGAATTTCATGAGTTCTTGCAACCAGTGGGGCTTAAAGCCTGGAATTCTAAAGGTTGCTGAGTGTGGCTCAGGAAGAGTCCAAAGGCATTGTGACTACTCTAAGAGAGAAGGTAGTGCAAACATGCCACAGACATATAGTGTGGAAACAACAATATGAAAAGCATCTGAGGTAAAAAGTGGGAGGTTATTTTCTCATCTTGGAGCATGTCCTGGAGAGGCAGCATTCATGGAGAGACACCTCTAGGAACATAGAAACTGGCAGGTGCCATTTCCCCTCCCCTGCCCCTCAGTGTAAACACAGGACCATCTGTGGGAAACAGTGCAGCACTGACACTCATTACCTAATTTGCTTACAGCAAGCCCTGTCCCCTCTTCCCAGTCACACTTGCCTCAGTCCCAGTGCAGTGCACACCCTCCCACAGAAGACTGGCCCAAATCCCTGCTCACACCACATCTCCAATCCAAGAGTTTAGTAGTAAGTTGCAGCGCCAATGGCAAGAAGCCTCATTTCACAAGCAGACCAGTGCACACCTAGTTAAAACTCACCACATTCATGGGGCACCTGGTGGTTCAGTTGGTTAAGCGTCCAACTTTGGCTCAGGTCATGATCTCATGGTTCGTGAGTTTGAGCCCCATGTTGGGCTCTGTGCTGACAGCACAGAGCCTGGAACCTGCTTTGAATTCTGTATCTCCAGCTTTCTCTGCCCCTCTCCTGCTTGTGCGCTCTCTCTCTCTCTCTCTCTCTCTCTCTCTCTCAAAAATAAGTAAACATTTTTAAAAAAAATTTAAAAACTCACCACATTCAGGCCAGGGACCAAACACTGCCCACAACTGGCAAAGAGAGTCTCAGCATACAAGTAACCTGAAAGAAAAAATGGCCAGGACCTCAATAGCAGAACAGCAGCAGGCCCTAGGGAAGAGGGACACTACACTGTAGGACTTCTGTTTCATAAGGCCATTACCCTCATGAGCAGGAGAAATAGCTGACTTTCCTAACACACAGAAGCAGGCATAGAGACTTAGAAAAAATTAAAGACAAAGGAATTTTTCCCAAATAAAAGAATAGGACAAGGACAATGCCAGATATCTAAAGGAAACAAATATAAGTAAAATTCCTAACAGAGAATTTAAAGTAATGATCATAAAGATACTTGCTGGACTTGAAAAAAGAGTGAAAGACATGAGTGGGACAAATAACACAAAGATGAGGTATAAAATAGCATAGAAAAGGGCTCAATAAACAAACTAAGAAATACACTAAGTGAAATGATCAGTAGGCTGGAAGAAGCAGAATGAATTAATGACCTGGAAGACAGAGTAATGAAAAGATGGGGCACCTGGATAGCTCAGTTGGTTAAGTGTCCGACTTTGGCTCAGGTCATGATCTCACAGTTCTTGAGTTTGAGACCTAATCAGACTCTGTGCTGACAGCTCAGAGCCTGGAGCCTGCTTGAATTCTGTGTGTGTGTGTGTGTGTGTCTCTCTCTCTCTGCCCCTTCCCTGCTCATGCTCTCTCTCTCTCAAAAATAAACAAACATTTAAAAAAATTTAAAAGACACAGTGATGGAAAGAAATAAAGCTAAACAAAAGAAAGAAAAAAGAACTATAAAAAAGGATTAGACTTAGAGAACTCAGTAACTTCATCAAACATGATAACATATATAATACAAGAGTTCCAAAAGAAAAAAAAGAGGAAAAGGAAAGAAAATTTACTTGAAGAAAAAAATTGCAGCACTTCCCAAATCTAGAGAAGGAAACAAATATCCAGACAACTGCAAACAAAATGAACAAAAGCAGAGCCACACCTAGACATACAGTAATTAAAATGGCAAAATATAACAATAAAGGAAAAATTTTTAAAGCAAAACCACAAAAGAAGACAGATACATAAAAGGGAAACCCCTTAAGGTTATCAGGGTACTTTTTAGCAGAAACTTTCGAAGCCAGAAAAGATGGGCATAACATATTCAAAGTGCTAAATGGGAAAAAAAACTGCAGCCAAGAATAATCTATCCAGCAAGACTATCATTCAGAATAGAAGGAGAAATAAAGAGTGTCCCAGACAAAGAAAAACTAAAGGAGTTCATGACCAATAAACTAGCTCTGCAAGAAATACTAAAGGGCAATCTGTGTGCTAAGGAGAGACCAAAAGTGACAGTATGAAGGCAGAAAATGCAAAAACAGTAACAATGAGTAATTTTGGGAAAGTGTAAATCAAGTAACCCACAAAATAGAAGGACGTAAAATATGACACCATATATGTAATATGTGGGGAGGAGAGGAGTAAATAATGGATTCAAACTGATGAACAACAATTTAACATAGACTGCCATATACAGAAGATGGTATATACAAACTTAATGGTAGCCACAAATAAAAAAACACTAATAAATATGCAAACAATAAAGAGAAAGAAATCCAAATATATCAATAAAAAAACCCAGAAAAACATGAAAGAGTGAAAGACAAGAAAGGAGCAGCAAAAATCTTGAGAAACAACTACAAAAGAGGTAATAAAATGGCAACATCTATCTATAATTACTTTGAATGTAAATGCACTAAACATTATAATCAAAAGACATAGTGAAAGAATGAATAAAAAACAAGACCCATCTATATGCTGCCTACAAGAGACTCATTTTACATCTAAAGACACCTGCAGATTGAAAGTGAGGGAATGGTTAAGCATTTATCATGTAAATGGATGTCAAAAGAAAGCCAGAGTAGCAATACTTATATTGGACAAAATAGACCTTAAAACAAAGACTGTAACAAGAGACAAAGAGGGATAGTATATAATAAAGGACAATCCAACAAGAAGATATAACCATAGCAAATATTTATGCACCCAACATGGTAGTACCCAAATACATAAAAGAGTTAATAACAAACATAAAGGAACTGATCAATAATAATACAATAATAGTAGGGGACTTCAACACCTTGCTTACATCAAGAGACAGACCATCCAAACAGAAAAACAATAAGGACACAACGGCTTTGAATGACACACTGGACCAGATGGAGTTAACAGTTATATTCAGAACATTCTATCCTAAAACAGCAGAATATACATTCTTTTCAAGTGCACATGGGACATTCTGCCGAATAGATGACATATTAGACCTTAAAACGAGCCTCAACAATTTCAAAAATATTGAGACCATATACCATGCATCTTTTCTGACCACAACACTATGAAAGTAGAAGTCAACCACCAGAAAAAGTCTGGAAACATCATAAATGCATACAGGTTAAATAGCATGCTACTAAACAATGAATGGGTCATTTAGGAAATAAAATAAGAAATAAAAAAGTTCATGGAATATAGTGAAAATGAAAACGCAATGGTCCAAAACCTTTGGGATGCAGAGAAAGCAGTTCTAGGAGGGAAGTTTACACCAATTCAGGCCTACATCAAGAAGCAAGAAAAATCTCAAATAAGCAAACTAACTCTACACCTAAAGGAGCTAGAAAAATAACAACAAAACCTAAAATCAGCCGAGAAAGGAAATAATAAAGATTGGAGAAGAAAAAAAATGATATCAAAACTAAAAAAGACAGATCAATAAAACCAGATTATCAATGGAATAGATAGCCTCTAGACAAACTTATGAAGTAAAAAAGAGAAATGACTGAAATAAAATTACAAATAACAAAAATAACAACCACCATCACAGAAATACAAACAATTATAAAAGAATACTGTGAAAAACTATATGCCAACAAATTGGACAGCCTAGAAGAAATAGAAAAATTCCTCAAAACATAACCAATGAAACTGAAACAGGAAGAAATAGAAAATGTGAAGAAACTGATTACCACCAAAGAAATTGAATCAGTAATTTAAAAACTCCCAACAAAGAAAAGTCTAGGGCCAGATGGCTTTATAGATGATTTCTACCAAACATTTAAGAAAGAGCTAATGCCTATTCTTCTCAAACTATTCCAAAAAGATAGAAAAGGAAAACCTCCAATTCATTCCATGAGGACAACATTATACAGACTTCAAAAACAGATAAAGACAGCACCAAAAAAGAAAACTACAGGCCAATATCTCTAATGAATATGCATCCAAAAATTCTTAAAATATTAGCAAACTGAATCCAACAATGCATTCACCAAAAGAATCATTCACCATGATCAAGTCGACTTATTCCTGGATTGCAAGTGCAGTTCAATATTCACAAATCAATTAATGTGATATTTCTCTCACATCAGTAAGAGAAAGGATAAAACCATATGATAATTTCAATAGGTGCAGAAAAAGCATTAGACAAGGTACAACATTAATTCATAATTAAAATCCTCAACAAAGTAGGTTTATAGGTAACATATCTCAATGTAATAAAGTCCATTTATGAAAATACACAGCTAGCATCATTCTCAATGGGGAAAAACTGAGACCTCTTCCCCTAAGGTCAGGAATAAGACAAGGATGCCACTCTCACCACTTTTATTCAAACTAGTACTGGAAGTCGTAGCCACAGGAGGCAGACAAGAAGTAATAAAAGGCATCCAGGTCAGTAAAGAAGAAGCAAAACTTTCAATATTTGCAGACGACATGATATGATATGTGGAAAACCCTAAAGACTCCACCCAGAAACTACTAGAATGTATAAATGAATTCAGTAAAGTCACAGAATACAAAATCAATATACAGAAATATGTTGCATTCCTATATACTAATAATGAAGCAGAAGAAAAATAAATTAAGAAAACAATTCCATTTATAATTGCGTCAAAAATAATAAAGGAATAAATCTAATCAAAGAGGTAGAAGACCTGTCCTCCGAAAACTTAAATGCTGATGAAAGAAATTAAAAGTAACACAAAGAAATGGAAAGATATTCCTTTCTCATGGAATGGAAGAACAAATATTAAAATGTCTATAGTATCCAAAGCAATATGTATATCCAATGCAACCCCTATCAAAACACAAGCAGCAGTTTTCACAGACCTAGAACAAATAATCCTAAAATTTGTATGGAAACACCAAGGATCCTGAATAGCCATAGAGCTCCTGTAAAAGAAGAACAAAACTGGAGGTATCACAATCCCAGATTTCAAGATACACTACACAACTGTAGTAATGAAAACAGCATGGTGCTGACACAAAAATAGACACCTACACAATGGAACAGAATAAAGAGCACAGAAATAAAACATGGTTATATGGTCAATTAATATTCTAAGAAGGAGGCACAAATATGCAATGGGAAAAAGACCATCTCTTTGACAAATGGTGTTTGGAAAACTGGACAGCTACATGGAAAAGAAGCATACTGGACGATTTTATTACCGCATTCACAAAATAAACTCAAAATGGGTTAAAGACCTAAATGTGATACCTGAAACCATAAAAGCCCTAGAAGAAAGCACAGGCAGTAATTTCTGACATTAACCATAGCAACCCTTTTTAGACATGTCTTCTGAGGCAAGGAATACAAAAAGTAAAAATAAACTATTGGGACTACATCATAATAAAAAGCTTCTGTGTAGCTAAGGGAAGAATCAACAAAACTAAAAGGCAACCTACTGAATGCGAGAAGATTTTTGCAAATAATATATCTGATAAAGGACAAGCATCCAAAAAATATAAAGAAGTTATGTAATTTATATAATCCCAAAACAAATAATCCAGTTTTAAAAAAAAAGGCAAAAGACATGAACAGACTGCTCTAAAGAAAACCTACAGATGGCCAACAGATACATGAAAGTATGCTCAATGTCACAAACCATGAGGGTAATGCAAATCAAAACTGCAATGAGATATCACTTCATACCTGTTAGAATGACTAAAATCAAAAGCACAGTAAACAAGTTTTGGCAAGTATGTGGATTAAAGGAATACTCGTGAATTGTTGGTGGTAATGGAAACTGGTGCAGCAACTGTGGAAAACAGTATTGAGGTTCCTCAGAAAATAATAAATAGAATTAACATATGATCCAATAATTCCACTATGGGGTATTCACCCAAAGAATATGGAAATACTAATTTGAAGGTATATGCACCCCTGTGTTTACTGCAGCATTGTTTACAATAATATGAAAGCAGCCCAAGCATCCATCAATAAATGGATAAAGAAATATATACATATCACTGAGCCATAATAAAACTGAAATCTTGCCATTTACAACAACATAAATGGATCTGGAGAATTTAATGCTAAGTGAAATAACTCAGTCAGTGAAAGACAAATACCATATGATTTCACTCATATGTGGAATTTAAGAAACATAACACAGGAATGAAGAAAAAAGAGACAAACCAAAAAAAACAGGCTCAAGTATAAAAGAACAAATTAATGGTTACCAGAGGGGAGGTGGGGGGGGTGAAATTGGTGAAGGGGATTAAGATTACACTTGTCTTGAGCACTGAGTAATGCACAGAATTGCTGAATCACTGTATTATGTATCTGGAACTAACATACCACTGTACCTTAATTCTACTGGAATCAAAATATTTTAAAAATCAATATACAAAAAAATCTATGCAAAAAATATACAAAGAAATCTGGAAGTTTGGTATAATTTTAAAAACATAAATAAAAAGTAGAATATAAAATTCTAGAGGGCTATTTCTATAATTTTGTAAAAGGGAAATATTTAGAATAATTATAACCATGCAGATAATTTACAAATGCAAATATGACTGGAAAGCAACATATCAGAATTATTACACTGAATCAACCTGGGAGTAGTAAGTGAATAAAATGTGCATTTGATTTTGAAAGGATTACTTTGGATGTAGCATGGATAGAGCTTAAAAAGATATAACCACACACAGAAATAGAATAGTTAAGAGGCTATTACACAAATATTGGAGGTTTCTAGGAACAGTATGCTGGTCGTGATAATGGAGAAAAGTGGAAAGATCCTCAAAATATTTGAAAGTTAAATCAGTGGGATTTTAAGTGGGGGTGAGTGAGTTCAGGCTGTCAATTTCAACTCATAAGCATTTTTCTCCCTTGAATAACAAGAACATTGGAGCCAGTAGTGATTGCTTCCCCCCGCGCCACCCACCTTTTTTAACCCATGTGTCTTACTTAAGCACTCAGCATTGGTCAAAATGTTTGCCACGTTGTCCATGGTAGGACTTGAGGACAGCACCTCTTCAATATCTGCTTTTCTTCTCCATCAGTCTGACTGGCTTTTCTCTTGCTGAACTTATAAATATTGCAGTTTTTATTATCATAATGCTAAGCCTCCCTCTTTTTATGCAATACACTCTAATCAACAGCTTTAAAAGTTTTTGACTGTGGTTCAATGTAAAAACTAAATTTTGCATTGTGACTTAGCATACATGTATGATTTATATTCAATTGAAACAAAAGTATTTTTGAAATGTTTACCTGAACTACGTGCAATGCTGATATTTTGCATTTTGTACTATTTTATTTCATTGTTTTCAAATGAAGTTTTGATTCCTCTAAATTTATTCATGGACCACAAAGAGGTCTTTGCCCATGATTCCATACCACTATTTGACATGTGCTTATTCACAACAATGACTTCAGTTTTATCTATTAGCTGATTAAACACATATGAATCTATTGTAAAAATCTTTTTTCAAAATACAAAATCATAAATCCTTTTTTTAAATTCCCTGGAACATTTTTAATTATCCTAAAACATACATTTCAAACGCAAAGTGACTGAAATTGAGCCTATGAAATTTCCCTTCAGATCTACTCCACCTCCAGAAATTCTTATCTGTGAAAATGCAGTAACATATACACATTGTGCAAGCCAGGAACTGAGGTACATTCTTATTGCATCTCTCTCACTCTTCTCTATATTCAACCAATTTCCAGTCCCTGTCTATTCTATTTAATATTTCTGAAGTCATGTTCAAGAAGGATATCCACTGAAGATAACTTTAGCCCTATAAATTTTCTCTGAATTACTGCTATGATATTTTGTCTTCTTGATTAGACCAGAGCAATCTTTTTACCATACCATATCTAGACGCATTTTTTGAAACGTAAAATATTATTGGTGTTTTCCCATTTTTATAAATCTTAAATAGTTCCATATTCCTAGTAGAATTTCATTAAAATGGGGATAATACCCTTTGTGATCCTATATATATATATTTGTCTTTCCTGACACTTACACTTTGCCTTAAATTATTCTTCCATCCATGGCAGAATTCTAAAGATGTTAATGTCTCACTTAAAATGCTATGTCTTCCAATCCTCAAATACTGATCCTTTAGATTTAGGGTAAAAGCAACTGGTTTTAAAAGACTTTCCCATTCCCTGTAGAGTGGGTGAGAGATAATTCTAAAAGTTGCCATCTTGCACTTAGTTCTAACATAAAATTAATTATATAGAAAATTAATTGCTTGTTTAATCATCTCTTACTTAATACATAGGCCCATTGAAGTAAGGGATATTTCTTGTTCATCACTGAAACTTCAGTACATGGCAATGAATTGCTGGCACAAAAAGAAGAAAACAATCTTTAAAAGTTTGATGATTGAGGGGTGCCTGGGTGGCTCAGTTGGTTGGGTGTCCGACTTGAGCTCAGGTCATGATCTCACAGAACATAGAGTTTGAGCCCCACCTCAGGCTCCGTGCTGACAGCTCAGAGCCTGGAGCCTGCTTCGGATTCTGTGTCTCCTTCTCTTTCTGCCCCACCCGCCCGGCCATACTCTGTCTCTCTGAAAAATAAATAAACATTTAAAAAAAATTTAAGGTTTGATGATTGAATGAATTAACACATATTCAAATTTAAGATACAGATGGAATCAGTGCCTACTTTTTTTCCCTACTTTTCATTAAAATACTCATGATGGAGTGATTCAGTATGGCGTCTAATTGAAATATCATTTAGATACCCACTTACACAATCAAAGGATGCAAAAACAGGAAATATATGTACATTAAGTATGTATATAGAGAGGTATATAGCTATACTCACACATATAATAAAATTGATCAGTTCATATAAGATACAGTGCAAATGAGATTGCATTTTAAAAAATAATAAGAACACCAGGGGTCAGCTCACAAAAGATTATGTACATGAAAATAAAGATAGAATTTACTATAATCATAGAACATTACCCCATCTGAGAGGGACATATTGGAGGGTGGGTCAAGCATCCATATTAAAGACATCATGTTCTTTCTTAATTTTGGTTATTGTGGTTTTCAGTTATAGAATTTCTATTTGGTTCTTATTATACTCTAATTATCTGCTGAAAATCTCAATGTTGCTTGTATTTCATTGTGCATATTAAGCACAATTATTTTAATGTCTTTCTGAAAACTTCATTATCTGGATCCCCTGTGGTTCTGTTTCAATTATCTATTGTTTGCTATGGTTTAGAATCACATTGCCTTATCTCTTGATGTGTCTGGTTAGTTTTGATTGAGTGGTGGCTATTGTACATAAAAATTGCAGAAATAATTTCAGGCCTTGGATAATGTTATTTTCTTTCACAGAGAACTTGCTTTGCATTTGCCAGGTGCCTGGGGAGAATCAATCTGAGGAAAATACAATCCTATTCAGGGATTCAGATGATCTTAAATTGAGCTATAGTCTCTGTTAGATTATTTTTACTTCTGATTTATCCTTACTCGTAGGGTGCAACTTCTGTCTCCACTCACAGAAAGTATGTTCATTCACATATATTACTTGACAGGTCTTAAACTTTAATAACATCTGACCACTAGTAATTTGGGATTGTCAGAACTGTTCCCCAAATTTTCAGATTGTCAGTACACTCCCTTTCAAAATGGACAAACGTCTCCAGAGTAAAAGACCCAAATGATGTGTTCATGTCCCTGGGTCTCTAACATCTCCTAGATTTTGATCCAGTATTTCTTCACTATCTTGGTATCTTCCCGTACTTTCATGCAGCTATGGCCATAGTCTAAGTCTTGGTTTAGATCTATATTTATGCCACTTTGTCACTTGCTCTGAGAAAATGAGCAGTCTACTTATTATAGTTAACCAATACTTGGAATACAGTTACCTATACAAGGTATTGTATATACCAATTGTATATACCAATACAAGGTATTACAGTTAACCAATACAAGGAACAGTAATCCTTGATCTAAACTTAAGTAAAAATTTCCTATGGACATCCTCTAAGAATTGAGTTGACTCTACTTTCCTATAGAGCATCTTTACATTTGCTTTTACCAGATGCTTCTTGACTTGGGATATATTTTCGTCTTAACTTCTCAGCTTGGGGCTTTCTGTCTCACTCAGATAAATTTGCAATCTAAACATATTTAAGATTTACGCTCTTGGTTACAAATCCATAGGTAAAATATTTTTTTCTGACCTAGAGTCTAAACAGAAATATAGAAAAGTCTTACTTCTCTACCAGTGGTAAATTCCTACTGTTTTAAGGTTTTGGTTCCCTTCCATTACCTTCTATACAACCAAACAAGGTCTTGTTTTGTCTCTCAAAGATGTTATAAACCAAACTCCTTAGATATCAAACTGAAAACCCTCTGGAATGGCCTTAGGATCACTTTAGGTATTCAACCACTCATACTTTGATTTCACCTATTATTATTATTTGTTTTTAGACTCAGAGTTTTGTTTAGTTTCTGGGATGCTCAAGTGGTCACTTAAAAATACATGAGATAAATTTTATTCAGAGTCTATCTATATTTTGTAACAGCAGCCTTTTCATATTAATTTGTCTGATTCATTGTTAGAACTAGAAGTCTATTAAAAATGTTTATGTATAATACCAGGTTTAGTATAAAATAGAAGTCAACTGTTAATATGAATAGCCACAAAGAACCACAAGTTAAAAAAATCAAAATAGCACTGAAATATCAGAACATAAGACAACAGTCTTTCAATGAGAAATCATATTGAAAAGTTAATATTGATCAATGGATGCTATGACTGATCAACAATATTAACAGGGTCAAACATGAAACCTGTTATAATAGATTGACCCCAACTCTCTTAAGATTCACCACTATAAAATCTTAGAGTTTATCAATTCAGAAACTTCATATTCATTCTTTTGTGGAAATTTCTGAGAGGAGTCCATTATTCTGCCCCCTAATCCCACACTGTTGCTGCTACTTCTCACACTATCCAATTATCATAGGTACATTTATCCCTCCATCCATTTAGAGGGACATCTCCAGGGTTTTTACTAACCCATCACTAAGTAAGCCTATCAGACAAGTTCTCTTTTTCTTTAGTTTCTCAGAATAAAAAGGTGGTATTACAAGTGAAGTCTGAGAGTGTCCTTGACACTGTCTACTTAAATTGTGGTGTTTTAATGCATTCCTCCTGATCAGAGAAGGACCAATTGCATTTTATTATACAGGAATACATTTTTCTCCACAGAGATAACCAGTCAATGGGAGCAGGAAAAAGTTTCTTCTTAGCCACTAAAATTTTTTTATGCAAATGCTGTAAGGTCATGAGAATTTGTTGTTGTTTGTGTATATACATCTAGGCAGTACAGTTGTAAACTACAAAGAAGGACTCTGCCCATGCCCATCTAAGCATTAACATGAATGCAAAATAATTCATATCTCTCTGTTAGTAAACATCAATCTTATATAGAACCACTCTAATTTAAGATGAATAAATCATTACCAATAACAGAGAAAAGGAGAGAACATTCTGTAATGTAATAATAAAAAGGGAGAATTTCTTTAAAGATTGACAGACAAATTATACATTTTTAAGTTTTTTTCTAGGAAGCTAAATATTTGGAATGCATCTACTTTGTACAGCTATAATACAAATACAAGATGTAGCTGCTGTGAAACATGAGATTAAAGATTAGATTAAAAGACAATGGACTGAGTGACTCAGGGTACAGAAGTAAAGAAGGATTCCAATAAAGACATAAAACAAAATAAAAACTATCTAAAATATTAGAATAAAATTCCCCAGTAAGAGTCCCTAGAAAGGAGATTCAACATTGCAGAGAAATGAGTGACAAAAGCTTCCTCAGAATCCAGAGAAAATGAAATATAGATGAAAGTAAAATAGATGATAAATAAGAAGGGCTGAGAATGGAGACCCAACCCATAATTTATAGGTACTGCTGGGGAAGATAGGCAAACAAACAGAAGTAATGAGCATGAGTATAATCACTAAACACACACACACACACACGCACACGCACACACACTGTTCCTGTGAAAGAAAATCTGTCTGCAGATCTTTTTGCTCTTAATATTATGAGAGAGAAACAAATTTAACCCATGATTAAATTATAGGTTTACATAAAAATAGAGATGTCTTAGGAGTGACTAATTGGATTAAGATTCCAACTCTTGATTTTGGCTCAGGTCATAATCTCATGGTTTTTGAGATCAAGACCCACACCAGGCTCTAAGCTGACAGAAGGAAGCCTGCTTGGTATTCTCTCCCTCTCTCTCTGCCCCTCACCCCACACTCTCTCAAAATAAATATATAAGCTTTAAATAAAATAAATAGAAATGCCATTAGTATATTTTTAAATAGAAAAAAAGATCTCTTTATCATGGAAAATATGCATACTTAATTCATTGATAAAGAAAATTAAAATAGAATTTCAAACCTTAGCTAACATGTATATTATATGTCTCATTGTTTTCTAAGCACTTTGTAGTTATCAATTCTTATTAAGGTTACATACAAAGCTGACCCTTGAACAACATGGGTTTGAACTCCATGAGTCTATTTAAATGAGTATTTATTTTTTATTCAAATTCAGTATACTTAATATACAGTGTTATATTAGTTTCAGGTGTGCAATATAGTGATTCAACAATTCTATGCCTTACTCAGTGCTCATCATGATAAATGTACTCTTAATTTATCTATTAAGATACCTATGTCACCCATTCCCCCCACCCACCTTTCCTCTGGTAACCACCAGTTTGTTCTTAAGAGTCTGTTTTTTGGTTTGGGTCTTTTTTTTTGTTGTTTCTTTGTTTTATTTCTTAATATCCACATATGAGTTAAATCATATGTTATCTGTCTTTCTTGGACTAATTTTACTTAGCACTTAGCATTATACTCTCTACATCTATCCATGCTGCTGTACATGGTAAGATTTATTCCTTTTTTATGGCTCAGTAATATTCCATTGTATATAAATATCACTTCTTATCTATTTATGCATCAGTAGATACTGGGGCTGCTTCCATAATTTGGCTACTGTAAATAATGCTACAGTAAACAAAGTGGTACATATATCCTTTTGAACTAGCATTTTGTATTCTTTACGTAAATAGTCAGTGATTGAATACTGGATCATATAGTAATTCTATTTTTAATTTTTTGAGGAATGTCCATACTATTTTTCACAGAGGCTGCACCAGTTTCCATTGCCACCAATAGTGCACAAGGGTTCTTTTTAATTCATATCCTCACCACACTTGTTTCTTTCATTTTTTTATTTTAGCCATTCTGATAGGTAGGAGGTGATATCTCATTGTGGTTTTGATTGTGTTTCCCTAATCATGAGTGATACTGAGCAACTTTTGATGTGTCTATTGGCTATCTGTATGTCTTTTTTAGAGAAATGTCTGTTTGTTCATGCCTTCTGCCATTTTTAACTTGGATTATTTGATTTTTGTGGTATTGTAGAAGTTCTTGATATATTTTGGATGCTAACACTTTATTGGATATGTCACTTGCAAATATGTTCTCTCATTCAGTGGCTGTCTTTTAGTTTTATGATTCTTTCCTTTGCTATGCAGAAGTATTTTTTGTTATGATGTTGTCCCAATAGTTTATTTTTGCTTTTGTTTCCTTTGCCTCAGAATACATATCTAACAACAGGTTGCTATGGTCAATGTCAGAGAAATTACTGCCTGTGTTTTCTTCTAGGATTTTTATGTTTCAGGTCTCACATTTAGGTCTTTAATCCACTTTGACTTTATTTTTGTGAATGGTGTCGTAAAGTTGTCCAGTATGCTTCTTTTGCATGTAGCTGTCCAGATTTCCAAACACCACTTGTTGAAGAGATGGTCTTTTTCCCATTGCATATTCTTGCCTCTTTTGTTAAAGATTAAAATTGACCATACAATCATGGGTTTATTTTTGGGCTTTCTATCCTGTTCCATTAATCTGTGTGTGTATTTTGTACCAGCACCATGTTGTTTTCATTACTACAGCTTTGTAGTATTTGTTGAAATAGGGGATTGTGATACCTCCAGTTTTGTTCTTTTTCAAGATTGCTTTGGCTATTTGGGGTCTCTTGTGTTTCCATACAAATTTTAGGATTATTTTAGGATAATTTTAGGATTATTTTAGATCTGTGAAAAATGCTGTTGGCATTTTGATAGGGATTGCATTAAATCTGTATATTACTTTGGGTAGGTGGACATTTTAACAATATTTGTTTTTCCAATCCATGAGCATGGAGTATCTTTCTATTTGTTTGTGTCATCTTCGATTTCTGTCATCAATGTTTTATAGTTTTCAGAATACAGGTCTTTAACCTGCTTGGTTAAGATTATTCTTGGAGCGCCTGGGTGGCTCAGTTGGTTGAGCCTCCGACTTCAGCTCGGGTCATGATCTCACAGTCTGTGAGTTTGAGCACCGCGTCGGGCTCTGTGCTGACAGCTCAGAGCCTGGGGCCTGTTTCAGATTCTGTGTCTCCCTCTCTCTCTGACCCTCCCCCGTTCATGCTCTGTCTCTCTCTGTCTCAAAAATAAATAAAACGTTAAAAAAAATTTTAAAAAAAGATTATTCTTGGGTATTTTATTATTTTTGGTGAAATTATAAGTGGGATTTCTTTCTTAATTTCTCCTTCTGCTTCTTCATTATTAGTGTGTAGAAATTCAATGGAGTTCTCTATTGATTTTGTATCCTGAAACCTTACTGAATCCATTAATCAGTTCTACTAGTTTCTTGGTGGAATACTATCTTTATGGTTTTCTATATACACTATATATCATTTGAGAATAGTTAAAATTTTACTTCTTCCTTACCAATGCTTTTTATTGTTTTTTTTTTCTTGTCAGATTGCCATGGCTATGACTTCCATTACCCTGTTGAACAAAAACGGTGAGAGTGGATATTCCTGTCTGCTCTTGATCTTGGAGGAAAAGCTCTCAATTTTTCCCCATTGAGAATAATGTTAGCTGTGGGTTTTTCACATATGGTCTTTATCACATTGAGATATGTTCCTTGTAAATCTACTTTGTTGACAGTTTTTATTATGAATGAATGTTGTACTTTGTCAAATGCTTTTTCTGCATCTACTGAAATAATCACATAGTTTTTATCTTTCTCTTGTTGATGTGATATATCACATTGATAGATTTTTCAGTATTGAACCACTTGTGCATCCCAGTGAATTTTTTTAAGGGAGAGAGCATGAGCAGGGGAGAGATGCAGAGAGAGAGAGAGAGAGAGAATGAATCTCAAGCAGGGTCCATGGTTGGCGCAGAACCCAGTGCTGGGCTTAATCCAACGGTTCTGGGAGCTGAAATTAAAAGTCCCATGGGCAATGAACTGAGCCACTCAGGTATCCCATGGTGAATAGTTTTTTTAAGATAACCTCAGATTTGGTTTGCTACTATTTTGTTAAGGATTTTTGCATCTAAATTTAGGGATAGTGGCCTGTAGTTCTCTTGTTTGTAGTGTCTTTTTCTGGTTTTGGAATCAGAGTAATGCTGGCCTGATAGAATAAATTTGGAAGCTTTCCTTCATCTTCTATTTTTTGGACTAGTTTGTGAAGAATAGGTTTTAAATGCTTATTTTTTTAAATGAAAGTATTGGAAATATTTGAAGTTTCGTAACAATGTAAAAAAACCTGACAGATGTACTAATAGACTAGAAATACTGAGAAATTTAAGAAAAAGGTATGTCATGAATGTATACTGTACATAAATACTAGTCTATTTTATAATTTATTTTCCTGAAACATACACAAATCCATCACAAAAAGTTAAAATATATCAAAACTTATGCACACAAACACAAACTGTACACGGCACCACTTGCAGTCAAGAAAAATATAAACAAACACCCAGTATTAAATAACTGCATAAAATTAACTGTAGTACATAGTGTACTACTATAATAATTCCATAGCTACATCTTGTTGCTATTACAGTAAGCTCAAGTGTTGCACGTTTCTGCTTAAAACACCGTGTGATGCTAATCATTTCCATGTGAGCAGTTCATCTCCTCCACAAATTGCATGTCACAGTAAAAAGTTATCTCTCCTGGTTCTTGTGTATTTTTCATCACGTTTAGTGCAATGCCTTAAAACTTGGAAAATACCATGAGACCCATACAAAAATCATCACTAGTGATGTTGGAAGTGCTCCCACGAAATAGAGAAAAGTCATGTCACTACAAGAAAAAGCTGAATTGCTTCTTATGTACTGTAGACTGAAGTCTGTCACTGTGGTTGCCCACCATTTCAAGATAAATGAATCCAGCATAAGGACAACTGTATAAAACAAAAAGAAAATTTATGAAGCCATCTTTGGAGCTACACCAGCAGGCCTGAAAACCTTGCACTTTTTGCAAAATACATTTTTATGTCATATTTAAAAAAGCAGAGTTTATGTAAGCACAAGACTGTTATAAGAAAGACATACCTATAGATTCTAAATGATTCAAAAAAAAAATAAAGAAAGCAAGATGAAGGTAAAAGATCTAAACTGGAGAACTGAATGCCAACAAAGGATGTTTTGATAATTTTAGAAAGAGGGTTGGCTTTAAAAAAAAAGTCAAAATAACACAAGAAGCAACTTCTGCCCACCAAGAGGCAACAGATGTTAGTTCCCAGACACCATTAAGAAAATCATTGAGAAGAAAGGATATGTCTGCCTAAACAATTTTTAATGCAGATAAAAGTGCACTATTCTGGAAAGAAAATGCCACAAAGAACATTTATTAGTAAGAAAAAGCAGCAAGCACCAAGATTTAAGGCAGTAAGGGATAGGCTAACTCCACTGAAAAGTACAAATGTGATGAAGTTTATGATTAGGACTGCCCTTATCTATAAAGTTGCTAACCTCCAGTCTTGAAAGGAAAAGATAAATACCACCTGCCAGTGTTTGGTTGTACAAGGCCTGAACAATAAAAACACTTTTTCTGAGTTGTTCCATCAGTGCTTTGTCCTTGAAGTCAGGAAGTACTTTGTCATTAAGGGACTGTCTTTGGAACTTCTTTTGACATTGAGCAGTGTCCCTGGCCACCCAGAACCCCATGAGTTTAATATCAAAGGTACCAACGTGGCCTCCTTACCAACAAACACAAGGTCTCTAATTCAGTCTATAAACTAGGGAGTCATAAGGACTTTTAATCCTCATTAGACATGGTATTCTATGGAAAGGAAGATCAATGCTATGAAGAAACCCTGATGGAGAAAACATTGTGAAAGTCAGGAAAGATTATACCATCACAGATACCATCATTGTTATAGAAAAAGCCATAATAGCCATTACACCTAAAACAAGAAATTCCTACTGGAGAAAATCTGTGTCTAGATATTGTACATGATTTCACAGGATTTACAACAGAGTTAATCAGGGAAATCATGAAAGAGATTGTGTATATGTCAAAAAAAAAGTTAGGGGGTGAGGGTTTCAAGATATTGACCTTGAAGAAAGTCAAGAGCTAAAAGATACCATACCAGAGGAATTAACCGAAGACAACTTGCTGGAGTTGAGTGCTTTTGAGCCAATGCCAGATGATGGATGAAGAAGAAGACCTAGAAGTGGTGTCAGAAAACAAATTGATATTATTCAAGCAGAAGGTTCTGATTATTTAAGCCTTATGAGGTGAACCATTCTATGGGACAGACACTGAAACTAAAGCAAACAGCAGAAGAATTGGTATTGTACAGAAACATTTTAGAGAAATGAAAAAGCAAAAAAGCCAGATAGAAATTACAATTTTTTTTCAGAAAGTTACACAGAGTGTGTCTTCCTTTCCTGCCTGCCCTTCCACCTCCTTTATGACTTCAGTCTCTGTGCTCCTGCCACCCCTGAGACAGTAAAACCAACCCCTCCTTTTCTTCCTCCTCAACCTATGAGGAGGTCAATGTGAAGATGCCAAGGATGAAGACCTTTATGATGATCCACTTGCAAGTAATGAACAGTAGTTTTCCTACGGATTCGTCATGTGGAATCATGGCAGGACTTTTATGGAAGTGGGTAGCCTATCCTTATGTAGGCATACTTAATATGAAAGTATAGTATATTCATCTTCTTACCATTTTATAACTTTGCTTTCAAAGAATTACCTTATACAGTTTGTCTGTCATGTAACTAGAGAATCTGCCTATCTGACTCTCAACACAGTCGAGTGATTTGTTTAATGTAATAACGTTTCCAACACTGTATTATGAATATGACTAGTACTACCTGCCATAAAACTTTTTTAACAATTCATGTATTAGGCTAGACTACTGTGATGCAAGAATATTGATTACGCTAAGGTATAATAAAGCAATTATATTCCTGTTTCTTCATTACCAATGCATGAGTCATTATGCCTGAAAATAAATACGAATTTCTTTTTCACATTACATTTTCATTTTTGATGTCTGTTTTTAGTAATACATATAACATCTACAGTGCTTTATATCCTATAACACAATATTCATATAGGTACTGACAATGTATCTTATAACCAGATTATGTAAATTTAGTTTTGATCAATACAATACAGTATTATAAGTGTATTTTCTCTTCCTTATGACTTCTTAATATTTTATTTTCTCTAGATTGCTTTATTGTAAGAATACAGTATATAGTACATGTAACAGACATAGTATGTATCAATTGACTATGTTATTGGTAAGGCTTATCGTCAATGATAGCTATTAATAGTTAAGTTTTGGGGGAGTCAAAAGTTGTATGTGGATTTTACACTGTCCAATATGTTTGCATTCTTATTCCCTGAAGTGTTCAAGAGTCAGCTATAATTTTATTTCTCACAAGAACCCTACAAAGTGGGTGTTATTATTCCCTTATTGTACAGAAATGGATTAACTAAGTATCCATTTTCACACAGCCAGGAAGCCAGAATTGGAAGTAAGCAAAATATTTCCAGAAACTGTGTACTTAATTACTGTTGTATATCATCTAAATTTTTTAAATATGTTGAGATATATATAAAATAAATTTAATGACAAGATATTAAAACGAATATGTTTGTTTAAAGAGTAAACATAAAAAAGATTTTAGTTTCCTAATAAGCAGACCCAGATTGAGATAAATATATAGATAGATAAATATATATATAATAGATAGATAGATAGATGATATAGATATAGATATAAATGATATAGATATAGGTATAGGTATAGCTATAAAACTTCCTATTTATATTTTAGTAAGGTCTCTTATCTTCTAAAGCAAAAATATAACTCGGCATATGAAATTTATTGGCATATTAATAATGTATTCATTCTTCACAATGCTTTATCACTTGTCTTTCAAAGAATTATTTTACCATACTTAATGTCTCTCATGTAATTGGAAAATCTGCATATCAGCCTACCATCACAGGTAAGTGATTTTTAATGTGATGATGTTACATTTTTTAATGTTTATTTATTTTTGAGAGAGAGAGAGTGTGTGTTTACGGGGCAGGGGCAGAGAGAGAGGGAGACAGAGGATCTGAAGAGGGCTCTGTGCTAGGAGTGGAGAGCCCAACACAGGGCTTCAACCCATGAACTGTGAGATCATGATCTGAGTGGAAATCAAGAGTCAGACGCTGAACCAACTGAGCCACCAAGGCGCCTCCTTTTTAAGTCTACAGTTATGACTTGTTTACATCTTGGTCACAACATGGAGAGAGTTTTTTAGTGGATGGAGTCAGAACTAGAAAATGAAGTGAAAGATGGAGAGCCCTGGAGTCCCAAGGCTGCTTTTGAAACACTGTATTCTGTCATATGTGAAATCAGTTGCATCTTTGTACTTCCAAATTGATACATTTATGTAACATAGTTGGGCACCTGAGTGGCTCAGTTGGTTAAGCAACTGACTTCAGCTCAGGTCATGATCTCACAGTCGTGGGATCAAGTAGGCTCTGTGCTGACAGCTGGAGCCTGCTTGAGATTCCCTCTCTCTCCCTCTCTCTCTCCCTCTCTCTCTCTCTCAATAAATATATAAACATTAAAAAAATATTAGTAATGAGGGGTTCACAGAGAAAGAAATGACTCTGACTGGCCCACCTACAGCTACAAATACTTTTCTGAACCAATCACTATCCTGGTGTGTGGGAATCACAGAGCCACCCCTGTGGCAGCAAAGATAGACTACACAGTAAGCCCCACAAGTAAAGCAGGAAGCTTTCACAAAGGGAAGGAAAGAACAGCAAACAGAAACAGTAAAAGATGTCCACAACTGCTCATAAGTACGAAAATGGTATAAAAGTTTTTAAATAGAAATAATGAGCAAAACTCATGAAAAAATAAAGTAAAATTGGAATATTAACATGAGAAAGGAATTCAAATAAAAAGCACAAATGTAAGTAACATTTATTCCGATGAAGGTTAAATTTATAATGAAAACATAAACTGTATAGGCCTCGGTTAAATAATACAGCAAGAAATAGACTGGACTATTTAAAAAAATGGATAGAAATGCAATTAGAATGTAAAAACTAGAGGTGCCTGGGTAGCTCAGTCAGTTA
Organism: Acinonyx jubatus; assembly: GCF_027475565.1. Classification (NCBI taxonomy): domain Eukaryota; kingdom Metazoa; phylum Chordata; class Mammalia; order Carnivora; family Felidae; genus Acinonyx; species Acinonyx jubatus. The sequence continues at coordinate 88,861,112 of NC_069385.1, read as the reverse complement.
AGTATCCAATTTTGGCTCAGGTCACAATTTCAAGGTTCTTGAGTTTGAGATCCATATCCGACTCTGTGCTGACAGTATGGAGCCTGTTTGGGATTCTCTCTCTCCCTTTCTCTTTCCACCCCTCCCCCACTTGTGCACACTATCTCTCTCTCGGGGGCTCTCAAAATAAATAAATACTTAAAAAAATAAAAGAATGTAAAAACTAAAAATACAGTAGTTACTTTATGGCACATCATGTACAAACATAAAGACCAGGAGGATTGTATAAAATAAACAATAAGGAAACCTGTTAATATGTATTTTGAGCTTCTTTACCTAACATACAATATATGTTTTTAATTTTCTGTAAGACATTTTTAGAAATTGGTCATAACCTGAAACACACAAAAGCAATCTCCAAATTTCCAAAACAAATTTTACTGGCTAGAATTACACATTAATGACAAATATTTACATTTGAAAAGTTTCAAACACTTGAAAATGTAAAAATCCTCCCAAATTAATTAGTGGGCAAAATAAGATACTAAGGTTACTTCTAACTCCTGGTTTCTAGGCTTTGATGGTTTGAAAAATAGTCATATAGGTATATTAAGTGAATAAGGCACATTATTTTTAAATTAAGTGAAAGCATTGTTTATTCATGTTTAAAACTGATGGCCAAATCAGTAGATAAAAATGTTAAACAATTGTTTTAAACTTAATCTACTCTAATGAACTTAACTGTGCATTTTTAAAGCTCCAACTCATTTTATTCCATATCATGACTTCCAATATGTAAAATAACCTACTTCTTCATATTTAGCTCTTTCAAAAAAATTGATGTTCATTAAAAAGTATCATGTGTAATGAAAAGGTCAGTAAAGCTTGATTCAAAAGGATGTATTCATTAGGACTATATTCTAATTGAATTTTATGGTAACAACATAAAAATGGAAAAATTTTTATCTTACCCTATTTCTAACTTTAACACACTTAAGTTAATCTTTACTCTTAGATACTGATACTATTTTTCTCTCAGATAGCTCTAACTTCCTAAATACACTTCATTTCCCAAATGAATTTGACAAACTCTGTAACTACTAGAGGGCAGTAAAGTCTTTTATATGTCCAGGAGATTACCAGTACAATTAGTCCCTTGGGAAACCACATGGGGTAAGTGTATGATGCAACCTGCAGCTTTATTTATGCTTAGTAGTAAAATCTATTCAAGGAATCAATTTGTTTCTAATATTTGCACTTTAAACAAAACCCAATCACTTGATCCATCCAATCAATAAACACTAATTAGCAAGCCAACCATTGTAATTAGGTTACAAATTATTTAAAGTAGTGTATTCCTTTTTAAGTATCAGATATTAACTCTCTTCTTGTGACACTCTACTCAAATTGTTTTAGGACTTTCTTTGAAATGGTCATTGGAAAGTAAACAATTGCCTCATTTAAGATGACATGACAAATATTTACTATAAAATTATGTATCTAGCAAACTTTTTAACATTTAATTACTCATGGGAGAGAAATACCAAAAATAGAATTTTGGTGCTCTGAAAATATATGTAAAAATGATTTAGTTGCCTAGCAACAACGCCCCCCCCCCGAAAAAAAATAGAAGAGGAGAAACTTTGTATACTGTTTAGCTATTTTTTTTTAAATGTTATTCCTGTCGTGCAGCGTATTAGATCAGCGTGCCTTGTGAACAGGATTTTAACAGTCAGGAGATGTGACTGTGTTTAAGATTCCTTTTTCCAGTCACTAGTTCATTGTCAGCGGCAGCTACAGAGCAGCTTTATGTGCATTCAGAGACCGCCAGGAAATTAGTTCTGCATGACTGAGTCAGCACTGTAGCTCAGAGAACGGAGATCACCCATTTCCTTAAGCAATTGTTTATTCCTTGTTGTGATAACAATATTAAATATTATAATTCCTGTGAAAAAATAGTTACTCCATTATAAATCATGTACAAACCAAGTCACCCCTAAAAAAGTGACCCACACTATAGACCTAAGGTTTAAATGTAATTTGCTGGGCTTTTCTTTGCTTTTTGTTGCATTCCAAAGTGCTTGATAGCTGTTGATAGCTTATTTAGTGTCTTCAAACCTTCTAAACTACATGAGGCAATGAAGTAAAATGTCAGTGAAATAAATTCAGAGAAAATGAACATTTAGAACAAGCAGTAGCTAAAATTAAATTGATCTTTAAAATTAAGACAAATGTTTTTGTTTCTATGGTTTTCAAAGAAAAAAAAATAGCATGGCATTAAAATTTTCCTCTCTGTACTAATTAGTCAGTAGGCTATATCCCAGAGTAAGTTCACTTCTCCCACTGTGCTTTGCTACTAGCCCATTCCTGTCCACATGTACCCTGCACATTTCCAAATCACTCATTTTTGTCCACTCTGTAACAATGCAAGATAAAATATTCCTGTACTCAGTCCTGTAGATTAGATCCTGTTTCCAGATGAAACTCCAATTTATGTATCTAAAGAATGCTTTTGCATATTCTTTCAGATTGAGAAGGATTCTTTTTCCTGTTACCACACACTATACATGCAAATGAAAGCCTGCAAATAGTTTTAGGGCTTTTAAACTACATTTCTTAATCCCATATCAAAATATTATATATATATATATATATATATATATATATATATATAAAATATGTATATAAGTGTAATTATATTCTACATAATATATATACTTATAATATATATATAACCCCAAAATATTATACACTTCTGCTTGTGCACACACATGACTTTGAATTTGGATAAAATATCCTTGCTTGAACCCAAAGGTGTAGCTCATTTAGAATTTAAGGCCTAAGAGTTTTCTGGGGGGGAATTTCTAGGTATTGTAAAGCAGGATTCCTATTTTAGCTTCCTCAGTGTACACTAAATATATATTTATGTTTCTTTTAGAATTTCAACAAAATTATTAGCTGTCACTTTTCAGACCTAGGAAACTAGTCTGAAACTATAATCTAGAAAATGGCCAAGAAATTCAATTCAACAGAAACTTATTAAGCACTTACTCAATGGCTAGAACTTTGCAATGGTAAAAATACAGAAGTGCATGACACAGTTCTTATCCTGAACCTTGTTCCTTTAACAACATGAAAGATACCAATTTTCCCATCTGTCATAATTTTTTAGTTGAAAAATATAAGAACATGTCAAGCAAAACCAATTTGAAAAATTTTGTAATAGCATGAAGAATAGAACAGACTTCTGCATAACCATATTTTTCAAATTGATCCAATTCTATCTTTTTTTTATTTTTTTTTTAGTCAAGTTCTATTTTATGATGGAACAACAGGTTCCTAAATCAGGGGAATCAAGAGATGTAATATACTGATTTTGCCTAGTCATGACCCACAAGTAACGGGGAATATGGTTTACTGCAAACTGTTTGCTCTAATGTTAGAAATAAAGTACTTTAAGAAATAAATTTTAAATAATATATGAGCCCAAGGAAGAGAGAAAAATCCTGGTAAGACCAGTTGTTTAATTTGAGCTTGATAAGTGACAAAGTTGCACGAAGCTACTGGGTAGCAATCACAAGACAAGTTGCAGCCAATACCCAACTAATGAACTGGAAGAGATTAGTGAGTAATAATCAAAATCAGAAAAGGAGATATGGTTATGTAATAAAGGAGTAAAATTCAGAGCCAATAGAGTTTTGCAATTTGTGCCACTTGGTAAAGAGCTGAGTCCTAATTTTTGGTTCATGCTCTGAGAGCATCTAAAGGACGCCCCCCTGAACATATCAGAAATGAAGTTAAATTTTGAACAACTAAAGGACATCACAATTCACTTAGTGAAAAATATTGCACTTTTTCAAAAATATTAGGGCCAGGCCACAAAAGAATGCAAAAAAAAAAAAATACCTGACAAGTCAAATTACCCAAGTTTGTAATGATAGTGTTGGGATGTGCAAAAAGAAATGATACCATCAAGCTTATTCCACATTTTACCCAGAATACCTGCTTATACATATAAAGCCTGAATGTGAAGGTAGGAAGGGAATACTTCTGATATTCTTTAACTCCTAACACATGCACAGTGGTGATCTACAAATATTATCAGGGATGTCCTTAGTAGGTATGCAGGTCATGTCCTGCACGAGGACACTTGTCTGAGGTGGTGATTGTGGGCTGAAATCCGCCTTTATTCTGCTCTTGAAGGTATAGGTCCTGGCACTGGGCTAGCTCGGCCTGGAAAGAAAGGGTACCTTTTCTAGACCTATTTTGTTTCACTCTATGATCAGAGAGGATGGCAAAAGCCTGTGCTCACTCATAAAAATTTTTCTATTCACTTGTGTTTTCTTGACCCCTCCTGCCATTATGTAATAAACAGATATTAGCACATTGTACTAAGATAATTTTTTTGGTATTTATTATAAGAAGAGGCATTGGTACATAATCTGTCCTTTCATAACTTGTTCAATTTTATATTTTTTACACTGAAATTATTTAAAAAAATTTTTAAAGCAAAACCTCTGTTTAGGTAGCTCTAACATAATAATTTATACATAAAAATAATTGTTTTTTTCTAATAATAAAAAGTTGGTTCTACTTTATATCTTTAATAGATATGAAAATAAATACTTTTATTTTTACTTTGTTTTAAAGTTAATATTTTATTTGTTTAAAAAAACTAGTCAAATTGTAAGAATGAGGATTTCCATATTAGCTACAAAGTTTTATTTTCTGGAGAAGACTTGCATAAGTCTTAGAAAAGGGAAAGAAAAATATCAATTAATGCATATGCAATGTAATGCAGTGTTATTTCATATCACCAACCAGTTGATGTACTGAATAGAGGCATTATGCTAAGAACTGCTCACAATTTCAACTTTAAAATGGCTCTAAGCTCATTAGAAACTGACAATCTGTTGTCATAAGTAATCTCTGCAAGGCAACTGTGTGACAAGACTTGCAAACATATTTACTTCCAAAAACATAATCCAAATTCTAAGATTTTAGAGCTCTGCCTGACAATGTAAAGATTCTAGGGATAATAAGATGGGAATTTTATTGAAAGAAAGGTAAAGTAATGGGTCAGGGTGTCTGCAGCAAGTGGAGGTTGACTAAGAGTTGGATTATTAAAGAAATAAGAGACCATAAAAGATGGAAAAATAAAGAGAAAAGGTGTCTTCACCTACAGGAGTGGACCAAAAAAAAAGCCACTTTTTCTCACTTGAGTGCTATCTTAACTTAATTGTGTTTCATCTCTAGTCATTACTCTCCACCAACATCTGTTACAAGAAAGCTCAGCAGATAATGATGACTTACAATTCTACCCCGATCTTTTGCTATGCTTTGGTTGTTAACAAAAATACAACCCATACTTAGGGACTCACTCATGTACCTCTTGTCTCTCTAGGAGTGAGAATTGTTAATAAGATAATCCCTTGTTAGGTGTTACTCCCTGATTCCTACCACAGTCATTCTAGTCTTCTGATGACTTATTTTAGAGAATGGGATCAGGAGTTCACAAAAGATAGTGAAAGCAATGAAAATTCAGTGACCAAGCTCAAATGTGCTAACATCTCCAGGAAACTTACTATCTGTAGGAGCCTATGTTTTGGCCCAGAATCATTCCTATGGCCATTTGAGTTTATTACAATATTGCACAATGCAACAACTGCTACATAGTAACGACACATGCATTTCATTTACAGCAAAGGGAACACATAACACCTTGGGAGAACATACACAAATACAGCAAGTAGAAAATGAGCACAATATTGAAGTTATGAAAAAAGGAAGGATGTCTTCATCTCTGACTCCAAAAAAGAAAATAAGGAATATACTGATGTTACTATGCTTATTCATGAAAGAAAAAACTAAATGGACATTTGTCATTGAAGGCATGTTGGACGTGTTTGGAAGTATTGTTTGAATTTGGTCAAATAGAAATCAGTGGATTCAGTTATATAATTTGCATATCTGTAGGATTACACTTTTGGTAGATCAGCTATGTAATGGGGTGCTTCATGGATGGATATTTACTTGCTTGATTTATATTTGTAAAGATCTACTTTTATTCCAAATTAGAGATTTGGTTTTACAGATGTTTAATCGTGGAAGTCAATACAATAATATTAAACAAATGAAGTGAGACTTGCAATAGACCTTCAAGTGTATAAGATTCTTAAATTTTTTTGGTAACCATCTCCATTTTGAAAGACCATATCTCATATAGTTTGTTCATATTTTTTAGAACTAAAAATACTAACAGAATCATATATTACCCAGTTATTTTGCTGTCCTTTAGGTTCCTAGATGTTCAAAATCAAAAATTTTTCTTCCCCTAGCAGATTCTTAATACTCCATCTGGAAATTCTTGTAAGTTTTCATCCACTATCTGACTGATAATTCCTTGTTTTGTCTTTGGTAGGTGCAATAATGGACATGTGATAGACTCATAACCCTTGAAGGTAATGGTGTGAAACTGCTCCAAAACTGGCTAGAGAAATAGAGACCCCATTTCAGCTCTGATCTCTTGATGGTTGCAAATCATATACTTTCCCTATCAGAGTGAAACAGACCCGCAAAGAATATTCCTTAGTTTTTACTCTAAGGAAAATTTTGAAATATATTTAAACACTAACTTTCTAGCTAAATAAATATTTTTTGCATGCAAAACTGCTCAAATCTAAATAATGAATGATCATGAACACATCAGAATTTTTATTCGAATCATAAAACTTATAATAGCAATAGCTTACCTAACTCTCTCTTTCTCTCTCTCTCTCTCTCTCTCTCTCTCTCTAAATCTCACTAAGCACTATGCAATGTGTTTTACATATATTTCAAGGCCCTGCCAGACAAGCCAGTAAGGTTGGTGTCCCTATTGTATCTCTATTTTAGATACATATAAAATTATTATCTTGCTAAGTAGCTTGCTCAGATTCAGTCAGAGTATATGTAGGCTCCATCTTGAGGAAACCTTATTTTTTGAATTGCATAGTGACTTCATATCATATTTTTGCCTTAGTTGAAATTTAATAGAGTTTAAAGTAAGTCTGATTGTTAGCATGGACTGATTCTTAGAAAACAATAATAAATTGCTGTCATTCAATCACACAATTCTTAGATATATGAACATTTGAATCATTTTTCCTTTGTGAGAGGTTAGTTGAAGAAAACTTATATGGCAGATTGCAGTGTATGTTGTCTGCATATTCAGGGAAAATCTGATTTCTTTCTCACCCTAGCAATTATAACTTAATGTTTTATTTTCAAGTTATTATATCCAATAACTGCTACATTTCTTGTTTTCAAACAGCCACATTTCACTTTTAACTATTTGTTTTCTAAGGGCCATGCAGGAAGTTACAATATCTGTGATCTAACTACTTTTTCAGTCTCTCATGAGATGGACTGAAGGAACACATATACATCAAAAAACTGTCAACCAACAGAACATAAGAGTAGTATTTTTCTATATGCCAGAAAGATTTCAAGTGAGTGAAGATATTATAGTGGATCTCTATTTTCTTAGAGGCACTCTCATTTATCCTCATAACACTAACCTTTACAGAGTTAAAAATATGAAGGCATTGAAAAATTATTGGAATAAATGATAAAAAAGATGATTTAGAAAGCCCTTTGGAGAAACAAAATTTTATACTGTGCATAAGAAACAGAAATATGAATTGAAAAGTGGAGAGGACCGTGAATACGTCTACAGAAGAATAGGTGCATGAGACAAGATAAAAACTCTTGGAAGTGGATAAATTATTAGGAAGAGCTTTCATAGCACATCTCCACCTCCACATGAAGATCCCCCCCCCAAAAAAAAAGTGGAGAAAAAGACTCATGAGATATTGTTGGGATACCTAAGGACCCTTTGTATGAAACCTGTATTTTTCAGCTATTAATTTCAGCTATGTCAGGAGAATAGGCAACTCAAAATTTTGAATCAGAAACATTTAGGGATTAAATTATATAATAATAAATTGTTTCTATGTATAATGGTTAAACGGGCCTGTTTTTGAGTGACACAAATATGGGTTTGAATCTTGGTAACACTCTTAAATTACTTAAGCCTTCTGAACCCAGTTTTCTTATCTTAACATGGAGGCAATAACATTTACCTCATGAACGATGTTACAGATTGAATAATTAACTAGAAAATGCCAAGGGAATTATAGCACAAAAGAATAATGAAGAGCAAAGCTAGCATCCCACACCATCTTGGCTCCATGTGGCACAGCCAATCCATCCTTTTTTCAATATTTTTCTTCCTTGTGAAGTCCTATGATAAGACATCAACTGTGATTCATGCTGCCTTCTCATGAGGACTTCATGGGCAACCATTATCCATGAATATGCACAGATTGACTAAAAGTAGATAGGGGAGAGGTTTTGGAGAGAATAAGTAGGCCTGATAGACAGGTCATTTGTAGCTATTTGGCACCCAGAGATATCTACTAACATGACATGCAATGATGGCACAAGTAGGTGGCCAAAGGGAGTGAAGCAAAGGTGCCAGACAAGAGTTTTGAGATACTGCTGAGTGGAAAACTTGGTGAAAAGTTGAGGAGCTATAGTAGAAGTGAAGGCAGAACAGGAAGGATTGTCACAAGTAGTCTGAAATTTTAGAAATAAATCTAGGAATGAACATTTTATTTTTACGGTTAAATATATAGCAACACTGCAATTACAAAACTATATATAACACTACCCCCCTCCAAAAATGGATATTGTTTGTTGTGGGGATTTATTAGCAAAGACTATGGTGCTGGACAAATGTCCATCATTGCTCCCATTCCAAAAAAATGGAATATATTCATATATGAATTATTTCTACACTCAGAACAAGGTCATCCACATCTATAGTTACAGACACCAGAGCATAAAAATGACAAGTTGGGCAGAAATGAAAAAATGTATATACAGGAGAATAAAAGTTAAATTATAATTTTATTTTATTATTTTTTTAAGTGTTGGGTATTTTATTTTATTTTATTATTTTTTTATTTATTATTTTCTATTTTTTTAATATATGAAATTTATTGTCAAATTGGTTTCCATACAACACCCAGTGCTCATCCCAAAAGGTGCCCTCCTCACTACCCATCACCCACCCTCCCCTCCCTCCCACCCCCCATCAACCCTCAGTTTGTTCTCAGTTTTTAAGAGTCTCTTATGCTTTGGCTCTCTCCCACTATAACCTCTTTTTTTTTTCCTTCCCCTCCTCCATGGGTTTCTCTTAAGTTTCTCAGGATCCACATAAGAGTGAAAGCATATGGTATCTGTCTTTCTCTGTATGGCTTATTTCACTTAGCATCACATTCTCCAGTTCCATCCACGTTGCTACAAAAGGCCATATTTCATTTTTTCTCATTGCCACGTAGTACTCCATTGTGCATATAAACCACAATTTCTTTATCCATTCATCAGTTGATGGACATTTAGGCTCTTTCCATAATTTGGCTATTGTTGAGAGTGCTGCTATAAACTTTGGGGTACAAGTGCCCCTATGCATCAGCACTTCTGTAACCCTTGGGTAAATTCCTAGCAGTGCTATCGCTGGCTCATAGGGTAGATCTATTTTTAATTTTTTGAGGAACCTCCACACTGTTTTCCAGAGCGGCTGCACCAGTTTGCATTCCCACCAACAGTGCAAGAGGGTTCCCGTTTCTCCACATCCTCGCCAGCATCTATAGTCTCCTGATTTGTTCATTTTGGCCACTCTGACTGGCGTGAGGTGATATCTGAGTGTGGTTTTGTCCCTGATGAGGAGCGACGTTGAACTTCTTTTCATGTGCCTGTTGGCCATCTGGATGTCTTCTTTAGAGAAGTGTCTATTCATGTTTTCTGCCCATTTCTTCACTGGGTTATTTGTTTTTCGGGTGTGGAGTTTGGTGAGCTCTTTATAGATTTTGGATACTAGCCCTTTGTCCGATATGTCATTTGCAAATATCTTTTCCCATTCCGTTGGTTGCCTTTGGTTTTGTTGGTTGTTTCCTTTGCTGTGCAGAAGCTTTTTATCTTCGTAAAGTCCCAGTAATTCACTTTTGCTTTTAATTCCCGTGCCTTTGGGGATGTGTCGAGTAAGAGACTGCTACGGCTGAGGTCAGAGAGGTCTTTTCCTGCTTTCTCCTCTAAGGTTTTGATGGTTTCCTGTCTCACATTCAGGTCCTTTATCCATTTTGAGTTTATTTTTGTGAATGGTGTGAGAAAGTGGTCTAGTTTCAATCTTCTGCATGTTGCTGTCCAGTTCTCCCAGCACCATTTGTTAAAGAGAATGTCTTTTTTCCATTGGATGTTCTTTCCTGCTTTGTCAAAGACGAGTTGGCCATACGTTTGTGGGTCTAGTTCTGGGGTTTCTATTCTATTCCATTGGTCTCTGTGTCTGTTTTTGTGCCAATACCATGCTGTCTTGATGATGACAGCTTTGTAGTAGAGGCTAAAGTCTGGGATTGTGATGCCTCCTGCTTTGGTCTTCTTCTTCAAAATTACTTTGGCTATTCGGGGCCTTTTGTGGTTCCATATGAATTTTAGGATTGCTTGTTCTAGTTTCGAGAAGAATGCTGGTGCAATTTTGATTGGGATTGCATTGAATGTGTAGATAGCTTTGGGTAGTATTGACATTTTGACAATATTTATGCTTCCAATCCATGAGCAGGGAATGTCTTTCCATTTCTTTATATCTTCTTCATTTCCTTCATAAGCTTTCTATAGTTTTCAGCATACAGATCTTTTACATCTTTGGTTAGATTTATTCCTAGGTATTTTATGCTTCTTGGTGCAATTGTGAATGGGATCAGTTTCTTTATTTGTCTTTCTGTTGCTTCATTGTTAGTGTATAAGAATGCAACTGATTTCTGTACATTGATTTTGTATCCTGCAACTTTGCTGAATTCATGTATCAGTTCTAGTAGACTTTTGGTGGAGTCTATCGGATTTTCCATGTATAATATCATGTCATCTGCAAAAAGTGAAAGCTTGACTTCATCTTTGCCAATTTTGATGCCTTTGATTTCCTTTTGTTGTCTGATTGCTGATGCTAGAACTTCCAGCACTATGTTAAACAACAGCGGTGAGAGTGGGCATCCCTGTCGTGTTCCTGATCTCAGGGAAAAAGCTCTCAGTTTTTCCCCGTTGAGGATGATGTTAGCTGTGGGCTTTTCATAAATGGCTTTTATGATCTTTAAGTATGTTCCTTCTACCCCGACTTTCTCAAGGGTTTTTATTAAGAAAGGGTGCTGGATTTTGTCAAAGGCCTTTTCTGCATCGATTGACAGGATCATATGGTTCTTCTCTTTTTTTTTTTTGTTAATATGATGTATCACGTTGATTGATTTGCGAATGTTGAACCAGCCCTGCATCCCAGGAATGAATCCCACTTGATCATGGTGCATAATTCTTTTTATATGCCGTTGAATTCGATTTGCTAGTATCTTATTGAGAATTTTTGCATCCATATTCATCAGGGATATTGGCCTGTAGTTCTCTTTTTTTACTGGGTCTCTGTCTGGTTTAGGAATCAAAGTAATACTGGCTTCATAGAATGAGTCTGGAAGTTTTCCTTCCCTTTCTATTTCTTGGAATAGCTTGAGAAGGATAGGTATTATCTCTGCTTTAAACGTCTGGTAGAGCTCCCCTGGGAAGCCATCTGGTCCTGGACTCTTATTTGTTGGGAGATTTTTGATAACCGATTCAATTTCTTCGCTGGTTATGGGTCTGTTCAAGCTTTCTATTTCCTCCTGATTGAGTTTTGGAAAAGTGTGGGTGTTTAGGAATTTGTCCATTTCTTCCAGGTTGTCCAATTTGTTGGCATATAATTTTTCATAGTATTCCCTGATAATTGCTTGTATCTCTAAGGGATTGGTTGTAATAATTCCATTTTCATTCAGGATTTTATCTGTTTGGGTCATCTCCCTTTTCTTTTTGAGAAGCCTGGCTAGAGGTTTGTCAATTTTGTTTATTTTTTCAAAAAACCAACTCTTGGTTTCGTTGATCTGCTCTACAGTTTTATTAGATTCTATATTGTTTATTTCTGCTCTGATCTTTATTATTTCTCTTCTTCTGCTGGGTTTAGGCTGCCTTTGCTGTTCTGCTTCTAGTTCCTTTAGCTGTTAGATTTTGTATTTGGGATTTTTCTTGTTTCTTGAGATAGGCCTGGATGGCAATGCATTTTCCTCTCAGGACTGCCTTCGCTGCATCCCAAAGCGTTTGGATTGTTGTATTTTCATTTTCATTTGTTTCCATATATTTTTTAATTTCTTCTCTAATTGCCTGGTTGACCCACTCATTCTTTAGTAGGGTGTTCTTTAACCTCCATGCTTTTGGAGGTTTTCCAGACTTTTTCCTGTGGTTGATTTCAAGCTTCATAGCATTGTGGTCTGAAAGTATGCATGCTATAATTTCAATTCTTGTAAACTTATGAAGGGCTGTTTTGTGACCCAGTATATGATCTATCTTGGAGAATGTTCCATGTGCACTCGAGAAGGAAGTATATTCTGTTGCTTTGGGATGCAGAGTTCTAAATATATCTGTCAAGTCCATTTGATCCAATGTATCATTCAGGGCCCTTGTTTCTTTATTGACCGTGTGTCTAGATGATCTATCCATTTCTGTAAGTGGGGTGTTAAAGTCCCCTGCAATTACCACATTCTTATCAATAAGGTTGCTTATGTTTATGAGTAATTGTTTTATATATTTGGGGGCTCTCGTATTCGGTGCATAGACATTTATAATTGTTAGCTCTTCCTGATGGATAGACCCTGTAATTATGATATAATGCCCTTCTTCATCTCTTGTTATAGTCTTTAATTTAAAGTCTAGTTTGTCTGATATAAGTATGGCTACTCCAGCTTTCTTTTGGCTTCCAGTAGCATGATAAATAGTTCTCCATCCCCTCACTCTCAATCTAAAGGTGTCCTCAGGTCTAAAATGAGTCTCTTGTAGACAGCAAATAGATGGGTCTTGTTTTTTTATCCATTCTGATACCCTATGTCTTTTGGTTGGCACATTTAATCCATTTACATTCAGTGTTATAGAAAGATACGGGTTTAGAGTCATTGTGATGTCTGTATGTTTTATGCTTGTAGTGATGTCTCTGGTACTTTGTCTCACAGGGTCCCCCTTAGGATCTCTTGTAGGGCTGGTTTAGTGGTGACGAATTCCCTCAGTTTTTGTTTGTTTGGGAAGACCTTTATCTCTCCTTCTATTCTAAATGACAGACTTTCTGGATAAAGGATTCTGGGCTGCATATTTTTTCTGTTTAGCACACTGAAGATATTGTGCCAATCCTTTCTGGCCTGCCAAGTTTCAAAAGAGAGATCAGTCACGAGTCTTATAGGTCTCCCTTTATATGTGAGGGCACGTTTATCCCTTGCTGCTTTCAGAATTTTCTCTTTATCCTTGTATTTTACCAGTTTCACTATGATATGTCGTGCAGAAGATCGATTCAAATTACGTCTGAAGGGAGTTCTCTGTGCCTCTTGGATTTCAATGCCTTTTTCCTTCCCCAGTTCAGGGAAGTTCTCAGCTATAATTTCTTCAAGTACCCCTTCAGCACCTTTCCCTCTCTCTTCCTCCTCTGGGATACCAATTATGCGTATATTATTTCTTTTTAGTGTATCACTTAGTTCTCTAATTTTCCCCTCATACTTCTGGATTTTTTTATCTCTCTTTCTCTTAGCTTCCTCTTTTTCCATAACTTTATCTTCTAGTTCACCTATTCTCTCCTCTGCCTCTTCAATCTGAGCTGTCGTCGTTTCCATTTTGTTTTGCATTTCGTTTAAAGTGCTTTTCAGCTCCTCGTGACTGTTCCTTAGTCCCTTGATCTCTGTAGCAAGAGATTCTCTGCTGTCCTCTATACTGTTTTCAAGCCCAGCGATTAATTTTATGACTATTATCCTAAATTCACTTTCTGTTATATTAGTTAAATCCTTTTTGATCAGTTCATTAGCTTTGTTATTTCCTGGAGATTCTTCTGAGGGGAATTCTTCCGCTTGGTCATTTTGGATAGTCCCTGGCATGGTGAGGACCTGCAGGTCACTTCCCCTGTGCTGTGGTGTATAACTGGAGTTGGTGGGCGGAGCCGCAGTCCGACCTGATGTCTGCCCCCAGCCCACTGCTGGGGCCACAGTCAGACTGGTGTGTGCCTTCTCTTCCCCTCTCCTAGGGGCGGGATTCACTGTGGGGTGGTGTGGCCCATCTGGGCTACTTGCACACTGCCAGGCTTGTGATGCTGGGGATCTGGCGTATTAGCTGGGATGGGTAGGCAAGGTGCACAGGGGCAGGAGGGGCAGGCTTAGCTCGCTTCTCCTTAGGTGATCCACTTCAGGAGGGGCCCTGTGGTAACGGGAGGGAGTCAGATCCGCTGCCGGAGGTTTGGCTCTGCAGAAGCACAGAGTTGGGTGTTTGCGTGGAGCGAGCAAGTTCCCTGGCAGGAACTGGTTCCCTTTGGGATTTTGGCTGGGGGATGGGCGGGGGAGATGGCGCTGGCGAGCGCCTTTGTTCCTCACCAAACTGAGCTCTGTCGTCAGGGGGCTCAGCAGCTCTCCCTCCCTTTGTCCTCCAGCCTTCCCGCTTTCTGAGCAGAGCTGTTCACTTATGACCTCCCAGACGCTAAGTCGCGCTTGCTGTCAGAACACACTCCGTCTGTCTGGCCCCTCCGCTTTTGCCAGCCAGACTCGGGGGCTCTGCTTGGCCGGCGAGCCGCCCCTCCGCTCCGGCTCCCTCCCGCCAGTCCGTGGAGGGCGCACAGCCTCGCCGCCCTTCCTACCCTCTTCCGTGGGCCTCTCATCTGCGCTTGGCTCCGGAGACTCCGTTCTGCTAATCCTCTGGCGGTTTTCTGGGTTATTTAGGCAGGTGTAGGTGGAATCTAAGTGATCAGCAGGAGGCGCGGTGAGCCCAGCATCCTCCTACGCCGCCATCTTCCCTCTCTCCTTAAATTATAATTTTAAAAGGGAGAGAAGTGAAAACAGAAATTCTGCATTAAAACTAAAGTGGTTATTTAAGAGACTTGAGTGACCCATCATTTCTATAATATTAATATAAAGATGAATTTTCATCTCAGCAACACAACTTGGAACTCTTTATCCTGCTTTAGACTATGCAAAATTATGAAGTGAACAAACCTACTTTTCACTCCAACTTAGAGTCTTCACCTTCATCTGGGTAATCAGTGTTTTTACTTCCTACCAAAGTTTCTAATCAGTATTGAAAACCACCTAAAATGTCACTTCTTATAAGCTTTAAATTAAGTAACAGAAATCAAAGTCTGTTTTAGGTCAAGTTCCCTAGAAGAGCCTGAAACAGAGATTTTTACACCTGTGATGTATAGAAGGCTTATTCTCAGAAACAGTCAGTGAGAGAGTGAATGGTGCTGCATCAGGAAAGGGGAGATGTGAAGGAAGGATGAAGTTTTGGTGGAAGTCTAGCCTCAGCCTGATCCCATGGGAGCTCTAGAATATAAATTGCATTACTGAGTCTTTCCCATGAGGCAAGGGCTTTTGTAGCCTAGTGCCAGTCAGTCATTTTCTGGCCTCCCAGTGAGTGAGGCAGCTCCAAAAACTAAAGGGAATGCCCCAGGGAAGGCTGCTGAAAGTTAAACTCCAACCAAAGCCTGCAGCTGCATTAAAAAGGATCTGCAGGAATCTGGGTGAGAATCCAATAGTGTCAGCTAGAGCCATTACCAAAATAATCTTAAAAATTATCAAAAGTGATTCTTTTAAAATTAAAATGAAATAATTTTTGTGTGGCTTAGAAAGGGAGGGGCAATGGGTGAGGGGAAAGAAGCAGCTTTTCAGTATCCTTAACGTTATTTTTCCAAGTTCTAACCTTGGCTTCTCAATAGTATGACTTGACACTGTTTGATAAACATTTGGTAATCCAAGCAAAGACAAGGGGTCTAGTCTTCAGATTTTCTGGCTTATCTGTCCCTTGTCTATGTGAATTATTTTTCAGGTTTCTGCACATAGACATAGATGTTATATCTTTTAATAATACATATTATTCTTGAATCTTCTAACTATCCTGAAGAATATGTGGGGCAAGTGTTTATTATTATTTTACAAACACACAAACCAAGATCTAGGAAAGCTATTGTGTAATGGTATTCACACAAGTCCCACATGGAAATTCCAAAACCTGAAGCCAGATCCTTGCATTGTAATTTATTCAGTACTCTTCTTGCATTGCTACAACCTCCATTTCAAAGATGTTTCAACTTTCCAAACCAAGTATTTTTTAAGAAACTTCTGTTGTCTAAATATGTCAAAAACTGATCCTTTTAGCAGAAAGAGTTAAGATGGTGGAGTAGTAGGGGCACCCTGAGCTTGTCTTGTCCATCGAACATAACTACATAGGCATCGAATCATTTTGAACACCTAGGAAATCCATATGAGATTTCAGAGAACAATCTGCATAATTAGAGAGAGAGAATGCAGCAGGTACAAGATGCAGAGATGAGAATTGGGGGAGAGAAACACCACAGGGCCACAGAGGGGAGCGAGCCCTTTTCATGTAGAGAGGACAAAGAGAGAAAGAAAGAAGGGGAGAGAGGGTACTCACCGTGTTCCTGCAATAAAAGCACTACCCCAAAACCATTGACTGGAGAATCTAGAGAAACTATCACAAGTTTTACAAACAGTGAAGCTCAAGTTCTGAGGTTTTAGAAGTCCATGACATTCGCTGGAGTCCAGCCAGACAGGCAGTGGTGCTCCTGTGGAAAAGGAGGTTGCAGCTGACAGCGTGGTGTAGGGATCCCCTGGGTTGCACTTAGAGAGAACATCACCCTTCTTGTGGTACATTTGGAAGAAAGTATATTGCCTCTCCAAGGACAAAAGACCTGGTGGGGTCATTGAGCAGCCCTTCAACAAGAGATGGAAGCATGCCTAGAGGGCAGATAACCTGGTCTCAACTTTTCTCTGTGCCTCAACTTAAACTCCAAGTACCTTCAAGACCGTGCAACTGCTTTTCTGGGAAAACATGGCACCAGACACAGCACTGCAAGCCTCTCTGGAGATGGGGAACAGGTCCACATTGTGCAGGGTCCTTTAAGATTTGGAGCTTTGAATCCCAGCTGTGCACCAGAGATACAACACAGGAGAACTGTGGTGTCAGGCAGGTTGAGGGGAGGAATCTGATGGAAGCCTGGGACACAAGAGGGGAGATTGTTTGCTTTTCTATGAGGGTTTTGCAAACAGCAGCAGTGCAAACTCCCCGTCCCGGGGAGGAGAGAGTGGAGTGATGCCATCTTCCCCCACCCACCAGCACAGTGAGAGTTCAGTGAGCAACATAGCGCCCCAGTGAAGGCTCAAACAGCTTACACCAAACCACCTGCACCCTTCAGGGGCATCTTTACTAGGGAGGTTTGACTGTAAGCTAGCACAGGGGATCTCTCTCCAAAAGGATCAGCACAGGCCCCCTGCATGCACCAAGTCCACGAATCATAGAGTGGACCAAAACATCAACTTCAGTTCTGGTAGAAATAGGCCCAGGCTTTCCTTTTTTTCCCCTTAGAATCAAGCTTATGGATTTTTTCTTTGTTTTTTTTTTTTCATTTTCTTTTCTGTTTTTTTAGATCCATCTTCTTTTTTTCTTTCTTTTTCTTTGGAATCAGGCTTTTATACTTTTTTGTTTGTTATGTTGTTTTGTTCCTTTTTCTCTTACTGGGATCAAGCTATTTTTTTAATCAGGCTTATTTTAACAAATGTATCAAAGCATACCTAGTTAAAAAGGTCAAACACTCCCCACTGCAAACAAGGAGAAACTCTGCAGAACACTGACCCGTGGAAAGAACAGCCAAAACCCAACAGCAGATTCACACAGCATACACCAAAAACACTTCCTGAAGTGCCAGGCCCTGCACAGTGTATCACCTCTTATTGTTTTTTCCTTTATAAGTTTTATGTATTTATTTGAGAAAGGAGGGACGGGCAGAGAGAGACTTCCAAGAGACTTCCCAACGTGGGGAACTCATGAACCATGAGATCAAGACTTGAGCGAAAACCAAAAGTAAGTAAGTAAAACCAACCAACTGAGCCACCTAGGCACTCCTGACTTCTTCTTAATATAGCTATTATTCTCAGGAGCAAGAAACATGATAAGGCTTCATAAGATGCAAAAGACAGAAACCTAGACAAAATGATAAATGGAGGAATTCTCCCCAGAAGAATGATCAAGAAGAAATCACAGCCAGAGATGTACTCAAAAGACATATAAGCAATATATCAGTACAAGAATTTATAACTACAGTCATAAAAATACTACCCGAGCTTGAATTAAGCATAAAAAACAACAGAGAAACCCTTGCTGCAGAGATAAAAGATCTAAAAATGAATTAGGCTAAAACAAAAAATTTTGTAACTGAGATGCAAAACTGACTGGATGTAATCACAGTGAGGATGGAGGAGCAGAGTAATGAATAGGTGATATAGAAAATGAAATTATGGAAAATAATGAAATTGAAGAGTGAAAGAAAACTATTAGATCATGAATATACACTTGGGTAACTCAGTTATTCCATTAAGCGAAACAATATCCATATCATAGGAGTCCCAGAAGAAGAGCAGGAAAAAGGTGCAGAAGGCTTATTTGAATAAATTATAGCTGAACATCCCTAATATGGGGAAGGAAACAGGCATTCAAGTCCAAAAGGCACAGAGAACTCACCTCAAAATCAACAAAAACAGGTCAACACCAAGACATGAGATGGTGAAACTGGGAAAATACAAGGATAGAGAGAACTCCGAAAGCACTAGGGATAAAAGTCCTTAACCTGCAAGGGTACACATATAGGTTTAGCAACAGACCTGTCCAAAAAACTTGGCAGGCCAGAAGGGGGAGGCATGATATATTCAATGTGTTAAATGGGAAAAATATGCAGCCAAGAATCTTATATCCAACAAAGATGTCATACAGAATAAAAGGAGAGATAAAGAATTTTTAGTGAAAACTAAAAGGAGTTTGAAACCATCAAACAAGCCCTGCAAGAAATATTAAAGGGGGCGTTTACAGCAGGAAAGAGAGACCAAATGCAACAAATACTAGAAAGGAATACAGACAATCTGCAGGAACAGTGACTTTACATGTAATACAATGGCATCAAATTCAGATCCCTCCCTAATCACTCTGAATGTAATTGGACTAAATGCTCCAATCAAAATACATAGGGAATCAGAATGGATATTTAAAAAAAAGGCAAGACCCATCTCTTACCTACAGGAGACTCTTTTTAGACCTAAAGACACCTGCAGATTGAAAGTGATGAACATCTATCAGGTTCAGGGATTCCAGAAGAAAGCTGGAGTATCCATGCTTATGCCAGACAAACTAGCTTTTAAACCAAAGACTGTAACAAGACATGAAAAGGGCATTGCATTACAATTAAGGGGTCTATACATCAAAAGTATCTTGGGGTGCCTGAGTGGCTCAGTTGGTTGACCATTCAATTTTGGCTCAGGTCATGATCTTGCAGTCTCTGAGTTTGAGCCCCACATCCGGTTCTGTTCTGACAGCTCAGAGCCTGGAGCCTGCTTCAGATTCTGTGACTCCCCGTCTCTCTGCCCCTCCCCTGCCACTTTCTCTCTAAGAAATAAATAAACATTATATATATATATATATGTGTATGTGTGTGTATATATATATATATATATATATATATATATATATATATATGGGGCACCTGGGTGGCTCAGTCAGTTGAGCATCAGACTTCGGCTCAGGTCATGATCTCACAGTTCGTGAGTTCCAGTCCCAACTCTGTGCTGACAGCTCAGAGCCTGGAGCTGCTTTGGATTCTGTGTCTCCCTCTCTTCCTGCCCCTCCCCTGCTCTCTTCTCTCTCTCTCAAAAATAAATAAATGATAAAAAAATTTTAAAAAGAAGATCTAACAACTATAAATATTTATTCCCCAACTGGAGAGAGCACTTAAATATATACATCATTAAAAATAGAAAAAGAAACTCATTAATAATAATACAATAATAGTAGGGGACTTACCATCCCACTTACATCAATGGACAGATAATCTAGGCAGAAAATCAATAAGGAAGCAAGGCTTTGAAAGATACACTAGACAAGATGGATTTAAAAGATACCTTCAGAACATCTCATCCTAAAGCAGCAGAATATACATTCTTCTCAAGTGCACATTGAACATTCTCCAAAATAGATCACATACTGGGTCACAAATCAGGCTTCAACAAGTACAAAAAAACTGAGATCATACAATGCATATTTTTGGACCACAACACTATGAAACTTGAAGTCAACTAATGGAAAAAAAAATGGAAACACCACAAATACATGGAAAATAAAGAACATTCCATGAAAGAATGAATGGCTTAACCAGGAAATTAAAGAGGAAAGAAAAAATTACATGGAAGCAAATGAAAATGAAAACAAGACAGTCTAAAACTTTTGGGATGCACCAACACCAGTCCTAAGAAATAAGTATGTAGGAATACAGGTCCTCCTCAAGAAGCAAGAAAAGTCTCAAATACACAACCTAAGTTCACGCCTAAAGGATCTGGAAAATTAATAGCAAATAAAGCCTAAAGCCAGCTGAAAAAGGGAAATAATAAATATTAGAGAAGAAATAAATGATATAGAATTAAAAAAAAACAGAACAACAGATCAATGATACTAGGAGCTCATTATTTGAAAGAACGAATAAAATTGATAACCCCCTAGCCAGACTTATCAAAAAGGAAAGAGAGGATGCAAATAGATAAAACCATGAATGAAAGAGGAGAGATCTCAACCAACTCCACAGAAATACAAAAAATTATAATAGAATACTATGAAAAGTTATATGAAACAAATTGGGCAACCTGAAAGAAATGGATAAATTACTAGAAACATACAACCTACCAAAACTGAAATTTGAAGAAATAGAAAATGTGAACTGATCCATCCATAATCAACAAAAGGCTGGACAAAAGTCCAGAGCCAGATGGCTTCCCAGGGGAATTCTACCAAACATTTAAAGAAGAGTTAATACTTATACTTCTCAAACTGTTCCAAAAACTAGAAGTAGAAACAACTTCCAAACGCATTCCATGTGGCCAGCATTACCCTGATTCCAAAACCAGTCAAAGATCCCACCAAAAAGGGTAATTACAGACCAATACTCCTGATGAATATGGATGCAAAGACTCTCAACAAGATTCTAGCAAATCGGCTCCCACAGTACCTTAATAGAATTATTCACCACAATTAAGTGGGATTATTTCTAGGCTTCAGAGGTGGCTCAATATTTGCAAATCAATCAATGCGATACATGACATAATGAAAGGAAAGTTAACCATAATATCCTTTTAATAGATGCAAAAAAAACATTTTGACAACGTATAGTATTCTTTCTTGATATAAACCTTCAAGAAAGTAGGGATAGAAGGAATATACCTCAATATCACAAAGGCCGTATATGAAAGACTCACAGCTAATATCATCCACAATGGGGAAAGTTGGAGAGCTTTTCCCCCAAGGTCAGGAAAATGACAAGGATGTCAACTCTAAACACTGTTGTTCAACATAGTACTGGAAGTACTGGAAGTCCTAGCTTCATAAATCAGAAAACAAAAAATAATAAATAAATAAATAAATAAATAAATAAATAGATAGATAAAAGGCATCCAAATTGTCAAGAAGTCAAACCTTCACTATTTGCAGATGACATGATACTCCATGTAGAAAACCAGAAAATCTCCACCAAAAAATTACAAAAACTGATACATGAATTTAACAAAGTCACAGAATATAAAATCAATGTACAGAAATCAGTTGCATTTCTATACACCAATACGAAAGCAGCAGAAAAAGAAATAAAAGAATTGATCCCATTTACAATTCCACCAAAAACTATAAGATACCAAGAAATAAATCTAACCAAAAAGGAAAAGATCTATACTCTGAAAATTATAGATCACTTATGAAAGAAATTGAAGAGGACACAAAGAAATGGAAAAACATTCCACGCTCATGGATTGGAAAAGCATATATTTTTAAAATGTTGATAGACCCAAAGCAAACTGCACATTCAGTGCAATCCCTACCAAAATAGCACCACCATTTTTCACAGAGCCCGAACAAACAATCCTAAAATTTGTATGGAACCAGAAAAGACCCAGAACAGTCAAAGTAATGTTGAAAAGAAAACCAAAGCTAGAGGCATTACAATTCCCAACTTCAAACTGTATCCCAAAGCTGTAATCATCAGGAAAGTATGATGATGGCACAAAAACAGATGCATAGATCAATGGAACAGAATAGAGAACCCAGAAATAGACCCACAGCTATATGGTCAACTCATCCTTAACAGAGTAGGAAGGAATATCCAAGGGAACAAAGACAGTCGCTTCAACAAATGGTGTCAGGAAAATTGGACAGAAGAATGAATCTGGAAGACTTTATTAAACAATAACAAAAATAAATTCAAAAAGGATGAAGACCTAAATGTGAGATATGAAATTGTCAAAATCCTAGAGGAGAATACAGTCAACAACTTCTTTGACCCCAGCTAGATCAACTTCTTAACTGCATGCATTATCAAAGGTAAGGGAAGCAAAAGCAAAAATGAACTATTGGGACTTCATCACGATAAAAACCTCCTGCACAGCAAAAGGAATAATCACCAAAACTAAAAGCAACCTATTTAATGGCAGAAGATATTTGCAAGTGACATATGGTATGGATAAAAGGGCTAGTATCCAAAATCTATAAAGAACTTATTAAACTCAACTCCCCAAAAATAAATAATCCACTTAAGAAGTGGGGAGAAGAAATGAGTAGACATTTTTCCAAAGAAGACATACAAATGGCTAACAGACACATGAAAAATGCTCAACATTACTCATCATCAGGGAAATGGAAATCAAAACCATGATGAGATACCATATCACACCTGTCAGGATGGCTAAAATTAACAACTCAGGAATCAACAGATGTTGGTATGGATGCGGAGAAAGAGGAAAATACTTACACTGTTAATGAGAATACAAACTGGTGCAAACACTCTGGAAAACAGTATGAGTTTCCTCAAAAATTTAAAAATAGAACTACTCTATGAGTTACCAATTGCACTACTAGGTATTTACCCAAAGGATATAAAAATATTCATTCGAAGGGGCACATGCACAGCGATGTTTATAGCAGTACTATCAACAACAAAAGCCAAACTATAGAAAGAGTCCAAATGCTCATCAACTGACAAATGAATAAATATATGGTAACAATATGTACAATGGAATATTACTCAGCCATAAAAACAAGGAAATCTTGCCATTTGCAATGACATGGATGGAATTAGAGTGTGTTATGCTAAGTGAAATAAGTCAGTCAGAGAGACAAATATCATATTATTTTACTCATATGTGGAATGTTTTTTAAATTTTTAATGTTTACTTATTTTCAGAGAGTGAAAGAGAGAGAGAGAGAGAGCACCAGCAGAGGAAGGGCAGAGAGAGAGGGAGACACAGAATCTGAAGCAGGCTCTAGGCTCTGAGCTGTCAGCACAGAGCCCGAGGTAGAGCTCAAATTCATGAACCACGAGATCATGACCTGAGCTGAAGTTGCTTAACCAACTGAGCCACCCAGGCACCCTTCATATGTGGAATTTAAGAAACAAAACAGATGAACACAGGATAAGGGAAGGAAAAATAAAATAAGATAAAAACTGACAAAGAGGCAAACCATAAGGGACTCTTAACAATAGAAAACAAATCGAGGGTTGCTGGAGGGGAGTTGGTTGGGGCATGGGTTAAATGGGTGATGGGAATTAAGGAGGGCACTTGTTGTAATGAGCACTGGGTGTTATATGTAAGTGATGAATCACTAAATTCTATTCCTGAAATGAATTTTTAAAAATAATGATTGTTTTAAATAACACCTAGATAACTCTAGATAGATAACTCTAGTGAAATAAAAAGACAAAGTACCTAGAATCAAATCAACATTTAAAATCTGCATTTATTATTTGTTATCTACATGACCATTAGTTAATGCTCAGCTTTAGTTTTTCCACTGAAAAATTAGAGGTAGAAATAACATCTACACCCTAAGGTTGGTTGAAGTATATTGGCAAGAGATAAAATACTTGCATATTGTAAAATACTATAAGGTACTATCATTATCATCAACATTATATGCAAAAGACTAGATATTCTTGTCAGACACAGTTATTTCCAGATAACCATTACACCAAGCCTTTAGATCTTGCATTATTCAGAACATTTTAAGATTCAAGATAATAATACTCCAGATCTAGGTTTATCATCAGACAATGTCTTGTTCATCTTAATTATAGCCAAACAGGACTCTTCTTTCATCATCTGGGGCTTAAAGCCACTTTGATGCCACTCAACCCACTGAGACTCAAAGTATGTGCTGAACTTTCTTGATGAATTTTCCTCCTTATTTATTTATTTATTTATTTATTTATTTATTTATTTATTGAGGTAGGTGCATCATTTGCTGCCTAACGAGCATAGTTTGGTGGTGCCATTTAACTCCATTTTTTCTGAAGAAAATGTTCACATTCTGCTGTTTCATTTTTCCTGTGACCTCAATTAAAACTGAAAATAGAACTCATAACCATAGTTTTTGGTCATAAAGTATGGAAATCAAAGCAATACATTTTGAGGTTTTTAAAATGCAAACACCACCATATTTGCAATGCAAGCCTAGTACAAATTATTTTCCCCCATGATAGTGAGTTAGAGGTTTTAAAAACTAGATTAGATAGTGCGACATTTCTGCCCTTAATCTCTCCACCAGCAGCTCTAGAGATTAGTAAATAGTTATTCCAGCATTCTGAACTGTTTCTAATCATTATCACAGGCCATTATTGGCTCTAAAAATCCTTAAGTGTGGTAATATATTTAAAATACAGAAATATAGGGGTGCCTGGGTAGCAGTCAGTCAAGCAACCAACTCTTGATTTCAGCTCAGGTCATGATCTCATGGTTCGTGAGTATGAGCCCCACACCGGGCTGTACACTGTCAGCACAGAGTCTGCTTCAGATCTTCTGTCTTCCTCTCTCTCTGCCCCTTCCCCACTGGCGCTCTCTCTCTCTCTCTCAAAAATAAACAAACATTAAAAGATAATAATATAATAGAATACAGAAATATATTTTGACAAATTGTCATATTCATAAAGTATTTGAATTCAAACACAGTATTAAAAAGTAATCTAAAGCAATCAATCTCAAATTATTTTAACCAAAATAAAATGTACATTTTGGCTTAAAGAAAGTAACTAGAATAGTCAAATATCTGAATATAATAAAATTGATAGTAGAGGAAATATTTTACCCCCACATATATAAAAATAGCCATTTGAAATAGACATAACCTATTGTTTCCCTATTTGTCTGAAGCGGACTCAGCAGTGGGTGGCTGTGTAATAATGTAAATGACTAAAGATGGCTTAAGTGCCTGCCATCTTAAATGTTATGATTGATAATTCAAACTGCAGTGTAACACATAACTCAGCTTTAGTGAAACAGAGACACACAGAGAGAGATGGAGAAACGGAGCAGGACACACACACACACACACACACACACACACACACACACAGAAGGAGATAGGCTCCCATGCACATTCTCACACACATGGCAGAGAGAGACACAGAGAGAGAGAGAGAGAGGGAGACAGAGACTTTCAATGAGATCAAATAATCATTTTGTCATAATATTTTAGTCACTTGAATTTCTGCTGGAATAATTCTAAATATTGCAGCAAAGAGACTAATTCTGTGCAGGATAACTCTGTAAGAACTTTTAAATATTTCAAGTTGATGCTTAGAATCTAGCTTTTATCTGCCCTCCTCATCCATACTCGAGGAGATGATTTAAGAGTGCATTTATATTAGTTTGTTAAATCCTAAGAACAACACAAAGATATCCTAGTGATCTTAGAATCTCCTCTTCTGCTACTAGTTTTTCAGGCTTCCATGATTATCGTATCTTGAGGGGAAGAATATTACTTCCCCTATAGCCTAAACTAAGTCCTTTGTTTTAGTTTGAAATCAGCAAACACAAAATAAGAATTCTATATGAGATTAGGCTTATACTGGTATAGTAGCATTTTTTTAAGTATCATGTCAAACCATAAGATAAAAAATAGTACATTAGGTCAAGCAGAGAATTTTCCTCTCTATCCAATTATTTGCAGTGCAGACTCTTATCAACCTATAGTCACAGAATAGGGTAATTATTCTTTTTGTTTTTCTAACATGCGATGATCACACATTCAGGTGTATTTTGGACTTGCTAAAGTCCAAATTGACTCTTAATAAGGACAGTATACTAGAACAACTATTTAATGATGTAGTTGTTTCCATCATCAAGACATGCTATTAAACCTATAAAATCCCTAGTGGATATTTCTAATTGGTTTGCAGGTCTCAAACGAATACCATTGTATATTTTGATTATTTCCATAAATCAGTAGAAAGAAAAGTTTCAAATGAGATGACAACTATTAACTCCTCTAGTTTCCTGGAATAAAATAACCAAAACATTAATTCTTCTAAATTAAAAGCTAAATGAGTATGAATATAATGGCATCACAGGTGGAATACCTAGACAGGAAGAGACAAGCTTCTTGGTACTCAGTTATTTTCTATGGGTCCAAGAAATTATTACTAACATTCTCCCACCCTAATCTCTTTCAATCAGTGTTTATCCAATAAAGGAAAATTTTCTTATCTATTAGTGGATATTGTATATTCTGGGAGGTAGTCCCCCCTTTACTTAGGCAATAATACTACTATTCATACAAATGGCACATGAAAGTTAAAAAGAATATTTTCACTACAGTGTGCTCAACATGGAGATACCACTCCATTTTGTTCAGACTTCTATTTGGAGAAATGCACTTTCATGTCAATTATAAACCCATGCTTTATCTTCCAATGGGAGATCAAATCCCACACCCAGAAAGTGTATCTCAATTGGCTTTGGGCAACGCATTTTCCACCATGAATTTTGGAGACTTATGTTACATTTGTAGTATTGTTTGTGTCTTTTTAAAGCATAGATTATAAACATTTTGACAGATCATGGCTTCGTTTACAATTCTACCAAACAGAATAACTTAATTCCTCTTTTTTTTTATTAATTCCTCATATTTAAGTCTCCATTCTGTTTTATAAAATCTATAAGATAATCACCTATTCGGAGTCATTTAAGGATTGCATTTATACCACATTTTGTTATTGAAACATCAAAGGAGTTATCTCTTACTTGGTGGTTCTTGATCAATCATTAAGTTTCAATGTATATCACACAGTTGATATAGGGGTTTGTTACTTTCCCTTTTTATTTTTTTAAGTTTTTTTTTTTTGAGAAAGAGAGAGGGGAGTGGAAGAGAGAGACAGAAGAAAAGAGAGACTCTCACGCAGGCTCCACACTGTTAGCATAGAGCCCAACGCAGCACTTGAACCCACAAACCATGAGATCATGACCTGAGCTTAAATCAAGAGTTGGACACTTAACTGACTAAGCCACCCAAGTGCCCCAATTTTCTCTTAATTTTTTAAAATTTATTTATTACATTCTATCCTTTGTTCTTCTTCAAATTCTCTGCATCAGCAAACATTTAATCTTATGTCTACATGTGGTTTTTCAAAACATGGATTATTGTTTTGTATGTTTGTATTTTTAATTTTCATAAAGACTAGTGTGTTATATAGTTAATTCTCAGATTTTTCACGAAGCACTATGTTTTTAAGATTTGCCTATGTTCCCACATGGACTTCAAATCAGTTGCTTCTAACTGTAGTACAATATGGCATGCACATTTATTATTTATTCCTGTGTAATGGACATCCAAAATGCCTCCAACTTCTCACTTCTACAAATAACTTCCTGAAAGTAACAGACACATACATAATTCCCTATGGATCTGTATAAAAGTTAATCTGGGACTTATATTGAGGAAGGCAATCTACAGGTCCACCAGAGACACCTCACCATTCTCGAATCCAATACAATCACCAATTCTTTTCACTTTGGTTTAGGTTAAGAGAGGTATAGTGCAATCATAAGGTTTTTTAAAGTTTTTATTTAAATTCCAGTTAGTTAACATACAGTGTAATATTAGTTTCAGGTGTAAAATATAGTGATTCAACACTTCCATACAACACCCAGTGCTCATCACAAGTACCTTAATCTTCATCACTTATTGACCCCATTCCAAATTACTCAAATTACCATAAACTTGGCAGATCTGACAGCACAAATCTATTACTTTACCTTTCTGCAGGTCAGAACTCTGACAGATGTCTTACTGAGCTACAATCAAGTCATCATCAGGACTGTAAGCAGGGCTGAATTCCTTTTTAAAGGCTTTTGATAGGTATGTTTCCTTACCTTTTCTAGCTTCTAGAGGCTGCCTACATTCCTTGGTCCGTGGTCCCCCTTCCACTATTTTCAAAGCCCACAAAGGTGAATAGAGTTCTTGTCACATGCAATCACTCCAACCTCCTTCAGAGTCACATCTTCTCTGACTTGGCTGCCTCCTTCTTCCACTTTCAAGTACCCTTCTGCTGCAGTGGGCAAATGTGATAATTGAAGCTAATCTTTCCATTGCAAATTCATCTGATGAGCATCCTTAATTCCACTCTAGCCTAAAATATTCATGGGGTCTGGGGATTAGGACATGGGCATCTTTGGGATGTCATTATTCTGACCATCATACCTGTTACATACCTGAAGCTGATATTTCACAGTTTATAGCATGTGTTGCAAAATATTGTTGGTCCCCATCAATATTCATTAATTCAGCAAGTTTTATTTTAGACTATTACATGATGAGTACTTGATATGCAGCACAAAGCAAAATAAACATGTTATTTTCCCACCCTCTTGAATCTATTGCCTACAACAATTCTCTGCTAAAACAAAACAAAACAAAACAACAAAATTGTATAAATGATTTATTATTGACTGATTATTCTCTCTGGTATATATCTTTGTGTTTAACTTCAAAGAATGCCTGATATTAAGTTTATAATTGGTAAATAGTATTTAAAGCAAATCTTTTTTTACTAAACTATATTTCTCCATTTAACTGAGAATACAAACTACGAATAATAAAAGTTTTTCTCTATATCTCAACCAAGAAGATCAAAAGATACCTGATAGATTATAAATGGACACTATATTTTGTTAGAAATGCTACAGCTCCTTGATCTCTCTGAATTCTCTTTTAGATTCTTAAGCTTTAGCACTTCTTTTAGTAAATTGGAAATAAATTGTAAAATTTAGTACTTGGAAACAAGCTGTAGTCTTGTTCTGAAATTTAAAGGTAGCATTTAATTTCATTCAACTGTGAGTTTCCACAGAGATCCCTTTCCTCATTACAATACAAATAAATGACAAATTCTTTCATTGAAGCTTCTAAACTAAGAATTTGTTTTAATATATGTAGGCTATTAGACTAGTAGTTAGGGGACAAAGAGAAATATAACAAAAATAATTTAAATTGCTTCAAAATGAAAGGGTATGGGGCGCCTGGGTGACTCAGTCGGTTAAGCCTCTGACTGTGGCTTAGGTCATGATCTCAGTTCATGAGTTCAAGCCCCACATTGGGCTCTGTGCTGAAAGCTCAGAGCCTGGAGCCTGCTTTGGATTCTGTGTCTCCCTATCTCTCTCCTCCTCCCTGACTCATGCTCTGTCTCTCAAAAATAAACAGTAAAAAAATGGAAGGGTATATTATTAGGTAGCTATTATATATACAACCATGAAATCTCAGTGATATACAAAAACAAGTATTTATTTCTCATACATCTGGGGATCCATTTTAAGCTATGATTCCAGATGGGTTGGCTCCTCACAGTCTATCCATCTCTGGTCTACTTAATATGTTTTCAAGCAGAGGCCTGAAATGAAGGGACAGCAACTACCTAGGGGATGCTCTTCTCATGGCAATGACAGAAAAACAAGATGCAAGCCCCACTGTGTACGCACATTCCAAATTTTGCTTGCATCATGACTGCTATAATCCATTGGTCACAGCAAATCACGTGGTCAAACCCAGAGTCAAGGGCTATATTCAACCTATCCTGGACCAAAAGGACTCATGGCCAAATCCAACATATGTTGAAACAGGACCACATTCCACCTAAAGGGGGAGTAGGAGAAAAGTAAATAGTGAAAAAAAAAACTATTAAAGGTTTTGAAACAAATACTCAGAAACATCATTCTTACATGTTTTATTAGGCATAGGGAAATGAAAACATGTATTTATCCCTGGAAATATATAAGGTCTGTGACATCATTCTTTGACATAAGATAAGGAACTTCTTGATTATTCAGAATTCCTTGTTTAAATTTGTTTGATTGCCAAAACAAAATATCATAAACTGAAATTACTGGATTATATGATATATTTTTTTAATTCTTTGAGGAACATCTATATTGTCTTCCAGTGTCTGCACCACTTTGCATTCCCAGCAATTGGGCACGAGGTTTCCTCTGCATCATTGCCAACATTTGTTATTTTGAGTGTTTGTTTTTTTGTGTTTTTTCTCAAATCTTTATTTAAATTCCAAGTAAAGTTAACATATAGTGTAATATTGTTTTCTGGAGTGGAATTTAGTGATTCATCTCTTACATATAATACCCTGTGCTCAACAGAACAAGTACCCTTCCTAATACCCTTTCACTCATTTGGCCCACCCCCCCCACCCACCTCCCTCCATCAACCCTCAGTTTGTTCTCTATTATAAAGAGTCTCTTAAGGTCTGTTTCCCTCTCTCTCTTTTTTCCCCCTTCCCATATGTTCATCTGTTTTCTTTCTTAAATTCCACATATGAATTAAATCATATGGTATTTGTCTTTCTCCTACTGACATCTTTCACTTAGCATAATACACTCTAGCTCCCACCATGTAGTTGCAAATGGCAAGATTTCATTCCTTTTGATGGCTGAGTAATATTTCATCGTAAATATATACCACATCTTATTTATCCATTAATCAGCCAATGGACATTTGGTCTCTTTCCATACTTCGGCTATTATTGAGATGCTGCTATCAACAGCAGGGTACATGTGTCCCTTGAACTCTGTATTTTTGTATCCTTTGGGTAAATACCTAGTAGTGCAATTCCTGGTTCATAGGGTAGTTCTATTTTTAATTTTTTGGGGAACCTCATACTGTTTTCCAGAATGGCTGCACTAGTTTGCATTCCCACCAAAAGTGTAAGAGGGTTCCTCTTTCTCTGCATCATCACCAACACCTGTTGTTTCTTGTGTTGTTAATTTTAGCCAGTCTGACAGCTGTGAGGTAGTATCTGATCATGGTTTTGATTTGTATTTCCCTGATGATGAGTAATGTTGAACATTTTTTTCAGGTGTCTGTTAGCCATTTTGATGTCTTCTTTGGAAAAGTGTCTACTCTTCTGTCCATTCCTTTTTTTTAATGTTTATTTATTTTTGAGAGACAGAGAGACAAAGTGTGAGCATCGGAGGGGCAGAAAGAGAGGGAGACACAGAATCTGAGGCAGGCTCCAGGCTCTGAGCTTTCAGCATGGAGCCTGACATGAGGCTCAAACCCACAAAGAGTGAGATCATGACTTGAGCTGAAGTCGGACGCTTAACAGGCTGAGCCACCCAGGCGCCCCTATTCTGTCCATTTCTTAACTGGATTATTTATTTTTGAACTGTTGAGTGTGGTAAGTTCTTTATACATTTTGGATACTAGCCCTTTATCCATCCAATAGGTCATTTTCAAATATCTTCTGCCATACTTTATGTTGCCTTTTAGTTTTGCTGATTGTTTCCTTCACTCTGCAGAAGGTTTTTATCTTGATGAAGCTCCAATACTTCATTTTTGCTTTTTCTTCCCTTGCTTCTGGTGACATGTCTGGTAAGAAGTTGCTTTGGCCAAGATCAAAGAGATTGCTGCCTGTGTTCTCCTGCAGGAGAGTTCTTGAAAGTTTTTATCAAGAAAGGATGCTGTATGTTGTTAAATGATTTTTTTGTATCTGTTGAGAGAATCATATGGTTCTTATCCTTTCTTTATTAATGTGGTGTATCAGATTGATTGCTTTGCTAGTATTGAACAAACCCTGCAGCCTAGGAGTAATCCCACTTGATTGTGGTCAATAATTCTTTTAATGTACTGTGGTATTCGATTTGCTAGTATCTTGTTCAGAATATTTGCATTCATGTTCATCAGGAATACTGGCCTGTAATTTTTTATTTATTTATTTATTTTAATGTTTATTTATTTTTGAGACAGAGAGAGACAGAGCATGAACAGGGGAGGGGCAGAGAGAGAGGGAGACACAGAATCTGAAACAGACTGCAGGCTCTGAGCAGTCAGCACAGAGCCTGACACAGGGCTCGGACTCACGGACCGTGAGATCATGACATGAGCCAAAGTCGGATGCTCAACCGACCAAGCCACCCAGGCGCCCCTCTGGCCTGTAATTTTTCTTTTTAGTGAGATCTTTGTTTGCTTTTGGAATCAAAGTAATACTGGACACATAGAATGAGTTTGGGAGTTTTCCTTCCATTTCCACTTTTTGAAACAGTTTGAGAAGTATAGGTATTAGCTCTTTAAATGTTTGGTAGAATTCCCCTGGGAAGGCATCTGGCCATGAACTTTTGTTTTTTGGGAGATTTTTGATTACTGCTTCAATCTGTTTGCTGGTTATGGGTCTGTTTAAATTTTCTAATTCTTTCAGTTTTGGTAATTTATGTGTTTCTAGAAATTTTTCCATTTCTTCCAGATTGCCCCATTTGTTGAATATAATTTTTCATAATATTCTCTTATAATTGTATTTCTATGGTGTTGGTTGTTATGTCTCCTCTTTCATTCATGATTTTATTTATTTACTTGCTTTCTCTTTTCTTTTTGATACATCTGGCTAGGGGGTTGTCAATTTTATTAATGTTTTCAAAGAACCAGCTCCTAGTTTTGTTGATCTGTTCTGATTTTTTTGTTTCTATATTGTTTACTTATTCTCTAATCTTTCTTATTTCCCTTATTCTGCTGGCTTTAGGCTTTATTTGCTTTTCCTTTCCTAGCTCCTTTAGGTTTAAGGTTACGTTGCAGATTTGAGACTTTTCTTGCTTCTTGAGGAAGACCTGTATTCTTGTATGCTTTCTTCTTAGGACTGGCTCTGCTGCATCTAAAGTTTTGGACTGTTATGTTTTCATTTTCATTTACTTACATGCACTTTCTTAATTTTTCTTTAATTTCCTGGCTAAACCATTCATTCTTT
Source organism: Acinonyx jubatus (assembly GCF_027475565.1). Lineage (NCBI taxonomy): Eukaryota > Metazoa > Chordata > Mammalia > Carnivora > Felidae > Acinonyx > Acinonyx jubatus. The sequence continues at coordinate 88,827,901 of NC_069385.1, read as the reverse complement.
AGTAGGATGTTCTTTAACCTCCATGTATTTGTGATCTTTCCAAACTTTATCTTGTGGGTTGACTTCAAGTTTCATGGTGTTGTGGTCTGAAGATAGGCATGGTGTGATCTCAATTTTTACATACTTGCTGAGGGTGATTTGCAACCCGGTATGTGACCTAGTCTGGAGAATGTTCCATGTGCACTAAAGAAGAATGTTTAATTCTGCTGCTTTAGGATGAAATGTTCTGAATATATCTGTTAAGTCCATCTAGCCCAGTGTGTCATTCAAAGCCATCGTTTCCTGGTAATTTTTTGCTTAGCTGATCTGTCCATTGATGTAAATGCGATGTTAAAGTCTTTGACTATTATTGTATTATTATCAGTGAGTTTCCTTCTGTTTGTTATTAATGATTTATATTTGGGTGCTCCCTTCCAGTTGGGGGCATAAATATTTACAATTGTTAGATCTTATTGATGGATAGACCACTTAATTTTAATTTAATGCCCTTTTTCATGTCCTGTCATAATCTTTGGTTTAAAATCTAGTTTGTTTGCATAAGCATGGATACTCCGGCTTTCTTCTGGAATCCCTTTACATGCTAGATGGTTCTCCACCCCCTCACTTTCAATCTGCAGGCGTCTTTAGGCCTATAATGAGTCTATCATAGGCAGCATATTGATGGGTCTTTTTTTTATCCATTCTGATACCTTTGTCCTTTGATTGGAGTATTTAGTCGCTTTACATTCATAGTGATTATTGATAAATATGAATTTAATGCTTTTGTGTTGCCTATAGAGTTGGTATTTCTTGTGATTCTCTCTATTCTTTTCTAGTCTTTGTTGCTTTTGGTCCTTTTTTCCCCACTCAAAGAGTCTCCTTTAGTATTTCATGTATGGAGGGTTTAGTGGTCATTAACCCCTTTAGTATTTGTTTGTCTGAGAAACGATTTCTCCTTTTATTCTGAATAACAGCATTTCTGGATAAAGTTTTCTTACCTGCATATTTTTTCCCATTCAGCACATTGAATATATAATGCCACTACCTCCTGGCTTGCCAACTTTCCGTGTACAGTTTTTCTGCAAACCTGATGTCTTTTCTTTTAGGTTAAAGACTTTTCTCCCCAGCTGCTTTCATGATTCTTTCCTTGTCATGTATTTTGTGATTTTGATGATGATATATTTTGTTGATGGCCAGCTTTTATTGAATTTAATGGGAATTCTCTTTGCTTCTTGGAATTTGACATCTGTTTCCTTCCCCAGATTAGGAACATTTTCAGCTACAATTTTCTCAAATAAACTTTCTGCCCCTTTTTCTCTCTCTTCATCTTCTGGGACTCCTATGATATGAATGTTATTATGCTTTAAAGGGTCATTGAGTTCCCTATGTCTACATTTATGATCAATCAATACCTTTCACTCTTCTTTTCAGCTTCATTATTTTCCATAATTTTATCTTCTATATCACTGATTTGCTTCTCTGCTTCAAACATCCTCTTTGTCATGGCATCCGTTTGGTTTAACATCTCGGTTATAGTTTTGTAATTTTAGCCTATTTTATAGTTCTCTTATCTCTACAATAAGGGATTCTTTAGTGTCTTCTATGTTTCTTGTTCAAGACCAGCTAGTATCCTTATAGTTGTTGTTTTAAATTCTAGTTCAGACATGTTACTTATATCTGTATTGATTAAATCCATGGCCATTACTTCTTTCTATTCTTTTATTCAGGGTGAATTCCTCCATTTTGTCATATTGTCAAGATCAAAATAAAAAGGACTACATCCTAGGTATGTTTTGGCCTGCTTTTTAAATGAAGCCATGTATATATAATAAAAAAATTCCCTTTTCTGTATCATAAGAAGAAAAAAAAAGAAAGCTAGATCCTATTTCCCCTAGCGCTGAAGCTTTGAAGTACTCTATGATTAGTAGACTTTGTGTGCATAAGGGGTTTATACTGGTCTTCTTGGGGTGGGGCCTGTTGCACTGATTCTCAGGACTGACTTGTAGATGCACCTACAGGTCACAGGGCAGCATGACTCCACTGGTTGGCACTGTTTTGCTCACTAAAGTGTGTCAGTGCTGATGGGGAGGGCAAAAACAGCATCACCCCACTCTCTCTTTCCAGGATGTTGGAGTTCGTGCCCACCACTCTTCAGGAAGCCCTCACAGAAAAGCAAGCAATCACCTCTCCTGTGTGCCCAGCTTCCTCCATATCCTTTCCTTTATCCTGCTTACATCTGAGCTGTCTGCTTGCAGGTGGCACAGCACTCTTGTGTTTTATCTCAGGCATGGGCTGGGTTTCAAAACTCCAAATTTTAGAGATCCACATGGCACGCTCCACACCGATCCTCTGGTAGAGGATCTCACTGTGCTGTGGCTGGAGCCATGTTGTCCCAGAAATTAGTTGTGCAATCATGCAGCAGTTCATGGTTTATGGTAAAGTGCAGCAGAAAGCCAGTACCAAGGTTCACTGCCCTCAGCAAGCATCCTCATTTCTATGTTAATGAATGGAGCAACTCAATGGTACCCACTGGGTCTTTTGCCCCCAGAGAAGCCACGCCACCTCTCCCCAATTCACTCTTAGAAGAACTGCTTCTCCCCATACAAGCCAGGGGATCTTCAGACCACACTGACAGCTCCCAGGTCTTCACCCTCTTTCCTCCCTGGAGCATCACGAAGCCTGCTAGGTGTGACCCTACTGATGGGCAGACCTCTGAAATGTCAGAGTCTGTGCTCTGCAGTTTATAAAAGCTTGCAGTATTCATTCCCTCTCCTTTACCTAGTCAATGGTTTGGGGGAAGAGTTTTTCTTGTACAATTTCCCATGTGCACTTTCACTCTCTCTCTCTTTCTTTATCTCTTGCTCTTCTCTCTGCGATCAGGGTTCCCTCCCCATTGCAGCACCTACAGGTTTTCTTATCCCAAATCAACTCTCAGCAGCTCCTACCTTCCATGATGTGGCAGTTTGTTCACCTGTAGTTGTGCATTTTTGCTAAGTTCTCAAATCGATTTCTTGGGTGTTCAGAGTGATTTGATGTTTATCTAGCTGTGTTTGAGAGACAAGGCAAGCCTAGAGTCTCCCTATTCCTTCACCACCTTAAATCCTCCTCCCTTATGTTTTTTTTTAAATTTTACCCAAAGAAAACAAAACTCTAATTTGAAAAGATATATGCACCCCTATATTTATTGAAGCATTATTTATAATAGCCAAGATATGGAATCAACCCAAATGGCTATCCATAGATGAATGGATAAAGAAGATGTGATAAACAGGGACACCTGACTGGTTCAATCAGTAAAGCATACCATTCTTGATTTCAGGGTTTTAAGTTCAAACCCCATGTTGGATGTAGAGATTACTTAAAAATAAAAATATTTGTAAAAAGGAAGATGTGGAGCATCTGTGTGGCTCACTCCATTAAGCATCAGACTATTGGTTTTGGTTCAGATCATTATCTCACAGTTTATGAGTTAGAGCCCCATATCAGGATCCATGCTGCCAGTGCAGAGCCTGCTTAGGATTCTCTCTCCCTCTTTATCTGCCCCTCCTCCACTCACTCTCTCTGTCTCTCTCTCAAAAATAAATAAACTTAAAAAAATTTTTAAAAAGGAAGATGTGATATACAGATATAGATATATAATGGAATATTACTCAACCATTAAAAAGAACGAGATCTTGTCATTTGCAACATAGATGGACTTAGAGAATATAATGCCAAGTGCAATAAATCAGTCAGAGAAAGACAAACATAATTTTTTACTATATAATTTTACCCATATGCAGATCTTAAGACACAAAACAAATACAAAAGAAGAAGGAAGAAACTAAAAAATGGACTCTTAAAATCACAGAACTGATGGTTGCAGAAAGAAGGTGAGTTAGGGGATGGGTGAAATAGATAAAGGGGATTTAGGGTACACTTGTATTGATCACTGAGTATTGTATAGAATTGCTGTATCATATTGTACATCTGAAACTAATATAACACTGTGTGTTAATTATACTTCAATTAAAAAAAGAGTGAAAAATTATGTGTCATAAGCTGGGTTGCTTAAACAACAGAAATTTATTTTCTCACAGTTCTGTAGCCTGGAAATCTGAGAACAGAACCCAGAATGGCCAGGTTCTGGTGAGGGGTCTCTCTCTGCTTTGCAGATGGCTATTTTCTTGCTGTGTTCTCACATGAAGGAGAAAACCAAGCTCTGGTTTCCTTCTCCCCTTATAAGGACACTAATTCGATTATGAGGAGCCCAAGGTCATTACTTCATCAAAATCTAGTTATTCTCAGGGTGCCTGGGTGGCTCAGTAGATTAAGTGTCTGACATTGGCTCAGGTCATGATCTCATGCTTCGTGGGTTCGAGCCCCACATCGGGCTTTTTGCTGACAGCTCAGAGCCTGAAGCCTGCTTCGGACTCTGTCTCCCTCTCTCTCTGCTCCTCCCCCACTCATGCTCTGTCTGTCTCTCTCTCTCTCTCTCTCTCTCTCTCTCTCAAAAATAAACATTAAAAAAATTTAACCTAGTTATTCTCAAAGGCTTCATTCCAAATACTGTCACATTGGGGTTAGGGATTCAAAATATAAATCTGGTGGAGGGGAATATAAATATGGTGGAGGGGACACAAAGATTCAGTCTATAGCAATCCCTTAGAGAAATCTAGAGAAATAGGTATCCCCTGCTTTCCAAAAGTTGATATTAGGCCATTCCACTGTTAAGAAAGATTTTCATTAGTTTTTTGCTAGCAAAAATAAATATGCAGAGGATTTTCACCTATATGAAAAAAAAGTTACCATACTAATGTAGGTCTTTTGTAAAAGCAAAATGTCATAATGAAGAAAACTGTACTTAAGAAAACTACATATGCCTTACTCCTTTGACCCAGCAATCCCACTTCTAACCATTTATCCATGGAAATATATCTCTACCTATGGTATGAAAAGTCACAACAGAAGATTATTTATTGTGGCATTATTTGTGTTACCAATATTGGAAATAATCTCAATGACTACACATAGCTAATTAATTAAATAAACTGACATTCATGCAACCAGGTACTATGTAGGTAGATGTTTTAAAAAAGAATGAGTAATAGTCCATTGTATGTGTGTGTATATATCACATCTTTTTTAATCTATTTACAAAAAAGAAAGCAAGGACATGGATGGAGCTAGAAAGTATTATGCTAAGCAAAAGAAGTTAGTCAAAGAAAGACAAATACCGTATGATTTCACTCATATGTGAAATTTAAGAAACAAAACAGATAAATATAGGGGGAAAGAGAGAAAAGAGGGGCAAACCAGAAAACAGACTCTTAACTCTAAAGAACAAACTGAGGGTTACAGGAAGGTGGGGGCAATGGGTTAAATGGGTGATGGGTATTAAGGAGGGCACTTACTGTGATGAGCACTGGGTTTTTTTATGTAAGTGATGAATCACTAAATTCTACCCCTGAAGCTAACATTATCCTATATGTTAACTAACTGGAATTTAAATAAAAACTTGAAAAAGGAAAACAAAGAATGAGCAAGAGCTCTATGAAGTGATGTAGAATGATATCCAGGATACATTACTAATTAAAAAAAAAAAACAAATTCAAAAAAGTTTACATGACATGTTACTTTTTGTGTAACAAAGAAAGAGAAATTAGATTATATGTGCACATTTGCTTAATTTTGAAAAAGGAAATACAGGAAGGATAAATCATAAATTAGTGTAATTGGTTATGATGTAGGCAGTTTGTGAGAATGAAATGGAAGGGACGGGAAAAAGGATGAAATATCTTTGATTCATTCATTATATAGTGAATTTTTAACCATGTTGAAATTTTATATGTAAAAACATTAAATCAACAAAGAATTTGGGTAAAAGGGTAAACATTTAAAATGTAATAGAAACAAAGCCAAATAAACCTAACTACATATAAATTGACATCATACATAGAAGTAACTTTGTACACAAGTACAGATTTTTTTCAATTTTCAATGGGGTTACATCCTGATAAACCCATTGTAAATTGAAGATTCATTTAGTATACCTAGCCTACTGCATATCACCGTTTAGCACAACCTACCTTAAATGTGCTCAGAACATCTACATTAGCCTACAGTTGGGAAAAATAATCTAACACAAAACCTATTTTATAATAAAGTGTTGAATAATCAATGTAATTTATTGAGTACTATAATGAAAGTGAAAAACAGAGGACTGTATGGACACAGAATGGTTCTAATTGTATTGGTTTTTTACCCTTATGGTCACATGCCTGACTAGGAGTTGTGGGTCACTGCTGCTGAACCCCATCATGAAAAATATCTCACTGTATGTTACTAACTTTGGAAGAGTTCAAAACTGAAAATTCAACATGAAGCTCCTATTGAATATATATTGTTTTTGCAGCATCATTATGTTGAAAACTTATAAGTTTAACCATCATAAGTCAGGTACCATCTGTAATGTGCACAAATACTTTTGGCCACATTTCTCTTACTATACAAGTTTAAGGAAATTAGTCTAAGGGCAAAATGAACTACAGAAATATTTGAACCATACTTAGTGAGTGGGCAGTTGTGTTTTAATTCTAAAACCACTTTGTAAAGAAACTAGAGTGAACAAGATAATATATAATATTGTTTAGAAAAAAAGTTTCTCAATATGAGAGAAGAGAGATATAAAAATGAAAAGTAGTAAGGGGAAAAAGAACACAGTAAATGGTCTTGGACTTGGAAATATCAACATGAATAATGACTTTGCCCACTCTGATCACTAAAATGGTATGTAAGTAATGATATGTCAATAGCAATAAACACATTTAGTGCTCATATTTTGCTCACGAAATGCCTTTCACCAAAAAAAGGGGTGTAGGGACAGAGAATTACTGGATCAATGGCAGATTTCAGGACTGGGTTGTGAAAACTGCAAGGTAAGGTAAGCCTGGAATAACTTGTTGCTATGAAAAGAGTAAGGAAGTACTCAAAACTTGAAGAGGATATATCACAAGATAGAAGCTAGTTTGGAAGTGTTTCTGTTTGGAATACTTTGAGCATCAAAAATAATAATTTCAGTAATGGAGTATCACACACCAAATGTGTGTGTGTGTGTGTGTGTGTGTGTGTGTGTGTGTGTGTGTGTTGAGTTTTCAGAGATACTCAAAAAATACAATGGAGGGGGTAAGAAGAAGCTGTTCTTTTTAAAAAATTTTTGTAAATGTTTATTTATTTTTGAGAGGCAAAGAGACAGAGCATCAGTGTGGGAGAGGCAGAGAGAGAGGAAGACACAGAATGTGAAGCAGGCTCCAGGCTCCGAGCCATCAGCACAGAGCCCGATGTGGGGCTTGAACCCATGAACCATGAGATCATGACCTGAGCCAAAGTCAGATGCTTAACTGACTGAGCCACTCAGGTACGCTGAGAAGCTGTTTTTTACAGAAAAATGATGAAAATTAGAAGGAATGACAGATTAAAATTACCTTTAGAAACATTAAAATAATAAATGATATAGAAAGGAGTCACCAGTTGATACTAAAACCATTAGATGAATGATTGTTGGGAAATAGGATATTCACATCATTTCAAAGATTTAATATTAATATATAACTTATTAATTAAAAAGAGAAAAGGATACCTTAGCAATGGAAAAATCTGTCAGACACCTCAATCAAGCCTTTGAAATTAAAACTTCCAATAATAGAACCTCCTGACCTTATGTGCCTCCTGCTGTGATCTACTGAAAAGAACACATTACCTATTTAATGTTATTTCCAGAGAATATTTAATCTGAATATCATAAGGTATTCATTAGACAAATTCATATTGAGAGACATTCTGTAAAACAGTTTGTCTGTTGTGTGTGTGCGTTTTTTAATACCAACATCATGAAAGTTACAAAAGGAAAGAAATGGCTCTTCTAGATAAAAAGAGATTTTACAACTAAACTCAGTGCTTTAAATTGCCTTAAATTCTGGATATTTTTTAATTATTAGAAATATTGAATTATTAAAAATAGAATATATGTTAGATTTCTGTATCTCTGTTTAATATTTTCTTCTGTCAATGAGGTGATATTATATGACTATATATCCCATCATTATTAAGCATTGTATATTACATATAATATTTATAAATAACTGAAGTCTTAATAATGTCTGCATGTGATCAATAAAAGGCATTTATTTAGGGTCTATTATATACTAAGTCAATAATTGCCGCAAGGGAATTTGGTGGCATGTGAAAACCTCTATGCTTGAAAGTTAAGAAATTAGCTCATCAGGAAACAACAGGTAATAATATAGATAATATTTTAAAATGTCAAAATCCATGGTACAAATCAGTGCTTCTTAAAAAACATTATATACCTGGGGTGCTTGTGTGACTCAGTCGGTTAAGCGTCCGACTTCAGCCCAGGTCACGATCCTGTCATTTGTGGGCTCGAGCCCTGCTGTGCTCACAGATCAGGCTCTGTGCTGACAGCTCGGAAGCTGGAGCCTGCTTCGGATTCTGTGTGTGTGTGTGTGTGTGTCTTTCTCTGTCCCTCCCCTGCTTGCACTCTGTCTCTCTGTCTCCAAAAAATAAATAAATATTAAAACAATTTTTATGTATCTATGAATCACCAAAAATCTTATTAAAAGGCAGCCTCCGATTAGTTAGGTCTAGAGTGGGATCTGAGGTCTCTAATAAACTCTGGTCTTTGGATCACAATTTAAGAAGTGAGTATACACTGTAAGAGCTATAGAAGACAGAACGCATTAAGAATTAGAGAAATTAAGAGAAATAAATTTTGATATCTTAACTCTTTATCAAGAAATGAAGGGTGAAGAGAAGTAAAGTTGTTTATAATAGCACTATTCATTTGTTCACTCCTTACCCTGGGTATTTTCTCAGCATCTAGCATATAAAAGACAGTGTGCAACAGTGAGGGCAGTGTTTGGATCATTTAACATACAGTTTCTTATATAGAGGAGGAGCTCAGTGAATATATTTGCTAAACTCATTTTAATTTATGGCTAGAAAAGACCCTGAAAAAAGAATTATAGAGAGAAATTATCATGATCATGATGAAGTTGTGGGTTGGTAAAAAAAGTAGACCTGACTCAAGAGACGCATAACTGTACCCAGATGATACAGTGAAGAAATATTATGGATCATCTTAAAAGACCAGCAAAAAAGGGTACATTTGATATAGTTAAAATTTCCTGAATAGGAAAATGACATTCTAAAACTAATGTTTTACAACAATTACTTTGGCAACAAAAAGTACTCTTGATTGGAGAAGGGCAACGTGGAAGCCAGTTGAAAGCTGTTGCATAATCTGAAGCAATCATTTCTCCTTCTAATTTCTCAATCTTCTCCTGACTTCAATCATTTTCCTTGCCATTTTCTCTTTTGTCTATATCATAAGTTCTGGAAACAAAGTTATTCTAACTCCAGGACAGTAGGGCATTGGTAAATGTGAGAACCTGGTTATCTTTTAATTTCCTATGTCAAAGTTCTTATATTCGCAAGTGAGTTTTTTTAACCTTTAAGAAGATTTCTTTTCAAGTTGACTTTTAGAAAACTTTATCTAAGCTAAGGCACTATGTTAATCATTTTAATCTAGTTCTTTCTTGAATCATTGATAAACTTTAATTAGCTAGACAATTATTGATTTTAGCTTGCTAGGCACAAACATTTAAAAGTCTCTGTGTACTACATTTAAAACTATTAGTAAATATTCACATGCATATTGTGAATAATTTCTCTCTGTCCATGCCTTTCATTTTCATTTTCTTACTGCTATCTTTTGATAAATAAAATTTATCATTTTTTATGAATGATGATCCACTTTTTATCTATATCTAATAAACTTGAAAGTTGTCTAGAAAAGTTTGGAAAATAAATTAAAAAGGTGAAATTTTAATTACCAGATAAAAACTATATTATAAAGTTAAACAATTTAAACACGTTGGTTTCTCCAAGAGATTCAAGAATATATAAATATTTAGAAATAGAAATTTAGCATTTTAGATATCTTTTCAGAATCCACACACAGTCCTGGAAATAAGTAATAAGGAATATTAGTTATTTATTACTATATAACAAATTATCACAAATTTGGCACTTTAAAAAACACAAATAAATTATTTCATAGTTTCTACGAGTGAAGAGGCTGGGTACGTGTTATTGGGTTCTGTGTTCAGGATTTCAAAAAAGCTAACTCAAACTGTAGCCTGCTGCATTAACTATCTTACTATTAATGGCCATCTTCCGAGTTCACTGGTTGTTGTAGAATTCAATGCCTTGCAGTTACTGGACTGAGGTTGTTCAGTTGTTGTTCCTGATATATGGTCCTCTTCACAAGATGGCAAATTGTTAACTCAAGGACAATAGGATAATATTTCTCCTCTTTGAGTCTTTCTGCCTTCTTCTACTTCTCACCTCTAGACTTTTTCAAAGGGCTCACTTGAGTCACAAACATCCAGAATGATCTTTTTGATTAACTTAGTTGATTAGGAACCCTAATTATGGCCACAAAATACCATCACCTGCTTATGACCTACCATAATGATTGGAGTACTTTCTCATCATATTCATAGAGGTCACTCACAATCAAGGATTGGGATTGTATAGGACATGTATATGAGGAAGTTGTGTGGGGAGGAGGGGAAATCAAATAATTAAAGAGTTAGAAGAAAATAATGGTGAGTATTTAGTCCACCTTATTCTGGGGGGAAAAAAAGGAAAAATCATTTAAAAAGAGGACAATATATTTGTTTACAAAATACTTCTTAATTATCTTAATTTAAATGATAAAAATATTTTTACATTTATCATCTAAATTGTTCATATGCAAATATCCCTAAGAAAAATAATTTCAATGGGAAAATGGAATGATTATATGTATAAGAATCTTAAAACATCAGACAAGCCCATATTCATATTGATTTAATTCTGCTATATTCTGTGCTAAATACATGCTATCAATTAATATCCACAATGAGTTTGTGATGAGATAATATTATACCAGCTATGAATTGAATTGTGTCCCCTCCAAAAAGGTATGTTGGAGTTCTAACCCCCCAGTACTTCAGAATGTACACTTGTTTGGAGATAGTGTCTTTATATAGTTAATCAAGCTAAAATTAAATCATTAGAGTGGGCCTTAATCCAATGTGACCAGTAGACTTATAAAAAGGGGAAATTTGACACAGATACACACACACACACACACACACACACACACAGAAGATGTGAATAGACACAGTGAAAACAACCATCTATAAACCAAAGAGAGAGGTTTCAAACAGATCCTTCCCTCTTGGCCCCTTGAAAGGAACCAATTCTGCTGGCATCTAGATTTCAAATTTCTAGACTTCAAAACTATAAGAAGATAAACTTCTGTTTGTAAGCTAACCATTTGTAGTGTTTTGCCACAACACTCATAGCAAATAAATAAGATACCTTTTATGCATAAAGCAAAATGATGCCTTAGATTAATCAACTTGTCCAAGGGAATACATCCAATGATACCAGAGCTTGTTCTCAAACTCAGCTTTCTGTGATGAAGGCCATGCCCTCAACCATTCTACTACACTAAAGGTATATAAAGAGTCAATGCATGAAAATAGTACTACATAGAAATCAAAAGAAACAGTATAAGCAATATATCTTGATGAGGGAACATAAGGCAGGCTGAAGTCAAAGTACAAGCTGGCACCCCTCCCAACTCCCAGGTGGGATATGTGTAATATTCCTCAGACACTCCTCACTACCCAAAAACAAGGGAAAAGAAAGAAACAAATGGTTAACTGATGGAGATCACAGTCATGCAGGACATTAGTCTACATTGGTTTACAAATGTCTTGGTAAATTACAAGAAAAAGGCAATCTTATCAATAGCCTAATATCCAGAAACCTGTAGACTCAGTTTCCTGGAGCCTCAACATCACCCCTCCATAGTGATATGGGGAGCAAAGGCAAGAAGAAAATGGCAGGTAAAATTAAATTTCCTTGTAACCTGCTGCCCATTGACAGCTACTTGAGACTGGCAGGAACTCCCTATTGTCTTATTCTTAATGCTTTGCTAGAGGGGAAAAACAACATTAGCTTGACAATAGCTTGGACTCAAGTACCCTATTAGTCTTCTTTAGTATATGAAAATCTCTTTGAAAATTTCCCCTTGAATTTACCTCCCCCAACTCCCAAGTCTATAATCAGTCTCTCCACAGGGTCCAGGGCAGCTCTTCCTGACCATGGGTCCTATCCCTGTGCTTTAATAAAATCACCTTTTTGCACCAAAGTATTCTTTCTTGGCCATTGGCTATGGACACCACCCCACCATCACCCCAAAACTTCATTATATCTTACTTGCTTATCAATACAAAAATATTTTTAATAATAAGTACTGCAGTGGGAGATGGTTTACTGAGTTTCTCACTCTTGCCTGTTGTTATTTGGTGTGTGAATTAACACAAACTCATTCATGACCTTTGATAACTTGGCAAAATAAATATACAGAAATTCTTAAAAATTGTTATCATTTTTACTAATAAATGATTTATCCACAATTTAATTAGAAATGTTATCCACAATTTAATTAGAATTGCAGAAAGTTTGATCCTTACAATATGTCTTATAGTACAAAAATATTAGAAACATTCAAAATGATGAATAGGAGAATGTTTAAATAGACTATAAAACTTTCATATGATGGATTTTACACAGTCATTAAAAGTAATGATGGAAAAAAAGTGATGATTAATAAAATTTTTTTAAACATTTTTAAAAGTTTTTGTTGAAAAGTTTCAAATATCATGGCAAAGATTGAGAAAGGGACATCAGCAAGAAGGCAGAATAAGAGTTTTCTATGGACATCCTACCACCACCAGGGCATCAATTTTAACAATCACCACAGATGATATATGGGAGTCCAGGAATCTAGCAAAGTAGTTCTAGCATATCATTAGAGCAAAATTTGAGAATTTATACATTGAATAGAGTAAGAATAGTTTCAGTTTACCCACATCATGTCATCCAAGGTAGCAGAGCTAAGTGCCAGGAGAGATTTTTCCCTGCCCATGATTTTTCTCATGGGTAAAAAATGAGACTGAGTGTATGGCCAGCTTCCTCACCTGTGCAGGATGTTGCCCACAGGCCTACATATTCCTCATCCCACCCAGAATACTGAGATGACCTACAAAGATAAGTCTCATGGCTCCCATGCTTACACAACTCATCCACAATCCTCTACCCCATCATGGCCAGATCCCAGCATATACTTCTACAGACAGAAAGTATGAGCCCTTGCAGTCGACTATCAAGTAAACACAGAAAGCTTCCCAATTCTGTGGGATTGAGAAAAGATGCACAAATTTGAGGACTTCAAGGAACTCTCCTAGGGAAAACAAATGGAAGGTTTTCACACTCATTTGTTTAACAGGATTGAGGGAAAGCATACAATAGTAAAAATCACCCCCCATACAAGAGGAAACAAGAAGTACAGAGAAAGCACAGCCATAGGAAATGTCTGAAAATGCCTAAGAATCCCTAACTAAACTAACTGGTGAAAATATTTCTCCCCTAAGCCAGTCAGTAAAATTTGAAGGAAATGAATGATTCTTCAAATGTAAAGACAACAATGCAAAACTTCAACAAATATTAAAAACCAAGGAAATATGGTACCACCAAAGGAACAAAATAATTTTCAGGTAATTAACACACAAAAATTGGAGATCTACTAATTGCCTGACAAAGAATTCAAAATAATTGTTTTAGGGGCACCTGGGTGGCTCAGTCAGTTAAGTGTCTGACTGAGGCTCAGGTCATGATCTCACAGTTCATGAGTTCAAGCCCCTCATCAGGCTTTGTTCTGACAGCTCAGAGCCAGGAGCCTACTTCAGATTCTGTGTCTTCCTTTCTCTCTGCCCCTCCCCCATTCGTGTTTTGTCTCTCTCTGTCTCTCAAAAATAAATAAAACTATTAATTTTTTTAAAACCTAAAATAATAGTTTTTAAGATCAGTGAGCTTCAAGAGGACAAAGGCAACTCAATAAATTTAGAAAAATAATACATAAACAATGAGTTTCAACAGAGAGATAGAAATCATAAAAAATAACCAAACAGAAATTCTAGAGCTAAAGAATATAGTGTAACTAATACAAAATGCAATAGATAATCATAGAAAACTTTATCAGGCAGAAGAAAGAATATGTAGACTCAATGACAGATTATTAGAAATAATCCAATCAAATGAGAAAAAAGTGAAGAACTACATGAGTTATGTGAACAAGCAAGTGAACAATATACACATTATGAGTGTCCCAGGAGGAGGAGAGAGAGAGGGAGAAAAGGGGGCAGAAAACTCATTTAAGAAAATGATGGCTGAGAAGACTCCTGGGGAAGAGGACAGAGTAGGAGGATCCTAAGCTCACTCATCCCATAGATACAACTAGATAATACCCACATCAGTATAAATAACCCAGAAAATGAAGATTGGCAGAACAGACTCTCCACAGCTAAATGTAGAGAAGAAGCCACATTGAATAGGGTAGGAAATGTGACATACAGTTAGGAGCACAACAGACCTATGTGACTATCCATGGGAGGGAGGAATGCCACAGGCACAGAGAGGACAGAGGAGCAGACGCACCCAAGCCAGACACCACAGACAGAAGCGACCTGCACAGGGAAAATGAATCCCAACAATGTTTGGCTTTGAAAACCAGAACAGCCCAACAGCCAGCCCAACTTTAATAATCAGCAGTTCCATGGGGCGCCTGGGTGGCTCAGTCGGTTGAGCGTCTGACTTCGACTCAGGTCATGATCTCACTGGGTTTGTGAGTTCGAGCCCCGCATCGGGCTCTGTGCTGACAGCTCAGAGCCTGGAGCCTGTTTCAGATTCTGTGTCTCCTTCTCTCTCTGACCCTCCCCATTCATGCTCTGTCTCTCTCTGTCCCCAAAATAAATAAACTTAAAAAAAAATAAAAATCAGCAGTTCCAGCTCTGGGAGAGCCAGGAGATATTAGTCCCAGCCCTTAAAGAGACAGCTGTATCAGTCTCATTGAGAAACAGCATAGAAGCAACAGATTGAAAAAACACCCAGGGTACACTAGAAAGACATTTATTTACTAACTTCAGAGCATATGCTAGAAGGGCAGGGATCTTTGAGAAACATCTCCAAGAACAAAAGAGTTGGTTTTGGCAGATACCATTTCCCTCCCCCCAGCCCCCAGCCTAGATACACAGACAACTTCTGGAACCAGCTCAGGACAACACTCTCCACCTAGCTAACTAACCATTTGTGCCACACCCTCATGCTTCTGCACATCAGCCCTGTACAACCCAGCAGGCCTCCCCAGGAGTTTTGGGCCACTGTAGCTCTCCTCCCAATGACCTTCACAGATCAGGCTGGCACTGAGTGCCCACCCCTGCATTTTACTATGGATCCACTCCCTGCAAACCAACAGGCCTTTGCAGGATTTTTCCAGACATCTGCAAGTCCTCTTCCATAGCAGACCAGCAGAGACCCTGCCAGCACTACACACCCTGCCCCTATGTTCTCCTGCAGACCTGCCCACTCCAATATGTTCTTGGAGTATTGGACACATCCAAAGCTGTGCCACAAGGTTGGCAGCGTACAAACAGCCCTGACAGGAGTCAACACCACTCCAAAGTGACCCCTTCCCTGGAGAGGAGAAGATAACCACACTTACCAGTGAAATTGCTGCATCACCAATGGGCTGGGGTCAGACAACTGGTCTGACTGCAGGCCCTGCCCACCAAGGAAAGATGCTCAGGGGAGAACACAGGGAAAGTGCCCTGGAACTCAGTGCTACTACATTTCTGGCAAATGCCCAGTCTGACTCAACTCAAGCCCAAGGAGGCCCAAGACAGGCCCACTAATACCACAGGGAAAAATCCTGCCCACAACAAGCAGAGGGTCATTGCAGATGACGGGACTGAGGGAAAGAAGCAGCCCAGCCACAATAGCAGGCTACACACAAAAACATAAGACATCCCTGAAGGGTCAATTTCTGGTGAACAGGGGATACTGCACTGCAGGGCACTACAGGACCCATTTGTTGTAAGACCACTACTTTCAAGTGCAGGAGATGTAGAAGTCTTTATTACCACATAGAAACAGACACATAGAATTACACAAAATGAGGAGACACAAAAATACGTCCCAAATGAAAGAACAGGACAAACCACAGAAAAGACACAAATGAAATGGAGATAAGTAATATGCCTGATAAATAACTTAAAACAATGGATATAAAGATCCTCACTGGACTTGAGAAAAGAGTGGAGAACCTTAGTGAGACCCTTAACAAAGAGATAGAAAATATAAAAAAAAAGAAAGAAAACAAACCACATATAAAAACTAAGTGACTGAAATTAAAAATGTGCTAGATGGAATAAATAATAGATAAGAAAAGAAAAACAAAAGAATGGATTTGAAGAGGACAAAGGGGCTGAATTTCATGAGTTGTAACAACCAGCAGGACTTAAAATCTATAATTAAAAAAAAATCAATGGGCTCTTCTCTGGGAGAGTCAGAGGAAACTGAGTCCCTTTCTTTAAAGAGATAGCACAACAAACAGCCAGTGGAGATACAGCATAGGGGCAGCAATTTGAAAGGCACCTGGGGCATATGGGAGGGAGAGTTATTTACTAATCTCAGAGTTGCCCATTTGGAAAGAAATTGCTGGGTAACTCCTCCAGGAAAAAGGAACTGAGAAGCACCATTTCCCTCTTTCATAGTCCTCCTGCCCCCCAGCTTAAACACAGGGCCATCTGTGGGACTGAATACCTAACTTGCTAGCACTGCCCCTCTGCTGTCCATGCTGTGCTTTTGCCAATACACCCCTTTGGACAACCTGTCTCAGTTCAGGCACTGCAGGGCCCCTCTGGCAGAGGAACCATGGTACAAATCTTGCTTAGCATTACCACCACACTGCACCATACCCATCAATTCCCCCAGCTCTGCTTCTCTAATATACTATTGACCAAGAGTCCATACTGGTCCATGCCATAGGCCTGGCAGTGTGCAAGGAGACCCTACAGGGTTCATATCCACTCCAAAGTGACTCTTGTCCTGGAGAGAGGGAAGGATAACTACACATACAAGTCCAACTGCTCCATCAGCAGTGGGCTGGGGACAGACAACTGGTATGACTACAGGTCCTTCCCACTAAGGAAAGCTACTCAGGGGAAAACACAGGGAAAGTTTTCTGCAGTTTAGTGCTACTGCATTTCTGGCAAATACCTGGTCTGACTCAACTCAAGCCCAAGTTACCCTAGACTGACCAATTAACATCACAGGGAACAAATCCTACCACAAAAGGCAAAGAGAGCCATTGAAGATGACTGGACTGAGGGAAAAAGCAGGTCAGCCATAATACCAGGGCACATGGACCACACATAGGAGGCACCCCTGAAGGGCCAGGTTCTGATGACCAGGGTACGGTGTACTACAGGGCACTATAGGCTCCTTTTGTCATATGACCACTACTTTTAAGTGCAGGAGATGTCTTTCCTACCACATAGAAAGAGACCTATAGAGTTACACAAGATGAGACATAGAAATATGTCCCAAATGAAAGAATAACACAAAATCACAGCAAAGACATAAGTGAAATGGAGGTAAGTAATATGCCTGATAGAGAATTTAAAGTAATGGTGATAAAGACACTGGACAAAAAAGTGGAGGTCATTAGTAATATCCTTAATAATAAAATAAAGAAAAACCAATCAGAGACGAAGAACACAATAAATAAAAATATACTACATGGAGTAAGTAGTAGACTGGATGAAGTAGAAGAAAAAAATCAGTGACCTGGAGGATAAGCAATGGAAAGAAATCAATCTGAGGAGGTGAGAGAAAAAAAATATGAAAAATGTGACTCCACTTAGGGAAAGCAGCAACACCATGAAGTGTAATAACATTTACATTGTAGGGATCCCAGATGGAGAAGAAAGAGAAAAGGGGGCAGAAAATTTTATTTGATGAAATAATAGCTGAAGATTTCCTGAATCTGGGGAAGGAAACAAAAATCCAGATCCAGGAGACAGAGATCCCCCAACAAAATCAAGCAGAGGAGATTCACACCAAAACGCCTAGTAATAAAGATGTGAAAAGTAGTGATAGCAACAGAATTTTAAAAGCAGCAAGAGAAAAGAAAGCAGTTACATATAAGGGAAATCTCATAAGGCTATGACCAGATTTTTCAGCAGAAATTTTGCAGGCCAGAAGGAAGTGGCATGATATATTCAAAGTGATGAAAGAAAAAAAACATAGCAGCAAAGAATATCTTATCCAGCAAATACTCTATTGATTCAAACTAGAAGGGATAAACAGTTTCCCAGACAAACAAAAGTTAAAGGAATTCATGATCACTAAACTAGACCTACAGATATGTTAAAGTGGACTACTTGAGTTGAAAGACTTTAAACAATAGTAATGAAAGAAGGAGGCACAAAGTAGTACAAGCACGTATATCTGTAAAATCAGTCAAGGGACTCTCAAAATAAAAGAATGCAAAGTATGATACCATATACCTAAAACATGGAAAGGAGAGGAGTAAAAAACAGGTTCAAACTTAAGTGACCATCAACTTAATATAGATGCCTATATACAGAAGATGTTATATACAAACCTAATTGTAGCCACAAATCAACAACCAATAATATATATGCAAATATAAAGAAAAAGGAGTCTAAATATGTCACTATAGAAAGCCAATTGTTGATAAGAAAGGAGAGAAACATAAAGATCGAAGAAAAACTACAAAAGAAACTATAAAACAAGTGACAAAATGACAATAAGTTCATAACTATCAACAATTACTTTGCATGTAAATGGACTAAACATCCCAATCAAAAGACATAGGGTGACAAAATGGACTTAAAAAAAGGCAAGACCCACCTATATGTTACCTACAAGAGACTCATTTCAAACCTAAAGTCACATGAAGATTGAAAGTGAAGGAATGGAGAAGCATTTATCATGCAAATGTATGTAAAAAGAAATCTGGGGTAGCACCACTTATATTGGACAAAACATACTTAACAACAGACAAGGAAGGATGTAATATAATCGTAAAGAGGACAATCCAACAAGAAGACGCAACAATTGTGAAAACTTAAACACTCAACGTGGTGGCTTAAATACCTAAATACTTATAGGTGTTAGTAACAAACATAAAGAAAGTAATCAATAGTAATACAGTAATAGTAGAGGAATTTATCATCCTGCTTATATATCAACAGACAGATCATCCAAACAGAAAATCAATAAGGAAGTAGTGGCTTTGAATGACATATTGGATCAGATGGATTTAACAGATCTATTCAGAACATTCCATCCTAAAACAGCAGAATATACATTCTTTACAAGTGCACATGGAACATTGTCCACAAAAGATCACATGTTGGGCCACAAGTCTCAACAAGTCTCAACAAGTTCAAAAATAATGAAACCATCCTATGCATATTTTCTGACCACAATGCTATGAAACTAGAAATCAATCACAAGAAAAAATCTGGAAACAGCACAAATACATGGAAGTTAGATAACATGCTACTAAACAATAAATGGGTCAATCACAAAAGAGGAAATCAAAAAAATACATGGAGATAGGGGCACCTATATGGCACAGCTGGTAAGCGTCTGACTCTTGGTTTTGGCTCAGGTCATGATATCATGTTTCATGAGTTCAAGCCCTGCATCAGGCTCTGTGCTGACAGTGCAGAGCCTGCTTGTGATTCTCTCTCTTGTTCTCTCTCTCTCTCTCTCTCTCTCTGCCCCTCCCTGGCTCTCTGTCTCAAAATAAAGAAATAAACTAATACATGGAGATAAATGAAAATGAACACACAATAGTCCAGTATTTTGGGGATGCAGAAAAAAGTGGTTCTAAGAGGAAAGTTTATAGCAATACAGCCTACATCAAGAAGCAAGAAAAATTTCAAAAAACTAAGCTAAACTTACACATAAAGAACTAGAAAAAAAAAGAACAAACAAAGATCAATGAAACCAGGAGCTGGCTCATTGAAAAGATCAATAAAATTGATAAACCTTTAGCCAG
The DNA here is from genome assembly GCF_027475565.1 of Acinonyx jubatus. Lineage (NCBI taxonomy): Eukaryota > Metazoa > Chordata > Mammalia > Carnivora > Felidae > Acinonyx > Acinonyx jubatus. Next base: position 88,807,869 of record NC_069385.1, on the reverse strand, counting down.
ACTTGTCAAAAAAAAAAAAAGTAAAAGGGTAAAATATACAAAAGCAGAAGTGAAAGAAGAGAAAAAACAACTGACACAACAGAAATATAAAAGATTATAAGATAGTACTATGAAAAATTATATGCTAACAAATTGAACAACCTAGAAGAAATGGATAAATTACTAGAAACACAACCTTCCAAAACTGAACCAGGAAGAAATACAAAATGTGAACATTCTGTCCAATAAGGTTGCATCAGTAATCAAAAACCTCACAACAAAGAAAAGTCCAAGAGCAGATGGCTTCACAAGTAAATTCTAACAAACACTTAGAGAGGAATTAAAACATATTTTCAAACTATTCCAAAACAACAATATAAGAAGTAAAACTTCCAAATTTATTCTATGAGGCCTGCATTCCTTGATACTCAAACTGGTTAATAACACTACAAAAAAAAAAAAAAGAGAGAAAGAGAGAAAAATGGGCCAATATCTCTCATGAACATAGATGTAAAAATCCTCAAAAAAATATTAGCAAACCAAATCCAACATTACATTAAAAATCATCAAGGCACCTGTGTGGTTCAGTCAGTTAAGCATCTGACTCCGGCTCAGGTCATGATCCTGTGGTTTGTGGATTCGAGCCCCACATTGGCCTCTGTGCTGAAAGCTCAGAGCCTTGAGCCTGCTTCAGAATCTGTGTCTCCCTCACTCTCTGCCCCTCCCCCACTAATGCTATGTCTCTCTCAAAAATAAACACTAAAAAATTTTTAAAAACTTCACCACAATAAAATGAGATTTGCTCTTAAGATGCCATACAAAGTGGTTCAATATTTGTAAATCAATCACAGTGATAGTTCACATCAATAAGAAAAAGCATAAAAGGCATATGATCATTTCATAAGGTGCAGAAAAATCTTTTGATAAAGGACATTCGTTCATGATAAAAAAAACCCTCAACAAAGTAGGTTTACAAGAAACATACCTCAACATAATGAAGGCCATATATGAAAAACCCACAGATAACATCATACTCAATGAGAAAAAACTGAGAGCTTTCCCTCTAAGATCAGGAACAGGACAAGGATGTCCACTCTCATGACTTTTATTCACCATAGTCCTGAAGTCCTAGTCACAGAAATCAGACATAAAAAATGAATAAAAAGCATCCAAATGGGTAAAAGAAGAATAAAATTTCACTATTTGCAAATAACATGATACTATTTGTAGAAAACACTTAAACATTGCAAGAAAAAGACAACTGCTAGAGCTGATCAAATGAACCCTGTAATGTTGCAGGTTACAAAAATCAGTCTACAGAAATCTGTTGCATTTCTACACACTATTAATAAAGCATCAGGAGAAATTAAGAAAATATCTCATTTGTAACTATACCAAAAATAATAAAATATCTAGGAATAAACTTAAGCAAGAAGGTGAAAGACTTGTATTCTAAAAACTATAAAGCACTAATAAAAAGAAACTGAAGATTACAAAAACAAATAGAAAGATATTCCATGCTTATGGACCGGAAGAACCAAATGTCCATACTACCCAAAGCAATCTACAGATTTAATGCAATTTCTATCAAAATACCAACAGCATTTTTCACACAATTAGAGTAAAAATCCTGACATTCAGGAGAGTTGAGTTAAGATGGCAGAGAGGCATGGAGACCTCGAGTTTGTCTAGTTCCTGAAACACAGCTAGATCAGCACCAAACAATTTTGAACACCTAGGGAACTGACCTGAGGATTAACACAACAATCTGCCATAACTTAAGCCACAGAACTCAGCAGGTACATGGTGCGGAGAGGTGAACTGGGGGAGAGAAAAGTCACAGTAGGCAGGGAGCTGTTTTTGCAGAGAGAAGACAGAGAAAGAGAAAGGGTGAGATTGCAGTGTAGCGGGATCATGAAAGAAAAGCACCCCTCCCCGACAAAGTAGCTAGAGAGAAAGAGAGAGAAAAAGTGAAAAAACTTTCAGGGGACAGAACAAGAAATCTGTTTCCTCAAACCACTGACTGGAAGAAAGGAGAGGGTTTCAATACCACCAAGATTCTATAAACAGTGGAGCGCACAGTCTGAAATTTCAGAGCCTAGTGACTGGCGGTGCTCTGGTGAGGAAGTAGGGTGAATCCCCAGAAGCAGACAGCAGGGTCTCAGGGGTCCATGTGACAAGGGGAGAAGTGGTTCCCCTTCTTGGAGTGCATTTGGTAGGGGTCATAGGCTTCCCCACAGGCAAAGGTCCCAGTGGACCCCAGAGAGCAGCTATATTTGCTGTTATTGGGACGAAGATGTCAGAGAGAGGTAAAACCTGGCTCTGCTTGTGTTGTGTGTTGTGGTTTGCCATAACCTCTGAACCTCTGCCACTATGTGATTGCATGAACATTTTCTGGGGCAAGCTGGCACCCAGCCATTGCTCTGTGAGACCCTTCCCCAGAGAGTCTGGGTTGTGAAACACAATCCATCTGAGATAAAACTCTGGAGGGAGGTGCTGCCTGGAAGGTGGACAGCTTGGACATGGACATGGTAGAGGTGGTGAGTGAATAGATGCCTGAGACAAAGGAGGAGTGCTTGATCGTGGGTCGGGGAGAGTGCAAGTTTCCTATGACAAAGACTCAGAAGCTAGGTGAAGTCATTTCCACCTCTCATGAGCACCACACTGATCCACCCCAGTAAGATAAGTAGTGTCACCTAGTGGAGAATGGAGCCATCACACCAAGCCCTGCCCAACTGCACCCAACAAGCACATCCCTTATAAGACCAACACAAGTCACCCCACCTGCTTAGTGTCCAAGCTATAGAAAGCTTCACAGTTTCAGTTCAAGGGGAAGCTGGATATAACTTCATTCAGGTTTCATTGTTTGCTGGTTCACTTATTAGTTCATCTTCTTCACTTCTGTTTTTGTTTAAATTGTTTTTTTTTTCTTTCTTTCTTTTCTCCCTCATTCTTGGATACAGAAAGAGAAAAATTTGTTTTTATGTTTTTACTTTATTTTTTATTTTTAAAATTTTTAATTCTACTTAATTTTATTTCATTATATTCTATTTTATTACATATATATTTTTTTAATTTTAAAATTTTTCTTACCTTTTTTTTCCCTTCCCCCCCTCCTTTTTCTCTGTCAAACTCCTTTCAACAAGCTGACCAAAACACACCTAGGATCTAGCTTCCTTTATTTGATTTTTTGTTTTGTTTTTAATTTTTTTAATTTTTATTCTTTACTTTATTATTTTTTCTGCCTACAAAATGAAAAATGAAGGAATTCACCCCAAAAGAGAAAACAGGAAGAAGTGAAAGCCTGGGGCTTAATCAACACAGACATAAGCAAGATGCCTGCACTAGCATTTAGAACCATGATAATAAGAATACTAACTGGGGTTGAAAAAAGGATCAAGGAAATAATATCTAGTCAGGATGAAATTAAAAATGCTATAACCTAAATGCAATGTTGAATGGATGCCATGACAGCAAGGATGGATGAAGCAGAAAAGCGAATCAGCAATTTAGAAGATAAAATTATGGAAAATAATGAAACAGAAAAAAAAAAGAGGAAAACAAAGGCAAAAGATCATGATACAAGACTTAGAGAACTAATTGACTTATAAAAAGGAATAGCATATGAATCATAGGAGTCCCAGAAGATGAAGAGAGAGAAAAAGGGAAGAAGGTTTATGTGAGCAAATTATAGTGGAAAACTTTCCTAATCTGGGGAAGCACACAGACTTTCAAATCCAAGAAGCATAGAGAACTCCCATTATATTCAACAAAACTCAATTACCAACAGGCATATCATAGTCAAATTCACAAAATATGCAGACAAGGAAAGAATTACAAAAGCTTCAAGGAAAAAAATCCTTAACCTATAAGGGAAGACAGACCAGGTTTGCAGCAGACCTATCCACAGAAAATTGGCAGGACAGAAAGGAATGGCAGGATATACTCAACATGCTAAACGGGAAACATATGCCACAAAGAATTCTTTATCTAGCAAGGCTGTCATTCTAAAAAGAAGGAGAGTTAAAGTTTCCCAGACAAACAAAGACTAAAGGAATTCCTGACCACTAAACCAGCACTACAAGTAATTTTAAGGGGGAATCCTTTGAGTTGAGAAAAGACAAAGCAAAACAAAAAGACCAAAAGCAACAAAGGCTACAAAGGACCCGAGAGCATTATCAGAAACAGCAATGCAACAGGCAACACAATGGCGTTAAATTCATATCTTTTAGTACTCACTCTAAATGTCAATGGACTAAATGCTCCAATCAAGAGACATAGGGTATTAGAATGGATAAGAAAACAAGACCCACCTATATGTTGCTTACAAGAGACTCATTTTAGACCTAAACACACCTGTACATTGAAAGTAAAGGGATGGAGAACAATCAGTCATGTTAATGGTCATCAAAAGAAAGTTGGTGTAGCCATACTTATATCACACAATCTATTTTTTAAAATAAATACTGTAACAAGAGGAGCACATGGATGGTTCAGTCAGTTGAGCATCAGACTTCAGCTCAGGTCATGATCTCATGGTTCATGAGTTCCAGCCCCACATTGGGCTCACTGCTTTCAGCCTGTCAGCACGGAGCCCACTTCAGATCCTCTCTCCCCCTCTCTCTGCCCCTCCCCTGCTTGTGCTCTCCCAAAAATAAATAAATATTTAAAAAAGAAAGAAAATACTGTAACAAGAGATGAAGAAGGGCATTATATCATAATTAAGGGGTCTATCTACCAAGATCTACAATTATAACTATAGATTATAACTATTGTTGTTAGATAACTAACAATTATAACTATTAGATTGATGAAAGATCTAAATGTAAGACAGGAAGCCATCCAAATCCTAGAGGATAAAACAGACAACAACCTCTTTGACCTCAGCCACAGCAACTTCTTACTTGACATGTCTCCGGAGACAAGGGAAGCAAAAGCAAAAATGAACTACTGGGACCTCATCAAGATAAAAAGTTTCTGCACAGTGAAAGAACAATCAGCAAAACTAAAAGGCAACTGACAGAATGGAAGAAGATATTTGCAAATGACATATCAGATAAAGGGTTAGTATCCAAAATCTATAACGAACTTATCAAACTCAACACCCAAAAAACAAATAATCTAGTGAAGAAATGGGCAGAAGACATAAATACACACTTTCCCCAAGAAGATACCCAGAACAGACACATGAAAATGCTCAACCTCACTCATCATCAGGGAAATACAAATCAAAACCGCAATGAGATACCACCTCACACCTGTCAGAATGACTAACATTAATAACTCAGGAAACGACAGATGTTGGCGAGGATATGAAGAAAGAGGATCTCTTTTGCACTGCTGGTGGGAATGCAAACTGGTGCAGCTATTCTGGAAAACCTATAGAGGTTCCTCAAAAAATTAAAAATTAAAAATTAAAATAGAACTACCCTACAACCCATCAGTTGCACTACTAGGTATTTATCCAAAGGATGCAGGAGTCCTGTTTTAAAGAAGCACATGTACCCCAATGTTTATAGCAGTGCTATTGGCAATAGCCAAACTATGGAAAGAGCCCAATGTCTACTGACTGATGAATGGAAAAATAAGTTGTAATATAGATATAAATATACATAATAAATATATATAGGTAAGTGTATTTATATATGTATATGTGTGTGTATATATACAGGAATATTACTCAGCCATCAAAAAGAATGAAATCTTGCCATTTGCAACAACATGGATGGAACTAGAATGTATTATACTAAGCTAAATAAGTCAGCTAGAGAAAGGTAAATACCACATGATTTCATTCATGTAGAATTTAAGATACAAAACAGATGAACATAAAGGAAGGGAGAAGGAAGCAAAAATAATATAAAAACAGAGAGGGAGGCAAACCATATGAGAACAGAGAACAAACCAAGAGTTGCTGGCTGGTGTTGGGTGGGGGGATGGGCTAAAGGGGTGAGCTGCATTAAGGAGGACACTTGTTTGGATGAGCACACTTATATGTAAGTGATGAATCGACAAATTTTATTCTGAAATTATTATTACACTATATGTTAACTAACTTGGATTTTAACAAAAGAAAAGAAAGAAAGAGGAAAAAGAAAAAACAAATAATCCTAATATTTGTATGGAATCACAAAAGACATCTGAATAGTCAAAGCAGTCTAGGAAAGGAAAAATGAAACTGGAGGTATCACAGTCCCAAATATCAAGATATACTATAAGCTGTAGCAATGAAAACAGTTATGGTACTGTCAGAAAAATAGACAGATCAATAGGACAGAATAGAGGCCAGAAATAAACTCACAATTATATGGTCAATTAATATTTGGAAAAGGGGGAAAGTATATGCAATGGGAAAGAGTCTCTTCAACAAATGGTTTTGGGAAAACTGAAAAAAAGAACAAAATTGGACCACTTTCTTAAACCATACACAAAAATAAACTCAAAATTGATTGAGGATCTAAATATGAGACCTGAAACCATAAAAATCCTAGAGGAGAGCACAGGCAGTAATTTCTCTGTTATTGACCAAAGAAACATTTTTCTAGATATGTCCCCTGAGGCAAGAGAAATAAAAGCAGAAATTAATTATTGAGGCTACAGCCAAATAAAAAGCTTCTGCACAGAAAAAAACAACAAAAAACAAAAAACCATCAACAAAACGAATAGACAACATACTCAATGGGAGAAGATACTTGCAAATGGGATATCTGATAGAGTTGGTATGCAAAATATATAACAAATTTATACAACTCAACACCCCCCCAAAAAACCAAATAATTCAATTTAAAAATGAGCAGAAGACATGAACAGATATTTCTCGAAAGAAACATACAAATGGCCAGCACACACATGAAAAAATGTTCAACATCAACCAACATCTGGGAAATGAAAATCAAAACACAATGAGATATCACCTCACATCTGTCAGAATGGCTAAAACCAAAAATACAGTAAACAACAGGTATTGGCAAGAATATGGAGAAAAAGGAACTCTTATGTACTGTTTGTGGAAATGCAAACTTGTACAGGCACTGTGAAAAACAGTAGGGAATTTCCTTAAATACTAAATAGAGAATTACTATATGATGTAGTAATCCACTACTGGGTATTTATCCAAAGAGTATGAAAACATTAGTTCACAAAGATATGTGCACCCCTATGTTTATTGAAGCATTATTTACAATAGCCAAATTATGGAAGCAAACAATATGTCTTTCTATAGGTGAATGGATAAAGAAATGGTATATATATATTCAATTGCCTCTTACTCAGCCATAAGAAAGAATATCCCAGACAAACAAAAGCCGATGGGTTTGTCACCACTAGACCTACCTTACAAAGTTGCTAAAGGGAATTCTTCAAGGTGAAATAAAAGGGCACTAGTTTCATGAAAATGTGAAAACATAAAATTCACTAGTAAAAGTAAATGTATGTTGAAAATAGATCCCTCTAATGATGTAATGGTAGTATCTAAACTCTAAACTCTTGGCTAAAGGTTAAAAGGTAAAAGTATTACAAATAATTATAGTTACATTAATTTCTTAATTGATGCATAATATAAAACTGTAAATGTGACATCAACACCAAAATGGAATAGGGTAAGTAAAACAGTAGAGATTTTGTATACAATTAAAATGAAATAATTATCTTAAAATAAACTACTAGAACTATAAGATGCTTTATGTAGTCCTCATTGTGACCACAAAGAAAAAGCTAATAGTAGATTTACAAGTAGAAAAAAGTCAACACACACCACTATAGAAAATTATCAAATCTCAAAGAAAGGCAGCAAAAGAGGAAAAAAGAAACTAAAAAACAACTAGAAAACAATTAACAAGAGAACAGTAGGAAGTCCTTATCTTTCAATAATGCTTTAAATTTAAATGCATTAAATTCTCCAAAAACAACAACAGCAACAACAGTGACTGGGGCATCTGAGTGGCTCAGTCAGTTGAGCATCTGGCTCTTGATTTCGGCTCAGGTCATGATCTCAGGGTCGTGGGACGGATCCCTGTGTGGGCTCCATGCTGAGTGTAGAGCCCACTTAGGATTCTCTATCTCCCTCTCCCCCTCTCCCCCACTCAAATGCTCTCTCTCTTTCTAAAGAAAAAAGATTAAGTGACTGAATGACATGTGAAAAATAAATAAAAAACATGATCCAACAGTATGCTGCCTACAAGAAACTTATTTTAGCTTTAAGAACACACAAACTGAAAGTGAAGAGATGGAAAAAGATATTCCATGCAAATGGAAACCAAAAGAGGGCAGCTGTAACTACTTATATCAAACTGAATAAACTTCGAGTTTAAAGCTCTAACAAGACACACATAAGGTCATTATACAATAAAGGGTTTAATTCACCAAGAGGATATAACAATTATAAATACATGTGTACCCTACACTGCAACACTTAAATATATTAAAGATCATTAACATTTTTGAAGGAAGAAATAGACAACAATGTAATCATAGTAGGGGACTTCAATACGCCATATTCAACAATTGATAGATAATCTAGACAGAAAATCAATTAGGAAACATTGGACTTGAATTATTCTTTTAAAAAAACTTTTTTACATTTATTTATTTTTGAGAGACAGAGTGAGACAGAGCATGAGTGGAGGAGGGTCAGAGAGAGGAGACACAGAATCTGAAGCAGGCTTCAGGCTCTGAGCAAGCGTTCAGCACAGAGCCCAATGCGGGGCTCGAACCCACGAACAGTAAAATTATGACCTGAGTCAAAGTCAGACACTTAACTGACAGAGTCACCCAGGAGCCCTTGACCTGAATTATTATTTAGAACAAATGGACTTAACAGACAAATACAGAATATCACATTCAACAACAGAAAAATACACATTTTTCTCAAGTGAACACAAAACATTCTCCAGGACAGACCATGTTAGGTCACAAAACAAATCTTAATAAATTTAAGAAGATTGAATTCATATCTTGCATCTTTTCCAACCACACTGATATAAAACTAGGCATTTCTATACCTAATGATGATGTGTCAGAATGAGAAATTAAGAAAACAATCTCCTTTACAATAGCATTAAAAACAATAAAATACTGACTAATAAATTTGACCAATGAGCTGCAAGACCTGTACACTGAAAATTATAAAACATTAAGGAAGACAATTGAAGAAGACATTAATAAATTGAAAGATAGCCCATATTCATGTATTGAAAGAATTAAAATTGTTAAAATGTCTGTACTACCTAAAAGGATCTACAAATTCAATGTAATTCCTATGAAAATTCCAAAGATACATTTTTACAGAAATAGAAAAGGGAATCCTAAAATTCACATGCAACCAAATAGTCAAAACAATCTTGAGAAAGGATAAAGCTGGAGGCATCACACTTCTTGACTTCAAACTATATTATAAAGCTATAGTAATCAAAGCATTATGGTACTAGTATAAAAACAGAATGATATAGTCAAATTTAGCAAATGTTAAATTTTGCAACCTATTTCAGATTATTTTACAAAGAAATAAAATTTAACAGATGCAGTTTTAAAACACTTTTACCACTATCCTTTCTTCTTTACTCCTTATCCAAGTTAACCCCTATCTTGAAACTTTTTTGTTTGTTTTCTTATGTGTTGTTTTTTCTTATTATTCTGTGATTACTATATGATTTTTAATTTTTTTAAAGTTTACATAAATGGTTTCATACAGTAGCATTAGTTTTCCCTTGATTTAAAAAACCATGCTAAAAATGTTATATACGTGATGACACAATTGTGTATAAATACTTAAATGGACTTATGCACATCAACAATGTGGATAATTTTAAATACAAATTTTATTGTGTTATGAGTATTTTCTTCCTCAAGCTATTAACATTTTTAAAAAATGCTATATTCCTTATGAAATTATATATATATATATATAATTGCATATTTACATGTAATCTGTAGGTGTCTTTAAGTCTAAAATGAGTCTTGTAGCAGCATATTAATGAGTCTTGCTTTTTTATCCATTCTGACACCCTATGTCTTTTGATTAAAGCATTTAGTCCATTTACATCCAAAGTCATTGTTGACAGATATGTATTTGTTGCCATTTTATTAGTTGTTGTTTCTGGAGATTTTCTCTGATCTTTTCTTGTCTCTGTCACTTTTGCTCTTTGCACTCAAAGAGTGCAAATAATTTCATATGCAAATAATGTGTATACTTTCATAAGAAGCATTCGTAAATCAATGACAATATATAAGCTGAGAGACTTATTCAACTATTAGTATTATGTAGGTGAGAGTGGGGTCTAAAACTTTTAGTCTCTACAAAGTGTTTAATATATAAGCCAAAGTTATTTAAACATGTATGCAATCTGTATGGACATATGTTAGATCATAATTCATTTGAAGGAAAAAATTAAAATAAAGCACATTAGTCTACTAGAGATATAAAAAATTACAAAGAAAGAAAATATCAGCATAAATATAAAGAAGCAAAGGATGAACATAGAATAAAATTTATGTTCAGGAAAAAAATGACACTGAAATACCTGACCTTTGTTAATAAGGCAGTAAAATTCTTTGAAATTGTCAGGCCATGAACAGAGATTGGAATAATAAAGTAAAATGTGCTTAATTATCATGGTATTTGTTAAAATGACATAGTGAGTCCTATGATAAAAACTCAGATGACTATTAGTAAAGTAAAACCTACAGCAATGACCAAGGACAGCTTCAAGAACTCAAGAAGTCCAGAAAGCAGCTATTAGAGCAGAGGTTATGTCCTGGATATCCTGGATATTTTTATTTGTTTCTTTGGAACCTCAATTTTGGTTCATATAGTTCCCACTGACTTTATATTTCATCAACAATCCCTCTCACCTAAACTTTCTTCTTTGTTCCTGAGTTTTGGCTTCCAAAACATTGCATATTTCTATGGCAAAAATTGATCAACCTTGTACTGCTGCTTCTCAGGATTGATATACAGGCTATGAAACATAATGCCTCATGCTTTAATTTTACTTGTAGATTTCAGGTAATTAAGTAGTTGTACACTGAAAGGGCATCGATACAATCATATCAAATAAAAATAGACTGTAAGGCTTTTCAGCATTGGAATAGGTGTTTGCTGCTAATATTTATGTGATGATAAAGAGAAAATAACCCTGGACTTAGATTCAAAAGATTTCAATTTGCTTTTGAGTGATTCTATTTGTGCATTGGATTAGACATATTAATATGGAATATTAGTCAAACTTTCTGCATTTCAGTTTAGGTACTTATTTAAAAAAAATTAATATTTACTTATTTTTGACAGAAAAAGAGAGAGAGTGGGGGAGAGACAGAGAGAGAGGGAGACACAGAATCTGAAGTAGGTTTCAGGCTCCAAGCTATAAGCACAGAGCCCAACATGTGGCTCCAACCAACGAACTACAAGATCATGACCTGAGCTGCAAAGTCAAATGCTTAACCTACTAAACCAGTCAGGCGCCCCTCAGTTTAGACATTTGTAACAGGGTTGGACAAACTTCTCTAAAGAATCAGATAGTAAATATTTTAGGTTTTCTGAGTTATACTTCTCTTTCAGGAACACTTAACTCTGCCCTTGTACTCCAAAGAAGCCATAAATAATACATAAATGACTGACATGGCTGTGATCCAATAAAATTTTATTTACACAAGCAAGTCGTTGGCCAGATTTAGCCCAGAGGCCATTGTTTGCCAAATCCAGACCTATGAAGCAGGCAGAAAAACGCCAGTCCTAGCTCTTTCACAGGTTTGATATAAGTGATCAAATACACCACAATGGACTCCTTTGTAAACTATAAATTGCTATTCTCTTGCATGATGTTATTATTGGTAATTTTTTATAAACTTAGAATTCATTCTGTGAGATACTTTTATGTTAAAATATAATATTATCTTTCAATACCACAGCAAATAATTTCATTCACATCCATGAACAATTTGATTATAAAATCTGCTCTATATTATTGAAATACAAAATCCTAGAATTTTAAACATATCTTTATGTGTAAAATTTTGATTCTTCATCTATGAAAAGTGTATGGCATAAACACACTGCTATATTTTATTTGATTAATGAACATATATGAAAATGTAGGATTAAATTATAAAGGCAAATAATATTGATGATACCAAATTAAAAGTATATAACATGACACACTTTTTTATGGTGCTACCTTAAAAAGATAGAATATTCGAAACTGGATTTCCATCAAGAGTCCTAAGAGATGATGTTATACATTTAAATAGATTTTAATTCATTCTAAATTATAATTGAAATACAAAGCACATGAGATGACCACATTAAAGAGTCGTTGTTGAGCAAGACGGAGCTTGATGGCAGTTTTGCTGTCTGCTTGGGAATGCTGAGCAGAGACAATAGCACTTCTGCTAGGAAATCTGGAAGAGCACATTTTATGGACATCTCTGAGGAGCAATTAAATTAACTGAATTCAATTAAAAATTGGCTTGATATCAAGAGGATATGAACTTAGCCAGGAGAATAGAGATATGTAATAATTTTTTTTAACCCTAGACTTTGAGGTAAGAGGTAGAGCATTGCACTGATTCTTTCAGATGCTATCTAGAATGAGATTTTGTTGTTACTATGATTGCAAATCATGTTAATAAGCAAGGATCTTTAGGGATTATTTCCAGGTCACTATTTCAAAGGCTACACTAAGGAACTGAGTATGAACCTAGTCAAAGTATTTAGTTAGAAATCTCTTAGACACCAGTGAAATTATTCTGATTACAATTTGTTTGACAGAAGCTGGATATGTCTTAAATTACCTATGTGATATGTTGAAAGCCACATATACTTTTGTAAATCAATCATTTTGATCTAGTTTATTATTATGATTTATGTATTTTTTCTGCTTTACTGCTCCCTGTATTAGCCTCATCAAAGAGCGTGCATGTGCGCGCGCGCGCGCGCGCACACACACACACACACACACACACACACACACACACAAAACCATAATCTATGAAGACTTTGCCAAGAAGATTGTCATTCTGTTATAAACATCTAAGTGAGTAGATTAAAAGGATTGCGGATTATCCATTTTTCTTAAATTGTTTAAACATTTTTTTATTTTATTTTTTGAGAGACAGAGAGAGACAGAACGTTAGCAGGGGAGGGGCAGAGAAAGAGGGAGACACAGAATCCAAAGCAGGCTCCAGGCTCTGAGCAGTCAGCAGAGCCAGATGCTGGGCTCAAACCCACAAACGCAAAATGGTGAACTGAGCTGCGGTTGGACGCTTAACTGACTGAGCCACCCATGTGCCCAGGATTATCTATTTTTCTAATGCAAATTTTACTACTAAATAATGGTTTGGACACCGAGGACTATCAAAGGAAGAGTATGTGTCTCTTCCTAGGCATTTTTATATTTACCTATTAAATACATGCTAATATTTGACTTTGATTTGTGGACTGAGTAGAAAGGCTTGCTTATAGTGTAGACAATAATAAACTATATGATTTAATAATATATATTAAATATTATTAAAATAATATAGATGATAAATTATTATAATTAATTTCTGGATATATTAAATATATATTATGTATAGAAAAATGGTGTTGAGTTACCACTAACAAAATATATTTTTCACTACAGTTTGCCATGTGCTGTTTACTGTGCTAAGCATTTTAGTTGCATTTTTTCACTTACCGCATCACAATGACTTTATGAAACAGGTATTATTACTATCTCCATATATTTGAGGAACTGGGGATAATAATCAGTACTTAACACTCCTTACTATTAACGAACAAGTCTATAAGGTGAACATTATTCTCCTCATTTTACTGATAAAAAAAATAGATTCAGAAGTTAAGAAACTCAAATAGGTGGTAGTATTACAAATTAAACCCAGTATTCTTATTTCAGAATTAGCTCCCTTAGCCAATACAATATGGAAAATATAATTATCAATATCAGTATCATAGTTAATAACAATTTAGCTATATAAGACTGAAATTATTTTTACAGCTGGTACTGGAACATTGCTTGGGAAGGAAATATCTTTTTTTGGAAAAACACATTGGTGAGCTGCTTTGAGGTAAGATTTGAATACATGGGTACGGGGAAGTGATTGCAAACAAGATAATTTTTCAGTCATTGTTTCTGGAAAGGAGGAAAAAAAAGATGGGAGAGGAAGATAGCTATATAATTAAAAGGATTTTTTTAATACAAATGTCTAATGTATAATGTCAGATTATGTATTGCGTAGTTTGTAATATAATGACTCCACAGATGTGAAATTAGGGTTTTAAAGCATTCTTATTAAGACTTGGGAGACAGAAAAGACTTCCAATAACATCAGAATGATCTATCTATCTATCTATCTACTCTACCTAATTTACTAAGCAGATTGCCTACATTGACTGGCTCATTTTCATTACTAGGGGGTGCATTCAAATATTTCCTTATCATATATATAGGTTTCGAATTTTTTTAAATCTTATCTGGTAACAGTATCTCTCATATAATTTTACAACTGAACAGGTTGAGAAAAGATGGAAATGAAATACCTGTGTTAAAAAGAAAGTAAATTAAAATACTAAAACTGTCAAATATAAGATGTAGGAATTTGATTAAAATTTAGATTTGTTAAATCTAAAATCTTGTTCCATTCCATATTCCAAAGGACATGAGGAGAATATACAAAGAATTAAAACTTCTTTTGATACATTATACCAGATCTGATACACTTTGCAGGTCTCAACATCAATTTTCTTTACATAATGGGCGAGAGAACCTGATTCTAAAAGTCTTATTGAATTTCAATGGAATTCTAAGATTTTGTGAACTCCATGGGTATTGATATGAGAATTTGATACCTTGGCTACACAGTGATTATTTCTGGAAGCTCAGAAGTGTAAGAAGAATTGCCTGACCATTTGTATAATGTTCTCTTCAAAAATTTCCATGAGTCCTTTTCTTATTTTGCATTAAAGTAATCGATAAACTTAACAATTTTTTAAAAAATAGAAATATTGGTTATTGTATCAGACTCTTAGACCTAATAATTGCTTGGAAAGAGTAATGTAATTTAGTAGCACATAATAAGGACCACAAAACACCACTTAATACCTTTTAAAAGTGTCAATAACTAATAACAGCCAGAATTTAATATTAAATTAATATTATTATTTATTTAATTTATTAAATATAAACTCCTATGAATTGTTTTCAATGATTATTTCAATCTGTTTTTTACTGTAAACACATGGCAGAAATTTAATTTTCCAATTACTACAGTTTTATTATGGAAGCATTCAATTATACTACCAAAGGCATATTCTTTGAGTGTTTTTCAGGAGGTTATGAGTAATTTGACATTAGCTAGAAATATTCATCTCAGAATAAAACTTTACATTCAAAGTTTCTTATAGCAAAGTTTTTAATCACATGGATTGAAAAACATAAAAATTAGTAACATATCTTGGATCCATTCTTGTGCAACCCTTGAAAATAAGATAATCATTAAATAATCAAAGATGAAAAATAAGTTTAAAGATTATAGTACCACTTTCTTAGATGCAGGAAAATTTAAACAGATATTTTGATAGTTTACTATTTCTTCCATTTTCACAGAAATAAGACTAAATTTAAGTTTAAAATGCCAACGTTGTTCCTGAAAACTTTGATTATATAAAAATTTTGATTATATAAAATTATTCAACATAATTAGGAATATTTCTGCATGTGCATTACGTCACTAATAAATACATGCTATAGTCACAAATAAAATTTACAAATTTAGGTATATTTACTGCTTAAAAACATAATTCATACCTTATCATGTCAGTAATTTTTTGAAATGAATTTACATATGTTTAGAATTTACTGATAATCAGACTCCAAAGATTATGACCTAAATGTTACTATCTCTAGAAAACTGTTTAATATAAATATTTTTCTATAGAAAGTTTTTTGTTTGTTTGTATTTTTTGGCTCTTCATGGAAGGAAAAAAATATATAACCAAATAAGCTTAAATAATTATATCTTAGCAGTTAAACCATAACATAGTGTAGGTAGGTATATTACCTCTTTTGAACTTTTCTCTGCAGACTGCTAGGAATATTTGATTGGTCAAAACTTTCCTTTGCCTTGACAGCAGGAAAGGCAAAACTGATTTGTACTCATCCTTATATCCCAAGTGCTTGGCTCATATTTATTACATAAATATGCTTGTAGAAGTGCCAAGAGTTACCATTCACCGAGGTCCTTCTCATTTTTTCCATCATATTTGGCACTTCTCATGTTACGCCTAATCTTCTGGACAATGATATAAAGTAAGTGGTATTGACTTAATAACTAATTTTTCAAAATATTAAGTCTGGGTGGCTCAGTCAGTTAAGCATCTGACTCTTGATTTTGGCTCAGGTCATGATCTCACTGTTCCTGGGTTTGAGCCCCACGTCGGGCTCCGTTCTGTCAGTGCAGAGCCTGCTTGGGTTTCTCTCTCTTTCTCTCTCTCTGCCCCTCCTCTGCTCATATACATACTCTCTCTCAAAGTAAATAAACTTGAAAATTTTTTTAAAAATAAAATACTGAGACTCAGATGTGAAGTGATTTGTCCGTGTCTACCCAGTCATTAGGAGGCCAAGTCAGAATTCAAACTTTAGTCTGTCTCAAAATCTATGCTGCAGCACTAACACATTTTGGTTATCTTTGTACTGTGGGCCATGATAACCTTTGAATTATTTACAATACTTCATATTTGCTGTTGGAACAAAGATACAACAAACATTCTTCTTAAATAGATGCATTAATAAATTTTACTGGTTCTATGAATAGCCCTCTTTTACTTCCACGAATTTCCTCCAAAATTTTAATTAATTAATTTCAAAGTGCACCCATCAAAACTGTCAGCAGTTAAAGATGTTCAATATCTCTAAGCCTAGATAAGACAGGTAACCAGCATTAGTTCACATTGTGTGAAAGTTGCCCACTCTCAGCAGCTATAATGCCAGTCCCAGTGCAGAAAGATAAATAATTATCAAGCAAGAGAAGATAATGCTATATATTTTGTGTTGATGCAATCTAATACAATAATAACATGTACTCTGGAGAATTAGATGAATAACTATGTCACTCAGGAATTAAGGTAAAAAATATCAAAATAAAAATCATTTTGGGAATGGTAAGCCTTGACCATAAAAACCTAGCTTCTTATCTCAGCTCTGCCATTGCCCAGCTAGGTAACATTGGATAATTCACTGTTGATGCCTGTGTCTCAGTATCCTTATTTGTATAATGAGGACCTTGAACTACACCATTCTCTTCTCTACACCAAGTGATCATAACAATCACTTGTGGTCATGGTTACAAATATAGCTTGGAAAGCCAAGAGAATCAGAATCATTGAGGAATGGTCTCAGGAGTGTGTGTTTCAATGAACATCACCGTTGCCAATGATGACAGGGCAAGTTTCAGAAACGTAGGAGTGAAGTGTTTCTAGTGTTGCTTACAGTTACGAAGATCCGTAATTCTATTTTATAATTCTGTGACAAAGTTTTATGTGGAAAATGTAGAGTAAATAAAGCAAATGATTTATCATTGCCAATATTTGTGCTTAATCTAGATTTTTTCCAGTTTATAAGTTACTTTCTTGAAGAAAATAAAATGTAGCTTCATTTATATTCTGTTGTTACTGGAGACTCTAAATGAGAACCCTGAGAAGAATGAAATTTTGAGTAAAAGAAAGTTGCATGTGTGAAGCATGAAATTCTTCATATGTTTAATGTCTTTGTTTATTCAGAAGGTAATCATTGTTCAGTAAGGATGCTTCATTTTTAGCTATGGGAAAACTGAATAAGCTGGTACGGATCTGCATTTTTATATATTAATGGTAGATTAACATTAAGTTTTTACTAGTTCTCATTCAGTTTGATTCAAAAGAGGCACAGAGGGAAAAGATTAATATAATCATGTTGAAGCCCCTCCTGCTTGCTATAAATAAACAATTTTCTCTTTCCTGTAAGGAAAATATGAAGATACATTGAGATAACTGATATCAAATTAGCAGTTTGTTTTTCTAAGTCACTCAATCATTTCTTTATAGTTGTAAGGATTACAATGTCACCTAAGTATTGTGACTACAATCTGGATAGCATCAACTCCAAAGCAATACAGGGATGCAGAGAAATTGTTTCAGATGTTGACACCGAAAGAGTCAATTAAGGTTGTTAGGAGGCTTTAAAAAAAAAGAATATTGTGAGAACTGTTTACCAATTTTTCCCTTAGTAGAGCAACTAAGATCATGGAAAGACTGTCGATATGAAAATGGCAAATTTGCCAGAGATTTAACCTCCATAGCAAAATTAAAAGATAACTTATTTTTTAAATGGCTTCTATATAAATTGGAACTGTCAAATTCTTCATGATATTAAAAATCAGGATATATAAAGATAGTTTATCAAATTTCTTTCCAAACAACTTTGAAGGTTTTTTTACAGATCATCTTATCTTTAAGGAAATATACTTTTAAATTATTTTTAAAAAATCACCCAAAATGGATAATCTACATAACTCCTGTTAATTAAGGCCAAAATTCTGAGAGACAGTCAGTTGCATCACTAGGAACCCTCAAATTTAGTTAAAATTTTGTAAGGACAAAGATTAAAAACAAAGATGCCCACATAAATAAAGATAAAACAAAAAGGTTTAAATATGTAATAATAACAGTAAGTGTGAAAAGAACTCTATGTTCATGGCACAGAGTGTTTAATGATAAAGAAGACAGAGGGAAAGCAACTTTATTCAATTCCTATTTTGATTTCATCTTCTACCAAAAAAAGAATGATCCTACACCTTGAAAGTATGGTCCAGTGATGTTTGAGAGAAATGATACTCAAGAATCCTATCAAGAAAATAGTAAAAGGAATCTTAGATTCTTTATGTCAAATGTCCTGGTCTAGAAAAATTGCATCAGAGTATATGTAAGGAAAGTATAAAAGTTCTTATGAGACCATTTCAATGATTTTTGGAAAATCTTGGAAAGGAAGTGGGCACAGGGAAGACGCAGTACTAGATGGTAGATATTGACTTTATTTTAAAAGGGAGATAGAACTTATTTCTAGAAATCATAGTTTAATGAATTCAATACTGATCCCTAGAAAAATTATTGAAGAAATCATTTAATAGGTGGTTTGTGAATATACAAAAAACAAAATGGTCATAAATAGAACCAGCTTGGATATACTAAGCTCTGCTAGGGACATTACAAGAGAAGAATGTTATAGACATAATACATATGCTTCTTATTCCAAAATATTTGGCATAATCTGGCATATTCCTGTTAAGGGAGGATTAGGATAGGCTGCTACTCTCTCTCTCTCTCTCTCTGTTGCTCTCTCTCACACACACAAATAAAAATTCAATTGTATGTATGTATAAATAAATAATAACTAACTAAATCCATCTAAGTACTGCGATTGACTGTCACTTCAGTATGAGCCAGCAGTATGCAGATTCACTAATAGATGCCCTTATCCAAATCCAGTCATTTTTCCTAAATCTAACCACTGATGAATTTTATTGATTTTGCCTCTAAATGTCTTTTGGATACTCTTTCTCCATTTCCACTAATGCCATAATTCTCCCTTACATAGCCTCCTAATTTGTTTCTTCACATCCATTCTGACTGTCGTCAAATAATTCCTCATACCGAAGTGAGAATGAACTGTTGAAAATGTAAGTCTGAGTGGGGCGCCTTGGTGTCTCAGCTGGTTAAGCATCAGCTCAGGTTGTGATCTCACAGTTTGTGGGCTGGAGACTCGCATCTGGCTCTCTGTTGTCAGTGCAGATCCCATTTTGGACCCTCTGTTGCCCTCTCTCTCTGCACCTCCTCCACTTGTGCTCTCTCTCAAAAATAAACATTTAAAAAACCACATAAATCTTAGTGACTTACTTCTTTGTGTGCACTCCTTTAATCAATACTGCTATTGAGATAAAGACTCACTGATTTTCATCCTAATCTTTACCAACAAATTCATCAATTGCCACTGACCCCTTCGTTCTTTTCATTCCGCTCAGCTTTTCTTTCTTTTTCTAGAAGGTGTGCTGCTTCCTCCTGCCTCAGTATCTTTGCGTTCTCTATTCCCCTTGCCTAGAATGATTGTTAATCTCTTATTGTCCTGAAGATCTCTGCTCATATGTCACTTCTTAGGTAAACGTTCTCTGCCCTCTCACAGCAAGTTTCCTATCTCGCTTCTCCCACCACATACCTTCCGCACCTCTCATAACATCATATCTTTATCCTCTGAGACATCTGACACATTTGCAGTTATAATTAAGTAGTGGCTAGCTGTTAATTTAGCTATTGCTACCAATAGAGGCAATCATCACAAGGGCGGGGATTATTCCTGTTATTACTCTCTCAAATGTCTTACAATGTGTCTTATATGGAGTATGTCCTTAGTAATTGTGTGTTAAATACATCAGTGATTAGTTCATTTCTGGGAGTTAAAAGCCTTTTGTTCTCATCCTTGTAACTACAGAGTTTGGCCAAGTAGATAGATATTCAATGAATGTTTATTCATTTGAAGTGAACAAATAGATTTTTTTTTTTGGTATGTACACTGGAAAGTTAAAGTATAGAATACTTTCAACAATTAAGGCAACAAAGGACTGTGACAAACTGAGGCAAACTCAGTGGAAAACAGATATAAAGATTGGAGATTCTGGAGACCATGTCACATGAGAAATGTCTGAAGGAAATAAGGTGTTTGGTCCAGAAAAGAGAGGATTCCAGCTGGGTTGTGATACAAATATATGTTACACAGCTATTAAAATACATATGACACAAGTGGGCATAATTAATACTAAAATGTGGAATTTATCATGTTGCAAATTTCAACCAACTCCTTCACTAAATATCTATTAAGCAGTTCCAATGTGCCTTGAACTATTTAGGCAAGAATATATAGTAATGAAGTTATAGACCAATGAGGAAAGCAAATAAAGAGTAATTAAAAATTAAAAATTAGCACGTACTATAAAACAGACAAATAATTATCTTGAAAGAGAATATAAGAGAAATGGCCATAGATTGGTGGTTTAAAAAAGAAAGCTTCCTTAGAGAATTTTCAAACTGTAATCTGAGGAATGAGAAAAGGACAGCCAATAAAAATTATCCCAATAGCAGGAGAAGGGAAGTCTATTCCTTGCATAGGTTGGTTGCAAGGAAGGAAAAAAATTGCTGTCTTTCAGACACAGAAAGAAGATTAATGTAGCTTGAGCATCATAAGTAAGCAGAAGGGTGATTCAGGATGAAAGGGAAAAAGGAATCAGATGATGTAGGACATTGCAAGCCATGATTAAGGGATTGGAGTTATTATATGTGCCATGAGTAATAACCAGGGTTTCAAAAAATGAAACAAAAACATTTTCAACATTTTTGAAAGGACACATTTTTTGCCTTGAGCAAAACTGATTGGAAGTAAATTAACAAAGAATATTTGATAGCAGGTTGGAGGTTATTACATTGGGCTAGGCAAAAACCACAGATTTTAGAAAAGAAAGACTGATGAAAAAGAAAAGAATGTTTGATTTGAGATATATATGTTTGAGGTGTGTTATCGGTTTAATTGTGCCACCCCCCCCCAATTCATATGTTGGCTCTTTACCTTTAGTATATAAGAATGTGATTGTCTGTGGAGTTAAAGTCTTTACAAATTTTTTTTTAATGTTTATTTATTTTTGAGACAGAGCATGAGCAGGGGAGGGTCAGAGCATGAGCAGGGGAAAGTCAGAGAGAGAGGGAGACACAGAATCTGAAATAGGATCCAGGCTCTGAGCTGTCAGCACAGAGACCGACATGGGGCTCGAACTCACAGACTGAAAGATCATGACCTCAGCCGAAGTCGGATGCTTAACCAACTGAGCCACCCAGGTGCCCCAGAGTTAAAGTCTTTAAAAAGGTAATTAAGTTAAAATGAGGTGTGGCCCCCAGTCCAATCTGACTGATGATGTCCTTATTAAAAAAATGGAGATTGGGACATACAGAGACACCAGAGGTAGAACAGGCATAGTGGGACCACCACGAGAAAAAATAGCAAGAGTGTGGCCATCTGCACAGACAGAATCAGTCATTCTGTCATGTTGATCTCAGGCGTGCAGTCTCCAGAACTGTGAGAAAATAAATGTCTGTTGTTTAAGCTGCCCAGGCTGTGATATTTTGTCATGGTGGCCCTAGCAAACGAATACAAAGTGGAACAGACAACACTTATGAAAGGATTGAATGTGGGAGTGATTAAAAAAAAATGAGGCAGCAAGCAAAATTCCCATGTTTGCAGTATAAATAACTGTGTGGATAATGGTGCTATTTCCTGTGATGGGAAGACTAAGGAAGAATACATTTCTCTGGAATAGTCAGTTTTGTTTTGATTACTTAAAATCTGAGATGACTATGAGACATTTTTAGTAGAGATATCAATTAGACAATTGACTACATAAGAATCTAGAGGATCAAAAGAGATTTCCTAGCTAAATAAGTATAAGTGTGTGTGCCTGTGTGTTTGTATGTAAGAATTCATGCACATATACATTCATTTTATTATTCATTTATATATTTATGTATTTATTTTTAATTTAACTCCAGTATAGCTAATATAGAGTTATATCATTTCAGGTGTACAATATAGTGATTCAACAATTCTATGCATTACTCAGTGCTTGTCATGATAAGTGTACTCTTTAATCCCCTTCAGTGAATACCCCTACCTATCTCCATCCTGGTAATTTGTTCTCCAGAGTTAAGAGTCTGTTTTTTTGGTTTGTCTTTTTTTTTCCTTTGTTCATTTGTATTGTTTCTTAAATTCCATACATGAGTGAAATTATATGGTATTTGTCTTCCTCTGACTTATTTTACTTAGCATTATACTCTCTAGCGCCATTCATGTCATTGCAAACGGCAAGATCTCATTCCTTTTTATGGCTGAATAATATTCCATTTCCAAAGAAGACATAACAGATGGCCAACAGACACATGAAAAGGGGCTCAACATTACTCATCAGGAAAATGAAAATCAAAACTACAATGAGATATATCACCAACTGTCAGATTGGATAAAATAAACACACACACACACACACACACACACACACACACGCACACACACACACACGAAACAACTAGTGTTGGCAAATATGTGGAGAAAACAAATCCTTCTGCACTGTTGGTAACAAAACCAACATCCACTGTGGAAAACACTATGGAGGATCTTCAAAAAATTAAAAATAGAATTACCATACGATCCAGTAAATACTACTGGGTATTTATCCAAAGAATATGAAAACACTAATTCAAAGAGATATATTCATCCTTATGTTTATTTTACTGCAGCATTATTTACAATTGCAAAATTATGGAAGCAACCCAAGTGTTCATGGATAGATGAATGAATAAAGATGTGATATATATATATATATATATATATATATATATATATATATATACACACCATATATACGTGGTGTATATATATATATATATATATACACCACGTATATATGGTGTGTATATATATATATATATATATATACACACCACATAT
Organism: Acinonyx jubatus; assembly: GCF_027475565.1. NCBI lineage: Eukaryota > Metazoa > Chordata > Mammalia > Carnivora > Felidae > Acinonyx > Acinonyx jubatus. Next base: position 88,784,320 of record NC_069385.1, on the reverse strand, counting down.
ATATATATTATATATAATGTGTGTATAACATACACATTATATATATAATGGAATATTACTTACTCATATATACATTCTTCTAGTAACATATGGTATTAGAGGATGTATTAGATCACCAAGGGAGAGATGGGAGAGAAATTAGGGAATTAGATCTAACATTTGTCTCTAAGTAACTGGCATTTCATATAGAAGAAAACCAGCAGGAGACTGGGAAGTCAGTGCTAGGAAGGTATGATAAAACAGAAATCAAGATGGAAAGAGTGGCTCTAAAAATGTAAGGCATAACAAGCAAAATAGTGCTAAAAGTTGGAGTAAAATGAAAAAAAAATTATCTATCAACTTGGTAACATAAAAGCCTTTAGTGACCTTGTTCAGAAACTTTTTAGTGGAACACTGAGGGTGGAAGCCAAATTAGAATGAGTTGAGAAATGAGAAGGAAATGAGGAAACAAAGTGAAGTGATAGGCTGCTTTTTTTTTTAAATTTTTTTTTCAACGTTTTTTATTTATTTTTGGGACAGAGAGAGACAGAGCATGAACGGGGGAGGGGCAGAGAGAGAGGGAGACACAGAATCCGAAACAGGCTCCAGGCTCCGAGCCATCAGCCCAGAGCCTGACGCGGGGCTCGAACTCACGGACCGCGAGATCGTGACCTGGCTGAAGTCGGACGCTTAACCGACTGCGCCACCCAGGTGCCGCGATAGGCTGCTTTTTGAAGATTAGTTATGAAGAGGAAATGACAAATAGGAAATGTTATTAAAATTGTTTTAGGATGGCCACAGTGCTTTAAAATACCTTTTAAATACCATATTGATAAAAATGATCCAGAAGAGAGGGAAAAATTTTCATTGTGCAAGAGAATCAATAGAAGTAAGACCTGAGATACTTATACATGGGGATGGCTTTTCAGATATGAGCAGTATCTCCTTAGAGGCCAGAAGAAAGGAGAAAATGGGAGAAGGCACAGGTTTAATAATTTATTATGTAAGATGAGGGAGTTCCCATATAATCATATCTGTTTTATCAATGAAGAATAAAGAAAGCTATCAGAATTGAAGAATTGGAGGAAAGCTTTAAATATCAAGTAAAAATTATAAAATATTCATAGGGTATAATAGGAGAGTGAGCTTATAACTGAAAGTTTTGAGTTACAGCCTGTGTGGTGAGACCATTTGAACCTGGTGATTATGAATGCATAGGGTGATTATGAATGCATCAGATTACCTAAGGGTGTGAATTTCTTCACCACTGTTCTGTTTCATGGGTGCTGGCTCAGAGACAGTATGTGTGGTAATTCAGCCATGAAAATGTGAAGAGAAAGCTGAAGGTTATAAGTAAATTATTTTAATAATGGGCATGGAATCCATGGGGGTATGCATTAGTTATCTATTGTTGTATAACAAATTATCCCTAAACTTAGCAATGGGAAATGTAAACATTTGGTATCATATAGTTCCTATGGATCAGGAAGCCAGGAGCAGCTTAGCTGAGTGGTTCTCATTCAAGGTGTCTCCAAAGCTACTCCCAAGGTATTGGCCAGGAGATCTCAGACTTGACTGGGGAAACTTCTACTTCTGAGTTCACTCACATAGCTATTGTCAGGTCTTGGAAGATGTGCTTCTAATCAAACTCCCATGGGTTTGGTTGTCTCTGTAAGGCTGTCTCACAGCAGGACAAGTGGCATATCTCAGAGTGAGTGCTATTTGGAGAGTGAAAGATGGAGGACAGTCATTTCATACCCTACACTTGGTGGTGACATCCTATCACTGCTGCCTACTTCCTGGAAGCAAGTTTCTAAATCTAGCTCACACTCAAGGGGAGATGGTTATACAAAGGCATGAATGTCGGGAAGTAGGGATCACTGGGGGACATGTGAGATGCTGCCTGTACAGGGTAAGAGGAGGGAAGAAAAGGTAGGAGAAGAAATTAGTTGGAATGGATTAAAGATCTGAATATTGTGGAAGACTTGGCTCCTTATGTTTATCAAGAAGGTGAGTTTACAAAAGTAAACGATTGTAAGTACAAAATCGAAACAATACTGGAAGTGGAACAGTCATTATTTATGATCCCTTTAGGTGAAGACTAAAGGAAAATGTGGCTGAGTGGGTATAAAAGAAAATACAGAAACGGAACTGAAAAGACAGTGTGACATATAAGCCATCTACATGCTGAAAACATGAGAAGACTGGAAATTGGATGGAGAGGGAAGCTTAGCCAGCAGCTAAAAGACTGTATGAATAAAAAGTAAAATTTGAAGTCATTTAAAAGACAGCAAGGAGGAAGAGGTGAGGCTGCCAAAGGGAAATTACATAACCTCTAAGGAAAAAAAAAAAGGTATTAAAGTGAGATTAGAAGTAAATATTTGAACCCAGCAATGGAGATCAAGGACACTGATCCCATCTACCCATAATCCCTAGTTAATCAGAGTGTGGAAGAAGCATACATGTAACTGGCTTCCTCTTGGCATGGTTGCAAGAGATGCCATGTCTTCACAAAAATAGTAGGTTTCAGTCAACAGAAGGTACAAAAAGAACATTCTGCATAAAGGTGTGTTGGAATAGAAGAGCAAGGAGATCTAGATGGCAAAGAGGGAGAATCTGGCAGAAAGAAAAAGAGTGGGTTAGAAGCGGTAAGGAACAGAGCTGGAGAGACACAAGAGTTCAGAAATAATAGGTAATCAACTGACCTTAATCTCTGGTGTTGATTAAGGTCAACAGATATGCTGGTACTCACAACTTTAGTTCTTGTCATCAGCTTTAGTAGGGTTGGAATGCAATCTGAGAAAAAAAAAATGATCACAGTGAGGGAAGAATAAGAATGTAATGGGTTGTCTTTCCACTGGCAGATGACAGCAAGGAAGGAAGGGCAAAGCTGGTAAAACTATAGAGATCTTAAAAATTATGGTAGAGTAGAGCATTTCCAATATTTGACTGGAACAATTTTAATTCTTCCTAGCCTAGGATTTTGTTGCATTTTTCTCTCATTGCTTCCATGTCTTGTGAGATACCTTGTTTAATTTAGAAAATATCAAGAAGAACCATAGAAAGTACTTGGTCATGCTCTTCCTTTCCTATGAGGAAAATGAAGTCCAGAGAGTGCACAGCTTCTTGTCTATAACTGTCTATATAACCAGTGTCAGCTTCAGGGGTAAAAATGAAGAATCTTTATTTATGGTTCATTTGAAATCCTAAAAATTAAAGATAATAGCATAAACATAGCAACTTTATACAAAAAAGTAGATAAAAATAATTGACAAGGAAAGAATTTGGGGTAAATTCCTATTTAACTGCAAACATGTATTTTGAGCTTTTAAAGTCCCTATTTTCCAAGATACTTCTATAACACACAAATGTGACATTATGTGGTACCTACCCATGGCATTTCTTGAATCACAAATGAAGCCTTTGGAATTGATGGTCAAAAACTTTTTAACAATGTGAGTGTTTTACATGTGTCATAGTAGAGGAAAAGAATGGTAAAAATGGAAACTTGATACAAATGAGTTCTTTGATAAAAAGTACTCTGGCTATGCCTGGCATGGGGCAAGTTTGGACTAACCAGCCCAGGATAACCATCAGTTCATGTATCCGTTTGCTCTACTATACCCTTCTACTTTTTAGTACTTTTGTTATGTATTTTCTATTTGGGGATGCCCAATTAGAAGGGGATGCCTTTTTTTTTTTTTTTAGATAGAAAACCGAGAAGAATCAGCTTAGTTCCTGAGAAACTTCATTATTTAATAAGAAGAAAGAAGAAGAGGAGGAAGAGGAGGAGGAGGAGAAAGAATGAGAAGTTCTTTCAGTTCATAGTAAATATGCTAATTTTAAGCATAAAGTAAGTACTTACCCATTTAATCATGTAATATTTTGATCATTTTATTAACACAAAATAAAGCATTAGTTGATTAGAGTAAATAATAAGGTAGTTAAGGTTCACATTTCTGAAGTTGTTACATTAATTTCCTTTTATTGTGAAATTAGTTGTCAAAAATCTGTGTGTGTGTGCATGTGTGTGTGTGTTGGAGACATTAAGTATTGAAAAGTTAGAGCATATTGAAAAAGAATAATCGATAAACTTATTTGTGCTTCTTAAAGCCTTACTAAAGTTATAAAACTTAAAAGTGGTAATATAGTAATACCACAAGGAGCATGAGAGAAAGGCATGAGAGGGAAGAAAGCCCTTTCTAAAACTAGGTAAGCATATTCAAAACATATTCTTATCATTTCAGTCTGAGAATTGTGCAGGTGATACTGAAGTTTAAGAAAGGATCCTGGAGGATGGGATTCTTTTTTTTTCAAAGGTAGAAGAACTAAACAGTAAAAAAATAAAGGCAATAGAAGTAAAAGAGAGATACATTATACTTAGAAATCTCATTTCCCTGAAGTAATCTTTAAAAACATATAAATAATAGAAAAGATAAATTTGAAAGACTTTACATGCCTGGGCCAATTTAAAATACGAGTTTTTATTTTGATGTGTTAATACTGGCTTCTCAATTGTCCTTTCAAAAGTTGAGAAGGAAACTTAAGTGAAAATTAGTTTATACAATGAATCTGGTAGTTTTGGGGTGAGAACACTTCATACTAAAGAGAAATATAAAGGAGTATAGTGAAACCATCCTCCCAAATACATATATAATAATGGAAATATATGTGAACATATTATATACATGTGTGTATGTGTGCACACTTACATATAATACATGCTTATATATACATATGTACATGAAACATGTGTGTTAAATATGGATCTGTTTGTATCCATACAGACATAAACAGATACACACAGGGATTGGTGAGAAGCAAATGAAGGCTGATAATTACAATGTGAAATGGTGATTTTTTAAAATGCATTAAAGCATAAAAACAGACCAATGTCAATAGGGAGGAAAGGACACAGAGAGCCTAGTGTATAAACTGCCACTCTTTTCATTGTTGGGTCAATGTGTCAGCGGTGCTTTCACATGGAACATAGTGCAGACATGAATCAGGATGGCTCTTCCTTGGTCTGCCTTTGGAATTGTGCTGTTGTTAGGTCCATAGACCAGATTCTCCATATAGGGTTCTTTTTGTGATTCTTGATTATGACCCCCTGAGGAAGTCAGACCAGCCTGGGGTTACTGGAGATGGTGTCTTGCTTGGCATATTTATCATCCACAAATCATCTGCTATAAATATACCTCAGCGGGATCATCATCAGGCTGGCTCAGTAGCCTGCAATTTATGAAGGTTATGGGAAACAGTGTGAAGGGTGAAGTGCTTTATTAAGGGTGGCTTTCTCCCTGACCCAGTCCCGTGTTCTACTTGAATGTAAATGACCCTGGGAATGAGTGCTCCTTTCCATTTAGGATTAAGTTTTTTAAAATTATCCCTTTCAGCTATTATTCTTATGTCACTGTATCATGACTTCAAGATTTTTTAAGAAACATCAGAATCACAGTGTTCAAAGATGTGAGAAATTACTAGGTGCAAGATAGACATAGATCTAAAACTCACATTGTTTTATTTTTATGTACAAATCATGCAAAACATTCTCCTTTTTTTTCCATTTTTTAAACATGTCATTAATCTCTATTTTTGCTTCTCATAACAGAACTGACCAAAATGTCTTGCAACTATCATAATTATAATCTCTATGGAAGTTGAAATAAAGGAAATGTAATTCTTTGTATTACTGAATGTTTTTTAAAAGAAAACGTGTTTGCTTAAGACACAATGTTTAGGATTATGCCCTAGACATAAACCTTATTTTCCTTTCACCTTCCCTTAAATGAATAAAAAATATTGTAAGGAACCAAAAATGACACAAAACCAAAATGCCACAAAGGCTGCTCTCTCAGCCAGTGAATGTTCCTGGAACATGGTTAAAGCTTGTTGGATGGGGAATGATTAACTGTTTCCCTTACAGGATGTTATTCTGAACACTTGTCCTAGAAGAGAAAGCCTTGAAGAGGGTCACCCTATTAATATGTATTAAGAAGTAAAGGGCCAATTTTAATATTTCAAGCAACTCCAGTGAATAAAAGATCATTGGCACCTTTCTATTTTCACTATAGTCCTATTTTAAAATAATGTTCTTGGCTCTCCATTTGCCCCAGGGGAGAGGAACAACAAGAGGAAGAAAAATGCAGAAAGAGTACAGAGAGAAGATGATGGAAATTTTTTTTATTCAACTTCACCTGCCGCTCAAGCCACTCACCCTTAGGAAGACTCCGACACTTCATAGGAATTACCCATTCTGGTCTCCCCCACCGAATCACCACACTATTTTGCCACTTGTTTTGCAAACTACCAACTGCGTTTACAAGTAGAAACATAATCAGTAGGCGAATGACCTTTTGCAGCATTGTATCTGAAGCTAGTTCATCAAACACTTGTCAGCCAACCGTCCAGCGGGCCAAATAAATAAAGGTGGGGAGTGGTGGAAATTTATCCTTTTTGTTGCTGCTAAATCGAGAATCCGGTAGCTTTTCCTCCCCCTTTCCCTCTTTTTTTTTTTTTTTTTTTCTACCACTGTCCACAAACCTGTTACTAGGGAAACTTAAAGAAGAATCAGATACATTAAGAAAACAAAAGTTTAGACCCCCCCACAACCATGATCCCATTGCCATGCAGAAAGCAATGCAAGATGCCCAACCTCGGTCGCCGCACCGCGGTCCTGACAAAGCCTGTATCTAGCCAGAACAAACAAGATGTTAATTGCAGCCTCGCTGAGAAAAACTAGTATTGTTCCAGCCGGAGACACGCAGCATTTCGGGAACTGAGATGTGCCCCGTCCGCTGAGGACTGGATCAATTCATCTGAACCCCGGCGATGAAACGACAGCTCTTCGGCTGCGACAGGTCCGCGCTGAAAGAAAGACAGAGACGATCAAGTCCAGTATTTACTTCCCAACACTCAGAGTCGCCTTCCAGTCCTCCGCAACCCCCTAGCTTCGCCTCCCAGTGAGTTTCCCTTACAGTTGGTCGCCGCCAGCCCCAGCGGTGGGAACTGAGGGCGCAAAAACCTCCCAGACGCAGAAAATACCGCTTTCGGGACGTGCTTGGTTTTGAGTAGCCGTGACGTGCAGGCTTACCGCGGCCCTGGCTGGAGCACCGCGGAGCCCCCCTCCCGCCCGCTTGTCTCCCGCCCTCCCGCCGGGCCTCCCTCCTTTCCCACCCCGCCGCTTCCCTCCTCTTCTCTCACGCACACCCACCCGCGCCCCCGGGAGGCAAGAACTACGGGAAGGCACAGCGGCCGCGTAGCGCTCGTCGAGCCTCTGGCCGGCCGCCTGGCGCACTGTATCGGTGCTGGCGCCGGACGCGGGGCGCGGGGCGCGCGGCGCCCGGGGACGCGCGCGCGCAAGAGCACGCGGGAGTCGGCGCGCACGCGCACCCCGGGGACGCGCACCCCCTCCTTGGCGCGCGCCCCGGGGAGAGCGAGCGCCGCGCGCCGGCGCGCACACCCGAGACAGAGCTTTACTATCTCTCTCCCTCTCGCGCCCCTCCTCGCTGGGCATTCAAACAGCTTTCCGACATCACCAGCCAAGGATTTTTTCCCCCCTCTCCTTAGTCGCGGTCCGTCCATCAGTACCTGCGGGGGGAGGGGGAGGAGGAGGAGGAGGGAGGAAAGCGGAAAGAGGAAAGAGCATAAGCTTGAGCCTTCCGATCCGACCACGAATACTCCTGTAATAAACCCACCGCCCCAACAAATCTGCCTTAGCAGCCGCTGCTGCCGCCGGTCACTTCTCGTCTCAGCGCTTTCTTTGCTTCTTGGCTCATCGGTTTGTTGGGGGTAGATTTGATAAAAACAAATCCTTGCTTTTAAGCCACTTGCATATTTTTGTTTCTTTAGAGTCTCTCTACGGGGGGCTCCCCCCTCCCTCGGTTGGAGGTTGGATTCAGTTGGCTACGGCGTCAGGCTCCGGGGTCCTGGGGGCTTTTTTTCTCCCACCCCTCCCCTGTTTGATTTTTCTCCCCCATCTTTTGCTTCTCTTAAGTGTGCATTTAAAAAAAAATAAAATAAATCCTGATTTTTGAAGCTGAGCCGGGGAAAATGGGCAACGGTGATTGGGACCGAAGGGGAGTCTCTCCGTCACTGTTGCTGGGACGCGTGCCTGTGCTGGTGTCTTAGAGCAAGAGCCTCCCTGAGCTTTCGGAGTGGAAGGTAAGGAAGGGGGTCCATGGGTCACCTTCCCTCTGCCAGGGGTCGCCACCGAGGAGCTTTCGTCTAGGTGTTTGCGGAGGGAGGACAAGGAAAGGAAAGGCTGTTGCTGGCAGATGGAGGGGCTACGACCAAACCCGACTGTCTGCATTTACTTAAACGCCGCAGTTGAAAAGTTAGAGAAGTCTGTTTTTCAAGAGATGTGCATGGTCGGAAGGAACAGGCAAGGAGACCTAGAAAAACTGACGGTTGTGTGTGATTGGGGTGATTTTATGAGGAGAAATTTTTAGGTTAGAAGGAAGTTAAGATAAGGGGAGTCAGTGGGTCTTCTACTGGGGAAAAATTTTAGTGGAGTGATGGCGCCGTCTATGTTCGGCTAAACTAAAGTGTCACCCAGAAAATCAGTTTGGAGAATAGCTAAACTAAATGCCGGTTTGCTTCTTAGCAGGACACAAATAAATAAATAAATACAGTATCCTTGAGATCTTGGTAGCCATCCCTTAGACACCCCCACCCCATTCTTTCTTTCTTAAAAAAGGGAAATACTATTGTTTGAACTGGCCCTGCAGTCGGGGACGGGGGTGGGGGGGGCGGCAGAGTTCAGTGATTCATTTTTGATTCTTTAGTATAAAACAAGGCTCCGTACACCAAGGCTTAAGGATTAAAATAAAGAGCATTATATTGAGGGGGCTCTCTTGAGCAAGCTTGAAAGTGAAATCAGAGCTATTTCCTCACTCTTTCTAATCCTTGATGAGCACAGCAATGCAGACAGGCACTGTCAAATAAATGGAAGCAAAAGTACTGGATTTCATTAGGAAAAGAAATACGACCTCTTTTTGAGTTACCGATTATAAAATGAAGCCCCTTTCATGGATGGAATTCCTAATTTAGACACTTATTGTCACATTGGCTCTCAACGCCTACACTCTATCCTGAAGAACACTGCGCAGACCTGCATTGCCTGCAAAGTGCAACAGCAAAAAAAAAGAGGAAATTATTTCCAGAATTTCCTGCAACTTTCCCAATTTTTTAACCTTTACGTGCTCATTGGCTTTATTTTCTCAAAAAGAAAATGCATTATTCATTGAGCTATATGCTTGAAACGGAGAACACTGTTTTGATAGTCCCAGCAGTTCTGATGTTATTTTAAACTGCTGCTATATAGAGATTTAGAGTTGGGGCTGTTTTCTCCTATATCAAGACATAGAATTTGAATTATGATCTGGAAAATGCAGATCTATCTTCAGGGACTTCGGTCACTGGTATTTGTGTGCATGCGTTGGTGTGTGTTATGCAATGGGAAGGAAGAGGGTTTTATCCTTTGGTTCCGAGAGGACCCAGGCAAAGACACGAAAACTCTTAACTGTCTATATGTCTGTATGTCTGTCTCTGTTTACAGAACAGTGGAAGAGACTGCAGCCTAAAGACTTTTATAATTAACTTGGCATCACTTTTCTCAGCTCAAAGGCTAAACAAAAAAAAGCAGTGTCATTTATTCTAAGAAATAACTTCTTAAAGGTTAAAGCTGAAAAAAATTCAAGTTATTTTTGGATAACAACTTACAGAGGTAAATATAACCAGGATTACTTTATTATGCAAGGCCAGGTTAAAAAAACATAAAGAAAAGGAGCTTTGGAGCTGTTGTTGGAAAGGGAGCAATTCAGTAACTGAAATCTGCTAGGAAAGAAAATGCTAATGTCTTTTATCTACGATGTATAAATCTTAAATTACAGTAACTAGAGTTAAATCTTAAATAACTCTAGATAAAATAGCCCTAATTAAAAAAAAAAAAAATTAAAAGGCTGAAGCCAGCTGTGGTTCTGGGATTTTTCACCGACATCGCCTTTGGATACAGATACTAATACAGTGATCCACTTTATGTATCCCAAGAGGGCATGTCACATTGAAATGACTGTCTTAAATCTTGGTTCTCAGAGGTGATGTTGAACAACAAGTCTTCCCTATGTATCTACCCATCTATGCCCTTTCTCAGATAATGGGCTTAAAATTCTATTAATCCAAATGAATGTTGGTGTTTTTGCACAGGAATTCCCATCAGTTCACACGATGGTCCCTGCAAAGACAAGTATGGGTATTTGGGAGATGCTGTTTCATCTGCAACAAATTATCATTTGTGATTTTAAAATTGTGGCCATCCTTTATCAAAATTGCTTTTCATATTCAAGGTAAAAGAAGTAATGTGATGACAGCTGTTCCCAGATTATCAGATTAGATTGTGTGTGATGATGTTTTCTTCGGGCCGACTGAGGGAGAGAAAAGGTTGTATAGGTTGCTTAAAAAGATTTCAAAAATTAAAAACTTAGGTTATGATATTATTTAAAAGGTATGTTTTCCTCCTCTTTCAATAGAATCATAATGTACTGGGAGGAAATCCTGGTAGATAAATTACAGCATTCCTGTTAATAATCTATTAAATATTATTTTTAAAGTGAATGTAGAAAATTTGGTCATTATGAATGACCACGTGAGGGCGCTGTTCACACAGCCACCGATAATTTCCTAGCATTATAAAATAAAAAATTACCTGCCCTTCTTTTAAAAAGGGTTTTTTACTGAAATCTTGAAAACAGCTGGCTGTAATATTGGAAGGAGTTTCTTTCTTCAATGCGTGTAGACTCCTACTTGCATTTTACTTTCATTGCCATTTTTACAGGCCAAATGACATAGGATGAAGGCTGTTCGTAACCTGCTGATTTATATATTTTCCACCTATCTCCTGGTTATGTTTGGATTTAATGCTGCCCAAGACTTCTGGTGTTCAACTTTGGTGAAGGGAGTCATTTATGGATCGTATTCTGTAAGTGAAATGTTTCCCAAAAACTTTACAAACTGCACTTGGACGCTGGAAAATCCAGATCCAACCAAATATAGCATTTACCTGAAATTTTCCAAAAAGGACCTTAGCTGCTCTAACTTTTCCCTCTTGGCTTATCAGTTTGATCATTTTTCCCATGAAAAAATAAAGGATCTTTTAAGAAAGAATCATTCTATAATGCAACTCTGCGATTCCAAGAATGCTTTCGTTTTTCTACAATATGATAAAAATTTTATTCAGATACGTCGGGTGTTTCCAACTGATTTCCCAGGATTACAGAAAAAAGGGGAAGAAGATCAGAAATCTTTTTTTGAGTTTTTGGTATTGAACAAGGTGAGCCCAAGCCAGTTTGGTTGCCATGTATTATGCACTTGGTTGGAGAGCTGCTTAAAATCAGAAAATGGGAGAACAGAATCATGTGGGATCATGTATACAAAATGCACCTGCCCTCAGCATTTGGGAGAGTGGGGGATCGACGACCAGTCGCTGGTTTTGTTAAATAACGTGGTGTTACCCCTGAATGAGCAGACCGAGGGCTGCCTGACCCAGGAGCTGCAAACCACCCAGGTCTGCAATCTTACCAGGGAGGCCAAGCGACCGCCCAAAGAAGGTAAGTGCCCAGTAGAGAGGGAGAGATGGGAGGGAGGGGTGTTTGGAGATGGCATTAAGATGTGATGTTTCAACACACAGGCTTAATCATTGCTCTTTAACTCTATCATCTTTGGAGTCATTTGGTTTGTGATCTTCACTAATAAAGGTCTCTTAAGCTAATTTTGGGTTTCAAGATTTTTGAGACAGGGTGGTGAGGATGGGATAGCTCTCATCAATATGCCCTGGTAGTGTGTCTGGAATATTCAGGAGGAAAGAGGCAAAAACGTGGGGCCAGTTAGCCCTGGAGGTTGTTGAGGGGGGAGGTTCTTTATTGGCTGCAGCCTCTTGGGGAGACCAAGATATATACTCGCGCTCTCTCACGCACACACCTGTGAAATGAATTTGTAGGATTTCTACCTTATGCTAGAGCCCTGCAAAAAAGTAACCTTCACTTCCTCTAGCCTTTGCCCTGTCTCACTGTCTCAAGCAGGACCCCTTTAGTTGCACTGCCCTAAGTTGGGGAAGCAGGACAAAATGGTGACACAAATTCAATAGCAAGTCTGTTTGGACCAAATGACTTTCTGACACCTGAAGACAAGGGTATCCTCCTCCCCCACAGGCCCGATATTAAAAAAAGAAAATGCATTGCACAATAAATCCTGTGTGCTTGCCCTTTCGTGGGTCAAGGAAACCCCACTGGAAGCGCAAACTCTGGGGTCTCCTGGCTGTGAAGTCACTTGGAGGCAAGGGTGAAGGGCAGAATTAAAACACATGCTGATCCTGTAAAACATGATAGCCCTCTTGTGTGATTTTTTTTTTTTTTGCTCTTCTGGGTCCCCTCTTGGTATACATGAGGAGAGTGGGAGCGTGTCAGAGATGAGCTAGAGGAAAAAATAGTGCAACGGAAATGCAGAGGAAAAAGAGAAAGTACAGGAGTAATTTTCAGCTTTCACCCAATCCCCAGTGGGGGAGCTACCGGAGGATTTCAGATTGTGGATTATGTTTAATAACGCAAGAAAGCGGACATATTTTGAAAAAATGACTTTTCCTGTTTGGAAGGTTAACGGATGTGTTCCATTCGTTTGAGGACAGGCTGATACATATTCGCTCTCACTCTCTGATCCTGCAACTAGAGAGTGTGTTGATTTTTTATGCAGGAAATGTTTTCTGATCTCCACAAAGATCCCTGTCTGTGGAAAGGGACAGCCAAGCTCCAGTCCCTCTTTCCTCCCCCTCCCCCAACAGAAGTTGTCTTTGTGGCCAATATAAAATTGACACGTTGTTGGAGAATTTTCTTTAAGAGTAGCCAAGGCTTTGTAAGGGGGGAGGAGGGAGGGAAAGAGAGAAGGGTTTAACTAGCTAAATGCAATTTCTCTGCTGAAAGCAATTTGGGGGCTGGGGATTTATGGAGGAGCAGTGGTACAAGGGGAAAAGATGTGTTAGAAAATAAATGCAGACTAATGGCAATGAGAGAGGGTTGAAAACCTTTAAGATTTCTACAGGTCAGTGTTTCACTAACAGCTGTGGCTGAAGAAAACAAAGTGGTTTTAAATTACAGGAGTTCTTTTCTCTAGTAAAAATCCCAGAGAAGCACTTGCAACTGCAGGGATGGTATTTAACACCATTTAAAACTAATTAGTGTCCCCTAGAATAAGAAGCTACAGTACACACACAAAATGTGATGCTACAAGCTGGCTAATAAGACAATTATCACCAGAAACTAGTATTTGTTTGTTTTATTGTTGTTTTAATATAATCCAGAGAATCTGATTTTTCAATGGTTAAATTCCTATCTTGAAACTGACTGCTGATGACAAATGGAAAGTGAAGCCAGTTTTGCAGGCTTTTTTTGGCTAATGTCAGCAAGTGACACGAAGTTGTGTGCACATTAAGCATGATTTTCAGAGATTTTGCTGGTCATGATCATGAGATATGAGTTGAGACAGTGCCGGGATTTATAGAAGTTGGACAAGATAGCCATTTGTTCTGTAAATGAGTAAGAATATGAGTGATTTTAGACATTCGATGTATAAATCATGTGGGAGCACATCTATTTCTTTGGGCTAATTAGCTGGCAAAATGAGAAAGGAATAGCTCCACAGACAAATAAGTGATTGTGTTAAAATTATCATGTTAATAAAACTGAACTAGCAAAAGTTTATATAATAGGGGGCGAATATATGCTGTATCAGTAAAATTGCACAGCCTGTATTCTCTTTATTCTAAATTTGTGTTCTTTAATTGTTTAGGTATTCTGAGTCAGAAAGGTAAGGATAAGTAATTCCTGATGACATAATTGTAGCTGATGCATTTATAAGTAATTCTTATAAAATATATACGGCACTCCTTACCTCATTCAAAGAAGACCTTTTTGGCTATGCTGCGTTGTAGGAAAGGAATGTGAAAATCTGCAGACTCTTAATTTAGTAAAATTTATACAAATTGTATTAAATCTTAAATATTTTATATAAATGATATATAAAATCTTAGAATTATTTAATATCATTTCAAATAAATTGCCACTTCATGATACTCACAAGGTTAGAGGTTAGCAATTACATATAGTTGTGCTACTCATGTCTAGTTTTATTCCAAAATGTCTTTGCTTTACTTAGTAACATGTAATCCCAGCCTTTGAAATGAGGTTTTAAAAATTCTACTTAGATTTTCTATTAATGTATGATTTCTATTTTCTATAGAAAAGACTCTCCTGTAAGTCATCAAAGGAATAAATACAAAATTATTCTCCACAGTGTTTTACTTCTCTTTTATTCACTGTAATAAATACTGAAAACCTTGAGTAGAAATCTCTTCCACATTCATTGCATCATAGAAATGGCGCACATTGGACAGAAGAGTCTTTACATGCAGTAGATGCAGTTCTAGGTTGTTTAGTGTGGTGCTGATGGGGGTGGTAATGGAGTACCAAATGCTCAATGTTTTGAATGCATCCATTGAAATCACAAAATCATATCTAGTTAGTATTGAGGGAACTATAGGCTCACAGGACTGGAATGTTGATTTTGTTGACATTGGATTTCTACTAAAATGTTTGTTAATAATACACTCACGTACTGAAGAATTTCATAGCCAGAAAACAGCAAGAAGAAAACTATCTGTTTTTAGTGACACCAACAATTACAAATGTTATTGTGATTACATTATAGAAGTGAATAATTGGATTGATGCTTTATTAATGTGTTAAATATTAGTACATTTAGGTCTCTTTTAAGATCACGTTTGATATATTTGAGGGTGATAGGTGATTATAAAAACTTAGTTGCCATTCCCCAATTTTTATGTGAAAATTTGAAAACAAAGTAAATCAATAAAATGAAGCCTTTAAAAAATAATGATGTCTTACTTTAGGCAATATAAAAAAAAACTGTCTATATATAACGTATATAACCTTTTGTAAAGGAAACTCAAGTGACATTGCTGTTTACCTGGTTTTCAGATACTGGCATTTATTCATGAGGTCTTTACTATGTTTTATAGTATATATGTGTGTGTGTGTGTGTGTGTGTGTGTGTATATATATATATATACACACACACACACACACACACCATAGATGATTCTGGACCTCAGAGCTAAAATAGAAAATAGATGTGATATAGGATACTACTTCATACTGTGTCACCTAAAATAAGCAATTAAAACAGTTTTGGTGGAAAAATTCTCCACCAGTGTATCTAAATAACATAATAAGCCTTAATGGAACCTTTGTTTCCTACTTACATCAATGGTGCTACTTATGTGAAGGGAAATTGGGATCTCTGTATAGATTCCAGGAAATCTGAACACACATACTCATTTGTCTCTCCACTCTGCTGTGCTAATCCTTGATATTCTGTCACTCAAGGGAAGTCTCACTATGTGACTGTGTAAAGTCTAGCCTGGGTTGTGTCTCTAGAGCAATTTGTGTCTCTAGCGGTGTAAGTGTTCTCGTTTCTTTCTACTTTTGCTCTTTTTGTCCTTATTACTGTTCAGCTACCTTTCACCTTCCTCTTTATTGTACTTGGATCTTACTTCCTTTTTAAATGACTGCCATGATACCACACTATGTCAGAATGTAGAAAGGCATATTGAGTCTGTTGTTCCTTGAACACACAGAGCCTGAAAGTTTGCTCTGCCCCTTGGCTGCATCCCATCATACTTTGCATGTGCTGTACTTCTGTTCTAGCATTTATCATATTACAGTGTATTTTCCGCTTGTATTTCCATGTCCCACCACTAGATTTGGGAATGCTGCAAGCATAAAGACTGGGTCTTCAGTTGTCAATGACAGTCTTTTTTTTTTTTTTTTAATTTTTATTTTGAGAGAGAGAGAGAGAGAGAGAGAGAGAGAGAACAAGCAGGGAAGGGGTATAGAGAGAGGGAGACACAGAATCCTTGAGCTGTCAGCACAGAGCCTGTTGCGGGGTTTGAACCCACGAACCGTGAGATCATGACCTGAGCCCAAGTCGGATGCTTAACTGACTGTGCCACCAAGGTGCCCCTCTATGACAGTCTTAATAGAGCTTCAGTAAATATTGGTTGAAATGAATGTTAAAGGAACAGCAACAAAAAGATCTGAATAGGAAAGATAGTAATACTTTGATTACCATCAAAAGAATAAAAATACATCGTTTGGAGAAAGTGGCCACCTTTTGCTTCTTGTATGTTTAGGGGAAGATGGCTACCTTTTATATAATTTCCAATTCCATTAATGAATTATTTATATCAGCTTCTGATCTCAAAATATTATTTAATAACATTTTTAAAAACAACTAAAGAATGGAATCATTAAGAAATACTCTTAATTATATATATGTGTAAATATATATTAAAAGATTCATGATGCGTATAACTTTCTTTACATGACTATCTACAAAAGAAAATTGGCCAGTTTCTATCTGTTTAACTGTCTTCATTTCTCTCTATGTTCTTTCTTCTGGCTCTTGCATTACTGCTACAGTAATGACATTTCCCAAATCCTTTCTTGCACAATTTGAAGACAAACACGCAACATCTTTCCAAGAAAGATGAAAAGAGTATTTGCATGTCAAGTTTAGTGCTTCTTGTTATTTACTCCTGTTTAATAATCTGTAAATGTAGTAATAGTAGAATACTACTAAAATTGTAGGCCTGATTAAGTAAAGTGCCATAATTCTTACTTCTGCCATTTTAGAATCTTGACAATTTAGGAAGTAGCTCATACATATAATATTTAATGAAAGAAAATTCCATTATATGGCAACATATTTTTTGTAGACAAATTCAAATATTAACATGAAAATTTGTGTCTGTACACATATGTCCCATTCATTCACACATTTGCCAAGATGTATGTTTCAGTGGGTTTTTTGATAGCTGTAGATAAATGTACTGTAGGTTAGTTTTCTTCCAAAATAGACAAGGGAATTTTACTTTACTTAGAGTTCAGCTTTATGCACTACTTTGACTTCATTTCCCAATAGAAGCAATTTTATTGTTAAACTGAATGCTTTTATAAAATATAGCATTGTTTAGAATCACTCTGGTATATATTATCTAAAGCCATCTAGCCATTGGGTCTGAAATCATTGTTCATTCAAGACTAAATTTTTCTTACTTTCTCAAAATAACATTGCTGGGTTTTAAATATTTTTTAATGTCTATTTTTGAGAGAGAGACAGAGAACCAGCAGCAGAGGGGCAGAGAGAGAGGGAGACACAGAATCAGAAGCAGGCTCCAAGCTCTGAGCTGTCAGCACAGAGCCCCATGCGGGGCTCAAACCCATGAACTGTGAGATCATGACCTGAGCTGAAGTCGGGCTCTCAACCAACTGAGCCACCCAGGTGCCCTAATTAAAATCCTGAATTAGAGAGAGCTGAGTTTGAATCTTTTCTTCTACATTTTAACTGTATTACTCTGTATTACTACTTTCCCCTTCTCAGATTAGGTTAGTCATGCTTATTTTTCAAGGTACAGGAGAACAGGAAATGACATCATGTATTGAATTTTAAAAACCTAATAAAATTAATGGCTTGGAATATTTTAGTTCCTGTCAGCCCTGTGGAAGTTTCTTCCCAAATCAATTAACTAATAAAAATCAGAGAGGTATGCAATTTTTCTAAGTATATCACTTCATTGAAATGAAGGGTATATTTTAGTGTAAGGTACACTTGAGACCCTAGAGTGACTCAGCTGCCTTGGAGCATCTGACAAGTGACTGAGCTTGACTCATCAATCTTCTGTAGTAGAGTGTTGAATTAAATGAGACTGCACATGTAAAAACACTTTAGTCCATTGCTCAAGTTACATTAGGCCCTCCATTCAGTTTTTGAATGTCTTTTTTATTCTTATCTTTTGGCTATAAATGATAGAGAATTGATAATAAATAATGAAACAGATTGCCATTTAATTATTTGAACTTGTTTAGGAATTTAGGGCATTTAACAAAGGATCATTAAGCATCTTGAATGTATGTCTATTTTGTATTAGTTACAGAAAAGGTAGCATCTCAGTACCTATGTGTTGATGGAGGCATGACTAATACATCAAATAGATCAAACTAGTGGTGTGTGAGTCGTCCTAGGCCTAGGAAGATGTCCTTTGGATATCATTGCCGATAGCCTGCAAATCCATTTAAATTAAACAGTTTCATGATTATTTTGCTCTTTGCTGTGTTATGCAGAATTAAGTTCATGTTTTAAAATGTATGCTGAACAGAAATTATCTTGAAATATTAGTCCATATTAAACCATTTGGAAAAAAGTAGGACTATTTTGTATTTTTTTCCACTGGATTATGATCACATACCAGTAAATTCCAGGTTTTTCCCCCAAAGGCTTGTATACTGAGATATTGAAAAGAAAACAAAATTCTTTAGTACTTATTTAAAGATTCTGATATTTTCTTAAAGGAAAATTACAAAATGTCATCTATAAGACTTCATAAAATACTAAGTGCTCTGTGTTCAATTATCTTTCAACTATCATTCAGGAATTTTGCTCACTTGCAGAGAATAACCTAGCTATCTATCTGCTAAAGGTTAGTAAGTAATGTATTTCTACTGTACACAGTATAATAAATAACATTCATGATGAATACATTAATATGGAGCTGTTTCTCTCAAAATTAATTAGGTAAGTAGGAGTCTTTTCTGAAATCTGATGCTTGCTGATAAAGCATTTTCTCCATAGCCACATCCATCCCCATCACATAATCATTAATGCTTAGAACATGTTATAAAATATTAAGGTAAAATGGTTATTGTTTGGTTTCTACCATGTTAAATGAAATAATTTACCTGGATATTATCAAATTATTTTTCCTAGGTAATAAGTTTCATTGGGGAGAGTTGTTTGGGAAAACAGAACAAATATATGCATGGAAAAGACATTAGAACACTGACAGAACCAGATTATAATACAGTTGACCTTTGAATACCAAGGGATTTGAGGACACAGTTGAAAATCTGCATACAACTTTTGACTCTCCCAAAACTTAGCTACTAATAGTCTGTTATTCACAGGAAGCCTTACCGATTACATAAACAGTTGTCTTACACATTGTGTGTGTGTGTGTGTGTGTATGTGTATGTATTGTGTGTATGTGTGTGTATATATATGTGTGTGTATATATATATATATATATGCTATATTCTTACATAAACAATCGATTAACATGTTTTGTTTATGTATATGTGTATATATATACACATATATATGTATATATATATATATATACACATACTATATTCTGAAAGCAAGCTAGAAAAAAGAAAATGTTATTCAACAAAATCATGAGAGAATACATTTATAATACTGTAATATATTTATATAAAAAATCTGTACATAAGTGGACTCGTACAATTCAAGCCCATGTTGTTCAAGGGTCGGCTGATTTAGAATGCAACTTAAATGTGCTTAAGCAGAATAAAAAGCATTAAAATAGTTGGGGAATCAACCAGAGAAGGCTACATTGGTGAAATTACTTTTTAGCAATAAATATGTTAAGGTGATAGAAATATCACAGAAATATTATCTTGCCTGGGTAATTTATACTGGGTGGGTATTATAAAGTTTTTCTTTCATGATATTTCTGCTGTTCCTCCCTTTTAAGGTAATTTTTAAACTTCTGATAATTTTTAAACATTAATTTCTATGCTTGCATATCTAAACAATAATTTGTTCTCTAATAAACATTATTAAAGAGAAGCTTTACTTACATATCACTCCTCAGAAAATAAGTAAAGCATTATAATAAGCAATTTATAAATTTAAAGAAGATAGTAACACGTAACATTGAGAAAATGCTTTCCAGTTTGCCAAGCTCTGTTGCATATATTATTTTATTTGGGGAGTAATTGTGTGAAGCACATATTCTTTGCCCCATTGATATGTGTTGGTATATAGAACACCTTAAAGACTGTTTTTTCGTTCCCTAAAAATCTTAATACAAATTGGTTCAAATGAAAAACTAGAGAATTTCTGAGCTATGGGTTTTCTCAGTGTTTCTGGAGTGCTTGAATGTGAATCATAAATTCTCAGATATATGAGGGACTTTAGGCATTATATAGTCCCAATCGTAACCTGATTAATGGATTCCCAATCTGCAAACATATTATGGGAACATTATTTCAGCTGAACTTAAATCTTCTTGGAATTTACATTTAATACCATTTCTATAGCATGACAGAGGCATGGTCACTTAGGACTGTTTGATAGTTCTACTGTTTGATATATCTATCTATCTATCTATCTATCTATCTATCTATCTATCTATCTATCTTTTATCCAGCCAGGACAATAATCGGAGTATACTTCGCTATACTACTTAATACAGAGTAGTGTTTGCAAATTAAAGCTTTCATTCATTAGATTTTTGTTCTGTTTGGTATATATTATGTAAACAATGTGGTGTTGATCTGAAAAAATGATTTTCAGTCTAAGCTCATTATGTTAAAGAGCAGTGTGTTTAAAGTTGAGTCTGTCTGGATTTACTAAGATAATTTAGCAATATCTATCTTGGATTTTCATTTCATTATCATTTTCTAGGGAAATCTGTGTTTTTTTGTTTCTTTGTTTGTTTTTAAGAAATAGCCTATCTTACATTTTTAGTTATTTATGCTACATTGAGAAATAGTGTTGAGGGTAGGAAAAGAGAGAGGGTAGCATTCCCTCTTCCCGTTGAAAGTCACAGCTTCAACTGTGAGCTCAAAGGCTTACCCTTTGAGCTCTGGCAGCCACTCTCTCTTCTCAGCCTTTTAGCCTGTGGTGTAGTAATGGCTCCCTGCTGTTTCTACCCCTGAGTGCTATACTACCCTCTCTCTCTGGTTTCTCCAAGCACTATCCATGCCTTACTGTCTTTGCAAATTATCTTAATTAAGGACACTATCTGTTTCTTACTGGAACTCTGACTAGTATAGGGGTGTATAATTTTAGTGGTGAAGTGATTTCTGATTTCTTAAAAAAATTTTTTTAATGTTTTTATTTATTTTTGAAGGAGAGAGACACAGAGCATGAGCAGGGGAGGAGCAGAGAGAGAGGGAGAGACAGAATTTGAAGCAGGCCCCAGGCTCTAAGCTGTCAGCACAGAGCCCGATGCGGGGCTGGAACTCACACACTGTGAAATCATGACCTGAGCTGAAGTCAGGCGCGACTGAGCCACCCAGGTGCCCCAGTGATTTCTGATTTCTTATGAGATTGGTTAGAAACCAACATTTTAAGTTTCGATCCTTTATTTATTCACTCGTTAATTAACTAATTCAATCCTTTTATTGTGCTAAAGATCTTACATAATTATTAGCCTTTTTGTAGATTAGCTTTTAGACCAGCCCAAGTAAACAGGGAAATACATAATAAAAAGAATTTAAACAATTGAGGGGCTCCTGGGTAGCTCAGTCGGTTAAGCATCCAACTCTTGGTTTCAGCTCAGGTCATGATGTTGCAGTTCATGAGTTTGAGCTCCTCATCAGGCTCTGTGCTAACAGAATGGAGCCTGCTTGGGATTCTTTCTCTCCTTCTCTCTCTGCCCCTCCCCTGATCATACATACTCTCTCTCTCTCTCTCTCTCTCTCTCTCTCTCAAAATAAATACACTTAAAAGAATATAGGCATTTAAAAAAGAAGTGAGTTAATGAAAATTAAAATCAGTTGGCCATATTTTTTTTAGCTTAGTTGAAATGGCATTTTTTACACTTAAATTTAGGCTCCATTGAATTTAGGCTCTCGTAATGTTTTTATATATTTACTTGTTGGTTTGTTGATTGCTTAGCTAATTCTTAAACTACATAATATATATACATTCATATACATCCTGTATGCATTTTCAGTGTTGATGTGACTTGAGAATATTTAAACTGGCCTGAATATTCAAAAAAGTTTTGTGAATTGATAATTAAAAACAAGTAACTTCAGAGCTCCCATAGAAAACTTAAAAAATACTGACAGATTAAGATTTTGCTCTAATTTTATATCATTATGATGTAAATGGAAATGGAAATGATGGAAAATGTAAAATGAAAATAGAATTTCAGTTGCTAACTAATCCAAGTTTCATTTTGCCTATTGATTTCATTATCCCTCTCAAAGCAAACCAAGAAGAAAACACACAAAAAGCATTTTTTTCTTTCTTTGTTTCATTACAAAAAATGGATTGAGGCAGCTAAGTTTGCCCTTGTAGTCTCATCTAAGAATTATAGTTTTTTACTTTTACTCTGTGTTAGTCTTTTTGTTGCCTTTCATGTCAAAGAAGGATCCAAAGAGGGGAAAAAAGAAGTAATTTCCAAAAATTATGTGCCAACAATTATGTTGAAACAGAGCTTTATGATTTTTCTGAATAAATAATACGTAACGAATATTTATTGTATACTGGATGCTTTTGGAAATGTTTCTTCTTTTGTAGCTGTTCATAATAATTGTAATGTGAAAAAGGGCACCTTGGGAAGAGAAAAATCTGTTTACTTTATGTAATCTTTCTACATAAATCTGGCAAACTTTCAAAGATCTGCTTCTGCCCTGTAGGCTGAGAAATTTGAATTTACTTTGGCTTCTCAGAGAGGTCAGCTTTCTTTATAGATATGTCAGGCTGTGGTCAGCTCTCTTTGACTGGCCTTGGTTTTTGTAAGTTATAGGGCAAACAGTATGTATTTTTTAATACATGTGCCTGAGAAATTAATCAAGCACACTGACTTTTTTTTTTTTTAATTTCTCAATAGGCTTTACTTTCAAATATGATGAAGTAAATAGCTGCGAAGCTTCATTGTCCATTTGCATAACAGAGAACATTTTAATCCTTTTGTGTAATATATTAAAATTTTTAAAATTTAAGAAATTTTAAAAACCTATGGCTTTTTTCTGTTTTAGTGATTCCCTGGAATTTTCTGATGAAAATGTTTTGGTGTTCAACTGGTGATAAGGGCATAAATGAGTTCCAGGCATAATAAATATGTGTGCTTGCCTCTGGCCTCTGCATCAGGAGACCACAGAAACCACAGAAATGAAACAGAGAGAGTTTGGAAGCAGAATAGAAAGAAGTTGATCCACCAAGTAGTAAGAACTGATAAAGGTGAAAGAAACAAGTACATGTAGTCTGTGAATTAATACAACCTTTTTTTTCCCCCTAGAACTGGAACATTTTTTCTAAATAAAAGCCAATATATAAAAATGATTTAAAAAATGGAGCTGTTTTGTTTGAAGTGGACAGGAGGCCTAGAACCCTGCCTAATCAGTCTCCTTTCTTTCTGTGTTGGCCCCAGAAGCAATTCTGCTTTAAAAACGCACTATAGAACTATAAATTTTAGAAGTCTCTATGTAGAACCACATGTGAGAAATTAATGGTAGAAACTTTCTTCCTCCGAGAAACTAAAATTTTTAGTGTTTTGGTCACTAAGAATGTGTAAGAGCTATCATTTTTTTTTTTTACTGAATTTTGCTTAAAACAAAATTTATAATTTGTCTAGGATCCATATGTCTATGGCCCATTTATCTGTGCTTAATTTTTCTCCATCCCCTGCTGTTCCCTTTCAACCTGGTAAAGTTTGCCTGGGCCAAACCAAACCTCAGGCAGGCCCTCAGCCTATTCCCTCATGCCTTTTAGACATCTTTGATGCTTTGTGGGGAGTGTCTTATAAATGGACTCTGTTATTTTTCTGCCATGTCTCATCCAATCTGATGGTCATTTGCTCAGTCTTCTGCCAGCTGTTAGTGTCTCTGCCTTTGCTTTGCAGAGACCTTGGTGTAATAAAGCCATGCTGTGTTTGACTAAAGGTGAGATTCCCCACCCTTTCTCTTCTTTCTGTCACACTCTTTGTATGATGCCTTTTTAGTGCCTATCATGTAAACATTGTTTTCAGAGTTTCTCTGGAATCAGTTAGTCCTGTGGCTCCAAGTAGGACCTCAGGATGAATGCCACAGTTCTTCATTTTTCCTTCTGGTCATCCAGATTCCAAACCTCTTCTATTGAAGGTTCCCAACCCTCCTGCAAATTTGCTTATTCCAATTATGCATGCCTCTTGCGCACATTCTAGTTTGCCTAGATAAAAGTGAATATTATTTTAAAATTCTTTTGTATCTTTAACCCTAATTGATAAGTATTCAGAAGCCCCAATTTTAAATTTGTATCAGTGTAATACATTTGGTGCTATTCATTCTGACACTCTTATTGTTTTGTGAGTCCCTAAATAGTTCAGTTGCAAACTCTAACTTCTTGGAATAAACTAAAGATACTGGGATAGTGAAAATTATTTTGAGTTCCTTTGATTGTTCACATATAATGGATATCCATAACTGAAAGTAGCTTATATTAAAATCTTTTTTAAAAATTTCTTTTAATGTTTATTTATTTTTGAGAGAGTGAGAGAGAGAGTGCACACTAGCAGAGGAGGGGCAGACAGAGAGGGAGACACAGAATCTGAAGCAGGCTCCAGGCCCTGAGCTGTCAGCTTGGAGCCTGATGTGGGGCTTGAATTCACAAAATGTGAGATCATGACCTGAACTGAAGTCAGACATTTAACCGACTGAGCCACCCAGGTGCCCTGAAAACAGCTTATTAAAACAACCAGTTTATTAGCTTTGACATTCTATAGATATGAGTGGATAATTGAAATGTTATTAAGGCTCTTCATAATTCCAGCCTTCTACCGTCCTGGGCACATAAGGAATCATGTTCCTGGCCCACTTGTGGTTGGGTGGAAAAGGGCACAAAAGTCTCTTTACTTCTGGCATGGAGACCTGTACTTAGAGAGAAGAGGCACCCTTGTCATCATCCTGATTCCTTGAATGTCTAAAATGAGAGGAGGCCCCTGCCTTTGCCCTTGCTGATCTGTGATTGTCGTGAAGCACAAGGAAGGAAGAACTTTTTCTGTTATAAGACACTGGGAATTTGGGGTTTGTCTTTGTTACTACAGCCTAAGATAACATGTATAACTGATGCAATGTCCAGTTAGAGAGGATAGGGGAATAGTTGTGCTGATTGGTGTTGCTAAAAGGTAATTAGGCACATTGGTGACATATGTTGTAATTCAAATGTAATGACATGGTGGCCATGTCTGTCAGTGATATTTTGAGAGGAAGAACTCACCTGCATATTCCACAATGTACCCTGGGCAGCTGTATTTGAATTTATTGCTGGTAACAATATGGAATTCATTTTAGGTATTACTTATCAATATGTTACCGTTTTAGCCTAATTTAACCTAATTATGTGTTAGCCTAATTAAAATTAATACTAAAATAACTCCAATAATTGTAAATTTATAAAAGACCATTCTTTCAGTATTCATCTGAAAAGTTGTTAGGTTTGGGGTGCCTGGGTGGTTGAGTTGGTTGCTCAGTTGAGTTGGTTGGATTTTGGCTCAGGTCATGCATGATCTCATGGTTCTTGATTCGAGCCCCACATCGGGCTCCATGCTGACAGTATGGAGTCTGCTTGGGATTCTCTCTCTATCCCTGTGTCCCTTCCCCACTCTCTCTCAAAATAAATAAACGTAAAAAAAAGTCATTTAGAAAAAAATTAAAAGTTCTTAGGTTTTTTTTTTACATTTTCAAACATATGCAGATTGAAGAGGGTATTGTGGTCTTTTGCTGAGTCATAATTATCACAGAACTAAGTAGAAAGAATTCATGTTAGCATGGTAGTTCTTGCTGAAAAGTAAAACTTGTCCTGCTGTCTGCCCCTTCCCTTCTTTTTCCCTTCCTCCCTGTTTTTCTCTTCCTCCTATGTTACTTTTATTTTTTCAGATACATAAACTATGATTTATATATGTTGATCTAGATTCGTCACTGCAATAATTTGCACAGACTCTGCTATCGATATATGTGTTGGTGTTTTCAGTAAAAACAAATATTTCTGTGGTAGTTGATAGGGAGCTTGTAATCACTTAGTAAGCATAGCTTCATTAATCTTAACAATTTTCTTGCGAGTTTAATTACGGAGCAATAATTAACCTTTCCTTTGGGTAGGTGGGTTTTGTCACATTGAGAAGTATTCTTACAGGAGACAGGAGAGGAAAAGTAGGCTGCTGTGAGTTCCTTAGTGGGGAGTGAAGAGTTCTTCCCAGTATTAGTGTGCACAGGCAAGTTTTGCTCTACTGCTCTGCTGTGCCTTACATTATTTTTCTGGCTTTTCCATTCTCAAGAAGTTTGGATTATGGTATGCTCATTAATTATAAGAGACACACTTCAGGATTCAAAGAGGGGTATAGAAGCCATTGAGCAACTGAGAAATTTAAACAGAAGCAAAACAAAAGCTTTCTGTTTTCTTTTTTTCAATCATATATTATGCTGTGAAGAAAATCCAGGGATGAAGTGAATTGTCCATTCACTTCCCACATGTCTACGTTGATATGTAGCACACACATACACGTACTCACTTATACATGAATTTATGATATTAAGTGATCACATGGCATTAAATGATCACAAGCATTGTATATATTATATTTGAAAAGGTAAACATTTTTCAGTAGTTTGAGAATATATTGCCCCTTCAGCTACATTTACTAACTAAATATGTACTGAATATAAATCTAGCTACATTGACTCATATGAAGATCAATGGAATGATAAGAAATAAAAATGCCTTTTTCAGGGACACCTGGGTGGCTCAATCGGTTAGGTGTCCAGACTCTTGATTTTGGTTCAGATCATGATCTCACAGTTAGTAAGATAGAGCCTTGCATCAGGCTGTGCTATTAGCACAGATTCTCTCTCTTCTTCCTGTCTCTGCCTTTTGCCCACACGTACAAGTGCATACTCTGTCTCAAATAAACAAATAAACTTAAAAAATTTCTTAAAAAAATACCTTTGCAATGGAAGCTTTAAACTTTAATCTGTTCAAAAATCCAGTTGAAGTGTTTTTAATAAATACATTCAGAGCAGTATTCTGTGGATCTTGGATATCAGAAATTAAAGTTTTACTTAGGATTTAAGAGTAAATGATTTGCCAAGCAGGTTTATAAAGTTAAAAACAAATGTCAAATTCAAAAGTAAATGATTTCCTTTTACATTTCTGAAAATTCACGTGCATCATGTTATAACAAATTAATATTCTTTTAAATTCTCTTTACTCAGTTTTTATTTTCTTCCTCTGTGACTTTGTTACCTACTAGGTCCCGCCCATCCTACAACCATAAATTCAGTTTCAAATTTTAGGTATTTCCTCATAGAAGGTAATTTCATAGTGGTTGGGTCAGACCTCCTGACCCATTTTCTCTGCTTTTGACTTTGTTGTCCTGAGAATATTACATACTTCTCTCACCCTCGGTTTCTTTGTCTGTGAAGAGATGATTATTATGGCGAGATGACTGAGCGCTTGAATGAGGTAATTAATGTAAAATACTGAGCATGATATTTGGACTGTGTAGTAGTGACTCAGTAAATGTTAACTTGCATTAATTGGACAGTTTTGGAACCCTTTACTGCATTAGGTTTCTTTAATACAACAAATAAAATTTTTATTCATGATAAAAAGTAATTTATTTCATTGACCTCAGAGAAATGAAAATGCCTTCTGGATCATTTAGTCTCTAGAAATGTACAGTGTCTTTAATCCTTTATTCCCTCTGAATACTCATGTTCCTGAGAAAAACAGTCTGAGTTAAGCTACCATGTCTGTTTTCCTTTACTCCTCATTTTAAAAATGAACCACTTTGTTCACAACATCATCACTTTTCCTTTTAACATGGACCGGTCAGTGATATTTACAGATTGTCTGACAAAGGGTAATTCCTCAACTGACTTTTTCCTAAAGACCCGATCCACATTAATCAGAAAGCAGTGTTGATTTTTGTCCTCCTAAGCAACTTCATCTTCTGGATATTTTCCTGAAAATATTTATATCCCTTTCGTCTAGTCCTTTCTCTATAATATTATGGTTTAAATGAATTTGCATTTTATTGGTAAGTCAAGTTGAAGTCTATATTCTGATTTCTCTCTAAGGATTGATATACACATTAAAATGAAACAAAGTATAATTTGTCTTGGCCTGCTGCGAATCCCTTTTTCCTTCTAAGCAGTCTTAGATCTCCTGGAAAAATGCCTTACTTGTTGCTTGCTTTTTAAACATTTGTTTTAAGGCCCAATATAAGAACATATCAATGAAATAGAAATCCAGACTATATATTTCAAAGATCATACTTTTTTTTTACTTCCAGTTTTATCAAACTTTTACTTTTGCCATTACAAATGAGAATTAACAATGTGACATTAGATTTTCTAAAGTTCTTTGTGTCTGACGAGCACTTAGATCAGAAGACTAACTGCCTTCTGGAGGAGATTTGCCATTACTGTCTGAGTAACTTCAGACAAGTCATGTCACCTCTACGGAGAGCCTCAGTTTTCTTGCATGTAAGAATGAAAATGGCTGTCTGAAACTCCCAGGATTGCATGGAGAGTAAAACTGCTCTACATGAAGGCCATTTAGAAAAGAGGCAGCAGCCTCCAAAAATGTTATTACTGTCAGCAGTAACTTGTAAAACTGATTAGGTCTATCAGTTTAGTTCATTGACATGTACATATGTGAAATAATGGTCCTGTCCTATGATGATAAATATCACAAATTGTTGGATAGATTGTTGGGCTTGATATTTTTAGGTAAGATTGTGATATTCCATCCTTGGGAAAATGCTCTATTCCTTTGGCTTTTCTTTCCTTTTCTTCTCTTCTCTTCTCTTCTCTTCTCTTCTCTTTTCTTTTCTTTTCTTTTCTTTTCTTTTCTTCTTTCTTTTTTCCTGTATCAGTGGAAGCAATAACAAGTTTCAGCTTCACCTTCAAACATTTCAGTTTGATTCCCTGCCCTGCATTCTGCTAGCTTTATGACCTTTGGCAGTTTGCTCATGTTTGTGAACCACATTTTGTGCATCTGTAAAATAGACATCATCTCTATGCTATTTTTTTAAATGTAGTCTGTACAGAAAACGATATTAGGACTAAGGGGTGAATAGAGTGGGAGTGGTTATTCTCTTAATTCAGCTTAAGTAATTGAAAGCAGTAAGTTTTAGATTGCCCAAAGTAAATTAAAGTATGACTTCAGTTGTATTCAGCTCTAGCTTTCCTCATCTGTAAATGAAAGTTAGAAATACAGTGAATCATTTCATAGTAAGATTCCACTCTTACGTCAATCAGAGAAACAATCTGAAAATAAACACATCTTTTCTTCCCTTCTGTTTCTTTGTAAAGTCAAGTGTTAGCATTAGAGGAGAATGAATACAGATAAATGCTGGCCAAAAAGAAACTGGGATAAATTATAATCTTACGGAACTACTTTATTTTCCTCTAGGGGGCAAAGGCTACATATAAATAAGGGTTTCTGTGCCATATCAAGTTGTGAAAAACTAAATGTATTAATCTTGAAGGAATACAAATTAGGTAAAATTTGCATCATGTAAAATATGGAAACATGTTAATAGAGCTTATTTATTTCATGGAGTGTTTTTGTATCTGTTCTAAAAGACTACAGATTGGAATTTATCCTTTATAGGTCATAGGTGGGTATGTTTCAGAGGACCAATGAATTCTAGCAGCCAGCCGTGCAATAGTTCTATGGGATTACTCATCAGATTTAGTAGGTAAAATGCCTGCAGGTTACTTTCTACTTAGAATAATTCATCAACTTATGAGGAGTTTTGACAAAACTAACACTTGGTAAACACTTTTTAAAAACACTCAGTGTTGTGCTTTTCACCAAATATAGCAGAATTAATAGGTGGAACGATATTCAGATTTTTTAAGAGAAACTTTGCCTAATTTGACTTGTATCAGCCTAAATATATATTTTGACTTACAGCTTTCTACAACTGGCATAGAACAATTTAACCCCTAATGTTATAAACTTTTCTGTTAACCTAATATTGGTGGGGAATGGCTACTTTAGAAATCCATTAATAGAAATTTACCACAGATGGTGGATATTGCTGTGAGCAATTGTATAAGGAAGTCACTTAGCAAGGGAGGCTGAGTGATAAGGCCCAGTATCACATTGAGAAGGGGAAGAGCTGAATTTGAGTCCTCTTAATCCTAACACTATACCACCACTCTGTAAAGGTAAATTCAGTCTAATATTTTCCAGTAATTCAAATGGTGCTTAACTCATGCAATCCTTTGTAACTGCAAGATGGTTTAAAGGAGTGTAAAGGTTTATTTTAAACTCTCCAAAATACATTTCCTTATGTGTACTTAGTGCTGTTAATGCTCCTTCCAACTCTTAGTCTTTTCCAAACTGTAGCCTGTGTGTATGTAGATCCTCACTAATAAAGGAGCTTTCTTCTTTAACCAAGTCCATTATTCAAGACCTCTTCAATCTAATCTCTCCCAGGGAATTTCCAAGTGATTAAAACAGGGATATTGATTTTGACCTGCTCTGAGACATACAATGCTTATAAAATACTTTTTATTACTCATAAATACACATTTTTTGAATCTTTATGTTTGCAATTAATGTAAATATTCATTTTGATTAGAATTTAGTCTGCTTTTAATATTTTCTTGCATAAAAATATGAATTTCTTAGGTTTCAAGTGTATAGGTGGTAAAGACTTTGGTTTAATTACCTTGAACTTCACTTAGCACCACATTAACACAATGAGGTGCTTAATCTTTACTGTAATTACCATCATAGAAGATCAAAATAAAATTAGAATTACAATGATCTTTTCTTGTTTAAGTTAATGATTTTAAATTGGTAAGATGCCATTTACATTAGATAAAAATAGTATAGTTACATTAAGCATCTCTAATACTGGAAAATACAGCATACTTATTAAAAGAAACAGAGGTGAAAAGTTCATTCCCTACTTCAGGGAATATTTTGTTTAATCTTTGTCTTTAAATTAATTTTGATAAGTTCTTTTTGATTCTCAACTTTTATTTGCTTGGGCATTAAAATGAATACTGTTCTATTGGGAAAAAGAATAAATCCTGATCTGTTCTTACTAAATCATTCTTTGGAATTTTCTTACTTGTGATAACACTCAAATCCTGAATCAAATCAAGCTGATGCCAGCTTTTCTTTTTGAATGATAGGGATTCAATGTTTTGGAGATGTAAGGCTTTCTTGAGAGGAAGTAATCAAAACAAAATGCTTTTTCTTCATAAAAAGAACAGCTATTCCATTTATTCTAAGGAGGAATTCAGTGACGTTCTTTAGGTCAACGTCAGTCATAAAACAAAAAGAGGAAAAGATAACTGAAAAATAATTATCTGAAAAGGGGATGTATATTAGAAGATTTAGGATTTAGTTCCATTTTGTCTTCATTTATTTTATATATTCTTGAATTCCTTTCACACTTGTATGTGCTAGGAGAACATATTCTTCAATAAATAGAATTTTAGTTTGTGTTTCCTAATGATTCTTGTACATATTATATTTTTATTACAACACAAATATATCTCATGCTCTGTCAGCCACAATAATTATTTTACACTTTATAATTTTTAAAGGTATTGTATTTGAATTATTGCAGAATTTTTATACCATGCTAATTTTGTAGCAGAACTTTAGGTACACGATTGAAAATATTCTAGCATTTGCGTAATTTAACAGATTAAGAAGAAGAATTTAGAAAAACATTACTGGGCAATTCACTTGTTTTGAACATCTGGTTAACAGCTGGAATAATGAAAGTTAACACAGCAGTAACCATCTTTTACGCTGATCCCCCATGCACATACAAACACTAGGAAGGATTAACTACTATTAATTCTTGTTTTCTTTTGCTATAAGGATTTGCTTAAAAAAGGAAAAGAAGGTTTGAGAATTCTTAATTGTACAATAGCAGCTGGAATTTATATGCAAAATGTGAATAACACTGATTAAAATCACATTTCATTAATATTTCATTAATATAAATTGAAAAAGCAACCTACCTCTTGACAGTTGACACAGATATTTATTATAGAATTTCTTTGTAATTCATATAAACACATTTTAGGCAATAAATAGTATTACAATAATAGTGTCATATTTATACAGTCTTAATGTTGACTTGATTAGTAGATAAAGACTGGGCACACACCTTTTAAGATGTTTAATGTATTTGTTAGATCAAAAATTTCGTATATGCAATATATAAGTATTTATAGTATATTTTAATACTGCAAGTTTTTACCTTTTTAAATGAACCTTTTTTTATGTACTAATTATTCTATTTCCATTTAGAATGTTGATAACTTTGGGATGCTTTCAGTTAAAAATGTTAAGTGAGCTTGCCTGCTCATATACCAGTGAAAAA
The DNA here is from genome assembly GCF_027475565.1 of Acinonyx jubatus. Classification (NCBI taxonomy): domain Eukaryota; kingdom Metazoa; phylum Chordata; class Mammalia; order Carnivora; family Felidae; genus Acinonyx; species Acinonyx jubatus. Next base: position 88,752,057 of record NC_069385.1, on the reverse strand, counting down.
GTTAATTTTCTAATTTAACTTAAAAAATAAATAATCATTTTATTAGAAATAAGTGCAAAACATCAGAACTTGAGGTAGTGAATTATCCTTTCAAGTTCCTCAAAATCACTCAAATGGATACCCCTCCCTTTGAAATTTTACTCCCATATATCTAAATTTCTAGCCATATGTAAGGCATTGTTAATTGAGTGAAACAAAGATAAAAATGAAATTTGTGTAAAGTAAAATATAATGTCTCATCTCTAACTAAAAGCTTCAGTAGCATAGCAAGATATATTGTTTTATAGTTACTCTTACAGTAATTCTAGTTTTTAAGCCCTTGTCAAGGAATAGGATTGAGTTTACCATGTACTTCTTCTCGTTAGCAAATAGTTAACTTAGTTTGTGGCATACAATGGTTGTAGAGGCAAATACATGATTTACAGGAGATAAGGTCAATAATTCGTTGAAAGCAAATCATGATTCTTGGTGTTTTCTATTTTTGACTGAGATTCTTTTGCAAAAGTTAAATCATATGAAGATGAAGTTTGTATATAATAGTTCACATATATGTAACTATTAGCATATACATAGTACCTCAGGGTTCTGTAGTATCCTAAGTTCAACTATTTTATATACCAAAATGTTTGCTTTAGAACTTTATTTTCCAAGAAGTGTCTTTAGGTATGGTATGGTATGACATGAGTTAGAAATGGTAAACAGGTTGCATATATTATGTTCTTGGCCTTGAAATTAGAATCTTGCAATAGAAATAATGAATATATTTGACATACACCCAAAGTGAGAAGAGTATTTAAGATTTTTCCAGTTATTGGGAGAAGCAAAAACTATAGGTGGTCAAAAATAAAATATCAATATGGCCATGGCCATTAGAATTTAGATGGGCTTTCAAAGATTGAGAAGAAATTAATTTACGTGAAGGAAATAGCTCTAACAGAGGTTACAGAAGGAAATGTTTACGGACTCTTGTAGAGATTGGATTTATAAGAAGTATGGGTGCACAAGGACTTAGGTGGGACAGAGAGAGTTCTTTATTTAGGCTAGGCACTTTGGACTTTTATCTGAGGGCAGTGGGAAACTTTAGAAGGAATTTGATGATGGCATGGTGGAAGGCAGGCAAGAAATTATCAGGAAGGAGTAGAGGTTGAATGAAGTGTAAGCTAGTGGAACTAGCCTATCTGGGAAGGGATATAGGGCAATAGACATCTTGAGAGGACTAGTTTCGGCACTTATGCTGTAATCTGGAGGTAATGTGGCTAAAACAGTAGTAATTGGAAAGCAATGATGAAAAGCCTTGTGATCACTCCAAGATATTTAAAATAGCATGAGGTGATAAATTTTCAAATGAAGCACCACAAGGGAAAAAGAAAAGGTCTGAGTTAGGATGATTGTGGTTTGGGCCCAAGATAGGAATTTGCAAAGAGGAGCTGGTTCAAGTTGAGTCAAGTATGGTTCAGAAAAGAGGAGTCTGATGGTTTGGCAGAAAATTCAATTGGCAATGTCCTGTGAACAAGCAAACAAACTTTTTCATATTATAGCTCTGTCACTTAATAGCTATGGGACTTGCTACATAAATAATTAAGTAAGTGTAAGGAGCTTAGAATAGTTCTTTTAATGTAATGAGTGCTTAATAATTTTGGAGAAAAAATAGTAAATAATTGGAGAAAGTAGCCCAAGTTCATTTTCAGAAGAAAGAATAATTTGTTCCATATGATGAAGAATGACAATAACCAAGGAATAAGATTGAAATCCACAGGACAGGCCAAGATCATTGGGAGCCCTCAAGAGTACTCAGGTGGTGAGAGGTAACAACAGGATCCTGAGGCTTAACAGTCTTTGGTGAGGATTTTAAAGCTGTTGTCATAGGACATATATCTTGGAAGTTGTATTTTTTTCCCAAAGCGTTGTAAAATCTAATGTTGGAAGTCAAAATAGTGCTGTGTAAGGCAGGAAAAAAGCCAAGAATAGTAAAAATATAAAACTGATTTACATGTTGTTATATATGTTACATATAATGTTAGATATAAAGTTTACTCATTATAGAAAATTTACATCATAATGTATGTAAAAATACCATTTTTAGTCTTGTCAAAAATCTGTTACATATTTACATTAATGTAAATGGAATTCAAAGGAATCATGAAAATAGTGCTTATTGTGTTTCTTTATTGACTCTTATTTCACCTATTAACTATAAGATCACTATTCTAGAACTAATCACTTGTAGGAAAAATTGAAAAGAGAAAAAATTAATCACTGAAATTTTGGGAATTGATATTATTTATATCATGAAAAAAGTTTCCTTTCTTTTCAGATATGATATAATCTTGTTTGTCAAATAGACAATATTCATTATATCCATTTCATCAGCTTTTAACAAGTTATACAAAACAATAAAAACTAAAATAGATAAAAATGTTTTAAACAACTTTTATTTTCTTTTAACTTGCCTCTGTTATCCCAATTTATTTTTCAAATTTTCATAAGTAGGAAGATTATTTAGCTTTTTAAAAGAATTTTGATGATTTTTTTGTAAACAATAGATTATAGTTTGTGAATATCTACATAGAACTTTACCATTTCTCCATCAGTTTTATTTTGAAAAGGTGTTGGAACTCATATGTGGAATGTGAGAAATTTAACAGAAGACCATGGGGGTAGAGAAGGGGAAAAAAAATAGTTACAGAGAGGGAGGCAAACCATGAGACTCTTAAATACAGAGAACAAACTGAGTGTTTGAGGGTATGTGGTGGGGGTGGGGAAAATGAATGATGGGCCTTGGGGATGGCACTTGTTGGATGGGTACTGGGTGTTGTATATAAGTGATGAATCATGGGACTCTACTCCCGAAGCCAAGAGCACACTGTATGTTAGCACACTGAACATACACTGTATGTTAGTTAATTTGACAATAAATTATATTTAAAAATACATAAATAAATACAAATTTAAAATTTAAAAAATAAAAATAAAATGAAAAACTGCTGGAAGTAGATTTGGAATCAAATTTTGGGATCAAATTTCTTTCTTATTAGAATTTTAAAATGTATGCTTTACCAAAAATTTGCCTAATGAATTATGCAGAAACACAAATCACATTTTAATATTTGGAAAAAAATGATATATTTATGAGTCACTTTAGGAATTTTTTAACTTGAGGTTGATAGGATTAAATTGCCATCCAAGCCCATGCAACCAGTTTTGTGCCTTTTAAGTTGCCTGTGTTTGCTCAGATTTGCCATTAATATCCATATATGTTCTGCTTGTAGAAGGAAGTGCTTGTAGGAATTCAGAGTTATGAAAGAAACGTTTTGGCTTTAAAGAAAATAGGATTCAGAATTGCCTACTTGAAATTTTTGCCATCATTCTTTGTAAGTCATTAATGGCTTTGAATAGAAATACTTTTAAAATAGAAATTCTGCAGCTATCAATGAGCAAATTGCCTTGATTTCAACATGAATTAAATATGAAGAGCTGAACAGAGTATTTGGCCCTCCACAATTTCTTCTTCATCTAGAAACTTCATTATCAAATATGTGAAAGCCAAAGATGATTAAAATATTTTAGTATACTACAGATGTGTTCCTTAGAGTTAACATTATCTATAAATTACCAGTAGCCTAACTAAAACATCTGCAGTGTGGCAGTTTCTGTGCAATTTAATTTTCAGTAAAAGCATTAGAGTCAATAGGAAAATCACCCGGTCAGCAAAAGGAATGTAGAAATTTCATTCATGGGATAAAAGGATTATTTTAAAATGGAGCACAATATGCTGAATTGTATTTGTCATTTTGGTAATGATCACCATTGTTATTTGTCCTAACTTATTTCCCTGTGCTCTATATTTATAAAATAGAATAATCACATTTTTTCATATTTTACAATATTTGTTACTGCATAAAGCTGATGGGCTATCATTCTCAAAATGTGTGTTTTTTGAGTAATATGAGAATGTTTGAGGTATGTTTGATATTTAGGACAAAATATCTATCCTAATTGGTTCCATGTTGTTCTGCCTAAATGAGAAAGCTGAGGACAAGAGGTTCAGCGTGTTGCTCAAGGACTCCCTGTAGCAGAATGGTGGTCTGCTCAGCTGTGCCTTTCACCACTGCATTGCCTGCCTCCAAAGATTTGTTAAAAAACTATGTAGAAGAGGGCATGTGAGAGAGTATTTTGGGGTGAAGACGGTGTGGTTGCTAGTGAATAAGTTGGAAGAGCTTCCTCACATTCCTACTATATCTCTTTAAAAATTTCTTTCTGGTCGTTGTCCGGGGGCACATCTCTTAGTTTTTGGTGTTCACATGCCTAGTTGTGGGTCAGATTAGATCCTTTAAGTCAAGGGATAACTTCCCTTCCACTTTCACCAGATAGGTATCACCTCTGCCCTCTCTACTGACCAGGATACTTTAGGGAACTCTCTGTCCTGTGTGTGGGGTGAGGAATGAAATACCCCTTTCTACCAACACTTTACATGGTATTCCTGAGTTCCCTGTAGTTGGTATTTAGAGGGTTATGGTGGTTTCATTTCATTGCTGAAAACGGAGAGTTAGTATTTCCCTTTATATTTGTTTGATGTGCCCATTGGGTTTCAAGGATTGAGAAAGGTTAAGAAAGATGCTGATCCTCTGCAGTCTTTAACTGCAGTCCAAAATATTGTTCTCAAAAGCATATTAATATTATAAGACCTTAGTATAACTTATATACCTCTGAGGATAAAAACATAACAGTATCTATTGCACAGAGCTATGTTGAAGTTTAAGGAAGCAGACAAACATGTGCAAAGTGTTTAACCAAGTACCACATACCATAATAATGATCTGATAGTGTTTGGCTGTCATGAACATATTATCATCATATAGCTGGAGCTTTGGCCTGGGGTGGGGTGGGCAAATATCAAATATATTTTTTGTTTGGATTTCACCTTAAATTTTGAATGAATTCAAATTAAGAACTCTATAAATACTTTATTCTTAATGTAATACTTGGTGAAATAATTCCAGTAATTTATATTTAATATTTAAAGTGGAATTTACTATCAGAATATTCATGGAGTGAGCTTTGACATTATGATAAGCTGCAGTAATATTGATATAAATTTATATCACAGAAGCATCAATATTTTAGTGTCTAATTTCTGTGTTCCAGAATTTAGCAAGGCAGCATGATTCTTAGAAGTTTAATGTCAAAAGATAAATAAACATATTCTTAGGTTTGATACAGTGTCATTTAATTACTTATGGATGTATCCAGCCCAGCTGGAATATACTCAGAGGTTTTATTTACCCCTGACCTTAGATGAGATGCTTACTTTCTGTGAGTCTCATGTTTTGCGTTATTAAAATATCTCACAGATAAGTTCTAGAACCATAAACGAGCAGATCTGGAGAAATGTTTTGATGTATCAGCATAGTGTTTAAAGCATTTTTACTTTAAGTGCTTTCAGTCAGGGCATGCGGTCACCAGTTCTCTTCACATTCTGCCACTCAGTATTAGTTTAGAAGCAGCTGTTTCATACATTTATGTGAGGTGTGTGACCACCGAAGGAATTGGGATTTTTCACTTCTAGACTTATATCTCTTAAGTCTCTTCCAGGTTTAAAGTTTTTGTGTATCCATGAGACTGTTCCTCTTTAGTAGAGAGTTGAAAAACCACTTGTCCCATCCATTATATTCTTCAGTGGATACCTGTAACTGTCTTATTCCCCTTGCAAGGAGTGACTGTTTCTGTTTTGATCACAGGTCTCAGAGAATAAGATACTGTGTTTTTTTTAAACACTTGATACTTTTCAGTCTGTAAAGAAATTTCAAGAAAAAATATGTATTATTAATTCATTATTAAGAAAGTAGCAAATTTAGATTTTATTATATATTCTCAATTTTGTCATTTGCTATTTTCATTTTATTATATAGCATAAGCTGTTTTCATTTCCTCTTAGAATAATTTTTGAACACTTAACTTACTTTGAACTTGATAAACATGATTGAATGACTACTCCCCAAAAAAGTAATGATGAATAAAAGATCTTGACATGAAAGTTACAGAATTTTAGTAGGCTAATGATCAAGATAATGAGGTAATTTAAAGGGAAGTGGCCTGGACTCTGAGAAAAAGATATTAGATCCAAGTTAATATTATTTTTACTGTTTTACAAATATCAAGTTGACTGACTACTGTCAACAGGTCTGCTTGGACCTTTTAGAGCTGTGGTTCAGTGGCTCTAATGGATTATTGTATTGTCATACTGCTTTATAACCAATGACAGGCCTTCGTATACAATTGGTCCTATTTTTTCTTTCCTCAGGGAGAAAAGTAATATAACTGATATATGAGGAGCAAACTTGGTCTCATTAGCTGAGAACAGCTTATAGTCTTAGAATGACTCATTACTTAAAAGGAGGGCTTTGAAAAAGCTTCAATGTGATTATCTGCTCCTAGTGCATTAATACTAAAAATTTACTACTATGAATTTTTAAGCAAAACACATCAAACTACGTGGTGATTTCACATGCTTACAAAACTGGATTTACATGTGAAAATATGAATTCATAAGTCATTCTGTGCTTAAAGTCATCAGTGCTATATCCTCTGTTTAAACGAAGGATTATAACAGACTCATAAAATAAACTTTAGAAAACTTGTCAATATGAATTTATATCATAGAACCTTAGAGAGTCAGCCAAACAATTCTTAGAATTAATATGTGTTCCAGATAAATATTTAAATCAGTATGATAAAAATTGTATTCACAATGGCTATAATAGCAAAATTTTATGACTATAGCTACAGAAAACCTTAGTAAAAGTTTTTTAGGAATATTTGAAAAAAAGTACAACACTTTGGTAAAGAATACAATTTTTTAATGTAGAGACATATTTTCTTAGAGGATATATGTATGGATTATAAATATGTCAGTTTTTCAAAGTCAAATTATCATTTCAGTGAATTTTTTAATGGAAAGTTTTGAAATTTTTATTCTAATAGTTTTTACACTAAGAGCTCTGAGGGGAACTCAATTATTAAGTGATTATAAAACTATAAGTAAAGGTATCAGTATTTACCCAAGAAATAACATATCAGTGATATTTAATTTAAAGCCCTAGGAACCCTAGGATAAATTGGAAGTTAGTATTTGATAAGGCAAATATCATAAACAAATACAGATGGAATTAACTATTCAACCCATAGAATTGGAGGTCTGTTTAGAAAACTACAACTCAAGTTTAAATTTCTTCTTCTAAATCTTATGCTAAAAGGGAAAAATAAACGTCTGGATTGGTAAAATGCGTTGTTGTGTTAAATATGAATGTATAATTTTAAAATTTGGAAGAAAATATTGACATTTAAATAATTTAAATAATTTCAGGATATTTAGCCGTAGGGAAAAAAATAGATGAAAATGCAAATGAAATACTACCAAAAAATAAAAAAAGGAAATGACAATACATATCAGAAAATGTTATAATTAAATTTAAAAGCCAAATTCCAAATGGGAAAAATATTTACAAAAAAAATTCCAATAGTAGATTGATGTCCTTACTGCATAAACAGCTTTTATAAATCAAATCTCTGCTTTTCACTGTGCTTGGAAAACAATATTTTAAAATAATAATGATTTAACCACAAGAGAAGTAATGAAAGAATAAAGGATATGAGTAGAAAGCAAATCAAAAAATAAATTGTGAATGACCACTATATTAGGATACTGAACATCATTGGTAATGAAATACAACTCAAACAGCAGTTAGAATGCCTGATTACACTATCAGTTTTTTAATCTATCAAATCAGAAAAATTTTAAGAGGATAATTGTGATAACAAGAGTGAAATCATGGGTGCCTTTTGTTAGAATACAGTTGGTAGAAAAAAAACATGTAAAAAGAAATAATGCAATATATACATATACCAAGAGCTTTAAACCAATAATTCTGCATCCTGAGAATACAACTGAATTTTCAGAACAATCTTTATGTACTGTTTTTGCATAATTTTTATATGTGTCAGTGCTTGGGAAAATTCCATGTGCCTGATAAGAGGTAAATGATTAATTCAGTTATGATATGTTTTTATGAAATGAGTATTGAAATTCATGGTTTTGAATATTTAATGACAGACATGACCATGATGTAATGTTAAGTTAAAAAAATGTGAATATATAAGCCAAAGTTTGGTTTTAAATTATGCATTTATCTGTAGACCATATAGAAGCACAGCTACATGTTAATAGTGTTACCTCTAGTAGGACTGTGGGTTGGTTTCATTTGCTTCCTAATGTTGGTTTCTAATATTTTTTGCAGTGAGTATAAGGAACATATAGGAAAGTACTATATAATCATATTAAAGCTTTCCAATCTCAGAAGATATTATTTATTGCTGAAATGTATTATAATAAAAATGCAAAGTCAAAGTTACAAACCACAGAAATCGTAGCCATTTAAGCGCAAAAGGCTTGATAGGATTAGGTTGTCACACATTTGAAGAGCACTGCAGAGCAGCCTTGCATGTAGCTGCTTTCCTTTGATGTCCTGACTGGGACTGGCATATCTAAGGTGGCTTTACTCACAACAGCTGGGTACCTTGGCTCTTCTCCACGTGACCTCAATCTCTGGTAAACTAGGTTGGATTTCTTTGCAGAGTGGTGTCTCAGGAAGAGCAATAGCAGAAGCTCCAAGGCTTCCTTGTGCCTACTATTCCAAACTGCATGTTGTTATTTCTACTATATTTTCTTTGTCAAAATAAATAACAAGGCCAGCTGAGCTTCGAAAGGTGGGGAAATAGACACTTGATGGGGAGAGCTGCAAGATATTGTTGCCATGTTTCAATCAACTATACTGTGTCGTTGGCTTTGGCCAATGGGACATTGAGAAATGCTTGCAATTAAAACTAGTCTCCTGGAAACTGAAAGTCCATAGGACAGAGGACCCAGCATTTTAGGTATCCCAGTTGTACCCAGCCATCCTTGCCATCCCAGCTATGTTCCCATATATGTGATCACCCAGCCTGAGCTGAAGATCAGAAGAATCACCTGGATAATCCACATAATCAGAAATTACAGTGGGTTTAAGTCACTGAGTACTGTGTAACATAAACTGATGATTCCCTTTGCTACAATTCAGAGAACAGGGAATTACCAGATCAGTATTGGCTCAAAACAGTGCAGCCACTGTTAGAGGCAAAAACTGAAGCCCTATCTTCTGACAACCATCATTAATGAACCAATGCCATGATAGACAAAATGCTTTCATGGGCATCCTTATGGCAAAGATCATCTCTCTTCCAAATCTTACAGGATGGTGTCTAATAAGTTGAAACTAAATTATATCAAGAACTCTACTTACAAGAAAGTCTGAGTACTCCAAAATCATTAGTACAGGAACTTATATTATGAAGGTATGTATTGTGATTTATAAAATATATATTTCGTCTTCTACACCATTCCTGGCACAGAGATTCAAAAGCCCTTGGGATTTCCTAAACACTTATATCTTTTGTTGTCAATGAAGTGACTTTTGGAAAGCCTTTAGGTAACCCAAGGAGGGGGGCTGCTTGCCAGGTGAGCCAATTATGTGATTAGTGGGTTAAAACTTTAATTACATGTCCCCCTCCACAACCTCAGGGGAGCAGAGGAGGGCTGGAGGCAACGGCCAATGATTTAATCAGTCATGCCTGTATAATGAAGCCTTCCTAAAAGTCCAAAAGGACAGGATTCAGAGAGCTTTCAGGTTGATGAACATGTGGAGGTGCTGGTAGATTGGTGTGTCTGTAGAAGATACAGAAACCCTGCTTCCCATAGCTTGTCCTATGCTTTTCTTCCATCTTGCTGTTCCTGAGTTATATCCTTTCATAATAAACCAGTAATCTAGTATGTGAAAAGTTTCTGAGTTCTGTGAGCTGCTCTAGCAAATTATCAAACCTGAGATGGGGGTCTTGGGAACCTCTGATTTATAACCAGTTAGTCAGAAGTACAGATAGCAACCTGCGCTTGTGATTGGCATCTTAAAGTTGTGTCTGGGGGCAGTCTTATGGGACTGAACCCTTAACCTGTGGGATTTGATGCTGTCTCTGGGTTAACAGTGTTAGAATTGAGTCAAATTGTAAGACACCTAGCTGGTGTCCCAAGAATTGCTTGTTGGTATGGGGGAACCCCCCACCCCTCCCACTCCGTTGGAATTGGTACCAGAAGCTATTAGGTGTAATTTGCCATATCTACCACAGTATGCATATGTTCTTTTTTTCCTTTTGTAATTGTTTTCACTTTTATGAATTTTAAAACTATAATTTTCTATACAGTTTGATAAATATATCAACACTCATTATTGTTTTGATATAGAAGAGCCTATAATATGTCTTTATTTTGTTTTTAAAGTTTATTTGTTTTGAGAGAGGGAAAGCGTGTGCGCACATGTGCATGAGCAGGGGAGGGGCAAAGAGAGAGGGAAAGACAGAATCCCAAGCCGGCTCAGAGCCATCAGCGCAGAGCCTGATGTGGGGCTTGAACCCACAAATCACGATCATGACCTGAGCCAAGATCAAGAGTGGGACACTTACCCTACCGAGCCACCCATGTGCCCCTGTAATCTGTCTTTAAATTCATGATTGATTAACTCAAATACCAAACAACATTGTGCTTATTCTCTAGGGCCAAAGTTCCCTGCAATTTTCTTAAGTTTGAAATGCTGAGAAAGGCTCATTTTTACTCACTCTATCCCCGTTGTCTGCCTAGCTAACTATATTCCTTTATATACCTGAGGGCACACATGTAAGCTACTCCTTCTACTAGGATCTCTAGTTCCTTCTTCCTACTTCCAAAGTGTAATTAACTTATACTCATCCTCCAGTTCCCAGCCTAAATATCACTTTCTGAGGGAGACTTTCATTTACTCTCTGAACTTTGTCTGGGTCTCCTGTTGTAGGGTTGCATAATACTGTATCTTTTTTCCCTATGAGATGGTGGAAAAGGGAAGGTACATTAATTTTAGAAGAGAAATACCTACCAAAGGGGCTAGCACTAAGAAAATATTTAATAAAATTTAGCTAAATGAATGGATAAGGCCTGTTTGTATTCTGAGGAGTTTGAACCTTCCTATCTGCCTTTGTCAGTGAAAGACTCTGCTGCCTAGTGTACAAGGACATGGGGTTTCTGAGTTGAGCTTGCCTTGGAATGGGGTCATTGCCTGTGCTTTAGAGAATGTGATGGTTAATAGTATGTGTCAACTTGGCTAGCCAGTGACGGCCAGTTTTTGGTCAAAACACCTGTCTTGATGTTGCTGTGAAGGTGTTTTTTTAGAGGTGATTAATATTGAAATCACAGATTACTTTCCATAATGTGATTGGGCCTCATCCCATCAGTTTAGGCTTTCCGAGAGAAGCTTGAAGTCTCCTGAAGAAGGGATTCCGCCTCCAGATCATCTTCAGAATGGAGATGCAGCATCCATTCTTCCTGGTTGTCCAGCCAGACATGCCCTGCACGTTTCACACTTGCCACCTTCACAGTCCCATGAATTGATTCCTTAAACTGCATCTCTCAGTGTCTCTTGCTCTCTTCTTCTGCACACACACCCATCCTACTAGTTCTGTTTTTCTGGAGAACCCTGGATAATACAGAGAAAGCAAGTGGAAAGAAGCAAGGGGACCCTTGCTTGGATTTCTACTTACTATTAGCTATTTTAATTCTCATAGAAACCCTGGGAAGTGAGTTTACTTATTACCATTTAACAGAAGAAAAACTCAGTCCCAAAGAAGGGAAGATGTGCAGCAGTATACAACAAGAAGCCGTCCTGAGAATGCAGCCACAAGTGTCCGTCTTCAGACGCTACTAATCTCAGATTATCTTGCTGCCTGCCCTCCCAGAGAGGAATTGACTATGGACCCTTGATTAGCCAGAGAGGGCAGCTGACCTGAAAGAAGAGTGGCTCTGGAATAGAAGAGGGCAAAGGATAAACTCTTAAATGTTACTGGGACCCTAACGTGACTCACTTGGGTTTTACTAACAGACTTTTGCCTGTTACTGCCCTGGATTTCAGAGATGACAAAACATTTTCTATACCTTTATTATTTTTTTTCACCCATTGGTGAACCTGGGAAAGGTTTTTTTCTTTTTCTTTTTTTTCCCTTGCTTTCAAATTTATTGTCTCATTCCTCTGAAGCAGGTCCCACATCTGATATTTCATTTCAGCTGGCCTACAACAAATCTTTACACTTCAAATGGAGGGTGTTTAGGAGCTTTCTACCTCCTGTTCTACTCTGCCTTTAGTAGGAACAATTGTCTGAAGAGTTGCCAGCATCCAAGTAGCCTCGGGGAAGGAAATGTAAGATAACTGGACTCTTCATACTCTAAAATAAGGGACACACTTCAAAGCTCAAAGACAAAGTTATTTCTAAACATCTCCATTATCTTGATGTTTCCTGGAAAGCATCTTCTATCTATTTTTGGAACCATTGACTATCATAATCATAAGACACCTACCAGAGGCAGAATCTCTTAGGATGTCTGGGGGTTGGCATCTTATTTATATATAGAAGGGAAGGGTTTTCTGATATGAATGGGCTTTCTTTGATTTTTGTTTGGAATTCTGTAAAATATTTTATTTCATTTCATTTTATTTTATTTATTTTATTTTATTTTATTTTAGCATTGTTTAATGTTTATTTTTGAGAGAGAGAGAGCAAGAGCAAGTGTGAGCAGGGGAGGAGGAGAAAGAGAGGGAGACACAGAATCTGAAGTAGGTCACAGGCTCAAAGCTGTCAGCACAGAGCCTGACATGGGGCTCAAACCCATGAACCGTGAGACCATGACCTGAGCCAAGGTCAGACGCTTAACCAATTGAGCCACCCAGACGCCCTATTCTGTCACAAAATTTAGATGAAAATATGCAGTAGGTGCAGAATAGCATGATTATAAAAGCAGAATAATTTTAGAAGATGAGAGACATTGTAAGATTTGGTAGAAAGGACTGTTTTTTTTTTCCCACCTGAAATAGAAATAAAAAAACAATGGCTATAAATTAAGAACTACCATTATACAAATATGTACAAATAAATACTTGGTGTCACAGAGGGAACTCAAGTAAAAATCTTATTTTTGTATTTTTGAGAAGCTTACCATCTATTAGGAATGAAAAAGCAAATACAAAGGACTAGCATTTAAATGCATCTTGAGAGAGCTATGATGGCAATGCAGCTCTTGGTTTATTGCACAAGGGGAAAATGCTTTCAAGGTTTGGTGGTGTGTGAAAGACCTTGAAGGACACCTGTGATTTCAGCGTATTTAGTTAAGAAACTTCTGGGTGGTGTTACAGCTGTTCAAGGGAACAGAGGTACAAAGAACAGAAGGGAGAAGAGAACTTCATTCATTGGCACCAGACATGAAAATAGTAGCTCAGGTGAGGAACCCATGCCAGAATGAAGTAAAAAAGGCAGCATTAAAAGCCAAGTGTTTTTAGTTTCAAAAAACATATGCTTTACCAAAACTGTTGGTTAGAGCAGAGGAACATTCTCAGGGTTCATAGGATTATTTAGGTTTTGCCTGGGGCAGAAAGTATGGGTCAAGAATAAGAGAGGAGGAATTTTAGTTTGAAATGAAGGTCTTGGACTCTGTGTAAGAAGATGTCCTCATTCTGGTTAATTTTGCAAATGTTAAAATTTAATATATATCTCAGACCTAACTTTAATGCTGTTTAGTTGTAAGCAATTGATATTGTCAGGTAAAACTTCTGAACCCATGGTTAGGAGATGCTGGGGTAGCAAGAGTAACATAACCTCCATCCTCCGTAGTCTGGACCATTGACATTCCCTCTTCCAAGCTTACATCTTAAAGCTGGTAGTGACTTCAGAAAAGAAGAGGAAATAATAGATGTGAATAATTAATAAAATATTGCTATGAAATTTGAGTTCAGGCTTAAGACAAATAACCAAAATAAAGCATAATGAATGAAATAGGTACACAAAAGATTTAAGGTAGGAGATAGAAAAGAAAAAGAAAAAGAAAATTTGTAATCGGACTTAGAATCTGAAATACAGTATTTAGAGGCTGCCTGGCTGGCTGAGTCTGTAGAGCATGGGACTCTTGTCTCAGGGTTGAGTTCAAGCCCCAGGTTGGGAATAGAGCTTACTCAAAAAAAAAAAAAAAAAAAAAAAAAAAATATATATATATATATATATATATACATACATACATATACACACACACACACATATATACAGTATTGGGAGCTAAGAAATAAAGTTAAAAGTTAAAAATTAAAAAAAAATCAAAGTGAAGTAAAAGGCCAAAACATGCATATAAGGTGGGGAGAGTGAAACAATGCATAGGAAAAGTTGAAAACCTAGCTGAAGTGAGATTAGGAACAGAAAGAAACATCAGGAGAAAAGGGATAGAGACAAAGAGAAACTCTGCAGAGATACAAGCGTGGTGGGCTTTCCAGACAGCAACTTCTCTGGTTTATTTTCTCCTAAAGGCACACCCGGACACCTTCCTTGTGGAAAGGCTCTTAGTGACCTAGCCCTTACCTTGTACCCATTTCTTTCTAGAGGAGGAACTTTAGGTGAGGTCTTCATCACTTTGTTATTTGAAACCTTCTGTAACCACCCAAACCCAAAATAAGTAGTAATTAAAGAACCTGTTGTTTTATAAGTCAGCGCTTCTCTTTGATGATTTTCTTTATTTTTCTGGATTCATCCTAATTTAAAACTTAATGTAAAGAATTGTAAAAAGGTGCATTCTCTTTGCCAACTCACCATTTTGTTTTTCACTGGCCAAAACATGTTTATTTTCTTTCTCCCATTTTAGCATTTGTATGAAAATACTTTGTACATATTTATTCAAAATATTTTGACCTAAATAGTACACTCCTTTAAAATTATTTTCCAACATTTTGTTGTTTGTTCCCTAAATGAAAGTGTGCCATTTTTATGGACGGTGTTATTTTCTAGAATGCTAATGCTGTAATGAAACTGTAATAAAACTAACTCATAGCCAAAGAACTGCTGTTTAAGCACCTACCTGTGTTGTGAATCTCTTTCAGGCTATATTATTATGCACTTGCTTTTGTTTTCTATTTCTGTAGTCTTCCATTCCCAGCTAGACCATAAAATCCCCCAGGACAGGGACAGTACCTTCCCACTTTTATGTCCTCCATAGCTCTTGGTATAGCGCTGAGTACAACGTGCTTTTTAATGTATGTGCGTTGAATTAATGATACAGTGCTTATGAGCTAATAACTTGAAACATGTGACATCTTTAAATTACTAAGGATTTTGAGTTTAGTAAACCTGCACTTAAATCGAAATAGCTTCCTCAAAAGGACAAGTTTTTTCTAAATTCTGATATAGTTCCTAATTCAGTTTGCAAAAGTGATGTAGTTACTCAGAAGCCAAGAATTTCAGAATATTGTTTATTCAAATTGCATTTTGCTCTTTAATTCTAGAAATCTTAAGTCCTATTTAGGGCACATCTTTTCTTGCTGGCAAAGAGTATACATAAAGGGTATGTACTCCATACGTTAAGTTTTGGCAAGAATGCTTACTTTATATTAGCAAGGCTCTGTTGTTTCTTTTATTCAGATATTTGTATTTCTTAAAAGCCTAACAACAAACCAAAGCAGTGTGTGTATTAATTACATGAAATTGAAAGTTTATTTTTGATGCTGCATACAGATTTGTTAAATAATAAAAGATGTGCTGTCCTCAGTGCGTTTCTCCTGGCTTTGATTCTGTACAAATCTTTAATAACTCTCAGTTTTCTTAAGAATTATTTTTTTAAGTTATTTTCTTCTTGTATGTACAGGCTCTCAGAATCTTTTTCATGGGACGCTGCTACTTTTTACTTTTTATGTCTTTTTCCTCAACTTGAATATTTCAAGGGAATTTATTGATATAAATGGTTACATAAGAAGATGTATCCAGGGACACCTGGGTGGCTTAGTGGGTTGAGCAACCGACTTCAGCTCAGGTCATGATCTCGCAGTTCGTGGGTTTGAGCCCCACGTCGAGCTCTGTGATGACACCTCAGAGCCTGGAGCCTGCTTCCATTCTGTGTCTCCTTCTCTGTCTGCCCTCCCCTACTTGTGCTCTGTCTCTTCTCTAAAATAAATAAACATTAAAAAAAATTTTTTTAAAGATGCATCCAAAGAGTTTTCCTTTTCCTTATTCACTTACATAACAATTAAAAGAAAATGTGATCATGAGGTATAATACTGAAAAAAATATTGATAATCTATCCATTAATAAAACAATCATAGAAAATGGCATCTTGTCTCCTTAGATCATGCTGAATCAAAAAAAGGACCAAAGTATATTTGCTCCTGAATGATCTTTGTTTTTTATTTTCTTCATCAATTTCTTTCTTTCTTTCTTTCTTTCTTTCTTTCTTTCTTTCTTTCTTTCTTTCTTTCTTTCTTTCTTTCTTTCTTTCTAACATTTATTCATTTTTGAGAGTGAGAGAGACAGAGCATGAGCAGGGGAGGGGCAGAGAGAGAGGGAGACAGAATCCAAAGCAGGCTCCAGGCTCTGAGCTGTCAGCACAGGGCCCGACGCAGGGCTCGAACTCATGGATTGCGAGATTATGACCCGAGCCAAAGTCAGATGCTCACCCGACTGAGCCACCCAGGCGCCCCTTTTCTTCACCAATTTCAAACATACTCTGTTATTTACATGTAGGTAGATGCTTTAGAATACAGGCCAGGGCTCTGCCCATAGTGTATTTTGTTTGCCTGCCAGTGTTTCAAAAATCAAGTTAACTTCACATACAGCTCTGGATTATTAATTTTTCTGGAAAAAAAATCAAAAGATTCAAAAACACTAGATCAGCATTCCCATAAGGCTTTGCGTAGAGCCTGGAGCCTGTATTCCCTTTAGAGGGGCCATATTCCCCTCCATTGCATAACAAGCCCACCACTGTCCATAGTAGAACCTGTAGGCATGGCCACTCTGCATCCCCTGTGATCCCTGCTGTAGAACATATAAAAGTACATAGAAAAGTACATAGAATAAAGTATATAGAATATAGAACTATATAAATAATATAAAGTATATAGAACTATATAAATAATATAAAGTATATAGAATTCTATAAAGTATATAGAATAAAACTGTAGTTTAAAACAAGAAGGGTTGAATTCATTTGGACTATGAGTGTGCCTAGAGGAACAGTAAGTGGAGTAAAAGAAAATTAGGGAATATATCCAGGGTCAGACCATTATTTTAAGAATTCTTGCCTGTTGGATCTAACAAGTTTTGATTCTATCCTTTGTATGAATTTCTCATTATTATGATTTTTAATATGCAAGATTATTACTATTGTAAATATTTTAACACTATTAATTCCAATATTCAATTAAAATCTATAATTGGCAAATTAAAATGATAATGTTAATAACAAAATCAAAGGAAAATTATAATAAAAACAATTTCAAAAGGATATTATTTCCAGTTTTCTGGTGACTTACTTGACAGGTGTTTTGGTGTTAGGCATACAAATGCAAGTAATAGCTTTTCTCAACTCCATTTCTTTTAAATTTATATCTCAGTGTAATTCATTATTTAGAGTTTTACATTTCCTATGAACCTTCCTTAAATATTTATCCTGGGATTCTTTAATTTTCAAATTGTAGAGGAGGCATTTGTATAAAATTAAATATTTGTTAGATTGCTATAAAAATATTCAAGTCTAGACAAAAAAATCCCTGAGATTGATAGTAGAGTAGTTTGGGTAACATTTGCTGTTGAAACAAACTCCAGAGTTTTAGTGGCTGAACACATAAAATTTTATTTTTTGCTCATGTAACACTTCATGAAGGAGTTCTTGATTTGTGGGTGTCTTTCCTTCAGGAGGTGATACTGGGATTCAGATTTCTTCCTTTCAGCTCTGCATCCTCTAGGGATATGGTACTTCTTGCATCCAACCAGAGAAAGGGGAAAGCTTGCAGAGAAGGCACACCTGTGTCTTATGGACTAGAATTGCCACTTGTGCTCACATTGTTATTGGCAAAAATTAGTCAACCATATCTTCCAGCATTAATGAATCCTTCCATTTGAAAGCTAAGTCTGTACTGATTACAGTGGCTCTGATAATTAAGAAGTCAACATTTTCAGTAGAGAAATTAGTAAACAAAAAAAAAACAACAACTTCAGGATACATACAAAAGCCATCATCAAAACACTTAAAGAAATGCTATAACAAATAATGAAAAATAATCTTGATAGGTATATTGTTGTCAAATAAGTATAGAAGAAGGAAAAAAGAATGAAACAAAGAGAAAAATCTCTTCATGGAGCTGCTGGCATTGGTATATTTTCTTTGTATACATATCTGTTCAGGTCCTTAGCACATTTTTTAATTTGGTTATTGATTGATTGCTATTGAATTGAGTTCCTTATATATTTTGGATATTGAGTCCTTATCAGATGCATAGTTTGCAAATATTTTCTCCCATTTTTTTTTTGCTTGCCTTTTCACTCTGTTGATTGTTTCCTTTGGTGTGCTTATTAGTTTGAGTCAATCTCACTTGTCTGTTTTTGCTTTTGTTGCCTGTGCTTTGGGTGTCATATCTAAAATAGGCATTGCCCACACCAATGCTAAGAAGCTTTCCCCTCTTTTCTTCTATTGGTTTTCAGTTTCAGATCTTAACGTTTAAGTCTTTAATCCATTTTGAGTTGTTTTTTTATGTATGGTGTGAGATAAGGGTCCAGTTTCATTTTTTTTTTTTTTTTGTATGTGGTTATCTGGTTTTCCCAACATTATTTATTGAAGGATCTATCCTTTTCCCATTGTTTATTCTTGGCACCCTTGTCAAGATCCATTGACTGTAGATGTGTATTATTTTTTATTCTGGGCTCTCTCTTCTGTCTCATTGGTCAATATATCTGACCAATACCAGTCAGTATTATGCCAGTACCATACTGGTTTCTTTACTATGACTTTGTAATGTATTTTGAAATCAGGAGTACAGTGCTTCCAGCTCTGTTCTTCCTTAACATTGTTTGGGCTATTCTGGATCTTTTGTGGCTCCATCTGAATTTTGACATTGTTTTTTTCTGTTTCTGTAAAGAATGCCATTGAGATTTTGACAGGGATTACATTGAATATGTAGAGCACTGTATGTAGTATGGACATTTTAACAATATTCTTTCAATTCATGAACATGGAATATCTTTGCATTTATTTATGTTTTTTTAAAATTTCCTTCATTAATGTTTTATAATTTTCAGTATATAAGTCATTCAGCTCTTTGGTTAAGTTTCTTCCTAAGTACTTTAAACTTTTTATTTGCTAATGTGATTGGAATTTTTTTCTCTTAATTTCCATTTCAGATACTTCGTTAGTGAGGATGTAGAGAAAAGGAAACCCTTGTACACTGTTGGTGGGAATGTAAATTGGTACAGCCATTATGGAAAACTACTTGAAAGTTCTTCAAAAAATAAATAAATAAAATAGAACTACCACATGATCCAACAATACCACTTGTGGGATTGTTGAAATTAGTATCTTTGAGATATCCATTGTTTCCGAAACAACCGAAATGTCTTTGGCAGATAAACGGATAAGGAAATGTGGACTATATACACAATGAATATTATTATAAGTATTATATATTCCTTCTTAAAAAAGAAGGAAATCTTGCCATTTGTGACAGCATGGGTGAACCTTGAGGACAGTATGTTAAATTAAATAAGCTAGACACAGAAAGACAAATACTATGTGATCTCACTTATGTGTGGGATCTGAAAGAGTGGAATTAACAAAAGCAGAGAGCAGAATGCTGGGAAGTGTGGGGAATGCTGGCAATTGTTGCTTAAAGAGTACAAAGTTTCAGTTATATAGGATGAATAAGTTCTGGAGATTTAATGTATAGAATGGTAACTATAGTTAATATGGTATTATATACTTGAAATTTGCTATGAGATTGATCTTACATGGTCTCATTATACACAAAAATTATAACTATGTGAAGTGATGGATATCTTAATTAGCTTGATTGTGGTAGTCATTTCACAACATGTACATATATATTAAATCATGACATTGTTTATATACAATCTTTATTTGTTGATTTTACCTCAATAAAGCTGGGGGAAAAAAGGAAAAACAATAACCTAGGGAACAGAAAAAAAAAAAAGAAGGGGGAAAGGGAGAGGCAGTAAAAACAGGCTTATAGAAACTAAGCTAAAGGGGAGAACGGGAGAACAAAAGAGCCCAACAGTGGACAGGGTGCAGAAAGGAAGGTTTTGAAATATGTGTGGAGGGCAAGTGAAGCTATGTTCTTTGGTAGTGGGCTGTAAAGCATTCTGGACTCTTAGTGTATTTGAAATGTGGTAGAGGTGGTTAAGCCTCCTGAGAGTGCTTCAGCTGCTTTAATCCTAAACCCTTTGAAGGGTCCTACTCTGAATGGACTATCTAGAGCAACTCAACAGGGTAGAAATTAATCTCTAAGCCTAGGGATCAGGAACCAGAAGAACTAAATGAAATCATTTGCAATTGGACTCATGGTTAGGTCACTGATCCTCTGAAGTATACATTCATATACCTTTTAACAGGTGAATAACAACAGTGACAATAGCAACAGCATTATATATGTTACATATATATATGTAACATATATATATATATATAATACATGTTATATAATTATAGTTATATAATATATATACATGAATGACTTGGAAATTAAACCAAATGCTGCTAAATTTACTTCCTATTTCAAAATTGTGGGATTGTAGTGTTACTCTCAGGGGCCTCAGACCTATTACACCGTAACTTACACAGAATGTAAGAGATCAGTTTATCAGTTATAATGGAAAATAGCATAGAGGTTAAGAGTGATTTCAACAGGATATTTTTAAGTCATCTAAAAAGGAAAGAGACCCAAGGCTATGAGATAAATGCTTCTGTTTTCTTATCATATTTTGCAGCTCTTTTTGCTTACCTGTAATAATTGCAATAAGTTGAATATCCTTTGAAATCTCTAAACTAGTCCATTGAAGAGTGCTATTTCTGTCTTTCCTATTTTCTTACTCTATTCAATTAAGGAGGTTCAGTTCTCAAATTCTGTGACATTATTATTTTATCAGAAGTATATGTTATCTGGGTGATGGAGGTGGAAACGTATTAGGACAGTTTTACAACTACTGTTTTTTTTTGTTTGTTTTGTTTTATGTTTTCTTTTTTCTAAGACAAAATCTCTTCAGTGAATTATGTCACTATTCTAAAACATTAAACATCCCAAATCTGTTGATATGCAATAAATTGAAATTAAAATCTTTCTTTTAATGAGGTTGAATTTATAGCCATTCAACCCTTTTAACATTTGGATATTTAGATGGAGGAAATAAGTTTCTGATTAGGCTAAAGTGGTAGTCATAGTGGTTGGTACTAAAGATTCCTCAGTTTATCAGAGGATATTTTCAAGCTGCTTTGAGCATTGATTTATTTAATTAAGAAAAATTCTCATCTTGGTGATCTGATTTTTGAGATATAGTAAAAACCATAATGATAATAATCTCATGTAATCGGCAGACATTCTCTTCATAGTATCTGAAATCTCCTAATCACCCTACAGTTTGGGGGTAATGCTGTTTCCATAATTCTGAAGGAAAAACTGGGTCATTCCAGAATAAGTGACTTCCTAAATTATGCAGGTGGATCTGGAGTTAGAACCAAGGATTGTCTGTACCTAGAACCTAAACTTTCCCAGTGATACCACTCTAATTCCTAGTCTCAAAACAATAGTCACATTGCAAATAGGTTCATTATTGGGTGGGTAAAATAGTGACATTAAGTAAAAAGGAAGTAACTATGATATATTTGGTATGCAAAATTCTAAAAACAAAGAAATGTGTTTCCAAAGAACTTTTTTGGAGAGAATAAGTTAAGTGCAATCTCTTGGCACATAAGTGAGAAAATTCCAATTTCTTGGAACATTTATATAGGTGGAAAAACACATTTCATGACTGCTACGTTTATAACCACAGAATCAAAGACTGTCAGAAAAGAAAACAACTCTGCATTTTCTCTATTATTTTTTTTTAAATAAACTTCTATGTTGAGTTACTGTTCACTCTATTAGTCTGGGTTCTCCAGAGAAACAGAATCAACAGAATATATAATATAATATATGAATTTTATATAGAATAAGGAATTGGCTCGTGCAGTTCTGGAAGTTGAGGAGTCCAAGCATCTGGAGTCAGCAAGCAGGAGAGCAGATGGTGTAAGTTCCAGTTGGAGTCTGAGTCCAAGAGCAGGAGGGGAAAATGTCCAAGTTTAGAGACAGTAAGGCAGAGAGAACAAATTCTCTCTTGCTCTGCTGTTTTTTTGTTTTGTTTTGTTTTGTTTTTTTTAATTTAGGCTTTCCATGGATTGGATGAAGCCCACTAACATTGGAGAAGGCAATCTGCTTTACTTCTTCTACTGATTCAAATGTTACTCTCATCCAGAAATACCTTCACAGACACACCCAGAGCAATGTTTAACTAAGTATCTGGGCACCCTGTGACCCAGTCAAATCAACACATAAAATTAACTATCAAAATTTCTAGAAAAATTTGCATCAGTACTTGTCTTTGAGTCATTGTTAACCTAATATGGTTATAGAACTATATTAAACATTAAAATGTGTCATAACTATAATTAGCCATCTAGTTTTCAAAGCAAATAAAGGATGGATTGCTGTATATCTATCACCACTTTTACTTAAAGAATGATTTTCTTTCTCAAAATTTATTATTTTTCTTTGTTTTTTTTTCTTTTAAAACTACAAATCCAAGATCAGAGAATTCATTATAGAAGTACACTAGATTCAGATTGGTCTTATAGCCAAGTAAATAATAGTAATTATAACACAACAATAACAACAGCAACAACAGCAACAATAATCAGGCCATGATCAAACTAGGCACATATACTTTTTCTCCCCATAGGCTTCTTTCTTTTTTTCCCCCAAGTTTTTATTTAAATTCCAGTTATTTAAATACAGTGTGATATTAGTTTCAGGTGTAGATATGAGTTATTCATCATTTACATACAACACCCAGTACTCATCACAAGTGCCTTCCTTAATCCCCATCACCCATTTAACCCTACATGCTCCAAACCCCCACCCCTTCAGCAACCCTCAAATTGTTCTCTGTAATTAAAAGTCTGTTTTCTGGTTTGACTCTCTGTCTCTCTTTTGTTCCCCCTATATTCATCTGACGAGTACCATATTTTTAAGCTGGTCCTAGGAAGCTATGTATTTACCCTGTCTAGTATTACAGCTGGATTGAAGTGTTGGTTCTAGGTGAGGAAGAAATAGGTGCTAGTAATATAAAGAGCTAGAGGAGGCTAGCAGGTCAAATACTAGGAGGTTACTGGTCAGTCAAGCAAGGGAAGTTGCATTGTTAGGGCTTACCATGAAACCAAGGATTTAGGGAAGAAATCACTGGACATTGTGGTTGGGGAACCAGTGGCAAATGGGTATCTTTCTGTTCAACACTTAACAGGTAAATCTGTTTCCTGAACGCATTATGGGTCACATATACCCTTACTGACCTTTTATCATCTTAACAAGAATCACTTGAAAGTGATTAATTCAAAAACTTTGAAGATAAAGAAGTACTTCAAGTGTGCCATTCATGAAGTCTGTTTTACTTGAAGTCATTTTATCTTATTTTGTTTCACCCGCAACTCGGGAATATCCTTGAAGACAAAAGCTGTTATTATATAAATGATGACAATAATCAGGGTGGCTTGAAGATAGAAATTAAACTTAAGAAAATAAATTTAGAAAAATAAATTACTTTAATGTTTTATTTACATTGATAACTTTCTTTCAGCTGTGCAATGTACTACCTAATTGGCAGAAAAAAAAGTTTAGAAAATCACTTCCTATCATGTATCAGAAGTATTAATGAGTTATTACTAATAAACATATAATAGTAAACAGTTATAAACAATAATAAACAATATAATAATACACAATTAGAATCTCTCAAGAAATTTATGTATGTGGTCTTAGTGACAGTGGGACTTTTATCATAAAAAGCAAAGGAAGAAATCCTAACAAAATAGTTGCATATATTTGATCCCACAAATTAAAATTTTTGGAGTATACCAGTCACCTTAAGTGGAATGACAGATGACACATAAGTAGTTGACTCAGTGGTTTCTAAAAATCAAATATGTGACATTAGAGAGAGAGAGACAGAGTTCGAGCAGGGGAGGGACAGAGAGAGAGAGGGAGAGGGAGACACAGAATCCAAAGAAGCAGTTTCCAGGTTCTGAGCTGTCAGCACAAGAGCCCGAAGCGAGGCTGGAACTCACCATCTGTGAAATCATGACCTGAGCTGAAGTCTGCTGCTTAATTGAGCCACCCAGCTGCCCCATAAATATCTTTAAATAAAAATACCCAAAGCTGATTAGAATAAGTCTTAAGCTACACATTGCTGGAATCATGCAAATTGCTTTACCTTTACATTTTTAAATGAGTTGGTTCACAGTTCTTCTCTCTGTAATTTATCTTAAAAAATAATCTGAGTTATTAATGTTTTTATGATGGTGGTATTTATAATATACTGCTTTGGAAACCAAGTTCCCAAACATTGGGCAATAATTAAATTATGGTATACCATAAGGCAATATACAGCCATAAAAAAGGTGATTTCAAAAACTTTTATTGACATGGTAGATTTGTTTGCATCATTGTTATTAAGTTTTAAAAAGCAGAATAACAGGGGACTCTGGGTGGCTCAATTGGTTGAGGTTCTGACTCCGATTTCGAGTCAGGTCATAACCCCAGGGTCATTGGATCAAACCCCATGTAGGGCTCCATTGTGAACATTGAGCCTGCTTAAGATTCTTTCTTTCTCTCCTTCTGATCCTCTCCCCTGCTTGCACTCCCTCTCTGTTTCTAAAAATAGATAGATAGATAAAATTTTTAAAGAATAAAAAGCAGAATAACAAAAATATATCTGTATTAGACCAACATAGTGATTACTTTAGACTGTGGAATTATGAGTAATTTTTCTTTTACATGTTTTATGTTTATAAAGTTTTCTACAGTGACTCTGAATTACTTCATATTAAGTAGATGTTTGTAGTAAGGCTATTGAGAGGGTTACTGGATTCAAGATTAATTTTGCGGCCTGGCAGCTGGAGTTATATTTATATTCAGGGCTTTTGGTTTCCATTTAGAGTGAGATTTGGCACCAACTGAGGGTCATGAGCAGAGGAGTGATATTATCTATCCTATGTTTATAAACACTTTCCAGCATTTGCCTTTAAGGTAATATTTTTCTGTTTGTGAAAACATTTGTCTTCTACAAGGCAGAGCTAGTGCAATGACCTGTATGTAGTAGGCAGGTACAGAACTGGGTAAGGGTGCCAGGTGTACATGTAAGAGAATGCCTACACTGGTCAAGTGGTGAGGATACCAATACAGTGTTTGCAGGGGAAATCTGCTTCCCAGCTCTGAATGATTGCTGTTATTTGGAAATGGGACAAGCATTACCTGATCACATGTATTACTAAGAAAAGCTAAAAATTAGATTTTCAGATGAATTAAAAATTTTGCAACATGTGGCAATACAGATGTGGAATAAGTCCAGTTCTGGACTGTTAGTTTTCACTCTTTATCTTGTTATCATTCACAGTGTCTTGCAATTGTTTGTAATGTTACAGTATCATTTCTTGATAGCCCTCATGTCTGCCCTCCAGTTTTCTCTGTCACTCTGGCTTTAATCTACTTCCTTTATCTACCTGTCTTATTTATTGATATGGTTTGTTCCTGAGCCCCTACACAATGCCTTTCCTTACTGCTTGCTTCTTACTTTTAATTCCACTGCATTATTTGTTGCACTTCACATTAAATCAGTTAAATAAAAAAGAAGAAATTTCATTTTTTTACAATAATTTTGTTAGCTCAGAGGCAAGAAAAAAAAAGGTGTAAAAAAGACGTATTTTTTAGACCCTCAACAACCTGAAATACAGAATATGGCCATTTCTTAAGATGTGATCTTATATTTCATAATAGGGTCATCGAAATCTGAATTGAGATGTCTGGCCTACTTTTAATTAGGCCCTTTCTTTTAATATAGCCTTTATTAAGAGGGACTTGATTTCCATTGGGAGAAAAATGAGAGCAATATGATATAAATTACAATAATGAGAGATTCTAATGTGAATATAGGGAAATTTTCCAGAAAAAAATTGAGGATGTGTTTACAATAGACAAGAGACCAGTTATACATAAATAGTTATTTTTTGGAGTAGAGCTGATGCCATATACCATATAGCCATATAGTTTTAATTTTAGGCTAATATTTATCATTAAAATCACCATAAAATTCTCTTTTTAATAATTGTTTTTTTTAAATAGAAGACAATAATTTTAAAAATAAAGAGTATACTTCAAAAATATAGAAGTATGGAATGAAGGAATGTTGGACTTGTTTACCCAGTCATAGGCTGGGATGACATGTTGGACAAATGGGATAAAAATATGTGAAGAAAGAGACCATGTTTTACTCTTTCATTCCGCATGAACACAAATGTTCACACCCATCAGTGAAAGACTAAACAGAAACTGACCTCGGATTAAAGACCTTCACATACTTGAATATTGAATGTCTCTGGTCTGAAAGTTGGATTTATATTTTTGGAAATCCCATTAATTGAACACCCCTGCATAGGTAGGCAGTGTCCAGTCAACTTATTCAGTGCTTTACTTCTACAAAAGTTAAGGAGTAAACCTCCAGTATTAAGAATCCAAATACAAGGGTGAGAAGGGAACTCAGAGGACATGAAGAATTTCAGAGACAAAAGAAAATGTCAAAACCGTAAATTATTATTTTGAAAGAAATAAAATAATATATTGCATCTCTGAAACAAAATGAGAAATATGAAAAAAGTTCAAGAAACAAGAAATAACTCTTAGGAATTCAAAATATGAGAAGCAAATAAAATTTCAGTATATAAAGTAGAAATATGTGGGTAAAGGTGATAGAAAGTAGAAAAAGTATAAAGATAGACAGTGAGAAAAAATAATGAAAAATGCATAGAATCAGTAAGATGTAATATCTGATAGCAGTTCCAAAAATAGAAAAGTAGCATGGTCAAAAAAAGTGAATAATTAATTTTTTTTAGACATGAAGAGTAAAGGACATGGTATTCAGATTTGGTCTCAATTTCCTGGCACACTAAATTTTGGGGGGTGTAGATGACAGGCATATCATTATTCACATTCCTGAACTTTGTGAATAAAGGAAAGATCTTAACAGTTCCCAGAAAAACAGGTAGCACATAGGCAAGTAGGGATACTAGGGACTTACGGCGTCATTTCATGAAGACATTGTAAGCTAGGTATAAAATAAATTCCTTAAAGTTTTCAGGTAATGATTTTTTGTTGAGAATTCTATACCTAGCCAAATAATAATCCAATATAAAAGTTGACTATAGACACCCTCAGTTCAAAACATTGCAAAAATTTGCCCCCCTCCCCCAGTATTCTTTCTCACAAAGCATCTAATTGGTATAAAGTAATGTGTAAACCATCACTAGAGGAAGATGTGAGATCCAGAAAACAGAGAATTCAGGGAGAGATAAAGAGACTTTCCAGACTAATGATAAAGGGTGGTGCTATATGGTAATCTGTATCACAAGCCTAGCAAGCAGCCAACCAAGAAAGAAACCCCTAGAAGGGATGGCTCCAAGAGAAAAAGAATACCTTAGATATTGGAACAAACCTAAACTGTAACAGACTTCCAACTTGAAATTTTGAGACCTAGCTCAAATGTAATTTTCCTCAACCCAGAAACAAATTAATAAACCCTCATCTTTTGCATGTATTTACTAATTCATTATAGTTGCCCCTATAACATTGGATGGCTTTAGGGTGCTTCTTTGTGTGCATACCTAATCCTCAGGATTCTAAGTCACTAGAAATAGAAGTTCCATTTTATTTATCCTGACATCTGCAAGATATCTGGCCACTAGTATGTCTGGTATCATAGGTCTTAAAATTTGGCTACATGTTGGAGAGCATGTATTTGGAAAGTCTTTGGCTGTAATTCCAACTTCAGAAAATGTTTTCCTGTGAAATATTTAAATAGAGCTCATTTTATATTCAGTAAACTAATTATAATAGCAAACTCTTTAATATAAGGCAGATTCTATCTTATGGTGGTGACTCAAAGTAGAAAATGTTAATAGTTTTCAAGTAGCATATATGTAGTATATGTATATATAAGATATATATGTATAATATAGGTATGTGTATATGGATAAAACTTTCCAAAGAAAAACGTGTGATGTAAAATTTAAGTGTCTTTAACTAGTAGTCCATAAGTACTACTACTGATAGAATCTTATTTTTCTCTGAATCCAAGTTGATATTCAGGATCTTTTTCATGTATTTAGACTTATAGAAATTTTGCCATATGTATATGGCATGATATAATGCATATATTACTGTGTATAAGCATATATGTAACCCCAAACTACTAAAAGTCATTGAATGTCCGTAATATTTCAGAAAGTATATACTTTTTTAAAATCATTTTTTAATTTTTAGAGATAGCTTTTTTGGATGAAGTTATATCCTCCTGAGAACTGGAATCTTTCTAATGAAAGGATATATTACCTGTGGTTCTTATACAAACTACAAATAACTCCTGAAAATTGGGACTGAATAAATAAACAAACTTAGTGTGTGATAGGCACAAATTGGATACTTGGAGAGTACAAGAATTGAGATGTAATTAAAGATACATTAAAAGTAGAAGAGGATAAATTTAAAGTTATTACTCAGATATATAAGAATTGCTATGTACAAGGTGGAAATGTAACATTTCTGTGCCCCTAATTATAAGGATAAAGAACTTTTTAAAAAAAAAATTTTTGTAAAACGATTATTGTGGAAGATTGTAGGAATTTTTCTTCTCTAGGTCTTTGAATATAACATATATTTTCAACCATGCATGTTTGTGAAAAGTAGTGCTTAAGCACAAGTGAGCTAGATAAATTCTTGTCAAAGAAAACAAAAATAATTATATGTTGTTTCTATATTGTTGATGAAAGTCTGCACATTATTACCCAGCATTCATTTATTGATTCATGAGTAATTAACACATACTGTATTGTGTAATTATTGTATACCACTTCCCATGAATCTTATTTTTCGGAGAAGATGTTGAGTACGTAACTTACACGAATCACTACACAAGGAGCAATTTCAATAAATTCTGGGAGGGAAGAAGAGAGTGTTGTGAAAATGAAAATGTACTTTAACTTGCTTGATTTTTGTGTAGAGAACACCTGGAAGTTCTCAAGCTCATTTTTTCCCTGTACTAGCATTTATAAGGTGGCTTTTTTGAGGTACATTGTTCACTAAGGTATACTTAAGTTCTAGTGTAAGAACAGTGTAAATTTTCACCATTCCTGCCAAATACATGCAGATAGAAATATATCCTTATCTCTATTTGGCCCTTGGGGAAATTGAGTCAAGGGGAGATTGAGTAACTTGTCAAGGAAAATTAAGTTGTGAAAGCTGGAGCTCTTAACATGTGGGCACTATTCACAGGACCAAGTTGCCAGGCTTGGTTTACAGATAGAGAAAGAACCTAAGAAATCCAACTCCAACCTCATCATTTTGCAGATGATAAAATTTAGATCAACGAACTGTCCTAGTCTCAAAAAAGTACAGTAGCTGAACTAGTACACAGGTGACTTGATTCAAAACTTTATGTTGTCTTTACTCCTTGACCTTATGCTCTGATCAATAAGGTTAACTTTATTTTTTTGTCTTTTTAAGATTTTATTTTTTAAGTAATTTCTATATCCAACATGGGGCTTGAATTTACAACCCTGAGATTAAAAGTTGCACGTTCCACTGACTGAGCCAGCCAGGTGCTCTAGTAAGGTTAACTTTAGCTTAAGTCTAAGTTTTAAAAGTTTTACTTGCTCTTTAAGATATTCCATACTCTAAGAGGTTATGATTTTCTCTTGACTTACTTATGCTTAATTGGGTCAAATACTTGATATTCACCAAAACATGAAAGATCTCAAAAAGGTAAAATCCCAAAGATATTCAGTCTGAGTCATGATTTTATCTTTCTCCTCAGGCTGGAATTTCTGTTGGAGAGAAAGAGAGCACACACAACCTCACCTTTTCCAATTTGTTCTTTCCAAAATGTCAAGATATTTCATACTCACTTAAGTTTATAGCTTATATTATCCATTCCACTGATTTTTATGCAATCACATGCTTCACGGTATGATTATAGCAATACATCTTATGTTTCTGTCTTGATTTTCTATGAAGGGCCTATCCTAAATTTATGTCCCTAATAACTCCCAATAAAGACAATTATATGGTGGGTGTTTATATAGACAGGATGCACTTGATATATGCATTCTGTGTTTAACTTTTTAAAAAACGTTTTCTCTCCTAAGTAGTATGTATCCATTCTTTAAAAATTTTAAAAACATAATTGTTATCACTCATCTGAGTTTTATATTACTTTTTTTTTAAGAGAGAGAAAAAATAAAGCAAGCAGGGGAGGGTCAGAGAGAGAAGGAGAGAGAGAGTCTCAAGCAGGCTCCACGCTCAGCACAGAGCTCAATGCAGGGCCCAATCTCACGACTATGAGATCATGACCTGAGTCCAAACCAAGAGTCAAATGCTGGATGCTTAACCAACTGAGCCACCCAGGCACCCCTACATTCTTTTATTAACATCCTGTCGTTAGTTGTGGGTTAGACACTAGTGCAAGGAAATATATATTACTTCCTCTCAACAAAAATATGTATTTGTTAATATTAGGGCTAATGTCAATCTAGTTGGCAATCTCTACCTGACCAATAGCAAGGAAAAACAACAAGGAAAAAGACAGGTTTTATGGGATCTGAAACCCTAATCAATTTTAAAGTCCCTTTTAAAAAGAAAGAATGCAAAAATATAGGTATAAATAGAATATTTAAGACAAGCATCATAAGAAGATGCAAATTTTAAAAACTGATAACTATCACAAACATTATGAAATATAAAACACTTTCTTAAAAATGTTAGTAATTAAATAACTGAGATAGCTCTTTAAAAATTTTTTTCCTAAAATTTTGACTGCATACTTTTTGTTTGTTTGTTTTTGGAGAGAGAACATGAGTTGGGGAGAGAGGCAGAGGTAATGAGAGAGAGAATCCCAAGCAGACTCCATGCTCAGCACAGAGCCCAACATGGGGCTTGATCTCATGATTGGGAGATCATGACCTGAGCTGAAATTAAGAGTTGGATACTTAACTGGCTGAGCCACCCAGGCATTCCTGACTGCATACTTTTTAATTACTTCTTCATAAGACATCAATTTTATATTTTTTCCCCTAAGAAAGAAAGTTAATTCAGTCTTCTCTCTGGCATGTATTTTATTATTGATAGTTGAGATGACTACATACAACTTTGCACAAAAACATATTTGCTGTTTGTGGTATTTCTATAGGTTTTTGTGCTCTAAAAACTCATGTGTTCTGATATATTCTATTTCATACAATCCTAAACTGTAAGAGAGAAGAGAGAGAGTATGGTATGTTTATTAAATAAACACAGCAGAGAACTTCTGTTTTGACTAGGCATTGATGAGAACCAAATCTCTACTTTGAGTTTTATGTAGGCCTGATGAGTGGAATAATTTCCCACAGAACTCATATCATGCTCTGTACGTAGTTTTTTCTCCTGTACATAGTTTTTTCTCCTCCCCTACCATATACCTCCACTGCTGGGCATGGTAGGAGATGTTCTTATTGTGATAAAACCTTCTTGTCACAAAGCTGTAAATTGATCAGTAGGAGGGCTCCAGGAATCCATTCTTACCTTGGGAAGGATAGCAATAACGGATTGATTATATATGGAAATGACTATGCCTCCATAAACAGATCCCACAAAACCCAAACTAAATGGATTTATAACTCACCTTTACCATATAGCCTGATCTCCAATTGCCCATAGACATTGTGTTGACACACAACAGAGAGGACAATGTGATAAGAGATAAACTTGTCATGGAAAGAGACAATGGTCTTTAATGATTGCAATAGAAATATTTTATGTATGTAGATTTTACAAAAATAAATTACCATATAAACAATTGCTTGGTTCTCTCACAGAGCCATACTAGATTCCAGAAAATGAGGGGCCCCTGGAGTTTAAGATTCTCTGAGTTCATTGCACTGAACCTCTGGCCTTAGAAAGCTTAGAATCAAATTTGCAATCCACCTCTATCAGTAGAAGGAACTGATTTGAATATATTTCTGAAATCTAATATTTTCTCTGGTATTTAATTCTTCCATTAATGATTTCCCATTGTCATGACTGTTGCTTATTTTATTTTGTCCCAATGTATATATATGTTTTTTGTATTGGAGTCCCAGCAAACACCTTCCAAGTGTTTCCGTGAGGAAAGTTTAAGGAAGGGCTTATTTGCAGAAATGTGGGTCAAAGTTCAGGTAAGTCCCAGGGACTAGCAACAGTGGGAAGTTGTCTACTACCTCAAGGCTGACAGGGAAAATGGAGGAATTTGACCTTTGAAACCTGAAAGAGCAGTGGACTAAGCAAGCCCCCAGTCCCAACCACCTGAGGACTGGAGGTGCCTCCCAACTGGCGGCTGCAAATAGGTAGCTAATCGGGAAGGGCCGCTGGGTGCTGTCGTTCACAGGAACAAAGCAGAGCAGATGATGTGTACAGAGGGGTAACAAACCAAGATGAACCAGCACATGTTCCATATACCCTTAAAATAAGATTTGGAATTATGTAGATGACTATTTGATTACCTGGATACATGCTTGTATGAATTTCTAACATTATGAGAAATCTCCTTACCACTAATTAAAACTCCATAAAAAAGAAAGGAAAAGTGCTGTAGGGTTTTGTTTGGTTGGTTTTATTGCTTGTTCTGTTTTTTGATAATGGGGGCTAAAGGAAACAGAACCATTAGAGAAAGTCTATATAGTGCTGTAAAATCCTATAGTTATGTAGTACTTAGGGATTTATTGCTAAACATGTTTGTGAAGGGTACATTTTGTCAAAGGTGGCTGAGTTGTAGTTTAAGCACAAAACAAATTATCTTGCAAACAAAAGTTCAGAAGTTTCCTTGCCTCCAGTATTCACAGACTGCCAACAGCATTTGCCTGCCTCCTCACCATGTTATTTTGCCATTCCTGATAGTTATAGTTACAACCCCTTGTAACGATAGCCCCTGACTTCCCAGAATACTCCTTAGACTTCTTGGCATACTTCCTGTCCGGTGTGTCCGTGGGAACAACGTATGAGGGTGTGACAATACAGCCCTTCTCAGTGAGTGAGAGGTGGCCTTTCCCTTCTTCCCTGGAGTTCTTGGATGCTGCAATCTGAAATGAAGTATGTGATTAACAAGGCTACAAATGGTAGCCTTTACGTGCTACTGAGCTGATAGGAGTAACCGGCAGGACTGACTGGTGTTTGCAGAGGGGGTGGGGGGGGGAAGGTCTGTCCTTAAAACTATGGGGAAATATCACCATGTCCCTTTGTTAGTTTCTGTGGTTTTGAGGCAGGAAAGCACAACTTAACATATGTTGAGGGGCTACCAATTTTCTCCCCTCAAAATTCAAATTGCAAAAAGAATAACTCCTTTCTGTGTGATATAATACTAGGTTTATTCCTGTCAGGATGAATGTTTCTGCCCATTGGTATGCTCTCCATAAACAGGATCAAATTCCTTTATATTTTAAGTATACATAAAAGTTAAGAAGAAAAGTTTATATTTCTAACCCTAGAATAATTCTAGTTTATCTATTTTCATGAGGTTATGGATAGAAGGTAGAATTTTGATTTAGAAAAGCTTGGCTTTGATTCACTTTACTAGTTCTGTGAAATTCAGTTTAACCTGGAAGTCTAACTTTCCTCGTTCATAATATGAGGTGGAAAAACAGCTACCTCATATAAGGAATAAATACATGTACATGGGTTAAATTAATTATAACTTGGCATCTAGCATATGGTTGGCACCCCAAATGTTAACAGTTACCTTCTTTCATCTTTTCTCCATGCTTTATTATTTTATGTTTATTTTCTTATTTACTTTATACACAACCTACACTGGATTAGATTTTTCTGAAGGAAGGGAAGAAATTATTCAAAGAAATTTTTAAAAATGCAAATAATCTTATAAAATGACTAGGACGTTTTCCAGACAACTAGTTACCTTATCCAACAATGCCATATAATTTTACACATTTTAAGGATTTCATAAATGTTTGCCAAAAATACTTTCACTGATTTTATTTCATTTGTTATTCAGACGTTAGGATAAAGTAGATTAAAATACATACAGGTTTACGTAGAATCACATGCCCATTTTAGTTCTTGGGGCATCAGTCAGGTATTTGATTGAATATTAACAAAACTGAATGAGTTTTATAGAGTACATGACTTTTTTCCTTAATTAACTGCCTGAATTCTGGTAGACCTAGTGGTAGGTTTCTCATCATGTTTTCTTTCTTCTTTCTCAAAATAGCTGCTGAGTTGGTAAGAGTGCTAAGTCGCGGCTGCATGAACATACCAGAACCTTGAAACAAAGACCTGGCATTTGGTCGATTGATGGATGAGTGTGCAGTGTCTGAGTTTTATCCCTCTCAGGGAAATTCTAAAACTGATGTGACTGTGGCTAGCAACAACTTACACACACTGTTGGAAGCTTCTTTATTACCAAGTGTGTCAATTAGTGGACTCCCAGATTGAAGACATTTAAATGTATTTAAATTTATAATTTGTTATGCACCCACCTAAGTGCAAATTATTTCAAATGCATTGATTCTTTAATTGCCACTCTCTTATCCAACACTTTTAGGTACAATGGCAGTCATTGCAAAGACATTAATTTAATTCATATTTTCACATCATTAAAATAAAATTGTAGGTCTACATTTCAAATGCAGATTATTTCAATACGTAACTAGTTACAATAGGTGTTAATGTTGACAACTAAATAATGATAGTAAATACTTAAAGTGCCAATTTCTGTTCCTACTCTGCTTGAGAGTACTGTACTAAACCTTAATTTAAAGAACCATGATTTATAAATATCTAAATAAATTTAGCTTCCATTTAAAAAAATACACATCTGGATTGCTTATAAATTTTATTCATTTTTTAAAAAATTTTTATGTTTGTTTATTTTTAAGAGTGAGAGAGACAGAGTGTGATCAGGGAGGGGCAGAGAGAGAGGGAGACACAGAATCCAAAGAAGCCTCCAAGCTCCAAGATGTCAGCACAGAGCCGGATGCAGGGCTCGAACTCACGAAACGTGAGATCATGACCTGAGTCAAAGTCGGACATGCAACTGACTGAGCCACCCAGGCGCCCCGTGGATTGCTTATAAATTTTAAATGCATTCTTTTCCTAACAGATACTGATGAATTCAATGAAAGAAGCTAGATCTTAATTCACAAACGTATCTTTAGTGTATAGTGGATTGACAAAAGAATGACTCTATTTGCACAATTATACAACTGTGTATACACACATTCATATACACAAAATCTATGGTGAATTAATTTCAATATTTAGACCATATTATATGTATGAAAGAAAGAAGATTTAATATCTATTGCTAAAAATAATTTCAAATATATCCCTAGGAAATTTAAAACAGGATACACATTTTCTAACATTTGAAGTAACTGCAAAATCTCTTGAAATCAGTTTTTAGAGTCCATTAACTTTGATGTCATTTAAAAGGCTGTTTACATATGGAATAACTACTTTGATTATTCTCTAGGAAGTTAATTTGGTTTTTAAAGCAATGAAATCTGCTTCTTCCACAAAAATTGTAAATGGAAAACAAAGAACAGTAGTATAGCAAGCCGAGATACTGAAAAAATAGATGTAACTCAAAGCACATGTGCTCCTGTTTCCCACTCTCTCTCCTTCCTTCCCTCCCTCCCTTTCTTTCTTTCTTTCTTTCTTTCTTTCTTTCCTGTTTTAAGAAGTGAGACAATACTTTTAAATACTGCCTATGTTACACCATTTCTGCATCTTGGTGAAAGAGAAAGGAAGGAAGGAAGGAAGGAAGGAAGGAAGGAAGGAAGGAAGGAAGGAAGGAAGGAAGGAAGAAAGAAAGAAGAAAAGAAGAGAAAAAGAAAAAGAAAAAGAAAAGTAAAATATACCAGGGGTTACTTAAACCTGTACTCTAGCTACCCAAAAGCCCATGAAATACTCATTCACCAGCAGTGGTCCTTAACTAATAGTAAAATCAAACCAGCAAGGGAAGCCTTAGGGATATTTTGAAGTGGTTGTTTGAGACTAATATTGTCTGTTGGAGGTCGTTGAACATTTCATTGCTGTGTTGTGTTAGTACAGTTTTGAAATTGATAAAATTTTGAAACTCAATATCATTGTTTTAAAGTTTGCCTTTTGACTCTCCTACTTTGAGCTGTAGGAAAATGATTTTTCCTACTGCAAAGGGGGTTGTAAAGAGAAATTAAAGTGGTAGCTATTAGTGTAGAGAGAGTTGCCTCCTTAAAAATGCCCATAATGAAATAATGTTTTCAAAAGAGCTCTTAAAGTCACACACGTAAAAACATACACTGGAAGAAAAAAAAGGCACTGGGACTTCTATGACTATTCGGCTCTATAGAATCAACTTAAGGAAGCACAGAAGCTGAAAATAGACAGCATGCTCAATTTAAGGGTAACTGTGAGCTTAAGGAAAGAAATAATAGTGGGAAAATGCTTAAAGTCAAATTTTTCCTAATAAAAATCTCTACTCTGGCAAGTTCAATGGATGATACAGTTCATTGACCACATTTTTCTCAATATGTCCCTATAATTCCAGCTGCAGGTTTTAGGCGTATGAAAATTAATTGCACAACAAAGAGAGGGAATAAAATGAATTGTCAGACTTGGGATATGGCCATCTATTGAAACATACCCAAGTGTATCATGAATCTAGTGAAGAGAACATTGCATTGCCATATATTTTAGACATGGTTTTCCACATGTAAGAAATTTCAAATTATTGAAAATATATTACTAGAACCTTCTATGTTATGTAACATACCAGTTAACTGGAACGTGGCATATCACTTTTCTCTGATTCCTTAGGAAGAATTTTAGAATTGCTTACAAGTAAGTAATGCATGTCTTATATTCTTAGTGTTTTTTTTCTCTCATGTGAACTGGTCTTTCATTTCCATGCATATTTATGGCTATGAATTACCAAAGCATTTTTTTTCATCCTGAACTTATGATATCAGCAGGACTGGATGTTCTATACTAATTGACAAATTAGATGGATATTAATCACCAGGAACACATGGCATCTACCCCTAAATTTGGAAAGTACTCAAAAGTATCATTTGCAGATTTGGGATTGTCGACAAAATGGACAGTTTTTCTTTGCACAAGGCATGATGCCAGGGACTTGGTGAATTGACATATTGAACCCTATTTAAAATTTTTTTTCAACGTTTATTTATTTTTGGGACAGAGAGAGACAGAGCATGAACGGGGGAGGGGCAGAGAGAGAGGGAGACACAGAATCAGAAACAGGCTCCAGGCTCTGAGCCATCAGCCCAGAGCCTGACGCGGGGCTCGAACTCCCGGACCGCGAGATCGTGACCTGGCTGAAGTCGGACGCTTAACCGACTGCGCCACCCAGGCGCCCCATATTGAACCCTATTTATAAGAAAGTATAAAGGATATGAATATCATTCCCTAACTTATGTGGTAGGGCATATATATCCATTTGGAATCATCATCCATTAAAATGGCAGAAACCTGACATCAGTGAATTTCTGATATGACCTTTCTCCCTCAGTTGCTTGAGATTTATCCAAGTTCAGGGGAAAATAATACCAAAGCGTTTTATGAAGTGGGGAAGGGGAAAATACGTGTGGGAGAGCTAATTCATCTTGTTTTCAAGTTCTCACCTAGGCACAAAGGTGTCTGCTGAGATGTCCATCATCCCATATGGCCCTCAATTATTTTTCCTATAGGTAACTTGAGAGGCATTCTCTTTAAGGTCTGGTGCTCTCTCCCTTTTCATGATTGACAATAATTTTGTTGTTTCCCGGCTAACTTGGGGGAAGGAAATAGGTACTTTGTGCTTTCCAAAATCCCAACACCTGCTCACTCCCCCTATCTCTGGATTCTATCTTGTAACCACTCTCTCCTTGCTTCCCAGGCCAGCGTTCCTGTCTCTGGAGAAACTTCAGTCTATTAAACTTCATTCTTCTAGGGGCACCTGGGTGGCTCTGTCAGTTAAGCATCTGACTTTGGCTCAGTCATGAACTTGCCATTCTGGAGTTCAAGCCCACGTTGGTCTCTGTGCTGACAGCTCAGAGCCTGGAGCCTGTTTCAGATTCTGTGTCTCCCTCTCTGCCCCTTCCCCACTTTCACTTTGTCTCTCTCTCTCAAAAATAAACATTTAAAAAAAATTTTTAAAAAAACAACAACTTCATTCTTCTAAACTGGGTTTATGTCCTGGACTCCTCTCTATATCCCTATGAGTTTAGGCTTTTAGAAACCAAAGTCAGGAATACTCCTTTTTTTCTGTGTTGGGCTATTTTATATCTCTTGTTATGAGGCAATAGACACAGTGTAGTCTACTCTCAGTGCTGTCCAATAAAACCTGTTGTGATGAAGGAAATATTCTATATCTATGTTATTCAATATGGTAGCTATTAGCCACATGCACTTAGAATGTAGCTAGTGTGACTGAGAAATTGAAGTTTTATTTTTATTTAGTTTTAACGAATTTAAATTTAAGTTGCCCCATGTGGCTAATGGCTACTGTATTGGATAGCACGAGTAGCTGCTTGGAAGTAGAAAAATGACAAAGGGGAGAAATATGAGGCTTTTAAAAAATGACTATAGTTACAAAATATGAAGTCCTAAAATCATATCTGGGAAGTACCATAAGGCATGTTGAATTTGAATTTTATTCATTGTAACTGAGATTGCCTGCAAGAAAAAAAAGTTTTAACTTTCAGTGAAAGATTTCTTCTGGGTAAATTTTCAGTCTTTCATGAGAACTCTCACCTTCTCTTTCCAAGATGGCATCAGGATGTAAAAGAAAGCCCATGGATATGTCTTCTGGTAATGGGGAAGGGACTGCTTGATTGCACACCATTCTCTGGGTCTCTTTTGGTCTGCTAAAGACTGAGGTTTGTTTGGCAGTTATGATATTTTGGCAATGGCTTAACCCCTGTATTATAGTCCATTATATATAGGACTCCTGGTCTGTTCTTCATGACTCTTGCTGTGGGTGTCCTCTCCCATTTTGACCATAAGGTTGAGAAGATGGCTCTGTCATATAGTACAGATGAATATCTCTGAGAGTCCAGATAGTTTCTGCATACTTTATCAGTGCTTTGGATTCTGTAGATGCAAAATAGCTGTCTATGCTATATAAAATGTAGTGGGGAGAAGGAGCCAAATGCTCAGATATTCTTGGATTCTCCATTTACACATCTGGAATTTCTGTTGTGGATTTTCTCAGTCCCTTGCTCTATTTAGCTGAGGCCCAAAGTGGTAGTTTCTTTTCAGATTCTGTTTATCTGAGTCTCCCCTACGTCCCCTCTGAAGGCTTTCCATCCCTCTTCCTGCCTGGGCAGGACTGCTCTCAAATCCTGTTATCAGTGGTTTACAGTAAGCTTTTATGATCCAAATTATCCAATCTTACATTGAAATATTTAAAAGGAACTTTTAGAATTTCTCATTTTCTCTTTAAGCAAAGCCTGGCTTTTATGATTATTGTGTCACTTTGGAATCAGTTGCCTATCTTTGAAGTTAAAAAGTAAATATTGATTTTTCCCTGCATTAAAAATACAAAGGATATATGCAATAGTATTAA
The DNA here is from genome assembly GCF_027475565.1 of Acinonyx jubatus. NCBI lineage: Eukaryota > Metazoa > Chordata > Mammalia > Carnivora > Felidae > Acinonyx > Acinonyx jubatus. Next base: position 88,712,214 of record NC_069385.1, on the reverse strand, counting down.
TAATGCTGTCTATGAGTTTGAGGTTTTAAATTTTTTATACTTTGCCGTGCTCTTGAAAATTGATATTTGTCACTTTTTTTATCCTAACAAAATAAAATCTAAATGGGGAAATTATGAATTTTCACACAACTCATTTAAAGTAAAATACAAATCACAACTGAATTAATGAAAGTGGATAAAGAAACTCTTGGATATGTTATATTGCTCTGGCAGAGCAAAAACTCCTCATGAACTTCTTTTAAAGACATTTAAATTTATAAGATAACAAGAGTAAAATATTTCATATTATATGAAAAATTCTGATTATAAACATCTAGGTAATTTTTGTCCTAATGATGATGAGTAATTAATGAACAGTTTCCAATCTGACTCCAAATAGTTGAACATTGAATTGTTTTAGAGATCATAAAGTGGATAGGTCCCTTAGTCTAGAAAATTAGCCATTATTTGTATATTATAGAAGATCTATATGAAGCAAAGTTAGTCAAATTATAGTTAACATTGCTTGTAAAATTGCTCTAAAGAAAGCCTGGAAAGCCCCAGATCCTTTTGATTAATCAAAGGGATCTTTCATTCTCCTGTTAAGTGATTCCATTGTGTAAATCTCTTGTAGTGTGGTTCTTCTTACTCTTGGATAATTATCACCTCTTCTCTTTAGTTGGATTACTTAGTAGGAGAAAAATAAAAAGACCTGAGGTGACCACAAAGAATACCATGAAGTTACTCTTTTAAGGAACTGATTGAGGGATGGATCAAACCTTGAGATCAAATGTTCAACCATGATTTTATGTTAAAAAAATACAGCATTAATATTTCTATCTCAAAATTAGCACCAGTCTTTTTTGATGGGAGCATCATTATTGAGTTATACTGACAAAGGCAAATTTCGTAAAATCACTTCCATTTTAATTAACAAGTTTCTTCATGGTTCATTTTAGAATGGGCTCATTTAGAAAAGGATTCAGATATTTTTGAAGTTAGAAATTTTGACATATGGTCTGCTTTTGATCATCTTTTATTGATACCCTTGTTTATCCTAATCTAAGTGGCAGCTGACTTTTTCTCTTTAAGCATGTGAACTACCATTCAATTACATTATTTGTTCTTTTAAAAGCACATGAAATACCTTTCCATTCTGGTTTGCTTTGTTCTCTCATGTATTTTTGTTTAGAAGGCTAAGTCCTTTATAATAACATTCTTTCATGTTGATTATATATATTGTTTCCTTAATCTTTTTTTTCTCTTTAGTTTTTTGAGCAGTTTTAGGTTTACAACAAAACTGAGAGGGAGGCACAGAGATTTCTTTTAACCCACTGCACCTATAGATGCATTGCCTCCCCCATTGTCAACATCCCCCACAAGACTGATGCATTTGTTATGATTAATGAGCCTATATTGACACATCATAATCACCCAATGTACTTCGTTTACATTGCATTTCATTCTTGGTGCTGTACATTCTATGGATTTAGACAAGTGTATGATGACATGTGTCCATCATTATGGTATCATAGAGAATATTTTTACTGGCTTAAAAATCTTCTGCCTATCCCTTCCTTCCCCTACCGGTGCTGGCAACCACTGACCTTTCTAGTGTCTTCATAGTTTGTTCCTTTGCCAGATGTTGTACAGTTAGAGTCATACAGTATGTAGCTTTGTCATATTGGCATCTTTCACTTAATGCATTTAAGTTTTATCCATGTCTTTTCATGTCATCATAGCTCATTTCTTTTTAGTGCTGAATAATATTACATTACCTGGATGTACCACACTTTATTCATCCACTAAAGGATATCTTGGTTGCTTCTGAGTTTGGGCATTTCTGAATAAAGCTGCTGTAAACATCTGTGTGCAGGTTTTTATGGGGACTTAAGTTTTCAACGTCTTTCAGTAAGTACCAAGGAATACAGTTGTTGGATTGTGTAGTAAGAATATGTTTAGTTTCATAAGAAACTGCCAAATTGTGTTCTAAAGTTGCTGAGCCATTTTACATTCCTAGCAGCAATAAATCAAAATTCCTGTTGCATTACATCCTCATCAGTATTTGGTGTTGTGAGTGTTCTGGATTTTGGCCATTCTAGTAGGTGCATACTGGTTATTTTATTAATAATTTCAGTCATTCTAATAGAATGATTTAGAGTTTTGTTTCAGTGTAATGGTGTTCACTGTTAAGAAATTAAGGATTCCATCATCCCCTGTCTTTCTTGTCTTCTATTCAGTGAAAAATACTGTACAGCACTGTTACTCATTCTTTTTTTTAAAATATTTATTTATTTTTGAAGGAGAGAGAGAGAGAGACCGTGTGAGTGGGGGAGGGGCAGAGAGAGAGGGAGACACAGAATCCGAAGCAGGCTCCAGACCCTGAGCTGTCAGCACAGAGCCTGACGTGGACTTGAACTCGCAAACTGCGAGATCATGACCTGAGCCGAAGTCGGACGCTCAACCGACTGTGTTACTCATTCTTGTAGTGGGCAATGCCATTGCTTGCCACCTGTCATTTAATCTTTAACATTTGGTAAGACAAACACCTTTCAGAATTTTCCATATTTCCCTAATTCCTAGACACATGACTAGTTCTTTCCTATTGAATATTTTCAAAGGCCATATAATTTGCAGTCAGAGAAACTTGAGGTTGAATTCTGGCTCCACCAATTAATATTCAAATATTGTGCAGATTATTTATAATATGAACTTGAATTTATTTTTCTTTATTTGTAAAATTGGATTAATAATATAATACCTATTCTTCAGGGTTATTACAAAGATCAAGTGCATATTTGGGATTATAGATAGACATGGGTATAGATATATATTGATATAGATTATTAATCATAAAATAGTGTAGCTATTATAAAATACCATGATTGCAATTTGTGTTGGATTTGTAACTAACAAATGGATTAAAAATTACATTTTAATTTTACTTAATTGTCTTCTAATTTAGAACAGTTTTGAATTGAGTGCTTTTTATTTGACTGGTAGTGAGAAAAACTGGGAAAGGTCAGCAAAACAAAGAAAAGCAAGTCTTAGAGAAAGTTTAAATGAGGTAGTAATCATTTATGAGTATGAAAAATTGTAACACAAAAAAATAGAAACCAATGAAAAAAGACCAAAAAGAGCTTAAATTGCACCATGAAGAACTGAAATGAGTTTTTCACAAGAAATAGAAAACTTCCATTCATAGATAAAATTGTCTATTAATTGCTCTATTTAGTTTATTTAATCATCTTAGCTCATTTGCTTCATTTATTTCATTCATTTTTTCAGTCTTCTCATTTATTTCATCTGACAGCATTGTTGTACCATATGGCAGACATAAATAATCATTCTTACCTTTCTGAGGAATAGTGATGGGCACAGGGGTATTAACAAAATCTGGCAATAGAGAGAAATGGGATGAAAATACGTTTGAGAGAGGATGGTAGGAAAGAAAATAGGAGGGGTATTTTGGGTGTGGGTAAGGTTCAGTAGATGTAATCTGCATTTATCATGTCCAGGTAAAACAAAGCAAGAAGGACACAGGTAAACGGCATAGGATCAAAGGTATTGTCTCAGACCTGTTGAGTCAGAATCTTGTGTAGATAGGTCTGAACACATGTATTATATATGCAAAGCTTTCTAGGGGATTCTGATGCGTATCTAGTGCTCTTTTTACTTCAACAAAAAAATCTCTAACTTTTCAGTATTCTTTTTCTTCCCAGAAAAAAATTAATAAAGTAATACAAAATAATTGTTTTAGAAAGAAGCATTTATTTATAATAAAACATTTCCTTACACACTACATGTTTTGGACCACAAATCCTCAAAAGTTGAGTCTTATAACATGAAGAAACGTAAGTTTTCCCATATTTAAAAGCAACTAGGAAAAGTTATTTGAATGAACGGTTTATAATTTGCAAATACTTCAGGCTAATGAATCTTTTTAGATGGTATATCTGCTTGTATAAATTACTGCTATATAGAGAAAAAAATAATGATACAAATGAGATAATTCTAAGAGTAAATCCAATCAATTTGTTTCTAGGAATTTTCAGAAATCAGTATTTCAAAAACTTTTATAAAACCAAATAGATATTCTTGAGATGTAATGATTCATTTTGAATACTGACATAAGGGAATGAACCTTCAGAGTTTGATAAGAGTTTCAATATTTGGGATAATTTTATTAGAAGCTGAAAATGTTGGGACGCCTGGGTGGCTCAGTTAGTTGAGCCTCCGACTTCGGCTCAGGTCATGATCTCACGGTCTGTGGGTTCGAGCCCTGCGTCAGGCTCTGTGCTGACAGCTCAGAGCCTAGAGCCTGCTTCGGATTCTGTGTCTCCCTCTCTCTCTGACCCTCCCCCGTTCATGCTCTGTCTCTCTCTGTCTCAAAAATAAATAAACATTAAACAAAAAATTAAAAAAAAGAAAATGTATTGTCTGCAGTAGCTGGTGGTGTTAAATCATATTTGTTTTTTTTTTAATGTTTATTTATTTTTGAGAGATAGAGAGTACGAGCAGGGGAAGGGAACAGAGAGGGGGAGACACAGAATCTGAAGCAGGCTCTGTGCTCTGAGCTGTCAGCATAGAATCCAATGTGGAGCTCGAACCCAAGAACTGCGAGATCATGGCCTAAGCCGAAGTTGGACGTTCAACCAACTGAGCCACCCAGGCGCCCCAGATTACATTTGTTTATAATCAGAAAATCTCTTAACATCCCAAAAGTTCCTTTCAATTAAATGGGCATCTTTCATTTGGAGACCCAAGTCAGATCTGCTGGCATGGACACAATCACAAAAATAATACAAACCCCATAAATCAGCTTTAGACTGAAAAAGCCCATCAGCACCCAGAGCAGTTTTAGCAGGACAGCGTGACCAAGAGGATGCTTATTATGACCAGCGGTCCAGTGGCCTCCTACCCTGTGCCCAGCTTTACACTGTCTTCCTAGAACTGGGACATGGAAAAATAGGAGACACCTGAATCCCCCTCTGCAGAGGGAGGTGGAGTCAGCATTTCCAGCAGAGGGCAGTCTTCAGCACTTGCACATGTGAGGTGCCTCTTGTTTTTAAAGGCATCTCCACTCTTAACTCTGTGACTCACATTGTTCCTTTATCCCTTAATGGGAAAGATGTCCACTAGCCATTAATAGGAAATCTGTAAAATGCACAAATTCATACATACACAAACAAACCATGGATTAGAGGAGATGAAAAGGTAAAAGAAAGAGCAAATGAACATGGTATGATTACCATAATGTAGTCGGATATTTATATAAAGAACACAAAGGCCCATACAGCTGTGTGGGTCAGAGAGCGGGGACAAAGCATGGTCCTGAATGTGGGCTTTAATGTGGAGATGCAGCAAAAGTTCAAATACAAAATAATTGTGCTTAAGGCAAATTTTCAATAGGCCTTTCATAAATATTCGACCAAATAGTAAAACTTTGAATTGTGAGTAACTTGTTCTGTGAGTGTTCTGCGAGACTAGCAAACTGCAAGACTAATACATTTTAACCTGATAAATGAGCAATGTCTTGCAATACGAGTAGTTTGTGATGCCGAATGTCGCATGATCACAGCAGAGCCAATGGTTCTTGAAATTCTCTTTGGTATACAAATCCTTTGGATTACAAGCATGTTTCCAGAATGAATTAATGTTCGCAAACCAAGGTTTTACTGTACTTCTTAAAGGCAAACAATACGTGGTTTTTTTCCTCAACTAGATCTATTTTCAAAACACTTGTTTTTCCTTACTGCAGTCAATATAAAAAGAGATTAAAAAGAAAGTGTGTGTTGAGTTGGATTCAATTTAGTGTTTCCCTATCATAGGAAAGTATAAAAGAGATTTGGTATAATTTTTCTTTTGTAATTTCTGCCATTAAAACCAATGAATTACAGTCAGTGTTACTTTGTTTTTAATGTGTTTGTTTTTTTCCCCATCCAACAACATCTAAATAGTTTCAGTGTAAGAAAAACTAATAGAAAACCCTTTTATAAATCAATTGTTGGGGCACCTGGGTGGCTCAGTCGGTTAAGCGTCTGACTTCGGCTCAGGTCACGATCTTGCGGTCCGTGATTTCCAGCCCCGCGTCGGGCTCTGGGCTGATGGCTTGGAGCCTGGAGCCTGCTTCCGATTCTGTGTCTCCCTCTCTCTCTGCCCCTCCCCCGTTCATGCTCTGTCTCTCTGTCTCAAAAATAAATAAACGTTAAAAAATTTAAAAAAAAAAATAAAAAAAAATAAATCAATTGTTATCATGGAATTGGGGAACATTTGTATCTTTTCCTTCTTCAGAACTACAAGAAATAGTTCTAACATCTTTTAAATTTAGTCCAGGTATTCTATAGATCAGATCACAGAAAGGGTGTAGGTATCCTAATTGATATCTTCCATTATACTGAAGAAGCATGAAAAGCATTTCGAAATAATTGGAATAACCAATGGAATTTACCATTATGAAACTGTCATTTATTTTTGTTGGTAAGAGAATGGCCTCTGAGACAAATCTTACGGTGCTGAAAGGGGACAATATATTAAAAATAAGAAATCAGTTCTGCTACTTGGATATTTCACAGCCAATAACTGTAAGGTAATTTTAGATTAATGCTTTGGTCAAGGTTGACAAATAAACATGAATTTCTGTTAGTTCCCTCCAGCCTTTCGAACAACAGTCATCCATCTTCACTCAGAAGTTATTCCCTACCTGGCCCAAATGAGGACCGACAGTCATACTCAGTAAAGGGCTCCAGGCTGAATTGGCACGTGAGATGAAACCTATTCACCGTCCTCATATTAATATATATATGTGTATATATACATATACACACACACACACACACATATAATAAAATAGTTTAATCAGAGAAGAAAAACCTTTTGTATGCAAGGTACTTGTGAATATGATTTTAGCTCTGCCTCATCTCAAATTAAGAGAATATCTCCTTGAAACTTGCTTATATTGTTTAATGATCTTTTTACCACATGTTGGTTCAGAACCCTTGATTGACAGCTTGCAAAACAACAGGTTCATTTTTCTCCTGTGCTTTCAAAGCCATTTGAATTGGCTGTTCCTTATCATTGCCCCTCCTCAAAAAAGGAAATCAGAAGTTTCCCAGATCAAATGCCACAGACACATAGCAACAGGACAGTCCTCCTTTTTCACATTTATTCATTGTCCCAGTGTCTTTAAAGATAGAAATAGTGCTTATAAACACTTGAGGTCTTTATTTTGTGTTAATTTTTTTCTGAACTACAGGAAGCAAAAGAGGCTAGGGAAAATTGATTTCTGGTTTGACAAGATTGATAGTCTTAGAGTCTGTAACATTTAATTTTGGATATAGTGTTTAAGTGAATTTATTCAATCCATCAAATTATATTTCAACTTCTTGATGATTTGAATGTTGATGAGGTAGTGTGCAGTCCCTCTGCTCCACAGAATAGAGCAGGAACAGCCCAGGAAGGGATCTGAGGCTAAGAAAGAAAACCAGTGAACTGCTTTCTGCCAGATGTTGGACTCTCTTAATATTACAATCTCATTAATAAGAATGAGAATAAGAATATATAAAGCTCATATGAAGCTGAGATAATCTATAATCAGCCAATATAAAAGAACCAATAAATATCTAATAGTAATATTTTGGTCTTTTGGAACCACTCAGAATGGTTTCTGTTTTCCTAATTGGACTCTGGCTGATGCACTTGACTGAATTATAAAACATGTGGGATTTACTTTTATTTTGTGGATACATTTATATGTGATTAGAACCTGCCATTTGTATCACTTTTGGCCATTTTTTCACAGAGTATTGAAAATAGACCTGTGATTTTGAAATATTTTAAACTTGGGCTCTTAGCAATATTATTGAACACGTTTTTTAAGTAGCCATGAGGTTTTTATTTTATTTATTTACTTAAAACATTTTTAACATTTTTGATTCATTTTTGAGAGACAGAGACGGAGCACAGGTGGGGGAGGGGCAGAGACGCAGGGAGAGACAGAATTTGAAGCAGACTTCAAGTTCGGAGCTGTCAGCACAGAGCCCAACGCAGGGCTCTAACTCAGGAACCATGAGATTATGACCTGAGCTGAAGTCAGATGCTTAACTGAATGAGCCAGCCACGTGCCCCAGTAGCTATAAGGTTTTTAAAAATAATCCAAAGAACTGAATAAATGCAGTAAGCAGTTATATTTACAATTCAGTATTGTCAATTATTTTTAAATGCATCAAAAATAATTTGGATTGATGATTGGTTAGAGAGATTAATAATGGATAGATATTTAGAAGATAAGTATAGTAAAATATTAATAGTAGAATCAAGGTACTAGCTATGAAATTGTTTACTAGAAGTTTCTTTCAGCTTCGCTATAGGTTTGAAAATGTTCCAAATAAAATTTTGAAAAAATATACAATTTTATGGATTGTAAAACAATTTTTTTGACATTCAAAATGAATGATTCAGAGTTCTTAATATTTTTGCTCTTCCTGATTTGGTATAAATTAACAAGAAAACAAGCTTAAATACAATTTAAATAGTCTCTCCCATAAACTATCATTATTGTGTATCATCCAAAGACTATAACTTCAAAATTTTAGAAGCATCATCTTATAGTCATGAGGGCCAGAATCAGACATGAAACGTAAAAAATATTATTATTATTCACTTTACTAATTTCCTAAAATAAATTATGATTATAATTAGGAACCTTTCCTATTGCAAAGATTTAATTGACATTTTAACAAAATGCCTAAAATATTAAATACAAGGAGCCTCATGCATTGAGATTAGTATATTGTCCTTGAAATACTCTATTAAAGGAGGCCTTTGCATGAAGCTTATAAGTAGAGTATCATCAATATATAAGTCCCTAATACCTGTTAATAATCTATTTGATCATTTATATTTTTCCATTGAGTAGCATTTCATTATTTTCAGTGTAAATTATAAAGCACTGTCTGCATTTACTTTTTTTAAGTTGGCATACAATTGGCATATAACAAACATTGTGTAAGTTTAAAGTGTGCAACGTATTGATTTGATCCATTTATATTGCAATATGGTTGCCATTGTAGGGTTAACTAATACCTCTTTGGTGTCACATGATTATCAACTCTTCTAGTGGTGGGAACTCTAAAGATCTAGTCAGTTAGCAAGGTTAATGTTAATAATGTTAATAATATATGTTATATATAATATATATATAATATTATTATATATATATTTATATATATATAATATATATATATTATTAACATTATATATATTATATATATAAAATATATATATGTGAATAATATATGTTAATAATATATATATTATATATATAACAGTTATATATATATATTCATCCATTCATATTCATCCATTGATAGATTCGTTTTTTTCCATCCATTGACTGTTGTGAGTAGGATTTCATTTCCTTTGGATACCTGGAAGTGGGATTGCTGGATCATGTGGCATTTCTATTTCTAAAATCTATAAAGAACTCACCAAACTCCACACCCAAAAAACCAATAATCCAGTGAAGAAATGGGCAGAAGACATGAATATACACTTTTCCAAAGAAGACATCCAGATGGCCAACAGACACATGAAAAGATGTTCAACGTCACTCATCATCAGGGAAATACAAATCAAAACTACACTGAGATATCACCTCACACCAGTCAGAGTGGCTAAAATGAACAAATCGGGAGACTATAGGTGCTGGAGAGGATGTGGAGAAACGGGAACCCTCTTTCACTGCTGGTGTGAAGGCAAACTCGTGCAGCTGCTCTGGAAAATAGTATGGAGGTTCCTCAAAAAAAAATTAAAAATTGCTCTATTTTTAATTTTTTTTGAGGAACCTCCACACTGTTCTCTATATGTAGGCATTTAATTTAAATGTATTCCAAGGTTTTTTTGTATAAGATATAAGAAAGAGATTGCCTGAAATATTGAGGTGAACATAGTATTATTGAAGCATCAGGGTTATTAACCTCATATATATCTTTGTTGTTGTAAAAGTTTTGCTCTGTTTTTAGATTTGGGGCATTTAGAGAATAATGCCAACCTGATTATCATTCTCAAGTGAGCTTTCAAGAGTTCATTAAAAGTGAGGAAGAGAACAGCATGCTCTAGGAAGCAGCTATTTTTAACAGCACCAAATTTGAATTCACCTACTTTAAAGCTTTTCATTGTTTTTACAAAATATTTCTATCAATAATTTTTAGATTACAAGTCTGGTGAGGTCATAATTTGTAGTCTCATATCGCAATGATCTCACATTTTTGCCTCCTGACAGAATTAATGAAAAACAAATTATTTCACCTAAAGAGCAGTCTAAATAGAGAAGCTGAGTGTACAGATTTGCTCTAAACAAACAAGCAAAAAACCAAAGTGTTCAATTTATTTGGGAGCCCACAAGTATGTATACTTAGTGCATTGAATTGATAAATGGCTGCCAAGTATTTTTGCCATTTGAAAATGTCACTTTATTAAAACTGAAAGTTTAAAATTCCACTAAACAATAAAATCCTATAACATAAGGTACAATCTGGTTTTAAATATAAGTGAAAAAAAATTAGGAAAAAACCCACCAGGCCTTGAAAAATATTACATCTGCTTAATTTAGCTATATCATAAACTTAATATGTTTTTAAATGTATGTACAACTCTAAATATATTAGTATAAATTAAAGAAACACTGGAAAAATATTTTTACGAGCACAAATGCATTTAAGAATTCTTACTAGACAAAATAATGCTACATGTTGACCTATCCTGTCTGGAATAGTTTACAGATCTCTCGGCTGTTGTTTACCTTATCTAGAATGTTCTTGGTCCAGCAACTCTTCACTCTTTGGTACCAGCTTAGCTGTACCACTTCCCTGTACATGAAGACTGGCTTAGCTCTGTTCCCCCCACTGCAAGCACATTTCTCTTATAACAGTAACTACAATGTTTACTTGTATATTTACTAGAATCCAGGATCAAATTGGACAGGGATTGATTTGAATAATGCTCATTTATTGCTGTTTGCGGCCTCCCATGTTCAATGAATTGGCATAGGTGACTTATTCGCTGAAGCCCTCCTCTCTAAGGATCATTCTAACATAAATCAGCATTTCAGTGGTCTTGATAGGGAGCAGACTAATTTCAAGGACTCCTCTTCTTAATTTTTTCATAATGTGTGTGTTTATTTGAAGAATCATGATGGAATCAATCTAGGCTAATTATTCTAGATCTCTGTGTCAGCCAGATGGATATATTGAAGGTTTCCATTGAAGAACATTTAATGAAGGGGCTATTTAGAGGTGTGGGCAAAGGTTCTGACTACCAGCCTAAGGTTGGAAGCACTCAAGGACTAGCATTAAAGAAAAATAGCTGGATAGCAGTTGAAATGGTGAAATAAGTTTTTGAGGAGTAATTGCAATAAAGGAAGTAAGACCTCAGTATAGAACTGGGCTCCATTTAGAATGCAGCATGGAATTTGTAGCTAAGAAGCAAAGTGGCTGTCAGTGGATAGAAAATTACTGAGAGGGAGAAGGGATACTTAGCTAATCTGACTCAACATGATTTTTGCTGAAGGTAGGCTAGGGTTATCAGATATCACCTGGGGCACCTGGCATGAGGAATTTGATCAGATATCAAGGTGATCAGGGTTGAGGGGTTCTCTGTAAACTGAGATGCAGGAAAATTGGCCAATGCAAAAATAGACACCAAAGTCCAGAGGCTAAGGCCTAGTTGAGAAGAGGGTTCAGAGGAGTCTGACTACAGTTTGATTAGGGAGACAATCTCTCACTAGCAACAGTGAAGCTGTTACTACCCCTAGACCCTAAGGAGCAAAAGCAAGGGACATTATAGGAACTAGGACTTACAAAGTGCAGCCATTACTACAATTGTGACCCAGTAAGGAGGGAGCTGGACATAGGGAGGATTGGGTAGTGAAGATTAAATACCCCAATTGATCAACCAACAGGAGATCGGTAAGCAAGGGAGTCCAAGTGTATAGGTTAATCTCTTGGACATAGAGCAAGGCAGAGGAGGGTAAATGGAGACTGTGGGGATCAATGGAAAATAATCAGCACATGGCCTAACTGGCAGGTACCCTTAGACAAGTTATTCATTTTTTCTTAACTTTTCTCATAAATAAAATGAGGGTTGATGGGGGGTGGGGGGGAGGGGAGGGTGGGTGATGGGTATTGAGGAGGGCACCTTATGGGATGAGCACTCGGTGTTGTATGGAAACCAATTTGACAATAAACTTCATATATTGAAAGAAAAAATTTGAACACTAAAACCTAATTCCTAAGTGCTAGATTAAAAGAAAGAAAAGATGTAAGCCATATTACACTACATTAGTATATTAGTCCCCATCGTTTCCTTATTCCTGGTGTTTTGGGTATGGACCAAAACAATTACACCTCTCAGGTTCTAAACTTTGAGCTTTCTTCTGATTTGAGAGTTAATTATAAATTGAATATATCAAGAATGAGCTGAGGAAGTAAAAGATATGGGAATGTCGTTAAAATGAAAACATTTACCTTGGTGGATGTAAAATTTTGTTATACCTAGCCTACAAGGAAGAAAAGCTTGCAAGTAATAGAGGTGATTGTATGTGTACAGCAGATATGTATATCTCTATGTTTGTGTGGCAGAAGTGTTTGAATATATGCTGTGAGCAAGACTGGCTATGATCATATTTTGGCTCTGCTACTTACTGGCTTTATGACCTTGGGCAAATTACTTAGTATCTCTGTGCTTAATTTTCACATCTATGTAATGGGATAACAATATTATTTGTTGTAGGATAATACGAGATATATAACTTAAGTCCTGAGAACATGTAATAAGTGTTAATATTACAACAGGTATATGTAATTTTTAATGCATATATAGTGTTATATCCACCCATAATTTCAATTGTATTTATAGTTGTTTTGAGCAAAGGATTTCCTTACAGTGACTATACCAGTGACAAAAAGCTTATCTGTTTGTTTCTGTATACCTTATTTGACCTGATCATCTATTAGATTTTATTATAACTGGTCTTGAAATAAAGCCCAAATAGAGTTCAAATCACATCTTCTTGAATTGATCATGTTCTGTAGATATTTTCCTTCCTAGTACAATGTCTGCATTATATGTATATAACTTAAGAAACTCTTTTAATTAAATATTTTCTGTTAGAATGAGGTAAAATCATTTGTGTATCTGTGCATATGTGTGTATGTGTGTGTGTATTTGGAATAGAAAATATTTCAAATATATGTATAATTTATTATAACAAATCATACTCAGTGAAAACACAAATGAGTTTACTTTTACCCATGTATCAGTTGCTTCCAATTTGAGTGTTCAATTAATATAATCCAATCAAACGAGCTAAAGATTAAAATATAATTTCATGTATGAGCTGAATTGAGTAATTACACTTATAAATTATTAAGAAATAATCTTTGTTCTCATTCAAAATAAGTTCATCAGGTCATTATAATCATATTAACTAGTACAGTAAATGGAAGAATAAAATGAATTATTCTTAGGTGAATTATTTTTAGGAAGAACGCCAGCACTGTAAGACTATAAGAGACTAGTTACTCTGACCCTCCCACCCTCAACCCCACCTTCACCCTGATTAGAGAATGGGCCTTCCCAGGGCTTGAGGAGGAATGGCCACAGGTAGGGCTGACACAGTGTAGGACAACCAGATTAAGTCAATTATGTGTGGAGATAACAGGAAAGTTAGAAAGCCTCAGGGGCAAAGAATCTGTGCAAGTGGAGAGGTGTGCAGAGATGCTGGAAAGTCAAGTCACACAGAGAAGCAGAGGCAAGGAACCAACGCAGCCTTGGAGATTGAGCAAGGACCAAAGAGACAGAATATTTGGAGATTTTCTAGTTAGTTTGAGGCCAGTGGTACCTTCTCTACTGGAGATCCATGAGATTTTTATGCAAATCTTCAAGGCTGATTTATGTTTCCTGTCCTGAGGTACATTTCATTACCTGGCATCCTTACTCTAACAGAATTAAAGAGTAAGGGAGCCATCTCTCTGTTTCTTTCTTTCTCTCTGACAGAGAGACAGAGACAGAGAAATAAAATCCAAGCTAGATTATATTCATTTTTCTCCTTCTGATTATACAAGAAATTAAAACATTTTCATGGGCCCCTAAGTCATGTGCCTCCTGTGCCCAGTGGCAAAGTCCACCCTGACCTGAGCTGTCCAGTATATTCCTATCCCCTGTTCTCCTTTCCCTAATGTAATGTAAATGACATTCTTTAAGAGATTTCTAAAGGGCTCAGTTCATGGACACATACAATCTATAAAATTAACAGAAGTTTGGATCATCTTACACTGTTGGGTCTTTAAAACACACAAACTAAAGATACTTCTAATTAAAGTGGTCTAGAATTTAAAAGATCTCAACCCTGACATCTGCTGAATATTAAAAAAAAATTTTGAATTATTTCAAGAATGGCTAATTAAGAACAAGATTATGACTTGCTGTTGATATATATCAGATTTGAAGCTTCATTTGATTTAATTTTTTAAATAGTTTTGTCTTATGGAAAATTAAGTGAATATTTCATACTTGCAAATGATATCTTATGAACTTCTGAAAGTGAACCTTTTTTTTAGAGTTTGATTAATGTCAATCCCTATTTCCAATCTGTACCTAATGTCATTTTCCTGCTTACTAGCATTGAAATCAGAAAAAAAAAAATCATTATAACTCACTGGTTGGCACATACACTGGGGTTCTGATGAAAGGAAATGCATTTCACATGCACTCTCTTAGCAAGGATTTGTTTAAAATGTGGGTTGTTCTACTTTAAAGCTCAATGCTCTGGACATTTTGAACCTTTTGCTTCATTAACTGCATTCATTCTAAAATACCTTTCAATTTAAAACAGGAGATAATTGTAATACCTTGAAGCAAATGAGATGTTATTGCAATAATTAAATCCAAAATGAGATGCAGATACTTTAGACTTGCCGCTGTTTCAGCTAGTTAATAGCGAATAACATTTCCATTGGTCACACTGATTTCTTTCTTTTCCAGTTGAGATGGAGTACTGCATACTAATCGCATTCTAATGTGTTTTACAAGAGGTAAAGTGTGTATTAAGCTCTGTCACACTATTTTAAGTTAATTTAACTTCACAAAAATTATAACAATTATATGACAAGATGCTCTCATCCCGTACAAATATGCATCACATTTAAGAAAATAATTTTACATAAGTTTACTTGAAAACCAAGTGCATGTTTTTCCATTAACGAAACTTTGGTAGAATCTGGGGGCTTTTTATCAGTTCTCAAGCCTCAGAAACTTTCAGTGTTTAAGATATGCCTCAGCATTTCAGCTGGAGGTGCAGTGCTTGTTGACATGGTAGGACATGTGGATGGCTATGGAAGAGGAGAGAGCAGCTGTTTTCTTCAAATAGTGTGATTTGGGGGGTGGGGGAGCGAGAGGAATATCATTTCTGTCAAGGACACAACTATATTAAAATATTAAACTGGGATACATTATTTGTGTCAAACTACATACGCAAAGGGAAGTTTCTGTTTATAGAAATGACCTAGATATATGATATCTCTTAAAGAACTACTTCAGGTAGATGGATTTCTTTTCTGGTGAAGATTATTATGCTCTTTGGTATCAGAAACTGCAAATCACTGTTGTTCCTGTCCTTCATTTTTGTCTTTAATTATGCTGTTCCTTATTGCTTTTCTCTTTCTTTTGTCTTAAATTTTACTTTTAAATAATGATAATAATAATAATAATAATAATAATAATAACAACGTGTATTAACACATACTGAACACTCACTGAGTGCTGGACACTGTGCTTAATGCTTTGAAAGATTACTGTACTTAATCCTCACAATAAACATATAAAATGGATGATCCTATCTATATTATAAACAAAAAATAAAGGTGTAAGTAGTGTGTTTTGAAAAGAATTTTGAATATATCTTTTAATCTACGCTCTTACCAGAAGAACGAAGGAAGCCTGGAAGCCGTTTTCTTCCCCTGATTTTCTTCGAATGTTGTTAAATGCTTCTATTCCAAAGCTGGTGCTGTGGGCTTCTGTTTTCTTGCCCTCTCGTTCGCCACGCTTGCACCTGTACTGCCACATATTTTATTCTGGGTGGTCCTCAGTATTTTATTCCTGCCTTTACTTTTGTATTGAGTTTGGCATTTTTCAGTGACTAGTGCCTTATGTTATTTGGGTTTATCTGATCCCTCTCCTGGTTGCTGATGTGCTTTTGCTGAGTGTTTAAAGAAGAACCAGCTTCTGTTTCCTACATCTACACTATTTTTATAATATATCTGTTTTAAGGGAGAACCTTCTCCCCTCCTGCCATAAGGAGCTTGAGTGGGTTGATGGAAAACAGTACTAGTACCAGACCCTGGCCCTGAAAGCGTGCATCTCTAGTGACCTTCCTCAGGGTAATTCCTTTGCAGAAATCACTCATGATTAAAGGGTCGATCTGGCTCCTACTCTTGTTTCAGAGCCTTAGACTTGGGGATAACTATATGTCATCCAGCGTTTCTTGTCATTTCCTTACATTAGGTTCAGCAGGGCTACATGAAAATTGAACTCCTAAACGTGTGCATGGGTAGTTTTACATCTTTTGAGAGCTTGTATCCCACAACAATTTTTTTTTGCGGGGGGAGAACCCTTTCCTTCCTTCTCCCTTTCCATTTCTTGAACTAACTAAATAAAGAACTTTGGTGGGGGAAAGAAAACTATGCCATTTTCCCATTCCCATTATCCCCTTTCACCCCTCAAACTGCTCTGACTTGAACCCCAGTAAATCTCCATATATGTCTCTGTATTCTTTGTTTTTCTACCCAGGTCAGTCTCTTCATCGTCATGCAATGAGGGCAATTGATGCTATCTTTGTCTTTCCAGATCCCAGATCCACAACTCAAGACCTTATTTTTTTCCTCCTGCTAAGTGTGACCTGCTTGTATTCCTCTCTCTCTCTCTCTCTCTCTCTCTCTCTCTCTCTCTCTCTCTCTCTCTCTCTCTCCTTTCCCCTTTAGAATGCTGTTTAACTATAATTTCTAATCCCTCTTTTACAATACAGCTTTTAAAAACAGCACATAAAATAATTTCTGGTTTGCGTGAGTTTTTATGGTTAGTTCATAGAAAGTAAACAGAATTTACAAAATTAGCAAATAATGACAGTTATGGAAATGCCAGCCCTCTGAAGGTTTAATTCAAAATGAAATGGGAGCTAAATGTGCTTCTCATATTCCCTGAGAGTGCCTCTTGACTTTCTGCATGGGTGTTCCTCTGCCAGCCTCTGGTTTTTATCTGGGTCTTAACCAGCCCAGCAAAACAGTAAGACTTTTAGCTCCAGGAAGAGTGGGGTTGAGGTGGCTCCTGGGTCAGCTGTTAGCCCACCTTGGCCTGAGAGTGCTTGCTGGCCCACTTTTCATTCTCTGTAGCCACTCTAATTGATTAATACACACTCATGGCTTCAATCACCATCAATTTATATCTGCATAGTTACTCATCACATGACCCAAAGAAACATGTTTCTTGCCCCTAGTAGGTTAAACCTAATTAGCATGAAAATGTTTTGTGAGCTAAGCACTGTGAAAATACCTTACCTACCTAGGATGAGGTAGGCTTTTAGGGAAACATAATTTGTTGGGAAGGCATAATTATAATTTAACTGTATCTTAAAGATTCTATCTGTTCTTGGCTTGAAATATGCTATGGAAACAAAGACAACTTGAGGGTGAGTATTCTTAAAAAGTAAGAATCAAAACTCAAAAAATAATGTCTGAGGCCCAAAATATTATTAATAAATTTATTGACTTCCAAAGTACACTAAAATTTTTATGAAACAGAAGTTGAGCAGAGGCTTAATTTATGTGTGGAACATCATTATTTTGCAACTTATCTGAGTTCAGCAGAGATAAAAATCCTTTAATAAATAAAGAGGCAGCAGTTTTTGGTGACTATGAATAAGAAGGCAAAAGGCATAGCTATATTAGCAATTTTGGTCTTGATTTACACCACAGGCATTTCAATAGCTACTATTTCAATTTCATTTTTATTTTTTTATTTTTGCATTTTAATAGCTTTGCTTCTAATACTAGAATGCAAATGTGAATTTTTGCCTGTGGCATGTTTTATTCCTACCTCATAAAAATCACTAGGAATCTACATTCTGATAATATACCCTACACTTTTCAGAAATAGGGAGTAGAAGGAATGTAGGGGTAAAAGCGAGAGGGTAAGAAAAGGAATCTTGGGAAAATGAGGGCAGAGATAGAGACAAAGAAATAGAAACATAGGAAGAAGGATTAGGAAAAAGGAGACCCAGAGAGAGACAAGAAAAAACATTGAAAACCATGAAAGAGAAGTTCAGTAAATTATGGATTTGGATATTTGAATGGATTTTGTTTTGTTTTCTCCCATTTACTTTGATAATAAACATTCTCAACTTCTATCACTACTATTTGGAATGCTCACTATGTAATTAAGAACACTTCTTTCTTCCATGGATGTAGCTTGCCAGCTCTAATTTTCAGACTTCAAAATTTTAATGTTTTTAAAACAAATCTGATTGAATATGGATGATTTTGCTAATGAGTGAAATTAATTTTTGTATAAATTTATTTTGGAACTGTACAGATTTTGGTCAATTTATTACATGTTCTTAAATACCTCTTGACATTCAAACACTGGCAGAAAATCTTTTTTGTTTCGTTTTATTTTTGATTTGGGATTATTAGGGTTTCCTTGTGCTAAAATAGTTGAAGGTTATACTTTGAATCCGCAGATATTTTATATTTCTCAGTCTTTTCTTTCAAATCAAACTTAGTTTATTGTCTAATTAGGGATACATATGATAGGAACAACAATAAAATGACACCTTGATAGAACAAAAAGGCTCAATAAAAAGGTAAACGGATTAGACACTTATCCATAATTTTCAATTTTTGTGAGCAAATCATTCAAAGGATGTTGTTCTGAATCAGATAATCAGAGTGCCACCGTTTGCCTGCCTGCTCCCACTGTAAACACTGCCTAACTCATATTTGAAAGATTCCAATTTCCTTTTCACTTGTATCCAGGAGTTCATGTTTTTAAATGCCTAGGTATATTTTGTATGGTAATAAAATCATTCTAGAGCAATTTTGTCTAGTACGTCTTGACCTCTGTTCTGTTTCTGCCTTTCAGTCTTTCTAACTGTCCATTGCTTTCTGAATCAAATAGAAATTTTTAACCCCACCTTAATGTTTTCATTTGCTTTGCCAACTTTACTTCTGCTTTCATTTCCCACTGTGATTCTTTCATGTCTACCCTCTTGTTAACAGATTGCCTTCTTTTTACCCCTATGTGATAACTTCCCATCTAGTATCTTTTCTCCAGACTGAACACTCTTAGACTAACAAAAGGCAGCTAGCTCCTCTTTTGGTTACTCACATAGCTTCTCTACTTTTTTTTTTTTTTTTTTTTTTTTTGGTAATGTGTAAGAGAGATGGGATAAGTAAAGTTCAGGCATGAAGTCCTTGAGGAGATGAGAGAGAATGGCATCTAGTTCACCAGGGAAAAGGTCAGGCCGCAGGGACATATCTTTCCATTTTTAAGTCCCAGTTAGAATTGAATTTTTATTTCTAGAAATTTGAAATATCTCTTACCCCAGGATGATTTATCTATGTCTTTTTATATATATAGTTAATAATAAATACTGTGTAATCGTTATGTATGTAGTAGTAAGTTTATTATAAAATTTATATTATAATGATCACTTAATTAAAATAACATTATTAATTATATGTATTATTATATATTATTATACATTTAAAATATAAATAGTATATATTTTCACAGAAGTATTATAGAGTAATTTTTATTAATTAAAAGTAGTAAATATTTGCTACCTGATGTTTTAAAATAGTGTTTTCTTTGGCTACATACAATCTAAACACTATGTACATATGTTCTTATGTATAAAATGTAAACAGTTCCTTGGGAATTTCTGTAAAAAAATTGCTGCCTTGGTGGTTTTAATTTGTACTTCAGACACTAATTTCTAATATCTTTTGAATTAAAACATTATATGTTACTTTCAAAATTTATTGAACATTTATCACTGTAGTCTTTGGATAATCTAGGCAACATTTTTCATTTCAAAAGATAAGAACATATAAAAGAAAACCTGTCCACACAATTAAGAAGTTATTTAATTATGCAAAGGGTTTTTCTGTCAAGACATTATTGTACATATTATAGTTTTCATTCTCTTCAAGTCGTATGGCATTATTGACAGTGTTTACAAAAGTTTTATCACCACATGGTGGTAATAGGATGGCTGGTGCACAGGTGTGCACTAACTACACTGAGGTTCAGTTGTTTATTTTACCTCATGGATAATATGGGAAAAAATGATGAAAAATATTGGCAAAGTAGGAAAACACAGCTTGGTTGAATGTTCTGTGTACCACAATATTATTGGCATGTTGAAAAACTGTTTTGAAGGTGTGTCAATTTAAAATGTACATGTAATCAGGATGAAGGGGAGAATACTGAAAAGTTTATAAAAAGGCAGGCTTGTAAGGGTGTAAATATTATAGCTTGTTTAGGAATAACAAAGAGTCATTCAAAGAGATGGGGAAATATGAAAATATTATGGAGGCTTTTTTTTTTGAGTTGTAAATAGCTCCTATTATGATGCAGTGAAGGTTTGAAATATATAGACTTTGGAACTAGATCTGAATCTTCTTTTTTCTAATACTCCCAGCTTTGTAATCTTTGGAAAGCAAATTCTCAGAAATTAAGTATTCTCATCTGTAAAATGAAGTTAACACGACCCACGTCACATTCTAGGTTTTAAGGAAAATCAAATGAGTTAATGCATACAAAGTATGTTAACAGTGCACACCCAGTAGTGGTTATCTTTATCATCATTATAGTTTTGCATTAAATCATTGTCTTTTGTTTCTTACAAAATATAAAAGACTCTGAGCCGTTTCTTTCATGGCAAAGGGCAGGCACTAGAGAGAAACTATAGTCCGTTAAGAAAATAATTGCAGAGTACTTTAACATTAATAATGAATATAGTTCTATACATTGTTATTGCAGGAGAGACTCG
This sequence comes from Acinonyx jubatus, assembly GCF_027475565.1. NCBI lineage: Eukaryota > Metazoa > Chordata > Mammalia > Carnivora > Felidae > Acinonyx > Acinonyx jubatus. The sequence goes on along the minus strand of NC_069385.1, from coordinate 88,691,129 downwards.
AATGGATTACCAGGAGGTGTAATAGTTTCTATAAGCCTATAGTTGGTAGTTCTCCAGATTCTTTAGCACACATGTGCTCTTTATTTTTATCTTGCTTCCATACCCCTTCTATGTAGGGGTTTATAAAGAACAAGTTTACTGATGTTTATCAAGCACCAATTGTCTGTGAGATCTTTTCACTTACTTTTTCTTGGTTACTTCCCACAATAATGTTTTTTAGTTGGCAATTTAGATCCTTTTAAATAAATGGACTGCTGGGATTGGAGAAGGTAGTGAGTTTCCCCCAGTCATAGGACTAATAAGTGGTGTACCTGTCCTGGAACTCATTCTCATTGCATAGCCCATTCTTTCACTAATCTTGCATGCTGTTTCAAAGATTACTTTTTATCCATCCTTCTAAATTTATAAAAGGAAGAGAAGAAATGACTTAGTAAGTATGTGGGTAGTTAGTGTACTTTCTTTCAAGCATTCCTCTTGGTGCTTTACATATATCATGTTAAACCTCACCAGGACAGCTCTCAGCCTTTTGATGTATCCATGAGGACACTATTGGCTACAATTAGCAGAAAATTGTGTAATAAAAAATGGAAGCTTGTTTATATAACAGTATGTCCAAAAGTAAGAAGAGTGGCTATCAGGTTGACAACCTGTAGGATCACCTATTCTTTACGGCACGTTTTTGTTGAGGAGGACTGACAGTTTGGGATTTAGACCGTTATGAGTTCCAGCCAAGTGCCAACCTCCCAACAAGACTGGTATTATCGAGATTAAAAAAAATAATAATAAACTGAGGTTCAGCTAGGTCAAAAGAACTGTTCATGGTTACACAAATCATAATTGGTAATCTTGGCATCCAAATCCAGGTTTTTCTCATTTTCAAATCTGTGCTTTTTCTGGGGAACATACCACCATTCCTCCATTTGCTTTGGGAATACCTGCAGTTGATCTATCCATCTGCTTCCATTAATGTACAGAGTATATTTTTCACTTGCTCATTTTCTTTATATATATATATATATATATATATATATATATATATATACATATATATACACATATATGTATATATATTTATATATATGTATGTATATATATGTGTGTGTATGTGTGTGTATATACACACATACATGTCATTTTATGTGAAGATATATAAAATATTATATAGATATATTAATATATATTGTTATAGGGAGAGTATGAATATAAATTATGTAGTATAATCTAGTTGACTAGATTTGAAATATTATTATCCTACCTGATCTGCTGCAACTTCTTAATATGTCCATGTTCATCATGAAAGAACCCTGAAGGTAATAAAAAGATGAAGTTGTGGAGCCAGTTATGCTGGTCCTATAATGCAAATTGTTTTTCTACATTTATTTTTCAGTGGTAAAATTTTTATCACAGTTTAGTTTTGCTTTCTTTTCTAGAGGTACAGTGGAGCCAACTCATACCAGCTCACAGAGCTAGCATTTTTTTCCCCAAGTACACATTCAGTGACATCACATTGGTAGCTTGAAAACCACACATGGTAGGAGTATCTATACCACAGAAATTAGCAAATACTACATATTAGAGCTTCCTCTTTCCTTCCTTACCCATCTTCTATCTTCTGCTGGCCTAGGAGAACCAGTTGTTAAACTTTTTCAGACTCATCACTGCTTTTAACTCTTACACTAGGAAGTCTGCTGAAGTATTTGAGAGGTTTGTGAAGAGTGCATCTAAGCAAGATATTTTACCCTCCTGTTCCCTAGAGATAAGCTCTGACTTTTGCAAGTTATTTACTTTCTCTCAGCCTGTAAACTTAAGATTTAAATATTTTTCTTTATTGTAGGATTTATTAATTTTCTCATGCTCTTTATTTCCATGAGGAGACCTTGTGATAGAGCTGGCTTCATTTCTCTCTTAGGTGCTTATCTTTCTACATAGGATATTCAGCAGTTTTCAAGTTCTACCCAAGAATGTTTTGTTTGAAAAGGCCCTCTTTAAAAAAAACTGCCACTATATTTTATAACATATTTATAGATAAATTGCTTCAATTCGCCTTGAACAACCTTTCAATAAAGGACAATCTTAAAGGGAAATTTTTATTTCTGCCATATCAACAGTTTTAAATGTTAAGTATGCACAGCTCTTAAGAAAGTCCTTATAGCAATAGATCTGTACATAATTCACAGCATTTTATACTAATTTCAAATTTGGAGTCCCTGTTATAGATGCTATTATTGCCAACTCACATTATACTCAATAAAAGCCTTCACATTAAAAAATGATATATTTTGGAATGCCACATCGTAAAAAATTCTGGTCTACAAATAGATTTTCAAAATGATGAAAATAAAGGTTATTTTATGGAAAGTCTTTCTGAATCGGTAAGATAAATAATGAGTTTTAGTATAGATAGGTGAAGTGCAAAGTAATGCAGTTAGGAAAAAGTGATTCTCTTAGCATTCCACTTGGGTCTAAAAGAGGTCTTGTACTGGGAAAGGACTGAAAACATCCAGTTTTTTTTTTTGTTTGTTTGTTTTTGTCTTTTTAAGAGAAATTGATACATTTCTATTGATTAGAGAGGTCTTCACATCACTAGCCATATTTAATGAGGATATTAGAAGTAGTCTAATTTTTTCTCATGATTTTATGAATTAATAAAGTCAACATGTCTATCTGCCGTGTCATAGAAACTTCATTGCTATGTCTCAAGAAGAAGTATGGAGAATTCCATTGGACCGATGATTTGATCAAGAAAATGTGAAGTGAGGGATGGATGTGAGTGAAAGTAATTGTAAGGAGTTATATATTTCATTCCATTCCAGAGGCCTGGAAAGAAGGAATAATTAAAGTATAAAAATTCATCAGTGGAATGGTGTGATGAACATTGGCTCATTCAGTGAATTGAAATAAGTTAGAATGAGGAGGAACTTCCTACAACCACTTGAATCTGTGAGCAGTAACCTTTGGGAAATTTTTACTTAAAGAGAGGATAAGGGCAGCAAACAGCGCCAGTAAAACTTCTAAGACAATTCAGCCTGTCTTAAATGTTTAACTTGTTTTAAATGTTAATAGTGTCTAAAATGATTAAGGAAATGTATTTAGAGATAGTTGAACCATGTATGTCACTGGTTCTCAAGTGTTCATGTTCCTCAGAATCACAGCAACACTTGCTCAAAATGGATATTTCTAAGCAGCACCACAGATCTGAAATGGAATTTCTGGTGATTAGGACCCAGGAATCTAAATTTTAACAGACACCAGCTGATGCATCTGAGTATGGGCCACTTCAGGAAATCCTACCTTCCATTGGTGTTTGGAAAGTACATCCTAGTATAGTTTTTGAAAAAATGATTGTCTCCTGCTAATATATGTTCTGGTGCCTCTGTCAGCTCCAGTTACAATGATTTACCACCGACTCACTGAACAAGTCCTATGCTGTTTAAGCCTTTTGCCTTTTCTCAAGTTGTTCCTTCTTGCAGACATTCCCTTCTCTCTGTATTTATTTATTAAGGTCATATTCATCTTTCAAGACCCCTTCACTTTCCCTCCTCTGGGTAATTTTCCCCAGTTCACTCAGTCAAAATCTCTCTCTCAACCCTGTGTTTCCATAAGGCATTGAACATATTATTGTATTTATCATAGTATATCTTGCATTTACATAGAGTTCTTTACCTATCGTGTAAGTGCTTATCTGTCAACTAGAGCAGAGGTTGGCAAATTATGGTCTGTGGACAAATTCAAGCCCATGGCCAGCCCACAGCCTATGTGGGAACATAGCCATGTTCATTCAGTTAAACATCGTTTAAGATGGCTTCTGTGCTATAACAGCTGAATTGAGTGGTGGGAGCAGGGACAAATGGTTCTCAAAACCTAAGATATTGACCATCTGGTTCTTTACAGTTTGCCAATCCCTGAATTAGAATGTGTGCTGTATTAATATGTGCTAATTATGTATTAGCATTTAATAGAATACTTTGTGGGGATTTGGTATCCTGTAAGTTATATAAAATAATTGGTGAAATAATGAAGGAATAGTTGGGAAATACATGTTTAGTATGCTAATAAAGGTAATATAAATTCTTCCCCCATTCTTGCCTTTGAGTCCCTGTTTTTTTTTTTTTATGTTTATTTGTTTTTGAGAGAGACAGAGACAGAGTGCATGTGGGGAGGGGTGGAGAGAGAGACACACACAGAATCCGAAGCAGTCTCCAGGCTCTGAGCTGTCAGCACAGAGCCTGACACGGGTCTCGAACTCCTGAACCGCGAGATCATGACCTCAGCCGAAGTAAGACGCTTAACCCACTGAGCCACCCAGGCACCCCATGAGTCATGTTTTTGATATTATTCAGTTTTCCAGTAGAACTTCCTGAGATGATGGAAAGTGTTCTCCATCTATGCTGTCTAGTGCAGTAATGGCCACTAGGCCACATGGGTGTTGAGCGCTTGACATGTAACTTGTGTGACCAGATAAATGAATTTTAATTTAATTTGAATTAATATAAAATTAAAGTATAATAACCAGTAGATACCATATTGGACAATTTAGATAGAGAAAAAATAGATTTATAAATTATTCCACCTAAAGACAAATAGCATGCAATGAGAGTGAGATGGGAGAAAGAGAAAAAAATCATTTAATAAAATCTGGAAGAGCTCTGATGCCTCTGTTTTGTTAATAGTTATGCATTGGAAAGATATGTAATCCCTGGTCATATTTTGGCTAAGCACTCTAAGGTTTGAATATAAAAAATTAGAATTCAATTACAAAAGTTAGACTAAAATCTTTATAGCTATAAGCTCTTCAGTTTCCAATTTTTTTCTCATGATCTTTCTGTATTTGCATTTATAAATTGGCATCAATTCAAAGAGTAAATGGTACCGATATACAAGTAAGTGAAAAATGAAAAATGTATAAATTCTACATGTGGGGTGGTTTGCGTATGCTGACTTTGGGTATGGAGTAGCCCTAAGGGACAGACAGAAGGGAGGGAGAATCTGGCTTTGGGCTTGGGATGCATTATCACTGGTAGTGAAGAAGTGGAGGACTTTGTGTTTCCCCAATTATTTGTATAGTTAACATTGCTCCACTTGTGAACTTTAATTAAGCTTCTTGTGCATATGCACATATTTGACAAGGATGTCACAGCTGTGGACAAGTGCAAATTCAAGGAATTGATTGTGAATTGGTGTGTTTAAGCCTATACACCTGCTTTGGGGCAGAGACAAGAGACTTATCTAGCATATGATGAAATAGAGTAGGGGGTGGTTGGGAAGTTGTTTCTGGTGTTACCTTGCAGAATCTGAGAGCAATAAAACACTCATTGAATATTTTGTTTCATGGACTTCTTAGAATTGTCCTGTCAACCAGTGTAGACAAAGCCCAGATTAGCAAGATGATAAGTACCTTTTTCTTTGTGGTGGTCATTTTAGTGTCTTAAGTAGTTATTTTAATGTGGTGTTCAAGCTTTCCTAGAATTTTTTGCTCTTTAAAATGGATGATACATCCACCTAAATTATCAAATTATCACCTCAATCTTAGTATATCTATAGCAATACATGTAATTTCTTTATATAAATATTATTTATGATAGAGAGAGGGATATTATACACACACATACATATATACATATATATATATACATATATATATACACACACACACACATATACACACACACACACATATGTATACATAGATATCTTGTGTATATATTTAAAATAAAGTACTCTGGTCTCCTCTGAATTGCCTAAGCAGAACAGAGGAAGGAGAGAATGTGTTTTTTTAAATAATTAATTTATTTATTTTGGCAAAAAATATTTTAAGACCATATTTCCTGAAGAGATAGCAACCTCTAATATTAGGTGAATTCTTCCTCTTCCAATGCAAAGATCTTTAAATTGGGGAGGGGAGAAAAAGGACAACTGAATAAATTTTAGAAGTGTAGAGTATACATCTCTTTAACTTATGGTATTTAATTTGTTGATATAACTACACAGTAGAATTTTTTCAAATATTTTTCTTTGCTCCCATTTATGAAATTGCTTTCTTCATTCTTTGCATGTGCATTTGTACAGCTGTGACTACATCATCACCAGTTTTTTTTTTTGAGTTATATAATGCAGGCTTACAATATTATCACTTCCTACCAAATTATTTGAAATGCAGCACTTTTTAAATCTGTGTGTGATTTTATTCTAAGCCCCGAGTATTCACTTCCATAAAGCAAGGATTTAAAACATTGATCCTGAGGTTCATTGGTGCCAGAAAACATTATTGCTATTTAAAAGGTGAGGTTATACTGCCTTGAATATGAATGAATTTGTGTTAAAATTTTTTCCCTCTTTTTAAACAATCATCTATCAGATGACTTCTATACATCCCAAACCATCATTGCTTGAGGTAATTTCAGGCTGATGTATAGTCCCAAATAGCACTTTATTTTGAAAAATAAAATGATGAGATATTGCCCCTAATATGAGGCACTATGTGAGGGCTCAAATATAAATCACCTCTTTGTTTCCCAGGGGATACTTTTAGGGAGTGACCCCATCTTGTCTATCTACATTTAATTGTTAAATATGGTCTACATTAATTGTTAAATTGTTTAGACATGAGGCTAAGAAAGCAAACAAAAATGGCAAGGAAAGAATTTATAAGTTCCAGGGAGAAAAATGTGTGCAACTAAAGGCTTCTGAAGGCATGGTGCTCTCTGGATGGCAACTCTGGGGCCTTCCAAGTCTTCCATATGGCAGCAGTCTTTTGGTGAGTTTTTTCCTGTGGACACAGCTGTATTCAAATAACAATGTTTGTGGATATTAAACATTCTGTCATGTAATCAGCTTATGTTGTTCTGATTTTATGCTCAGCTGGCAAACTTCTGATAATTCAGCTTCCCATGTAGTTTTCTTATGAGAAGATAATGTGAAGATTTGACTAGTGAAAAGATAGCATGTTACATGGAGTAACATGGTAGACCCCATATGGATGGTTAGACCCCATTTTTGCCTCCATGACTTTCCCTTTTGTCTGTTTTTCCAAAGTTGAGCAGCAGTCCATTAACAGGTGTTTTATTTTTTTAATTTTATGTATCTTTCTTGAGAGAGAAAGAGAGCACGAGTGGGGGGGGGGGGTGGCAGAGGGAGAGGAAGGGAGAGAAAATTCCAAACAGGTCCTGCAATGTCAGTGCAGAGCCCCACGTGGGGCTCGAATGCACAAACCATGAGATCGTGCATGACCTGAGCTAAAATCAAGAGTTGGACTCTTAACCAACTGAGCCACTTAGGCACCCCTAACAGGTGCTTTCGGTCTTCAAATGTTAATATATTCAGTGAAGTTACAGCCAAGGTCTGCCAATCTGCTAAACATTTGAACCCATTAGGATGACTTTTTATGACTTCTATCTTATCTGTTAGTTGACAGTTTGACAGTTTAACTCTCCAGAGAGTAGTCTTATTTTCCACTTGGACTAGGAATTTGTAATCCTTGATGAGGAGTGATTGTAAATTGTGTTCTCTTTCACATTAAAAAAAATTGTGGAACTTACCTATAAGAAAGTCAGATGATGTTGCTATTGTTTAAGTTCACTCAGGAGCAGGGAGAGTGATCACATTCCATCAGTACTTATGAACTGGATATACCTTAGAACTAAGACATATATAATTGTAGGATTGCTGAGATAGATTACAACATATACTCTTAAATATTAACACTCATTTTGTAAAGAAACATTTATTAAATACCTACTATGTTCCACTTGAGGTGTTATGTGATGAATATATAAATAAATAAAAGCCAAGTTGCTCCCCATCTATAGCAGTGGTTCTCAACTAGAGATTATTTGGATATGTTTGGAGAGATGATTGGACATCAGATCTCAAAGGAGGTACTGACTTCTAGTGTCATACCATTAAGGGATGTTGTTAAACATTCCACAATACACAGGACAGCCCTCCATATCAAAGAAATATCCAGTCTAGCTGTGCTGAGGTTGAGAAAACTTGACCTATATGTTAAAACAAATGTAAATAATTTTTTTTTGCATGACATGATAGTGTTTCTAATAGAGGTAGATACGGCATATTAGGGGAGCAGCCATATTGGAAATGTTTTTATCCAATTGACATATTTTCAAAAAGTTTATTTATTTATTTTGAAAGAGAAAGAGAGCTTGACAGTCAGGGGAGGGGCAGAGACAGAGGGAGAGGGAGAATCCCAAGCAGGCTTCATGCTGTCAGCCCACAGACCATGAGATCATGACCTGAGCTGAAATCAAGAGTCGGACGCTTAATTGACTGAGTCATCCAGGCACCCTTACTGATATTTTTCAATACATTGTTTATAACATACTGCTCCAGGAAATGTTGAAGTCTCTGCAAGTATTTTCAAAAATCATATAGATGTCATGTTATCACATTAAGAAGTCCAGATTCCATACACTGATTCCTTTTAGCTTTTATTGCACAGATTCCAAATTCCTGACTAGAAACAGATTTTAACTGTAGCATAGAGAATATGAAATTAATTTAGAGGTTCACTGGACTTTTATTGACTTTTGGGAATAATCAAAATATAGGTCAACTATAGGTTAGTTGTCTAAATCTCAATAGTTTATTGTCCTATTGTCTGAGGTATCTAACTTAATAAAGTCTTGCTTGTGGTAAAAATAAACTTTTCTACTTTCTGTATACTAGCAGCACCTTTTAAAATAATAATAAATCCACTCCACAAACAAAAAATCCCCACAAAATTGTATTTGAAGTAAGCAAAAATAGATAAGTACCATAAAATTTTAATCTGAAATTTGATTTTAATTTAATTTCAATCTGCCAAAATAAGAGAATAGACTACTGAATTTGTGCATCCTCCATATTTATGATCTTGGCATATCCAGGCTAATGCATGTAACAAATAAGCACACATAAATAAGAGTGGATTGTCTGTAAAAAAAACTCATGTTGCTTGATGAATTCTGAGGAAGAGCCTTTCTCTTTCTTCTCTATTTCTTTAAGTTCTGTTGTTAGGAAAAAAAATCCAAGAGCCATTTACTTAATTTATCAAGAAAGTTCCTTTTTTTTTTCATTTTTTAAACATTCATTTTTAAGAATGAGAGAGACAGAGCATGAATGGGGGAGGGGCAGAGAGAGTGGGAGACACAGAATGAGAAGCAGGCTCCAAGCTCTGAGCTGTTAGCAGAGTCCCACGTAGGGCTGAACTCATGGACTGTGAGATCATGACCTGACACTTAACCGACTGAGCCACTCAGGCGCCCCAACGGTGTCATCAAGAAAATTCTTAAGCAGTTTGTTAGGCATGAGGAATAGAAACAAGAACAAGACATGGTCTGTACACTTAACAGAAATATAATTACAAACAATATAACAAAAGCACCCATATAGCCACCATATATACCTGAATTTCCAATGCTCTCTCTTTTTTTTAAGTTTATTCATTTATTATTTCTGAGAGAGAGAGAGAGACAGCACACAAGCAGGGGAGAGGCAGAGAGAGAGGGAGACACAGAATCAGAAACAGGCTCTAGGCTCTGAGCCAACAGCACAGAGCCCGTCCTAGGGCTTGTACCCACGAGCTATGAGATCATGACCTGAGCCAAAGTCGGATGCTCAACCGACTGAGCCACCCGGGTGCCCTTTTCCAATGCTGTCTTAATGCGTAATGATTTGACCTATAGTCTCCATGAATATATTTATATTTGTCAGACCTGTGGCTGTGCTACTGGGAGCCAGAGAATTGTGCTGTCAATCACCTTTAGGAGCAAAAGACATCTTCATAGATTAGGAAGGGGTTGGGATATTCTAGGCAGAAGAAATGAGACATTCAAGAGCACTGCAGTATGAATATGCATCACAGGTTTCACAGAAGAGTAAATCTGTGCCTCTGAGGCAAAGATTGGGTTTCACTTTAGAATTTAAAGGATGCTGTAGGATATATTGAAAATTTTAGGGCTTATTCCATATGCAATTTAGATTCCTAAGTTTTTAAAGAAATGGGAATGATGATCAGAGTTTTGCTTTAGAAAGACAATTCAGACAGAAGTTCATTTGATGGATTAGATAGAAGAAAAATAGAATGATGGAAATTAATTAGGGGGCTACTGTGGTAGACTGTATGCCAAAGATCTGAACTAAGACAGAAGGTGATATTACCCAGAAGGGTATGGTTTTCAACAGTGTTTACACCACAAATTGAATGGAATTGATGGCCAATTGGATGTCAGAAGTAAGAAAAAAACAAGAACATGAGAGTGGTGTGATGGTTCTAACCTGGGTGACATGGAGAATGTAGACTACGAAATTATAAGGCTGGCTTTTAGTTGCCTGTGTCACATTTAGGGAGCAGGTGAGAAGACCAATCTGATTTTAGGGGAGAAAATAGATTAGGAGAGCAGGATTTAAGAATTATTAGCCACTACAGATGTTGGTTCCAATTCTGAGAGGGAGTGAGGCTGAATGAGCACAGGGCACAGAGTGAAAAAGGGGACAGTTGACAGAAGTTAAAGGGGACAGTTGAGGAAAGGAGCCAAGAGTCTGAAATTAATTAAGTTGATTAAAGAAATACACATTCTGGGAAAGCGTTGTCATAATAGTCAAGAAGGAAACAGAGGAAGGCTGGAGGATTAATAGCAGTGTTAAAATTGGCAGAAGATCTAAGAAAGAAAGACTATGAAAGAATTCTGCCTATCCATTTGGCAACTAGGAAACTACGAATAATATTGACTATAATTTTTTCTATAACATTTGTGGTTAAAAGCTAGAGTGTGGGGTTAGGGTAAATGCTGGAGGGTTGTTGTGTATTTGATTAGTTCTGGCGAAGATTATTTATCAAACATCGTATGCTATCAAACATTATATTTTCTTCCATGACTTTTTTTTTTATCATCTTAGAGAACTTGTTTACATCCAAAGGTATGTACACCCACATAAAAAAAAAAAAGAAGAGGGATATGGAAAAGGACTTTATCAATTATTTTATCTACCTATTCAATTTAGGGAGAAGAAAATTAGAATAAAAAAGGTTAAGTGTCTGGGGCACCTGGATGGCTCAGTGGGTTAATCATCTGACTCTTGATCTCGGCTCGGGTCATGATCTCATAGTTTGTGAGATCAAGCCCCACATTGGACTCCACGCTGACAGCGTGGAGCCTGCTTAGGTTTCTCTTTCTCTCCCTCTCTCTCTCTCTGCCCCTCCCCAGCTCTCTCTGTCTCTCTCAAAATATAAATAAACTTAAAAAAAAAAAGTTGAGTCTCTTGCCCAATATGTGCACATAATCAGTTATAAACCTGAATCTGGGATTGCTCTGCTGATTCCTGGTCTGCTGAATTATCCATTACTCTGTAAACAGAAAGATAGAGGTCATTTCTGTGCAGAGAAAAACAAATGAGCTATGTCATTGAAGAAATGTTCTGCATGGTTTGTTGCCATCTGTCTTCAAGCTCGATCTGGACTCCCAGGAATTGAAACTGCTGAGCTGCATTTACACGGACCATGTGACAGGGCGTGGAAAATCTTTTTTTTGTGTGGAGTTTGGTTATTTCCATATATGGAATATGGCAGATACAAAATGTGTAGGACAAGATTAAGACCTAGAGCTATGGAGTTTTTGAGGACTGACTTTGATTTCCTGTTATGTAAGATTCTGGACCTTTATGTCGTCTTGTTAGGCTTGCTGTGTTTTATGTGTGTTAAAACTCTGTTGGAGTAAAATGATAAACATTGATTTCAAAGGGAAAAATGATAAAGCATACAGAGCACTAGGAAGGAAGTCAGGTAACCTGGAATTTACCCCAAGTGGGATTGATACGTTGTGCCTCTGGATACTTCACACTTTCTGAGCCTCAGTTTTTTATTGGACTTGGTCAGGGTTTGAAATTGGAGGTCTTTTGGAGTCCCTTGAAGACTTGTTTGGTCAAGCCCCCATAGCTTTTGGAATTTTAATGTTCTCAACCAGAAATGCTTCTTCTATTATACCTTAAGTCCTCTTGTAATATGCCATGACCTCTGTAAGCATTTGGGTTTATGTCTAGGTCTCTTTCAGTTTGGCCATTCAGTGATTCTATAATAGAAAAATTCAGAGTTAGCAGCTTCGTGGAGCCAAGTTTTCAAAGTATTAATTTACTGTGTTGAACCTGTCAAAACAAATGTACTGAAGCTATATCTATGCAACAGCAACAACAACAAGAACAAAAACAAATGTAAACCTAGAACGGTTTTCCTGGCTTCTTATTTGTTGCTTATGATGACATAGTTGCAAACTCCTGGGGAAAAAAAAAAGTAACCTTTAGGTTAAAGAAATGTGTATCATTGAATGTAATTAAGGTAATTCAAAGATTATCAGAGGAATTGCACTAAGATGTGATCAATAGGATGTTCTTTCTTAGTTGATTGTGTTTAAACAGCCTTTCCAAATTACTTTCAATACCCTTCTGTAAACTCTGCAGAAAAAGCAAAAGCAGTATACATGGAAATCTGTGATGGTATACTGTAATTGAATTCACTCTTTCCAAAAGTCACCTTTTCGACTAAGGCACGCTTTTCATTATAAGGAGTCACTACAATTCTATATTTTCTTTCACTGGGACTTTCTCAATTTAATACTAAAGGGCTCATAATATTTGTTTTATATATGGAACATTGGGACTTTATATTCTATAGAGACATTCCTTGAAAATCCAAATGTCACATGAAAAACTAGAAAGTTGGTGCTAGGAATTATTTGTGTGAATTCACTTACATGTACTTCATCCAGCCAGTTGACAACAGGTCTATCTGAGTGATAAAATGGTTGTCATCTCAGTCAGATGACAAAAAGCAATTCTCTAGAATCCAACTGAACTCCTTCACCAAAGAGGACTGCTGAACTTTTAATAGTTTTTGAAAATGAAATAATCAGGCATTTGTTTGTCAGAAGCTTAATATAAATTTATTTTGTCTGATTTTATCTGGGCATTTTTATTGAATTTTACTTGATTTAATTTTTCTGACTTTCTACGAGAATGGCTTTTTCCTTGTAAGTTTCATTCAAATTGACATTTTGATGGTTTAACACATTAATGAAATTCCTAGAAGATAGGCTATGTTCTTTGAAAAATAAAATATTGACAGAGAACACTAAAGGCACATTTTAAAGTACATTTTTATTTCCTTTGCAGCTTGATAACATATTTGCTGCTGCTTGGTAGTTCCCTAAGCCATACTTTCCACTACATGTCCAGATGATATTTGACAATGTTGCAGTACATCTTTCTGAATCTAGATTTATGTATGCAGATTGAGTTCTTGGCAATCTGTGAATACCACACAACCCTCATCTCCCAGTCTAGCAATATGGGACCAAAAAAAAAAAATCCTTTCTGAAACCATGAAGGGGTCTTTTCCACAACCACTGAATCTTCCAGACCACACAGAGTCTAATTAGGTGCATGAAGTATTTTATTTTACAAAAAAAATCCCAGATGTGTACATATAAATACTTTCATAGTATGTATGTGCCAGGCACTCTTCTAAATATATATTTATCTATATATAGATGCATCTATATATATGTAACTATATCTATGTCTACATATTTCATTTAATGTGTCTTAGGTAGCATCCCTATAATATAGGGACCATTGTTAGCCCTATTTTACAGATGAGGAAATTGAGGCACAAAGTCACAAAGCCAGCAAGAGAAGGCAGAGCCAAGGCTTAACAAGATAGCTTGCCCCTGCCCCAACTTGCTAAACCTAATCTAACCAATAAACAGTGCTGTGTAGCTCTAACTTAAATAGGCAAAATAGTATGTAGGAGTGTATTTCTCAGCCAGACAGTATAATTATCAGAAGTTCTTACTCAAGCCACAATTCTGCAATGTATTATTTTTTCTCATTAAGAAGACATACATAAGCTCTTTCCCTTTCCATTAGTGAGCAACAGACTAAGCCACTCTGATATAGGCAAGAAATTCAGAGAATGTAAGCAAGGAATCAAAACATTAAAGTAGTAAGTAAATTGAGAAAATTTTTTGCTTTGTATCAAGTAAAAACAAAACAAAACAGGGTGGTACTGGTCTATCCACAGGAGTTCTTGTCCCTCTGCCTGGTTTCCCTGCTCTGAGCCCATGCTTTTAGATGGCAGAGCTGCTGTGAAAGCTCTTCTTGTTAGCTTTGCTGGTGTCGCGGATGCTAAATCTAGATGTCAAGGCCTGGAGGAGAACTTTTGAATAAGTAATCAGGAAAATACAGAGTCCCCTTTGGAAAGTGTAACCCTGAACTTAAAATCCTTCTAAATGCTCAGGTTGTCATAAAAAGTATTATCTAAGTATCAAAATGTTTCTGTTATTAATTGTAAACATTATTTATCCTAATATTTTATTAACCGTGATTATACTAAGGAAGTGATATGCCATCTGATCTTTCATCCCAATAACAGAGATCAGAGTGCCCTATCTCGTGTTGTAGAGCATGATGGAAACTGGATAGAAGGCCAGAGCAGGAGGAAACCAAACGACCAGTATGCAGCAGACCCTGGAAGGATTTCTCTGGCTCTTATAGATCTATAGCCTGAATTTTGTATGGGCTTTTTGTGCTCGAGGGCAGGCAGCTAAGGGCACTGAGCCAGGCTGGGGTCATGAAGAATCCCTGAGAATCTCTTTCCCATGCTAACTACTTACAGAATCAGAGCCAAAGTTTCAATTATTGTTGTGTGGTTGTTGCAATTACTGTTGCTATTATGGTGGCACTTTTCAGAACAGTTAACATCAGTGCTGTGCTGAGGGAAGCACAGTCAGATAATGGCTTTTCTCCTTGCTTTATTGATTCTCCATTTACAAATACACATTTTTTCCCTATATTCTTACAGTATGGATCTACTTTTAGAAGCCAAAAATCTATTGTGCCAAGTTATAAACTGGTAAAGCACTGTTCTCAGCTCTGGGAATACAAAGATGAATAAGAAACTGCTTTTGCCTTGAGTTTACAATCTAGTAGCAAAAGAATGTTTGAAAAATAAGGCAATTGGTATTTGAAAATAAGGCCGTATTTTATTCCATTTGTTTATTTGTCTGTCTCTATGATTAAATAGTGAAATATGGGAAAATGGGCCAGTGTCCTATTCATCTTTATATGTCCAGTGCCTGCACATTTACAAGTCTTTCCAAAACTAAATCAGGTGAACATCTAAGTTCCTATGTTCAGTTAAATGTACAGTAAATTCATATTTAAATTTTTAGTGAATTGTTAGCCATAAGTAATCATGTGGCCTCACACAAGTCTTTTTAGTTCTCTAAACTAGACCCATTCATCATAAGAGGCCAGTGTACCGTACCATCATAGGACAGAAAATGAAGTTAATTCCTTAAAAGAGTTAACTTCCTATTCATGTATAATATCTGCAGTGCTACACAGAATCTACACACCATTATGTCTCTTTCCTCTAGAAATTTACATTTTAAGATGGGATTATGACACCCAGCAAAGATCCAAATATAGATGATGGTTCAGGCACTGTGGACCTAGAAGAAAGAATTAGAAAATACAGACGCATAAATATTAAATGATCCACATGGAAGAAATTCACATGCAATTGACTCTTAGCTATTAAAGGATTATGGATTATAAAGTTACCTTTATTCTCCCCAGTTTACTTCTTGCTTTTGGCCACTATTTGGCTTACCATTGTAGTGGGTGAGCAGGAAACAAGGAGGTAAAACTCAAAAGTCAATTCCATATATTTCAACAACTCAGTTATAAAGAGAAGTAGTAGCAGAAGATGCTAAAACTAATGGTTTAAATGAAACTTTTAAATTATATTAGCTTTCATCGATGTGTAAGCATTCTTGTTTTCAGTTAGTCATAAATCTGTAGGTAGCATTTACTCCAGATGTTAATCTACAGATTGAGACAGTGCGCTGCTCTCTAGCACTGCTGCTTGCTTTGATATCATTCGTAGCCCTCCGGGTTATGTAGAAAGAAGAAAAAAAATCTTTATTCAGAAAAGCACGGAAAAACTTCTTTGGGGAGAAAACAAGAAGGAATTCATGATCTTTCTGAACTACAGCCAAATAACGAGTAAGTCAAATGTGTTGTTTCAGCAAGTTACTACAGGTCTATTATATGTTGTATTTTTCTTATCAAAAATAAATTTAACTGCATTGGGGTTTGATTTAAATTATTTCTATTTAAAATATTTTTTAAAGTCTTTTTATTTATTTTTGAGAGCGAGAAAGAGCACAAGTAGGGAAGGGGCAGAGAGAGAGGGGGAGACACAGGATCTAAAGTAGGCTCCCGGCTTTGAGCTGTCAGCACAGAGCCTGATGGGGGGCTCAAACTCACGAACTGTGAGATCATGACCTGAGCTTAAGTTAGGCACTTAACCAATTGAGCCACTCAGGTGACCCTGATTTAAATTATTTCTACTTGAGTTTTTTACAGGAATATCAATGCTGCTTTGGTGCAATACCGTAAACCAAAATATAGCTATACTTCAGTGCATACCTTAAGCTCTCTTTCAAGATGTCAAAATGAGTACTACAGGCCAAGTCACACAAAAAAGCTATTGAAAAAAAAGCTTAAAATATTAATCTATGACATTAGGATATCATCTACAATGCTGACACTTATGTTAGAAAGCTCCAAGGTTAGAACATAATGTTTTGAAAGACCCTATCCTTCAAATAAATACATTTTGTACTTTCTAGTACAGCTTATAAATATACAAACTCATAATTTTATAGACATTTTAGATTACTGAGATTTTAGCTACAAACATAGTTTATAACATACACTGACATATGCCTAAACCAAATTATTTTTAATTGCAGTAAAACAATGAATCACATTATCTTAATTACTTTTACGATGTAAAATTATATTTAATTTCAGGGATGAGGAAGAAATGAGATATATTTGGATATTACAAATTTATAGACATGTGGAATAAATTATTGTTATGTATCAAAATTTATCACTGTTTATAAATTTAATGGGCTTAATTACATTAAATATTATTCCTTAACAATTTAAATACACGTGTTTACATGTATGTGTGTGTAGATAGATAGATACCTACATACATATATCGATTCAATGTTTTCAGGTTGCTTTTCTAAGATTTTGTTGTTTAATGAAGTGAAAATACATGACTTGTACCTACATGGGTATATTTAGCTCATCTACTCATAAACATACTATATTGTTATAAATCAACTTAATTTTATCATTCCTTATAATAGTCAAATAATTGCTTATTATTGGTCATTTGAAAACAATTTTCTAGTCTTAGAATTTTGTTCAGTTCAATTATTTGAAACATTTTAATGTTAACTATTTTTGAAAGAAAGTTTTTTTCTAGTTATAAAAGCTATAACTCAAATTTCAGAAATAAATAAAGAAGATAAAAGCCCATGCTCTCATATGCCCATTTATAAAATTGTGGTGTGGTACCAGAGAGATGATGAATAACATGGGAACCAAGGAGAGGTCTGAAGAATTGGAAAACAAGAAGTTCAGGATAACTTTGCAGAGTGGTCCACTGAGGAAGAGTAGGAAGCAGGCTGAAGGGCAGGAGATCTGTGTGGGGAAAGCGGACTGTGAGATTCCACTTTCACTGTATATCACATTTTTTGTGAAATCTGGGGCTCCTGCCCATAGATTTGGATTCACATGGTTTGTGGTGAGTCCAAGTGGGTATTACTTGAAAGCCCCCAGATATTTTTCATATGCATCAGGGCTAAGAAAAATCATTCATGGCTTTCAAATTTTGGAGAGCATCAAAATCATCTGCAAAGCTGGTTACAACACAGATTACTGGACCTCACCCCAGAGTTTCTGATTCAGTCGGGCTGTGGCTGTACCTAGATTTCGCATTTCTTTTTTGTTTTTTAAGTTTATTTCTTTATTTTGACAGAGACGGAGGGGGGGAAAGGGAGAGGGAGAGGGACAGAGATACAGAGACAAAGAGAGACAGAGAGGAAGAGCACGAGTGAGGGAGTGGCAGAGGGGGAGAGACAGAATCCCAAGCAGGCTCCGCACCATTGACTCAGAGCCAGGGCAGGGCTCAAACCCATGAACCATGAGATCGTGACCTGAGCTGAGATCAAGAGTAGGACATTTAACCTACTGAGCCACCCAATTGCCCCAATTTTGCATTTCTCATATCATCTCAGGTTATGATGATGCTGTTGATCTGGGGACCCTACTCTGAGAATCACTACCCACTGTCCCATGAGAATTCTGGTTTTAAGATGTAAGAGTGATGTTCAGTAATTAGGGTACTTTCTCAAATCCTTCATAAAAGAAGTCAGTATCATAAATAGATATATAAACACACACTTGAAAATAAAACAAAGTTTATAGAAATGTTTTTGTGCTACAAAGTAGTTAAGAGGAAGAATGGGATATGCAAAAGGAACTATTAATGACGCCATGTATCAGAGAAATATAAAATATGTAGGGATATAAAAGATATCTCCTCCACCTCCTCAAGACAGAGTGATTTTGAGCATTTCACTTTTGATCATTCCTTTTCTATTTTCCCTTTTTGAGCACTGAAAACCTACAAATTCTCCTCTGTCATTTCTTACTGTCTATTCTTAACTAGGCATTCACATTCAAAAATTCGCATTTTGCCCCTTTATCTTGACTGGACGTTATCCATGCTGGGGATATCTTTTGGCAAAGGTAACACTTGGTGGTATTTTAGCTTATCAAGAAGACCAAGGAATTCAAGGATATGGAGTTCTGTGGGTTTTGAAAACCCGAGGGACAGAGGATCAAAATACTGTGGTGAGTGATAGGAAATTATTCCTCTTACCATAGCAATGTGGGTTAAGTCTTGGGCATGAGTGGAATGAAAAAATAGAAAACATTGAATGAAACTGTGAAAAGTTTCAAGGTCATGAAACTTTGAAAAGGGCATACATATTGGATATTAAAAATAAACTCAGCGTGATGTTAATGTAGAAGAAAAACAGATTCTGTAAGAACATTGAGAAGTATCCTGAATACTGGAGGATGGTAATGCAAATGGGTAGAGGTGCATATAACCAGATTACAGGAATGTTCAAGGTTTAAAAGGGGGCTCCTAAGCCATCTAGCCAGATAGTGTGTCTGTCTTGCAGAGACAACGGGAAGAGTGAAGAGACTGGACTGCCATTTTAACAAGACATTTGAAAAAAGGTCAATTCTTAAATTTGAAAGAGTTTATAGGAATTTGGTATAGGAAAATCTGGGTTTTGGTTCTGAGTAGGTCTGTTTAAGGAAATTTTGAGGGTCAGTTTATCTTGCCACCTGCGAGAGCTCCTACTTCTGCCAGAAGTTCAGCACTTGAATGAGCAGAATGAAGTGATAAAAATACAGAGATCACACAAGGGCAATACTACTTGTGAAAATGACCAATACTGCTACAGAGATCCAAGAGAAATTTAAAAAATTGTGAGAGATTATATCACTGGCCATGTCACTCCTAATCCAATATCATTAGTTTCCCATTGCAAATAAAAAATAAAGATTAAAGAAGTAAATCTTCATAACTCCACCCTGATCTTCTTCAGCTCCTACCTCATTCACCATTCTGTATCAAGCCATCTGGACTCATTTCAGTTTCTAAGAATTTATCTTGACCTTTCCTTCCTCATGGTCTTTGTTGTCTGCACCTTTAATACTATCCACTTCACCTCTCTCTTGAACCCTCTTTAGCTAGGGCCACTGGTTACAAGCTCCATGAACACCTCATTTATAACACTTCCCATACCTGTGATTATTTACTCAGTGTCTTTTCCCCTTCTAGCCTGCTGTCTCCAAGAAGCAGTTGAGTCTGTATTATTCACTGCTCTTTATGGCATGTCTATTACATACATAACATGTGATAAAAAATATATTAGTTGAATGAATGATCAAGTTTGAGAATCAAATTTTAGAATTAAGGTGATTAATTAAAATATAGAAAATAGATAGTTGAATCTCAGATACATCTGACATGAAAAATAGGCTTACCCCAGTTTCTGAAAGCCTGTTCAGTGCTCAGAATTTATGACTTTTCTGTGATGGAGGATAAAATGATAATTTGATGGAATCTGAGGGGAATCAAACTGCATTACCTTTACAAGCTGTGTAAATATATATAGTAGAGAAAAAAACAATAAAACATAATGTCAGAAATTAGTGATAGAAAACATATCTATTACTTTTATTGAACAGATATTTGGAAAATACCAAGGAGGTTGTGATGATTTTACAGTATAATTGTGCCTCTATTAAAATACATTGGAAACTAAAGATTTGTCTAATGAAATTAATTACAAATTTTGGATCTTTGTACCATGCTCAGCATTGAGATTATAACAAAATAAGAAGGGGTAAGTTTTACCTTCAAGCTTATTCCCTGGAAGGGTTCTAACCTGGAAACTAGGCCCTATCACCGTGCCTTTCATGAAACTGTTATTCAATGGACGCTTACAGCATTAGACTGATTTAATTTATAGAGAAAAAGAACTAGAGATTGCATAAGCCCATATTAGGGCCAAATTCTTAAAACCTACTTTTTTTCCCCCAAATTTCTGTCTTAAAACAGATGAATGCTTCAGTTTTGGTGAAACATTTTGAGTGAACGATTTGCAACCCACATAACAGAGCAACCACTCAGTTCTCCTCTTCCACCAAAAGTATTTTATTACAATTGTTCTCTCTGAATTTTGCATTTTGGGTAGAAAGATGTGACTTTAAATAGCTTATCAATGTTTTATGGTGAAATAGACCCATTTAAATTTGAAATTATTATTATGGTAATAACAAGGATTAAGGATTACTAGAATCATTATTATCCTTCTTTTTTTTTTTAAGTTTATTTGTTTTGAGAGACAGAGAGAAAGAGGGAGAGAGTAAGCACAAGTTGTGGAGGGGCAGAGACAGAATGAGAGGGAGAGAATCCTAAGCAGGCCTCATGCTCAGTCATGCTCAGCACGGAGCCCAATGTGGGGCTTGAATTCACTGTGAGATCGTGACTTGAGCTGAGATCAAGAGTCAGATGCTTAACTGAGTGAGCCATCCAGGTGCCTCACATTATTATTCTTCTTATCAGAGTAATAGGAAGTTGAAATATAATTTCTGAAAAACTTAACAATATAAATAAAGGTGAATATATCTATGAAAATAAAAATATATGGAACTGTATTATTTTGAACCCCACTCATCGGCAGTTGCTGATATCAATTGGTAGCAAGGCTGTTAACTCACAATTTGAGTGGCTCTACTAATTGGATCTTATTGAATGCATATGTATTACTCTTCTGTGTAAATGCTAATAAGATTAATTTAATACTGACCCTAAAATAAAGACCTCTGGATGGATAAATACCAGGGAAGGGCTGGGACAGGGAAGACTTGAAAAGTCCTCAAAATAAGACCAGGATGCTTTGTAGAGGGCCTGTGCACTTAGGTGACTAAGGAAGAATAAAGATTGAATTGTGTAAAAATAAAAGGCTGGATATCAGGTAAATCATTTTAATTGCTTAGTTAATATTGCATCTTTGAATTCATTTACATTCCTAAGGGGAATGGTCAAATTTTTGAAAATTACTATTGTAGTCAATTTTATTAGTATTTTAATAGTAATAGTAATTGTAATTTTTTTAGTATTACTATTAAAGAAGTCCCAACACTCAGAGGCACCCATTGGTAATAGTTGTTATGTTTTCTGTCAGTCTGCCTCTTTCTTTTAAAAGCATTCTTGTGTTATTCATGTTTTATTACTCCAGGCCTTTCAATAAGAATATTCTTCCTTAATACAATATAATAAGCATTTTCCTATATAATAGGAAATCTTACACATGATTATGATACATGGTAGTCTGTGAACAAATAATAATTTGTTTAATATTTTAAAAAATTGGTCATTTTTTTAACACTTCAGTGTAAATGTGATAATGAGGATCTTCATTCTTGAGGCTTTATGTGTGCCCGGATTATTATTGCTTATAACTGAAATTACTGTATGAAGAGTTATGAATACTCTTGTAAGTGTAAGAGTTGTAGCAAATAATTTTCCCTCCACCAGGAGCCAGCTCCCCATAACCCTCAGAGCATTGAATAGAGTATTTTGTAATATGTTATTTACTAGTGAAAAATTATAAAAATATTATTTTTCATTTATTTAATTAAAAGTGATGTAGCACATTTTCCACATATTTAAAAGTCATTTATTGTTTCTCAGTGAAATTTCTATTATTACTTGTTTATAAATCTCCATTTTAAATATAAGGTGCTGTGTCTTAATAATAAGTCTTTAGATCCTTAGGGTTGGCATCAGCATTTGAAATCAGGTATTCAGTGTTGTAAAATACAAGTTCTTGCCACTTTCTGCATATGCAATATGGATGTTACTGCTGGCACTAGATGGAAGGCAGGAGTGGGAGGATTGCAGAGATCCATGGTAGGAAACTGAGGTCCCTGAAGTAAGAGGATTCAAACACAGATTGTCCTCCTTTGATGATCTAGTAGTAATTTCAGTGGTCAGTAATCAGCTCAGCTTACTATAAGGAAAGACTCTTTCAAAGAAACATCAAATTGGAAATCTCCAAAATGTTTAACGAATGCTTCCTATGAGCCAGGCACTACTTTAGGAGTTAGTGGTAAAAATACTACACAAAGTAGACAGGAAATCATGGGAGTCCATATTTTAGTGGATGAGAGTCGACAATAAACACATTCATCAATTACTTCTATAATCTGCAGGTGGATGGAGAAAAATAAAAGAGAAAAGGGACAGTGTAGCTGGAGAGAATGGAATAAAGTTCTAATAGAGTGCTCACTATGGCCTCACTAAGAAAGTGATATGTGAGCAGGGATCTGAACGAAAATGAAAACGAAAACAAAAAGAAAAACAAAAAACGAGCAGGCCATGCAGTTATTTTGGAGTAAACAGTTCCCATGAGGAGAGATAGTAAATGGAAAGATATAAAACAAGAGCATTGCTATCAATTTAGAGGAAGAGCAGCCGGCCACTTTGACTTGTACAAACTGAGCAGATGAAGTCTGAGTGGTAAGGAGAGGACCAGAGCTTGTATCATCGCACAGGCCATTGTGAGAACTTTGGCTCTCAGATGAGATGGGGAATCATCAGAGGGTTTTGTGTAGAAGTGTCACATTTTCTGTCAAATATTTTAAGTGGATCACCTTGGCCCCTAGGCTGAGAACAGTTGGAGAACAACAGTGGAAGCTGGGAGACCACTTAGGAGGGACGCAGTTAGAAGGCTATTCCCATAACCCAGGATAAAAATGACAGTGTGCCTGAGCCGAATGAAGGTAGTAACTGTGGTAGTAGGGAGAAGGCCGTGGAGGTGGTGACAAGTTATTAGAATCTGGCTATGTTTTGAGGGAAGAGCCAACAGGATTTCATGAATGTTTAGACATGGAGTATGAAGGTTGGAGAGTATTCAACAAGGCTGATTCTGAGTTTTTGGCCTGAGCAGCTATAAGAATGGAGTTGCTATTTACTAAGATGAGACAGACCATGGGAGAAGCAGGTTTTTTTTAATGTTTATTTATTTTGAGAGAAAGAGACAGAGACAGAGAGAGAGAGAAGAGGAGGGGCAGAGAGAGAGGAAGAATCCCAAGCAGTCTCCACACTCAGAGAGAACCCGACATGGGCTCGATCTCATGACCATGAGATCACAACTTAAGCTGATGTCAAGAGTCAAATGCTTAACCAACTGAGCCACCCAGGTGCCCCAAGTTTTGCAGAATTGATTTGATTAACTTGATTTGGCTTATAATAAACCTGAGATTTGTAGTTCACATTCAAATAAAGGCATCATATATGCTAGTCTGGAGTTCAAGAGAGATCCAAGTTGAGACAAAAATATGGAAGTTATCAGTGGATACTTAAAAGTAAGAAAATTGTATGATCTTACCAGAAAGTGGTTGTAGATAGAGATCTGAAAACTATAACCTGAAGAGGTCTGGTTACTCCAACATTAACCTTTTGAGACATGAAGAGGATACAGCAGACTGAATGGACTAATGGGCATGAGCAAATGTTTCAAATTCTGCTGTCAGGCAAGTAATGAGGACAGATCACTAACTGATGACTTAACAACATGGTGGTCATTGATGATCCTGCTGAGAGTTCTTCACTTCTGTACAGTTTAAAAGGGCAGAAATCTGCATGACATAAATGGATTAGGTTTAAGGGTGAATAGGAAGAGAGTGATCGGAAGCAATAAATAAAGGCACCTCTTCCTAGGAACTTTATTGGAAAGCGGAGCAGACAAATGAATTGGTTATTGGCAGGGTATGTTTTATAGGTCAGGTGGTAGTTTTATTTGGATTTGTTTTTAAAATGAGAGAAAGTTTAACATGCTTTAGTATGCTGATGATAATTAAACTGAAGAGAGGAAAATTTCACGACATAAGGAGCCAAGAGGATAAAAGCTTGCCTTTATGTAGGTGAGAGAGGGATGGGTTCTGGTGCACAATTGGAGGACTTTTCTTCAGACAGAAGGGAGATGAAGGAAACCAGAGTCTTAGGTATGGATACAGATAGATGGTACATATGCAGATTAGAGCACTTGGAAAATCTTTTCTGCTTGCTTATATCTGGTAGTTATAAACTCAGCTGTGAGTGGGGATGGGTGGTGTTGAAGGTCAAGAAAGAAAGGAGAGATGGAATCGTTGGCCAGGAAAGTGAATTTTCCTTTCTTAACTCTGACTTAGTTTTTAAAAATCTATAGTACTGGCATACAATTTACATAATGTTTACATATTAAATACTAGGTTGATGATTAATAGACATTAAGCCATCTCATGTAGTTCACTGTAGTTTAAGCTATCAGTAGTCCTTTAATTTCATGATCTCACCTGGTTGGTTATAACTAACTTTCTTTGCTTTTGTTCAGCTTTCTGTATTGCAAAAAAAGATTGTAGCTTGTTAAGGAAGCTGTTCATTTGGAATTTTCAAGTAGAAAACAGTATTCATCCATACAGCCAAAACCAATAGTAGATCAATGCCATTTATGGGCTTACTTTTTATTATTGTGCTTCACTTTATTGTGTTTTGCAAATATTGTGTGTTTTACAAACTGAAGGTCTGTGGCAACCCTGCATTAAGCAAATCTATCCGTGTCATTTTCCAGCAGCATCTGCTCACTTTGTGTCTCTCTATCACATTTTGGTGATTCTCTCAATATTTCAAATTTTTTCATAAATATTATATTTGTTGTGATCTGTGATTCGTGATCTTTGATGTTACTATCGTAATTGTTTTGGGGCACCATGAACGGCAGCCATATGAGACGGCGAACTCACTTGGTCAGTGTTCTGTGTGTTCTGACTGCTCCACTGTCTGTCTGTTCCTCATTTCTCCCTCTCTTATGGCCTCCCTGTTCCCTGACACAAAACAATACTGCAGTTAGGTCGATAACCTACAAAGGCCTCTAAATGTTCAAGTGAAAGGAAGAGTGCACATCTCTCATTTCAAATCAAAAGCTGGAAATGATTAAGCTCAGGTGTGTTGAAAGCCGAGCTAGCCTGAAAGCTAAGTATCCCGCATCAAACCTTAAGCCAAGTTGCAAATGCAAAAGAGGAGTTCTTGAGGGAAATGAGAAATGCTACTACTCCACTGAGCACAAGAATAATAAGGAAATGAAATAGATTTGTTGCTGATATGGAAAAAGTTTTAGTGGTCTGGATAGAAGATGAAACCAGCTACGACATTCCCTTAAGCCAAAGCCTAATATAGAGCAGGGCCCTAACTCTCTTTAATTCTGTGAAGTCTGAGAAAGGTGAGGCAGATTCGGAAGAAAACTGTGAAGCAAGCATAAGTTGGATCATGAAGTTTAAGGAAAGAAGCTGTCTCCATGACATCACAGTGCAAGATGATGCAGCAAGTGCTAATGTAGATGCTGCAGCAAGTTATCCAGAAGATCGCTAAACAACAGATTTTCAATGTAGACAAAATAGCCTTCTATTGTAAGAAGATGCCATCTACGACTTACATAGCTAGAAAGGAGAAGTCAGTGTCTGGCTTCAAAGCTTCAAATGACAAGCTGACTCTCTTGCTAGGGGCTAATGCAGCTGGTGAAGTTAAGTTGAAGCCCGTGTTCATTTGCCATTCTAAAAACTGTAGGGCCCTTAGGAGTTAGGCTAAATCTACTCTACTCGGGCTGTATAAATGGAATAACAATACCTGAGTGACAGCACCTATCTTTACAAACATAGTATACTAAATATTTTAAGCCAAATGTTGAGAACTGCTCAGAAAAAAAAAGGATTCCTTTCAAAGTATGACTGCACATAACAATGCACCTGGTCCCCCAAGGGCTCTGATGGAGATGTACAATGGAATTAATGTTTTCATGCCTGTTAACACAACAACCATTCTGCAGCCGTGGATCAAGGGGTGATTTTCCTTCAAGTCTAATTATTTAAGGTATATATTTTGTAAGGCTTTAGCTGCCACAGATAGTGCTTCCTCTGACGGATCTGGGCAAAATCAATTGAAAATCTTCTGGAAAGGATTCAGCATTCTAGATGCCATTAAGAACATGAGTGTTTCATGGGAAGAGCTTCAAATATCAACGTGAGCAGGAGTTTAGAAGTTGATTCCAGCCTTCATGGATGACTTGAGGTGTTCCAGACGTCAGTGGAGGAAGTAAACACAGATGTGGAAATAGCAAGAGAACCAGAATTAGAAGCAGAGCCTGAAGACATGACTGAATGGCTGCAATCTCATGATCAATCTTGAACAGATGAGGAGTTGCTTCTCATGGATGAGCAAAGAAAGTGGTTTCTTGAGATGGAACCTACTCCTGGAGAAGATGCTGTGAAGATTGTTGAAATGACAACAAAGGATTTAGAATATTGCATAAACTTAGTTGATAAAGCTGTGACAGAGTTTAGAGAATTGACTACAATTTGGAAAGAAGTTCTGTGGGTAAAATGCTATCAAATGACATTGCATGCTACAGAGAAATGCTTGTAAAATGAAGAGTTAATTGACAAGGCTAACTTCAGTGTTGTCTTCTTTTAAGAAATTGCTACAGCCCCCACCTTCATCAGTCAGTGGCCATCAACTTCCAGGCAACACCTCCCACCACCAAAAAGATTATGAATCGCTGAAATTCATGATGGTTAACATTTTCTTAGCAATAAAAATTTTTGAAATTAAGAACATTGTTTTTTCAATGCTATTGCATACTCAACAGACTACGGTATAGTATAAACCTAACTTTTATATGTACTGAGAAACCAAAAAATTTATTTGACTTACTTTATTGCAATATTTGCTTTATTTCAGCATTCTGGAACCTAACCCACAATGTCTGTGAGGTATACCTGTATTCAAATGTAGTAGATCTACACAAAGCATTCAGGTACCTATATTTTATCGGTTACTGTGCATTGATTAGGCCCATATAATGTTTTCTGCATGACTTGTTTTCTGTTAATCAATAAAGAATTCCTTTCAAAACAAATTTTAGTGAGTGAAAGTCTTTGCTACTTATAGTAATACATAGTGGTATGTGTTTGAGCCAGCTTTTCTTTTTTAAAAAAAAATTGTTTTGCATTTATTTATTTTTGAGAGACAGAGAGAGAGATAGAGCATAAGTGGGAGAGGGGCAGAGAGAGAAGGAGACACAGAATCCGAAGCAGGCTCTAGGCTCTGAGGTGTCAGCACAGAGCCCGACTCGGGGCTCGAACCCACAAACCGCGAGATCATGACCTGAGCCAAAGTCGGACGCTCAACCGACTGAGCCACCCAGGCACCTTGAGCCAGCTTTTCAAAGGGCTCTGGGTATACTAATTCATTAAGTGATTACTAGAAAATGAATAACAAAAAAACAAAACAAAATAGATAAGTAAAACACCTTTTAGAAAAGCTTAACTTGTATTATTAACTTCAGGTGGGGATAGCAGAAGGGTGGGTTTAGAATTGGATACAGTGTTTTAAAAACATTCAAGTTGGTCAGTGAAAGTGTATCCTAAATTTCTTGGGAACCATGGCATTACATGAGCCACAGTATCAGTGGTAATTTTTACGTGTACTTTTTTTTAAAAAACGTGTAAGCAATAGTTGCAAAGTTATATTTTCACATATTATGTTGTTAGTAAGACATAATATTTACTTGTATCCATATGTTTTGGAAAACTGGCTTCATTGTATTCAGAAAGACATAAGTAATTTTTATAGAATTTAAATTGGAATACAATCTTCCTTTCATTTCTATTCCCATAAAAAGATTGAGTTTGTGGGAACTGAAACATAACCTGAGAGGCTGTTAGAAGTCAAGTAAATCCTTCATACAACCCCACCTGTGCTGTCGTGCAAATGATGATCTGCATCTTAGCTGAGGGAATTAGCAAATTGACCTGGATTATTACTATATATATATATATATATATATATATATATATATATATATATATATATATATGTAATTTGGTTTTCTCAGAAATACTGTTTTTAGCTACATCTGACAGATTATGAAACTGAGGCAGAAAAGACAAAATAACCTCCCCAATCTCCCCAAGTTGGTATAGTTGAAAGAGAACAGAGAAAAAGGGTAGTTCTTGTTTAATGGGTATAGATTTTCAGCAGGTGGTGTCACTCTTATTTGAACACAAGCAGCCTAGCTTTCTTTACCCCTAGGTCTTACTGGCTTTTCCATCCAAATACATGGAAAGGTAATCCAATATCACACTGGCTTATTGAGGGAGCATGTTGAATTCATGTTCTTAATTCCTTAGATCCTAAAAATGTTTATTTCTGATGAAATGTTCTTTTACATATTCTTTTCTATCTTCCATTTTTACACTCTTTTCCATATAATATTTTAGCTAAGTTGAAAATTCTCCAGTCATCATTTAGAAGTGATTATGTTCCATTAGTAAGAAGGGGAACATGAGAACATTCATAAAAATTTTGAACCCAGATTTCTTCGTCAAAAGTCCAATTTAAAAAGCTGATTATGCATGTATCTTACATGAAGAATTTAGCCTAAAAATGAAGAAAGCAACAAGCAATACTTCCTCTGAAATAAGAGTTGTAAGAGTCAGTGATGTCTTTTCACAGGCTACTGTTGCCTTGCAACTGACTTGTGGAGAAATCCTGGGAAATAAATTGCTTGTGTGTTATTTTTTCAGTCTTATCATAAATCATTGCTAATGAGGAACTTCTTCATGATGTAAAATAGTTTAAATTCAGCATACATTGTAGATTTTTCAAATTCTAATTAAACATACTCTTTATGTACTATATAGCAACATCAATGTCTGAATGAAGATTCAAGGCTTTCCAATAACAGGTGATACACATTTGAAAATAAATCTGACTGTTTTCCTACTTTCCCTGATTTTCTCTCTGACAAAGGAGAAAGAGAAAATAGAAACACCATCTCTATCGTTCATTCTCAGAAATATGGTTTTCTTTGAAAAATAAGTTGGTATAGTTGAAAGAGAACAGAGAAAAAGGGTAGTTCTTGTTTAATGGGTATAGATTTTCAGAATTCAAAGATGAAATTGTTCTAGAGATGTTTCACACCAGTATGAATATATTCGATACTACTAACTGGACACTTGAAAATAGTTAAGACGGTAAATGTTATGTGTATCTTCACTACAATAAAAAGTATTTTAAACAGTCAGTATGTATCCATCCATCCTTCTACAGGATTTTTGTGCATCACATACATGTATATCATATATATACATATATATCTCGTATATACATGTGTATAATATATATATATATATACATATATCTATCCATGTGTGTTTAGAAATGGATTTAGAACATACCTATTAATAATATAAACCTGTTTTTTCCCCAGTGAGGTCTTATTATTTATTTTGTGTCCCTAGCTGGCCTTTTGCATTTCGCAATATAACACAGCTCTTCTATTCTTTTTTTTATAGTTTGTAGTACAGGTGATGTTGCTGATAATGTCACAGTTATTGACAGCACAGCATTGGTCAGTCACTGCCGTTCTTCTACTGATGGACCTTTTTATTATAAAAAGTGCTACAGTGAACAACTGTACAAACTTTCTCACAGATACATTCCTGTAATTGGAATTCACAATCACAGAAATGTATACTTATATTTTTCTGTGTCTTTTTTTTAAATTAGTCCTGCAAATTAACCTTCATAAAATTTGAGAATGTCCTTTCTGGTATTGCCTTGCCAGCACTGGATAATATCAATTTAATTTATCTAAAAAATTAACAATATGTGCTAATGTAATTTTAATGCATTGTATTATTGTTTTAATTTACCTTTATTTGATTACTAGTGAGATAATTTTTTCCTATGTTTATTAGTGATTTGTATCTTTTCTGAATACCTCTTGTTCATATCCCTAGATAACTGCTCCCTTTTTATTATGATTATTTATGTATTTTTATTTTTTTAACTTTATTAATTTATATTGAGAGGAAGCAGGCAGGCAGAGAGAGAGAGAGAAAATCCCAATCAGACTCCGTGCAGTCAGGGCAGAGCGCAATGTGGGGTTGGATCCCACAGACCGTGAGATCATGACCTGAATCAAAATCAAGAGTCAGATGTTCAACCTACTGAGGCACCCAGGCACCCCTGCCTCTTCTTATTGATTTATAAGAACCAATTTGACAATAAAATTTATATATTGAAAAAAAAAAAACCCTTTCTGTAACTTTGTTAAGGAAGTATCTGACTATAGGAATGGTTATATTTTTAAAAAATATTTTTAATGATTACTTATTTTTGACAGAGAGAGAGAGAGAGAGAGAGAGAGAGAGAGAGAGAATGAGTGGGGGGGGGGGGGCTGAGAGAGAGGGAGACACGAATCTGAAGCAGGCTCCAGGCTCCGAGCTGTCAGCACAGAGCCCGAAGTGGGGCTCAAACTCACAGACCAGGAGATTACGACCTCAGCTGAAAGTTGGACACTCAACTGACTGAGCCACCCAGGTGCCCCTAGAAATGGTTATATTTTTTATATAATCAGATAGATGAATAGATCTCAGTCCAAGTGCTTTGTGACATGAATGCTTTCTCGGCAGCCCTCTAGCACTCTTTTTGGTTGTAGAAGTATTCTTTTTCACTCTTCCTTTCTAGTAGAGCATTTTATTATTATCCTTGGCTTTCTCTCTTTTATTTGTTCACCTTTTCTTCTAAAGGTTTTCCAGACTCTCCAAAAGCATTCATTTGATTTGTTTTGCAATTTTTTGACTCTCTAACCCTTTTAAGCTAACATTTACATTTTATTTAGTACTCGTTGAAGACAATTTGATTTTCATATACTTTAATATTTCACTCTATGTTCTTGGTCCCAGAGTCCATTTTTCCCCCTACTGTATTGTTGAATTTGCTGTTTTTGGGTTGTTGTGTCTTTTGGACAGAATATATCTGTCAAAAAAACAACAGGCTTAAAGTCATCTTATTGCTTGCATGACTCACTACCTTCTTAAGGCTGCATATACTAGTGATGGTTTACATGATAATAAATTAAATAAATGGTTTATGCACTGTGAATTAAATTATATACTCACATATAATATGTAAATTTATATATAAGTATATGTGTATGTATATTTATATATATATATATATATTTGAAAAAATGCTTTGGGTATGAAAATAGTCTATCTGAATTAAGGCTCTGGTCATGTGGACAGAAAGATAGGCTCATGTACATACGATGCTCGGCATTGCTTCTCAGAGAGCAATGAATCATCCGTACGTGTATGGGGAGCAGCAAAAACAGTGAAATCACTCAAAGGCAAACATTTATATAACATTCATATTCATGGCAGAATTTGTGGTAATGGACCCATTGATTAAGAACTCCTTGTTGTGGGAGATAACATTTTTAAAAAGAAGGGTTATTAAAACTGCCAGATTCCATTGCGTAATAAACAAGATTATTGTCCACAAAACCAGGGAAGCTGAAACAGAGCACTTTAAACCTAGACCTTTTTTTGGTATCACTTTCTGAATCTCTACCCTGATGGGCTGTTGAAGTAACACTGGAGTAGTACACTTCTTAAGAATTCTAAACAAGGCTCAGGCTTAAGAGATTTTGGTCTTGGGGTCTAAAAACATAACTAAAGGACCTGGTACAGAAACCCTAAAGACTTCATTTTTCTGAACCATGTCAGCAGAATCGGGCTTTCTTGAGAGAAACCATTTTCTTTTTTTTTTTTTTTTAATGTTTATTTATTTTTGAGAGAGACAGAGACAGAGCATGAGCAGGGGAGGGGCAGAGAGAGGGAGACAGAATCTGAAACGCTCCAGGCTCTGAGCTGTCAGCCCAGAGCCCAATGTGGGGCTCAAACTCACATACTGTGAGATATGACGTGAGCCTAAGTCAGATGTTCAACTGACTGAGCCACCCAAGGGCCTGGAGAAATCATTTTCAACAGGCACAGACCATAAGAAAAAGCTTGAAACTGATTGATAACTAACAGAATGATTGCTAGAAAACACCTTTCCGTCAGCACTGAGTACTTGCTGGATAAAAACATATATATATGTATTTTAAACAGAACATTTAAATCTAATCACTAATGAAATGTAAGTACTAAATAAAATAAAAGAATCATCATTATTTATTCCCCATGCTTGAGAATTCAGTCCTCCCCTTTATTTCTCTTCCAAATACTAATTTTAGTTTTTTTTTTTAAGTGACTGTCATTAGATTAAACTTAAGCCTTTAGAAAATAGAAGCTTCTGCTACATGCTTTTCTTTAAACACGCCTCTAGTGAATTCAATCTTTTGACATTATTTGGCTTTCCAATCCAGTGAGAAGTAACTTTATTTTAAATAAAGGAGGAAGTCTACTTACCCTTATGGAAAAAAAATCGTTGTAGTGGTCTGCAGTCAGATGGCATACCTTTTAATCAATTTTTCTTTTTATCCATTAGAACCTATAGAATCCTTTCTCACGCAGCAGAGGGAATCTTCTAGAATTGACTCAGAATCTGAATATACCATTTCCATATACTTCAGCATATCTCAGAAATGTACATAGAATCATTTCAATAAATTGCATTTGCAAATTGGTATTCATCATGGAGTAGAGAAGAAGGTTGATATGAAAGTGTGAAATGGGAGAACTTTATGGGAGGTTATGAAACCTAGAAATAGAATTATCTAGTTGAGTTTCTTGGCAACCGAATGCCTGCAGCCTTTGTATTACCATTTGTCAAAATTTGTCACTAGCAACATTACTGCTTCATGGGTAATATTGCATGTAAATGAGTCCCATATTGTAATGTTGAATAGAAGTGGTTTCAAATAACTGCATCACAATTGTTATGTCAGCATGAATCTGTCCAGTGACGCTGGTTGTTAGGAAAAAAGTGTTGTTACATTTCACAAGTCACCATGGTTTAATCACTGTGGTTACCTATTCTAACATTTTCAGAGCAACAATTGTGAAATAATTGCAAGATACCCAAAAAAAGGACTCTGGTACTTGGAGTCAAAAACTGTGACCACTGACATATAAATTGGAATGGTATATTGAGCAGCATGTCTACACATCTGTAAGGATACCAGGAGACATATAGAACCCTGTATATGACACAAGCTTCTGAAGCACAATCTGAATCAATAAAAACTTAGATTGTTTATAATAACAGAGGAGATAACTATTGTAGTGTACTTGAATTCTTGGATAATTGGTGACCCATGTACAACATCTGTATGCAAATCAGGATATTAAATTAATGAGCACCTACCTAGTGTCCATACTGGATAATTGAAAACAAATTCCATTAAAATTTCAGCATTGGAAATTAGAAAACTGTATTAGAAAACTGGGGTTATTAAAAGTCAGCAATCAACATTGCTGCCTTAAACATCAGTATCCACATATTTTATGGTTAAGAAAAAGTTTTGCTTTAAAAGGTAGCAATCTTTAGAATATTTTATACTTAAGTTAGTGTTAAAGCAAGGGTCTTTCATTAAACATTGCAATTTCTTGTAATCGCTGAATTGTTATAAAAGCTTTTGTAGGTTTCTGAACTACACAACACTGGGCACATGGTTTCAATCTATGTGACTAGGGGGTAGGATGGATTTGCGGAAGACGGTAAGTCAAAATGAGTCATGCATTATTGGCTTCACGAGAACAGTGTTTTTGTATTCCTATTCTTTTTTTAGTGTTTTTTTTTACATTCATTTATTTTTGAGAGAGAGAGAGAGTGTGTGAGCAGGGGAGGGGCAGAGAGAGAGGGAGACACAGAATCAGAAGCAGGCTTCAGGCTCTGAGCTGTCAGCTCAGAGCCCAACGCGGGGATTGAACCCACGAACAATGGGATCATGACCTGAGCTGAAGTCAGACGCTTAACTGACTGAGCCACCCAGGTGCCCCATTTTTTTAAATGTTTTTTTTTTTTTACATTTATTTATTTTTGAGAGAGAGAGAGACAGAGCGTGAGCCGGGGAGGGGCAGAGAGAAAGGGAGACACAGAATCGGATTGTATTCCTATTCTTTACAGCCCATGAATAAATGAATCCATAAATTAGAATACATTAGCCCTTATTTTTCCACATTATCAAATGTAGTTTTTCTATGTATTTGCACTGAAGCAAAATATTAACAAGAAATTGGTCAATTAGTTTTTAATTTTATCTTGCTTACAACTTGGTTCAAAACATTTTTTTCTTTCTGGCATTTATCAACAGTTTCTTTATTCTTC
Organism: Acinonyx jubatus; assembly: GCF_027475565.1. Taxonomy (NCBI): domain Eukaryota; kingdom Metazoa; phylum Chordata; class Mammalia; order Carnivora; family Felidae; genus Acinonyx; species Acinonyx jubatus. The sequence continues at coordinate 88,656,466 of NC_069385.1, read as the reverse complement.
AAGCCTTCCATTCATCTCTGCCTTTTTAAAAAAAATTTTAATGTTTATTTATTTTTGAGAGAGAGAGAGAGAGAGAGAAAGAAAGAGAGCATGAGCGGGGAAGGAGCAGAGAGGGAGACAGAATCCAAAGCTGGCTCCAGGCTCTAAGCTGTCAGCACAGAGCCCGACGTGGGCCTCAAACTCACAAACTGTGAAATCATGATTTGAGCTGAAGTCAGATGCTTGACAGGCTGAGCCACCCAGGAGCCCCATCTCTGCCTTATTTTTAACAACCTCTTTTGCTGTGCGTTTTAAAACCTACCATTGACCAGCAGATGGAGTGGGGGTAGAGGCTGGGCTGAGGAGACAGGTATGGGTTGGTGGAAGATGTGTGTAATATGGGTCAGAAAAGCAATACACTTTTAAAGCATTTAACTGAAATGTTGCAGCTATCAGACATCAGCCTTTAATACCCAAATTTAGCTACTTGTCTAAATTGCATATGCCTAACTGCAAGAAGTATGTACATTCCTGTTTCCATGTATTTTTGAGAGTCCCAAGGAGCTCTTAATTTTCTGACTCATCTGCCCTAAGTTGCTCAGACTGTTGTCCCACTTTGCTGAGGGTTGTTTCTTGTCCCTCAAGTGCAGCTTCCCTCCCCTAGTATGGCTCTTCTCCACTTGGACAAGTTGCTCTTCTAAGCCTGTCACTCAGAGCATAGCTAAATCCAAGATTGACTGTCTCCCAGTACTTACTGAAAATGCCAGACACAGGTAAGAATGACTACAACTCAGTTTTAGATGTAACTGCTTTCAGGCTCCATAAGACAAAATGTGGTCCCTTGTTGAGCAAGGGTCCCTTGCTTTGCCTTCAACCATGTTTCATAGGCCAGTTTAACTCCCCTCAATAAGGCTGTCCTTAACCAGGTCACTCCCAAACAGTTTATGAGCACCTATCCCCACCCTATCCCACTGCCCTTAATATGCCAAAGCTTAGCAGAGGAAAGCAAGTTTGCACCTCATTTCCCTTTTGCCCAGTCACAGCCCAGCCCTCATAGTCAAATAAAATGAAATAAAATAAAATGGCAGACTTGTAAGTTCATGGAGACAGGAAGAAACCTATCTAAAAATATATCATTACGCAAAATGGTTGTCTCCTAGGTATTATAACACATTTACATAACCAAAAAGCTTATTAAATTTTCTCCCATATCAAGGAAGCATTTTGCACTCAAATAATTCAAAATGCAACCTGTAGAGAAATAAGAAAAGCTGATGGTTTAAAAAGGAAAACAGAAATATATCGTATCTTTATTCCCTCATCTGTAGCCATTGTCAAAATTGGAATCCATTCACTGCTAGAAAATCCCATTTCATATGTAGAGAGAACATAAATGGAAGAAGACATACCTCAATTACTTTAAGTATTAAGTACATATGATTATTTATAGAGGACAAACTTTGTGTGTGACAATTGTAAATCCTCTGTCTACAATAACATAAAGTGCCCTGAGGATGTAATGTAGTAATATGAATGATTGGGTACTAATTATATATTTCCTGTAATTCTGTGTTAATTCAATTCAATTATCATTAGCTGACTATCCCACATTAGCCTGTACCAGATACTGTTGAAAATACAGACATTTATAACAATGGTTCTAGCTTTTCAGAAATCTATGATTTAATTTTAAGGGTAAAAATTTGTGCATGAAAATTTGAAGTGATAAAGCAAGTAATATATAAATAAATTGCAAGGCAATGCATTATAAGTATTATAAGAAATTAAAATTGGGATATGGAATCAGCTCACTAAGAGATTTTAAGAATTGGCGTAGCCCTAAAAAAGTAATAGCTTTTCAGTTATGGTAGAATATTCCTGAAATATGAAGGCATGAATTGGCAAGTCTCAGAAATATATAGACTAAATAAAGGAAATATGTGAAATGAGAATATGGACCCAGCTGATGGACACTCCTGAGTGTCAAACTGAGCTTTTTCAGTTAAGTTCAACAAGCAACATTTAAGTTCTTACTGCAGAGGGTGTAGGCACGTACATTACACGTTTGATTCTTTTGGGTTGATAAAGTCACGTTTTAGTGAGTAAACCTGGTATAGACTTGCAAAATATTTTGATGACGGGAGAAATTGGGAGCAAATTAACTTCAAAGATTCAGGTAGGCCTTGGGCCATAAGAGAATGGAGTTGGCTTTGGAAATCTTTAAGGAGCTTCTGATGGAAAGTCAAGTAATTTTATTCAGTTTTAGCAGAGTTAGCGTTTGAAGTAGGACACAAGAAACAGAGGTACCTGTGGAAGATGTGAACAGGGTGAGCCTGAATAGATGACAACACATCATCAGCATTTTCATCCGGAACAGTTACTATGGAAAAGGCACCACCTTAGGTGGTGAGGATTGAGTGAAGCATAATACACTATACATTAGTTATGGGAGAACAGAATTTGTACACAAAAATGTCAATGACAGTGTAAGGCTAGTATAGTGAAAGTAAAGAAAAATCATTTTCCTAACCTGGTACATTTTAAAAATGGTATGCAATTGACAAAAATAAATAGCCTGGTGCTGGTTGGAGGGGCTCATGAATCCATGCAATGGCCTGAAAAATTTGGTTTGAGGTCTTGGAAGGGTACCAACTTGGAAAGTTTTGCTAGACTATTAGAGATGCAATTTTCAAAAAGCTCAAGGTCATTTTAAAGTAGGATTTAAAAATTAACTGGATGTTATATGTAAGCAATGAATCACTAAATTCTGCTCCTGAAACCAATATTACACTATATGTTAACTAACTAGAATTTAAATAAAAACTTGAAAAAAAAAAGAAATTAAATCACCTTAACTAGAAGGACTTTGGGAATCAGAAAGGCTATATTATTTGTTTGAGGTAACAGCTGAAAATACGAAGTGAGTATAAATCCAGGGGAAATGTGAGTTCTATAAAAGAACAAGTCCCTGGGGGAAAATCTTAGTGTCATATTGTGGTTTGGGTCACTCATTTTGTTAGGAAGCAAGTTTAACTTTTCTCTGGAAGTCAAAGATTAAAGCAAAGGATAAACAATTTATAAAGTGCTTTCAAGTACAATGTATATTTGATCCTCGTGTTAATCGTGAGGTATGCAGGATAGACAGTGTTATCCCCATGTTGGATTAGTAAAATTAGACTTCCATTGGTCTGTGAACACTTTCCCTCTCTGCCAGCCCTCTGGTTAGAGAAGGATCTTGAACACCAGGAAGTGAGGAGGGCAGGGAATTTGGATAAAGGTTATCATCAAATGTAATGTAGAGGCCTAAGGCCTTCCTCTCTCCCATTCACTCCCATCACAGGCTGCATTCATACTACTATACTACTCACAGCTCTGTGCCTGTGCTGTGGGCTCTGAAAGCAAGCACTATGTTTTATTTGTATTCTTTCCTTCTCAGCACTTAACATAACACCTGATAGGAGATCAGTAAATTTTTATTGTATGTCACTATCTGCGAAGTATTGTTCCAGGAGAATTGAGGAGTAAGAAGTGTATAAAATAGAAAATATGGTTCCTGAGCTCAGAAATCTCATAATCTAAATCTAGAGGAAAATCTCTTCATTTAATATTAGAATGCTTACATGTGGGGTGTTACTTGTGAGAGGAGAATAAGGAAGCTGAGGGAAATTTGAAAAACCACCATTTGAGAATTTGTAGATGTGAACATGGATGGTCTCATTGAGATGCAGAGCAGAAAATTGAGGACTGAGTCCTGAGCAGTATTCTTGACTGGAAGGGGGATGTGATCATGGAAGGAGACATGGGGTGACATCATGACAAGAGCAGCCAGCCAAACAGGCAGAGTATTGAAGGTATGGGAGAAAAACTAGACAAGTTGACTCTAATGGTGTCAAACGGAAAGAGAATCCTTGGAGCATGGGATATGTACATGTCTGCCTGTATGAGTTTGTGTGAGTGAGTGTGGCTGCATGTGTTTGTGGTTGAACAGACCTATAAACATTTTTGCATTTGACACAAATGAGTGGGAGCAGAACCCAGTTTGTAGGCACTAAGGAGAGAAGAACTGAGAGTCTTGGACTGTCTACATAAATGAGCTGTAGGATCAAGTACATGTTGATGGTAGAGGATGATCTTTCATCCAGGTTATTTATAGGTATGATTATCTTAAAAGATATAAAGGAAGGAGACAGACAAATAAGACAAAATATATGCTGCCGTTGATAAGGATAGGTTAAAGGCCACCTCAGGAGGAGGAGACATTGGCCAGGTGTCTAGGAAGTTTTGGCCTGGCTACGCAGAATGGGATGGCTCCATTTTTTGACATTTGAAAGAAGGATAAGAGAGAGGATAGGATAAGGATACAATAAAGAATGTATCTACTGATTGAAGTAGAGAGCAGCTCTAGGAAGGAGCTAATGATAGATTCGATGGTCTATCTGGATTTTTCTTGGAGAATTAGATGGTGGGGTTGCCTGCCAAAGATGAGATGGATGTAGACCTGGAAGAAAGAAAGTTCAGTTGAGAAGAGCCATGCTGGGGGAGTTGATCATGAAAGATGAAAAAAAGATAATGGGAGTTTGAAGGGAGCAGAGATCAGCCCAGGGAAAATTGAACACTCAGTATTTGAAGGAAGGAGGGAAGAAAAACACAAGGGGGGAAAGATTCAAAACCTTTATGATAGAGAACAGAAGAGCAGGAACTAAGTGCTTTGTTTGTTAGGCAGTGGAAAGGTTGCAGGAAGGGGAAATATTTTTCTGAAGAATTTACTCAGAACGTTTGCCTTATAACATTGCATCAAAGACTTTCTATTTTCTGATAAACAGTGTTTTGTTGTTTCGTGTCAACCCTCAGAGGGAGACATGCTCCATTTATTTAGCTTTCCACTAAAATAAAATTCTTTTAAAAATAAGCACTTTAAAGGAAGATGATTCTCAGGTAGAGGAAAACCCTTCTGCCTTTTTCCAAGTCCTTTTAGAAAGAGCTTTTAGAAAACATTGATATATGTGTTCTCTAAGTCTAGAGTTCCGATTAATGGGCATGTTGGCATGTTTCCGCTTCCTTCACCTGCTGGCTAACTCAGCTCTGGGAAATCTCTTCAGGTCAAATTAAGGGTAGAGGACAGAGTACTAATGCCCCAGGAGATGGCTGTATATAACTTCCATTTAAATGCCACCAATGAAAAAATTGCCTTGGTATAATTTAAAACATTTGGTTAAGGAGAGAGTTACTCTATAATTAAATAACACTGCTTCCTTCCTATCCACCCCATGGGTATGAGAGTTAAGAACTAAAACAATTTAATAAGATAATATTTCAAGTGCATACAGTACTTCCCTTTCCATATGCAGAGCACTTTAAATCCAAGGGGAATGGTGTGTGCAGAGCAATATAGAAAGCTAGGCTTGTGGAAGAAAAGGATTGCCTAAATAAATACACAAAGTAGCAAAAGCACAGTCTCCTTGTTTTCAAAATCTGTTTGATAGAATGGCCATGGCTTATTTTCCTGTAGTGCAGGTGCTCACTTTACTGCAGGCCATATTCAGTACCCCCCCCCCCCAAAAAAAAATCACTGAGGATATACACAGGCTTCCTGTGCTACACAGAGACCAGATGGGAGCTTGGGGTTGTTTTGTTTATCATATGGCCTCTAATGTTGGAGGAAGTTGCCTCAAGGAACAGAGATTGTTTAATTCCAAAACCTTGGTATTCTAATAGTTGCAAATATACTGTTTCTGCACAGAACACATTTTTATGTTCATGGAGTGATTAAAATTGTTTGGGTATAGTTTTTATCATAGTGTGATAATGGGCATTTAATTACATAACATGTGCCTTCCATTGGTGAAATATCATGGGGCATTCAGCCAAGTTCATGGGATTGTTACCAACTTCATTTCTCATGTCTATAGCTTGCCTTAATATCCCCAAATGGCTGTTGTGTAACTCCTCGTTCTTCTCACACCTTTACACTTTCTTCTTCACACTCCCAGGTTCCTACTGTCTCGGAAGTTAGAAACCGTTTGTTGAGGATTACTTCAGCTTCTTTCCAGTTTGGCCATCTGTATAGTGTATATAGTCATCCCTCCCTTTCTTTGTTCTTTATCAAAGAAGTATGCAACCTCTTTCAGGCATAATCTCTTTTGACCAGGACCCTGCCCTGGCCTTAATAAGAGTCCTGTTTCTCCACCTGCCCAGATGTGTGAGTATTTTCTCTCCTGATTTCCCCATTGCTGAGTTCAACTTTATATGAACTCTTCATCTGCTTGCACTTTGAAAAAAAAGATTGACTTCATTCTTGGACATTGCCTTTTTCTAAATAGAGCCTCTGAATTTAGTGCCTGAATCTTGGCAGTTCCCTTATCTCCACCCAATTGCTGTAACTAATTCTTAGTCGAATATTCATTCTCCATTTATTTGAAAGTAAAATGCCTTTAGTTTCTAAATCTGTGGCTTTGGCCAACTTAATTATCAGGGCTTTAATCACACACACATTCATTTCCCCAGTGCTGTGCCCCTTCATTTTCCCATATGCTCCTGAAATTTCCTTCTTACCTTACAGCTTTCTCTGCAAGTCCTGAAGATGCTTGAGACTCTCCGGTTGTAATAAGGAAAAGAGAAAAAAATAAAATAATATTATTTTAATATTTTTCCTCCTTCAAAATGACATCCTGTCACTCCTTACTCCCTAAAAACTCCTGGAGGCTTACCACCAATGTTTCAGTCCCTAGAAGTCTGCCTTTCATGGTTATTAGGGACCATTGACATCATCAATGACCTCTAAAGTGATTGATTTTAGCATATGTTTTTAGTGTTTATACCCTTGTTACTTGATTCTACTTGAAGCTTTGACAGAAGCTCCTCATTATATCCTCTGATGTTTAGAATGTGTGCCCCTTTTCCATCACTAATGGGACTCACCCTGGGTACATGCACCTTGATGTTTATAGCAGCATTATCAACAACAGCCAAATTATGGAAAGAGCCTAAAGGTCCATGAACTGAGGAAGGAATAAAGAAGACGTGGTATATATATACACAATGGAGTATTAGTCATGAAAAAGAATGAGATCTTGCCATTTGCAATGATGTGGATTTAGCTACAGTGTATTTATGCTAAGTGAGATAAGTCAGTCAGAGAAAGACAAATACCATATTATTTCACTCATACATGGATTTAAGAAACAAAACAGATGAGCATAGGGGAAGGAAAAAAAAGAGGCAGGCAAACCATAAGAGATTCCTAACTATAGAGAACAAATTGGAAGTTGCAGGAGGGGAGGTGGGTGGGAGGATGGGGGTGATGAGTATTAAGGAGGGCACTTGTTGTGATGAGCACTGTTATATGTAAGTGATGAATCACTGAATTCTACTCCTGAAACCAATGTTACACTATATGCTAGCTAATTAGAATTTAAATAAAAACTTGAAACATAAAGAAAAAAAATATATATATGGGCTGTGGAGCCTTAAAGACCTATCGTCCCATTCTGGCCTCTGATACTGGGTGACCTTACGAGGACTATTTAATTCTTTCAGCGCTCATTTATTCATCTGTGGGATAAATCTGTCCTCACAGATTTGCTATTAGCATTAGGGGTAAAGGAACCAAAAAAAAAAGGTTAGTGATAATATATTAAGTCTTAGCAAGTTAATGAACTCAGTAAGGAGTTACTGCTACACCAGTTCCTGACCGCTAACTCCACTGTTACCATCATTGTCACCACCGTCATTGCCATCACCATCACTGTATAACATTTATCATCACCTTAATTATCAGCCATCAAGGTTCTCTTTTGTCAGGTTTTCACTCATTTATTCCTTTCTTGACACATCTGCTGCCATCATTAGTGACACAACAACTCTCATAGTGTTGAAAATAGCTTCATTGTATCACTTTCTTCCAGTAGTAACCCATTTCTTAGTACTGTGTCAATTCTTTCATCTGTGATTTGTTCTACCTTCTAAAATATTACCCTATACACCTCATGTGTAAGCCCAAAGGATTTCACATGCTTTCAGTTTTTTACACTTTAATTTTTGTTGTCCAGTCAGTACAAAATGTTATTTGCCTATGCTTCCTACACATGCACTCCAGCTGAATTACTGTCTCCTTCTTAAAACAGTTTTACAGCCCTCATTTAGGAATGAATAATTAAATATTCCTCCTGCTATGTTTATTCAGAACTTTTTACAGCTTTATGGCATATATGTTACTCTGCTTTGTAGTATAATGAGCTGTTTATGCGTGTACTTGACCACCTTTCTCCCAGTCCTGAAAGCTGCTGAGGGAAACTGCATTGCTCCATTTAGTTTTGAATTACAGCCAGCTTTATCCCTCAAACAGAGTGATTTCTGAGACTGACAGTTTTACATATACCTGCCTGAAAATATTTTATGCACATGATCTCAAGGGTATTTACATATAGGAAGTGTCCAGAATATGAAATTCTGGGCCATGGACTCTTGTGGGCTTGAAGAACCTGCAGGATTATCCCGTTAGAAGAGGCACCCATGATAAAATATCATAAAACAGGCAACCTGCCTTGACAATTTACTTACCTGCTGAGAAAATAATAGATACTGAATTATAGAAAATCTGGATAATTTAAACATATGTTATTTAATGGCTTGTGGCCTGCTTATTGTTATGTAGAGTGCATAGTTATTCACAGCCAATAAAAAAACTTTCATTTTTCTATACATTTGAGGAAAAATGAAAAGAAAATATAACTGTCAATAATCTAAAATATTTAAATTAATTTGCTATTCATTTATGAGTAAATAAAATTTACCTATTACTGTGATTTTTTTGTTTTAGTTATTTTATGCACTTCTTGAAAGATAATGCACATATCCTTACCTAACAATCCTTATCTTTACCTTACATGTCCTAATTTTATGTAAAATGGCTCTCATGAAATCTTTAGATCAGATTGATTCTTTTGTTCCCAAGATGTTTCTAAAAAAGTATTTCCTTAATGTTTTATTCCTTAAACACAATACAACTTAAATATAGAATGTTTCTTATATTAATGAAAATCCTCTCAATATGTAAAAAATAACTTCTCTTTCCAGAAAAATCAAAGAAATTAGGTCAACTGAGAGATGAAAAATGAGGGCTATCGTTGAAGAAAATGAATGTTAATAGCACAAATTATTTCATTACATTATTATATGTTACAAAATTTAACCTAAAAAATCATAAATTTTTATTCATTAACTAAAATCATGTCTTAATTGTTTGAAATTATTTCTTTTTCTTCAGTTTGGGTACTATCCTATACCTTTGGTTTCATCTAGTCAAAGTGTTTGTATTGGAAAATTATATTTAATGACATAATTTGCTAGCTAGGGCATTATTTTTTATTAAATCTTGATTAAAAGCAAAATATATGTTTTATTAGTGTACTAATAATTTTAATCTTGATTAAAAGCAATTCAGTGCATTTGAGCGTCATATGATGTATATGAATAGCATCTCATTATATAAGTCATTTATTGGTTGAAAATCACCCAGTTCTTTATGTCATCAAAGTTGAAGGGAAAATTTGGTATTTGAGTTATCTCTGAGAATGGCAGTTACACACACACACACACACACACACACACACACACACACACAAGCGTACACATATCTCAAGGACATTTCTCCCCTAGGGGTGGTTGTCATATGCTTTAGTAATGAAGATTAAATTCCTACTAGTTAGTTTGGATAGGCCTTTTCCTAACAGAGAAGCTAAAATATATTAAAAGCTAATTAGGAATGTATCGGAGGTTAATTTTCCATGTTAATAAACCTTATTAAAATAAGTAATTCAGAAAGTATCAAAAGATTGTTTTGGGCAGAACTAAATATAATGATGCTACCAAGTATTGTTTCCTAAAAATAAAGTAGAAGCTAGAAAAAGCAAGTCAAGGGAAAAACTCAAGTCCAGCTCATCTTACTTTTGTTAGAAGGAAAACAACAAACATAATGTCCACACAACTCTATTAAATAGTGGCTGCTGGCAAAGGATCTGTGAAGTAGCAGCTGTCCATGCAGGTGGACTGCATCCCTTTTAGAATTCTAGCTAGAAAAAATCATGCCATTTGCCAGGATAAATTTTCCCTCAGCAAAATGTAACTGGGTATGAATTCTAGCTAGATTCAATGTCCAATTACTAAGCCTACCACAGGACATTAGAATAGCAGCATGTCCAGTTCTCTGAATAAATGTGTCAGCTGCATCCAACGTGCAATTTAGATATATGGCATATAGTAGGAACCAAGAGGAAATATTCAAATACTATAATTTTTCTTTTTGCCAAACTTACTATTTCTAAAATATATTAGCATCCTTTTGAATCTTGCCTTCTAGCTAAATAGCTTGGGTTATTTCCATGCTGGAAAAATAGAGTTGATTCCAAGGACACCCTTTTCTCCTGCCTCCTACAGTGGGTGTTTTCACGCCTCCTTGGTGATCCTATGGGACAGAGCAGCTGCTGCAGCAGCGAACAGCAGTATAGTTCCTGCACTCCCGGTTCAGCTCACGTGCCCTGTCAGGGCAGTGTAGCCTGTCCTCCCCATCGCCACTTGAGAGACAGCAGGGAGAGGAGAAACCAGAGGCAGGCAGTGCCCTAAATATTCTCAGACAAGATGCTTTATTTACATATTTGTACAAGTTCCCTAAACCTTTTTCTTTGTTGGTTTCCCTCTTTTGACTCTGCACAGGTTTGCAGTTAGTAATTTCTTGTGGGCAGTCTCTGGAATGCCTAGCTAGTCCCTCAGACCTGAATATCTGCTGGTATTTCTTCCTATACATGCCTGTGTAGCACAGGTTGTACTTTAGTATCCTTGGCAGCTGAGTTCTGTACCTGTGTGGTCTTTGCTTGGTTTTCTCCCACGATCCGCATTCTAGAGAAGCCATTCATTTTCTGTCCTTCATATAGACTATAGTCGGTGCTGTACTGGCCTATTTTCTCATTGCTCTCTTGTTTAGGTTCTGTTACTGTTTGAGGAGAGTGCAGACTTGTTTTTCCTCAGATTAAGTATTTTAAATCTGAAAATGCTAATGTATTTTACTGCCAGATTTTTTGCTCATCAGTGTACTTTTTTGTCTTCCAAAATCATTGAAAATGGAAAATATTCTTATGATGCCAATTAGATAATACCTGTGTCAAGTTTGCATGTATCAGGGAGGTATTGTACATGACCATTACATTGCCTGATATTTTTACATAAGAATGACAGATGCCTGGGTGGCTCAGTCGGTTGAGCGACCGACTTCGGCTCAGGTCATGATCTCACGGTTTGTGAGTTCGAGCCCCGCGTCGGGCTCTGTGCTGACAGCTCAGAGCCTGGAGCCTGCTTCTGATTCTGTTTCCCTCTCTCTCTGACCCTCCTCCACTCATGCTCTGTCTCTCTCTGCCTCAGAAATAAATAAACATTAAAAAAATTAAAAAAATAAAAAGAATGACAGATTTTCATTGTTGTTCATATAGTGACTTAAATCATGAAACCACTTAATAATTTAATTTAATTTAATTTAATTTAATTTAATTTTGAGAGAGGTGCAAGTGGATGGGGGAGGGGCAGGGAGACAGGGAGAGAGAGAATCTTTTTTTTTTTAATTTTTTTTAATGTTTATTTATTTTTGAGAGAGACAGAGACGGAGTGTGAACAGGGGAGGGGCAGAGAGAGGGAGACACAGAATCCGAAACAGGCTCCAGGCTCTGAGCTGTCAGCACAGAGCCCAATGCGGGGCTCGAACTCACAAGCCATGAGATCATGACCTGAGCCAAAGTCGGACACTTAACCGACTGAGCCACCCAGGTGCCCCAAAGGAGAGAGAGAATCTTAAGCAGGGGCCATGACACTGAGAGGAGTTTCATGATATACACGCACACACATGCTTATTTAAGTGTGAAATACCATTTTAACTGTTGTGTTTTAATCATCCAAAAGAATAAACTACTCTCATTTTATTTATTTGATGTCCTGTTGGTAGACATTTATATTGCTCATTGATTTGTCCTTCTACAAATATGTTAGCATGAACATTTTCTTAACCTCTCTTTTAACACATATTGAAGGATTTCTTCCTTCTAGTGAAATTACTGGATGCTATGGAATATACATTTTAAATATTAACTAGATGTTATTAGAAATGATATCAGATATCCATATATTGTTTTTGACTTTAATGAAAATTTATCTGAACATTGACTGTTAATCTCACTTTAGATTTGTTTGTTTTGGAAGAGGAGATACTTCTTTCTTCAGTTGAGGAAGTTACTCTTTTTTTTAAAATTTTTTAAATGTTTATTTATTTTTGAGAGAAAGAGAGAGAGAGAGAGAGAGAGACAGAACACGAGTAGGGGAGGGGCAGAGAGAGAGGGAGACACAGAATCTGAAGCAGGCTCCAGGCTCGGAGCCATCAGCACAGAGCCTGATGCGGGGCCCCAACTCACAAACCATGAGATCATGGCCTGAGCCGAAGTCAGAAGCCTAACCGACTGAGCCACCCAGGCACCCCAGAAGTTATTCTTTTTTTAAAAAAGTTAATATTTTTAGACACAAACAGGCATTGGCTTTATAAAATTTGTCACCCAATTGTCCTCTCATATGATTCTTACAATCAGTATTTAACACTAATGCAAAATCTTTTTTTCCACAAGATCTTCTAGTTCTATTGAATGAAGTTCTGGAGCAAGTAAAAGATAAAATGGTTTAAGTGGGTGAAGGGCATTAAGGAGGGAACTTTTTGGGATGACCACTGGGTGTCATATGTAAGAAATGAATCACTGGGTATACTACTCCTGAAGCTAAGACTACACTGTATGTTAACGAACTTGAATTTAAATAAATAAAAATAAATAATTAATGAAAAAAATAAAAAATAGAAATGCCGTTTGACCCAGGAATTCTGCTGAATAGTTCAAAAAGATATATGTACATCCCTATGTTTATTTCATTGTTATTGACTATATAGCAAGCTATGGGAGCAACTCAAGTGTCCACTGATAGGTGAATAGATAAAGATGTGGTATATGTTTATAATGGAATATTACTCAGCCATAAAAAAGGAATGAATTGTGCCATTTGTGACCACAGGGATGGGTCTGGAGGATATAATGCTAAGTGAAATAAGTCAGACAAAGACAAGTTTCAATTCTATGTGAAACCTAAAGAACAAGACAAATGAGGAAACAAAACGGAAAGAGACTCAGAAGACAAAGAATAAATTGGTGGTTGTGGGGGATGGAGAGGGATGGGGATAGATTAAATAATGGAGGGGATTAAGAGGTATGGATTTCCAGTTATATAATTAATAAGTCATAGAATGAAAAGTACGTGTTGCATGGTGACAGATGGTAACTACAGTTAGCATGGTGAGCATTGTGCCATGTATAGAACTGTCAAATCACAATATTGTACACCTGAAACTAATATAGCATTGTATGTCAACTATACTTCAGTAATACAATTTTTTTTATTTAAAAAAATTTTTTAATGTTTTATTTATTTTTAAGACAGAGGGAGACAGAGAATGAGTGGGGATGGGGCAGAGAGAGAGACACAGAATCTGAAGCAGGCTCCAGGCTCTGAGCTGTCAGCACAGAGCCCAATGCAGGGCTCGAACTCACAAACTGTGAGATCATGACCTGGGCCGAAGTCAGATGCTCAACCAACTGAGCCACCCAGGCACCCCAGTAATACAATTTAAAAAAAATCTGTTCTTTAAAATTTTGTTCCATTCTTTGCTTTAATAACATTATTCTTGTATCACCAAAATGTTCTTCCAGTAATTCCTCATTACATTTTGATTAGAATTGAATTCATTGACTAATTTAGGTCAATTAACATCTAAATATTTCAGCATGTTACATAGCTTCATTTATTCATGTCTTTTTTTTACGTCCTTCAATATAAATGTGTAATTTCATTTGCAAAATGTTTCACATTTTGGTAAGCTTTATTCCAATGTATTTTATAAAATTTTATTCCTCAGTTTTTCTTGCTAAAATTTATATTCAATTACTGCTGTTTAATAGATTGTTATTAAATTTAACATGCTGACCTTTTATCCAGCAACTTTTTGAACTCTCATTATTCTAATAGTTCATCTATAGATTCTCTGGGTTCACATCATGATCATAAATACCTATTTTCTGCAAAATCTGTTAATTTTGACTCTGCTTTATGAATCCCATACCCTTTCGTTACTTTTAAAACCTTTCTGCTCTGGGCCACCTAGCTGGCTCAATTGGTTAAGTGTCTGACTTTGGCTGAGTTTGAGCCCCACGTTGGGCTCTGTGCTGATAGCTCAGAGCCTGGATCCTGCTTCTGATTCTGAGTCTCCATCTCTCTCTCTGCCCCTCTCCCCCTTCCTCTCTGTTTCTCTCTCAAAAATAAATAAACGTTTAAAAAAAATTTAAAAACAAAAACCTTTCTGGCCTAAGAGGGCTTCTAGCATAATGTTGAAAAGCAGAAGTAATAGTAGTTATTCATGCATTGGTTCTCATGGAATGCTTATAAATTTATACCATTAAAAGATGATATTTATTTTAGATTTGTCTGTTTGGGGAAGATGGAAAACTATTTTTAATAGATTAAAGAAGTTACTTTCTACTCTTATTTTTTATATTCTTTGTAATCATGAGTAGGCATTGAAGTTTATCAAATATGTTTTTGCATCTACTGACATTGATCATATTTTCTGTCCTTTATGTGATTAAATTACATTGGTAGGTTTTCTAAATATGGACCATCATTGCAAAAACCCTTCTTGTCTGTGATATATAAATATTTTAAATATACAACTAGAGCAGAAGGTTGGGTTAATTATGCTCCATAGTTCACAGTATGTTATCATTACTGATCCCTGCAAGGTTCTTGTCTTTAATTCATTTTTATTTATAAGTTTGACAAGCTTATAATTTTATTTACATCGTATGCTTTGTATACTCCTAAGATCAAGGTTATACATGTTTCATAAAATTGGATACCTTTGGATTTTTTTCTATACTATTAGTGTATAAGGATTATCCATTTGTTGTAATTATGAAAAAAAAATCCCTGTCAATCCTTCTGGACTAGGTACTTGTTTTTATTCCTTGGTCAATTCTGATCATTTATATATTTTCTTATATGCTTACAAATTTCTTGAAAAGTATTGTTTCTTTTAGGTTTTCAGATCTAGTGACATATTTTAATCACAACTTCTTTATTTTATTTTATTTTATTTTATTTTACTTTACTTTACTTTACTTTATTTTATTTTATTTTATTTTATTTTATTTTATTTTATTTTATTTTATTAAGTTTATTTATTTTGAGAAAGAGAGTGAGAGTGCAAGCAGGGGAGAGGCAGAGAGGGAGAAAGAGAATCCCAAGCAGTGCTGACAGTGCTGAGTCCCATGTAGGGCTCAAACTCATGTACTGTGAGATCATGACCTGAGCTGAAACCAAGAGTCAGACACTTAACCACTTGAGACCCCCAAGCGCCCCACAACTTCTATATTTTAAAATCATGAATTTATATGTCATTATCTCTGTTTTACATTTTTATGTTACGTGAGCTTTTATTTTGTTTGTTCAGTCTTGCCAGATATTTTGGGGATTCTTTTTCAAAAAAAACAGGAAACTATTTTAATTGACCGTATCAATCATGTTTTTTATTTGTTAGTTTCTGTCTCATCTATTTACTTTTTTCTCTTCATTGTTTCCTCTACATTTCTTGTGTTTATTATGCTTTTCTTTTTTAGCTTATTCCATTGAAAGCTCAGATTATTTATTTTCAATTTTTCTATTATTTTTTTAAGGAACATATTTTGGAGGTACTGGACTAGCTGCTTCCTACATAGAGTGAGCTTTTCAAAGGACCATCCACATACTAATCATTATTTTATAGAGACTATGCCAATTTATACATATAATAGCTCCACATATGAAACCACATGGTTTTTGATACCACATCGTTTCTAGATCTGGAATTATAGATCTTATAAGAAATTTGCAGTGTAATGAACAAATATAATATGTTATTATTACATTAATGTGACTGCCAAGTTTTCTTAGGTAAGGCTAGTTTGAACATAATTTTATGTTTACTTGATTAATGTTTTCCTGATGGTTTTAAAAACTGTTTCTCTTACAGACTATTGTTAACAAGTACATGAAGTGATTCCAATCAGTAGTCATTACATTTTTTAACATTTCTTGTCCCATTCCTCTTTACGTACTTCATAGTCACAAGTCGTACTTGAATGATCTATTTTTTTTCAATAATTATTTTTTTTTATTTTGGGGAGAGAGAGACGGAGAGAGGGAACGTGTGGGGACATGTGGAGAGAGAGAGAATTATATATATACATATATATATATGTGTTTGTGTATATATATGTTTATTTAGAGAGAGAGAGAGAGAGAGCAGGGGAGGGGCAGAGAGAGGGGGAGAGAGAGTCTTAACCAGGCTCTTACACCCAGCATGGATCCTGGACTCAGAGCCCATCTCCCCACTGTGAGATCATGATCTGAGCTGAGATCAAGAGTCAGATGTTCAAACAACTAAGCCACCCAGGGGCCCCTTGAACAATCTTCAAAAGAGATGTATCTTTATAAAAAAAATGTTACAGCTTATTCATGATGCAAATATATCCTATCTGTTAATGATAAATATACAATTCAACTACTGATGTAGAATCAACTCAAAGACATCTGATTAAAGGAAAAAATAACCCATTTGTAATGCACTGGTTTATAACACATGGTTCCCAAGATAAACTGTATCAACACACTCTTCTTCAGGTTTCTCACATATATTTTGACTACACATGGTCATATTTCCTAATGCCAGGTGAAGTACATTCTCTCTGTATTATTTATTTTCTCTGTGACTTTAAACTGTCTTTAAAATAGAAAATTTTTTAAAGGCTCATTTTTAGCTCTTTAGGTGTATGTTTCTAGAAGCATCAGTTATTTGTTTTAGTATCTACAGATCATTGATGTAGAAATAATCAGAGTATGTCAGCCCATTTTTCACATTTTATGAATTAGACTAAATAACATTACAATACTGACTTAATTGCAGTTAAATCAGGAAGTTGCCACTAAAGAGATTTCATGGGCAAAGTTGCACACAATTGCTCCCTTTAAAATAATGGTGTAATATAACTTTTTGCAGAAAAACAAGTGGGTTTTTTTAATTAAAAATTTTAAACTTATACATTTATACTGACAAATTTATTATAAAAATAAATGGCTGTTTTATTTTATATGTGAAAATATTGTAGGTGTTGACAATAAAGAAAAATAAAATTGCAAAATTTTAGTAAATACAGCAGTTCCATCATGAAGCATATAACATTAAACAAAAGAAAAAGTATTAAAATATTTTGCTTATTATATTTTAGGATTTCTACCTCACACTAAATTATTTTTCTAGAGATAACAATTGAATTTATTCTAGAATATTTCAAATTAGTTTTACTTTATGTAAATATCCTTTATGTCAAAGAAGGTAAAGAGATGTGTTTTCATTGTCAACACTTAAAAAGCTTCATCTAATTAAACTAAAAACGAATATGTAAAACACACATGCCAGTTTTTTGTCTCCATTCTAAATGAAAGCATTTGTATGTAAATACAGTAAAATAACATAATATGTTCCATAAATAAGCTTACAGAAGATATTTCAAGCCTATATTAAGAACTCTATAATAAAAGTTCGTAATTCATTTCTATTGATAAAAATTTTAATCTAATATAATCACAGCATTATTGTTTTGGGGAATATTAAATATTCAAAATTAAGTTTCTTTAAATTCATTTTGCTGTATTTAGGAAATGAAACTGTGACAAAAATTTTGAAATTGTATTTATTAAAAAGTTCAAGAGAATTGTAGCTATCACTTAGGTAAGAACTTTTTTCTAAACTTTTTCTCCTCATACTCAAGAGAGATGAAACTGAGAATGCACCATTGAAAGAATGCCCTAAATTTTTAATGATTTCCTATTGAAATTAACTGAAGCTCAATCATTAAAAACATGGCATGTCATCTCTTTATGCTTTCAATATTTTGAATTACTCTGGCTGTTGTTCATTTTCAACTGACAATCACTGTCTTTATCATCTAATAGAATGAGAAAAAGAAATCTGCATGCTTTGTTTTCTGCTGTTTTATACACAAACCTCAGTAATTGGATTCTGAGACTCCATGCTCATTTTTATCCCAGGGCTCTTATTGATAATTTGGCCAGTGAAACAGGCACTCTGGAAGGAATATATTAAGGGAACAACAACACTGTCTGATAAGTGTTTGCCAGAATCACTGATGTCGTAATTTTAGTAATGAACATCTCTGTCTTGAGGTATGAAGTTGAGAATATGTAGACCCTTTTCTCATCCATGCCTGTATGTATTATCTGTTGCCTTTTTGCCTCCTATTAACATCTGCAATGTATTGTGTGCCTAAAAAAAAGGAAAAAATAACCAAAATGAACTAAAGTTTTTTTCATAAAATAGTTGGTAGTCTTTGATATATTTTTACTTGATCCATAACCCTAACATCATACCCGCAAGCAATCTAGATGAAGTAATTAATTTTCTGCCCACATGGGAACTTGTTACCAAACTGGGCTGGAGGTTATTTGCAAGGAGGACTTACGTTCTGTTCTTCCTGTCATGAAGATATACCTTCATTGTGTTTCTAAAAGAACACATAAAGGCTTGACCTCAATTTTGAGAATGTAATGTAACATTATTCTGTAGATCTCATTTTATTATAATTAGATGAGTGTTTATCAAATATTATCAACCTGTTAACTATAAACAAGAGGAAGCTGAAGTTCCAAGAAGCTGAGGTTAGAAGTAGGGCTAGTACTGGAACCCATATGTTGTGATCCCTGAGAATGGGCATGGGGTAGTGGCTTCATGGGGAGAGCTGAGTTCTTCCTTTGGTCACACACCTGGCTTCAAATCCTTGATTCATTGCTTTGTGACATTGGGGAATTCATTCCTTCAGCAATTATTTATGTAAGAGTTCCTTATTAGGCACTAAAAAGTTAGTTACTCCTTCTGAGCTCCCTGTTAGCATTCATCTAAATTTAGAGACGGGTTATGTACAGTGTGACTAGCCAGCATGGATGGTCAGTAAATGCAATTTCTGTCTCTTGGTCCACAAACACTAAAGTTTCTTTTACATTGATCAAGTGAAGAGTACAGCCATTAGTGGATCATGGTGAATTATCTTAATGTTTCATTTATATTTTTATTATATAAACTTTTACTTTGAAATGTTTTGGTTTTCATATATCAGATTTTGGTGACTTCAAACACAAAGTAGTTGAGCACAGATTTTTTTTTTCCTTAAGGAGTTGAAAAGTGAGCAGTAATAAAAATCAAATATCCAATGTATGCACATATTTTAAAAAAATTTCAATGTTCATTTATTTTTGAGACAGAGAGTGAGGGAGGGGCAGAGAGAGGGGGAGACACAGGATCCAAAGCACGCTTCATCCAGGCTTTGAGCTGCAGCACAAAGCCCCAAATGGGGCTCGAACTCACAGACCGTGAGATCATGACCTGAGCTGAAGCTGGACACTCAACCGCCTGAGCCACCCAGGTGCCCCTATAATTTAATTTGATTCACCATTTTCTGAACATCTCTAATGTGTCAGAGACCACGCTGCATTCTAAAGGGGATATATAAAAGACATGTGACTATGCTTATATACAGATTACATTCTAATTGAAAATATTTAAATGTGCGTATCTGATTGTATTTTAAAGGCTAATGTGATAGCAGTTCTATTCACCCACTTCTCCAATAAATATTGTTTTGGTTCTTAATCTGAGTCTAGGTTCTGAGAATACAGCAGTAAATGAAACAAAGTCTCTCTACTCAGTGAGCTTACATTCTAACAAGGAAAGGCAGACAATAAACAAGCATGTTAATAATATTGTAGTTTCAGTTGCCCTGTAGAAAAATACAGCAGCATAAAGAGATTTAGAATGGCATGTCCTGGGCGTGCTAGGCTAGAAAGGATGGGTGAGGAAGGAGTTCTCTGATCACCTTGACTCCTATTGGCAAGGGATGTGAGAGATTGTAGCACAGAAAAAGGTAAGTAGAATTTGAGGGAAAAGAGGTTATTTTCCAGGCACAGTTGATCAGACTGTATGGGTTTTGAGTTCTTGATAGAGGAGTGTGGCCTTCAAAGAGAGTGGGAAACACTTACCAGCTCTGTTTATTGCTTGTTTCTATTTATAAGCAGAGGACTACTATGAGGAGAGTTGTACTTAGGGATGGAATATTGCTCCACGGGTACTTTGTGGGAGGAATTGGAATAGCAGAGAACCCAGCTCAGGTAAACCGGTTAAGAAGTGATAGCAACTCCCTAGGTAAGTGAGTAGTGAGGTTGTAATGGAGAAAACTGATGTGAATCATTGCAGAAGCAAAACTGAAAATGTTCACAGCCTAATGTGTGTGCAAGAGGAGGTAGATGGTAGGAATAAAGGCTGGGAGAACTGGAGTTTCTTCTGAAGTTTTGAACCAGGGTGAGTGAAGTTATGGTGAAGCCGTTAAGGGAGATACAGATGGTGGATAGAGGAGCATGTTTTGGGAGTTTTTAGATTTAGTAATTTTAGATTTGAGCTTTTGAGGTAATGATAGAGCTATTTGAGATATCTAGGAATCCTGTGCAATATGGGCCAAATTTTAAAAGAAATTGTGAAATTCAAGGTGCAGATTTGGGAATGAAGATGTTCAGCATAAAAAAAAGCCTATCTGGAACATATGATTTTTAAAAATTCCAGGAATTAATTATCATATTAGTAATCAGTTCTGAGAGATCTTTATGTCTGTCACTTGCATTAATGGGAAAAGTAAGATACTTAAACTGAATAAAAATAAAATACAAAAATAAAAATGCAATTCAATAGTGTTGGCAAAAATAGCTATATGCAACTTAGTAATTATAAACACTATATAAGTAGTTGCTTATAGGATGTTAAAAGTTTTTCATTCATTGTCTCAATTTTTTTTCTCAACAACAGTCTGTAGATTCAATATTACCATTATTCTTACGTAACAGAGAAGGAGGTTGAGGTTTAAAGACATGATGTAGATTTCCTAAAGTTACCCAGTTTGTATCTGGCAGAATCAGGACTCAAGTCTGGCTCCTCTTACTACTGTGTAGCATTGCCACTCCCACCAGCAAAACGCAGATTCTGTCTTGTGCCTGTGCTGGACTCACAGAATTGATACTGTTCTAAACACTCCCAGCTCAGAATCTAGAGACACCAGTGAAACTGATACCACCTCTTTGTACTGCTGTGCAGTTCATGAACCTTGACAAAACCCATTATTAGTGCACAGTGAGGTCATTTGTGTTCACTAATGCATCCCTTCATTCAACACACATTGACCTCTGCTGTGCTTTGGGCGCTGGATTAATTCTAGAGATCAAAAAATGAGGGAAAGTGAATCCTTTCCTCACTTGCTTGGCATTCAATGAAAGGTACAGTAAACAGGCAGGCAGCTGTGAATAGTTTGTGAAAACTTATGTTATGAGAAGTCTGTGGCATTAGGAGAACTCGGGAAGAGCATGGTGATGTCTAAACTAAAACCAGAAGTGTGAGCTGGGATGAATTGGGTTCGCTGAAGAGGCAGCAAAGCATGAAGATCTAGATGTGAGGTAGAGGAGGAAAGAAAGGCTGTGGAAAGGCCTACTGAGAGATATGTGTTTTGAAACTTAAATGGTAAGGGGAGTGATTCACATGTAAACTCCGAGAGAGGTATAGTGGGGAACACAATGGAAAGCCTTGATATCATCTAAACTGCACGTAAAACCATAAAATTATATTCAGAGCATTATCTTTAAAGAAGACAGAGTGATGCCTAATACATGTCAGGTTTTTATCATTTTTTAAGTTTATAAACCTTATTACTAAGTTTTAATTTTTATGGACCTTGTGTGAACAGGATTTCCTGAATAAGTGAGGTAGCCCTGTGTTTCTTTATATGATAATCTGTTAAGTCACAGGTTCCAAGAAAGGGGCAGAGAAGTAGTGTACAGGGTAGGGTAAGAGTTGGATTCAATAATTCTGATAAACTATTTCTGTGCACTTTGGAGCCTTCTCAGGTGGAATAATGCTGGGTTTCCACTTTGCCTTCTTTTCTTTTTGGGGGGTACAACATCTCTGAAGTTTTAGGTGAATTTATTTTAATATAGGTCTCCTCAGGATTGCTTCCAGGAATATATGAGTTTAGCTCTAACAACCCCCAAATTAAAGTCGATTAATCCCCCTCCCATTTTTTTATACTTACACACATTTTCAGATATTTTAATTACAGAGAAAGATTATGGGCACTGGGCATGCAGTGGCATGCAGCCTTTTTATGTTTATTACTATTTTTTACTGACACTTCTGTTCAGGAAAAGGTAGTGGTTCAGTAACATTTGTTTCTGAGAAACATTTCTCAATATTGGAAATACAATAGGAGGCCTAGAAATTCATCCCAGTTGGCCCCCAAAATGTGTTATTTTGAGACAAGCAGAAATTACAATAGTAACATTTTATCAATGAGTCTATTTATCACAGCAGCAAACACCTTTCTTGCAAAAACCTGTTCAGGATTCAACAAATATATTCCAGACAGGAAGCAAAATCCTGCTCTATAAATGTGCCCTTATCCTGTAAGGTTTTAAGAGGAGGAGTTCTGGAAGAGAATAAGGCAAGAGGCATTTTCAGTTGTTTAAGAGAGTAACTGAGCAAAAGACATAGGAGTTCTAGGAATGGGGAGAGGCTCATGATTACTGCCTTGCCTCTAATGTAGGAATAAGAGGGGCGCCTGGGTGGCTCATTTGGTTAAGCATCTGACTTCGGCTCAGGTCATAATCTCACGGTTTGTGGATTTGAGCCCACATCACACTCTGTGCTGACAGTTCAGAACCTGGAGCCTGCTTCGGATTCTGTGTCTACCTCTTTCTCTGCCCACCCCTCCCTCCTCCCCCCCCCCCCCCCGCTTGTGCTTGCTCTCTCAAAAATAAACATTCAAAAAAAAAGGAATAAAGTAGGAATAAGAAACTTTCTTTGTGAGGATTAATTAAGTCACATAAACCCTTACTTACATATCTTTCACAGCTAATTGCTGGTGGCAGGGAGAGTGGGGGGGATGTGTTAGTTTCTTTTCCTGAACCCACTTCAACTCCAACCTGTGTTTGTCAGTGGCTCCATCCAGATGACCTGGGGTGGGGCTGGGTGGGGGCGGGCAGTGATCAGCAGGAGTCCAAATGAGTAAGGGACCAGGCTGGGGAAGCTAGTGCTGTCTTGCATTTCCTTGACTTGAGAGAACACTACCTGTTGCCCCAGGAGGCTGGAATGTGCTGCCTCTGTGCATCTGGTGACATTTATAGGCCCCAGGTCTCCCTGCAAGTCACTGAGATGGCTTTGGGGAGTGAAAGCCAGACAGTGTTTTCTTTTAGGGAGAAGACAGTAGGACTAAAATAGGAACTTCAACTCCTTTGTGCAAATATCCAAAAGACAGCATCTAGCCAGGAAAAAATTGATGGCATACTCTTTAACAGTAGCCCCCAAGTCTTCTACTTACCCTTGATGTCCAAGGTTTAATGAATTAATGTTTATGAAACACTCAGAACAATGGCTGTCATAGAGTGGGAACTATGTAACTGTTTCAAATAAAATAAAAATAAGGAATACAAGACTTCTTCAAGATTTCAACAATACATAAAAACAGTTATACTCCATTTTGTGCCTTATATCTTATCTTACGTGCCCTAGCGACAACCTTCTCCACTTCGGCCACCACCAGTTGGGACCTAGCCATGAGAACCTTTCTCTCTTCTGTCCCACAGTTCATTTTTAATCCAGGCAACCTAGATGACAAAAGAGTTTTTCATTTACTTTTCATTTGTTTCTACTAAAGAAATACCTAGCTGATGTATTATAAAAACAGTTTATCCATACAGTATTTATTGAATAATATATTGTTGTTTTGAGTGGTATTATAAGTAAAAATTTGGAAGTCAGTGTTGAATTGGGCTGCGTCACTCCAGCATGCTTTAATTTGGCCAAGTATTTTTCTTACGTGCATTAATGTATACAGAGTGCATATTCAATGATGATCTGGAGATTGAAGCAAACACAGACTCATTGTTCTTCTGATAGCTTCTGTTTATACCACTCCCCCATTTAGTGGCCATTTCACTGCTTAATAGTACTTCAGTTTTAGTTGGATGCAAAAAAAAATAGGGGGGTAAGGGACTGAGACTTGACATTTTATTCCTGATCGGAAACTCTATTATGAGCCTTAGTGCTAAAAGTCATGCAAAGAAAAAATTGCTTGCGAAATTAAGTCAGTCATGCTCTTCTTAACCCTCAGCGATAGACAACGGAAGAAGGATTACATATAATGATCTTTAAAAGTGGGATATAGTTTCACCTGCCTGGAGTGGCTGAAAAATAGACCAGGAACTTGAAGACTGGGCATGGATGCAGTAGTTGACCTCTCTGGCTTCCTTTCAAGTCCCTTGATTCCATAATTTGAATGCATAATTTCACATGCATTTATTCAGAAATATGTGCACCCAGACTACTTTCTGCTAAATTCAGACTCCCACTCTTAAACATTGGAGAGAGAAGCCTGTTAACTGACATTTGCATAGGATGGCAACGTGTGGGAGCGAGAACTGCCAATCATTTCTGCCAACATCATTCTCAAGGGGAGTCTAAACGAAGCTAGCATGGTCCAATTAAAAGAAGCAATTATGAATAATGGAAAGTAAACAAATCTAAGAAAAATGATAGTGCCGGTTATAGTGGGTACTCACAATGAAAGGCTGTAGTCTTAAGTGTCACCTTTGTTTCTAAAGCTATTAATCTACTTTGATTTTCTTGCGGGTTTTTATATGAAATAATAAAAAAGAAATTGTTAATCTTCGTTTAATAACTAAGTAAAATTCACAATAGTGGAAAAATTAAAAACCTCTTTACAGAGCTTTAATTAGGTCAAATTTCTACTTGGCCTTTGGGTTAGGAAAAATATATAAAGTATTACATTGTGACCCATTTAGCTGCTTGATTATAGAAAATATTGCAGAACAGACTAGTGGACCTACATAATTTTTCCTAAGGTTAAATATAATATGTGAAATCTGTTTTTGTGCTGTAATACAATCCAACTATTACAAAAAGTAGACTTTGATAAGCTGCATCTTTATGCCTTGCCGTATGTGCAGGGGAAATTGAACCTTGCGTTGTAATGGCTTGTAAGTGTGTGTTCTTATCTCTGAAAGCATAGTGGTATTTTTACCACACAAACAAACTTTGTGTTAAATTAATTGACCTTCATTCACTTGCACAGTGATGCAATTAACAAATAGCTGCAGACATCAACATTTTGATTGCATTTCCGAAATACAAAAAAAAAAATATCCCTGCCTCCAAGTTCTGGCTGGAATGTAGAAATAATGTTTTTCCAAGTTATTTTCCTTTTCTGAATATCTCTATGGTTGGGTCGTGCAAGATAAATGTATGTTAGACAGCCAAAGTACAAACTCATAGTACCCCCCAGTGATAACCAGAATGGTCAGTGATAAAAGGCACAAGAGCAAGGGGAAAATGTCTTTGGACACATGGAAAATGGTAGCAAGTGGCTGAAAAAGAAACTCAAGACTTTTTTAATACTGGAAAATTGCTAATGGTACCAAAGTGAATAAGGAGCAGAATAAGGAATAGAGGTGAATTAATTGATCTCTTCAGGAGCTAAGAAAACCACTAAAGGTAAGAATGATATGCTAATATATATCTATGGAAGAGATTTTGAACCATCTCTTAAAGGTGTTTACAGCTGACTCCCAATGGAGAGGAGGTGATGATCCAGAAGCCTCGTGCAGAAATGTACACAGTCCGCTTGAAAAATTCTAAATCGAAAGCTGAAGCTAAATTTTGATTTAGCTGATGTCAGGAGCATGCTGAAAAATGCTCTCTTGATAAGCAAGGTAAAGCAAAATCATCCTGATCTAGTAAGCTAGCACATGCTTAAAGTGGTGAAGCAACAAAGCCTGTTGATGCCAGTTTCAGTAGTTACAAGGCTCCAAGTGTGAGTTTACCCATTCCTGTCTATGGAACTGGCCATTTAGCCCATCATGGCCATCACATCAGGCATCCTGAAGTAGATGCTATTTCATTAGCATCACTTACTGCCAGCAAATGACATAGTCTTGGAGCAGAGCCGAGCTACTGGCATGAGAGTTGTGCTAGTGATTCTGGGCTGGCTTTCCCCAGGGAATGTGTGACAGCTACCTAGTCTAGTGTTTGGTGAGAGGTGCTATGAGAGACAGATGGAAAAGCTTCATATTCCACATGTTGTTGGGCAAAACTAGGTCTTCTTCAATCCCTTTATTACTACAGAAAGACAATTCCTTATAGCTTGTTCATGCATGTGCATGCATTCTAACTTAATTCTACCAGCAATGCCTCGTCATGCCCACTTTCCAAATGAAAAACTTGAGGCAATTTGCAGCTATGAAGCAGAGGTATATTTAGAATACTAACCACATGCAGATAGTGACTGTATCCACAGACTTGAACACGTTCTATGTTTTGTGGGTTTGTTTTCAACTCTTGCAGTGTCACGTAGCAGAGCTTAGGTTAGTCATCAAAATATTTTTAATTCAGGCAGTTTCAATTGTTTGCTTTTTTATTTTTGCAGAACAGTTGTGATGATTTTGTACAAAACACCTACATTTCATTTCTTACTAACCCAACCTGCATATTTATCAGTTTTTCCCATTGCAGAAAATACCAGAATTACATACTTCTATATCCAAAATACTACCAACCACCTCCCCCCTTTTTTTTCCGTCCTGATGCGGGACTGCCATCTGGTGGAACAGGAAGGCACTTCTGGTTTGGACCTAACCAAAATTGTATAATCATGGTTTCTCTTTTAGGTTTCCAACGATTCAGCATAGCAAATGGGAACCCTGATTCTGGTCTCAAATGGAAATAAGGTTACAGTGAAGAAAGGAGGCAATGATGATTATTACAGCAGCTGAAAGTCTCAGAGCTACACTGATTATAATGGGTAGTGAATTAGCAAGAAGAGATCACTCAATTTTATTAGTCAAGATTTAAAAAAAAACGTGTGTGTGTATTTACAAACAATGTATACATATATGTGCATTTTAAATACATATACAGTATGTGTACATGTATGTGTGTGTGTATGTGTGCGTGTATGTGTGTGTATCAGACAAGGTAAGGAAAAAAAATTGCAACAGAAACAAAGTGGCCCTAAAAGTTAGAACAGAGATGGTAGAGCCACCTTTCTCCCCTTACATTCCCCAAAATATGTACACCTCATGTTCATTCTCTAGAGCCCCTAACAGAGTCACACACTGCCGATGAGACACTGCCTGGGCAATATTGGGTCTCTGAAGATCTAGAAGATTCAGTGATTGTTGTGCTGCAGCTCTATTACTCTTAGGGATAATGTCTTCTTTGCAGAAGACTTACTCTGACCAACCATGAAATACTGCTGGAGGAAATATTTATCGATATTTTACATACTGTTCTTGAAGTAAAATTAGTGTGAATTATCAGTGGGAAGAAAGCAGAGTTGGTGCCCAGGTATTTTTCTGAATAATATGTCTACCTCTGTCTTCCTAGTTTTCAGGAAGAGGGCTTCTCATGTGCCAAAAACTGTGCCAAATTCATCTAAGCTCATCACAGACATTAAAAATAACTTACTTTATTTTTTATATGAGGCACAGAGAGGCTAAGAACTTCCTCAGTCAGACAGCATTCATTTATGTCACAGATGGTACTTTCCCCACAACTCTTTACATATGAAGGAGGAAATAAGAGGGAGAGTCTACTGACTTTTTACTTTCCCGACTTCTTATTCTGTGCCTGTGACAGAAGTAACATTTTTGAAGGAGATAAAGTCCCAGGGTAGACACTTTCCTAGCCTAGAGAGCAGTTTTCTTTTGCGTATGTTTGCTTCTTTGAAAAGAATGTCTTTGAAGTTGACAAATTCTGTTGTCTGAAAGAAAAGAATGTATGCATGTTTTTCATCTGGAGGAAAGTCGAAATGGTTGTGTGAAATTACATAACTAGACTCACTGTTGGAGCTGGGGTTGAGGTATCATCCTGAATAACTGCAGGGATCCCTAGACTCAGGGTGGAATCCATCCCTACAATATCTGCAAGTCCGATCTCAAACATCTGCAGAATTAAGAATGGGACTATTCTCTTTGTCCAGATGTTTCTTCCGTTCGTGCTACTCAAACTATACACATAAACCTAGAGGTAAATATCATGAGGAACCGATCAGAGCCTCTTGTTTGACTGATAGGTATATGGTCTGTTTGTCATTTTGAAAAGTGAGCTGTGGAGGATTTAGTGACTTGTTGTCCTTGGATGTTCCTGGGGGATGACTGAACCTCAAGCAGAGGAGTTTAAATTACTTGAAACCCGTGGACAAGTGAAAGATGGATCAGAAAAGAGGATAGAACATCACCTGAATGATAAAAGACATCAGAAGGAAAATATGACAACATATTCAATGCATAATGGCTTGACAGTACATGTTTGTGGAGTGATTTAAAAAATGCATAAGTGTATTAGTTATATAGCAGAGTAAGAACTGCATTTCTAATTTCATGCAAAAAGTTATTTTAAGGCCTCAAATTTTGCACTTCAACTTTTTAATGGATTTTTTTCTGCTGTATTATACATCCTCTTGACATTCTAAGCACAGTGTTTTTTAAAATTATTTTGAAATAGTTTTGGATTCACAAGAAGTTGCAAAAATAGTACAGAAGAGTTCCTAGCTTCCCCCAATGATAAAATCTTATATAACCAGAATACATTATCAAAACAAGGAAAGTGACTTGGTTCACTACTAACTACAGACCTTGTTTGGATTTCACCATTAAGCAGTTTCTTCCAAAACGGTATTTAACATGTCTTAGGTTTTACTTGCGGTATTGATTAATTATTTTATTGTGATTAATAATTTTGTCTTAATTATCTTATTAATTTATTTAATATCAGATAGCTACTCTGTAATATGTATTCAGAACTCAAAAATTTACTTGAAAGTTGGAATTCTTAAGCAAAACCTTGCTATCTGCATTTGTATTTTGCTTTTGTTTTTATTTGTGTTGTTCTCAAGTAAATGGGTAATATAACCTGCCATTGCATGAATTCTTGTGGAGTTTAATATGGTTGCTCATCTGCAAAGTTAAGACTTGCAGCAAAGTCTCAGGTAGCTGTCATCCAAGTGGTTCCTTGTCTGTAGTAAAATCATAATTTTCACTGTTTCTATCAGTATCTTCTGACTTATGAGCTTATAAATTTCTGCTCTGCCAAACTCAGTTATCTTTTAGACTTTGTCCTTCTCTTTATTCAACCATGTAAGTTACAGGCATGGTGTCACTGGAAGACATCGGTATCGCTTAGAACATCACTATTATAGATCAGTGAAATTAAGTTGTTCCTTTTCAATTGAAAATATTAAGAGCAAAATGTTATATTTGTGCAACATTTTATAGTTTCAAAATACTGACATGTCCATTATTTTCCTTGATCCCATGCATCAACCCTATGAAATAGGCAAGGTTTTTTATCTCCTCTTAAACTTTGTGGGTCATGAGAACTAAAGATCAGATGCAAAAAAAAAAAAAAGAGAGAGAGAGAGAGAAAATCCTGGATTTAGCCAGGAAGACGTATTTGTGCCAGATAAATCAATAGAGGGAATTTAATATGGTCATTAGGATTAGATAGAACAGCTGAATGAACAAGTAGAGGAAAGTGAAGCAATCCTAAGGTTAATAATCCCCACATGCTGTCTCCATGCCTAATGCTGGAGGGACAGAGAAGAGGCGCTGTTGCTGAATCCTAGGAAACAGTGGCACCTTGTTAGACCAGTGCCACCCATTGGCCAAACTTCGCTGGAAGCATGATGGCAAGGAAGCCAGGGAAACAGTTTTACGCCCACAGGTGTTACAAGCAACAGAAGAGAGGTGTCAGGAATTTATCTGAGAGCCAGTGTATTAAATAGTGTTGTGCTGGGCATACTCATTTTTAATAGAAATACTACATGATGGCACAAAGGATAAAGATGAAATGGACTGTATCTCTGCTGTGAAGAAATTTTCGGTTTTATAAGGGAAGACCTTCATGTAAACAATGACCACTATCATTGTTACTGCTGCTAACTCTCATATTTGCTACCATGTAACATTTATTGAGTACTACTTATATGCCAGGAACTCAATTATTTCAGAATAGTTTCTCATTTAACTCTTTGAATTCAGCTTATTATCACTCCCATTTTACAGATAATAGAATTGAGACTTTAAGAGGTCAAGGGTCACAAGGCCGAATAGCCAAGAGTCTGATACAGACTTTCCAACTCTAAAATCCATGCTCCTTCCCCTGCTCTATGTTGCTTCCTTAGGTATAAGAAGTGTTCAGAGTTCTAGGATTACTTCTATATCTAGGACATAGTGTAAGTACAAAAGAAGAAGTGACCAATTTGCCCAGGGGGCAGAGGAGACTTAGAAGAGACTATACACTCAAATGAACTTGCGGTAAGAGTGAGGGTTCTTCAGGT
The DNA here is from genome assembly GCF_027475565.1 of Acinonyx jubatus. Taxonomy (NCBI): domain Eukaryota; kingdom Metazoa; phylum Chordata; class Mammalia; order Carnivora; family Felidae; genus Acinonyx; species Acinonyx jubatus. Next base: position 88,625,861 of record NC_069385.1, on the reverse strand, counting down.
GAACCAAAAGGCGATCACAGAGTAGAGCACAGCAGCAGTATCAATACTGTATAACGTTTTCTAAGAGTCTGGTAAATATGGCTACAGGCAGGTAGTATAGAACTATTAGTGCATAGTTTGAGAGGAGGAATTATGAAAAGAGAACAGTCAAGGGAAATAAGAATCATGGCAGGAGACATGTCATACTCTGGAGACACTTCATACAAAAGAAAGTGAGCAATTGTTGATGATTGTGTGGTGGGAGAGTCCTAGCCGGTTTTACTTTAGGAATACTACCCTGCCTGCAGAGTTAGATGGCTACTATGATATGTTTGCATAGCACACGGTCACTGTTTAGGACACTGAGTGAATATTAGGAGGATGCCCTAAAAAAATGAACTTGAGTTGAAATGTTATCCTAATAAAGTAGAAGTGCCACCAGCTCCATCCAACCACTTAGCATTTTTTCTCAACTTCTCAATTATTGAAAATCGATGTTCTGGAAAGAGGTTGGTGATATCTGAGCAGACTTCAGCTATAAATGCTTCATTGGGCCCTTTATTAAGTTACTTTAAAATTAAAGGCATCTGAATAAATGTAGTTACATAGCTTTACACTTTACCATAAAACTTTCCCGTATATTTTCTCATATAATCCTCAAATCATTGTATGAGTCTAGTAGCATAGCTGTATTTGCTACAATTTGAAGATGATGGAAGTGAAGAGCAGCAAGGTGAAACTTTTGCCACAGATCTACTAAATAGCAGAGCCAAGACCATCAACTGCCCTATTTGTTCAATGCAGTGTTACTTTTGCATATTTTCATGGTTTTCTTGGTAAGTCAAATTATCTCTTGTTACTCTGTCATAGTTATGCTATGTCTATATTTAAAGGAATTAAACTACCTTATAACACCCCCCAATTTTTCTGTATATTGTGTTTTCCTTTCATATCCACATACCATTTATTATTTCTCAGTAATAGACTTTGTGATAGATTTAATTTTTTTTCCACTGGCAATAGTCTACCTCTCAGAAATGTCACCTGTCAAGTATATCAATTCCTTCAGTAAACAGAAAGCTATTTAATACTTTTATATGAGCTTTAAACTTAGCTTCACCTGGTTTTCCATTATGTTGCAAGGTGCTTTAGAGGTAGAAATGCACTTTTGGTCTGCTCACTAACAGGTGAAAAATTATTTTCCTGCCTTCTTCGATTTTACTTTCTTGTCGGCACTCACTTGAGTTATACATCATCTGCATTAAATGGGGCTAGCTTTGTCTCAACAGCGCAGAAAGAATTCTTAATATTGGAATAGTCCATGTCCTTTTCTTGTTCTCTTTTCCTTCACAGAGTTTAGTAGTGTTCATTTTATTCCCTTGAATGTCAACATTCTCTAGGTTACTGTCATGTTTTGTAATTAAAGCAGTCTAGATGGATGGAGTTGAGAAGTGGCTGAATTTAATTATGGTTAATAAGCATATGACAAGGGGATGAAATACCATCTGATTCTCATAGAGCTTTATCACCACTGTTTATTTAATAAAAAATTTAGTATTGAAGACGGGAGTGGGGGAGAGGGGAAAATGGGTGATGGGTACTGAGGAGGGCACTTGTTGGGATGAGCACTGGGTGTTGTGTGTAAGCGATGAACCACGTGAATCTACCCCCAAAACCAAGAGCACACTGCAATGCACTGTATTTTAGCCAGTTTGATAATAAATTATATTAAAAAAAGAACATACTCGAAATTGCCTTGCACCTGATAAAAGAAAAAAACAGAAATCCTTAAATGACAATGTAGTTTCATTAGTATTATCTTCTAACTTGTCAATAGGCTTATTTCAGAGGAAAGAGTTAAAATTGTCAGTATCATGATTCTAAAATGAATATTCATTTATGTCTTTCCACACTGTGGTCATGTGCATGTATATACAGTGATTCATGAATGTGCAGGTAATGAATAGAAAATGTTGCTTTAAAAAGAGTAAAGGGATTATGAATATATGTGTGTGTATGAAATACAAATACATGCCATATTAGTATGATGAATATGGACAATACAAAATGTTAAAGAAGTTAGTTGATGATGATTTTTCTTTCTTTTTTTCCTCCTTTGGTTGCTTTGGTTTCTATGGAAATTGACTATTTCGGAAAATTCAGTTTCCTACTGGGAAAAATTGAATGCTGGGCAGTGTACAGACACTGCAGATTCTCAAGTTAGAAGATTTGAGCTTTACATCTAGCTCTGCGATTAGCTAGCTGGCTGGTTTTGAATAAGGAAGCTATGCCTCATTGTCCACATGTGTGAGACTGTGATCATGTCTTCCCAATCTGAAGTGGTTTCTCGAAGATAAATTAAAATATAGCCCAAAAGAGGTTTCGATGAACAAGGTAAAAATATTATTCAAATTATGTGTTGGAAATGATTCTTTTATGTTTAAATCAGGTAAATTAGAAGTCAGTTAAATGTGACAATATACCTTTGTAGCCAAGCCAAGAATATTAACATTATGTTCATGAACAAATTTGTGTGATGGTTTGGAAGGCCCAGAAGGACAAGTTCTAGGAATGAAATCAGAGTCCATACTCTGAAAGATCAAAGCGGGTTTGGACAAGTGGTCAACAAGAGCAGGATTAGTATAACCAGAGAAATAATCTTTGTAAAGAAAGAATTTGGTAAAAAGAGGAATGTTGCTTTCCTCCCTTTATCACCTCTAGGCCCTAGAATCTTGGCTAGAAGTGTTATATAAGGTGTTCCAGGGGCGCCTGGGTGGCTCAGTCGGTTAAGCGTCCGACTTAGGCTCGGGTCATGATCTCGTGTTTCATGAGTTCAAGCCCTGCATTGGGCTCTGTGCTGACAGCTCAAAGCCTGGAGCCTGCTTCGGATTCTGTGTCTCCCCCCTCCCTCTGTCCCTCCCCTGCTTGGGCTCTCTATGTCTCTCAAAAAAAGAATAAATGTTAAAAAAATTTTTTAAAGTGTTCCTGAATCAGGTGTTTCTAAAGATTATTTTACAAAAAAATATTTTAAATGTCTGTGTAATGGTGAAAGTGATCGACTTCATTCCAGTCTCAGTAATTGATGCGGGAGTACAGCTTATTGTTTGTGAACCTGTGTGTATCTTCCTCTCTGAGGAGATAGCACAGAGTAACCTATGAGCAGGAGAGATGAATTCTGGTTCATTGAGTATCCTTACCAGTGACTAGCAGTGCTCCTGTCCTGAAAACTAGAATGCCCAGTCTCGTTTCAGGGCTCTTATTGCTAAGTTATGGGAGGTGTCTAGCTTCTTTCTAAGTGGTCTTTAAATTCTGAGTAAGGCCTTGCTTTTCTTTCCCTGTGATCCAAAGTGACGGTTGCCCCGTGGTTCTACAGCCCTCCATCTCTGTGACCTGAATTGTGTCACGTCTGTGTCTGTGCTGTCCTGGCAGCTTTATTTGCTCTGCACAATCAACGTTTCCTCTCACTGTCAAGAGCCCTGGCATTTTAAACCCCTTTTGGCAGAAGCAGTTTAAGCTTGGAAACTGCACTGTAAATATATCTCCTGTTGGGCAGAAACAAGGATACTCTGATGATGCCATTTTCCATCAACAGTCACCAACAACTGCTCGCCCTTACTCCCACCCCTTACCCTTGCAGTAGCTCAGATGCAGCACTCCTTGCTCTCTGCTCTCCTTTTATGCATCCGTGGCATTTAGGAAGACAGGTCAGATTTTCAAATGGTCTACACGAAGCTCCAAGACCACCAGTGTGGGGAGGAGAGAAACAAAAGTGAAAATACCTCCCTGTATAGTCCATTATAAGGGTCCCCACAGGCTCTCAGCTGAGGTTACCGCTGTCCTCCTGTTCTAGTGTACTTCTTCCTCTCATCCTCTCCCTCTGTTTAGGCCCAGGACACCTCCAAAAAAGCCCTTTTTCTGATCTTAAAATGTTAATACAGGAATTTCGCATAGAATACTCTTACATTAATAACTAGGATACTTAGCACCCCAGATAGAAGTGTTTACATTTAGAAGCCTGAGAAAACACCTAGACTTACCCCATGTGTGTAAGACCTATATCAGTGAAACGAGCCAACAAAATAATCCCTGCCCAAATACAGTTCTTTACCTCCCCGAAGTACATTTCCAGCCATTTTAGATAGCTGCTTCTTTTCATTTATTCGTTTCTGTTCCCTCATTTCTTGTTATCAAGCATTCAGGATTATTTCTGCTGGTTTTTTTTCTATTTTCTTTAAAATATTTGGCTTAATGGTTCAGTTGAGGATCTTTAATAAGCCCAAGGCAAGACTTTATGGATACTTACTTATAACTAAGTAGAGGGAGACAGCACAGGTGTTTGTGCAATGGGTCTTCTAGGCCTTTTTCATATCCTGGTAATATGCTGCTGAGGCACTCCACCCTTGTGGATTGATAGCTGGATTTTGATCTTTAAAATTTACTATATCTTTTGATTTGTTTGTGTGTGTGTCTGTGTGCACGCACGCACGCATTATACACAATATCTATAGCCATGGATTATCCCTTTATCTGCATAGCACAGTATGAATTACTTTCTTACCTCTATGCATGCATTTGTTCTTAGGACATTCATAATTTTCTTCAAGGTTATACTCTGTCTTTTAAATTTTTAATTGGATAAAATTATCACCCTATTTACAAATTAGTTTATGTTAGGTACCATCTCATTCATCATTGATAATCCTTCCTATTTTAAATCTGGTAACTATGTACAGTTAGTGTTACTTAACCGCCCTACCATCCATGACAGAGTGAGCCTTTCCACTTCTGCTTTCTCAAGATGCATGTAAAGCTGTCTCATTAGGACTCTAAGTATTAAAAATTGCCTGTGCAATTTGGGACTTGTATGTGAGAAGCAGTATTTCAGCTTAAATATCTTGTTTCTTACTTTCTTCAATATAACCAAACCAACATTGGGACTCCTAGATGGTAAAATTGCTTATGTATATTAGCAAATTTTATGTATCCTTTAAATTTGGAAATGACTCAAAGCTATAGCCAAAGCATATGTGGCTATCAAAATATAATCCCTTAAGGGAGAGCCATGTGACGTTAACTTATCTTAATATTTTGATAATGTGTGTGCACATGTGTCTGTGTTATTTCATACTAATCCATAAATATAGATTAATAAAATATTAGATTTATTAAAGCTGTGGAATCAGTTTGAAATGCAAGCCAATTCATTTTATTCTTCTATAAAACGAGATGCAATGCAGGGAAGAAATTTATGCTGTGGTAATAGCTGCAGCATATTGAGCTCATATCATGTATCACTTTATATGTTCATCTACTTAATATTCACAACAACCCTATAAAGCAAGCACTATTATTATCTTCACTTTACATATAAGGTGAGGCCTGAAGAAGTGAAGTAGTTTACTCAAGATGTGGCAATTAGAATGTCTACAACCTGGTGGTCTATTTTGGTGGCTTTATTTCCTTTGTAGTTTTGAAGGACATAAGTACTACAGTGATGCACCATATCCCTGTTAGGAATGCAACTCAGTAAGAGGCTGAACCAAGGATTGGAAGCTCTTCTTCAACCATTAATCCTCTCTGAGAGGTCTGTGTGCAGAAAGGATCACAAAGGTATTGGAGTTCTGTTGCTTAAATCCGGCTTGATCTTGTCCTCTGTATGTCTGTTAACTGTGCTCAGATAATTTAACAATTTTAATATTGGGCACTATTGGAGTCCTAAGATAGCAGAATATCATATTTCCTCTTTCAATTCACATGGATCAACAAGACTGTTCATGATTTCCTAGGAAGTTCTATGAATTTTTTTTAATAAAATCTGTTATTCCTTTTTTTAATATTTATTTATTTTGAGAAAAAGAGAGAGAGGGAGCAAGCAGGGGAGGGTTGGGGTAGGGAGAGAAAGGGAGAGGGTGAGACAGAGAGATAGAGAAAGAAACCCAAGCAGGCTCCTCACCGTCAGCACAGAGTGAGATGCGCCACTTAAACTAATGACTTGAGCCAAAAGTTAGACACTCAACCAACTGAGCCACCCAAGTGCCCCTAAATTCTGTTATTCTTAGTTATTTTTGCTAATTTTGAGAATATGTAATTTATTGACTAAAGCCATAGGTACATATGTGGAGCCCAGTAATGAGAATTTTTGGTAATATGTTCATGAAAGTGAAAGTGAATGCACGTATAGTATTTAAAACTCCAGGCCCCCTGAACTGTGAGGTGTGTTCAGTGATATCATCTCTTAGCTGTTCTTTCATGCATATGCCATTGGAAACTCGTCACTTTAACAATCACAGATCTTAAGTCCTGTAATCAGCCAATGGCATTTCAAAAGAAGACAGATGAAAATAGGAAGTTAAAGTTATCTTTTATAAACTATGGGAAATTATCGTAGAGAGAAAAAAATATATCTTGAAATAAAGTATATAGTATAGAAAAGCACAGAGGTCCAAAACAAAGAAGATATTTTCTTTCCAAACAAAGATTGGTAAGATATGCAGGAAGCTAAAAGTTGCTATGAAAAACAGGAGCAATTATATATGTCTTCTTAAAATAATCAGATGCAAAGATACAGTGATAAAAATGCAAATCGTAAAATACTCTTAGCCAGCTAGAGGTCAAATCAATGTTTTTCCTCAAATCAAAACATCAGAATTTTTCCTCAGTGAAGTTTTAATTTTTAAAGGTTGAATATTTATGGGGAATCTAAAAGCTGAAATTATTACAAGTCCTTGGAAAAAGGTTAAGATTTAAGTATTAGGTAAACATGAAATGTTCATGAATGAACTTGAAGGTGTCCATGAACACCTTGAATTAAAATGCAAAGCATTCTGAAGGGAAATTTTTCATCAAATTTCCAACAGAGTCCAAAAATTCTTAATAATTATTTTCATAGAGCAGTATTTTTCTTTGTCTTTTCGTTTTTAAAAACCTATCCATGAACTAGACAGGCTCATAGGCTTTATACTTAATGTGTGTTAATGGCTTTATATAAAGTCATAGAATGTTAGATTCATAGAATTTCAGGCTCCGTCCTCATGAATCTCTTCTGGTTTTGCTGCCAAGTAAATGATAAGCCTGTGCTTAAGAATCACTGGTGTGAAAGTGTAAAAAGAAGCTTTGGAGCCAAGGAGATTTGAGTTCAAAGCTTCCTCTGCTACTTGGTCAGGTTTCATAAGCTTCTTGAATCTTACTGTTCTTCACTTGTAATAATGATAATTATATATCATAGGGTTGTGGTGGATTAAATGATGAAATAATATATATATATGTATATGTATATATGATATACATGACATATACATGTCATATACCATTTGGCATCTAGGTAGAACTCCCTGTTAGTCCAAGATATTTTATTCTGTGTTTTACCACCTATTAGAATATTCTTCTATATACTATATTATTGAATAGAATCTGTCTAGATATCATTTTCCTTCAGTTTTTTTGAAGGCTTGTATTCATACAAATCTAAACCCTATTTTGCCTGACAACACCTCCATTCTTTGTATTCTCATTATCTTTGCCATTCTTTTGATAATTATTCATCTGTTTTATACCAGAGTGTCTATAGTCATTCTGCTGCTAGCCTTTCCAAGTGAATTCTGAGAATTTCCTATTTTGTCTGAAAGTTTTGGTTAAGCACTTGCTGAATGCAGATATTCTGGGAATATGTTTGGCCCATCTTTGAGGTTCACTGCTTAGGACTCCGGTTGTCTTGGTGACACTTCTATTAGGACACAAATTCAGGAAACTGAAATGAAATGTTTGCTTCTGTAACTTCTGATACAATCAGTCCAGGGAATGCCTTTGCCCATTCATAACAATTTAAGCACAATTCTTTCTGTAAGTGAAATAAAATAGGGTGAGTTGCCAGAAACTAGGGTGAGATTTCTTAGGTACCTATTTGTAGGTAGCCTCTGTAGAGGAAAAATAGTTAGAAGAAAAAGAAAAAAAAATATGTAATACTGTATCTGTGCTATATATCCTGCTTTGTAAAATTAAGAGAAGAGAATCTCACAGGTGATGATAGAAGCTGTTTGAAAAATATTTCCAGAGACATAAAGAATATCTGTTTCCCTAATTTCCTTAGGGTTTGTTTGGGAGAAAACATTCTATGACTGGAATGTCTACTTCTCTTTACCTCAAGGCCTATCTAGCAGCTGAAGTAAGCCAGCATGTACAAATGAATGAGCCATGAAGATATCCCTTATATTTATCGTTTCTGTACTTATCTCTTCTACGCATCTGCATTAAGTGTCTAGTATCAGTCAAACATCATGATGGAAGCGTCTGGTACATAGAGGAGAAGAACCACATGACTCCTACTCTCTCACTGTCTAATAAGAGGAGACAGACATATGAACAAATAAGTTGTGGACAACAAATTGTGTGCAGAGATGTTCAGTGCTTCCTGAGGCTATAACGGAAAGCTTTCTAGGAGTCTTATCAGGTGAAGAGCTGGGCCAGAGTAGGACATTTCAAGCACAAAAAGCTATACTTACAGAATTGAAGAGAGATACCCGTACACACTGACACCTATAAGCCATCAGGTCCCACTGGAGAGTAGGGCTCTTGGTCCTTAGGAGTCATTTCCCCATTTTACAGAAGTGAGAATGGAGGTTCAAAATAGTTAAGGGCTTGTCGTAGAGGCTCCTATTTAATAAACTAAAACACTGACCTGGGCTGAAGGCTTCCTGCTCCTGATCTACCAAATGCTTCTGCTTGCTTTGGCTATATAAAGACAAGGAATCCATCCTTTCATCAAGAGCTGCTCCTGAGATTTGTATTTGAGTTTTCCTTCATTCATTTATGCTTTCACCTCTGTTAGACAGTAAACATTAAACAGGGAAGCTGAGGGGCGCCTGGGTGGCTCAGTTGGTTAAGCGTCTGACTTTGGCTCAGGTCATGATCTTGTGGTTTGTGAATTCGAGCCCTGTGTCGGGCTCTGTGCTGACAGTTCAGAGCCTGGAGCCTGCTTTGGATTCTGTGTCTCCCTCTCTCTGCTCCTCCCCACTCGTGCTCTGTTTCCCTCTCTCTCAAGAATGAACATCGAATTATTTTTAAAACAGGGAAACTGAAATCAGTGTAATATATTTGCTTCCTTAGTAAATCATATAAAATCATTTCAGGTTGACTGGTTCTAACTAGTCACCAATGAATATACCTATGTGCCTTTTCTATTCTTACCATGCTTTCCTTTTTCCTACTTGTACTTTCTTATTGTGAGGTTCCCATTGTTCTGATTTCTAGTGTGAAGCAATTCTCTACAAGATGCACTTTAAAGTTAAAGAACATCTTCCTGTTATGCCCTCCTCAGTGACAGACTTACTTTGCAAGTCAAGGGATGGGAGGTTTAAATAAAATTTAAAATAAACTCGTTAAAATGGATGGTTTATTGAAAAACAACTATACATAAGTTTATGGAAGTGTATTTTCGAGTTCAGCAAATATTCATGTATTCACAAGCCTTCTGTGCTTCAAGTCTGTTCTAGGTCTTCATCTAGAGGATTAGAAGATGAATAAAACATTGTGCTCACCTCTATAGGGTTCTCAGATTAGTAGGGGAGGCAAACATTTAAGGTAATGATTCGAACACCGAATACAGAATGCAATCATGGAAGCACATTTAAAATACAGAGATGGAACTGAAGAAAGAGCAACTCTGTCTAGAGACTAAGGATAAGTTTCCTGGAGAAACAAACCTCAAAATTGTATTTTAAAAGCTGCAGGGAGTTTTCTAGGAGGAACAAGATAGTGGGAATGGGATATTCAAAGTAGAAAGAATATTCTCTGCAAAGACGTTGATGGGTGAAAGCTTTAGACACCCACCTGATTGCTTAGATGTCCCTCTGGGCTGTGGGAAGGCTACAGAGGGGTGAGAGCTAGGAAGATAATTGAACAGACTCACATAATAGAAAAAAATGAATACTTTTTCATTTTAAAGAATATAGTGATGGTATAAAGGGAGGGGAAAGGAGTGCAAATTTAGGAAGGAAGACTAGTGAGGAAATTGTTACAGAATCCAAAAATAGGTGATAAAATATTAAAACAGAAACACACAAACTTAGTGCCATAGAGAATAGAGGAGAAAATTATTTAGGAGGGGGAATCTTACTAGAAACTAGTGGCTCATTGGATTTGAGTAGTGAGGAAGACAGGCCAAAATTACTTGTAGGTTTTGTGCCTTGGAGGAAGAATAAGAAGTGGTACCACCTACCAAGACAGGGAATGTACTATTGTACAAAAATACAATATAATATAATAAATATAATAAATATATGATATGATATGATACAATACAATATAATGTAATATTCAAATCCAGGTAGTCATAACATTTATAGAGAAAACTAAAGCAGAGAAGCAAATAAAGGGAGGTCTTACACTGACAATGCTATTTTAGATAAGATATCACCTCTGAGAAGGTGATATTTAATTGGAGAAATGAATGAAGCAGACACCTGCACGAAGATCTAGAAGAACATTTTAAGCAGAGTGAACATTGACTACAAACACTGAAATAGAAATGGTTTTGGCATGGAATGGAGAGAGTCAAAGTGGGGAAGTGGGATCAGAAATGAGTTTCAGAGATATAGGAAGTGACCTTGCAGTAGAGAAGAGTTTGGATTTTCGCCATTTGAAATGGAAATCCTGAAGAGTTTGACCATCAGAGTGACAAGCTCTGATTTGTATTTTTAAAAGGTCATCCTGGCTGCTGGGCATAGAGAATTAAATGCAAGAGGCAAGAGTAGATACAGAGAGACTAGTGAAAAAGGTACATCAGCACTGTAGGAGGGATATCATGGTGTCTTGGACTAGGGGAATGGTGAGAAATTGAGAAGTGTGTATTTTGATATATGGATATACGGATGGATTCAATTCAATGTGTGGAAAAAGAAGATCAAGGAGGAATACTAGATTTTTGGCCTGAGCTGTTAAGGTGTGGGAAGAGCAAAGTTGTGGGGGAATATGGAGGAGGGAAAATTGAGTTCGTTTTTGGATATGTTTAGCTTGTGATGCCTTTTGGACACTCGGTTGGGTGGGTGGTTGCATATCTTCCTGTGGAGTTAGGAAAGAGTTCCAACTGGAGATAACATGGGAATCTTCAGCATACCTGCCATTGAGATCACCTAGATTAGAGGAGGACAGAGGATGAAAATGGGCAGAAAAGCATGAGCCTGGAGGCATACTACATAATCAGGATCAGGAGGACACTAGCAAGGGGAGTGTGAAGAAACAGGGAGAGATTTAGGGAATCTTAGCCATGAATTTCAGTGATAAACATTTTAGCAGGAAGAGGGTATGGACCAACAATGTCAATTGCTATTGACATGTCAGAGAAGTTAAACACTATTAATGCAGAGTTTTAAAAACTAACATGATTCTTCCATTTTTTATTAAAGATTTTGTTTTTAATTTTTAGAGAGAGAAAGTGCGACCAGGGGACAAGGGCAGAAGGAGAAGGAGAGAGAATACTAGGCAGGCTCCATGCTTAGCGCAGAGTCTGATGTAGAGCTCAATCCCATGACTCTGGGATCATGACCTGAAACAAAATCAAGAGAGAGGCTCAACTTACTGAGCCACCCAGGTGCCCCATCAGGGTTCCATCTTTGTACTAGCTCAAAAATTGTGAGTTAAGACTAGCTTATATGAAATTATTGTACAAAAGGAAGAATATCATTACAGGTGCAAATAGCTGTCATGGGAGCATAAGAGGTATGTCTAAATGGGAGAAGGGAGAGGGAAGAATGAGCAGCTGACTTAAGAGCCAGACGTGCCTTTGGCCAAGTAGGATTGCTTATATCCCACAAACTGTTTAATATAAATACTTTATTCTGAGACGGAAGCAAAAAGGATTGTGTGCTACAGATGAGATCATAACCAAATTTAATTTCAGTTTTCTCTAGCTCCATTGGTCCATGTTTATAGACATAATTAATATATATAGCATTAATTTAATTATTTTTCTTGCTTGTTGCCCATGTGTATAATGGAAAAAACTTGGTCTGCTCCTCTGCCCTGTGTTATTTCCACGAGTTCCCAGGGCCTGTGTTCATCGAATGTTCTGTTCTTAACAGAAATGTTTCTCTCCCCTGCTTAGTGTCATGCTTTATTCTTAGAGGCTGTACGCATCACTCTCCTTCAGTTTGGGATTTCAAACAGATTTCAAAATCAGAAGAAAGAGAGTCTTTATCCTATCCCTTCCATTTTTGGCCTCCCCAATAATTATTAACCAAGAGCACAGTGTTCACCCTTTCTTTGTTAAGCCGAAGAAGGATACTCACGTGGAATACATAAATCCGCTCCTCTCCAGTCTGTCCCATTAGGTTGACAAATATGTCCAGACATGTCTGAACCACAGCAGAGGACACAGCCTATGATTAAGTTGGACCTTTTGACACATAGATTATGGGATTTACCAGAGATTGAAAGCACACAATAATGAAACAGATTTTAAAAAATGAAGAGTATTTTAGAGCCTCAGGCAAGGAAAGGAGATAATCCAACTCCTTTATTTCTTCCACTCGAAGAAATTGATATCAAATAAATTTAACCGATACATCTAAGGACACAAAGCTCAATTTTGTAGAACTCAGACATGTACCCAAGTCTCCAAATCTCGGACTATTTTTCTTTCCAATAAAGTAAGACATGCAAACACACACACACACACACACACACACACACACACACACACACACACACACACAGTAATGCCATGGTAACTGAATATTGAATACGGTTTAAGTCCATTGAGTAGTTAGATTAATTTTACTATACTCTTGGAAACAAGAGGACTATTTGAGATGGGAAGCAAACATGGCAATGTGTGGATGTGTCATATTATGGATGCAGACAGAAAAGTAGGACGCTTGGTTAATTTCTCTTTGTGTTACAAATTGCAAATTGTATTCACTTGTAATGTGGTAGTTTTGACCACATATGCTTAGAGGATGGGGAACTCAGTAAATGTTAACCAGAAATGTAACATCTTAATATTCGATTTCTGAATGTTCATGAATCTTGTGGAGAAAATCATAGTATAACAAAAAAGCTCATAGTGATGTGTATTTACTGAAACAACTGGTCAACTGAAATGAAAATCTCTAATTGAACTAATTATTTGATTAATGAACCAACTTACTCAGTTAAACCTATGGTTTGTGTAAAGTATGTTAGTTTTCAGAATTGGTGTTAATGGATGAGAATTAGATTTTCTAGGTAGATGGTTACATAAATACAGTCTCTATCAATCCAGTCTGGGTTTCACATTCCCACCACAGACTTTACCTTTTAAAATCTTCTGTTTAATTCAATCCCCTTATTAAAAGCCTTTTCCTTTATTTTCCAAAGAATGAATTTCAAGCTTCTTTATGTGGCAGTCAGGGTCCTCTCCATCTACCTCAATTTTGTTTCTCTAGTGCTGTCTCTTATTCTCTTTTCTAGCCATAATCTTTTCCCCTTCTTTTTAATATTCTATCATATACCTTTTAGTGGACAACTGTCCCCAAATTATTTTGCCCATAAATATGACAGACTTAATCACCTCTAGGCCTTTATGTTTATCTCCCTTATTGAAATGCCCTTGTCATCTTTCTTTACTCATTGAAATCCTATGACTTCTTCAAAGACACAGATCAAATGTCAACTTACCTGAGAATCCAGCAACTACGTATTGACTCCAATAGAGCTCATGGTCTCTGTATTCATAGGAGCTTCCAGGGTACTCAATTGTCCCTTTTCCTATCCAGAATGCCATAGTTCATTCATTCCCCAAAACAGCCAATTCAAATCTCACTACTTTTTTCAACCCTTAAATGCTACTACTGTACTGCTCACTCAACTAACTCAATGAAACCAGTTGCTGGGTGTGAACTCTACCAGATTATATCCTTCAACCTCCAAATATATCCATGTCCTCACTTCTCTCTCTCCCAAAAAGCAGTGTCACCTTCCAAATCTTACACCTGTGTTCTCAGTTGCTTTCCTTTCCTCACCTGGGATTTTGCCATATTTCTCTCTCATACCTTTGATATCCTCTTTTCCACTGTCTCCTTCCTGTCATCTTACACTTTGATTGTTTTGCTCTTGTTCATTTTAAACAACAGTGTTTTTCAATATTTCTGCCTCTCTTTCAAACAATTGCCACATGGCTCATTGTTTGTTTTTTATTTGATGAGCAAATGTATGAAAATGTTTGTTGATACACATGAATTTACTTTTGTTCATTCTTCAATTCCATGCATTCAAGTTTTAATTTCCATTGCACTACTGAGATGGTTCTGAAGTCCAAATAAATGTTCTTCATCTCCATTCTCAGTTTCTTCACTGTTCTCCAGTACCACTGAGTACTTGTTCTTTCGTGAAATATGACGTTTGGATTTAAGGGTGTGGGTCTTCCAGTAATATCTCCTATTTTTTTTTTTTTTTTACTTTTTTTCTTTGTCTGTTAGGAGCTCAAGTTCTATTTGGACAGATCATACCCTTCATGAAATCACGTCAGTGGCTTTCCATTACATGCATAACAAACTTCATGGCCTGTCCTAGTCTTCATACAATATAACTTTAATATAACTTTTTTAGCAGAGACACCAGAAGGCCTCCAAAATATCACATACATTCATACCTTCAGGCCTTGGATTATGCTGTTGCTTTCTGTCTAGAATGCTGTTCACACTTTTCAACTTGAGAAAGTCATGCATATCTTGGAAATCATCTCCCAAATGTCATTCCTACTGTGTCACTTGCTTCCTCTGATTATTACATGGAAAATTAGTAACTGCCTCTGTGTTGCCTTTAGGACTATTTATGTGCATTAGAGTTTTGCAGTAATAGTACATCATATATTGAAAGTATTTTGAAAACTTTTTTTCTGTTTTCCACTACACTATTTCCTCAATTAGGTTAGGGTCTACATTAATCTTTGCGCTCACTGTGCTTAGCACAGTGTAAGTGATCACTAAGTATTGATTTATCTGATGATAGTCTTTCCTTCATCAAAGCTGTTGGTGAGGGAAATTCTATAATATTCCTTCATATGACATTCATATAGAAGCAATTAATGAAAGAAATTGAATTAAAAATAGTTTCTCTGCAATTTAAATGGTGATTTGCAGTAATTAGGGGGAATTATTTATTATCATAATTATTACAACAAAATTAAATATTTTAAATCAATATTTTAAAGTACAATATTTCTCAGTGTTTATTTTGCATGTTAGATCATTTCCAATTCAATTAGTACTAACTGTAGCTCTTGTTTTTTCATCTTTAATAATTTTTAATCCTTGACTTTTCTCTGATTTCTCATTCTGTGTTAGTGGGTAGACCATGATTCTGAAAAAGTGCCATCTTAAAATGAGTCTATACTCTGAATGCACACTCTACAAAATAGAATGTGAACATTTTGTAAATTCTTCATCTCCCTAAAACATTGATCACTTATTTAATAGCTTGTTTCTTTTCTCAGTCTATTTTACTTTATTTATGTTATTGAACTCCATCCTGTTAACGAATGTAATTGAATGGTTAAGAAAGCCTCATATGGGCGCTGGAGGGAGGCCGAGATGACTGATGAGATCACCAAGGCTCACTTCACCTGGCCTGATGGTGACACGATCTTCTGGAAAGATCATTGACAAGGAAATCCCAGGCAAAATCATTTTTGAAGGTGACCAGTGTCTTGCTTTCCATGACATTTCCCCTCAAGCACCAACACATTTTCTGGTGATACCCAAGAAACATATATCCCAGATTTCTGTAGCAGAAGATGATGATGAAAGTCTTCTTGGACATTTAATGATTGTTGGCAAAAAATGTGCTGCTGATCTGGGCCTAAAGAAGGGTTATCGAATGGTGATGAATGAAGGTTCAGAAGGGGGACAGTCTGTCTATCATGTTCATCTCCATGTTCTTGGAGGTCGGCAGATGAATTGGCCTCCTGGTTAAGCATGTTTTAGGGATAATTTTCCCTTCTCTAGGCAATGGTCAATATTTGCAAGTTCCAATATTTTAAATAGTATATTTGTTTTTACCTGTGTATGGAGAGATTGAGGGAATAATTTTAAAAGCCCATACATAATAAAAGATAAGGTTGCATGGTTAAGAAAGAAAGAAAGAAAGGAAGGAAAGAAAGAAAACCTCACATGGAGCGAATTCCATCTTATTTTACACTAACCCATGAAAGAACTTCCCCTTCCACAAGGGATAGTCCGGAATTCTCATTCACTGAAGGCCTTGAGACCAGAAATAAAAGTTCATATTATCTGTGGCCATTGAACTATTGGGGGGTGGGGGGAGGGGGTGTTTGGAGCCCATCTTCACCAACCAGATCATACTGTTCAGTTGGCAGGGACTGTCTTATGTGACTGAATAAGGAACTTCTGTGCCAGATCTTACCACAGTGCCTGTATATCACAGATGTTTGTAAATGAAGGAATGATGGCCATGGTGTTTATTTTCCACACTTAAACTCATATTTCCTGTGTAGTTTTAGGATTCTTTTCTCTTTTCTCTCTTCTCTCTCTCTCTCTCTCTTTTTTTTTTTTTTGTTTATTTATTTATTTTGAGAGAGAAAGAGAGCATAAGCAGGGAGGGGAAGAAAGACAGGTCGGGGAGAGAGCCAAGCAGGCTCTGCACTGTCAGCATGGATCCCAACACGGGGCTTGAACTCACAAACTATGAGATCGTGACCTGAGCCGAAGTCAAGAGTGGGATGCTTAACCTACTGAGCCACCCAGGTGTCCCATGTAGGCTTACGATTCTAAGAGTGTTTGCAAATTCCATGTTTATGATTGATACATTTAAGGTATTAAGGTTTAGATGAATTACTTTTTAATTCCTGGAATTTGCTTTTTTCCTTTTAAAAATATACAGACATCATGCCATTGTCTATAAGCAAATATAAATAAAACATCCAGCTGATTACACTTGTTAACTTTTAATCCAAAAAGTTAGGCTCATGTAGTCACAGCCCACATTCTACTTTTGTAGTCAGTCAGGAACTTACCCATTTACCAGATGTTCAGAAATAAATAACTACTGAATGTGTGAACTCCAGGACAGGCTTTTCATATTTATAGATTATGATTTTGGATGTACATACCTGAGCTCATACTTTTTTTTTCAAACAACTTTATAATAGTATTAACATTTAAAATGTTAAAAAAAAAACCCTCATAATTCTAGAATCTAGTACTTTTGGCATCAGTGTTCTATGTTCCATTCCAGATAACTTTTATAACACAAAGTTGGAATCTTAGCAGATATACAATTTTGTGTATTCACATATTGCCAAACAGAATTGTTTATGTTGCTAAAATATTTAAAATTTTTATTTTAATTGCAATTATTATAGTCTAGAGATTTGTTATTCTAACATTTACACAATACTCTCATTATTGTTTACTTACAAAATACTCATGTTTATTGTAGAGATATAAATCAACAAGCAGCCTGAAGTAAAAAAGGAAAAGTACTTACAATTCCATTTCCCAGAGACAATAACTGTTCCTACATTAGAATATATCTTGAAAATTTTAAATATCTAGCTGTCTTCCTTTCTATCTATACAAACATGTGCGTGTAAATCTGTTATGTGTATTTTTTAAATATGGCCATATAATACAAAATAACAATATAAAAATTATAATCAGAAATTTTATAATAGTACATTTTGACCAATCTTCACATCTGTAAGTCAGAGTTATCTACATAATATTTCCTCTTTGGAATATATAATAGTTTTAAGTAGTCCTCTGTTATTGCACTTTTATAATATATTTAATTCATTGCATAATATGGTGACCATCTATATCATTATGCAGTTGTCTTTGTAATTACTCAGAATAAACTTTTAAAATGATGTTAAACGTATGCTTATTTTTAATGCTTTGATATTTATTGACAGGAAACATCAAGAAAGGTTTATACAGAGTTCTATTCTAACATCAATGATGTAACACAAGTTAGCCTTTTTGACCATTTTTTAAAATAAAACACCATTTCAGGTGTTTAATTTAGTGATTCAACACTTACATACAACAGCCAGTGCTCATCACAAGTGCCCTCCTTAATACCCATCACCTATTTAACCCATCCCCCACCCAACTCCCCTCTGGTAACCATCAGTTTGTTCCCTGTACTTAAAGAATCTGTTTCTTGGTTTGCCTCTTTCTTTTTTCCCCTATGTTCATCTGTTTTGTTTCTTAAATTCCATACATGAGTGAAATCATATAGCATTTGTCTTTATATGACTTATTTGGCTTAACATAGTGCCCTCTAGATTCATCCATGTCATTGAAAATGGCAAGATTACATTCTTTACTATGACTGAGTAATATTGTATATTATAGATATAGATATTGATATAGATGATATAGATATAGATATATGCATGCCACATCTTCTTTATCCATTCATCAGTTGATGGACATTTGGTCTCTTCCTATAATTTGGCTATTGTAGATAATGCTGCTATAAACATTGGGATGCATGTGCCCCTTCTAATTAATATTTTTGTATCCTTTGGGTAAATACCTAGTAGTGCATTTGCTGGGTCATAGGGTAGTTCTATTTTAACTTTTTGAGGAACCTCCATACTGTTTTCCAGGGTGACTGCTCCAGTTTGCATTCCCACCAACAGTGCAAGAGAGTTCCCCTTTCTCCACATGCTCACCAACACCTCTTGTTTCTTGTGTTGTTGATTTTAGCATTTTGACAGGTATGAGATGATATCTCAATAGAAAAATTCTTTAGCTTGAGTTGCTGAATTTGCTTAAACATGTTATAAAATACATCAAATAAAACTTACTTTTGGGTATAAACAATGAGATAATGGTTACATTGAAAATGTTTCTTTCATATCACATTGACATAGTTATAAACTTGCCTTAGCCTGACGGTCAGTGATATATTCTGTTTGTCACTTGATCATAAATTTCAAAATAAAAATAGAGACAGTGTGATAATGATGCACAGGCAGCAGCATCCCCATTACCAGTATCTCATAGACAGAGTTCTTTCAGATTACAGCGTTTAAAAATGTTTATGTAGATTTCACTTAAGTTCAGAAATCTGTGAAACATTAAGAAAATCAACTTGAGGTTTTTTTTTGTTTTTTTCTGTTTTTGTGTTTGTTTTATTCTAGGAGATACTCTGCCACTCTGTAACTGGAAACACTGAAATAGCTCAGTGGTTAAACTTGTCATTAGCTAATAGTTCAGTTGCGTGGACTGAGAGCTATGAAAACATTTATTAAGTATGCTACTTCCCATTTGCTTTTCCTTGACTTCAGTATCTAGTCACAAAAACTTTTTTGTGCTTTTAAGAAAGCTCTAAAATATTTGTAAAATTAGTTCAATAAGAGTATTTCAAGGTCAGATGGATCTAATTTCCTTTTTATCCCTGCAAAAATAGAGCCAAATAAAATTAAATCAGGCTCCGTGGATTCCAGTATGGTAGTTTCTGACCTGACATTTAGTGGTGTCAAAAGGGAGAAGAGCCTGTTTGGTGATATTATTCATCACCTTGTCAGCTGGATCCAAAGTAAGGGATTTGGCTTCTAGTTCAGATAATGTCATTGGAACAGTTCTCTCGGTCCCACAGGCTTGTTACCCATATACTCTGGTGAGAGAAAAATACCACACATTTCAAGACCTTTCATTTGCTACTCCTAACTAGCATATACATTTAAGATTTTTTCAATGCTAGTTCATTTTCAGTACGATGCAGATTGTATCTTTTTTATTCTCCAAATAGTCCTTATTTTGCATATAAGTACTAAATGCTATGAATGGATAAAATGGAATATCCAGTTAGACTTCAGCTGTAATAATTGTATGTGTCATAGTATCTCTCAGCATGCATTAACATCCAAGAGATACTATACAAGATAACTCATATAAAGTACATGCCATATTTATTCAATGGAGAATATCATCTGGAAGGAAGAGGAGAAAGGGAAGGATGTAACAGAGGAGATGAGAAGGAGACAAAGGAGAGAAAAAATGTGAATGTTTAGTGAATAAAAGAAGGTCCTCACATAGGTAGCTGTTATCAGAGAATTAACTACAGCAGCATTTTTCCATGTGTGATGCAAAGACAACCTGGAATAAGTAACATTGTGTGCTTGCTAAAAGTTGAACTTCCCCTATGTTACTCCATACCTGCTAAGTCAGATTCCCTTGAGATGAGGCTCAAGGATCTGTATTTTTTATGAGCACCAGAAATGATCTTGTACCAATGATGTTTAAAATCTATTGAATTAAACTGTAAAGTTAATTGAAAATTCTGACCTGTGGCCTGATTGAAAAAATTGTACTGGCTTAGAAAACCTATTAATATATTATGGCTTGTAATTAAGTATTAAGAAGAGTATAGAACACAGAACACTCTAAGAAAATAAACTTTTTATGGGGAACACACTGGAAAGCAGAAGTTCCTAAGGATTTATTCACCCTGTTCTGTTCTCTACTTTTGGAAAGTACATCCTTAAAACGCCAACAACATAATTTTAGGATATGATGAATTTTTACTTACAGAGTGATTTTATTTCAAGAGAATCTACATGATGAGTGTAATTAATGTTTAAGTAACACAATAATTAAGCTGTATACGTATAGCCTCTCTCTGAATTACTGAAACATAAAAATTATTTTAAGAATTTGAATACCAACACTGTTTGCATGCCAACATATTTGCTATAAATCTTTTGATGTTAAAACATATTTTGTTCAGGCAAATATTGTAAATACAATCCGAATAATAGATGATGGTGCTTGATCATTGTTAATAGTGATTTTCCTTAAATTAAAAAATACTTTTGGGGTCATATTTTAATTATGACTTCTGAGAGTATAATCCTATTTCTCTATTTATATAATTTAAATAAATTTTCTTACTTAAGGAAAGAAATTAACATAAAAAAGCAAGAGATGAATTCCCAGTCTCAAAGGTCAAATGCTAATTTTGGATATTCTTCATTTAAAAAAAAATATTACCAATATCAGTGTTGAAAATATTGATTATTAATGAAAAAACACATTTCCTATGGACCTCTTTTTGACAAGTACATTTTAATCTGTGTTAAAAACATATTAATCTCTGCCTCTTTTTCCCTCTAATGTTTGAAGTTGAATTGCAACACGAGGATATTATGCAAATCAAGACAATTCTTTTCAAAGCTTTGAAAATTTAATGTCAAAAAATACATATTTTAGCATATATTATTTAGTGAAAAGTTCATTTTTATTTTTTCTGCAAAAGTGCTCTAAGCCTTGGAGTAAGAGAATTTCGTGGGTCCCTGGTTATACCATATGTTTTAGAAGTTTTAGCTTCCTCATGGGTATCCAAGGATGTTAATATTTGACTGTTTTCTAGCATTGAATCAATTTCATTTTCATTCTGTTATTATAGTTATTATCTTATGTAGGAGCATAAATTGAAAATCATTCCAAAGATCAATGATCGACAACCATCTTACTTAAGCTGTGTTGGGAAACTGATTCCTGTGAGGAGTAAGACTGAAGTCTGGAAAAATCAGTTGATTTTCTCAGACACTTTGATTCAGAGAAAATCAAATTATTTTTCTAGACTTCAGCTTTCTCCTTTGAGAAGAAGTGATCCAATTGGGGTAGAAGATTTTGAATGTTTTTGCAGGTGGCACAACATACACAAGGTGATAAGACAAAAATGTGTGGTGATGAGATAGACAATGATTAGATCACAATGAAATTAGGTGAATGGATATTAAGAAAGGATAATTAAGTAAATATTATGAAAAAGTCTAAATATGAAACATGCTTAGGACAGAAATAAAATAGGTAGGGTGATAACAATAAAAAACAAAGGAATTATGAAAGTATCTTTAAAAGTATAAGGAAATAATGTCTCAGTCAGTTGTGACCAACTCTTGATTTCGGCTCAGGTCATGATCCCAGGGTCATGGGACCAAGCTCCATGTTGGGCTCCAACGCCCATGTTGGGCTCTGTGCTGAGCGTGAAACCTACTTAAGATTCTCTCTTTCTCTCTCTCTCTCTCTCTCTCTCTCCCTCTGCCCCTCTTCCCCACTTGTGCTCGCTCTCTCTCAAAAAAAAAAAAAATAAATAAAAAGTGTAAGGAAATAGACACTGGTAAAAGGATCAGGTAACAAAGAAAGATTAGTAGTACTTTCCACTAAACTTGTATGTGAGTAGTTAGAAAGCACATTAATAAAATGATATTTTAAAATGTGCTTTTTTAGCACATCTGCTTTAGGAATTTTAAGTATGTTTTGAAAATTGTTTAACAAAAATAACAATGTGACTTCATTTTGTAGTTTTTTACCCTTTTCTTTTTATGAGGACTATTTTAAATATAAAGATATCTTCCAAATTGATAAAAAACAAATATCTCCATTTAACCTCACATGGCCAATAGATATATAATGCATGAATATACTACTCTACCTTAATATCAACTTGACAGTTATATCTACTTCCGTTCTTTTGAACTGTGCTCTTTTATTTATATAATAGCAATTTGGGACAATTTTAATTCTAGCCTCTTGCATTTTCTGTGTATTGGAAACCTGTTGAGTTTTTTACATCTGTATGTGAACAGACAAATTACCTAAGTTCATATATGGCATAAATCTATATGAAATGGACCTGACTAGGGTTTGTATTCCTGTTTATCATTATCATTGTTGTTATCATTAGTGTTAGCGTTGGACTTTTCAGCATGCCACATCAGTTCATTTTTTTAAACAGTTGCTTATGGAGCATCAGAATGGACAAGGCACTTTCCTGTATGCTGTGGCATAAATGTGATATAATGTAGATATAGAGAGAGATAGAGGATGGTAGATAAATAGACACATAAAAAACTGATATAGGGGCGCCTGGGTGGCTCAGTCGGTTAAGCGTCCAACTTCGGCTCAGGTCATGATCTCGCAGTCCATGGGTTCCCACGTCGGACTCTGTGTTGACAGCTCAAAGCCTGGAGCCTGTTTCAGATTCTGTGGCTCCCTCTTTCTCTGACCCTCCCCGGTTCATGCTCTCTCTCTCTGTCTCAAAAATAAAATAAATGTTAAAAAAAATTTTAAAAATAAACTGATATAATATTAATTATATAAATGTTATTTGAGTCATTGAGTCAGTGAATATGAATTTAGTTAGGAAGAGATAATATTTAGTTGTAGTAGATAAAGATTATAATGGGGAAGTTAGAATTGTTTCGCTAGTGCTTTTATGGATTGTAAGATTTGAACATGTGCCAAGAGGTGCAGAGGGAAAGGCATGAATGAGAGTATGAGTTTACAATGTGTAAAGTATTTTGGGGGGACACTGAATAAATTAGTAGACTAACCTAGATATTGCAGAAACCTTATATGAGTAGTGGTGTATACTACCATATAATTGGTTTGGACCCAATTATTAAGATTCTTAAATACCAGACAAGTAGACTTTGAAATTTTTCCTGTGGGTAGCAGAAAGCTTATAGATAATAGAAACATTTACATTATTAAATATACTTGAGAGTAGCATCTGCCTTAATTCTTATTTCTGATTTAACTGTTAAAAAAGAACATGTACTTTGTAAACATGTGTTTCAGCCAGTTTAAATACTTTTGTATATTAGATTATTTTATTAATTTCCAATGGGAGTAGAAGAATTTCAAGTACTTTGATAGTACTTTATAGATAATAGTAGCACTGTCATAGTTCTTTTTCCTTTGTGTCTTGCCTAATGTGACCAGTTCCTTTGGGAATGATTATACACATCAGTGTGGCCTGTATAATACATTAAGGCTTATCCTCATTGCAGTCATTTATTAGGTGCTTAATTGTGAATGTTGCTCCCACCAGGCGACGTACAAAGATTGCTACATAGGGGTTCTTTAAGAATTGAGTCCAAGGAATCTAATTGCTCTTAGCATCCTCAATATAGAACACCACTTTTGTATTCACTGGGCTAAATTGTGCTTGGTGTAGTGTCAGCTAAATATACTAAATAGTCACAGTTATACATAGGCTTCCAAACATAACAGATACTCAACCTGATAATACCATGTAATAGCAGGGATGTAAACTCACATTAACTTAGAGCATGCAGGAACCAGACAGTGAAAAGAATTTGACTTGCCATGAATAATGGAATGTTTTATTGTTTTTCACAACTGTTATCCTGGCCTTCAGGCCCTTTGGCTCAGATGCTTTGAGTGTTCAATACAGAGTTTGAGTTAGAACTTAAATTTCAGTTCTTAATCTTTTCCCCTGTTTATGGTGTTCACATACTAAATACTGAATCTGGACACATGGGCCTTATTTAGTTATAAATCTTTATATCAGGTGATTATAGCATTGGTCTAATTAGCCAGTAGGCTAAATTTGTCAAAGTAAACTGAACTTGCCTAAAATTTATGAAAGAAGTAAAAGAGAATTCTGTGTAATTTTATTGATATAGGAGATCCTTCTTATCAACTTCCCAAAGAGAATATTTAGTTTCTTAGTATTTTATTAATCCAGAAATACTCTTAGTACTGAACATTTATCTTTCAAGATACCTACATATGACTAATTTGATTATCAAGAATATGTATATATGTGTGTATATAGTCCCTGTTTGAGATAGTAGGTCCATGAAAACTCTTGAATTGTGAAATTCAGCCAAAGAGGAAAACACTCATGGGCCTTAAACACATTTTGTGTATATAATTGCAAAAAATAGACATAGGTTAAACATATACAACCAAGAATCTTCCACAAAATCTCAATATTTGCATTGCTTTACATATTTCCTAAAATGATGTAATAATTTGGTTGATATATGTTATGCTATATTCTGACTTTCAAAAAATATAATGCACAATATTTGTCATACTCAAATTGATATATTCATTCACCACACTCTTAAAATCATTTTATATACTGTGTTATAGAACAGAATTAAGCTTTTCAGCTGTAAAATGTTATCCTCCTCAGAATAAAGAACTTCTAAAATCTTTTGTAGTTTCTCTGAAATAATAATGGCCCACCATGTCATAATTTTAGGCTATAAAAGTGCTTTGGAACAAAATATTTTAAAAATAGGATATGGTAACAGGAGAAAATTACCTTTTGACATTATAGTTTATCTAATACAATTAAGTCTTTAAAATAGGATCCATTCATGTTTTTCAGCTTCCTTTTCTATTTATTGGAGCATGTCTGCTTTGGTTTTAATCTGGTTGTGATAAAACTGTATATTCTGAAAGAAAATATTTGATAGTATAGGCAGATATAGGGAGGAAGCCTTCCAGCATCTTTTCTTCTGTTTTTAGCTCTGAAAGGTCTCAAAGAAATCAAACAAGGATCCATCCTTGGACAAAGTGAATAAAATCAGAGATCAAATAAAATTACAGACAGTGAACAAAAGCTTCCACTTGAAAGTACACAACATTAGTTGGTATTCTATAAGGGGAAAATAATGTTATTTCATTGATTTTAAATTTGAAAACTAAATTAAATTGACTTTGAATAACTAATTTAGGTACTCTTCAATATCCAAGATGTGTTAAATCTGAAATAAACCTAGAAATATTTAGTTTAGAACAAATAGCCAGTGATTATTGAAATAAAAGTTACGATTATTTATTATCATGAAAACTATTAAGAATCTGTATTGTTATGACACTGTTAAAGGAAGAGTTATTAGAAAACATAACAGTATTAATATCTAATTATATAAAATTGATTTGTAATTAGCTCTACAGGAGTGCAAAAATAATACCTGCTGTATTAATGACAACCAGATTAAAGAGGAAAGCTTTTTTCTCCTTGCTCTAATTAGTTTGGTTTGCGCATTCTTATTTATGAAATAAATGTATTATTTATTTTCCTCTAAATGTTTATGGCTCTCAAGCTACCTTTTCTACTTCATGAAAGGTTTAGTTGTATTGTCCTTACTTTGCCTTAAAATTATTAATGTAATCACACAAAGGGTATGGCGAATGAGAGAAAGAAAGGGGGAAAAAAAAAAAAAACAGACCCAACCCTAAACCAGTGTGTGAATTATTTGTAAATGTTGTTTGGTGCTCCCTTTCTTTATTCCCTTTAATTGTGTACCTCAGTCCCCTTCCAGTGTTTTGAGCCTTCAGGGTGACTGGCTGTATTAGCACCCTCACCTCCACTGCACCCAGCCTTCTCTCCTCAGCCCAGATCTGGGCTTTCACTTCTCATGACTCCAGTACCTCACCTAAACTCAGCTCTGTTGAATACCATTCCATATGTCTTTCTAAATTTCCTGTTGGCAGCTCACTATTCTGTTGTGAAACTGCTAAATGCCATCCTCTCAAATATTATTTGGGAAGTATGTAGAGGAAATTTCCTAACCCAAAGAGACTTGTTAAGATAAGCCTTGGCTTTAATCTTCTCAACACCCAAGATCTTCTAAAATACGTATTTGGATTCCATATCTTCCTTCCCTGCTAGACTAAAATTTCTGAGTGTAGAACATCTGTTTTATGCACCTTTGTGTTCCTTCGAGGCTGATCCAGTAACATTGCCATGTGCTTGGCCACTGTTGGTATTTTATAAATATTTGTTGAATAAAAGAGTGGAAGAAAAACTCAGTAGCTAGTATTAGTATCTCAGTATTTCAGTAACTTGATACAAAGTTTATTCAGTTATTACTGAATTATTATTATTATTATTATTATTGTTATTATTCAGTTATTAATAAACACAGTTTATTCAGCTGTGAGGTATTTAATGGTCAAAAGGTACTTTTTCCATTTGTCCTTCTATGTGTGACATATGTGATTTATATTTCACATTCCTTCCTTATAAGGCATTAGTTTTATTATCCTAGCTGGCTCCCCCATCCTCCCCACAGCTGAATACTCTTTTCCAGCTGGTACTCCTGTACAGTATAAAAAGTATGTTGTAGAACTGCTTCTAGAATGCTTGAAGAGTACTTGTAAGTTAAAGCATTACAAACATTGTGTTTCAATAATACATAGTGACATACATGCCCAGCAACATCCAAAATACTTCTGTAAAATGGGCCTTCTAATAATCCTTAAGATAGTTATAAGTTTTAGTAAAAATGTTTGTATGGTAACTGGGATAGTGCCAGCTTCCATGGTAGGCCCTATATGCTTCATATTTCATGCTGATTTTCAAGAGAAATGCATTTGTGAGTAGCAGAGAGGCAATTAAAAAGAATGATTATGATACATGTAGGAAAGTTATATGGGAGAACTTTGAGAAAAAAATAATGTGGTTTCACAATTTTTGTTGCCATGTGCCTGTTCATTACTGTAAAATAACTGTTGTGCTGGTAGTTTAAATGTTTAGTGTCATGATATGTCTCTTTGGCTGGAGTTAAGGAGGTTAGAAAAGAAAATGCGTCATGGAACTATTCTCTCCCTCTCTCTTTTTCTTTTCTAAAGCAGCCAAACTGAGGGAATAGAATAGCTTTTTGCAGTTGGGACCAATTCCTTCTCCTTTGCTATGTTACGTGAGAGAGAAGCTCACAGACCAGAGACTTCAGAGGAGAAAAAATGCAGAGTAAACGCATGGCCCTCAGCCTTCTCCATCTGCACACTCTTTGCAATCTGGGTGGAAACAAGCACCGACTTGTTTAGATGCAGTTTAGGAATTAGAGGCAGTTTATTGGCTCATACCTGTAGTGTCACCACACCTTCATGTAGAACCTGAAGCCCCGTGCCCTTTCCTTTAATGAGGATTGAAGGAGCCTGGACTGGGACTGATGAATATCCAGCGGTATAAATGGCCCACAGCAGATCCTCAAGTCCCTCCTGACTCCTCTTTCCTTTCCCAGAGCCCTGCCCAAGCCATTGTGCTGTGTGAAAGCGCTGATGGAGAACTTCAACGACGTGCAACACAAGAGAGGAATATTTTAACTTAGACTCATTGGCACAACTAGTGTGAAAGCTTTACTGGAAAAGATGAAAGGTTCAAGTCTTGGCTATGTCCCACCAGCTATGTAAATCTCAGTCCCTCAAAAATTTTTTGAATCTCATTTTTCTCCCATAGAATTATAGATTTAATTATTTGTCACTTGCAGCTCTAATTATCTGCTGTTCCATAATGAACTATCAAGTCTTCTTATCCTCAGGCAGATAGACCCAAGAAATGTTATGATATTTTGCTAATACAAAAAATTGAAGTACAGAAAATTCAAGGACAAGAAAGCCTCTCCATTCTTTATTTAATCTTCAAACTTTCTCTTTCAAATTCTTAAAGAAAACCAACTCTCTGAGGAGAGATACACTTCAAAGAAATCTACAGTGTTTCTATGAAAGATTGATAAGTACATGTTTCAGTATATAAAACATTTGAACTTAGAAGGAACAGTGCTCATGGCAGATGCTTCTTTATCGAGAAATTTCACAGCTGTCATCTGTTGTAGCAATGATGATTGAATGAGTGGAATATTGTTTATTCCACTAAGGAAATTATCCAGCCTTCAGTATATAAAGACTTCTTTCATTTTTCTCACCTTTATATCTGAAAGCAATGGAACACACCCATCTTTACTTGTAACCAGCTGCTTTTTACTGGTGAGATGTGCACTGACACTTACGCACCCCCTTATAAATCCGGCTTTCACCTGTTTCCCTCCATTAAACTACTCATCCCCACTGCAACGACCATCTAACTGCCTGACCATTTTTCACCTCTCTTCTCCCCAATCTCTGTACTATATGGTGCTTTCTCTGCCCTTCTTCCGCTCTACATGCTTCTTTGAACTCTTTTGCACTGTCTTGCACGTACCCTCCATTCTTTGCCTTCGTGATTAGCCTGCTTTCTTGTATATACAACCAGATTGCACCCTCAGAAGATGGCTCTTTATATTAACTCTCCTTGGTGTATTCATTCACTCTCATAAATTGAATTTAGTTAGCACCTCTAGGGCCGTGACTCCCAAATCTCTACACGTAGTGCTGACATCGTCCATATATTTCCAGCTGCTGTTAGCTATTTCTGCCTGGAGGTACCACTGGGCCCCTCAAAGTCTCAAGTCCCAAGGCAAAACTCACTGTTTGCCCATGGAGATTTATTTCTTCTTTCTTTTTCTGTTAATAGATATCGGCTTTGAAATTATGAAGCAAAATTTTACTTTCTCATTCCCTTTTGCTTCTTGTTTGTTTTGTGCTATAGAATTTTCCTTCATGAGGGCATCTTTTGGGATGAGCACTGGGTGTTGTATGGAAACCAATTTGACAATAAATTTCATATATTAAAAAAAAAGAAAGAAAAGAATTTTCCTTCATGACTTTTTTTCAAAGTCACTATGTTCTTTTTTCCCTACTGTCACCATCCAACTTTTATTACCTTTATGTTAGCCTGAGCTATTGGAATACTCTTAGAGTTGGCTCCGCCTCATATCTTTTCTTATCCCAATCCATCTACATCTCTTCTAGGATAGAGTTATTAAATATTCATATTGATTATGTAATTTTTCTTCAAAATACTTTCCTTTGCCTTCTGCATTCACCTAGCATTTAAGGCCTTACACAGAAAAGCTGATCTAACTAACTCCCAACATTCACCCTTCTGTTAATTTAATTTAACCCAATCAATTGTAGCACGACTATACACCTCTCTATACCTTGCTCATGTTTTTCTTTATGAATCTCTTCCTTCATTCCCATTACAATAGTTTATTAAAATAATTCTCTCCCTTTTTTCCTTCATTCCCCATTCCTCCCTTCCCTCCTCCCTTCCTTCCTTTCCTTTTTTTCTCCTCTCTATTTTTTAAATTCATTTGCTTATCCTTTTATTTCCTCATATGTACACCTATTTGACGAAAAAAGATTGAGCACTCATTTCATTGTGTGCCTGGCATAATTTTGGATGTAGAGAATAGAATGTTAGAGTAAAACAAAGACCATACATGCCCTGTTATTATCTCTTACAGTTGAGACAAAGACATAGATGATGACCAAATAGTCACCTCCATTGTGGTCAGTACTGAGAAAATGCAGTACAGTAGAATGTGGAGCTGTCCTTTAGAGGCTGCTCTCTTGTTCCAGTATCCCATCAAATGTCACCTTCTTCAGGAATCCCTTTCCAATTACTTGGCCAGGATATAAATTTTTTTTTATGCCCATAAGAGCACAAACTTCATTAAGACAAGGATTTTTTTTTTTCATTTTTGGTTTAGTTTTTATATTCTAAGCACCTTAAGAAGAAGTAATAGTGAATGCTTTATAAATATTAATCAAATTAATAGATGATTGAAGCTTTTAGTTCTTTGTTTTTACCTTGTCTTAGGGCACTTATATTACCATGCTTGATGCAACATTTATTTGTACATTGATTTTTATCCTCCTTTTGTCTATAAGCACCCAAAAGGGACATATTTTACTTATATTTCTAATCTGGTGGTGGCTGTCCCAATGTACAATACTCTGAAGTGTTTATTGAATTGGCTAAACACTATTCATTCAAAACTATCTTAATTAGGTGTCCCTGGGTGGTCAGTCAGTTAAGCATCTGACTTTGGCTCAGGTTGTGGTCTTATGGTTTGTGAGTTCCGAGCTGTGCATCGGGCTCTCTGCTGTCAGTGCAGAGCCTGTTTTGGATCATCTGTCCCCCTTTCACTCTCTGCCTCTCCCTTACTCATTCTCTCTCTCTCTCTCTCAAAAATAAGCATTAAAAAACGATATTTATTATTTTTTTATTATTTAGATACAAATATTAGTCAAATAATCTTGCCATGTATTGATAGTGGTCTCATTTTGCCATCTGATAACATATTTTTCAGTGGCATGACTTAATGGCCTGACCCATTTATTCATTTCTAAAAATTATACATGTTGAGTGAAATGGACCATGCGTATAATCTGCATCTTATGTTTTAAAAATATTTGCAAAATCCAGCATAGCATCATATAAACTGAAAGGGCTAGGAAAATAATTACTAATATTAATAAACTCAAATGACAGCAAAACCTCATCATTTTATTTCAACTTTTGTTGCATGAATGAAGTTATTTATAAATTCCTGGCATTTATTAAGAAATAAAAGAATTTAGTTCCATGATGCAATTGGATATTTGAAAAAGCTGCAGATAATGCCAATACTATGTATGCATCTGACACGGTTCTTGAGACAGATATTAATCCATTTAATATTTTACAACAACCTTCAGAAACGGCACTGTTACTCTTCGCGTTTATATATGGAGAACCTGAAGCACCCAAGAGTTTATGTAAATTGTCTAACATCAGAGAGCTAGTGAATTCAGTAATTCTGACTCCAAATTCTGTGCCCTGAAGACTGTTGCTGATATACTAGCTCTCCTAGATATGTATGTGCCTGTGACATGAGAAAAAGGAATGCTGAAGGCATTTAGAAAATAAAGAGAAGAGAAACTAATCTCAAGTATGTTCCTAAATATGTTAAATGCAACTTACTAGGCAGCTTCTTATGTAACCAATCCCGTCATCCCCAAAATGATAAATAATGAAATTAAGAAGAAGGCATAAAAAGAGGAAATTAAGGGAGAAATGAAATAATTATTTATAACTTGATACACACAATTTTAGAATTATCTGAACACAATGATCAAAAGCAGCCTGGTGAGATCTTTTTGATATTAGAGAATGTAGCTCCTTTTTGACTGTTTCCTTCTTTTCTCATATTTTGTTCCATTTGAAATACCCATTATTTAATATACATGAGATGCATCGTCTTAATAAGAGCAGTTTAAAAGCTTTCTCCAAATAGAGTTATTGTGTCATATGAAGGCTGATATTCCTATTGTTTTTCTTATAAAAATTCAAAAGCTGCCATTCAGGGTCCATCTGATGTCTATTTAAACCACCAGATCTCATCCTGAAGGAATAATTCATCATGCAGACTTAAAAAAAAAATGTTTCTTGCATAAAGTTTCAGTTTCAGAGCCTTGGACTATACCTTAAGAAACTCTATAGTGATCTTCAGATGTAAGAATTGTCATCCAACCATTTTATGAGACATTTCATTTTAGACTCTGGTTAAATGGGTCTCTGGTGATTATAGTTAGTGACTGTTGGAAGAGGCTATGCCGCCACTAAGTTAGGAGTCTTTGGAAGTATCGTTTCCTTTTATATCCTACAAGAAAGCTTTAGGCACAAAGATAATTGCTACTGTCCAGTAATTTATAGCAACTGAAGAGATCCTCCACAGCAGCAAAGGCAGGCAAGTTTTGTTTATTCACATGGTGGAGTATTATGTAGCCAATAAAAGGCGCTATCATGTTAGTTGAGAGGCTGACAACACAAAATTCTAGAGTCAATAAGATCATGATTCTGAAAAGTTGTGCACAGGAAGAAAATAGAGCAAATAAAGTATGGATACTTTGTATGTTTAGTTTTTTTTTTAATTTTGAGTGAGAAATTGTTGCTTTATAATAAAAAAATGGATTTACTTCAAAATGTTATAGCAAGTTCTCCCATCTTACTCTTTACTAGTTTACAGGTTAGATATAGAGAAAGATAAGTAGATACCAATATTCTATGATTTATTTAATAGTGGAAATACTTATTACAGTAATGCAGAAGAAAATATGTTTTCCTTTCTGTGCTCTTGTCCTTGTTTTTTTTTTTTTTCTTGAGACACTTATAATAAATAATGATGAGCATTTTTTTTCCTGTCACGGAAATGTCTAGTTGTACATGGGAAGATTTTCTTACTAGTCATATTTTGGTTAGTCTTTATACAAAACTGTTCGTGTGTGGTATGGTCTGTTAGATGATGCGCATAGAAGTCTGAAAGATATTTGGAATATGTGAGTCATGTTATGATATAGGAAATAGAACCTAGTTGCTTTACTAAACTAAGTAATCCTTACCTCTTTCATAACAATCTTTCTCACACTTAGAAGTTTCTTCAGTGAGTTCTGTTAGTGGTAATCTCTCTTAGGTTTCAAATAAAAATGTCAGTAATTTCTTCATTCCTGTATGATCATTTACTTAGATATTTGATTCTATGTTATTTTTCCCTTAAAACTAAATATTTTTACTCCATGACCCTCTGAGTTCTGTTGTTTCTGTGTTGTCTAATGGTTATTCCTTTATAGTATTTTTTTCTGACAGCTTTTAATATTCTTCAAATTGTCCTGGTGTGAAATTTTACTGCTGGGTGCCTAGTTGTGGAATCTATGTATTTGTCTGACTGTGGTAGGTTATGCCTACTACATCTGAGATCTTTCATCAGTTATGAGAAATTTGTATCCTTTTTTACCTTGAGCATGCCGGGTCCTGCATTGTATCATTTTTCCCACTGTGAAATCTCCTGTTAGAGCTAGGTGGAACTTATATATTCTCCACATCTCTTACACTTTCTTTTGTATTTCCATTTCTTTATATTTCTGTGAAGAATTTTGAGCCATTCTTCAGTTCTATCTTCTAAGTCACTTACTTTCATATTGTGATTAATCTATTATTTTATACCGTCTTATGCATCTTTATTTTCAATGACTATATTTTTTTCTTTCTATAACTTTCTTTAAAATCACCTTTATGGGGCACCTGGTGGCTCGGTTGGTTGAGTGTTCTACTTCAGCTCGGGTCATGAGTTTGAGACCCGCATCAGACTCTCCAGTGACAGCTCAGAGCCTGGGGCCTCCCTCTCTCTCTGCCCCTCCCCCACTCACGCTCGCTCTCTCTCTCTCTCTCTCTCTCTCTCCCCCCATCTGTCAAAAATAACTAAACATTAAAATAAGTAAACAAATCACCTTTATTGAGTATAATTTACATAAAATAAACTTTACTAATTTAAAGTGTACAATTCACTAGATTTTGATATGTATATACAGTCATGCAAACACTACTCTCATGGAGAACATTTCTGTCAGTTCTTTTTGCTTTACTGTCCAATATTTCTCATCTTTTTTGATAGGATATTATTGCTTTCACATATGTTTGTTCATTATTTGTATCTTTAGCTATTTAAATGTGTTTATCTTATGATACGCATCCAGTTAGTTTTATAATGTGAACCTCTTGTGGTCTAATTATGATTTAATTTTTCGTTTGGTTTGCTTTTGATAAATTATGCCTATGGTAGTTTTGCTTCTTATGTGCTTAATAAATGTGCACCGTGAGTGCATATTTTTGCACATTTTCATCTGATGATGAAATGACCTTTATTGTATGTTCTTTAAGGGAAGATTTGCATTTGCTTTTCCTAGATGTTCCACAGGTATCCAAGACTACTTAAAAGTTTTGTTGTGTGGCATTTCACATTTAAACAGAATTTTCCTACATGTAAGGGAATACATACATATATACATAATATGTCATACGCAAATAAAACATGACAATGAAATTAATACATTTATTCTGTCCCCATAGATTAAGAAACAGAACTTCATATTAACACTTCTTACAATAATTTCTTAGGACCTAACTATCTGTTCTGGTCAGTTTTTTTCCTGATTTTTGTGCCAGCAAAATTTTCTTATGAGGAAACTCTTCATTTATATATTCAGCACATAGCTACTGGATGCCCATTATGTGCCAGATACAATCCTAAGTACTAGGAACACAGAACTGGCAAACCAGAGAAAATCCTCCACCCTTAAAGAGTTCACATTCTAGTGGAAACAGGACAATAGTTTAAAAGAGTAACTAACACATAGTAATTCTGATTGTGATAAATGCTTTGGAGGGAAAAAACAATTAGGGAAAGAGTGTAGATAGTGTTAGTGAGGGCAAGAACCATACTTTGAAAAAGGGAATGAAGGAAGGCCTCTCTGTGAAGAAAAACCTGAAGTTGAGGAAGTGAGTAGTGAAGTTATATGGAAGAATAGTCGAGGTAGAGGGAACAGTAAAAACAAAAGCCCTAAAGTGGAAGGATATGCACAAGGAAAGCAAAGGAGTCAATGTGGCTGGAACCAAGCAATTATGGAGACACAGGTGAACTCAGAGCTGTAACAGCAGCCAGACCATGCAGACACTGGAAGAAATTTGGCTACAGTTAAAAATGGAACTGGGAGCTTTCGGAGTGCTTTGAGAAGATAAGTGATGTCATCTGATTTGTTTTTAAAGGGATCTACCTGGTTGCTGTTTTGAGATATACTGGAATTGCTCAAAGATAAAGCAGGAAGAACTTCCAGGAGGCTATTGTCGTTACCCAGATGACAGTGGTGGTGGTTTGATCAGAAGTGACATAAGTGGAGGTGGTGATATGTAGACAGATTCTAGATATCTGTTTAAGGTACAACCGACAGGATTTGTTGATGGACTGGTTGTGGGCTGTGAAAGAGAAGAGTCAAGAATGTTTTTGGTCTGAACAATTGCAAGGATGGATTTACCTACCATTAGCTACCATAGGGAAGATAATAGGATAAGCAGAATTTGGAGAGGAAGGTCAGTTTTGGAGATGTTAGGCTGGAGATGTCTATAAGACATCCTACTGGAAATTTCAGATAGAGCAGTAGCTCAGGAGAGAGGTCAGGACTGGAGCTATATATTTAGGTGGCATCAATATATAGATTCTGTGTAAAGCTCTGACATTGGATGAGCTCCTTAATGTGGTATGGCTATAAAAGTATGGCTATGTTTGATTCTGGGAGATGAAGAGAAACCAGAAAAGTGGATTGAAATTGAGCAGACAATTGAGCAGGAAAACCAGGTGAGTGTAGTATCCTAGAAGTGAGTACAGCGATGGAGGGATCAAGAGTACTAAGTGATGTGGACAGCAACACACCGAGGACTGTAAGTTAACCATAGGATTTGTCATTTGGTGGACAAGTTTGAGGCTAATTGGAGTGAGTTCGAGAGAGAATGAGAAGAAAGAGAAGTGATTCCTTTTTTTTTAGCAAAACAAGAAAATGGGGCCATAGCTAGGAAGAAAAGTTGGGATAGAAGAGGGTATTTTTTAGACGGTGAAAATAATAGCATGTTTGTAGAGGGGAAAAATGCTGATACAGGAAAGAGAAGGGAAACTCCTGGGGCTTTGCTCTGAAATGGATGTGAAGGCATGGATCTAATGCAGCATAAGTGGAGTTGCTGGCCTTTGCTAAGTGCCCAGAGTCACTTGGGTTTAAAAAGGATGTTTGTTTTAAGCTGTTTCATGGGTGGGTTTTCTTTTCTTATATAGTCTACAAGATTGTCAGAGAAGTCCATATATTTTTACAAATGCAATGCATCCTCTTTGTCAGTGTAGCAAAAGTGCCCCACGTGGTCCAGCCACAATGGCCTTTCGTTTCTGAAAGTATCATGCTTCCCTTTACCCAGAACCTTTGCACGTGTCGTTACACTTGCCTTCAAGGGCACCCACTCTGTGGTTTCATTCAGACCTTCAAAGCACTTCGCGCAGATATAACTTCGTCACTTTTTACCATTAGGATTTAATCAGTCTTTACCATTAGGCTTTAATGGTGTGAGCCTGGGTCCGTATCTCTTAAATATAGAGAGTACACAGGATACTGTGTAGCCAACAATGACATTCATCATTTATGGATTGACAAGCATATTATGAAATGAATATATTTTATTCCAAAAATGCACTCAATTTATAATTATATGATACAAAGTAAATAATTCAGTTGCTTTCGTTATTCAGTTTGTCTGCCTAGGTGGTATATAGATTAAGTAGATAACTGTAATTAGTCTCTGCTGTCTAGATAATATAGTTTAGTGAGAAAAATGTAATCCCCCTAAAGCAGCAAGTAGTTTACATTGGAAGAAGATTTTCTAGCACTATGTTCAAAAGAAAAGAATGATTCATACAGAAAATGGTATTTAGCCATCCAAAACTAAGCTTAAATTTAACAACTTTTAATTGTGCTTCTGCAATTTAGAGACAGCACTACCTCCAATGTGTATAATATTTACTCACTAAAATAAAATGTTCACTGGTCTCTAGAAACATGTTTTTAGCAGGGCATGTTGATGTTGAGTTTGAAGTTTGGGCAGTACTATGGCAGCAAAGGGTTTGGAAATCAAATTTAAACAAAATAAAACTGAATCAGTGGCTCCATGTAGATTCAAATGCATATACAATCAAGAAAATGAGGTTTAAATATGTGTGGCTAAAATATTTTATTGACACTCAAAAATCAAAAGACTTTCAAAAATAATTAAAACCTAGTAGCATAAACTATTGCATCAAATGAGGAAGCAAATAAAATGAGTGTTTGGTCCTAACTCTTGCTACTTCTGTGATTAGCAAAGTTTGGGAAATACAGACCTCGATTCTGAAATGAAGGAGGGATACTGCAGACCACATCATTTTACATGTGCCCACTGGATGATGAGATTACAAGAGAGCAATGGAAATTGCAAGTATGAAGTTCTACAGAAAGACATTGCCTACTATTACCCTATAATTTTTTAAGTTTCCATCAATAAATGTGCAGCCTCAAGGTTCATATTATCCCTTTTGTTGATGTCCCAAGTAGCTCATAGTTCAGGTAGAACAGACAAGGCTTTATGGACCTTTCAAATAACTGTTACAAGGTCATTGCTGCCGTACCAAAATAAAATTTAGTCCTAACAGTTTCTGTCATAAAATGAGTGGAGAATTTTATGATACAAAGTCAAGGGAATGAAGGAATTAAGGTGGGATGATGAATTGTATAAAGATGCTTGGATCTTTAATGTAATACTCTATGTTATTTTAGCATTAATAGAAGCAAGAAAAGAAAACATATATTCTGCAACTTGGAACAATATAGAATTAATTCAGTATTTTAGAAATAATTTATGTTTTTTTCAAAGATGTGGTAATTTTGGCAAGTTGAGTGTTGTGGTGCATTAGGCGCCAGGTTTAATTCTTTGACTTATTTTGGCTCAAAGTGAAGAGCATCAATATTCCAAAATGACCTTGCTTATTTGTCACATCTTGTTGGAAGTTAATAAACTGCGAGTATGAGAAAATATCAGTTATTTAGCGTGATCTTAATAGGGCTGTATTAATATCAAGTATCCTATTTTTGTTGAATATAAAACAGGAAAAACTTTTATTGACAAATATATTTAGTAACTTCAGGTACTCCTTTCTTAGGATCTGCATTTGAATTGAAGGGTAATCAAAAGACCTTACTCAAAAGTCAGATGATTCAGGTTAATTGTTATTAATTTTCTATATTCATATTTAAATGACTGTCACATAACAGAAGTCCTATTTTGCACGTTGTTTAAAATATAAAATATTGTTCTGAATGGAAATTTACTACTGTTAGAAAATGAAATGAGGTCATCTCATATGAGATCGAACATAATGAGAAGAATGAGTATTTGAAAAAGCTACCTCTGCTTTTCAGACCTATGGAGTTTAAAAAATTATCAGTGAGTAGAATTATACCTTGTTTAAGAGAAGGAAGAAACAGCTAAGATCTTACTATCACAGCAGATGTAATAAGAGCTCTCTAAAACTCCCACCTTCAAACAAAATAGTGGTAGATAAGGCTTGTTTTAAAGAAAATCTTGATTTCTTGTGAATCATAAGTACTTCCATAATCAGAGCCAGCTAACAGTATCTATTAACAAGTGTTATTTTTGACATTTTCAGATGTATGATGGTATAGCAACTGAAAATACCTTGCTCTTTACTGTCGCATGGACCAAAAAAAAATGCTAGATAAAAATGAAAAAAAAAAATCAAAGTAAGCAAAGATTCATATTCAGAATTGGAATTTATAATGCAAACCAGCTTTTCCTCTAATCTAATCTTTTGGTTCAAGCTACAAATTCGTTGTCTAAAGGAACTTCTGGCATACTTCTCTTGGGTACATGTTATTTACTTTAACAGATGTAGCATTAATGTCTTTCAGTTTAAATGAAAACAACCAGTATGTTAAAATTTAAAAAAGTAAAGTGAGTTCCCTTCCTGAATTTATCTTAATTTCATTGACAATTCTTGTGCCCAGGTGGCCAGAAATTACATATGTAAAAATAACCACAGAACTGAAAATGTCAGTTTGGGCAGAATGACTTTCCTTGACAGGAAAGGCATATTAGAGAGGGGCACTTTTGAAAACATTGTAAAGACACAGTAGGAACAATGGTGATGAACTAGGTATGAATATGAACAGGACAATGGAATACTACTTGGCAATGAGAAAGAATGAAATACGGCCTTTTGTAGCAACGTAGATGGAACTGGAGAGTGTTATGCTAAGTGAAATAAGTCATACAGAGAAAGACAGATACCATATGTTTTCACTCTTATGTGGATCCTGAGAAACTTAACAGAAGACCATGGGGGAGGGGAAGGGGAAAAAAAAAGTTAGAGAGGGAGGAAGGTAAACCATAAGAGACTCTTAAAAACTGATAATAGGGGATCCTGGGTGGCTCAGTCGGCTAAGCGTCCGACTTCAGCTCAGGTCATGATCTCGTGGTTTGTGAGTTCGAGCCCCGCCTCTGGCTCTGCACTGACAGCTCAGAGCCTGGAGCCTGCTTCAGATTCTGTGTCTCCCTCTCCCTCTGCTCCTCCCCTGCTCATTCTCTGACTCTATCTTTCAATAATAAACATTAAAAAAAAATTACAAACTGAGAATAAACTGAGGGTTGATGGGGGGGTGGAGGGAGAGGAAAGTGAGTGATGGGCATTGAGGAAGGCACCTGTTGGGATGAGCACTGGGTGTTGTATGGAAACCAATTTGAAAATAAATTTCATATTAAAAAAATAAAAAAAAATGAAAATAGGTAAAATTAAGAAAAAAAAAGGACAAAGATACCAAAGATGACCACAAGGTTTCTTTCTCATTTACTCAATGGAAAAATGATGAATGTTAAAGAAGACAGAAGGAAAGACTGGTTTTTAAAATGTTTGAATATGCTGAATTTGAAGCATTCCAGACTTTTATGGAATATTTAGGTGCAGGGTTATTCAGCAGTTGAAAAAAATGAGTATAGAACTCAAGAGGGAAAACTGTGGTGTGTTTATTAGATTACTGAAAACTGATTTTCTGTCTATGGGATATGCAGGTCTATCTTCTTAAGGTTTCAGAGTCATTGAATACAGATAGTATTGAATAGAGCAGTGGATGAGAGATCTCTTAGGCAGAGCCTGTGAGCTGAGGCAAGAAGACAGTCAAATGTGAAACACTGAGAAAAACATTAGCTGAGAAAGTCATCTGAGAGCTAAGAAGAGAATACGGAGAAAAAGGTAGACTTGAAAGTCAAGGGGGAAATCATTTTAAGAAGAAATAAATAGTCAAAAGGATCAGCTTGTTCAGGAAACCAAATGAAAAGAAAAATAAGTTGTGCCCTAAAGTTTGGGGAAATTAGTTATCTTAATTATATCCTAAATTACATTTTCTCACCTCAAATGGAATGCCTATCCACCCATCGTTAGAGTGCCAAACTCTCAGACCACACATAAATTTTAACTTCCACCCTATTTAATTCTTTCGACTCACCCCACAGTGTTCTGAGCCCGAATGCACTTACGAGACTTACAGAGTCAATGATGACATTGCTAACAGGATTATTGGCAATAATTAAGTATGAACTTAGCAGCTACCTATTTTTTCAAAGTTCCAATATTAAGGAATTTAAATCAGAATATTTCATTTTAATTGCCTATATATTAAGACATATATTCTAAGTTGGACTTTGTATCCAAAGTATACAGAATCTACTAGGATTGAACAAAATTAACATTAAAATCCCTAAGGTTATTTGACTTAAATAAAATTGTTAAAAAACCCAAAATATTCTGAAAATATTTTATTTTTTATTTTTTTATCAAGTATAATCAATATACTGTGTTATATTAGTTTCAGGTGTACAATATAATTATTCAACAATTCTATACTTCTCTCAGTGCTCATCAAGATAAATGTGCTCTTAATACCATTTTTCTGTTTCACTCATTCCCTGCATTTCCCCTCTGACAACCACTCGTTTGTTCGCTATATTTGAGAGTAAGTTCGCTATATTTTCCTTTGTTCATTTCTTTTGTTTCTTAAATTCCACATGAATGAAATGATATGATATTTGTCTTTCTCTGATTTATTTCAGTAGGCATTATATACCTTAGGTCCATCCATGTTGCAGGAGGCAAGATTTCATTCTTTTTTTATGCCTAATTAATATTCCATTGTATGAATACAGTATATTTTCTTTTTCCACTCATCTACTGATGGGACACATGGGTTGCTTCCATATTTTGGTCATTGTAAATAGTGTTTCAATAGACATAGAGGTGCATATATCTTTTCAAATTAGTATTTTCATTTTCTTCTTTCTCAAATACCCAGTAGTGGAATTACTGTATCATATGGTAATTCCATTTTTAATTTTTTTGAGAACCTCATAATGTTCTCCACAGTGGCTGCACCAGTTTCATTCCCACCTACAATGCACAAAGATTCCTTTTTCTCCACATCCTCCTCAACACTTATTTCTTGTGTCTTTTTTTTTTTTTATTTTAGCCATCCTGACAGGTGTAAAGTAATATCTCATCGTGTATTTAATTTGCATTTCTCTGATGATTAGTGATGTTAGGTATATTTTCATGTGTCTGTTGGCCATCAGTATGTCTTCTTTGGAAAAATGTATATTCAGATCGTCTATAATTTTTAATCAGATTATTTGGGTTTTTGGTATTGAATTCTATCAGTCCTTTATTTATTTTGGATATTAACCCCTTATTGGATATATCATTTGTGGATATGTTCTTCCATTTATTAATTTGCCTTTTCGTTTTGTTGATGGTTTCTTTTGCTGTGCAAAAGCTTTTTATTTGGTATAGTCCCAATAGGTTCATTTTGATTTTGTTTCCCTTGCCTGAGAAGACATATCTAAAGAAATGTTTCTAGGGCTAATGTCAAAGAAATTACTGCCTATGTTTTCTTCTAGGAATTTTATGGTTTCAGGACTCACATTTAGGGCTTTAATCCATTTTGAGTTTATTTTTGTGTATGATGTAAGAAAGTGGTCCAGTTTCATTCTTTTGCACATAGTTGTCCAGTTTCCCAACAATAGTTATTGAAGAGACTGTGTTTTTCCATTGTGTATTCTTGTCTATTTTTTCAAAGGTTAATTGACCATGAAAATGTGGGTTTATTTCTGGACTCGATTCTGTTCTATTGATCTGTGTGTCTGTTTTTGTGTCAGTACCACACTGTTTTGATTACTACAGCTTTTGGTATCTCTTGAAATATGAGATTGTGACACCTCTGGTTTTGTTTGTTATTTTTTTAAGACTGCTTTGGCTATTCAGTGTATTTTGTGACTGCATACAAATTTTAGGATAATTTTTTTCTAGTTCTGTGAAAAATGCTGTTGGTATTTTGATAGGGATGGCGTTCAATCTGTAGTGTGGTTATTTCAAACAATATTTGTTTTTCCAAACCATGATGATGGGATATGTTCCCATTTGTTTGTGTTGTTTTCAAGTTCTTTTTTTTAAATTTTTTTTATGATTTATTTATTTTTGAGAGAGAGAGACAGTGTGGGCAGGGAAGGGACAGAGAGAGAGGGAGACACAGAACCCAAAGACAGGCTCCAGGCTCTGAGCTAGCTGTCAGCACAAAGCCCGATGCGGGACTGAAACCCACAAACTGTGGGATCATGACATGAGCCAAAGTCAGACACTTAACTGGCACCCCATACCTTCAAGTTCTTTCAACAATTTATAGTTTTCAGAATACAAATCTTTCACCTCCTTGGTTAAGTTTATTCCCCTTTTTGGTGCAATTGTAAATGAGAGTTTTCTTCATTTCTCTTTCTGCTACTTCATTATTAGTGTACAAAAACACAACTGATTTATATATATTAATTTTCTATTCTGTGACCTTACTGAATTTATTTATCAGTTCTAATAGTTTTGTGATGGAGCCTTTATTTCTATATATGGTATCATGCCATTTGCAAATAGTGAATTTACTTCTTCCTTACTGACTTGGATGCCTTTTATTTATTTTTTCTTGTCTGATTGCTGTGGCTAGGACTTGGAGCCAGTACTATGTTGAACAAAAGTGATGAGAGTGGACATCCTTGTCTTGTTCCTCATCTTAGAGGAAAAGCTTTCAGTTTTTTATCATTGAGTATGATGTCATCTGTGGGTTTTTCATTTATGGCTTTTATTATGTTGACATATGTTCTCTCTAAGCCTACTTTGAGGGTTTTTTTTTTATTAAGAATGGATATTATACTTTGTCCAATGTTTTTTCTACATCTATTGGTAATGATCATATGGCTTTATTCTGTCTCTTGTTAATGTGATGTATCACATTGATTGATCTGTGACTGTTAAAGCACCTTACATCCTTGGAA
This sequence comes from Acinonyx jubatus, assembly GCF_027475565.1. NCBI lineage: Eukaryota > Metazoa > Chordata > Mammalia > Carnivora > Felidae > Acinonyx > Acinonyx jubatus. Next base: position 88,582,673 of record NC_069385.1, on the reverse strand, counting down.
CAATCCCACTTGCTTGTGGTGAATGATTTTTTTAATGTGTTGTTGGATTCAGTTTACTAATATTTTGTTGAGAAATTTTGCATCTATGTTCATCAGAGATATTGGCCAGTAATTATCTTTTTCTGTAGTATCTTTTCCTGGTTTGGTTATCAGGGTAATGCTGGCCTCATAGAATGGATTTGGAAGATTTCATTCTTCTTTTATATATATTTTTTGGAATAATTTGAGAAGCATAGTTATTAGCTCTTCTTTAAATCGGTAGAATTCACTCATGAAGCCATCCGATCCTGGACTTTTCTTTGTTGGGAGCTTTTTGATTACTGATTCATTTTCATTTTGGGTAATCAGTCTGTTCAAATTTTCCATTTCTTACTGCTTTAGTTTCGGTAGGTTATATGTTTCTAGGAACTTATCCATTTTTTCTAAGGGGTCCAATTTGTTGGCATATAATTTTTCAGAATACTGTCTTACAATTATTTGTATTTCTGTGGTGTTGATTGTTATTTTCCTCCATTTCTGATACTACTTGTTTGAGTCCTCTCTTTTCTATTTTTAATGAGTTTGGCTAACAGTTTCTCAATTCTGCTCTTTTCAAAGAGTCAGCTCCTAATTTCCTTGATTTATTCTATTATTTTTTTTGTCTCTGTTTCATTTATTTTCTCTCTAATCTTTATGATTTCCTTCCTTCTAATGGCTTTGGGCTTTATTTGTTCTTTAGCTCTTTTAGGTGTAAAACTGGACTTTTTATTTGAAGTATTTTCTGCTTCTTGAAAAGCTATAATCTTCCCTCTTAGAACCACTTTTGCTGCATACTAAAGATTTTGGACTGGTTTGTTCTTATTTTCATTTTCTCCATGTATTTTTTGATTTCCCCTTGGATTTCTTGGTTGACCCATTCATTGTTTAGTAGCATGATCTTTAACCTCCATGTATTTGTGTTCCTTTCAGATTTTTTCTTGTAATTGATTTCTAGTTTTATACCATTATGTTTGGAAAATATGCATGATATGATTTCAGTCTTTTTGAATTTATTGAAACTTGTTTTGTAACTAAATATGTGGTCAATTCTGGAGACTATTCCATGTGCATTTGGAAAGATTGTGTATTCCACTGCTTTAGATGGAATATTCTGAATATATCTGTTAGATCTTTTGATTAGAGCAATTCATCCATTTGCATTCAAAGTAGTTATTGATGGCTATGTATTTATTGCCATTTTGTTACTTTGTTTCACAGTTTTTTTTGTAGTTCTTCTCTGTCACTTTCTTCTCTTGCTCTTTTTTTTCCTTATGGTATGTTGGCTGTTTTTAGTGGTATGCTTGTATTTCTTTCTCTTTATTTTTTGTACATACATTACAGGTTTTTGATTTGTAGTTACCATTAGGCTCATATATAATATCTTATGCATATAGCAGTCTATGTTAAGTTGATGATTGCTTAAATTTGAACCCATTATAAAAGCACTAAATTTTGACTGTCCCCATGTTTTATGTGCATGCTGTCATATTCTAAATCCTTTTATTTTGTGAATCCCTTCACTGATTTTTGTAGATATAATTGATTTTACTGTTTTGTGCTTTAACCTCCATACTGGTTTAATACTTGATTAATCTATTACTTTTATTATGTTTATTTTTACTTGTGAAATTTTTTCCTTTTCTAATTTCTCACTCCTGCTTATGGCCTTTTCACTCAAATAATTTCCTTGTAAGGCTGGTTTAGTGGAGATTAATTCCATTAACTTTTGTTTAGGAAACTCTTTATATCTCCTTCTATCCTACATGATAGCCTTGCTGGATAGAATATTCTTGGTTGCAGGATTTTTCCTTTCAGAATTTGAAATATATCATGTCACTGCCTTCTGGCCTGCAAAATTTCTGCTGAAAAATCAGCTGATAGCCTTATGGATTTCTCTTGTGTATAATTGTTTTGTTTCTCCTTCCTGCTTTTAAAATTCTCTCTTTATCACTACTTTTTGTAATTTTAAATATTAGGTGTCTTGATGTGAACCTTCTTGGGTTGATTTTGTTGGGGGCTCTCTGTGCCTCTTGGATCTGAACGTCTGTTTCCTTCCCCAGGTTAGGGAAGTTTTCAGCTATTATTTCTTCAAACAAATTTTCTGCCCCATTTTGTCTCTCTTCTTCTGGGATCTTTATAATGTGAGTGATATTAACTTTATGATTTCACTGAGTTGCCTTATCCTATTCTCAGTTTTTATTACCCTTTTTTTCTTTTTGCTGTTCTGCTTAGTTGCTTTCCATTACTATTTTCCAGCTCACTTATCTATTCTTCTGCAAACCCCTGATCTAGTTTTGATTCTCTCCAGTATATTTTTAATTTCTGTTACTGAGTTCTTCATGTCTGATTCACGTTTTTTTATATTTTCCATCTCTTTATGGCATTAGTTTGGATCCTTTATCAGGCATATTGTTTATCTTCATTTCATTTAGCTCTTTTGCTGTGGTTTTGTCCTGTTCTTTCATTTGGGACATATTTCTCTGTCCCTCATTTAATGTCTCTGTATTTGTTTCTATATTTTAGGAACTCAGTTATGTCTCCTGATCTTGAAAATAGTGGCCTTATGAAGAAGTTATCCTGTGGTGTCCTGTAGCACAACACCCTCTGTTCACTAGAATCTAATGCTTCATCGGTATTTCCTATGTGGATGTGTGCCTTATTGTTGTAGCTTAGCCTCATTTGCCTTCAATTCAGTTGGCTGCAATGACCCATTCTGCCTGTTATCAGCTGGGCTTAGCACCTGAGCTGGTAAGGAGCCAGTGTGGGGCTGCTGTGGGCTTGTATTTGAATGGTATTAGCAGTCAGTCCAGATGCCTGCCCTTAGCCTGTTAACTGGGCTGCTGGGGCTGCAGTTGAATTGGTGTGTGTGGTTATTTTCCCCTCTTCCCAGTGCAGATATCACTTTGGTGTGGCGCCAGCCCCTGCTGGGACTGCTTGCAGGATAAGACCAAGCAGGAGACAGTTTAGAAGGACTCTGGCCATGGGGGGCATGTTGAGTGGGGTGGATCCATAGGAGAACACAAAGGTGGGGTGCACCATGTTAGCAAGGTACCTGGAGAGTGTTCGTGTTCCTTCCCCCCAAGTGTTTAGCTATCTAGGCTCTGCAGGGGAGTGAGAAATGGCACCAGCCAGCTCTTTTGTTCTTAGAGAAGTTTCCTAAAGCTCCCTGCCTCTTCAACACATGCTCTGAGATTAGTAAATAAATCTCCTTCATGTATATCCCAGGCACTTTTCAAACTGCTGCTCCAGCGCTATATCTCGGGGGGGGTTGCTTGCTCTGCTGTCTCTTTGAAGGTGGGGAGTCAGTTTCCTATGGCCCTCCCAGCCCTTCCAGCTCTCCCTGAGGTAAGTCTGCTGATTTTTAAAGTACCTGGAGCTAAGCCCCATTAGTTGTAAAAATGCACAAAGTGAAGTCCCACTGATTTTCAAAGCCAAATGTTATGGAGACTTGTCTTGCCAGGGCATGTCCCCCGTGTCTGGGATGCCTGGTGTGAGTTCTGCTTCCCTCCCTTCTGTGTGTTTGTGGTGTCCCTCTCAGTTGTTGGTAGTCTTGCTGGGAGCTTGGTTTCTGACTGCATCTCTTCCCCTCCTCCCCTTTGAATGTGGCCTCCTGTCTTGATTAACTGTGGAATGCCTGTTGTGTCAGTCTTTGGAGCATGTTCTGGGTTGGATGCACTAATATGACTGTTATCTAGGTGTATCTGTGGGACCAGGTGAGCTTAGGATTCTCCTACTCTGTCATCTTCACCAGCAGTCCTAGAAAGTATTTTAAAATAATAATGAAACACTTAAATCTAGCTAAATTACTAAAATAACTATTTACATGATTAAAGTATAATGCCGATTATGTTTGCATTTACTCTAAGGTCTATATCATTATAGTCTCAGTAAAGACATTTATCTTTTTTTAACTTTGTTTTATAATTGTTTTATTAGCCATTTTACCTCTTCAGCTAAACTCTTATTTTACCTGGTGAGAGGACTCACGTCTGACTCATTCCTGAGTTTCTCATATTGCTTTGCTTCTAGGCCTAAGTCCAAAATTGAGATGCAGTAAATATTTTCTCAATGTATCATATCAACACAAATGATATACCACGTATCTGGTTTGATGAGATTAATTTGGGGTACTGCCTCAATAACAGCTAACACTGTATTTTACAGTTCTTCAGATTATTTTGTTTAATCTAATTTTCTCATGTCTTTGGCTGATTATTAGATTGGTTAGAGTAACGTGATTTACTAAGGGTTTGAATTTTGTGTGGGAATTTTAGCTGTCTTTCTCAGAGCCACAAATTCACTCTTAGCCTCGGACACATTTGCAACTATGCAATATTGGTTTAAAAAGAAGGAGCAGTAGGTAGACCAAAGTGGGAAAATCATTTCAAATCCATTTATATCCCTGGAAAATGAGAACAAAGTACATAATCTATTCTGTCTGGATCAGTAAGACGTTTATTCTTAAGGGAAAGCACATTTTCTTTGTCCTGCCCTGAGATCTGAATCCGCTGTATTGATGACCTCCAATATTGACCTGTTAGGTTCTGCCCACCAGTGTACCTTCCTATGTGCTTTTACGAGCAGAGTGCTCAGAAATATAATCAGCCCACACTTAAGGAATATAAGCCTGTCTCAGGAGGACTTTTAAAAGACATATTTATTTCTAAAGCTTATGATTTTAAACCAAAATAGCCATTCTTATTCTCTATAGGAAAGAGCATATGTAGGCAATTTAAAAATCTAACATACCCTACTGTGTCTTTTCTTAAATATTTATTTATTTTGAGAGAGAGAAAGCACAAGCAGGGGCAGGGCAGAAAGAGAGAGAGGGAGAAAGAGAATCCCTGGCAGCCTCCATGCTCAGCATGAATGGAGCCCATGAAAGGCCTTGATCCCATGACTGTGAGATCATGACCTGAGCCAACATCAAGAGTGGATGCTTAACTGACAGAACCACCCAGGAGCCCAATTTCCTACTGTTTCTTGATTCAGTTTTATATTTGTAGCTATTTATGTTGAATTATTTTGAGAAAATTATTTTATAAATGGAACAAATTACTAGATAGGATGCAATTTTTTTCATTAAAAATGAATTTAAAACAAACTAAACAATTAGTGAATATGAGAGAGCAGAGATTGAAAATATTATAGTTATTTACTTTATACTGTAACTCGTACTATAAAGACCTTTCAGTGTCAAAGAGCACAGTGTATCAGTCATTCAGTTCATGGCTTTGGTCAAGTCTAAACTCAAAATCTAATTGTTGAAATAAAGTGCTATTACACTGTTTGTATTTTAAAGTGGTTAAAAGAAAAAAAGTCTCATCATTTTAATGAGGTTAAGTATTCTTATGTTTTAGGATAAAAAGGTATTAAAATTCAGTATTCTCATTATTTTCCTATTTTCCTGAGATCAGTGTGTAAATTAGCTAAATATTATTCAACTTACTAAAACAATAGAAATTCATTAATATTACTGCAAATTTATTTAAAATAGATAACTTTTCTCAACATTTAGTCTTCTAAAAGCAGTTAAGAATTTACAAATGATTTAACTCCAGAATTACTGGGAAAAAAATCCGTATTCACTGTCCCCCAAAATTAAGGCAAGTATTTTTCTGGAATTAGAAAATATAATAAAAGAAAATGTCAATTTGTTTGCTAGGATAACCAAACCACATCTTTCCCTTTATACAAGAAGGTGAGCTCCATGCAGACAAGGATTTTGTTTGCTTTGATCCCTGCAATATCCTCAGCACCTATAGCAGTGCTTATATATACAAGTAATTGATATGAATTGTTAAATGAATTAAACATGAATCTGATAGGCGACCAACTCCTATTTATAAATCAACATAATTGTGCTATAAAAGGAAAAAAAAGTAAAGTCAGACTACAGCGTAAACTGTTTGGTGTCATTTTGCACAACTCTGGTCAATATTCTACTCGATACAATACCCAAAGCCATGTGCCATTACAAGAGTATCATGAGGTACTGTTCTGCTCTCTCTAATTCTTAATATATAGACATCAAAATTTGGACCAAATGAAGGTATGTGTGGATGAGCCCAAAGCTAGTATAAAACCATCATTCATAGATAGATAGATAGATAGATAGATAGATAGATGTATAAATATATGTATATATGACTAGTTGAACTGAATTCAGAGTTTTAGAACAAAGCAACTTAAAACAAACAAACAAACAAACTACTTAGTATGGAAAACTAGGAATCTGGAAGATGGCAGCCAACTTGAAATTCTCCAGGAGAAAACTTCAACCCAATATTTCAGCAGTCATTTATATCCTGAGTTAGGTTTTCTGAATTTATTCATGGGTGTTCCATCTGTTTAGTGTGGAGAGAGCCTATAAAAACATGTTTATAGGTGTCCTCTAACTCCAATCTGGTGAGTCTCTAAAGCAAGAAAGTACTATGCCCGAATTCACCAGGGTATGTGAAATACTGTTTATAAAATAAAGTTCAAGATTTTATTTTGAAGAATCTGGGTCAGACCTCTAGCCTTTAAGTTTTGGACAGATCAGGCATAATTATGTTTTCTCAAACTAAAAATTACTACTACTGAGTTAAACTGAAAATATATGAGTTGAGAAAACAAAAATTTGGGTCATCTAATAATTATTGAACTTATTTATTTATATAATGTCAACTCTTGAAATATTTGACATGCCCTATTAGAGAATTATAAGAGATTATAATTAATAACATTTAAAATACAATTAAAAACAATTAAAATTACCATCAACTCCTAAAAGAAAATATAGGCAGTAATCTCTTGGACATTGGACTTGGCAGTATTTTCTGTATATGTCTCCTCAGAAACAGGAAACAAAACCAAAAATAAACTATTGGGATCACACCAAAATAAAGCACTTTTACATAGCAAAGGAAACCATCAACAAAATGAAAAGGCAGCCTACTAAATGGAAAAAGATATTTGCAAATGAAAAATCTGATAAGGGGCTAATATCCAAAATATATAAAAATTTCTCCAACTCAACACCAAAAACCAAAATAATCTGATTAAAAAATGGGCAGAGGACCTGAATAGACATTTTTTCCAAAGAAGACATACAGATAGAAGACAGATGAAAATAATGCTCAATGTTACTAATCATCAGGGAATGCAAATCAAAACTACAATGAGATACCACCTCACACCTGTCAGAATGACTAGGATCAAAAAGACAAGAAATACAGGTGTTGACCAGGATATAGAGAAAAGGGAACCCTTGTACATAGTTTCTGGGAATGTAAACTGGTGCAACTATGATGGGAAACAGTATGGATGTTCCTGAAAAAATTAGAACAGAAATACTGTATGATCCAGCAATTTCATGTGTGGTTATTTACCCAAAGAAAACAAAACACTAATAAGGAAGGAAGGAAGGAAGGAAGGAAGGAAGGAAGGAAGGAAGGAAGGAAGGAAGGAAGGTAGGAAGGAAGGAAGGAAGGAAGGAAGGAAGGAAGGAAGGAAGGAAGGAAGGAAGGAAGGAAGAAAAGATATGTACCGCTATGCTTATTGCAACATTATTTGATATAGCCGAGATATGGAAACAACCTAAATGTATGTGTGTGTATATATAGTGGAATTTTCATCAGCCATAAAAAAGGAATGAGGGTACCTGGGTGTCTCAGTCAGTTCAGTGTTTGACTCTTGAATTTGATTTTGGCTCAGGTCATGATCCCAGGGTCATGGGATAGAGCCCCATGTCAGGCTCTGTGCTGAGTGTGGAACCTACTTAAGATTCTCTCTCTTCTTCTGCACCTCTCCCCTGCTCATGCTCTCTCTCTCTCTTTCTTAAAAAATTTTTTTAAAATTTTAAAAAAAGGAGTAAGGTCTTGCCATTTGTGACAACATGGATGGACCTAGAGGGTATTCTCTAAGAATATAGAGAAAGACAAGTACCATATGATTTCATTTATATTTGGAATGTGAAAAAATAAAGTAAGCAAACAAACAAAAGCAGAAACAAACTCATAAATACAGAGAACAAACTGGTAGTTCCCTCAGAGGAGGGTGGTGGAGGGTGGATGAAATAGATTAAGGGAATTAAGAGGTACAAATTGTAGTTATAAAATTAATAAGTTATGGGGACAAAAATATGGCACAGATAGTCCATAATATTGTAATAACAAGATGGTAACTATACTTGTCTTGGTGAGCATTACATAATGTATATAATTGTCTAATTATTATGTTCTACACCTGAAATAAATATAATACTGTATGTCAACTATACTTCAATAATAAAATTTTAAAAATATCGTCAACATCAGAACACTAAACTCTGACCTTATACAGTCGGACTTCAAGATAAGGTGTTTGTTTTAGTCTGCTAAAATAAAAAGATGTTATTATTTTAAAAAATTTATTTATTTATTTATTTATTTATTTATTTATTTATTTATTTATTTATTTTTAGAGAGAGAGTGTGCAAGAGCACACGAGCAGGGGAGGGGCAGAAGGAGAAGGAGAAAGAGAGAATCCCAAGCAGGTTCCACTGACTCGGGGCTCGAACTTACGAACCATGAGATCATGATCTCAAACTAGTAGATGGATGCTTAACTGGCTGACCCATCCAGGCACCCCAGGAAATATTATTTTAAACACTTTCCATGTATCTACCTACTGCTTTCTAATGCATAGACCTTGCCAGGCAGCACAGAGAGACCAACAATTTGGTCACCATGGACTGATGCAATTTTCCTGATTTAGCTTGAATTTATAACACTGGCACATTTGAAGAGGTTGATCTTCTGTGATCAGAAATGGCCATTCTTTCTGTAGAGTTTATATTTAGGTGAAATGTATGCAAATGATGTGTGGTGCGTCTTTGCTCTTATTTTTATAAGCAAGTGTGTATTATGTTTCTTTTTCAGTTATCTAAAAAAATATCCTAAATGTAAGTGAAAATAGTCTAGATGAATTATTAAGGAACCAAACCACATCCCAAACCCACATGAATGTGATGAATGATCCTATTATCTTTTTTTTTCTTTGTCATTTTTACTCTGGCTTTTCCAGCTCAAATTGCATCTCTTGTTCATGCATTAGAGAAGTCACAACTTATGTAATGTCTTAGATTTCAAGGAGTCTGTTTATAGTTTCTTGTCTGTTTTACAACATGAGTTTTCTACTATAGATTTTTTATCCGCCTTTATTTTTCATGTCATTCTCTCTCTCCTTTTTTTTGTGCCTTTTAAAATTATTTTTGGTTTTGGTTTTGGTTAAAATCAGTTTTCTTCCTGAGTACTGTTCATCATTCAGTGGAGGTTATCTTTTTCCGGGCCAGCAATTTTGTAAGTACAACATGGGGAGATGAGCTGGTAAGGTATTAGTTTATTGCTGCTGTGACTGGACCTTCTTAGGCCTCCACCCTGCAAGGAGACCACCTCTTCTCTTGGCTAACAGCTTCCCGGGCTAGCAGTGAATCATGCATTGCATTTCACCATTCCTGGGCATTGCATGTTACTTTTCTCTAATGCACAGCTCACGTGTTCTCCAAACACAAAGGTGACATGCTGAATGGCTAAGTTGTATCTGAGAGCCTGTGAACTGTGAACGTATGTTTTCTCATCTGGCTCCACCCTCTCTGCAGCCCTTTAATGAGACACTCACCTGCCCAAACACCTGGATCTTGTCTTTCCAGACAAGGGACACTGGCTGGGCACAGAAGGTTATATGCTACCTGAGTGCTGCAGTGCAATGGGTTCACTTTTTTTTTCTTTTCTGGACCAGATCCAATTTTCACTCCTTTTGGCAGCCTGTCTTCCTAGATCATGGGTCAGGATTGTGGCCATTTTCTAGTTTTCACCCAAGATGTGTTTTTCTTTCCTGTTTTTGCATTTGGTTGGTTTCAGAAGGAAGAATCAGGCTGGGACAGCCTAACTTCAGTATCTTAAACTGGAAGTTTCAGCGTTTAAACATGGTCAGTGTCCTTTGAAATTCTGATGAGCTTCTTGCTGCAGATACCGATAGATGTTTAATCTACCACGGAAGAAATGATTTGTTCCAGTTTGTTGTGAACAACAATGCATAATTTCTTACCTTAACTTCAGGTACCTTATTTTAAGAGTAAAATGTCTGTGAAAGAAGATATGTGGAGTGAGGGTAAAAGAAGTCATATGTGAAAATATGGTGCACGTGAGTTCAGACATCATTTTCATTTGATTGTGAATTCAGATTATCAAAAGTCCATACATCTTCAAAAAAGTAACCTCCCTTTTGAGGATCCTAATTTAAAGAAATTGAAAAACTGTTTAGCTTTACCCTTCTACAATTCTCCACTCACCCGTCAAACTACACTGACCTTCCCCACCAGCTCTTTCCTACTCAAAAACCTTTGTGGAAAGAAATGCATTATTTCATAGAACCATAATCCATTTACCGCAAAACCCAGGAAGTGGATGAAAAATGAAACAACTGAAGAGCTTTTCTCTGTATATAACTAACTTGCTTACTATCTTCCTGGGGTGCAGGAATTGATTTAAGAATTTTGATTCTTAGGACCGGTCTTTTTGATGCTTGCTACACCATGAGACAGGTGTGAATATAAGAGTAAATAAAGACGGTAGTAATTCATACTATGACAATAACCACAAATATGTGTAAAAGTCAATAATAGTTGATATATTTTGCATTAAAATGAACTTTTACACAATAAATTTATTTTGAAATTGGCATTAACTAGAAATAATGATATTTGTCCAGCTATTCAAATATTCTTACAAAAATATGGTGAAATTAATCTGTAATTTGTGTGGCATAAGGTAGATAAATGCAAGAATTTCTGTAAGGTGCATGTCCTTTGAAGAAAAAAGGGTTGTCAGTAAAAAGTGTTGTTTGCTCTTTTTGAAGATTTCACATATGATGGAGACATATCACTCAGGGATAGTTTATGGCCCTAGCCTGCAAAATAGATATGGGCTTAAAGATAGCCTTTCCAAGATGGGATTATAGTCTTCTCACTTGAAAAATTGGTTTGATGACCCAGGGGTCTATTGCATGGCTTGTGAAGGTCTGGTTTCCCTCTGAGTGGATTTATCATTTAGAGAGCTACCCATGTACTTGGACTCCCACTTACTCTCTTCAAAGAGAATGCTGCTGTCTGAGGATTTAACCAGATTTTAAAGCTGTTTGTAGTAGCAACTACAGAACGGTATCTCAGACTGAGCTGTAGGAGAGCAAATCAAAATTAACTTCCATGGCTCTTCTGATAATCATTGCCTTGACTCTGGATCTTAAAATTTCAACATGTAAGTTTTACTTTCATGTGACAAAAAATAATCAGAGGGAAAAAGCAGTATTCAGAAAAAAAAAATAATAAGGGAAATACCAGCCTGGAAAATGATAGGTAAGGAATGCCAGAAATTCTACAGTAGTTTCCAGGATGCCAGAATCTGGCTTTAGAAACCCATCAGGAGATGTTTGCAGTAAAGGGCTTTACAGAACCTTCATGCATTATTAGGGCTCATTTCCCAAAGTCTCCTTAAAACCAAAGAATTAACATTGGCTCTGTCCCCGACAGTTTTCCTTTCAGAACAGATCAGAAGGACTCCCCAAACTGACTAGATGTGCTGCTCTAACCCTGGTTCCCCTCCCCTGTGGCTCATGTATTAACCACAACATTTGCAGAAATATAACTCTTGGGAGCATATGCAGCAATTTGCCTCATTTTCTTTTGTCCCTTTTAACAACAAACAATAACAAAACCAACAAATTTCCCTTCCTGAGATGAACTGGCTTTACTTCATTTCTCCTTTTCTTTCCTTATTCCACAATTACCCCCTTTGCAAAATATTACCAATTTAGATTGGATGTAACAGTAAGTAATAATATATGTCTTTTATTTGGTAAATAGTTTCATTAGTAAAATTAAAATTACTGTGGCATAACCAAATGAGATAATGGAAAGAACATCAGTGTAAGTAGGACTCAGGATCCTAAGTTCAGAATTCTAGATCCCCATCTGCTTTATGTGAGTGGCTTTACTTCTCCATGCCTGGTATGCTGATTTGCAAAGTGGACATGCTGCCTCAGCCTATACAAAGGGATGTTTTGCAGATTATCTCCTCTCTCTGTGTGTTTATTTTTTCATGTTGCTTTATTCCAAAATCTGTTTGAAGTATCATACAGAGGTATATAAAATATGAACAAATAGGTAAAACAAAATTAAGTCAAGGCATAGAGTAGACTGTGAGGCTAAATTGACTCTCAGTTCCTAGAAATCAAAGAAAAACTGAAATGGGTACAGGATATGAAATTCTGTCTCTCCACCTTGCTGTGACTAGTCATGAACAGAGTTGTTCAAATATGAAATTTGGTCTTCATTTGCGTGCTACTATAAATATGCAAGTACCTCTTCTATCATCTTCTCAGCAATTTCAACACCATCTAGCTTCTCACAAAGTCAGGTTAAGTTATATTATTCTGTTGTCCTACTCTAGTGTCATAGCACATTTTAGTCAAAGTTTATCTGAAACCATGAACTACAGAATGTACAGCTTCTTATATGATGACTTGATTATGTAGAATGTTAAAAGTCAGCACCATTGTAAAAGGTCAAGTTTACCATTTCAATGTGAACAGTCCTTATTGTCCTGGAAACATTTGCTCTGTCATTCTTTCAAGTACCTAGGAATAAGACTTCTTGATGAACTAACTTTAGATAGATGCTACCTTCTAGGGGGATAGTTCCAATGTCCTCTTGGTGATTTGGACTTTATTTATAGCCTTATAATCCTGCTCCCCACTGGCCACTGTTAATGCATATGAAACGAAAAGATATAACTAAAGTATAAAAGCCGTTTTAAAAGGAACTAGGAGAGGGTTACATTTGTAAAAGAAAAGAAGAAAAACAGGAAAAAAATGTTAAGAACTTGAAGTATACAACTGAGAAATTAAGTCCAAAAAAGATATCAACATAAAATAGTTTTTAAAAATCTGAGAGTTTTAAATGAGGAAGAGTGAAAATTTATTAAACATATTGTAAAATTAAGTAACAAATCACTAAATAAAAATGAAAAAAAGTTTATAAATTGAAGGGATTAGAACATTTAAAACATAAAGAATTATGGAGCAATAAGTATTATAAACAACAAAAATAAAAAGAGCCATAAAGAGAGGTGTTAAAAAACAAAATTAAACTGAATAAACTTGAAAGATCATATTAACTTTATTCAATGATTCATGAACTGGAAAGGCAGCATCTCCTCTAGCAGGTAGAAAGGAGCTCCACAGAGCTGTACATGGTAGGAAATTTAATTGGCAGAAGGGGGCAGGGACCAGGAAAGAGCAGAGCAGGAGTCTCTCTGGTGGATTACCCCACCAGTGCTGACCAGGAAACTCCAGACTTCGGGTTTAAGATTATATTCCTGGGAGAGGTTGAAACTGCATTTAGGTTAGGTATTAAGTCTTGATTTGCTGATACAGAGTTTAGCACAAGTGACTCGATTTTGGGCCTATTCTCTCTCTCGCTTTCTTCTTTCTTTTTCTTTTTCTTTTTTTTTTTTTTCATTTTTTTTTAACAGAGGTAAGAATAAAAGCATAAATCTTCTATGTTAGATATTCAGTCCAAAGCTCTATTCACTTTACCTTGCACTATGGTAAATACTATATAAATAAAAGACAATTTATTATTCCTGTTAACAACAGCAGCGATATAAACTTCTAAAAAGCAGAGGCAGGGGCGTCTTGGTGACGCAGTCGGTTAAGGGTCCTACTCTTGATTTCTGCTGAGTTCATGATCTCACAGATTATGATTGAGCCCCACGATGAGCTCTGTGCTGACAGCATGGAGCCTGCTTGGAATTCTGTCTCCCTCTCTGCCCCTCCCTAACCTCTCTCTCTCTCAAAAATAAATATTTAAAAAAATAATAAAAAAGAAGTAATAAGAAGAGGGAAAAATGCTAATCTTCACTCTTAAGAAATACTAACTAGGAAGACAGGTAGAAACTCAAGTTTTAAATATTTTCATTTAAATTTGGCTTTACCTATGAATATGTTGACTCTTGTGAGTAAAATAGTATTTTTATAAACTATTATTTACATGAACAAAGAGTAACAATTGTTTTGCATTGATCTAAGAAATTAACTGCCAAATATTTGTATTTTTAAAGAATCTTTTCTTTATCTGCCTCATGACATTTTTCCACCATGTTTTATATAATTTTACTAAAATATGTTTATTTTTTTATATTTTACTAAATCTCAATGTCAAAATCAATAGGAAAAGAGAAATTCTGTAATGTAAGCCATATTCTTATTTGTTTTGCCAAAATTGGTTTTGCCTTAAAAGTTGTTATTCTCTCAATGATCAATCCTCTCGACATTTAACAAAACTTAACCATTTCACATATACTAACATTTAACCCATTTCCCAAGTTGATAATATCAATCAGTGACCTGTCCGTTGACTTTTTTTTAACTTGTTTTATTTTTTATTTTTTAAATAGACATCCAAATTAGTTAGCATATAGTGCAACAATGATTTCAGGAGTAGATTCCTTAGTGCTCCTTACCCATTTAGCCCATCCCCCCTCTCACAACCCCTCCTGTAACCCTCAGTTTGTTCTCCATATTTATGAGTCTCTTCTGTTTTGTCCCCCTCCCTGTTTTTTATATTATTTTTATGTGTATTCATTTTTTCAAATTCTCAAATGATTTCCTTCCACCCTCCTTTTTTTCTTCTCTAATCTGTCAAACCACTTTCAACACCCAGAGCATTGACTTTTGGACACAGACAGCTCAATTCCTAACCCAATTTTTGATGTTTCTTCCTAGTGAAGAAAAAGGCCAAATCTGAACTTTACTAGAGGAAGACAGATTGCTCTCCAGGATTGCTTATTATTTATTTATTTATTTGAAATGTTAATGCTCACTCAGATTGTGGTGAGTGAAACATTTGAGTTGTTTATGAGGAAGGTTTTTAAAATAATTAATGTTTGTTTTGATCTTTGTGTGAGAAGTTCTTGAATCATGGAAAACAGCTACTAGAAAACATCACTGTAGTTAAATTAAATCTTTCCAAGTGGGAATATTTTATATTTTATTAGCATCATTTCTAAATCTGTGTCTGGGGATTTTGCAGGAGAATCCAAAGAATGACCAGAATCAGTGACTGACATCTAAATTAAAAAGGTTGAATGAAAATTAAAATGATCTTTTAGTTAAGAAAGGAAATATCAAGGGATGAATAACTAAACTGTATACGCATATGTGTTAAACATACAAATTATCCAAATCAAACCCGTGAATAATCTTCAATTAGGACTCAGCTCTTGAAAATTAGAATATTAAGCTTTCTGTACACATTTGCTTCCAGTTTCAAAGAAGAAATATTTCATTGTTTTTAGCAAAATTAATTATATGATTAAATGAATACAAGTAATACTGAAAATTAAAGATGAAAAATTAAACTCTAAGAATATAAAATGACCATTTTTACTGTTAGCTGAACACTATCCCATATGTCTCTTATGCACCAGTTCCCTTCTGTCTGTGCAGAAACACCTAAAACTGTGGACATATGGGTGGGTAGATGGACAGATAAATACATGGAAATAATGTATAATATGAGAATCATAGTATAGATGCATTTCTAGATTAAAAACTCAAGTTAGGTTTTATTTAAATTTCACCAAAGAAAAATAAATGACATGAAAATGAAAAAAATTGCACCAAGTAAATGATTCTTCAATGCAATATAATACTTCTTAAATATGCTTCTAAGGTTAAGGGTTGGGGGAGTGGACAAGGGAGGAAAGGAGAAAAAAGGCAAAAGAGAAAAGGACAGGCCAGGATAGAGAAAAAATATAAATTTTTTTTAAGATAGAGTCATTTTTCAAAACCACCCATTTCAATTCTAACTCCATTGACTCCCTCTTGAAAAAGATAAATATATTAACACTCTCATATCTTTTCATTTTAGTAAGGCACATTATTATTCTTCCCTTGCCCATGTTTATGACATCTATATTCTGTTCTGTAACCTCAGATCCCATGGTATTTCATTAACAGTTCTGTAAGTAACTAGTTTTAGTGTGCCTCTCCAGTTCCTGTAGCAGGGATTCTCAATTCCTGCGTTTATTTTCATTTCTCTCTTAATTGGATGAATTAATCATTTACTTGTTGCCATTTGTTTGTTTCTTTTTTATTTTCTCAAGAAGGGCTTCTGGGCATTGCAATATCTTAACTTGTTCCTGTTTGAGAATACCTGCCTATTGCCTTTACACATTAATGACATCTTGACTGATTGTGGAGCTCTTGGGCTATACTATTGTTATCCTAGAACATTGGGGGTTTATTAATTATAAAAGGGACTGAATGTTGGAAATTTCTGCTCCTAGCCTAATGTTTTCCATCCTATTAAGTGATTTTTTTTTTTGAGGGGAAGGATAAAGGGGTCTGGAGAGTTCAGTAGGTTGACTAGACCATGTCCTGGCTTTGACTGTTCTGTAGTAAATTTATTTGAAACACACTGTATCTTCAATGTTTAGATTCAGCATATTTTTTTAAGTGACGGAATTATAGATTCAAATGCATCTTCTCTTACGTTTGTTGAGCCCTGTACTTCACAGACATAACTTATTTTTATGCTGGATTCCTTTCATCTTGTTTCTATATTTTGTTCCAATCATTTTAGTCCCTTATATTAAAAAAAAAAAAAAACTTTCACTATATAAACCTCAGTGTTTCCTGTCTCCTTATTTGATTTTTAGTCAATTTTTTTTCTGCTGTTTCTTAATTATGTACTGTTTTGACCCTCTTTCTTTCTTTCCTTCCTTGCATCCTTCTCAGTATAGTTAACACACAATGTTACATTAATTTCAGATACACAACATTGTGATTTGACAATTCTATACATTATGCTGTGTTCATCACAATTGTAGCTACCAGCTCTCGCTGTACAATAGTATTACAACATCACTGATTACATTGCCAGTGTTGTGCCTTTTATTTCTGTGACTTATTCATTCTGTAACTGGAAGCCTGTATCTCCTACTCCCTTTCACCCATTTTGCCCATATCCCCATGCCTTTTCCTCTGGTAATCGTCAGTTTGTTCTATGTACTTATGTCTGATTCTACTTTCTAATACTCTGTTTTTTCATTTGTTTCTTTATATTACTCATGAGTGAAATCATACGGTATTTGTCCTTCTCAGTCTAACTTAATTCACTTAGCACAATACTAGGACAACGAAGAATACCTAACTGGGTTATCATTCAGCTTTGGAAAGAGATAAAGAGTCCCCTAGACAAACAAAAGTTAGAGTTAGACAAACAAAAAACCGTGAAACCAGCCTTAACAAGAAATGTTAAAAGGATTTCTTCGAGTGGAAAAGAAATGGCCCATAATTAGATGTAAGAAAATTACAAATAAAGAGATGTAAAATATGACAACATACACATAAAACATTGAGAAGGGAGTAAAAAATAAAAAGAAAGTAAGTTTTTTTAATAATGTGTTTGAACTTAAATGACCATCAACTTAATATGTACTATTATAAACTCAGTTTCTATTCTTAGCCTGTGATAGCCATTTTAATCTCATGTATTTGTTTCTTCTCATCTTTGAGCTAATTTTTGCAGAATGCACATTCTCAATTTTATTTTATATATCATGAAATAATTGTGAAGAATTCTACTTTGTTCCACAAGTTACTTTTCTTCTACCTTAAATATTTGGTCTTTCTTTCTTTACTTACATTGGCAATTCCAAAGAGATGTTCTATCTGCTCTGAGAAAATATAGTTGACATATATATAAAGAGTAAACATATAGTTTACTCTCTTCCCACTGTCTCTGAAACCAGTTAGTTGCTCTCTAAAAGCTGCAGATTGAGGGCTGTGCATTTGGTTTTCTATACATTTTATCTATAGCATGAGGTAATGGCAGAACGAGTAGAAGGAAAAGGCTAGGCTGAGGTGGCACAGAGTCATTGTTAGTTGTTTTTTGTTTTTTTCCATCTGAAATTTTGTCACATGCTCATTTCTGGATTCACTCCTTTTAACTTTAGGGTTGGGGTATGTATGATTTCTGAAGAGGTAACCATGGAACTTTGAATCAGCCCTCCAATTTATTTCATATCTCCAGAATCTTCATTTTTGCTCTTTTTACTAATATGGATGCCCATTCAGTTTACATCTACACATATTAAACAGCATTAGTGAGGACAATCAAGATTTGTGATTCTGCAGGGTAGACTGTAGAGGCAAAATTAGATGCCAGTAGTACTGATCTCAACAATACCACACCCGGGAGCATGTGCCTGGTCAATGGTTTGTCTGTTTGTCTGTCTCTCCCCCTCCTCTTTCCCTCTTTGTTTCCCTACTTCTTTCTTTTTCTAAGTCTGCCTCTGAGCATCTCTCTCTCCCTGTCTTGCTTGCTAGTTTTTGAAAATTATTGTATTATGTTAGCTTATTTCCTTGTCTGGATACCATTGGTAATTTTTTATATGACTATTTGTTGTTCATTTTATTAGGTATCAATGGAGAAAATTCTTATAGTATAAAGATATTTTAGCCATCTTAATCCAGAAGTCCTTATTTAGCATCTAAAGTTCTGCAAATACATTGTCAAATGATTTTTCAAACACCATCTATAATCTTCAATGATCGTTTTATTTCTGAGAAAATTATGGTACACGAACTGTGGAATTTTTAAAATATCTTGCATTAAGAAAAACAATTGTCATTAATGACAAAATTTATCATAATGTACTGGCATCGTCCTTAAGTATAACCCTGCTTTTATTCCCCTGATGATTTCAGGTAGGTAAATGACTTTTGAAGAGTTTCAGCATGATAAATAGAAGTTGCATTAAACATATGATTTTCATGGAGACATTTTATTCTCTTTTTCTGATATTGTTGACTGATCCATAAATGCATTAGCTATAAATTTAAATTGTGCAATGAGTCAAGTTTTCTTATATGAGCAAGGTACAAACACATGTTCAAAATCTCTTTAAAAATTATTCATTTCAACATTGATTATTATAACCTAATGTAGTAAGTTTTTAAGTCCTTACACTTTAATCCAGTGGTTACTGTGCGACTTCCTAAATTGACAGTTTATATTTCTTTAAAAAGATAATAAGAGATTAAAAATAATGTATCAAATGCCAGGTACTTATAGATAGGTTCTAATCATAAGGGCCCAGATTTATGTAGTTATTTTGTTGTACTCTTGAACTCTTATTAAGAATTTCATATTTGTACTTTACGTCTCTTAGTTTTAATTATTAAGGGCTCCACAGATAAAAGCATTTTTGTAAAGAGGTTCCAGAGTCTTTAAGTAGCTAAATTAGATACATTAAATACATTAAGTGAAACTAATATAGGAAAATAAAAGAAATAAGGTAATAGATCTGTGATTAAAATGCCCAAATTATCTATATAATTAGTAGAAAACTGAATTAGTATGTACCTAATAACTTGCATATCTATAAAGACTACAGAGAAACACTTTAGTTATTGTCAAAAAGTTAATAAAGGCCAGAATTTCTTTCAGAGGTAAATAAGTGCCTTTTGGCTTCATTAAACATTTGATATAAAAGAGATCCACCTTTCAGGATCCCAACCAATATCATCAGTCACACCTTTTTAATAGTGTCCTTCTAACAACGACAACAAAAAATTCTACGTAAGCAAGATTTCTTGTGTGGTTTTTTTTTTTCAGTTTTAAGCATACATGTTTCTTTATATAAAATCACGTAGCTTCCAATGCTGTGCACTGTAACAATGCAGGCTGTCAAAGACTGGAGAACTAATTTAGCTGGAGATGAATTAATGCCATCCTCATCTCACATTAATTTTGTTAGAATTGTGTCTCAAGTAGAAAATATTGGCTCTGAGGCTGGAATAATGAGTTACTTCTTTAGGCTCAATGGACTCAAATGCCAGGAATGGAAACCACGTCACCTTTGTGACTGGAATACTCCATGATGAGCTATGTGTATTGCTCACCCAGCAGAAATATGTTCAATGCAGAGTTGATCAGTTGGGCCAAATCTGTTATTTAAATTCATCCGTGTAATAATGTATAGTTTGTATTTGTATTGTATACATTCGGTGGCCCAGATACTTTTTTTTTCTGATGGAACTGTTATTCATTAGTGTATATAATTTATTTTTACCCATGGGTAAACTCTTAATCTTTTATGCAATCCTGACAAGCCAAAGCAGAACAAATTATGATATATTATTGTACAATAGTATCTGACAGAAATTTCCTAGAGTAAATATAAAGAAAAATTCATTGGGGAGAAAAACAATTAGCTTATGTTATAATTGAGTGGAGATTTCCTAATCTGTATTGTTTCCAAAAGATTTTAAAGCCTGATATTTAATAATCATATTTTGTAATAAATGAACATTTTCGTTCTTTTTTTTGGCAAAACACTTAACGGTGTCTTCCATTCTGTAGTGATTGTTATCTTTCTAAGTTAAAAAAACCAGTTTGTTATTGGAGAAAATATGAAATCTAAAATGCTCCTAGACAGAGAAAAGACATGTGGACAATGGGGAAAACAACTAAAATCTTAAATATCTCTGTTAACATCTTGAGTAAAAAACATAATTATTAAGGACTTGCTTTGTGAAGCATAGCTCTGTAAGGCGTGCAACACCCCTTATCTGCTCCACCTGGGAATATTCTCAGCATTTGCCACCTTGAGATCTATATGTTTCAAATATCTTCATTGAACACTAACTGAAGAGGTTCTTCTCATGTGGACTTGCAAAACACAGCCTAAATGATGTGAGAATGACTGAAATCACACATGGAATATAATGTTTACGATTTATTAGATACTTCACTGAAACATGAATAAGAATAAGATAGATAACAAGTATTATGACTCTGATGTTTCCTTCCAATCTCAGAACCACAGAAGTGCAGAAATCCTTAACCACATGTGTGCAAAGGGAATTTTCTTCAAGCATGTATTCTGCAGACTTCTTATTATTCATCCTAGTTCTTAATTCTGCACCACCTGCTCATTTCTGGCTGTTTGTTTTGTAGCGATCTATATAAGAATGGCTACTTCCTCCTATCAAAACATATTCTAAAGGTTTTCTGTCTTTGCTTAATCAAAGGTTCTGTGTGCACAGACTTTGTCTCCCCTCCCTCTGTAGCAGTTATTGTTTCCTTTTCTTGTGCAATCTCTGCAGATCTCTGGCCTTGGCTGCTAGTTTTCTGGAAATAGGTTTTCTCTATTTAGTTTACATCTTTGCAAGTTCAAGAGCTCAGCCTTTCGAGTTGCGCTGGGTGATACAAAGAGGTGATCAGCCTGTATGACATTGTCCTTGTCCTGGCAAAGGGTTTGGCTATGGAGAAATGATCTGCCTGTGCCAGCATTTTCAGATTTAGAGACTGAACTGCCAGATCTTTTCCACTGGATATTAAACTTTATTCTCTTCAACTCTGAGGCTTAGGCACACTCATTTCTGTGTTTTTGTTGCTTTGCCTTTCTGATTTGAATTTGACCCAGTTTCTGCCCTCCTTAGCACCCCTCCCCTCCCGCCCTAGCTGCAGAGCTCAAGGTCTCTCTTAGCTGTGTCTTCATCTCTCCTTCAGGGCAGGACTATTCATGAAGAATATCCCAACTCTTGCTGGACCCTGCTCCTACACGTAGCTTCTCCCTTCTCATTTTCTCTGCCTAAGGAGCTAAACCTAGGGAGGACAGCTTTGGTCAAGAAGGAAACTGCTTCCAAACTTATTTTGACATAAAAGAACATCCTCTGTGCCTCAAGTCTTTTGCTGTGCACTGCTGTTATTAAATATAACCTTAATAGAATTTTAAGTGTTCTGTTTTAACTCTTTAATGCTTGCCTCTAACGAGACATCAACTTTGAATATTTTTTGAACATACTGCCAAAGTTATTATGGACTAAACTTTTTAAAGACAAACACTTGAATTTTAAATATTTATAAATAGCAAGCTTAGTTTTAATTTGTAGTGTCTCCAAATAGTTCTATGTCCATTGTTGGTATGAGAGTCTACCACAATATGAAATTTGTTATCCATACAATTAATTTTAATACTTTAGGTAAAACAAAACAAAACTAACAGAATTTGTAATTACTAGTTAAACATCTTGATATTATTCATGAATTCTTAAATGTATCATGCTAAAAGTATACCTTTTTTTCCTCAGATATCATAGATCGCTTTTCTACATGAGATGTCAGACATTCTGTTTTTCAGTATGTACCATTATTAAACAAAATAATTCTGTAGGAGTGTGTTAGATGATTACAAACCCTACTCTGCAAAATGCAATGGAAAATAACATTTTAATTCATAGACTTCATTGTATTGCCAAATACTGAGTGTACTGAATTAGTAACAATTCCACAGTGTTTATGCAATTGAGTAACATAGCCATTTAGAGCCCTTACCTTCATAGTAGAATGAGAAACCTTTAAGTTGCCATGAGAAATAAAGTTGGCTTTTTTAAAAAAACTTTTTTAATGTTTATTTATTTTTGAGAGAGTGATGAGCATGAGAGGGGAAGGAGCAGAGAGAGAGTGAGACACAGAATCCAAAGCAAGCTCCAGGCTCTGAGCTGTCAGCACAGAGCCTGACGAGGGGCTTGAACCCACCAACCAGGGGCTTGAACCCACCAACCGTGAGATCATGACCTGAGCCATAGTCAGACGCTTAAGTGACTGAGCCACCCAGATGCCCCAGAAATAAAGTTTTTAAAGATTAAAACAAAACAAAACAAAACCCTGTAGCTATTATTGACAAAATGAAAGGCGAAGATATTGGCATTTATTGAGTAGCTAATATGGGCCAATTATTCTCAAACTTTGGACTCAGAACTACTCTGCATGTTTAAATATTACTAAGGATCCCCCCAATTTTTTTGTTTATGTTGGTTTTATTCACTAATTAAAATAAAACTGAGAACATAAAAAAATACATATTAATCCATTTAACAATAAAGATGCTAAATTTATGACATTTTGAGCAATAAAATCTTTTATGAAAAATAACTGTACTTTCCAAAAAACACCAAAAAATTATGGGACGAGTGGCATTGTTTTGTTTTGTTTTGCAAATATCTTTAATGTCTGGGTATATGGAAGATAGTTGGATATCCACATGTCTGCATTCAGTATGTATGCAATTTTTACTAAGACTATGATGATACATGCTATATATGTAATATCTAGTCTATGTATAGTCTTGTGTATATTACACATAGTCTTATAAGTCTTTGAAGAGACTATGTATGTGTCGATATGTTATTTTGACTATATAGAAGAAGAAAATCAAGCCTAACAGGTAGTTCAAAAAGAAAGGAGTCTTTTAATACCCTTTTCAATAACTGTAGGGATTATTTCATACTCCCTTAAAATTCAGTGTTGCACAGCTATTATATCAAAATCCATTAGTCTGTTTTGCACTTCAGATGGTCTTTACCTGTGCATGATTTTGACCTCATGGACCCCTGAAAATGTCTTGGATGTCCCAGGGAATTCCTGGAATTTGAGAACCGCTGTGCTAGTCCTTGTTTTTGCAAAAGAAAAACGCGATATTAAATAAATCCTATTATCCTCTGTTTGCAGATTATGAATCTCACTCAAGTACCGTGAATACCTGGACTTTGTATTTCAGTTGTCTTGGGTTTGCAACCCAATTCCACCACTTAGAAGCTGTCTAAAATATTCCGGGTACTCCTGAGGATACCCAGCCATGCAAATATACAAATATGTAGTGTTTCCTTTTCAAAGAGATCATATCAAAAAATCAACTCCCCTCTGTTTCCTTATTAGCAAGTTACTCTATTTTTATTGAACACCATCTTAGGGGGTAATTAACTCAGGATAATTTTTAGACATATGGACTCATGAATACAATTTTTTTTTAATTTAACTCCAGATTATGCCATTTTCTTTCAGTGTGACTTTCAGATTCCTCATGTACTTTATAACGTTGCGAGAGTTAAATAAGGTAATATGTATTAAGTACTTAGAACAGTGTCTGACATATTATAAAGCTAGACTACTATGTGCTAATTTTTTAAACTCTTATTCGCATTATCATAATCTACCCTGTAGTCGTTGGCCACTCGTGCTTTCTCAGAAGTGAGTCAAGCACTGTCCTGCCCAGGTTCCCAACCCCAGAGAATTTATTTTGAGCTTTCTAATTTATCCTGTGGCCTACCCTGCACACCCACCATTAGGTTTGAGGAGAAGGGTAAGGGACTTTCACCCCAGAAATACTTTTTCTTGGAGGAATGGGGACCCACTAGGACACCTTCCAGATAAATGTCTTCAGAAACCTCCGCTTCACATTCTAACCATCTTAAATATCCTTGATTAATCGAAAAGTTAGGACATTGGTTTTCAACCATTTCTTGGGGATATGTCTAAAATCTATCTTGGGGCTATGTCTCTTACTTATTTTGGTATCTGCTCTCTATCCTATAGACATCATGAATGAAATAAAAACAGGAAGTGTCCCATACTAATATTCCATTACACAAATAATAATAATGCAAGAGAAAGGAGAAAGGAATGAAGATACTTTGTGCTTACTGTACATCAAGCAGCGTTAACTATTTACAAACATCTTCACAGGGAATCTGTGAAAAAGATACTATCCCATTTTACAGAGGTGCAGTTAAGGCACCAAAGCTCAGAGAGATTGAGTAACTTATTGCAAATCACAAAAAGTATCAGAATGTGACAGTGTCTGCCAAGCTACCTTAGCTAAGTTTGCCTGCTTTTATGTATTAAATTTCCCTTCCCTCGTTTTCTTTACCTTTGTTCTGACTCTTAGTTTTATAGGTTGATACGTATAAAACATTGTTCATGAAACAGCAGTCCCTGTCCTCATCCCCTTTCCATTAAGGCTATCACTTCTGCTTTTTTGGATGATTCATATACCATTTACTTTCATGTCTTTACATGGCGTGATTGTATTACTTCCCCTTGAAACGAAATGATTCTTAGAAATGATTTGTTAACTTTCTACTCCAGAAGATCGGGACTGGCACCACTTCTTTCCCTGACCCTAATACACACATGCATCCTTCCAATCTTCTTTACTAGGACTGGGCCGTACTTTTGGTGTAGATACCCAGAATTTGCATTATTATGACTATGTAAATGCTGTTCACATTTATGATTAGTTTTACTTTTATATACTACTTTTTTGGTTTCCTTGTAGATTAATGATGATTATATTTTCAGTCCCTTCATTTTGTACATACTTACCACCATTTCAATCCCCAAATGTTTACCAGTTATCCAAATTGTCCTACAAGACATTCTATAAGAGGTGTGCAAATTAAGGAATGGTTCTCTTTCATTAATTTTCACATTCTATTTCCCACCTATTTGGATTTTCAGAGACAGTTTAAGTGATAATAAATCCAAATTATCACTGTTGATGAAAGAAATGATCAGATATATTCCTTTAAGAAAAATGTTAATAAAAATTCTCATTCTAAGTATCAAAAGTTAGTTGTTATTAAATTTATTATAATATAAATATATATAATATATAATATAATATATAATATAATAAAAATTATATTTATAAAGTAATATACTCTATAATGTTTCTCATTGCATCTTGACTAGTGCAAGTTTGAGATAATCTGGAATATTTTAGCAAGTAAGACAAATCATAATTTCAGGGTAAAATGAATACATCTATTAAAATGACTATGAATCCTAGTCACTGATAGTCTGTAAAGTTTATAGTACTCTTAAGTGAAATACACCCAATTTACATTCTCACCCATTAAAAAAATTGTATCTCTAAATACATAGAAATTGTTTATTGGCTAATGCACTTAAGAATATAAAATTAAACTCTCAACTATCTAGCTGATCTACAGAATGGATTGTCTGGAAACCTGAGTTTTCCAAATACCTGGTTATTATTGCCTGTATGCATAGAAACTAGCTTAAGTCATCCACACCAAAACTGCATCACATTCAACCCTGCCTTCCTTAAAAGATCACAACCTGTTTGCAAGCTCATAGTGAACTTTAGTTACTATTCCAGTGGTACTTGTAGGGTAAAATGATGAGTGAATGGCATGTGCCTTATACTGAATCTTTCTAGATCTTTATGCTGTTTGTATTGTCTCTTTTTCTTAGAGCCCCTTTCAGGTAACCAAAGCTCATCGTAATTGTGTTTTCCTTTATCATCTCTTCTACTTTCTTATATTGGTTACTACTTTTTGACTGTGGGCTTTATACCATATAATAAAAATTATTTATTTAGGGTAAACGTTGATATGTAGATATGAAACATTTTTCATATTTGTGTGAACAAAGTGCACCAAACTTAGTGCATAAAGTTATAGTATTTATTTAGGCTGCCCGGAAATATTATATATATTATATTATACATATAATATATACACTGTAAAGTTTATTTTACTTATTTTGAGAGAGAGAGCATGCACTTGCACATACATGGGAGGGGAAGAAGGGACAGAGAGAGAGAGGGAGAGAGCGAATCCCAAGCAGGCTCTCAGCTGTCAGCACACAAAGCTTGACATCGTGACCTGAGCCGAAATCAAGAGTTGGACACTTAACTGACTAGGCCACCCAGGCACCTCTATATTTATTACTTAATTCCTAGATATAACTGTATCTATGTAGAATTAAGCTTGCCATACAACTGATGTAATAGCAACTGCTAGTTGCTGATTGTCCCCTGTATATCCTCTCCTACAATAACAAAACTTTCACTCTCAGTTGGGGCCATGGGAGCCATGAAGAAGCAGCTATGTGACTTAGTTCTGGGCAATGAGATGGAGCGAAAGTGTGCTATTTTTAGCATGCAGCCTTAAAAGAAGTAGTGTGGCTTTTCTGCTCCTCTCTCCATGTCGCTGCTCGGCACTCAGAACTCCTTCTTCGACTGGGGGAGAGTAAGAGTCACACTCGAGAGATGGTAGAGCAGAGAGCTGACAATGAAGCCACTGAACTAAGAGCAAAATAAACTACTTCTCTTTGGTTCAGCCACTGTTATTTGGAGTCTATGTTATGTTTCTGCTCATTAATCCTAATTAGCATTAGTGAATAGCTAATTGTGTGCAGACAGCATCTTCTCTACTCAGGGTCCTGGCCAGTTCGTTTGTTTTGTGAGCCTTCGGTTTCAGTTAAAACCTTGGTACTTTTTATTTAAATCCCATGTACTCAGGCCCTGAGGTTTGAAACGTTAGTTTTCTGAAGATAGTTGATTGTCTTGAGGTTATTAATTTGAAAGGCAATAAAAAAGCAAGCAGTCCCTGAATGCGGTGTTGATTAATGTAGGACTTGTACTCTCAGTCTTTGTACGCTCTGACTCCAACTGAAACATGAAACAGTATATCCTAAATTCTCTTTATTTTGGCCTATTAAAGAATTTGAAAGAATGATGAACTTGATTGTCTTCTATTCTGGTGACTAAATCTTGGTCTGCAAAGTTAATTGTACCTCTGGTTTCATCTACCTTTTCTCCAAATGTACACTCAAAAAATAAAATAAAAACGGGGCACCTGGGTGGCTCAGTCGGTTAAGCGTCCGACTTTGGCTCAGGTCATGATCTCACTGTTTGTGAGTTCGAGCCCCACATTGGGCTCTGTGCTTACAGCTCAGAGACTGGAGCCTGCTTCAGATTCTGTGTCTCCTCTCTGCCCCTTCCCTGCTCATGCTCTGTCTCTGTCTGTCTCTCAATAATAAATAAATCTTAAAAATTAAAAAAAAATAAAATAAAAACACTAACACTAACCTCAGTCTTGGTGTAGCCCCACCTTATTGAGGAGTTTAACTCAGCAAGAGGTTTAAATATAAAATAGCTTTTTTTCCTTTAATCTTTCAATTGTCTTCAGACCCTTTCCCATCCTGTAACAGTGTTTTGAGTACGTTGCTCAGTTTTTCTGTGAATTTCTATTATTAAAATCCCAGTTCAGAGGTGCCTTAGCTCAGTCAGTTAAGCATCTGACTCTTGATTTTGGCTCAAATCATATCTCACAGTTTGTGCGATTGAGCCCCATGTTGGGCTCTGAGCTGACAGTGTGGAGCCTGATTGGGATTCTCTCTCTTCCATTCTCTCTCTCTGCTCCTCCCCTTCTCATGCTCTCTCTCTCTCTCTCTCTCTCTCTCTCTCTCTCTCTCTCTGTCTTTCTCAAAATAAGTAAAGTGAAGAAAAAATTTAAAAACCCAATTCAGGTAAAAATTTTATTTCAAATCTAATCAAACTGTTATTTTCTCCTGTTTCCCAAGCACAAACTTGACCATAGTGGGGACCACAGATCATTTTATACATAATAATACAGCTTTTAAATCAAAACACAAAATTGGCTTCAGTAATTATATAGTAGTTTCACAACACACATTTAAAATGAACATTTATTTCCCTTGATCCCCAACTGCCTATTTTTAAGAAAGTATAAAATGCTGCTGTTTTTAGGATTTATTTTGGAAAATCTAGTTAAGGGAATTGTCATAACCTCGATAACTATCATTATCTTTCTCTGAGATGTTTTGAATAAATATTATGATACACATTTGTGCACTATTTCTGTGTAGGCATATGCCAGATGTGTGATGACATGTAGCCTTGCAGTGCAATAATACAAACTCCTGGAAGGGTACTAACTGGGAAGTATTTTATATACTGAATATATAAGCCTGGAGACAAGACTTGCATATGTGTGTGTGTGTGTGTGTGTGTGTGTGTGTGTGCGCGCGCACGTGTATGATGAAACTTCATCTCAGTATCTCATTTAGCTGCAAAATTTGATGCTTTGGTTTTGCTGATGCCCTCTCAATGCACAATGAATACTTTCCAGAAGATCTCAATGAAACTAATGAGTTTAACCTCAAAGATTTTATCCTTCTCAGCAGTCAACTGGAAGCTAAAGTACATCAGAGAGAAACTAATTACAAGATGCTTGCATTTCAATTATTCTGCATTTATCATTGCAATTACTAATTCCGTTTATCTTTCACTTGCTAAATATGGGAAATGAAAAACAAAGACCCGCAAATTCATAATCCCTTCAGAAATGTAAATAGTTGATATACACAGTTCTTTGTATATTTATCATTTTAACTATGGCTAAAACTATAGTTAAAATTACTTAGATTTTCTGCATTAAGAATTCAAGGGATATCTTTAGTGGTTTTCAGTGTGCCGAATGTGTGGTTCAAATTTAGAGTGACAATTATATCTATAAAAGCTTAAATTTTCTAGACTAGAAAAGCTGGGAGAGAAACCATACAAGAAAATCAAAGATCAATTTGTGATTTTTGATGCAAAGAATAAAAACTGCCAGTAAAATCTAGTAAACAGTATTTGTATAGTCAATCAGAACATTGAATTCACAAATATGACATAAAAGCAAAAGTAATATAAAGAAAATGAGAAAACAGGGGCGCCTGGGTGGCTCAGTTTGTTGGGCATCTGGCTTCAGCTCAGGTCATGGTCTCATGGTCTGTGGGTTCGAGCCCCATGTCGGGCTCTGTGCTGACAGCTCAGAGCCTGGACCCTGTTTGGGATTCTGTGTCTCCTTCTTTCTTTGTTCCTCCCCTGCTTGCACTCTGTCTCTCTCATTTTCTCTCAAAAATAAAGATAAAAAAAAAAAGAAAATGAGAAAACAATTCATGTTTCAATTTATTTAGAGTTCTGAAATCACTCTTCCACATGGAAAATCATAAATCCACTTTATGTAAGGGATATATACATGCATAGCTTTGAATAAAAGGCAGAACTCTTGTGCTGTGGAAGGCAAACCCATCTCCTTAATATGGTTAGTCACATGGTTTTCACTGTATGTCCTGGGTTTAAAACCAGTGGCATCATTTCCTTAAGTTTACCCTGAGGAATGGCTGTTAAATATATGGCCACTTGTTTTTTATAGATGAGATTTAGAGCATTGGCTCTGGAAGAAGTCGTAGAGCTCATCTGGTTGAGGAATCACCTACTAGTGGCTCATAGGAAGCAATCAACCACAGTTGTACTTGGCCTATTTAGCATTTAAAACATTTGAAAATTTCATGGAGAAATCTTGATTCTCAGCTTGCTTTGAAAATACATTGGGCCATCAAGTGAAGCTGAGTTAACAACTAGTCTCTTTAGAAGAAGCACATTTCCTCCAGGTCTCCTCAGATTCCATCATGCCTGTTGTCTTACCAATGGTATGCTCCACTATTTAGTACCTGTGTGACCTCCAAAGACATTTGAGTTTTCAACCCCTGATCTAGCCCATCCTTCACAGGTAAAAACATTGAGATCTCATTGATCTCCTGAGTTTTCTGAACAATAAAATGCAATGAGTAAGATTGGCATCTCTAGAATTAGTCTGCATGGGTTCAAATCCTAACTCAGCAAGTTATCAGGTCTGTGACTTTGAGCAAGTTATTGAACATTTCTGGGCCTTAGTTTCCTCATATCTAAAGTGGGGGGGGGAGGGAATAGTACCTGCCTCATTGTATTTTGTGAGGCTAGATCTAGTAATTATAGTAAATATATGTGGTTTTCTTACAATGGGGCCTAACAAATGTTATACTCTAAGTGTTTGATATTGTTATTAAACCACTCTGTCAAAGTCAAGTCCCAGAGTAGCCTGCTCAGAATATAAACCAATGTGTGGCCAGACACCCAATACAGGCACTGCTCCATATAGCCCTATCCATTTAATTTTTACTTTTTGTCCATCCTATCCCACCTCTTACTATTCGGGGGAATGTTTAGGCAGCATTGGTGTTTGAGATATTCCACTACTTTTGGACAATGTGATCTTGAATATGAGAAAAATACTAATGTTGGTGGAAAAGCCAGTCCCAACATATAAAAGATAAAGAACAAAAGTGATCAAGAAGAATTAAGTATTGATTAATTAATTAAGACATTTATGACTTCTACCTTCTGTTGTCAGTTTCAAGGAGGAGGAAGAATTTCCTTTTATCTC
Organism: Acinonyx jubatus; assembly: GCF_027475565.1. Taxonomy (NCBI): domain Eukaryota; kingdom Metazoa; phylum Chordata; class Mammalia; order Carnivora; family Felidae; genus Acinonyx; species Acinonyx jubatus. The sequence goes on along the minus strand of NC_069385.1, from coordinate 88,551,698 downwards.
ATTTTTATTTAATAAGTGCATAATTTATGTTAATAGTTTGAAAAGCCAGAAACAGATCACTCACTGGCTAGGGAAATGGGATGGAGTAGGAAGATTTACATCTCTTCTCTTTCAAAATACTCTTTAACTTGGTTAGATGAATTTAAATTGTCTTTTTTAGAATTGTATTGATTGCATTGGTGGAAAAAAGGTCTTTTTATTTTTCTGACTGTGCATACAATCATTTTCACACTCAATAAAGAATAACTACATGTAATTTTGAACAGATATTTATAGTGTAACATAAGTATTTTTTCTTGTTGAAAGAGTTGTTTGTGGCAGAGTTTTAAAACATGTGGTCCCAAGTGTCCTTTTCCCCTATTGTGTATTTGGGGTTGACTTGACTTCTGAACATCAGTGTGGAGGTTCTGTTCCTCTATAAGAAAGCTGTTCACATGCATTGGTGTATTCTCTGGCAAAATAGCTTAGAAGTCCTTCATGTAAAGGGAAAATTTTTGTATTCAAAAGATATATATTGGACGTACGTCATACTCATCAACATGTGGGACCTCCATTACCCTCCAGTCAAATTGAATTAGTTTTATTATCCTAGAATCAAGAGAGAACATTTTTTAATATTTCATTGGAGTTATGGCTATTCCTTCTTTCCATTGGATCTCTTTCTTTTTTTTTTTAATTTTTTTTTCAACGTTTATTTATTTTTGGGACAGAGAGAGACAGAGCATGAACGGGGGAGGGGCAGAGAGAGAGGGAGACACAGAATTGGAAACAGGCTCCAGGCTCTGAGCCATCAGCCCAGAGCCTGACGCGGGGCTCGAACTCACGGTCCGCGAGATCGTGACCTGGCTGAAATCGGACGCTTAACCGACTGCACCACCCAGGCGCCCCCCATTGGATCTCTTTCTTAATAAGATCATCTCTGCTGCTTAAACTTGTGCTAAGGTTTTATAGATTAGTAAATTTATAATCTACAGATTAAATTATTTTCACTGATTATAATGATTTTTATGATTTTAATTAACTTTTATAAATTATTTTTTCTTGCTATAGTTTTCATATAAGTAAAATGTGTAAATACCCATATGTGTAAGGCTCTGACATTTGAATAGTGGTTAGAAAGCTTACTATATTTCAGTTAAAGCAATATTTGCAATATTTGTAAGTCAATGATTTTTGTCAAGTTGCAGGAAATAAGAACCTCTTTGAAGATAAGTCTGTGCCAGCCTTAGGTAGCATTTGTTTGCCTGTGGAAGTACTTTGTAATGACTTAGCCACTTGTTATTTATTTTATATATTTCAATAGCTTGGTTGTTACTGATAGGATAAAAAGAAAGAAAGTATGGGGAAAGTGAAGATAATTGTTAGGAATATATGATTTGAACAGAAGAAACACTTATGAAAATGATTTTTAGCAGGAAATATATGAAAAGAAAAAAGGTAATAGAAGGGAAATTAATTTGTTGGATAGAGTATCTGATTTTATATTTTTAAAACTTCATTTGTCTTTAATTCCTTTAAGTTATAGCATTATTATACTCCCCAGATTAGGCTTTGCTAGTGCTTGGTATATGGTACATAATGTACCAAAAAGATTGATCAAATGCCTTTAGGAATGAATACTTGAGTAATCTTGTGATTTATTTTACCTTATCATTTCAATTAAGAGTATAATTCTTGAAATATCATGCCCATAAAATCCATAGCACAAGCTAGTTTTATGGTTTATGTGGCTATATTTGCTCTTAAGTGTAACCCAAAATACGACTTGAAATGGACTTTTTAGTGTTTAGCTTCTCTGAACAGGAAAGACATGGTGGTTTTCTGTTGATAACCTATTTGGAGACCACTTGACAAGTTCTAGGGTATCAGAATTTTCACATATTGTTGTTTGAGCAAGCTCAAACATCTAGAATCTTTATATGTGTGTATATGTGTGTGTTATTATATATATATATAATAAATTATATGTGTGATTTTCATATATATATACACATAATATATTATAATTACACACACAGGTGTCCCCTGCTATTTGAAAGCAGTTTTTTTCTATGCAACGTTTCATGAGCCAAAATAAAGTGAAGAAGCAATTAACATTAATTTATATGGAAAAATATTTGAGTGTTCCCAGACCCCCAAAATAACCTCTCTCAGTCTTTTCTGATACCTTAAGACATATATTGGTTTTGTATGCACACAATAAATGGAGATTCAGCACACGGCTGCTTGATGCTGAGATGCTGAGTGTACTTCCTGTGGAAGGAGCTTGGCGGGGCCACTCTTGCTGCTCTGGGTGCACGCTGCCTCTAGAATGGCTCACTGCAAAACAAGCACTGAATGTTAATTTTGATTTTCACCTTTTTTGTAAAAGTGAAAATCTTCTTTGGTTTCCTTCAGTTAGTGAAAACAGGTACTAATGTAGGTCTTTTGTAAAGTAAAAGGATGTAATGTGAACTTAAAAAGCAGGGGATAGCTATATACATAGCTCTGTGTGTGTGTGTAGACACACACACACACACACACACACACGCATGACATGCACACACACATACACCTCTAAATAAAGGGGTTTGGAACAACATGCATTGAATATTTGGGTATTTAGACTCATAAATGCATTTACAAAATGGCTACACACTGATCCTTCTCCAATTTCCACAAACTCAAGGCCATATGTGTTCTTCTATGTCCTTAGCTACTGGAAAGATGCTGACTTTTGGAAAATATCACTACTGAAAAATCAAAAGAACTGAGATAGCAATTTATAAATTAAAAGTTTGCAGTTTCTAAAATTCTGACAAATAATTCAACATGTCTTAAAATATATAGTATTAATATGTGGTGTGATAAATGGATTAGCTTTGTATAATCTGAATCAGTCTCAGCGAAGAAAATGATGAAAATCATTTCTTTTTTTGTATTTATTTATTTATTTAAATCCAAATTTATATTTTTTTCAGGAATAGGATTTAGTGATTCATCACTTACATATAACACCCAGTGTTCATCCCAACCAATATCCTCCTTAAGGCCCCTCACCCCTTTAGACCTTCCCCCCACCCAACATCCTGCCAGCAACCCTCAGTTTGTTCTGTATATTTAAGAGTCTCTTATGGTTTGTCTCCTTCTCTGTTTTTATATTATTTTTGCTTCCCTTCCCTTATGTTCATCTATTTTGTATCTTAAATTCCACATGTGAGTGAAATCATATGATATTTGTCTTTCTCTGACTAACTTATTTCGCTTAGCATAATACACTCTAGTTCCATCCACATTGCTGCAAAGGCAAGATTTCACTCTTTTTGATCACCAAGTAATATTCCATTAAATATATATAGCTTGTCATCTTTATCCATTCATCAGTTGATGGACATTTGGGGTTTTTTCCATACTTTGGTTACAGTTGATAGTGCTGCTATAAATATTGGGATGCATGTGCCCCTTCAAATCAGCATTTTTGTATTTTTTGGATAAATACCTAGTAGTGCAATTGCTGGGTCATAGAGTAGTTCTATTTTTAATTTTTTGAGGAAATTCTACACTGTTTTCCAGAGTAGCTGTACTAGTTTGCACTTCCACCAGCAGTGCAAAAGGGATCCTCTTTCTGTTTCCTCACCAACATCTGTTGTTGCCTGAGTTGTTAATTTTAGCCATTCTGACAGGTGTGAGGTAGTATATCATAGTGGTTTTGATTTGTATTTCCCTGATGATGAGTGATATTGGGCATTTGTTCATGTGTCTGTTTGCCATCTAGTTGTCTTCTTTGGACAAGTGTCTATTCATGTCTTCTGTCCATTTCTTCACTGAATTGTTTTCTGGGTGTTGAGTTTGATAAATTCTTTAAGGATTTTGGATACTAACCCTTTATCTGATATGTCATTTGCAAGAATCTTCTCCCATTCTGTCAGTTGCCTTTTAGTTTTGCTGATTGTTTCCCTCCCTGTGCAGAAGCTTTTTATCTTGATGAGGTCCCAATAGTTCATTTTTGCTTTTGTTTCCCTTACCTACAAAGACATGTCAGGTAAGAAGTTGCTGCAGCCAAGGTCAAAATGGTTGTTACCTGGGGGTGTCTAGTTGGCTCAGTCAATTGGGTGTGCAACTTTGGCTCAGGTCATGATCTCGTGGCTCGTGAATTCGGCCCCCTGTCGTACTCTGTGCTGACAGCTCAGAGTCTGGAGCCTGCTTTGGATTCTGTGTCTCCCTCTCTCTCTCTGCCCTTCCCCAACTCATGCTGTATCTTTCTCTCCTTCAAAATAAATAAACATTAAGAAAAAATTTTAAAAAGGGGCACCTGGGTTGCTCAGTCAGCTAAGCATCCGACTTCGGCTCAGGTCATGATCTCACGGTTCATGGGTTCAAGCCCACATCGGGCTCTGTGCTGACAGCTCAGAGCCTGGAGCCTGCTTCAGATTCTATGTCTTCCTTTCTCTCTGTCTGCCCCTCCCCCACTCATGCTCTCTCTCTCTCTCTCTCTCTCTCTCTCTCTCTCTCTCTCTGCCTCAAAATTAAATATACATTTTTAAAAAAATTTTTAAGAAATAAAAAAGGCTTGCCTATTTTCTCCTCTAAGATTTTGATGACTTCCGTCTTATGTTTAGGTCTTTCATCCATTTTGAGTTTATTTTTGTGAATGGTTTAAGAAAGTGGTCCAGATTCACTTTTCTGCATGTCACTGTCCAGTTTCCCCAGCACCATTTGCTGAAGGGACTGTCTTTTTTCCATTGGATATTCTTCCCTGCTTTGTCAAAGATTAGTTGGCCATATATTTGTGGGTCCATTTCTGGATTCTCCATTCTGTTCCATGGATCTAAGATCTGTTCTTGTGCCAGAACCATACTGTCTTGATGATTACAGCTTTGTAATACATCTTGAAGTCTGGGATTGTTATGCCTCCAGTTTTGGTTTTCTTTTTCAGGTTTGCTTTGGCTATTTGGGGCCTTTTCTGGTTCCATACAAATTTAAGAATTGTTTATTCTAGCTCTGTGAAGAATGCTGGTGTTATTTTGATAGGGATTATCAAATAATCCCTATAGGGTGTTATTTTGATAGGCACTGAATAAGTAGATTTCTTTGGGTCATATCAACATTTTAACAATATTTGTCTTCCAATCCATGAGTATGGAATGTTTTTCCATATTGTTTTTTGTATTGTTTTCAATTTCTTTCATAAGCTTTCTATAGTTTTCAGTTTATAGATTTTTCACCTCTTTGGTTAGGCTTATTCTTGGGTATTTTATGGTTTTTGGTACACTTGCAAGTGGGATTGATTCTTTGATTTCTCTTTCTGCTACTCCATTATTGGTGTTTCGAAATGAAACCAGTTTCTATACATTGATTTTATATTCTGTGACTTTACTGAATTCATCTATTAGTTCTAGCAGTTTTTTGGTGTAGTCTTTTGGCTTTTCCATATAGAGTATCATGTCTGAGAAGAGTGAAAGTTTGACTCCCTCCTTGCTGATTTGCATGGCTTTTATTTCTTTGTGTTGTCTGATTTCTGAGGCTAGGACTTCTGCACTTTGTTGAGTAACAGTGGTGATAGTGGACATCCTTGTCATTTTCCTGACCTTAAGGGGGAAAGCTCTTAGTTTTTCCCCATTGAGGATGATATTAGCAGTGGGTCTTTCGTATATGACCTCTATGATCTTGAGGTATGATCTTTCTATCTGTACTTGTCAAGAAAGGATGCTGTATTTTGTCAAATGCTTTCTCCGTATCTATTGAGAGGCTCGTGTTGTTCTTATCCTTTCTTTTATTAATGTAATGTATCACATTGATTTGTGGATATTGAACCAGTCCTGCATCCCAGGAATAAATGCCACTTGATCGTGGTGAATAATTCTTTTATGTATTGTTGGATCCGGATCTAGTATCTTGTTGAGAATTTTTGCATCCATGTTCCTCAGGGAAATTGGTCTATAGTTCTCCTTTTTAGTGAGATGTTGTTCCGGTTTTGGAATCAATGTAATGCTAGCTTTACAGTGAGTTTGGAAGTTTTCCTTCTGTTTCAATTTTTTGAACAGCTCAAAAGAATAGGTGTTTACTCTTCTTTAAATGTTTGGTAGAATTCTCCTAAAAAGCCATCTGGCCCTAGACTCTTGTTTCCTGGGAGATTTTGATTACTGACTCAATTTCTTTACTGGTTATGGGTGTGTTCAAATTTTCAATTTTTCCTGTTTCAGTGTTGGTAGTTTATATGTTTCCAGGAATTTGTCCATTTCTTCCAGATTGCCCAATTTATTGGCATATAATTACCAATTATAATATTCTCTTATTATTGTTTGTATTTCTGCTGTGTGGGTTGTGATCTCTCCTCTTTCATTCTTGATTTTATTTATTTGGGTCCTTTCCTTTTCTTTTTGATCAATATGGCCAGGGGTTTATAATTTTGTTAATTCTTTCAAAGAGCCAGCTGCTGGTTTCATTGATATATTCTACTGTTTTTTTTTTTTTTGTTTTTTTGGTTTTGTTTTTTATATCATTGATTTCTGCTCTAACTTTTATTATTTCCCTTCTTTTACTGGTTTTGGGCTTTATCTGCTATCCTTTTTTCCAGGTTTTTTTTAATGTTTATTATTTTTGACAAAGACAAAGCATGAGTGGGGGAGGGGCAGAGAGAGGGAGACACAGAATCCGAAGCAGGCTCCAGGCTCTGAGCTGTCAGCACAGAGCCCAAACGGGGGGCTTGAACTCACAAATTGTGAGATCATGACCTGAGCCAAAGTCGGTCACTCAACCGACTGAGCCACCCAGGCGCCCCCCCCTTTTATTTTAATGTTTATTTATTATTTTCCAGATCTTTTAGGTGTAAGGTTAGCTTGTGTATTTGAGACATTTCTTTCTTCTTAGGAAGGCCTGAATTGCTATATACTTCCCTCTTATGACTGTATTTGCTGCATCTCAGAGGTTTTGGGTTGTTGTGTTTTCATTTTCATTGGCCTACATATACTTTTTAATTGCCTCTTTAATTTCTCGGTCAACCCATTATTTCCTTAGTAGGATGTTCTTTAATCTCCAAATATTCATGGTCTTTCCAAATTTTTTTCTTGTGTTTGATTTAGAGTTTCAAAGCATTATAATCTGAAAATACACGAGGTATGATCTCAATCTTTTTTGTACTTGCTGAGGGAAGATCTGTGACCCAGTGTGTGATATATTCTGGAGAATGTTCCATGTCTATTTGAAACGAATATGTATTCTGCTGCTTTAGGATGAATATATCCTAAATATTCTGAATATATCCTATATATTCTGAATATATCAGCTGAGTCCATCTTGTCCAGTGTGTCATTCAAAGCCATTGTTTCCTGATTGATTTTCTGCTTACATGATCTGTCCATTGCTGTGAGTGGGTGTTGAAGTCCCCTTCTCTTATGGTATTATTAGCAACCAGTTTCTTTATGTTTGTGATTAATTGATGTATGTATTTGGGTCCTCCCCAATGTAGGTTCGGAGCATAAATATTGACAATTGTTAATCTTCTTGGTGGATATACCCCTTAATTATGATATAACATCTTCTTCATCTCTTGTTACAGTCTTTATTTTAAAATCTAATTTGTCTGCTCTAAGTATGGCTACACCAGCTTTCTTTCGATGACCATTAGCATAATAGATGATTCTCCATCCCCTTACTTTCAATCTACAGGTGTCTTTAGGTCTAAAATGAATGTCTTGTAAGCAGCATATATAGGGATCTTGTTTTCTTATCCATTCTGATACCCTGTGTCTCTTGATTGGAGCATTTAGTCCATTGACACTTAGAGGGAATACTGAAAGATATGAATTTAGTGCCATTGTGTTACCTATTGAGTTGCTATTTCTGATAACGCTCTCTGGTTTTTTCTAGTCTTTGTTGCTTTTGGTCTTTTTTGTTTTGCTTTGTCTTGTCTCCACTCACAAACTCCTTTAGTTTTTGTTTGGGAAGTTCTTCATCTTTCCTTCAGTTTTGAATGCCAGCCTTGCTGGATAAAGAATTCTTGGCTGCATATTTTTCCCACTTAGCATGTTGAATATATCCTGCCACTCCTTTCTGGCCCGCAGAGTTTCTGTGGATAGGTCTGCTGTGAACCTGATCTGTCGTCCCTAATAGGTGAAGGACTTTTTTCCCTTGCTATTTTCATAATTCTTTCCTTGTCTGTGTATTTTGTGAATTTGACTATGATATGCCCTGGTGATGGTCAGTTTTTGTTTAATCTAATGGGAGTTCTCTGTGCTTCTTTGAGTTTGATGTCTGTGTCCTTCCCCAGATTAAGAAAGTCTTCAATTATAATTTGCTCACATAAACCTTCTGCCCTTTTTTCTCTCTCTTCATCTTCTGGGACTCCTATGATTCAGATGTTATTCCTTTTTTGATAATTCACTGAGTTCTCTATGTCATTTATTGTGCTCTTTTGCCTTTGTTTCTCTCTTTTTCTCTGCTTCATTAGTCTCCACAATTTTGTCATCTAAATCACTGATTTGCTCTCCTTCACCATCCTTGCCCTCATGGCATCTATTTGAGATTGCATCTTGGATATAGCATTTTTAATTTCATCTTGACTGGATTTTATTTCTTTTATCTCTGCAGAAAGGGATTCTATGCCTTTTTCAACCCCAGCTAGTATTCCTATTATCGTGGTTCTACATTCTAGTTCAGGCATCTTGCTTATATCTGTGTTAAGCACCAGATTGTCACTTCTTCCTGTTTTTTCTTTTGGGGTGAATTCCTTCATTTTGCATTTTTTAGGCAGAAAAAATAATAAAGTAAAGAATAAAAATTAAAAAATTAAAAACAAAACGAAAAATAAAATAAAGGAATATAGATCCTAGATGTGTTTTGGTTGCCTTTTGAAAGAAGCTTGATAGAATGAGAAAAAGGGGAAAGAAAAATAGTTAAGAAAAAAAAATTTTAAATTTATATAGTAAAATAAAATAAAATGAAATAAAATGAAATAGAATTTTAAAAATTTAAATACAAAAATAAAAATAAAATTTTCTCTTTCTGTATCCAAAAATGAAGAAGAAAAGGAAAAAAGAAAAAAAACAATTTATGAAAAACAGAAACAAATAAAATGAACAAATAAATGAACGAGCAAGCAGAATGAAACCGAATGAAGTTACACCTGGTTTCCCCAGATACGAAACTATGAAGTCTCCTATAATCCATACCCTAAGTAGGTGGAGTGACTTGTACTGGTTTTCTAGGGGATGTGCTTGGATGTGCTTGGAGGGTGCAGGTAGGCAGGACTTGGTGTAACGGCTCCATTTCCACTAGGTGGTGCTGCTTAGCTTACTGGGGTGGATCAGTGTGGTGCCTGTGCATGAGAGAGGTGGAAATGGCTTCACCCAGCTCCCTAGTTTCTGGCACAAGAATTTTGCATTCTCACCAACCTATGATCAAGCCCCCATTCTTTGCCTCAGGCCTCCATCAATTCCCCATCTCTACCCTGTCTGTGTCCAAGCTGTCTGCCTGCCAGGTGGCACCTCCTTCCAAGATGGGGTTGTGTTCCAAAGCCCCATGCTTCAGAGACTCCTGTGGCTTAGGCCCACTCTGACTCTGTGGGAGAGGGTCTCACTGAGCAATGGCCGGGTGCCAACCTCCTCCAGAGAATGTTCATGTGATCACAGCGGCAGAGGTTCAGAGATTATGGAAAACCACAACACACAGCTGGCACCAGGTTTCATCTGACTGTGGCATCTTTGAAAGTACCAGCAAATGTGGCTGCTCTCAGGGATCTGCTGGGGAGGCTGTATGGGCTCTACTGAATGCTCTCCAAGCAGGGGAACTTCTTCTCCCCGTGTTGCACACGGATCCCTCAGACCCCACTGCCTGCTTCTGGGATTCATCCTGCTCCTGCTTCCTCTCCAGAGCACCACCAGGCTACAAGCTTCGAAACTTCAGACTCTGTGCTTCACTGTTTATAGAATCCTGGTGATATTTAAATCCTCTCCTTTCTTCCCATCAGTGGTTTTGAGGAACAGATTTCTTGTTCAGTCCCCCACTAGTGTTTTCACTCTTTCTCTCCCTTTCTCTCCAGCTACTTTTGGGGGGTAGCTTTTCTTGCATGATCCTGGTATGCTGCACTCTTCCTCTTTCCCTTTTTCTGCCCTCTCTCCACACAAACGGCTTCCTACCTTCCATGGTTTCTCACTCCCCCATTTCACCTCTCTGTACCACATTCCTGCTGAGTTCTGTGGCTTAAGCTACACAGATTGTTGTGTTAATCCTCAGATCAATTTCCTAGGAATTCAAAATAGTTTGGTGCTGATTGGCTGCATTTTCGGGACGAGATAAGCTCAGGGTCTCCATGTTGTTCTGCCATCTTTTTTTAAACTTTTTTTTTTTTTTAACATTTATTCATTTTTGAGAGACAGAGAGGGACAGACTGTGAGTGGGGGAGGGACAAAGAGAGAGAGAGGGAGACACAGAATCCGAAGCAGGCTCCAGGCTCTGAGCTGTCAGCACACAGCCCAACGCAGGGCTCAAACCCATGAACTGAGATCATGACCTGAGGTGAAGTCGGATGCCTAACCGACCATGTCACCCAGGCGCCCCTGCTCCGCCATCTAATTCCTCCCTAATGAAAATCATTTCTAAACAGTAGGTGAACATATTCTGGTTTTAGGTTTGGCTACTTTCTATAAGATTGTAGTTTGGTTTACAGCCTTGTTTCATGTATTTCATCCCTTCGGTTGTTATTTTTAATAATGTAAAAGTTGTAATGCATAAGATTCAACCTTAAACTATTGACTATGAATTTCAACAGTGAAAAGTATAAGATACCATTACAACATCTAAGGTTCATCACCAAGAAGCAATATTAATAAAATATTCACTCTTGGGGAGGGGAATGAGAAGAAAGAAATTTTAATAACTTCACTGTACTAGGAATTTGTATTAAATATTCAAAAAGCTGATATTACATTTCTCTAAAGGTAATTCGATATGTTTTGAAGGACATTTTTATTTTATATCTTAGCATATATTCTTTCTTTATTTCAAATTAGTTAACATAACTCAGAAAATTCTAAATATTAAATGAAAACCCTAAAATTATATTGGTTGTTAAATAGCATAATTACAATGATTTAATATTAAACATCTCTGGATGTTAATATTCCACACATCACGGTATGTACCGACTCTGCAATTTGACTTTTAGCTTTGCTGGTTACGTATATTTCTTGTGTCATGTGACATAGTTGATAGTGTTAGGATTTTCCAATATGATGGGATAATATTCCCTATAATAAATGCTATCATTAAAAGTGTGTTTTTGGCAAGCATAAAAATGTATGATTTCACATAAATACTACTGTAACTGTTTTTTTAAAACATAACCTTCTGGGAAATAACATGTTATGCTCTCATGATTTATTATTCCATTTCCAGGTAACACCTCAAGTTTCTAGGCTTAACTCTTATGACTATAAATTCTACAAAAGTATGAATTATGAACTATAGACTCTTCAATATACTTTTTAAAATTGCTACCTCAAGGAGTATTTAGTCTGGATAACACCCTGCCTGGCCTCTTAGAAAGCTAATAATAAATAAAATTTTCTGTTTCCTGAATTAGCTTTATAGGAATCAATATGTTAAGCTTCATCTTTAGGCAAATTTGAAAATGATTTTTGTATACTTTAAACAAAAGCCATATAATTTTAGGAAGATTGAGTAGGCCAATATTAATATTTTAGTAACTCAAATGGATAGCACCAGATTCTAGCAGAATTCCATATATGAAATTCAAATAAATTAATTATTTAAATAACTAATTAATTATTAACATTGGATGACTGTGTATTAAATAACTATTAGGGAATTTCATGGAATTTGCTACTAAAATGTTCAATCAATTAGTCCATATATGAATGTGTCCTTATAACTTTGTGGTCATGATTCACATAATACCCTTTTTTGGTGTTTGCTCTTCAGAATTTTGAATTTAAAGAGTCGTAAGCAAAGTATGATTATGGCTGAACAATGTACAGTGTGGAGAACAAGTGTAAGCTAAAAGCAGGCTTGATCCCATTATGCCTAATATTGCCAGCGCAAAGCCATATATTAGGATAAATGCTCCTGATGCACATGGTAGACATTTTCTGTTCCTTTAGAGCCTTGATGACAACTCACTTCAAGAATCGGTGGGAGTAGACATGAAGTATTTTCTTTTATTCTTTCTTTTTTCTCCAAGATGAAACTGTAAAGAGGACATCGGGTCTTAGCTCTCTTTCTTCTTGATACTTACTTCAATCAGCAATTTGCTGGGGATAAACGGGAAGCTTGAAAGTGAGCTATTGCACAGAAAGCAGGTAGTTCCCCCAAGCTGATAACATGGTCAAAGGATCACATCTAGCAAAAAATGTACATGGAAACCACACTGAGATATCACCTTATGCCAATCAGAGTGTAAAATGAACAAATCATGAGACTATAGGTGGTGGAGAGGATGTGGAGAAACGGGAACCCTCTTGCACTGTGAGTGGGAATGCAAATTGGTGCAGCCACTCTGGAAAACAGTGTGGAGGTTCCTCAAAAAATTAAAAATAGATCTACCCTATGACCCAGCAATAGGACTGCTAGGAATTTACCCAAGGGATACAGGAGTGCTGATACATAGGGGCACTTGTACCCCAATGTTTATAGCAGCACTTTCAACAATAGCCAAATTATGAAAAGATCCTAACTGTCCATCAACTGTTGAATGGGGTAAAGAAGTTGTGGTTTATATATGCAATGGAATACTACTTGGCAATGAGAAAGAATGAAATATGGCTTTTTGTAGCAACGTGGATGGAACTGGAGAGTGTTATGCTAAGGGAAATAAGTCATACAAAGACAGACAGATACCATATGCTTTCACTCTTATGTGGATCCTGAGAAACTTAACAGAAGACCATGGGGGAGGGGAAGGGAAAAAAAAGTTAGGGAGAGAGGCAAACCATAAGAGACTCTTAAAAACTGAGAACAAACTGAGGGTTGATGGGGGTGGGAGGGAGGGGAAAGTGGGTGATGGGCATTGAGGAGGGCATCTGTTGTGATGAGCACTGGGTGTTGTATGGAAACCAATTTGACAATAAATTTCATAGTAACAACAAAAAAAAGAAATGTAAAAAATAGCTTGATTCAATTAATCCTCTTCCTGACATATGCCTGTCATTTATTGAGATTTTATTTTGTTTCAATTGTGCTGCCACAGCGTTTCTATGGGGATACAGGTATTATTATTGCCATTTTAAGGATTAAGAAAATTGAGTGTCTTACCTGACATATACAAAAAGGTTGGATTTGAGTCCATGCCTACTGGACTCTAAAGTATTGAGTATTTTAGATATTAACAATGTTGATCTTGTTTTAATCACATTAAAAAATAAACACAAACAAATGACTTCATTTCAAGTAAATGGTTTTGGTGTTAAGAAGTGAACATTTTCCTTTAGACATTTATTATACAAGCAGTTTTAAGTTTTTTGTGTTTTTTTTTAATTCATGGAAAGAATGAGAAAATGCAAGCTTGTTAATGCGTACCAACGTAACCAACAAAATTACAAATCTATAACCTGTATGTTGAAATTAACTTGCTAATGTTTCCTAATCAATTCTGAAGCATAAACTAGAGTGAAGTTTAGTTCACGTTCTTGGATACAAACTTTAAAATTTTTATATTTGAAATATTTCCATTCATACCTAATTTCATAAACAACTATATACTCTTAATTTTTAAATGTAAAAAATTATTTATTCATTCAGTAAATAAATATGTATTGAATGCACTCAGGCATTGAGCTTAGAGGTTGAATGAACCAGGGGTACCTGTGTGGCTCAGTCTGTTAAAACTCTGACTTCACCTTAGGGCATAATGTCACAGTTTGTGGGTTCAAGCCCCATGATGGGCTCTGCTCTGACAGCTCAGAGCCTGGAGCGTACCTCAGATTCAGTGTCTCCCTCTGTCTCTGCCCCTCCCCTACTTGCACTCTGTCTCTGTCTCTCATAAATAAATAAATAAATAAATTAAAAAGTTAAAAAAAAAAAAGTTAAATGCACCAGATAGTCTCTGCCTTCAAGGAACTTCCTGTCTGGTGATTACCATACACATTCACAAGATAAATTACAGCTAGACAGGTATCAAACTGATGGGGCATCTGGGTGGCTCAGTTGGTTAAGCATCCTACAGTTGATTTTGGCTCTGGTGATGATCTCATGATCCAAGACCGAGTCAGGCTCTTCACTGTGCATGGAGCCTGCTTAAGATTCTCTCTCTTTCCTTCTCTGTACCCCCTCCCCCTAAAAAAAAAAAAAAAAGACATCAAACTGAAAGGTGACCTGCTATTTTGTGAGGGGCTCCCAACATAAACTCTCTTCGTGGGCTCTGCAGAACCTTCTTTGTGAGTTCTGAAACTGAACTGTAGGATCAGTCTGCCAATAGATGACCAGGCTTTGATAAACATACCCATCTTAACTAAACTCACAAGAAAAGGATATAAAAATCAAAGCTGTATTTTACCGATTTCTGGAAGGTAATGACTTCGTAGGAAGTTCTTGGGACTTGAAATTTTTCCTAGAAGTTTTAGTAAATATATAATCATAGCGAAGGGATTTAGATGATATCAACAGATGGATAACTAAATTCTCTCCCCGGTAATTATCTCCAGTCTCTTCCTAGAATACTTATCAGTTGGCCAAAATACTTACATTTTCCAAATATTGTTAGTCTTCATAGACAGTGATGAATAGACACTGAAAAATGTTTATTGCGAACTTTTTTCGCTTTTGCATTTAATGTAATTTAATTGGAAGTTTATATATTTAATTTTTTCCAGTTTATTGAGATATAATTGGCATATAGAATTGTGTAAGTTTAAGAATACTGTATTATATTGTGCATTCTTCTTATGGGTTACTAAAAGCACCATTACAAAAACATTGAGTAAGTTAACAGTTACATTTCAGTATTGTCTTTTTCTGGATATACTCAAATCATCTCAATTAGACCTGTCGTTAGCAGAGTATTTGCAGACTGAATGTATTCACTGTTTTTGCACGTCGCTAAGTTTGCCTTTTATTGATGGTTTTAACTAATTTGCATGAATGGCTTTTACTGACCTTTTCTCAAAATTGGAACTATCAGTTTGTATCCAGCCCAAAATGAATTGACAAAAATGGATCCCATGTGACTGTATCTTAATCTGAAATGTTTAATCAGCAAAAATATTTCAAATCTTTTAATTTTTCACTGGCCTATAAAACATATTTTTTAAATTTGTATTTGTCATAGTAGTGTTAGTATTATGTTTATACATATTTAAGTCATTCTTCATTTACTTTCCTTTGCTAAGGTCACAGTTAAAATATTATTAATAATTTAATAGTTGACATTTACCCTCAGAAAAATTCATATAGGTAGGTGTATATATAAATAAATATTTGGATATGATGAGAAAATTGGATTTTTGTGTATCTTCAGGTACTGTCTCTTTTTTCTAGACATTATTAGTCTGTATCCAACTTTAACCTTTAGATGGCAGCATTTGAGAACAGTTATATATAGAAAGTAGCCACCATTTAGAAAAAAACATGTGAAGAATAATAATACGTATGTTCAAAAGAAACAATTTAGTATTTATCATACTTTTTACTTAGATTCAAAACAATCCCCTATCAAGCCATAACACAGTGTAATAATTTGGTACATTAAAAAGTACCTACCTATAAAAACCCCATCATGTTTTTCACTGATGTTTATTCACTGCTTATGCTTTATTAAAGGCAGAGGTACTTGCAAATGGATATTCCCAAGAGGACTTCTTCCTCAGAATATCCCCAGTTTTAATGAATCTTGGCTAATTAATCATATCTGAAAATCCCTTCTGAAGTTATTGAAGATAAAAAAGACATTTTCCTGCTTGCAATTCATTCATTTAAAAATATTTTACATTGGTGTATATAGTAAGCAATAAAAGGGGAAAATACAGTTTAAAACTAATTTATACCAAGGAGTCTGGTAAATAATACATCTTAGTTGCTAACTAAAAGAATCATTGCAAAAGGAAAATTTTGTTGCATAATTGACAACTCAGTTGATCTGATCTATAATTCTAATCCTTGTTTTCGTTTTCAAAAATTTGGGTCAAGTAATTTTATTTTATTATTCAAGCACATCAAGATTAGGTCATTCATGACTAACGTCACTAAAGGATAAAATAATGACTAGAATCTGTGGTATTTAGTTGAATTTTTGTATTTAATTTTTATATAGAATCATGTCAGCTTTCTCAGAATGACTATAATTCTTTTTGGTATATAATTTTTTATTGTATTTAAACCCAAAATTTATTTGACTTTCCTCTATTTAGGTTTTGATATATTCAAGAAAACCTTTCAGGGTAACTTTTTTTTAAGTTCATTTATATTTATTTTGAGACAGTGATAGAGAGCAAGCAGGGGACGGGCAGAGCGAGAGGGAGACAGAATCCCAAGTAGGCTCCGCACTATCAGTGCAGGGCCCAGTGTGGGGCTGGAACTCACAAACCCTGAGATTGTGACCTGAACCAAACTCAAGACTCAAATGCTTAACCCACTAAGCCACCCAGGTGCCCCTTAGGATAACTTTTTATATAATAATTCTTTTTCCTTTCATCTTTGTGTTTATTAGAAAATGTTCTAATATTTTTATCCTGATTTAAGTTCAGAAGATTTTATTAAAAGATTATTTCATTATTATAGGGATATAAAATTTCATTAAAAGCCAAGTTTATATATAGCTGATCCAGAAGATTAAATAATATCTATGTTTATTTTGTCTATCTAAAAAAGTAAATAATTTTGTGGAGGGTAAAGTGTTTGTAGTGATGTACATTGATTGTTGGCAAAATTATAAAAAAAATTCTCCACTGAGTAATTATCTAAAAAATTATAGACATAATCCAAGTTATAGAAAATGCTTCATGTTTTTAGTGTTCACTTCTGTACTACTTATATTAATCAAAATTTGGATGGTACCTAAAGATACAAACACGGGAGAATGGATAATCTGTTAATTTATATCATGAGATGTATGGTGTCTTGAGGATGCAGAATATGGAAGTATATGTACTTCTTGACTAGTTCAGCTTTTATACAGATTCTTTCATTTACATGAGTCACTCAAAATGGTTTAAACAAGAGAAAGGATTTATTCCCTCAATTAACTGAAATTTCCTGGGGCTTGAATGACAGTATCCAGGGGCTCAAACAGTAAGATCAGAAATCTGACTCTTCTTCTCTCCCCTTTGTTTTCCTTTCAGCTGGCTTCATTCTCAGTAAATCTCTTCCAGCAAAGGTGTCCACTACTCCTGACAGGCATCCTTGGCAGTAAAAGCGTATATGTGTGTCTTTCCAGTGATCTTAGTGAAAGTTCCAGGGAGGGCTTCATTGTCTCAACCTGAGTTACATTTTCATCTCTGAGATTATCATCATGAGGAAGTATGCTCTGATTGGATGTGCTGGGTCCCAGATCTCCTTTAAGAGGAGAACAGAGTTGGGTGCCTGGTGGCTCAGCTGATTACGCCTGGGGCTTTTGACTTTAGCACAGGTCATTTTCTCAGAGTTTGTGAGTTCAAGCCCTACATCTGGCTCTGCACTGACAGTGTGAAGCCTACTTGAGATTCTCTCTCTCTCCCTCACTTTTCCCCTCCCCTGCTTGTGCTCTCATTCTCTCTCAAAATAAATCAAGTCTTAAAAAAGAGAGAGAGAGAAGAACAGGATTAGCATTAGCTTCATCCAAACTACATGAACTAAAAAGCAGGAGTAAATGTGGTTCTCCAGAGGGAAAATGAGAATCTTTACTAGAAGTTACTAGATGTGTATGTTAGCATTGGAGGGGGGGGGAGGGGGGGAGGGTATATATATATTAATATGCAAGAGAACCAAAATAATAGATATCTAACACAGGACCTATAAAAATTAAAAGACACTATTTTATACCTTGAGAGAGAGAAAAAAATAGAAGCAGAGAAAGAGAGAGGAGAGTGACAGAAGTAAAAATAAGGTGGGTGGAGTAACTGTTCTTGAATCTCACTGGGATCACCAGTACATAATCAAATATTGATGACTAAAGCCAGTGACAGAAGCGAGCCAATTAACTGAAATCAAACATAAAGTACAATGCAAATTTTTGCATATAACATTATATTAATAAAAATTCTAAAGTTGTTATTCTGCTATCTTTGAAAGTTTTATAATGAAACCTTTGTAACATTTATCAACTGTATCTGTTGGTATAATAAAAGGCATAGCAGAACCACAAAAGGCCCCGAATAGCCAAAGTAATTTTGAAGAAGACTAAAGCAGGAGGCATCACAATCCCAGACTTTAGCCTCTACTACAAAGCTGTCATCATCAAGACAGCATGGTATTGGCACAAAAACAGACACATAGACCAATGGAATAGAATAGAAACCCCATAACTAGACCCACAAACGTATGGCCAACTCATCTTTGACAAAGCAGGAAAGAATATCCAATGGAAAAAAGACAGTCTCTTTAACAAATGGTGCTGGGAGAACTGGACAGCAACATGCAGAAGAGTGAAACTAGACCACTTTCTCACACCTTCACAAAAATAAACTCAAAATGGATAAAGGACCTGAATGTGAGACAGGAAACCATCAAAATCCTAGAGGAGAAAGCAGGAAAAGACCTCTCTGACCTCAGCCGTAGCAATCTCTTACTCGACACATCCCCAAAGGCAAGGGAATTAAAAGCAAAAGTGAATTACTGGGACCTTATGAAGATAAAAAGCTTCTGCACAGCAAAGGAAACAACCAACAAAACTGAAAGGCAACAGAATGGGAAAAGAGATTTGCAAATGACATATCGGACAAAGGGCTAGTATCCAAAATCTATAAAGAGCTCACCAAACTCCACACCCGAAAAACAAATAACCCAGTGAAGAAATGGGCAGAAAACATGAATAAACACTTCTCTAAAGAAGACATCCAGATGGCCAACAGGCACATGAAAAGATGCTCAACGTCGCTCCTCATCAGGGAAATACAAATCAAAACCACACTCAGATATCACTTCACGCCACTCAGAGTGGCCAAAATGAACAAATCAGGAGACTATAGATGCTGGAGAGGATGTGGAGAAAAGGGAACCCTCTTGCACTGTTGGTGGGAATGCAAATTGGTGCAGCCACTCTGGTAAACAGTGTGGAGGTTCCTCAAAAAATTAAAAATAGACCTACCCTATGACCCAGCAATAGCACTGCTAGGAATTTACCCAAGGGATACAGGAGTGCTGATACATAGGGGCACTTGTACCCCAATGTTTATAGCAGCACTGTCAACAATAGCCAAATTATGGAAAGAGCCTAAATGTCCATCAATTGATGAATAGATAAAGAAATTGTGGTTTATATACACAATGGAGTACTACGTGGCAATGAGAAAGAATGAAATATGACCGTTGGTAGCAACATGGATGGAACTGGAGAGTGTAATGCTAAGTGAACTAAGCCATACAGAGAAAGACAGATACCATATGCTTTCACTCTTATGTGGATCCTGAGAAACTTAACAGAAACCCATGGGGGAGGGGAAGGGAAAAAAAAAAAAAAGAGGTTAGAGTGGGAGAGAGCCAAAGCATAAGAGACTCTTAAAAACTGAGAACAAACTGAGGGTTGATGGGGGTGGGAGGGAGGGTGGCTGATGGGTATTGAGGAGGGCACCTTTTGGGATGAACACTGGGTGTTGTTTGGAAACTGATTTGACAATAAACTTCATATATTGACAAAATAAATAAATAAAAAATAAAAGGCATAGCTCAGATTTTTTTTTAAATATAGGTTATATAAGAATTCTATGCAAATATAATTGCTGTAAAGGGAAATGATGGCAGAATCAAATAACATCTAAATTAGGGTAATTTAAGGTAGAATATTTAAATTTGCTCTGGATCTACTTTAATTGTAATTGCTATAGAGCCACAATGTTTGCTATAAAACTGTTTCCTATTCAGCAAGATGAGGATACAATAATACACTCCTTTTTTAAAGATTGAGATGTGATTTCAGAACAGAAACTCACACACTGAGCGTTTTCACTTAATGGTTATGATGTAAATAAAACTTCTGTGGGAAAGACTATTGAAGTTATTACAGCTACCTTCTAATAATTTAAATGACAAAAAACTAAATGTTATATATATATATGTATGTATATGTATACATGTATAACACATGTATACATGTATAATACATATGTACATATATATAACATTTAGTTGTCATTATATATGTATATGTATGTGTACATATATGTGTGTGTATATATATATATAATAACGGAATAATATTAGGATTCAGTATATTTTTTTTCTTTTCCCTTTTTAACTTTACATCCCATGACTTGTTTATTTTATAACTAGACGTTTGTACTTCTTAATCCCCTTCACCTATTTCACCCATTCTCCCATCCTTCTCTCTTCAGGCAACCACCAGTTTGTTCTCTGGCTTTATGAGTCTGTTTGGTTTGCTTTGTTAATTGGTTTGTTTGTTTTTTAGATGTAATATATAAGTGAAATCATATGGTATTTGTCTTTGCCTGATTTATTTCACTTAGCATAATATGCTCTAGATCCACCCATGTTGTCTCAAATAGCAAGATCTCTTCCTTTTTTATGGCTGAGTAATATTCCATTGTGTGTATACACCACATCTTCTTTATCCGTTCACCTATCAATGTACACTAGGTTGCTTTTATATCTTGGCTATTGTAAATAAGGTTGCAGTGAACGTAAGGATCCGTATATCTTTTTGAAATAGTGGTTTTATTTTCTTTGGATAAATATCCAGAAGTGGAATTGCTAGATCATACAGCAGTTCTATTTTATAATGTTTTGAGAAAACTACATACTGTTTTCCATAGTGGCTACACCAATTTACATTCCCACCAACAGTGCACAAGCGTTCTTTTTTTTCTATATCCTTGCCAATACTTGTTATTTCTAGCAATTTTGCTACTAATCATTCTGACTGGTATGAGGTGATTCATCATTGTGGTTTTGATATGCACTTCTCTGATGATTAGTGATTTTGAGCATCTTTTCATGTGTCTGTTGGCCATCTGTATGTCTTCTTTGGAAGAATATTTGTTCAGGTCTTATGCCCATATTTTAATCAGAATGTCTTTTGGGTATTGAGTTATATAAGTTTTTTTTACATACTTTGGATATTAGCCCTTTATTGGATATGTCATTTGCAAATATTTTCTCCCATTCAGTAGTTTGCCTTTTCATTTTGTTGATAGTTTTCTTTGCTGTGGCGAAGCTCTTTAGTTTGATGTAGTTTCATTTGTTTATTTTTGTTTTTTGTTGCCCTTACCTGAGCACACAGAGCCGAGGAAATATTGCTAAGACTGATATCCAAAAATTTACTGCCTATGCTTTCTTTTAGGAGTTTCATGGTTTCAGATCTTACATTTAGGTCTTTAATCCATTTTGAGTTTGTTTTTGTATTTATTTTTTTAAGAAAGTGGTCTAGCTTCATTCTCTGACATGTAGCTGTCCAGTTTTTCTAGCACCATTTATTGAAAAGACTATCTTTTTCTCACTATATATTCTTGTCTCCTTTGTCATAGATTAATTGATCATTTAAGTGTGTGCTTATTTCTGGCCCCTCTATTTTGTTCCATTGATTTATGTGTCTGTTTTGTGCTAATACAGTACTATTTTGATTACTATAGCTTTGTAGTGTAGTTTGAAATCAGAGTGTCTCATACCTTCAGTTTTGTTCTTTCTGAAGATTGCTTTGGCTATTTGAGGTCCTTTGTGGTTCCATAACAATTTTAGGATTCTTGGCACCTGGGTGGCTCAGTCAGTTAAGTATTTGAGTTAAGCTTAGGTCATGATTTCACAGTTCATGACTTTGAGCCCTGTGTCAGACTCTGTGCTGACAGCTCAGAGCCTGGAGCTCCCCTCCAGATTCTGTGTCTCCTTCTCTCTGTGCCCCTCACCCGCTCACACTCTGTTCTCTCTCTCCCTCTCTCTCAAAAATAAATAAACATTAAAAAAAATTAAAAATAAGGATTCTTTGTTCTAGTTCTGTAAAAAATGCCATTGGTATTTTGATAAGGATTGCATTGGATCTGTAGATTGCTTTGGGTAGTATGGATATTTTAACAATATTAATTCTTTCCATTCATAAACATGGTATATCTTTACATTTATTATGTTGTCTTCAATTTCTTTTATCAGTATCTTATATTTTTCATGGTCCAGGTCTTTCACTTCCTTGGTTAAGTTTGTTCCTGGGTATCTTATTCTTTTTAGTACAGTTGTAAATGGGATTGTTTTCTGAATTTCTCTTTATGGTAGTTTGTTATTGATGTATAGAAACACAGCAGTTTTCTGTGTATTAATTTTGTATCCTGCAACTTTAATGAATTTATTTATTAGTTTTAATATAATTTTTTGGTGGAGTCCATACGGTTTTCTTTATTTAACATCATGTCATCTATATATAGTGACAGTTTTACTTCTTCCTTACCAATATGGATATCTTTTATTTCTTTTTCTTGTCTGATTCCTGTGGCTAGAACTTCCAGTCTTATGTTGAATAAAAGTGGTGAGAGTAGACATCTCAATCTTGTTCTTGAACTTAGCAGCAAAACTTTCAGCTTTTCACCTTTGAGTATGATGTGAACTGCAGGTTTGACATATATCCTCTTTACTATGTTGAAGTATGTTCCCTTTATACCCACTTGGTTGAGAGTTTTTATCATAAATGAATGTATAATTTTGTCAAATGCTTTTTCTGTACTTTTTAGATGATTTTTATCCTTCATTTTATTAAGGTAGTATATCACATTGATTGACTCAGCATATTCTTTAAAATATAAACCTATAAGGACTTTTTTAGACACATCTGAATTAAAACCCTTAGTTTTCATCTTATAATTGACTCATTTAGAATAAAATCAACATTAAACGGTGACAGATGGGGTGGAGGAGTTGGGAGGAGGAGAAGGAGGGAGGGGGAGAGAGAGAATGTCATGGAAACACAACTAGGTGGATGTTCCTCTTTCTCAATGACCTTGTCATTCAATACTTGCTTCTTTGTGATTATATTTCTTTTTCTATGTCTAAGAGTCTACTATATACAAATTTAAAATCATCTCATATGAAAACATTTGGTTTTCTGTAGTATCTTTTGTATATAGGTACTGAAAATATCAGCAGAATGAGATAATTAATCAACATTTCAATATGCATGTTTTCTGAGTTCAATCTGTGATTAGACCTTGGCACAAATTTTAGCTCATGCATTATCTAGGTCATTTGGGGGCATCAGTTGATTTTATGTTCAATAAACTTTGGGACAAATGAACCAAAGCAGATACGGAGGCTTTTCATACTCTTTCCAAGAGCATTTTGTACTCAAAGAATGTGTATATGGCAGCCTAACACATTGTTAATTACAAACCAATTTCAATAAAATGAAACTGTATGTGTTGTAACACCTTTATAATAGTAACTAGGTATGATCAGACTGCTGAAATCTGTATAAATCAGGGAGATTTCTAAATCAGGGGACATTGTTATATTATTAGAAGGTTAGGTATGCCAAAGATGCTGACTTTTGACTTCCAGATTAGCACAGTCACTGCCTAGGGATGAGGGGATGGTATGGTGGGGTACTAGCTGATAGCTCAATATCATGTGATGTTAAGTATCAGCTTCCTCATCTGATAATAACTCCTACAGTTAATGTGAAGCATGGCAATAAGTTGTAGTGTCAGAGAAAGTTTGCATCATCTGTTCCACGTGAATAGTGTTCTGTTTTGTATACAATTACATAATGTTATCACTTTAACAAAGGACATGCAAGTCAAAATGTTACCTAAAGTGTAAAAATTCTTACGCAGTGAAAGCTTCTGTTGCATTAAAATATATTTTTTGCTGCCTCATTGTCCTAAGCATCTTTTTCCACTCCATCTAATAACACTTATATTTCAAGCTTGCCAGGTATACTGTGAATACTGAGGAAACCATAAAGTTCTTCTAATTCACACTACAGTATAAATAATTACCAAGTCAGTTCTTCTCCAAAGGGTTTGTACTTCATAAGGAATAATTTTAAAGGAGGCACCAGAGAGGACTTTGCAGTTCAAATGCAGGGTGAGACATTTTTTAATGGAGAACCAACAGGAAAAAGAAAATCAAATCATACCCCAAAACAAATTAATATAGTTTATTCATATGCTTATTCATTCTATAAATATGGGCTGCCTATAATATTCTAGGCACTGTTGATGTTTTATTTTTTATCATAAAAATGTAGTTCTTACCTTAAAAAAAGACTAAGGATTATAAAGCTAACACTGTATTAGTTTTGTGAGACATTAAAAAATGAGAAAAAAAGAAAAAGATATCTTTCGTGGTTTTTAATTTTTTTTTTCCTAATTGGACTTTTATTTACTGGAAACTATGAGCAGAAGTAATTTTTCTTTTTTCACTGGGGAAGTGCCACATACTAGGAGGGCTAATAGGATGCCACTCTATTGCAAGGTGACTAGTTCTGGGGCAAAGAGCTTAGTAATATGACAGCCCGATTTTTGAGCTAACATTCTTTCTAAAATTATTTAAAAGAGATATTAAAAAGTATAGGTTCAATATTTTTACATAGTTAGGGTCAAATCCACAATTTGTGGCTGATATGTTACAAATCCTGCTTCTTTGCATCTTTCTCCATGTTGCAGGGTAATGTCTCTCGAAAGCCAATGTATTTGTTATGTGACTCCTGTACTTGTCAGCCTTCAATATCTGCCTCTTGTTCTCAGGACATACTTACTGATGTGTGCTGCCACTCTCTTTATAATTTCATACAGGGCTGTTCCTCCAGCCTCATCAGAGATCTTTTCCTCTCTATTCTTATATCCTGTTATTTTACATTTTTTTAATGTAACAAAGCATGGGATCTTTTTTTATTAGGCACCCCGCCTTTACCTGCTGACATTCTTCTCATTTAGCAGGGCTCACTTTGTCTTAATGTCTTCCTTCAAAAGGCTTTCCTGACTCTGTAATCATTCACCACCACCCCCCACAACATCTCTTGGCACCCTCTTTTCAAGTATCAGAGCACCTAGCACACATTATTACAGTTACTTTATTACTTACTGTCAAGCATTTAACTCCATGAGGGCGAGGACTGTATTTGCTTTGTCTAGTGCTTAGCACAATGCTGGCCCATAGTAGATGTTCAGTTATTTTATGTTGAATGTGTGAAATATGTTCAATTTGCTATATACCCTTGACTGTTGAGCAATTGGGTTTTGAAGTGTGTGGGTCCACTTATACATGGGTCTTTAAAAAATAATTCATGCTGTTCTCTAACTGTATTTTCTAAATAATATTTTCTTTTCTCTACCTTATTATAAGAATACAGTATGTAACACATATGTGTTAATTGACTGTTTATGTTATTAGTAAGGCTTCTGGTCAACATCAGGCTTCTAGCATTCAACTTTTTGGGGAGTCAAAAAGTAATATATGAATAGACAATTTTTAAAGTTATACATGGATTTTCATGTGCAGGGGAGGGGGGGCAAGTGCTCCTAACCACCTACATTGTTCCAGGGTCAACTGTATTTCCTGAGTGAGCATTGGTGTATAAGGCACTATTCTGTGCAACATGAATATGACTAAGACATATTCTTTCTCTTCATGTAGCATTCCATTTAGTATGTGTAGGCACATGGGGATAAGTCATAACACAAATCCTATTATAAGGGAATATTGAAGGAGCCAAAGAGAGTCCGTCATAAATGATTATGGGGATTTACTCTCAGGGATCAGAGGTCATGGAATCTCTTGGAGAGCAGAGTTCACTGTGGAACATTTTGATTAGTGTTTTGGAAGGTAAACTCTTTCTTTGAATAGGTAGCTTTTAATTAGCTTTTTTGATAAATGAATAAAACATGGCTTTGTTTCCTTTATGCTTGTGTTTTAGTATAAAATGGAAAAAAAACGATTATCATATTCATAGGTTCATACTGAGTTCAACAAAATATTTGATGTATATTTAAGTATTATTGTAATTATGGTTTTTATTTTGTCAGGCAAGTTACATCCAGATTTTGTGTATGCAGGTCTGTGATTATAATAATCCATTTCTAATTGCTTGTGTGAAATCTATAACTCCTTTTCTGTACATTTTTGTATCCTCCTAGGTGTTGATAAACTGTATTCATTAGCAACATTCAATGTTGTTTTAAGATTATTTGACTTTGACTTAGAAATGTTACATTCCCATTCATTTCATGAATATTCCTCTAATGGTTTTTCTAAACCTGGAACATATATGGATCTTATTTCCACAGAAAATTATGGATATTATCAATAATTGCTCTATTACCACAAGGAAAAAATATATATTTAGACTGTAGAGTCTCAAGGTATTTCAAAAGATCTTTTGAAGCAGTGATTCAATATTGGTAATATATGTATTTTGCATACAAATAATAGTTATTATGCTTTCATGTATAACATTTAAGCCACAGGATCTGAAGTTCTCATTTCCTGTTGGGAGTTTTCCATGTAAATGTAGTTCTTTAATCTGAAAAGCTATAAATTTCCATTTTATTACATTAAGCATACAGTGGAATGATAATGTTTTGGTGTGATTTTTAAAAAAAGGTCTTAAAAGAAGGCTATGCTTCCTTCACATTGCATCATCTTCTTCTATTCTGTGATAATAGCCTATATAATTGTCTCCCTAACTTGAAATTTACTCTGTGGATGGGATCACTCTCCTTCTTTTTAGTGGCCCATAGACTCCTCCCTTAGCCAGTGACAAAACCTCACCTATAGTAGTTTATACTTCTTCCTTGCTCTTACTATAAATAAGTTCATACACCTAAAAAAGCTTTGTGGAATCATGTGATACAAAAGAGGCTCCTAACGTTTATTTCCCTGGAAGATCAATTCTGTAAGCACACATTCCCATCTGCTGCCACTTCTATTACAAGTTTTGTAAGTCAGATGTGAGGAACCAGCTTGCAGACCAAGAAAATGTTCATGATGGCAAGTTTGTCCTTCTAAGGTGCTCTGTGAAGCTGCTCATATAGAAAGGCACATCAGAAGAATTAATTTTAAGTATTTTATTATCCTTACTTCTTAATTGACCATTATATAATTTTTATTTTTCTTATCTTTCTTTTAGGTAAGTGATTAAAAGAAAGATCAATCCTCTTCTTTTCAAAGTACTAAAATGAAAAAAAGAAATTAGCTATTTAAATGTATTTTTCTAACCTACTTACTCAGCTGATTTTGTGAAGAACCATCATATTATACCGATGGAAATACTGGGGCAAGATAGCTTTAAAACTATAGACATTTATTCAATTAAAATGAGACTTAGTGAGACTTGATCTCAAACAAGAAGTCAGGCATATTGCCTAGATTGGTGTTCTGTCAATGAATATTTGTTTAATCATATATTATGAATAAAAATGGAAGAATTCAAAGAGAATTTGACTGGAATGCAAAGTGCTCAGTTTTAGTCCCTACCTCTGTCTCTCACTACAGGAGGGACCCAGGCTCCCCTTCCACCTCTAAAATGAGATCACTGCTTTGGTTTCCAGCATTTCCAAAGTTCATCTAAATTTAAAATAGATTTCATTTTTGGAATCACTGTGAACTTTGCTATATTATTTCATTTATTCAACTTATTCAAATGCCTTCTAAGTACTTTCTTTATGCCAGGCACCTTGCTAGGCACAGAGATGGAACAGTTCATGTGCCGTGGGGCTCAGGGTCTAAGAGGAGACAAACATTACATAATCACACAAATAAGTAGCCAAGTAGAAATTGTGATAAGTGCTGCAAAGACATTGTGGAGGGTGTCAGGGGAGACAATAATAGAATAAACCCAAGTGAGATTGTGAGTTGGGACTCATCTCTCTGAGAGCCAGAGCTTGAAGCCTAAGCCTGAAGAGTGAGGAAGCTGTAGCCAGGTAAAAAGTGTAGCAGAACCCAGTGTTCTAGGTGGGAGAAAGAGTTCATAGAAAAGCCCTGAGGTGTGAAATTGCCCATGGGTCCAGTACTTGGTCTGAGATGAAGTTGGAGAGAGGGCAGAATGTACATCGTGGGAAGCCTGAGGCAAGCATGGGGCTTTCTTCTTAAATATGATAAATATCTGAGAGTGACAGAGATTGAGAGAGAGGGGTAGGTGTGGAAGAAAGGTGTGTGCAATGCAACGAAGATAAGATTCTAGATGGGCAGGAGGTTTGGCTTTTTTCCCCCTTTGTTTATTTTATAAAGATTTGCCTTTTTTCAAAAGTCTGGGTTCTCAAAGAAATAATTTCAGGCAAGAGTACAAATGAAATTTAAGCATCTGAAAATGTTATTTAAAAGGTTTCATGTACCTCCTAGGAGTACTCATACCCCAGCTTAAAAATTACTGATATAAAACACGATGCCTGATTTCAGAGAGTTTGTATTCCAATTGGATAGAAAAGATATGAACATATGAAAAGTTAATTAATCATAAAAGATTTAAATAACAGTTTAGGACAGTAATAGAGGATCTATATAATAAGCAAAGCATGTAAAATTTCATAATCAATTAAGTAGACACTGACTTGTCAGAAGCCCGTGATGCTCATGGAATTCTTTGGTGATCTTGAAACACTGACAGAATTTGAATGATTTGAAAGGAGGGTTTATGACATCTCAGGACTAACAGTAGTGGGGTTTATAGAAAGGAAAAAGTGGGGTGATGTATTTCCCATTTGGTGGAATAATCAGAAGTCAGACAATTTAACTAAAGAATATGGAATGCCAGCCTTCAGAATTTGTACTTTATTAGAGAAGCCATAAGACCCACTGTAGACTTTGGAGTAAGGGAAAGCTAGAATCAAAATGACATATAGAAAATATCTACAGAGAGCCTTAGCAAAGAGATTGGAAGGAAGAAATGGTCATCAAATTTAGAAGTCTAGAGTCAGAATCCTGTCCTAAGTCAATAAAGGGCTGGAGTGATGGAGTGATGGATGTGAAAATAGGGAGGGAGAAGTATTTTTGAGAGATCAAATGAAAGTTCAAAAAAAAAGGAAGAAAAGACAAGACAAGACTGGGTAATTGAGTATGAAACTATAGGAAAAGCAAGGAGTCCTAGAAAGTAGAAATTTGCGTTTATAAATTTAAAGAATAGTTTCTATGACTATTTAATCAACTAGAATGTTTGAGGAACTATATTTCATTAAATTAATAACATTTTCTGGTAAAATATACAGCTTACACACCAACTGGAAATACTGTCTGTTCTTAGCCTACATTTCACTTGCTTGTTGTGATGGTAGATGAGAGCATCTGTATCTCTACTGTTGTCAAATCCTGATATTTTCACCTGATAGTATACCACACTGGTGTTTACCTTATTCGACATTATTTACTCACCCCTCTCACTATCTCATAAACTGGGAAATACAATAATCATTACTTGTTGGCCATACTTCATTAATGTGACTCCCCACGTAGTTGTCTTCCAATAGATACAGTTTGGGCAATGATGACCATGTGTAACTGTTTCTATAACTTCTCTCTGCCCAGAAAGTAAACGTATAACACTTATTAGAAATATGGACTATCTCACATATATTCTCTCCATTCTCTTTTTTCAGTAATAGCTTTCAAAAATCATAGTTTGATCTAACCAAAATTCATTTCCAAGCAATGAATTATAGTTTAATAAACTGCCTACATTCAAAATATCTTGTTTATTATCAGAAAATTTTCAAAGTGCTTTTTAAAATAAATAGTTTAATAAAATTAATCCAAATTAAGAAAACCGATGAGGCACCAGGGTGGCTCAGTTGGTTGAGCATCCAACTTTGGCTCAGGTCATGATCTCACGGTTTGTGAGTTCGAGCCCCTCATTGGGCTCGCTGCTGTCAGTGCAGAGCCTGCTTCAGATCTTCTGTGCACCTCTCTCTCTGCCCCTCCCTGACTCATGCTTGCTCTCTCAAAAATAAATAAAACATTAAAAACAATCTTTAAAAAAATAAAACTTAACAAAAAAGATTAGAATTAAAATCAACCATAATCATACCATCCAGAGATAACTACTGTTAATATGTTAGCATATATTCCCCCCCAGCTTATTTCTTCTGCATATACCTAAAATATAACTTTTGTTAAAGAAATGTGATTCTTATTTTATATAATGAAAATATCATTCTATATATACTGTTGTATGATATGCTTTTCTCAATTCATAATTAGTTTTAATGTCTTTTCAATGAATGACTGTAATCAACATCATCCCTATAAGCTCTTTGAAATTTCATTTCAGTAACTTTCTTGTTTTGTATGTTTAGATGGTTTTCAGTGTTTTCTGCTATAAATATAGTTGTAAAAATTTGCATTGTCACATATATAGAGATACAGGATATTTTATTATAAAACTGTTTTAATATATATACACACATATACATATACATATTCATCTATATACGTGTTTGTGCATATTCACACACTTGTCTGATTATTTCTTTAGTGATATTATTTCTAAAAGTGAAATTTTGGGTCCTAAATCTGTGCAGTTTTAAGACTTGCCACGCATAATTTCAAACTGTCTTATTTCCCCAAGAGAATATGCAAATAATCCATTTCCTCAACAATAAATCAATAATCAATCTACTAGAGAGAACATATATATCTTAGTGTTTTAATTTCCATTTGGAGAGTGAACTATAGGTGAACATTGTAGTCTTGTATTATTGCTCATTTATATTTTTTCTGTCTGACCTGCCTCTTCATATTCTTTGCCCATTTTCCATAAGTGTTCAAATCAATTTCTTAAGTATTCTTTTATGATCATCAACCAACACAACCAATTTTAAAAGATTATTAAAATAATTAGATTTATTATATCTGTCCTTACATTGCAAAATAATTTTCTGTGCCATGGCAAAAAACAGCTGATATTGTTCAACATTAATAATTTAATGCTAATTTTTATAGTAATTTAGTGCTATTTTACTAAATTCTTTATTCAATATCTGTTTTAATTAAAATCATTAAAGTAGTGACATTTACTAACATTATCTTATATGAGTTATTTTTATTTTATGAGAACTATCTTCATAAAGACACCTAAATATATCAAAAGGCTATATCTTATAAAAGTTAAAAAGTTGAGTGGGAGCCCTACACCACCATTGAGGGTGAACCATATAATCACCAATATATGAACAGGCAGCATATTGCAGAAAATTTCAAAGTTCGTTTGCATGAATAATCATAAAAATTAAAATCTCCACTCACACATCTGATAGGCAAAAGGGGGTGAGTTTTTACACTTTTCATATTGATACTTTTTCCCCAGTGTTGTGTTTACTGCTTGCCAAAACAGTGCCTTTCAGTTTCTGACAGAAACTCTTACTTAATTAAAGAGTAAGAAAATTTAGTCTTCTCATAACTAGAGTTTAGGTGGAAATTTAGGGATATAGGAACAAGTTGAGATTCACTGTGGAAGATCAGGTTATGATGGTGTTCATGGATCAGTCAGGTGAGAGCAAGGCAGACAGGGAAGGGTAAGACGAAAATACTGCAAAGCATACATAACCACATTTCTCAAATATTCACAGGAAATCAATGACAAAAGTACCTTATTAATGCAGCTTAATAATCCTTTATGTATTAATGAGTAGAGATGTGGTAATAGTATGAAATGATTTATTACACAATTAACAATTTGTTTATGAACATAAATCTTCTATATGATTATGGAAGAGGTAGACCTCATCAGTCTTTGTGCATTTGATCACACAGACTTGAATTGTCAAGTATGATAAATTATTTTGGTCTCATTATTTATTTAATTGATGCTTATTTGTCAGGTGTGAGACACATTTTGAGAATTGAATACATGACAAAGAACAAAGCTTCTGCCCTCCCCTTACATTATAATTTGGAAATTGATAACAACCAGTTATAGAATGTAATAGGGTTAATGATATTAACCCATTAATTAATTCTTATTATTCTATGGATGGTCAGTGATGATTACTTTGAGGGAATGGTGTTTGAGCAAAGTCCTGGGAGAATTCTAGAGGTACCTGGAGGAAAGAGCATTTAAAGCTGAAGGAATAGCAAATGGGGTGGCCCTCAGACAAGCATATGCTTGGATTTTAGCATGTTCAAATATTATTTGGAAACTTTGTATTACTTCCTCATTTTCTTATTGAATTAATGTTTCTAGGATTGTATTATGTAATTGTAGCTGTAGGTGAATTAATAGTAACATCAAATACATTAATTGGTCCAAATGGATAGAAAATGGGAAATATAAAAATTATGTTCATTAAGGGATTTGCTTTTAGACATATTGAGTTTTTAATTTTATTTTTAATGTTAGAAATGACTCACAAATAAAGGTTGATTGATGTAGATGTCAGAGGAAAGACTCAATTAGGATAGGTATAATATTTGGACAAAAATATAATTTGTTAGTATATAAATTTTAGCAAAAGTATTTTATTTGTGTGACTAATAACCTGTAATAACTAAATGCATTAACATCGTTCTGCTTATCCAAATATTGAAGCTGAGATCCTATTTCAGTTCAGCATCTTGACCTCCTTGATTTAAGTTATAACTAAATATAAATAGATAAATAAATAAATAAATAAATAAATAAATAAAAATAAGCAGTAGCATCTTAGAACAATAACTCTTCTAAAAGTTATATCCACATCTGGTTCTGGGATTTTTATTGATGGCTAATCAAGCTGAGATTATGAGATTATTAGGTGCCCATTATAGTGGGCACCTAATGAAACCAGTTATATGACATCTACACTTTAGACTCTATACTGTTTGTTTCTTCAGACTGAGATCAAATAATTATTCCTGACATCTACGTGAATAACAATGGCCAGGGAACATAGAGCTTGTCAATAGCACTTGCAGATTAATCCAAAATTATGGGATATAATTTCCATATTCCTTTGTCTTTACATATATTTTTGTATATATAGTTATGTATGAACAGTATTAAATTTATATATAGATATGCATAGTAATAAGTATTGTTGGGAAACTCTATAGATGACCTTCAACTAATTATGAATTTTGAAATATTTCAAGTGGTTTCTACAAATGTATATGCAAATAAAATACTTCAATAATATTTTCTGTACAATTTCTGATTTAAATGAAATCATTTTTTTCTTGAAATTCCTTCTTTCAATAAAATCCTAAGGAAACAGTAATGTAATTAGTTAATCAAGATGTCAGCTTATCTGTTCTTCATTGTATTGCCACCCATCAAGAGAACTGTGCTAAAGAATCCAAGAGCAAATCATGACTTTTACATTCTCAGGCATTCATCTTGGACTAAACTGAGAATTGAAATCTTGGCAGAGGTTGACTTACAGGTAGGTACAATCACTTGAAAATTTCACACATGATGTTCAATTTATCCTTAGCAAATACTTTTGCCCTGACGAAACAGAACATTTTATGCTTCTTTTTACAGGTAAGAACAATCCAACTGAGTGACTCAAAAGTGACTGAAGACTTCAGTTCTCACTAGCAAACTTTTTTAAAGGAACATTGTTATACTAGAAAAATCTTTACAAAGACATTTGACTTATTTTGATACCTAGATAAATCAAGGCAGGATATTTTTTTACAGCCACAATAAAATCTGTAATGAATTGAGGGATGTTGTATATTCTATTTAATTCACTTAAATAACTATATTAGGTTGCTGCCTGGGAGATAAATATTTATAGGCTATTCTTAAATCTAATAACAACTTCAGAGAGCAAAAAGCATTTATGATGGATCTTAAATAAGGAAAGTTTAGACAATCATAAATGGGGTGAGGTGAGGGTGAAATACATAGGACAGGTTTCTGGAACAGCAAACAAGCTATGAAAAAAAAACAAAAACTGTAGAATTAGAAATCCAACATTATTTTTTATGGCAGTACTGGGAAAACAGTATGTTTCTTTGAGCAACATGTATCTTTGAAGAGCTTGGTTAAAACTTTAGTTTAAGATTAATCTACCAATGCTGATTTGGAATGAAATTTATCAGGAAAATTATAACTATAGCCTAGGCAAGAATCAATTAAGAAATATTGGAATTAAAAACATGTAAGAGGCATTATTAAAGTAGATTATTTATGATTTAGAACTTAGTAAACACCTTCCTGAATGGGAAAGAAGGAGTACAGATGACTTGAAGTTGGTGGCTAAGAGATTAGTAGCACCACAATGAAAAAATAGGATGAGTTAATGGTCTCAGGGAAAAAACAGTACATTTATGAACATGGTGAAATTAAGTTGCTCTGTGAAGTTGAAGGCTGCCAGAAAGCTGTGTCTTGAACAGAAGAAGAGAAAAGGGAAGAGCTGATGAGGAAGGAGGCATAGAAGAAATCATAGAAATGGAAGAGTCAGGAATATGAAAAATTACAATGAGGAAGCCAAGAGTAAACTTAGGTGGAGGAGCTGAAGTACAGAGACCATGAAGATATGGATGATGTTCCAGAGCAGAAAACCTGAGAAAATGTCCCTTTACTAATGAAAGTGTTCTCTCTCTGTGCTGTCCAATATGATGACCAGCAAGCACATGTGATTATTGAGGAGCCTAATCTTGCTTAATTTTAATAAACTTAAATTTGTATAGTCATATGTGGCTGGTGGCTACTGAATGGATAAGTACCATTATAGAGACTTAAAATATTTGTCTTGCTACAGTCACTTTTCCACTCAGCCACCAAGTGACATTCCTGAAATATAAATTAGAACATGTCCTTCCCCTGCTTAAAATTCTCCAGTGGCCCTTCAGTGTCTGGGAGTAACATCCAAACTACTGAATCATGGCTAAAGAAGGTGTCTCCAATTTTACTGTCTCTGACCAAAGCCCTAGCCACAACAGCCAAGTTCCCCAAATAGGCTGATGATTTTCCAGGTCAAGGCCTTTGTCCTTGTTTCTCCAATGCTTCATGCTATTTCCTTCTGCTTTTTACAGTACCCACTTCCTTTTGGTCTTTCACGTCTCCATTCAACTGTCATTCCTCAGGTCTTCCTTGAGCTCCTTATCTACGTTAGCCAGATTGCCCCTATTATTTTCCAACCTAACACTCAGTTTACTCTTTTTATGCCACTGATCATAATTTGTACTCATTTATTTATTTGTTCCCTCAGCCTCCCTGCTGGATTGTAAATTTCCAAAGGGCAGGGATCATGTGTCTTATAGTTCCTAAACCTATCAGAGTGCCTGGCATATAGTATGTGTGCAGTAATTACTGGTTAAGTATTGATAAAATATCAAAACAAAACAAAACAAAGACTGCCTGATGATGAAAGAATATGTGATTACTAATCAGAAGTTTCCATAAATAATTTTTTGTTGTTAAATGAATACATTTCAGTGAATACTCAGCAAAGTTTACACAGATGGGTAAAATATATACCTTGAAAAGTCCACTTAAGCAGAAGAAATTAAACTAATATCAGTTGAAAAATACAGTATTTAATGGGGAAGGAATTTGCATAACTTTTAAAGCCTCAAGTCTAGAATTCCTAGCCTCTCTAGTTCTTTTTTTTCCAATATATGAAATTTATTGTCAAATTGGTTTCCATATAACACCCAGTGCTCATCCCAAAAGGTGCCCTCCTCAATACCCATCACCCACCCTCTCCTCCCTCCCACCCCCCATTAATCCTCAGTTTGTTCTCAGTTTAGCCTCTCTAGTTCTACCCAGCTTCTTCCTACCCTAGGGGAAGATTGTGTTTCTTAGCTACTCCTCTAATGCCTGCTTCTGATTTATCCTTTGAACTTTTATGACCCTTGAAAGCACCGGAAACTTTTTGTTCAGGGTATTTTCTGGAGTTTTCAATAATAATGGAAGGTTGACACTACTGTTATTAACTATGTAGAAAACAAAATAAAATAAAACCTGTGATTCTCAAACTGGCAGTTTATTAAAGAAAATGAAAGGATCTGTTATTGCTTGAAAATTCTTGAGAAATAAGGACAATTCATCACCCAGGAAAACAGTTGTGTACTTTCATTGTATGAGTGAAATAAAGCAGCTGGCCTGTTGAACTGCTTCCATTAGTTAAGTAACCAGGAAATAATACTTTCAATAAAATTTTATTTCACTAGGAATGAAACTGATGGTGCAACATTTTTAGATTTTTAAAATAAAAGACCTAATCTAAGCTATGTCTTTTAAAAGTTAAACCTAAAAAGAATTACATATACAAAAATCAGTATTTTTGCTTAGGATTTAGAATGAGGGCTCCTGTCTATTGACAATGAAAAACTGAAACCCCATCTCCAGGGCAACCAGGCGATTGTTTTTTCAGTGTTATGCTTCCATTCGACTGTTATCAATGTCTTAAAAATAAAAATTGAAAAAAGCAGAAAGAAAAGAAAAGAAAAAGGAAAGTGAAGAAAGGAAGAAAGAACATAGTATAAATAAATAGCTTGTATGAAATGGGCAACTTTTTACCTCCAAAGTATGAGTTGAATAAATGCTTAATCTATTTCCAAATATAAATTAAAAATTAAATTCCATGTATTTAATTTTTTTATGCTAATGTATAGTCTTTATGAATATTAAGGGTCTGGGAAATAAAGATGGATTCTAAGAATAGATTCTAACTTTAACTTTATTTGAATACTTTTAGATCTTCCTTCATCTGAGACTTAGTCCCATATCCAAATGGGTGACTACAGGAATCAGTTAGAAAAGCATAAAATTTATTAAATGGGTACAGATAATATAAGTATAGATAACATATGTATTTTAATGGTATTTTAATAATATAAAATTAAGCTTTGATTATTAAAACAAATAGTCCCCAGAATTGTAGATAATCCCCAATTATCTACAATACTATCTACAATAGTCCCCAAATTGTAGATAATCTTATGAATAATCGTATAAAATATCTTTTCTTTTGAAATATTTTTTCTAATTCCTTCATCTTCTTATTGAGTTAATACAGTCACCCCTTGACCCTTTACTTCGCAGGCTGTGTCTTTTAAATTAGAAAATCATAAAACTTCCCCACATGGAAATACTGAACTTTCTGGCTAAAGTCCCAAATTAAAGAGTGAAAGGAAAATGGGTCTTTGTTTTAGCAATATTAATGATAACGTGGGGCATAAAAATGGGACATTTTGTTTGAGCTATGGAAGGTTTTCCTGATATAAACGTGGTATTTCCAGAATGTCTATTCTGGGAAAGGATTCTCATATTATGTGAGTTACAAAGTTCATATCATTAATATGTTGCTAAACTATGCTTCCTAAGGTAGAGAATTTGAGAAAATTAAAAGCAGAAGACTCTCAAATGGTGAAAATTACAGCATGAGTCCTCAAAAGACTATGTGTTTCCTTTATTTGCTTCCCTTGCCCAAAGGGAGATGTTAGAAAGTAGATAATTACCTTGTGAACTCATGTTGTATACACAGACGGATTGGTTAGTATGAAAAGAAATTGCATTAATGGCCTGTGAAATGCAGATGAAGTAATTATTTAGATAGCTCCATCAAAACACTAACTCATTCTGATCTCAAAAATTTAAATGAGTCGAAGGAACATGTGGTGTGCCCCAGTAATTTTGACATAAACATTTCACTTCAAATCATAAGAGTTAAGATACAAGCTTAATTTGTTACTTCAAATAACTATTAATCCACTTGCTATGTGAATTAACATATTTTTTTATGTCAGTATTCCATGCGTGTAATCAGACAAAATTCCATTTATCATTTGGTAATCCCTAACCAACTTTATGTTATGAAAAGCATCACTTTTGGAAAAAACAAAAATAAAAACCTCATTGATGTCAAAATCAAGTTCTCCTAGCTAAAAGGAGTTAGTGAAAAAAATAATTGGAGTGGTATTATATATATGTGTGTGTGTATATATATATATATGAAAAAATAATTGGGGTGGTATTATATATGCGTTGTGTGTGTGTGTATATATATATATATGATATAAAGAGTCAGAGTAATAATTTATACAAACAAAATACATGATTATTTTTTATTAAAAGAAATTATGGACCTGAGGGCAAAAGGAAAAACCATATATACATATATATGTATATATGTATATATATGTGTATATATATACATATATATATATATTTAAACATAGGAAACAAAAATTCTGGAAGGCTTTCTCTTCTGCAACAGATCATAGTCATTAGTATGATCCTTCCCCAAATATTACTCTACTTTGGCATTTCCTTTTTCCAGAGTTCAGAAAATATTCTATTGGCTTCACAATCTGCTGAATCTGATAAGTCTGATTATTTTCTAAGTTCAATTTTGTGCAGACTACATTTCCGAAAGTGTTGAAACAAGTCACACTGTCTTGAAATACAATGTCTTGTACATTTGCATTTTCCTTTGTGTACATTTTGCAAGTCTTGTGGAATGTGTACTCACTGTGCAGAATTTTGCAAATTTTTTTGATGCTTAAGAAGATATAATTCTGAGTATGGGGTTCTAGAATGCAACCAAGAGGGTAAAATTGAACAAATTGGTCGTTGCACCACTCTACAGCTCTGTTGTGTATTCTGTCGGAGGGGAGGTTGTATGCTCTTACTTAAGAAGAATAAACTGATTCTCCCTCACGTGAAAATATTTCATATTTTAAAACATGGTCATAAAGAATCTGTCTTGAAATTTGATATTGATAAAAGATTGATATATTTACACTGTACATCTGTTATTCAGATTAATGCTTCCTAGTGTTTTCTGGTGATTAAAGCCACCAAGAAATTGTTAAAAATACAAAAAAACATCACGACCCACAGCAGATCAATGAAATCTAAATGCCTAGGGGTGGGGGGACCTGGGAATTTAAGTGATATAATTTTTCTGTTGAATGGTCATTAATTTATACATATGTGTGTGTATATATATGTATATATATGTGTGTGTGTATATATATATATATGTATAGACACACATACACACAAACATATATATATGTATGTATATATATATTTAAGTATTTTTGAGACAGAGAGAGATAGAGCATGAATGGGGGAGGGTCAGAGAGAGAGGGAGACATAGAATCCGAAACAGGCTCCAGGCTCTAAGCTGTCAGCACAGAGCCTGATATGGGGCTCAAACTCATGAACCACGAGTCAAAAGTCGGACACTTAACTGACTGAGCCACCCAGACAACCCCTCAATTTATATATTTTTGAAGAAACAGTTTATGTTAGTAACAGATCTCATCTGCACTAGTAGACAAGAAAAGGATATAAAGAATCAGAGTAATAATTTATACAAACAAAATACATGATTATTAGTTATTAAAAGAAATTATGGACCTGAGGGCAAGAGGCAAAACAAATAGCGATGTTATATCTTTTTGTGGACAGCAATTCCATATGAAGAACTTAAAGTTCTGATATAAGGACAATAGTCAAAAACAAAGTTAGTACAATATTTTTGTGGATTTAAAAGATTAATGGAACTGGAAGCCTCCTTTAAGAGGAACATATACAATTAATGATGAACAGGTGAAGGGTAGGTATTCAAGTACAAGTAATGCTTGAAAGTTATACTTCTCTTATAACATGTTGACCTGACAGCTAATAATCACATACAGTTTTGAAAAAATATATAAAAGAATTGGAGAGTTTATAATAGTTTCTGAATGTCCTCTATGTCCTGATACATACTATGCAGAGGGAAGACCAGATGAAAAATTCCAAATTACCTTGGGACAGAGAGTGCCATGAAGGGATGTGATAATTTCTGTTTTCCCTGATTATCCTACAGTTGTTCTTAGCTAGTAAAAAAAAAAAAAAAAAAAAAAAAAAAAAAAAAAAAAAAAAAAGAGAGAGAGAGAGAGAGAGACAGAGACAGAAATGACTATTTTGTAATGAAAATTTTAAAGTAATGTAGTAAGCAGAAAATATTGAGAAGAATTTTGCTTTAGCCCAGAACCAGTTCTTCTCTTTTTAATTGACTATAACTTCTCCAAACTATTACCTTACTGCCTTAATTAATCATACTTGCAAAGATAAAATCTCATAGGTGTGTGAGTTTCATAGACACAACCCTGTTTCTTGCATAGCAAACACAAAGTATGTGGGAAAGGAGAAATTCATTTAAGAGGAATCAGGATGGAGATGGGGATTTAAGAATTTTAAAGGGAAGTGATATTTAAAATTGTCACCTCATCCAATTTTATCATCAAACATAAAAATTCCTGTCTATTGGCTAGGCACCTTGGTTCTTGTCACCCTCAATAACATTCTTGCTAAGGAAACTGGTTTCTAATACTTGATTTATGGAATCAGAACCTATAGCTTTAAACAAACAAAGCAAAACACTAATTCTGTTATCTGAAAATCAGTAAATCTCTTGGTCTCCTGGCCACACCCAACAACCACTCCAGGAAGCTCTTTTATGTTACAAGATCAGCCTTAGATTTTTTCCCCCCAGTTTTATTGAAGTATTAGACTTTAATCTTAGCCCTGCTTTACCTATGCTGAGACACCTTTAGCCATAAGCCAACCAATTGATCTAAATTGGTGTGTGGAGCTAGTGGGAGGGTGGTTATATCCTGGGAAAAGGATTGCAGAAAGAAGAGATGGAGATAATTTTATTGTGAAACAACACTTCAGATTTAATAGGTCTACTGCAAGAAATGTAAAGAAATACATTGTAGCAAAACTGCAGAGTATTTGCTTTCAGACAGAAGTTATTTCTGGCACTGTTTTAAAAGTGGAAATAGAGCATGACTCCTCACCTCTTAGATGCAGACTGTACATAATGAGTTCCTGCCAAAGAATACACCATGGACAGGGGAAAGCATAACCTTACTGTGGAGAAACCAGTGAAACACTACCTCAGACAGGTGATCAAGGTCAACAACAACAAGTTGGTAACATCTACCCTTGATATGATGTGATGAGAAAGGCTTTTACCTCTGTGACCTTCCTCCTCAAATTCCACAACTCCAGTCTAATAATAAAGAAAATAGCAGGTAAACTCCAACTGAGGGACATTCTACAAAAGACCTAACCACTACTCTTCACAACTGTTAATCTCATCAAAAAAGGAAATTGTTACAAACTATTACAGCCAAGAGGAGCCTTAGGAGACATGGTGACTAAATCTAAGGTGGTATCCTGGCTGGGATTCTAGAACAGAAAAAGACATTAAAATCTAAGGAAATCTGAAAGATATGGACTTTGGCTACTAATAATGTAACAGCATTGGTTCATTAGTGGTGACAAATGTAGCATAGTAAATTGAAAAAAAAATTAGGTTTTTCATATTAATTCCAGTATAGTTAGCATTCAGTGGTATATACATTGTTATATACAATGTTATATTTGTACAATATAATGATACAACAATTCTATAATTACTCAGTGCTTATCATAGTAAGTGTATTCTTTAATCCCCGTCACCTATTTCACCTATCCCTTTAACCACCTTTCCTCTGGTAACCATCAGTTTGTTCTCAGATTCTGTTTCTGGTTTCTCTCTCTCTCTCTCTCTCTCTCTCTCTCTCTCTCTCTCTCTCTCTCTTCTTTGTTTTGTTACTTAAATTCCACATGAGTGAAATCATATGGTATTTGTCTTTCTTTGACAGACTTATTTTGCTTAGCATCCTACTCTCAAGCTCCATCCATGTTGTTGCAAATGAAGGATTTCATTCTTTTTTATGGCTGAATAATATTCCATATATCCATCACTCCTTTATCCATTCATCTATTGATGGACCCTTGGGCTGCTTCCATAATTTGGCTATTGTAAATAATACTGCAATAGACACAGGGACACATATGTACTTTCAAATCAGTGTTTTTATATTCTTTGGGTAAATACCCAGTAGTGTGATTACTGGATAATAGGATAGTTCTATTTTTAGTATTTTGAGGAACCTCCATACCGTTTTCCAAAGTGACTGCACCAGTTTGCATTCCTGTCAGCAGTATACGAGGGTTCCTTCTTCTCTACATCTTTGCCAACACTTGTTGTTTCTTGTGTTTTTGATTTTAGCCATTTTGACAGTTGTGAGGTGATATCTCATTGTAGCTTTGATTTGTATTTCCCTGATGATAAGTGTTGTTAAACATCTTTTCATTTGTCTGTTGGCCACCTATATGTCTTCTTTGGAGAAATGTCTGTTCATGTCTTCTGCCCATTTTTAATTGGATTATTTGTTTTTTAGGTGTTGAGTTGTATAAGTTCTTTATATATTTTGGATACTGACCCTTTATCAGCTATGTCATTTGCAAATATCTTCTCCTATTCAGTAAGTTGTCTCAGTTTTGTTATTGTTTCCTTTGCTGTGCAGAAGCTGTTTATCTTGATGTAGTCCGTATAGTTTATTTTTGCTTTTGTTTCTCTTGCCTCAAGAGATGTATCTAGACAGATGTTGCTACATCCAATTTCGAAAAATTACTGACTGTGTTCTCTTCCAGGATTTTTATGCTTTCAGGTCTCACGTTTAGGTCTTTAATACATTTTGAGATTATTTTTGTGTATGGTGTATGAAATTGTCCAGCTTAGGAAACTGAGTGTGGGGTGTGTGGAAACTCTAAGTGCTAATTGTCCAACTTTTCTGTAAATCCAAGACTAAAATAAAAAGTTGATTTTTTAAAAACTAGTGCACACCTACCTACAACTTGATATTAAAAACTTTTTGAAAAAAAATTGTGACAGATGAAACTATTCCTTAGTTAAAGCTTCTGCCATTCTTATATAATTATGATGATATTTATATACCAAACTGTAGGCTAAATTGAATACAAGTTTAAATATAAAAAAATAAATATAGCAATAATAAGACTAAATATGACTCAGCTAAGTATTTTTCTAAAGTTTAATGTGTCAGAAAGAAAAAATATTTATAAATTTTAGTATATAAATGTCTTTTAAACCTTTGCCTAAACAATGGGAAACATTATATAACACAATTAAAACTTAAAAAAAAATATATATATATATAAAGAAGTAAAATGAAATAATATTTTTAAATGTTTTTAAATGTTTATTTATATTTGATAAAGATAGGGAGGGGCAGAGAGAGACTGAGACAGAATCTGAAGCAGGCTCCTGGCTCTGAGCTGTCAGCACAGAGCCCGTAATGGGGCTTGAACCTCCAGCCATGAGATCATGATCTGAGCTGATGTCAGATGCTTAACTGACTGAGCCACCCAGGAGCCCTGAATTAATATTTTAAAATCAAGAGTTCAACAGATAACTAAGAATAACATATATATATATATATATATATATATATATATATATATATATGTGTGTGTGTGTGTGTGTATGTGTGTTATATGAAATATGTATGAAATATATATATATTTCATGTGTTATATATATGATATATATATCATGTGTTTTATGTATATATATATAAATTTAAAAATGTATATAATTAATAAGATGGCAGTGAAGTGAATGTACTCACATATTATTGGTACCAGTGAAAAAATTAAATAGCAGTGTGAAAATAATAACTAAAAGTCATAATAATAATAATAATAATAATAATTTTTATCTTATTATCCAGTTTTTGAGAATTGTCTTAAGTGTATTTCTTATCCCTGCATAACCAGAAGTGCAGGTTTACAGAGTTTCATTGCTTGTGTCTAAATGTTTGGCTAGATTGTCAGGGACTTGGGAAAGACATGATGGGAAAATTGGTCAAAAGAGGGTCTGCATAAGACATATTTGGATAGACTTCTCCAGATAGGCAACTAGTTTGAAGATACAGTAAAACCTTGGATCATGAGTAACTTGTTCTGCGAGTGTTCTGCAAGATGAGCAAACATTCCTAATAAATTTTAAGTTGATAAGAGAGTGATGTCTTGCAGTACGAATAGTACCTGATGCCGGACTTGTGTCACATGATCACAAATGAGTCAGTGTTCTTGACATTCACTTTGATATACAAGTGCTTTGGATTACACGCATGTTTCTGGAATGAATTATGCTTGCAAACCAAGGTTTTACTGTATTTGTATCTCATTTGAATACTCACTAAAGGGTGACTTCAACAGAGAAGGCTTTTAATAAACAAGAAGATAGGATGACTCATTCTATGGGATTCAGTCAGTTTCTTTCCCCCACCAGCCACTCCTATCATTGCCTAATGGGCTCATGAACAAAGTGACCATGGTGACAAGGATAGAGGTTATGCATGGGCTCAGTAAATGGACTTCTAACTCATAGACAACAATCTGGCTACTTCCAATGCTGAATGTCCAGTCTACTAGCAATAGAGCCTAACACTGTGTCTATGATGTGCCATTATTCTCTAAGAGATTGAACCAATTGGACTACTTCCATTATGGAAAGGACAGTACTTATTCTAACTAAAATAGATACTTATTCTGGATATGAATTCTCCTTCCTTCCCTACAGTGCTTCTGCCAAAACTATCATCTGTGGATTTATACAATGTCTAATCCACTATAAAGAACATCACTTCTAACATAGGAATTTATTCCCCAGTAAATAGAGTATGTTGTTTTTACCATGCTCATGGAATTATTAGTCTATGCATCCTACATGCCCCAAGTCTTTATTAGTTATCTATTTCTGGATAACAAATTCCCCTAAAACTTAGCAGCTTAAAATAACAAACATTTTTTTTTAATTTTTTTAATCTTTATTTTTGAGAGAGATAGAGACAGAGTGCAAGCCGAGGAGGAAGAGTGAGAGAGGGAGATACAGAATACAAAGCAAGCTCCAGGCTCTGAGCTGTCAGCATAGAGCCTGATGTGGGGCTCAAACTTAAGAACCATGAGATCATGACATGGGTTGAAGTGAGATACTTACCTGACTGAGCCACCCAGGCTCAAATAACAAACATTTATTAT
The DNA here is from genome assembly GCF_027475565.1 of Acinonyx jubatus. Classification (NCBI taxonomy): domain Eukaryota; kingdom Metazoa; phylum Chordata; class Mammalia; order Carnivora; family Felidae; genus Acinonyx; species Acinonyx jubatus. The sequence continues at coordinate 88,506,823 of NC_069385.1, read as the reverse complement.
GTCACTGTTTCTGGTGGTCAGAACGTGGCTCCCATCTTAGCTGGATGCCTGTGGTTCAAAGTCTCTCATGAGGTTGCATTTGGCTAGAACATAGTCTCATCTGAAGACTCATCTGGTGATGGTAGTGGGGAGGGTGGTTCTGCTTCCAGGCTTACTCATGTAGCTATTTCAAGACTTGGTTTATTACCACATGGGCCTCTCCATAGACCCTCAGGAAATGGTGGCTGGCTTCCTCCAGAGCAAGTGATCCATGAGAATGTGAGTGCACACTCAGTAGAAGAATCCATAGCCTTTTTCTATCCCAGTCTTGGAAGTGACATCCCTCTACATCTACCATAGTCTATTTGGAGGCATAAATCCAAGGGACTACACAGGGGTGTGAATGCCATGAGGTGGAGGTTATTGAAAGTCATTTTAGGTGCTGTTTGACACTCCAAGTAAATAAAAATTTGTTAAAACTGTAGATCTCATGTTAAATGTTCATGTTACAATAAAGATTTTTAAAAGAGAGAAATATATTTTAAAAATATTCTTTTTATCATGACTTATAATACTGCTGTGAAATTTTAACAACTTAAATGCCAAGCAATTGAGCAACAAATTAGTACATTAATGTACAAGTTTAAAAAAAAAAAACATACTTAAATAATCATGTACACTGCATAGTATAATGGAAGACTTATAAAATGATCTTAAACAGAAAAGCAGAAAACAAAATTATCCAAATATATGTAAGGACAAAGCTTGGAAAGGAAGTCACAAAAGCAAAACAAGGGACACTTGACTGGCTCAGTAGGTAGAGCAAGATATTCTTAATCTCACTGTCATGAGTTCAAGCCCCACATTGGGCATAGAGCCTACATAAAAAAAAAAGTCAAAACAATATGTAAAGTTAGATTAGTAATATTATGGTTAAGGGTTAAGGGTTTTGTTTTTCAAAAAATGGTTAATATTGTTAAAGATATTTTACATATTTTAAATGAGAGAAATTGTACTATATTGGTAATGTTTGTGTTAATTTTTTTACTTTTTATCTGTAAGAAACATTATTTATAATATATAAATTCATGTTAGGAAGTGTTTTAAAATATGCATGACTCAGAGTATGGATGACTCACTGCACATCTTTTATCATTCATTAGGTTTCTAGTAACATCATTCTGGTGTGTATAGAATCCACAGTTTTGTACCATGTGTTTTCTTATCTATATTCTGAAACCAGCCTACACATAATTAGGCATTATTCATACTGCCAGCTCTTATTCAAAATGGCAGGTACAACCATACATATTTTATTATTTTATCCACTGAAGACTATGTCTATTATCCCACCAAAAAATGTGCTAACAGAAAGTGGGTTTGTTCCTTGCAACCTTTCGAGGACACTAAACCAAACCATCTGTAGTAATGTTTTTTTTTCTGCTTGGGAAATGATTGTTAACATATGGCATTGTCAAATGACTTTAATTTATCTTTCATTAAGCAAGAAACAGCATGTCATCTCTTCAGTAGCCTGGAGATTGTTTGCCTTTTTCATTATGAATCACTAATCAAAAGTATTGCCCACTGCTTTTCCCCATGTGATACCAGAAATTTTCAGAAATTCAGACTCGAAAGAAATAGCCACATCATTCCCAAAGCCAGGGGAGTGTTGTGCAGGTGAAGAGTGAATTTTCACAGTGGTCTCTTACTATGAGAATCCCTCTGTTGGTCACAGTTCCCTAATATTCATCTTTTAAATAATCAGCTTACTGTAGGTGCTAGCAAAACCACAGCCACCTCGTTTACAACTGCCTGTAAGAGACAGAGTCTTCTATGATATTTACTTAGACTTATAAGGATTAGGACCTTTCTGAATTTTCCTGTACTTGACTGATATTTTTTTGTAATCCATTGACTTTTATAAAAACTGTTCAGTGCCAATTTTTAAATTTTTATTAACCTAGATGATACATGAATACACCCACGGTCATTGTAAAAACCCCAAAAGAGTACAAGAGTACATACTTTTCTACTTCCCCCATCACGCTTGGTAAATGTGATTCTTCTGAGACATTTCTCTGTGTGTGCATCCACACAGACCTACAGACACAAACACACCCACCCACACACACACACACCCACACACACACACACACACACACACACACACACACTTTTAAATGAAGATCTGAATAACTGGAATCCGCTGTAAGTTATCTGAGACTTTATTCACGTGACAGTGTGCCTTCGAGTTCCTTCCAAGCCAATTTATGCTGAACATAAATCTGCTTCTTACTTTATATCTTGCAAAATATTGTGTATTTTGTCTGTATCCTAGTTTATTTAGTTATTGCTTATTGATAAACATTTAAGGTGTTTCCTTGGAAATACTTTCAACCATGGACATCCAGAGACCCTCTGTTTTGACATCCTGTTTTTCACATCTCTCCCTGTTTAAAATACTGAAACTAATCCCCAATGTCATTCCTTCTCCAAACACCTAACCTAATGAAGTTCTATTGTGATTTCTATCACTTCAGCAGTGTTAGGACTATTATGAATGTCGATCTTTCTTCCCTCTCAATGTAAAGTGAGGCATGTTTATAAAACTGATGTTGTTACGTGGGAACTGAATTTTACTCCATTTATAAAGATGGATATGACCACTGTTTTTAGACCACCAATGAGACACCTCATATTAATGCCATCATAATGAAGAAAATGAATGTTTAGGTCATTGAGACTGCCTCTCATATTTTATATTATCTGGCCAATGTGTAGTGTCATTATGCAAGAATTATATCTTTATTAATAGTCCCAAATAGGTCCAAAATATTGTTGTGGTTTATTAGAACTCTGTTCCTAAAGACAAAAAAAAACCCAGACATTTAGGATACATATATAAGGGTTTTGTAGTTAGTCTTTGGATTTACTTTGTTAATGCTACTCTTATCCTTTCTCCACCTCATGTGAACTCCACAAAACCTGTTCTGAGATTGTAGCTTTAAGAGTAATTAATAAGTTAACCCTGTTCCTCACTATATGACATTTCTCCATTTCCTGTCCATAAGAATTGAGCAAAAACACTCTGTATTGTAGACTAAAACTATAAGGCTACTTGTGAATAGATGTATTTTGCAGCAAAATAGGCTGTGATCTCTTTTAATCACAATGGCATTGAGAACTCTAGCAGGCTTCCCTTTCTGCTTGGTTGGCCAAGCAGACAATTACAGGTGTCCCACTTCAGAGACTACCTGCTGCAGGCTGGTCCATGACCTCCATCTTCAACCTCATCATTCCACAGCACTGAGCAGAAATCGTGATCACCCCCATGTCTCCTTGCTTCACAGCAGTTCTTTGATTGTCTTCAAACTGTAAATGAGTTTTGCAAATTAGGTTAAAAAGTTTCCCAAATATTCAAACTCTAGTCTCCCCTCTGGCTATTGTCCCAATTTACTCCTTTCTTTTCAGCTACAGAATGAATGAACTTGACCACAGCCTCCTTAAATACATGAATTTAGTTTCCCTCCCTATATTTTAGAGAAACTGCTAAACACCATTTTTTAAAAATGCTCCCTTCCTGATTTTTAGAAATATTACATAATCATTGTGGGTAACCTACAAAAGACAATGAATTATAAAGACACACAAAAATTATTTATAATCTCACAAAAATAAACTGTGGGCCTGTGTTTTTTTCTTTTTAGTTTTTTCTTCTTTTATTGTGCTTCTAAATGTAGCAAGAATATTTGCCTTTTCCATTAAGATTTCTTTGAAAATAGTTTTCAAGTTTTGCATTAATTTCATTAGTTACTAGTTCTTTAATTTTTAATTGTTTGTTATTACAGGTGACTCTGTAATAAACATTTGGTCATACATGTTTGATCACATCTCTACTATTTTTAATCAGATATATTCAGGAAAGAATTGCCAAGTCAAAGGATATTGACAATTGTAAAGTTCCTAGTAAAAGTTGACAAAATGCTAAAAGCAAAGTTTTGAGATAGTTTAGATTCCAATAGCATTCTTTGAGCACTCATTTCATTATGCTCTCAAAAATATTGTCTAGCTTTTAACTTTTGCTAATCTAGTAGATTAAAATAATTATTCTCATTGTAGTTCATCTTATTTGGGTTGCTAGTGGAGTGAGTCTGCTTACTAGTTATTATCATTTTTTTGGTCTGTTAATTGTGTGCACAGGTAACATTGCCATAAATATCTTCTGTTCTTTTTCAATCTTATATTCATGAGGTTTGTGATACGTGAAATCTTGTACTACATACAGTACATCTCTCACAGTAAAGCCTATCACATCTGTGAATATTTGCCTATGTTATCACCATCTCTTTCTCTCCCATCTCTTTTTCCTTCCTCTTTCCTTCACTCCATTCGTCCTCTTCCTACCACTTCACTGTGAGACATTAGGCAAGTTTTTCATCTTTCTAAACTTCAAAGGAACATAAAAAGTAAACAAAGGATAATTGTAAGGAGTAAATAAGATAATAATAATTTGAAGCACTAGGCACAGTGTCTGACATATTCAATAATTCTGATTAAGATTTGTAGTTTGGCTTCAAATGGCTTTTGAATATTTAGTGTTAAATTAATTGTTTGTTTCACACTTTGTTTTTAGTATGCTTTTAAAAATTATAATTTACTGTTGATGTCACAAACCATTAATGTAAGTACTTTTTATCACATATTCAGGCATAATGAACTCTTATTAATTCCACCAGTTATGAAATTGGTCTTTCTAGCTAAATAATTCTGTTGTCTACAAATACAGACAATTTGTTTCTTCTCCCATTATCGTCTGTTGTAGAAATGCTTTGGGTCTAACTGTATTGAATCTACTTCCAAACCAGCATGAAATAATTATTGTTTTTATGAGCATCCTTGTTTTGTACTTTTACTTATGAGGATGTCTGTAGAGTTTCATTACCAAGTATGATAAGACTATTGATTGAGACTTGTTTTTCCTAATTATATTAAGGATTACTAGTTTTAAAATAATTTTAATTGGGAAAAGTTGGCAAATTTAATGCTTCTCCTGTTCTATTAAAATGTATTTTTCTCAAAAACTTCCTGATATTAATACATATTTAACTCCTCAAATACCCTACTTAGTTGTGAGAGATATTTTTTTCCTTTCATGCACTATTAATTTTTATTTAGGATTGTCATATTGTTAGTATTTTATTTAGGATTATCATATAAATTGTTTTGCTTCATGGTCTTTAATTTTAACCATTTTTGTCATTATTTTGCTATCCCTGGGTTTTCCCAATTTTATAAAACAAATTAGATAGATTTTCATCATTTTCAAGTCCTAGAACATTTTGTATGTATCAGAAAATAAGTTAGTTATAAAAGTTTAAGAGTAAACCTCACCCCAATGTATATGAATATGGTCCTTATTTGCATATTATTCTTAAACAACTTTTTTGTGTTCTTGGTTTATTGGACAACCAAATTTCTCCTGCTTCTTAAATTATTATTTTTTTCTGAAAATTATTAAGTTCAAATAAATCCTAATAGTATTTGTAAATAAAATACTATTCTCTTTAATATTAAGTCAATGAATTATGTAGTTATTTATTGTCCTTTGAATTTTACATATATTTTTATTTCCTCATTGGGTTTGGTAGAGTCTGAAACAGACACATGTATTGGATTTACCAATCAATGATCAATTCTAAGGCTTTTCTGTTTCTAATCAATTTACTTTATTTTTATCTTTTTTGGAAATTGTTTCCTGTGGGTCAGCAATGACTACCTAATCTCCAAATCTCCTGACCTGAATCCCCAAAAGCATTCCCTCTATTCATTGAATGTTTTCAGCTGGATTTCTCTGATGAAACACTCTCCCGAAATACTCCTAGTTTTTCTGGCTACTTGTTTCTCTTCATCTTACTTCAAAGTTCTGATTTCCTCTTCCCACCCCAATCTGTGGGCTTTCTCCAAAAGCAGCTCATGGTCCTCATTTACCTTGTAAACCTCACCTAAATTCCTATCACGGTAAAAAGTCGGTAAAACTGTGTCCTCATATCCACTTTCTCAGCCTGTCTGCTAACATTTCCATTAAGAAGTTTCACTCTCACCTTCAACTCAAAGCAGAGCCATAAACTTTTCATAAGTAATTCCATTTGTGACTTGTTGATTGATGACAGAGTGTAACATTTCTGTTGCTTCTAAATCTCTTTATCTTTAAATCCTGAAGGTTTCCAAATCCTTATCCCCTTTCCTTAGCTGCAGATACTAATCCACTCCTGTATTTGCAGTTGACATGGGCTCAAAAAAGCATTTCCCACTGCTGCTCTCTCCTCTTTATCTGACAGCACCTGAACTAGCAAGCAAGCCTGGTGATTTAAATGAATGTCCGATCAGGAAATGTTTTATTTTCCCCTAAATTTACCAGTGATTCCCTAAGAACCTCCTCTTTTTCTTCTTTTGGAAAAAAAAATTGTCAATATTCTTACCTTGGGATGACTCTCAATGGTCAAAGTTGCCTTTCTGTCGCTAGGAGACATTGGAGATTTTAATTCAGTAAATTTGTCCTCGACAGTGAAATCTTTGCACTAGTTAACTCGTGGCACAAGTTCTCAAGGGCGCATCATAACATATTATGACATATGCCACTCCCCCCAAATGAGTCTAAAACAGAAAACACTGGTAGTAAGAATTTTTTGGTAGTGGAGTAAGGATACACATATTTTTTTCTGTAATGAGTTTGAATTACTTTTATATGGGTGAAGGATACCCTACCTTTGTGCATTTACTTTTAGTATTGTAAAAGAGAACATTGGCTTTGAACACAGACATACCTAATTTTCAATTTCAGCTTTTTTATTTCTAGTGTAACTGGATATTTTTACATTATCCTTCATTTCCTCACCTCTCCATAGGATGATGAAGTAAGAATTTTTATTTCACACATAAATAAATGAGGTAGCGAATTTCTTCTACCAAAGGGTAGTGACACAGTAGGTGCTGAAGAAATGTTGGTATCCTCACTTAAGCACAAAAGAAAGGATTTATTGACATACATGAGATTCTGAGTTGAAGTTCATAAGATCACTTTATGTTAATTCTGTTAATGTATTTGTTCATATCACTTACTGGCTGGTCTCAGGGTGGGATTTAAATGCTTTTCCACGTAATCTGCTTAAAGCCTGGAGATTGTTTTTTATAGAATCAGTGTGAGATTTGGAAGGCAAAACCTGGGGTCAAGAGACAGCAAACCTGTCTTTGTTTAGATGTCTAAGTCACTAAATATAGTGAGACACTGTGGATGCTAACATAGGATCTCTCCATCCATAAGGGAGGCTGCAAAAGAAGGAGATTTAAAACTTAAAGTGTTCATTCAGTAGAGTTATCAAAACTAATTCAGCAATGTCCAAAAAGTTATGAGAGAACTGATGGAGCATTTCTACTTAATCTGGACATTTAACTTCACTAATTTCAATGGTGTTTGCAAAAAAGGAAAGGTTTATGGCTAGTAATTACTTTTTTAGCTGGTGATCTCTTTTCATTTGCAAATTATTTCTGGGAAAGTTTGAACATTGGCTTTTTGGAAGATGACTTTATTTGCTACACAAAGGTCATTCTTAAATGTCAAACATCATTTGGTAGTTGTTCGTGTTTCATTTTTTAATGTTTGCAAGGATATTTTTTCCAGGCTTGTTTTTGAGGTCAACCTAGTGTTTTGAGGTAGTGGGAAATTCTGGTTCTCTGAAATCATAGGGTTTGAGGAAAACATAGAGCACTGTTACACAGACAAATTAAATTCTTGTGTGATTCAATTGTGACCTTTATGAGTAATTAACAGATTGCTTGTCTGGTAAAGGAGTTCAGTTCTTTCTCAGCCATTTACTGAGAAGAATTGAGTACTGTTGTGAGAATTTTATCCTTTTATTAGAATTAGACTCAGAAAACCTTTCCAGTCTATAGAGGACATGAAAATTCATGCCTTTTCAGTTTCAGTAACTTAAGGATTGAATATATAAATTTCTCTTAAGGATTGAATATATAAATGTCCTCCAGAGTGGATCTAATGTGGCCTGGTACTCATACTTTTAAATCCTTCATTCAAAATATAAATGCATCTTCTTATTTATGCTCAATAAAGGAAATTTTAGTAGAAGTAAAATTAAAAAGACATCTGTTGCCGAGGGTGAAAACATCAGGGAAGAAGCAGTGTGATACGTTACTCACCATTAACGTATTTCCATTATATCCAACCTCATTTAATGACCCTGTAAGATTTTGCTCTTTTTTAGAGCATCTTAATATCAATTTGCATTGTGAGGCTCTTAATTTAGGATATTTTTCTTCCCATGGAGTATCAAGGAAAACCTACAAAGCAGTTGGAAGGGACTCGCAGCTGAGATTATAAAAACTGTGAGCATGTGTTAGTCTGATTCTATATTCTACCATGGTTAACACCATAAAACCACATATTCCAATTTAGGGAAGTAAACCATGCAAAGTGCAAGGAGATAAAATTAATTTTAAAGTTGAAAAAGATTCTCGTGGTCCTATTAACTATATGGCCTTACATGTGAGAAAATGATTTAAGCAACAATTAGATGTGATTTTTTTTGAGTCCCAGACCCAACACATCTTAGCTGTAAAATGTTGGGCAAATGTCACAACCTCTTAAAACCTCATACTTTGTGTATCCAAAAGGGGTCTAATAATAGAACCTAACTCATAAGAAAGATAGCACCTAATTATAGTTGTCTAACTCATAGGAAAGAATTTTAGCAACATAACAGAATGAGCTGATATGAATGGATCTCAGATCTGCTAAAAACTCATGAAAAGTCTGGATAAAATGTCAAGACAGAAAAATAAACCAAACTAAAAGAAAGAGAAATGTATAGGTGTCCATAAAAGACACCTGCAATGATAAAAGATAAAAGACAAAATATTAAGGGTGAGCTGTGGGATGTTAACTATTTTGCACAGTTATGAGTTCTAAATGGCTAAGAATTAGGATTTCAGGGGCGCCTGGGTGGCGCAGTCGGTTAAGCGTCCGACTTCAGCCAGGTCACGATCTCGCAGTGCGTGAGTTCGAGCCCCGCGTCATGCTCTGGGCTGATGGCTCAGAGCCTGGAGCCTGTTTCCAATTCTGTGTCTCCCTCTCCCTCTGCCCCTCCCCCGTTCATGCTCTGTCTCTCTCTGTCCCAAAAATAAATAAACGTTGAAAAAAAAAATTAAAAAAAAAAAAAAAGAATTAGGATTTCAGTGCTACTTCATAGAGAGGAGAGTGTTCTTGGCCTGTGTAGGTTTGGGGAACTAAATCAATCCAACTACACAAAGCCTGGAGCCTCAAAGACTACCCTTTGTTTAAATGGAGTTGTAGGGAAATTTCTCTCAATGGCTCTGGGAAGCAGTGGAAAGGAAGCTTGCCTTCAGTCAGAAGGTAAAAATGAATCCTCCCCACCCCCCCAAAAAAAGAAACAAATACTAACATATACCACGTGAGGGTAAGGTATGAATTTATACATTTATATATTTTTGATGTAGCAACCGAAAACCCAGAAAGTTACTGCTATGGAAGGGCATTTTTACAATGAGGCCTGATAGCAGTTTCACAGTGGGGAAAGTACTATGCAAGATGAACCCTCCATAGAAATAAGATGAAATAAAATAAAACAAAATGAACTATTGGAGAAAACAAAGACTATGGAAGAGAATCTGTGGACACAACACAAGGAGCACACTAAGAGCTAGGGGAAAAAATAACCTTTAAGTAAATCGTAAAAGATATGTTTAAAGTGATTCTTAAAAAGAATAGAAATAATAAATAATAATAAAGAGTAAAGAAAAATAAAGAAAATAAATATAGAACATCATGGAAGAAAATAAATTTGGAAAAACTAGAATTATCAAAAATAAAACGCAGTCGCTAAAATTAAAAATTCATCAGATTGCTTAGGGACTAACTTGGGCATGATCGAGGAAAATGCTTGTGAGTTGAAAGATAAATCTGAGGAATGCAGTGAATAAGATTAAGAACATGATGCCATTTAATAAAAATAATGTCTCCCCTTTCTCTCTTTCTCTTTTTCCTCTTTCTCCCTTCCAAAACATTTTTCAGTCACTTAACAAGGTACAATATACAGTGATGGGCAAGACAGACAAGACTGCTGTTCTTTTTTTTTTTTTTTTTTAACATTTATTTATTTTTGAGACAGAGAGAAAGCATGAACAGGGGAGGGTCAGAGAAAGAGGGAGACACAGAATCTGAAACAGGCTCCAGGCTCTGAGTGGTCAGCACAGAGCCCAACGCGGGGCTCGAACCCACGGACCGCGAGATCATGACGTGAGCCGAAGTCGGACGCTTAACCGACTGAGCCACCCAGGCGCCCCAGGACTGCTGTTCTTATGAAGGTCACATTTTAGTGGGTTTATGGATACTGTTATTAAACAAGTAACAACAACAAAAATAAAACTGATATTGATATATCCTGTGCAGAGAATTAAACTCAGGCCTTAGAAAATAACTATATACATACTTTGTATGTGGTGCCTCTTGAAGAAAGTAAAAGTTTAGCTTAGATAAAGATGACAAGAATAAGTCAGCCATGCAAATATCAGAAGAGTTTCCCAGGTAAAGAAATCAATTAACGCAAAGAAGAAATGAGCCATGTGTTTTTAAGAAACTAAAAGAAGGCCAGTTTGGCTAGCATATAGTGAGTAATGGGGAGAAGGATATGAGATGATGCTGGAGATGTAGGCTGTGACCAATTGTACAGGGCTTTTCAAGAGCAAGGATAAAGAATATGAATTTCATCCTAAGAATTGGGGAAACATAAAAGGACTTTAAGAAGAGGATTTACGTGACGTGTTTTACCTTTTAAAGGATCTATCTGCTATGTGGAGAATGGATTGTAAGCAGGGGAAATGATGGGAGGGGTGGAGGGGTAGACACGTAGTAGACTCTGCAATGATCCAAGTGCCAGAGGTAGTGGGGTTTGGAGGAGAGTGGTGGGATAGAGAGGGAAAGACATTGACATATTTGGAACATGCTGTGGATGGAGATAGGACAGGAGTTGAAAATTGAGAGAATATGGGATTCAGGGAAAGAGAAGTATCATAGACCCTAGGATTCAGGGATAGATCCATGTACGAATTATCTCTACAATATTCATTAGTCACACAGCCACTGCTTAAGCATTTCCTGCGATCCAAAGTCTGGTATTTTGTGTGGCTACTCATTCTTTTTATGCATCCTAACTTGCTAGAAGGTCCTTCCTATGGATCTGAGTTCTTAATAAGCAACATAGTAATTTATTTATAATTCTTCTGCCACATGACAAATTTCCAAATAATCAAAGAAAAGTACCATTTCTTCTTTTATCCAAGCTAAATATTCTCAGGCTTTTTTTTTTTATTTAATAAGAATCTATTTGTATGGCACTTATAACACTTGTAAGTCTATACTGAAGTTTGATTGTTTTAAGTTGTCCATAGCGTTCCTATTAGATCTGATTCTCTGAAGTGCCTTATCATTGGGCCCTCAAAATTTTATTTCCGAAATAAGCCTGACACTAAACTATAATTTTTGAGATCATTCACCTTCTGAGAACTCTTCTTTCCACATATTTTACTTTACCAGTGTTCCTCTTTTTATTTTTTATTATTATTTTTAATGTTTATTTATTTTTGAGAGACAGAGAAAGAGAAAGAGGCAGAATGTGAGCAGGGGCGGGGGAAGGGCAAAGAGAGAGGAAGACAGAATCCAAAGCAGGCTCCAGACCCTGAGGTTTCAACACAGAGCCGCACGTGGGGCTCGAACTCACCAGCCATGAGATGATAACCTGAGCTGAAGTTGGATGCTTAACCAACTGAGCTACCCAGGCTCCCCAGTATTCCTCCTTTTAGAATAATGACAACCACAGCTAAGTGCTAAGTAGTCCAAAAGTTCTGAATTCCATGCTTTAAAAAACGCAACCAAAGCTTAAATTGGGATTTGTCACAACTGTTTTACCACGTTGACTCATCACACTTCATAGTTATCAAAAAACCCGTATATCCATTTAAAATAAATTGTTAAGTCAGGTGTATCCCAGCTGGGAACATACACTCTGATACAAACTTCTGACAAAGGAATAATATATGGAATACATAGATTTAAAGAGAGATTATAATTAACTGGAAAATAGCAGCTAAAACATTAAAAAATAAATAAAAACTGCAATGCAAAAGAGACCTCATTTTCCCTACAGAGAAGCAAAATCTTAATTGTTTCTCCCACGTAAGTCTTGGTGGGAAAATTCAGTAGAACTGGGTAATCAGAGCTAGTGTTACCTGCGAACATTGTGATGAAGGAGGAGGAAAACCCCCACATGGAAATAAGGAAGGATTTAGCATGTAAGAGATGCCATCCTTAACCTCGTTTGCCTATTCTTGGCCACTTGGCCACCAGCCCCATAGAAACCTAGTCCTATGATAATGAGTAAACAACTTTAGACCCCTTGCTAAATTATGTTAGGATTGACATATGGTGCAAAAAGTACAAACTCAGCAGAAGGACTATGTTTAATTGACATTACCAATATGAGCTTCCCAGAGACCAGTTTAAGAATGTCAACTCATAATCCTGGAGTTGTCATCAACATGCTCCCGAACTCTCCAGCCTTCTAACAACTCTCTTTATTATAAATTTTAAACAAGCCCTTGGCTTGTTCTGCCACATAATTTAGAAGTAGAAATTTAATATCTCCCTAATATTCTTGGGATTCTTTGAGGGATGGATTATGTGTATTTCTGATATATTTTCCTATCCACTCTTATGTTTATTTTAGCTGTATTATCAGCCATTGCTTTGTAGTTTGCTTCTGGGGCCATTATTTCTATTCTGTCCCTTGCAAATCTCAACATGAAATTAATCTTTTTTTCTTTCACCATCTTCTTTGAAATATCTCTAACACAGGTTAAGTAAGCTTTTAATAAAATCTGGCTCGAGTGGAGAGGGAGTGTATTTTACCCCAGCTTAGTACATACATTAAACCTTAATATCACTGCTGTTAAAACTGCTGCTGATAGTCCTTCCTTAAGGAATTTCTGATTTCTCCTCTGGTCTCTTCCACACTTATGGATAGTTCTCTTTATTCCTCTCCCAAGATTTGTTAATTTCAACCCCCCTCCTTTTTCTCTGGTCCCCAGTAAGCCTCACCTTTTGTACTTGGCAGCTTCAGTAAATTTCAAATTATTACTTTCTTGTTATGTTATTCAAGTTTCTAGATCTGGCCCTAGGGCCTATTTTTACATTACCAAACTGGCCTATCAAGATATTTTGATAAGCTGAAGACAGTTTTCTGCATTATTTCTGGTCAGCTTTTAGTTTTATTTTGCTATTTATTTATTCATGAACTATTTATTTGAGCACTGTATTGTTTATTAAAGATAAATTTGAAATGCATAGCTAGGAGCAGCTCTCATAAGGGAAATGATTAGCTTATTTTCATAAATGCTAACTTTGCCAGCAAAGTATCTAGGTGATGTAGTATACATGGCCTGGAAGATGTAGATCAGCCCATGGGAGTAGTTGTTTGCCTAAAAGTGATACTTTAGTCTAGGAAAGGTTGGAACTTCTAAGGGAAAGAATATTGAGGCAGGAGCTGTGGGAAAATTCACATTAGGGAATGAAGCGTAACTAAGGTAACGAAGGAGGCAGAAAAGCAGTCAGGAGGAGGAAGAAGTTCAAATTGTCAGCTTTGAAAGCCAAGGGAGGTGAGCATTTTAAGAAAAGTTGTGGGATACGGGAGGGTGGGAGGGTGTCAAATGCTGAAGGAATCAAGATGAATGTGACAGTTTTTAAGAGGCAGCTGACTTTCAAGAGAGCAGTTTCATTCAAGGAAGGAGGTTGAAGTCAGATTGCCTGACATAGTTGGGTGAGTGGGAAGTGAGGAATTAGAGGGGACTCTTTGGAAAGGTTTCTATAAGTAGGAAAGAGAAGTGGTCAGAGAATGAAATATGTTGTGCACTTCCTCTTTAAAATCAGGGGTTCATGGGTACCTGGGTGGCTCAGTTGGTTAAGTGTCCGACTTCAACTCAGGTCCTGATCTCACGGTTCGTGAGTTCGAGTCCCCCATTGGGCTCTGTGCTGACAGCTCCAGAGCCTGGAGCCTGCTTTGGATTCTGTGTCTCCCTCTCTCTGTGTGTTCCTCCCCTGCTTGTTCTCTCTCTCTCTCTCTCTCTCTCTCTCTCTCTCTCTCTCTCTCTCTCTCAAAAATAAATAAAGATTTAAAAAATAAAATAAAATCAGGGCTCAATTTTCCCAGAGAAAGTTCTCAGTGAATATGTAGGAGATTGAGATGGAAGCATAGTGTAGCTTGCATAGCTCCCATAATCCAAAACGAACATGGAAGAAAACCAAGAAGAGGGAATGTTGGCTCAGGAGAAAACACATTCCTTCAGGGCACTTAGCTAAAGTACCAGTCCTTGCATTGAAAGCAAACATGGAGTACCAAGCAAACTGAATGGAAAAGACCAATGTCTAGACATATACTGGTAAAATTTCAGAACTCTGAGGATAAAAATAAAAAATGCTGGAACAGCTTCAAGAAAGAAAAGCAGATTCTCTTACCAAAAGACATCGTAGAGGCAATACCGGATCTCAGGATTCAGTGTGAAAGGTATCTTCAAAGTTTAGTGAGAAAAAAAAAAAAAACCTTCTTGACCTTAAATTTCTAGGCCTAGCAAAACCAAAATTCAAGTGTGAGGGCAAGATAAATCAATTTTAGATACTTCTTTGTTATAGGATATACTGGAACAAAATTAAAAACCAAATTCATATATTGAAGCCTTAACCCCTAATGTAATGGTGTTTGGAGACAGGGCCTTTGGGAGATTTTTAGGTTTAGATGAGGCCTTGAGGGTGGGGCCTTCATGATGACATTATTGCCTTTGTAAGAAGAGACACCAGAGAGCTTATTTTTCCCCCGCAACGTGAGGACACAACAAGAAGGTTCCTATCTATAAGCCAGGAAGAGAGCCCTGTGAGTCTAGCCATGCTGGCACATTGACCTTGGAGCTCAACTTCTAGAACTGTGAAAAATGAATTTATCTTGTTAAAAAAAAAATAAGTCAAAGAAAGGAGATCTACAAACAAAATTAATGATCCAGTCTAAATTATTGAAGCACAGTGTATAAATATAGCAGTTGGGAGATAAATGACATATGAGTATCAAAGCAGAGGACAACGGACAACACACCCAAATTCTTGTCTTTGTTTGGGAAAGAATACAGATACTGATTCACTAAAGATATTGATATATTTGGAAATATTTTTATGTACATGTGACAAAATTTATATAGAATGCTTGAATAATTGAAGTAAGGTATCTATCTAGAGGGGAAAAACATTCCTATTGATCCAAAAATATTAGGAAAGCAGAAAAAGGAAAAAATAAGGTATTTGCTTAAGAGAAACTCTAATATAGATGGAATAAATAATTTTAACATTTTAATAAATTTAACAATAAATGTCAGTGGGTTTAATTTTCTATTAAAAGGAAGTGGCTCAGATGAGATTTTTTTTAAATTCAACTATATATGTTATGTACAATACACACACTAAAAACCCATTAGAATGTAATAAGTGCCTATTTAATGTTTGTTGAATTACCTGAATTCATTTATTCCCAAATACCTTTGGAAACATATAATCTTAAAAAAAATGCCTTTCCAGTATAGATGCTAGCTAGAGCATAGATGTATATGCTTAAATAAATATTAGGCAAGCTGGGACCTCATACACAAAGTAACCTCAGCTTAGTGCTCAGACATGGATTAAGTTAACTGTTCAACATTGCTTGACTTAAGAAAATATTTAGAAGCAACTACCACTCTGTCTTACGTAGACTCCAGTGCATGTGTATCTGTGTACAGACCCATTAATTAACCTTTGGTCAGGTCCTCTAGGCCTCTTTGTCTGCTGAGAGATAATCCATATGTTCATGGGCCAACTTCTGACCTGAGAAAAAAACCATAATTTTAGAGCTTAAAAAGACCTTAGAAATCATGTTCCTAGAATCCCCTTTTGCAAGAAGAGCAAGGAGGCCAAGAAAACTTAAGGTTTGAAGCTCTGAAATAAGAGGTGCACATGTTGGTTGCCCATTTATTGCCTACCCTCTATGTTCAGCTTTAGCCTACATTTTAGTTAAAATGGTCTTAATTGTTTTTAGGTATGTGAACCACTGCTTTGAAAAGGCTAAACACTAGTTTTCTCTGTAGAATGCCATTTGGGCTTCAGTAGTAATAATAACTTATGGAAACAAGTTTGAATATATGTTCATTAATTTTAAAGATAATTAATATCCTAGGAAAATATTAAAAATATTTTCTATGTATCTTTTTGCCTGAGAAATAAGCTAAAATATTAAGGGAGTAGTTAAGATGGAATTATAGTTATTTTTAGAAAATATTATAAACACTATATGCATGTCTTAGTAGAATCATTTTCATTATGAAAGTTAGTTTTGATGTTTCTTTCAGTAGATATGTATACGATACTGCTCTAAACTAAAAAGTTCTATAATAACTGTAGACGTATATCAGTAGGTAAATTGTAAAACATGACCAGAGGCATTTATTGTGCTATTTATAGATTCTCAAAAAAAATTCTGTATGAACATAATAGATAAGTAAAATAGTATAAAAGACGAACGTGCTGGGGCGCTTGGGTGGCTCAGTCAGGTGGGTGTCTGACTTCAGCTCAGGTCATAATCTCACCGTTCATGGGTTCAAGCCCCACACCAGGCTCTGTGCTGACAGCTCAGAGCCTGGAGCCTGCTTCAGATTCTGTGTCTCGCTCTCTCTCTGCCCCTCCCCCACTCTCTCTCTCTCTCTCTCTCTCTCTCTCTCTCTCTCTCTGTCTCTCTCTCTCTCTCTCTCTCTCTCTCTCTCTCTCTCTCTCTCTGTCTCTCTCTCAAAAATAAATAAAATAAACATCAAAAGAAAAAAAGACAAAAGTACTTCTCTTTTATCTCCAGGTAAACCTTTAGTAAACCTTGAGACCTTGCAACTCAGTTGAATATAAATGTGATAAGGATTTGTCAGAATTATCCGGATGCCAGTGCCTTATGAAAAAAATCAGGCATTTCAGATATTACCCATTGTTCATGTGTTGAAATGTTTTGGCCAAGCAACCACTTATCTAACCTTTTAATTTCCATTTCGGTATAGAATGCATTCATTATTTTTGTGGACTATCTTTTTAAATTATTTCTTTTGGTAAATATGCATACAGTGATATTGCTTTAAGTTAAATTTTTTCTCATTTACTATACTGTGATAGTAAATGAGAATGAGCTTAGGCAAGTTGAAAAGTACCATATGAATATGAGCTTTAATTTAAAAACTATAGAGGAATCATTTTTTTAAAAAATCAAAATAAATACATGATAGAGCATATGTAATATAATATGCATAATATAATATATACAAAGGTTAACATCCATCAAAAATACCATGCTAAAAAGTATCACCTTTTTAAAGCATATACTTCCTTATAAAACACTTTTCCTGTAAACTTTTGAGGCACTGAAAATTGCTCTAGTTACCAATAATTTGAACTCAGTGGCCCAGAGATGTACTCAGCATGCAGTAAGTTGGGACTGGTCAGGGTTCTGTGTATGGTTCTGATTCTTTATCTAGTGGGAGTACCCCCATCCACCTTCTCACCCAAGCTTGCGAGCTGCCAGTGAGCTATCCCTCAAACACCCACCCCCACCAACCCAATCACAAATAGTCTTAAATGAACAGTCACAATATCTACCTAATATACTGCCCTATTTTGTTTCCCCATAGTCTGCTCTCCGTTCTTCAGTTAATCTCTCTAAAGTTCAAATCACACCATAATTCCTTGATCATTGTTTCTTAGTCCCCTTCAAAGGTTTCACATTTAATAAGATAGAGATACATTCCAGGGTTCTTAGGCATAAGAGAGGTTTCTGATTCCATCCCCACCAATCCTTTCAGGAATATCTCTTACCCCTCCTCATCATACTTTATCTTCTGTTAATAATGACAACTTGTGGTACTAAACCCTGAATATCCCACTGCCTCAATTCCATATCCCCTGCCACACATTTCTTAAGTTCTTAGATCACTATTGGAGCCTATCATTTTCCCTTCAAAAGAATCTGGCCTCTCATCACTAGATGACTCATTCATTTTTGTCTTGCCAGGGAAGCCTGAAAGAAAAGTCTTCTGTCATTTCCAAAGCAGCAACCCCCTCCATTTGGAAATTCCTATGGAATCTACTTTGCCCACAGGGATCACTCTGCAAGTCAGAAAGTTGGACAGAAACACAACCAACTCCTGTTCTTGTTAGGAAAATGTAGGATATCCAGGGAAGATTTAGTTTACTTTTTTTTTTTAGATTTTTTAAGATCTTAGGGGGCTGCTTTAGCAATAAAATTGTTCAGAGCCTATAGTGTAAGAGTTTTAGTCGTCTGCCAGAAATGCTAAAGCTTACAGTAAAGCATCTTACTTTGCCCTGATGTGCTAGTGTGCTGAATTAGATTCAGACATAGGTCAACAAGACACCCAGCTACTAGTTTACTCTTAGAAGTCGAATTGCATTCATCATTTATGTGCTTCTGCATTTATGTTCCTCATTACCAACAACAACAAAAAAAACATTTTTCAAGCAAACCATTATGGCTAGTTTATAAAAAGTCAATAGTTATCTCAAAAAGAGATGAAGTCATAAAATGCAATTGGCTAATGTATAAGAAATATTAACAAATAATTCCTACATGATTACACACATTGATGATTTCTAACATGGAATGGTGTATCCAATTTACTAACCTTTTGCCGAAGGATGACAGAAGAAGAATAAAAATAATGATTTAAGGGTTTTCACCCTAAATGTTCTGGAATTATTCTAAATAAGATGTTTTATTATATACTTTTCAGATACATATTTGAGGACATCTTAAAAAATCCATCATTAAATGTAAATATTTCAAAGTTTCTACTTTGAATAAAAATCAATTAAAGTGTAACATCATTGTTAAAGAATATGTGCACTAAATATACTTGATAATTGCTTCTACAAAAGATTTTATGTTTCATAACTTAATAACTTAATTGAAAACTGAAAACTCCTGAACATTTAAAATTTCTCTATAAACGTATTACCAGTATGCCTTTTGACCAATTTTCTGTTTTGTCCGTTTTTAGAAGTGGCACAAAAGTACCCATCTCCTTAACAGAGTCATGTCCAACTATCTAATAAAATTAATTCCTGTAGGGGTATTTTGAAAAGCAAGATTCTACTTTGTTATTATAAGAAATAGTGTCTTGGTCCCTATAACCAGGTATCTAACTATGTCAATGGAACCAAGTAATAATTTGAAGGAAAGAATTTCAATTATCCTCTTAAATTTTAAAGATGTATTTCTCTGATTTCTAATATTTCTTAACATGTCTTAATTTATTTTATTTTAAATACATCTTAATATTAATTATTAATTTTCTCAAAAATTATTTTAAATAGTTCCTGATATTTGTTTTTTTATCCAACGCTTATTCTTAAGTTCTTTGGAAGTTGTCTTCTATCCACATTGCTATTCCCTGTTTGATTCTGGGGGAAAATAAATTTAGTAAAATTATAATAGTATTTTTAACCGGTGACATTCAGAATGTCAACGAATGATGTCTAATTTTAAAATTCCTTGTTTCTAACAGTTCATCCCAGTTCTAGAAACGTCTTTGATACTGTAGACTTTTCCCCAACATTTCTATCTTTCATAAAGCACCTGACTATATAGGCACTCAAATGGTTGAGTGAGAAAATACAATATTTAAGTCTGATCAAAAGTTAAAAAAACATTTTTTTAAAAACCTCAGAAAACAGAATGATATCCTAATGACTGATAATCTGAGCTGCTCTTCACTATCTGAATACCTCCCAGCTATAATATGCATAAAGAATGTGCATGCAAAATAGTTGTACCGACTCTATTTCCAGTAAGTATGGAAATGAATGAACACATTTAATAATATGTTTCTGAAAACATATGAACTAAGAATGCATTAAATAGAATTATCTTATTTCAGAAATGTCTGTTCCTTCTTAACAGAATTTGTCTATACCACCATAATCCAGTCAGATGATAGAATCTTTATTCTGCCAACAAGTTACACATTTAATATCCTTAGTTGTTATGATGACAAATGAAATGTCACTTCAAATGTCCAGTTGTATGGCTTAAAAGATGTATTTTCTCTTTTGAAACATGTTAGCAAGTCATTCTAGTTAAGAGTGATATATTATTTAGGAAGTTAATCTAATAAGTGGGTTTTGAGTGGAGCTTACTATTTTGATTAAAATAAATAATTTTACATGTTTGAAAGGTTCGAGCCATGTTTAGTGGATTTCCTAGGGCTATGAGCTTCAGAATATTAGAGACTACTTTTAACTTGCCTTTGTAACTTTAGTGCCTAACACGTAAGTAATTAAAAAATGATTATTAATAAAAATTAACCATTGTTTTTAAGGCATTAAGTTTTGTTTTAGGTCAGTGAGATTTAAGTTTCTTTTTAAAACAGTAACATTGCAATTATTTAAATAAGAACCTGAATGTATTTATGGATAATATTCCTTGCTGACAAAAGAAATACTGAACTTCATGATCATACGTAACTAATTTGCAAGTACTTCATGAAGAATTTTACTTTTTTCCCATCGGACTGTTCACCAAGCAGGTTAAATAAAGGATTCCAGACATCTAGAAACTCGCATTTTAAAGACACAATTCTTCATATGAAATGTATTTATAAGATAAATAATGAACCCCAGCTATGTGTAAATCAGGAGGTGATTTTAAAACTCATAAGTCATTTTTCCTTCTCACAGGTTTATAATCTAGTAGGAAGAATTCAATATGAAAATTAAGATGAAAGTCCATTATTGATACAAAATAAAATAGAAGTTTAAAAGACAGAGGCCACTTATTAGTTGATTAAGAAATAGTTCATGGAGGTAGCGCCTTTGGGGTTGAACTTGGTGAAGGGTTTTACCTCAGGCATGGACAGAAGAACAGATATTTCATATCTGAGGAAGATGATAGAAATGATGCAGTGGTTTGACGATTTCCATGACAAAAAATGGTGCACTTTGATCATAGAATGTAAGTAAGAGATAACTTTGAGAGTTTGTTGAGAAGCAGTGATGGCCTGGGCTAGGGTGGTTTCTGTAGAAATTTTAAGAAAAGTTAGCTAGCAAGTGAAGTTACTATTTATATTGCAAAATAGATTGCAGTGATAACTTATCAGCTAATCTAACTCTCTGCTTGCCTGCACACTGACAAACACATGATAAAATAGCAAATGGTGTGTGTTTTCACTTCTTGATGACTTCAACTTCACATTGTTATAATCCTTGATTTCCAGGAAAAAAACTTCACAACTGACAACTGACTATCAAGAGGCAGTTTTCAAATCTATTTGCTTCTTCATGATCTACTTATATATTTCTGGATGAGAAAAGAGAAGACATAAAAGTATTCTTAACGAATTTTCAAAACTGTTCTTTCATGTAGCTTTGAGTATATCTTACTTTCAGACACTCCTGCTTTTTATCAAGAAGCACATTGAAAGATTGTATGAGAAAATGTGCCTAAATATGAAAGTCATCTCCAGTCATTTGAGTTTTATACATGCATACAGTTATTTACCTACCACTTCATTGATACCATCAATATAAAGATATAGGAAATAACCCTGTTTTTCATAAACCATGTACCATATATACATACACAATATTATGCTGTACATTACTTCATTTGATTTCATAACTTGCTTTCCATCGCTTATACAAAGCAAATCATCTTTTTATTTGGTTATGCTATTTTTCTTGTGTAACTAATGTAGTATGTTATCTTTGCCAACTCAGAATCATATGAGTATAAATCAATAACCCATGAAGAACTTTTATTATTCAGAGAGCCTAATATGATAAAGGTTTACCTCAACCCACATTCACCACATAAGAAAATAATAGCAAAAGTAATAGCCTAATTTTTTTCTAAGTTTGAATGATCCAACTGGCCTTTATTTTCACTAGAAGTGAAGAAGGTAAAATCATCACAAAAGAGAACACGAATGTTTTGAAAATATCCCTTTGTGAGATATGGATGGACCCATAACATTTGTTGTTAAATCTTACCATTGACAACAACCCTAAAATAAAGATTTCTTTGGCACATAAACCTTGGCAAAAGAAATTCACTTGGTTAGATAATAGTTTAAGTGATTCACTTACAAATTCAGATTCTTTTAGGTCTGAAACAAGAGATCTAGAACATTCAAAAAATACCACCATAGTGTTGTTTTTCCACCTGAGAAAAAGAAATAAAT
Organism: Acinonyx jubatus; assembly: GCF_027475565.1. Lineage (NCBI taxonomy): Eukaryota > Metazoa > Chordata > Mammalia > Carnivora > Felidae > Acinonyx > Acinonyx jubatus. Next base: position 88,484,455 of record NC_069385.1, on the reverse strand, counting down.
TGTGAGTATGTCTTCTATCTTATAGGGAATTTAGTTATATCAAGCCCTCATGTTAGTTTTCACTTTTTAGAAGTTATTTTTCAGATAAATTATATTGACAGAAATAATAAAAAATTTCAATTGAAACTTTTAGTTACAGAAAAATATATAGTCACATTCATAGATGATTGAATAATTTCTTTTCAAATACTGTGGTCCATTATTAAGTATCCCAGTGTTAAGTATCAGCACTAATGCTCACACAACATTGATTATTGATGATGAGTAGAATTGAGCAAAAGTGACAACAGTGAATAATACTGAAATTTAATTTGTGTTATACTCATGTTTGAGATATTTAATTCACAATCCAGCTAATAATATGAGATAGTTCACATAAATGTGAACACCTCTTTTTAAAGATGAGTACTTGTGTTCAAAGTCCAGAAAGAATTAAAAATTTAATATGACACTTTAAAAATTATTTCAGCAGTGTTCACCAATATAACTCAGAACTGCAGATTTCAAGATTATAGTCCCTGTAACACATAAACTATTTTTTTCTCAGAAAATAGAGTGTAGGCTCTTCTCATGCTGCCACTGAGTTGAAGAATTTCTTCTACTAGAACAGGTAATAAAGTTACTTACTAACAGAAGTTATTTAAAAAAAAAAAAAAGAAGAAGTTGTAGTTATGAAAAATTTCTTTTCTATCCTTTGCCCAGTGCCAAAACTACCTTAGTGTGACAATTAGAGCCTGCAGCTTATTTATGCATACATAAACTCTGACTTAAATGTTCTAAGTGTAGACACACACACACACACACACACACACACACACACAGAGGTAAAATATACTGTTAATAAAAATTACTACTGAATTTCCTTTGCTGTTTCAGACTCAGAAAATTTTCAATTACATATAATACTTTAAAATACTGGGTAGTACATAAGAGTCCAGATACAAACTTTCTAAGTAGTCAGTTTCCCAAATCATTAAATGACATGTGATTAGACATGTCTTATTAGCATAATGAAACATAGCTGAGGCAGCACATCCTGCATAAATGAATGCAATGAGAGGATGTTGGCAGCAATGGAAAATAATGATGGATTTTACAAGATTAAGCCAACTGACATTTTATGAAAATTTCCATTTCCTGCCTTGGATTTTATCTAAACTGACAAAAACAAACACACATTTAGATTTCTCAGATTTCTCATGGGATGTACTCTTGGGTAGAAATCGGGAAAGAATTTCTGACAAATTAATCTGTCAAGTGCCATACTTTAATAATTATATGGGGATTTGCCGGGATGGACAAAAATATGTGCTAGTCTTTTCTCTTCCCATAAAATTTAAAAAGTTAATAGAATTAGTGCTTACACAATACAGTGTTCAATTATACAAAGTGAGTTGTAATATTTTAGCAGAAGATTAAAGATTGATAGGAGAAGGTAAAATTAAACATTCCCAAATTTTGACATTGGTTCTGGCACTATCATTAGAACATATTTTACTCAATCATCTTTGTCATGTATTAAAGTTCTGGTCTTAAGGGCCCAACAATTGTCTTAATGTAACAGAAACACCATGATTGCCTGCTCCTCACCCTTCAGGAATCCCCTTCCCTTACACACTTCTCTAAGCCAGAGTCAACAACTCTTCCATAAATTAGGCATTTGTTTCATTAAAATTATTTTACAATAACTGTACTAGAAGCATGGAACTCTTGCAGAATTCCAGGCGTATGAATTTTTCAAAAATATATTATGGAGTCTATCTTTTGTTCAACTTATTTTTTCTTTCCCCATTGTCACTGACTTAGGGCCAGATTTTTTTTTTTTTTTTTTGCTTTTCCTAGGAGGTACAACATTAAAGGATTAAATCACAGAAACCTGGACTCATCCATTTCTTTTAAACATAACTTTTAAAAGAAAAAACACTGTCTTACATGTGGTTAGAAAAGGGATGAACAACTATTTGGGGCAGGGCAGGAGAGAATGAGAATTACTTCAACCACCACGTATCCATGAGCTTTTAAGGACACCAAGGCCAACCTTATCTTTGGAAAAACACTATATTAAGTGAATGCTTACCTTAGGAAAGCTAGGTTAAGGATTATTTATTCCTCAAGAAAAGTGCTGAAAAACTTGTGGGGTGATTACTATTCAGCAAAGCAGCAGCTGTTATACAGTCAGGATTCTGTCTCTGAAAAACAACAGTTAACACTGTGGTTGTATTTTTTCCGATGTATTGCTTGAAAACATGATCAGAAAAGAGTACACTATTTGTTAATTAAGCTGACTTAAAACCTGATGTGTCATTCTATTGACTGTTATTATTGTTTCTTGAAAACTTGTTCTTGTTTATAGATTTTTTTTTACTCGAGTTTAGAAATATTCCAAGTAGATCAGCCTAGCAAATTTAGAATTGTAAATTTAATCAGTAACTTCTAGGTATGTGTAGGAACATATTGCATGAGACAGTAATGTAATTTGTGAGAAATGTCTACACACAAGCTTTCATATACCTTTATTCTGTCTTTAGAATTTGGAATGATGGGAGATCATACAATTAAAAGTCAGCGACCTCGATCTGTTCATGAAAAAAGGGTCCCTCAGGAACAAGCTGATGCTGCTAAATTTATGGCACAAACTGGTAATACGTTAGTTACATTTTTCTATTTATTGTTGTTAATTTAATGAAACCACTGCATGTTTTCATAATCTTTTGCTGCACATTTGTCAGTTTTTGGAGCTGATATTTTTTTGAGCCATTTTTTTTTTGTCACCAGTTAAAGTCCATAAATGAAGTAGCTGTGAGTTGAAAAGTGCACAAAAATATGTGTAAGATTTATTTTGCTTTTAGTATGGGACATTTAAGATTTACATGTTATTATTTACCTATGTTAATTAACTACTTAAATGTACCATTAATCTTTTAAAGAACTCAACAAAGTTATTTCATCAATAATTGATTGTTATAGGACTTTTCAGAATTAGAATTTAAATAGGAGTTTAAATGATGAAATTTAATTTAACAATAAGATGTTGGATTTTTTAAATGCCATACTTCATATAAATATTAATTATTAAAATGTATGGAAATTAGAAAATTTTTTCAGATTTTTTTATTTGAAAAAAAGGTTTTGTTATAGAAGCTAAATAATAAAAAGTTGACAATCTTTATTAGTAAGCCATAATATACTCCAAATAATTAAATATCAACAAAGATCACTTTCTGGTTTGTAAAGTTTTTAATTCTAAACTCATTAGATTTTTTGCAAATACCTCCCTAAAAAAAAGAAAAACATATATATATACACAAGTAAATGCATTCATATGTTGGTTCATCATAATAAATGGGCTATAATTCCTTCTGTTTACATTGCATGTAGTACATTCTTAGATGAAAATGTGTTTAAAATGTGTTATAAACATTTTCAGCTGTCACTTTTGTTTCAGGAAATTGCAAACTAACAATCTTATCTATGTCTTTATAAAGTTTTATTCATTCCAATCTGGATCATCTGTTTTACCATTAATACAGAAGTTTCAAGTACTCGATCAGCTTTTTGACATGACATTGATTTTGATGAAATTCTCCTGAAGAATGAATATTTCCTTTAGTTTATATTTTCTTAAGATATATATTCTGAACACTAGATTTGAATCTACAACTTAAAAATGCAAATATTCTTAATGGATTGTGCTCTTTGGTAATTGGTGAGTAATTGGAGAGTTTAACACCTCATTACAAGTAGGTCAAAGAATTCTTCAGAACAAGAAGAGTGTTTACAATAAATTCTACATTAAGGACATATTTTTAGCTTTTTAAATATACACGTTGAGCTAGATCCTGAAATGAACAAAACTTGCTTATCTGGATTGCTTTTGGTGCAACTTCTTATTTAACAAAAGGTGACATATATTTACTATTTGCTTGTACAGGTCCGAAAGTGCATTGCCAGGGTCAGGTAAATTTTCAAATTATTAAATGTATTTTTCTCCCTTACATGGAGCAAAATAGTCTCAGCCACTGACCAGAGATTAGGGAATATTTGACTTTACATAGAGGCATAGAACATGATCTAACTACTCAGCCTCCTTCAGATGCCATCTCACCCGGGGGCATTGCTGCAAAATTAGAGACTTTCTTCTTTTTTGAAAAAGAGGCCGCAGTCATTGGCTTCCTGAAATTACTTAAAAGTGGGGTCATTTGGAAGTGAAATGGAGAGCCATAGTTTTAAATTTCCTGTAATGTAGTAAAATTTGCTAATGCATAAATGTTATGCAGTTTGGCCAGGGCATTTTATATAAATTCAGTTTTTGGATTTGCCTATGACATCAACCAAGAAAATTCAGTTTTCGACCAAAACCTTTTTTACAAATTCAAATCACAAGGAACATTATGTTTACTTAGTCAGAAATTACTAAATTCTGTTTTCATTTACTGGTTCTTTTACAAGCATTGTTTTGTATCTAAAACATATTAACACATGATTTGGTAAAGTAGATGAAACACTTATTAAATAGATCCACAAGGAGCATTAAAACCATTTCCTTATATTGTTAACGATGATTCAGAAAAGGCGATGAACTCCAAAATTAAAGTTCTGAAAATATCGATTGTTCTTAAATATTTATTGTTTTATTTTAAACCAGAAATAGTATAGGTAAATATAAATACACATATAATACTTACTTTAAATTGAAATTACTACAATACTGAAGACTGGAAAACTGCATTATTTTAAATGGTTTTTAAAATATGTAATTTGATATGAAGCAATTAAAAGTTAAGAGAGGAGCTGTTTATTTTCCTGAGATATTTTCTAAGTTATACTTCCTTTAGGTGTTAAGGTAGTTAGTCTGAATAAATACAAGTGTCACACAATCAAATCTCACAAAAATTAAGTTTTTTCTATAAAACTTTTCTATTTGTCTTTCAAACCAGGAGATTTGTGTTACATATAAACAGTCATAGACATTTGCTAACATTAATGTGAGAATGAAGAAAAATGCAATAGAGGTAAAACTGAATGATGAAAGACAATATAATATGTATTTTATATTAGTCATGAGAGAAAACAAAGCAAAACCTATAAGCCTTTAGAATTAAGAATTCTTTCTCAAAATGAATAACCTGGCTTCTTCAACCAGTATGATTAGTATACCCTGTATCTGAAAAGCTTGCTTTCTATAAAGTAATAACATGAATGGAAATCGTTTTTAAAGGGGTAACGTTTGGGAAAATAGCATTACTGATCAAGATAACTTGATCATTTTGGTCAGTCCAATAATTGAGATAGACTAGTTTAAATATAAATGAACAATGCTCAAATAGCCTAGGACACAATTTATGTGTATCGCAATATATATTTCATTTCAAGGGAAATGAAATGAAGTGATAAGATACAGATATTTAATACAGACATCTAAATTAAATTTCAATAAGATAGCTTATGACAATTTAATTTTACTTACTGATGCTTTTTAACATCATGGTCATCCAATGATCTTATAAACATGTTTAGAAAAGTGGTCCTGTATTCCAGTGGCGGAGATAACGTATATTAGAAATATATATTATAGCATGTTATCTAAAAGAGAAGTATAACATTAAAAATGTTTCTAGTATGATTTTAACATACTAGAAAATTTTATATTAATATTTTGTTTATAATTTGAAATGCACTCTTATACATTATCTCATTTAAACCTCACAGATACATTTTGAGGTAGACGTATTACTCATTTTATTGAGAGGTTCAGAGAAATAAAGTGACTTTCTCAAGGTCACAGAGCTAATATTCAATAGCTTTCCATCAAACAGACCTTCTGACTTTAATTACAGTGCTTTTCCAGTCCCCTTTTATATTTTGTGTCAGGATAAAGAGCCTTAATAGTGCCTTAGATACTGAAGCATTCTACATGGTGTTTAATGTGCCTTCTCTGCTACAAGTTAAGGAACCAGATTAGTTTGTGCTATCTCCAAAGATACACATATTAAAAATAGTGTACTTTGTATTATACTTTACTATTTTAATGTCATTGAGTTTAAAAGTGTATATATATATGCATACCTTTCTTTTAAGTATATGAGCTATTTCTTACAGGGATCCAATACGCCTCATTAGAACAGGCTTCACACTTTTTGTAGTAAAGAAGTGGCAGCATGGAAATCATATCTATTTAGTGGAAATGTCACTTGAAACTATGCCATTTGAGATATAATGAGGTCATTTTGGTAGGTAGGCTGGTAATTGAGTGGCAAAATTTGATTCATAATTTGAAAGCCAATATAGACTTTATTCACTTATTTATTTTGTTTTCGATCAACAAAATGAATCATCAATTTGAGTGAGTGAAGAAGGCCAGTTCTTAGCACTGATTATCAATTTCTTATGATCTGCACATCACTGCTTAGCCTGTTCAACATCATTATAGTATACATTCAGAAGGAACCTCGATTTTTAAATATTTGTACAGAAATACATTTAAAAGTAGATCTTGATCCTGATTCATTGTTCAATTTAATAAAAAACATTTTTAATGCCATAATAACAGTGCAAGGGTAAGAGAAGGACTGCTTTTGTGGAAAAACATAACTAATTTTATTCATAACCTTTATCATTTTATTTATAGAATTCACTGTTCAAGGTTTCCTAGCTTTTAATTAATAACATACAACCATAATATTTATACTTCACTTACTGTCATCACAACACATATTGAATTATCAAAAGAAAAAGCTTTGCATTATGTTTTTCCTAACTTTACTTTAAAAAGTTTCATTGCTAAAAATATATGTTCATATATACATATATGTGTGGATATTTTTTGACTATTGCCATATTGTTGGGGTCTAGAATAATGATTTTTTATCTTCAGACTATTCTTTAATGTAAAAGAGAATATTATGAGGCATGTCTTTAAATATTATTCAAATGGTCATCCAATAACATTTTTAAGAAGTAGTTACAATATAAACTGGTGATGGCAAAAAAGACTAAAATAATCAAGGGTAATTAATCTATAGAGTATTTTCAGGACAAACACTGATCCAACACCAAAAATAAGTCCTATTTAATGTAATATGTCATCCCAGTTAACCACTGTCTGTGACCTTATTATATATATCTAGTCATAAATGCATTAAGATCTATGCCTCTGGGTGCATAATGCAGATCAATGTAAGAACAAATCTTCATAATAGTGCTACCCAAAGTGTGGTTGGTGGACCTGTGTTTATCTGCGAACTAGTTTTTATGGGCCTCTGTGGAAATAAGAAGCATATACCAGGATGTAAATTCAACTACATTATCAAACACACGTTTAATTTCAGCTGACTTTTTTGTTTGTTTGTTTGGAAAAAAAGAAATTCTCAGTGAAGAAATCAGCAAGTTGAGTTACATTCTGGTTCAGCCTCCTTCTGTCCTGAAGTACCAGTCTATGGACCCGCTGTCTTGAGTAGCACTGCAAGTAATTTCTAAATCATTTACTAACCCTTCAAAAAAAATAATAAAGATGGACAAATAGATTATCATATTCTATTTTTTAATTATATTCCAAAGGCAAATTCTAAACAGAACTTATGAAGTATAAATTGTTCCTTTGTTTATGTAATCAGTGATACAAAGTGTTCAGAAACACTTCAACCATAAACCTTTCCCACAACTAAATAATTAAATAGCTCCCACTAGCAGGTAAATGCCCCAATTTCGTATTTGGGGAAAAGCAACTGCAAGTTTTCAAATCAGTATTAAGAATCTATCCTGAACATGATATCAGAATAGAATCAAAAGCCCACTGTGATGGACTTAGAAATTCTTGACTTTAAGTCCTTTGGGACATGACTTTAGATAATAATGCAAACTAGACATAATTTTAGTGTGATGCTTACTCTAAGAAAAGTAATTAATTCGGATACTCCTTGGCTTTTTAGGGCCCTATGTTGAATAAATTAATAGAAATCCCAGAGAAATTTTCCTTCATTTTGAGTAAAACTCACTCTTCTACTCTAGATCATGAGGAAAATTGCAAGCAGAAGGCTTTTAAACAAATTATCACAAGATAAATAGCTGTCACAGGATGAAAAAAGTAAGAACAGCAGTGGGAATAAATTCTAAATAAGTGTCAGTGATTAACACAATAAAAATTAGATACGTCCAGACTCCCAGGGCCCCACCTCATCCAGCATTAGAAAGACTATGCAATAAAAGATTAGGAAAGAATACATCAATATATTGCTGCTCACCAAAACCAGAGTAAGTTTAGCAATACATTTTGCTCCCTCTCCCATCCAAAGTACAAAGCTTTAGATTGGCCTGAAGAGAATTGCTTCAGCAACCATTCTTGTTGTAAAATGCTGACTGGTCCCTTCATAGTGTCCACGGCACAGTGTCTTTGTGAAGAGTAGCTTTGCTAAAAAGGTAATAGCAAACTTGGACCTTGCATCAGCGTAATATGTATCTCTCTTTAAATTTATTTTGCTCTGAAATGTTTTCTTGTACCTTTTGATGTAGTGTCATATTTTTACATTTAAATTATTCTTTCATGTCATAGTTGTCAGTTTGGTATGATGCTTAGTGAATGAATATTCAAAACGGTATTTCATGTTTATTTGTTGTCTTGCACACAGGTGAATCTGGTGTGGAAGAGTGGTCCCAGTGGAGCACATGCTCAGTTACTTGTGGTCAAGGGTCGCAGGTGCGAACCAGAACTTGTGTATCACCTTACGGGACACACTGCAGCGGCCCATTAAGAGAATCAAGGGTTTGCAATAACACTGCCCTCTGTCCAGGTAGTGTTAGCAGCAACTACAACTGTGGATGTTATTGAATTGTGTCATGCTACGCATTTGGAAAGATTTGTTATTTTCATATGAACTGGGTATAGACATTTTAATTAGAGTGGATAAGTTTAATTCTTATTCAACTGTGAAATTTTGTTATATAAGTGATTATTTCTGCTTTCAGAGCAGTCAGAAAATTGCGTAAGTGACTCCCCTACCCACTGCAGCTAGAAGCTTGAAATTTATCTATCTGCTTCTAATAATATTTTAAGATTACAATATCTTTCCTTATTTTAGGTGGTCAAAATGTCCAGTTGAATGTTTGAGGAAAGTGTGACTTACAGGCATACTGCAAATGTGATCTGTACCCATTACTAAAGGCAGTGGTTGATATAGTCTTTAAAGCTGGCAGTTGTTTTCCTATCACTTATCTGACCCTATCAGAGAACATAGTTCCCCTGACCAAAGGAATTCCTGCTCATTTCTTTCACTCAGTTGGTTGTCCTCATCAGAGCCATCTACTGCATTGTAAACTTTAAAGTCATTAATGGAGGAAAAAATCTTTAATGCTAAATGGTGCACAGCATGGTAGCTTACCCACGTAGGGTGAGATTTTCCATGTTACATCAACATTTTGTTCTCATTTGAGGCCTACATGCCTATCACAGGCATTTTGCCTTCTCAAATTACTGGCTTTCATCTAAAAATAAGTACCAAAAGGAATCTGGGCTTTCTTTCAAGAAGTCCAAAGCACATGATACTGTGAATCTCCAGGTTTATATTTTTGCTCAAGTATTTGGTGGAGGGGTGATAAAACCATCAACCACTGCAGTTGACCCTAGACTTGCATTCACAGCCTTTCCATAGGCCCCCAAAGGGGGTGGGCATAAAGAAAGGGACTGGTTCTGCAGCAGCTGTTCAGCTGTAAAAATTTTCTGATGAATTCCGTTTCCAGAGATGGCTGATTTTGCAGTTGCTAAAGACAAGAGTAGAGAGTGGGTGGCATGGGGGAATGGCAGAGATAATCCTAATTTCCCAGCTGAATAAGCAAGGGCAACCCATTAAAAGACAGTCTGGAGGAGTTATTGTTTAATGGGTACAGGGTTTTGATTTGCAAACTGAATAAGTTCTGAAGATCTGTTTTACAACAATGGGGATATATTTAACAGCACTGAATCGTACACTTAAAAATAGTTTGGATGATAACTTTTCTGTTATGTACTTTTTTATCACAATAAAAGGAAAGACAATCTGGAAGAAACAAAAGGGAAAAGAAGTGGTGGGCAGAATGTGGAGGAGAGGGCACACTGAGTTGGGAAATCCTCTATAATGAAATTAGGAGATTCAAAGCAGCAGATGAAGGTCGAAGTTAAAGCTAAACAAGGCAGAGAACTATGAGGAAGAGAAGACTGAATTAGCAGGAAACAGCAATAACTCCCACTGAAAACAAAAGAAATCAATGAGAGTCAGTGGGAATTAAACTAGATGAGAAGGAACATCAAGTGAAAAGAAAATTCAGAGGGAAAATGCTTATGGAGGTCACAGAAGGGGATGTCAATGACAGAAGATGACAAAAACGGGCTAGTGAGCAAAGACTCTAGGTCTGTTAGTCAAGAGAAGGAAAACCTCCAAGAGCTGGAGGTTTTAGGAATTACAAAATTTCTAAATTTTATACATAAAATGACCTCATGAGTAAATGTTTGTGGATTTTCAGCTGGGTGTGGGTGGAGTATATTGTCTCACACTTAAAGCCCACCCCTACTTACAGTATTTATGTTGAGGGTTCTAGGATCAAGTTTCCTTTCCTGAGCAATGAGAAAATTGTCAATAGAGAATTAAGCTGTGCTTGATATATACATTTATCTTGTCAGCATCCCTTGGAAAAGTGAAGTTGCCTTCAGTATGCAAGGATGGAGTCTAATGGCAAATGGATGCCCGAGTGGAAGTCTGAGAGGGTGCTAAAGTGTTCTCCACAATTCTCCATTCAGTGCTTACTCTCCAGCCACTCATTATGCAATTCATATGGTTGACATATGGAAACCTCCATCCTTCTGCCAGACACTGCTGGTTAATTCCTTTGCTGGGCAAGGAGAGCATCTGTAGTGAGATCAGAGTGCTCTTCCTTTCACTCTGTATCTGATGTTTATAGAACACTGGATAATATTCTGATTATAATGTTTTTCCTCAATTTCTTAAACCTCCTACCATTATTCCTACTGAAGAAATACATACTAATTATTAGTTCCCCTCTTCACCTTCATATACGATAGGTTTGTCTTTCTAAATTTGGTTAAATAGGACTGATGATAAGAAAAAATGTATCTTGTAACCATCGTTTTAGTTCAGATGTCAAATTTAAGAGAATGGAGAGTTTTGTTGATTTCTTTTTAATTTTCTAAAACTGAACAATAATTTAGCAACTTCATTATTTTAAAAATGTAGAATAAGTATTTCACTATAGGAAATTGGAATATCTTTTAGATGGTTACTGTATTTGTTATGAAATATTTTGTGTTAAATATTTTGTTCAGTCACTTGCCATGCTGCTAAATATGTACCTTTTTTTACATAATATATCTTGAAAACAGTAACCAAAAGTAAATTTAAAAACTTAAATAGCACATAACCAGTGTAAATATCTTTCTAAAATAATGCTTTAAATTTCCAAGAAGAAAATTAGCTCAGAAATCAATAACCCAGTTGTCACACTGTGGATATTCAAGTGTGTTTGGCATTTAATTAATGAAAATGACACAAGGATGAAATGAATGTCAAAGCCACTTTCCATAAAATATATTTAATGATAGAATTTGAGCTCATATTTATTTGCACTACTAAAGCCTAATCAATAGTGTTATAAATTAGTTGCCTTTCACACATATTATTCTAATTTCAAAAGGGTTTTCTTAATTAAATTACATGATAATGTGTTACTTCTAATATGGATCCTAAGACATCCAGCTTTTTGCAAATTGTTGCTTTGACATTACAGTCTCTTCAAAAATTCTTTTTACTTAGAGCAGAAAATGATGTAGGTAAACAGACAGTAAATTGAGAAAGTAGAGAGCTACATTGAATTGTGAATTCACTGTCCTGGTTTCTGACTTATAGTTTTATGATCTCTTCCAGGGTTTCTCAACCTCGGTACTATTGACATTTTGACATGGATAAATCTTTGTTGTGGGAGGCTGTCCTGAGCATTCTTGGATGCCAGTAGCATCCCTCCTTGCCCTGAGCTGTGACAATCAAAAATTTCTCTGGACATTGCCAAATGTCCTCTGAGGGGCAAAATTGCCTCTGGTTGAGAACCACTTGGTCTACTCTCTATGTTTTCTAATCCTTTAGAAGTTTATTTGGGCTAAGGAATGGTTCTGATTATTTTGTTTTTTTGTAAATGTCACAGTATCCACATCTATATATTTCTTAAGAAAAAAAAGGAGTTTTATTATACATCCCAATGTAAATTATAAGGTAATTCGTACACTTATTTCAAAATCTAGTAGTAATATAATTTGTATATGGTATATTCCTCATTTCATCTTTAGATGATACAGCATAGGCATGTGATAATATAGCTAATGTCTAAGTAAGGAAGAAAACTCTAAAAATGGATTAATTTGATTTAATTTTCTTGGTTTTATGAGGCACATTTTTCAAATGGACTAGATTATTTACAGATTTTCATTCTTTATTGAAAGGTAAAAGAATCTATATAACAATTTGCCACTAAAATAAAAATATCTTTATTCTTTAACATAAATTTTATAAATAGCATCTATAAAATCATAATATACCTGTTATAATTTCCTAATTCAATAATATCTAAAATTATTAATAATTTTGTTTCCTCTTCAAATGAAAAAAAATATTTTTTGATTTTTTAAAATGATGAAGGAGTCATGAAATTTCACCATGGGACAATAAAGAGTGTTAAAAAGTAGGGAGTGACATACTTTTCAAAGGATTCCAACTTTATGATTTAATCAAGATTAATTAACATTTCTTTGAGATTAATAGAGAAAAATCTGCCTATTTAGCAGCTTTTTTTTTTCAGGGTTTGTTCAATGAATACAGAGAAGTATGATTTGATTGAGGAGAAAATTAACAGAACTATCAATATGAATACAATATAGTCTTTTAACACTATATAGACAATAGAGGAAGAGAAGGTTGTTTTTAAATGGTGAAATATTGGTAATTAAAAATAAATGCAAAAATTAATTAAAGATATATGTTTTATATGGCAAAATACATTTGTATGCAATATTTAAAAAATATTTTGCTATCATTGATCGTACATACCTATATATAAATATATGGATATGTGTATTTTTTTCTTGGAGTTAAATACAAACTCATTATTTATTCTTATACCAATGGATACATAGTAGCTTTGGTTTTCCAAACTTAAATGAGAAAGTTTTCCAGCAACTTTCACAGAAACTTGAAGAATTTTTCAGAGAGTATTACTCAAATTTGGGTGCTTCAATGTTTGAATATATTTTCACAACCAGTTAGGGCAACTCAATAGCATAGATAGAAGAGAATGGGTGCCTCATAAGTAAAGTATCATATATGTGTTTTTAAAGTAACAACTTGGTCAACATATACATGCAAAAGATTCTAGATATGCTATATTTACTCGCATAACACCTCTGACACTTTATATGGATTCTGCTTACCCCTACCAATGTTGAGAAGAAAGTGAACATCTTTTTATCATCCATTATAAATTTCTATTCCCCTTCCTTATTCTAGCGGGTGTCATACCAAACATCTATGCTCATAAATTTCTAAGAGCATGCTAGGACCAACCTCAAGACAGGAGCTTTTGAACCAAAGAGCACATTTTGCCCAGCTTCTTTTTATTTGTATTATCCACATAGTGTTTATTTATATTACCTTACTATTCCTTACTATCCCAAATATTAAAAATTGAGAGGAGATTGGCTATTTGACTGTGGCAAAGAAAGGATCTAAACTTTGAACTCTAATGGACTTTATGCAAAAGGCGTCAATATTTGTTCACAGTGGCTATTATGGAGGAGCACAAATTATGTTAATATTTATGATTAGTTTGAATTCATTGTAATGGCATAGTTGAAGTATTGGTACTTGTATTAGATACTTGTATTTTCTAAATGTGATGTTAAAAAGCTATTTAAAATATGTACCATTAATTTCTCACATTTTCATTTTTTGACACCATCAAGGTCATTAATACTGAAATTTTATAATTGTTGGAAGAATTAAGTTGGCCCTTACATATTTAAATGCAAACTTAACTCTAGAAGATCATATCTGGTATAAGAAATTTAGTTTTCTATACTACCTTATAAGTTTGTATTACATTTATTTAAAAATAATTCATGACTATTCTACCATGAAGGAGAGAGGTGCATTTCCATTAAAAAAGAAAATATTTAAAGTTTATGACATAAATAACTGTTCAAGTACAGAAAAATGCATACAATTTTGCATTTTTTAATGAATTTTTGAATTACCCTTTGCATTTATTTTGGCAAATAAGAATGTTAACTCAGCTGAACTTTTAAAATATTTTCATAATTGTCTATTAGATGATTTTTTTCTTAATAATTAAGAAAAAAATCATTATGACTTTATCTCTTTGCTTTTGTTGTTGAAGCTTCTTTGCTTTATTACAGTACATGGAGTTTGGGAGGAGTGGTCACCATGGAGTTTATGTTCATTTACATGTGGTCGAGGCCAAAGAACAAGAACAAGGTCGTGCACACCTCCTCAGTATGGAGGAAGGCCGTGTGAAGGACCTGAAACACATCATAAGCCTTGTAATATTGCTCTGTGCCCAGGTGAGCGTATTCTGCATTTAGTGAACTTTGTATTTGTGTATTTTGTATATGGGCCCTGGTATACATATGAAATATTAAAAGTACAACCTTTATTCAGTCACATTGGAAAATGTGTCCTTTGGTTACCGTCTCTTGCTTAAAACTGGGTACTTTCCTTGATTCTATCGTATGCAATGGTTTATAATATTTCCTTGACTGAGTACCAAAGCTCACTTTTATTAGGTTTCTATAGATATGTATATTAATTTTTTCCACTAAGATTTTATCTGTACTTGGTTTCCCCCCTGGGAAAATTATAAGGAGTCCCAAAGACTTGAGATTGGATATTGCCTTGATACTATAACTGGAGAGACTGTTTTAGAGGCATTCCTTCTGATGTTATTGTCTCACACTCATTCAATTAAGGAGTAGAGGCGCACCACTGATATGTATAGAAGTGATAGATACTTGCTAGGAAATCAGACTTTATAGATTCACTGCTAGATGCATATGATGGTTAGCTCATAAATGACATATAACTTCATGTGATTATGAAGACTACATAGTCTGTTCATACAGTATATTTCTTATCTTAAATTTTTCTTTAGTTTAAAATATTCCAATGCTATTTTACCTGAATTTGATAATTTTACCCATTATTACAGAGAGAAGTCTTTATAATTCTGTTATATATTATTATCTGTTATGTAACTACAAAATAAAAAAAGACCGGTCTTCAGTTCAAGGAGCTTGCAACTTATGACAGAAAATACACACAAAGAAATGATAGGATCTCCCAGGACTAGCCAAGGCATATCTTACAGAGATAGACATGAGTAGCAAATGGCAAAGGCTAAGAAGAATGGCAAAGACCAATATAAATATTCATCTTTTCTTTGGGAGACTTCTTCATTGGGCCATTCAGCATGTGAGCAACATAGCTGGGATCCTGTTAATGTGCTCCAAACATACTATCTATCTCACATTCAGTCCCATTTGTACTTTCAGTTCTCCAAGGTATTATCCTATGTCATGAAGCAATGATTTAGTTCCTCTGGAAATTTTAAGTATCTAAAACATCTTGAACTGTGAAAAGCCACCCAAAATTATAGATATGCAAGTCACTTAACAAGCTTACTTGTTCCCTTTGACTTCAGAGAAGACGTCTAGATTCCTATATCACAATATACATTTAAAGATATAGTCGTTATATTTACTCCTAGAATTTTATGAATTCTGTGAATTAATATAACTTATATAATTCAATATTCATGTAATTATGAATATAGGGGAGTCAAAATTATGATTCCTTATCTGCAAATCACCCCCAGAAAAAATACTTATGAAATGTTATGTTCTGTTATTTCTGTGTCTCTATAAACATACAGACAAGCATATGGACACATACAAATATATTTATGTACTGTTTTTTTTTCCTGAAGATTTGGGCCAGCTTATACAGATTTTAGGTATTTTTTTAACTGCTAAGCTATGACATTTACAGAAAGTCAATTATAGTTCATTGTAAATTGTCCATGGAATGTGAAAAAATAGGTAATGTGGGGAAATGAAAATGAATAGTTAACTATAGATTCTTTTTTAATATATTAGTTTTTATTACATCTTTTACCTCAGCTAATTCCAGAGGTATAAAGAAAAAAGACACTGATCAGTTAAAATGTTATTAACTATGTTTCTTGTAGTCTACTTTCCATGAGCTTTTCTAGGAGTAAAATGTTTGGGGGTCAGTAGATAGGGATGCTAAGTTGTGAGAATTCAGATAAGAAAACTCATATTATTCTAAGTTGATACAGTTGTTGCTTCATCACTGAGTAGTAAACAAGTGTTTTCAAGCTAGTTGTGTTTTAGCAGCATCACTCTGTCATTGGAATCACTTTAGGGCCATTAAAATTAGGTCTTTCTTTTGTGAAGGTCTTTAAATTTTGGAAGGTATGTTTGTATTATTTGTACATCTGGCCTAGCTCATATTCTCTTATACATGAGCATTATGGATCCATATTGGGTACTTAATAAATTTATTACGTGTTGTTTCTGATTCCTATTATTTCCATTCTTAAACTTAGTTATATCTTAAAAGATGTAAAACTCATACCATGTTGTATCCAGTTTCCCTACTATTTCATAGGGAATTCTAATGGCTATTATTTAAAAAAAGATTTTATACTTTACTGAACATTTTGACATTATGTCTTTGAAATATGTAGGATTTATTTGGTGCAAAAATTTGGAATTCTCCTTAGAACTGTCTTATAGCTAAACTCAGGTGCCTTCATTATATATAAAAGCATCATCATGTGTCAACAAGATGCAAGACACTACTGAGAAGAATCTCAAGAAATTTGCAACCTCTTTAGAGGATACAGACATAAGCATTTGAAAGTTGAATGCAGTTCTGAAAAACACATATAAATACTCAACCTCAATGAAAGGTGATAATTTGAGAACTCAGTGATTTCAAACTATATTTCTAGGAGCCATCCAACCTGAGATCCTAGAGACACCATCTTAAGGTATAAGGCTGTGATAGGTCGTGTATCAGTAATGAAGAAAGTGAGCCAAGACCGACACTTGGTTCCCCTTGGCTAGGCCAATTGTCAGGTGAAGACCAGAAGAGAACAGAAGAAACAATTGAAACAACAAATTGGGTCTCCACTCACCACCTTTCCAAGATCTGACCATGTGTCTTAGGGTAATGGGCAGTGATATTTTAGTGTTGGATCATGTCATATCAGCATTCCAGCATCATGTTTTTAAGAAATACATATAACCACTATAATGAAGTGGATACTATGATGTGTGTTGATCACATCAAATAATGAATTATGTTTTACTTTGCAAATTTTTTATATCAGCTTGAAAGGAGATGCTATCCTATTTTCACCAGGTACTTTCCTTAGTCAATGTCCACCTTTCTCTCACTTCTTTTGAGGTGAGGGAAAGCTGTCTGCCTGGAATTCATATAGGGAGAGAAGAAAGAAAGGAAAAGATAGATATGATATATCCTAGTGTGAGTTATCAGTTACTAATTTGTGTACCATGTCTAAGAACAGATACTGGTGGTGGAGGGAGGTGGGCAAGAGGCATAGAGCAACAAAAGGGATTCACTGACTCATTCATTGGCTATAAAATAATGTGACCCCTTTTCCCTCCTTTTCTCATCTATTCTAATAATTAAATGTGATCTATGGAAGGGTGTGTGTATGTATGTGTATGTGTGTCTTTTGGTCTATTTTTCTTATCTCATAAAACTTAGAACTTCTGACAATCTAACCCATGTTTTTTTTTCTTTTCTTTGAATTTTCATTGCAATCCCTAATTGAGCATCAAATTCAGTATAGTACTAATTAGTGTATACAAGGAAATTTGTTTTCATTGCCTATTTATCTCTTTGTGCAACTTTGTACCAGCCATATCTAATACATTTCTATTGAATGGATTTTCTTGATATAGACATATCCAAATTTTTAGTTCTCATCCCCCCTAAAAATTATACGGCATCTTCTGGGTCTATTTAATAATACATAGATGTAGTGTAGTGGAACTTGGACTTTCACAAGAGAACACATATTTAAATTTAGGTATCACCTTTTAATATCTGTGTTACTCCCCCGATTATTAGTCTCTTCTTCTATAAGTCAGGAACAATAGTATACCCACTTCACAAGACTGTAAGAGGACCTTGTGTGATGCTGTAAAGGAACCAACTTGGTAGACAGCAGATGGTGTACAAGTATCAGTTATTATTCTGTCAGTGCCCTATATATAGTCAAAGTCCATTTGTATGACACTTGTACTTGAACAAGTTTAATTTGTCACTCTTGGTACTAAGGAAAAATTAATATAGGGAACTGTGGACATCTCAGGAGGAGTTAGAAAGACTTACTAGGAGTTTGGGCTTGTTTGGGATGATTTCAAGGAAGGTTTTAGGAAGTGGGACTTTGCTCTGGATTTAAAACTGTCAGGAATGGGGGAGAATCCTATTATTAGGTACCTTAATAAATAATCCAGGAGGAGGGAAAACTTGCTGTAATTGGTGAAGAAGTGGTAGTCAGTCATACTAGCTGAGAGAAGAGAATGTCTAGAACTTTGTGGGTTGCACTGTGACCATGTTTCATTTTATCTCACTTTATCACAGTCTCAGAATGACCTTGTCTGCTGTTAATGTTCTTTGTACTGGTTTTAGATTCACAGACTTGCTATGAGCACCAAGAAAGCTGCTAACAGCACTGAGTCTAGCTATAAGTGTCAGACCAGTTCCTGGATGGTGATTCCTTGATGGTGATTCCTCCTCTAGTGTGATTTAATCACTTTACATGCTTCTGTTTTTAATGTTTTTGATTTTTTATTATTATTCAAATGGAGAAAGATAAGTGTTAGACTTGATGGAATGTTCACCTTTCTTAGGTAGGCTCTCCACTAAAATTATATAGATGTGTGTACCCAAAATAAAATTAGAACCTTCTCCAAAGTTAAGTTTTTTATGGAAAAATAAAATCTTAAATTCTTAGTCCAAAGCCTCAAGGTTAATAGTGATTTTCTTTATACTATGTTACTTTGGAGTAATAGTTAAAATATTTCCCTCTGTCAGTAGTTGAAGATGTCAAGTCTGGTCTTCTTTGTTTCAGTTGTGACAATTCTCATTCTGATATAATTTGTATAGTAAAGTGCAAATAATAAAGAGAATGGGGATAATAATTGAGTGATAGATTGAAGACTAAAAGAAATGAAAGAATTATTGACAAATTAGTTTTCATTTATAGGCTGAAATATATATAAGTACGTATGAATTAAATGATTCAGTGGCAACCACAGTGGTCTGGAATTCATAAGACATGGATTAAGATTCAGTCCCAATCTTTAATTATAAGTATTTACTTAAGCAATGTATTCATCTTCTCTGTCTCTCAATTTTCTCATTTGTAAAATGGAGCCAGCATTCATTATTCTGCTATATTAGAGGATTGTTAAATGATTAAAATTAGGTGACAGAATCTTGAAAAGTATAAAACAATATAAAGTGGAGGATATTTATCATGATTTTTATGATAATATTACTTTAAAAGTAAAGGATTTAGAAGAAATGGGTGAAATAAATTCAGAACATTATGATAGTTTTTGTTTCTTATGGACAGCCTTAATCATAGACTCAAAGAGATTTATAGAGGAGGACTTTACATTTTCCCTTCTACCCTTCAAGGTTTTCCAGCTGGTTTAAGAATTAAAAACTCAAAGTTTTATTACATGTACACAGAGGCCCAATAATGAAATCGAGTCCTAAAGAAATGACCAAGGCAGGAAGTTTCTATACTTCTTAGGCAGAGACAATAAATCTGTGAGGAATTGACAGGACAAAGAAAATTTAAGTTTGGGAGCTTCAGTCAATAAGGAATTCTAAATAGAATTTGGGCTGGGGTAGTAAATTAGAAAAAAGTAACAAAGAATTATTTATCTAGCCGTCTAGGCTCTAAACTCCCTATTTCTGGTAGTAAGGAATGTCTCTTTACCTCCTAGTATAGAGAGGATACCTCTCACATGGGAGATTTACTTTATGCTTTCTGGAGACAAGGGGAGGGGCATAGTATTCTTTTTTTAAGTAACTTTTATTTAAAATAATCAACATACCAAAGTGGCATATTTTGGGGTGACCTGACCTTGGCCCATACAGATTACTTCTGCCTGGTTTGTACTAGGGAGAAGTACATGTATAAGGGCTCAAGCCAGTCTGTGGGGCTGGGCTGTGTCACACTGGTTGGTCAGTCCTGCATTTAAGAAATGCATTCCTGTGAATCCAGAACCTCCCAGAGAGATCCTGTCAGGTTGTATTTTTCAGATATGTTCATAGTCTTTTGCAAACCGTAAGAAGAATGAAAGAATCACCCAAGGATAAGTCCTCAGGAACACAGCTAGACCCAAGTATGTGTGTTATCTAGAGCAAGAGGCTTCAGTATCCTGTTGACCTAAAGTTTGATTCCTCAGCATCTATGAATCTATGAGAGGGTCATCTGCCCACAGTCCCTCTGCAGGGAATCCTTTCAGTGAGGGCAGTCAGTGGGAAGATGCTAAACATTTGTCTGACCTTGGTTCAAAAGTCCCTGGTTGTCTCTGCATGAGAATGTTATAATTTGTAGTTCAAATGCTATCTCATTAACCTGTTTTTTAATTAATTTACATTTTTGTCTTCTTAACCTTCTAGTCTGTTGTATGGCTGTTGTATTCATTTTGTGTCATTTCAAATTTTTAGCATTACTCTAGTGATCTTTCAGTATTAGCTTATGAGACTGTTAAAAATTGTGTCTTTATTAATCCTGGCTTGCCTTCTTTTGTTATTTAATTTTTTTCTCATGTAAACTTTCTCTTAACTTACTTCCCAACTATTTGTTTATTCTTGGTGACCTTACCATGATAACTTGCTTCTATTTTTAATTTTAATTTTTTAAATGATACTTCATTTTTTTCCCTTTTTGTGATTTATTTGAAAATAGCAAATGGGAACCAAGTTTATGCTCTCTAGCATATGCCCAAAGCAAGAGGTTGGCTTGTGACATTTCAGTCTTATACACTCCAGGGGTCTTTCCAGTTCCCTAGGTAACTCCCAACTCAATTAAAATTGGAGTTTTCCAAATTTACCATTACTAAATCTTATACCACAAGGTAGAATTCTTCTCCCCAAATATAGATAGCTTCATTAATCAGCAATAATCAACCCCAAACAGTTGCCAAAATGATAGTTTTATTATCCAAAATAGTCATGACTTTATCTTGTGGTTATTGTTCTCCAACCTATTGTAATTGTCAGCAGTTATTGGTAAGGATGTGAAAATATAGTGAAACACGGTATTTTCATTAAAATGTATCGCAGAATTTAATTTGGCCTCTGTATGTGGGAAACAGGATTTTCTTCCAGGTGAACACAATAGCAACTCTCTATATATGGCAGGAGGAAGTTCATATAACAAAGTAAACCCCAGGAATCTAGCAATTTAGACTTTGCAATTTTAATTATTCTGGGTCCAGAAAATCTAGTAATGTATCACATTGCTGAAGCGAAACTTTAACTGTCCCCAGGGTGACATTGTTGTATAAGGAAGCACACTGCATGATGGTAAGACAGGCTGATCTCTCAGCACTCTCCCAGCTTCAAAACACAGCCTTATTATTCTCTATTCTTAGTCACCTTTGTAGGATAGCTCATAAAATAATAGGCAATTGGAGTTTCTAAATTGAAAAATAACACTACAAAAAAATGAACTGCAAATGCTTATGATGGAAATGAAGAGAAATGGAAAAAGCCTAAGAAGGTGTTCTTAACTGAGCTACATATTATAGAAGAAATTACGTAATTTAATGCAATATTTACCAAACAGTGTTCCAAAAAAAGAAAAGAGAGGAGGGATGATTACATTTCAAGTACTTTTGGGAGGCCTAATTTTAAACAGGGTCAATGTGATATAGGACCCCCTGCATTATGACTATAATGGTATCAGAAATTTAACATATTCAAAATAGACATTTTGATATCAGGGCTATATACCCCCTGATGTGTTTGAATCCTAGTCTAATACAGTTCAGCATAAGGGTCCACCATTTACCTGTTTCAGTAAGCCAGAAATCTGAAAGTCGACCAGGATTCTGTTTTACTATGCTCCACTGCCAACCTATCAGCTGTACATCTTGACAGCACCACAAGTTCATCCACTTCTTTCTGTCTTGACTGATGGCACTATAATCTAAGCTACTGTCACCTCTCTCTGGGCTACAGCATAGTCCCCTACTATCTCACAAGACTGAAGCTTGCCCTGTACAATCCATTATCATCACAACTCCAAAATTAAATATTAAGGTATAAATTACATCACATCATTTCTCTACTTTCAAATCCTCTCATGGCTTCTGATATGACCTGGTCACAAGGACTGGAGGGCCCCGTGGATTTGGCTTCTGCACACTATTGAGCCCGTCTCCTGCCACTGCCCCCCTTTTTGTGATCCCCAGAAGCCCCTGCCTTTTCTCTTTTCTGGAATACACAAAATTTTCTTGGCCTCAGGACTTTGTACCTGTGTAAAGATTTTCACAGATCTTCACATTTCCGGCTGCTGTTAATGACTCAGGACTCAGCTCTAATATGTGAGTTTTTGTTTTGTTTTGTTTTGTTTTGTTTTTCTGAGAGGCATGGCTGAGCATACCCTAACACGTTGTCCTCTTTCATCACATTGTCTTTATGACACTTCTGGCTAAAACTCTCTTGTTCATTCATTTATTTACTTGTTTATCATCTGTCTTCACTCCCCTCTCAGACTATATGTTCCGTGAGAAGACAGCTTGGTGGATCTTTATCACTACAGTTTTCCTAGAGTCTAGCAGTGTCACAGTGTACTTTCTTTGTTCCTTTACCTATGAGTGAATTAGAGGACTCCAGGAAGAGGTTTGGAGTGTTTACATTTTCTCTAATTATTGAGACCTCTTTTCTGACCGAATAAGATGTTAATCATCGTTCAGTAGGAACACAATTTTAGAAAGAAACTGAAGTATTTTCAAGTTTGTGGATTTGCAGTGCTTCTGGAGTGTATCTCTTAAAAATACTGGAAGTCTGTGGTATACAGGGGCAGGTGGGTGGTGGGGAAAAGGGCTGGTTTTCTCTGCTGCCTCCATACTCACCCAAGTGGAAAGGAAACCTGAATGTAGGGATGAAAGATTCCCAGTAAATCATCCGATAAAAACAAAAAAGGCAGCCACTTCATTTCTTGTAGTACTTAGATAAGTGGTTATAAAAATAAATATAAAATAGATCATATGGTGAATGGTTTTTATTTTTAAATATCTTGACATTTATACCTAAAATATAATACATATGTCCTTCTTAGAAATGGCTAAATGTCAGGGCGCCTGGGTGGCTCAGTCGGTTGGGCGGTCGACTTCGGCTCAGGTCATGATCTTCCTGTCCGTGAGTTCGAGCCCTGTGTCGGGCTCTGTGCTGACAGCTCAGAGCCTGGAGTCTGTTTCAGGTTTTGTGTCTTGCTCTGTCTGACCCTCCCCCATTCATGCTCTGTCTCTCTCTCTGTCTCAAAAAAAAAAAAATAAATAAACGTTAAAAAAAAATTTTTTAAAAATGGCTAAATGTCTAACACAAAACTCTTAATTTCCACCTCTCAAAATCCTCAACTTTTTCCCAATTGGGTAAAATAACTCTACCATTTCCTGAAAGGTCTTGAGTCTGATGTCCCTCAAAAGAACACAATTAAATGATTTTTTTTTAATTTAAGGGTATCAAACTGAAAAAAAAAAATTAAAGCAATGTCCCACACATGGCACTAAAAGAAATTCTTTCATGTGTATGTCTGTTGTCTAATGCTTTAAACTAAATTGACGTATCTCTCTGGTTCTAACTTCTCAATTTTCCATTTTCCCAATAAATTTGACTTAACATTCCAAAGGAATATTGGGTTTTCCTCTTTTTTCTCAGTCACTTTGTCAAATCAGGTCTTTCATAATGGTGCAGATAATGTTCAGTAAAAGGAACTAGTTTTCAGTGTGAAAACATCCACTTGATATGACTTCAGTTTCATTGCTATTTCTTTTCTGTAACTAACTTTATGAGCAAAACTGTACCTATCTAAAATATATGTTTTGTTGATGTGTTTGGTTGTGTTGAACCTCAAAAAGTCCCTCAAAAGTTTAATGTTAACCCATTCTTGAACTTCAACCAAAACAGAATGTGTACATTGGCAGAAAGGACTGAATGACTAATACTACAAATGTATGAATTTAAAATGTTTTTATTTACTTACTTACTTACTTACTTACTTACTTTATTTATTTATTTATTTATTTATTTATTTATTTACTAATGGTGGTGCAAAGTCTTCTTTTAGGAAAACCCTATTGAGCAAAACACTTCACAAATATTCTCATTTTTCCTAATCTCAGCAAGGTCTTTTCTTATTTCTCACCAATAATACAACACCCTGCCAAATTATCTTCTCTCTGATTTCCACCTTTGATTTGCTCATACCTGACTCCACATCTTCTTAGCTGGAAAGACTTATCCTCTCGTCTTTGCCAGTGAGTCTGTAACTGTTACATTCATTTAAAAAATAAAGATAACTACAAGTTTACCTCAAACCAGAATTCTCAAGGACATCACATACTCCTTTATTCTAGTCACTCAGCTTTCAGTCAGGTTGAAATCCTCTAATTTGTCTTTGTTTATGTGTTGCTTTCTGAATATTGTCACAAATTTGAATACCTGTACATTCTTTTCCCAAAAGATGATAAGGTGCAGATACAAATCTTATTTTTGTAAACTCTTCTAGGAATGCCTAGTATAGTGAGAGCTCATAATGCAAGCTCAAGAGATACTATCTTTGAAAAGCAAACTTCTGAAGTGAGAAATGCACTCATCTTTAAAGCCAAAATAGAGAGGAAATGGGTAATTTATAACATTCCATTGATTCACTAGCCTTTTCTTTTTTTGTCTGGCAAATGGACTACATAGCCAGTAGGATTGTATCAGATACTTTTAATGAAGTGAAAGGCTAAAATTACATGAATGGGATGATTAAATTGGTATTTCATGATTTTTAATCTCACAAGGGGTTTATTAAGTACAGGTAGATACCTATTAAATAATCTTCTTTTTTAATAGCTACCTGCAAGGCCTGAAATTAGGTTGACAATACTTACTCATATTCTGCCAGTCTTTTTTGTTTGTTTGGATGGGTGGATGAGTTTTCACCGCAGTATTATCTTATGTTGGAGTTTTGGATTTATGGTGAATTCTCTCTCACTGCAATGAAACTAAGAACCATGGAATGATATGGAGAAAAAAGCAAACAGTCATATACCAGTGCATTTATAATACTTATATTCTAGTTTATGCATTCTAAATTGGATAAATATTTTTGCCTGATTCCTTTGCTCACTTGTATTTTATGGTCTATAGGATTATGCCTTTGTGGGTGCTGTCTCCTTTGTCTGAATTATCCAGATCTCACCATATCAATCTAACATAATTATCCCTAAGTAGATGTGATAATTTACTTTATGTGCCATGTTAAGATGTTACTGCTTTTAACCTTTTATTTATGTATTCGTGTGCATAATGTGATTCTTCTACTAAATTACAAATTTTTTGAGGGTAGGATTCCTATTCTTTTGTTTCCCTATTTCTCATAACATCTGTCATGTTATTTCTCATTCTTCAAGGCTTGCCTGAAACTTCACTTTGTCAAAGAAGACTCCTCAGGCCCTGAAAACTCTTACAGTGTCTTGAAATTATCCTTTGAGACAATGCTATATAATTAATTTATTTAGCTTTTAGTTAGTTGTTTCATTCCTTCTTTAAAACATGAGCTCTATGAGTTATTGGTCAGGATTTATTTTATTCACTGTTCTGTGTACTCATCTCCTAGCTCGAGATCTCTCATTGTTGAGTAATCAATAAATATTTTTGAAGCAATAGTGGCTCAAAAGAGAAACTGGATACATAGAAGGAAATAGAAATGAGAAAATAAGGTAATAATAGTTTGGGGGGGTAATAATAAAATCTAATACCAATGCAACTTTCCATTGTATTCACTTAGAGTTTCCTGGTTGAGATTCATCTCCAAGGTTAATTTTAATTTATACTTTCTGGACAGCTCTCTCTATTGGACCATCTCTTTACACTGTCTGTTTTTCTGCTTTGGCAGTCGATGGGCAGTGGCAAGAGTGGAGTTCATGGAGTCAGTGCTCAGTGACATGCTCGAATGGGACCCAACAGAGAAGCCGGCAGTGTACTGCAGCAGCTCATGGGGGCTCTGAATGCAGAGGGCCATGGGCAGAAAGCAGAGAGTGCTATAACCCTGAGTGTACAGGTGAGGCCTATCACTACATTTAAAGAATGTCTGCCATTTATAAAATGTGGCAGGACCGTGCCAGACAATCATGGGACAATTAGATGATTCTGTATTTCTGGTAAATGATACCACTTGTACCAGAGCTAATTCTACTGTATGCCATACTCATGAAGCAACAAAATTCTGGAGAATCTTAGATTAAATACAAATTAAGTTGATGAAGTTTAGCACTGAACTTGTCCTTTTTGCAAGTTTCAATGTCCATTTGAAGATTCTGACAAATTTATATAAACTTATGTTAATCACAGTGCTCTATATTTGACTAGCAAGCCAAATATTTGAATACAGCTTGTTTGTTGTGGTAGCTTAATAAAAAATGAACAGACAGTAATGGTCCTCAGATTTCAAAATTCTTAAAACAGTTTCAGTAGGCTACTGCCATTGACCATGATGCATTTCTTTCAGCCAATGGTCAGTGGAATCAGTGGGGTCATTGGAGCGGATGTTCCAAGTCCTGTGATGGCGGCTGGGAAAGGCGAATAAGGACTTGTCAGGGTGCAGCAATAACAGGACAGCAATGTGAAGGAACAGGTGAAGAAGTGAGAAGATGCAGTGAGCAACGATGTCCTGGTGAGAATGAACTGAGTTTATCCCAATGGAAATATTTTGTTACCTTAAAAAAAAGGATTAAAAATATTGTCATTAAGGGCAATAATTGCTCAATTGAAGGATTGCTAATGATAAGTGGCAGTTTACTTGTTTCTGTAATGTATGTATGAGGTTCCCTCTGTTTATGTGTCATAGACTGTTGCCTCCATGAGTTTTTTAATTATTTGCTGTAATATCACATTGAAAATGTGATTATACAAAGGAAGCCCAATTGAACAATAACATGGCTAGACAGGATTTAAATTAGTTTGGGGTACTATATTTTTCACTATGTTCTTGAAGTGTTTGTTGACTGAGAACACAAAACCAGTTGCCTTAGATTATTTATGATAGAAGTAGAAAGACATAAGTGTTAGATAGCTGAGTGAGAAAATAAAGAGATGATGTTTGAAATTCAGAAACTTTTAAATTTCTCTGTTAATCCATCCCCATGTAGGACTTTGGGCATCCCCATTAACTTGCCCTGGTTGTCCCATTTTCTGCTAGGAGGAATGCATTTTAAAATGAAAACATAAGGTCTTAATTACTGGTGAAAGAATGGAAATGTTAGTACATTAAAGGATTTTACAAATAAGGATAGAAAAAAATGAAAAGTCAACAATTGCCCAGATTACTGATCATATATTTTAATAGACCATTTTTACAACAAAGGCTCCTTCCTAATTGTGCATACATTACATAAAATATTATTGACATACTGAGGACTCAATAAATAATTGAAAATTAGGATTTTAGAATGATACCATAGACAAAATTATTATAAACATACTAAAAAGATGATAGGATGAAATTTTTAAGTTTCATAGCTGTATATAAAGGAAGTGCTGAAAAATTAAAAGAATTTGAAGACCCTATTAGAGGCACTTTCTGCTAGTAATGCCTTGTGGGCAAGCTAGCTTATCTCTCTGGCCATCTAGTTCCAATAGGTGTGGAGAGTTCAGCTGTTTAAGGTTCCTTTTCAGTTCAGAAAGCAATGGATTTCCAAATGTGACTGCATCAGTTTGGGGAAAAAACAAACAAACAAGGCATTCTAAGAGATATCCATGAGTCAAAGCTTTGTTTTTCTCCATAGTTAGAATTCTAAAGACTTCTCACAGTTCAACACTAATACCAATAGAAACTGGGTTCTAAGAGTAACAATATGTCAGTAGGATTTTTTTAGAGCTTAGAAAAGATCTAAAATTATCTTTGTTAATTCTTAAGACCACCTGAATTCAGAATGATAAGTGATAACCACCAAGTAGAATTTTATTAGGGATACCTATACAAGATTAGTAATGTGAAATTCCACCTGTGCTCCGTAAGAATTAAGAAACATTAAACAAAACACTTATTTGCCCAAAAAGAAATTTCATTAGAACAGTAAGACATGATTAAATAAGACCCTTTTAATATTTGAAGTTATCTAAACTATTGTGAATATGCCAAGGATCTTAACCGGCCATTTAAAACCATCTTTCATCTGCATATGTACAGTTAAAAATGTTGTTGCTGCAATCACATTTACAAAGATTGCCACCTGCTGTTTGAAAAACATTTTACATATCTATTTACAAAAAAGATAGTATACCTTATACACTAGGTTTGTCTGCTGGCTTCATGATTTAAGGCAGGTTGAAAAATTATTATATAAAATTATAGTATTTTATATTTTATATATATGTGTGTATATGTGCACACACACGTATATGGTATTAACCTTAGCATTTTCATTTTACTCTTTTCAATAATGTAATTTGAAATCTCTTGAAATTACCTCCAAGTGTATAAATAATGTTTTCTTAAAGAATTTTTTTTAATGTTTATTTGTTTTTGAGGGCAGAGAGGGGCAGAGAGAGAGAGAATATGCTGTCAGTGCAAAGTCTGACCTGTGGCTCAAACCCACGAACCATGAGATCGTGAAGTGAGCCGAGATCCCAGGTCAACTGACTGAGCCACCTAGGTGCTGCAATAATGTTTTCTAATTAAAATGAAGTATTGAAATCAGCTAACTGATTCACAACTTAGTGGTTATACAGGGGTAAAATAAATGAATATATGAGCCAGGCTTTTGAAAATATCTTAAACTGGTACCTTTATACAAATCAGAGTTATGCCTCAAAAATTATATATGACTATTAGTTTCAAATATACCTTTGCATCTGTATAGAGTGTTTTTATCAAAATAAAGGAAGATTTCCTTTCTATTTATCCTTTGTCTGTTCTACGTGCAATCCCCTCATTCCCACATTATTTTGTCAAGAGAGCAGGATTGTAAATAAATGAGTTTTCCATAGTGGATTTGATTTCTATATTGGCATTCCAACTCTGCACAATCGCTTCCCTATGGTCAATATACATTATTTTTGTGTCCAGCATACTGGACTCTAAGAGTAATGATCTGTTAGCAGGGTTTTTTAGAGCTTAAAAAAGATCTAAAGTTAGTTTTGTTAATTCTTGAGGCCATATGAATTCAAAATGATAAGAAGCACTCCTGATTTCCACCATTATATTGCTCCAAAATTAAATATTAACAATATAAATTGAGAAAACTTTCATATTTTCTCAACAGTTACTAAGGCATTTTTTTTCTTTTTGTCAATGACAAAGCCTTAACAAATGTTTCTTGTAAAACAATGTGTTTTTTTCTACTATTATTTTCCTACTGTTTATCTTTAATTTTCTTCAGATTGCTGGAAATTACTAGTATTCATTTTTATGCTTCAGTTAATTTGGATGCAAAACAAATTAATCAAGTTTGCCAAGAGACCCTCTGTTGTTAGGAAGTAGAAGTATAATGTA
The DNA here is from genome assembly GCF_027475565.1 of Acinonyx jubatus. Taxonomy (NCBI): domain Eukaryota; kingdom Metazoa; phylum Chordata; class Mammalia; order Carnivora; family Felidae; genus Acinonyx; species Acinonyx jubatus. The sequence continues at coordinate 88,454,563 of NC_069385.1, read as the reverse complement.
CGCACATCTTTGTCTGGATAATTAATGAAAATAATGATTAATCATCTGGATTTAATCAAAAGCTGTTATGATGTCTACTAAAAATGGAAAATGAAAAATATTTTCATATTTCATATTTCTCATCAAAGAGAATACGATTTTTTTTTACTAGTAAATACATAAAATACACGTATTAAAAAGAGCATCACGGGGCACCTGGGTGGCTCAGTCGGTTAAGCATCCGACTTGTCTTAGGTCATGATCTCATGGTTCGTGAGTTCGAGCCCCGTGTCAGGCTCTGTGCTGACAGCTCAGAACCTGTAACCTGCTTTGGATTCTGTGTCTCCTTCTCTCTCTGCCCCTTCCCCCCCCCGCGCTCTCTCTCTCTCTCTCTCAAAAATAAATAAACATTAAAAAAAATTAAAAAGAGCATCATTACCAAAAATAAGATGTTTTTGTCTTCATAAGGAAAGAGACTTAGAGGGATGAAAAAATTACATATGTATATTTTAAATATTGTTAGCTGAGGAATAGAGTAGCTACAGAGTGACAATTAAGTTGGTTAATTTTTAAATTGGTCCAATTCACCAACTAGTGATTTCATTGATCTTAATCTCATTGTACATCCCCAGACTTTGAGGGTTAAAACAGTTGAAAGGTAATAGCTTCTCTGATTTTTTATTGCTACAATATGAAAACTATTTTTAGCTTTTGTGTTTTTCCCCAATATTTCCGATATTTCTGGTTAATATCATTCCGAAGGCAGATGTTACTGATGTTACTGGTGGATTGGCCTATGTAAACTTTCAGGCTTCCTGGGGACCTCCTTGCTCCGTTCCCAGGGGAGGGGATGGCTATTTTTAGGTCCAGTTCTTAGATCTATTATTCTTTAGTCATTAAGGGTAATGCTAGTTGGGATCTACCATTCACAGGTAGAAGTTATACTTTAAACTTCTCTTTTTTGGAGTTACATAAAATGCTCTTTTTTGGAGTTACCAGTGTTTTGTCTGCAAGTGATGAGTGAAGCCCATAGGTTGAATGTGCTGAGAAAAACTTGGGAAATATGTACACAGTACATTTATGTACTGTGGTCTAATAACTTAGATCAGAGATGTAGCAATTATTGTGATATTTAACTCTAAGTATTCATACCAAAGGAAGTTAGCAGTAATGTTTGTAATCCCAAACTTGTATTGAACATTGTAATGCATTCGTATTAGAATTTATGCCCCCACCTGGTTGGCTCAGTCCTTTGAGCATCTGACTTCGGCTAAGGTCATGATCTCGCAGTCTGTGAGTTGGACCCCTGCTTTGGGCTCTGTGCTGACAGCTCAGAGCCTGGAGCCTGCTTTGGATTCTGTGTCTCCCTCTCTCTCTGCCCCCGCCCGCTCATGCTGTGTCTCTCTCTCTCTCTCTCTGTCAAAAATAAATAAACATTAAAAAAAATTTATGCCCTGTAATACTGTAACTATAAGCCCCCTCCCCACTTAGGAGAAATGCCATTCTGCAAACGACTGTTCCTTATCTTTGTAACATTGCTGTCCAATGGGATTATGTCTTCTCTAGAGAAAGAGAGACTTTCATTTGCTTTCTAAGTGATTTTCTTTTAATTCAGCTTTGGTGGGAAGAAGGAATCACAAAGTTTGCTTACTCTAAGCTTTCTGACTTCTTTGAGTGCCTTTCCTCATTATCCAGTCTTGTGTTTTCAAATTTTAGCAGATCTAAGTATCATCCAGAGAGCTTGTTAAAACACAGATTCCTGGGTCCCTGGGTAATCAGTCAGTTAAGCAGCTGACTTTGGCTCAGGTCATGATCTCTCAGTTTCTGGGTTCAAGCCCCACATTGAGCTCTGTGCTGACAGCTCAGAGCCTGAAGCCTGCTTCAGATTCTTTGTCTCCTTCTCTTTATGCCCCTCCCCGACTCGTCTGTCTCTGTCTCTGTCTCAAAAATAAATAAACATTAAAAAGATAATACTAAAAACAAAACACAGTTTCCTAAGCCTAACTTCCAGAGAATCAGATTCAGTAGGTATAATATGGGCCTGTGAATCTGCATTTCTAACAAAATCTCAAGTGATATCGATGATACTGCAGATTACCCTTTGCAGATTACCCAAGCACTGCCTGTAGCAAAAATAAGTAAATAATAAATAAATAAATAAATAAATAAATATTAGATGATAAAATTACTATAAAGTGGAAAACAGTCCTCTGCCTCAGCTACACTGGTCAAAATTGAGATATCTCTTGAACAAGACTGTAGAATTTTATTTTGTTTATATCACTTCCTAAATGATGAGGGGATGGTTCCTGTAATCAATTAATACAGGCAATCCATTTCAAATTTCCCTAGCCAACTCATTCTTCAACCAAAATAAGATCTCTTTATAGTTGTCACTTAAAAAATAGGGCTATTAACTAATCACTGTGGACAAAAAAGGATGATTTAGTCATTTTTTGACTTTCAGTTCTCCAATTGCTATTGTTCCTGTTTCATGGAGAGCAGAAGAAACAACTTGGTATAAAGTTGTTTGAACACATTTGCTATAAAGCTGTGCACTTCCAGGACACAGATCTGTAATGCTGCCATCCCAGCAGCTCTCTTCCTGTGCAGAAGTTCATTTTCTTTAATGTTTTTATTTTTTTTTTACATTTATTTATTTTTGAGAAACAGAGTGAGACAAAGCATTAGTGGGGGAGGGGCAGAGAGAAAAAGAGACACAGAATCTAAAGCAGGCTCCAGGCTCTGAGCAAGCGGTCAGCACAGAGCCTGATGCGGGGCTTGAACCCACAAACTGAGATCATGACCTGAGCTGAAGTCGGATGCTCAACCAACTGAGCCACTCAGGTGCCCCAGGAGTTCATTTTCACTGCCTCTTATCCTTCAAGGTTATTAGCTACTATATAATATATGCACAGGTATATAGTATGTGGGGTGGGGGACAAGTATCAGAGAGCAGGACGAGGTCTTGGCTCACATTGACTTATTCTTTACTCAGTTCCAGTTTGGAGGAGTGTTGAATCAATCACTATCACCACATTTATCTTTGTTAGCGACAAGTTTAACAAGTTAGCCTTCTACATTGTGTGGACCACCGCATTTTTAAAGCTAAATGTAATCATGATTAGAAACCCAAATATGTGAGGTAAAATTTACATTTCTAAAGAGAAAAAATATATACTTCTCTGTATTGAAATATTCACATACGAATTGGCACCTACTCTCCCTTTTCATTCCAAACCACAAGGGTAATCACTAACAGTGTATTTAACACTATTTAACACCCCTACTCCATTAGAATTTTTATTATTTTCTACCAAATGCTATGTGTATATCCTATAAGGAATTATATTAATACCTGTTCAGTTTCCAACATTTAAGGCAAATGTCTGCACAGAAGATTTTTGGACACAGCAATGTTGCACCCAAGTGTTCACTTACCTAAAAAAAAACAACACTGAGTTCAGTGTTGACAGTAGGTGGCACTAAGTATTGACTTCTTTCATCTCAGTGTTCTATTTGTTCTTGCCAAGTCACCTCTGATAGATTCTAAAAAGCAGGGAGATAAATTAGAACTTGAAGATACTCCATAGGCAAGAGAGATCACCTATTGCTTAATAAATATCTAAGAAAGTATCCAATCCTCCTGAAAAACATGGGTTTTATTACCTACTCCAGTCTGCAGTTCTGCAACAAATCAGCTAAATTTTATAGGCAGAATTAAAAAAGAACCACTGGGGTCTAAAATAATCAATGTGTATACCAGATAGTACCATGTATCCATTATTCAAACCTGTTGCTATGGAGAAAATTATTGTCATAATCTGTCTTATCAGGTTGCTCATCAGATGAGACTTTGGGAAAACTCTCATAGCTTCTGTCACGGTAGAAACCTAAAAAGCAATTTACTGTAATCCTATATTCTCCTATGTTGTCCAATTTAGGACTCTATGGCAATATGTTGATCATTCTCAAACTGAAACAGAAATTTTAAGCAACACTTTTTACTATGTTTTTGTTTCTTCCTTTCATCCCACATTGTTTTTATAGTAAAAATAAATGTATATTAGGAACCACTTAATTATTTCTAGATTAATAAAATTCAAGCAGTTAGTACAACTGCTCTTTGGGTTCAATGTTTACTAAGACACTGAACCTTAATTAGTCCTTGACATTTCTCATCCTTGCTCCTTATGTCCTGATTTGGGAATGACCCTACGATCGATCATCGATCGTGCTCCTGGTGCTCTTTGGTTGCTCTCTCTCTTCAGCTATCACTTGTGAGAAGCACCCACAAATTTGCATCTCTATGCCTAATTTATTGCAAATACCTGACAGACCTTTCCAATTGGGGTATCAAATCATTCTCCGTGTCAGCAGGAGAACGTTTTTGTCTGACCACCAAATCCTTCTTGTCATCTGAAGTACTTTTTTGTAAGTTTATTTATTTAATAATTTTGAGAGTGATGGGGGAGGGGCAGAGAGAGAAGGGGAGAGAATAGCAAGCAGGCTCCACACTGAGAGTGAGGAGCCTGCTGCGGGGCTCAAACCCATGAATCGTGAGATCATGACCTGCACTGAAATCAAGAGTCAGATGCTAAAGCAACTGAGCCACCCAGGCACCCCTCATCTAAAGTAATTTCTAATTCTTACCTTTCCTAGTGATGGATTCCATCTCCATCAAATCTTTCCTCAGTGGGCCTGCTTTCTGTTTCCCTGAACACTGCCTACTAGTAGGAAGGAGCATTGTGGATAAAGTGCCCCAGCAGGGGAGTCAAAGTCTGGCTTTGGGCCTCAGTGTCCTCATATGTAAAATGGGGCTAATGATATGTGTCTCAGGGGATTGTGTCAAGTATGAAATGATACAATGCTATAGGTAATTAGAATTATTAAATAGCATTCCAGGCCCTCTTTCTCCATTACCCATATTACTACAGCAATCACCTTTTCTAAACTCTTCCACACAAGTTCATCTGATTATTCTCCCCTTTTCATGACCTTAGTCATGTGACTCACTTGCTAAAAAACAAAAAAAAAAAAGCTGTGGCTACTCATCACTTGCCCAGTTCAGTGCTTATTGGAATCCCTGGTAATATAGTATCTCAATCTATCAGTTTATTAGCTTTCCAAGGTCATCACCATCTACTCATTTATAGGTAGTAACATATACATAACATAACAGATCTAGTACCTGGTTCAGCAGGTACTTTCTCCATTACCCATATTACTACAGCAATCACCTTTTCTAAACTCTTCCACACAAGTTCATCTGATTATTCTCCCCTTTTCATGACCTTAGTCATGTGACTCACTTGCTAAAAAACAAAAAAAAAAAGCTGTGGCTACTCATCACTTGCCCAGTTCAGTGCTTATTGGAATCCCTGGTAATATAGTATCTCAATCTATCAGTTTATTAGCTTTCCAAGGTCATCACCATCTACTCATTTATAGGTAGTAACATATACATAACATAACAGATCTAGTACCTGGTTCCTGGGTGTGGGGACACATATTCTCTCCTTACTCTTACTTATTCACCTGGGCTCCTATAGGGTCCCTGTTCCCCTTCTTCTTTACCTGCTGTTACTCCATGGGAATATCTTGGGCGTCCAATCCATCAAAAGTTGTCTACTTCTTTAATCATTCTTATTTCTTCTACAATTGTATGAGTGCTTTCTTCTTTGAATCTCTATAGGCTTGCTTTGTGCTTCCCTTACTATATATTATTATTATATTGTATTATTATATATGTTATTATATCTCTTAGCTATAATTCCAGATCATATACAAATGAATTATCTATATTATCTATATCTATAGAATTATCTGTTTTCAGATTCCCAAATCCCCTTCTCTGCTTTGAACCTAGTTGAATGTAGGCCATTAAACATATGCCCTTTTAAGTTTTCATTCCATATCATAAACATTGTTACTGAACTATTTGTATAAAGTAAAATATGCAATTCAAAATACAACAATTTGTATAAAAGCATCTGAATAAAAAATTCAAAATGACTATGAACATAACACCTTACCTTTGATAATCATTTTACTCTTTCAAAATTCTGTTAGTTTACCTAAGTAGAATTTGAATAGTAGAGTTTGTGGCATGAGACCTCCTTCTTTAGAAATAAATCATTGAGATGTTAGAATTAAGAAAAATATGTGTATTTATAGCAAGTTATTCAATTTCTCCCAATCTCAGCCCTGCTAATACTTTTAGGTCAGAGCTCCTCAAGGCAGTCCCATAGCCACCTGTCAGGCTAGGATTGGTCCCAGATATACTCAAATAGGGATTCCTAAGGCCTCAGGGCAGCTGACAGGAGGAGGCTGTGGCGGGCAGTCTCTAGCCTAGCCTAGAGTAGCCTTGCCCATTACCCTAGTGTGCCTCCAAATGTTTTCATTTTCTACATGTGCAACGACCAGGAAAAAGCTATGAAGCACCGTTATCAACAGTTCCTAAGATCATATAAAAAGGCAAGTAAATGCAATTCTCTAGCTGGAAACATCGAGCATACCCCAATATAAAACTTTGCCTCCCTTAAAGCTAGTAAATAGTTACTTAGAATTAATCCTTTCAACTAAAGTTAGCTCTCTTTTTATTATTATTAGTAATCTTGTTAACAGTTTCAAACTAGAGTGACCTTGTCCACTAAGTTGAAATAGAGGACTAAAACTAAGTTAATCAGATTTTTTCCTAGATATGTATGTATAAACACTATCTAGTCCTTGAACAGGCAGTGCAACACGCACTGTCTGCTCATGAATTTAAAGCTTGCGCTTTGCTGGGACGCCTGACAAACTCTTGATCTCAGGTTGGAAGTTTGAGTTGAACGTTGGGTTTAGAGATTATTTAAAAGTAAAATCTTTAAAATAATAAATGAAATAAAGTGTGCAGTTTGCTACCTTCAAGATTTAGAGATACACTTTTTTCAAAATATTTAAATACCTTGTTTACCACTACAACAGATGTTTGGAGATTCCCAGAGAATGGACTGAGACACTTGTTTGATTGACATAGGTCTACCTACCACCTCCTTGCCTAGTGATTTCTCTATGCCTTGGTTTCCTCGCGTTTAAAAAGAGAGTAATAAGTTTATCTACCTCATTCTTATGATGAGAATGAAATGAATTAAAAATGTAATGCACTTAGAAGAGTGCCTAAGTCACAATGATATGTACATATTGCTGTTGTAATTGTATGTTCTTTCAACTCGACACTGATAAAAACCATTTCTGTGTGAGGAATGCTATTACAAAACACATTTGATAAATGCCTTTCTTTTTCCCTCAGACCTTAGCAGCACCATGAATTCTTCACTTGAGTGGGTTCCCTTGCTGAAATGAGAGCTGTAAACTGTGTGAGCACAGGGACCAGATCTATCTCATTCACCTCTGCATCCCCAGCATGGGGAATTCCCAAAACATAAGAATTAATGAATTGCCAGCAAGTGAAATTTGAAATTGGGGTCATGTATAGTACATGTTTTTTCTTTTTCTTTTCTTTCTTTCTTTCTTTTTTTTTCCCCCTGCATGCCAACTCTACAGTGTAGAATCAATTTCTCTTTAATGCTGAAATTCTAGCATAGGGGTGAAAACTAATTTTCCACATCAAATTGATTTAAGCCCTGTATAATTTTGCTATTTTTAAGAGACAGAAAATCAGTTTGAATAGACAGATTAACAGCTAATCACTAGGTAATTGCTACCTTGTTTTAAGACAGCATGCTAACTACATACTTGTGACTTCAAGTACAGTTGTATCTTACAAATGGGTTTGTATATCTTTGCACTAGTCATAGCAGGCGGTGGGATCTTTCAGCTGATGAACAGAGTTGCTGTTCCATTTTGCTAAGGCATAAAAAACAAGAATCCTTCATATGGCCCTACAATAATGTTTTTATTTTGAGCACAGAGAGTTATGTGTACTAATTATGTATTTTCTTTTCTAAAAAAAAATGTTTATTTATTTATTTTGAAACACACACACACACACACACAGAGAGAGAGAGAGAGAGAGAGAGAGAGAGAGAGAGAGCGAGCAGGGGAGGGGCAGAGAGAGAGGGAGAAAATCCCAAGCAGGCTCCGCACTTGCAGGCTTGATCCCATGAACCGCAAGATCGTGACCTGAGCCGAAATCAAGAGTCAGATGCTAAGCTTAACCAGCCGAGTCACCCAGGTACCCCTATGTATAATTCACAAAATATGCATAGGTAGCATTAAACAGGAAAACGAAACTTAACACAAAGCTCTCTCTTTCGCTTATGTTTTTCTCCTGAACTTTAGTTTCATACACCAAATGCCTTTGTGACAATATCAAATGTGCTCAGATATCTCAAACTCAGAACTGTTTTCTGCATCTTCTCTCCCAAGCCCTCTCTTCCTCCTGTGCTCTAACCGACGCTGTAGCACAGCAGGTACTCTTCCTAGAGACCTGAATTTCATCTTTCATTTCTCTTACTTCCTCGCCTCCTACACCCAGCCACGTTGCTGAGACCATCCTACATCTTAGATAGATTTTTGAATCCACCTACTTCCAGTTGCCATTTCCTGTGATGCCACACCCCTTCCCTGATTATTGCGTTTAGGTTGTCACAGGCCCTCCTGCCTTCAGTCTCACCTTCCTTCAGTCCATTCCCCAAACTGCATGTATAGCATTCAGAACACAATAACAAAGTTGCCTTGCCCTTAAGTTCAAACTCCTAGTTTATCTTATTATTTATCACCCCTCTCCCTCTAGTAATTACTCACTTCTACTCATCCCCAACTTTATACTCTAGCCATTCTGAAATGCTGGATACAACAAGGTTCTCCTTGCCCCCTGGGTCTTCCGACCTGTGGTTCCCAAGGCACACTTTTCCTTTCCTCATTGGCCAACTCTTACTTATCCTTTACACTTCAACTTGGACATCGCTTCTGGAAGTTTTCCACTGACATACTTTCCCCCATAGTACTCCTAGAGGAGCCAGAACTTCTCAGATCATAGTGGACATCCTGCTGTATTATAATTTCTCCACTTATTATCTCCCTCACCATCTTGGGAGTTGAGAGACCCTGACTATTCTTGTTAATTCTTTTTATGTGCGGTATTTTACAAGGGGATTGGGACATTATGAGTGTTCAGTAAATATCTCTAGAATTAATGAATTCCATAATGGGCACTGAGGAGAGTTCAGAAATTTTCCTACTACTGGGGGCTTCATAAACCTAAGATGGAAGAAAATAAATTTTTATTAATACCTAGGCTGTTTTGCTCTTGGTATGACCATAAATACACCTATTTTCTGAACTAAACTTTTTAAAGATACCATCTTCAAAGAATGCCAAATCACCTTTGAGAAAATATTTAAAGCAGGGGCACCTGGGACATTCAGTCAGTTAAGCATCTGACTTCAGCTCAGATCATGATCTCACGGTTTGTGTGTTCAAGCCCTGCATCAGGCTCCGTGCTGACAGCGGAGAGCCTAGGGCCTGCTTCAGATTCTGTCTCCCTCTCTGTCTGCGTCTCCCCCATTCAAACTCTGTCCCTGTCACTCAAATATAAATATTTTTAAAAAATTAAAAAAGAGGGGCGCCTGGGTGGCTCAGTGGTTAAGCGTCCAACTTTGGCTCAAGTCATGAACTCACAGTTTTGTGGGTTCGAGCCCCGTGTTGGGCTCTGTGCTGACAGCTCAGAGGCTGGAGCCTGCTTCGGAATCTGTGTCTCCCTCTCTCTCTGCCCCTCCCCCGCTCATGCTCTGTCTCTCTGTCTCAAAAATAAATAAAACATTAAATTTTTTTTAATTAAAAAAGAATATTTACAGCAGATGTGGGATTTGACACTACTACTAAAAGGCTGAAAATCCTGCAAATTTGCAAATCTGTCATCTTCCTTTCTTATTATTTGTGTACTGTGTTTCCATCTACAAGGAGCACAGTGTATCCAAGGCTTTATAAATTTATGGTGGAGAAAAGCAAAGTTTGTTGACCTTTCTAGGTTTAAAAATAACTGTGATTTTGTTTGTTTGTTTGTTTGTTTTGGTTTTTTTGGTTTGGTTGAAGTAGACCATACCGATTGTCTTAAGTAAATGAGTATTAGTAATTGAGGGCTGTGGTTGAAAAACAAGTGAATCAGTTTCTTTCTGAACTAGTTAGGATATATACAGAACACACTGGGGGATTCTGGACTGGGTCCCATGGACTCTTACCAAGTCAGACACAGCCCTATAAAGTCAACTTTTGTCAATACTCAGCACCCTGGAAATCCAGTTTGGCTAATTTTTAGGAGAACTGTATAGCTAACTCCCTCTCTTACTTTTCCTAAATGAACATTCCTACTTACTGCTGGTCTACTTATACATACACACACACACACACACACACACACACACACACACACACACACACTCTGTCCTCAGTAATTTGTAGAATCATCCTCGTTTTCTGCCATCTTAACTACTGAGGTATGGAAACAACAGATCTTTTGAAAGTATTTGGTAATTTTGGCTTAAAATATATGTGTGTGTTCATAGGTATCTACCTATCATTTGCAAGATTTGTAAGTATTATGTGCCCTAGGAATGAAACAAAACAGAAAAATTATTGTCTTCATGATGCACACATTCTAGCAGGAGAAGGCAATAAATAAATAAACAAGCAAACAAAACAATAATAATAATAACACTGTAAAATAAGAAAGCTAGGGGAAAAAACGTAGAAGTTATAAGGAACAAGCCTTTGGGGGAAGAGTAAAACAAAGGAATGCTTAAGAATGTTGGAGAGGAGTCAGGAAATCCCGGAGAAGGTAAGGTTTCAGTAAAGGTTAAAGGCAGTGAAGACACAAACCATGCAGGCATTTGGGGAGCAGAGGTAGGGATATCTAGAAAGAAAGGGCAAGTGTACAAGCTCTGAGGTAGGAGCCTTCCTGGAGTACTGGAGAAGGAAGCATCAAAGGGGTCAGTGTAGCTGAGGGGGGTGGGGGGCTGAAGGTGGAGAGGGTGTGAGCTGAGGTAAGAGGCTAGATTGAAGAGCCTTGTAGCTGAGGCTTGTTTTATCACTAAGCGTTGTATTTCCTGGGAGAGAAGAAATTTTATTTTTCCCAAGTATTATACCTTAAAAAAAAAAATGAATCGCTGACCCATATTCCCCAGCTGACAGTTACTACTTCTGCCCACCTTAATTTTGAACCTCTTCGGTTTCATTTGCGAGTCCAGTAAACATTTCACCCTATTGGCCCACCTCTGCCATCTAGTGGTGAACGCTTGCAATTACCAGAGTTTCTGACCACACAGAAGACCGTGGGGGAAGGGCTAAGGGAAGGAGGCTAATTTTTGGCAGAATAACAATAGAAAAGAAACAATAGAAAAGAAAAACTTTCTGAAACCACAACAGGGGGATGAAGAAGTCTAGGGTGCAGATTGCTTCTTCATTGGTTTGTGTCAAGATTAAATCAGAAAGAAAGCCTGAATGCTATCGCACCCCATTTTTTGAAATGTATTTCAAATTTCATCAATGGAACTAAAGAAAATTGGAGTTCAAAACATTGAAAAACAGAAAAAAAAGTACAAGTGAAGTGAAAATGAAAGGTTACAAATGAAGAGTTAATGAGGAAGATAATGAACAGAAGTTGGGTGTATAGATGGAACAAAAAATAGTAATTAAGTGTAATGGTATTGTTAGATTAATTACTGCTATATCTTTATTAAAAATAGACTAGTTGTTTTACACAAAATTCAGTTATGTAATAAACTATGCATGATGTAGTTTGTCAGTTTTAACATTTATTATGATTTTCCTCTTTTTCATATTTCTGTAGTAGTTTTGGTTGACATTTACAGAAACACAGGAGAATGTGACCTGGTGTAGAATATTTGGAAGATGACAGTTAATTCTGTGTGGCTGATGCATAGGAGAATAAATATGAACGATAACTGAAATGCTAACTTAGAGCTTGCTAGAAGGGTTTTTTTTTGTTTGTTTGTTTGTTTGTTTGTTTGTTTTTATCACAGAAACCATAGTTATCTTTATCCTGTCAGTACTGGAGAACCATGGAAAGGTTTTAAGCAGCAAGTTATGGGATTAAGCTTCATTTTGGAGATTACTTTGTTAATGTGGCATGAAAATTGGATTAAAGGTAGAAGATACTAGGGAATAAATAGTTCAATTTAATATCCAGTTCTTTAGTTCAGAAAGCAGGCATCATCCTTAACTCCTTAGTCCCTCATTCTCCCATCATTTTGTATACTACTTTCTAAATTTATCTTGTATCCACCTTTTCTTCATCTTTAGTCCAAACATCCTACCTAAAGCTACTGTCACTTCAGTGCTGAAGCACTGCATTAGCCTCTTCAGTTGTCTTGTCCCACCTACTGCTCTCCCATCTCTTTTACCCAGGGAAAGCAAACTGATCTTCTTAAAATTAAAAATTGAATCATGATCTTTTGTTAAACCCTTTTGTCGCTGCCTGTGAGACCCTGCAGACACCAATGTTAGCCTGTCCACCAGCCCGTCACTCCACGCTCCTGAAATTGTTCCCTCCAGCTCCACTGGAGGCAGGGGGGCTGAGGCTAGCCTGGCCCTTTCCTAGGATCCAAGAACAGGATTTGCCAGAGTCGGGCTTGGGAGTGGTGGTGATGAATACAGGTGGAGTCACCATAAATCAAAAACATAAAATAATAAATTTTTTTAAAAAAAGTCACAAAAACATGGTATAACTCAGGTGGAAATAGGGACAGCCCCCTACAAGGGCTCCCTCCTCCAATACTGCAAGAATAGAAGTAACAGAAAAATAAATTAAGGGAAGCAGCCATTACCACCAGCAAAGCACATGCAACCACCCACTTCCACACTGATCACGGAGGTTAGCAAGCTGGGAACCACTTTGTCCATTTTGTCCAATCCCCACCCCAGGAAGAGCAGACGTTTCTGGCCCTGCTACCCCAGATAAAGAAAGCATTGTTTCAAGATCAAAAAGTCTCAAATTGTATTCTTCCCCACTAATAATTATAATGTATCCTAATAAGCTCATAAATTCTGAAGTAGAATTGGGATCAGTAGATTATGATTAGCATGGATTAAATAGTATATTGTCTTCAAAGGAAGACATTTCTCCCAGGAAGTGGCACTCATGAATATATTAGGTACTTATTATTTTTGGTCCTTATTTATTAAAGGCATGTATATAATCATATATTGATTCATTTATTTATTCAATTTGGAGCGACTTCTGTGTGCCAAATTATTAGGTACAAGATACAGAGATGAGAAGACAACAAGATCCCAGGAAAACAGTGAACACAAATATGTGAAAATATAATATAAACGGCAGTGCTGTGTGAAAAGCACAATAGTAGGTGTGTCTAGAGAAAGGACTAGTATGTTCTTTTTAGGAGCACGGTGTGAGGTTTAATACAAAACACAGTACAGATAGACTTCACAAATCCTTTGGCTTTCTATTAAATTATTTCTGGTATACATCTGTTATTCTTGAAATACCTTTTGAGTTTCTCATCTCAGTGATTCAATTAAGTGTTTGAAAATTATAAGGCCAAAAGATCAAATCAGTTTATTTTTACATGATGTAGTATGATTGACATTATTGCCCTTGTATGAAGAATAAAAAGTTATATATTTTTGCCCTGTATGTTTATTTCCTCTTAACACTTAGAGTTAGTAATTCTAATATGGCTTTCAGTTGATTGGAAATCATTTTATTTCACAACATTTCAAAACATCATGAATATTGGAAAGATTTTTGATTTATGTGTTTGAATGTAATGTTCAATTTATAAGCAAATTCAAACGACTTTTTAAAAAGTCTGAACAGTAAGCACCTTCAAAAGAAAGCACATTTTTGTGAAGATTTTGTAGATAATGAAATGAAACCTGGTGGTTTTTTTCTTTATGAAGACACTGCAAACATTTCAGTAAATGATATACTTTAAGGAAAATGAAAGAACTCTGCAGATAGAGAGATGCATTTGAGGACTGTTTATCGCCAATATTTAGAAAAATAAACACTGCTGGCATTCAGTTCCGTCTGTTTTAAATTGCAGCACCTTATGAAATATGCCCAGAGGATTACCTGATGTCGATGGTGTGGAAAAGGACCCCGGCAGGCGACTTGGCATTCAATCAGTGCCCACTGAATGCCACAGGTAAAGTACGAATGACCCACCCAAATCCAAATGATGATTGCCCTCTAAGAACAGCATGCTATGTTTGCGTATGAAGTCATGCTTTTGTCCTATATCCATAAATAAATCTGTGCAATAAGCAATGAAACAATCTTAGTAAAGTGCTTCATAAATGGAGCCAGTGAACAGACCTAGAAATTATTGCTGGTGCAATGGTTTCTCAGTGGCATTAACATGCACTTTAAAGATAATCAGCGTAACATTTTCATATGCATGTTTTCTAAGCAAGAAAACGTACAAACCCAATTCTTCAGCCTGCCTCCCAATTATGTGATGCCTTCTAGCATCTCTGTTATAAAGCTTCTCTCTGTTCTTTGTGACGCACAGGCACCACTAGCAGACGCTGCTCTCTCAGTCTTCATGGAGTGGCCTTCTGGGAACAGCCAAGCTTTGCAAGATGCATATCCAATGAGTACAGACACTTGCAGCATTCAGTAGGTGCAAAGCCAGCTTTAGTACTTGCTCTGTTTATTTTTTCCTAATGATCACTGTGTGAGAATTTAACCTTCTGCTTTATAATCAAATCAGCCAAAATCTCTGAAAAAATGCCTGAAGGAAAAAGTGATGTGACAGAAAGCTCATTTTTATAAGTCACTGCTAAACTGTTTTGTTCCTAGGGTTTGGGTTTTTGGGGATCCTGCTATTTACATGAAGGAATTCCTTGTCTAATGGGGACAAGGCCTGAACAAAATTCGTTATTCAGTTTCACCTGGAAGAATTAAACTGTATGTTAAAATTAGCACAAGTCTGTGTTAAATCATATTTAAGACATTGCAAAATACTGTTTATTTCTAAATTATATTTCTTAGTAGTCGGGAAATGATAAGCTGTTCATTTAGGTATCAAATTTCTCACTGCATTTTGACAATACGACATTGAAAAAATGATAGTGTTACTGCACCAGAGAAAATTAATTACTTGCAAAAGATTAAGTGGACCAAATTTTTTAAAAATTGCCCCTCTGTTCCCACACATCACTGAATTTCTCACAAACTATGATGTATGAATATTTTGAGCACAGTTAAATTTTGCTTGGTGTTTTAGAAGTGCAAGTCATTGTCATTATTGGAGACTGTTGTCATTTCATCCTGACAATCAAGAGGAACTCTATCAATGAATAAACATTGTGGAGTTTAGAACAAATATGATCATGAGCCAGCTGGAAAGTTGGACATTGACAGGGATGATATTTAGTTAAGAACTTTCAAGTTTTGTTGTGCTTATGTTTTCTTTCATTTTTTTTACTGTCACTCAAAACTATGCATAATTCTTTTTAAAAAAATCTAAAGAAGACTCTTGCTTGTGGATGGAAATTCGGTTCATGCAATAATAACTCCTATTGATGAAGTAAATGTGTTTAGTTCTCAAAAAAACAAAAAAAATCACATTAAAAAAATCTGAAAACGAAATACTAATATGTTTACTTACCAAATCGGTAGTAGTAATTGAATTGATGATTATTTACCATTTAGAGCCTTATTCCTGTTATCTGTTTATCTATCTATCTATCTATCTATCTATCTATCTATTCCTGTCATATCTATAGATATAGATAGGGGAGTTACACACAAGTACTGACATACATGTCAATATATGCTGGTTACATACAAATACCTAGATTTAAAAATATATATTTCAGTTCAGCTCATGATCTCACAGTTTGTGGGACTGAACCCCGCATCCGACTCTGTGCTGACAGTGCAGACCCTATCTGGGATTCTCTCTTTCCCACTCTCTCTGCCCACTACCCCCTTCCCTGCTTACACTCTCTCTCTCTCTCTCTCAAAAATAAATAAGTAAACATTAAAAAAAAAGATTAACCAAAAATTTCCTTATGAATTTAATTTTAATGAATTTTATTTTTCCCTAATTTTAGACATTTGATTTTGTTTACTTAATCTTAATAATATCCACATTCAATTCTTGTTAATCCATAGTAATGAATGGGAGTAATTGCAGGGATTAAATAAATCATAAGTCAATCCTTATGAATTTGTTAATAAGTAATATCACTTTTTTGCAGAAAATTTTTACTTCCTAAATTCAGTGTTTTGTATACTAATATTTAATGAGTTTGCATTTCATCTGATAATGGAAACAGAAACACTGTGTGAAATACAAGAATTGATCTTGAACTGTGAATTCCATAGAAATCATTCAGTCAATAATTTCACAACCAGTTGTATATGCCTTGGTTGACTTGCATACATAAATCAGATGTGTGATATTATAGAATAAAAAGCAATCTCAGTGTACTCAGCTCCTACAAAGTACCAGACACTCAGCCTGGACACTTTGATAAACCAACCCCAGTGCTCACAAGAATCTGCAAGGTGAATATCCCTGCCTCGGTTTACATACAAAGTACTGAAAATCTACAAGGGAACAATCCAGTTTTACGAGGCAAAGAGTGAAAGTTGTGTCCAGCTACAGTTATTCCAAAGCTTAACCTCTTTTCTGGAGGCCATGCCACCTCCTGAGCTTTTGATTTGAAATCATCTGCCCTTAGATTCTGGTACTGAAGACATAATTTTTGGGTGGTGTGTTTTTGGAAAAGTCATGTAATCTCAAATCTTGGCTTTGCAAAAAGAAGTTGGTAGCATCATTTTAACATCTCTGGAAGTTTCAAGGGAGAGCAGAAGACATACTATACATATTAAATCTTATGAATTGTAAAAGAACTTTGTAACCATGAGGTATTAATATCTACATGTACAGAATATACATTGAGTTAAAATATTATCTCACTAAGAGTAAAATTTTAAGGGGCACCTGGGTTAAGTGTCTGAGTTAGGCTCAGGTCATGATCTCACAATCTGTGAGTTCAAGCCCGGCATCGGGCTCTGTGCTAACAGCTCAGAGCCTGGAGCCTGCTTCAGATTCTGTGTCTCCCTCTCTCTGTCCCTCTCCTGCTCACACTCTGTCTCTCAAACATAAAGGACATTAAAAAAAATTGTTTAAAAAAAAAAGTAAAATTTTAGAACTCAACCTATTATTCATGTGAACTACACATGTGGAAAAATAATACAGATGGAGGAATAGATAGGTAGATAGATTAATAGAGGGATGGGAGTATAAAATTGATGTCACATGGATTTTTGCACATGAATTATGTTTATATACCTATACAAAAATATACACACACTTACACATGCATATATATACACACATCTAGTATTTGCCTACAGATCATGATCTTTTCCTTTACATGTTTAGGGAAGTATAGGACCAATCTGTGCCTTAAATAATTCATCATGTGTACTCTAAATCATCATGTGTACACATCAAATTCATCATGTGTACTCTAAAAAGTCAATTGGAGGTGGAAATGAAACCAACTTCCCTTCATACTCTTATTCCTATTGCTTCCCGTGCTTTGTCTGAGTAGCAAAGCTAGATAGTGCTTGTGATATAGAACAGTTCTGATTCCCACAGATTCTAAAATCACTTTGAAGACTCTGCATCTTCTCCTTTAGTAGAATTTATTATTTCACAATGTAATTGTTCTATTGTCTTTGAAGGATTTCATTCTTTGCCCCCTCTATAATCGGAAAGCTCGTTAAAATGTTAATTGTTACCTACTATGGAGAATTATTTTAAATAGGTAGATCTCTGTTTTCCAACTCTTTTACATATGGATTACAATACATGTACATACCCACATAGATTACAATATTTTAAATACCCATTTTGCAAAATTACAGTGATAAACCAAGTTTGTAATGACTTTTTATCATTAATAAACATTAGATGAGTTTTTTCTATGAACTCTCATAATTATAAGCCAGTGGAGGTAGACAGAATGGGTTGGTTAAACAGTTTGATATATAAAATCACTAATCCATCACGTTGAACATTTAGTTTGAACTCTTTGAGGACAGAGGCCATGTGAGTTTTTTTTTTTATCTTTATTTCTCTAGTGACTAACACAGTACTAAGCATACACTAGCATATACTAAGCATATATTAGATATTCCATAGACACTTATAAAGAATGTCTCTGCCACTTTTCTAATCAGTGGGAGCATACTGGCAGCTGGAGGGTTCTCAGGTGATACACCAGGCTTAATGTTCATGAATTTTAACCACATGAAATTAATAAGTATTATCCCTCATGTGCAATTTTCCTAGCCCCAAAATATCTAGAAATGTGGAGTGATTGATGACATTATTTTATGAAATTATTTGGCCATTGCAGAATTTCAATAAGCTAATAGTCATGAATTTGTTTGAAACCTTATAAGCTCTAAAATTAAACATGATCCAACTGTTATTTATTAAAATACAAACCACAAACAAATGCACACAATTTTTAAAAATTGAGGAGAGAAGAACAAAGTGTAGTAGGATTCTTGAAATTTTGATATTTTCTCACTTGTTAATATTTCCATTCATATTCTGGGATATTTTCTGAATTTTGTGCCAAACAAAGTAGAAATAATTTTACAACCTGTTGAGAAATGGGCACAGGAGTCAGGCAAATTGAGAAAACATTTTCTTGTTACTCATAAAGCTCTTTCAAGAAGAAGGATGAATATTGTGGGCAAAGAGGGCCAGCCTCTCCCTGTGTGAAATAGATCACCCTGTATCTAGTACACCTGGGCAATCACAGACAACTTCTTCCTACCTCAGTCATCTCTCTCTTTTTAATTCTCTCCCTCCCTCTGTCTCTTTTACACACATACAAATACATGCTCACACAGGCACGCGCACACACACACACTCCTATGCTTGAAGTGACAGAACTAGTAGGATATATACTCTCCGCATGTAGAGAGTTGTAAAGCAAAAGTTGAACCACGCATACCAATGTCTTTTCTTAAATTCATCCAGTGTATGTCATTACTCTTTCCCTGGAGAGGAGTGAGTGATGGGATTGAAAAAGATCAAAGATAGATATTACTCTAATAGAAGTCCTTCCATATGGACATATGTAGAATTAGGTATAAATGTTACCTTTTAAGTCATTGTACCTTAACACCTCTATTTCTATTTTTCAAACCTTCATTTAACACACAAATAGGAGTACCTGGGTGGCTCAGCCTGTTAAGCATCTGACTTCAGCTCAAGTCATGATTTCACAGTTTGGGAGTTCAAGCCCCATGTCGGGCTCTGTGCTGACAGCTCAGAGCCTGGAGCCTGCTTTGGATTCTGTGTTTCCCTCTCTCTCTCTGCTCCTCTCCTGCTCTCTCTCTCTCTCTCTTTATCAAAAATTAATAAACATTAAAAAATTTGAAAAAAAAACAAATGTGGAAGTAAGATTAATAATCTAAGTCATTGAAAAGTTGACTGTGGAAAGGGCTGTCAGGGAGTTTGAATACTGATATTAAGACTTTGTTTCCCCTGTTTTTGTCTACTTTTATGGGTGGTGTATTAAGACAGAGAGATAAAAATAGACATATCTTTATTCAGGGGAAACTTGAGGGGAAAGGGTAGAGTCAGAGAGGGAAAGAGACCAAGAGGGACAAAGGCAGAGAGAACTCAGGATCTGAGTTCAACCTCGTAATTTTGCAGTATTTAACAGGTGGTCCTGAATAAAATTATGAGTTCACTGAGTGTTCAGCAAATGGTAATAATTCACATTTATTGAATGCTATCTACCCTAAAGGATCTGATGGGGGAAAAAATAGAAGTAATATGTTAACTAAATATTGATGTTCTAAGAAATTCATATCTCAAAGTTGACAGTATATTTCAAGGAGAAGATAATGGATATCTTAGACTTTACATCCCATATGGCATCTGTTCTAACTATTCAACTCTGATGATTAACACAAGAACAGTCATAGACAGTAAGTAAACATGACAATGTTCCAGTAAAACTTTATATGAAACTGGGACAGGTGAGAATTCACTAACTTCTGGATTAGAATATATATTTTTTAAATTGTCTTTGTTTGTTTCTTTGTTTTGTCTTGTTTTTTAATATTTCAAGTCTTTTAGAATTTTCCATCAAAGTCTATTTTGTCCTTTTTTTCTCCTCTGTTGTCTTAAACACTTTAACCACAGTCATTTTAAATTACTTACCAGTGAAATCTAATATTTGGAGAATCTGTGAATGGACTTATTTTATCAGTCACATCATCTGGCATATCTACTAATTTTTTGTTACATATCAGACATTGTGTAAAACACATATAGGGGCTTTAGACAATGTTGGTGTCCACCAAAAGGCATTCCCCCTTTTCTGTTAATTCAAATACAGTGAGGAGCTGATAATTCAGTGCAATCAAGATTTGAGCTGGGTTAAGGATGATTTGCTGTTTTAGTAAAACTATCTCTACTTAGTCCTCCTTCCTCCACTGTGTGTCTTAAAGGCTTTGGATAAAGATCCTATTTTGCCTATCCCATCAACCCTTAGAAATTGTAGAAGATTCAGTTCTTTCCTTCAAAGGTACCAGCTCAGTGTTCCAGATTTCTGTCCAAGCAACTTCAAATTTGTTTCTAAATACATACTTACAATGATGAAGAAAATTTCACTCTGCATTTTAGAAGTTTTCATCTTAATTTCTCAGCTGCCTACATATTTCAAAACTTCAGCCAATGTCTCATGAAGAAAAATTCTAGTAAGGTTTTTAGGGACCATCAGTTTTCCAGTACACTTCTCTAGCCCTGGGCAACTGAAAAACATTAGTTTCTCTTTCGTCACTAGAAGTCTTCTTCCAGGATTATACCTGCCCTTCAGTTCTTGCCTGCCCCCCTTCAAATGTCTAAAATTGTTGGGTACCATAGAAAGGATCTCCTTTTTCTGGAAATTTAGTTATTTTATCCGTAGCTCTCTGATGCTCTAAAGAGTATGATTTTTGCAATTTGTGTGGATTTTTCTAGTTTTAGTGGCAAAAGCATTAGCTTTAGAGGAATTACTATACTAAACAAATACATTTCAATTGTATTATAAAAAAGTCTTAAATACATATAACAGTGTTTCCTAGGGAAATTTAAGGGTGTCTGTTATACAGGTATATAATGAAATACTTCTCAAGTTACACTTTACTTCATTTTTTTAAAACTCACAATATATTACTGATTATAACTATAAAAGCCAAGGAGGCTTTTAAGATTCTCCCAGATTATGGATTTAGTGTGACTTGGAGAAGAAATGTTAGGGTCAGTTTTGGCCATGGAAATTCGCTGACTTGAAACTTCATCATAGGATGATTTAATAGAATGTACTTTATATAGAATTAGGCTACTGTCAAATGAAAAAATCTTATAAAGGAAAGTGTACTCTATTATTCAGTCATTCATCTATCAATTCAACTACCCATTAACTTACTCTACAAATATCTTCTGACCTTTAACTATATGCAACAGAGTGCAGGGACCTGAGGATACATCTTGAATGTGACATACACAAATACAAGTAAAGTAGACAGGAAAAGATATAAGATAATTACAAATTGTGATATGTTGAAGGAAATTAACAAAGTACCAACATAGGAAATAAAGTTTGGGGACTGCTTTAGATAAAAAAGTCAGAGAGGTCTCCATGAGGAAATGATTTTAATAGCTTTAAATAGCTGTGGCCTGAAAAATGAGATGAATCTAGGCATTAAAGACTTGAGAGAATGAGTATCCCAGAGAATAAGAGTACACTCCATTTGAGGGACTAGCATCTGGAAAGCTTTGAAGTCTTTAAGGAAGTGAAAGATGATCTAGTGGGCAGAGGTAGTGAGCAATAACAGAATGTCATGAGATAAAGTTGGAGAAGCCGATAGGGAAAAAATAATTCTGTGCTTTAAAGACCTTTGCTTGGAGTTTGGCTTTTATTCTAAATGCAATGGGAAGCCATTGACAGTAAGAAGTGATGTGATTCAATATAATTGAAGAGTGTTATATGGTGTTCTATGGAGAACAGACTATAGGGTAGCAAGATTGGAAGCTGTCAAGCCCGCTGTAGTAATCCAGATGAGAGATGATGTCATCCTGCATTAAGGCTGAATGAGCAGATTTGGGTGATGGTAAAGTCATTTTCTGAAATGAGGAAGGCAGGACAATAGAGAATAGTTTGAGGCAGGTGTGTTTAGGGGTTGCCAAAGGTTGTCTCGTACTAAGGTTTGAAATAAAGAACTTAGAGTACAGCTAGCTAGTCAGTTTAGTTGTGATGTTTCTTCAACACAGTTGAGCTACTTGGATGCAGGTGCAGAGAAGGCATTTGGTAGAGCCAAAATGTTTTCTGAAGACCAAAAGTATCAGCAGCACCTGGGCACTTGTTAGAAGTGTAGAATCTCAAACCCCATTCCAGACCAAGTTAATCAGAATCTGCATTTTGAAAAGTTCCCTCTGTGATTCATATGTGCATCAAAGTTTAAGGAGCACAGTGGCAGCAGAATGCAAAGAAGTAAAATGGAAAATGATGTAAAAAATGTAAAATGTAAAGAAAATAATGTTTTGGTGGGTGACTACAAAGAAATTAAATGATTGCTAGCCAGTTCCATAGCATTACAAGGCATAACCATATCAGATGATACCTAATTTTCCTTTCTGGGCACATGGGAGGATTGTGTTACTTCACCCCTTGAACTTAGGTGTGAACTGTGACTAGAATACATCAATTGGTTGTGTATGGAAGTGGTCTTTGTCATGTCAGGCCTGAGAATGTCATTGCCAATGCAAAATCTTTCAACCTGCACCACCCCAAGCCCCTCAATGACTATGATGAATACAGCCTTCCTGGTTCCTGTGTTGCATATGTGGTGTGAGTGAGAAATAATATTTTGCTGTTTTTAGGCACTAATATTTTAAAGTTGTTTGTTATCACAGCATAACATATCCCGTTCTGACTGATGCAATATTACAAGGATTAGGAGATTTAAGTGATGGAAATATAATTGAAAAAGCCATAGAGAAATATTAGGTTAGGTAATGCTCTGTCTCTCATTGAGGAGGTTCCTGAAAAAGTTTGGTCCCAGTCTGTTGATTATTATCTGCTTTGAATTCGTAGAACATGCTGTATCTAGTTCTGTCCCCTAGCTCAGAATATTAATAAGAATTTCTAGATTTGTTGTTAAGAAATCCAATCTACCCATGTCTCTTGCTCAGGAACTGTACTTTTGACTAAGTCTAGCCAAAAACTCTGCAATTAAAGCTAATTCTAGTTTTGTTTTGTTTTGTTTTGTTTTGTTTTTACTGTTAGGTAAATTTACTATGCTCTCATTCTTATTTTAGAAATTTACAAGTTAGCATAGTGTATACCTAACTCACTTTTCTTCATCAGTTTTCATGATTTAGTTTATTCTAATAACAGTAAATTGGAATCCTGAAATTCATGGCATCCTGTCTCTCATTTCAGGAATTCCTAAGGCAAGAAATTGGGATACCAAATACCCTTTGGCCAAAGTATTTTCATCCCAGCTTCTGTGCAACACACACACACACACACACACACACGTATTATGTAATTATATATTATATATTTAGTTACATATAATTATGTAATTATATATTATAATTTAGGCAGGAGGCTTCTTTTCAAATTTGAACTCCTAGCCATAGGACAACTCTGGCTTGTGTTTTTATATTAAGCTTTTTATATTAAGTCTAGGGAAAATTAAGAACCATTGGTATAGTAGAACAAAAGGTGTGCTTTCTTTTCCGTACAGGATTATCTCTTTTTCATGAGATAGATCTATAAATAATTTAATATCATCGTCTAATGAATGACTTTGGTCTTAGAAAATGATAGTTATGAACTGAAACAAAGACATATATTTAGATTATTGTTTTATGAAAAGAAGTTTCTCATATAATTATCTTTTAATTGAAGCCACTTAGAGCTGTGAGAACCTTTAATGTAACTTACAGATGGACTGTAGGAGTTGATGCTGAAAATAATATATAAATATATGATGTTTAAAGTGTGTCATTTGCAGAAAGTGACTACGATAAATCTTTTTTTAAGATTCACACAATAGAGACAACTGTGGCTGGCAGTAGGAGGCATAAAGTGAAAAGAATAAGGTTATTTCAGAAACACACCTACTCTTTAAAACATGACCCTCATGATATCTGTCTATATAAAGAACAAGAACTATAAAAAGCAATTATTTTTGGACTTCAGTGTTTTTTTTTTCCTTTCACTGTCGATCTTGTCAACAGTATTAAATGTGAATGACACAGAAACTTTTAAGACTTGCCCTTTGGAGCAAAGATCCTCATAAAGTGCTGCAGTGTGAGCAGAGTAAATTACTAATAATTATATTTTTTAAAGGAAATATTAAAATTATAAACCTTTCTGAACTACTTCAGTGACAAAATTAAGAGAATTAGAAAATATAGGCCAAGGGAAATAGAATCCTTGACTTATCCATGGTGGACTTTTTCCCTCCACTTGTATAGCACTACTTACAAAACCTTTTATAGATATTGGTAAATGACTTTAGGAACATTTACACATTACATCCCAAAATAATGACCACTACTCAAATAACTGGCAGTACCTCAACAGTCTGGCAAGTTGCTTCAAGTCTCTTCCTTCTCATATTCTTTTTCATGTGAAAAAGATTTAGTGTCTCCTTAAACATGGTTGAGAATGATTTTTAAATATTTAAGCATTTTGACAGTTTCTAACAAAAGCACATATAAAACCTGAGTTAAGCATGTAGTAGTTAAGAGTAGGAACTCTGAAATCTACTTCCTGAGCTTAAATCTCAGTACAATTCAAGAGCCAAACAATCCTGGGGATGCAGTTCACTACGCTAAGTCAATAGTCTTTTATCCGTAAAATTTGAATAATTATGGCTCTCCAACATTTTAAAACTCAAAGGAGGTAATTCATGCAAAAACACTTTGTCCCATGCTTGCCATATAATAGGCTTTCAGTAAATGCTTTATCACTGTTGCAATTGTTGTTATTCTGTTTTAAAAGGTAGTAGTTATATAACTATAACTATAGATATTTAAAACTTCTGAAATCTTTTGCCTATTTATATTAATTGGATATCTTTTAAAAGATAATTATGTCAGGAAATGTAGAAGTTCCCCATTATTACATATTCCATTGTATTGAATAATCAGAACTGCCATGTTTTACCTTGTCAACCAATGAAGTTGATAGTTAAAAAAGGGAAAATCCTCCTGTAATTTCAATTTAATTTAGCACGCCCTTTGAGAAGTTACCTTTGTGTGCCAGGCAATAAGCAAGAAATTACAGGGGGCACATAGATGAATAAGAAACTGCAAGCCCTTTAGGTGTTTATGGTCTGGTATAATAGATAAGAACACAAACACTAATATTATATGATAGAGCAAGATTACTTCTATGAGGCTTGAAAGCAGAGATCATATCATGATTGCAGTTATCTGAAAAGAATTCAGGAAGGAGAAAGGAAAAGTAACAATTTTACAAAAGGATTTGGGGAGAACATTTGAAGTTATAGAAGAGCCTGAGTCAAGGAGCAAAGGCAGGATCCATGGACTTTCTTTTAGAAATGGTGAGTAGTTCAGTCTCATTAGTGTTAGGAACCTGTAGCACTAGTGGAACAGTAGGAAGACCAAACTAACACTTCATAGATCGTACTGAGTTCTGTATAAACTATAAACAAGAATGTATTTGCAAATATTGCATTGTATCTGGGCTCAAAAGAAAGATGGGGAAATCCTTAGATACCAGAAGTTTAGAAAAGAAAAGTCAAACTATAGCTCTACAGGAGAGTTGATGATTCAGTGACCTATAAGTGTTTCAGATTATATGTGAGTCCCAGGTGCTGGAGGCTAAGATTCTAAAGCCCTCTTGGAGATACTGATACAACTCCCTGCACACAAGCAGTGATGCTATACCTATCCCCTTGCAGTGACCTGGCACTATTTTGACTGCTCTGGCCTCACAGACCAGAAAAACTGTAGGTCTAGGATGTGTCTAAGAAATATTTAGTTTATACAAGGTTTTAGAAGTAAGAGGAAACAAATCACTTTTCACAAACTGAAATTTCTAGTCTGAGCTATAAACAGAAGGAATTAATATGAAAATTAGCATAAAATGGTTCAGCATCATTGAATTGCCTCAGACCACCACCCTAAAAGAAACATACTCAAAACTAGTTTGTAACATCTCTTTCACAAACAAGCAACTTGGGCTCCCAAACAATAAATGCATCTCACTGAATATGAGTTGACAATAATGAGAAATATCACTGGGAGAATCAGCAAATCAGGACCATTAGCAATGAAAGTAAAGAAGTAAAAATAGTAGAAAATATAGAACAGATAACTTTGTTTAAACTAATTTAAGAGATTAAAAAAAGAACAGAAAACACAGTTAAGGAATGGAAGAAAATGAAAAAGGTTAAATAGAACTTCTATAAGTGGAAAATACTGTCATTAAAATTACAGAAGAGACTAGCCAACTAGACACAATTGAAGAAAGAATTAGTAATCTGGAATTTAGACCCAGAAAAAGGTCACTCAGAAGCCAAAACAGATAAATTAAAAATATAAAAGAGAACTTAGAAAAATAAATAATAGAATGAGAAAGTTTAGTGTGCACTTAATAGAAATGTATATAATGTAATAGAAATGAATTCCAGAATGAAAACACAAAAAGTTATGGGAGAGGCGGCATTCTATGGGTTAGCTTATAAAAATTTTTTAAAGTTGAAGGCTGATAAGATACTCAGATTGAAAAAAGTCATGAATAAATAAAAGCAAATCCAAATAAATATAATCTGCATTATACTAAGACAAAAAGAAAAAATTTAAAGCTACCACACACACAAAAATAGTGGTAATTTACAAAAGATCAGCACACAAAAATAGTGGTAATTTACAAAAGATCAGCTATTTAAATGACAAGAGACTTTGCACTTGCAACAAATAGGGCACTAAAATCATATTATGAAAATGCTATGGGGAAAATAAAAACATCCTTATCTAAAAGATCTATTGAAAGTGAATATAACTTTAAAAAAAGTAAGACTAAGATTGAGTTACCATTCACAGAACCCTACAAAAATACTCATGTAAAGATTAGAAAACAAGGAAAATACACTCTGAAGAGGCTAATTCAAGAAACAATGGTTAAGAAGCAATTGTGAATAAATAGACTGGTTAAAAAGTATTACTAGTTTAAAAAATCATTAATAATAATAATAATAATAATAATAATAATAATAAATAGTAATTTGAGGAATCCAAAAGCAAAGTGGATTAAATTACTAAGCACCAATAGAAATGAAATATTAAGACTGAAAAAATCACTAACAATAGAAATAATGGGAGAATAGTGTTGGGATGGATACAATAAGATAAAGAGATAAAATATTAGAATTATAGGTTAGGGTTTGGGTGGCCTTGCAAGTCGAACAATGTTGAATGTATTTGATTTTGTTTGTGTTTTGAGCAGAGAAGTGACATGTTCAAGATGAGAAAGTAGGATAGGTTAGCATGGGGAGACTGAGTGATATAAGTTGGGAGACTATTGTAAATGAGTGTGATGGGAAGTACTGAAGATCTGGACCAGCATGAATCTCTTGCCTATAGGTAAAAAGGATGGATATGAGGGACGCCTGGATGGCTCAATTGGTTAAGCTTCCAACTTTGTCTGGGGTCACGATCTCCTGGTTCATGAGTTGGAGCCCCATGTGGGGCTCTGTGCTGACAGTTCAGAGTCTGGAGCCTGCTTCGGGTTCTTTGTCTCCCTCTCTCTCTCTCTGCCCCTCCCCTGTTCATACTCTGTCTCTCTCTGTCTCAAAAATAAACACTAAAAATTTTTTTAAAAAAAGGATGGATATGAGAAACAATACATAGCTAGTATTTAGAGGACTTAGAAATTGAAGATGGGAAGATAAGAAGGGATAGCAGTCCCTGACTATCTACTTTTAAACTCTATCTTTGTATTAATCCATCATAACAACCATGTAATGACATTTGCTTCTTTTCACAGACAAATCCAATAATCCTCAGGAAGTGACAAATAATTTGTTCACTGGCCTATGTAGTAAATAGTAGAACCACAATTTAAATCCAGGTTTTATGACACCAGCTATTCTTTAAACTTAATATACTGGTAAGATTTCCAGAGCCAATGCTTAGTAGGTAATCATTGAGTTTAACGTGTAACTCAAAGAGTTGTGCGTTTCAAGTGAGATTTGATAGTTCTGATTTTGATTTTGAAGAGAAACACAAAGAAGACGTAATTGAAAGGAAAGTAGCAGTATTTAAATAAGGTATGCTATGTCAGGCTATATTTTTGAGAGAGGAAAAGATTGAGGAGGATTGGATGGAACCCAGAATCATAGAGATAACCATAGTGTTCAGTCATAAAATCATAGAGATAAAAACAAAAGAGGAGGTGGAGTGCAAATAAAGGACAATTTTAAATACAGAACAAGTAAGGTGAGCAAACCCAATCTGAACTCTACTGCTTCATGATCCAGGAAAGAGAAAAACAGTCCAGCAGATAAACATGGATTGGTTAATCTAGAAATAGATAGCAAAAGAGGCGGCAGAAGGTAAGGAGAGACACTTCCACAGTACACTTGTATTGTGAAAGGAAGATCAAGAACTTGGAATTGTTTTTCAACTAAATATGTTCTGAATGGAAATCTGCCTTATCTGAACATTCTTTATACCCTTTATAAATGCTACCAACAGTCTACACTCACGTATACAAATATTACAAGGTATTATGTGCTGGTTGCTTTTCACTGACAATGCCAGGAAGGATACTAATTAGTGCCAATTGTGAGAGCTGGTGGTATGATTTGGGCACCTGTCTGCAAAGAGCTGGACTGAGAACAATTCATTCTACATAAGCCTGCTAAGCAGCTGTCAGATGGCAATGACGTTAATTTACTACCGACTTTTGCTGCATTTGATGCTGACCCAGACATGAAAGACTGCCTTCCCTATCTCTGATTAGTTAAACCATCCATTACCTTCTTTACTATTTTTATTGCAAATAGAATACATGTCTAAATGTTGTATTCCTAAAATTTAAGTCAGTGTTGTGATTTTTTTGTTTGAATGAAAGGATATGTTAGATCTGTACCAGTAAAATCTCTCACAGACATAGGTCGGGGTTGCCAAAATAATAGACACAGAGCTGATCTGAAGTAGTTAGATGATGTTTACCTTGGCAACCGTTGCTACATTCTATTCCTAATGGAGAACATTCAAGTCCTCTGCAGCTTTGAGTATCACAGCTGTGATTTGCACTGCCAGCACAAAACTGAAGACTGAGTTTTATGACTCTTTTTTTTTTTAGGTAGACCCTATTAATTTCATTTCTCTTCACAATTTTCCTCACACTCTACCTATTTAACAGGACACGTTTCAGGCCAGAAACTGCACTGTTTCTTTAAGTCAAACAAATTGATTTATTTCATGCTATTTGATACCAATGTTTTCTATGTTTTCAGTGTTTTCCATGTTGATAAACAAACTAGGACAGCTTTCAAGTGTGCCTAACTTAATCCTCTGATCTAACAGAAACGTAAAAGGAAATTAACTTATTCATTCCTTTAATTCATTTGCTCAATATACTGAGTTAAGTCCTCTAGGCGCAGGAAATATAACACTAAAAAAATAGACAACGCCTCTTTCTTCATAAGGCTTATATTCTAATGGAAAAGGCAGGAAAACAAATCAGCCAAGAGATAGATGTACAATGGCTGGTAAGCTTGAGCACAGTGAAGAAGGGTAAGTTGGCTGAGAGGGAAACTATTTTACATGGAAAGTCAGGTAAAACTTCTCTGAGGAAATGACAACAAACAAACACCACGCGTGCACACACGCACGCACACACACACACACGCTCAAAACATATGTGGTTCTCTGTGGGGAGACTACTCCAGGCCAAAGGTAGAGCAAGTTCAAAGGCCCTGAGGCAGACATTTACTTAATATTGTTGAGGAAACTGAAAAATACCAGAGTGATTAGAGCACAGTGAAGAAGGGGAAAATGTTGAAAGCCTCCAGGGCTTTCACATAGGGCACACAGACTGATGAAACAAGCTTTCCTGTTTGAAGTAACTTGTGCTATCTTAGGCTTATGTGGGTTCATTTGAAGTTAGTAAATAAATAAATAAATAAAAAGAAATTTTAACTCTTAGATATATTTTTCAAATCTTAAAAGAGACATGGTAAACTGAGTCTTTATTGGGTTAAATTACATAAATAATAAGTTGAAATGTTTAAATAAAAATCTAGGCAGCTCTGGTTCCAAAGGCCCTTCCAGTATATTACAACCCGAAGGTACAGTTAGGACATCATAACTGAATGCACTCTTAACAAACTTTCACTGTAATATATTCTAAGACTGTAAATAAGGCAGGGAACCTACCCTCAAGGTCCAGAAAGACTAGTGAGGCAGAAAGACATATAGGCAACTTATTATAATTCAGTGTGATACGAGCGATATATGTGTAAGATAAGAGAGCACAGAGAATGCTGTGCCTCTGTTTAGAAATTTAGAAGAGCCAGGAATAAATCTTAGTGGTGTATAAACATAGATTAGTGTAAGGGAAGAGAGTGGAATATCTATTGCAAAAATAGGAAGTATGAAACACATGACCTGAACAGAAAATTGCAAGTAGTTATCAATGACAGGACTAGAGTTCAACCTGGTGGTACACATCTTCTTGACAAGCCAGCTGCCTTCTACTCTGAGGGTCAGTGGCCCATGCTGTGTCTGTACCATGGTTAAATATGTTAATGTCACTCCACAGCAAGGCACTTGGAGATTTAAGAGATATGCAAGGGCTAGATCATTGGTTGATGGCTGCCACTGAGGGAAGATGGGGAGAGTAATGAAAGATTAAAAGAGGAAGAAATAAAATGCCTAAATATGTTTTTTAGCATAACACAGCGTAAATAGAGTATGTCTCTGGAGATATTTATTTTATCAAAATACTTTTAGACAAAGTTTTAGAGCCTAAAGCAAAGGTTCTGAAGTGTCAAGATGATTTGTTACATACTTTTTTTTAGAAAATTCATAACTTTTGGATTAGTTCAGATTGATTGCATACTTTAAAACATTTGTTGGCATATATCTTAATGGGAAATTGATAATTATAGTTATTATGTATTAACCTTTCTATTTCAATACTTTCTGGTGTGTTCTTTATTATTTCATACCCTTTTGATAATTTAATTTTATCACAAATGTAGCAATAGGATGATAAAGATTGACCTTTTTATAAACAAGTAAAAGTATAATAGATCATTGCTATCTCTTTACCCTTTCTTACTTTGCCATTTTTCCACATTGTAAGATGCTATTCTTCCCTTGAACTGTGAGATAAACAAATATGAAAATTGGTGGCATATTTCTCTAGCCATCAATTTAAGCCTTGCCTCTTACTAGTTCATTCTGCTGCTGAAGATCCAGCTGAGAGATTTTTTTTTGGTTGTTTTATTATTATCTATCTATTTATTTAGATTTTTATTCTGAAGGGGAGAGTGCAAGCAGGGGAGGGGTTAGAGAGAGAGAGGGAAGGAAAAAGAATCCCAAGCAGGATCAGCACTGTCAGCACAGAGGCTGATGTGGGGCTCATTCCCACAAACTGTGACATCATGGCCTGAGCTGATATCAAGAGTTGGACCCTTAACTGACTGAGCCACCCAGATGGCCCTGTTTATTTATTTTAAAAATAAAGCTAAAGTAATCTAGCTTCTATCCATGTCACTGAACATCTCTAAAGTTTAGAGACAACTTCTTAAGCTAAAATGTCCTCATTGAAACTTTTTTTAGTTTCATTTAGCATTATTTCATTCAGCATTATACTCTCTTGATCCATCCAGGTTGTTGCTAATGGCAGGATTTCATTCTTCTTTATGACTGACTAATAGTCCATTGTATAAATACACCACATCCTCTTGATCTGTTCATCTATCAGTGGACGTGGGATGCTTCCATAATTTGGCTATTGAAAATAATGTTGCAATAAACATAGAGATGCATATATCTTTTTGAATAATAGTGTTTTCATATTCTTTGGGTAAATCCCCAGTAGTGGAATTACTGATCATAGGGTATTTCTATTTTAAATTTTTTTGAGCACACTCCACACTATTGTCCACAGGGGCTGCAGCAGTTTGCATTCCCACCAACAGTGCACCAGTGTTCTTCTTTCTCCACATCCTCACCAGTACTTGTTTCTTGTATTTTTGATTTTAGCCATTCTGACGGCGTGAGGTGATATCTCATTGTGGTTTTGATTTGCATTTCCCTGATGATTAGTGTTGTTGGTATCTTTTCATGGTATGTTGGCCATATATATGTAAGTCTTGAATGTCTGCTCATGCCTTCAGCCCATTTTTAATTGGGTTGTTAGTGGTTTTTTTGTTGTTTAGTTGCTTAAATTCTTTCAGATATGTCATTTGCAAATATCTTCTCCCATTCACTAGATTGTATATTAATTAGTATTAATTAGTACATTATTAGTTTGTTTCCTTTGCTGTGCAGAAGTTGTTGGGGGTTGTTTGTTTGTTTGTTTGTTTTTTGGTATAGTCCCAATAGTTTATTTTTGCTTTTGTTTCCCTTGCTTCAAGAAACATATGTAGAAAAAAGTTGCTACATCTGATGTCAGAGAAATTCCTGCCTTTGGTCTCTTCTATGATCTTTATGGTTTCAGGTATCACATTTAGGTCTTTAATGCATTTTGAGTTTATTTTTGCGAATGGTATAAGAAAGTATCCCCATTTCATTCTTTTGCCTGTAGCTGTCCAGTTTTCCCAGCACCATTTTTGAAGAGGCTGTCTTTTCCTCATTGCATATTCTTGCCTCTTTTGTCAAAGAGTAATCATGGGTTTATTCTGGGCTCTCTATTCTGTTCCATTGATCTATGTGTCTGTTTTTGTTCCAGTACCATACTGTTTTGATTACTAAAGCTTTGTACTGTATCTTGAAATCTGGGAACGTGATACCTCCGATTTTGTTCTTCTGTTTCAACATTGCGTTGGCTATTTGTGGTTACATAAAAAGTTTAGGATTATTTGTTCTAGTCTCTGAAAAAAATCATGTTGGTATGTTGATATGGATTGCATTAAATGTGTAGATTGCTTGGGTAATATAGACATTTTAACAATATTGGTTCTTCCAGTCCGTGAGTATGGAATATCTTTCCATTTGTTTTATAGTTTTCAGAGGATAGGTTTTTTACATCCTTGGTGAAGTTTATTCCTAGGTATTTTATTATTTTTGGTGCAATTGTAAATGGGATTGTTTCTTAGGTTCTCTTTCTGCCCCTTCATTATTAGTGTATAGAAATGTAGTGCCTTTCTGTATATTGATTATGTATCCTGTGACCTCACTGAATTCAGTTCTAGTAGTTTTTGTTGGAGTCTTTAGGGTTTTCTATATGTAGTATCATGTCATCTGCAAACAGTGAAAGTTTTACCTCTTTCTTACCAATTTTTATGCCTTTAATTTCTTTTTCTTGTCTGATTGCTATGATTAGGACTTCCAGTATTATGTTGAATAAAAGTGGTGAGAGTGAATATCCTTGTCTTGTTCCTAACCTTAAAGGAAAAGCTCTAAATTATTTACCATTAAGTATGATGTTAGCTGTGGGTTTCTCGTATATAGCCTTTATTATTTTGAGGTATGTCCCCTTAAACATACGTAGTTGTGGGTTTTTATCATGAATGAATGTTGTACTTTGTTAAAAGCTATTTCTGCATCCATTGAGATGATCATATGTTTTTTTCCTTTATTTTATTGATGTGATTTATCAATATCAATCAATGTGATGTTTATTGATTTGTGAATACTGAGCCACGTGTGCATCCCTGGACTAAATCCCACTTGATCCCACTTGAACCACTTGAATTATTCTTTTTAATGTATTGTTGTATTTGGCCAGTTAATGTTTTGTTGAGAATGTTTGCATCTATGTCCATCAGAGATAATGACCCATAGTTCTCTTTTTTTGCGGTGTCTTTATTTGGTTTCAGTATTAGACTAATTCCAGCCTCATAGAATGAATTTGGAAGCTTTTCTACCTCTTCCATTGTTTTGGAATAGTTTGAAAACAATAGGTATTAACTCTTCTTTAAATATTTGATAGCATTCACCTGTAAAGTCATCTGGTTCAGGACTTGTGTTTGTTTGAGTTTCATTGCTGGTAATTGCTCTGTTCAAATTTTCTATTTCTTCTTGATTCAGTTTTAGGAGTTTATATGTTTCTATGAATTTATCTATTTCTTCTAGGTTGTCCAATTTGTTGACATATAATTTCTGTAATATTCTCTTATAATCCTTTGTGTTTCTATGATGTCAGTTTTTACTTCTCCTCTTTCATTTCTGATTTTATTAAGTTCTCTCTTTTTTTTTAATGAGTATGCTGAAAAGTTTATCAATTTTGTTGATCTTTCCAAGAACAAGCTCCTAGTTTCATTGATTTGTTCTATTTTTTTTCCTTTTTTAAGTTTCTAGTTTGTTTATTTCCACTCTAATCTTTATTATTTCCTTCTTTCTTCTGGTTTGGGGTTTTGTTTGTTCTTTTTTTTTTTTTTCAAGATTCATTAGGTGTAACGTTAGATTGTTTAATTGAGCTTTTTCTTGCTTCTTGAGGCCTGTATTGCTTTAAACTTTCCTCCTAGAACTGATTTTGGACCATTTTGTTTTCATTTTCATTTGTCTCCATCTTTTTTTTTCCTCTTCTTTGGTTTCTTGGTTGGCCCATTCATTGTTTAGTAGCATGTTATTTAACCTGTATTTGTGTTTCTCCAGATTTTTCTTGTGGTTGATTCCTATTTCTATAGCATTGTGATCAGAAAAGATGCATGGTATGACTTTGATCTTTTTTAATTTGTTGAGACTTGTTTTGTGACCTAATAGGTAATCTCTTTTGGAATGTTCCATGTGCATGTGAAAGACTGTATATTCTGCTGTTTTAGGATGGAATCTTCTGAATATATCTGTTAGGTCAATCAGGTCCAATGTATCATTACAAGCCACTGTTTCCTTGTTGATCTTCTGCTTGGATAATCTGCCCATTGATGCAAGAGGATATTAAAGTCCCCTACTTTTATTGTATTATTATCAATTATTTCCTTTATATGTTTTTAGCTGCTTTGTGTATTTTGGTGCTTCTATGTGGAGTACAATATTTACAATTATTGTATATATATTCTTGTTGAACTATTCCCTTTATCATTATATAGTGTTCTTCTTTGTCTCTTGTTACAGTCTTTGTTTAAAGTCTATTTTCTCTGACATAAATATTGCTACCCTGGCTTTCTTTTCAATGCCGTTTGCATAAAAAATGTTTTTCCATTCTTTCACATTCAATCTGCATGTGTCTTTATGTCTGAAAATAACCTCTATTGGAAGCATATATATGGACCTTGCTTTTTTTATCCATTCCATCACCCTATGTCTTTTGATTGGAGCATTTAGTTCATTTTCATTCAAAGTGATTATTGACAAGTGTGTACTTATTGCCATTTTGTTACTTGTTTTATAGTCACTTATGTAGTTCTTTTCTGTTCTCTCTAGCTCCTTTCTCTTAGAGTTAGATAGCTTTCTCTAGCGATATACTTGGATTCCTTTCTTTTTTACATATTTATTACTGGTTTTTGATTTGTGGTTACCATTAGGTTTGTATATGGCATCTTCTACATATAGCAGTTTCTGTTAAGTGAACTTAAGTTAACTTAAATTTGAACTAATTCTTTACTCCTCTTCCTCTGTTTTATGTGCATGATGTCATACTTTACATCCTTTTATTTTGTGAATCCCTTGAGTTATTTTTATAGATATATTTATTTTGGCTGCTTTTATATTTCCTACTTTTCTTACTGCTCCTTATGGTCTTTTATTTCCACTCAAAGTCCCCTTTAACATTTCATGTTGTTTTGGTTGCATGGTCATGAATACCTTTAACTTCTGTTTGTCTGGAAAACTTTTTATCTCTCCTTCTATTCTGATTGACAGGTTTGATGGATGGCATATTCTTGGCTGCTGGTTTGTTTTGCTTTGTTTTGTTTTGTTTTGTTTGTTTTTTGGGTTTTTTTTCTTCAGCACCTTGGTATATCATGCATTCCCTTCTGGCCTACAAACTTTCTGCTGAAAAGTCAGCGTATAACCTTATGATGTTTCCCTTGTATGTAACTTTTCGTTTCTCTTGCTGCTTTTAAAATTCTCTCCTTATCACTACTTTTTGCCATTTTAATTACTATGTGTCTTGGTGTGGACCTCCATGGGTTGATTTTGTTGGGGAGTCTCTGTACCCCATGGATCTAGATTTGGTTACCTTCCCCAGATTTGGGAAGTTTTCAGCTATTATTTTTTCAAATAAATATTCTGCCTCCATTTTCTCTCTCTTTTCCTTCTGGGATCCCTATAATGTGAATGTTATTATGCTTGGTGATGTGACTGAGTTCCCTAAGTTTATTTTCATTTTTTTTCTCTTTCCTATTCAGTCTTTCTTCTCCAGGTCACTAATCCATTCTTCTGCTTCCTCTAGTCTACTATTTATTCCATCTTTTGTAATTTTTATTTCATTACTGAGTTCTTCATCTCTGATTGGTTCTTTTTTATGTTTTCTGTTTCTTTGTTAAGGATCTCAATGAGATTCTCCACTCTTTTCTCAAGTCCCATGAGTAACTTTATGACCATTACTTTAAATTGTCTATCAGCATATTCCTTATCTCCATTTCATTTAGGTCTCTTGCTATGATTCTGTCCTGTTATTTCTTTTGAGACATATTTCTCTATCTCTTCATTTTCTCTAACTCTCTGTGTCTGTTTCTATGTACTGGGAAAGTTAACTACTTCTGTTCTTTGAAAGTAGTGGCCTATGTAGAAGAGGTCATATTACAAGGTCCCCTGTTCACCAGAACTTGGTGCTTCAGGTGTATCTCCTATGTGTGTTGTGTGCATCCTACTGTTGTAGTTGAGCCACTTTTGCCTCAGTCCCATAGTCTGCAATGGCTCTCTTGCCTGTTGTGGGCAGGGTTTGATCCCTGTGTTGTTAGTTGACCACTCTGGGACTGCCTTGGGCTTAAGTTGATTCAGGCCAGGCATTTGCCAGAGATGCAGTAGTACCAAAATAAAGGAGAATGTGGGAGGAGGCATGTGGTGCCAGCAAGTTTCAAATGGGAGGGAACCTACAGCTGCTGGGGACCAAGGCAGGCTGGGTTGGAGGGGGTACATCTGCAGAAGTGCACAGGTGGAATGCCTGGTCTCAGGAAGGTTTGTGTGGTTCTGCTATGGAAGGAGAGCTGGACTGGAGTCCTGGCTAGAGGTAGAGTGTCTGCAAGAGAATGCATTGGCATGGTGCACTGTTAGCAAGTTGGGCAGTGAGTGTTGTTGGCCTGGAGCTGTTTCCTAAAGGTGGCTGTATACTTATGCTGGAAGGAATGGGAGGGAAATGGAGCATTCCAGCTCCTTTGTTCCTGGAGAAGTCTACCAATTATCTCTACCCCTCCAGCACAAGCTCTGAGATTAGTATACAAATTTTCCTCCCGTAAACCCCAGGTGTTTTTCAGACTGCTGCTTCTCTGCTGTATCTCTGTGGGGCTGTTTGTTGTATTGTCTCTTTAAGGGAAGGAATTCCGTTTCCTCTCACCCTCCTGGCTCTCCTACTTATTTACAGTTCCAAGTTTTAAGCACTGCTGATTGTAAAAACTCACGAAATTCAATATTTGGCCTTCTGGTTTTCAAAGCCAAATGTTATGGGGATTTATCTTCCCTGTGCATGCTCCCTGGTATGACAGTCTCTTCTCCCTCTTATTCAACTCCTCCCATGTACAGTCCTGTGTCTCGATCTTTCCCATCCTCTTTGATGTAGCCTCTTCTCTACATTTAGCTGTGGAAAGTTTGTTCTGCCAGTGTTTGGGTCATTTTCTGGGTTATTTACACTTGTGTGGGTGTTAGCTAGTTGTATCCAAATGACGAGGTGAACTTAGGGCCTTCCTACTCCACCATCTTACCTGGAAGTTTGAAAAATGGATGTTTTGAAATGTTTATGATCTCCTGTCTTTGATCACACCTTGCTGAACTATCTCACTTGTTTATCACATGCAAAAGTATCTTTTTTACTTCTGTTAAAAACTCAAATTAATACAGACTTTCCCCAATGCATTCTAATGTGTGTTCTGAGTACTAGAAAAGGCAAGTCTGTCATGCCTGCCAAAGTGTATACACTTGTTAGGTTTTTTCATGCCAGATACTTATCCATCTGAGTGTGAGATACACAAAATTTACAGTGTTGAAATCCTCCCAACTATTGCAATGCTATTTTAAAGTTGACTCTGCAATTTTAAATAAGTTTGTTTGGTGAAAATACGTAAATTAATAGTAATGAAGATTCTGATGTTCATTCTGTTCTTTTGACCATCACAGATCAAAGAACACCTTGCTAAGGGGCAAAGAATGCTGGCAGGTGATGGAATGTCCCAGGTGACCAAGACACTGTTGGATTTAACTCAGAGGAAAAATTTCTATGCAGGCGATCTTCTGATGTCTGTGGAAATTCTCAGAAATGTGACAGACACATTTAAAAGGGCAAGTTACATCCCTGCATCTGATGGAGTCCAGGTAAGAGAGACAATCCCCTGAAGGAAAAGACTAGTGAAGATGGTCTC
The DNA here is from genome assembly GCF_027475565.1 of Acinonyx jubatus. NCBI lineage: Eukaryota > Metazoa > Chordata > Mammalia > Carnivora > Felidae > Acinonyx > Acinonyx jubatus. The sequence continues at coordinate 88,415,880 of NC_069385.1, read as the reverse complement.
AGGTTTTGGCCCTGAGAAGCCAGTGCTGCAGCTACTTTGGAGACATTCTGGCCTGCAGGGAGAGAGTGCTCACTGCTGCAGGAGACATATTCAGGTTGTGCTTAGTGTGAGCTCTGGAAATGACCTCAATTCCCTTAGTCATTGTATACCTCAGTGTCCTCAACCATAAAATGCACATAATACACCTCAAGGAGATACTGAATGAGAATGTGTGTAAAGTGGTTTGAGCCCTAAGATAAAAGGCACTATAGCAAATCCAAGGTTGTATCATGGATATTTTATTCCCACATTTAATATCACCATCTTGCCATAGGAGACTATTAAAAGTACATTAAGCGTAATGAAAGCACATTAACTATAACATGCAAAGAAGACACAGTTTAAGTTTTGTTTGGGGTTTTGCTATTAGAAGGAGGAAGGCCATATTTAATTTTGTGGAACCATGGCCTGAAAATCTCAAGCAAACAGAGAATTGTTCTGGATAGGAAAATAAAAATTCAATAACTCCTCACAGCATGTTTTTCTTGTCATGGAAGACTTCTAGAGCAACATCGTTTATTTCCATAATAAAGTTTAAGTACTCACCCAATTTCAGTATTGCCTTTGCCATTAAAACAAAGCTCGTTGAATGGCAAACAAAGCACATTTAATGCAGCTCCTGTTTGCATTTCAGATTAACTCTTTTTGTGCTATAGGCTAAAATATACTCCTGCCAAGAATGCTGAGTTGATTTCTGCATTTCCAGCATAATGTTCTTCCTGTGTCTCCGCATAAAGTTCATTAAAATAAAAGTTTGGCAAAACTCCCGGATTAGGTAGTTTTCTTTCAGCCTACTCTTCATTTGGGAATTTTATTTGCATTTCACTTGGGGAATGCAGAGTGTGTTTTTTGTTTTGTTTTGTTGGTTGGTTTTGTTTTGCTTTGTTTTGTTTTAATCAGCTATTTAGGGAAAGAGGAAAAGAAGAGTTTTTGAAATCATGGAATCGTTATAAATGATATTGATGCCCTGATTTGTATAGAGGTACATGTTTTACTTAAATTGTGTGCATATATTGCTGAAAGTAACTGCCATGAGAATTACTGGTGCTTCGTTTTATATTATATCACCAGCGTCCAGGAATACAGTTTTAATTGTAAAAATATGTGGGATGGAAGATTACCGTCCATCATTTGAGCATTTCAAGCACTTCTTTTTTAATAAAGAATGAAACAGTTTTCCAATTTTACAAAATTAATAAAGTAAGCCAAGTAGATCTTTTCCCTGTAGTTCTGAAATAATTCTATCCATTAGAGTTTACATTAAAAAATGTCTGAAGACCTTGACGCAAAATAGAAGTTGTAATTTCAAAAAACTTCAGACACTTATGTTCATAATTGAAACATCAGGCAAATGCTGACCCAAATAATCTCTAGGGCCTCCTTTAACCTTCAAAGAGTGTAGGGCTTTAAGATTTTTTTAGATGCTGAAACTGAAGGAATTAAGATTACCAGGTTATATTGGGAACATATTTCGATTGAGCTACTCATTAGAATGCATTGACTCAATGAACAATGAGTTTAACCAGAAGCTTAGTCATGGACATTAGCTGGCTTGACTTAAATAGAGCAGTTTGGCTGATTATTTTGTTGTCATTTTGGCATAGCCAGAAATAAGTCCCTCCATTTCCATCCCACGCTCTCATTAATCCTCGACATTACACAAAATTCTCAGCACATTGGTGTCCTAGTCATCCCTTCACAAACAGGAACTGCATTTTTCTATTTCATTGTCTTTACTTGTGTCTCTTCAGACCCCTGGAATGCCCTCCTCTTCTGGAATTCCTTCTTCTTCCATCTCTGTCTGCCAAAATCCTAGCCCACCCAGATCTAGCAAGTCTTTCTGCATGCCACACCAGCAAGCCACAAACTCCATCTGAAGATGATCTTTCTCTTTTCTGATATCTCAGACAGTTTTGCACCTCTTTTATTCTACTTTTCACCATTTTGTAGAAATCCTTTATACATACTTATTGTCTTTGCTTGATTATAATCTCTGGTTTATAGCCTTACTCAACATCACCTGTACCTTACTTTAAACTTCAGTCTCTGAAACAGCCCTTCTGTTTCCAAGGGCTCTGGGCATTTCTGATCGGGTAGCACCTCAGATTAATATGGCAAAACCAAACTTATCTTGAATTGCAAGTGTTCTTGCATATTCTACTTTTCTTTGTAGACTTAGCAGTCTTTACACTGGAATTGAAATGTTATCTTGACTTTTCCTTATTTTCCTTTTTTATAGGTGTGCCTACACAGTGTCTCTTCTAACCATTCCTTCCTCTCTTTTCCCACTTCTATTATCCTAATTTAGCCATTAATTATCTCAGCCTGTGTTGTTTCCATGGTGTTTTTCCTTTCATTCTCCCTCAGATCTTTAACTACATCTCTGTTCATCTTGTATGTAACAGTCCTATTGGTTAGCCTAAGACAGCTCTGATTATGTCACTCCTTAGATCAGAAACTTTCATTGGAGCTCAAAGGCATCCTGAATGACAACCCAAAGTCTTTATGTTGTCTTCCTGTACAATCCACAGTATGTTAGTTACCTACGTTTATAGCCAAATGCATGGTTTACTCTTCCTCTTCACAGACTTGTGCCAAATGAACCACTTCCCGCTTCTTTAATGCACTGTATGTTCTTAGCCCTTGATCTTTGCCTCTTCTGGGCTTTCAGACTGGATTGGTCTGTCCCAGTTGTCTAAAGTAATTTTTTGGTAGTCTGGGCCTCTGAATTCTCATAGCACTTTCTTTCCTGCATCTCTTTATATCTAATATTATTAGAACTCACTACTCACTACTAAACCTTGAAAAAGACATTTTCCTGATCCATCTTTGGATCTCAGCTGAGCTCCAGAACACCCCCCTCCTCAAACAAGATTTCACATAGAATCTTAACAATGAAATTAGTGCTTACATAGGTAATACATGTTTTTTTCTCATCTTTTTTTAAACTGGGAAGTGAGCAAAGACCAAAGAAAGATTAACCAAAACTATTTAAAGAAAATACATTCTTTTCAATGTAGTTATGAGCAAGACATTTTAGTTAAAATGCCTAGTAATGCTGGATTCACCACAAGATTGATTTGATGCATTGATGAGCATGAGATAGAGTAGCTACAACCTGTTAGAGTTGGGGAAACAGCAAAGTGTGTTTGTATGTTTTGGAATTATAAAGCATGGTAGTAGTTTTATTTTTGGACACTGGTAGAAAAAGATATTCCAAAAGTCTTTTCCCTCCAGACGTTCTTTTCCGAACCCTGGTGCTTTGCCATATCTCTGTCTCACTATGTTCATTCTCTATGTAGTTTATCCTTCCTGCTTCCAATTCTGATGCAAGTTTCTTCCAGATCCAGCTCAAAACTCCCTTCTACTCAAAAGTCTTCTCAACAAATCCCAAGCATAATTCAAATTTTTCCTAATTGTTTGGCCTCTTGAAACCTTGTAAATATCTCTGCTTATAGTACATCTCTCACATAACATTGTAACAGCTCTCATAATATTCTGTTTATTTGTTTCCAGTGCTTTTTTTCAGCAGTAGAGTTTAAGCTTGTTGAAAGACTATTATGTCTTGAAGCATAGTAGAGTTTCCAATATTTGTTGAAGGAATTAATAAGGGAATAACATAATAATATTAGGGAAATTTACATTGTTCACACACACAGACACACACACACACACAGACACACACACACGCATACAACTCAGAACATCCAATTTAGAGAGAGAAAGAAAAAGAGTGGAAAGCATGTCCATTAACTTATTTTTTAGCCCCTGGGAAAATGTGTAGTGAGTCTCATTCTATCAGTAGAGGATTGAGTTTGCAATGCACACACTGGAACTTTAAGGCTTGGCAGAATTAAATCAGTCATATACAAGTTAAAATTCCAGCTTGTCTAATAACTATCTTGGTGTCTTCAAACACATAACTTAATATTTCTCTACCTCATTTATTCATATCAAAATAAGAAATAAAGAAGAAATAGTAGTATGGTCTAATCTCATTATTCATGGCAGTTATATAAAGTTGCATAAAACACTGAATTAATGAATAATGAACGATTTACTCCTATGGAAAATACAGGATGAAATTCCTTTGAGAATCTGTTTATACCATTTTCACCAACCAGTTAATGCATGACCTTGTTTTATGTGTGTTACTGTTAAAAGACATAATTTTTTAAATGCTTGTTTATTTTTGGGAGAGAGGGAGATAGAAACAGAGAGAGAGGGGGAGAGGTAGAGGTGGGGGGGACAGAAGAGGATCTGAAGCGAGCTCTGAGCTGACAGCAGAGAGCCCAATATGGGGCTCAAACTCCTGAACTGCCAAGCTCATGATGACCTGAGCCAAAGTCGAATGCTTAACTGAACCGCCCAGACACACTAAAAGACATAATTTTTAATTATTAACCATTAACATTGAACTCACAGCTAAGAAACTATAACTCATGTAGAAAAAGTTTTCCTAATACATACATTTTCTCTCTAAGGCACATGATGGTCTTCTTGAGTTTAGGAATACTAAATAGTCCTTCAGCACTGTGCTGGGGAACATTTCGAACCATGAAATCACCAACAAAAAGCATTAAAAACAATGAAACAAACAAACAAAACCAACCTGGGGATTAAATTGGCTATAAAAAGGAACTTGTTTGTAGTATGTGGACTGAAACAAAAAGTCAGAGCATTGCTATGTTTGACCTCAGCTGGTTACATGTGCATTGGGTGACCCAAATTTTTCCTACTCTCTACATGTCTGTGAATGACCATAAAAGAACTATGAGTTTTGATTTTGGGGTTACGAATAAATTTTAGCAAGTAGTTGATTTGCAAATATGGAATCCATGAAAAAAGAAGATTGACAGTAACTGTTTTCCAGGGTTGTTGTGAAGCTTATCAATAATACAGGTTAAATACATAATAATCCGTGCAAAAAAAATTGTAAATTTTCTGGCAGATTACACAGGTACTCCATAATTCCATTATTTCTAGTATTATAACTCTTAACATAAAAGTAAAATATGGGCCTTGTTCTCAAGCCACTTACAATATCATGGAATGGGGAAGAAAAAAAAAACCTTATGAGTGAGAGTAGCCTATAGTGATGAAGAAGAGAGATATAAGTATAGTATGTTTAATTTCTAGAAGTTCTAGAAACATAGAGATCTGGAGTGCAGCAGTAAGAAGATAATTTGTGGGAGATTTAGGACTTCAAATAGAATTGGAGAAATAAGCTTAGCACAGAGACAGTCATCAAACTGTGTAAACAAAGGCATAGAAACGGCATGAGTGTGGCACGTTCAAAAGATCAAGGTTTCTAGAAAACAGGTTGTATGTTGGAAAATGCAGATCATAAGGACAGAAGAGTCAAGGCCAGAGAAGGGTTTGGACTTGATTCTTTATAAGTGATATTTTTGGAAAGATGATCTGGCAGAGGTAGATAAGGTGAATTAGTGAACAGAGGAAGATTGGGGGAAAGAACACCATGGAGAGGCTACAGCAGTGATCTAGAGGTGAGGAAAGAAGAAAACGTGCTTTAATGACAGTGGGTCAGAAAAGGATGAGTAATCTTTTAATGGAAAGAAAGGGAGGCCCTTGAGATAATTTATATTTGGGGAATAAAGAAGGAAAATGTTGGAAAGAATGGAGGCATCCACAAAAACTCATCATGTGTTGTGACCCTCAAACTCACTGAAAGCATGTACTGATCTCTATCCAGGCATCTGTTTCCTAACAAAACTTCTGTTGATCTAAATCAGTGTTTTGCAAATTATTTTGACTGTGACCCACCGTGGGATACACAGTTCACTTCCATATATAATTGAAAACCGGAGTTTAACAAAATAATATTTACCTTTAGTGTGTGTGGTGCACTCAGGAATTTTCTGTTCTTTTTTCTTTTTTGTTATGAAAAGTTGGTCACAACCCTCTATCAGGTCACCACTTAATGTCTGAAAGTCACTTGTTTATCTAACACATCCCCTAGGCTTCAGAAGTGTATTTCCCAATCATTGAGATGAAACAGAGAGCTCAAACCTCAGCTTCCAGTCTCTTTCTTAAATGCAAACCATATTCTAAATACAATTTTCAGAGTTAAGTGACCAAGGAATTAAATGGAAAGTAGAGTTAGTTATTTCAGATTAGTCAAACATCTTCTCTTCTAAAACTCTTGATGAGCAAACATGTATGCTACACTGTGGGCCTGCTTCATGCTGCCCATCAACAGTGGCAGGTCACCCAGTGAGATCTTGGGCATTGCTTCTCCCATGGTTTCAGTGTGAGACACTTTTACCTTTTGCATACAAAAGACTAGATTGATAAATGTGGAAGCAACTATTACTATGATAATATAATACTATCATGTACTGATAAGCCTCATCTGTGCAAATAATCAAATTCTTTTGACTAAATAATATCCAGCAAGGACTCTTAGTGTTGAAATCATGACACAGCTTTAGCATTCAAGGCACAACCTGGTGCCTTGAAATCCTTTGCTCAAAGAACTTTGTGCAATCATAAATATTAATAGTTTCCTTGAACATAAGTAGGGGAGTTAGGGAAGGCATTAGAGTGTGATGATTAAGAGTGCCTGCCCTGGAGGCAGAATCCTGGACCTCAGGTCACAGCTGTGACACTTACAAGCTATAGGATGCTAGACAAGTTATGTGACCTCTCTATGACTTAATTTTCTCTTCCATCATATGGGGTAATATCACCTACCTCATAGTTAACTTATATATGTAAAACTTACGTAGTACATGGCACATAGTAAAAGCTCAAGGAATGTAGCTACCTTTATTATCTGAGAAGGTGAAATTCTGATGGAGCAAAAACCTGAAGTATCTCTGGATCACAGGTATGGGTTGCCAGTACACCTGTGTACTTTGGTCTCTCTCTTGCAAAGAAAGGAAGGTCAGATGTTTCTTGTGGCACCACCTAGGAAGTATGAGTACTTTTTAATCACTTATCACAGAGGAGAAGGGCAGAGAATGTGTCAAGGAAAATAGGAGTCAGAAATGAAGCATTAGTCCTTAAAGTCGACATTGCAAGGCCATTTGAAAGATAGAGAGCAGGTGGATGTAGAAAGTGGCTTTCATCAATAACCAGGATTTCTAGCTCAGTGGGAACCAAGTTGTGAACAGGACCACAACTGCCAGCTGACAATCACTCCAAGTCATAAACGGCTACTATTTTCAATGCTTAACAGCCTGAGAGGATTTCCTATGGTGCGTGGCAAAGGGAGCCCTGTAGAACTAACAGCTCTTTCTAGGTAGTATTTAAACCCTGCCCTTATTATAAAGGTGAAAATAAGAAATTCAACACCAAATAATTTCCTTAAATGGGTGAGATATTAAGCAACAACTCTTGCTTCACAAGTCAACGTGATTAAATCCCACCAAGAACAAACTTTAGAAGGTGGCTGCTGGCTGAGGGAAACTCACCATCTCCACAGGAGAGTGCAAAGTCTGTGCAACAATCAGGTGGGAAGAGGAAGGGAAGCAAAGAAGTTTCCAGAGTATGTGTAGTACTGCCTACCAATTAGTAAATGCCATGTAATGAGATAAATGATTCCGGTTGGGTTTCAAAAACGCAATAAAACATCTGATAAATAGTTTTATCCCATCAGAATTTCTCATTATTTCCCTTGCAGTTAAGAAAATACTGAGATTTGCATTAGCACAAGGTACAGGCATTTTCCAATTGTGATTCCTTTTATTACCAAAGATTTTTCTTTTAAAAAATTATTGGGGAACGTATTAGTTTGCTAGGGCTGCCATAACAAATACCACAGACTGGGGGACTTAAGTAATAGAACTTTATTTTCTTACAGTTCGTAGATTGGAAATCCAAGATCAAGCGGTTGGCATGTTTGGTTTCTCCTGAGGCCTGTCTCCTCAACTTGCATATTGCTGCCTTCTCACTGTGACCTCACAGAGCCTTTTCCTCTGTGTGTGCAGGCTGCTAATATCTCTGTGTGTCCTGATTTCCTCTTCTTATAAGGACTTTCATCAGATTGGATTAAGGTCCACCCTAACAGCCTCATTATAACTTAATTACCTCTTGAAATGTTCTGTCTCTAAATATAGAGACATTCTGAGACACTGCTGGGGGTTAGAGCTTCAACATACAGATATGGGGTGGACATGATCAGCCCATAATGGGGAATCTTGACAGACTCTGAGAATTTCCCTTTAGCAGAGGCATGTGCCAGGATCTTACACCAGGACAGAACCTACTGTGGCGGCCACCTATAGAGTTGCCAGGGATAAACTCAGGATATGTGCATGCATCTTACACACACTGGTCCTTTGATGTATCAGCCGGGTCTGCCCAAATTTGGGCTTCTTAAGAAGCAGCCCCTGTCTGGATCTGAGGATGATTTCACCACAGAGTTATATTTGTATAATTTTGGCTGCTCTACCAGACTACCGCTGGTTAATAATACTTAGCATATTTTATCATATTTGTGTCACTAACTTTTTCACCTTTCCTATTTATAAAGGTTATTTATTTATTTTGTGGGGGGTAGTGGCAGAGAGAGAGACAGGAAGAGAGAGAAGAGAGAGAGAACCTGACAGCACAGAGCCCAATACAGGGCTCCATCCCAGGAACCACAAGATCATGACCTGAGCTGAAACCACGAGTCATATGCTTAACCAACCGAGGCACCCAGGAGCCCCTCACCTTTCCTTTTTAAACAAGGATCATAGAGTAGTGCCAATCTCATGCCTGAAAGCACTGAACTTTGGATGGATTCTTTCCCCTTAGCCTCCCCCATCCACTGCACCTCAAAGCATCCCCTCCCTTCTACCTCTTGCTAGAGCACTTGATCCTAAACTTGGCCCAGAAAGACTGGTAGCATTGTGTAAAAAATTGCCCATCCAAGCTATTCAGAAACTCCACAGGCCAAACTGTTTTACATCATGGCAGAGCAACGAGATTAGTGTGAAAGACAGCCAGCGTTCCTGGAACAATGTTCTGATGTAGTTTTCAAAATGAGTCAGAGTTACTGTGAGATTTGTGACTTAAAGAAGAAAAAAAAAAAACAACAACAAAGGCATTCTTTAAGATTTTGGCTTTTTTTTTCCCCCTGAAACTCATGAACATTAAGGGATATTTGCTTCAGGAACCTGCTGTTATATTCCTTAGATCTGGCAGATTGCAGCGGTCATGCTGGGAGAGTGCAGCTCTGCTGGCAGGAGGAACCTTCCGATCACAGCTTGCCAAGTCAGGTCACCCAGACTGCTGTGGATCCCACAACTGACCTGTTGACCTTGACACCCTAATCCTTTTGTCCCCCGTTCATCCCCTGGCTTTCCAGTGGCTCAGTTTCTTTTCTCATATTCCCTATATATTTTGGTCCCAGAAACTGCCAGGGGGCATCCTGGTTAGAATCTCCTGCCTTCCCGAAACCTTGATAGTTTCTCATTGCCAGTGGCCAGTTGATGTGCTGCTTAGGTAAATATTGTAGATAAAAGATTTAAACCACAGTATCACGACTCTTTAGTTGTGTTATTTTATTAGTTGTGTTATTTTGTCTGTTTACCTGTTATAAAAAATAGTTAATATTCTCTTTAAGGGTTGTTCAGTTTTTTAAAAAATACATTATGACAAACTGGAGATTATTTGTATGATGATGTTACTCAGTTTCATTTCTGTATGCTTTTTTGAATAGAAGACTAAGAAGTAGAGTCACAGCCAGATCAGAGGAAGTTGGACACGTTATCCACGCCTTCACCTATAATCTGGGTGTGTTCATGGTTTTGTATATCCCACATGCATATGTTACTGGCTACGTGCATAGAGGCTGGAAAAATACATGAGATGTACTGTGCTACACCTTGAACCCTCTTTGGATTTTTATGCTTATTAAATGTTTCATCTGTCTTCTCTAGATTAATCTCCCCAGTAGAGTATCTTCTTTCTGAATTTATTTGATTCTGTCATCTTTTACTCTTGCTTCTCTTCCTACCTCCTTATCTCTCATCCTTCTTACTTAATTCCTCTTCCTTTCTAGTCTGTCACCAGTGTTTTAACCTTGACTTCTTCCCCTTCCACTCTATTCCTAGTTATCTTTTCTTATTTTTTTTTTATTCCCAAAAGCCTCCAGTTTTCAACTAGGACTAATGATTCACAAATGTTTACCTTTTAAGTTTCCAACTTGTAGTTAAAACAGCCTGCTGGTCCTCTTCTCGTAGATCTATTATAGACTCTTCATACCCAAACTGAACAAAATGAAACTGACTGTCTTCTTTTGCAACACTGCCATTTCTTCTTTGGTATTTAGTGTGGCTAACTGCATCATCATTCTAAATTGCCTGAACTGGGAGCCAAAGACTGATCTTTGATACTGTACTTTCCCTCTTGTGCTATCTGTCACCATGTAATATTGCTTCCCTAACCCAAGCTACCATCATCTCTGCCTCAATAAGCAAGACAGACTACTTTTTGACCTCCTTATTTTCCTTCTCACTCTTCGGCACTTTGTTTTCCACTCAGCAGCCAAAGTCACATTTTTTTATTTCTCATGAAACTCATGTCATATAACTAGAGCCTGGAATCAGGGTCCCACTTTATCAGACCTTTTGCGTATCTTTTCCATTCTGTGTTAATATTCTCCCTCCTACACCCCATCCAACACCCCCCCCCCCCGTTTAAGACTACTCCAGTTTGTAATGGCTTTTTGTTTATTAAAACTTACCTGGACTGTCCCCTCTACCCAGGGCAGCTGTACTTTCTCTTCCCATTTTTTCTTGGGACTCTCTTCCTCAGGTCTTCCCATGGTGACCTCCTTCTTAACATTCTGTTGTTCTCTGCTTAAACGTCACCACACCTTAAAGGTGTTTCCTGCTGAACATTCAACCCAAAGCAGCCTTGCATAAACACGCACACACCCCTCCCCCACCCAGGCACTCTCTATTCCCATAAACCGTCTTATTTTTATATCACCACCTGAAGTCATCTTGTTTATTTATTTATTTATTTATTGGCTTCCACTACCCACTACAGTGTAAGCTCCATGAGAGTAGGAACCTTCATATGCCTTGCTTACTGTGGTATTCTAAGCACTTAGAACACAGTCAGGTATATAGTAGGTGTTCAATAAAAAAATAAGTAGATGCATTCTGTTTCTCAAGTATTTTCCATGTCTTCCCTCACTGTTCCTTTCTCATATCTACTTTAGATCTTCATGATTGCTCTTTTGGGCTTCGAAAAAGCTACCTGCTGATGTTCCTTTCCCTAATCTTCTTCCTTGCCAAAGCCCCCTGTGCTTTGCTGCCTGGGTTATATTTTTATAACTCTTTATGCCATTCTTTTGCTGAACAAAGCAGCACTTTTATGACCAAATGCATTCTTCCAGGGGTAGGATAGTAGCAGCTGTAGCAGGAGGGAGGGTTTGCTCTGTTTACCAAAGAGTGAGATGTATTTTTGGAAGGGCAGTCTTCTTCATTGGTTGTTGCTGAATTTAAACCTGAGGACCAGGGTGAAATATCAACAGCTGCTTCCTCTCCATTAATTAGGCCCCACAACTTCTAAAAAGTATATATCTGTGCTTATGATGGTCCCATGACTTCAGTATGCATTTTAAATGGGAAGAGTTTGATCCCATATTTATTCAAGATAACCAGTTTTTTAATCTGTAAAAATAAGTGTCATATCTCCTTCCCTGGACATGGTGAGGATGCTCCTTGCATCGATTTATGACAGAGGAGGGTGATGAAATGGAAAGGAGGCAGAAAATTAGGTAGGGACCATTTATGTTTTTTTTTTTAATTCTTTCAATGCCTAGCCCATTGCTTATACACAGTAGGCACACAGTCAACCAATTTGAAATATTTGAGTATTAACATTTTTTATGCTTATGCTGTGCATTGGGGCATAAGAGTGAACAAAATAGAAATAATCCCAACTGTATTATAGGCTGGTAGAGGAAAAAGCTCTCAACTGATCATCATGCAAGTACATCATAATTAAAAATGGTGATATACTTGAAAACAAAACTACAAGTGCAACTATAAGTCAGCATATTTGTGGGTGGGTGCTATACAACCAGATGACTGCCTGCATTACTATCCTCTCTTTTATGGTAAGGTGAAGTGCAGTTGTCCACCATTGTGTCAATGCATAGCAGTTTTGCTGAATCACTCATGCATGGATGTAGAAGTGGAGAGGAGCCAGAGTCTCATACAAATTCACCCCGTATTGAGGAAAACCTACTGTCACGACACAGAACAAGAGCCCCTTAGATAACCATTCCTTCTACATCATACTTTTATGGTTGATTTCTTTTATGAACTGGTTGTTTCTTTTGTCCATGGATTTTTTGCCAAGTTTGAATGATGAAGATATTGGTAAATGAAAAATAAAAATGTTCACTGATTAAAATCAGGAAAAAAAGATGCAGATCTTGTAGTGTAGTGGTAGTGGTGGTGATCTGATAGGCCCTCTTATACGAATGCAGAAGTGAAGGACAAGAAAGAGTTATTCAAGTGAAGAACAGGAAATAGAGCAGGCAAAGAAAGGGAACAGCATTATATAGGTCCAGAGGCTAAACAGAAAAGAGTTTGGGATACATGAAGACATCTGATGAACCTAGAATATAGAGTCTGTGAGGCAGGATAGCTTAAGGTAGAGTTAGAGCCATTAGAAGAGACTAGATCATACATAGCTTTGCAGCTCTCCAGATTAGGGAATCAATGGCCTATCCTGTTCTGTGCATCCTTATCCTAATGTCTTGTCCCTGTCTCCTTGTTTAACCTATAAACCTTTTTATGGTCCTCCTATGTTTCTAGTCAGGACCATCGTGATTTCTTAAAACTTTCAGTTCTGCATTATTAAATATATTCCTTAGGGCTTGTATTTGTCTCTCAGTGCCCAAGCATTTTGCTGATGGGTTAAGAGGAGGAGAACACATTTCCTGGAGCTCAGATATCTCAGATCACTAGCTTAATCTATAATTCTGTTCCCACATGGAATTCAGCAAAAGTTAAATGCTCAGATGTGCTTCAGTTTATTTATAGAAAATTCTATATGGTACGTGAGAAATTTGTCAAGCAGAAGCCAATAAGATGTAAAACAAATAATTATTTACCACTTTCCATAAAATAAACTTTTAGTCTCATATGGCCAAATCTAGGACTTGCACTTTGATTTTTTTTTAATTTTTAATTTTTTTTAATGTTTATTTTTGACAGAGAGAGACAGAGCATGAGCAGGGGAGGGGCAGAGAGAGAGGGAGACACAGAATCTGAAGCAGGCTCCAGGCTCTGAGCTGTCAGCACAGAGCCGTACATGGGGCTCAAACCCACAGACTGGGTGAGATCATGACCTCAGCTGAAGTTGGACGCTCAACCGACTGAGCCACCCTGGCGCCCCTAGGATTTGCACTTTGAATGTGGCAGAAACATTTATGGCTTCTCTTTATAACAGACATTTACTGCACTGATTTTCGTAATACATCCTGCAAGGAATATGTGAAAAGTTATGTCCCCTGACCTTTGTGTCCAACAAACATTTGCACAATGCCTCTCACACAGTAGATGTCCAATAATAACAATACTGACACCCACCACCGCCCCCGCCAGCAGAGCAGAGCATATCTCTTAGGAAGGAGAGTTTTCTCCAGAACAAACGATAGGCCCTGAAGATAGTGATGAATAATCTCTGTGTTCTATATACTGCTTGGAGAGAAAGAGGCTATAAAAGAGAGAAGAGAGTGCCAGTGGTTGTGAAAGTCTATAGCAGCATTATAGGTGCATATTCACCATAATGTGGCCATAAATCCAAATCATGCCACCGGTCATAAAAAAGATAACATGAAGGGAATAAAATCATAAAGGCACCATATATTGAGCACTTACCATGTGTCAGATACTGTGCTAAGAATTAGCTCTAAGCTTCACAATGGCTCTGGCAGGCAGCTATTATCCTCTCTATCTTATGTGTAAGGGAAAGAAAGCATAGATGGGCCACATGAGCCTACAACCACACAGTTAATAAATGTTGGGAAAGTTTTAAACCTGGTCTGCCCAGCTCACACTCCAAACTTCGATTCGACCAAGGACACTTAATTTTTCAGAACAGTCTAGGCCATAGAGATCAGGGCTGATAAAAACAAAACAAAACAAAACAAAACACAAACCTACTGTTAGATGCCAACTCAGGAGCTCACATAATGACCTGACCTGTAAATCCCCAAAAGAGAGATTACCAGAATTAGCAGATTTCCTAAAGAACTCGAGTGACTAGTGCATCTGCTGCCATGGAAGTTGCTTCATACTTTTTTCAAAAATTCAATCAAGTGGCCTAAAATGTTATGAATCCCCTTTTCAAAAAATACTGTTATGTTTGATTCTGCTGTGTTCTATCAGTCTGATCTTTGAGCAAATGTCAAAGTGAATTGGTAGATTAGAGCAGGGTCAGCTCAAAGGAATGATGCCCGAGCCTTGTTAGAGAAGCTGACATGTAGTGGCTGTGGGACTTCATTATTTCCTTTAAGCTAAGACTTTATTAAATACCTGCCAAGGACAAGGCATTGTATGTGCTAAGGACACACTGGCACATAAGAAAGACAATCTGTCTGTAAGCACCCTCCTCTCCCTCCTTGGATTTTCAGGCTTAGCTCACTGTGCCCTGCCTGGTCTCACAAGGGATCATTTCCAGTCCAATTAACTGGGAGATAGAAGGAGAACTTCATTCTGTACTACTTTTCCACCCTGATTTAGCAAAGTCTAATTTATTGCCTTGGAAGGTGATACAAAAACATTTCTTATACTCTCTGTTTGTTCAGTTGAATGTATGTTTTGGTAATTTGTGTTTTTTATATATGCCCTTTGGCAATTTAGGAAAAAAGATTGAACTCTAAGTTGATCACTTTGATCCAGGAATCGTGTGTGCTCACTGGCTATCATGTACAGCCCAGAGTCACTGACCCACTATCAGTAAAACATGCTTTGTGAAATGTTTTCTCAGAAATGGAGATGCATCTGCACAAATTGCTTCCCGTTCTTTTGGTGTCTCTTGTTAGCAGCAGCATGCATTTGTGTGAAAGCTGGCAGGGGTCAGGACACAGACTGTGGTCATGGACCTCAGCACAGCTAACTGGCATGTATAGGGATGAAATCTGCAACTTTTGCCTCATTAGCACCATGTCCCCTACTGAGTTAACCAGCCATAGGCAATTGGAGAACTCAGAAGGTTAATTCTTTCTGCCCATAGGTAGAGTTACAGCTGAATGGACTAAGCCCTTAAAATGTTATCACTCCAACCAGGAAATTTTAAGTGGAAAAAATGGCTGGTAGTACAAAAAGGTTAAACGAATTGAAAACAGGTCTAAAGCAGACTTGCAGTTTTCTCAAGAGTTGCATAGAATATTCTGTAACTTTTGCAGAGGTTATGACTTGAAACATGTTTCAACCATGTGATTACCAGGAACTATTAAAATAAACAGCACAAATAAGGCATTTAAATATAGATACTCACAGCTTCAAAACACAAGAGAAGAGGAAATGAAGCAGCTTTGTTTTCTTACAAAAACACCCAGGTGACTTTATTTGGAATTTGAATAAATACCTCTTTATTCAAATAGAGAGGAAGGCTGCTAAGGCTAAAAGAAATGTCGATTATTTCCCTCTCAAGGGAGTCCTGCCCTGAGCTGATGTATCAGCATGAGGCAGTGCTCCTGCTAAATTACATACAAAGCAGGCATAAGAGATGGGCTCTGAAGACACAGCCAAGGGACCACTGTCCGTGTAGCTTAAGATAAATGTCATGGCTTGACTTTGCACTTCTAAGGTTCCTGTGACCCCAAGTCACTATTCATTTTCAACAGGCGCTCTGGTCTTCCTCTCCTGGCTCCTGTGTTCAGAAGACACAGTGCATGTGGGAGGACAGGGAGGTCTCTCTCTGCGAGAGATCCCTCACATGTGAAATGGGCACTAATATCGATGAACTGAACAGAGCCCTGGTCTCTGCCCTTGTTTAGGAGAGAAAAAAAAGTGAGTGCCCAAATGTCCTCTCTGCACAGAAAGGGAAAACCACAAACTCACTGGGGGTACAGCTAGACAAGGGAAAGCCAGTAGGTCTTCAGCAGTTAGGCCAGAAAGGTGATGGCAAGAATTTGGCGCTTGAATAGGAACGTGCTATGGTGTCTTCCAATTCTTCCATTTTGGCTTGCTGGCAAAAGGTAGCATAAAGAATAATTATTTGAAATAGCTAGGATTTCTTGAGCACTTACTGTGTGCTATCTGCTAGGTACTTGGAAAAGTCCATGTGATTTTTGTAGTACATAGTGATAAAAGCCAAAGAAAAATAGCCCGGAAGGGCAAGGCCGGATCCAAATGAGGAAGCCTGTCACACACTTCAGCCTTGCCCACAGTCTGTGTCTTCACTACAGTGTTCTTCAAAACAGCAGTGGAACTAGCAATCATGGTTCACAGTTAACTGGATAACTTGTAACTAGACACACACAGGGATTTTCACTGCCGAAGGAGGAAAACTTACTTGTGAGGAATAATTATCTGATGGTATGACAGAATACAATATAAAGACTGTAATGGAAGAAATAATTATAGGTAAACATAAGTAATTTACCTATTCTGTTGTCTTCTGAGGTATATATGCGAAGTTACATAGAAATCCCAGAAGTATGGTGCTGAGAAATGGCCCTCCGAGCTCTTCTAGAATATGTTAGGGTCATGAAACAATATGGCAAAGAGTGTACATCCTTACCACATAATCAGTTCGAATGGTTGTTTTTGAAAAGTGTATTCTCTCATGTAACATTAAATCCTTTATCTAATTTAATTTGCAGAACTTCTTTCAAATAGTTAGCAACCTTCTAGATGAAGAAAACAAGGAAAAATGGGAGGATGCACAACAGGTAAGATTGGAGCTGTTTCAAAACCTAAAACAGAGTTGGTTAAAGAAAGCTTTAAAAATATGTGAAGAGGGCCACCTGGGTGGCTCAGTTGTTGGGCGACCCAGTTGTTGGGCGACCCACTTTGGCTCAGGTCATGGTCTCACAGTTTGTGAGTTCGAGCCCCGCGTCAGACTCTGTGCTGACAGCTCAGAGCCTGGAGCCTACTTCACCTTCTGTGTCTCTGTTCTCTCTACCCCTCCCTTGCTCACGCTCTGAGTCTCTCTGTCTCTCAATAATAAATAAACGTTAAAATTTTTTTTTAAATATGTGAAGAAACTAATGGTTTTCTGTTCCCAGAACATAAAAGGAGACTTTGATTAGACACTTAGAAGTCATCCTAGGTTGTGTTATACTAATTTTAGAGAAAATAAGTGATCTCTTCTATCCTAACAATTAATGGAATGAGTATTATGAATGTGAAAACACTGGACAGGTTTGAGTAATTTGTAACATTGAGGTATCAGTACATAATAACTATATGCCTTACCAACCATAGTCTGTCCTATCTACAGACTATGGGAGAAAGAGCAAATCCAAAAGCACATATTACAAACCAAACTGGGGGGTATTGACAAGGAAAATCATTTATATTTACTATAGCACTATGTAGAGTCTGGATCAGACATACAGATGTGCATTTGGATTCAAAGCCAAGAGTTGTAAAAATGAGTTATCATAGGGAATTTGTATTCTGCTTTTTTTCTATTTCTGCCATGCATGATCAGTGTAGCAAGTGACCCTATTGATTTAATTAGTGTTTTAAAATGCCTTTCAAAGCCATTTGTGCTATACTGATTTATGTGTGGTTAATAACACTTTTTTTCTAAATTACAAAAATAAGTGGGTTAGAGGTTAAGAAAGGGAAAATAAACATGTTTTTAAAAATACTGTGGAGATTTAATTTGACTATTTGAATTCTTTAAGTTTTCTGATTGACTTTTGCTAACTCCAAGAGAACAATGTGATCTTGAAAATAAGAATATTTACTGAGATTCAAGTGAGCCATCTATCCCTTTCTCCCCTTATAATCATCTTCTGGGCCTTCAGGAGCAAAGCATGCCCTTTATTCCTGTATGATAGGGACTCTAAAAATAGTCCAGTGTGGGTCTAGCTCATTATCAGGTACAAATTCTGTGCTTCTGGCCATAGGAAAAAAAAAAAGATCACTCCTTAGTTTAAGACCCTGAATTTATCTTTTTCTGCTAGTTTGAATTATATATTTGTCCTTGGCTTTCTTCTAGAGGAGAGCCTCATTCACTCACTGTAAGGAAATAGTGTCTTTCCCTAGAATACAGCTGCAGAGACTAAGCACATCCTTCCAGAATGCTGGAGACTATTAATTATGGCTATATTTAGAACAAATATATAATACCCTTTTAAAAACAAGACTGCAATTCATTGGATCACATTATTTATTGTGAGGTCCCGACTTGAACAAATAATGAATGGTAGTACAACTTCTCTTCAATGGAAAATCCTGAATCCATAATCCATTTATTTACTTGTGATTTTGAGTTAGCTATGTCCTTATTTTTAAATTCTTCAGTAGTGATACTCTTTAATGACTTTTTCAAGGTAACCATTTGAAGCTTAAAAAAAAAACAACTATTTTGTAGCTTTTACTAAAAGGTATTCCTTCAAATGCAGCCATGTGGGAAATGAGACTCCAGGTTGGTGGCACAAAGGTTGGACTCCATTTGT
Organism: Acinonyx jubatus; assembly: GCF_027475565.1. NCBI lineage: Eukaryota > Metazoa > Chordata > Mammalia > Carnivora > Felidae > Acinonyx > Acinonyx jubatus. Next base: position 88,397,225 of record NC_069385.1, on the reverse strand, counting down.
CACACATAGTTCATCTCAAATTTACCTGGTAATTGGGGTGACCACTTGCTAGTTAACTGGCTTTATCCAAAGAAAGAAAAAATAAACTTTTTCTATCTTCATGAAGGTAGTTTTACAGCTTAGAGCAAGGTGCCTGCTGAAGTTACATTTACCTAGAAACTGAGACAGAGACCCTGTCTTATTTGTTATCACCTCTGTCTCTCTCTGAAAGACATCCCTGGGTCTTTAAGCTGGTAAGAGTCTATTTAGCTTTTTAAAAACATTTAAATACATTTCAAAGAGACAGAGAAAGAATTTATCAATTATTAGTTTTCAAAAGCAAATGCTTTAAGAAAGCGAATGAAAGATGTGGGGCTGGGAGAGGGAGTCTCATTTTCAGCAGGGAGAATTAAGCTTCTTATTTTAAATTTGTGTTTACCCTTACATGACACACACTCATATACACCTACACAAAAATAGTAGAAAAAATATAGTAGTAGCAGAAAGCTTGGAGCTGATGGAAATTTCATGCAGATTTTTGGAATGATGATGATGACCTCTTAGAATTCATATTTAATGATTGGAAACTAGTTAAGAAAGAACATCTCTCCCCAAATGTTTCCAATATTAAAAAATTTACAAGTATCTATGCCACAGATTTCTAAGTGTCATAGCCATTGTTCTTGTCTTCAAATATATGTGGGTGACTATACTATGCACCCTCAGTATCTGCATTTTAGCTGGGCACAGTCGACTTTACACACCACACCTGCTATTCGCCCTGCCCAATGTGTCTTCCTCCTACTCTGGTCCCCTTCTAGCTCTGACTGTATGTTTCTCTGCTAATCAGACTGTCTCTTACCCTTCTGCACTAGGCTTTGCAAAGGTAAAGCCACTACAACTCTAATCCACTTAATTTTTTCATGCTTAGAAGTGGCAGTGGTACTGAATGGCTAAAAGAAATGAACCTAACTTCAAAAGACTTTTCTGCTCTAATGTGGTTATATAATGCAGGCTGACTTTATAAACATTAGGGGTTATGCATACTAACAGTCATATGACCTTTTTTTAAATGGCCTTCACTTCCTACACATTATGAACTATTTCCAGAATCAGATTGTTTAGGAGAAAAACTCCTCTGTTTGCAATGCGTGAGGTGGCATGGTGTTGGATTTGCTTTGTATATATACAAGGGAAGCACCAACACTAGCTTTTCATGATCCTGAAATTATTGCTAACATTGCTATTCATATCATGGCTATGACAGCTATGGAAGTGAATGCCCCTCCCAAGACTGAATGAACTTAATAGTTTGTAAATATCTTCACGATGACAATAATAATTGTGTTTTCTTCCAATGTCCATCATATAGATGCTAAGTAAAAAAAGCCAAAAAGCCTCAAGATTTCAGTGTTTGTTCTATGTCATAATTAGGTGAGGAAAAGATCCCATCAAAAGTAAGGACAGACAGTTTCCAAGTATACAATCTGTTAGATATTTTTAGTTTCCTTAGACTTATGGGAGATTAATCACTGCATCATATCACCGTCGAAGCTCTTGCCGTGTGACACCTGGTATCATTCTCAGCCCGTGGTTCAAAAACACAACTGTTGCCAGGTGCAGAATTTTCTTCAAGTAAAACAGAGTTCATTTATGACCTCATTATGTAGTTTTTGTTATTCCTGTTACATATTCTACTATATAGACGTTTTATTCCTTCTAACCCTTGCTTATTTTTGTAGATTTATCCTGGCTCTATAGAATTAATGCAGGTGATTGAAGATTTTATACACATTGTTGGAATGGGGATGATGGACTTTCAGAATTCATACTTAATGACTGGAAATGTAGGTAAGAAATAAGATTGTTTCCCAAAATCTTACTGAAATAAAAAAAAATTGCAAGTATCTGAGCCATACATTTCTAAGTGTAATATCCATTGCTCATATCTTCAGGTATATGTAAGTAATGTGTTATGGATACTTGGTGTATGATTTTTAGATAGACCCAACTGCATATACATTATACACAGACGGACACACATTTGCATGGGTTCATATATAGCGTTTACCTTGTGTTTATCTGTACATGTATACATAAAGGAGATTATGTGTCCTTTTCTTCCATTTGCCAAATATTCATTGCTATCCAACCTAATGTTGAAAATACATAATACATATTGTGTGTTTTGTTAAAAAAGTGAGTCTTCGTAATCTTCATACGTTGTTGATGAGGATGCCAGGTTACTTTTTAGCTAGCTGTCCCAATGAAGTAGTGAATCAGCATGGGTTGTGGAATACCTGTAAGGATCAAGGTCATGGTGCTGTTGGTGCTGCTGCAGTTTTCCTGAGTAACTTCTAGGACACAGTGGATCTCTCAGGTCCCTCTGTAGTGGATTCTGTGATGCCAGAGAAATGAAGACATATTTCTTCCTTTAGTTACTTTTAAATTGTCTCTAATAGGGAAGAATTACACAGAGAAGCAAAACCTGCACACACTTTCATGGTGTAACAATTACTTTGAGCCAACAGCAGTTATGTTAACCAAATGGCAGATCACTCTCTATAGTGAGAAAACCAAAAAATCAGCAAGAGCAAAGAAACAGTATTCTTAAATATTGTACACATTGAGTTGATATAGGTTTACAGTTTTCTCATTTCTTTAAAGCTCCCTCTCATAATATTGCTGTGATTCAGACTTTCTGTCATTTGTCATGCTTTAGTAGTCTTCACATAAAGACCACTGAGATGTAGATAATTATGTGTTTAAATAAACATATCTTACCTCAGATTCTTATTCATGGTATATTTAATTTTTAGTTTCTGGATCAGGAAGACACCTAACTTGGTAGAGGGATTAACTAGGGGAGTACAACTAGTACAGGTCACACAAACATACACATGTATATAAGATATATGTATCATTCATATATATATATGTATATCATTCATATATATACATATATATATGAATAAGGATTTTGCTGGTTTACTTTACACTTGATTTCTTCTGAAGGTACTTTAGCCCTATAGGGACTTGTATGATCCTAAGATATTTTCCATCAGGATAACCTCAAATTGTAGTGGATAATAGCTAATTACTGGTAATATTATTTAGTTGAGGAAGGCCTATGCAATTCCTTAAAGGAGCCATTTCCATGCCAATATACCATCTTCATGCAGTGTAAGGCCTTACGGTTAGATTATGTCTTAATACGCTTTCTGAGTCAGTTTGAGGGCCCAGATTTATCATCTGAGTAGGGGTTTAGCAGCTTGTGCTGGCTCAGAAATGGAGTGAACTGTCCCTTGCTCTAAGCAATGAGTGATGAGAAGAAAAAGGGACCAAAAATAGTATGTTTGTTGTAGGATAAATTCAGAAATCGGAAAAAGTCCAAATTAAACGTCTATTCCAAAAGCGGCTGAACAAAGAGAGGAAAGATCAACCCTGTAGGAAAAGGGATAGTGTATCGGATTCTGGGTTTTTGGACACATAGAAGGAAGAACTAGAGAGATTCTGGAGATGCTGGTCATTCAAGGTGGAGCCATTCTCCAAAGAGATTCCTGACTTCTGTGGCAAGGGGGACCCGTGAAATCTGCTCTGGCAAATTAGCCCATTCTCAAAGCCATTTGCAAGAAAAACTAAGCGGAAAACACACAGAGGTATTGTTTCTTTAATTCTTTTTTTGTAAATGTTAACATCTAATTCTTAAAGGCATTGCTCGTTAAAAGTATCAGATTGATACATGGCATTTGTTCAGTTTGGAAAAACCTATAATAGAAGCAATGCCAATCTCAGAGTCTAGTAAACTTAGATTCAGACTTAAAGGACACTGAATAACAGAATGAAATTTTTTAGAGTACTAGTATAATTGACTATGGAGATTAAATGATTTATGAACACTTATTACTCTTTTTAAAAATTTTTTTAATGTTTATCCATCTTTGAGAGAGAGGGAGAGACAGAGCATGAGCAGGGGAGGGGCAGAGAGAGAGGGAGACACAGAATTCAAAGCAGGCTCCAGGCTCTGAACTGTCAGCACAGAGCCCGACACGGGGCTCAAACTCAGGAACCGCTAGATCATGACCCTCAGGTCATGACCTGAATCAGACGCCTAGCCGACTGAGCCACCTAGGCGCCCCTAACACTTATTACTCTTTACCTGTCTTTTGACTTACCAAAATTACATATTTGAAAACTTTGTGTATTATTTTTTGCATTAAGATTCTGTTTTATAGGTTTGGCTACTTCCTTTACCATCACTAAACTTTAAGAAGTGTCTTAAGCATAGTAACCCAAAGCAATTAAGTACTGCAAATAAAGCCAGTATTGTCCTGTACTGTCTTTAATCTTGTATAAGAACAGTATGATTTGGCCTTCTGGTCATTTATGTGGAATTAATTACATTTTTTTAAAAAGGTTATATTCTGTATAACATTATTATACTAGCTAAAAGAGATCTTATTTATTATTGATTTCCTCCCAATACTAGCCCAGAGACTGTCTTATTGTAGTTTGATGACTAGAAGGTTATTCTCAATAATATTTTGGAATTTTTCCAAAGTGTATGCATATATTAGTCAGGTTCTCCAGAAAAACAGAGCCCCTAGGATATAAGTAGGTATACAGAAAGAGATTTATTTTGGGGATATTGGCTTATACAATTATGGAGGCTGAGAAGACCCGCCACCTGTTGTCTGAAAGCTGGAGGCCAAGAAAGCTGATTAAGTAGTTCCAGTCCAAACTTGAAAGTCCAAGAACCAGGAGCACCAATGTGCCAGGGCAGGAGAAGATGGATGCCTCTCCTCAAGCAAAGAGCATTCATCCTTTGCCTTTTTTGTTCTATTCAGCTCTCAGTGGATCACATGATGCCTGCCTGCATTGGTGAGGCAGATCTTCTTTACTTAGTCTACTGATTCAAATGCTAATCTCTTCCAGTAATACCCTCATAGATACATCCTGAAATAATGTTTTGCCAGTTATCTGGGCATCCGTTAGCCCAGTGATATTAATACATAAAATGAACCATCACAATCCACAAGTATCAAATTGGATAATATAGATAATAGTTACTTATTCTACATGTTCTTCATGTTATCCAATTTGATGCTAATATATATAAAATATGATGACACTGTTTTGTCTTATATATCCAATGATTTGGAGAAGGACACACATAGAGAATAATTTACAGTAGCAAAGTGTGAAATGTATGAGTTGTCATTCATTTGTTTTACATCCTAAGTCCAAATATTAATTACCCAATATGGAGCTCATTATACTGAGCATACACACACGTACACACACATTCAATGCACATACACGCTCTTGTGTGTGCACATATAAACGCACATGTACCCACAGCTTGTGAGTAATAAATAGAAAATAGGTAACTAAGAAAGGTTGCTTATTCCTTAGGGCCATTTTCTTCAGGGTATGTTGGATTAGGACTACTTAAAGAATCATAAGAGATCATCATATCTTTTAAAGAGATTATTTTTTTTTCCATAAAGCCCACATACATAGCCACCTCACTTTTCTGGGCTATAGATACGTTCCTGAAGAGAGACAGAGTTGAAAAGCCAAAAATAAATATCATAAAGACCATACAGTGTAATAAGAGTGTCTCAGAACCTTGCTGATAGCCTATTGTATTTAAACTTTGAATATAGTTTCAGAATTCTGTTTTCTGGTTCCCAGGTTAGGTAAAATGAGCTGGAAGCAGAGACAGTGCTATTAGAGGCACATACGTAGTAAATATAAAAGCTGAAAGGCTGAAATAATAAAGACAAAGCTGTACTGAAAGAATATAGCAGAGTATGGAACCTGTCATATAGGAACAAACTCTTTCCTCCCCTTTGAAAACATTAGTTTGAAAACTTAGTGTAATAATTTATGTCTAAAATCATGGCCTTTATTCATCAAGATAAAAGTGCCTATAATCTGGTTAAGATAGAAAGAAAATGGGTGACATTTCTTGGAAAGATTTTCTTCAAAATTAGTTCTAATGAAAAATTTTGAAGTTTCTTTTTCCTGAAAAATGTCCCTATCTATATCAGTTGTTGATAAATGAAATGCTATTATATGGTAAAAATCCATGAACATTTTGGTATAAATGCATGCATGTTTATTTTTGGAGGGAGCAGGCCCATAGCTTTGATCATTTTATCAAAAGACTTATCATCTTAAAAGTTTAATACAAAGCTTGAAAAATATATTCTATGAACAAAGATGTTAAACAAGCTAATATACTTATAAAATAATTGAGCTTAAATAGAATATTTATTTGTCATATTCACATATGAATGTTACATTCAAAATAGACATGATAATTATAATAAGTGAAAGTTAATGAACACTTACTAGTAGCTTATATAATTATATAATGAATATCTTAATGAATAAATATGAAAAATCGATATGGTGCACAGATATTCCAATTAGCAATAGGTCTTTTGTTGCAAAACTGTATTCTAAATGGTCTAAATATGCTGTATAGGTATAGGTTTTTGTTTCAGTAAAAGACAAGTTGTCTATGTATTTTTTAAAATATGATTGTTGTCAATTAGATCAGAGGGACTATATCTTAATATTATCCAATAGGAGTTAAAGTTAGTTTTCTTCAACAAAAATATTCTTTGAAGAGTTGTTTAAACATACTTTTTGTTTTTCCTCTGTAAATATTTTCTCTTCAATCCCTTGCAGCTCAGTGTTTCCCTTATCACTTCCCTGAAACTTCTTTTCAGAAAAGCTTTCTGGAAACTCCCAATCGCCAAATTAAATCTCCTCCCATATTTCAACCTTCATCTCCTCTGTGCCTTGCTAACCACTCTTTCTTGAAACTGTTCATTCTTTTACCATTTTTATGTTTGTTAGAGTATAAAATAGAATCAAAGGATAGCAATCAGACTCATGATTCAGAAATATTTAGATTTTTTGGAGGCAGTAACATAAAACAAAGAAGGTGAAGCACTGAAAGGGGGGAAAAGTACATTATTTGAGGGCTAGCTGTTTGCTGTTCCAAAGGCAGAATAGAATGTATGAGATAGGGGCGCCTGGGTGGCTCAGTAGGTTAGAATCTGACTCTTGATTTCAGCTCAGTTCATGATCTCACATAATTAGAGCCATGGGGCATGTGCATGGATTTCCATCGTTCTGAAAACTTGTCTAAACCTTTAGCAAAATGTTTTATAGGTTTATGTTTATTATTATTATTATTATTATTATTATTATTATTATGCTTTTAGCCACCAATTATCCACAATAACTTCAGGTAGCATTTATATTTACTTTATGTATTGGTAAGAATAAACTATTCTTTAGAAGCTAATTGTTTTAGTTTTGGACTTAGAACTTGAATTGTATAGGGGCACCTGGGGTGGCTCAGTTGGTTAAGCATTCAACTTCAGCTCAGGTCATGATCTTGCAGTTCATGAGTTCAAGCAGCTCGTCGGGCTCTGTGCTGACAGCTCAGAGCCTGGAGCCTGCTTTGGATTCTGTGTCTTTGTCTCTCTCTGCCCCTTGCCCGCTCATTCTCTCTCTCTCTCTCTCTCTCTCTGTCTGTCTCTCTCTCTCTCTCTCTTTCAAAAATAAGCATTTAGAAAAATTAAAAAAGAAAGAACTTGAATTGTACTCATCAAATTGAATTCAAGGAAGATTAGTGATGTGTTACATAGTGCTAGCCCACTGATTCTATTCGTTAAAATCAAAAGAAAATTACCTCTTAGTATAAGCAAAACCTTTCCTGTTTATAAATTACTAATCTTCTGGCCTACAAAGGGATTGCAGCCTCATTTTGGACATAAAAGAATTACATAAATAAATAAAATACACTTTGGTATGCGTCATACAAAACAAATGCACAGAGATCCCTTATAAGAGATGTTGTTCTCTTTTAAGGATCTAGAAAACTCAGAGAAGGAAGCATTTAGTGTATATTTTGAAGAATGACTGGATTGTTGAGAGTTCAACATGAAAAGAGTGAATGGCAAGGAGATGCTTCCATTCCAGAACAGTCTTTTAGCAAAAATAGGATAGAGTTGTCAGAGTTGAGATTGTACTTAGCAGATAAGTGGTTTATGTTGATAAAAACACATATGCATGGAAGTAAAGAAAAATGAAATAAAATTGGAGAAGCATGCACAGACATGGTGTAGGATAGTTCTAAATTCTAAAGACAACAGGGAGCTAACCAAAGCTTGAACTGATGAGAACTGTGCTTGGTAAGACATTATGTTAGAGCGGAAATAGGATTATTTTTTGACTGAGAAAAACTTTAAACATGAAAATTGGAATGCCTTTTACAATCCATGCAAGAGATAATGAAGACTTGAGTTAGTGGTAGTGAGAATAGAAACCAAATCATGGTTATGAATTGAGACTCTGAGGTATAAATGATAATATTTCATACCTTAAGGTGTCAGAAAGAAAGGAGTATTTGAGATTATATTTATCCAACAGATATTTCAGTGTCTTTCACATATTAATGTATAGATGCAGGTGTAACCCTCAAGTGAAAAAATGAAATGTGGCCTTGGGCTTTAGTAGAGAAGTCAAATTTATGGTATGCATGTGAAAATAAACTTCATAAAAGTAACAGCTGAAGCGATAAAACTTTCTTTCAACTATCAAGACAGTAGTAAGAAAGGAAAGATATAAGGTGATGCCTTTATTAAAAACAAAAAACTTATAACTACATGTGTTTACATGTAGTTACATGTGGATACTGAAAAATTTATTACGAGATATCAAATAATTATGTACACCTGAAGCTACTACAATGTTTTATGTCAATTATATATCAATTAAAGTTCCCTGTATATGGCTATGGAGTGCCCTCTAGAATAAATTATTACCTGAAAAAACAAGTATTTACAGTAGTAAACCAGATTAAGAAATATATTTTGTGTTCAAATAAAATTTAGATGTTATACTAGAAGGTTGATGTAAGTTATAGAACAAAAATAAATGCTGAGGAAAAAAAACATAATCATAGCAGGTGTCAGAGTAAGAATAGTCAGAGGTAGTAGGTACAAAGAGTCCCAGATAGGGCAGAATAAGATCAGTGACCTGTAATTAGTAGAAGAGAGAATATTTCAAAATGAACTCCAGTTAGTATCAATTGCTATTCAAGATCAGAGTATTAAGAGTTAAGAAAAATCTCATGTGATCGCTGATGATATAACTTAAAAGTTTTCCAGGAAAAGTGCAGACACAATGAACAGGCTCTAAATTTCTGAACTCTTTAGCTGCTTTCAATGGATTACAACCTTGGCATTTTGATACAATTATGTCCAAGGATTTACTTGGCATAGATGAATGTTGAGACACCTACTAACTACTGTCTCACAACTGTTCTTTAGGAACTATTCAAAGTTGACAGTATAAGATAAAAAGGGAGTATTTTTAGGCTAATAATATTTCAAAATAAAGAATGTTCTAATTATTAGCTGTAAGGAATTTCAAAAGTTGCCCCTATATACAAACCCTAAGAGATATGAGTCTGGAGAGTATAGTTTCAGTTCTTTCCCAGTAATCCAGTAAGGCCAGTGTCTTGAAAACATTAAAGTTAAGACATTTTTCTTTGCCAAGCTAAATATCACTGTCTATTCTTGGTTTAGAAACACTATTACTGGGCTTTTCAGAATGAACATTCATACTTGATATTTTCTGAAATTGAATCCAAATTCAATCTGAAGAGTGGCATAATACAATTGTGACATCTCTTTTCTCTCCGCAATGCTGTCTCATCAACATCACATCTATGTTATTTCTTACACTCACTGGTAAATTTAATCATTTCTTTGGTAGAATATCTTATATTCAGTTGAAAAACCAACCTTCAATCTGACGATGAATTACAAAATAAAGTGGCTTCCCATTTCTAGCCTTATTTTTCTTGCCATTACTGCTTGGGTTTGTGGTTCATACATCTCCATCGCTTGTTTAACTTTCTTTCTTTAAAAATCAGACATTTGCAGTCAGTTGACACCAAGCCTGAGGAACACACAATTCACCATCTTTTTTTGCTTGTTATCTGTAGCACCTAATGTTGGTTCAGTCTGCTAGACTTGAGTCTGAAAGCGTCAGATTCTACCTCGCCTTCTTTCTGGCTTTTTATCGCTCCTTCTTGCTAGACACGTGAAGCAAGTAGTGTGTCTTTATGTAGATCACAAAGGAAAAACTAAAAATACTTGGCTTTTTTTTTTCACCTCTTTTTGTCTTTTCTTTTTAAAATGGTACTAGCATACTGGCTCCCTTGAGAAAATAAATAGTTCAAACACTGTTTTGAACTATGACTTGGAATGATATGCAGCACTGTGTGTTCTTTGATTACTTCTCATTTAATAGAAATTATCTGAGAGTATTTCCTATGATCTGTTTATTCCGAATGGCTGGGAATGGAAGCACTGGGGAGGTTATTGAGACAGCCCATATCAGACCCCTCTAGTATCAAGCGGGACATACTGCTTAAGGGCTCCTTTCCACCCAACTGAGAACTCTATTTTAGGTGCTTCCTAGTGTCATTATAATAGACTGCTAATGATTCACAGATTTATTTGGCTTAAGGGGTCTTAGACATCTATTCAACCAATACATGCCATGTTCTGTTCTATGTTCTGAGAATTGCTCAGGGAACAAATCAGACAACACTCTTGCTCTCATGAAACTTATGTTTTATAGCAGAGACAGATGTCAGACAAGTACCATCTAACATGCCCAGTGGTTATAAGTGATATGAAAAGAAATACAGTAATCCATTATGTTAAAGGGATAGAGCATGAAAAGAAGAGAGTCATTTTAGGCAGGATGCTCAGAGAAGACCTCTAATCAAAGTAGCAATATTTGAATACAGACCTGAATGCCTTGAGAGCATGAAACACGGTGATATGTGGGGTCAAAACATTTCAAGCAGAACAAGTACAAGGTATTCATGTATCCATGTGCCCGATATGTTAGAGGCATTAAAGGAGCTGGTGGTGGAGTGGCTGAGTGGGGTATGGGAGAGGAAATGAAGTCAGGAAAGGAGTGGAGAGCCAGCTTGTGGAAGGCATATGAATATAGGTCTTAATGAGATGAAAAACCATTGAAAGATGTGGACAGAAACATGACCTGATCATTCTAACTATGGAGTGGAAACACACAGACCAGGGGTGCCTGAGTGGCTTAGTCAGTCGAGCATCTGACACTTGATTTCAGCCCAGGTCATGATCTCAAGGTTCATGGAATCAATCCTTGTGTTGAGTTCTGTGCTGACAGTGCAGAGCCTGCTAGGGATTCTCTCTCTTCCTCTCTCTCTCTCTGTCCCTCCTCTCTCTCTCTCTCTCTCTCAAAATAATAATAATAATAATAATAATAATAATAATAATAATAATAAAACAGACTAACAGACCATAGTAGGGTAGGACTGGATATAAAGAGGCTTTTATTGGGCATTTATTGCAGTGGGCCAGATGAGAGAGCTCAGTGGCTTAGACTGGATGCTAGTGGAAATAGTGACAAGAGATCAGATGCTGGAGGTATTTTAAAGCCTGATCTTACAGAATGTACTAATGGTTAGAAACAGGATGTGAAAGGAGGAGAGGGTTCAAGAAAATGTCTCCACTACATTTCCAAGAACTCAACTACAAAAATAAAACAGATTTATGTTTAAATCTGTATCCTATAAAGAAAAGTCAAAACCTACTCTGGCAACCATTTAAATGTCTCCAAAGTTTAGAGACATTTAAGCTTGTCTTGGTTTATTTATTTTTTCTCTTCTTATTCTTTTTAAAATTTTTATTAGGATGTAATTGACATATAACATTGTATTAACTTCAGTGTACACACTAGTGATTTGATAATTGTATATGTTATGAGATGATAACACAATAAGTCTAGTTAATATTTATCAGCACACTTAGTTACAAATTTTTTCTTGGAATGAGAACTTTTAGGATCTACTTTTAGCAACTTTCAAATATATAATACACTATTGTTAACTATAGTCACGACCTTGTTTATGTTTTATATATTCTTGTTTTTGAGTCCGACACATATCCTTGCTCCTGGAGTTTAAGAAATTTTACCCTGTGAAGCTATCAGTCTTCTGTCCTCATACCACCCCTTGAATCCCTGGACAGAAGCTAGAATGAAATTGTTCCTTAAAGTGTCTTTTTAAAGCTATAACTCAGATTGAGCTGCCAGTTATCAAATGAAATAAATTCTACTCTCCCTATCATTTTTGTGTTTCTTCTTCTCTCTATAAAGTCATGGAAGCTCAAGAATGGAAGAATGTTTAGGGGTCAACCAAGTCCAGCCATAAACTTGTCTGCTCCATTCTACATAAAGTATTGTTTAAGGTTTGTTTTTTTTTCTTTTTATTAGTAAAAGTGTTTTTTTAATAAAAAATAAAATATCCAGGTAGAAATGTCTCTGAAAAGCACCTTTGTCTCTACAACTTAAAAAAATGTTATTTTCAGTAGTACTAGTACCTTGGTTACAACCCTGGACTGTGACATAGAAAATAGACATTATATCATGGTGTTGCACGTTATCAGTAGGCCTGTGTTCTTTTAGAACATAACTGGAGTGAATATCTTTACATAATATTTTAGGATTATCTAATCTGTTTTATACAGCCTACTTAAGGACACAATTATTGATGTAGTCATTAAATAATGATTATTGTCCTTAAAAATCTTGAACTTAGAAAGCATTGTTAATAGCCATTATTTTTCATTTCCAGCAACCCAGATGCCCTAAACTTTCTCCCCATTATTCCTGTATTATGCCAGCTCCTAAGCCTCATTCTAACTACTGCTCTGCTGTGAATTTCTCATTTCGTCTCCAGATCTTTATCAGCTTTTGCTTCTTATCCCAGTTTAAATACAGTTGAGAAAGAATAGGGTCTACATGTTGTTACTTTAGAAAGCCTTTTTTCTTACTTTCTTACATATATATTACTTGAATATATATTCTAATTAAAATTCCCTACTATCAGACAGTGGCTGTTATTCTAAGGAACTCTTTACAGAAGTACCATTTGAGTACAATATGTACAAAAATGTCTTTGTTTTATCTCCTTTTATTCCTCAGGCTTTCCAAAAAAAATATTTGGTAAGGTATCCTTTGCATTAATTATATAGCACTTCCCAAATTAATGCTTTCACAAATATTCATGGTACTATTTACTCCTAACAACCTTGCTGCCACAATGCTAAGGGCACCCACACGATTTTTCCTACATCAGTGCTTTCCATTCAGAGTCAGTGCATTTTTATCCCTTTGCATCTTCGTAATTGAAAGTTAAAGATTCGTTTCATTATCTTGCTCAGCCAACCACACTCTAACCTACTTCTTTATATAAAGAACTTCACTGTAGTTTTGATATGACTCTGGGGAAATCTTACTCATGTATTCTGTATTTTTATGTCAAGGTAAAACGACTCCTGACCTTTATTATCTTTTGTAGTGATATTTTTCATATATATCTACTTTATTAGGAATTTAAAAATTGTTTTCTGGCTAATTACACATTTTTAAAGGATATATGATTATACCTTAAATGAATCTTTTATGACATTTATAAGCCAGTGAAAATTTTTTGAACCTGTTACTCATTCAGTCTCCATTCTTTCAGTAACTGTCTAATGAGAATGTCTAGATAAAGACCAACTCTTTGGCTCCAAGGCATATCATTTCTTTTGGATTTTATATTTACTGGGAAAATCCTCATGATCTGAGGAAAACTAATAAGGTCACATGAATTTCAGATGGAAATATACAACATAGAATGCACAGTACTTCTCAGCAGTACTGGTAGATGAATAGGAAAAGGAGATGAAATATTGACTCCTCCCTACCTATGTATACTTATGAGAAAGAGTTCAAAGCCTCAAGGATGAAATACACGTAACACAGATGGTGAAGATACATACTTTTTATGATAAATCTTGGTATATTATTGGCCATGGTTTGTGAAAGCTGTCCTGAATGGAGATACACAATTTCAAAATTTAAGACTTCTGGTGAGAATATAGATTGAGAATTCATGGGTTTCTCACAGGTTGACACATAAACCTAACCACAAACATTTTGGGTTTGAGTTTTCTTTAATTATTCCCTATAAAGAACATGAGTTTTTGCAAAGAAGTTGTTTGTGGATTCTGTATCCTAGGGAAGCTATGAAGAGGAGTTTTGTGTAAAGGAATCAGTGCCTTGCCTCAGTTCAAGAGACCCAGAAAAAAACTCCAACTAGGGAAAGGCTTTTAGAGATGGGATTAACACAAGGGCCACATGGCTCCCTAGCTCCCTGGAGAATGCTGTATGTAAAACATGTTGGGATGATAAATCTTCGCAGTGTGACTGCATTCTTCTGTTAGAAGTTAATTCCTTCAGAATCTGGTAGGCACTTACAGGCCAGAATAGAAACAAAATTTAAAGCCAACTAAAATCAAAACTTGAATGTTATAATACCTCTAGTCTCCATTGCTTTATGCAATAAGGATTTGATATTGCTAAAATTAGCATACTGATGCCTTCTTTCTGGTTTTGCTATTCAACTGAATTAGAAGGATGTGACTGCGAATTTGTGTGAGTACAAAAAACAATTCCATTTTAACTGTCACTATGGCAATAACTGCTTTTCTCTATGGCAATAGTAGTCTGCCTCTGTAACAATAACTAGTGAAGAGAATAGAAGCACCAATTCCCTTTTAACAAGTTTTATTTTTTTCTACTCTTATGGTTTCACTTTTTCAAAAGTCTTATTTTATTTGGTTATACCAGGAATTCTGTGCTCAATTATTCCCCTTCTCCATTGTTTCTTTTGCTAAAGAGTAAACTTATTTAAGTTCTCATCTGAATCTGACACCTGAAAAATATGACTCATATTAAACACTGGTGACTTGATGTCAATGCTAACAGGGATCCAATTTTGTATCTCGGAAAATATACTGGCTTTGGAGCTAGATTTGGCTGCAAACCTTGACTAAAGCACAACAAACGGAACTTCTGCAAGTTATTTCATCTCTGAATCCCTCAGTAGGCTCCTTTCTAAAGTGTAGATAATAATATCTTCCCTAAAGTGTTATTGTAAATATTAAGCATAACATATATTTAGCACCTGGCATGTACTAGGCCCTTGGTAGTTGGTAGTGAACAAATACAGGGTGAAATATGGGCTCTGCACCCTACTGGGTGTGTGGGCATGTCCCTCCACCTCCAGTAGCCACAGACTGTCCCTCTAGGGAACTGCTGAAGTTCTTACCTACATTTAATACCCTGTGTTTCTGTTTGTTTTTTCTAATCTCACTAGTATTTCACAAAGCAGACCAGGATCCCAGACTTCTAGGCAGATAATATAATTAAACCTAAAAATATATTTGTGCTTTGCCTATTTTAAAATGAGTTTCTTACCCAATTGTCTTTGTAGTGTGATGATTCTAAAGACCCAACAAACATTTCAATAGTATTTGCATTTCTCTATCTTAAGAAGCTACTCTTCTCTTCCTTGTTCTTATTAGTCATTAGTCAGATCCAGTTAACACACAGGAATCTTTTCTGCTTTACTTTTATAATGTCTTCTCCTTAACATGTAATACATCACCTGTAGTCTACAAAACTGCATCAATTATCCCTATAGATGCGTCAAATAATTCTGTAGCAGAATTATATACTCTGAATTTACAAGTGAATTATTCTCTTTGTCATTAGAATACTGGCTTCTGAACAGTCAAAACTATTTTTCTGCTTTTCTTACCTACTTAAATATTTCATATGAAAAGTTTTAACTTTAGAAATAGAACTACTTATGTGGCTAGTTCAATGTGTTTTCTTCAATATGATCTTCTGATTTGGTTTGTGTCATGTGAATTTGAGAGAGCAGGTGTGAGTGGGTGTGGTTGTGTGTGTATATTCTAAAATATTTGTCAGTGTTCAAATCTGATATGCAGTTGTTTTAGACACTATTAAAATTTATACTCTGGGCTTAGGGGAAAAGTAGTGTTGTTGTTTGTTTTGTTCTGTTTTGTTTTGTTTTGTTTTGCTTTGCTTTAAGTTAGATCAAAGTATGAAGATGCTTTTTAATAGAAGTTAAACTAAATTGAGTACCCAATAGTAACAAGCTTTAAAGAATATATAACTATATACAGGATAATATTTTGTTTAAGGTTTAGCTAATAACTACAAAATAGAATGTTATAGTTGTAGAGACTAAATAATTCATAAGGGAATAGTTTATATTGGATAATTGGTATATATCCATATATATATTCTGAAATCAAAGCCTGATACATTGAAATAGGGCTCTAAACTGCAGTAGGAATATAGAAGGATATTAATTTAGACAAAGATGCTAAAAAATTTTCTTTGCCACTACAAAATGTTTTAATAATTAACTTCAACACCCACTTGGGCTACTTTATTACTTTTTGGAATATGAACTTTCCTCTTTTTGAAGAATCTGTCTTTGTTATTTGGTAGCATTAATCATTACCTCTCTTTTTTCTAGATAGTCTCCTTTTACTTTCCCCAAACTCTTTGCCCAATTAATTAACTTTGCCTAACTCCTTCCTTTTTAAATTTTTTTCTAAAATATAATAATATTCTTACTAATTAAGGTAACCTCTAATGTCTTTAAAATTATTCTAAAAATCCATAATATTTCAAAAATATCATAGCATATTAGAAATATGGAATACAATTATTTACTTTTTAAATTTCTTAAAAGTAAATATATTGTATAGTCTAATTTCAACCACATAGATGAAAGAAAATTGTAACTGGTATGCCTTTTTAAACTACATGTAAGTTATAGTGAAATAGAGCACTCAGTTTAATCCCAGAGTGTGTATTTTTATGTGTTTGTGCATGCAGGTGTATGGAGAGGAGGTGTAAATTATTGTTTAGGGATTTTTTGTTTTGTTTGTTTGTTTTTTGGTTTTAAGATCCAAAGACCAAAAATGTTTTCTGAACTTACAGGAAAGAAATGATGTTTACAAATATAGAACTCATGTAAGACCTTTTTTCCACCAGTCATTCTTTAGTTTGTTTAGTTTAGATTGTGAACTCATGAATCTTTACTATCATGCCATTAGGACTAAAGAACATTTTTGCAACATAATGATCCAAAACTAGTCTGCAAAATGGGATTGACTGTACTTAGTTCAGAGTGTGTCAAGGGGCCAAGTGAGGTAACACACTATTGCTGGCACTTAACTGCTCAGTAGATGGTCTCTTGTTACTGCTATTTGTTCCTCCTTTTTCTTCAAAAAATTAAATTTGGTTAGGCACACATGTCTAACCTCAGTTCTTATTTTGAAAAAGGCATAAGGCTCATGGTTTCCTTTTCGTAAGATGAAGTGGCCAAAATTCTACAAACAACTTGAAATCACCTCTTTGTTCTTATATTATTTTAGAGTCATGTGCTAAACCTTGCCCAGTACCCCCTCCCCAGTTAAAATTAGTCTTTTGTTCTTCACTTCTTCTTTCATTATATCAAATCAATAGTTATTAAGTGCCTGCCAAATACCAGTTATCCTCTGGGCACAAAAAGATGAGCCAAATGTATCTGGTTTTTGTCCTTATGGAGGTTACATTCTAGTAGGGAAGATATTAAGTTTTTTTTTTTAAATTGTATTTTTTAAAATTTATATCCAAATTAGTTAGCATATAGTGCAACAGTGATTTCAGGAGTGGACTCCTTAGTGCCGCTTACCCATTTAGCCCATCCCCCCTCCCACAACCCTTCCAGTAACCCTCTGTTTGTTCTCCATATTTATGAGTCTCTTCTGTTTTGTCCCCCTCCCTGTTTTTATGTTATTTTTGTTTCCCTTCCCTTATGTTCATCTATTTGGTCTCTTAAAGTCCTCATATGAGTGAAGTCAGAGATATTAGGTTTTTAAATATAACACTTATTAGATAAATGGGGCATCTGGATGGCTCAGTCAGTTAAGCATCTGACTCTTCATTCAGCTCAGGTCATGATCTCATGGTTTAGGAGTTTGAGCCCCTCATCAGGCTCTGTGCTGGCAGTACAGAGCCTGCTTGAGATTCTCTCTCCCTCTTTCTCTGTCCCTCCCTGCTCTCTCTGGCTCTCAAAATAAATAAATAAGTTTATTTTTTTAAATCTTATTAGATGAATGAAGATATAATTTATATTATTATATAAGAAAAAATGGAAAAGAAAAACTTTTAAAACCAAAATGCATATAGATAAATAAATAAATTCATAGATGTATTTAAGTTGTGGTAAATGATATGAATAGAGACTAACCAAGATTTCCAACTTAGATATGGGGGTAGTAGTTGCTCAGTGCTAGAAAGTTCTTCTTGGCATTCAGCCAAGACTTGATGTTGAATAACAATTAACCAAGGGAGGGGTTGGTATGAAATGAAAGAATGCAACTGTGATTGGAGAGTAGTTGTAAATGGGACAAGTCATGCAATAACATTGAAGAGAAAGTCAAATACCAGGTCATGGAGACCCTGGAGAGATTTTGTATTTTATACAAGTGTAATGGGAACTCCCTGGGGGGTAAAATGATTCAACTGTGCTTCAGAAATACTCTCACTGCAGTGTGTTAAGTGGCACAAGAATGAGCAATGAATATAGTGACTTTTTTAATTTAAAGACTTGATGGATTATTGTGTAGCAGTCAAAGTAGAGATAGTTGAGATGAAAAGACAACTTTAAGATGTGTTTTGGAAGAGAAACAGCAAGCACAATGATGAAGGAGATTCTGGGGATGAAAATATGAACACGTCAAGGATAACTTCCCATTTTCTGTCTTGGGGAAAGGGTGGGATGGAGGTCCCCTTTATAGATATGGAGAAGACTACATACTGAAAGCATATTTATATGCTGGCTGAGTAGAAATCAAGAGTTAAGCTTCAGATATGCTACATTTAAGATTCCTGAAGACAGTGAATTGAGTAGTTCAGTAGACAGGTTTGGAGTTCAGAGGAAACATTCTTATTACCTATTTGGCTCATATTTAAGATATTTATGTGAAATAAATGTCTTATTGTAATCTCTTGTAATCTCTTGTCTCCCTTGTAAACTCTTTCTGTGTCAGGATTTTGTCTTTTCTTAATTTTGGATCTTCTACCATATTTTATCCAAGGGAGAGAATGGTTGAGATAAAGGATAAAAGGGAATTGGCATATATTGTGTCTTACTATGTACAGGGAATGAACCAACTGCCTTCAACTAATCCTCACGAAAGGCTATTGATTTTTACAGATGGTCAAACTGAAGAGCAATTAAATATCATGCCAAAGATCACAAAGTAATTGGAAAACTAGATCTTTTTTTTTGTCTCCAGGGCACAAAGTGATCACATTGTACCCTATTTCCTTGTATTGAGTCTTTGGTAGACCTTATTCATTAAAAATAAAATTAAATTCATTAAAAATAAAAAAATATGTGAGGACTTGTGTCAGACCTACTGTATGTTAGGATCCTTTCATACAATGATAAATAGAGAAAATACCTTTTCTTTTTGAGCTTATAATCTAATATAAAAAAACAGACAATAAACAAGTCTACATGATCTAGACAATTTTTAACTGTGAGCAGGGCCATACAGAAAATAAACAGGATGATATAATAGAGAGCAATGGCAAGGAAGGGGTGGTGGTGAATTTCTTTAGCTAGGGCAGTTAAAACAGACCAAGTTAGCAGAGACTCAAGGATAAGAATAGAAAATAATGTTCTCGTTAGAAAGGAAAAGCCCTGTGGTGGAAAAGAAAAGACCTGTACCACTTGATCTGGGTCAGTAAACAAGCAGCCATGTATAATGTGACTGCAGAGAGAGAAGCCAACCCATGCAGGGCCTTGTAGGCCATTGTATAAGATTTAGATTTTATTCCAAAAACACTGGCAAGCCATTGAATTATTTCAAGAAAGGGAACAACATAATCTGATTTATATTTTTTAAAAGATAACTCTGGTTTCTGAGAGAATAAATTCAGGGGAAAAGAATAGAACCAAGAAGGCCAGTTAGGCAACTCTTGAATTCATTTGGGTTAGAGATTCTGGTGGTTTCTAGAGGGTATTGGAATGAAGATGGAGGGAAGGGTAGGGTTTTAAGACATGTTCTAGCTCTAGAAATAATACTGAGAGCATGTGTTAATGGATGTCATAGGAGGCAAAGGAAAACCGTAAGTAAAGATGACCTTTAGGTTTTTGGTTTAAACATTTGAATAAATGGTGGCACCTTCTATTAAGGTGAGTGACACTGGGGAAGACAGTGGTTTGGTGGTAGGAAATCAAGAGTTCTGCCCGATAAACATTTGTTGAATTAAAAAAAATACAATACTGATCACAGAAGACAATTAAACATGATTAAACATCATGTTTTCTTGCATGACCATTCATTTATGAATTGTGTATGGCTGCTTTCATATAATACCAGCAGAATTGGGTAATTGCCTAATGGCCCACAAAGCTGAAAATATTACTGTTGAGCCTTTTATAGAAAAAGTTTACCAACCTCTACAATAGATCATGTCCTGAAACTAATCTTAGAGTATTGTTTCCATTTTTTTTTAAAACCAAACCAATGGCTCTTCTCCATAATCTTTATAAAACCTTTGACCCCTCATAAAGCCATTTTCTCCTTATTAAAATGCATCTCTCCATTCTTAAGTTAGTTCATGATTGCAATTTTCTTCTCTCTCTCCACTGATTTTTGGTGTCTTTTTTTTTAACTTTATGTATTTATTTTGAAAGGGTTAAGGGAGGGGCAGAGAGAGGGGGAGAGAGAGAATCCCCAGCAGGCTCCATGCTCTATACTGAGCCTGATGAGGGGCTTGATATCTCAACCAGAAGATCATGACTTGAGCGGGAATCAATAATAGGGCGCTTAACTGACTGAGCCACCCAGGCACCCCATAATTTTTGATGTCTTTCTATGTTTATTTCTCTTTACCCCCTAAAGTGAGCCTTTCCTAAACTACATTTCTCAGCTTTTTTTTCCTGTTCTCTTCTTAATATCTGCATAACTCACCATTTCACTTCTTGTGGATGTTGGCAAAAATGCCAGCTTACCAAAGAAGTTTTCCTTATTTAGTAAACCTTCTCAACCTCACTCATTATCTATCATATCATTTATCATTACTGACATTCTGGCTAGTTATATTTGTTCCTTGTCTTTATCCACCCCCCCCCCCCCACACACACACCAATCCCAGATATCATGCCAGTCCCTTGAGGGCAAAGACTGACTTTTTTGTTCACTGGTTTATTTTCAGTGCCCATAACTGTGCCTGGCATGTAATAGGTGCTCAATTAATATTTGCTGAATAAATTAATCTGCTCATTATATTCTCTCTTTAGGAGGACTTATCCATGTCCACATTGTCAATTATTATTTCTAATTAGAAGGCATCTAATTATATCTTCAAATTCTAAATTTGATCATGCTCTAGATCCCTTAGCCTACAATATCTTATTTTGCTTTTTCTCCTCTTTCTCTGCCTAAACCTTTCTGTCCTATTAGAAATGTTATTATATCTCTAGGACATATTAAGTTTCCTTGCTTCATGCCTTTAAAGCCTCATGTCATTCCTCCTACCCAGATGCTACTGTTCTGATATGTATGAAACATTACACACCTATTTCAGGCTCTGGATTCGCAGAGCATAGGCAGTTTCCTCTTCCCTTTGCCATACTTAACCGTCAAACCACAGCCCAGACTGTACCTCTTCAACGAAGCTTTCTTTAGCCAAGCGTGTTCCATCTCATCCTTTATTTCTTTTATGCCACCTCTCTCAATCTAGCATCATCTGAATTGTTTGTTCCCTTACTAATTGCATGTATTCCCCACTGTGAGCTCTTTAAAAGCAAAGACTTTGTGTCTCTTGTTCACTTGCTAAATACTCAGTATCAAAATAGTGCTTAGAATATTCTCAGGGCTCAATAGAGATTTGTTGGATGAATGAATTTCCAGAATGAATTTCTCGGTCTACAATGATCTCTTTTCCCTTTTCACCTCTTAGCACTGTCTGTTGCTATTACTTTTCTGGGAATGGATGAGTCACTATCTTGGGAAGTCCTTGAATTGTTGGCTTTAGTTGTTTGTTGCCTGCATTGGTGCCTAATTCCTAGTAGGTCCTTGGCTATTTCTTCACTAGTAATACTGAAAGTCCCTTAAATATCAAAACTTTCTTATTATACACACACATGCATATGTGTGTATATAAAGAGAAAGAAGTTAATGTTGCATGTACAAAATATTTCTCTCTCCCTCTCTCTCTCTCTCTCTCTCTCTCTCTTTGTCTCAATACTGAGTTGATTATCATCTGATGATCCTTCTTCTGAAGGAATTCTGTTCTTAATTTAACTGGTTGGGAGAAGAGGGAAAACTTCTTTCCTAAAAAATTTTCTATATTGATTTGTTTTTACTATTCAGGTATACATACGAGAATGATTAACCATATCACATTTTATTTTTCATTCGTGTTAGGAGTAAAATCATGAACTACTTGTGTAGAGAAGATGAACATTTTTTTTAAATGACTGTTTCTGTAAGACTGTAAAACACTCATTCATACTCTTTTTGAAAACTAAAAGAAAAATGGTGGAATCAGCTCAAATATCCCCACTATATTCAGTGTAGTACTGAAAGAAAAGGTGGGAAGAACATGTAATAGATAACAGAATAAGTACAGAAACTCATGTGTTTTTTAGAATGTGTTTCTCTTTAAAGGTAAATTGTAATATTTAAAAATAGCTCTTCAGCATATGTCCAGAACAGATGTAGGCATACTTTTTCCGCAAAGGGCCAAACAGTAAATATTTTAGGATTGTGGACCATACAGTGTTCAGTGCAGCTATTCAACCCTGCCATTGTTGCATGGAAGCAACCCTGGACTGTAAGTACATGAATGGCTGTGGCTGTATTCCAAGACTTCATTTGTGGACACTGAAATTTGAATTTCATATAATTTTCACATGCCAAGAAATATTATTATTCTTTTGAATTTTTTCAATTATTTAAAAATGTGAAAACCATTTTTAGCTTGCAAACCATGCAAAAAATAGCTAATAGGACAGATTTGGCCTGTGGGCTATAATTTGCCAATTCCTGGTTGAGACGATTTAGCTTTAATGAGACTCACATGTAGGCTATGGATGTACCATGTGCATAGGCATGATTACATGTTAGGGAAGTAGGGGTGACCTGAGAGCAAGCCACGGGAGTCCTCCATGGAGAGCATTAAAATCTGGCAAAAGTACTGTGAGCAGGAATAAGAATGTGCCCTGCTGTGCAGAGTCTCCCAGGCTTGGATACAAAGCAGCCAATGGATAAAAAACAGAGTCTGAAGCTAATGATTCACAAGTAATTTGCAAGTTTTTTTTTTAATTTTGATGCTGGAAAGGAATATGCAAAATGGTTAAGTATTTAAAGTTTCATTACACATAGTAAGTCATTAAAAAGTAACAAGTTGAAAACAGTATGCTCAATATGCCATATAGGTCCTTTTTTGACTGCCCGTCTAGTTTGTCTACTTTTAAAAAAAATCAGAGGATCCTACTTTTTCTCTTAAAAAGAAAAATCTGTAAATTCCTAAAGAGAAGAGTATTTCTCATCTAAATCTCTGTGTGCTGGTCCTGGGACTTGGGGATGCTTCACTCTAGTGGTGATGGCGGGATAGAACTGATAGATGCTGTCAGAGCACTGGGTCCTTTCAGATGCCCCTGCCTAGTGGTTCCATTTCCTGGGAAGTCATGGCTGCACGCCACTTTCTAGCAAACCTGTTCTTTCTCTTGGGCTTTCCAATCTTGGCATTTTGGGAAAAGAGACAGAGTAAATGGGGGAGACAGGGTAATGAGAAAAACAACCAAAACTGACCGTTTGATTGTCTGTTTCCTGTAAACCACTCACAGGAATGTGATTTTTCATGGAGATGTTAGAACGTAAAGATATGCTGGACAAATTAAAGTACGTGTCTATTTGCCCTTTTGATAATCACCATTCTTCAGTAGTATCTAGTTTTGATCTCTTGCTGGACACGTGAGAATAGCTTCATTTCCTCTCATTGAATTATTATGTCTGTCTTTTATATTTAGTGCAAAAATATTACAGTAAGACAAAGTAAATTTGCTGCTGATTTGTTAGGTAAAATCAAACTGCACCACACAGTGCAAATCATATACTTCTGAGTAGGCAAACTGAGAATTGAATCACAATGTTACCACTTTAACAGAGTCTACTTCCTCATTTGTAAATGAATGTAGGGATAATAACAATGAGGATACTGATAATAATGACACCTCCTAGGGTTGCTTTAAATATTAAATAAGGGTTGTTTTAACTATTAAATAAGATATTACGTGTAAAGCACTTGCCTAAGTGCTGTGCTAAGAACAGTGCCTAGCACAGAGAAGATATTTGATACATACTTGTTGAATAGATTAAGGAATGTCTAACAAATGCCAAGGTCATGGCAACTATTCAATAAATGTCAGCTGTCCTTCCTTTCCCTCCCAAATGCCCTCAGTATTTTATAAAGCACTCAGCATTTCTATATAAATATAAAAGCCATGGCTTTTTAAGCTGCTAAATGCCAACAGATAACACTACATGTAGGCTTTGCTCAGCCCCTCTGTGCTTGCATTAGGTACACAAACAAAACTAATTGTTACTTTCTAACACACTGATGCAGTGCATACTTCCTTCCCTGCCATATTTTTCGTATGGGATATCAAAACTGTGGAGTGACTATCTAGTAATACTGAGTGATGTTTTCCACAAGCAAATCCATTTTGATAACTAGCCAATTTCCTCATATTGATGAGTCAAGACCCAATTTGTAAGTTGTTCCCTCTGAATCAACATGAAAAATGATGCAAACTTTAAATATTTTGGAAACGTCAATATCCCTTTTAAGGCATCTCTTAAACTTCTTTTTCTGTATCCATCTACACTTTTGTTTATGATAAGGTTCCCTTGTTTGGGAGTTTCCGCCACTCACTTATACGATGTGAATTGCTGCACTAATTAGGTCACTGCATAAGGGTAGTGCTTTTGAAGTTCTCTTTGCAGACTGTGGCCTTGGCTGCAATGGCAATACTGAATCTGTCACCTAGGATGTAGTAAGTTTCTTTTCCAACTGAGATTTTTAACCTGGCTGACTTTGTGTGGCCGAATAACCAGAGAACCCAACCTCTTCCCTATGGAAGATTCTATTGGAAAAGGAAAGGGAGAGGGACAGAAGGATGGAGACAGAGATAGAGATGGAGGGAGACAAGGAGAGAGACATAGAGGTGGGGAGAGAGAGAGAAGGAGAAGAAGCAGCAGGAGGGAGGAGGAGAGTGAGGAGGCGGGCAGGAGAGGGAGAGAGGGAGGGAAGGAAGGAAAGAGAATGAGTAAGAAGGAACCTTAGCTCCCTAGGTGACACATTTAAGTACTAAGGGATGAGCTCTATTTTAAGTATAATCCCGACCTTTGGTTAAATGCAATCCCTACCTTTGGATAACCAACATAAACTTTTAAATACATAATCTCATGCCAGAGTCACTGAAGCACAATCAAAAAAGAATGTCTTTTGGGCACTTGGGTGGCTCGGTCAGTTAAGCGTCTGACGTCGGCTCAGGTCATGATCTCACGGTTCGTGAGTTCGAGCCCCACATCGGGCTCTGTGATGACAGCTCGGAGCCTGGAGCCTGCTTTGGATTCTGTGTGTGTGTCTCTCTCTCTCTTTGCTCCTCCCATGCTTATGCTCTGTTTCTCTGTCTCTCAATAATAAATAAATGTTTAAAAATTTTTAAAAATAATAGCTAACACTTACACAGCATTACCCACATACTGTTCTAGGCATCTGACTTACTTCTTGACATATAGTAACTAGTTTCATCTTCCAGCATCTCAGTGAGGTGGATAATATTATTCCCATATTACAGAAGAAAAAATTGAGGCACAAAGAAGTTAGGCAATGCCCAGTGTTGCACAATTTATAAGATGAACATGAAATTTATCTTCTAAAAGGAGCCTTTTGGGAGTGGTAGGGTATGCTTTCCATAATTACACAAAATAGCAAAGAGAAACTGCGACTGGCCCAGAAAAACAAACAAACAAGCAAACAAACAAACAAGATATTATACTCTAAAATATTAGGATTTGAATCCCAGGCCAGATTCAGAGTCCAGACTTAAGCCATCTGGAAAACTGTGGTTTTTCCCTGTTAGCCCTCATTTGCCCATTTTCTCATCCCTCCAGCATTCATCGGTGTACTTTGGCTCTCTAGTCTTTTCCTTTTACGTGCCTCCATTCTTGTCCATGATGCAACTGCTGCATCATATTAACTAACCCGAGCTTTTGTATGTGGGCCATTCACATTACCTGACATGACATTACATGACAGAGTTGCCATTCTCCAGAACCTCAATTAGGGCAAAGTGCTAAAACCTCATGATTTTCCTTAGGGACAAGGTTCAAAGCTCCACCCTGCTTTGATGAACCAAAAGCAAAACAAAAACAAACAAAAAAACCGACCTTGTGCTTTTAGAGTCTGCAAGGATTCCTTATGCTTTCTCATGAGGAGGAATTTTATGCTGCATATCCAAACTCAAAATGAAAGTTTTAAAATTGGAAAATGAAAGTGCAGCTGGTTTTGCTGCAAGGTTTATCAGTGATGAGTCACCTATTTTTATTGCATAAGAAATCAAATCTAGTGTTGTAATGAAAACACGATACAGTGAATTTAGGATAATTCTTGTAGCATTCGAGATGTGCCTATTTGTTCAGGGACACTGTGTCCTTTGTGGTTTCTTCTAAGCACTTTAATCTTCTGTAAGAAAGGCGTTTTCTCAGTTTTTGAGGAAAGATGCTCTATTTATCTAACCACCCACAATGACTAGTTTTAATGCAGCAATTACTGCAGAAACAGAGTGTAGACTATGCACTTATGCTCTGCATTTATGTTCCTTTGTCAGCACTGGACACATATTTGTATAAACTTGGCATAGTTTAAAGCATTCACTTTTAATCCTACCTCTTTGGTATTCACTTAACATCTGCGCTTTCCAGTTCCCTAAAGACTGCATCTGAGTTTTACCTAAAGGTTTTGGACACTCAAACTCAGTGAAGGAGGGAAGAGATTGAGGATTGGATTGGTCCAAGTGTCTGGTACAGGGACTGAAAGAAGGAGGAAATAAAAGTCATCTTTGAACTATTTTTGCTATATGGAAATGGGTTTTCTTGTTAATCATGTCAGGATCATGAAGAACTACAGTGTCATCTAAGGCATCTTCCTAGGTAGCTTTAAGGTAAAGATGTAATATTATAAATATTTTGTATTTTAAAGAACGTGTATACACTGATAATTTGAATACTAACATTTGAATCTCATCAGCCTATGAAGTCATATCCTTTTTTATAATGCATTTATTGAAAATATCATCTTACTTTAAGAATTACATTTCTACTAAAATCAATGAATAAGTGTTTGTTTTCATGTACTCCCTATGCTCAAGACTGCAATTTAAAGGACTTCTTGCACAAATTAAATGCTGATCCTAATTGATTTTTATATTTGTTTAATCTAGACTGTGTTCAAAAGTACAATATAACCTATATAGTCATAATTCAATAACCAGTGTACCATTGATTGAAGAATGAGTGCATTTCATAATAATGAGATGCATGCACGTTTAATTCTATCAATTTTGTATATTTAAGGACATGCCATTAGACTAGAGCTTATTCAGGATAAAGTGATAGAGTTGTTAAAGAATGTGCTTCCTCCATTTGTTACTGCTTCTTTTTGGTCATTTGTTTTTTGTTTTCTATCCAAGGAATATAGTAACAGAGGAATTATTAGACTTCAGGGTTCAACAATTTATCTCTTATTTATTTTCCCTTATAACAGAAACCAATTGTGTGACAGTCAGAAACATCTTAATTTCTTTTCATCAATTTTTAGAGCAAAGAGGTGAAATAAATTTCCTCTAAATATCAAGAAAACCAAAGTGAGAGCTAAGGAATTTGGTAGTAAATGAATTTAATTTTGCATATTAAATAAAACTTATAGGACCCTCAAGAAAGAATGTGCTACCAATTTGCTGACCTGTCCATCTAATTGCAGTGGAGGATTTGGACCTTTTAGGACATGTAAACTGGGTTATTTATGGACAACAAAGACTATATTGTTTGAAAAATTAAAGAAAGCAGAATAATTATAGCTGTTATTCAAAACCAGCATGTAACATCCATAACTAATTTATGTGTTACCCAGCACCCTCTTTCTTTCAACATTTAGTAGCAAAATCCTTTTTTAAGCTTATTATGTCAAATTACAGGCCAAATGAAATTTCATCCTATGCTGATAATGGATGTCTATAATAGCCGAAAGAGCTTTAGTAAAGTACGATAATACATAACCATTTCAATTTGGAACTAAGCCAGTGTTGCAATATATTTATACAACTAATATTGTTAAATTTCTAATTTTCATTCTCTCGATTTGAATTACAAGTTTCTTCAGAATGAAATCCACTTATGAGGAGCTGAATGGTTTCTTACTTTAGCTTACTATTGTAATGGCTGCTATAGTTTTTTTCATTATCTATTTAAATCCTCCATGAGATACCTGAAACTTTCATGTAGAACAAGTATGAACCTCTGTAAAAGTTGTACAAATTACATTTCTTAATTGAAAATGTATATAATCAATAAGTACTTAAGTGTTTATAATTTTATTATGTATGTATATATGTATACATGTGTGCATATATAATTGTTAGATATAATAAAAAAAATTCAGGCATTACCAAACATATCATTCATGACTTTTTCCAATATATATTAAAATACTTATTGCAAGTAAACACACAATTCTACACTCTAAGTATCCATTTATTACTTTCAATTATGGAGGGGGCTGTTTTAAAAAGTTTGTGTTATTAATCTACTTGATAAATATTTTTGCATATTATACTGTCTCTGTGGTTATAGCATTACTGGTGCTTTATTAGTTGGATTATGACAGTTCTGTCTTCAAGAGTAATATGCCTTTGTTTTCCATGCCTTCATGGTACCCCATTTAATCCATGAAAAATTTCTTTCAAAGATGACATTCACATGTAAATGCAGAAAATTTGTTCCGAGAACAAAGTTCAGATATAAACACAAATTTCAGTCTGTGAATCAAATGTGTTAATCAAAATGCTTAGCAAAAAACACAGTATGAACTTATAACCATTGGAATGGAAGTCAACTCTGAACAACCGCGTGGCAGTACATGCTGCTCTCAGAATACACCCCATTGACCATGTGAATGATTCCTGGGGAAAGCAATAGAAATCTAAATTGATAAGTAAAAGAATTGGCAACCTTAATGATTATTGTCTAATATTAGGAAATAAGTCTGTTTTGCAGCTCTAATTAATATAATTTGGCTCAAAACTTTTTGAATATATTGCAAGGTGTAATTTGATCAATTTTGATTCCACTGAAAGATCTTAGTTAACATTATTACTTCTTTTCTAATAGTGGCTAGCATTCAGAAGCTTCCTGCAGCATCTGTTCTAACAGACATCAACTTCCCAATGAAAGGACGAAAGGGAATGGTTGACTGGGCAAGAAACTCGGAAGATAGGGTAGTCATTCCAAAAAGCATTTTTACTCCTGTATCATCAAAAGGTAAATATGTGACATAATTTGAGCTTTGAACAAAACATTTCTAATAAGGTTATTTAATAGTACACTAGATACAAATCTGCTTATGTTAAACAACTTAGTCTGCAATCATGGGTCTAATTTTGTAAATACAGAAGACTTACACATAGTCTTTAAATCTGAATTTACTGGTGGAAAGGACCTATTAAAATGGAAAAATGCAAATTATAGATCTGCCCTTGACATAATTAAGTCTTAGTAATGTCAGTTTTATCCCAATGTAAAGCATGTGGCATAATATTTTAATTTGAGGTATGGAAACATACCACTTTCTACAGTCATTTTTAATTTTGCTTTGGTTTGTAGTTATTATTTTGGTATGTAAAGGCAAATTTAAGAAAAAATTAAGTTTCAAGAACATCTTCAGAAGCCTCTAAAATTAATGGCTACTCTCAACAGTGATGTTGTAGTCTTGATTTTTACCTTGGAGATCTTGACCATATATCTTAAACTCCAAAAGAAAGTTGTCTCTGAAGCTCCTTAGCTGCACCTACAGCTGCCTCTGATCTCAGCCTGGTGAAGAAAGGTTACTTCATAAGACACAAAGCCACTGAAAACACATCTTTTAGAGCTACCATTAATATGTATGGTGTGTGGGCTTATCTGCCCCATGCATGGTTAAGAAAACATTTCTTCTACTCGGCTTTGCATCAGCAAGTACTGGAATCCCCTAGTAATGAGCAGATTAAAGTTTTATAAGACAGTATTTTTCTTGTCGTTTCACTAATATTTTTAATTTCATTCTTTCTAGAATTAGATGAATCATCGGTATTTGTTCTTGGAGCAGTCCTATACAAAAACTTAGATCTAATTTTGCCCACTTTGAGGTAAGCTACGAAGTAATAAGCTGTTATAATCTTTGTAAATTATTCCAAAAATGTGATTATAGCCCATTCTATGAAAATAGTCAAACAAGCTTTGTTAATACAAAGAGCCTTTTCTTAAATTAAATAGAAAATACCAATTTAATGAACAGCTTATTAGCATATTATGCACTTCAAAACAACTAGAAAAGACAATTTTGGTCTCTGATTATAGCCCTGCAATTCTTTTATAACTAATCATGACTTTCCTTAAGACTGAGGGAAAAAAATAAGAAAAAGAAAAAATTGAAGTCTCTGTAATAGAATGGGTCGTTTTAAAATTAATCTGTCTTCTCTCTTTATTTGCACTTAATGGTACTGTTCATCAGCATTACATGAAATTAAAGGAGTGCCATGATGACTGGGAATGCATGCTTTGTTCTTCATTTGCACAAGATCTCAATTTGCTTCTAAATAAATATTCAATTATAGCTACATTAAGAAAAAATGCTGTTGTTCAATTAGAGAACTATTTTTGGAAGAAATCCATTGATTTCTTTCCTCCCAGACACTAAAGGAAACAATTACACATAGCAATTCTACCAACATTAATTTATTTGCTGTATTGTCTTAACTACTTTACCTGATCTCACAGAAAACATCATTCACACCTACTTGGGTAGTGATGCTATCACTCAGGATGACCGATTTCTTTCATTTCACCCCATCTCCTTCAGGAGGTCTGAGACCAATCGTTTGTTTTTTTGTTTTGTTTTGTTTTTTGGGTTTTTTTTGTTTTGTTTTGTTTTTAGTTCAACACAACAGTGAGTTGTGAGCTCTTACTCACACCCTCATGAATAAAGCTTCCACTTTTTAGGGAAGAAAGACTGAATGATCTGTACAGTTATACCTGGGGCATAACAAATAGCATTGTAAATAAACACAATTAGAGTTCAGTCCAACAGAAAAAAGCCTTGCAAGGAAGCAACTAAGTTTTCTGCAGCGGCAGTGACTAATTATGATTCTTTGGGAAAAATCTTTCCATGTGCAGCAAATTATTAGTATATTACTTGGTGAGTCATGGAGTGACCCTCTAGATGCAATGCAGGTTCACATTCAACCAGAAAGATAACTATGGGAAGTATAGTTTTAACTCCTTTTTCTCTGGATGGAATTTGGGCATTCTGAGTTTGAATCAGTCCGTATTTGCTTTTGTTCTACCAACAACAGATTTCAAAACAAATAAGTTTTCTCTCAACTTTTCCACTGGTTTGATTAAAACACATTGGTATGCAGGATTACAGATAAAATGGATTTCTGGTTACATTGCCTCTAATTCTGTGTATGATGTTCATTTGAAAAGAAATGTGGTAAAGTTAAACGTACCCAGATACTCAAAGTTAGACCCTCATTTCCATAAGGAGTTCATTTGTATGAAGCTAATCTTTCAACAACTCTAGACTAGACACTAACTTAGAATCAGATGACTCGGGTTTTAAATTTAATTTCACATAACAAGAAATTTTTAAACTTGCCCCGGTCACTCAGCAAGTGCCTTCCTTTAGTTCAGCTGTAAAACAGAAGCACCTTAATAAATAAATAAATAATAAATAAATAAATAAACAAACAAAATATAAGCAGCGTGATGTGCAATATCCACCCTATTTGCTGCTGAGTGATATAGTGAATGCAAGTAAAATATTCAACATAAAATGCTTTAGATAGTGAGTTACTTTTTTTCCTACAGAACTAACAAAGTTAGATTGTATTATGATTAATCATGTTTTGTATAATACCATGGAACTCACTCACTTAAATAAAGCCAGGTTATTCCATGCTTCTTAAATTTATGGTCAAGGGAATTGAAATTTTATTTAGGGTAGACTACTGGATATTTTAATGAGTGATTTAATGGATAAAGCAGGGAATTGTCCAGAGCAGTGACTCCTGTAATACCATCTGTGAAGCAAACGGATTTAGATTAATTTGGGGGCAAATCATTGAACTTTTAATATGTAAATTGTGAAGTTGAACTCAAAGGTTCTTTCTGATTTCAAAATTTCCTTGTCTTTATTGTAGTAAAATTGTAGAATTGTGCAGTTCTGATATATTCTTTAAAGTCCTCAACAACCTTTATATAAGAACTCTGAATATGTATACCTATTCAGAGTTTCTATGTATAAAGTAATTAGGTAAATGACCAAAGGAAAACAATATTCACATTTAGATTCATTGACAAGAAATAATGATAATGGAACATGCAGGATTAAATGTTTGTTTAAGTACTATTTGAAGGTGAGACATTAGCATTTACTTCTCGTTTTCTTTTATTTTGTACAGTAAAATGTAACCATGAAGCATTCTCAGGCATGCTTTTTTTCCTTTCAAAAAACTATTTCAGAAAGTTGAGTTAGTAACTGTACAATTATAGATCTGCTAAGTAAGAATAAGCCTTTTAAACGACAAGAGTTATGTCTTTGTTTCAAGTCACTGAACAAACATTTACTAAGCTGCAACCCAGCTAACCTTACTGGTCTGAATTCTTTTACATCTCCTTTACTGTTGAAACTCCAGAAAAATGCTTAGTAAGTAACAAAGGTCCCATAAATGTTTACTGGAATAATTAATTGTCTTATCTGATAGAATAGTCTACATAAGCCATTTTTAAAATAATTAGGTACATAGACATTTAGGGTATATACCGTACAACTATTTTAGGAGCAGAGGAATAAAATATATATATCTTGTTGTTTTACCGTATAAATTGTACTATGTGAATTGAACCCAATAGGAAAGGGAATATTTTATTTATTTATTTTTTGTTAAAGCTTATTTATTTTTGAAAGAGAGAGAAAGAGAGAGAATGAGTGGGGGAGGGGCAGAGAGAGAGAGAATGACAGAGAGAGAGAATCCCAAATAGGCTCCACACTCCACACTGAGCCTGACATGGGGCTCAATCCCACCACTGTGAGATCATGCCCTGAGCTGAAGTCAAGACTCTAACACTTAACCTACTAAGCCACCCAGATGCCGCAGGAAAGGAAATGTCTTCTTATTCATCATGAAAAAAATACTCAAATTTGCTCTTTATGTTTAGTCATCATTTACCAAATTTTCATGACACATTTTCCTGAGTGATCATTTTACTAATTATCTGTTGAAACTTTAAAAACCGCATTTCCTATACACAGAATAATGTTAGGCTTGCTGTTAAGTTTCCAGAAATTTTATATCTTGATATAATCATTTTCAAAACAATACTTTGCATAATTTCTCTCATGGGGACTAGGAAGGAGAACTTGATGTAATGTTTTGAATAGATATGATTTAGAAATTTTCCTCACACACAGGCAGAAATAACTTTGCATCTTGACTCTTTTATTTAGAGATTTATTTTCTTCTCTTGCTCTAATATGCATTCAACTATTCTTCAAGCTATAATTTTTATTTTGCTGTTGGATTGTCTTCCTTTTACAATTAAGTAGATTCAGATTGTCCCTTCAACTGAAAGAATGTGCTCTACTCAAGTCCAAGCTAAATATGTGCTATTCTCAGCCTTCTACTTTTTATCCCTCTTTAGAATAGTTTTCTATGGTGAAAAAGCATAGAACCAGGATAGTAGTGCTACAAGGCCCTTTAACGGTTCGTACCATCTAGAATTCCAGTTCTACACATGAGAAACTAAGGTCCTTATTAGTTCAGTGACCTGTCCAAGATTATATGCCCAATAGGTGACTGACTTCACGTCTTCTCTACCCAAACCAAGACTCTTCCACTGTCTTGCTGCTTCTATGATGCTTGTATTGATTCATTTGAGCAGTACAAACTGTGTACCTCTATGTTAGTGTGAATACATATTGCTGTTCTGCAGAAAATCTTGTGAAGTCAAGGAAGAGGTGACCATGTATGAACAGACTCAAGGATACTTAAGAGTCAACTTGGTCACTCCGAACCAAGCTACTGACACCAAGGCGAGAGCCTGTTACTCTTCCCAGCCCCTCATGACCATTTTGGGGCCTGATAGATGAAAGCTGGCCAGCAAAGGACAGATGGTCTTTTGGGAGAGGCAAGGCCACCCGCACACATGCCTCATTCCCTGTGTGTGGAAACTAAAAACCACTCACAGCCTGGCAAGTTCCCAAGCTGCTGGTGAGGATTTTTAACTGAAACAACCTTTTAGTGGGATGATTTGGCAATCTCAAGAGGCTTTAAAGATGCATTGTCATTGAAGCAGCCACTTCTAGGAATTTATGTTACTGAAATTATTTCTAAGGAAGAAAAAGTGTATCCAATCATATATTCAAGCTAGAGTTTAAGAAACAGTTGTAAATAATCCATTTTGTGATTCATTTAATAGTCAGGTTATGGTTTTATAGGAATTCACAATACTTTTTAATGTAGGAGTAACATGTAGTTTTCCTGTAGGACATGTGAAAAATATAGCCTGTTTAAAAAGAAGAGCATTTTAATGTAGCTATTAATATTCACGACATTGTAAAGGATCTAATTAAAATTATATGCAAATTCCACTATAGTTTAAAATGCCAGGGAAAATAAAGATGAACCAAAAGCAACAATGTTCTCATAAGCCAGTAGTGATTTGAAAATTATCTTTCAAAAAGGAAAAAAAATATTTTTCAATAATGCAAAATCACATGAATGTGATGTCAAGTGCACCAGCCTGATAAAGATAAATGATGCTGAATTTTTTTCATATTTAGAAAATGGAACTCATTTGAGTTCATATATTATAGGAATTAAAAGCAAATGGGAAAAGCAATTGAACTAAATTATATTAGAAATAATCAAAACATGAAAAACATAATTACTTTTAAACCAATACATCCTGAAGGCAATCAACCTGAAATTGTTGAGTTCTCTTAAGAGCACCTGTTCTTCAGTTTCAGGACCTAAACTTTTAATCTTGCTTCTTCATTCTGAGTTTGCAATGACATATTGTAGTTTTGTGATATCTTGTATTGTTTTATAATATCCTATTGTGAAAACACTAGAAATTAAAATCATCTATGGAAGTAACAAATTTGCATGACTAATATTAATGAATATTATTATGCATTCAGTATATGATTTACAAAACTCTGAATTTAATTTGGACACACCTTTTGAAAGTGAATTTAAATCCCTGATCACTTAGCTTCTTTGTAGTTTTAGGTGTTACATCCCTTAGTAAACCTACTTTGAAATTGTAATTAGTTTTAAAGCTCTAAGTTAGCTGAATCCTACTTTTTAGCAGCCATCAGCTGATTTTAGTTTGAAAAGCAAATATATTTAGCTTAATGATTTCAATGAAGTCCTCAGTTCCTACAATATGTGAAATCATCTACTTTGGTTTGGTTTTATTTAAATTGAGGGGCTTTTTGAAATAATTATGAAAACTCTCACTTTAGAAGCTATATGAACTATAATTCTAAAAATGGAAAAAGACTACAGTAATTTTAATATTTTTATTAAACCATTAACATATTTTCACTGTACCTTATCTGATTACACTTTATTTGCACAATTACTTTCACAGTCCCCTCCACTGATGTTTTTTCGTAATACTGCATTGCATTTTTTCGTGTGATAAAAAACAGATAACATGAAATTTACCATTTTAACCATTTCTAAATACACAGAATAGTAGTATTCTATATACACCTTATTGTGCAAAAAATCTCTAGAACTTTTTCATCTTGCAAAATGGAAACTGTATATCTTTGTTTTAAATTTTTTTTTAACATTTATTGATTTTTGAGACAGAGAGAGACAGATCATGAACGGGGGAGGGTCAGAGAGAGGGAGACACAGAATCTGAAACAGGCTCCAGGCTCTGAGCTGTCAGCACAGAGCCCAAGGCGGGGCTCAAACCCACGGACCGTGAGATCATGACCTGAGCCGAAGTCAGCCACTTAACCGACTGAGCCACCCAGGCGCCCCGGAAACTGTATATCTTTGAACAGCAACATCCTTTTCTTTTCACCTCCTCCCAGCCTCTCAAAACTTTCTGTTTCTAAACCTTTGACTACTTTAGCTTCCTCATATAAATGGAATCATGCATTACTTTTTTTGTGTGTGACTGACTGATTTCACTTAGCATGATGTTTTCAAAGTTCATCTTTTTTGGAGCATACAACAGAACTTCCTTCTTTTTTAAGGTTGGATGATCTACTCTCTGTATATACCATATTTTATCTATGATCTATCAGTAGGTATTTATGATGCATCTGCCTCTTGGCTATAATGAATAGTGCTTCAATAAACATGGGTATGCAAATATCTCTTTGAGATTCTGTTTTCATTTTTTTTGGATGTATATCCAGAAATGAGATTTCTGCATCATATGCTAATTATATTTTTGATTTTTTGAATAATCTCCATACTGTTTTCCAAAGCAACATTCCCACCAGTAGTGCACAAGGTTTTCAATACCTTTACAACCTTGCCAACACTTGCTATTTTCTGGGTTTTTTATTGTTTTGTTTTGGTTTCTTTGTTTGTTTGTTTGTATAGTAGCCATCCTAACAGATATAAAATGATATCTCATTGTGGTTTTGATTTGCATTTCCCTGATTATTAGTGATGTTAAACATCTTTTCAGATACTTACTGGCCATCTCTATATCTTTGGAGAGATATCTATTTAAGTCTTTTGTCCATTTTTTAATCCTATTGTTTGTTTTCGTTGTTGAGTTTTAGGATTTCTTTATATATTCTCAGTATTAACCCTTTGACAGATATCTGGCTTATAAATATTCTTTCTCATCCCACAGATTACCTTTTCACTCTGTTGATTGATTGCTGCATAGAAATGTTTAAGTGTGATGTAGTACCATTTGTCTAGTTTAGCTTTTGCTACCTATACTTTTGGTGTCATATCAAAGAAATCTTTGCCAGATTCAGTGTCATGAAGATTTTCCCCTATGTTTTTTCTAGGAGTTTTGTAGCTTCAGGTCTTACGTTTAGATCTTTAATCTATTTTGAGTCAATTTTGTTCATACGGTGCAATGTAAGAGTCCAACTTCATTCTTTTACATGTGGATATCAAGTTTTCCCAGCCACATTTGTTGAAGAGATTATCTTTTCCCCATTGTGTAGTCTTGGCACCATTATCAAAGGTAATTTGAGCCTATATGAGAGGGTTTATATCTGGGATCCCTATTCAATTCAGTTGGTCTATGTGTCTATCATTTGTCTTTATTCCAGTACCATACTATTTTGGCTTGCTGTAGCTTTGTAATATGTTTTCAAATCAGGAAATATGAAGCCCCTTGCTATGTTTTACTTTCTAAAGATTGTTTTGACTATTCAGGGTTTTTTGAGAATCCATATGAATTTTAGGATTTTTTTTTTCTATTTCTTTTTTTAAAAAGTGTCATTGGGATTTTTTATAGTAATTGCAGTCATCTGTACATTGCTTTTGGTAGTACAGACATGTTAACAATATTAAGTCTTCCAATTTGTGAACATGGATTGTCTTCCCATATTTGTGTGTCTTCTTTGACTTTTCTCAGTAAGTTTTTTGTTTGTTTTGTTTTTGTTTTTGTTCCTGTTCCTGTTTTTGTTTTGTTTTGTTTTGTTTTGTTTTGTTTTGTTTTTGGCTTTCAGTGTAGAAGTCTTTCACTTCTGGGGCACCTGGGTAGCTCAGTGGATTAAGCATCTGACTTCCGCTCAGGTCATGATGTCATGTTTGGTGGGTTCAAGCCTCATGTCAGGCACTGAGCTGTCAGCACAGAGCCTGAAGCCTGCTTTGAATTCTGTGTCTCCCTCTCTCTCTAACCCTCCCCCACACACGCTCTGTCTCTCTCTCTCTTCCTCTCAAAAATAACTAAATATCATAAAAAATTGTTTTTAAAACAGTCTTTCACTTCCTTGATTAAGTTAATTCCTAAGTATTTTATTCTTTTTGATTCTATTATAAATGGATTTGTCTTATTAGTTTACTTTTTAGTATTTGTTAGTGTATAAATGCAACTGATTTTTGAGTGTTATTGTTGTATTCTGTACCTTTGCTAAATTTGTGTATTAGTTCTGACAGGTCTTTTTGTGGAATCTTTAGGGTTTTCTACATGTAGGATCATTTCACGTATGAACAGACATAATTTTGCTTCTTTCTTTCCATTTGATGGCCTTATATTTCTCTTTCTTTCCTAACTGCCTTCATTAGGAATTCAATACTATGTTGAATAGAAGTAGCAATAGAGGGCATCCTTGCCGTGTTCCTGATCTAACAGTGAAAACTTTCAGTTTTTCACTATTGAGTATAATGTTAGCTGTGGGATTTTCATATACGGCCTTTACTGTGTTGAGATACATTCCTTCCATGCCTAATTTGTTGAGAGCTTTCATCCTGAAAGAGTGAATTTTTTTCAAATACTGTTTCTGCATCAAGATAATCATGTTGTTTTTGTCATTTGTTTTGTTCATGTGTTATATCACCTCGATTTTCATATGTTGACCATCCTTGCATCCCAAAATAATTCCCACTTGATCATGTTGTATGATCTTTTTAATGTGTTGTTGAATTTGGTCTGCTGGTATTTTAGTTAGATTTTTTTTTTGGCATGACTATTCATGAGGAATGTTGGCCTGTAGTTTTGATTTCTTACAGTATCTTTCTCTGATATTGATAGGAGGGTGTCACAAAATGAGTTTGGAAGTATTTCCTCCTCTTCAGTGTTCCAGAAAGTTTGAGAAGAATTGATGTTAATTCTTCTTTATGTGTTTGGTGGAATTCTTCAGTGAAGCCATTTGTTCTTGAGCTTTTCTTTGTTGGGAGGTTTTTGATTACAGAATCAATCTCTACTAGTTATAGGATAGGTCTGTTTCAATTTTTAAAATTTCTTCATGAATCAGTCTTGGTAGGTTGTATATATATATATATATAGGAATTTATCCATTTCTTCTAAGCTATTCAGTATTGGCATGTAATTGTTTTAGTGTTCTCCTGTAATCCTTTTTTATTTCTGTGGTATCAATTGTACTGTCTCCTCTCTTCACTTCTGGTTTTGTTATTTAAGTTTTCTCTTTTTTATTAGTCTAGTTGAGAATTTGTCAATTTTGTTGATTTTTTGCAAATAACTAACTCTTAGTTTGGTTGATATTTTCTATTGTTTTTCTATTCTCTATATTTCATTTGTTTCTGTTTTAATCTTAATTATTCACCTCTTTCTGCTAACTTTGGTTTTAGTTTATTGTTGGTTTTTATTTCCTAGTTCTGTGAGTTTTAAAATTAGGTTGTTGATTTGAAAACTTTCTTCTTCTTATTTTCATTTTTTTAAGTTTATTTATTTATTTTGAGAGACAGCATGTGTGAGTGGGGGG
This sequence comes from Acinonyx jubatus, assembly GCF_027475565.1. Taxonomy (NCBI): domain Eukaryota; kingdom Metazoa; phylum Chordata; class Mammalia; order Carnivora; family Felidae; genus Acinonyx; species Acinonyx jubatus. The sequence goes on along the minus strand of NC_069385.1, from coordinate 88,357,457 downwards.
AGGCACAGAGAGAGAGGAAGAGAGAGAGTCTCAAGCAGGCTCTGCAGTGTCAGCACATAGCCAATTTTGGGTCTGGAACTCACCAACTGAGATCATGACTTGAGCCCAAATCAAGAGCCAAATGCTTATCCAATTGAGCCACTCAGGAATCCCGTTTCTCTTCTTTTTAAATGGAGACATTTACCCATGTATTTTTCTGTCTTGGTAGGGCTTTTGCTGCGTCTCATTAGTTTGGGTATATTGTGTTTTCATTTTCATTTGTCTCAAGATATTTTTAGTTTCCCAGTGACCTATCATTTGGTCCAGTAATTGTTCAAGTGTGTTTTACTTAATTCCACATATTTATGAATTTTCTAGTTTTTCTTTTGCCTTTGATTTCTAGTTTCATTCCACTGTGGTCAGAAAAGATACTTAGTATGGTTTGAGTTGTTTTACATTTCTTAAGACTCTTTTTGTGGCAGCTGTGATTTATCCTAGAGAATCTCTATATACACTTGAAAAAAATGCATTTCTGCTGTTGTTGGAGAGGGAATTCTTTATATGGCTGTTAGGTACAGAAATCTATAGTGTTCAAATCTTCTGTTTCTTATTGAAACACTATCTGGTTGATTTATCCATTATTAAAGTCAGGCATTGAATTGAAATCTGTTATTGTGTAACTGTCTGTTTTTCCTTTCCATTCTGTCAATATTTGCTTCATATATTTGGGTGTTCTGCTGTTAGGTACGTATATGTTTATAATTATTATATCTTCCTGGTGAATTGGTCCAGTTATTATTATATAATGTTCTTCTTTGTCTCATAGTGTTGAAGTTAAAGTCTATTTTGTCCAATACAAATATGGCTGTCTCTGCTTTTGGTTACCATGTATGTGACCATCATTTTCCATCTTTCACTTTCAGCCTGTGTATGTCCTTATACCTAAAGTGAGTCTCTTGTAAACAGCTGTGTTCCATTTTATACTCATGTTTTTACTCTCTTTAAGATATGGTTCATATACATGAAGCCCCTTAAGCCTTTGTAATAACTATGAAAAATAACTTGAGTCTCCTTTGAATGAATAACTCTATACATTTTTTAATGTTTTAGATATCAACTAGCACAAACCTCAAATATAGAAAAGAACTTTGTTACTTTAGTCATGAAATCCATTTGGCTGTAAGATCTGCTTTCCTAGCAGTGAATACAAATGTGTACCAGCCAGGAAGCATTAGTAGATCGCAAAGCCTGACATGGTACATAAAGAGCCAACTATTCACTTATGCAAATTAGAATAAATTGATGGAATAAATTAAAGCTAATTTCATACACCGTACACTTTTTAAAGAGGGAGTCATTGCATAATGTAATTTGCTTCTTTTTCTTCATTATGCATTTTAACGCCATGGTATTGGCATTATGTTTTAATCCAACTTGGCCAAAAGTTTGATATTTTTGTTTACTATGTGTTTATTTAATATGATATTCTAATCTGTGTTAGCACTAAAATGTGCAAAGCATAAATGCAAATGAGGATATATGATGGCTAGATACAAATCTTGCCCTCATTGAACTTATAAGGAGACATACATATCATTAATTGATGTTGTGGTAGTGATAGTTACATGTTAGTAGGGCAAGGTGGGGGAGGGTACTCACATAAATGTGATAAGAACATCCATCTGCATAATTATATTGGCATGCATCCATTCCCAATTGGATTCTAAATCACACACACACACACACACACACACACATACATACATATACACACTTAAGAAAAGTCATAAGGCAGACTCTGTCCTCTAGGAGTCACCTTGTTCACCAGGCCAGTTGAGAAGCTGATAAACCTAACACAAAGTAACATATAACATACCCTACAAAAGGCTGCTTATCTTACCTACTTTGCTTTCCATACCCGTTTCCCAGGGCCAAAATTCCCACATGCCCAAACACAGAAAGAGAACTTCATAAATATCTTGACAAAATTATAAATTCCTATTTAGAATACCCACATCTGAATTTTCCAGTAAACTATCCACTTATGCAACTTTTAAAATAATACAAAATATCTGTATGCTATCAAATTTAACTAACATTTATTAATTAAAATTAGCAGCTGAGTTAAATTAACATTGGTTTTATATATAGCAGAGAAATAGGATCATAAACAGAACCAGTGTCACTTCATAGCTTTGTTAATTCAACCTATTCTCATTTGATCCCCCAAACACTTTTACTCACGGAGAAACAGGAAACAATAAGTTTGTAAAGGGAACTTGGCATTTAGAGCTTTCTTTCATATCACTCCCAGTGCAACTTACCTTCAATTAGTATTCAGTGAAATAAAGGACGGTTAACCAGCCCTCTCTGTTTGCAACTACCTTCCCATAAGAAATATAAAGACACATTTACACTGTGTTGTTTCTTACTATTTACTGTTAGGCTGGATACCATGAAGCCTCCTGAGTGTTTAAGAATTTGCTACCTGGGGGCTCCTGGGTGGCTCTGTAGATTGGGGATCCCACTTTGGTTCAGGTCATGATCTCGCAGCTCATGGGTTTGAGCCCTGCTTCGGGCTCTCTGCTGTCAGCATGGAGCCCACTTCAGATCCTCTGGCCCCCTCTCTCCACCCCTCCCCTACTCATGTGCTTGCTTGCTCTGTCTCAAAAAAAAAAAATAAAGACATTTAAAACTTTGAAAAGAAAGAATTTATTTGACATTACTAGATACATTAAAGATGGATTTAAAAATGTTATCCAACTCGGGGTGCCTGGGTGGCTCAGTCAGTTAAGCTTCTAACTTCAGCTCAGGTCATGAGGTCATGATCTCATGGTTTGTGAGTTCGAGCACTGCATGGGCCTGTGTGCTGACAGCTCAGAGCCTGGAGCCTGCTTCACATTCTGTGTTTCCCTCTCTGTCTCTGCCCTTCCCCCACTCATGCTCTGTCTCTCAAAAATAAATAAACATTAAATTTTTTTTAAATGTTATCCAACTCAAAATATACTTATAGTTACTCTACTACTAAATATAGTAAACTCCACACAATGACATATTAGCATTCTTTTCTGGTGAAATATCATGGAAAAGACCATTCCATTAGAGAAGACATTTTCACAAATAATGTGAGGTTCAACATTTTTGTACAATATTACAATTATATGATTTTGATGATACAATCATTTTGGAAAATAGTGTAGCAATAACACAAAATTAAACACGCTTTTGCCACATGATCAAGCAATTCCACTCTTAGATATTTACCTGAGACATATGAAAATAGATGTCTATGCAGAAAGTATGTATGCCAACTATTCATAATAGCCAAATATGAATAGTACTATTCATAGATACTAAAAATTAGAAGTAACCCACAGGTTGCTTACTTTTATTGATGAATAGATCACAAACTGTTATATCCATATCATGGAATAGTACTCTGCTATAAAGAGAAACGAAATGGATGAATCTCAGAAACATAATGCTAAGTGAATTAACTCAAACACAATAGTCGATGTACCGTATGATTCTATTTAAGTGAAATTCTAGAAAAGACGTGATTATAGTGACAGCATGTTCATGGTTGCCTGGAGCCTTGGGGGCAGGAAGGGATAAGATGCAAAGAGGCTCACGGAAGCCGTTCAGGGTGAGGAATCAGTGGTGATGCTTGCATAGTAGTATACAATTACTAAAAGAGATGGGGTGCCTGGGTGGCTCAGTTGTTTAAACAAGTACTAACAGCATTAAACTGCCCCCTTAAAAGTGGTGAATTTTATTATCTGCAAATAATGCCTTAAACAAGAAAGAAGAAGGAATAATATTAAATGAATTCATCTTACATATGTGTTACGAATTCCACAGAATAGTGCATGTTCTATGAAAGAACATGCTCTGTAGTTTATTTCAAATCAAAAAGAAGGGATGGAAAGAAATATATATATATATATATATATATATATATATATATATATATATATAGCTAAAAGTACAATAAAACTTTAAATCTGTAACAGGTAGTGTGTGGCATTTTATACATGTTGTATAAAAACTTGTATGTACAAGAAAGAGTTGGCTCATGGTTATGGATAATTTTTGTAGGTTGCAAATATGTTTAAAACTCCTTTGTTAGTGAACTGTAATTGTTAAGGTATTTCAAAAGGTGAATATATTCCTTACTTTGAGCATATTGAGCTAAAGAAGTGTCCTGTTAAGTCTCTATTGCTGAAATGAATGATGGTCAATGATTAGCAACAGCATTTATTTATATTTAAACTCTACTTGCTCTCATGCTAAACCACATTCTAATCATTCATCGTAATGAATTTTGAGACAGTCCAAAAAACGCTAAGATAGCACTTTACAAGAAGAATATTTGGTCTCCTGGAGAACAAAACCGTTAAGTCCACCTGAGATAAATGGATTATATTCATTTCAAGATTGCCTGAAGGTTTGAATTCACAATCCATCTCTCTTGCAGGTGAATCAGATTTAAGTAATCAAAAGCTTGTAAGTGCTGTTGCTTTTTCATCTTCCCTGCATCTAAAATGGTAACAGTCAGCAATAGCTTTTTCCCCTCATAGTTTCCTAGTTCCAGGTAGGGTTTGTTTATAACAAAAAATGAACTGTAGCTTTCCATAAGTAGTATTTAGTATCACACTTTAAATCTGTTTGCCCATTGTTTCTCTGTTCTCCTTAGGATGCATTAGGATATATTTCCTTACTTAACATGCATCCAAACATGTATGGAGCAGTGAGAGTTCATATTTGTTATTGATCCATTCTCCTTTTAATCACAATTACTCTGTTTCAGAAACTACACTGTCGTTAATTCCAAAATCATCGTGGTCACAATAAGGCCTGAACCCAAAACAACTGATTCATTCCTGGAGATAGAACTAGCTCATTTGGCTAATGTAAGTATTATCCATGTGACGTCGACTTGCTTATAGAACTTACCTTTAAAGATAAGTTAGCAGTCACACATTTGATAATATCAGAACACATTTTCTGGACTTTTTAGAGTTGTAAATGGAATAATTTGTTATGAAGATTATATTATATAGAAACAAAATGTCAGATTATCCTATGCTTTTGTCCATAATAAAACTCTCTTCAGTTTATCCATGATAACAATTATTAAATTGTTTATCCACGTACACATCTTTTTTGGGCTTTGAGCTAATCAGCGGAGGAGACCCAATGAATAAGAACCTGTCTCAAGTGTGGTGGGGAAGACTGCCATGTAACTACATGGGTTTAAGATGCATGCAGTAATTGAAGTTATAAACATAATACAAAGAGGAGTGATTAACTTCAGGTACCCTAGAGCAGGAGAATGGGTGGGATGGCATTTAAAAGTGCTAGGTCAAAGAACAGAGTAGGCTTCTTATAACTAGTTGGGTGCTTCAGTAATCTAAATCTAAATCTCCCATTCCAGAATGACAAGAACCCTTTCCTGAATCTATCTAACTGCAACTGAAATTCTTTTAATCTTTTTTCAGTCCTCCTGTAGAAATTTAAAATATCTACTGATCCTTTATACATTCACTTTACATGCTTAAATCCTTGATGAGTGGAGACAAGGCAGGTGATTCCTACTAAGGTTCTCCTAATTATGCTTTTATACTTCCTGTATTAAAGTGAGCCACTCTCTTATGTTCTATGTACACAGGTTTGGTTTTTTTGTTTTTTGTTTTTGTTCTTTTGTTTTTTGGGTTTTTTTTTTGGTTTAATTCCTTGCAAAGTTCCTGGGAAGTTGACCTTTACATACAAATAACAGAAACACAAAGTGTCATTTTTCCCAAATCTAGAAATGTAATGAATGACATAATGGAATTTATATTCACATCAGTTGGTTTACAAAACTTATGTATTGTCTCCTGTTTTATAACTTCTTGTTTCCAAAAAGAAAATCAATCTTGGTTTTATAAAAAATGACAGTTATCTTCCCTGTAAACCACTTTTTACTAACATGCTTCAGGCTTCCTAGATTGTTTAGCAAAAATCTCAAATCTCTTAGCAATAGCTCTTAAACATCACAACTAATACTTAAACTATTGGGTCTTCTACTTTTGCCAAAATATGACCATACTGGTGCTATTTAATTTCAAGAATGTGTTTTATTTCTATAAAATCTACCTTTGTACACCTAAGAATAATCTTACCTCTACCTAATCTCATCACTGCATTGAAAACAGGCAATTCCTTTAAATATTGCTTTTGAATAAGGAATTTATTTTTTGTAGGTTCAAAATTTGTTGAAAAACTATTTACTTAGGTGTTTGCTTTTATTGTTTATTAGGGTAATGTCTATCCAGTTATAAACATTGGTGAAAAAATAGTAAGAGATCCTAGTTCCCTGAATTGCTTACTAAAAAAGCAGTATAATGTCTGAGTATATATCATGTTTCTTGTGGAGAAAACACTTATGTAAATGAACTTTTACAATACTTTCCTAAATAAAGTCATTATTGAGAATTTTAAAAATACATTAATTAAATGACTTTTTTTCATAAATTGAAGAAAGAGTAACCTCAAAAATAGCATTGATGAAACAGTCTCACTATTTCAATTCAGTAAAACTATTTGAAATGAACAGAGATATAATCTTTGAGTCAAACTTCTCTCCTGGGGGTTTATTTTGTCAGCTGATTTACAAAGGAGATAAACCATGTACAGAAAATAACTTTGCACATATGAAAACCCAAGTATATAGTCAATACACTTCATTAAGCACCAGCTAGACACTGGGGTGACAATGAAAGTCAGGATATAAGAATGGTGAAATAATTATCACAAGTCACTTAGAACTAAATCTGTCTTTCATAAGTTTGAGTGAATGAGTTGACCAGATTTTCAAAACAATACAGTCTCCACTCTAGAAGATCTCCATTTAAGGGAATATAGACAAATCTGTTGAAAAGGGGGACTGAGAGAAGATGAGAGGAAGAAGAAAAGCTTACACTGGAGAAGAAAATGGCACCAAGTATTCTAACTCACTTCTATTATCCCCTTGCTTGCAGTGCCCACCTGTCTTCAGAGGCCACCCCAATTAACCACCACACAATGAAGCCTCTCTGGATGGCTGGATTCCTCACTTCTTCCCTTTATTTTATAAATACCTTTCACACTTTGTCCATACAATATATACAGTCCTTCATACTCTCCTGGTTTGAATTTCTAATGCTTGTTGTATTCATTTTACCATCCAAGTTAGAGTTTGTAAAGTACTGTTCATTGAGGGAAAGAATATATAACAGATTTGTTGAGTATCTTAGTATTTATTACCAGTCTTATATACTCTATATACTGATTTTAGTTTGTTTCCATTGAAGAGATAATCAAAGAGCCTATACTGAAATGTAATAGTCTTCACTAATGTGAATACATCATAAACATGAAAATAGAAATTAATTAGAAAAGCTGAAATTTTAATATAACTCTACATAGATGTAGATTATCATTGTTACTGCCTTCAAAATTGAACTATTTTAGATATATTTTTAATATCAAGTCTACTTTCATGTATTTACTTCTATCAAAAGTATGTGCTGTACTTTCCTGAGCTCAGAAAACAGTAATGACTTGCAAAGTATATCTGTTTCATATACCATGTAGAAGAAAAATGAAGAATGGGAATTAATAGTTATAGTGAGCCTAGGGAAAAGCCTGTTAACATTTTCCAAACTAAATGTATTCTTTTAAAAAGCTTTTTAACAAATAGCGTTTAAAGTATGTTAAATATAATAAGGCCCTTGGGAACTGTAGGAATAGAATATGGAATCTTGAAATTCCAAATTGTATTTAGCAAAGCCAATTGCAGTTTTATCCAGCTCATAAATCATTAATGACTAAGATGCTATTCTTAGTTCAGTTTGGGGGAGCCTATGGCTTTATTGTGATGACCTATAGAGTCAGAGTTTATGGTCCTTCGTGTTTAGGTATAGCAATCACTTGCTTTTAAAAAATATCAAAGTTGCTTTCCCAGAAAAAGAATTTTATTTTTAGTGTTACTTAAGGTTTCTTCAGGATGACATTTATGCTCATTAATATTATTAGATTATCTGATATATAAGGAAAGTTACTAATTTTATTGAAAATAATTATTGAGACCTGAACGAATATAATAGAATGACCCTAAATGCGAGTGCACACGTATACACACACACATGTACAGACACCCACTGTTTGGATGCCTTGGATCTGACAGATCTAAGCTGCTATGACTTTCTAAGGTGGATAGCAACTCCACCTTTAAAGATGAGTTAGAAAGGTAAGTAAGTGCATACATTGTAGTTATCTCATGCTCTATCAACTTTGTTACTCTGAAAATGAATTCTTTTTCCAAATGATAAGAGTTTTAGGTTGTTCCATTTTGGAGAGGCAGTTTGGGCTATGCTTGCCTGCAGTCTCTGTGGTCTTGTCTTTCTTTTTATTTCTTCCTCTGAGTAAAAACTTTAATGATCTAGTTAGCATGATACTGCTATCTTTCAGGACTGAGAAAAATCCATGAGGTTTATTTGTAGTTCTCAAATTGGTCATATTCACAAAAGAATCTCATGGGAATTTGGGCTTATGGGTTTTGTTTTCTTTGCCATATTTGCTTGCATACTAATAGGATCAGCTAACAAATTAAGGAGTTTGTTTTATGTGTATAAACTAAAGTTAATCATGAGCCATGACCTTTGTAAATCATAGCTGCAAACACAATGGAAGACTATAATGAATATGTTTGTTACCATTAGATAAGCATGAGAAACAATGAGAAGAAATTTGAAACACTCATCAGTGGGTATTTTTGAAAATATCAAAGGCTGATAAAAACCTAAGGAATTAAAAATCACTTGACAAAGCTTAAGGAAGTCCAGTCTATAAATCTATAATTTCTGCAAAGGGGTGTTTGTATGCCTTTATGTTTTGAATCACTTTTCTACCCTACCTTTTGTCCATTTGAAAGAGATTTCTGATTTTTTTTCTGCTTAAAGCTCTGGGTAATTTTTATGGAAGAGTCTTGAAATGCTGACTAGACAGACAGATTGATGGCTCTGTCACCAGCTGAAATTGAGATAGAATTTGTTCCCTAGCTACAGTTAGTATGGTGTTTTGTTTTGCTTTGCTTTGGGTTTTTTTAGTTTGTTTTTTTGGGGTGTGTGTGTGTGTGTGTGTGTGTGTGTGTGTGTGTGTTTTCTTGATTATATCCTAAATTCCTCAGTTTGAGTAAGCACCCTTTCCACTTACATTTCAAATTCAGTTTATTTTGATTCATAATACATAGTCAACATTTTTCAAAAATATTTTAGAATAATTCTGCTATTTTTGGAGCAGTGGTGAGCAAATCTTTTTAGTTAGGAGTCAGGTAGCAAATATTTTAGACATGTGAGCTATAATGACCTCTGTCCCATTTACTTAGTTCTGCTGTTGGAGCATGAAAGGAGCCAGACAATATCTAAACAAATGAGTGTGGCTCCGCAATGAAATTTTATTTACAAAAATAGGTGGCAGGCCAGATTTGGATTCTGGGCTATAGAGTTAGTCAATCCCTATATAGTAAACAGAATCATGCCCCCTCCCAAAATGCCCATGTCCTAACCTCCAGAACCAGTTATGTTACATGTCAAAAGAGATTTTGCATATGTGAATAAAGGTAAGGACATTGAGATGGGGAAATTATCTTGGATTATCTGGGTAGGTCTAATTTATCACATGAACCATTAAAAGTGGTTTTCCCTATGGCTATGGTCAGAAATGCAGCATACTAAAAACTCAACTACCATTACTGACTTTGACAATGAATGAAGAGGGCCTCAAGCCAATGGGTACAGGCAGCCTGTAAAAGCTGAAAACAACCTCTGGTTGCTAACCAGGAAGGAAATGTAGACCTCAGCCTTTCAACTGCAAGGAACTAATTCTACTGAAACCTGAATGAACCTGAGCATCGATTTATCCTTAGATCCTCCAGGAAGTAGTGATATCATGCCAATACTTTGATCTCAGCCTTGAGAATCTCTTGAGTAGAGACCCAGCTGAGTTCATCAGACTTCTGACCTATAGAAACTGTGAGGTAATGAATTTATGTTATTCTATGCTGCTGTTTATGGTAATTTGTTACAATAGCAATAGAAAACTAATATCCCTGCATTGGAACATTGCAAAATTAATTTTAGATTATGAAGAAAATGTATATGTAATCATTAAGAGTGCCATTTTGAATCAGATATAATGCAATACTGATGATACATTATTCAATAAGAATTAATTAGAAACCAGAGATTAAATTTTGTCCTTCTGATTATTATTCCAGCACCTTAGCAACCTGATGAAAGGAATCACCAGACAGTGAGAATGGCCACTGTAAAGTGGTGGTGGGATATTAGAGAAAATCGGAGGATGCCACGAGCAGCACCACCTAGGCCCCACCACAGAAAGGGCCTTGTGGAACCAAGTGCTGGATGTCAGGGGCAACTCTGGCATGTGCAGATATGTTGTGCTTTTGAAGCAATTTAGCAAAACTTCTCTGCTGGCAGCTGATAGACTGGAGTAGTGCAAACACTTCTGGTGCCTTTGCCTCTACTACAATCAATCCCATAGAAGTTTTATTAAGATATCCTCTTGGCTGTAAAAGGAAAAGACTTAAGCTGTATGTTTTACCTGTATGAAATCTAGTTATTTAACCATTTTTATTAAAGTTATTTGCCACTCCAACTCATAAGAAATACTTGGAGAGTTTCTGCTCCTAGGAAACCCATGTGTTTGTTGAGAGGTGCACCAGGCTCCTGCGCAGCCATTGTTGGAAATGATATAATCATGTGATCATATAAGGGTAAGACACTCTAAGACATCTACATGAAGGCAATGATTTTCTCTGAAGAATACACATAAAAATAATCCCTGATAGCGATTCTACTTTTTACTGTTTCCCATATGTCAAATAGGCAGTATTCATTGGGAAATAATGTACATTCAGGTTAGTGATACATCTCAGAAATTAGGGAAGCAAGCTGTTATCACATCCACAAAAATAGTGTCATCTGGTTAATGTGGGCTAGTGAGTAACCATATAGCAGAAGCTGGATTAAATATATGCTATTTCTTTATGTTCCAATTAAATAGCTGCCAACTCCTCAAGAAGAGCTATGCAACATGGATGTGACTCATCCTGATAAAACAATATTCTGCATTTCTCACTTCAGTGGTCTTTATATCAGTCTGCCTTAGCTACAGCCAGCTCCTTCTTTTCCATACTGACTTGTTCTCAATGCGATGCTTTCTGTAGAACCCTCATAAATCTATTCAAAAATTCCTTTATCTCCATGATCATATTAAGTAAGAACACAGTATTGCATTTGTAATGATGCTCTTTAGACTTCAGGTATATGTCAGCTACCCTTTAAAAAAAAAGGAAAAAAAGAAGAAGAAGAAAAAAGTGTTAGACCCAATTTAGTTCTTTTTAAGTATCCTTTAAAAATATGGAAATATGGAATAGTACTTACCATAACCTTGGAAAAAAGATTTGGAGAACATTCAATAGATTACCTTCTGCAGTTGAGTTTCATACACTGTTTTCAACTGTATCATATCCTTGGGTGGTATATTACACTTTTAGGTACTATGAAGCTGTTTATATGTTAAAAGAAATACTCTCACTGATCAGATTTTAGGGGCATTTCATAGATTTGACTATGGAAATATTACATACACTAAGATCTTACCCACTCCCTTCCACCATGCATTCCTTAGACTTTATTTAATGTGTCTTTTCTCAAATAGTGGTAGAATTATACACAGATTATAAATGAGTCTTTTGTGGGTCAAGTCAATCATATAAGAAATGTTCTTAAGGAATTCCCAAAATCTTTTTGTGCAGTGATATATAATAGCTACAATTATGCTTTAGTGGGGAAAGAAAGGGAAGATAAGCTTAGCAAAACCCAGGTCTTTTTAATGCAATGCCTTTATGTCCAAAATATTAAAAATTAAAGAGAGACAGTGTAGTGTCCGCTGAACAGTCTTTCTCCCATCTACATTCAAGAAGTCAATGTGCAATGCTCTAGAAGATGTGACAGAGACAGTCATTCTGGAACATCTGAGTCAGAAAATTGGAAATGCTGAGATAGTTTTGATGAAGTCACTGCCCTTCTTCATGCCCTTAATGCTTCGTCTGTTCACTTGCTTTGCTTCAATAGACAAAAGGATATATTTTTAAATATATTTTTAAGTTTAAATATTTTAACAGGAGTATGAAAGGTACCAGAAAGTTAAGACGTTTCTAGATATGGAAGTTGCTATGACATATGAGCACTAAGCATTTGAAAGTTTAAAAAAAAAGGGGTAAATAAACCATATGATTTCTGTTGTGTGCATCTTGAGCAGTACTTCTTCAAATTTGATGTGGATAGAAACTATGGTGGGTGGAGGGAGTAATAATTACAGTGCATATTCCTAGGTATAGCCCCAATCTCAGAACTTGTGGAGACAACTAATCTACATTTTAAATAATACCCCAGTTGATTCTGGAGTAGGTCTGGAGAAAACACTTGGAAAACACTAAGATAGCAAGAGTGTAATAAACATAGTGTGTGAATTGAATTTATTCAGAATTTAAATTAGGAAAAATTAGAGAAACTTGGTTTTCATTCATTTTTATTGTGACTTGTATCTTTTCTGTGATCAACTTCCTTCAGATCTCTGCTCAGATATCATCTTATTGGTGAAGGCATCCCAATACATAAAATTGCAACTCATTCACTTTCCAGACTTCCCTGTCATTGTGATTTACTTTCTCATCATAGCACAGATTACCATCTAGCATTTTATGTATTTATGTGTTTATTTGTCTCTCTCCCTTCCCCTTTCACTATAGTTAAGTCTATGAGGCAAGAAATTTGCTCAATGCTGTATCCTCAGTACCTGGAATGTAATAGGGGTTTACTAAGTGACTTTTACATGAATGACTAAATGAAGTTTACCATAGTAAGAGTAATTTACCACAGTGAGATGTATTTAAAGTGTTCTGTAGGGAAAGAAAAAGACTTGAAATAGAGTTTTTAAAGAAGAAAAGGAATTATTTTATGAATGTCATTCATGAATCACTGAGGTGTACATCTAGAAAGGATGTTCAAATCCCTTATTATAGAAAATTAAAAAAAGAAAGTTATGCAGCCAAAGGAAAAGAGAGAACCACCCATAGAAATAAATTTACAAAGCCAGTGGTATATTATACTGTTAAATGGGTATATTGGTTTCGTTGATGTGGAAAAAGGGAGAGAGGTAAAAGTAAAAGTAAAAAAAAAGGCAAAGACTATTAAAGACACTTGAAAGTAGTATGTAGAGTACCTATGGTAATTAGGAAATTTGAATCATGGTACATTTTTAAAATGCTTAAATGTAGGTGAGTAGAAATATTTAACTTGAGTTTAACTATTCTATTTTGACTGGGATCAAGAGAGACAGTTTTTTTTTCTGTTGCTATCTGTTTGTTTGCTTGCTTGTTTTACCAAAAATGTGGTTTTCAAGAAGATAGTATATTTCCAAAAGTTTTCAAAAACGTGAAGTTTTAATATTTTAAGTGTCAAAGTTATTAACAGTTTTGAAAATGAATTTTCTTACGTACATTTATCTCATATGCCTGGGAATTTTTTTGTTTCCTTAACTTAGTGCATTTCTTAAATCTACGTCTATCGGCTAGTGTATAGCTCAACTTTTTTCCCCTTGTTTCTGTCATCACATTTGTTACTCTCTGTTGGGCTCACCATTTCCTGTTATTGACTTCCTGTAAATTCCTCATAACAGATCTTGTAGCAGAGTACCTTTGAGAAAAGTATCTAAAAATTATAACAAATATTTTATAAGTGATTTCTCAGCAGAACTTTTTAGCCATTCTTTTTTCATGTTTAGTATTCATTTGTCATTGATATTTGCCTTATGTTTCCCATCACACATTCTTTTTCCTTTAAGCAACTGGTCTATCCAGATACTAAGATTCCTCTGATTTCTTTGTTCTGCTTATTTTTCTAAACTTCAAATGTTTAAATAATTGACCGCAGCTCACAGACCTCCATATTCGTAACTGCACTAGAACTCACAGAGGGCAGTGTCTGTCTGTCGTGTAGGTTCCAGAATGTAGAGTGAAGCACAAGAGTGAGTAGTGCATTTTGGAACCTTTAACAAGCCTCATGTGGATGCTTTTTAAATTTTCACAAGGACAAAAAGAAAGAGCAATATGAGATAAGATCCAAGAGATGAGAGGTGAAGAAGGTAGAGGATAAAATGAAGGGTTAACAATGGCATGGATTAAGAGTAGAACAAACATTTCTCACCTTTACATTTTTATCTGAAAGTAGAAATAAGTTTCTTTAGGAGAGTAAAAAAGAAAGAGATATTCAAACAATTATATTCATATTATATTTCTTTTCTAATATTATTTTCCTTTTGTTGTAAACTATTAGGAACACTAAATATGAAATATTAATCCTATAATCAGTATCCTGTAATGGTTTAACTTTATCTAACCCATATATTACTAAAAGAAGTGAACTAGATTTAGAAGAACCATTATCTGTGGTTCTTCTAAAGACCATTATCTCTGGTTCTTCTAAACGTGAATGTATCACCTTTCTATAATAATTTCTATATTAATTAAACATATACTCATATCCTTCACTGTAATATTTCAAGGGTAATTTGTTTTCTATAAAGTGCTCTGAGTTCTTTGAACAAATCCCAGATAAATACACCATAACTTTATGATACAACATTGTAGCTATGCTAAGGATTTCTTACAAAGTCACAAATTGAATGAAAATTTAAGCTAAAACCAGATAGTATCTCATAAGACCAAGGAAGAAAACAATTTTAAAAATAAAGGAAAAATAAAGGAAGAACAAGAAAAAGAAAACAATTCAAAACACCACTCCCTTCTGTGACCCTCCCCAGATCTATGCCTCCTGTAGAACCACATTAAAGATACACTTAGTCCATGAAACTTGATCTAACACAAGCCATGATGCCCCTCATTTGTCCCTTAAACAGTATATTATGACTAGTAACACTTATAAAAACATATCTATTTATGGTTATATAAACATTCCACGTGTGTGTTTCTCATCAACTTCTATAAGACTGTAACTTTTTTCAGGGAAGGAAGTGTTTTTGTTCTAACAGCATAGTTTATAGGTATGAACATTTGATAAGAAGTAAGATACCTTGGCTAATGTGGCCCTTGAGGAATTTTTGGAGAATGGTAATGGTGCTAAAATATTGGAGTTAGTCAAATGTTATAATTAAAAGAAAAAATAAAATTGGGGTGGATTACAAAAATTTTAGAATCACTATTTAAAATTTTTATTTCCAGTGAAATTCTAGAACGGACCCAGAAAACAGCACTTAGAAAGGGAACGTTTCACAAAGAGCCTGCCTAGACTTTTGAAGACAGTGATTATCTACATGTAAGACAAGACTGAGGGCTGGGAGCTGGCTGTTATGGGGGAGAATGTCCACCTGTGGAATGGAGCCAGTAGCATGTTTCAGGACTGTAACTTGTATCTGCCTTGGCCTAGTCATCATTTTTATTAATGACTTGGTCGGATGAGGTCATAGATACCATGTTTGTCTCTTAATCCTCTAATGATTAAAAGTTTTGAAGCAATAGTGAATGTGTGGGATGTCAAAATCAGGATTCAGAATGTCTCTCCTAAGAGACCTCAATGTATATGTAATCAAGCTGAGGAAGAGACTACAAATATATCTGATGTAGTCCTAGTCTGCATTATTAAGAATGTGGCACCTAAAGGAGATGGAAAGAGCACCACTTTGTTCTATACGGGTAGGTTCTATACATGGATAGTTGCCCTAAATGTGCTTTAAACGTGTGCTCCAAGATATGAGTGATGTGGGGAATGAGAGAACTTGAAATCCACGGAGTATGTTTAATAGAGAAGACTCTTCAGGGATATAATAGCATTTGTAGCTATCTAAAGATATCATGTAAAGGAATAATTATTAGGCTAGTTTCAAAAGGGCAAAATAAAGCCCAATGAATCTGACAAACAGAAGGAAAACATTTCAACAGTTGGTACTCTTCAAAACAGAAACCACTACCCAAGGTAATCCAGTGCGGAGAATATTCTTTGTATCATCCTGAAGGTCATGGTAGCCACTCATACATATATAAATATTGAACCAATAAAAATTTGACATTTTTTTTACATAGTTTCATTAGACATGATCTATACAAAAGTGATCTGTGGATTAAGAAGATATTGCAAAACATGACATATAAACTTGTCAAATTCCTGTGTTGTACACCCAAAACCAATGTAACCTTGTCTGTGAACTATTAAAAAAAAGAAACACTTTGCCGTGGTCTAGATGTGGTCATGTCTGCATTTTTTCTGGATTTCAAAAGAATGAGATGGTCTTTAAGAGATAATAATAGCTCTACTGAGACTTTACCACTTTTACATCTTAAATTAGGCTTATAGGAAGGAAATGATTAAACTTTATTTCTTTCCAAATTCGAAAGAACATCCCATTTTATGCTTCCATCTCCATCTCACTCAATAGGTACAATTATTATAATTAAGGAGACATGCAAAGGGACTATTAAATAGTGGATCTGGTTTAGTTCATGCTAATTGTGAACTACACCCCAAGAGGGCAGCCATGAATGACTTGGTAGGGGAAAGGGGGTGTGGGGCAGAGAAGTTTGCATATCAAATACAAATTTGTACCTAAAATCTCTTTTAATGGCACTCACATTCTTTGTACTGTAAGGGAAAACCAACTCAAAGAATGCTGTGAGGGGCATCAGTTTGTATTTCATTCATCGTCATCATTATTGAATAAAATGTTCCTTTTTAAAAGATACAGCCATACCTAATAAGCCCATTTTTAGGGGAAAAAAAGCTATTGCAAGCCAACACACTCTCCAGAAATGGACAATTAATGTTACTATCTCTTGCCCCTAGGAAGGTGACCAACTAGAGAGTAATGAGGATGTCAGTGGTGTTTTGTACATGTGCATAATACAGAATGTTTCATCATGATTTAAATTGTGTAGATACTTTGGCCTTCCTAAAGGAAATAATCCAGGAATTAATATTTTACAGGTAAAAGGATGAAATAGAAATCATTGAAATATAGACCTTGAGCTATATGAGAGCTTCACTTTCAATTTTCAAAATAACTAAACATAGGTTATGACATTTGTGGTAAATGTATTGTCTTCATGAAGAGAATTTCATAAAATGCATCACCAAGTCTATGAGAAAAAGCATACAAATTTTTTATGCAAGGAAAAAAATAGAGGTGGAATCTTAAAAGTTTCATACTGCAAGATAAGAAACCCACCATTCTGCTTGCATTTCACATAAAACTTACATTTTTGTTGTGTGTATTCATGATACATTTATTCTTTTTCTGCTTATTTTTAGGGTACTTTGAATCCCTATTGTGTATTGTGGGATGACTCAAAAACGTAAGTGACAGATGTTTTCTTATATTACTTTGGATCATATATTCAAAGCACATTAAGTTATTTCAGTTGCCTGCTAGTCAACAGGAAAATGATAAGTTAGTGGGATGTGTGTTACACTCAGAAAACATTTTGCTTTTTGAATCTGCAGGACAAGATGATGAATGTGTTTGTGTGTGATGATGCCATCAGATTATGTCCCAAGATAGGTTTGCATTACCTAATATGTAAGACACATTGCTATGCAAATCCCATGAGGATTTTTTAGAAGCTCTAATATTTTAAAGTCATAGGAGCTCAAATAATATTTCAACATCTTGCCCTAGTACTCCAGCTTAGCATTGCACACTAAAATAGCAATCTCTATGATCATTAGACCACTATATTATTTGCATGACCTTGAATCTATTATCAGAGTAATGTAATATTTATATGGCCCTTCCAGATTATTTTATTATAAAAACATTGAGTGACATTTAATTGTCTTATTCACCTATTTAATGAATTCATGAAGACAAAAGAAAACAATTGTAATAAATGAGGATTAATAATTCTTCAATGATTCCTTTCTGTAAGTAATTGCAATATATCTGGTCAAAATCATCTTAATCTCATCAGTGATTCTGTAAGATTTTAAGGAAGGACTCAAAGAGCAGAAATGTCCTGATTAAGTTTTAACTAGACTCTTACGTTTTAAATATTTATGTACATTTATTTCCAGATTATACAATGTTTTGTTTTGTTTTGTTTTTTGTTTTGTTTTGTTTTTTGTTTTGTTTTGAATGAAAGGGAGATAAATATCAATTAATCCCATAGAGCTAATAGCTCTATGTTGATGCTGTTAGTTAGGGCACCACATTGTTGAGTACTAGGTATTCTAAGATTTTTCCCGGTGTTCTTCACCCCATATCTGATCTACATCTGAGGTTTTATTATGTTACTTGCCTCTCACAAGTTATTGGAGGGTCTAGGAGAAGGGCATGATTAGAATTTCTAGATAAAGAGCAAACCTACTGGAAATGTTGTTATTTTTAGGGAATGGATGCAATTTAAATTACAGTATTTATGTGGATAATTAATAAGTGACATTGGGCATATTATTTGCTATAGATTCTGATATTCTAGGGATCCTCTTCTCGCAAGAACCCTAGTGCCATAAAAAGAACCCAACTTGCCCTGGTGATAACATCAGGTGGATATCCTCACTGATGTCATAATTTTTTTCTTTTTTGAAATCCAATACAGAAGTCCATGGTAGGAAAATTCTTGCAAGATTTGCTCTTTACCAATAGCCAGAAAAAACTCTAGTAGTATATTCTAAGGCACTGTTTAGTATGTTGTATAGCCAAAGAAAGAATGAAACACCACAAAAATCTAATCAAATGGTTTCTACTTAAGAAAAATATACCATCTTAAACTCCAGTTTATAGCTACTTGCATATCTTCATGAATAATAACCAACCTGGATTTAGTTTTATTATCTTTTTAGTGGGTAGAACATGCTTCAGTGTCAATCCAAAAAGGGGAAGTGTTAGTTATTCTGAAAGACCTTTGGGACTGTTCAATGAATACTATGAGAAGAAACAGCATTCTCCTATTGTGTGACTCTTTTGGTTTTCTTTCACAGAATGTCTAAGGTTTTAAGTTTAATTTATAAATATATTAGTGTTTGAGGTCAGCATTAGTCTTAGGAGTCAATCACACTCTTTCTCCAACATCTGCTAAAACATGACTCTTATCTGTCACACAAAAAAACAAACAAACAAACAAAAACATATTTTAGCCTTACGAAATTCAACTGTTAAGTTGTCCTTGAAGAAAACTATCCAGTCAGAGGTGTGGTTAGCTGCCTTTCAAAGTAGATTATCTGAAGAGATCAGTGCAGTGCATGTTTCTTTGATGTATTTGAAAAGTAATCAAAACTGACAGAACTTCTGTCCCATCACCCTCTTACCAGAGTGTTTTATCATTAAATTGTTTTTCTGGGTGAGTTTTAAACAATGAAGGTTAAGACAACTGTATTTATTTTCTTCACAGCTGATTTATTTTTATCATGTTCATATATATACACAATAGTTTTAACAATGCAATGATTTCAAATCTAAGTATAAGTGCTCTAAGTATAGTTAGTTATGAAGGGATAAGGCTACTACGTTTTATATAGAAATGAGTTGACTTAAATGATTTTTTCAAGATTGCAGTAATGAAGTTGAAATTAGACGTTGTCTTTTGGGGCTCCTGAGTGGCTCAGGCAGTTGAGCATCCAACTTTTGATCATGGCTCAGGTCTTAATCTCAGGGGCTTAAACTCAGGGTTGTGAGTTCAGACCCCATCGTAGGACTCTGTGCTGGGTGTGAAGCCTACTTTAAAAAAAAATTGTCTTTTAATTTTGGTTTATGTTATCAGATTGTCTTACCTTTTTCATTAAGGTATAATTGATATATAACATTATATTTGTCTCAGGTATACGTAATGATTTGATATTTGTTTGTATTACAAAATGATCACCACAAGTCCAGTTAATAACCATAACCACATATAGTTGTATTTTTTTTCCTGTGATGAGAATTTTAATGATTTATTCTCTTAGCAACATTCAAATATGCAACACCATCTATAGTCACCATGCTGTACATTTTATCACCATGACTTGTTTATTGTATAACTAGAAGTTTCTACCTTTTGACCCCCTTCAGTCATTTTGCCCACCCTTTATCCCCCTCCCCTCTTGCCTTACTTTTAATTTTTTAAATTATTTTTTTTAATTTTTTTAATGTTTATTTATTCTTGAGGGAGAGAGAGACAGAGTGTGAGTGGAGGAGGGGCAGAGAGAGAGGGAGACACAGAATCCAAAGCAGGCTCCAGGCTCTGAGCTGTCAGCACAGAGCCCAACACGGGGCTCAAACTCATGAGCCGTGAGATCATGACCGGAGCTGAAGTCAGATGCCTGACTGAGCCACCCAGGCACCCCTTAAATTAATTTTTAATTGCAAAATTAATGCCTGAGTATCTTTTATGTATAAAACTTTAAAACATAATTGCTTAGGCAGAAGTCCCAATTAATCACCTTAATCAACTTGGGTGTCTATATCTACCCATCTCCCCAAGGTCACTTCTATTTATATTTTGTTATGTATAATTCCAGGTATCCGCTTATGCTTTGACATATGTATGCAGCCATAGAAATTAATACAATTTTTACATAAATATTATCACACAGTGTGTAACACTGGCATCCTCAATTTTTAAATCCACAATACGTTGTGGAAATTTTAAAACTTTACTACATATGTTACACTTCTTGTACGTGCTGCATTGTATAAATATATCATAATTGATCTATTATCCCTAATATTGATGGCATTGAGGTGATTTTAAATTTATTTTGTTAAATGAACTGTGCTTCTGTGTATCTCCTTGTACATCCCTTCTTGAAGTTGTTTCTGACCATCCAGTCCAGAGTGTTGCACTGTTCTCTTTATAGCGCCCTATTTTGTATTCATCACAGCATACATTCCTACTTTAGTATTTATTTTTATTTCTCTTTGTCTGTCTCCCTGACTAGAAAGTAAGTGCCATGAGAGAGATACTTTTTCTTATTCACTACTGCATCCTTAATGCCTAGGACATCTGCACGTAGCATATATTCAACAAGTTCTTCAATTGATTAGTTTTGTACAAGAATAAATGTTCAAATATTTCTCAGCTACGGTTTCTCTTTGAGAATTATTTCCATGTATGTTCCATCTTATTAGTGACATACAGCTCTAGCAATTATTAGACCTAATATTGGAAGTTTGAAGGGAGAATACTTCAGCTTGGTACAATACTGAGGTCTGTTATAAACAATCCATTTTATTTCTCATGATAATCTGTTACCCTGATAATCCCAAGAAAAGATATTTTTATTTTAGTCTGATTGGTCACAATAGTTTTAGACAATTTTAAAACATATTTTTATCTTGCTTTGGATAACTAATTAACAGGATGCAGAAAATGTTTCATTATGGATGACCCATGAAATAAATTGAAAGTACTTTCTCACTTCAGAAATAGGCTTTTTTGGTTAGAAGTGTTTCTTTTTAAATGTTTAAATGTTTTCTTTTAATATAGCTTATAAAGCTATACTTAGGGCAATAATTTGCACATCCTTTGGGATACTCTAAATTTGGATTTTGAGTGTTAGATCATGTGTGGTGACTACATTCCCTAGAAAAACCCTAATCCTTTCTTTTAATTAACCTGTGGTCTTTCTCTATGGTTCTTAGTAGCACCATCTGATGCTATCAGGTCTGTCTGTGAAAGATCAAGTTTGTTTTCAGAAAATGTTTCCAGAATGTCAATTGCATAAATTTTAATTATAATTTCTTAACTATTGCTAAGCAGTTTTATCAATCCATTTATAACTTTTATGCCTACTTTGTGATTGAAAACAAATCATGTATATATGACATATATATATGATTTAATTTTTAAGTAATCTCATATATATATATATATATATATATATATATATATGATTTTATTTTTAAGCCCCACATGGAGCTTGAACCTATAACCCTGCCATCAAGAGTTGCATGCTTTACTGACTGAGCCAGCCAGGTGCCCCAAAAACAAAAACTTTTAATGGTCTTTCCTACATTTCAGATTGATTTATTACAGTTGGGAGTTGCAGTAGTCACATTTTGATTGAGACTGATACTGGCTTGTTTTATCTCAAAGTTAAGTAATTGAATTGAAGTGATTCCTCTCCTTTGCTTCTATTATCCTTATTTCTTCATACCCAGAATTTTTTCCTCTCTTTTGTCATTTATATTGGAAGTCACCATTTCATCTACCTGGCAATATGATTCCTAAAAAAAAATAAAACGAACACTTTGGCCTCATGCCATCACTCTAGAGGGGTTGCCATCATTTTCTTTGCTCTTCAGGGGACTGACAAATTCATGCCATTATGGAGACATGATGTTATAACTTTAGGGACATACACTTTAAGAAAGATCTATTAGCTTTGAGATATTCAAAACAATTATGCAGAGCATTACTATAATTGGGTAACCAAACTTTCCCCTCCAAGTGATAACCAGATCATAAAGCTCTTTTATAAGACTCTATTCACACTGCGTTAGACTTGGCAAATTGATATGGAGAGAACTTAGTATTTTCATGATTATTAGAAAGGAGCGAAAAAGAGCAAGGGAGAGATCTTGTTGGAGGCTTAATTTATATAATAGTTAAGAAACAAAACAGAAAAAGAACAGCTATGCAAATCAGTAATATGATTTTACTTTTAAGTAATCTCTACACCCAACATGGGGCTCAAACCTACAACCCTGCCATCAAGAGTCTCATGCAAGAGTAATATGATGGTCCTATTGTTTTAGGGGACATATAGAAGTGTCCTTTACACACCTACACTTACCTAACTGAAGTCTTTTCTTGAATAGCAGTGAAAAAAGGAACTCTGTATTTAAAATATTCAGCATACATTTAGCCATGATTCCAGTAGATCTGTTTTTAGAATTTCTTAGTAATTCAATTAACCAGACATAGGATTTTAAAACTATTTAACTTCAAGAAATGTTATTAATTTAATTGCATAGATTGGTCTGCTTAAAACTTGTTAGACTGCAAGTACATCATGGTAGTCAATACTTTGGAAATAAATTACATGATTATATTACAAACATATGGTGTTCAGTCTTCCAAATTAACATTATTATGTGTAACTCCTTGTATACCAATATATGTCTTAGGTATCAGTATGTTCATTTTTACTGGATAGTCTCTAAGGTTGTGTTTGCTCTTCTGTAGTGAATGGTAAGAAATAATTATTTCTGATTGGCATTTAGTATAGTTTTATCTCAGCTGGTATATTCAGAGCCCAAACGGACCCAAGGCAGATGCAATTAAGTTAAATTTTTGGTGTTTGTATCTAAGATGTCAAGATTCCATGGAATTTCCCATTATTCATTCAGGCTCAATGATCAATTCTCAAATAGTATAAAACTATGTTATTATGCTTTATTTCCTTTCATTATACTCACACTAACAGAAATGAGAACATTAGACTTTCACATTATCAAAATACTGGTCCTTGTAAATTAAAATTTACCTAGTCTGCAGTAATTTAAATAGTCATACCCAAATTTATAATAGTTATTTGTTTTCAGTTTTATAACTGATAAAATTTTGCTTTTGTTTGCAAAACAACCATGTTCTTTTAAAAGTACTACAAAAAGCAATTAAAAAACCTAATCATTTGAGAAAATAGCAATACAATAAAGAGTCATTGGTAGGAAACTATGTGGAGTTTTCTTTACTTTTTTTTCTTAGACTGTACATTACTTTTTGAAAATTTCTTATATCTGCAATTGTGTATTTCCTTATAAATCCATTATAATTCAGAATGACCTTGTTTCAGCTTACTTCAGAATTTTTTTTCTTTTTCATCCTTTAAAATGTTTTAAATTTTCTTTGGATGTTTTGAATTCCATCACAGATTTTATGGTATTGAATTTAGTTTCCTGAAGGTATAATTTTGGCTTTGTTAGTGGATAAATTATCCCTTTTTAACTTATATAGTCTATATGTGTACCTCTAATATTATTACCAACCCATTATGTCCATGAGTGTGGGCAATAAAGTTCAAGAAACATTGCATTATGCCTTCATCAATATTCTGAGAGCTGATATTGGGAGTAAAATGGAACCACGTGTTTTTTATATCCATGTTTTGATCCTCTAAAGTATGAGTTAGAAAACTAATAGCCTCTAGGCTAGGACAAAGGCAGACTGATATCTGTTTCTGTAAATAAAGTTTTATTGGAACACGTCTCACCTATTTGTTTACAAATTGTTTGTGGCTGCTTTTATCCTACAACCATTTGTGTTGAATCATTGTAGCAGAAACCATATGGCCTGCAAATTTTAAAATATTTACTGTCTGGTTCTTTAAAAAATTTGTTAACACCTACCCAAAACAATGTTTTCCAGCATTTTCCATGTCTTGGCATACATAGAAAATAATTTTAAAGCACATAGGGGTAAATGAATGAAAAATCTTTGCAAGCAGAAACAAAGTAGGCTGCCCAAGAGTAGGGAGAATCAATAACTATTAGTTATGAAAAGTTCTCAATCATAATTTTTTCAAATATAGACTCACCTATACAATCTGTCTCACCTTCATGCAGAACTCTGAAGAATGTTGTTTCCTATTCACCTGGTATCATGAACTCTCTTCCAGATTTTCTGCTTTTTTTCTTCCCCCTCAGTGATATATTTTGGTTAACCTAACCTTCAATTCAGTATTTCTCTCTTCACTTTTTTTTTCTAACTATTTAATTATTTGTAGAGTTTTTATTTAAGTTGTCTTTTTTTTCATTTCTAGAGTTTTCATTTGAGAATTAAAAAAAAATCTAGATTGCTTTGTAGAGTTTCATATTTATGCAGGTGTTTTATTTATTTTAACTTAGTAAGCACAATTGTTTTATAATCTATGATTGATAATTCCTATGTTTGAAATTTTTGTGGATCTGTTTTTGCTCCCTTTTTTCCCTCTGAATTCTCACTCATAGTACCTTGTATCCTAGTGTGCTAGGTTATGTCATGCTTATTGTCCTTAAAATATTATTCGTGAGGATTCTTTGATGCCTAGGATAAAGATATGTTCTTCCAAAAACAATTTGTATTTGCCTCTTCTGACCACCTGGCGATACTACCCCTGCACCAAGAACCCTTAAACTAAATTCAGTCTAGAGGTTACCTGGATTGCCCAGGTGATGTTTTCCCAAACTGCAAATCCACATTAGGGCTGAGGCACTGTCACATTTTTTTTTATTTTAGTATTTCTAGCAGTATTCAAATGGGAGAACTACACTGGAAAAAAAAAAAGCTTATTGCTAAAAATAGGAAATCTAAAGCAACATCTTCTCACACCTGTTATACCTGAACAGCTCACCATTTCTCATAGCATATCTGTTGAGAAGCATTGCTCTACTGTACTTTTTATCTATACCTTTGATAACTCTTATGTTTTCTGCCTTATATTATAGCAATTTGATATTCCTTTTTAGATTTAAATGCCTTGGTAACTGAAGTATGTCACATTTATCTTTGTAATTTCTGCTATGCTTAGCAAAGAAATTTGCAAATAGTTAGAGCTCTGTAAATTCATTAATTCGCATAACACATATTTCTTGAGAACCTAGTATTTGTTCTTCTATTCAAGGTACCTGGCACATATATTAGTGAACAGACAAAAATACCTGATTTATGGAATTTAGATGTAGAAGGAGTGCAGGGAGGGTCATAAGAACATAAATATAATAGGTAAATAAATTATAGAGTGTATTAAAAAGTAAAAATTCATGGCAGGGCGGTTGATGAAGATAGAATAGAGAATGCCATTTAATTCAGCTGATTTATTTGTATTCCTTTGATTCCTTATCACAAGATAATATCCCATTCATTTATACAATATTTACTTATCAAGTCCCCAAAATGTGCAAGGTACCAGTCACTTCAGTATCCATCTCCGTTTTCTCATGTTTGACCAAGTGCTTTCCTATGCTACCTAACTGTTACATTTGATGGGAAGTTCTCTTCCCATTATAGTTAGCTTTCCTGAAGCGTTTCATCCTCCATATTCATCTATATTCTGACTGTGGTCTAAATGTCTGTCTGTCTGGCCCCACAGTAGTTACTATGTCAACTATCCAATTAAATTGTATAATGCCTGAGAAATGGTAGACATAAACTATGAAAGTTAAATATTTTCTGAAACTGAAACAGCTAAAACTTCTAGCCTCAAGATGTTCATATTATATAAAAAGAAAAGGGGTTTTAAATCAAAAAGCCATGTCTGTTGATTAAAAAGAAAAAAAAACCTAAAGGGGCAGTCTATTCATTAATATTAATTTTCTACATGGTATTAGAATTCAGAAATGAAAACTTCTTGACCTTATTCATAGATATTTCTAAATCTAAAATTTTACCAATGATATTTAAGCTTCCAATTTTTAAATTTTTTAATGTTTATTTACTTTTGAGATAGAGACAGAGTGTGAGCAGGGGAGGAACAGAGAGAGAGGGAGACACAGAATCTGAAGCAGGCCCCAGGCTCTGAGCTAGCAGCACAGAGCCTGATGTGGGGCTTGAACCCACAAACTGCGAGGTCATGACTTGAGCCGAAGTTGGACGCTCAACCAGTGAGCCACTCAGGCACCCCAAGCTTCCAATTTTGTATAGATAATTATTTACAAGGTGAATAATAATCTGGAAAGTCCACAGTTTTTGAAAGGATAATATTGTTCAATATTTCTCTTCATAGTTCAATGAAAATACTAAAAGAACTAAGAGCTTTCAGTTTGTCAGTAAGGTTGTCTGCTTCTTTAAGGATATGAAACTGAAAATTAGCTTCAACTTTTTAATCAGTAATACAGAAAGAAAATGTGATAATAAAAGTAATTCCAACATATCCAATTACTCTAAAATCTATATATCTTAAAGTCAAAATGGGCATAATATTGCATGTGATGGGCATAAAGATCAACAGAAAAAAACAGCTCTAACAAACTTGGCCTAGTGACTAAAACATGGCAGATGTTTTACAAATATCTTCCCCTGCCTGAATAATGGCCTTATGTATCTGGAAAAGTAATTTATTTTGTATTAAAATATTTTAATACATATAAATGTATTATTCTTTGTGACAGTAAAACATCATCATAGATTAATTAGCACTAATTTTTCCATCTAAACACATTAAATAATGGTGCTTCCTGCTATCAATGGTATCTTAAAATCTGTGATGCACAGGTACTGTTATCCTGGATATTTGACATTCTTTAATTCTCAAAGAAAATTTGGTGGAAAAGTAATTTTTTAAGGTTTAAAATACCTGGAGAAGGATTATTAGTATGCAAAGAAAAAAAAAAATAACCTGGACAAAGAATGGCCAAAAGATGCTGACCAAGAGACTCCCACGTGCCACAGGAAGCTCTCATCAGGATTTATGCACAATCTACACCTTGCCCCACAGACCCTTCTTCTACCCCCTCATCCTCTAAAGGCATTGAGGTTAGTTTTCAAAAAACTAAATGTTTTAAAAATCAATAAAATCAAAACTTGGAATTCATCCAACATTTCTCACCATATTTATACTGTTCTTAGGGGCCCTGGGATGATCCAAGAGACCTTTTTGCCAGGATTTTTTAAATTATATTGTTAAAATATTAATGGGTATAGTATTAATAGGAGCAACCTGGAGCTGACTGGTAAGGATATGACCTTGTTGCACCTCTCTTAATTTGCTAATGTCTGTAGTTCTATTTCAGAAAAGCTCCAGGTTTGAATTGCTGAAGATACATATTAGATAATTTTAGAACTATACTTTTTCCGTTCTTTGAATGACTCAGGCTAAAAACTTCCTCTACTTATATATACTATAAACAACAGACTGGAAAATTTCCTTAATATGTAATTGGCTATTTCATCCTCTTATTTTATGCCTCAGAACTGTCCACTTATACCATAGTTAATAACTATTTTACAGCTTTGGCGTTAGAAACATTCAGTAATTAAAGGTAGCAAATGTTGGCTCTCCTTAGACACTGTTAACCAAGCAATTCACTCTATATTTGTAAATATCTCTTAAACCCTTAATATTATTTTACATATTATTTAAAATATAGATTTCAGTGAGCATTAGTAAACTTGAGGACAATGTGAAAAACTTATTTTAAGGTTTAGTAATAAATACATAGGCTATAGATTTAACTGTGGAGGCCATTGAGGAAAAGCAATAGGATAAAAATAGATATAGTAGTAGTAGTAATGATTCTGATTAAAAAAATTAAACCTACTCTTTAATCATTGTATTAGTTTGATATAATGGATATATACCATTTTACTTGAGAAGTATAAATCAAGTAGCAACTATAACAACCATATCTTACAAATTATATTTGGAGTCAAACTGAGTTCTTATTGCAGATGACGTTATTTTGCAAAGATTGAAAACAAGAGAAGTCATTTTAAAATACGTATAAATGTGGTTTATAAAGAAGTAAGTTGGAAATCTGCACTTAAAAAGATCAATATCTTCAGTATAAAACTAAAGCACTATATTGCCAATACATAACATACAAAAAATTGTCTAGCTATTCTCTCTGCTTTCTACAAGCAGCACTTTTAGTATGCACCGGTATGATTATGTGACTGCTTTTCTAATGCTATTTTAGAACTGGGCTTTGGTAAGCATTGGGCGAGTTTATTTGCCCTGAATTTTTGCCAGCATCATAAGCTGATGGAGAGGGGGAAGAGGGAAATGGGAGTAGCACTGAAGACACTCTTCCAATAGAGCCTATTTGAAATCAATGATTTGTAATCATCCCAAGTATCACAGTGGCAGCTACCCAGGAATGGGCTATGTGTGGATGTCTATGTGCTTGAAATATACGCTCAACTAAATAAATTCTGAAATTTTATTAACCCAGAAGATCCCTGCCCAGCCCAAAAGGACTGCTTGGGTCTGCAAGGAGTACTTTCCACACAACCCCAGCTATTGTATTAGAAACGTAATTGTAACAATGTGCCACTGCATCTCAGAACTCAGTCCGACAAAAGTACTGCTCACAAGTCTGCAACCACTCAGCTTCTTTTTGGAATCATACACATATATGGATCCTTTACAGCTTATAACCTAAGCCTAGACTAAAACTGAAGCCAGAGAGCAGACCTAGACCCCATCTGTATCTGCTACATACAAAGGGGATCTGATTTATTTTCTTTAATTTTTGTCACCTTCAAGTCTCAGGACAAGATAGCTGAGACTTAGAAGATAGAAAGTGTAACATCCCTGTCCCAAACTCACTGCCCTCCACCTCTCCTACATTAGAAGCATGTGGAAGATAGGGCATCTGGTTATCCAAACAGCTTTGCATATTGAACTGATGCTGGGAAATCAAAAGAAATTATGCAAAAGGTATAGATAGAGAAAACTGGAAAATAACCTAGAGACACTAGCCTGTGCTGCAGCTAAAAGAAATACAACACCTTTGTTTGGAATGACCTCAGGCCATCCACGAGTCTATGTCACAGATGAGCAGCAATCCTTTGAATAATCACTGGAACTAAAAGACATGTATGCCTCAGCTCAATGTAGGTCCTATGTTGATAGGTTTTCTCAGCCTGATCTAAGTATAGATCACAAGTGGCTGAAATGTAAGATCCCCTTCAAAAAATAAGGACAGGAAAGTATATCTTCTGCAGTTTCAGGCAAAACTTAATAGATTGTGTTGGATGTCATTGGTTTTCTCGGGGAGGCTCTCCTCATCCTTGGATTTCTGTGAATCCCTTTGCTGTCTGACTCCATTTCTGCTTTCCCAGCACCTAGCACAGTTCCTGGAACAGTGTAGGTATTTAAGAAATACTTACTGAATTAAAATTGAAAGCAGTGTTCTATTTTACAGTAAATTTATACAGGTCCTTGTTTATATAGATACGTCACACAAAAATAGTAAGTTTTGTGGACATATATAAAAAATAAATTACTATTTCAGAGTTAATAGGTCATTTAGTGCAATGTAAACCATACAGCAATCTTAGGTGTTCCTGAAAGTTAAAATGTTCTTGTTCTTTTTCCCTTCAAGAGAAAAGTAAGTTCTTTTTGCCACAGAAAATATAAAATGATTCAGTGTTCATGGGAGGAATTCATAATTCAGGCTCTTATTTTCACACTGCCTTTCAAAACACCTACGCCACCCAGAATAATAATGTGCTAAGCTGCATTGGCTGCAGAGTATTTTAATAAAAGAAGGAAATTATTTTCATAATTACTGATAAGTTCTTAATTTGTTCTGCTAAAGGGTAAATCAACCACAGTTGGTGAAAGAAGCAATTCTTGTATGTTGATATTACAGGTTTAGAAAAGGAGGCTTACAGTTGTCTTGAAATGCTAAGGAGTGATAATTTCATTTTGAGGAGATAAAGGGTTAATTAGTGGAAATTCTTTGAAGTACTGAAGAGCAAGTATTGTATTGCTTTCTGATATTTAAAGCTCTCAGTAAAGTCATTTACATGGTTCTGCTATTATTGAAAGTAGACAATAGTATTTTTTTATTAAATAGTGTTGTAGGATGTCAGCGGGACAGGAATCAGTTCAAACTGTAATTAAACTTGTCAAAAACTATTAACACAAGATATTTATTGAGACTTACTCTGAACATAGGTATAATCATTAACTTTATAAAGGTGTACTTTTTTTTCTGATATATGTCAATTAGATAGTCAATAATTATATATTAAAGTCGTATGTGTTGAATGAATGAACAAATAAGTGAACATTTACATCATTTCTTCTTCAGAGCTATTCTCCCCCTTGTAGTATACCTGGAATCATGAAGAACTCTTCTGAGCCTCTATTGTTAGGGTTAAGCAAATTAACGATTTACTGACACCTCATTTATGCAGCATTATTAGAGAGTGAGTGTTCCTGGTAAAGGAATTTACAGTTAAGTGAGGAACCAGTTTCCAATCCTACTCATTTAATCAAAATCCTCCTTAGATGTACTGTACCTCCTACATCTGCCTCACGGCTATGGTCCAGGCTGAGATAGTGTTGCTGCCCTAGTGACTCTCTCTCCCCCAAGCGGTAGCGTCTCTCAACCTTGGCACTATACAATGTTTAGCAGCATCACTGGCCTCCCCCCACTAGTCACCAATGGCACTCTACTCCCCCTTAGCTGTGGTGAGTAAAAATGTCTCCAGATAATGCCATATGTCCCCAAGGATGAGGAGGGCAAAATCATTCCTGGCTAAGAACCACTAATATAGAGCTACTTACCAAAAAAGGCAGATTTTCACTCCAATTTCAATCTACCGAATCACAAACTCTGGGGTCTATGTAAGAACACTGTTTTTTAGCAGATTAAACTTCCTAAGTGGGTGTAACAGACAGTAAGTTTGAGAACCATTATTCAAGTGCTCTCACTACATTTCATTTTCTAGACTTCTGTTACCTAGGTGCAAAGCCAAATACCCAAATTGAGTCTATCGACTTTATTCTACATATACTTCTGAACCCTTGTTAGATCTCTCCTCCAGGTAAGTTTATGGACTATGAAATCATGAATATCCTCAGTACTTCTGGGTCCTTGGCTTTGTTGGGCCTGTTAGGAATCCTTGTCACCATGAAATTTGACTGTAATGTGTCCTATACTTATCAAAGTGACAGGGGATATCCTGGACAAACTATTCTTTGGCCAGAAGTATACTGCAACCATGTCTTCCAATACTTATGAATTTCTTAGACTAATCAAATAAAATGGTAACCATGGTGGATGGGGCATAACATTCATTCAGTCAGTCAGTCATTCATTCACTACATGATTCAGTTATTTATTTCATACATTCATGCATTCATTTGTTCAGGAACTATTCATCGGGTACCTACCACATGTCAAGTACTTATTAAGTACTGGAGGATACAAATAGTGAGCAAGACTGGCAGTCTTTAGGGGAAAATGTTAGAGATGTAACCACAAAGTCAAATAAAGCCTGACAACCACTTGAGGATTAAAACCGCGCTGTTCATTAGCAGAGGGCTATAACTGAGCTAGCTAGGGGAGGTTAATTAGCAACTTATCTATGCAGCAAAAGAAATAGTACCCTAATTTTCTGGAAAAGATAATTTAGTACCTAATGTTTGGTTTGGTCACAATTAATACCGTAGGGGAAATTAGCTTAACAGTACTATAAACATGTTTCATATATTCTTATATACTAGGGAGAAGAAATTTTTACAAAATTTAATTAAGTTAACATAATAGTTTAATTTTAGACATAAAAGGATGTTAAAAAATAGCCTTTCAGGGGCATCTGGGTGGCTCAGTCCATTAAGCATCTGACTTAGTGAAGGTCATGATCTCACAGTTCATGGGTTCAAGCCCCACATCAGGCTCTGTGCTGACAGCTCAGAGCCTGGAGCCTGGTTCGAATTATGTGTCTCCTGCTCTCTCTGTCCCTCCCCTGCTCACTCTCTGTCTCTCTCTCAAAATAAATAAACATTAAAAAATATTTAAAAAAATTTAATTGCCTTTCATATCTTCCATTAATTTTAAATAAGAAATCATTGTGTTAAAAGTTTTGAGTATTTTTGGAGATTTTTGGACAGGTCTAGAAAAATGTGAAAAAGAAATAACTTTTACTCATGGTTAAGTTTCTGTCTGGAGCCAATTGCCCTCTAAGCAGACTGTGGGCATGGCCCAGGATTCCTCTTTGTCTAGCTTCTCTCAGGACTTCAAAGTACTAGCAGTTACACCCTCTCCTCCTGTTTCTTTATTTTTGCCCTCCCCACAGGCTTTTTCTCCTTGGCTGGTAAGATCCTCGAGTCCCATTCACCTTAAAAATGAACTCCTATATAAATTCTGTAACTATCCTTACAGACTTGAGTTTTATGTCCTATTCTGTCTTTTGTCAAGATTGATGACTTGTCTTAATGAGCTCCAGAAACATACAGCACCTTTTTATTGGTTCCGATGTTTATTCTGGAAA
The DNA here is from genome assembly GCF_027475565.1 of Acinonyx jubatus. Taxonomy (NCBI): domain Eukaryota; kingdom Metazoa; phylum Chordata; class Mammalia; order Carnivora; family Felidae; genus Acinonyx; species Acinonyx jubatus. The sequence goes on along the minus strand of NC_069385.1, from coordinate 88,324,453 downwards.
GAAAGAGAAACATTAGAGCTGACCCCATATCTTATATGCTTCTTGAATGGTTTATTTGAAGTAACATTTCTAATGAACTTCTCATGGGGTTGCTTCTTTTACCAACTAGATTATAAATGCCTGAGGGGTAGAGTGTCAATTTTATTTACCTCTACATCCACCTCTAACCCCATGCCAAACTCATATACATTTTTGTTCACAGTAAATGATCAAAAATACCTTGGAAATTTGATTTGTTGATGATGCTGATAACCAACATGTATGAAATAAGTTTGGTGTGCAAGTCACTGTTTTGGGCACTGAGAAGTTACAAATTAATAAACACAGACCCATCCCTTGAGAACTTACAATCGGTAAAAACAGAGAAGTGAACATGTGGGTACAGTTGATAAGCAAATGAGTGCATATAAAACAGAACCTGTTGGACTAGGGGATCCAGGGATGATCTCTCAGATGAGATGGTGCCTGGGTTGATTCCTGAAGGTATTAGCCCATTAAATAGACAGGGGAATGTTGGTAGGGGATTGGGGATCAGGGGAAACAAGTTTCCAAAACAGAGTAAGCAGTGTGTCATGACAGTAGGAAGGTGTTAGAGTGACTACTTTGCTGAGAACTGCTTGTACCCTAAGCTCAGGTTGGGCACCCCAGGAATGAAAGGTAGTCAAGGCCAGAGAGGGAAGAGCTATGTTTGCCTTGCTAGGGAATTTGGACTTTTCTTAAAAGATATGGAAAGCCACAAAAGTTGTTTAAACCAGAGAAATGTACAAGGAAACACATTTTTAAATAATTTAGATAGTAATGGAGAAAAGACACTGAACGAGAGGGGTTCCGACTGCAGGCAGGAGGCTTCTCCAGAGGCTTCTACAGGAATCTAGGTCAGTGAGTCAGCAGTTTGGACAGTGGAAATGGGATGAAGAGATGTGGACAGATTTGTGAGATATCTATGAGCTAAAACCAACAGAGTTTGGCCAGTTGGTCAACTTGATGTAGGGCAGAGAGAGGAAGTGTCAAGAATGACTCACAGGTAGGCCCAGGCAGAGGGTCTATGCAATGCCCTATGTGGACTCTTCCTCTATTTTGGAAGGAAATTTTGATGATTCTCTCATGCTCTGACCTAATAATTGTTGAAATGATTGAAGATGGTAATTCTTCTTCTCAATACTATCCATTTATTAGTTGTTACTGCTTACTAACAAAGGTGCTGGTAGTGATGTTTATTAAGCCAAACTACTTTCTGATTGAGCACAAACAGTAGACTGATTAATATTTAGCATTTGGATACATACATCCAAATTAAATTGGCACCCAGAGAGCAAAGATTGAATTATTCAGATGATATTGAAATTTATATGTCATTCTGGGTTTGTTAACTGTGGTTATCAGATGTTTGCTCTCATTATTCCATCAAATACACTTTCTTTATCTTGTATCATTCAAATATTCACGGTTGATTATCTGTATAGAACACAAAATTAAAGTTTTTAAATTGATTGGTTTATATAAAATAAAAAATCTAAATCTCTAACCAGGTATTGTGGCTTAAGGGCCATATTTGGATACCTTCCCATTAGCTGAGTAACCAGCAATGCCTAGATCGATCCTATCTAAGGTGAAAAACTTATTTAGAGCATTTTAAGATGCAAGTCTCAGCACACTTTTAAGAGGGCTTAAAATAATGCAGATCACAAGCTACCTCTGACTGAAGCAACATGAAGAAAACCAAAGCTGTGGACCTATTAGAAGGCATCAGTGTGCCCTTTGTGTTTAAAGACTTTGTTAAGCACCGGCATGCTTCATAACTCACTCCCTCTTGGGTGTGATTCCTTTGTTCTAAATAGCTCAAGTCAGAATTAATAAACCCAGTATGTTTGAATGGCCTTATGATTTTCTGAAGGCTCCTTTTTTCACATATGGCACCTACTATGTCAGCAGGCTGTTCTAACATTCAAGAAGAATCTGGATTAAATAACAATAAGTAGAAGAGCCGTCGATTTACTGGATTGGTTTTGCAATTCCTAATTGTTCTAAAATAGCAATAAGGGGGCACCTGGGTAGCTTAGTCAATTAAGTGTCTGACTCTGCCTCATGTCATGATCTCACAGTTTATGGGTTTGAGCCCCACATCGCGCTCTGTGCTGACAGCTCGGAGCCTGGAGCCTACTTCGGATTCTGTGTCTCCCTCTCTGTCTCTGCCCCACTCTTGCTTGTGTTCTCTCTCTCTCTCTCAAAAATAAATAAATACACATTTTAAAAATTAAAAATAAATTAAAAAATAAACTAGCAATAAGAATGCGAAAATTTGATCATGGGAGGCTTTCAACGGAGAAGAGTTAAGGCTTTTGTCAAGGAGCCTGCCCAGGTGGACAGGACCTCAGGAAGCATGGTTGACAGCAGCTTATACATTGAGAAGGGATAGTAAATTTGTTCAAAGACACATGAAAACCAACATAATTAGTGAAATAATGGTAATTAGGATAGTAAGGCAAGGAAGACTGGTTAGTGAATAATTTTAAAGCCCAGGCTAAGAAAATTGGGTTTAGCGTAAGATTTTTCAGTTTGCCTACGTGTTTTAATAGCTTGGTCTGTCTGGAAGAAGTGCAGTGCTTTGGGATTTTTTTTTTTTTTTTACTTTTTAGTCTATGAGTTCTGGACATATGAAAGACATTTATTTACATCACAAAGCAATCACGAAGTGGTTCCCGGACTAGGCAAACTGAGACTCTTGTTGCAATTTATTGCTTCAATATCACAGAATGGTATCTCAAACACACACACACACACACACACACACACACACACACACACACGGGCTTGTCTGTAGTGTTATATTGCATATTGTTTTTTTTCTTTCTATATGTCCTATATCACACTAGTTTTGATTATTTCTTTGTTAATATTGCATACACACAGGATAGATATAAATAATGAACATTATCTAATATAAAGATCAGGGCACCTAGAACATCTGTAAAGACTAAAGAACACAAACTAAAATCAGCATTGTATTCATTGTTCTCTCTCAGATTTTTCTGTGACTCACATTGCATTTTTTAGTGGAGCTTTCCATTTCTTTCTAAAACATTTTAAATATCCAGTTGAAGTGTTTCTAACATGACAAAGTCCAGAAGTCCCTTTAGGACATAAATGAATATTTTAAGTTTCCAAATTTTTCACTACGAGCTGTTACAGTCAAAAGTTTAGGGGCGCCTGGGCGGCGCAGCCGGTTAAGCGTCCGACTTCAGCCAGGTCACGATCTCGCGGTCCGTGAGTTCGAGCCCCGCGTCAGGCTCTGGGCTGATGGCTCGGAGCCTGGAGCCTGTTTCTGATTCTGTGTCTCCCTCTCTCTCTGCCCCTCCCCCGTTCATGCTCTGTCTCTCTCTGTCCCAAAAATAAATAAATGTTGAAAAAAAAATTAAAAAAAAAAGTTTAAAATTCACTTTACCATTTTTATGTGATGATGCCTTACATCAGGATGTAAAACCAACCCAAGTCTCAAAGCTATGACAGCTTGCGTCAATTAAAGACAATTGTATTTTGCTCAAGAAAGAGGATTTCTTCCCTTTTCTTTTCCATCATCTGTTAAATGCATCATTTATTATATGCATCTGTTATGCACATCCAGATTTTCCCTGAAAGTAAGGGAAGTATTAGAAATTATGTTAATTGTTTGATGCTGCTAAATAAAATACTTATAAATAAAAAAACCCTCTGAATATTAGTTCTCGCACTGCCTTATTTTAAAAAATACATAAGCTGTTAGCTTTTCAAACTTAAAATCTGATATTTTTCTAAGCCCAAGCCATATAATTTTGCTTTGGCTTAACTTTGTTCTTAACTTTCTTCTTTCTAAAAATCAGCTTAGGTCATTTCTGTGCATGACCCCGCACTCAGCGGCTACCGGGTTTTAAAAGTCATTGGCACACCCTGCTCAAATACATTAAATCTCAGCTTCACCACGAAGCCGGCAATATCTTTCTGACCTCCATAAGTGCCTCATTTAATCTCAGGGAACAGTTCAAGCACACAGAGGTTTTCTTCTCCTGTGTTTTAACCACGCTACACAGTACATTTCAAATGGAATGTTTAGTGAATCTCAAGGTCTCTCAGGAATCCAAATGGAATTTGCATTGAATCTGAAAGTGAAATCACATTCTCTCTGTGAGTTAGCTATTTGAATTCCTGCTGTATATAAATATTAGAAGCTGACCCAGGTGTCCCCTAATGTTAGAGTTAAAGAGGACACTAAGAAAGCGATTTCACTTTAAAAGCTATAACTGGCAATGAGAGTTAAACATTACATTCTGTTTCATTTTATCTTTGGGAATGTTTAATAATTTTTAAAGATAGGTCATGTTGATGCCACTTACTACATTATGAGATTAGAGTATCTGTGATTCAGCTTAAGCTCTATACGATGATGACCAGCTTAATAATACAGATGAATCTGTGGATTTAAACATTCCAAATGAGGGGCGCCTGGGTGGCTCAGTTGGTTAAGTGTCTGACTTTGGTTCAGGTCATGATCTCACCATTCGTGAGTTCCAGCCCCCATCGGGCCCTGTGCTGAAAGCTCAGAGCCTGGAGCCTGCTTAGAATTCTGTCTCCCTCTCTCTCTGCTCCTCCCCTGCTCATGCTCGCTCTCTCTCTCTCTCTCTCTCTCTCTCTCTCTCTCCTTCACAAATAAATAAAAACATTTTTAAAAAATTAAACATTCCAAATGAATGACAATATTTACTAAATGAACAGCTTTAAGCTAGATGACTTCACTTAAAGAAAGTACTTTTTAAAAATAATTACTAGATCATGGATGAATTAATTAAACTTTTGCTGAGACTACATTGTATTTTGGGGGATCTCAAACTGTTAAATGAGAAACATTTCCTGCATCAATGTAGTATACCTGACCAATCACATCTGTGGGCTGAAGATAATTTTTCTCAATAGATTTGACTTTTTCTCTACATTAGCAAGAACAACTCTAAGTTCCAAAGCCATCTCTAACATCACCACATGCTTTTCTTCAGGCTTCATATTGGAGCCGTTTCATTGCAAAATGATGATTTTTTTTATATATACTGTAGGCTGCTAAAGATGTTGGAAAAATCTGGATATACCAAGCACTTTGGAGATTCCCTAAAATTATTTTAATATTCAAATATATTCACCATAGCTAAAAAATAATAGTCTTTCCTCAAAATACCCTAGGAAATAGATAAAATTTTTTAATTTTTATGAGTTATTTTAAATGAAATAGTTGCCATAATCCGTATAAAAAAGGTAAAAGTATAATTATTTTAGCATTAAAACCAGATATTCTGTGGCCTCATTTATACAGTTGGATTTAGATCATTTAGGTAAAATGGGTTATTTTCTTGAGTTACCCAGTGACTGATTTCTATCTTAAGTAAACTGCCCCAACTTTATCAGTTATTTATCTTACTTCACATGCACACACACACACACACACACACACACACACAAACATACACACTCACATAAAACTTTCAAGTAGGAGCATAGACTACGTGGGGTTTGCTACTTTGAGTACAAGCATCACAGCTAAAACCAACCTCCTAATGCAAGTATTATTAACTTTGATCTCCATGAGGACAGCAAAAGAAGTTTTTGAAAATGAATGAAGCCACACTAGGAGATATATACACATAATTACTATGTATTAACTTGGGATATTATGGGCTACCAACAAATGGTTATCAACTTCTTATTTTACTAGAAAAAATCCAAATAAAATGGTACATTAGCATCATAAGGACATTACCGAAAAGACACTTTCACATAGTAACTTTTAAGAATGTAATTAAAAATTATAAAGTACATTTACTTATGATGAAAAGTCACTAAGTTGTGTTTATTTTTCTCATTATACTTCATCTCAGTGAAAACTTCATCAGTGCCAATGCTCTAAGAACTAGTGTTTGGAAATCTTTTAATTAACTTAAATATCTACATCTATAAAAATATGGTGTGTGCAACTTTGATATCAATATCAGGTTCCTGCAAGTGGTTCACAACTGAGGGTCACTTTGCATCTCAGAGGACATCCAGCATTTTCTGCAGATATTTTTGGTTGTCACGACAGAGCTGTGGGTGCCACAGGCCTCTGGTGGGTAGAGGACAGGAATGCTACTAAACAACGTACAATTCACAGGACAGTCCTCCACAACAAGAATTATCCAGTCTAAAACGTCAGTAGTGACGAGATTGTGAACCCTTTTTAAAGTTTAACCCCTTTAAGGAACTGGTGAAACCATGTAGTCAAATTGCCTAACAGTAAAGTTTCTCTTCTGATTGAGCCTAACTTCCTCTGCTTTCAGAATCTATTAAAACCTATGCCTGGTGCTGATTTCCTTACATATGGCAATTTTGTATTATAAGGACTCCTACCATGCTATTATTAGCAGAAAGTCCCTCTTTTTTGCTTATGAATTAGTGCAGAGTTCCTTTTAAATAAAACTTTCATTCATAGTATCCTAGGGAGCATAATATCCTATTGCTTCTTTCCAATATGTTCCACAAAAGGATGGCCTTCCTATGTGATACTTGTTACTTCTAGGTCTTTATTCATTAATTCTACCCAAAATATATACACCCTGCATACATTTGTGTTTACCAAATGGGAGTCTGAGGTGAAAATTCATTGCCTTCATTCCTGCGAGGCAGAAATGTGGCCTCCATCACCAGTACAATGCAATTCTGTACATGGGTGACATGGTCCCAAAGCTGATTCTGCTTAACCATTCCTTGCCTGGTATCACATAAGCTGAACTAAGCAAATCAGGCTTAATGAGATCACTTGTAGGGATTTACATGTGGAAAATGCAATATTTTTAACTTGTTTTCTTATGGAAATATTTGTGACTTTTGCATAAATATCCATAAATATCCACAAGGTAGGAAACAGTGGAGTAATTCCAAATGTAGAAAATACTCTTAAAGTCAATTTTGTAAGCCTTATTATTAGATGTAGACATAGCAGTCACTTCCACCTGAGCAAATTAAGTAATTGTATTTCCCATGAAAAACAACTCCTACTCGTCTCCCTCCAGATATTATTTTCACTTTTATTAAAGATGCCCATTTGCAGAGAAATATATGTAAATGTGTTTGCCTCTGTTGGGGTGCAGAGTTCCCCATAAATCATTCTGTGTACGTCTATAATTGTGAAATATATCTCAGATATTAACTTTTAATCTTCCTTACTTCTTGGTTTCAATTGCTTTTGTCCTTTACATTCTGTGAAACACACATATTATTCACGATTTACCTGGAGGGTTGTAACTGGATACAGAACAACTAAAAAATAAAAACCAAAAAAACATTTGTTCCAATCCATAAATGTTCACTGAGAATATAGTGTCTTCAAAATAACACCCAAAAAGTTATTTATGCGCTGAGGCGCGGATAACCTTCAACAAACACTGTGTATTTTATGCTTCTGTTTATTCTGTTGTACAATTGAGAGGTACATCCAATTTAGTGCAGTGTATACCGGGTTCTTTATACCCAGAGCAATAACCAGAGAGACAGTGGTATTCACAGCTATGAATTTCAGCATCTAGCATAAAAGATGAAAACCGCATGCTTCTCTAGACTTATTTTTTTCTTAGATCCCTAATAAAAGTTACTTTTGTTTTCGGAGATAGAAAGAATGAAAGGTAAAATCTAAATTCCCCCATTTTTTGATTAGTAACCAAGAAGTACTTACTCAAATAGAACAGTTGACTTTCTCCTGTATTAAATGCTTGAGACTGTATACACCAATGGGAACATAGCAGACCTATCTTCAGTCATTTACTGGCTTCTAATTTCAAATAAGGTAAGGCCCTGATACTGTTCCAGTTGCTAGAACTTCTTCAAAAGATACCTTAAAAATCTGTATAATAATTACAGAAAGATAATAACTGTTAAATGTTTGGCCTTTAAAGGCCTTTAACTTCAAGTTCCTTCCTAGAAAAAGTATAGATTTAATGAAAGCAAGAAAAGAAAAAAAAAGGAAAGAGGGAAGAAAGGAAGGAGGCATTGTGGAGACCACTGATAAATGCTGTTACGATTCAGGAAACAGGGGACAGAGCATTTCCTAAATTTCAAAATAAGTTTTCATTTCCTGTATTGTGTCCAGATTAAGGGCAGCTTGGATCTGAAACCACTTTTTAGTGGTTTCCATGATGTCTAACTCCCCTCAAGTAAGCTAAAAATGCTTGCAGTGAAAAACTGCTTAAATTAATAGTTTGGTTCACTGTGGGGTAATGCATATGGCATGTATTGGATTGTTGCCCTTTAAAGCTGTGTATTACATGGATTTTTGCCTAAATTTTTTCTTGAAACAGTTTTATCTCTTTGTTCTGACTTCGAAGGATTTGGTGAGAACTGAAGATCTTTAGGGCTATAAATGTGAATGTCAGATACAGGCAGTATCATGTATATGCACCACAGAGCAGTGGGAAGAAGAAAATATAGGACTGAGTTGACTAGGCCCTGAATTATCTGGTTTTCATTTGCCATTTATATCTTTCTTATAAAAGTAGACTGTAAAAGAAATAGATTTTAACTTGTATTTACCATACTATACAGAAAAAATTTATATGACACTTCCTATGTGCAGGGTACAAATAAATATATAAACACACTGAATCTCAAAAAACCCTATAAAACAGTATCATACCCATTTTACACAATAGAAAATGAAGTGCAAAGAAGTAAAAAAAAAACTTGTCCAATATCACTAAGCTAGTGAGGGTACAATGGGATTTGAACCTAGACAGACTACTACAGCCTGAATACTCTATTGCCTCCTAATATAGTATATTAAGAATCTGTATTTTTTAAATATTTAAATACAAAATTTGCATAATCAGTCAGTTTGAAGCCTTCACATTAGAATGATTTTAATTTGCTATGATGAACTAGGTAAAGTGATACCAAAGAACAGAGAAAAATGAAATTTTTATCGAGGGTTAAATAAGTCAGTATGGTAAGAATAAGCCTGCAAAGATATTTCAAATATATGTATTTTTGTTCATGTTTAATGTTTTTAATGTGCATATGAAACTCCTTTCAAGAAGCACCAACTTATTTCTGTAATGTGTTTTAGCTTTTAAGACGCAGCCATCTAAATGCATGGTGTTAGGGACGAGCGATGTCTGGCCTTGTGACTGAGGCCTCTGTCCCTGGGCTAACAGGGAGCTGAGGCATTTATGTCACCATGAGTATAAGGTGATGTTGAGGCATGGATCAGTGAACAGCAGGGCCACAGAGGCATACCAGTGGAACCCAAATGGAAAATAGAGCTTCAGTAATTCTGTACTGATTACTTGGTAGAAAAGAGTATACCTGGTGCCACATCTGATTTATGGAACAGATTGGACTTGTAATGAGAGTCCAGATATAACTGACCTTTTTCAAAGGAAGTTGTAACCTTTTATATATATATATATATATGCTTCATGTGTGGGCTCATGAATAAATTATCATGGATGTTTTTCGTTTTATTCTGGAGCTCATTCTTATGTTGAGATTTATTCAAACAGGTCCATAAGAATAGACAACCACAGAATCCAAAGTGTAGTTCATTTCATTCTTTTACTGTTATTTTCCTACTGAATTTTTTCTGTTAAAAAGAAAAAAAAAGGCATTGTGTTATATTGTGTATTTGTTCTCATGACAACAGTTCCAACAGGAAAAATATGCTTTGAATGAACTCATTTCCATGGTATTCTCAAAATGAAAATTTCAAACTGCTCAGATGTTGTCCTCAAAAAACTAACAAATAAAAAAATCTGCTGACCTCTGTAAGGAATAGGGCATAACCCGTGTTGGGCCACGTGCATATGAAATTAAGCTATATTGAACTTTAGAGTCCAAGTGTTTCTGGTATGCTGAAAGTCTGTTTCATTCAGCCAAAAAAATGGGTCATAACTATTAAATTGTTACAGTATTTTCTGGAATGAAATTTAGAAATTTATCATACCAGTATATCAAGAGAAGCTGATTTTCGTTGAGCAAAGTAGGTACTGAAAAAACTATTTTATATAACTCCATTTAGATGACTACATTAAACAAGTTATTTTTATAGATTCGATCACACACGTCATAACTAGAGTGTACCAATTGTCAAGCAAGTGAAATGTCCTTGTCTTCTGTCTCCACAACCATATTTTCTTAATCTGTTGGTTAAAGGGGAAAAAAAGCCTCATTGAGCAATAAACCTTTGGATATTTATTAATTGTGACTAATCTATGGCTTTCATCCAGTTTTTAAAAATCTTTGATCATCTCTTAAAATGGCCCACACAGTTTAAACCATCTTTCCTTATAGTTACCTTATCGTTAGTTCTATCCTGTAGTGAACTGTATAAGTAGTGAGGAAGGGTGATTGCATGGCTCCTTTTTGATCTGCACTCAGAAAAGCTCTCTTTGTTATCTATATACCCAAGCGAGCTGGCACAGAATATTCCTATAAAGTAGCATACATTAAGGCAGAAGCATTTGTGTTAAAAATTATCAGGTGGTGACAGTGGGAGAATTTATAGACAAACTAATTAACAATCTCAAGGCTTTCATGGGTGCTGACATTAATATTTAAATTATACATGAATATGCCAGGCACTGAATAATATGTTATGAAGCTGGAATTTTTGTTTGTATCCTAGATTCCCTGAAACTTCATATTTTAATTTGTTAAAGGTTCAGGACAGAGCATAAATTCCGCTTGTTAAATTTTAGTTTGGGATTTTTTGTTTGTTTAATTCAATTTCTTACAGGCTTTTGATGAAAAAAATATATATATACACATAATAAAATTATTGTGTGAAAAATGTCTGCCCTTTTCTTTAATATGATAAAGAAAAAACGTGAAAAATACTAGCCAACCACATTTGTGTTAAAGAACCAAAGTATAATGCTCAAAACATATTTTCAGTAAAAAACCTAGTTGCTCAGTAATCTAATATTTCATTGTTTTATCTTCCCATTTTTCTGGTAATTCACTTTTGTGGAAATTTCCAGGAAAAACTCATATTTAAACAAGTCATTTGTGGCCTGCAAAAAAGAAATTTAAACAAATACGTGCATTCTCTTTTACTATTTCATTGTCTACTAATTTCATCTGGAAGATATTTTTCTTTTGTTAATACCTTCATATCGGGAGACTCCAAATAAAAATCAACATATGAGTTTTTTATAGTTCTGATAACATTTGGAAAATGAACTTGCTCTAATGTTGTGGTTTATACAAAATGACTTAAGAATTGATCCTCAAGTAAGTGAAGGAGAAAGTCAATACTAATGGTAGTAGTGATATAGGAATGGATATATGGTGGATATAATTTGTGCACCACCAACTCTGGATTGCAAGGAATGTCCCATCATTTGTTTTTCTCAAAATTAAATGTCACCTGATTCCAGACTGAATCCCCTGGATTCCCTCTGAGTCCCCTGGAAAATCAGTCTACCATTATTATACTACTCTTCTCTTTCTCCCAGCCTGCCCTCCTGTTGATCTGAGTCTCTAAAGGTCTCAGGGATCTACTGAGGACACATGGGGACTTCTACTGGTATTGACTTCACTTTGGCTACCAGAGATAAGTAGCAGTGCCTCTACTACTTCTTTTGCCCTCTGGGCACGGACATCCTTCCAGTGCTTGATTTGGACACACCGACGTACCATGCAGCCCTTTCCCTGACTTCTTGCCCTCTTCTAGCAGTGTTGTGAGCCAGTACGCCTTAAGCCTATGAAACCCTCTGCCTCCTTCTTATTCTTGAGGAATCTCTCTTACTGTATAGTCCAGGCTCAGTGTCATCACTTTCTCTTATCCCTGCCCTCATTCCCAGACTCATTTTACTAGACCTACTATTCTTTCTCAGTGAGTTTAGACTTTTATAAAAGAAAAATTATTTAATATGCAAAACAACCCTTATGGTAGAGGTATTTTATGGGTGAGAAAACTGAGGATGGGAGAACAAGACAGGTTGAGTAACATGTCCAAGATCACCCAGCTGGTTGGTGGCAGAACTATGATTTGGACACAGTCCAGCACTAGGGAGATCTGGTGACCTTGTTGAATGGAGAAAGAAAAAATACAAGAACAAGAAATAAATCAACATCTCAGCAAATTATTGTGTTTTATCAGGATTCCTCAACCTCAACACTAGTGACACTTTGGGTTGGATAATTCTTTTTTGTGCAAGACTCTTCTATGGCACTGTAGGATGTTTATCAACATTGTTAGTCTATACCCACTAAACGCCAGTAACACCTTAATCGTGACAATAAAAAGGATCTCTAGTCATTGCCAAATGTTCCCTGGGAGGCAAAATCACCCTCAATTGAGAACCACTGCTCTAGATGTATGCATATACAATTAATTATGACATCAATATACACTTCCATGTGTTGACTATGGGTCAATTTAGTATAATATCCTTTTAATCTCTAATTGCAAGCCTATCATGATAAGGTGTTGTTAGGGTAAAACAGGTCACCCCAGGATACTAGTTTGTTGTAACACTGTGAATTTCCATCTTCTAGCTCTCAGATCTGCATATCTGTTCTATGCCACAGCTACTAAATAATCTAAGGTTGGCTTTATCTTTCATGAGCCTCCCAACCTATGCTGGTTTTCCTTGCAACATTGTAGATTGGTTTGCAGAAAATTATGTACCTCATATACTTTTTATTTCCTGACTAAAAAGTTGATTTTTCCTAGTTGCTAGATATACTATAGGATTAATTAATAAATACAGAATGAGGGGCGCCTGGGTGGCTCAGTCAGTTAAGCATCCGACTCTTGATTTCAGCTCAGGTCACGATCTTGTGGCTCGGTTCAGTTCATAGGATCGGGCTTAGCATGGGGCTCTGCACTGACAGTGTGAAGCCTGCTTGGGATTCTCTTTCCCTCTCTCTCTCTGCCTTTTCCCCACTCATGGGCATACTCTCCCTCCCTCTCTTTGAACATAAATAAATACGCTTAAAATAAACAAACAGAAATAAGTGACCTTCATCTAGAAAGTATGGAAATAGTCATATTAAAAAAGTAAACACAGATTATCATGATCCCATTAAGAAATGTACTTTTCCAAAAGCTTTTTTTTTCTTGATCAGACTACCTAAACCAAAGACATCTGCAAAAGTTCAATATTGTGTCAAAAAACAATAATGACCTAAGAATATGACTTTTAAATAATGGTCAAAGTTGATAATTTGTTACTTTTTAAACATTTTTAAACATTTTTTACATTCACATTTTTACATTTTTTTAAGTTTATTTACTTAGAGAGAGCATGCTGCAGGTACATGAGTGGGGGAGGGGCAGAGAGAGAGAGAGAGAGAGAGAGAGAGAGGACCCCAATCAGGCTCCACACTGCCCATTGCAGGGCTCAAACCCACAAACTGTGAGATCATGACCTGAGCCTAAATCATTTAACTGGACGCTTAACTGACTGAGCCACCCAGGTGCCCTGTCACCTTTTTACATTTTTTACACTATTTTACCACTATTGCTATTACTTGACTGAGGTATCCCTGTCCAGCCATGCACTTCCAAACATGGTTGTAAAGAAGTATAAATGACGTTTGACAAATGGTGGTGCGTAGCCTGACAGGCCTAGATTGAAGTTGTAGTTCTGCCACATACTACTTGTATCAGGTCTTATTTTTTTTGTCCTAACCAACACTAAAAAGGTGAGAAAATGTGTTTTTTGTTCCTCCTCCCCACCAAGAGAACACATATCACATTTTGAAGAGTATCCAAGTGAGTAAAAGTTTTTGTTCCCCAGTCAACTTATTTCAGTTATCCTCACTGGTCAGAGCCATTTGTTTGCCAGGAGAATTCAATGGATTCAGCAGTTTTCCAGAGGCTTTAGTAGTATTCTATATTGTAAAGTGAGAAAAGACACTTTCCTTGAGGGACTTATATTGTAAAGGGCTGTGCTTCTGGGATAGGATTCATCATGAGTTGTTCATTCCTGCCTGCACTATTTGGTTGTGTAGAGATGACCAGGGTGCTAGTGGCCATGTGAAAGACAAACCAGATGTCTAAATAACTGAAGGCAGATCACCTCAGGACTTAAATATGCTTAGAGTCTTCCACTAGGGGAGCGTCACAATGTAGCTGTGGATTCTGCACAAATTCAGTATGGAAAACTCCCTATCAGAAAAAAACAAAATGGAAGTAATTTTGATCCAATCACATTAGCTCACTTGAACAAAGTCCAGCCCACTTCTCTAGGCTTTCAAAATTTGTATCACTTCATCAAGGATCTTCACGCCACTATTATACATAAATCTGTTCAATAATTATCCTCATCAAAGAATTTCTAAATAAATCTCTGATGTTCTTTCTAAATAGCAAAACAATGGAGGCTATGACTAATCTTGGTTAACCTTCTGTAAGAAAATTGCATGGTGTGTGTAAGTGTGCTTTTCTTATTGATTAGACTTTTTTAAGGAGCAAAAACCTTAAATACATTCCTGCCATATAAGCCACAGATTCTAAAATCCAGGTTTCCTAAAATCGATATTTCTTTTTTAGTACAATTGAATGTATATATAAAGATCAGTTTCAAACATACATTGCTGTAAGAAAGTCATTTGTTTAATAACTACTTATTGTTTTTAGTATGTGCCAAACATTTTACAAGGCTTTGGGAATAAAAAGGTTTTTGTTTCTTATACTCCCTCTTAGATTGCAGCTTTTTCATTGTGAGAAATCAACCAAGAGTAGGTGGATTATTAACAGTCACAAAATACACTAATACTTATTTATTGTTTTTTTTTAATATCACTGAGCTAAAAAGTGACAGCCAAGGAAGAAAGAGCTATCTCAATTAGTAAGTTGGAGTAAGTTGGATAAGGATTGGCAATTCTAGCTTCAGGTCACCTTATTTTGCCACTTCTCTGGTAGAATTTTAGTTAAATAAGAGAAATGATGATTATTGCACATACTGCACTTGTCACACGGCATCTATTGAGTAGAATGTCCATTCCTAATATTCATCTTCACCATCATCTTGAGTCCTCAATCTATATATCTTCCCGCCCTTTTTAGAGTCTTCCCCCCATCTCTCCGGCACACTTTTCCTGACTTGTTCACTTTTTTCTGCGTTGCTAGACAATTCAACGTTGGAAGGTTCTGATGCTGCTGCTCTCACAGAGGTCTGTGCAGGATGGTTCCTAAATAAGAAGTTGCTAATCAATCTCTAGATGGCAAGGAATGGATAAAGGACTGTCCCCAACAATGTCAAAAAGTCTCCACTGAAAGAATGTACCATGGATGTAGTTGGTTTTCCTGCTGATAACAGTACCATGGATACACTTGGGGAAAGTTCCAAATCCAGTCATTTCTTTTTATAATCTTTGGTAAATTCCCTCCTGTAAAAGATGGTTGCTAGTGAAAAATTAACTCCTTTTAGGAGGGACTATAAATGTTAACCTTGGCCAAGAGACTTCTTCTAAACACTGCAATCTCTCCATCCTTGAGATTAAGTACAGAAAAATGGCTATTTACCTAAGCTACTAGATCAACATGGTCTAGGCAAGTGTATGGTATTTAAAATCAAATGAACTTGAGTTCTAGCATCAGTTTCATCTGTAACTGGTAAGCTTCTTGTTTTCTTGAATTTTATCTCTGAAATTAGGATAATAATGACTCTACAGTGGATTTGGGGGAGATATAATCCAAGTATCATATGCAGACAGCTAACCACTTCAAGCTTACAGTGTTGAGATGAGAAAGACATACACTAAACAAGTTGTGTGTGTGTGTGTGTGTGTGTGTGTGTGTGTGTGTGTGTAATGTCAAATTGTGGTAAGGGCTAGGATAGTAAATAACAAGATGCTATAAGAGAGAAGAGTGGAGTAGAGGTCAAAATTAGTTTGGCAAATCCAAGAAGGCCTTTTTAAGGAAATAAAATCAAACTGAGGTCTGAATGACAGATAAGAATCATCCTGGAAGAAACTTGGAGGAATCCTGGAAGGCCTGCAGACAGGTGCCCTCAAGGGTTTGAAATGCCGGTGGTGTGGTAGGGATGGGGGATGATGGGAAATAAATTGTGCCTCATTTTAAGACCAATTATATAACTTATATTTTGAGCTGGGAAACCCAATGAAGAGTAAATGTGGTGGGGAGGGGACTTTACTGATTATTATGGAGGAAGAGTAAGCTAAACAGGGACTGTCTTGGGCACACAGGACTGCTCGGGTACCTTACTGTTTGGCCATGTCAGAGAGCTTGGATTTTGTTCCAGTGCAATGGAGGCCACTGGTGGCATTCAGTTTGAGGGTGACATTTTCTGATTTATATTTTAATATAAACAACCCACTGTAGTGGCCCCTAAGACCACTGTGATTGTCATATTTCTCTTAGTATAAATAAAACAAAGTCAGTTTAATGACATATTTTAGCTAAGGCTGGATTTCTTTTGAAATTATATATCATTAATGAAATAAATGGGGAAGAGGAAGTATCTCTTGTACATTGAAGAAGGATGTAGAAATTCTTTTACTGTTGTTTAGTATTTGAATATGCTTCCAAAATCACTAGCAGTGAGAGTTATAAAGCCAATACTGTCTGCCAGCTTTATCCATCTTGGCCCCTCATTTTCCTTGTTCCTTTATACCTCAATATGTGGTTGTACTAGGCCTCATGTAACTCAACAAAAGTAAATAATAATAATAAGTAATATTGATTATTAGAAATCATGCTATGAGCCTCACATTCACTGTCTTATTTAATTCTCAAATTAGGTAGGTACTATTTGCCGCATTTTATAGGTGAGAAAATAGAGCTTTATAGGGGTTAGGTGACTTGTCCAACTTTACATAAGTAACAAGTGAAGAGTTGAAATTCATCCCTGGTTATCTGATAGCAGAGTCCCTGTTCCAACTCTACACTGGGGGTGGCAGGTCAGTGACTATTCAGAACTCTGTTTTGGTGATTCAGTGGGGGTGAAAGGGATAAGATTAACTACCATTTTCTGGACTTAGTGTAGCAAGTCTAGTTTCTAAGGCCAGTTGATGTGTAAACAGTGTTATGAGAGCTTTCGCTACCCTAAGGTATCATTGTCACTATTGTTAATAGCCAATAGCCATAATATTTTCAAAATAGAAATGACTCAGCGATACCAGGAGTGCCTTCTTTTTTTTCTTTAACCAGATGAATCATTGCTATATTTTTGAATCTGTAGTACAAAGCCTGGAATGTTCCCACACTTAATATAAGATTAAAATATCCCATGTATTGAGTTAAAGATGGAAGAAGGCCATATTTTGGACATAAAATCCCTAACAGTAGTGGGCAATTATGATTGCCTAGTCACTCTTACTTTGCTGAAAAAAGAATTTAAAACAGGTATCATCATTTAGATATGAAATTGCTGTAGAAAACAGATCTTGCTATAAAGTCTAAAAGTCTCTTGTGTAGATGAAATCTCATTGATTGTTGTAAAATTTATTTTGATAATGACTATGTAATCAAGTCTTTAACATTTCTCCTGAAACCTGTGTCATCCTTTTCTTTTCCCTTTTTCTGATTAAAATGGTAGCAGATAAGAAATTATTTTTAAAATTAACAATAATTTTAAGAACCCATTTATTTTGTATAATAACACAAAGCCCATCAAAAATGATAAAGTATAAACAATTAGTACATAATTTCTAGACTGTTAATAGTACCAAGGGTATATAAAGGGAGCAGGAAAATTAACAACCTTCGGAATATTGATATTTGTTATCTTCGGTTTACATATGGCGAACATTTTGAAATCTCATTCTTCAGATTCTCAGTGGAATATGCATGATTAGACTTCCTATTTGTGGAAATGTTCAACTACACAAAAGTAGAACACATGTAGGAAAAGTTTTTTTGAAAAAATAAAACATTTATCATTATTCAGAATATCAAGTTGATTTTTTTTTCTGATTTAGTTTTTAATGAGACAATGATATGGTATAAAGATGTTTTTTTTATGAATATATAGGATGCTCCTCACATAGAAATGTTATGAGAATCATATCTTGTTTGAGCACATCAGAATCATTTAGGGATCTTCGAATAGACTGAGGTTGAAATATATTAAGTGGTGTTTTGCTGCTCTGCATATATTTCCATGCCTCCTGGGAAGAATCACACAGCTGTCCTTAGGAAAACTCATTCTTCCATATAAAGCCATGTGTTTTGTGTAAATTTGACCTCATTCCTACCAAAGCAATGGGATATGTGACTGACCTAAATCATGGCTACTGAATAGGTTTGGGGTAGACATATGATCTAAGGCTGTCCAATAAAACCACACTACATGGCTTTTCCTAGAATAACAAATCTCCCTTTTTTTGTGGCTTGAATAAAATAATACATAGCCCTAGTCTCTGCCTGTAGCCATCTTATAACCTTGGGGAGCTAGCATTAATATAAAACTATCATGTAGGGAACCAACATGGAAAACAGGAAAAATAAAAGCATATCGTTGGTGTTGTGGAGCTTCTGACTCAAGTCACATCCTAACTTAGCCCTAACTCAACATGTTTGTCTAATTGCTTAGTCAGTTTAAGTTGAGTTTTCAGTGACATGAAAGCAAGGAAATTGTAATTGTTGCAATAAACTCCTTTTTAATGAAAAATGTCATTTCAGTTCAGACATGTGAAAAGCAGAAGAAACAAAACAATTTAGCACTTATGAATCATTGGGTTCAAAAGCCCTTCTATGGTGATATTAATAGAAAGTATGAAAGAATTATTTTCCAGTTGAGTGGCATATTTGGTATGTTGAGGTACGGGTCATTTTCAGTAGACATGAAGTCATCAGTTATAGTTCTAATGGTTTGGAATCCTTTCCTGGGCAGAAATTATGCAGTCATTTGGGGCCAAGAATCTCTTGATTGCAAATGGAATCTGTGATATTTAGGGAATACGGTAAGCCACTATAACAAACAGACCTAAAAATCCAGGGGTTCAAACAAGGAAGAAGTTTCTTTTTATCTTAATAGTTCATGGGTGGGCGGACAGACCAAGAAAGGTAGGTGGTCATCTGAGTACCTCCTGACCCATTTGGCTGATGGTACTACTTTATGATCCTTTGCTTTCATCTGTGGATCAAAGGCAGATGAACCACCAGTAACTTTTTCCCAGACAGCAAAAATGGGAAAATAGTTGGAGGGTAAACATTTTCCATTATAAAATGTGATTTGGTGTGTGTTCATATTGCTTCCACTCAAATCCCATGGACCAAAACTTAGTCAAAACCACATATCCTACAAGGTTTCAATAAAAGTGGAAGAAATGTAGTCTCTAAAACTCTTTAGGATGCTATAGAGATAAGAGCGTTGGGGAAAATTTAAGCATGCACTACAAGCATATTTCTCCATATTCTCCTTATACATATATGTATCTATATACGCATATCTACATGTACATTATACTATGTATGTTTTACACATAACATACACATGCACACATGCGCATATGCATCCCTTCGAGTTATTCTCCAGAGAAATATTATTTCTAATTCTTATGTGACTTAACAAATTATAGAAATTCAAGTTTAAAAAATAGTTATAATTACTAACCACAATAGAATGCTTAATTTCAGTTCCTTTATAATTGTAAGTAAATTAAGTGAGAAAGTAAATTTTCATTTCAAAAGATTGTAAATATTTATATGAAATGACTAAATATATTAACATCTTACCTAAATTCAGAAATTTATATTATTTGTTACATTTTCCTGGCATGAAAATATGAGGGATAAACTTATGTGATTGAGACAATTAGTCAATTATTTTGCCTCTGGGAAGTGATTTATTCAAATAAATATGTTGTGAACAGCAGTGGGCATTATTTTTATCCTTATGACGTTTCCTAATAATGTTTTTTGCAGTATCAAATAATTGAATGACTATTACTTTAGTTCTGATTTAGACATTAATCATATCACCTGAATCAACCTGTGTGGTGAGTTTATACAGCCTGAGGGCTCTCTTTCAAGTGCATATTAAAACAGATTTGCATGACTTGATCTCTTGTCTCCCAGTGTAATACTAGTGTACAAGCCGTGTAGAATATCATTTGGGGAGGAAGATTGGAGTGTCACCATAGCATTTCAGCATGGCTTCCGTCTTATTTTTTTAAAGCCACTACTCCCTGAGTAATCACCGTGTCCTAACCTAACTGCTTCACTTTTGATCCTTAGAACAGTGGTTAGGTAAGTGCTATTATCACCGTTTTACAGATAGGAAGCCTGCAGTACAGAGAGAGCCTTTTTTTTTTATCTCTATTGAGGAAATAACTACAGGTCCTGATGGAGTAGCAAGGAGAGGATTGACTGGGAGGAGCTGTGAGGAGCTGCTCAGGAAAAGGCAGAATTGGGTCTTAGGCACTGCTGCTGAGACAGCTCCTGGCAGTTCCCAGAGGAAGCCTGATCTCGTGGGATCTCGGGAATGCTACAGGAATAGCAGGGGAGTCCTGGGATGAGAAACACCTGGGTTTCCCAGGTGCCAAAGATTCCTCCACCCACATTCTCATCCTTCATAAGGAGTCTGCCTCATGCCATCTAGCTAGCAAAACGCAGTCCTCACGAATGAAGTTTGGGAATTCAGGTAAGAGTTGATGTTTCAGTCTTTTTTTTTTTCCCTTAGCAACTTTCAAATGCGCAATTACCAAATAGAGTCACTATGTTCTACATTACATCCCATGACTTATTTTACAATTGGAAGTTTGTACATTTTGACCCCCTTCGCCCATTTAGCCCACCCCACATCCCCACCTATAGCAACCACCAGTCTGTTGTCTATATCTGTGAGTTCATTTTTGTTTGTTTTAGATTCCTAAGTTAGATCATTTGGTATTTGTCTTCCTCTGACTTATTTCACTTAAAATAATGCCTTACAAGTTCTCTGTATGTTTGTGAATGGCAAGATTTCATTCTTTTATGGCTAAAAAAAAAAAAAACCATTCCATTGTGTGTGGTGGGTGGGGATATCTTCTTTATCCATTCATCCATTGATGGACACTTAGGTTGTTTCCATATGTTGGCTATTGTGAATAACACTGCAGTTAATGTGGGGGAACATACATCTTTTTGAGTTAGTACTTTGATTTTCTTCAGATAATTATCCAAATTGGAATTGCTGGATCATGTGGTAGTTGTGTTTTTCAGTTTTGAGGGGAGCCTCCACTGTATTCTATAGTGGTTGTACCAATTTACGTTCCCACCGACAATGCCCAAAAGTTGCCTTTTCTCCACATTTTACCAACACTTTTTACTTCTTGTCTTTTTTTTCTCATTCTAGTAGGTGTGAGGTGATATCTCATTGTGGTTTTGATTTGCATGTGGGTTTGATTTGCATGTGGGTTTGATTTGCATGTGGGTTTGATTTGCATGTGGGTTTGATTTGCATGTGGTTTTGATTTACATTTCCCTGATGACTAATGGTTATGAGTATCTTTTCATGTACCTGTTGGCCATCTGTATATCTTCTTTGCTTCAGATCCTCTGTGCATTTTTTATTTTTTTATTTTTTCTCTCTGCATTTTTTAAAATAAGATTTGTGTGTGTGTTATTGAGTTGTATGCTTTCTTTATATATTTTGCATATTAACTCCTTATCAGATATTTGATTTGCAAATATTTTTCACACATTCCATATATTGCCTATCCATTTTGTTGAAGGTTCCCTTTACTGTACTGCAACTTTTTAGTTTGATGTAGTCCCACTTGTTTAGTTTGCTTCGGTTTTCTTTGCTTTTAGTTACAGATCCAAAAATTATTGCCGAGACCTATGTCAAGGAGCTTAATGCCTGTGTTTTCTCCTAGGAGTTTTATGGTTTCAGATCTTATATTCAAGTCTTTTTAACCCATTTTGAGTTTATTTTTTGTTTATGGTAAGGTAATGGTCCAGTTTCATTCTTTTCCATATGGTTGTCCAGTTTTCCCAATGCCATTCATTGAACAGACTGTCTTCCCCATCATGTATCCTTAGCTCCTTTGTTGTAAATTAATTAACCATATATGTGTGGATTTATTTCTGGCCTCTCCATTCTATTCCATTAAGTATACATTCCATATGTATCTGCTTTTATGCCAACACCATATTCTTTTGAATTTGGGTAAGGGGGTAGTTCTCAGTATCCAGGTTAAGAGTTAATTTGCAATTTTGAGTCCAAAATCCATATAGCAGGCCATCAGGTTGGACTCTTGGCCAGGATTTCTGTGTTTCAATCTTGAAGCAGAATTCCTTGTTCACCAGGAAACCTCAGCTTTCTTTCTTAAGGCCTTTAGCCTAATGAATGAGGACCACCCACATTATGGAGGGCAACCTGCTTAAAGACAGCTGGTGGTAATATTAATCAAATCTACAAAACACTCTCACAGCAACATCTAGACTAGTAATTGACCAAACAACTGGGGACCATAGCCTAGCTGGGCTGACACATAAAATTAGCTATCATGGTTAGTTTTAAAATAACCCCTCACACACACCTACTTTCACCCCTATATCTACTTTTAGGCATTAAGGACACAAAACTAAAACTAAATTAGAGAAACTGCATTTAGACTTCCTGCATTTGGATAGAATTATTGGGCCTGAAAGTTATTGGGCACAACAGTTATTTTTGAAGATCCAGATGAGCCTCAAAGTTGCAATAAATAAAATTTTCTTTGGCCATACCCATGTAAGCCTTAGGAGGGATCAGGAAAATAAGGGATTGTGGATGCTTATTTCCACCGATTACAGTGAAAACTGAAGACAATTTCTTGCCTTAAGGAGGTAGTAAGAAGGTGGAGTTTCTGAAAGCTATAGTATTAAACAAGGGTTGTGACTTGTTTTAAGGTTAAAACACTGCTAGAGTGAGATGAAGGTGTATGGTTTTCAGAAGAAAACTTTCATTAACTAAAGAACTGTCCTTGGCAGGTGGCTTGTTGCCTGGGGCAGAGCTTTGTGAAAGCATATTACAGCAGTAGGCGTGCTGAGCTTACTAATGTGCCTCCCTTTTATGCATCCTTCATTAGTGCCGGTCAGGGGGCACTAAACAATGCAAGAGGGGCCATTGACTGGTGGGCCTTGTGCAGCCTCTTTCTAGTTGCCCCTTCCCTCCAGTTGAGCCATGCTGACTTCAGAAGTCAAAACAGTGGGGATACTTCCAAATATTTTTGTTTCTCTACTCCAACTATTTTTTTATTATGAAAACAATATGTATTTCCCAAATAAAATGTGGAAAAATGTAGAGACAAAAAGTATGTATAATCCTGCCATTTATGCTTGTGCACATTCTTAAACCTTTTAATTTAGCATGAATGTTAATGTGGAACTGGCTATGGGTATAGGTAGAATATAGTTATAAAAAAGGGTTTATGCTTACATTCTGTTTCATTTTTTGTATCATTAACAGAGCTCCGTGTCAATAGATTTATTTCTCCAAGTGTTAGTGGGGCTGCCCAGAATCCCATTATATTTATATTTTCTACTAATGTTGAAGTATATAATCCCCTGATAAAGTATAAAGTATGTTATTCCACTGGAACACAAAATCCAGAGGGTTTTGTAGTTCTCAGGCTACCAGACATATATTTTTCCCTGTCTTTAAGCAGGAGGAAATACAAAAAGATATACTGGTACATTCTAAATCATCACCCTCTAATAAGTAGTATCACAGCCATATTACAGTAAGCCAAACTCTTGCAGGCAATAGGTAATAACTTCAGGAGTAAACATTAGTTTAAAATTTAATTATCTCAACAAGTTCAGAAATAAGAGTGAATCATGGACAGCTTATTTTTAAAATTTTTCATCATCTTGAGCTTTAAGGTAGCAGGCTCCAAACCCAAGACAAATTTTCAGTGCCTTCTAACTATTGTCTTATCTTTTTGTGTCTGAGTATGATGTGTTTTATTGAATTAGAGTAAAAATTAAGTTTGGGAGTTTATTATGCAGTGGTCTCCAAGGAGCATACTTTCTCTTCACTACTGCCTGTTTTAGGTATTGCTGATATCCACAGTGCAAAGTTGTCTCATTCATTTCTAGAATGACTATCTTAAAATGTGGAGGTACACGCAACAATATTGTCTGATTGCAACATTTTCCTTCTGTAGTTTTCTGACCCTTCTACCAATAAATGCATTTCACAACCAAAACAACAACAGTGTAATTAACAATTTTAGGCCCAGATCTATGTGATATAGCAAGAATTACTTTGAACAGGTAGGCAGGGGCCCCTGGAGTCTAGCTATGGCTCTATCATCAATTGAATTGAGAAAGTAGCTGGCTCCCACTTTATCATCTGTCAAATGAGAAGGTTGAATACAATGAGCCCTGAGATCCTTCCAGAAATGGTATAATTCTATACGTACTATACTATTTGTACACCCCTGTGGAGATCAGAAGCTTCTTTTAACTTGTGCATTGATGACTGAGTACCAGGCTTAGGATTCTGTACTGGTCAGACTCAAATGGCTGAAAAACAATTCATTAATACATGGTATTAAGTGGCTTTATTGAATTGACTGAGCTGATGTCTAGAAGGGACCCCGAAGCCTCAACCCAGAATGTGGCCAGCACCTAGTTAAGAGATGTTTCTGCTGTAATCCAGAAGCTGCATAGGAGAAAGAATGTTTTAGGACACCCATCTGCACAGCTTGGCCCCCTGCTGCATTTCTTATTTACCTCAGTTCTGAAATCAGTCCTGAGTTAAATGCATGTAATTGAAACCTGAGTTGCATTCCGAACCCTAGCTGCAAGGGCCTCCAGAACTGGTCATATTTTTAGTTTTCCATCCTCTGCAGTAGAGGGCATCACATTACAGTGAAGACTGGAATAGATGTTGAAAAGAGTCAGATCGTCGTACCAGATGTCAGGTATCTGATTGGTACCAGAAATCCACAGGCCACTGTTTTATCAAAAGAGTATGCCTTTATGTCTCAGTAATATACTTATTTTAAATGGGAATATGTTACTATATTAAGTTTTGGAAGTGATTATTTAATAACTAATAACCAAATGGGTCTATCCGTAATTAAATTGCTTTTTTGGTAATAATATTCTAAATATCATGATTTTTTCCTTCAAGTGAAGAGTATATGATAAATATGCCCTAAAAGAATATAATAGGCATTAAGTTATAATTTTGGTCATATTTTATTCTATTCAGAAAGAATTAGAGCTGCTATTGTAACGGATACATACTGGTATTTTGCATTGCAGATTTCTCAAAGCTGACATTTGTTATTAATAGGGGTTTGAGTCCACATGCCTTTCTGCCAGTTAATCACTGCCATAAAAATTTCTGATTTACATAGAAGTCAGCAATTATTGATAACTGTATTTTCTGTATCTGAGCTAAAAAGTTTCAGAGAGAATATTGATGAGTTTCTGATTATAAAATCAGATCTTTAGCATGGATTTATCAGACTGATGAAACACTATTCATTCATTTATTCATTCAGCAAATATTTATCTGTGCCTACTGTGTGTGAGACAATAGTAGGGATTTGGAGTACATCAGTAAGCAAAACAAAGATTCCTGTCCTCTTGGAACATACAATTCTAAAATGTGTACACAGACAATAAACAAGAAACATAAGCAAATTATAGAAGTTAATAAATTCTACAAAGAAACACACAGAAAGTAGAATAAGGTGATATGGCTGGGGATTGTGATGAGATATGGTCAGCATAGCCCTCATTGAGATGGAGAAAATGAGAAAGTTTATTCATGTGATCACCTGGAAAAAGAATTTCAGCCTGAAGGGAGAGCTGGGGTAAAAGGCATGAAGTAGGAGAGTGCCA
This sequence comes from Acinonyx jubatus, assembly GCF_027475565.1. Taxonomy (NCBI): domain Eukaryota; kingdom Metazoa; phylum Chordata; class Mammalia; order Carnivora; family Felidae; genus Acinonyx; species Acinonyx jubatus. Next base: position 88,298,661 of record NC_069385.1, on the reverse strand, counting down.
GTCTTTCTGAAAGGAAAAACAAGGAGGATAGTGTGCCTAAAGTGCAGTGAGGGAGAAGACTTGACAGGAGCTAAGCTTGGAGAGCTCCATGTTCTATAGGGCCTTATACTATTATAAGGACTTGGGATATGGCTCTGAGGACATGATTCATTTGAGGCTTTTGAGCAGAAGAGTGATATAATCTTACATTTTAAAATGTGGTAGCTACTGTGTTCCCAACAGGCTGTGGTTCAGGAAGGGTATGAGCAGGGAGGTCAAATGAGAGTTTATTGCAGTGATCTGGGTGAGAGATGATGGTGTCTGTATCAGGATGGTACCAGTAGAGGTTGTAAGAAGTGGTCAGATTCTGGATACGGTTTGAAAGATTAGATTTAGAGTATGTAGGAAATGACTTCAAGACTGACTTCAAAGACTTTGGTGTGAGCCATGGAAGAATGGAGTTGCCTTTAAATGAAATGGAGAAAACCACACATGAATTAGATTTGTGGGATAGGAACAGGAGTTCCAAGTCATTTTGTTAAAGGTTAAGAGATATGTATTTGTATACTGCAGTGTTTCTCAAAGTATGGTTCCTGAACTAGATATCAGCATCGCCTGGGAACATGTTAAAAATGCAGACTCTTGAGCCCCATCCTAGACCTTCTCAATAAGCAGTCTGTCCTTTAGCCATTCTTCCAGGTGATTTTAATGCATGCCCAAGTTTGAGAAACATTGTATATTGTCTCCAAGAGACCAGAAACAGGGATCACTTTTTCAGAATGGAAACAATGGGTTTTGAAGTTAGAAGACCTGGATTAAATCCTGACTGACTTGGGCAAGGTGGTCCTTCTACCTGAGCCTTAACTTCTGTACCTTTAAAAGGTAGATAAGGATATGTGGGTCACCAAATTGATAATGAGGAACGAGATAAAACAATGTAGGTTACTAACCTTATACAAATAAAGCACCTTGCAAGTACTGAGGATGGGAGACAGAAGGCTGGAGATGAGGGGCAGAGCGGTGTCATTGAATTTGCCTGTTTTTTTTTTTCCTAATAGCTTCTTGCTTTGAAGAAGAAATAATAATTACAATTGATCTTCTATAAGAGTATCTTCCAGAGTTTTTCTTGAAATTCTGCTAGATGTTTAAAACACAGGTAATAAAGATGACTACTTGGCAAATAGATTGATGATGCTACTTGTGTGATTCAGGAGGCAGAATGGCTGAATTTAATAATTTAGTTACCCTACTTGAGAATAGAAATGAGAAGTGTACATTTTTTTACTAAAAAAGAGAAAAAAACTTTTTCCATATGCATTTTCTTCTCTAAGTGTATGCATTTATCATTTTATATCTGTTTATATTTGGCTTGCAATCTTTAGGTTTGTTTTTCTACTTTTCTAAAAAGTAGGGTATGAGGTTTATGAATTTTACAAAAGTCTGCAGATAATTTAAAAATAAAAGGTATAGTCTTGGAACCACTTTTCCAGGAAAACTCATTATTCTTTCATTTGTTACAAGTAAAGATACTCAAGCTATTTGCTAATACCAAGTCTATGTGGTGGGAAAGCAAAGTTTTAAGGTTTAAAGGACTTGTTACATGACATGAATTTTTACATTTGAGGTCACTGACATTTTGGTTTTTTGTTTGTTTGGTTTTTTATTAAAACATTTCAAACATATTGGAAACCAGCTTATTTCTGTCATATTGATTTTCAGACAAAAGTGCCACCTACTAGTTACACTTAACACTTTTCTGGGTTTCTGATTGAGGAGCTATTATGGTGTACATAGAAATGAAGAATACATTTTCAGAATATGGACTAAACCTCACTGGTCTGAGAAATTACAAATTAACTACCATTATGTATTTTCATACATTGAATAGAGAGTGAAGGTAATATATACAGGATTAAATAATAGAGTTTTAAAAACTTGCTTTTATGTAAGTACAACTTCAGTCAATCCTTGTATGCCTGTTTAGGAAAATTTTACTTTGTGTCTCTGAAATTTTCTAATAATAATATTGCAGATTGTTCAGCATTCATTCAGCAAGTACATGTTGAGCATCTCCTATGTGCCTGGCACTGTTCTGGATGCTTGTGATAATAAACTTAACAGACACATCCACACCCTCCTGTAAATGATACTCCAGTGGATGGAGGCAGATAATAAGATCAACAAATTATTAGAATATGCTACATATGCTATATAATAAATAATATGGAGAAAGAGGGAATGGGAAAAGGATATTAATGATGGGGAGGTGAGTGAAAGGCAACTTTACATAGAGTGCCTAGGGAAGGAATTACTGAGAAGGCAACATTTGAGTCTCGACCTCATGGGTGTGAGAGAGTAAGCCATGTAGATATTTGGGGAAGAGAGTTGTGAGAAGAGGGACTGCAAAGGTCCAGAGTTGGAGCAGGTACAGGAGCAACAAGGTGGCCAATGTTACCAGAGTGAGGTGACAGTGAGACTTAAGCAATGAAATGAGAACAACAAGATATAAAAATAGAGAACCTTGTGGGCCTCTGTAAAGGCTGAATTACTTGGAGTGAAATAGAAACCCCTGGAGAGTTCTAGCACAAGGGCATACATGATTTGGTTTCCATCCAAAGGTCTCTTCCTTTTGCATTTTAATTTGATTCAGAAATTACCTAGAAATAAACTTCTAGGATTAAATCATCTCTCCTATAAACTTTGAAGTCACCATTGAACCCAACCATGCAGGATTGCATGTGACTGATTTTTGCTCTTTTGTAGATGATAATTTCAAACCTCTATAATGTTGAGCTTTTCTCACGGTCTTTGTGTTATACATAGGTTGTGTCCAGGGAGTAGTTTTATCTCCTTTTTCCAAAGTTGGTCTCATATAGCTAAAGATTCTGTTCTTCCTGCAACTCAATGAAAATTTCTTCTATTTCTTTGATTATTTCCTCTTCTTTACTATCTCTTTTTTTGTAACAGTCCTGTAAGATGGATGATGGACTTTCTGGATCTCCCCATGTCTCATAACTTTTCTTTCTATAATTTTTACATATTTATCTTTTTCCATACTATTGACTCCAGAGTTAGAATTGTGTAATTGCTCCTTGCATGTTCTGTGACCTTGGGCCCGTTGCTCCATTTCCAGGTTGTCTGTGATTCTTCATCTATAAAATGAGGATAGTAGTAATAATAACACCTACATTATAGAAATGTTGTGTGGTGTTAATGACTTCATATGGGCTGATAAATTTTTAGCTATTTATCTTGCAGGTTGCTAATTTAGTATTCAGGATCTTCATTCTATTATTTAGCAATTCCTACGGTTTCTTTTTTAATTTAAGGCAATTATAACTTCAGTTTCCAAGGATGTTTTCTTTTTGACTCATTCTTTCTACATAGCAGCCTATTCTTTTTCTCATGTATGCAGTGTGCTATCAAGTCTCCCTGAGGAAGACAATGAGAAAAAAAGTGTTAAGTTATTTTCTTCTCCAAATTATTGCCATTTCCTCTAGAGTCTGTCATTCTATTTCCTGATTTTTTTTTTCTTTTTTCTGTTGGTTTTCTTCAAATGCCTTGGGAAGTTCAGTTGCCAGTCCATATTAATGGATGAAAGATGTGGGATTTTTGTCTTGTCTTTGTACATAGATAGCTGACAGGGAGGAATCCTATCTATAATGGAAGTCTTTTTCTCCTCCAGCACCCACCTTTGGGTGGAAAGGCTCACTGTAGGGTCTGCATCACCAGGAGACGGTGGAGATAGACAGGCTTCTTAGGATTCACAGGCAGACCAGACAATTGCCAACTTAATGCCCCTATTGGAAGGTGCTATCTTTCCTTGTGCATGTGCTTCTTCCATGACTCCCAGTTAGCCTCCACTGTAAGTCTTTCTTTAGCTTTAAAACCATACTAAGAAGTCTCTCCAAACAGATCAGTTACTTCTTTGGAGACTTCTTAACTCGATTGCTTTGTATGTATCTACAGAGGAAGAGGGGAGCTAATTAGTCAACAATTGTTTGTTTCATTTCTTCAAGACTCAAAGTTCTCTAGTACTTCTTTAAAACCACAATGCTTACCTCTCTGTTGAAAGCAGTTTTGTTGGCTCTGGTTTCTCTTTTAGTCTAATTCCATCTGCATCCATATTCTCAAAATTTCTACTTTCCCCTTGGGTCTTGTCTCAAGAATGCAGTTTATGTCCTTTCAGTGAATTGGGTAAGCAGCAAAGAGATGAAGAAGCTTGTACTCTGCCCACCTGACCTGTGGGCCAGGTCAAGTCCACATCTTTTAATTTGTACTCCCTGTGATTTTTGCCTCAGCAACTGATTCTGAATATGGGGTAGAAGTCTAAGGTCTAACGTAATAGTTTGCCACAAAAAAAGAGGTGTGTATCATCAAGAACTTCCCTTCCTCCTTTTCCCTTAGAGTGTGACCCTTTCAACTGTAAAATGAGTATGCTGGATTACTGGAGAGGGATCTCCAAGCAGAGAACAATAGAGCTTAAGCCTTTCCACTCTTAAATCAAAGAATCTTGTTCTATTCCCCTTAGTTCAGACTTTATTCTTCCCAGGTTGAATATGAGATGCAATAGATGTCCTGGAGTTTGCTGCCAGGAAGATAGAAGTCTTTAGGGAAGCGACATTGAGATGGAGTCTGAAGAGAAGAACAAAAGTGAGCCACATTAGTCTTCCCTGTTCCACCCATGGGTATATGTATTGGACATGTCTTCCTAGCACATTTCAAGATTTCAACTAGCAAGAAGAATTAGCTTCCAGTTCACTGGCTAAAAGTTACCTTGCTGTTGGACCTTTTAATCCACTCCCATAATATCATGAAAGGACTGTAGTGAGATTAAAGAGTGGGAAAATAAAGTAGAAAATGTCAAAAATTCCCCTTCCCACAGTTTCCTGAAAAGTCAAAAGGAAGATTATGGGAATTACATAATTTTTTTCTTGCTGTTTCTTCCTGTGTGGTAGGAATTCTGTAATTTTTTTATTGGCCTAGAGATGACCGATGACTGATGATGTTATTGTGGACTTCCTAAATATAATCATCTAAGACCTAAATATAGTTATCACGTGGACTGATCAAGTCACCTATGATATGCCCCAAACCATCTGCCCAATACTTCTAAAAACTGAAAGGAAAGTTGGAAACTGAGATGCCTCTTCCATTCTCAATCCTAAAACCTGAAGCCCAGAAGTGATATTAATACATTCATTACAAGCCCACCAAGACACATCTTATTACTTCTATTTAGACTTCCAAACCAGGTCTTAACATATTTTAGGTCATCAATAATAATAATTGATTCAGCACTAGGGGAAAAGGGTAACGCAGCATTTATGGGATACTTTCCTGCTTCACATCCTCATATTAATTACTGTTTGCATATGGGTTGACTTACGAATTTGAAGCGAATCAAACTTTCTATTTTTTGCCTTTGTATTTGAATATTTGTCATCAAAGATGGTATTCCTAAGTTGTAATTTCCAAACTGGATTTTTTTTGCCATCTGTTGTATGAAAAACAATATACAGCACCCTATGTAAATGTTTTTGGTTCAAAATTACATGGTTCTTTCCGTCATGACAGTTCCTGAGCTGTGTTTTCTCTTTTTATTAGTCTATTTCTGATCTCTGACTTCTGTTAAAATTGGTCCTGTACAGGTCAATGTGACCCATAAACTACACAAAATTGTTTTTGAGGTTTGAAGCCTTAAGATTAGATACTGTCTAAATCTGCCATAAAGATTGGCCTTGTGCTTTTTGTTCCACACATAGTAATTACTGCCTTCATAATCATATTCAAGTCTTGATAGGCTATGTTGCTTTAAAAATACCAAGAGAAAAAAAAACTCTAACCACCTGGTGTTTTTTTTTTTCTTTTTCTTTTTGGAAATTAAACTGATACCTACTCCCAAGGGAAACTTCCATAATTTTTATTTTCTTTCTAGCCTACAAGAAATGACTGCTGTTGTAAATTTATGCTGCTTATGTGGTTCCTGGTTTCTTCTATTTGAACATAAGTATGACTACCATCATCCATATTAGAAAACTTTCTCCAAAATCTTAAAATATATGCAGTCAGTCAATGTGACACTTTCTTCCACCATCAAGTGAGGGTGATGGTTTGTTTATTTCTAGGTTTGAAACCATAAACTTGGCTTATAATCCAGTTTCTACCCAATCGCTCAGTAATTTGGGACCTATCATAGCGTCTTTGTGCCTGTCTTTCCTTTGTTATAAAAACGAGATTATAATATCAACCACTCAAAATATATTAAGTACAATGTACAAAAAACAGCTGGATCATAGTAGTATTCAGAAAACTTAACCTTCCTTCTTATCTTTGTCCTGCAGAAATCCAGTTTTATTCCAGAATGGATCAATTTCTTATTTAGACCCCTTTTTCCAAACCTCTTATTCAAACCTTTCTTCCAAAAACTCTTGACACTGAGAACACTTAGAATCAGCTTTTCCCAACTTCTAAATGTTAAACTTTTGCCACCTGTGTTTTTCAGTGCCTGGGAATTTGTGTGACACAGGGCCCACAGAGCAAAGTTAGAGCCAAGATATTAGTGTCCCTTCTGGTGTGGCATTTGGTTCCAGAGGCCTTTGAATGTCTCCTTCATACAAACCCACTAAAGAAATAACAGAGCTGTCTCCCTATAGAGAAAGGAAATCAAATGCTAAGAATCAGCATAATGTGTTCGCATAAGGACAGAGTCTCCATTAAAAAAAAAATGTAGTTATCTACATTTTCTCACTGGAAAGAGAGTTAAGCTACACCAACTGTATGAAAGGTACAAGCTGATTGTGAACTGTGTACACTTACTATCGGTGTTTAAGACCCCTTTACTTACACTCACTATAACCTGTTCATAAGAAAAAGTATCTAAGAGCTATCCCTTTATTTGAAAGTCAAATGTATTTCTGTAAATTTACCACATCAATTTTACTTAAAGACTTAATTCCCCAAAGCCAAAATGACAAAATCCACAGCTTAGAGTCATTTATTAAAATTTGAAGCCTCCGTTTAAACGAAGACAGCTGTTAGGGGATCCTGTGGTCTGTGATTCAAAGACAATTATTTATTCTGCCGTAATATTGATCATTTAAAAGTTTCCTTCTTTGCCTTTAATATATAGTAACTGTAATCATTGAATGCTTTCTGAAGTCTTTTTCTGCCATTTGGCAAATCACATAGTAGATATAAACCTACTCCAACCCCAAAGGAAAAACAGGAGGGGTAGAAGCTCCAAGGATCATTGATCTAGGCTTGAAGCCAAGCAATCTATTTTTAGTACTTTCTCAACAAGCCACACAATAAAAATGTAAATGCAATGGTGCTACTTTCTTCTCACACCGTTTTTCAATGTGTAAGTTTGACATTGTTTAAATTGTTGATTTTCATACTATCTTCAGGGAATTTGTTACTCCAGTTTTGGGACCTTCCTGTACCCATTAAACATTAATCATAATTTTTGTTTCTTACAGTTTTACAATACCTGACCTTTATAGATAAAAAAAAAAAAAATCTCAGGATCAACCTGAAAATGTCTTCCTTTTCTAGTTGCTGAATTTGTACTCAGTCAACTGGGTCTCATCTAAATCTTTTATTGAGATATAATCCACATGTAACATTGTGTAAGTTTAAATTGTGCAGCCTGTTGATTTGCTACACTTACATACATTACGTACACTTAAATTTGCTACACTTACCCTCTTAGCTTTAGCTAACAACTCCATTGTGTCCCATAATTACCATTTATTTTCTGTAGTAAGAACATTTAAGATCTAGTCTCTTAGCAACTTTTAAGTATGTAATAGAGTATCATTATCTATAATAATACTGTGTATAGAGCCCCCACGCTATTCATAACCTACTGGAAGTTTTTTCTCTTTGACCAATATTATCTAATTTCCCCGATCCTCCAGCCCTGGTAACCATGATTCTACTGTTTCTTTAACCTTGGCTTTTTTTTACATTCCAATATAAGCACTAATATATTGTATTTGTTTTTTGCTTTCTGACTTATTTCACTTAGCATTATGTACACAAGGACCACCCATGTCGTCACAAGTAACGATTTTGTTCCTTCTCATGACTGAATAATATTCTGATATACAAATATGTTTCGTTGCACTTCACAGACATTGTATTTTGTACAAATTTAAGGTTTGTGGCAACTCTGCATGGAACAAGTTTATAAATGCCATTTTTCCGATAGCATTTACTCACTTTGTGTTTCTGTGTCATATTTTTGGTAATGCTTATGATATTTCAAGCTTAATTGTTATTTTGTTATGGTGATTTGTGATCAGTGATTATGATTTGCTGAAAGCTCAAGTGATGGTAGGATTTTTTTAGCAATAAAGTATTTTTTAATTAAGAACACTGGAGATTTTTAGACATGGTTGCACTTTTTTAGGTATGCTATAATATGAACATAAATTTTTTATGTACTGGGAAACCAAAAAATTAATTGAACTCACTTTATTGCAATATTTGCTTTATAGCAATGGCTGGGAACATTTAGAAGTATGCTGGTATACTATATCTTCTTTATCCATTCTTCCATTGACACTCGGGTTGTTTCCATACCTTGGTTATTGTGAATAATGCTACAATTAATGTGGAGACCAGCTTATGAATTATTTTCCCATGTAGCACTCATTTTAGTCAGCCTCTTCTTAGGTCAGTGATTTACCCTGCTGAAACACCACTGGATGATAAATTCCCTGTGAACATGGAGCTATATTTGAATCATCTGTGTATTTAGAGACTAACCCAGTGCCTTGAGCATATAATACTAGCACATAAAATGCTGACTGTATGTCATACTCTGCTCTATACTCTTTACATATATTAATTTATTTCATCTTTACAACTTAAGGGTATTACTATTATTGTCATTTTATAGTTGAGTTAATCTGAAATTAAGCTGAAATGCAGAGGTGATCTGGCCAAACCCATACAACTAGTATGTGAGGTAGCAAAGATCTGAGCCCAGGCAGCCCTTAAATCCTAATTTCTACTGTCTACTAGTGGAGGATAGGAATTTAGCTCCTGTGGAACCTAGTAGAACTTATAAAAATTGTAGATGATACAGATGGGGTGAGAAAAGAAGGGTGAAAGAGAAAATGGTAATATAAAGAGGTTGGAGAGTAGCACTGAGGAAATAGGGAATAAGAAACAATGAAGAAGAAAATTAGCCCAAATGAAGGAATTCATGGAGAAAAGAATTAAAAGAGCCTGCTTAGGAAAAGAAAAGGGGGGGGGGGAGGATGGCAGGACATTGAAAGAAGAGGGTATAAAATAGGAAAAGTCTGACAAAACATTATCAGTGGGCTGGAAAGAGTATCACAAATTGGAATTGTAAAATTAAAAAAGTTTTATTCTTAAATAGTTATGTACTTGTTCTTAATGCTTCCCAGATTACACTCACTGGAATCTCTCAGCCTCTCGATCTTGGTCCCATGTGAATCTATAGCAGATACCAGCTCAGGTCAAATCCTAGGACAATCCTTTCACTGAACTGCAGCTGTCGATGGTCTTTTACTATTCATGGAGTCTTTACATTTGACAGAATCAAAAAAAGAGAAATTTATACTAAGAATTTTTGATGGCACAGAAATACATGATTAGTCCTCATCTTAAATGCCTTTTCCATGTTCTGTCTTGTTATGTTTTCCCTTCCCAGTAAATAATCTGTAATTGTTTTTAATTTTTTTTTTAACATTTGTTTGTTATTGAGAGACAGAGACAGAACGTGAGCAGGAGAGGGGCAGAGAGAGAGTGGGAGACACAGAATCCGAAGCAGGCTCCAGGCTTTGAGCTGTCAGCACAGAGCCCAACGTGGGGCTCCAACTCCCAAACTGCGAGATCATGACCTGAGCCAAAGTCGGTCGCCCAACCAACTGAGCCACTCAGGCGCCCCTCTACTATAACATTTTTAACCAGTTTTTGGAGAGATTGGTTGGTCAGAAAGGTGGCGGGAAAGAGTTATCATTCTTTTTTTTTTAAGTTTATTTATTTATTGAAAGAGAGAGTGGGAGAGGGGCAGAGAGAGAGGGAGAGAGAATCCCAAGCAGACTCCATGCTGACAGAACAGAGCCCGAGGTAGGACTCCATCTCATGAACAGTGGGATCGTGACCTGAGCTGAAACCAAGAGTCAGACGCTTGACTGAGTCACCCAGGCGCCCCCTTAGTTTTCATTATTTTTGTGCATTGCCTTGACCAACTAACAAGCCCAATTCACAACTTCATATGATTTGTAAATCATATTTGTAAAATATTTTTTTCTTAGATGCCCCATATCACTCATCAACTCTAATATCCTTCCAAGGGAAGAGAAGGTGCTATTATGAATTCCATACATTTGCAAGTGTCCCACCACCCCAGATTCCTTTTTCTTCCTTTGTCTTTCTTTTGGAATATGTGAGGCTTTGCAATTCCCATTCCTCCCTTCTCTAGTTTCAGAAGTTCTTTTAATGATTACCTATTATTTTTAAATTGTAAGCTTGATTTAACAGAGTTTAATGTGGATCTGGGTATCAGCTTTTTTCCTGAACAATACACAGATTTGAAACACTTTAACTCTTGTCATTATGCACTCTTGCCTTATCCATTACTGCTTCCAAAACCTTTAGATCTACCTTGAGTTTATACTTCCCAAATTTATTCATTGTTATCTCAGTTTCAAATATCTGTGCTTGTTAAATTTTATCTCCATATGATTAGCAAATTCTTTGCCCATGATTTCTTTCTATATTCCACTATTTGCTACTGTATCAGTTTGCCTCTGCCTGAGAATTTAATAGTTCTTCCATCCAGCAAATCCTACTAGAAACCCTTCTAAGTCTGTTTCTGTTCTTATTCATTATGCAATATTAAATGATCTGGAACATAGACTTTTTTTTTTGCTTATTTCCTCCCAGTTTTTAATTATACTTTTTTTTTTTTTTACAAAAAGTGTCCAGATGAGAATTAAGAACCATTAAACAGAAAGATGTTCTGAAAAGAAGCCATGAATTTCAAGTGTTGAAAGATAGCCTCTAATTATTTCAAGATTAAAACCTAATATAAATTAGCTCAAAATTAGAAAAAGTGAATGTTTAACTCAGAAGCCTTTCAGTATAAGACATTTAATTAGACATCATGGAATTGTCATGGAGGTCAAATAGTAGAGTACTGTGAGCTAATATTGGAAATTATCTTTAAAACAAAGGAAGGAGATGACACTGAAAATTCTCATTATGTCTAGCACCGAGCGATGTTGCGGGAAGTAGTTTTAAGTTTGAATACAAGTCCATAGTGGATAATTACAACATGTATACATGTTGTCTTCACAGTTGAAGCACAGGATTCAAATGGGACTATTTGCAATTGTCACTCGTGCATGTGCGCTAAATACCCACTTTCCCTGTATACAATTCCCTCCCAGTGTCCCCTCTTTTGCTGTCACCACTTGTGCTGTCTACTCTTCTCTATCAGTTCAACTAATCTTCACTGCAGACTCAGTGAAGGGTAGGGTCAAGTCCCATTTTTCTCCTGAAAACTTTTCTTCTTCAGCCTCATTTCCTATAGCTTTTAGAGCACTGAGTATTTACTTTGGCCACCATATACTACATTGTTGTCAGATAACTGACATACTGGAGACGAGGGATCATGCCCTTTGCTTCTCTGTAACCACACGGCACTTGGCGTGTCATGTTACACATGTGATCCTTAATTACATTTTTTTCCGACAGTAGTAAAAACTAGTCAGCTCAGAAGAAGGTAGACAGGAGGATACTAGTCAATCAAAAAGATCATTTCTGTCTCCACGAGACTAATAAAGTAAGTTCTTGAGTTGAGGAGACTTACATACATATATACCCGAAATAAATTGAGAGTAATTTGAAGACCATACATGAGCCCATGGGCAATAAGGAAATACAAGCTAGGTTTGAACACTGGAAGAACAACCTCTCCATAGAATACATTTAGTCAGAAAAGCCTGACTACTTAGGTTTTAATGTGTATATTATCTAAATGTAAACTTCACCTTTGCATACAAGCAATCCCTGTTGATACTGTTATTTTTTTTTGTTTTATGGAAAGCTCCTCTTTTTTCATAGTATTTTCTGAGGAGCATAAATTTTAATATATTGAGAAATTCATTTAAGAGGCACATTGAAATACTCCCTAGTGACACGAGGGACCATTTACCACATAGATGTTGAAATAAGCTTTTTGAATTCCAAATAAGTAACAGAGCTGCTTATGCTAAGCAGTGACCTTTGTTGTCCATTATAGACTTCTTATCTTCTGTTTGCTTCCAGAAGTAGCCTAACAGATGCAAGTAGTATTCAGCAAAAATCACAAGTATATTTTATTTGGTAACAATTTGAATGCATTATCTCAAGCCTGTTTAAGTAAAGAGTTTTCAGATTTTCACCTAGTGACATTGATTTCAATAGGGTGCATAAAAATGTCCTCTATAAGCTAATGCCAACAAAAATGTAGTTATCTTTTTTTAAAAAAAATGTTAATTCAACAGAATAAAGTAGTCATATTAAGAAGGAGAAAGGCTATACATGAATGAATTTTTACACATAAATTTTGTGAGTACAGAAAAACATGGCATTTATATTTTCTATGTCATTGTTTTAAGAAATTCTTGCTTTAAAAAGCCAGCCAGTTAAAGTACATAATTACTAGAAATTTGCAATCTCTTGTGTCTAAATGATACCAAAGGACCAATTTTGACTCTGACTTGGAAAATTCCACAACTCGTGTTCTTGACTTACGATTATCAAAAGTCTGCCAGAGGATAAAAAGGTCCATAATAAACAGGAAAAGACACTACAGGGACAATTAGGAGAAGAAGAAAAAATGCCAAATGTTGAATTTGGAAAAGCCATAACAGGTTAGTCTGTGGCAATAAACCAAACGTAAAACAGAAAATGTTCTTTCTACAAGAGATCCCCTGTGTAATTGAAGTGAAATACAAGGAAAAGTACCAACTTTGATTTAGTCTTACTGAGGAAGGAGGAAAATTATGAGAAGCAAAATTAAATAATAGTTTGTCATAGTTCCTTCGTAGCATATTTTTTAATCAAAGGAGATAGTTTCAGAAACATGCCCTTAGTTAGCATGAATATACATATACATGTACAAGTATGTATACATATTTAAATTGGTGTAGAAATATATATACATGTGTCTATGTGTATACAAATTATGTACATATATGTGTATATATATACATATATATACATACATACGTATATATACGTGTGTGTGTGTGTGTGTGTGTGTATATATATAGTTAAATAAGGGGCAAACTTAGATTATTAAAAATTATTAGAACATAGAGGCACCTGGGAGGCTCAGTTGGTTAAGTGTCTGACTTCAGCTCAGGTCATGATCTCATGGCTCATGAATTGGAGCTCCGTGTTGGGCTCTGTGCTGACAGCTCAGAGCCTGGATCCTGCTTCAGATTCTGTCTCCCTCTCTTTCTGCCCCTCCCCCACTTGCATTCTGTCTGTCTCTCTGTCTCAAAAAATAAATAAACATTTAAAAACATTGTCTTTAAATATTATAACGTAGGTAATGTCATCCTGAGTAAAACATTGGGTTTTTTTTTCCTTCCCATATTCTGTAATACAAGTATCATAAAATAATTTCTAGGAAAAAAAAATAATCTATGATAACCTCAAAAAATTTTGGAATATATAGCTAACATCTATTTTTCTCTATGAATGTATCATGTACAAATACAAATAAGTCCTGTTGTATGTGTTACTCAGCCCATACTAAATGCTACCAAGGCTTTTTGGTATAGAATTATACATCCTACTATATTGAAGAGTAATTATTTTGATTTATTATTTGAAATTCTTATCTACTTCTATAGGTCTATAAATCTGGAATTCCACAAACGAATACATTTTCTTCTAAAAATTCCCTTCATGATTGTATTCCTTTTGGTTATTTTCTACCTACTATTTTATTCCCCATCTTCAAAGTGAAGAATTCTTTTTTTTCTTCTGTCTTTAACCTATTTTCTTTGATCATTTTAGTTCCTCTTGGAAATGTCTTCATTTCCCTTAGCCAGACTACATTTAGAACCCAGAACTTCAAGTAACAGCCTATTTTGTTTTTATATATAGTTATGGAAGAATATTCCTCTACTTTGAAAAATGTTCTTTGTGGCACTTTATTGTTGCATAAATACATAATCTACTATGACTAGGTAATATCTTCTTTTGGGCCAATGATTTCATTGAGTAAAAAGCAGATTTAAATCCCTCACTGTTGGTGTCCTTTTTAAAAAAAATTGTTTTTCCAATAAAAAATGTTTCCCTTCCCTACACCACCATGTAGTAGTGTTTCTTTTTCATAAGGTTTTTCTGAGCCTCAAACGTGAAATAAAAATAGATAAGCCAGTGTGCTCCCTTACACTCCTCCATTCCGTGTCAGGTGCAGAATGCAGAAGTTCATAAATGCCTGCACTCTCCCCTTGTCACTATACAGACTTGTTTTTTTCTCTCCAACAACTATGTTAGCCTTTGACCAATAGGTTATATTCAGTGATTTTTTTTCTTAATCTTTTGCTGAAGAGCTTACCAATTCATAATATATTAAAATTGACCTATGAAAATACATTTCCTATGGGGATTCTAAATGAACTAGCCTATATTATAAATTAAAAACAAATTTCCGTGGCTTAAAAGAGCATTTTCTCAAATTATAGTACTCACTATATTAGTTATAGTATGCTAGTGTCTATCAGAAATAGTTCCTTAGGGGTGCCTGGGTGGCAGTCAGTTAAGCGTCTGACTCTTGATTTCAGCTTAGGTCCTGATCTCCTGGTTTGTAAGATTGAGCCCCGCATCCAGCTCCACGCTGTCAACACAAAGACTGCTTGGGATTCTCTCTCTCCCTCTCTGTCTCTGCCCCTACCTTGCTCATGTGTGCTCTTCTCTCTCTCTCTCTCTCTCTCTCTCTCTTTCTCTCTCTCTCTCTCTCTCTCAAATAAACTTAAAAAAACATAGTTCCTTAACAATGGCTCAAACACAATAGCGATCTTTCCCTTCCTCATGCTGACAGAACATGAGATAGATGATATAGCTAGGGAGGCTGGCAAGATGGCCTTCTCCAAGCTGTCATTCAGCAGTCCACCTGATGGGCATGTTTCTATCCTCAACATGTATTCAGAGGTTGCTTTGGGGTCAAGTCTATTCCATAGAACAGAAAGTAGAGAATAACATGGAAGAATAATTATGGGAGGTTTTAATGACCCAGGCCTAGAAATGACCCCTATTACTTCTGTGTACATCCTGTTGATTAAAAGTGTATCCTGTTTAATTAAAAACAAACAAATACATAATTACTATACCTCACTACAAGGAAAAAGCCTGGAATATATGGTGTGCTGTGTTCCCAGGAAGAAGGAGGAAGAAGCTTTTAGGAGACTAGCTGGCTGTCACTATCACATCTACTTTAATCAGCAATATATCTTAGAACCTGGAAAGCTGTTGTAGAAGACAGTACCTACCAGCAGTGTGTAGTTAACTATTTCAGGATCTTTAGTGTGCCTGAAGTATATTCAGGAGCCAATTTCCAGAGTCATTTTGAGGCTCAAACATAGCTGTATAATAGTTCTGACCTGATACTACCATTCTATCATTACAGGTTACTGATAAACTTACTCAGTAGCAGCCCGTGTTCCAGTGTTCACAAAATAAATGTGCCAAAATTACAGTGAGATTTAAAACAAAACTTAATGACCCCAAACCTCCATATATTCATTAACATGTTATTTGATTCTTTCCTAAGTTCTTTTGTTGGAGAAAGGAGACTGACCCAGTGATACTGTTTGATGGCTAAAATGAGTTATCAGATACAGAATTATCTTTTTATTGGAGGTTGCTAGTTTTTCTTCCTTGAATTCCAAGTTAATGTTATTTACAATATTAACTCTATAAAGTGATAAGTTAATGAATTATAGTAAGGAATAAGAATATTCCATCGTAAAGTTGCCATTAAGACTAAAAGGGGAGGGGCACCTGTGTGACTCAATTAGTTGAGCATCTCACTCTTGATTGGCTGAGGTCATGATCTCATGGTTCCTGAGATTGAGCCCCATGCAGTATAGAGCCCACTTGGAATTCTCTGTCTGTCTGTCTGTCTCTCTCTCACTCTCCCTGCCCTACTTGTGCTCTCAAAACAAAAAATAAGCAGTAAAAAAAATACTAAAATGGGAGAACTTCACATCATAATTTAAATAACTAAGGAAAGCAAAGGTTATAAGAAGAAAAATGTTCGTGTGAGAAACATTACTTTATGCCTATCAAGACTCCAGAGGAAAACAGAATTTTAGTTTAAAATTAACTAGTGCATGGCCTTATTCAGAATAAGCAGATCTTGATTTGTGAGTTTCCTTGAAGCCAAAGAATTTCTGTTTGAAACTGACCAATGGCTGTTTGAGAACAGCTGAAAAATGGCTGGACATGAGACAACTGGCAGCCATGTCTGTTGGGCAGGGGAGAAAGCAGTGCCTAGCCAAGTCCTGTCACTCAACATGTAGTGACCCAGCTGTTTTGGAATGGTTTAACCCCCTTTTCATGCTTTTCACCTCACCCTTTCCCAGCACCAGATACCTGGTGACACTGGATAGTCCTGGGCTTCCCTACGGTATAGTGCTTTACAGGACATGCCCTTCTAGCCTGGGACCATACAGCTCACGTTTACTCAGCCATTCACCTCCTGTGCTTGTCAGCCCTCATCTAGCCTGGCAACAGCCTTACAACGAATTGTTCCTGCAGGCAATCAAATGCCAACAAATGCCTGTGTGACTCAGCAATATTAGGATGGGTTCTTTAGTTCCCTATTAGTCTAAAAAGGAACTGCTGCTATAGGAATTTCAGGTGTTCTGCATTCAGACGTTATTGTGGGTGTATCTTCATTGTCCCTGAAATTATGACCTGTATCTCTTGGATAAGGTTGCATTTTATGTGACAAACTGGTTTTGTTTGTACATTACTATACATTTCATTAAATGCAGTGAAATTATCTACAGAAAATATGTAGAAATATGTAGAGAAAGAGATAACAATAGCTAACATTTTTTACTATTATGTGCCATTCACTTATGTTACGTGAACTAATCCTCCCCAAAATTGTTTCTGGATTTTTATTCTTGTTTTACAAATGAGGAGGTAAGTTTAAGTTATATTCGTTGAACAAGCCCACCAGAGACCATGCAGGTCTGTCTGGGGCCAGTGCTCAGGGTGTTTAGTAACAACAAGTTTATCTTGACTTCAAATATATATTTTTCACCTTGAGTCTCAATATGAAGTGAACCCACTGGAAAAAATTATGTTTTGAAGGAAATTCAGAGATCACTTTATCTAAAGCAATTATTATACTGAGATCCATAGAAATAAAATGCCCCCATTTCAAAGCAGCTTAATTGTTGAGCACCACAGCACAGACTAGACCTGAAATCAATATCCATGTCTCTATCACATGTTGCCTCCTGCAACCATAGCCTAGATGATTCATTGAATGTGCCATTTTAGAAACTGATCTCTGTCAAAACTTGTCAAAAGCTTTTAGCAACTTGGCATCTTGGATGCAAGCATAGCATCTTGGAAAATGTATAAAGACTCTAAACTTAATAGCAACATACTAGTTGGCAATATTATATCATTTAGTTTGTGCTCAGAATTCAAGAGTCTCTAGTGCCTGATATATAAGATTAGAGTGGAACAATTCATGAAAATTGTAGTTGGACTCAGCCTTTCAAGAAGAGCACAGAGGAAAAACAAACAAAATGCAATCTTATTTGATCACATCCCAGATTAGAACATGCACATACTCCCCCACAGGGACCCACTGAGAGAGAAACTCTCAACAGAGGCCCCCGCAGACATGAGGAGACATTCACACCGAGAAACAAAATTGCTGCTCATCTGCCTTTGTTGTCAAGAGCCAGAGAAATAACCAGCTTTACTCCAACTCCAAAGTAATCAGTGGGTTGCCTATGAGTATTAATAGGATGCTGCTGACCCACTATGAATATGGCCTATTCTCTGAGCAAACCTTTTTTCTGTCCGTAGTGATTGACTTATGCAAGTCTGTCCTTCTGGCCAAGGGCATGCATTTTCAAGACAGCTGGTCAGGGTTTGGGATGTATTCTGCAGCTATGATAGGATGAGGGTACAAGCCCACAAAGGGAAGAACTCCTCCAAATTTAATTACCTTGAAGCCTTAACCAACTGAGCTAAATGGCCATAGAGCACTTTCCTATGAAGTCCTGCCTATCTATGCATATATACTCCTATCCAACTGTAGACAAATACATTTTGCATATGCAAATCACAGAGGACCATTGTATGTCCCCTAAACCAATTTTTGAGACCACTTTAAGTTAATCCCCAAAGAAAAAATGTGAGCACAGATCAATTTAACCACTTGAAATCTTTGTGAAACATGTTCTGTTTAAAGATATCCAATAAATGAAATACTTGGCAAAAGCAAGATCAAAGCGTAATGTTAGAGAAGGCTATTTTCCCCCAACACTTTTGTTAATTCGATTGTTCAGCTTAGGGTCACTGATCTGAAACTCATCAATACCAATCTCCAGTCTCCTTGAAGCTAAGACACATTTCTTCCTGAACCTGTGAAGCTTTGAGACTGCTTCTGTTATTGAGTTAGGATTTAGCTTCACGTTCCAACCCTGCTTCTTACTACCTACACATGGGAAAATCCTAATTGTTCTGTGCTTTGATTGCCTCATTTTAAAATGAAGTACTTAACGCTTGTTCATTACTCAGGTACCCCAATTTCTCAATTTCTAAAATTTTACAAAATACTTTTCCCTTCCTATGCTGTCAGTCAGCAAAGTTTCCCCCAGACTATTCACCCAGGGTAAAAACCCACCTCTGTATGTTACCTTCAAGATTCTACACGAATTTCTTCCTTCCTGTTACCTTCTCCTACTGGATTTCCTACTGCTCTCCCCTTTGTTCTCCATTTCACTCTGCTCTTTGCTTTGCTTCACATCAGCCACCCTCAGAATAGTCTTTGCACTTCCTAGAATGCTTTTTTTCTGGAGATATGGGAGATTTGCTTTCTCATTTCTGTTTACTCAAGTATCCCCTTCTCAAGGAGGAATTCTCTGGCCACTCTAATGACGCGTCAACCCCCTGCCCCCACACTGCTCTTCCTGTCTCCCTCCCCCCACTTTATTTATTCTCCTCAGCATTTACTGGCCAAATACTATATTATTTTACCTATTCATCCTGCTTATTACTTGTTCCTGCTCCTATGCAAGCCCCATTGAGGGAGAGATTTCTATCTTTTATATTATTTTATATTACACCTAAACAGTGCCTCGTACAGAGTAGATGCTCACTGTTTGAATGAATGAATGAATGAGTGAAACTAATCTTTTTCTTAAAATCCTGCCTAGGGACTCCTGTCCATATATTTCTAATACCGTGAGTGGTTTGGTTAGTTGGTTTATATTATCTGAAAAGGCCCAACCAAATATCACTAATACATTTTAATTCTGTTTTTTAAAGCCGGTATTTTGGGGTGACAAAAAATTATCTTATTTCTTTTCGAGCTCTGACTCTGACTTTGTCAAAAAAACATACATTATTCCATACTTATCCCTCAAAATGGATATCTCTCAAGTAGCCACTGTTTCTTGTAGCTTCCACAGCATCCAAAGACATATCTTGAAAAGACAGTGTTTAAATTCCAGTCCCAAATGTGACTCTCCTTAATGCAAATTGAGTGTGAATTTATTAGAAACCATTAGGGGGATAAATGTTCCCCTATTATGTAAATCTGTATCTTTAATCTGAAATGTGGAAAGCGAATTGCTTTCCAGAATATCTAATCTGTGATTCTGTAATTAGATGAGCAGGTGGTTAATTACAGGTGCTGTTAGTGACTTGCCCCTCATCACAAGAACACAAATAGCTAATTCTATGTGTCCCAAGTCACTCATAGGGGCAGTTGTGTTGGCTTCACATTTTTTAAATCCACAAGTGTGTTAAGTGCACTTAACACACATTCATAAGCAGAACTGGGTATGTGTTTTTGTTTTATAAGTTATCAAAGTTAACCCTTCAGAACTGACACACATTTAAGAACTTGTTTAGTGACACATTTATATTGATTTTTATATAGTATTTTACAACAGTATTTGGTCATCTAAGAAGCTGGTGGAGCAAGTAGAGAAATTGTGTT
The DNA here is from genome assembly GCF_027475565.1 of Acinonyx jubatus. Classification (NCBI taxonomy): domain Eukaryota; kingdom Metazoa; phylum Chordata; class Mammalia; order Carnivora; family Felidae; genus Acinonyx; species Acinonyx jubatus. The sequence continues at coordinate 88,278,440 of NC_069385.1, read as the reverse complement.
CATCTACATTTTTAAAATAACTCTACTGTAGTAGTATGTGAAGTCCTTAACCAATAATACATATCGGTAGAAGTGAATTCTGTATAAAGTATCCTCTCAGATATTAAAAAAAAAAAAAACTGTCTCTATAATGTAGGAAACTGAATACAACCACATAAAGAGTTGGATTTTCAGTTCTAAAGTCTGTTAAAAAGCAGAAAATATTTATAGAAGACCGAAGAAGCATGGCATGGAGACAGATTGACTCATGGCAGGACACAAAGGAGAACATTTATAAAGTTGTCCTGAAAGATTCACCCTTCCCCTATTTCTGAACACATGACTTTGAGATCCAGGAATTATATCACAGTCTTTTTCAATCTTAATAATTCTAAAGACCTAAAGACTCACAAACAGATGGAATAACAAGTTGGGGCAGGGAGGAGCCGGGGAGCCCAGGAAGCACTGTAGAAGAATAGGTTGAAAAAGTAAATGGAGAGAACAACAAAGGATGACCGAATTTGACACCTTGATTTCCATAATGTTGTAATTGTTTTTGACAGAAATGGGATGCTCTTTTTCAAAACAGTATAACACTATAGCTTCAACCTAAAGAAGAGTTAGTCAAGCTTAATGTCATGGCTATATAAAAATGTGGGAAATTTCAAATGAAATGCATCAGATAAAGATCATTGAGGTATCACAGACTCCCCACCCCCCCCCGAAAGTTTAACAGTGGATTTGTTAAGAATAACTTAAATTACATTAGAGACAATAGTGGAAGTAGGTCTTACATAATTTTAATAAAACAAAATGAGCTGTAATGAGGTAATAATGAACCTGATTCCTGGAGCCACATATCAGAACTGATCTCTGGTGATTTTTATAGTCACCTTTTATACATGCACTTCCTTTGCCCGCAGTTCTTTGCTTATTCATTGTTTCCATAGTAGATCAATGTCAGGGTTTAAGGACAGCCCCTACTTTTCATGTGATGATGAGAGACCTGCATTTTTAATGTAAAATTGCAGTAAAAGATGTGAATTGACTCTTTGGATCTGGAATCTACCTTCCTTTTTCCACCAGAATATTTTTTCTTTTGGTGGTTCTCCAACACCTCATTAGATAAAGGGCAAGCTCCTCAACGTGACTGATGAGGCCCTCCATGATCCAGCCCCATCTCCCATTGTTCTGTTTTCTCCTGCACTTCTGTCTTGTCATGTCAAGTAGTCATCCATTTGTACTTTTCCCCACTCACCACACTATTCACACCTTACTTCATGCTGCTCCATCTGCCTAGAGTTCTCTTCATACACTTCATCTCTGCCTGGCCAGTTAAGGCCACACTTCAGGCCCACTTTCTGTTTTCCCAAAGCACCCTTCACTTACCACTTAACACAGTACATAGCACATGGTTGGGAGCTTCTGTTAGTGTCCGTCTACAGGTTGCAGGTCTACAGGTTGAAGACTTACCCCTTCAATTGAATTTCCTCATTGCCTAGACATAATCTAGCTCACATTACATGCTCATTACATGTTGAGCTGAACCAAATAGTACTAGTATCTGCCACAATATAGCCATCTATCCCTCCATCTATTTATTCACACCACAGGTATTGGATTTCATTGTGTTTACGAAGGCCGCTGCTACCTCTGAGATCACATATATTCTTTATAAGTAAAAAAATGATCAGCTTAAAATCTTAAAATTACAGTAGCTTTGACAGGTGAAAAGTGATGAAAAGAACAAGAACATTGAAAATACATTCTTGCATGCATCTGATTATTTAAGTAGCCCTGAAACTCTCAATCGCCTTTACAACTACAGGTTTCCCTCTCTATCGGAAAGTCTGCTTTATGCCACTGCACTTTCCTGAAAGACCTACAATAGTAATTACTTCTGTTAACTGAAGGAAATCTGAAAAGGATTTTTACTTTTATAAAATGATAGTTGCTTCTTTGATTTACACCATTCAGCTTACAAAAGGCTTCATAGGAATGCTCTACTTTTGGATAGTGGTTGGGGTGTGGTGCAGAAACTATATTCTAAAATCTAAGACCTGACTTAAGTTGGATTTGAGAACTAATTTTAAGTAACACTCTCAAGATAACCAGCTTCCTTCCAGGAGGCCTGAGTTCACAAGTGAGAGCAGACACGAGGTTTCCTCAAGTCATTGAGGAATTAGCACAGCAAAGTGCTAAAAGATGCCCAATCTGGAACCAAATGGCCTGATTTTCATATCCCACCTAGCACTTTATTAGCAATGTAACTAGAGGCCAGGTGCCTAATTTCACTGAGCCTCTGTTTCCTCATCTGTAAGCAGAGATGATAATAATCACCCACTTCCTAGAGTTGGTGTGATAATTGCATGACTTAGTATTCATAAAGTATTAAGAACCACATTTGATAAGTATTATAAAATGGCTGTTAAAAATATAAAAGAGTAGGCCACTTGAGCAAGGAAATGTCAAATATTCCAAGCACCAAATAACAAAGACCAGGGGTAGAGGCATGGGCATAGTTCTGTGGGGAGCTTTTGTGTTCCAGTAGAGAACTTGAGGGAGGGCCTTGCAGTAGGGGGATGATGGATAAAATACATTGCTTAAAGAAAATACTTGTAGGGGTGATATTTCTTTTCTTTTTTTTAATCTTTTTAATCTTTTATTTTTGAGAGACACACACACACACACACACACACACACACACACAGTGTGAGCAGGGGAGGGACAGAGAGAGAGGGAGACACAGAATTCGAAGCAGGCTCTAAGCTCTGAGCTGTCAGCACAGAGCCTGACGCGGGCTCAAACTCAAGAACCATGAGATCATGACCTGAGGTGAAGTTGGACACTTGACTGACTGAGCCACCTGGGTGCCCCAAAGGGGTGCTATTTCTGAGAGCATCCATAATTTTCCTCCCAAACAGCAATATCCTTTTTTTTTTTTTTTCGGTTGAGCTCATATCTCCCAACAAAAAATCAAATGTTACACACATTCTTTCCCAGACTTCACTTCTGGGCTTGGCCATCTGATTCTGGCTAAGTACTAGAGGGCAACATGTGTGTGTATAACAGAGGATGAGGAAGGGCAAGCTTCTGGTAACAAATGACCTCTTTTATTAAATTAAAAAAAATTATCCCAAAAAGATTCCATTTCCCTCTCCATGATTTTAGGTATTTCCGTGATGTTTGTAATGATGACAATCAACTTGTGATAATGAGGAAAAGTCAAAGTGTATTACAGAAAGCCTAGAACTCTGTAGTTATTGAGCTCCTAAATTCCTGAACCACAGAACTACCTATATCTGGAGTTATTTTTAAGTGCAATTTGTTAATAAATTCTTCTTGTGTAGGCCTGTTTGGGCTGCTGTTTTGTTACTTGGGGTAGAATCATCCTGTCTGATGCACTTTCCGAAATCATTCACTCTCCAACAAATAGTAATTAATTTCTTTAATGCCATCTCTTGCTTAATCTTAGTATTCAAATAGAATATATATATGGATCAAAATAACATTTATGATGCTTTTCTTATTATTTCCTTCCATGATTCCTCCCTACTGTATTGTAAACAATTTGAGGTCAGGGATTTATTTTTTTGCCTGTTCCCCACCCTTCCACAACAGTGATGAAGTTCCTCGGGCACCAAATGAAGCCAACTAATGTTTATTGAATTGTATTGAATAGCTTTGGATAATTGAATCTTCCTTCCCCCATCTCTTATAGCTCTAATTTCATATAATCTAAGGTGATTACACTTAGAATGAAAAATATATATTACATTATTAATTTTCTCACCCTCAGCTAAAGTTCAAAGAAAGCAATACAAAAAAAAAAAAAAAAAAAAGAAAAAGCCTGAGCAATCTCAGAATTAATGCAAATAGATAAGTATTGCTCTAATTGAAAAACAATCTGGCTAAGAATTATGCTTCACTCAAATTAAATGTAGCCTCATAGAAATTGAAAAAGAAACATAAAATTTATTTTGAATATGTATTATTGATAAACTTTTTTTAATGACCCTGCTCAGGGGAGGATATTATGGGGGAATAAATGGCCCTTCTCATAAGTCTTTCAACATTGCTGAAGTGTTGTGATAGCTTTCTCAGAAAACTGCTTGAAGACATTATTTTTTTCATTTGCTTCCATTCAGCTTTTTCTCATCTACTTCAAAGTGAACATAAGAGCACTTTCCAGAGTGGGCTAGTCTTCTCCCAACTCCAAAGTAAAGAATACAGTAATGTGGACTATAATTTCATTTGATTATCACAATTTTTCAATCTTTTTGATCTAAATAAGATAGAATCGAACTTCCAGTTCTAGTTGTTTTTTTTTTTTTTTTTACATCATTATTATATCTTCTCTCCCTTCTCTCGGGTTCCAAACCCCCTCCTCTCTGATAAGTCTTGTAAAATTATTCTCAGATTTACTCAGGTGCAGAACATGGAGAGAGTAGGTCTATAGTCTAATGTCTGAAATTTCAAGATGTCCTTTGGATTCCTGTGTAGAATTTGCAATGCAGACACACGTAAGTAACTGGACCTCAGCTCCCTCTAATGCATCTCCTTTCATTGCTTCTGAAATTCCTTCCATACACTGGCCTAGCATCCTTACCCACTTTTAAGTTTTATGTCCTAATACATCTTTGATGATTAAATAGAATTTAGAGATTCCAGACTGAAATGAATGGCCTTCCCTTATATTCCATCAGCATTTTTAACCATGGTCATCATATTATGTATGGGCTATAATTGTTTGATTTTTTTTTTCTTATTTTCCTACCTCAAGTCTTTTTTTTTTTCAAAAAAAATTTTTAATGTTTATTTTTGAGAGAGAGAGAGAGAGAGAGAGACAGTGTAAGTGGGGGAGGGGCAGAGAAAGGGAGACACAGAATTCGGAGCAGGCTCCAGCCTCCCAGCCATCAGCACAGAGCCTGATGCAGTGTTCAAACTCACCAACCATGAGATCATAACCTGAGCCAAAGTCGAATGCTTAGCCGACTGAGCTATCCAAGCGCCCCCCTACCTCAAGTCTTAATAGAGTTGATTATAGTTAACAGACTGTTCAAAAAACATAGATTAAAAACCTGTTATATGCCAGGTACCTGTAATGGAAAGATGAATATAAATGGGTCCTGGCTCAATAGGCTCTTGGTTTAGTTGGGGAGAGAATTGAACAAGCAGACAAACCAGGTCTAAGGTTTAGCTGGTTGCCAAGCATATAGTATATGTGTGTTTATATATACTTAAAGTTTAAGAAGGAAAGGAAGGCATGAGAATAGGGCTATCGTTGAGTATATGCATTTATTCCAGGAATCCTAAGGATTTTATCTATATTCATTCTCTCAGCAATCCCATCTGGTCTCATGGTTTTAAGTATTGTGTATTAACTGACTCCCAGATTTACATCTCTAGTACCAACTGCTCCTCTGAATTTCTGTGTATCTGATTTCTACTTGGACATCTCCATTTACATAACTAATACACTTCACAGCCTTAACACTCCAACCCCAAATTCTTGAACTTTCTTCCCAAACCTACATTTTACACATTGTTTATCTCAGTAAAAGACAATTCCATCCTTTTAGTTTCTCAAACCAAAAAAAGTTCTCTTTTTCTTCCACACTCCATATCAGATACTTTGATAAAGACTGCCAGCTCTGTCTTTAAAATGTATCCAGAATTTAATCATTTCTTAGCACTTCCATTGTTATTATCGTGGCCCAAGCTTCCATGATTACTGGTCTAGACCTTAGGTTATTGAAATAGACCAGTTAAAGTAGTTAGAAACCTGTCTCCTTCTACCCTTGCCAATACAGTCTAATTCTCCACACATCAGCCAAAGTGATCTGCTAAACTACAAATTAAGCCATGACATTCTTTGTATTCAACATCTTTCAGGGATTTTCCATCCCATGCAGAGCAAACTCCAAATTCTTGACAATGGGTTATAAGGCTATTCTTGATATCTCTGTTCCTTTCTCTCTATGGCTTCATCTCCTACTACCTGTTCTTTAACTCAATCCAATACAGCTGCACTGGTCTCCTTCGTGTTTCCCAACATAACAGACACTTTCCCACCTCAGGACCTTTGCACTTGCTTTTATCTAGTTGTGGTATTCTACCACAAACTGCCTTCTTGGTCTACATCAGGAATTTGTTCCAATGTTATCCTTTAGCATGAGACTCTCTAACTATTATATTTCACATCAGAACACACCTCTTCCACGACTACCAGATTTTCTATACACGTTCTGTGTTATTATATATTATTTCCTCATCATCATCTAGAATAATTATTTGTTTTCAAGTGTTTTTTATGCTGTCTCCCCTAACCCGCAAATAGAATATAAGCTCCAAAGCAATAATTTTTGTCTGCTGGTTTGTTTATTTTTTCTTCCAGTGCTAAATTTATACTATCTGGAATGTTTTAAAGCATATAACAAGCTTTCAATAAACATGAAGAATGAGCATGTATATTTTCCAGAGAGTCAGGGACAATTTCATAAAGGCAGTTACCTCTGAACTTAGTTTGATGGAAGAGGCCTTGAGATTTGAGAGGGCAGACAGAGTTCAAGAGCTGCAGTCTGTATATACTGGAAAGTACTGTGACCCGTTGGCTCAATGTGCAAACTCTGCAGTCAGACTCATGCCAAATCTTGATTCTAACAGTCCTCCATGTGATCTCAGGCAAGTTACTTTATCTTTCTGAAACTTGTTTTTCTTAGTTTTAAAATAAGGATGATAATACTATAGATTTCATAGGGTTTGGGTAGCAAGTTTTCATGTGATATTATACAGATAGTGGCTTGATATGCTGTGTACCCTCAACAAGTGATAGCTATCATTACTGTCCTGATTATCATAAATGAGATAATATATGAAGTGAGCATAGTTTTCAGTAGCTAATAAGCCAGTCGGTGGCTTCTAAAACCTTTTCAGCTGCAACGGCTGCTGCTGAAATTGGTTGGAATGGAAAATTCTTAGGGATCAGTGACTCAAGATGAGGGAACAGAGGTTTATTTAAAAAAAAAAGTCATATAATGGGCCTTGTAGGCTTAACTAAGTGCTTTAGACATTCTTCTATAAGATAATGATTCTCAAATTTGAACATGCATCAGCATCATCTGAAGATTTGTTACAACCCTGATTGCTGGGCCCTACCCCCAAAGTTTCTGGTTCACTAGGTCTGGAGTAAATCCTCATAATTTGCATTCTTATCAAGTTCCCAGGATATTCATTATCTATGGCTGCATAGCAATCCCAAAACTAACTGGCTTAAAACAACATTTATTTATTTTTAAAAAATGTTTATTTATTTTTGAGAGAGAGAGAGAGAGAGAGAAACAGAGCACTAGTAGGGGAAGGTCAGAGAGAGAGAGAGAGAGGGAGGCACAGAATCCAAAGCAGGTTTCAGGCTCCAAGCTGTCAGCACAGAGCCGGACATGGGGCTCAAATTCACAGACCATGAGATCATGACATGAGGTGAAGTTGGACACTTGACCAACTGAGCCACCCAGGCACCCCTAAACAGCATTTATTTTAAAACAGTTTTTGTGGGTCAAGAATCCAGGTGAAGATTGCAGTCAGGTCTTTGGTCTCATTTGAGAGCTTAACTGAAGGAGGAGCTGCTCCTAAGATTACTCATGAGGTTATTAGAAAGATTGTATTATTCAGGCTGTTAGACTAAGGGCCTCAGTTCCTTGCTGGCTTTTAGCTGAAGACCTCCCTCAGTCTCTTGCTATGTAGACACTTCACAGGGGAACTCACAATATGGCAGCTGGCTTCCCTCAGAGATAGCAAGCAAGAGAGAGCCCTCAAGATAAAAGCCACAGTCTCTTTGTAACCTAAGTTTGGAAGTGACATCCCATTATATATGCCATATTCTGTTTGGTAGAAGTGAGTCACTAAATCCAGCCCACACTCACCGGAAGAGAACTACACAAGGGTGTCAATTCTAGGAGACAGGAATCAGTGGTGGCTAAGGTGATATGATGGCGCTGGTTTGGGGACTATAATCAGAGAACCATTGCCTTAAAGAACATTAAGCAAGTGAGTGCCATGAATGGATCCAACTGGAGAGGTGCTGGAAATGGAGGTGAGACTACTTAGGAAGCTATTCCAGTAATCTACCTGACCCAAACATTTAGATAATTAATATTCTTGTATGTTTTGAAAATCAATAGTCTTATTTAATCAATATATTTAACAATCATACCTCCAAATTTTGGTCTAAACTTCCTCCATAAATATTTGAAAATAGCTGTCAAGGTTTATAAAAAGATCTGGGTGGAGTTAAATTTCATTAAGGGACTCAGTACAATCTTGTCCTTTTATTTGCCTTTGAGCATATATTTAAATCAAGAGTAGCTTCAGCCTAGACCATTAGGAAAGGTACTTTGGGCTTGGCCACTAACACATCCCGAGATGAAGGCAATTGATGGTTCTAGATATAGAAGTATGGACATTCAAACAAACCTCTCTCTCTCCCCGTCTCCCCGTCTCCCCGTCTCCCCGTCTCCCCGTCTCCCCGTCTCCCCGTCTCCCCCTCTCCCCCTCTCCCCCTCTCCCCCTCTCCCCCTCTCCCCCTCTCCCCCTCTCCCCCCCCTCATTCTCTCTGAAAGCTTAGACTACACTGCAAATTAATAATAAATACAATCAAGGACATAACTGTTAAAATTGCTAGGAAAATCAACATAAAAATGGGCCAGCATTCCAGGAAATGAAGAGAAAATTAACTTAAAAGTAGAAGTAAATGGTTTTAAAAGTGTGGGAAATTGTACAGTATGAGTAAACTTGAATGTTATTTTTAGAATTCTTTTTGCATAGGAATACATGATGCTGTAATTATATTTTTTTTCTAAAGCTTGACATTCTGGTTGAGACTGTGCACCAAGAAGCTGTCTGGTTCACTGGGGCACGCAGCCTGCTTGACCCCATCAGCCATTCCCACCCGGACTCTGGGAGTGGGTGACATCCAGTTTCAAAAGCAGATTTTGTATTCTTTTGCCATGGCAGCAGAGGGCAATTTAGCCTCTCTGGCTAGGGATTCTGTTCCTTTAGCCTGCTTTTATGTTTGAAGTCAATTCACTTGCTCCAGCCTGCTCTCAACTTCCTGGTTATTGATTTTGGCTGACATTTAGTTCAACATGTTATCAATTCTCTTAATCATTTCAAAAAGAGAGAAGGGAGCAAAGATGTCCTAACCATTACCCAGCACATCAGCCCAAGATTGCTTTAGGTCATTCATTCCACAGACAGGGGCTCAATTATAAATAAGTGTTTTCCTTTACACTACTTTAGCCATAGCAATAGTAATAGAAAAGTCAGTTCATGTATCTATACATATATCAGAGACCTGGTTCTTTATTTTAATCAAACAATTTTTTTCTATCTCTACTGCAATCAGGTGCCTCCCCACCCAACCCATATTACCATGAGATAAATAATAAATGCTCAGCAAGGTACAGGTGGACTGGATTTTGAAGAAGCTAAATATTACTTGGAAAATTAGCAAGTAAAACCATGCAAACTATATGAGAAAACTTAAAAGGCAGAGACAAGTTGCATTTTTAGTTTGGCCTTACAAATGCTAATCAGTTCAGTTAGGGAATCATAACAAACTGCTCTGGAGTGACCCAAAGCCCATTTGAAATAGGATGGGCAGGCAGATATCTGTCACCAAAATCACCTGAGGATAGAGGAAGGAGCTCCTTGAATTGTATTATGTAACCTTTTCATTAAATTAGTAAGAATATTGTGGTACTTGAGTAAGAAAAGAAGTACGTAAGCTGAAAAGTATTACATTATTTAAACTGTTTCTAGTGTCAACCATGACTTTCTCCTAAATTCTAGGTCAGTATTTCTAACTCGCTGTTGAGACAACTTTCAGGTATGAGCCTGTTCCTTCTTCATTATTCCCTGCCTCTTAAAGGCAAAATTTTCCATGTTGTTATGACATCTTTGAAGGTAGAGATAATGTCTAATTCAGCTTTGCATCCTCAGTATTTTTCTCTAAAGTATAAAGGAGGCAGGGAGATATATCTAGCAATTAAAATGATTCCCTGAAGAAATAAATTTATTATTTTATAATTGTTTTGTAAACTTTAAGTTAGCATAAGATTTGTCTCACAAAGCAGGATCTTGTCCTTAAAAGATAAAAAGACCAGCATTAGCACCATCTTGGAAGCCTATATAGATATGTTTATTATCAGGACAGATAATCACTCAGAATAAGTCATGAGGCCAGGATAAATTAAAATATTTATTCTATTTGATAGGCATTAATCGAGTACTTCTCGTGGGCAAGTTACTATTAGAAGATAGATGAATAAAACATAGTTCTTGAACTCCGGAAATTTCTTTTTAAAGGGAGGCCTAGTACTAATCACAATTATAATTAGATAATTTTCCATTGTCTGTTTCCTCTATTCCTTTCAAAGCTCTGTAAGGGCTAGGATTTTCTATTTCTCTTAGCTAGCACAGTTCCTGGCACATATTGGACATGGCACAAATCCTTATAGAAAGAACTAGTCATTTTAATACTGAGTAGAGGGTGGTCATCCTTTCCTCTCTACACCCCTGTCCCTCCTCCCTCAAGGGAGACCATCAACAGGCTCTTCAGGTATCACTCCAGATCTCTACCAGGCAGCCATCTTCCACACTGCCACTAGAGGGACCTTTCCAAAACCAAGCCTGACTGTGCTTAAAATCCTTACTGTCCTCTCCAACCAGTAACTGGTTCTTCACTTTGGGGATAGAGAGCCTTTTAAAACTGATAAAAGCCGTGGAACATTTTCCCACTTAAAATGCATTTAGAAAATCAAGGGACACCTGGGTGGCTCAGTTGGTTAAGGATCCACCTTCCGCTGAGGTCATGGTCTCACGGCTGGTGGGTTTGAGCCCTGTATCAGACTCCATGCTGATAGCTCAGAACCTGGAGCCTGCTTTGGATCCTATGTATCCTTCTTTCTCTGGCCCTCCCCCATTCATGCTCTGCCTCTCTCTGTCTCTGTCTCTGTCTCTGTCTCTCTCTCCCTCTCTCCCCACCCCTCAAAAGTAAACATTAAAAAAAATTTTTAATGCATTTACAAAATCTTGCACTTAATTTCTAGATGTTTATAGTCTTCCTGAAGCCCATTTCCTAAGCCCAACAGAGCTCTAAGAACTGTAATTTAAGAATCCCAGGATACAATACAAACTGTTTATTAGGACACAAGATCTCTGTCATCTCTGTGTCCTCTTCTGGCACTGCACTCTCCCCAACATCCATACCCCCAAGCTATCCCTACACACCAGCTGTGCCAGTTTGGTCTACTTCCCCAAATACACCATGTTCTTCTGGACTCCATGTATCTTCCTGGAGTTGGTGTTCTCATCTCATAACCCCATCCCTTGTCTGCTTAGTGAATCTTATCCTTCAAACACCAACTCATATTCTACTTCTTCCAGAAACCTCTTCCAACATTAATAAAAGGCATCTTTTATTTCTTTGGGCTGCCTCTAGTCTTTCTTGTATACTTACAGGGTTGCTAATCTAACTAACTCTAGAAATAGTACTACTACTAATAATGGCTAGTAGTCTGAGCTTACAATTACATGAGGCACTGTTCTCACCACTTATATGTATAACATAATTTAAATCTCACAAAAATTCTATGAAGTGTTATTTTTATCTATATTTTATAGTCAAAAAAGCCAAGGAACAAAGAGGCTAAGTTTAATTCATTGAGTCAAGAAACTCATCTTAAACATGCTTATTAAAATGTGTTGTAGTAAAATGCAGTATTAAAAATATCAGCAAATTGCTGAAACAATACTTATAATAGCTGCCATTTGCTGATAGGGGAGTACTCTCACTGTGTACTTGGAATTTTGCCTTACATTATCACTAATACTCACCATACTTTGGCAAAACAGGTATTAGTTTGCACTTTTAACAATAGAGGAAGTACATCCTCTATTTAATCCCTTGACAGGTTGCTTTGTATGTAATCTGAAAACACAGGAGGGAAGCCATGGGAAGATTTCTTGGAGGGGCCAGTCTATGGGTGAAGATAATGAAAACTGAGTTTGGGCAGGTTCTGTAGCCTGGAGAAAGTGTGCAATGCATTGTAGGCATGTCAAATAGAGGACATCACTTAGTCTTTCAGAAACCCCCACAATGAGGACCGTGGTATAGTCACATAGTCTCACCCTATAGATCACATGGTCTCACTCCGAGTTTTGTAGATTTGCAAACTTGAAAAATTAGTGCTTCTGGGGGTCATTATTTTTTAGAAGATTGATTCGATTTAAACATAATCACTAGAAACCAATGTATAAAAAATAAAATGCTTTAGTAATTCACAATCCATTCACTGGTGAGTACATCCATTCCTTGTTGTCCTATCTGTGTGAGAAGTTCCATCATAATTAAAAATACTGCCAGGAACACAGAGATCAGAACTGTGGGAGTTGGTGAGACTTAATTTTCCAAAAAATACTGAGTATTTCTATATGCCACTCATGTGCTGAGGGACATAACAGTGATCAAAAAAGACCAAGGTTCCATGCTCACAGATATTAACTACTAGTGTTACATCATTAGGTTCTGTAATCCTATCCTTCCCTCTACATTATAGGGGCAACCCCATTACGTGCTAATAGTGATTACAAGGAACTCTCTTTTGAGCAGGACAGACAACTCCCCATGTTTGCTCCCTGACTGCTCCTTCCCTATTGATCCTCTGTCATTGATAATAAATCTATTTTAGATTTAAGAAATTTTTTCTTGAGTGATGTTCATTCTAATGATTAGATTATTTTCAAGTCTTGGTCTGATGACCTTCCATCCCTGGGAGAAGATTGCATATTTTCTCTGTTCTGGTGCATGTTGACTTGGTTGAACTCTGAGAACAGGAGGCCTTCCTTCTCTCTTCCCAAGTTTTTGGCACTTCATTGCTGGGTTTCTGCATCACCTATAGATATCAGGTTGTGTAGAAGTATGCTTCTGTACTTGCAAATTGGCAAATACATACTTGTCTATAGAGAAAATTGTTTGAAAATGTAGCTTGGAGCCAAATCAGGAGGATTTTGAGGAGAAGGAACTTTATTCTTTATTTGGTAGAAACTCATCTCAGGTTTTAAAACAAGAAGTTATATAATCAGGGGCGCCTGGGTGGCTCAGTCGGTTAAGCGGCCAACTTCGGCTCAGGTCATGATCTCGCAGTCTGTGAGTTCGAGCCCCACATCAGGCTCTGTGCTGACAGCTCGGGGCCTGGAGCCTGTTTCAGATACTGTGTCTTCTTCTCTCTGACCCTCCCCCATTCATGCTCTGTCTCTCTCTGTCTCAAAAATAAATAAACGTTAAAAAAAAATTAAAAAAAAAAAGAAGTGATATAATCAGATATGTGTTTTTAGAAGGTACAAACTTCTGGACAAAAAATTCAGACCAGCAAAAAGCTTTCTTTTGTAAAGCTGACCATAATTTCAATTTTATGCCTCAATTCTTCTAGTTTATACAATTTAATCCCATTTGGTTTAGGATCTTCCACTGCTTCTCCCTATATATCCTTGCCAAATATCTAAATTCAGTTGATTTGGCTTTTCCTGGGATTTTTTTTCTCACACCAATTCTAAATAACATTTCCCTGGCTAGAAGGATAATACATTTTCCCAGATATGTTTGTGAATATAAGAACAGAAGGAACATGTGCCATATTCCCTGAAGAGGGTCCAAAACAAAAACCAACCCCAGAATTTTCTGCTTTTCAGTAGGGTACAGAAACTGCACCATGGAAATGGCTGGTCAGCCTATATGAGAGCTGGACAAAGGGCCTAAGTCAGCCCCATTGAGTTCTTAGTTGCTGGTATAAGGGGCAGGGTTTCCTAGCATTAAGGGGGCTAATGTTCTTATGCAACCTCAGTAAGTTTCTCAGAGCAATACAATTTTTCCTGTTTGCCCAACAGGAATGGAGAAGCAGCTGAGAGAGAGTTAGATAAATCTAAAGAGTGGCCTTGCAGTCTGGAGTGAGAGACAATGCATGATCTGCTCATACTGAGAGATTAAGTCACTGGATCCTGGATGAAGAATTAAGATTCATATTAGAAATTAAATTTTAGAAAATTAAAGAAATTTACACATCTTTTATACCTAACTACTTGGTCTGAAATTCTGTCCAGCTACATAGTTTCGAATCTAAAAATTGAGTCTGTGACTATCAAGGAAATTTGCTTAATTAATTGAAGGTTATAGAAGGCTACCAAGTAGGTGAGAAAGGGAAAATGCGGAGTTCAATTTCATCAGTTAAAAAGCAGCTTCAGGCTAATACAACTGTGGTTACCTGAATAATTAAACATGGAATTAAAAGCAGAGTTCTGGGGGTGCCTGGGTAGCTCAGTCTGTTGAGCATCAACTTCGGCTCAGGTCATGATCTCACTGCTCATGAGTTCAAGCCCTGCATCGGGCTCTGTGCTGACAGCTCACAGCCTGGAGCCTGCTTCAGATTCTGTGTCTCCCTCTCTCTGCCCCTCCCCTGCTTATGCTCTTGCGCTCGCTCTCACTCTCTCTCTTTCTCTCAAATATAAAATAAAACATAAATTTTTTTAAAAAAAAAGCAGAGTTCTGGCATGAGAAAACAAAATCTATGGAGAAGCAACAAAGTTAATTGACTAGTTAATGTAGGAGTATACTAATTACCCAAATACTATCGGAGTACCCAAGTTATGATGTTGTTGGAGAACCAAAAGTTAAAATAAGGAGAGTAATATTCTATAAAACTAATCCCTTAACCAATTAAAACACTCTATACACAATTCACAGTAGCATTTTTCCCCACCAGTCCAAAGCCTTTTATTAGTCCCTCACTGACTGTGACTCATAAAATATCCAACTTAGAATTCAATTGCAAACTGAAATTTCAAATTTTACAAGGTCCAATCTCATGAAGTATCTGTAAGTAATGGAGCATTACACACATTATACCAGAATTATTGACAGAATGCCATTTTGTCCTATCTTAATTTTTTGTTGAAAAATCCGCATTTAATTCAGTCCACAATCGTTATGAGTTGATGCACAGTTGAATTATAAACTAAATTTATTAAAAACAAAATAAACATATTATAAACTTTTTTTTTACTTTAAGAAAACATCTCAGTTGAATATGTTATTATTTTGTAATAATGGAAATTATTGGAAATAATTAATTGGAAATAATGGAAATTTGGAAATGTGATATGTTTTAAAGGGATTCACTTTTACTTTCAACTGACTTTTTCTAATAATGTAATGAGTATCTGCTGTACTAAATAGAGCAGATGGAAGTGCGTACAGGCAAAAAGATAGTTCCTCTGTCGCCATCCTGTCTAGAGGACAAATATACTTTAAAAGGGAATAAGTAGTGATGGTAGAGAATACAAGATTGGATTGATGGATGGATTGAAAAACAAATGTCCACTTACAATAAATTCTCATTTACAGTTTTACAAATGACTTTTGAAAATGCAACTTATTTAAAAATATGTGGCCCACACATGGCAAGTATGAGCATGCATTCTATGCTCAATATAAAGTTAGAGTTTGCTTACCTAGCCTTTTTTTCTGTGCCTGCTTCTCTTATTTAAATTTATGTTGCACAATGCTGTAAGCTATCTCAGAAAAGTAAGTATTAAGTGTGGTCTAAATTAAATACAATAGGTATTGAGGATCTCTTGAGAGGTCTTCAAGTTGAATGTGCTGAAGATGATAGTTTTGACTGTAAATATAAACAAGATCTTCTAGGGAAAACTAAACAAGGGTAGTATTCTGTAACTATTAGTTTCCAATTTAAGAGCTTGGGGAGATTCAATCTAGTCTAATGCAGTGGCTTATGAACTTTTTCCTGGGAACTGTGTCCTGGTTAGATGTTAGTTTAAACCTGACCTTGAATCAGATTATCATGCTTAGCTTCTGCTAGGTCTTAGCACACTTAGGGTCCTTGGCTAGCTAAGTGCAGAAAAATTTAGAATTGGGTAAAAGGCTCTCTCTTGTGCTTTTGAAACCTAATAATTCTACCAGGAGGTCAACTGAAGAAGATCATTCAGGCTTCAGGAAGCACTGCAATTTCTAAGTACCATTAATGAGGGGGGAAGTTGACCTTAAGGAGAAACGATGGATGGATTTTCTTTACCTCTGTTCTCAAGGGACCCCAGAATGCTGAAATGTCATGAACATTTTACTACTGTTTTAGACCAGATTGCTTTGAGAGACTCAAAAGTAATTTTCCACGTTTTTATGGTGAGGTCAAGTCTAAGATGTTTTCCTTTGAACCATTTTCAGTTCAAGTATATGTGGGTGGGGAGGGGAAAACAACAACAACAACATTTTTTTTAAAAGTCCCTGGATCTAGATTCTTTGAATGATGTGGGTTCTCAACTGCATACTTTTAGCTTTCATAGGAAGTGTTCTTTTTCTTTATGCTACACAATTGGTATTTCATCACTTTCAAAAGACCTCTGGGCTCTTGCTTTTTCTGCAGCACTCTCTCTAATTCCTCAACCTTTCTTCCAGAATAGGCCTATCTGTCCCTTTTGTTTCTCACAGCAGCACCATATATTCTCTCATCCACAGATATTTTGTTAAACTCCTATCACAGCCAAGGGATTAAGGGAAGATACAAAGATTCAGAAGCAAAACCTCTGCCCGGAAAAGAAAACATGAAGTCTATAGAGGTGTTAAAACATATAAACAGTTCACTGTAATATAAAGCAAAGGGTGTTCTCTGCCATAAATCAGGAAGAGTTGTATGGTAGTCAGAGAAGGGGAAGATGTGACTTCCAATTAGGAATCATGGTAAGGCTAAGTGGCTCCTGGTAGATTTTCCAGTTTTCTTGCAGGTCTCCTGTATCCAACCTGTATGTGGAACATGGACTGTTACATCTTGCTTCTGTCAAGAACTATGAAGAATCTGAGATTTCCCCCTACTTGCAGTCTATTAAGTTAGCCTGCTCGTTTCATGGTTGCTGGTAGACAGCATGAGACTCCTGGAACAGAGACAGAGGACAGTTTATTATTCAATGCAAAAACAGGAGCCAGATCATGAGCATTTTTCTGTGCCAGCTCCTCAAGCTCCATTTCACACAGGTTAACACAAAGAGAGCAGGACAATACCAGTACTAACGGTGGGTTGCGAATGAACCCTGAGCTTAGGAAACTTTAATCTTTTATAATGAATGACGGGAACTCCTCTCCCTTGCTCCAAAGGAGTATATTATCTGTATCTTGGCACAGATTCCAGAAAAAAATGTCAATCAGTGACTTGGCTCCCAAGACGTGGAAAAATGTGACAGACCTGTGAATAATTATCCCCAACAACTTCCAGATTCTTCTTTCCGCTTAGAATGCCATCTTTTTAAGCTTTGTTTTATTAACAATCTATCTACAAAGGCCATTTAAAACAATTTGCCTTGGAATGTAGCCAGAAAGTGTCTCCCTTTTTTGAATGTCCATAGCACTGTTTGTGTATCTCTTCTATTTATCTTATTCCATTTTTAAACATTTTTTAAAATGTTTATTTATTTTTGACAGAGAGAGAGAGACAGAGCATGAGTGGGGGAAGGGCAGAGAGAGAGGGAGACACAGAATCCGAAGCAGGCTCCAGGCTCTGAGCCGTCAGCACAGAGCCCGACGCGTGGTTCGAACTCACAGACCACGAGATCATGACCTGAGCTGAAGTCGGACACTCAACCGACTGAGCCACCCAGGCGCCCCTCCATTTTTAACTATAATACTTTAGTCACTATGTTTTCTATAGTCAAAAACACTCATAATTTCTTGGTTTTTAGGGATAATCTTACTTGGCATTGTGTTTCCATTACTATCTGGAGAATATATACAATAAATAATTAAACTCTATATCATCTAGTGATTGAATTAGAGGACTTCCATGGAAGTTGTTCATCACAGAAACTAGCTCATGAGATTTCCTAACCTCAGTAATTTTGGCTTAGGAATATGAAAAGAATCAAGTATTTGGCAGCAAGCAAGGACTGGAAATGAAAAGCTCTACACAGACACACATGAAGCAGGAGGGATCTTAAAGTGACATGTGTAGAACAGAGTTATAAGTAATTCAGAATCATGAGTAACCATAAGCCCTGACATAGAGAAATGTTTAAAGAAGAAGCTAACAGTGGGAAGATAAGCATAGGATTGCATACAGAAGCAGAAATCTACCTAAGGAATCCTAAGCTAAGATCCTACTGCTGAGGAACCTCACTGCCTTGGAATCAGAACCATTGACCCTTGAGTTATCATTTCAGTAATGCTCTTAGTTCCTCACTATTTGGTTCCTCCCACTTGACCTGGGACTCTTGGCCATGAGTCGTTATCCCCTTATTCTTTCAAAACCACCATTATGCCCCCAATTATTTCAGACAAGCAGAGTTAGTCATTGTCCCTTTCAATTGAAAATACCTAGCAGGGGTGCCTGGGTTGTTCAGTGGGTTTAGCATCCTACTCTTGATTTTGGCTCAGGTCATGATCTCACAGTTCAGGAGATTGAGCCCTCCATTGGGCTCTGTGCTGACAGTGTGGAGCCTGCTTGGGATTCTCTTTCTCCCATTCTCTCTGCCCTCCCAAACCCACTTGCTTTCTCTCTGCCCCTCCCCAACTTGCACGTACATGTGTGTGTGTGTGTGTGTGTTTTCGTGTGTGTGTGCATGTGCACACACTCTCTAAATAAACTTTAAATTTAAAAAAAAAATAGAAAGTCTAGCAAAGAAATGAATTGTATAGAACAAACCAGTAGTGTTCTTTTGGTGAACGTTTAACAACAGACTCTTAGGAAGAAAGAGGCCTAATTGACAGCATTTGCCAATTTTGATGGCATAAATTACTCCTTCCATGACTTATTTCAAGCTATCAACATGTTTCAGGAAATGCAGAATTGGGAAATACATGACCGATTCTGAGACTATATAAACTGACTCCAGCCCAACACTGGATTAAAAATTAAACTTAAGCATGCAGATCTTGTTCTTTTTTTAATCTTTCCTTATAAAAGTCAGTAACAATTTCTGAGCTATTACTTTAAAATTCTGATATTACTGGGGGTGCCCATCCAGCTCAGTCAGCAAATCCTGCAACTCTTGATCTTGGGGTCATGAGTTCGAGCCCCATGTTGGTCTTAGAGGTTATTTTTTTAAAAATCTTATATTTCTGTTACATGATTGTTACCCCCCCTCCCATCCCATTATGTTATGCCTGTTAAGTTATAGGACATTTTAACTTCCTTGTATCTTTTGAAGGATATATATTATTTTTTGTTTATATTTTCCTCTCACCATATGCACTGTATTTTTGCCACAGTTTTGGTTTTGGAATCACTTAGTGCATTTTGAATTGTTACATTATAAAAACTGCTTGACTTACTTTCAAATTGAAAGACTTCAAATGAAATGGGAAAACCTATAAGTACTTCAGAGCCTTAAAACTGTCCTGCACTATATGTGGTGATTTGAAATTATTGTGGTGCTTTCCTTTTGGTTATAAGTACTTCTCTTTGTAAGTAGTAGGAACTCTGAACTTACAAAGTAGAAAATAATTTAAAATTATTGGAGTGCTTCAGGTTTTTAGGAGACCTTCATTCTTTCAAATTGGAATTCCAATTTGTGAAGTGCTTCAGTAATTTTACATTGCTGAATACTGTAGAACCAAGATTCTGGTATAGAGCTCCTTACCAAAGTACTTATAATACATTAAAAATCATTCAGCAAATTCTAAGAGGACACAGCCAGATTACTAATCTATTTTTTCCCTCCATCTACAATTAAGACCTTAAATGATATATGTGAAAAATAAAAGATCCATATTTTAATCATAACTATCAACTCCTAGCTTTACGTTTTGATTCCTCTATGATGAAGATTTTGTATGAAACTTTCTGAAACACTATGGACTTGAAAATATGTGAATGAAGATAACTTTCATAGGTCTGAATAAGCTTGCTTTTATGGAAAACACTCTAATATTATTTCTTGTGCCTTATGGATCTGAACAACACAAATTGTGACCTTAATCTTCTGTGTATTATGGTAACAGTCACTATGAAATTAATTAGCACAGCAGTCTTATTCCAGTTGAAATGAAAATAAATTTACAAAAACTAGTGTACTAACCCCAGAAAATGTTAATATGTAGGCAAAATAATAAACCTCTTTTTTTAATCTTCATAAATCAAATAACAAGTGAGGCTGGTGGCCATGACATTTTATGTTCATCCATAAAAAAATGGATTCAACAATTTCAAAGTACTTCCACCTCCTTATAGCCTTAGCAAATCATGACTGAAGGCAGTGACTCTTGTAGGTCTATCCATTACAAAGAAACAGGTCCCTGTCCGTTGGCTTCTAATGCCATTTCCATCACTTGGTACATACATTTCTCAAGTGCTATAAGAAAAAAATGAATGCAGCAGTTTGCCTTTTCTCCTGTGACTTGGAAAAAAATGTAGATGTAAATTTTCTTCCCTCCAGACTAAATAAAAAACAGCTATCACCACCAACAGCTACTATGACCATCAGCAAAGATTGTAACAAATAAAAAAAAAAGGCAGAATCATCACTGATCCGTGTATGTACATTAGTTGTACATAGTTTTGTAACTTTGTCACATATAGAATTTGCTATCCTAAGATATGTATGAACTCCAAAAGTAGCATTATTTCTATTTTTGAAGTTATAAACTGGTTTGGCATTATCACCTTACCAGAAGAATATGACCTTTTAAAATATTTTAGCTTATATTGATTTCTTTAAAAAAAAAGTGCACACAGATCTATGAAAAGGATAAAAGATACTTTCCTATGAACCCTCCTAATAGAAGGGAAAATGTTCTGAAAAAGTTCCTCATTATCCTAAATTCACTGTTTTCATGGAACATGTTTGTTGGGGTGGAAATTATATGTCCTAAGACTTACTTGACAGTTACTTGAGAAGTCATCTTTTAAAATGTCTGATTTAAAATGTTCTCTGTATGACGGTGTTTGTTTTAATTAAAGCACAAGAAGCCACCCAGGCACATTCAGGGAATTAGACTTATTGAAGAGTTAATATCCTTAAGTTATTTTATTTTTTAATAGTACTTAAATTACTTTATGACCTAAAATGGGATGAGCCAGTTACAGGAAATACTTTAACATATGGGAAGTTACACATACAGAAGAACACAGGCAGTAAGTGTGCCTTTACTTGTAATGCCATTTAGGAAGCTAGGTTTAATGAAAATTCAAAAACCTACAATTGTACCATATATATATATATGGTACAATTGTACCATATATATATATATGGTACAATTGTAGGTTTTTGAATTTTATATATATATATATAATATGTATATATTATATACATAAGTATACATATGTATACAACATATATATAATATATACATATATATGTATATTATACTCTAACTCTAATATTGATAAAGTGCAGGTGGCCTATCCAGAACAGGGAAATAGAGCATGAAAACTCGTCTTAATAGATTTACAGACTTTTATTCGCTGATATAGTAAAAGGTTTGACTGTAGCTCCTTTAGCCACAGGACTGCTAGCAGAGTGTATAAACCCTTCCACATCTTTCATGAACTAAAACTACTCTCTAACCAAAGCACCGGATTAGACCAGATCCAGGAACATTTTCAGCACAGAATAGAACATGGCATATTGGTGCAAGTACCAGGGTATTCTTTCTTAGAATTTCTGCTTTCATTTTATCTGTCACTATTCACACTGTATGCTCTCTGAATAGCAAAATGCTTTCTGAACTTTTAAAGGACCTCACTCATTTTTATCACTTCTTTTACAAGGAGCATATGTTGATCTCATTTCAGGAGGCTCTATTTAGGTTTCTATTCATGTAATTGAAGGAAATAAAATATGTGTATGTGCCTTATCTCTCAAAGGCAGAGCCTACTTATCATTGCCTTTTAAGTTGCAAAGAATTCAAGATGACTTCTGTGTGCTCTGAGAAGCAATTAGCATATTGTGGATTCCCAAATGTTAAATGACAGCCTTATACAAGAATCTGGCATCTGATGTATTGTGAATTTATATTTCCAATAAAATATCCGTGTGTTAAGAAGTGTCTTTTTAAGTAGCAAACACATCAAGTCAGAGTAGGCCAAAAGGACCAAAGTGATGAAACTGAGCAAAAGAAGGGAAATCAGAATTCTAGGTTTTAAAATACGCATGGTAACTGTGTGTGTGTGTGTGTGTGTGTGTGTGTGTGTGAGTGTGTGTGTGTGTGTGTGTGTATACGTTTTTTAAAAAAACCATGCTGTGCTATGACAAATTGCTTTGGCTTCTAATTCCATGTATACTGATAGCAAGATTTTTTAAAGAAGGTATGAAGCTGAATTGATTTGTCAATGTCCAGGTTCAGCTATGAGATAACAATAATTATGAGGGTAAAAGTGATATGTGAAATGTGATTTTTTTTTTCCCTGAAATTAAAAGGGAGGAATCAAAAACAACACTTATTTCTTCACAGTATTTGTACTGCTTTGTGTTTTGCAATGTATGTGCCTATATGAGGAGCAGGGGATGGGATAGGGAGTAAGATTAAGAGAAAATGAAATAATTTTTGCTTTTAAAAATTTTCATTTAAATAACAATTTTAAAACTGAAAAAAAGGTAGCATATTTACTCATGTTAGATCTGAAGCCCTATAGGTCAGAAGATTTTTACCTGATATGAGACTTAGGGCAATAAACAGCTGCTATCATTTCTCTGAGAAGGCCTGGTGATCCACTAAAATTACAAGAGAACATCTGTATCATGATGGTTTCTGACAGAACTAATGGACAATAACCTGTATTAGATCAGGTCTTTATTGAATGATATTTTTATCTTTAAAGGGAAATTATGTAATTCGGGTAACATTCAAACTCAGGCAGTAATGTACCATCAATAATAATTTCGTGTAGCACTATTCATGTTATGACTTACATCCCCTTTGAAGTTGTTACCTGATCAGTTTTGTTTCCTGGAGCTTAGCCAATTTAAAAGCAGAATGGAAATTAGTTACTTTAGTTTCAACAAAAATCAAAGAAGGACATTGTCTAGGTAGATGTTCTACATACAGGGACTTTCAAAAGCCCGCCTTTCTATGAAGCTTCCACAGCTTCTGATAAAGCTGGCTCTTGAAAAGAGATTGCAGGCACAGTGGATATGAAAGGGAGTAGCCGCTAGAGATACTGAATGAGCCAGCATTGGCTGGTCACCAAGTTCTTCTTGCCCAGAGAGTCCTGAAATCAGCAAAAGTAAAAGAACCCAGAGGCTGTCAACGTCCCTTTAATTTGGGGTCATTTGGAAAGTGAATTCTTTTATGGCTTGTCCAAGTGATGACTAAATTGCTGGTAAACTAAAGATACTGGTTCTTTGCAGAAATCATGTTGAGATGTGATTTCTTTTGTAAGAGGACTCTTTCTCAAGTATCTACTCAGATAGCCAATAATGGGATCAATATCACCTTGATCTAGATGTGGTTAGAGAACGGCATGAGATTATCATTTTAATAAAACTACAAGGTTGTTTTCTAGGGTTTTTTGTTTGTTGGTTTTTAATTTTTACCCTCCTAGAAAAAGGAATATTCTCCATGAAATGCCTTTTACTCTGAGAATTATTAGCCAAGAAATATTTGAAGGACAGTTTTACTGGGTCTCCCTCCTGGAGTCTCTTTTTATTGGGTATATGATTCATGACTTTTCACAACAGATACATTTTTTGGACATTGTGTGTCCATGGCTTTAATATTTAAAAACATAAAACTCATTTTAAATATCTGGGTGTCTGAGTTTAATCATTTTCTAATTTGTTTTTGTTTAATTACAACAGACACATGTCTTTTGGATGTGCATGTCTGGATAAATCATCTATCTCCATTTATCTTTATTGGACTGCACAAATAATTGAAATTGAGTTATAAATGCCTCTTCATATGTAGTAAAATTAAGTGTATACAGTAAGATAAAATAAAGATACTACCTCAAATGCTCTCTGCTATTTTACACTTCAAATGTTGATTTTTAAACTTAACAGAACAAGAAGTATTTTCATGTTCTTCCTTTACATAGTCACTTTGTGAAATGATATCCATTAAAAGTAGCATCATTTCTTCTAGAACACTAGGGGCACCTGGGTGGCTCAGTTGGTTAAGCGTCCAACTTTGGCTCAGGTCATGATGTCAGGGTTTGTGAGTTTGAGCCCTGAGTCAGGCTCCGTGCTGACAGCTTAGATTCTAGGTCTCCCTCTGTCTGCCCCTCTCCTGCTTGTTCATGCTCTCTCTCTCTCTCTCTCTCTCTCTCTCTCTCTCTCTCTCTCTCCCTTCCAAAAATTTTAAAAATATATATTTAAAATAAACATTGGAAAGTAGATTAACAGTTTGGGAATAACACATGAATGTCAGAAACTGCCAAATTTATCAGTAACCTATCTTCTCTAGTGGAGTCAGAATTGAGATGGGTATGGTTCATCAGTATTTTCCCCCTTACTTCTGGGTCAGTTCCTTTGGGAACCATTCACCTAAGAAATGATTATCAGTTTAAGAATATTTTGATGTTTGCATTTACACCAGCACTTTCTGTACTTAGAGTTCCTACTATTGTTTGTCCACAGTGGTGCTGTTTCATTTTAAAGACTTTGCATCAGCAATGAAAGATTTCAGAATTTACTATTGACTCAGCACAAGAAAAGGCATAAACATCTTTTATTGCTTTATTAGGAATATTATTAATGTGACTGCAACCAGAGTTAACACATATTAATATTCACATTCATTTTTGTGGAAAAGAATTCTGTCTGGTAAAAATACCATTTAGTTCAATGACTCTCCTCAGGGAATCTCTCAGAATTATAAATAGGCACATCTATTATAATTTAAGCCAATTTCTGCTAAAGTGAGTCAGCAGTTGACTTTAGATTGTTCATCAATAAAAGTCTAGTCTCTTTACTTTGTGAGTTACATACAGCCTATTGCATCTTATTTACTAATAGCATCTAATCTTACTTTAGGAAAGAGAGGTCCCTTGCAGAATATAACCACAATAATATCTTAAATTTGTATGATGCTATAGCGTTTATAAAATGCTTTTATATACTGAATTCCATCTGATTCTGTCAACAAATATTGCTTCCTCCTTGGAAGTGAAATAGCCTCCAAATATGAAGAATCTTAGTTGAGATTATACAGTTAGTGGTGCTGAATCTGAGACTGGAAGCCCTGGCTCCTTACTCAGAGGTCAATGTCTTTTCCACACCACCTTGCTGCAACAACATGCACTCATAGGAACTCGTAAGAAACTGGTAGGAAAGCAGCAACGTGCACTCATAGGAACTGTGAGTGGCTATGTCTTTACATCTAGAGGAGGGAATTTAAAAACTAGGTTGAGGGAGTAGTGAGGGAAGGACAACTTGGCAGGCAAGATCCTGAGGTGATCTAACAGTCCTTAGCTTCAGTCTTGAGGATTTTGGCTTATCAGTTCTCTGTCATTGACAGTATAAAATGGTTCTAAAACTTGGAGTCTTTCAGTGGTTTATTTCTCAATTGCTCTGTGTGTGTGGTACTGCTCTCTTCTTATGATATCTTGGTTCTATTTTGAAAAACTTACCTATATTTTACTTCAGTCTTCTATTAAACAAATTTTGGAAGGCTGACTATGTTCCACATTAAAGTAGGTAGGAGGGATCCAACAATGAACAAGACAAACCCATTCCCAGCCCACTAGAGCTTTTATCTACATATATTTATCATTGTTTTTCACTGCCGACTACATTTTGCTACAAACTCAGTTAATTTGGGGAGGAAACATGTACTTGGTTATTATTTTCCTGAAACTTATATGGGAAAATTGATATTGATGGACATTCTTTTTCTTATGCTTCAATATGGCGAGTTCAAACCATCAAGTTACCTTAGATTGCTTTTTGCTTTTAAATCAAAGCTTAAATTTACTTCCTGAGATTCTTGTGTAAAGTACTCTGCCAGTTTTTCCCCAAGCTGCCTGCCCCTATCTTCCACATTCATCCCACCCAATCCACGGCCAATTTCACCCTCCAGATCCTGTCATGTCTTCCTCTGACTCAGCATTCTGTCTTCGGGTGGCTTCCCTCTTCTCAGAGATTAGGCTGGCAGGCTGTGAGGTAACCTCATGGCTATGTTGCAGGTACGTGCTGCCATAAAACACCTGAAACAAAAACTATGTTTTGTGATTTTTGGGGGCCTTGTCTGCATTTGTTGCCTTGATGAGAAAGAATTTTAGGAAAAGAAATACATCCATTAGTGGGTACAGGTGTGCTTCATTCAGTGTCTACTTTTTCTCAGGCCTCTCTTCTCAGCTCAGTCTTCTACACAATCAGGAAAGGGGGAGAGAGAGAGAGAGAGGGTGAGAGACAGAGAGACAGAGAGACAGAGAGACAGAGAGAGAGGCTGAGGATGAAGAGAAATCAATTTAGTTCACCTTTCCTAACTGTGACACTATATTAGAAGAGCACACTGCAGAGGCAACATCATGCAGTAGTAAGAACACAGCTTGTGTAGTTAAAACACCTGAGCTCTGCCACTGAGTAGGTGTGTGACCTTTGCAAAGCCACTTCAGCCTCTGAATCTTTCTTTTCTCACTTCCAAAGGAAAATAATAACCTACTTTGAATATGTCATAGGATTGTTCTATGAATTAGCAGACAAAAAGTGCTATGTGAACTCTGAAGTAGGGCATAAATTAAGATGACATTATTTTAGGACTTGAACCATGGGAAGCCCATGTCAAGTCTTAGAGGGGGAAAAAATAGAGCCAGCAAAAGAGATAAAGTTCTAGTTTATCCCATTCCCTGATCCATTGTACTCCTTTTCCTTTCTCCAGGTACCACTTTATCCCTTGTCTGTCTTCCCCATCCACTATATTCATTTTACTTTTCCTAATATTTCCTTCTCCCTTTCTCATCCTCATCACTTCTCTCTGTAAACCTGTAAACTAGTGAGTTCCATTTTGGAATTTCTCTTTCTTATTTTTCCATTTACCTCAGGAGTTGCCATAAACTTCTAACACAAAATAAAGTTGGATTCATTTTAATTTTTTTAAATGTAAGTTGTATGACAGATGGTGAAGGAAGTGGAAAGGAAGCTTACTCAAAATCAAAGAGCAGTGGGATATAGCATCTCCAAATAGATGGAAACTGAGAGTGTATGCAGTTTTACTTAACTGTGCCTTATGCAGCAGTTAGTACAGTGTTCTGTCCCCCACAGGGAACTCTTCTATGTTGGGTAATGATGATCCTGGCTGGGCTATACCATTGCTGAGAAGGCTTTTTTCTTTGGGGCTGGATGCTAAAACTTGATCCTCTTCAGGTTTTCCAGAAGATCGGCAGAATTTTTTGATGCCTCTCTGGTTCCTTCTTGATAAGGGCATAGTTTGGCAGCTCAAGGGAAATTGGTGAATTAGTGCTGAGTTCCAGTCTCTGTTGCCAAAACCAGTTTTTGATTGTATGAGAATAAACCTGGATGTGAGATGTATTGGCTTTTAGACCCGGTTCTGCTGTTTGAGTCAGGTGATCATGATTAAATCACTTAACCTCTTAACCTTGTTAGAGAGATTTTGGTGCTCAAAAATAGAGGTTTATACGACTAAAGCCTATAGTGCCTGATGTTTGAGTGGAGCTTCTGGGTCTACACTGCCTGGGTTTGAGACTACCTCTATGCTTATCGACTGTTTGGCCTTGGGCATTTAGTATCTCTCAGCTCATTTCATAACAAAATATAGTAATAGTACAAGGTTATGAGATTTTAATGTGCTAATACATGTAAAGTGCTGAGAGCAGTGTCTGGCAGTTGGCATGCACTCAGTAAATATTAGCTGCTAATGTTTTCCATTTACTATGTGGACAAATGGCTGGATTTCATAGTCAGAAATGGGGGTGTGTTTACAGTTGGCAAACAAATTGGGCCCACTGTGTTTGAGCAGTAGTTGAACTAGAGAGACAGATACCCCAACTGTCTTAGAAGGTACGGGACAGGCCTTCCCATGTGTACCTACTTTTCACTGGATCCTTGTTGGAAAGATTGGACTTGAATCCTTTCAGCACTCAGAGTTTCATAAATGGAAATATTTCAGAGCTGCACAAATGGCAGAAACTGTTCTCCAAAGTATGAGAGACTGGCTGGATCTTTCTTCATAGAGCATGAAACAATTGAAAGGTCTGATTTTACCCATTATTCTCTTACTGTTTTTCCCACACCTTCTCCTTGCCTCCTGTTAGGAAGGTCAGGTTTTTATTTTAGTTTTAAATTTGAAGAAACCAGTACACAAAGAGGTTTTATACATACAGGGCCAGAAAAGACTAGGCTGACCAGAGTACTAGCTGTCTTCAGTCCCTTTCTCTCTCCCCTGGCCTACACTGTCTTTCTAAACATCAATTGAAATAAACTCATTTTTAAATTTATGCTTCACCAAAGCATAAATATGTCACAAGGTCTTATTTATCTTTTGAAATTTGGAGTTTAATAAACAACTATTGATTTCAAAGGAAAATGAATATTCTATTAGTAAAGTTGTATACTGCCCAGGGAATCTCAAATTACTTCTAAACAGAAGTCTCTATTCATTGTATGATGTGTATAATATATTACACAAGTGCATAACCTCATAAACTTTTGCATAACAAAAATCATTTCCCTTGCCAATTTTACGTGAATTAAAGCTCAAACTAGAGTTCCGTGTAATAATAGATCCATCATGTTGGTCTTCATAAAATGACAGGTCAACCTTATTGCATTAGCTTGTTAGGGCTGTAGTAACAAAATACCACAGGTGGGTTGGCTTAAACAACAGACAGTTATTTTCTCACAGTTCTGGAGGCTGGAAGTCCAAGATCAGGTGTAAACAGATTTGGTTTCTCCGGAGGCCTCTCTCCCTTGGCTAGTAAACAGCCGCCTTCTCACTGTGTCCTCACCTGGCCTTTTCTGTGTGCAAGCCCACATCCAGTATCTCTTCCTCTTCTTATAATGATGCCAGTCCTATTGGATTATGACCACACCCTAAGGGCCTGATTTTAACTTAATCAACTCTTTATTTATTTATTTAAAAATTTTTTTTTTAACATTTGTTTATTTTTGAGAGAGAGAGACAGAGACAGAGTACAAAGAGGAGAGGGAGACACAGAATCCGAAGCAGGCTCCAGGCTCTGAGATGTCAGCATAGAGCCGGCCGTGAGGCTTGAACTCACAAATTACGAAATCAGGACCTGAGCCAGTCAGTCACTTAACCGACTGAGCCACCCGGGTGCCCCTTAATCACCTCTTTTAAAGGCTTTCTCTTCAAGTAGGGTCATATTCTGAGACACTAGGGTTTGCAACCTCAACATATGAATTTGGAAGGTCAAGAATAAGTCCATAACATTTACATAATGGAAGAGCAGAGCAAAAAAGGTCTCTGCTGTTAATTTGCTTTGTCTTTTATTTAAAAAGAGACTTTAAAAAAATTTTAATTAAAATAAAAATGTAAAAAATAAAGACTTAATTGGATTTATTGTGGTGATCATTTCACAATATATACATACAAATATTGAATTATTACATTGTGCATCCGAAACTAAGATGTTATATGTCAGTTATACCTCAGTAAAAAATTAGTTAAAGTAAGTTGTGTTTAGGGGCTCCTGGGTGGCTCAGTGGGTTAAGCGTCAGACTCTTGACGCTTAAGTCAAGGTCGCTCATCTCAGGTCATGATCTTGTAGGTCCTGAGTTTGAGCCCCGCATTGGGCTCCATGCTCATGGTGTGGAACCTGCTTGGGATTCTGTATCTCCTCCTCTCTACCCCTCCCCTGCTTGTGCTCTTTTCCTCTTTCTCAAAATAAATAAATAAACGTAATTTAAAAAAAAAAAGTGTAGTTACAGAAGGTCAACATACTATTTTATATGTCTAGATATATCCTGAGAAGAAAAAGCAAGTAATGTGCATAAGAATAAGAACTTCTGTACTGAATAGTTAAAACATAATATAAAGGGATTGATTATTTAATTCTTAAACAATCATTATGCACCAAGCTCTGTTCTAAGTACTTCACAAATGTGAGCACATGTAATCTCCAGTACATCCATATGCTGTTACATTCAACTTACCCCTCTAATCCAGTCTCTGATCTTATCACTGTCTGGCTCAAAACTGTTCAATAACAACTTTCTATACACAATAAAATCCAATGCTTTTATCTTGGCATAGAAGAAACACCCTTCAGTGTCTGCATATCAGGCATGGGGAATTCTTTGCCACAAGCTAAATTCTCTCCTACATTTTTGCCCTTACACAGGCTATCCATTCTGCCTTTTGCTATTTAAAAAAGAGGGAGAGTAGGAGAGACAATTCCTTGGTTTATCTATCGCAAAATGTTGTTTGCCATCCAACAAAAGGCAGTGAGGCATAGTGGAAGAGGCACAGCCTTTTGGATCAGACAGATCTGAAGTTGGATGCATTATTGCCAGTTAGTTACTTTTACCTCTCAGAGCTCCAGTATCTCCTTACAACATGGAAGCAATACCACCACCCTGTCAGGTGATTGTGAGAATTAGACATAATTGCACTTTGCACTCTGCCAACCATATCTATACATGTATATGTGGTGTCTAATAGTGCTTATCATTATGTTATTAATCATAATACTACATACACTGCTGTTCCTTGAGGGTAAGACAGAGATTAAAGGTAAAAATTCTGGCAGATGTTTGTCTACATTGAACTTTGATTGTTCAACTTAATATTCCATTTTCATATTCAGTAGTGTTAATATTCAGATAGTTTATTTGCCATTTTCTCAGATCAAAATATTTTAGCATTTTAATTTTTTAATGTATGTATTTTACACATGGTAATTGTTTCTAATGTTGCATATATGTACATTATATTCAGTAAGTAGATTTATGTTTGGTCTGAATTTGAAAGCAAAGTGCCTATTTTTTAAACCACTCTGTTGAGGTATTATACCACTGGATGTATTTGGAGATTAGTATAAACTTATTATCACCACAATCTATGCCATAATCATATCTGTCACCTGCAAAATTTCCTCCCACCCCTATTTATTGTGTTTTTGTGTATGATAAGAATACTTAACATAGATCTACCTTATTTCTTTATTTTCAACATTTATTTACTTTTCAGAGAGAGAGGGAGGGAGGGAGGGAGGGAGAGACCAGTGGGGAGGGGTGGAGAGGGACACAGAGGATCCGAAGCAGGCTCCATACTGTCAACTCAGAGTCTGATGCCAAGTTCTAACTCATGAAATCAAGAGTTGGTGGCTTAACCTACTGAGCAACCCAGGTGCCCCTAGATCTACCTTCTTACGACCATTATTCTAAAGATTATTTTTTTTACACTGTTGGATTTTTCAGTTACCCACTTACACACTTAGTAAAAAACTCTAATAAAATATTGACTCATTTCAGGATTTCAAAATAAGAAAATGTACACAAACACATATAAATCCTTGAGCATACTATTTCATGGAAAAAGGAATAAATAGAGCATATCAGATATGTTCATATTTATTCTTGATATGCTCATATCAGAGATAAGTTAAATCTGCACTGACTATTAAAACTTTATATTTCTACTCACCTGTTCTAAATATGGGACTGCTGGTCCCTTCTGTCATCTGACTTTTCACAACTGAGGCACAGAAAAACTGGAGCCAGGTGTATATTAAGCCCTCCTATTACAAATACTATTGAGTATAGTTTTATTGATATGGGTATGATGTCAACCAAAGGTAAGAGGCTAGGCAATTTAAAGGCCAGGGTGGAAATAATCTGAAATTAAAAAAGAGTTAATAAAGTACTTTGAAAAAGATTTAATGTCAAGTGCATAAAGCTTCCCCCCTTTCATACACATACATCCGTTCCATCTTCCTTTATTTAATTCAAACTTACTTCCTTTGGGGCTCCTGGTTGGCTCAGTCCCTTTAGCATCTGACCCTTGATTTCAAGCTCGTGAGTTCACCCCCCATCGGGCTCTGTACTGACAGTGTGGACCTGCTTGGGATTCTCTTTTCTTCTCTCTCTGCCTCTATCCTGCTCTTGCTCACGTGTTTTCTCTCTCTCTCTCTCTCTCTCTCTCTCTCTCTCTCTCTCTGTCTCTCAGAATAAATAAATAAACTTAAAAAAAAACTTACTTCCTTTGATTCTCTAGCACCCTTGCCCCTCCCTATTCATTGCTTTGTTTTTTCATACCATTTGACTCTTTTGTGTTATATGAATAATTGTAAGTTCATCAGGTAGATAGTATTTTCTGTTTCTGTGCTTCTGAACCTCTTAACAGTGGTATTCACTTTATTAACTCATTGCCATCTGACATAACAAATATTATTTTTATATCCATCTTTCCCATCAGAATATAAACTCTGTGAGAGGAAAACTTTGTCAGTTTTGTTTATAATTATATCCCAGAATCTAGCTCTCCTAGGAAAAAAACTAAATTCTCAACCACTTGCAACAAGACAAGTATCATTCAGGGCACTGGAAATAGAGATGAATGAGTCTGACAAAGCCCTGCTCTCATGAGTTTATATTCTAGAGTAGAAAAATGGGAATGAACACACACAATGGCATCAGTTAGGATAAGTGGTAGAAAGGAAAACAGTATGAAAGGATGGAGAATAGGGTAATGGTGGAATGGCGTTTTAGATAAAGTGATGAGGAAGGATTCTGGACTTTGAAAGGAATGACTTTGAACAGATAGCTGAATGAACTGAGTATCTGAGGACTGGGGAGGTCAAGTCATTCTGCAAAGGTAGAAATAGCTACAAACGCTCTGAAGCAGGAATAAATTTGGCATTTTTAACAGAAAAAAGGGAAATAATGGAGCACAGAGGAAAGTTGTATCAGGTAAGTCTGGGGTGATTAACAGGGGCCAAGTCCTGTAGGGCCTTACAGTCATCTGGAAGGTGTTTGGATTTTATTTTGAGTATGCTGTGAATCCACTGAATTAATGTCTAAATGAGTAAGTGAGTCAGTGATACCCAAATATTCTGTAATCCAAGTACACTTACTTATGATCAATTAACTGATTATTTGGTATAATATCATTTTATACATACTAATCACACCATCTAGCAAGATCCAAAAGACATCTGGTCATATTAATCTAGATCGATATGAATCCAGCTCAAGGGCTTGGCTCATTGGAGCAAATGCTGATGACCGTAGAGCAACAGAATGTGTGACCAAATACAGATCCATTACTTGGTGCCACCAAAGCAGACCAAGGGTACAAGTGGAGGTCAAGCTGAAATGTGCTGATAGATGATGCCCTTCCCAACAGCTATGGGTATGTCAGTAAATATCTCTAGAGGGAATGGACTTACTCACTTCGAAAACTTTATTTCCCTCACTTTTCTTTTTCATTGCTCAGCACATCTCTGCCAACACTCCTATAGGTGCCACATTACTATTCGAGTAGAAAAGCTTTCTCAATAGACCAGTGGCTTTCCCTATATTTTAGCTGAAAGGGACTATGCACAGAGGTTAACCACACAGGCTCTCGAATTAGACTGTTTTTTTGTGTGTGTCTGTTTTGTTTTGTTGTTGTTTTTAAAGCCAGCTGGCTGATCTTGGGCAAGTTGAATTGCCATGGTATGGTTTCCACGTTGGTAAGATGGAGACAGTAATAATAATCTCCATAACATTATTGTGAGAAGTAAATGAGATAATTCACTTAAAGCACTAAATAGAGTTCCTAGTATGTGATAATTGTTCAAGAAACATTAACTTCTCTTATTATAACCCAGGAAAAGATAGAATTTTCCCTGACATTCAGCCTTACCAAGATTACTTCAAGTTTCTAAAAGCTAAGTTTGGATTAGCCTCTTTTCAAGAGAAGAAAGGCACATCCTGTTCTAACTTGCAGTGGTTCAGGACAAAACATTACTGTGAGAGAAGCCATGAACATTCTTAGAAACAGTACATATGACTTGGAGGTGAGGTGGAATTAGAGATCATGAGGGCTAAACCCAAAATGCCTGGCCTTTGTCCCTAGCTCAGCTACATACTTTACAGATGATCTTGTGAAGGTTTTTTGAGCTCTGTATTCTTTATGGTCTTGGCTGCAATATGAGGGTAATAATAATATCTCTCTTGCATTGCAAGGTTTTTATGTGAATTAAAAGTGATCATGTACATAAATGTCTTTTGAAATCTATATAATCCTAACCAAATGTTAGGGGTTTTTTTGTATATTACAGTTCTTGAGCTCTCAATGTGGATCAAAACAGTGTTTCTTGAGATGAAAGGCACACAGGTCTGGCACTTATTTCCTAAAGCAGAAGTGAAATACTGTTTTATGTTTAGATTGCTACACCTTGGTGTCAGCGGCTTTCTGGTTTAGGTATACTTTTTTTTTAAGCAGAAATGAATTTTTAATTAGAAAAATAGAGAAAACTCTATTGGATCTGGTACTCTCATGTTCAAGGTATTGGTTTATAACATGAAGTTTAAAGAAACCAAGAGGGGAGAAACCAAAAGGTAAGAATGGTATTTGTATTTCATAAAAACAAGCAATTTTGGAAATAATTTGAAGAAAATCTCTAGATACCCTATCCTTGACATTAGTTTGGCAAGCATATAGCACAGATGTGGCAGAGAGAACATTACGGCTAATTTTATAACATCAATCTGTTGTCATCAGTATACAAATGAAATTAAACCCACATTGACAGATCAAATTACTAAAAAGAGCGATGTGTGAATTAGAAAGGAGCAAAGACCTGAGCACACAAGCCCTGATGACACCTGAGACTAAATGTTGAGTATCAAGGTCTAAGCCACCAACAGGGTGTTGTCTATATGCAACATGCAGTTTTTATTTGACTGAAGATTGTGACCAAAGTTAGAATGTTTCTGTTCAAAACAGACATCTAAGCATCTGTAGAAAAGCAAGTGGCCTTTATGACCTGAGGAAAGCAGCTGGTGAGATCTGTGAAGCCTCTGCAAGTTTCTGTAGCTGCATTTCCTTGGAGACCTGCATGGCTTTAACAAGTGACACATCACCACTTGCTGTAGACTAAAACAGAAATCTGCAAGCAGGTGGTTTTTGGAAAACTAGAAGAAGCCAACTCCTAGATCCCCAAAGTGGAATTTTAAAAGCAGTCGGAAATAAAAGAAGAAATGGAAGAGAAGTTTTTTCTAAGCCAAAGCTGGAATCCATTGTGCAGTTTCAAAAGGGAAGTTAGAGCATGTTTTGCTGTGGCTATTGATGCACTAAAGACATACAAAAAAACAAAAAACAAAAAAACCAAAACACATTGATTTAAATAACCTAAGATGACAAATACGCTTCACAGAACATATGATTCCATAGCTTTAACATAGAAATCACCACTCATGTTCCATTCTGTCTGTCCTCCTAGGACCTTATTCCATAAAATTCTTTCTATTTCTCTATTTCTTCAGGCACTTCCATCCAGATTCTTTCCCTCTGAAGAAATGAACAACCAATAATACCATCATTATTTCTCCCTTATCTTAAAATATTTTTCTGGTTCTCTTGAACTAACACTTCATTTCTTAAAATGTTTTACTAAAATATCTTCACAGGATGGTTTACACTTGCTGCCTCCTCATGCTTCCCACCCTGGCTGAATCTGGCTTCTTCCTCTGGCTCCTCAGAGTCTCCAGGACCTTGTCTCAGATGTTTGTTTCTCGACCTCTCTCTGTAACATTTGGCACTATTGAGTACTTACTCTGTCTGTTTTGAAATTCTCTACCATTTTTTCCAACCTCCTCTTTTTGTGTATATTTTTCTTGCCTCGTTCTTCTTATTTTCTCTAACTCCTCCATCCTTCTCATTTTATCTTATTTCTCCTTTTTTGTGTGTGTCCTAACTTCTAAAAATGATCAATTCCCTAAAGTTATTTCTTTGGACTCCTTCTCTTCTATACAGTTATCCTTTATTGACTTAAAATATCAGGAGTAGATACTTTGATCTGCCTTACATGCCTGTGTTCTTAACCTCATCATTGTCAGCATCGCCACTCTCTTGTCCATTCCAGAATTATAACTACACAGTACCATTCACATTAGGTCCATCTTACCCTGTGTCTCTCCTTCTGCAAGACTTTTTGTATACTAGAGTTCCCACCTGGACCCTACTCTTCCTGAACAGACCACTTCAGCCACCTTCAGAATATTCCTGCCACTCTTCAACCCAACCTGTCATTTCAGCAAACACCAGTGTCTTTTATTATCTACCCTTTGGGATTTGAAATTACACAAATAAGGTGTCCAGAAATATGGCATCACCATGCTAGTTCTGTCCTACAGCTCCTGTCTTCTGAATTATGTTCAAAGTGTACCAGTGGCATATGATTCTTCCTTGCCAGCTTGCTTTGCAAGTGTGATTTGTAGTCCTTTACGAGTGTTCTTCTATGTATCAGAAGTTGAACTTGGATTTGTCTTGAGGATATATTGCTTCTATTCACAGATGTCTAATCTAGTGAGGCTGTGTTTTAGTTATAAATATTCTAATGTTGATAGGCAAGTTGTCTTATGAAAGTAATGTTTTTGGTTCCCATTTCGCTTTTTAATATTAAGAATAATTCTGAGGTTTAGCTAATGTCTAGTTGAAACTTTCTGTGATATCTATGACAGATTCCAAAAACCTCTCTACTTTTCCATAGGCTGAAAGGGATCCTAACTCTTTTCTCTTGGATCTAAGGCATGGATGTTTAACCAAGTGCATTTTCCCACTTATCATAAATTCTATAACATTCCAATCTGCACTTTCCATTCCATTTGTTACTAAGACAGATAGATAGACTCTCCCTCTGCTTGTCTCAAAATCATCCTATCAGCCATAGTTTACACCTGCACTATTAATAGACCTTCTCATAGACTTGAAAGTATCCTTCTATATACCCAAAATAATACAGTGAAGTTTCCTAATGTGGTTTTCAGGTAATGTTTAGAACCAAGTTAGTCTCCAACTAATATTTGAAGGTTGAGTGTATAGGTAGCTGAATTTTTATAAACCCCATCTCTTTCAACCACTGAATTAAGAAATGCTGGGTATGAGAACAGAGGGCATTTGAGAAATCTGATTCTTTATTGGCAGCCACCAGAAATAAGAACCTACTTGCTTCAGCTTCATTGGTTAAAAAAGTGAGAAAGTCCACAGAAGTCTGAAGAGTTGCCAGAAGAAAGCCTTTCTCTGGCAGAACATGTAAAATGGGATCAAATGCTTTAACAGGATGTTGGAGTTACATGACCTTCAATGATAATAGCCAAGTAATAAATTAGTCTTCCCAGATGCTAGCACATAATCATAACAGCAAATATTATGTGAAAATTAACACCATGACAGATAGTAATCATGGTAACATAACATATTGATCACAACTGCTAAAGGAGATAGTACAGGTACCTGAAAAACCTCAGGTAATAATAAAAACATTTCATAAAAAAACTACTTGTAAAATTAGCACAGCATTATGCAAAGAGGTTGTGAAAACAGTTTAAGATCACACCTTAATCCTAGAAAGCACAAAGTCATTATCTGGTACATCAGCTTGTTATTGCCATAGGTTTATTGTCATTATTTTTGAGCAACTACACTTTGTTATCTATATCATTCATTAGCAAAAGAGGCATTATCAGGATCTTGGCTTTAGGGTCAAAAAATGGCAGAGCCCTTTTTCTTGTCCTCTTTCTGTTTCTTTTAATTTTCTTTCCTCATCCCTTTCTTTTACTCATAGGTAATTATACTAAGATTGCATACCTGTTAAAAATTATTGGAACTACCAGAAATCAGGTCATTGTCCTTTAAAATCTCTCAATGTTGTCCCATCATCTACAGCATAAAGACCATTCTTGAAAATGTGTCCCTTATATTCCTTCAGTAACTGGCCCCTGGCCATCTCTCCAGCCGCAATGTTTCCTACTTCCCACCTTATCCATTATTCTCTGCAACACCTATCTACCCTCATCTCTCATTACGTCTTTCTTCTAACCTAACATTTTGATATGGTCATGTGTAAGTCACACAAACTGAGTATCCTATGCCATTCTGAAGACCTGGAAATCCCTTTTAGTGGGGTGCATCATTTACAATGTCATGGTTTAATTTTCTTCAATTCACTTTGTCTGTAAATAATTCAGTGATCTCTTTAAGTAGAGAGGCCAAGATAGTTGCCACTAGCTTTATATATATTTCACCTCTAATTTTTCATGTAAAAAGTTTCTCAGTTGTCCTTATAATAGTTAACTGTCCTGATAAGAGAAGCGAATTTGCCATGTATTTCTTTAACTTTCTCAAGACTGTACCCTGTACACATTCAGTTTTCAATAAATGGTATTGACCCAACTGGCTGGATGACCAGTGGTGTGCTAAGAATAAGCACTAACCTTTATTTTGGACTCATTAACTTAAACTTGAGACTCACCCTGGCTTTCAAACCTACACATTCTGTTTGAACTAGAAACGCCCAGAGCCCTCAAAATGATTTTCCCTCCCCGTGAGGCAAAAGTGTTTCATTAGACATTATATCTTTTTTAGTTGACACTTAGATCATAATTCTTTTTTTTCTGTAACAATAATGAAAATGATTAAATTCTTATAAAAAAAAAAAACAAACAAATCCAAAGTATGTAAAGACCTGAAAAAAACCATTCATACAAAATTGAGGCATATGGATAGCTATGAGATAGCTGAATGTCTTATGTGTTCCTTGCTCTTGAATTCAGTTTTCTAAGGATGATGATAAGATCTGGGTTCATAAAATTCATCTGTTTGGCTGGTTTTTTTTTTCCCTATCCCTAGTTCTTTATTTATTTTTCTTTATTTTTTTAGCAAAGCAACTCAGTAATCACAAGACTCCATTTTAAGTTGCCACAATTAGTTTTTTCTCCTTGAGCAGGTCCTTTAACCTTTCTGATCCCTAGTTTCCAGGATGGTAAAATTGTGAAATTTTATAAATTATCACCAATTTCTTTTATACCTCTGATACTAATGGACAAAAAACACCTGAAAGTAGATAGTAGGTTTTGTGCACTTAACAGAGTTTTCAATTTCTAAAAATTATGGTGTACTTATTAATATGTTCCTAATGTAATATTCAGTAAAATCTAGTATAATAAAGCTAGGTTCACTACATATTAACATTTTTTCATATTACATACTGTTATATTTTTTTTCATTTAAAATATGGCCCAAGCAAATGCTAAATAATTTGTAAAATTCTTAACATATAGCAAACCCAGACAGAAATAAGCCTCTTTAAATCAGGATCATGTAGGTGGAATGAAATATTGCTTAGCACTCTTACCATCGAAATATTGACTCAAATAAGTAACTAATGTCCACTCAATACGAGCATTAAATAGGAATTTAATTCCTATCATCTGGGGCCCTTGTTGCCTCATTTATCTACCTGCTAAGATGTTAGGAGAATTTCACAGCTTGCTAGGAGGAAGAGACTCTTCCTACCTAGGTTCTTATGTAAAATAAATCTTCTCGATAAGATAATGCCGGTCCCATGTATTTGAGACTGACACTCCCACCATTATTCTTCCCTTCTTCAATAAAAAAGAACCCCTTTCATTTTTGGCTGAAACATAATCTTCTGGTTTAGAAACAAACTGAAATCCCTACATATCCCAGCCTTCCTTTCGGCTAAATCTGGCCAAGCTCTAGTCAGTGAGACCCAAACAGAAATACGCTGACTTTCAGGAAGTATCCTTAAGGAAAGGAAGAAAGTTCTCTTTCTATTTATTTCTTCATACTGGCTGGAATGGAGGTGATCTGCCAGAAGCTGGATAAGTTTGTGATGATATTGGTGCTTGAACTACAGGTCACATGATAAAACAATAAAAGAGAAGGAACCTGGGTCCCTGACACAATTGAGGATCATAGCAGTACTGGGACACCTTATTTCAGATTTTATGTGGAAGAGAATATTGTCTGGAGTTTTCTGCCAAGCCTAGTCCTGTAAATCCATAATATTTTCTTTTAATCCATCTAGTGTCAGGTGCTGCCTAGTATTGTACTTGCATTTATATAATTTATAACAACTCTGTCAGGTAGGCAGTATCATAAAATACATAAAAACTGAACTAAAAGAGGCCAGCTTGCCCAAGTAGAAACCCCAGCCTTCTGTCACTGCCCATACCCTTGCCTTCCTCTGCTTTATATTATATTAGATATTTACTGGTTTATATTATCTGCTTCCCACCCAAATGTATAAGCAGGAATGTGGTTTTGTTCACAGAATCCTCAGCTGGGCCTGGAACAATATTTGTTGAATACATGAGTAGATGGCTCAAAACCCATATCTTACACACCAAGTTATATTGCTCTCCACTTTCATGACTAATTTTTTGTGGGTTACAACTAGGCTACATGTATTTTACATATTAGAAATGACATAATCTGGAGAAATATATGCAGAAAAGCAAAGAAACTCAAGGATATATTTTATTTAGTGGAACGATTTTTATTCTTAAATATAAAAGGAAGCTTAATATTTTCTGGTCTCTATAAATCCTCATGTAGGAGTATAATTAATTTCCAGGATTGACATAGAGAATTTGCAAGAAATCAAATAAGATTGCAGTAATCACACTTAAAACAGTAAAGCATCTGAAAAAGCATCAAAACTCATTCTACTTGTTGCTGATAACTCATTTGCCCGGGAAATGTGCTTGGTGATGGCCTTTTCCAATATTGCCCTCTAATTAGCTCTGCTGAATTGGTGAAAACATAAATCACATGCAGCTACATTTGAAAAATTAAAGTGAGTGCAAGAGTTTATTTAGCCTGAAGTGGGAGAAGCCCAAGACTTTATATTTAAGAGTAATTGAGACCGCACTAGTTTGAGTTTCCATTTTATGTGGAGTACTGAATTTTTCAAAAAATGACCTAACAAGAAAGCTAATTTACAGCATTCTCAAAATGAATTTAAGGCTAAAGGTGATTATCTGTTGTATATTTTTCATAAAAGTTTTATTTTAGAAAGAAAAAAACACTCCCCAGTAGAAACTGAAATATGCCCTTTTATTCCTCCAGACTAATGAACATTCTCAAAATTGAACTCCTTGACTGTACTGTTCCTTCCTTGATTTGGTGGGCAGAATATTTGAAATATTTAATTGGCTATTTATTCCTATTTCAAATCCCATTGCATACAATGAAACTATTGGTTTGATAAGAAAACTTAATGTGTTAGAAAAGAAGAATGGGCAATGTTTGATTAAAGGTCTTTGTGTGTAACCTTTATCAGCAAGTCTGAACCAGTTTTTCATCATGCTGATTTTAGAACTTTCTAGTTGATCTGTGGGCCTGAGCTGCCTCTTTGCAGCAGTAGATAGGTGGTGGGAGGTAGCAGACATTATTTTAGTTTTAAATTCATAAAGCAGTGAGAGGGAAATATGATATCATCTTGTATAACAAAGCTGATGCATAGCTTGACAAAAGTGTTTCTGTAATATGATCAAATAATGTTTCTGTTTAACCCACTAATCTAATGAGATACCCGAGTGGGTAAAAGCTGTAGATAAGGTCTTCATTTCACAGAGAAGTCACTTTGTTTTGTGATAAATGCAAATACTTAGCACAAAATTAAAGTTCGTGCACATGAACAAATTCGGCTATTTGTTAACGTCTTACTCTCCCATTCCCCCTCAAAAAGCTTTCAGGTGGACATAATCTTCTTCCGTATAGATTTATTAATTCTAGGAATGAGAAAAGTCCAACAAATAGGAGAGTTAATTTGCTGTTAACTTTTACACAGCATTTACTTCATAGGTATCATGTCCTGGTTCCCAGGGAGCTTTGTTCCAAAATCATAAATGTGAATGAGAGATAGGTGTGTGTTGCTTCAACAAACATTGTCTGACAATTATGAAATAGTTGTGCATGATTTAGGATTATTGCTGTGTTTTGTTTTTAGAAATTAACATTTATCATATATTGGCTTTTGGATAAGGAAATCCTCACGCAGAACCTTTTGTGGCCACACAGCATAGTCCCTTAGTTTTAATAACTTTTTTGGAACTTTTTTTAATAATTGTCATGGGGCTTAATTTAGATTCCATCCATAGCAAAAATGCAGGACATTATAACATGTACTTTGCTTGATACACTCCTGGCTTTTCATTCCTGCCTCACTTTTTCATATCTATGTTTGCTTAATATTATTTTATTTCTTATTATATACATTTAAACATTACCTTAAATCTTTCTATAACCATAAAAGTAAATCAAGATTACATAGACAGATGGATCAATAAATAGATCAATAGAGAGAATATAATACAGCCTTGATTCTTTTAAAATTTTTGAAGTTTGTAGTCCATTTGCTTAATATTTACCATCCTATATGTTTAAAACTATTGTGGTTCCAAGTAGAATACTATAGTCGCTAATATTGAGGACCTGAAAATTGAGTAGGGGTGAAAGAGACCCCTGTAATCAACCACTGTACAATATGCTATTTGCTCTAAATAAATATAAAGAATGCTGTCAGAACACAAAAAGCTGGAACACCCAGCAGCCTGGAGGCATGATACTATCAGGGAAGGTTTCGAGGAGGACATGGTAGTTGACCTGAACTAGTGAAGGAAGAACATCCCACGCAGCAGGGCAAAAGAAGGAGGAGGGACATTAGCCAAGGCACAGAGACATGAGTATGCATGATGAATTTAAAAATCTTCAATTCTCCTTTTGTCCCAGTTGTCAATGGAGAATGGTATTGCACTGGCGTGTCAGCCTAATAATAAAAGACCATATATGGGACCTGATAGAGGGTCTCAGGAGCCCCTGAATATTGCAGTCTTTGCTGCTTGACTAGGGTACAGAATAAAGCATCCTCTATCCCTGATGATTCAGATCTATTTTATTTGACTGGTGGTCAGAAGACTGCCTTTATATTGTTGCACCAAACATTATATTCAAGAGTTCAACTATATTTGTGGAAAGAAATTCTGGCAAAGGTCAACCTAAAAAGTGCCTAAAATAACAACCAGACTGGTGATGTTAGCTGTACAGACTTGATTCCCCAAATCTGCCAAGGTTTAAAATTAAGATGAACACTCTCCAGTGGAACCATAGGGAGGTGACTTTCAAGTATACTGGTGTCTAGAAGGAAATAAGTTTTCTGTCCCTATAAGAGGTCCCTCAGCGTATCATCCATGTCTTAA
This sequence comes from Acinonyx jubatus, assembly GCF_027475565.1. Lineage (NCBI taxonomy): Eukaryota > Metazoa > Chordata > Mammalia > Carnivora > Felidae > Acinonyx > Acinonyx jubatus. Next base: position 88,235,273 of record NC_069385.1, on the reverse strand, counting down.
TTTCTTAAAAAAAGTGCATATCCTCAGAAGAAAATACATCTCCTCAAAAGATACTTCTTAATTACAAATGGGAAAAGTGGGGAAATCTACCAGATGCAGTTTAACCGAGTGATGAGTCAATATTACCAGGAATAAGAGCTAAGCATATCCTTTATCTCCTAACACAATGTACCAAGAAAGGCAAAGAAAGAGAACTGTCCCACAGTGAAGATGGAGGGAGCATGAAAACTCCATCCTTTGCAGGATTCTGGATGGGATGCTGGATCACAAAAGGGACATTAGAGGTACAATTGGTGAATCTTGAATAAGGTTTATAGATTATTTAATAGTATATGCTAATGGTAATTATACTGTAGTTATGTCAGATTACCATGGTGGAGACAGCTGGGTAAGGATATACAGGAATTCTGTGTACTATTTTTGCAACATTTTTATGTCTAAAATTATTTCAAAATGTTAAGAAAGAGAACATATAAATTATGATTCTTCCCATTTCCATTTCTTCTTAGTCTTATTTTTTTAAAAACTAACAAAATGAACATAAACATAAATATAAACCTGTTTAATTCAACCTTTCATCTTTCAAAATGTTTGCTTTCAAAAGTTATTTTCTTTTCAAGAATATATTAACCGAACTCAAGCTTTTTTGCTTAAAGAGTGTAAGACCAACAAGACCACTAATGTAGCCTATCCCCACAATTCTCATGAGAGACATTTTATAGACTTCAGTGGGAGAGGGAAATTTCCAGAATGAGTAGTGGTCTTGTCTATCCTCTCATAATAATGTTCTTAGGGCTGATTTAAAGACCTCCTCCCACCATTAAAACAAAATTTCTCTCATTTCTTGTCGAGGGGGAGGAGTATGTCTTTCACACAATGAAATATACTTCTTAGGTCCTGATAATCCTTAAGCAGAACGTTGCTAGCCCTTTAATTCCTTACAGTTGACCTAGATTGTTACAATGAATTCAAATCTCCTGAATTGATTTAGCTGCCTTGGCTAGTTTTGCGAATGCAAATTTTCAAAATTTCTACTGGCATAGGAAACTATAATCTAAATAAATGTGTATTCCCCCCACTTCATATTTTTAGGCTGCTTCTAAATACTGACCTCATCTTAAATATTTATAAAGGTTTCAGCATCCGAGAATCTTTTTCATCTCCCCAAAAATCTAGTAAATGTCTGACAATAGTAGGCACTTTATTAACAGGATGGATGGAAGGCCCTAAGCTAAAGAATTTGCTTGATTGAGAGGCTCTAATGGGTCTAAACAGAGCTGCTTTCCATCTCCAAAGACTGCTGCCTGGGGTCATTTGCATTTGAATACCTAGAGTTAGTGAGAAAATTTGCTTAAGACTGACTCAAGATCAAGGTTCCTATTGAGAAGCTAAGTAATTTGAAGGGCTTTTAACACCTTGTTAAAGGTAGAGTCATCAGTGGGTGTTCCCTGTGCTGTCCACCCAGACAAAGGAAAGCACAAATGTAAGTAAGGCTGAGCCAACTCCATGCAGTTAATATGGTAAGACTGAATAATAGTCCAGAACCATGGGGTCTACTGTGGGAGACCAGAGGAAGGAGAAAACATTGGAATTTAGAACCCCCTGAGCAAGGCCACTGCAAGTATGCGTGAAATGAAGCCCCATGGTTATCAGTTCTGCAGAAACAGAAATGTAGCCTAGAGAAACCTAGAAAAGTCCTATGAAGTCCCAAGACTGTGTCTGCTTGAAAAGAATAACTAGAAACACCCCACCTATTTGTTGTAGAGCAACACTGATCAGAACCTGATGGTCTTCAGTGGATGGTATTGGCTGTCAATCAGCAGAGGAACTGGATGCCTGTGGGTTTGGAGCTGAAGAGGGCACAGAACCACCAGCCTTACTTCCACCTGTAGCCTATCTTGTCCTGAAACCATGAAGTTGCAGTTAAAACTTAAAATGCAACTGATTGAATTTAAATATCAAGTTTGGTTTTGGGGCACCTGGGTGACCGAAATGTTCAACTTTGGCTCAGGTCATGATCTTGCAGTTCATGGGTTCAAGCCCCGCGTCGTGGGGCTCTGTGCTGACAGCTCAGAGCCTGGAGCCTGCTTCACATTCTGTGTCTGCCTCTCTAGGCCCCTCCCCCACTCGGGCTCTGTCTATCTCAAAAATGAAGCATTAAAAAAAGTTTTTTTAAAAGGTCAAGTTCGTTTTAGTCAATGATTTATGAATCAGGCAGCATCCCATTTAGCAAATAGATAGGAGCTCTGAGGAGTGATACAATCTGGAAGACATCTGTAGACAGAAAATAGGGAGGGACAAGGAAAGTGTGGATTGTATCAGGAAGGTCACCATCCTTCAGGGAACAAACAGGGTTTTATCAAGTGTATTACATCACTAATGCTGACCAGGAAATTCCAGACTGACTGGTTAAGATTATATTCCTGGAGGAGATTAAATTTGCAATTAGGTTAGATATTAAGTCTCCTTTGGTGATGTGGCCTTAGCACAAGTTATTCCACTATGGACCTGTTATCTCTTTTTTAGCAGGGCTTATTGAGGAAAAAGGAAAAAGACACTCAAAGGGGCATGATTCTAATTCCCAGAACAGTAGGGGTACTTAAATAACCTTGACTCCTTTTAGCTGTTCTGTTTCCAGTCTGACTGAATAACTTTGAAAAGAGTATACTTTCAGCTTCTCTGAGTCTTGGGTGAGTGGTGTAAATGCCTCCTCAAGAAAGGGTCTCACTAAAGATTCCTCTGAAGACAGCAGCAGTGTGGTCCTTATTAGCACAGAGGAGCCCTCTGGAGGCATGGCAGTAGTCACTGAGAAGGGAGAGGGCTTATCAGTACTGCACTGAAGTCCAGGTCTGAGATCAGGACTGGCCTCTTTACCTCAAGTCTCTAAAAACCATCTGCACAATGATTGCGATTAAACTTGTGGGGGGGGGGGGGGGCGGGGGGAGGGGGGGAGTTGATTTTTATGAAGCAATAGGCACCACACAGAAAACTGGCAAAACCTGGCCTTGAGCATCTGTTTTTCCTGTCCCTTATTCCTGAGTGTTGCAGTCATAAATTTTCTATAGTTGAGTAACATGGTTGATAAGGAAGGCTGTGTGATACAGCAGGAATGCAGTGTTTTGTTCAAGGTGGCCTGGCTACAGGGGAAAGGAAGCAGTATGTCACCCACTGTCCCATGGGCTATGGCATACCTCAGCTCTGGTCCCACAGGGCCTTCGATTTAGCTGAAGGATGCAGCAGGAGATGGATGATTTGATGTTAACATATTTTCTCCTTTGTGCTGCTGAGATGATTAAAGACCCCTATTTGGTTCTCTTCACAGCCCCCTTGGCTGCCAAGTGGAAGAGTTCTCTGTCCTTGAGTCCTTCCTGAGGTGTATCTAAGAGTAAGATTTGAATATGCAGAATTAAGAGTAATGTGGCCATAGCCTCCCCCTACCTCTATCCCTCTGAAGCCAGCTAGATATTTAACTAAAAAAAAAAAGAAAAAAAAAAGAAAAGAATATGATGTTGGTGATGGGGAATTTGCTTCATAGTATCTGACTCTTACATAGGGACACAAGACCCTCTAATATCCATATTTTTGGGTGTGTTTAACATTAATGTATTTGGGTGGGCACATAAAAACCTCATCTCCAATTGATAAAAAGGTCAAGGCCTTTTAAGTCTTACATTGTAAAACAAAACAGTCATTGCTCTACTGATATGAAAACTTTGGTCCAAAGTGGCTCATAAGTACTTGTAGTTGAATTTTTGAATGCCTTAATGCCATTACTGAGTCTGGTACCAAAAAAAGCTATTTATATTTTTAAAACAGCCCAGTCTTAGAATCCACTAGTGATATTTTCCCCATTTCTGTCAGGATTCTATATAAACTGCAGCCCTGGCCAGTCCCAGTGGAGATGTATAAACAGGAATCACTTCAGTCTATACTTTGACTCTCTGGAAAGAAAGTAGAAAAAAAGAGCAACTGAGTAACAGTGAATGATAGTCTTTTCTGTCCTGTCATATAAGATTTGAAAGAAAACATAATAAGAATATGAATAAATGAATTACTGTAAGGATAATCTGTACTCAGAACTTAAACGAAATTGTACACAACTACTGGAATATAGACAGGGGACTCCAAAAGCAAGTTCTTCCTCTTCTTCCTCTCTTTTTGTGCTGGATTTTGCTATAAAGGCAATACATTCTTTACGTAGAATCTATTGCCTTTATAGGAGTCTTTGTTTGGCAAGCCTGGTAGTAAAAGGAACCTAAGAAGTGAAGACAGCTCAGAAGGGGGAAAGAAGTAGCACTCACTAGGAGAAGCTGTAGCCACTGAGAATTTGTGGGGTCACTCACAATGGATTTTCTGAACATCTACTTATTTCTTCAGTATTTTCCCAAAGCAGCACTTAGTTCATGAAATATCCTCACTCTCACTTGGAGGTGCCATGGATTTCTATCAGCATTTGTCTCACCCATTAAAAGGTCCAGAAGCCACGTTGGTAATATAAAACTACTGCCCCAGAATGTAGTTACGATACTTCCCAGGACTGTTGTTGAACCTGTTTGTCCCTGGGAATGGCCACAGTTAAATGCTAGAACACTCAAGATACGCTTAATGGCCTGAACCAGAGAGGTATGAACATACCTAACTTGTTTCTTTGTGTTAAAATTGCAAAGTTGGAAATTGTGCAAAATAAGTTTTATGTACCACTCTGAGAATAACCTATCTTCATACCAGTCTTCTCAAATTTATCCTCAATAAGAAAATTTCTTATTTCCCGGGGGTTTTCTATGTATTCTAGATAGTTGGCTACGAAACTGGGTTATTTATACTGTGGAACATTATGTTGATGTCTGCTTCTCTTTAGAGACCTTGGAGTCCTCTTCTCTACATGAAATTTACTTCAGTAGCAGATAACATGCAACAACTATTCATAAAATTTATCTACCAAATATTGCAGACATATCTATGTTTTCACTTTTTTATATATATGCTTGACTATGGTTAAGAGAGAAACATGATAACTGAAGGATACAGTGAACACAACTACAGTCTGCAATCTTTGCTAAAAGATTATGTAACGCATAGGTAAATGTGCATGATGTCCTTGGTTTTTATGACTGAATCAGTAAGCAAAATTTAAAGTGGTGGTTGAACTACTTCACTATCTATGTGGATTGTTAATATTCACATCTGTAAAGAGAACTTGAGCTATGCTGTCTTGTCACCAAGAAATAAATGTCAAAATTCCCAGAGATTCTGCAGCCTTTACCTAATAAGAATAATAATATAACATATATTGTGCTATACATATGATGTACATTATAGTAATGGGTCTGAAGCCGTCAGAAATGAGATATGAAGATGGGAGAAGCAGCCATGGTTTTATATTAGTGATGCTATATTAATTATGACAGAGAAGGTTTTTCTATTATAAGCTTCATTTTTAAGATGCTTGAAACTTTCCCACAGGAATTTCTCTCATGACAGGTTTTTTTTTTCTTTCTCTCTCTTTTTTTTTTTTTTTTTTTTTGTCCTACTAATGAAAATAAGGAGATTGGTTTTTAATGTTTTTGAAAGATTTTATCTGGGAATAAAAGTGTTTTTCTATCCATTAGAACAGTTTTAAGGTACTTTACTTTCTGAATCCTCAAAACAAATAGCTTTTTAATGACCTTCAAACTTGTCTCCAATGAAGAAGTTTAGTGCCTTTGGTGTATTAGGCAGTTTGATTTGCAAATAATTAAATTACAAGCATTACCCAATGCTTCCTCTGCAAATTATTATGTCCCCAAATAGCAGTTAGCCCACTGCACCTTACAAATGAGGGGAACTTGCAATTAGTCAGTCAGTTACTGAAAATTAGCCATTCCTAGAATGTAAGTGCTGTGGGTACAGTTTTGTATGTGCTGAAAAAGAAACTAGAGCTGAAAATTAGTTGTTGGGCACTGACATGACACAGTCAAATATAAGTGAGCTCTGCTAACAAAGGAGAGAGCAGTATCAAGCTAAAATAGTGGCCTATATGATCTACTTTTTGTTTAAAATCTCACTAAGACAGAATCACCTCATTCTCTGAGCTCAACAGATTGAGATCCACTCAGGAGACACAAGGTTGAGATCCAAAACTGGAAAGGCCTTGACTGCTCATTAAAATGTTAATTATGCCGTGGAGGGTTCAATGCTGTCCTTCAACCATGAATTTTCACTGCTTGCCTTATTAATGTAGAAAGTAACCATAGTTCCAGAGGAGCAGTGGCATGATAGGAAGATAGAATGCACATTTATTTAAATGTACAGCAACACGTTATTTCTTTACATGCCAGACTTTTGAGAAATGGGCTCATGTACTTCTTCCCCTTTGTCACCACAGCACTAGCCACACCCCTACAGTTTCTAATTGTGTTCAACGTTTCTGGAATTTTCTTAGTTGGGATGGAAATGGACAAGCTTATATTTGTCTCCACTATCTGAGGGCAGAGACTATAAATTCATAGAATATATTCTGCCCTTTCAAATTTTTTCATGAGAATTTAAAAATCAACTTAAGCATTAAGCATCATTAAGCATTGCACTTTAAAAAGTCATGTTACATAATTCACTTATAGACATTCCTGCTTCTTTATTATCCTTTTTGCATGTGCTACCGTTGAGGATTTAAGCAGAGGCTATCCTTGCTTTTCCATTGCTACTCTGAGATCAAATCGCCATGTAGTCAAGAGTGTACAGCTTGGCAAATCAGTGGTATGAGATGTTCAGGAGTCTTAGAACGATGCTTTCTCTGTGAACCTGTGTCAGCTGTAGCACCCACTCTACCCTCACTTACCTAACATCTTTTTGCTGTGTGGGGAGTGGGTAACTTATGCCATCCGACAAAAGAGATCTGTCTTCAAGATCCCTAAAAGCCAGAAGTTTGTAGAAATTACTACATTTTTCTAATTTCGTATATTATTACTCTTGACCTATACTTATCAGAGCATTTATTATAAATAGTCCTAATATCCAAAGAAAGTACTTTGAATGGAAGGTTTTCACTGATAATTTCATGGTAATGGCAGCGTTTGGGAGATAGAAAGATTACATCCTTTGCATTTCATGTCAGAATATGACATGGATTCCTTCCCTGGTAATAGATACTTTTCTTCTTCATATTTCACTAGCCTACCAGTGATGTAAAATTTGATTTAGCTGTTGGCCATTTGGTTATATGATCCCAAAGGTTTAGTAATCTGGGGTTCTGTTTCTAGTTCTTAAAATCCTTATAGTAACAACAAAAGTTCATGGTGAAAATCAGTTCATACTATCTCTTTCTTCTTCATAGAGGATGTTAGTTACTTTGTTAGTTTTAACTTTGGTTCTTCTGAACATGGACTTTGACATTCCCCTCTTAAACCTGGAAATGTTATGATGCCACCATAAGAGATAATGTTTCGTGGATAATCTTGTTCATGTTACTTGACTCTTCTGACATGGTGTCTTGTTAATAGAATGGTATACGTGATCGTCACGATATATTGCATTTATTTAGGAATGTTAACTTTAGATATACAATTTTCATTCCCATTAACAATGCCTAGTCCATATAACCACTAAATAAATAGTTGTATAAGATATCCATTATCTTCAGTTTCATCAACACAGTATCTCTATAAGATAGAACATGCACCTGTCAAATTTTATAAATGAGGACACTGAGTGCCAGAGTAGGTTAGGATTTCTCCCAGATAATAGTACTCTGCTGTGGTGCAGCTGAAACCAGAAGCCAAGTTTCCCAGTGCCATATCTGTGACTTAAAAAAACAACAACAAAAACAGAAACTATCTGTAGGATAAAGATACTTGTTTTCCCATAGATTCTATAGATAATGTTTAAAGGGGAGCAAAATTGGCAAGCTCTTTTGAAACTAGTCACAAGCAAATTCAAGGTATAATTTTAATTAGAAGGGGAAAAAAAACCTGATGGAAAGTTATTCTAATATTTACTGAAGCCATTACTATGAATTTGATTTTGTGCGTATACTTATCTGTGTCATCACATAGGTACAAAATGTTTGCAGCATGGCTTTTATTGAATGAGCTTTTTCACTTTAAACACTGTAATGCTGGGATATTGATTAGTTTTTAAAGAATTCAATAGTTACAAATGAATGATATTGTAACAGTGCAAAGTTACTTGAATAAATATAAGACTATGAACCACCTGGTTTTGAACAGATTATTTTCTTAGTTTATATTTTAATTGAATCCAGCTTTTCACATACAGGCCACTTTATTTCATTTCTGTTTGTATATGGTAATACTTTGTTCTACCACTCCAATCATTTCCATATCCTTTCTATTTATAACCATGTTCCCAAATTGCACATAATATACTGAGGGAGCGAGCAGAGAAACATTGCCCTAATACTCCAGATTCCCTTTGTCAGAGTTCTAAGAATATTATGTCATCCAAATAGTCATTTAAACCATATAAATCTCCAACGATCCCTGATTTTTGCATTTTCTATGTAAGCAATGATGAATCATATTTTTGGTTGCATGATTAACTCAAGATTTAAAATTTCTATTTTTTGAGACTAATAACTCTGACATCAAAATCGCATATTCCCAGCTTTATCCCCGAAACAAAGCATCAGGATTTTGAGTGAATTAAACTTCACCTTCTAATTGATGTCTTAGTTTCACATCTCAGTAGTAGTAAGTTGTTGAGATCTATCCTTCTTTTGGGTTAACATTACAGACATATGCTCAAATTTTTAACTTAGAAAACAGCTAACCTGTGACCCAGTGCCAGAAGTATGACTAGATCACTTTACAGCCAAGCCACATCATAATTATAATTTCAAATGGAATGGGGGAAAAAAGTTGTATAATACAAATAGCTGCCTAAGACGCTTACTCAGTAATTCTGCTGTTGAATGTTTTTGTGCCAGAGTTTTAGCCGACAGAAAATTTTTGTGAATCATTGGTGTACCTTTTAGAGTGTTTTAGGAAATGCTTTTGACAAATAATGTTTTAAACAGTCTAGTGATTTCATTTAGAGGTATTAAGAACTGTGGAAGAATTCACAACTCTAATAATTTCTTCCCAAGGTATTGTCAGGGAGGAAGACTTTCCTCTGCCCTTCAGAGTCTTTTAGTTGGACTAAGAATCAAATTGACATGAGACCGATTAGCAGGAGAAAATCAAATGTAATTTCTTCTGTATGGGAAATCCACACAGAATTCCAAAGGCAGTCAGGCAAAATGAGGTATATGTGTAATCCTGAACCTGGGAGAAAGGGGGTAGGAGTCTGTGTTCTTCAAAGGGAAAGAACACACTTCACAGGAAGATGTAAAAGAGTAAATGCAAACAAATGTTTGCTGGGCTAAGCAGAAACAATGGGACATAGACAACTGTGAGATTTTAATTCTTAAAATACTGTCACCTTTTCTGAGCACTGTCCCTGCATGTTCTTAACTCTGGTTGTGTACTCTCTTTGTATCTACCCCTCACTGAGAAAACAGAGGAAGGGGAATCTGCTTTTAAGTCTTGCAGACTTGGGTTCAATTCCTGGTACAGCCTTTTACCAGCTGGGCAGCCTTACTATAGCCATAATTTCTTGGCTTCATTTATTTCTTTTAAACATATAACAATAAAGCCAAAGACAGGCAGTCCAGGGCTTGCATGGTTATTATACAGATTGAGTTATCTAGGCAACTTCCAACTCTAGGCTCTTACATCTCTAGGATCTTCATGATTCTAGATGGATGCATTGGGTCCATTTGTCTCAATATTCCTATCTGGGAAAATAACAACAATAACAACCTTGACATTTAGATTTAGGATTAAAAAATATATAAAGTATCTACCATAGGACCTATCAATGAGTTATACACTCTATAAATGTTAGCTGTTATTTTCATTACCATGATTATTATATTTGCCTATTGACTAATTAATGATGGCAGCTAGCATATTTTAACCTTTAATTATTAATAAATCATGGTGAAGATATTTATACATATTTATAACCCAGTAGATTGGCCTTCTTAGTGTTATTTCTTCCCATACTTTTTTCTACTCTTACTATTTCCAATTTTAAAAACAACAACAGGGACACCTTGGTGGTTCAGTCAAACATCTGACTTTAGCTCAGGTCATGATCTTGTGGTTCCTGAGATCAAGCCCCATGTCGGGCTCTGTGCTGACAGCTCAGAGCCTGGAGCCTGCTTCAGATTCTGTCTCCCTCTCTCTGCCCCTCCCCCACCCACACTCTGTTTCTCTCTCTCTCTCTCTCTCAAAAATAAACATTGAAAAAAATTAAATACAACAACAAAAAAGATAATAGTTTTCCCATTTTATCAGTTTTGTTTTTGTTTTTGTTTTGCTATTGAGTTATAAGAGCTCCTTATGTATTTTGGATTTTAACCTCTTATCAGATCAATGGTTAGCAAATATTTTCTCCCATTCCATAGGTTGCCTTTTCACTCTGATATTTGTTTCCTTTATTGTGCAGAAGGCTTTTAGTTTGATATAATCCACTTGTCTACTTTTGCTTTTGTTGCTTTTGGGAATGTACTTTGGGAATGATCATTGCCAGTGGCAAGGGGGTGGGGTGGGGAGGAAATGGAGAGTTTCTATTTAACAGGTGTTAAATTTCAGTTATGCAAGGTGAATAAGTTCTAGAAATCTGATGTACAACATTGGTTGTATGGTGCATTTAAAAAATTAAGAAGATAGGGCACCTGTGTGGCTCAGTCAGTTAAGCATCCACCTCTTGGTTTCAGCTCAGGTCATGATCTCTGGGTTCATGAGTTTGAGCCCCACATCAGGTTCTGTGCTGAAAGTGTAGACCCTGCTTGGGATTCTCTCTCTTCCTCTCCCTGCCCCTCCCCTGCTTGTGTTGCCTCTATCTCTCTCAAAATAAATACAATTTTTAAAAAACTAAAAAATTAAGTAGATCTCATTTTAAGTATTCTTAATACAATTTGAAAAGTAAGTAAGTAAGTAAAATAAAAACTAATATTGGCAATAAAGCTGGTGCTACCATTCTTGTAAATGATGTTCAGTGACCCCTAAAGGGCAACATGTTCATGGTTTTAATGTGTATTTTATGACAAAGAGGCACTACACCTGCAAGATAATTTCCATTGAAGCCCTCAAGCTCCAAAAGACAAAGTGCAAATCTAATATAGCCACAAAATAACCTAGCTTAGCATCTGCATCATATTAGATACTGAATAAATATTTGTTGAATAAACAAATGAATTAATGATGTAGGAAAGTCCAGCTTTCTATATCAGGTCAAAATCAATACCAGGTATTTACTCAACACATATTTATTTAGCATCTATTATGTGTCAGCCACTCTTTTAAGATCTGGGAATACTGAAATTAATATAACAATATCCCTGTTCTCAAGAAGCTTACATTCCAGTAAGAAAAGACAGGTCAAAAACAAATGAGTCAAAAAATACATACATAATACATTAGATGTGATAAGTGCTGTGGGCACCAGCAGATCAGGGTAAAGACAAAGGGCATATGGAAAAATATTGAGTAATGTATCAATTATTATATAGCAAACCTCCTCAAATCTCAGTGGCTTAAAACAGCAACCTTTTAGTTGCTCATAATTATATGACTCAGCTTGTTAGGTTGAGTTCAACTGGTTGGTTCTTCTGCTATCATGGGGGGTGGCCCAGGTGAGCTTCACTGAGTATGAGAGACAGCACCAAGTACCAGACATGTGAGTGAGACTATATTAGATCAGCCAACCACAGGCTGAACCGACAAAACTGCAGTGTCATGAATGACACCAGATAAAACCATCAGAAGGATTGTCTCATCACGAGACTGCAGTTCTCTCTGGGAGTTCAGCCTGTGGTTGACTGGTCCAATATAGTCTCACTCACATGTCTGGTAGTTGGTGCTGTCTCTCATACTCAGCGAAGCTCACCTGGGCTATCCCTCATGATAGCAGAATTTCAAAATGCTGAGAGTAGAAACTATGAGATCTCTTGAGTCCTAAGCTCAGAAGTCACAAATCATTTCCAGTGCATTCTTCTGGTTAAATCAAGTCACAGGGCTTACCAAGATTAAAGGAAGAGGAAATAGACTGTACCTTTTGATGGAAAGAGTTATATAGAACTCATGGCCATTTTTAACCTACTATAGATAGGGAGTTACTATCTTATAGTGGAAAGTCAGTAATGACGTCTCTGGTGGGATGACATAGTGCAGAGACCTACATGATATGAGGGAGTAAGCAATGTAACTTGAGGAGTGCATTCTGGGCCAAGGGAATTCCCATCAAAAAATGCCAAGGTGGGACAACAAAAAGCTCAGTGTGCTTGGAAGTGATGGGCAGAGGCAAGTGTGTTATGAGATGAAGGTAGAGAAGCAATGACAGACCATATAGTATAGGTCTTTATAAGCCATTGTAAGGTGTTTGTCTTTTAGTCCAATTGAGATCAGAAGAACCACTGACAGAGTTTTGAACAGAGTGACATGAGTTGACAAATGTTTCAAAAGGATCTCTCCAGCTGCCATGTTGAAATTGAACTTCAAGTTATGTGGCAAAAATGGGAACAAGGAACCCAGTGATGGGATTTACCCAGGCAAGAGACAATGGTAGCTTAGAATAAAAGGGTAGAACTGATAGCATTTTCTAGAATAAGTTGTAATAAGGCAGAAAACATATACTGGATTGTGTACAGTCTTCCCATCCAGATTGTCAGCTTCTCTAAGAAAGAAATTATATTAATTTTTTAATGTGTCTTTAGCATTTCAAAAGCACATTAAATACTTATTGACTGATTAGTGAAGACTCCAGTCTTGCTGCTGGATTGAAAATAATCACTACATCATGCTGAATCTTTCAGAGTTCATCATCAAATGATGTTTGAAGACCAAAAACAAATAGATGGGCCTGTTAAGATCCATTGATACTCTTCAGATTACATTTCTACTATATGCTGAAGAACAGCAAATGAATTAGAACTGAAATGATTTGTCTGGATCCAGCAGTATTAGTCATTTCTTGAATGCAAATAATCATTAAATTAACTAAACAAACATCATTTAGTCCCTACTAAGTGAAAAGCAGTATGTCAGAGATTCAAAGGCAAACAAGATACAATTCTCAAAAACACTAATATTCTAGTATGGCATAAAGAGTATTAATTTTATAATTGAAGAAAGTGAGGTAAATTTATCACCTAATATTCTGGTGTTGGATAGAAAGCATTAGTAGACACACAGGATTGTGGGGAGGATCTAAATATAGAGTATTCCTGGAACTACTTCATTTCTCTATAACAAATCAGAAATCTAGTATTTTGGTAGAGGCATTACTATTGATTCCAGGCCCAGTATGATGGATGATAAGTGCTCTTTCTGGTGGTAGCAAAGTACCTGCTTCTAAATTTCATCCTAGTGAATGAAGTATATATGCTTTATGTGGGTGTTAATCTTTATTTATTGTGATACACACACACAAACACACACACACTAGTATATAATATTATATACAGACACCATTATGATTGACATAAAATAATTTTGAATAACAATTGAATCATAATACAGAGAATATTTTTAGAAGGAAAAAGAACTTACAACTGTTACCCATTACTGTGTTCTCAGAATTTGCAATTTAATTTTTTTAATGTTTATTTTAGAGAGAGAGACAGAGACAGAGAGAGAGAGCAAACAAGGGAGGGGCAGAGAAAGAGAGGGAGATACAGAATCCGAAACAGGGTCCAGGCTCTGGGATGTCAGCGCAGAGCTGGACGTGGGGCTTGAACCCACGAACTGTGAGATCATGACCTGAGCTGAAGTCGGATGCTTAACCAACTGAGCCACCCAGGCGCCCCTCAGAATTTGCAATTTAACTTTTACTGTATCACCCAAACAGCAAATGATCTCACTAAAGAGATACTAGAAGTTTCACATAATGAAAAATTGGTATAAAATCAATGTTTTTCTTTAATGTATCATAGGATATATTCCTTAAATATAGGTTATAAAATATAGAGTATGACAATCTATCTACCTTTTGCTAACTTTCTCCATTAACTCAGTTTGTTAAAACTGTGACAGTAGTGCAACAATGCTTGCAAATGTAAATATGCATGACATTCTTATAACTTCATAGGACATGTTACATTCTGTTCTAAAACAGATTGCAATTAAAATTTAGCATTGAAAACCTCTAGTATGGAAGTGAGAAACCCAACTTTGCCTCTCAGTCTGACTTAAAACAAGTTTCCTAAATTCACTGTACTTTACTTGTCTTATAAAACTAAGTGGTTGGGATAGATCAGTGATTCTCAACCCTGGGTGCACACTTGAATCATCTGGGGAGCATTAGAAAAGTAATAATGCCCAGGGCCCACCCTAGAGCTTAATTTTTAAAGGACTCCAGATTAATGGAATCAAGTGTAGAAAACCAATGGGCTAGATGATCATTAAGGTTACTTTTGCCAAAACTTTCTAATTTTATATTCATTGTGTTTTGACATAGTAACAATTGCTAGAGATAACAATATTTTCAGTTTTTGTATGGCCTAAAAAATAGAAATTACCCTCAAACACTGTTTCAACACAAAATTGAGAATATTTTCTCATTTGTACTTCAAAATTTTCTGTTCTATGGGAGTAATTTACACCAAGAGGCATATATACATCATTTATTTGGGTGTAACATACACATTAAAATAGTACAGGGGCACCTGGGTGGCTCAGTCAGTTAAGCATCCCACTCTTGATATCAGCTCAGGTCATGATCTCACAGTTCATGAGAATGAGCCCCGTGTCAGGGCACTTTCAGAGCCTGCTTGGATTCTCTCTCTCTCTCTCTCTCTCTCTCTCTCTCTCTCTCCCTCACTCTCTTTCCTCCCCCTCTTCTCTCTCTCTCTCTCTCTCTCTCTTTCTCTCCCTCTCTCTCTGCTCTCTTTCTCTCCAAATAATTTTTAAAAATAAATAAAAAATTAAAAAATACAGATTCAACTAATTTTTAGATATTAATGACCATTATGATGGGAAACAATTGCTTTCTTTCAGTACACATTCATTGTAAAAATAGTATACTCAGAGGTTGTGTGTAGATTTTTTTGAATTGTCGTTGTATCTATGTTGATTTTGGAGAAATGGAGTATTAATATCCTAAAAGATAATAAATCTCCTAAAGTGTATAACTTATTCATAATAAATACTTTATGCATGGATTTATTATGAAACAGAATAGACAGTTTTATAAAAGAATGATTCAAGTGAAATGCCTGGTTGTATTGATACGTTAAAAGGTAAAAGTTTCATTTCGTGAAATGTGTCACTAAGTTTTTTTCTATCAGGTTTTACTAAGCAACTTTGTCACAGGGAACAGATAATTTTTTCTGTAATCTTAAGTACTAATGAATAGTCACATGTTATATTGTTTAAAACTCCCATGAAATCAAGAACCCAATGATATACTCAGATCCAAAAAGAAACCAGATAGATTGTTAGGAAATTTGGGAAAGGTCTCAAATAAATATTAAGCTAGAAAGTAATGGATTTTGTGTCTCATATTTTCACAGAATTCTGTGCTTGTGGGTATGTACGTTTGAATACTTTGTCCAGGCAGACTCTTCTTTTAGCCAGCCTAATAATAGGAAGAAGGAGAAGAGGTACAGATGACAGCTAACAGCTAACATGGGTGAATGTAGGTGTAACCAACAAAGAATGTTCTGGCTGTATGGAATTTCTGCAGGCCTAGTTATTTTTGAAAGCTATTTGAAATAAATTTTAATGCCCAGAAAAGACATTGTTAAAAGGAAATATTTGATTTTCAGTATAATATGTATATCTGTATCATCCTTCTATGTTCACTTCTGACATCATCAGTCTGTTTTCCTTATTATATCTTTACTGTTCATACATATTTTGTTGTATTTGTTTGCCTTATTGATGGAAACCTGGAGTTAGTAACTAAAAACAATTCACAGATAAACCATTAATCATAACATGCAAAACTATGACATTGGAAGGATAATATGACTGCTGGAATAGTCCACATGTTTGAAAATCTTGTTCTTTGCAGACTGGGGAAGTATTTTGCTTCACATTAGCTCTACCAAATATCAGTTTGCTTTACGAGGTCTCACTGAAATCAATCAGACACATGTACCATGCTTTCAAAGAATTTTGTATAGTAGGAATAAGCTATGAAATGTTTGAAAATCCAAATGACACATACTATAGGTTTTGTAATAATAATGGCATGTATGCTTGTATTTAAAAACTAATTTATAAGAGTTTATATGGTTTTAAAATATCAAGAGGTTTTATGAAATAATATAAAGTATAGTATGAGAATGGCATCATGTTTTTTTGCTCAGCTTCTACCAAATGTAGAAGTTGGGTAATTGCCTCTGACCTTTCAATATCTTCTCCACGACTCATCTCCAAATCCTGATGTTCTCCTATCAGATGCATTATTTTGTATTTTATACCTTGTTTTAAACCAGGAAGTGCACATTATACTATACTCAGTCACTCATATTATTATGGGTTTAATCACATAAAGTCAACAAAGGGAAAATAATTACAAAGGAATGTAGGGACATAGGCTAGGTAGTAGCCTCAGGAAGGTGCACATGAAGAGGGGATCTGTGAGATTTGAAGCATTTCATGCTTGGGGTGGAGTGAGACTGGTGTCACTTACTTTCCAATTTTGCCTGAGGCTGGGCTAGGTCAGCAATGCAATCATTGTACAAACAAAACAGACTAAATTGACCTACTTTTCTTAAGGTGTCATATAAAATTTATATGATCTTCGGAGTCTAGCAGCGTTGTATTGAACATAGACTTTATATCTGACAGCCAAAGTTTAGTGATGCTAATATTTTCTTGAGTAAACAAACTTTCATTACCTGGATATAAATATATAACTGTCTCACATGAGGTCTTATTTACAGTAAAGTTTTTCCTTATTAAGACTTTGTTTTATTTGTCATAGCTACATAATGTGAAAAGTTTAAGTACTAGACTCCATCTTGAAAGCACAGATATAGCATTAAAGTAGAGCTGCCATCCAGGCTGAATAATGCAGAGGTTATGTTTTAAAACACGTCAGATT
Source organism: Acinonyx jubatus (assembly GCF_027475565.1). Taxonomy (NCBI): domain Eukaryota; kingdom Metazoa; phylum Chordata; class Mammalia; order Carnivora; family Felidae; genus Acinonyx; species Acinonyx jubatus. The sequence goes on along the minus strand of NC_069385.1, from coordinate 88,218,179 downwards.
CCCTTAACTATATCTTTCTTCTTTAAACTTTAATCAACTAAGATAAATGCTTTTCATTTGGCCTTAACTGTTTGTCTCAAGAAGATAGAAGACAGATAGTTAATGAAATAAATTAAAGTGCTGCTATGGTTAGGAAGAACTGAAATTTAATACTGTTGCAGTTGGTTGAAGGTATAACTGATATATATTTTTAAATTTGTCATGGCTTCATGACATCATAAGAAAGAAAAGAGACCTCCTAATTTTGAATTGGTAATACTTAAAATTCTTTGGCTGAACTTAGGTAAATATTTTATGTAGTCCTCCTCAAATGCAGTGTATTCCTTCTTAAAAGAATTTGTAATTAAGAGTATTTTGAGTCATGAATATTAATGATACAAAAATCACAAATACTAGAAACATTGCTTCTAGATACCAAAAAGCATAGTGTGAATTCTATTCTGTAGCTCATCTTGGAGGTTCAACTGTCACAGAAAAGCCTCTTTCATTGAAATCTCTCAGAAATATACTGCATACATATTTAACCCAATAGCTTTAGGCATTCAAGGATAGAGTAGGTGAAATCAAAAGTACCCTATCAAAATTATGTGTTATTTCTTCAAATTTTAGAGTAGTTTTTAACACAGATAATAACGTGGTTTGAAATTAAAACACACACATACACAGGTTTGCTAGTTAGTTTCCATACCTGGGGGAGGGGAGGTGAAAATTGGTGCATTCAGTATATAACACGTGTAATGGTAATAAAGTTGATTGGTCGAACTCTGTAGCTTTTTTTTTTCTTTTTCTTTTCTTCCTCTTCCTGTAGAGTAGCTCAGTTGGGGGTGGAAGGGTTCTCCCCCATCTTATCCCCCTACTAAGAAAGCGTAGGTTGATACCATTTTTATTGTTCTGCTGGGGTGGGAAATAAACCATATGCTTTAGAATTTTGAATGACTAGACCAAAGGCAAAATTGAAGCAGGCCCTCTTTCCCCCTTCCTACCGGACTTTAGGGTATGGTTATTCTTCCAAATGTTTTAGCAGACTTGGTGTTAGCTTAGTGTTTCTACTCCAGGGCAGATAGGCAGGTCAGGGGAAGAAATGTCAAGGGTTTCAGAGGCGTGTTGGGCTGAATGAAGTGTGGAGTGGGAAGCTTATGTCTGAAACCTACCCCTCCCCTGGATACCAGGCAAAGGCAATGAGAGTCGTAACCAGCTGATGCCGCTGCTGCTGCTTCCCGTTTCCAGGGTGAAATTTTCACAGCAGCTAATTCTAAAGGGAGGAAAAATCCCTAACCAGCAAAGGAAAAGATCCTATCACCCAACCCAAGCTATATAACCTTTTAGGCAGGCTTTTCAGAGAAATCCGCATTTTAAAATCCAGCGTTCACGATCCAAAAATACGGACGAGAATCAGAGCTGGTATGAAAATCTGAAAAGCCTCTTTACACTCTGAGTGTTTGAAACGATCCGATGAGCATAGGAAGTGGCTGCCAACGCTCTGGCGGCTGCTCGTGCTGCCACCGCCGCTGCTGTTCCTCGCAGAGGGCTGGACAGAGCTAGTCCCGGTTTCAGCACCTCCAGCGCTGGACAGCTCTTCTGCACGCTCCTGCTTGCTTTTTCCAAACACTCTCGCTTTGCATTACTGGAGATGCATCTAAATTACGTTCTGTTCAACAACAAGTAGATTTTTTTTTTCCTGACGGGAATTACAGTAGACGATTCTCTCAATTAAACTGCATTTTCTTCTTTACGGATTTGGCCGTCAGGCGTATTTATCCCGATCTCCCCCCCACCCCCCCTTTGCAGGAACGAGTCTTTGGGAACGTGGTCCACCCAGGGATGTAAAACTGTGCTTACCGATGCATCCCATACGAAATGCTTATGTGATCGTCTCTCTACCTTCGCCATTTTGGCTCAGCAACCTAGAGAAATAGTAAGTAACAAAGGGAAAACAAGGCTTTAATGCAAAGGCAGGGACATTGTGGCGAGGGTTTCTCCAGGGAACTGCATTTTAAAAGGGGAAATGGAAAATGTTGCAGGGTGGCAAAATTGGGTTCGTCTCCTCCTTAGCTTCAGTAGCTTGGTAAAATGAATTCTAGTTGGTGTGTTATAACTAAATACTACTCAATTTTATGTCTTCTAACTTGAAATTTCTGCAGTATAGTTTTGAGGATGTACTCCATCATATTACTAATATGCTGCAAACTTTCAAATAAAAATAATTGCCAACTTAACCTTTATTTTGGAACTGAAAAGCTGGTCTGGGGAATTTGTGAGAATACTGTTGGTAATAGAATGAAGACCCCAGACACTATAAGCCAAACATATTGCATATCTGCATTGGGTATTTTCAGTACAGGTTTTCTGGGGGTGTCCTTGGATATTTATTTTTAAAAAAACAAATGAAGTTTTCATGAAAGCACAGACTGCCTGAAACTGTAAAATCATTCCTTAAAAGTGTATAGGCTTGTAAAAAACTAGTTTCTGAAATAGACAGCTGCATAAACTATCTAAAAGAAAAATAATATCCTCATAAAATGCAGTTTGAAGATTATTTCAAAAATTGAAATATTGAAAATAATTATTTAGATGAATGTGACTTTCTGTCTAAATTTGGCCTAAATATGCCTCACTCTTCTTACTTATTTTGATGACAGAAATACATAATATAATTTAATGTGCATACCTAAGGTTTGGAATACACTTGATCTTAAAGTGTATTTCTTCAAACTTCGAGTATTAAAATTAAGAAAAACAATAGATTTCATTAGTTAGTATCATGTTAGTGTCTAAAGAAAGAAACCTCTCAAATCAGTGACTGCTTATAATCTTTATATATGTTTCAAAATATATAAGGCTTATTTGTCAAGGTCATGTATTTCAGGGACTGATACTGGCATTATGAAAATCATCTCTGCATATTTCGTTAGAAATATAGAAAAAAACCCACAAAATATGTTTTAAGTTCCTGATTTTGAAATCTGATTTTCTTCTATATCCTTAGAGGCCAAGCAAGTGAAATTAAATAAGAGAATACTTGACTTAGAACAAAGTTGTCAAAAGTCAGAAAGTTTGAACAATTTTCAATATCTAGGCACCAGATTGGGGAAGCAATGAGTTATAAATGAGAAGATCAAAGTAAATTTTACCCAAAAACATATTGTGAAATAACTGAACTATAGTTGTTGAATAAAAATGAATGCTGCTTCAAATTTCAGCTAGAGAAAATTTAACATGTGAATATTCACCATAGTTTTAGTTTTAGTAATTTGTTGTAGAAAACCATAGTGGGTAGTATGCCATAATCAAGCATTTAAAACTCTCAGGCCTTTATTACTTCACAGTGGGAGAGAGGGGGGAGCTAGAATTAGTCATTTTAGAGGTTGAGAATATATGAACTGAGTGGCTACTGGGTAATTATCTGGTAACTATAACAACTCTATTGGCTGTTTTTGAGTAGGATAGGGTAGTTTTGCTGAGTTTAGAAGTTATTTTAATTTATGAAAATGTTATCTCTCCTTTTTTTGTTTCTTTTGTTTAATTTACAGATCATGGAATCCTCTGGTACACCTTCAGTTACCCTAATAGTAGGCAGTGGCCTTTCTTGCTTGGCCTTGATCACCCTCGCAGTTGTCTATGCAGCATTATGGAGGTATGTAATCAATTAATGCACTTGCACTGGAATGCTCTGTTACTCAGATTAAACCTGGCAATATGATCATCATTATGTCTCCTTTTTAATTTACTGAAAGAAGTATTTTTAGAGCAGAGTTATTGCAGTGATTGAGCCATAATAAATGAGCTTAATAATAAATAAATAAATAAATAAATAAATAAATAAATAAAATAATAATAAAAGTTCTTACTAAATTTCTTGTCTGTATTTGCCTATGATGAGAAAATAAACAGAACAGACACACTTTCCTTCCCAATTCAAATGATGGTAGCTTTCAACAAGTTGCTTATCCTCAAACATGGTATCCGTAATACTCCAAGTTTAGTCTATGTTTGTTTCTATTTATCTCAATTGCCATTGAGCTTTAGAGTTTAATTGGTACAGCCAAAGTAATATCTCTGTTATATAAATATGTTCTCCAAATTCTTAAGTTTTAAGTTTTAAACTTAAGAATTTAAGCACATGCTTTCATTATATCCCAGACAATGAGTAAATCTTCTGTATTATTAATACACAAATACCACAATGCTATAGGAAAGTCTTGTGGTTGAATGTTTCCAAAAAGTCATATTTTGGCAAACTGATTACAAGTGAAAAATACATAAACAAGGGCATGTAATTGAAAAACTTTGTTCTACAGTATTTGAAATTGCATCTGCTTGATAGTGCATGGAAATTTAGTATTTCTCTAAGATGTGTTCTATTAATAAAAATTAGACCTGTGTATTTTAGACATTATATTATATCTGTTCACATATTGGTAAACTGTACCTAACCAAATGGCCAAAGTTCCAAATGGATTTAAAAATATTAAGTGTGAGACATTTTTATATCCATCTTGATTATTAAAAAATGTCCCCAAATTGGTTGTTATATTAGTAACTAGATAATTGTATATTATTTCCTGAAAACCTGTAATATTAAAATTGCACAAGTAGCTAGTCCTTGTGGTTTACTGTTACTTAAGAACAATTCAGTTGAAAAAGTAATTATAATTTAATAAAGAAATGTCATTTCATTCAACATCCTTTCAAAAAACTAATTGTTTTCCATCATATTTTATATTCTTTTGAGGATAAGAATTAATTTTCCAGGATATTAAATTGTCAGAGATACTAAAATTTTCATGCTTCAAGCAAAATATGTACACATTCTTGCTCCATTGACATAGGTACATAATAGAGGTTCTGCCTTCCTGTGGAGGAGTTATCTGGTAGTAAAACACTGACAGAGTGAGACTATCTGATAAAATATGGCCAGTCCCATGGAATGGCCTAGGCACGGTGTTGTAGACAATAGAACCCAGGCTTCATTGGTCAGTCAAGCAGACATTGCCCTGGTAATACAAGAACAAAATGCACGAAGGCTGGGAAAAAGACACCTTTGTCTTCCACAATTACCTAAATGGCACTTTTCAGAAAATGAGGCGGTGTTTAAGGGCCAGGACGTTAGGTAATCACAACTGCGTCATAATTCATACTCACTGAAGTATTTAGAACTAAGTTCCATTTCTCAATACTTAGGGTTCAGTCACCAATTCCACCTTCTTTTCTCCTCTCAATACTTATAGTCAAACTAGCAAAACCACTGCCAGTATAAATGATATATAAGGAAATACAGGATTAATTAGTCCGTAATAAAGTTTTCTTTAATCCAGAAAATCCAGAGAAATCACCTATGAGTTTTCTAAGAATTACTCAAACACCTGAGAGGATCTATTAAAACTTGATGTGAAATTGAGAAATTTAGAAGACAGTACTAAGAAACAACATAAATTTTGATTCCTAAAATTTAGTTGCTAATCAACTCATTCTCTACGAATAGAATGATTGAAATAATATTAATAGATTTATAGAAGTTTCAAGATCATAAATTATTGAGTGAATCTTGTAGCATGACAAATTTAATGAATTTTATAAACATTAAATTTACCTTACATTACTGGATGGTAGTACTGTATGGTAATACTCATTTTTTTTCTAATTAAAAAGTATAAATTTTTAAATTTTCCAATGATTTGCAAGATGTATGAACATCAGAATTATTTTATATATAAGATAGTATTTTGAAAATTGGTATCCCTTATAGTTCATTACAAATGTTCATCAAAAAGTTAATACACTAAGTTCTCTTCATTTACAAATATGTTCTGTAGAGTTATATTATTACATCTAAGAACACCTGAGCATATCTTTTTAATCCGTGTATTGAAATGATGCATTTACAAATTTTGTTTAAAACCCCAAATATGTTTATAAAAAGTTTTGGAAGTTGAGACATTTTATAGAAATTTTTAAAGCAATAATGTGACTCAGTATTGATGAATAACAGAAACATCTGAAGACTCTTCACGGTGGTCAGTCTGGGTCTTTTACCACCATGATTTTCCTATTTACAGAGCAAATGATATCACTGAAACCCTTTTAATAATGTCATCTGTGTGCTTATGTTGTCATGAAAGCCATTTACATTTAAAGGGTCAATTTTTTGCAGCCCTTAAACTTTATGTGTTATATCTCCCACTCACGAAAGAAGAAACAACTTAATATTTGATGATGTCTTTAGCTTCCCAGTGTGTGGTTTATTATATTTTTAGATAGTGATGATGCAGGGACAAGGTTAAGCAACTCTTGAGGACATTTTGTATTGAGAATTGTCCTAGGTTATTCCTATTTGGGTTTGTTTTATGAAGAAAGGAAATTTTTTCATACTGAAAAATTGCTTTTTGTATTTTATTGTTACTTCTGTTTTCGTTTTGCTTTCTCTTCTGAAATATATGATGGAATGTGAGGCTTCTGCCTAAATATTCCTCAAAGACAGAGATAGAGAAGGAACTTTGATAGATTTTACTTTCCAAAGAGTGCCTCCAGATCTCTGGCACCCCCATCTGACACTGCACAGGAAAGCCCACACCTGCTGTGGAGAGTGATTCCATGTTCTAATACAAATTGAGCAGTCTCAAACACACAGCAAGTACAAGTATGTCTTTTTGTTACTGTCACTCAGTAATTTACCGTAAGGTACAGTAGAGCAAAATAACTGTTAACCTTTCAGAGTAAGCAGCTGGTAGAACATTTGATTCTGATCCGTTTTCTCTGTGGCTTACATTCTTGGTGCGTGTAAAAATTATATAACAGACTGTATATAAACATTCCTTCATAAGGGTAAAACATGGCAGACACCAAGTAATTTTCCAGCCTGGTGGTGAATTATCATTTGTGGATTGGACTAGTTTTTGGAGATGAAGATTAAGTTTTTTGGTTTTTTTGCTTTGTTTTATTTTGTTTTGGTTTGGTTTTGGTTTTGTTTTTTGTTTGCTTTTGGAACAATTAGAAAAGAAAAATATAAAGAGTAGAAGATGACATAAAAATATTTGAGTGTATGAAATGGTAGATGAGTGTTCATGGTTTCATGAAAGTAATGGCTGCTTTCTAGAAACAAAGGAATACTTGAGAATCTATGTGGGATTTTTTTCCTTTTGGTTCTCAGATTTTCTATTGATTTTATATGATAATAAGCATATTATATATACATATAAATAATGGTAATTATAGTAATTGATATATTTCCAAGAAATTTTATATTTTTAGTAAAAAATTATATTGATAACAGATGTACCACTTAGACTCTGTTAGAAATGCCATGTTGTGTACACTAATGTCTAAAGAAAAAAAATTATTCTAGAGGACTCTAGGACATGCCATGTCTCTATAAAATTGGGTTTCTAAGAATAATCTTTATTAAAAAAAGTTTTTCATATATTTTATTCTATGAAGGATATATTTTAGTGTTTCTTTTCTGGATGAATTTCACCAATTTGCATAATTCATAATTCTTCATCTTCTGAATTTTAAAGTTGAACACTCTCTCTCTTTCTGGCTAGGTACATACGCTCTGAGAGGTCTATAATTCTAATTAACTTCTGCCTGTCTATCATCTCATCCAACATCCTCATACTGGTTGGACAGACTCAGACACATAATAAGGTACGACTGGTAATTATTCTGATTCTATATGTGTGTTTATGTTTTGACATAAAAGTTGATTATTGAAAATCTAAACATTCTAGATAAAATGGAGAACTTCTGATAAAAATTATTTTTAAAAACAAAATTATTTCATTGCTTACTAAATAAAAGTAATCGCCTAATCTAGACTAGAAATACATTCCCTTGGTTTAATTTCCTGGGGATTGAGAGGCTGTTTATAATAGTAAAAATATGTTTGTTAAGTATTATATCAAAGCTCTGTGAGTTCAAAGCCTTGGAACATCAAAAGCACAAATTTTGATTCATTATCCTAATTGCAAATAGAATTGCCCCTGTTTTGGTCTACTTTATTAACACACTGATTCCTAAAAGCCAACTATAAAATGCTTACAAGTATAACGTAGAACATGAACATCTACCCAAAAATTATCTATTGCAATAATTGAAGACAGTATTAGCTAAAAACACTAGATTTTATGCTTTTCAAAAAGCTTTACTTAACCAAAAAGCACTGATACTTAACCACGATTGCAGTTCTTTATGTGAACAGTTACTTTCAGCAGAATGTAAAAGTATAGGTCCTATTTACAAGAACTGACTTGAATTGAATGATCATGTTTTTTTCCAGACATGACTGTCAGCTCTCTTTACTAAACTACTCTGAATGCATTGCAAGAAACCCATATAGCAGTCTTTAATTTACCCCAATCTCAAAGGAATTCTGGTAAACATTGCTTTGATAATATTTGTTGATTAATCCAGGCCCGTTGTTTTTTTTTCAGCTTTTTTATTGTCAAGTGCTAAGGCCAGTTATTGACCTTTTTTAGAAGCTATAATTAAAAAAAAAATCATACACTTTTCAGCATGTCTTTTTTGATAGATCAGATTTTTGTAGGACAGGTATCAATGTGAAGAATTATAGCCGGTCTATTTTGCTAATCTCCGCTCCTAAAACTGCTGATTTCCACCAAAGAATGCAAAGAATCTGATTTTGGATCTGGGTAGGTAGGGCCTAGGAAGTTCTTTAGGTGATTCTGATAGGATTTCTTCTTGAACCATATTGGTCTAGGCCAGGGGGAGAACCCAAGGGGGAATCACTAACCCTGAAGGACAAAACAAAAACAGTTAACAACCCAATAAAGGGCCCTGTGGAAGTGAAAAAGTACTTTCATGTACTTGAATATTTAGTTTTTCTCCTATTTAGGACAATAACATGAATTAAAACAAACAACAAACATATATAAGAATATGAAAAGGGAAAACAAGAAGAAAGGATAAAGACCAAAGGTGAGGAAGATGCCAGACAGAATTAGGAGAAGAGAAAGAAATGTACAAAATAGCCAACATCGGAGAAAGTGGGTGTAAACACTGGTACAAACTGGAAAGGAGAGGAAAAGTGAAGGGAAGTAAGGAGAGATGGAGAAAAGATGGAACTGTAAACCCTAAAGAATTACTAAATTACTCATCTCACCCTTACCTTTTTGACTGTTTACCTGGGCGGGGCTTCAGATCCCTTAGAAATGTTCATTTACTTGTTAAAACCTATTTACAATTCTTTGTCCTTGAGACTCGAGGTAGAAAAGCAGAGCTTTTCCTCTGAAATAGGAATTATTTATTGGGTTAGGAATCAGAAAAAATCAAGCTGTGGTAGCTTAAGCCCATAGTTTGAAGTCTTTGGTTTTGTTTTGTTTTGTTTTGTTTTCACCCAAGCCCCCCTTTGCTCTATCATTGTTTACCCTCTTAACACTCATTAGAATTTGGAAAACTACCGGATCTTCAATACAAAATGTGCTTTTAAAACTGTTTCGTGCTGTATGGCAAAGTTTTTACAAGTGCTGAGCCCAATGTTTAAATGGTAGACTTTTTCACAAGGTTTACTACATATTACAGTGATGATTGTCTAAATCATTCCTATCCAATAGTAATATAATAATGTAAGCCACAAATGCAAGTTATGTATATAATTATAATATTAGCCAGCTTAAAAAAGCAACAAGAATTACTTTTAATAATTAATTTTAAAAATATATTTAACTTAGTATATCCAACAGATGGCCATTTCAACATACAATTAACATTTTTGGGTCTTAATACAATATTTTGTAATAATTTTTAAGTCTTCGGAATCTGATGTGTATTTTATACTTATAATACATCTCAGTTCAGACTAACTGCATTTCAAGTACTCAGCAGCTATATGCAGCCAGTGACTACCATATTGTGTAGGTCTAAATGGTAATAATATTCAGAAACTAGTCTAGAAATTACATGATTCTTGCCCATTTTGCCTTTCCCAGCTTTTCAGTGTCCTTGTTTTTTGATAGAGATGTCTTTTTGATATTTACAAATATTAGGAACATCAAAGGCAGGATAAGACAAGTCTAGTTTTACTTTTCATTTCTGATTATAAAGAATGGCTGATATGGGCTTAAAAAAAATAGTCGCCTCAGGTAATTAACCACAGAGTAGATTCCATGTGGTTTTGGGATCATGGTAGTTTTGTTCCAGATAGCCTATGCTAATTTTTGCTGCCACAGTTATGCTTGTGGGGAGGAGGGTTTGGTAGGTGGTAGTAATGGTGAAGAAAATGAGAAAGTACTGGTTTTCTCTTATGCTATGTTAACTTTGCTTTACTGCCCTCTGAGTAGATGATTCTGCAAGCCTAGAACAATTCACTAATGCATTGTGACTAGAAGGGAAAAATGTAAACGATGGAATTTTGTTTTCAGCCATTCTTAACAATACCAAGTTTCTGGGGAAAATAATATATTTTATCATGTGCTAATTAAATTAAATTGATCCTACTTCATTGATCCTATTACATTTTTAAAAGGTAATATATTGATCAGTGGCTACAGCATTTTATTTAGGTTGTGTGTATGACCCCATTGCTGCTATGGGCATTTTGTAATTGATCAGGTTCCTATCTTTGACTTCCTTGGTCAGTTTTGATTGATGCTTTAATATTCTTCATTTGGAAAAATGGAAACACGTGAGAGTTTCTTGATGAACAAGTTATTTGGTGCTGCCTCTGAGAGTTGTCATGGCCAGTTTGTGTGAAAACTGCTATTTGGTGCTGATCCAGAATAGTTTTGCAGTGTCATACTGGGGTCTTTCCCTGAACTGCTTGTTGAAATATGATAGACTCAGTTGTGTCACTACTGAGTATTTCTTTTGAGTTGGGATAGAAACAAACTGAAATAATTCATTATTTAAAGTATGATGTATTCAAATCTTTCAGCTATAGAGTCAATTATTAGAAGCAAAGTAAGGAATCAAATGTAATTTCTTATATCTCTTAAAATACATTTATACAATTTAGTGATAACTCACTTCATTATAGTTCATTATATTTCACTTTCTCATAAAGGGTCATTGCCTTCTAATATCTTTGTGTAATTTCAACCAGGATGTTCATATATCACTGAAATGTTATTGTTTGTGAAGAATTTCCTTGGTACCCTAAAGTAGGCAATTTTTTTTTTGAACCATGTAGACTCTTTTTGGTCCTACTGTTTTGCAGAAAACAAAGATTATTTTGGAAACATATATTCAGAATATGGTTTTCTTAATCACAAAATATATCCCTGCTTCTTTCTAAAAGACTTTGAAATGATGTATGATATTAAAGACTTCGTGGAATTCTTTTTAAAAAGTGATAAAAGCCAAGTTTAGCAAAACTTTTTTTTTCTTGGTTAGACAACAGTAGCCATCCAAGAACTTTAAAATGCTAAGAGATAGCTTCTTTCCCACAACCTCACTACCAGGTTATACTGAAAGCAAGTCAAGTCCAGATTCTATCATATAGTTAGATATTTTTTAGATAATTGTTTTAGCAAATCAGGAACAAACCTGTTCTATAAGCTCAGTGAAAATCCTAGGGCCTTGTTGTTTTAGGTACTTTGGCCACACTTTGTGTGCAGCATTCACTTGAGGTAGACATAGGAACAGTCTAGAAGCAGTCTTTTGTGCTCTTGAGTCAGCATCATTCAATCAGAAGTCCTCCTAATCCAATGTCCGGACACAGAATGATTGGGGATAAAACTGTGGGCCCATCTCTAAAATATGCTGGATATAGGCCTCCATGAAATCTTTCATATAGTCACATCAAGAGTAAGAAGTGTTTGTTTAACCATGTTAGCTAATCCACATATTCTCAAGCCTTTATTTTCATCAGAGGGAGCCAATGAACACACCCACAGTAGTGATTAACCACACACTAGTTCATCAATAAAGACGAGCCTTTTATATTCAGGTTGATGAGTCAAGTATTGATTATAGGCAAATCTACCTAGATCAGAAGGACTTGGAGTTGTCATCTCTGGAGTATGGCCGTTTTGAATGTAATGCCAGCTGACCACTCTGTTGTATGCATTTCTGGACAGCTCCTAGAATTAAAGGTTGCACTAATTGGCACATATATAGCATCATACTGAGAATACCAAAGTGTTATAAAATAAATTACAGGCATCCTAAAAAGACATCCTAAAAGATAAGTATTTTGAAAAGTTATAGTCAATTGTGAGAAGGCAAAGTTAGACACTAACTTTAGTCTTAAGAGACCTAGCAGAAGTTCTCATTGATCTATCAAGGGAAGCTTCCCAAATTATTTCATATGTGTAAACATTTCCTTAGCACTATTCAGGAGAATTCATCTCATGTTTCTTTATATATGGACCATTGAATTATGTAATGGGCTTTGCCTTTTAATTCAGTCTTGCATAAAATACCAAAATTCTCTGTGTTGGAGCACTCTTTAAAAGAGTCACATACTCTAAGAAGTTTTATTTCTTCATCTTGTGCTTATTTACCTTTTATAAAATGTTGCTTTTGTTCTGTAGTTTGTATAGAGATAATTAGTAAAGATATAGACCAAACTAGAAGGCAGTGGCCATTCTAATGGAAGATGTTTTGTGTTGTAAGGATTATGTTACTTTTAGAAATAAAATATTTAAAAGAAAAGGAAATAAATCTTGAATTTGAATACCTGTAATTGGGTGAAGCATCCTCTAATGCACCTATTTCTTCCATGACTTTCTTCTGCTAGAGATCCAGATTCTTCCCCCATTTACTTACATGTCTGGCCTCTGAATGTGTATGTGTTCAATTTCTGAGAAGAAATATTGAATATGTGTCTTGAGTCACCCATTCTGTCCCTCCTGGGACCTTCTGAAATGGTCTGCCTATCTTCTTGAGACTCAGTGCTCTATCTGCTTCCCTGGAGATCTGCATCTCTCAGGTGGTAATAGTTGAACATGCATTTTAAGCCAGATGGGTCTAAGCATCCTAAGCCTGCCACTTCCCAGTTATATGATCTTGAGTATCATATTCAGCCCCTCTATACCTTAGCTTCATGTTAATGCCTCCCTTATAGAGGTGTCATCAAGGTTATATGAGGGTAGTACCCATGAAGCACTCGAAAAGCACTCCTTAAACAGTAGCTGCAATTATGGTGATGATGATCATGATGATTCTCAGATGTACATCTGATTTAGTGTTCTCTTCGGAGCTTCAGACTTCCTCTTGTCCAATTCTGCTCACCACTAAATTCACCATTTGTGTCCCTGCCCCACAACCCAACACATTATATATAAATTGAATGTATTTTCTGTAGGCTCCAACCCAGTTACATATACTGGGACTCTGAGAGTTAGCCTTAATGTCTCCTCCTCCCTCATGTAGTAAATTCAATAAGTCTCCCCCTTGTGCCACTTGCACCCTTCACATGCTTCTCAAGGCCAGCTTTCTGCCTTTGTCAGGTGGTAGTCATCTTCACTGGTCTACCACTTCCAGCATTGTTAAGCACACTCTCTACCTTGTAGCCCAAGTGATAGAGCTAAAATTCAAATCTGATCACCACTTCACTTCTCTGTGCATTTATTGCTATCTCTTCTCTTTACAGAAGTTATTTTCAAACTGTTCAGACATAAGCAGTGACAAATGTTTTATTTACCTACGAAGGTTTCTATTCACTAATTTTCTTACATTAGTATACTGGGGCTTGGAAATAAATTTTGTTGAGAAAGAGTTCTGTAGCTTATAAAACTTGAGAAACCTTAAACATGACCTATGCTGACCTCTCCATTCTTGTTCTATTCTTCTGACTTTTATCATACCAGCAACATCAAACTGCTTAAGGTTTGTCAAAATTATTCATCAAAATTAGGATTTCCTGTTCCTTGCTTACTCTTCAGCCTGGAGCATTGTTACTCTCCTCTACCCACCTGATTTTCCAAATGTCTTTACCTGGCTCATTCTCTGATACAGCCCAATCCTTACCTGCTGCTGTAGGAAGCCCTTCCCTATCTTCCACTCTTAGGTACACCAGCTCTGGGGCTCCATGATTTCCAGTGCATACTCACAATCTTGTATTATATTACCTGTTTCTGGCCAGACTATACTCTTTTTAGGGCAGGGGTAGGTTACATTTATTCTTAAATTTATTGTCAACATGTTGTCTGAGTACATTAAGTATGTGATATTTATTGGATGAATGAATAAATACATTTATTTGAATCCATCATTTGGGCCTATACCTCTGAAGCTAGTAACTGTAGTTAGTTTTATAAGGATTAGGGTTTCCCACTCTACACAGAATCTAAGCCAATATGGTGACAACTAGTATTTTCCTAGGGCCTTTTCTAAGCTCTAAGTGATTGATGGCATATTTGAAGGTGATCTGGTTCCTGGGTTTTAGTGAAAGAGACTCTGAAACCTAGCAACTGTGCAACTTCTCACTTGATAAGTTGTGTAAAATAATGTTCATAATCTTCAAAAGAAATGTGCTTATTCATAATTCCTCTCATAGAACTCATTTCCTGCCAATAATGTCCCAAATGCATGTTTATTATGTCTCAAATGTGTGTGTGATCCTAATGGCTGAAGCTAAAGCTTCCTATTTAGATTTATTAAAATCTAATTTATTGACTTGCTATGATGTTTGTAAAAGGATTTGAATGTAATAAGCTTATGTGTGATTCATTTGAGTCCATTTTGAAGTATCTTACTAGCTCTGACAAGGTTCTTCTGGATGCCTGAAAATCTTTATCTAACCAGAGAACAGAATGGTTGGATAATTTCCTGGTTTTTCCCAAGCTCCTAGTGATGAAGCATTATTTTGTTCACAGTGTGACAATGCGCTTTAACCTTCTTATCGCCTGATTATACATTTCTAGTTTTGTATGCTAGGAGTCAAAGATCACGTTATCAAAGTCAATTTCAAAATAGGGCAAAAGATCAATATGAAGGATCAGTTTGAAACAAGCAAAGAATATGAAAGTGAAACTATTTAACAAGAGGAGTTCCTCAAATGGTTTGAGATATCAGGAGCCAGATAACCATGAGGACCAGTTTATACATTCACTGTGTGTTCTTAGGTCAAACTCCAAAGCTGGGCAAAAGTCCCAGAGTGAGCATCAATTCAGCAGAGAGAAGTAGATCATAAGTCTCAGGCTTGAATGCTGGTAGTTGCTTTGGAGATGCCAGGCGTAATTTGATTACCTTCTGTTCGTTCATCCTCAAGCAGCAGAACTCTTCTCCAGGCAATGTAAAGAGACTCCTTGATGTGACTGATTCCTAGTCTCCATCCTTGCCACCCCCACTTTAGACTTGGTCTTCATGATTTCTCAGTTGGACTACTATAACATTCTTCTGACACAGGGCTGCTCATATAGCTTTTATTTGTGGTAGCTCATCCTTCATATTACTGTGAAAAATAAATGTAAATAAAAAGTAAATGCCCAATTATGCCATTCCCCAGCTTTGAACTCTACGGTGGGTCTGTAGGACTCATGAGATTTAACTGCATTTTTTAAAATTGTTTTAATGTTTATTTTTAAGACAGAGAGAGACAGAGTGTGAGTGGGGGAGGGGCAGAGAGAGAGGGAGATGCAGAATCTGAAACAGGCTCCAGGCTTTGAGCTGTCAGCACAGATCCTGATGCATGGCTTGAACCCACGAACTGTGAGATCATGACCTGAGCCAAAGTCGGATGCTTAACTGACTGAGCCACCCAGGCACCCCTGATTAACTGCATTTTCTGAACATCAGCCACATTCAGAGATATCTCTAGTACATAAACTAACTTCATGGGAAATAAAAGGGCATTCCTTTTGAGTAGATGAGTTATGAACATACCTTTCTCTTTCCAGGCTAAGATAGCCTCTATCAGAGATTTTTGGTCTCCCATTTCTGGTCTCTCCTGGGGGAAAGGAAGTTGTCTCTGTGCTTTCCAGGGTATCCCATGTCCACTGGAGCCACTCTTGCCCTGTGCCTCTGTACTTACTTTTACGTTGCCTAATAAACTCCTACCACCTTTTAGGTGTTGGCTTTTATGACTCATCTTAGTGAAGTCCATCAGCACTCCTTTCTGCTTCCATAAAATATGGTATATACCTCTGTTGTGCGCACCAATCACATTATGCTTACTATTAACTTTCTGATCAACTTTGCCCACTGTACTGTGATTCTCAAGGGTGGTATTTTTCTCTTGTTTGTAGGCCTTAAAACCACTATACTAGTACTTGCTTTATACATGCTATAGATTTAATAAATGTTGAATGAATGAGTGAGTGAATGAATGAATGAAGCAAGCTCTGGCTGTTAGATGAGGCTCTGTTATATTATCAGGAGTATAGCCACTTCTACATTAGGAGTCTATTTGAAATGATTGCAACCTAGGTCAGTTTTTGTGTGTGTTAATATTGTTGTTTTATGATGAGAGAAAGGAGTTGAGTAGAAGACTAAAGACTATAGAACACTTTTAAGACCTTCCTTTGGTGAGAGATGATTGACTTGAATCAGATTTTATCTTTATACAGGAATATCTGAAAGAGAATTTGAGAAGTTATTCTCAAAGAATCTTACAAAAAGGTTGAAGATTATCTGCTTTTCTCCCCTAGAATCAAACCTCACCCTCCCTCTTAGTACATAATATGATCTGGTCAGAAGTTTGGCTAATGTCAACAGGGGAACCATATTGTATAATTAGAGCTGATAATGTTTATGAATTCTGAGTACACTGTAAAGTATTGAAGTGCTTAAAAAACCCACATAAAAAGAATTATTTTAAATTATATTCTCACAGAAGTCAAAGGCCCTTGAGATAAGATTATAATAGAGTTTTCACTGACCCATTATACTAACTTTGAGGCTATATGTCTCTAGGGTGAATATGGGATGAAGAGAGGAAGATTGAGGTTATCACTAAAGATCATTGACCAAGGCAAAATTTGTCTCAGTGTGAGATCGGAACAGAGTAAAGAGTACAGGAAAGAACTCCTTTCACAAATACTTCAGAATCTAATTCAGGGGCTGGCAAGATTGGGGGCAAAGGCCCACATAGTGAAGATTTTAGGCTTTGTGGGTTCTACCTTCTCTGTCACAAGTACTTAATTCTGCTGTTGTAGCTCAAAAGCCATCCTAGACATAAAAAAATGGATGTGGTTGGATTTAAATAGAAGAAGTATAATGTAAGGTAAGGCCAGGCCATTTTTAGGCTGATGCTTTTATGTAAAAATGACCTTCACTTCTGAAGTGTCTACCCAAGGTTTAGTCTGTTTAGCCTGCAGGACTGGAACAGGGGAACTTTGGCAGTTTCTGAAAAGGCTTCTGCAGAGATAAAAAGGAATGAAAAGTACTTTGAATTCTTTCGAGCAAGAACTAAACACAGAATTTCTTCACATATGGTGACTATTAGTTACCAGTATATAAAAATTAAAATAAAATGAATCAAATCAGTCTCGACCAAGCAGGACATTTTATGAAGTGAAGAAGCTAAAAGCAAGTAACAGATGCCCAATGCAGGAGACAACAAAGCTGGCTCTCTTTGTAGAAGAAAAATTTCTTAAAGTTCAGCCATAAATGTTAAAACCCCTATTAAAGAAAGTCTCTCATCTGACAGTCTTGGGCAGAAAAGTAACATCTGACACAGAAAATAGGGATGGCAGAGTCCAGCTAATTCTTCATTAAGGTCACCCATAGAACAGAGTCATACACACACACACACATACACATACACACACACACACGTGTGTGTGTGTGTATGTGTGTGTGTGTGTGTGTGTGTGTGTGTGTGTATATGTATATATATGTGTATATATATATAAATTTTTAACCTCTCAGCCTCCGGTTCTCACTCTATCCTAAAAACTAGATTTATTATGTATATTATATCATAAGCATTGCTATAGTAAACTTTGGAACTAAAGCACAAACACTTATGCCTATTACCAGAAAAACATAAGCATGTTTGAAGATGTAACTCTGGTTTCCACTTCTTTTGTGATGTTAGTCAGTTAATTCTAAACTTTAAGCCTTGAAAAAAGAACTAGGCATATAACTGAGTTGAGTCTAGGTCTTAACCATGAAATTTAAGATGTATGAAATTCAAAGTGAGTAAATTAAGGCAACCCTAGGTTGCTAGTGTACTGAATCAAAGATTAAGATTTCAGTTGTAATGTAAGGAAGAAATGATTAACTGTAACAGGAGAACTACAATGATAAATCTTAATTCATGAATATTCATGATGAGAGCTTGTGTTTGTGTTTTGTGTTAAACTACCATACACATAGTTTTTATATATCCCTATAGATGTGTCTTTGGTAGATGATAACATTATATGTACATGATTAGGACTACAAGGGATTTTGAATGAATCTTCTCTGTGTCTATTTTACATTCTTATTGTTAATTAAAGTTTATTTGTATTTCAAAGTGTTTTTCCTAATGGACAGGAATGCTATATATTGCTTTTTATAAAATATGAATTAATTCTAATTTTCTGATTTTTTCCCTCCTATATTTATTCTTGTTTCTTTCTGTTAGAAATAATATTCCCTATTTCATTTGAGAAGCTTTTGTTACATATTTTCCTAACTTTCAAAATAAAGTTACAAAGTGAATCCTCTATACCTAAGAAAGGACACCCTTCATAGAAATGGAATAGGTACTCTGTTATCTACTACTATATAACAAATCACCTCAAACTTAGTGACTTAAAAATATTTATAATCCTATTGTCTATGAGTCAGGAATTTGGGAGTGATCTCCCTGGGCAGTTCTCTCTCGGCATCTCTCAGGAGGCTGCAGTCCAGAGGTCAGATCACCGTCATCTGAAGACTTGATTTGATTGGGGCTGGAGGATCTGTGTTAGGTGGCTCATCCTTCCAGGTGTAATGGGAGCTTCGCTTATTCTAAACAAGGATTTTTAAGCTTTACCATTTACTGGCTATGTACCGTTTGTCAAGTTACTTAACCATTCTCTACACACCAGCTTAGTGATCTTTTTAAATTGTAAATCAGATCATGACACTTGTCTGCTTAAAACCCTTCAGTTAAAGTAAGTGAAGCTTCTCGTATAATTGGAATGAAATCCAAAACCCATAACATGGCCCACAAGCTTCTAAATGGCCTGGCCTCTAAGTACTTCTCCTACCTCGTCACCTCATATTCATTACTGTTCCTATTGCTGTATTCATGTCATGCTGGCCTTCCACTAGAACTGTACAAGTACCTGATAAGCCATCAGCCAAGGGACCATATGTCTGGTTTGTGCCTCTTGTCCTGGTGCAGTTATTAGCAAGGCCACTGACAAAAATATCCCACCAATTATATGCTTTACCTAGCATACAATGTTTCCCTTGCCTGAAGACTCTCACATATTCCTCCCTCTGCCACAGTTAGTCTTCTTTCATTCTTCTTAGGTTAGCCTAGTTAACTTACACACGTCCTTTTCAGAGACGACTTCACTGAAAGCCTGTTCCCCCCAAATCAAAACACTGTAAAAGTTTTTTTTCATTATTCTTTTTCAAGGAACCCAGTATTTTCTTTCTAACCATTGCTTTAATTTGTCATCTTTTTTTTTATTTAAGTTCAGAAGGGAAGGAATATTTTCTACTTGATATATATTACATACCTAGTGCCTAGCACAGTGCCTGGCATGCAGCAAGCACTCATTAATATTTTTCAATGAAT
Source organism: Acinonyx jubatus (assembly GCF_027475565.1). NCBI lineage: Eukaryota > Metazoa > Chordata > Mammalia > Carnivora > Felidae > Acinonyx > Acinonyx jubatus. The sequence goes on along the minus strand of NC_069385.1, from coordinate 88,198,558 downwards.
GAAGGAAATGTCTAATTTTCTTTTGTGATTGTTCTTTTCTAATGTAGCAGTGGGGAGGTGATGTTATGAGGATCAAGTAAAATTCCACCTAGGGCATGGTAAACTGGCACACAATAAACTTTTAATTGAGGTAAAATTTACATACAGTGAAATGCACAGTGAATCATGTGACAAGTTTGACCAACACATACCTATGTAGCCAATACCAGAGCCAAAATACAGATTACCATCACCCTAGAAAGTTATCTCTGCCCTCTCCCAGATACCCCTGCCCCCCATTGGCAATCATTGCTCTGATTTCTGTCCTCATACATCAGTTTTTGCCTGTTTAGGGATTTCATATGAATGGAATAATAGGAATACCTTTTGCTCTGGCTTTTTTCATTCAGCGTATTTTCATTCAGCAACTATATCGTGTATATTCGTAGTTAATTCTGTTACATCATCAAGTATTATTCCATTGTATGGATATACCACACTTTGTTGATCCATCTTCCAAGTGGTAGATCTTTGGATTGCTTTTTGTTGTTATAAATAAAGCTGCTTTCAACGTTGGGGTGTTTGGGTGGCTCAGTCAGTTAAGTGTCTGACTTTGGCTTAGGTCATGATCTTGCGGTTTGTGGGTTCGAGCCCATGTCAGGTTCTGTGCTGATAGCATAGAGCCTGGAGCCTGCTTCAGATTCTGTGTCTCCTTCTCTCTCTGCCCCTCCTCTGCTCATGCTCTGTGTTTCTCTGTCTCTCAAAAATAAATAAATGTAAAAAAAAGTTTAAACTTCATATATAAGTTTTTGTATGATCATACGTTTTTACTTCTCTTGGATAAATACCTAGGAGTAGAATTGCTGGGTTAAAGGCAAGTTAGGGTATTTTTAACTTTGAAAAAAAAAAAAACTAAACAGATTTCCAAAATTATTGTACTGTCTTATACACTAACCAGCAATCTTTGTGATAGTTCAGTGTCCCATATCCTTGCCAACATTTTAATTTACATTTTCCTAATAGCTAATAAGGCTTTGCATCTTTTCATGTGCTTATTGGCCATTTTATGTTCATTGTTGGGAAGTCTAAGTTCAAGTCTTTCCTCCCTTAATAAATAGGATTGTTTGTCTTTTTATTACTGCTTTGTAAGGGGTTTTAAAAATGCATTCTGGATATAAATCTTTTGTTACATATATTGTTTTTCATATATATGACATATAAACCTACAATATAATTTTCTCTCCATCTGTGGCTTAACTTTGCATTTTATTAATGGCATCTTTTCCTGAGTAGAAGCTTTTAATTTTGTGAAGCTTATTTTATCATATTTTTTCTTTTATTTGTGTTTTTGTGAGTTCTCTAGAAGAGACCTTTGCTTACTCTGTAAAGTCATGAAGATATTCTATATTTTTGCTTTCTCTGTAAGGTCATGAAGATATTTTATATCATCTTTTATATAGATCTTTGATATATTAGTTATCTTTTGTGTATGACATAGGGATTGGGGTTCATTTTATTTCATATGGATATCTAATTGTTGTGGCACCATTTGTTGAAAAGACTTGTTTCCCCCATTAAATTGCTTTAGTACCTTTGAAAAAAATTATGTCTAGAAATCAGAAAATTTGAATTCTCTAACTTCATTCTTTTTCAAGATTTTTTTTTTTGTCTTCTCTAGATCCTTTGTTGAGATCCTTTTGTCTAGAACTTTTATCTGCTTTCAATAACTGTTAAGTTAGTGGCAGTGGGTATGGCTTGGCTTCATGAAAAAAAAACCATAAAAATTTTATGACCAATTGGATAAGGTTACTGAGAAAGAAGGGGACATTACTAATTTCAATGTTCCTTTGGGCTATGACATAATGCTCATGTTTTAAGTTGAAGAAAAACTGGAAGAGAATCAGGAGTCCATGGGGTAATCTATATCCTTCTCTAAGGAAAATATTCTAATCCAAGCAATTTTTTCCTTCCCCTTTGTTGTCCTTCAATCATTCACTCTTTTGGGGCTTTTTACTTGATTACTTCCAAAAGATATTTTCTTAAAAAGTGGAACTTTTTTTAATGCTATATATATACCTATCAAAACATATATAATTACAGACTAAATGGATTTTCTTTATATTTCTTGAGTTTGTTAATAAACAGATGAGAGAAAAATTGTGTCTAAGATCAAAAGTTCATGGCCCACATTCTCCTCAGGCATGTAGACATGTCTCTTTATGTCCTTTATGACTAGGTACACACAATAAAATATTTGCAGAGAGTTAGAAAGTAAGCAGCTATATCCCCTCACCAGGAAATCAGATATTGGTGGCACATTTCTTACACGGGAGCAAAGTATTTCTGGAAATAAGGGGTGGGGGAGGTGGGAAAGAACATGAGGAATAGAATTTATGTCAAGCAAACCACCACTGACTTCACTTCCAGTGAATGAGAACAAGTTTAAAGCCCATCAGTGAATATTCTGTCTAGAAGCCACTTATGTTTTAAATTTCACTGACAAGGTTTAAATATATATATACACACACACACACACACACACACACAAACATACACACACATATATGCACCGTATTCTTGTCTGGCTTCCTTTAAATTGTCCAACATCCAAATATCTGAAAATAGCCACTCTTTTGCCTATTAATGCAAACATTGTGAATATTGCTATTCAGAAGGTGAAATAAGACATTTACTCATGTGCCGTTAAATAGACCCTGGTCCTTTTTACTAAAAAAGTAATAGCATGAGAGGATTATTTTTTTTCAAATACCAGGAATGACCCTGTTGTATATAAATTGTGTTTTAATATTAGAAAGCTTTTCTATTTTACCCCAGGAGGCTATTTCAGTGATATAGAAACATGAGTATGAAGTATAACTATTTCCATTACTATCTTTTTTTTTCTTTTAGTTTCTATCCTGTCAAGAAAAAGAGATTCATTTATTGATCATTAAATCATAAAGTTATAAATCTTATAGTTATTTCCAGGACTTACTTTATTGAGTGTCTTTCCTTATTCAACAAGGACTGATTTTTTCTTTTTCTGAAATGTGTTTGTATTCTATCCTCTATCTATTTGCATCCCTGCAAATCCTGCATCCATCAGTCCTCTCATTTGGCTTCATTAACTATTGGTTGTAAGTAAAAAGTGCCATCTGAAGTGAACAAAATACTGTTTACCCATTTCCAATGCTAGGAAGTGGTGGTAAGCTCAACTGAAAACAAATGGCAAAAATGAAATACACAGATGGGGTAAAAGTTCATTATTTTCCATTTTGTCTGCTGATCATGTTCAAGATTTAGTTGACTGGTCTACATTGGGGCCTCAAAAGGAGATGATATGGATTTTGTGAGAGAGGTGCATTTTCCGTATACATTCTCCCCTGGATACCGACTCGTAATTTTTTTGGTGATAATAGAGCTTAGCTATGCACATCAAGGGAAAACTAGATTGTTCAGAGTATCATGTAGGGTAGCTCATCGCAGTATCTTTAATGCTTGTTGGCAGACCTATCTATTTGTAGAGATGTGGTTGTAATTCTATAGTGGAGATATTGGAATATCAACTTCCCCAATCTCATGGCCAGCTATGAAGAGGATCCTTGTTAAGCTTCCAAAGCCCATTTGCTGGAAAAAAGGGGAATTTGAACAAAATCTCTGTAGCTAGCAATATAAAGAATATGCTTAAGCTCCACTTTTCGGAAATGGAATTGTATTCACAGAGAAGTATTTTTAAAAGAGATAATATTTCTGCTAGTAGGGAGAATTCTAAGATCAGTAAAGGAATTCTTGGGGATGAGAGGAAAGCTAGCAGTTTTCATGGTTAAGAGTAATGTTGATGGAAGGGAGCTGATTTTCTTACTTTTAAAAATCCCATCCTGCCATGATTATTTCTTTCTCTTTGGAACTTGAAGGGGGACATGGGTAATATGGAATATTAGTGTCTTTTTTGTAAATTACTGGTAAAAGGAGTAACTTGGCAGCATAAGAAATGTCTGCATATTGAATCCACATGTATATAGAAGTGAAAAACAGTTGGAGAAAGTGCTGAATATGAAAATATTAAATTTAATGCATTTAACAAAGAGAAAATTACCAAATCATTAAAGAAGTGAACTACTTTTATATGTCAAAATGTTAGCCCCCACAACCACTTTTTCTTTCCCTTTTTTTTTTCCAAGAGCCAGTGGGACCAGGAATGCAAATGCTGCCAAGTCTTAACCCCTCTCTACTCTTTTGACCTCTGTGTTTTTTTTCTTTTATTTTTCTTTTAATTTTTTTAATGTTTGTTTATTTTTGGAGAGAGAAAGATAGAATGTGAGTGGGGGAGGTACAGAGAGAGAAGGAGACACAGAATACCAAGCAGGCTCTGAGCTGTCAGCACAGAGTCCAACGCGGTGCTCGAATTCACGAACCATGAGATCATGACCTGAGCCAGATGCCCCTCCACAACCATTTTTCTAAAGACTAAATGGTGTATAGTCCAGGGCCCAGAGTAGGAATTATAAATTGTTATAATAGGGTAAACACTTAAAACAAGATGACTTATGAGGTGCATGGGTGGCTCAGTTGGTCAAGCATCTCACGTCAGCTCAGGTCATGATCTCACGGTTCGTGGGTTTGACCTCCGCATCAGGCTGTGTGCTGACCACTTAAAGCCTAGAGCCTGCTTCAGATATTGTGTCGCCTTCTCTCTTTGCCCCTCCCTAGCTTGCGTTCTGTCTCTCAAAAATTAATAAATGTTAAAAAAAAAAGATGACTTATAAAGGAAAATCTATTAAGAACAAAAGTACATATATTGGGAAACTATACTAAGACAATAGTGGTTCTAAACCAGGGTGAAGGAGACAGGCTCTAAATAGAGCCCCATGGAGAGTTTTCAATCTACATTCCCCACACCCCCTCCAAATTCCATGCCCTCGGAAATTGCATGACTAGATTGAAAATACTCCACAAGTGATTCTGATAGGTATCCTGGTTCAGAATCACTGATATTGGAGCTTGCAATAGAAAATGGAAAGGTGAAGAAATAGAAGGCTGAAGTGTGACAGTCAGTACTTCTCCTGTGTTAGTCTATTCCATGTAATCTTCTACTTACCTCAGCTTTACTGTATGTCAAATAAGGATAAGAATATACCACAGCAATGTTAGGAAGATTAATATGAAACTCTTTGACCTTCCTGGAGAAAAGCACAAGATATTAAGAGAAAGAAATCCAGCAAAGCCAAAAATATCATATCATTTCAAATTTGCCTAATAAGAAAATGACTCAGTACAGTGTAAATTAATGCAAGTTCTTAGCTCCAAGCAGATGAGATTCAAAAAGAGCTGGGCCTACATGGGGAATAATTTTAAGTAATAGATAACTTACAAGTCTTCGATAACTAGCCTTGTTGTAGCCAATTTGTCAGCCCTCTGACGCACGTCTTTAATGATTTTTCCTGCGCCTGTGTTCAAGAACATCTGGTTAGATTTAACCTTGTAAAGTTTAAAAAAGAACACATTCATTGTTTTTCCCCCTACTTGTCTATTTGCAACAGTACCATAGAGTATTATCCAGCAAATATTATATATACACATATTATATTAATGGAATCGGATTTAAAGAGGCCCTGAGTATAGTGAGAATAAAAGTAAATAATGGAATTCTTTCAGCTGGGTTACTGTTTTCCTTGTAGGTTACAATAAATGATCGTACAAAATTATTATTAGAAACTGGAGAAAAGGTTAACTAGAAGCCAAAAAATATCGTTTAACTCAAATTCACATGACTAAACATCATCTCTTCCATAGGGATGCCTTGTATAAAGTCTTTTTACTTCATACACAAAACTGTATGTGTGTACGTGTGTGTTTTAATGTGTATGATGTGGTTTGTGCTCAGTTACAGATTTTTTTTTATAATTCTCCTGTGATGGGCTAGAAGATGTGAGAGTGGGACATACTGAGAGTCAAACTGAATTTTTTTTTAAATGTATCCTGTCTTGTTAACGCACAGTAGACCAGATAGCTTCTGAGAAAAATATTTTGTGTCTGTTTTTGTACAGTGAAGCTATATACTCCCATACATCTCACCAGGCTCTTGTATTCCTATCTTCCTGAAATCAGTAATTCATACATACATAAATCATAGTCCCTGCATTACAAGTGCATTTACCTTGGGAGGAGAGCAGCATTCTTCAGTGGGAACAGAAATAAATCCATTAACTTTGTCTCAATATTAGAATTTCCTTCTGGATACTATTTCAGAGTCAACCTGGCTTAGCACAAACATTCCCTGTCTCAAATCCTAACCCTGTCACTAAACTGAAGAAGATCTTGGGTAAGCCATTAGCCTTTTCAGCATCAATTTTCTTAGCATCAAAATGCAAATATATGTAAATATGTTTGGTGGAAGTTTGATGGCTAAGGTGGAACAAGGGAAGTGTTGGACTCTACTGGGAGGGCTTAAAGAAAAACCTTCTTTAATTTCATTATACCTTTGAGTCTAGGATTCTGTTCTAGAACAAAAAAAAATAGATTTTCATTCCTTGTCCAGTATTTTTATTGTGATTTCCTTAAATTCCATCTTAGACTGGCATTTGTTTTATTCATATATTCAAATTTTCCTGAGCCCTGTATTAAAATGTAGACATTAAAAATAGCTATTGTGTTTTCTCCCTATAATTTAGTGATGATACATCAGCATATCAAAGATGTGAATTATTTTGTTTATTATACATCTGAACCAGTCTAAACTGTATTTAGGAACAGTATCTTTCGGAAAATGGACCAAATCTGCCCTGAGTCTCTCACACAAAAATCCTTCCTAATGGTAATTGTCAGTAAATACAGTGAACAACAAAATTGTGTCTAAAGTCATAGCAGTTTATTTGCTTTTTGGTGATTTTACCATCATCTCCACATTCTTGTACAACAGGCTTTTGTATTTGAATAATTATATGCAGTTGCACTACTGAATAGAAAATTGTCACCAGAAAAAAAACACTTTACAAGGAAAATGGTAGCAGCAAGGCTAATCTATAGCTGTGGCCTCTCTTAATGAGTGTTGCTGGGAAACTTTTCAGAACCCTGCAGGGAAATGCATGTTTTTGTAAGAAAAAGGTCTCAAGCTGTTAGAACTGATAGACTTTCAGAAATGCCTTAAATTCAGCTTGTAATAGATTTGTAGGTTTTATGAGCGGAATGAAAAAACTTCTTTAAGGTGTTCATTTGGAATCAAAGTTGTTCTAGAATAAAAACTATTAATGTAGAGAACTGAAAATAAGTTTGACCCTAAAATACAGATTGAATGGTTGCAGAATATAATAGATCGTTATATAAATAAGCTAATTTCTATATGTTTATTACATCTATTAGAAAATTGTAGAGCTTAGTAAAATCATTCAAGTGTTTTATTCAAGAACCCTTTTTATTCTTTGATCCAAGTGTCATGTAGAATAAAAAAGCTCTAAATGAATAAGCATATACATATATATACACATATATATACATATATATATATATATATACACACACATACACACATATATATATGGATTCATGTTTCATGGGATGGAATTATCTTTCAAGCTTCTATATACAGTAGCGTCTAATATTGAATCATTCATGGTAACTCTTTGGTTTAGGCTAGGTAACATTTCTTTCAACCAACCAAACTGAAAATTATTAATGAAGGCCAAAGCATTTTTATACTTTTGAGTAAAGGAAAATTCAACAGTATATACCCAAATATGACCAGAATTGGAAGAACCTAAGGCTAGCTGAGAATTCCATATGTACATTAGTATTTATTTTTTTAATGCTGGAATAAGCGTAGTATGTAGCCTGTTATATGAAACAGTGTAGGTCAATTTAGAGGGTCCATCTTTATTAACAGGTTATAAGCATTTATAGTCAGTGTCAGCATGCCTTGCCTGTAATGCATTCTATATCTCCTAGGAATACATGGATAATGGGGGAGTTTCTTTTTTGGGGGGAAAAAGTAGTATAATATACCACAAAAGACCAAGGCTAATCAACTCTTTCTGGTCATTAACTCAATATACTTTGGATAAGATCCAAGACACAATGTCCTCTATCAAATGATGGCTTCTGCTATGGAAGACAATACTTATTTAGAGATACCACTGTGGTTCACAGAGATCCTACCTTAAAGAAACAAGGATAATTTTATTTGCCTGTTTATTCTTGACTCTTCATTTTATTTTATTTTTAAAATAAACAATATAAGTTTTGGCAAGTTAGAAACTAGAAGTCCTTCTGTAGAAAATATAGGCAGACTTGAAAGTATGTGAGAGACCAGTACTTTTGAGGAGTTTTTATTTTTTCTTTACCCATGTTCCCCTTGATCCTATTAATATCAGTCCTTAACTTACACAAATGGATTTGTTAGTGGGTGGCTAGAACCATGGGGATGATACATTATTTTCAGTTACTTTTAATTGTGTTTCAAAAGAATCTACCATTTATTGGCAGCTCCTCAATTTTTCTTATCAACTTCCTATGAAAATTCCAACAGTGGAGTTTTGTTTAATTCTTATTATTTTGAGAGAGAGAGAAAGAGAGAGACAGGGCATGAGCAGGGAAAGGGCAGAGAGAGAGGGAGATACAGAATCCGAGGCAGGCTCCAGGCTCTGAGCTGTCAGCCCAGAGCCTGACGCGGGACTTGAACTCACAAGCCATTAGATCATGACCTGAACCAAAGTCGAACACTTAACTGTCCCCTCCAACAATGGAGTTTTAAATGTAATATTGTATCAGACTTCACACATAGTGTTTTCTGAATACAGATGTCCAGTTTCTCTAGAAGGGAGTCATTTTGGATTTGGTCAACTGGGAAAGTTTCAGGAAGTATTATGAATCTATTTATTGAAAAATAAAGGCTAAAGTTAGGGTTAATTGTCTCATTTATTGTTAGTGAAAAAAATAGCTGTCAGGAAACCACAAACATCACTCTACTGACTTTCTTCAGTTCACTGACTGTCAGGCAAGGAAATGAAGCAACTCTCTTTACATACTAACGTGTGCAGAACCATGGCTGACATCAGTGAATGTTCTTTATGCAAGCACTGATGCCCACAGGGAATACAAATCCCCATTCTCCATCATCTGCTATATTTAAGACATATAATTGGTTATGCTTCAGAAAAATCTCTCAAGTTTTTTTTGAAAGATCATGATGGTGAGAAGGGAGATTTATGCATGTGATGGCATCTAAATGACTATTGCATTTGACACAAGGAAGTTGGATGACTTATGAGTGGTGTCACTGTTTCTCTTAAGCAGCATTCACATTTTGTAACAGCACAGTGTTGGAGGGTACCGTCTGGAAGCAGCTACAATCTAGCAGTGACACACGGGTCATATTTGCCTCATGTGTGAGACTGTGTGTGATAACTCTGTAGTTTAGAAATTGAAGTGAAATTTTGGAGCACCTGGGTAGCTCAGTTGGTTAAGTGTCTCTGACTTTGGCTCAGGTCATGATCTCAAGATTCCTGGGTCCGAGCCCTGTGTCGGGCTCTGTGCTGACAGCTCAGAGCCTGGAGGCTACTTTGGATTCTATGTCTCCCTCTCTCTGCCCCTCCCCTGCTCATATTCTCTCTCTCTCTCTCTCTCTCTCTCTCTCTCTCTCTCTCTCTCTCTCTCACACACACACACACACACATTAAAAAAGAAATTGAAGCTAAAATTTTAAACAGCTAACCTCAAATTTTCAAGCCTGTTTTTAAATGTGGGGAGATCAGTTGTCTTTTTTTTTATTAATTGGAGGAGGCTTCTAAGTAAGTGAAATTTCAGGCAGATTAAATGCTAAGGGAGATGGATGTGATGTCCTGTAGGAATTCATATAACGTCTTAGTGATTAAATTCATTCAAGACCCTTTACAAATGGAAAATGCAGGAAACTGAGACATACGTAGTTGATCAAAGGAAAGAATTGGCAACAGAAGCAGAAGAAAAACTCAGCTTGGCTGGTTATTTGATGCCCAGGTGGACTTTATTTAGATATCTTCTGTGTTAATGAAGTATTCCTCCTTCCCCCCCTTTCTGCGCGTGCATGCGCGCGCGCACACACACACACACACACACACACACACACACACACACGTCTCTTGGCATGCAGTTTCAGCTCCAGAGTCAAAACTGTAAAAGCCTGCAAGAGCAATATCCTTGGACACAGAACGACACTCCTCTATGGAGATGGGGACATATATTACAATCCTTATTCACTGCTTTTCCCCTTTTTTTTAACCAAATCAAAGACAAACACTGTGGGAAAACTATATCCAATTAAGATTTCTTGAAAAAGCCAATTTACAAAGTGAGGAGGAATCTCTCTAGGGAAATTTATTTTACTTGAAGTACAAAAGTTAAATACAAATAGGGTATCTGTGATCTATAGGCTAAGGAGATTTACACCTAGAAACCAACCATGGCTATTTCAAGCCCAGTAGGGCTTTGCTTTCATGTGCTAAAAACTCTCAGTGTGATAAGTCTTAACTTGAACTGCCAGTCTTAAAAATCTATTCTTTCTTCTGGCTTTATTACTGTATCTTCTTAACTATATCTTTCATCCTTTTTGTTTTCTGTGTGTCTTTGTTCTAAGACCATCTTTCTCCCTAGACAAGCAAGTTCTTCTTTTTCTCCCTTTTCTTTTGGATTGATGCAATAACTTGAGTATTTTGCTACAAAAGTCACATCAGTGCTGCCTGCACTGTCTCACTATCCTGCTTGAACTCCTACTTGCATTACCACCCTGGGTCTTCTCACAAATGTGCCTAGTGATGGCACTCATCCAGACTCACACTGCACATACTCCCCAAGCTATCCTGCAGGACACAATATAACAGCAGTGAATTCCTAGGAAAATATTTACATGGTTTTTTTTTTTATGTATACTTTTGAGAAGTGGGAGGGAAAGAGAGAGAGAGAGACAGAGACAGAAACAGAATCCAAAGCAAGTTTCAGAGTCTGAGATGTCAGCACAGAGACTGACACAGTGCTTGAACTCCTGGACTGTGAGATCAATACCTGAGTGGAAGTTGGACTCTTAATCTACTGACCTACCCAGGAGCCCCAGAAATATCTACTTGTTTCTAAACTAGCTGTCCTATAGTATTTTCATGGTCTTGTTCATTTTTTGTATTGATGCATTAAATTTCTGGAAAGCCTGGATTATTGTTCAAGAAACACATTCCTGTTGGTTTATCTCCTAGTAAGATCACTATCTAAAATATAATTAGGGGCGCCTGGGTGGCTCAGTCGGTTAAGCATCCGACTTCAGCTCAGGTCATGATCTCGCGGTTCGTGAGTTCGAGCCCCGCGTCGGGCTCTGTGCTGATGGCTCAGAGCCTGGAGCCTGTTTCAGATTCTGTGTCTCCCTCTCTCTCTGACCCTCCCCCGTTCATGCTCTGTCTCTCTCTGTCTCAAAAATAAATAAACGTTAAAAAAAATTAAAAAAATAAAATATAGTCTTTTTACTGCCTCACTTTCTCCCTGTTTTTTCTATCTCTTACTGAAGTCCAGGTAATATCCTTTCAGCAGGAACAAATAAACTGGAACATTGATTGCCTTATACAGTGGTTCTCAACCTGGCTGCTCATCAGAATCACCCAGAAAGTTTTTAGAGCTGGGAGTCCTGGGACTTAAACTGTGAAATCAACTCAATTAGAACCTCTGAGGGTTGAGCTCAGGAAACTAGAGTTGTAAACAAAGCATCACAAGTGATGCCCAGTCAGGATTCAGTCACATAGTTTATAATAGAGCGTGTAAGGTGACGGGTGATTGATAAGGTGGAGCTGTCGTTGTCCATAGAGCAAATATAAATATCTCTATGTAGTGTCTCCCCACCTCCACAAGAAAACTTTTCATGAGTGTGTGGCCAAAATTTCTTTCACATTTGATTCTTACAACAGCCTTATGGACCTTATTATTATCCCCCATTTTCCAGATGGAGAAACTGACTAACATTATATGCCTTTCTTAAAAAGTACATCTCTTGGGGTAAATGGGTAGCTCAGTTGGTTAAGCGTCCGACTTCAGCTCAGGTCATGATCTCGCGGTCTTTGAGTTCAAGCCCCGCTTTGGGCTCTGTGCTGACAGCTCAGAGCCTGGAGCCTGCTTCCGATTCTATCTCCCTCTCTCCCTGCCCCTCCCCTGCTTGTTCATTCTCTCTCTCTCTCTCTACCCCTCTGTGTGTCTCTAAAAATAAACACTTTAAAAAAGAATATCTCTAAATTTGATTAAAATTTAACTTTATTATGAAAATATCTCTAAATGAAACTAATTTAGATGAAAATTATTAAATTACATTCCAAAAATGAAATAATTTTGATCCAACTTTTTAAAAAATCCAAAATACTACTTCTGTATTTGAATACCTCAAAACCTTGAGGTTATTAATTTTTGAAAAAGAAATTGTTCCTGAAAAAAAAAAATGCTCCCAGCCATTTTCCCCAAATGCTGTCTCCTCATATGTCCTGGAGCACATTTCAATTAGCTTAACCCAAATCTATGATAGACTGAGGTAAGTGAATTGCCCTCTTTTTTTGAAAAACCATCTCATCTACAAAAGACAAATGACTCCTTCAAGGCAAATGTAGTTTGTTTTTCTCAGTCCTTGCTCTTTTCCATGGTCCATTATTGACATTCTTTTTGTGGAGCAGAGTTGAGGGGGGGTCTCAATCAGAACTTGGGCCCCCCTTATTTACTTTGTTAATAACTGAAAAAAATTACAGAAATATTTCAAATTATTTGAATCCTTTCAGAAATTAAGATAAAGGACAGTTTTTAGAAGCTTTCTTTTAGATTTTGAGTAAAGGACAGTGTTTTCATGTCAATAGGGTTTGTTAAAATTTTTCTGCTTGATAATTTCAAAAATGAGGAAAAAAGAAAAGGAAAATATGGTTCAGGGCTACTGACATGAAATGTTTACTGAATAGTTGAAGGTAATAATTAGATACTTGTGTATGTATTTTCAAAGGACTTTGTAGGGTGTTAATTGTCTCTTGTCAACAGTAATGGGTAAAAAACAAAATCTGAACGTGTTTGTATGTTTGCTTGGTTTTTAATTCAAGGATATCTATTTTAGTTTTTTAGTATTTATGTATACTTTAAGATAGCGAGGGGAGCAGCCCAAAGTCTCTGGAAGCATTAGTTAGATGTAGATAGAAAGTGTTCCCTTGAGGCCCAGTGCACACTACTTTCTCTAGAGATGTTGGCACAAAAGGCTAATCTCTGTCTACCAAAGATTTATGATGACAGATAGAACATAGGAGTCATTTGTGTTTGTCTGGGTATTAATCTGTTCACCAGTTCGATGTTACATTTTAGCAATGTAACCAATAATAATCTTTTCCTATTAGACTATTTTAAAAAGCCACATTATATATAATATATATAATTTGATATAGCAATATACTTTTATGTAGAAGCTACTTGAAGCTTAAATAGTATTGGTATAATAAAATAAGCATTATCTAAAACTGAATTGAAAATTGATTGTAGTTCCATTTAATTTTCAATGAGATTTAAATTAAGCAATGTGCAACTAGGTTTGAGACTCCTGTTATCCTGGCATAAGTGTGTGATGTTGACTGGCCACTGGGCAGTAAATCCATTGGTGATGTTGTCATCATTCACTTTGACAACTATAAAATCTTAAGTGAGCCCTGAAAATCATGGCATGAGGGTAATAACTGTTTTAAATGTTTATTTATTATTTTTGAGAGAGAAAGAGAGAGTGAGTGTCCCAAGCAGGCTTCACACCATCAGTGCAGAGCTGGTAGTGGAACTCGAACTCACAAACCGTGGGTTCATAACCTGAGCCGAAATCAAGAGTGAGACACTTAACTGACTGAGCCACCCAGGCGCCCCAATGTTACTTTTGTATGATGGCTCATTTATCAATAAATAAATTCTGATTTGTTATAGTTGTGTTTCTGATTTATATTAAAATACTCATGAATGTAGAATACATATATTTGCAAACCAGAAAGCATACTCAACTCAAAGATATTTTTATTCACAATTTGTAAAATACGATGATTTGAAGATTTTTTTTACTAACTTTAAAAAAGCACTTAGAATGCTTTTTGCAATTATATGTGTGTATTACTTTCTACTTCATAATTTTATTGAATGTAATAATCAGACAGGGGCACCTGAGTGGCTCAATCAGTTAAGCATCTGATTTCAGCTCAGGTCATGACCTCACAGTTCATGAGTTCAAACCCCACTTCAAGCTCTGTGCTGACAGCTCAGAGCCTAGAGCCTGCTTCAGATTCTATGTCTCCCTCTCTCTCTGCCTCTCCCCCGCTCACACTCTGTCTCACTCTCTCTCTCTCAAAAATAAACAGTAAAAATAAATTTTTTTTAAGTTTAAAAACAATAGTAATCAGACAATAAGGATTTGAACAGTATACTGATTATATTTGGATATGTAACTGCAGAGATTTGTCATATAATTTTTCTGATATTTTTATAATGTACAGTTATAATTTTAATAAATGTTTATAATGTGCAATTATAGACATAATTTCCAACTTCATAATAGAATTATATAAAAACTAAGGAGCACCTGGGTGGCTCTGTCGGTTAAGTGTCTGATTTCGACTCAGTTCATGATCTCAAAGTCCGTGTCGGTTCTGTGCTGACAGCTCAGGGCCTGAAGCCTGCTTTGGATTCTCTCTCTCTCTCTCTCTCTCTCTCTCTCTTTCTCTCTCTCTCTGAAAAATAAGTAAAACATTAATAAAAAAATTTTTAAAGCTAAGGAATGATTATATCTTATTTTCTTGAGCAGTATTATTGAACTGAGTACTCTCAAAGAGACTAGTTCTTTTGGATATGTAGGAAGTCCATTCCAATGTATTACATTAAACAGTTATGACATTATATCCAGTTGAATTTATTACTGTTCCTATTAAACTTCTCTCTAAGCAATCACCATTTTGACAAGATGACCCCACTAACATTTTAAGGTAGCTGGAGGAGCTGATTTGCTTTCAGCCTTCCAAGGTACTAGGGGTGTCCACACACAGAAGTATTGACACATCCTGTCTTGTGGGCCTTTGCCCTTTATTCCTCAGGCTTCCAGACCCCTTGTTCTCAGCTTGGGAGCATTTCTGTGGATAGAAACTTCACATTGATTTTCTGAGCAATCAATAGAGTAATTTAACTCTGCTCGTCTGTCATATTAGATTCCTCTGTTCATTAGAGAAAAGCCTCATTTCACCTCACCTTTAGCAGTACTTTCCCTGTGTCACCCACTCCTAAAATGGGCTAGCAAGGACTGAGGGCAAGCTAGTTAATAGAACACTTTACAGGGAGTGGAAAGGCTGACATGATGCTCTGGGCCTTAAAGCTCTCTGGGCCTTGATGTTGTCCTTGTTAAAGTAAGATGAACAATGTGATCATGGAGGTCCTTTCTGGTTCAGATATTTCAAATGCACAGTTTAGACTGATGCTCCCATTGCTTGAAATCATTATCATACATATTTTCATGATACCCAATGTTTATTGAGCATTTACTTTCTGCAACATGTTATACCAAGTGTGTCATATAAACCATCATTTTTATTCCACAAACAACTCATTAAAATAGGGTTGTTTATTTCCCCCACTTTAGAAATAAGGAGGCTGAAACCTCCATGTGTTAAATATCTTGCCCAAGGTCGTACAGCTGGTATAAGGCAGAACCAAGTATTGAACTTAGGTTTGTCTAATTCTAGTAATAATACTCTTAAGTATGGCAGAATAAAGAATATAGAGGTTTTCACTAAAATGTAAAGAAAATGATGTATTAAAAATTGTCTTTGTAGGGGCGCCTGGGTGGTGCAGTCGGTTAAGCGTCCGACCTCAGCCAGGTCACGATCTCGCGGTCCGTGAGTTCGAGCCCCGCGTCGGGCTCTGGGCTGATGGCCCAGAGCCTGGAGCCTGTTTCTGATTCTGTGTCTCCCTCTCTCTCTGCCCCTCCGCCTTTCATGCTCTGTCTCTCTCTGTCCCAAAAATAAATAAACGTTGAAAAAAAAATTTAAAAAAATTGTCTTTGTTGAATAAAGGTATTCCTTGAGATTTCATTTGAAGAGGATAAAAATATTAAAAAGCTCCGTCATTTAAAAATGTCCTAGTGTAAAAAAATTACTTTCAAGTGATAAGTTTTCCTGTCATTTGAACTAAGCTGATATGCACATTTTGACAAAGTAGTTTATGCTTATAATTGTGCATTCAAAATTATAATTCAGTTGGTTCTCGTAATCAGAATTTGAATTGCATAAACGTGTATCTATCAAATTTTTGTATTTCTTTAGATAGCATTAGCCTTGATATTTTTAAGAGTCAATATGAGCACTAAATTATTTACATTCCAAACCGAATCAAGGAATATCATGACTGGTGTGCTCACAGAAATAATCATTTTGTAGTATCATATGGTTTTAAAGGTAAGGACTCAGAAGTAGGTCAAGAAGTAAAATTTATTACTAATGTCATTTTTTAGCATACTAAAAATGTCTTGGTACTTTAGACTTATTAAATAGGATTGCCTATAGACCTTCCTTTTGAATTTTAGAAACAAATGTTGTGGAAGCTACGTTATACTTCGCTGTCCTATAGAGTTCTTTTACCAAATATGAGGAGCATTTGTAGTCCTAATGCACTAGTAAAGACTGTAAAATTAAAGATTTGAGAGCACATTTGTTAATTAAGATCATTTGCTATAAAACAAAGATATAAAGTAGAATGTTTCTCATCTTTATACCTTGGCTCATTAACGTGGCATGCATGGGGATGGCAGTTTTTGGAGTTTGTCATGGGTTTGTTACACTTAATGATCATGGTTCTTCCATTATGGCTGACATTTTCATGTTAGACTTCCAGCGGTGAACTCTTGTCGGATATGGGTTTTAGATCACTCGGCTTTCCATGATTAGAGCTTTTGGTACATAATGTCAAGTACATTCATCAGTTAAATGAATTAATTGTAAATGAGCATACTGTTGTTAACACAGCAACAAGAAGAAAGGCTGTCACAGAGAGAAGCCTTGGGATTTGGAATACTTCCTCCGCTCTTTGTAAACATCCACTCTTGCTTGGCCGGTGTCCCTTGAGTAAACTTTAGAGGGTTTGGTTTCAAGAAGTAGGCTTTTGGGCATTACTAAAATGAAATGAAAAATATTTTTAACACTAAGATGTATCACTCTGTAAGGCTTCAATACTAAGAAAAGAAAATAAGGTTACATATTATTTGGAAAGAATCTTTAAGAATAATAAAATTATTCTCTTAAGAAC
Source organism: Acinonyx jubatus (assembly GCF_027475565.1). Classification (NCBI taxonomy): domain Eukaryota; kingdom Metazoa; phylum Chordata; class Mammalia; order Carnivora; family Felidae; genus Acinonyx; species Acinonyx jubatus. The sequence goes on along the minus strand of NC_069385.1, from coordinate 88,181,293 downwards.
AGATTATACATGTATTGCTGAGGAGGAAATTAAAGCGTGTAGAGATTGAGTTGATCCAACTCGAATCTATTTGTTGACTTAATTGACTCAATCAAATTTTAGTAACAATTTAAGCTGTAAGCTGTAATTATATTATAAATCACCAGGGAAAAAGGGGCTAGGATCTCAAATTCTCCTCATGCCTCACTGGTTAGCAATGGCACCTTCCTCACATTCACTTGATACTGTACATAGATTAAGTCAGTGATGTGTATAAACTTAAGTTGATTTTCTATATATCTTTATTTTTGTTTTTATACTGTTTCTATAGTATATATGACAAGTAATATTTTGCCATAGAAAAATTTATGTGAGATAGACATTTTTCAGGCGATTCAGTAAGAGGTAACATGATAATTTTCTCTTCATTGACCTTAGATCAGATTACAGTATTCTCCTTCAAATAATCAGTTATCATGAAGATACATAATTTGCATTAAGTTAGGGAAGCTACACATTGGTGTCATTAATGAACGAATTTTCCAGTGTTGTTCTAGGGAAAACTAACTAGAACAGCATCCTTTACCCATAGGTGGGATCAAATGTCAGAATATGTAAATATGAAATAAAACTGAATAATAAGGAAAGGGGATGACAGTTAAGATGGTGGTTTGATTTGGGATACCACAAGTTGACAGAGTCTAGGAGATTGATTGGCAGAAGACCAGATAGCTATATATGAATATTTTCAAGGTTCTATCTTTGGTGTTGGGTGGTTGAGTGATGATACCTTACAATATTAATACATCATGAATAAATGGATCAGTGAATGAAAACAGAAAGCCATGTGTAGATATATCACTGATGAGAGTTTCATAGACCAGTGATTAAGATTATTCCAATATTTGTACACTGGAGGTCCAAAAACAAAAACTTTTTTAAATGCACTCACCCAGATTCATTTTCTGTTTACAGTATTTTGGATACTGTGTAAATCAACAAAAATGCATCAAACTTCTTTTAATTATGTAGCACCTTATTCTGAATTTTAATTTTCTCTTTAAAGCCAAAATGCTATGTAAAATATATCTAACTGTTTCAAGTCAGAAATGTAGAATTTCTCCCTCTCTTCCCCACCCCTCTCTCGTTGCCTCTCCCTCTCTCCCCCTCTCCCCTGACTGTCTCTCTGCCCACTTACTCTAGGGCTCCTCAGCTCTGTCACTTACACTTGAAAGCTCATGCAGACACAAACACACATCCTTCCAATAACAGGATGAAATAACTCAGATTTCAGGCTAACCAGGAAGACTTTTCGTTTCAGCTTTGTTGTGTGGTTTTTGTGTTCTTAAACACAAGTTCATTCTTGGGGTGCCTGGGTGGCTCAGTTGGTTAAGCATCCAACTTCAGCTCAGGTCACCATCTCCTGGTTCATGGGTTTGATCCCCGTTTGGGGCCCTGTGCTGACAGCTCAGCGCCTGGAGCCTACTTCTGACTCTGTGTCTCCCTCTCTGTCTGCCCCTCCACCACTCACGTTCTGTGTCCTCTTCTCTCTCAAAAATAAATAAAACATTAAAAAATAGGAGTTCATTCTTGACTTAGTAAGGATGGCATATTAAGAACATCTGGATCTTTCCTAGCTCATTAACAAAATTGCAGTGTACAAGGCATCAATTCTTAGTGTTGCATATACCACACATCTGTACTTACTCAAAAGTAAAAGGTAGCTCACATACAAAAAAATTCCAAGTAAATTAAGAATAAAAGTAATTAAGAATATAAAAGAAATTTTAAAAATGATGTAAAACAAAAAAATAAACAGGTATACACATGCATGTGCATGCGCACACCCACACACACACACACACACACACACACAGCCTGGCCAATGGATAGGTGCAGGTAAATTTGTTCAAAAAAAAAAAACCGTGTTCAAAATAGTTGTAAGAATTCCCATCTGGATTTGAAATATGTTCTGAGGTTTGTTGTTGTAGCTCTCTTTTATTTCAGGTGCTAGGGGCACAGAGACAAATGGGTTTCAGTCCCTGCCCTGGAGGCAACAGGCAGGTCAGCAGATAATTAGGACACAGTGTGGTTATTGTTTAGCTCAAGAGACAAGACAGGAAGGAATGCTGCACAGCAAAGGTGAGAATTCAAAGGGAAAATTAGGGAAAGCTCCACAGAGAGCATGGAATTGGAAAGAGAGTTGATCTATAGATAGGAAATCATTTTATTTCCATGCCAACAAGAGATACAGAATGAGTGGACAGGGACTAGCATGACAGTGTGATTACGACACTGAGCATACCTCGAAAGGAAGGAGGGAAGCTGGAAGTGGACTGAGATGGGCCTCAAGTGGCAGGGTAGTGATGTTGGAAGAGAACAGCACTCACACAAAGTTGGCTGCAATGTGCAGGATGAAGTAGAATGAGGGTAGACTAGAAACAGGGAAGCAAAGTGCAAATCTGTCACAGGCAGGTAAGAGATGAGCCTACAAGTAGAGCAGCCATGAAGGCATTGAGGACCTTAGGGGACAGAGGAAGAGAAAGGATTTGACATGAGACCAGCACTCTCACCTGTTTTTCTGCATCTAATAAGAAGACCTGGGCCCCCAATAAATAATTTTTAAGTCATTCCATATGCCTGATATTTCCCCTCTGTGCTAGAGTCTTGATAACTATTTGCTTTATTACCATTTTTAAAATACTTATTCTCCATAAAAATTTACTTTGTGAGTGGTAATCAAGTTGGGCTCTGCTAATTGAAGTTCACATTTGCATATGGGAATGTATGCAAATCTAGTTATCATGTTCAGTTTTCTTAAAAAGACAAATAGGCTACTGAGAAGAGTGGTTTTATTGGCTACATACAGCATGACTTTTTTTTTGAAAAGTAAATGCATACAATCTAGAAAAAGGAGAACTTAGTTCCATGTGGTCTATATTATAGCTTGGAAATCCTTTATGTTGGCTGTTTGTAGAACTCAAGAATTTAAAAATAGGACAGGTGTGTAGGAGATAGAATCAAACAGAGGATGGGCTTAGGAATTATAAGAATTAAAAGAATCCTCCCCTTGGTTTTGGTTATTTTCTTTATAGCTCCATTTTTGGAATGTTTACATGCTGAAAACTTAAAAATCATGTGGCAGCTTTCAACTTTCTTTGTGTGACTCTATAAAACCACTAATGCTGAGGAAAAACCAACAAGGCAGCCTTGAGTAATTGTGGAATGCTCATAAAGACTTCCAATGCAATGTGTTTCTGCTGGTGATGGAGGGGAGGGCCTGTAGTCTATTGAAATTTATCTCTTTATCGTATAAACTATGATTATGGAAGAGAATGTGTTACTGGATAGATTCTTATTAGTCACCAGCCACCTAAAATAGATAATGCATTAAATTGAAATAGAAAAGACAGCCTGGAAACTAAGCTGTATGTGTTGGAATTGGCGTGGAGGTGTGGTAGTGGTAGATGTCTTCAGGAGGTGGGGTAAAAATGTAAATAGAGACATCCTGGGTCAACAAATCTCTATTTAAGCCTATGAGGAGCTGAAATGGACATTTTGAACAAAACAAGTTCAAGATGAAAAGATTATCCATACACTGAAGTGTTTGCAGTTCCAAGTTGCATTTTAAAATGAGAAGAAAAAAACAAAAATCAGTGTTGGCTCTGCTGATACACAAACCTTTCACCTCTGGGTAAACTCTTAGGTTCTAAGCCAAACCAATTTTGTGAGTTTTACCCTTCAATTCCCAGGTCACACACAGCTAAACATTTTTACCTGACTTGCAGTGTTCATGCCAAGAAACAAAGAACTGTAGAGCTCATTAGAGAAGCAGTGTGCAGCCGTGTGGGAAATCACATGTGCTGAGAAAGGGGTTGCCTGTCATGTTGGTAGTTGTGGGTTTTTTTTTTATTCTAGCCAAAATAGAGAGTTAAATCCAGTTGAACAGATGAGGCTGTGCTCTGAAAGAAGTCAATCTGGCAACAAAAGGTGCTCAAAATCCTTCGTATGTCTTGTCTTTGAATTTGCTACTTACTGAAGGAGGGTCTGCACAGAGCAGGGATAAAACATCAACACGATCCTTGGCCAAGAACAGAAACCAAGTCATAGAAATATACCAATGTACTGGTCATGCTCCTCATCCCATCCTATTTGCATTTAGCATTCTTCATTTGGTGGACTAAACAATTAGCTATTACCTAGTCCCCATTGGTTTAGAGAAGATTTGTTTTTCTTGACCGGAAAAGATAGAGGAAAAAATTTTCAAGTAAACAGTTTGGGATATCAGGGATTTAAAAAGAGGGAGCTTCACAGTTCTACAGTGCAGGCTTGGAGTGCCAAGAGTGTTGAGATCTAATGTTACCTCTTCCAGAATGCCACACACCACTACGCTGAATATGCACAATTCCTTATGCACAATCTCAAAATTGCTTCAGAACTTCAGTTGTCATTACTCTATGGTTTCCTTTTCCATCTTTATTTCAACTGAAATTCTTTAGGAAAGAATGCTTATGAGTCTGACTTAGGTTTTCTAAAAATGGAAAGTAAAATAGGAAGGGAGGGAAAAAGGGAGGAAGAAATAATAGTGTTTAGTAATTATAATAACTTGTTGGCCTAGAAATCCCAACTATAGTCTCTATGTAAGGCTTTTTGTTTTCTAACTTTTTTTTTACATGGGGAGGGAAGATAATAACTGAGATCATGTTGTGTATGATCCAGATACCACGTGAAACATATTAAAATCTTTTCCTATAAAATACATGAAACAATCCATTCATGCATTACTTTTTTAAAAAAAAATTTTAATGTTTATTTTTGAGAGAGACAGAGTGCAAACAGGGGAAGGGCACAGAGAGAGGGAGACACAGAATCTGAAGCGGACTTCAGGCTCTGAGCTGTCCGCACATGACTTGGGGCTCGAAATCATGAACTCTGAGGTCACAGAGTTGTGAGATCACAAACCTGAGTGGTAGTCAGACGCTTACTGAGCCAACCAGGTATGCCCCCCACCATTAACTTTTTGATATATTTTGGTTAAAGAAGACCCTTAAAATAAAAATCATGTATTAAACGATGCTCAGGGCTAGATGTAATTCTACAAAATTCATAGACCTACAGATATTTTCTCAGTACATGTGATTATATGACAATACTTATTTATGTTGATATCTAAGTATTCAGAGGTTAATGGAATAATTTCTTTTGAGTTTCAAGGGCCAATACTTTCTTGAGGAAAGGAGAATCATTCGGGGTGCCTCGGTGGCTCAGTCAGTTGAGCATCCAACTCTTAATTTCAGCTCAGGTCACGATCTCACAGTTTGTGAGTTTGAGCCCTTACATTGGGCTCTGTGCTGACAGTTCAGAGCCTGCTTGGGATTCCCTCTCTGTCAATATAAATAAATAAACTGAAAAGGAAAAAAAAAAGGAGAAGGCTTCAAAAAATAAGAAAGCAACATATTCAAATATATATGCTGTAAGGTTCTCTTCAGTGTCATTTCACCGAATCCAAGAAAGCCCTAGCCATTCTTCCTTTTCACTTTAATCGCAGCATCCCTGTGGTAATTAAGTATTAATTGTGGTTCTTTGCATGATGTTAAATGTTATTAAGTAACAAAATTTTACTTCTTTCAAATTTGGCATAAACACTGGGCTGGCTTTCCCTTAAGGTAAAAAATATCGACAGGATTGTAAAAAAAAAAATACATATATATATATATATATATATATATATATATATATATATATATATAATAACTTACAGTCAGGATTCTCCTGGATTTCTATAGCATCTGGTATTTACCCTATTTCTATGAAATATCTTCATTTATGCATGGAGAAAGGGAATGGACATCATTAAGAAGAGGAAAATTACAACCATTTTAATTATGGTCACAAAATGACACTAAATATCAAGATATTAACAAAGAGGCAAATGGAAGAGAAGAAATTAAAATAAGCAGTCTTATGAATTCAGACTGCGGTCAGGGGACACTGAAATGAGTTTTGAAAAAGAAGCAAATAAACAACCTCTCAAGCATAAGTCATTCCAAATCAGAATCAAACTAAAATAAAAAGTACCCCAGGGCAGATGAGGAAACAGGAAGTCCCTATATGAGAAAAATGGTCAAGTAAATTCCTGTCAAACTTTGTTTCCTCAATAAACATATATAATGTTATGTGAAGCACTTCTAGTTTTACTCTGTCTTCTTCTGGGGCCCAGGAGGGGCATCCCAAAATCTTTTCATCAGCCACCAGAGGAGGATCTAGGGAGAAAGAATTACTTCTGAGAAGGAGTAAATTGACAAGATGCAGATGGTGTGAATTAGCTTCTCCCACTGCTTTCCCCTCGTAGCTTGTCAGCCTTAGGACCTTGCAGCCTCACGGAGACTACTTATTTGTAGGGTACTTGAGGAACACAGAAATGTTACTACAGTCTTAAACCCCTACTCACCTAAAAATGGATTTTTGGAACACTGTTCTACACCAGTCACTGTTTCTTTCGTGAGTAGAGTGGCACATTATCCTCTGTTTTATAAGATCCAGCATAAACACATCTAATACAGTGGTAAAAATAAGGCACCAGATTGTGTAATCATAGGGCTTGCGCAGCTCAAGAAGGAGCTGTGGGTTTTAGAGTAAGCATTGCTGAAGGACTTCAAAGGGTTTTGCAGCTGTCCCTTCATAAATTTGCCACAATGTCAGGTTCAGGTAGCATCATTAGCAGCATTTTAGACTTGTGATCTGCTAATGATTTCCATAGAGCAAAAGCTCTCCTCACTCCCAATTATCATCATCATTGCCATCACCATCATCAAGAAATGGAAGAAATCATGGTTAAGAACACGGCCCAGGAGTATGGCTTCCTGGCTTACACCACTTGCTCTGAGTCCTTGGGAAAGTTATTTTGTCACTCTGGCTTTAGTTTCAGAATCTGTGAATGGAGGCAATAATAGTAATCCCTTCATAGCATTGTTGTAAGTAATAGAGAAAATACAAGTGAAGTGCTTAGAACAGTATCTGCCACATGGCAAGAATTTGGTGGATGTTAATTATTACTGTTGTTGCCATTTAATTATTGCATGATATACCAAGAATAATGTTCTACCCTTGGAAAGAATTGTGCTACATTTTGCATACAAGGTGTCTATTTTTTTAATTGTTTTAAATTTGAGTATAGTTGACACCAGGGTGTCTCATTTCTTAATGATGCTTTAGGAACACATCTTTGAGGGGAAAGAAGATGTCTCTTCAAAGAATAGGGTTTTGAGATACAAAACTCATAACCACATTCACAGAATTCCAATGTTAATGTTCTGTAGAGACAGAGTGGGGGTAAAAAATGGCTGGCTGGTCTTCTATATAGTGTGGCATCCTGGGAAAAACAATTCAATCTATACAGTAAAAGTATTTATACATTATGATTGGTTGTTTTATGAGAAATCAAGAAAGTCTTTACTATAACTTTTTCCTTGTTTCACCAAGGCACTTAAAAATAATCATCATATGTTTTTATTTAGTGAACCCTGATAAATTCTTGATGATACATTGCAGTAGTATATTAGTGATGAATTCATTTGGTATAACAATTGAGATATTAGAATTCCCCTATTGTCTCATGAATGTTTTCTATTCATTGTTTGATACCTTGTATCTCTCTTCACCTTGCCCAATTTGTTTTTTGCCAGAGAACATTGACAGCTAATTATAAGCAAAAAGTCTACAAATTCTATATTAACCCTCCTGCATCTGTGGCTCTTTTGTATTTACAGGTTTACAAAAAATCAGTAAACATTTATTCATTGCTGTAAGAAACAAATCAGTGTCCTGATGAAAATCATGGGCTCCACGTTCAACTTCTTATGTCTTTCCTTTCCCACTCTGATTTGGCCTCAGTTTCCTCTTCTATCAGATGGGAGTAGCAATACTGTCTGTCTTAGAGGGTTATTTGAGGATTAAAGATGATAGGGAAGATAAAAAACATAGCAGTCCCTGGCATAGAGAAAAGTGCTCACTATATTTAAACTATCATTACTATCACATTTAGATATGATTCAGAGATAAAGAACTTCATGGAATTCTTGGAAAAGAAAAAGAAGGATTTTTTAATGTTCCGATCTTCACAGTCCTATAGCAAGAATTCTATTCCAAAGATTCATGTATTACTCCCCTTCCTTTTTCCCTCCATATCTCACTTTGCAGTGTAAAAAATATATATATGTAAAAATACATTATATGTAATGTAGATATTATAGCATTTATTTATCTAGCTGTTTGTTAAATGTTTTCTTGCCTACATTTAAAAATTGACTGGGGGCACCTGGGTGGCTCAGTCGGTTAAGTGTCCAACTTCAGCTCAGGTTGTGATCTCACAGTTCATGAGTTCAAGCCCTGTGTTGGGCTCTGTGCTGACAGCTCAGAGCCTGGAGCCTGCTTCAGATTCTGTGTCTCCCTCTTTCTCTCCCCCTCCCCTGCTCATGCTCATGCTCATGCTCTGTCTCTGTCTCTCTCAAAAATAAACAAATATTATGAAAAAAAAACTTAAAAGTTGACTCTGATTCTGACCTTATCATGTATTAAATACTTTTGTATATCCCAGAAAGACTTAATATTGAAATTTTTGAGAAATATATTTCATCCTGGCCTTATCAATTTCAAAGTTAAAACCATAAACAATTCAATTAAAATATGGACCTTTTCTGGCCAAATAGTAAAATCTTGATGTCTTTCCAGCCCTTTTAAGAAGAGATGTTAACTTATTCCTGTTGGTTCACAAACTGGCCCCGTACACAAAGGACAAGGAGAAAACCAAGAAGGAGGTGGATTACTCCAGACTGGTACATGGCAGGTTTAATAAGTGAGGAAAGTTACTTGCAAGGCTTGTTTTGTGGCCACAAGACAAGTAGATCCCCTCACATACCTGCCAGAATCTTAAAAGTTTATATAGCAGCCTTAACTGGGTTCAGTCATGCATACCTTCCATATGGTCTCAATACCACATTTCTATTTCAAAACTGTTTCCTAGGGCATCTTCTGGGAGCAGGGAAGGCAAATGGAGCCCACATTCCAGCAACAGGGGAGGGAGAGAGGAGCTTCTGATTGCTGGAGTCCAGCTCACTGGCCAACTGCAGTCATGGCCTCTCGATGACCTACCCCAACATTTTCTCTTTCATAACTTGCTATTACAATCTTTTATGTCCCCTTTTTTTGCAATGTGGGCCATTGCGCCTTTTTTTTTTTTTTTTTTTTTTTAACTAGCATAAAGGTGGCTCCTTTGGTGGTCATCTGGCTACATTGAAGGCAGATACCAAAGCAACAGTACAGGTACATGCAAGAGAAAACACAGATTAAAGCAATGATTCCCAAAACGAGTAACAATCTTTTCGCTAAGAGCCCCATGATCCAAACCATTGATTTACTAAGTTTCCTAAGCTGGGGGTCAGATCACTTAGGGCATTTACTTGTGTCCTTATATGATTTAATAAAGATGATACGTTAACAGATGACACAGATGACTTCTTGAGAGGCAGTGACAATTTCTAAGGCCATTTTACTTTGAAAGGCAGCTATACTCCTTGGAATATTTCAGGCCTCAGTAAAAACAGGCTTTGCTGGCTATTGTTTAAGACTTGTTTGGTGGGTTTAGTGAGGGCTTCTATGTGTGTTCTAACATCCTCCAGGCCATGGAGGGAACAAAGACAGTGCCCCCAAATCATACCAGTAGAATTTGACAGCTTTAGGAATTTGACCTGATTGTGCATGCCATACGTGTTTACCAGGGGAGGCAGCACTGTCAGGAGCGAGAGGATGGATTCGCAGTAGAATATGGCAGACCAGAATTCCCACCTTTTCTTCTCTTTCAATGGTGTGTGTTCCATTCCAGGTGCTGTGTATTTCAGTAGATCTGACTTGCAGGAGGACAACAAGATCCTAGTGGGGAATGAGTAGATCCCCTTCACTCAGGGGTGTGAAGTATCTCATCCACCCTGGTGGGACATCTCATTGCAAATGCCAGTAGGTAGTGCCTTTCACAGGTGTAATGGGGCTTGGTGGTCTCAACAGCACAGCATGTTAATCCACGTTGAAGGTCAAGGCAATGGCTATTTCCCTCGACTTCTTTACCTTTATGGCATCGGGTGCCTCGGCTGGGGTCTCCAGTGTAGCATGTAGGGCAATAGGACTTGCTGGCTGATCATTCAAATGTAAGAAATCCTGGGGCAGTACTTTAGTCCACCCAGCCAAGTAGTTTTACCTGTTAGTAATTTAATCTGCTGTTTTAATATTCGGTTTTCTTTTTTCTTTTTTTACCAACCCTGTTTGTGGGTTATAGGGGAGATGGAACCTCCATTTAATGTCACGTGGTTTTGTTTTGTTTTGCCCAGTCTTGCATATCATGACTTTTGAAACATGACCTTTGATCACTGTGTACTTGATAAGGGTATTTATACATGGTACTCAGGTTCTTTAGTTTCTTAATGGTTGCAGCCTGCTTTATATGGTGACAGGGGAAACGCTGGGTTATGCTAGACAGTGTTCACTCAAACTAGGGTGTATTTAGACCCTCACTAACAGGGAAGGGGCCGGTATAATCCATTTGCCAATCCTTTACCAGTTGAAAACTTTGGCAAGTGGCCCCAAAGTCCTTTGGCAGTTGCCTTGGACATAGTTTAGAATGCACAGGACACACTGGTACTGCATTAACCAAGTCACTAAATTTAAAGGAGAGTTTGGCATCATTGGCAATATGCCATCTCATCCAGGGGCAACAGTGGCCACTCTTCATAAGCACCCAATCTGTAATATAGGCACACCCAATCAAAGGAGATTTTTTGGTTTCCCAGTGCATATAAAAGTTATGTTTATACTATAGCGTAGTCTATTAAGTGTACAATAGCATTTTGTCTAAAAAACAATGTACATACCTTAATTAAAAAATATCTTATTGCCAAAGAAAAAAAAAGGTAACCATCTTCTGAGCCTTCAGTGGGTTGTAATCTTTTTGCTGGTGGAGGTTCTTGTATCAATGTTGATGGCTGCTAACTGATCAGGGTGGTGGTTGCTGTGGCAATTTCTTAAAATAAGACAGTTTCTTGCATCGACTGACCCATCTTTCATGAATGATTTTTCTGTAGCATGTGATGCTGTTTGATAGCATTTCATCTATAATAGACCTTCTTTCAAAATTGGAGTCAGTCCTCTCAAACCCTGCTACTGCTTTATCAACAAAGTTTATGTAGCATTCTAAATCCCTTGTCATTTCAACTGTCTTCACAGCATCTTCATCAGGAATAGATTCCATGTCAAGAATCCACTTTCTTTGTACATCCATAAGAAGTAACTCCTCATCTGTTCAAGTTTGATCATGAGACTGCAGCCATTCAGGCCAACTTCAGGCTCCACTTCTAGTTCTCTTGCTGTTTCCACCACATCTGCAGTTATTTCCTACACGGAAGTCTTGAACCTTCAATTTGTAAAAAAACAATCAAACAAACAAAAAAACACAGTATCTATGAAGTGCAATAAAACAAGGTCTGACTATATCTACCGAAGGGCCAGTCTCTTGCGAAGGCTTGTACCCAGGCTAGTGCAGCAGCTTCCTGATGACCAGGGGGTGCCAGTCCCTCATAAGCAGGGATGTGCCTCAGGCTCTCGCAAGCAAATATTCCCCATAGATATTGAGCCTGCCCCTTGACTCTGCCCAAGCTATAGGTTAATTCCTGTAGAATGACCCAACTTTCAGTGTAAAGGATTACCCTGAGCCATCACCAGCCAAACTGTTCAGGATCCAGCCCATTGGCTGCTGCAGTTTGTTCCTTCCTGAGGAGCTCCGTCTGGAGGAGCGCTGTGTACACAGTTGGAAACTGTTGCTCTGTGAGGGTATGTGGGTTTCTCTGTGAAGGCTCTGAGGTTTCTGCCCCCTTCCAGAGCTAGGACCAAAACCCTAGTGGTACTTTCTTGTTCTCTTCTTTATCCTAGTTCTGGATGCATATTTTCTGGAGTCACAGACACATCTACCTGAAATGGTAGCTCTGCTTAAGAGATGCCCAGAGTTTTATATGCATTTCCAGTATTTTTGCCTTCTCAAAGGTGGCTTGCTATTCTGATTCCCTGTCCCACATGTGCCCTTTTTTAAAAAAACTTTTTTAATGTTTATTTATTTTGAGAGAGAGAGTGCAGGGGAGGGGCAGAGAGAGAGAGAGAGAGAGAGAGAGAGAGAGAGACATAATCTGAAGTAGGCTCCAGGCTCTGAGCTGTCAGCACAGATCCTGACATGGGGCTCGAACCCATGAACTCTGAGATCATGACCTGAGCCGAAGTTGGATGCTTAACTGACTGAGACACTCAGGCGCCCCATCCACATGTGCCCTTTCTTTACCAGGCAGAGTGAGGATGGAGGTATTGTGCCAGGTAAGGAATAAAAGTCCTCCCAAACCCCAAATACCCACAAAGGGTGTTTCTCTTGCATATTTTAAGGGTTGAGTAGGGTTGGATCTTGTTAACCACAGTATCAAGATAACACTTGCCTTTCCTGACCAAACGACTTCCAAACTTTATGGTGGTGCCTGAACCTTCAATTGTCTGTGGATTCACTGCCCATAGTATCCCTCACAGATATTCCAGCAAAGCCTGCAGAGTGTCCTGCAGCAGAGGCAAGTCTTCACATGTTAACACTGTATCATCAATGCAGTGAGCCTATTTTACTGAGGGGAGGAGAACAGGGACAAGTCTTGGGTTATCATCTCGTGTAATTAATTCTGATTCGGGTCAGTGGTATAATCTTAGTTAGCAGACACCTGTATTTGCCAGTACTGTCCATGAATCTTGAAGATGAAGCACCTTTATAGGAACACTTTTGCAAAAGGATCAGAGTAAAACAATAACTGTCTGATAAGAGGTCATTATAGTGCAAGTGATAAGGGAATTTAGTTATTTCTGTGACATGCATTTTAAAATATATCAGGACATGTCAGATTCTTAGATTCCGATAAATAGCCCATAAAAAAGGTTTAGAGCGTCACTTCTTACTTGATGTTTCCAGTGAAACTTAACATATACAAAAAACTACATAGTTGTAAAAAAAAAAAAACTCAGCTCTTTTAATAGAAAAGACTTAGTTTTCTTAAGTAATCAAAAACTTGATGGAGGTAGAACACAGAATTGTTTTCCAGGCAGATTAAAGGTAAAGAAAAACCTTTGGTTACTATTTTTTAATAAGAGAAGACCAATAATGTAAAAACAAAAACAAAAACTTTGTCCTTTTTTTTTTTTAAGTTTATTTACTTATTTTGAGAGACACAGAGACTGCGAATGGGAGAGGGACAGAGAGAGAAAGAGAGAGAGAGAGAGAGAGAGAGAGAATCCCAAGCAGGCTACACATTGTCAGTTCAGAGCCCTATGCAGGACTTGAACTCACAAACAGCAAGATCATGACCTGAGCCAAATCCAAGAGTCAAATGCTTAACTGACTGAGCACCCAGGCACCCCTAAGAAAACTCAGTCCTCTTCACTGAAATAAAACCAAATTCTAATTTTGTACTACTATACCTTTGATATTAAAATTCTTTTTTTAACTTAAATAAATCCATTTTAATCTTAGCTTAACTACATATAAATTCTCATTATTACTTTTTCACAAACTTATAATTTTCTGTATCCATTCAGCTTTTGTTCTCTCTCTCTCTTTTTTTAATCCGGAGCAGTCTTTTTCAACTCTGCCTCAGGCATGATCTCAAAGTTGGTGAGTTCAGCGTTGCATCAGGCTCTGTGCTGACAGCTCAGAGCCTGGAACCTGCTTCAGATTCTGTGTCTCCCTCTCTCTGCCCCTCCCCCACTCATTCTCTCTCTGTCTCTCTCTCTCTTTCTCTCAAAAATTAATATACTTAAAAAGAATTTTTAATGAAACATGTCCTTCGCATCTTTCCTTATTGCCCTGCACCCCCCAAAAACATTATTTTCCTTAACTACTCTTTGTATACAGTCACTTTCTTTCATTCTTATTATTTCTAGCAGTTTTGTAAAAATAAAACAAAAACCCTTCTACAAATCAATTTTCACAATACTCTCTGGAGGTAGAAATCACATGCACAGAACATATCCATAGACATATATAAACACACTGACAGACACAGACCCATAGCTTTTTTTGGAAAACTGTAGCCCTTAATGAGTAACCTTGTAGAGGCCGTGGACTGAATTTGTGGTTAAGAGAGCTTTCTCTAGCAGTCTGTATTTTTTTTTTAGAGGGATTTGTACTGTATCTGGTTTATTCCCTTGCTTACAATTATTACAGTTAGCTATTAAGGGCTTGACTATTACTTTTGTTTTTGGCTTTTTGGGTTTTTTTTGTTTGTTTTAACGTTTTATTTATTTTTGAGACAGAGAGAGACAGAGCATGAACGAGGGAGGGGCAGAGAGAGAGGGAGACACAGAATCCGAAGCAGGCTCCATGCTCTGAGCCATCAGCACAGAGCCCTACGCGGGGCTCGAACTCACGGACCGTGAGATCGTGACCTGAGCTGAAGTCGGACGCCAAACCGACTGAGCCACCCAGGCGCCCTCGCAGTCTGTATTTTAAAAGCCTCTTTACCCCTCCTTCTTTTTCCTTCAGTTCGTGTGGGCAGTGTTTGGATTATCTCCTAGTGTGCTTAGATTTTAAAAACGTGATAAGATTTATAACTTCAAGGGGAGGAGAAAGAAGTTAAGTTTTCTCCTAGGGATTTCGGGGTGTATTTTTCTATTAGAAGTTTAGGGTAATTATTATATCAAGTTTTCCTTTGTTTTAGGGGTTGGACAGCATGGGGCACTCTGTCCATTTCCTCATCATATCACCATCACACTATCCTCTTCATTCTCATCATTTTTTTTTCTCAGGAATGTCACCTTTTATCGTCCAATCAGGCTGTCACAAGCATTTGGACCATAATCTGAGACAACTTGGTCTTTCCTAAGTTTGCCAAATGACATGCTAAGGTCTCTAATTTCTTATCCTGCTCTCCCCCCATGTCTGCTGTCCCTGAAGCCAGCACAGTAGTGGACATTTTTGTCTCAGCTCTTCTTCCAGCTTTCTAACTTGAGCTTCAGCCTAGAGTTGGGCATCTGTGTGCAGTCTAACTGCCCACAGCAGAGGCCAGCCCACTGCAGCAACCGTGCATTTCTCTTCTTTGCTGCAATACACAATGCAAAGTTCCTCAAACAAGCACATTAGCCCAGCCTGCATTTTCGGGGCATCCCCATATTTACATGGCAGTCCACAAGCATCTGACATATGCTCCCTCCCCCCACATAGAGGTCCATGGCCAACGTGGGATTTCCCTCATGGATGCTTCTTTCCCAGCATTCATTTCTTCCATCCCTTGGCTGGTTCAACAGCGGTTGGTTCCCATACTGGCCCCATAAACAGAGGGCAAGGGGAGATGGAAGGGAGATGCAGACCAATTCACATTGCTAGGTGGCAAGTTTAATGAACAAGGGAACTTATGAAGCTTGTTTTGGGCAGCTGCAAGACATGTAGATCTCTGCATCTGCCCATCTTCACTGCATTCAGTCATGTATACTGTCCAGATGTCTCAACACCACATTTCTATCTCTTGAGTCAGCATGAGAACGGGGAAAACAGGTGGAGCACCCAACCTAAGGACAGGAGAGGAAGTGAGAAGCCCCTGATTGCTAGGGTCAGTTCACAGGTCACCTGGTGGTCATGTCCTTTTGATGACCCTCGCAACATTTCCTTTGCCTAGAAATCAAGGAAGGAGCAAATAGGAAGATAGGAAAGTCATGTTCTTGTGCATCAAACTGAAACCATTTTTGCATTTCATCTTTTTATACTAGGCAGCCACTCTACACCCCCCCCCCTTGTATCTTGTCTCTCCAACAAAACCTCCAAGGAGAAAAAAAAAACTATATTAGCGAAAAGCATCTTACTGCTTTCTGCTGCTGTAGTTATCGGCTTCCCACAGTTGTGGGGCATCTGTGCTCCTGGTTCCTGGATGGGCTCCACAGTGATCATCAGGAGATACATTCGACAGAGGAGAGCTGACTCCTGTTAGGTGCCAGGAAGAAGGCAAAACAGTGGGACTTTAAAAAATCTATGTTCCTGGTTTTCACTTTTGCTCTCTCTTCTGCCGTATGCAGAAAAATATTCTTCATTATAACAGAAGAGCAGGGCCAGATCGCCTGTGGATCTCACTGGACAAAGCCACAAAATATTTCCTATTGTGGCTAACAATTCTTGAAGCTTTCTCTGATCTCACCAGGTAGCATTGCCCCACCTCCCATTTGTATCTCCACCCCAGTTTGGAACCAGTGTCAGTGTTGTGTATTTATCTTTAGGCTGTGTCTTCCTATTATGACTACGATCAAAGACCCTGGCCTCCGCCTGCAGACTTTGAATCCTGGCTCCATCACTTCTTAGCTATGTGACATTGGGCATGTGTTTTAACCTCTCTGTGTCCCAGTTACCTTACATATGTAATAAGAAAAATAATACCTTCCTCACATTAATGTTGCGAAGATTAAATGAGTTAATATGTGTAAAGCACTTGAAGAGTGCCTGGTATGCATTAAGTGCCAACCAAAGCTTTGCTTCACTTTCTTGGGGGCAGAAAACTGGTTTTAACCAATGCCTCCAATCCCAAGAAGCAGGTTTAATGACTGGCACATAATGAGTATTTAATCTAGTTCTCAAAGACTAAAGTATCCATTGGCTCCAAGGGACAAACACCTGAGGCAGGTTTCAATGGCAAAAGAAAATTGTATATTCCTATGACTACAAAAAACACAAAATGTATAAGAAACATAATAGAAAAAAGAAAAACGAAAAACAAAAAACAAAAAACCCAAGTTCTCTGTAACAGGAAACAGAATCTCAGTGGGATCTCCTTTCTATCAAACTAAAATGTCCTAGTAACCAGTTTTTCAGAATCCCCTCCTGAAAATCCAGCAGCAGGCCAATTAATTAGTATGAAAGCTTAGTCAAAAGGACAATGCTACCTGGAGAACTAAGCAATTCAGTCAGCCTCGCAGCATTTAATTAAGCCACAGACCAAGGAACAACTTTGTTTGGTAATTTAGAGCATACATTTCCACTGGAGCGTGTTTTCTGATTCAGGTCTTCTATATGGCTGTTTTTCTGCTGGTCAGATGTGTTCTGAAACAGAGGCAAATACAGCTTGCCACACAGTGGGTCCAACAGGGATATACTACCAGGCTCTTGCACATATTTATTAGGGAGTTTGAGCCTATTTTCAGTCACAAATAGTGATTCATAGAACATTAGCACTTTTACTCACTTTCCAGGAAACATTCAGTAGAATAAATGGGAAGCTAGAGGAAGGATCCCTTGGGTAATGTGAGAGAGCCTTACCCAATTTGGCAGCCAGTAGGTCTGTTTTGCTGCTTGTGGAATCCTTGCATAGAAGAGCTGCACCCTAGGGTGGCCCCAGTTGCTGGCTCAGTAGGTTAAGTGTCAGACTCCTGATTTTGGCTCAGGTCAAGATCTCATAGTTCCTGAGTTCAAGCGCTACGTGGGTCTCCACACTGACAATGTGGAGCCTGCATGGGATTCTGGCTCCCTCTCTTTCTGCTCCTCCCCCATTCATTCTCTCTCTCTTTCTCTCATACATACATACATACATACATACATACATACATACATACGCTTTAAAAAAAAAAAAGAGCTGCACTTAGTATAGAGCATATGCCCTTCTTTGCCAACGCTAGAGGCCTGACACCCGTGGATGGGGAGGGTCCATGCCCCTGCAGAGGGTTTTCTGCGCCTGCCTGCGTACCTCAGCCTGTAACCAGGTGCCGCTAGACAGGAATCCCACACGGTGCTGCCAGAACTAGTCTGGATCAGAGCACAGCCAGTCCTGCCAAGGTCCAGAGGGAGTAGATAAGTGAGGCCATTGAGAAGGGCTCATTTTCAAAGGATCCACTTTTAAGCAAATACAAAAGCCTTACTCTGTGTTGGGTACCAAGTGAACTACACAATGGATAGCTATAACAAAGAATGAAATTTATTAAATTTGGTGCAGCATATCCAATTCCTGGAAGAAGAGGTAAATTCCCTGGTGACAGGCTAAACTAGCTTCCTTAAGAATTTATTGGCATCCCAATTCAGATGTGTCCAGGGGAGGGGGAAAGAGTAAAGCGTCAGTAGGGGGATCTCCCATAGTCCGCTGACTAGCGTGCAAGGCTCACAAAGAGAAAAGTGTGGCTCACATTGTGCTTCCGCCAAAAGGTTCTCCCTATGTACCGGGAGCTTAAGTTGGAAATTGGTCCTTTCTCAATCCCCCAAAGAGTGTTGCTTCTACCTCCTACCCAGTTTTCTCAAGAGAAAGAGTGCCAAATGATTCTCATTTGGCAAAGGAAATGAAAATCAGGATGGGAACATCTGATTTAAAAAGTGGCTTACATGGAAACCCACCCACTGTTTTGAGAAGCCATAAGACGCTCAATATTTATTCCCAGAACCAAATGATGAGAGGGGCTTTGTGAGACTAAAAGGATAATAGATGCCAAAATAAAAGAGCAATAAAAAATGTCCCAACCAATATATAGCCACAAGTTCACTAAACTTAAAAAGAGAGAGGGAGAGAGACTTAATGCCATGAAAAGTCTAAATTACTTTTGTAAAAAGCAAATTGAAATGCACTTAGGCCCCCATGTAAGTAACATAATTTTTCAGAATTTGATTTTTTTTAATCTCAATTTCAAAAAGCACTTAAAAAGCGTCAGTCAGAATTATGGTAGAGTTGGTTGCTTGGGGTTTTATTTTGTTTTTTGTTTTTTTTTTTCTCATAGAGGACTGATGGGAGGGTGGAAAATATGAAAAATCATTAATAATGGGATTGTTGAGGTTTCAACTGACTAATATTTATTGGGTGAACATAAGCTACGTAGAACTAAATCTGATTCTGTGGGAAAGGAGCTTAGCAAGTAAGTTCTTTATATTAATATTTTTCAATCACTATGTTAGGTACTAGGTAAGAGAGAGAAAAATGGGAATAGAAAAATCTCTGTCCTTATTTAGCTTAAAATACAGAAGTGAAGTCATTTTAGCATTCAAAGCACTATACGATACAGGAGAGCTAATAAGTTCAGGTAAAATTCTGTGAGAGCACAGGGAAGGATATAAGTGTAGATCAAGTGTGTCTGAACAAAGGCTACATGGATAGAAAAATAAATAGAGATGGACTAATGGAGGAAGCAAACATGCACAGGAAAAAAAACAAGGCAAGAGCAGAGGGATTGTTAGCAGTCCAATGGCTGCTCCAAAGACAGGATGTCAGAAGTAGGATGGAGGGAGATGAGCTGGCAAAATAAATGGAATTTTAGGAAATTGCTAGGGGTACTGGGAGACATAGTAGAAGATACTTGTTTTTTTTTTTTGTTTTGTAACATGGTAGGGACACAATTAGAAAATGCTTTGAGCAAGAGATTAGATTGTAATGAAAATCAAGTAAGACTAATGTATCAGTGATACCCCAGACAACAGCTAAGCCCAAGGGCCTAGAGCAGTTTCATGCTTCACCCTTTTTCTCAGGGGTGGGAGAGGGAGCAGCCTGCCATCCATCTGATTGTATAACAGTCGCCATGTTTTTTGGAGAGGTCATCATGCTCCTGGTCACGTGGGAGGCTTTGCTTCTTCTTCCCCCTAGGGAAGATCTCCCAGAGAAGCTGGACATTGTTTTGAAGCTATATTCAAATCATGGCTGTGTGAACTTGGGCAAGTTACCTGACTTCTTTATACCTCAGTTTTCTTGTGAAGAAAGGTTAGCACGTTGTTTGGCATATGGTGAAAAGGGAATAGCTAGTAGCTATGATTACAAATAGGAATTAGAGCATGGTAAATTCACTCTGGGTCCATGATTTTTTTTTTCAGTAAACCAATGTGTATTGTACTTCATTTGATATACAAACAAAGATATTCACAGATATTCTAAGGAAGTCTCACCACAAGTAGGTAAGGCATTCACATTTTAAACGTTGGCTTAGACCAACTAAGCATGTTCAGTCAAGGTGGCATCACCTACAAGACTGAGCTTTGCACATATCCCCCCATTAAAATGCAGCTACATGAGATACTTACTCTAGTCTGTAAGCCTTTCCCTGGGAAAAACAAAAACAAAAACAAACAAACAAACGAATACAACAAAACAAAACCAAAAAACAGCAATGATTCATGAGCTGCTGGCTTATTCCACAAAAGGAGGTGTGGAATGATGCCTATTTCTTTTACCCAAAATTACTTTTGCTACTGTTATATGTAGGTGTTGAAGAAGCTCTGATCCCATTGTTCTTAAGATTTGTATTTGGGTGCACCTTGGTGGCTCAGGTCACTATCCCACGGTTTGTGGGTTTGAGCCTTGTGTTGGGCTCTATGCTGACAGCTGAGAGCCTGGAGCCTGCTTCATATTCTGTGTTCCCCCTCTCTCTCTGCCCCTCCCCCACTCATGCTCTGTTTCTCAGAAATAAAAAAGTAAACATTAAAAAAAACACCTTTAGATTTATATTTGGAGGCTTGTCAGAAGCAAAGCAAAACTGAGCATCTATCACCATGCATCTTAACCTGGCATTGCTGGCCTGCAGCCGAATCCCGAGATTTTCTCAGTTGTCCCCCATCCTCCTGCCTACCTTTCGTCACTTCTCTCTGGCACACTGCCTTTATGCATATACTTTGCACGTAGTCATCCCATTTTTTCCCCTCCATTTGTAGTCCAGCTCTCCTCTGGACTCCACCGGGCAATGAAAATAATTGATCCCTGTTGTGTTCTTGGTAAAGGTCAGAGAATAGAATTATATCAGCTGACTTGACCTGCTTGACTGTGAGCCTCATGATTCCCACACTGGCAAGTTGAGAGGGGTGTGAACTGTCAGAATTAAGACTGTAAGCTTGGCCAGGCACTCAACAAAGACCCAATAGGCATCACATAAAATTGGGCATGAAGCCCTGGTTATTGCTTTTCAACATCTGGCCCCTTCTCTGAATCTTTCTGAAAGGAATATAATTGCAAATTGAAGCAGGACTTTTTTTTCTATTGACATTGTATATATTGCTCTCAACAATAACTTGGGTTTATTTAGATTTATATGAACATTGCCACTTGACCTGACAATTGACTAAAGGAGCTTCCTGAAATGTCTAGTCACACGTATATAACCAGCTATTTATGTTTCTGATGTATCTTCTTTGTTAAAAACATGGAGAGAACTAAAAAAGAAAAGTTCATTATAATAGCTTATAGTAGGTACAGAAGACCAGCAAGGAGGATTGAGAACTGTAAGAAAAACACAAAGAAAAGAAAGGTTAAGATTTAACAAATGAAGTTGGGAAGAAATTGCTGAGAAATAGCATTAAGAATACAGTTACTGATTAAAAAAGAAAAAAATGATGGGGCGCCTGGGTGGCTCAGTCAGTTGAGTGTCTGACTTCGTCTCAGGTCATGATCTCACAGCTCGTGACTTCAAGCCCTGCGTCGGGCTCTGTGCTGGCAGCTCAGGGCCTGGAGCCTGCTTTGGGTTCTGTGTCTCATCCTGCTCGTGCTTTGTCTTTCTCTGTCTCTCAAAAATAAATAAATGTAAAAAAAATAATGAAAAAATGATTAAAGTTGACAAAAAAACACACAAAACACCTTTGGGGAATAGTAAGATGCCTAAAGAAAGCTTTAGAATTTATGAGTTCTTACTTTGTGTTTGTTTGCTCAAGAGGCATAAATGTGTAAATAATCCAGTGGGATTGAGATAATGGTACTAGTTCCCAGTATTAAGAAGTCTGGAGAAGAAATTCTGCCAAAGAAAACAGACATGACTTTGCTCCTATACAGAGTGGTTAGGAATGAAAACATAAACCAGCCTTTGAGCCTGACTCTTGATAAGTTCATTTGTAGTCCAGTCCCCTGTCTCTCCAAAGCTGCCTTCCTGCAGCAGCCTCACAGTTGCCTCTTCTTGCAAGCCATCCTCCACCCTATTCACAGTCTTCTTAAAATAGTACTTTCTTGTAATGGTGCCCTCCTCAATAATTTTACTTGTACTTCGAGATTCTGCATAATGTCTCGACACCTTACTCCTGTCTGGCTTTAGCTCAGACTCTTACCCACTGACCTATTTGAGTCTGGCTTCTCTTTTTTCTTACCTGTTACCTCTGGTTACACCAACATAGGTCTCTACCTAGGTTTAGGTAAAAGAAGATACTTAATTAAATGCTTCCTCAATTAAAGGAAGCAAAGGAATCGTTCCTCTGCCTCCCTATATGGCTTCTGCCCAGTGTGGTATCTCACTTCTGAAATTTGGGCCCACCTGGGACCTTGGCCCACTCTTGTTCCACTTCCATTTCTAAAAAATCAGGCTGCTAAAAACAAAAACAAAAGCAAATAAAGATAAATAAATAAGAAATGATCTGCCTAGGGAAAGGCTGGTATTGGCTAACTTTTCTTGACAGTCTTCGTCCTTAATCACTCTTTTTTTTTCTTTTTCTAGACACCTTTTAGAAATATTGCCTTCACTTCTAAATCTTGTGTTTTCCCATGTCTCTTTAACATTTGCTTACTCTTTCTCCCTCGTATGATTTGCCCCTTCCTCCCCTTCTCTTAATCCTTTTCTTTAATGTCCTCCTCTAGAGGCTCCTCTGGAGCCTCTTGCTTCCTGCTTGCAAGTGCTCATTCTGACAGCATTGCTGGAGCTCCGAGTTGCAGAGGAAATGCTATTTACCTGTCCCTTTTTAATTGTCTTATCACCAACAGCTGGGAGTGCCAGACACCCCAGGTGCAGCGAGATCAGGCTGTCAAATGAGGCTAGAACAGGCAGCAAGTCCACAGATCTGAAGGAAGCCCTGCCAAACAGATGACTCTGGGTCCAAATAGAGAATGCAGCTGTTGCCATCACAAATATTAGACCAGGGAGAAGCTGTATTGAAGTGTTTTACAAACCAGAAACCTGCATAAATACTATGTGTAAAAAGCTCCCAGGTTTAAATCCATAGTGAAACCCATCTAGCTCTTGGTTTGGGAACAGCCTTTTGTAAGGAAAGAGACTCAAACTTCTAGCTCTTAAAAAGAAACAGGTGGTAGGGGGCACCCAGGTGGCTCAGTTGGTTGAGGTCATGATCACACAGTTCATGAGTTCAAGCCCCACGTAGGGTTCTCTTCTGTCAGCATGAGCCCGCTTCAGATCCTGTTTCCCCTTTCTGTTCCTCCCCCACTTATGCCCTCTCTCTCTCAAAAATAAATAAACATTAAAAAAAAAAAGAAAAGAAAAGAAACAGGAGGTAGAATCAAGTTTTTGTAAAATCTTCACATTGTTTCCAGGAATTAAATTACTACATCATACCTGTGCTATTAAAGATGTGGCATGTTTGTGACCAACCACCTCTCTAATGAGATTAATGTTAGCATGACAACATACTGCTGGTTTTCTTTAACCTAATATTTCCCAAGCCCATGTAAGGCACAGAGTTCTTTTTTTTTTTTTAATATGAAATTTATTGTCGAATTGGTTTCCATGCAGTACCCAGTGCTCATCCCAACAGGTGCCCTTCTCAATGCCCATCACCCACTTTCCCCTCCCTCCCACCCCCCATCAACCCTCAGTTTATCCTCAGTTTTTAAGAGTCTTCTATGGCTTGCCTCCCTCCCTGTCTAACTTTTTTTTTCCTTCCCCTCCCCCATGGTCTTCTGTTAAGTTTCTCAGGATCCACATACGAGTGAAACCATATGGTATCTGTCTTTCTCTGTATGGCTTATTTCACTTAGCATCACACTCTCCAGTTCCATCCACGTTGCTACAAAGGGCCATATTTCATTCTTTCTCATTGCCACGTAGTACTCCATTGTGTATATAAACCACAATTTCTTTATCCATTCATCAGTTGATGGACATTTAGGCTCTTTGCATAATTTGGCTATTGTTGAAAGTGCTGCTATAAACATTGGGGTACAAGTGCTCCTATGCATCAGTACTCCTGTATCCCTTGGGTAAATTCCTAGCAGTGCTATTGCTGGGTCATAGGGTAGATCTATTTTTAATTTTTTGAGGAACCTCCACACTGTTTTCCAGAGCGGCTGCACCCGTTTGCATTCCCACCAACAGTGCAAGAGGGTTCCCGTTTCTCCACATCCTCTCCAGCATCTATAGTCTCCTGATTTGTTCATTTTAGCCACTCTGATTGGTGTGAGGTGATATCTCAGTGTGGTTTAGATTTATATTTTCCTGATGAGGAGTGACATTGAGCATCTTTTCATGTGCCTGTTGGCCATCTGGATGTCTCCTTTAGAGAAGTGTCTATTCATGTTTTCTGCCCAATTCTTCACTGGATTCTTTGTTTTTCGGGTGTAGAGTTTGGGGAGTTCTTTATAGATTTTGGATACTAGCCCTTTGTCTGATATGTCATTTGCAAATATCTTTTCCCATTCCATCGGTTGCCTTTTAGGTTTGTTGATTGTTTCCTTTGCAGTGCAGAAGCTTTTTATCTTGATGAAGTCCAATTGTTCATTTTTGCTTTTAA
This sequence comes from Acinonyx jubatus, assembly GCF_027475565.1. NCBI lineage: Eukaryota > Metazoa > Chordata > Mammalia > Carnivora > Felidae > Acinonyx > Acinonyx jubatus. Next base: position 88,156,818 of record NC_069385.1, on the reverse strand, counting down.
TTCCCTTGCCTTTGGAGATGTGTCAAGTAAGAAATTGTTATGGCTGAGGTCAGAGAGGTTTTTTTTCCTGCTTTCTTGTCTAGGGTTTTGATGGTTTCCTGTCTCACATTCAGGTCCTTTATCCATTTTGAGTTTGTTTTTGTGAATGGTGTAAGAAAGTAGTCTAGTTTCACTCTTTTGCATGTTGCTGTCCAGTTCTCCCAGCACCATTTGTTAAAGAGACTGTCTTTTTTCCACTGGATATTCTTTCCTGCTTTGTCAAAGATTAGTTGGCCATACTTTTGTGGGTCCAATTCTGGAGTCTCTGTTCTATTCCATTGGTCTGTGTGTCTGTTATTGTGCCAATACGATGCTGTCTGGATGATTACAGCTTTGTAGTACAGACTAAAGTCTGGGATTGTGATGGTAAGGCATAGAGTTCTACAGGGTATGTTGAACCATTTCCTACTGAACAGCCATTTCAAGGCTTGCAGCATTAGATACCCTATATTCACAAGATAGAATATTTTATGCCTATATTTTGTTCAGAATAGATGAACATAAGTTTTTCTAAAGAAAAACTGAAGGTAGCTTGAAGGTGATAGGTTTTTTGAGTATGTGTGTGTGTAATGTATATAGTGTCCATGTGTCCATGTTTTACCTCTCCCCTTCAAGGTTATGCTGCCTGTTTTTTAATTTCTGAGGGTACTTTGTGCCTGTATTAACATTTACCCTCAGAGTAGAGAATGACAACTAAGTGAGAAGAGGTGGCCAAACCCCTTCAGTGCCCAAGTGAATTAAGGTTTCCTCTGGGTTGAGAGAATGACGGGAAAGCTTTTAACATGTGGATTCTGGTTTAAAAATAAAATAAATTATGTCAGCATTCAACACCATTTCTCATGGAAGAAACTATTGTAGTAAGGAAAGGAAAACAGAGCCTGTTATGTAGCAAGCATTAGGCCAGGTACCTTCACAAATGTTGATATATTGAAACTTCACAACAACCCAGGGACAGTGTAATTGTCCCCGTTTTTTGTTTTTGTTTTTGTTTTTGTTTTTTACTTTTGAGAAAACTGAGGCACATGAAGGCCTAGTGACAGAGGTAATATAAATATACGGTAGAGTCAAGATTTAAGCCCAGCTGCCCTGGACTCCAAATCCAATACTCTGTTTCATTATACACACCTCTTTGAATACAAACTAACATCAGTTTCTTCTCTAATAAACCAAATCCTTCTTATGGACAAAAGTGATTTGTATGATTGCCTAAATTTCTATTTGAATCTTTTCTATAATTGAGAAATTCCAGTTAATATATGTTACCTCCAGGAGTCTCAATGTGGTAATTCTTGTTTTCTACTGCTCAGAGAAGGTAACTTTAAAACCTGGAGGAACTTTCAGGACTTGCTTTAAGAAGGGGGAGAGGTAGGGATTTGAATGCTCTGTGCGGTCTGTTATTTGGGTGGCTGAAACACTGTAGCAATAAAACTTGGTTTCTGACAATACTTTTTATATTGCAATTGAAACTGTTTTCTTTCTTTCAAGTTCATTGCTTAGGCTTCCCTAGCAACTGAAATGAATATTCACTCAGATCTTTTTACATTGTTACATCTTGATAGATTGGTTTAAGGTTCAACAATCCAATGGCAATTGCTGCAGATATGTCTTCCCCAAGAGAGTCATTAGCTTTAAACACTGGTATACTTTCTGGATAAGTGTTTGGTTTTAGCTCTCCCAGTGTGGTTGTTTATTTATTTGTTTTTAATTAAAGACCTTACCTTCAGGTCTAGTGCACAATTTCTGCTGATAATAATGGCACCTCTATATGTGGAATGGTAAAAAGATAATTTCTGTCAAGTTTTCTTTTTTTAGAGAGGCAGACTCTTTATGTTTATTTACTTTGAGAGAGAGGGAGAGAGAGAGAGCACATGAGCAGGGGAGGAGCAGAGAGAGAGAGGGAGACAGAGCATCTCAAATGGGCTCTGTGGTGACAGCAGAGAACCAGATGTAGGGCTTGAACTCAGGAACTGTGAGATCATGACCTAAGTCTAAGTTGGATGCCTAAGTGACTGAGCCACCCAGGTGTCCCTGTCAAGTTTTCTTCATATGTCAAAGTAGCATTATTGTTACAGAGTCAACTGTCATTCAAAGGAAGAGTCCCTGTTTGTACTTCAGACTTCCTTCTTTATGACATTCTCTATATATTCACAACCTCTACCCCTCAAAGTGAAATGTTTCCATCTTATGTTTATTTCCCCTTTTTGTGGTCTATTTGCAACCCCTCGGCCTTTAAATAAAAGGATAGAAGAGGCAGTTAGCTAATGAAATACTAAAATAACTGGAGAGGTGTGCCTGGTCGACTCAGTCAGTAGAGCATGTGACTCTTGATCTTGGGGTTGTGAGTTCAAGCCCCATGTTGGGCATAGAGTTTACTTAAAAAACAAAACAAAACAAAACAAAAACAAAAAAACACTGGAGAGGAGGGCCCCCCGGCTTAGAGGCTGCGTGCACTCCAAGACAACAGGGTGATTCTCTTTGCAGCCACATCTCTTTCATGTCCAGCCCACTCAATTATATGGCCCTGTTTTCTGCCTCAGTGACACTTGCATGCATGTGGCACCAAAGAGAGCTTCAGCTAGGTTGTGCAGCTATGACAGACCAGCCTTGTGGCATTTGGTGACAAATGAAGGTGTGCTTTTCTGTCCCCATAAACATCCTTGCCAGGCATTCACCTCAGCTACAAACAGGAGCATGAGCTTTCTGAGCCGGGAGAGCAGTTTCTCTGGCTCCCAGGTGTGCCTTTCCATCGTGTCCATCACTGGCTAATTGCACCAAGTCCTCTGCCTGTTGTTTGCCAACATGTCACCGTGGGCAGCTGCGGTGAAATGTGACTATGCATGGCACAGCCATTCAGGAATCACCTTTTTGTCTTTGGGGTGCATGCAGCCCCTAAGCCGTGAGGAAAGATGCCCATTAAAAAAAACAACAACTAAGAAACCTTAGATTTTCTTAGTTTGCTTTCATCCGTGACCGATGCGTACATACTTCAGGACCACAATGGTGGCAGGTCTGGCCGAGAGTAAATTATGTCAGTTCCAGTTGCTAAACTCAGAGAATTAATTGTGCTGAATATGATTGGGGTGAAAGGAGAGTGGTGGTGAAGGGTTGAGTCATCCTCATTATTAGTATAAGTGAGTGATTATAGACCCTTCCCCAGGAGAAAAATCAGACCGTAACTGGCCCCTGAAATATAAAGTAGAATCCTGAAGCAGCCTGGCACAAGAACTGTGCTTTGTAGCTAAAAATAGCAAGGTTAATTACAGACGGGAGTGACAGCAACAGGAAGCAGCCAGCGCAACCAGCAGAAGTTGCTGCAGCCTCAGTCCTGAAGTCATTAGTAACCAGAGCTGATGGTGGAGTTGTCAAAACATTAACCCTTGAGGGCTGGAGGTAGGGGAGGATGAGAGGGAAGAGAGAGACACACACAGGCACCACTGGAACCGAAGGTCCCTTGTGGTTTCAATTCAAGTTCTCCTTGTACTGCAGTACTGAAGGCTAACTGCTTATTTACCTGAGTCAGATTCTAAGTCTTTAATTATATTTGTCGACATACGACTAAGGCTCCTTACATTCAAAATGTGTGATATTCAAACATGCTTATGCAGTTCTATCTCGTTATTCTTTGGCAAGCCTTAAATGCTATAATAAAAGCAGAGTCTTTATTTCAAACAAATAAGTAAATGAATGTCATAGTAAAAATCTAAAACCCTAGATAATGAATTTTCTAGCCATAAGAACCTACATTATAGAACAGTGCCTCAGAAAACATCTTATGAATCTACTTAAGAAAATACTAATATTTTTTTTAAATATGTTAAAGTTTAAGCTAATATGAAAATATCTAAAACAAGAACATAAGATTGACCTTTACTTAAAAGAAGTCTTCTAAACGTCTAGTATTTTTTTCTTATGATGAGTCTAAGCCAAAGTTTATTATCTTTACCAGAAGGATATCTGATATTCCATTTATGTTCAGCTTTTGATTTTAGTCATATCTGATCATATAGACAGAAAAATATTGGCAAAAGCATTAATATGAGCAGTGAGGAATAAAATATTTAACACTGGAAATGGGTTTCTAAAGGAGGCTTTGTCATCCTCTTCTTAATGTTTCTTGCATTAATTTTTGTAAGAATGTCTTCATATGCTTTTCTGGAAAATAGAAATGAGGGCTATTGGAGCCCTGTGGTTTTGTGCCCTCCTTCAGATAAGCCTCAGCATTTCATCAATGCTTACCTGTTATTACTGTGATTATTATCGTCATGGTTATTATTAAGCACTACTTGAAGCCTCTGGTTGATGACAGACATGTGTGAGAGTATTTACACCTGTGAATTATAACTTGTAACTAAATAGATTGATACTATTTTCCCTGTTTGCAATAAGTGAGAACCAGGCTATAGGAGCATTAGTATTTCACTGAAAGATTTACAATAACCATTAATGAACAGCATAACTAGGATTCCAGTGTAGAAATCCATGGGTTTCCCCCAAATTCCCTGCTGCTTCTTATTTAAGTTTTTCTTAATTACTATTATGAATCCCAACTTCCTTAATACCATTAACATTAAGTAACTGCATTGTTTTCAAGATTCAGAATGGAGTTACCCATAACAATATTTTCTGTGTTCCTTGACCTGAAGCGCAGTTTACAGAAGCTGTCCTACTTTGTATATATTGTGGTTTCCTTCGATGAGTAAGCCTATATAGTGCAGCCCCTAACCTCATGGCAAACATTTTCTAGAGATAGTGGGATGATTAATCTTTGTTAAGTATGGTGAGAGGGTGCAAATTATCCCCCAGATCACCCCAGTTCTTTGTCCCTTATTTAGAAGGCAATTGATAAATAAGACAAAGATAGGCACAGTATGTATTCTTTTCTCTCAGAGTTTCTAAACCAGGTACAGCAGTCCCCTCCCCCATCCTTGAGGGGCACATTCCAAGACCCCCAGTGGATGCCTGTAACTGGCAAGTGAAACCACAGATAGGGGAGGACTACTGTAATTCACAACAGAATGCATTAGTTTATTTATTTGTTTTGCGTGACATCCTTCATCTGTCTGCTCGTATTTCTCTTCCTGGCCCCTTTCACTGCTCTGCTCTGTTCCAATTCCTAGGGAATTATATATGTCTCACTCCATTGCCTTCAGGTTTCTGGACTGGCTCTGCCAGTGGGGTGCTGTGGAGGAGGACTAGAGAGAGGAGGTGGTGAGAAGTCAGAGTGCCTCTCTACTGACAGTAACTACGCCTCTTTGTGATTCTGGCTCCTGTTCGACTGTCCCATGACCCACTCACCAGCTCCCCACAATGAGTCCAGCCCCCACTGGAAAATCTAGCAGATGGGCTTTGTCCAGCCTGTCCCATTTGTAGGACCCAGGGTGAGGGTACAAAATGAGGCCCAAATATCTATGTCCAATATTTAAAAGTTCTACATCAGGGGCACCTGGGTAGCTCAGTCGGTTAGGTGTTGACTCTTGATTTTGGCTCAGGTCATGATCTCACGGGTTCATGAGTTTGAGCCCCATATCAGGCTCTGTGCTGACAGGGTGGAGCCTGCTTTAGATTCTCTTTCTCTCCCTCTCTCCCTCTCTTTCTCTCTCTCTCCACCCCTTTCCCCACCCGTGTGAGCACTTCTGCTCTCTTGTGTGCTCTCTCTCAAAATAAATAAACTTTAATAATAAATAAATAAATAAATATTATATATATTTAATAAAATTATACTTGAATACAGATGGTTAAAGTATTTTCCATTTTGACAAATATACCTTCATAATGACAAATTAAAAGAAAAAATCACTTGTTTGGGAATCCACAGGATAGATTCCCATACTCTTTTACTCATTCCACACCCAAAGCTTGGCTACTCATCTAGCTATCAGTCCTTTCTCTTCCCACTGACTAGGTGCTATGAGAATCCTATGACTCCAGCCAGTCTAGACTAAGAATTCTCTGCCCAGGATGTCCTCAATCCCACAGCCTCGTTGGTGTTTAATCTTCAAGTTCCTCAAAGGAAACTGAAGTTAGAAGGCCATGTTCACATTTAGAACTCTCAGACTCTCAAGCCTCAGGCTTGTGGCCCACCCCACTTCTCTTTTTTGGGTCCTTTCCATACTGTAAGGAGCTGAGTGCATTTGCTTGGACGCTCTAGGCCACACCTAATCTTTAACTGCCACTACCACCTGCCACTTCTTGAAGATACCTGCTTCATTTTGGCCTCCTCTTGGCTCTAGAGATCTGTGTTGCCCGCAAGAGGATAGACCTAGGAGAAAGGTCCATTTAGGCCCTGCGGATAGACTTCTTCCACTTGGGTAGGGAAAGCCAAGGACTTTTATACCCAGAGTGTAGTCTGGAAGGAGTCAGGACATGGAGTCTGGGTATATGTGTCCTCTTCACTCAGAGGTTTATTTTCCCTGGAAGGAAAGTTCCTCCCAGCTAGGAAGGAACAAGGTAGAGCCCTCTAAAGTGGAGAACCCAGAGCAGGGTTTCATCTTGTCTGGGTCTCAGGTTACCACCAAGTTTGAAGCCCCCCGAAGATGGTGGTGATGGCATCTTCCTACTATTGCTAATCTCTGGGTCACATTTCTTTCCCCTCAGCTCTTCTCTCCCTTATTTAACCAATTCTGTGTTAAATTTACTCTTCTTGAAATACCTGAAAAGTTTCTGTTTTCCTGGCTGCACCCTGATTGACATAGCTCGTTTAAAATCGTTTCTAAAAGCATTGGATTGCAGTGCACAATTGGTCATTCTATGTATTCATCTGAACTAAAGAGAATAAGCCATTTCAAAGATAGATTCAGAGGTATAAAATGTTTTCTGAAAATCTAAATCTTTTTCTAACACATGCACATTTCAGAAGTCATATTTCAAAAGGCATTGTATATTTAGCTGTACCTAAATTTGCATGTGGAGTTACAAGGTAAATAGGACAGATGGAGAAAAATAGAAGTGGAATATTTCAACACGCCAAACAGAGGGACAGGAAAGTGATAGTGATTTGAGTAAATGCTGTCTCTTACCTAATATAGAGCCTTTGATGGCAAGCTGCAGCCTTTGGATTCTCTACAATCCGCTTCGACACTTCCCACATTGAATCTTTTTCACGTGTCATTCTACTAGGGCAGTGCAGTGCTAGCTCTTAAAATAAGACTTACACATATGGTACTTATATAATGAAGATAAAACCTGTGCAGTGGGACTGGAAATGTTCACATTTGGTCTCTTGATAATGATTCAGGAGAGATACTGCCTGGGTTACATAATGATTCAGTTCCTGCGTTAGTCGTTTTCTTATTCCTGGAAGGCACAAGAATTTGACATATATCTGACTTCTGATCTTTGTCCCCTTCCTTTTTCAAATTTTTTTTTATTAACAAATAAGATTTTTTATTAACAAACATTTTTTTTATTATATTTTTATTTTGGTGCTAAAACTTAGGCTCCATTCTGTAACACCTTGTCCAATTCATCACTGAAAATATAATTGCTGAGAAAGATCAAGAATCTGTTTGGTAATATTCTGTCACTCCTGGCTTCTGAGCTTTTGCTTGTAACTCTCTGCAGCAGACCTACTTTGACTGACCCAGCAGGCAGTGCCAAGATTTGACAATAGGGGGGAAGAAGGAAAGTAATCAACTTTACTGCCTGACGTTACTAAAAACTGCAGCCAATTTTCAATTATCTATGTCAGTAGATGCAAGGATCTTTGAAATCAAGATCCAATCTATAAATAACAAAGCAACAACAGAAACAAAACAATGGAGCTTCATTTGATCAATGGTTGCAGTCTTCTCCTGTGTTTGTCAGCCAGGATTTCTGCCTATCATTGTATTGGCTTCCAATTGAGAAGCAGATTAAGCCTTAGGTCAGAATTGTGGCTACTGGGGCTGGATTAAAGAACTTCATTTTTAGGTAAATGAGCATCCTACTTCCCTGCCCCCTTCCCTAACCCTCAAACTGAGCTTCCTTTCTGGAACAATGCAGGAAGAGCAGCTGGAGAACCTGAGGCTACTCACCAGAGGACCCAATCTAGTGCATTGATGAGAGAGTGGGCAGTGTTCCAAAGGCTGAGAAAAAGGTCATACTACCCAGAACAATAGTGTTTCGCTCCTTTAACCACCCAATAGAGAGAGGCAAGAGTGAGGGTGACTGCAGGTGTCCCTGTGGTAACTCTGCCATCCAGGAGAAGATGCTTTCTCACGCAAACACCCATGTGGGGAACACAGTAGCCCCTACCACTTGCACCTGAACTATTAGAGATGTGCAGTATTCCACCTTTTAAAAAAAATATTTTAAATGTTTTATTTATTTTTGAGAGAGAGAGCACAAGGGAAGGAGGGCCAGAGCGAGAGGGGGACAGAGGATCTAAAGTGTGCTCCATGCTGCTGACAACAGAGAGCCTGATGTGGGGCTTGAATTCACAACCATGAGATCATGACCTGAGCCGAGATCGGCGGACACTCAACCAACTGAGCCATCGAGGTGCCCCCACCTTTATTTTTGACAGTAGCTACCATTCTTAATGGAATCGAAGGAAGAAAGTCAGTAATCTGCAAACTGTATAATCAACCACAGTGCCACAAAGGGTTGATTGTTTAAATGCATTGCCTTCAATTGTTTGTTCTGTTCCAAATGTTGGCATAGTCTCCTCATTCACATTTGGGGCCAGACTAGAATGTGTCTATGATTCAGAAAATCTTGTTGACATCTTGGGGGAAAATCTGAGAATAGATTTCCTACCTGATATACTAGTAGCATCCTATGTACATATGTAAAACGGTTTATAATGTTTTATAGCTAGCCTGAGTAGTCGCGTTACCCTCACCACTTCTGTGGGCATTTAAGCCAAACAACAAATTGTACTTTGTTGGTGACTCCCACCACATATGGAACCTTTTGTCATAATATCCATACGAACTCAATTGATGGATGGCCAAAGGGAGATAGAGTTATTATTGTTAACAGCGGTAGTAAGTACAATCAACAGAATTGCAGTAAAAATTTCAAGGAATTAAATAGATGCATGAAGGTTAATCATGGTAAGTTAACAGTATGGATGGTTATTTTCTATAATAACAAGTTACAAACAAGAGACTCAGCAGTGTTTCCAGTCTCATCATGATTTATTCACTTAGGTTATCTTTGCTTGCTTATCCCACTTTTCCCATCTCCCAAGTGCACATTTTGGGACATGGCAATATTTATCAAGAGTTAATATGAATCTATGTCTTCCTTAAAAATAGAGCCCTACACATGTCAGATAATTATGAGACGGAGTATCTTTCAGCTCAAGTAACGTTCCAGTGCGGGAGGCAATGAAAACGTATTATCTGAAAATTACTCCATACAAAGAAAATAGTCATGTTCTCACTTGAGTTCCTCAGAAACAGATGGCCACTCTCTTAGTAATAAAAATAATTCTCCCAACTTCCCAAGCTTTTATTTCAAAATATATTCACTTGAATTATGTCATGTTATCCTCATACCATTCCTGTGAGGGAGATAGCGACTAAGACATGATGCATTATGGAGACCTCAGCAGAAAAGTCTGAACCCAGCCTTTGAACTTGTCCTCACCTTCAAGGGAATCTCAAGGCTTATAATGCTAGGATTATGATTGATCCACTTATAGACATTGTGCTTTCTGAAAATCTGCTACCGCCTTTTTCAAAGATTAAGGATACCAACAGGGTAAAATCACAGTTTGGCTATATCATAGGCTTCTATTATAGTCTTGCCACATTGAAGCAGCATTTAGCCTGACTCCTATCTTTCTCAGACTTTCACTCAGGAATAAATGCAGCATAACCGATGCACAACTGCATCAATGGCATCAGCAGTGGAAACTCCAAGACTTTGGTCTGCAACCGTTGGTGCTCTGGATTTTGCTGTGGTGTTGATAGTGGAGGTCACAGTTGTTTCAAATGGAGATTGTTTGTCAGTGTATCAAGTCCACAGAACCAATACATGCCAACTCAAGAAATACTAGGGAAATCCCACTCTGTAATTACTTCCTGCTTTGCATGAATTCTATTACAGACCACTTACTTACAAAAGCTTAAGGAAACTTGTACCTCAAGAAAAGCTACCTAAAGTACTCTCATTTCCTATCATTAAGATCTGAGGAGGAGGAGATAGCTCTGAACTTTTCTCCCTCAGCAGTCAGGTTACTAAAGCTGGTATGAAGGGAGGGAGAATGTTGGTTTTCAGGGGCTTAAATGAGAGGAGAACAAAAGATTCCCCAAAAATGGTTCACGAATTGTACAAGATGAACTCAGAAAGAAATGCATCGGTTGGTAATGAGGAGTACCTTAAAATAGGGAAAGCAACCAAGCAAATGAACACTAAAAAGGTACCATTTTGGGTTGTACGCCAAATATAAATTTTAGTTTTGTTTTGATGTATGATTTTAGTGAGGAAAAGATATTCAAAATCAAATTCTGTCAAATTTCTTTTTTTTACATGTATCATTTGTGTTGTTAATTTTTTCCTTTACATTAAAAGAGTAGAAAGAACTTGGCCTTGCTGAGAAAAAAAAATCGTTTGAATTCCTATTCTTCCTTTTACTGAGTATATTTACTTTTGTTACTTGGCTTCTTGGAGTTTCTGTGTCCTCACACCATTCAGTAGTTATTGTGAGAGTCAGATAGGATCACACTCGTAGGTACTTAGTGGCACTAAGCTTCCTCCTCTTGTAAAAGAAAATTTGTACTGCACACTTGTTAAAGAACATTTTTTTTTAACTTGAGGGAGGGAGGGTGGGGGGGAGAGAGAAAGAGAGAGCAAGAAAGCGTGAGCCAGGGAGAAAGGCAAAGGGAGAGAGAGAGAGGATCTCAAGCAGGCTCCTTGCTCAGTGAGGAGCCCAGCGCCTCAATCCCATGACCCTGGGATCATGACCTGAACCAAAATCAAGAGTTGGACACTCAACCTACTGAGTCACCCAAGCACCGTGATGGACTTTTTATTGCAATGAGGAGAAAGACAATTGCAATAGGGCAAAGTGATTGAACTCAACTCTGCCAAATCAAAAAGAGGGAGAATTATTTAAGCTGTAGGGTCAGGTAATGGAAAGTACTGGAGGGTGATGGAGGAAGGTTGGTCAATGTGCTTAGGCTTACCCAAATTCAGTTCCTACCCTCTTACAGAGACTGGGAGACAGGGGCACCATTATCTTGATGATTACATTTCAAAGAGATGGTTTACACATTCTTAAGAAAGATGTTCCTGAACTCTAGAAGGTTTACATCTCAAAGTGGCCAAGAAAAAGTTTATAATTCCAAGTTTTCCAAAGAGAACACTCTAAGGAAAGGGAGGTGGGCCTGTAGGTAGAAAGAAGGCTGTGTGAAGTTTAGTTAGGTCACCTTTCTTACTAGTTACATCCTGCCATTTATAACACTCAACATGTTCCTTCTTACAAAGTTGTGGCCTGTATTCAGTCCCCCTCATACCATCTGATACCTTTGGAGTCCATCTCGTCTCAAGCTCTGTGTTTTGTGCTCATTTTCACCCTAAGTCTTCTCTCCTACACAACAATAGACATTATTTTTTTGAATTTCATGTGATGCTAACCTATTTCTGAAGCACCTTTTGTTTAATGAGAAGCCTGGGAAAAAAGGTTTTTATATATATATTTTTTTATTTTTGTAAGTGTTTATTTACTTTTGAGAGAGAGAGGGAGGGAGGGAGCAGAGGAGAGGCAGAGAGAGAGAGGGAGACACAGAATCTGAAGCAGGCTCCAGGCTGTGAGCTGTCAGCACAGAGCCCAACGCAGGGCTTGAACTCACAAACCACGAGATCATGACCTGAGCTGAAGTCAGACACTTAACCAACTGAGCCACGCAGGTGCCCTAGTGGCTTTTATATTTTAAGAGTTTCAGGTTTGGTTTAGTCCTAAAATAGAACCCTATCATCAGCTTAATAATAATGGTCTCCCATGAATTACAATTCCCCTCTCAACGGTACTTTCCTTGACCTCAGAGTGTTTTCCCTGCTCTGCAAACGCTCTCACAACTGTGCCTCTGCTATGGGCCCACCTTACACTTTTATCTGCTTTTGACTTTTCTTTCTGTTTTGTTCTTCTTTTAATAATATTCTAAGCAAAAAATTTCCACCAAATCATAAGTTAAAGAAAACAAACAAATGAGGTTTATGCTTATTTTCTAATTTCCAAGTTGAGCCAAAATGTTAACACCCTTGGTTTATAACTGAATAGCGAACCAAGTTGAACATTTTAAACCTTGGGTTGTTGATGTTGTAGGTTTTCTCCCTAAAAAATTACAGCTTTTGAATAATTAAATCATTATGGAAAAATCCCATTTATTTTCTCCAGATGTCAAATCACAACGGAAAAATAACATGCACAAACCCTGAACGTATTAAAGAAGTTCAAACCCTAATTCAAGGACTTCAAAGACTTGGTAAAAAAAAAAAAAAGAGAGAGAGAGAAAGACTTTAAAAGAAGAAGTTGAAATGTTCTCTTCTCTCCTGAATAATATGTTGCTTAGACTCTTTTCCTATTAGCAGTGGGAGTATGGTAAAAACAGCTACTGGATGTTAATAACAATGAAACTAGATATCTTAGATGCTGCAACTTTTTGTCATCTTTATGTTTGAACTATATTGATTTGGAATCTTAGCTACATTAAACTTAAGTAAAAGTCACCTTTTGCTGTTTTGGTAGTTATATTTTGTCAGTCTTTGTATGTCAAAGGTATGTGTCCGGTTGTTTGTTGTGTTTCATTTTTGCCATACTGAATGCAGCAGTTAACTATACAGAAGTTGGTAATGAATTATATTCTTAATTCCCACTGATTCCTCCTGCCTTCAGAAGCATAACATTTCTTTATTTTTCTCAGTTTATCTGCCTCTAGATAGGGCAGTTATTTCTATGAAAATTTTCAATTTTGAAGGTATGTACTAGTCTTTCTATTTCTTTTAATTTTTTAGAAATTTTATTTGAGACAGACAGAGAGAATGAGAGAGGAGCAGAGAGAAAGAGAGAGAATCTCAAGCGGGTTCCATGCTCAGTGCAGAGCCCAATGAGGGAGTTGATCCCATGACCCTGGGATCATGACCTGAGCTGAATTCAAGAATGGGATGCTCAACCAACTGAGCCACCCAGGTGCCTCAGTCTTTCTATTTTCAAAAATGGTTTGCAAATGAAGGATTCTAGCTAATAGCATCTTTTAGTCTCCAAATCTGTTATGGATCATGTGTAAATTTGTAGTTTTCAAATATTTAAAAGGGAGTATGGAGTCCTATAGGAATATGGACTGAGGAGTTCAGTGAGTCTGACTTTGAATCCCAGCATAGCTCATTACATTTTTTTTGGGATTTTAATCTTGTGGCTTTATCTACTGGAGCTTCATTTTCCTTATCTGTAAATGGTAACAATAATAACAAATGGTAATACTTTCTAAAAGCACCTTTGTAAAGGTGGAGTAATGTAGCTAACCACTTAGTGTAGTACCTGGCACATGGTAGCCACTCAAATCAAAAAATAAATAAATAAATAAATAAATAAATAAATAAATAAATAAATAAAACAAGTTTTAATGTTCCTCAAAAATACGATTTTCCTAAATTATATTTATCCTGAATATATTTGATCCTAAGACAAAGGAACATCATTTAATCCTTCTCTGATTATTAATCACAAGATGTTCAAATTGTGACAGAGTTCCACAAGCCATTATTACAGTGATTATTGTTATCTTCACAAAGTTTACTTTTCAGGTTAATAGAGATTGGTAGAACATGAGTTCTGATGGAACTGACCAGAATGGTGAGATTGTCTTTCATTTATAGTAAGTTGCTGTCCTTCTTCTATGAACAAAATGCTTCTAACTCACTTTAATTGTTTTTTTAGGACTAAGGTCAGATTAATATCTTTCTGCACAGAAGTTCCTTCACAATTATTCTGGGGCCAATTAAGATTAGTGCGTCAGAGGGGAGCTTGGGTGGCTCATCGGTTAGGCGTCCGACTTCGGTACAAGTCATGATTTCATTGTTCGTGGGTTTGAGCTCTGCATCAGGCTCAGTGCTGACAGCTTAGAGCCTGCAGCCTGCTTTGGATCTTTTGTCTCCCTCTCTCTCTGCCCCTCCCCAACTTGTGCTCTCTCTCTCTCTCTCTCTCAAAATAAATAAACATTAAAGAAGTTTTAAAAAACGATTAGCATGTCAGAATTTGTAATGGGAAGGATGGGACAGGACAAACAGTGAAACTAACATAGGCACCAGACCCATGGCCATGGTCATATTTATCAAGTTCTAACTAAATAGGCCACTCAGCCTTAGGCTCATATAAATAATCAACATGGGGCTATTTCTTTGACCACAGAGCTCTCTTCTACTCTTCAAACCCTTGTATCTTTTATCATTGTAGTCTTTTATCATTGATTCTAAATATATGTTCATGTTGGGGTGAGGATTAGTAAATTACTATGCATTTTCTTTTATACCATAGAAAGTCAGTGTTTGTCAATGAATCATCTAGAACTATGATAATACTATTTATATAAGCCTGATGGTGTCTTGATGTATTATCCAATACATAATTTCTTTTTAAAAGCAAGGTCAGTAATATCTTTTGTTTGTCCTTTATCTAAAGTCTCTAGTCTCTATCATGTATAGAATATAACATGTTGCCTCTTTTTACTCATGGAAAAAATAAGAACATCATTTCACTTATGGATTCATTGATAACCCATATGTTAGACAAAGTAACATATAGAGAGGTGAACTGGAAATAGACCTTCTTTAGGAAGCTTACATTCAAGGAGATAAGCCAGGCATATCAATAACCATAAATATAACAGTGCAAAGACAGAAGGTGCTCATTCATCCAGTATAATTCACTCACTCATTCACGCATTAATTCAGCAACTGCGTGTTTGTATTTTTTAACACAGGTCAGGCTCAGTACTCAATTTTGGGGTTATAATACTGGCAACCACAAAATTAGAGCAAATAGAAACTCTCTCCTTGATACTTTAATCCTAATGTATATGTGGTGGGGGGGACTGTAGAGACAGACAATTAAGCTATGATAATTAAGTGTGAAACGAGCTGATGGTGCTTATCCAGGAGGATAGGGACCAGTGGAATATATGAGGGTATATCACAGACTTTGGAGGTCAAACAAGATTTCCCAGAGATTATAGCTTCTTACAATAGCCCCTATCACACTACACTGTAGTTTGTGGTTTACATGACTGAAACCTTCTCCTTCTTCTCACTCTTTATTTCTTTCCCAAGACACTGTATTAGTTATATTTGTAAAAATAGCCTTTTTTGTCACCAACAACTTTCTTGCTTTCCCAACTATGCTTATACCCTAGTTTCAAAGTTGAGTATGAATTACAGCTACATTGAATTCTCAGTAATGACTCCTTTTTATTTACTTTGTACTTGAGTCTAAAAATTTATCTTGATGTCATTATCCTTTATAAAGTTATGATATTAAAAATTGGTCCTATTGCAACTGATTTTAAAATGTAGCTAAATTTCCTATGGATTTCAGAATCACACTTGTGCCAAGTGCTACAATTTAAACAAAGCTAAAAGACGTCTCCATTCTTGAGTGATCCACATTAAAAATAAGTCAAGTTTAAAAAAAAAGTGAGGTATCAAAATTTCTGGGTTTTTAATAATTTGGATATTGATATATTTCGAGTCCTGACAACATCCTATTTAAGAGTTAAGTGGATGTTACCTTATAACCGTATCTCCTAAGTTGTTCTTTTAAACCTTTCCCAGACACTTTTGGAAGTTGACCTACTTCTGCCTTTATTTACTGAAACAGGTAGAGATATTTTTCCTCATGAGCCTCTCTATTTCTGGGTTCAAGAACTGTACTAAAAGATGCCAGAAGGATCACAGACTTAATTGTTCTAATTCATTACAGGCCAAGTGAACATCCTAGCAGAATAACTTGGGGTGAGGGGTGGATGTGGTCTTGCTGATGAAGGAATAATTGGGGTGTGTGGCTGGCACTTTTGACACTCTTTTTTTTGCCACAAAGTTCTCAACCCCAAATAAGGTTGTGAGGTGGTCCGATCCATGTTACAAATTAAATTTTAAACTCAACTGTAAATTCTGATGGATATATCACACTTAAGACAATATGAAGCCCAGGATGGGGCACCTGGGTGGCTCAGTTGGTTAAGCGTCTGAATCTTGATTTCAGCTCAGGTCATGATCTCATGGTTGTGAGATCAAGCTCCACATCAGGCTCTGTGCTGGGTGTGGAGACTGCTTGGGATTCTCTGTCTCTCACTCCCTCTGCCTCTCTCTCTCACACAAGTAAAATAAAATGTAATTTAAAAAAATATGAAGCCCAGGAACCTGGGCCTGCACCAGCTACAAAGGCAGGAAGGAGCAAGGTGAGAATTTTGTTTAATGAGAAGTTTTTTAGATGTCTAGGATCTGTTCCAGTATAATAATTTTAGATGATATTGGTCATTTCCAACTCAGATAGATCCACTAAGACCATTTGGTGTGAAGGAAACTAAATGAGAAATGGAATAAATCAAAAGACATGACTTTGGGTTCTTGCTGTGCTCCTGCTGTGTGACCTTGGGAAAGTCTGAATTTCACTGCATGTTTTGTTCATGCATAAAATAAAAAATATAGTAATTATACCTACTTTTCCTGTTATGTATAAAGATCAAGTGAGATAGCAAGTATTAAAGTTCTATGTAAAACTTACCATACTTCACAGATACCATTTATTGCTAAGTGAAGGGGGTTTAGTGGAGTTGAGGATTATATGGTTCAGAGACTATTAAATGAAGTGTGAATATTTGGACTCATTTCAGAGCTTGGAAAATAAGTATAATTTATTCCAGTTGGTTCACAGGTCACATTTATTTAAACACAGTATATAATATTTTGTCAAGAGAGAGCATAATAATATATGTCTGTCTTTTATGTATTGATACCAAATGTAACATTTAGGCTTAATTTTGGCTCTGAATTATGGAAAAAAACTAAACAATATTTTAATTGTTTAATGCTTATTTGTCTTGAGAGAGAGAGAGAGAGACAGAGTATGAGCAAGGGAGGGAAAGAGGGGTGGGGGGGAAACAGAATCTGAAGCAGGCTCCAGGCTCTGAGCTGTCTGCACAGAGCCTGACATGGGGCTCGAACCCAGGAAGCACAAGATCATGACCCAAGTCAAAGTCAGACACTCAACCAACTGAGCCAACCAGGTGCCCCAACAAGATTTTAAAAATGGTAGAATCTTATTTCTTGCTCACCTAAGTGTAGGCAGTTCCCTGGTCATTAGGAACCCTGACTTTTTTCTGCCGAACTAAACTTGTAGTTTCAACCTCATGTCCGAGATGGCTGTTCCAGCTCTAGCCATCATGTAAACGTTCCATCTCATAACAAATAGGAAAAAGGGAAACATGAAAAAGATACTTTCCAAAGTTTTCCATACTATTCTTGTTAATCTTCTCTTGGTAATAATTTAATCATATGACCTTAAAAGAAAGGATGGGAAATTCAGTTTTTATTCTGGGTCCCCACGTGCCCAGATATTACTTCTTTTTTTAAGGTTGTGTTATGTGGGCAAGGAGCGAGCGAGTATTGGGCAATCTAGGCATCTCTACAACAATGATGAAGAATTTCTCATACTTAATTACATGAAGCAATAGCATGTATAGTCAGATCAAAACCTCCTTTGAAATCATTACTAACAGAGCTATTTTCTTAATTTTTTAATCCAACAAATATTTACAGGATAAAATTTGCATGCTAGGTATTCCACTGGACTTAAAAAAGGAAAACAAACCTGACCCTAACCAACTTTAATCTATGAAATAAGCATAAGAGTAGGAATTTCCAACAGATAATAGGATAATACAAGAGAAAGTGATTTTGAATTCACGGAGGAAAAAAAGATGTATTATTCTGAGATACAATCATTATGTGCTATAGTCATGCATTAAATGGGATCCTAGAAACCTGAAACAATGTGTGCTCCTCTCAAAGTGCTTCATTTACTACAAGAGAGTATTTCATGCATTGAGAGGCTGTAATTGAGAACTGAACATGAATCATAATCTGATTCCTTTCACAAATATACATTTGGCATATTCATATTGAACTGAATGATATAAATAAGTAGGTACTTGGAAAAGACAGATATTATTTATATAATATTAGCTTGATTTGAAATGATTCAGTTGTTTATAAAGTACTGTATTTGGTTCATTTGAATCAAGTCGATTCTTAACAAAGCTCTCTTCCTTGTGGAATCCTGGCATTAAGACATTGTGGTCAAAGTAGGAGGACAGGTTGCTGGATGTAATTGGATTCTCTTTCTTCTCTCTTTCTTGCTCCAATACTAACTTTGACTACTGCCACGCCTCTCCTCAGAAGGCAAAAATGTATGGAGAAAAATAGAAAGAGGCAAGGTTGGAGGTGGGGTGAGAGGAACAGTTTTCACCCTCTTAAAATGAGGAGAATGAAATTATAGCTCTCTAGAGAAGCCTGGGAACACATTTCAACTTCTTCTCCACCCCTCCTCACCCCCCTCTCCCCGTCAACTTTGGGCCTAGATCTTTCTTTCTCTCTCTACACTACTGTTATGCTTGTGGGTAAGAATGGAGGGAGTTTCTCAGCACATCCACATTACTTTAAACTGTATAATTTAAAGTCATGATATAAGAATAGAAGACTATACTTAAAATATTTGGTAAAATCTATTTTGGACATAATGGTCTTTGGGATTTTGCTTCTATTTTCCTCTTGACACTTTTTTCTGTTTTGGTTGTAATAAAAATTTTACATATGATAAGAGGAAACGGTATAAAGGATGACATGTTGTACTAAATCAAAGGAGCTTAATAATAAAGCTAGGGATCAACCAAGAAACCATGTGATCCAGCTGTCACCATTTCTAAACAAAGTTCGAGGTCTCAATTAGACTCTGGATTTAAAAGTAAATTATACTCATAAAATTTAGTTCTATTTTATATTGATAAAATAAATTTCAGGAATCTTTTATTAAAAATAAAGTCAGAGTTTAAAATATCCTTATCTTCTTGACTTTACTCATTCCAGTAATCCATTTTAAACACATTCATATGTCATAATTGCTTACAAATGTGTTTTTGTGCTTATATAATTTTTATGTTTTTGTGTAAAATGTTTAAACTTTGATTCAGGATTTGATACAGGATTTTTCATACACTGGGTACTCAGTAAATATTTTGACCCTAAATTCCTCAGTGACAATACCTGTTAAGACATGGTAAAGAAAAAAGATCACGTTGGATTTGACTGGACTAAGCTGTTCTTTTCCAATAAATGTTTTCCAAAAAGGTATTTATAGGAATTGCTTGTAAAAGTAATGATACTAGAAATAGTTTGTTTTGCCATCTGTCATTTTTGTCCAATCTGGATTATAGTGTTCTGACCATAGTCATCTGTCCCACCTGCTGAGAAACTGAGCATCTAGCCTGGCAGGGTTCTAAACTTTCAAAGGTAATTGTTTATTAAAAGGTAGGTAGCAGTTTGAGACACTTCTTCAGTCTTGCTTCAGAATAAGGGATTTGCTACAATGTGATTTCAGCATTTCCCAACCAATGGACTGAAATCTTGATTTGTTTTTGGAATAGCTTCCATTGTTTCCATGGAGTGGGTTTGTCTTCTTAGGCAGAGTGTGTCATGAGTAGTCAAAGGGGGAAGAAAATAGAACCATATACTAGATATCCATTACAACAAGAACCCAGAGAAAACGCCTCACAGAAAAATAGCAAAACCAGTATTTCTTTATTTTTTTCATGGGACTAGAATTTGTGATTTCCGAGGTGGATGGAGGTTTGTACTATAGGTCTCTGGTTTTGCATGATTACTCAGCTCAATGGACCCTTCAGTGCTGCCTGGAAATTCCATGTTACCAGGTTTTCCAATTCTCAACAAAAAGAATTTCCTGTGTGTTCAAATGTACCCAAACCACTGATTGCCCTCCAACATTTTTAACTTTAACAATGGACTCAACTCCTACTCCAAAGAGAATTTGGTAGCCATCATGTTACCTTCCCACCACAAAGTATGCTACCTTATCTACATTTTCACCTAATATTTGTTACTTCCTACATGTGTTAAGTCAAGAGAGGACTTTCTTCTTATCAAAGGCCAGTTCTTCTCATGTGCTTCAGGTTTTATTTTTATCACATATCTTCTGTACTTGATGCAATTGGTTCTCTCTCCTGATTCACACTTTCTTTACTTGACTCTTAACATTTAAACATACTTTAGTATTTCTCATTGTAAAAGTAAATCTTGTACCCATATCCTTTTGTAATGATTATAAAAATACTTATAACTATGACTCATATTTATTATTTGTATATGCCAGATATATTCTAAGATCTTTCTTTCATTGTAGAGGGGAGATAGTGGTAAAATCTTGCCATACTTAGCTCAGGAGCTTCACTTGATTCTTGCCAAAGGAGGTAGGACCAATAGAAGGGTGGTCTCTTCACAGAAATCTCCCTCTGTCACTAATAGCTCATGAGGGAGTGAGTGATGGCCCCATCTAGGGCCAAGAAAATAGAGAGGTCAGTGGAGTCAATACACAAAATGAGAAGCTAGCTTAAGAGAGAGGGTGAAAAGTTCATTTTTAAATATGCTGGGTTTGAAATATCTGGGGTTGCGTGGCTCAGAGATAAGCAATTAGGGATTTGAAAGGTAAGCACAAATGGAACTATTCAATCTCAGGATATACATTTTTGTTTTGGAGTAGAAGTTCTTTGAGATCCTAAATTATCATGTCCAGCGTCCTGTAACTCTGGCCCAGTGATCATATCTAGCACAATTCAACTGTTGTGGTTGTTCAACACTAGGTATTTCTCCTCAGGTATCTGGAGAAATCCAGAGGATAGGATCAGATGATAATCTGCCTTCTACCAGAATAACATCAAGGCCAGCATTACTCTGTTTTTGCTCCGTTCCACCCCCTGCACTGTTCATTGGTGGCTATTTGATTCTTTTTCCATAGCAGGTTCTATAAAGAAGTCTACCAGTTCTAATGACATTCTAAATTAAAATATGAATGCATAACAGAGGGCTCCATTTTCATTGCTCTTTCCAGAATTTTAGGAACTAGCTAAGACTAGATAAGCTACTCTAATGGGTTGAAAATTTGCATAAATAGTCATTGTTTAATACTTTTTAGAGCCTAGTGAGAACTAATCGCTTTACATTTATTATATGTAATTTTAAGGTAATCCTATGTAGTACTTTCACTCTTATCGGACAGATGAAAGACTTCAAGGCTGTGAGAAGTAAATAATTTGTGCAAGTTCACACATTTGGTAACTTCCATTGCAAGGAGTCAGTCTGTGATGGTTCAAATTGCTGATTGTGAATCCTGACTGCACATTAGAATCACCTGGAGAGCTTTAGCAATTCTAATGCTCAAACTCCACCCTAGACTGATGAACAGATCAGATCTTAGGGGAGAACTCTAATAGACACACATTTTTTAGAGCTCCCCAGGTGATACCACTGTGCAACCATGGTTGAGAAATACTAGCCTGCTTCTAAAGTCTAGGACCTTTTCATAATATGCTGCCTCTGAATCAAAAACTGTTTTCATTTCATTGAAATAATCTTGTGACACCAAGTCTAACTGTTGATTAAACTTGATAAATAGAATAATCAAATGTCTTCTTGATATTAAAGCGTTAACTTCCCTTTACCTTTCAATTCCTCAAAGAAATATTTTGTCTAGAAACCCCAGCAACAGAGCTACAGAGTTTTGTTTGTTCTGTGTCATACAAGTTTAAGGCAACTTAATGTTTCCATTGCTATTCTTCCTTTCTGAGTGACTATATATGGTGCTTAATTACACCAGAGGATATAAGTCCACTGACACTTGATTTTCTCTTCAGTTATAGAACACAGTGTAAATCAGTTCCTAGAGGTATCTTAGAGCTTATAATACACTTTAAAGTTTCCAAATTATTAGTAAAGCTTTAGTTGAACTCTTGGCCTTATTTAGCAAGTGCCTTAATTATATTTCATTTTGAATAAAATTGTTATTTTCTAAGCCTGGAGATAACAGTGTATAATGAAGCATCTGCTGTGTACGATGTACAAATGTTTGGATTCCCAAAGGACACATTTCAAAGACTCAGATTTTCCTGTTATGTGTGACAAACTTTCCAAGGTCTTCAAAATATGAACATGTTTTCTGCAAGATACATATTTTTGACATCTGTGAAACAGATTTTTATCTCTATTGACTTCTATCTAGCATTTCTTTCTTTTTAATAGTACTAGCAAATAAGGATTGTTATTGTTTGAGGTACTCCCATTTAGCAACTATTTATGTTTCTTCATTTATTAACTATTTCATATCATACATGACTTTATATTAGCAATTCTGTTTTTCAAATTTTTTTTAAAAAAAAGAAACGTGGCTCAGAGAGATAATGTTTCCTTATCATAGTTTTGTGCCACAGTTTTTGAGCAAATATTGCAACTTTTTAATGAAAAACCAAGAGTTTTCAAGATTAAACTAAAGCCTATCATATTTCTTCTATCTATATTTTGCATTATATCCAAGAGGAAAAATTTACAGGCTAAATATTGGGGTCTACGAGAGATATTTGTCAGTTGTCTACAAATGACATTGCTGTTGATCTTGCATGTCACAGCAGCTAGGGGATGAAGGGGGTTGAATGAAGTGACATTAACAGAAAGCTCTGATTAAAGTCTTAATATAATAAAACCTTTAATTTAATTTTATGAAATGATGGAGCTTATGGTCACAATGCACACTGGTTTTAACAATCCATCTCATTGGGATTGAGGTACTCTATCCACATAACCTCAAAGTACATTTGCACATGTGTTGATGGAATCCATGTAACCAAAACTATGCTTTTAAATGGTGCATTCTTCTGTTGGTGGTGATTTGGGAAAAAAAAGACTAATAATTTAATATGGTTTTTGCTTCTATATAATAACATCTATTTATTACCATCTATATATGGCTATTTCAAAAAGATTTGCACTGGCTTGAAATTATACTATATATATAGTATATAGTATAGTATAACCATATAAATATAAACATCAGCAAAATCAGGGCCCTTCACAGCAAAGGACAACATGTTGTAATGGAAAGAGGGCATGCTGCTTCATTTGCTTCCTGTGTATCTTCAGTTAAGTTATTTAATCTCTCTGAGCTTCTTTTCCTAATTTATAAAATATTTACCTTGAAGCACTGTTGCAAAATTGATGTTTAAGGCAGAGTAGTAACTTGATAAGTTAGTTTTTTGTCCTCCTTTAAAACATAATCTCAAACATTTTCAATTATGTTTGTTTTGCCAAATAAAAATCAACCCATGTATTTGACTAAGCTTTTAATTATGACCTTATTATTAACAGTATTTTTTATTGAGTGCTTACTAGATGTGAAGTTATATGTTATCTTTGTGCAAGCCATTTTTACCTGTTACCTTCACTCTTACAGTAATTTTATTTTAAGCCTATAAAAACCACTTTTTTTGAAATATGTGAATAGGCAGTTATTAGTGCAGCCTTTAAAAAACTGTCTTTGAGGGGCGCCTGGGTGGCTCAGTCGGTTAAGCATTCGACTTCAGCTCAGGTCACGATCTCGCGGTCCGTGAGTTCGAGCCCCGCGTCGAGCTCTGGGCTGATGGCTCAGAGCCTGGAGCCTGCTTCCGATTCTGTGTCTCCCTGTCTCTCTGCCCCTCCCCCGTTCATGCTCTGTCTCTCTTTGTCTCAAAACTAAATAAACGTTAAAAAAAAAAATTTAAAAAAAAAACTGTCTTTGAAATCACTGTGGTGATACACCAGAGTTTCTTCCCATGGCATCATTCACATGTAAGGAGTTACAGGTGCATCTCAGACTTTTATTCTTTTATTCTTGTACATGTTTTATTCAATATAAATAGCAAGGCATATGTATTTATAATTTACTTTTTCCAGTTTTATTAATAAATAACATACATCACTGTATAAATTTAAGCCATTCAGCATAATTGGTTTACATATATTGTGAAGTGGATTACAACAGGTTCAGCCAACATCCATCTGCTCATATAGATACAATAAAAAGAAAAGAAAGAAAACAAGAAAAAATATTTCTCTTTATGATGAGAACTCAAGATTTACTCTCAACTTTCACATATGTCATACAGTAGTGTTGACTATAGTCATCATATTGTCTGGTTATTTATTCTAGACAAATTAGTGTGTGAGTGGAGAAAATTATCTAAATAATTCAAATAAGAATTGCTTCATATGAAAGAATGATTTGTTTGTCTAAGATTGTTAAATGTTGCAGTAATTTTGGTAATTCTTGATTTCTCCATAAATACTGTAATTAAAGTATGCAGATATTGATACTGTTTGAGAGTTTCTAAATATTCTCCTTAAGTGCTTCATCTCAAAATTCTGTTTTCCATATTTCTAGCAAGAGCAAGCTTTTCTGAATTTTATATTCCATTGCATTTTTTAATATATATCTCATCAAAAACATTTTCTCTTTTGTTTTTTGAAATATTTACATAATTGTTGTCTACGATTGGTTATTTTTAAATGCTAACACTCTTTGATTTATTTGAAGGTTGGGAATAAGGTAAACATAGTATTTTGTTCTTAGAATCCTTGAAAGTCTGCCAAATGAAAAGAATAGTTATATTTTACATTTTAAAAGGTTCATCCCAGTAATAATGTAATAATATTTTTGTAGTTGGACTTAAGGAATCATTAAGATTTGAAATAAATTAGTAAAACAGATGTCTTTGATAAACTAAATAAGAAATAGGAAACATAGATAAGCAAACTTAGAAGTAAAAAATAGTATTAAAATTTATGAGAACATTATATACAACTGTATAGTAAAACATTGGAAAATATAAATGAAATGGATAATTTTCTGGGAAAATATAAGTTGCCAAAATTAATTCTAGAAGACATGAATAGCTCAGTTAGACTTTTAATTAGATAGTATTCATGATATTGTAGAATTTTAGAGCTAGGGAAATCTTTAAATATCATAGAGGAAAAATCTCATAACATATGTGAGAATGTTAAGGTCCAAAGTATTTGGGGCAAACTAAGAAACTTCTATTTATTAGATTTGGAAATTAGAAAGCCATGGGTGATTCCTGTAAGCAAGAAATTTAGGGGAGATGCTAGATAGACAAAAAATGTGTACGTTGGTAGTAAAGAAGTTGATGGTTAGCTTAGCCCTTCAAGAAATTTGACCACGATTGGAAAGAAAGAGAACAACCCAATGAGAATCAGTGTGAATAAACCAATAAAAGAAGGCTGAATGGTTGGTTGGGTGCGTGAGTGGATAAAGATAGATTTCAACAGATTTGTAGGCTAAGACATTATGTATATAGGAACATGGGAACTAACTAAAGGAGGAGAGTATACAGTTGACCAAATATAGGATCAAGAGTGTTTGCTATGTATCAAGCTTATATGTATAATGACCTTTAATCTTTACAACAGCCTTATGAGGTAGATGCTATTATCATGCTCATTTTTATAATGAGGAGAGAGAGGCAAGGAGATTTTAAGTAACAAACAGTAAATGCAGCCGTGAGGGTATGAACCCACAGTGTGACTCCAGGGACCTGTCTCAGTTCTCTTATACCATCTCCTGGAAGGGGAGGGTTCTACTTTGGAAAGGAGAAAGGAATAGATGAAATTAAGGGAGAAATTTCAAAGTAAGGAGCACAGGGAATATGAAGATCTCAACAATATGGGTAGCCTGTACCTCATCAGTAATGTTGAAGGCAAGGTTATCTGATTTTAGACTAAGGAGGAAAATGAGGGGATAAAAATGATTTTGAAGATTAGACTATGGGTGTGCAAAAAATATTGTTAGAAAGCAGAGTGAGGTGGTTAAGGAAGTACACAAGACCTGGAGGCGGAAACCATGTTTTAACTCCTCCTCCTCACTGATCAATCATGAGACATTGGACAAGTTACTTAGTCTCTCCAAACCTTCATGTGCAAAACAGGGATGATAATCATCTGACTACATATTATTCTGTTTTATATCATTAGGAAAACCCTCTATGCTTCTTTCTTAATTTTAGACTTTTTGGACTATTTCTTTGTATTTGGTTTTCTCTATGACTTAGAGTTGACTTATTTTGATAAATAAATAAATAAATAAATAAATAAATAAATAAATAAATAAATAAAATTAAGATCTGATGGGAACTGCATTTTGGGAAAGAATAACATTTATATGACGTTGAGTCTCCAATTCATGTGCATAATATATTTTCCATTTACTTATGTCTTGTTTTGTATCCTTTAATTAAATGTTATAATTACCTACATGAAGCTCTTGCACATATGTGTTAAATGTTTTTGAGTCGTTTTATAGTTTATATTGTCATTACAAATAGGACCTATTCTTTTATCTGATAATCTTTCCCTAGTGATTTTGTTTTATAGGTGCAATTTCTTTTCACAGTTTCTGAAGAACTTAGACTTTTTTGAAATTTTTATTTTTCTGTTACCTCTATTGTCTCTCCTTAGTACCCTATTTTTTCTTTCCTTGACCTTTTTTTTTTTTCCACGTTGGAAGATTTTCTCAATTATCTGTGTGTTCATATATAAAAGCAAGGCCCTAAAAAGTGACTTGAAGTTCTATATAGACAGATGGACTTATTGAAAGGTAGATTTCACCCTGATGAAGGAAGGAAGGAAGGAAGGAAGGAAGGAAGGAAGGAAGGAAGGAAGGAAGGAAGGAAGGAAGGAGGGAAGGAGGGAAATAACATATGTGAGAGGGAGGAAAGAAGGAAAGAAAGGAGAAAGAAACTTAGATTTCACAGTGTGCTCCTCTTGGATGAGCCAGCAATGAAGATTCCTCCCCCTCTCTGGGGGTGAATTTTAATCTCTGACTTGGCATTCTGGGAGCAGAAGTAAGGGAAAAATGAGAGGAGAGTGCTTATTGTTTAATATTTACACTTGTATCTGCCTTGTACACCTACCTGTTAATGAGACTGATGCTTATGTTCTGAACCCAACCCATTCAATTTTCCAGCGACTTAACCTCCTTGTGACAGTGCTGGACTGCATTAAGTTGGGGAGGAAACACGGAATTTCAGCTATTTTGTATATAGATTTTTCAACCAACCTCTCTCTTTTTCAGCCCCATGCAAACCCGGGTCCTCCTGCTGTTTCCAAATATTATAACCTTTTGAAGGCCTGCAGAGTGAATTGGGTCCATTACTATCAATATTTCCTTCACCACCTCCCACACTCTATAAGCACTTAGGCTACAACATTCTCTTCCACTGTAGGTCAGTTATGCCATCTTCCCTCAACATCTGAATTTGCAAACATCTTGAGCTCACTGTTGTCTACTGTCTATTCTTTATCCTGTGGCTTAAACACTTGGTCATTCTAACATGGTTTGAGAGGGAGAAGAGAGATAAAGTTGTCATAATTAATTAGAATTCTGTATTACATTTTCCAATGGATATTGTAATGTATAGAAAAATTAATTTTGTATATTGATCTCAGTGTACAGGAAATGTAATTATTGTATATTTACCTTGTATCTAGCTACTTTTTTGGTTCTTCTTATTATTTCTAATAGTTTAAAAATAGATCCTCTTGGGTTTCCTAATAAGGAGATATATTTCTTTTTATTTTTTTAGTTTTCACTTAAATTCCAGTTAACATACAAGGAGTATTAGTTTCAGGTGTAAAACTTAGTGATTCAACACTTACATACA
Organism: Acinonyx jubatus; assembly: GCF_027475565.1. NCBI lineage: Eukaryota > Metazoa > Chordata > Mammalia > Carnivora > Felidae > Acinonyx > Acinonyx jubatus. The sequence continues at coordinate 88,129,024 of NC_069385.1, read as the reverse complement.
ACACCCAGTGCTCATCACAAGTGCATTACTTAATTCCTGTCACCTATTTAACCCATCTCCCCACCCACTTCCCCTCTGGTAACCATCACCTTGTTCTCTATAGCTTAGAGTCTGTTTTTTGGTTTGCGTTTCTCGCTTTTTTCCCCTAAGATCATTTGTTTTGTTTCTTAAATTCCAGATATGAGTGAAATCACATGGGATTTGGCTTTCTTTGACTGATTTATTTCACTTAGTATATTACTCTCTAGCTCCATCCATATCTTTGCAAATGCCAAGATTTTGTTCTTCTTTATGGCTGAGTAACATTCCATTATGTGTCTAATGTATATATACCACATCTTCTTTATCCATTCATTAGTCAATGGATATTTGGCTGTTCCCATAATTTGGCTATTATAGATAATGCTACTATAAACATCAGGGTGCATGTATTCCTTTGAATAAGTATTTTTGTTTTCAGTAAGGAGATATATTTCTACAATGATGACAGTATTGTCTTTTCCTTTCCTATTGCTTTTTCTTGTATTGTTTCGGTGAGGACCATCTGTGCAATTTAGAATAGTAGAGGTCATGGTGGACCTACTTTTTTTAATTCATAATTGATGGGGATTCTTCTAATATTTCACTGTTAAATATGTTTTTTGTCATAAGTTTTGGAGAGATAATCTTTATTAAGAATGTTCTCTATTCATAATTTGCAATAAAGATTTTTTAAGTGACAATTGGGTTTTGAATTTTAACAAGTTCTCTCCCATATTTTGATATGATCACATTTTTTCCTTTAATCTGCTATTATAATAAATACATTATATGGAGGTCACTTTTAATGTCAAATCATCCTGCATTACTGGACATACTCTTACTTGATAATGATTTATTACGCTTTTACTATACTTCTGGGTTTGATCTTTTACTTAATACTTCCTCATTTATGTAGATAAATTAAAGTGGCTTACAGTTTTCTTGTTCTTTTTGGTGTCAGTGTTATGCAAACCTTATAAAATGAATCAATCTTTTAGTATTTTTCTTTTTCCTGGAAATGTCTTATTAACTGGTGATTATATATTCCTTAAGATTGGGAGAATTTGCTTGTAAATCTTTCTGAAGTTTTTGTCATTTTTGGAGGATTATTTCCTTTATTACCTTTTAATTTTATCCAAAATTATTTTTTATCTCTCATGCCAATTTTGATTGTTTTTCTAGAAGAATGTCCATTTTATATAGGTTTCAATTTCATGTGTATATAGTACATATTCTTCTATGATACTTTTAATAACTTTTTTGATTTCTAATGTTATTTGTCTCCTCTCCATCTTTTAAAAAGGTCACAATTGCCAAAGGTTTACCTATTTTATTGGCCTTTTAAATTATCCTCAGTTTTATTAACTTCAGGTTATTTAGGTTCAGTTAACTTTATTGTATATTTTATTTACACTTTATTAATTTCTGGTTTTGTCTGTATTACATTTCTTCTGATTTCTTTAAGTAGCCTATTAATTTTCATTTTCTATTATTTTTCTATGTAAGGCTTTAATAATCCTGAGTACTATCATAGCAAAATTTCACAAATTTTGATGTAAATATATATTGCCTAGTTTTTCGGTTCTAAATAGTTTATAATTTATGTTTTAATTTCTCTTTAATTCATGAACTATTTAAAAGCTTTTACCCTAAGAGGTACAGTATTATAATTTTTAGTTCTTGATTTATAATTTTATCATATTGCTGTTTGTAAAAAATGCCCTGCAATAAACTTCCTCAAATTTATTTTATTTTACTTTCTTAGGAGTAGTTAACTTCTGTATTTTGTATGTTAAAGAGCTGCACATGCTCTGTTTCTTACATATAGTAATTAATCAAAGAAAGGTTAATCACTTTTATTGTTATAATATTCCATGTTATCATTTTCTCCACTTTTCCTGTGACTCTGTGTATCTGTATATAACTGTTACTATTTATTTATTTATTTATTTATTTATTTATTTATTTATTTATTTAAATCTAGTTAGTTAACATACAGTGTAATCGTTTCAGGTGTAGAATTTAGTGATTCACTGTTTACATACAACACCCAGGGCTTATCACAACAGTGCCCTCCTTAATCCTCATCACCTGTTTAACCCATCATCCCACCTCCCATCTGGTAACTATCAGTTTGTTCTCTCGAGTTAAGAGTCTATTTCTTGGTTTGCCTCTCTTCCCCCACCACCAAGTTTGTTCTGTTTCTTAAATTCCACATATTAGTGAAATCACATGGTATTTGTCTTTCTCTGACTGACTTATTTCAATTAGCATAATACTCTCTAGTTCCATCCATGTCCTTGAAAATGGCAAGATTTCATTCTTTTTTATGGCTGAATACTATTCCATGGTGTGTGTGTGTGTGTGTGTGTGTGTGTACCCCACATCTTTCCATTAATCATATGATGGGCATTTGGGATCCAGGAATTGTGCTACAAGGCTTTTACCCAAATGATACAAAAATACTAATTTGAAGGGATACATGCACCCTGATATTTATAACAGCATTTATCAACAATAGCCAAATTATGGAAAGAGCCCAAATTTCCTGTGACTTTATGAAAGCTGTATGTTGTCTTTCATTATAAACCTATTTTGACAGTTTTTCTTGTAGTTTTCTCTGTTTTTGTTTCACACACTTTGAAAAATTCTTATTAGTTTCACAGAGATGTGTTCTTTGGAAACTTCTTTATCACCTACTCCTTTTATCAGCATGAAAAGTCCTTCATCTCTTTTAATGCTTTTTTTCAATATTAACATTGTGACATCTGATTTTTGCATATTAGCATTTGCTTAATATAGCTCTTTTTATCTTTTTATTCCCAGTCTTCCTGTGTCATCAGGTTTGAGCTATGTCTCTTGTAAATAAATTACTAGATTTTGATTTTTTTTTATCCTATATGAAAGTTCTTAACTTTTGGGTGCCTGGGTATATCAGTCAGTTCAGTGTTTGAGTCTTGATTTTGGCTCAGGTCATGATCCCAGGGTTGTGGGATTGAACCCTACATCAGGCTCTGTGCTGAGTGTGGAGCCTGCTTAAGATTCTCTCTCCCTGCCCCTGCCCCTCTACCCTACTCAAACGTTCTCCTTCTGAAATAAAATTTTTAAAAAAGTCCATAACTTTTAGCTAATGAATTTAAAACATTCCCATTTCTATAATTTCGTATATGTTTGGAACTATTTTTGTTATTTTTTTATTTATCATATTTTCTAGTTTGTTTTTGTTCTTTTTCCTGCCTTTTATTAGGCTGATAATTTTTTTCTTAGTTCTATTTTTCCTCCACTATTTTATAAATATATTATTTGTTTGTACCTCTTTGTGGTTACCTTAACATTGTTAATATACATGTTCAAGCGTATTTTTCTAACATCTCAAGTCAATTAGTATCTCTAATATTCCTGAGAACAAAAAAAAGGCTTAGCATACTTTAATTTCCCCCAATCCCTTGCAACTTTTATTTCTCTCACCTTTTAACCCTCATTACTATCATTGTGAATTTTATATACATGTGGTCATATTTTTAAAATTAAAATATATTTAAGCTTTTAAATAAACATTTTTTTAGACTTAATGTATTTCATCACTCTCTTTGCTGCCCATTACTTCTTTTATCCTATTCCCTCCTCCTGGATTTCTTCTTATTATTGGCTTATGTTGTCTACCAGTTCTCTCAGAGAGAATCCTGAAGTAGTAAACTTCAAGGTTCCTTTAATTATAAAAATATATTTATTTCTCCTCTCACTTGAATAATAGTTTTGCTGGGTGTAGAAATCTATCTTCAAAGTTATTTTCCCTTATAATGCTGAAGGTATTATTCTACTTGTCTTCTTGTATCCTGGGTTGTTCACAAGGAGTCTGATGCCAACTTGATTATTTCTTTGTAAGTAATTTTTCTTTTGACTCTGACACCTTTTTAAGATTTTCTCTTTATTGTTGATCTTCACAAATTTCATCACACTGTAACTAGGTGTGTGTGTGTGTGTGTGTGTGTGTGTGTGTGTGTGTGTGTGTGTGTTTTATCTTCAATTTATCCTTTAGACCAGAGGATCTTTGAAGTTCTGAGAAGTTTTTCCATAATATTTCTTTAAATGCTGCCTTTCCTTGAAATTGTCTCTATTTTTTCCTTCTGAACGTAGTTTCAAACAGATGTTAGAACTGTGTGTCATCTGTGTATCTTACTCCCCTATTTCCATGTCTTCATCTCTGCTCCTTATGTGTAGCTTTGAGCTGGGGTATCCTTCTGTCTGCCATCATCTGCTCGTTTTTTAGATATTTCTCACAATCTCTACCACAGTTTATACTTCTTTTCTTTAATTTTATGAAATCTTTTCTATTATCCCTGAGGATTTGGGGTGAATAATATACGTGAGGGTGACAGGTATGAACAGTGCTCAGTTTGCCAATTTAAATACCTTTTCAAGTTTTGTAATATTTGTCAACCACACTCAGCACATGTAAAGGACCAAATTGAGATTCAGCAAGGCAGGTGTAGCAGAAGAATTGGATGATGAACTTGAGGTGCTAGTGAGTCTCAGGTTTGGAATGGCAAGCTGTCAAGACTCACTTATTGTGGGAGTCAAAAGTAGACACACAGGTGAATAAGGAGAGGCTGTAAGACTCGAGGTCATGACAGTGAGTCCAGTAGTAGGAAAATTGAACAGATGACAGTATATAAATCTGCTTATAGAAAAATAGAACCAGAGTGAGATTTCTAAATGTAAAAGTCTCTAGTACTGAGGGGATCCAAGAGATGGTCAATGTGGGATATAGGTTATGTGGAAAAAGGAAATCAAGGAATCCTGAACCCTGAATATTAGAAAGGCTACTCATGTGGAAACTAAGATGACACATGTGGAAAATAGTTTATTTGAAAATTACTATTATAAAAGTTGTATCTTAAAAAGACAGTTTATCGAATCTATCAGAAAAATCGTGTGTCTCATGTGCAATGTCTGAGTTTATAGTGATTCTTCATATGATGAAGAAAAATTAGCTCTCTCTTTATTTTCAGGAACATAGATTTTGTTGTACTCTTCACATGAGATAAGTTTTGTGACTTTAGACCACTTTTTCCATATATATACATTCTTTGGGTTGAGACAGCTTTCCTTCATAGAACAGTTTCTAGACATATATGAATATTCATCTCATTATAGTAGAATGCGATTGCTCATAAAAATGGGTCTTAGTTCTCTAGTTACTACACATTTTCCACGCATACTGTGGCCATATTCTTGTCTAGAGAGACATGAATTATTGAGATAAATGTCAGTAGCCCCAAATGGCATCCATTTCAATTTGTATTAGAATTAAAGTGTGTAACAGAGAGTCCCAAAGCAACAAACATAATATAGAAAGAGCAAATTAAAAGTCTCCGTATTGACACATTGAGCATTTTATTATTTCTTATAAAATCTCAGTGCATCTAGTACTTAGCATTTAATATTGCAATATTTTTACATTGTTTTATACAACCTTATATTGATAGTTTAAAATGGGGAAGGAATAATTTTGCTAGCACATACAATTGAGATGGGACCAACTGGTGGAAGGGAATGACAGGTGAATTAGAAAGTGTAACTATGGGTATTAAATGGAAGAGTTATCTTTGAAATTCAGATTGGGATCAGGAACCGTAGATCAGGAGTGAACAAAAGTAGTCAGCCTGCAGATATTTAAACCCTTACCTGGAAGAAAAGTCTCAATGTCTCAAGTATAGAAGGAATCACAGTTGGTTCAAGTGACTACATTATGCCTGAAATAGGAGTAAAGGTATGAGGAAAGGGTTCTAGAAATCCATGACTTTATCATACTGAGAATTGTCATCTTTGTGAGGATAAACATAAGTAACCTAGGATTTTTAAGTGCTACATGAAATAAGGAATCACATGCTGAAAACCAACTGGTAACACCTTAGTACTGTTTTTAAAATAATGATGACTATGGTCATAATCAGTTGATGCACTTGCTATATGCCTAGCATGGTGCTGCTCAGCTTCTCTACATTATCTCTCAACATTTAAAACAACCTCGAGAGATAAGCATGGTGAAGTTCTTTTTATAGGATTAAAAGAACTGAAAAGCTGAATTAACATCTGGTGAATTTCAAGAGAATAAACAAATAATAGGAATAATTTGGGCCAAAAATTTAAAAGACATTTGGCTTTAACAGTGTATTGGGTGGAGGTGGGAAGATGAGAGTTGTATTTTTATTTCTCTGTTAATGAGGTTTTTTTATGATTGTTTTTCTACTTCTGTGCTTTGCTCTTTTCAGTTTTGGGGAATAGCAAGACAGACTGACAGAGGAAGTTTAGTTAGTTACTAAATTTAGTTTAGTTACTGATTCTGATTTATGAAGACTTGCATTTTAACAAGATTTACACAAAGACATTATACTAGTAGTGAAATAAGGAGCAGCTTCTACCAAAATTCAGCTGCTCACCTTCGCAGATGAGTCACGAGTAACTAATGGTTGGCACATTCAGAATGATTAACTTGTGTAAAGTAAAATATCTATGAAATCATGGCGGTGTACTGCCAGTGACTCGATTAACTTTTCAAAATGACTTGATTACATACAACACATTGTAATGCAATAATAAAGAACAATGTATTAAGTACTTAAAAATACTTATGTTATTTTTGCACTAGGCTATTAACCAAATCTCATTTTATACTTTTCTACCTTGAATATCACACTTGTATAAGAGCAATTTTTCCTTTTGGATGGCTGTTGGGTTGTAATCTTAGCATCAACACAGATAAAATAACAAAGAATTATCAGATGAAATGGAAGGATCAAGAACATAGCCAAAAGAGTTATGCAAGATGTCTGTAACTTAAATTAAACTGAAGATAGGACCATTCCCATAATTACATTTCAAGAAAAAAAAACTCCAAGTAAAGTAGTAATTGTAATCTCCCTTGGGTTTTAATTTACATTCAGGCTTCTCCTCATAAAAAATTGAACATGCAAATGGAATTAGGACATATCTTTTTTCTATCATACGTATCATATGCAGCATAAAGACTGCAGGGTTTCTAATTTCTGTAAATAATTACTCTGTCACACAGGAGAGGTAGATATTTGAAATAAAAGCAATGCGTTGAAGATGAACAGTCCTCTGGAGGACACAAGATTACCCCCCCACCCCCCCCCCACTATATTCAGTGTGAGTCTTTTCTGTTTCCACAGAGCATCTGTACAACCACCACTGCATTTTTGCACTTTTTCTTCCTGGCTTCGTTCTGTTGGGTTTTAACTGAGGCGTGGCAGTCCTATATGGCTGTGACTGGAAAAATTAGGACCCGGCTTATAAGGAAACGTTTTTTGTGCCTTGGATGGGGTAAGCATATTAATATGCCCTTTCATGCTCTTGTTGTTAAAATGACTTTGAACACATATAATGAAGCAATAGGGTGTGATTATCCCCAACCTACTTTTTTTGGTCCAATTTGATAAATGGAAGTGGAAATAAATGAAGCTGGTCATTTTTGAAAATTCTTTGAGCATTTGGAACTTTAAGAAGGAGTAAATATTGGATGACCACATAGCCATTCAGTTAAGCAGTGATGTAAGAAGAAGCCTAGGATAGCTACAGGCAGTACAGCAAAGTGTTCTCTGCTAATACATTCTGAAAATGCAAAATGTCTTACAGTGTTCAGGGCTCAAAACAGGTGCTAGTCACATATTCCCCACAAGAAAACTTTGAGAAGTCCATTCCAAGAGAGCTCAAAACAATTAAGGACTACAGCTGTCCATCACAGGAAGAAAGTCCACTTAGAGAGTGAATGAAACCTTGTGACTAGTGTGTGGGGTCCTCAAAGGAAAAACAGAATTGTTGACAGACTGAGAATTAATTCGTTGTTTGCTTTTCTTTATTAGGAAAAGTTTCTGTCAAATTGCCTTACAAAATGGGCATCTTGAAGATCCATGCATTTCATAAGGCCCATTCTAATGTTTAATTAGAATTGATTAGTTTAATTAGAATTAATTAGTTACTTTAAAGAAACTAGTTTCAGAAAACCTCAGGATTTTGTCATTTTTGCCTTTGAGTTCTGAAAGACTTGAACTAAAAAAAATGGGGAATTTTGGACCAAATATACAACAGATACCTAATAGACCAGAAGACTGGAGAATAGGATGCTTGATGGAGGCTGATAAATTACAAATAAGCGGACTTATTACAATAACAGAATAATTCATACTGGAAAAAGTAGGATTAATATATTAGGGCTCTTTACACAGGCAAATGGGAGAATGTATTCTACTTGTACTTTCATAAAACTTTTGTCTGAATTTCATGACAAAGACCTTCTAAAGTTAAATTGGTACTGAATCAGGGGACACTTTTGTCGTGAATCAGTGCCATAGATCCAAGAAATATAGAATGCAGGTAAGTGACTTTACCTAAGTATAAAAAGTGGCAGTTTTCAAGAATGGTAACTACCTCATTTTGTGTCATTACTAAAGATCTTGAGGAGAGGGCTCACAGCTGGTCTCCAAGTTTACAGATAATGTTAAACTACTCTGAATAGCAAAAAAGCTAAGGCAATGGTGCTAGACTATCAAGAATTCTGGGAGGTGGCAGATTACTGGCATGTGAATTTCTATACAGCAAAGTGCAATGTAATAAATTTGGGAAAATAATTTGTATTTACAATACAAATAAATACAATACAATACAATACAATAAATTGTACAGGTTGAAGACTATTAATGCTTTAGCTATGACCCAGAAGAGAATTTTTTTCTAATGAACTTGATGTAATCAGTCAAAAAGTCAACTATATATATCCGTGTGTGTGTGTGTGTGTGTGTGTGTGTGTACGGGGTGGGAGAGGCCCATATTTGTTTAAAAATATGATGTGTCCCTCTGAGATGCCCTTCATATTTTTTGTCATTAAACCTCATGAAGGAATGTGGTGTCACTTGAAAAGACTCACAGAAGAGAATAGCAGGAAGGAGGGGAAATGATAGGAAGAAAGAAGGTAGGTGGGGGGGAGTCAAGAAGGTGATTAGATGATGGATTTTCAACCTGAAAAGGCAAACATCACCTTCCTGAAAAGAAGACATGACCACAATTTTTGTAAAATAATTAAACAGCATGGATTAGACTGAGCTCTGTTCACCAAAACACAGGGGCATTCCTTTGAACTTGAGTAAGGAGAGCATGATTCAGACAAACATAAACTAAAAGCTGTTAGGTCAGAATTGGCACAGGTATGCGGGCAATTGAATTCCAAAATGGACTGAGCAATGTGTGGAGTGATACCTACCGAGAAGCGCATGAAGCGAAACTGGCATATATTTTCTGACCTTCCTTCAGGATTGCTAAAAGGAAGATGACCAAGAAGCCCCACAATTAACTCCTTAGGGGCCTTAATTTGGCCCTACACTCTTGTTATTATAAGTAAATCATAAAGAAAGAATTACATGAATGCTTTACTTTTTTCTGTCTTATAATAAGTACAACTTGATATGAATCAATATGGGGCCACCTGAAATGTTCCACTTCTGTGATATTCTATCACAGCAGAACATCCATTTTTTGCCTTTCTGATTTTATAACTATAAATTTCCTTTATAACAGTGTAAACCCCTAGGGAAAAATAACTTAGAAGATATACTAAATCTCTGTTATTAGTTTCCTTTAAACCCATGTCAAATGTGGTGGTAACCTAGCAACATTAGAGAAGTGCACTGAGTTAAAAACCCAGCTGTCGCTCTCATATTTTTGTACTTGAAAGAAATTTTGTAATGGAAACATACTTTATGAAGGAATTCATCCAAATGTAGTTGCTTCGATGTAAGCATTTTGAGTCTGTCCTAGCTTTTCTTGAGCCAGAGTGCACAGTGGTTACAGCTGAACGTGAAGTCTGACCATGTTTTTCTTGCAGGTTTACCAGCATTAGTAGTGGCCACATCAGTAGGCTTCACAAGGACGAAAGGATATGGCACTGATCACTAGTAAGTCCATCCACAGTGATAAATCATGTTTATAATTAAGTAAATCATCATCTATGCTCCATTAGTCTTGGTTGGCACTGCCGATGCCTTGCATTTTGTCACTGAGTCATTAACAATGGTAGAAATCACATTAGTGAGGAATGATATAAGGTAGCTGAAATGCGCAGAGGTTAGGAAGTAAATGGTGAAGCCCTGTTCAGAATCCTTGTTTCAATTTCACATTTCTTCATAAGGACAATGAATTTGATTTTTAAAATATTTCAATATTTACTTTGTGTGTTTAATCTCAAATGCATTTGTTTAGATCTGAATAAATCTTGATGTTTACCTTTTAGAATATGATCCTGATGTGAGCTTCTAATTTCACTGATGATAATGTATATTAGTATCAACCAAGTTGTGAAAGATCAGCTCAAGTTTTGTTGCCGTGTTAGGGTAATACTGAAACATAAGGATCAGGGGGATCAGTAAATTACACATTAGAAAATGCCTAGGCTGTGGGAGAAATTAGAGGGAAGAAAGAGGGTGGGGTATCAGCCCATCCTTATCACAGCTGTAACACTGATAAATTCAAGAGAGATTTTATAAATAAAGTTTATATTGAAATATTTAAAATTTAAAACAATGCACTTTGATATTTTATTTCATCTGCTCTCTCAAGGTGAGGAGGCAGTTGAGAAGTGGAGAAAAAGATGGGCGCATCTTCTTACAAGTATAAATTTTTAAAGTGAGATTTTCGGTTTGTCTTCAGGTTTGAGATGGGAATTAGTGCTAATTAGTCCTTCTAGTGGGCTCATCCAAATGGAGACTGTGAGAAGAGACATCATTCCACCTGCCCAACAAAAGGACATTTCCAAAGAATTTAAAGAACTCATGTCATTAGAGCACTTGTTTTTCTTCTGCCATCTATGTTATAAACACACAAACAAGCAAAACTCCCTGATAGCGCATGTTGTAGTGTAGTGCTTACTACAGCACTATTACCTTTAAGCCATTACCTTTTACAGGAGTATGACTTTCGGTATAAATCCAGTATTTGAAAGGCACTGTGTTGGAGATATAGCAAGAGGTAGGAATTATGGATGATATGGTTCCAACTTTCAAAGAGTTTGTGATTGAAACCGAGTACAATATAATGAGTAGTATGTCAGTTTAAAGATTAACTCACAAAAATACAGTAGAAAATCAGTGGCAGTCTCAGAGACACAAAACTACAGTGTCCTATCAGACTAAAGGCTTTTCGCCCAGGTGTTTTATTTTAAAACGTAGATATTAAATTATCAACCCCAAAGTAGGAAAGTAGAATTTTATCTGTTCACTGTTATGGCAAGGAGAAATAACTAAATGCAGACTTCGAATACCCACATACACACACATTTGTTTTAGGTATATATCGATACATGCATTGCTGTGTGTGTGTGTGTGTGTGTGTGTAACTACTAGATTAAAATTTTTAATTAAGATAAAATTTATGCAGAGCAGCATTCATACTGTTAAGTGTGTAGTTCTGTGAGTTTTAACAAATGCCTAAGTCAGGTAACCACCACCACAACCAATATAGAAAAAGTGTGTCCTTAGAACCAATATATAACAGTTATTGTTAATTGTTAATTTTGGAGGCAGCATGATGATTCTGTGGACCTAGAAGTAATACTGACAGGGTCAAATGTCAAAAGCAGATGCAAGAAGTAGTAGGTGTGACTCATTGCATCAGCAGAGATAAAACATCTCCTGGTGTTTTCCTACATTCCTTATATTTCCTTATATTCCTAGACCATGCACATGCAGATGGGCCACCTTGCAAAGCCTCCAGTGCCAAGCCCCATGCCTTCTTCATGCCTCTCTACTGTGAGAGAATAAGTGTTCTTACCTAAATGGGTTACCATGTCAATATCAGTACAAACCTGCATTTCCTGGTGAATTTAGTAATTGAAATAAACACAGCCACACTTATTTTTATTCAAAAGCTTATCTTTACTGAATTTTGTTAGTAGTCCGGGGCAAAAGTAAAATCAGAACAAAAAACAAGCGCACAAAATATAGATTATTTGTTCCTTTCAATGATGGCTTTTAAACCATTTCTCCCAATATCTCAATGGCCTCAAGGAAGAACACATAAATGGCATACGCAAGACTCTAAAAGCATGCTGTTCTTGCTTGAAAGAGCGTTTGAAAATTTTCATAATGGATACAGAGCACCATTTTACAAAACTTATGTGATAGTCACCTTTGTACTAAAAGTCAATATAAAAATCTCACTGGAAGAGTAATTTGTCTAAAATGTTTTAACTGCCTGAAAGTAAGGCCTTATAATAAAAGTTTCTTTTCTGCGAAAGGTGTATAGTGTTTCTCACGCATCAAATGCTCTCATTTTCGCTTTTTCCACCTCTTCCATGCATTTCTGCTTAATTACAAACCTTCAAAATGGGCCCAAATTTGAACGCTAAGTAATTTGTATCACACTTCAATGGTTTAGCACTTATCACTAATTTCTGTTAGTTTTTATCTGATGTTGTTTTTAGCTGCTGGCTCTCTCTTGAAGGAGGACTACTCTACGCTTTTGTTGGACCTGCAGCTGCTGTTGTCCTGGTAAAACATCAAAATCTACTCGTTCTGTTTTCTTATCAAAAACTACTTGGCTTCAATTACAGTGACAATTTTTGTGTTCACTGTAAAGAAACTTTAACGTAGAATGTATTATTACTTCATTATTAATTACTACTTAAATTTGAATACCAACTGCTCTTTAGTCCTTTAGTACTCTAAAATACTCTTACTTTGAAGACTGAAGAATATTGAACATGCAAGTGTGGGATTTCTCTTACAGTAATTTCACATTTATGAAGAAGTTTGAGTAAGTTTCAACCAATTCTTCATTGTTAATGTACACAATCAATTATCATTTCACTTTACACCATTCTGTGCGATCTCCATCGTTGTAAAGATCGCTTAAACTTAGTAACTGCTGCTGCTACCAAATGTCAACAAGAAAACTTATGTCCATGTGTCAGAGTTTCCTAACCTCAGTGCACAGATTTTGGATAACATATTTCTTTGTTGTGGGGCTGTCCTGTATATGTCAGGATGTTTAACAGCATCCCTGGCCTCTACCTACTAGATAGATACCAGTAGTATCCTCAGGTTGGTAAAAATCAAAGCTGTCTCCAGACATTTCCCAATATTCCCTGTGGGCAAAAATCACCCCCGAGGTGAGAACCCCTGCCGTATTTTGTGCATAAGGATTTAAATTTTTTTCTTTTTAGAATCACTAAATAATTCCTTTACATATTTAATTATGGGAACATGGAATTTGCTACCAATTTACCTTTCGTTCTCTCACTTTGATATTCTAGATTACAATACAAATCTTTCTTGTCTAATAAATCTTTAAATGAAAATGTAAGGGGGAAAATGGTCTGAATTAAATACAAAGATCCACATCACTGTGCAATTAGAGTTCTAATTGGAGAACTACCCTTTGGTTTCTTGAACAATTCATTGCATATATGGAAGCTAGCAATATCTTTATTAATAACTCTATATGATTTTTTTCTTTCTTTAACATTTGCTCTCCATCCTCTAAACTATAGCAGGGAGCAGAAACTGTCCATGATTCACAAGACAAAATCTAGGCCTCAGTCTTAGAGAAGAGCATAGGGAGATGGAAGCTATTAGGCACATTTTTGTCTGCTGCATCGAATTCTTATTTAATCAATTGAATTATTTCCCTAAGGTACCAAGTTAATATACATATAACCCTAAAATGGAGAAACAAAGAGTATATGTATAATTGAAAAATCAAAGTATGGTCTTTGGAGTAGTGATGGATTCCCTCATGATTAAATTGTAGATTAATAGAATCCATGGAATACACTTTTTTCTCCTAGTTCATATAATGAGAAATGTGAAGAGGAGTAAGTCTTTCTCTTGATTAAATGGTATCTTGTCAGAAAGCTATGAAGAGTGACACTTCCTAATAAGTCCCTACCTATCAGTTGCTTTGGATCTTCCTTATACCAGCAGTTAAACAGATTTCAGCTTTATATTTCATCTGGCCAATGTTCTGGGAAAAAGGAATTTTTCTTTTTTCTTAACCAGTCATCCTGTTTAATTTAAAACAGACTTTTGTGAACCAGTAGTTTCAATGTAAAGGCTTCATCATTTGCACTGGGGGACGCACCAAGATTCCATTGATCATGGAGGGTAAGGGACAGGAAGGCAAAAAGAAAATATTTTTCCTTGATTATCTTGGTCTCAGCGTTGGACTGGATTCCTTTGTCAGGAAGTGCTGGTAGGTTAGAGAACTGTGGGCGCTCATCATAATAAGTTGCTACAAATAGACCACAGCCATCTCTACAGCTTTTTACAATTTTACTTGAGAGAGAAAAATATGTGTGATTTCATTTCAGATGTATTATGCGCAAAGATCTTTTAAGTGAGAGTAAGAGAGTCTTAGAAAATGCTGAGAAGTGTTCAATAGAGCACATTTTAAGAGTTGATGTTAGTATCCATCTCCTAAAGGATGCTGGTGAGTTGAATAGGCTTTCTCTTTTGTCTAGAAAAGCATGGTACATCAAAATGCTCCCCCAACCCATAGGAGAGATAGCTACACAGTATGAGGAATTTAGACATTCTTTTCTCACTTCTGGGGACAAAGACAAATTCTTAGCACCTTTGGCTGCCAGGGCTCAATCTAGTCTCACACTGTGAGACTGAAAATCTTTTGATTCTCATAGGGTGAAACTCATTTAGACAATTGATTTTAATCAGGGGTGACTTAGAATGCCAGACTCACATATTATGGCACTGTTTAAAAGGTAGACAATTGAATGTTAATCTCCTCAGTGTTAACTGCAAAGCATGGAAATTTAATGTACTTAACGTACTTTAAAACTTTAAGGTTAACACACCATTGTTAAATTGTTCTCCTTTATGCACTTATAAAATATTTGACAAGTGCTTTCTCTCACTACTGTTGTGAGTTTATAATTCTGAAATGGTTATAAATCAATCAAAGAGGGTTTTCAGGAGAAACAGGGACCTAATTTCCTTCAATATCATTGAAAGGTCAACCTTTGTTTCTGTTTGACAGGTCAACATGGTGATTGGCATTTTGGTATTTAATAAACTTGTTTCCAGAGATGGGATCCTAGATAAAAAGCTCAAACACAGAGCCGGGTAAGCTGCAATTGGTGGATTTTGTAGGTTCCTTACCAGTGAATCCCATACTCCAATTCCAGATCATCATTGACTGCATTTTAACTGTGCCTTGAATTTTGTTCCTGATGAACCGATGTGTCTGGTAGAGTCTGCCATTCAGATTTTTTTTTTCAATGTGCTATTCTTAAGTAATGCAACTAATATCTAAAAATAATTTTTAAGACCATTAGAAAGTCTGGGTTTGTTTGTGCGTATTGCTCATTTGTAAGATAAGATGAGATGTTAAGGCTGGAGTGAAAATACTTGTTCTTTTGTTTGTTTGTTTGTTTGTTTCAAGTTTTATTTAAATTCCAATTAGCTAATCTATAGTGTAATATTGGTTTCAGGAGTACAATTTAGTGATTCATCACTTACATACAACAGAGTGATCATCACAATAAGTGCCCTCCTTAATGCCCATCACCCATTTGGCCCATCCCCTGCTGACCTCCATTAAAGCTCAGTTTGTTTTCTATAGCTAATAGTCTCTTATGGTTTGTCTCCCTCCTTCTCTTTTTTCTTCCTTCCCCTATGTTCATCTGTGTTGTTTCTTAAATTCCATATATGAGTGAAATCATATGGTACTTGTCTTTCTCTGACTTGCCTCACTTAGCTTAATTCTCTATAGCTCCATCCATGTTGTTGAAATGGCAAGACCATTCTTTTTTATGGCTGAGTAATATTCCACTGTGTGTGTGTGTATACCACATCTTCTTTATTCATTCATCAATTGATAGACATTTGGGCTCTTTCCATAATTTGGCTATTGTTGATAATGCTGCTATAAACATTGGGGTATAAAAATACTTGTCCTTAGTTGAACATTTTCAAAGTCCCCCTAGTTTGCATCACAATGGACAGGAGGGTAGATCAAACATAATGTTGATATGTGACACAATGGAATCGAGACAAGTAATTCCTACTAGGGCAAAAATACTAGATTCTCTTTGATTAATTGTATATATCAGAAAATTTCTTCATATGAAACAATCACTAATGAAACAGTATTCTTGTCATATATTTTCATTTTTTATGATGTTTTGACTATAAATTGCTAGGAAGAGTTATTTTTAATTTTCATTTGCACATTTTAACCACTTATAAAATTTAGGAAAGCATCTCCTTTAATTTTACTGTTACTATGATACCACCACATTTAATGACTAATAACATTCCATAAGCAGATTGATACCAGCCTTTTAAGGTTACATAGTCACCTCATCTTACAAATTTGTAGAAATCTAAAGGAAATCTTAATGCTTTTGAATTTTCTTGTGTATATTTTCTTATAAAAAGTTTATAGCTTTCTCCTTTCTATTTAGCTGTACTTTCATTCAAAACTTACCCTACAATTGTTATTTCTTTACTAATTTATAGTACTATTTAATAGTCATAGTATTTGATCACTGAGCAGTGAGAATTTTAAGTCCTTTATGTTTATAATCTATGCAATGACTTCTAAGATAACCAAGGTATGTTTTCCCCTAGTAAAAGACTCGGTTTAATGCTTATATAAAATATAAATATAAATATAAAAATTTGATACCATTAATATCAAACATTAGAACTGCAGTGATGTAACAAAACATCACTGGAGGTTCCCTTCAAAGGGGGGCCATCACGTCAGAGGAGTCTCCATAGACTTTTCACTTCAGATGAGTCTCTATAGTATCTTTAACCAGCTAAACCTGAACGTGCACAGACACTGCTTTCTGTACCACTTGAACTTGAAGCTTTCACACTATTATTCTGCCATGTATGGTTGGACTTGGAGCAATAGCTTCAGTATTTCTGCCCAGATTAATTATATAAGAATAAATTGACCGTACTGAGTATGGTGTATGGAAACTCACTTCTGCCACTAGTGGCATGCACACACGTGTATTATTAATTGGAGGCGTGGGGGTTAGTGGTTAGGAGAAAGCTTTGAGGTAAAAAAATGTTTTTAAATAAAGCCATGCTCAGTATCTAGCTCTGTAGTTTACTAGCTGTGTGTGTCTTTTGGCATGTTATTTCATTTTTCTGGGGTTCGGTCTTCATACCTGAAAAATGGGGATAATCATTTTTGCTTCATAATAGAGTATATGAAATATAATGTGTATAAAGGATTCATTAGAGTAGCAAATAGCAAGTACTCATTCAACCAATGGTGGCTATTTTTATGATAAGTTAAATGAAGAAAAAACCCTGATTTCTATCAATCAAGCATCTATGCTTCCACCACTGATGACCTTGAGGTCAAAAAAAAAAAAAGAGATGAGATCATCAGAATGAGTATAAAGCTAAGGATTTATTACATTTGCAGTTAGTATTTTTTTCTCATTTAATCATTTTATATGTAATATCCAGTTTGATTCACATAGCTCTTTGTAAGAGAAAACATATGTTTAAGAGAAATGACAGCTTTGTCATGTTATGAATTTAGAAATTATCCACTTTAATATACACATTAATTTTAAAACGTCTACTTATAAAAATAGTATTAGAAGTTACATCTGTTTTACTGGCAAAATCGAGCCAGTGTTTTTCTGGTTCAAAGGCCACTATTGAAGAAATAAAAATGTTAATATGTGTATAAAAAAGCAGAATGTTGATTACTGTTCAAAGCAGAAAAGAATTATCAACAAGTTAATAACTCTAGGTGTTAAGAAAGTCTTTCTATAATATAAAATGCAATTTATGCCAAAGTATGTATAGATTGAAATTTGCTATTTCAAAATGTTATTGAAGGAAATTTTTTAGAAAATATAAGTGATAAGCAGCATCCAGGTGGCTCAGTGGGTTTAGAGTCTGACTTGGCTCAGGTCACGATCTCACAGTTTGAGAGTTTGAGCCCCTCATTGGGCTCTGTGCTAACAGCTCCAAGCCTGGAGCTGGAGCCTGCTTTAGATTCTGGGTCTCCCTCTCTCTCTGCCCCTCCCCTGCTCTTACTCTGTCTTTCTTTCTCTCAAAAATAAATAAACATTAAAAAATACTTTAAAAATATATGTATATATAAGTGTTTGAAGCTACTTTCACTTCACAGAGAATCAGTGAAGGCAATCATAAAGACTTCAGTGAACAATCAATAATCAGAATTAACTATGGAAACGTTGAGTAGGAAGTTAATTAACTTAACAGTTGATGCCCCATATTGTAAATATTGACCATTTCAGATTGAAAAAAAATGTATATCATGTTTATGACTTGATATGTTTATGAAACATTGTTTATTATTTAGACTCAAATATGTTCCTCTTCCCATTTTTTCTTTGTTTCCTCCATTTTATAATTAATTATTATAAACTAACCAAGCATAGTCTATGCTCAATAACTATTTATAAAGGAATGAGTGAATGAATATTTAAAAATACAGTGTCTTGACAAGTTTATTAATACCCAAATTATATTAAGTTTTTCTAACATGTAAAATATAGTTACCCAAAAGGGATTGATTGTAATTAACACATTCTATATAAAAAAAATTGGAAATAATGAAAAGACAAAATGGCATGTGTCTTCTTAGAACATCTCAAGCAAAATATTTCACTTTTTTTCCCCTTTTTCTTCAATGGGACTTTCTTATCTACTGTTTTAAACTGGTTTTATCTCATCTACATAAGTTAAGGAAACTACCAGGATCTTGTACAAATATCATGAGATTTTTTCCAAAAGGAAAGGGTAATATTTTCTTTTCAGGTAATTTACATGGTATCAACAATAAACCAATCGGACAAATTTTTTTTCTAAGCAAAAGAAAAACAAAATTGGGAAGGGAAACTTGTAGACTTCAAGACCCTGCACGAGTAGACAGCATAATCTGGGTGAAATGACTGTGTTGCTGCCCTGGTGAATATGGTAACATTTGAACTTATGGGAAATTCAATTTTTTTAACCGTTGACACTTTTTATTTTATACATGTATAATTTCCCCTGTAACAAAGAAACAAGATTTTATTTCCATTGCAGCAACCCTGTTCTGCATTTAGACTATGTGTTCTTCATACTGTATTAATTTCTGTAGTGGTCATACAAACTAGGGGAAAATATTCTATCTCCTTGGATAACGTATCTTTCCTCTGCTCCATATACATCTAATAGTCAAATTCCAAAAGTGCCCAACCAGTTATCATCAAGTGTAGCTTTCAACAATTAGTCCTGACTGAAGGAAGTATGTATAGCCTTTTAGTACAATCAATCTCAACTAAAGAGAAATAAGCATTTCAAATACTGACTTCAGATTTATTTTCAGGAAAGTCCATACTTAGAACAAATTAGTTTTTCTCAAAGCTAAAATATTTGTACCATATACTAAAATTAATTTTTAGTCACCTTTGGCTTTTCAATCTTGTTTTAGAGCCTAGAGACAAAGAGTCCTTAAATTGAGAAAGCCACATTTGTATTTAAAGCACAGATACCCTATAGCATATCTTCTCTGATAAAGGAAACAATAAATAAGTCATGTCTTTTTAATATTAATCTGATGGAACTTAACAAGATTGAAGACACTAAAATATATAGTTAGGGCAATTATGTGAATTCCTGCTTTTCATCAGAATAATCTATGGAGCTTTAAAAAACACAAATGCCTGCACCCTATTAAATTGGAGTCTTTGGGGTCTATCTATCTATCTATCTATCTAGATATATATCTATCTCTATCTATCTATATAGACGGATAGAGATAGATAGAGATAGAGATAGAGATAGAGATAGAGATAGAGATATCTCTATAGATATATATGTCTGATGATCTATAGATAGATATATAGATAGATATATCTGATGTGCAGTTACTGTGGAGAATACTGGTATAGGTACTCCTTTGGGAGTAGTTTCAAACACATTAGCATGCCTGTTGAGGCACTCATGATCCAAACTGAATAGACTATTGCTTACTTATTGTGAAAAGTTTGGGCACATGTGCCAGTACATAAGTCTTGGGTTGAATCAGTAAAATGAATAATTTAGTATCATAATTTCCCACCCTCACATCTAACTCTAAAAGCTTTGATTTTTCTCATGAGGTCTACTGATCAATCTACTTAATAGCTTTCAGATTTATTATCTCATCCAAGCACTGTTCACAAATGAGTGCACTTCTTTAAAACAAACCAGACATTCTGAATTATGACCATCTTAAGATGTTTCTCTGTACTGCCACTTTTATTAACACATGTCCACTAAATATTATTTTGGAAAAACCTACTAGGAAAACATTTTATTTTATTTTATTATTTTATTTTATTTTATTTTATTTATTTTTATTTATTTTTATTGTTCTCATGTACTTTAATTATAAATATTATAGGTCACCTATGGTTTGCTGTAGGTATATTTTATTTTATTTTTTGTCAAATTGGCTTCTATACAACCCAGTGCTCATCTCAACAAGTGCTGTCCTCAATGCCTGTCACTCATTTTCCCCTCTTCCCCACTCCTCATTCACCCTCAGTTTGTTTTCTGTATTTAAGAGTCTCTTGTGGTTTGCCTCCCTCCGTCTTTGTTTGTAACTATTTTTCTCCCTTTCCCTTCCCCCATGGACTTCTGTTAAGTTTCTCAAGATCCACATATGTGTGAAAACATGTGATATCTGTCCTTCTCTGACTGACTTATTTCACTCAGCATAATACCTTCCAGTTCCAGCCACGTTGCTGCAAATTAAATGAGTTCATTCTTTTTCATTGCCAAGTAGCATTCCATTGTATATATAAACCACATCTTGTTTATCCATTCATCATACCAAATAGCATATCTTCTCTGATAAAGGAAACAATAAACAAGTCATGTCTTTTAAATATTAATCTGATGGAACTTAACAAGATTGAAGACACTCAAATATATAGTTAGGGCAATTATGTGAATTAGTGAAAAAAGTTGATGGAGTTTAACCTCTTTCCATAATTTGTCTATTGTTGAAAGTGCTGCTATAAACATACATGTGCCCCTATGCATCAGCACTGCTGTATTGCTTGGGTAAATTCCTAGTAGTGCTATTGTTGGGTCATAGGGTAGTTCTAGTTTTAACTTTTTGAGGAACCTTCACACTGGGAAAACATATATTTTAAACATTAACTGCACAAGAGAATTGACGAGAGAAGTATACCATGGAAAATTATTTCAAGATGTTTTGATTTTGAATCAAGTTATTTCTTTTTGGTTTTTCATAAGAAAGTTATATTTTAATAAACCAGTAATTTTCAAGGGATTATTTTCTAAAGTAAAATGTGTGTAAAGTTTTTTTGTATAGCATGACTTTGCTTCTATGATATAGTAGATTGAATCTGAATAATTTGTATCTGAATTTACATCTGAATTTGTATCTGAAAAATCCTCCAGACTAGAATAGACCATTTAAATGCTGTTAGGTTGGAGTCTATTAAAAAATGTTCAGAAAGAATATTTTGAACTTAATGTTAAATGTGTTTTATTAAAGCATTCAATTGTCACCCCTCTTATTATAAACTAATATTTCATCAAATTTCATCAGCTCCTATATTCAGATCATCCTAAAATATAGATAATACATTGATGGCTGTGAGAAATTTCAAAATAATGAATTTGTTGGGATGAAGGCTACATCTTCCACAAATGATTAAAGACCTAAAATATATATCTTCCTATATCGGGCTTCTGAGATACATGTTTACATTTCAGAAGGTTTTAATTGGTATGATGTCCCTTCTGCAAATGACAATGAAAATCTTTGAAGCTCGGAGTCCTAAGGCGTCTGATAATTAGAGGTCTGAATAAAGGGTTTTCACCGTATGTCTACACAAACACATGCTTATGTTTAACTCAGTGTATTGGACAGTTTTGATCTGTAGATACAAGGGCCATTTATGGTGTAATTGATGGGTATATGCTTTGCATGCAACAAAAGCCCATCTTACTGAAAGGTATAATGTTACAAAAATAATGTGTGGTGTTAATTGCGTCTTTAAAATAACCTAGAGCATTCATCTTTGATAAATAAACTTTTCTGCATGAAATCGTATTAAAAGCTAACTTGCAGCAGCAACGTTTTTTTGGTGACAATTCAATATTTTGTTCTTTTTGTGGGTGTTCTGTTTGTTTGCAGTCAGATGAGTGAGCCTCATAGCGGTTTGACGCTCAAATGTGCCAAGTGTGGAGTAGTTTCAACAACAGCTTTGTCAGCCACCACCGCCAGTAACGCCATGTTAGTCCCAATCATTTACATCTTCTTGTTACAAATCTTTTACAGTGCATGTGAGAAAATGCTATTGTGGAAAAAAAAATCACGTTTGCTAATATTGGAGCTAAGACGATACTTAAATATTTATAATTGGCAACTGCTTTTAAAACTGTTGTGGGATTGTCTATAAAAAAAATAAATAAAACTATCCAATGTTATCTGCTTTATGGTTTCCAAGTTAATGGTCTTGGTGCCACATACAAGAATGCTTTGGTGAACGGGGGTTTGGTTACTGCCTGGGGCATGACACGCAGCTACGTAATGTTGCTTTCTCTGTCTCTCAACAGGGCGTCCCTCTGGAGTTCCTGTGTGGTGTTGCCCCTTCTGGCTCTGACATGGATGTCTGCGGTTCTGGCCATGACAGACAAACGCTCCATATTGTTTCAGATACTTTTTGCCGTGTTTGATTCATTGCAAGGTTTTGTGATAGTCATGGTCCACTGCATTCTTCGGAGAGAGGTAAGAAAGAGAATTCCTCTGGCAGAGAGGCAGGATGGTTAGACGATTAATTTCGTTGTTAACAAATATGATCTTTTATATTAATATCTTCAGATTAAAATCATTTCCCCTAAAGACAGTCATTTGAAAGTTAAAACTAAAGGGAAGCTCTAAGGCAAAGTTCAAGCGGGCTCCTTGGACTCTGAAAGTGACAGTTAAAACAGATGGGACCGTGCAAGAGAAGACGCTGCCCGGGTGCCAAGAATCAGGGAGAGTAGATTCAGGAGAGGTCATAGGCGGAGACGAGTCTGTTAGAGACACTGGTGGATAAGACATGGTGGGGTGGCATATTTTTAAGAGGCATAGTTCATAAACATAATACAGTGATATTTCCTACACCCACTCCCAAACCCATGTTTCTTTCTATACAGCATATCCCCATTCCTTCATACTTTACTAATTTCATTTTAGATAGAAAATGTTGAAGATTAATGGGCAGTTCTTGTGTCTCTATACTAAATTAAGTTAAGGTTGCTAAAGATGAATGATTTTGAGATGGATATTTATTCTCAGAAAATACCAAAAATGTGCCCAGTCGAGCAGGGATAGGCAGTAATTGTCCTCAGGAACTCTAGATCTATAATCACAGCCTTTCTCCAGGTCATGGTTGAGGTTTATTGTCAGCAGTGAAGAGAACCAGTCCTGCTTCATGAGTTGAGATGCCAACCTGCACCAAATCCACTGAGAGCAGTGATAGATGTCAGGCGTGATTTGTTTAGGGAGAAAATATTGTTTTCCAACCAGTGCAAAAATTATGCTGAGTGCTTGAAAGCACTGACACAGTATTTATAAGGTTTATGAGTCATTTTAGTGTTTACTCTGGGGATGGTGGCGACTAAAACACAATGACACAGTGCCATGCGAGTAATTTTGAGAAAATGGTCCACACTGTCATTTTGCATTATCCAGCTTGTTTGAGAACTTTATTAGGATGTACACATTGCAAAAATACTCATGTGCATATGAATACATGCCATATGGTTTTTACAGTGATGTGTAAGGTAACCAAAGGTTTTTACCTGATTAACCAGATGGGGAGAACAGTATTTCTGAGCTACTTCGGTAAAGTACAGATGTCAGGAATAAACCCATACATGTGTATTCTAAGAACATTATAGGGTGAAGAGTGACTTCACATTGTAAAGGGGGCAGTATATCATCATTTAAAAAATCTGATTTATCAGGGTGCCAGGGTGGCTCAGTCAGTTAAGCATCCAACTTTGGCTCAGCTCATGATCTCACCATTCATGAGTTCAAGCCATACAATGGACTCTGTGCATACAGCTCAGAGCCTGGAGCCTGCTTCAGATTCTGGGTATCCCTCTCTCTCTGCCCCTTTTCCATTCGCTCTCTCACCTTCAAAAATAAAAATTAAAAAAATAAATAAAATCTGATTTAGCTTACAGTTACCAAGCCTTATAATTCCTTCATCACTAATGTCTACCTGGAGTATCAAGATTAAAAATCTTTCAAGTATTCAATTCTTTATAGACCAAAATTAAGTAAAAGTTAAAAAGAAATTGTATAATTTAGGGCTATGCTATTCTTGAACTATAGCTATCTTGTGGGTCTTCTGTGTTAATATTATCTATAATATGTTTATGTAACAAAATTTGTTCTAAGTGAATGGATGCATGATACCTTTTTGATTGACAATTAAGACTGAACATTTGTGGGCTTTAAGCAAGATACATAATATATCCACACACAGTTTTCAGAAGATGTTAACACTTGAGGTGTTGAAGAGGAGAAAAGTGTCCCATCTCTAAGTAAGCCTCTCTTTTTCTTCAGAAATAAGCTTTTCAGATAGCCCTAGGCTATGATAAAAATATTCAGGTTCTAAAGTGACATATCTTGATGGCTTATTATCAGATTTTTGCTCCTTACATGAAGAAAAATATTTTATTTGGCACAAAAATTTATTTCCATCAGAACTTTTTTTCATACTTGCTAATTGAACTAATAACTGTCAAAAAGATTATTTATGGGGAATTAAATCAAATCATATAAGTGCTCCTGTTAAAATAGATGTCTGTAAATATATGTTTTCTGTTTTAGCAGGGAGTAAAAATATGAATATTGGCCCCATTATAATTGCATTTTCAATAATTCAGATTGAATAATTTTATAGCTGATAAATTAATAGCAGAGTCTCAGAACTCTTCATTCTAACACTGAAACGAACAATGACATATCCATTATTTTTTCATTGACCCTTAAGAATACCCTGTAACAGTGCTATAAGAACACAGAACAGATTTCCGTTATAGGGCAAGTCTTTTTCAGAATTTCTCAAAGGAAATTTTTACGGAAAAACCAAAAGAACCTTGTTTAAGTGGGCTTTGCAAATCCCAAAAACCACATCATTGGAGGCCTCATGGGGTTCAGAGAAACTCTTTTTGACCTTCTAACTTCATATTGCCTAACACCAGCAACAGGTGTGTGTCGTACCACCTGTGAATGCACCACACTAACATTGGCCACAGTCTAAGAGAATAGGAGCATCTTCCCATATCCTCATGTCTCCTGTGAACAGAAGTGCCATAAAAATACACTGGAGCAAATGGACTAGCTACCTACCTGTAAAATACTGGGTAATGACTCCTATCAACAACTTGATTATCCCATAGGAGATTTTAGAAATATGATTTTACCTCTACTGCTTTTTTCCACTTCAAACTATTTTTCACAATAATCCAAGACAATTTGTATGGATTTTATTTATTAAAAATGTATAAGCAATATAAGAAATATTTCCTTCGATTTAGAGGGAGACTGGATACAGGTATACTTATTTTTATTTCTATGTATTTTTGACACGCAGTAACATAATTTGGTCATTTGTAGTCTTTATTGATTCTTCCAATATGAATTCAAAAGTCTTTTCCCATATTTACTTTTGCAATCTTCCTGTGAAGGAGGCGGGTGTACGCAGGGGAGGAATATAGCCTTGCAGTTTAAGAAGGAGAAAAGAAACGAAACCATATAACTGGCATTTTAAATGTGATGTATATGGGGCTTGATTTATTCTAAATGTGCCTTTGCTTTTAGTGGATCCAATTTTAAAACCAAATCATTTCAAGTCAGAAGGGAAGGGAGAAATGCTCACTTTGGTGCTGTCAATTATATTCCACATTTAAAAAAAAAAGCAAATTGATTATTTGCATAACAATTTGTTGTGACCTTCAGAGTTGACATCTTAATATGTAAATTTTGTAAAATTTGTATTCCTGAAAATACAGTTTCTTTTTCTGGAGCAACTTTCTCTATTGAATTGCTTTAGTAGATGCCTCTGACAAATGAGAAAACAAAAAGGGGGAATAAGAAGAAAAAACATTAAACCAAATGATTTACCACACATTACTTTCAGCAACAAAAACTAGGTCTTGGAAGCTAATATGTACAATACCTCATAAGACAGAATCTAATAGAATAAATATAGTTGCTTCCTTCATTTATTTGTCATTTCATGATTGGAATTCATTTGCATTAAGCACATAACGACATCTACTATTTACTATTCTCCACATTGCTATGGAAATTCAAACCACACAAGTTATGAAACCTTTGAAATAGTTACTGTTGCTAGGAAACCACTTTCTTAGTGCCTGCACATTCTTCTCATCTCTCCTGTCTCTGGCTGTGCCTGGCTCCAAGACAATCTTACAGCTTAGTGTCAGAGGGGGAAAATAACAAGATTGTGATACAAAATAAGCTACAATAAAACCCTTTCACTAAATGGAAGGAAAAAGGCAAGTACTTAAATAGATAATTTTGTTGTATCAGTATGTGAGGGTCCTGTGGCTGCTCTGTAGTGGAAGGAGAAGGGCCAAGCTCCTCTTTTCTCTTCCTCCAGCACTGGCAGGAGGTCTAGGCTGCACCAGATGAGGTCCCAGAATCTTCATCCAACCCACAAAGTGATTTTGTAATAAAATGCTTAAAATAAACATGAACAGCTTTTTCTTTCTTTTTTTCCCTCATTCTCTCTTTCTCTCATTCCCCTCTACCTTTTTTTTTCTTCCATTTCCAGTTGGTCTATTTCCATAAAGGATACAGATAAACAAAATGATTTACAATCACATGGCAGTGAATATATGAAACAGACAAGCATCCTTACCTATCTCATCTAAAACCAATATTCTCCCAAACCATTAAAAAAATAAATGAAGCCAATTGTGGTGAAATAACTAGATAGCAATTTGAAAAGCAGTCGTATTGCATATAATATAGTTCAGATGGAGAGTTGCATGAATCTCCAAGCCTGACCATATACAGGGGAATTATGTGTGACTCCTTATTATAGAAGTGTGTATCTGTGCACTCCCTTACTGAAAGACAGCAAGAGTTTCAGTTAGTCTTTGGAGATGAGGGAGTGGGTGATAGGAGACTTCAAAACATAATGGGGTCCTGAGAGGGAAAATGGGGTTAGAGGATTAAGGGAGTGAAAATTTCAAGTAAGGGAAGATGGGGAGAGATTACTAGGCATGTGGTCTCCGTGGAATGCACCTATGGTGAATATAGAGTGGTCTTCTCTGGGACCATCTGGGGTACATGGAGGAATAAAGCAAGTGATGTGTTCCTAGACACTTGAGTGATTTAAAAAAAAAAAAAAATTGGTTGTAACTGTAACACCAAGAGAAAGGCAATACTTACATTTGAGGGCATAGCATTGATTAACTGATATTTTAGAGCTTTCCCATAGGGGTGTTCAGTGGCCACGGTAAGAAGCCACTGTGTGTCATGTCATGAAGAAGCTCAGTAGATTTTATAAAGTTAGTGAGTGGTCCAGGATGGGAGGGTCAGGGTACTACTGATCCTAAGACTTTCAGCTTGCTCAGAAGGACAAAGATTTAACAAGGAAGTACGTTGCTAAGAGCCTTGTCTTTGTCACGCTGAATTGAAAGTTCAGGAAGAAAAACATTTAAAGATTATTTTGTTTTGTTTTCTGGGAATAGGAGATTAGCTCATGGTACTGCAATAAAACTGGATTTTATCAGGGGCACCTGGTGGCTCAGGTGGTTAAGCGCCCGACTTCGGCTCAGGTCATGATTTTGTGGTCCGTGAGTTTGAGCCCCACGTCAGGCTCTGTGCTGACAGCTCAGAGCCTGGAGCCTGCTTCAGATTCTGTATCTCCATCTCTCTGCCCCTCCCCTGCTGGTGCGCTCGCTCTCTCTCTCTCAAAAATAAATGTTAAAAAAAATTAAAAAACAAAACAAAACTGAATTTTATCAGAACAGAGAATAGAAAGCACAAAGACTGCCTTTAAATAGGAACATGGATGGGACATAAACAAGGAGGATAAGCTCATATTACTGTATACTTATTTCCAGAAATCAGCTCATTCCACTTCTTAGGCAAGGGAATGTATAAATCCTACCTCTCCTTCCAGAGTAGGCTTTCCTGACTTGAGCATACTTGCAATTATATTATGAATATTTACATCAGTCTGAATCTGCACTTTTGGTTCTCCAAGCCCATGCAGAGATCTAGGAGTTTAACAAGAGCACGAAATCAGATGCGTAAAATGGCATCAGTGAACAAATTGAAACACAGAGTTCATGGCAGAGATTGCCAAACTCAGGCATGTCTGCTAGGCGGTACCCAACCATGTCTTGCTTTACCTAAAATTCTTCTGAGTATCTGGCCAAGTGGATAGGCAAATCCCACTTCCCACTCCTGCCACTTCCCTGGGGAACATAACTCTGCAACATTGTTAAACTGGTGGCAGGAAGTCAAGTATGTCTGGAATAGAGGCTTGAAATAAATGGAAGTGTGGAGGTCATGAATTAGGATTTTAGGTCCTGCCTCAAAGTGGATGGCAAGAGGCTCAAATGAAGTATCTACTGTGAAGGTAGGGGTGTCGGATCTGACACACAGCTTCCTCCCCCCTCTTCTCATTCGCATGCCAAAGAAATGCTGTTCCGTTTTTCAGATCACATATGTGACTTGCCCTCTAGGGAAGCTTGTGCTGTGCCGAAAACTGATACCAAAAAAGCTAAAAAATCTAGTTTTGAGAGTAAGTGATCCTTTAGCTGTTAAAAGATTACAGTAGGAAGTCATCAGGACTGAAATTTAGGACTGAAGTCCCTATTTTCCTTCTATGTATAGCAAACAACAAACCATTTTTTATTCCCTTTGTTCTCAGAGAAGTCAGGTAATACTTTCATAACGTGAAGTCATTCGTGTTGTTTATGGCAGTTGGTTGGCGTAATACACATGAAATTGAGAAGAACCTTATTGGTTAATCTAATGATTAAATTACATGGAATTTAATATGATTAAAAAGAGCTGAGTCATTTGTTTAATATGAGTCAATAATAAACATCAGATTCAGAAAAAAAAAATACAGAGTACATAAAAACTCCCTCCTCCCCTAAGCTACCACACTCAAATAATTATAAAAATGTAACTCAATTTCTTTTCTTGTCTTAAAATGATCTCCGGAGTAGGAAATGAGGAATAACTGGAGGTAAAACTGTCTTCTTAAAAGGTGTAGAGATTTGGGGTCTGAGCTGCTTGGTAGCTAAATACAGAGCCCATTTCAAACAGAGCAGCTCTTTCCTGTGCGGCTTCTCTGAATTGCAACGCTGCCAGACACCGCTCGGTGCTCTTCCCCAGCAATCTCTAAATCTGGCACCAGCTTTCACAGTGACACTCTGCCAACTGCCTTCAGAGTGAGGACCAACCGAGAGGCTCTCAGCTTGCTGCTCCTGAGAGGAAGCAGATCGCTCTCCTGTGGGGGACGAGGGAAGTGAGACACACCCCTGCACACTTCTTTGAATTCATGTCTCACCCAGGAATGCGTCCACAATAAATGGGCGTATAGCTTTGCAGGAGTTTTTAGAGCAGCCCCCAGCTGGAGCCAGCCGGGACAACTCTGGTGGTGCCTCTGGTAGATACTTTCAGAAGACAGCCTCCATAGCATATTCTTTTTACCTCATCTTGTTTTTGAAGATGTTTCTTGGTGTGCTTTTTTCATCCCATGACATGACATCAGATTTCCTTAAAGTGCCCTATATATTCCAAGGCTATTTACATACCTGTTCTTTGCTACTCCCCCGATACTTTTTAACCCTCTGTCTGGCTGTCACTTATGGCGAAAGACCCATTGCAGAGTATTATAAAGAGAGGACATTTTGGAGACTAGATTTTAATTGTGCCAGAATAAGGCAAGTGCTTAATTACTCATGGCAAGTTTACTTAAAAATTATATTTACTTGTCTTATGTAAGTTTAAAAAATGGTAACATTGCAAGATGTGAGAGTTACATAAAAATTTTTAATTAAGTTGTTGCCTAAAATAAGTGGCTTGTTCCCAACAAAAAGTAATAAGTTAGGTGAAAGAGCTTAAATAATAAATCTATGAATCTTCTAACAATTTTTTTTCTTCAGTCTTAATCACAAGCCAAGAAACACCAAGACTGTTATTGTCCAGCACTGTAAATATGACAGTTGGCACAGAAGAGTTCAATATCAGGTTGGAATAGGCTGATAGAGATTCTGTCTTTGTTTTTTTGTGCTTCCTTCTTATCTAGAATTAATACTATTTCTTGTGGTCTTGCTTTTTAAACAATTCCAGTTGTTCCCCAACAGTTCAATTCACATTGATTCACCAAAGATAAAAGTCATTTTGTTTACTTGATGGAAAATTCAATTAATTATCAAAACGTTTCCAAATAGCTGCAGATACATTTCCCAGCTACTGTCTTGCCTAAAACACCCTTTTCTGTGACATGGAATATGCATTATGAAATCTAGCCTAATCATTCTTCCCTGACAGTGTTGGACAAATATTTAAGGCTAATTCATCTAGATCGCCTGAATGCACTTTTAAAATTTTGTAAAAATCGAACAGAGCATTTGGAATCGAGGTGAATTTCTCCTGCAGAGCTTTCTGAATTAGAAGTAACTGAAGCCCTAAAAGTGTCAGAGAGTCTAGCACTTAAATTACGGCATTTATAT
The DNA here is from genome assembly GCF_027475565.1 of Acinonyx jubatus. Taxonomy (NCBI): domain Eukaryota; kingdom Metazoa; phylum Chordata; class Mammalia; order Carnivora; family Felidae; genus Acinonyx; species Acinonyx jubatus. The sequence goes on along the minus strand of NC_069385.1, from coordinate 88,098,179 downwards.
GATCACTAAAATGACTTTGAATTTACTGGAGAATTTTTATGTTTTTCTGTTTTATATTTCTTCTGAATAGCATTGACTGATTCACAAAGCTGACATCATTCTCCAGAGTAGAAATGCCCTTAATCCATTGTCATATTTGGGAACTGGGGAATTTAAAGTATTGATTTTGTATGTGTATGTTATGAAAAAGAGTAAGATTTCTTCTGTATCTCCTTCACACGATCAGATAGTGGGTTTTGAAGAGAAACTTACAGAAGTTGCTTTTCCATATTTCATTGTCAGACAAAAATATCCTTGGCAGCTACACTCTGAAGGTCTGAAAATAGAGAGTGGTTAGTGGGTACCAGTTCAATCACTGTTGGTATTACCAAGTGCCACTCTCATATGTTATATATGCCAGTATTTAGAAATAGATTTGAAAAAAAAATCTTCATGTGACAAGCTCCTGGAAGGCAATATTTTGAACATATTACTTATCTACCTTTATAAATTGTGTTTCTTTAACAGTTGCCTTTGGCACAAACAGAAAATTAGCGTGTACCTATTTTTCTGACAAATATACTTTCTTAGTGTTTTCTCCCAATGCAGATTTCTGTGTAGCAAACAGTGATCGTCTGGCAAACACTAGACACATTACCAATTTTTTTATTATTAGTGTGTCACTCTAGGACCTACAGATATTACTTCTTAATCTAAAAAGGAGGAGCCTGAAACCATTTGCATCCAAAGAATCTAACTTTGTCCATGTCATGTCTCTTTCAAGGGAGAAGCTGTACGACTTAGTTCTCAATATTTATCCAATTCTTCAGGGAAAGATGATGAGAGTAGATTTCACTGAGCCTATGCTTATACTAATGTGTTTTAAAGACCAAAGAAGAAATTATCTTGCTCAATTATATCAGGGAACTTCTCATCCTTTTTTTCCAGTAAATCTCAGATTAAAAGATATCAGAATCATAGGATAGAAAAGAGGTCGAAGAGCACTGAGTTCATCCTCCACTCCCTAAATTCATGGCAAGAGTGATCACATCACCAGGATTAGAACCTAAGGTGGAAAAAAAGAAGTAGACAAGTTCTCATCATATATACTGGTTGGCCAGGAGTCTGCAGTGGTGACTAAACTTATGTCACTTTCCAAATCTTTCAGTAATGACAATCTTTTCAGTTGCTGAAAACAACTTAATAGGCTCAGTTTTCTTCTGGCCAACATGTATACTATGCACACCTCACAGTAAAACAGTGACAGGATATTTTATGCCAGTGCTTCTCAAAAGTAAAGATCATTATGTGTCCACTTTCGTCGTCTGTGTGATGGCGCTACTGTCACACAGGGGATATGTGACATCATCTCTGCTTTGTTTTTTAATCCAACAAAACAGATTAGAATAAACTAGAGGGAGAATATCAATACTGTGAAGCCAAAACAACAAAATATGAACAAAATGACCTTGCCATTGACTTGGATAAGAAGCAACTGCGATAATGTCTATCAATAGCTTGTTAGGAGCCTAATGAGCCACAGGAAGTGGAAAAAAGACCTGTTGATGCAAAGGCATCATATGATCAGAATAACTCTCAATTGATTTGTGTGTTTCTTATTCATCCATTCATGTTTACTCGTTTAATAAAGGATTTAATGTTCACATTTCCTTGTGGTATGTGTTTCTTAATTCAGAATCCAATTGTGAATGGGTGTTAAGGAAGTTTGGCTTTGCTAAGTGATCTTCTTCTTCTTCTTCTTCTTCTTCTTCTTCTTAAACAACCAGAGACAAGGTGTTTTTGTTATCTTTCTGTTTCATTGTGTTTTCTTTTTACACCAGGGCACATAGTACTTGAAGGGAGATAAGAAATCATTTCCCCAGTAGGATCCCTTACATGAGACATAATGGGAAAATCCCAAATCAATTCCAGTTGAAGATCATTGAGTAATCTCATTTTCACAATGTTTAAAGCTATTATGAAGATTATGCCACACCAAATAGTAAATCCCCCTTGAAAGACACACACATTGTTTGTAACAGTGAAAATAAAATCTGCCCGCTGGCAAGAATTGCTGTTCAGCCAGACACAGCCATTGTGATAACTGAGGACTTCCCAGCGCTTCCCTCTATAGATTATGGCAAGTGATCAATTTCCTTAGCATAAAGTCCAGGTATACCAGTATACATTTTAAGAAGTAAACAAAATGGGTATAGATCATAAAACAATGATAACTGCTTTCTCAGTTGATTGCCAATATAGACAGTATCTTGTCATTGCCAAGAGAGAAGGAAATTGATGTTTCTCCCTCACCCCCACAGGTTCAGGATGCATTTAGATGCCGATTGAGAAACTGTCAGGATCCAATCAATGCTGATTCTTCAAGTTCTTTTCCTAATGGGCATGCTCAAATAATGGTGAGCTTTTATTTTTCTTCTGATGGTTGATTAAGTCATGATTTGTGAAGGGCATAAACAAATTTTGAGTGACTTTGGCTTTAGTTCATTAACAGACTGAGAGACACCAGATAACCATTCTCTCTGGATTGCTTAGGAGGAGAGGATCTGTTATTGGCCCCTTGGTGCCTTGAGTATAGGGTCTCCATGCAACATCAGAGTACTCTCATCCATGCACAAAATTAGGGATAACAGTTTGTCCACAGGAATATGTTTGTTTACAGATCAGAATACTGTGGACCTTCACTTCTGGTCTTAAAGCACTGGTTCTCGACCTTGTTTGTGTATTAGAATCCACACTCCAGATCAATGAAATCAGAATCTCTGGAGTGGGACCTACATATCAGTGGTTCCAATATGCAGCCTAAGATTAGAACAACTGCCCTAAAATAGAAGAGGGATAGCCACAATTCCACTAAAAGGGCTGTCATTATACATGGGCTCCAACTATTGAGATTAAGGGGTACTTTAGGCATCGGCACTTTGGTATCTTTTAGAAATAAGATTTAAACTATGATTTGTTAAAATCAGGGCTTGGAGATTTCTTTTACAATATATTTAATTTATTATGAATGTTTTGGGATTAGGCAACATAAAATAGTGTAAGCTATATACTAGTAGCTAAGAGTTGAGAAGGAATAATCAATTCTGTGTTAAAAACAAATATTGAAATTTCTAATTTAAAATATTAAAAAAATTCTAAATAATATCATCCAGTATATGACCAGAAGAGCTTGATTAAGATGGGCTAATTTAATTTTACCATTTAAAAAAAGTACATGATTTATTTAAAATAAAAGTTTTAGGAAAATACGGAGATGAAACTGAACCCTAGCAGGTTGTAGACCAGCTTAATATTGTTTAATCTTCCATTTTAGTTCCTAAACCTAAAAGTCTTTTGTCGATTTGAATGAAAATGGATCATGAGAAGAGCCTAGTTTGACTACTAGGGTTTGACAAAGCTGTACTATAAGATACTATATTATAAACAATATATTCAAAGTGAATACTTTGAGAATACAAAAAACATGTATTTAAGTATGTTTGTAATAGTGCGATTCTTTTTTTTATTGTGGTTTAAGGAATTGCCTTGAAATTCTATCCTTTTGTATATGGTGCAGTCTCCTGACTGAAGATGACAGTGGGTATTGTATTGCTTTATTAAAATTGTATGCCATTTTTCCACTGCTTTTATTCAGCATTCGGTCTCTAGGGAGTAGTCTTGAACATAATTTGATTATTCCTTGAGAATTTTTTTTTGCACAAAATAATAATCTAGTGCTGCCTAGTCGGATATCTGTAACTTCAGTTAATCTAGTTAGTAAAAGTCGCTTGAGGTCTTCATCAAATGATGATTCTATACCTTATTATTTCTTGTTACAGACAGACTTTGAAAAGGATGTAGACATTGCTTGTCGATCAGGTAAGAATATTTGGATTTTGAAAATATCATTAGGGATGTTAAATCATTTTTATGATTTTTATTTTAAAGCAAATGCTGCAGTTTACATACCACATATTACTGCGGATGAATAGAGAATCTTCCAAAGGGAAACATTTCAGTAGCAGAATGTGGTGGAGAGGGAGGGGTGGGGGGTGAAGGGCAAATGAGGATTGAGAAACTAAGAATTAGGAAGCACAGCAATAGGAGAAAAGCATTGACTTAGAGACCTAACACTTCCATTACACTGCTTACTGGTTGTCAGGTGTAAGGCCAGGTTAGCCTCTTTGTGCCTCAGTTCTATCATCTGTGAAATATGGGTTGTTGCAAGGATCAAATACATTGTGTGTGTTTGTGTGGATCATACTGCTGCTATTGTTATATTCTTAGCAAGGCCCAGAAGAAACCATGCAGCAGTCTCTGCCTTAGAGCGCTAGGGTCCGTCCCATGGACATGGTCTCTGATGGCTATCCTCAGCCTGTGGCTAAACCCTCACCAGGAGTAGATGATTCAAGAGTTTCAAAGGAAACTATTTGTTTAATTTTTTGGATAATTCCAGTTGTTGCAAAAGTTTCTTTATATTGGGATATATAACATACCTTATTTTACCTTGTATTCATTGACTTTAGTGCTGCTCTCTAGAATAAGACTGGATATCTACTTCATCTAAATATCTGGATGTTTAAAAGCAAATACTATTTAGTCCAATCCAAGTCCTTTTTCTCCAGACTAAACAAACCATGTTTCCTCATTCATTCCTCATAGCATTCCTCACCGGCAAGCATGGTCCCCCACATAGCCTCCAATTTGTCAATAATTTTTAAATTATTGTGCCCAAATGTACACACTTGTTCAACATTTCTCATAGTTGGCTCTTTGCTTATATTAATGTTATCTACATTTGCATATTATTTCATAGCAACTGGTATATTACTACTGTCAACTTGTCATGTAAACCTCAAAGACTTTTTATAGTAGTTGTCACAACTTTACCAGTATAGGATTATATAAAGGCTCTGGGTTTTTTTCCCTTGAAGAAAAATCTGGCCTTGCATTTATCTCTGTTTGCTAGTTTCAGATTAGCGTTCTATTCATTTGAAATTTTTTGGCCATTGAAAGTTTGATAAGAATATTTTCTGAACATTTATTCAAACTGTCAATTAAAAAGTTGGATGGGAGAAGAGTATAGATCCCTGCTGTGTTTAGTAGGGCACCTCCCACCTACCCCACACTGACTCCCTTTAAGTATATTTTTCAGACTCAACTGATAAACATTAAACATCTATGCAGGCTCAGAGATTACAGAGTTGTTATAATCACAAGAATATGAGAGACTAAGTTCATACTCTCATTTCTTTTTTTAAATGCTTATTTAGCTATTTATGAGAAGCAGGGGATGGGCAGAGAGAGAATCCCAAGCAGACTCTGCGCTGTCAGCACAGAGCTAGACGTGGGGCTCAAACTCATGAACCATGAGACCATGACCTAAGCCAAAATCAAGAATCAGATGCCTAACCAGCTGAGCCACCCAGGTGCCCCCATATTCTCAGTTCTGAATTTACTGAAAATACTCAATGTAGAATATGGTACTAGCAGAGCAGAATAACTGTCATAACTTGGGAGCACATAGTGGGCCTGGGGATAGGGTATTAGGAATCATTCTTTCTTGTTTAATATCTAACAAAATATTGCTAAGAAACAATCTTACTGGTGTTTGGATTTCTAAGTCTACCATTTCTGTTTTTGGAAAATTGATAAAACATTCTCCTTTGCTCCATCCGCCTCCATAATTTCTCAAAGATCACTAGCCATGGTGCCAGGTTCCACATCTGTGTTCCAAGATGGGACATGATCTGTCAGGGGTCCAGAAGCCCGAGTTTATTTAAAATAATTAAGTATTCATTGGATTCCTGTTTTCCTACCTTTAGTTTAGTTTTCTTTCAGTCTCTTTTGGTGTACTCTTCACAGTTCTCCTTGACAGAGAATCAAAATAGGAACAATTAGTTTTGCCCAGACCAGCAGTGTTAGCATCATCTGGGAACTTGTTAGAATTGCAGACTTTAGGCCCTACCCCAGACCTACTGGGTGCTGGGGTACAGTAATCAGTGTTCTCACAAGCCATCCAGGAAATCTGATGTATGCTGAAGTTGCAAAACCACCGTGTTAGACCATCCTCTCCAAGCTGTGATCTCATTCATCAGTATTCATCCTGCTCTTTTGTTAAATTACCCCTTAGCCCCAGACTTCATTGCATTCTGGGATTTAGTATTCCTACCATTATTTTATTGGAAAATATTTTTGTAACGTTTTCATTTTTGTCTGGGCCCTTTTTAACTGAGCTCATCAGGAACTTTCCTCTGAGTTTTTCTAGAGGTTTGTGTTCATGTACAAATAGATTTAATTTTAAAGTTTCAATTCATGGACTCTGAGTAATCTTTCTCTAAGTTATGTTGAAATTCACTTTCCCAAAAGGTAGAATATATATCTGATAATGCAAAGTATTTAGGTGCTTTTTGTTTTGTTGTGCCGTGTTTGGGTTTTGCCTTTCAGAATTTAGTTAATTTCTCGTCAAAGTCCTATCCCTTCAACATCATGTCTGTATGTGTAGGTGGTATGCATTTGTTTATGTTTCTCCAAAATTTGGGTATCTATTTTAAGTAAGTCTAAGAGGAAGACCTATCTTTCATATCGAGTAGACACTATTTCATAAGAAGAATTATCTTTCCCCAAATATTTAAGATATATAATTTTTCAGTAAAGATAGCTGTGTCATTTGATAAAAATGTGGTGAGTAGAACTACAAATGGTATTAACTGATACAAAACTAAATGTAGCTTGTACAAATACAGATCATAAAATCAGTATTCAGTACCAAAGTTTCACTTATAGTTTACAATATATTCATAAAAGTATAAAATTATCTGTATGTCCTTAATGTCAAAAGACATGTGCCTGTAACTGCCTTTAAATTGTATTTCTATAAATTTTGGATTAATTTTTACATACAGTTAAGATTAAAAATTTAGAGATTTTTTTAAAAGTATTTTATTTAGAATGTCATTAACTCTATTAATTTAACATACTTTGCCCATTAATGTTTTTATGCAAACTGTTCCTAGCAACCACAGTTTATCACTGATCTATTAAGAGGTTTAGAAATAACTTTTTAAAACTAAATGATTCTACCTTTTTATATAATAAATACAAAAAGTTACAACCAAATTGTGGATTAATAAAAAATATATAGGGGCGCCTGGGTGGCTCAATCAGTTGAGCGTCTGACTTCGGCTCAGGTCATGATCTCCCTGTTCGTGAGTTCGAGCCCCGCATCGGGCTCAGTGCTGACAGCATAGAGCCTGGAGCCTGCTTCGAATTCTGTGTCTCCCTCTCTCTCTGCTCCTCCCCCGCTCATGCTCTGTTTCTCTCTCTCTCTCTCTCTCTCTCTCTCTCTCTCCTTCAAAAAAAAAAATTAAAAAAATATATAGATGTAAGTTTAACTTGATTTTTAGTGTCTGAAACAGAGACCTAATACAATAATTATATACAGTATCTCAAAAGATAAAAGAGATTACATGAATGATGCTTTTTTTTTAATGATGCATATTTTGCAGTAATTTTGAAGGCTTCTTTATAGTGGGGAAAGACATTCATGATCTGTTTTCAACCTCTGCTTTAATGCATAATTATGATGCTATTTGAAAATTGGATAACAATGGGTAAAATTCAGTATATCTGAAACTTTTCATGAGGAAACAACAAACCAAATATTTTGTAGTTATCTATGCCTAATGACATTTTCATTGACAATTGTTCTGCTTTGTACATAGAACAGCATTTGTGTTCTGTGTGCTTTCAATGCCAAAATTACCAAGAATATTTTTTTAGAATTTCATTCTTTCCTACCTCAAAACTGACAGTCGTTTACAACTAAGCGTGCTTCAAGTCATTCTGCTGCTATTACTCATAATATATGACTTTCTTCTTATATAGAAACAAAAGAAAAAAACTAAAATATATTTCAATCAGAAATTCTGAACCTTTTGTTGGTTTATTTTGGCTTGGTTTGGTTTCATTTTTCCCCTCTCTTAGTACAAGTTAGCATGCATTTTTAATTTTTCTAAGTCATTATTTTTCAAGCTTAAAATTGAATAGAGTTGTCAGAGACTCATACAGTTTTTCCTGCTTAAAGTCAGTGGCAATTTTAATACCCCCTCAAGGGCATTCAAGCATATGGATTGATCTTGTAAAGGAATTCTTTTTTTCCCACATGGAACTGAAGATGATAAATACTTTTGAACCCTGTATCTACCTTGACCATATGGACTTCATAGATAAATGCTCATTAATTTTCAACATGCATAATTTTAGAGGAATTTTTGATGCAGTAGGATGAAATTCTCATTGATTACCTCTCTCAAGAAGTATTTTAATGAATAGAACTTGCAGAATTCTTTAGGGGAAAAGCCTTGAGAAAAAGTCAAATTCATGTGAACATATCCATAATTTCATAAAACTCTTTGCAGTAGATTGATGGAGAAACTTCCATGGTAATCTGCCTTTTCCCTGAAAAGCTATGCAGAGTTGTGTAAGAATAGGGTACTGAGATTTTTGAAAGTCCATTAATCAACTTTCTGATATGTTTTAGTTATGGACTACCTATCAGAATCAATGAAGAGTGGTTGAGTAACCTGGACCATCTACAAACAATAGATACACAGTTTTTTAAATATTGTTTTTTTGTTTACTAAGGAAATTATTTAGTAGAGAGATAGCAAAATACAGCAGTGAAAAAATAAAAACACATTGTCTTTTCTGAATTTTTATATCCTAACTTATAGTTCTTCACAAGGATATTGGTCCTTGCCGAGCAGCAACAATAACAGGAACACTCTCTAGGATTTCTCTAAATGATGATGAAGAAGAAAAGGGAACAAACCCTGAAGGGCTAAGCTATTCAACACTGCCTGGAAACGTCATTTCCAAAGTCATTATCCAGCAACCCACGGGTATGCACATGCCCATGAGTATGAATGAGCTGGGCAATCAGTGTTTGAAAAAAGAGAACAGTGAATTGCGAAGAACTGTGTACTTATGTACGGATGACAATTTGAGAGGAGCTGATATGGATATAGTCCATCCTCAAGAAAGAATGATGGAAAGTGACTATATTGTGATGCCCAGAAGTTCTGTAAATACCCAGCCATCAATGAAAGAGGAAAGCAAAATGAATATTGGTATGGAAACCTTGCCACATGAAAGGTTATTGCACTACAAAGTGAATCCTGAATTCAACATGAATCCCCCTGTAATGGACCAGTTCAATATGAACTTAGATCAACACCTTGCACCCCAGGAACATATGCAGAATTTGCCCTTTGAGCCTCGCACAGCTGTGAAGAATTTCATGGCCTCTGAGTTGGATGATAATGCAGGACTATCAAGAAGTGAAACTGGGTCAACGATATCAATGAGTTCATTAGAGGTAAGCAACAGAATAAACCTTTCCTTGATATTTTAAACAGTTGATATTTGATAAATTGATTCATGTGACACTGGATTGAGTCACATGAAAAGAGTCATATTACCTCTTACAGTTATGTATCACACAAATATTTTAGGCATGTTGGGATTAAGATTCTAGACATTTTTTTTTCCAGTAGTACATCAGAATGCCCTTTCTCAAGATCACGTTTTAAAAAAGGAGTCCTCTAGGGGCGCCTGGGTGGCTCAGTTGGTTAAGTGTCTGACTTCACCTCAGGTCATGATCTCACGGTTTGTGAGTTCGAGCCCCGTGTTGGGCTCTGGGCTGACAGCTCAGAGCCTGGAGCCTGCTTCAGATTCTGTGTCTCCTTCTTTCTTTGCCCCTCCCCAACTTGTGCTCTGTCTCTCTGTGTCTCTCAAAAAATAAATAAATGTAAGAAAAATTTTTTAAAAGGAGTCCTCTATAATTAAAAGGATAACTATCAGTCATAATTCTTTCAGAATGGGAACCAAGTAGAGCACTCAATAGAAAAAATAGAAGATCCTCCTGATGTTTGTCAGGTACTGGAGATCCTTCTCGTGGTTGAAGTAGTTCCTGGATGGCATTACAAACTCAAACCCAAATCTGGGTTTTCTGTATAAGAGCATCCATTAGAAATACCAAAATTGGAATGTTTCTGTGGGGTCTTCCATTACACTAATTATAAACTCTATTATTATGTTAGGTCAATATCTTTCAGAGTAAATGTTGTGATCTTAGCTCCTGCATAATGATGACCACTAAAACTTTTCATCTTAAATTGTGAACTCTCAGGAGGGATGTACATTGATCAGGTTAAGAGTCAGGACTCTCAGGTCCAACCACATGGCTTTTATAAAAAAAAGCATATTCCCCTCAGCTTCTTTTTTGCTCATAAAGTGAAGTACAGAGTAGTCAACTGTTAGCAGTATCATTCATAATTTATTTCAGTTAATCAAATAAGATCTAAGGAATGTGTCTTGCTTTTTTATGACATGCATCATATCACTGTTTTATAAGTGACTTTTATATCTTGTTTCTTGAAATTTTGCTGTAAACTACATGTATTCTATTACATATGTTCAGTATACAATGCTGATCTATTACATATGTTCAACATATAATGCAATACATGCATTCTTTTGTATGTCTTACCAATTGTTTTAATATTCTAGATCATTTCATAAGACACTAGTTAGAGAAAGATACTAGAACTGGTTGCTTCCCCTTTCCATCAGATATATGATGAGCACTGTATGTTCTAGTGTTCAAAAGTGCCCAGAGACAATTATACATCCCGACTCCTCACAAAGCCATTCCTTCTACTACATCAACATGAAGAGAGATCCTGTAAGGCTAGCGTAACTTGGTGAGTGGTATGATTTTGAGATTTTTTTTCCCCAACTGGACCAAGGAACTTCTAGACTAAAATGGGAAAGTGAATGGGATCAGAATAAATCCCTAGATTCTAGATCAACCTTAAATACAATGGGGTTTCTGAGAAGAACCATCCCTTAGAACCAAAAGAATAGGGGCAGTGAGGCCAAATTAACTCTAGAGTGGCAGGAGCTCCCACTAGACAAAAGTGTTCCATCTTTCTCAATTAACAGAATAGCTACTATTTCTTGTGTCTAACTGGTATCCCAGAGACTAGCATTACTACAGTAATGACTACATAAGCACAAGCTACATAATGTTTATATAAAATCACAAAAGTTTCAAAACGATTTTCTGTGAGTGTTCATATAATAGTATAACATCCTAAGTAATCATAATTCTGATGTACTACTTGAAAATCATAATGATCGTATGGAGTCTTCTATATGGAATGGCTCTTTAAATTGTGCTACAGGGGTTAGAATGGAATTATATTAAAATATTTTGCTTATTATAAAAATGCTTTACATCTAAAGCCTAAAAACCCTTCCAGGTTTGAGATTGTACAGGTTGTGTGTGCTTGAACAATAGACTGAATTTCCAAGTGCTGCTTTGTTCGGTTTGTAATTTTTCCAAATCTCCATATCCTTATTACTAACTATAAGCATCATGTATAAGTGCGATTCAGCCAAAAGATCTACATTTAAATGACTTAGAGATCACAAGGCTTACATCTTGAAAAGGAAGAAAATTCAGGATTCAGAATGAAAATTCAGGTCCTCATTTTCATTCTTTAAGAGAATTTAATAGTAATTGCTTATGGGTGACCATTTTAGGAGACAGCTGAAAGAGAATATATAGATGTGGGAATGAATAATAAAAATTAGCATTTATATAGCATCTTTCATTAGTAGATCCTCAAATCACCTTAAAAACATGAATTAATTAATCTTCACAACACCTCTGTGCAATGGATAAGTTGTTATAATCCTTGAAGTAAAGTCATTTATTCAAGGTTACAGAGCAAGTGCATAGCACATCTAGGAAAAGAATCTTTCTGTCCTGATCAATTTTATGCTGTCTAAAAGAGACAGTAATGTGTCTGGACATTAGCAGGAGAGCAACTTTAAAGTTAGTTTTAACCCTTAACAGACACATGGTCTTATGGTGAATAAAGACATGAAATGGATAAAGTATAGGTATACAGAACTAGCAAATTTTGGAGACAGGACTGTGGGCCATGCAGATAAAGTCAGTGGTGCTTTCCTTATTAGCAGAGTGATGCAATGTCAGGTCGAGTTATCAGTTCTGCTGGACTGTATCCGTAGGGACAACTAGTGGGGGAGATGATGTCCTGACATTAGAGAAAAAGCCAAAAGGTGACTGGAGTATCTACATAAAGAGGGGGTCAATAGTTCAACTTGAGTCGTCTCCCCCTCTGCGTGAGAAGGAAGATGGCAGCCACAGGAACATCCAGCTTGGGAAGCTGGATCAGCAGAAGATGGCCAGGTGCATCAGGATCCTTCCAAGGATATAATAAAAATGTTCATATTAATTCGGGAAGTTTCCTCCAGAGGGGTGGGTATTCACAAATTGCCATGGTGAGAAGTGGGGTGGAGTGGGAAAAAGAGAAGGTAAAAGCTGTCAGTTGTAGCACAGGATGTGATATTCATAAGAAAAAGAGAAGGCAAAGGAAAAACAAGATTTGAAGGATAGGAAAAGAAAGCCAAGGAGTGGGTGTGTGTGTGTGTGTGTGTGTGTGTGTGTGGAAGTGTTTACTCAAATAAGCAGGAGGCAACAAAGAAAGAGGGAGGCTCCCCAACCCTGAAGGCAGTGCTAGCAGAAAAGGTTCCAGCCTCCAGGGGACTTTGTTTAGCTAACCCCCAATTATTTATTGGGTATAAAAAAATTTGATAAATGCATGAACTTTCCTTTTCTACTGCCTAGTATTACCTTCTTTTTCTTTCAATGTGTGGTCTTCCATCTTCTAAACTATATAAGCAATTCTGAACATTTTCGTTTCTAAAAGATTTAGTTTCCACAATGATGGGGTAATTACAATTTTCTTACAGTAGAAATCCTCACAATGGCTCCAGACCTCCATGTCCTCAAAGTGCTTTAAGGTTAAGAAGAATAAAATTGTCATTAGCACTTAAGTCATTCACCTTCAATAACTGAGAAAACAATGTGTTGATATTTGGTGTGTACATAAAGCAAATAACCACTAGGTGCTATGGAGCAGGTGGGGGGAAAATGGAGGTATCCTAGTTCTCAAGCCATTTTGAGGACTATGAAACATAGTTTAAATTTTGGATTGCGATTCTATTTTTTTTTTTTTAAATCTAGAGATACCATTGTAAGAATACAGGTCAGTAGTTGCTTTGAATCTTTGGAACAGGGGTATTTATTCCACAGCCTATAGCTGTTAGATTTAAATAGGAAACATTTCCTCACTCAAAAAATTTCCCAGTTTCTAAGCATGCCCTGGGCTTATTTGGCACATGGTCCCCTGCATCACTAAGAGTTGATGCTGATTCCTGTGCCTCTGGCTGACAGAGAAGATTGGCCACTAAGAAGCACTGGGGAGAGATTGGAGGTGGGCAGAAGAGAGAAATCCAGTATATTTCTCCCTCACTTTTTCTGCTTTAAGCAGCACCTTGTGTCTATTTAGCTGCTGTTCCCTAAGGCTTCCAGCTTCTTCCAGGTGCCTCAGCCCCTGGGCTTAGGTCACAAGGTCATCTCCCTTTGTCCAGCCTTAGGGGATAGTCTCTTCTGCTAATCTCTGGGTTACTTCATGATCCTGTATGTGGCTTCTCAGCTCCACCATCACTTGAATTCTTATGGAACAATTTGCTCAGATGTAAATACATTAAGTGGTCCCTCTCATTCTCCTGAAAGACTTTGCCTTGGTTTTTCTTACTCATGAAGAAACTTTTAATGACTAATCAGAGTTAGGTAGTAGATTATGAAATGGTTTTATCAAAAGTAGAAAGTTTGCTACTCGAACTTTTCTGACCACGTTGGTGTGAACTTAACTATATATCTGAAAATCCCTCTCAATTTATAAATGCGTATGAAGGGACACCATTCTAGGCTAAATTTTTATACTCCGGTTTTCCTCTGGACATGAATTGTAGAGCTTTCACTATAATGGTTTTTAAAGGTAAAACATTTTAGCTATAATGTCACATTACAGTTGCCTCCCTTAGAGCTACTGTGTGGATCAAATTAGATAATGGATGTGAAAAACCTTTGAAAATTGTAAGCACTTCAGATGTAAGGTTGTGTTATTATTATATCATTACCATTATATCTTGAATTTCTGTGAAGAAGCTTGAATGCTGTGCTAAATCGATATTTAGGATTTTAGACAAAATATTATGGCCTTACTTGGGAGCTGGGAGACTGTCACTAGCAGAAAACATTATAGAACTGACCATTGTGCAAAAGCTGTGTTTTCTTTTTTACATTTTTTTCTCACATAGCTGTGGTGGAAGGGCGCCTCGCCCTTCTTTAGTGTTTTGTTTTTGCTCCTCTATTAGGGAATTTTGTTTAGGCACACATACAAACAAAACTGGCTGAAATATGTCATTTTTCAATATTTATTATCCTCAAGGTTTTTTTTCACAGATGTTTTCAATGGATTTGGTATCGAAGCTTTCTCCTTGAATGTGTCCATTGCTCGCTCTGCAATAAAAGTTTTAATGGCCCTCGTATTGCCATTTATTAGTCAGTGCAATTTATCCCTTGCAGTGAATTTTCTAGTGTCTTGTCCAGTTTAATTTGAAGTGACACAAACAATGAATTATTCCCTTTGAGAAATTATTCATCATTCTAGAGGATTTAGATATGAAGAGATGCCTTTAATGCATATACTTGCTAAGTATTCCTCTGTGTAGCCTCATACTCTTGTGCATTTTCTTATTCTTAAGTCATCCTGAAATTTTTTCCCTTCTATTAGTGATAAGCCTGCATTCCCCTAAATTGTCTTGATCCTTTTGGCTGTCAATTAATCCATTCATAATGGTTTTCTTTGTGTAGTCTGCCTGCTTATCTAAATTCTCCCAAAGAATGAGAAAAACAACAACAAAACAAAAATAAGAAACAAGTCCAATTATTTTGGACTTGTTTAGCTGCCATAGTGTACCTCCTTCAATTATTCATCCATAATTTTGTGAATTATTGTGCCAGGCCCTTTTGTACTCTAAAAAGTACAAAAGGATACTCTAAAAGTGTGCTGGGCTGGGGAAGAACCATGGAATGTGAGGGAAAGACTTCTTTTGATAAAGTGGCCTGAGCTTTCTGAAGGGTTATGTAGGGTGAAGCTAAGAAGGAGCGTGGCCTATGTGGATCTGGAGGGTGAGGAGATGTTTCAGGCAAAACAAGCTGCAGTGCAGGGGTCCTGAGATAGGAAAGAGCTTGGGATACTTCCACAGGATTAGGAGACCTGCAGAACAAGGGGTGAGCTCCCTAAGATGTCGCTGGCATAGGAAAAAGAAACCAGATTTTTCAGAGCCTTGTATAAACAACGGAAGCAAGCAAAAACTGTTGAGTGAAAGATTGTCATGATCGTTTCTCCATCCATCCATCCATCCCTTTGATGATTTGGGAAAGAGAATTAGTATCCAGTAATATTAGGAGAGGGAGTAGAGCAGAAAGCCTGAGGACAGTTAGGGAGGTACTGAAGTTACCCAGACAGGAGAGGAGAATGTCTTTGACTATAGAGATGAAAGTGAAGATGGAGAAGAGTAGGTAGATCGAGAGAATTCAGAGGTTGAATAGATAGCACTTGCTGGTGGATGTGATGTGCAGGATGAGAGATGTGGGGAACAAAGCATGACTCCAAAGTCTCTGACTTGCCCAGCTAGATAGCTGACATTTTCTGTGATTGGACAGACATGAAGAGGAAAGGGGTGTTTGGAACTTAAAGGATGGAATTTGCCAGCATGGAATGAATGCTACTATCGAGGAGAGAAGATGAGAAAAAAGAGAATTCCGGAACTCAACACTTAGAAGGCAGGGTGATAAGGAAGAGCCAGCAAAGAACACTTGAGAATGAGCCACAGCAAACAAGGCGAGGGAGGGTGGGGGGTGGGGGTGGGGGGAGGAAAAGCTAAAATGATGTGTTTTAATGAGGAAATGATTAAATTTCAAAAGCTTCTGAGAGTCCAGCAAGATAAGGACAGAAAGTTGACCTTGGAAATTGACCAGATGGAGCTCATCAGAGACCTTGACAAGAAGAATTTTAATGGAGTGTTGAGGACAGAATACAAGTTAGGATGAGTTGTAAGTGGAAAATTAGGAAAAGGAAACCACATAAAAGAACTGAAGAGTTCTTTTTATCACCTACTGTGACAAAAAGGATTATTTGTATCAAGTTATTTGAGAAGTTGGGGATCTAGAGACAGAGGGATTTATATCTTCATAAAATATTTTAATACCAACCTGGCTTATTTATTTTAATTTTTTAGCATTTATTTATTTTTGGGAGAGAGAGAGAGAGAGAAAGACAGAATGTGAGCAGGAGAGGGGCAGAGAGAGAGGAAGACACAGAACCTGAAGCAGGCTCCAGGCTCTGAGCTGTCAGCACAGAGCCTGATGCAGGGCTCGAACTCACCATGAGATCATGACTTGAGCCCAAGTCAGATGCTTAAGTGACTGAGCCACTCAGGCGCCCCCTCCCTGGCTTATTTTAAACTTATATGTACCAATTCTGCAGTTGTCAACTTAATCAGAAAAAAATTATCATGACCTGATCACTTTTATTGATTCTCATTTTTTAAAAATATAACCACTATTTGTAACCACTTTCATACCTTACAATAACTTCCCAGCAAGCTCAGAGGGACATTTGAATAAACATGTAAGTCCATCACAGTTTCTACAAACCAGTGCTTTGAAATACTTTCCAATATACTGCCTGTATACCAAGGGTAACAGAATTCAACACTCTGGTTCTTGCATTATACCACGATTTCTCAGTACCAGATACCTCAAAAT
This sequence comes from Acinonyx jubatus, assembly GCF_027475565.1. Taxonomy (NCBI): domain Eukaryota; kingdom Metazoa; phylum Chordata; class Mammalia; order Carnivora; family Felidae; genus Acinonyx; species Acinonyx jubatus. The sequence goes on along the minus strand of NC_069385.1, from coordinate 88,081,426 downwards.
AAACTGGATTTTGCATTGGGAGACACATCATGGAAGTGGAGGTTGGCTACTGTTTGTGACTGTATCATTGGTCATGAAGTAGCCTGTATTACAATGGTCTTTAAGTTACTGTAATCATCACAAATTATAATGCCATTAGTTCTTTTCTCAAATAAGTATCATATTGATGCTTTTTCTCTTTTAAAATATAATTGACAAAAGTTTCTCTGCTTGACCTTACTTTATGGCTGGAAAGCATCTCTGTCCCACTGCTGTCAGCCTTGGATTGACTGGGTCCTCAAATGTTATTCTTGCTGAATTCTAGTAACAATCAGCAAACTATAACAGGCATCCTGGCTATAAAATATTACCACCCTTACCACTGAACAAGTAGTAAGAGACAGTGGACAAAATGCAGGGTTTGGAGTCAGAAGACCTGAGTGTGAATCCCAGCTCATTTGCTTACTACCCAGGTGAAGTAAGCAAGTCATTTTAACTACTCTGGGACTCAGTTTTCCTAATTCATAGAATAGATATAAAAAAAAAAAAATACTTTCCTGACCATACCACAGGGCAGTTACCATGTTCAAATGTGAAAGCACTTTATAAACTATAAAAGGTTGGAACACTTGGTCAGTTTGTGGGGATATGAATTAGATGTCACAAATTTTAACTTCCCTTGGGCTCTGAAAATCTACCACATTTTTCCCATTCTCTAATTTTTAAGTCTTCACTGCTCGCCCCCCACCCCCACCATCTTTAGGCTCTTTTGATTAAAATCTGTTTGCTTCATTTATTTCTTAGCCTAATCCTTTGAGGCTGCTAGTTCTGCTCTACCTTTATGTTTGAATTTAATTTTAAAAATTAGAAGAGAGAGAAATCTATTCGTAGGAATATATCCATTTTCTTTTTTCATATTTCATGTCAACATAGGTGCATAGGTGACATCTGTCGGAAGCAGAATCTATTTCTGGCGGTCTTCTAGGTTCCCATCTTTTGTTCTTGTTCCTAAAATATGTGACATGTGTCCATCAGCATGTCCTGTCCTTAGGCTACACAGCTTTGCATTCAGCAACAACATAACATACTGCTGTTGCAACCTTTGGCAAAGAGAACGCCAGCAGTAGAAAGGCCTCTTCTTATTCTGCTAGCTAGCTGAACCTTCTCATAAGATCTCACTAGTTAATTTTCAAATGGAACTCAAAGCTCATGACAAATGTTCTAGCTGCTTAAAACTGTTTCCATGCTTGCATGTTGCTGCATGAATGAAAGAATCTTGCTTAACATATACTTACAAAAATGTCCTGCAGAGTCACAGTGCCAAGAAGGCGAAGCATTCAAGAGCAGAATGGAAACACTGACATGTAGAACAGATATTGCAGCAAAGTGCAACGCGCTACGTTGGAGCCTGATTTTTTTTTACAACACAGATAACAATAGTGGTGGGAGATGGCAAAGGAGGCCTGGGTTAAATGCCTTCCTACACAATTTTCTCCTTGCAGTATGTCACCAGGGCTAGGCCACAGTGACACTAGAGACAAGAACTGAAGTGACATACATCAACGTGCAGCCTTCATTTAATAAAGCAGTGTCTTCAGGGGTACCTAGGTGGCTCAGGTAATGATCTCATGGTTTGTGGGTTGGAGCCCCTCATCGGACTCTGTGCTGATAGCTCAGAGCCTGGAGCCTGCTTCAGTTCCTGTGCCTCACCCCCAGTCACACTCTGTCGCTGTCTCTCAAAAATGAACAAACATTAAAAAAATTTTAATAGAGCAATCCTCTTCTCAATGCTCTCCTTGATCATACTTGAAGACTGGATTCCACAATCCAGCTCCACTCTAATCAAATAATTTCAAAGTTTTTCAACTTTTTAACAAAATCTTTCTTTTAGTATATCTTTTTGTCTAGTGAAGCATGCTTTGGGGAGGTGGTTATATAGGGAGGTTCTGGTTCTATGTTACATTGTAACTCTAGCGATAGAAATGTGGGCATATTTGTCAATAAACTACATTAGTGCCTGTCTCTACTATTTAGCAGTTACAAGAATCTCTCGACTATATGATTAGGGTTCCCTGTTAGGGTATTGAACTTAAGTATTGGGATAGCAGAAGAGAAAAATATGAAAGATATTTGCCTAAAGGTTTACATATTCAACTGCTTAAATATTGTTTTTAATATTTATTTTTTTGTCCCCAGTTCATCAAAAAAAAAAAATTCATAGCAGAAACAAAACTCTGGAGTGTATGGGTGGCTTGTTCAGTTAAGCATCTGACTCTTGGTTTCAGTTCACATCATAATCACACGGTTCGTGAGTTTGAGCCCCACACTGGGCTCCGTGCTGGCAGTGTGGAGCCTGCTTGGGATTCTCTTCACCCTTTCCCTCTGCCCCTCCCCCTCTCATTCTTCTCTCAAAATAAATAAACTTAAAAAAAAAACTCATATTGGAAACTTGTTCTCTATCTTGAGGACGCTTTCTATATTTACCAGATAGCTCCTTCTATACCAAATCCCTCTTGGCACATGCTAAGCATACCTTCCCTACACTAATATTCATAGAATCACATTAATTTCATTTCATTCATTTCATTTCCTGATTTTATCAGGCCTACTGTCTTATTAATACATATTGATCTATAACTAGATTCAGGAACTGTTTGACAGAGTCAGAGACATAGAGGAACACTGAGATAATGGACATCTACACTTGTATATCACTGGGGTGTGGACTATTTTTTTTTTTTTACTAAATTATAATAAATATGTCAGTTCCTAAGAACTAGCAGTTAGGACTTTCTTATCATGGAGAACCATCAAATATCAAAAAAATTGTGGATGAGACATACAGAACTTTGGGAGTCAGAAGGCCAGAGAGAGTTTGATAGAAATGAAGACTGAGATAGGCTGGTGGGAAGTCTTGAGAGACGTATATGATGTTTTCCTATATAGCTTTTACTCCTTTGTGTCTCTAAAATAAAAATTATAGTTTTGCTGTTACAGACCTCAAGTCTGCTTTAAGATTGAAAGTTTTGTGAGAATTCACATTTAAAAAAATTCTCCTTGCTGAAAAAGTTAAGAGATCAAGATGAGAAATATTCTGTATTTTTATATTCTTCAATTTTAATGAAAGTTCAAAGTAAAAATGAAATCATATGGATGAAAGAATTTGAAATCATAAAAATTCCCACATTCTAATGTGAAGGAAATACTTGTAATACAAAGGTAACAAGATATTTTATTGAAAATAATAATTTTATCTTATTTGAATGACTAAACATAACTTTATGTTGGTTTTTCTTCTTTTTAAAAAATCTAACAGAGAAGAAAATCACGATATTCAGACCTTGACTTTGAGGTAAGTTTCTATGGATTTTTAAAATAATTTTAATTGCTTTGATTCAAAATTGACATACAACTCAACATATTGTTCTGCACTCTGTAGGGGCTCTACTCTTTAAAAATTAAATGAGAAGTCAAACATTTTTAATTAAAATCCATATTGTAAAACTAGTAGAAAAAAATTTTAACTTCTAATTGCCTTAGATGTATGCTAAACTGAGATTTTCCAGACATGGAATCCATTTTATAAATACTAAGATAAATGGGCAATTTATGGTGAGGATTTAATTAGATCAATTCCGTTTGTTGTGAGGTAAGAATGTTGGTTTCTTCGTTTTTCATATTTATAACAGTTACATTGGTTTCACCTCAGTGACTACCTGAAGAGAGCCTGTAAGAATGCTTTGGCTGGCTAGCTAGGCTTTCTCTGGGACTTGCCTTGTGTACTGATTCCTCTTATTCAGGTTCTCTGCGCTATATTCCAGATTCTTTTTTTCAATAGCAAGTGTTGGTTCAGTGTGCTCCTATGTTCAGTAAATGCCTTTTTGCGGATATAAACAAGATGAAGATGTTCATTTTCCAATTTGCATTGAATTTATATTGATGTTGTAATATCGATGCTAGAAATTACTGAAATCATACCATTTGAGCAGCTTATGCTAAGCACAAAATTAATGATGTTTGAGCGTCACATAAAAGGCACTTATGCATCTTGATAATTAGATATGATTCATAGCCTGCTGACATAATTGGATATAATACATTATAAATTTCTCCAGCATATTTGTACTGTGTTGATGCTTACATAGAACTCGATACTCTTAGCTGGTATTCCTAAAATTATGGAAACCTCTCGGAATATGGGAACTCCTAAATCGTTTTGTTGATGGAGATGAATGTTGTAGCTCAGCAATAATACATCAGGTATCAAGAGTGAGACTTTGCAGTTTTTTTTTTATGTTTTTATTTATTTTTGAGACAGAGAGAGAGCATGAGCAGGGAAGGGGCAGAGAGAGAGGGAGACACAGAATCGGAAGCAGTCTCCAGGCTCTGAGACATCAGCACAGAGCCCGATGCGGGGCTCGAACTCACAGACTGTGAGATCATGACCTGAGCCGAAGTCGGACGCTTGACCGACTGAGCCACCCAGGCGCCCCGAGACTTAGCAGTTTTTATTTACTGCAATGGTAAACAGGCTCTGGTTTTAGCTTGAAGAGAGTCCTTAAAGAATTGGTCTTTTTTAGGAAATTTTTAGAGTTCAAGAAACAAAGTAATGATAACCTGGCTTCAATGATTATATGCCCAGTTTCCTACTGATGTGTCTCAGTTGTAGCAGCCTGGCATGGGATAATAAACGTCATTATATCTTGTTTCAGGCTACAAAGAAAAAAACATTCAGCAATCTTCAGGTTTAGATTTCCTACCTCCTTTTAAGGGACATTTTTCCCCTTTTTCTTTAGTTAACCCAAAATTGAAGATCATTGTGTATATATTTTTTGTCCTTAAAGCACTAAGTTATGTTAGTACAAAGGAAAGGAGATGGAAATTAACCCACAAGGCATCAGTGACAAAATATAGTAAAAACCTAGATCTACAATTAGGCCTCAGTGCAACCAACCAAAGCTATGTAATCACAAGCTCTGAAAAGAAATCTAATCATACTGTGTCACTTGGAGCATTAGAAAACCTATTCCTTTTTCATAGATTCTCTGTGGCAACTGGTAGAAGATTCCTTAAGCTGATGCTTTTTTCCTGCTGCTTAGTATCGCAATGTATAGCCATGGTATTATAACATTTGCTGATAATGGAAGGATGTTGCAACACAACAACCCTAGATAGTTAGCTCTTCAATTGCTATAGTTATTGCATGATTGCGAGAAGTGTAAAATTTGAGGGTGGGGTGGGGGCATTTTGAGATAGTACATTTTCTTTGCAAACCTTTTAGTGCCACTCCCCTTAGTCTATGTGCAATTACGGTTATGTGGCAGATATCTCAGAAATGGTGTTCAGAAAAATTACTCCTGGATTTAAATGCTGATGTATTTTAGTATGATATATTTGTACTTTGTGGATGGTCCTTGATGAAGAACCTCACTTGCCTCCCTCCCTTTTAATTCAGGCTTGATAAATTTTGTTTATATCAAACTACTTGATAGTCCCCCAACTCCCACCCCATAAGCCTTCCCTTCCCACACAGTGGCCAACTTAGGCATTTTTGTCACTGGCGAGCAGATTTGCCTCCTAGGCTCCTGAAAATATCTTCCCTTTAGGCCTCATACACTCCGCAGAGTCTATACACAATAACAATATTCTCTTAACTCATAAATCATTGGTAAGTGTTATATGTGGGGAAAAGCCCTTTCGTGTTGCCAGTCTCCAAGACAACACTGTATTTTTTTTAATAAATAGAGCAAAGTGTTGATTAGCCAAAATGGTTTAACATCCATTCTTACTTTCAGGAAAGGATACAGAGAATACTGTAGTGATATTCCTTTGTTCTGTGACCAAACCCCTTATTGCATTTGCATTCCCAGCTCCAAGCAGAGATCTGGTATATAGTGTCAAACTTAAAAATTAAACAACAAAGGTTATCAAGCAGCACGCAAGTTTATTTGGGAATTGCAATTCAGGACATGCAAGCCTGGAGAGGAGAAAAGAAGTTGAGTGGTACTGTTTTGAACAACAGTTCACTAGAGGAAAGTAAGAGAGTTCCAAGGGGTGGCACCTTCACACTGGCTGCAGGAAAGGACAGCTTGCTGCTGCTGGGCCCAGGGGAAATATTCCTTCTGTTGAAACACACAAGTTGTAACTACTGGTAGTATATGAGAGAGCTCCCCACTCAGGAATTCCAATCCCATTCCTTTGTTTATTTTCACATCTCTCCCCTTGGCCAAGATCTTAGCCTTAAAAAAAAAAATTGTTCTAAATTCCAGAGTTTGCTCCCCTTAGCAATGTCCTGGGAGATATAGGTGGAGGTTTTATTTTTCCAGGCCAATGCCAGGGTAAAGGAAACAAGGGGAAAAAGAAAGACTATGTTTAAAGTATGAAGTCTTGATCCAGGGTCTTGAGTGGAAGCAGTCTGCTTTGATGTCAGCTGCTTCTCTTGCAAATCTCCAGGGTTTGTACAGGACAAGATGTTTAGCTGTGTATGTATATCCCATTATTGAGCCCCTGAAGTCTGGCTATCATTTGGGTAATGAGGAGGACCTGGGATAGTTTCTTTCAAGGAGGATAAAGGGCAGTCTTTGTTCTTATTCATTCCAAATCAGAAGCATGGGAAAAAAATCAGACATGTTAGAGTCATAGCCAGATATTTGAGAAAACCAGAATTTAGGATCTAGAACAGTTTATTAACAGGATTAGAATCTAATATAGACAAAAGTGCAAACATAATTTTTCTTTCTATACTTACCCTTTTTTTTCTTACCAAGGATAATCACAGCAAAACTAATTTGTTTGCATTACATTTGGCCTATTTCCACAAGCGTAGAAGCACCTTATATGCAAGGTGCCAGGGTGATTTTTCTGAGGAGCTTTATTGGCTCCATAAAGTCAGCCTTTGTTTCTTAAAAACTGTCCTGTCAAATCTGAGACTATGCACATCTCTCTCAAAATAATACAATCAGAGCCTTGGTAAAATAGCCAATATTTCCATTTGTTATTACAAGGAGAACAGATTCTCATTGAATTTATGCATATAACTAACTGTATTGCCATGTGATCCAAATTCTGAAGGGACCAGGTAGGGAGAAAAAGTAGATATTTCATCTTTGTTTACCAAGTTATATTTTATCAAATTGCTGTATTTCATAGATAATTTTAAAAAGAAGAAGGTGTCCTTTTAATGTTGAAAACAAAACAGTAAAGGACCAACAATGTGTCAAAACTAGAAGTCATAAAAATGATAATCATCCTCCTCAGTTCATTCTCTCATGTTATTCTTGTTCCGCTTGAATCCAGTTTTTTCATTAGTTCTGGAAATTTGTACCCAGTTCAATTTTATGATCTCAAAGTTATCAGAAGCCTGCACTTTTTCTGAGCTCTTTCTGAGTCTCTTTGAAGACAAATCACTTCTGTAGGTTCACTTTTGTAAAAGCATTAGAGTAAAACTGTAACTCCCTGAAAATGACAAGACTTAAAATGCCCATTATTAAAGATCTGATGCAAGTTCATTATAATGGAATTGACGAGAAAATTTGGTTTTCTGTATAAGATTTTAAGATAATAACTGGAATTATGACTGATAGCATTATGCCAAGATACCAGATTTTCAGAAATTTCGTATAATTTCTATAATACTTATATTAATCACATTCACCTGCATCACATGACCTAAGATGGTTTATCATCACTTATTTTAAAATGTTTCTCATGTAATTTAATATACCAAATAAGCCTAATCTGTTTAACCTCTCTCTTTTTACAAGGAGAAAGAACAAATGTATTGAGATCTGTGTTAGGGACCTCTTAGAAAACTCAAAGTTAGTTCGAGGTCAAAAAGACTATTTAGAATTGGATTTGGGGAAGTTTGTCAGAAATATCAAAAGGTTTTAAAACACTTGGTTAAATACGATCCTAAGTCTATGAAACAATACTTAGTTATCCATTTAACCATGGTAACAATGGAAGATGTTAAAAGGGAAATATAGAAAGTCACATGGTTCTGAGTAAAAACTTACATACTCAAAGACTTGATGAAGACAGCAAATACATAAAATTATTTTAACGAAACAATCCTTTTTTTTTTAAAGCCAGATTACTTTAAAAAATTTTTTTTAACATTTATTTATTTTTGAGACAGAGAGAGACAGAGCATGAACGGGGGAGGGTCAGAGAGAAGGAGACACAGAATCTGAAACAGGCTCCAGGCCCTGAGCTGTCAGCACAGAGCCCGACGTGGGGCTCGAACTCACGGACCGCGAGATCATGACCTGAGCCGAAGTCGGACTCTCAACCGACTGAGCCACCCAGGCACCCCTAAAAGCCAGATTACTTTAAAAGATAAAGGAAACCTTTTTACAATCTGTTATTAAAAGCAGACCAGTATTCCAAGAAAAATTTGTCTTTTTATCAAAGAAAAAATAAGGTTTAATTTTACATAAATACCCTATTAATATTAAAGCTTGTTTTTGAAACCCTTATAAAAAATTTTATCTAGCTTGATCATACATAAAAATTTTTCCCAAGATTTCATTTTTATAGACCTTCTACAACTTTCTATGTCTATCTTAGTCTGTCCCTTCTATTTCCCTCAACAAAAATGTATCTGCACCTCATACTTTTTCTTTTTTTCCTCATACCTTTCTAACCAAAAAACATACCCTCCTTTCTTTGTATACAGAGTTGTTTCCCTTATTATTTCTAGTAGCTTTAATTACATATGTTAACTAGAATTGTTAACACTTAGAAACCTTAACTAGAATCCTTAACCCTTAGAAACCTTATTTTTTAGTGAAAACTAAGCAAGAAAGCAATTATGAACTTTTACATTAGCACGTAGGTTGGTGATTTCATGAATACAACTCAAAATTTCTAGAAACATATGCTCCTTCATAGTACAACTTTTCAGTGTGGCACAAAGCATGTTCATTTATAGACCCAAATATCTTTTTGTCTCTCTGTAAAAAGAAACCAAAATTGGATAAACCTATGTTCAGTAATTTTTCCATTTTCTATCTTATTTAGAAATGATGGCAATATTCAATGAGTACCTATCATTTATTTTAACTTTAGCAAAACTAAAGTTTCAGGTAACCAAAATGTATTAGTGAAACTAAAAAGTTTACTTAAAACCTTTTTATCCTACTTAAATTTATTTTAATTTACTTGTTCTTAACAATTATGTTTAGATTACCCAAAAAAACTTAATGAGACATTAGACGACTAGCCATCAGCCTAAGCTATTTTCTTGCTCACAAATTTTGTAAAAGAAATAACATGAACTTACTGCACTTTTAGTAAACCTAGGTAGAACAAAAGTTTTATATTTAATGGTGAGAACTCCAAGGACACACATTTTAATTGAACCAACAAGCTAAAAATAGCTTTTATACCCAATATTTCTACAAATCATGTGAACCTGAAAAACATTTGGGTTGGTGTCTATTTATTTCTGAGAAATAGGTACATACATAGGTATGTACATAATAATAAATAATAATAAATAGGTACATACGTATTTCTGAGAAATAGGTACATACATAGACATTCATAAACACATAGATAAATGCAAAAAGAGACCTTAGAAGATACTTTAAGGTGTTTTTGTTTTTTTAATTCACTAATCTCAGAAGGTAATCCATTCATAAACAATTTTAAGGATTCTCCCTGCGTTTAGTAAATTCTTTAATTATGACCCATAGTTTGGTAGATAAGGAAGTAGGGAGTATAGAGGATGTGGGAGTGGTTCGGGAAGGAAAGAGGAAGCTGGTACTAGATAGAGACAAGGAGGACAGAGAAGGGAAAAGGTGACCTCAGAAGCCCTTGTCTCTACTTTGAATTGTTTGTTTCTCTTGGTTAATTTAGAAATCTTATTTTGCAAAGAGGTGATTTTAGACTCTTGGATATGTTTGGAAAACTCCACACACCAATTAAAATAGGCATCCTATTTAGTCTGTTTAATTTTAGAGCTGTCCTCTTCTAATCTGGTTGTGGAAAAACAAGTTTGGTGAGGTCAACTGTTCTCCACAGTGGCTACTGGAGTTCTAAATTATCTTTGGTTAAGTTGGTCCATTTGGTTAAGAATGTACATGAGGAACAGCCATAGTTTTGAACACAAAACTGGCCAGGGTCCCAGAAAGAGGACCCTCTGGAAAGTATTTAGATTCCATACTTTAAAACCAGAGGTTCAGCAAAAAAATGGGTAGCCACTAAAAGGCTGATACCTTCAAGAATAAAATCATAGAGCTCAACCAAAAGGAGGCTTGTCTCTGACAGGAGGCCTACCAAACCAAAAGGAAAAAGATGACTCAGAGAGAATGCAAGAGGCTGAAGTGGGTACCATACACCATGCCTGGCGTTGTTAGTTCCTCAGGGGTTCATCTTCAGATTCCACTTCTGACACCATGTAATGTCAACCCTAAAAATCAAACAACAAAGATTACTGAGCAGCAAATGAGTTTATTTGGGAATAGTAAAGCAAATGAGTTTATTTGGGAATAGTTTATTTGCAGTTTGGGACATGCAAACTATGGTGAACAATAAGCAAGTCTAGATAACAGAGTGGGAGAGCATCTTTTTATGGGGGAAAAAGAGTTTGAAGTGGTGGCAGCTTCTCATTGACTGCAGGTCTGGGCAGCTTGCTGTTGCCAGCCTGAGAGGAAATCTTTCTTCTCTCTGCTGGGTATGCAGACTGTGATGAGTCGTGGTGTATGAGAACTCTCCCTTCATGGATTCCTCACTCCATTTTGAATGAGGATTCCTTTATTCATTTTCACAGTAGTAGATATTCAATAAATTACTATGGAAAGAATGATATAAAATTGAAATTAGTCTAGTTTTCTTTAATAAATAGTTATCAAACTCTGTATCTGATTTGGAGCAGAGACCAGTATAGAAAATGGACTGTGGAGTAAACAAAGACAGCCATACTGGACTTCAAGGATATTTACATGATATACAATTCAAGGAGATGAATGGTAGTTGGCTAAAGGCTAAAGTATGGAATGCTCAAGAAACCAGAAGCATATTATAATTCACTGAAACATGAGGTCTATGGATAAAAAGAGAAATTAAGAAACCATATAGTAAAGAGCTTGCACCCAAAGCGAAGAATTTTTATCTAATTTATTACTAAAAGCTGCTAAAGCATTCTGTTCTATTGTGTTCTGTTTGTTTTTTAGTGAGGAATGACGCCCTGATCTGGAATTCAGAAAGATAACTATGGCAGTAATAGGAAGGAAAGCATGGAGTAGGGTGAATGGAGAAGTTGAGATACAAATTATTAAGTGACCAGCCCAGGCAAGAAAAATGAGGTGGTAGTAAAAGAAAGGAATGAAGGGACATGGCAGAGTCCAGATCTGGGGAATTTGGTCCTTAACTGAAAATAGGGGATCAGAAAAAAGAGGACCCTGCAAGTCTGAGCCTGAGTTTCCAGTAGTAACATTGACAGGTCTAGGAAAAGCAAGCAGACATCTAGTTAAGCCAAGTTGCATTTTAATACCTTGGGGATTAAGGTGCCTAATAAGATGGTAAATCATAAATATCAGGCAGGTAGTTTAAATTGTCTGTCTTGAGTTGAGGGCAAATCTCAAGGAATGATTAGGAATGCAGTTACAAATATCTCAACTGCAATAGACCATATTATCCATTCCATGTTACATATAAAATGGATGGAGAGGTATTTATTTTTATCTTCCCTTCTAAAAACATGAGGATCAACCTTGACATTCTTCCATGGAACCATGTAGCCTCTTAAAAACACCTTAGAATGTTCCTTTGAATTTCCTAATGAACTCCACACATCCAGTAAACCTATGCTTCTCAAACTGGGGAGAAGTCATGGTGAGCAGAGAGCACAAGAAGGCATCAGTCCAGGATAATCATGGCCCATCGTTGTGGGGACTTGAATTTTTAGATTTTGGGGAACATAAGTAAGATAAAATATTTTATATTAATTTTATATTGTTAACACAACTAAGCTATGGCACAGAAGATAAAAATTATATTATGTTCTAAATATAAAGCATTTCAATTTCCTTTGTCACTGATCCCCTGAAGTAAGTGCACTCTGTTAGGCAATCAGTACACTCTGAGAGGAAATGTTTGAGCAACCCAGTCCTTTGCTACATCCATATTTTCTATAATACTAAAATAAACTGTTGCAAGTATCTGCAGCCAAGTATATCCTTGAGTGACAGTGACAAAATAAAAAATGATATAGACCTTACTCATTTCTTTTTTAGATCCCTTGTCTAATTTAAGTCCTGAATATTTATTTATTCAAAGAGAAACATGCTTGAAACATAACTAGATGCTAGTAATGTCAAGCATTCCATGGGGCTCCAGGTTCTGTCTTAGGGATACTCTGGGGCTCTGGCCAGAGAAAGGTATATAAATCATTCCCTTTTCACAACACAACTTCAAGAATCAAGATTAATTCCTGCAGTGTATGTTGCTTCCTTAACATTAGTTTTCATTTACTTCAGACTGGTATTCAACAGCCCACTCTGTATTGAGGATTCCTATGCAATGCAAAAAAGAAGAAAAATAACCCTAGGAGTATACTAGTAAATATGGACAATGACAGTATAGGTGTCTATATTCCTAAGGCTAGTAAAGGTAATTCAGGCAAAGTAGTGTCTAAATTCTGTAGCACATGATTTCCAGGCCCCTTACTCTAAAGTTTATAGTTGAGAGATTCTCCAACTTTTTCTAACAATCCGTTTCTAAAATTCTACATATAGAAATGCCTATCTTATCTGTAGTTTAGACTTAGTGATTCACACTTCTGAATTTAGAAAAGAAAACCTCCAACTAGTTTGTTTCAAACCCACCTGCAGGCCCTTTATTTCCACTTGTATGGAAAATAAGAGATCACAACAGCATCAGAATGAGCAGGCAGGGTTTCCATCGGGGCCAATGAAAGAAGTCTTCTCTTCAGCAGGGGGACCTCAACTGGAAGGAGAGAAGGCAAGATTTATGATAGATAGCCTTCTATGTTACAAGCACCTTCCCTGGCCTGTATACCTATGCCGTCACAGTAATTTCATTTATCCTGTGGACATTTCTTGAGCACCTACTAAATATCAAACACTGTGTTAGGTGTCAGGGATACAAAGATAAGTGTCCACAAGGTGTTCAGAGACAAGATATGGAGATCAGCCCTTTAAAACATAGTTGCAGTACTTTACGGGACAGTTGCAGGGTGATCAATATCCAGTTTATGGACTTACTACAGAAAGCACCGAACCTACCCTTGTTTGTTTCACCCGCTTTTCCATCTGAATAGGGCATAATCACAAATTTGAGTAATCTAAAGGAGGGTGCTCCCTGAATATGGAATGTTTCTAAACAGCACACAAAAAGAATTTACTTTGGATTCAAAATGCGTTCCAGCTGTCTCACCACTGATGCAAGCTTGGGAGCTTTACTTAGCCTACCTGAACTTCAGTCTCCTACTAATCAACAAAGGGTGATAATGACTACTACCTTCCTGGTTATTGTGAGGATTGAGAAAGGTAATAATGGCTACCATTTCTTACGTGGCTCTAACCTGTGTCCTCCAGTGATAAATGATTTATATCCCTTTTTAACTCTTCAGAACAACCCTATAAGGTTATTCTGACTACTAAAACTGGAGCTACAAGGAGGTGGCATTTTGTGCCTCAGACCACACAATTTGAAAGTGATAGAACTGAGATCTAAATTCAAGTGTGTCCAGGCCCAGAGCTGTTAGATTTGACATGTCCCAAGTATTTATTCTAGAAGAGAGCCTGAGATAGGGTAGAGGTTGAAAACATACAGGTTTGTTCACACCCTGATTTTTTTGCCTAATGTCTACAATTTCATGAAGGCACTTTACAACCTATCACTTTTTCTTTTATATAAACAATTAAGGCAGCCTCCCTTGAGTTACCAAGACATAAAATAAAAGATAAGAGTTTTATGAAATAAGCTATTTCAGGAGATACTTTTGTGCAGTTAGGTTGCTGGTCCTCTCAGGATGGGGGTTCATACACAGCTTCAAAACATGTCATAATAACCTGAGTGCGAGAGAGCATTACCTAGCATTTCTCTTTACTGCAAAAGATACCTATGTTATTTGGCAGGTATTATAACTAAAGCAACCTGAATTTTATATATAGTGTCAATTAGAATATTTTTTTTATTTAAAAAGAAAATCTACATGAGGTGTAGTTTTATCATCTTCACAAGGTTTTTAGAAAATTGAGTTTTTCACAGAAATCAATTTCTTTGGGACACAAGATGTGTTTGGGTCACAAAAGAACAAAAAAAGTGAACAGACACTTAAGGTGAGTAAAATCCAAAAGTAGCCATTAAAATGGACCAGTAGGATATATTGTATAGAAACTTCTAATTAGGTGGTTAAGACCATCAAAGGCATGTGTGCTGCAGATAAATATTCAGACAAATAAATAAGGGGAAACCCTTATTATTTATGGAAACTAAAACCACAGCATGTTTTTATCCCAAAACATTGCTGGGTTGGAAACTCTCCAATATTCACTGTGACACTGGCTTTCATATCAATGGAAGCTTCCCCACTACAAAAGCTGAAAGGTGTACTTAAGTCAGTGAACAAGAAGAAATCATGCATGGAAATCAAACTGAGCCCATGACAGATATGTAAGCTCTTGATTGGCAGCTCTTATGTGGTACTTCTGTCAGAACCATCAGGCCATCATTGGTATGGTGATTTCTGGCTGTGCCAAGGTGACAATTTCAAATTAGAATTGAGGCATGAGGATGTATTTGCAATTAATGTATCTAGGTAGGAAGGGGCCCAGATTTCAGCATCCAAATTTTTCTCTCCATCATTCTATGTAGAACATTGCAAATGTTTCTTGGTTATATAAAATTTGAGTCCACCATATATATTTGTGAGTATGTTCTAGCAACATAGCTCCTCAAAATAAAATCCGCTCAGTTCAGAATCAGCTGTGGCCTATTCAGTCAATAGGATTATAAAAAGTCCTATCAATTAACATATCCTAATTGCCGTGGGATATATTTAACACTTTGCTTCATTAAACATGCTTTATCCAATAGAAATAGTTGGTTGCGAGAGACATAGAGCGACTTTGACTAACAGAAGAGAGCTTTGTTGGAAGGATATGGATGAACTGACTTAGCCAGCAGACATTAGGGACCTCCACTGACATTTCCACCACCATGACAAAGCATAACTCCCTGGTGCAAAGTTGGGTCCTCTCATGATGAAAGGTAAATGGAGACTGCACAGACAAAATCATCATAGGCCCACCTTAAAATGAGGAAGCTGTGCCAATAACATCAATTATCTTACAAGAAAATGTGTTTCTCGTCTTTGGAAAACAACAATCTCACTGAGGAAAGGGCATAGGATTAAAAATTATACTAAAATTCTATGAATTTTATAAAATGGAAGAGAGGACAAACAAGATGCAAGAATAACTGATTTGAGAATTTTCAACTTAAAAAAAGAGTATGTAAAAATTTGGGAATCTGCCTCCCTTGCATTTATTTTAGCGAATTCCCCTATCACTTACTCTCATAGCCACACCATTTGTTTTACTTATCTCAGTTCTAAAATAACATGTATTTGAGTTCTTATGTGATTAATGCCTATGTCCTCCATTACATACCTCAAGCTGTAAGAGGGGAGAGACTGTACCGGATTTTGCGCACCATTGTTACTTCAGCATCTAGCACAATCTGTGGTGCTCATGAATATGTATTAACTGACAGAACAAAGTATCTTTAGAGAAATGTCAGTAGCGTGACTTTAGTCCTACTGCACCCTAGCAGAAAATAACTACACGGTAAGATTCATTATTATGAAAAACACTATTTGTAGTGTTAGAGCCACAGTTAATATTCTGATGACTATAGTTTTGTTTTAAAGGTATTCCTTGTAACACAAATCAGCATTTTAATCAGTGTCTTAGGCCCTGGTACTGCAAGGGAATATTTGAGTCCCCAGGGATAGAATGTATTTCATTATGTTTGCCAGTTTACGTGGTCCTCAAAATCCCTCCACTGAATTGCTTACGCAAATCCTCCCTCTCATAAATCTCCATCAGCCATTGCTAGTCAAATTATGTTTGCCTGGTGTTTCTCTGTAAATCCTGCAAATCTGTTTCCTGTACTCTCCCCAAAACTGATGGGAAGTTAATCACTCTGTAATTGCTTGCTATGTTTCATGTCCTCATCATGAGTAATGTTGCCATGTTCTCATCCTCAACCACCTGATTTGTCAACAGCCAACTCCTAGAACTAAGAGGAGCAACGATGAAAATAATTCGGTTAGAGCAAGACTTAAAATGTCGGAATTCTCTCATAAAAGTAGGCTAGTGAAAATAGAACAAATTAGCTAAACAAAGTATTGCCTAACACAGATTCATTAAATATAGGAAATTAAATTTGGCATAACAGAATAAGACTTTTTCAAGTATGTTAAAGATTTAATTTGCATTTCTCTTTTGCCTTTTTTTTTCTCAAGGAGATAGTATTCTCTACAAGTGTCTTTTTAGAAGAAAACCAGGCATTATAGATCTTCCCCCAAAGATATATTTCTTTTCCTTTTGAAAATATTTGGTAATTAAAACAATAAACCACATGTTCAAATCATAGCTGAAGCATGAATATCATACACCTCCAAAACCCACATGAGCAAATGGTGAGTTATGAAGCACATGCTTTACAATACTATAAAATCTTACACAAACATGGAGTCACAATCTTGGAAAATCACTGAAATATTGATTTTTAACTTTTAAAACCAAAATTGAAGAAGGCATTTTCTCCCTTAAAATAACACTTGTAAATACAGGGGATTTATTATCTCCTCTGTAAGCTGCGCTGTAATAGAAAAAGATTCAGTGCATGATACTTACCCTGAGGTCATTTTTATTTAGGACTCTATTTGTTGAGTTACGATGAAGTTGGGAGACAAGGATGTAACCAGGGATGAAGAGTATTAAGATATTTGTATCAGTGATTTGAGAAGCTCATCAGCTACACAATTTATGCTCTGAGTCCTTTCATTAAAATTCCATACCATCTCGTGAACAAATATATGAAACCTATGGGTCAGATTTTCCTTCTGCAAAGCTCAATCATTATTCAAGGAAAGTGTAAGATTTTGGGTTTCACATATATTTCAGACACTTTAGTGCTTTGAGTCAGCCTTAAAAGGCAGTGCCTGGGAGTTTGCTCCCCCTTTAATACAGCCGGCTAGGATTTTAGTGTTTATGGAAATAAAACATAAAAAAAGTAATATTTCCCATGACAAACATTGAGAGACTTGGGTGCTTTACAAGTCCAAATTTTTAAACATTTTTTTATATTATAATTTTTTGTAAAACAGCTTTAACTTTGAGTGATGAAAATCTTACAGAGGAATGACTGCTACATTTTTAATGCACCCACAAGAGAAAACTATGTTTTGGTAATCTTGTAAGTGGAAATAAAGCCAATTCTTCATGTTTAAGAAGTGCTGAGTAGGAAACAAGGATTGGCTGCAACTCATTTGCATTTTTG
Organism: Acinonyx jubatus; assembly: GCF_027475565.1. Taxonomy (NCBI): domain Eukaryota; kingdom Metazoa; phylum Chordata; class Mammalia; order Carnivora; family Felidae; genus Acinonyx; species Acinonyx jubatus. The sequence continues at coordinate 88,063,909 of NC_069385.1, read as the reverse complement.
GTGTCTTTGGGGACTTCCTGGTTCCTGCCAAACTTGATTTTCCTTATTAGTTAAAGTGAACATCTTAAAGCTCGTTTTAAAATGTATAAATCAAATTAGAAATGAGAATGATTCTGTTCTCTTTTGCAGAAGGTCATGCATACAAGGAAGAGGCATATGGAACTCTTTCAGGAGCTGAATCAGAAATTTCAAACTTTGGACAGATTTCGGGATATACCAAATACAAGCAGTATGGTGAGTACACTTTGCCTCATCAGTGCCCGACACCACACTGATGATGTGGCATGCCAGCTCTTATCCTTGCCCTCCAGGAGCTTTTAATTGTCTTGTGAACCCAGAAGTGGCATACACAGGGAAAAAAAAATAATGTTCCGAACTGTATTTTGGAATGTACTAAGAAACAATTTAGGAATGATACTCTTTAAACATTTTTATTCATATTTTAAACATTTTCATTTATAAACTTTAATTGGAATTAGTTATACATCAAAAATGTGTTAGGTTCACCTGGTGCTTTTTCATCATTAAAAGTCAGTTAACTCATATACTCAAATAGTTTTTCCATTTTCATTTGAATGTCTGGCATTTTAAGGTCATAAAATGTGTGTGTATACACATATAAACTGTGTATATATATTCATATATACACATATATATGAATATACAGTTACCTGAAACAAAGTATTAGGGTTTGTCTCCAGGAGATTCACTTGTTTTATGACAAGAATTTTGAGAAACACAACAACATTGGAGTCTTTGATTGTTGATTGAACCATTTTCTTCTCATTCATCTGCACTACTACAATCTGAGTATTAGGAATTCATCAAATGGTATTTTGCAGTTACCATATGCATGGCACAGTCATAGCTCCAGAGAAGGCTATGTAATTATTTGTGAGAGCACTGGATGGGGAGTCCAGAAATCAGTATACCAGTGAAAAGCTCAACCAAGAACTATCTGATCTTGAGCAAGTGACCCAGCTCAATTTTTCCTATATTGAACATAGAAATAAATAATTAATTAATGCCTTCTTTGGTTCTCATAACACTTTCCAAAGCAGCTAGGTTAAGAAGCTGAGAATCAGTTCTACCTGACTGCCATTTGACTCCACTGTTCCTCACTCCAAAAATAATGCTTTTGCTCTGCCTTACACACTTTGCAGCCCTCCCCCTCCTCCCAAAATATATATGGTGTATATAAATCACTCTAAGAGATGTGGTGTTTGATCACCTTCTAACTCTAGTGAGTCTTGTATATGTGTGTTATGAATCTAAGTCCTAGCTTCCTGATTAGTAACATCAGCTTATGAGAACAAGAATTTACATACTTTTATTTTTCTTGTATTCCTCTCAGTACTGGTACAATGCTGGTCATGGTAATTTATCAGTACATAGCTGCTCTTAATTTATTGAATGTTTCTGATAGTTCCATCTGTGTTTGTTAAATGAAGATTATAAGAAATACAATAGACCTTAACTCTTAATTAATCTGTAAATAATTAACATTTATATCAACCTATTTTTCCTCCATACAGCAAGAACCATGCATTATTTGTTATCATCAACACAATCCTGGGCATATAGAAGACACCTATATGTAATGAGTGGTTCTTTCTTATCTACTCTTCCTAATATTGGGCCATCAATTTTTAGTTTGCCAGGCAAATGAGAATTGCACCCTTGAGATTAGACCTAAACACATTAGCTACTCATTTTGGAATATTGAAAGCTAACATTGAAATAAATTGAAGAAACGTCATTTGTTTAAAAAAAGGAGAGGGTTATGTTTACAAATCTGAAGGCCTTATGCAACAGCTACAGCTGGCTGACTGCTATAATATGATTGTAATTTCCCCTAGTTGTATGGTCTGGGTATTAAATCATTAATGGCACAAATATCTGTATCTCAGTTTCCTGACAACCAAAATAGCCTACTAATTACACTACATCCCTGCAGCAGCACGCCTTTTCTAGAAAAGATTTATAAATATTTATCATTTGGGAGGTTAGGAGTGGGAAGGATAGAGTTGTCATTGCTGCTTGACTATTGTCCTAAATATCTGAGAACAGAAGAAAAAAAGAGTTCCTTATTCAGTTTTGATTAATAATGAACATGTGAGTGAGTTCATTATCCTTAATTCAGTCATAATTCGTGTGGCACATTGCTAATGAAAAATTGCATAATTGGATACAGAAAGACATTTTCGAAACAAAAAATCTCAAAGTCTTTTCCTTTTTTTTTCCTGGCTACTAACTCACAACACCTGCCTAGCACTGCAAATGATAGTAATTATGTAGAATTTGGGGAATCAAAGGGAACCCAAAAGACCATTTAGTCCATTTCCCTGTCCAGGCAGGACAACATCTAAATCACACTACAAAGAAAAGGCGGTGTTAAAAGAATTCTCTTATTTTGAGTGTGTCTCACACACTATTCACCAGTAAGATCTCTTTCCCCCAAGGAACTTCTCCAAATTATTGCTTTTTTAAAATATAGAATAAATATATTATCTTTCCCTTGTCCCCAGAATTGGTAGGTTGGAAGAAGGAAGGAAAGAAAGAAGAGAGAAAGGGAAGGAGGAAAAGAGAAATGGACGGATGAAGGAAGGGAGGGACTTGCCCAGAAGTGACAGCTAGTCTGCTCCTGGACCCATGAACTATGGAAAATTCTCAGGTGGCCCTGATGTGGTCCAGCTGGCTCTAATTCTCATATTCAGCTAACATTCCATTTCTGTGTATACAGCCAAAGACCAAAATTAGCATTGTTGGAAGCTTCATGTATGTTGGCTTATATTGAGTTTATAATTTTTTTATTGGGGGACAATTAACAGCATTAGTTTCAGGCATACAACATAATGGTTTGATATTTGTATATATGCAAAATGGTCACCCAGTTGATCTAGTTTCCTCCTATCAGCATATAAAGGTATGAAATATACAATATTGTTGACTATTGTCACCATTCTGTATATTACATCTCCATGACTTATTTATCTTAGAAGTGTGTACCTTTTGACCTCCTTTTCCCATTTCAACTTTCTCCCAAACCCCCTCCCCACTGGTAACCAAGCTATTCTTTTAATTTATTAGTTTTGTTTCTTCATTTTTTTATTGTACATATAAGCAAAATCATATGGTATTTGTCTGTCTGACTTATTGCATAAGCATAATGACCTCTAGTCTATACATGTTGTCACAAAAGGCAAAATTTCATTCTCTATGAGTAGTATTTCATTGTGTGTGTGTGTGTGTGTGTGTGTGTGTGTGTGTATACATCTTCTTTATCCATTTGTCCATAAATTGTACACTTGGGATGTTTTCCATATCTTGGCTATGTAAATAATGTTGCAATGAACATAAGGGTGCAAAATGTCTTTTCAAATCAGTATTCTCATTTTCTTCAGATAAAGACCCAGAAGTGGAATTGCTGGATCATATGATGGTTCTATTTTCAGTTTAGGATCCTCCACAGTGTTTTCCATAGTGGCTATACCAATTGACATTGCCACCAACAGTGCACAAGCTTTCCTTTTTCTCCACATTCTTGCCAACATTTTATATTTCTTGTCTTTTTGATAATAGCCATTTTCACAAGCATGAGATACCTCATTGTGGTTTTGGTTTGCATTTCCCTGCTGATTAGTGATGTTGAGCACCTCACCTATTATTCATCTGTATATTCTTTAGAAAAACATGTATTCAGAACCTATGCCCATTTTTTTGTTGTTGTTGTTATTCAGTGTATGAGTCCTTTATATATTTTGGATGTTAATACCTCATCATATGTATTATTTGCAAATATCTTCTCCCATTCAGTTAATTTTTTATTTAGTTGATGGTTTCCTTTGCTGTGCAGAACCTTTTTATTTTGATGTCGTACCATTTGTTTATTTTGTCCACTTCGTACCATTGCCTTTAGAGTCAGATCCAAAAAAAAAAAAAAAATGTTGCCAAGACCTGTGTCAAAGAGCTTTCTGCCAATGTTTTCGTCTTGGAGTTTTATGTTTTTTAATCTTATTTTCCAAGTTTTTAATTCATCTTGAGTTAATTTTTGTATATGGTAGAAGACAGTAGTCCAATTTACTTATTTCACATGCCTCTGTCCAGTTCTTTCAACACCATTTCTTGAAGAGACTGTCCTTCCCCCCCATTGTCTATTCCTGCCTCTTTTGTTGTAAATTAATTGAACATATAGGCATGGGTTTATTTCAGAGCTCTTTATTCTGTTCCATTAATCTATATGTCTGTTTTTATGCCAATACTATACTGTTTTGCTTACTATTGCTTTGCTATATAGTTTGAAATCAGGGAGCATGAGGGCTCCAGCTTTGTTCTTTTTACTCCAGATTGCTTTAGCCATTTAGGATCTTTTGTAGTTCCATATAAATTTTAGAATTGTTCTATTTCTGTGAAAAATGTCATTGCTCTTTTGTTAGGGATTACATCAAATCTATAGATTGTTTGGGGTAATATGACATTTGCACAATATTAATTCTTCCAGTCCATGAGCATGGCATATCTTTCCATTTATTTGCGTCTTCTACAATATCTCTCATCAATTTCTTATAGTTTTCACTTTGTAAGTCTTTTACCTCTTACCCCTATTTATTCCTAAATACTTTATTCTTTTTGGTGGAGTTGTAAATTGAATTGTTTTCTTGATTTCTCTAATAGTTTGTTGCTAGAGTACAAGAACACAAAACATTTTTGTGTATTGATTTTGTATCCTGCCACTTTACTGAATTTGTTGGTTGTAAGTTTTTTGGTGGATTCTTTATGGGTTTTTCTTGTTTCGTTTTGATTTTAATTTTTTTTTTTTAGAAAGAGGGCACTAGTAGGGAAGGGGCAGAGAGAGAGGGAGACAGAGGATCCCAAGTATGCTCAGCACAGAGTGCAGTGAGCCTGATGCAGGGCTGGAACTCAAAAACTGTGAGATCATGACCTGAGTCAAAGTCGGGCGCTCAACTGACTGAGCCACCAAGCACCTCTTTACAGTTTTTTACTCATAATTTTATGTTTTTTTTTTCCAATGTGGATGTTATTTATTTCCTTTTCTTACCTAATTGCTTCAGCTAGGACTTCTAATAGTGTATTGAATAAAAGTGGCAAGAGTGGGCATCTTTGTCTTGTTCTTGATCTTAGAGGAAAAGCTGTTAGCTTTTCACCACCAAGTGTAATGTTGGCTGTGGGTTTGACATATATAGCCTTTATTATGTTGTGGTACATTCATTCTATAACCACTTTGTTAAGAGTTTTTATTATGAAATGATGTTGAATTTTTTTAGATGTTTTTTTCTGCATCCATTGAAGTGATTATATAATTTTTATCCTTCATTTCATTAATGTGGTGTATAACATTGTTTGATTTGCAGACATTGAACCATCTGTGTCTCTGGAATAAAGCACACTTGATCATGGTATATGAATGATCTTTTTAATGTATTGCTGAAAATTCATATCGCTAATATTTTGTTGAGGGTTTTTACATCTGTGTTCATCAGGGATAATAGCCTGTAATTTCCTTTTATGTGGCATCCTTTTCTAGTTTTGGTATCAGGGTAATACTGGCCTCATGAGTTTGGAAGTGCTCCTTCTTTTTCAATTTTTTGGAAGAGTTTGAGAAGGATTGGTATTAAATCTTCTTTGATTACTTGATAGAATTTACCAGTAAAGCCATCTGGTCCTGGACTTTTGTTTGTTGGGAGGTTTTTGATTACCGATTCAATCTCCTTGCTAGTAATCAGTCTATTCATTTTCTATTTCTTCATGATTCAGTCTTGGAAAATTGTCTGTTTCTAGGAATTTTTTCATTTATTTTAGGCTGTCCAATTTTGTTATATTTGTTATGTCCAATTTGGCATATAATTGTTCATAGTAATCTCTTATGATCTTTTTTTATATTAGTTATAACATCTCCTCTTTTATTTCTGATTTTATTTATTTGAACCCTTTCTCTTTTTTTCTTAGAACAAGCTCTTTGTTTCATTGGTTTTACTATTGTCTTTTTTAATCTCTATTTCATTTATTTACACTCTGATCTTTATTTCCTTCTTTCTGCTAACTTTGGGCTTTGTTCTTTTTCTAATTCCTTAAGGTATAAAGTTAGAATGTTTGAGATATTTCTTGTTTCTTGAGGTAGGTCTGTATCCCTGTGAACTTCACTCTTAGAACTGCATTTACTGTATCACATAAATTATGTTTTATTTTAATTTTTGTCTCAAGGTATTTTATTTATTTGATGTTATTTTTGTGACTGATTTTCCGTTTCATACAATTGTGTTCTAAAAAGATGATTTCAGTCTTCTTAAATTTATTGAGACTTGTTTTGTGGCCTAACAAATAACCTATCCTGGAGAATGTTCCATGAGCACTTGAGAAGAATGGGTATTCTGCATGTATCTATTAAATCCATCTTTAATGGGTCATTTGAGGCTGATGTTTGACTTTCTTTCTGCATGATCTATCATTAATATAAGTGAGGTGTTATAGTCCCCTAGTATAATTGTATCATTATCAATTTCTCCCTTTAGGTCTGTGGTAATATATGCTTTATTTATTTACATACTTCTAGGTTGGGTGCATAGATACAAATTTATATCTTCTTTTGGATTGACCCCTTTATCATTATGTAATGCCCATTGTGTTTTATTAGTCTTTGTTTTAAAGTTGATTTTGTCTGACTTAAGTATAGCTACCGCAGTTTTTTTCGTGGTTTCCATTTGCGTGAAACTTTTTTCATCCCTTCACTTTTAGCCTGTGTGTCCTTAAAACAGAGGTGAGTCTCTTATAGGCAGCATAAATGTGTCTTGTTTTTTTATCCATTCAGCCACTCTGTCTTTTGGTGGAAGAATTTAGTCTATTTACATTTAAAGTCATTACAGATAGGTATGTACTTAATTGCCATTTTATAATTTGTTTTCTGCCTGTTTTTATAGTTCTTCTCTGTTCCCTTTGTCTTCTCTTGCTCCCTTCCCTTGTGGTTTGATGCTTGTCTTTAATTTTACGTATCTACTATAGGTTTTAGCTTTGTTGTTACCATGAGACTTACACGTATCAGCCTATATATGTGCCAGTCTACATTAATAGCAAGTTAAGTTTGCACACATTCTAAAATTCTACATTTTAACTGCCTCCCCCCGACATTTGATGTTTTTGATGTTACATTTCACATTTGTGTGTGTATGTATTCCATAACTAATTGCTGTAGTCATTATTTTTACTATTTTTGTATTCTTGGTTGGGATTTTTGCTTTCAGCACTTTGAAATGTTGTTTCACTTGATGTTGTCCTATAGGTCCCTTAAGCTATCTTCACTTTTTGATTTTTTATGTGTGGTTCTCTGTTTGGTTGAGTTCTACTGCTGGATACAGTAGCTCTTCACAACTAAAGCAGCATGGGCCTCAGACCTAAAGGGTGTCCACACATTTGTGAACAATGGCAAGAACCACAGTACAATTGGGAATACCATGGGAGGCCAGAGGAGATGAATAAGAAAGCCAACCTTATTATTACCCAGTAATAGAACCTCTCAGAAATTCAATCAGTCATATATTGGCAATAATACAGTGAAATTAGAGTCTAGACATTGTGACAAAGTCTTAAACTCATCATTTTAGTTCATGGATCCATGGTGCTTGATCTTCAAAATATAAATGGAAAATCCCATCTGTTCCAAACATAATGAAATCCCTGTTTTCAAAGCAAATGAGCAAATACCTTGATACCTTGAATTTTTTTAGGACTGAACTAATTGAACTTTGTCAAACTAAGGATTCCCAGAAAGCTCCTTTAAGACACAGCCTTTGTCTAAGATGGATAAATCCTTGCTGTGGCTTGATTCAGCAGAATTCACATCAGTGAACCTTTCAATCAGTGATTGATTATTCAGGTCACTGTAGTGCCCTGAAATGTTCAACCATTCCCTATTGCCTACAAAGTAAATTCCAAATTGAGTGCCCTGGAATACATTGTCCCTTATGATCTGGCTTTCAGTTCACCTTCTACAGTTATTCTGTTCTTTTTCATTCCAACTAAAATAAATTGTTCTCAGAGTGGTCCTATTTGCATGTTCTGTGGATTTTTACTTCTCAGTATGCATGCCTGTTCAGCCACCCAACCTCCAATCACACGTCTTTATGACCAAGCTCATCCTTCTATGACAATTCTAATGTCACTTTTCTCAGAAAGGTTTATATGCTTTCCATAAAAGGAAGCCTTATCTCCACCCTTACCTGTCCTCCTTCCACACTTTTCCTAGATTATAGACACAGATATAACTATATATTTTATACCTTCATTTAACTATAAACACCTTATGGTAAGTATCATTATATATAGTAACCATTTACTAAATACTGGGTGTTATGCTAGGCCCCTTAACTTTTTTGTTTTTGCAACCCCACTATATAGGTAATCTGCACATGTTGCCAATTCCTTTGGCCCACAATACAAAGTATATCTCTGTTCTGCCAATGTTAAAGTTGAGGTTCATGGAAACCAAGTCAATTACTCAGAATTACCTTCATATGAAACAGAACAACTGGAATTTGGATCTGCGCATGTCAGGCTTTAAATCTTATGCTTCCTAGTGAACCATGTTGGTTTTCCATCTTTATTCTCCCTAGTGTCTAATATGATGCCCAGCACAGAGCAGCTGGTAAATATTAGTTGAAGGGAGCAAGGAAGGAGGGGGAAGGGAAGAGTTACAAGACTATACACTTCATAATACTTTAGGATAATAGACTAAATCAGAATTAATCCCGTGCACATATCCTAAAGGTTAAAATTTTATCATGTCTTAACAAGTAGCTATTTTCTTGTATGTCCTCCTGATTAAGGCTAATTAGTGTTAAAAACTATCTAATGTATTGAAGGGTATAATTTAATTTCTAGTTATGATAAATATTTCTATAGTTTGTCTCTTCTGTTGATCTATACTTGAGAATGATTTTTAATATAGTCAGGGGAACCCAGATAATCATTCCAGTACCTGTTTTATGTTCCCCCTGCTAATTAATTACAGTAAGTTGAAGGCTAGAATTTAGGGTGGAAGGGGGAGGAATAAAGGACACATTCAACAATTATAGCTGGTTAAGTGTTGTAGTCTAACTTGATCTAAAGAGAATTCAGTCATGATTTCCTTCTTGTTCTTTGATGTTATTCAGCTTAGTCTATCACATTCAAATTCCCTCATTTTACAGAAAGATTCAAATAACACTATGTAAAATAAGTTCACTGCTAAATCTTAGCAAAATATCAGGCTATAGAAACTTTGAATAATGTCTATTCATATTTATTGAGCCCCTACAACATGGAAGGTCTGAGTGGAGTCATAATTAAGCAGATCTTAAATCTTAGGTAGTAAGAGGGTGTGTATATGAAACATAATGAAGGCTGGCCTGTGGACATTATTTAAAACCCCTTATATTGCTGGATATATTTTCCAAAAATCTGTACTCTTTGAAGGGAAGAATGATTTTTGCTAAATTAGTGTGCTACCCAAATATATAGAAAGTTGTGGGGAACTTACAGCAGGGAAGAAAATAGATTACACAAGGGACACAGTAGCATTTTAATATTCTAAAAAAGGATAATTTCTTGAATTTGGATCTGTATGTAACTAAGCAAAGTTAATGAAATTCAGTTATGGCCAGTTTGGGGACTGTTTTTCGTATTACATAATACGCCCCATTACATATCCTCAAATTTTGTTTATCTCACCAAAGCTTCAGCCAAAATACTTAATTTTTCTACATCTAAATGTTTATTTATTTTGAGATAAAGAGGAAGAGAGAGAATCCCAAGCAGGCTCCGTGCTGATAGCACAGAGCCCTATATGGGGCCTGATCCCATGAACCGTGAGATCATGACCTGAGCCAAAATCAAAAGTTGGACGCTAAACCAACTGAGCCACCCAGGCACCCCAAATTTTCTACATTTAGTCTTAACACTAACGCTCCTTCCTACCTGAGTATAGAGCTATACTGACATCTCACAAGACACTGAAAACAAAACATCATCTACTTTGCCTTCCAAAAATGATTCCATTCCTTTGATTAGTGGAAAATTTTAGAATAACATAAAGAAGGTGTTCATCAGTTTGTTCAATGAAAGAAAACTAAAATCAAAACCATTTCCTGCAGCTGGCCACAATTTCACATCATCTCTGAATCATACAAACTGGATTAAGGTCACAAGCATGCTGTCTTCCTGGGAACTTCAACAAGTGGCAATCCTTGTCATCAGATAAATGACTTTCCTCTCCTCTCTTCTCAACAGGAAAACCCAGCACCAAACAAGAATCCATGGGACACTTTCAAAAACCCCAGTGAATACCAACATTACACCACAATCAATGTCTTAGATACAGAGGCAAAGGACACTTTGGAACTGAGGCCAGCAGAGTGGGAGAAGTGTCTGAATTTGCCTCTGGATGTGCAGGAGGGTGACTTTCAAACAGAAGTTTAACAAAGTCAAAATGGACTGAGGTGGACATAAAAAAATTTCTTGCACTGACACTTAAGACTTGGGAAGCCTGACATTTCTATCTGGACAGTGTGACTATGCTCTGTCAGGACCTTCATGTGCCAAGTGTCAGTGGTGTTTGCGTGTGGGAACTTCTCACTAGTGAGGCTAGTGGAGAGAGAACCAGGTGTACAGTTCTGACCATCCTGTGTTGTAAGTACCCGTGGAATGGATTTGTAAGGTAATCTTTATAGATAAACCTCAAGCAACGATTCATGTTGTGACCGCTTCATATGGTTTAGTTTTCAAAAAACTTCACCATGAAGCACAATGTATATATTTATGCAGTTTTTAAAGTTTATAACAGTCTGTTTGGCCATTACTACACTTTTTACTTTATAATATAAAAGCAAAGTTTTTGTCATTAAATGAATGTTTGTTGAGCTACATTCTTCATTGCTTTAAATGCAATAAAGTAATAATCTCACTTTTATATGAATAATATATTTCACATCTTTATTATTGCAGTTTTCTCTAGAAAGCTCTGAGTAGCTTTCTCTGCTGCAACTGTGTATAAAATATTTAAAATGTTGTATGGTGTAAATAAACTTTTGTCTACATATCAGTTTTTTAGTGCATTTTATTTTGGATTTGTTGAACAGAAATTTACATCTTTATAAAATTTTTTTTTCAATACAGATACTGAAAATGTATTCAGTTTTAATAGCATACCGTTATTACTCCTTTGAGGCTAATGATTTCTCAAATGTAATAGTAGGTTTGTATAGTGCTTCTGTATTTTCTACTCAAACATCCTTTGGAACAATGTACCATGTAAATGGGGCTTGTCAGAAATCTGCCATCATACTCTTACCTAAATATTATGTTTTTTTCTATATTTTTTGTGGCAAAAAGACAACTACTGGTAGGACACAGTACGTTGCCATACAAGACATAATACAGGGAAAATGTTTATTAGAAGTAATGAAGTCCATTGCATGTTTCACAAAAGAAACTACTTGTACGATAGTTCTTCATAGCATACACAAAAAATGAACTTATTCAGGACTTTAAAAAAATCTTATCTGTATATTCTCTAGTGGAAGGAAAAGGGGTGTGGATGTGTTTGGTAGACGCTTTATCTCTGGTTGAAAAGTGGGAAGTCTGAGGTGAGCTGACTACAAAAGGGCCCCCAGTGTCCTCTGTTGTGGAAAGCCACACCGGTGATGTCTCCTGCTTTCTCAAAGTCTCATGAAAGGAAACATGGCACAAAGGATTTCAGCAATTTTGCCATCCTTTTAACGGATGATGAGATTGTGACTTCCAGGCTGAGGAACTATAGGGAGTGGAAAGGAGATCGGGGTCTTCAAACTTCCGAGAATGTTTATTTAGATTAGTTTGTCGTTAAACCTAAGCTGCATGGTCTTCTGTGGTCTGTCAGAAACCCAAGTGAGCTGGCTCCAGCTACCCATGACCTGGAGGACCCGGCCCTGAAGGCCATGTGTCCAGGCAGAGACAAAGGTGCTTCAACACTCAAGTGCACCACTAAGCTAGAGCCTTAAAAATGCCCAGCTCAGGCTGAATTCCTGTCAGATACTTATAATGTGCTCAATGTAAAGATGTTAAAAATATATTTTTAACCATATTTTAAAAAATAAAAGCAACATCAGAATATAACATAAGGAGTGATTTTTCTATAGAATAAACTTCATGCCAATTATAATGTTATTGTAATATTAAATGCTTATTAAATTTATAAGATGACTTTCTGGTGATAGAAATATTTAGTCAATTTCTCATTCTCTTCCTATATTCATGTGTCTATAAATACACATATATATATATACATATATGTATATGTACAGACCTATGTGTAGGTGTAGATATACGTATGTGTACTCAGGCTTAGCTCCATCTCAGTGACCCATTGAGTGAATGAAAACCATGTAGGCAGTTTCCCATTTCAAACTGTAAGATCTTGATTGGAAAAAACCCTTAATAAGCATATATTTGAAAACATAAATTCTGTGTTTAAAAAACAAATTCAATATATTAGACTAATATTTCCTGTAAAGCTACAACAGTCACTGCCATAAAATGAAATCTTATATTTTTTTCACTTCTATTTTTCTCCAGTTCTAGTAACTCAATATTACTGTATGAAAATTAACCAGAAATTGCATACTTGAAAATGTTAGGGTAACTTATTTGTTACTCTAAGAGAGATGCCAAGTTGTAGTGGTGCTTTTTGTTTGTTTTTTAATCTAGAAGGGAAAAAGTACAGGCAGGTCAATAAGTATCAAGTAATCTTAATTTTAAGGAAGCTCTCTTTTGAGTCTACTCCTTCTAAGTTTCCACTGCACACGCACATCCGCGTCCTCTGCCAAAACTGCCTCGCAGCTGTCCCCTTAGACAGCCCTGGGCCATTCCCTCTGAGTCCTGAGCCCACTGTACTCTTGACCTGCCAAGATCTTTGGGCCCTTGGAGAGGTAGCCTTTCCCCTTCCCCCACATCCACATTTTTTCTATGCTTCAAGGTACACCTCATATTTCATCTTCGTGAAAGTTCTCATGATTCTCCAAGCTAAAAATAATTTCTCCTGTTAACTCTTATGGCAATGCTTCTGTACCTCTCTTAGAACTTTTAAAGAAACTTCTACCTTGTTATTTAAACACATTTCTGATATCCTCTGGTGGACTGTAAGTGCCTAGAGGGCAGGATTCATGTCTGATCCATTTTTGTATCTCTTAAGGGACCTAGCACAATAATGTTCACACAATAAATGTCTGTTGAATTGTTGGCGGAGTTTATTTTAGCATTGCTTCCAGTCATGCATTCACAGCAAGTTGCTCATCCAAAAGTGTTTACTGAATAACTATGACGTGTTTGCCTCTATGCTAGATGGAAGAATATAGGGCCTCTGTTTTAGGTAGCTCACAATCTACTAAAGATGGAAAATACAAATGTGAAAGTAAAAATATTTCAATATTAAAAGCTCTTATTACCCTATACTGTCTTTTTGCCCTTAAGATTGTCACATGAAGATGGAATTAATTATTCTATAGAAACAGACTCAGAAGAGGTTAAGCAACATAAGATCACCATAAGTAAATAACACACATAGTGTTAGAGCCCACATCCTCTTTCTTCTACTCTGGGGTCATTCTCATGGTACCATGAAGTTTCTACTGTTCCTCCTAGATTATTAAGTCCCCAAATCAAATAACCACAAATTCCATGGAGATGTTCTTCAGGCTGGTAGTAGAGGCATAAAACAGAAAACATGCATCATCAGCTGCCATGGGGGCGGTGAGGCCAGTAGCTAATTGTAGCAGAAAAACATGGCTAAGTAAAATAGCAGGCGATCTTAAATAGATTTGGTTCTATAGTCCATTGTGTGGTTCTATTGCACCCACTTTACCTTGCAAATCCTCTTCAAATGTAGTTGTTGTTTCACTAGTTTGGTGATTACTTGCACATATGCAACAGGAGACAGAAGAGAGAGGCCAACCTGAACTTTCAGGCTGGCTTCAGAGAACTCTCTAAAAACATACAGTCACAATTTTAAAAAGTTGAAGTCAATAAACCACTGCTTCAGAAAATTTAGATTGTAAATTTTAAATCATTCTCAGCTTCTTGGAAAATGTTACAAGTTTTAGTTTTTTCAAGTTACCTATGGCAAAATCAATTAAATTCTATAAATTAATATTACTTCGCTGAAGCATATGAAAACAAATATATCTTCAGCATGTCAGTCTGCACAAAATTTTCTAGGATGACAAAATCATCTTCCCCTAAACACTTCTGTAGTTAAATCCATAACTGGGCTGGCAACAACAGAAGTGAGAATCACAGAATGTAGAGATAGAAGAAATTTGGTTAGTCAATGAAAATGGCAATTATATTCAGGTGTCAAGAAGCAAATTCAGACTTAGGTAAGGAGAAATTTCATTTGTAAAGACTATTGCAATACGGAGAACACTCCAACTGTAAAATCTAGGAGCATCTCAGATGACAGGCAGAAAGGACTCTTCTTTTACAGGGAAGAGTCAACAAGACTAGAAAGAACCAGATGTGGAAGAAGGGTGAGCAGATGGTGTGATCAGGTAGTTGAACAAGAAGTGTCTTTCTCTGTGGCCAGCCGACTCTGGGGGGGGGATTGTTCCACCTTCCAGTGCTTGGCTAGTCTTCCAGTACTTATTTAAACTCAAGGATGGGCCAGAGTTTAGGGGCCTGTGGAAAGCAAGACACCTAACTGAAGTTTGGTCAAGTTAAGTTAGCAAGTAGTTTGTTCAGACTGGTCAGTGGGAACAAATGATTGCCCTAGTAATTTCTGAGACAACGAATAGGAATTTGGAGGGTCTGTTTCTGACTTTGTCACAAGTATACAGGGGATTCATCTGAGAGTCTTATCGAATGACAGAAGGGTGGATCTTTGCAGTAAGTTGTTTCACAGAACATGAAAGGCTACGGGGACTTCCTGACTATTGCTGTTTTCCAAGCGCATAGGGCTCAGGTAAAGTTCAACACTGTCATAGGGGAAGAAACTAAGCCCACTGGAATGAAAAGACTTTTTCAAAAATTAATGTGCAGCTAGTAGTGATTAATAAAGGATTTTCTCATATTAGACAATTGCTATGGCTCTTTAAAAATAATTCCAAAGTCAAAATGGTAAATATTACCAACTAGGGAAGAACACCTAATTTTCTTTAATCTCAGTTTACCAACAATCTCTTGATTTGGACTCCTGATTGTACATTTATACCATTTGACTTTCTAGTCTGAGAGGCCAGTGGTCTAGAGTGAAGCAGCCTGTCTAAAGTTTAGTTAAGCTAAGGGGAATATTTAGACCTTCTTGATCATAGGTAAACTAACAGATCAACACCTGAAAAACAGCTAAATTGATAAGACTCATCTATGAGTTTCATCCACTAAAGTCACCTCAAAACACCTAGCCAGATACATCTAGCATTTCTTAGTGTTACATAAAGACAAGCAATTCATGGTGAAAATGATTCTTCTGATAGCAACCACCGATGTAAAAGGCCTTAAAGCCTTTTGAGGGGTGTCTGTGAGTACAACTTACTCCTCACCAAAACCATGAAACTCCAGTAAGAGGGGCCAGCTTGCTTTTAATAAGCAATTTTCTTTTTCTATTTTTTAAAAATATTTACTTATTTTTGTGAAAGCACAAGTAGAGGAGGGACAAAGAGGGGGACAGAGGATCTGAAGCAGGATCCAGGCTGACACTCTGACAGCAGCATGCCCTATGTGAGGCTTGAACTCACAAACTACAAGATCATGACCTGAGTCAAAATCAGATGCTCAACCTACTGAGCTACCCAGGTGCCCCTTAATAAGTAATTTTCAACCAGAGAGAAGAGTCACAAAGATCGGAATTGAAGGTCAGCATTCCAATCCTATTCTTTTAACTAGTTCAGAGTTTTGTCAACTTTCCAGACGAACGCCTAGCATTATCTAGTGCCTCTTTTTCTCTCAAATCTAGAATTTCATTTCTAAAATTCCTAGGGTATTTTATAGAGATTGGAAGATAGTTTTATGCAGTAAGTATGCTGTGCTTTATCCTGAAGTAGATTCAAGGTGTTTATAAAATATATACAGTATTTAATCAACAGATACTTATTTAGAACTGGTTGCTATCTAGATACTGTATTAGGAAGTGGTGATTCAACAGTGAACAAAATGTGGTCCCTATTTCAAGGGACTTAGCATCTCAGGGGACACACAGACCAACAAATAGAATAACAATAACTTGATGTATTTATAATGAAAAGAAAGAAGAGCACGTAATGGGAACATTTGGAAAAGACACTGATTATATATATAAATAATATGAGCAAAGACAATCAAAGTGACACAGAGACTAATTTAGTACCTCAAATGTATGCCTCAAGGTCCTAGACTGCTGTCTGGAGCTGTGCCAAGTGATGGCTATGAGCTACCCAGTGACTAATGTACACATGGAAACCTCAGTTAGTTATGTAGTTCACAGTGTTCCTAAGATAAAAACCCGCATTTCCCCTACAGAAGCAGAAGTCCAACCAAGAAGTGCCTCTCATAAAACATGCTGAATTACATATTAAATTCTTTATCAATAACCTCTTTATAAATCCTCTGAGCTCTATAAAGGTGATTCTTATGTTCTTTCCTAAAGGGAAATGTGATGGTTAATTTTTGTCTCAACTTGACTAGACCACAGTATCTAGATAGTGGTCAAACACCAATCTAGGTGTCACTGTGAAGTATTTTTCAAGTGAGATTAACATTTAACTAGACAGACTTTGAGTAAAGCAGATTACCCTCCATAATGTGGGTGAGCCTCACAAAATCAGTTAATGGTCTTAAGAGAAAAAGGCTGAGGTCCCCCAAATAAAAAGAAATTCTTCCCCCAAACAGTCTTCAGACTAGGGCTGCAATATCAACTCTTCCATGGGTCTCCAGCTGCCAGCCTGCCTTCCAGATTTAGACTTGCCAGGCCCACAAGTAATGACTCAATTTCTTCAAATAAATCTATGTTCACATACACACACACATACATACACACATCCTATTGGTTCTGCTTCTTTGGAGAATCCTAATACAAGTAGATACTTAACGCCCAAATACAATCACTGAAAACAGTTTTTCACAGAGTCAAAAAACTGTGCTACAAGTACAAAGTTATCCCATGATATGGCTGAATAAAAAGGAGAACATTCTACTCCAAGAAATTACCCATAAATATAATTTCTCAAAACAGAGGTTTGGGTAATACTTTCAAGCTTTCTTAGTGCTTATGAAACTTTACAACTATTTATAAATATCCATTTAAGCCAACAAATTAACCTTTAAAGCAAGTTCTGTCATTATTTCCATTTTACAAATAAAGAAACTGAGGTCCATAATTTTGCCAATATCACAAATGGCAAAGCCACGATTCATCCTCACAGTTTAGCCCCAGAGTTGAAGCTCCAAATAATTCTGCTGAAAATTGAATCGCTTTTCGGCAGCATGAAGTTCAAGGTCAAACTTGCTGGCAAATATTTGGGGTGAATTAAGGGCAGAATTAAGGGTAGGGTGAAGGAGATACGGATGGATATCCAGAAGACCACTCCCCCTGACACAAAATAGTACAAATAGTACAAGGAAGAACCACCAAGAACTTCCTCAAAACACAGACTTAGGTTTGGTTCAACACAAGGGCATATGAAAGACTGAGATCCCAAAGTTCTACATCATAGAACATCAAAATAATAACTTATGCTTAGAGAATATTGTCATCAGATTATTGAACCACATTATGTTCATTAATTTTTTTTTTTAGTTTGGTATGTATGGAAAATCTAACTTGGAAGTGATTTAATTTTCAGTGAATCTTGTAGGATAAACTACAATTGAAACATAACCCAAGGTAACAAATTAGTATTAATTACTCAATTATATATTTACTAAAAATTGTAATTAGGGCTTTGAAATTGTGCATTTAAAGTCATGCTTGCAGATAATGATCACACCAGAGGGTGAGAGATCACTTACGGCCATATTATCTCATGAGCATAAAGTCATATTCAGAGCGGGTACTACAGGAGATTATTTATATCTTTCTGTTCTATAAGTTGGGGAAGAGGGATGGTAAGATAGTTCATCAAGAAGTAGTCTCAAGTCATTAATGTGAAGAAGGAGCTAGGACACAGCCTGGTTTTTTCCCACTGTAAATTCTCTGACCCTTGGAAAGTCAATTACCACAAACTGGTCTCAAGATAAAATTAAGACATATGTTATGTATAAACATCATCATCCAGGGTATCATAAAGGTAAAAACAAAACAAAAAAAGCTACAGATAGCCTTAGGATTTGTGTTTTTATCTCCTCATACAGTTCCCATCAAAGTAAAACAGAGCATAATAATCATCAAAGGAAGATTAGCCATATCCAAAGCTTACTAGAATTCTCTCAAATATTGGCCCAAGAAGACCAGACTTGTGATTTTTCCCTGTAGCAAACTGTCTTAAATTTTGGACAAAATTTCTAGCAATTAATATTTCCAATTTTGAGAGGAGTAGCATGTTGTTCTTAAAAAATTTATGCCAATAACTTTCTTCAGCATTAACCCATGGCAGGCTTAATAATTGTAATGATACAAATATCAAATTGGCCAGAAATGTTTACAGATATAGTTTAATATCATTACAGATTTATAATGCATAGTTGTCATTTGAATTATATAAGCAAATTAATTTGAATGGCTTTAGATATATTTCAGTACAAGCTCTGACCATGTAATATCTTTAATATCTCATGTCTGAGCCTGAGTGGTAGGTGGTGGGGATTGTCCAGGGCTTTTTTGTGGTAGCTTCTCACCAATTTTCCCTTTCATGGGAATAGAGGCAAATTGAACACTGGAAGAAAGTGGTGAGAACTTTTGCTGCCTAAACTTCACAGTGACCCATGGATCAGAAAAGCGGAATCAAGAATGGAGCAAATTTGGGGCACCTAGGTGGCTCAGTCAGTCAGATTTCGTCTCAGGTCATGATCTCACAGTTTGTGAGATCAAGCCCCACATTGGGCTCTGCACTGACAGTGCGGAGCCTGTTTGGGATTCTCTCTCTCCCTTTCTCTCTGCTCCTTTCTATGCTCCTGTTCTCTCTTTCTCTCTCAAAATAAATAAATAAACGTTAAAAAAAAAAGTGGAGCAAATTCATGGCAGAGCCTCCTCCTTCTTCAGAGTCCAGTCATCTCATCACTTCAGATGACAGATTCAGCTGCCACCTTTTCCAAAAATCACTGTGATCAAATGACCTCCACCAGGAACAAACCTCCACCATGAAGCTGTTCCACTGAGGACTTTTCTTTACTCTGTGTCATGATTTTGGAATGTAGCAGCTTTCTGGCAACTATCCATTTCCTTTTCACTTCCAGAGTTCCTTAGATCCAAACTCCAGACAGATAAGCCACATCAAATGGCCCGTTTGATGGGAGACTTTGATAGAACACTTTATTTGCACGGTTTCATTTTTGGTCATTCATCAGACAGGTGATAACTGGACCCACTTTTCCTCATGGAGAGGTACAAGGCTAAAGCATGCCATTTGCCATGCTTTGTATTGAAACTCTCCAGTTAACTATCAGCCCTGAACTTTTACCACTCTGGGTCCTCATTTGCTGGGAAGCTCATTTGCCAGACTACCTTAAATAAGGAAACACGAGAGGGTACATATGAAACTATAACAAGGCTGATTGACTTAGGTGGAGTGGTGCTTGGGATGGGACACCAGCTGCAGGGTGGGTCAAGTGCTTTTCTTTTGCCACAGAAAGGCACAGAGGAAGAGTCAAAAACAATCTCTATCACTGCCAAGTTTGGCA
Organism: Acinonyx jubatus; assembly: GCF_027475565.1. Classification (NCBI taxonomy): domain Eukaryota; kingdom Metazoa; phylum Chordata; class Mammalia; order Carnivora; family Felidae; genus Acinonyx; species Acinonyx jubatus. The sequence goes on along the minus strand of NC_069385.1, from coordinate 88,044,082 downwards.
ACAAACTAGAGGGCACTTTGTAGGAATTCATTCTATGGACTCCTAAACAGGGACCAGGCATTTATCATCATCACAGTTTGAGTAGATCGTTTATTTAATGGAAAACTTTATTAGGCTTTTAAAAATACTTAAATTGTGATTAGGGGTGTGGTCTTTTTTCTTAATCTTTTTTTATGAAGGTGTCAAAAGAGAATCATACCCTAGAGATTGTTTTTTATATATTTTTAAAAATAATAATTCTCTAAGTGCTTTTGTGGAATAGCCAAGAAGTTGTTAATAACTACATTGCATTCAGATTTCTGAAGAGCCCAAGCAGAGACCCTCTGCCTATATATTTACCCAACATGTTTTCTGGGACATTTCAGAGCTGAGGTTGCACATCTTTTCTGTTAACATCGACATTATGACAACCATGTGTTTATATAGCCGGATGCTAGCCCTTGTCCACAATTTCAAATGCTTCACTTCACCACAGCTGTGCAGAGACCTCCCCGACCCTCTTTTAATTAGTATAATTAACTTCCAAAGTTATAATTCTAGCATGGTAGATATTTTTCAGAATTTATCATTTTGACACTCAAAAAGAAAATTCTTTGAAAATTATTTTATTGTGAGAAGAAATCTTGCTTCCTTTATGCATCTAAGGAAAGCTAGTAGGCATTGACAGGCATCTGCCTAGTCCTACATCATTTTCCTGCAAAAGTGTATATGCTCATCTACCCTCTGGTCAAGCAAGGTCTGCCCCAGAAACAGTTGCTATGTTGAGGCTGAAGGAGGCTGAGCAATCCATTCTACTTCTTACTCACAACCACATATACACAAATTAAAATCATTTAGAAATGATTCCCTTTCTCCTGTCAGGTTATACTTACATAAGCCTTACATAAGTTTCAAATTTCTACATATCAAAGTTTTTCTGCTGTTGAAAAAAATTATAAAAGTGGAAAAGAAGCATTCAAAAATATAGAGAATGAATATCAATTTACTACTCTGCATGATGATCACTGTTTTTCAGCAATAAATGGATTAAAAACATGACCATTTATTTTTAGCAGCTGGTGGATGGGGGTGAAAGAGAAAGAGAGGCAGAGAGAGGGAAGAAGGAGGGAGTATGAGAATGAGAACTGACAGCTAAACTGGGAGAAATATAAAAGGCATATGTAAAAGCACGTTGGGGACAAGGAAACAAATGTGTGCTTCTCTGCTAGCCAAAAGCATGTAAGACTCATGGGGATTACAAAGCATCTAGTCCTTGGGTAAAACACTGTGCGAAAAGACAGGCCAAGAAGCATTTTAAGTACACTGAATGGCCAAGCATGGTAGGCATTGTAAGGGAAAGAAAAGTAGATAGGTAATGGAGGTGCAGATGTGATATGGAGAGACCAACAGGGTTATTCAGCTATAGAGTACTTTGTAAAAACTGGTTTCCAGGAGGTTTCCAGCTGTGTTCCAGTTGCTGCCATAAACAATGAATAAAGCTTAATTTCTTTTCCAATACAGATTTTTTACCTATCTGTCTGGGGAAAATTGGATCTCTAGTAAATGGTTTAAATCATGAGGGAAATATATTTAGGGTACCACAGAAATATTGTATCTAGAGAAACTAATGCTGTTTTTTAATCTGCTTGAAGTCCATTTTTATATTTTGCCAAAGGACTGATAAATGATTAAGATTCTTTATCTTCCAGAGTTCATTCAGCTTCAGCTATTGACTGGTGGTAAAAACAAATGCCAACTATTCTCAGAGGCCCAAAGGAACAAATGTTCTGATTACTTATGGTTAAGAGACGAAAATCTGTTGGATAAGAAAATGTGGCAGAGGAGAAGAAAGTAAGAATAGGGAAAGTGGGGGGGGGGCATTTGTTCATGGACATAATTATTTTTATAGGTGTGTAGGAAGTGGGACAGCAAATTAGGACTGCTAATAACTTTACTAACTGAAGGAGAGTGTTGAATATGATGTCTTGAGGTCTACTCTAACTTAAAGAGTCTGTGATTCCAATGTAAGATTTTGACCCAGAAAATTTAGAATACTGGGATTAGTCATATTAGCAAAATATATGAAGATAATATTGGGAAAATATATGTCAGTGAAGAAGCCATGTGATTCTGTATTCCATGGCAGAATTCCCTAGAACATGAATCCTTCTTCATGGATGCTACCTTATTACTAAAGTGATATAAAAGTGCTCCATGCTTTTGTGTGAAGGGAGAAATTCATGGCTTGTTTTACTGTTTGATTAAGAAGGCCTTTGAAAATTGACAACATTTTTTGCTTTTACAACATTTTAGCAAATTGGTTTTGTTAAATTTATTTGATTATAGTTGACAAGAATGTTATATTAGCTTCAGGTACACAACTTTGTGATTAGACAAGTTTATACACCATGCTATGTTCACCACAAGTATAGCTACCATTTGTCCCATTATATACACCACATCAACAAAACAAAAGGCAAAAATCATATGATAATCTCAGTAGATGTATAAAAGTCATTTGACAGGATTCAACATCTACTCATGATAACAACTCTTAAAGTGGGGATAGAGGAAACATACCTCAACATAATAAAGGCCATATGAAAAACCAACAGCTAACCTCATAATGGTGACAAACAGAGCTTTTCTTCTAAGATCAAGAACAAGACAAAGGTATCTACTCTCATCACATTTATTCAACATAGTACTGGATGTCCTAGCCATAGGATTCAAAAGAAGAAAAAGAAATGAGGCATCTGTAATGGTAAAAAGGGGTTAAACAGTCACTATTTGTAGACAATGTGATACCATACATAGAAAATCCTAAAGACTCCACTAAAAAACTACCAGAAGTAATAAACGAACTAAGTAAAGTTGTAGGATACAAAGTTAGTGCCCAGAAATCAGTAACATTTCTATACACTAATAATGAATTAGCAAAAACAGAAATTAAGAAAATGATCCCATTTATAATTGCACCAAAAAGAATGAAATACCTAGGAATAAACTTAACCAAAGAAGTGAAGGACCTATACTCTGAAAATTATAAAACACTGATAAAAGAAACTGAAGGTGACACATATGGAAAAATATTCTTTGCTCATGGATTGAAGAATTAATATTGTTAGGATGTCCATATCACCCAAAGCAATCTATAGATTCAATGCAATCTCTATCAAAATACCAACAACATTTTTTCACAAAACTAGGATAATGCTGAACCCACAGAAAAACCTGAATAGCCAAGCAATCCTGAGAAAGAAGAATAAAGCTGAAGGTATCACAATACCAGATTTCAAGCTATACTGCAAAGTTGTAGTAATAAAAACAGTATGGTACAGGCACAAAAACATACACATAGATCCATGGAACAAAACAGAAAGCCCAGAAATAAACCCATGATTATATAGTCAATTAATCTATGACAAAGAAGACAAATTTTTGTTTCTATTAAGAAAAGAAAAGAAAAGAAAAGAAAAGAAAAGAAAAGAAAAGAAAAGAAAAGAAAAGAAAAGTTAGGTTAGCACTTTCTGTCCATCATTGCACACCACATCACAGAAAACAGGATGGAGTCCATTGATGTTTTGGTAACAAAACCTAGTTACATAATGTGATAGGAAATGTCATATGAAAATGCTTTCTTTCTCCAGGGAGTGTACAGTAAGATTCACCTGGCCCAGTATAAATACCCACAAGCAACAATAATTTACTCTTTTTTTCTGAGAATAAAGAACTCTTTTTCTTTTCTCACTAGGATAACAAAAGCTATTAAGAACTAAGTTATTAAAAAATAGATTATCAGCTCAGAGACTCATTTCCTGATATAATCAGTAAAACTAAAAGGGTATTTTGGGATGTCAATGAGGAAGTGAGATATATCACTAATATTAGTAACAAGGTACACAAATCCTTACAAGGTGTAGTCACTGATTTACTCTGCGTTATTTATAAAAGTTCTCTTCTCCATTTGATTCCAAGCTGAATCTGGCTTCTCAAATAAGGTTTTCTAACTTAAAGTAATAGTGTTCAGTAAATGGTTATTTTTTCTCTAAAGTCAGCTCCTGGTGAATTGAGCCCTGCCTAACCTGACTTTCTCCTCTCCAGACCTTTGACGCTCAGTAGGGTCATAGCAGCAATCTCCAAACCTTTCCTGATCCTGAGTGTGAGCCTTACTTTGCCTACCACACTATGTCAAGAGCACTCTAGAAAAGCATTTCCAATGCAATGATTAACCCCAGGTTCCCCCCACAGAATGGAACATTTGCAAAATATGCAGCAATTCCCTGTTTTGTTGACCTCAGAGTTTGATCTATTATTTCTAAAAGAAACACAAGGATCACTTAGTCCTTAGAAAAAGAACATTGTACAAAAAGAAAAATCTGCCAATGTTTATTTGAAAATACATCTATAAGCAGGTGTACTGGACCTTGAACTGCTACAGAAATGTGGAAAATTCCCTTCAGTTCTTTATTGTCTCAATGAAGGCTGGTGATTACATTTATAAACATTATCTAACTAGGTAATAATAATTATTAAGATAGCTTCAATCTCACTCCTTCCATGTAAAAAACATGCCACTTTATCTGCAGTCTAGACCTTTCTGGAACGCTTCAAAAGATTTTCAGGTAATGGATTTTTTAAACCATAAGTGAATGTTTAAGTTTACATAAAGGACAGGTATTTGAATGATTTAAATTGTTAAGATAGAGCAGGGCTTGTTGTATTCAGATACTCTGCCTAATGTCACTGTCAACAGCACTGAGTATGTAAGAATACATAACCATTATCACAAAGCAATTTAGTTCTCTGACAAAACATTTAAGGAATATTTGCCCTTTATAAAATGTGGTCTTCATCTGGCAAGTTGCTTTTCATCAAATGATTGAAGTTAGAGCTTCATAGATACTGTTTGACCACAATTTTATGACCAGTGTGGGCCCAAATTTAATTCTCCAATTTCCAAAAGAAAACCAACATGTTAATTAAATATTCAAAATGCTAGCTTCACAACTTATTTTAGAACAAAACTTTCCCTGGCATACACCCAAGTTCCCCTTATCATCACTCAAGTATTTAAAAAAATAAGAAAGAAAACATGCTGACAAGAAAATTATTTCTGAATTATCATGTACTACAGAAAGATATTTTTAAAAAAAACAATTAAAGGATAATTAAAGGTTAAAAAACATTCTGGCAAATTTGTTCACGTTCCTGCTTTGCTTTAGCTTTGGAGTCAACACACACCTGTCCTAGGTATTTGATCCATATGAAGCCGTATAGAATGCTTGGAGCTGTGGTTGCCAAAAGTGATGGGGACTTTGCTCAATTCACAAACTATTTTCAGGTTTCTTAGCAATCAAAAAGTTCTTCTTATGGCTAAAGAACCTTAAAGTACTCTTTCTTTTGTGTATCATCAAGAGAGCCAACATGTCTTGTACGAAGTTCTTAGGGGGTAGAAACAAGGGCTGCAGGGCTATGAAGAGGGAACAGCCATCCCTACGTATCCTGCAGCTCAGTGGGTCCCAAATTTCTCTTGTGCTCAAGACTTCTATACATTCTTTTTTTTTTTTTTAATGTTTATTTATTTTTGAGAGAGACAGAGACGGAGCATGAGCAGGGGAGGGGCAGAGAGAGAGGGAGACACAGAATCCAAAGCAGGCTCCAGGTTCTGAGCCATCAGCACAGAGCCTGATGCAGGGCTCGAACCCACGAGCTGTGAGATCATGACCTGAGCTGAAATTGGATGCTTAACCAACTGAGCCACCCAGACACCCCAAGATTTCTATACATTCTTAAAAATTACTGTCTACCCCCAAATTTTCTTTATAAAAATATTTAAAATATACAAATATGGAAATGTAAGGTCCTCATTTTAAATTTTATTCATTTATTTTAAAATGGCAAGATTATGGGGCACCTGGGTGGCGCAGTCGGTTAAGCGTCCGACTTCAGCCAGGTCACGATCTCGCGGTCCGTGAGTTCGAGCCCCGCGTCAGGCTCTGGGCTGATGGCTCAGAGCCTGGAGCCTGTTTCCGATTCTGTGTCTCCCTCTCTCTCTGCCCCTCGCCCGTTCATGCTCTGTCTCTCTCTCTGTCCCAAAAATAAATAAACGTTTGAAAAAATAAATAAATAAAATGGCAAGATTACACCCATAACCTATTAACATAAATAATATATTTTAGGAATAAATCTATTTTTTAAAACCAAATAAATTTTAGTGAGAAGAATAGCACTTTTATATTTTTTACAGATACTTGAATGCATGGCTGAATAGAAGTTGGATTCTCATATCTGTTTCTGTATTTAATGTACTGTGGGATGTTGTTTGGGTTGAAAATATGAAGAAAACCAAGTTCCACACACATATGTGATTGGAAAGGGAGTAGTCTTTTGATAATTTTTTTTAGATAGTTCGGGTAGTCTTTGATACTACCAAAAGGCAGCAACTGGATTATCTTAAAAGTTAGTTGCTGGGGTGCCTGGGTGGCTCAGTGACTTAAGGGTCCAACTTTTGATTTCAACTCAGGTCATGATCTCATCATTCATGTGATAGATCTCCTCATTGAGCTTTGTGCTGACAGCATGGAGCCTGCTTGGAATTCTTTTTCTCCCCCTCTCTCTGCCCCTCCCCCACTCACACACACTCTATTCTCTCTTAAAATAAGTATTTTTTTAAAAAGTTAGTTGCAATGTCAAATTTGAAACCATATTAATAAATTTTTCATATTCTTTTACATTAAAATATATTGATCTATCCTATACTTTGAATGGATCTTGTACTCAACATAATTTTATAACATCACACTTTGATCATTTGGAAAATATTGGTTGAGTTATGTAAATCTTCTAAATGTTAAAACACTTTATTTATAAAATTTCAAAAAAAACACATTCATGCATCTCAATATCCCCCAATCTTATCAGAAAAGTCTTTAAGTGTTGGGAAGCTATGAAGCTCATGGTGGCAGACACAAGTCTTCCAAAATTCTAATTTCGTTTAAAAACTCAAATGTTATCATTGGCAGCAAATACTGTCAGTTGGTTTCCTTGAAGTGACCAACTCACTTTGTTCAGTTTCAAGAAAGTTTCTCCTAAATGCCCAAGGGGACTGCATATTTGTAACTTATTCTTTCAAGTAAATATATTCCTCCATGAAACACGTAGCTCATTCATTTATAACTCTATTGCAAAGTGGCTTTTCCTGAGACAACCATCATGCTTCAGTAGATAGCAGAGGCACTTTACCTGTATTTCCTATTTCATCACATACAGTACTAAAAATGACTTGTACTCAAGGGTTGAGATTTAATACAATTAACAATTTTTACTGATTCATTAATGCTCTTCTTATGTGAAACTGGATTTGTGCTGTGCTTTGTTTTTGTTTTTGTTGTTTTTCTACTGAGAATGCTTTGTGGCTAAGAATAACACAGTGACTTTTAGTAAAGTTCGATGTCACTGCTTTTATTTGCACTAAAAATCACCAGAAGTTTTACCACTATTTTTAAAACACCATTTTACAAACAAGAAACAAGAAAAAGAAATAAGAGGCATTTGTAATGGTCAAAAGAGTTTAAACTGTCACTATTTGCAGACAATGTGATACTACACATAGAAAATCCTAAAGACTCCATTAAAAAACTACTAGAAGTAATAAATGAACTAAGTTAAGTTGCAGGATACTACAAAGTTGCAGTAAAGTTAATACCCAGAAATGAGTAACATTTCTATACACCATTTTACAATACCATTAATGTGCAAATATCAAGTGTCTTGGTATTATTGTGAAAGCTGTTTTGAATTGGTGGACCTAAGGACCCTCAGGGTCCAGACACCACACATTGAGAACCATGGAGGTAGCAAAACCTCCACAGAAATCAAAAGATAAAGAGAAAGTATACTATACATATCAACTGTGACTAGTATTTACATGGTTATAATAATGGAGTCATTGATTTTGATATAAATAAAATTACAATGTGACTATATTAGGAAAAGGAGGGGGTGAAATGTGTGTTGATGGTGGGTAAGGTGAGGTGAAAGAGTTAAACCAGGTCATTGAAAATGGGAAGAAATTATCTCTTAAAAACAAAAAAATCATGAGTGCTGGGTGGCTCAGTCACTTAAGCGTCCAACTCGATTTCAGCTCAGGTCATAATTTCACAGTTTGTGAAACCCCACATGGGGCTCTGGGCTGACAGTGTGAAGCCTGCTTGGGATTCTCTCTCTCTCTCTCTCTCTCTCTCTCTCTCTCTCTCTCTCCCCCCCCCCCGCATGCCCACACTCTCTCTCTCTTTCTTAAACAAATATTCTAAAAAAGTATTATAATACTAGTATTTTACAAAATAGGCTTAAGAGAAACTGCTACAAAAGTTCTAAGTTGTAAGTTGTTCTGGCCCACAGTGTTCTACATGGTTTACTCCTTCCTTAACTACCTATTCTCATCTCTTCCTCTACTTTTGCTGACACTGTTTCCACCATACCAGCTTCCTAGGTTTCCTAGTTCACACCGGTCATTGCTGCCTACTTCTTTGTTCTGTGCTCTCTGGTCTGCCTGGACCACAACCTGCCCAGATATCTGCACACCTTAATGTCTCATTCTCTCAGGTCTTTCTCAATGAAGCCTTTAGAATTTTGTCTGCAACTCCTACCCATGCTCAGGATTCCCTTTCCTGTACTCTATTTTCTCCCCCACAGCCCCTACCACATCAAACATACTAAATAGTATACTTATTTATGATATGATTTTTTTTGTCTGTGCCTCCCCAGTCTGATAGAAGTCTATGTGGATGGGGATGTTGGTCTATTTTATTCACTAATGTATCCCAAGCATCTAGAGCAGTGTGTGGCATATAAAGTTGCTTAATACATATGGGCTGAATATATGCTTGAATGAAGAATAGGAAATAGGCATAACAGGTAAGAGTCTGCTATTTCTCATAGGAAGCCTTACAGAATCATTTCACTTTTCAACTTGTGTACATATAACTTTAATAAACATAAAATACAGACCCAGAATAGCCAAAGCAATCTTGAGAAAGAACAACAAAGCTGGAGGCATCACACCCCCAGATGTCAAACTATACTACAAAGCTATCATAATCAAAACAGTATGGTACTGGCACAAAAATAGACACATATATCAAAAGAACAGAATAGAGAGCTGAGAAATAAACCTATATTTATATGGCCAATTAATCTATGACAAAGAAGGGAAGAATATACAATGGAGAAGAGACAGTTCCTTTAATAAATGGTGCTGGGAAAACTGGACAGCTACATGCAAAAGAATGAAACCTGGCCATTTTCTCATATCATACACATCTACTTGACCAAATGTTCTTATTCAGGAAAAATCCTATGCAAACCATCTTAAGCAGTTCTGATAGCTGAGTCCTAGGGGAAGTCAGTGATAACAGGACCCATTCTTCTCACCCTCCTTAGGCCCTGAGAATGTGTTTCCAGCAGCTCCTGGCCCAGTAAGGTCCTAGCTCCCTCCTAGAATAAAGCTTTAAAAAATGGAGGGCAAGGAAAGGCAAAATGACCAGTCTCAGACCCATACTTGTTTTAATAGAGGGAGACAGATACTAAAAATGTCATACTTTGAAGGTGACAAAGTAAAGATCAATACCAAGGGGAGACAATGGCACAGAAAGTGAAGACTAGTGATGAAAACAAGTGTAAATATCTAGTGGCGGGTGCTTTCCTGTTTTAATATAAGGGAAAGACTTTGAGAATAGGGAGCAAAACGGGAAACAAAGGACACAGAGAAGGCACAAAAAAACTTCACAGTTTGGCTTAGAGTCAGCTCTGTTACCATCAACTGCATGTGGACAAGTAAAAACTGCAGCCAATATGCTATTGCCCACAGATACACACAAAGCCCAGTCCAAATACGTCTGCCAATGCTGCCTTACCAGGTTTAGGAGATTTGCTTTAACCTCACCCATGCCCTAAAGGACTTAACCTTAAAGTTGACTGACTGACCCATTCAGTCAACAAATAGTCATTGTCTCCTGTGTTCCCAGAACTTCTCTGAGAGGTAGAGACACAATGGTGAAAACATATATGTCCCCAGACCTTGTGGAGCTTTCAGTCTTGTGGTGAAGACTGCTGTTAATCAGAAATTCCTAAAATAAAAAGTGCTATGAAGAAAAGAAGTGCTAGTACACAGTGCCATGAGAGCACAGAAGAGGAGGTTCTGACCCGGTTGCAAACTTCAAGAGCACATCTGTAAATAGTAATAATTGAGCATCAATATTCTGAGGAGGCATTACATGTTACATGGGTGAAAAACAGAAGGTGGGGAGATCAGCATGTGCCAAGTCCTTCTGGTGAGAGGGTAAGACAGAGAATGAAGTGTTCAAATAAGCCATGTGCTGAAGAATGCACAAGAGTTTGAGGCTTAGCAATGGCAACACCAAATGGAGCATTGTAGATTTTTCTATGGAATTCTTTAGCCCAAGAAAAAATGAGGAACTCTGAAGTATTTTAAACAAGGGCATGATGTGTTCTGATCTACCTTTTGAAAACATTACTCTGGACAGAACTGGAGAGTGAATGGGGGGGGGGGGATAGTTGGGAAAGACAAATTAGGATATGGCAAAGTAGGTGAAAGGTGACAGTCATCTGAGATAAGATGGTGGCCAAAAAGAGGGAGAGAAGTGATTGGATTTAATTTTTGCTTAGTAAAATCAGAAGAACTTAGATTGGGTGGGGTATCTGGAGGGAGGAAAAGAAAGGTATCAAAAATGGTCACTGATGTCTAGAGTCTGCAACCAGATGGGTAGTAGTGACAATCTCTGAACACACAATACCTGAAGAAAGTCTTAGGGTGGATAAAAGAAGGAGAGGCTAGAGTCTATGAATTTCATCTGGGGCTTATTAAATTTGAAATGGCTTCAGGATATTCAACAGAAGATGTCATAGGGAGATGAGTAGTCAGTCTACAAATGAGAAGAGTTATCTGCACTGGAGAAATACATGTGTGAACAATCTGCCCATAGGTATCAACTGAACTTATAGAGTAGATGTCACCTTCAAGAGAGCAGAGTCAGGAGATAAGACCTACCAACTGTGACCTCTAACATAATAATAAAGGGGCAGAGGAAGGGGAGCCCTAATAGTGTTAGAGGCAAAACAACCAAAAAGTAAGGAGAAATAGTGTGGTGCTGGGAAGGGCCATCCCACCCTGCATATCTTTTCCATGTAGGAATGAGGGTTCATGGGAGACACAGGAGAACCCACAAGTGTGATTTTGAAAGTTGCTCTTCTCTCATGACTTGTTCTCTAGTGTTTACCAAATCCTAACAGGAATTATTTCCTCTCAAAGACCACAGATCATCAACAACTTAATATAAAAATCAAGAGACTCTTGCTCACTTCCAATATCCCTGACTCATGAAAGACTGACTGAATAGTGTTGAGGAAATCAGAGACTGACCTATCCAAGAACATCCTGTGATGAGGTAAGAAGTAGTTATGAAGCTGGGCAGCTTATGGAAAAAAGTATGATTGTTTAAAAAAAAATTACCCTCAAGTTCAGGAGAGCAAGGCTGCTTAAAATCAATCCTGAATAAATAGCATCCCTTATAAGTAGAATATGAATTCAGGAAAGACAATATGGCAAAGATAGCTGGTTTTCCCTTCCAGAAATCTATTCTTCTTCTCTTTCTTAAACAAAGCCTAGATTTTTAATTGATCATAGTGTTATCCTGTTAAAGGACTACAATTTCCCAGCCGCTCTTGCAGCTGTGTGTGGCTATATGATGTACATAGAAGTACTGTATTTTACGGGACTTCTAAAAGCTCTGTTTAAAAGAAAAGATTGCCCTACCTACTCCATCCTTCTGGCTGTAATGGAAATGTGAAGGCTGTAACTGACAACCATCATGGGCTGTAAAAACAAACACTAAACACAAAGGAGAAGCAAGAGAGAAGGTAGATGGGTCCCTGATGATTCTTCAACCACAATAAGAGTCCTTGCCTGCCACTAAGCTCCTTTCCCTTGTGAGAAATATGAATGTCTTGATGGGTTAAGCATTGTTTTGGTGGGCTTCTAGTATAGGCAACTGGACCTAGTCCTAACAGCCTAAAGTGATGACCTGAGAAAAAGGTAAAATCTATATGAGACTTTAAAGGTGAGGAGAGGTGACAGAAATCAGTAGGTTAGCAGAATAATGTTTTAAAAGAACATTAAACAGATTCAAAGAAAGACTCCATTCTCTGTAAAATTAATCAGCTTTGGAGTGTGAAATTTAATATAGGTAGATCAAAGAACTTCCGTGTTACATATCCTTTTAAATTTGTTTTTCATAGTTTTTGAACTTATTTTCCCATAACATTTCCTGTTCCACAGCATAGAGTTGAGATTGCTTCTAAGATTAATAAAAAAAAAATCTGAATTTAAATTTCACAAGAGGGGCAAGGAGGTGATGATAGAGCACCCAGCCCTTTAAGTGGACACAAGCCTCAGGGAACAGATGAATGGTATGTAGAAATGCTGAAGAATAAGCAGCAGTGAACTCAGAGCCTCTCCGTGTATTCACTGAGGGATAACAGAGCCTGGGAAATGTGCCAGGGGTGAGATGGGCAAACATCCCAGGAATTCCAAAAACTATAGATCAGTGAGCTTAACATCAGTCTCCAGTGGAAGTCTAGAATAGATTATCAAATGAATGGCCCATGAGCATTTTGGGAAAAAAGGAGTAGAATTGATAATCTCAACTACCAGAGTAAAATTTCCTTCTAACTCTCGTCTGCCAGTTCTTGTCTTCCTTATGTATTGTTGTTTCCCAGGAGACCATCGTCAAGTCTCTGCTGGCTCCACATCTGTCTATCTGCAGGATAGCTCATATACATTCATGGTTCTAACTACAACTATTCATGGGGAGCCAACAAGTCAGTGAAACCCCAGAAGTAGAAGAGGTTGTGAAGCATTTTAATACAATTACACAGGAAGCATTATAGTGTGTAAATAGCAGGCCAGTGGGGGTAACTGTTTCTCATTTGGACACAACAGGGAAGTTAATCTGCCTGTGGAAAAAAAAGAAGGAATACTTTCTTAATTCTCTACTCACTATTTCTCAACTCTTCTTTCTTCCTCCCCTTGGAATGGAATACAGAGAACACAAGGACAAAACAAAGAAGAGATAGTCAAGTGGAAGGCGCAGGGAGCAGACCAATTACACAGGAAAAGAAGAAATTTCAGGATTAATGACTGAGAGCATATATTGAGTATAAAGCATGAAATAAGGAACCTCTGAGCACCATCATAATGGTTGTGTGCTAAATGTGAAGTGTGAGCGATTACAGATGAATTTCTTGGTGGCACTTTCTGGTATGGTAAAAAAACAGCAAGTAACATAGAATAAGACAAGAGAACCTGGAAGAAAATAATTTTCACCACCTCTCACTAAAGATTTTTACCATTTCATACTGTAAAAGATCCAGTCTTGGATGTGACTGAGTGCCGCTACTTATTATTTAGCGACTTCCCATAACTCAATTGAACTTAACTGTATTCATTTCTAATTTTCTAGTGTAAATTCTTTTTTTTTCAACTCATTCTTCTATTGTCTTCTTAAAATCCTGAAGGAGGACCGCCTGTTGGTGTTGTTATAGGTGAAGACATCTGGATAATGTAGACCCCTCCTGGTAAGTGTAGTTAAGATTCTGTTGCCAAGAGTTAGCAAGTCAGGTAAATAGCACGGGTTCCAGAACTTTGCCTTTACAATAATCAATCTACATGCCTCAGAGTTACCAGAATCCCTCTCTGCCCATGTACCCTTCCTCCTTTCCATCAGCCACCAAAGTCCTATTGATATCACCTCCAAAATTCTCCTGTATCAGTCAATTCTATTACTTCTTTCCTCTCTGCCACCTCCCTAGTTCAGTCTCCTATCCATTCTTGTCTGCCGTTATCTTTCTAAAACAAAAATCTAATCATTTCACAGCCATACTTTAGAAAACCTTGTATGGTTCCAATCTGCCAACTGAATGAAGGCCAGCTCTTTAATAAAGCTTTCAAAGCCCTTAAGAATTGAGATCTACTTTTCTAGCTGCATTATCTCCAACCCTCTCACTTCCTCTTTCTCTTCTTCCCTTCCTCTTTTCACACACACACACACACACACACACACACACACACACACACACGTCTATATTCTAATCACCACAGGGGCACCTGGGTGGCTCAATCGGTTGAGTGTCCGACTTCAGCTCACGTCATGATCCCACGGTCTGTGGGTTCAAGCCCCGTGTTGGGCTCTGTGTTGACAGCTCAGAGCCTGGAGCCTGCCTTCGATTCTATGTCTCCCTCTCTCTCTCTGACCCTCCCCCATTCATGCTCTGTCTCTGTCTGTCTCAAAAATAAATAAACATTAAAACAAATTAATCACCAAAGGCTAAGTTTTCTAAATATAAACAAAAAACCTTTACCCCCTCAGAGCCATATCACAATCACAAGGCTTTCCCTCTGGTGCTGGAATTACTGTATTACTGTTTTCATAAACACCACCAACACCAATTATAATGCTACTGATTCTCAGGCCCAGCTCAAATATGACTACCTGTGATAAGTCTTCCCTAATTCTTGAAGGCCAAAATTGGTACTTGTCTCCTTTGGGTTTCCCTAACAATTTGACTGCAATGCTGGCTCATTTTTCTTTTTTCTTTTTTTTTATTTTCAGGGCCTTTAATGTACCAGGACTGTTCAGAGCCCAGGAGATTCAGAACTGGAAGAAATAATACAGGTCCAAGGCCAGGCCATTTGGTAAGGGTATTAATGGTTGGACAGAACACTCCAGGAGTATCTCTCAGAAGACGAGGAGTAGCATGGGGTAAGGGAGGGGTATGGAGGTGGGATGGTGGGAGAAAGAGAGAAAGCATTTCCACTGGCTTGGTTCTTTGGCCTTTGTTCATCATATTCAATATTTCATCAGTGGCTTTGACAAAGAGAAGGCACATCAAATAGCTCAGCAGATGACACAATACAGGGCAAATGCTTAAGATAATAAAACACAGAATGTGAATAAAATATGCAGCAGGTGATTTCCAAGCTAACCCAATGGAATACACAGGGATAATTTGAAAGTATGCACTTTATGTTCAAAACACTGCACAAGAACAAGTGTTATAGGAAGAGAGGGGGCTGATTAAATAGTGACTCATGTCAACTGGGTTTACTTGAATAAAATATCCAGTATTTACTGACCATAGATTTTGTTCCAAGTATAGTGATAAATACTTTATTTGCAGTGTCATTTTTTAGTTCACAGCAACACTATTATCATCCTCATTTTACAGATTAGGAAACTGAGGCCCAGAATATTTAGTTTAAGTCCATATAGATAGAAACGATGGACCAGATTTGAAACCAAGCCATCTGACTTTGAGGCTTCGCAATCACTAGGCAAGGCTATTTAGCATGAGCAATGCTAAGCCAGTTTTAGGATATGACTAATGTATTTTTTTAATGTTTATTTATTTTGGAGAGACAGAGACAGAGTGTGAGTGGGGGAGGGGCAGAGAGAGAGAGACAGAGAGACAGACAGACAGACAGACAGAATCTGAAGCCGGCTCCAGGCTCTGAGCTGTGAGCACAGAGCCCGATGCAGGGCTCAAACTCATGAGATCATGAGCCTGAGATCATGACCTGAGCTTAAGTCCAACCCTTAACTGACTGACCCATCCACCCAGCCAGGTGCCCCAGGATATGACTAATCTAAATAGCAAATACAATACTGGGTTGTAGTAACAGGAATATATTGTCCATATCAGAGGAGGTAATTTTCAACTGTAGCCAATTGCTCAGTAATCAACCCAAGCATGGAATGCTGAATTTACTTTTGGAACTACATTTTGAAAAGAACATGGGCAAACAGAAAGCACTCAGGGGAAGACAGTTAGGAACATAGAGGTCCTGACATTTAGATATTTGACTTAAAGTCTGAAGCTCTGTAGATAGCCTAGAAAAAATAAAACCCATAAGACATATATTAGTTTTCTACAGCTGTTTAAAAAGAACCAATCACACAAAAAGGGATTATATTTATTTTGCATTGCTATAAGAGGAAAAAATCAGGACCAAAGAAGAAGCATCTTTTGACTCAGTATAATGAAACACAATTATAGTATTGAGAGTTGTGAGCAAATAGTTCTCTTCACAAACAAGGAAGCTCCCTATGGTAGAAGTATCCAAGGGGAATCTAGTTGAGACAGGCAAGGTAATATAGACAGCTTCTGTATCATGTGGGAAGGTTAAATCAAATCACCTCTAAATTCCAGTCTACTCTACCTACTCAAAGGTTTGCTTTTCTCAAGCCTAATTTGAAAGTACTATACTTAAATAGAACGATGCATATCAGGATTTTATATAGGGCTGGCAACAAGCAGATACTCAACAGTTATGCCTTCAGTGGTGTAGTTGTAGATATTGATGTTCAGAGACTTTCTATGGTCAACATGATGTGTTGATCTGTTTCTGTAAATAAGAATGTGGTTATTTTAAGAAATAGTCCCAAAATTCTTTGATATTCCTCTGGTTGAGAGGTGGGGTCTCTGTCCCTACCCCCGGAAATTGTACAGGCTTGTGCATACTTCAATCAATACTGTACAGCAGGGGTGAAGCTATGCAACATCTGAGGCAGGGTCTTACAAAGTAATGTAAGTTTTTGCTTGTTTTCTAGGATGCTTGTGCTTAGAGCCCTGAGCCATCACATCAGTTGGACCAAGCTGAAGCCACCATGTTGTGAGAAAACCAAGCCACGTGGAGAGGCCATATTGTCACCACACTGATTGCTAATTTTGGTCTTTGAGTCACCCAGCCAGGACATGTGAGTGAAGGAAACTCCAGATGAGTCAGTGCCTGGCTATCAAATAATCTCCAACCTGAGTCCTCCCAGCTGAGGTTCTAGACATCATGGAACAGAGCCAAACCATCACTGTTATGTCCTATCCAATTTCCTGAGCTGCAGAATCTCTGACCATAATTAAATGATGGTGGTTTCATAATAATAACCAAGACAGGGTAACATTTCACATATAAACAAAATTTCTAATCTATGTGGGGGAAAAATCAGTTACTACAGTAGAGTGTGCATGAAAGAAAGGTCATAGCTACTTGTAGTCCAGAGGCACTGATAGAATAGGAGCAAGTATTCTACAATGACATTTGGTTAATACACACCTTTTTATGCTCAAGAAAATCTACCTTAAGGTAGCCCCTAGTAGGAGGACTGTACCAGGATATTTAAAACAACATTATTCTGGGGTGCCTGGGTGGCTCAGTCAGTTAGGTGTCTGCCTTTGGCTCAGGTCATGATCTCACAATAGTGAGTTTGAGCCCCACATCAGGCTGTATGCTGACAGCTCAGAGCCTGGAGCCTGTTCGGATTCTGTGTCTCCATCTCTCTCTGCCCCTCCCCCACTCGCTCGTGTGTGTGTGTGTGTGTGTGTGTGTGTGTGTGTGTGTGTGTGCGCGCGTGCGCGCGCGCTCTCTCTCTCAAAAATAAATATTTAAAAAATAAATAAGTAAAACAACATTATCCATTTATTCATTTGACATTGATTGACCTTGTAATTTTATCCAGGGAAACCTGGATATTGCAAGAAATGAATGTGAGTTAGTTTGTGTAGTAAGCCCCTATCCTATATTAAAACCGCCCAAAGCTGTTCCTAAAACCAGGAACAGACATTAGGATATTCTTTTATTCTCTCTTATAGAGTTTCAACTACATAATAACTTTGAGTGCTTTTGGAAAATTATACATTATGTGCAATTCTTAAAAAGACATGTGAATAGTTTGCAATTTCTAATTAGCTTTTACCTTTTTATATCTAGGTATAATATTATTATCCTCTTGTTAA
This sequence comes from Acinonyx jubatus, assembly GCF_027475565.1. Classification (NCBI taxonomy): domain Eukaryota; kingdom Metazoa; phylum Chordata; class Mammalia; order Carnivora; family Felidae; genus Acinonyx; species Acinonyx jubatus. Next base: position 88,026,235 of record NC_069385.1, on the reverse strand, counting down.
ATAAGATATATGGTGCCACAATACAGGTAGGGCTTGCTTTCTTTACATCAACAAGTTAAAGCAAAAATGTGATTGTAGAGAAAAAAAAGCCAGGCCCCTCAATGCTGCTGGCTCTTGTGGGCCAAGGCATGAAACATAATGTAACCAAAGATGAAAAGTCCCCTCTGGTCTCCTGTCCTGTGGACAGTCTGTCTCTAACAAGAAACCATCGATTGCCTTTTATGCATACCTGGTGGTGAATGGTAGGAATTGATAGAACACCAAAAACAAGTGTTTATGGAACACCTATTGTGTGCCATCATGTGGTAGGTACTATGGTGGTTATGAAAGTCTAGGACTCAGGATCTTTCAGAAATGGGTTGGGCACAAAACACAATTACAGAATCCTGATAGACATACTCATTTATTTCATTCTTATGAGGCATATTCTAAGTTAGAAACTCCAGGGATAAAAAGAATAAGACAAAGCCCCTACCCATAAGAGGCTTGCATTATAGTCTAAGAGACAGATGTATTGTCACATAAAGCATCACATTATAACAAGGCAAGTGCTCTAGCAGAGAAATGAACCAACCATCATGGGACAGTGAGAACACAGGACAACTTTGCTGAGAAGGTGAAAAGAGCACCTACAGAGAAATCTTGAATGAGTTTTTCAGGTAGATTAGATAGAAGGGGAAAGGACACAAACATATAAGCCAGGGGTCTGGGGGTTTCTGTGGTAGAAGAGAGAAGGTTATGTCAAGCAAACTCTAGCAGTACTGTAGGAAACAAAGAATGAAGAGGCAAAGTTCAGTCCTGCTCTTTTTCCTCTATAGCAGTATAAGAAATGGAAAGGTCAATGGATATAGAAAAAGGCTTCATAGACTAGGTGGAACCTAACCTACACCTTTTTAAAGTGAGTAAGTTTGATGGGTTGATAAAAAATGGAGATGGTCATTCCAGGAAGAAAAATGATAAGAATAAAAGCATAGATGAGAAGGAGGTGGCCCATACTTAGAAGAGTAGAAGTCAGGAGGCTTGCTTCGATTATACAGAAGAACACAAGAAATTGCACAGAAGTGGGAGCAAAATGAGCTATTTAGTGAGCTGGTCACAGAGTGGCAACCTCACTGTCAATTATAAACTTGTAAAATAGCCAACATCAATATTTCAAAGATAGTTTAGACAATACAAAATACCCTTACTTCACTTTCTTTTCTTCATTTTTGGGGGAAAAAGGGATATATATTTTTCTTAATGGAGGAGGAGAAAATACAGCTGCTTAATATCTACCAATCACTATGTCAAGACATATTACCAAGTATTATCTCATTTAATTCTCAAAGCAGTCCAACAGTGTTGTTATTAGAATCCCCATATTAATGATCTGGAATCTGAGGAAACCCAGAGGTTAACCAATCAGTCACAAGGTCAAGATATTAGACCAAATCTGTCAGAACAACAGAAGAGATACCAGTACCTCGCCTCCATGATTTAGTCAAGTTTTAGACCAACGTGCCTTAGATCATGACTATTTTAAAGTTCAACTTGTTAATATTAAACACAAATGAAACAAACCATGCACAAACATTATATTCTCTTCAGTCTCCTGGTGCCACTATTAAGATGAGCTATACTGGTCAGCCATATGGTGCAGGATAAGAAGAAAGGACAAACCCAGGATGATAAGGGCTCATTTGAGTTCATCTCTGAACTCAATAAGCTTCCTGACTTGAGACACTTAGTGTTATTTTGTGTAGGCAATTGTCAGAGGGTTTGCCTTAGGATGAAGATATCTAAAATGATCAAATCTGAGATGACTGAGGCAAAAATAGACAAACCAGAACAAAATAGACCATCCGAATAGGAGACCAGATGGCTGAATGGAGTCCTTTTCTCAAGGGTGACATGCTTATTCGGTACTGTTACTGTGCAAGTTCATAAGTAACTCACACATTCCCCCTTAACCCTTCTACAGGTTGTGTGCCATATTTACTTAGGAGGCTCCATAGTTGAACCTTCCTTTCAGAAATATTTGGTAAACAGAAGCCAGATCCATTTGCTATAATTAAAAACCAAACTGATTATATTTGAACCATCTCCTTTTTGACCTAGTTCAGGAAACCATTCATAAAATCTGTGTATTCTCTTAAACCATCAACTTCCTGGCAACTAAGTCAGTCATCACTTTTCTTTAGTAAATATCTCAGCTGTTTCCATGGAAGTTGTTATGTGGAAGCCATCATCATCCAAGGCAGACACACACTGTCCTCCCAAATCGAATATTTATTCTATGGATTCTTGCATAAATACTCTTTGTATTAAGAGATGACACAAGTCCTGTAGCTCCACTTCATTAATATTTGTTTCATTATTTTACTGGAGGATGAAATAGACTTAAAAGAAGATAATTATATTACTGGCTTTGGGGCTCCAAAGAGAGGAAGAAAGATCAGTATTACATTTGCTACTTCCTAATCCCCTAACTCTTCTCACAACTTCAAAAGATAATTGCTTGTAATTCATAAAGTTCATGTGTTAATTTAGTTAAGACCCTAGAAACACACATAAGACCCAAGGAAGACCTAGGGACACCATCTATAATCTTTTCCTTAACAGGATTATTAAAGACAAGATGATTCTGAAGATGCTGTGCTAAAATGATAGGATTTTTTTTTCAGTTTGCATGTCTGCACAAAGCAGAAATAAAATATTTGATAGTATTGGTACTAAGCAATATGTGTTTTAGCATTTTTTTATTAGAGGAGTAAAACATGCTTGTGATTTTTTTAGAAGACCCAAGAGTTTATGGTAAACAGCAAAATATTCCCCCCTACCCTATCTTCCAATGTACCATAAACATTTTCTCCAGAAATGACTTCTATAAAAGCAGTTTACACACACACACACACACACACACACACACACACACACTCACATTACATACATATTTATCTACTCTGGGGTTTTCTTTATATTATCTTCTTTAAATTTTGTCTGCATAATAATATATCTTGGATATATTTCGAACAAAAATTTGCATCCACATTATTTATAATGGTTCCCCAGCACTCCATTTTATAGCCATACGATAATTTTATCACTAGTATCCTATTAATAGACATTTAAGTTACCAGGTTTTTGCTCTTATAGTCAATATTGCATTGAGAGTCCTTAACCCTACATGTTTCATATGTCAGGAGCCTATTCTAAGATAAATTCCTACTAGTGGAATTTCTGTCAGAAGGTATACATATTTTTAAACTATGTTAACTGGGTATGTGCTGTATATCCATGAGGATAAAAGTATTAATTTCTAGATGAAATTTATAGAAAAATATGAATTTATTTTTATTTGAAATGAGAAGTTATAATTGATGATTTTCCTCCAAAATATGACAGATCTGTAAATGAACTCTTTCTTTTCCTTTGAAACAAGAGGTCAATTCCTGGCTTCCACATTTCACAAAAGGATGTCCAGGCAACAATAGGACTTTGAATTTCTTTTAAAAAGATACATTTCGAACAGTGTTTCATGTTTACATATTTCACAAACTCCATAAAATAAATAGTATCTGTGAAACAGTGTAGAAAAGAATCCTTCATAGGAATTAATTACTTGGACCATAAGAAAAAATAAAATCTTGTCCCCCATGGAGGAAAATTTGAACTGTTGAATCAGACTATTGGGGCTGCTTGGCAATTTGAGCACAACACATAACAAATACGACTGCACAGAAAACACTACAGAAACATGGAGCTCCACCTGCTCAAATATTCAAAAGTCATTTCATGGTTGTTATATGCTAAGACAAATTTTCTCAGATATGCCTAGTCATGCATGCCTTAGACATGCCTCTCAGCCAAAATAAACTGCAATTCAATATAAATTGGAAAGCCAAAACCCGCAGTAGGTCCATTTTCTATCTTGTTCTTTCTCACTCATTTTTCTACTTCCTTCATTCTCTAGATTCGCTCTCTCAACATAGGCATTTTCCTAAGAAAGATTTCTATCTTATATATATTATATATGTATTTGTTCTTTAAATGTTACTAGTAATCATCCTCCCTAGCGGTGGGGGGGGGGGGGGGGGGGAGGGGTGTTGTCTCACAGTCAGAATTGCTAAACAGGACGGTACAGACAGCATGTGATGGCTCCCTTGTCAATCTCAGTGGGCATGAGCAGTCGCTGGAGCTTGCAGTATCAGTTGCTAGGCAACCTGTTCATCTGCTGAGCCTGATATTTCAATTCGGCAGCGGTAAACGTCTGTATGTTATGGCCTTTCCAAACTACCTTCATTACATAATATCTACCATTATAATAAAGGGGCTCCAAATGTTGAGGGGTGTGAGGTAGCAAGGAAAATCAGTGCAGCTGTGGCACTGAGATAATGTCAAACTAGACTTTCTGCATATAAAAAGTATAAAATGATGACAGGTTTAACACTCAGTCCTTCCTGACAGAGCACTGAAAAAGCATCCTGCTGGGCTATTTACTTGATGGTATCGAATCAAATCTTGTTATCATTCTAGAAAAGTTTCTAACTGCCATTCTAATGAAGGTAAAGCAGCAATGGCCTAGAGAAATAAGAATATTAATGTTCTGTATATAATAAATGAGGCTAGTCTATCTAGCCAAGTATTTGTCCAAAGGACAATTCTTGGGAACTGACTTTCATGGAACTACACTTACGTCTGAAAAGCAGCAGTTATGTAAGTATTTCAGGTTGCCAATCTTGCTAAAACATTTTCCTAAGTAAATGTCTGAGTTTCTAGTAAACTCATTAGAAATGATTTCAAATAGCCATTCTCTACCCTTGAGTTTATTTTAGAATAATTATTGTAATAAGGTGGATCAAAGCACAGTTTGGTTCACTCATCCACTGTGTTGAAGTTCTCCCTAACTACAAAACAGAAGTATACTAATTAAAATATGGGTTTGGTAATCAAAACACCCAAGTAATACCATTTTTTAAAAAAAATTTAAATTTTTATTTATTTTTGAGAGAGAGAGACAGAGCAAGAGTGGGAGAGGGGCAGAGAGAGAGACACACACAGAATCGGAAGCAGGCTCCAGGCTCTGAGCTATCAGCACAGAGCCTGACGTGGGGCTTGAACTCATGACCACAAGATCAGGGGCTGGAACTCACGACCATGAGATCATGACCTGAGCCGAAGTCAGATACTTAATGACTGACCCAGCCAGGCACCCCTGCCCCCGAGTAACACCCTCTAAAAGAAGAGAGAAAGTTATTTTTCTCTCACATAACAGTTTGGCATAAAAGTCCAGAGCTGATACAGTTATTTCTGCTGTTTCTATTGCCACCTTCAACTTGTAGTTTCTATCTCATGGTCTAAGATGCATTCTAGCCAATTAGAAGGCTAAAAAGAAAGTGCACAAAAACTCCTTCAAGAGAACAACTGATAATTGCACTCACTGCCTCTGCCTACGTTCCCGGGGACAGAACCTGGTCACACCTAACTGCAAGGGAGACTGGAGAATGTGGTTATTAATTGAGAAGACAAGTGTCTATCCAGCTAAAACTCAGGGTAGCTATTATAAAGGGAAAGCAGAAGTGTGGATATTCAGGGACAACTAACTGTCCTTGCTATTAAAAAAAAAGGCAATCCTCAGCAATGTTGTACAGAGGACTAATAGAATTATCTTAAACTGTAAAAAAAAAAATATTTGTATAAGTTATAATAATATCCCAGGAATGGAAGTAGACAAAGAAAATAACTAAAAACAAAACAAAACAAAACAAAACAAAAAACAACTCAGTTTACTCCTTAACTCACTTCTTTCAGGGCTGGAAGAGAATGGGCCCGGTGATCAAAATGCAATTCACAGATGACAGATATGTCAATTCTCTTGATTTTAATGATGGTTTTCACCTGTGAATACCAAGGGGGTTCAGAATGAGCCTCCCTGAAATGTATCACTTTGGCATGTGGTTTATTTTGAGCTGAAGAAGGCAAGTAAGGCCCAAAACATTCAGGAAGAGCTTTTTATCTCCCCCCTTAACTGCCTCAAAGAATTTAGATAGAGGGCCTTGTCCAGAAAAAAAGCTACCACCAGAGTAGCTATAACGACACAGAATACAGGCTGGGTGTGGTAAGTTGGGGGAGCTTGTGGGGCCTGTTTGTTCAAATTACTCTCTGCATCTTATTGTCTCTCTGAGGCATGACAAACATTTGTTTCCCAAACATCTCCTCTTTTCATCTTGCTGTGAATTGTCTTCCTTTCTTTGAAGCCACGCCCCCCCACCCCCTAACCCCCACCAACCTCAACTCCTTCATAAGCCTCAACTCTCTATTTTTGAGCTTCTCATGTCTTTGTGTATAAACGATATTAAATTTTATTTTCTCCTATTAATGTCAACTTACTTAACATACCAGCCAAAAAAACCTAGAAGGGTAAAGGAAATTTTTTTCCTCTCCTATAATACATATATCAAAACTTAACCTATTGTACACTTTAAATATGTGCAGTTTGGGGTGCCTGGGTGGCTCAGTCAGTTAAGCGTCTGACTTCAGTTCAGGTCATGATTTCCCAGTTTGTGAGTTCAAGCCCCGTGTTGGGTTCTGTGCTGACAGTGTGGAGCCTGCTTGGGATTCTCTCTTTCCCTCTCTCTTTGCCCTGTCCCACTTGGGCACTCTCTCCCTCTCTCCCTCCCACCCTCCTTCCCTCCCTCCCTCTCTCTCTCTTTATCTGTCTCTCTCTCTCAAAATAAGTAAACTTTAAAAAATTTTATTAAAAAATATGTGCAGTTTGTTGTATGCCAATTTTGCTAGAATAAAGTTGTTTTTTATAAAAAGAGCATAAGGGGTGCCTGGGTGGCTCAGTCAGTTGAGCGTCTGACTTTGGCTCAGGTCATGTTTCATGGTTCATGAGTTCAAGCCCTGCATCAAGCTCTCTGCTGACAGCTCAGAGCCTGGTGCCTATTTTGGATTCTGTGTCTCCCTCCCTCTCTCCGACCCTCCCCTGCTCATGCTCTGTCTCTGTCTCTCTCTCAAAAATAAATAAACACTAAAAAAATTTTTTTAAATAGCATAAAATGTGAACAAAAACACATTTAAATAAATGTCATGCCTTTCCTTTGGAAAATAGGTGCCAAGAAGGTTAAACTTAAGGAATTCAAGGTGATGTTTTCATCAGTATAACTCTCCAGTGAAACAGAAAAACCCCAAATGTGACCCTTTGCTAATACAAAGTATATGGGGAAAAACAGGATAGCGTTAATTGGAAATGGATTACAGCGAACACTTGAGCAAAACTAGATTTGTTCAGCAATTTGATGTATACATATGTTCATGATCTCTCCTGAGTCCTCAACATGAGAGACCACCACACTCAGATCAGGGTCATGGTAACTGTGATAAAGTATAAGAAGAACAGTTTCTGAAGAAAAAAAAAGCCAGGAGAATATGCTTTCTTTTGGAGCAAGAGTCAGAACCCCCAGGCAGCAGACAATTGGGAAAAGAAAAAAAAAAAAAACCAGAGTGAAGCAAATGTGCCTTATTTTTCTATGAAGACAAATAGTAGAAGGGGAGAGAGCAAGGGGACTAACACCTTCCTGTTTGTGGCAACTCACATTGACAAGACATGTGCGTAAAGGGTTGCAAACTTACAGATCCCTTTGTCTGTCATCTACACTTGCCTAGTCTCAGTCATCCTTAGTCTCGTCTTTATATATCTCGTATTCACTGATTCATTAAAAAAATTGAGTACTGACTTTGTACGTACTACTTTGCTAAGTGGTGGGGATGGAGGGTTGGATAGATAAATAAATTCAACCCTAACAAAGAACTCGCAATATAGAAAAGAAATAAGCAGAAATAAAATCTCTGCAGCACAGCTTAACCATTGATGTCTGAATTTTGCTATGCTCTTGCAAAAATATAAATACTACATATTTTAAGCAAGCCCAAAAGAAATAAGTAGCAGAAAAGTGGCAGAAGACTGCTTTCTGTCCTAGAACCAGAATTCCTTTCTTTTGAATTTTTTTTTTCAACGTTTATTTATTTTCGGGACAGAGAGAGACAGAGCATGAACGGGGGAGGGTCAGAGAGAGAGGGAGACACAGAATCGGAAACAGGCTCCAGGCTCCGAGCCATCAGCCCAGAGCCTGACACGGGTCTCGAACTCCCGGACCGCGAGAACGTGACCTGGCTGAAGTCGGACGCCCAACCGACTGCGCTACCCAGGCGCCCCCAGAATTCCTTTCTTTTGCACATCATCTGGAGTTATTTTTCACCTGTATTTTAGAATATCAAACTGGGCGGGCTTGGCCTCTGCATATCCTTGGCATCTTCTCTTGCCATGATATGATAATATATAAATAGAAGAAGACAGATTGAAGAGTAGAGAGGCATGCATAAATTTCAAAAGTAAAATAAAAGCTAAAACCTTTATATTAGAGCCAGAAGAGTAGTGAGATTTTATGTTAAGGAATGATCTGTAGCAAGTGCTTTTACATTTCACATTACTGTTTTTCATGTTGTTTTATCTTTCATCTTACATTAATAAACAGATCTGAAATATGATTTTAGATGACTTGCCCATAATAGCACCACACCTTTTCAAATAGAACTCTATGTTTTTTGTTTGTTAGTTTGTTTTTCAGAAGAGCTAAGAAATTTGTCCTCAGAGATGAGCTCAGGCTTGACATTCTTTGCTTCCTAGTTGGGTGACACATTTTAGATCCGTTACATTTGGATGGAAGATGAACATGTGGGCCTATAAAATGTAGTAGAGGCAAGCTGAATACACACAGAATCTCTAAATGGCAATGGTGACAATGCCAGGTGAAAGCAGTCTTACATCATTCCAGTCAATATATAACAAGCCCAGGATTTCATAATGTTAATTAGCTAAATTAATTTATGCAGACAGAAAGGGTGATTCATAATTTTAATTTTGCATACCTTCTTATCCTTGGTACATTTTCCATGTCATCCAAAATTCCCTATACTCTCTATAAACCATCATCGACCTAGTGCTTTCAACATCTTTGTAACCGGTTGACCTTTTTATTTTCATTTTAATATTTCCATTGAATCAATAGTACATATTTAGAATAGTTTGGCTTTGCAGAGCATTCACCGTAGGATGGAGGAAATTTTTACACCCTAACAGCATTTTCCTGATTAAGTAAGGCAACTGAATTATAAAGTAGTAACTGTGCTTCTGGAAGCAGACAGGAAGATCTGATGTTCACAGGTACTACCTATGCTCTGTCCTTCATAACCAGAAACCTAACTGGAGTGCCAACTTTCTCTAAATTATCAGTGCTGCCGTGGAAAATTTGAGTGCTCAAGGAGTAAACACATTTTTCAAAGGCAAAAACAAGTCTTCATCCCATCTATCAAAACCTCATCTTCACTACTGATACTGAGTTTTCAAAGAAGTTAAATATAAAGAAAAACTAATAACATAAGACTTCAATGCAGCACTGATACCTCCACTTACAAGTTTTCTAAGAATTGATGATGACCATCTTAATTTGAAACAAGAAGTAAATCTTTTCCCTCCCTTTGATCCATAGGTGTTATCCCAAAAAACAGCTGTGGATTCGAAAACGAAAAAATAATGCCTACGGTTGCTATTTTGCAAATTCTATAATCTTGAATATGTTACATATTGATTACTGTGGAGTCTTTCTTCAGAAAGCTGCAGGTTTTCGAGTGTTGTGGAACCAAGTGAAACCGTTACTATGGGCCCCTGTGGGCACACTGGAGGCAACCACTGAGGGCGACACCCTGTTCCTCTAATTCAGGTTCTGCCCCTGGGGAGCTAATCTCAGCCTGGGGTGGTTATTACAGTTAAAAGTTTATTTGCATGGGGACTTGCAAAGGAAGTCTTTCAAGTCAAAAGAAATAAACTAAAATGATAGCTTAGGATTTATGTTTTAGGAATGTTTGCTAGATATACCTCAATTAAATCACAGAGATCTTGCTTAATATCCAAAGTATAGAAGAAAACATATTAACTGAAATTACGTATGCCCATGAGAAAACAGTGTGGTCAAATAATTTCTAAAAGCATAGATCATATTTTGGCAAATTCTGTGGTTTTTTTTTTAGTTTTATTTTTAATGTTTATTTATTTTTGAGAGAAAGAGAGAGAACAGGTGGGTGAGGGCAGAGAGAGAGGGAGGCACAGAATCTGAGAGAGAGGAAGACACAGAATCTGAAGCAGGCTCCAGGCTTGTAACTGTCAGCACAGAGTGAGCCCATGAACCACGAGATCATGACCTGAGCTGAAGTCGGACACTTAACCAACTGAGTCACCCAGGTGCCCCAACAAATTCTGTGTTTCAATGTTGCTAACATCCTGCACATTATCGATTCACATAAATTACTAAACATTTTTTATTGCTTATAACTTCTGTGTCATAAACTTCAAGGCATTGGGACTTTAATAGAGAACAAAACAGATATGGTCTTCCAGACAATTCTGGAAGTGGTACAAAGACTAGTGGGAAGACTAGTGGGAAGGAGCATAAAATTCCAAAGGAAAAGTGCCAGAAAGAGGCCTGAAGAAACGGGGCCAGAAGGAAATGTAGGTTAATTCATCAAATGAAATGACCCCCAGGTTACCCCCAGGCACTATAATATTCTCACTAAATCTTCACCACCCTGTTCCTGACCCCAATTTTCACATATATAGGAGTTTTAAGTTGCACAACAGATATTTCTTAAAGCACACACACAATGTGTCTCACTCAACAGCAATACTATTGGAGCATAGTCCAGTTAAATACTAATAAATAACAACAATACATCCAGAGTCCTTAATCTACTGCAGCAACATTTGTCAAGCAAAATGATTGCATGTTTTACTGCCTGGTCTAGTAAAAGTGTCACTTTCATGAAGCATTACATATTATATAATAAAGATTAGAAATTGAAAGGCCTTTATAAGTCATGTCATCTTACCTCACTCAAATGGGGTGGCGGCCCTAGGAATTTTTCAGTGTGCTAAGCTACCAAGCAGGAGCGTGGTAGAGAGCTTGCACACAATTCACTCTTAGCTTATAGGCTCCAAGAACCAAAAATTCAAAAACTCCCTTTATCCTTGTTTTAAGTTGATAAAGATTGGTCATTAGGGGGAAAGAATATCTCCTTCCTTATGGAATGGGGGATGAAGGCATCAAAATACCCAGGGTTCCCTGTTGCCAATTTTGTCTAGCTCTGCAAACAGGGGAAGTTAAAGTTGTAATCTCCTGTGTATCCGCAGAGTCAACTAGCTTTTTCTGAAGCCCAAGAGTCTTGCCAGGAGAACAGAATGGCTGTTTAAAGACAACCCAGCCCAGCCCAGCCAAATGGCTACCATCAGCAGAGTGAACATACAAGAATAAGGGATCAGGAGAAGGTTGGCAAGTTAGTCCGGCACAAGAGCTGACTTCATGCTTGTTGTCCTAGCATAATTATTACTAGTGTCTCCTCTCACTTTGCAAGGATTCCTACATTGGAAAATAAATTACATAGGTCCCTTATAACTAGAAGACAGAAAGCTGGTGACCTCACCCATATCACGAGGCCTTGATACATCCGCAAAATGGGTATTCAGTTATAACAGCATATCCAAAGGGTCTTGCTTCTGATGGAACATTTAAGTGAAGCCTGCTTTTGTATTTCCATTGTGGGCAATGCAGATTTCTTGTGCAATAGAGAGATGGTGGTCATTTTCTTTTTTTTTTAATTTGTTTTTAATGTTTATTTTTGAGAGAGAGAGAGAGCACACACAAGCAGGGGAAGGGCAGAGAGAGAGGGAGACACAGAATCCAGAGCAGGCTCCAGGCTCTGGAGCTGTCAGCACAGAGCCCAATGCAGGGCTCGAACTCACAAACCATGAGATCATGACCTGAGCCGAAGTCGGACGCTTAACTGACTGAGCCACCCAGGTACCCCAGTGGTCATTTTCATAAGAACCATTTGCTAGCATGAAGACCAGCCATATCTTCAATTCTCAGTGTATTGCTGTCTACTATAGAATGTAAGCTCTTTGAGGGCAGATGCCTTGGATGTTCTGTTCGTCATACCTAAAATAACCCATGGCATAGGACAGGTGCTCAATAAATACTTCCTAAATGAATAATTCAAGAAATAAACAGTGCCTTTCAGGACTCCTTAGCAGACCACATTACATGGAAATATCAAAAGAAACTACATTTCTTTACATGGTTATCGCTCTTTCATTCTAACACCCAATTGACCATGTTGCCATTTTAACTTCAAGAAATCAAAAATCCTTTCTTCTGGTCCTTTTTTTCTGAGTCTCTGGTAGGGCTTTGTCTAGAAACCATGAAACTTCAAAGAGCTAATTCATTACAACAATAACATTATTGTAAAGAGAAGTTGCAAAGAGAAGTTGCCTAGAACTAAATGTGAAAACCATAGCTTGCCCTTCCCCTGTGTTTAGTCACTTGTTAGAACTAACAAAAATCTTTTTCTAGATGGACAAGAAATAAGGTAACAAAATAAAACATGTTAGTGATGCTCATTTATTTTTATTTACAAAGATTCAGGTTTATTATCTCTGAAAATTGCAGAGCTGTGACTGACCTTCAATACTAAATGTATTTTACTTTAGAAAAAATGGAAATTCAAATCAGAACATAGTTTATTTAGCTAGATGTTGGTGTCTTCTTTTCCTTTTCAAAGTTTATGTGCCACTCATTTTCCCACTGTGTTCATCCCATACAATTCCTCTAAGGATGGTACTTCTCAACAAAAGGCATTTTTCACTTAGAATGTTTTTTCCAGAATTAAAAAAATGTCTGGAGGATCATAGAAAGACCTAGTATAGGTCTTAACTACACATAACAATGAATATTTACAAAAACTATAGATCATGGTCAAGGTCAGCAGAGTCTGTCTTTTAAACACACCCCTCCTCTACAATTCTCCTGCCAGAAACACAATGTACCTTCTTTTGTAGCATTCTGGCCCCCAAAGACTGGGGTGGACACCAGCAGAGGAAAGAGAATATCAGTTTAGAATATTTAGTTTCCCTGTGACAGAAAGCCAGCTGGAACTAAGAAAATCAGATAAACTAATAAATTCTCAGAATCTAAGGAATGGCCGAACTGTTCCTGGCAAACTCTGGCAAAGGCAGATACATGGGGCCTCAGGAACACTTGAGATGAGACTCTCAATGGAGACCTAAGGACACTGACTCCGTATCTAACCCTGCTTTTATAAAACTTGTTGGCTTCATTCTCCTTACTCACTACCAAGGGGTTTTCTCCACATGGAAAGGAAACATGATGTTGTTGGGGAAATGGATTACTCTGACTGCATGCACATTATTTACATACACATACAACCAACCCTCTGGGTATTTTGATAAATCTTATCTATAAGGATGGCAGACCAGAGGGAGAATGTAGCTGTAGTTGTCAAAGAAATAGTAGTCACTCATAGGAGAGAAGGGGGGGTGTTTGCTGTTTTGTAGGTTTGCACAGTGACCTTTTTTTCCCCCTTATCAAGGTTTTAGAGTAACTTTGTCTGATATTGAGGTTCTTTGAGATGGTTTATGTCCAGAAATAGAACAACAGGGTCCAGTTGTGAGAGTCAGACTAGTGTGCAATAAGCAAGGCCTGGCTGTGAATGTTTTTGGATATCAGAGGCTACTCTTTTGTTTTTTTTGGTTTTTTTTTTGTTTTTTTTTTGTTTTTTTTTTTCTCAAGGCTTTGATAACCAGGCAATCAGCAGAGATTTTGACAGTCACTAAAGGTTGGGAAATAGCTAGACCACAGAGGACAGAGTTTTGCATAACTAATGAGTAAATGGCATATATAAACTTACGAAAAATTGGCCTTCAAGGGAAAGATTGGCCTTGAAGGAAAAAAAGAAAACTAATGGCTTGAAAGTATCCAGAGGCAGATGGATAGGAGACAGTGGAATAGGATTTAATAAACACGGAAAGTACCCAAGGGAGTGAGAGGATATGAAATAAAGAATTCACTCCTTATTCTAGGATGGACATGAAGAATATGATGAATAAAAGCAGAAATTTTGAAATAAAAAAGAAAGTTTTAAAATAGCTTGTTTGGTAGTTCTCAACATTATATGACACTCTGCTTGATAATGGTTATCTATCCATAGGTATAAGATTAAAACATAATATTGATATTCTAATAATTCAATATTTAGACAAGATTGATTCCTTTTACTGCTTCTTCTAAAATGGTATCTGAAGTATTACATTTTAGGAAGAAAATTTATTTCTTCTTTGTCCCATTGTGCCAAAAATCCTACTATGCTACTATTTCAATGCTTTAATCAATAACATTTTCATCTGATTTTATAGATTTAATGAGATTCAGAGAATCTCAAATTCCAAGTATTCAAATTCCAAATAATTTCATATTAATCCTTTGTATAAGCTTATAAGTAAGTGTTGTTCAGTGTCCTCAAACATGAGCTATGAGCTAGAAGAGAAACAGAAACAGATGAAGATTATAACATGACTTGACACAGATCCACTTAATTGCCATTAAGGCAGATTTCCTATATTCTTTATCAAATTACCACCACATTTGTGCTAACATGAGATAGGAGATGTTAAATCAAGCAGATTTTCTGCTTTGCTAGTGGCTACAGATATAGATCAGATTTGACATCACATACACTTTAAGTTAATTTGACCAGATTATAGATGTTGTATAGTAATGGACATTATTCAAATCTAAAAATCTAGTGTTTATTACTGAGAATTCAGCCCAGTAGAGATTTTAAAACTTGCTTGACTACGCTAATTCTAAGCTTTAATTCCTGTCTTGCTTTTTAAGTCTCTAAACTCTCCTGGGTAGAAATGAAGCCTTTAAAATTTGAACAGAATGTTGAGACTTTGAAAGGTAAGGTCTAAATTTCCTCAACCCAAAGAGTTTTATTAATTCAAGCTTTGAAAACCTCAAACCTACCTAATATCAAAGAACAAATTAGTCTTCTTATAATTTTAACTGTGGCATCTTCTATTTGTGTCTCATGACAGAGTTGATCATTAAATAAAGCAATAATGACCAATTACTATGGGGAAAAGAAAAAACATTTTGATTTCTGAAAATATATTAAAAAATCAGTTATAATTTCATACTGCTCTCAACAGGAATCTGAAAAATCCCAAATGAAAATGTAGTATGACTAATATTTCCTACAGTAGACTGTAAGACCTCATTTGAAGACCATGGATTTGATAAGGTTTGCTTTATTTCACAGAGATCCCAGGGCACAACCAAATCAAAGGATTAAGATATCTCTTATTCTGACTTAGCCTCTAAATAAAACTAGTTTTACCACACTGCCAACATCTAAGACAATCTCACAAATTTAAAACTGTTGTGACCTTTCCTAGCAGTTTTCTTCCTTAAAATTCTTACTTTAATTTTAGCTCAATGTTAACTTAAGCTAATCAGATTAAATTTACTGGAGTCTGAGAAGGCTAATTTTAATTAACTAATCCAAGGAAAGGAACTATAGCTGTGCGGAGATTTCTGCATGGCTCATGTGGGTCATTGTCTCAGTACACAGCAGCGTGAGATGTACGAATAACTGTCTTGCTTTCAGAGCAATGGTTTAAAAAATCACTGACATTAGTTGAATAGAATATTGCCTTGAAGGGCACAGATGTATCAAGAAAAAAAAAAAGGACAAAAAGAAAAACAAAAAATCCTAACAAATTGGAATTTAGGTAAGGAGAGATGGTATTTGAAAGGATTATTTCAAGAGGGGAAAAGAGACTGTTGCAATAGGAAGGGCACTCTAACTCTAAGATGGGAAGCCTCTCAAAGTTACACAGAAGGGGACTTTTCTCTTATAGGAGGAATACATAGGATTAGATAGAGCCTGACATAGGGAAGAGGGGGAAAGGAGAGTAGTGGGGGGTGGGGGAGATGGATGGGGGTGCGGTGATAGAACAGTAGATTAGAGAACTTTTACCCTGAGGTGAGCCTATTATTCTTAGGAGAAGCAGTTTGCGGATTCAGGTTGAGGGTGGGCCAAAGTTCAGGCTTCTCAGGGAAGGAGAGAAGTTTAACTAAATTTTGATCAAATAAGATGAATGGGTGTTTTGTTCCGATTGATTAGTGGAGACACAGTTCAGCTAATCATTCATGAGGCAAAGACTGGGAATTTAGAGGGTCTTTATCTGGCCTTGTCAGAGGTAAACAAAGGAGGTATTCCTGAGTCTTAATCTAACTCATGGAGGGAATGGTGATACTTTCCATTAGCAGTTTTCCCAAACTAAAAAGGGTGGGACATTTCTTAACCATAGTTACTTTCCATAATCCCGGGGTTTGGGTAAAATTCAAAATTGTTGGTATACAGATAATCAGGGTTGGGTTTTTTGTGTGTTTGTTTTTATGGAATTTTTTTTAAATTTTTTTAATCTTTATTCACTTTTGAGAGACAGAGCATGAGCAGGGAGGGGCATAGAGAAAGGGGGGACACAGAATCTGAAGCAGGCTCCAGGCTCTGAGCTGTCAGCCACAGAGCCCAAGGCGGGGCTGGAAGCCACAAACCGTGAGATCCTGACCTGAGCCGAAGTGGGATGCTCAACCGA
Organism: Acinonyx jubatus; assembly: GCF_027475565.1. Taxonomy (NCBI): domain Eukaryota; kingdom Metazoa; phylum Chordata; class Mammalia; order Carnivora; family Felidae; genus Acinonyx; species Acinonyx jubatus. The sequence goes on along the minus strand of NC_069385.1, from coordinate 88,009,683 downwards.
CTGAGCCAGCCAGGCGCCCCTTGAATTTTTCTTCGTTGTATGTGAGGCAACAAAAATTTCACAGAAGCTTCTCTTACTCGGTGATGGGCAGAATTCTAAGCTGGCTCCCAAAATTCCTGATTCTTGTTGTACATACTTTGTATAATACACCCCTCTACCATGAGCATGAGCACGACTATTAATAGAATGGGATATCATACCCCTGATGATGTTAAGTTATATTCGAAAGAGATTTTACAGATGTAATTAAGGTCTATAATCAGCCTCTTCTCTTCAGCAGAAAGAATGCAGAAAACCTTTCCATCAAACATATTTTAACATAAATCTGTCCACTAAAGAGATCCCTATCCATTTGCCTACTCTTCAAGGACTAGGCAGCACAACATAGGTACTCAGTTGGTGCTATAAGATATCCAACTGCAACTAGAAAATTGAAAACAAAATAAATTTGCTTTACCCAGCATTGAAGAGTTCCACCTTGAATTGTCATTGGGCCACATGTACTGTTGAACTTCATTTACAAAATGAGTGAGATACGTTTAAGTTCTTGAGCATGGAGTTACCAAAAATGGGACATAAAGGGAGCTAGCTGGGTAGGGCACAGCTGGTTGAGTGTAGGTTCTTCAAAACCTTCTTCTCAGGCTGTGTGTCTCTAGGCAAGTTCTGAATTTCTCTGTGCTTCCCATTCTCCATTTGCAAAGTAGAAACAATGATACTATACTCTCATGAAGTTATAAGAATAAATGAGATATTGTATTTCAAGGTATACTACAAAGCTATAGTAATCAATACAGTATAGTCCTCATACAAAAATAGCCACATAGATCAATAGAATAGGATGGAAAGACCAGAAATAAACCCATGGTCAATTAATCTATGACAAAGGAGGCAAGAATATACAAATGAGGGAAAGACAATCTCTTTAATAAATGGTGCTGGGAAAACTGGATAGCCACATACAAGAGAGTGAAACTCAACCACTTTCTCACACCATACACAAAATAAACTCAAAATAGATTAAAGATAGGAGGTCTGAAACCATCCATAAAAGTCCTACGACAAGACCTGAGCAGGAACTCTTGGACACTGCATTTAGCAGGATTTTAAGGGATCAGTCTCCTCAGACAAGGGAAACAATAACAAAAAGAAACAATTGGGAGTATGCCAAAATAAAAAGCTTATGCACAGCAAAGGAAACAAGCAACAAAACAAAAAGGCAACCTACTGAATGGGTAAAAATATTTGTAAATGATCTATCTAATAAGGGGTTAATATCCAAAATATATAAAGAACTGATACAACTCAACACCAAAATAACCCAAAAAATCCGTTAAAAAAATGGGCAGAGAACCTGGGTAGACATTTTTGCGAAGTCATACAGATGGCCAATAGACAAATGAAAATGTGTTCAACATCACTCATCATCAGGGAAATGCAAGTCAAAACCACAATGAGACTCCTCTCATACCTGACAGCGTGGCTAATATCAAAAAGAAAGGAAATAACAAATGTTGGTGAGGATGCGAAGAAAATAGAACCCTTGCACACCATTAGTGGGAATGTAAATTGTGCAGCCACTTTGGAAAATAGTATGGAGTTTCCTCAAAAAGTTAAAAATGGAAATACCCTCCAAGATTTCCACTACTGGGTATTTAGAAACACAAAAACGCTAATTTGAAAAGATATGTGCACCCCTATGTTCACTACAGCATCATTTACAATAGCCAAGGTATGGAAGCAACCTAAGTGTCTATCAATAGATGGAGGGATAAAGAAGATGTGGTGTATAACACACAAAGGGATATTTACTTAGCCATGAAGAGAATGAGATCTTGCCATTTGCAGCAACATGGAGGGACCTGGAGGCTTTATTCTAAGTGAAATAAGTTAGACAGTGAAAAACAAATATCATATGATTTCACATATATGTGGAATCTAAAATAACAACAACAATAGCAAACAAGCCACATCAACAACAATAACAAATGGACAAACAAAACCAGAAACAGACTCATATATCCAGAGAGCAAACTGGTGGCTGCCAGAAGGGAGGGGTCAGGAGATGGATGAAATAGGTGAAGGGGAATAAGTATAAACTTTCAGTTATAAAATAAATAAGTCATAGAGATGAAAAATATAGCCAATAGTACCATATTATCATCATATGGTGACATGCTAATTACATTTATTGTGGTGAGCATTGCACAATGGAAATCATTGTCTAATCACTATGTTGTACATCCAAAACAAATACACTATTTTAGGTCAACTATACTTCAATAAAATTTTTAAAAAATAAAAAATAATTTTAAAAAGAATAAGTGAGAAATTGCTTTGTGCTTTCTATTAAATTTTCTGCCTTGACTTGAACGTGTCCTTTGTTTAAAATTTCTGAAGTCTTGTTACTGTTTTTGCTGGTGGTGGTCTTGGTTGTTTTGATTGGTTACTTTTGGAGTTTTGTTTTTTAATTCCAGTAGAGTTATAAAGAAAAAAGATTCACTTTTTCTTTATATTCACTTCCAAAATGGAAAGGGCACCCTTTGTTTAGAGGCAATAATGAGACAACCAAAGAATTTCCCAGGTTGCTGAGGAAACTTACATTCTGAGGTAAAAAACAGAACAAGTCTTACACCAGAACAGACTAGATTTGGGTAGATTTGAATACCTTGGCTGTTAAGGCAAAGTAGACATAATTGCTCTTATAACTGCAATTTTGATTGACTTGAGTACAAAATAAAATTTAAAGAAAAGTTATCCCATAAAGACCAGAAAAATATTTACCCTTAACTTCTATTCTTTGCCAATAATGCTATTCTTTTTCCTGGAGGAGAAGGGGAGGTTTAAGAGTAACCTAGGGAAGCCTTTTCAAGTGAATTTGTGGTTCTGACTTGGTTTTCATTGGCTATATTAGCTTTGCTGTTCAATTTAAAAAGTTACCTGTCCATTCAGTCTTCGAATGCACATAGGAGCAATTGTATCAATGTTAAATAATAGAAAAATGTTTGTATTTGAGCTTTGGTGTTAAATTATAGCTACCACCAGCTGGTCCTTGCTTTGCCATCAAAAGCCTAGGAAACACTGCTTACTTATTTAATCAGAAAACAAAAAAAAAAATTAGTGCAAAATAGAGTTTGGAGATTAAAAATGGCCAGTACCACATATGTTCTTTGGATACCCAGATGTGTGAGGGAAAAACACAACAGAGGGACAAAGGAGGAGGAGAAAAGAAGCAAGGACCTATTCCTTTGGAATTTTTCTGTTTTAGCTATGTAGCACCCTTGCTCCTCCTAATCAGAACACTTTTTCGGGGCTTAACCTGAGAGAGTATTCTTAAATCATAATCTCCATTTGCACTTAGGACGCATCTATGCTTATGTACTACATCTGATTAAAAAAAGGGAGTCCAATGTTACTTCATAAGCAATGGAAATATTTATGGGCTTTGTTGTCAAAGCCTATTTGCATGTCTGTGTGACAATAAGCATGATATTCTGGCCACAGAAGCTCCAATCCCAGGCATTTCATTCCAGCGTTTTCTTGCCACAGATGAGATATGGGTGTAGGCGTGGAAAATAATTTACTGGGGATGACAAAATCCTGATCACAGCTTATAAAGTCCAGGTTTATTGTCTATGCAGGGAACTTTGGTTATTATTATTTTGCAATTTTAGAGTACTTTATAATTGAATTTCAGATTAAAATCCTTGTGGAAATGATTCATCATCTTACTGAACAAAATTTCTGTTTTGTTTTTCTTTTCTTTCTTACAGTTTTGCAGTTTTCACCTACCTATATTTTATTACATTACCCATTGTTATAAAGTAATGCTCCCAGTTCATTTTTCAGCTGTTTCATTAACTTGATATTTACTCCTTATTCAGATTCCCTAATAAAAATGCTAATTATGATCATATCTAATAGTGACTGCTGAGGCACCCCACCAGCTCCTTCCTACCTCCAACTGGACCTACTCACATTTATCATCAGGGTTTGATTTGTCAGCCAGATTGCAATATTCCCAACTGCTCTTCTTCAAGCCTGCTAAACCCAGTTTGGGAAATAAATCCAATTCACAAGATACTCTATCAATTATTATAGCAAACCTCAGAAGCAGAGCCACAGTCTGCTTATTTACTAATGCAATACCATTGGGAAAGAATAAAAACTGAAGATTAAATCAAATTTATTCCTACCTAACTGTTCTCATAATCACTTTACTTATTGCTCTTATATGTACACATTTTTCTATGATCATCTCTCCTCATATGGAAGTTTACATGCTTCCCTATCTTTCATAAGCTGCCATTAGCAATTCCGTGCTGCACAGAATTCTTGCCTTTCATAATCTCTAGTCCCGGAGATTCACAAATACGTGTTAAAACAAGGATCTGATCCATTGACACTATTTTAATATTCTTGATCATTTTATTATTTTTCTAAAAGCTGTTTTGACAAATTCTTACATATTCTAAAATATAAAAAAAATGTTTTTGTTAACTGATTTAATGAGCATAACCCACTTTTTAAAAGTCTTCATGTTCACTACACAATCTTTGCCTTATTAGAAACTTTTTTTCTTTCAAATTTTATGTTAGTCATCCAGAGATTATGCTATTCATTTCTTTTTTAAAAATATGTTCTATTTTTCTGGATATTTAGACCCCTGGAAAAGAACTCATTGTGCCACAAAGGAAATAAAACCATGGGAAAATTTTAATGTAATTGGCTTAAATAATGAGGGGCCCTTGTGGAATATTTTTGCCTTGTTGAAACTGGAGTGTGTCTACTTTTCTTATGATGTTCAGAACCACTCCACCAACTTTTCCAACTTTCCTTATCTCCCTCTGATACCCAGAGACAAACAATTCTTTTCTAACCCTACAATTGTGCCAAGAGACTCACTTTGAATGTCAGTTTTGGTCCACATCAGCTGTATGTATCGTCTCTATTAATACAACTGTGTCTTTTGGATTGTAGTACCATAAAAAATGATTTGTTGTTTCACCCACATTTACACATAAAGTAGTTTGGATGAGTTTTGATGCCAAAAGTTGAGAAGCTCTGGTTTCCCCCACAGAACTTTGTCTCCTCTTATCTACATTTTGAGGACATAATTCTAATCTAGTACCAACCATTCTCACTTTGCAAGAATTCTAGTTAGCACAGCTCAGTTAAATAATGCCCTTATTATCTAAATAAATATTTAACTGTGCTGTTGAAATTTCAGTTACCATGTTATAACAACTGTGAGCACAAACAAAGGTAAATAACAGATGTGCTTCATGATCAGTGGCCAATCACATCACTTCTTTCAAAGTCTGTCGGTGATATCCCCATGCAGTTCACTCATAAAAAAGCACCTGCTTGTTTATTCCCCTTGTTTCCCAGTTTTAAATCTATGTGACTTATTACAAAAGTGGATAATCAAAGAGGGAAATGGCCCATATAAAGGAAAGTGCAGCAAAGAAAACAAAGTAACACCGGGAAAGAGATTTGAATGGAACTCAAATGGAGTCTTGGCTGACTGTGGGGAGGTTGACACTTATCACCATTGGTGAGGCTTCAAAGTAGCCAGAGGACACGGGGAAGGTGAAGTGGAAGCTGTTGACATACATGAGGAAAGTAGCTGTGAGAAAAAGGACAATCGTGTGCCAGAGGAAGTGACTCTGGCGAAAACTTCCTTCTAAAGGAATTCTTGGAGGTATTTCACAACATTCAAAGAGCAAAGGATAAAATATTGAAAGCTGATCCAAACTCAGAAAGGAGTATGACAACTGGCCAACACATGAGAGGATGCTCAATTTGTATTATAATTTATATGACAAGAAGAAGGCAATCACTGCTTAAACTACCCTTGATATTTTTTTTACAAATAAATGAAACACTTTAATTATTAATGTTTCTAATATTTTAAATAGCACCATTAAATAGGAGTTTTAATATTTAAAGGCATTGTCCTATATACTTAAAACAATAAAAGAGCTTTTTAATGGTTTGGCAACAATTTCTAGTGGTCACAGATCATAAATGTTTTCATTTATTAGTAAGATCACAATGAATGGTTTCAGCTTACACAACCATTCAATGTTCCTACACTACTGTGCAAAGACTACCTGTAACAACAACAACAACAACAACAACAACAACAACAATAAATTTAATACAAATTGCTAAAAGGGGACTATGGTTTCCTTCTAGAGGTTTATTTCCAAACCTGGGAGAGAGGAAAGAAGTTTACTCATTCACTGGGCTTTGATTACACTATAACAACTCAACTTTAATATTTCAGTCTCCTAGAGCATATTCCCAGTTTAATTCTCCACATTTTTCCCCAGAAGCTTAATCTAAATGCTGCGCAGGTTCTGATTTTCTTCCTTCCTGTACACAACTCAAGTAGCTTACACTTCTGGTAACAAAGTTGTGTATTGTTCTCACATGAGTGCAGATGTCTACATCACCCAGGAAACCAAAGATGCGATTCTAAAAGGAGCTCTCCAGGGCGTACAATTGACTGAGTTGCATTGGATGCTGATGCTAAATTGCACTGAGAGGTCTATGTACACATGTTTGAGTCCAATCATGGCTGTGGAAAGACTAGAAGAGCTTTAGCCAACTTGAGGGTAAAAAGAGCTCACAGGGAGCTGGTGGAATATTTTTCTCAAATTTGCAGATTGTCTAAATTAAACTTGCCAAAGTATGAACACAGATTGTCTCTTGTTTATTCAGACTCATAATGGCCCCAAAGAGCAAGTGATTGCCAAAGGGACAGAGTGACTAGAACAGAACATGAAGTTCCTGTCCTACGATACTTTTTATTCCAAAGGATGTTATTTGGACTCTCAGATACATTTGCTCCTACTGTCAACATTATACATGGTGGACATGCCAGCACACAGAAACCTATTTAGCCCAAAGTGCAACTCAACTGTGGGGCTAATTGTTACATTGGTATTTTTCTAAAGGGTATTTATTTAACATGCTTATGACAGGGAATATACCCAGAACATAGGAACAGTATATAAAATCTATAGAAACTAACTTTAACTTGCATCATTTTGATTAGGGAACCCAAGATAAACAATTTAAAAATATCATTTATAATTCCATCACCCATTGATAACTGTTTACTATTTTGATGCATATTATCTGAGATTTGTTTCTGTTCAAACACATAGGCATATGAATACGTGTAATGCCATTTTTTAGCAAAAGCATAATACCACTATGCATTTCAAACCTGCTTTCCTTCACTTAACATATTGCAGATATCGTAGCAAGAAATATATATCTAGAATGTAATTGTTAATGGCTTTACTCATTAAATAAGTATAACTTGATGGATGTCTTTATTTTGGGCAATTAGATTGCTTCTTTTTGCATTATAAATATACATATATGTGTACTGTTGAATATCTGTCTTCACATACTTGTTTCCTTTGGATAAATTTTTACAATGAAAATGTTAAGTCAAAGAGAATGCCATATTTAGTGATTTTTATACATAATGTCACAAAATGCCTTCTAGAAAAGTTGTATTAGCTCGCATCCTAGCCACAGAGTATGTTTGCCCAGTTGCCCACATTGCTGTCAACCTATTTTGTAAACTATATAAACTTGCCATTCTGATAAGCAAAAAATGTCATCTCCTTTGTTTTCAGTTGCATCTCTTCCTCCTTCTGAGACTGAATATTTTCTACATTTCTTCACCATATGTATTTCATCATTTACAAGGGTTTTTCTTTTTTTACTCTTGCCAAGTTTTCTATTAGAACTTTGATTCTATTAATTGGTAAATTTAGATTAAAAATGGTAACACATATGTTAAAGGTCCTTTTCTTGTTTGTATTTTAATTTGGGGGATATTCATTTTACAATAAAACTATCTTGAGGTGGAGGCCATCCTCAATATGGCACCAATGTACAAACTATATTTTAAAAAGAGAAAAATATGTAAACTATTGGTACTATATCAAAGTAAAAAGCTTTGGCCCAGCAAAGGAAATAATCAACAAAACTAAAAGACACTCTATGAAATGGAAGAAGATATTTGCAAATGATATATGTGATAAAGAATTAGTATCCAAAATATATAAAGAACTTATAAAACTCAATACCCAAAAATGAATAATACAATTTAAAATGGCAGAAGACATGGACAATTTCCCAAAGAAGATATACAGATGGCCAACAGATACACAAAAAGATGCTCAACATAATTTATCATTAGGGAAATGTGAATCAAAACCACAATGAGATATCATCTCACACCTATAAGAATGGCTAAAATAAAAAACACAGGACACAACCAGTGTTGGGAGATGTGGAGGAAAAGGAACCCTCATGCACTCTTAGTGGGAATGCAAAGTGGTGCAGTCAATGTGGAAAACAGTATGGAGGATTTTCAAAAAGTTGAAAATAGTTTCAAAAAAAGAACTACCCCACAATCCAAAAATTGTATCACTGGGTATTTACCCAAAGAATATAAAAACACTAACTCAAAGGGATACATGCATCACTATGTTTATAGCAACATTATTTACAAGAACCAAATTATGGAAGTAGCCCAAGTATCTAGTGTCCATAGACTGCTGAGTGGATAAAGTTGATGTGGTATATGTGTTTGTGTGTGTGTGTGTGTGTGTGTGTGTGTGTGTGTACATGCAATGGAATAGTATTCAGCTATAAAAAAAAAGAATGAAATCTTGTCATTTGCAACATGGTCAGAGCTAAAGAGTTATAATGCTAAGTGAAATAAGTCAGAGAAAGACAAATAACATGATTTCACTCATTTGTGTAATTTAAGAAAAAAACAAATGAGCAAAATAGGGAAACGAGAGAGAGGGAGAAGGAGAAGAACCAAGAAATAGAATCTTAATTATAGAGAACTGATGGTAACCAGAGGGAAGAGTGGGGGATGGGTGAAATAGGTGAGAGAGATTAAGGAGTGCACTTGTGATGAGCACCGGGTGATGTACGGAACTGTTGAATCACTATATTGTACACCTGAAACTAATGTAATGCTATGTTAACTAACTGGAATTAAAATATAAACTTCAAAAAAAGAAAACTTTTATGAAATGAAAAATAATGGCAATATTACTTATATTTAAAAATATGTTATGGCTTCACTTTAAATACTTTAATATTTTGATATAAAAATTACATATTTTTTACACATAAATCATATTGCCTGCAAAATGTCAGGGGAAGTCTAATTTTTTTCCCTTCTCAAACAGTTTTTCCTATACTGTTTATTAATAACATACAGTTAAGTTGTTTCAGATATTTTTTAGGTCTAGGATTGTCACTTAAATTTTTTAGACTTTCTCTATTTTTCTTTTTTGAGAGAGAAAGAGGGCACAAGTGAGTGAGAGTTAGAGAGAGGAAGAGGGAGAGAGAGAAAGAGAAAGAGAGAGAGAGAAAAACAGGGCTCACCTGAAGGGGGGGGGCTCATCAGAAGCGGGGCTTGAACTCACAAACCATGAGATCATGACCTGAGCCAAAGTGAAGTGCTTAAAGACTGAGCCACACAGGCACCTTGAAAATTTTTTATTTTCTTCCTACTATTTCTATCTTTTCCTGTAGATTCCTTAAGATATTAGCCATAGCTATTTTAATTTATTTTTAGGTTTATTTATTTATTTTGAGAGAGGGAGAGAGAGAATCCCAAGCAGTCTCCATGCTCAGCGCAGAGACCAACATAGAGCTTGATCTCACAAACCATGAGAGCATGACCTGAGCCAAGATCAAGAGTCAGATGCTTAACCCACTGAGCCACCCAGGCACTCAACCATAGTTATGTTAAAATCAGTGTCAGCTAATTTCATCATCTAAATGATCTCTTCTGGGGTCACCTGGGTGGCTTAGTCATTTAAGCACCTGACTTCGGCTCAGGTCATGATCTCACAGTCTGTGGGTTCGAGCCCCGCATCAGGCTCTGTGCTGACAGCTCAGAGCCTGGAGCCTGCTTCAGATTCTGTGTCTCCCTCTCTTTCTGCCCCTCCCCTGCTCACACTCTGTCTCTGTCTCTCAAAAACAAATAAATGTAAAAAAAAAAACCCAAAAACTAAAAAATAAATGATCTGTTCTGTCTCTATTAATTGTATTTTTCTCTTGACTATGAATTATTCTGTTTCTTCATATGCATAGATTTATTCTATTGTATACTAAACATTGCAAATAATACACTGTAGAACTTTTTAGCCACTGCTATCTTGACTGGCTTTTTAAGCCACTGCTTTTTAAGTCACAGCTACCTCCTGCGCCATTGAATGCAACTGCATATAGTACAACTTACTACAGTATGTTTGTTTGGCTTTGTTTAAAGAAGCTATTCCATTCTTTTGATCTATTCTTCTCCCACTTGGATTCCAGTACAAAACTCTGTTATTTTCCTTTGAAGAGTATTGAGTTTTGTTCCAACAAACAATTAAATTAGTGGAGGATCATTTTGAGGGTGTGGAGGTGTGGTTTCAGGCTTTGTGAAAGCAGGTGCATTTCACTTTGCCCTTACACTTGAGACATGGTTCTTACTCTTAAGCTATGACCCTCCAGGTTCCATGGACAGTCTGAGGTCTTTTCCAAACACCATTAAATCAGTAGGAATCAAACTGCAAACTCTATCTTCCCAGCATCCAGATAGCTGCTAAAAATCTCTATGCAGCTTTTCTCTGGAGCAGGTAGGGAAAGATAGGGCCAAGTGGTGGTAGGGCCTGAGATGGGTAATCTTGTTCCACACACATGCAGTCCAAGAATCAGCCAAGGATTTGATTTCATACACATATTTTAGGGTTCCCTCTTGTGTCTCCTTTATGGGATTTCCTCTAATTTTTAATAAAAATTCTTCTTTGTGTAATAATTTCAGTCGGTTAAGCATCCGACTTTGGCTCAGGTCATGATCCCATGGTTCATGAGTTTGAGCCCTGTGATGGGCTCTGTGCTGACAGCTCAGAGCCTGGATCCTGCTTCAGATTCTGTGTCTCCCCCTCTCTCTACCCCTCCCCTGCTCATGCACTGTCTCTCTCTGTCTCTCCATCGACAGAGATAAGTGTTATAAATAAATAAGCGTTAAAAAAATTAAAAATAATTTCCGGAGAGGTAAGCAGATAAAATGCTTTGACCTGCTCATCTGCAAATGTCTTTCTTATCCCTCCAACGAACAACAGCTTTCCAGGGAATATAGTCTTCCTACCGTAACTGTGTTGACATTTCTTCCTCATCTTCTGGTATTTAGTTTTGCAGAAGTAGGACAACTGATTTTTGACTTTTATAAGGTTTTCTGATGGATATTTAGTTTTTAAAATTTTTTTAATGTTTATTTTTGAGAGAGAGAGAGAGAGAGACAGAGCAGCGGGTTAGGGGCAGAGAGAGAGGGAGACACAGAATCCAAAGTAGGCTCCAAGTGGCGAGGTGTCAGCACAGAACCCAATGCAGGGCTCAAACTCACGAATCATGAGATCATGACCTGAGCCAAAGTCCAAGGCTCAACCAACTGAGCCACCCAGGTATCCCTCTGATTGGATATTTAAGGAGTTCCCCTTTATTTTTGAAATTTAATTTACAGTAGAATATATTAATTTTTATTAATTTTGCTTGGTATTTTATGGACCTATTTATTATAAAGATAAGTTTTTTTTACACTTTCAGAAATAATAAGTGTGTATTTGTTTTTAAATTTTCTTTTGAAGTTAGTTTTTTATTTTTTCATTTGTGGCAGTGTTTCCCAAAATTCCCATATCGTTAAAATCACTTAGTGTTCTTATTTTGAAAAATAGATATACCAAAGTACAAATCCCAAGCATCTTTGAGGAGGGGGCACAGGAAGCAGAAATTTTACAGAAATGTTCAGAAAGCTGTTACATTCAAGCACATTTGGGAAACATTTTTAAACATTTCTTTTTTTAATGTTTATTCATTTTTTAATAATAACTTCAGGATTAGAATTTAGTGATTCATCACCTACACATACCACCCAGTGCTTATCCCAACAAAGTGTCCTCCTTAATGCTCCTTGCCCATTTAGCCCATCCCCCCCACCCAACACCCAGCCAGCAACCCTCAGTTTTCTGTATTTAAGAATCTTTTATGATTTTTCTCCCTCTCTGTTTTCATATTACTTTTGCTTTGCCAAATATGATTTTCTAAATCTATTGTCCATGCTGTTTATATCCTATTCATTTACTTTCTTCCCCCTGTGTTATCTGATAGAAAAACAACTCAAGAAACTGGATCCTGCCCCAGTTTTCTGTGGTATCTAATGTAGTCCAATGACTCAATTGTTTTTTTCAAATTCAGTAATCATGAGTTACCAGAAATAAAGCTTTCCTAGTTTCCAATTCTATTTACATAAATGCAAAATCACCTTGAATCTTGTTGAGTGGACACATTTTATTTTTCTTAATTATCATTTTTTCTTGAATAAGTCAGTTCCATAGGGACCATTTTGTCTGATTTGTCTTTTCCCTTTGAACTACTAAATCATCCCATGTACACATTGATTTTGTTATATTTACAAATCCAGAGAGATGGACTTCTCCACTTTTAGAGAGGATATATTTGTGACTTTATGCAAACCAAAGAGGAAAAGAGAAACATTGACACTTTCTATAATTTGCCTGTGTACTATGGTGATTATTCAATGAAAAAACTAGCAAGTACACTTAACACTGACTTGTAATGGCTCTTCCTTTGAGGAGAAGGGCTGAATCCCCAGATAGCTTAGAGATAGCCTACAAATATTGTCAAGAAAATATCCTTTATTGGGGATGGAAGGAAACAGAAGGACCAAAACGTCTCAATTTACACCTTCTGATTCATTTTAATTTTTGAAACATATGAAAGTACTGTTCATTCAAAAAATGAATGAAGCTAAGGTAAAATCATATGCAAAATTTAAAGATAGAAGGTAGAAGGTAGAAGCAGTGAGGGCAGCCTCACCAAACGTGTTTTTTTTTAAATAATGAAAATTATCTTCTTTAGCAATGGAACTGAGTGATCACTCAAGTCTAGTTTGTTTAGGATTTTTAACCACAAATCAGCTTTTAAATAAGAGTCTCTGAAAATTTCTTTGGAATCTTCTCTAATATGTTAGTGCTTTATTAAAGTAACTATGCCCATTCATACTTGCACTGGTCTATTAGGAAGCCATTTAGGTTTCAGAAAAGCAACAAGGTTCGGCAAAAGATAATCAGAGATCTTGATCAATACACTTAGAACAAGTATACCAATTTCTAGTCCCATGTTTCCTAAAGAAAGACCTTTAATATATATATATTTTATTATCACCCGTGCCAAGTTTCACACATCATGATGGAATTTTCAAGTAGTCATATATATTCTTAAAAAACAACCTTCCCCAGATGGTAGAGTGAAATACTGCTACATAAAGTCCCATCTTGCTTCTAAATTGTATAAATTAAAGGAATATTGATCTTAAAATACTAGTACAGTAAATAATTGGAGCTTTAGCTTGCACTACCACAGGCATTGTTAGAAGTTTTGTCTTCATAATGCTTCTCCCAAGCAAGCATTTAAATAGTCAAGCCATTAGCTCTTTATAAAGATCAACTTTGTCAACTTATTGACAGATTTCCTCAAGCACACATCTCTTTCTTAAGTCTGATTACTTGCTGTGGCATAGTGATGACAAAATGCACCATATTATCTGAACACTCATTTAAAGTAGCTATAAACACCTGCCTACAAGATGAATTCAGGTGCAAAGTGGGAGCAATCTTCTTACCATCTCTTAGCACACTAGTATGGAGTCAAAAACTGAGTGTTCATTGGAGAAACGGCAGGGCATGAATTCACTGATATTAACTGCCCTGATACCAACACCACCAACATTTTTCCTCTTTGACAAATTGAAAACAGTCTTCATTTTATAGCAGACTGCTTAAGAAGATGATATTTTAAGCAAAAAAAAGTTGCAACATGGGCATTAGAGTTCTGCAGGAGAAAAAGTGATAGCTACTCTTATGAAAATGTTTACAGATTTAAGTTGAAATCACTTATTAGTGAAAATAATAGGAATATATTGACGAATATAAGGTGTGAGCATTATTTCACATTAACTGGCATGAAGAAAAAAATAGTTCTTTTGGTGATGGAAGCTTTCTTGAACCTTCTTTTTAATTTTGTTTTTTGTTTGTTTGTTTGTTTGTTTGTTTGTTTAGAAAAAGCATTGGACTGGAAATGAGACCAAACAAGTTGCCCTGCAGGGTGTCTGGCACATAGCAAGTCAGTAAATGTTCATTTAATCAAAATCAGAATTGAGTTCCGAATCTATCACTTACCACTTTGTGATCTTGGATATTCTGCTTCTCTATCAACAGCTTTCTCATCTAATATAACAGTATATTCCTACAGAATAATATGTTACAGCATACATAAACATTTGAATTGTTTGAATTACTATCTGCTTCACTTAAAAATTACTGTCTTCTTTTGAGATATCAGAACCATGCTGGAACAAGCCCAATATTCAACTATTTGCTTTAATTTACATGCTTGTGTGGACAAAACATTAACATAATTGATAGGAATCCACCATTTGGCATTATGTAGATGGACTAAAAACAAGCTGAATTCTGCAATTTTCTATTTATTCCAGTGATCTCAAGCTCTAGCAACAAAGCATTTCCACATGTCAATTCAGCCTGCCTTGTACTTGAGCAGAATATTAGAAGTAGAATGGGGGCTTATTTTTCTACTAGGATATAGCTCTCCCTGTGGTGGGTTCTCTGCATCCCATACACACAAAGTTGAGCCTCTCTTCTTTATCCAGTGCTCCCTCATTGTTTGCCTTGTTTTTCTGAGTATTTTCCAGATCCCATCCACTGTTGCAATCAGTACCTACCCTGAGCCCTAGTTTTCTTGATTGGTGTTCTGATGTCCTGCCTAGTTCTTACTAGTATCCTCCTAGCAAAATTCAGACTCAATTCTCTCTACTCACCTCCCCCTACTCTATATCCAGTCTTGCAAAGGCACTGGCTGGAGACTTTATTTAGCCTGAACCAACCTTCTGAGACATATATCATCATCACCTGCCTATTAATTGATCCAATAATTCTTCCAAACTCACTTTCAGCTGTTGGTCTTGGGTCCTATCTCACTGTAAAATTGAAACAATTAGAAAAGCACTTCCAGATCCCAACCTGCATCTATAACCTATATGCTCTGCCTTCTTTCTTATTACTAGAGATGAACTATGCCTATATCCATCTAAAACCAAGCCATCCACATGAATACTGGATTCCATCTCTTCTTTACTACTCAAGGACATCTCTCTAGCAATTCTCTTCTGTCTCTATTACATTAAGACATCTTATCTGCTAGTATATTAATATATAAATGCCTGGTTATTTCTCCTATATCTAAAAAAAAAAAGTTTCTTTTACTGCTGCCAGGAAGCACTATATTGCTATGCCTTCCTAGAGCAAATTTCCTTAAAAGTATTGTCTACACTGTCTCCATTTGCCTTCTTCCCATTCTTTCTTAAACTATTAAATGTATCTTTGATGCTCATCTTCACCAAAACTATTCTTGTCTACATCACATATAACATCCACACTGCCAATTATTTCTCAGTCCTCATCCTCCTTTGCCTATGGATGGCATTTTGTAGGGGTGAGCTCTCTCCTCCTTGATACACTTGGCAACTCTACTCTTTCAGTGTAAGAGTCATCCTTCATCTGGGCTGAGAAAAATCCAGGAAATCCCTTGACAATCCTTCAAAATATATCCAGGATCTGAAAACACCTACTGCCACCATTGCTAATACCCAGCTGGAGCCATCATCATCTTCTAACTGGTCTTCCTGTTTCCAACCTTGCCACATTACAACCTCTTTTCAATCTATCAGCTAAAGCAATCTCTTTAAAATGCAAGTCATTTACATTTACAGGTCTCTCGTTCAAAATCTTCCAATGGCTTCCAGGCTCATTCAAATAAAACCAAAGTATCTAAAATCACTTACAAGGACCTACATGATATGATCGCCAATCCACTCCCCTCATTTGTTCTGCTTGAGGACACAGGCCTTGTTGTTTTCTCAAACATATGGCCAGAAGAACCCCTCTGCCTTTAAGGTACTGTCCCCCTCTTACTGCTCGTTTATGCCTCCAAGTTTTCTGTGGGTGTATCTGCTTGGAGGAACCTAAAGATGTAGAGAACCCCAGCTGCAAGGGAGTATCAAAGTGTAATTCGTACCAGACTATTTCTGTAATATAAGAAGGCCATATAGAAGAGGGAGGAAATGCTGCTGAGTAGGCCAATCTAGTTTAAATGTCACAGCAATGAATAACTAGAATTTAGTGGGGAGAAAAGGTACTGGAAATCATAATTGACTTTGCATCAATGAACGAAAACAAAGAGGCTGTCTTTGTATATGAAATCAACAAAATAGCATACTTAACCTTGAAAACAATAGCATTAATTATACATGATAATTTGAATAATATAACAGACATATCTTATGTAAACTATACAGCAGAATGCCAGATTTAATAGGTCCTCCATGAATACATACATGGTCTCATTGTCACCATTTACAGAAGTGATATATAAAATTTCCATTTCAAAATCTGACAGAATTTTAAGAACCTTCTCCAGGGCAATTTTTAAATAAATGTGCTTACTTCTGGTATGAAACAGAGAGATTCATAATGACTGGCTCAATACCACAGGCACAACAGTAGATAAATTCCAAGAACTTGGTATCTCTATTTATAAGAACAGTTTTATTCTGCTTTAAGTAAGACACTGTGGTTATTTGAAATAAAACACCAGAAGAGCATATAAATGAAAGTGGGCAACACATATGAGTCGCTTCCTCATGGCAAGTTTTATAGTTCAACAATTCTGAAATCCAACAGTAACATCGAAGTACTGACTTGGTATTACTTTCTGCTATTGCTGCATTTCTTCCACACCACCACTCCAGGCCTTTCAGATTCTATTCAATCACTAATGAAACTGCCAACCCAGCTCAAAAATGCT
Source organism: Acinonyx jubatus (assembly GCF_027475565.1). NCBI lineage: Eukaryota > Metazoa > Chordata > Mammalia > Carnivora > Felidae > Acinonyx > Acinonyx jubatus. Next base: position 87,992,682 of record NC_069385.1, on the reverse strand, counting down.
TAACCATTGGATTATTTCCAGGATTTTTGTGGCACTTTTCTTGGAAATAGGTTTGCTACTGTATTCAATTTCTCCTACACATTCCAGACCATCATCATTCACAATGCTCTACTTCAGATTTCAAATATCCTTTTTCCTGGGACTGTCCACTGTTTCCTGTGGGATAGGATGGCAGCTCTTTTGCTGTACTTTCTTACTAAATGCTATAAGTTTACTAAATGTTGTAGGTTTTATAGCTTCCTAAACATAGTTAATCGAATGAGTACATATTGGTATTGAGAATGGGGTAATGAAGAAGATTGCTTTGATGGCTTCACTGAAGAAGATAGCATGCAAATAGCACGAATTCTTCATCTCAAGATTGGCTTCAGTCTAACTTCTAATGCTCCAAGGAGCTTTCGCTACATTTTTACCTTGTGATAGTAGTGGCTGCTTGTTTTTTTTTTTTATTTTTTAAATATGAAATTTATTGTCAAATTGGTTTCCATACAACACCCAGTGCTCATCCCAAAAGATGCCCTCTTCAATGCCCATCACCTCCCCTCCCCTCCCTCCCACCCCCCATCAACCCTCAGTTTGTTCTCAGTTTTTAAGAGTCTCTTATAGTTTGGCTCTCTCCCTAACTTTTTTTTTCCTTCCCCTCCCCCATGGTCTTCTGTTAAGTTTCTCAGGATCCCCATAAGAGTGAAAACATATGGTATCTGTCTTTCTCTGTGTGACTTATTTCATTTAGCATAACACTCTCCAGTTCCATCCACATTGCTACAAAAAGCCATATTTCATTCTTTCTCATTAAGTGGCTGCTTGTTGTTAAAGAAAGTGACAAATATTATGCTTTTACTAAATAAGGAGAATATTTTTTATAAGAGATGCAAATAGTAATAATTTTTGTCATAAATTATGAATATATAAAACATAACACTGCACCTTAATGTCTTAGCGCTAATTAGCAGTACAGCATCTAGGAGATGGAGGAACCCCAGTCGGGACATCAGTCTTTGCCTGAATGTAACTTACAATTTATTGTGGGAGACAAACTGTAATCAAATAATAACATAAATGAATACAAGGTACTTCAAAGTAACATGCTTATAATTGGGGGCTTTCACTGAGTAAGATTAGTGAGGGAAATTTCAAGTAAAATTTGATCTTGGATACAAAAAAACAGTTGGAATTAATCAGGTATAAAGGGAAGGTAAGAGCAGTATAGGCAGAAGATAAAGCAAATGAAAATCTGTTGGTGTGGGAAAACCATAGCAATTACTAGACACCGAGAAAAGGCCAGTGTGCATGTAGAGAAAGGGGGCACAGGTGAAGGGGCCAGACTATGCAATGGCTTATTAAAGAGATTGGTTTTTATCCTAAGAAAAACTGGGAGATTGTTTGAAGATTTGTATGTAGTTGGGTGACAGTTGCATTAAAAAACAAACATGATGGCTGTAGCAAGGGGAAATAAAGTTCAGAAAGGCACGGAGAAAAAGTCAAACATAAACACTGCTGTTAATACTGAAATTTAAATAGAGAGAAGATGTGGACAAAATAAGACATTTAATACTTTCTAAACTATGCTTCATGAAATGCAAATACAAAATGTCTTCAGGTTAAGGGGTCCAATAACTTTGGGAAATGTTGATTATTCCCTCTCTTGGAGATCTGCAGAAAATGTAACTTATTAAAGGCTAATGCTGTGAAATAATACAGCTAGAAAACAAAGCTTATTTAACTTTGTGAAACCCATAATAGCTTAACTGTATCTAATCTTAAAACTTACTGCACACAAACTACCGATATAGACTATCTCCTTAAAAGGCACAGAACTAGATTTTAGTAGATGGCCCTAAATTTTCACATTGCTATTATAGAGAAATATTTTCCCCTTAACTTTTAAAGAATACTAGAGAAGAGCAAGAATTTAAATTATTAGACTATTGCAACTACAGAAACATGAAATAATTCTGGAAGTATTAAAAAATAGTGAACAGGTTTACACTTATGGAGATATTGTGGGGGAAAAAGTAATTTAAAATATACACATTTTAAAATGATAAAAATTATTAGATACCTCTCAAAAAATATTAAATGGAAGTTTGAGCAGTAGTGAGGCTCCAAGCTGTCCTTGATGATCCATGCCTCCTACTATTTATACCCTTGTTTAGTACTCTCCCATGCTGAATCATGGTACTGTTGACCAATTAAATGTAGTGAGAGTGACTGAATTTCAAGGATAGGTTATAAAAAAAAAGACTATAAGTCCCACTTTGGGTGTTTGGGTTCTTGGATTGCTCATTCTGTGTGAAGTCAGCCACTATGCCATCAGGATGTTCAAACTACCCATTGAAGAGACCCCAGTGGAAGGAGCTGAGGTCTCTGAGACCAATAGCCACCATTAAATCACCAGCCAGCTTACAGTTGGAGTGAGCCACCTTACAGCAGATCCTCCAGCCTAAGTCATGCTTGGAGATGACCATAGCTGTTGGAGAGACCCTAAGGGAGAACTGCCTGGTTGAGTCCTTAGTAAATCCCTGGCTTAAGACACAATGAAAGATAATACAAGATTGTGATTTTAAACCACTAAATTTGGGGGCATTTGAAAAAAGCTATAGGCAACTAACATATAGAGTTCTTTTAGAAAATGTGCTGAATGATACTTTGTCAAGCACTGTACATTGCCAATTTAGCATTAAAGTTTGTAAAGGCATTTTATTTGCCTTCCAAATTAGGTTATACTATGCTCTTCAGAAAGACACTCCAAGGATATCACCTGCTAATCTGCAGGGAGAAAAAAATTAAGATTTTGTGATATGACATCCCAGATACTAATGTATAACCCTTCTTTAGTGAAGGCAAATTGTCACAGAAGTAGGTCTTTAAGACTATCAAATCTTGAATAGGCCAAGCCTTCTCTGGTGATGAATATGACATAAAGGCTTTGAAAACTGTGTTAGCCACCGTGAATAAAGTGAAAAATTTCACAAGGTGAAGAGAATGAATCTCACACTTTGCAAGGTCTTTCCCTTAATAGCATCCACCAAATTCTTTCCACTCCTATTTTCTATATAGACTACTCAATTAGGGATAATAGGGGCCTGAGAAAGAATATAATTCATTTCCACAATCCTAACACTTCACTTTATCTCAACCTCGTTCCTCACTGTTCACCTTATGTTTCTAACAGAGAAAAAAGGATCTTGGATTTTTTTTCTTTCTCTTTCTTCCCCACTCCCAACCATTTGAGTAGGTCTTATTTGAGTAAGAGCATTGCTCCAAATCAGAGACACTTGGAGGAAAATGTGAAAGAGCTACGGAAATTCTATAAGTAAAATGAACCATTGGATAAGTAAGATTTGACTACTTAACTTTTCGATATATTCAGTTTTACTTACTTTAAAAATAGCCCAGAAACAGACCCACACAGATATAGTCAAATGATCTTTGACAGAAAAGTAAAGGCAACTCAATGGAGAAGGGAGAGTCTTTTCAACAAATGATGCTGGAATAACTAGACACCATATTGAAAAAAAGAACAGTTTAAACACAGTCTTTATACCTTTCACAAGAATTATATCAAAAGGGATTATAGACCTAAACGTAAAGTGCAAAATCCTAAAACATCTAGAAGAAAACATAGGAGAAATTCTAGGTGTTCTTAGGCTTGGCAAGATACTTTTAGATGCATATCTAAAAGCATATCCATGAAAGAAAATTGTTGCCTTTCATTAAAATTAAAAACGTCTGCTCTGAGAAAGACACTACTAAGAGAATGAAGACAAGCCCTAGACCGGGTGATAATGTAGGCAAAATATGTATCTGATAAAAGACTTGTATTCAAAACATACGAAGACTCAACACTTAACAACAAGAAAACAGGAAACCCAATCAGAAAATGGGCAAGAGATCTGGACACCTCACTATGGAGAATATACAGATAACAAATAAGCACATGCAAATACACTTAATATCACTTGTTATTTGAGAATTGCAAATTATACAACAACGACTATATCACGACATACTTATTAGAATGGCTAATCCAAAAACCTGACAGTAACAAATACACAGTTACATATTTATTCTTATTTTTTTCTTTTCAAATTTTATTTAAATTCTAATTATTTAAAATGCAGTGTAATATTGGTTTGAGGAGCAGAATTCACTGATTCATTACTTACATACAACACCCAAAGCTCAATGCCCTCCTTAATACCCATCACCCATCTGGCCCATTCCCCACCCACTTCCCTCCATCAACCCTCAGTTTGTTCTCTACTGTTAAGAGTCTCTTATGGTTTGTTTCCTTCTCCTTTTCTCCCCTCCCATAAGTTCATCTGTTTTATTTCTTAAATTACACATGAATGAAATCATATGGTATTTGCTTTGTTCAAAGAAGTGAAACATTTAGAAGGAGCTGAATTGGAAGCTTGGTCATAAAGTCCATTTTTCTCTAAAACTAAAAAAATTCTTTGTATCTAAGGAACAAAAGCAGATATGGAATGTACTTGGTTATAGTGCTGGGTAGAACACACACACACACACACACACACACACACACACACACACACACTTTCTGTTTATCTGATGTGGAAAGTAGAGATTGGGCAATATATTTTGAAGCAAAAGTAGCAAATAGATACTGCTGAACCACAAAAAAACAAACATTCTCAGATCTTCTAATGCCAAAACTGTCAGAAGGCTACAGGGCTAACCCTTCAGAACATAAGATGTGACAATAAAAATTATGTGGTTGTGTGAAATGGTCAAATTAGCATAAAATCATTTATGGTTCTCCTCTTCCTTCCCTTCTAAGGCATCATCTTCACTCAGGTTTCCCTGGGTCCTTTATTTCCCAAATTAGGACTAATGGATGAAGAAAATTGGAATGTCAGTAGGCCACTTTAGATTTTAAAAAGACATGGAAAACTAGATGATAAAATTAAGAATTTCTATTCATCAAAAAATACTAATAAGAATACAAAGGCAGCACATGGAGTGGAAAAGATATTCATTATAGTATATCTTAAAAATTCTATCCTCATGCTCATTTTGGTCACACACTAAAATTGGAACAATACAGAGAAGATTAGCATGACCCCTGTGCAAGGATGACACACAAATTCATAAAGCATTCCATATTTTTGAAAGTTTCTAAGGGAGTAAATCTTAAAAGTTCTCATCACAAGAAAAAATTAAATTCTGTAACTATGCGTGGTGATGAATGTTTAAAAAAAACTATCATTAATATATAAAAACCTTTATAGATCAATAGGAAAAGAACACACAAATCCAGTACAAAATAGGCAAAAATTGCTGAACAAATACTTTACAAAAGAGGATATCCAAAAAAACCAATGAAGATATGAGTTCAACTTCATCAATCATCACAGAAAGGTAAGTTAAAACCACAAAGAGATCTCACTACACACCTATCATAATCAAGAAAAGGAAAACAGGGGCACCTGGGTGGCTCAGTTGGTTAAGTGCCTCACTTCAGCTCAGGTCAAGATCTCACAGTGGGCAGGTTCAAGCCCCACATCAGGCTCTGCGCTGAGAGCTCAGAGACGAGCCTGCTTCGGTTTCTGTGTCTCCCTCTCTCTCTACCCCTCCCCTGCTTGTGCTCTGTGTCTCTCTCTCTCTCTAAACAATAAGTAAACATTAAAAAAAAGAAAAGGAAAACAATGGGAAATAGGTGTTAGTGAGGATGTAGAGCAATCAGAATGCTTATATACTACTGTTAGAAGATTAGTACAACCACTTTGTAAAACTGGCAGTATCTGTTAAAGCTGCCTATGCTGAGAGCAAGGAGTTAAAACAACTGAGTTTTCATGCAATCACTACACCAAGAAAACATCCTTGAGAGAAGGGCTCCTGGGTCATCCAGTCTAATCTTCTTCATAAATGGACTTATAGATAAATAGACTAATGATATTTGCTAGGAAGAAGTGACCTTATCTCTGAAATGCCCTTGTCAGGAAGTCCTGGTTAAGGATTACCTATAGAAAAAGAACCCAGGGCATCTAAGAAATGACCCTCTGGAGAATTTCACCTAAGCTACACAGCTCTCTGGCTTCACAATTTAAATGCTTCTGCTGTGTGAAGTGACTTTGCAGATGTAACAAAGAGATCTTATCTATTATTTTGAGCCACATGTTGGACAAACAAAGACAGGTCCTGAGAAACTACCCTTGTTGTCCTAAACTTCTCTCTGCTCTCTCTGAAATTGTCAATTGCCTTCAAATTGAAATTATTTAATAAAGTTTGCTAAGGGATAAGATCTCTGTAATTCATGTGGGTCTGATTTGATAATTCCATCCTGTGTATTAGTTTATACGATTAGACCAAATAATCCCACTCATGGGTGAATGTCAAACAGAAATCATTCCTGTGTTCAGCTAAGAATAAGAACTGTTATATTCATTACAGCACTATTTTTAATGGCTACAAACTGGAAAATATCTAAATGCTCATAAAGAAGAATTGACAAATTGTGGTATTTTCACACAATGGAATTCTATTCAGCAATTTATCACTTCAACTACATGAATTAGTTTGGATGCAACTCAGAAACATAATGTTGCTTGAATTAATCCATACTAAAGGGTATGGTATGTTTCTAAAAGAACAAAAACAGGCAAAATTAATCTAAACTTTAAAAAGTCATGTAATATTATTGTTGGGGGCAGGTAATACCAAAGGAGAGCAAGAGGGGACTTCTGTTTCTTGATCTAGGTGTTGGTAAGTTAAGTTTGTAACAACTTATTGAGCTATACCCTTATGATATGTGAACTAGAGAATACAGGACTCACTGGTGGGAGGAATGCCCATAAATGGGTCTTTGAGAGATAAGATGGATAAGAAAAGTTTTTAGGAAGTTTCACTGGATATTGATCATAGATTTGTGCCATTGCTCCCTCTTCAAGAAACTTCTGAAGAGATTTATACAACTTTCGATAGTTTTTAAAGCCAAATTATTTTTCTATTCAGTATGACAAAATGTGGAGATGAGTGATGACATGGGTACAACAGCATAGAATTATCACTGAAAAGTAAAAAAAAAACAAAACTGAAAACCAGATATAAGTGAAAAACACTTTAGATATAGCAGGTCACCTAATTGTTGATATTTGTAATCTTTGGTATTTTGGTTTTAAGAAAATATCCTTGGATAGTTTTAATAAAAGTTGATACTGTCATATTTTATTCTGTATTGTTAGCAAAATACTTAACTTTAATTTTTAGTGTCTCCTAAGAATCTTCAAACATAACTCATACACTAATAATTCCAAATATATATTCCTACTTTCTGTAATAATGACAATGGTGATGATGATGGTAATAATCGTAGCAACAAATATGCCCTAAACCCTAATCTATGAGATATGTGGCTAAACCCTCTAATACAAGGGTTCTTAATTCAGAGTTCAATAAAATTTAGGAATTCATAAATTTGAATGGGAATTACATATGTATTTTCACTAAATTTTAACTGAAATTTAGCAATTCTTTCAATAGAAATTTAGCATTTCCTTTGGTGTAAATCACAAATGTTTTCATCATACATTACACCTACAACTGATATCTTGAAATAATGGTTTATACTCATCACTGTATTGAAATTGTGTTATTATGCTCATCATCAGATCTTGTTTTTAATGTGTAAAGAATTACATATATTATTATATCATATGATCTTTAATAATTGGATAACTCTGTTTCAAAATGATTGGCTGGTTTCTACTATAATTCTGTATATCTTTTTTTTTGATTGGATAAAAATGTTATTTTCAATTGCACCAATGGGTTCCATAGCAATAAACAGTTAAGAACCCTTAAAATATCTCACTTAATTCATACTACCTTATGTTATTAGTATTTTCATACTCATGTTAGAGTTAAAGGAAATGAAGCAGGGAAAGTTGAAGGATGTTCCCAAATTCACAAGATCTGAAAATCCCAGGGCTAGAATTAAAACCCAGATCATCTGGTTTCAGAGACTGTCCTTTCAACCACTGGCCTATGTAGCCTGTTAGAAATTTAAATTCTAGCATAGTGGCTTTCTAACTGTTGTTTACAGAAGTTGTTTGTATATGCCTTGGAGTATGTCATGAGAAGCAGGAGAGGCCAAACCTCAGGCAGAGTAGCCCTTTGTTGGTAACTTAGTGTTCAACTTAAAATTTTGTACTTAAGCTATTATTAGCATACCTAAGGGAAAAATCAGTAGCAATGCAAATATAGGAGGGGACTTTAACACTCCATTTACATCAATGGATAGATCATTCAGACAGAAAATCAATAAGGCAACAGTGGCTTTGAACGATATGTTGGACCAGATGGATCTAACATATATTCAGAATATTCTACCCCAAAACAGCAGAATACATATTTTTTCAATATGTATTGAAAACATCGAATATTATCCAGAAGAGGTCACATGTTCAGCCACAAAACAAGTCTCAAAAACTCAAAAAGATTGAAATCACGTAATGCATCTTTTCCAAACACAATGGTGTGAAACTACCAATCAATCACAAGAAAAAATCTGGAAAGAACACCATTACATGGAGGTATATAACATGTTACTAAACAATAAATGGGTAAGCCAAGAAATCAAAGAGGAAATTTAAAAAATACATGAAAAAAAAATGAAAATGAAAACACAATGGTCCAAAATCTTTGGGATGCATCAGGCTGTTTGAAATAGGAAGTTTACAGTAATACAGATCTACCCCAAGAAGCAAGAATAATCTCATATAAACAACCTAATATTACAGCAAAATGAACTAGAAAAAGAAGAACAAACAAAACCACAATCCAGTAGATGAAAGGAAGTAATAAAGATTAGAGCACAAATAAATAAAATAGAGACTAAAAAAGCCAATAGAACACATCAATGAAACCCAGAGCTTGTTCTTTGAAAATATCAACAAAGTTAATAAACCTTTGGCCAGACTCATCTAAAAAAGAGAGAGAGAGAGGAGGAGAAATGATTCAAATAAATAAAATTATAAATGAAAAAGGATAAATAACAATGACACCACAGAAATACAAAGGATAATAAGAAAATATAATAAAAAATTATATGCTAACAAATTAGGCAACCAAGAAGAAATGGATAAATTCCTAGAAACATATAGCCTGCCAAAACTAAGGCAAAAAGAAATAGGAAATTTAAACAGACCAATTACTAGCAATGAAATTGAATCAGTAATCAAAAAATTCCCCAAAAAACCCCACAAAAGTCCAGGGCCAGACAGTTTCATAGGTGAATGTTACCAAACATATAAAGAAGAGTTAATGCCTGTTCTTCTCAAACTATTCCAAAAAATAGAAGAGGACAGAAAGTTTCCAAATCCATTATACAAGGCCAGCAATACCCTGACACCAAAACAAGACAAATACATTACAAAAAAAGAAAACTACAGGCCAATATTTCTCATGAACATAGATGCAAAATTCCTCAACAAAATATGAGCAAACTCAATCCAACAATACATTAAAAAAAAAGCATTCACCATGATGGAATGGTGGGACTTATTCTAGGGATGTAAGGGGGTTCAATATTTCAAATCAAACAACATGATATATCACATTAACTAGACAAAGGATAGAAACCAATGAGTAGTTCAGTAGATGCAGAAAAATCATTTGACAAAGTAAAACATCTATTCAGGATAAAAAACTCTCTCGACAAGTAGAATTAGAGGGAACATACTTCAACATAATAAAGACCATCTATGAAAAACCCACCTAACATCATCCTCAGTGGTGAAAAACTGACAACTTTTCCCCTAAGATCACAAACAAGACAAAGATGTCCAATCTCACAGCTTTTATTAGAAGTCCTAGCCACAGCAGCCAGACAAGAAAAAAGAAATAAAATGCATACAAATTGGTAAGGAGGAAGTAAAACTTTCACTACTTACACATGACATGATACTATATATAGAAAACAATAAATACCCCACCAAAAACTACTAGAACTGATAAATGAATTCAGTAAGGTCAAAGGATACAAAATTAATTTGTTGTATTTCTATACACTAATATACAGCAATTTGTTGCATTTCTATGTACTAATAATGAAGTAAGCAGAAAGGGAAACTAAGAAGACAATCCCAATGACAACTACACCAACAAGAATAAAATACCTAGGAATAAATTGAACCAAGGAGGTGAAAGACCTGTACTCTGAAAACTTTAAAACATTAATAAAACAGTTGGAGATGACACAAACAAATGGAAAGATATCTGATGTCCATGGATCAGAAGAACAAATGTTGTTATAATATCCATACTACCAAAAGCAATCTACAGGTTTAATGCAATCTCTATCAAAATACCAACACCAACTTTCATAGTTCTAGAACAAATAATCCTAAAATTTGTATGGAACCACAAAAGACCCTGAGTAGCCAAACAATCTTGAAAAAGAAGAACATAACTTAAAGTAACACAATCCCAGATTTCCAGATACACCACAGAGCTGTAGTAGCCAAAACAGTATAGTACCGGCACGAGGTAGACACAGAGATCAGTGGAACAGAACAGACAGCGCAGAAACAAACCCACAATTATATGGTCAAACTAACCTTTGACGAGTGAATCAAGAATATGTAATGGGGATAAGACAGTCTCTTCAACAAATAGTTTTGGGAAAATTGGACAGCTACATGCAAAAGAATGAATCTGGACCACTTTCTTACACCATACACAAAAATAAACGCCAAATGGATTAAAATCCTAAATGTGAGACCTAAAATCATAAAAATCCTACAAGAGAGCACAGACAGTAACTTCTCTGACACTGGATGTGGCAACAACATTGTTCTAGATATGTTTCCTTTAACAAGGGAAACAAAAGCAAAAATAAACTATTGGAACTACTTCAAAATAAAAAGTTTCTGCACAGCAAAGGAAACCATCAACAAAACTAAAAGACAACCTACAGAATGGGAGAAGATATTTGCAAATGACATGTCCAATAAAGGATTAATATTCTAAACATATAAAGAATATGTAAAACTCAACACCTCAAAAATGAATAATCCAACTGAAGAATGGGCAGAAGTCATGAATGGACATTTTTCCAGAGAAGACACACAGATGGTTGACAGATACATGAATGGTGCTCAACGTCACTCATAATCAGGGAAATACAAATCAAAACCACAATGAGATATCACCTCACACCTGTCAGAATGGCTAAAATCAAAAGCTCAAGAAACAAAAGGGTTGATGAAGACTGGGGGGAAACAAAAGGAACCCTTCTATACTCTTGGTGGAAATACAAACTGGTACAGCTACTGTGGAAAGCAGTGTAGAGTTCTTCAAATACTTAAAAATCAAATTACCACATGATTCAGTAATTCTACTAGAGTATATACCCAAATAAAATGAAAATACTTATTTGAAAAGATATATGTCCCCTTATGTTTATTGCAGCATTATTTACAATAGGCAAATTATAGAAGCAGCCAAGCATCCCTTGATAGATGAATGGATAAGGAAAATGTGACATATGTACACAACAAAATATTACTGAGCCATAAAAAAGAATGAAATCTTGCCATTTGCAACAACGTGGATGGATCCAGAGGACATAATGATAAGTGAAATAAGTCAGAGAAGCACAAATACCATATGATTTCACTCATATGTGAAATTGAAGAAAAAAAACAAATGAACAAAGACCGGAAACTAGTATAATACTGCAACTGTATAACTGTATAACTCTCAACTCTGCAGTGAACCAAAACTGTTCTGAGAAAAATAAAGTTTTAAAAAATAAAACACAAAATAAAATAGAATTTTTCTTTTGAAACATATCTGTTAGTACCAAAAACGTTCTAAATTGTTGCCTTAAAATAACATAAAATATACAAACCAAACTTTTAAAAATCAGTTATCACAGAGATATTTTTATTACCAGACAATTCAGTCAGCATCTCAGTCTCAATCTAAGAACCAACTAGGTTTTTACAAATCTGATGGACTATCTTCAATCTTGACTCTTCAAAGTCAACTACAGAACAGAAAGATTTCCAGTACTTCCCAAGATTGCACCCACCCCATCTTACCCTCAGGTCATGACCTTACATTAATCCATAATTTTTAAAAGACTTTCAATGAGCTGGTGGTCTTGGCTATGCTGAAAATATCTGATAACTTACTGAGTGCTAGACTTAAATGTAGTATATGTTTAATACACAGTCACTCCACCTCATTTTTATCTTATTTTCATTATTAAATTAAGTTGCCTGGCTTGATGATTTTGTCTAAGATTTCTGTGAGTCTCATGGAACAATTTCAAGATTATACATTAGGCAGAGTTTTAGCTTCAAGAAATATACACACAAAAAAAGCATTGGATTTTTCCTTTCAGGGTTATTATTTAGGTTCAGAAGGAGTAGAGGTGGGTTAGGAAAGAAGCCTTTTTAAGATTCATTCCTTTTGTGATGGGTCAAAAGGATGTATAGAGACTAAGTCAGAACTGAGAAAAGCAGTTCATCCTGTCCTGTTTCTGCCATTAAATGTATCAGAGTGACCAAAAAGATGTCATTCAGCACTATTAACTTCCCCAGGAAGTATTAAATAGATCTTTGAATGTCATATCTCAGTACACCAGGATATAAAGAAATGAATGAAACATAACTTAGGAAACAGATGCTGCTGGATGAGTGAGAGAATATGATAAAATCAGAGGAAGACAGAATCACAGTCGTGGACCACATTTGCCCCAAAATCTCATGAGTAAAATAGAGCATCTCTGATACTGGATTTCTTACAATTGCAACAAGTAGAAAAGGTTTTTTTAAATCTCTGCCTCACCAGAGGCTTACATTTCAGATGAAGATCTCATTACCTTGTAATGTATCCTCTCCACCCTTATTCCCTACAAAACAACACCAAGAGAATATAAATGATCTACATGTAGTACTGTGCACTTTATTTGGCACTTTAAGCACAGATTAATCTTCATAAACCACAAAGATGGTTATTACATAAACAAAAACAGTATATGCAGATTTGATTACCCTTGCCTCCACTTTCTCTTATTGATTACCTCTGATCAATTATTACCAACCTTAAATGGATAAACTGTTCTCTATGTGCCACATAAAAATATCAGATAAATATCAAAGAAGAGACACAATTTAAGCAAACATCCGAGTCACAGAGAAAAGTCCAATAAGTGTTATAGGCATGAGTGATGGACACAGGAGAAAGGCAGGGCCAGGGGCAGAATTGCAGTAATGAGACAGGGAAGCAAAAACCAAGCTGCTAAAGGGAACATGGTACAGCAGTTCATGACTCAAAAGAATAATACCTCAGGCGTCCCTGTAACATAATCAACATCCTGACCTCCTTATGATCTATCTAACCATCTCAACATCAAAAATTTTCCAGCTGTATCTTTCCACTTTCATCTTTCACCAGCATGTTCTCAACCCCAAATTGTCACAGAAGGAAATACACAAAACCTCTTTCTTGAAATGAAACCTCTTTATTTGTTGTGATAACTCCAGAGCCGAAAATAGTGCCAGGCACACAGTGCCTGTGTTGATGAGGCACACAGTGCCTCAATATCTGTGTTGAATGAATGATTTATGACTCACTCAAGCATCCATATAGTATGTGCATCCTACAGTCAATCATATGCAAATCTATTTTAAATGGAGATATGAATAGGGTAGCTTATGTGGATGACGATGTTAACAATACCTTTCATGGAGGGACTTACAATCTAGATGGAGGGAAGTATATTCCTATAACAAGATAAACCATGCAACTCAGCATGTGATATCTGTTGTAATAAATAGTATGCCCTTTATATATTTATAGGAGAAAACCATCACAAATAGATACATCTAGGGAGGAAATCTTTATGAAAAAAATAATAATAGCAATAGTTATTCAGTTTCTAAGCAAGCACTTAACGTATATTATCTAATTCAAAACATTTTTAACTACCTTATGGAGTATGTATTCTTAGTATGTCCATTACACTGATGAGAAAGTTAGGGGTCAGGTAAGTGAAGGAGATTTCTTCATGTCACATAGCTGGCAAATGTGGACCTGCCCCTGGAGCCCATGCTTTTAATGACTATGCTGTACATAAAGGAGTATAGACATATTTTTATTTTTATTAATAATGATGATAGGTTCTAATATATATTGAGTGCTTCCCCATGTGTAAGGTCCTGCACTTAATGCTTTACATAGATTATTTAATCCACACAATTTTACAAGACAGGCTCAATCATGATTTCCACTTACTAGAGGAAGCAACTGAAAGTTAGAAAAGTTCAGTAATCTGCCCAAGTTTCATAGGCAGTGATGAAACCAGGTACTAGGTGAGCCAGACTACCTCGAGAGCCTACACACCTAACCACTATACAATAGAGACCAGTCTTTTGTGGTAGGCAGCTTTAGAGATTAAACTGTGAAGGGGCAAAGAATATAGTACTATGTGAGCAGTTAAACCAAATGTATTTTCTATCCCTTTAAAGAAATGTGAACTCTCTGAAACTTCTGTTTGAATGGATACTGTCCCCTGAAATTGAAAGAAAATGATTTTCAGCTGTTCAATAGAGATCTATTTGATATGGATTAATTATGGTAAAGAGATTGTCACTGTATATAGGTCTGAAATCTGGTCCAGGGCAGTAAGCACAAGTTTCTTCATAGAGTAATTGTAAGGTACATGTCAGCTAAAGAAATAAATGTTCCTCTCATGACATGTACAAGCACAGTCATATCAAAAATAAGATATTACAGTGAGGAGACCAAATTACACCGATCAGCATAGAAAGTGCATTAAAAGGTTTTGCTCTTGTGTAGTATGTCTTGTACCATTGATAAAATCACTAACTCACAAAGCCTCTCTCCCTCATTTGCCTCATCTGTCAATGAAGATAATAATACCTACGCCTCAGAGTTGATGCTAGGATTTAAATGAGATAATATTTCTTAGGTGCTTCATATAGTACCTGGCACAGAGCAAACACCTGTAAATGGTATGTACCAATATGTATAATTGATATTATTATAATCCAGCACAATCATTAGTGATAATAATCCTATAATCAGTTATCATGCACATCACAAAAACAAGAGGTCCTACCATTTGAGGGAAGAAAGGCCGAATAAAATGATTCCGATGGAATAGAGGGAATCACAGGCAGTATAAAGAGGTAAGAGAATAAAGGAATTTAATTCAGAAGAAAAGAAACAATCACCAGTTAAAAACAGTGTGAGATTTGGCCCATGGAAGGTAAATATGCACCTTGTGAAAGATTATTAGGATACAATATTTAAGGGAATATTCAGACACCAGCTGCAGATTCTTACTGCCACTCATGCAAGGAAGAACTAAATCATGATGGTGGGGAAGGATGTGCTAGTGTAGGGACAAGAGGTAAATGTACTTTATGCTCAATATTGTTGCTAATTTAAAACTACTAAAAAATACAAAGAGTCCAGATATTCAGATGTTATGCAAACCTTATTGGAGGATATACTTTTTTTTTTTTTTTTAGCAGAGATGGTCAGGATTTTCTAAAAAAGATCAGGTGGAGAACCAAACAGCATTTAAAATCTTAGTATGTTCTTCCTCCTACCCACTACATATTCTAAAAAGTAATTTGTGATTTTGTATGATCTTTATCTGTTTATTTAATGGAATTTTATGCCTTTTAGATTTTGCAAGTGTTCTTTTGAAGTCTATTCTTATAGGTCTTCCCATCTAATTTGGAAATTTTCAGACACTGATGCCTCAATATCTCAACACATCAATAAAGGATTACATATTATACCAAAGTAGCTGCAACTCTCAGTCTCTCCCATTAATTACTTGGTTTTATATGTACAGTGATCTGAGCTACAAGAAAAGTTTCTCCCAGATGCCTCTATCCATGTTATGAGGATGAGCCCAAACTGTCCCAGAGATTTTGACAAAACTCATAAAGCCTATATTTTGATTTTTCAGCCTCATCTTTCAAGGTTGATACGAAAGCAAAGAATTCTTGGTTCCTCCAGATAATAATATTGTATCTATCTCCTCTGTGAATCAGTAGCAATGGTTTAAGATAAGGGCTCCATAAGTCTTGTCAAACTCTCTAAGACAGTTTGGGTCCATTTCAATAATGAGGGAATGAGAAAATCTTGGAAGGAATGTAGAACATAGGTCTCTAGTCTTCAAAGACCTGACTAGCAAACAACAGTTGGGGGCACAAATAAAGCTTTTCAAGTCTACTTGATGCAGAAAAAGCACTTGGAAAAGTAAACACCCATTCACAATAAACACCTTCAACGAGGTAGGTTTACAGGGAACATATCCTAATAAAGGTGATATATGAGGGGACCTGGGTGGCTGAGTTGGTTAAGCAACCGACTTAATTTCCACTCAGGTCATGTTATCAATCGTGAGACTAAACCCCACATTGGGCTCTGCACTAGGCATGGAGCCTGCTTAAGATACTTTCTCCTCCAGCCCCTCCCCCCATTCACAGGGTCTCTCTCTTTCTCTCTCTCTTTCCCCCAAAAAAAAAAAAAATGATCACGTAACATCATCCTTGGTGGTGAAAACCTGAGTTTTTACCCTAGGGCCAGGAATAAGACAAGGATGTCCATTCTCACAACTTTTATTCAACATAATACTAGAAGTCCTAGCCACAGCAGCCAGACAAGAAGAAAAAAAAATAAAGACATCCAAATTGGTAAGGAGGAAGTAAAACTTTCACTACTTACACATGACACGATACTATATACAGAAAACACTAAAGATCCCACCAAAAACTACTAGAACTGATAAATGAATTCAGTAAGGTCAAAGGATACAAAATTAATATACAGCAATTTGTTGCATTTCTATATACTAATAATGAAGTAAGCAGAAAGGGAAACTAAGAAGACAATCCCAATGACAACTACACCAACAAGAATAAAATACCTAGGAATAAATTGAACCAAGGAGGTGAAAGACCTGTACTCTGAAAACTTTAAAACATTAATAAAACAGCTGGAGATGACACAAACAAATGGAAAGATATCTGATGTCCATGGATCAGAAGAACAAATGTTGTTATAATATCCATACTACCAAAAGCAATCTACAGGTTTAATGCAATCTCTATCAAAATACCAGCACCAACTTTCATAGATCTAGAACAAATAATCCTAAAATTTGTATGGAACCACAAAAGACCCTGAGTAGCCAAACAATCTTGAAAAAGAAGAACATAACTGAAAGTAACACAATCCCAGATTTCCAGATACACCACAGAGCTGTAGTAACCAAAACAGTATAGTACCGGCACAGAGTAGACACAGAGATCAGTGGAACAGAACAGACAGCGCAGAAACAAACCCACAATTATATGGTCAAACTAACCTTTGACGAGTGAATCAAGAATATGCAATGGGGATAAGATAGTCTCTTCAACAAATAGTTTTGGGAAAATTAGCTACATGCAACACCACTCATCATCAGAGAAATGCAATCAAACCGCAATGAGATATCACCTCACACCTGTATGAATGGCTAAAATAAAAAAAAAAAACACAAGAGTTTTTGAAGATGTGGAGAAAAAGGAATCTTGTGCACTGTTGGTAGAAATGCAACTGATGCAGCCTCTGTATAAAACAGTATAGAGGTTCCTGAAAAACTTAAAAATAGAATTGCTATATGATCTAGTAATCCACTAGTGTATATTTAGCCAAATGATATGAAAACAGTATTTTGAAAAGATATATGCACTCCTATGTTTATTGCAGTATTCTTTACAATAGCCTAATGATGGATTCAACCCAAATGTCCATTAACAGATGAATGGGTAAAGAAGATATGGGGTGTGTGTGTGTGTGTGTGCGCGCGCGCGTGTGCGCGCGCGCAATGGATATTTCTCAGCAATAAAAAATAATGAAATCTTGCCATTTTCAACACCATAGATGGCTGTAGAGAGTAGAATGCTGAAGTGAAATAATTCAGTCAAAGAAAGGCAAATACTGTATGATTTCACTCATATGAACAATTTAAGAAACAAAACAAATGATCAAGATAATAGGAGACACAAAAAACAGACTCAACTATAGGAAGATGAGTGGGAGATGGGTAAAATAGGTGATGGGGATTAAGGAATGCACTTATCATGATAACCACTGAGTAATACATAGAATTGTTGAATCACTATATTGTATACCTGGAACTAATACAATATTGAATGCTGGCTATACTGGAATTTTAAAAAATTCAGGTGAAAATTCAGCAGATTAAAAAAAATAATTAAGATAAAGTCCTAATAATAACTTCAAATAATCAATTGCTTGGATGCAGAATGGAAAAGGAATGGTTTGACAGCAGCTGATATGAAAAATCTCTATGATGTTGGCACAGTCACACTAGGATCTCACAAGAATAGCACAACCACAAATATGATGCAAGCATATTATAGAAATATTATATATTAATAAGGAAAGACCAAACAGCCTCATTATTTTTTTATGCTAGGCAGATACTAAAGAGTCAGATTCAATTCTAGTTTAACCCACTTGAATGGCTTGGCTATTCATATTGGCTACTATACCAGAATAGTAGGCTGGACAACCCAAGGAAAATGCTGAAGAAAGGAGATCTGTTTAAACTTGGATAATACTCAGGTGAGTAAAAAGCATATGCAATGCATTTTACTTGTTGAATAACAGTTATATGGAATTAGGAGTTGAAGCTTTCTTCAGGAAAAAAGTAGAATCAATGGATGAAAATTAGGTTAGTAGTTATGTTCAATGATTAGGCCGCCTCAAGATATAGTCTCACTGAGTATATGCAGCAGCTTGAGGGACTATAGATTATTTTGTGGGGTTTCTTTTCAAGTTTTTTTTACTGTGTTCCTGAAAGGTTATTTATCCCTGCCCTTTGCAGTGCAGTTTCTCCCTACATGGTTCCCTGATTCATGTTGCATTTGGCCATGTGAAGGGCTTTGGTCAGTGATCTTGAGGAAGTAGGATGCATACCAGTATTTCTCAAATTTTAATGTGTCTATGAATTACTTGAAGATCTTGTTAAAATAAAGGTTCATAGATAGTATGTGTAGTGGGGCCCTGAGATACTGTATTTTTAATAAAGTCCTCAAGTGCTGTTGAAATTGCTGTTCATCAGACTAAACCTTGAGTATCAAGGTTTTATGAAGCATCTAAGCTCTAAGAGGCTTTCTGAGTTTCCTTCATCTCTTTTGCTTTTTCTTTTTGCCACAAAACCAGCATGTCCTAAATTTGGGCTACTCCTGAATCCTCGGTCCTCGAATGACATATGCAGCAGAGTCACAGCCACCAAAATTTAAATAAATATGAAATATATATTTGGGGATAATTTGTTACTATAGAGAGGCTAAGATTCATCTGTGAGTGATCGCTTTGAGGACATTCTCAAGAAGGGAATAAATCTGGACCTATAGTCTGAACAGGTTCATGTGCACCAATAATCAGCAAATTAGTAAAATGCTGAGGTTGGTTGACACATCTACTACTGTCTTCAATCTCATATCCAGGTGACAAATCTGCACATGTGAAGGCCTCTTAGCCTTCTGGTCAAAAGTGAGAAGTTACCCATCCTATGGCAAAAGCCATTAAACATTCATTGTCACAGGGGTCTAGATTTTACAGAAGCAACATAGGTGTGAGGTTGAGATGGTGACTATGGGACTTTACTGGTGCTGAGAGTCTTACAAGTTATTGTGCTGAGTAAACAAGAAAACTGGCTGAACAAGAGGAAACTACACTTTCCTCGAGGAAGCCTGAAAGGAAAACTCCCCTCATTCAGCTCTTCTCAACCAGCTGACATACACACTCATGAGATTATAACTTTGGCAGCACAGAGGAAGAAGTGTTGCCAATTTCATAGTCAAACCATCGAATTATTGTTGTTTTATCTTAATTAAACTTATTATTATAACACTGCACTAAGTGCAGCTACCCTGTCTCTCTAATATTCCCAGGAGTGCTGGACAAGGCAACATGATAGCCCAGCAATATTCCATGAAATTAATTATGTAGGGAAATATGCTATATTGTACTCTAATATAGATGCTTTTCTTGAACTTACTCTTTGGATTTTATGGTTAGTTTTTAAAATGGTTGGAGCAATAGTAATACCTTTTTAAGAAAACAAATCCCTGAATGAAGTCTCCAAATGGAATCTACTGATTCGATGTTTAATAATATTAATAATGAAGTCACCTGACTCATGAACTTTAGTAAGTGATCACCATTTATCACAGCCTTGTAAAATATCTTCAATTTTATTTATTTTGAGAGAGACAGAGACGTAACATGTGCATGCATGCACACAAGTGGGGAAGGAAGAGAGACAGGGAGACACAATATCAAGCAGACCCCTTGCCATCAATGCAGAGCCCATCATGGGGCTTGAACTCATGAACCATGAGAAAATGACCTGAATCAAGATCAAGGGTTGGGCATTCAACCGACTGAACCACCCAGGCGCCCTGCCTGGTGAAATATCTTATTGCTAAACAAAAACTTATTGTTAACATTTCTCTTGCTCTATTTTACCAACTCTAGAATTTTGCAACATATTAATTACATATATGGCTAAGTAGCAATATTGCTGAATGATTATGACCCATGTATCATAGAACCTGAAAAAAAATCACCTTTTCAACCTGAAATATAACAATATACATTTTTAAATGCTCTAGAAGAGCATATCCTACAAGTGTGTATGTAAATTGTTAAATTTTCTCATTAAGACAGGTTTTCACTTTGCCATGAACATAACTTTGTGCATGCTGGTAATGAGCAATTCATTTACATCAGTAGTGACATTACCTGTTTTATCATCCAAATGAATTTCACATTTCTAGAGCAAGTTTGTCTCCCAAAGCTAAAGATGTTTCCCATGCATCATGTCATAAATGGAGAAAGACTATGAGGTACTTAGCAGTAACCATCATCATCAAACTATACTCAGGAAAATCAAAGCTAGAGGTAGGTACAGGTGGTTAAGCTAGATGAACACCACTATGACTGACGAAGTGCTTTATTATGAAATTAATGTTACAGTTAGTTCTAAGCTTCATTTGTCTTTTTATTTCTTTGTGGGTTTTTTTGTTTGCTTGTTTGACTTGTTGGTGTTTCTTTAATTAGAACTTGCAGTCTTAGTTGTACAATAGCTTCTCAAGGGAATATGAAGGAGAATCCTAAATTTCCTGTACATCCTAGATAATGACTCACCATTTGACTTTGAACTAAGGTTCATGACAACACAATTCTCTTCTTGGTCAAGAATACTGCTCCATAGGAAAATAATATTTATTTACTTCTCTAGAGAGCTACAAATTTTACTTAATGCTTCTAAAGAGCTTTTGACCTCCTGAGCATTTACTAGCCTTTGTATAATGACGTCTATTTTTGGTTTGGTCATATTTTTAAAATTACTTTCCTGGCAGTGTTACAATAAGATGTTAGGCAAGTTAAAATTAAAAGACGACTCGATTTAATGTTAGACTACATTACATTACACATAAGAAATGGATGCCCTGTAACCTTCAACAAAGATATAACAGAAACCTAAGGACTCCAACAACTTGAAAAAGTACTATGACTGTCTCCTTGGCGTTTCTATAAAGCGTTGCTCTCTGTGACCTGGATTTTATCATTACCAAAACAACAAATGCATTCCAACATATTTTTAAATGTAGATGCTGTGACTGTTAAATAAAATCTGTCATGATTTTTACTCTTCAACTCAAATATTACTGCTTCCCCATAAGCAGGTAAGAATAGGGAACAATTTCTTACCCTCCAGTCTATGATATGGGCATGTTTATGAAGCTAATGCCTCAAAATTTAAACCCATCATTTTAAAGGGTTGGTTTCTCTGATATTCTGCCTACCTTAGCTTTGTCACCACAAAGTCAATATCTGCCTCAAGTAATTTTCTCTTTTATAGCTAGACTTCTATCTCTATCTTTTTAATGTTTTGTTTTCCTAAACAGTTTTTCCCTTATCTCCTCCTAAACATTATGGAGAACAACTACAAACTGATATTACAAATGAGAGCCACAGCTTTAATTCTAAATATAGGTATTTATATAAATGATACAAAAATCAATAGAAAACAATTCTGTTGCCTATTTCAACTAGATCATATCTGCAATTTACTAGTCTCAATCTGCAAGTTATGTATGTTCAGGGTTTTCATTATGCTTTCTTTGAAACTATGTTTAATTATGAAATATATTAAATATACAGAAAAGACAGAAGACCATAAGAGAAATAATATTATGTATTCACTTCCCGAAGCCAAAAAATATTAACATTCTACCATAATTTACCAATTTGATTTTATCATTTCCCCTGAGAGGTAGCCACCATTTTGACATTGTTATTATAGCCTTTCCACCCACATTTTCACATACATACAATGTCCATAAACACTATAGAGCAGAGGTTGGCAAACTACAGTCTGTGTACCAAATCTAGACATGGCCTATTCTACATGGCCCAAGGGTCAGAATAATTTTTGTATTTTAAAGGATTGGAGAAAAAAGAGGCATGTATGCAATGGAGACTACATATGGCCTATAAAGCCTAAAATATTTATTGTTTGGCCCTTTACAGAAAAGTTTACTAACGCTTCATATGGAGTATGCTTTGTGTGTATTAAAAATTTATTTAAATAATATCGTATTAAATAAGTCTTTTGCAACTTCCTTTTTTTATTTTTTTTTAAATTTTTTTTAACGTTTATTTATTTTTGAGACAGAAAGAGACAGAGCATGAATGGGAGAGGGTCAGAGAGAGGGAGACACAGAATCTGAAACAGGCTCCAGGCCCTGAGCTGTCAGCACAGAGCCCGACGCGGGGCTCGAACTCACGGACCGCGAGATCATGACCTGAGCCGAAGTCGGCCGCTTAACCGACTGAGCCGCCCAGGCGCCCCAGCAACTTCCTTTTTTTAAAGTCACCATTGTTTTTGAAAATTATCAATGTGGATACCTATAGATAGAATTCATCCTCTTACATTGCTGTGTAATTAAAATACCACTAAAATCACCACAATTTATTTTATAATACCCCTACTGATAGACATTTATGTTGTGCCCAATTTGGGATCATTAAAAATATGTCTGAAATAGATCTCAGCATACATGTCTCCTTGTACACATGTGCAGTTCAAGATCTCCTCCAATGTATGTACTTAGAAGTAGCATTGCATGCTATAAGGTATGGACATCTTCAGCTTTGCTCAAGAACAGATTTGTTATTCAAAATAGTTTTGCTGATTACTTTCTCACCAGCAATGTATGATAGTTCTCATTTCCCCACATCCTTGACAATATTTGGTATTATCATACCTGTTTGTTTTGTCAGTAGTATCTCCTTGTTATTTTACATGCATTTTCCTGATTACCAGTGTACCAGTAATAATTTACTGACTCTTATCTCCAAATCCACCCTTTAGTGTCCTGCTCTGTGATACTAAAGACGTACCCTTTAAATATTTGTCCTTTTACATTAGTTAGGTTCTGTCAGTAGAGGTCACTGGGTGGAGTGTTAAGCCATACTGAGAGGGAGGGGCATCTCTTCCTCAATACAGTGTGCTTTTCCTGTTCAGTACAGCAGCTGGCAAATTAACATGCCTGAGACCTGGTAGCATA
Organism: Acinonyx jubatus; assembly: GCF_027475565.1. Classification (NCBI taxonomy): domain Eukaryota; kingdom Metazoa; phylum Chordata; class Mammalia; order Carnivora; family Felidae; genus Acinonyx; species Acinonyx jubatus. The sequence continues at coordinate 87,969,010 of NC_069385.1, read as the reverse complement.
CACTCACCTCAGTGGCCTCCATGGTCTGACTTAGCCTACCCATGCCCTCTGGCAAGCTTCTCAGCCACCTGCCTGGTTGCTCAAATGAATCAGTTCCAAGTCCATGTCTTCTGGTAAGTTTTTTCCCATTGGCACCTTAAGGAGAGAAGGAAGGCAGAGTATTTTCAGTAGTTAATTCCTTTCCCATTTATTCTCCCTCAGCTTAGAGATAATCACTGCTTTCTGCCTTGGCAACTTCTGTATCACTAGAGTTCTTTTTAGTTTCTTTTATAGTTAACCATTCTTTACTAGTTTATTTTTTATGTTAAAATTTCTCTCTTCAAAACTGTTATGATTCATGTTTCCTGAATGGATCCCAATTGGTGAATGGATCCCTAACTGGTGAGGTTGAACATATTTTTGTATGTTTATTAGCCATTCAGCTTTCTGCTCTTAATCATAGGTAGGTAGGGAAGTAGGTAGCGAGAGATACACACACACAAAGAGAAAGAGGTTGAGAAAGACAGAGAGAGAGATGTGCTTCTTTCCTTGGGAGGGGTAGGTATTATTTATGTGTTTTGGATATCAATCCTTTGTCAGATCTATGGTTTGCAAGTATTTTTTCCAAATCTGTGATTTATCTTCACATTCAATGATATCTTTACAAAATTTTTTTTAATGTTTCTTTATTTTTGAGAGAGAGAGAAAGACAGACAGAGCATGAGCAGGGGAGAGGCAGAGAGAGAGGGAGACACAGAATCCAAAGCAGGCTCCAGGCTCTGAGCTGTCAGCAGAGAGCCTGATTCAGGGCTAGAACTCAAGAACTGCGAGATCATGACCTGAGCGGAAGTGTATGGTTAACCTACTGAGTTAGGCGTCCCTCAATGGTATCTTTTAACCTAGAGAAATTCATCAGTATTTTCATTCATGTTTGTGCATTTTGTTTCTTATTTAAGAAACTCTTCATTATGCTGATATCATAAAGGTTGGCTCCTATTTTTCTCATGGAAGTTGTAGAATTTTGCTTTTTTATATCTTTAATATACCTGAGATTTTTGTGTAAATAAAGTACAGGTTGAGAGTATTATTTTCCTTTTTTCCATATAATGATTTTTGTCTCAGCACCATAATTTGAATAGTTATCCTTTTTCCACTAATTTATAGTGCAAACTCATCCTTTAATAAGTTATTACAAAAATGGGCCTAATCTTAGATTTCTAAATTCTGTTCAGTTTGGTCTGTTTATCTAATCTGGTACTAATATCTACTGTTCTAATTATGATGACTTTATAGGTTTTGAAATCTGGTAGGATGAATAAACATTCTTCTATCTCCTCTTCTTCATTTCCTTTAAAATTGTCTTGGCTATTCCTTGCCTTTCACTCCCCCATCCAAATGTAGAATAACTTTTATCGGGTTCCAAGAAAGTACTTCTAAGATTTATTAGAATAATATTGAACTGATTAATTAAATTAGGCAAAATAGAAACAGTTACAATGTTGAGTCTTTCCACACACAATATGTAGTTGTTTTCTCCATTTATTTAGATCTATCTTCAGTAAAGATTTAAAATTATCTCCAAAATAGACCTGGATGACTTTGTTATATTTATTGCTAGATACTGTGAAAGTAATTAAACAAGAAGACCACTATACTGGGGTGATTCTAATGCTTTGGTAGCCTACATAATAACCAAAACCTAAGCCAGAGAGAATGAAACTTAAACTTAACCAAATAAGTCTTTCCCAAATAAGAGCACTGCTTAAGTTACAGCCAATCAAATAATTTCCTTGCTTGGCTTCTGTATCATCTATGTAAAATATAAACTCTCCCCTCACTCCTGTTGGTGGAGCTCTCCTAACCACTTCTGGTTGGGCAATTCCAATCCAAGTATGCTCAAATAAACTTTTGAAAAGGTTAGTGCCTCAGTTTATTTAAAAAATTTTTTTAATTTATGTATTTTGAGAGAGAGGGGGAGAAAGCAAGCAGGGGAGGAGCAGAGGAAGAGGGAAAGAGAGAATCCCAAGCAGGCTCCACACTATCATCACAGAGCCCGAGGCAGGGCTCCATCTCACAAATTGTGAGATCATGACCTGAGCCGAAACCAAGAATCGGCCGCTTAACTGACTGAGCCACCCAGGTGCCCCAACTTCAGTTTATCTTTTAAAATACCATATATGTTTTTTGCTATATTGAATAAGCTTTAAAAATGACATATTCTAATTGTTTATTCCCCACTTAATTTTTCTGTAATGATTTTTGCAATCAGCAAACTTGATCTCATATCTCAGTTTTAATAGTTTGTAGCTGCTCTTAGATTTTCTCTGCAGTTAATCACATCATCTGTGACATTTTGCTTTACATTTTGTTTCACATGGAAGAGTGGAACATTCCTAAAAATTAAAGTATTAATCATCAACATGGAATTCACTTTAAGAAAATATTCATGTTAGTTTAGTGTCTCTAAAAAGACAAGTTTCCTCCAAAAACGAAGTTTAGCAGCATTGAGAGCCCTCGTGTGGAAGCAAGTCAAGTAAATCCTCACTTACATTTTTTTTCTTAAACCAGATCAGTGCAGATATCAGCTGATTTAATCACCCTTGTCAACTTTTAGTTAGGCTGACAATTTCTGAAGCTTAATTTACCTGTGTTTTAAAAGAGTAGCAAGTTTCTATGGCATTAGCTATGTATCCTTAATCAAACTTACAGAAAGAAAATACTTTCTTTTCCCTTATTTATCAGTCTCTATTAATTTACATCTAATGACAAGTAAATAAAGATTTCATAGAAGACCATCTAGACCAAAACAAAAAACAAAAAACACAAACAATAGAAAGGATCAATAAACACATAAAAATTGGCTTCACTAGTAATAAAAAATGGAAATTGAAATATTGTTTTTTCTCATGTAAAATAGTTATAAGTGTTGGTGTTGGTTTGTTTTTTTAAGCAGTAAGGAGACTAAAGAGGATTTTTTATACTGTTTGGGTTTGAGGGAAAGGGAACTCTCAGATTTCCCTTTTGAGGTGTTAGTTGGTGAGCAAGTGAGCAATATTTACAAAAAGTCTTTAATTTATGAATGTCATTTGATTCCCTCTATACCTTTATTTTAAAGAAAGAACCATATCTGTGGTAAACATGGAGATAAAAAGATGTTGGTTGTGGTGTTATATTTATAATGACAAAAATAACATATCTAACAAGAAGCAATTTGTTAAATTGTGATACATTCATATGACAAAATACTGTCTAACCATTTAAAATCATACCATAAAAGACTATTTTATGAACTAGAAATAATTTTCCTAAAATGTCACTAAAGTTTAAAAAATTATTTGCATAATATAATCTTAATTTGAATCAAGCAGTATATCCATAAGAATAAGCTTTATATGTGTATAAATTTAATCTTCACAACAATTCTATGAAAAATGCTATTAGTATCATCATTTTAGAGATGAAGAAGCCAAAAAACATGGAGATTAGTAATTTGCTCAATATTAGTATATGGCAAAGCTGGACACACGCATGTGCACGATCATACACACACACATTTATGTCAGAAAATAACAGATTTCTACCCAGTAAGAGTATGGATCATTTTTGTTCTCCTATTTTGCATGTTTTTTATTCTCTGAATTTCCCCCAAATGAGCTGTTATTAATAAATCTAATAAATGATATAACTATAAAGGTGAATATTAATGTTTATTGTGAGAGCTGAAGAAAACATATGCACTTAATCATACATAATGCAAAGTCATATTAATCTTTCTCATATATATTTTTTGTACCAAGTTCCAGAAACTTAGCCCAGCCTCTGTGCTGATTTATATTTTACTATGAATATTGTTTCTGTGAAAACAAAAACAAAAAACAGTAAACCATTTCAATGCAGTAGCTTTATTCTCACTGTCAGTTACATTTAATGTTGGGGGAGGTGGGTTTCCCACCCCTCACACCCTTGGAAATAACTGATGCCAGGCTATAGCTCTGCCTGCGTTCTCATTACCCTTAGCCAGAAAGCAATAGATTCTGTAAGGAAAAATATCGCCCCATTAAACAAAGTGTCATCATTGAAGAGCAATCAGTCTTCTTTATTTTTCCTGTGAGGTTATCTTAATAACTCACTCATAACAGTTATCTCCCAGGAAACATCTAGTTCATAGAGTACGACTGTTAAACAATATGAGTCTGGTCCAAATAGCCCAGGATGAATGTTTCCAACCATGAAGGGTCTGTATTTATTAAACATCTGTATGGTGCAAAGACCACTGAAAGCTACTGCCTACCATCAGTGAAAAACTAATTTATTCTTGCTTTTTCAGTGCTTTTAACTCCTCCACATGCAACTTGTCACATTAGAAGTGATCTTTGATCACACCAAAGGAAACCAAGTAAACCTAATTGGCAAACCCAAATTTGATTTGTGAGACTGAAAATTTGCAGGAAATAATGCATAACTGGCATTTTAGACAACCATTATTTTAATATCACTGGACTCTAATTCTCTAATGAGGTGAGGGAATCTATTATATTGCCTTTCCTCCAACATGGAATTGGCAGGAGAATTTCTGAAGAGTTACCATGAAATCTTTGCAAAACATAGACAGATACTTGTTGTTATAGAGACTCCACATTCATACACATGCATATGTGCATATCTAATGCAACATTAACTCAAGTGATCAGGGCCCAAAACTACACTGTTGGTCTTACATTTATTGCTTTCTCCTTAATTAGCATTTATTATAATATATATTAGATGTATTGACAGAATTACCATTGAGGTGAAATATCAATGTGTATCATTCAGTGTAGAACAAAAAAAAATGCTTTTGGAAACATTTCCCCAAACTTGGTACTTCAGAAACCTTGAGCATGGGGCTCAGTGCACAAAGTTTGAAATAATTCATACTGGAGACCAGCACTTCTAAACTCACTGTACTTTATTTTTTCAGTCCAAGACTAGTTTTTCATTGATAAACCATTTTTCAAGAAAAGATTGAAGGTCATGCAAAGGAAAATAAATATCTAGTTGTTTACCAATCACCTGATTTAGGGTGGCTATTTATATTTTCCAAAGGAAAGTTTCATTTCCCTTTCTTACAGATGTTAGGATTAAGATTTGCTTTAGTTATCACAGTATAGTCATCATCTATTGTTGTGTAACTAATCACCCCAAAATATAGTGGCTTAAAACAACAAAATGTTATTATCTCACAGTTTCTGTAGATCAGGAAAACAGATGTAGTTTAGTTGTGTCTCCTACCTCAGGGTCTCTCACAGGCTGCAAAATCAGGGTGCTGGCTCACTAAAGGCAAGAATCCACTTCCACGCTTATTTTTATGGTTGATTGTAGGAATTAATTCATGTGAGTTGTTGGACTGTGGGCCTTCCTAGCTAGCTGTTGGCCAGAGGCCACCCTTGGTTTTGTTCCACATGAGCCTCTTCCACATGATAGCTTACTGCATCAAAGTGAGAAAGCCAAGAATGCAAGAGAGAATCTTCTAGCCAAGGAGAACACCCTACCAAGGTGAGAGTCAGAGTCTTAACTCAATTGTGGGAGTGACATCCCATCACTTTTAATACACTGTCTTAGAAACAAGTTACCGGGTCCAGCACAGACTTGAGAAGAGGGGATTACACAAAGGCATGAATACTATCTTAGAAGTCAATCCCGCACATGCAATTATTAATTGTGAGTTAAAACAGGCTCAGACTGAGAAGTATTACAAACCAAATCCTTATTTATTTTATGTCTATATTTAAAGTAATTTTCATCTGAAGTTAACGATTCCAAGATATCAAACACACACACACACACATACACACACACACACACACACACACACACACACACACACACACACAGAGACAGGAGAAAGAGAAAGAGATTAGCTTGGAATTTAGAGTTCCAAGATAAAATCACAATAAAGCATAGAATTTCTTAAAAATATCTTTAAGTGATGCTTAGAAAGAGAAAAAAGCCACCTGACTTTGATAACTGCTTCCCTCTGCCCAACTAGGCAGCTTCATCAAATGGCTCAGGGGGCATAGTCACACTGGGATTCATCTCCACCGCTGCTGGATCATTACTGCTTCCCCAATTCTGTGCTTTGATTTAAGAGGATAGGGGACAACTCCATGAAAGGGGTGAGGTGTGAGAGAGTGTGTGGGTTAGTCTTTTTGCAGCCAATCCTGGAGAGCTTTTGTCTTTTCTCCCTGTGGGAGGAACAGGCTCCTTGTTTATTTGTTTTTCAGTCTGTTGCTTATAGTCAAAATCTGATAACCTTCCTTTCACAGATATGGATCCAAATATTCTCAATCAAGAGTGTGGGGTTGATTTGGTTTTGTTTTGGAAATCCAAAGCACATTAAAGAGGTTTGTTTTTTTGATAATTGTGTCTGCTTTGAATTCAAAAAAATCCATTTTGGACTTTAAATTACTTTTTTTGTTCTGGTATCTATGGGCCCTTACTTGTAGCAAAGGTCACTCAATAGGCAAGGACATAAGAAAAAAATAGGGTCAGAGAATTTTTTAGTTATTAGTTCAAAATAATAATTTAATACATAGATCTAGGTTTGAGATATAAGATCATTTTTTAACTCCCCAAATGATTCCAAATCACAGTCATATTTGAGACCCCTGATTTTCAGCATCTATTTTATGGCTATTTTAGTGAGTAGCCATTTGAGTTCAAATAAGTGCCACTTACTAAGTAACACTGGGCAGGTCATTGCTTTAAATCTTAGTTTTCTCATCTATAAGATGAGAATATTTTATGTAAGTTCTATGTTTATTATTAGGAATGAATAAAATAATAAATATAAAAATCTTACCTCAGTCACTGGAACATTGTAAACAGATAGTAAAGATGGAGTTTGCAAATAATTATAACCATATATTAGAACATAATAGGGCAACTGGGTGGCTCAGTTGCACTTCTGGCTTCTGCTCAGGTCATTATCTCATGGCTCGTGAGGTCCAGCCCTGCATTGGGCTCTATGCTGACAGCTCAGAGCCTGGAAACCTGCTTAGGATTCTGTCTCCTTCTCTCTCTGCCCCTCTCTCACTCATGATCTGTCTCTCTCTCAAATAAATAAACATTAAAAAAAAGAGAACATAATATAAATTAATTATTTGTCACTGGTGATTCTACTTAAGGTACATAATATATCCCTGACAATCCTCCAGGATTATTTTGAGCATATATTCTTGGATTATTTGAGGTCTATGTTACAGGCCTATTGAAATTATTTAAGTACAGTTGACCTTTAAACAATGTAAAGTTTAGGAGCACCAACCTCCCTACACAGATAAAAATCTGCATATGAATTTTGATTCTACAAAATCTTAACTATTAATAGCCTACTGTTGACCAAAAGCATTACCAACAACATAAATTGTCAATTAACACATATTTTGTATATTATCTATATTATATACTCTATTCTTACAGTGAAGTAATCTAGAGAAAAGAGAAAAACATTATTAAGAAAATCATAAAAGAAAGAAAATATATTTACAGTACTACACTGTATTTATTGAAAGAAATCCACATAGAAGTATGCCAACACTGTTCAAAACCATATTGTTCAAGGACCAGCTGTACTACATAAATAAAAAACATATTTTTCTTTTATTCATTCATCCATTTAAGCACTGTTCTGGGCACTGGGGATACAGCAGTGAGCAAGACATACAAGGCCCCTGACCCTAGAGAGTTTGTACTCTGGAGAGACAGAAAATAAACAAAAAAGCATTTATAATGTGATGCCAGTTAGTGGTTATTTTTATGAAAAAGTAAAGCTGGGAGGAGAGTAAGACAACTGTAAATTTGAGGGGTGGAGTATTTAGTGTACTTAAATGAGGAAGAAAGTTCTCTCAGTAAAGGTAATAGTTGAGCAGATATCTAAGGAAATAAGAGAGTAAGTGATGGAAAATTCTGGGGGGAAAAAAGTATCCCAAATAATGGCACACAGGAGAAACAGCCCTGAGGAACACTGTGAACATATTCAAAGAGCAACAGGGAGACAATGTAGGCTACAGTTACACCAAGCAAAAGCAGAAGATGGTGAATGGCGAGGCCAGAGAGTGAGCAGGGACCAGGAATCTTACAAGATAGGTACTTGGGTCTTGTTTCTTTCACTTATCACAATGTTTTCAAGGTTCATCCATATTGCAACATAAATCAGAATTCTGATGTACATTTTTAAAAAGCCCATTCTTGTTACTATGGTATAAACCCATAATAAGGGTGCAAAGGGGGAAACAGAACAAAGAGAGAGAATGCTGTACCCTGATGAGAGATAATAGAGACTTCATCTGAGATGATAGCTGAGAAGGGACCAGATTCATGATTAATCTATCTAGATTGATCTAGAAAGATTTACCTATGTGTTTGTATATATATAGAGATATGTATTTCTACTATGTGTAAATGTGGGTGTGTGACTTGAATAGCCAATCATGGTACATCTGGGCCAGGCTGTTGGCAAAGCTAGGATTGATTTTCAGTGATATTCTACTTCGGCTGCTGTCCCAGCTTCCAGCTCTCAAACTTCACATACCTTCAAGCATCGGCCAGAGTCCATGAAACAAGTTGTAATGATAATTTTAAAATGCTGTCAGTGAGAGCGTTTACCTTGGGAAAATGTGGAACCTCCCTAGATGACTGACAGTACTCAATTGGATGTTTAATTCAGGTTTGTTTAAAACATCAGTCTCAGGAGGAGCCAAGATGGCAGAATAGCATGGAAGTTTTTTTGTGTCTCATGTCCATGAAATACAGCCAGATCAACACTAAACCATCCTGCACACCTAGAAAACTGATCTGAGGATTAACACAACAATCTGCACAATCTGAACCACAGAACTCAGCAGGTACACGGCATGGAGAGGTGAACTGGGGGAGAGAGAAGCCGCAGAGGGCAGGGAGCTGTTTTTGCTTGTGGAGAGAGAATGGAGATAGAGGGGTTAGGGTGAGAATACAGGAAAAGCAGCTGGAGAAAAAGTGGAAAAGTGGAAACAGCCACAGGGACTGAACTAAAAAGGGAGAAAGGAGAGGGTTTAAATTCCATTAAGACTCTATAAACAGGGGGAGTTCAGAGCCTGAAACTCTGCAGCTTAATACCTGGTGGTGCTCTGGTGAGAAGGGCGAATCCCCAGGAGCTGAATGAAGTCCAAGGGTCTTCAGGCCACAAGGGAGAGGCAGTTCCCCTGCTGGGAGGACATCTGGTAGAGGCAGTGTGACCCACCCCCCACAGGCAAAAGCCCCAGGGGACCCAGGAGAACAACCACATTTGCTGCTGCTGCTGGAAAAATTTCCTTGGGGGTGGAGCCTGGTGCCAGATGTGTGTTGTGATTTTCCATAATCCCTGAAACACTGCTATTTTCTCTGGGGTGGACTGGTGAGTTCAAGTTTCACATGAATTTCTCTGGGGCAGACTGGCACCCAGCCACAGTCTCTGGGCATCAGCAGCAGCACAGTCTTGCGAGCATTCCTGGGTATGGCTCGCAATCAGCCATTGCTCAGTGAGACCCTCCCGCTGAGGGGCAGAACAGGTCAAAGCTGCAGTCCCTCAGAAATAAGGGGTCAGGAAACACAGCCGCATCTGAGATAGAAATCAGGAAGGATGTGCTGCCTGGGACTTGGTCACAGACAGTATAAAAGCCGGGAGTGGATGGAAGCCAAAGACAAAGGACAGGTGCACGATTGCTAATAGGGAAGAACAGAGTTCTGATACTAGAGACTAGGTAGCTGGTATATGCCATTTTCACCCCTCCCACGCATGCACATACACACCTACAAGCGCCACAACAATCCACCCCAGTGAGCTAAGCAGCTCCATCTAGTGGAGATTGGAACGGTTACACTAAGCCCCTCCAGCTGGGCCAGACTCACTCTTCAGATCACAAATGTCCCTGCCTGCTTAGATTACGTACTATAGAGCAATTCATAGTTTGACTCCTAGGGGAAAATGAAATAATTTTAATCGTATTTCAGTCTGTTCACTGGTAAATCTATTCAATTTTCAGTTTTTTTTTCTATTTTTTGTTTCTTTTCTTTTTCTTGAATAAAGAAAAAAACATTTTTATTTTCAATTTTTATTAAAAATATTTCTCTTTAATTTTTTCTGCTGTATTGTTTACTTTTGTGTAATTTTTTTCAAATTCTATTTTACTTCCATCATTTCATCTTATTCTATTTCAGTGTATTCATTTTTTCAAATTTTCAAATGATTACTTTTTTTCTTTCTTTCCCTTTTTTCTCTAATCAAGTCACTTTCAACACCCACCAAAACACACCTAGGATCTAGCATCATTTATATGATTTGTGTGTGTGTGTATGTGTTGTTTTTAATTTCTTAATTTTAATTTTTTAATTTTAATATTTTTAATTTTATTTTTTTACCTCATTAATTCATTTTCTCCCTTCAAAATGATGAAACAAAGGAATTCACCCCAAAAGAAAGAGCAAGAAGAAACGACAGTCAGGGTCTTAACCAACACAGATACAGGCAAAATGTCTGAACAAGAATTTAGAATCATGATAATAAGAATACTAGCTGGAGTCAAAGATAGATTAGAATCCCTTTCTGCCAAGATAAAAGAAGTAAAAAATAGCCAGAATGAAATTTAAAATGCTATAACTAAGCTGCAATCACGGATGGATGCAGCAGCGGCAAGGATGGATGAGGCAGAACAGAGAATCAGCAATATAGAAGACAAACTTATAGAGAAAAATCAAACAGAAAAAAAGAGCAAGACTAAGGCAAAAGAGCATGATTTAAGAATTAGAGAAATCAGTGACTCGTTAAAAAGGAGCAACATCAGAATCATAGAGGTCCCAGAAGAGGAAGAGAGAGAAAAAGGGGTAGAAGTGTTATGTGAGCAACTCATAACAGAAAACTTTCCTAACCTAGGGAAAGACACAGACATCAAACTCCAGGAAGCACAGAGGACTCCCACCAGATTCAATAAAAACCAACAATCAACAAGGCATATCATAGTCAGATTCACAAAATACTCAGGCAAGGAAAGAATCATGAAAGTGGCAAGGGGAAAAAAGTCCTTATCCTACAAGGGAAGACAAATCAGGTTTGCAGCAGACCTATCCACAGAAACTTGGCAGCCAGAAGGAGTGGCAGTAATATTCTATGTACTGAACCAGAAAAATATGCAGTCAAGAATTTTTCATCCAGCAAGGCTGTGATTCAAAATAGAAGGAGAGATTAAAATTTTCCCAAACAAAAATTAAAGGATTTCATGACCACTAAACCAGCCCTGCAAGAAATTTTAAGGGGGACTCTGTGAGGGGAGAAAAGATGAAAAAATACATACATACATACATACATACATACCAAAAGCAACAAAGACTAGAAAGGACCAGAGAACACACCAGAAACTCCAACTCTATAAGAAACATAATGACAATAAATTCATATCTTTAAGTACTCACTCTAAATGTCAATGCACTCAATGCTCCAATCAAAAGACATAAGGTAACAGAATGGATAAGAAAACAAGATCCATCTATATGCTGTTTACAAGACACCTTCATATTGAAAGTGAGGGGATGGAAAACGATCTATCATGCTAATGGTCAACAAAAGAAAGCTGGAATAGCCATACTCATATCAGACAATCTAGACTTTAAAATAAAGACTGTAACAAGAGATGAAGAAGGGCATTATATCATAATTAAGGAGTCTATCCACCAACAAGATGTAACAATTATAAACATTTATGCTCCAAATGTGAGAGCACCCAAATATATGTCAATTAATCAAAAACATGAATAAACTCATTGATAATAATACTGTAATAATAGGGGACTTCAACACCCACTTACAACAATGGACAGATCATCTAATCAGAAAATCAATGAGGAAAAAATGGTTTTGTATGACACACTGGACCAGATGGACTTAACTGATATATTCAGAACATTTCATCCTAAAGCAGAGGAATATACATTCTTCTCCAGTGCACATGGAACCTTCTCCAGAATAGACCACATACTGGGACACATCAGCCCTCAACAAGTACAAAAAGATCGAGATCATACTGTGAATATTTTCAGATCATGCTATGTAACTTGAAATCAACCACAAGAAAAAATTTGGAAAGATAACAAATACTTGGAGACTGAAGAACATCCTATTAAAGAATGAATGGGCTAACCAAGAAGTTAAAGAGGAAATTAAAAAGTATATGGAAGCCAATAAAAATGATAACACCACAACCCAAAATCTCTGGGATGTAGCAAAGGCAGTCATAAGAGGAAAGTGTATAGCAATCCAGGCCTTCCTGAAGAAGGAAGAAAGGTCTCAGATACACAACCTAACCTTACACTTTAAAGAGCTGGAAAAAGAACAGCAAATAAAACCCCAAAACATCAGAAGACAGGAAATAATAAAGATTAGAGCAGAAACTAATGCTATCGAAACCAAAAATACAGATCAATGCAACCAGAAGCTGGTTCTTTGAAAGAATTAACAAAATGAATAAACCATTAGCCAGTTTGATCAAAAAGAAAAAGGAAAGGACCCAAATAAATGAAATCAAGAATGATAGAGGAGAGGTCACAACCAACACAGCAGAAATAAAAACAGTAATAAGAGAATACTATCAGCAATTATACACCAATAAAATGGGCAATCTGGAAGAAACAGACAAATTCCTAGAAACAGAAAGAAATAGAAAACTTGAACAGACCTATAACCAGTACAGAAATCGAATGAAATCATCCAGGAGGAGATCAAACTTTCACCCTTCGCAGATGACATGATATTTTGTATGGAAAACCCAAAAGATTCCACCAAAATACTGCTAGAACTGATCCATGAATTCAGCAAAGTTGCAGCATATAAAATCAGTGCACAGAAATTGGTTGTGTTCCTATGCACCAACAATGAAGAAACATAAAGAGAAATCAAGAAAGTGATCCCATTTACAATTACACCAAAAACATAAAATACCTAGGAATAAATCTAACCAAAGAGGTGAAAAATCTATAGACTGAAAACTATAGAAAGCTTTTGAAAGAAATTGAAAAAGACACAAAAAAATGGAAAAATATTCCTTGCTCCTGGATAGGAAGAACAAATATTGCTAAAATGTTGACACTACCCAAAGCAATCTACATATTCAATGCAATCCCTATAAATATAACACCAGCATTCTTCACAGAGCTAGAACAAATAAACCTATAATTGGAAAACAGGAGCCAGAAAAGACCCTGAATAGCCAAAATGATCTTGAAAAAGAAAACCAAAGCAGGAGCTATCACAATCCTAGACTTCAAGCTGAACTACAAAGCTGTAATCACCAAGACAGTATGGTACTTAGCACAAAAACAGACACTGAGATCAATGGAACAGAATAGAGAACCCAGAAATGGACCCACAAACATATGGCCAACTAGTCTTTGACAAAGCAGGAAAGAGTATCCAATGGAATAAAGACAGTCTCTTCAGCAAGTGGTGCTGGGAAAACCAGACAGAAATATGCAGAAGAATGAACCTGGACCACTTTCTTACACCATACACAAAAATAAATTCAAAATTGACGAAAGACCTAAATGTAAGACAGGAAGCCATCAAACTCCTTGAGGAGAAAGCAGGCAAAACTTCTTTGATCTTGGCTGCAGCAACTTCTTACTCAACACGTCTCCAGAGGCAAGGGAAACAAAAGCAAAAATGAACTATTGGGACCTCATCAAAATAAAAATCTTCTGCAGCGCAAAGGAAACAATTGGCAAAACTAAAAGGCAACCTACAGAATAGGAGAAGATATTTGCAAAGGACATATCAAATAAAGGGTTAGTATCTAAAATCTATAAAGAACTTCTCAAACTCAACACCCAAAAAAATAAATAATCCAGTGAAGAAATGGGAAAAAGACATGAATAGACACTTCTCCAAAGAAGACATCCAGATGGCCAACCAACACATGAAAAAATGCACAACATCATTCATCATCAGGGAAATAAAAATCAAAACCACAATGAGATACCATTTCACACCTATCAGAATGGCTAACATTAACAACTCAGGAAACAACAGATGTTGGTAAGGATGGGGAGAAAGAGGATCTCTTTTGTACTGCTGGTGGGAATGCATGCTGGTGCAACCACTCTAGACAATAGTGTGGAGGTTCCTCAAAAAATTAAAAATAGAACTACCCTATGACCCAGCAATTACACTACTATGTATTTATCCAAGGGATATAGGTATGCTGTTTCAAAGGGGCACATGCATCCCAATGTTTATAGCAGCACTATCAACAATAGCCAAAGTATGGAAAGAGCCCAAATGTCCATTGACAGATGAATGGATAAAGAAGAAGATGTATATATATACAATGGAGTATTACTCAGCAATCAAAAAGAATGAAATCTTGCCATTTGCAACTATATGGGTGGAAATAGAGGGTATTATGCTAAGTGAAATTAGAGAAAGACAAGTATCATATGACTTAACTCATGAGGACTTTAAGACATATAACAGATGAACATAAGGGAAGGGAAGCAAAAAATAATATAAAAACAGGGAGGGGGACAAAACATAAGAGGCTCTTAAATATGGAGAACAAACAGAGGGTTACTAGATGGATTATGGGAGGGGGGATGGGCTAAATGGGTAAAGGGCATTAGGAAATCTACTCCTGAAATCATTGTTGCACTATTTGCTAACTAAGTTGGATATAAATTAAAAAATCAAAATAAATTTTTTTAATTGTGGAAAACAAAAACAAAACAACAAAACAAAACATCAGTCTCATCTCTTTATTTAGACAGAATTTATGGCACAAACACTTCTCTGCTCACCTCTCAATGAGTATTTCTTGATTACCAAAGTTAAAAATTGTGAGACACGGGGCACCTGGGTGGCTCAGTCGGTTGAGCGTCCGACTTGGGCTCAGGTCATGATCTCACGGTTCATGAGTTTGAGCCCTGCGTTGGGCTGTGTGTGGACAGCTCAGAGCCTGGAGCCCACTTCGGATTCTGTGTCTCCCTCTCTTTCTCTGCCCCTCCCCAGCTTTCACTCTGTCTCTCCCTCTCTCAAAAATAAATAAACATTTAAAAAAATTATAAGACATGGTATAGTTCTTTACCTTTAATCTAGCTTGGGGTCTAAGATATACACACATAAAGTAATGAGAAAATAATATAAATTTAAAACTAAATCTGGAACATAGAATTATAAGTCAGCAGATTCTCTATTAAAATGTTAAAATACCAGTGTGTTACAATCAGTTGTTAATGTCATTTAAAGCTATCTCCATTGTGACATATTGTATTTTCCAAAGATGCCTGTAACAATACCTCCTATCTCACATCCTGTTCTAGAATGTTGCCACACACTAACAAGAAATAGCATTTATGTTCCTTACTCTTAAACCTGGGTAAGTTTTTGAGACTGCCTAACCAACAGACTAGGGAAGATCAATATTAAGTGACTTCTGAGGCAAGGGCATAAAAATGTCATGTGCTTTTTGCCTTGTTTTCTTGGGATACTTGTTTTTGGAAACCAGTTATCACCTGTGTGAAAGCCCAGGCAGCTCAGGGAGAGGCTCACATGGAAAGGACTAACACCTTTGTCTCCATGCTCTGGCTGAGCTAGCAGCCAGCATCAATTTGCCAGCCATGTGTGGAAGCCATCTAGGAAGCAGACCTTCCAGACCCCCATTGAATCACCCTCTCCTGTCACCAAGTGAGCTCATTCCACTAAGCCATGCCCAAATTGCAGATATGTGAGCAAAATTAAATCATTGTTTTAAGCCATTAAATTTTGGCTGGCTTGTTTCTCAGCAATAGATAAATTAAATACCTCCTAACACCAAACCTCACTTTCACTGGTATTCAGCTAGGCTTTCTTAAACAGGAAGAAAGGGATGGGGTTACAGTAAAACTCTGGAAAATGAACATATGCCACTATCTGTTTTAATTAAGCCCAACTGCACAAAGAGAAATTATTACCAGTGTGTCAGTAGCTACTCAATGCATTTAAATAATTTTATAAAGACTATGCAACAAAATGAGTCTGTAGATCCAGAAAACACTCCTATATAGTTTTGCCAAGATCTGTACATGCCCAGTGGGCATAGGTCTTGAATGTTAACAACATCCATCTTGGTGAACACATGGAATAGATTTTTTTATGCTATAAGTTTAAAGTAGGGGAAAATGAATCAGAGTTGGGGTCGTCGGGAGGACATCCTCAAGGATGTGAAACTTGGACTGCATGTTGAAGGAAGGGTTGTTTCATTTGAAGAGTCGAGGTGGAGTATACCAAGTGTGGGAAATACTATGTACACACAGATGCCACATAGTGGGATACAGGTTCAAGGTCTTTTCTAGACCAACTCGTCTAGAAGAGAGAAGAAACCTTAAGAGGGAGTAAATGAAGAGAGGAAGCCAGATTGCTTACAAAAGCTAAAATGTAAAATCCTTTAACGCAGGTTTTAGATCTGAATGGCAGTTTTAGTAATTACTGTCAATTTGCCTGTTGTATTTATATGCATTAATTAGGAATCCAAATAAATCTCTTTATTCATGGGTTTTCCTTCTTTGCCTCCGAGATGTACAAAGGCACACTTTTTCTTAAAAAGAAGTTAACTATTTTTCTCAAACAACCCCTCAAAATTTAAAAAGCATATATTATTAGTTTTATGTCTCTAAAGTGAATTCAATATTTCTGTAATAGGAAGAGTCTAATGGTTTAAATTGAGTTCTCAGTCATCTCGGTCTTTCCTGTTAATCCTAATAACTTAATTAAGAAGTATTGACAGCCATATGGATCAGCTGCTAGGCAGTTTCAAAACTGCAGGAGGGTAGCCCCAGTTTTGGTCACACCCAGCTGACTTCCTTCCCCCCACCCCAATTCAGAATCCTATACCAAGTGTCCAGTTAGACCTTCCCATGCTTTAGCATTTACACATTCATTCATTTTTGCACTAATATGTTATAGGCACTCTTCCAGTTAGTAATGTCTGTGATGAAGTCTCTGAAACAATGATTTGTTAGTCCCTGGGAACAGATATCAATTTTCAAGGTCCTCGAGGTAATGTGATAAGTAGTTCCCCTCTTGCTGTTCAAATTCTGAACCCAATAAGATCAATATATTATAGATCAAAATATTACCCAAATATATCTCAATTGAATGAAGTAGTTGATGTCTGTAGACCATGAATTTCTTAATACTGAACTCCAGAAATCAACACATGTACCTAGTATTGGACCAGAGTTTTGCTTAATACATGGTGTATCACATCCCCAAATTTGGCAGAGCCTCTCTGGAGGAACAGAATGGAGTGCAGCAAAGGGAACAGAAGAGGTAGAGCTAAAACTCAGTTTCTCTCTCCAAACTCCCAAACCGGGTAATAGTATTGAGAAGTCTGAAGTCATATTGCTAGAGAATTGCTTGCACATAGAACAGGAGTAGGCAAATTATGGCTCATGGGGACCAATCTTGGTCCATCACGTGTTTTTGTAGAGCCTAAAAGTTAAAACTAGCTTTTACATTTTTAACGGTTAAAAATATCAAAGAAGAAAAACAATTTGGGATACATAAACATTATATGAAGTTTAAATTTCAGTGTGTGTAAATAAAATTTTATTAAAATACAGCCAAGCCCATTCACTTACATATTGTCTATGGCTGCTGTCACACCACAGGGGCAGAATGGAGTCATTGTGACGGACTGTATGGGACATACAGCTTAAAATATTTTGCTGTTTGGCTTTTTGCAGAAAAAGTTTGCTGATCCCTGACAAAAAAGGAAAAAGCTGGGTTGGGGAAGAAAAATCTCCTTGGGATTTTTACTGGAGATGGAATCTCCTTCTATGTGTCTATCTTTGTTTGATATGAGACCAACATTCCCTCAGTCACCCTGGTCAAAACCTGGCAGGCATTTTAAGACTAACATTAAGCCCCTTATCTAATTAATCATCATCTGTTTTCTGTTTATTTTTCTTTTAAAATGCCTTTAAAATTTTTCCTGTTTATTGCCCTAGCTTCACCATTTCACATCAGAATCCCTACAAAACTTTTCCAGCTAGACATCTTAATTCCGTCTCCATTGTCTTTTAGAATTGAAAGTAACTTTAGAGAGTTTCTGTTCAATCCTCTCATTATCAAAATGAGGGAATTGTTACTCTGTGAGGCAAAAAAAGTTCTCAAATTTGCAAATCTAATTTGTTATTGGCTAGGATTGGACCCAAGATCTCCCAAATAGTAGCTCAGTGGTCCTTCTGCCATGGCATGCTCTTTCCTCACATTGCCCTTCACATGAAATTTTCAGACTCTTATTGACAAAAACCACATTTATAATCTAGGCCAGGAATCAGAAAACTACAGTACATGGCCACATTTTACTCTCAATCTGCTTTGTGTCAATCAGGATTTATTAGAACACATCCATCATCCTTATTATCTATGGCTGCTTTTGTACCACTGCCTACATCAGAGTTAAGTAGTTATGCCAAAGACTATATGGCTCAAAAAGCCTAAAATATTTATTATGTAGTACTTCACAGAAAAAAATTTTGCAGAGCCCTGATCTAGACTCAAAGTGTTCTACCTTTTTCCTCATCACTTACTGTGGCACTGATGGCTAGTTGTTCCCCATAGCCATTCTTACTTTCTCTAGCAATAAAACCACTCTTTTTTTTTTCAGCTGAACACGTGACCTGTGTGTTTAGCCTGAAGTGAACACTGCATGTCTCAGCTTCCCCTGAATGTTGGTGTAAGCAAAGGAATCCATGAGAATCCATTGGACTTGTGTATGCAACTTCCAGGAAACAATCCTTAAAGGAAAGAAGTATCTTTAAAGGAAGGAACATGCCCTTCTCTTCCCTTTGCCTCCTCCTTTCTAGCTAGAATGATGCCAGGAAAACTGGGAAAGCCAACGTGTGCTATAAGATGATTTTGGACATGGAGTTCATATATAGCAGACCAACACAATGGAAAGATACTGGGTTCTTGACATCAAAGTGTTTCCACTATCCTTAGACCACATACCTCTGGATTTTTACATGAATGAGAAACACAGTTCTATGTCAAACAAGATCCTCCATTAATTAGGATTTGTCTGTCACTTGTGATTCATCCTAGGTGATGTGCTTTCCAATAGGAATTTTTTTTTTTTCAGAGAAGCTAGTACCTTTATAACTTGCTGAATTGGCTATGATTATTCCCACACCTCCATTCTTTTGCTAACGCTGCTAGCTCATGCTGGACTGCCCACTCTCTCCTCCTCCATTGACCACATTTTACAAATTATTCAAGGCAATTAAAGTTCTATCCATATCCTGAGGCATGCTTTTTTTCACGACTTAAAATTAAGTGCAATATATTCAAACAACTAAGATTGTATATACTGTATTACATTCTTTGAATCATGTGTTTTGAACCATTATGCTAAAGGAGAGTGTAGACTTTTAAAGGATTAGGATTATTTAGTTTTACTTTTATTTCCAGGTTTCTCACACTGTATACAACCACAAAATACCTGATGGATTTATTTGAATAAATTTGGGCAAAAGAGAGCCACACTTACTCATGAGATCATAGGTTCTCATCCTTTACATTCAAGAATGTCTTCTGATACCTGAATCATAATGTGTAAGCCCAGCCAAAGAAAGATCTGTCCCAGGGCAAGTCAAACAAAACTGCATATGATGGGCATTTAGGCAAAGAGTTATGTGCTACCTAAGAAAGCCATCATGAGACAATGCACATTACCATTATGTATGATAAATTGGACAGATATTCTGTGCTTTCACTGAAATAAATGGGTCTAATTCCACTTTTAGTTTTTGCTTTTATTATTTATTAGATGCTTTGAGGCCCCAGAAGTTATACTATCACACCTTCTGCCTAAGTAATAGCACCTTAGACAGATATATTTAAACTAAGAAACAAAAAGTTTATCAGATAATGTTTATACTTGTCCCAGTTCACGAAGCAAACAGAAACATACTAGCTTGTCAAGGACTTCAATGTCAGAACTCAAATGTTACCTGAACCAACATCCAGGCAGTGTGCTCCCTGTGGAACGCAGATGGTAGACTAAATCCTTAACCACAAGGTATGGGGCCATTTATGTAAACCCAGCCTACAGTTCTCAAACGGGGATATGTTGTCTGTCTGTTCACATTAGAGTACAGCAGAGCTCTTAGAACTTTCTTACAAATGAATTGATTCCAGCGTCAGCCAAAAGCCTACCTACAGATAAGTATCAGGAGCGGCTGAAAGGAAAATTGAATGGGAACTTCATTTTTTGAGTGCATGAAAGTTGCTGGCTCCCAATTCTTTGCACTTAGCATTTGAGGTAGCTCTCTGGCCAAACTCCCCTGGGAGGGGGGGGGGCAGACACTTGCCTATCAACAGAGGGGAGTGAGATAATGGAAGAGGCAGAAACTTGTCAGATGGCATGGGAACAGAGTGTCTCTCAAATCTTTTGTTTGTTTTTGTTAAAGTGTTCCTATCCATCTCCCCAAAGACTCACTCTTCCAATTTTGCTGAACACTTTGTTCATCTTCTTGATTTCTTTGTCAGTTGTTGTTACTTTTTTGAAGTGCTTGTCAGAAATTTTCTTTTTCTTCAGAAGAATATGTCATTAAGTTATAACTGTTTGCATGGCTACCATCAGCCTTGGTTTGAGGCAGAAATCTTACTTTCTCCCCCTCTTTCAGGCCCTCAGCCAAGCTCAGCCTGCCTTGAGGAAAGCCACAGCTTCCAGATGCTTCATTCTTAGACCTCAACCCTAAGTTAACTATGAAAATAGGAACAAAATGTACTGACTTTTATTTTAACATGACCACCCTTCATAGGTGTACTTAGATCTCCTCTACATTTCTGCCCCATCTACTCCAAGATACTTTATTACAGTCCATTTTCCCTTATTTCTTCTCCCTGTCTTCTTCAGAGCCTACTCCAATCAGTGAAATTTATCTTAGTCACTGTAAACACTCTTCTCTCCTTCATGAGCCCTCCCTTAACTGATTATGTTGGGGAAACAGAATTAAAAACAAAATCTTCTCCCAACACAGAAATCCTCTCCACAAAGGTAGTAGAGAGAGAAAACACTTTTATTATTGGCTAAACATAAAATTAGCATGTGATGTGCATCACAAGCAGTCTGCTGGGGGAGGGGATTGCAAAGACAAAACAAAATCTCACCCTTTCATAAAGCTAAGCAGACATAACCCATTCTGTGTATGTTTTCAAGATAAATAACTAGTCGTTAAATAAGAGGACTTGATAGCACTATTTATCACACCCAGTTTCTCCTAACTTTACCTGATAGTTGGAGAGACCCTCCGAGAGTGAGGTAATTGGCTTTAACCAGAGAAAAAAACAAGCCTTTCATATTTTTATGACAGGAAGCCGTTTTGTAACTTGGAGCAAGGCACCCACCAAAGTTAGGCTTGACCTCCCACGGAAACTGAGAGACAGGGGTGCTATCTCCCTTGATGTTTACATTTCAAAGAACTGACTCCTGGGTCCTTGAGTAAAACATCCCTACAAATGGCCTATGCAGTTTTCAAAAGGATTTATACAATTTTAAAGAGAGGAGAAAGAACATACAATTATGAGTTTTTTAAAGTAAATGCTCTAAGGAAAGGGATGGGGATCTTCCCTTATTTTCTACAGGGAGAATCAGGCCTCTTATTTTTAATTTGTGTTTGTCCTTGCAATTATACTTTAGCTTTAATTTCCTTGTTCTACCTACTGTAATCATGTGAAATGAAGAAGGAGAGGTTTGGAGGCCACTTATGGGAAAGCTCAAAACAGGAGGTTGTAGAAAGAAATACGGGAGAAAGGAAGCACAGACCTTGCTCTGAGGTAGGCAAGCAATATGATTTTTGAACGCAGTTCAGAAACATTCATTGACTGTCACTCAGAGGTGAAATGTTTGGTGGGATTCCTGAACCCCACCCCAGACATTCACATTCAGTAAATTTTAGGAACTTAGTTGAGGTCCAGAACATATAATTAAAAAGAAACTTTCCCAAATGATTTTGAGGGCAGCCAGATTTAGGAACCATGGATTTGAGGCATGACAGTGTGGGTGTCTCTCTCATTTTCCAAGTCAGTCCTTCAGAGTTTGCCCTAAGATCTTGGAGAAAAGGAGATAGAAATAAATAAAATACATAATACAAATGGTTTATTAACAAATAAATAAATAATAAGAGGCCACCCCATTTGAAATTTTTTCTTAATGGAAATAAAAACTCTTCTCCTGCCATAGAAAAGAGCTGCTTTTTTTAGATTGCACATGTAAGTGATATCATACAGTATTTGTAGAGATGGAGAGTAGAATGGTGGTTACCAGGGGATGGGAGTGCGGGAGTAGGCAGAATTTGGGAGATGTTGTTCAAAAGATACAAACTTGTAGTTAGAGGATGAATAAGTTCCAAGGATCTGATGCTTGGCACTGATTATAGTTAACTGTACTGTGTCATATACTTCAAAGTTGCTAAGAAACTAGATCTCAAATGTTCTCACCACAGAAAAGAAATGACAATTGTGGGACATGATGGAGGTTTGGGCTAAATGCTATGGTGGCAATCATATTGCAATACACAAATGTATTAAATCAACACATTATATACCTTAAACTTACACAGTTATATGTCAGTTCTATCTCAATAATAATAATAAATAATAATAATAATAATAATAATAATAATAAAAGAAAGAGCTGATGATGCACATGGTTCTTCCTTTCCTCCTACCTATGTTATGGGGTTTGAGAGTTGGACACCAGGCAGGGCCTGGGTTTTAGGGGAGGCAAGCAGAGATATGAACCACAGGAGTCTGTAAGAGTCACAAGGAGATGATGGGAAAGATTTGAGTGGGAAGGGGACATCCAGGGATCTCTAGGTAAAGACTCAAGTTAGCCTGCCATTATCCTTAACCTCATCCTCCTCATTGTCTTCTTCCATATTCTTAGGTTTATAGATGAAAAGCCAAAGATGAGCACACCATTTCTGCTGACAGGTGACTGACAGCAATAATTAAGCACAAAGTTTGGTTGACGGTTGGGTTTTCTGAATAGCATTTGTACCCTTGGGGATGATAAAATATGAATTTCTCAGCACCTGCAGATAAACTGGAAAGCCTACAAAGGATGTTTTCAAGATTTGCTGGTAGGGAGGCAGCACTGTTCAGAAGCAGTGTTCTGTCTAAAGAACAGATGGTCTAAAAGTAGTCAGTCTTGAGCACAATGGGGATGGGTGGAGAGAAGGGAGGGTAAGATAAAAGTGCATGGGGATATTTTTATAAAGCAGTATGATTTGATAAATAGCTAAGGGGGAAATCAAAGAGATGTGATGTCTAGTCTAATAAAAGGATTTAAGATGCAAGATGGCCTGGGATCAGAGATAAAATAAAACATAAATGCTTTTGGAGCAGACTACAGGTAAAATGAATCCTCAATAACCCTACATACCAAGTAGAAATATATCCAAAACTGTAAAATTGGACTAAATACCAGCTCATATCACTTTAGCAATGAAAGTGAAAGGAATGATAGTAACTCCTATTCTCAAACGAAATTCAGCCTCACCTGATAATTACTAGGATCTCAGTTTCTCAAATAATGGCATCACATTGAGTAAATGGACTACTGAAAATGTGCTTGTGAAGAACGTTGTAAGAAAAAAATGTCACTTGTTGAGTACCTATTGTGCTCCAAGCAGGATACAAAGTATCTCACATACATTATCTAAGAAATGCTCAAAGTAGTCCTAAGAACTAGGTATTAATGCCTGAGTGGCTCAGTCAGTTAAGCAACTGACTCTTGATTTCAGCTCAGGTCATGATCTCACAGTTCATGAGTTCCAGCCCTGCATCAGGCTCACACACTGACAGTGCAGATCGTGCTTTGGATTCTCTCTCTCCCTCTCTGCCCCTCCCCCACTTGCTTGTGCATGTGCACTCTCTCTCTCAAAATAAATAAACTTAAAAAGAAAGAATTAGGTATTGCTTATATTTTATTTACATGGAGCCTGAGTTTCTGAGAAATAAATTGCCCAAATTACACAACTAGGGAATGGTGGAAACAATCCAAATTGAGACTGCTGGACACAAAGCCCTTCACATTTTTACTCTGGTTGTGAGCATAGACTCTGTGGATTGTTTCCTATAGGCTTCTACCTATAACTCAACTGAAAAAAGTCATTAGACAGGGGTTCCTGGGTGGCTCAGTCAGTTAGGCCTCCGACTTCAGCTCAGGTCATGATCTCATGGTTTGTGAGTTCGAGCCCCACATCTGGCTCTCTGCAGACAGCTCAGAGTCTGGAGCCTGTTTCAGATTCTGTGTCTCCCCCTTTCTCTTCCCCTCCCCCACTCATGCTCTGTCTCTCTCCATTTCTCAAAAATGAATAAATGTTAAAAAAAAAAGAGTCATAAGACAGAGGAACTCTCTGGTTAGTCCTTTTTTCATTCAACATGCAATCGCTGGATGAATTTAATCAACAAATTAACTGCAAAAAGGCAATCTCTCATTCTAATTTCCAAGTTTTTACTCAGTCAACAGTCTCCAAGCTTTTTCTATAATGTTTTCCTATCAGTACAAAATTTTGATCATATACTACCAATATATGTATAATTATTTATAATTTTACTAATATATTAACATATTGCATACTTTATAATACTTATTCAAAGATAGAAAAATTTTAAATGAGAATAAACAAATATTTTCAATATAATATTTCCAATACCTTTAAGTTTATTTATGAACATTGCCCAAACATGTTGAGTGCAATGTGATTGAATCCTCTGCTCTAGTTTTGAAAATTTTAATATTTTGTTATACATTAATTAGATTCTAGGTCAGTTTCTAAGTTAAGTTTATTTTGATATTTATGTGAGACATTCTCATTTGATCACAGCAGTCTTTGAAAGCAAATACTCAACTAGTAAATATGCATTTTCCCTGATTTTAATCAATTGTCCTTGAAAATTCACCAGTGTTGCTTGTTTTTATTTTTAACAAGTGGATTCAAATAAACAATAAATATAGAACATTTTAAAAGAGTGTAGAGAATTCTATCTCTAAGTTTCTTAAAGGTACGTGTGCACACACACACGTTTGTGTGTGTCTATATACAACCTTTTATCAATGGCACACTTCTTGCTGAAATGATTATAAGATTTCCAAATACCCATTTTCAATATATTTTTTCTGTAATACAAAAGGCAGTTATTTTCTCACTCAATATAAAACTTGGGTGTGAATAATTGTGAATGTATTTGGCAGATCCTGTCAAATCTGAGCAGATGATCATTACTTTTAACATGGAATATGGCTGACATAGAGAAGTGTCAGCTCTAACACTTTTATTGTATTGTACATGCACTTACAATATTGATATAATTTTTAAAAATTTAAGTTTATTTATTTTGAGAGAGGGACAGAGCAAGCACGTGTGGTGGGAGGGGCAGAGAGAGAGAAAAAAAGAGAGAGGGAGGGAGAAAGAGAATCCCAAGCAGGTTCCACACTGTCAGCACTGATGGAGGGCTCAAACTCACGGACTGAGATCATGACCTGAGCCAAAGTCAGATGCTTGACTTGACTGAGCTAGCCAGGTGCCCCAGTATGGATATAATTTTTAAACTACAATTCCCATATTGGTATTTAAGCCTCTTTCCCATTTCCTAAAGTATATTTAGATAAAGCAATAATAAATTCTGTTAATAATGTCACTGTGTGGCAGGGCCCTGATTAGACACGTGAGAATTTCACCATCTACTCACCCTCAGTGCAGAACTAAACTCTTTGTGCAGGAAACATCACTTACAGTGCATAATAAATCCTGGTACAGAACCCAGAGCCATAGCCAGTGTATATCTTAAAGGTGACAGTTATTAAAGCTTAATTCCTTTCTTTAAAAATTAAAAGTAAATACAAATGGAAGTTTTCATATTTTCTTCATATACCACAGTGAGAGCCCACAGCCCTCTCTGGAGACTGCTATAGTGGACAGCTCTAGATGCCTTGCCAAACCCCAGAACAACTTATACAAAACAGAACTCCTCTCCCTTATTTTCTGCTAAAACCCAAAATGGATCCCTTTCCTGTGTTCCAACCATTAAATATTAAAAGAAAAATGTCAGCAATCAAGAAAAATCTGTTAAAAATCTAGTATTTACTAGGTGCCAGGCAAGACAATGTAAATTAATACTAAAATATTGATATCCTTAATCTCTATAAACTGATATCCTTATCTCTACTTCTATAAACTGATAAGGTGACAATTTCCTATGAATGTATTAAAAAGATATGATTTGATTAGTAATCAAATTAGCACAACTCTGAAAAAAGAGAGACCACTTTTTCTTAAGGAACTTATATACATTAAATGGACATACGTTGTATTAGTGACAAAGGGAATGTCCTTGTTGGAAGACCATTTGACCAAATTTACTAAGAATTTTAGAAATGTTTATGCCACTTTAAACTATGATTAACAATGTAATTTCCATATATTTATTATAAAGAAAAAAATCATAGGAGTGCCTGGGTGGCTCATTCGGTTGAGCACCTGACTTCAGCTCAGGTCATGACCTCACAGTTCATGCGTTCAAACTCCACATCTGACTTTGCACTGACAGCACAGAGCATGCTTCAGATTCTCTGTTTCTTTCTCTCTCTGCCCATTCCCTGCTCATGCTCTCTCTCTCTCTCTGTCTCAAAAATAAGTAAACATTAAAAAAGATTTTAAAGAAATAATCACAGATATATAGAAAGATTGATTAAAAATTTTTAAGAGGGGTGCCTGGGTGGCTCAGTCGGTTGAGGGTCTGATTTCGGCTCAGGTCATGATCTTGCGGTCTGTGAGTTCCAGCCCTACGATGGGCTCTATGCTGACAGCTCAGAGCCTGGAGCCTGCTTTGGATTCTGTGACTCCCTCTCTCTCTGCACCTCCCCGACTCTCACTCCGTGTCTCTCTCTCTCTCTCTCTCTCTCTCTCTCTCTCTCTCTCTGCCCCTCCCCCACTCATACTCTGTCTCTCTGCCAAAAATAAATAAACATTAATTTTTTTTTTAATTTAAGAAATTTGTGAAGTTGGAGACAATTTGAATATCCAACAATTCGGGATTAGGTAAATCAATTGCAGTGGATTAAAAAACTAGACAACTATGTGATTATTAAAATCAGATTCTGGAAGAATATTTAATGATATGTGGAAATGTTCATGATATACTTGTGAATGTAAAAAAGGCAGGTATAAAAGAGTATAAAGATCTCAATTTTGTAATAACAAACTAAAAACTAAGAATGGAAGGAAAAACATTTTTAACAATGCATGTATCTAGGTAATGGGGTTACAACTGGTTACTACTTAATTTTTTTTCAATATACGATATTTATTGTCAAATTGGTTTCCATACAACACCCAGTGCTCATCCCAAAAGGTGCCCTCCTCAATACCCATCACCCACCCCCCCCTCCCTCCCACCCCCCATCAACCCTCAGTTTGTTCTCAGTTTTCAAGAGTCTCTTATGCTTCGGCTCTCTCCCACTCTAACCTCTTTTTTTCCTTCCCCTCTCCCATGGGTTTCTGTTAAGTTTCTCAGGATCCAACTAAGAGTGAAAACATATGGTATCTGTCTTTCTCTGTATGGCTTGTTTCACTTAGCATCACACTCTCCAGTTCCATCCACGTTGCTACAAAGGGCCATATTTCGTTCTTTCTCTTTGCCCTGTAGTACTCCATTGTGTATATAAACCACAATTTCTTTATCCATTCATCAATTGATGGACATTTAGGCTTTTTCCATAATTTGGCTATTGTTGAGAGTGCTGCTATAAACATTGGGGTACAAGTGCCCCTATGCATTAGTACTCCTGTATCCCTTGGGTAAATTCCTAGCAGTGCTATTGCTGGGTCATAGGGTACGTCTATTTTTAATTTTTTGAGGAACCTCCACACTGTTTTCCAGAGTGACTGCACCAATATGCATTCCCACCAACAGTGCAAGAGCGTTCCCGTTTTTCCACATCCTCTCCAGCATCTATAATCTCCTGATTTGTTCATTTTGGCCACTCTGACTGGCGTGAGGTGATATCTGAGTGTGGTTTTGATTTGTATTTCCCTGATGAGGAGCGACGTTGAGCATCTTTTCATATGCCTGTTGGCCGTCCGGATGTCTTCTTTAGAGAAGTGTCTATTCATGTTTTCTGCCCATTTCTTCACTGGACTGTTTGTTTTTCGGGTGCGGAGTTTGGTGAGCTCTTTATACATTTTGGATATAAGCCCTTTGTCTGATATCTCATTTGCAAATATCTTTTCCCATTCCGTTGGTTGCCTTTTAGTTTTGTTGGTTGTTTCCTTTTCTGTGCAGAAGCTTTTTATCTTCATAAGGTCCCAGTAGTTGATTTTTGCTTTTAATTCCCTTGCCTTTGGGGATGTGTCAAGTGAGAAATTGCTATGGCTGAGGTCAGAGAGGTCTTTTCCTGCTTTTTCCTCTAGGTTTTTGATGGTTTCCTGCCTCACATTCAGGTCCTTTATCCATTTTGAGTTTATTTTTGTGAATGGTGTCAGAAAGTGGTCTAGTTTCAACCTTCTGCATGTTGCTGTCCAGTTCTCCCAGCATCATTTTTAAAGAGACTGTCTTTTTTCCATTGGATATTCTTTCCTGCTTTGTCAAAAATTAGTTGGCCATACTTTTGTGGCTCTAGTTCTGGGGTTTCTATTCTATTCCATTGGTCTATGTGTCTGTTTTTGTGCCAAAACCATGCTGTCTTGATGATGACAGCTTTGTAGTAGAGGCTAAAGTCTGGGATTGTGATGCCTCCTGCCTTGGTCTTCTTCTTCAAAATTACTTTGGCTATTCGGGACCTTTTGTGGTTCCATATGAATTTTAGGATTGCTTGTTCTAGTTTCGAGAAGAATGCTGGTGCAATTTTGATTGGGATTGCATTGAATGTGTAGATAGCTTTGGGTAGTATTGACATTTTGACAATATTTATGCTTCCAATCCATGAGCACGGAATGTTTTTCCATTTCTTTGTATCTTATTCAATTTCCTTCATAAGCTTTCTATAGTTTTCAGCATACAGATCTTTTACATCTTTGGTTAGATTTATCCCTAGGTATTTTATGCTTCTTGGTGCAATTGTGAATGGGATCAGTTTCTTTATTTGTCTTTCTGTTGCTTCATTGTTAGTGTATAAGAATGCAACTGATTTCTGTACATTAAGTTTGTATCCTACAACTTTGCTAAATTCATGTATCAGTTCTAGCAGACTTTTGGTGGAGTCTTTCGGGTTTTCCATGTATAATATCATGTCATCTGCAAAAAGTGAAAGCTTGACTTCATCTTTGCCAGTTTTGGTGCCTTTGATTTCCTTTTGTTGTCTGATTGCTGATGCTAGCACTTCCAACACTATGTTAAACAACAGCAGTGAGAGTGGGCATCCCTGTTGTGTTCCTGATCTCAGGGAAAAAGCTCTCAGTTTTTCCCCATTGAGGATGATGTTAGCTGTGGGCTTTTCATAAATGGCTTTTATGATGTTTAAGTATGTTCCTTCTATCCTGACTTTCTCAAGGGTTTTTATTAAGAAAGTTGCTGAATTTTGTCAAAGGCCTTTTCTGCATCGATTGACAGGATCATATGGTTCTTATTTTTTCTTTTATTAATGTGATGTATCACGTTGATTGATTTGCGAATGTTGAACCAGCCCTGCATCCCAGGAATGAATCGCACTTGATCATGGTGAATAATCCTTTTTCTATGCTGTTGAATTCGATTTGCTATTATCTTATTGAGAATTTTTGCATCCATATTCATCAGGGATATTGGCCTGGACGTTCTCTTTTTTTGCTGGGTCTCTGTCTGGTTTAGGAATCAAAGTAATACTGGCTTCATAGAATGAGTCTGGAAGTTTTCCTTCCCTTTCTATTTCTTGGAATAGCTTGAGAAGGATAGGTATTATCTCTGCTTTAAACATCTGGTAGAACTCCCCTGGGAAGCCATCTGGTCCTGGACTCTTATTTCTTGGGAGATTTTTGATAACTGATTCAATTTCTTTGCTGGTTATGGGTCTGTTCAAGCTTTCTATTTCACCTGATTGAGTTTTGGAAGCATGTGGGTGTTTAGGAATTGTCCATTTCTTCCAGGTTGTCTAGTTTGTTGGCATATAATTTTCATAGTATTCCCTGATAATTGCTTGTATCTCTGAGGGATTGGTTGTAATAATTCCATTTTCATTCATGATTTTATCTATTTGGGTCATCTCCCTTTTCTTTTTGAGAAGCCTGGCTAGAGGTTTGTCAATTTTGTTTATTTTTTCAAAAAACCAAGTCTTGGTTTCGTTGATCTGCTCTACAGTTTTTTTAGATTCTATATTGTTTATTTCTGCTCTGATCTTTATTATTTCTCTTCTTCTGCTGGGTTTAGGCTGCCTTTGCTGTTCTGCTTCTATTTCCTTTAGGTGTGCTGTTAGATTTTGTATTTGGGATTTTTCTTGTTTCTTGAGATAGGCCTGGACTGCAATGTATTTTCCTCTCAGGACTGCTTTTGCTGCATCCCAAAGCATTTGGATTGTTGTATTTTCATTTTCGTTTGTTTCCATATATTTTTAAATTTCTTCTCTAATTGCCTGGTTGACCCACTCATTCTTTAGTACGGTGTTCTTTAACCTCCATGCGTTTGGAGGTTTTCCAGACTTTTTCCTGTGGTTGATTTCAAGCTTCATTGCATTGTGATCTGAAAGTATGCATGGTATGATCTCAATTCTTGTATACTTACGAAGGGCTGTTTTGTGACCCAGTATGTGATCTGTCTTGGGAGAATGTTCCATGTGCACTCGAGAAGAAAGGATATTCTGTTGCTTTGGGATGCAGAGTTCTAAATATATCTGTCAAGTACATCTGATCCAATGTATCATTTAGGACCTTGTTTCTTTATTGACCGTGTGTCTAGATGATCTATCCATTTCTGTGAGTGGAGTGTTAAAGTCCCCTGCAATTACCACATTCTAATCAATAAGGTTGCTTATGTTTGTGAATAATTGTTTTATATATTTGGGGGCTCCTGTATTCGGCGCATAGACATTTATAATTGTTAGCTCTTCCTGATGGATAGACCCTGTAATTATGATATAATGCCCTTCTTCATCTCTTGTTACAGCCTTTAATTTAAATTCTAGTTTGTCTTGATATAAGTATGGCTACTCCAGCTTTCTTTTGACTTCCAGTGGCATGATAAATAGTTCTCCATCCCCTCACTCTCAATCTGAAGGTGTCCTCAGGTCTAAAATGAGTCTCTTGTAGACAGCAAATAGACGGATCTTGTTTTTTCATCCATTCTGATACCCTATGTCTTTTGGTTGGCGCATTTAGTCCATTTACATTCAGTGTTATTATAGAAAGATATGGGTTTAGAGTCATTGTGATGTCCATAGGTCATGCTTGTAGCGATGTCTCTGGTACTTTGTCTCACAGAATCCCCCTTAGGATCTCTTGTAGGGCTGGTTCAGTGTTGACAAATTCCTTCAGTTTTTATTTGGGAAGATCTTTATCTCTCCTTCTATTCTAAATGACAGACTTGCTGGATAAAGGATTCTCGGCTGCATATTTTTTCTGTTCATCACATTGAAGATCTCCTGCCATGCCTTTCTGGCCTACCAAGTTTCAGTAGAGAGATCGGTCACGAGTCTTATAGGTCTCCCTTTATATGTTAGAGCACGTTTATCCCTAGCTGCTTTCAGAATTTTCTCTTTTCCTTGTATTTTGCCAGTTTCACTATGATATGTCGTGTAGAAGATCAATTCAATTTACATCTGAAGGGAGTTCTCTGTGCCTCTTGGATTTCAATGCCTTTTTCCTTCCTCAGATCCCGGAAGTTCTCAGCTATTATTTCTTCAAGTATACCTTCAGCACCTTTCCCTCCCTCTTCCTCCTCTGGAATACCAATTATGCGTAGATTGTTTCTCTTTAGTGCATCACTTAGTTCTCTAATTTTCCCCTCATACTTCTGGATTTGGATTTTTTTATCTCTCTTTTTCTCAGCTTCTTCTTTTTCCATAATTTTATCTTCTAGTTCACCTATTCTCTCCTCTGCCTCTTCAATCCTAGCTGTGGTTGTCTCCATTTTATTTTGCAGCTCATTAATAGCATTCTTTAGCTCCTCCTGGCTGTTCCTTAGTCCCTCAATCTCTGTAGCAAGAGATTCTCTGCTGTCCTTTATACTGTTTTCAAGCCCAGCGATTAATTTTATGACTATTATTCTAAATTCACTTTCTGTTATATTGTTTAAATCGGTTTTGATCAGTTCGTTAGCTGTTGTTATTTCCTGGACGTTTTTTTGAGGGGAATTCTTCCGTTTGGTCATTTTGGATAGTCCCTGGAGGCGTGCAGAACTGCAGGGCACTTCCCCTGTGCTGTCTTGAATAACTTGCGTTGGTGGGCGGGGCCGCAGTCAGACCTGATGTCTGCCCCCAGCCCACCGTTGGGGCCATAGTCAGACTGGTGTGTGCCTTCTCTTTCCCTCTCCTAGGGGCAGGATTCACTGTGGGGTGGCGTGGCCCATCTGGGCTACTTGCACACTGCCAGGCTTGTGGTACTGGGGATCTGGCGTGTTAGCTGGGGTGGGTAGGCAACGTGCATGGGGGCAGGAGGGGCAGGCTCAGCTCGCTTCTCCTTTCGTGAACCGCTTCAGGAGGGGCCCTGCGGCAGCGGAAGGAGTGAGACCCGCTGCCGGAGGGGTGGCTCCACAGAAGCACAGCGTTGGATGTTTGCACGGTGCAAGTAAGTTCCCTGGCAGGAACTTGTTCCCTTTGGGATTTTGGCTGGGGGATGGGCAAAGGAGATGGCGCTGGCGAGCGCCTTTGTTCCCCGCCAAGCTGCACTCTGTTGTCTGGGGCTCAACAACTCTCCCTCCCACTCTCCGAGCAGAGCTGTTAACTTATAACCTTCCAGATGTTAAGTCCCACTTGCTGTATGATCACACTCAGTCTGGCCCCTCCACTTTTGCAAGCCGGACTTGGGGGCTCTGCTTGGCTGGTGGGCTGCCCCTCTGCCCCGGCTCCCTCCCACCAGTCCGTGGAGCACACATGGCCTCTCCACCCTTCCTACACTCTTCTGTGGGCCTCTCGTCTGCACTTGGCTCCAGAGACTCTGTTCTGCTAGTCTTCTGGCGGTTTTCTGCATTATTTAGGCAGGTGTAGGTGGAATCTAAGTGATCAGGAGGACGCGCAGTGAGCCCAGCGTCCTCCTACGCCTCCATCTTCCCCAGGTCTGTCTCAGAGGTGGCCACCACTCTAGACTATTTAATTTTTTATACTCTTTTATATTTAAAAAATGTCCATAGAGGGGCACCTGAGTGGCTCAGTCGGTTGAGCGTCTGACTTCGGCTCAGGTCACGATCTCACGGTTCGTGAGTTCAAGCCCCACCTCGGGCTCTGGGCTGATGGCTCAGAGCCTGGAGCTTGCTTCTGATCCTGTGTCTCCCTCTCTCTCTGCCCCTCCCCCATTCATGCTCTGTCTCTCTCTGTCTCAAAAATAAATAAACATTTAAAAAATTTTTAAAAAAATGTCCATAGAGTATAGAATGTGTATATATATATATATATACATATATATGTATATGTGTGCATATGTGTACACATCTATTCACAGTAGGCACTTTTAAAAATATGAAATGTATTTGAATTTTCTATGATACATAGCCCCCAAAAATCTTGTATATACGTGTATTATGAGACAAGATTTGGCTGTGTATCATAGATAATCCAAATGATAATCCAAATAGGTGGCCTAAGGAAGACAAATTGTTATTTCTCTCACTTAACAGAGGTCTAGAGGAAGGGTGTCTA
Source organism: Acinonyx jubatus (assembly GCF_027475565.1). NCBI lineage: Eukaryota > Metazoa > Chordata > Mammalia > Carnivora > Felidae > Acinonyx > Acinonyx jubatus. The sequence goes on along the minus strand of NC_069385.1, from coordinate 87,935,183 downwards.
GAATTGGTCTGGCAGCTCCAGAGTTATCAATGACCTAGCTTCCTCATACCTTCCCACTCTACCAGTAAAACATAGCTTCCTTTCTAAGGTAACTTTATAGCCAATTTTATCTGCATTCCAGGCAGGAAAAAGAAGGAAAAAGTGTAGATAAAAGGCACATGTTTTACCAATTCAGGCCACTTTGAGGAGTCTTCCTAAGAAGCCATACTCAAAAACTTTGATGGCCGCCATTATCTGCAACCTGGAAACAGGGGATGCTACCTGCTGCTTGGAGTAAATTCCAGGTTTGTTTCTAAGGAAATAGAAAAGAATGACATTGAGTAGGCAATTAGCAGGCTCTGCTACACTTAAAGTAATAAAACTGCCTTAATTTTTTTTTATGTTTATTTTTAAGTGAGACAGAACTTGAGTGGAGGAGGGGCAGAGAGAGATAGGGAGACACAGAATCTGAAGCAGGCTCCAGGCTCTGAGCTGTCAGCACAGAGCCTGACGTGGGTCTCCAACTTGTGAACCACAAGAACATGATGTGAACCTAAGTCAGACACTTAACCAACTGAGCCACCCAAAAGCCCCTTCTGGCCGTAATTTTTTTTTTAAAGAATGGTGGTGGCAGAGCAACAAAAAAGAATCTATATAAGAGGAAAAGAATGGAAGAGAAAATAGGAGATGAAAATTAAAAAATTAAGAATCACAGAAATCAAAGAAGATTGTTCTGGTGCCTATAAGGGGGAAAGTGCTCAATGAAGGATTCAACTATCAGCAATTTAAAGTTTTAAATATTTCTTGTACCACTTTCTAAAAATAAACTCAAGGGAAAATGAATTGAAAAAGAGAAAGAAAAATATGATGGACTATAATCCTGATATGCCATTCACTCTTCTTTATCTCTTTCCAGGATTCCCAGGAGTTAAGTGAATCTTTGGAACACAGTAGATACTGGCAATTAGAGTCTGATTCTTCTGCTTCTCCCTGTGTAAGACAGGGAAGGCTAGAATTTCTACAATGTATCTCAAATAGATCAGTGCTATCTGTTCTCTTACTCCATGGTGTCAATATCTCAATATAATACTTGCCATTAAATAAAAGTCTGTTTTCATGTGGATTTGCTACATAAATATGAATACTAATAATACTTAAATATATATTCAATTTTAAAAGATACTTATTTTAAATATATATAAATATATAATGCTTTCTAGACATTATAAGCCATTTTTCACAATAAATCTCATGGGTATATTATGCAATTATCAAGGCAAAAGAATCTGAAATTCATTTTGAAGTTAAACTCTGTATCATGCATTGATTTTAGAAAACTTGGAGCACAGGGAGCAACAAAAAGCCTTAAAGCTAAATAAACACAAAGGATTATCCTGTCTTGTCCAGTTATATAGCTAAAGAAGTCACAAGAAAACACAAGAACTTCCCATGTAAATTGTAAATTAGCTAATTATAAGACTTTAGCATTTCAGAATAAATATGATGCTCAAAAAATCCAAAGATAATTTGATGCCTAGTTTTAAATGAAACTACAATGTTTATTCTAAAGAAAAAAATTATAAGATGCTTAAAATCAGGGCTCCTGGGTGGCTTAGTCAGTTAAAGCATCCAACTCTGGATTTTGGCTCAGGTCACGATCTCTCAATTCATGAGGTTGAATCCCACATTGGGCTCTGCACTGATGGAACAGAGCCTGCTTGGGATTTTCTCTCTCCTTCTCTCTTTGCCTCCTCCCTGCTCTTTCTTTTTCTCTCTCTCAAATATGAAGGAAGGAAGGAAGGAAGGAAGGAAGGAAGGAAGGAAGGAAGGAAGGAGCTCAAAATTAAAGCATGCAGGTCTTCTGTCTCTTCAGAACCAAAGTTGAATTTATTATCATGACATTACTTTCCATGCCATCCCAATGATTGGGTTTTTTTCCTTTCCTTTTTTTATTTGAGAAGTGCAAGATTATGTATGTATTTGCAGAAAGCCTATTTTGCAAAGGAAACATAGGAATAAAATAACTACTGACATATTCCATGATCAAGAGGATCTCTATGCTGTTCCCTTAAAAGTTACAGCTCCTTCCTGTTCTAAGCTGTCAGATCTATTGTCAGAAACCCATCCCTACCAAACACAGAACTATCTTTATTTAATTTCCCCACTTAATGTCAGTAGTAAATTTGATTAAGGCAAGATAATACCATTTTCAAAGAACAGTTAGAAGATCATTGAAAAGCTACTAAATTATGCCATGGAATCTTTAATTTATTATTGCTTTGTATACTACTGACTCACTTATCCATGGCACCAAAATGCTCCTAAATTCTGAATAATTCTCACCTGATTGTTTAGAATCATGCAATCAATCAGCATTTATCAGAAGCCTTTAGGCATATTGTGCAAGAGTGGGTTTCTACCAAGATATTTGTCTATAAATATAGTTCCTGACCTTTGGAAACTTCCTTTGTAAAAACAAGAGTTTGTTAAAATTTTTTAAAAATTTTAATAGCTGCCTATTGTGTATTATTCCTTGTCATGCATCGTACTAAATGTGTCACAACAACCCAGCCAAGTAGGCATAATTACTATCCTCATTCTGTAAAGGAAGAAACTGAGGCCCAGAGCAGTAAAGTAATGGGCCCAAGATAACAAAACTAATAGTGATAACAATTTCAAACATGACTCTAAAAACAACACTGCCCCGGGCAGACAGTGGAGCATATAGGGCCAAATCACCTAAATTATGCATCAACATAACACAACTATGGTACATTTAAGACATGATGTTTATATAAATTTCCAGCATAAATATGAATATGCTTTATAGATATATACAAAAATAAAAACCAAAAACCCTTTAAACTGAAATAAGTCCACATTGTTTAACTTCATTGAATCAAAAGCAGTGTGTTTTTAGGGGTAATTGAATAATATGGGGAGTGATGATAGAAGCAGTTCCTTGATTGTCAACTCTCTTGCTCTGAAACCCAAGTCTCAAATCTAAAATACAAGACCTTTCCCTCCCAAAAGATGCAACTAGGCATGTAGAGTTTTCCAACCTAAATTTCCCTCCCAAAATTTGTAAAAATTAAAAGTAATCCTCTTTCTTTACTATGATACAGCTAGATATGACAATACCAACTATTAATGCAAGAAGGCCTTTGCTTCCTCCAGTCACCTAATACTGGACTAACTTTCCTAAACCTAGAAATGAAATTCCTTAGGAATATATTCCTTGCCTAGCTAACTCTTGTCTCCTGGGTATCACTAAGTGAATCCTGGCTGTCTCTACTGAATGTACCACAGTCTGCCTTACTGAGTAGTTAGCATTAATCATAGAATAAATGTCAAGGAAGACATGTAAGAGCATAGTTGTCAGCTGTCATGGGATTGACTATATTCTCCTGGATCTTAGAGCAGCTTTACCCAACATAACAATGTTCAGGATACAAAATATAGCAACTAAACTATACTCTATACTTTAAAACCATAAAATTCATCACTAATATAAAAAATTCATCTAACTTAAATATTATCCATAAATTGTCTCCAAAACAATTTCCAACATAAAAAAAAAGGGCAAAATATAGTCTGCAGTCTGAATTTACAGCTTGTTCATACCGTAAGACAGAAATGTACCCTGACAAGTTCTTTGAATTGTCAGTTTATGATACTGCTGAGCCTTTCAAGTGATTTATCTTCTGGGTATAAGGCCAATATTTGCATTTTGACTCATTTTTATAGCCACATAACTGGATTGTCATGACCCAGAATCCAGCATACTGGTATAATAATAAACTCTTGCAATCTTGTAAACATTTTATTTCTGTTCCTTCAGAACAACTAAAGGGTGTTAATTCTACGACCTTCCTTTGTACAGTTCAGGTCACACATACTGCATTAGAATACCAAAGTAAATGAAATATTTTGGAGTTTAGGTATCAGAGGTATCAAAATACTGTATTGACTAGGTTTATTGGCTTTGTTTATTATATTATTTATTTTTCTGGGTAAGGATTAATATTTATGTTTAAACAAGCACAATTAAAAAACCAACTTGTAATTGTCAGCTTGCACCAAAAGATTATGATTTAAGATGAAAAGAAGCTAATTTCATAATTTTTGATTTAACTATTTCTACTTCAAAATATTTAATGGCTATTGTTTCACTAGTTTGTAACACGGCCAATGCCTGGATATTTTTAGAGTTATTGTATGCAAAAATATGTGCACTTTATAGCTTCTTTTGATGTTATAATCATTGTATTTTATGATAATATATAGAAAGGATTTTAATATGAATATAAATTCACTTATCTTAGATTTAATGAAGCTCAGCTTTCTAATCTATATTTACTAATTCTTTCACTAGAATCTTTTTTTTAAAGTTTATTTATTTATTTTGAGAGAGAGAGAGAGAGAGAGAGAGAGAGAATGGGAAAGGGGCAGATAGAGAGGGAGGAAGAGAGAATCCCAAGCAGGCTCCATACTGTCTGCACAGAGCCCCATGCAGGGCTTGAACTCACAAACCATGATATCATGACTTGAGCCAAAATCAAGAGTCAGACATGTAACCAACTGAGCTACCCAGGCACCCCTCACTGATTCTAAATTCTTCAACAACATGGGAATTGAAATAGTTTCTTTAATCTGCCTAATGGTTTATGGAGGAAACTTAGTGGGATAAAGGAAAAAGGCATAGGTTTTAGATTTAAATAGACCTTGAGGAAAGGAAGGAGGAAGGAAGGAAGGAAGAAAGGAAGGGGAGGAGGGAGGGAGGAAGACATACATAGAATACTTTGTCATTATTCTATGGATTCTATTCCTTCTTATATCTCTTTGATAAATCTTTGATTTATCCTTTTGATTTTAAACATAGTTATTTTAACATTATTTTATAATGCTGTTATTTCCTGTTCTTTGGGAAAAAATTCTTCCTCTCTTGGTGGTGGATTTTTGTTGTGTGCTTTTGTGATTTTGCATGTGAGCTCCTCTTTAACAGATGCACATTCCTGAGTATAGAGAATTCCTAATGACCAGTTTTATTCTGTTTTAAAATTGATGTAAAACAAAAAAACATAGAGAAAGATTCAGAATGTTTCCAGCATCCTTGTGGCCCTATCAGCCAATACCCCCTGAGCTATATAGTATACCCATATACTAGTTAATTACCTTGATATAGTTAAATAGTATGTTAGTATGTTTCCAATTTTGTTCTTCTTTGGAAAGACTGTCTTTCCTATTCTAGGTCCTTTGAATTTCCACCTAAATTTTAGAATCAGCTTGTCAATTTCCACTAAAAAATTGTTAGGATTGTGATTGTGATTGAATTGAATATACAAATAAATATATGGAGAATTGGCTCTTTACCAATATTAAAGTTTTAATTCATGAGCATGGTAAATCATTCCATTTATTTGGCTTTCCTTAATTTCTATCAGCCATACTCTGTAGTGTTTCATGCACTTACACCACATTTATTTTTATATATAATTTTTAGTATTATTGTAAATAATACTGCTTTTAATTGAATTTTTAACTGTTTCTTATAAATACAAATATGCTTATGGTTGTATATTGACCTTATATCCAGCAACCTACTAACTTCATTGTTTCTAATATTTGCAGTTTTTAAAAGATTTTCTATGAATATAATGTCAATGTGAATAATGTGACAGTTTTCTTTCTACCTTTCTAGTCATTATACCTTTTTTTTCTTAATTTAGTGAACTTCTGATATAAATTTTAAGTAGAAGTGGTGAGAGGAACATTTTTGTCTTATTCCCAACTTCAGGGGAAAGAATTCAATATTTCACCATTAAGTATGTTGCTTGCTTTAGGTTTTTACAGATAGCCTTTATAAAATTCAAAAAGTTGTCCTTTATTCCTAGTTTTCTAAGAATTTTTATTATAGACATTTATTGAACTTTAGGAAAAATTTGTTGTATCTATTGAGATGATATTATTTTTATCCTTTAATCTATTAATGTGGTCAATTCTACTTATTGTTTTTTTTTTAAAAAAACGATTAAATTAGACTTGCATTCCTGGAATAAATCTATAGGGTAAAATTTAAAATTAGCTGTGATCATGCTTCTATGGAATTCCCTATTTCCAGACAGTTTTTTACATTACTATCTCAGCTTGAGGTTATGGTACTATGATAGTCCAAATGAGAAGCTATGTATAGTAATCTAGGATTCTTCCATAGGTAGATTAGTGAGTAATGTAATGGGTTTATATTATTCTGATTATGACTTACTTCTCTAAACAGAGGTAAGGAGCTTAATTTAAAAAAAGAAAGCAAATAAAAAAGTAGCCAAAATACATTTATATGTCCTTAAAATTTGTGGATTTTTACACAGTAGTGTTCCTTAGGCTTTGACTTAGTCTGATGACATTGATAAATAAGTAAATGAATAAAGTTAGGAAGAGTTATAGGCAGGAGTAATGAAAGAGTATAGGCAGGGAACAAGGAGTAATGAAAGCAGATCAAGGCAAGAGTACAGCTGTCTGTGGCCCTCTTGTGGAGAGATCAGGAGACAAACCTTCCATAGCTTCTGGGAATGGGCCTCACATTATTGTGTAGTACAACAGTGAATGTTTGTAATGATGATCCTAAATCACCTACAAAACATTAAGTTATATTTAGTTTGTTCTAATTAAGAAGATGAAAGTATTTTTTTCAAAATATTTTATGTAAAATGGTTGACACTCCGAGTCTGATAAAGAGGCAAACCTATAGTTATATATAAAATTATATATATAATACATAAAGTTATATGTAGCTGTGTACAATATATAAAGTTATAAATGTATATATATATTATATATAAGTATTATATATAGTTTTATAGTTGTACAGACAAGTTCAGCTATCTAGGATTCAGTCTCTCGGTCTTCTTATAACTGAAGTCAGACTTTCCTATGACCATGAACTCATTCTTTGACACTGTTTTTGTTTTGTTTTTTGTCACTGTTTTTTTTAAAAACAGAAAATGCAATGCACTCACACTCGTTAAGAAGTTTCACCTAGCAAACAATTTCGATGATGTTTTAATTAAACAACAGCTGTCATAATGGCAGTGATTTACCTGTTCTTCCATTTTTGCATCCATAAAATAATTTCCTTTCACCCAAGATGTACTGAGGAGTAATTAGTGTTTTTAAAAACAATTCGAAGGTATAAAAGTTTACTCCAAAATGCCAATCGTGATTATTATTATAATAGCCAAAAGGCAAGAAGAACGATGCAATGATTCTAATTGGTGATTTAATATAGATGTCTTCAACCGTTTGTAAAAGGGATAAAGAAAAAAATCTTTTGTGTCCAACTGCAGAAGCAAAGGCAGCAAATGAAAAACTGATAAAGGCTAAAGTTTTGCATTAGAGAATCCTACTTAGATTCTCTCACCTTTTGCGTGGCAGAACATAACCTTCAAAACCCATTAAGCCAGCTGTCTTCAAATATATCCTGAAATTTCCACAAAACTCTAAGTAAAATTAAGGTAGGTACTAAAGCCTACTCTAGAGTAAAATCTAGAATTTACATGACTTGAGCTATCAAAGATGGCAAATTTAACTTCATGGGAAATATATTTGCTTTTGTATCCTGGATACCTCACATCCACAGAATAGATATATGCGATGCTATGTATGTCCACATAAATATGTCACATAACAAGTATATGTTAATAACTTCCAAATGTACATCTATAATTCAGACATCTCGTCTGAACTCCAGACTCACATGTTAATTTGTATCTCCAGTTTGATGTGAGAATAGGCATCTCAAACTTCATGTATTTATAGAATAGTGCCTCTAATTCTCAGCCCCCAACTTCTTTCCCATGTGTCCTCCACATCCCCATAGATGCTATCAGCATTCACCTAGTTGTTCAAACCTGAGGATTGTTTTTGATTCCTCCTTCTTTGTCATCTGTCATATCTAATTTACCTGCAAGCTCTATCAACTCAAATACAAAAATATCTTGATTCCATTCACTTCTCTTCATCTCAGCTGACACTGCTATAATGAAATCTACCATCACCTCTTGCCTAAATTATTATATCTTATCTGTGTATAATCCTGTCTACTTTGCTCCATCCATTTTCAATACAATCATCAAAACAATCTTATAAAAATGTACATCTCACCACGTCACAGTTCTGTTAAAAACTCTCCAATGACTTCCTCTTTCACATAGAATAAAATAAAATAATTTCATATGGCCTACAAGATTGCATGCTCTGGCCCTGTCCCATGGCTCACTGCTCTTCTCTTTGCACCTCACATTCCAGCCACATGGGCCCTCTGTAACTTCTCAAACACACTAAACTCTTTCCTCCCTTAAGATCATTACAAAGGCTTTTTCTACTTGGAATGCTCTTTACCCCGATTGCCAGCTTCTCTGATTTCATGTCTAATCTCAAATATCACTTCCTCAGGGAAACCTCTGTTAACATTATGCTCTCTAAACTGGTTTTCTCACTCCCCTCTCCATTTCCTGAGTCTCTCTTACTGTACACTATGATCTCCTCTTCGTAGAGAATTGTTCTATCTCCAGAATGGTTTGTGAAGTCTTTATTTGTTTGCTTTTTTTTTTCTTTTTTAACCCTCTCCAAACTACAAGCTCCATAAGAACTGGAACCATCACTATTTTGTTAACCATTGTAAATACCACAAGTGGTTCATTTTTAAAATGGACTAATCTCTGGTGGTCAAAATCATGGAGAGCAAGCAAGTGTTGGAATGCTGAAGAAGGTGTGTTTATGGAAAGTGGAGATTCTTCAGTTAAACTTGCTTCTCATTGCACTTAGTTCAGAGACCTGTTCCTGGGGAAATGAACAGTGGGAAGCTAGACAGGGCTGTTGGAATGCTTTCTAATCAGGTTGAATGTTCACCATATGTGAAGTCTTCTCTTTACTATCTGTGTTGTATCTCTTCTCAATTAGCAAAAAGCTAGTTCTTCTTCCTTTACTGCTGCAAAAATTATCTTCCTCCTCAAAGGATTTCAGTGGTGCTCTATCTTGCCTTGCCAAAGAGTCTGGGTGTCCACATCACTGTCCCCAGCCCGCCTACCTATATCACCTCCATCACATTCCCCACCTGTTACCAGCATATTAATCAAGAAATACCACTCATTTTCCCTTCTGTCTCTCTCCTTCTATAGATGCTTTATAGGACAGTTTATGCTATTTCAAAAACCTAGAACAAGCTCCCATCTGCCATCTGTTAAACCATCATTTCTCCTTCATTAAAAATCTTTCTTAAACGCAAGTTCATTTCACAAAATTAAGAGTCTAGAAAGAAGTGTCTCACATTTACATGTATGTGTCTGGCAATGTACTTCATGTCTACCTTGGTTTTAATAAGAAAAAAAGATAAAAAATAAATTTTAAAATAGGAAAGCAGACTTATAGCATTCATATATTTTAAATACATGTGACCATATTTATTCAGAAACATATTCTATTTGTGACATGCTGCAATGTTGCAAAATGACAGGCACCAGAACTGTGCTTCCCTTCAACACACTGCTTATCATACTGGGGAGACACAGTTAAACACACGTGTTATCATAACTGTGCTAATGTACAAATTATAGATAAATACATATAAAGTTTCAGAAAAGTTTCAGATTTTTTTTAAATATAGCCACTATGTCAAGTAATATCAAGTTGGCCAATTAAAAGCTCGCCTATGCCTAAAGTATTAAACAGTTCATGTTCTTGATGAGGCTGTCTTTACCAAGGTGGGATAAAGAAATTTGACTCCCAGTGGGGGTACAATATGAGTGTTGGGCTGGAAAAACGGATGACTTCACCATGTATCCTCAATTCTTTGAGCCTTAAACCAAACACTACCTAATTCTGGAAATCACTGGCTAGAAGCAGAACCGCATCTTAAAAAGTGGGTATTGATATGAGTTCTGGGTTCTTTAAGAATTCAATACTTGGAGGAGTCGGCCAGATGAGAGCCGGCAGTAATTCCCTTGTACTTATATAGGCTTAATGTTGATCTCCTTATTTTAAAAGCAATTTGAAGAATTTGAAAAAGACCCTGGGAAAGGCATGCCAAAATTATGGTGATAATATTAAAATTATGCCAAAATTAGGATGATAATATAGCCTATGAAGAAACAATAAAGTATTTGGGTGTTTTTAATTTGCAGAAATGAAGGTAATGGGATGATGACTACTTAAAAAAGCAGCTAATTTTTACATAAAGGGTACTTCCTAGCTTTTTCCCTAGTATAAGGGCTTTATTTTGTGGGAAAATGGCTTTAAATTGTTACTGAGATTTATACTAGGAAAAGAGAGTTCTGTTTGATAGACATTAGTCTATCAGTCGGTTAAGCATCAGACTCTTGATTTCAGCTGAGGTCATGATCTCACAGTTCATTAGATAGAAACCCTCATGGAATTCTCTCTTTCCCTCTCTCTCTGCTACTCCCCCACTTGCACACACACAATCTCTCTCAAAATAAACATTAAAAAAATAATAGCAATTGTGTATCAATAGTATTTAAAATACTATTTTAAGGCAGTAAATTTTACTATTAGAAATCTCTATGATGTAATGAGAAAGCACGATGTGAAACCGAGGCAATAAAAAAGTAAGCAACTTTTCTGTGATTATAGGTTAATTTTAAAAAAGCACATCTCTTCCTCATTCTTCTCTCCTCCATAATTCTGAAGGTCAATGCTGACACAATACACATTCCAGGAGTGAGGAGGTAGGAGCAGGTATCACTAAATTTAAACTCTGGGAAAGTTTAAAGATGGAGAACTTCAAAAACTGAACATGTCACAAATATTGTATGCTGAAGAATTGGCATTAATTAGACACAGAGGTGTCCTCATTTCCAATTTGTAGTACCATTCAAGAGTGATGGGGTCACCCCTATATCATGGGTTTAAATTCTACTATCCTCTGTCTGGTTCTGACATTTTCCTTCCCCATAAAGTGCATGATGGCTCAGTTCCAATCTGACCTTTATCTTTCCAAAAATGGCACACCCAAAATAATATCTGCATTAGCAACAGGAAGTTCTGAGTTTGACCTTTACCTATCACAGGAAGGAGATCGTGTCATAATAGTGCTCTTTGCAAAACCATTGCACTTGATAAACTTTTCATTCACAAAAAAAATGTTACTTCAGGCTAAGTCATTAAGAATTATAAAGAGCTCATAAAATCTAAATAAAGACTGTCAGCAAGTAAACATGTGCAATTATGCCACATTACCAAAAATTTCACCCTATTTGTGGCAGATATTTTACAATTATAATCAGGATGGGTAAAATAAACACAAATGCATTTATCTAGTTAAGTTTTTCAATTTTTCTGATCTTCAGTTTTTCCTTTTGGGAATTTATGTTACAGCTTATTTCTGAGAACTTTCCAATTAAAAAATTTAAGAAGGCTCAATTCAGTGAGTTCCTTTTGATTCACATGAGTCCACAGAGCATAAAATGCCTTCTCTGTTAGTACTCCTTTAACTGTTCTTTCTGATTGCTTTTAGCCAGAAAAGTTTATTCAGGAAACTTATCTGTGATACAAACATTGAAACAACCCAAACAACACAATCCACAAACATGCCCTGTCACCATTACTACCTCTCAAAATCAAGGTGCTCATCCTGGAGAAAGAAGAGGGGACAGAAAAATATGAAGCAAAAGAAGATTATCCCTATTTGACTCAAGATTTCTAACAATGTTTGGAAGAGTAAGAGGATGGCTGAGAAGGGAAATGTTGAAAATATAGTTATACACATTATATATGACATATCTGAAATTTAAAAAAAGAAAAAATATTTGATTATCTACAAATTTTTAGACATCTGATTTTGTTAAAAAAATACAAATAATTGATGGAATCTAGTTGCTTTTTAAACTTTTTTAACGTTTATTTATTTTTGAGAGAGAGACAGGGCGTGAGTGGGAGAAGGGCAGAGAGAGAGGGAGACATGGAAGTTGAAGCAGGCTCCAGGCTCTGGGTGTCAGCACAGACACATGACATGGGGCTCAAACTCACAGACCATGAGATCATGACTGAGCGGAAGTCAGATGCTTAACCAACTGGGCCACCCAGGTGCCCCTCACGTTTCCTTTTAAATGAAACTATGAAGTCAGTGGCTAAAAGGTAATCTCAGATTTTGCTAACTTACCTCAAGTTTTTTGCAAAAATTGGACATACTTTTCTTTTATAACAATTTCAAAATTGCAATTTAAAAGATAAAGCTTGACTAATCACCTAGATTGCCAGAGAGTTAAAATATCCTAAGGATGGCTACTGTGTGTGTATGTGTGTGTGTGTGTGTGTGTGTGTGTGTGCAAGGATATGAGAAAAGGGAAACTGTACGCACTATTAATGGGAATGTAAATTGGTGCAGCCATTATGGAAAACAATACAGAGGTTTGTTAAACAAACTAAAAATAGAACTACCATATGATACAGCATTGCCTTTTCTGGTACATACCCAAAGTAAATGAAACCAGTATCTAAAAGAGACATTTGTGCTCTCATTTTATTTTCAGTATTATTCGTAATAGCCAAGATATAGGAACAATCTAAGTGCCCATAAGTTGATGAATGGATAAAGAAATTATGGTTTATATGTACAAAATAGAATATTATTCAGCTTTTAAAAGGGAGATCCTGCCATTGCAACAACATGGATAAACCTGGAGGACATTATGCTAAGTGAAATGAATCATACAGAAAGAAAAAAACTTGCATTGTCTCACTTGTATACCGTATCTTAAAAAGTTGAATACATTAAAGCAGAGAGTGGAACAGTGGTTACCAGGGCAGGGAGTTTAGGGAAATGGGGAAATGTTGGTCAAAGTGTACAAGGTTGGAAATTTGCCAACAGGATAGATTTCAGGTGCTTTTACCACAAACACAAAAAAGTTAACTATGTAAGGAGAAGATATGTTAGGTAGCTTGATTATAATAATTTCATTATGCATATAAAATCATTGTGTGTACAGCTTAAATATATACAATTTTTATTTTTTATTTTTATTCAAGTATAATTAACATACAGTGTTATAAGAGTTTCAAGTGTACAATATAATGATTCAACAATTCTATACATTACTCAGTGCTCATGGAGGTTAAGTGTAGTCTTTATTCCATTCAACTGTTTCATGAATCCCTCCACATACCTCCCCTTTGGCAAAGACCAGTATATTCTCTACATTTAAGAGTCTGGCTTTTTGTTTGTCTTTTTCTTTATTCCTTTGTTTTATTTCTTAAATTTCACATATGAGTGAAATCATATGGTATTTGTCTTTCTCTGACTTAGGTCCATCCATGTTGTTGCAAAAAGTAAGATCTCTTTCTCTTTTATGGCTGAGTAATATTCCATTGTAGGTGTTATGTGTATATATAATTATTGTTATAATACAATTATAATTATATTTAACTATAACAATAATTATACATATATATCTTCTTAATCCATTCAACCCTTGATGGATACTTGGTTTGCTTTCTGTATCTTAACTATTGTAAATAACGCTTGGCTATTAACAAATAATGTAAACAGATGGATGTGTATATCTCTTTGAGTTAGTTTTGTCATTTTCTTTGGGTAAAACCCAGTTAGTGGAATTACAAAATCATATAGTAATTCTATTTTAAATATTTTGAGGAACTGTCTGTTTTCCACAATAGCTGTACCAGCTTGCATTTCCACCAAACAGTGCGCAAGCGATCCTTTGTCTCCACATCCTTGTCAGTACTTGTTATTTCTTGACTTTTTATTTTAGCTATTCTGACAGGTGTGAGGTGATATCTCATTGTGGTTTTGATTTGCATTTCTCTGGTAATTAGTGATATTAGGCATCTTTTCATGTGTCTGTTGGCCATCTGTATATTTTCTTTGGAAAAATGTCTATTCCTGTCCTCTGCCTATTTTTAACTGGACTATTTGTTTTCTGGTTGAGTTGTATAAGTTCTTTATATATTTCAGATATTAAACCCTTATTGAATACATCATTTGCAAATTTCTTCTTCCTTTCAATATGCTGTCTTTTTGTTTTGTTCATTGTTTTCTTTGCTGTGCAAAAGTTTCTTATTTTTGGTATAGTCCCAATGGTTAAATTTTCCTTTTGTTTCCCTTGCCAAAGGAAACATCTATAGAAAAATGTTTCTATGGTTGTGTCAAAGACATCACTGCCTTTGTTTTCTTCTAGAAATTTATGGTTTCAGGTCTCAAATTTAGATCTTTATCCATTTTGAGTTTATTTTTTGTGTGTGGTATAAGAAATTGGTCTAGTTTCACTCTTTTGTATGTAGCTGTCCAGTTTTCCCAAACCATTTGTTGAAGATATTATCTTTTTCCCATTGGATATTTTTGCCTCCTTTGCTATAGATTAATTGACCATAAAAGTGCAAGTTTATTTCTGGGCTCTCTATTCTGTTCCATTTGTTTATATATCTTTTTGTGTGTCAGTACCATACTGTTTTGATTACTATAGCTGTGTAACATATCTTGAAATCTTGGATTGTAATACTTCTGGCTTTATTCTTTGCTTTTCCTAGTCAGGTTCTTATGTAGTTCCATACAAATTTTAGGATTATTTGTTCTAGGTATGATAAAAAAAATACTGTTGATATTTTGTTAAGGATTGAATTAAATCTGTAGTTTGTTTTGGGTAGTATGGACATTTTTTTAAACAGTATTTGCTCTCCCAATCCATGAGCATGGAATATCTTTCCATTTATTTTTGTCTTCTTCAATTTTTTCATCATCGTCTTATACTTTTTGGAGTACAGGTCTTTTACCTCCTTGGTTAAGTTTATTCCTAGGTATTTTATTATTTTTTGTGCAATTGTAAATAGGATCATTCTCTTAATTTTTTTTCTTTTCTTACTTCATTACTAGTGTAGAGACATGAAACAGACCTCTTTTTTTAAGATTTTATTTTTAAGTAATCTCTACACTCAACAAGAGCTCAAACTCACAACCCTGAGGTCAAGAGTCACATGCTCTACCAACTGAGCAGCCAGGCACCCTGCAACAGACTTCTGTATATTAATTTTGTATCCTGCAACTTTAGTGAATTCACTTATCAATTTTAGTATTTTGGTGGAGTCTTTAGAGTTTTCTATTATATAATACTATGTCATGTGTAAATAGTGACAGTTTTACTTCTTTATTACCAATTTGGATGGCTCCTACTTCTTTTTCTTGTCTGATTGCTGTGGCTAGGGTTTCCAGTATTATGCTGTTCAAAAGAGATGAGAGTGGATGTCCTTATCTTGTTCCCGAGCTTAGAGGAAAAACCCTCAGTTTTTCATCACTGAATCTGATGTTAGCCGTGGTATTTTTATATATGGTTTTACTATGTTAAAATATATTCCCTCTAAATCTATTTTGTCTAGAATTTTTATCATGAATGGTTGTTGTACCTGTCCAATGCTTTTTATGCATCTATTAAAATCCTATGGTTTTTACCCTTTCTCCTGTTAATGCGATATTATGTTGATTGATTTGTGAATATTGAACCAACATCTCTGGAATAATTCCCATTTGATCATGGTGAATGATTTTTTTAATGTATTGTTGAATTTGGTTTGCTAATATGTTATTGAGGGCTTTTGCATATATGTTCATCAGAGATACTGGCTTACAGTTTTCTTTTTTGTTGTGTCCTTATCTGGTTTTGGTATCATATGGGTAAATCTGGCCTCATAGAATGAATTTGGAAGCTTTCCTTCTTTTGTTTTTTGGAATAGTTTGAGAAGAATAGGTATTAACTATTCTTTAAATGTTTGGTAGCATCCACTTGTGAAGCAATCTGGTCCTGGACTTTTGTTGGGAGTTTTTAGATTATTGATTAAATTTCATTGTTAGTAATTAAGCTGTTCAAATTTTCTATTTCTTCTTGATTTAGTTTTGAAAGGTTATATGTTTCTAGGAATGTATGTATTTCCTCTAGGTTATCTAATTTTTTGGCATATAATTTATAATACTCTTATAATCCTTTGTATTATTATTACTCCTCTCACATTTCTAATTTTATTCATTTCAATCTTCCCTCCCTCCCTCTCTTTTGTTTTTAATGAGTCTGACTAAAGGTCAGTTTTATTGGTCCTTTCCAAAAACCAGCTCCTGGTTTTATTGATATGTTCTATAGGGTTTTTTTAGTCCCTATTTCATTTATTTCTGCTCTAATCTGTATTATTTCCTTTGGGCTTGGAATTATTTTTCTACTTGGCTTTGGGCTTTCTTTGTTCTTTTTTTCCCTGGATCCTTTAGGTGTAAGTTTAGGTTGTGCAGTTGAGATGTTTCTTGGACTACTGTGCTTTTGTTTTCATTTATCTCCATGTATTTTTGGATTTCTTTGATTTCTTGACTGACTGGTTCATGTTTTTTAGCATGTTATTTAACCTCCATGTATTGGTGTTCTTTCCAGGTTTTTTCTTGTGGTTGATTGCTATACTAGTTTCATGCTAGTGTTGCCAGAAAAGATGTATATAATTTCATCTTTTTGAACTTTAGACTTGTTTTGTGGCCTAACATATGCTCTCTTCTGGAGAATGTTCCAGGTGCACTTGAAAAGAAATGTTCTGCTCTTTTGGGATGGAATGTTCTGAATACATCTGTTAGATCCTTCTGATCCAATGTTTCCTTGTTGATTTTCTGTTTGGACGATCTATTCATTGATGTAAGTGGGGAGTTAAAATCCCCTACTGTTGTTGCATAACTATCAATTTCTTCCTATGTTTGTTAGTATTTGCTTTATATATATGGGTGCTTTCATGTTTGGTGTATAAATATTTACAATTGTTATATCTTTTTGCTGGATTGCTCCCTTTATGATTATGGAATGTCCTTGTCTCTTGTTATAATCTTTGTTTTAATGTCTATTTTATACAATATACATATTGCTACTCCAGCTTTCTTCTTTCTTTTTCAGGATAAATGTTTTTCATTTCTTCACTTCCAATCTGTATGGGTCTTTAGGTCTGAAAGGAGTTCCTTATAGACAGCATATAGATGGGTCTTGTTTTGTTTTTTCATTTTTTTTGTTTTATTCCATATAGTCATCCTGTATCTTTTAATTTAGTCCATTTACATTCAAAGTAATTATTGATAGGTATGTACTTTTTGCTATTTTGTTACTTATTTTACAGTGGCTTGTTTTTGTGTCTGTTTTTTTTGGGGGGGGTTGTTTGTTTGTTTTGTAGTTTTCTGTTCCTTTCCACTCTTGCTCTCTTCCCATGTGATTTGATGGCTCTCTTAATGATATCCTTGGATTTTGTTTCACTTTGTTTTTTAACAGCTATTACAGGGTTTTGATTTGTGGTTACCATTAAGTTTATAAATAATAACCCATGCATATAGCAGCCTGTATTAAGTTGGTGGTCACTTAAATTTGAACCCATTCTCAAAGCACTAAAATTTTACCCTCCCCTCCACCTTTTATGTATATGATATATACTTTATATGCTTTCATTTCTGAATCCCTTGATTGACTTTTACAGATACAATTAACTTTAATGTTTTTGTTCTTAACCTATGTACTAGTTTTATAAGTGATTAATCTACTACTTTTATTATGTTTATATATACCTGTGAATTTTTTTTCCTTACCTAATTTTCTTATTCCTGATTATTACCTTTTCTTTCGACTCAGAGAATTCCCTTTAATGTTTCTTTTAAGGCTGACCTAATGGTGATAATTCCTTTAACTTCCACTTGTCTGGGAAACTCTTTATCTCTTCTTTTATCCTGAAAAGATATCCTTTATATCTTGCTGGATATAGTATTCTTGGTTGCAGGTTTTTTCCTTTCTACAATTTTTATTTAAAAAAAATATGAATAAATAATATGTAAAGTATTCTTAAAATATAAAAGAATACTCTAATATTCACTTCTAATTTATGAATATCAACATTCAAATACTCCCACATAATTTACATTTAAAACAAAGTTTAGGCAGATTATTTTGAATCATCAATTTTCATAAAGGAGAACTATGAACATCTAAAATTAGTGGTGTAAACAAGTTAGGGACAAAGAGGAAACGGACCATATATGGAGATAAGACTCCATATTATTTAGAATTCTTGGTGGCAAATGACAGAAGCCATCAAAATAGCCAGAGCACAAAAGACATATTTGGCACAAATAACTAAGAAATCCTTGACCCATCTCAGGCATGATAGAATTCAAGTACAATATTGTCACATATCTATTTCTACCCTCTGATTTCCCCCACTTATGTTTTATTCCTGGAAGATTCAATCATATGGTAGCAAAGGTGATCCCCAGAAGCTCTAGTATTAGAGCTAAGAAGCCCAGAAAAAAGAAATAGCAATACTCTTTCCACTGGGATCCATGTAACTCCATACCAATGCTGTGTCCATCCTTGAGCCAATCACTTTGCCCAGAATTATGAGATACACTGACTGATTAGCCCGGGGCTGTATGTTCCTTCTATTTCAATGAAGGTGAGGCTGGTGTTGAACTCTCACCATAATGACAAGGATTTAAGAATTAGTAGCTCTTAAAAGGAACAGATATAGAATAGACCATTTCTTTCCCTTCATCCCTAATACCTTCAACACATACACAAATAGTATGCTACAGATTCAAAGTACATTTCATTCTTCTACTTGCCTGTTGTTACCCTGAATCTCTCTTTCCCTCCCTCTCTCCCTTTCTTCCTTCCTTTTATTCCTCTTCCTTCTCTCTTCAAAATAATGCATGTATACATATTAAAAGGCAAATACTACTGTGAGGTTATAACAAAAAACATCAGTGTTTGTCCTATCCTTCCTCACCAAATATTTCCACCACCAAAAGATAGTAATTTTAATATTTTCTATTAAATATTTTCTTTTATTCTATTTAGTATATCATTTTTGAGGATATATCAATTGGCACCCTACTCAGATGTACATCTGTAAGTCTTTTATGCCACCAAACATACATTTTACTTACCCATTCTCACAATACAGTTATATCATAAATTTTTATTAAGTCAATATATATTTTTAACAAAACTGTGATTATATATACATTGTTATACCTAACCTATATAGTGTACTATGCTTATATTTCCATTTACTTTTTCCTAGTGTTTATACTTATGTGGGTTTTTGTTCTTGTTACTGATGCTTATTTGTTTGCTTGCTTAGTTTTTTGTATCCATCATAATTTATTTAAAAATTCTCCTAAAAAACCTCTCCAATTCATCTCAGTGTAAACACACCAGGTATTTTCTACTAATTCATTCTGATCTTTAGGGGGGACTTACTTCAGGTAGTCCCTTACCCTCCTGCTGTCATCTAGACTTGTCCAGCCTTGCTGTCCAACTGAAGTCCTGGCACCTACCTTCTTTATGCTTGGTATTTCCTTTGCCTATTTCCTTTGTTAGGATCCTATGTTCTCTGGATCTCATATCTTTCTGTTTTATTATTTACTCTCTCATTTGGGTTGAGCACTTCCTCCAGTACTTTCCCAAGAAACTATATAGATGATAACTATTTTGAGACCCTGCATATATAAAAACATTTTTCTCTGTCTGTACTCACATTGGACTGATGGTTTGTGAAGCAGAAACTTGTACTGGCAGTCAGAAAGTTGTATTGTCAAGAAGTTGTATTGGCAGGCCTTGGAAACACTCAAATATTATTTGTTGCTGATCTCTTCTCTTTCATTTATTTTTATTTCCCTGCCTAGAGCCTTTATCTATTAAATTCTAGACCTCCTGGATGGATCCTCTGATTTTTAAAAATATGTTCTATTTTCCACTTCTTTTGTTCTTACTTTCAGAAAAAGATCTTCAATGTTCTACATATATTAATTTTGTTATATTGCTGCTACCATATTTTTGACCTCTCTTATTCCATTTGTCCCTTTTTTTACAGTTACCTTTTTCTTTTTTAAGCAACTCTTCTATGATCCTTCTGTGGATAGTACAGAACTTGTTGATGTATCCATCTGTCCCTGCATTGTTTCTGGAGTTTATTTCACAAGTTCTGTTTTTCTGATTGTTTTCTCTTGGTCTCTGCCTGTCATGTAAGAGACTTTTCTCAAATGTCTTGATGACCCTTTATTTTTCTTTATCTTACAGAGTGAGGAACTAAGGGGCTAATTGGAATCTCTTAGACTTATTTACCATTAATTTTACTATAATCAGATATGAACTTAGCCATTTCATTGAGGGAAGCCCAATTATAAGAAACTGTAGATATTTTCTCTTGGGATAAAGAGATTCCAAAGAGAACTTTACAATCTCTTCCCTGGAGGAAGATGGATACAGAAACCCTGGTTTGTGGGAGTTGAAGAAGGAAAGAATTTTGGTGGGAATGGGGTTGTCTTATCATTCAACACATACACTTTCACTTACTCTTCAAGTTTTTAGTACATTAACTCATCTCTCCCATCAGATGTGCTTTCTGTCCTTTAATCCAGAGACTCTCTGGTCACCTGCTTAGAGAATAAGCCTTCTGTTTTTAGCTGGGATGCTGCTTACTTGTGTGAGGTGGCAGAGGTAATCTGGGGAGTATAATGGCTCTTAGTACAAATTTTCAACAATATTTCCTGTTTTTGACTCCACTCTTCACCCCCAACCTTCATATGTATGTGGGGTCTTCAGTTGTTAAGAACAAGGAAAGGTCTGGGATAATAGTAATGCCTTTGTTACATGTTTTTATTATTTAAGAAAAGAATTGTTTACCAAATTGCTTTCCCCACTATATCAGTTTGCTAGGGCTGCTGTAAAAACATACCATGAGCTGTGTGACTTAAACAACAGATAATTGTTGCCTCACAAGTTTTAGAATCTAGAAGTTTAAAACTGAAGTGTCAGCAGAGCTGGTTCCTTCTGAGGGTTGTAAGGAGGATCTTCCCCATGCCTCTCTCCTAGCTTCTGGTGACTTGCTGGCCATCTTTGGGTATCTACTGGGAGGTTTTTTGTTTTTGGCTTGTAGATGCACTACCTCATCTCTCCCCTTATCTTCACATTGTGTTCTCCCTGTGTCTCTATCTCTGTGTCCAAATTTCTCGTATATAAGAACACTGTCCTATTGGATTAGGACTCTATCTAATGATCTTAAGTTGATTACCGGCAAAGACCTTATTTCCAAATAAGGTCACATTCTGAGGTACTAGGGGTTATGATGTTAACATATAAACTAGAGGGTTGGAGGGGAGAGGAGACACAATTCAATCCATAACACCCATTATGATATCATGAGGAGAAAGAAGAAAGTCTGATGATCTTGATAAGGAATAGGGAGTTGACCAGGCCTAGAAGCTTCCTGTGAAATTTGGTTTAACTAAAGCACTTCAGTGAGAGAATCCAGCTCCCTAGGCCATAGAAGGTAGAAGCTTCATCAGGAATAAGGAGGTGAATAACCAAGAAATGGGAAAGGCTGATGTCTATTTCTGAATATGATGGGCTTTTATATGGGTGGACCTACTGTTGTATATAATTTGCCTCTTATTCGACTGTTTTATTATTTATTTTTTCCACAATTGGCTAAATCACATTGTCCTCTCCCCCAAAAGAAGCAGTCGAATTCTGTTTCTCACTGAGTGGAGAAAAAAAAAAAAAAGACTCAAATGTTATTTAGTCCCTTCAACTACCTCCCGACTCCAGGGATAATAAGCAGTGTTCTTCAGCAAAGGAGCTGTCGCACCTACTAAATTCCTAGTCCTAGACCTGTATCAGAGTAGAAGCATTAATTTCACCTTACAATTGTCATCCTATTCTTCCCTAAAGCAATCATTAGACTTAACAATTACCTTCCTTGGATGGACAGGTAATAGTTTATCATCCTGGTCCCAGTACAGAATCTATATTAACAGTAATAACCTACCTAGAACATTAGATTCTTCATCACATCCAACTCTTAACTTCTTCCCTGTGTATTAAAGGGGCTCCATTATCTCTAACCTATATTTGAAATTTCCTTTCATAAGAATTCTGGTATTCATCCAAATGGTTCAACACTATATGCCTTTATAAGTGTGGTAGATTAATAGTACATATGGGCAAACAAAAAATGCAAATAGTAATGGCAATAGTTTAAGATCATAGTTAAGTTAGTACTTTGAGATTAAATAAGTGAATTTTCAGGGAAGTAGTGAAGATGATTACCTGTGACTACTGATAAGGAATAAACTGAGTAAAAAAAGCAGCTGCACTTAATAGTAAGAGCTGAGAATTCCTTTAAGCCACATTATTCAAATTCATTTTATTTATGTTATGCCTTTCACTGCCACTCTAGATATCTTTTTTTCCCTTTTTCAAACTCACAAATTTTAATCTATGAATCAACCATCTACTCCTCTGAGAAAAATAAAGCTATCCAACGTGTCTTCTCTTTTCCCATTCCTTTGACCCTGAAACAGAAGTGGCATAGTGTGGTGATCTGGCTAGCTGGGAGGACTAAGGTCCAAGTCTTGAAACTTCATTTGCAAACAAGCACATTGGTTTTAATTATATCATATTGTTTTGGATTGATAAACACAAAATATCCTAAAGGTCATTAATTCACATTTTAAATAATATTAAGACAAGTAAGTCCTCATTTTAAGATGATGATGATGATTGTGGTAAGTTCTTGAAGTATGTGGACAGGGCTAAAATGACTCTAATCCATCACTGACATTATCCTAATATTTCTGTAGTTTCCTCCTTTTTCATATTTATTTCTCTCTGCCAAAGAACTATGTCCTGTCTCCTTTTCAAAGTTGTGCTCTTAACATCCTAACCTATATCTACCAACACTTTAACTCATGATTAACTCCTCTTTTATAGTTTAAATATATATCTTTATATACACTCTACCACCTCCTCTGGAAAATCTACAAATAATAGTCCTTTTTTGGGGGATATAACCAACATATTAGTTTCAGGTGTACCTAATGACTTGGTATTAGAATAAGTAGCAAAATTATCACCACAATAAATCTAGTTAATATTCATCACCATAGTTACAGTTTTTTTTCTTGTGAGAACTTTTAAGACCTACTCTCTTAACAACTTTCAAATATACAAGACAGTATTATTAACTATAGTCACCAGGCTGTTTCTTACCTTTCCACATTTCTATAAGGTCAAAGGCAGTTAGTGGAGTTGTCAGAGGGAGACTGAGAGACCAGGGTTCCATTTAATCTCTACCCATCACCACTATCCACAACGGAAGGGCTTTGACACATCTTGTATTTGAGGTATCTAGTACAATTTTTCTGGAGAGAAATGCTCATTGCCAGAAAGAGTATTTAAGAAATCCCTGGCTTACAAATATGCTTATATTTTCCATATACCATACATTCTTCCCTATTTAACAAGATTTCCCCCGTTAAGAACCAACCTTCAACTTGCTTTCACCTCCAAATGATCTATAGCCATTACTGATCACTCTCTATTACTCTTCTTACTACCTTTTATTTTTCTTCTCTCTTCATCCTTTGTCTTCCTCTTGTTTTCCCTCCTCCTCTTCCTTTCTTTTTTTTAAACATTTTTTTTTGGTCTATTTCCTCCCACAAGAATATAAGCTCCATGAGTACAAGGATTTTGCTGTTTTTCTCACTACATATTACCTCATACCTAGAACAATAATTGGCAAAAAGTCAATACATACTTGCTGAAAATGACAAAATATTAGAAAAAAAACAGAAAATGTAAATAAACAAAAACAAAACAAATTTATTTTATAAGATCACAAATATTTTCACTATCCAAAGCTGATAGTTACTAACATTTTAGTGGGATCCCTTTCTTTGCAGATATATACCATAGATTCTTCCAGAATCTCTACATCCTTTTGAGAAGACAGAAATATAAATTGTAATACAAAACGCTAAGTACTATGACTGAACCAAATGCTATGAAGCAGAAAAGGTAATTAGTTCTGCCTGGGAGTTAAGGAGCACAACAAAAGCTGAACTTAAAATATGAGTAGAACTTGCCAAATTTCCATGGGAAATTTTAAAGAAAACCCCAAACTCCTATTACCACACTATATAATTACTTTATTCTTATTACAATAGATAATATTAATTAGTTTACCGCCATTGTTCCAAAACAGGGCACATCAAAGATTACTGTACCCTTTTCTCTTTTCCTGTGAGATGTTTGCATGTTTGCACTAGGAAGGAAGACTAGTACATTCAAATTTCCCTGTCTAAGGTTCCATATTCCAGGTTCTTGAGGGCTAATCTCCCTCTATTGATTAGTTAAGGCATTTTTAAAAAATTTTACTTTCTGGGGGCGCCTGGGTGGCTCAATCAGTTAAGTGTCTGACTGCGGCTCAGGTCATGATCTCACAGTTCATGAGTTCAAGCCCCGCATCGGGCTCTGTGCTGACAGCTTAGAGCCTGGAGCTTGCTTCAAATTCTGTGTCTCCCTTTCTCTCTGCTCCTCTCCACTCATGCTCTGTCTCTCTCTCCTTCAAAAATAAATAAAAACATTAAAAAATAAATAAATAAAAATAAAAATTTTACTTTCTGGTAAGAATTATCCCTCCAGGAGGATGTAAATAATTCCATCAGCCACCAAAACTTCTGCCTTTTTAGCCCCTAAAAATAGAAAAGTAGGATACCTCTCCAGTTCCTGGAATTGAGAATTTGTAATTCTCTGCTACACTATATACACTGTATCCCATAACCCAAACATAAGCAAAACCAGATCTAGACCTAGGATTGTTCAGTTTCTTCCCCTCAGGGGAAGACCAAGAACATGGGAGTAATAGCAAAGTAATGTTTGGGAAACTATTTAATGAGAAATAAATGAACATTACAACTTTTTGACCAATTTCTGATCTTGAAGACATGAAATTATCATGCTGTTGAAATGAATCAAGATGATGTATGATCTGGACCACAGAGTAATGTCATCTCAAATTTTGAGTAGATTCAAAGACAAGTAATAATGTTGAGCAAGAAAGTCCAGGTAGAGCAAACGGATGGTCACTCAAGACATACCCTGGGTTTTGCACAAATATAGATGGAAATAGGGATAATGGGCTTGCTTTAATACTGTGAAGACAGGCTGAAAATAATTTTACACAGCAAATATATGTAAATCAATGATTTTGGGAAAAACTTCTAGCTGAACTTCTAGAGAGTGTGTTGGCAGTCGATAAAATACATTGATTTTTGTTAATTAAGATGTATATATTATAATAAAAAATTATTATTGTGATTGAAGGGTCAAATTTCTTTGAAAAGGGCCAGATAGTAAATATTTAAGACTTTGAGAGCCATATGGTCTCTTTTGCAACTATTGAATTGGGCAGTTGTAAGACGAAAGCAGCCATAGACTACACAGAAATCTAATAAAACTTTATGGAATTTGAATTTTATATAATTTTACATGTCACAAAATATTTTTCCCCAAAACATTTAAAATGTTGGGGCACCTGGGTGGCTCAGTCGGTTGAGCGTCCAACTTCAGCTCAGGTCATGATCTCAGTCCGTGAGTTCAAGCCCCGCATCAGGCTCTGTGCTGACAGCTCAGAGCCTGCAGCCTGCTTCCGATTCTGTGTCTCCCTCTCTGTCCCTCCTCTGCTCATGCTCTGTCTCTCTCTGTCTCAAAAATAAGTTTAAAAAAAACATTTTAAAAATGTAAAAAATATTCTTGATGGAAAATTTGTCATTTGGCTGTTTGGGGAATCCTGATGTGGGTGACAAGATGTAAGGCTACTTTGACAATATCCTTTCTGCTTTATTCTCAACTCCTTTCCTTTGGCCTTAAAAACTTTTTTTCCTACCTATGGAACAAATATAAATGGAAAGCTTAGAAAATACAGGAAAATATAACTTATATGATACATCTGGCTGCTTAGCACTGTATGATTCAAAGGAGCTCTTTTGTAAAAACTAAGAGGGAAGGTTTTTTTAAGCTACAATAAAAGGTAAATCCTCAATCATGATGTCTTTTAGACAACTGTGACGTATCATCAGTTATCTCTTTAAAGGAATTCCGTCAATATATATTTTTTCAAATTCTGGTGATTGTTTCGATTTTATTCCCTGTCAGTATGTAGTCCTTACCACAATATCACTCAAACAGCAGACTACAAATGGGGTCAGATGAATATATTCTATTTTAGTGCAGCATGAAGAGGCAGAGATGTCCCAGTTTAGTCAATCCCATTTTGGGTTTTGCAGGTCACACACCAGCCCTTCAGTTCATGAAGTTTCTATTTCTGGAATAAAAGCATCCCTTGCCTTTACAGCACTTCAGCCATGTCAACTCAGAGAGGAGAGAGCTGATGGGACTGAGTTCTCAGCTGGATGTTGTGAGCAGGATGGCAAGAAACTGACAAGCTTAAGGATTCAAATGAAATACCCCAATTAAGTAAGGTACAGCTGAAATGTGAAGACCAGTACCACTAGCAATATAGATGCAAAAAAAAAAAAAAAAAAAAGCATAACTGTGACCAATGTTACACAAGAAAGTGCATGGGGAAGGTATTTCAAATAAGGGGATTTCTAACTCTAATAGGAGGTTATAGACAACAGGATAGAGATGAGAGATAATAGAACCCTGCAATAGACATAATGCACTTCACTAATGAGATAGAGCACTGCAGTATTTAGGCCCACAGAACCTCTAAAGGGAATAGGAGGGAAGGAACAGCTTCTTTATAAGATTTTCTGATCATCTCAGAACAATATGATCATACTCTTTCATTGTACTTCAACCACCCACAGTGTCTCTTTCTGTCTCTATGTCTCTCCCTCTGTCTCTTCCTCTCTCTCCTTTTCAGAAGCAACTGTTTGTCCTTTTAAATTAGAAAAAGTGAGTGAACAAGCCCAACTTAATAATACAGAGACCAGAGTGTGACAAATGACCCACAGAAAAATCCAGAAAGGCAGCAGTATTGAGCAAAGCCAGGAGTACCTGAAATATATAAATGAGTAAGGAATCCTATAAATCTGAACTCACAAAACTATAGCCAAGGGCTGCATTCAGTGTGCAGATATTTTGTCTATGGCCTGCATTTTGTTGACTTACACAATATTTAAAATTTACTTAAGTTAGTTACCAATATTAACAAATCTGGAGATTTTTCATAAAAATACAATGTTCTGATTCACTTGGGGCTCTTCAGATCTAATCCTAGCTCTTCTAGCTGAATGATCGTAGGCAAGCTACCCTCTGTCTGAATACTCTTGTCTATAAAATGGAGGTGGAACCACAAATCACTTTACTGAGTTTTGGTGAGTATTAAGTGACAATGCCCTGAAAGTACTTGGAACACACCTGGCACTGTGTAACTATATAATACCTATTAGATATTAGTAGTAATAGTACTTGCTACTGTATTTGACAAACGGACCCTTGAAACCTTGAGGCAGCATCAAAAAGAACACAAGAAAATGACTTAAAATTGGTCATCAAGGCATATTTTTGTGAAACATAAACAATTGAGTCATACAGACTTCTAACATGATTATTTAAGAGAGCACTGAATGTGCTCAATGACATGAAAAATCCACATCAAAGTATCTTCCAGTTACAAAATTCTATATAAATTGAAGTAATTGAACACAAGGCAGCAGAAATTTCCTCTTGTAAGTAACTTAAGATGCATACTTCAAAATATGGCTGTCTTATTTAGGTGACGATTTTTTGGGTGGTTTGGTTTTGTTTTTGAGAGAGCAGTAGCAAAGGAGTGTCAGTGAGGGAGGGAGAAAGAGAATCTCAAGCAGGCTCCACACCCAGCACAAAGCCCAAGACAGGGCTCAATCTTGATCCCACCACCATGAGATCATGACCTCAGCTGAAATCAAGAGTCAGAGGCTTAACCGACTAGCCACCCAGGTGCCCCATAAGTGAGTTCTTAAAGTAAATCATCTAAAGCAACATTACAGAGGCAAAAAGTCTTTTTCCCTCAAAACGAGTTTAGAAGGATAACTTCCAAACCTTACATAAAACTTCTAACAGACTTTTCAAAAATAAATTTCAAGGGGCGCCTGGGTGGCTCAGTCAGTTAAGTGTTCAAGCCCCGCATTGGGCTCTGTGCTCACAGCTCAGAGCCTGGAGTCTGCTTTGGATTCTGTGTCTCCCTCTCTCTCTGCCCCTCCACCACTCATGTTCTGTCTCTGTCTGTCTCTCTCGCACGTGCGCTCAAAAATAAAAATAAACATTAAAAATTTTTTAAATAAATTTCAAAACAATATGCCACCATAAATTAATATTCTTTTTAGTCATATTTTTATCTCAAATCTAAATGGAAATAATATATATTTATATAGGCATTTATTTACATTTATGTACACATTTATATTTATATAGGCATTTAAATGTAAGAAAGTAAAATATATGTAAATGATATGTAAATGATATGATAAAATGATATGTAAAAATGATATGTAAAATGATATGTAAAACCAAGTATAAGTAGGTTATGTACATATATTTTAAAATCTAGGAGAACTTTTAGATTGTTGAATATTCATTATTCTAGATAACAGTTAAAGGATTAATAACCTTAATACAGTTGACTTTTGAAAATGCAAGGCTTATGACACTGACCCTCCACACAGTCAAAAATCCACATATAACTTTTGACTCCCCCCAAATTTATCTACTAATAGCTTATTGTTGACTGAAAACTCTACTGGTAATATAGTTGTTTTAACACAAATTTTGTATGTTATCATGTGTATTATATAATGTATTCCTATAACACACAAGTTACAGAAAAGAAAATGTTAAGAAAATTATAAGGAAGAGAAAATACATTTACAGTACTGTACTGTATTTATTGAAAGAAATCCATGTGTAAGTGGACCCATGCAGCTCCATCCAGTTGTTCAAGGGCCAACTGTATGTAATGAGCATTTATAAATCCATAACAAAAGTCAAACATCATAAAATAAATAATTTAAGTACATACTCATTTTCTAAAAAAAATACAATAAGCAAAAACATTTTTGTCTCACTAGCAACTAAATAAATTATACCACTAATGAGATTATTATTCCACCTGCAAATTAGGAGAGTTTTGTGTTTTTTTTTTTTAATTCAACAAGGGGTCTAGGAAAGGGACTCTCATCTATTATTCCCAATTTCTACAAATTATGGATGATACTATATGAATAGGTGTCAAAGGCCTTAAAAATTTGTCTATTCCTTGATCCAAAATTCCGCTTCTAGTAATTTGCCCAAAGAAAAGAAGTTATCAAGTGGGACAAAATGGAAATTTTATCTCATGGCCATATCTTGGACAGTACAACAGCAAGCAGCCTCATGTACACAGGACACTAAACTTATTCTCATGACAGATATAAGCAATAATGATTACCTTCCTCTGACTCCATTACTTTAACCTTCTGGTGGCATGCTTTCAAACCTTTTAAATTGGGTTGGATCACTATCACAGCTTGAACATATTGTTCCTAACACTTCATTTTCTCGAGTTCATTCCTAAGTAGCACACAGAACATCCAGAAAACAACAGATGTGACCTACTACCAAGCTCATGATTCAAAAGTCAAAAGACAATAACAAAATCCAGAGGTCACAGAAAAAAAAATATTAACCACATAGCAACTTTAAATGTCTGCATCACACAAAAAATTAATAAACTACTGAAGAGACAAATGAAAGATCGGGAAAATATATTTGTCACATATATGTCTAAGACCAAATATTCTTAATATTCAGAAAGATCTTACAGATCCATATAAAAGATCAAATCTCCAATAAAAAATAGGCAAAAGACATTCACTGACTAGATACCACTCTCTAGATACCGATGTGTATCTCTATAAGATATACAATACAGTCAGAGTATGTCACTATCAAAAGCAAAACTGAAGAAAACACTGTTTGATACATGTAATTGATCAATTGGTAATTGATCATGTAATTGATGAATTGGTAGTTTCTCCAAATTGTTTCAAAATATGGTCATTATACCTAGTCAATTCAAGGACATACCCTTACCACTATTCAATTAAAAATAAATATAAATTTTAAATCTTTTCTGAAGAAATCAACCTTAACCATAGGTAAGCAAATGCAAATTAAAATTGTGAGACACTGCTGTCCACAGTAGCAAAGACCAAGCTTCATAGACTTTTGTGTTAACAATAGTGCATTGACACAGCACTGATGCTGTACAAGTTAATACCTTATCTGGGGAGGTCAAGTCAAAAGATTTATTGCTATTTATTATGAACACATGCTTTTATTCAGCAATTCCACCTCTGGGAATTGATCAACAAATATATGTATACATGTACATGAAGATGCAATAATTCATTGCAACGTTGTACTAGCAAAAGACTAGAAACAATATAAATATTCATTAGCACAGACTGTTTCAATAAATAATACATCTATACAATAGTAGATTATGAATTATTTAAAAAGAAAAGGTAAGTGTATGCTCATATAGAATGATCTCAATTGTCACCGTGACAGCAGGCGACATGATTAGAACCTGAGGTGATCAGAAGAAAAGCTGACCCGACTAAGGCAATGTGACTAGAAGCCGACCTGGCTAAGAAGACCACCTAACTCAAGGACTGCAGAACGCGGCATTAGAGCTAGAGGTCTAAGAACGAAAATAGTGCACCGTGACTACAAATTCTCCTGATGAGGTAAGAGAAAAGTGAAACTATATTAGGATTCGCTGCCACCGAACTTTTGAGAGAATCATTATGGGTGACTCTCTATTCCTAGAACAGAAACAGTACATTCATATAGCAATCCTTAAATTATTAATTATTATCCAGCAATACTGCCCTTGATTTCCAGAGCAAGGAACCTCTGACCTGGACATTTGGGAATGAATAGGTAAAACACTAAAGGCACGCCATACAGAAGGCACCAATGTTCTGCCTGAGGTTATACTTACACAGTCTATTGTCCATTAGGCCATTCCCCTTCCCCCACCCCCCAGCCCCCAATGCAGATGATGTTTATAAACCTCCTTATTGTCAGCCAGCCCCTTCAGCACCCCTACATCCAGAGAACAGACTGGCCCCTTTGTGACTGGGAAAAATCTAATATTTTAAAGGAACAAAAGATTCCCTCCAAAGACATCCTTACCCCATGCAACAACCTATTAAGAATGCCCTGCGGTGTTTACAGACACCTCAGGGAAAACTCACAATGCTTCTTGCCTTTGGAAAATTGGGAACATATATTGTATAATGGACTTGCTCTACCCAACATTTAGAACTGCAAGCCATATTAGCTATAGAAACCTTTTCCCAACCCTTAAACATGGTCTCCTAGATGCCAAGGAGCAAAGATCACCCACTTCAGAATTCCCCACCAGGTAAAAATTAACCATGGGAAACAAATGGTCTTAGGTGGTCCCAAACATAAGTTTGTTGGCTTAAAATAGACCCGTTTATCAAAGGTCAAATAAGCTCATGTTATGACTTAAAGTAATGGTTAACTCTGTCTCATAGTTTACATGAGTAATTGTTAAGATAGCTTTCAAAGGCTTTAGCAACCTAAAAAGCTTTGCTTGCATGATAAATTGAGATTGAATTCATCGGACATCTAGCCTTTTCTAAATGGGATGGGATGGATGCTAATACATTGATTACTAAACAAGGCTTATCTGCTTTTGGCTTCTTATTGCAGAGAAACTAAGAATATTTGGGTCTGATGTTTTTTGTTTTTGTTTTTTTAACAAATTTCCCGTGATTTAAATTGTAAATGAAGTCTTTTTGACCAATTAGGCTTCTTTGGTATGTTATGTAACTCTGGAAGCACTGTCAAATATATAATAAGCCTTAGGTTACATTTGAGTAAATGCTTTAACTATTCTACGGATTATATGCAAATCCTAGTTTTAATATCTTTTGGTATAAGATCATCTATCACCTGAAATTCTGATTATTGGAGTGTTATATGCCACAGAAATAAGTGAATTTCCTTCTCAATTAGATCTTTTAATCATGAGTCATTTTGTCATAGTTTTGTGACTCTTCTTGGGCTGCTATGACTTCCAGTACACAGATGATTTTCTACTCATGGAGGCTCCGTTTCCCCTGACTTGTATTTCCCTTTTGTAACTCCCCTATACCTTCCCCATATACTGAGCACTGTTGACCCATAGGTAGGGACATCTCTATTCCCCTATTGAGCAGAAAGAAGTTCCAGAAGAGAAGATGCTCCACCCTCAACAACCTTAAAGATTTTAGGGGCCAAAATTGTTCAGGGGGAATGATATGGGAAATAAAGACAGAAGGAAATGGCAGATAAAATTAAATTTCCTTATAAACCACAAGGCCAAGCAATTGTAGAATGAGGACATAATAAACTTAAAAATATGTTTAATAAAGGGAGGGGGGATTACCCACGGTTGTGTACAATCTCAACTTCTCCTTGATCGTGCTATGATGACTTTTAAATTTTTAAATCTTGACCCTCAAGGACTAATAACAGCTGAGCTACATTCTTCTAAATGTAGAAGATTCAAACTTCTCACCTGGGATCGAGGATATGCTGTGTTCTTTCAGATTCCCGACCTCTGTGGATTCCCTCTTGGTTGGTGAAGCTGTGTCATGGCATGGTGGAGACCCCCTGAAACTCTTCCAATCAACCAGGACTTCCAGAGAATGACTCTGAATGAGTGACCACCACTCCCATTTTTCAAGGTGGTAGAAGCCTCTTCATTGACTCCTTATCCTTAAGCCACTCCACAAACAATCCCCCTCCAAACTACCTGACAGCAAAAGAAGAATCAGAAGCTCATCATGATGGTCCTCACATGTAAACTTTAAGAAGACAAAGAAAAACAAAAAAGGGGGAACTGTAGAGAAATAGGTTCTACTATCTAAATGGATTAGAAAAAAAGCTTAGGGTGGAAAGCTGCCACCACAGGGCAAAAACCCCCAAGGTTAGCTGGGAGATGTTGTAATGGGATCATGAGTAACTTGTTATATCACCTGCAGGAAATTACTTTCCATCTGGCACCAATGTACCTTGATCACAAACTCCACTTGCCCCCAGACCCTTTGCTTCTTACACACACATTGATTACTATCTGATTGTTTTCTCCACATTCATGTTCACGTGTGTAAGATCTTGTTTTCTTCATGTTCACCACGTGGGTAATATCTTGTAAGCTCAATAAATACAGAGATGAAATGCCTGTTTTGGGGCTCTTGTCTCCTCCCAGATGTTACCCTCTTTCATATTCAATTCTGTGTTCACTCTTGCTGGACAAGACGGAACTCCAGACTCCTAGTCTGTGACACTCAATGATCTACTATTATTTTTTTAAAAAAGAAGTACAGAAACATGTACACAGTTTGCTTCCATTTGTTGTGTAAAGCACATGTGCTTTGCTTTTATCTGTGTAAACTGTCTCTAGAAGGATTTACAAGAAACTTGTGCTACTGACAGCAATAGCTAAGTTTTACAGATCACTTATAACGGTGCATTGTTCTAAATGGTTTACTTCTATTATTTGATCATCAAAACAATTCTATATGTTAGATAAAATTTTTATCCCCATTTTCAAGATGAGGAAACTGAGGCACAGAGAGGTTAAGTAATTTGCCTAAGGTCACATAGCTAACAACTGCAAGCTGTGATTTGAACCCATATAGTCCGTCTCCAACACTGGATTTTTAACTACTAAGTAACTTGCCCCTGGGGAAGAAAACATAAGGGTCAAGGTTAAGAGGAATGCTTTCTACTCTATTTATTGTCCATTGTTTTACCATGTGTATGTACTATTTTTCAAAACATAAAAATAAAAATTATTCAAAATATTATACAAATTCTAAAGCATATCTGAAAACAACTGCAAGATTTTAATAATGGGTAATGAAGGAGAGCTGGCCCCACCAGATGGTAATGCCTGCTAGAAGCATAGAAAAATTTAGACAGTGAAGAACTGACAAGAGAATTAACAGAAAGATCATTGTAACAGAGTCTAGACATCAATCCTAAAAAAATTAGGATGTAATATTTTTAAAAACATGAAAAAGTGGAAGGATTATTCAATTAATATCACTGGATAAATTGACTAATTATTTGGAGGAATGTTCAGGTGTGATGTCATCTGACATACTAAATATATTACAAATTAATTGAAGAAATAAATGTAAAACTGAAGCATAAAAGTCAAGAAATATATATATTTATACATATGTATATATACCTGCTCCCTGGATAAGGAAGGACTTTTTTTTCAATATATGAAATTTATTGTCAAATTGGTTTCCATACAACACCCAGTGCTCATCCCAAAAGGTGCCCTCCTCAATATCCATCACCTACCCTCCCCTCCCTCCCACCCCCCATCAACCCTCAGTTTGTTCTCAGTTTTTAAGAGTCTCTTATGCTTTGGCTCTCTCCCACTCTAACCTCTTTTTTTTTTTCCTTCCCCTCCCCCATGGATTTCTGTTAAGTTTCTCAAGACCCAC
Organism: Acinonyx jubatus; assembly: GCF_027475565.1. NCBI lineage: Eukaryota > Metazoa > Chordata > Mammalia > Carnivora > Felidae > Acinonyx > Acinonyx jubatus. The sequence goes on along the minus strand of NC_069385.1, from coordinate 87,900,805 downwards.
ATAAGAGTGAAACCATATGGTATCTGTCTTTCTCTGTATGGCTTATTTCACTTAGCGTCACACTCTCCAGTTCCATCCACGTTGCTACAAAAGGCCATATTTCATTTTTTCTCATTGCCACGTAGTATTCCATTGTGTATATAAACCACAATTTCTTTATCCATTCATCAGTTGATGGACATTTAGGCTCTTTCCACAATTTGGCTATTGTTGAGAGTGCTGCTATAAACATTGGGGTACAAGTGCCCCTATGCATCAGCACTTCTGTAACCCTTGGGTAAATTCCTAGCAGTGCTATTGCTGGGTCATAGGGTAGGTCTATTTTTAATTCTCTGAGGAACCTCCACACTGCTTTCCAGAGCAGCTGCACCAATTTGCAAGGAAGGACTTTCTTAACATGATGTATAATGGAGGAAATAATCTGGAGAGGATAATGCAATTTTGTCAACACCAAAATTCTAAAACTGAACATTTAAAATGTCATCAACAGAATACAAGTCTATGAATTAGGAATCATTGTTCACAACAAATAAAACAAATTATTAGCATTATATACAAAACACAGTTACAAGTCAATAAGTAAAACATGAAGACATTTGAACCAAAAAAATAAACCAGTAAAATAAATGAACTGACTACAGAAGAAAAATACAAATTATGCATAACTCATTTAATTCTATTGTTGTGGATAGAATTATTTTCCCCATTTCATAGATAAAAAACTGACCCTCAGAGATTAAGTACTTGCCCAAAGTCACACAGACAATAAATCTTGAGCTGAGATCTGAACTTATTTTGCTCCAAAGCCCATGCTTTTAATCCTGAGGCTACACTCTCTAGATACTAATGTGTATGTATCTCTATATAGATATATAATACAGCAGTAAGAGTATGTCACTATCAAAAGCAAAACTGAAGAAAACACTCTTTCATCCATGTAACTGATTAACTGGTAGTTTCTCTAAGTTGTTTCAAAATACAATCATTATATCTAGTCAACTCAAGGACATATCCTTACCACCTTTCCTAATGAAATAGTCCAGTGGTATCCATGTGAGAGTTCGTGTTTGGGGAGTACAAATGGAAAAACAAGTGTAGATATCTCAATGGGAAAGGACTAACTGAGCTTCTGGTTGAATATTGCTCTGTCTATATAGAAGTTTTTCAGGAGGGCCAATAATTTGAGTACCAATAATTACCTTAAGAATTTTGAACCTGCAGAAGCATCACCAGACATGTATTATCACCAAAAAGAAACTGAAATTTTAATAATCTTTGCAATATCTAATTTGAATTGTTCACTTATTTGCATTATTTAAAATAATTTTATGGCTAGATAAAACCTGAGGGTGTTTCTGTATAAAAGTTAATATCTATATTCTGAGTTAAATCAGCTTTGTCAAATTTTGGCCCGAAGTGCTAGTATTGCTGAAGTCAACCAACTGCTAGATAAAAAAAGATAATGTCAGCTTTAGTAGCTGAGGTTATCATTGAAGCTTCTATAAATCCTTGCCAAATCCAAGATCTATTTAAGTTTAAGATATCTATCACTCAGCAAATGGCCTCTCTCATGTTTCCTGCTTCATCTTTTTCAGAGTCACCAGTTTCCTTCAGCCTGGAATTCTCATCTGCTCTATGCCTCCTATTGCTTTCTTCTATAGCTTGACTCCATGGTGGTATATATTTATATATCTATATTCTCTCTCTCTCTCTCTCTCTCTCTCTCTCTCTCTCTCTCTCTCCCCCTCTCTCTAAATATATATATATATATGACTATAATGTCTGTCAAAATTGATAGGCAGTGTTGGGAGGGTTAATCATATTTACTCCAGAATCTATCATGATCACTATCTATTTGAAAGAGAGAGAGAGAGAGAAACCGTGAGGGGCTGAACTGTTTAACTCAATCCACTATAACTCAGGTACATTTATTGGTGGATGAATGCATAAGTGGTAAGGATAGAGAAGAGGAGGGTAGTAAGTGCCAAATTTCATCTTCAACAGTAACTATTGCTGCCAACTGGCATGACTTCAAATATACCCTCACCCAACAGATGGCATGAAAGTTGTATCAGTGGAAAATATGACACCTTTTAATATGCACACAATGAATTAGATTAACTTAGAAGTTTAAGCAGGTTTTATCTCACAATTATACCTCCAGTAATAAAACTCTGCAGAACATAGAGCATTATTAAAGCGCCCACTTAGCTGGTATGTTTCAAGAGCTTTATATCAAGTTCTTTAAATATGCTATGAATATGACAGTATATATTTTTGCAGATCAAACATACTAATATCATCGAAGCAATAACTTAAACAGAAAATACAGAGCCATGTTGGATTTATTTTATCCTGGTTCTAGAAAAATTCAAAGAAAATGGAAAAATAAAAATTATGGAGAGAATAGACATTTTAATTCTTAAACCAATGCACTGATATGAATCCTATTAAAAGTTATCTAATTATATTATTTTGTCTTGGGTTCTCTAAATGATTATGGTCCAAATGCTGTTCTTGTTGTTATAGGTTACATTGCCTTTTAAAAAATCAGTTTATTGTATCAGACCTTTTTATCCATTTCATAAATATAAAACACAATTTTTATTCATCATATGTTCATAGCAATGCCTTGATAAGAAGTGGACATTAGCAAGGGTTTAATCTTACCAAATGACATCCTGGGTGGCACGAAATGGTCAATTTCAGAAGTGCCAATGAGTTATGACAGCACTTGAGTCCTCGTCACTGGGGAATTTTTATTTGCGCACATTTGGTGTTATGTTTTAAATGCCTACCATTTGTAGAAACACTTACAAGTGGTCATACTCTATGCAAAATAATAACACAGATGTTGCTGTTCACTCACAATATGCCAAAACACACTTGGTCCAAGGAACAAGGGCCAAATTTCACCCTGGAAAGTCACAAGCTGCAAGGTCCCTAGTATTTCAGGATTCATCAAGGCTAATTACTTACCTCAATTCTGCATTCTACCAAATGGAAAGTTTTAGGGGTCTATAATTTTCATTATATTAAGGCTTGGATAAAAAGAGCAAAATGAGTTTAAAACCAAAAAGGCAGGATAAAAGTCAGCATGTAAAAAGGTGTTTTTCATTTTAAATATACTGATATTTTAAAATACAAAATTCAAAATGTCCTAAAGGTAATAGGAAAAAAAACGCCCCTGTTCCCCTTTTGCTTTTGCCATTAGTTTCTTGTGGCTTTTTCCACAGTTATTTCTATGCCTAAGCAAATGAATATGTAATTTTCTCTTTTTTAACCTAATAGAGCTTACTATATGGATTTTTCTATGCTTTGCTTTTTTCACTAAACTTTTTTCACAAATTGTTTTGTGTCAGTACTTGAAGAAAATTTTCTTTTATCACTGCATAATAGTCAATTGTATATAGACATCCAATTAATTATTAAAATTCCCTGATGATGAATATTTAGATAGCTTACTATATTGTATCATTACAAAGAAAGTGATATATACAATACTTCTAGCTTAAGACTCTGCTTAGACCCCACTCCTTATAAGTGTTTAACATATGGATTGAAATATTAGCACATACTGTCATACTTGAAACCATTTCATCTGGTAGCTATATCCTTTATACCCTTTCAAACTTCAACTATCAAATATAACAGTAGTCTTCAATGAACATTAATTAAGAGTGATGTGACATATTAAATGTTATTAAAATTTGAAATGGCAACACCAATAATAAGAACATTGTTTATTGGAGGATCTGTTTGACCCTAACTGGTGAAACTAACATGGCTTTCTTTGTATTTCCTTGGGGGGAGGGGGCAGGTGGAGAGGAAAGGGAGTAAACTACATTGATTTTGAATTTGTAACACCAAGTTATGATTGACTTTCCCCCCCATTTCAGAACTCTCTACCATCAATATTACCTGGATTAAGATTTAACTCTTCTACCTTATTCTACAGAGACTTTTTGCAAGCTACTACGGTTCAACTTTGGTTCACTTAGGTGGTGAAATAATTCATAATATTGAGAGGTTATTAAACTATCTAAGGGACAAGACCTGGAAAACAGAAACTAATGCAACTCCAAGAGGGTGAGAAAGCAAAAGAATATCAACAAAGGGGCGCCTGGCTCAGTTGGTTAAGTATCTATCAGATACTCATGTCATGATCTCATGGATTGTGAGTTCGAGCCCTGGATCAGGTGAGCACAAGACCCACTTTGGGTGAGCTCAAGCCTCGCTTCTCTCTCTGCACCTTGCTCACTCACACTCCCTCTCTAATAAATTAAGTAAGTAAGTAATAAATTCTGGTAAAAAAAAAAATCAATGAAACACTGTTGCCACTGCTCCTGAAGACTCCCACACTCCCACAGCAACCACCAGTGAATCCTCATCATCCCTCAGCAGCATTTTCCAGTCTTTCTTATCTGAGTTCCACACTAAGGTATATATTTGTATTTTATTCCAGTATACCCATACACATATAACTTAAACCAGTTTCATTAAAACAGGACTTGCCCCACTGTGCAATGCATTCTAATGTCATATATTCTCCTCTACTTCATTTTTTTAATGTTGTTGCAACCTGCCAAATTGATTTCAAGACCTACTAATAGATAGAGACCTCCAGTTTGAAAAACACTGCTTTAGAGAGATCAATTTAGACAAGTGTTACTATTGATAAGTGAAGTGAACAAATTGTGGAGGAGGTGAAGAGTAAAGAAAATAGAAGACCATTCTGTGTTTGGAAGGGGACAGGGTAGAAAGAATGGTAAATGAAGCTTGCACACAATCCTTTACCAGCAGGATGAAACAAGCATGACCCTAATTTAATACTATACCAAAGATCAACCCACACACATTACCTCTTATTAGCACCAAAGCAGTACAAATCATGGCTTTTCTGACAGGAAGGAAGGAAGGAAGGAAGGAAGGAAGGAAGGAAGGAAGGAAGGACGAATGAACGAAGGAAGGAAGTGTGGGCAATGCTTTACATGCTATTTTTTCATAGAATCTAGCAGCTCAGATTCAATATATCTTCTCTGAAAAAACCTTCAGTTACTTCAGAGGTAATACTTGCCTTCCTTATGCCCTTTTCAGCTTCACTTTACAAGCCTCTTTCCCCCACCATTGCTTAGGTTGGAGTCTGGTTGTCTGACATGAGCTGTCAACGTATGAAGAGTCATAAAATTAAAAAGAGTAATCTTGTAGGATCCAGCTGCTTCCATACACATTGATCTGAATCCTAGACTAAATTCTTGTCATACTGCCTGCCATGACATAAATATAAACTCAACATTGAAGTTATGTGTTGAGGCCCATGATGTACCCAACCTTGGGCTCAATTTGGTGATCTGTCTGTGGATAGATGACATTTTCCTCAGTCTCTCCTCTTATTCTCATCAAGTGGTAACTACCTCTTTTCTGGGAACATTCAGCTTTCCTGAAAGGTTTTAGCCTTGGCATTTATTCCACTACAGTTCTAAAGTTAGTAGAGAAATAGAAATATTTCATTTCCTTGATTATGCCTCTACTCTTTCAAATTACTCCCAGGAAATGTCATTGCCAGAAGAAATATCTTGGAGACTGTGACTGAATTAAAATTGTTCAGAACAGTGGCCTGTCTTAATGAAATTATCCAGGACACCCACATTGGCTGGTGAGTCCTCTTAGCTAAAGGAAAGCATTTCCTCACTGGCTTTCCTGCTCAGAGGATAACAGAACCCTTCCTGGCTGTCTGGGTGCCCTCAATAGTCCAGGGGAGGACAGCTGGAATATCTAAGCTAATTACCATGCTCTATATGGCAGGTGTTGCTCACTATGATTTCTTCAGCTTTTTAGCAAAGTCCCCATGTTCTACATCTAATTTTAGTCACATTTGTAATAATGGAATGAAAAATAAGTGACTTCTTGAACTTCTGTTACATGTCAGTCAGGGAGAACAAATATAGTTCACTCTGACAGTTACTAAGTTGGAGCTAAAGAATTTCTCAGCAGTTCAGGGGTGTGAATTTGCACATTCTTTAAGCTGGTTGTTTCCTGGGTGCTCTGCCTCTGCAGACAAAATGTGAAACACAGTTTGGAAGCATATTTGGCATTCATAGGTGACAATCAGATTCTTGTAAGTCTAATTATAGCATAAAGGATTATCAGCAAAAGGCTGGATTCCTAAATGTAATGGGTGTTGAGGCTGTGTCATCACCATGAAACTTCCCTCTCACTTTACCTCAGTCTCAACCCAATATACCTGGACCTCACGATGATGGCTGGAGGGACAGTATGTTACAAAACACAAAAATTATAAGACTTTGGGATCAAAGAGAAAACATGGTACATACAAAAAGTGTATGTTCCTGAAAAACCCAAAGTAAATAGATGCAAATTGCTTCTAAATGTTACCTCTGATTCTTCTTTAAATCCATAATAAAATATGAAACCTATTGTTTCTTGATTTGATCTTGTTTGCCTAACATTCTTTTATGTCTGTCATCACAATCTGATTTCACTAAATATCTGTTCTTCTATTTTACTTTGCCAAATTATTTTGAATGAAATAATTTAATAGGCATTTAAAAAACTAATATCTCATAATAAATGTTTCCACTTCACGTCTGGGAATATCTATTTTATAAAGATGATTTCAAGTTATTTCTATTGCACTGGTTTAATGATCAATGTTCACGTGTATCTGAGATATGATACTTGTATGGCCACAAAAATGTAGAGTCAACATTTGTCTCATGTAATCAAAATTCAGTTTAATTTTTATGTTGTCACCTCTATTTATCACTCTCTCTCTTTATGCCTAGTAAGTTAAATGCATGATTTTCTATGTTTAAAGACTTTGAGATGCAAAATAAGCTCCATCTAGTTTTTGTCCCCAAAACGCATTGGAACTAATCCTATTCTTTATACCTTTATTTATCTCAGTCCAAGACTTCTAGGTTACCTTTAATAACCTGTAATAATCCTACACATGCCTGTAGGCCCCCAATAATACCCAATCTCCTACCCCTCCAAGACCTTCTAAGCAATGGCACTTGGACCTCTGTATCATGCAGCTTAGCGTCAGCAAAATACCCTTTATCCTCCAACTCATAATTGTGCATTTACTTCACTCTTTGCTGAAACTGAAATCTGGCACCACCCTGAGAACTACACATGTAGTCTGCTTAAGTGGTGGATTTTTTTCACCAATGCTGCACATTCTTGATAATCTGAAAGGACAGTCAGTGTTCTCTTTGTTTTAGCTATTAGGGTATTGGGTATTAAGGCTTTAACATATGAATTTGGAGAGGGATACAAGTCAGTTCATAACAGTGGTCAGATTTAACATCACCAGTAATGGAACCAATTGACAGCTTATGCTCTTTGATGTGTGCACTAGAAAGGCATAATATCACTTATGTAGCATTTTTACCCAAAGTGCTAAGCAAATTAATCATGTAGAATCAATCAGATAAATGAAAATGAGGAAGATTCTAAAACAACTGGCTGGCACTACTCAAAAGTGTTCAGATCACAAAATACAAAGAAAGGCTGAAAAAGGCTTTTGAAATGAAGGGAACACTTCCATTTTAAAGGACACTAAACCAACATAACAACTAGTTGCAATGTAAGAATCTCAGTAGCTAAAGGGACATTGCTGGAACAATTAGCAAAGTTTAAACACAGACTGCCTTACATAATAGCATCATATTGGGATGCCTAGGTGGCTCAGTCAGTTAAGCATCCAACTCTTGATTTTGGTTTGGGTCATGATCTCATGGTTCGTGAGTTTGAGCCCCAAATCAGGATCTGCACTTACACTGTGGGAACCCGCTTGGGATTCTCTCTCTCTCCCTCTCTCTCTGCCCCTCCCCCACTTGCTATCTCTCTCTCTCATTCTCTCTCTCTCTCTCTGTGTCTCTCTCTCAAAATAAATAAACTTTAAAAAAAAAATAACATCACACATGGGGTGCCTGGATGGCTCAATTGGTTAAGCATCCGACTTTGGCTCAGGTCATGATCTCACAGCTTGTGAGTTTGAGTTCCACATCGGGCTCTGTGCTGACAGCTCAGAGCCTGAAGCCTGCTTCAGATTCTCTCTCTCTCTGTCTCTCTGCCCCTCCCCAGCTCGTGCTCTATCTCTCTCTCTCTCAAAAATAAATAAACATAAAAAAGTAACATCATACAATGCTGTGACAATGTCACATTTCTTGAATTTTATAATTATATAATGGTTATTTAAGACAATGCCCTGTATTTATGAACAGATGCTGAAGCTGTTGGGAATGAAGGATCATGACATCTGCAATTTACTCTCTAGTTATTCATCAAAGAATAATAATATGCAGAAAGATAAGGCAAATCTGATAAAAATGTTAACAATTAATAAATCTAAGTGTACTGTTCTTGCAACTTTCCTGTCAATTGAAAGTAAAAGTTTTAAAAAAGAAGACACCCCAAAATATGGAAGTAAATAATGCAGAGAGCTTCACTGCCTCACAAAATCTCATTAGAAGTGATTTTCAAACAGTAGAAATCCCTAGGACAGAGATCAGCAGAAGTAACAAGACTTGGGAAATAGAGACGCAGATGGATGCCTAGTAATCGACTTAACAGATCCAAAAAACTAAATCTTGAGCCAGTGGTGGGTATAGCCAGCTAGTTTACACTACAGAATCCCCCAAAAGGCTCAGCCATTGGCAGTAGCAGCTACCTCTGAATATGAGACTGAACAAAAGTAATGGCTGTGAGACTATTTAAGAAGAAAATCTGCAGTTCTCTTCCCCAATTATAGCCCCCTAACAGCTTCTCTCCCACCCAGCACAAGACTAAACTTTTTTCCCCTGGAAAGTATAAAGCAGAAGGTGTCTGAAATGGAAGACTCCAGGCGCTTTGAGAGCAGGAAGATATTACAAAAACAAGAAAGAGATTAAGAAAAAGTTTACATGCACACAAGTCCTTTCTTCTTCAAGCCGTGTACCCAGGACAGTTCATCACATTCTGGCTCAGCATACTTTTTGAATTCACTCAAAACTTTAAAAAAAATTTGAAAGAAATCACTAACCAGAGAAAAACAATTTAAAATAATTACTGGCAGCCCTAAAAGTTACTAGATCCACATAATTTATTAGAAAGTTTTGTTAAACTTTAAAGTGACTGTCATGCTACATAAACTGTTCTAGAATGTTTAAAAAAGGAATAAAAGCCTTGAATAGAAATTTGTCCAAAGAAAATACGCAAATGGCCAAGAGGTAGGTAAAAAATGTTCAACTTTAACAAGCATCAGGGAAATGCAAACCAAAACCACAATATTACCTCACAGCTGTTAGGATGACTATTATTTTTAAAGATAACACGTGTTTGGGAGAACGTGGAGGACCCTTATACACTGTTGGTAGGAAAGTAAACTGTTGGTGGGGAAAAAAACAGTATGGCGTTTCCTCAAAAGTTAAAAAAAAAAAATAGAACTACCATATGATATGGCAATCCCTCTTCTGAGTATTTATCGAAAAGAATTGAAATCAGGATCTTGAATAGATATTTGTATCCTATGCTTATTTCAGCATTATACATAATGGCTAACATATGGATATAACCTAAATATCATGTCTATTGACAAATGAATGGATGAAAAAGTGGGATATATATACACACAATGGAATATTATTTAACCTTAAAAGAGAAGGAAATCCTGCCATATGCTAAAAGATGGATGAAACTTGGCATTAATGCTAAATGAAATGATCCAATCACAGAGGGACAAATGCTACACAATTCCACTTATATGAAGTAACTAAAATAATCAAACTCATAGAAGCAGAGAGTCCAATGGTAGTTGCCAAGCACTGGAAGGAGGAAGAAATTGGGGTTGCTTTTCAACAAGTATAAAGTTTCAGTTATGCAAAATGAATATGTTCTAGAGATCCACTCTACAACATCATACCTATAGTTACTAACATTGTATTGTACACTAACTTAAAAGTTTGTTAAGAGGTAGGGGCACCTGGGTGGCTCAGTTGGTTGAGCGTCCGATTTCGGCTGAGGTCAGGTCTCAGTTCACGAGTTTGAGCCCAGCATCAGGCTCTGTGCTGACAGAGAAGGGCCTGGAGCCTGCTTCAGATTCTGTGTCTCCCTCTCTCTCTGTCCCTGCCCCACTCGTGCTCTGTCTCTCTCTCTCAAGAATAAATAATAAACATTAAAAAAAATTTTTTTAAGTTTGTTAAGAGGTTAGATCTACTGTTAAATGCTCTTACTACCACAACCACAAAACTCATGAAGTCACCTGAATTTATTTTACCACACTGGTATAAACTAAATAACAACCCTTTAAAAAGGTAAAAATAAAGGGGTGCCTGGGTGGCTCAGCTGGTTGAGCGACTGACTCTTGATTTCGGCTCAGGTCATGATCTCGCAGTTTGTGGGATCGAGCCCCATGTCCAGTTCTCCACTGACAGTGCTGAGCCTCCTTGAGATTCTATCTCTCCTTCTCTCTCTGCCCCTCTCCCCCTCAAAATAAATACACTTAAAAAATAAAAGTAAAACCATAGTCCATTATCACCATCAATATAGTTGTGAAAGTAAATAAGTTCTATTAAATAAAATATAGCACAATATCAAAATGATACCCTATAGCAAGCAGGGCTTATATCATGAAAGCAAAGATGGTTTAAGAGTAGAGACTTAAAATAAACCCTGTTAACAGGTTAAAAAGAAAAGCTCAAACTAACAAATTGGGTTGACATGTCTAAAGTCATTTGTTAATCTTCAACAAATACTTCTGATTTTCAAGCAACTGATTCCCCTAATAAAATAGTAACAGCAGAATACCTCCTTAACATGATAGAGAAAACATATTTTACCTCAGAAGCAATCCTCATATATAACTAAGAAACATATGCAGAATTATTTTAAAGTGAGGAACAATACACAGATAAGATATATAGAGCTACTGCTATTGCTTGACACTGTCTGGAACTTCTGACTGACTCAATAAAAAAAATAGGTCAGAAATTTAATAAATTGAAAGATTGTCCACTTAGAAAACCCAAGTGAATTAACTGAGGAATAAAATACATGAATGTGGGCTGTTAAAAAAAATAACAGTCTTTTTAAATGCCAAGAATATTCATTTAGAAAATATAATAGATGAAACTTTATTAGCACAAGAAAATTTGGTATATGTAGGAATAAATGAAAATATAGAATCTATATTGTATAAACAACTAAATATTTCTCAGAAATATAAAAAGAACCTGACTAAATGGAGAAACTTAATATGGTAAATATTACAATCTCTCCCAAATTAACGTGTTGTTCTCATGAATTTCAACTTAACCTCTGGTAATTAAAAAAAATAACAACTGAAAAAGTGATTCTAAAGTTCATTCAGCTAAAAGAATAAACTGAAGAGGAAAAAAATTATATGAAAGTAATGAGGACATTTTTTTCATCCATTAAAACTGAGTATAAATTTACTAGATAACATGAGGACAGACAGAATGAGTGAACTATCGCAGAAGTCAGAAGCAGACAATAATGTAACTCAGAATTCAGCATAAGATAATGGTGGGATTGTGAATCAGTAACAAAAGAACATTGTCTCAAGAAGGATGCTGGAACTATCAACAATAGCCAAAGTATGGAAAGAGCCCAAATGTCCATCAATGGATGAATGGATAAAGAAGATGGGGTATATATATACACACACACACACACACACACACACACACACACACAATGGAGTATTACTCAGCAATCAAAAAGAATGAAATCTTGCCATTTGCAACTACGTGGATGGAACTAAAGGGTATTATGCTAAACAAAATTAGTCAGAGAAAGACAAATATCATATGACTTCACTCATATGAGGACTTTAAGACACAGAACAGATGAACACAAGGGAAGGGAAGCAAAAATAATATAAAAACAGGAAGGGGGACAAAACATAAGAGACTCTTAAATACGGAGAACAAACAGAGGGTTACTGGAGGGATTTGGGAGGGAGGATAGGCTAAATGGGTAAGAGGCATTAAGGAATCTACTCCTGAAATCATTGTTGCACTATATGCTAACTAAGTTGGATGTAGATTAAAAAATAAAATATAATAATAATAATAATAATAATAATAATAAAGAAGGATGCTGGAATAATTGCCTGATATCTAGATATTTAAAACTAGTTCCTCACTTTACAGCCTCACTGAAAATATAGTCTAGGTAAGTTAAAGAATTAACAGTAATAAGTGAATAAAAATAAAGAAATAAACTTAAAAAAGAAGTAGATGGAAATAAGTATGGATATGCACAAAGCACAAAGGAAAAAGTTTTCCTAGTAGAACTTCACTGTAGGAAGGAATGCTGAACGAAAAATTGGTATATTTCATTAAAAAATAATTAAAACCTTTTATATATCAAGACCCATTATAAATAACATAAAAGATACATGACCCGAAGGTAAATACATTTATCAAGAAATATAGAAATGTCATTAATCTATGGAGAACTCACAAAGCAAAATGGCACATGAATAAATAAGGAGTAGCATGTTAGAAAAGAGAAAATACACACAAAAGAAGAAGGCAAATGTCCAATAAACATAATAAATTTTCTCTTCTACATTGAAATACTAATTTAGTCTACCAAGTTTATGAATATCTGTATATATACACCCATCCACCTATTTATAGCCAAGAATGGCAGGAACGCAAGGAAACTTCTACTTTTATAGTCTACTGTTTAGAGTGGGGATTGTAAATCTTTTTTTGTAAAAGGAAGGATGGTAATTATTTCCAGTTTTGTGGGTCATAGGGTCTCTATCATAACTACTCAACTCTACTACTATAGCACAAATGCAACCATAGACAAATGCACATGGATGTGTTCCAATAAAACCTTATTTGAAAATACAGGAAATAGGCCTGATCCCTATTGAAAACCTTAAAAAATATGCATATCATTTCGTCAAGCAATTTGATTCTAGAAATTTATTTTATACAAGCCATTGTGTTTATGAGTATTGATACTCATCATATAATTTATTTAATGTCTAACCATAAGGTTTTAAATAAACAAATTATGCTTTACAATGGATGACTATGTCATATCCCAAAATTATGTCCTAGAAAAATACTAATGATATCAGAAAGTATCTACAACCAATTTTTTTAAAACCTGGTTTCCATAGAGTATATACAATATAATTCTATGTCTTCATACACACATACATACATACACACACACACACACACACACATTGTAGAGATTAAAGAACAGAATTGCAAATCACACTACCTGAATTAAAATGCAGTGCCACTCTGGAAAACAGTATGAAGATTCTTCAAAAAGCTAAAAATAGAATTGCTCTATGATCCAGCAATTACACTACTAAGTTTACCCAAAGAATACAAAAACGCTAATTCAAAGGGATACATGCACCCTGATGTGTATAGCACCATTATCTACGATAGCCAAATTATGGTAACAGCCCATGTCTGTCAATTGATGAATGGATAAGGAAAATGGAATATTACTCAGCCACAACAAAGAATTAAATCTTGCCATTTGCAACAACATGGATAGAGCTAGAAAGTATTATGTTAAGTGAAGTCAGTCAGAGAAAGAAATACCATACGATCTCACTCATACATGAAATTCAAGAAACAAACCAAATGAGCAAAGGGGAAAGAAAAGACAGGCAAACCAACATAGAGAACAAACTGATGGAGTAACAAATAAGGCGTAACATGTTAGTTAGGGGCAGGGGATGGGTTAAACAGGTGATGAAGATTAAGGAGGGCACTTGTGATGAGCACAAGGTGTTGTATGGAAGTGTTGAATCACTATATTGTACACCTGAAACTAATATTACACTGCATGTTAATTAACTGGAATTTAAATAAAAACGTTTTAAAAATTCAGGTAGCACAACCTCCTGCATGAATTTTGTCAAATAATTTAACTTCTCTAAGCCTCAATTTCCTCATCCATGATATGGAAAGAGGAATTATACTTAATTCATGAGGTGTCATAAGAATTAGAGATAATACACTGAATAATTTGAATAACTCAAAAAATTTTATATATATCTGACTTTCATACAATGTGTATATTATTTTGTAATTATATGAAAATGTTAGAATTTTTCATTTGAGAATTTCATAAGGCATTTTCAATATAGTAAAGTAATATTGTCTATTAAATAAATATCCTTTTCAAGAATTCATTCAATTCTAAGGAGCATTGAGCAGGTCCAAAAAGCAAAATTTATATCTGATTTTAAAGAAGCAATTTCACAGACTACTGATACCCTTTTCCTTTAGAGGAAGAAATTTAGAGATGTTTTTATCTCAGGTGAGACAGATGTAGATCTTAGGCTAGTAGCATATTGTCTCATTTGTAACTAGCAGTCAGAGTAACCTGGCCTAAGGCAGGGACATGAAATGTTCACCCAGCTTCAAGAGCTTGTGCCCTGGCAAGAAATGCATCTGAAAGCAAATCCGTGTGACCCTTGCTTCTTTTTTGAATAAACCAGTAGACAGAAGCAGTTTCTCTAGGATTCAAGTCCAGAAATGTTCTCCCTGCACGACAGACTCTTTGTTTGTCTCTGACTATACTTTTATTTAAAAGCAAGCAATCTATCTCCTCTTTCTGGGATATCTGAGCAATTAATAAAATCCAAGGGAGTTACCTAAAGTTACAGTAAATAGTTCCCAAATCCCCTTCACTGGATAGCCTTTCTTATCTTCTCTTCCTTCTCTCTTGTTCTCTCTCATTTTTTAATTTTTTTAACTCTGTGCTGTCAGTGCACAGCCTAATGTGGGACTTGATCTCATGAACTGTGAGATCATGACCTGACCCAAAATCAAGAGGCAGATGCTCAACTGACTGAGCCACCCAGATGTCCTTCAACTGTTCTTCAATCTTTGAAAGATTAAATGTTGATTCTGATATGTTTCATTCAGAACAGCAGAAGTCCTGCCATGGAAATCCATGTCTTGCTCCCTTTACTCCCTCTACTCCAGAACACTGGCTGTCTTTCAACTCTATAAACACTCCAAACTTCCTTTCAATCATTCCTTCCCATCACGGAATCCCAAAACCTGAATTTGCTGCAAAAACAGTGCATGCATGTGACAGATTCTGCAGTCAACACATCTGCATGAAACTTTGATTTCTATATAGTTTAAAAAGGAAGATAAGAGAATGTGGGGCCTGGGCTTAGCTGGGGTGGGTGGAGGGAAAAGGGGCATGGTGTGGGGGCAGTCACAGCAATTGTTCCATGGTTCTACAGTCAGTAGCAATGACAGGTTTTTGACCCAGGAGTAGCAACAGCTTTCTCTCCAAGCCAGTTCTGTGGGATTGTTTTGGAGGTGTCTCTAGGAACCCCAGCTTCTAGTCTGTTTTTCCAGCTCTTCCTGTGATTCTTCTAGCCATCTAAGCCTTCCTACTTACAATAATTGGAGTGGATGCTTGATGGTCTTCAACAAAGATTCCTTCTAGGATTCACTTTACAAGGCTTTGTTGGCATTTCTTGGACACTATTCACAAGAGATTTGGAAAATATTGAGATGTTTTAAAAGACTATATCAAGTCAGGCAGAAGGAAGATGAATGGGCAGAAAAGGCCATTACAAAATTCTAGTGACCCATCATATTATGATGTGTCAATGTACTTTCATCAACTGTAACAAATGTACAATTCTGGTAACAGATGTTGATAATGGGGGAAGCTATACATTTTGGGGAGTAGGGAACATGTAAGAGTCCTCTGTACTTTCAGTTTTACTGTGAACCTAAAACTGCTCTAAAAAGGTCTTTTAAAAAATTCCAGTGACATGCCACGATCCTGTCATTTTTCCAATATTGGTGCTCACTGCCAAATCAGAGTATATTGGACTCGTTTCTAAAGATATAAACATGAATAAAAATGACTTCTGAAATTATAGGTCATAAACACAAAAAGACAATACA
This sequence comes from Acinonyx jubatus, assembly GCF_027475565.1. Classification (NCBI taxonomy): domain Eukaryota; kingdom Metazoa; phylum Chordata; class Mammalia; order Carnivora; family Felidae; genus Acinonyx; species Acinonyx jubatus. The sequence goes on along the minus strand of NC_069385.1, from coordinate 87,884,852 downwards.
AAAATCTTAAGGATAATTATACATCACATGGATTATTCCATTTCGTGTTCAACTAACCTTATAAGGTGAATACTGTTACTTCCATGTTACAGATGAAGCTTACAGAGATTGAGGGACTTGCCAGCAATCACTGTGTTAACAAGTGGCCACAATGGGGTTTAAATACAAATTTGACCATCACCTAAGCCCCTAGACACTACACAGTAGCAAATCATGTAGAAGTTCACTTATTCAATAAATAGTTACTGACTCTGTCAGGCCTTATGCTAGGAATCTCAATAATAGTTTAACTCACAAAAAAATAGGAAGTCAGAGAAATAAAGGCATGACCAGTGACTAGAGGCAGAAGTGAGACCTTGATGTGAAGACAGGCACAAGTCAATGTTCCGTACATACACAAGGGATTAAATGGAGTCAAATATGCTCATCAAGTGACTCTAAGCTCCAAACATTCTCTTTGGAGTTGAGGAGAGATAAAAGATCCAATCCTGCCAGTGCCTGTATGTCAGTCACTTGCTGCAGCCTCAGTACCAAACTTCCAATGTATTTGTGTGAGGAAGGGAGAAAGCAATTTCTGAGCTAATCCCATGTGATAAATTTGTAGTAGTGGAATGAATAAATTCTGATGCAGGGGGCATCAGAAAGGGGTAGTGAGAAGTCAGAAACATTTCAAAGAAAAAATAACAGAGACTTAAAGAATAAATAAGATTTTATGTGTTTTTTAAGATCAATCTGCCCTAGTTGTCCTACTTGAATTTCTCATAAAACACTGTATTTTAGGAGTTTCTTGAGTCTCTGAATCTATGGATACAATGTGAGGGTGAATATTGCTAGATAAATCTTTTTTTTAATTTTTTTAATGTTTATTTATTTTTGAGAGAGAGAAACAGAGTGTAAGCTGGGGAAGGGGCAGAGAGAGGGAGACACAGAATCCAGAGCAAGCTCCAGGCTCTGAGCTGTCAGCACAGAGCCTGACATGGGGCTCAAACTCCCGAGCTGTAAGATCATGACCTGAGAGAAGTCGGAAGCTTAACCAACTGAGCCACCTAGGTACCCCACTAGATAAATCTTTGAAAACTGGAAATTGTCATGTATATCTTTCCCAGTTTGCTTTGGTCTTTACATAAAGTACTTGTTACATATGTCCTCCTTCTATGGAATTTCAAAGTATTTTTGTGTGTGTACATATATACATGTATAAGCATACACATGAGTATATATATACAAACATTTTAGTATACATATAAGCATGTGTATGCACTTACATACATATTTACATACATATTTACATATTTACGTATATACACACACACACACATACATACATACAATTATCCCGACATCTGCATTTTTGCAAAATGTCAAATAGCATTGATAATACCATACTAGTATTAAATGTAGAAGCCCATAATAGTGAAATTGCCCCGCCTAAGTCGGCTTCCAGGCTTAGTTCCTTTGATGCAGGCATTGCCCTTGCTATTCCTATACTTTCTAGCTTCCATGCCCTGCTCACTTTCCTCTCTTTTCAACCAAATCTTGATAGAAAGTGATTCCAATAAGTTGGGACTTGGAAGGCACAGTAACAGATGAGTTTTCACACACACATACAGAAATAATCTTCAGATCTCCTTGGGAAAATCCATATTGGACATATTTTTCAAAGAACTTAAAGAACTTCCACAACGACTATTGCAACCTAGGGAAGAATATAGTGACAGCCCATCCACTCCAAGTTCATAGATGAAGAACCAGGCAGAGGAGAGTACCAACAATGGCTCAAAATCATGTACAATGTGAAGAAACTGAAAGTAAGACCCATGGTTCCCAAATTTGAGATATCCCCTTTTCTATCTGTTATCAAACAGTAACTCTTAGGGTTGCTAAATACATAGATAAGAAAATCATTCTGTTGCTAAATTCATGCTTTACTTGACAGTCAAATGTTAAAAATGCTTGACTTTTTTTTGCTGTTGATACAAGAAGTTATTATAACTAGTAAAAGCTTAGCCCCAGCTACATTATTTGTTCTAAACTTTTATATTGATATAAAGGACCAGTGAGTTGGTTTTGTTAACATCAGAAAACCCATTGTCTTGCTTGCTCTTGAAAATATGGTAATTTTTTGGAAATATTTTTTGCAGCCTTATGTAATGTTTTTTTTTATGACAAGCAATAAAATATTCCTTAGACATTTGGCCCATCTCACATTAATGAGTCATATGCTTATCCTATGTTCTGTCACTTGATGTTCTTCCATGTGAAGCTTCAGGTTATCTAATGAATATATGATTGCATAGACAGACTTGATCGGGAAAAGGTGCAAAGATGATATCAGAATATCAGGCTGCAGAAAACCTTGGTAGTGTCAGAAAAAGTTTGCCAAAAAGGTAAAATTATAGCGAGGTTGACACAAGCATGTATGACAGGTGACCCTTGCCACTCTTAAGCTACAATGAGGGCTGATTTGGGAATGGTTTCCATATCTTCTAGTATATTAGTTTGCAAAACAAAACAAAATACCACATAATTAAACACCACAAACTGGGCAGCTTACACAACAGAAATTTATAGTCTCACGGTCCTAGAGGCTTGAAGTCTAAGATCAATGCATTGGCAGCACTAGTTCCTTCTAAGGGCAGTAAGGAAAGGATGTGTTCCAGGCCTCTCTTTTGTCAATGCTTGGCATTCCTTGGCTTCTGCTGCATCATTCTGAAATCTGCTTTCATTTCCACATGTATTTTTCCCATGTGTGTGTATCAGTCTCTAAATTTTCCCTTGTTATAAGGATACCAGTAATATTGGGCCAGGAGGTCCACTCCTACCCATTTTAATTAATTAGATTCACAATGACCCTATTTCAAATAAAGTCACATTCTGAGGTAATAGGGATTAGGGATTTAACATTAATTTTTGAGGAACGCATTTCAGCCTATAATAGCTAGGAATAGAACCCATGCTTCAAATAAAATGCCCAATAGACAGGACTTAGCTGCTGGCTGAGTTTTTTCCCAAACCTACAAAGGACACAGGGACCTTTGATCTAGTGCCAGGGGATCAATTAGAGTCATACAAAGAAAAAAAATGCTTTGAGGCCACAATAAATGTGTGCCCCTGGTCGTTTTAGGTAGATGAAGTAGCATGTAGACAGTTTGGCAGATAATATCACCACCATTGGAAGTATACAAACACATGACCTCTTAAACTGGTTCAGACGTCTTTTATTTATAAGACAGAGCAATGTTATTGTTACTTAGGAAGTAGTAAAAGTCTCTTGATAAGATGTGAATAAACTATTTAGAATCCCCTAGAGCCATGTGCCCTTTGACAATTATGAATGGAGATTGTGCCACTCTCATCTTGGTGTCAGGAAAAGGGCCACGTGAATAGGGGCAAGCACGTGGTAAATAAAAATAACATAAATTCTCCTTTGAATTTCATAGGCTTTAAATGTACAAATATATGTTTTCTGTTGCTGTATAACAATTTATCATATATTTAGCAGTTTAAAATAATACTCATTTATCATCTTAGAGGTCTGTAGGTCAAAAGCCCAACACAATGTGGCTGGATTCTCTGCCCAGGATCTCGCCAGGCTAAAACCAAGGCATCAGTCAGGGCTGTAGTTTTCATCTGAGGCTCAGGGTTCTATTCCAAGCTCACTGGTTGTTGGCAGAATTCCTCACAGGCTTCCCACATGGCTTCCTCCATCTTGAGGCAGCAACAATATATTGAGTCACCAATGCTTTGAATCCCTCTCTCTCTCTCTCTCTTTTTAATATTTTAAGAGAAAGTGAAAGCATGAGCAGGGGAGAGGGACAGAGGGGTGAAGGGAGGAAGAGAGGGAGAGAAAATTGGAAGCAGGCTCCACACTCAGGCTGATACAGGGCTCGATCCAAGGACCCTGGGATCATGACCTGACCCGAAATCAAGACTAGGTTGCTCAAATGACTGAGTCACCCAGATGCCTCTGGGAAGCTGTTATTCTTTCTCCACTCCCCAAAACATAGTCTTACTGTACAAAACAACATTCTTTGATGTTTTCCTAATAAGTACTGAGATCTCTATGGCATGTCTCTTAGCTAAAAACATTGAACACTTTGCTGGTATTATTACCACTTATAACTGTTATGTATGTTTCTACTGCTTAAAAATATTTAAGGGCACTTCTGAATCATAAGTTTACAATGTATCAGATTTTAAATGTGTATATAAAATCATCAATTGTATATAGGAGACCATGTGCATTGCAGGCAAATTACCGTTAATATTCTTAACTCAGAATTAAGCCAAAAATCATGATTTTCTTTGGCATGATTCTTTTTTTGAAACCACCTGAATTAGGTATGACTGACATTTAAAAAGCTGTACATTTAATGTATATAATTTGATGAGTTTGATTCATTTAAAATGTTTTGTGTACTTCCTGAATTTATAGTCCTGTGACTCTTAGAAAAAATGCATTTTTCACTTGTGTTTTCATGGCAGTTTCCAACATTGTTTTATTGTTATGGATTTTTGGATTATGAGATTTTTTCCCCCTCCAAAATGTACTGGAAAGAGTATTAGAGTTGGAAAGTTTGTAACCATCATGATATGGACATATTTGGGTGAGAATCCTCAATAAATGTTAAAAACTAAAATAAATAAATAAAAGATTCTCTCTCCCTCCTCTGCCCCTTACCTACTTTCCCCCTCCCTGCTCCTGTAGTGCACTCACACTCTGCGCTCTGTCTCTCTCAAAAAAAAAAAAAAAAAAAGCGAAGTAAGTCCCTTCACAGCAGTACTAATACTAATACTAATACTAATACTAATACTACCTTCATTAGTGCTTGACCAGCTAGGGAATGGAAATGATGGGAACATGTTTGGAATTCTGTCTCCCACAATATCAAAAAGTCTCAAACCAAAGGCATTAATATGTAGTGAAGTGATACTCAAATTTGTCTTAAGCAACTATGGAGAGGGGATGAAGCATATTTGTCAAAAAAAATTTTAAAGGAATGAAACAACTACTAAGAATCTTGAATTTTTTTTTTTGCCTTAATTCTGGTTTTAAAAATAAAACCTTGAGTGTTGGACTGAAGGTTAGCCAAGAAGAGAGTTTAGGTTCTTCACACATAGTGATGATGTTGGAGTAGGTAATTCAATCTCTGAGCTCATTTCCCTCATCAGATAAAAAGTGAATAATATTAATACTTTATTAATATTATACTATATTATACAGTATAATATTATCACTGCTGTGAGAATCAAATTAAATAATTTCTAGAAAGTTTTTTTAAACTGTAAAGTCTAAAGTAAATGAGAATTAAGAATATCACAGAAAGTTTTTGCTTACTTCAGAAAGAACCAGAATTTCCAACCATTCCTTCCCTTAAATTAAATACTCATCCTAAAGAGTAAGTGAAATCTGACAACCAAGAAATCCAAACTTCAGTAGAAACTTGCCCAACATTCATGCTAGGCGATATTTTGGTGAATGCTTAAATGTGTGTGTGTGTGTGTGTGTGTGTGTGTGTGTGTGTGTGTTTTGAGAAGATACACCATGCTAAAATAGCACGATACTAATTCAGTGGACAACACTATAAGGTTAGGAAACATTCTGATGAAAGAAATTCAACATTAAGTCCTTAAAGAAAAATCTAAAAGTCTCTTCTAGAACCAAGCAACTAGAGGTAAAGCCCTAGCAAAGGAAAGAAGCAAGCATTTTCAATATTCAAGAAAACGATTCAGTGTCATGTTGTGCCTAGAAAACCTGTACAGTCCTGTCTGAATGGTTTAGGTGAACTTCATTTGATAAGAAACAGATGTATAAGTCATCACACAAAAAAAAAGTGTTCAGAAACTAGCTGCTACATTCCTACTACACCTCTGGTCACCTGTCTCATGGCACATTATCACTAACATTTATTTCTGCCCGAGATGATTGAATCCTAAGAATTTTTTTATTTATGCACTTAACCGGCTCTTATATAACGTATTATAGGCAAGACACTATTCTAAATTTCTTATTAACTCATAATGATAACTCATCTTGATAACCACCCTATAAAGTTGAAACTATTGTTATTATACTCACTCATAAAAAAAGCCAAAATATAGTAATTTGTTCCAAATATTCTTATTCTTACAAAAAAGGAGTATTTTTTCCCAAATGACTACCTCTCTTCTATCACTTCTACAATTTATAAGAAAAGATTTTAAATACAATTGCTGAAGACTTTACCCTAGTAAAAATGACAAAACATAGAGTAATCTCAGTAAAATTTTTGAAGTGAACAGGTTAGCCACATACAAAAGCATCATGATTAGAGATGACAGTGAGATTTTCTAAACAGTGTCAGTTTTAATGAAGGAATGTTCCCTCCCCACACACAAAGGCAGCAACTTGTCTTTTTTTGATTTATTATGTGTCTTGAGCAGTGTAGCACTTTTCTAGAGCTTAAAGGTGCATCCGGTTCAAAAATGTTTTGATTTTATTCTTACTACTTTCTAATAAACATGATGAAAATCTGCCATTTCCTATTCAAAGCAGGAAAGATATGCTCTTGGTTATTTTCTTATCAACTTATTTTTCCAGCAAAATTTTCTAAAATGTCTCCCCATTTATTATGTTGTTTCCAGGTTTAATAATCAGAAAAAAAATATTCCAAAGTCAGAGATTATTCTGCCTTACTCTCACCTTGGTAAGTACACAATTAACCCAACTGTGACACGGTCTGGAAAGAGTATGTCTTAGCTCAGACTGAATAACAAAATGTCATAAAATAGGTGGCATATCAACAACAGAAATATCTTTCTCACTGCTCTGGAGGCTGGAAATCTGAGATCATGGCAGTGCCAGCACAGTTTGCTTCTGGTGAGGACCCTCTTGCAGGTTGCAGACTGCTGACTTCTTGTTGTATCCTCACATCACAGAGAGTAAAGCAGAAGATACAAACTGCCTCTCTAATGCCAATTCCATCCTAATGTAATCCCATTCATGAGGGCTCCATGTTTAAGACCTCATTTTTTTTTATTTTTTTTAACGTTTATTTATTTTTGAGAGAGAGACAGAGCATGAATGGGGGAGGGACAGAGAGAGAGGGAGACACAGAATTCGAAGCAGGCTCCAGGCTCTGAGCCATCAGCCCAGAGCCCGACGCGGGACTTGAACTCACGGACCGCCAGATCGTGACCTGAACTGAAGTCGGACGCTTAACTGACTGAGCCACCCAGGAGCCCCAAGACCTCATTTAATACTAATCACCTCCCAAAGGCCCCACCTCCTAATACCATCACATTAGGGTTTGGTTTTCAACATATTAAATTTGAGGAAACACACATGTTCAGTGCATAACACTGAGTTTATGCTGAAAACTCATAGGTATAAGTAACAGAGAAAGCAGACAGCCCAGAGCAGGATGGATACCTCTTACTTAAACAGAATGGTAGTTTTGAGAAGAGGCTTTGTAAATTTGAATTCCGTTTTGCAATTCTGTATTTCAAGTTCCAGATTTGTACCAGATGCTTGAAATTCACATTACATTGTCATCAACGTCAATCAGTAGGTAAAAGTTTATTGTAGGCAAGAGCGTAAGACATTTGAGATCAAATCTCCTTCTTTGAGAAGTTAACCTACCTGGTACTAAACTAGATAAATTTTCTTTATGAGTTCAGGGAAAAGACCATTCACTGACAGCTAAGCTGTGAAAAAAACTATGAACATTTTATGAATTTGCCTCTCACACAATTTGAGATATGAGGTTTGTATTTGAGGTTGTTCTTAATGACAATATTTGACAAGCAACTGCCATTATGGTCCTAAGACGATCGGCTTTAAGTTCTGCCACTTCAGGACCAGCCTCAGAACTGTGCATGACAAGGGCCCACATGAAGAGAAAGAATTCATTCATTGGTCCCATGCCAACCCACCTCCAAGGTTTCTGATAATGCATGCAGAGCATCTTATAAACATAAATCACCATCTGAGTATAAGGTTATAGACCTCTAGAAATAATATTGACAGCTAATGTTTATTTCATGCTTACTATGTTCCAGACATGCTAATAAGCATTTTACAACTATTATTTATTATCTTTTTTTTTTAATGAGGAGATTGAACCCTGAGAAGTTCATCTGTTCAGGGTCACAATGCTAGTAAGTCAGCGATGGAAACCTGGCAGTCTAATTCAGGAGTCCATATTCTTAATAACACAATTGTGAATCAAAATTCTCTTATTTAGATAATGAGACTCCTTCCTCTTAAAATGTACACCCAAACTTCCTGCATGCTATTTATAACAGTACTTAAAAAACAACACATTTCTGAATATTTACATTTGTTATATATTACTTAATGCATTATCTCAAATTTGTCAGCTTAAAGCAATAAGCACACATTACTACACAGTTTCTGGGGATCAGGAATTCAAGTTGAGGGGTCTGGCTCATGGACTCTCTTGTTGCTCTCCAACAGTCATCTGACCATTTGATAGAGGCCAAGGACCTGCTTTAAGATGCTTCACTCACATGACTGTGGGCCTCCATTTGTTGTCACACATACCTCTTCATAAAACTACTTGAGTGTTCTCATGATATGATAGCCGGCTTCTCCCAGAACAAGTGATCCAAAAAGGAGAGCAAGGCAGAAACCATGTGTGTTTTGTAACCTAGCCTTAGAGGTCACATAACATGCTTTTGCTGTAGCCAGTCATTACAAATAAGTCACTAAGTCCAACCCAAACCCAAAGGGAAGGGAATTAGGTTCCACCCTTTGAAGGGAATATCAAAGAATTTTGGACATGTTTTAAGCCTACCACTTACATCTATCTCACTGTAAATTAAATAACTCTGGCTCTTTGTCATCTTTTCTTCCTTCTATCTTGACTCCATTGTAATACGCCAAAAATACTGAGCTAACCACTCATCTGAACACTCCTTCAACCTGTCCCATTCATATCTACTGGGAGGGCTTCTATCAGAAGAAACACAAAAGCAGTCATGTACCTAAGCCCTTCCCTGCAACCATATGATACCCTGAATATCCTGTTTCTATCACATTTACAAAATTGACAAATTAGCAAAGTTTATTTCAAATTGTGATCATCTGCAATTTTTCCTGGGTCACAGAATCCTCCTTCTACCTGCCCTGGGCTGGGATTCCTGAACTCAGTTATCCTGGTAAATCACATATCCTCTAGTGCCATCTCCTCAGAACCTCACTTTCAGCTGACACTGAGTAGACTTATGCAATCTAAGCCTGAGTTTCTCAGCTTTGGCACTGTTGACATTTGGGGATAGATAATTCTTTGTTGTGAAAGCTATCTTGTGCATTATAGGATGTTTAGCAGCCTTCTTGGTCTCTATCTATGAGATCCCAGTAGCACATCCCATTTGCAGTAAACAAAAATGTCTCCAGACATTGCCAAATATGTGTTGTGGGCAGGGGGTTGGGGGTGGGGGTACAAAATTGCCCCTGATTGAGAGCCACTAATATAAGCTATTAGTGGCTGAGAAAAATATGTGATAATATAACCATCACATAAAACATATGCAGAGATGCCCCATGCTTCATCTATAGAAAATAATCCAAGATATTTGGAGTAAAATAAAGCAAGGATTTCAGTACAACACAATTATTTAAATTAGGTAGTGTCTCTCTAGCTGTCACTTGGCTTTCATTCTACCAGCTGATTTCTGGAAGAGAGAAGAACCTCTATATAACAGGTATGACGTGTTATCTCAAAGTTACAAATACTAGAAGAATCTGGAACAAGATGGAGAGAAACAAAAATGAAAGGAAGTAGTATGAGAATAAGGGCGGTAGTAAAAATAAACTCATTATTTCCATGTTAAGATCATTTTAGGATATCTATTAGATGTTAGCCTTATTTTTTAAGTTAACCCTTGCTGAGTGGCAACCACGAACAAGTCACTTCACTAAACATTTTGCTCAAAATATTAACTAATTTAATTTTTTAACAACTCTATGCAGTAGATAATATTATTTTCTTTTGACACATGAAAAAGCTGAGGCAGAGATATTATCTTGCTTAATAGCTAGTTTTAAAAATGCTTCCAAATCTTTCTCCCACTCCATGTTCCCTTAGGGTTCTGTTTTTGTTCTAACAGCACTTTTCACTTTTCTCTACAGTGAATCACATTAAGCACTGAAAACTTAGAAAAAAGAATTACTGAAATTCACAAGTACACCTAGCTCTCCATTATCTGGAGGGAAATAGTAAACCTAGACTTGGTAGGAAGAGAAAAGTAACCTGACTAGACATGCCAGTGTTAGTGTGAATAGGAAAGTGGACTTGTCCTCAAGGAGGTTGGAGAGAAATAGGCTGAGCCAAAGCTGACAGGAGATCAAGACTGAAGGGTGATACAGGGGAAGGCAAAGTAAAAGAATGTATTTTTGCAAGGCAGAGGACAGATACACTTAAAACACAACTTAGATTTTAGTGGAAAATTGACACACGACCTTGAATTTATCCAAGGAAACTGATATCAGCATTAGAATGCAGCTTTAAAAATGTAATCCATTGGACGAGACCATGAATAATTGTTGAGTACCCACTTTGTGTGTCCAGTCATTCCCTGTGTATTACCTCCCTCACTTCCCCTTCTCAGAAACCATCAATAGCTTTCCACTGCCTTCTTTGGCTGGTGATAAAAATCATCTATAATCTGACCCTATTCTACCTCCTCAGCCCATTTTCCCTGAAATGCCTTTCCTACCTCTAGTTTCTTCTACTTACACATCAGTTTCTTCTACTTAAAATGCCCTTTCCCCAGGGCTCAAATCAAATGTCTCCTCCTACATGACTCATATCTTTTTTTTAAATTTTTTAACTGTTTTTATTTATTTTTGAGACAGAGCAGGGGAAGGGGAGAGAGAGAGGGAAACACAGAAGCAGGCTCCAGGCTCTGAGCTGCCAGCACAGAGCCCAACGCGGGGCTTGAACTCACGGACTGTGAGATCATGACCTGAGCCGAAGTTGGACAGTTAACCGACCGAGCCACCCAGGCACCCCAGTACATGACTCATATCTAATTAACTCCAGTTGGAAGTACCCCCTCACCTTGATATCTACAGCATCCCATCTCTACAACTTTGAGGAAAGTTTTGAATTTGCCCTGTATTATAATAAGCTATGTATCTATCTATCCAGTCACCAAACAGATAACCTCTTGGTTTATTTACTTTTGAGAGAGAGAGAAGGGGGCAGAGAGGTAGGGAGAAAGCCAAGCAGGTTCCACATCATCAGCTCAGAGCCCCATGTGTGCTCAATCTCATAAACCATGAGATCGTGACCTGAGCCAATACCAAGAGTTGGATGCTTGAGCTGACTGAGCCACCCAGGTGTCCCTAAACAGAACCTCTTAAGGGGAAGGAACAAATGTTATTCCTCTTTGTCTACAAACTTTGAAAATTGTAGTGCTCAATAAATATTTGATGAGTTAAATTGAAATTTGAGTGTTTGACATCTTCATTTTTAAAGATTAAGTAAAACCTAAGCCAGCAGAAAAATTTCCACGTTCTGATATATGCTGCCAATGTCTTAATAACCTTGGAATTTGCAGAACATTTTTTCATTTCTGAAGTGCTTTATAAATAACCACTAGTTAACCTTCCAGTAGCCCTGGCGTTGTTTTATCAAGTAATAAGGTGATGATGCCATACCCCTTAGGATAACACTAGGGAAACTTTCCATGAAGGGGTGAAGTTGGATGCTTTTCAGAGTACAGGGAAGCAAGAAACCAACAAATTCCAAATACAGTAGCCTGCCAATCACCACAGAGGGGCTAAGCAAAGATTTTCTTTTCTGCTTCTTTTGTTTCTTTCTTACTGTAGATCACACTACAGTCCTACATCCAGGTGCTTGTTTATATAAACTGTATAAAATAACCCAAGTTCTATCTAGTCTAAAAATCTATTTTTACATGAATTAAGTCCCAAATCCCAAAGAATAAATTATTGTGTATGGTTGTGTTGGAGAGAGAGACAAACAGAGTAAAATAACTTTGTTAAATTCATTCAAGAGTGTAATATCATAGACATAGCCAATTTGATTTTTTATTAATGCTTATTTATTTATTTTGAGAGAGAGTGTGCATGCATGCCTGCAAGCAAGGGAGGGGCAGAGAAAGAGAGAGAGAGAGAGGGAGAATCCCAAGCAGGATTCACTCTGTCAGGTGCAGGGCCCAACTCTGGGCTTGATCTCACAAACCATGAGATCATGACCTGAGCTGAAATCAAGAGTCAGATGCTTAACTGACTGTGCCAAGCAGGATTCACTCTGTCAGGTGCAGGGCCCAACTCTGGGCTTGATCTCACAAACCATGAGATCATGACCTGAGCTGAAATCAAGAGTCAGATGCTTAACTGACTGAGCCACCCAGGCACCACAGACATAGCCAATTTGAAGCCAAACCATTATGTAAACATCTAGATAAAAATCAGACATTTAAAAAAAAAGATTCTTCTTTTTAATACAAGGAGAAATTCTTGTTCTCTCTATAATAACCATTAATTCACAAAACAATTAGATTCCACATAATTTTTAAGGAGCACATCTACTAAGTAAACTAGAATACATGTGTACACAGATTTTCAGAGTTTGCCTACCTGAACAGAATCCTTCATATATTCACAGTGTGTTCCAGGATCTGTGTTTTGGCATTATCCACAGCTCCAGCTGAACTTTTTCCTAGGGAGCCTCCACTCCCATGCCTCTGGTCATGTGTTAACAAGAGTGGTCCTCTTTTGGCAGAAGGGTTTAAAGACTACCTGTTGCATGAAGCCTTCTCCAGTCTTCTCTCCATCAGAATTACTTGCTCACTCCCCTAGAGTATCATAAAATCATGTTTAATAGAATTTATTTTAATATATTAGCCAAACATTTGCTATATGTTAAGCACCATACTTCAATTAAACCTCTGCAATACTCTGCATTCTATTATAGTTGAATGTGTACGATAGTGTTTCTAAGAAATTGTAGGCATTTTCACCTGATAGAACTGATATTATCAACAATACATTGTTTGAGGAACTTCGTGTATACTAAAGCATTTATTATTTATATTGGATAATACTTGAACGCATTTCCAGTAGAAACAATGTTAAACCCAGTAGATATTCCCAGGTCAGGACATAAAGGTATATTAAGTTGGTCAAGGTGGGGGCAATCAAGCTTTACCTTCAAAATTTCTTGTGAGTGTCTAAAATTATTTTTAAAGAATGTCTGAATTTGGTGATAAATACATCAGTCTTATAAGAAAATTATGCAAATAAGTTTGTATAGTGATATCTAAATTCATGCATAGCTTAAAAAATTAGAAGCTTAAGATTTCCAACAATAGAAAGATATTTATTAAATGTAACAATAAATTATGTTTTGTTCATATACTAGAACACTAAAAAGCCATTAAAAATTGTTGTAAAAATTAGCATATTGTGAAAAAATATCTATAACATATTATTAAGTGAAAAAATATGAGAGCTTTATAAATTTGTCTCTCACCCTAATATATCTGAGGTCATTTTACAGGAAACCCTCACTATAATCTTAATTTGTTCTACATACTGAGATCTCAAGACCAACCTCAGGGTGTGTGTGTGTGTGTGTGTGTGTATTTATTTGTGTGTGTGAAGAGCCCAGATGAAAACAGCTTTTTAATGCTTGATAGGAGAATTGATTCATTAAACCATTACAAACCAGGCTTAATATAAAAAGTGGTTTTTAAACTTAAATCAAGAAGTTAAATTGAGAAGGAAAAGGAGAAGAAAGAGAAGAAGGAAAAGAATGGAAGAAGGGGAAGAGGAGGAAGAGAAGAAAGAGGAAGAGGGGGAAGAAGAAGGGGAAGAAGAAGAAGAAGAAGAAGAAGAAGAAGAAGAAGAAGAAGAAGAAGAAGGAAAAGGAAAGTAAAGAACAAAAGAAAGAAGAAAGAAAAAAGAAAGATCCAAGAAAGTAGAAGGGAGGACTTCAAAAAAAAAGAAAGCAGAAAGAAGTAAAAGATAAAACAAAAAACTGAGGACTTTTAAAAACCAAAAACTGATTTTTTGAAAAGCTAATCAAATCAATAAATCCCTGGCAAAAAGTGATCAGGACAAAAAAGAAAGAAGAAATAAATTGCCAATTTTAGGAATTAAAAGAAGGACTTCACTAGAGATATTGCAGATACTAAAAATATAGATTAAATACACAAATTTCTTTAAGAATCCAATTAACCAAAACTGACACAATAGAAAAACATAAAACTTAAATGCATCTATTTCTATTTTTTTTAATTTTTTTTAACGTTTATTCATTTTTGAGACAGAGAGAGACAGAGCATGAATGGGGGAAGGTCAGAGAGAGAGGGAGACACAGAATCTGAAACAGGCTCCAGGCTCTGAGCTGTCAGCACAGAGCCCGACATGGGGTTCGAACTCACAGACCGCGAGATCATGACCTGAGCCAAAGTCGGACACCCAACCGACTGAGCCACCCAGGCGCCCCCATCTATTTCTACTAAAGGACTGTATTCTATAATTTAAAACATTTCACAAAGAAAACTCCTGGACCAAATGACTTCATTAGTGAATTCCCTCAAATATATAAAGCTTACGCAAACTCTTCCAGGATTTTAAAAAGCAAGTGCACTTCCTATGATGCCAGCATAACTTTGATATCAATACTTGGCATAAATATTACAAGAAAAGAAAGTTCATTAAATTTTCTCTCACAACAGGAGTACCTGGGTGGCTCAGTCAGTTAAGCATCTGACTTCAGCTCAGGTCATGATCTCACAGTCTGTGAGTTTGAGCTCTGTGCTGACAGCTCAGAGCCTGGAGCCTGCCTCAGATTCTGTGTCTCTATCTGCCCCACCCTTGCTCACACTCTCTCTCTCTCTTTCTCTCTCTAAAAAATAAATAAACATTAAAAAATTTAAAAACATTTCTCTCACAACATAGATATGAAACACCTACAAAACACTGATAAATCAAATCTAATAATATATATAAATATCATGATCAAGTTGTATTTATTCTATGAATGTAAATTTTTTTAAATATGTAAATTAACTAGTGTAATTAACCAGATTAACAAAGTAAGGGGAAAAACATATGGATCATATTGACAGGAAAAAAATGATAGAAATTTATAACTAATTCTTCATATATAGTTTATATATTTATATATAATTTTATTAAGTTAGGAATAAAAAGGAATTTCTTAGTATGATATGGTTAATTTTTTAATCTTAAAAAAGACTATCCAGTAAATGCCCTACTTAAAGTCAAAAGACTGTGAACTTTATCCTCTGATGTTGGGAATAAAATAAAGATGTCTACTACTATGACTTTATTCAACAATTTAATAGAAGTCCTTATCATTGCTCTAAGGCAAGAATAACAAAGAAAAGTTATAAAGACTAGAACGGAAGAACTACAACTGTCATTACTCACAGATGATATAATAGTAAACATAGAAAATTTTAAAAGATCTATGATAAACTACGAGACTTAATAAGTTAAATGAATAAGATAAAAATTGTTATTCTATGCAATAGACAAAACACAATTAGAAAATGAACTTAAAAAAACTAATCTATAATTACATCAAAAACATAAACTACCTAGGATTTAATTTGAAAGATACATAAAAGCATTAGAGGAAAAAACAACTAAAAACAAATTTAAAAGAACAAAATAAATGGAGTGATATACCACTAAAAGATTGGAACATTCAATATTTTTTTAAGACAGCAATTTTCTTCAAATTGCTCTATAGATTCAATGCAATCTCATTCAAATTTCAGCAGGAATTTTTGTGAAAAGTGACAACTGATTCTAAATTTTTATGGAAATTCAAAGTGGCAAAGATAAGAGAAAACAATCTTGAGGAAAAATAAAATTAAAGAACTTCTACTACTAAATATTTAGACATCACTACCAAATATTAAGACATTATAAAGCTACATCAATTAAACGATGTGATTGATATAATGATAAATAAATAGACTGTTGGAACAAAATACAGAGTCCTGAAACAATGTAAAAAGTCATTACCTAAAGTTCAGTGAAAATGAACTGCAATAGAGTAGGAAAAAGAAGACCATTATTTTCAATAAATGGTACTGAAACAATTGAAAATCCACATGGGAAAAATAAATAAATCCTAACTCCACCTCCACTACACACAAATGGATCATAGATCATAGAAAGATAAAACAATAAAGCTGTTAGGTAAAAATATAGAAAAAGACTTTACAACCTTGGAAGGCAAAGACAGCTTAAGTAAGAAGAAAAATGCAATAACCAAAAAAGGTAAAAGACAGTAATTCAGATTTCATTAAAAAACACATCGATTCATCAAAAGACATTTTTTAAGAGTATTAAAAACCAAGCCAAAGCTCTAACAAGTAAAGAACTTGGAAGTCATCATGTCCATCCTTAGACCAATAAACAAATGTGAACAAACTTGCTTAAACCCTTTGGAGAAATGGGATTGCAGGGCAAACCACCACTCCAAAATCTGGGGAAACAGGCACATGCAGAGTAATATAGCAATTGAGATGAGTTTACCTAGAGCAGACGTCACCAATGTCACAAAATTGTACGAGCACTTAAATGGTAATTTGGACAAACTGATGTAGAGTATGACAAAACAATCTAACTGTATTCCACATTTATGAAAAAACCTGAAGCAGATGGATGCTCAACTAAGTAACTCTGGAATCAGTGAAGTCTTCAAGACCAGAGGCAAAACAAAAACAAAAACAAAAAAAACCTGCATTCTATTTGATAAAGATGTATCCCTTAGGTATATTGGGTTAAGAATTCTAGAACCACCATACATATGTACTAGAATTGAACAATTAAGTAAATGGGTGGTATATGGTGAGAGCTAGGTTTTTCAGAATAGAAGGTTATTTATAAGCAAGCAAAAGAGGCTAGAGGTCCATGTGCCATGGACTAGACTGTGCATATGAATTCATTTAACAGAGTATAAACTCCTAAGTGTGAACTCATTTAGCTAACATAGATACAAATGCTTACATGTAGAAACATGTATAGATATATGTGCATGCACAGGTTAGTATATACATATACAGTGCCTTGCTCTATCTGCTAAGAGGGCCTGGAAGCAATGGCACACCAGTAGTGATGAACCCACCGAGTGCCCAGTTCTTGGTTTCTTTATCATTCTCTGATAAAAGGAATCAGGGGTCCTTGAAGAAATGGCTGATTCAAGGACTGCAACAGGAATTACATAAGACTAGAGCATCTTTGTAGTGCCAGAAAATAAGAAAGTGTTAAAAAAAAAGTCTACAATATTGGGGGTGCATCAAAGGGACATAGAAGCCACTGAAAGAGCTCCCAACAGGCAAAGGTGGAATAATTTGAGAAACAAAATAGTATTGGATTATAATTCAAAGTGTAAAATAGATATTTTTGAGTTCATATTGATTTGAGTTGAATAAATTAATAAATGGGGGAGAAGAGATAAATCCTCCATGTAGAAGACTTCCAAATAATTTATATAAATATTCAGCCATCAAGGATGGGGAGCATAACAGTGTAACTCCCCACTCCTGAAGTGTGGACTGAGGATAGAGACTTCCTTCTAAAGAGTTCACCATAGGAGAAGCCAGGATGGCAGAACAGCATGGAAGGTTTTTTTTGCATCTCTTGTCCCTGAAATGCAGCCAGATCAACACTAAACCATCTTGCACACCTAGAAACTGATTTGAGGATTAACACAACAATCTGAACTACCTGAACCACAGAACTTGGCAGGTATGCAGTTCAGAGTGGTGAACTGAGGGAAAGAGAAGCTGCAGAGGGCAGGGAGCTATTTTTGCGGAGGGAGGATGGAGATGGGAGGAGAGTATGGGAAAAGCACCGACCCTCAAAAAAAAAAAAAAAGCAGCATGAAAGTGGAAAAGTGGAAAAAGCCACAGGGACTGAACACAAAAGGGAAAAAAGAGAAAGGAGAGCATTTAAATTACATTAAGACTCTATAAAAAGGGGGAGCATAGAGTCTGAAACTCCACAGCTTGATACCTGGTGGTGCTCTGGTAGGAAGGGTGAATCCCCAGGAGCAGAGTAAGGTCTTGGGGCCCTCAGGCCACACGGGAAGAAGTGGTTCCCCTGCTGGGAGGACATTTGGTAGGGGTTGTGCAGCCACCCCACAGGCAAAGTTCCCAGTGGACCACAGAGAACAACCACATTAGCTGGTGCTCGAACAAGGACATTAAGGGTGAGGCCTGGTGACAGATGTGTGTTGTGAGAATGTTCCTGGGGGTGGGCCGGCATCTTGGTGGGCCAGCACCTGGCCATTGCTCAGCAAGAGTTTCCCCCAGAAGATCTGAGTGGGTTAAAGATGCAGCCTCTCATAAGTGAGGGGCTGGGAAACACAGCCTCATCTGAGATAAAACTCAGGAGGGAGGTGCCGTCTAGTAGCCTGATGGCTTGGTCACAGACAGTGTAGAAGCAGGGATTGGACAGAAGTTAGAGACAAAGGAAGGGTGCTTGATTGCCAGTCATGGAGAACACAGTGTTCCAATACTAGAGACTGGGTAGCTAGGTGACATCATTTTCATCCCTCCCACGTATGCGCATATACACCTACAAGCACCACAACAATCCACTCCAGTAAGCTAAGCAGCGCCATCTAGTGGAGAATGGAGCAATTACATTAAAACCTGCCCAGCTGGGCCAACAGCGCTTTTGACAAACACAAGTCTCTCCACCTGCTTAGTTTATGAACTATAAAGTGCTTCATAGCTTGACTTCTACAGGAAACCAGATGTGATTTCAATCGTACTTCACTCTGTTCGCTAGTCCTTTTATTCAATTTTTTTCTTTTTCTTTTCTTTTCTTATTCTTGAATAAAGAGAAAAAAATCAACTTTTATTTTCCATTTTTATTAAAAATATTTTTCTTTAATTTTTTGTCTACTATATGTTTTACTTTTTTGTAAATTTTTTAAATTCTATTCTACTTTCATCATTTAATTTTATTCTATTTTATTGTATTCTTTTTTCAAATTTTCAAACATCTTCCTTTTTCTCCTTTTTTGTTTTTTTCTTTTCTTTTTTCTTTTGTTTCTTTTCTTATCCTTCCCTTTTTTTCTCTAATCTGTCAAGCTTCTTTCAACAACCAGACCAAAACACACCTAAGATGTAGCATCCTTTATTTGATTTCTTTGTGTTGTTTTTAATTTTTTATTTTTTTTCACTTTATTAATTCATTTCTTCCTCCAAAATGACAAAATGAAGGAATTCACCCCAAAGGAAAGAACAGGAAGAAATGACAGCTAGGGACTTAATCAACACAGTTACAAGCGAGATGTCTGGACCAGAATTTAGATCACGGCAATAAGAATACTAACTGGGGTTGAAAAAAGCATAGAATCCCCTTCTGTGGAAATAAAAGAAAATCTAGTCAGGACGAAATTCAAAAAGTGCTATAACTAAGATACAATCTCAAATGAATTCCATGACTGCAAGGATGGATGAAGCAGAGCAGTGAATCAGCGATATAGATGACAAACTTATGGAGAGGAATGAAGCAGGAAAAAAGAGGGAAACTAAGGCAAAAGTACACAATATAAATATTAAAAATCTCAGTGACTCATTAAAAAGGAATAACATCGAATTATAGGGGTCCCAGAAGATGACGAGAGAGAAATAGGGGTAGAAGGGTTATGTGAGCAAATCATAGCAGAAAATTTTCCTAACCTGGGGAAAGACACAGACATCAAAATCCAGGAAGCACAGAGGACTCCCATTATATTCAACAAAACATGACCATCAACAAGGCATATCATATCCAAATTCACAAAATACTCAGGCAAGGAAAGAATCATGAAAGTAGCAATGGGGTAAAAAGTCTTTAACCTACAACAGAAGACAGATCATGTTTACAGCAGACCTATCAACAGAAACTTGGCAGCCAGAAAGGAGTGGCAGGATATGTTCTATGTGTTGAATCAGAAAGATATGCAGCCAAGAATTCTTTATCAACAAGGTTTCATTAAAAATAGGAGAGAAAAATTTTCCCAGACAAACAAAAACTAAAGGAGTTTGTGACCACTAAACCAGCCCTGCAATAAATTTTAAAGGGGACTCTGAGGAGAGAAAAGACCAAAAAAAAAAAAAAAAAGCAACAAAGACTAGAAAGGACAAGAGAACACCACTAGAAACTCCAACTCTGCAAGCAGCATAATGGCAATAAATTCATATCTTTCAGTACTCACTCTAAACGTCAAGGGACTCAATGCTCCAATCAAAAGACATAGGGTAACAGAATGGATAAAAAAACAAGATCCATCTATATGCTGTTTACAAGAGACCCATTTTAGACCCAAAGACACCTTCAGATTGATAAATGACTCTCCATCCCCTTACTATCATGCTAAGAGTCGCCAAAAGAAAGCTGCAGTAGCCATACTCATATCAGACAATCTAGACTTTAAAATAAAGACTATAACAAGAGATGAAGAAGGGCATTATGCCATAACTAAGGGGTCTATCCACCAAGAAGATCTAACAATTGTAAACATTTATGCTTCAAAGGTGGAAGCACCCAAATATATAAATCAATTAATCACAAACATAAAGAAATTCATTGATAATAATATCATAATAGTAGGGGACTTCAACACCCCACTTACAACAATGGACAGATCATATAATCAGAAAATCAATGAGGAAACAATGGCTTTGTATGACACACTGGACTAGATGGACTTAACTGATCTATTCAGAACATTTCATCCTAAAGCAGCAGAATACACATTCATCTCGACTGTACATGGAACATTCTGCATAATAGATCACATACTGGGACACAAATCAGCCCTCAACAAGTACAAAAAGATCGAGATCATACTGTGCATATTTTCAGACCACAACCCTATGAAACTCAAAATCAACCACAAGAAAAAATTTGGAAAGATAGCAAATACTTGGAGACTAAAGAATATCCTACTAAAGAATGAATGAGCTAACCAAGAAGTTAAGGAGAAAATTAAAAAGTACATAGTGCCAATGAAAATGATAACACCACAACCCAAAACCTCTGGGATGCAGCAAAGGTGGTCATAAGAGGGAAGTATATAGCAATCCAGGCCTTCCTAAAGAAGGAAGAAAGGCCTCAAAAACACAACCTGACCTTACTCCTTAAAGAACTGGAAAAAGAACAGCAAATAAAACCAAAAACCAGAGGAGAAAGATTAGAGCATAAATCAATGCTGTCGAAACCAAAAAAAAAAAAAAAAACAAAATAAAACAAAGCAAAACAAAAACAGTAGAACAGATCAATGAAACCAAGAATTGGTTCTTTGAAAGAATTAGGAAAATTGATAAACCTCTAGCCAGTTTGATCAAAAAGAAAAAGGAAAGAACCCAAACAAATGAAACCAAGAATGAAAGAGGAGAGATCACAAACAACACTACAGAAATACAAACAATAATAAGAGAATATTATGAGCAATTATATGCCAATAAATGGGCAATCTGAAAGATATTGACAAATTCCTAGAAACATAAACTACCAAAACTGAAACAAGAAGAAATAGAAAATTTGAACAGACCCATAACTAGTAAAGAAATAGAATTAGTAATAAAAAATCTCCCAAAAAACAAAAGTCTAGGGCCGATGGCCTTCCAGGGGAATTCTACCAAACATTTAAAGAAGGGTTAACACCTTCTTTAAATGAAACTGTTCCAAAAAATAGAAATGGAAGGAAAACTTCCAAACTCATTCTATGAAGCCAGCACTACCTTGATTCCAAAACCAGACAAGGACCCCACTAAAAAGGAGAGCTACAGACCAATTTCCCTGATGAACATGGATGCAAAAATCCTCAACAAGATACTAGCCAATGACATCCAACAATATATTAAAAAAATTATTCACTATGACCAAGTGGGATTTATACATGGGATGCAGGGCTGGTTCAATAAGTGCAAAATAATCAATGTGATACATCATATCAATAAAAGAAAGGACAAGAACCACACGATCCTCTCAATAGATGCAAGAAAGCATTTGACAAAATACAGTATACTTTCTTGATCAAAACCCTCAGGAATGGAGGAATAGAAGGATCATGCCTCAACATCATAAAAGCCGTATATGAAAGACCCACTACTAACATCATCCTCAGTGGGAAAAAACAGAGCTTTCCCCATAAGGTCAGGAACATGACAGGGATATCCATTCTTACCACTAATATTCAACATAATACTGGAAGTCCTAGCCTTAGCAATCAGACAACACAAAGGAATAAAAGGCACTCCAATCTGCAAAGATTAAGTCAAACTTGCACTCTTCACAGATGACATGATATTCTATGTGGGAAACCCAAAAGATTCCACCAAAAAACTGCTAGAACTGATCCATGAATTCAGCAAAGTCACAGGATATAAAACCATGCACAGAAATTAGTTGCATTCCTATACACCAATAATGAAGGAACAGAAAGAGCAATTAAGGATTTGAACCCATTTACAACAGCACCAAAACCCAAAAAGTACCTAGGAATAAATCTAACCAAAGAGGTGAAAAATCTGTACACTGAAAACCATAGAAAGCCAATGAAAGAAATTGAAGAGGACACATGAAAAAAATGGAAAAATATTCCATGCTCATGGATTGGAAGAACAAATATTGTTAAGACATTGAGACCCAAGGCAATCTACATATTCAATGCAATCTCTATCAAAATAACACCAGCAATCTTCACAGAGCTAAAATAAATAATCCTAAAATTTGTATGGAACCAGAAAAGACTCCAAAAAGCCAAAGCAATCCTGAAAAAGAAAACCAAAGCTGGAAGCATCACAATTCCGGACTTCAAGTTGTATTACAAAGCTGTATTCATCAAGGCAGTATGGTACTGGCACAGAAACAGACACTCAGATCAATGGAACAGAATAGAGAACCCAGAAATGGACCCACAGACTTTGGGCAACTAATCTTTGACAAAGCAGGAAAGAATATCCATGGAATACAGGCAGTCTCTTCAGCAAATGGTGCTGGGAAAACTGGACAGCGACATGCAGAAAAATTAACCTGGACCACTTTCTTACACCATACACAAAAATAAACTCAAAATGGATGAAAGACCTATGTGTAAGCCAGGAAGCCATCAAAATCCTAGAGTTGAAAGCAGGCAAAAATCTCTTTGACCTCAGCTGCAGCAATTTTTTACTCAACATGTCTCTGGAGGCAAGGGAAACAAAAGCAAAAATGAACTATGGGGACCTCATCAAAATAAAAAGTTTCTGTGCAGCGAAAGAAACAATCAGCAAAACTAAAAGGCACCAACAGAATGGGAAAAGATATTTACAAATGACATATCAGATAAAGGATTAGTATCCAAAATCTTTAAAGGACTGATCAAACTCAACACCCCCAAAAAACAAATAATCCAGTCACGAAATGGGCAAAAGAGATGAGTAGACACTTCTCCAAAGACATCCAGATGACTAACAGACCCATGAAAAAATGCTCAACATCACTCATCATCAGGGAAATATAAATTAAAACCACAATGAGATACCACTTCATATCAGTCAGAATGGCTAGAATTAACAACTCAGGCAACAGCAGATGTTGTTGATGTGGAGAAAGAGGATCTCTTTTGCACTGCTGATGGGAATGCAAACTGGTGCAGCCAGTCTGGAAACCAGTATGAAGGTTCCTCAAAAAAATTAAAAATAGAACTACCCTACAACCCAGGAATTGCACTATTAGGTATTTATCCGAGGGATACAGGTGTGCTGTGTCAAAGGGGCACATGCACCCCAATGTTTATAATAGCAGCACTATCAACAATAGCCAAAGTATGGAAAGAGCCCAAATGTCCATCAATGGATGAATGGATAAAGAAGATGTGATATATATGTATACAATGGAATATTACTTGGCAACCAAAAAGAATGAAATCTTGCCATTTGCAACTACATGGATGGAACTAGAGGGTATTATGCTAAGTAAAATTAGCCAGAAAAAGACAAACATCATATGACTTCACTCATATGAGGAATTTAAGATACAAAGCAGATGAACATTAAGAGAAGGGAAGAAAAAATAATATAAAAACAAGGAAAGGGACATAAGAGACTCTAAATACAGAGAACAAACTGAGGGTTTCTGGAGGGATTGTGGGTGGGCAGATGGGCTAAATGAGTAAGGGGCATTATAAAGGAAACTAGTTGGGATGATTATTGGGTGTTATAAATAGGGAATGAATCACTGGAATCTATTCCGGAAATCATTATAGCACTATATGCTAACTAACTTGTATGTAAATAAATAAATAAATAAATAAATAAATAAATAAGAATCTGTGGCAATAAAGTCAGAGAAGTGTCATTTAGGAGAGGAGGTCGGTGACTTTAGAGAAATGACAGAGGCTTCTCAGATTACAGCAATATTCTATCTTTGTTTGGATAGTGACTACATGTGTAAATTCACCCCAGAAAAATCAGTGGAGCCTTATATATTAGATTTGTGTATTTTACTGCATGCATGTCATACTTCAATAAAATAATTAACAGAAGGAACTTCACTGAGGAAGATCTCAGCATGGTGGAGAAGTAGGGGGATCCATATGTCTTGCGTCTCTCAAACAAAGAAGTGTAGAAGCCAAAGGACTTTGAACACCAGAGCTTGGGATGAAAAGAGACTGAATCTACTAGGAAGAAAATGGGAAAGCTGGAAAAAAGATAGGTGGGTAACTGCGAACTGAGGGAAATAAAAAAAAAGCCATATGGGCACGGAGGGGAGGGACCCCCTTCTGCAGAGATACAAAGGGAAGAGAAAGAGTGGCTAAGGAAGTGTAGAACCATATCTGGACAGGAGAAAGACCTTGGACTGAGACTGAGAGGGATCCTGTCTCTAACTGTGGGGCTTTCTTCGGACTGGGGCTGGCTCCCTGTTCGTGCACCTGGGGAGGGGAGCCAGCCCTGGGTGTGGTGGTAGGTCAGAGGCTCAGTCCGCAGCTGGAGAAAGTGGTTCCCTCCCTGGAGGGCTGAATGATAGCACAGAACCTGCCTGCATCTGCCACCCATGGGAGCAGTGGCTGGGCCGAGGGCACAATCTGCAGGAGAAAAAGGCTGCGGTCTCCCTGGAGTGCTGTGGGAAAGACAAAGCCTGCCTGCGACCGCCACCGCAGGGGCTCATGGCGAGGGCAGCACCACTCAGTCCATAATAAGTCACAATAGGAGAAGTCAGTCCTCCCTGAAGTGCAGCGGCACAGACAAAGCCAGCCTGGACCACACATCACTGCACTGAGAGGCGCTTCCCCAGCGCCAGAGCGCATGGAGCAGGACTTTGAATCCTAACTAAGCACAGGGTCAGGGGAATTGGTGGAGCCAGAAGGACCACCCCTGTCTGCACCCGCTGCATAGTGAGGGGGACTCAAACGGAGTCCACCGGGTCCAGCTCTGTGGAAAAGAGACTGGGAGATCACCACTCCCCCACCCCCACCCCCACCCCCACCACCACCAAGGCGGGATCACTCCTGGGGCCCATAGTGGAGGTGGGTCCAGAAAACGCCAAACTACGCCCCTTGTACTAGATAACTGCATATCCACTGGAGCGGCACAGACGCTGCAGATAGCTACTACCTACAAGCAATGCAGCATTGCCTGGATTAACTCTAGGTCTATTCTGGATATATAGATATATTCTCCCCCACCCATGTCTCCTCCTTATCTCTTCCCTCCTCTAGGCTGGTTACTCTGGTTATTGGTCGGTCTAAACGGGCATATTTAATCCATTGTCTTGATACATGTTCTACACCTCCTTCTTCACACTCCTTTCTCCCTCTGTGGAATAATCAAGCAGTATAGTTTCTCTGTCTGGGTAACTTAATCTTTGTTTTGTTTTCCCCACCTCCTTCTTTATTTTCCTTTCTCTCTCTCTGGATTAAGTCTCTTAGTCTTTCTGCCTAATCAACATTTATCCATCCCCCTGCCCTCACTCCTGTCATTTCTCTCTTTGTATATGCTCTTCCATCAGCACTGCCTCTATCTTCTTCTTTACTTATAATCAGTGTTTTGGGTTTTTTTGTTTTTAGTCTTTAGGTTTTGTTTTTGTTTGTTTGTTTTATTTACTTGTGTGTTTGCGTGATTTTATCTCCTGTTTGTCTATCTGTTTTCCTTTACAGAGCTACTCTAAGGAACAAATCGAAGCACATCTGGTGCAGGGTACAAAATATTACTACAAGTAAGGTAATAAAATAACCAAAGTCACAACAACAGAGAGCAAGTAACAACCCCTGAAAAAACACCTCCTGAAAGGCCAGGCCCTGGACAGGTATGACCCTCCTTTAATATAGCAGTGCTCACAGGTGCAGAGCACACAACAAGCTTTTAAAATGCATAAGGGTCAGAAAGCTAGCCAAAATGACAAAATGGAAGAATTCTCCTAAAAAATAACTCCAGGAAGTAGTGACAACTAAAGAATTGACCAAAACTGATATAAGCAATATAATGGAACAAGAATTTAGAATAATAGTCATAAAATTAATCACTGGGCTTGAAAAAGCATAGAGGACAGCAGAGAATCTATTGCAACAGAGATCAAGGGACTAAAAAATAGTCATAAGGAACTAAAAATGCTACAAATGAGGTGCAAAATAAAATGTAGGCGGCCATAGCACAGATTGAAGATGCAGAGGAGAGAATACGTGAATTAGAAGATAAAATTATGGAAAAATAGGAAGCTGAGAAAAAGAGAGATAAAAAAATCCAGGAGTAAGAGGGGAGAATTAGAGAACTAAGTGATGCAATCAAACGGAACAATATCTGTATCATAGGAATTCCAGAAAAAGAAGAGAGAGAGAAAGGGGCTGAAGGTGTACTTGAACAAATCATAGCTGAGAATTTCCTTGACCTAGGGAAGGAAATAGGCATTTAAATACAAGAGGTATAGAGAACTCCCTTCAGATGTAATTTGAATCAATCTTCCGCATGACATATCATAGTGAAACTGGCAAAATACAAGGATAAAGGGAGAATTCTGAAAGTAGCTAGGGATAAATGGGCCCTAACATACAAAAGTAGACACATAATGGTAGTAGCAGACCTATCTACTGAAACTTGGCAGGCCAGAAAGGAGTGGCAGGAAATCTTCAATGTGATGAACAGAAAAAAATATGCAGCCGAGAACCCTTTATTCAGCAAGTCTGTCATTCAGAATAGAAGGAGAGATAAAGGTTTTCCCAAACAATCAAAAACTGAAGGAATTCATCATCATTAAACGACTCCTACAAGAGATCCTCAGGGGGATTCTGTGAGTGAAATGTTGCAAGGACCACAAAGTACCAGAGACATCACTACAAGCATGAAAACTACAGACATCACAATGACTCTAAACCCATATCTTTCTATAATAACACTGAATGTAAATGGACTAAATGCTTCAACCAAAAGACGCAAGGTATCAGAATGGATTAAAAAACAAGACCCATCTATTGGCTGTCTACAAGAGACTCATTTTAAGCCTGAGGACACCTTCAGATTGAAAGTGAGGGGAAGGAGAACTGTCTATCATGCTACTGGAAGTCAAAAGAAAGCTGGAGTAGCCATACTTATATCAGACAAACTAGACTTTAAATTAAAGGCTGTAACAAGAGATGAAGAAGGGCATTATATCATAATTACAGGGTCTATCCATCAGGAAGAGCTAACAATTATAAATATCTATGTGCCAAATATGGGAGCCCCCAAATATATAAAACAATCACAAACATAATAAACCTTATTGATAAGAATGTGGTAATTGCAGGGGACTTTAATACTCCACTTATAACAATAGATAGAAAATCTAGACAGAGAATAAATAAAGAAACAAGGGCCCTGAATGATATATTGGATCAGATGGACTTGACAGATATATTTAGAACTCTGCATCCCAAAGCAACAGAATATATTTTCTTCTTGAGTGCACATGGAACATTCTCTAAGATAGATCACATACTGGGTCACAAAACAGCCCTTCATAAGTATAAAAGAATTGAGGTCATACCATGCACGCTTTCAGACCACAATGCTATGAAACTTGAAATCAACCACAGAAAAAGTCTGGAAAACATCCAAAACCATGGAGGTTAAAGAACACCCTACTGAAGAGTGAATGGGTCAACCAGGCAAGTAGAGAAGACATTTAAAAATAATGGAAACAAATGAAAATGAAAATCCAACAATCCAAATGCTTTCAGATGCAGTGAAGGCAGTCCTGAGAGGAAAACACATTGCCATCCAAGCCTATCTCAAGAAACAAGAAAAATCCAAAATACAAAATCTAACAGCACACCTAAAGGAAATAGAAGCAGAATAGCAAAGACACCACAAACCCAGCAGAAGAAGAGAAATAATAAATATCAGAGCTGAAATAACAATATAGAATCTAAAAAAACAGTAGAGCAGATCAATGAAACCAAGAGTTGGTTTTTTGAAAAAATAAACAAAACTGATAAACTTCTAGCCAGGCATCTCAAAAAGAAAAGGAAGATGACCCAAATAGCTAAAACAATGAATGAAAACAGAATTATTACAAACAATCCCTCAGAAATACAACCAATTATCAGGGAATACTATGAAAGATTATATGCCAACAAACTGGACAACCTGCAAGAAATGGGCAAATTCCTAAGCACCCACACACTTCCAAAACCCAAACAGGAAGAAATAGAAAATTTGAACAAACCTATAACCAGTGAAGAAATTGAATCAGTTGTCAAAAATCTCCCAATAAATAAGAGTCCAGGACCAGATGGCTTTCCTGGGGAATTCTACCAGACATTTAAAGCAGAGATCATACCTATCCTTCTCAAGCTGTTCCAAAAAGTAGAAAGGGAAGAAGAACTTCCAGACTCATTCTATGAAGCCAGCATTACTTTGATTCCTAAACCAGACAGAGACCCAGCAAAAAAAGAGAACCACAGGCCAGTATCCCTGATGAATATGGATGCAAAAATTCTCAACAAGATACTAGCAAATCGAACTCAACACCATGTAAAAAAAATTATTCACCATGATCAAGTGGGATTCATTCCTGGGATGCAGGGCCAGTTCAGTATTTGCAAATCAAGAAATGTGATACATCACATTAATAAAAGAAAAGATAAGAACCATATGATCCTGTCAATCGATGCAGAAAAGGCATTTGACAAAATTCAGCATCTTTCTTAATAAAAACCCTCGAGAAAGTTGGGACAGAAGGAACATACTTAAACATCATAAAAGCCATTTATGAAAAGCCCACAGCTAATATCATCCTCAATGGGGAAAAACTGAGGGCTTTCCCCCTGAGATCAGGAACACGACAGGGATGCCCACTCTCACTGCTGTTGTTTAACAAAGTGTTGGAAGTTCTTGCATCACCAATCAGACAACAAAAGGAAATCAAAGGCATCTAAATTGGCAAAGATGAAGTTAAGCTTTCACTTTTGGCACAAGACATGATATTATACATGGAAAACCCGAAAGACTCCACCAAAAGTCTGGTAGTACTGATACATGAATTCAGCAAAGTCGCAGGATACAAACTTAATGTACAGAATTCAGTTGCATTCTTATACACTAACAATGAAGCAACAGAAAGACAAATAAAAAACTGATCCCATTCTCAACTGCACCAAAAATCATAAAATACCCAGGAATAAACCTAACCAAAGATGTAAAAGATGTATGCTGAAAACTATAGAAAGCTTATGAAGGTAATTGAAGAAGATACAAAGAAATGTAAAAACATTCCATGCTCATGGATTGGAAGAATAAATATTGTTAAAATGTCAATACTACCCAAAGCTATCTACACATTCAATGCAATCCCCATCAAAATTGCACCAGCATTCTTGTAGAAGATAGAACAAGCAATCCTAAAATTTGTACGGAACCACAAAAGACCCCGAATAGCCAAAGTAATTTTGAAGACGAAGACCAAAGCAGGAGACATCACAATCCCAGACTTTAGCCTCTACTACAAAGCTGTAATCATCAAGACAGCATGGTATTGGCACAAAAACAGACACATAGACCAATGGAATAGAACAGAGACTCCAGAATTGGACCCACAAAAGTATGGCCAACTTTGACAAAGCAGGAAAGAATATCCAATGGAAAAAAGACAGTCTCTTTAACAAATGGTGCTGGGAGAACTGGACAGCAACATGCAAAAGAATGAAACTAGACCACTTTCTTACACCATTCACAAAAATAAACTCAAAATGGATAAAGGGTCTGAATGTGAGACAGGAAACCATCAAAACCCTAGAGGAGAAAGCAGGAAAAGACCTCTCTGACCTCAGCCACAGCAATTTCTTACTTGACACATCTCTAAAGGTGAGGGAATTAAAAGCAAAAATGAACTATTGGGACCTCATGAAGATAAAAAGCATCTGCACTGCAAAGGAAACAATCAACAAAACTAAAAGGCAACCGACAGAATGGGAAAAGATATTTGCAAATGACATATCGGATAAAGGGCTAGTATCCAAAATCTATAAAGAACTCACCGAACTCCACACCTGAAAAACAAATAATCCAGTGAAGAAATGGGCAGAAGACATGCATAGACACTTCTCTAAAGAAGACCTCCAGATGGCCAACAGGCACATGAAAAGATGTTCAACGTCACTCCTCATCAGGGAAATACAAGTCAAAACCACACTGAGATATCACCTCATGCCACCAGAGTGGCTAAAATGAACAAATCAGGGGACATTAGATGCTGGAGAGGATGTGGAGAAATGGGAACCCTCTTGCACTGTTGGTGGGAATGCAAACTTGTGCAGCTGCTCTGGACAACAGTGTGGATGTTCCTCAAAAAATTAAAAATAGATCTACCCTATGACCCAGCAATAGCACTGCTAGGAATTTACCCAAGGGATACAGGAGTGTTGATGCATCGGGGCATTTGTACCCCAATGTTTATAGCAGCACTCTCAACAATAGCCAAATTATGGAAAGAGCTTAAATGCCCATCAACTGATGAATGGATAAAGAATTTGTGGTTTATATATACAATGGAATACTACTTGGCAATGAAAAAGAATGAAATATGGCCTGTTGTAGCAACGTGGATGGAACTGGGGAGTTACGCTAAGTGAAATAAGTCATACATAGAAATACAGATACCATATGTTTTCACTCTTATGTGGATTCTGAGAAGCTTAACAGAAGACCATGGGGGAGGGGAAGAGGGAAAAAAAGTTACAGAGAGGGAAGGAAGCAAACCATAAGAAACTCTAAAAACTGAGAATAAACTGAGGGTTGATGGGAGGTGGAAGGGAGGGGAAAGTGGGTGATGGGCATTGAGGAGGGCACCTGTTGGGATAAGCACTGGGTGTTGTATGGAAACCAGTTTGACAATAAATTTCATATTAAAAAAAAAGAAGGAACTACACAGAGATTTCATTTTTTACCATCAGTTTGTCAAAAATTCAAAAGTTTGACAAGGTACTCTGTTGGTGAGACTGTGAAGAAAGGGGCCCTCATCGTTGTGTTTATGGGAATGCTACATGTCACAACCCCTACAGAGAATTTGACACTGTTATGAGCTGAATTGTGTCCTCTCAAAATTTATATACTGAAGCCCTAACCTCCAGTACCTTAGAATGTGATTATATTTGAAGATAAAAGACCTTTAAATGGGTGGTTAAGTTAAATGAGGCCATTAGGGTGGGGCCAGATCCAAAGTGGACACAAATTTGCAGGTACACAAAGAAGGTACCAGGTCTGGACACAGCTTGAAGGTGGCCATTTGCAAGCCAGGGGAAACGTCTCATGAGAAACAAACCTGTTGATACCTTGATGTTGGACTTCCGGCCTCCAGAACTGTGAGAAGGTAAATTTCTATTGTTCAAGCAACCCAATCTGTGGTATATTTTAAGCCCCAGCAAACTAATACACTATTAAAATTGTAAGTGTGTTCTAAAAGTCTTGGAGCAGCCTTAAGCTTTATTAACTTCAGAACTATAAATGCTGTAGGCTTACACAAAATAATTTGATCATATGGTATTTTTATCTTTAAATTTTTTTAATGTTTATTTTGTGTGTGAGAGAGAGAGAGAGAAAGAGAGAGAGAGAGAGCAAGCAGAGAAGGGGCAGAAAGAGGGAGACACAGAATCTGAAACAGGCTCCAGGCTCTGAGCTGTCAGCACAGAGCCCGATGCAGGGCTCGAACCCATGAACCGCGAGATCATGACCTGAGCCGAAGTCGGACACTTAACTGACTGAGCCACCCAGGCGCCCCTATCTTTAAATTTTTGAGGAACATCCAAGCTATTTTCCAGTGGCTGCATCAGTTTACACTTACACCAATAATGCACGAACATTCCTTTGACTCCACATCCTCCCCAACACTTTTTCTCGTCCTTTTGATTCTAGCCATTCTGACAGGTGTAAGGTGACATTGTGGTTTTGATTTGCATTGCCCTGATGATGAGTGATGATGAGCATCTTTTCATGTGTCTGTGGGCCATCTGTATGTCTTCTGTGGAAAAATGTGTATTCAGGTCTTCTGTCCATTTTTAATTGGGTTATTTTTGCATGTGTTCAGTTATATATGTTCTTTATATAGTTTGGATATTGATCCTTTATCAGATATATCATTTGTAAATACTTTAGCCTACTCAGTAGTTCACCTTTTCATTTTGTTGATGAATTTCTTTTTCTAAAAAAGATTTTATTTTTGTGTTGTCCCAATAATTTATTTTCCTTTTGTTTCCCTTGTCTTAGGAGACATACTTAGAAAAAACTAAAAAATTTCCTTGCAATGCTAAGGAAATTACTGCTTATGTTCTCTTCTAGAAGTTTTATGGTTTTAGGTCTCACATTCAGATCTTTAATCCATTTTGAGTTTATTTTTGTGTATGGTATAAGTGGTCTAGTTTCATTCTTAATTTAAAAATAGAATGATCCGATAATTTCACTACTGGGTATCTACCCAAAGAAAACAAAAACACTGATTCAAAAAGATATATGCACTCTTATGTTCATTGTAGCATTACTTACAATAGCCAAAATATGGAAGCTACCCAAGTGTCCATCAATAGGTAAATGGCTAAAGAAGATGTGTATATACACATATATATTATGAGATCTGGTCATTTGTGACATGGATGGGCCTAGAGGGTATAAATCTAAGTGAAATCAGACAAAGACAAATACCATATGATTTCACTCATGTGAAATCTAAAACACAAAACAAATGCATAAACAAACAAAATGCAGCATCAGATCTATAAATACAGAAAACTGATGGTTGCCAAAGGGAAGGAGGATGGGGGTAGGGGGAAATGAGCACAATGGATGAAAGGAAGTTGAAGATACGACTTCCAGTTATGGAGTTATAAGTCACAGGAATAAGTGGTACAGCATAAGAAATACAGTCAATGGTATTGTAATAGGGTTTTATGGTGACAGATAGTAACTACACTTGTGAGCATAGCATAACATATAAAGATGTTGAGTCACAACACTGTAGACCTGAAACTAATGTAACACTGTCTGTCAACTATACTCAAATTTTTAAGAAAGAATAAATAATTTGTTTATTTACATTTCTTATGTACCTCTTTACTGTTCTGAATTTTAAATAGTAATTATTGTTTACTTTTTAGGCTCTCTGAAAAATCAAACACTAATTAAAAATTAAAATTAAGTGTGCCTGGGTGGCTCAGTTGGTTGAGTGTCCAACATAGGCTCAGGTCATGATCTCACAGTTTGTGGGTTTGAGCCCTGCATCAGGCTCTCTGCTGTCAGTACAGAGTGGCTTTAGATCTTCTGTTCCCCTCTTGCTGCACCTCTCCTGCTCCTGCTCGCTCTCTCTCAAAAACAAACATTAAAAAAAATTTTTAATTAAAATTAAAATTATTTTTCCAAACTCACAGAATATGTACCTAAAACTTAAACAATTGAATTGTCAAGTGATATGTTTTTATGTGTTTAATATCTATATTTCTGACATTGTTTGTACATGTTTTTACCCTTTGATCCAGCAATCCCACCTCCCTCTATTCTAAATTTAGATTGGCAAAATATGAAAAGGTAAATCCAAGGAGCTTTGTATTTCAGTACTATTTGTATGGAGGAAATAGGAGTAGAACCTGGACATTTAAAAATTTATCTTGTTGTGTATATTTTATTTGAAGCTGTGTAAATATTTTATGTATTTAAAAGTTAATGGGGCACCTAGGTGGCTCAGTTGGTTAAGTGCCCGACTAAGACCCTGACTCTTGACTTCAGCTCGGGTCATGATCTTACAGTTGGTGAGATCCAGCTCCACGTCAGGCTCTGCACTAACAGCATGGAGACTGCTTGGGATTCTCTCTCTCTGCCCCTCCCGCCCCCCTTTCAAAATAAATAAACTTGAAATAAAAAAATTAATATTAAACTTTAAAAGAGTAATCCCTAAAAATTGAAAGTAACATAAAAAATATACTGTGTATCCAGCTAATGTAGTAATCATACAAAGTGGTGCTAATCCCAATAACTTCAAAGCATAGTAACATGACTGTATATCCTTGTATACCCTTAAGAAAAAAATGCAAACAAAAGTGTAAATGTTATAATAATCATATTAATAATTTTCAGTGGTAATACTGGTATTTTTATTCTGCATGTTATTTTCTTGTGTTGGATAAGGAAATGAAATGGATGATTATGTTGGTGTCAACGAGAACTGGGATATGATGTATGAGATAAAGGAAATAATGTAACATCAACAAAGTTAAGTAAAAACCCTGCTGTTCTGAATTTTATTTAGAAATATCTAAATCGGGCGCCTGGGTGGCTCAGTTGGTTAAGCGTCCGACTTCAGCTCAGGTCACCATCACGCGGTCCGTGAGTTCGAGCCCCACGTCGGGCTCTGGGCTGATGGCTCAGAGCCTGGAGCCTGTTTCTGGTTCTGTGTCTCCCTCTCTCTCTGCCCCTCCCCCGTTCATGCTCTGTCTCTCTCTGTCTCAAAAATAAATAAACGTTAAAAAAGAAATTAAAAAAAAAGAAATATCTAAATCATTTTATTGTTAAATTTTACATGTCCACTGAAAACACCTGCTGGGATACAATAATCCATGGGTGTCTCACGGTTCTACACATCTTGTGCAGAGGCTTTCACTTCCCTTTGTTCCCAGCTATTATCTTAAGTATGTTTGTATAGAAACCAACCTTGGAAGACACAGTTTCTTCCTCCAGAGCAAAGGGCAGACATGCTTATTGCCTATTAGAAAATATTCAGGTTCGGGGCGCCTGGGTGGCTCAGTCGGTTAAGCGTCCAACTTCGGCTCAGGTCATGATCTCACGGTCCCTGAGTTCGAGCCCCGCGTCGGGCTCTGTGCTGACAGCTCAGAGCCTGGAGCCTGCTTCAGATTCTGTGCCTCCCTCTCTCTCTGCCCCTCCCCCATTCATGCTCTGTCTCTCTCTGTCTCAAAAATAAATAAACATTTAAAAAATTAAAAAAAAAAGAAAATATTCAGGTTCTTTAAAATCAGTGTTCTCCTCCAGTAATACACCCACCTCATGTGCAAGTATCATCTGGCCCTCCTTGTGGAAAATGGGGTTTAAGATACTGATGCAAAAATGCTTATACTCTGGCTATTTTCTCTGAGTTAAATAAAAAAAATTTAAATCTTTGATCCAGGAGGGGCACCTGGGTGGCTTAGTTGGTTAGGCGACTGACCAGCTCAGGTCACGATCTCACAGTGAGTTCGAGACCCAAGTCAGGCTATGTGCTGACAGCTTAGAACCTGGAGCCTACTTCAGATTCTGTGTCTCCCCTCTCTCTACACCTCCCCTGCTCACACTCTGTCTCTCCATCTCTCAATAATAAATAAATGTTAAAAAAATTTTTTTTAATCTTTGATCCAGGAGTCTGTGGTCTTCTACCAATATTGATGAAATATGGAAGGGGGAATTTATTAGCTTACAAGAGGATAAAATCAAATTCTTCATAGTTCTTAAAAATTTCTAGAAGCAGGATCCTGTCTAGAACGAATAGAATAACTAACTCTATCACCCAGATTATTGTCTCTAAATACCTTTTCCCATTGAAAGAAACCAGGGCTCCTGGGAGAAATGATTTATTTTAGTTCTGGGACAAAAAATGTATTATAATAATTCTGGAACATCTTGGTATCCCAGAAAACAAAGAAAATGAAGCCACCATGATTAGAACCATGTCAAAAGGACTCAGGAATCAATATAAATAAGCTCCCACAATTTGAGCATCAGAAAGGATACTGACTGAACTATATTAAAACATGTGAAGCATGTTTAAGTCCATAACAATAAATTTTTTAAAATCTCATTGATCACCTTTGAAGTATTCTACGAAACTAAAACATAATTTTGGAAACTGGTAGATAAAGTAAAATAATCCAGCATTTTTCTGCTTTCCCTACATGCACTATACTTGAGTGGAAGCAAACAGTTAATGAGGGGAAGTTTCTCTTTATGTAGCTAATCCAACTATTAAATGGATTTTCATGTCATCATTTTACAGTGATCATGACAAAACACATAAATAGCCAAATTTTATGTACCTCCTGATGGAAGTACCTAGCACCACCTATGAAGTAATTTTACCATAATAACTAAGCATAACTCTGATGAAGCCTCTAGCTCTAACTACCAATTTACAGGAAATAAGTGCAGAAGTACATGTAAATGATGATACAGGAACACAATTCACAAATTTTACAGGTCAAATATCCAATTTAATAGCAACAAAAAAATCAACATGAAAAAAATAAGGATGAAACACCTACCGATGAAATGAGACTGTCTTGATGCCAATTCAAACAAACTGCAAAAACAAAATTAATATTTACAAAATAATAGGGAAATAGTACCACTGGATATTTGATATTAAAGAATTATTATTTATTTGGGGGAAAGTATGAAGATAACAGTATCTATATTTTAAAAGGAAAGTAAGTCCTTGCCTTTCAAATATAATCTGAAATTATGTACAGGTGAAAGATGATATCTGGGGTTTATTTTAAAATAATCCCACAGGGAGGGATGAAATAGATCAAACATGGTGATGATGTGCTGTGAGTGCCTGAATTTGTTATAATAACAAATTCTAC
The DNA here is from genome assembly GCF_027475565.1 of Acinonyx jubatus. NCBI lineage: Eukaryota > Metazoa > Chordata > Mammalia > Carnivora > Felidae > Acinonyx > Acinonyx jubatus. The sequence continues at coordinate 87,847,764 of NC_069385.1, read as the reverse complement.
TTTTGTGATTGTTTGGTATTTTCTATACTCGAGTTTTAAAAACAGAGAAAGCTTTTCATCATCACTATGATGAGGAAATAACCAACAGAAAAGAATTCCTAAGGGGAAATCCATGCTGAAGTATGGATTTCTCAATTGAGTGTTAAACTCTGCCATCTACCACAAACAAAACTTGCCCATCTTTAGGTGATGGTACACTGAAATGAATTAGTCTCTTTAAGAGTTTGCTTGCAGCATTTAAACTGCTTATGGGAAATACTGCTCTGGCATAATTCACTTTACAATTACCCAGGAGCGCTTCATAGCCCAAGCTAGTCTAAAGTCATTGGAATAAGTTACCCAAGGAATTAATTGCCATCCAATTTATTATGTCTTCATATCATCTAAGCTGCTGAAGAAACTGGTTACCTGGAAAATTATGTATTTTTGGAATGCTTGTCAAATTTAATTTAGGTTGAGTTGTAAAGCAGAATTAACAAGCATCTTCCTATTCCTTGTGCCTAAAGAGCCACAGGTGTGTCTTCTACAAGGACAGCTGATTGTAATAAGTTGGAGTAATCCTACTCTGTTGCTGTGCAGTCACGGCTACCAGAATTTAACATCTCAAAGGACATAACTGCAGAGATCTCCACTGAATTTAGAAGCTGTCAACAGCTAATTGCCTGGTAGCAGCCCTGGTTTTCTCATATCATGGAGATTGATTTGAGATCTGGACTGGTGCTTGATGTGTTACCTCAAAGGTATATGCATTCTTAAAAGCAAGGCCTGTATTAATACAAAATCAAAGTCCCTTCCGTTTGCTTTCTTTACCAATTTAGAAGGAATAAGTTTGGCTGTCCTGACACTAAGACAGTGATCTCAGGAGGCTCAAAGGGTGCCTTTATGTTTTATTTCAAAATATAAACATTGATATTCAAATACCACCTTCTGATTTCCCATTAATTTGTCTCATTTAAGTTTTGCCCTCCCTATAGTTGCCAGACTTAACAAATAAAAATATAAGACACTAAGTTAAATTTGAACTTCAGATAAACAGTGAATTTTTAGTATAACTGTCCCATGAATATTTAATATTTAAGGATGTTTCATGCAATATTTGGAACACACTTATACTAAAAAAGAATTTCTTGTTCATCTGATATTCAAGTTTGTGTGGGTGTTTTGTATTTTACCTGGCAATCCTACACCTCCCCATCATCAGCATTAGAGATAAAGCTTCTGAAATTTACAAAGGAGATGAGCCTTTTTACATCTATTCTGGCTGAATGGATAACTGCATAGTCTGGTGTGATGTCCTAAGGGGACCATTGTTCAGAGACAGCCAGCTACATACATCCTTTCAAACTCAATCTCAGGAACAAATTCTCACCTGAGAAACAAAATCTTTAGAGTAGTTTAGTTAGTTTTACAGATAGATTCACTTGGAAAGAGAGTTAAAATTCCATTCACTGTTGACTAACTTGGCATCCTATGCAAAGTATGTTCTGACTACTCTGTAACTTGGGGGCAACCACCATCTTGCTGAAGAAATCAATTCTTTACTAAAGAATTGCTTCTCAAACTTTAAGAGTATGCAAACCACTTGGGGATCTTGTTAAAATCCTGATTCTTATTCAATAGGAATGAATTCTACATTTCTTTTTTTTAATTAAAAAAAAGTTTTTTAATGTTTATTTATTTTTGAGAGAGACAGAGACAGAATGCAAGTGGGTTGGGGCAGAGAGAGAGGGAGGCACAGAACCCAAAGCAGGCTCCAGGCTCCAAACTGTCAACACAGAGCCTGACACGGGGCTTGAACTCACGAGCTGTGAGATCATGACCTGAGCCAAAGTCGGATGCTCAACCAATTGAGCCACCCAGGCACCCCTGAATTCTGTATTTCTAACAAGATTCCAATGCTGTGGATCCACATACTACAATTTGAAAAGCAAGGGACTAAAGAAGTCTACATAAGAGCTACCGTGGAAAGTTTTTTTTACCAAGAGAAGCTGCTAAATGTCAAGGACTCAAGTCTCAAGAAGGCCTTGAGAATCAAGGTAAGTGAATTATGCTTAAACCTGGGATTATAGCCAAAATTTGATTAAATAATTATTGATAATGTACTGAAGCCATCTCTAACTGTATATAACCCTTACCTGAGATAATAGAAATTAGTAATTGAAACCTGAACCAGAGAACTAATATTTATGAAAAATATTTTGAAAGGTAAGCAGTCCATAAATATCTAGATCAGGAGTTCTTACCTTAAGATGCATGGAATTTAACTGATCCAGAAATATATTTGGGAGGAGCTCAGGAACCTCCTGACATTTAATACAAAATTGGGTGTCAATGCTGCAGGGTTAATATTTAAAACATTTAATCACCAGTATGGCTCAGGCATCATCAATAGGAATGTATGCTTGACCAGTCCAAACAGCTGCCAACCAGTATACAATCATCCCAAGTGAATAACAACTCTGTTTATATATTTTTCTATAAACAGTTCTATAACTTTCATCGGGCTTTCAAAATAGTTAGTGATCCAGAAAAGATCCTAAACCACAGCTGTCAGTGGATTGTATCAGATGACAGAAATCAATACATATCAGTTAACTGGATATATTAAGTGACTGATGAATTGTTAATGTGTGGTTATTAGTATAATTCCTAAAACTTGCTTTCACAGAGTTAGATTTTAGAGTTGAATTATCAGCTTTTACTGAGAATTGACATACGAGTTTCATGAAGTCAGTTACTGAATTTTCCTAAACCTATATCTACTATACCTCATTGTCTGGCTTACATGAAACAGTTGTAAATTAATTCACTCAAAGTCAATTCAGAGAATGTCTAATTTGCAAGTTTACTGTTTTTAAAACTGTTTAGTTTCCATTGAGCAGCATTTGTTTTGTTTTTATAACATCAATATGAAGAATATTCATCCTAACTCCCATTGTTGTAGAAGGTTTGAGGGTCAGAGGAATGACCCTCAAGTTCAAGGCACTTATCCAGAGCATGCCTCAAATGAATGTGTATCACTGGTCTTTCACTCAGTTTTTCTTACTCCCATATTTTCTGTCCCTTATCCTCACAATTCAGCTCTGAGTCTTGTTAGACCTGTACCAGGGCTTCAGCGGGTTCCAGACCCAGACTGCTCCTTCTTCTTTTGTTAAATTTTTATTCAAATTCCAGTTAGTTAACATACAGTGTAATATTAGGTTCAGGTGTACAATTTAGGGATTCAACACTTCTATACAACACCTGGTACATATCACAAATGCACTCCTTAACATACATCTGATCATGTTTAAAAAAACTTCATGTAGATTGGACTTCTACTTCTGGGAAGATGGAGTAAAAAAACTTTTCCCTATTTCCCTTCTAAGTACAACTAAAGCCCCTGTATGCTATATATAAAACAAACATAAGAAGATTGAAAGGTGGAGAGAAGAAGGGAGACTGGTTAGGAAATTTGACTTGAGAAATAACACACTGGTAAGTTCCCTGTTATTTTCTTTTAACAAATACATCCCAGATTAGGAGAAGCCAGTAACACAGAAATGCCAATGGGAAACAAAAACAAAAACAACCCTCCAACAAAAGTAAAAATTTTTACTACTATCCAGCATAAATGAGGTGCCCCTTTCCCTCCCTCCTGGAGTATTGTCAGAGGAGGCCTAGGGAAGAGTCAGGACTTTCAATGTTGTCCGAAATAACACAACCATCTTAAACATGGTGTCACTGGGAAACATGTAAAAAACTTAAACTCTTACCCTTGACCAACTGTAATGAGGTATCAACAGAGGTTGAGTAGGATACCTGGACTTGTAATTCCATTTGGTGACCACCTCCTGCCCCACTTCCCCTAGTTTCAGAGAAAGTCAGCTAAAATAAAATTGATTTATAACTTAATATGAAAATGTCCAGGCTTCAATTTCAAACAAAACAAAACAAAACTCAAAACCAGGAAGACCTCAAACTGAATGAAAAAAAGATAATAGATGCCAATACCAAGATGACAGAGATGATAGAATAATCTGATAAAAGTTTTAAACAGCTAAGATAAAAATGCCTGAGCAAGCAATTACAAACACATTCAGAAAAAAAAAAAAAAAAAAAAAAAAAAAAAAAAAAAAGAAAAGGTCTTAACAAAGAAATAGAAGACATACAGAAAATCCAAATGGAAAATTTCAAACTGAAAAATACAATAACTAAAATTGAAAGTTCAGAGCTTAAACTCAACAACAGAAAGGAAGAGATAATAGGAAGAATCAGTGAATTGGAAGATAGAGTAATAGAAATTACACAATCTAAACAACAGAGAGAAGACAAACTGGGAAAAAGAAAAAAGATTCTCAGGGACCTGTGGGACTATAATGAAAGATCTAAGTTCTCAGAATCCTGGAAAGAGTAGGGGAACAAAGTGGGGCTGAAACATACACAAAGAAATAATGACTGAAAACCTTTTAAAGTTGGCAAAAGACATAAACCTACAGATTCAAGAAGCTGATCAAATCGTGAATAGGATAAATCCAAAGTAAACTACACCAAGACACATCAAAATTAAACTTCTGAACCTAAAGACAAAGAAAAAAAAATCTTGAAAGCAGAAAAGCAATACCTTATGTATTGGGAGAAAAATTCAAATTAATGGCAGATTTCTCATTAGAAACCATGAAGACCAGCAAGCCACAATATATTTCAAGTACTGAAAAAAAGAAATTCAAACTCAGAATTCTGTACCAGTGAAAATGTTAGCCAGTTAAAAATTGACTCATAAGTTCTTCCCTGGCCTAAAAAAACTTACTAAATGATAGAGGAATATATCTCTATTAACACAGTTCCCAGCACATAACAGGGCATATCTATAAATCTGATGCTGAATTAGCATTCTTAGGTCATTATTACTTTTTATCATTTTATCTTTAAAATGATTCCACTAAGCTAGGCACCTTCATTAATATATTGGCAACATATATATACTTTGCTAGAGGTAGAGTAACATTGTATAGATTAAATCTTGTAGAGATACATGGTTGTGGTTTGTTACAAAGGGGAAATATTTGGAAAGCACTGCTGCTAATAATTAAACAGAATGCCTGACCCTCTTAGCAAAGAATACAATCAAGTTTCTGTTAGTATAACAGGTTTAGGCCTTTGATTCTGTAACACTTTAATGACCAGAAGTTGGAACCAAAATATCAGCATGAACTATGAAATTAAAATGATCAAAAGACAGAGATGGCAATCTATACAGCTTAAATGTTGTCCAGATTTTATTCAACCTTTAAGAAGTACTCTAGCTGCAGAAATACGACAACTCCAACCTGTAGACCTATACTTTCGGGATATAGTCAGGGTTTCCCTTGTGCAAAATTAAATGGGCGACGTTAAACTGACTAGCTGTTTACCCAACCCATTTTTCTTCCTAGGTACTTTAGCTAGACTACATTTTCCAGACTCCCTTGCCTTCAGGCACACCACCACATGACTGATTTCTAGCCAATGTAATGTGAAATCAAGAGATGTTTGGCACTTCTAGACCTGGACCATTTCACACTTGATCCTCAATCTAGGTTCTTGTTCCCTCCTCTGGCTTGATGTAGAGTAGCTTAGAAGCCACACATTAAAGATGGTAAGAACAAAAAATAGAAGGAATCTGGATTCCTGAAGCATAGTTTGGAAAAATAGCTGCTTGCCAATCAGAAACACTTGTTTGGGCTTCCTGTGAGCAAGAAATAAATTTCTTTTAGATTAAACAACTGAAATTTGTAGGTTTATCTGTTATAGCTGCTATTACTATGCTAACTAATGCAGTGGATTTTATCTTCCACACCTGTCTCCTGAAATCCCATTCCCCATCCATTTACCACTTTTTTCATGATCTCCCTCTACAATTCTCTCCTTCATCCTTTTATTCCCACATTTCACCACACAGTCTCCAGCTCCTAGGCCTAGAACAAGCTTGAGGACAATGCCCATTCAGTCCCTGCATAGAGCTCTCCTTTCCAACATTGCACATGAGGCACCATTAGAAGAGGATTGAGTCCTTGCTGAAGGAAAATTTAAACCTCGCCTGAGCTCCTGGGAACAGAAAGTAGAGCAGAAATGGGAAGGGTGGTGACCCAGGCTCCCATATGCTCACTGAGGGCTGGAGGCCAATCTGCAAACATTTGAGGCTGCAGGATAAATACTGTAGGGGGAGGTTTGCCAAATCATCCATGCAAGGAAAAACCTAACGCCTGTAGCTCAGGTCAGGTCTGCTTCTTAAGACAAGGTTTTGTTCTTATCTCTGCCCAGGGCTTATGACTGCTACAATTTCCTTGTCCTTTTCTTTCTAGGAAACACCCTGCCCACCTCTTGTTTGAGAACCTATGAAAAGAAAAACACCAAACCAACCAACAAACAAACAACACACCTTTCTCCTACTGGGTAGGAGACTGGGTAACCCAGTCAACCTTTAAATTAAAAAGCCACAAGTTTCCAATAGTCTGCCTCTGACTATTCTGCATGCAGCCTGACTCCCTGCTGATAAGGAGTGATTCAGAAACTCTATCTTAAGAAAGAGGGGTCTGGAACAAAAAGAAGCAGGGGATACAGAGAAAGCACAGTGAACCATGAAAAGCAGTTAGGATGGAAAAAAAAGAAGAAAGACGTAGACTTACTTATGTCACTTGTGGAGACACAAGGACAAGAAACCAGCTTTGACTGTTTTTAGTTATTTGTCTATAGATCGCAAGTATCAGGCTGAATGCAGTTTTTCAGTAAAGTTTTGAGGGAAAATGTAATGTGTATTTTTATGAAGAGTAGCTGATACATAGTAGGTGCTCAATAAATTACAAATGAGGGAATATCAAAAAGGAACCCAGGTAATTTTTAATAAACAAAAAATGAAAGATGGCTACTGCTTATATGACTTCAAGACATTCTTTAAATTCTTGAAAGAGTGATGCCAATAATATCTTTTTATATAAAGAAATCTCATTAGGCCATGTTCAATATGGGCAAATTTATTTTAATACCAGTTAGTTCATAAATCAGAGATTGGACTGGCATAGAAGGTGATTCAAAATTCATAATTAAAGCAGATCTGGCCAGTTATCATGTAGACTGAATAATCTTCCTTTCCTCATGTAGCTAAAATAAAATCCTTTTGGTCTATTTCTCTAATTTTTCTTTGGTGCTTTGATTGGAACCTCTTAGTATTTCTTCTGCTCTTCTGCCTTGCTACAGTTTCTTACCTGGCCTCAACCCTTGGAATATAAACCAATCTCAATCTGAAATAATAAAGAAGGAATACAACTTTGCTCAGTCAAGGGGTAAAGGAGACTTACACTTAAAGAAATAGCACAATATTCCAGTACATGTTCAATATCATAGTACCAGAATTAGTACTGCAGACCAATGGCACATCTAGGCAAAACCAAAGCAGATGGCTGTTGCCTTATGCACCCATCAAAAAGGAGCACTGAAATATGAATGTTGAACTATGAACCACCCTGATACTAGTGCTACATTAATGATAACTGAATAGCTGTGTGACCCTGGGCGAGTTAGCTCTCTGCACCTCAATTCCTCATTTATAAAATGAGGAGTTTTGCTAGACTTAAAGTGACCCCAGTGAAGAGTGCTGATTCAACCCAATTTGGACTTTCAGAATCTTTTTCTAAAACAGAAATACTCCTTCAAGCATGGATATATGAAGCATTTTATTTGCTCTCTCAAGACACCCACAGCCAGATTTGTAGCCTCCACAGTGTAAGGAGTCATGATAGAGAGATTTGTGAAAAATCATATAATGGTGGAGGCAAAACATATGCACTTTCTCTGCATTGTGACTGCCTAAACTTACAGCATTGGAAAAGTCATGTTAAATTTTTTTATGTTAACATAATGTTAATATGTAACATATGCTAAGTCATATAGCATTTTAGCTTACTTTCTCCTTTGAGGTCCATTTTTCCTTCCTCCCTTACGTAAATAATTGTGTGACTAGACTCTCTATTAGATACTATGGAGGAGATCAAAGATGATTTAGACAAAGGTTCACCTTTAAGATGTTTGTAGTTGAGATTTGTACAGAGGTGTATGTATATACATACATATTATCCATTTATATATATAAATATATTTTTATTTACCTAGTATTTATATATGTGTGTATGTATACATATGTAGGTATAGATATATATGTCTAATTGCTAAGTAAAGATAAAGTGCTTGTGGCAGAAGTAGTCTTTATAGCTGAGTAAGTGAGGGGGAAAGAGAAGAGAATTTGAGCATTTTTTTATGCAAGAAATGGCATTTAGTGGTTTACTGAGGGCTGAATTCAATCTGAGGAGACATGGAGAAATAGTATTTATGATGAAGTAATGGGAACTTATATTGACTTTAAAAAGGTTTTATTTTGTAAACATCTCTGCAGATGTTTTTTAAATGGGGTAATAAAGTCAGGGCTATGTTTTCAGACCTTCATCTGGCAGCACTATAAGGGGTAAGAATAGGAAGAGATTGGAGACAAAGAAAGTAGGGAGGAAGGTATTTCCAGGTGAGGAATCAAAAGGATCTTAACTTAGCCTGATGGCTGTGGTAATGAAGATGGGTCAGCAGATATGAGAACAGACTGTATAGTATTTAACAACCGATTTATTCCTTGAGGCAAAGTGAATAAAAAGTGGGGGAGGGGAGGAAAACAATCACTGTTTGAGCCTCCAGTGTGCAATAGGATAATGGAATCCCCATTGGCCCGAAGGAAGATGGTTATGTCTAAAGGGAACATGACAAGGTCAGGTTGAGGGGAAGTACTTGAGTACATACACGATGGAAAGCATAGATGCTCAGAGGTAGGGAGACCTGAACACTTCCAGCCCCTTCTCTCCATCCTCTAGTATATTACAAATTGGGGAATTACCAAAATAGAGTATATATTTAAAAATTTTTATATGACCAATTAATGCCTTTAATAAACACATAAAACCACAATGGTTGTTTGTGTGACCTTGGAGATAATATCACAAAGTCTAAATTTGCGGTAGAAAAGGAAACCCTTGGTCCATTCTAGAAGAGGCCAAGAATGAACGCCAGTGCATGATAGATATAGATGGTGGCTATAAGAAGCAAGGAGGAATGTTGTCTGATGACTTGGCAAAGCAGTATTAATACATTTAAGTGGTTATGTTTAAGTATTTTAAATAATTGGGAATTGACCTAAGAGAGAAAGCTGACATTATTGTCAAATTTTTTATTACTTGTTTTTTAATGAATTTGTTTTTATTTTATTTGTGAAATTACTTTTTAAATATAATACATATTTATAATGTTGTGTATAAAACACCATCCCTTGAGAAGAAGTATCTTCTAAAGATGTTTCCACAAAATGATAATCCCAGATGCATAATGAAAAATAAGGAAAGCTATTGTTAACTGCAGTCAGGACATATTGAAAATCATATATCACTCTACTTAAACTTGGCAGTGTATGTTGGAATACAAGGTGTCCTGAAAACCCACCATTTATCAAACTCACACTGTGTGAGGACCATGCTAAGCTCCTTAAATTATCTTACCTGACCCATAGAACAATCCAGTGCCACAGGTGACATAACTATCTCCATTTTACAGATCAGGAAATTGAGGCTTAAAGAGGTCAAGCAAATTGCCCAGGTCTCAAGGTTATTACACAGATGTGAAATCATGTTTTTCCTCTGAACACCAATTAGCTTGAGAAAGGAACTTTGAATAATTTTGTCCAGGGTGAACTGGTTTTCTACTCCCAAAGCCACTCACTCCTAACTCTCCATACTGACTCCCCACTCTAAATAGGAAACAATGCTAATTTTTTGTGGGGCCTGAGTGGGGAGAGAGTTGGGGGATGGGGGGACCCATGGGGGATATGCATTGAGAAGGCATTGAGGCAATAATACAGGAAGGCACTAACTACCAACTCAAATCTTAAATTCCTAAATCTTCAAAAGTCACACATGAATTTCTTCTTCTCAAGTAAGACATTCTAGGTTTAACCTATTTCTGACTATTTTATGAAGGCTCACCACTTTGGATGCACCCAGTTTCGCAATTAAAATAAGTTACCTTAAATGGGCCCACTCTTACATTTTTCTAGCCAACTGCACACATAAAAAGAATTGTCCCTGCTAGAAAAGCCAGACCCTATGTTTAAAGAGGAAAGTTAATGAAGTCTCTCTTTATAGGCAAAGTATAGGAAGTCCAAGCAAGACTACCCAAATCCAAACTTTAATTTGCATCTGAGTAATTAGAAAACAATAAAATGTGTCCTAAGTAACCAGTCCAAAGCCCAGCTGAAGCTATCAGCTAGCAAATGATTCTAATTATTCTGGAGGAAAGGGTGGATGTGTATATATGTGCTAATAACACAAAAGGAAACAAACCTCTGATCAAAAAAGGAAATTTTAACTCAGAAAAGCATATAATATCCTTATGATGAAAAGAGATACAAGGAAAATGTAGTTTTCTCAAAATTGTTGTCACTATTAGCTGCTTGCCAAACTGGGCAAACCCTGGGAACAGAGAAAACAATATGATATTCAGCTTTTAATCTCTATCCCCTCTTTTGTTCAGAATATATCAAAATAATACTTTGTTTTATATTATAGAAGAGTAGCTTTAAGAAGAGTATTAAAACTTGGATGTCAAACAGCTCATTAAATGGTGGAACTTTTAGTTTCAGACAACACAATAACTTTTAAAATTGGAACCTGATATTTTTATTAAGGAACTGTGGTCTTATATTTTAAATCCAAAGGAATAAATGTGTCCTTTACAATAAAAATAAATTTTATATTTTTCTAAAGTATTTTTTGTACTATAATTATATAGAACTAAATGTACTTACTGTTTGCATAATTGTGAATTTTATAAAGAAAATTGAGGCAAATTGTAGGCTGACATTTTAAAATATATAGTACATACAAATTGCAAGTAGAGTAACATGTACTTTTGTATTTATTGAGCTATGGTCTTTTGTATTTGGGGCAGGAAATGTATTTGTATGCCGTTAAAAAATACTATGCACATTGTCAGTTTTGAAGATGTAATAAATTCTAAGCACATTTATGCCAAAGTTTCACTTTTTATTTCATATTTTTGGTTTCCTAAAGATTCCCAATCTACCCACTTTATATTGTTTAACACCTTGGCTAGATCAACATTTGATCCTATTTTTCAGAATTCAAGAGGTTTTAAATATTGACAATTAATTCCATTTGTAGATCATTAATTATCTTGGTTCCTCTATTCATTCTCTGACTTGATTAATATTTTTCCCCCACCTTACCTCCCACTCTTACCTCATGTGACCCCATGTCTTGATGAGCACACAAAATTCTTACCCTCTGTGGTCATTATCGTCATTGACCATTTTAACTATCATTACCAGTTTATGCAGGGTGGTTTCTTGTGTTTATCCAGTGAAAGTATGGTACTCTTAGTCCCTGAAGAACTTCCTAAAAACTCTAAAGTAGAAAAAAAATGAAGTTTAAGATATTAGAGTTCAGACGACTGATCTTGTAAGTGAATTAAAAAAAAGCCCTATAAATATTTATAATAACTAAAAAGGCAAAACAAGGCCCTTTACACAAATTGGCAATTTATACAATTGCTATCCAACTTACCATCTATTTTTGGATCTTCATCTTCTATTCTTTCAATGAGATGTTAAGAAAAAAAAAATATCTTCAGCTAACTGCTGCAGAGTAAACTTATACACACACACACACGTTTCAGATCTGTTGGTTCTTTTAAAAATTGATAAGTAAAGGGGCTTTTATTTTCTAATTTAAAAAACTAGATAAAATCCGGGTATATGTGCATCATTGATCTGTGGATTAACATTCCACAATGTCTCCTAGACCACTAGAAAGTTAGTGGATATACTTCATGAGTGGGTATTGCAAATGCCTCAGTAGAGGAGGTGAAGAAAAGGGCTTTCATCTCCCTATGGGGCATATGAAAAAATGCTCCAAATAATCTTAGACTGCCCTGCTCCTTCCAGCCTTTGATGGAAAAAGACACCATGGACATGAGTTTCCAGGGAATATTACTTAATTTAGATGACATCATTATCATCATCATTGGGACCTTGGAAGAGGCTGAAAATCCTCTCTTCACCGCACTGGACGTCCTTGGATTTGTCCTGTGACAAATGTCCGTTCTGCTAAGCCTCAAGCAAAATCTGCAAGTCATTAGAATGTTGCCACAAGAAATGAGGTTCAACCCTGAAGAGATGGAGCCCAATCCATTAATTACGGGTAATTAAAGGTGGTCCTGGGTCCAGAGTTTCACAGGAGGGCATTAATGAGAAAGAGGAAACGTCAAACCAGGACTCTAAAATCAAAGATTCATACAGGCACCCGTGTGGCTCAGTCGGTTAAGCGTCTCACTTCAGCTTAGGTCACATTCTTAAAGCCCTGCGTCGGGCTCTGTGCTGACATCTCAGACCCTAGCGCCTGCTTGGATTCTCTGTCTCCCTCTTTGTCTGTCCCTCCCCCATTCACACTCTGTCTTTCTCTCAAAAATAAAAAAAAATTAAAAAAGACTCAAGGGAACCTGGGTGGTTCAGTCAGTTAAGCGTCCAGCTTCAGCTCAGGTCGTGTTCTCTCTCCCAAGACGGTGAATTCAAGCCCAACATCAGGCTCTGTGCTAACAGCTCAGGGCCTGGAGCCTGCTTCAAATTCTGTGTCTCGCTCTTTCTCTGCTCCTCCCCCACTCATGCTCTGTCTCTCTCTGTCTCTTAAAAATAAATTAAATTTTTTTTTAAAAATTAAAAAAGAAAAAGACTCAAGATATGTTTAGTTTAAGTTCCTGTAACTGTAGCCATTGACCAGACAAATATTTCCTATAATTTTATGCTAGTTCTGAGAGCTTAGAAACTATACTGAATCAAGACATCAAAGTCAAGAGGAAGCCTATAATAAGAAGTACTACTCATTAAATTCCAGGCATTCTTCTAAGCATTTTATATATATTAATGTATTTAAATTATTTAATCTTCACAACAAATCTCTCTGATCCCATTTTACCTGTAAGATATTTGTAAAGAAACCTGCATTCAACTCCAGTTGCCTGGCTCCACTGCCTGAGTTTTAATCAGTATTCTTTGCTTCCCTAGCTTCTGCCAGAACAAAACTAATATATATTTTTATATTTTAATATAGACATATATATATATTTGAGAGGCCAAAGGCCAAATACGCTGTCAGCTCATCAGAGTTCCTGGCTTTCGCAGATAACTGGAGTAAGGTAAGGAGTGCTGTGCTAGATCTTGCATGAGCTCCTCCAGATCCACTTCACCTTGCTTAATGCCTCTACAGGCTCCTCTGCTATCCTGCTTCAAGGCAGATTCAGCAATGAGAGCCATGAGCAGGAGATCCTTGGGGCAGGAGGAGAAGGGTAAGGTATTCTCCCCACGCCCTTCCTCTCTTCCAGGTTGCTGTAGATTGGCTGCTTCTCTCTATGGGAGACCCACGTGCTGTCAGGTTCCAATGACTACTTTCTTTTGTGCCTTGTTCCTTCACATATAGGGATGGTAAGGCCTTGTGCCATTATCAATCTCCAAGGCACTTCACCACCCTTTGTTTCTTCTCTTATGTGCTGCCCCACTTTTGTGAAGATTCCCTTTATTAAGCCATCTGCATCAGGTTCCCATAGAAACCTGGACAGATACAGGTGCCTTTCAGTGGGCACGTTGCCAGCTGCCTATTACCCTTTGTGCTTATCATTTATACAGCAGCAGCACAGAGGTGTGGCACTAAAGATTTAAACCTGTGTTCACCAAACTTGACTGTGTCTCCAGGTTCAGTGTCCTTTGGGTTTCCCAAGAGATAGGGCTTTGCTCTGTAAAAAGTGTTACAGAAAAGTTAAAACTGTTCCCATTTTGTTCACTTACTCACATATTCATTCAAAAATATTTACTGAGCACTTACTATGTGTTAGGCACTGTGCCATAGGCCAAAGAGTCATAAATAGCATAGATGAGGGTCCAGCTTCATGAGGTCCATAATTTAGTAGGCACAGGCAAAAAGTAATTAAGTAAACCTGCTGCTTTTGATAACTAAAGAAAATAAATCAATATATTGGTATAGAAAGAAACTGCTGGGTGAGGGAATGCTGCTTTCAGTAGGGTGGTCAGGGAAGGCCTCTTTGAATCTGACATGATGAGAAAGACGTAGTTATGTGAAGAACTGGAGACAGAACATCCCAAGCAAAGGGGATAGCTAGTACGAAGACCATGATGGAATGACATTTTTAAGGAAAGAAAAGAAGGCATATATGGTCCTAGTACGATAAGGAATGAAATGGGAAAGGTAGAAAGAAGCAAAATTATCTAGGACTTTCTAATTCTATAATAACTCTTAAGTCTTTGGCTGTAAGGAAAATGGCAGGTTCCCTGCCATTAATTTTAGACAGGAAATGTGTGGAGGAAATGCCCTGGAAATAAGCCAGATAAAGGGGAGTGATCCAGCATAAATCCTGAGGACTCCAGGTAGACAGAAGAAATGCTTTTTTCCAAGGTGGTGAAGATCTTGCTTCTAGCTTTTCATAGACCAAGACCAAAGATGGGAACTCAAGAGAAATAAGAACAATGGTTTTCCCCCAAAGTCCTGAAAGACATGGTCCTAAGAAACAGAGAAAAAACCCATAAGTTATATGTTTTTTGTCTCTCTCTTCTTTCATTTTGGATTGGATCTAAGATAGGTGGAAATTCAAATTCAGGATAAGAACCAGAACAAGGGAAGATTTCAGGCTAAAACTCTTGGATAAAGGAATAAGGATGTTACTGAAATTGAAAATGGTTGGCCACATCCTAATGATCTCAGAAACTAGAAAAGGAAATTTAAAAGCAAAAGCAAAGGTGGTCAAAGACTGAAAGAGCCTGTGGATATTCCGCTATCTGCAGTGATTTCTATTCATTTACTGACATGATTACTAGGAGAGATGACTAGTCCCAGTGGTCAAATGTATGGTACCTCAGAGTAATGGGCAAATAGTGAATGACTGGGGTAATTTTTCAGATACTTGGGATATTTTAAAAGCTGTTTTTCGAGGCGCCTGGGTGGCTCAGCTGGTTAAGCATCCGATTCTTGGTTTTGGCTCAGGTCATGATCTTGCAGTTTCATGGGTTCCAGCCCTACGTCAGGCTCTGGGCTGACACTGTGGAATCTGTTTGGGATTCATTCTCTCTCTCTCTCTCTCTCTCTCTCTCTCTCTCTCTCTCTCCTCTCTCCTCTCTCTCTGCCCCTCCACTACTCATGCTGTCTCTGTCTCTTTCAAAATAAATAATAAAATAAACTTAAAAAAAAGTTAAAAGTTGTTTCTCAAGAGTCCTTTCAAAACCACATAGAAATGTAGCTTAGCTGTCTCCATGATAACATCCTACCAGTGCTGCTAAATCTGAAGTCAGTTCTAGGACCTTCAGTTTGCTTCATCTTGGCAAGACTATGTTAGGAACATTTTTTCCCCTCTGCCATTTGCTTTGCTTCCATTTTCTACTCACAAGTTTTCGTTTGTCTTTTTCAGTTTATCTCCAAAATGTGATGAACAATAGCCAATACTGTTAAACATAGGGCATAATTTAGTGAAACTGCACATACTGAAATTTTGTATAGTCAAACTCATTGCTGTGTATAAGGTGTTTTTTGGCTCCTTATAAATTATAAAGTCAAACTTCCTGTAACAGTTCTTCCTCATTAATTCCATGTATAGGAATTCCTCAATTTTGTATAGTCTTCCAAAAAAAATTTTTTTTGTATAGTATTCCCATCACATCAAAGCTGCTCTCATCAGTATACTTAAATATCAGAAGTTTCTTAAAAAGTTTTTGATACTTGGTATCTTTGATATTGTGTACATCAATCTCTATAGGATCTATTTGCTTTGGCTAATATAATGATTCACAAAGCAAACTCACCCAAGATTGAGATAGGAGCAGCCTTACATAAACATTGTTATTAATGAACATGTTATCAATCACTTTGTTACCATTCTGAGATTTGTCATCCTTTATTTCTCAGCTCTTCTTTTGCTACTTTTCCTTTACTTCTCACCACATCTTTTAATAGATCCACTTAAGATTCCTGTCATGCTTTCCCAACTAGTTGACATTTCTGGGTGATCTGTTCATGTATTTAACAGGTAATTTAGCAGGTACTGAGCTTGGTAGGCCCAGTAAGCCTGTATTTCACTATAATGACTCTGGAAGGAAGGACAGAGAAATCTAAATACCAGAATTGGATCTTGGGTAAAAATTAATTTAAATGAATTACTGGAAAAGTGTCTGTTCATGTCTTCTGCCCATTTCTTCACTGGATTATTTGTTTTTTGGGTGTTGCATTTGGTAAGTTCTTTATAGATTTTGGATATGTAGGCAATGAATCATGGGAATCTCCTCCTGAAACCAAAAGTACACTGTGTACGCTGTAGGTTAGCTAACTTGACAATAAATTATATTTAAAAAAATGAATTACTAGAATGTTGTTTGGAGGTATAAATATAATTAGAAATGGCTTGATAACTTTTGGATTACTTTGTTGAAAATTTATGCACCCCTACAATTTAATCCCTCTATTCATCTAATGTTTGAAGTAAACCTAGAAAATTATAAATGGGGACAAAGATACCACTTTTTACTATTCTGAACTATTTTTAGTCAGAATAATTTGACAAAAGAAGTAAGGTGGAGCCAAAGCCAGCTTATAAACCAACCATGTTTGGGAATGAGAGACAAGTATTTTCCTCTCCTTATATATTTAGTTAAATTGAATTTCTATGTGTAGATTTTATTTCCATAGCAACAACTATCTGTATAATGGAATACCAGGCTATCAATTTCATTTCATATAAGTCACTGGACAGGAACATGCAACCCTGATTAATTTTGTTTCTTTTGTGCTCCAAGCCAAACAGTTCAAAACAAAGTAGTTCAAATGAACAAATAGAATATTCCTCAGTATTACCAGACAAGCAGGAAATGTAATAAAATAAACCCATATCAATTTTGAAGAGATGTCAGGTTAAGTGGATATTTTGCAGGTACTGATCAGTTTTTTATTGAGAACATCTACTGAGAATAATCTATTTTCTAAAATAAGTTAATCTCTGTTATTTGAAGGGGAATTTTGGAATGTAGAATTAAAATAATAATGATAGTAAAAAACTGGTTAAAATCTTAAGATGCTAATTGTGATGTAGGAGAGTGGCCCTACCTTATTGGAAATGAGCAATTTCAGGGCTATTCAGCAAAAAGAATATTGTTTCTTTAAGGGGCAATCATCCTTTACAAAAATGTTGAAATATTTAGGTTAAGTTTGTGGATTTCTCAAAGGTAAATAAGCAGGCAAATAAGCAAAAATGATAGGTGCATCTCCATGTATGTATAGACACACATACCTATGTGTATGTATACACACACACACATATATAGCACACTGTGCAATAATTCACACAAAGATCATTTTCATCAGAAACACAAATTTCCACAGGTTAAATTCAAGATAGTGTGAGTATACAGAAAAAAATAATCTATATCACTAAAAAACTTCTGTAACACTAAAGTAGAGCAAAACTGTGGGACCTTAGAGATAAACATTACCCCAAAATATATTTGCTGAAAGAAGATTTTAGAAAGGGATAAAATCTATTCTCAAAGAGATAAAAAGGGACAGGACATCTATTAAACAGGAACACTCCAGGATAAAGTAAAAAAACAAAATGAAATCTGCACTAGCCCAAATAAAATCACTGTTGGAAGCAGCCAAAAGCTGGTTATTATGGGAAGCTATTGTATGACAGAACAGAGAGAGTATGAAAGTTGGAATCTCAAGATCTGGAATTAAAACTGGTTTGGCTATTTATTCACCATGTGATCATAAGAAAAATAACTCAATATTTCTGAGTATAAGTTTCTCCATATGTAAAACAAGCCATATGTTCAAGGCTAGTCAGAAACATCCCACTGTACAATCCCAAGGAATATAAAGTAAATGGTGCCCTGCAGTTGTATAACACAGTATGTTAAAGTTCTCCAGTGAGAAATAATATTAACATTGCATCTATTCCTAGTATACAGTAGGCATTTCAAACGTGAATTTTACCTAACACCATAGAAAAGCAGGCCTCATGACTAAATGTTGAATCGATAAGATAGAAGATGAAAGTGACAACCATACCCTGGTCACTGAAGAAATAACTATAAATAATATAAATTTGCAGAAAGATGACACTTAGGGAGAATAAAGCAAGGAATCTGACCTACAAATGAAAGCATTTTCCAAAGAACTCAGGATAAATGAGTGTTGGCATCACTAATAAAATATGTAACTTAAGAAAAATTTCCACACATAAGTAAAATTAAAACTTAGAAGTAGGCATCACCATGTTTCAGATTTTAAAAAATAATTGGCTGCTGGGGCGCCTGGGTGACTCAGTCGGTTAAGCATCAAACTCTTGATTTTGGCCCAGGTCATGATGTCACAGTTCATGAGTTCGAGCCCCACATCACTCTCTGTGCTCACAGCACAGAGCCTGCTTTGGATCCTCTGTCTCCCTCTGTCTGGCCCTCCCACACTCGCGCATGCTGTCTCTCTCTAAATAAATATTTATAATAATAATAATAATAATAATAATTGGCTACAAGTAAAAATAATTTTCAAACATACAATTTGAAAAGAGTATTGTATTAAAGGGATAGAAAAAATAAACATTCAGAGAGATATTTTACTCTTCTGGGTCAGTCAAGGCCAGAATGAAGGAGTTATATCTGAAGAAATCTCATACAGTCCAAAGAAAGAATCAAGTTATTGCTTGCGTGGAAAGTCACCAATATGGCATTCCCAGGTATGCAGCGTATCTGAAAATGTATTAACCTTTTTAAAGAAGCTGGATGAAGACATTCTCCAGAATATTGGAGATGAGGACAAATTTTCGAATGGATACGGTATCATTAAAAAAATAATTAACACTTGATATACATTGAATTTAACAAAAAAATGAGACACATGAAGAATAATTATTCAAAAGTATAAAGAAAAAAATCCACAAGTGTGGAATTCAAAGATGGTAATAACCTGAATGTAGCATTCTTCTTTTCCAGCACCAATTTCAATCATCCTGCGCCATTTGAGTCCAATGGCTGCTAGTGACAACAGGCAACCAAATGAAGTGAATCTTTAGGTCCCATGGGCTGCCTAGGTGAAAGAAATGGTATGAGGCTAACTTCTGGGGCAGGGTTAGAACCCAGAGACCAGTGCCAGACCAGACAACAGAAACAAATGGAAAGATATCCCATGCTAATGGATTGGGAGAACTAATATTTTTTAAATGTCTATACTACTCAAAGCAATCCACAAATTAGGTCAATTCTTATCAAAGTACCAACAGCATTTTTCACACACCTAGAAAAAAAAATGTAAAATTTGTATGGAATCACAGAAGACCCTGAATAGGCAAAGCTAACTTGAAAAAGAATAAAAAAACCTCAAGGTATCACAATCCTAGACTTCAAGATACATTACAAAGCTGTAGTAATCAAAACAGTATGGTACTGATACAAAAGTAGACACATGGAGCAAGGCAACAGCATACAGAGCTCAGAAAGAAACCCACACTTTTATTGTCAATTAATTTATGACAAAGGAGATAATAATATACAATGGGAAAAAGACAGTCTCTTTAACAAATGATGCTGGGAAAACTGGACAGCTACATACAAAAGAGTGAAATTGGAACACTTTCTTACACCAGACATAAACATAAACTCAAAATGGATTAAAGAGCTAAATGTGAGACCAGAAATCATGAAATTCCTAAAAGAAATCATAGGCAGTAATGTCTTTGACACAGCCATAGAAACACATGTCTAGAGATGTCTCCTTTCCCAAGGGAAACAAAAGCAAAATTAAACTGTTGGGACTACACCAAAATAAGAAAGTTTTTTTCATGGCAAGGGAAACCATAAACAAAACAAAAGACAACCTACTGAATGGCAGAAGATATTTTTATAACTGATGTGGGGTTGCCTGGGTGGCAACCTACTGAATGGCAGAAGGTATTTTTACAAATGATGTGGGGTGCCTGGGTGGCTCAGTTGTTTGGGCATCTGACTCTTGATTTTGGCTCAGGTCATGATCTCATGGTTCATGGGTTCGAGCCCTGTGTCGTCCTCCACACTGACAACGCAGAGCCTGCTTGAGATTCTCTGCCTCTCTCTCTCTCAGCACCTCTCCCACTCTCTCTCTCTCTCTCAAAATAAATAAATAAACCTAAAAAAAATCATTTTTACAAATGATGTATCTGGTAATGGGTTAATATCCAAAATACATAAGAACTTACACAACTCAACACCAAAAAATCCCCACAAATAATTAAATCAAAAAATGGGCAGAAGACATGAGCAGACATTTTTTTAAAGAAGATATACAGATGGCCAACAAACACATGAAAAGATACTCAACATCATTCATCATCAGGGAATGCAAACCAAAACCACAATGAGACATCACCTCACACCTGTCAGAATGGCTAAAACCAAAAAGACAAGAAATAATAAGCATTGACAAAGATGTGGATTAAAAAGAATCTATGTGCACTGTTGGTGGGAAAGAAAGCAGTGGAATAAATCTAGACTCTGAGAATCCACATCTTTCCTGTCACCAGTGTTGCTTATAAAATCCAATGATAAACAGACTTTTTTTCTCCAAATAAACTATAGAGAATAATAGGGAGAAAGTACTGCAATATAAGAATCCTATACCCACCCAAAAGTATTGTCTAAAAGATATTTATATACATGTAAGAATGTAGACAGCATATCACAGACCCCAATTGAGAACAGTACTCTAGAAAAGACTTTATACTCAAACTAAAAAAAAAAAAAAAAAAAGCAAAACAGAGACCTCAGGATGGATGTCCATGAAGAAGAAAGAAATAATGGAGAACGTGGATAAGTCTGAATTGATGTATCTCTTAGACTCTCTGACACATTTTATTTAAATATATATCATTCTAGTATGTTATATATTTTATATGTGACATTAAATCATATAATATTATTGTTAATGTTATTTAAACATAAAACAATCACCCTGAAACAATGTAGTTTTTGTAAATAAAATTCAGTGAAAATTCTAAGCATGATCTACAACTAAAATATATAATTAATGTAGCAAAACCTAAGAATGAATATAGTGGAAAGGATATAAGGTAAGCAAAATTTTCCCAAATGTTTCATGTAGTTGGAAGTGACATTGACAGAGAAGAAAGGAGGAATCTCATTTAATAAATGTTGGGAGCAGGGAAAAGTAGAATAACTCAGTGGGAAAACAGAACATCATAATAGACAAAATAATTGGAAACATGTTTTAAATAATAGCAGAGAAATAGATGACAGATTGTAAGTGCCAGGAAAAGCAATGTGATGATTCATGAAATGGAAAGTGTGGTTGAGCTTCCAAATTAAAAAAGGGAAAAAATAAAAAGAAATGAACAGCAAATTGATCCAAACTACAAAAATAAAAGAGAAAAAGCAATGTAAAGAAAGTCATCAAACAAAACAAAATAACACAAATCATCAAAAAAAAGTATCAATCCTTAGAGAAAAAGGGAATAGAATAAACTCTGCATATAAAAGCAAAGAGATTATTAGATTCATTTAAAAACAAACCTAGGAAAAGTATTGTTTATAAAAATACAATAAAAAATGTAAAATGTGTATTACAAATAAAAGATATAAGTAAGGAGATTCCATTCATATGGAACAAAAATAAAGACATCATAATATTAATTCCAGACTAGGTACAACTAAAGTTGAAACAACCAAGTAGAGTTAAAGAACAGTCTATAAAAGTAAAAAGGCATAATTCATAAAGATGATACAGTAGTCACAAACATACACATGCAGTATATATATTAAAAATCCAAAGGCAATAAAGTCCTTGCATCATCAGAGCCCTGTATTTCTTTCCACCCTCATCTGAGGACAGTTTTCCTCCTTTTCACTGTTCATTTAGTTATTAGAACACACCTTCTCTTAGTTATTAGAATATATCAAGATATATATTAGAATATATCCACCTCAAACCTTTTCATTTGCTGTACCTTCTGTCTGGAATGTGCTTGCTATTAAGGGAAGGTTAAATGTTGTATTCCAAGTCATGTCTGCTTCTAACCAAGTTGTAATAACAAGAACCAGATTTACCTTCCAACTAAGACAACTGAAAAAGAAAACAAAATATTAGCAACAGTTTTTAAGATATTGGATATTAGGCAATAAGGGCAGTGATCACTACGAGCCAGGAAACAAATGAGTATAGCTCTAGAATTAACTCATCCCACTGCTTTGAGAATGTTCAGTAGTGGAACAAAAATTTTTAAATGAAATTAAAACTCATCTGGAGTGCCTGGGTGGCTCAGTGGGTTGAGTATCTAACTTGATATTGGCTCGAGTTGTAATCTTGCAGTCATGGGATTGAGCCCTGTGTAAGACTCATACTGAGTGTGGAGCCTGCTTGGAATTCTCTCTCTCCCTCTCTCTCTGCCCCTCCACTGCTCATGTGCATGCTCTCTCTCTCTCTCTCTTTCTCTCTCTTTCAAAATAAACATTAAAAAAAAGAAATTAAAACTCAGCATATTGGTTAAACATCAGATTATGTTTGCATTAAGGTAAATAATACATCTGAAGAAATTATTCAGAATTAAGCCCAGAGTAACAAAGAGATTAAAAATATGAACAAAAGGATTTAAAATCACAGAGAAGAGTCTAAAATACATTTTACTGGAATTCTAAAAAGAGTAAATAAAAAGATAAAACCTGAGAATCTCTCAGAATTTTTTTTTTTACAATTCTAATCCTCATTTGGAATAAATCCAATGAATTCCAAGGGAGACTGCTGTACTCCATCCTCTGACTGATTCCTCAAGCGATCTTCACCACCACATCTAATCTAACAGAAATCCTGTTGGTCCTATCTTCGAAATGTTTCCAGAATCTGAACATATCTTATTGCCGTCACTACTGCAGCTTCAGTGTTAAGTCAGTCATCTCTCACCTGAGCTACTGTAATCAATTTCTATAGTTCTCTCTGTTTCTACCCTTGCTTCCTAAAACCTATTTAGCAGCTGCTTAGTGACCCTTTTAAAACAGGTCACTTTTTGTCACTTTGCTTCAAATGTTGAATAAATATCCAATTCCTACAGTGACCCTACATGATGTGCCCTCTGTACTTCTCTAAACCAGTCTCCTGTTGCTCTATCTCATACTTGCTCCATTCCAGCCACACTGACCTCACTGTCATTATTCCAACACAATATTTTGGCTTATGTCTATTTGCTTCTTCTGCCTAGAATGCTTTCCCCCTACACGTCCATTTAGCCAATGTTCTTATTCATGTCTTCCTTCGTTAACTATCACCTTCTTTAGGAAGCATACTCTAACTACCTTGTTTTCTGCTGCAGTTTGATCCATCCTCCCAGAAATCCTGATCACCTTTGCTATGATCTACCTTTCCTCCATTATGCATATCTAACACACTGCTCATGATGTTTATTTTTGATTTTATGTCTCTTCCTTCTGCCACAAAATATAATCTTCTGTGAAGGTTTTTGTCTTCATTCCTCCCTGATTTATCCCAAATTCCTAAAAACGTGCCCAACATGGTGTAGATATTCAACATATTTGTTAAACAAATGAAATCCACCACAAGACTCATCATGATTAAACTACCAAAGACATTTTAGGCAGCTAGAGAGAAAGGGCATCAATGGACTGCTGAGTTCTCAGCAACAAACAACAGAACCCCAAAGGCAGTGGAGTAAGGTTTAACTTTTAGATATTTAGGCACAATGAAACTACTTTCCAGGAACGAGAGTAAAAGAAAAGCATTTTCAGATAAAATGAGTTTTCACCTAAAGACATTCACTAAAAGAAAATCTAAAAATAAAAGTCAAGGTAAAGAAAACAACTCCACAAGTAAGATCTGGGAAGCAAGAAAAAACAGTGAAGAAAATGGTAAACATATGGATAATTTAAATACATACTAATGTAAAACAGTAGTAAGTGACAATAAAAAAGTAAAACAATAAAAAAAACATCCAATTTGTAGAACTTTTTGAAAAAGAAACAGATTGCATGGTAACATTTGAACATAAGCCACAAAAGAGTGGAATGGCTAGCAATGAAACATTCTAAACGACTTGATCCTCATGACAGAGGTTGACAAACTACAGTCCTTGTACTGAACCTTGTTTGCTTCCTATTTTCTTTTATTCTGAGACAATAGAAATTTATTCTATCAAGTTTGGGAGGCTATAAATTCCAAATGGTGGAGATAGCAGGGCCCTGATCCCTCTGAAGTTTCTAGAGAAGAATTCTTCCTTGCCTCTTCTTAGATCCTAGTGGTTACCAGCAATTCTTGGTGTTCCTTGATGGCAGCTGAATCACCCGAACCTCTGCCTCTGCCTTCCCATGGCCATCTTCTCTGCATGTCTGTTTGTATCTCTTCACCGCCTTCTCATAGGAACGCCAGTCATTAGATTTATGGCCCATCCCAATCCAGTATGGCTTCTCCTTAGATTATTTCTGTAAAGACTTGATTATTGATTATTTCTGTAAAGACTATTTCCTAGTAAAGTCACATTCTGATTATTTCTGTAAAGACTATTTCCTAGTAAAGTCACATTCACAGATACTGGAAGTTAGAACTTCCACATATATGTTTGTGGGGCACAGTTCAACTCACAATAGTCTATGTCTTGATATTCTATCTTCTGGGTCCTTGGCATTGGAGGAGGCTCCATCCTCTAGGTGCTTGGTGGCAGTACAACATCTATTTTTATAAATAAAGTTTCACAGGACACTACTACATCTATTTATTTATTTAATGTCTACGGCTGCTTTCATACTGCAAAGAGAGAACTGTAGTTGCAAAATGACTCTATGACCTGAAAAGCCTAAAATATTTACTATCTGGCTCTTTATAGAAAAAGTTTACCAATCTCTGGTTAAGGGGACCATAAAGATATTGACTATATTTATACTTAAATTCCTGGAGTATGAACTGAAATAATAGGAAAAGAGATTATTCCCAATGCAATAGAGGCTGACAAATTCAAAGGAAGAAAAGAAAGGAGAGAAGGAAAGGAGAAAATAAAGTAAATAAATAACAAAGATAAACCAGAAGATTACCAATCAAAAGAAAGTTTATAAATACAAATTAATATCAATGAAATAAGTTTTAAAACAAAAGAACATTGTTTTAACAAATTTAACTTATGCTATTTTCATAAATATTAAACTTTATATACTATAAGTCCATCCACTAAAGAGATTCTAGAAAACATATTCTGGAATTAATAAAAATTTAATGAAAAAAGCTGGATACTATATTAATATTTCAAAAATCAATAACTTCCTAAAATTTCCAGCCCTAAGTACCTAGAAGTGGAAGCAGAAAATTTAAATATCAGATCAAAATATAAAGCTACTATAATAATGCATTATGGAACGAACAGTTGTATCTTAAAAGTTGATCAGCTTCCAGGAATATATTTTAGTATTTATGATAATTAACATGATAATTTTATAACTCAATGAAAGATGAATTAGTTAATAAATGGCTGCTCTTCCAACTGAGTATTCATTTGGAAAAAATTAAAATGTGATCTTTCTCCTATATAGTAATCTGAGACTAAATTTCAGATATGTTAAATATTTCAGTGCATATAAAATTAAATCTTATAAGAAAATCTAAGATCTCCACAAACTAATGTTTAAGGGATATATTAAAAAATCAATGCCTACAAGCTTTTACAAACTCTATATTAGGATCCAGTAAGGAAAGCAAGAAATGCATTGATTATTTAAGTAAAAGGAATTTAATATTCCAAATTGGGTGCACAGGTGCTGTGAGGGCTCAGTGAGCAAGAAGACATTGAGGTAACCCAGGGACAGTAATTGCAGGAAATATGTGCATGTGTGTGCACTCACTCACTCACTCTAGGGCTGGGAGAACAGAGGGAAGAGATTGGGCTTATCAAAACCCAGGGGCCCAAGGGTCCTATAAGCCTGGCCTCAGACTCTGCCTCAGACCCAACAGGAAGTAGACCAAGGAGAGAAGTGGTTTGCAGAGTTCCAGCTCCAACATTTGGAATGACTTTGGACTTTGGAGTTAAAAAAAAAAGTGTTTAATAACTTGTACAGATGACTTCAAGTGCTCTGTATGGCAAAAGAGATCATAAACATAGTCAATAGACAAACAACAGATTTGGAATAAGGACAAAATCATCATATACTTGACAATCTATCCAATTACACACACACACACACCAGAAAAAATGGGTTTTCACAGGGGTATATTTATTGTTACATTATTTGTAGTGGCAGAGAGAAAGAGAGAGAAAACAAAGTTACTTTAATCAATATGAGAATGATTGAATAAATATGTCTACACATCACGGAATATCATGCAGTGTTTCAGCATTAAATTGGTTCAGGTTGCAATAATAGTGAAGTAACAAGTATGAGAGTAGTCAAGGGCTGTGGAGGGTCTGAGATTTTACTCTACTTTCAAGCTAACAAGTTAGCTAAAGCATAGATGCTAGCACAAGAAACAAGATTCCTCGGTTAAAATCAAAGGACTTTATTTCTCAAGGCATAACAGAGCACCTATTTCTATTTTCTAAGTGTGTTTCCTATTCAAACATCCTTGTAAAGATTGTCTGGGACAAAAGCTGCCACACAATGCATAGGAACATCATGGAGAACTGTCTCTAACGCCCTCCTGCATACAATAATTATAAATATCCAGGGCGCCTGGGTGGCTCAGTTGGTTAAGCATCCAACTTTGGCTCAGGTCATGATCTCATGGTCCATGAGATGGAGCCCTGTGTCGGGCTCTGTGGATCCTGCTTCAGATTCTGCGTCTCCCTCTCTCTCTGCCCCTCCACCACCCATGCTCAGTCTCTCTCTCTCTCAAAAATAAATAAAAACATTTAAAAAATTAAAATAAAATAAAAAATTCTGAACAAAATGTAAATATTTTTTAAAAACTATCTAAAAGGAATGGACAGTGACCAAGAACAGGCAAAAATTGGAAGGAATTTATGCCTTGAAAGAATGGAAATGCATGGTTGACACCTACTTTTAGGTAGCTTTTTCCTGAGGGCCTACTTTAGCCCATAAGGAACAGAGCCACTAGACCTTAAGCAGAAAACATTTTATTTGCCTGAGATGTCAAGGATAGAATTTGGGGCTGCCAGATAGAATGTGGGTCTGAAAACTGAGGAAAAAAAATCCTCAAAAGGAGGGAGCCATTCATTGGAAGAAGCCCCAAAATCTGTGGAAAAGAAAGAAAAAGAAAACTCCTTTCAAATCATTGGCTGATATGTAGCAATTTCTTACTTGACACATCCCCAAAGGCAAGGGAATTAAAAGCAAAAACGAACTACTGGGACCTTATGAAGATAAAAAGCTTCTGCACAGCAAAGGAAACAACCAACAAAACTAAAAGACAACCAGCGGAATGGGAAAAGATATTTGCAAATGACATATCGGACAAAGGCTTGTATCCAAAATCTACAAAGAGCTCACCAAACTCCACACCCGAAAAACAAATAACCCAGTGAAGAAATGGGCAGAAAACATGAATAGACACTTCTCTAAAGAAGATATCCGGATGGCACATGAAAAGATGCTCAACGTCGCTCCTCATCAGGGAAATACAAATCAAAACCACACTCAGATATCACCTCACGCCAGTCAGAGTGGCCAAAATGAACAAATCAGGAGACTATAGATGCTGGAGAGGATGTGGAGAAATGGGAACCCTCTTGCACTGTTGGTGGGAATGCAAACTGATGCAGCCACTCTGGAAAACAGTGTGGAGCTTCCTCAAAAAATTAGAAATAGACATACCCTATGACCCAGGAATAGCACTGCTGGGAATTTACTCAAGGGATACAGGAGTACTGATACATAGGGGCACTTGTACCCCATGTTTATAGCAGCACTCTCAACAATAGCCAAATTATGGAAAGAGCCTAAATGTCCATCAACTGATGAATGGATAAAGAAATTGTGGTTTATATACACAATGGAGTACTACGTGGCAATGAGAAAGAATGAAATATGGCCCTTTGTAGCAATGTGGATGGAACTGGAGAGTGTGATGCTAAGTGAAATAAGCCATACAGAGAAAGACAGATACCATATATTCTCACTCTTAGGTGGATCCTGAGAGACTTAACAGAAATCCATGGGGGAGGGGAAGGAAAAAAAAAAAAAGGAGGTTAGAGTGGGAGAGAGCCAAAGCATAAGAGACTCTTAAAAACTGAGAACTGAGGGTTGATGGGGGGTGGGAGGAAGGGAAGAGTGGCTGATGGGTATTGAGGAGGGCACCTTTTGGGATGAGCACTGGGTGTTGTATGGAAACCAATTTGACAATAAACTTCATATATTGAAAAAAAAAATCATTGGTCGACATCTAAATTGCACTTGTATAGGGGAGACTCCAAAGGCAGTAACAAGACATTATCTATTGAAAATTTTAACTACTTATTATACATATGTATTATACAATAATCATATAATTTTAATTAAATTTTAATTAAATGGTTATATATTATTAAAGTTTAAATGATCACGTGCTAAATATGTTGAACTCATTTAAATTATGTATTTTTCTCAGAAAGTCTATTTTTGTGCTCTAAAGTCATCTCTTTAAGATTTATTTTTAATTCTTGTCTTCACTTCCTCAAAGGATTCTGTATGATCAGTTTGGCTTTCCTTTTCTGGGGTTACATAGTCCCCTGAAGTGTATTCTGATTTTGCTTTGCTTGCTCATGTTGTTTCTTCAACATGCAAATTGTCCATCACTGTCCCCAGTGAGTGTCTGTTCTGGTGGATCAATGGTGAATAGGCTGACCAATCATTGACAGTTCTGGGAGGGAGGGATTCTGAGTCAACAGGGGCAGAAAAGAGAACAATTAAACCCAACAGGTGGTTTCTGCCCTCAGCTTCCTCTCGACAAAGATGGTTAATATGTGACAAGCCCTCATGAGACCAAAGATAGCAAGCAAGCAAATTCATTGCCAGACTGTATCCTGTGCCCCCTCAGGGACCCACAGAAACACCAACATGTTTGAGTCCTGGAGTAAAGACAGGGTCTCTGGGTCATCTTTGGTATATCAGCTGTCCTAGGCATCAAGGATAATAATTTCTATCCTGAGGTTCATGACACCTCAATGTATCTGCTACCCTCTACCAGTTTGACTGCCCTGCTTGTTTGAGTCCACCAGAGAAGCAATGGAAGTAAGATATAGTCAAGCTACTAGAAGAACCGTATGTATTAATGATTTTACTAATTCTAATAGTCCCTTTAGCAGATAGTTTTATATTTCCTATGTATACAAAAGTATAAAATGCATGTGATAGCATTTTTGTTCCTTTTTATGAACAAGGGCTGAATCATTCATTTTGTTACTTTCCAAAACAACAACAACAACAACAACAACAACAACAACAAAAAACACCAACCCTGTGACTACTAGTTCTATATAATTTGGCTTGAACCCAAGCTTTAGTGCAGCTTAACCACATCATTGCATTATGAAGAAAATGGAGACATTGCATTGTGTTTCCATGTAGGGATCAGATTTAGGCCTCAGTGTAAGAAAAGTTTAAGATATATTTTAGGAGAGGGGTGCCTGGGTGGCTCAGTTGGTTAAGTGTCTCAGCTCATGATCTAATGGTTAGTGGGTTTGAGCCCCGCATCGGGCTATGTGCTGACAGCTCAGAGCCTGGAGCCTGCTTTGCATTCTGTGTCTCCCTCTCTCTCTTTTCCTCCCCTGCTCATGCTCTGTCTTTCATTCAAAAAATAAACAAACATTAAAAAAAAATTTAAAGATATATTTTAGGAGATTTAGATCCAGTTCAGAAGCCATATATAAAATCTTAAATACCACACTGTTAGTTAAGAAATAAATACTTGCCACTGGGAGTCTTTCCCTACTAAGAATTGATTGGATTGGTTTATTATGGAAGTAATAGCCTTTTATTTCATATTTTATTGGTCTGTAAAAAATTCTTTTTACATATTTACAACATTATGAAGTACTACTGCTTTACATAACCGCTCATGTGAAATGTTTCTCTTGGGGTTGTGCATTGTAGCAGCCCTGTCCATATATAACATTGTGTAAATGTGTACATATGATCATGCATATATACTGATCACAATTTAGTGAAGTGTCTCTGAGTACCCCTATTGTTCAGGTGAACGCTATCTCCCCTTCTTTTTTTTTTTTATACCTTTCCCTACCTCTGCCAACTGTAAACCATATAATGACCCACTACGGTAGAAGAAACCTCTTGTATTATTCCACATTTAAATAATCATGTTTAAATAATCATGTTTATACAAGATTTAAGTAGTTATGTGTAATCTACAGAATTTTTGTAACGTTTGTTTTATAGGAGATATTATACATTTATTTATTTCCTTATTGGTTGTACATATCTCAACAAATCATTTGGCATAGTTCTAATTTATTTCCTTTTAAAAAAACTTTTTTATTATTCTAAATTTTATTATTAATTAATTTATTTATTTATATTTTTATTTATTTGGGGGAGAGCGCAAGCAGGGGAAGGGCAGAGGGAGGAGGACAGAAGATCCAAAGCAGGCTCTGCGCTGACAGGCTGACAGCAGCAAGACAGATGTGGGGCTCTAACAAACCATGAGATCATGACCTGACCTGAGTTGAAGTCCAACACTCAACCAATTAAGCAACCCAGGTGCCCCTAAATTTTATAAATATTTTTAAAATGAAACTTTCATCTGCGAGATACACAGATCTTCAATGTCTAATTAAATGACTTTGATGCATATACACACCCTTGTACCTAACACCTCAATCAAGGTATGAAATGCTTCCATCATCTTGGAAAGTTCCTGAGTGGCATCTTGAAGTCTGGTTTTGGCTATCACTGATAAGGCTGCTAAAAACATTTGCACACAAGTTTTTGTGTGTGTAAATCAATTCATTTTTCTGCCCAAGACAAATGAATCAACTTACCACAGAAGTATTAAAAATAGCCAAAACTGGGACGCCTGGGTAGCTCAGTCAGTTAAGTGTCCAACTTCGGCTGAGGTCATGATCTTGCATGAGTTCGAGCCCCGCATCGGGCTCTCTGCTGCCAGCATGAGTTTGCTTTGGCACTTCCGTCCCCCTCTTTCTTTGCCCCTTCCCCACTGGTTCTATATCTCTCTCAAAATAAATAAACTTAAAAAAAATAGCTAAAACTAAAATGATGGACCATATGAAGCATTGGTAAGAATGGAGAAGACACTGAACTGTCATGTGCTATTGGTGGGAATGAAAATGGTGCAGTCACTTTGGAAAATGGATTGATTGCTTCTTAAACAGCTGAACAGACATTACTATAGACCCTGCCATTCTACTACTGGGGGGCATTGAAGGAAATGGATGCATTTGTCTATTGTCTAGGACTTAAGCATGTTGGTGTTTCTGTGGTTACCCGAGGGGGCACAAGATGCAGCGTGGCAATAAATTTGCTTGCTTGCTACCTTTGGTCTTATGAGGGCTTGCCACATCTTAACAGTCTTGGTTGAGGGGAAGCTGAGGAACCACCTGATGGGCTTATTTGCTCCCTTTTCTGCCCCTGTTGACAGAGAATTCCTCCCTCCTAGAACTGGTAATGATTGGTCAGTTTATTCAGCGGTGGGGACAGTGATGGAAGGTACAAAGCAATCTGAATAGTGAAGAAACATAACATGAGCAAGCAAAGCAAAATCAGAATACACTTCAGGGGACTGTGTAACCTCAGAAAAGGAAGGCTGAACTGATCATAGAGAATAAAGCATATTTTAAATCCAGAGAACAAACTGTTGATTGCCAGAGGGGAGGTGGGTGGGGGAATGGGTAAAATAGAAAAAGGAGATTAAGAGGTACAAACTTCAATTTATAAAATAAACAAGTCACACAGATGAAAAGTACAGTATTGGGAATATAGCCAATAATATATTAATAATGTTGTATGGTGACCATATTTATCATTGTGATAAGCACTGAGCAATGTATAGAATTGTCAAATCAGTATGTTGTACACCTGAAAGTAATATGATTTGTATGTTAATTACCCGTTAATAAAAAAAATAGAACAAAGCATTCTCTTTGAGGAAGAAGTGAAGATACAAGAGAATTAAAAATAAATCTTAAAGAGATGACATTAGAGCACAAAAATAGATTTTTAAGGAAAAATATGTATACATTATTTAATTAAATTATTTTATGTTGCATATGATTTAAACTTACTATAAATTTTAATATAAATTTATACTATATGTTATGTAAGTTATATATATAATACATAAAGTAAATATATGAAATATATTATATAAATATAAACTAAAATTTAATTAAAATTATGTAATATTATATAGTACATATGTATAATTAGTAGTTCAAAATTTCAATAGACAAACTAAAAATTAAGATGGTCACACCTGAGAACAGGTTTACCAGCCTGAAAAATAAAAACAGTCTAAAATACTGAGCGAAAACACTGTGCTGGAGACAACAGAAGAGACAAGGGAAAGACTTCTCTGGAAACGTGGGAACTGTGGAGGTCTTTTCAGGGTACCATCTGGACAAATCATGTCCATTAGAGTCTCCCTTTCTCATCACTTTCTTATGATGTTGATGCTTCTGGTATGGGAGCCAAACTTTGAGAAATACGAAGCCAGAACACCAAATAAGCTATCACAAAGGCAGCCTCTTTTGCCTTGTAAATGTAAGTTAGTTTTTAATATTATAAACTTCATAAAAACCCATGTATAAAAAGTAAAAATTTAAAGATATTTAAAGCAAGAAAAATCATAGCAATAACGAGTTTCACCATACCAATGAATCCTGACATTTTTTCCAAAAGTACGGACATAGTACAAGAAATTTGGCATGGAAGACAATTATCCAAGTTGGTAAGATTGTATTACTTTTTAAGTCAAAAGTATAAAACTGATGCTAATGTGTACACCAGATTCATCCTCATGTACAGCTTAAAATAAACTCCCATAAAGTTGTGTCCATAGTGAATTTCTGAAACTAAGCTATATTTTCCACACTGATACTTTTTGCTGTTAAACAGGATGTTTTCCTTTCAAAAATGAAGGAATATTCTGAATCTAAAAGAATGGAAATATAAGATTGAACACTTAGGTGAAAAGTGTGTTTTTAAAAAGTGGATTTGATTAATATTTTTTTGCATTGTTTACAATAAAGTACAAACTACACTGAACCCAAATCACAAAGCCTTAGGGTTTGAGGAACATCAGAGAGAGAGGAACACAGAGGGTCATAGCACTGTTTCTAATTTCTACAGGTACATGGATGGAGTGGCCTGCTTCTCTCTGGTATGAAAGAATCTATTTACATGTCTGTTAATATTTATTTTTAAAATCTCAACATTATAAATCAAAGCCCAGCATTAATATTTCCTAAACCTTTACTTTTGGCAGGGTGTTTACCTTAAGCTTTTTGTATTTAAAAGATCCTCACCTTTAATTTATCTGTAAAAATCCTGATGTCTTTCATGCTTGATTACCAGTGAGGTAGTATCACTGGTATACTGAATACCAACAGCCACAGTTGGTATTCTGGCCAGAAAAAAAAAAAAAAAAAAATGATGAGAAGTGATGAGGGAGCATAAAGCAAGCTGAGGGCAAAGTACAGGCTAACAGCACCCCACCACCCCATGTGGGATATATGTGATATTCCTCAGACACTCCTGGCTGCCCAAGAACAGGGGAAAGAAAAGAAAGCAAATGGTTGACTGATAGAGATTACAGTCATGCAGGACTGGAGTCTCCTTCAGTTTACTGCAAGAAAAAGGCAATCTTATCCATAGCATAATCTCCAGACACCTGTAGACTCTGTTTCTTGGAGTCCAAATATCATCCTCACCAAAATGTAAAGGGGTTTAAGTAATTGCCATGGTGGTCTGGGAAACAAAGGCAAATGTAAAATTAAATTCCCTTACTGCCTACAGCCCATTGACAAGTCCTTGAAACAGGCAGAGCGGCCTCCCTCTAGGAGCTCAGCTGTCTCGATGATAACACTTTGCTAGGTGCAAACATTACCCTGACCCCCCCCCCCCCAGGATCCTGTAAGTCTACTTTAACGTATAAAAATTCTTTTGGAAACTTTCTTTATCTCAACTCCCCCAATATATAAGCTGGCAATCATACTCCAAGCTTATGGCCCCCCAATACACATCTGAAAGTTCTCATGACTAACGTTTTACTAAATGGTAATAAATGGCATTTTCCTAATGACAGCTAGCCCCTCAAGGTCCTGAAAACCTTGCTTCCAAAACTCCTTAGAGACTTACGTGTCCCTAACCCCCTCCCAACCTGAGGGTATACAATCAATTCACCATCACAATCCCAGTGCAGCTTTTTCTGCCCACACGTTCTGTCCCTGTGCTTTAATAAAATCACCTGTTTTGCACCAAAGATGTCTTCAAGAATTCTTTCTTGGCCATCAGCTCCAAACCTCACCATCACCCAAAACCCCATCAAGGAGTATAACAATTACTAGTTTGTTGAGTACGGTTAAGAGTTTAAACAGAGGTACACACATATGCTATACAAGATGGATTCTAGAATGCATGTTGATTGCTGGAACACGCCATTATAGATCAAGTGGCTTACAATCAGATAAAGAACTTCTTTGTAGCAAAGGTCACAAATTATCTGTGGAGAAGATGCTGAAGGATTTTGGAAACAATGTCTGTACCAGCCAAAGGTAGACAGAAGTCTTGCTGATGAGGGCTGGTGATATTATTGGCCTCACACACTGTCATTCAGTCATACAATTTGCTTTTGTGAGAACTCATGAGTAAGCCCATTTATGAAATGTGACTTCCTCAAAGGTGTGGAAGGATTTTGTCTTGCAGGTTGTATTTGTCTTTGTAATCTCAGCATCGCCTGGAGTCTGGCATACAGTAAAAGTTCACAACATGTTTCTGCTTGAAAGAGCTTTGCATTTGGTAAGTCATCATGACTCCTTATAATAATTACTGCTCTTAGGCAAATAATGTCATAGGAATGCTGCTGTAAATGTAAAGAAAGATTTATCTTGAAATGTTAACATAGCCACAGCCACACCTCCTCAGTATCTATTAACTGAAGGTTGAACAAAACAGTAAGGTCCCAACATTTTCAAAAATCATAGAATTTTTGAAATAATCACACAATTCCTTTTCACAGAAAACATCTGCTACATGCCTATGTGCCTAAACATTCCCAATGGGGGGAACATAAATGGATGGAATCAATTTAGCAAGCCACCATTCCAGCTATTAAGACAGAGAGACGGGTAGTAGCTTCTGTTTGCAGGAACACCAGTGTGTAAAATAACAGCAACTATCTTTTATTGAATGCCTACTAAAAGTCACGTATCACACTAGGCACTTTACATATGGTATTACTAATTCTCACAGCAAGCTGCCCCAGATCACAGTTAATGAGCGACTGAGCCAAATACAAGCCCAGGATCTGCCAGATTCCTAAGTCCTGTACTTTCAGGTTGGTGGGCTTCTCTGGGGACTGGGCTGTTCCAGCAAAACAAGAGATCAAGAAAAATTGCTGAGCAGCATCAAACAAAAGGTGTGGGTGATATGCTGAGACTGGATGGAAATCAGAAAGACGGAGACTGAGACAGAGGGCTACACAAAAACCGTGTCTGAGGAGAACAACCAAGCACGGTTACTCGTTCTCCTCATGAAATATTACTCAAGCTTTTGGGAGAGTTATTGTAAATGGCTATGCAGAACTGGAAAGCCCTCTGGGGGGGTTCCTGAGGCTACACCCAAGGCATTCCCCTTGGCCCTACTCTCTCTTTTGCGGGGTCATCTAGAAATCTATAGATTCCAATTATTTCACTTTCCTTTAATGATTCTAAAAATGCTTAGTCTTACAAATATGATATTTATATCTCTATTTCAAAAGGACAGTCAGAACAGAAAGCATAACTTTGATGTTGCTGTGATTTTTATGTTGTGAGAGCAAACCCCGTTTTTTTGTTTGGTTTTTGATGACTTCATTTAAAAATTTATAGTAAAGGAACAAATTCATATCTAGCTTTGAAATATGTTGAGTTGTTTAGATGCATTTTTCAAAGTTATTTTAATATATACTGAAGGAAATGATGACCCTTTTACATATAAACAACTTGGATCAAGGCAAAAATTTGCAAAAGCTATAAAGAAATTCAGGAGAAAGAGTTGACTGTGACAGAAAAGGTGAGAAATCACTTTTCCTGAGTAGAAAAATAGAGTCATGCTGGGAAATGTGGAGCCTCTACAATTGAAATTTCTTCTTTTTCTGTCAAACTAAAGAGAAGAGAAAGATAGTTTTGAAAGGGAGAAACACAAAATCCTCTGAGGAGATTACTTCAACAACTAAATAGAAGAGGTTGAGATAAAAGACAGTTACCACATTGAGAAATACTCCTGGGGGTCATTCATCTTTGATGGTGTGAAATTGTATTTTTATACCAAAAATTGACACCTGAAGTAACATGGATGAAAAATTAGAGGTTCAGTTTTTAAAGCTTTAGGAAAAGATTAAGACTAAGAAGACATAAAGGTAAGACAGAAAAATAATTCACTATATTTACATGTCTTTAAATATCACCACACTCATTTAC
This sequence comes from Acinonyx jubatus, assembly GCF_027475565.1. NCBI lineage: Eukaryota > Metazoa > Chordata > Mammalia > Carnivora > Felidae > Acinonyx > Acinonyx jubatus. The sequence goes on along the minus strand of NC_069385.1, from coordinate 87,811,029 downwards.
GCTGGTCATGCATGATATACTACCTAATTTTAATTCCAAATTTCAGAAAGAAAAAAAAAAAACTATTTCTGAATGGAAAAGCTCCTTGGACCGGGACTATGCTTTATACATCTTTGTAGCTCTCCACTTCTGTTCACTGGCAGCCCACAGGAAATGTTAGTAAATGAATGGGGAAAGAAATCTGTGTTTTTCATTCAACTGCTCCTTTGGAAAGCCTATCCATTTGAACTCTAGGCAAAGAAGCCAGGGTCCAGGGCCAAACTCAAAAGACTTCTTGGAGCATGTATTTGCATATGTGATGCTATTGGGTTGAAAGTGTGGCCAATTGGAGATTATATGCATCACCCAAAAGTATTTTTTTTATGTTTATTTATTTTTGAGAGAGACACAGAGTGTGAGTAGGGGAGAGGCAGAGAGAAAGGGAGACACAGAATCTGAAGCAGGCTCCAGGCTCTGAGCTGTCAGCACAGAGCCCTACGTTGGGCTGAACTCATGAACAGTGAAATCATGACCTGATCAGAAGTCAGATGCTTAACCAGTTGACTGAGCCACCCACGCGCCCCACACCCAGAAGTATTCAAATTAATTTTAGGTTTAAAACCCTGTGCCTTCCTAAGGCTGTAGGTATGTATATCAGTCCTTGGTGATATCGAGTGCCTACTATATTCTGGGTGATGTGAATCCTTTTGATAACTCAGCAGGTTAGGTATGTGAGCCCATTTTACAGATGAAGAAATAGGCTTATAGAAGCAAAATAATTTGCCCAAGTTCACCAAGCTACTGAATAATTCAGGTTGGATCTTGACTCAGGTCTGTCTTTTCTACTTTAACCATTGTTGACAGAAGCAAGCTTGTTGGAGGTGTATGAGGAAACAGAAACTTATGTAATAAATTACAAAGTCCAGCCTCTAAAGTGACAGCAAATGTTTCATTTAATTTTACTTTGGTTTTGTACCTCACAATGATGATATGCATACAATATTTTATTCACTTTAAAAGAAAAAAAGCTTTACAAGTGTTATTTTTGAATTCACAATGTTCCCATGAAGAACTGAAGAGAAAATTTTTCACTTTTTACATTTAAGTAAACAGAAAAACAAAAACCTAGAAGACAAAGGCTGTAATGTAGTCTTTTCAAACCAACCCAGCAAGGGAGCAATGTGAAGAAGGTGGAACACAATGGCTTGTGCTTCATAATTAGTGCTCTAACCACAATGCGCCGCCACCATGCTTGAAATAACTGGGATGTTGTACTCTTGCATTTCATTATTGGGAGTTTTGAAATAAAATTTGAAGAAAATAAGATCTCTAAAAAATAGAGTCGTTCATAGTGATGATTTACATTACAAAAGTTTTTTTAAGTCTCAAAAATATTTACTCTCTAGGGTTTCTTACACTCTAAGCTTTCATAATACAATTCAACACTTGTTTTTGAATCTATTAGGTACTGGAACCTACAGGTTGAGATACAGGATTATTTCTTAAACATAAAGTGTGTGGAGACTTGATAATTGAAGAGTATTATGAAATAAAGGAAAGCTATCTTAGAAATAAAATAGTTGGGGCACCTGGGTGGTTCTGTCGGTGAAGTGTCCAACTTCTGCTCACGTCATGATCTCACGGTTCGTGAGTTCAAGCCCTGCATCGGGTCTGTGCTGACAGCTCAGACCGTGGAGCCTGTTTCAGATTCTGTGTCTACCTCGCTCTCTGCCCCTCCCCCACTCGCACTCTTTTAAAAATAAACATTAAAAAATTAAAAAAAAAGAAATAACAATATTTAATAAATATTGAGAATTTACCACCTAAAAAGCACTATACTAAGCATTTCATACTAACTTATTGCCTCCAATAATCTTATGGAGGGAATAGTATTATCATCCCAATTTTATAAACGAGGAAAGTGTGTCACAGACAAAAATTACTAGCACTCACAATTTTCAACCCTGGAGTCACACTTATAATTCTCTATGACCAAGACAGAAATAGTACACAAATATTAGAAGCATAAGGTACCTTACAGATCATTTTGTCCATCATTTCTCCTACTGGGCTCCATAGAAGAAGATATGGGTCAAACAGGTCCCTGGACAAATAGTTTTGGAGATATATTTTCTCTCTCTCGGTCAATCACAACCTCAGATCGTTTGAATTCTTTTACAAGTTTTATCACCTCAGAATAAAAGTTTATTCATTAAAAAACAAAGCTATAAAACAACATGCTAAAGGAATTTGAAAAAGTTCTTTTCATATATGTTAACAATCCCCCTTCTGTAATTTTATATTTTGATGTCATTAGCCAACTTTTCTTTGTTTAGCAAAACTACCTTAAGCAAAATGATTGAGTAATTAAAGATTGGCAAACTATGGGGTGCCTGGGTGTCTCAGTCGGTTGAGCGTCCGACTTTGGCTCAGGTCATGATCTCGCGGTTTGTGAGTTCGAGCCCCACGTCGGGCTCTGTGCTGTCAGCTGGGAGCCTGAAGCCTGCTTTAGATTCTGTCTCCTTCTCTCTCTGCCCCTCCCCCACTTGTGCTCTGTCTCTCTGTCTCTCAAAAATAAATAAATGTAAAAAAAAATTTTTTTTTAAAGATTGGCAAACTACAACTACCAATCCAAGAGAAAAATTTTTTTTACATTTAAGTTATAAAAATGTATAAAAATGTGTATGATAGAGCCCTTATATAGCTCTGCAAAGCTTAAAATATATACTATCTGGTCCTTTGTAGAAAAAGCTTGCCAATCCCTGGAGTAATCAAACACTGAAAGGGCAGGTACAATCTAAAGAGGTTTTTCTCACCCAGTGTAAATATGAGATCGTTTTCTCTAGTCCACTACTGAAGTAACTAATTTACAGAATTAAGTAGCAGTTACATCAAAATGTTTACTACTGAGTGTATTTAGCTTTGGCAAACTCAGAAGTACAAGAAATAGAATTTATTTCTATAACAACTTACTATTTCTCATTCTACCTAGGGAGTTGAAAGTTAATGTCAATCTGGGATTCCCTTCTTTTTCCCAGGACGGAGATTAATTTTGAGAAGACATTTGGTTACAGAGTACCACATGCTGGTACTGGTGAGACAGGCCCTACCCTTTCTGCTCCTGGGTTACTGGTCCATCTCAACTCTTATGCAGCCCTGCTTCCCACCCACTCGGCTCATTCAGGACTTTCCTCTAGGTTACTTCTTTGCCACTAAGGCCAGGATGGGCTCACTAAATAGAAGCTAGTTTCTTTCTGCTTGGATTATTCATTGCCTGTAATTGTTAATATTTGCTTGCCTCATGTCTTAGGCTTTCCCTAAGCTTTAAAAGTTATCCCTCTTAGCTTCACTATATTCTGCAATACATCTTTTATAGCATTTGTTAATTTTCTATTTTTGAATTTATTTGCTCCATGGTTTCTAAACACCTTTTGAGAATAGGTACCATTTTGTTTCTTCATTTATGCATCTCCTGTTTATAGCAGCTGCTGATACATATGAGGCCAAAAATAGTGGTTAGTGTTAATGACTAAGTATGTCCATTACAGAAGACTTTTCAGACTTGATTATAGTTTTGTCAGCACTTGAGTTCTTGTATACATCAAAAATAAACATTACATTTCCCTTATTCTTTTACTTCCCTTACATCCAATGAGATTTTGTTCATGTTCGTATAAATATTTACACACACACACATACCCCTGAGGTCTTTAAAATTTCAATGAGTATAGTAGAAAGAGGAACTAGAACTGGTGAGGACATTGGATATTACCAAATATGATGGGGCTTTTCATTAAATATTAAAATAAGGTCCACAATAGCTTCTGGCATATGGTAACCACTAGTTGGGTAGACATTGAATGAACTTTGTACAAACATGACAATCATTTATTTTAGATACACATTTTGTCTTGGCCTACAAATACCCTAGCTCTTGATGTGGAAATGAAACAGCTCTAAGTTCTCCCTAATTTCTCCAAGTATTAACTTTGTTGCCTGCGCATCTGCTATCAAAAATGTACAGAAGACATCGCTTTATATACCTGTCAAGGAGCTCAACATTGATTTGAGTACCATCCAGCAGCTTCAATGTAGAGCTGAAGCAAATAAAAGCCAATGAGGGAAACATACAGAAAGCTATATCCCTGACTATACCAGCTTACTTCTCCACAGAATTATCCTTAAATTATGACTTAATATTTTCTTATTGGCTTTGTTCTGAGAAGAAAGTTTGGACATGCCCTGTAAAATCACAATTGAAGATTATGGGTGGTTCTAGGATAATGTGTCAACTGAAATTCAGTTAAACACAGTGGTATGTGTCTAGGCCTGTGTCCTAGGCAGCACAACAATCTGACAAACTGAGCAACCCAGTCACTTTGGAAGTGGTCTCTGCTGAAAAAAAGGGTACTTAATCAAGCAACACCAAATACCTGAAATGCCCCTTAAAAGTACTTACCTCACACCACTTCAGTTCCATGCACAAGTAGCCTTCTGATGATTACATGAAGAGAGGATACGTTGTGATTTGGAGATGTGACCATTACAGTTACCGGAGTGTTTTCCATTGTAATTCTAACCTGACAAAAGTGATTTTTAAAAATGTATTCATGGTATCAGATACATATAACTTTAGTAAATATTGATAAGGTCCAGTTACTGCCAAGAACCACTCAGCTAGCTACAAATTCCCAGACCAAGTTCTGAAAAGATAGGGACTCTCTTCTTTAATCCTAGAAAATCAGCAGCTGTCATCCAACACCTGGTATATGTAGGAGCTTGGATAGTTACTGAGTGGAATGAATAAATGATGTGCATATATTGCTAATTCATTGTGAGGCTGACTGATAGCCCACTATATTTCCTTCTGTTGATCCCAAATTGTCTCCTTGAATAGGCCTTCCTATTTAAATTTTAGCAAAGACATTTGTTCATTGTTAACATTCTTTACGTAAGAATTCACAATGTAACTTCCTTCTAAATTCTGGTGCCAGAAAAAATTAACTCCAGGAAAAATTAAGTGCTTCCTTTTATCCGGTGTAAAAACTTCATCATCCACATAGTCTTTTTGTCTTTGCTGCCAGGAAATTCAAAGATATATTTACGTATAATTGCAATGATTGTTTTATCTTCTGATAAGATTTCTTTTAAATAATACCTCATTGTTTTAATCTTTTATTTTGTTACATTTTAACATATTGCTATTTCTAAGTTTATCCATCTTAAACATCTACTGACTTTCCATGGTAAAAAAGAACTTTGCCTGCTTGAGACCATTTCTCCTTGCTTTCTTTTCTTCCCTCAACCCCCAAGTTATTAGTTTTTATGATGCTTTGTTGGTTACCTTTATAACTTTTTTTTTTCTTTCTTCTCTGCCTCCTCTATCAGTCTCTCTCCTTTCTTCACATCCTCCACCCCTCACCAATCTCCTGTGAAGTAAGGATATAAATGCCCTCTCCTCTTAGGTCTTCTTCCACCTCCTTTCAATCTTCCAATTTTTAACAGCTGTCTTTTTACAGTGTCAAGGTTGATATTTACATTCAGCACCGTAATCAATGTCTACTGTGCTCTATGGATTAATTCTAAAACAGTATATTACTGTAACTATGTATATTCACTGAAAAGTTCAGCAGTATACTTTAAGCATTCTTGTACTCCATGTTGTTTTCCTGGAGCTCCTACTTTTCTTTCCCTTTTACTTAAAAAAAAAAAAAAAAAAAGAATATGCATTTTTATTGCCTTTGGCATAGTGGCACTGTGACAGAAGTCAGTTCCAGGGTCCTCATTTTGCCAGTTCCCCGCTGCATGTCTGAACAAATTAATTACTTGTTTGAAGTTTGCATGGAATAAGAGGGCCTTGGCTTTTTAGAAAGCCATCACTAGGGATGATCTCTAAGTTAGGCATTTTCAGAGGACTTCAGAGAAACTATGTCCTTCATTAGTGAAGTCACAAAACTCCAATCAGCATCATAAAATATAAAGTTAAAGCCATTCCATGACTGAGGGGTCGGGGGAAACTTTGTTAAAGTAAACTTCTAAATAGTCAAGAAGCAAATGTATAGAATCTAAGAAAAAAAAAACATATTTAAAAAATAGAACTAGCCAAATGAAAAGCTAAGAGTTGCTCTGACATAAATAATAACAGAAACTAATCCTAGCAGTAACAAAATGTATATTTAGTATTCAAGACAAATAGGGCAATATTTTCATAATAAAGCAAAATAAATCTTAAAAGTAGGCCAAACATACATTCCCCTTAACCCAATGGTTTATATAGGCTTAAATCATGTATTCAGACTTAAAGATTCTAACTAGCAAATTTGCCTGTCAACTGAGTGCCTTCCAAGTGCAAGGAACTATTCTAGGCACCAGGGATGAACTTGAAAACCCAGACAGGTGTTCAAGGACTTACCTTCCAGAGGCAGCACACATGAAAGCAATAAATGACATCACACTCTACAGGGTGCCATGTGAGTAAAGACCATCTAACTGCCTGAAAGACTTAGGGAAAGAGTACCTGAGGAGATTTCAAGAATAAGGATTTTCTTAGGAGACAAAAGGAAGGGAAGGGTATCATAGGAAGAAGGAACAGTTCAACAGACAAGAGATCTGAGAAATCAGCCACTTGGATAATGGTGAGATACCTGGCTCATGTGATCAGTGTGAGGATAGCAGAGAAAGCAGGACAGTCAGGTAAGAGACATACCAGAAAGGCTTTACGTGTCACATGACAAAAAAGGATTTCATTCCAAAGTAAATGAAAACTTTTCACAGCAAAGTAATGGAATAATCTGATTTGTATTATCAAGGTAAGACTGAAAGGAGTCAGGGCTTGGCACAAAATCCAGTGAGAAAGTTCAAGTACTTTGTGTTACTCTGCTAGTGCTGTCATAACAAAAACCCCCAGACTGTGTGGCTTAAACATTAGAAATTTATTTTTCACAGTTCTGGAAGCTAGAAGTCCAAGATCAGGGTGCAGCAGGGTTGGATTCTCCAGAGTCTTCTTTTTGGTTGCAGATGGCCTCACATGGTCTTTTCTCTCTGTGTGTGTACCCCTGATGTCTCTTCCTCTTCTCATAAAGGCACCAGCTTACTGAACTGGGGCTCCACATACTGGCCTCTTTTCACCTTACTTACCTCTTTAAAGGGCCCCATCTCCAAATACACTCATATTCTTAGGTACTGGAAGTTAGGACTTCAACCCAAGAATTTTTCAGGAACACAACTCAGTCCATAACAAAGTGACTGGCAGTAAGAATGGAGAAGAGAGGACAAATGGAAGGATAGTTAAGAAGTAGAAATCAAATACTTGACTGATGAGTCAGGTATACACAGGAGATAAGGAGTTCTGCTTGATCCCTGCTTTAGGCAATCAGGTATATGCTGGTGCCATTTGTCAAAACAAACAAAAACAATAGAGAAGGAGGCTTGGTGTGCTCAGAAAAGTGAGAAGTTCAAGTTGCAACTGAAGTACTCATTTCTAGTTAACAGGTAAGTAAAATTTGAAGCTTAGGAAAAAATAATAAATATATTAATGATATGATATAATCCAACAATATAGATGGAAGCCCAGGGTACAGGAGATTATCTAGAAAGAAAATATAAAATAAAAACAGAAGGGAATGAAATTTGGTAAATAACTTTAAGGGTGCATGAAGAAGCCAAACATGAAGGCTGTGAAGGTATATCTGGACAAAGAATGAGAACAAAAGAGAGTGGCACAAAAATTAAGGGCAAGAAGAATTTAGTGGGAGATGGCTGTTAACTCCTAAGACTTTTTCAGGAAGTTAATGGTATTTTACTTCAAAGATGGGCTTTTTAAGAGTTCTAATTTGTGCTTTTTATGAGTTCTGATTTACAATATTGTTTGTGATGATTTCTCACTATCCAAAATGTGTTCAAAATACCAGTATTATGTAACATTCCTTATATCTTTTGAAAACTATAAATCTTTGGAATGAAAAAAAAAACCTTTAAAGCCAGAAATGTCAAATGTATTAAACTAATCAGTAAAATGATTTTTTTCAAGGTTAATTATTCTTGACAACGCTCACATTTATGCTGGAAGGCAAATGTTGAGGTGGGCTACCTACAACAATGTATAGGCCGTAATTCCTGTAGAGGTGGTAAGATATCTCATGGATTAATATCTGAACAACAGAATACATCTTGGAATGCCATGGTCTCATAGCACTAGGTAGCCTGAAATCTGTTCATGAAATATATTTGAATGGCACTACTGATTTAATGTACAAAACAGAAAACAAGTTGCAGAGGGGAGTAACATTTATTTGTCAGCTATTTTGTGAGTATTATTTTTAGACAATCACTTATAGACACTTCAGAATTCCACATTACTCTAGAGACTCAAAGGCACAGATACAATTTATTTATTATGTTTTTTAAAAAGTGACAAAAGGGAATATTAGTTCTGGAAGATTTTTAATCAATTCAACACTATTATACACTAGAGAAAAAAAAATTTCCACAAACATTCCTTCACAAAATCCATAGTTTTATATTTACATAGAATTATTATAGCAATTTTAAATGTTAATCTATGATACAATGTTACTTCAGATAACATAAAAAATATAGTTTTTTTTAATAGCCATGCTCCCATTTTTGATGAAAGCTAGTCAGTTCATCCTAATATTAGTTTAACACTTTAAAAATGCATAACAGACATTCAGTCAGCCTTATAAAACCCCTACGACAGAGGCTGTCAAACGGAATAGACAGAGGGTTCATCATCACTTATGTCTGAATCATCTTCATCTACTCCTTCAATGACTGATTTCTTCCCTTTACAACAGGATACAATTAATCCAATCAAGAATACCTATAAATTTAAATAAGTTACATGTTAGTTCTTAAATCTAAAATCATTCAGAAAGTAATGAATTTAAAATACAATGTCATTACTGTGATACAAATGGGAAATTAAGGATCAAATCATCCCTAGGTATGATAACAGTACTTACCCCAAGAAAGGCCCAGTTACCAAAATAGTATGCTGCACTAAAGAACCAGAATTTGTGAAGGAACAGGTACGTCCGGGTAACAGTACACTGATCTATAAAAGCAAATAAAGGACTATGGTGAGATATTTTCTTTCTTGAAATGGACTATCAACACTTTATCTAAAAGACTGTTAACCAAATAATAGCCATGGTCAGTAAGTGTTAGAGGCAGGACTGAAATCTAGGTCCTTCTCCAAAGTCCACTCTTTCAGTACCCTTTCTTTTAAATTACCAAATAATAGGATATTTAAAAAAATGAACGTCTCCAATGTAATCCTGGGTTATATAAGTATATATATATATATATAAAGCCAGGATTACATTGGATTGTGTGTGTGTGTATGTGTGTGTGTGTGTGTGTGTGTGTGTATATACACTTAAAAGCCAGGATTATATATACACATTATATATATATATATATATATATATATATATATATATATATATATTTAAAAGCCAGGATTATATATACACATTATATATATATATATATATAGAGAGAGAGAGAGAGAGAGAGAGAGAGAGAGAGGCTAGTTTAATTTGAAATAGAAAAAGCATTTAAACCTGGAGTGTCAGATATGTGCTAAAACAAAACAGATAAAAAGTTCCCCTGATGAAGACAAAAGAAAAAACAAAACAAAACAAAACTAACAAACAAAAAAAAACACAAAGTAATCAGAATTGATTATAATTAAGTTGTACTTTTCTAAGAATCCAATTTTCAGGACAGCTCAAATTTGAGAGTTTTTTGAGATTTTTTTTTTTTCTTTTTAAGAATGCTATTGAAAAGGCTGCTACTTTTTTAAATACAAAATTGTTATTTACTAATATGCTATTGCTTGAATTTTAGATTAGTATTTAAATTTCGAATTAAAAATAAATCATACACCAAAATGAATCAATCATAAAGAAAAACGTAACTCTTAAAGAGACTGATTGTTTAACATTTTTGTCAGACTCCATACCAGTTTTATCCAAATAGAGTATTTTCATTAGCTTACAGAGTCCTCTATCCATATACACATATATCTGATAAATAATATCTAAGGAAATATTCGTTTATTAAAACCATTCAGAAAAGGCTGGGGCAACAGATACAATATAATGTATCTGATTGAAAAATTATATATGCTGCAGCTAATAAAGGATTCTAACCTTCTAAACTTCAGAGGGCCCTTCATTCATTACAGAAGAAAATCCTTATCTTACAAGGCAACTTCTTTTCAGTCTATTAATTACAAAAAAGACTATGATTTCTGCATATTTTAACCAAAATTGACAATGACAAGAAATTTCACATGCAGTTAGGAGACTAATATCATAATCCTATAGCTGATTAAGAAAATAAATACACTGTTGATTTCTAATTTTACCAACTCTCTTATCATCAATAAATGCTATTTTCTCTTAAAACATAAAATTAAGCTGAATCTGTAGCTCAATTTATTACACAAGGGTTCTAATACACTTTATTTTGGGGCTATCACATGGTTTTCTGAGAATAGCCTTTAGGTTATAGTTTATACAAATACAAGACTTGTTACGTAAAGTTTTAGATAAGTTACATACATACAAGATAATCTAAATCTTATCTACTCTAATCCCTTCCACTGTACTTCAAACATTTATTTCTGAATTGCTCAATACCAAACTGGACAAAGCAATCTTTTTTTTTTTTTTTTTTTTTTTCTGGCAGAGAAACATGCAGTTTAATAAAGAAGCAATCTCTTCCTTTCATAAACAAGAACCACCAATCTAATGATGATCTACTGTCCCCCATCAAGGGCCTCCTTCATATTTTTTTCTCTCTTTCTCAACAGAAAAGTCTAGAAGGAAAGGTCAAAGCTCTCTAACAAACACCAAAATGGCTTCAACCAGTGGCGTCTGAACAAATGTTTATCTCCTGTCCTATGGTTACTAGCACTCAAGATTATAGCTGGGTGCTATGCTGAGATGAGAGTTCAGTCTAACAGAGGAGAATCCCAGAGAGGAAAGTCATTAGTCATTTACTCTGCTCCACAATATTTTATTCTCACCTCCACTACAGATCTTGCTTCAAAGTAACAGAATCACAGGCATACCTTGGAGATATTGCAGGTTAGGTTCCAGACCACCTCAATAAAGCCAATATTGCAATGAAGCAAATAAAATGAATTGTTTTTGTTTTCCCACCACATATAAAAGTTATGCTTACACTAAGCTGTAGTCTAAGTGTGCAACAGCATTATGTCTAAATAAACAATATACATACCTCAATTAAAAAATACTTTATTGCTAAAATCTAACCATCACCTGAGCTTTCAGCAACTCATAATCACTGATCACAGATCACCATAACAAATATGATAATAATAATAAAGTTGGGATTTTGTGAGAATCCTAAAATGTGACACAGACATGAATTGAAGAAATGCTGTTGTAAAAATGGCACCAGCAGACTTGCTCAGGCAGAGCTGCTGCAAACCTTCAATCTGTAAACAATGCAGTATCTGCAAAGTGCATTACTAAAGCAAAGCACAATAAAACGAGGTATGCCTGTATTCAATTTGTCACTTTTCCCATTAGGTAAGAGTACTCTAAAGTATCCATCAGTGAACCTGGCATTCATATTTAAAATAGCTGCCAAAGTAAGCTAAAATTTTTTAAAAGGGGTATTTTATTTAAAAATTGTATTGCTAAATAGTACCTTTTCTAATGTAACTAAAATCTGACAAGATTCCAAGGATGTCAAAACGAGAGACTTGCATAGATCATGAATATGAAGTATAACTACAATGTCCAGTATGGTGAAGGAAGAACCCAGACTCTGGTGTCTGACAAACAGTGTCAAATATCATTTGGCCACTTCCTTGCCAAGTGAATGGGCAAACGTGAACTGTTGAGACTATGCTTGTGAAATGGAGAGATTGCCTCTGTACAGGGTCATTCTAAAGACCAAATGAGGTATACCAAAATCTCCATGCAAAGTGGCAGTTAATATTAATTTTCTTTTTTTTTTCCCCTTCTTCAAGGTATAACTGAACCCATGATAAAGAACATACTTAAGAGTGGCTCAAGTGGTCTCAAGAAAAACAACTAATATTAAGATTTTTAAAGTATATGTCCAATAGTAGTAAAGAAAATAATGGCTTACACATCAGTATCATGACTATTGTGTCTATATTCATTATTTTTATGTCTCTATAGTCAAAGTGTCACCACCTAGACCCCAAGACCTGACCTTTACTGCCCACTAGCTTATATTCACTAATCTCTGTCTTATGTTTTTCCTTAAGCACTTCTTTCTTGCTTACCTCTCAATTCAGGCAAATGAAACTGGAAACCACCTCCAGGTGATGGTGACTGCCCTGACAAGACCTCCCACTGGACTAGATCACCCAGACCATTTGAGCTAAACCCCTGACTTGTGCCTGCACAGATACACCAAGAAGTGATCCCTGGAATGACCAGCAATTACCTTTACTTCATTATAATACTGAACGTCTGCCCAAGGAGGAGCCTTAGCCTCATTTACATCACATATAACATATGTATAGATATGTCTTCTTAAGGTTCATGTATGACCTTATGCTTCCTCTACATATGACTACAAGGCTTCCATATCTAAATATTCACCCCAACCTTAAACAAAGGGTACTCATTCACCCTCTCTTGGGGAGTCACAGATTTGGAAGCCATTCCACATGATCTCCTTATCTGCTGCAAATAAAAGTTTTCTTTGTGTGACAACTCAACCTGGTGCACTTTCTAACTCACCAAGGAGAGAATTCATGTTGGTTCAGTTACAAATTCAGACACAAATGGATTTGGCGAAATTCAAATGTGTATAATTCAGTAATATGATATGTGCTAAACAGTAATATACCTTTAAATAAAAATAATCCATTTGAATGTTTCAGAAATGAAGAGAGGGACAGGCTGGGACTTGTGCAAAAAACGCCTGTTAACAATTATTTTAAAAACAAGAACAGTATCTTCTATGGCTTAAGTATTTTATGAATTTAACCCTACAAGTATAAACATGTTTGAGAAAAGTTCTTCAACCTGGTCCACGTTGTTACAATGTTCTAAACTTTAAAAATAAAAGTTCCATTACTCATTTCCATACTGAAAGATATTTCGGGATTCAAAACACCACTGAGTTAGAAATCTCAGGGCCAGAACGGGGATTTTAAAACAGAGGCTGAAATGGCAGAAGTCAGTCAAATCAACTTATTTTTCCATAGAGGTCTAATAAACCATTCAGTGACATTTTAACTTGTCTTATCACCACTGATTGTTTGGCCCACCACAAAAAAATATATCTCATTTTTCCTTTCATATTATTTTACATGTTTACCATTTTTAAAGGTTGCAGATTTGACACAAACCTTCTAAAATAACATTAAAAGGTAGTCATTGTTAGTTTTCTGCTATGTTGTTGAAAAATGACACTAGATCACAAATCCATACACACAGTATGTAACAACTCTTTATAGCTATTTTTATATGTAATGTATACATCATTATGTTTATATTGATATAAAGTGGTATATGTCCACAGAAGAGTTTTGGTTAATAAGTGCATGCAAATATTTTATATCCAAGTGATGATTCCACACTCAATCAACAGAGGGGGCTTTTCTCCTCACCATCTGCCATCTTCCAGCTGTTTACCCGAATCATGGATACTAGGAGATCTATGGATGTCTTTATACAGTTATCTAAAAAATTATAAATATTTTGTTGATTTTTTTTTTTAATTTTAGAAAGAAAGAGTGCAAGTGGGGTAGACGGGCAGAAGAAGAGAGAGAGAGAATCCCAAGAAGGCTCTACCCTCAGCACAGAGCCCGATGTAGGGCTTGATCCCATGAACTGTGAGATCATGACCTGAGCTGAAATCAAGAGTCAGATGCTTAACAGACTGAGCCACCCTGGTGCCCCTATAATTAAGTATTTTGAACTTGGTTTGACCTTCAAAATAAATTTAAATCACTGGATGTTTCATTTAAGGACTGTGTTCTAAAATTAACTGTTCAGGAAATTTCTGTTGTTCCTCAAAAGGACATATAAAAGTTCTAATTAAACTAAAGAGTACTGTTAACAATGAAAAATTAAAATAAGGGTTCAGATAAAAAACTTTTTTTTTCTGATGATAAGGTGGCCATACAAAAAGGATCAAAATTAAGAGCCAGGAAAGGATATCTGGAGCACATGAATAAAACAAGATACTTTTGACTACTGACATGATGGTCTACCCTTCCTCCATCTCTTCTCACTTATCAAACAGATGAATAACAGAAAGTGCAATTAAATCTCTATTTTTCATGTAACAGCAACCATTATAAATATACCTGATAAATTTTATATTATGTATTTCCTGTTTCCTTTTAAATTGTTATGTCATTTTTAAAAATGTTTATTTATTTTTGAGAGAGAGAGAGAGTGAGCAGGGGAGGGGCAGAGAGAGACAGAGATACAGAATCTAAAGCATCCGGCAGCACAGAGCCCAACGCAGGGCTCAAACTCACGAGCCATGAGATTGTGACCTGAGCCGAAGTCAGATGCTCAACCAACTGAGGCACGTAGGCACCCCCGTATGTCACTGTTAATGTGTGCTGACTGATACTAAAATAACTTTGGTTATTAACTATGATAAACCACAACTTCTACTTCAAATATATTTTTAAAACATGTAGTGTTGATTTAAGCCACAATTAAGTCATCATGTTATACCTTCACCTGAAATCAACTCAGAATTAATTACACTCTATATCTGTACTTAACTTATATAATGAATTCTTATATTACATATGCATGTATAGAGAAGGCCTTTGAGAAAATTCATGTACCATGGAGAATGAACTTTAAACTTTAAGGCAAATATTTTGTCTGACAAAAACAGACATCTGGACTATTTAGAATGCCACTTTATGTCGCATGGTTGCCCCTGATTATGCTAACTCTGATTTCTGCTTAGGGTCTTGATACTACTGAATATTTAGAATAGACATGTAAATCCTAACTGTACATAGGCTAAGCAGCTTGACTTTATTGTGATATGATTAGGAATTATTTATCAAATGATTTTAAGAAAGGGAATAACATGAGTGGAATGTAGACTGGCAGAAGGGATTGAGAGTAGATAGAAGTTCACTAAGTCAGGAGACAATCTGAGTGAAAACGTGAGCTGTCAGGATAGAAAAACAGGTTGGACTGAAAGGTTTTGGAAGTAAAATCCCAGTTAATCACTGTTTTACTATCAAACGGACTTACAGCATGTGAAATATCTACACATAAAAACCTTTGAGATACTAACAAATTACATCCCAATAAAAAAAGAGATACTGGCAATATACTTCCAAAAAAAAAAAAAAAAAAGAGCAGAAAAAAAATTTAAATATGTAATAAAAACCAAAGTTGTATATTTATCTTAAAATTTAATAAATGGGATTACCTGGGTGGCTCAGTTGGTTGAGGGTCTGATTTTGGCTCAGGACAAGATCCTAGGGTCATGGGATGGAGCCCTGTGGAGCCTGCTTAAGATATTCTTTCTCTCTTGCCCTCGGCCCTTCCCCCACTCACTTGCTGTCTTTAAATAAAATGAATCAAAAAAAATTAACAAATAGCATATAGTTAAATCAATATTTTGTTAAATTTCACTGGGGGAGCCAAGTAAAAGGGAAAGAAGAATTGGTGACCATTAAAAATCAAAATCCTAAAGGAAATAGTTTTATTGTGTTTTATGAATACACAAACTATATCTGGTTAATAAAGATAACACTTGTCAGATGTTTTACACTAAACAATGAGTTTTATAGTGATTAATTTTAAGAGCCAGTATAACTGGTGTTGAGTTCTGATTACATTTAAGTAAGTTTAAGATATTTCAAAGGTGCTTAATTATGTAGTGCTCCAAGAAAGAATGTTTCTAATTTCATTTGTGTTATTCACCGGCCATATAAAATTTATAAAAAGGAGTTGCAAAGGTAAGCATTAGCATATAACTTGTAGAAATAATCACAAACTTATTAGTAAACTCTAAATTAACAAGATTTACTATCTACTAGTCTTTTTCTAAATTTTTTTTAACATTTATTTTTGAGAGACAGAGCAAGACAGAGCACAAGTGGGGAAGGGGCCAGGAGGTGGGGGGGGTGGGGGACACAGAATCTGAAGCAGGTTCCAGGCTCTGAGCTGTCAGCACAGAGCCTGACACGGGGCTTGAACTTACAGACCGTGAGATCATGACCTGAGCTGAAGTCGGCTGCCCAACCAACTGAGCCACCCAAGTTCCCCATATTATTTATTAGTCTTAATTGACCAAGGATAGTCAAATAAAAAAAGGGAATAGAAAACAATTGTTTTCCACTACTTAATTTTTTCATGTAAAAAAAAATAGTTTAGTGGGTATAGTAAAAAATACTAAAGTTGGAGATAGAAAACGGAGGTATCAGTTTCTTTGTAAGTGACAATAAGATGATATCTGCCCGAGGTATACAATGACAGGATAGACTGACCTTCTGAGAATTAAAAATAGAGAGAAATCTACATGTGATTGCTGATGTTTTAGGAGTTAGCAACCTTAAGCAAGAATCTGCATATTTGTGGCTGAGAAGTTTCACAAATTACCTAGACCGGCTTTGGCATAGACTCCAAAGAACTTAGAAAGCTTATACCTAATTAACTTCACTATTCTTAGCTGAACTTTTATCATCACCTAGAAAAAGAACTTTGATATCAAGAAACTGTCGGGATCTCAAGCAAAATCCAAGAAAAATGATGCTCTGGTCAATACCTAATTTTCTGGTCTGCATGGCAACCTCACTTGACAAGAGACACAAGACATTAGGCTATCTCAGCTGGATTTTACCAGCCAGTAAGATCAATGAGGCCCTCTTTCTGACTCCATGCCTACCTAGAAACTATGTGACTATAAATCTGATTTTCCATACAGATTCTTTCTCTCTTGTGAGAGTTCACTAACCCAGGCCTCTAGTTTCTTTGATAGTTGTGCTTCCTGTGGTAAATTAATGAACTCACAGCTGGCTAATACATTAGTCTCTCTTCTGCCCAGGTATCTGAAGCCAAATATAGTTGGTGATCACCAAGGTATGGTAGTATTTGATGGGTAGATTTAAATCAAATAAGACTATCAATTCACAAACTTATTATTTGTCAAGTAAAATATTATAAATTTACAGTACTTAACCATGAAGGACTATTTCAATCTGTTGAGAACAAAAGTTTTTTGGTTCAAGATGACAGACTGGGCACAGTCATTTGTTCCTTGTCCTTCCCAGAACCTCATTAAAGCTAGAGTAGAGGAATAAAGCCAGGAGCAATCTTTTAACAGCAAATAGAATGGAAAGAAGGCCATCAGGTGATTAGAGACTTCAACAAAAATCTGGAAGATGAAAAGCCACATTTAAAAGCTTTCCAGTAAAACTGGTTTCCCTCCTATTTATTATAAAATATAAATTTAAGGATCACTAGAAACCTCAGTCACAGAATTCTCATGATGAGGCCTCCTAGTTTCTGACACTTAAATATAAATTAACATAAATATGAATACACTATCAGATATATATAGAAAATATCAGCATGAAGGAGAAAGAATAAGATAAACAGAACTGTTCCTAGACAAACAGAATTGTGATTTTATTTAAAGGAAACCATTACGAAAAATGTATAAAACCTTCAGATATTGGAGAAGATATTACACATCCATAAAACAAAGATGTCTGAAAAAGACCAGAATACTAAAGTACTTGAGGAAAGTAAGACTTTGTTATATGAAATAAAAAATTCAGGATATAGTCTGAAGATAAAGCTGAACACATACTTAAGAATCCAGAGTAAAAATGGTAGGCATAAAATATGAAATATAGATAAGACAAATGATCAACTGAAGATATCCAGCAACTAATGAACATAAGCTCCCAAAAGGAAAGTGGAGAAAAGAGAGCTTACCAAGTTAGCTTCAAAAGAAGAAATACATTGGCATTAGATATCTCACCAGTTAAAAATGAAAGACAGAAGATGATGCAATGCCTTTAAAGTTCTAAAAGAAATAACTTTTTATACAGAATTCTAAGCACAACCAAACAACCCATCAATTATATCAACTGAGAACAAAATAGTTTTCAGACATATAGGTGTTTTCTGATATGTATTTCATACAAAGCATGTCTTTTTTTTTTTTTTTTTTTTTAAGCTCAAGTAAAGCCAGAGGCTTGGGGGAAGAAATCAAGAAAAAAGATATGGCTTATAATGCATCAAAAGTCCAGTGAAGAGAAATTATAACATTATAGATGAGCAGCAGAATCAGAAAGCAATTGAACCAAATAAGAAAAGGAAGTCAGTAGGGACTTAGAAGGTACAATGGATTTCATTCAACAGATAAGTAAGCAAGAAGTTACAAGATGCTAGGTATATTAATATTTTATGATACTTTAATAACATTTTTTAAAAAGAGAAAAAAATAACAAAAAAATTAGTTTAATTCTACAAATTGTTGTTTTGAGGGAGACAGAAAAATATACTTATGTAACATTTTCTTAGCCTGAAGAAGCTATAAAAGGGTGTCTGTCTGGCTGGCTTAGTCGGTAGAGCATGTGACTCTTGATCTAGAGGTCATGAATTCGAGCCCCATATTGGGCACAGAGATTATTTAAGAAAGAGTAGAACAGAGATAAGATATATAAATGACTATAAATTAAGACAGAGTAAGGTAATGTGATAACAAGTAAATGTTATGGGAATTCAAAGGAAAAAAAGAGACCGCACATGTTTGAAGGTTCAAATCAGAAGGTCAGGTTTGAAGTAAATATCAGATAGTCAGGATTCTGGGTGATGAACATGGGCAGAGTGACACAGAAACTAGTTGTGACATTTCAAGGACAAATAGTTAAAAAGTAAAGGTGGAAAAGATGGTCATGTTCAGAAAATGTATGGAAAAATCCTACATATTTGAAGGATGGATTAAATAGTGGTAGTCCATCAACCCTAGTCTGAATCTGTCAGACGATAAGGGGAGAGGAACTTAAGGTTTCTACTGAAGGAATGGCATTATCAGAGTACTTTAGAATAGCGGTTTCCACACTGTGGCTCCCAGATCAGACTGCTCAGAAAATTCTGGAGTCTGACCTCAGATTCACTGAATCAAAAATTTTGTAATCTATGTTTAACAAGCCTTCAGGAGACTCAGATGCATGCATAAACTCGATAATCACTGCTTCAGGACAATTAAGCTAATAGCACTGGGTAGTGTGGATTAGAGTGGAGTACTAGTTAAAAGGTACAGCAATTCATGTGAGATGTCATTCAGGTGAGATCTGAGGGTCAATCTGGCTACAGTCCCTTAGCAGCTGACTAGGTGTGCAGAAAGAGTGGATTGAAGGTAACTGTGCTTTGAAGAATGGTGGTAGTGTGAGACACAATGAAGTCAGTAAGTATAGTCCAAAGTCCTTATGTAATAGTTTGTATTCTCTTTATCGAGAACTATTCATTTTATTTTTTTCATGTGTATTTATTTATTTTGAGAGAGAGGGAGAGAGAGACACAGAAAGAGAGAAAGAGAGAGAAAGAGAGAGAGAATCCCAAGCAGGCTCAGTGCTGTCAGCCCAGAGCCCAACATGGGGCTCAATCCCACAAACCATGAGATCATGACCTAAGCCGAAATCAAAAGTTGGACACTTAACCCAATGAGCCACCCAGGCACTCTAAAAACTATTCATTTTAAACATTTAACAGAATAAGGTAGGCTCTATATATTATTTTCATTGGATTGATAAATCTTATTTAGAGCTATGCACAGATAGCTAACAGGCTCACATCTTTATTTTGCTTGCTTTCTTGACCATGAGGTAATGCCCTAACCTCACATACCACATACCACACTTGCTCTCAGCCGTAAGGGAAATCTAATGAGAAAATGTGCAATGACTAATCATAGACTAAGAAGTTAGTAAGTTATCTTGTTAGTTTCCAACTTATGAAGTAATACCATAAACTAAGCAAAGTCAAACAGGCTCAAGGAAAAAATGTATAACCTTAATAGCTACAAATATTGGTTTTAAAGATAATTATTCTAGATGTTATCTAATAAGTAAATATATAATATTAAGTATCATTTTCTAATTAAAATGCTAAAAAACATAGACATCAGCAGGGGGTGCTGACTGTGGAGCCTGCTTGGGATTCTCTCTCCCTCTCTGCCTCTCCCCTACTCACACGTGTGCTTTCTCTCACAATAAATAAACATTAAAAAACAAAAACAAAAACATAGAAATAACCCCTGACTCCTTTTTCTCTCCTATCTTATACTAGATTCCTCAGCAAATCCTACTGGTTCTACCTTCAAAATACATCAGCATCTGACCACTTCCTGCCACCTGCACCACCCCAAGCTCTCCCTTGGATTACTGCAAAAGCTTTCTGGCAACCTGTTTTTGTCCTTGGGTTTATAATGGCCTATCTCAAGGTTTGGCAAATTATAATCCAAGAGTTACATTTAGCCTGTCACCTGTTTTCATAAGTTTTACTGGAACACAGCCACAGCCATCCATAATGTATTATCTATGGCAGCGGTCATGTTGCAATCGGCAGAGTTGAACAGTGTGCCCTACAGAGCATAAAATATTTACTATCTTATCCTTTACAGAAAACGTGTGCCAAGCCCTGGCCTGTATGCAACACAGTGATCAAAGTGATCCCTTGAGAACATCATGTCATTGTTCTGCTCACAATCTTGCATCTGAAAGTAAAAGCTAAAGTCCTTAAACTTGACTGCTTCCTGTTCCTCTACCTCCTCCAGCACACTCCCACTCTGCACATTTCTTAGGTCTGGAATGCTCTTCCCCAGATAGCTGCCATTGCTCCTCACTTGTTTAAGGTCATTTTGCTCAAATGACAGCTTCTCAGTAGTAATTTCCTTTCTACTCAAAATTTCCAATCATCCCTCCTTCTGGGCGCCACTCACTCTCCTTTAGCCCTTTATTATTGTCTATAATACTTAACACTTGACATACTTATTTGTCTCCTTCTACTAAGTAAGCCTCATGGGGACAGGAATTTTGACTATTTTGTTCACTGTTATATCACTAATACCTAGAAAAATGTCTGACACATGGTAGATATCACTAAACATTTGTTAAGTGAAAAAACACAGGAATAATAGGTAAGTAAAATTAAATGATCATATGGAATCCTGGAAATTAGCACATCTATAAATTTACCTCAGAACTTCAAGACAAATAGGACTATAATCCTTAGTATTACTAAAAAAGATGTCAATATCTTCTAAAGGTGTGCAAATTATAATAGTCAGTACTTAATGTTGGATTTCTCAAACTGGATAAGTTTCTGAATAAAGCTATTAAAATCATCACAATGTTAAGAGTTGACTTATCCTTAACTTCTCACCCCCAAATTTTCATAAAACAAAAAGACCATATAGTTTTTCTTTTTAAGGCCAATGCCCTAATGTGCTTGAGTCTGAGGGTAAGGATGACACATATTCTCCAGAAATGGGTCTACTTATTAGTTAGAAAATTCCAGAAAGCTAAAATTAATTAGCTTCACCCAATATGGGGTAGGAGGTGTTAAATTGATAGTCCATATTTAAATCTGCCTTTTAAATCTCCATAGTAAGAGTCTGCTATCATTTTCATTTCAGATTATATTTAAGGACCACTGACGTGGACACAGCACCACAGGAGACATTAACAAATACTGTCATCACAAAATAGCAATGTCCTTTTTTTGACCTCAACCCTTAAGGCTTAAGTTTCTAATGAAATCTCTTGAGCAGCTTCATTTTCAGCCTATTAAAACTGGCTTTCCTTAAAATGTACATTTTATTTATAATTATATAAACCAAACATGAAATGTCAACTAGTATAGTAACTCCTTTAGTAATACAGATGTTTCTTTTTTTTTTTTTTAATATTTATTTTTGAGAAAGAGTGCGAGTGGGGGAGGGGCAGAGAGTGAGGGAGACACAGAATCTGAAGCAGGCTCCAGGCTGTGAGCTGTCAGCACAGAGCCTGATGCTGATGCTGGGGCTTGAACTCATGAGCCATGAGATCATGTATGACCACAGCCAAAGTTAGATGCTTAGCCAACTGAGCCACCCAGGTGCCCCTAATAATACTGGTCAGCATCTCCCACAAAATGCATTTTTTAATTTTTTTAAATTTTTTTAAAATTTTTTATTAGCCAAAGTAAGGGTAGGTAGGTTAAAAAAAAAAAAAAATCACCTGAATCCATTGTTAGTGCAGTGATCATGTAAAATGCTTTGAGTACTGCTTAGTTACCTAAGACTTCAAAATTAAAATTTCCTGGAACCTCAGAAGCTTAAGTAGAAAAAAACGTTCCATATTCTGGCAAAAAGGATGGTACGAAGAATTTAAGAAATTTTTCAAAGTTTCAGTAAATGCCCAACCCACTCACACATTTCAACAAACTGGGAGGAAAAAGTCTTCTGTAAAATCAGTATCTACTTGGTAGATGCATTTTTATTTCATCTGTCATTATTTCCACCCCTAAAAACGCTTACAGTGCTTTCTAATTACAGAATAAAATCCATTCTTTAAAAAAAGAGTAAATATTTACTTGTTGTCTTTACTCCAAATTTCATTTTCCTGGGGTACAGACAGATTTCTAGATGTGTTTGCCAGCAACAGAATAAAAAATGAGTATCATTTTCTAATTACTACTATCATACAGTATTTTTCCACCTACTATCATATAGTATTTTTTTTCTATGTTGAAACATAAAGCTATATCATTACATTGTCTGTGATGTTATTTCAAGAATTCTCACTGGTGGATAAACATTAAGTTGTTTCTTTTTCTTTGCTATTTCTATCTAAATGCAGTGGGACTTGGCAACTGGCTAGCTGTTGGAAGAGCAAAAAAATGTAAATACGATTTCAAGATTTCCATCTAAGTAAATAGCTGTGGGCACAGAAAAGGAACAGGATAACTCCCTCTGCTCCCCGCAATAACATGCAGGTGACAGGCAGGAAAAGTGGAAGAGTCTTAGACTTGAGGTTTGAGGGGTTGGCTGGGCATGCATTTCCATATAGATACTAGCAGCCAGCAAATAAAAACAGAGGTGTAAGATTCTGAATCTCTTGATTAAATTATTATTCCTTCTTAAATTACTCAGCATGAGTAGGCTTATTTATTGTCAACTAGCGGAGCTAAATTTATTAGACTAACTATAGTGAGGGAAAACAAGGGAAAAGACAGGATATTTATAAGGTTTAAGGGATTGGAATGTGCTGGACCACTTTAATCAAGGTCTTGAAAGGTACGGAACTGGGTACAATTGGGCTAGGTTTTGGACAGAAGTTTTGGATTGGTGGATACAATGAAATGAGAAATCTTAAAGTAAGTTTTATTGAGCAAGTAGTTTCACAGTCAGGAGTACTTCCTGAAGCAAGTAGATAAAACTATTTTTGTTCTCAGTATTATTTAACATAGGGATAGGAGATAAGTCTGTGCCCAAAACTGCTGAACATTAGCAACACTGTGTTGGTGTCAGTTCCCAACATTTTATGGGATTCAAAAGGTTTTAACATTTATTGACAAGCAGTTGAGAATGGTTTAGACTTTAGACGGTATATCATGAATTGTTAAAATATGATACTCTGGAAAGGACAATATGCTAGAGTTAACAGAGTAAATCTGAAAAGTGTTCAGAAAGAAGAAGGCTAGGTTGCAGGCACTATCGTAAGAAACAAGTTAGAAAACTCACATGTTTTAGCTCATAGCTTTCAAACAAAAGCTTCACTTAAAAAAATGTAAAAACTGCTCTATCATTAAAAACAGGTAATAAATTTTGAGAAAAATCTTAAATTGTTTAAAGAAATTGCATTATATTGCCAAATATAGAACACCATCTTTGCACTTATAAATTGGTGGATTACTAAAAATATAAAAAAATTCTTCAGTAAGTTTTAAAGTACTATGTGCCTTTAGAGAAGAGGTTTAATTCTAAAGAGTTTTTAATATGTTCTTTCTGGATTTAAACTGTCCTTCTGCATAGGGCCTCAACAGGAATACATTCTGTAAACCTAGTCAAAGAAGACTCATTTTACATGACTGAATATGTATGTCTATAACTGAATCAAGGTTTATTTGATGCTAGAAAGTTATACCAGAAGTGACAGGAAAATGTGATACATGAATTATTTTGTAGAAGATTCAAAATTAAAAATAAACAAGGAAGATTAACTCACTTTCATAAAAATTTATACCTTTTATTTGAAATTGCTTAGGGAATTCACTAACTTTTATGTTCAAAATGTGTTCTATCATTTTGTAGGGCAAATATAACATTGAACCACTGGGGATATAAACTTAAATTTATGGAATTTAAGAAAAATATCATATACATGTATAAATTTTTTAACAGTAATAAATAATATATAATTATATAAATAATATAATGTATAACATCTGCCAAATGGTAGTTAGAAATCGCCATCTTTAGTAGTTTCATATCTTGTCCTATCCTTGGGACTGCCGGCGTTTAAAATAGTTTTAAACTGGTGTACAGCCGTTCCCATGTGGCAGTCTACTCCCCTTATCATTCTCTCAACATATACACACTTATATTTTCTGAACTGTATATTGTGACTTAACATCTTAACATGTCTGTATTTTTTAGCAGAAGGATATTTGCTTTCATAACCAGAGTATAGCTACTTAAGAATTTTAACATTGATACTATATTTTTAGAAATTTACTCTACAATTCATATTCCCACCCTGTCATTTATCCCACTTTATTCCTTCTAGTATTTTTATCCTCTACTACAGGATCCAATCCAAAATCATATATTACTTTTGGTTAACATGTGTCTCTAATATCCTTAATCTGTAACAGTTCCAAACCTCCTGTCTTTTACGACACTGACATTTTTAAATCATACAGGCTAGTTACTTTATACCACGTTCGTCAATTATCAATTTGGTTTTGTCTGATATTTCTTCATGATTTTATTCATGCTCTCCATTCCTCTCAGGATGTCATATCTGAAGTCACGTGATGCATTGCCACTTGATGACAGTAATTTTGTTCACCTGCTACAGATATGGCCCAGTTTCTCTGATGTACAGCTATCATAGCTACTACATTTCCTCTTACAACTAATAAACAATGTGTGGAGAACTCATTGTGATTTTAAGCTGTAGTCCCTCAAGTGAGTTTAATCCCCATTACTGCGTGTTTATTTCTAAATATTGTATTTGGGTCAATTACGAATCTGTTACTTTTTCATTCACTCATTCTGTTGTCCCCTGCCAATATTTTGACCTGTTCTTACTCCTTTTATCATAGCTAGCTGCTCTATAATCTGTGTTGATAATTCCAATATTTGGTCTTTGCAAGTCCCTTTTTGCTGCCTGCTATTTTTTCTAGCTTTCTTTCATGGTGCTTTGTTTCATCGTGTGCTTAAATATGTGGCTCCAATGTCTTTATTTGTGCTCCTCTGCAGGAATTTTTTGAGGCCTCAATTAAGGTATGTTCCTCTAGTGAGCATTTACTTGTGCCATGTGCCTGGTCTGCCCGTCTGAGATGACAATGAAACAGATTCACTCTAGTGATGTGTATCTGGACTGCAAATCTGCAAAGGGTTAGTACTTTTGTGGTTACAATTTCTCAGGGATGTGATTCTTCCCTTTCAGTCTTAACACTAAGGCCAAATTTTCATTCAGCTTTCTGGAAGTAATATAGCTTTATTTCTGTTCACCCTCATGTTGGTGATGTAATTCTTAGGGGAGGGAGGGGCTCAGCTTTACAAGAGGATACCTGCATCACCTTTGAGATGCTACCACTCATGTGGGCTCTAGACCTGCATGTCCAATATAACAGCTACTAGGAACATGTGTCTGTTAAATACTTCACATGTGACCACTGAGACTAAGGAACTGAATTTCTAATTTATTTAATTTTATTTAATTTTAATTAATTCAAATTAAAAACTGAAGCAGTATATAATATTTTTTTCATTAAACACAACCTTCCTGCTTTGGTAGAACCATATTTCACCTTAATAAATGGTTTCACTTAGAGTTGTTCAGTTGGTTAAGTGTCCGACTTCGGCTCAGGTAATGACCTCACAGTTCATGGGTTTGAGCCCCACATCAGGCTCTATGCTGAGAGCTCAGAGCCTGGAGCCTGCTTCAGATTCTGTGTCTCCCTCCCTCTCTGTCCCCCGCTGCCCACTTTCTCTCTCTCTCTCTCTCTCAAAAATAAACATTAAAATTTTTTTAAAAAAATAAATGGTTTTATTTAGATGATGAAAACTTAGGGTTTGAATTACGGTGTTATTTACGTGTCAAATATACCCCAGGTTTTGAAGACTTAGTAGGAAAAAGGCTATAAGGTATCTCAGTAAAACATTATGTTAGTTACTACATGTTGAAACATTATTTTGGATATACTGCTTTAAATACAATGCCATTTAATAAAATTAAAGTCCTCTGTTTCTCTTTTCACGTGACTGCTAAAAATGTTTCAATCACTTATGTGATTCACATTATATTTTCATTTTACAGTACTGCTCTACACTTTATTTTCTGTTCCTTTCCCTCAAAAGGCTGTGAAAATTGGAGCTTAAATCACTGAATTTGGTAAGTGACCTCAGAACAAAGCAGCTTAGCACTCTACTTACTTCTTTGTTCTGGGGTTCTTTCCTTCACTCAGACCAATGCAGCACCAGAATCACCTGGAGGGACTATTGAAACAGACTGCTGGGTTCCATCCCTTGAGTTTCTGATTTAGGTGGGGCCTAATAATCTAAATGTATTCTAACAAGTTCTCAAGTTCCCTGATATTGCTGGTCTAATGATGTTGACTGAGAACTGAGATTTTTTGTTTGTTGGTTTTGCTTATTTATTTATTTTTTGAGAGAGAGCAAGCCAGGGAGGCCAGGAAGGGCGGGGGGTGGGGGGGTGTCAGGAGGGGGTGTGGAGGATCCCAAGCAGGTTCCACGCTTTCAGCGCAGAGCCCAATGTGGAGCTCAAACTCACAAGCTATGAAATCATGACCTGGGCTGAAATCAAGAATTGGACTGACCCATCCAGGTGCCCCTGAGGCTTTTGTCTTAAGATCTTATCAGCACTTTGATACTTCTAAGAAATTTGGTATTTTACTCAGCAGTTGTTGTTTTTCCTTGGTGTTTCTGCCATGACAATCATTGCACACTGTTGGCCACTCAAAGTCCCTACTCCCTCTTTAATCTGCTCCAATCAGGTTTCTTCCTGCACCATCTTGTCATAACTGTTCTTGTCAGTCACCCAATTAAATGACCCATGAAAATGACCAAAAAAATGACCAAAAGTCATTTTTTAGTCCTTGTTTTACCTGACTTATCCTGACAATGCTGAACTTGACCAGAGCCCTGTCATCTTGGAAACCATGCTGGTTCTTTCTAGCCTTGTTTACTCCTCCCCACCTAGGGAAAAATCCTCTTTTCTGCCTGATCTCTGAAACAATTGCAGATTCATGGTCAGAAAGTTTTCCTTATTGCAACAGTTCCCCTTTTCCTACTGTTATCATCTGTTCAAATATAGTTTCTCTCTCTTTTTTTTTTTTAATTTGGCAAATGCCAGCATCTGAAATGGTTCATCACTCTTCCTTTGGCTATAGGAAACTATATTTGCCTAATTTTCCACCTAACTCACTGGTTGTCCCTTCTTAGTTCTTTGCTGGTTGCTCTTCTTCTTTCTAACCTCTAACCACCAGACAGTCACAGAGCCTCTTGTACGTCCTCTCCACTATACTCAGTGATCTCTTACCCAGTCTTACAGCTTTACTTCCCATTGAACCCTGACTAATCCAGCATAAATTTCTCTACAACTTCAGATCCAACTCTGCCAACTCAAGATCTCCACTTGGGTATTTAAGGAACACTCAAAAATGTTCAAAACTGAACTCTATGTTCTTACTTAATGCATGATTTAAGGAAACAGAAATGTGGAATTAGGAATACATTGACTTTGGGGCGCCTGGGTGGCTTGGTCGGTTAAGCGTCCGACTTCGGCTCAGGTCATGATCTCATGGTTTGTGAGTTCAAGCCCTGTGTCGGGCTCTGTGCTGACAGCTCGGAGCCTGGAGCCTGCTTCTGATTCTGTGTCTCCCTCTCTCTCTGCCCCTCCCCCACTTGTGCTCTGTCTCTCTGTGTCTCAGAAATAAACATAAAAAAAAAAAATTAAAAAAAAAAAGAATACATTGACTTTGTGAAAAGACTTGAGGACTTAGCCACAGAGCAAACTCCTGAATGCATTTTAGTATAATCTCATATTAAAAATTGGATTGAAGGGTGCTTGGGTGGCCCAGTCAGTTAAGCGTCCAACTTCAGCTCAGATTATGATCTCACAGTTTGTGGATTTGAGCCCTGCATCAGGCTCTGTGCTGATGATGGCTCAGAGCCTGGAGCCTGCTTCAGATTCTGTCTTCCTCTCTCTCTATC
Source organism: Acinonyx jubatus (assembly GCF_027475565.1). NCBI lineage: Eukaryota > Metazoa > Chordata > Mammalia > Carnivora > Felidae > Acinonyx > Acinonyx jubatus. The sequence goes on along the minus strand of NC_069385.1, from coordinate 87,782,559 downwards.
TGCCCCTCCCCTGCTCATGTTCTGTCTCTCAAAAATAAATAAAACATTAAAAAAAATTTTTTAAATTAGATTGATATACAACTTTAGTAATAACTCCATGCTTTTAGTTCATATGCCATGTAATATATGGGGTTTTTTAAGGCTATGTAAAAAGCATGACAAAATCCCAAACCAAAACCACATCAAGGTAAGGAATTTTCTTCATTGTTAAATCTTTTCACTTAATTCTCTACTACTTTAGCCCCAAACTACCCTACTAAAACTGCATTGTCAAAGGTTTAAGATTTGCTTGCTAAATCTCTCTCTGAAGCATCAACACTATTGACCTCTGGACACAACACTCTCTTGGTTACTATAATGCTATAGTAGTCTGGTTTTCATCTCTCGTTTTCCAGACTCCTACTTTCCTTCTCCAATAGCCTCGGTTTAACTCTTGAACCTCTGGTTTTCCTTTCTATTGTCTGTGACTTTCATTCCCTCAAGGCTTCAAATAACTATCTCCCTTAGAATTTTATTTTTAAAATTTAAAGGACAGATGATGCAAACAAAACACAAGACACAACAATGTTAAATGTAGGAAAAAAAGATACTAGGAATCCAGACACTTGCATTGAAGTCCAAAGTCTCATACTATCTGTATAACTTTTAATTCTCTTTTCTTAGGGCCTTAGTTTCTGTATCTGCAATAAAGGGAATTAAATAGTTAGATGTCCTCTCTAAAGTAACTTTTGTTTTTTGTTTGTTTTTCACTTTAACATTCTAATTTATATCTTAAAACTGTCTACAACTTACATGTCTCTTTGTGGCCTTTTTTCATTTCTAGAATTCTCACAAAGAAAATGCAAAGAAAAAAAAAGATTCTCTATGCCTAACTAACACAGTATCTTAGATAAATGTTTTTAGAAGGATAGCTACTTGAGGTTCTGAGAAAACAGGTCAACTTGTTTATTTGCTGGCATAACAGCCAGGTAAACAAGTTTCATTTATAGAGAATGTATTTTGAATCATTTCTTGATGATGGGCTTGTTTACTCCAGAATTTAGTGTTTAACTACTTTCTAAAGCAAGCTATCAATACACAGTTTACTTTATTAACATTATTAAATTTTTCTTTAGTTATTCAAAATAATTCCCACTTTCCCTTTGTATTTAGGCTCTATAATTATAACCCTACTTTAGCTTTTTAAGTCTTCTCAGTTTTTTTAATGTTTATTTTTATTTAAATATTTATTTTTTATGTTTATTTTAAATTGAGAGACACAGGGAAAGCGAGCATGAATGGGGGAGGAGCAGAGAGACACAGGGAAAGCGAGCATGAATGGGGGAGGAGCAGAGAGAGAGAGAGGGAGAGAGAGAACTCCAAGCAGGTGCTGCAGTGGAAGCACACAGCCATACCCAAGGGGGCTCTGTCTCAGGAACCATGAGATCATGACCAGAGCTGATATCAAGAGTCTGAAGCTTAACTGACTGAGCCACCCAGGCGTCCCTCTGCTCAGTTTTCTGTAATTCATGTAGTTTAGTATAACACATCAAATTCTATTTTAGCATCATCATTTAACTTGAGTCATCTTAACCATTTGTCCTGGTAAAATTATAGCCTAACATGAAAATCTAATGCTATATAGATCATCTGATTATTTTCTTAAGATTGGCTATATATATTAACAAATACACTTAACTAATAACCCACAAAAATCAAGTTTGACTTATATGATCATTTCCAGTTCCAAGACAACAAACACAAGTTAACTTCAAGAAAAGATAAAAGAATTAAATAGGACAGCATAAATAAGACTTGGGGGTTCATGGGTTTTTAAAAATAGTCATTTGGAAACATATTATCTTGCTTCATCCCTCAATGAATTCCCCAAATATTCAATGTTCCTGCCACAATTTATGGTTACTATAACATGCCAAATATATTTATGTCTTTATGCCTTATTAATGCAGGTGCCTTCTCTGCTTGGAATATCCTCTAGTATTTTTTTGTTGCTGTTGTTCATTTAGATTTATTTATCTTATGCTTTTGGGCCCAGCTGAAATGTTATACTGCCTCTTGGGTAGAATAAATCATTATCACCTTTTGCCTTCCCATAGCATTTTGCCTATAATTTCTTTATAGTTTGCCACTTACTTTTCCTTCTATTACAATTATTTATTTTCATATCTAACTGCACTAGTCTGTGTGCTACTCGATGGCAGAAATACATATACTAGGTAGGTGTTTCCTCTGACACTTTCCCAAAATCTACCCCAGTATTCACAATATCTACTGTGTTTGTTTATGAAGAGACAATGATCTTTTATCTTCCTATTTTAACTCAAATATTTATATATGTTTATGTTACTTTTAATAATTCTGTGCTTTTCTTAAATATTTTATTCATATAAACACCCAAATTGTATATTAATGCTTATTAGATTAAGTAGCAATTAAAGAATATATAAAACTAGGAATGTAAAGATCCTTTTGCCATAATGGCATATAAAAGTTAAAGCTTGATTTCTAATTTGCTGAGTTGACTCACTTTAAACATATAAACTATGCACTACCTGTCGAGATAAATCACATAATATTGTCATTTTAGGAAAACTTTATAAACATAGTATGATAGGTATTATTCATATTCTGCTAAATCATTCCCTTCTTTAAGAGATTATTTTAAACACAAAAAACCTAAACTATTTTTAGATCAATGACTCTTTTGAATCTTAGACACTATAACCACTTAAAAGTAGGGTGTCAGTATGTTTTTTATATGTTTAATAAATGCAAGACTACCCCATATATGAACACAATATTACTTAAGAAAAAGTCTCTAAAATGTACTGATTGATAAAAGATCCATATATGTATTTTTAGAAATTGATGCTTTAATATCTTTCCAAGGAGATTATTTTTCTCAGAAACAATTTTAAGTATAACATTATAAATTATAATTTTTGCTTTTAAATCTAACACTCTCCAAAATTCTGTTACTTGCAAAAGACACATAACAAAGGTGCCATCAAGTGCCTTATGGCATATTTATATCGTAGCATCATCTACGCTAGCCAAATGTGCCCACCAAAATGTCACAAATATTAGTGCTGATTTTTTTCTCTGCATGCTGAGATTTCCAAATTCATGTTTGAATGGATACAGCCATACTAGCCTGTCACCATACATTCCACACCATTCCTTCCCCTATGTGTCAAATCTCATGTTCTAATCTGTTCTTCATCTCTCTCCATCATTATTTGTATTTAAAAAATCTACCCTGCTACCCTAAAACTATGGCCATATTTCTACCATCCTCTTCTAAGTATGCACAGGCAAACTGAACATTTAAAGATGAACTAGAAAACAAAGAAAAAAGGTGGAGAAAAATTAATCGTATCCATAAATCTAAAGGTGTGCTTTTGTACTGCAAAGTAACATTTCAAAGGCTAAGTCAACTGAAAAGTTTAAGAAAAATCTTCAACAGTTCAAATGGAGTCATTTTAACTAAATTAGATGAAAAAGAAAAATACTAAATGTGATTCATAAAAGGTTATGGTCAAGTTGTACCATCTGACTAAAGCTTGTTGATCTATAATACACAAATTCACTCAGTTCAGCAATACAGGGGCATTTTAAATTCCCTTTACCAGTGCAACATAATTTGAAATCCTAATTTTTTTTAATTTATTTTTCTGCTAGATTTCAACACTGCCATAAGATTTTTAAAAGCAGAACCTACTTTAGATCTTCAGGGTCAATGCCCTCTTAGTTCAAAAAAAAAGAAATTACAAGTCAACTCAGCAGTAATTTTTCATTCTATTTTCACTTAGCTAAAAATGACAACCCAAAGCATTTCAACTATCAAACCTATTTGTGATGTGATGTATGTGTACATTTCAAAGTAAAAAATCTGGGACTAAAGTCATTACATAAGTATAATTGGAAAGTCAAGTCATATTTTTTATACTAGAAACGTTTTACTATTTTTCTTCAGGCAACAAAAGGTATCCCACTGGATTTGTTTTCCCATCTCCTCTCTAGTTTGTTCTTTTCTCCCAGTTTTAGAGTCTTCCCTATCCCGTACACATCCCAGACTCTGTGGTTGGTCACTTAATTCTCTCACTCTCAGCCTGTCCTTTGCCTTGCATCCTACTTCAACTCTTCAACCTACATTCCCCAGACCACCTAAGCACTGATGGATAATAATCATATCAGTTGTAAAGATCTATTCAACAAAAACACAAATTGACAATTTCATCTTTGTCCTTTGACATATTTATCTATCACCAACTTATTTTCAGTCATATCCCTATTTATTCACCTTCATGGCCTATCAGAAACGTTTGCCACTTTTGTCAATTTCATGCCCCCATGGCCTACTCAATTCTCAGCAGATGACCAGAACTTACACTTCAGAGCAAACTGAGACAGTCATATACAAATGACAACTTCCTGCCCATACTCATCACTAAGAAATTACTATCTGAGTCCATATCCTTGCTTCTTCCCTCACAGTCATTCTACCTAAAGCATCCTGTCTTGGATGTTCATAATACCATCTCCTCTGGAACTGGACACTGTCTCCTCATTCATCCTTTCTGATATTTTTCAACTTCTCCTCCTCTATTCCATCCCATCATCCCTGAAGTCTCTCTTAATCTATTAAAACAAACAAACAAACAAACAGCAAAACAAAAATCTTTGTTTCTTTGACCCTGCATGTCTTTAGTTTCTGCCTAGTCTCTCTCGGTCCCTAATACAAATTTCCATGAAGACTAATAAGTCACTAGATATATATTCCTTTTTACACATGCGATTAGATTTCTCTTCATCAACATTTTTTTCTTCAGTCCTCTTCTCTGTACCTTCTTTACCTTCTTTCCGATAACTTTCCTGAGATCCAGTCTCTGTGCTCCTCTCACTCTCTATCGTCTCACTTCCTTACATATATATTCATCTGTCTTGGAAACCTCCACCTGAATTTCCCAGAGATATCTCAGGTCAACTCATCATTTCTTACAATTCTCTCTAATCTTCATATGTATTTTTATCTCAGTTTGGTGATACCAAAATTCACCAAATGACTCAGTAACTAGAGGGCCATTCTAGAATCTTCTGTCTTCTTCAAAAACACTTTAGATCCAATCAGAAATCTCATTTCATCCGAATTTCTTTCTTTATTTCATACACTCATGACCACTGTTTAGTTCAGGCTTTTACCATCACTCCTGGATTACTATAATAACTCCTTCTGGATACCCTTCTCATCTGATTTCTATGCCCTGGTTTCAAATCCAGGCTCTATATAAGACACAACTGTTACAATTTAAGTTACGGACAATAAATCAGATCATAACTTCTACTTCCTCATTCAAAAATTTTCATTGGTGCTCTTACTTTCCAGAACATTTTGTGATCTGACTCCTAACTCTACAATCTCGTTTCCTCCATCTCTCCAACCTCTTACCCCTATAATTTAAAATACAAAACAATAACGATATTTTAAATTCTTTTAAACACATACCCATATAGTTTAAGATAATCTACTTTGTGCATTTTGTTCCTCTGCCTAGAACAACTTCCCTTGATGCACACACACCAAATAAATTCTTCTTTAACTTTGAAATGCAGCTCTGATATTGCTTTTCCAAAGCCCATCTTTTGACTACCACTGCACATTGATCTCCTCCAGGTAGAGGTAATTACTTCTTCCTCTGGGCTATTCCAGTATTCTATGCCTATTCTTCCTATTACTCCATCATATTCTTTAGTTGACCCTGCTAAAAACTCAGAAAAATTTATCTTTTTATTATGGTACCCATGGGTGATTTATGAAGAGATATTATATTGGACATATTATTTTACCATGACATAAAAGCATTTTGAAGACAGGAGTAAAAAAAAAAATTGCAAATTCTGACAGAATGTATCTGGAATCCTTAGTAAGGACAGAATACTGTAATATTCAAAAGAAAAAAAATCACCTAATGCACAGGAAGAAGAAAAAAATAATTTTCTAAAATTATACAGAGGAAAAGCATAAGATCACAGTTTTTCTTAGAATACACATAAAATACTTAGCATAGTGCCTGGAATGCAATTATATGTTCTTAAAAGTGAACTGCTATTGTCATTAACATTACTATACTATTATTAAATAACTAGACACGTATGAATTAAAAGTTCTAAGTCATAGGTACTTACGGTCTTGGTCCTAAGAATTACACATTCTACCAAAACTATCTTGAGTTTTATAAGGAAAAAAAAAAGGTATTTAAGAGTGATTTATTATATTAGTAAATGTAATAAATAATAACTACCTTTTGCTATTTCATAAGTAACTAATTTATAATGGTCCTTTCCCTAATGGAAATCAATATATCACCAAGAAATTCTATTGAAAAGACTTAACGATTTCTTCTTGCTAAAAGTTCCTTTGTCGCCACATATTAAAACAGATGTATCAAATGATTAACACAGCAAAATGCAAGCCAACTCTTTTCTCATAGAGTTATGAACTTTAAGATAGTTGATAAGCGCTGCCTCACTTACCTTCAGGGGCATCTGCATCACATCTCTTTGGCACAGGGAGGGCTGAGTTGTTTTTATGGTCATCATAAGTTATATTGCTCTGAAAGATGAAAATACAATTAAAATATAAATATTACATTAATACATATATTTGGACTAAAAAGTAATCACATTATGAATTTTAACTCTGTTTTCTATTAAACTACATTTGGCTAATATTCTAAAAGCTAATTTTTATGCAAAATTACAATTAGAAGAAAAAGATTTATGGTAAATGTAACAGTAGGGCTTTTTTTTTTTTAATTATTTTTTTTTATTTTGAGACAGAAGGGCAGAGAGAGAAGGAGAGAGAGAAACCCACGGAGCCTGACATGGGGCTCAGTCCCACGACCTGTGAGATCATGACCTGGGCCCAAATCATGAGTCAGACACTTAACTGAGTGAGCCACCCAGGTGCCTCTAACATTTGGACCTTTTTGCAACAATCTGTAGGTCTTGGTTGAACAACAGAGCGTTTCCCAGAGAAACAGCCTACATATTGTTCCACTGTAAAACAAGAATTATCTTTTGTCCATGCAAATGCATGACCTCACTTCATTTATTCATACAAGAAACTTTAACAGGCATGACCTAGTGAACTAGGTGGAGGGGATAAGGCAAGAAGAGAATAAAAAGATACAAGAAGTAGAAAATATGATTCAAGTGATCTTCCAGTACTATGTTTCCCAAACTCAGGTTACTCATGTACCTCTATTACAGTTTGTGCTTATATTTGTTCCACCTACATTATTACTTAATATTTGTCAGTGAACTAATTTTTCAACCATCGGTAATATTATGTATGGTACTGATGGAAGGCTGGATGTACTTGTTAAATTTTTGTTCTTAATTACATGTTAAATAAAGTAAAGAAAGAAGGAACTACATGATAAAAAAAAGGAGTGATCTGGGTAGATTAGTAACCAAAGACTCCATTAAGAGCAAGGCTTGAAATAGAACCTGAAACACAGATTTGATTTGCATTATTAAGTAGAGCAAAGTATTTTAGGAAAAAGAAACAAACCACACAAAGGTTAAATCAGATATAGTCAAAATATTTTAATATGTCAAAAAATAGCTGTCAGTTACAACTAGGAACTACAGCTGGCTTTTTGAAAGATCAATATCAAGAAAGAGTGTAACAGGTAAGAGGATACCCATTATGTTAAAAGGAAGCTCAGACACCCACAAATAAAATATTTTTAAAGCCTCTTCTGTGGGATTCACAGGACTGATGACAAACTTTGCTCATCAAAATTTTGGAGGAAGTCATATTAATAAAATTACTTGAAATATTTATTTTAGAGAAAATATTATGAGTTTCAATAGAGTGCTGAGATAAAGCTCAGCACCTTGGTACCAGGGGATCCATTAAGGAACTATTATAATAGAATTCAGAGTGTTATTAAAAAACTTGTAAGAAACAAATATAAATAAGTTCAAAAATAGAATGAAAATCCTATTTTAGCAATATTAAACTTAATCTGATGAGCTATTACCTTATTGGAGTCTTCACAAATTAAAAACTGTTTTTAAATATCACTATCTTTAAAATGTCACGATAATGGGGACACCTGGCTGGCTCAGTCCGTTAAGTGTCTGACTTCTGCTCAGGTCATGATCTTGTGGTTCATGGGTTTGAGCCCCGTGCCAGGCTTTGTGCTGACAGCTCATAGCCTAAAGCCTGGAGCCTGCTTCGGATTCTGTGTTTCCCTCTCTCTCTGCCCCTCCCCAGCTCACTCTCTCTCTCCCTCTCAAAAATAAATACTAAAAAAAAATTTTAAATAAAAAAAAAGGTCAAGATAATGAAGTTTAAAATTTTACACTTACCTCTATTAAGTAATTTTGGCTTCCATACATAACATATTGGGGAGCAAGACTATAAATCATGTAACTAGTGTGAAGGACAATAAGCAGAAGTATCATGCAGAGAAATAAGAGTGCCTGGGGCCTCGTTCTACCTCTTCTAATTTTATATAGCTGCAAAGAAAAAAGACAGTAACAATATTTCAGCAATATGTTTTATTTGTACGGCACTAAGTCCTGCTCATATGTTAAAGGTAATGACACAGTTCAGTCAACCATTTCTTTCTTCCAAAATAAATATTAAGAATTCTTAATCATTTTGGGGCACCTGGGTGGCTCAGATGGTTGGGCATCTGACTTTGGCTCAGGTCATGATCTATCTCACAGTTTGTGGGTTCGAGCCCCATGTTGGGCTCTGTGCTGACAGCTTGGAGCCTGGAGCCTGCTTTGGATTCTGTCTCCCTCTCTCTCTGCCCCTCCCCAACTTGCGCACATGCGCGTGTGCTTTCTCTCAAAAATAAATAAACGTTAAAAAAAATTTTTTTTAAAGAATTCTTAATCATTTCAAAGGATTATGAGAATGACAAAGACAATTCTTTCCCTGCAAATCTTTTAGGTATAGATTTATGTTTCCTTTAGTCATAGCAAAGCATCTATATTCAAAGGATCCTATAAATGATCCATGAAAAACTCAAGACCTAGAGAATATATTAGTATTCAGCTGGTTTGTTTCCAGACAAATCTTCTAAACTTATTATGTAATAGCATCTGCTAGAAGCTTATAGAGCTAAGAAGAATTATGAACTATCACTACTTCTATCCAAAGATTAAAGGGATGAGTTTAAACTGTAGGTATTAGTAATATATTTGTGGTTTTATATATTACTGTACAAGAACAGACATGTCACATGTTTATAAATACTCATGACATCCTCCTACCATACTGTTATAAATTCTAGTTTAAAATAATTTATAATAATCTGACTGTAAATATTTTCATATATATCTATAATAGAGAGAAACTAAAACATGTGGTATCAAATACAATGAGCCACAGGACTTTCTTCATTTCAGTGTCAGAGAACATTTTTATTTTAGCAACTAAGATATCACTTCCCTGTTTTATTAATAGATTTTAGGACAACATAGAGTAAATTAACTCCAATTCTGGATGAGATGAAAACATGAACACCTAAAAATTGACATTTCCCAGTTTCCCAGGAAAGAAGTGTGCTGGGGATTTGTGGGAGTGCTGCTTTATTGATAGAAATGTTTTTCCAATGGAACTTGAACAGGATAAACGCAGCTGCAGCAGCCATATTATGATCATACGGGAGAAGCCAAGAGAATTACAGAGATGTCGGACTTGACACTTTTGAGCTACAAAGCAATGCTAGATTTTTGAAATTTTCCACAGCAAGAAATCTTTTATTAGTTCAAACCACTATTTAACTGGGTTTTCTTTTACTCACAGCAGGAAGTAGTTTCTATCTGAATCACCTTCATCTTAAAATTCTTAATTTACCTCAAAATGAGTGTAAGAAGAAAATAACTTTTTCCAATCATATAGTAATCTTTAACTTCTAGTAGGAAGAGCTGTCTTTTGAGCTATAGTGTATCCATCTGTACTTCAATACTTCCATGCAGCCAAACACTATGGAAAAAATACAAGGATCTCTGTGCCTTGGCATTGTTGACATTTTGGGCTGGATAAGTCTTTGTTGTGTGAGGCTACCCCGTGCAACACAGAGTGTTTAGCAGACTCCCCAAGCCTCTACCCACACTACACACCAGTAGCACCCACTAGTTTTACTAACTGAAAATATCTCCAGACAGCCAAATATACCCAGGGGACAAACCTGCCCATTTACAAACCACTGCTCTAGACAAAAAGCATTTTTATGTTACCATGAAGTGAAAAAGCAAATATTTCCATCGCTTTTAATATCAAAATATTTACTTTTATATTATAAATCTAGGCTAATTTGTAGTAATGGAAATTACATACAAAATGAAAAAAATCAAAATAATATTGTTATACTTACTCTAACCCAAAAGAACCATATGCCAATGTTTCGAATTCCTGCCATTGAAGTAAAAATAAAGTACATAATAATAATTGTTATAAGAATATAATCAAGAGGAAACACCTGAAAAAAAGATAAAATTAAATTTAATACACAAACAATAGGAGTTCTGGAAGTCATATAAAGTTAACTGAAACTTCATTCATATTTGACAAATGTTTAAAATATCAACTCTGATTTAGATCAGGCTACTATGATAATACAAAAAAAATAATAATAATCCTCCAAAAAACAATTACTAGTTACTAAATTGTTTAGTACCACTATCCTAAGAAAAATCCTGTAACAAATTAAACAAAAATTACATTTATGTATGGAGTAAAAGACTTCATTAGTTCAAAAATAGGAATTCATTGGAAAAGTTCATCTTAGGTATTATAACGTATCCCAAATCAAATTATGTATAAGAGTTCAGTAATATGTCACTATAATAATCTTGAAAGTACTATTATTGATGTAGAAGTCATATGTAAATGAGCCAAATCAGCAGAAGCCCAAGCATATATTGCCAAGTATCAATAGTCTGTTACCATACTAGTTTGACAGAGTGTGAGAATGTTTGCTAGAGAAGAAAATGACTGATTTTTTTTTCCCTTTTACTCACTGTTTGTAGAACAGGCAAAAGCATATTCAGTGGATTACTCAGGTTTGCTCCAAAAATTATAAAACCAGAATCTATTCCAGCTGAATGAAGAGCTTTATCCAAACTAAAACAATAAAAAATTATAAAGAGTGAATTTATACATTATACTAGCACATTTTTAATTAACTTCACAGGATGTGTGCTGTACAGAATATGTGTACTATACTCACTTTGATAGGAAGAGAGAAATTACAAACAGCAATGCAACTAAGATGAAAAATATTCCCCAAATGATCTAAAAGCACAAAAAAATATCATTAAAATATGATTTTAAAAGGTGATATTAAAAGCACAAAACCATTATGCTCAATATGAGTTGCAAGCATATGACAATGATCCAAATAAAATGATCCAAGATATATTTTAATTCAGTATATAATCTGAGGCATTCATTATCTAAATTTTCATTATGAGGCTATTTGACTCAAAACACATACACAAAAGAGACAAAGTATTTAAGTCTTTATTAGTAAGTAAACAAAGGAGACTCTGCTAAGTCACATAAAAGGTTTATATTCAGTTAGACCGAAATATAAACTTCAAAGATAAATGAAAAGTACATTAAGACTTACTACATACACAGACAAACCAAAACCATGAAACTCATCAGGTTATATAAACCTTTTGCCAAAAAGGGAACTTGGAACATTTTCCCCACAGATTTTTTATTCAGACATACACACACACGCACGCACGCACACACACACACACAAATTCACAGTTTTTGCTTACATGTTGTGTGGTAACTAACTAACTATGGCCCAGAACAGCACTGAAGACATTGTCATGTTAATATTTCTGGTGAAGAAATGTATTAAGCATGGTAATTAGTAGAATACGTTTCCTTACTGTATGAACCTTAAATTAGAGATGGTAGAAAACAAGCAAAAAATTTTTGGAACTGGGTCTCTTAAGAATAAAAACGCTTGAGGGGCGCCTGGGTGGCTCGGTCGGTTAAGCGTCTGACTTTGGCTCAGGTCATGATCTCATGGTCTGTGAGTTCGAGCCCCGCGTCAGGCTCTGTGCTGACAGCTCAGAGCCTGGAGCCTGTTTCAGATTCTGTGTCTCCCTCTCTCTCTGCCCCTCCCCTGTTCACGCTCTGTCTCTCTCTGTCTCAAAAATAAATACAGGTTAAAAAAAAATTTATTAAAAAAAAAAAGAATAAAAACGCCTGAAATCTATGTCAGTAATAATGTAGGTTCTTTTTTTCCCTGACATCTTCCCTAAGTTCCAGCAACAAGTAGGCTGAAGAGTCCACAAAGTCAGAACAAAAAAAAAAATTCCAATTAAGCAGAGTTCGGTGTTTTTACCTTCTCTTTTGACTGGAATTGATAGGAATAGATGGATAATATAATGAATGTGATGGTGTTTTCCACCTTACTTCACATGACTGAAGTACATTTTAGAATTCTGACAGGATAAATGAAGTAAAACAGCATCCTACCCCACATATAAAGATGAGTTTTGGAATAAATTTTAAGCTGTGTTCCTGGGAATTCTTCAGTTCTGAGAGAGTGCCTTTGGAACTCATTGGGAAAGAAAGTTGGCAAGAGAAGACCAAAAAGGCTATAGTCATCACTTGAAATAGAAAACAATGCATGTACCTGGAATTTCACATAAGAATTCATTTATTTAAAAAAGGTCTCACTGCTAAAGAGGTTCGAAGTGACTCCTTTATAGTAACAAAAGTTCATTAGTAGAAGCTATAAAGGAGCTTACACAGTCTTTTTCTACTTGATTTGAGCACCTTTATTTGATACCTAGGTGAGGACAATATGATTACACTGAGGATCAAAAAGTGAAACCTATTACTTCCTAATAGACTGTTAATAAGAAATAGCTTGTAGAATGAGGGAGTATAACTACCAGATACCAAGTAGTAGTAAAAGAACATGATACAGAAATAGCAAAAGTTAAAATTCCCTTTCCGTGATGTCGATTTTGGGGAAGAAAAAAAAAAAAGGAAAAAAATCCTTGACTATTTTCCCAATCTGTTGGGATATATGACCCAGAGTTCAACTGTTTAATCATAGCTACTTAATAGAATAAATTATAAATGTAAAAAGATAAATTTTATAAAAAGCTAGAAAACAATATACATTTAAATGAGAACTTAAATTAGTACTTGAACTAAGTGGAAACCATGACTTAAGAACTAAAACTAATAATGAAAACAATGTCTCACTAAAGACTATCAAGGAAGAGAAATTATAAAAAAGAAGTGAATTGAAATTCTGGAGTTGACACTGATAAGAAAATTTCATTACAAGGGTTAAACAGCAGATTTGGGCAGGAAAGAAGAAAATATCATCAAATTTAAAGCAACTGAGATGACCAAGTCTGAGGAACAGAATGAAAAAATAATGAAATAAAGTGAACAGAGACTCAGACACATGTGACACCTTGAAACATAGCAATATAAGCTCAATAGGATTCCCACAAAAAGAGGAGGGAAAGGGGCAGAAAGAAAACTTCAAGAAATAATAGGCAAAAACAATCTAAATTTGATGAAAAATAACCTATGCATCCAAAAAACTCAACAAAGTCTAAGAGGAATAAATTCAAAGACATCCACACCTAGACATGCATAAATGGAGGGGAGGGTAAATCAAAGAGATCTTGAAAGCAACAAGAAGGAAGAGACTCGTGTAAAGCAGATTCTCAGCAAGATTAACAACTCATTTCCTATCAGAAACCATGAAGACTAGAAGACAGTAGGAAAACAATAAACCTAGTAGTTTCTTATAGTTGAGTTTTAAGAGTATTTTATGTATTTTGGATTGAAGCCTATTTTTTAAGTTTTTTTTTAAGTTTATTTATTTTGAGAGAGAGAGAGAGAGAGCGCGCAAACAGGGTAGGGGCAGAGAGAGAGGGACAGGGAGAATCCCAAGCAGGCTCGGTGCGGGCAGTGCAGAGCCTGATGGGGGACTTGAATTCATGGAACCCTGAGATCATGTGACTTTTTTTTTTTTTTTTAGTAGGCTTCACATGCAGCATAGAGCCCAACACAGGACTTGAACTCACAACCCTGAGATCAAGACCTGAGCTGAGTCAGATGCTTAACCGACTGAGCCACCCAAGCACCACTGTGACCTGTCCTTTTACTTCCTTAACAGTGTCCTTCACAGAGCAGTACTTTTTAATTTTAGTAAAGTACAAGTTATCCATTTATTTCTTTCATGGATCACGCTTTGGTGATGTATTTAAAAACTTACTACCATACCTCAGGTCACCTAGATTTTCTCTGTTACTTTCTAGAAGGTTTATAGTTTTTTTTGTTTTGTTTTGTTTTTTAATACAACGGGTCTATAATTCACTTTAAGTTTTGTGAAAGGTCTAAAGTCTATGTCTATATTCACTTTTTTTGTGTAGATGTCAAATTCTTTCAGCACTATTTGTTGATAAGAGTATCCTTTCTCCAATGAGTTGTCTTTTCTCCTTTGTCAAAGATCAGTTAACCTCATTATGGGTCTATTTCAGGGCTCTCTATTCTGTCGCACTGGTCTATGTGTCTCCTCTTCCACCAATACCATGCTGTCTTGATTACTGTAGCATTAGAGTAAGTCTTGAGGTTGGGTGGTGTCAGTCCTCTGACTTTGTTCTTAGGTATTGTTGTGGCTATTCTGGGTCTTTTTTCCCCCTCCCACATATGTTTTATAATCAATTTGTGAATATCCACAAAATAACTTGGGATTTTTATTGTAATTGCATTAAATTTATAGGTCAAGTTGGGAAAAATTGACCTCTTAAAACAATGTTGTTTTAGAGACATAAATATATAGAACAGAAACCAAGTTTTTCCTGTGTATTAATCAGATATGAATCATGTAACGTTCATTAAACCACATTAAAGAGGTGAAACGTTATAATCTACAAAGAATACCAAGTAAGACATTACTTTTTTCAGAGTAAAAATACTATCAATGTTACTAACTTGACGTGTGATGTTATCTAAAGCAATGATGGATCAACTGTCCAGAAAATTTTCCATTACCTACAAAGAAAATTTATGTTCCTCTATCTCATTAATAGCATACCATTCCCCCAAATCTATTCCCTTTCCCTTTTACTAACTTTAAAACCCTGTGTTTTCTTTCATTTAAATCAGTGGTTCTAAATTGGATATATTCTACCCCCCTTCAAAAGGACATTTGACAATGTTTACAGAAAGTCTGTCATGATTTGAGTTGGGCAGGGGTGTTACAGCAAGCAGGTAAGAATGCTGCTAAATACCCTAAAATGCACAGGACAGTAGTCACCCTCCCCAACAAAGAATTATTGGGCCCCAAATGTCAACTGTGCTGAGACTGATAAAGTCTGATTTAAACTGAACCCTGAATGGTCTTAGAAAGCAGCATGAATAAGCTATCACTTTAGCAAAAATAAACTTTCAATCACTGTCTTAAAATCATTTGTGTTTTGAGATGCTAATAAGCCTACCATAAATCTCTTATCCTAGAATTTAATACTGTCTGACAATGTGAAACAAAACCTCCAAACAGTATAGAAAGAAATAATTTAGGATCAGTTTTTTTTTTTTTAGGACACACCTCTTATCAAATTTCATAGGTGAATTTCCTATATCCATAAAATAGCTTTTGTGTATACAGAAATATAACCCAAAAAAGTAGAAAGTTACCACACCTAGAGACTCAAATAATAGTTACAAATGTAAGATAAAAATAATTTCTATTGTATCTTATTATTTTTGTTACCTTAAATAAAATACCATGTACTGCTTCCTTTTTTGCCTTTTTCTAGTTTTCTTACTCTTTAATAACAATGAGGATAGGAAACAGAAGCATGTTGTCCCTTTATAACTACTTAGAATCTTGTTAACCAAAGAGTGGTCATGGACCATCAGCATCAACTGGGAGCTTGCTGGAACTTGCTGGAGCTTACACACCCTTGCGACTTACCAAAGGTGGACTGGATCTGAATTTGTATTTTAACAAGAGTCCCAAGTAATTCTTATGTTACAATTGAGAAACTGTGCCTTAGAAAAGTCATTTAGAATATCAGATGACTACAATAAAAAGATACCACTTCAACCCAGGTTAACAAGCGTTTGAAAAGATAATTCTGGAATGGAGAACTGGATTTTAATTTAACCCAAACTGAACATTCCTCTCTCTAGAAGCCCATCTGACATTATGTGTCCAGTATTACATAGCTAATGGCCATGGGTCCCAGGTCCCCTAACTCTAAGTAGCAAATCAATTAGTCTTCAAGACTTTCCTCAGAGGTAGAAGGTTAATACATAATTTTCATTATCAAATCTTGATAGGACATTGTAAGTTATAGTTCTAGGAAACGAATTAAGTTTCTTTACATGTTGCAAGTGTTGTACATAAAGTTTTTTAAAAAGTTAGAAGATCAATAATATTCAGCTCTGGCTACAAATTACTGTATTTTAAATTACAAAGAATCTCATAGTGATTTGTTAGGGTAGTACTAGCTAATGGTATTTGGTCATTGTTCTATACTATTCTTATAGAAGAGACTTTCATAAAGATTGACATTAAAAATGAGAGTGGTAAGGATAATGCCAAAATCAGGGTGGGGGGGAGGGGGAAGTAGGGGAGGTCTAGTAGAAGTTTTTTAAAGCCTTATTTTGCCATAATTTCAGATATATGAGAAAACTGCAAAAACTGCACAAAGAATTTTGGTATACCTTCCAACTAAATTGTCCAAATGTTAACATTTACCTTGCTTTATCATTCTCTAGGTGGCTGGACTGTTTTTGAGAATAAGCTGCAGAAAAATACTTTAATACCTATCCTCCAAAAGCAAATTCTTTCACATAATCACACTTCAATTATCAAAATCAAGAAATTAATATTGATATAACACTATTATATAATCTATAGACTTAATTCAAATCTTAATTGTTCCACTTAAGTCCTTTAGAGAACAAAGTTGTGTTGTTTTTTTTCTGGTCCAAAATGCAATTCAGCATTATACTTTGCTTTTATCTGTTTAGTACCCTTTAATCTGGAACAGTTCCTAAATCACTTTTACCTTCATGACCTTTATATTTTGAAGAGTCCAGGACAGTTATTTGCATTGTCCTTCAATGTGGGTTACCTATTTCTTTACAATTATTTATATTCAGTTCATGTATTTTTGGCAGAAATGACAGAGGCACAATCGTATCTATTACCCCATTACTCATGAGCTTAACTTGGATCACCTGGTTAAGGTGGTTTAAGTCATGTCTCTTCACTGTACAATTACTACTGTCCCCTTTATAATTAGTAAGTCTTGTGTAGAAATAGTGAGATTATGCAAATATCCTGTTATCCCCAAATTTTCACCTTCTAATTTTAGTATTCATTTATTTCTCTTGCAAGAAACAGTACTGTATGTGATGTTTGCCAAATACTGATTTTCTAATTCTGACATTTATTCTACATTTATTAGAATGCCACTGTAGGGTAGAGCTTTCCTTTCTCCATTTACTTATTTCCATCATTATACTCATATATTTTGATACTTAAATGGTCCCAGGTTTAGGAAGCAAGAGCCTCTTCAAGCACATTCCCTTATCATACTCTAGCTATACTTCTGCACTTCTTCTCTGTCTGACATAAGCAGGTGTGGGCTTATATACTTTCCCAGCACCAGCCTCAGCATCAACCATTTCTCCAATCAGCCCGGTTTCCTTTCAAGTTAGTGTTTTATCTATTAGTTGAAACATACACATAGAAATTATTGATCTAGTTTTCCTCTCTCATTGTTTTCTGATTTTATGTTTACTTTTTTCCTTGTGCTTTCTGTTGGTTTACTTTGCTCCTTTGCTAGCCTTGCATGCTTGGAATTTAGAGTATATTTTTATCCTTTCTTTTTTATTGATAAATGTGTTTAAGGCTTTGAATTTCCTGATCCTTATTTCATGATCACCGTTTTACATGTATCTCATAGGTTCTAATATGAGATTTCCATCATTAAGAATTTTGAAGTTTGTTTTTATTTCTCCTTTCCTTTCACCCAAGAGTTGCTGAATACAAGGTTAATTTCCAAGTGAAAAGTGTCCTACTTTATTGATTTTATTATAATTCCTAGTTTTAATGCTGCATTGCAATCAGGGAAGAGGTGTTTGTAATATATCTACTCTGTAGAATTTATTGCAGTTTCTTCATGACATAATATATGATCAATTTTAGTGAATGTTCCATGTGCACTTGGAAAGTATAGACTCTATATTGGGATTTAAAGTCCCAAAGTTATGATATACCTTATTGACTTAGGTCTTCTATATTCTTACTCAATTTTGTGCATCTGAAATGTCTTACCCTGAGTATGGTGCTATGTTATTCTCCTACTATTAACATATTTCAATCTACATCTCCTTGAATATCTCATACTTCTTGCTTCATAAAGGTGGTTGCTGTGTTCTTTGGTACGTAACTATTTCATCTTCATCATAACTTACAAATTTTCCTAATAAGTATATTAGTTTTCTATTGCTACAGTGACAAACTACTACAAATGTAGTGGCTTAAAACAACATCTACTTCTTATTCTGTGGGTCAGAAGTCTGGGCACAGCACAGCTCAGATGGTCCTTTGCTTAAGGCAGCACAAAGCCAAACTACCAAGTTGTCAGCAGCGCTGTATTCCCTCCGGGAGGCTCTGGGGAAGAATCCCTTCATGCTCTTTCAGAGTGTTGATAGAATTCAGATCCTTGAGGTTGTAGGGCTCAATACAGGGTTGTAGTCTTTGATGGCTATCAGCCTCTCAGTTCCTTAAGCTGCTTGCATTCCTTTCCATACTGCCCTCTCCATCTTCAAATTAGTAATGGCAAGCCAAGCCTTTATCACATTTTCACTATCCCTGACTTACCCTTTATACCACATACATCTCTCTGACTCAGGCCAAAAAAGTTCTCTGCTTTTAAGGGCTCATGTTATTAGACTGGGCCCACACAGATAATCCAGGATAACCTCCTAAAAGTCTATAACCATAATTGCATTTGCAAAGTCCCTTCTGCCACTTCATGTGGCTACTATAAAGGGTTCCACAGATTAGGGCATGGAAATCACTGAGGGAGGAGAAAAGGATTCTATCACAAAAAGTATCCTTCTCTGTCGGACTTAATGTTTTTCAGCTTGAAATTCTACTTTGTCCAGTATCAAGATTGCTATAGGTTTTCTTATCATTTCCATTTGCCTAGTATATCTTTTAATATACATTTTTAGCCTTTGTCAATCTGTTTTAGGTTATACCTCGCTTTGTGAGGAAAATTAAAATTTTTCTTTTAATAGTGAGTTAGGTCCACTCATTTTTATTGATATGCCTGGAACATTAATCTCAACATATATTATTATCTGAGACTTGCGTGTATTTTATATTTCTCGTGTTTCTTTGTTAATATGTTCTTCACTCTTCCATTTTTAAGTCCTTTTTGTCAAGTAGCTTTATACTTTTGTTTCAGTGCATTTTAATTTTTCAAATGCTCTTAGCCCCTGTTTTCATACTTAGCCCTTTAATATAAAGTTGATTAGTTTTTATGTATCCAACTCCCACCTACTACCCATACAGTAATCTATAAGAAATTCTACTTCTCTCTCTTAATTGCATGATTTGTCTCATCAGAACCTATGTTTACACATATTCTCACCCTTGCCCACATCTTTTCTTCATAGATCTGCAATATTAAATGTTCACCATTACTTCTTTTGCTGATGTTTTCCACCTTATCTTTTGGTTGGTTAGAGCTTGGCAATTAGTGGATTTCTCAAGAGCCCATGGGTACAGAATTCCCTAAGTCCTTAAATGCTTAAAAATCGCTTTTCTAAAAGTTTGGCCAAATATAAACTTCTGACTTTGGACTGTTCATTTAGGCCTTTTTTAATGTCTCCCCGCCCCATTCTTGCTTGCTTTATGTTTTTTTTAAAAATCTGATAAGTCTAAATATGTTGACCTTGTAAATCAGTGGATTTTTTTTTTTTTTTTTTTTTTTTTTTTACTTGGAAATCTTAAGGACTCTTCTTTAATTCTGAAGTCAGTGTTACTAGGAAAATGCACATAAATTTTCCCAGGTACAAAGTGGCTATTTCAATGTGTAGATTTCATGTCTATTTTTAGCTCATTTTTTGGAATTACAACTTTAAATATTAGTTCCACTAATTTCTTTTGTTTTGCTTCTGCATGGACCAATTAAGCTTCTCCTTCTCCAATTAAACACATGTAGTTTTTCCTTCTCTTCCATTTCAACACTTTTTGATTCTTTTTACTTCTTGTTTCTTTCTCTTGGTTGTTTCTCCTACCTTTCTTCAATGCTGCTTACCAAATTTTGAGTCTATTTTCCTTCGGACACCCTGTAATTTTGTTTTCATCTCTGTTTTCCTCTCATTTTTCCCACAGTCCAACTCTTCACGTCTCTCTGGTTCTTGGCCATTTCTGGTTTTTTGTTTTTGTTTTTTAAATAATGGTAAAAGATACATAACATAAAATGTATCATCATAACCTTTTAAGTGCACAATTTAGTAGCATTAAATACATTCACAATGTATAACCAATCTCCAAGAATTGTTTGTATCTGGCAAAACTGAAACTCTGTACCCATTAAACAACAACTCCCCATATCTCTTTCTTTCCAACCCCTGGAGGCCACCATTCTACTTTCTGTTTTCATGAATGTGACTACTCTGGATACCTCATATAAGTGGAATTACACAGTATTTATCTTTTTGTGACCAGCTTATTTCATTTAACTTTTAGGGGCTTTCAGATCAATCTTAGGCCCACCTCTAAATTTCCCCTTTTCTCCCATGTAATTTTCCCCCAGACTATCTTTGTTTAAACACAAAGTTTTGCAATAAGCGCTGGAGGGAAGACTTGCTAGATTGGGAAATTTCTTTTTGTTTTTACTTAGAGGTACAGTTGATTCTCATTTGCAGATTCTGTATTTGCAAATGCATCTACCCACTAAAATTTATTTATAACCTTAAAATCAATACTTAGGGCACTTACGTGGTCTTCTGGGATATGTGCAGGGTAATGAAAAATCTAAGCCACCTGATGTGCAAATTCCCAGCTAAGGCTGAACAAGGGTACACCCTTTCTTGTTTCAGCTCTCATACTGTAAACAAGTATCCAGTAAGTGCTCTAGTTAGCATTACATTGTTTGTTTTGTGCTTTTGTGTTGGTAATTTTGCTCTTTCAAAGAGCCCCCAGCATAGTGCTGAAGTGCTCTCTAGTGTTCCTAAGACTTAAGAAGGCTATGATTACTGAGGATATACTTGTGTTAGGTAAGCTTTGTTCAGACAGAAGTAATACTGATGTTGATCTTACATCTACAGTTCAATGTTAATGAATCAACCATATATGTTAAGCAAGTCTTCTTAAACACAAACACAAAAAAAAAGATCAGTCATTGATTTTTTAAGACCCGCTCCAAGCTTTTCTATGCACTGGAGTTTCATTATTATACCAATGTAAAGATGGATTAGGTCACTTACAAGTGGGTTTATTCTTTATATGAACTACAATATCCATACCATAAAGTTACTGGGAATCTACAAAAGATACTGTAGGTTCCAGAAACTCTAATATACAATTACTATTACTCTAAGAAGCATCTATATTAAAACCCCCCAAAAAATCTCTCTCAAATAGTAATCAAGTAAAATTTGAAATGCACATTTATACATCCAGTAAAAGCCTCCTTTAAAGTTAAAAAGTGCCAGTCTTTTTCTTTAGACATACCTAAATAGTATGACCTAAAACAAACAATAAAAACATACATGCTTTAAATATTATTCTTAGAAAGGAAATCTGCTACATCTTTAAACATAGTTGTAGTAAATTCTAGAGGCTCCTGGGATGACAAAAATATTAGTTAAAAAAATTAAAATATTCTCACACAACTTCAAAACAACTAAGCACTGTCTATGTATGATAAAACTATTTTTCATTGTTTACCTTATGAATTTTAGTTGTGTTTGTGTATGTGTTGGGGGGTTAGGAGATTAGTGGGACAAGTAGAAATGTAAATTTTAATAGTTCTTTATTATGTGTCTGATTCAAATAAACAGAATAAAACAAAAATAATAAAATGCTTAGGAATAAACTTAAACAATGAGACAAAAGACTTATCCACTGAAAACTACAAAACACTGCTCAAAGAAATTCAAGTAGACATAAATAAATGTAAAGACATGCCATGTTCATGGACTTCAAGACTTAGTATTATTAAAATAACAATACTACTAAAAGTGATCTACAAAATCAATGCAATCTCTATCAAAATTACAATTTTTTTTTGTTTATTTTCTGGGTTTTTTTTTGCAGAAACAGAAAAACCCATTCTAAAACTCCTATGAAATTTCAAAAAACCCCAAATAGTCAAAACAATCTTACAAAAGGAAAGTTACAAGACTCGCATTTCCTGATTTCAAAACTTACTACAAAGCTACAATAATCAAAATAGCTTTGTACTGTCATAAAGACAGATATATAACCAATGTAATAGACCCCAGAAATGAACTCTCCCATATATGATCCATCAATTTTTGACGATGGTGTCAAGACCAAAAGGTCAGTCTTTTCAACAAATAGTGCTGGGTCAAGGGCATCCAAATGCAAAAGAATGAAATTGGACCCTTAACCTTAATCATATAAAAAAGTTAACTCAATATAGTTAAAAAGACTTAAACTTAAGAGCTGAAACTATTAAACTTCTAGGGATAAAAAGGGGGAAACATCTTCATGGCACTGGACTTGGCAATTATTTTTTGGATATGACACAGAAGCACAGGCCACAACAGCAACAAATATTAAATAAATTGGACTTCATCAAAATTAAAAACTTTAGTGTATCAAGGACACTATCAACATAGTGAGTGAAAAGACAAACCAAGGTTGGGAGATAGTATTTCCAAATCCTATATCTGATAAGGGATTAATATTCAGACTACTAAAAAAAAAAAATCCCTTACAAGTTGACAACAATAAAACATAAACAATTTAAAAACAGACAAAAGACTTGAGTGAACACTTCTCCAAAGAAAATAATACACAAATAGCCATAATGAAATGAAAAGATGCTCAAGATCACTAATTATTAGGGAAATGCAAATCAAAGCCACCACAAGGTATCACTCCAAAACCATACGGTTGGTTATTATCAAAACAACAGAAAATAAGTGTTTGCAAAGATGGAAAGAAATTAGAACCCTTGTGCATTTCTGGTGGAAATATAAAATGGTATAGTCGCTGTGAAAAAAAAGTTTGTAGGTTCCTCTAAAAACTAAACACAAAACGGAAATGTCATCCAGTAATTCCATTTCTGAGTATATACTCAAAATAACTGAAAGCAGAGGCTCAAACAGATACTTGAACACCAATTACCGCAGTAGTGTTATTCACAATAGCCAAAAGTTGGAAACAACCCAAATGTGCACCACCAGATAGATAAGCAAAATGTAGATTACATACACAACGGAATGTTATTCAGTCTTAAAAAGAAATGAAATTTTGATACATCTACAACATGGATAAATCTTGAAGATATTATGCAATTTGAAATAAGCCATACACAAACGAAGACAGTAATAATTCCACTTATATGATGTACCTAGAACAGGCAGAGACAGCAGGACAGAGGTCATCAGGGGATATGGGCTGGAGGTGGGTGTGGAATGGGGAGTTATTCTTGTTTAATGGGTATGGTGTTTCTGAGATGAAAAAAAGTTCTGGAAATGAATAATGGTGATTGTTACATAATGTTGCGAATGTTCCATGCTTAGTATCACGGAATGCACACTTACAAATGGTTAAAATGGTAAATTTTATATACATTTTACCACAATTTTTAAAAAGTCTCAAAAAATCTGTGATATAATTATGAACATGTATTTATAACTTTCTATGTAAATACAAGAGGTATGTATATAATATAAGGTATATATATATAGTAAAACCAAAAGTTGGATTTAAAACCTAATGAATCCATAGGTTACCCAGGCCAATTAGCTATACAAGCTCGAAGTATGCTGTCAGGTAGTTAACAAACATCAGACTGTATTCTTAGAAATGTGTTCAGTATTATTTCTGAAAGTTGTTTTAAGAAGCCATTAATTTATTCTAATTAGATGCTTAGTTTTATAAATGTCTACAACATAAAACGGGTATTTTCCCTTGAGTTCTATGGCAGCATTTAAGAAGTTGAAAAATTTTAAATATAAACCTATAACAATAGCAGCTGCAATCTCCTGAGCTGTTTACATCAAAAGGCATTAACGCTACATACATTATTTCTTTTAATTCTCACAACAAAAATAAGGTAAGTATATAACTCCATTAGTGAGTTAAGTTAAGGTGAGAAAAGTTAAGGTTTAGAAAGGTGAAGGAACAGAGTTTGGACAGCTGGTTAGGATCAGAGCAAGGACTCAAAACCAACTGTATGCAACAGCAAAGTCCATGCCTCTGAAATGAGGTATGCATACCCTAAGAATGCAGAGCAATGTGAAACCACAAGATCATTAGGTTTCTCATGAGGATTTACTCTTATGAAAAAAAATTATAATATTTTGTCATAAAAAAAACAGAATCGTAGAACTGAATTTTTCCATTTGCGAAAATTTAAATCCAATACATTTTCTTTTTTTTTTTAATTTTTTTTTTTTAACGTTTATTTATTTTTGAGACAGAGACAGAGCATGAATGCGGGAGGGTGAGAGAGAGAGAGGGAGACACAGAATCTGAAACAGGCTCCAGGCTCTGCACTGTCAGCACAGACGGGGCTTGAACTCACGGACATGAGATCATGACCTGGGCCAAAGTCGGATGCTTAACCGACTGAGCCACCCAGGCGCCCCTCCAATACATTTTCTAATAAAAAGAACATGGATCAGAATACAGATTAAAAGGCAATATTAGCACAAAAGTTTGAGATAGAACATAACTTCAAAGGAATTTTCTATCAGGAGAGTCTCATGGATTGCAAGTCACCTCCTGCAGGTAGGGAGCAGTGCAGAGGGATGAGTGGACCTGTCTCTACCTTCTTCCACTAGGACTACTTAGATGCTAATATTTAAGAAGCACTAAGAGCATGTATCTTCCACTTTATGAACTATATCAACTATGCACAAACACAGAAGTGATGATAATTTTTATATTTCATTTGAGTAAAAAAAAGCAGTGTTTATCCCGTCACAATCATGTTAAACCCTCAATTTTATAACAATTTAAGTTTGTATCCCCAGAGTTTTCCTTCAGGCATGCCTATTTTCATTCCTCACTGTTCCTAATTATTCCTCTTATTCTTAACCTAGGCCCAGAAAATGAAAGAAAGGTAAGAATTTAGATCCATATTTCAAGAATAATACAGTCATATAACAAAAAGAATAAGTGGTAAATTGATTGTACAGGAGGTTTGGGCCAGTGCAATAATGGGAAGAAAAAAAAAAGCAATTGGGACTCTTACACTGGAAAGGAATAAATAAAACTGTCTTTAAGCATCTAACATGTTCATGTACATAAAAATTCCTTAGGAAACTATAATAAAGCTACTAGAAGTAAAAATTTAGCCAGGTTGCATGATATAAGGTCAATGCACAAAAACAAATTTCTACATACTAAGAGAAGCCAATAATTCAGGATTGAAGGTAAACAAAATCATAAAATCTTCTGTCTTCTTACATGGAGGAGGGGGTGAGAGAGCCCTCTGGGGTCTCTTTTATTAGGGCATTAATCCCATTCATAAGGTCTCAACCCTCATGACTTAATCAGCTCCCAAAGCCCCCACCTCCAAATACCATCACATTGGAGATGAGGATTTCAACATACAAATTTTGGGGGAACAGAAATATAAAGATATAGGTAAATTTATCAAAATATTTTCAAAACCTCTACATTGACCACTACAAAATGTTGCAAAGAGAAATTTAAGATATCATAAATAAATGGAAAGCTATCACGTCCATGAATTGGCAGGTTCAGTATTAAAATATAAGCCAGCATCCATCTTGTCAGCTCAGATGAAAGAATGAGCATTAAAGGTTGTATCATCCCCAGGCAAGGCTGGACTGGCCAGGGAACCTGCAGAAATGCAACTCCACTAGCTTATAAACAAAGATATAATCACCAAATGTACCTAATGAAATCTCTAACATAAAGAGTAAAAGCATTTTTCAGATTCCAAGTCTCCTGAAATGGAAAAGACTTCCAGGAGACCAGACAAAGCAACACCAGAGCACCTGCTAACATGACCTTCTGGGCCTCCAATCAGTGGGGTCCACCTTCTCAGGAGGGCCTTTGCACCAAAAGTTGCCTTTAAAACCCTCGTTTTTCAGGGCCCCTGGGTGGTTCAGTCAGCTGAGCATCTGAATCTTGATTTCAGCTCAGGTTATTATCTCAGGGTCATGGGATCAAGCCCCAAGTTGGACTCCATGCTGAGTGGAGCCTACTTAAAGTTCTCTCTTTGTCTCACTCTGTCTCTTTTCTTCTCTCTCTTTCTCTCTCTCTCTCTCTCTCTCTCTTTCTCTCACCCTCTACCCCTCCCCTGCTCACACTTGCACTCTTGTGCTCTAAAGTTAAAAAACAAAACAAAAAAACACCCTCACTTGTAAGCCACTGGGAGAGTTCAGGACTGTGAAGCATTAGCTCCCTGTTATCCTGGGTGGTGCCAGACCAATAAACAGCCTTTCTTGCAATAGGCTGGTATAAAGTTTTTACTTGCTTGCTGTGCATCAGATGGATGAACGCTCATCTGGTTCAGTTTACAGTATCAAGTGTCCCCAAATTTGCCTACAGATTCAAAGTAATCCCACTAGAAATCCCAGTGGGCGTTTTGTAATATTCTAAAATTTATATTGAAATGTGAAAGATCTAGCATAGCTAAAACAATATTGAAAAGAAAAACAAAACTGAAGAATCTAGACTACTTGATTTTGCGACTGATTATATAACACACCAATAACCAAGTTTTAGTATAAGGACATATAAATCAATGGAGCAAAAGAAAAAGTCCAGAAATAGACCCACATATGCACATGATCAATTGATTTGGCAAAAGGTACCAAGGAAGGCCAATGAGCAAAGAACAGTCTTGACAAGAAAATGTTGCTGAAACAACTGCATCTCCACATGGAGAAGAAGCCCTTAAGTTATACCATCCCATAAAATTAACTTAAAAATGACAACAAACCTAAAATATGAGTTAAACTGTAAAATTTCCAGAAGAAAACATATCAGAAAATGATTGCTATAAAAACTTAAGGAACATCTCTTTGAATGACAGTGTTAAGAAAACATAAAGGCAAGCCATAAAAAGAGACAACATTCACAATACATATATTTGACAAAGTATTTAATCCAGGACACATAAAGAATTCGTAGCTCACTCATCAAACAAAAACTTAAATTTAAAAATGGGCAAAAGATTTAAACAGGCATTTTAGAGCAAATATACAGGGGTGCCTGGGTGGCTCAGTCGGCTACGCAGCTGACTCTCAGTTTTGGCTCAGGTCATGATCTCCCGGTTCATGAGTTCAAGCCCCTTGTTGGGCTCCAGGCTGTCAGCACAGAGTCTGCTTGCGGATCTCTGTCTCCCCCTCCCCCACACGCACACTGTCTCTATCTCTCTCAAAATAAACAAATACACTTAAAAAACTCTTAGAGAAAATACACAAATGGCCAATAAGAATACAAAAAGTGCTAAATATCATTAGTCACCAAAGAAATGCAAATCAAAACCACAATAAAATATTATTATACAGCCATCAGAATAACTATTACAAACAGGTACAATATAAGAGCTGACAAGGATATGAAGCAATCTGAAATCTCACAATGCTGTGGGAATAAAAAATGGTACAGCCAGTTTGGAAAATACTTTGGTACTTTCTTAGAAAGTTAAACATACATTAAACATTAGACCCAGATATTCTACTCTTAGTTATTTACCCAAGAAAAATGAATGAAATGAAAACACATCTACAACAGATGTTTACATCAGCATTATTCATAATAATCTCCAACTGGGAATAACTCAAATCTCCACTAAAAGGTGAGTGGATAAACCAACTGTAACATAGACACCAATCAGGATACTACCCAGCAATAAAACAGAATGAACTACTGAAAAAAAAAAAATGCAACATAGACAAATCTCGAAAACATTTTGTTGCACCAAAGAAGCCAGAAAAAGGATTATACTACACTCTATTCCATTTATATGAAATAATACAACACATAAAACTAAACCATAATGACAAAAGGACATCAACGGTCGTCTGGGGTCTGAGTTCAGTGGGAGACGGGAAGACATGGGGTAGTTTTTAAAGTGATGTGGGTCTTCTATATCTACATAGTTGGCAAAATCAATCTGCACACTTAATAAAGTTGATTTAAAAATCCCTCTAAACTAGGTTCAGTGAAATAGGGTAGAGCATGTTTAAATCAAGGCAGCTAATGTTAGAGACCAGGTTATAAATATTTATAAAGAAGCCATATAAAAAATTTAGAATTAAGATAAGGTTGAGGAGAAAAAAAAAAAAAAAGAAGAAGATAAGGTTGAGGAGGGTTTTAGCATACCTTTGGTATTACTAAGACAATCACCTTGCAAAAAAAGAGTGGTGAGTCTTTAACAAAACTGATTCTAACAGAAGGTTTAAAAATACACAATATGGGTGCCTGGGTGGCTCAGTCGGTTAAGTGTCCAACTCCGGCTCAGGTCATGATTTTATGGTTTGCGAGTTTGAGTCCCTCCCGCATCAGGCTCTGTGCAACAGCTCAGAGCCTGGAACCTGCTTCAGGTTCTGTGTCTCCCCTTCTTTGCCCCTCCCCTGCTCACGCTCTGTCTCTCAAAAATAAATAAACATTAAAAAAAAAAAAAAGTAATACACAATAGATCTGATTATGATATAATTTTGAAGAACTCTTCCAAAAAGGAGATTTTTGGGATGAGCAGCCAGTGCATTTCCTTATTTCCTTTCTAATTATAAGAGAAAGATAAAGCAGAATTCAACCTAACTAATCCTTTCATGGGGCTCTCTAAAACATTTTTTTTTAAACTTAGGTAAAACCCACTTTAGAGCCTCATCTTGCCTAACATTCTTTATACCAGTCTATTCGCTGCACTTTGTAAATTACAACCTGCATACTGTTCTATACAAAGTTCAGGTGTTTGAAATGCCAGATACAGAATGGACAATAAAGAAGTCTATTGCCAGCAGTTCTAGACACTTTTTAGACTCAGAGTTGTATTATTATGCCCTTAGTTCAATCTAGGTCCTTAAGTGTAGGTACCACTATCCAATCTGAAGAAATCAAGGCTAGCAAATGATCGTTTCAAAAAAGAAAAGAAAGAAAGAAAGAAATTAATGGTTTTCTGCCCTGAATAATACCTTTTTATATACTTTCAGAAACATACCACCTAACAAGGAAGCAAATTCTATTAATTTCAGTTAGGGTATCTGAGTTCTAAAGTGGGTCCCAGTTTTCCTATTTATAGAAAAGTACAAACTTGTGTAGCATGTGGGTGGCTCAGTTAGTTGAGGGTCTGATTCTTTATTTTGGCTCAAATCAAGATTTCACAGTTTATGAGATCAAGCCCAGTGTCAAGACTCTGGGCTGACAGCACAGAGTCTGCTTGAGATTCTCTCTCTCTCCCTCACTCTCTGCCCCTCCCCCACTCATGCTATCTCTCAAAAATAAGCAAGCATTAAAAAAAAGTACAAATTTTCAAAAATGTGCTGGCAGCACACATTACTTACCTATATTTTAATTTAAATTTCCCAACACCTCTGTTACAATACTTGTTTTACACATGAGTAAATGAAGTTCAGAGAGGTGTGTAACTTGCCCAAACTACCAAATGACAGAGCTATGATTCAAAACCAGTTTAACTTCAAAATTCATGCTCATAAGTATCATGCTATAATGCCTTACAAAGAGAAGTCATTCTCTCTGAGAGGTCTATATAAACTGAAGAGTGACAACATAATTTTTGAAAACTCCATTTACCTTCAGGGGACGCAGAGCACCACAAAATTTTGTCCACCAGCTGTTTTCAATGAATTCTAAGTGCCTCTCTCTTTTCCTAAGTGTTCGTAACCTTTCTTCAAATTGTTTTAAGGCGCGTTTATCCCTTGATGGCAAAGGTCGACCATCCTTGCTCTATAAATAACAGACCAAAATAAAACAGTTTTTTACCATTAAGGTCTTAGTAAAGTATCCATCAAATTTAGAAAATCATGCAACAAAAGCTTTTTTTAGGTTGGATATTCCTCAGGCAAATTTACAAACTAAAAAATACTGACAACAACTAGGTGACAACACGCATCTCTGAACCAAGGTCAATATCAAAATGCAGATGTATATACATTTAATACTGAACTTCTTGATCCCTATTTTCCAAATACATGGTCAAGTTATGTGGAGAGACATAAATATCTTTTTAAAATACCTTTTTATATGGTACTTTATTCAATTTGCTCAATTACTCTCCCTAACCTCCAAGCTCCTCCTTCTATTCCTTAATATGTTTGGTCCTACCCCTTCTCTCCCTTTGGTCAGCGCAGGTTTCAAATATCAGCAGAGAGATGCAATACTAGTATGTGCTATGCAGAGGTTTTTAGAACTGCTGAGAACTTGCACTTTCTTATTCTCCAAGTACTTTTGCAAAATGAATCATGTTTTCTTTAGCCAACCTACTGACGGAAAACTCCCATCGATCTATGTTTATGTGATGCTTACTGTAACCATGAGCAGTACCTTTTCCATGGTCTCGAAGATAACACTTTCCCACTTGAATTCTCCTGGCCCTAAGTGTCTTCAATTAGGTACAATAATAAACTACAGTAATATGACAACTGCTGAATATACAAAAAGGTGAAATGTAAACTTGTTTTTATTGGAAGCAACAAGAAACATATTTACATGGAACTACATTTTTAAAATATAAAGACATCAGATATTAAAATGTTAATATCCCTACTTAGGTTTAAGTAGGTTCTTAAGACACAGACAACAAAATTGCTCTCTAGCGTATCCCAGTGCAGGCTCATTTGAAATCATCAAAGTAATGAAGACAACACTCAAATATCCTTTAATAAAGAAATTTACACAGTTATAAAGATCTCTTTACATAATGGCACTGCTATGCTCTTCTAGACCGAGCCATCCTCTTCCATACCTTACCATATTGCTTCTCAAACTTTATCATGCATAATTACCTGAAAAGTTTGTTAAACAGATTTCTAGACCCTATGAATAAAATTTAGTTGGTCTTGGGTGGGGCTTAAAATTTGCATTTCTACCAAAGTCCCAGGAGATGCTGGTGCTACCCAAACAGGGACCATAGTTGACATACCTGAGGCTATATTTAATTATCTTCACTCCTTTAAGTCAAATACCATATGTACTATCAAATTGTATCCTCAATAAAAGGAACCTGGGAGAAAGGTATTTTCAGAAGGACAAAGGAGTAAAACAAACACTCCCTTCTAGAAGACAGATCCAGGCAATAATACTTCAAGTGTATGGTATGAGAAAGGTTTGGTACTTTGTACCTTAAACATTCAGTTTTTCTCAAAACTGCCATTCTATTATCCAAAGGATACCAGCAATAAAGTAGTTTTATTTAACAGCTGGCTTTCACTATTTCAGAAAAAAAAAAAAATTAGTAAACTGATTTACGGGTCCACTGAAAATAAATCCAAGTTATCTGCCTATTTGGTGAATATTTCAGTGGAGTAAAAGACAGAAGTCCATTCTGCTTTGCCTATTGACCAAACCAATATAAGAAGAATATTGGTTAGAGAAACAAACACCAGGATAGAAACTCAGCGGGATGCCTGGGTGGCTCAGGTCATGATCTCCTGGTTTGTGAGTTCGAGCCCCACGTCGGGTTCTGTACTGAGAGCTCAGGGCCTGGAGCCTGCTTCGGATTCTGTGTCTCCCTCTCTCTCTGCCCCTGCTCTGCTCGCATTCTGTCTCTGTCTCTCAAAAAGTGAATAAACGTTAAAAAGTATATATTTAAAGAAACTCGGCAACTAATTATCTCATCTGGGAAAAATATACATAAAAAGTATATGAACACATAGCCTTTGTTCAAAAAAAAAGTAAAATGTGAAAGAAAGCTTCCCTTCACACTGTCATCAAGTACTACTGCCCTTTCCTATTGCTATCACCATTAAGTAAATCAGTATCCTTACACACATTTTCTATGGATTTATATGCATTCATATATGCTAACATACATATGGTTTTTGTTATACGTAATAGCTAACATTTCTTGAGCACATTTCTTGTGCCTAAAACTTATCTGTTCCCTTACGTTTATTCTCCTTAAATCTTCAGAACAAAATTTTGAAGTTGGTAGTACTAGTATACCCATTTACTAGATGAGGAAAATAAGGCTCACAGATATAATATGCATGATAAGGAGAGCTAGAATTTGAACTGAGAGACTGATTTGATAATCTACCTCATTCTTTTTCATCACTGCACACCACATTATACCATGGTACCTTAATAAATATTTTTGAACACTTAAGACTGTTTTCTTTTGGAAGGGGAGGGTGTGCATTAACAGTGTGCATGAACATCCTTATATAATGAAGTAGGATACATTCCTAAACATCAGCTGCTGGATTAAACTTTACTAACAGGTGTGTTTGTTTGTATATGTACATGTCATATCACATAATTTTCTTTAAAAGCTGTAGACTTTACATTCCCACAAACAGTGTATCTATGCCCCAAATCTCATTAATACCTGACAGAGGTGAAAATGTTAAAGATTTCTAAAAGATAAAAAAATAAATATATATAAGGAGTACTTCTAATTAGCACATCTCTGATTATGAAGGTGACCAACCATCCTGGTCTCTGTACTGCAAGTTCCATGTTCTGGAAAATCTCTCAGGTCCTAGGTGAACTAGGATACTTGGTCAACCTACTTACTACTAAAGAGCTGAAGCATCATTTTATAACTTCCACTGGATAGTTTTTCCTTCAGTAAATGCTATTTGGGTCTTTTGTTCAATATTTCTATGTAACGCTTGTCCTTTTTTCTTACTGACTGGAAGATGTTCTTTATACATAACCTATACTGCAGATTATTTCCTCACACTTTTTTTGCTGGTTCTTTAAATTCCTTTTTGGTGGTACTTCTTGGGTACATAAATTTTAGAACATAAAAATGTAAAACTCACCAATGTCTCAATCAGCATTTGGGATTTTTGTGTGCCTCGTTTAGAAAGGTCTTCTATACACGAAGAAAAAACTTTACTTTCAATTTCTCCTAATGTTTTTTAAGTTTTGTATTTGATTTGAATTCAGGATTGTTTTACTCTTTGGTAGGGGGGGTCTATGAAAATTTCATTTTTTGTCTTCTATGATTGCACTGAATTTCTACCTAAAGTTATGAACAACTGACACCTCTACAATAATGAATTTTTCCAATCAGGAACTGAGGAAGTTCTCCATTTATTTCAGTCTTCTATTATGTATTTCAATAAATTTTATAATTTCTACCAGGAAAATTCTGACATTTCTTATTATTTTACGGTTTATAGCTATTGTGAATGAGATCATTTCCTATTACATCCTCCAAGTGGTGCATGATTTCTGCATGTTTGTATCCAGGCACTTTGATGAACTCTTATTAGTTCTATTAATTTGATTAATAATTAATTGAGGTTAATTTTTTTTAATTTTTTGTAATGTTTATTTATTTTTGAGAGAAACAGAGACAAAACATGAGTGGGTGAGGGGCAGAGATAGGGAGACACAGAATCCAAAACAGGCTCCAAGCTGTCAGCACAGAGCCTGACACGGGGCTTGAACCCACAAACTGTGAGATCATGACCTGAGTGAAGTTGGGCGCTTAACCGACTGAGCCACCCAGGTGCCCTAATTAAGGTTAATTAATAAACAATCAGGGTTAATTAACCCTAACCCTGACTCTTTGATTCTGTCAGATTTTCTTGGTAGATGATATCTGCAAATAATAAAGGATATTTCCCTTGTTTTCACTCTCTCATTCCAATGTTTATACCTGCAATCTTTCTTACCTGACTAGCACCTCCACGAAAATGCTAACGAGCAACAGTGATACTGACTGCACTGTCCTGAATGGGAATGTTTCATTCATCATTAAGTATGAGGCTTGTTACAGGCTTCCTTTCCTAAGTACTTTCTTTTCTTCTAATTTGGTAAGGCTTCTTTTTTGTTTATAAATATAACTCATTGTCAAATTGGCTTCCATCCAACACCCAGTACTCATCCAACAAGTGGATAAGGCTTCTTTTTAAATCATAACTACAAATTGACTTTTACTAAATATTCTTTAGCATCTATTAAGATGCTAATATTTCTCATTCTTTATCAACATATTAAACTATTCTAATAGATTTTTCTAATGTGTCAGACTTTGCATTTCTATGATAAACCTAATCTGATAATTACAACATATTCTATTATAGCATAGGTTTGAATTGCTAATATTTTCTTTATAACATTTGCTTCTATGTTCATAAGAGAGATCAGTACATATATATATATATCCCTTTTTGTGTGCAATTACCATCTGGTTTCTATATCAGGATTATGCTAGTTTAGTAGAATAATTCAGAAAACTTTCCATTTTTTACTATGCTCTATAGATAATATTTATCTGCTCCTTGAAGGTAATGGAGAAAGAAAAACTTCATTGTGTTTTTAGAAGTACATTTAATAGGCAAGTGGTTACATGTAACTTTTAGCTTATTCCACTAGTACGTAAAACTTGAACATAAATGATACAGTAAAATCTGATGTTACACATGTAATCAGTATATGTGGGATAAGCAAGGTCCTGTTCATACCTGAGAAGAATTTTTGTTTTTTAGTTGTTTGAACACTGACAGAAATTCTCAAATTGTCAATGTTTTGCATTTCACAGAAGACAAATTTTAAAACTAAGGACATAGTTTCTTAAGGATATGTTGCAAAAAAATTCAAACAATGTCAAAAATATGGAATTGCCAATGTCTAAGTCATATCAGAAAATAGCACAAAGACAATGTACTTTTATGCTTCCCAATTACAATAAAATACCAACTTACTTTTGATTTAATCGTTTGAATGTGTTGCTCCACTTCTTCAATGTCTTCAGTGTTTTCTAAACGTTCATAAGCAGCACTTCTAGTGCCTTTTATCAGATTTAAAGGTAATGCAGACATGCCATAGGCCTAAAAGAAACAAAATTAAAATGTGTTTTTAGTACCACTATTTTACACACAATTATACACAATTTTGAGGGGGAAAGACCTTTAAAGCAACTGCCAGGGCACCTGAGTGGCTCAATCAGTTGAGCGTCTGATTTTGATGTCAGTTCAGGTCATGACCAAGTTCATGGTTGTGGGATCAAGCCCCATGCTGGGCTCTATGCTGAGTGTGGAGGCTGCTTAAGATTCTCCCTCTCTCTTTCTCTGTCCTTCTCCCCACTCGCATGTGCTCTCTCTTTATAAAATTAAAAAAAAAAAAAAAGAGCAACTGCAGAGTAAGCAGTTGTAAAGGATTATAGTCACTGAAGAACATGGTACATGGGAGTGAATCATGATTATACTGTCCCATAATTCTCTTATTTCACATTAACAGTTATATAAATTTACATCTGTATAATACTATTCACAGAATAGATAACATGTATGGTTCAAAGGTAAAGTTGCAAAAATAATGTAAATATAGTACAACAAGCTCACTGATTCATGCTTCTGTTTATCCCTTCTGCTACTGAACACCTTGAGTGTATTTTTCATTTCAGTTATAACTTCTATTTGATACCTTCTTATATTTTCTGTAGTTCTGTTAAAGTTCTTGCTGTGTTCATCCATTCTTCTCCCCAAATCAGTAAGCATCTTTTGGACCATTACTGAATTCTTTATCAGGTAAATTGCTTATCTCCATTTCATTAAAGTTTTTGTTTTGTTTTAAGTAGATGTGCCTTATTCTTTGGTTTGGGACATACTCTTCTATCTCATTTTGCCTCTATGTCTATATGTATTATGTGAAATAGCTACCTCCCTCAGTCTTGAAAGAGTGGTCTTGTGTAACAGCTGGTTCATGTGGGCCATGAGACCAATCTCCCTTGGCCATCAGAGCCAGGCACTTCATATGAATGTCCACTCTATTTGCTGCATATGCCCACCAGCTGTGGCAGAGCCAGCACTGCTGTGTGGAAAGGTCACTCATCCCACCCAGTTGTGGCTCAGGCACTGTGCAGGAAGAGTGGGGTTCCAGCTGCTTGCCCATCATGGTTATGACCCAGTCTCTATGCAGGTTAGATGGGGCTTAAGGTCCCTCTGGAAGCTAATTACAGCCTGGCTGCTGCTAGGGGACAACAGGGCTCAGGTGCTCATCAGCCCAGTTGTAGCCTATCAGGTGCACAGGAAGGTAGGACTCAAGTTGCTGGACCAACTGGGTTGTGGCTTGGCTGCTGCACAGTGAGGGCAGGGCTCAGCGCACTCCAGCAGCCCAGCTGCAGCTTGGTTCTCTGCACAGGTTGGGCAGGACTTACAGCACCCACTTGGACCACCTGCAGCTTGGCTGCTACATGGGGAAAGTGGGGATCATGGTGCTCATCTGGCCCATGCGCAGTCTAATCACTGAGTGAGTACAGTGGGGACACTAGCCTGGCCCTTTTGCAGCTGGGGGGCTATGTGGTGCGGGGTGCTTGCCAGCCAGGGTAAGGGGTAAGTGGACAGAGTATGCACTCTAGTGCTAGCATGCTACAGGAAGGGTAACAAAAATGGCACACATCTGCTCTGTCATCAGCAAGTTAGAATGAGATTCCAAAAATGGACTCCACCAATGCTTCCATCACCAGATAAAGTCCCTATAGGTCCCTGCCTTTGTCATAGCCACCTTAAAATTAGTTAAGTGGTTCTCTCTCACAGTATAAGTACTCTTCAATCTGTTGCTTTTGTGCTGGATCTTGGGGAGAGCAGGTGTACGCACATACCACTTATGAGCGAAATCTCTGTTCCCTATAGTTCTATGATTCTCCCTCTCTTAACCTACCCATTGATTTTCAAAACCAGATAGGATTTTTTTGGCAGGGGGGTGGGGGGGCAGCATATCTCTCCAGTGCCAGCCCCTAGGGTCAGGATGCCTGACAGGGGACACAATCTCTTTACTCAAGGGAGAGTTCCTTATTTGGGGGATCCCTCCTGATTGTGGCGTCACCTGGGATGGGGTCCCCTGGGTGAGGCCATATCTTTGATTCTCCTACACTACTGAATGTGTCTTTTTTGTCTTTTGTTGTGGAGGTGCTGTTCATCTAGTTCCAAATATAGCTGTAAGTTTATCGTGTCCATGGGAGAAGGTGAGTTCAGGGTCTTCTTATGCCACCATCTTTAAACTCCCTCCATGGTTTGGTTTGGTTTGGTTTGGTTTGGTTTGGTTTTATTTATTTATTTATTTATTTATTTATTTATTTATTTATTTATTTTTAATTAAGGGAGAATACAAAGAACATACTAAAATCCCAAAAATCAACTAGTTCTATCAGGTAATACCAACTGCCTATAACACATTGTATCTAGATAATTATATAAAATTATTACACAATATTCAAATCCTTATATTTTCTAAGGGAGAAATACCTTAAAATATAGTATTTTAAAGTTAATGTTCTCATGATTTCCCTATCATCTCCCCTTCTTCCTAAAGTGGTAGTAGGAAGTAGGTTCCGATAGTAGGAAGAAGGTTCTGTTTCATATTAGAAGAACACATAGAGTAATTTTTTTGCAATTAATAAATTCTTATCAAATTTATACTTGTAATGACCTTGATAAAATAGAAAAAGTAAAGAATATAAAACATTATATACTTAAAACACTGAAAATGTAAATTAAGAAGCCTATAGGAGCCAAACTATACCACAGCTCTTTAACCTTTCCTTACAGGACTTTCCTATCCCTTTTACCATCTGACCCATTTGTTTCTTCTAGTAGTTCCACAAATTTTCAAAACATTATTGGGAAGAAAGTAACATAATACTTTCAGACTCTGATGAATAAGCAGTATTACCATGATTATTTACCAATCATCTGCATTCACATATCGTTTTAACACCAAGTCTATGTTGCTTTTTAAAAACAACCAAATTCCAAGGCAAAAATATTTTGCTAAACAGTTTATGCCCAAATAAATTCCCTGTCCTCCCAACCACCTCCAAACAAGCTTATTTTACCCCAATGCTTGTTACTCTCTGTTGAATGGATTTTATCCCTAAATACAGAACCTCAGTATTCAATATTATTTCCGAAAGAATCTGTAGTCTTCTAGTCTCACTTCTATAAACCTAACTTCTACACTGCTTGCAAAGTAATCTCTAGCACCCACATCAGATTATGTCACTCCTCTAATTAACTTCCATTAAGATATCTAGGATGAATTAAAATAGTTTTCAAAGGGCTCTAGGAGGAGACCCTAGGATTCTGGGTAGATGCCTGTAGGGCCACTACAGGAGACAAGAAGGCAGGTAGCCAGCCTGCTGCTACTTCAACCAGAGCAATTCTATGTTGTACAACTTTTTTCTGTATCATGTAAGATTGTTTTGTTTCATTTTGCTTTGTTTTGTTTTTTTCAATGATAGAATGACTGGTCTTGTTAATTACTGGTCTTGTAATTATCTAATCCTGGCATACAAACCTCTTCATGACCCCTACCAGCGTGTCTCATGCCTCATACCTCTGAATTGTTCACTATTCTTAAAACACTTTGTAAAACCAGTTTTACAAAGGCTTTTCCAGCTTCCACACTTTGGCACATGCAGTGACTTTATCTAGAATGCCCAACTTATCATCTCTACTTCTCTAGCAAATTTCAATGCCCTTCAGGCCTCAGCTTAATTACACCATGTCTGGGAAATATGCCTTGACTTGAAATGTGCCTTGCTTATAACTCTATTATAGTACAAAACACTGTACGTTAACATGTTGGTCTGTACATTTGTTTCATCACTAAACACATTGCACATTGGCCAAACTTGGCTAATCAGAATCACTCAGAAAATTCTTATAAACATAGATTTATCAGCCAGACTACTAACAAGTACAGGAGACTATCTGATCTATAAAAACTAGGTCTCAATTCTTTTTCCTACTTTTATTCTAAGAATAAAGACTTATCAAATTACTAAAATAATTGTTTCTATTAATATTTAACCAAAAATTGTTTGAAAAATAAATCTTAGTTCACACAAACCTAATTCCTTACATGGAATTTACATATTTATTAGACTAGCTGAACTAAATTCCTAAATAGCTTAACAAAAAATCTAAGAAAATAAAGATATGTCCTTGGTAACACCTTGTGCTAACAGGGGACCAGAATATATCTTTTCATGAATTTTTAATTGTCTGAAAAAAACAATTAGAGAAAGTTGTCATTGTTTGGGGTTACCTACCTTTTAGAGTTTTTGTGGGGGGAGGAAGGATTGCATGTTTAAGTTTCAATGATTATCAGGAAATGTAACCATAATATTTAGATTCTAATAAAATTGATATGAAACATTTAGTCAATACAACCTTAGGTTCTCAAATAGTCTTTTTGAACTTAACCTCAGACTTCTTTGGAAAAAATGTATTTAAAAAGCTATCCGTTTCAGAAACAAACTTTTATTGCTTACTACTGCCCTCTAGTGAATTACCAGAAAATCAACAAGGCTAAAGAGATTGTATCATTTAATATGCTTCCAGGTTGGTCATAATTGCCTCCAATTTTATTTGTTTCAAGTTCCAAAAATAAAGCACCATCCATATTAAAACCCAAAATTTTCAAAAGAGTATATACAAATTACAAACATTTCTAATACCTTCTTACACCGCCCAGTTTAGAACAGCAACTTTTCCCTATATATATATCTCTAATATCCGGAATGATAGTTTCCAATCTGTGATCCATGGAATACTATAAAGGTACTGCCTGTAGACTGCATAAATGTCTTACATGTACTTGTAACACCTATTACTCAAGAACACGTGTGCTGTTCTGATTAATGAAACAATTCATTAAACATATACTCAATTAAGATTTCCCCTTTAAATATTCATTGATTCTAAGATACATACATATTTTCTCACATTTAACATTAGTGAAATTCGGATGCCTCTTATAATCACTGGCTACACAGAAGTCATGACATAGCTGTCATTACCAGCCCAGGCACAAATTTGGTCTCAGCTGGTTGCTTTATAGTTACTTCTTCATCAGAGTTACATGCATTCTTGCTATCACTACTGAGTTTAATTGCCACTTAAAATATCTTTAAGATAGGGCTGTGATTTGACATTGAAACAAAAAGTTAATGTGTAGAAAGAGAGCAAAGGAGCCAACAGTGAAGCAAATATTTATTGAAAC
This sequence comes from Acinonyx jubatus, assembly GCF_027475565.1. Lineage (NCBI taxonomy): Eukaryota > Metazoa > Chordata > Mammalia > Carnivora > Felidae > Acinonyx > Acinonyx jubatus. The sequence goes on along the minus strand of NC_069385.1, from coordinate 87,742,108 downwards.
AAGGAGCATAATTCTGTATTTTCTTGCAAAGCAACAGTCAAGTGCTTTATGAGCTTAAAGCAACATACCCAAGGTAAAGGCCATTTTCCATTTGCCCTTCATATGGCAAGACAAGAAACAACAAAATCAGTTTATACACACATTGGGTATGTTAGCACCTTCAAAGAAAATTTCAGAGATAAGAGTGGAGGCTTCAAGAAAAGCTACATCACTAATTCTCTTGATAAGACAAAAGAAACATTTTTTTTTTTTTTAATTTGAGAGAGAGCACACATGCGTGAGCTGGGGTGAGGGGCAGAAGGAGAGGGAGAGAGAGAGAGGGAGGGAGGGAGGGAGGGAGGGAGGGAGAGAGAGAGAGAGAGAGAGAGAGAATCTAAGCAAGCCCCATGCTCAGTGCAGAGCCCAATACGGGGCTTGATCCCATGACCTTGGGATCATGACCTGAACCTAAACCAAGAGTCAGACTCTCAACCAACTGAGCTACCCAGGTGCCCCAAGAAACAATCTTGTATAGTAAAACATGGACATGAATAACCAATTCAAAAAAGTGATTCAGAAGACTCAGATTCCAAATATGAAGTTTTAGGAACACCTTTTCAATTTATTTCATGTATATATATTTTTATTATATATGAAGAATATGATTTTTTAAATGTATTTATATAAGTGAAAAAAAATAAAAGTACTTACATATGTAAAAAACTCCTCATGAAATAAAAAACAAAAATTATAAATAATAAAAAGCATAGGCAGAGATCATCATAGTGGTACGTAAAGTAAAAGTACATTTTACAATCAGTGGCATAGACTTAATGAAACAGTATCATATGGAAAGCTGAGAAATTTGACTTTTAAGGAGCCTTTCTCTCCTCAAAGATTACTGAGAACCAATGTTCTATTTCTATTTCTGAATCCTTAGTTTATCATTTTTATTTTCTTTAATCCAGTATTTTATATTTTATATTAAATGTATATGTATTAGCATAATGTTATATGTGTGTGTGTATGTGCATGTGTATACATATATACACACGTGACATGGTCAGATTTTCACTGCAATGTGTATATAATAGAAAGTTCAGTAGTTACCACCTCTATAGGCACTTCAGTGGTCCACAGGATACATTTTGTATGAAAAGTATATTCAACATTTCCCCACTTGGTGGCACCAAAAAAATTAAAATATCCACATAAATATTTGTCTTTAAAGGTTTCCTTTTTTTATTTGAAAAGTAGCAGATTCTTTTCAATTTAAGCTGAAAACAATAGTCAAGCTATATGTTGTCTGATATTCTTCTAAAATTGAGCGCCCAATTATTGGGTTATCCCTTAAAGACACAGAATAGATATAATCTTGGTAAAATTTAAATAATCAACTAGTTTCTAAACTAAACAATAACGTATAGGTAAGAAAAATCACACTCTATTGACACATTACAAAAACTTCTCTGGTCTCAATACTAACAGTTACAGGGTCTGTAACAGACATGACTTTACCTTTAAAAATTAATTCTTCGCACTCAGGGTCAAAATAGTCTAAATATTAACTTCCCACTTTGGGTATTTTAATTAAAATTAAATCTCCTCTATTTCCCATGGATATGTACTGTACCCTCTTTCCATGCTCCACCAATGTGAAAAGCTCGATTCTCAAGCTTTTCCATAACAAGTTGGAAGAAAGCTTTATATCTGTAAGCAAATACGATAATTAATACTATTAACCACCTCTGTATAATAAAACCATCTATCTATAAACAGGTTAATTTTCAACTCTCAAGTTTTAAATAAAGATGGAGTATTAATGGCCTATTTTTACAGACAGAGAAGCTATGGTTCAGATAACAGATTTTACATAAAGACTTTCACTCGGGACTAAGGCTCAGCTACAACCACCATGCTACCCCCTTAAACAAGTTCTCTTCAATACACACTAGATAGTAAAACTGGCCAGACTGGTATGGTAGCAAAACATTCTTCCACTGAGCTCTGAGCACATTTTGTGCTATTTATTTTTTTTTTTTTCCAACGTTTATTTATTTTTGGGACAGAGAGAGACAGAGCATGAACGGGGGAGGGGCAGAGAGAGAGGGAGACACAGAATCGGAAGCAGGCTCCAGGCTCTGAGCCATCAGCCCAGAGCCTGACGCGGGGCTCGAACCCACGGACCGCGAGATCGTGACCTGGCTGAAGTCGGACGCTTAACGGACTGCGCCACCCAGGCGCCCCCATTTTGTGCTATTTAAATGATGTTTGTCTCTCCATCCCCTCCCCCACCAAGCAACAACCACAGAACTTTGAATACCTCTTTGACTTACTCATCTTTACATAAACCACATTCTCACTGATCATGACCCAACTGCTATTAGCATCTGGTTGACTTTCACTGCAAGATGTGGAAAAGAGGAGTACACTACAGTTTAAATCACACTGAAGTGTGAACATTCAACAGTGTGAGCTACTAGTGACCACTGAGGGGCCAACAAATTCCAAGACTCTGTAAACTGCTTAAATTCTCAAAATCTTATTAAATATTATTCCCACTTTAGGAATCAATAAATTTAGATAGTAGAGTAGTTCAAGGGACCCACAGACAGTATCCACATTTATGACTCTTCACCAAGGATCGTATTTTATTGCTTATTCTACTTAAAGAAAAAATGTAAGTCCTAGGTAGTTTAATCTTACTATGCTGTTACATTGGACCCTCTCCCTTGGGCTTAGGACTTAAGGGATCCCTCTCTACCAATTCAGCATACCGTCTATGTCTTTTAGGTTCCCAGCATGGGCCATGTTATATCAATGTCCTCAGCCCAGCCTTCTGCACTCTAGAAAAATAAAGTTCTTCTAAGGATATCGTAACTTAGTCAGTATGATTATTTTATTTGGTTTAGTTGATTGCTTAAATGATAATTTTTGCAGCTTCAGCTAGACTAATATAAAATATTACTTCAAAATATTTACTTTACAATAATATTGTTCCTAGAGGGAAGCTCTCTTTTAAAGAATTTTAATAACTTCACACATTTTTCCACTCCCACACTCACCATTGCCACAGCTTATGAAATTCAGATCCACCAGAGCAATGGTGTTAAAATGTTAGATCCTATTACTTCTCCATTTAAAACTTTTCAATGGCTTCTAATCTCAAAACAAAATTCAAAATCCTAACCATGGTCTAAAAGGCTCTACATAACATGGCCTCTGGCCATTTCTCATCTAAACTTCAGTCATCCTTCCCCTTGTTAACTGAGTTACAGCCACACTGGCTTTGCCTCACTGCTATTATCTGAACACAGCATACACGTATCTGCCTCAGGATTTTTGCACTTAACTCCTCCTCATGGCTAGTTACTCAGGTCTCTATTTAAATATTAGAGAAGGCACTCCTGACTTTTACAGCAGAACCAGCCTCCAGTATAGTCTATCCCATTATACTGCCTTATTTTTCTTCATAGCATCTACCATTTGACTATTGGAAGACAATCCTCCCTGGGTCTCTCATTTCTGCACACCTTGCAACTAAAGCTCATTTTTTTTCTATACTATCTTTTCAATGATGTTTACATAGAAAAACAGCCTTCGGAAAACAAAGATAGCATCTTTCTCTACAGCAAAGGGCAGAAAGGCTTACTGTCCATTATAAAGATTCGGGTTCCATAAGCTCAAAGTTCCTCTTCTACATGAAAGTACTATCTGGTGTACTTAACGTTGTCCCATGGGAAGTGAACTCAGGAAACCAGCACAAGAAACTGCTAATCCTAAGGCTACTGCTACTACTGTAAGTAAAAGTCTTTGTCTTTGACCCAGAAATCTTGCATCTTCAGTCAACAACCAAAGAGCTGTAGCAGGCTGCAAGTAGGATAAATTTTTAGACCCTTCACAGTCTTGATATTGATCTTACGTATTGGTTTCCTCTTTTTCCATTTGTTTCTCCTGACTAATCTTTTATCCACTGTTATATACTCATTTTCCTACAGTTTTCAAAGTCATTTGACCTTCAAAAATATGTAAGAGGCATTTTTCTATTCCCGTTTACTGGGAAAGGCACTGACCCAGGAAGGTTAAAAAACAAATGCAAAATGAGCTTAATGAGTCAGGCACAGAACAGCAATTTGAGTCCAGGTCTAACTCTTAATTTGTTGTTAATCTGTGACTGCTTCTTAAAAGAGAATAACATACTACCCCTATATTCTGTGAGATGGAAGAATACCCACTAATATTATGACAAATTCCTTATGTAGTGATACATGAAAAAAAAAAAACAAAAATGGCAATGAATAAAACAGAGTACCCAAATAAGCACCTAACAGATATTAAAATGCATGCATTTTAGACGTCTTTTGTTCTAAATCATGACACCTGAATGATTATCTAACAAAACTAGATTCTGCTATCACACTAAGAGCCCATTTCTTTCATGCCTAAGAAAGACATATTGGTACAATATCCAAAAATGTTTTCTTTATAACCAGTATTTCCCATTTCTGCAAGAATTAAGAATGCTATAAACATAAATTCCATTAATCTGAAAAGGTTCTAGATAATTTAAAGTTTCTTATACCATTCTCTTTCAGGAGGTAGATAAGAAACATTTATTACTGGTTTTTCCTCTATAATTGGAGCAAAACCCTCAAAGAGTAGTCTGTACACAAGACTGGCAAGCTATTAACTCAGACCTTACCATCTCCAGGAAAAATAAAAAATACTCTCTCTGAGTATAAGATTAGATTCTATACACTAGAGAAATATTAAGTTATAAATATCTAATTTTAAAATCCCTATATGCCAAGTAGGATGAATCTATTGCATCCATAATAGATACTGATCTACAGTTAAGAGTTCTAATATGCTTATAAATCACTAAATCTATTACTGGATAGTATATAACTAACTTCAAGGTTTACAAGTTATAAGATTTATTTCTAAATATTAAATTTCTGAAACACAGATAAAATGATTGTGACTAAGTAGTTAAAAGTTTGCCTTCCTCTATGTAAAGAAAACTTAAGAAAATGAAGAAGAATGCACTAAAATGTTAAAGAGGAATATATAATTGAATACATGACTAAGGTATTACTTTATGAAGTAATTTTTTTAATTTTAACTCAATTATCAACATTTCACTTACTGTGTAAGTTATAGCTGCCAACATTCCAATCAAGGTCAGAGAACTGATAGAAAATGACAATGCAGCTAAACCATCTGCAAAGGAATAAGAACTCTGTTAAAAGTGTACATATATACTATTCAAACATTCATATTCAAAAAATCAATATAAAAATATAAAAACTGGGTTTCTTAATACATTCTGAAGGAATAAACTCAATGTGTATTACCTCATCTTTGAAGTGTCAACTCCAAGTGGAGACAAGAGTTTTTAAAAAGCTATTCACAAACTGATTTGCAGAAGATCTTTCGGACTAAGATTTTCTTTCTTTCACTTCTTAAAATTAAACAGAAAAACTACTGTCTAATTGAGCTTAAAAAGAAAGCAGCAAAATATTACATGCTCAAAAGGTGGCAAAAAAAAAACCATCCTAGACTTTCTCAATGGCAGACCTTGAAAAAAATAACATTACCCAGGAAAGCCAGTGACCTTGACTTTTTCTTCCTCTCCCTTCCATCTTGATACTCTTGGTTTCTTTGTTCTTAATTTTCAATTAAGTTTTCAACATAGAGTCTAAAACTAAAATCTTAGAGAGTTTATTTCACCCTTTAATTTGAAAGGAGCTGGCCTGCCCATGTGGCAGGGGGGAAAAAAGCAAACACAAAAAAATAAATTCAAACAAAGCACCAATATAGAATTCTATGTTAACAAGTTAGACTTAGGAAATTATTTAAGGGAAGGCCAATAAGTCAGAGGCAGGAGTAACACTTTTAAATTATTATACCAGATTATACAATAAAATACAATGCAAATTTGAATATTCTTAAATGTTAGTTAGTAATACTAATTTTTCCAGTTGTAATGCAGGTCCTATCGAAACTGTTTCATTTTTTCTTTTTTTTTTTTTTTCATTTTTTTAAATGTTTATTTTTGAGAAAGAGAGAGAGAGAGAAAGAGAGAGAGAGAGAGAGAGAGCAGGGGAGGGACAGAGAGAGAGGGAGATACAAAATCCAAAGCAGGATCAGACTCTGAGCTGTCAGCTCAGAGCCCGACCCAGGGCTCAAACCCACAAGCTGTGAGATCATGACCTGAACTGAAGTCAGATGCATAACCAACTGAGCCACCTAGGCACCCCGAAACTGTTTTGAATAGTTAAAATGCAAGTCCTGTGGAACCAAATATAATTTTAATTTAATGTATATTAATCTTTTCATGAATAACAATAAAATTAGAATCATCTATCTTCTTAAAACTCATGTCTTGCTTTTATATAACACATGAACAAAGCATATTATTAACTAAAACACAAACCACGCAAGGCTAAATTTTAAGCCTTAATCTCATAAAGCTAAAACATCATATTTTATGGACTCAAAAACATTTGATGCTATTACTTTCTTGATCTTACTAGAATTATCAACGGAAAGTGTTCATAAAACAAGGAGAGATCTGGTATTTTGCTGATAGCAATTTTAAAGTACTATCACTTATAAAGCACACCTGGGTGGCTCAGTCAGTTAAGCATCTGACTTCAGCTCAGGTTACAATCACATGATTCCTGAGTTTGAGCCCCACATTGGGCTCTGTGCCTACATCTCAAAGCTTGGAGCCTGTTTCAGATCCTGTGTCTCCCTCTCTCTCTGCCTGTCCCTGGCTTGTTCTCTCTCTCTCTCTCAAAATTAAATAATAAACGTTAAAAAAATTAAAGAAAAAATAAAATGCATCCTAATATTAGAAATATAAAAATGTGGGAAACTAAGCATCTTACAATTGATAAAATGGAGTATTATGTTAACATGGTTGACCAGTCAAAAAAATTAATATTACTAATTTTGGTAAGTAAAATGTACTCTAGGATATGGTGTTTAAGATTTGAGATAAAAGAAATAATGTTAAGACTAAAGAGCATGAGATTACAGAAATTAGAATAATGCTACCTATATAATTACTGATTCAAGTTATACTAATACTCAAAGACTAGCATAACTTATGAAATGATGTTTAAGGCAGAGGAGTAATTACTCAAGAGACCTGAAGGAGTTAACTATAAGAAAAGAAGCAATTTATTCCTCAGTAATAGGATCAGGTGCATAAATCCTGACAATTTAGTATTAGTAGATGCCAGGATTGCTATCCTAGTTCTTGCTAGTATCAGCAAGATATTAATGGAACACAATTTATAAGATGAAATCTTAAGTGGAAAGCAAGAAAATTAAGAAGTTGTATAGCAAGGACTCTAAGATTTAATTTAATCATCATTTAATATTGTATCTGGGTAAGGAAAAAGAAATGTTGATCAAGAATGTACAGTACCTATTAAAAATAAATAGAAAAGCAATAAGAATTTTTCAGGTTTGTAAAATAGATATTCTAGGTTTCTTCGAAAATAAAGTTATTACTATGTTCAAATGCACATGAAATTGAGTAATAAGTACACATTTATATCAGTTTCTAATACCCATTGTATCTTTTCAATGAGTGAGCATCTTTCTTAACCTAACCTGAACCTGCCTATTTTTTTCCTTCTAAAACCCTAAATCACATAAGGAAAACTTCTGAAAAAGCAATTCTGAATGTTTTGGTAAGGTACATTTATAATAAAATGTTATTTCATTCATATAAAACCTCTGTAATTTATATTCTATATAAGAAAATTACTGGGGCACCTGGGTGGCTCAGTCGATCAAGCATCCTACTCTTGATACTGGCTCAGGTCATGATCTCATGGTTCGTGAGATCAAATCCTGTGTCTAGGGGGTGGGCAGCATGGAGCCTACTTGGGATTCTCTCTCTCCCTCTTTCTCTGCCCCTCCCACACTTGCACTCACATGCGCGCACTATGTCACTCTGATAAATAAATAAACATTTAAAAAATTAATCATGATCAAACAGCAATATAGGGTTCTCTCATTGGCTAAAAGCTAGAAATAAAAAACAATATATCAAGCACATTTCTTTAACATTGTCTATATAATCCCAGGTGAATTAATGAATACATAGAAATTATAAGACCTTCACTGCTAAAATTATTTGAAGATCATATTTTTGTTTCAACTTGGTAACTGTATGAAGAGACTAACTACATAATAGTTAGAAGTAAGTCTTAACATCACACAGTTCCCAATTTTTCTAGCACACTTTTAACCACAAGTCAAAAGAGCTGTAAGGTTAAATTCTTAACACTATAAAAACAGACTACTCAGAAAAGTCCCAAGAGGTACAAAATATGTATTATTATGAGTGTGTTTTTAAAAAGAATACTTACGACTACTTCCAAGTTCTTCAAACAAGAATTTCACTTTTTCCCACTCTGTAGAATTTTTGTTATTTGGAACATTCAGAGGAACAAAAGCACTACAAAAAAGAAAATAATTCTGCTTAATGGTTTTAAAGATAAAAATCTGAATAAAAGGAAATGGTCTAAAATTCAATTTCTAGTAATTAAAAAAATTTTTTTCAATGTTTATTTATTTTTGAGAGACAGAGACAGAGTGTGAGCAGGGGAGGGGCAGAGAGAGAGGGAGACACAGAATCCGAAGCAGGCCCCAGGCCCTGAGCTGTCAGCACAGAGCCCAACACAGGGCTTGAACTCACAAGCTGTGAGATCATGACCTGAGCCAAAGTTGGCTGCCCAACCAACTGAGCCACCCAGGTGCCCGTCTAGTGATTTTTTTATACAAAGATTAACCTCCCCCACCACCACACACACATTAACAAACCAAATCTGCACCATGTACAGAGGGGTGTGGTAAGTTTCTTACATATGTGTTTACTACATTATAAATTTCTTTTAGTTTTATTACTGTATTCAGTATAATTAGTTTTCTTTGTAGTCCTATGTATTTTATTTTTTGCATTTAAAATATTTTGAGAAGAGGGCACCTAGGTGGCTCAAGTTGGTTAAGCATCTGACTCCTGATTTCGCTTCAGGTCATGATCTCAAGGTCATAAGATCATGCCTCTCTCTCCATCGGGGCTCCATGCTGGGCATGGGGCCTGTTTGAGTTTCTCTCTCTCCCTCTCCTTCTGTCTCTCCCTGGCTTGAAGGCGCTCTCTCCTGCTCTCTCAAAGTAAAGATAAGATAATTTTGAAAAGGAGACATGGGCTAAAAACCAAAAAGGCCATAATACAAAAAAGGTCAAGAATTTGTCTTAAATCAGAAGAACAGAATATATATAATGATTTCAACATATTTATATAAATAGAACAGAAATATATCAAAATAAATGGTAAATATCATGTTGTGAAGCTTAGGGCAATTTCTACTCTCTTCTTAGCATTTTTTTTATGTCATTCAAGATTCTAACCAATACATATAATTAAACTAGTTTCTATTTAGTTTTCAAGCCACAGTTGAAGGGGCATCATGGAAGTAACAGTGAGCTAGCTTCCTAGGACTTACTCTAGATGCTTAAACTGGGAGAAAATGGAAGACAGAGATGAAATAAACAAGAGAAAGAAAAGAGAAGGGAAGAGAGGAAGAAGGTTGACAGTCACTTTAGTGCCTAACTCAGAAACAAGATTAAGGTAAAGGGCTGGGTATCCCTTAAATTGTACATGTAGAGAATCAAACAGGAATGTAAGAAATGACTCTAACACTACCTCCTTTCTAACCTAATTTAATTGTAAGCAAAGCACAAAGATCTATCCTCTTCTGTAAAGACGAAATACTAAATGAGTTCAACAATATATACAGTAAGGTATTCACTCTGATAATGTGTGCAAGTAAAACAAAGCAATCATTCTACTTTTCTGTTTTAAACCTTTACCCCTTGGTACTACTGACACTTTTTATTCTTATAAAAAGGTGAATGATCAGAGCATGTCAGGAGGTTATTTAAATTTTTAACTATTTGCATTGATGTCCATTTACTACACTCAATCTTGGAGACTTATTTCACACCACTTTCAGAAAGAAAAGTGACAAAATTAGAGCAATAAATGTAAAAAGTTCATTATTTGTTGCCCTGGCCATAAAATCAAAAAACAAATAAAAGTAGTCAAGTAGAATCAAAACATAAAAAAATAAACCTCTTGCAAATTATACTTCTATGATGATATTATTTGCATTTCAATAAAAGTATAAAGCAAGGAAGAAAAAACTATCTATATAGTATCTATTTTATTTGGACAGAGTTTTTTCCAGATATATATATTTATTATATTTTAAAAAGTTTAATTTGAATTTGTAAGTTGGCAGTGACCAATTCTGTGAGTAGGAGGAAAAACTCCTGTGTTGCACAAAATATCACCTATAGTACTTAAACAGAAATATGTATTACAAATATCTAAAACTATTCATACTTAGAATATTTTTTATCTATGTCAGTTTTAGGTAAACAAAGGTTCTACCCAAAAGTAGAAGAAAATTAACTCTTAGTTGTTGATGACACTTACATATTCAAACTCCTGAGCTGGGTTCTTTAGCAGTTCAAATATTTAACAAAGAAACTTTCTAAAGTTTCTTTAGAAAACCAAAAAAAAAAAAAAAAAAAAAAATTTAAAGTTCAAATGGCCCAAACTACTGTCAGGATGACTTCAGGAAAAATACTGATTGTGAAAAGATCCAGTAGAGTTAACATTTTAGCACTGATTTTTAGGTAGGAACTATAGGGAGTAACGAAAGCACAAACCCCAAACAGGTTCTCCTCAGTTAGGGGAATCTTGCCATCAGGACTGTATAATCTAAGAAACATTTGCAAAATACTTTCACATAAACTAAGATAAACATCTATAAGCAGAATTCAAGAGTTACAACTAAATTCATCTATATATCCTGGACAATAATATCCAAAACATTTAACAACCAATATGGCAAAGACATGAACCAGTCAACAGAGACACTGGCCTTAATTCTGGAAGACACTGCTGAACCAGGCTTTACCCTTTAAATGGGCCTAGGGTGGGATAAGAAGACTCAAGAAGGCAGAGCAGCAGCTGACTCATATGGAAGCGTTTCAACCTCTTAACCACCAGAAGGGGCAAACTAGTGTTCACCAGCCAAATGTCAGCCTATAGACAAAGATCTATGAAGAGAAAGGAGTTTCTCCTAACAGATGCAATGGCAACTAAAACTAAAGTCAGATGTGTCTGGAATATAAATACATCAATTTTGATGAGGAGGCAGCATTTAATAAGGTTATCAGCCATTTACTAAATGATGATGACACTAAAATAACCAACGAGTATAATGAGATTTGTGTGGTAAAAAGTACAGATATTTTCTTAATCTCAGTCTCTCCCAAAAAAAAAAAAAAAAAAAAAAAAAAATGCATACAGAGAATTTCAGCTTCCAAAGACACACCATACTAGATCAAGATGAGAACTGCGGCCTCATAAGGTTATAAATTTCTCTTACACTCTTAAAATAGTAAAACTGAAAAACTGCTTAGTAAAAATATTTTATACCCAATTTGACTCACTGTATTAGTTTAATACAGATTATCACTTAAAGGAAGAGACAATGGAAAGGCTAATGAATTTCAATGAAACTGAAATGATAAACTCAGTAGAATAGAAAGTAAGATTTTTCACATCTTACACTCAATCACCAAGTCATATTTATCTTCCAAATATTTTATCAGTTTCTTCCAGTCTGTTCTCTTTGTAACTACTCTAGTTTAGACCCTCATCTGTCAGCTAAACTATTACAATAATTACCTAACTGGTCTTCCTATCATTTATATTTCAATTCTCCAACCCAATTCCCAAATGCCCCTTTCAAATGCATCTTTCATGGTGTTGCAACTCTTAAAATAAATTCATATATAATTACTTTCATGCATTCACAAACATAAATGTATATACATCTTCACTGTCTTTCAACTGATCAGCAGGATAAAACTGGAAATTTCTTAAACATTGTATATAAAACCCAGAGTTCACCTACCTGGGTAATGCCATAGCTTGTCACCCACACAAATACCTGAAACGTCACAACATACTTTTTTTCAATACTGTGAGAGTTTAAATTCACATTGTATGTTTTAGGTCATTCTTCAAATACTCCATGCTAACTACAGCCTCTCAGTTACCACAATGTTATGAACTCAACTGGTCCCCCTAAAATTCATATGTTAAAGCCCTAATCACCAATTTAATGGCATTTGGATATTGAACCTTTAGCGAGGCAATTAAGGTTACATGAGGTCCTACAGGTAAGGCTGTAATCCAACAGGATTGGTGTCCTTATAAGAAGAGGAAGAGACACTAGAGAGCTCTCTCTCCCCCTGCTAGCACAGAGTAAAGACCATGTGAGGACACAGTGAAAAGGTAGCTATCTACAAGTCAGGTATCCTCACCAAAAACCAAATGTGCTGACACCTTGATCATGGACTTTTAGCCTTCACAACTCCAGAACTGTGAGAAAATAAATGTTCACTGGGTAAGCTACCCAGTCTGTGCTATTTTGTTACCACAGCCCAAGTAGACAGTTATAGATTTTGATACCATAAAGTGGATTCCTACTGTAACAAATACCTAAAAATATGGCTGTCTCTTTGAAATTCAGTAATGGGCAAAAGCTGGAAGAGTTTTAAGGTACATGCCAGAAAAAGCCTAGACTGCCCTGAAGGTGTGAAAAAAGAATAAAAGAAAAAAAAAAAAAAAGTCCCAAATGGAGTCACTTGTGCTGAATCCCACCAATATTTAATACCTAACCTAATTGCAGTTGCAGCCTCTCCCAGGAGTGGAATTTAAAAAAAATTTTTTTTAATTTTCTTATTTTATTTTTGAGAGAAAGAGAGGGCTTGAGCAGGAGAGGGGCAGAGAGACGGAGACACAGAAGCAGGCCCCAGGCTCCAAGCTGTCAGCAAAGGGCCCAACACGGGACTCAAACCCAGGAGCCCAGATATCATGACCCCAGCCGAAGTCAGACCCCCAACTGACTGAGCCACCCAGGGGCCCCTAGAAGTGGAATTTTAAACTAATCAATCTGAAATTTCCTAGTCAGTACTAGTAAGGTAATCTGCCTGATAAAATCCCCTGCCTTCCCCTCAGGGAAGGTGACCTTCCCTGAAACAATTCACTCTTTGAATTTCCTTATATCACCAACTTCTCCCTCTAGAAGCCTTCCATTTTGCATTAACTCCTTAGAGCTCCTTTCTATTTGCTAGATGGATGCTGTCCAATTCATGAATTGCTGAATAAAGCCAACCAGATCTTCAAATTTACCCACTGGAATTTTGTATTTTAACAAAGAGACTATTGATAAAAAATATGGATGCTAAACACAATTCTAGGAACAAATGAAAAAAGAGCAACCATTGCTGTCTTAGAAAAGACATAGATCATCTCATGAATACAATGTTGGTAGAAATATGTCTGCTAAAGGTCATCCAGGTAAAATCTTAGCTAGAAATGAAGAGCATATTATTGGAAACTAAAAGAAAGAAGATAACATGTTATACAGTGACAAGGACTTTTGGGCTGAATTGTTTTGTGGTTCTTTGAAAAGCAGAACTTTTAAGAGATGAAATTGGGTACTTAGCTGAGGAGGATTCTAAGCAAAGTGTTGAAGGAGTAGGCTGGTTTCTCCTTACGGTTTACAGAAAACTGAGAGAGGAGACAGGTAAGGTAAAGGAACTGTTAAGCAAAAAGGAACTGGCCCAAAAGTATTGTAAAAAATAATGAAGCCTGTTCTAAGATGGTGGCTGAACAGGCTGATAAGGAGATTAATAAGGGTGGAAACCACGGATTTAATCAGCCATCTCACCAGAAGCCAGGAACAATGGTGGGATGATACTAGCAGAAACACTGCCAATTTGACATAAAGGGAACACAGATGGGACAAAATAAGGAAGGTTATGAGATTTGGGGGATTCACAGGACAGGATAACAGAATTATTTAGCTGAGAACAGTGCTTTATCCTTCAAGAGAACAGTGCTTTATCCTTCAAGAAAAAGTATCCAAAAGCAATTCAGTTATAATGAGGGCTGCCACTCCCACTATAGGCCCAGGGAAAAGGTTGCTTCCTCTTCTATTTCCTCAATTGTGGCCACAGGGCAACTGCTGCAAGGAGTCAAGGGAGCAGGACCTATGCCCAGAACTAAGAGGATAGGCCCAATACCTAGGGCCATAGTAGTGATTCTACTACCTACCCCTCAGTGGGCCTGGACAGTGGAGCATTCAACCAAGGATGATTATTCTTGAGCCTTAAGATCGAATAATTTGCCTTGTTAGGTTTTAGATTTGCATGGGATGCATAATCCTTTCATTCCTTCCAATTTATCCCTTTTAGAATAGAAACATCCATCCTATGCCTGTCCTACCATTCTACCTTTGAGGCACAAAATTTGTCTGTTTTCACAAGCTCACTGCTAATGAAGAATTTTGACTCCTCTGACTCAGACGGATAAATCATACTTCGGGTCTCACCTATACTGGATTTAGAGGATATTTAGATGAGACTTTAGACCTACAATTGATGCTGAGTTAACACTTTGGGGGCTGCTGGGATGGGATGAATGTATTTCACATGTATGAAGGACATGAATTTTGGGGGGCCAGAGAACAGAATGTTATGGTCTGAATTTGTCCTCACAAAATCCCTATGTTGGAGCTCTAACCCCAAATGTGAAGGGTTTTGGATACAGGGCCTTCAGGAAGGTAATCACTTAAATGAGGTCATAACGGTGAGATCCTAGCCCCATGGAATTGAGTCCTTTAGGAAGAGGAAGAAACACCAGAGAGCACTCTCTCCCCGAGTGACAGCACAGAGGAAAGATCCTGTAGGACATGATCTGCAAACATCCTGAACACGGATTTCTAGTCTCTAGAACTACGAGAAAATAAATGTCTATTATTTACAGCACTCTGAAAAGACTAATACACTATACATGCTATTCAACTTTTTTATTTAGTCAGCTGATCAATTTCCACTCCTCAAACTTCAATTCAAATATTATTCCCTAGTAGGTCTTTCCTGATTCTTCAATGCAGAATTCCTATTATATGAATAGGAACTTGCTGGGGCACCTGGGTGGCTCAGCTGGTTAAGCGTCTGACTTCAGCTCAGGTCATGATCTCACAGTTGGTGAGTTAAAGCCCCACATCTGGCTCTGTGCTGACAGCTCAGAGCCTGGAGCCTGCTTTGGATTCTGTGTCTCCCCCTCTCTCTGCCTCTTCCCTGCTCATACTCTGTCTCTCTCTCTCTCTCTCTCTCTCTCTGTGTCTCTCTCTCAAAAATAAATAAAATGTTAGGAAAAAAAAAAAAAGAATAGGAACTTGCTACTCCATCATCAAAACCTGGTACCTATCTCTTATTACAGCACTTAAATGTTATAACTCAAGTTATATATTTATGTCTCTCTCCCCACTGTGAACCTTGAGGAAATAGACAATGACCCTCCATCTTTATCCCCAAGACTTTGCACACTACCCAACAAAGTGCTCCAAAAATGTTAGTTGCATGAACTAAACCTCAGCAATGTTTTTGCCATAAAAGTATCTACTGTTTTAAAAGAAAAAAAAATCACTTAACAAAAATGAGGAGTAGGTCACCATCAAGAAAATTTCAGGAAATTTAGTCAATCACTTAACCTAAATGTATATACCTCATTCAAATGTGGTAATGAGAAGAACACTACCTTGGGTAACCAAAACAATTACTAGTCTTTTATTCACAAATTTCAGGCTTGTGAAATACAGGAGTCCACATATATCCTTTTCTATCAGTGCTCTCAGCTAAAGATCTCAAATATCAATGAGAAAATAGAGGCCAAAGAGGAATACTTTTATTTGCACACAAAACCTAAGAACCTACCTGTACCTCTTTTCATTTTTATCGTTCTTGTAACAATGGAGGAAATATCCTTCCACCTTAATCAAAGCCTTCCACCTGTATGGGTGCTTTTCTATGCCATTCTTTCTCACCTGTTATCCACCATGAGAGCCAACATTATCAATTCAATTACAAAAGGACCATAGTAACGAGAAAGGCAGGAGGTAGCACAGGGAGTAACACATAGCAATTCTTCAGCTTATCTTTCATATTTTACAAAGGAAAAAAAAACCTCATTTTCTCATTGGAGCTAGATACTGCTATTGGAAGAGCAGAGACTAAACTCTGACTTTTCTAATGCTTAATCTAGTGGCTTACTCATCATCTCTTCCTGAATGCCTATAAAATGTACCATGAACTAAACTGAGCTTCTGATACTCTCCCATCAAACCTGCTCCTCCTTCAGAAGTGCCTATCTCAGTTGATGACAACTTCACCTTTCTGTGTAGCAAAGAATTTGGCCTTGCCCAAAAAGAGGTGTGAATTTTGCCCATGGCTCCACCAGGTACCCAACTGTCATGCCTCATAGGAGTATCTTTATTTAGGGCAGGAGCTGGCAACACCCAATCTTAAGTCGTGGGCCAGAAAGACCAACCATATGATTTATGGTAGTGGACTCTAGGTCATATGGCATCCATTGACCTAGAGGCTGAGATAACTGTGGGCAATCAATCAATAGACTTGTCTACATAATAGAGTCTCAATAAAAACTCTGAATGTTAAGGCTCATGTGAGTTTCCCTGGTTGGCAATACTCCACGTATACAGTCATACATCAATGCCAGAAGAGTTACATATCTTGAGGACAATGGAAGCTTCATATCTGGAATCCTCCCAGACTCTATCTTATGCATCTCTTCTTTTGATTTTAACCTGTATTCACTTCTTATAATAAACGGTAACAATAAACATAACAGCTATCAGTGATTTATTTAAATCTTTCTAGAGAATTATGAAACCTAAGAATGGTTTTCGGAATTTCCCAAAGTTGCAGTTGGTGTTAAAAGTGAGAGAAATGTTCCTAAGACTTTGCAGTTTGGCTAAAAGTAGGTACACCCTCAATCTCTCTTTCTCTCACACCCTACCTATCTATCCTATCAGAATATCCTGCTGGCTCTTTCTCCAATGGCTACCATCATGCCTTGCCATCATGCTTCCTCACAGATCTCTTATTTCTACCCTTAGCCCCATAATGTCAAATCTCAAAACATCATCCAGGGATCCTTTTAAAATGTCAGATTATGTTCCTCAATAACAAAACCTCTCTAATAGCTTCTCATCTCTCCCACAAGAAATGTCAAAGTCCTAACAAAAGCCTATGATATCTTACTAAATTTGGCAGATCTAGTTACCTCTGACCCTATCTTCAGCTACTGCAGCCTTCATTCACTCCACTCCAGCCACACTAGTTTCCTCACTTTGTCTCAAACATGCCAGGGCTCAGGGCTGCCTCAGGGCTTTTCATCTGCTGGAATGCTCTTCCCCCCACAAATATTCATGGCTCTCTCACTTGCTTCAAATGTCTTCTCAAATATTAACTCTCATCAGTGCCTTCCCTAACATTTCACAACCTCAACACAACCTATTTTTGTATATTTTCTTTCTCTGCCCCTCTAAGCCTCTCTTGAATGTATGCCATGAAGAAAAGGAGTTGTCTTTTCTGTTAAGTGCTGTTTCACCAGCACCTTGCACGGTATCTGCAACATAACTAGTACACAATAATATGTGGGAAAAAAGTGAATGTTACATCTTCAAAATGGCTGGTCAAACTGTCGCTTCTTGTTATTGGTATATTTGCAAGAAACATTTGCTTAACTTTTAGTATACTGTTTCTAAATAAATAAATGTTGGGGCGCCTGGGTGGCTCAGTTGGTTAAGCATCCACCTTCAGCTTAGGTCATGATCTCACAGTTCCTGAGTTCGAGCCCTGTGTTGGGCTCTGTGCTCACAGCTCAGAGCCTAGAGACTGCTTCAAATTCTGTGTCTTCATCTCTCTCTGCCCCATCCCCATTCATGCTCTGTCTCTGTCTTAAAAGTAAATAAAACAGTAAAAAATATATAAATAAATAAATAAATAAATAAATGTCATCTAGAGATCTGTTAAAAATATCAGAATCGTGCAAAATGTTACTCTAAATGAGGATTGAAGGTAATCTGCCATGAAAACAATGAGTAAATTTAAAAATATACTTCCGGAAGAGCCTGGATGGCTCAATCAGTTCAGTGTCCGACTCTTGATTTCAGCTCAGGTCATGATCCCAGGGTCATGGGATCGAGCCCTGTGTTGGACTCCTCGCTGAGCGTGGAGCCTGCTTAAGATTTTCTCTCTCTCTCTCTCTCTCTCTCTCTCTCTCTCTCTCTCCCTACACTTATCCCCCATTCAAGGTCTCTCTCTCTAACACACACACACACACTTCGGATAACTTTTATCTGGGACAGATACTCTGGCTGTTATAAAGATTTGTGGTTTTACTGATGGTTCTCAGTTATGCTCTAAATCAGGAGCTGGCAAACTTCTGACTGCCAGTGTTTGTCAATAAAGTGTTATTAGAAGTGAACCACGTCCTTCTGTTTACATATTGTCTACAACTACTATAGAGCTACAGTAAAGTTGAGCAGTTGCCACAAAAACCGTACCGACCTCTAACTTAAAAAAATACGCTTTAAGAAAGTGTGCTGGGGCACTAGGGTGCCTCAGTTGGTTAAGCGTCCAACTTTGGTTCAGGTTATGATCTCATGGTTCACGAGTTCGAGCCCCACGTCAGGCTCTGTGCTGACAGCTCAAAGCCTGGAGACTTCTTCAGATTCTGTGTTTCCCTCTTTCGCTGCACGTCTCCAGCTTGCGCTGTCTCTTTCTCTCTCTCAAAAATAAATAAACATTAAAAAAACAAAAGTTTGGGGCATCTGGGTGGCTCAGTCTGTTAAGCATCCGACGTCAGCCCATCATGAACTCATGGTTCATGGGTCTGAGCCCTGCATCAGGCTCTGTGCTGACAGCTCAGAGCCTGGAGCCTGCTCTGCATTTGTGTCTTCCTCTCTCTCTCTGCCCTTCTCCCACTCATGCTCTGTCTCTCAAAAATAAATAAACATTTAAAAAAAATTTTTTTTCAAGTTTACTGATCTCTGTTCTGGATAATTTATGTTTCTAGAGAAGAGACTTTCACATTAACTTTCACATTAACATAACTGGCTTTTTTAAAAGGCCAAAAGACACTAAAAAAATATATTCAATACCTAAAATAAATAGAAAAACTACTAAAAAAATGTTCTTTCAATAAGTACTCTTTTTTCATGACACATCAAGGCAGACAAAGAGTACTGGAAATATGCCTTGATTATAAAGCATTTGTGTTCTAAGAACTCAGAACAACAAAGGATTACTGATCAATTTTATTCCCACTACAAATTGCATTTGATAAATGCTACTTTTTATTTATTGAAGTTTCTGAGATCAAATTACAAAAGGGAACTTTTAAAAGCTTATTAGCACCTCACACATTTCCTAACATTAAAAAAAAAAAAAGAATCAAAACCTATTTTAATAAGGAGAAATGTCTTCCATTAACAAGGACAAATGTTTTCCAAAGAGAAAATTTTAAATGTATAAAAAAAATTGTAAAACTTTATTGATATTAAAACGTTAAGGAAGAAGATTTAAGAAGGGAACTCACTGACAAACATTAATTCAAAGATTTAGACTGATGCACTGGATTTGAAAAGATACACAGATGGGTTTTCATCAAAGAACTGTTTATAAAAATGGAAAAACTGCAAACATCATAAATGTCCAAGTAGTCGTCACTAGAAGATTAAATAAATTGTATCCTTTAACTTTCATCTTTTTTTTTTTTAATGTTCATTTATTTATTTTGAGAGACAGAGGGAGAGTGTGAGCAGGGAAGAGGCAGAGAGAGAGAGAGAGAGAGAGAGAGAATCCCAAGCAGGCTCTGTACTGTCAGCACAGAGCCCAACACGAGGCTCAAGCTCACAAACCATGAGATCATGACCCAAGCCAAAATCAAGATTGGATGGTTAACCAAATGAGCCACCCAGGGGCCCCTAAATAAACTGTATCCTAAAAAGAGAATGCAATACTGTCAAAAATAATGAATCTACACTACTATCCTAAAGACATACCTAAAATATGTCAGCAAGTAGCTTATCAAGAATTACATAAAATGAAATCACATTTCTGTAAAACCATAACATGGAGGGCATATGTATGGGGGGAAGGGCACTCTGCATGTATCTGAGCACATAAAAAAACGGCAGAACAACACAGACAAAAATGGATAATTGTGGTTACTGCTTGGTGATGATATAAAAGGTGGTTTATTCTTTTTCTTATATTTTCTTTCTACATTTTTCTGAATGAGTCTTTATTATTTCCATTATATACTATTTCCATTTTCAGGGGGGGAAAAATCAAGACTTACCCAACTAAAAGAAGAAGTGCACAAATTACAGCAAATCCCAAAGTATACTTGAATGCTGTTTTAATTTGCTAGATGCCAAGGAGAAAAAGTATACCATTTAGTAAGACCTTTAAATATAAAATATTCTTGCTACAGTGTAACAGTACTTTCATATCAAATGTACATTTATATTCAACTGCATAAAATTTCCTTGTTGAAAAAAAGAATCTTAAAATTTAATAAAAAACAATATATATGCCACATCATAAGTATCTCTGCAAACCATACTAGATTTTAAAATCTTTTCAATGATTAGACCTTATGAAAATCAGTACTCAAAAACAAAATCAATTCTTCGGTGAGCATCATTAGTAAAATTATCAGAATATTTAATAAAATATTCCCCCAAACAGGAAGCAATCAGAATCTATAATACCTCTCCCCCAATTCATTGAAATGGGTTATAATAATTGCAATAAATATTTAATATGCATATATGTGTATATACTTTATATATATAAAATATGTATTTATATAAAACAAAAATATATAAAACATATATGTAAGTTTATAAGACATCTATCATTATCTTTGTTCAAAGACAAAGAAAAATACAAAGCTGGATATTCTAAATATGAAAAGACAAGTTAACCTCAAAGAAAAGGTTAAATTGGTAAAAAAAAAAAAAAATTTTTTGTCTCTCAGCCTAATGAAGTCTCTAAAAATCACTTTTTAAAATTTAAATTCATGCTTCATATAAACGAATTCTTCACAAAGGACTTAAGACAGTCTTTAGGAAAAAAACTAAAGGTTAAGGAGGATCTTAAGATCAACCAAAGAGTTGGGGAAGATGAACTTTAGAACAAGTGAAAAGAGAAAGCATGTATCTCATTCAGTTTTTAACATTAATGTCCTAACCAGCCATTGTACCTTACATATGTTGGGTTTTCAAATAGAGTTACACAGGTATCTGCAAATAATTTTGACTTTCTTCATAAATATTTAAACATCTTATTTTTTCTCTAACAAATTGTACTTTTTACCACTCAGGTAATCAGTTAAAATATTGTTATGTACTTGTTCCTGATCTTAATGCAAATACTTTAAGGTTTTAATAAACCTGATTAAGCATAATTCTGGCTTTTGAGTGAAAACTGCATATATTTTTTTGTGCTTACATACAAAATATAACCAAGGTATAAAACAAATTCCTGTAATTCAATAAAAAGACAAAAGACATGCCTTTTATGCTGCTTTTTTTCCCTTAAATCAGAAAAAAACTATTCAATTTTAGCAAATACCTTTCAACATACAATTTCTTTGACCTATTAAATTACTATATATTAATAGGTGTGCTGATTCCAAATTACCCATGTAATCTAGAGATGGGCCCAACTCAGTTATACTATATTAATGTATTTTTAAGATACCTCTGAATTAAATTTGGTAGTATTTCAGTTAAGATTTTTATACCAATATTAAGTGACAATGGTCTGAAATTTGGAACATGCATGTATGTTATATTCATCAGGTTTTTATATGAGTGTTATCCTGGATTAGTAAAAATTGTCTGCAAGTGCTCTTTACGTTCTAGAACAAGGGTCAGCAGACTGTCCTGTGGACCCCATGTAGCCTGCTTCCTATTTTACTGGATCACATTATGCTCATTAAGTATTGTCTCTGGCTACTTCTACAGTACAAGAAAAAAAAGTGAGTAGTTGAGACAGCGACTATATGGCCCACAAAGCCTAAAATGTTTACTCCGTGGCCTTTTAGGGAAAAAGTCTGCCAATCCCTGTTCTAGAACTGCTCTAAACAAGTCACATGTGGCTATTGAGCGCTCGATATATGGCTAGTTCAAACTGAGATGTGCTGTAATGTAAAATACATTTTAAATTTCAAAGACTTAGTGTGAAAAAAGAAACTTAATATCTCATTAATAATGTGTTTTGCCTCTATTTGAAATTATAATACTACTTGGAACCTATTACATCAAATACAACGTATCATTAAAAATAATTTCAACTGCTCCTTTTTACTTATTTTAATGTCACTATTAGAAAATTTGAAATTTCACACCTGGCTCACATTGTATTTCTATTAGACAACACAACTCTATAATAAATTCAAACAGTCATGTCATCCTTTGAGGAAATAATCTTTCCTCTTCCCCCTAAATTGGGACCTCTAAAATAAACATACTTACAGTGCATTTACTGGTATCATCATCATCCTTTTCTTCATAGTAGAAGTAGACAAAAGGGATCCAGAAGAACACACAGAATAATATAACAGAATATAAGGCTGTGGAAAGAAATAATAGACTGAGTTCTACAGAATATATTTGAACTTAATAATTGTTATACATATATTCTTATGTGTGTGTATATTAACATACAAATTAACTTAACAAAATTCACATTTACATACCAAATTTGCTCCCCCATCTGATCTTTATACCTGTAACTCTATGTTTATTTGTAATATTCAAATCAGCCTTTTCTGATCCCTGTCCCAAGAAATCAATAGCACCATCATAATTCAAATTAACTATGGGTCAATTTTCAGCAATAATAATGATAATAACTGTGCCTATAACAAGTGTGATGGCTAACATTTGAGCTCTTACTATGTACTCACCACAGTGCTAAGAACTTCCTAAGAACCACCTCATTTAAGGGAATGTTAACTTTTATATTCCTTCCAACTTAAAATCAAGTAAAGTTGACAAAACATTTGCCAGTCACTCAAGTTAAAGAAACAGCTATAATTGATACTGTTCTTTTGGTACAAATAATTTCCTCAATCTAAGTTTAAAATATGTAGTGTTATAAAACTGATCTTACACAAATCAAAACTGAGAAAAGTTAAGAATGGTAAAACAGTAAAATCAGATTCAAAGTTAACAGATACAAATTACTATTTATCTGCTTTAAAATAATACTAAAGATACTCTGACCCAGTAGCCAAAGTATTTTTTTAATTCAGTCTAAAACTTAAAATTTGAACAGCCAAAGTATATTTAACAACAAAAACAACATAAACAACTTTTAGAGGCTTCATAAACCTAAGAAATGTGTTTTTAAAATTTTCTGTGAATTTACACTTATTTGCATGTACATAAGTTCATGGAAACAGGGACAATATAATTATATAAGACAATCACAGGATAATAATCATTATACTCCTTTGTAAAAAAAAAAAAAAGGATTTGTCAGTAATGTATAATATAACCTCAATTACTTTACTGTTGAAAGGAATGATTATATAAGTTATAGAATTTTTAAACATGATCTTAATACTTGCTAGAACTATCTCATTTATCTGGAGGCCACTTATGAAACAGCCCCCATGAAATGCAGCATAGCTATAAAACTCAGCAAACAGCCCTAAATAATCAATAGAAAAGTAAAAGGTGATTTTTATTGAGCAATCATAAAATAACTGTCAGCAAACTAAATTTGGGCATTACAGATGTTTAGTGAAATATATGCAGTCTTGCCGCTCTGGAAAACAGTGTGGAGGTTCCTCAAAAAATTAAAAATAGATCTACCCTATGACCTAGCAATAGCACTGCTAGGAATTTACCCAAGGGATATAGGAGTGCTGATGCACAGGGGCACGTGTACCCCAATGTTGATAACAGCACTTTCAACAATAGCCAAACTATGAATTCAGCCTAAATGTCCATCAACTGATGAATGGATAAAGAAATTGTGGTTTATATACACAATGGAATACTACTTGGCAATGAGAAAGAATGAAATATGGCCTTTTGTAGCAACATGGATGGAACTGGAGAGTGTTATGCTAAGTGAAATAAGTCACACAGAGAAAGACAGATACCATATGTTTTCACTCCTATGTGGATCCTGAGAAACTTAACAGAAGACTATGGGGGAAGGAGAGAGAAAAAAAAAAGTTAGAGAGGGAGGCAGTCAAACCATAGGAGGCTCTGTCTCAATCACAAGATTGAGAATACAGTTAACCCCTCAATAATGTGGGTATTGAGGCACACTCCCTGCAGAGATGAAAATCTGCATATAACTTTTGGCTCCCCTAAATCTTAACTAATAGCCTAATCTTGACTGGAAGCCTTACTGATAACATAAACAGTCAATTAACACACAGTTTATATGTTACATGTATTATACAACACATTCTTACATAACATCAGCTAGAGAAAAGAAAATGCTATTAAGAAAATCATAAGGAAAATACATTTATAGTACTGTACGGATTTATCAGAAAATATCCACATTAAGCGTAACTAACAGTTCAAACCTGTGTTGTTCAAGAATCAGCTGTAGTTATTATTAATATTTCTATTATAAATCTAACAGCCAATGGAAATAACACATAATCCAAATGTAACCAAAATAAGTATTCTAAAAACTTTAAAATAAAGTAAAAATAAAAGGGACACAACTACAAATCACTCTAAATACTATTCTAATAATTATGATTAAAATAATCGAATAGGGACACCTGGGTGGATCAGTCGGTTAAGTGTTTGGACTCTTGATTTCGGCTCAGGTCATGATATCATGGTTATTGAGATTGAGCCCCTTTTTGAGCTCTGCCCTAATAGCTCAAAGAATCTGCTTGGGATTCTCTCTCTCCCTCTCTCTGCCCCTGCCCCACTCAAATGCTCAGGTGCATACACTATCTCAAAATATAAATAAATAAATAAATAAATAATCAATTAATCAAATAACTTATATAGAATAGGAGGAACCCTAAATTAGCATAATAGAGTTTAGTGGGCTGATAGCCACATCCCCCAAATTTTCATAAATTAACAGGTGCAATAAGGCTTGGCTTCACTCTCAGCATGTTGCTTATCTTATGTCTACTACTTGGTGGCTTATGCCTTTAGGTACCCAAACAGCCTATGGCTATTTCATAAACATTACTTGTATTCCTGAACTCCTGTGATCAATGATCTTGTAGCTACATAACTTAACATCGTATTCAGTTAGCATAACAAACTATAAAATTAATTCCTATAACTGATTAAAATACAAATAACCCATTTTTTAAAGTGGACAAAAGACAGACACTTCACCATGGAAGATATACAAAATGGCCAACAAGCACACTTTAAAAGGTCCTCATCATTAGTCATCAAGAAGATGTCAATTAAACCGACAATGAGATACACATACCCAAAAGAACAGCTAAAATTAAACTGACAATACCAAGTGCTGCCAAGAATGTAGAGCAACTGACATTCTCATACTTTGCTAGAGGCAGGGCACAGTGGCCCAACAATACAGAAAATCGTTTAGTAGTTTCTTACCAGGTTAAACTTACAACTACCACATGATCCAGCAATTCTATTCCTCTCTCAATGAAGAGCAGCAAAATATGCAAAGTGTTTCTGCCCAGAGAAGCCTGCTGAGGTTACAGAGTCCAGGGCTTTTACTGGGGACTTGTAAAACAGGCACAATACAAAGTACATCCAAGCATTGGGTTCACAGGAGTTAGTCCAGGGTCAGCCACACAAGCAGGCCTTCCTGAAGGTAGGCGATAACTGAACAGACTCAGGTGAACAACAAAAGTGTTCTCAGCAACATTATTCACAGTGGCCAAAAACTGGAAACGATCCAAGTGTCCATCAACAGGTAAACAGATAAACAAACTAAGTGGTATTGTATTTAAACAAATGACTAGTATATAGTAACAAAAAAGAACAAACTACGGATACACACAAGGAATAAAACAAGCCCAGACACAAGAGTACATTTTTTGTGACTGAACTTAAGGAAGTTCTAAAACTGGAAAACTAATTTATTGCAACACAAGTCAAAAAAGTGGTTGTGGTAGCTACTGACTGTAAAGAGACATGAAGATGTACAGCAACTAAAATTTGCATATGTTGCTGACAGGAACATCCCAAAAGAGACAGTTTCTAGGAATCAACACCTGAAGGAAGGAAGTGGGGAACAGACACAATTCCGAGAAGATTCTATAATATCCCTTCAGCAGTCTGTGATTCAAAATACATGTAGAACAACTGCTCTAAATCTTTGCTTTGCTAACACCACACTCTAAATCAACTATCTTCTGACTATTCTTTTTCAGTGTCCTTCATAAAGATCCCTTCCTTTAGCCCATAAATGTTAATCTGTAAAGAAAAAAAAACTAACATTTTTATGTGTTTCAGATTAGTTCCCTAATGTCCAGGTTGAGTTTATATACCTGTAAATAAAAAAAAAAAAAAAAAAAAAAAGTTGCTGCTACCACTATCATGAAACAGAGAAATTGCTTCTTTTAAAGTTCTACTTCAAATTGATAATTACGTACAAAGGAAAACTATTCTTAACAGTGATGACACTCTGATATCCTTACATCTTTATAAAGTGTGCTTTAATTTGTAAATGTTTTTGTTAAAAGATTGCTACTAGCAAGTAAAAGATAAACAGACTGTTTGGTTTAATAGTCCCACTAACATCAAAGAAAACATATTAACAAATTTTAGAACCTCATGTCCACAAAAATTGGCAAGAATTAAACTCATAAAACAAATTCTTTTTTAAAAAACTTAGCAAGAAAGCAGCAAAAACAAATGAACAGAGAGCAATCATGTCATGTCCATCTTATGGACAAAAACTGGGTCAAAGAATATATGATAACTGTTACGATCTTTTCATATACCAAAGCAGACAATCTACCTTTTAAAAAATGTCTATCATTAAATTGCAAGTCACAGGAAAATGAGTTTGGATAAATTAGGCTTTTTTTTTTTAGTTCATTTATTTTGAAAAAGAGAGAGGGAGTGTACGCAAGCAGGGAAGGAGCAGAGACAGAGTGGGAGAGAAAGAATCCCAAGCAGGCCCCATGCTGTCAGTCCAAAGCCAACATGGGGCTCGAGCCCATGAACCATGAGATCATGACCTGAAGTGAAATCAAGAGTCAGACGCTTTAACTAACTGAGTCACCCAAGTGCCCCAACTGGGATAAATTAGGCTTTTGAATTTTTAGACATTCTTTGTTCCTCCTAACTACCGATGAAAACACTAAAACAAAGGATAATTTAGTCAATATTGTGAGATATAATTAATCATTACTACAAAGCATTTTGTTTTAGAGGGTCAAAGTATAAAGATATTCTGGGAATTCTAAAAGCCTTCTAAAATTATCCCATTTACCCAGCTGAAAGAATCCGGGGTCAGGACTGCTAGCTGCATATCCAAATACTCATTTTCATTTCAGCTGCTATACCCCTTTTTGTCCTTCCCCTTTTCTCCAGCTTCCTGCCCGAAATGGATACATGACAACTTAAACTCCAGCCATCATTTTGGACTTTGGTAACTATATAAGATGGAAATCATGTACTAAGGATGGAGAGCAGAGGAAAAAAAAAAAAAAAACACAAGTTTACGACCCTCATGATGCCATAGTACTGCCATATGATCTCTGAATAGCCCATTTCCGACTTATTTTAAATGAGACTAAAAAAAAAATAAAATAAAATAAGGACAACACTATACTATATATGCCATGTATGTCCAATCTGTTAAACAGCAGACAGGTGTAAGCCCTAAAACAGAATATGACACGAGAAATAGGAGAAGCCAAACATTCACTCCTGAACTATCCAGAGCTGTTGGTAGCCTGTGAGCCATGAGTGTAACAGATCTCAATTAACTTTTACCACTGAACATGCTAGCATCATGAGATGCCCCAGAATCCCCTGGGTTTTAGATATACCTCTTGCCTTCACTGTGTAGCCGCAACTCTATTTCCCCTAATAACCAGCATCAATCATTCCAGCCAACATGGTAACTATTATTGCCTGTTCATTTCAATAGAATAAGGAAACCAAATGGTTAGGTGGAAGTAATACCTCTAATTCAATGAAACTATTGTTTCATCCTTACTAGAAGTGCTTCCATCTGGCTATTAAGAATTCTAACCAGCAGAACTCAGTTATTAGAAACAAGTTTTGTGACTAGGTCATTAGAAATAATTGTACAAACTACCACACTCACTTCTATCCCTTAGTTATTAAACATGGGTACAGATTATGGGACAGAGTCCCATGTAATGCTCACTAGTCCATAGCATTCTCTAAAATAATAATAATAGTAATAATACAAATACTTCTCAGTTCATTTTATGAAGCTAGCAGGGTTTTCATATGCAAACCTGACAAGAATAATAAGATACAGGAAATTTATAAACCAGTCTCACCTCTCAGTCAATTTTTAAGAGAATCCCAAATAAGGTAACAGCAAAACAAGTCCAACAAGAAGATTTAAAAACCAAAAAAGCCACCATCATGACCAATCAAGGTTTATCCTAGGAGTGCAAAGTTGGTTGAAGAATAATTTACCTATGTAATACATTACTTAAAAGATTAAAAAAAAAAAAAAAAAAACCTCACATGATTATCTCCTCTGATAAAATGTATTCAACTCAAATATCTAATGAGTATGTTCCAGTCATCATTATAGGGTTCATGAATATGGCTAAATCAAAGCTCAGAAGTCCCTACTTTCATAAGAAAGATGGGGGGAGTGGAACTCAATGGGAGGAAAAATAAAATATTTGGAATCACTGTGTGAACAGCTCAGAGCACATTAAAAAAAAGTCTTAAAACGGTTAGAAAAACACAAACAACCTAACTTTAAAAAAGGTAACTCAAATAGAAAATTGAAAAAGCCAATAAATTTTTTAAAAACATGCAATTTCTTTTTCAAAATAAGAGAAATGAAGATTAAGGACCTATCATTTCACACTTGCCACACTGGCAAAAACTAAAAATACATAGCAGTATCAAAGTTTGGCATAGAGAACACCTGAAACTAATGTAACATTGTGTGTCAACTATACTCCAAAAAAAGTACACTGTAGATTCTGAAACTACAGCCACAGTCTTGCCGTTCCATATTATCCAAATAATATTAGCCTTGTCAGTAGTATTTAAAAAAATTTTTTTAACGTTTATTCATTTTTCGAGAGACAGAGAGAGACAGAGCATGAGAGGGAAAGGGGCAGAGAGAGGGAGACACAGCATCCAAAGCAGGCTCCAGGCTCTGAGCTGTCAGCACACAGCCCGACGTGGGCCTCAAACTCATTAACTAGGAGATCATGACCTAAGCCAAAGTCAGATGCTCAACTGACTGAGCCACCCAGGCACCCCTTGTCAGTAGTATTTTATAGCAATATTTTAATCTCAGGTTACAGTTTCCTTGCTATTCCAAGAACTCAGATAATGCATGAACACTTTATTTTAAATGTTTATTTATTTTTGAAAGAGAGAAAGAGAGAAAGCGTAAGGGAGAGGGAGAGAGGGGGAGGGAGGGAAAGGGATAGAGGGAGAGAGGGAGAGAGGGAGAGAGGGAGAGGGAGAGAGGGAGAGAGGGAGAGAGAGAGAGAGAAAGTGAACGAACGGGGGAGGGGCAGAGAGGGAGACAGAATCCAAAGAAAGTTCCAGGCTCTGAGCAGTCAGCACAGAGCCCAACACGGGGCTCCAACTCATGAGCCATGAGATCAAGACCTCAGCTGAAGTCAGACACTTAACCAACTGAGCCACCCAGGTGCCCCAATACATGAACACTTTTAAATGTTCTTTTTTCTCCCCTTCATTTTGAAGGTAGTATATACTCATTTGGGTAATTTTGCAAATAAAAATATACACACAAAATAAAACAGTTACACATAATTCAACTACCTAAATGCCACCTAATTTGACCTTTGGGATGTTTTCTTTTAGTTGTTGATTGCACACACAGCTTTTATTTTTATTTTCTATATAACTGTAATAGATTGGGCCAGGGGCCAGGAAACTACAGCCTATAGGCCAAATTTGGCCCACCACCTGCTTTTGTAAATAATGTTCTATTGGAATATAACAGCAAAAACAAAAACACCAACTTTAGGATACAGAGCAATTGGAAGGATCACACCCTTTTCATGGGAATTAAAGTGGTATAAATACTGAGGAAAATAATTTGTCATTATTTAGAATGTTCAAGATGCACATAACTTATGGTCCATCAATTTTATGTATGTATTTTGCACATACGCAACAGGAAACGTGTACAAACATGTTCCTCACACAGTTTTTAGTAGCAAAAAATCCAAATGTCCAGACTGATCACCATGTGTTATATTCATACACAATAAACTACACCTTATGCAAGAACACATAAGAATCTCAGAAACATAAGGCTGAATGAAAACAAGTAATTTCGTATAAAGTTCAAAATGTAAAACCAAAGATACAGCATGGCAGATACAGCAAGGCAAAGCAAGGGATTAACAGACTAAAAAAATCAGAATAGTGATTACTTCTAAGGGGGCTGGAGGAGAGATGGCACCAGGGAAAGGCACACAAGGGACTTCAAACTTTGTATGTTACATGCTTAATAAATATTTTGCAAGTATAAAAGTATTATATGTTGACTAAACATCAAATCTGTCAATATTTGCAACACTTCTGTGTCAGCTGCATCTGGATTCTTGACCCAGAGAAACTGTGAGATAATGTTTGTTTTAAACTGCTAAATTTGGGTGTGATTTGGTACACACAACAGGTAACTACTACTGCTGTTAATAGTACCTCACTGATTCAAACAGCAAGGAGCATGATCTGACAGTATACAACTCAGAGAACAAAACTGTTTATAGGCTTTAACTTAGAATATGTAGTCTGAAGAATAGTCATTTTCCTTAAGGGTTTTTTTTTTTTTTTTTTTTTGGTTGTTTGTTTCCTCTACTATTTCCACTTGGAAACAAATCCTTAGGACACTAAGTCTCACGGAGTCATTATCCAGAGAATGCCTTGAGCAAATGTAATCCAAAGCCATTTCGAAAACTTCCCCCAATGATTAAGAATACAGTCTTTTAAGAAGGGGGAAGGAAAGCACAACTATCTCATCAAGAACTTCACAAAACTGAATCAAAAAAAAAAAAAAAAGTCCTCCAATTTAGTCTCAGTCCATCTTACCTAAAAAAGCAATTTAGAGATGTTTTCACAACAATAAAGAATCAAAAAGATGTGGGGTGCCTGGATGGCTCAGTCGGTTAAGTGTCTAACTTCAGCTCAGGTCACGATCTCATGATTCGTGAGTTCGAGCCCCACGTCGGACTCTGTGCTGACAGCGCGGAGCCTGGAGCCTGCTTCAGATTCTGCCTCCCTCTCTCTCTGCCCCTCCCCCGCTCTGTTTCTGTTTCTGTCTCTGTTTCTGTTTCAAAAATAAATAACCCTTAAAAAAATATTTTAAAACAAAGAATCAAAAAGATGTAAATCTGATGAAATGTTAGGTCAATTCTTCTAATTTTCCCGTATCATTGCACAGGGGTTTACTTTCCTTGCTCTCTTAGCTGATGTGAATTAAAACAACAACAGATACCAGATACCACATGTCTCATACTCCTCATACCATGAAGTAGATACTACTTTATCACCACTTCACAAGTGGAGTAGTCATAAAGAAGTTAAATGACTTCAAGGTCCCACAGTACTCATCTCAAACTAGACACTAGGAGGTTGTAAACCCTACGTTCAAAATGCATAGTAAAGACTCCAGGTACAACTTTTCAGGATTTAACCAACAGGGAGTAACGAAAAACTTCATAAAAGCCCTCTTAAGTGCTCTTAAGGCATGGCATAGAAAAGGCATGGCATAGAAATAGGAGTTTGAAAGTTTCTTGGTCCATCTTATTCTTCCTTAGTTCCGTAACTTACCTCATCCAAATATGCATACATCTATTTTCACTAGAGAAACACTGAAGAGCAAAAAGAACTTATTATAACACCTAATAATCTAGGATTCTTTGAATAAGAGCATTCGTATGGTGGACAACAATGCAGTAAATGCTTTCTAAAAAAATACAGATACACTATATCCTCAAACCAGTAGTATTTGAAACAGCCCAAAACTATGGCCAACAGGCACATGAAAAGATGCTCAACGTCACTCCTCATCAGGGAAATACAAATCAAAACCACACTCAGATATCACCTCACGCCAGTCAGAGTGGCCAAAATGAACAAATCAGGAGACTATAGATGCTGGCGAGGATGTGGAGAAACGGGAACCCTCTTGCACTGTTGGTGGGAATGCAAACTGGTGCAGCCGCTCTGGAAAACAGTGTGGAGGTTCCTCAAAAAATTAAAAATAGATCTACCCTATGAGCCAGCGATAGCACTGCTAGGAATTTACCCAAGGGTTACAGAAGTGCTGATGCATAGGGGCACTTGTACCCCAAAGTTTATAGCAGCACTCTCAACAATAGCCAAATTATGGAAAGAGCCTAAATGTCCATCAACTGATGAATGGGTAAAGAAATTGTGGTTTATATACACAATGGAGTACTATGTGGCAATGAGAAAGAATGAAATATGGCCCTTTGTAGCAATGTGGATGGAAATGGAGAGTGTTATGCTAAGTGAAATAAGCCATACAGAGAAAGAGAGATACCATATGTTCTCACTCTTAGGTGGATCCTGAGAGACTTAACAGAAACCCATGGGGGAGGGGAAGGAAACAAAAAAAAAAGAGGTTAGAGTGGGAGAGAGCCAAAGCATAGGAGACTGTTAAAAACCGAGAACAAACTGAGGGTTGATGGGGGGTGGGAGGGAGGGGAGGGTGGGTGATGGGTATTGAGTAGGGCACCTTTTGGGATGAGCACGGGGTGTTGTATGGAAACCAATTTGACAATAAACTTCATATATTGAAAAAAAAAAAGAAAGAAACAGCCCAAAACTGAACTCAACTGATCATGAATTTCAGAATAAACAAGCTATGATATGTTAATACAATGGAATATTTATAGCAATGACAATCAACAAAGTACTGTTGCCTGCAGTAATACAGATGAATCTCAAACACAATGCTAAACACTAAAGAAACCAAACAGAAAACAATATATACTATATAATTCAATTTACATCTACACAAAAAATGACAGCCCAAGAATCAGTGTCAGAAGAAGGAAGGGTCTCTAGGATAAAGTGATAGGACAATTACAGAAGGGCTGAACACACCAGTCTTGAATAATTCCCGCTTTTGGTTTGGGCTCTATTGCTACAACCCCTGAATGCATACAAAATCAAAACAAAAAGTTAGAGAAACTATTAAGTAAAATGAAAATTCACTTAAAAGAAATTAAAGGAAACAATCACAAAACCAAAAGGCAACCAACGGAATGGGAAAAGATATGTGCAAATAACATATCAGATAAAGGATTAGTATCTAAAATCTATAAAGAACTTACCAAACTCAACATCCAAAAAACAAATAATCCAGTGAAGAAATGGGCAGAAGACATGAATAGATGCTTTTCCAAAGAAGACGTCCAGATGGTCAACAGACACATGAAAAAATGCTCAACGTCACTCCTCATCAGGGAAATACAAATCAAAACCACACTGAGATACTACCTCACACCGGTCAGAGTGGTTAAAATTAACAACCCAGGAAATAACAGATGCTGGTGAGGATGTGGAGAAACGGGAACCCTCTTGCACTGTGAGTGGGAATGCAAACGGGTGCAGCCACTCTGGAAAACAGTGTGGAGGTTCCTCAAAAAATTAAAAACAGAACTACCCTATGACCCAGGAATGGCATTACTAGGAATTTATCCAAGGGATACAGGAGTGCTGATGCATAGGGGCACATGTACCCCAATGCTTATAGCAGCACTTTCAACAATAGCCAAATTAAGGAATGAGCCTAAATGCCCATTAACTGATGAATGCATAAGGAAGATGCGGTTTATATATACAATGGAATACTACTTGGCAATGAGAAAGAATGTAATCATGCCATTTGCAGCAATGTGGATGGAACTGGAAGGTATTATGCTGAGTGAAATAAGTCAGTCAGAGAAGGACAGACACCATATGTTTTCACTCATAAGTGGATCTGAGAAACTTAACAGAAGACCATGGGGAAGGGAATGGGAAAAAAATAGTTACAAACAGAGAGGGAGGGAGGCAAACCATAAGAGATTCTTAAATACAGAGAACAAACTGAAGGTGGAAGCAGGCGGTGGAGGAGAGGGAAAAATGGGTGATGGGCATTGAGGAGGGCACTTGTTGGGATGAGCACTGTTGCATGTAAGTGATGAACCATGGGAATCTACCCCAAAAACCAAGAGCACACTTTACATACTGTATGTTAGCCAATTTGACAATAAATTGTATTTTAAAAAACTAAAAAATTTTTAAAAAATTAAAAATTTAAAAAAAGAAATTAAAAGAAAGTAGTGAAAGTGTTAAAACTAAAAATTTCAAGAATGGTTAGAGAAAACATTATAGTAAGCTTTACAATAAATTACAATTAATACAATGTAAAAATTTAAAGATTAAAATAAATTTGAAATGTAAAAATAGAACTCAGATAAAAAGCCTAAACACATATGTGAGATAAAAACTTGAACAGGTTCAAACATGAGATTAAAACAGAAGTGAAACAAAAATGTCAGACAAGAGCAGTTTTTTAAAAGAAAATATCAAAGAAGTTTAAAGATATAAATCAAGAAATAAAAACATTCAAAAAGGAAAAAAGGACTGAATCCTGAATGTTTCTAGGATAAACAATAGCCTCATATGAGGGGGTCTCTTCTGAGTACAGAATCCCTATGAGTATAGGGCAAAAGGGCAGAAATAAACAACTTTACTCTCTCATCCTTCAACAAGCTCCAGGAGACTCCTTTGCAGGCAGCTTCAGGTACCTGAGGACTGTTAATAACCAATCAATAGCTAGGGGAGAACAAGCAGGTAGAAGCAGCAGCTAGCTGGCCTGAGTTTCCAGGAAAAAAATACCCAAAGTTCCATTAACATAACAGAAGTATCTCAAAAATACGGTTTCCAGACCCTAGGATTAGCACGGATCACTTCAGGGTATGCAAATA
Source organism: Acinonyx jubatus (assembly GCF_027475565.1). Lineage (NCBI taxonomy): Eukaryota > Metazoa > Chordata > Mammalia > Carnivora > Felidae > Acinonyx > Acinonyx jubatus. The sequence continues at coordinate 87,706,932 of NC_069385.1, read as the reverse complement.
TGAAAATTATTTTCATAATAATATCAAAATGTCATTAGCCATTCCACTAACAGCTACTATTTTTTTAAGTTTATTTATTTTGAGAGAGAGAGAGAGAGAGAGAGAGAGAGAGCAGGGGAGGGGTGAGAGAGAGAGGGAGAGAGAGAATTCCAAGGGGGCTCCATACTGTCAGCACAAAACCCCACATGGGGCTTGAACTCACAAACTGTGAGACCATGACCTGAGCCGAAATCAAGAGTCAGTTACTTAGTCAACTAAGCCACCAGGCACCCCATAGTTATTATATTTTTCACCACCAAGCAATCACCAGTGGGGAAAACTTTTATTTAGGGAAGTCCCTTTTGATGCGGTAATAATTCCATTAGATGTCTACCTTTGAGTACCCACCTTTTTAATATCCTGTGAGAAGAGAGGTGCACATAAATTGCCCTTGTGAGAAGCACTCTGGTATTTCACTTGTGAGCTACACTAGGCACTTTTTTTCAAAGAACACCATTTTTCTTGAAAGAACAACTGACAGACAAGCAGTAGTTATCCAGGCTTGAGTATTAGATGGACTTTCTCAAAAATGAATAAAGTGGCCTTGTCACTTCAAAGAAAATAAGTAACAGTATTGCTGCCCAATAAAACCTAAGTTTTCAAAAGAAAATTAAGATTTTTGGAAAACTTGAATCCACCACCTTGAGTTTTACAACTTTCCAATACATAAACACTTTTCTGATAAGAGCATTGGTGACATTAATGGAACACCAAAGTAAACCAGACTCATTCTGGGTGTAATCTAGCATTCCGTATTATTTAAAAGATCCCAGATGATCTTTGGAGCTGCCCTGGGGGTTCAGTGCTATGAAGAATTCCCACAGGTAACATCCCCAGAACCATTTATTAAAAGGCAGCTCATTTAATGCCACAAAGCTCCAGCTTTAGGCTATGCCACAAAGCTCCAGCTTTAGGCTATGCCACTCACTAACAAGGTGATCTTTAATATCGCTAAATATCAATTTCTCCATCTGTAAAAGATAGAAAATACTTCCCAAAAAATGACATTCATGAAAATTAAGTAAAACGTTGAATATGAAAGTCTCATACAGTTCTTGGCAAGGTTAGACAATGAAAACATGTTGATATGTTAGAAGTAATTAGATAAACTATGGAATCTCACAGAATGGATACATAAAAAATAGTTCTTTGGATAATATCTAGCATTTCTGGAGAAACAGGTGGGCTTGGGAATAGTAACTATTTCAGAAGCTATACAATCCTTTAGGCTCCCGGGGGGTAGGTCACCATCTAAGTAAAAGCCAAGAGCCTATTAGCCATAGCTAAGGTGGATATGACTAACTTTATGCCAAAAACCATTAATATTAGTCTTGCCTTGAATCCACAGTCATCAAGAAATCTTCTATCATTATTTGGCTTCTCATGCAAATTTCTTCCCTAGGTCAGTATCTCAACTATACTATCCCAAGGTAGTTATGTTTCCAACTATAACTCAAGTTCTGCCAAAAATCAAACCCTTTATCCTTAAGTCCTCTACTGTTTGTAATGATTAACTTATCTCCCATGCTATGCATTTAAAATAGTAGGGACATACTTTCCTTAGGAGAATTGAGAAAAATACACACTAAAATCATTTTAGGTAGATTAATTCTCTCCATAAAACAACTGGAAGGGCTTCATTAACATGTTCATTCAATTAACATTCCTGTATAAAAGTCTTTGTAACCTTGGTTACAATGGGTTAATCTGGTAGCCTCTAGGTTCAATGATAAAATATGGCTCTTCAACCTGGACCGCACCAAGATAAAAGTTGCCTTATCTTGTCATGTGCTCTATTGCACAAATACACTTTAGTGTCACATAGAAGAGAGGCTCCCTTCCCCCAAAACTTTTTTTGAAGTGATTTATATACATCCTACCAAAATCTGTACTGAAAAGATAACATTCTGTTTAATACAGCACCATTTCGAAGGTTCTAACAGGTCAAATTTATATTTTATAATTTACATTTAATGTATTCATCAGAAATAATGAATTCTACATTAAAATACCACAAAATATTTCTAAAATACATGCCAGAGGGATAGAATTTCATGGGTTCTGAAGATTTTAGATCAGGAGAAAAGGCAAAGGCAGAGCCAAAGCAACTAAGTTAAAATTCAATGAAACCCTTGAAAAAATTATCCCACCAAAAGAAACTGCTATGTTTTTTCAGTTTCCAATTTAGTGTCCTGCTGAATTTTTATTCAACATATTGATTCATTGCTGAAAAAAAAATGACATCCCTTCCTTAAATCAGCATTAATATTTTTGTAAAAACACAAGTCTTATGTATATCCAGAGAGAACATCTGGGAAACATTTAGGTGCTTATAATAAGCTTTTATAATTGAACATTCGGGAAGGAAGAGAGAGGAAAGACCCAATCAACCAGAATCCCTTGGATTAAACTGGATCAGTATAGCACAATAAAGTTGATGCTACAAACTCTCCAGTGTACCCTCTACTAGTGTCAATACTTAGAAAAAAATGTCTAGAAAACAAGAGATTTTTTTAACTCAAGAGCACAACTGGGAAACTGGTAATGTTAACAAAGGACAAGACTTGAGATTTAAAGTAACTTGACTGAAACTCTAAAGAGACATATAAATAAACCCAAATGAAGCAGAGTAGGTTAAAAGTTTCCAGATTATGGGAATGAATGCTGTATTGCTGTATTACTTACTCCTAGTGTTGAAACAATAATCACAAAAGTGATAGCAAAATGTTTACACATAGCTTAATTCTACATTTTGGTTAGCAGCCCAAATAGGAAATGAAACTGAGATACTTACTATAGTAACCATATAATACAGTGTCCTCAATCTGTCTGCTGACATTAGCATTAGCCCAGTCCTGGGATAAAAAGGAAATAGAAATATTAACGAAACATCCATTTGTGTAACAATTACAATTAGGTTTTAATATAACTGAATGTCACTTATAAATACATCATCAACTAAACAAGTATGGCCTGTGCCTTCAATAATTAATTAAGAGACAGATAAGTAAACAAACTTCAACAGGCAAATGCTCAGATGACAACATAGTTCTAGGGAAACACATAAACAGGAGCCACCAAACTCAGCCTAAAGATCAGGGATGGCTTCCCAAAATGATTCTAACCCGAAAAATGAAGAAAGAAAGGTCGTTCTCAGAAAATAGGAGGAAAAAAAAACAAACAGTAGGAAGTACAGAAGATAGGAGGAACATACCTGAAAGTTTGAAAAAACTGCAAGAAGCTAAATATATAGTTTCATTAGAGCCTTTGGAAAGCTAAGAAAAAGCAGGTGGAGCAAGGGAGGGAAAGAGCCAGGTTTAAGGCACTATGAGTCATGCTAAGTATTTTGGACTTTGTCCTAAGGAAAACAGAAAATAGTGACGAATTATTATACAGAGAGTGAAATACGATTGAATTTTAGGAAGAAGATATTTGAGTACAATATACATTTTTTAAAAATACCTAAAAAAAAGTCAATCTAAACTTCTTTGCCTTCATCCCACACAAGTGTTCTTTAAATTAGTAATTTAAATGTAGTAATTTAACTTAGAAAATATAATTCAAATTAATCTTTTCAAATAAAAAAAATCTGTATACTAATGAATCAGAACTAAATGCAAATCTTTTTATTAAATGTCCTAAACTTTATGCATATGAAAAATTAAATGTGGAGAGTCTAAGTGACTACTGCTATTAAGTAGTAAGGCTCAAATTGGTATCAAAGGTCATTTCTTTTCTATAAACACTTTAAGAGCTCAAGTGGTATCAACACCCCACTATACTGGCTCTTAAGGAAGGGTATCAGCATTTAAAGTTCCTTCTAAAATAATTTAGGTTTTTCTTTTTTTTTTCTTTTTCACCTACAAACACTTTGAACAATGAACATCTATGAATTTCTTGCTGACAAATTGGTAAAAGAAAAAAATGTGGAAAATCCAAATTTAGCACCACAAAAGCAAAACCTTGACACACAAAGTAGAATAAAAATAGTATTTTTTCCAATAGCAATAAAGACTATAAAAAATTTAATAGGTTAAATAAAAATGTTATATTATACAAAGAAAATTAAATTGATTATAGAACTTTTTAAAGATCTAAATAAATGAAAGTCACATGTTCCCACATGAAAAGATTGTAAATACCAAATCCCTCCAAATTAATCTATAAAAACTATATATACTGCCAATCCAAATCCCAATATACTAGAGGGTGGAGTATTTTGACATGCTGATTAAAAAAATCATCTGAAAAACATACAGGCAAGAGCTAGGAAATTTTTCGAAAAAGATCAACAATGAGGAATTTACCCAATTATGAGATTTTATTAATAAAACATAAAAATCTATTATTATAGTAACTTTTCATTTACCTAGGTGGCAAAATTTAAAACACATTATTAGTGGCAAATGTGGAGACAAAGCCATCTCCTACACGGTAAGTAAAATAGTCTATGATCTAAACATTGTTTGTTGGAATATATCCTAAAAAGATTCACACAAATCAGGACAGGTATCAGTACACAGATATGTTTTAAAGACAAATAGTACTGTCTAATGAATGACCTCAAGAGCTCTTACTGGATTATATGGCAACAAGCTACCAAAATGAAGCCTCCATTTCCCATACAGTAGGAGGAGCTGAACCCCATATTCACAGGGCTAAAGGAGCCCAAAGTCTCTAGATGTTCAGCAACTGGAATGTCCAAGCACCTCATGAACAGCTTGTATCAAGTGCACACTACCCGGCACCCAAGTCCATACTGTTAATCCACCTGCAAGGCCATTCTCCTTCTTGCCATATAAGACGAGCGAACAAAAGGAGGAAGAGGTACCTCTGCTAAAGCACCTGCACTTTGGGAAAGGTCATCGTTTTGCAGAATGTCAAGTAGATAAGAACCTGTGTACTTGCTGACCGTTCTCTCCGTAATTCCAGCCTGCACCAAATGTTTATTGATTCTTCACTCAAGAGCTCTTTATCCAACAATATTCAGTGTAGTGTTGTTCAAAAAATTAAAAAACAGTAACAACAACTGGAAATAATCTAAATGCCTGAGGAGAAACTGTATAGACATTAAAAAAAAATGGAATCTATATAAACTAGCATATATAGATATCCATGAGGGGATAGCACAGAACACATTGCAGCTAATAGTTTTAACACATGCAATCTTTGTCTAAAAAATGAAACACCCACACATATACAAAAAAAAAAAAAAATTTGCAACAGTGTTTACCACATGGCCATGGCAAAGCACTGGGGAGAATTCTGTTCCATGACTGGAAATTTTTTCAATGATTCAGGTATCCAAATTAATATGTACATAATCAAAACTTCAGCTCCTAACAGTTTCTTTAGCTGTTGTGTATGCACAAAACAGAATTTTAAAAAGATTTCTGAATCCTGAAGATTTTTTGAAATAGAGGATAATTCATCTATCCCTAATACAAACTCCCTTCCAATTTCCAAAATAATCCCACAAGAATTAATGTGGCCATTGAGAATTACTTAAAAGTTAAACTTTAAAATTAAACAAGACCCCAACCTCAAAAAAGTCAAAAGCAGAAAGTATGTTAAGGTAATCTAAAGCCAAAGATTCATTGACATTTAGTACTTTTCATCCTGCAAGGTTCTTTTGTTTAACCAAATCTTATGGCAATAAGAAAATATTTCTGTTACTATTTTAAAGCTAAAAATATGTGTAAAATATACATCATTCAAGTACTATTAGTCATTTGGCTTTTATACAGTTTTGCCTCCAAGGTATATACTGTCAAAAGAGCTTAGTTTATGAAACCTTCCTTCTTTTACCTTTTGAGAACCGCTATGCCCTTGATACATTTTGTAGACTACACTGCCTCCCAAGGTAGAGACCAAAAGAAACTACAGAGTCATTGAAGACCCAAGAACTAATACTAAAGAATATTAAAGACCACTTGAGATGAAAGGAAAATAGAAATTCCACAGAACAAAGATATAGTGGATCATGTATGTAAAATTTCCTTTCTATTCTTCAAGATGACACTTTGAAATGATCAGCCCAACCCAAAACTACACAACCCACCTCGATTTTACTTGGTATTCTTACCTTAGGCCAGTAGTTTTTATTCAGGGGTGACTCTGGCTCCCATGGGCATTTGGCAATGGAGACCCAGGGGGTAGGGGGGAGTGTCAATGTGCTACTGGCATTTGTGTGTAGAAGCAAAGATGTGTTAACTGTCTATGATGCACAGGATAACCCCCACAACAAAGATAAACCAGCACAAAATGTCAATGCCTAAAAAACGCTGACTTGGAGTTCCCTAAAATAATTTGGAGCCGTAAGACAGGAGCTTACTCAACTTACTACCAAATCTAACACCTACCTCCATCTGTATTCAAATGTTAGTCCTTCCTCCAGCCAAGTACCTATAGTCCTATTTATGGCCAATCCTTTCACATTTAGATCTCCAACTCCTCTGCTTTCTCAAGAACACTGTCCCTGCAATGATATCCTATCTTCCCTCTCAAAAATTTCTCCCACTGTACTGAATCCTAAAGTATACCAACTCTAGTAACTTCCATCAAGCACAGAGATAATACGCATAACCACCACAAATAACAACACCTCTCTTGATCCCACCTCCTAATCCCTTAGAGAACAAAAGTTCTCAAAAAGTTTTCAGCATTCCCTATCACCACTTCCTCACCTCCCATCCAGAGTTAACCCACTCCAACCTGACCACCCATGTGCTCCACTGAAACTATCTTGTTCCTTGCTTACCACTGACCAAAGCCAGCAGTCACTTCTCTACCCCTCTCCCTACACCTCTCAGCAACACTTCCAACTCCTACTTAATACCTCCACTTTTATATATACAATAGGCATTTTGAAGGTAATTTGTCCAAAATACAGTTCTATTAACATGACTTAAGGTCATAAACAATCCACCAGGCCTCGTCTTAATCTCAGCTAGTACCGAAGTGCAACACCACAATACCACAAATAGGCCAAACTCATCTCGAGCTTCTGTATTTGCTGTTTCCTCTCCCCACAGGCTTTTCCCTCTGGTTCTTCACCTGACTGGCTTCTCTTTATCCAGGTCTCATCTCAAGTAATCTGTTCCAGCAATCTGGCCTTCCTGTGCCCCTATCTGAATTACCCACAACTTAAACTTTCACATCAATCTATTATATTTCCTCACAGAATGTATCAACATGAAATTCACTTGTTTTGACTGTTTACTGTTGGCCTGATCTTACAGAATGTAAGCTCCATGAAAAGAGCAGCTTCATGTGTTTTATTAATCTCTGTGCTGACAGCTTGGAGCCTGGAACCTGCTTCAGATTCTGTGTCTCCCTCTCCCTGCCCCTCTCCTGCTCGTGCTCTCTCTCTCTCTCTCTCTCTCAATCTCAAAGAATAAACAAACATTAAAAAAAAAAATGTTTTAAATAATAATTTGCATAATTGGAAAGGAAATCAGAAATCTTCCAGTCCAACATCCTTCATTTTAAAAATGAAGAACTTGAAGTCTAGAAAACTTAACTAATTTGACCAAAATATAGCCTAGATAGTAGAGTCAAGTCTAGAACTCAGGTCTTGTAACTCCCTGCTAGCTTAGTGGTCTTTTCCATATACCATACAGACCCAAAGTACTCAATGTGAAACAGACTACAATTGTGATCCACCACTAGAAAAAGCCCTTGTAAATTATTTACTTCATTAATGTAAATCAACTCAAACTTCAAGGGAGCTAGGAGAGATACAAAATAAAACCTACTGCATTACTTAATATATTTTCGGATTAACAAAAGGTATTCTTCACACTTGGAAAGCTGTTGAATCAGTACCAGTTCACTTCTAGTCTTCCATGTTGGCTGTCCCATTCTTAGCCTCTGTGCTGCATGTGCACCCTCACTGATTCCCAGACACAACAACAGAAGCATAATATATACTGGACTACTAAACTTAAACACTTATTTGCCAAGAATTTGAAAGGGGAAAAAAAATCACAAGTATGATAGTAATTACCTTAAAGTACGATAGTAATTACCTTAAATGTACCATTTTGATTCTTCATGTAAGAAACCAGAAATATATCCACTGGTAGAAGTGCTGAAGTGATAAGTGCAATTGCCAGAGAAAAAATTGCCGTTATGGTGGAGACAACTTCACTTTCCCGCTGACTTTGGTATTTACGAACATATATCCAGCAGAATGCCAAAATAGCCTGAAAGACAACAAAAAGAAATGTTTTGCTACTGCACTATGTGTTCTCTAGCTCTGATTTTAGCATGTGTTTGAAAGTTTCCAATGGGAAACTATGTCAAATGAAGGTCCTTTTACATGTGTAATGAAGGCCCATTACCTCTTATAACCTTATTCTAGATTTATAATTTTCAAAGCCTATTTCATGAATGCAGTACAACCTCACTTAGATGCAAAGACACACCAAAAAACAAGTTATTGATAACAGTGCTCAGTTACATATATCCTCATTGAATACACTGCAATCATTAATGGTCTCATATGTCATAGTTGTAATTAGCTTTGCATACTTTTTACCTATAGATTTCTCCAGACTAATACAATATAACTTGAATTGAAATTAACTTCTGCCCCATTATGACAGTTCAAGGGTACCATTCAGCTAAAAGACTAACTGCCAATAATCACGATGCAATCGACAAATTATAATATAATTCAAATTTTAAAGGGCATTAAACAAAGAAAAGTGAACATTAAAAATGAGTACATGTGCACTGCAAGGAACTTTCCAGTGATAAAAGTACGCTCAGAGGTACTGAGGATGACATCTCTAATCCACCAGGTACTCTTAATAGCTGTCAATGCCTTTCTAATGACTAACACAGAGCATAGGACTTTGCTCACGATTCTCTAATTTTAGGGAATATCAGAATCATCTGGAGGGCTTGTTATAGTAAAAAATGCTAAGCGCCACCCCCAGAGTTTCAGATTCAGGGGTCTGGAGTGGGCCCAGAAAATGTGCCTTTGTAACAAGTTCCAATTGAGGCTGCTATTGGTCCAAGAACTACATTTTGAGAAACTCTCCTCTACTCAAATGTAGGGAATTACAGATAGGTACTAAACCAGTGATTCTCAGCCTAGGCTGGGTTAGAATCACCTGGGCAGTTTTTAAATACCTTTATGCTGTCCCCACAAATCAGAGTGAGGTTCCTGCAGGCCACAGCATTTTTAAAAAGCCTGAGGATTCCAATCTGAGCCAAATTTGAGAACCACTGTTATTTTGTTTTTTATTTTATTAAAGTAGTGTTGACATGCAATGTTACATTAGTTTCCAGTGTACAACATAGTGATTCTACAATTCTACTCCCTATGCAATGCTCACAAGCGTAGCTGCCATCTATAACCACACAACTCTATTACAATATCGCAGACCTTCCATCCTCATGACTTACTCATTCCATAACTAGAAGCCTGTACCTCCCGCTCCCCTTCACCCATTTTGCTCACCCTCTCCCTTCTGGCAGCCACCAGTTTGTTCTCTGTATTTATGGGTCTGTTTCTGGTTTTTTGTTTTGCTTTTTATATGCCACATATAAGTGAAATCATATGGTATTTGCCTTTATGCCTCTGGCCTATTTCACCCTCTAGGTCCATCCATGTTGTGGCAAATGGCAATGGAATATGACCTAACCATAAGAGAGAACCACTGTTTTAAATAAACTCTATTAAGAGCTCTGGGACAAAAGCGCCGTTTTGTCCTTTCACTCTCTTCAACAGATTCCACTGTTACTTCCTTTCCGAGTATCCTAGTTCAGGAGCCTGAACTGAACTAACACCACCACTCAACTTGTTTCACAGCTTCCAAATTCCCCTACCACAACCAAGATGTAAGAACAGTTCCACCACCACAGAAAAATCCCCTTTGCCCCTGTGTAGTTAACCCCTCTGTCTACTCTCCACCACTGTTATCTGTCCCGATAGCTTCTGCCTTTCTAGAATGTCATAATGTACTATATTATATAGCATGTCATCTACTGAGTCTGGCTTCTTTCACTTAGCATAATGCATTTGAAATCCATCCAAGTTGTTGCATGTAATTCCTTCATATTACTAATATTTCAGCTGGTGTCAGAACAGCAGAAAAAATAACGTAAGAAGGGAATGTAGACTTTGGAAACTGGATGTTGGAGGAAAAATAAGACCTAGTGTCAAATTCTGGCTATTTATGAATTTATTTTTGTGTTAGGAAAACATTTTTCATTAATTTATATTAATATTTTACCATTTTTGTTTTTAAATGAATTCACAAATATTTAAAACATTCCTCAAATTATTTTGAAGCCACTGCAAGTTGAGCTTTACCATTCTATCCTTAGCAGGACCTGACACACAAAGTATTCAGTAATTTTTTTGATGGATTTCAAAAAGATCTGCACTTTACAAAGTTCAAAGGGATAGGTATTACTGCAAAGGAAGACGTTTGCCAAAACCAGACAGACAAGTAGGGAAAGGGCAACTCAAGCAAAATAGTTAAGACAGAGAATACTGAATTTTTTGGTCTCAGGAGATAGTATAGTTTTAAAACTGAGAACCCCAAAGAGCTTTTTGTTTATGTGGGTAAAATCTATCAGTAGTGACTACATTATAAAATAAATCAAATGTCATCATCTACAAAATAGTAATAAGAATATTTCATAGCAGGTTATAAGACTTAAATAAGATGTAAAGAGTTTAGCACAGTGCCTGGCCACAATAACTGCTTCACAAATAGCAACTGTCATATGAATTGTCATAGGTCACTACATCATATGAAACCAAATGTCATGTGAAATAACATCTTAAGAACATTTCATAAAAGAAATATACAATTTTGTTAATAATTATAAAGAAAAGTTTAGAGCAGTCTCCAACTTCTCCCAACAGATTCTAATTTAACTGGTCTGGGCAGTAGGCTTTTTTAAAACTCCTTAGTGGACTTTGATGAGAAGTTAAGGTTGACAATGACTGGGGGAGAGGCAGGAATGAGAACGGATGAATGTTTCTTAAACTAATGAGCATAGATCCTTTCTGTGTCAGTAAGGCTGGGGTCTTATATTTAGTATATCTAACAAGTTCCCTTGTTAGTATATCTAACAAGGTGATGGTCACTTTGAGTAACAAGAATAAACTTGCTTTACAGAAATGAAGTCTCTGTCTTATATAGCAAAGGGAAATGCAATTGAGGATCTTGGGGGACTTACATAGAAAGGTTTAGATTTCATATAGTAAACATAGGTAGTTAGATTATAGGCTTGGAGGACTAAATCTAACCATTCCTCATGTGGCAGAAGAAACTGAAGTCCATTCTGTTTGCCCAGGATCACACAAATAAGTCAATCTGACTGTTCGATTCTTCAGTAGATTACTGGCAGCAGCTGTCAAAGTGTGAAGTCCTCCAACCACTGGCAGTCCCAGAACCCTAAGGATTTGCAAATTGAAAACTATTCTCATAATACTAAAAAGTCATTTGTCTTTTTCACTATGTTGCTATCTGCACTCATGTTGCGTAATTCATGGGTAAACACTGCTGGCAAATTAAGCATGAATCAAGACAACAGCACCAAATTGTGCCAGTAGTTACTGTATTCTTCACCTCCAGATACACACCCACAGAGGACAATTTAAGACTGTGCTTAATGAAACAGTAAAAATTAACTTTACTGAACTTTAACCCTTGAATCTTTTTTAATACTCCATGGGGGAAACTGCGAAGATTAGGCTGGAGTTTCTGCTGCTGCACGTTAAGGTGTGCTGGCTATATCTTAGGAGTAATGTAGGAGCTGAAAACCAAATCAGGCACTGGTTTCAAAGGAGTATCGCTTTGACTTGACAGTACGTGTGATTATGGTTATTCAGACTTGGACATTTGGCATATTTTGTTGAAATGAACAAACAGAACCTATCACCTCAAGAGAAAAAAAAAAAAACCTGACAGTATTTGTTCCCAAAGATAAAATTCGAGAGTTTAAATGAAACTCAGAACTTTGGAAAACTTGTATCCACAACTGTGGGCTTGACAGTTTCTCAGTACTTATTTCTGGAACATTTCTTCTGACAAGATCAGTGGTAATAATAATGAATGTGATATGTTAACATTATATATTGAAATATATCCATATTTGGAATATCTGCATCACTCAGTGAACCAGTATTTTCCAAATAATCAATGCATGATGTTATAAAACCATGCATGGGGCAGAAAGATCCATTCAAGTTCAACAGGGATCAACAAATTTTAATGTAACAGAATGAAGTTTATTCACAGGGTTTCAGATTCCATTATTTCAACTAACCTTTAGAAAGCTTCTATTTATTGAGTTTTGGTGTCATATTTAAGAATATCCACAATTACCTAAACAATACTCCTCTGCGAGGTACCACTAAAACGGGATTTTCTTCATACACTTCAACCAAAATAACATTTCAAAAGACTGAATGCAAAAGCAGACATAAGAATCTAGCTCTTTTCTCCCAAAGCATAAGAGACTTAAAAACTGAGAACAAACTGAGGGTTGATTGGGGTGGGAAGGAGGGGAGGGTAGGTGATGGGTATTGAAGAGGGCATCTTTTGGGATGGGCACTGGGTGTTGTATGGAAACCAATTTGACAATAAATTTCATATATTAAAAAAAAACTTTGTAAATAAAAATAATAAAAAAAAGAATCTAGCTCTCTTCTAATAAGCCAGGAATTATAGGAATTTGCAGAAAATTAAACGATAGCCCTTATTACTCATTTTTTCCTGTTCCAACATCTAGTTTCAAACTCCTCAATTCCCTTCTCATTTTATTTTTTTTCCTGGTGTATCATCACCAATTTCAATGACTTCCTTTATTCATCCATCCAATGTCTACCTCAATTCCACTTTCTTTTGATATTACTCTCTGTTCTCTGAAGTCCTATATCATTTATAAAATCATACTTTGGTTTTCAGTACTTACAATACCTATTTTAAGAATTTTTGTTTTCCCACCTATCTTCAGGCCCACTTAAAAGCTACTTTTGTTTACATCCTCCCACAATTTATAGCACAACTCATATACATTAAATGTTTATTAACTGATAACTGCCAAGATATTCCTGCCAGACTTTGATACTGGTTCCATGCTCATTTGTTTTCTTCTAAACCAACTTAATATGATAGTCTGTTCAGGAACCCCTGAACGCGAGAACTCCGTAAGTCCAAGACTGGATGGCTTTGGAGGCATGGCCACCCTCTATAGTTTCCATTTTCTCCACCAAGAAGAGTCAATAAAGTATGTTCCAGTGTAAAGGCAGTATTATTTTCTGGGAAAGTGAAGGTAGCAAGAGATAATTTTCCAAAAGTTTTCACATTTTTTTCTTTGTAGCATTTTTTCTGAAACATTTACCAGCAAAACATACTACCCGGCTTGCAGACATTGTAGTGGAATCTAACAAGTCTTGATTTCCAGAACTGAAGTTGGCAGTTTTAGGGGCTGATTTTTGTTTTCTGTTTTAGTAATTGCAAAGCAGCAAAATACTTTGGGACACAAAGTACCCAACAGGATAAGGAGAGTGAGAATGGGGAGGGTTATGGAGAGAAACAAATTGGACCCCCAAATAAAATAAGCCCAAGGGTTCTAATATGAGGCAGTAAAGTAAAAACTAGGCCATTTGGGCTATTTAGGCCCACGTTTTGATCACTAAACAGGAGTAAGACGACTGGGAAAGGTGGTACCTGAGGTCAGATACATTTTAGTATATACACACCCTGATACTGGCAGTAAAGAGGGCTACAGCTCTTCCCTACATAGGTTTCTACATCTATCACAAAAGACTGAAAAGGAATGTGAAACCGGGAAGTCAGAAGGAACACCTCACGTCATCAAAGCATCGCACAATCGGTACAGAAGGTTGCAGACTTAATCCCAAGGGTAGGGAACACGGACAAACAATTTTGGGAAGCAGAGGCCTCCTGCCAGATCAAGGCCAGAGCCTACTGAACTTGCAAAGATCAGGCGCTGCTGCCCCACACCTTGCGCTCCCGTCTCACGTGGGGAACAGGGGCCACTTCTCCCTTCTGAACCCGGAGGGTCTCCTCCGTTCCCAAACTCCACCCGCCCCAGTGCTCTAGTGAGGGATGAGGGCAAGAGTTTCGATAATGGAAACCTACAATACTAGACGTCATCAGGGAAAATACATCAAAAGCAGCCGGAAATCAGTGCCTCCGTACCCACTCCGAGCGCAGGCCCCGCCCCGGAGCAGAGGAGCCCCCAACAGTCCAAACTAAAAGGGGGGCGGGGCGGGACGAGGAGGGTCTCCCAGGCCCTAACAGACCAGCTGTCAGGCCGACCGGCCCCTCCCTCTCTCCCACCAGTCCAAACACTGGGAAAACTATGAGCACCTCCCCTACCAGTAATAAGAGGCCGAATATGCACCAGCCGATCACCAGCTCCGCTGAAGCCGCGCCAGAAGGCGCCGCCGCCGCCATCTTCACTTCCGGCCCGGAGACTTGGGCACGGGGGGTGGGGAAAGGGGAGGGGGAAAGGGGAAAGAGTGTGAAGGACTCTGCGCCCGTGCACCCTAAAGGTTAAAGGGGCGGAGGAGGCGGAGGGGGCGGGAGGGGCGGAGCAAATGGTTGCCAAGGAGCCCCAGCCCTCTAGCGTCCCCTGGCGCTGAGCCGGGCGGGGGCGGAGCGCGCCCGGGACGCCGTGACGTCACCGCGCTGCTCACTCCCGAGGTGAGGTGAAGGCTTTAAGTCAGGGTGTTGTTTTACTGCATCGCAACCTTATTAGAAAAATTGGTTCAGCCCAAGCTGATAGACGGGAAAGCGAGGGAACTCCACAAGGCCTGGATTGGGTTTTTCTGGAAATTCAAGCCAACATTAGGAGTTTCAACTTTCTGCTAGAAAGGAAGTTTGTCCCTAGTGTCCAAGACAGAATGGGCCATGCAGTTAGCAGAGCTCACCAAGTTGTGGGAATGGCCGTCTGAAAAAAAAAAAAAAAAAAAGTTTGCCCAATGCCTAAATGACTCTAATTTGCTGACATTGGGGCCCCCACCCTGAGTAACTGTTTCACTGGACATGGGCTTATCACATGGTGCTGTGGCTTTTCGATTTACCTCTATACATGACTGTGAATTTCCATAATGACTTTGTGAACATTTTCATAGCGAAATTGCAGGCTCTCCTAATATTCATAAATGAACGAAACAGTATGGTAGGCCCTATTGAGACAAGGAGATAGTTCCTGGGATAGCTCGCCTGGGTCCCCTGCAGTCGGAGTACATATTAAACCACTAAATTGAAGGAGCATAACTTGTAATCAAGACACAATTTGTGAATTAAGCCTACCATATCTTTACAATGCATTATGTGGTGGTAAATTATTCCCTACCACCCTACCTAAGACCTACTTCTAGCTGAATCCAGAAGTAGGGAAGGAGTGGGGACGAAGGGAAGAGAAAAGAAAATAGAGGAGAGAACGGTTTTAACATAAGTTGATACTGTCATAAATTGGCTTTGTGTTTTCTGTACCTGTGAATGTTTGATCATGTCTTTCTTCTGTGCAACATTCACTTTTCTGGAGACATCTTTCCTATATAGTTTCCTTAAAGTGAATAGTGACATCTCTATTCCAAGTGGTCATTTAAATTCCTTCACCAGTTTCCAGACATACTGTGGTATATTTTTGTTTTTGTTTTAAGATTTTATTTTTATATAGTCTCTACAACCAACTGGGTCTCAAACTCACAACCCCAAGATCAAGAGTTGCACCCTCTACAGACTGAGCCAGCCAGGCACCCCTGTGGTACTCTTCTGTTTACCTGCTAGTCTCCTAATCCTCTCCCAGGTGCTCACTTGGCTTGGAGGAAAGGTCTCAAGACAACCCCAGGCCAGTTTTCCCCCTCTCCCTCATGGCTCAAATCCCCTGTATAGGAAATGATCATAAGTACCTTACACAACAACCTTTGGAAGCACAGGCCAATCTCAGTGTAACTATTCTGCTGCTTCTACCATCAAAGCTATCAGCCCTTCTTGGATATCCCAGAGGGAGTCAGCCTACACTCCACAGTCTGCTATAGTTCTCCCATGCCTGAGTCAGGCACCAGCCCTCCGTATCTCTCAATTGCAGGGACCATATTTCAAATTCTCCAAGTAGCTCCCTTGAGGCCTCACTAGTCTAAGGTTAAATGGGAACATCCTAACCCAATGTTCCCTCACCCCCAAACTCACACTCTTTTGGAGTTAAAGGTGGGGATCCACAAACCAACAACAATTTTCATGAAAGAAATCTCTGCAACTTTTCTTCTCCCAACTCTAATCCATTTACTAGTATTTTATCTGGCTGAGGGGTTCAAGAGTTGTAGAAAAAATTCCTTTCACATCCCTTTTTTTTTAATGTTTATTATTTTGAGGGAGAAGGAGAGAGAGCACGAACACAGGAGCACAAGTGGGGAAGAGGCAGAGAGAGGGAAAGATAGAATCCCAAGCAGGCTCTGTCAATGCTGTCAGCACAGAGCCCCACTCAGGGCTCAATCTCACAAATCATGAGATGACTTGAGCTGAAATCAAGAGCCCCACGCTTAACCAATGAGCCACCTGGGTGCCCCATTTCACATCCCTTTTTAATTCGGCATATAAAGGAGAATTTACATAAGGCTAGGAGGGAAACAAAGAGTTAAAGACCATAATCTTCCCTACCACTTTACGTTTTATGTGAAATTGGAGCTTTTAGCAAGATCAAACAGCCTATTTCTGTACTGATATGCTGTCCATTGAATTAAGTCCATTTAATAAACTGTTGTCTCTGAATGCCTAAGTACTGGGATCCTGTTGGGCAGTTGCATGATTTTTCAAGTTGGAAAACCTTATAACCTGTGTTGCTGACAAGTGTGACTACGTAGAATAGTAATAGTTTGATTCAGGAAAATTGGGAAAGAAAAGAAAGAGAATGTGAGGCATCTGGACAGGTAGAGATGTGCATATTAACCTGTCTCTCCATTCTTCAGCCTAGTCAGGATGGACTATTCATTTAGCATACAGACTAGGCCAGCAAGGATGAAATAACAGATACTATCTGTTGATACAGGTAATCCTGTCCTGCTCTCCAGGTGCTATAGATTGAATATTTGTCACACACACACACACACACACACACACACACACACACACACAAATTCATGTTAAGTCATAAAGCCCAAGGTAATGGTATTTATTGCTAGGGCCTTTAGGAGGTACTTAGGTCATGAAGGTGGAACCTTCATGAATAGTTACTGCCTTTATAGAAAAGACCCCAGATAGCTCCCTTGCCCCTTCTACCATGTGAAATTATAAGAAGCCAGCCACCTATGAACCAGGAGGCAAGCTCTAGCCAGATACTGAATTTGTTGGCACCTTGATCTTGGACTTCCCAGTCTCCAGAACTATACAAAATAAATTTATGTTGTTTATAAATCACCCAGTTTATGGTATTTTTGTTACATCAGGCTAAAGAGACTAAGATGCATGGAGTTACCAAAGAATACCCTTGCCCTACTCCCCACCAGGAAGGTACCAGAATTTCTGTGGAATCTGCTCCATTTTAAGTTCAAAGTAATGGCCATGTAGAGCCCATCACTCCCAAGGGATTTAATAAGAGGATACCTTGCAGAAAACCTATCAAAACCTAGCCCCCATTACTGTTAAGAGGGCTAGAGACTTCTTGGGGCACCTAGGTGGCTCAGTTGGTTAAATGTCTGACTTCAGCCTAGGTCATGATCTCACGGGTCCTGAGTTCAAGCCCTGCATTGGGCTCTGTGCTGACAGCTCAGAGTCTGGAGCCTGTTTAAGACTCTGTGTCTCCCTCTCTCTCTCTCTCTGTTCTCCTCCCCCACTCACACTCTGTCTCTCTCTCAAAAATAAATAAATATTAAAAAAAAAAGAGAGAGAGAGAGAGAGAGAGCTAGAGACTCTGAGGGGGAAAGCAACATTTGCAAGATAGCAATTATCCTTCTCCCATTCCTCTCTCCTTCAGCTTTTGAGTAGTCCTTCTTCCCTAAAGCCAGTGAGAAGAGGACACACAGAGAATCACCCATATGGTTAGAGGGTGTGACCTGAATTTTGGGAGAGGCCCAGCATTTTGCTCCAAGTGCTGAGAGGGAGTGACTCACAGAGGTACCTAGTGCTGAGCTAGCATAGAAACCTGTGCTGGGAGTATCTCTGTGCAGAAAGGGTGTGGATTAGCTCTTCCCCACCCTTCCTCCCAGCCCTGCCCCACAATAGCCCATTAAGTTCACACTGAAGGCTTTGGTAGATGGCCTCTGAGAACCACCCTATCTATGTGCTTATTCCTATGGATGGATTCAGCAACCTGTACTGGAGAAGGCCTTTCTAAGAATTCTGAGAACCAGGAACATGTGGACAGCATGTGGACAACATGAAGGAACAGCCCCAAGTGGGTCAAGCAGTAATGACCTACAAAGGTCACTTTGGTACCAAAACCAGACAAAGATGGAATAAAGAAAACTACAATGATCACAGATGCCAAAACTCCCAGCAAAAGAGTTCATAAAGAAAGGATAATCATTCCTCTCATCTCTGGCCCCTATGGAACTCAAGTGGTTCCCCTCCCTAAGCTGGAGAATTGGGGATGGGTTTGGGAAACAAGAGGCAGGAGAATGGTTTCTCATTCCCTTTACGAAGTGCTTTTGGAAAACCAAAGGTTGGATTATGATCATGCTAGGAAGTAAAATTTATAAAAACAATCTTACATAAGAATTGGTAGAAACAGCAAAAAGAAAACTGAAAGTTTCAATTAATTAAGAAGAAGAAGTAACAGGCTGGAGGAAAAATTGATGTCAAGGGGACACCAAGGGAGTAGAGAATGAAGAAATTAAGTAGGATTTAGAGGCCTAACAAAGGCCTGGATCTAGAGGGTAGAAGAGAGGATGAGTCAGGACACATAAGGATCAGGACCCAGCAGAGGGATCAGCAATCCAAAAAAGTTCCATAGTCAAACTAATCACACAATGGGAACTATATGAGTTGATATGGCTTGTACTATGAAATTACATTTAGACCATAACAAAGTCTAGTTATGGATCCAAATTAACTATGTATTATACAATCAGATCAGATATTAACATGCTGTTGTTTTCTTTTTAAAACAGCTGATTTTTATACATCATTTTTTTTATTTTGTTACTTTGTTGAAAATGTAAAACATTGGACTTTCTGTGCAAATAAGATACTTACTTGAAAAGCCTCAAAATTTCTCTTTCTGTCATGTTATCTGTGCTTCTGTTGCTAACCAATAATCCTTCTGATTGACAAATTCTTTCTTTAGCTTGTTTAATACCTTCAGTCAGGTTACAGTTAAGCCTTGCTGGCCTCAGATCCTAGTGATTTTGCACATGTCTATCCTGATCCATTATTTGTTGATTTAGAATTTAGCTCTCTTTTGTGCTCCATGTACTGCCTACACTTAATCTTCTGTCAAAAAGATTTAACAGTGATCCTGAGTGAACATTACTGTGGGCCTGAGAAGGTTGGAGTAAACCTTTTTCTCCCATCACTACATTATCTCCTTTCCCATGTAATCCTTCCACTGTCATCCAACTGAATTTGTCATCACAACCCTAAGAAGTTTCTTCTTTTCTTTGTAAAGGGCTGAAAGTGTGTTTATGAGGGAATTGGCACATATGGTGGAGAGGCCAATTTGGTTCTGCTAGAACATTTGCTCATTTGTGTATAATTCTGTGGGGAGCCACAGGTTTTTGCACAAGAGCCAACCCATGAAAAATTAAATGTTTATGGTCTACATTTTTTCATTTAAAATCAAAATAGCTTTATTGAGCCCCAAAGTATAAGGTATTTCAAAAGTATAGTTCATCTGTTTCATTGTATAGAAAATGGCACTGAAATGTTAATATCTGAGTGTTTCTGATTTGTGGACACAGAGGCAAATTTCCAATTTGTCATCCTAAAATTAGATTGCACATAGTATCATAATGTGAATTGTAAAATCCACATTTCCATATTTCTGCAATTATAAACTCTTAATGGATACCATTTATATACTTCTAGTGGGACAAACATTCCCACGTGAACTTGTGATACATGTTCATTTTCTTCTTAAGATTTTTCTTCTGGCTATGAAAGAAATTATTTAAACATAGTCTAGACATGCTAAAATATCACTTAATACATCCAAATGTTTTTCATGGTGTCAATTCCTAAACCTGGTATTTATGTACTTTAAGGTATAAACTAAGTTTGCATATACAACTCAAACATAAGGGAATGTCAAAATCATTTCTGATTAGAAATTACAATAAAAACTGATTCTAAATTTATATTTAAAATGATCCATAGCATACTCAATAATTTTAATAAATGATGCATTTTTTTATTTGTAACTTGTGTTGTGCTTTTTTCTAACAATAGGATTCCTCTCCTGATTCCAACATCTATTCTTGTTCATGTGTAGTTCTGCTTCCTTCATTTTCTGGACACAGCTCTCAGCTTATATTTGAAATCAAAATGTAACTTTTGGTGTTAAATTCCCACATGTTAATAATTTATAAATCATAAAATTTTGTAAAAACCAATTGTTCTCATTAGAACATACGGAGCTAAAGTAGCTCAGTTCTAGATATTGTAGCACAATAAGAAAGAATTTTAAGTCGATCTTTAAGTTTTTAAATGATTAAAGACATTTATCCTTATGTTTTTATTTGTTGCCAATAGATACTGTAAATTCTTCTATTGTTTTTTAATGATATAAAGTAGGGAATTTCAACCACTATGTCCAAATCCTTTTTTTTTTTTTTAATTTTTTTTTCAACGTTTATTTATTTTTGGGACAGAGAGAGACAGAGCATGAATGGGGGAGGGGCAGAGGGAGAGGGAGACACAGAATCAGAAACAGGCTCCAGGCTCTGGGCCATCAGCCCAGAGCCCGACGCGGGGCTCGAACTCACGGACCGCGAGATCGTGACCTGGCTGAAGTCAGACGCCTAACCGACTGCACCACCCAGGCGCCCCTGTCCAAATCCTTTTTTAAAAAAATGCTTTAATTAAAAACATGAAATATATTCATTGAGGTTTAGAAATGCTTCCAGGAGGAGGCAACATTGGGCTAGGTTTTAAAGGATGAAAATGAGTTTATCAACACAGACACACAGGGAGAACACCATGTGAAGACAAAGACAGAGATTGAATTAGTGTGTCTATAAGCCAAGAAACACCAAGGATTGCTAGCAACCACCATACGCTGGGAGAGAGGCAAGGGACAGAACCTTCCCCCATGCCCCTAACCCCAGCCTTGGAGGGAGCATGACCCTGCTGCGACCTTGATTTTGGAATTCTAGATTCCAGAATCATAAGAGACTAATTTTTGTAAGAGTTTATCAAATAGGCTAGGAAAAGAATGTGAATGCTGAGTTGGAGCTGGAGAATACTTGCAGCAGAGTTTATTTCAGTTAAGATGCTGTCACTACAGTCAAGGCAAGAGATGATGAAAGCTAAGCAAGCTGTCAACATGAAAGAAGAAGACAAATTTATGAGATCGTAATAAAGATTCATTTTCAAGACATGGTGTCTAAGTGTGAAAGGTGAAGAGAGAGAGAAATTTATAGCAAGGAATTGGTTTATGCAATTATGGGGGCTGGCTAGGCAAGTCTGCATTCCATAGAGCAGGCCACGAGAAAATGCAGGCTGAAAACTCTAAGGTAGGAGCTGACAATGGCAGAAATTCCACAGGCAGAATTTCTGCTTTCTCTGGGAAACCTCAATTATGCCCTTAAGGCCTTTTAACTGATTGGATCAAACCAATCCAGATTATAGAAAATAATCTCATTTACTTAACCATAGTTGTTACAAAGCAACACTGTTGCCAGTTCTCAATCTAGAGCTGTGGAGAATGACAGTGACACTAAATTGAGATAGGGAACACATTAGGAAAAACAGATTAGGAAGGAGGAATGACAAAAATCTGTATTTCATAGATTCTGGGTTTTTTTTTAATTCTTATTTAAATTTCAACTGGTTAACATACAATGCAATCTTGGTTAAGTAGTAGAATTCAGTGATTCATCACTTAACATACAACACCTAGTGCTCATCACAAGTGGTCTCCTTAATGCTATCACCTATTTAGCTCACCCCCTTCCCACCTCCCTCCTTCAACCTTTTTTGTTGATTTTTAGTTTGTTCTCTATTATTAAAAGCCTCTTGTGGTTTGTTTCCTTCTATTCTACCCCCCCCCCCCACATATGTTCATCTATTTGGTTTCTTAAATTCCACATATGAGTGAAATCATTTGGTATTTGCCTTTCTGTGATCGACTTATTTCGCTTATTATAATACATTCTAGCTCCATCCACATGGAACCTATAAATGGCAGGATTTCATTATTTTTGATGGCTGAGTAATATTGTATTATATATATATATGACATATTTTTTTAAATTTTTTTTAACATTTATTCATTTTTTGAGAGACCGAGAGAGAGCACAAGCAGGGGAGGGGCAGAGAGAGAGGGAGACACAGAATCAGAAGCAGGCTCCAGGCTCTGAGCTGCCAGCACCGAGCCGGACGCCGGGCTCGAACTCACGGACTGCGAGATCATGACCTGAGCTGAAGTTGGACGCTTAGCCGACTGAGCCACCCAGGCACCCCTACACTACATCGTTTTTATCCATTCATCAGTTGATGGACATTTGGGCTCTCTCCATACTTTGGCTATTGTTGATAATGCTGCTATAAACATTGGGGTGCATAAACCCCTTGGAATCTGTATTTTTTACCCTTTGGATAAGTACCTAACTGCAATTGCTGGATCGTTGAAGTAGTTGTATTTTTAGTTTTTTAGGAACCTCCATAGTATTCTCCAGAGTGGCTGCACCAGTTTGCATTCCAGCAAACGCAAGAGGGATCCCATTTCTCCACATCTTCTCCAGCATCTATAGTCTCCTGATTCATTCATTTTAGCCATTCTGACTGGGAATGAGGTAGTCAGGTGAGAGGAAGGAGATGAGTTAATCAGCCAGGATTCTGGTAAGAAGAAAAAAAGAAAAAAAAAAACAGAGAGTATAGCCAAAAGGGGTTAATCAAGAGAGTTTAATGACTGGACTATTTACAAAAGTGTGGGCAGGGAAAAGCGAAACTAATCCTAAGATTGTAACAGCAGGAAGCCAGTACCACTACTAAAAGGACAAAACAAGAAGTTACTGAAATCTGGCAAGACCTATAAACTTAGGTAAGAGCCACCTAGTAGCCATTGTCAACCCAACATCTCTTAGAGAGAGAGAGAGCCAAGGGGATAAGTGCCGTGAATTCTCTCTTCTCCCATCCTCTTAACTCCTGCCAGTGCCTCCTTTGGATAAATTCACAAAGCCAAAGGGTAAGGGAATCCATTTGATGCACAGCATAATAGTTAGCCTCCCTGGGTACACAGCAGGGTAGAGAAGGGTGGAGAACGAATTTGGAGGTGTAAATGGAAGACAATTAACAGAAAAGGAAGGGTTTGTCCAAAAGGAAATTAAGACCCAAGACAATGGAACTCCTGGTGAAGACAAAGAGGGCATTTTCTACAGATTCTGTGATTTACTCTAGGAGTAGTGACAACAAAGACTATTCTAATTTTTGCCTAGTTAATGAGAAACTGATATTTCTAAATGAGAAAAGGCCCAACATCCTTGTCTTAATTAATATTCATTGTGCATTTCGTATTGTACATTATCAAAACAACCAATGATATGTATGGTTTAAAAAAGATTCTAATTCTATGCAGAATAACAAAGCTATTGACATGTTTTGTCTTTTTACATAAAAACAGCTTTATAATTAAGAAGACTCTTCTTTTTTCAAAAATTTGAATAAATTGATGTTTAAAAAAATAACTGCTACTGATAACTTTAGCCCTGAAAAAAATGAACAATGTTAAAACTTTCTTTAGGTCTTTGTGTACATTTTTGTGCCAGTACCATACTGCTTTGATTACTACAGCTTTGAATAGCTTGAACTCTGGGATTGTGATACCTCCAGTTTTGTTTTTCTTTTTTAAGATTGCTTTGGCTATTCAGGGTCTTTTGTGGTTCCATACAAATTTTAGGATTGTTTGTTCTAGTTCTGTGAAAAATGCTGGTGGTATTTTGATAGAGATTGTATTAAATAGATTTTGCATTAAACAGAATTGAGAGCCCAGAAATAAACCCATGGTTGTATGGTCAATTAATCTTTGAGAAAGAAGGCAAGAATATGCAACAGGAAAAGGGAAGTCTTCAATAAATGTGGTTGGGAAAACTGGACAGCTACATGAAGAAGAATGAAACGGTACCACTTTCTTAAACCATATGCAAAAATAAACTCAAAATGGATTAAGGACCAAATGTGAGATCTGAAACCATAAAAATCCTAGAAGAGTGTTGTAGGATTTTTTACCACAATACCCGGGATTTGTTGTCTCACCACTTCAAAGAATGAAAAGGTGAACACAAAATGAGCAGCAGGCAAAAGTTGGTTAGAATATAAGATTAGAAAAAAAGAATAGCAGGAAAGCTCTCTTTACATAGAAGGGACATTCAAAAATGAATACTGAGGATTCTAGGTGAGAGTCCTTGCTTTTTGTTTTATTTATTTATTTATTTATTTAATGAAATTTATTGTCAAATTGGTTTCCATACAACACCCAGTGCTCATCCCAACAGGTGCCCTCCTCAATGCCCATCACCCATTTCCCCCTCTCCCCCACCCCCCATCAACCCTCAGTTTATTTTCAGCATTTAAGAGTCTCAAGAGTCTCTTATGGTTTGCCTCCTTCCCTCTCTGTAACTTTTTCTTTTTTTTATCCCTCTTCCTGTCCCCCTGGTCTTCTGTTGAGTTTCTCAGGATCCACATAGGAGTGAAAACATATGGTATCTGTCTTTCTCTGCCTGACTTATTTCACTTAGCATAACACTCTCCAGTTCCATCCACATTGCTATAAATGGCCAGATTTCATTCTTTCTCATTGCCAAGTAGTATTCCATTGTACATATAAACCACATCTTCTTTATCCATTCGTCAGTTGATGGACATTTAGGCTCTTTCTGTAATTTGTCTATTGTTGAAAGTGCTGCTATAAACATTGGGAGACACGTGCCCCTATGCATCAGCACTCCTGTATCCCTTGGGTAAATTCCTAACAGTGCTATTGCTGGGTCATAGGGTAGATGTATTTTTAATTTTTTGAGGAACCTCCACACCGTTTTCCAGAGCGGCTGCACCAGTTTGCATTTCCACCAACAGTGCAAGAGGAGGGTCCTTGTTTTATAAGGTTCTAGACAACCCTCTCCTTGTTCCTTCTCAGATTCTACCCCTTTTGGCTTGATAATTCTAGGTGCTGGGTTGTCCATATCTGATTGGCTTGTTTCCATTGTATGAGGGGTGGTCTATGGCCATACCAGTTCCCTATGGGTATTCGGTCTTATGGTCTATTTATTTTTAGTCAGGTCTTTTGTCAAATTCCTGAAGGAAACCTGAGGGGGAGTCACCTGAAGGGGTTTTCTATAGTCAGACACTCCCAGCATTGTTCTAAAATATGTCTTTCCCTGCCCAGGGACCTCAGGTCCTAATCCTTTCCCTCTCTGCCCATTTTATCCTATTTTTTTCTTATCATAAGAGCATAGGCAGTAGTTTCTCTGACATAGCAACATTTTTCTAGACATGTTTTCTGAGACAAGGGAAACAAAAGCAAAAATAAACTATTGGGACTATATCAAAATAAAAATGCTTCTGCACAGCAAGAGAAACAATCAACAAAGCTAAAAGATGACCTACTGACCAGAAGAAGATTTGCAAATGATATATCTCATAAAGGGTTAGTTTTCAAAATACATAAAGAATTTATACAACAACTGGTGGGAATGCAAACTGGTGCCGCCACTCTGGAAAACAGTATGGAGGTTTTTCAAAAAATGAAAAATAGAAACACCATATGCTCCAGTAATTCCACTACTGGGTATTTACCCCCAAAATGCAAAAACACTAATTCGAAAGGTTATATGCACCCCTACGTTTATGAGGCATTATTTCCAATAGTCAAAATATGGAAGCAGCCCTAGTGTGCATCTATAGATGAAGGGATAAAGAAGATGTAGTGTATATATATATGTGTGTATATATGTGTGTATATACATATTGAAATATCATTTGGCCATAAAAAAAGAATGAAATCTTGCTATTTGCTACAACATAGGTAGATTTAGAGAGTATAATTCTCAGCAAAATAAGCCAATCAGAGAAAGACAAATACCATATGATTTCACTTATATGTGGCATTTAAGAAATAAAACAAATAAAGAAAGGCAAAAAAAAAAAAAAAAAAGACAAACCAAAATACAGACTAAACTATAGAGAACAAATTGATGGTTACCAGAGAGAAGGTGGTTGGGGGTATGGGTGAAATAGGTAAAGAGGATTAAGAGTGCACTTATCTTTTTAATTTTTTTAATGTTTTATTTATTTTTGAGGAATAGACAGAGTATGGGTGGGGGAGGGGCAGAGATAGAGGGAGAAACAGAATCTGAAACAGGCTCCAGGCTCTGAGCTGTTGGCACAGAGCCCTAAGAGGGGCTGGAACTCGTGAACCACAGGATCTTGCCCTGAGCTGAAGCTGGATACTTAATCAACTGAGCCACCCAGGTGCCCCAAGAGGACACTTATCTTGATGAATACTTAGTAATATATAAAATTTTTAAATCATTATATTGTACACCTGAAACTAATATAACACTGTGTTAACTATCCTGGATTAAAAAAAAAAAAAAAACTTTCTGTAGGTCTTATAGATCAAGTGACCCTGGTAATATTGATTCCATATCTATTTCCTTTCTAGAATCAATTATAGATAATCTTTAACTAGCAGACAGTTTAAGAATTGTGTAAAATAAAAAGCCAGGGCTATTTCTACATATATAAGACCTTAGAGAAAAAGAACCTGGAAACAGTAGGTATCAAATTTTTAAATTATTCTCATCAATACATAAATGTGCCCACATGCACACTTTCTGGATCGATACCTCATTGTCATTCAGAGAAGCCTTTTCTCATGTTGAAATGGAAGAGGGGTGCCTGGGTGGCTCAGTCAGTTCAGTGTCCTGCTTTGGCTGAGTTGGAACCCGCATCAGGCTACCTGCTGTTAGCACAGAGCCTGCTTTGGATCCTCTGTCCCCTCTCTCTGCTCCTCCCCTGCTCTCTCTCTCTCTCTCTCTTTCTCATAAATAAATAAATATGTACATCCATACATACATACATACATACATACATAAATAAAAGACAGCTTTGGTAGTAAATTTGATAGAAACCTTTAAGAAATTTCCTTTTCATAACTTTTAAACAAACAAAAAACAAAAACACTAAGCCATTACAGCAATTAACATCTGACCAATTCTAGAATATGCCTAATTTTGAAGGGCAAATGGAGCTCTATAGAAATTTTCCCACGTCAGATGTTCACAACTCATTTTTTCCTTAGGCCAGATTTGTTTTCTGATAAATACATGCAAATTCAAGTTTTCACAACTTTTTTGGAAAACCATTTGGTCTTGGGGCTCCTGGGTGGCTCAGTCGGTTAAGCATCCGACTTCAGCTCAGGTCAAGATGTTGCGGTTCGTGAGTTCAAGCCCCGCATCGGGCTCTGTGCTGACAGCTCAGAGCCTGGAGCCTGTTTCAGATTCTGTGTCTCCCTCTCTCTTTCTGACCCTCCCTCGTTCATGCTCTGTCTCTCTCTGTCTCAAAAATAAATAAACGTTAAAAAAAAAAAAAGAAAAGAAAACCATTTGGTCTTTACCTTTACCATCTACCAAAGTCAACTATCTGTTTACTATTATCTAATTATCTCATAACCTGTATGATTCTGGGGCTACTTATATAATACAGTCCGGAGTCACATTCAAGGAATTGTTCCATTTGGGCATAAAAATATAATTAGAAGCAAGTGAAATCTTTACTCTGTCTCTTTAGAAAACACCAAAGGATAATTAGGGTAATTAAACTTCTTTAAAATCCTCTTTAGACCTCACTCTCATTTCCTCTCACATGTCTGCAGGGTCAGATTTACAGTGACACTAATGAAACTTAAACTTCAATGACTCACTTGCATAGGCATTTTCCATGGTCTCTGAAAGAGGGCCTAGAAATGTGTTCACATGCTTTTGTGTTTTTTTGTAAAATATTTTTAGAGTAGGAGTGCTTGGCTCGCTCAGTTGGTGAGGCATGCAACTTTAGATGTTGGGGTTGTAAGTTCAAGCCCCAAACTGGGTGTAGAGATTACTTAAAAATTAAAAAAAAAAAAAATCTAAAGGAAGAAAGAAAGAAAGAAAGAAGAAAGAAAGAAAGAAAGAAAGAAAGAATAAGCCTTTAAAAAAATTTAGGGGTGCCTGGGTGGCTTAGTCAGTTGAGCATCCAACTCTTGATTTCAGCTCAGGTCATGATCTTGAGGTCTGTGAGATTGAGCCCTGCATCAGGCTCTGAACATATCATGGAGTCTGCTTGGGATTCTCTCTCTCCCTCTCTGTCTGCCCTTCCTCCACTCATTCTGTCTGTCTCTCTCTCTCTCTCAAAATAAATACACAAATATAAAAAAAATTAGAGTAATGTATTTTCTCTTTAATCTTTTGATATCACTGTCTCTTTCCATTTAGATTATCTATCACAATTCCCCTCCTATGTATGAGTGTCTTTTGAGTGACCAGAGACATTCTGAGGATCCACCTCTGAGCAAATAGGGTTAAGTTTCCATTTAGTGTGGGTTTAATGGAATGTATTTGTGTGGCTCATAGTTATAATCCTATATAGTTAAGTTATTGCTAGGTGTCCAGCTACAGGAATGGCTTCTAGGAATGCTTTTATGGCTTACTATTCCACTTGTGATATAAGAAATGTATTTGTTTTTTGTTCCTGATTTCTGACATAGAGCTTCTAAAACCCCTGGAATTTCCTGAGTAATAAGAGTATATTTTTTTTTTAAGTTTGTTTGTTTGTTTGTTTGTTTGTTTGTTTATTTTGAGAGAGAGAGTGTGTGTGAGTGGGGGGAGAAAGAGAGAGAGAAAGAGAGAGAGAGGGAGAGAGGGAAAATCCCAAGCAGGCTCCACGCTTTCATCACAAAGCCCAACATGGGGCTCAATCCCATGAACTGCAAGATCATGACCTGAGTCAAAACCAAGAGTGGAATGCTTAACCCACTGAGCCACCCAGACACCCCAGTAGTGTCTTCTGTTACTACAATGAGTCCCTTTTGATCACACTGAAACTGATGCTAATGAGGTAACTTAGGGTGGGGTCCCTAGACAATCTCAAGGTGGGACTAGTCACAGTAAAGACTCAGCGATTAGAGGTTTAGAATTTTTGACCTCACTCACCAACCTCTGAGAAGGGAAGGATTGGGGGTTGGAGATTAAGCACTATGAAAACTCTTGAATGACTGGATGAGCTTCCAGAGTGTAAGCCTATTGAGGTGCTGGGTGGGTGGTATGCTGGACAGCACAAAAGTTCTAAGGACTCCCATTCCTCGTATTTTGTTTTGTGCATCTCCTCTATTTGGCTGTTCCTGAGCTGTGTCCTTTTGAATAAACTGGTAAATATAACTAAAGTGCTTTTCTAAGTTTTGTGTGACATTCTAGCTAATTGTGGAACCTAGCAAATCACAGAGGGAATTGTGGGAAACCCAGATTTATTGCCAATCAGAAGTATGGATGACCTAGTACCTTATATTGGTATTTCAAGTGGAGGCAGTCTTGTGGTACTGAACCCTTTAACTTGTGGGATCTGATACCAGCTCCAGGTAGATTGTTTTAGATTTGAATTGAATTGTTGGACACCCAGCTTGTGTCAGGAGAATTGAAAATTGTTTGTTGGTGTTGGTAAATATCCCACAACTTAATAAATGCTATGACACAAAGGCCAAGACAGAGTCCTGTATTGTGATAGGAAGACAAATCTCATAGTGCCCAACAGCAGAAGTTTGTGGGTGATGGAGACAAAACTTTTGAAAAGTATAGAGCCAGAGGACTTTTTTGTTGTTGTTGTATTTTTATGTCTGTGATATTTGTCAGCTATTAAAATTTTCTAATTTGTTTTTTTCTTGTTCTAAATGAAAATACACTTTTGAGTTTGACTTTGTATTCACAATTTTGTATTCTTTCATGTGAAAGGGACCCCCTCCCCAAAGTTTCTGCCTTGCAGTTGAGAAAAAAATTCTCCTCTCTCTCTCCCTCTGGCTTCTCTGTAGAAAACTTTGCTAAAGGCCAGACAGGCTAACATTTTTGTGCTAAGCACCACTCCTTCCTCAGCAGTATCCCTCCCTCTCCTGTCCCCCTGTTGAATTTTTTTGGTACACTGTTCCCACCTCATAAAACTGCTAAGTATCTGGGTTCTATTACTCTGACACCCCCCACCTTCTGGCTACTCATTTCTAAGAAGTAGGTCTCTGCTTTGGAATTAAAAGTGAATAAAATTCTCCATATTTTACATGATTAGCCAGTATTTATCAAACTTGAATGATATATGGGTGGATCTTCTCAAAGAGAGAAACATTTTGGGGAATCCCCAATGTCAATTTAAATTATTTTTTGTGATGCTATTTAAATATGTAAAAATATAAAACTATAAATACCTTGAACTTATAGAACTTTTATAACTTTAAAACAAATTAAAAAATAAAATCTAAGCAAAAATTTAAAAGAAGATAAACTTCATGTTGATAACATTATTTTAATATGATGCATGATGGTGTTTTGCTGAAACAAAATCACCCAGTGGTGAGTTTAATAGTAGAAAGATGTAGGCTTATGTCTGCTATATAATTAATCTGTTTTGGAATTCTGATTTCAATAACACAAATGTAGAAAATGTCTGTGCCCAGAGTACTTAATAACTTCAAATCTTTGTTTGCTAACTAAGTTTATTCAGACTTTATGTTTAACTGAGTCTGTGCTAGTGAGTTATCCTTGAGTGTCAGTTTAAAGTGGAGCCACTTGATAATTGTATGAATTTTTTTCTTCCCTTGCAAATAATGTATTGGCACTATTGGCACATACTGAAGTATGCATTAAATGGTTTTTGTAATTCAATTATTATTGGAATTGGGAATAGAACAATTTATTATTATGCATTTTCTGCTAATGAAGTATTACGAAGTGGGACATACACAGATAGAATTTCTTCAAATCACTTGTTCATTATGTGAATATAACATCAACTAACCGAAGAGATTATTTTAAGTTTGGTAAGCCTGCATTATCTTGTGCCATGGGATCATTCAATTCTACCATCACATTTTTCTATTTCAACCAATGAACTACTTTCATACATTCAATTTGATGTGTTTGTCATCTGATTTTCACTTGTTGCAGGACAGGAAATACCAACTGCAAGATAGTATTCAGTTATCAGGTGTTTCAAATGATTTGTATATGCTCAAATTCATATGATTGCTGGATTTTTGTGAAAAAAAAACCAAAAAATGAAAAATAAATTGACCTAAAAAACTCTCAATGTTATTTTGCTTTACTAATAAGATAATCATAAAAATATTTCTTAGCAATTTACTACTAAAATTATGACTGTCAGTTTAGTCTTTTGTTATAGTTATGCTTGAATATCTTATAGGTTTCCCAATTATTTATATATTTATCAATGTGTGGTATGCATATAAAATCAGACAGTTGAAGAAAGTTTCTGATTAATCAAAAACTGTAACACTAAAATTCACATAAGAAAATGTGACTTTGGGGTACCTCGCTGGCTCAGTTGGAAGAGCATACAATTCTTGAACTCAGGGTCATGAGTTTGAACCTCATGTGGGGTGTAGAGATTACTTAAATAAAAAACTTTAAAAAAAAATCTGTGGCTTCAAGTAGAGAGCTTGGAACCTATAAGATAAAAGCCTCAAAGCTTTTAGGCATCACCTTTTAAGGGTATCATGATACCTCTTGTACAATTATATATCCAATAGAGTTTTGTAATTGGTAACTTGAATGTTGTATAAGTAGTTCATAAATTATTAGAAATATTGAAATTGATCTTTGTCTTAGGCAAACCTCACCTTGAAATATCTCTTATGCCCATTGGCCCTTTGAAGGTGAACCTGCCCGTAACCCTTTGTTGCAAAAAAGTATTAGGACACTTTAGTGCCCATGTTATGCCCTGATTCTGATTTCATGCCAGATGACAATACTGGGGATGAAGAGAGGACCTGGTCTATAAACTGGACAGGAGAAAATAAGAGGAGGATGCTGGCTAATTATGCCTAACAGTGACAATGGGGATAAACTGACTACAAACACAGGAAGTTTTGAAATCAAGAAAAGAGAAAGGGAGAGTGTTGACCAGATAACAGAGCAAAAGGAAAAAGGTAGAGAGAGAAAGCAGAAGCCATCACCTGGCAATAAAAGTTACAGGCCAGAAGCAGCGAGTTGCCAAATACCAGGAGAAGGTAGAAAGAAACATAAGCTATAACTCAGAAAGGAGATAAATGAAAATTGAATGAGCAGTGGCATGTAAGGTAAAGAATTTTAAAATTTACATCATGGAGGAATTGATGATGGCATAGATTGAATCCTGAATGACTGTCCACATTCCTACAGTTAAGGAAACCCAGCTTTACCAAAAAGATTTCAATTCTTCCCATGGGGACTAGATTGGGGGCATTTCCTGGATTCCCAGGAGGCCAGGACACATGAGTGAGATTTCTCTTTTTCTTATTTCCACATGAAGCCTTCTAATAAACACCATATGACTAAAGTCCTTCTGAGGGAATTTCTGCCGTTGCAACAACAAAGAAGGCCTAATTAATACAACCTTTTTATAATTGCAGAACACGGTACTCATTAGCTAGCATATGCACTTACTATGTTGTATTAAAATGGTCTGTCTACTTATCGATTTTTCCTCCACTTGAGTCTCTAGCCATGGGGCTATTTTTGTTATCTACGTCTTCAGTTTTGGCACGTAGGAAGTGATCCATAAATTTTTATCAAATGAATAAATAAAACAGCCATTCTAAAAAGGTACAAACACATAAACTAGTCCTTAATCATCTCTATGTATTACACATTTCATTTGTGCAAAATATAGTGTCTGATATGGCGGATACATTAGACACACACACATAAACACACACATTTTAATAAGAGAAGTTACTTCTGTTTCTGTTTCTTTCTTACAGAAAGGAAAAATGTAAAGTCACAATAAGCAGCTATTTTTTCTATGAAGAATCACTGAGAATCTCCTTCTCTTACACAATAGCAGGGACATAAGACTTACTAGTGATGGGCATGGGAAAAGTGCAATAGAACCTTTTATCATTTGATTAATGATGTCCCTCACTAAAGGTCCTGTATGCAAAAGCTAATTACCCTGGAGGAGAATCCAAGGCTTTCTGGAAGGAAAGAAAATCAACCCCCAAATCCTGTTCTCTGAGACATGATGTTGAGAATCTGAGCTGTGTAAACTGCCATACCAGTTTCCACTAAGTCTTAGACTTCAAGAAAGAGCAAGAAACTTTTGAGGTAAAATTATCATGAGAAAATTTTGTCCCTGAAATCACATTGCTCACGCTGGTCCCCAAGCATCATGTGAGGATTTATGCTGACAAGGTCTAAAGGTGCCTCCTGACTCAGCCACAGTTGTTAGGCTTTGGAGAATAAGAGCTGATCAAGGGAATGTGAATGAAAAAGAGAAGCCACATTGGCTCCCAATGAAGGGCACCACTGTGACCTTGTACACAGCTCTGAACCAGCAAGAGCATCCCTGAGATGATGGATAAGACTTTGGAGTTACCCCAAACCAGTCTCCAACCTCACACTGCATGACAGGGGTAAACAATGGAGTTGTGTACTGCATCACTCTGTGGGCCCGGCTCTCCTTGGTTAAAAAGAGTACTGAATCCCTCAGAATGAGCATGCCCTGGGCTTATTGATGATGAGTGTGTGGGGTAAAGGGAAATGCCTAAAGAAGGTAAGACTCAACTTCTCCTAACAGATATATTGTAGGTCAAATGATTCATTTGAGCAATAAAATACGTCTGTATTCTACTCCAATTTTGTGGAGCATTTTAGATATATTTCTTTGTACATGTTTTGCCTCTTTATGAATATATTTGGTCTTTTCTTTTCCCCGCAGTCTCTTTTGCTCTTGTTCTCTTCTTCCTGAACCTATTTGTAAAAGGGAATACTATCTCTCCTCTTTGGGATATGCTTTCCAGCTTGTTACTCCCACACGTGCTGGGTCTGGGCCAGCCAGCAGCCTCACCGCCCATTTCCCACTGCACCCTCCTACTTCTCTCCATGCCCATCTGCTCCATTTTGCCTTTCCTGAGGGTACCCCAGCTTCTCCTTTTTTTAATTCTCTGAGCCGTATGCCATCTTCCAGGCATACTTACCTGACCTCCCTGCTTTACCCAGTGGCTGTAAGGACAGGCTGGGAGTCTCCAAATTCCAAACTCCAAAACATTTTGATCATTGCCTTTGTTTGGAGTTATGTTCATCTATCCCATATTCCACCTCTGAGCATGGCACAAGTGCTGTTTGCCTCCAAACAGTTCCAAATGTTAGTGTTCCACATCAAATATCCAGGTTTTCCTTGGTGAAACATCGTAGATATATTAATATTCTGTAGTTCAATCTTGTGAATAAGCTTAGTTTTGTTAAATGAAAAATATTTACTACTTCATGACGGCATCGAATTTTTACTATTGACTCCCTACTGTTGGACTGTTGGTATTAGTTTTAACACATAATTCAAATATCTATTTCATTGATTTTAGAGTGTGCTAGTTTCATATCACCACTGTTCTTAGGACTGGCTGCATAATTTTCAGGGAAAAATGAAAATGAGGGACTCCTTATTATAAAAGCAGAAAAAAAGTGCTATTAAAGGCAGTAAAATATATAGCTTTTTTTTTTAATATACAGCTTTTTAAATTTCTTCCATTTCCTCCATTTCCCCACAGGACTTCACTTACAAAATTTGAAAATACAACTTTTTTTTTTTTGAGAGAGAGAGAGAGTGCATGTACACATGCAAGTGTGCAGAGAGAGGGGCAGAGAGAGGAGAGAGAGAATCTCAAGCAGGCTCCACACCCAGCACGGAGCCTCATTTAAGGCTCTATCCCATGATCCTGGGATCATGCCCTGAGCCAAAATCAAGAGTT
This sequence comes from Acinonyx jubatus, assembly GCF_027475565.1. Classification (NCBI taxonomy): domain Eukaryota; kingdom Metazoa; phylum Chordata; class Mammalia; order Carnivora; family Felidae; genus Acinonyx; species Acinonyx jubatus. Next base: position 87,671,754 of record NC_069385.1, on the reverse strand, counting down.
GGATGCTTAACTAACTGAGCTACCCAGGCATCTGAAAAATGCAAAATTTTTAAGTTTATTTAGTTTTGAGAGAGGCAGAGACAGTGTGAGTGGCAGAGGGGCAGAGAAAGAAGGAGAGAATCCCAAGCAGGCTCTGGGCTGTCAGCATGAAGCCTAACGCAGAGCTCGAACTCACGAAACCATTAGATCATGACCTGAGCTGAAACTAAGGGTTGGATGCTTAAGTGACTGTGCTACCCAGGTGCCCCAATACAATTTTTGAATTCAAATTCACATAAGTAAAGCAAATGTAATTATTATGAATTTCAAGGCAGTTATAGTGATAGTACATTAAACCAAGCATGGGGTCTATCTGAATGTGATTGAATTCCCATGAAGTTGATCCTGACTATAACCTTTAGTTGCATTTTGTCTATCTGTTCATCTTCCTTACAGAAGTATTCATTTCCAAAAAGTTACCAGTCTCTCTAATCAAAACAGATTAACAGACAAAATATGTTGTCATCTAGGAATTCTATCCATCCAACACCAAAGGTCAAGTAGATAGTTCCACGAATGGCTTCCCTGTGCCAACGATATTTGGGAATCATTCCACTATATGCCTGTCATGACCTGGAAGGTTTGTATCCTCTCAAAATGAACATGTTGGAATCCTAATGCCTAATGTAATGGAATTAGAAAGTGCAGCCTTTGGGAGAAGATTTGGTCATGATAGTGGACCTCTCAAAAGTGGGATCATGATCGTGCTCTTATAAAGGAGTTCCCACAGAGCCCCTGCCCCTTCCACTGTGTGGGAGAACAATAAAAAGTCTTTGACCTAGAAGGGGGCCCTCACCAACCATACAGAATCTTGAATATCCAGCCTCCAGAACTTTGAAAAATAAATGTTTATTGTTTATAAACTACTAAGTCTGTGGTATTCTGTTATAGCTGCCCAAGCAGACTAAGAAAATGCCACACCCTCATATCTCAATGATGGTTCCAGGTACAAAGATCAAAGATGGTACCAGTTTTCTCTCCTGTCAGAGTAGCAACCTGCTCTCCAGCAACCTATAGACAGTATTCCCAGCCACATATCTCCTCTATTTTGCTAAACATCTATTTACATAAGTGGCATAGAACCACAAGCAATAAAGACATTCTATTATGTGTATGCATGATTATATAAAAAGAAAGTTCTTCCATCTACAGGTCTTTTTTTCCCCACCCATGTGTAGCCAGTCCAGGTAAAAATTTCAGGGCAATGTACCAGAAAGAACACCAGCTTTAGAATAAAATAGCATACAGCCCTCTCGCAGCAGGCTTGTGACAAATAACTAAAACCTTCAGAGGCTCAGTTCACCATTTGTGGTCTTGTACTGTGTTGACTTTATTAGACTAGAATTATAGCTCCTAGAATCCTCTAAGCTTTATAGTTCTAGATTAGTGTTGGCCACAAAAGATGTTTTGCAAGAAGGCAGAAGTGAAAGAGCAGCCATATGTTTTACGCATTGAAGTACACTGCAGGGCACCAAGTACTGTGGAACATAGTGCCAATCTCTTCAAGAGTTTCCATGGCCTTCTACACATATATTGTGGGATATTCTATTTGGAACATCTCAAGACATATATGAATCTGAACTCATCTTCTCTCAGAAGTCTGTTCCTTATTCTCAATAACTTGATGGCATTACTATTCACTCATTCACAAATAATGCTATGATGAATAACCTCATATATGTGTAAGTATATATAGGATCAAATTAATCTTCATAGTAAATTTCAAAAGTGGGAATTTGGGGTCAAAAAATAAATTCATAAATATTCTCCCTTAAATAATAACAATTTCCCCTTCAAAGGGAATGTACCATTTTGCTCTCCTATTAGCAATGAATGAGTGCTTCATAAACACAATTATCAAGCTTTTTAATGTTTGCAAACCTGATATGTAAGAAATGTATCAAGTAGTTTTCATTAACATTTCTCTTAGTATGACAGAAGTTGAGTCTTCTTTTCATATGTTAGAGACATTGTAATTCTTTCCTGAGATTTGTTTTTGTTTTTGTTTTCTTGGCACCCATTTTCTATTGGTTTTGGCCTTTTTTCCCCATTGATTTTTTTAAAATTGAGATGTACTAGAACATATAACATTGTATTAGTTCTACGAGTATAACATAATGATTTGATATAGGTATATATTGCAAAATGATTACCACAATAAGTTTAGTTAACACCCATTGATTTTTAAAAGCTCTTTATATATTTAGAAAATTAGCAAAACTGCAATATATGTGCAATAGTTTTCTCCTAGGCTGTTATTTGTCTTTGGTCTCAATTATTGGGCCTTTTGTCAAGTAAATTTTATAAAATGTTATGTGGTTATATTAATCAGGTCCTTTGTTTGTTTGTTTGTTTGTTTGTTTCTTTTAGAAAGTTGAAAATCCCACCCCACAGTCTGTTTATAAAAGAAGTCACCCATGTTTTACTCTAGCATTTGTATGGCTTTAATTTTTACATTTAGGTCCCAGAATCTTTTGTAGTTTATTCTTGCATGTGGTGTGAGCTATAAGTTCAATTTTGCCTTTTTCCAAATGGTTATCAGTTGTTACAGTATCATTTATTAACAAGGCCATTGTTTCCTTTGTGACTTGAAATCCCATCTTTTATCACACATTAAATTTTCTTATGTACTTTGGTTTATTTCTATACTTACTATTCTTCTATTTATGTCTCTCTACTTATATCAATATCACACTGACTATATTTTTAATAATATACAATGATAGCAGCCATGGTAGTTTCCATTTGCAATGGGTTGAATTGTGTCTCTTCAAAATTTATATGTTGAAGTCCTAATCCCCAGGACCTCAGAATGTTACCTTATTTGGAGATAGAGTCTTCAGAGAGGTATCAAGTTAAAATGATGTCAGTAATGTGGAGATCAATCCAATATGACTGGTATCTATCCTTATAGAAATGGGAAATTTGGCCACAGAGATGTGCATAGAGGACAAGCGATGTGAAGAGACACAGGAAGACAATAGCCAACTACAAGCCAATAAGAGAGACCTAAACAGATTGTTCTCTCACAACCTTCAGAAAGAATTAACCCTACTGACATCTGGATTTTGGACTTCTAGACTCCAAAACTGTGAAATGAGGAATTTCTATTGCTTAAACCACCCAGTTTGTGCTTCTTTTGGTTCTGGCAGTTTCAAGAAACTACCATAAGACTGGAATCTTAATGATCTCCTTTTGCAGGATTATTCTAAAAATTCTTGCATGTTGTTTTATATATAAATTTTCAAATTGATGCCTTAAATTTGACTTCAGAAAATAAAACTGGTACGTAAGTATATAGACGTGATATTTCTATAGGTTCAAGCTTCAAGTTTACTTTTATATATTTTAGTAATGTTTTCAGTTTTACTCATATGGTGTTTTGCATTTTTCTTGTTGAGTTTACTTCTAAATATTTTTATCTTCCTTTGTTTTGATTTTACATAGGGTTTTCTCTTACATTACACATTCTAACTGGTTATTGTGTATACATTTTAAGACAATTAATTTTATGCTTCATGAAAATAATTTGGAAGTTTTCTCTATTTTTTAAGTTATGAAATAATAGAAGTATCACTCAGTTATTGATTTCAAAGATTCATAGAATTCCCTGTAACATTTTGCATAGGTAATTATTTTGTAAGAATTTAGTCTTAAGGTACATGCATGTGTAGCTTTAGTGAAGACTGCTAAAAGAACTTTTCTGTCATGGAGACTAGTGTGTAAAAGCTTTCTATATCAATTCTGGAAATTCTGGTTAATTGCATTTTCCTAGAAAATTACCCATTTAAACTGTACTTTAAAATTTATTACAAAGATTTGTTATTTGTGTAAAGTGGTCTCATTTTCTAAATTTCTCTCTTTCAGTGGTTATTTTCCTCTAGTTATTTTTATTCTGTGTTCTCAGTATTTGTCTATTTTGCTGACTTTTAAAAAAACAGTATTTTGATTTATTAGTTTTATTGTCTTTCCATTTCATTAATTTCTGAGTCTATCTTTATTATTTATTTCTAGAAGACATATTTTTAACATTATAATTTTTGTCTCAAATAGCTATTTTAATTGTACCCCAAAGATTCTTTTATATAATGTATTTATTATTATTATTTATTATTTTATTTTATTTTTTTAGAGATAGCGCATGCAAATTGGGGAGAGGGGAAGGGGGTAAAGGGGAGAGAAAGAGAATCTCAAGCAGGCTCCATGTTCAGCATGGAGCCTAACATGGGGCTCAATCCCATGACCCTGGGATCATGACATGAGCCGAAATCAAGAGTCAGATATTCAACTGACTGAGCCACCCAGATGCCCCTCATTATTATTATTTTAGAAATTCTGTAGTTCTATTTACATTTTCCCTTTTATCTCAGAGTTTATCCTTTTTCATTGCTATGTAATATCTACAGTACAGTGCACGAACTTTATGTTAACGAATTTTTACTTAAGTATACCCCTGTAGCCACCACCCAAATTAAGCTGTAGAACATATATGGTGCTTCATAGAGCATCCTTATGGCCTCTATCAATCAACAACTAACCATGTCCTCATCACATGGCACTTATTATGATGACCACAATCACCACTGATTAATTTTTCCTATTTTTGACCTTTATATATAAAGATCCACATAGTTTACATGGCTAATAACTTATGAAAGGATGCTCAAACTGTTTAGTAATCATGGAAATACAAATTAAGCCAACAATTGAGAAACTACTCACACCCACCTATGCGGAAAAAAATGTAAAGGCTGAAAATATGAAATGTTGGCAAGGATGTAAAGCAATGACAACTGTTCTAGAGGTATCTTGGAAAATCTGACCATCTTGGGAAATAATATGGCATTATTATGTAAAGCTGAACATGCACATATCATATAACCCAGTATTTCAACTTTTAGATTTATACCTAAGAGAAATCCTTGCCCGGGTTCACCAGAAGGTGCATATAAGAATGTTTTAGCAGCATTTTTTAATAATAGGAAAAATTATAGAAACAACCCAAATGTTTCTCCTTTCACATAAATTGGAAATAATATATGCAGTGATAAAAATAAGCTACTATCACGTATCACTTTGAAAAGATCTCAGAAATTAATGTGGAAAAAAGCAACTTGTCATAGAATTCATACAGTGTAATTCTATTAATATACTACTTTAAAATGGGCAAAATTATGCAATATATTGTTTAGAGATACAAATGTGGTACAGCTATCAAAAAGGCAAAGGCATCATAAACATAAAATAATGCTTTCTTCTGTTGTGGAAAAAGGAAAATGTGAGAGGTGGCACACAGGAAGATTTTTGCTTTTTTAAAATTTTATTTTAGAGATTGATAGCATGAGCAGAGGAAAGGGGCAGAGGGAGAGAGAGAATCTCAACCAGGCTCCACAGTCCACACAGAGCCTGAAATGGGGCCTGATGCCATGACCCTGGGATCATGACCTGAGCCAAAATGAAGAGTCCTTTGCTCAACCAACTGAGCCACCAGGTGCCTCTTCAAAGATTTTTAAGCTTTATTTTGTAGGCTCAGTGATGTTTGGGTGTTCATTTTATTATCATTCTTTAAAATATATTTAGACATTGGGGCACCTGAGTCACTCGGTTGAGTGCCGGACTTTTGATTTTGGCTCTGGTCATGATCCCAGGGTCATGGGATCAAGGCTCCATGCTCAGCATAGAGTCTGCTTAAGATTCTCTCTCTCTTTCTCTCTCTCTGTCTCTCTCTCTCTCTGTCTCTCTTTCTCTCTCTCCCTCTGTCCCCCTTCCCTACTCATGCTCACTCTCTGTAAAAAAAAAAAAAGATATGTATTTAGACATTACATATACATAAATATTTCATATATACTTCCCAATTATAAAATAGTTTTTAAAAAATACAAAGTGCCTATTGAAGCAATAAAAACAACTATGTGAACACATAAATAACATTATCAGTTATGCTAGAAGGGCCAAATATTATATATATGTGATTAAAATGTTGTAAGATTTTGGTATTGTTTGTAAAGAGAATAAAAATATCACTGTTAGATTTTGAGAAGTAACACATATTGTATTTCTAGGGTAATTTTGAAAAGAAAAAGCAGATTATATAATAATCAAAAAAGTACTAAAAAAATGAAATGCTAAAAATAATTTTAAAAAAACAAGAAAAAATAAATGTGAACTAGGTGACCGAAAAAAGGCAGAAAATAAGATGGAAGGATTAAAAGTCACCTATACTAATATTTACATTATAGGTACATGGACCGAATGCTTTAATACATGACAAATATTGCCAGACTGGATTGTAAAAAATTCTAATTATATGCTTTTTACAACAGATACATATAGGGATGACTGGGTGGCTCAGTTGGTTAAGCATCTGACTTTGGCTCAGGTCATGACCTCACGGTTCGTGGGTTTGAGCCCCACGTTGGGCTCTGTGCTGACAGCTCAGAGCCCAGAGTCTGCTTTGGATTCTGTGTGTCCTTCTCTCTCCGCCCTTCCCCCACTTGTGCTCTGTCTCTCTCTCTCTCTCTCTCTCAAAGATAAGTAAATGTAAAAAAACAAAACAAACAAGAAAAACCAGACACATAGAAAAACTAAAGATGCAGATAGGTTTAAATTAAAAAATGAAGGAGAAAACCCTCAATCAGGCAATCCTAAATGAAAGAGAACTACTTATATTAGATATTTAATATGCATAATATATATAATACTTATATGTAAAACATTTTATATAACTAATATAATTAATACTGTATATTAATACAAAAGAGACTTAAATTTCAAAATATTTGCTAAGGATAAAGATAGTGGCTTCATAATGATAAAGTTCAACTTCTAAACAAGATACCAAATATTAAATTTATATACACTTAATAATAAAGTTTAAAATTTATAAGTCAAAAACTGGCAGAATCACAAGGAGATATAAATATTATCTAAAATCATGGAATCACTCTAAGAAATTGTTATAAAATGCAAGCAAGAAATCAGTAAAGAATACAGAAAGTTTAAGGAATGTAATTAACACATTGACCAACTTACATATGCAGACTATGACAACCAAAGAACACAAAATATGTATCTTTCTAAACACATAGGGAATATTTACAAAGTTATCTTTTCTTAGAACTCTTAGCATTCTATTCATCTCAAGAATGTTCAGCTTTATCTCAATGAGAATTGTTATAATTGCTACTGTAAGGTTTTGTCTGATAATTCCAACATTTAGATCATCTTGGTGTTGTCTGTTGATTGCTGTTGATTGTCTGGTGAATGTCTTTTTCTTTGAAAATTCATTGTGTGTATGGTATGTCAAACAATTTTGCATTTTATCCCGCACATTTTGAACATCATGTTGCAAAACTGTGGATCCTGTTAATACTCTCTGAAGGATGTTGATTTTTGTTTGTTTTCACAGACAATCAAAGTTCTGACTCATCTGCTGTATTGTTGGAGAACATCAAGAGGGCATGACCACTTGCTAACCCTTAAGGTGGTCCTGGATACTTGGGAATCTCCCTACCCTCCTCTTGTCCTTAGATTTTGTTTCACCTGCCATTTTTAGAGCTGGAGCCATTTCAAAGAAGCAGCCTTGAGAGAGTAATGTGTTGTTGAGACTATCTGGACTGAGTACATGATTGAACCCCATTAAATCCACCATATAAACTTTTAAGATTCTAGTGCACAGATGCTGATATCTGTTCATCTGCCTGAGACAAGCCTTATAAGTAAGTTAATTTACTTATTAAAACTGCCACTTACCAATCTGGGGTAGTTTGCCTTTTTCTTCATCTTTCCTTGCCCTCTGTCTACAGGGACCAGTTTCAGATTTCACAAGGGGGAACTCCTGAATTTTAAATCAATAGGTATGCGATGTGTGTTCAGTTCCAAAGATTTTGCTGTGCTCTGTGTTAGCCCTGTGTCTGAGCTACTCAGGTTAATCTGGGATGTGGATGGTAGTTTATCTCATAATGTAGTCTCAAATCCTTTGCTACTCTTCTTTGGTTATGTTCTGTGCCTGCTCAGGTTGGGAGTAAGCCTGCCAATTATATCAGTGTAGCTTTATGCTCTCTGGAATCTGTCCCACATTCTCTAGCTCTCAGAAACCCCTGGTTCCTCTGGCCAAATATTTTGGGTTCTATCAGAATTTTAGTTCCCCTGTGCTATTGTGCAATTCTGTGTGATTGGGGTGCCCTCAATGTGAGGTTCCAAGAGAATAGAAAAATAGTAACTAGGATTTCCACCGTCTGTTCTTTATACAGCAGGCGACTCTTTTGCTTTTCTCCAAGTTCCTCCACCCAAATTATCAGGGTTTTAGGTGCCTGCCATCACCACAGACATATTACTTCATAGTGATGTGTTCTTCATTTTCATAGATTCCACAGTAATGGCAAGTCAGTTCTGCAACTAGCCAGGCTCAGGAGAAACAGGAGACACAAAAAATAGGGATTTTTTTCCCCCACACTCTTTGGCTCACAGGTTTTCTGGCCCTCTGGGTAGAAAGAAGGTTTCTTTTGGTTTTTACTTTTGTTTCCACCTGATTCTGCCCATCCCTGGACAAAGCAAGCAAATAAAGGAGTTTAAAGAAAAAAAGAAAACAAGGCAACTTATCTCCCCTATACTACCCATTCTTCAGTTTGGACTTTTTTCTCCATTCTGCTTGCTATTCAAGTGGTTTCTTTTTATTTTTTTGTCCAAGTTCTGGTTACAATCAGTGAGAGATGTGTAGTGGGCTACCCCATCTGGGTTGGCGCTAGAAGTCTGGCACAGGATCTGAAGCAATACCTCCCTCCTGGACTATGCTAGAGAATGCCATACTCCCAAGGACACTGGTAAACACTGCAACCTGGAGCCGTTTGGAGCTGATGGAGGTATGCAGGTGTGATAAACCCCCAGGAGCCATGGCACTGAGTGGTGAGAGACAAACTGAATACTTCCAGGGGTTTATTTCCTCTTGCTCTAGTGGCTTATCAGATAGCAGATCCTGCAGGCCAGAGTTAGTGCAAAGGAAGGACAAGCTGATACTAGCCCCTGGATTCCAGATGTTACCCTACTCTAACAAGAACTCTTGTTCAAACAGGAGTTTCTACTGTTACATGATTGCATGTACCTCTACCCTACAAATGTGTAGAAAATTGAGGGGGACAGTCTCATCTGGACTATTAGGCATGGTTCATGCAACTATGCCTGGCCTAAGCCATGAGATGATGAAAGCTCAGTGGTTTATGTGCTCTCTACTACTTCTTATCTGTAAGTTTCCCCCTAATAAACCCCATTTTATATCTGTACACGTGACATAGGTGGTAGGTATTTGTGACCCCTTTGCATAAGCCAGACCAAAATGATAGCGATCTTTAATCTTCTATGAAGATACTTCTTTTTTCTAATATTGTTTCTAAGACTGTATAAATTAGATTTCAGAGTTCTGTCAAGTTCCTAATATCTAACCATCATTCTCTCTGTTTCAGCTTAATTAATTAATTATTCCTTGAGTTACTCCAGTGGAAATATTTACTCATTATCAGAGAATATATCTGCATATATCTACATATATCCAGAAATAGTAAAATCCCTTGACAGCCTCCTAATCTGCAGGCTAAATTTCAGACACATTTCTTAAAATACTTAAATATAAAAAACATAATTTCTTTAGACATTTTTGCATTTCAAAACTCAATGTAATTAACTTGTACGTGTTGACTTTTTTTCAAGTAAAGCTTTTCTTTGATAACATTGCATTGTAGTTGATCTATTATGCATATTATGGAGCCACGAGTATCATATCCACACTGAACTATCAAAATGCTTCTGAAGGGAACTTAAGTACGGCACTTCTAATGGGATATTGATTTCTGTGTCTCATAGTTCATATCCTTTTATGTTAACACAATAAATGCCACTAACACTGTAGTATTTAATTAATAAATATGAAATAATTTGATTTTTTAGAAGCAATTCAGATTCATTCTTTTCTTTTTTAATGTTTGTTTATTTTGAGAGGGAGAGAGTGAGCACAAGCAGTGGAGGGACAGAGAGAAGGAGAGAGAGAGAATCCCAAGCAGGCTCTGTGCTGTCAGTGCAGAACCTGATGGGGGGCTCAATCTTACAAACTGTGAGATCATGACTTGAGCCAAAATCAAGAGTCGGATGCTTTAGTGACTGAGCCACCCAGGTGCCCCCAGATTCGTTCTTAATATAAACCAAGTGCATATATCTAAATTATTATAGTAAAGGTAGGAAAATCCAGGATACAAAAGCAAAGCCGATGTTTAAATATCTATTTACTTCCCTTAAACTGATTCAATGAAATAGATTATTTATTAAATTCCACCTGTGTGATAAGCATGTCACGAAAGATTTTTAAACCTAGAAATTCCAAGCCTCTACTCCTACAGATTTTCTTCAGAAAGTAGACTGGGCCCCTGAAACACAAATTTTAACAAGCACCCAGGGATTTCAAATGCAAGTGATAGGGATTACCGTCTCTCATTTCTGGTATGAATAGTGGAACATCAAGTCAAAAGGTAGGGTGAGGGAATGTGGTCAAGGTATCAAGAAAGATTTTATACTGAATTTGGTAAACTATGGGGATAAACTTGAGGTTAGAAGTAGGAAATTGACATGATTATCCCTATACTTTCAGAATCAATGTTGTCACACTATATAGCAAGCCTTTGAGGTAACAGATTCCATGGAAAACTATTGTAATAGTTTGAGCAAACTGGGCCTGAACTAAAAAGTAGCTTTGGAATGAACAGGAGAGGGAAGATATACATATCATTTTAAAAGCAAAATATATTATACTAGGCAACATAGTCTAATACAAGGGAGTTAAGGGGGAAAGAAAAAACCCTGAGCTTTCATGTTTAATGGAGTGGTATCATTTACAAAATATTTTTTTAAAAATTGGACAAGTAAGATTTCCTTCTTTTTTATTTCTGAGAATTGACAGTATGGGAATAAAGAATAATTTTTGGAAATTTTTCATTGGATGCTCTCTCAAACTACTCAGGCAACTCAAACTATAAATTTGGAAATTAGGAAATAAGTTGGGGCTAGAAATAAGATCTGGAGTTCATCCTTATAGTGGAAATAGTAGGATACATGAGATGAGATAAGGTCATCAACAAAAAGCGTCTCTGAGGAGGAAAAAGAAGAACAAAAGACAATTCCTTGGGACAGGTCTATCTCTTAGGATATTGGAAAACAAGAGCAACCAATGAATAAATAGAAAAACAGTCAGGTGGGGCAAGTAGGGAAATGGAAACCAAAGAAGAGAGTTGCACATTTAAAGTTGTGTCCATCTTTGGAGCCCAGGGTTGCATAAAACACAGATCAATGTGTCTCACAGGGACTTGTGAAACTTAATGGCTTCACGTGGGCTCCCCAGCAGGCACAATCCTAGGACCCAAACCTAAAATTAACTAAATACCTGATTGTCATGCAATATCTTCTCCAGCTCCATTCCAATTTGAGCTCCCACTCCACATTCCCAGATAAATAGGTGGGCTCTTATCAGAAAGACAAGTGAGGAACTTTTCGAGTTCCATTCAATATTTGTGACTTTTACTTGTCTGCATGAACTCTCATTAGCTCAGTAAAAGTTTCAGAATGCCCCATGCACCAAAGTTTCTGCATTCCAACCGTACCACTTAAGATGAACGTCCACATTTCAAAGCAAGAGGAGCAACAAGGTCACAAAAACCATCCACAGAAATAAAGAAAATACCATCAAAGTTCATTCTTATCAGAACCTGTAAAAAGAGAAAGCAGATATGCTCCAGGTGGTACTATTTTCAGAGGAGAAATTTCAGTATGTTAGAAAAAGTGTTAGCCATTATAATACATCTAACAAAGAGAACACAAGGGTGCCATGAAATGCAGGCCAAGGCAAGATAAAAATTTCAAATTCTATCTGATTCTGCCCCATCAAAGCCTACTTAACAAGTGACTATGATGAAGAATTATGAAGAAATGGGAAAATATGATTACCTGATAATTATATGTAAATTTATAAATAAACATATATACATTTTAAAATATACTATTATTTAAAGTTTATTTATTTATTTTGAGAGAGAGAAAGCATGAATGGGGGAGGAGCAGAGAGAGAGGGAGAGAGAGAGAGAACCCAAGTAGGCTCCATACTGCCAGCATAGAGTCCGATGCAGGGTTCAAACCCACAAACCTGAGCTGAAATAGGATGCTTAACTGACTGAGCCACCCAGGTGCCTCAATATATATACATTTTAAATTAATTGCATGAACTCCATCTCAGTCTTCCTGGCCTAAATTATATTTCTGTAAAATATTAAATAATATCCTTAATATTTGAGGACATTTTATATTCAGAAAAAATAAGTTTTGGGGTGCCTGGGTGGCTCTATCAGTTAAGTGTCTGACTCTTGATCTTGGCTTAGGTCATGAACTCATGGTTCGTGGGTTTGAGCCTTGTGCTGGGCTCTCCCTCTCTCACTGCTCCTCCCCCACTTGCTCTCTCACTCTCAAAAGAAATAAAACTTTTAAAAAAGTTTTAATTTCATATTGAAAGTGTAATATTTTCCCAAACAATTTACACTCTTAATATTGACACTATTATTCAGTGAACACTTTATCATCTTTTCCTGGAGACACTCAAAAAAAAGTTGAATCAAATTTTTTGGTTCAATATAAGGTACACTACACATTTGGTTTTTACTTTATCTACCACCAGCCCAGAAACTCAAATTTTTAAAAAGGAAATATTATTTTAGCACATCTTATTTGACTCATTGATTCATTTAGTATTTAGTACACTGTCTTCCCAAAGTTCATAATTCCTCTGTTTAATGATCCAAATGGACTTTTTTTCCCCCAGGAAGTAATTATTTTCAAGAGTAGTTATTTTCAAGAGTCACTTAAAAAGTTTTTTAAATTAAGACTTCCTTTTGGAGCAGTTTTAGGTTTATAACAAAATTGAGAGGGTACGGAGATTTCTTATCTACTCGCTGTTCTCACACATGCAAAGCTTTCCCCATTATCAACATCCCTCACCAGAGTGGTACATTTGTTACAACTGATGAACCTACATCAACATCAATATCACCCCAAGTCCATACATTAGAGTTCACTCTTGTTGTTGTGTATTCTATAAGTGAACAAAGGTATAATAGCATATACCCATCATCATGGTGTCATAAACAGTATTTCCATTGCCCTAAACATCCTATGTGCCCTACCTTTTCATCCATTCCACCTAACCCTCTACCAACTCCTGATCTTTTTACTGTTGCCATAATTTTGCCTTTCCCTGAATGTGATATAGTTGGAATTTTATAGTAGCCTTTTCAAATTAGTTTCTTTCACTTAGTAATAGCATTTAAGGTTCTTCTGTGTCTTTTCATAGCTTTATAGATCATTTCTTTTTAGTGTTGGATAATATTCCATTGTCTAGATGTCCCAAATTCACCTTCTGAAAGACATATTGGTTGCTTCCAAGTTTTGACAATTATGGGTAAAGCAGGTTTTTGTGTGAACAAGAGTTTTCAACTCCTTTGGGTAAATACCGAGGATCACAATTACTGAATTTTATGGTAAGAGTACACTTAATTTTTTAAGAAATTTCCAGACTCTTCCAAAGTGCCTGTACTATTTTGCATTCTCATCAGCAACAAATGAGCATTCCTGTTGCCCACATCTTGCCAGCATTGGTATTGTCAATGTTCTGGATTTTAGCCATTCTAATAGGTGTATAGTGACAACTCATGTTTGGTTTTAATTTGCATTTCCCTGATGACATAAGGTGTGACGCATATTTTAATATGCTTATTTGCCATCTGTTTATCTTCCTTGGTGAGGTGTCTGCTAAGGCTTGTGATCCATTTTTTAATCAGGTTGTTTGTTTTCTTACCGTTGAACTTTAAGGGTTCTTTATGTATTTTTGAATAGCAGTCCTTTATTAGATGTGTCTTTTACAAATATTTTCTCCCTATCTTTGGCTTGTCTTTTCATTCTCTTGATATCTGTTATTTTTTAATCTACTTTTTAAACTCTTAAATGATTTATCTATTTTTCTTTTTTAAAAATTGAGGCTATATTTACTCATCTCTGTTCTGCAGCACACACATTTCCTGTGATCCCTAAAATATGATGATAAAACTTCCAAGATTTATTTATGAGGTAGTTTTCTGATCCTTGTCTTGTTTTCTTTAGTCATCTTGATGCCACACAATTTTTAAAATAAGTATTTAAAAAAATTTTTAATGTTTATTTATTTTTGAGAGACAGAGCAAGCATGAGCAGGGAGGGGCAGAGAGAGAGGAAGACATAGAATCCACAGCAGGCTCCAGGCTCTGAGCTGTCAACACAGAGCCCAACGCGGGGCTTGAACTCACAAACAAGATCATGACTTGAGCCGAAGTCAGATGCTTAACTGAATGAGCCACCCTCATGCCTCTTAAAATCAGTATTAATCTATATCCTAAAAAGTCACTTTTTATAGTTAAGGCAGGAAATTTTCTTATCTAAGGCTTTGGAATAGCCTTGTTTCCTATCCCAAGAATCTGATTGTGCTGTTATAACTTCTGTGCTTCTCTGAGACCACTGTGCTATCAGTTATCCTTGGAAATATGAAATCCTTATATTCTCTACTCAGATCTGGATTATCAGGCTGGTTTTCCACCTTCATACCTATATAGTAATCCTTAGCTATCTTAGTTCTCTTGTTATGCCAACTAATACAGCCTCTTGAGACATCACCTTGATCCCAAAGTCAGTAGTTGTGGTCTCATTGACTCTGCTAGTTACTGTTAAGTCCTTACTCCCTAGGAAATGTCAAGGGGCAGGGCTTCTGCTACCTTCTGAATTGGACAACTAACTAGATTCCCTTGCTACTTAGCCCTGCATTTGAAATTATATTGTGTGGTATTGATGCTTGCTTGAGTCTTGCTTAATTCCATTTTGAACACTTGCTCCTCTCATTGGGGCTAATCTTTGCAGTCAGGCTGACTTCCACCAGTCTTCAAATCATATATACATATATTCAGCTTTCGACTCACTCCTTGTTCTTAACTTCTTTACCCCACCCTGCATTTTCTTTTTTTTTTTAATTTTTTTTTCAACGTTTTATTTATTTTTGGGACAGAGAGAGACAGAGCATGAACGGGGAGGGGCAGAGAGAGAGGGAGACACAGAATCGGAAACAGGCTCCAGGCTCTGAGCCATCAGCCCAGAGCCTGACCCGGGGCTCGAACTCAGGACCGTGAGATCGTGACCTGGCTGAAGTCGGACGCTTAACCGACTGCGCCACCCAGGCGCCCCCACCCTGCATTTTCAAGGACTGAATCTGTTTTATACATTTTTACAAATGTACTTATTTATTTATTTAGAGAGAGAGAGCAGGAGAGTGGCAGAGAGAGAGGGAGAGAGAGAATCCCAAGCAGGCTCTGCACTGTCAGTGCAGAGCCCAGCTTGAGGTTTGATCTCACAAATTGCGAGATCATGACCTGTGTCGAAATCAAGAGTCAGACACCTAATCGACTGAGCCATGCAGGCGCCACCCCTGTTTTATACACAAACCTGCCTTATTATTGACATAATTCACTTATCTGGACCTTTTATTTGACACATGTAAGAATTAGATGGTTTCTTACTTCCTCACCTATGTTTGATTAAATTGTCATTTAAAACTTTGTTTGACTCTTTCAAAGGGGGAAAATAATGCAAAATTCACACTGAACATTTTGTGAAAGGAGTTGTCTTTAGTCAAACTCAGTGCTCTATCAGACACCCATACCACTGTGAATTTTCTTGAGAGAAACATATGTCCAGGGAGCAAAGTGAAGCAAATCCATAAATGTGGAACAGAGCTATCCTTGGGCATCTGCTTTGACCTTGTCATTCTCTTTATGTATAAACTTTATGGTGCTCTTAGAAATAACCATCCCTCTCCATAGTCTTTTAATTCTTCAAGCCCTTCATATTACTCCAAGGGATTGGCCACTTAATTCCCCAAAGCCTTTTCTTCAATGGGTATTTCATCTCAAGTAACCTAGTAAATAATTTGATGCTTTGAGTTTCTGAAGTTCCATCAATTAATATAAGCTGGATTTTCATTGCTCTCAATTCCAAGGCCCTTCTTTCTCATGATGAATTGTGGTCTGTAACCAAGCCTCTTAATTTGCTCTGTCTTTCAGCAGGTGAAACTAACTCTGCTCGATTTAGGCGGAAAATGGTTTTGTTAAACAGATACTGGGTAACTCATCAAACTTTTTCAAGTTACACAAGGAATAATGACTAAATCATACCACAGAATTAGTCTGGTGAAAACACCACTGCCACTGCCATTATGTACCTGGCTGGGAAAAAGACAATCTCATATTTTCAGCTTTTACAGTGGAAGAAGAGTTTAGTCTCATATGGTAGGAATTTCTCAAACATGGAAAAGGAATTCATGTGTTGGACAGCCAAAAAATATAAAAATATCCACTACACTATCTTCAGCTCATACTGAGGCAGACAAAAGAAAGTATATTTAAGCTACTTTCTTTAATAGTGTATATTAAAAAAGATAGTGTATATTAGTATATATACTAATTTTGAATGAGTTCTATCTTATCTAATAATTGACAGAAAATTCCATCTGATGTATATACATTTATAACAGAACAAAATGAGGAATATAGTCTCTAACATAGCTTTAAAATGATATCATAGAGAGGCACCTGGTTGGCTTAGTTGGTTGAGTGTTGGACTCTTGATTTGGGCTCAGGTCATGATCCCACGGTCATAGGATTAAGCTCTGCATCAGGCTCTGTGCTGAACATGAAGCATGCTTAACATTCTCCCCACCACCCCCCTCTTTCTGCCCCTCTCTCCCACTCATGCTGTCTCTCTAAAACATATTTTTTTTAAAGAGAAAAATCATTTAAAAAATATATCATAGAGATAATACGGGATTTCAATCATTCTTTTTGTCACTGTTAGGTTGGCCTAAATTCTGGAACCACAGAACATTTAAATAGATACAAGGGAATATAAATGAAAGAAGAATTACATTTCACTTGATAGATTTGACTTTTTCCATTCACATCAGTGTTTGGGTTTACTTTTCATGTACCATTGAATTTTTTTTTTCATGGCAAATATAAATATGATAGGGAAAATGTTTGATCAAATACTATAGGTCTGTCCTTGCCACCTATTCTAGGTGATGGGGACAAATACAAACCAATGGGAAACTGATAGTCACCTATGGGCTGTTGGATTTCTCAAGTGGGGTGAGATGATGTATCTTATCCTGCTATGCCAGTATTCCACCCATTCTTTCAGCAATGACTTGCTGCTTAGATTGGCCACCACATCCCTTAGAACTCCGTACTCTAGTCAGTTACTCCTTTCCATTCTTATCTCTTCCTATTCTCACTGTCTGGTCACATTCCGATAGCAAATCAACACCAAATGACAAGATTCCACATAATTCAAGACTTGAATGGTTATATTATTATAAAATTTACACATCTATCACAAAACATCTTTAGTTTCAAGATATCATTGTCAATTAATTGACATTTTTACTAATAGAAAGTTTCTGCCCTAGGAGAAATTTAGGATCAGATCAAAACGCTTTTCAGCAATAACCACAAACATGGTCCAACTTATAAAATACAAGACAAAAGGAAGAAGTTCTCAAAACATAATACTTGTTTTAGGATTCTATTGAGTCAGGTGTTATAAGCATTCACCATAATCTTAACAATTTTAGATACTTGATCAAAGTTCCCTGTTTGTACGTTTGGTTCTCTACTAATGTATTCTTGTTGCCTGATTGCCAACTGCTGCAGACATTTCAGAAAGATCAGAGTTTTTTTTCCCCCCAAATCCCTTGTAGAAGACTTTTTTCTTTGACTTTTTGGATTTCTACTGATTCTGAGAGATACACTCTTTTGGATCACTCATTACACAGGTGAACTATAGCATTGTTCATGCATTATTTTTGAAATTTCTATCTGCATGAATACAAATTTAAAATAATAGTTGTTAGGTAGTTATCTTTTCAAAAACAGTTCATGAACTGCAGTAAAACATAAGATAAGAGCAACTCTGTTTCAGAGAAAAGAATATTTACAGATTAAGTTATATTTTCAAAAATAATGGATAATTCTTTTCAAAGTAAGACATATGTTCATATTTATAAATTGGTTAACAGATAGGTTTAGTCCTTGATATTTCAAATATTTGCTCTAAGTTCCAAAAAAAAAATTTGAAATAAAAATGTAACTATATCTGCCAATTTTATTCAGATATCCAAAATGATCTAACTCAATTTTGACACATTTGGTCATTCCACATTTTGTCTCAGCTTTGTCTAGAAAAGATGAAACTCTCTCAGTTTTGTCTTATCTAAAAAGCCGGTGATTTGACCATTTTCCTCTTATCTGTCCCCTTGAATTTGCTTCCTGATTGTCTGGTATGTGTATTTTTTTTTTTTCAACTCAAAACTGACTCAATAATACTTGCTTTGGATTAAATCCTAAGCAACATTTGAAAGAAGGTTGGAAATATGGTTTCTATGGAAACTAACAACGTGACATGAACTTGAAGGGTTAGCACCTGAATAAAAGTGATTTTTTCTTTTAAAGAATAACTGACCAATGTGTTGAATCCTCTTCAGAGTTGTGTTTGGGTCAGGAGGCTTGGAACCAATTCATCAGAGTGTTGTAGAAGGGACTACACTGAAGAGGGGTTTATTTTACCTCTGATCAGGTTCAGTTTTACCTGATTGTGTTTTAGCTTCTGAGAAGCTTCAAAGTTGCATAGCTTGAATACGAGGACTTTACTTCTCCAAATATCCACCCTGGAATCAGGTAGTTAAATATTTTCCTGGAGTAAAAAACACATTTTAACTGCAATGACAAAAAATGATGTCCCAGAAGTTTAATTAGTCATAGATAGTATAACTGAAGAATAGAAAAGATAAAGGTTAAAGCAGTCTCTCACATAAAGTGTATTGTTCTGTCAGAGAAATTACCTCCTCTGTAAATGAGTGACTTATTAAATGGTGTTTTGAGATACCACAATACTATATAAATTTAAAGTGTTGTGATTTGGAAGCACTGAAGACTTGTCATAATTTTTTTTTCTATGTGAACCTTTCGAAAGAGTTTTGTCAGACTATAGGTGTTTATCTTCATTGTAGCTAATGAATTGGGTTTTTTTTTTGTTTTTTTGTTTGTTTTGTTTTGTTTTTTAGTTAAAAAAAAAAACCTGTTTAATAACTGCTGTCTTGCCTCCAGATCTCCTGCACTGGAAACAGGAAACTCCATCTTACTCCATGTTCCCCTCTGCTAACATCTTTTTGTTTTTAAATATATATATATTTTGTCAAAGTGGCTAACATACAGTGTGTAAAGTGTGCTCTTGGTTTTTGGGGTAGATTCCTGTGGTTCATTGCTTACATACCCACCCAATGCTCCTCCCAACAAGTGCCCTCCTCAGTGTCCATCACCCATTTCCCCTCTCCTCCACCCCCCACTTCCACCCTCAGTTTGTTCTCAGTATTTAAGAGTCTCTTATGGTTTGCTTCCCTCCCTCTCTGTTTGTAACTATTTTTTTCCCCTTCCCTTCCCCCATGGTCTTCTGTTAAGTTTCTCAAGATCCACATATGAGTGAAAACATGATATCTGTCTTTCTCTGAATGATTTATTTCACTTAGCATAATACCTTCCAGTTCTATCCACACTGCTGCAAATGGCAGGATCTCATTCTTTCTCACTGCCAAGTAGTATTCTATTGTGTATATAAATCACATTTTCTTTATCCATTCATCAGTTGATGGGTA
Source organism: Acinonyx jubatus (assembly GCF_027475565.1). Classification (NCBI taxonomy): domain Eukaryota; kingdom Metazoa; phylum Chordata; class Mammalia; order Carnivora; family Felidae; genus Acinonyx; species Acinonyx jubatus. The sequence continues at coordinate 87,651,908 of NC_069385.1, read as the reverse complement.
TTTAGGCTCTTTCCATAATTTGGCTATTGTTGAAAGCGCTGCTATTAACATTGGGGTACATGTGCCCCTATGAATCAGCACTCCTGAATCCTTTGGGTAAATTCCTAGTAGTGCTAGTGCTGGGTCATAGGGTAGTTCTATTTTTAATATTTTAAAAGCTTAAGTAGAAATATAACACGAGTATCATGGTGAGTTACCAAACACAAAGGGTATCTTTTATAAATGGAATTCATATTAACTAAATCAATCTGTATTCTCACTCTTTTAAAAATCTTTCTTGTAAAAATTTTGTTCTATTTCTTTCAGTTATTTCTAACTAGTTATATATGCACAATAAACCCAACTGAAGGAGTATTTCAGCTTATTTAAATGGATAGCATATATTGTTAGCTGGCATATATAATGTAATCTCTAAGCCAAGGAAAAATGAAGACAGCAAGAGCATTCTCTGTTTTAAAATGTTTTCAGAGAATCATAACTTAATTTTTCATTCAAGGTTAAAATATACTTTTGAAATCAAAACAGTTGGGTTAAGTGAAGTCTTGTTCTTTTTCTAAAATACTGCTTTTACTAAAATTTTGATTGTTTCTAAAATACACTTGAGCTCATACAGCAAGTTTACACTCACTATAAATTTATGCACTGATCTATCAGCTCTGGAAGAAAAATTTCATAATGGAAGCACTGACATTGTCTTAAATATACATAAATCTTTGATACTATGATCTGTGTGTATCTCATATTTACCTATGGATCATTTATTTTTCATAAGAAACTCTAAGATATCAAATGAACAGCAGCTGTTGCAAACAAAGCGTGATTATCTTTCTGAGGGAATAAGGAATCAATGGCTGTCAGTTAGAATTTTGATAATTAAGAAATTTAAAACACTGAAGAGTAAGTTTCCATGTCTCGCTCCCCCAGAGAATTTGCTTCGTATGCCTCAGGGAATCAGAAGACTCAGTTGCAGTTCTAGTAGCCAAAACTAGATGGTGCTCTACAGTCATCAGTGCTTCAAGTCTATTTCCAGCGTCTTAGAGTAGATGGAATTAAGGGCTTAATTAAGGATGTATTTTACGATTTAACTAAATATAAGTTTCATATTTGACCCCATCCTTTTCTTCTTTCTTAGACCTTTTTAGGTAGTAGAAGACATGCTTTTTCCCTGTTTATTCCTTTAGTTATTCCTTGCCCCTCTTCCTAGCTTTTAGCTAACACCTGTAAAATAATCAGATGTATTAGTGTTAGATAAAGAAACTAAGTCCTAGAGTAATATTTAAGGGAAATATTTAGTGTTGCACAGCTAGACAAACTCTTGGCTAGAATTAACACTCTGATCTTGTCCTGTTAAGACAAGCCACCTTACCCAACAAGATGAGAAAGCACAGGCAGGAAGACTAAATTCCCTTCTTGGAAGGAGTTGGAAGAGCCAGGAATGGAACCTGGTCATTTCTGTTCCTTCTATTATAGTCACTTTGGTCCCCCTCCCTAAATGACCTCACTGTCCCATCCTCCACTCCGGGGATCTGCTGCTAGAAGAGTACAAGGAGCAAGAGGAAGGAAGAGGACTAGGAAAATCTCACAGAAAAGCATATTCTATGTGCCAGGCACTGTTTTACACATGTGACATGTATTTCCTTGTTTATTTTTTGAAGCAATCAAAGGAGGTTGTGAATGAATGATCTCTCTTTTGTATATGAGGAATCTAACACGCAAGTGAATAACTCCCCAAGGTCAGTAAGTGGCAGATTAAGGATTTGGCCTGAACTCTAATTCCATTACAAATGGGATATTCTATGACTGTGATTAATGCAAGAAAACTGGTTGTTTTCTCTTTCCTGGTATCTGTCTGTAGTGAACTTGCTATAATTCCAGATTAATACTGTAAAATGTGTAATCCTCTCTATTACCTCATTTAATATAATAGCCAGCTCTATTGTACTATGAATAAAAAATGAAATTTCCAACCTCAAATATTCAGTCAGTGCCAATGACAGATAAGAATATAAGTCTCTTGACAATAAATTTCAGTTTTAAGATAAAACTTAAGCACATGAAAATGGTCGATTCATACATCTTTGCTATTTGCTTTATTTCTTATAATTGATAGAAACTATCTTGTTTCACAATTTTGCTAGTTAATGAGCAATCTACAGTATGTGTTATGACCATAAAGTAATTTCTCAAGAATACAAATAAAAGTCTTACAATTAAATGTTAATGATAATCTATAATTATATTTATTATGCTATATACACAATAAAGAATACAGAGGAAAAAAAGACGTTATTTCTTCCTTTATGTTCTTAATAACTTACTAGGTAAGACATGTATGAAGATTTATTTACTGACAACTATGTGCAAAATAGGCTTGGCCCTTGTTGGGGGTGGAAGAATGACAGTCAGAGCCCCTGAGCAAAAGGACCTTGGAACAAGGACCTGTCCAGGTACTGACACACCCTGTCTGTCAGGGATGCATTTGTCTGAACACAATCACTTACAAGGTGGAAGAAATGTCATTGGCCTTGGGATAAGACTTTCATTTCCTGCCCGGTTTATAAGAAACCCATATCTGCACAGAGACCCTTAAAATTGCTTACTCACCAGATGTAAAGCTGTGTTCCTTCCCTCCTCAACCTTTCACCCACTCCTGCCTGTGTTGTCACAATTGTTACGTATTTGGAGACTCCAAGAAAGTGTTTATTGTCAAAGTGTAATCCACTGTTCATTATACTGCATAGCTGAATGTCTTTAATTTCTCCATTGATTTCTGAATACTATTGACTTTTTTTTAAGTTTATTTATTTATTTTGAGAGAGAGAGTGCATGTGTGCACACACGCTTGAGCGAGTGGGGAAAGGCAGAGAGAGAGAGAAAGAGAGAGAGAGAATCCTAAGTGGGATCCACACTGTCAGCACAGATCCCAACATGGGGATTAATCCTCCTAATTGAACGATCATAACCTAATCCAAAATCAAGAGTCAGAGGCTTAAAGGACTGAGCCACCCAGGCGCCCCAGTATTCACTTTCTGATTCACAATAATTCAGAACCTTAGCAGGACCTTTATGTGACCTTGGTTACATTCAGTGAGACCTTTTCAGATGGCTAATTATTCGGATGGCCTTACTCTGAACCAAACTCTCTTTTCTGCTTCTTGAATTTGTCTCACTAAAATTAATTTCACAGTTGACATTTTGTAGTATTTCATTAGCTTTCCCTAGCATTTAATTACAGTATTATCACATAACTGGGAATGGTGCACATACTGAAATGAAAGGTTTTGTCAGTGTGCAACTTTTGTCAGAGATGTAATTTTTAATATTTTCATTCTCCACGGTAGAGGCAGCTTTGTTATCCTGATGGGTTAGGAACAATTTTACTTTCACTCAGTACCAGACCAATCTGGAATGTGTTCCCAGAGGCAAAGAGGCAGTGAGCATGGTGTGTAGGTAGGTTACCATCATATATGCACATTTGATTTCTGATACCAAAACTTCTCAACCATCCTGGTCCATTATTAGTCCTTTTAGATTACAAAGATCATGTCACACTTTATCTCATGACGTCCTCATGACACTGCTATGAGATTTGTTTTTGTTTTTGTTTTTGTTTTTAACCTCTAATTTACCCCTGAAGAAATCAAGGATCATTAAGTAAAGGTATTTTTTCAGAGCATACAGCAAGTCCCATGATACTAGAATGGAAAATTAAGTCTAACTCTAAACTGAGCAAAAATAGTTCACATTTATTTCGCATCTATTATGATCCAAGTATGGCTCTAAGCACATTACACATATTCACTAACTTAAACCTCACAACAACCCTTTAAGGGAGGTACTATTTATGTGCTATTTTACAGATGGGTAAACTGAGGTACAAAGAGGGTAAGTGAACTCCCACAGCTATTAAGTGGCAGAATCTGGCTACAAACTTGGGCTGAAACTCTAATCTGCTGACTCTTTGTAAGACATGATAAATTTGATAACAACTTTCATATCACACAGAGGTATAGTTAGGATTTAATAGGATAAAATGTACATGGCTCTTTGGAATCTGTAAGGAATCAGAGTCTATCCAGATAGCTGAGGAGAATTTTGAGGTCAGAAATGAAGTGCACATATATTATATTGGTGAGGCACATTCCAGCAGGTAAAGACATGAATATAAGACTGTGTAATCAACAGACTGAATCAGAACATGTGTTAACAGCAGCTTTCCCTTCATTTACCATCCTCCTGTTTGGAATTTTCTTAAATGGTTAAGGAATCAAGATCAGAAAAGTAAGGGCATGAAATGCAAATAATTGGTCATGGCTATATTCCAAATTATTGTTAATCTATTCTAATTCTGCTCCCGTTTTTGTTTCTAAATTATCACCTTCTCATCAAGACTACCTTTACAATTTTCCTACTTGTAAATTGAGGAATCTTATAGTGAAATTTTTAAAAAACATTTTCCTATTCAGTTTCCACAGATCTTAAAATTTCACCAAGAGATTCATTTTTGTCTTTATGTTAGATGTTTTGGGCATCACTGCAACTTTAACAATACTCATATCAAGTTTTTTGGATATTTAGTTCTGGTCAACTCCCATTCTAAATTCCTAAGTTTCAGCCCCATGGTAGAAAACATTTATTTTTGTAAATGATTTATGCCCATTTATCTTCTGGGACTCCTATGATACAAATGGTACTACGTTTTAAGAAGCCACTGAGTTCCCTCAGTCTACCTTTGTGATCCAATATCTTTATTTCCCTCTTCTTTCCAGCTTCATTATTTTCCATAATTTTATCAGCTATACCACTGATTCATTCTTCTGTTTTAACCATCCTTGCTGTCATAACTTATGGCCATTTATAATTCCAAGCTGCCTATGTAACTAGGTGATTATCCAGTGAATCTGGTCAATATAAACAACCAAAGTAGATAATAAAGGCTGAAATAACTTTTAAAAATTACACTTTTATTGCTTAGTCTGTCCAGATCACTGTCTGTCTTCAGCACTTGTTTTCTCTATGGATGGACTTTAAGGGCTCTTAATAAATGACCTCAGAGAAATCTTCTCTTTTTCTTATTGTAGCTTGGAATACTTCTAGGCTATGCTTTGTTTGTATATAACCTTTCTACACAGATGTTAGCTGCTGTGTTTTATGAACATGGCATCTCTCAGAAGAGCCCACCAAATCTCACCAAGCCAATGAAACACCTCAATCCATATTCACAACTGACTGCATTTTCTTGCACTTCCTGCTTCTAGTTGCTCTGAAATATTCAGGATTTGGACTCAACTGTTTTTCACAAGAAACTATATTTTGATATCTATTAATAAGGTATATTTGCTATTGACATAGTGAGCATACATCATACTCATTCCATCTATTTCCAGTATAGATTGTATTCTCCAAGTGCTGATAGTAAAGTTGGGTAATGCTGATATAAGAAATAAAAGGGAAAAAAAAAGACCCTTAGAAATCTTAGAACTGTTAAAAGGGTAAATCATAAGTAGATTTTCTTTCTGATCCCAGCAGTATACCTTAAAGGATAAAGATTTATGGTCGCTGTAATTTTATCTTAAGTACGTAACTGCTAGTTCTATTCTTAGCTAAATCAATGTGTTACCATTTTTTCACTCTTGCAAAACTAGCCAGTGCATTCCACCTATGTTTTAAGATTTAAGTGGCAAGAGAGGTGCTTAAAGTTGCTTTTCCTGACTTTTAGGTGTTTTTTCTTATCATGGTCACTTAATATTTTGTTTTTGTTTGTTTACTTTTTTATAGATTTATTTTGCATTAAAATTTTTTTCATCCCCAGCACAAATCTCAATTTCTCTTGGTACTACAATAAACTTAGCTGAGAGTACATGACCAAATGTATATTACATTGGAAAATTGCCCTGTCTCCTGGGAAAGGTGATGTTATAAATATATTTGACATAACTATCAGACTAGCATGGTATCCCCTCACTGGAATACAAGGTGAGTTCTCCAATGGCTCTCAAATCAAAAAGTTCTGCTTACTCTAATTAAATTGAGTTGCATAATAGCCTTTTACAATGAAGGGGAAGAGATTCCTCTTCCTGAGTAGTTATAGAGACCCCTTACAGGTAGGAGCAAAATTTTAACTCTAATGCAGTGGTTTTTAAATGTTAGTGAGTATCAGAACCACCCATAGAGCTTATCAAACCACCTAATGCTGGACCCATCTTCAGAGTTTCTGATTCAGTAAGTCTGGGGTGGGGCAAGATAATTTTCATTTCTAACAAGGCTCAGGTATTGTTGTTGCTGTTGCTTTGGGGACTATACTTCAAGAACCACTGCTCTCATGAATGCAAAGAGGGTTATTTATTTACTTGCTTGCTTTTGATCAAAATTTATATAGACAACTGAATAATATATATTGAAGTTCCTGATTTTTTTTTTTTTTTTTGCTTTTCTTGGTAGGAAAGTGTGTTTTAAAAAATCAAGACGTTAAAAATTAAAAAAAAATTAGTGGAGATACCTCATGTGGTTTTGATTTGCATTTCCCTGATGATTAGTGATATTAACCATCTTTTCATGTACTTATCAGCACTTTGGATGTCCTCTTTTGAAAAATATCTATTCAGTTCTTTTGCTCACTTTTTTGTTTATTTTTGTTTTGTTTTGTTTTGTTTTTAAGTAGGCCTTATGCCCATTATAGAACCCAATTCTGAGCTTGAACTCAGGACCTTGAGATCAAGACCTGAGATGAGATCAAGAGTCAGATGTTTAACTGACTGAGCTACCTAGGCACCCCTTTCTGCCAATTTTTTACTAGAGTTTTGATGTTGTTATTGAGTTGAGTTATTGAGTTCTATTTTGGATATCAATCCCTTATCATATATATGATTTGCAAATATTTTCTTCCATTCTGTAGGCTGCCTTTTCATTTCATTGATTATTTCTTTTGCTGTGCAAATGTTTTCAATCTGATATAGTCCCACTTGCTCATATTTGCTTTTGTGGCTTGCTTTTGGTGTCATATCCAAAAAATCATTGTCAAATTCAAAGTCAAGAAACTTCTTCACTATATTTTATTGTGGGAGTTTCAGAGCATCAGGTCTTATGTCTTATGTTTAACTTTTAATTCATTTAAGTTAACTTTTGTGAGGGGTGTAAGTTAGGAGTATAATTTCATTTTTCTTCATGTGATTATCCTGTCTTCCCAACATCATTTGTTGTAGAGACAATTCTTTCCCCATTGAATGTCCTTGTCCTTGGCTCCCTAGTCAACTATTAGTTGACTGTATATGTGAGGGTATATTTCAGGGCTCTTTATTCTGCTCCATTGTTTTACATATCTATTTTTATACCAGTACCATACTGTTTTAAATTACTATAGCTTTGTCATACAGTTTGAAATCAGGAAGTGTGATGCCTTCAGTTTTGTTCTTCTTTCTGAGGACTCCTTTCACTATTCAGGGTCTTTTGTGGTTTCATATAAATTTTAGGGTTGTTTTTTCTATCTCTGTGGAGAAAAAATGGCATTGGAATTTTAATAGTATTGCACTGAACCTATAAATGGATTTGGGTAGATGTTTTAACAATATTAATTCTTCTAGTCCATAAGCATGTATTAGATTTCCATTTGTTTGCATCTTCTTCAATTTCTCTCATCAAAGTCTTGTAGTTTTCATAGTACCTACCTTTTCCTTCCTTAGTTAAATTTATTCCTAAGTATTTTTTAATCAATATTGATGCTATTGTGAATGGGATAGTATCTTTTATTTCTTTGCAGATACTTCATTATTAGTGTATAGAGAGGCAACTGATTTCTATATGTTGATTTTATATCCTACAGTTTTACTAAATTCATTAATTAATAAGGTCTAGCAGATTGTTTACTTGCACATGCAAAGCTTCATTATTGCTTTTCTTTCTCATAATCATTCTGATAGACATTGTCTTTCCTTTTATATAGTGGAATGATTGCTATATACTATGCACATGTATTTTACAGGTGAGAAAATTCAGGCACAGGAAGATTAAGTAACATGCCCGAGTCCTATGGCTGGAAAGTAGCAAATATGACATGTGAACTCAAGTCATTCTGACTCTAGAGTTGGTCCTCAATGTGCTTTATTAACCTTTGGTTTTTGAATGGCATCACAATTATTTATATAACCTTTGGAATAGCTAGAAATACACATTTAGCTGTTCAAATAGTCAATTTTGGAAAATGTTTTTGAGATTAATGGTTAGATCAGAATACATGTTGCAAAAAATTTCTGTAGTTGTCAGTTGCCTAAAAAAAAAAAAATGACATTCTTATAAGGCCTGACTTCTAACAATTTTCTAGACTCATCTGCACCTTCATTTGACATCAATCTGTCTCTAGCCCCTGAAACTACTGTGCACTTCATTATTTCTCAGTCTTTTCTTATGTGGTATTTTTAAACCAGTTTAAAACATTTTCCTCCTGGTCCCCAAAGGGAAAGTTAACTGTTTCTATTCAATATTCTTACTGTTCTAGCTAACATTTATATCTCTCTATTTGAACCAGAAAGCTCTTGTCACATTTGTCCATTCTTTTTGAATCTAAGCTCCCTGAGGGCAAAGTTGGACCTTACTCGTGCAGTGTCCCTTTTCTCATTCCTCCCACTCCTGATTGTGCCTGGGTCAGAACTGAGGAAATACAGCCTGACATGTATATTACTGTATGACCCTAGACATTACATAACTTACCTATGGTCACTCAGCTACTTTGGTTTTGGGACCAAGAAAACTGGGACCAAGTTTTCTAAGTTCCCATCAGATCTGAGATCTTCCCATAGAATAGTTTTGGTGACACCTGTGCTCTAAAGCTCTTCATTGTGTTGCCACCTATTTTCACTAGAATGGATTCTTCCCCATGTCTCCCCTGTGTTTGTAGCTATTTCCATAATGTAAGCAGGCTGCCGCATCCAGTCTGGTGCTAATACTTGGTGTTTCTTCCACTCTCTTGACTTTTCTAGCACCAGCCAGGCTCTGGATCAGTTAAAATTTAACCTGCTATTTACAGAACTACCTCTTTTCTAGTATCAGCTTTTTAAATATATCCAAAATATTACTATCCTTCTACACATTGACTTTGAATGCATGTGCTTTAAACTTTTCCATATACCCTAAAAGTTCATATTTGAGGTATTCTAGCTCACTCTTTTCTCAATCAGTTTCATTAAAGGGACGTCCTAGTATGTTCTTTCCATTCTAACTAAGGACCAATGTTTACAGGTATCGCAAAATCACTTTCTACTGATTCATCTAAAACATTTCAGTTCCATTTATTGGTTTGATACATGGAAAGAAACATGGAAAATAATTGGGCCGAGGCAGTCATCTCTAATAGAAATATTTGCTTAGATTTCTAAGGTCGAACACAAGAACGTTTTGTTTTCATATTCTTTCTTAGTTTTTTTTCTGTAGTACCTTTTTCTCTTCCCTATATGTGTCATTTATACCTTTCAATCTTAAAAGAAAATTGCTAGTGTCGTCTTAATTCTCTTGCTTGAATTTCTTCTTAGATTTGTTGTCTTTATTTCTTTACTCTTATTTTTCAATCATTTTCTATATTTTCATCTGTGAGTAGCAGATGCGTGTAGGCTCAGTTATGCTAAAACAAGAATTAGGTACCAAAGTATAATTATTCACCCTATGTTGCTATGCTTGATTTAGGGAAATAGATGATGCTATTTGCAAGGTTCATGAGTCAACAATAATATGAACTTGAATTTTAAAATGTCGTATTACAAATGGCAATATGGATTCAGCATGCAGTATCCTTGTATAGTGGGAATTGGCAATGTCAATAGAAAAAAAGGATAATGGAAAGAAATTAAAATATGAAATAGGTGAGGAAAAAGGTTAAAGATCAGCATTTTGTACCCATTTAATAAGTAGGTATTGAATTGATATTATCTATAATCACTAAAGGAGATATTAAAGGTATAGAAACCTAAATGGAACCTGGCCTCCCAGAGCTCATAGTCATATTGAATTTATGTATTACTGCCATCACATGGATGTGGAAAAAATATTATAGAAGATATTAATGCATTTTAAACAGGATAGAAAAGAGATATTAAGTTCAGGTAGCTTATTTTCTTGTGGCTATTAAGCATTAGCATAGGACATATGTTTTAGAATTGTTTACCCCAGAGGTGTCTGTTTGGCTGTAGCCCTCTGAGAATCCATAGCATGTTAGATATGGAAAAACTCAGATTTTATCTATCATTTTACAGTTTAGGAAACTGAGGCCCAGAGAGCTTAGATGGTTTATCCAATGTTAGTGACATATAAGCGACAGGTCCAAGGGACTCTTCATTTTTGGTTCACCTTTCAAAATACCTATCCATGCCTCTAACAAGTATTCAAGTAGATCTGATAATACAAAATATTGGGAATTCAAAATAAATAAATTAACATTTCTTCTCAAAGTGGCTCTTGTATAAGAACCCTAAAACAGATGGGATAATATTACAAAAGAAATGAAACACAATGCCAAAAGGGGACAAAGGCAAAGGGGTAGTCATATGTGATAGGGAAATTCCCAGATCCATGCTCCTTATGCATTGCCAGGTAACTTCCTCTAAGTCACATGCAAAAACTTACAGTAGACAAATAATAATAATAATAATAATAATAATGAAATAAAATAAAATAAAATAAAAATAAAAAATTGCTGTCACCAACATTTTAGACCAGCAGATAAAGAATTTCACTTTACACTTATGATAAAAGTGTGAGTGAAGAAACAAATTTCTCTTGAAATGTTTTGTTTCTTGGGGTACCTAGGTGTCTCAGTCGGTTAAGCATCCGAATTCAGCTCAGGTCATGATCTCATGGTTCATGAGTTCAAACCCCACGTGTGGCTCTGTGCTGACAGCTTGAAGCCTGGAGCATGCTTTGGATTCTGTGTCTCCCTCTCTCTCTTTGCCCTCCCCAGCTTGCACTCTGTCTCTCTCTCTCTCTCTCTCTCTCCCAAAAATAAATAAAAACATTACAAATTAAAAAACAATAAAAATAAATTTAAATTTAAAAAATGTTTTGTTTCTTTAAAAAAAATTTCTTTAACGTTTATTCATTTTTGAGAGACAGAGAGAGACAGCGCATGAGCGGGGAAGGGGCAGAGAGAGACGGAGACACAGAATCTGAAGCAGGCTCCAGGCTCTGAGCTGTCAGCACAGAGCCGGGTGCGGGGCTCCAACCCACGAACTGGGAGATCATGACCTAAGCCGAAGTAAGACACTCAACCGACTGAGCCACCCAGGCACTCCATGTTTTGTTTCTTTTAACATTTTGGCTTGAATAAAAAACAATAGGGCAGATTTATTTGTATTAAAAGCTTCAGGATGGTGTTTAATAGAAGCACACACACACACACACACACACACACAAATACACACACAGAATCCATAAAAACAAAATGCTATATTTTATTATGCTTTCAAAAAAATTTTTTTTCTTTTAAGGAAAGCTTACATTTGGAGGTAGACTTACTCTTGCTGCTTCAAAGGAGTATAACTTGTAAGTCACAAAGGGTTGTTTATATCAATTATTCACAAAAAGAAAGTTCAACTCTGATAGTCAATTTTCATTAAAAAAAGATATGAAGCGGGGTGTCTCGGTGACTCAGTCGGTTATGCGTCCGACTTTGGCTCAGATTAAGATCTCAAGTTCTTGAGTTTGAGCCCCGCGATGGGCTCTGTGCTGACAGCTCAGAGCCTGGAGCCCGTTTTAGATTCTGTGTCCCCCTCTCTCTCTGCCCCTCCGGCCCACACAGTCTGTCTCTCTCTCCTCCAAAAATAAATAAAAACATTAAAAAAATTAAAAAAACAAGACATGAAGCTATTGTTTATCATATATTGCTAACTAAATTACATGGAGTGAAAGGAAAGCAGTGTGTTGCTTTTTTAATGAATTCATATACTCAGTGTTTAGTCCGTATGTATATTTATAGTCCAAATATTTATATATTTCTTGAAATAATAAAAGTCTCAGTTTCAAACTTGGTGTATTTTATAGGGCTAGTTAGTTTCTTCTTTCTTAAAATTTGGATGACAGCATACTCAGTTTCCATTTTATTAAAACTTTGATTCATTTTGTTATCTTTCAAAAGTATAAATAGCAATAAGGAGCTGTGAAAATTTTCTATTTTTGTTCCTAATGACACTACACAGAATTGTTATGCACATAGCAGACTTTGGGACAGGTCTAGCATTCTAATTTTCAAAACCATGTAGATAGTTTAATACATAATGTACGTGTTGCAATTATATGGTGAATGCATTGAGCCTGTTAAAAAAATTGTAGTAATGATACAATTATACTAATTCTCACCCTCTAAAAATCCCAAAGGTAGAAAGCATAATTGTTTCTGTCTCTCTCCTCCAAAGCATAGTGTATTTTTAAGCTAAATATGAGTATTTCCAAGACCGTCCAGAACCCTAAAATTTTCCTAATAGTTTTGTCTGTGATCTGGATGCCCCATATGTCTTTATGGTTTTATTATTGAAAATGAGAATCTTTACTTTTGCAGAACTTACAGAAACCCCAAAGTAGTCAATTTTTATAATGACTAAAGTCTGATGTGGCTGTTCAAAGTTAATAAGCTGGCCTGTAATCTTCTAGGAATATATAAAATATAAATTAAATATATATAATATATTATATTAGCATATATTATATATACATTTTATATTATATATAAATATATCTGCTAATAATATATAAAAATATATACATATATATAAACATATCTGCTAGGAATATAAAAAACACTCTAGAATAAAATTTTAAAATAATTTGTAAGCAAATACTATTAAAGCTTTTCAAGTCATCAATCAGCCTTCCATCATATATTTTAAATGTAATTTCTATTTTCCTATCTTATTCAAAATATTATAATTGATTATGCCTGCTAATGTTGGAATTTTTATCCCTAACATGCATTTATATTTGAAGTAGCAAAAAATTATTGCGTTTTGGCACTTGAAATGAGATGACTGACAGAGGTGTACATGTAATTTCTGGTCAAATTGTTACTGCTTGCTTTTTTTTGTTTGGTTTGCTTGCTTTTGTTTGTTATATATGCACAATCTGCAAGGCACTATTCTCTACCCAATTACAATAATATCTGTTGAGAGATAATAAGAAGAAACTTTATTTTTCTTACATGCATCAATAGCATATAAAGTATTTCTGAATAAGTCTAGCTTTAGTCCTCTGGAAAGAATTTAAATAAAGTGTAAGAGACAGATAAATTCTTGTCAATAGGGTGATATAAAGTAGAAACGTTGCAGTCTATATTATTCAGCAGTCTTTTTGTTTAAAAGTAACAAAATTTAAATTCACATTAACTAAAACACAAAGATAATTCATTGACTATCTTCATGGAAAACTCAAGGGTTAGGTCCTTCTCTAGGAATTGCTAAATTCAGATGCTCAAGAGATTTCTCTTTTATTAACCACCTATAATGGGCTTTGTGTTGATCATACTTGTTAATTATCTAGCGAGGGTGACCTCAGGTACTGCTAGCTATTCAAGTGGAAAGGAGGTTCTCTTCTCAATCATTCCAATAAAATCCCAACACTAATAAGTATCATTGGATGACTTGGATCATGCACACTTCTTTAAAGCAAAGGAGGGGGCATATGCTCATTATGCAAGATTAGGTCACATGCCCACTCCTGTATTGGAGAGCTACTGTCCTCTCTAGCCAACCTGCATAACTGAAAGTGGGGAAGAGCTGGTTCCTGTAAAGAAAATTATATAATATTAACAGAAGAAAAGAGTTGGATAGGAAAAAGCAATAATTATCCACCTTACCCTCAACTGCAGCTCATTTTTTGTCTACTTACTGCTAGATGATTTCTATTGACTCATTATCTTTTCCACATATGATACTTGATTTGAGTTATAAATGACTAACATTAAGAATGTAAGTTCATCTTGATTTTTATGGTATCAGAATGAAAGGCAGATAGAGCCTTTGGAAGCAAATTTACAAGGAATTATCTCTTGCCTCACACTGACTTGAAGAAAACAAGGATCTTAAGAACCTTAATTCATTATTTGAAGACATACTTTAAGTTCTATTATTCTAGTATTTCTGTGACACCCCTTTTCTCATTTTGTCTTTGCATACTTTACAGGTATACTATATTTTAAAGTGAATTCCTGATTTCCCCCCTTATTGGTAAGCTGTTTTTTTTTCTCCCAATATGAAGCTTACCATTATAGTTTCAGACAAAGAGACAGGGGAGAGGAGATGACTTTTCTGGAAGGAAGAGGCTTTGGTGTAGTGAAAAACCTGCCTCCTTTGTCCAGGCAGTTGTGTAGAGAACTGGGGAGTCAAAAGCAGGACAGGGATCTTTGATACAAGATTAGAGAGACCTGGTCAGCTGGAAGAAGCCAATGGATCCTAACTAAGCTGAGATGGAATAGACAAGGGATTTATCAGCATCAGACATTAGCTAGCAGCAGGTGCAGAGATGTGATTCATCCAGCACGCATAGTATGAATGTACTGGTTGTTTACAGCAAGTGTCTGTAGTGTTAGCTTCCCATGTTGTACTGGTTTTTAAAAAGTTTTTTACTATCACAATCAATAAATGACAACCAAGCTTTAGTGTTCCGTCAATCAGCTCATATACAGATAAACATCAGCATGAGGCTAGTGTTCCTCTTTTCCCCAATGCCATGAGGTGGTTTACACTTCTCTCTTTCACATCCAAATGCCATCCTTGAAGAGAAATCGAGGAAAGAGAATGAAAGATTGTTGCAGTGTTACTAATAGAAATTTCAGATGATTGTATTGACTAATATTTGAGTCATGTTGGGTTAAATTTAGTATTTCAACCCTACTTCCTGGTAAGTGGGGTCGTAAAGATTAGATCTGTTATAGAGAAGTGAAGTAGTTACATTATATGCACATCCAAACTATGGTATATGTAAATTTGCAACCCTGATACACTTATAAGTAAATTAGTTTGAATGTAAATTTATACTACTCATACTAATTAATACACTCATAGACATTTGCCTGGGATCTCTGTGTGATGTTAAACTATATAAAGGTGCATTTGAACATCATAAATTCTACTATGACAGAACTGAAGAATGATGTCTTCATAATGGAAAGGAGCACTCTGAAAACACTTTCACGTCATTGTCTAAAATAAGAAAAAAAAGAGGAAAATCTACTGTCATAAGAATGATTACTTGCCTTTTCTTCTAGGTTGATTTAGTAAAGAATGTAATTTTTTATAAGTATATTATTTTGTGATGGACATAGTAGAGATTAAAGAAGAAAGCAGAAGAAAAGTTTAGCAAATATAGCAGATACAGAAATTACATCCTACTTTTAGAAGATAGATTGGGGCGCCTGGGTGGCGCAGTCGGTTAAGCGTCCGACTTCAGCCAGGTCACGATCTCGCGGTCTGTGAGTTCGAGCCCCGCGTCAGGCTCTGGGCTGATGGCTCAGAGCCTGGAGCCTGTTTCCGATTCTGTGTCTCCCTCTCTCTCTGCCCCTCCCCCGTTCATGCTGTGTCTCTCTCTGTCCCAAAAATAAATAAACGTTGAAAAAAAAAATTTAAAAAAGAAGATAGATCAAATGATCAATTGATCAATAGATAAAAAGAACACATAGGGTAAAAACACTAACTGTGGAAAATATCTGTTTTATTTTTGCAATTAAAGATAAAGTACATAAATAATTTATATAAATAAAAATACCTATGATTTAATTTTTATGTGGAATTTAAGAAAAAAACAAAGGAACAAAAAAGAGAGACAAACCAAAAAACAGACTCTTAACTATAGGGAACAGGTGGTTACCAGAGGGGAGGTGGCTGGGGGATAGGCAAAATAGGTGAAAGGGATTAAGAGTGCACTTATCATGATGAGCAGTGAGTAATGTATGGAATTGTTGGACCACTATATTATACACCTGAAACTAATATATCACTGTATGTTAACTATGCTGGAATTAAAATTTTTAAAAAAGGGCCCTTTCTCACTATTGAAATAGCATGTTTTATATTGCTGATGATATTGTAAACTTTTTAGTAATTTAGCAATATATATCAAGAGTCATAAGAAGGTGGAAATTTGGGGGACCATAGCTTAAGGAAGTAATCTCAAATGTGGAAAACTCTAGATTTACAAATATGTTCATCATGTGTTTAGTAGATAAAAAGAGGAAACCACCTAAGCATCCTAAGGTAGGATAATGATTAACTATACCTAATTTTTGGAATATTATACAGGTCTTATATATATAGAATTATTAGAACCAGAATAAAATGTCTGTTCTAAGCTTAAAGCAAAAAAGTTATTATATATTATATTTAATAAAAATATATATTAAAAACAAGATTATGTCAGAAGGAAGGGAGTATCCAGCATTATTTTTTTGTTTTATGAATGTAGATATGTCGATATGAATGTAGATATGAATTTTCATTAATGGCTGAAATGTATAAAGAAAGAAATCACCATTCTGGGTATAAAAAAAACCCTAGCTTCTCTCTTACCCATGACTTTAACCATGTTTGTGACTGTGGGGATAGAACTGAACATCTCTGGACTCTAGTTTTCTTCACTGCAGACATCACCCAGTGCAATCTGTTTAAATCTTTCAAACTGTAACATTCTATGACCTGTGGTTTACAAATAATGAGCATAAAGAGAGAATCAGTTTTAGATTTCTTTCAAAATATTGTTGCAAAGATTATATGGAAATAAAACATTGTTACCTGGCAGGTGAGCTCATAAACAAGGCTATAAAATGCATTTTAAAAGTTTTTTACATGCTTAAAATATTTTACGAGTTATGAAAAAGTGATAGAAAAAAAAGGGTCAATGAAAAAGAGCAAAAGATAAAATAACTAACATTCAACAAATTTATTTTTCTTCTTTTTAAAAAAATGTTTTTTCTTTTAATGTTTATTTATTTTTGAGAGAGAGAGAGTATAAGCAGGGGAGGGGCAGAGAGGAAAAGGGAGATACAGAATCCTAAACAGTCTCCAGGCTCCAAGTTCTAAGTGCAGTGCCTGACACAGGGCTGGAACCCACAAACCATGAGATCATGACCTGAGCCAAAATCCGATGCTTAACAACTGACAGAGCCACCCAGGCAGCCCAAACAAACTTAACAGTATACATGTTGTGCAAAGCACTGTGTAGTAAAAAATATAGAGAATCTATAGAGTGATAAAAATTTTAAATAAAATGGTACATTATAAATATAAAGCAAAGTTCATACATTTTTTAATTAGTGTATTTTTTGTGTGCTCTATTTAAAATGTTTGCTCTTATCATCAGGGGACTTAATATTTTGCTATATTATCTTTTAAAATTTTTATTTTTATGTGTATATTTAGATCTATAATTAAGTTGGAATTGAATTACAAAAATATATAGTGTTGGGGCATCTGGGTGCACCAGTTGGTTAAACTTCTGACTCTTGATTTTGGCTCAGGTTATGATCTTGCAGTTCTTGAGATGCAGCCCTGTGTGGGGCTCTCACTGACAGTGTGGAGCCTGCTTGGGATTCTCTCTCTCCCTCTCTCTCTCTGTCCCTCTTTCGCTTGCTCTCTCTCTCTCTCTCTCTCAAAATAAATAAATAAATGAACATCCTTCAGGGACTCTACATGTATGTTAGATATTTCATTTCATCCAGATTACTTTCTGGCTATTCTCTATTCATTGATCTTCATTCTTCCATCTGCTTATTTCTAACGACTTTTCTTCCAGTTTCATCAATCTTCTCTTCCACTATGTCTAATTTACTGTTAAACCCATTTATTGAGCTAACTCAAATTATTGTGGGCTTTTTCTTCTAGAATTTCCACTTGACTAATTTTCATATAATTAAGTTTCTATTAAAAATTTTCTCTTTTAGGGTTCATGGGTGGATCAGTCAGTTGTGCATCTGACTCTTGATTTGGGCTCAGATCATGATCCCAGGGTTGTGGGACTGAGCTCCACATCAGGCTCTGCACTGAGCTTGGGATTCTCTCTCTCTCCCTTTTCCCCTCTCCCATGCTTGTGCTCTCTCTCTCTCTCTCTCAAATAATTTTTTAAATTCTTCATCTTTTCATCTAATTTCTTGGACATGTTATTTGTAATTATTTTAAAGTTCGTGTCTGTTAACTTGAATATCTTCCAGTCCCACCTCTAATTCTAACAACTTTTCTCACACTGGACAGTATAAAGTCTTATGTCACTACTTCTCATCTATCAAATAAAGAGATCTGTTATTGTAATAAACAAAACTACTTTGTTCATACTACTTGAAGCATCACCTTACAATATTGAGCTATGCTTAGTCACAAACTTTTATTTAAAAGATAAGGGATTTATACAGGATTATCTCTAGGTTCTTTCTTAATTCTACAAGACTAAGTCTATGGCTATTCTGGAATATTCTCAATGTTTGGTCCTGTGCTACATACTAAGGGGATATCTTTTCTAAATTTAGTATTCAAGGCAGTACTATACCTTAATGGCAATTCTCTGTCTTTTTCACTGCTCTCTTTGTCTTCTAGCATAGTCCCTGGTGCAAAGCATGTGCTGATAAGCATTGGGTGAATGAATAAAAAAGTGCTTTAGTTCATTGTATTAGAAACACAGATAAAGGGACAGAACTTATGGTCTTGCTATTGAACAGTTAATACAAAATGGTGAATGGTTGAACATAGGAACCGGGAAAATAGGGGGGAGTAAAGAAATGATATTAACTATGTTCCATTGAGATTTATTATATATTATATACTGTTCTCAATGTTTCATATACATTATATCAGATAATAGTTAGTTTTTCTGTGAGGTAGGCATCTAGAGTGAGGTTAGTCTCCCTATATGAGAGTGGCAAAGGTGGAGTTCAAATTCAAGTCTAGCTGACCTCAAAAGCTTTAACCATTACTCTATGATGCCTAAGGTTTTAAGCATAAGAACTGAAAAAATGTCTTTTCATGGACAATTGAAAATCAGTAAACTCAATTATACAACTATATATAGATAGCTTTGGATATACATATATACATACATGCATAAGTACATACATCATATATAAATGAGAAATACTCCTTGCTTACGGAGGTTTAATTTTTTCCTCTTCTTTGGCACTTTTCTCAATCCTATAAGAAAATATCCAATCTCTTCCCAATCGACCCATAACCTACCTGCCAATAAGTAGAGAATTTTTGTAGACCTAATACAATTTGAGACAGGGTTAGGTTCTTCATGTGCTAAGAATAGGCTTTTTAAAAATACTGATATACATATTACATATACGCAGTTACACACACATACAAGAGAGAGAATGTTTCTCCCTCACATAACAGATTGGCTAGAAAATCTTCACTTGTCTAGCAACTAAACATATCATGATTTCCAGAAATGGAATGAATGTCCTTGGGTTTTTTTTTTCATAAATTCTCCTTTGAAAGACACTTCAGCGAATAGATGCTGTATCATTTGCCAAAAAATAAATTTAAAAAAATCTCAGCAAAGTGAAGTTATTTCAGAAATTTTATTTTACACACATAGCCTGAGTATGACACATTTTTATCACCAGGATGAGAAATAAAAAGTCTGTAAAGAATTTAATAGGATAAATAGACTAAAATAGAGTAGAGCTGTTTCTTCTAAATGTCCAATATTCTTCAAATGAACACCCCTTTCAGCTGCTGTGTACCTTCCACAGTAGACTGCCATGCAGCAATTACCAGAGGCAGCCCCGTCTCTCAGATGCCACTGCCTACTTCTCTCCCCGTTGTTGCTTTATTTCAGCATCACTGGCATTTGTGGTGTTCCCTGAACTCGTAAAGCATATTCCCAACTAAGGACCTTTGCACTAACTTTTCCTTTTGTCTGAAAACTTCTTCCCCCTCACCAGGTGTTTCCATAATTCACTCCCTTACTTCTTTCAGGTCTCCACTCAAATGTTACCTTTCCAGAGAGGCCTCTGGCACTCTTTATAACACAGTAACCCTCACCATCCACCCTGGCACTATCTCCTTCCTGGCTTTATTTTCCTCCGTTGCCGTTGCCATGTGTCACCATGTGACATAGTATATGTTATTCACTTATTTCTCTAGTTACTGTTCATCTCTTTCCTTGGGAGACAAGTGGTAAGGGAGAAGACAATTCATTTTGTTCACTCTTGTTTCTAAACGACGACAACAGTTACTGACACGTGGTGGCACTCTAAATATTTGTTGAATGAATAAATGCTGAATGCATAACAAGAAAGCATTTTGAGGAGGTTTTCAACTTCTCTAAGCCTTTAGGAGATCATTATTCATAGAAAATTATTCACAAATACTATCTCACCTAGAAGAATCTTATATTGCAACTGGTTAAACTAGAAGTATTGATGGAAATATTTGTAGCCATCTTCATCTAATTAACTTTTCCATCACAGTTCTGTAAATCACAGTTCTGAAATCTTGTCTGTCCTGTTCATGATTGTTTCCCAAGAGGTTGAAACAGTGCAAGGAACTCAATATGTATTTGTTGTGTAGAATATGTATTTGTGTGTTTATATATGTATATATTTTTATATATCCTATTGTGTAGAAAGTTTTATGTATTTGAACCTCTTGATTATTTGATGAAGAAAGATTCTATTTTTTCTTGCATCTCCAAATAAAACACAAAACCAAATGCTCCAAACTTGTAAATTACCAAGGTATTAACGAAAGCCAGCTGCAACTTATAAATGCCCCTTTTTTACAAGAAGACAATTTGGGCATGTGTTCTCCTTAGTATTACATAGCATTTGATCTCTCTTATTCATGTCATCCAATTTTTTTATAGTACACAATCTATCTTTATGAGAATTCCTTAGGGCCAACCATACATTCAACATTCTCTGAAGAACACACGTGGGCAACGCGCATACGCACTCACACACACACACACACACACACACACATATTCATGTCGACATAATATATGGGATTGGGGTTTTTATTTTATTTATAAAAATATACCTGTTATACTAATATAGTTATTTATATAGGTGCGAATACAAAACAATGAAGAAATTGGACAACAGTATTAGGAACTATAACCTTATTTTATTTAAATATGCAACAAACAGGTGTTAGAACAGGAGGTTCCATTTTTCTCCAAGCACAAGTCATGCTCTGGTAAAAGGTGCTCAGAGAAGCATGTTAACTCTTGTGAACATCCAGAGAGTTACTTTAGAACTATGCGATACACGGCACAATAGCACAGACACTGAGGGAGGCTTGGGCCAAGGAAATAAGGTGACAAAGTAACGATACTTGTGCAGAAGTTTACAATATTGGAGAAAGTGGGGGCTTTCGTCAATCCCAGTGTGATTCCTGAAAGTAAATTCTAAATATAAAGGTAACTACACTAGGCCCTTCCCCTCTGTGGACATTTTGTTGCTCCAAATCTAGGGCTATCACATGGGCATTTATACCTGTTTTCTTGTTATACTAGTCATAGAGCCTCCTTTCACCCTTGAAAGTGTGCCCATTTGGAAAGAAATGATATGGTCACCACACTTAAACCCACTTGTATACAATCAAGAGGCAGGAGACATTCCCACTCTTTCTGGGACCACACACCACACCCTTGAGAGATTCATTAAGAGGAGAGGCACCAAAAGGCTTTGGAATTGATTTTCTTTTGATCATTTAAAGAACACATCCTGCTGTTTGTAAATAATTTCAAAATTATGTTTTCATGTGATTATATAAATCATGTTAAAATATGAGTAATTTTTACTTTAAATTCACTTTTGCCTGTATGAACCTAGACTCCTAGAACTTACACTCCACTCCAAAAAAAATATTACTTGAACACTAGTTTTTCATAACAAGGTTATTATTCCCTTCTCCTTTCCCTAAGTTAACTCACACCCTCCAAAATATTGCAGGGTCCTCATTTTTTTCACAGAGCTGAAACTCCCGGGGATGACAGAAGATGTTGCCTTGAGTAGTGGCACAGGCCTCTGCCACTCCCCTAGTAAACCTCCTTGCTCTCTCAGGGAGCTGTGTGAGTGCACGCGGTCATGTATATAACCTAAAGAAAAAAACCCAGATTTAAGATTTGAATCACTGGATTATTAAATTAGTATTTTTTGCTAAGACTTAGGTAAGGAGTTTAAGTCCAAGAGAAACCTGAACACTAGATCAACACAGATTTTTAACGTTTGATTTATTTCACCAAGTCTATAAAACACAATATAGTGTTTAATTTTCCCTTTCACTTCTGTACATCTGCACACATCTTCGTGTTGTAATGATGATTCAGGAAAAGCAAAGAAGTCTGCTACCTAAGTTCTCTCTCTGGAATCCTATTCTCCTTTCCCCACTGTCTCCTTTTCTCAGTTTATCCAAGGTGGTTGGGCAGCATTCATCCAGGGCTATCTCAACTCCAGGTCAGTTTCAAGGACCTGAAAGAGCTGTTAATTATCATACCTTCTTTGGGGAAAAAAATTCTGGTTTCATCTGCAGCTCTTGCTACTAAAGTCTTGGAGAAGCTCATGTGATTCTAGGTCACTCCTTCTTTCCCCTGTTCCTCTTTCCACGATGTGACAGGCAATCACTTGGGAGTGCTTATAGCCTTCCTGAGCACTCAAGTACAAATTGCTACACGTGAGCTTGTCTATCATTTATACAGAAATTTCTCCCTTTTCCCTAAAGGACAAGCATTTGAAAACCAAGCAACTTTTTAGTTTATTTTTATTGATTAAAATGAGCATAAAAACATGATTGGTCCAAATGATTGTTAAGGTCTCGTGTGTTCCTAAAATACAGGCTTGCTCTGTGCTTCTTTGTTTTTCTGGGCCCCTACATCCAGCTCTTTAGCAAGTCTTGTCAAGTTCTCCTCTAACATATGTCTTGAGGGACACCTGGGTGGCTCAGTCAGTGAAGCATTGACTCTTGATTTCAGCTCAGGTCATGATCTTATGGTTTGTGAGATCAAGCCCTGTGACGACGGGCTATGCTGACTGGGCCAAGCCTGCTTGGGATTCTTTCTGTCTGTCGCTTTCTGCTGCTCCCCCACTCTCTCTCTCTCTCTCTCTCTCTCTCTCTCAAAACAATAAAATTTTTAGAATAAAATAAAAGTTTTGATTCTTTTTACTTCTTTCCTTCTACAACTACCACCCTCAATGAAGCCACCACCATCTTGCCTGCAATACAACAGCCTCCAAACTGGTCTCATTTTTTTCTACTCTTGCCTTGCTACAGTCCTATTCTCCACAGGCAAGCCAGAGTGATCCTTTAAACACAAAAAATTAGTTCATCTCATTCCCTGCTCAAACCTTCCAATACTTTCTTACTTTTACAGTATAAAATATAAAGTTTTTACGAGGGCTTAAAAGGCCCTGCAGTATCTGGCCTTGTACAACATCATCTTTTACCACACTTTCTTTGGTTCACCCTCTTCCTGGAGTGAAGGCCTTTCTAAGTTCATTGAACAGGTCCAGATCTGCCTACCCAGAGCCTCTGCACCAGCTGTTCCCTTCCTCTGATCTTTGCAGAGCTGGCTCCTTGTGGGCATTAAGGTCTCAGCTCTAACACCACCACCTTAGAGAGGATTTCTATGGCTATCCCATCTAAAGTTGTCCCTTTCTCCCTCCCTGAGTAACTTAAAAAAATTTTTTTTTAAGTTTATTTATTTTGAGAGAAAAAGAGAGAGAGAGAGAGAGAGAGAGCAGGGGAGGGGCAGAGAGAGAAAGGGAAGCAGAGAGAATCTGTGAAACATAAAAAACATGTGAAACATAAAAAAGCTATAGTGATGGTGGAAAAATATATAGTACAAAATGTATTTATTATAAAAGAGGAAATATAAAAGTAAATGTTTCATCTTATATAATAATAAAAAGAACAATAAATACACCAAAATAAAATAGTAGAAGCGAAGTAATATAATCACTAAACTGATGAAACAGAAATTTTTTTTTAGTTTTAATCATTTGTTTTGAAAGAGACAGACAGCATGAGTGGGGGGAGGGGAAGAGACAGAGAGAGACAGACAATCCCAAGCAGAGTCTGCATCCTCAGCACGGACACTAATGCAGGGCTCGAACTCATGAAGCCGTGAGATCATGACCTGAGCTGAAATCAAGAGTCAGACACCTAACCAACTGAGCCACTCAGGCACCCATCCACAAGTAACTTTTCAATCTTATCACCTACCCATTATTATAGAGACAAGCAAACAGGGAAAACAAACAAACAAAAAGGCAAGGTGCAAAAGAAGAAAGATTCTGGTAAGTTAGCTTCCTAGGCCCCTCATGATTCAAAAAACATTCTACTGGCTTGGTAGTCTTTGTTACCAGCAAAGTAGTGGGAGCTACAAAAGAAAGAGTTCGTCCAGAAGAGAGAGAATGAAGAGCTGCCAAAGAGTCTCTTATTAGTCAACCTCAATCTATCACCTCTGAGGTGTGGTGACTTTCTAAAAACTGATGAGAAGATTCATTTCTTCCCTTAAGATTTCTGAATTCAGAAAGTTTGCTGGATTCCTGTGCATCAGCAGGACATGTGGAAACTACTTCCTAGGCTTTCTAAGGAAATGTACACATCTCACTTCTCTATACCCCTGGGGGAGAGAGAAGTGAAGAATCTCTTCAGTTTCCTTGATCCCAAGTGAGAGGGGCTGGAATTAGCTGAGGGATAAGACCTGTCAAGCTGCACTGGCAGTTGCTTACTGGCAGTTCTAGGGGCAACAGATATCCAGAGAAGGATATAGGACTTACCCACTGGTGGGGTTGAATGAAGATGCTCTTTGTGTATTCTCCTAACCATAGGAACTTAACCAGTGGCTCCATTTCTTCACTCTCTTATATCTGTGCTCATAACAATGTGATTTTGAGGCTTCTCCCTTCAAGAGATGGAGATTTTGACTCTGACCTGGCCTTGGGACTTGCTTCGGTCAATAGAATGTGATAGAAGTGACCACGTGCCAGTTCTGGGCCCAAGCTCAAGATAACTTGTGGGCTTCCACTTTGTTTTGAATCCTGTGGTCTCCTGGATTAGGCTAGTCTTTTTGAGGATGAGAGATCATGTAGAGGCTAGATAACTTGCCCCAAATGAACCACCTTACTACCAGCCAATCTTCTGGCCTGCTAGCTGATGGCAGACCCATAAGAGAACCCAACTGAGATCAGCCAAACCCAGCCTAGACCAGAAGAACTTCATTCAGCAGACCTATGAGCAGTAATAAATGGTTATTTTTTTTCAGCCACTGAGTTTTGGGATAGTATATTATGCAGCAATAACCTGAATATAACATGGAGTAAAGAAGCCAAACACTGCCTGAGAATACCACTAGGGTCACTTCCTACGAGAATGTCATTCTAACAGAAACCATTGGCATGAGACTGACCTTGATACAGAAAACAGACCCTTCCTCTGCTTCAGATGGCACCTTGCTCCTGATGTAGCTAGCATCCTCAAGGTTGGGGTCAAAACTGAGCGATGGCCCCACAGCAGAACCAGCTGAGCAGTGACCCTGGTTAGGGATAGGATTAGCAAGAGAGTATCTGTCTGGCAGCCAGTGCGACCAAGTCTTTAGATAAGAGATAGTGGATTTCAATATGGCTATCAAAGCACTAAAGGTTATTATGAGGTTTTTGTTAAAAATGAAGAACTTTTCTACATAAGAAAAGAAAAAATATTCTGTAGTTTTTGGTTAACACCCAAAGTACTTAAAAATAAGAATAGATTTATGAACTATCACTATTGCCCTCACTAGCTATGTTTTATGACTTATAGTTACTTGAAAGGGGTTTTATAAACTTAGAAGTTTACATTTAAAATGGATAAAAATGGGTTTATGGTAAAATAATTTGACAGTAAGAATGTCCTTGAGTATTAGAAAAATAAGGAAATCTGTCACCTTTGATAGAGAACAGAGTCTGGTCAAATTTATCTTACCTTGCCTTAGTTGAACAGTTAGCTAAGCAAAGTGCTTTGCCTAGTTTTCTATCTTGGAATTCTTTTAAATGTTTATTTATTTTTGAGAGGGAGCACACAAGCAGGGGAGGGGCAGAGAGGGAGACACAGAATCTGAAGCAGGATCCAGGCTCGGAGCTGTCAGCCCAGCGCCTGACAGATGAGGGCCTTGAACCCATGAACCACAAGAGCATGATCAGAGCAGAAGCTGAGCCACTAGGCGCCCTGGAATTTTTTTTTCTTTTAATTTAACACAGAATAAAGCATGTTGCTGCAAATTGTCTGAATAAATAAAATACTTTTAAGTTCAACTAATTTAATTCATGGTTTTCTCTTAATTAAAATACCTTTCTTAAAACAGAGACTTATAGGTTTATATAATTTTGGCTTTTACATATTATCTGGCTTTTTTATTTTTATTTTTTATTATTTTTTATTTGGAAAGAGAGAGAGATCACACAATCTGGGGAGAAGTGCAGAGAGAGAGAGAGATAGAGGGAGAGACCCTTAAGCAGGCTCCACGCTCGGTGCAGACCCCAGTGCAGGCTCCATCCCACGACCCTGGGATCATGACCGGAGCTGAAATCAAGATAGTCGCTCAACCCCTTGATCTCCTGGGCGCTGTCTGCATTATCTTGTAAGGGAAATTGTTGCCACATAACTTTGAGGCCTCTGCTTTGCCTTGAGCGCCCATTCAGCCAGTCTGTTGGATGGTGTAGGGTAGCAAAATGTTCGTTGAAAAATAATTAAAGACAATGTTCCAGAGCATGGTGGATAAGAGCCTGGACATTGGAATGAGACAGACTGGGGTGCAAGTCAAGCTCAGCTTGGTCCTCAGCTGCGAAAATAGGACAATATGGTTGTTGAAGGATTTCAAAAAGATGAAATATGTAAAGCACTTAGCACCAGGCCCAGCAAATGATTTTTTAAGAAATGATTTCATGAGAATCACTGAATAAGCTAAATAACTTTTGAAGTTGAAAATAAATGCTTCAAAAGAGGTTACAATGAAAAGAATTATAATTGTATAACCTGACATAATGTACTAACCAATCATTTATACTGTGCCAATGTTGATTTTTTTTTAAATGTTGTATAGAGGGGTCGTTATTTAAAAACATTCAAGAGTTAGAACAAAGTTTAATTAGGGGTTCTTTTTCATGTATTAAGTGTAATAAGAGATTAAACAGAGTTGTGTTCTCTTTTTTAATAATGAAAATTTACCTTTTGTTTGGAAAAGGAGTGAAGGGGACATAGGATGAAGACATTTTCAACTAATAATAGTCTTGCTCTCTCGATACATTGCTGCCCTCAAAAAAAGAAAAAAAGAAGTCCCTGTTCTTAGAATCTTTTATAGGTGGGAACAAATTATCCTGTGATCAAGTTAGCAGTCTAGTAATTTAATTCTCTTAGATAGCATACTAAAATGAATCTACCATTTTTCCATATTCACTCTGAGATTCAGTCCATACTTTGTAATTAGAAAATTGTATTTCTTGGTTACTTAACATCTACAGGCCTCATTTCAAGAAATATTTAATGATAATATTAAGTAAAAATAATTTATTATACTAGGTGCTCTGGGCATTACTAAAAAAGGAGCCACCTGGGTGGTTGTTGGTTAAGCATCCCATCCTTGATTTCGGCTCAGGTCATGATCTCACGGTTTGGGCCCTGTGTCAGGTTCTGTGCTGGCAGTGCAGAGCCTGCTTCACATTCTCTCTCTCTCTCTCTCTCTCTCTCTCTCTCTCCCCTTCTTTCTGTTTCGCCTCTGCTTGCTCTGTCTCTCTCAAAATAAATAAACTGGAAAAAAAGGTGGGGGGAGGAGAAGACTCCATTCTAGTCCTCAAGGAGTTAACAATCATGTCAGAGGGCCCAATACAGAATTGTGTGAAACAAGTTGATGGAAAGTAGATTGTCATTTAACAAGAGCAAACCACACCGCTGTCTAGAAGTGGGGGGAGAGTTCGGTGAGAGGAGGCCAGGGAAGAAACCATGTTATGGATAACACCTGAAACATGCCTCGAATGACTGGCAGAATTTCAGTGGCCACTTCGAGGTTCAGATGGAAGAAGCGTGAGTAACAGCATGAGAAAGCACTGGGCCTGTTCATTCTGTAGCTAAGAGCATTTAATCTGGTTGTGGCCTCACAGGCGTTTGAGGTGAGGGGACCGAGGTGACACTGTTTAAGGCCTTGAATTCCCGGGAAAGGATTTAGCTCTGTAGGAAAGAAACTTCATTTTCCTCATCTGAATCGGGACATAAGTGGGCTTATTCTTTGCTGATTCTTAATTTTTTTTTCTTTTGTTGATTCTTTCAACAAATATTATAGGAACAGTAAACTTAGTATGTCACAATTAACTATTTAGTTACGGTGCCCTTTTTAGTACTATGATTCTACGATGACTTTTAGTTATATTTATTTAGACTGACAAAACAATGGATATATTTTTGTTCACTGAAATTTTTTGATTCTCATGCTTATGCACATCAATATGGTTTTCTTCTCCTTTGAGCTTTCCTAGTATTTTATATCTACTTTATTGCACTTTGTATTTTCATTTCATGACATCATTGTGTATGTATACATGTCTTCTCTTTCTTACTAAATGTTAAACTCCAGGAGGTGGGGCCGATGTGCAACCTATCCTTGTATACTCTACAGTGCTCAGCTTAAGAGGCATTCAAAAATGTGTGTGGAATGAACGGTTTAATTAATATCTGATTCCTAGTGAAGTCACTGGAGTAAGTTCAAATGTTTCAAGTTACATACTAATTTTTACCTAGAAGATTCCTGCTGGAAATGATTGAAGAGTACTTGAGAGGCAAATTTCTCGGCTCTCTCAACACTGTTGCTTTTTTAATTTGTTGGAGATATAGAAAATACCACATTAGTTTGTTATGTTTTTATTATAACAGTAATACACATTCACTATAGAAACTTTATATTATCATAGATAAGCAAAAGGAAGAAATCAAAATCCCCCATAATCATAAGTCAGAAATAAGCAGTTACGGTTTCAGAGGAGTTTTCAAAGTTTTAATATGCATGGCTAATTTGCCCTTTCAGAAAGACAATTATTTTGTGCTGCTTCTAGAAGTGTGAGAATGCTCCTTGTTTATGACAACACTGAATATAATCATTAATATTAGTCCTGGCAAAATGGGTAGGAGAAAAAAATCATTCGCTTAGAAATGTGTATTTCTTTGAATATTAATTTAATTGAATATTTTTCATGTGTTAATTGACCATTTGCATTTCCTTTGTGAATTGCCTTTTCATATTTTTGCCTATTTTTCTATTGGGATGTTTATCTGTCTCCATTTAAAAAAATATTTTTGAGAGCTGATGTGTATTAATAAACATTTTCCCCAGTCAGGCATTTGCCTTTTAGCATATTTCCTTTCAGGGTCACCGATCCGTAGGAAGTAAGTCTAATAAACTAAGTGAATGTCAGATCTATGATCACTTCTTCCTCTCATTTCTAAGCTGAGTCAATGTGAGGAGCTAGAATATCTTCCAGGAATGGAAGCAAGCATAACAACAACCAGTGGAATATTATTTTCTGTGAGGAGAATTATTTTCAGAAACAATGGTTAAAATAGCATCTAAAAAATTTTAAAAGCCCTTACTTTTGATGATTACTACAAATTTAGAACTAGTATGACTACTTTCTGTTTACCTTTAAGAATATCACATGTAGTACTGGTCTAAAAAGGAAAAGAATGGGAAGTGCGTGCAGGCGATGACAAGTCAGACTTGGTAATTACAGTTAACAGTAACGTCTGTTCATCCACTATTGATGCATTGAAGTATTTCCATGGGATATGTATGGGAGTCATGTATGGCTGTGCCCTGTAAATTCAATAAAGAATGAACACTCTTATGGTTTGGTAACTAAGAAGTTAGCTGGGGGCAATGCTGAAATTCTTTCTTCTTGGAAAATGGAAACTCTGAAGGAGGAGAAAAGTGAAAGGAATTACGAAAAGGAAAAGGCAAAGAAACATGGCTGGGAGTACAGAAGTACAGAAAAAAGAAGAAAAGGAAAAACAAATAGCCGTGTTTACCCAGGAGATTAAGAAGCGAGGCTTAGACAAAAAATACATTCTTTAAATTTATTATGGGGCAATTATCAAAATATGGTGCAGTGTTCCTTTTATATCACTTAGATTATGTAAGTGGGGCTTTACACTGTACTTAAAACTGTATGGAACAGTTTTTTAATGTATTAAAGGTATTTATTCCTCATATGGCATAAAAATAGTTAAACATGACTTCCATGGTGCATAAATGTCGAAAGCAGTTTGTGTTTCAAATCTTTTTAATTTTTTAAAGCACGTGCATACAGCTAAGCTGGGCATTAGAAGCCCTGCAAGCTGTTTGCCAGAATTCAAAGTCCTGTCAGATCTCCTATTATTTTCAGATGTTCCTTTACCAGCAGTAGCTTCAGAAGCGAGTAGAAAAACTGATCATTTATAATTGTATTTGGGTTGGATAAATAAAAGGTGCTTGGTTAGGGGCTCTTTCTATTTGAAGTCACTTTAAAATTCAGTGAAAAGAATTTGCTAACAGGCCAAAATCCAGGGCTATAATACTTTGTTATTATGAAACCAGCCCCAGTTTGAACCCTTTCCTGGAAGAAAAACCAGGAATATTTATTGACCTGGGATTGTTGGTGTATCTAGGAACAAACTAAGCAACAGATAATAATAATTTTTATTTTTAATCATTTCTCCAAACTCTTGTTCAGTTCAATGCTGTGAGTAGGAAAAGGAGCAATCTGAGATAGAAAGACAAATATAACAGCGGTTAGGTCAAAAACATATAAAGATTATGAAATTATTAAAGTGTTTGTGAAAGTAATGCTAAAATAAAGATGATTTACTTGTATTAAAACACAAATTAGAGGCAAAATTTCAGGCTTTCTGTTAAGTAGTTTTAAAGCCTTGCTTTAAATAGTACTAATTAAATGTAAATAAAGTGAATATAATTGTCTATCAGAGAAATAAAACACAGATGCTCTTATTTCAATTCACTAGTAATTGAAGGGTAATGTACAATTGCTTAACGAGAAAAAAAAAGAATTCAAATAGGGACAATGCTTTTAAAAAATTAGAGAAGAATCACCAAAAATCTGATGAAGATTTGTGAATCATGGTTTCCAAATGGCCATTTGAGCAGCGTGACTCATGTGATATCCTCCCTCCTTGGCCTCTTTCCACAGTCAACCAAAAATTAGTGATGAAAATCACACCAGAAGGAAACATACCAAGAGGTTTTAAATTTAGCCTTATAAACATGGTTTGCATCACTATGGATGCAACACTAAATGCAGGTATTTGGACTACAATGAAAGACAGGTTTAAAAACCACTATTAAAGTTGACTCTTTAATAGTTTGACTTCAATGAAGTGGAAATGGGCTATTTCCTAAAATTTTTCTTAACATTTTTATTTTTTGCCAGCCAGATTTTATTTGTTACCTGATTTATGAGCCCTGACACATGAAGCATATTTCTATGGTTTAAGGTAACTTTTAAGCTTACTGATTTTCACCATTATGCATCAATAACATATTTTATATTATTTCCCCAATATGGCAATACTGAACTAAAGACGATTAAACCAATTTATCTGTTTTCTAATGCCTGATTATTTTTCTGAATTCTATAATGGTTTTACTTTTCTTTCAAATATATATATATATGTATGTATATGTATTCATACACACAATATGTGTATACATATATGTATATATGCCTTCAAATATACATGTATACCTAGTATATATACCCAAATATATATATATACACATATATATATACACACATAGATAGATAGATAGATAGATATGGAACTCTCCACACACCCACAAATACCTACACAGAGATCTGCAGAAAAATGTTACCTTCACATGTTCAAAGAGATCCCAAAGAGTTCAAAACCCAGGATTTATAGCACCAATCCACAGAAAGACATAATATTTAAAATCACAAAATACTTTTATGAACTCTGAGACAAACCATACCACACAAACCTGTACACATGAACATGATTAGAAGGCAGACAGACTCTCTTGATTAACTTTAAATAAACTGACATAAAAGTGAAAAATGATACACAAATGATATCTTTTTTTAGCTCAACTATTAAGAAGCCAATTATTACCTGTGAATGTATGCCACACACAATACTTTGAAGACATTTCATAATCAAAGTGAGAAACTCTAAGCACCTGCCTCCAATAGTCATTCTGTGAAACTGCTAATAAAACAAAAACCTGGAAGTCATTATTCCTAGCTCTAAGGCGACATTGTTGTAATTAAGGAAAACCTGTGCATGAGTTGGCGGAGTCCTGTCTTGCGGAGTCCTCGTCCTCGTCGAGTGGGAGGGTCACACTGGGAGAGACTAATAAGGGCAGAGATGCGTCCCCCTTCCCCACTCGCAGGGAGCTCACTCGGGCCACTCCTCGGCGGTGCGGCAGCCCTGGCCTGACTCCACTGCGCCTCTGAGGGGCTCAAACACACATTCAAGGTAAGCTGCGCAGCTTTGCCACCGGCCGTTTCCCTTGATCTCTCACACACATGCCGGTTCTATATCATCTGCTCGTGTCTCTGGTCATTTGCGTGCATCTGCTTTTCAAGAAAATGTAAAAACTGTGCTACACATGTAAATATGTTTTGGTGGATAAATAATGCACACCTGCAATTACGCATTCCCATAGGTGGCTTAACGACGGGACCAAAAACATTTGGAACGTTACGGCCACTTTAATATGCTATATATGATGTAGTTTGTGCTCAGATGTTCACATAATGCAGGCTTTATGCGTTATACTTTAGTTCTAGGTGATTTTTCTGGCTACGAGTGTTTGTAAAGGAGAGCTACCAGCACCGCTGATGCGGGTGAGAACAGACATCAAAGACAGAAGAACATATCCATGGGGTTAAATGCACAAAACAAATAAACTCAATAGAAATTCATGCCGTTAGATCGTATTTTTTTGGTCTACGTCTAGAGACGTTACCCACTGGAAACCAGGAGACAGTTAAGGGGTGTAAACTGGCAGACGCGAGGTTCCGGCGCCTAGCTCTCGGGCCCGGGGTTACTTATTTCTGACATGCGGGTATTTCTCCCAAGTGCTGCTTCCAGGGGCTGCGCGGTCGGGGACCCCGGGACTAGGGCCTCCCCCAGCCCCGGTCAGCCTCCAGGCGTCCGGCGCTGCTCCTTCATTACCCTGCAGCATGCGCAGCGCTGCCCGACCGAGCGCCGCCGCCGTCCCCGCCGTCCTCGCCGTCCCTGCCGCCGCCGCCGCCACCGCCACCGCCGCGGGAACGTCCAGGTTCCGGCACTCGGAGAACGCGGCCCCCACCTCCGCCGCCTTAGCTGCGAGATCCAGCCGCCACCGCCGTCAGCGCGCCGGCGCCGACGCCACCGCGGCCGTGAGGAGGGAGGCGGCGCCGCGCAGCCCGCTAGGGCACTGCAGGGTCCCGAAGAAGTTTGTTGGCCCGGAACCAAGCGCGCCTCGGCCGCCGGGCACGCTAGCTCATTCTGAGCAGGCGGGCGTGTAAGCGAAACCCGTCCCGGGAAGGGGGAGGGAGGGAGGGAGCAGGCGGGTCGGTGGTGGGCTGGCCAGGTTGCAGGAGCCCCAGAGGCTGGGAGAGGTGGGGAAATGGAGAGGGACAGGGTACCAGAACTCACTGCTAGCCTCAGGGGACAGTGGGCTGGGGATCAAAAAGAGGAGAACCCAGAACCCGAGAATGCGCAGAGTTTTAATGGAACCATCCAGGAATTGCAGCAGTGAGTGATGGTGAGCCCCAGCTTGAGGTTGGGGAGTGCAAGGGTAAAGGAAATACTTGTGCTGCCTCAATGCATCCACAGTTGCAAGACTGATTGGTCCCGTCTTCTGCTTGGAGGAGAAATCTGAGGAGAAACAAGGTGGGTGGATGGTTGGGACGCTCAGGAGGAATTTATATGTGCTTGATAATGGAGGGAATGAAATAAAACCACTCCAACATCTCTTCCTACCCCTACCCCAACAAAAAGTGAGAGAGCAATGGCGCTTGCTATTCTCAATCCAAACCAAGCAGCACTGCCGTTTTTTAAAGAGATTAAAACAAACAAACAAACACACCACTTTATCAAACGTGTGGTCTCTCAGCATCTCCTTACTGGTGTGTGAGGAGAGAGCTGTAGTGGGACTCAAGTAGAGGTTTTTGGTATGTGCCTGCCAAGGAGAAACTGAGATGTTTAGCTGTTCAGATGGTGCACACGTACCTAAAATCTCTTCCTGAGGAGGCTTGACATGGTTCTTTGACTGGGAATATGTCTTCAGGATGGAAAAGAAGGAGGCAATCGCCAGGGGTGGAAAAATTCATTCTCTCTCTAGGGGATAGAAAATGGAGAAAGTGACTGGCAGGTGCTTCCATGAGGTTTTGTCTGGCCTGAGCTCTCAAACTGGTAAGGAATCTAAGTTGGGTTTCCTGGGAAAGGAGGGTGGAGGTGTGGTGATAGAGCAGCAGAGCGAGCCTGAACCTGATATGAAAAGGCCAGAGAAAAAGCAAAAAGGTGAAAGAAAAGCAAATGTCATTATTATCACAGTTGGGACATTATCTCTGTATCTGAATCATTGTCATCCAAGGAAACTATCTAAAACTGAAGGAAGCCCATGGTATTCTCCAGAAATGGAAAATTTCTATCTACTTTATGGTCTTTCAGTTTAATCTCTCTCGCTGAAATTGTAGTTCATTTTTTTGGAGCAGGTAGAAATGCCCAGTGGGTACAGACAGTGGATGATTTTAGAGGCAAGAGAAGATATGGAGATAGAAACCACAGTTGTGAGGCTAAGTGGCGTCATAATTACAAATTCAAGTGGAAAATGAAAAATTAGTAGGACTAGAGAGAGATGCTAATATATAACCTGGAAAGGATCTTGGAAAAAAGAGAATGAATGGGATTGGAGTTGGATTATTCAGGGCAGGCTGCATTAAAGTCATATATCTTAAAGAGGCAGAGAATAAAGAGGCTTAGCAGAAGAGAGCAAGAGAGAGGGCATTCCAGCCAGAAGGAATGGCATGTGTGAAGGCTTAGAGGTGGGAGTGAGCAGTCATGTGCCTGGTAAGACAGAGAATCCAAGCTGGAATGAAACCGGAGATGAGGAGAGCAGATAACACTTGCCAGGGAGAGACTGGAAAGGAGAGGCTGAGAGGCAAGGGGCTCTTTGGGGTGTTATTTTGTAGGCCAGTAGTGATATAATCAGATGAGGAAGTTGCGTATTAAATTTGGAAATTGATAGAGGGTGAATGCCAGTAGAATACTAGGATATTTGTGAGGCCCAAAGGGTCTCTGATACCTCTTTGAAAACAATCAAAAGGAATTATGAGATTGTAAGATTATTAGGTCATAGAGCCCTTCAGATGGAAAAATTAGGAAAACTGGATAGATAAGGAAATATATATGTTAATTTAAAATTTTAAGTGGCATTGGATCGTTGATATAGATATATCTGTGGAAACAGAGCTAAAGAATTGATATCCAAAAAAATGTAGGTCACTCATAATGGTGGAAGTTGAGAATGGTATCAAAAAAAGTTGATGGAGACAATGATATTTCAGGGAAGTGTATCAATTAACCAAACAAGTTGTTGAGGATGATGAGAATCAGTTAAGCATGTTTAAAGGGGACCTGAGTTTGGAGACCCTCTGGAAGTAGGTGCTAGTTTTGAAGTGACAGGAGAAATAACACAGAATTTTGAGAAAATGTGGTAGAGTTGATCAGCTTTAGAGGATTATAAACATTAAGAACCAGGGAATATATTTTCTGTGAAGGAAGAGAAATTCAGTAATAGTATGTTTTGTGCGTCTCATTAAATAACTGAACTT
Organism: Acinonyx jubatus; assembly: GCF_027475565.1. NCBI lineage: Eukaryota > Metazoa > Chordata > Mammalia > Carnivora > Felidae > Acinonyx > Acinonyx jubatus. The sequence continues at coordinate 87,616,084 of NC_069385.1, read as the reverse complement.
ATGTTCACTGAGCTTTCTTTTAGTAATTTTTTTCTATATTGGTCTGTAATTCTTCACCTCCTATCTTTCTGTAAATGTTAAGTCCATATCTGCATATATTACTTAACAGGTTGAACCTTTCATTTGTTTAATTTTGGAAACGTATTGCCTTAGACTGTGTTCCTACAAATTGATCGAGTACCTACTAAATGCTAGTGTTAAAACAACATTTAATGTTTGAACAAAACACGAATGATAAGACACTTTTTTTTCTGTAAGATATTCAGTATGGAGGGGGGACGGAACGTACATAAGTTATTAAAGTGCAGTATAGACTGTGCTGAAGCAGAGGTGGGAACTAAACTCTATTAGATTGCAAGACAGTGAATAAATGAACTCTGTGATGGTTCCTGCAGACTTCATAGAAGACATGGTATTTGAATTGCATGTGGAAGGCAGAGTAAATGATCACCAGGTGGAAAGAGAACGGAAAGATATCCCAACAGCCAAAACTGCATGTGCAGAAGCCTGGCACATGTGGGGTAATCGTGAAGGGTTTTATGGAGTGGAGTTTGTTTGGAAGGAGGTAGCAGGCCATGAGACTGGTCAGATGAGTTGAGGACTCCACTAATGGTGAGAGAGTCTTGAGTGGTTCCCTTAGGAATAGCCAATGAAAAACCACTCGGAGACTTCAAAAAAGCAGAGCACTGAAGTGATTAGATCTGTCATGGAAATAGAAGTCTTGAGCAGTAGGGATATAGAATCAAGGGGAACGAGACTGAAACAGAGGAATCTAGTTTGGGGTCTCCTGCACTTTTACAGATGAGAAATGGTAAGGACGTTAAGTAAATCAGTTTTTGTGAGGATGAATAAGTTGGTATGGATTCAAAGGAACTTTGTAAAAGTAGATTTGATAGACTTGATAGAGATTTGATATGGGAGGGGTAAAGAATGAATTAAAGCGGATTTTGAAATGTCTAACTCAGATTATTAAGGTAAAAAGGATGCCTGTAATTAAAATATAAAGGTCAAGAGCTTTCTGTAGATTGTAATAAGGGCAGAAACCTTGCCTAAGCTGCATCCGACTTCTGCACACCAGCTTCAATTTCATTATTGATGAAATTATGAAATAATGCTAAATCTAGTCCTAAGATGTTGAGATTTTTTGTCCTATTATTGGCTTGGAATTTAACTCTATAGGCATGTCTTTTCAGCTGGTTTTCTCTAATAGTTGATAGACTCTGCTCTAGCTTCACTAAAGATAGATTCTAAAGATTGGTAAAAGAACAGATGTGTTAACACCTGTTTTTTGTTTGTTTGTTTTTGTTTTTTTTTGCTTATTTAAAAGATCTGTGACTTCACAACACTATGGCCAGATTTTCTTGGAGTTATGTACAGGCATATTTGAAGGTAGTCAAGAAGTTTGATTTAAGAATCAAACCCCTACCCAGTCACACGGCATTACTCTTTGTAATGAATGCTCTGAGAACATGGGTTTAGTCATGTAACAAATCAAACTTACTTTTTTAAAAGTTGAAATGTGTTGCTCATTTAACAGCCTACATAAAGTGAATCAGTACTCTTTTCTATTTTCTCCTTTTTCTTCTTTCACTTGTCTTTTCCATGTTATTTTCTATTTATGTCTTAACTCTAACACTCAGACTCTTTACCTAATACCAAATTTCAAAGATGCAGAATGAGCATTATAAAATGATTCATGTTCTGTAGGCAGATTTGGTTTGGTTTACTCAAAAGTTTGTGCTGAGAAGCCCCTGACCATCTTATCTAGCAAGCCTACTATTTCATCATCCTATTTACTCTGCTTTCCTTTAGTTCCTAGTGTCTGTCTTTCAAAGATGATGTGTATATTTGTTTATTTTTGGTCTCCCTTACCAGAGTGACACCAGGGACTTCCCCTATTTGGCTCACTGCTGTATCCCCAGTGACTACTATATCCCCTGTGGCACATAGTAGGAATCTCATTGTATGGATGGAATGAAAGATTAAGGTTTTCCACTGCTCTTTTCTGTCTTTTCTATGCTCTGTGTACATTAATCTAGATTGACAAAGAATTTTTAAAAATCCATCTCCTAGAGGACCTGGGTGATTTAGTTGATTGAGCAGCCAACTTCAGCTGGGATCATGATCGTGCAGTTCAAGAGTTTGAGCAGCACAGAGCCCACTTTGGATCCTCTGTCCCCTTCTCTGTGCCACTGCCCTGCTTCCATTCTCTCCCTCTCTCTCTCTCTCTCTCTCTCTCTCTCTCTCTCTCTCAAAAATATATAAGGAATAAAAAAATTCATGTCCTAATTAAAATATTTTCAGTGTCATAGTTGCCTTACAGGGTTTCAAGAGCTGAATAATGGAAATTTAAAGGACAGTGACTCCTTTTTAAATTGCCTTATGCCAACCAGTATCAAAACTATTCCACTTGGGCAAGGATGGTGAGAATAATGGGTTAGAAGTAGAGGTCATAGCCAGACCTTCAGTTGGTCTTTATCTCTTTGTTGTCATAGCATTGGGAAATAGGTTATAGATAGGGCTATCTGGATGATTTTAGATGGTTCATCGGCTCCTCAGCACTGTTGTCTGCTCAAGACTGGCAGTACTGGAATACTCACACTTAGAACTTTGGTACTTTGTAGTGCTGGGAAAGAACTACAGCCCGGATCTGGATAGCTTTTTTTTTTTTTTTTTAAGTTTACTTACTTATTTTGAAAGACAGAGCGATCAGGGCAGGGGCAGAGAGAGAGGAAGAGAGAAAATCCCAGGCAGGCTCCACACCACCAGTGGGGAGCCTGATGTGGGCCTTGGACTCATGAACCTTGAGATCATGACCTGAGCTAAAACCAAGAGTCGGTTGTTCAGCCAACTGAGCCACCCAGGCAACCCCAGGATCTGGCTAGCATCTTGATAAAGAATAGCTACAAATTTAAAGGAAGTATATAAGGAAGTTAAAGGTCTATCCCACATCCTGATAGTAAACATCATGGTGTAACAGCACTGGCTTCTTAGTGAAGAAGAGCTGGACTTGTATCTCAGGCTCTGGGATCTTCTCTATGAGCTTTAATGTTTCATATCTGTAGAATGAGGGCCTGGTACTTGTCTTCTGTACTCTCCTTAGGCCCAGGCAACAAGGTCCCTGCTCTGGGCCTTACATTTTGGAAGGCCCTTATGTGGCCTTGCTCTGGATGTGCTTCTGCTCTCAGGGTTAGGAGTCCACAGATATAAGGGGACCCATCCACACAAAGCTCAAGCTGCTAGTTGAGGCTCTGGGAACCCAAGATCCTGAAATTCCTTGACCAAAGGACCCTTAGTCCTCTTATAAGACCTGGCAGACCTCTTCCTTGGATTCGTCTTTCCAGGGGCAAACCAAGACACTGGTGGGAACACTCTTAGGCCCAAGCAGGTATCAAGGAGTGACTGCTTGCAGGTGTTATGGACAGAGCTTAGACTTATTGGTATCTTCTCATACATGTAGGTGAGGCCCCTCATGGTGCAGACCAAGCCAAGAATGGGAAAAAGTGAGGGAAGAGCTTTGGTCCAGGCCAGAGTCTAGTTAATCCCTTGTAGCCTGCTGTATTCAATTCCAAACTTGACTTGGGCTTTCAAGTCTTTGTGAAGGTATACTTGCCAAGATAAAAGGAAAAAACATATTTATTCTTAGTCTTATTAGCTTTATTTTTAACTTTCATATATTTAGACATATGATATGTGCATCTCTTGTCCTATAATGCGATAGTGTTAGGAAGAGACATGCCTGCCTCTCAAAAAATACACATATAAAAGAAATTGTGCTTCAGAAAATGAGAACATGTGTAACCAATATTCCCCACATCCTTCTTAAAATGTATCATGAGCCATCTTTGTACAAGTTTTGAAAAAAGTGATTTGATGCCTTTAGTAACATCCATATCCACATATATTATTCTGAGGCTCTTCATTGGGCAGTCCATTGGGACAGCATTGAAGGTCTGTGTTAACATTTAAATCTTACCTAAGAAGAGCAATAAGTTAAATTGTGACAACATTGGCTTGTATAAATTTATCAAAGTATCTTGATGGTCATCTAGCTGAGGGGACAAAATAGAAAATTAGGAAGTTTTGATGATGGAGGAGATTGTGGACAAAGCCCAGAATTGAGAATTCCTGGAGGGCACTGGAGGTGGGTCCAGAGCAGCAAGAAGTAGCCTGAGGGTTCTGGGGACAGTGAGAAGGATCTGGAGGAGAGGTCCAGAAAGACCCTAAGGGAGGTTTTTCCCACCCTGCAACTGCCTGAAGCAGAGGTTGAGGATCTGGAAAAGGTGTTTTGTTTTAACATATACAAGGATTTATTTTGAGACCTTTATCAAGTTTTTTTTTTTTTTCAAATGTTCCTAGTGGGAAAAAAAATGTTCCTAGTGGAGGGGAGTATATCTGTACTTAATCAGGATCAAAACAATAGAAACCTCAAATAGTAAATATGTTTTAAATGTACAAAGAGATGTACACCTGAAACTAATATAACCCTGTATGTTAACTATACTGGAATTAAAATAAAAAGCTTAAAAAGAGAAAAATTAAGAATTAAATGTACGAGTAGATATTATGTTCATGGTAATGATCCTTGAAATATTATAAGATCTTAAAATGCTTGATGAATTATAAAAGATTAAATTATCATCACTACAGATTTAAAGATAAGTATGTTTTTATATATCTTAAGATTTGGAAATTGGCAGTCTGTTACTTATTTTAATTCAAAGAATTTTTATTGAGCCCCTACTTTCACAGATACTATGCTAGCTGCTGAGGATAAGGTGATGGACAAGACAGACATAGTCTCTGCCTTCAAGGGAGAGTAGAGTTGAGTGGGGGCAATAAACATATGTCCACAGACAGAATTGTCTGAGCTAGAGAATAATGGGGCAAGGACACTTACCTGTCAGGTAAGAGCTCTTCCACCCAGTAACATTTACATTGAGAGGTGTGTAGGATGAACAGGACCCAGTGTGATCCAGGTTGAGGAAACAGCATGCACAAAAGTCCTGAGGTTGGAAAGAACATGGGAATTTGAGGGATAGGATATCAGTGAAGAGGAGAGTACCAAGTGAAGCTGGAGAGGAGAGTAGGAGCTAAAGTACTCAGGGCCTAGAAGGCCATAGAAAGGCTTTTGGATTACATGTAAAGTACAATGGGAAACCGTTTAAAGGGTTAAAGCAGGGGAGTGATGTGATTCAATTTTTATTTTAAGAAAAGCTCTCCTGTGCTATGTAGTGAGTGAATATGGTCAGAAGCTGATAGCAGATTTGAGGGGAAATGAGTTAGGAAGTTGTTGAGGAATCTACACCAGGGTAACCTGAATTAGGATTATGGCAGAAGAATGGAGGGCAGTGGATGGATTTGAGATGGGTATGGGGTAATACTGATATGACTTGCTGATTGTTTGGATGTGGGAGATGGTGATAAGGAAGACAGAAGCATCAGCGTGATGCTTGAGTTCCTGGTTTGAGCATTTTGATGGGCACTAATTGAGACTGGGAAGAGCATGAGAAGAGTAAGTTGTGGTAGAGAATCAAGCACTTAACTTGGGCATATTAAATTACAGGTGTCTTGTGCACCATCTAAGAGGAAATATAGAATAGGCAGCTGGCTACGGTCTAATGTTCAGAGAAGACTGGATTGGGGATACAAATTTTAGATTCATCTGACAGGTACTGTTTAAAGCCAAGAAATGGTGAGATCACCTCAGGAGACATTATAAAGACAAGGTGGGGAAGGCCCACAGATCCCAGGATTAAGATATCAGGTAGCAAAAAGATTTGAGAAGGGATTTAGAGAGAAATCCCAGAGAGTGTGAGGGCCGGGATGACCAATGAGACTGAAGATTTCAAGGAGGGAGTAGTCAGCTATAGGAAGTACCACCAAGATTTGAATTAAATGGGGAGAACAAAGAATTCTCTCAAGTTCTTGCTGAACTTGGTGAAAGGCATTTCATTAGAGGGTGGAATGGCAATTCATCAATAACTAGGACATTTAGTCAACTAAACATAACATCTTATTCTTCAAGCGTTTTGCATAAATGAGATTGAAGCTAAGTGCTATGAACCTCTAAGTGACTCAAGGAACCAGTTGGGAGACCTCAAGATTGAGTTAATATACATATGGCTATATAGCTCTCTGGGTCTTTGTTGCTGTAAGAGGGACCAAAGCTTCAATGAACATAAATTTATGGGTGCTTTGACATTTTCCCATTGTCCAAATATCACTATCAACCTCAGGCTGAGGAGATAACTAAACTTTTACTAATTATTTTATTTATTTATTTATTTATTTATTTATTTATTTATTTATTTATTTATGAGAAAGAGTGCACACATGCATAAGCGGAGGAGGGGCACAGAGAGAGGGAGAGAGAGAGAATCTGGAGCAGATTCCCCCCTCAGTGAGAGCCTGACACAGGGCTTGATCTCAGGACCCTGAGATCATGGCCTGAGCTGAAATCAAGAGTCAGACACTTAACTAACTGAGCCATCCAGGCACCCCCAATTTTTATTATTATTTATGAATATGTAGAGCAAACACTTATAATAGTAGGTAATTTGTATGAATACTTAATATGTTCAAGGACCTCTACTATACTTTCCCCAGTTTATTGCTAGTGTTGTTATCAGTTTTCAGGTAAATAAAGGAAGGCTTAGTGAGATTACATAACTTGTTTATAAGTGGCAAAGCCCAGACCTAAGCCATGGTTTTAATCTCTATACTACACTGCTAATTTATCAACTAATAGAAGTCATTTAGGAAAAATGTCTATTCAAGTCCTCTGCCCATTTTTTAATTATGGGTTGTTTTTTTTTTTTTTTTTTTTTTGGTGTTGACTTGTATAAGTTCTTTATATATTTTGGATATTAACTCCTTATCAGATATATCATTTCAAATATCTTCTCCCTTTCAGTAGGTTGCCTTTTTGTTTTGTTGATGTTTTCCTCTACTGTACTAAAATTTTGTTGACAGTTTCACATCTGTGTTCAAAAGAGATTTGCCAGTAATTTTCTCTTTCTTACAATATCATTGTTGAGTATATTGTAATAATTTTGCTGCCTTAATGATTTACCTGTGTTCTCTTGGTCTATTCTTTGAAATTTTTTTTAAATGAAAGGTCAGTGATAATTCCTGCTTAAATATTTGGTAAAATTTTATGATTTAATTCATATGTACCTGAAGATTATTTGCATGGTAATTTTTTATTGAATATTTAATGACTATAATAGTGTAAAACTTCTTTTATTCTTGTCTATGTGTTAGTAATTGAAATCCCTTTAAGTGACAAAAATGTCTAGAAGATAAAAAAAATTCATGGTTAAAAATAAAAAAATCAAGGATCTGTGATAATTAAATCAATATTTTTGAGTTCATTTATTTGAAATAGAATTAATTGCTTTAACAACTACTAACTGAAATAATAGGATAAGTTTGCAAAGTCATATGAGGATTAAGACTATATCTAGATGAAAGAGTTTAAAAGAAATAAGGCATAAAACCAGCTGTTTGATATTTAGAACCACACACGATTTTAGTGTTGCAATTGCTACTTCTAGCTATTCATCCAGAAATATCTAAAATCTTGAATTAATTTTAAAGTGCTGATCTTAGAGTATTTGGCACATGCAGAATACCAAAGATGATAACTTTAGTTTTTTTTCTAGTGTGTACTGACAACATTTAGACATTGGTGTGATGGATTCTTTTATATTTGACTCTTGAATAAAATTTAAATGATGGCAAATAAATGATTCAATATTATTTGCATATTTAGAAGTCTTAGAATAGCTATTCTAATAATACTGCAATTGTTAAATACACTGAAGGAGCCATTATATCTTTACTTACAGTTTATTTCATGTTATTTCACTATAAAAGTTAATTTGAATAATATTTAAGTTTTCCATTTTAGGGATTCTGTTTACTAAATCTTTTACTATAATACGTATAAATTAGTAGTCTATATTTAGAAAAACAAATGGTTATGGATGATAACACATTAATGTTAAATATGATGCCAGTGGTAGGCTCAGGCAGGAATTATATATATCCATTCTTTTCTTTAAACATAAGGAAAGATTGCTTTTCACATGTATGTATAGTAATCACTCCAGTAGCAGTGATTATTCCTCCCAGTAACAACATAGTTATGTTTATAGAAAATGTAACATCAGTTAAGACAAAATGTGTAACACTAATATATAGAAGAGAAAATAATTTGTGAATAATAAGATTATATTGTAAAAATATAAATCCATTGTAGATGACACCAAAAGAACAGGTGACAAGAACAATAGGTAAATTGGATGACATAAAAGTAAATTTCTTTGTAGCGAAGGACACAATCAAGAGAGTGAAGACGTAACCCACAACAAGGAGGAAAATATGGGCAAATCATATGTCTGAAAGGGACTAATATCCAGAATATATAAAGAACTCCTACAATTCAACAATAGCCAGATTATAAAATGGGGAAAGGATTTAATAGGCATTTCTCCAGAGAAGATATGCAAATGGAAATAAGCATATGAAAAGACCTTCAACATCACTAATCCTTAGGGAAATGAAAATCAAAAACATAATGAGATACCCTCTCATACCCATTAGGATGGTTGCTATTAAAAAAATAATAATAAGGTTGATGAGGATGGAGAGAATTTGGAACTGTTGTGCATTGTTTGTGGGAATATAAAATGGTGTAGCTGGTATGGCAAACAGTATGTTGGTTCTTAAGAAAATTAAAAATAGAATTACCATATGATCCAGCAATCCCATTTCTGGCTATGTACCTAAAAGAATTGACAGCAGGGTTTGGACAGATATTTGTACATTCATGGTCATAGTAACATTATTCACATTAGCCAAAAGGCAGGAGCAACCCAAGTATACATCAGTGGATGACTGGATAAACAAAACATGGTATATATATATACAGTGCAATATTATTCAGCTTTAAAAAAGGAAGGAAATTTTGGGGTCTCCTGGGTGGCTGTCTGTTAGCCACTGGACTCTTGATATCAGCTCAGGTCATGATCTTACTGTTGTGGGATCTAGTCTGCATTGGCTCCATGCTGAGCAGAGCTTGCTTGGGATTCTCTCTCTCTCTCTCTCTCTCTCTCTCTCAAAATAAATAAATAAACTTAAAAAATTAAAATAAAAAGGAAGGAAATTCTGGCATATGCTTCAACATGAATGAACTTTAAGGATATTATGCTAAATGAAATGAAGTCACAAAAGGATAAATACTGTATGATTCCACTTATATGAGTTACCTAGAGTAATCAAATTCATAGAGTCAGAAAGTAGAGTGGTAGTTGCCAAGGATTGGGGAGGGAGAAATGGGGAGTTAATGTTCAATAGTTATAGAGTCTCAGTTTTGCAAGATGAGAAATTATGGATGATAGTGATGATTACACAATAATATGAAGGTACTTAATTCTACCTAAAAGTGATGAAGATTTTAGATTTTATGTTAGGTGTATTTTACCAGGATTTAGAAATATATATATATATACATTTATATATATATATACATATATATACACACACACATATATATGTGTATGCATATATGTGTGTGTGTATATATACATGTGTATATATATATATGTCTATATTTCTAAATTGCATACATAAAATCATTTTAAAGTGGCATAGCTTTAAAAAACACATGAAAAGAAGAGAAAATTTAAGTTATAAGAGGATGTGTGGACATTGATAATTAGGAAGTAATCTGAAAATATTTTTGGAACTTTTTCATACACACTAAGGTGTATATTGATAAATTATGTATAACTACATATATAATCATATATCCAATTATATAATTCTATGTAGTGTAAAACTCTATTGTGTTCTCTTTGGTGATGAGGATTTTCTAGAGATAATGATGAAAGGAATTGTAAGCTCAATTCCAGTATTTTGTTTTGTTGCAGACCTGCAGCCACTTGTTCACATGGTTTCGAGGCACAATGAGGCATGCTGGCTCTTGGAAACTTTGGCTCTGGATGGCAATGCTTCTGCTTCCTGCTTCCACTTCCGTGACGGTCAGGGACAAGTCAGGTATCCAGGCCACCTCTTTTGTCCAGTCACCAAATGTTATTTATAGTCTTCAAGTTATTTTTAAAACTCATCGAAGTAAATTGTTGGGGTTAAGGAGGCCATAGATTAAATCTACAAGTACAAAATAAATTCATTCTTTTTTCCCATTGACCTTTAATTTTGCACATTGAGAATTTCTAAAATCACCTCGTTTTCCCATATTATATTAGTCTAAATAGCCTTTCCTTCCTTTCATTGATATTTACAAATATAAATATATGTGTGTGATTCTCTGCATGTACTTTTCTTCTTTTACCCCTTGTCATAAGTTAGAAGTACACATGTCTATCACTAATTAGGATTAACCAGGGACTTGTCTAATCTTAATTAGGGAAAAGTGAAAACTAGGAGATATAAAAGGAAATGTAGTTTAAGTAAGTTTTATAGTATCTCAGATGAAATGTACAAAAGATGAACAGTTGTTAGAGCACTTAGCACTAAATAGATATTTATTTGCAGTTATTAAATTATCAACTTCACAAATATTTCCAAAGGGCTTGAAGGCAGTTTGAAACATTTACTCTCATCTCTGATTTTTAAAAATAATTACATGCCTAATTTGGAAAACTTTTCTTGAACTTTGAGTATGTATAAACTACTGATTTAGATGTACTGTTAAGTCAAACTAGACACACTAGAGAAGCCATTTGCTAAGCAAAGAGACACTTCAACTCTCCTACGCAAAGCATCACATATAATGTATTCTGACGGTGGTCACATATGATGATGCATTCTGAAACTATGAGTCTTACTGTGCCTACTATTTTGACTATATCTTTAAGAAGTATTGCTAAGGGGTATAAACACGCTCTAGTAGAGACTTCTGAGTTTGAAGCACACATAAAAACAGTCTAAGGTATAACAAATCTTAATCTTTTAGTGTTATGTAAGTCTTTGTGATTTTTTAAAAATTTTTTAAATTTATTTTTGAGAGAGAGAGAGAGAGAGAGAGTGACTGAGCAGGGGAGGGACAGAGAGAGAGGAAGACACAGAATTGGGAGCAGACTCCAGGCTCTGAGCTGTCAGCACAGAGCCTGATGCGGGGCTCAAACTCACAGACTGCGAGATCATTACCTGAGCTGAAGTCGGACGCTTAACTGATGGAGCCACCCAGGCGTCCCAGTCTTTGTGATTTTTATATTAATTCGTCAGGAGGTGCATTTCCTAATAATCCACATGAAAGTTTGAATATTCTGCCACTGTATCAATGATATCCTGAGGCTGTCATGCTTTTTTTGGGGGAAAACACTTTCCTTCCTCAGTGAGAAATAAATCAGAAGTGACTCATGGCAAAAGGAAGTCCATAGGGCAAGGGGCGTTCACTCTGATAATGTTTTGACTCTTAATTTCTTTATGTCCTCTCCTTTTTTTTTTTTAAATTTATATACAAGTTAGTTAGCATATAATTCAATAATGATTTCAGGAGTAGAATCCAGTGACTCATCACCTACATATAACACCCAGTGCTCATCCCAACAAGTGCCCTGCTCAATGCCCCTTGCCCATTTAGCCCATCCCCTCACTCAAGATCCCTCCAGCAACCCTCAGTTTGTTCTCTGTATTTAAGAGTCTCTTATGTTTTGTCCCTCTGCCTATTTTTATATTATTTTTGCTTCCCTCCCTTATGTTCATTTGTTTTGTATCTTAAATTCCACATATGAGTGAAGTCATGAAATTTGTCTTTCTGTGACTAATTTTGCTTAACATAGTACACTCTGGTTCTATCCATGTTATTGGTAATGGCAAGATTTCATTCTTTTTGATTGACAAGTAATATTCCATTATATCTATGTACCACATCTTCTTCTTCTTTTTTTATTTAACTTTATTTTTTATTTTTTAAAATTTACATCCAAATTAGTTAGTATATAATGAAGCAATGATTTCAGTAGATTCGTTAATGGCCCTTACCCATTTAGCGCATCCCCCACCACAACCCCTCCAACAACCCTCAGTTTGTTCTCCATATTTATGAGTCTCTTTTGTTTTGTCCCCCTCCCTGTTTTTACATTATTTTTGTTTCCCTTCCCTTATGTCCATCTGTTTTGTCTCTTAAAGTCCTCATATGAGTGAAGTCATATGATTTTTGTCTTTCTCTGACTCACTAATTTCACTTAGCATAATACCCTCCAGTTCCATCCATGTAGTTGCAAATGGCGAGATTTCATTCCTTTTGATTGCTGAGTAATACTCCATTGTATATGTATATCACATCTTCTTTATCCATTCATCCATTGATGGACATTTGGGCTCTTTCTATACTTTGGCTATTGTTGATAGTGCTGCTATAAACATGGGGGTGCATGTGTCCCTTCGAAACAGCACACCTGTATCCCGTGGATAAATGCCTAGTAGTGCAATTGCTGGGTCGTAGGGTAGTTCTATTTTTAATTTTTTGAGGAAGCTCCATACTGTTTTTCAGAGTGGCTGCACCAGTTTTCATTCCCACCAGCAGTGCAAAAGGATTCCTCTTTCTCTGCACCCTCGCCAACATCTGCTGTTGCCTGAGTTGTTAATTTTAGTTATTTTGTTTGTTCCCTCCTTTTAAGAAGCATTAGTAGGTAATGCAATTTGCAACTTAAAAGGAGAGGATAAGACTTCTTTGGTTAGAAAGGAAAATGAATCTTTGGTTGAGATGGACACAGTTTTAGGGACATGCTAGTGCATAATCAATGCTTTTAACAATAATAATGATTTGAAGGATCTACAATAAATCAATTTCCAGTTTTAGTTTGACCAAGAATCATCTGGGGTATTGATTCCTAAATCCCACTCTGAGATTGCCATTATGCAAGACAGGCTGGGTGGGATTCAGCAATTAATTTCTTTAACAGACTCCCCACGTGAATCTAATATGATATGTCTAAGGAAAACACTTGTAGAAATACTCACCTTTGGGAGTATTAGCTGACATTTTTGTCTTTTTTTTTTTCTTTCTTAGCTGGTTATCTTGCATCTTACCTACCAGGTTTTTATTTTATTTTATTTTATTTTATTTATTTTTTGTTATTTTTGCCTTTAATAACTTTTTTAAGTTAAAAAACCGTGGTAGGAACACAACATGGCATCTACCCTCTTAAGAAATATCTAAGTGTATATATAATTCAGTATTGTTAACTATAGGCACAATGTTGTGCAGCAACATTAGAACTTAATCATTTTACACTACTGAAACTTCCCCATTCTGGAATTTTCCTGAATGTTTTGCTTTTGCAGCTTTGGTATCACAATTATTTTCTTTTTAATTTTTTTAACGTTTATTTATTTTTGAGAGAGAGGGAGAGACAGAGACAGAGCACGAGCGGGAGTTGGGGCAAAGAGAGAGGGAGACACAAACCGAAGCAGGCTCCAGACTCTGAGCCACCAGCACAAAGCCCAATGCAGGGCTCGAACCCACGAACCACAAGATCATGACCTGAGCCGAAGTCGGACACTTAACCGACTGAGCCACCCAAGTGCCCCATGGTATTGGAATTCTTTAACCAGGTTCTATTTATTGTATGTGGGACTACTAAAATGCATATATTCTGGTCCAATTAACTTTACCAAATTTATCTTTCTGAAAGATTTTCCTAAGGAGTGTGAATTCAGAATTAATCTGAACTCTTAACAAGATTCACATAACATGAAGCACTGAGAGAAAGTAATACAGACAAAAATTAAGAGTTGATTTTTATCAGGCTGTTTGGTAGAAGGTGCTCCTGAAGCAACACATACTGAACATGCCATGGCAATTGCTTAACTTCAGGTATCATTTGCATTAACTGAAAATGTTTGCACAGCACTGTCATAAGGATTATTGAAGAATATGACACGCTGGGCATGGCCTGACAGGGGGCTCTTGTGTCTTGTGTCTCTGATTCACAGTGCAAGGTTCCCTTTTTAGTTTCCTCATGTGCAGACCTGTGTGTGTGGTCACTAACCATTTACCGGAGGGAAGTGATTACATCTAAAAATAAAATATAACAAATCTGAGGGAGAGGCTAGGGTTTCAACTTTGGAGTCTGTGAAGTTGTCAACAGTCTACTGTTAAACCTAAATATACGAAGGATAAATTGAGTCTTTTAATTGCTTTATTTTAACTCTATAGTATATTTAATGATGCTTGGAATATTGTTCCAGTTGGGATGGAATTCAAGAGTAATATGGAAGGATGCAATACAACTTGAATTTTAAAATCTTGAAGCCATTAAGAATTCAGTTATTTCCTATTCTTTTATCAGTTTTACTATTACATTGAGATTATGAGTTAAGGCATATTTATATACTTTCATATTGTAGATAAATAATTTGAATGTGGCAGTTTCAGCTCAGTTGTCAAAAGAGGATCATATTAAAGAGAAGAGAATTGTATTAAAAACATACATTGTGTAGATCTTAAAATTTGCATTAAATTTTCTTAAAACTTTCCACTGTGATAGAAGTTTATGTATTATGTTTATGTAATTAAAGGTTCCTCTTTTTCTTCTACTTTCCTAAATCTGGTCTAAGGCCAAGTACTGAGTTATCATCAAAAATAATAATCAATCAAAAATAAAAGAGTAAGGAAATGCAGCAAAAAAACATCCCCCCAAAACAAAACAAAACAAAAAATAAACCAGACTTGATAAAAGGAGAGATGATAGAATGCCATTTCTTTTACTTATGGTAAAATATCATGTTAAGTGTCTAGATGGAATTGATTATAAACTTAGGCCCTAGACCATACACATACACCTTTTAAAGCTAGTTTACTATCAATTATAAGGAAAAACTGATATTCTGAAATTTGGCTTTTATTAATTGAAACAGACTGCACTCTTAAACTCAAGAGTGGAAAGTGTGCTATCGTATGGAGGGTTTTGTGTTTTTAAGAATTCCTCATGTTCAATGTGGTGCCATGTAACTGACAAATATACTGTGTAACTCCTAAATTTTTAAAGTGGAGGAAAGTTTCACAATTATAAATAAATATTATAGGTCCTAACCAGGTATTCTTTGGAGAAACAGTTTTGTTTTAAAAGCAACAACAACAACGACGAAAAACCCACAAGATGCTATAAGGATTTTGTGATCTTTTGTGACTTTTCTGTTAAAATAGCTGTGTTCTCACTTTTTTTGTTTTCATGTTTGGTCACTTTTCCGTATTATTTTTGTTATATTCTGGTCCAACGATCTTTACCTATTATTTATTAACCAGTGTTTTTCTCCAAACTTGGGACACTCTGTAATCCTTTTCAAAGATATTGTCAAAGTAGGAAATGTACAGGGGTCTGCGGGCAACCCGTAACAGTAAAATAAAAAGGACTGCTTCCCCTGCAGTCCAACGGGAAGTCTGTTTTAGTCTTTTTTTAGAAAAAGCGTGAAACACCTAAAGGTTCTTCTTTGCTCTATTTATGAAAAGAAAAGAAACCAATTCTGTCTCTTGGGTAAATTGCTACTTTTCACGTTCCTGACTAATCTTGAGGCAAATGCTGTGTTATAGGTTTTGTTACTAAAAGTAAAGAAAACAATTTTCTTTAATGCATGTTAGAAAAGAAGAGTGATAAATAGAACATCTATGCAGCTAGACAGATTTTAATTGTGATTTTACAGGTAATAATAGCTCCATAATGTATTGAATGTGTACTTCTGAAGATATGAAAAAATAGGAAAAATAAAGCAAGAAAAATGGATGAGGGAGAGAAATGTTGAGATTTCTCAGGAGGTAGTCCTTTCCCATCTTTTCTTCTCAACTCATTCTGCGTGTAATCTCTTCCATCTTCATGGCTTTAAATGTGATTTATATTCTAGTACTCCCAAATTTACTTCACACACTAGACCTCTGTTTTAAGTTCCATGCCTGTATTTCTATCTATCAATAACTTAACAATTTGAATTTCTTAATGGCACTTCCAACTTAACATTTCTTTCTTTTAAGTTCATTTATTTATTTTGAGAGAGAGAGAGAGAGAGTGTGTGTGTGTGTGGAGTGGGGAAGTGGGGGGGGAGAGAGAGAAAGAGAGAGAGAGAGAGAGAGAGAGAGGGAATGAGAATCCCAACCAGGCTCCATGCTGAGAGCACAGAGTTTGAACTCACGAACCTCAAGATCACGAGCTGAGCCAAAATCAAGAGTTGGATGCTTAACTGACTGAGCCACCCAGGCGCCCCCAACTTAAGCTTTCTAACTCCTTCTCTCTTCCACCACAGATTAATTTATTCATTGACAAATCTTTTCTTCGTCAAGCGGGACTCATTTACAGAAACTAAATTTTTACCCAGACAGCTAAGTAAACCAATTCTCCTTCCTCCCTACATTCAGTCCTTTATCACGTTATGTTGATTCTTGCATCTCAATTACTTCCCCTTTTTTCATCTTCCACTGTCACCTCTTTAATCCATGCTACCATCATACCTGGCCTCACTGAGTATTAGCATGTGAACAGGGTTGCCGGACAAAATATAGGACACTGTGTTATATCTGAAGTTTAGATAAATAATGAATTTTTTAAGTGTAAGTATGTCCCAAACATTGCATGGAATATACTTATACTAAAAATATCTTTGTTATTTATCTGACATTCAAATTTAATGAGCATCCTGTTTTGGTTTCCTTCTGTATTTGGCAATCTTACATGATATGAAGGGAGGAGAGGTTGTTTATTATGTATAGGGTGGGCAGGGAAGGCTGCCCTCATGAAGGGACATTTAAGCAGAGACATGAAAGTTGTGAGAGACTGAGGGATGTGAACACCTGGAAAGAAGCATATACCAAGGTCCCAAGGAAGAGGCATGCCTGGCAGGTGGCAGAAATAACAAGAAAGACTAGGAGACTGTAATCAGGTGAATGAGGAGGAGGAGGTGAAGGCACATTTACTACTTAGAAATGGATCTGTGCTCTGTATGTTACCAAAATCTGATTTTTTTTTTAACATTTATTCATTGCAAAGAGAGACAGAGTGTGAGCGGGGGAGGGGCAGAGAGGGAGGGAGTCAAGGAATCCGAAGCAGGCTCCAGGCTCTGAGCTGCCAGCACAGACCCTGACGTGGGGTTAAAATCCTCAAACCATGAGATCATGACCTGGGCCGAAGTCGGACATTTAACCGACTGAGCCACCCAGGTGCCCCCTAAAATCTGATTTCTAACTTTGCGAGATCAAAGGCTAGACCTTGGGATCTAGTAAATTCACCAAAGCAATAAATACTGCCCTGTGAGACTTCTTGGGAGATGGTTGACCCTTGCCCTAGAGGACTCTTCCCAGAAATGTGAACAGGTAGGCTTATAAAAGTATATCTTTGAGTAACATGTCTTCCCTAAAGACTTCTATAATTGACAGGTGAATATTGTGATGTCATATTATACCTTAAATACATTGTTATTTAAATACAAATGTGTGGAAACGTGCACTTTAGCAAAGTTAAAATATAACTTATATTTCCACTAGACAAATTATATATTTTATTTCTTTGCCATCAGTAAGGCAATATATAAATAGCTTAATATTAAGAATCTTTAACACATTGTAAGAAGTGTAAGAGAATACATTTATATTTATTTTTCATCATGCCTCCAATGTTGACTGTTCTTTTTGTCTTCGTAGTGCGTAAGTAATAACTTTGCCTCCTGGCTTTTCCCAAAGGCCAGAGGCCTTTGTGGCCATGGAGAGTGACTAGTCTGTTTGCAGTATGAACATCAGCAACACACACAAATCTTTTAGGTATTAAATCAGCCGAAAAAAAAAGAAAAATTAAAAGAATGGGTTTTAACCAGCTAGGCTTCTTAGTTGTTTGAGAGGATAAAGAAGTAATTCAACATGCCTTCAGTGAATAGTAAAAAAAAAGTGAGAAAGCGGAACTCAACATGTCTTCAGCGAATACTATATTAAACTAAAGATTTTTGTGTGAATGGGTATAGAAAATAAATACCAGAACAATGATAGGAAATAAGGTTTCAAAAAACAGGTGAACTAATCTCAAAGAGAATACTTAGCAATATAATGGAAGGCTCAGCCAGCAGGTAGGAACACAGTATAAGGATTTAGAGATTAAGGGAACAAGAGATTTTTTTTAAAGCACCCTTGAAACTGAGAGCCTGAACAAAATGCATTTCTACTAAAGAATGGAGTGTCATAGATACTCTTACTTTGTTTAGAATGTGGTTTAAAAAGCAGTGTTCAATACAGAGAAAAAGTTGTCTGACTTCTTAGGAAAGAACCTATTTCTTATAGGAAATGGGTTTTATTTCAACTTCGCCATTGAGTCACTAGGTGATCTGAGGCAAAGTTGTCTAACTTTTCATGAATAATTTGTTCTTAGGTCCTCAGGATTCTAATTTTTAGAGAGATAGGAGAGTAAAATATTTTTTTTAAAGTATGTATTTTTTTGGTACATAATCAAGGTAAAATCTAGATAATCTACCCATATCAGACCTAGACGCCCTCCTTTGAATATCCTTCCGATCCGGTGAGCTGCCCAGGTCCTTCAAGCCAGTTCAGGAGGAAGGTGGGTCTGATAATCACTAACAATATCTTAGAATGAATTTGTCAAAAACCTTTGCATTTGTTCTTCAAAAGGTCTGTTGATTAAGGGTCCCCAAGTAGTGCATATTTCATGGTGAAATTTTAGTAGTAATTACTTTTGGAACATTCCAGAGAGCCTTTGCAGTGACACTGCTGCAATGATTCTTCTCTGTCTACCTGTTGGGATGACATTTGGATCTTATCAGTTGTTCTTTAAGGTATATGCACATTCACTCAAAAAGTGTGCTTTACTTTATTTTAAAATATATATGTCAATATTTATAGAAAATAATACAGCCAACTTGTGAGAGCAACATCTGCTTTGCCATTTGTATGCAACGGATCCCTAAGACTCATGCATTCAGATGATGGCACCTTGAATCTTACCCCCAAATAATTAACATTTAGTTTTCCTTTATTTTGTTCAGGTTTTCACAATAAAGCACATGCTCTAAATATATGAAGCTACATTTGATTTTCATAAACTAAAGATTTTAGTGGAGACTTACTTTCATGAATATTGCTGGAAATGTTGAATTCCATTCATTTCAAAGTGACAGGTTTATTACTTTGACATCATCCTATGTTCATTAAGTCTTTGGAAGAATTTAAGACAGACATGTATTGTTTCCAAGTTGATGGTAGGCCAACAGACCCCTTAAGATGAAAGTATCATAGTAGAAACTCCCTTTCTGCTGTCGTGAGATTTGTTTTGTCAATCATCTGTTGGGCTTTCCCTACATATGTTGTGGAGAGTTTAAAGTTAATCTCATTTATTACAGTCATATAGTCATTCAAATTCATTATAAAAATTTGATTAGAATTTCAGTTTTGTTTTGCAGGAATCATTTTTAGCTTAGTTTCTTACAGACATGCTGTTTTCCTCATGTTGATGAGGTACTACACATACAAAGCGTCAATCTTAGATGCATAGTGCAGTGAATTTTTTACATACACATTTAGACATCTGTGTCAATTTTTACATACACATTTAGACAAATGTGTAACTGCCCCTCAGACCAAATTATAGAACGTTTCCAGAACCCCAGAAGCCTTTCCTCTATCTTCTTTCAGGTAATATCCCACCAAGGTAACCAGTACTCTGACGTAGATTAGTTAGTTGTACAGTCTTTTGAACTTCATATAGATGAGATTATACAGTCTGTATTCTTTTGGGAATGGTATTATTTTTACTTAATAATGTATCTGTGAGATGCCTTCAAGTTGTTGCATGTGTCAGAAGTTTATTCTTTTTTATTGTATACAATTTTTCATTGTATATACCCCAATTTATTCATTTATTCCCTTGTCAGTGACCATTTGGGTTTCCATTTTTATCTTATTATGAGTAATGCTACAAATGAATATTCTCTTCTAAAAGGGATATTTACACTCATTTTTTTATGCTCATTTTTCTTGGGCCATTGAATTTCCAAGTCATAGAGTTCATGTGTATTTAGCTTTAGTGAACACTGTCAGTTTTCTGAAGTGGTTGCATTGATTTCCACTCTCACAAACCATGTGGGGGAGTTCTTTTGCTCCACATTCTCATCAAAACTTGGTGCTGTCAGTTCTTTAATTTTTAGCCATTTAGTGGGATCTGATCGTGGTCCTACTTTGCATTTCCTAGATTACGAATGATGTTGAGCACATTTTCACATGTAGGTTGGGAACGTGGATCTTCACTTTTGTGAAGTGTTTAGATTTTTTGTGCGTTTTCGAAACAGAGTTTTTAGTCTTTTTTTCTTGATTTATGAGAGTTCTTGTTTATTCTGGTTATGATATGTTATTGGATAGACATATTGCAATAGTCTGTGGCTCCTTTTCACTCTTTTAATGTCCTTTGATAAATATTTTAACTTTAATGAATTCCAATTTATCAATCTTTTGTAATTGGTGCTTTCTGTGTCCCCTTAAGAAATCTTTACTACTCCAAGTTTGTGAAGATCTTATGTCTTTCTGTAGCCCTTTATTGTTTTACATTTCACATTTAGGTCTAATATCATCTGTAATTAATTTCTCTGCATGGTGTGAGGTAAGGATCAAGGTTTAGTGTTTTTCTATATGGAGATCCAGTTGATCCAGAAACATTTATTGGAAAAACAATCCTTTTCCCACTGAATTACAGTGGCACCTTTGTGGTAAATAAGAAGACCACATGTTCTCAGGTCTGTTTTGGACTCTACTCTGTTCCCTTGATCTCTTTATATGTGTCCCAATACCACGTTATAGAAATTACTGGTATCTGATAGTGTAATTGTCTGGCTTGTTCTTCAATTTTGTCTTAACTATTCTAGTTTTCTTGCAGTTCCATATAAATTCAAGAATCAGCTTGTCAGTTTCTTGCACACACACACATACGCTCACCCACACAACCCTTTGGTATTATACTGATTCTAGAGATAAAACTGACAATTGACATCTTGGCAATATTGAGTCTTCCAGTGTAAATAGTTGGTTTAACCTTTCAGTTATTTAGGCCTTAAATCTCCCTCAGCACTGTTCTCTAGTTTTCAGTACAGAGATCTTGAGGAGATGCTTGGTTTTTATAAAAATGACTATGAATTCAGATTAAAAAATTTGGCAAAGTTTACAAAATATCCAATTTTACTATCTATTCAGATCTGCAATCATGTTAATATTTCTGAAATAGGAATTTCCAAAGTAGCTAAGTAATCTCTGAGATTATTCAGTACTACAATTTCACATGTTTGTATTGCAGCTTTTAAATTTTTTTTTTTTTAACATTTGTTTATTTTTGAGACAGAGAGAGACAGAGCATGAACGGGGGAGGGTCAGAGAGAGGGAGACACAGAATCTGAAACAGGCTCCAGCCTCTGAGCTGTCAGCACAGAGCCCGACGCGGGGGCTTGAACTCACAGACCGCGAGGTCATGACCTGAGCCGAAGTCGGCGCTTAACCGACTGAACCACCCAGGCGCCCCTTAAATCTGATTAAGTGACAGCACTATTTAGAATCTGATTCATTCTTTTAGTTAAATATATTTAGATGATGCTCTGTCACCACCCCTGAAGTTCATGATACATTTGTTAAATGAAGGGCTGAGGAGCTGAGCAGTTGAACTGAGATTCAGTACTTTCCACTTTCCAGAGAGCAAGAAAGCAGTTTAGTTTTAAGCAGTTTATCTCCCTCACTGGGTGTTGTATGGAAGCCAATTTGACAATAAATTGTATCTTAAAAAAAACACTTTTAGGTCAATAAACTCAACCAGGATTTTAGACTTGGAGAATTAAGAATGTGATTGTGTGATGCCATAATAGTTAATTAATTATTTTTAGAATATCTGTCCAGTTATATAGTTACCTTGGCATATTCTAAAAATTTGCTGCATTTTTCTCACAATTGACGGTAACCTTCATAGAATCTAGCCTGAATTAGATTTAAGCATATCCCAGACAACAAAAAGCCAATGCATGCATATATATTACTTTATTAAGGTGTTGTGGTAGTATTGAATATATGCATTCACTGTAAGTAGAGACTAATTTTACCTTTTATTTTTTAAGTTTCATTAGGTGCCTTAGCACATAATTAGTACTTTCTCAATGATTTTATCTAATTTTTAAAAGTATAGGCCACTTTTGTATGGCAGATGTCTTTGCTTTGTAATTTTATTGTGATAATTTCCATCTGTATGGCTGCTTTAGTCAATTCAAGCTGTTCTAGGAATGTCCTAGGTTGGGTGGCTTAAAGAATAGACATTAATTTCACACAGTTCTGGAGGCTGGGAAACTTCAGGTCAGGGTTCCAACATGGCCAGATGCTGGTAAGGGCCCCCTTCCTGGTGTCCTTATATGGTGCAGAGAAAGGAGGAGATATTGTTTCTCCATCCCCTAAGGATGCCAGCTCCATCATGAGAGCTCTACTTGTATGACCTTGTCCAAACCTAATTACCTCCCAAAGGCTTCACCTCTAAATAATACCTCATTGGGGATCAAAGCTTCAACATATGCATTTTGGGGGGACACATTCAGTCCATAGTAGTCCCCTTCTCTAAAGTGTACTATCACCTGACAAGAAAAGTTGAATCAAATTTGTGTTCAAATATAGTAGCAGTTCATTTGTTTTAATATTAGAATATATTTTGCATATGAAATTTTAATGATGTTAAAGCTGATTTCCTAATGTCAAAAGTGTATAGCAACAATTAGAAAATTAGAGTAATATAGCAGTAGTAGTAATGATAGCTAACACAAGCATTCACTCTGCACCAGCCACATGTAACCCTCACAAACTCACAGATACTCTGAGGGGGGTAATACTCTTATCCCCAATCTATAGACATTTAACAAAATTGCTTATTATTTTAATTTTATCTTAAGTTTCTAGTTGTATTGTCTGATTCAAAGTTATTGAAAAAAATTGATGACAAATGCAGTGCAAATCTTCAATTTTTTTTTTAATAGAAAAACAGTGTCCTGTACTGAGAACAGAGGGACATCAGTTTCCACAGGACAACAGAGATAAACTTGAAGTTTCAGGTGAGCTTTATAATCCTTTGCAAAGAAGCATTTTGTATAAAATTATCAGCACATGTGGAGTTTATCACAAGTGATTCTTTGACATTATAATTTAGGCTGGTAACATCAGTATAAGAAAATAAAAAGAAGGAAGATAAATGATGTAGAAAAAAAGAGCAGAGTACTATATTAACTAACAACAACTCAACTTCTTGGAGAAAAAAAGTTATTTAAAATCATAGAAGTTGTATCCATTGTAGAAATTTTGAAAAAAGAAAAGAAAATTTAGTAATAAAAGATCTCACTACCCAAATACAGCCATGATTCCTATTTTGGTATAACATTCCTATCTTCCTTGCTCTGTCTTCCTTTCCTCTCTCTCCCTCACTCCCTCTCTCCCTCTCTCTCACACACATACATAATCATGATACATATTTTGAATTTGAAATCAAAGCATTTACCCACATCAGTATATATTCTTCTAAGGCATGATTTTTTTTTTTAAAACAGGACTGCTTAAATTTCAACTAAATTGCTGTAATATTTTTTTTAATGTTTATTTATTTTTGAAACAGAGAGAGACAGAGCATGAGCAGGGAAGGGGCAGAGAGAGAGGGAGACACAGAATGTGAAGCAGGCTCCAGGCTCTGAGCTGTCAGCACAGAGCCTGACGTGGGGCTCGAACTCACGAACTGTGAGATCATGACCTGAGCCGAAGTCGGACGCTTAACCGACTGAGCCACCCAGACGCCTCTGTAATATTTTTTAGTTAACTAATTTCCTGTCTTAGACATCAGAGCTGCTACAATGAGCTACTATGATTATTTTCTTAAGATAATTCCTAAGTCAAAGAAAATTAACATTAGAGTCTTTTGCAACATATTTTATACTTCTGTAGCCTACAAGGAGAAAAATGAAATCAAGAAGTTTTGCTGAGCCCAAACAACAGAGTGTTATTTGAAATAAATCAGTCTATAGATAAGGACGACAAAAAATCCTATTTAAAAATCAATATCTCTGTGAGTTTCCTAATTTTAACAAAACTGCTGGATTAAATCATTTGTTACATTTTATAGGTTTTGACCTAGGAGAGAGCTTTTCTCTGAGACGTGCATTTTGTGAAGGTGATAAAACCTGTTTCAAATTGGGAAGTGCATTTCTTTTTAGAGATACCATGTAAGTAAATTTTTCTTTACATTTTAATAATATTACATGAACTATTTTCTAAGAAAATTTCAAATAATTTGTTTAAAAAATAAAAAAATATCTTCTCAATGGTGTCATACTCACTTGAATGCTGTGGTAAGTGGGCTTTTTGTATATTTGTTGTTTTTAATAATCTTTGGAATCTGATCCTATCCTATGGTATAAATGCCATTCACCCATACAGATATAGGCATAGTCTTTGCAGAATAGTAATTAAAACCATTTTGAAGAAGTATTATTTATGTTTAAAGTAGATATAACCAAAGTTAAATTTTAAAATGTGAACCTTAAAACAGAAGACGCAGTGTAGATTTCAAGACAAGAGGCTGATATTTATTGTAACCATTTTCTACGTTTACTATGCTTCATGATAAATTAAAACAAAAGAACCTAGCCTTTAGGTATTCCTTTTATATAAGGTGTAGAGTACATAATAACGTAAGATGATAACATCGTTATAAGATGGTCTTGATACACATTTCATTTCAGAATTGATTTCCCAAACTTTTTCTTTCTTATCTTTATTATTCTTTTTCTACTGATAAACCTGAGATTAAAAAAAAAAAAAGGTATTATGTACCATTTAAATACTGACAGTTGGTCAGCAACTATACAGGGCAATAAAAGTTCCCCATATGGTCTGCATACAGTTGGAGGATGGACACATAGTAATTCAAAAAGCTTGAGTCGTCAGGAAGGCAGATATAGCATATATGATCATGATATTTAGTCTTTGAGTCCAAGATGAACATTCCAGTTTATGAATGCACTGCAGTGAAATAAGCATTAAAACTCTGGTTTAATATACAACACAGATGTTTTTGTGTGAAAACATATATAGATGTTTTCACTTCTTGATGAGTAGCCTAACATTTAAATTACCAGAAAAGGTTGTTGAGAATCTTAGCATTTGGATTCTCAAAGGGAGATAGCATTAATTATCTTGTAGCCTATCTTCAGATTCTCTGTCTAAACTAGGTCCCTAGCTAACTTTTTCCTTGAGAAAAGTTAAAACCTTCTATTTTGTGATTCTTAAGATGATTTTAATTTAATGATATGGTTCCTTAAAATTAAACTGCTCGTTAATTGGTAAGAAATAAGAGTGCTAAGGAAAAGAGTGATCTGATATTGGGGGATATAATGGGTGATCGTCAGGCAGGGCACTTCAGAAGATATGACTGTACTGTTATGGGTGACTTTTAGGTGGCTTCACATACAGGCATTAAACACTCAGAGAACAGCAGTCCCATGTTTAGGTATTCATATCCAGTAAAGAAAAGTCAATATGTAACATATATATGAATGTGTATATGTATATATATACACACACATGTATATGATACATGACTTTATGATACATAAAGTCAATATGTAACATATATATGAATATATATATATATATGTACACACACATATGTATATGATACATAAAGTCAATATGTAACATATATATGAATATATATATATATGAGATTTTAAACTAGTAGTAGATAACCTTAATTAAAGAATTTAAGAAAGGCAATAAATTCTGTTATAAAAATTAAAGTGCATTTTCTCTCCTGCCTTCTTCCTGACAATTTAAATTCCTCTAATTCTGCCCAGGTGGCTAAAGGATTAAAGTGAAAACTTTTTAAAATTCATTGGAACTGTGTATAAGAAGATGTAGCTGATTTTAAGTAGTTACGTGGAAAATTTCCTGCCACATTTAGGCAATGCTATTCCCCTTTGATATGTGTGATAATAGATATAGCCACAACTTGACATTTATTTTCCAACCTTTAGCTCTAAATCATTGTGTGATCCCTGGGCTATCAATGTAAGTAAATTCCCTGGCTCTACAGGCAGAACCCTGGGACCTCCACTACAGGAAACTGGAGGGTATCTGCTTAAGCTGACTAGCAAGTGTCAAGTAGCTTGGCTCATCTCCATTTACATTTCACTCATTGAGCCAAGTATGCTAGGATGCTTCTCTTGCATGATGCCATTTTGATTTTTCAATAAGACTGGAGTAAAGTTGCAGCTATTTATGTATTTGTAAATAAGCTGCCTTGCAGAATCAGCATAGGAAAAGGCAGATGCTATTTTATGTGGAAAACAAGGATTCTCTCTGTGCCTGAGATTATTTTTATAGTTCTGTCATCTTCCAGGTGAGATTCATGAGGGGAGAGACTGAAAGAATGTGTTGGTCAGATACTTACTGGGCACCCTCAGTGCCTTGAGCCTGGCTTAATGCGGGAATCCCAAGGGCTACTTTTGCAGGGGCCCTTTGAATAAACATTGTACACTTAATGGTGATACATGCTCAAGGAACTTTGAGGGACTTTATGTATTTGCTTTTATTTTAAATTTGTGTCCATTTCCTCAGTGTTCCTTGGGATAGAAAATGAAAGTATTTGTGGGCTTTAAAAGATTCATTTCCTTGGGTTCTTGTATCTACAACAAGTACCCTTGGTTGTGCAAAAGAAATAATTCATTATTTCTGTACATATTGAGAGTTATATATCCCAGGTGATCATACTCTGATTATCTTTAAATTGTGTTTTGGCAATTATAAGGGCAAAATGGTGAAATTTTGAGAGAAAACATACACAAAACATGCATATACTACAGAGCACCTTATTTTCTTGGTATAATACAGTTCTTTCATTAGTTGTTTCTATAGAAACATGTTTTAAATAAAAATGTCCCAAATAACTAAATAAAAATGTCTTAGCAGTTGAATATTTTAGAAGGGTTGATAAATGTTGAATTCCCACATACTGTTGATTCTGAAGGGGCAACACTCTCTTATTTTGACTGGCCAATGAGGAAATCATCTGATTTCAAATGTACAGGGAAGTGAATTACCCTGATTTGTTGATTTCAAGGATGGTAAAAAGCCTTATCTCTGAGGTTCCATGATTGATAGCTAGTGGCTATCTGGAATACTGTGTTGAGAAGGATTCTGAGGCCATTATTAGATTCAGCCAATTAGAATGCTATGATCCATTAGTGAAAGAGGCGAGAGAGGAGTGCGGATGCGTGTTTCCAGTCTGTTGTCTCTCTTATTTGGAATGATTCCTATGAGCTGGTATCTTTTGCCACTGAACCAGTTCCTAAGAATGAGGGTACATGAGGCTATGTGTGAAAAACAATAATCAACACAGATTAATAAGTTTTTATGAGTTTGAATAGTGTGGCTAGACACAGTGGCATAATCGACACGTATGGTCCCCTTTGCTTTCGTTACAAAGAAATAAATCTCCAGTGAAGAGGAATCTTCTCTCTCTCTGTTTCATTAAATTGATGAATACTCTCTGGAAACAAGGGCTATTTCTTTTCACAGCTTTACGTGGAAAAAAAAAAGAGCTCATAGGAGCTATTCTCATTTTCATTTTATGTTTTTATAAACATAATAATCCTCCACAAGGAGGAAACCCCAAATTATATATTTGGAAGATGGGTAGTTTTTTTTTTTTAGGAGTTATTTGAGTTCCCTGAACCTTAACAGTTCCCTTAGAAACAATCCTAAGTATGGGGAAAGCTGTTTTGTATATTAAAGCATGATTTATACCTTGTCTGTGCTAGTGTTGAATGATTCACCCTATGCTCATGTCTTTTCTACATGGACCTTTATGTTACTTCCAGATTTTATCATTATAAATAACATCACAACATCCAGGAAGGTTATTTTTCTCTGTGTTTAGAATTATTTCCATAAGATTGATTTTTCTCAGTGGAATTACTAGTTCATTTTTAGAGATCTTGATATATACTTCTAATTATGTTTCATCATTGTTTTATCCTTCTGTATAATACCCAGTATCTTTGGTAGCATTAGACATTATCATTTAAAACTTTTGTCATTAAGTTTTGTTTTTTCAACTAAAAGCTTGTAGCAATTACAAGTAAAAGCAGTAGCTTACTACATAAGTAAGGTTCCTGAAATGTTTCTGTTCTGTTAACAGGTGAATAAAAGGTAGCATTCAATAAGTCACTGTAATGAATACGAGGTAGCGTGGAGCTCATTCTTTTATTCAAAAAGCATTTATTGAGTTCACTGTGGACTCTGCTAGGCTCTCAGATTACAATGGTGAAAGAATGTGGGTCCAGTCTTGCCTTCTGGATCCTGCTGGAGAGACACATGGCACAAGGAAAATCTGCACTTTTCTCTTGCCTTGATCAAGGAGCTGAGATGTGTTGCCTTCTATCATCAAGCATGGGCCATGGGACTCAGTACCAGCCATTTCCTCATAAAGGGTAAACTTTCTTTAGCATCTCACACAAGGCTGTTTTTCAGTCTTTCCCTCATAAGGACAGGTTTTCCAACTCATCTTTCATTTTTATTGCTCTTTGGGACCTCTCCAAGCTCTCAAAACCAGTTAAAATCTGTGGCTCTAAAAACTATGTTTAGAACTCTCGCACTGAAGCTTCTAATCTTTGAATGTTTCAGGAGGATTACTTCACAATTCCATAAAAATATAGGGAATTATTATTTATACGTCCCTTGGGTTTTCATTTGGGCCATCCTATCATTCTGTAGATAAGAACTTTCCCATGTAAGGAAAAGTGACTTAATTAAAAAGTTGTCCAGCTGTTAGTATGAGATTGAATGACTGTTACACATAAGTTTTATGTATTTCCTCAATTGTAGTTTGCCATACCAAAAATGTGAGGTGAGCCTTTAAGTCCGATACTCTTTTTTTTTAATTTTTTTTAAATTTTTTATTTTTGAGAGAGAGAGAGAAAGAATGTGATTGGAGGAGGGACAGAGAGAGAGAGGAAGACACAGAATCCGAAGCAGGCTTCAGGCTCTGAGCTGTCAGCACAGAGCCTGACATGGGGCTCAAACTCACAAATTGTGAGATCATGACCTGAGCTGAAGTTGGGCACTCAACCAACTGAGCCACCCAGGTGCCCAAGTCCAATATTCTTAAGATGAAAAGAAAAGCCTTATAGGTTCACAATTACTGAATTCTTTAAATCATACAATATAGCCAAATTATATATATTAGAACAGAATTTTTTTAAATGTTATTTTATTTATTTTGAGAGAGAGAGTGAAAGGGGAGGGGTAAAGGGAGAGGGAGAGAGAATCTTAAGCAGGCCCCATGCTGTCAGTATGGAACACCACATGGGGCTTGATCCCATGAACTGTGAGATCATGACCTAAGCCAAAATCAAGAGTCAGTTGCTTAACTGACTGAACCATCCAGGCATCCCTAGAACAGAATTTTAAGAGTATGATTAGACAGATTTTAAGGATGCCTGGAAATATTTACATCTCCATCACAAGAACCTATCTTAAGAATCAATGTTATTTTTTTCTAGCAAATTTAGGGATGTTAATATATTCCAGTAACAAATTACTTTGTATAGAAATGGCTACTAAAATGTAATATAATATGAAATATTATCAGTTTAGTATTTCCATTTACCAATTTTGGAAACATTTAATATTATCATCATCAAATTTTAAAAAGTTGTGATTTTTCTCCTTCAGATTTCATATAATTCAATATTGTTTGGGGAAAGATAAAAAATGTCAGTAATTGATTATATGTGTATAGATTCTACAACATTCATATCTATTTTATTTTTGTTTTATTTTATTTCATTTCATTTGTTCATATGTTTCATTTGAACATTTAACATGAGATCTACCCTCTTAACACATTTTTAAGTGTCCAGGGTATTGTTACTGACTATAGGTACAGTGTTCAACAGGATATCTTTAGAGCTTATTTCCTATTTTAATATGGCTAATTGTATGAAATTATCTTACCTTAAAATGTCCTTATGGCAGTTACTTTGAGAATAGTAAGGTGCCAGTTAAATATACTACTTAGAAGTCATAATAATGCAAATGTCATCATAAAGTAATAAAATCAAGGTGTTTTACTTTGGTAATTACTTGGGCTAATTTGACAGGCATTGATTAATCTACTATTGTTAGATTATATATTTGATTCTTCTTCTTTCTTCACTTATTTTTCTATTCAATAAATCTAATCTCCTAAGAGACAGCAGAGCTTTGGCTTGGATGGGGGCTGTGAGTATGTATCTGTGGAGTGTGCAGTGCAGGTTTTCAGAGTATAGAAAAGAAAGAAGGCACATAAGCACGTCTCTCAAGTCACCATTAATCTTATGTGACCCATTAAAATGCTGTGAGGATTAATTAATTATTAAACTTAGGTGGTTGCAAATGTATTGCTTTTACAATGGCTGTAAACCTAAATTTAAGCATGATCTTAAATTTATAAATTAGGCAGAGAATTGACTGTAGTAATGCTGATGTTTTGTTATACTAGTGCTTAAGAATAACTTTATAAGAACTTGACAGATTTTTTTGTAGATTGAGCAAACCATCTGTGTTTAATAAAATAACATTGGATAGTGTAATCTTCATTTTGAGACAGAGAATCAGTGATGTACAATTTTGATTTCAATGATAAACTTTGAAATGTATGTCCATCAAGGAAGAATAATTGTGTTGGCTAATAAACCATTGATTTATTATCATTTCAATTCCTTCAACTTAACCAGGAAAGGTAATCAGAAAATAAGCCTGGTTAGCCAAAAGCTGCTTATGTTATTTTGTGTGACTCAAATAAGCTTGGTACACCTTGTCTATTGCCTCATTAAAAAAAAATTTTTTAATGTTTATTTATTTTTGAGAGAGAGGCAGGGAATGGGCAGAAAGAGAGGGAGACACAGAATCCGAAGCAGGCTCCAGGCTCTGAGCTGTTGGCCCTGACATGGGGCTTGAACTCATAAACCATGAGATCATGACCTGAGCCAAAGTCAGATGCTCAGCCGACTGAGCCACCCAGGTGCTCTTATTGCCTCATTTTAGTTAACACTTACATTTCTTAAAGTACATTTGTTCCAGATTAGGTGAAATTTTTATAATTTTAGGCTAAAAAGCAATATATTGAAATAATTGACTTTAATCATTCCTCTCACCATGGCTATATCCATGCAATTTAGAAACAATCACAAGTTCAGTGAAAATTTCAATTAATACGGACATGTGTGGTAGTGCCATGTAGAATTCACATCTGGTTGGCTGAATATGAGATTGAATTGACCAGATCTTTTGCCCCCAAGGTATTCCTCTTATTTGAACCATCTCAACCTCTGCTCTCTACTTCAGAATTTTCCTGCTTCAGCTGTCCTTTCTAGAGGCGACCCTCCTGGTTTCAAAGGTTAACCCCTTCACTTGTGCTCTTAATCTTCTCCTTGTCAGCCTCCTTTAATACCTTGATCCACCCATGATCTCCTTTGCTCTTCTGTTTTCAGTGTCCCTCTCCACGGTATCCTGGCCTCTTAGTCTACAAATATATACTTAATCCTTCGCTGTTCTAGAAACTTTTTCCCTTGACAGTCCCTTTCACTCCCAAACTTCCCAAAGGAATAATGTTACTGACCACTTTTACTTCCTCACACATCCCTTAGCCCCCTCATATTTAACCAGGAGTTCTTTTTTTTTTAAACATTTATTTATATTTAGGATGGCTCAAGCAGGGGGAGAGGCAGAGAGAGGGGGACAGAGCCTCTGAAGCAGGCTCTGCACTGACAGGCTGACAGTAGTGAGCCCATTTTGGGGCTCAAACTCAGGAACTGCAAGATCATGACCTGAGCTGAAGTTGGTTGGTTAACTGACTGAGCCACCCAGGCACCCCACTGACCAGGTCTTCTTGAACACTGTGGAGATTTCTTTCAAAGTTGCTGGTGTCCATTGCCCTGTCACGAATGTCCCTGACCTAAGTATCTCTCTACACTGCCTTTCTGTACCTGTTTCTCTCTATCTGTCATGTTCTGCCCATCATTTTGGCCAATTTGAATCTTACATATCCTAGAAAGTTCAGTACACGCTCAACCTTCTAGTTACAGCCCTCACTGATATCCTCAGGCAAAATTTCTTCCTCTTCTTCTCTTCTCCTCCTCCTCCTCCTCCTCCTCCTCCTCCTCCTCCTCATCCTCCAACTCCTCCTTCTTTTTTGTAGTTCAGTATACTTTTCATGTAGTGCTAATCTCATTCTGGCTCAGATAATCCAAATGTTCCCAGGTCCCATTACTATTTGGTTCAAATGATGTCATATTGACATCAGTGCCTACACTGTGATGATTCCTACTCTACCTGCACAGCTATGGAACCTCAGTCCCCTCTTAAAAACATATCTTGTTATTTTGGGGAGCCCAAAGAGTTTTGCACATGTGCTTATGTTCAAAAGAAAGTATACTCTTATCCTTGTGTTCTAATGTCCTTGTTTCTGCATGTCACCCCTGTGTTTGTTGGGAGACCTCTCCATGAAAATGCCACTCTATTGGGCCCTAGCCAATCCTTACTCATGGCTGCTTAACCTCAGTCCTCAGGTGCCTGAGTTGCTCTGTGGCTTATAGCTAAGTGGGGTGTGTGTGTATGCTCTGGAGAGTGAAGACATGGGTTCAGTGATCCTCTCTCTAACTGTCCCCTGGACCTCAAGGCCATGTCTAAGACATAAAGCATCACATTATATTGAACAAATTAATCAAATCAACTCTTGGCATTCTTTTTTCCTATGGGACTCAAAGCTCATAGGCATATGGATTAGGCATTCCTCCCTATTATCTTTACATTTCTATCTATCTTCTAATTTACCCATGATAAGAGTATAAAATTCCCTTTGCTTACAAGGTATACAGAAAAAATATTTTATAATATACTCTCCCTATTATTTCTCAATTCAGCTTTAATGGCAGTGAATGAAGAAATTCTAAAAAAGTATTTCATTTGATTCCTAAATGACACTGAAGACTCACTATGTGCCAGGCACTGAGGATTTAAGGATAAATAAAGACATGATCCCTGGCGTTATTTCTGTCTGCAAAGATAGATATGTCAACAATTAGCTATTGTGGAATATAGTTGCAATCTTTAGATGTATGTATGTAGATGAAGATGAAGAACAGATGAAGCCATTTCGAGGGAACCAGGGAAAGCTTCACAAAAGATGTGAGAAGTAGAAGCTTGAACCATAAGAAGAATTTGCCAGGTGAGGCGAGGGCCAGTATATGGTAGTTAGAGGGAGTATCATTTAAAGGTCAAGACAGTTTGAAGAATGGTAAGAAATCCCGTGTTGTGGTAGTGAACACAGGTGAGCAGAGTGTCTGCAGGATAGAGGAGGCTGCAAGGGCAGACTGAGGTGCTGTTCTGAGAGGACTTCTGTGCCAGCCTAAGGAGCTTGAACTTTATTGATAAAAATAAAGTGAAAGGTGAATAATTTGGAAGATCTGAGGAGAAGCCACAGTACCACAGGTATACCTCAATAAAGCTGTCTAAAATAAAGTGAAGGTGTGAGAGCAATAGCATTACATTCTAGGGGGGAAAAACCCCAAACAGCTGAATATATGCCACTAGGAAAATCACAGCTTTCAGTTAGGTGTAAATGATCCTGAGGCAGAAGCCAAACCCCTAGACTCAGGAAGGACACCAGTTTTCAGAGGACCTCTTGGGCGTGAAGTTTACCCAGGGTTGATTTCTTTTCTTTTCTTTTCTCTTCTTTTCTTTTCTTTTCTTTTCTTTTCTTTTCTTTTCTTTTCTTTTCTTTTCTTTTCTTTTCTTTTCTTTTCTTTTCTTTTCTTCCTTCCTTCCTTCCTTCCTTCCTTCCTTCCTTCCTTCCTTCCTCTTTCTTTTTTCTCTTTTCTTCTTCCTTCCTTCCTCCCTCCTCTTTCTTTTCTTTCTTTCTTTCTTTCTTTCTTTCTTTCTTTCTTTCTTTCTTTCTTTCTCTCTTATTCCTTCCTCCCTCCCTCCCTCTCTCTCTTTCTTTCTTTCTTTCTTTCTCTCCTTCTTCCTTCCTTCCTTCCTTCCTTCCTTCCTCCCTCCCTCACTCTCTCTCTTTCTCTTTCTTTCTTTCTTTCTTTCTTTCTTTCCTTCTTTCTTCCTTGCTTTTTTTGGATGGAAACACCTGAAAAAGTTACTTTCAAAGCCTTTCTGAAGTGTGGCTTCTCTAGTCCATCCTTCATTTCTGTTATCTGAATGTCATATAGTAGAAGAGCTTGTTTTCAATGGGAAGTCATTTACAATGTCATGATGAACAAGTGCTAATCATAACAGACATATGATTACTAGAGAGTCATCGAAGCTTTGTTTTCCCATTAACGATCTATCTGTCTGAATCCACTTAGCAAGCACAAAAAGGGTGAGATTTCAGAGTCTCTGTGGCTCTGAAACTCAAACATCACCACCCAGCTTGGGAGGAAGGCATTTCAGATAAACACTCCAGGCCCTGCTGGCCAAATCGCTTGTAACGTGACAGGTGATGGTGGGTGTCAGCTGGGAAAGAAATGACTTACTATAAACTCCAAGCATCTCTCACTTCACTCTCAGGAAATGTAACTTGTATCATATTTCTCTTCCTGGAAGATATTCAGCAAGTCAAAGGCCCCATTGATACTTGTAAATACGGAAGTTCTTCATAAACTCTGCCTCACGCTTATTTAGAATGGAAGAATTAATTTGGAAGCCAGTTCTTGCTATTTAAAAATAGATTTTTTCCATTTAGCCATTTCATTTTAAAAGCAAAAAAGTAAATAAAGGTTGGTCTTGCTAAATATGACCTGGAAAACTCACTTCATCTCTACCAAAATAGCACTTTTGAAAAAAAAAAAAAAGGCTTTGCTTCAAGCCTTGTGCTATGAGCTAGTTGAAGAATTACCTCTGGAACCATTGTAATTAGTAACTAAACTTTTTAAACACTTCGCTGTTCAAATGTGTATCATGCTTGACTTTTGAAACACCATATACAAAATTAAATTTCTCTAACATAATTATGTCCTCTTGCTTTTCAGTTTATGAGCACTGAAATCATGAAAGTTTATTATTCTTTGTTTTTCCTTTTTTACATTTTACTTCTTGCCTCATAGTGCTTATTATTTAGTTAGGTAAAAGAGCAAAACAGAAACTGGCAGGATTGTTTTTTTCTTCCTAAACCCCTTTTATTCTGCAGTTTGGTTTGTCTTTTATTTTTTTCTATTCATGAGACAGAGATGTCACTTGCCATATTACAAACTATGGTCCTTCTAGGAACACTGAACAAATACATCAGCCTGAACTTGCTGTACAATGAAATTACCAATTACTTAATATACAAAGAAGTAAATAAATTTATGGGCTTCATTAAGGTCTTTATTTTTCTTGACAACAAACCACCAGGGCCCAGCCATGGAAAATAAATGAGATCCACTCCCTGATTCCATCTCCCCATAAAACAACTTGATCAATAAATATTTGTATGCACTTTAAAAGGGCGGATTATGTTTTTAAATTTTATGATTTTTCCTGGCATGACCATGCTTGCAATGTGCCCCTCCTAGAAGGGAGTATGAAAAAGCAAAGTTTATCCTTTTAAGGTAGTTCTTATTGGTTTCTCATTAATTGGGCAGGTAGGAATGTCCATTACTTGTTCAGCTGGCATCTTTCTGCACCTGAGAGACCAGACATTTCAATTTAAGTTAACTTTGTGTATAGCTATGTTTGGCATTGATTTCATGCCTCAGGGGATGAATGGGATAGAAACTTCCACTGATCCCCATGCCAGGAAAGCATTAATGTAGGATCAGTGCTAAGGGTTTTCCTTCCATAATCATTTGAAATAGTCACATTTATGGTCATTATTTTCACATTTTGTCTTTTTAGTTAGGTTACATTCTGTTGATGTTCTTCCTAACATATTAAAATCCCAATATATTTTCTAACCAGAAGGATAAACAGAGGCACTTTTTATGAGAACACTTCATGCTTTTCTTCACACTGCATAATTATTAGTATATATACTATTCTCATAATTTTTACTACTTCCTGAAAATTCCTCTCATTTTTTAAAGAAATGTTTGGTGAAAAATACTAATTTTTCTAAGAAATGATCTCTAAGGAATATGGAAAAAGTATTTCTGATTGGTTGTCACCTTCTGTCATATGCATATCCTTCTTAAAACCCAACAGATTGTAGCCCCATTTTAAAGATATCACTGTGTGGTTTGTGATACTTCCTGATCTGTGCTCAAAATATGATGAGGGGAAGGAACTGTAATAATCTTCCCCTCATGGCTACTGGTCACTTAGGATGTGCAAATGTCATAATGAATGCTTTGCTCTGAGCCCAAAATATGATTTATTGTTATTAATATTATCATGATTGTAAACATTTTAACTAATCATTTCTTGATACTAATGTTTGATATTTACTTATATTCTCCCCATTTCACCTAGTACTAAAAAAAAGTAGTTTTTTTCCTCCCCTGTAGTCCCAAAACATTACTTTTAAGTCAGGTCAGTAATTATGAGGGAAATTTTATTCTTAACCCAGAGG
The DNA here is from genome assembly GCF_027475565.1 of Acinonyx jubatus. Lineage (NCBI taxonomy): Eukaryota > Metazoa > Chordata > Mammalia > Carnivora > Felidae > Acinonyx > Acinonyx jubatus. The sequence continues at coordinate 87,579,485 of NC_069385.1, read as the reverse complement.
ATACAGGCAACTTGATATACTAGAAAAAACTGACCTTGGAATTAGAAGTTCCGAGTTCAAGTTCCATCCTGACTTCTGTCTTGCAGAGTAATGGTGGGGCAGTTATTTAACTTCTGTGGCTTTAATTTCTTATTTATGAAATGAGATGGCTGATCTAAATCACTCTTAAGGTTCCTTTCAGCATTAGGACTCTAGAACTACAGAAAACTATTGTGTGTGGCTTCTTACAATTGAAACATTTCCAAGCACCGGAAGTCTTCTGCTGAAGGACACTTTTGGTGAAGTTTCTCGGGGCAGCTGTTCTGTGTTGCTGTAGCCCGTGGAGATTTAAAGTTTCTTTTTGAAAGTAAGAACACTGTGTTTGTTCCTGGATTCATTTTATGTCAGACTTTTTGATTAACCTGCTTTAAATCACATAGAGCTTGAATTTTTTTCTCTTCTGTTTTTTTGCTGACTGTGATGTGGCATAGTCTTAAAGGCCTTAACTTTAAGGCATTATGCAAATACTGGTGTTTGGCACCTGCTAGGACTGGTCATAGGTATCATTATGGATTGTCCATGAAAGGAACACAGTTTTGTTTGTGCTTCCTATATGCCAGATTAGTATCTGTCTAAAGCTTGATTTAGAGCAACAAGTCTGTCAGTGCCCCTATTTGCATGGAAATCACATTCTAGTGGTTGGAGACAGGCAATACATGTGTAAACCAATACATTTTTAAAAAAACTTTGGGTAGTTATAAACCTATGAAGAAAAATAAAAGAAGGTAATATGTTAGGTAGTAATTGAGGTGAGAACAGCTATAGATCTTCCAGAAGATGTGACATTAGAGCTAAGACCTGCATAGTGGGGAGAAAGTCATCTAGGTGACGACTTCTGGGAAAGACCATCCCAGGAGAGAAAACAGGAAGTACAAAGGTCTAAGACTTCAGTGAGCCTGGTGTGCGTAAGGAACAAATTTCAAGTCACTGTGACTGGAGTATGAGTGCCACATAGAGACTGGAATAGGGGATGATGTGTTAGAAGCAGGGGTCAGAACAGATGAAGCCTTGTGAGCCATGTGCAAGGAACCATAGACACTGTAGGAAGGCTGTAAGTAAGGGAGGGATGTGGTATGATTTACATTTTAATAGCTGAACCTGGCTGCTATGTGAGGACTAGCCTGTAATGTAGGTGAAAGAGAACAATTAGGACACCATCACAGGAGTCCGGGGGAGAGAAGGTGGCAGCTTGGGGTAGTGAGTGACAGTGGAACTGAAGAGAAGTGGACAGAGTCAGAATCTATTTTGATGTTAGAAAGAGTGAGACTTGCTGATGATTGGATGGGGTGTAGGAAAATCAAGGAAAGGCAAAAGTCAAGAATGACTTTTAGACTGGAAATCTGGGTGAATGGCCATGCCTTTTACTGAGATGTGAAATTCTTGTACCTTAGAGAAGGTACCTTGTACCTACCTGTTAGTAGGAAACAAAAGTTCAATTTCAGTTATTTAATTAGAGATGCCTTTAATATCTAAGTAGAGATGCCCAGTAGTAATTTAGGCATGTGAGTTGACAGCACAGGCAAGGAAAATAGTCAAGTTTTATCTTGGTTGCCTCTCTCCTTTGGCATCACCTTTCTTTTTGGAACTTTCCTTCCAAACTCCCAGTGCCTTAAGGTGATGCTTGTGTTGCCCAAGGCTCAGGACAATGACATTTCATTTTCTAACCCAGGGTCATTTCTTGTTCTGGATTTATTCCTTCCTCCCTCTCTATATCTTCTCTGTTAACTTCTTTGTTTTATTGTAGTCCCTATAGATCTCTGTTCTACACTTTCCGAGGTGAGAATTAATTATTAGACACTTTATTAGTATTGTGCGATGAGTTTCTAGGAACTATTTTAGTGGTAACAGAGCTTATGTTTTATAAACACATGCACTTTCCAAAGAGGAAGAAATCTCTGATAGTACAGTATTAGGTGTTTTGGCTTGTCAATGAAAGTACTTCATAGTTAGGGAGAATCTCTGTGTTCACACCATGTATGCAAAAGGCAGTCTATGTAGAATCATATTTAGTAACAATTACACATACACAGAATGATTAAATGTTTCCTCCATCTCATGCCAAGATCTTTTATGTAACATACATACCTTTTAGACATCATCATTTTATGTATATTTCTTAAAGATTTTAAATAAATTCTGATCATGAAAGGAGTTTTCATTAATCAAGTGAGAAAGAAGATCCAGAGAATGTGGGCAGTAGGCTATTTAGACAAATACAACCCATTCTTAAAGTCCTGTACAGTGAATTCCTTATGTTAAATAAGATGTTAATATTTATCCAACTTCATGAGTATAGGTACTAGTACTTTGTAATTAGATATTCTGCTTGAAATATATGGAGAAAATATTGGGAAAAGTGTATTTTCATTTGGAATTTCTTTCATCTTAATGCCTTAATGACTAAACGGTTCTGAAGGCTTTAGGTTGGGAGTTATAGACTTCTATGACTTTTTACCTCCCATAATAGAAAAAAATAACATTTGTTATTATTATTTCTCCCTCACCTCTGACCTTGAAGAATATCAGATTAATTTATGGTAACTTTAAAGAATAGTGTTATTTTTTCCTAATCTGAAAGTAGTAATGTTGTTTTACAAATGATCATTAATACAACTTATGCTCATTGTAAAAATTGAGGAAGTAAAGAATATATAAAGAAGAAAATATTTACAATGTCTCTTAACTTTAACAGTAAGAGGGAAGTTTTATAATGTTAAGAGCTTTATGAAATCAATTTTTTAGTGGGGTCAAATCTCACTGGTTCTCAGATCTGGACATTGCCTTCTGCCATAGCTGATCATTATAAGGAACCCCATTTTTTATTCTCTGCCACTTCTCCTAGAGTTTAATAGCATTTCTTTCCATTTTATGATTGAACAGAGGGCTGTACATAGAGAACATCAGAGAGAAGGTGAAAACTACATTTTAGATTTTTTTCAGCATTGAAATCAATTACAAGTTCAAAGGAGTCTAAAGTATGTGAATACAAGGCTTCAGAGACACTCCAGATTATATCTAGAACTAGCTCTCTGAGGAGCTAGAGTAAAAAGGACTCCACAGGCAGCCAATTTCCTTTGGCACCTTTGGATAATTTCGAACGACTTTAGTTTGGTTCTCAGTGACTTTTACTTAGTCACAATAAAAAAAATTGATTTTAGATCGAACATTTTGTTAATTTGGTATACCTCTGTTCTCATCTGTCAATGAATATTCAGGTGTTTTCATTAGTGTGAACAAAAGTAGACAATGGGAAATAAAGGATTTATTACACTTAAATTTCACTAAACTTTGAGCTCTTCATATGTAGGTTAATATTAACTTATGTGGATGAATTTTCCATTTACAGTGTTGAATTGCATGCAATGTGTATGAGGGAAGATAGAAAATATCCCAGTGAGAATTTTAGCATATATATCTATAGATAGATAGATAGATAGATAGATAGATAGATATAGATATAGATATAGATATGGATGGGTTCGGCAAATAAGGATCAACAATATTTTTCTTAATGGGAATATCACTGAGTAAGCAGTGGATAGGATTTCTTATAGGAAATTACACTCCATTCAAAAATATTCAAGCATGGATATCTTACACATAACAAGCTGTCATTATATCTCTCTGGTAACAGACTAGTAATCCAATATGGCCTCTTTTATAATAGAAACTTTGGCAACACCCAGAGAAATTATTCTGTGTCACATTAAGTGTGCTTGGGTGGTATAAACAAGAAACATAGTCTGTAAGAGCTGATATATTTTGTAATGTGTTATTTTTAAAACAGAGAACTTTTTATTCAAAATTTACAATTTGGCAAGCAAAAACATTTTTGGCCTTGAAAGTACAACATGAATTTCTGAAAAGAAAATGCAGTAATTATAAGGATTTTTATCCATTATAAACTGAGGCTAAGAAAAAAATCAGTTTTTCTCCAAACAAAACTAAATTTATTTCAATGTATTATTTTAAGACTGTATTTGTTGTATATCAACATTATTATTAATAATATTTTGTTTTTGTTATTTTTTTCTCACAGAGGAACCTTTCACTGAATATATTTTCAATTTTCAAATTAGATTGTAAATTATTGAAAAATAATTACATTTAGTTTCATGAAATATTAAATAATTATATCAAAATTAAATGTCTTTATCTGCTTCATTTGCTAAATCATGCATTTATTTAACAAACAGTTATAGAGTGCCTTATTGGCACTGCACTTGGGCTTGTGGATGATACAAAGATAGATTAAATGGTGTCCTTGCCTTCAAAAAACTTGCAGTCTCATGAAGAGATATGATAGGTGTCTTCATGTCTAAAATCCTAAATAGTGAGGAGGAAGGTGTTTTCATTCGTTTTTGCTTTGTCACACCATCAAGCATACCAACATAAGTAGTTCTTGCTTTTGCTTTGTTTGCACAGTGTTGGTCTGGACAGTGTTTATGAAAAATCTGAGTTGATTGCCAAAATGAAAACTCTGAACTTTTCAGATAAAATGTCTAGGTATTTGGCTTCTCTTGAAAAATGGGATGCTCTGGTAACGCTGGGCCCACACTCTTGGGTAGCAGCAATTGGCTGGAGCTAAAAAGCAGCTGCCCCCTGTAGATGGGTTGGGCTCTTGGTTTCCCTCAGTCCACATGTGTTTCCTCTGCATAAGGATGAGTGTCAGTTGCTGTTATTAACTCACTTCTCCCTCTTTTTTCTGTTAATAAAAGTTTTTTTAAGTTTTATTTATTTTGAGAGAGACAGAGACAGCATTAGTGGGGGAGGGGCAGAGGGAGAGGGAGAGAGAATCCCAAGCAGAGCCCAACAGAGGCTCAAACTGTGAGATCATGACCTGAGCCAAAACCAAGGGTGCAATGCTTAACTGACAGAGCCACCCAGGCTCCTTTAATAAAAGTCTTAAGGGGAAAGTGAAATTTTCTTATATGCATATTTCTATCTGAGATGGAAAAACCAAAGCTAGACTGAGAGGGGTGTGCGGTTTTGTTTTATATTCTTTTTTTAGATCACTTATATATGAATCCATTTCATTAACTGATTCATTTATTGAGTACCTACCTTGTGCAGGCACAAGGATGCTGGGAACAAAAGGGTGAATAGGATAGACGAAAAACCTCAGGAATCTTATATTCCAGTTTCCTGGTTGGGCCCTATGGTCATGTGATTGTGACCCTTGGTTTATATCAATCAATATGGAAAGGATGTATATTAAGATCTTCAGAAGGATTGAGGGGAGTGGAGGATTGAGAAGAGGCCACTGGATTAACTGATTGGGAATGCTGTATTTTTATTTTTTATTTTATTTTTTTAAAGATTTTATTTATTTTTTTTAAGTAATCTCTACACTCAGCATGAGGCTTGAATTCCCAGCCCCAAGATCAAGAGTCACATGCTCTACTTACTGAGCCAGCCAGGTGCCCCTCATTAGGAATGCTTTTAAATGTTTATTTATTTTTGAAAGAGAAAGGGGAGGGGGAAGAGAGAGAGGGAGACATAGAATCTGAAGCAGGCTCCGGGCTCTGAGCTGTCAGCACAGAGCCCGATGCAGGGCTTGAACTCATGAACTATAAGATTATGACCTGAGCCAAAGTCAGAAGCTTAACAGACTGAGCCACCCAGGTGCCCCAGGAATGCTTTTAGAATGCAGGAGGATTAAGGACTAAATGGATAGTAACAATGCAGATATGCAGAGTATTCATGTAAGAAGGTTGGTGGATAGATGAGAGGGTAATATAATGGGGTAGCAAGGTTGGAGGAGGTTTGTTTTGTAGCAGGGAGAAGATATGCATATGTTTGTGAACTAAGATAAAGGGGGCATTGGATAGGGAGAGGTTGAAGATTTGAAATGACTTTTAATCCTCTAAAATGCAAAAATGATTGTAGAAAGGGAAATGGAGCAAAAGAGAAAAATTACAATATATTCTTAAAGACAAAAACCGGTTGGAGGATGTTAGAACCTACATATTGTTGGGCCATAGATACTAGTGAGATGTAGGCCATTTTACCTCAGTGGACACCTGAGACTCATCACTAGGGGATATCAGCCTCTGCAGGAGCTGATGAAGGGTGTGTGTGTGTGTGTGTGTGTGTGTGTGTGTGTGTGCAGTGTACCTCCTCTCTCCTCATCCAACCAGACAGAAGGTGAGATGTTTAGTAGGTTTATTATTGAGAGAAATTGAGCCAAAGAGCCTCCAGAGATGAAAGGTAAGCAGGATAGTGAAGGTAGGAAGGAGGTATGACACCAAAAACAGAGCAATGGAGCACAATTCTGTAATGAACTGTAGACTCCCACATACCCCACTGTTTCTAGAATGCCTGCATCCAGATGAAAACTTTTTATCAAGTGGGAAGTAGATTCTTCTTTGGAGAAACTGAATGTTCCTAGAGAACTAATCTTTCTACATTCACATTTGAGGAACTCTCAGTGAAATCTGCCAGCTGATCATGCTATGCAGTGAAGTTATTCATCGACACACTGTGCCAGCATACATGAAGGTTGCTGTCAAAGTTAAATGCTTCATCCTTACATATATATGGATTATAAAAAAATGATCAGAAATTAGGGTATAGCTTCCAACATGGAAGAGAGAGGCCAAACTATCCAACAGGAAAAGCTAACCAGAGTGAAATGAAGATAGTCAAGGATGCAGAGAAAAACATTTAAAAGCCGACCTAATTGATTATGTCAGGGGTTTAAAATATTGCATTCAGGATATTTTTAAAAAGAGAACACAAGAGCATCTTGGAAATAAGAAAATAACAAAAATTGGTGTTGAATAGATGGATTGGAAAACAAATCAGGGAAATATCTCGGAAAGTACAATAAATAAGGAGGTGAAAAAATATAAGAGAAAGGGTAAAGAAACTGCATGGGTGGTATTACAGGTGTTAAACAGTTGTCTAAAAAAGGAGTTCCTAAAAGAGGGAATAAGAGAATATTATATGGAGAAAAGAATAAAAACTTACAATTTTTTTTGGTGATGTATAGCTCATATTGGAAGATGTGTTCAATACAAAGAATAGAAGAAAAATCCCAGGAAATAGTGTTGTCAAATTCCAAAACACTTGAAATAAAGATATGATCCTGAAACCATGAAGGTAGAGAATGGGATAAAGGAGGCAGGAAATTTGAAGACAGGTAGAGACACAAGTTACTGCATGTAGGGGGTGGGTAGGGATCTGCTGTGTGGATTGAGGTTTCCTTTTTTTTTTAATGTTTATTTATTTATTTTGAGAGAGAGAGAGAGAGAGAGAGAGAGATAAAGAATGAAGAGGGGAGGAGGGGTGAGAGAGGGAGACAGAGAATCCTAAGCAGGCTCTGTGCTGCTTGACATGGGGCTCGAACTCATGAACCATGAGATTATGACCTGGGCCTAAATCAAGAGTCAGACACTTCACTGATTGAACTACCCAGGTATACCGATGTTTCCTTTTTAAAAGGAATTTTGATGCAACTAACTAGTTCAAAATTTTTATTTGGAAGCTTATGATTTGGCATCACCTCTCACCTCTGTCTGTACTCTTCTTCAGATTTATAGGTGGTCCCAAAGAGAAATGGCAGATGTTAAAGCCCCATTGTTTTATTTACTTATTTATTTATACATAGGAGTTTTTATTAAACAGTTTTATATGGTTCTGAAATTACATAATTTTTTTGAAGTTTTATAGATAATAAAAGAGAATATGCAGATACATTTTAGCACATACAGGGGCTTGAGGCTACTTTGTGTAAAGACTCTTGTCTGGTGTAGAGAAGGTGATCAGTTTAATAATGTAAAACAAAACAGAAAAAACAATCACCCTGAAGCCCCTCTTACTGGTCAAAGTAATGTTCTACCCAGGCTTCTTACCTGATCATCTGGCTCTTTTACATATACACAGTCTTCACTTTTCCAGTGAGTATTTATTCTTAGTTAAGCCATGATTGAGGATCCCAAGGTGGGGATCACCATGTACCCAGGTCCCCCTTCACCACCCTTGGAGAAGAATGGAGGACAAAGGAGAGGTGGGTGGAGTCAGTTCACATCATCCCAGGAAACGTGCCTAATGCCAGGCCATCATCCCAGGGTGATCACCCCCAGGATACGGGACGGATTGTGTACACACACCCAATACTATTTTGCACATGGAGACATCATCCCCACGAGCAGTCATTGTCTTTTCACAATGGTGGAAGGACAGGCAGTTCTGCCAGTGGTTTCTGGTCTGGTTCTGGTTGGGGAAGTGACTGTCAAAAGGGGCAGTCTGATAATTCTTGATTTGGGTCTTGATATCTTCTGCCGTGGTGCTACCTCCTAAAGACATCCCTGAAGCAGCTCATGGCTCAGTGTGACTCAGAAAAGAAGCCAGAGTCAGACAGGAAGCAGAATTAACCATTTTGTTTGTTTTTAAATGAACAATGTTACTCAAACTGGTACAGTAATGGTCATTGTGAAATTCAGTTTAATAATGTTGACTTTATAGGGGTTCCTGGGTGGTTCAGTCGGTTAGGCAATCAATTCTTGATTTTCGCTCAGGATATGATCTCACAATATTTAAAACATATTAAGTTTTAAATAAACATTAAAAAATAATGGTGACTTCATAGAGAAAATCCCATTTTAGAAATTTTGTTTTATTGTGGTGGAATAAAAAAATCATTCATTAATCACTTGCTCACTTAAGAGAGGATATAATATATAAATGCAATAAAGTCAAGTTGCCTCCCTTTTAAATAGATTGTCAAAAAGATAAAGTTGTATGTATATATACGCATGTAGACATAAATGGGTGTCTGTGTTTAACCAATAAGCAAATAAGAACTTTAGGCCAGTACAGCTGTTTTCTTATTTTTCCCTGATTTCTCTACCTTATATGACTTGGTTTCCAACACAGAGGGTAGAACCAAAATTTCAGAATGCTCCATGACAGTTTGCCTGTCATTTTCAGTAGGTGGTCATCAGTTTCAGTAGACCTTAGTGTAAAATTCAGAGTTAGTAGTTACCATTTCAAGGTATAGTGTTACCTTTATATAAACAACTTTTGGCTATGTTAGTCCTTAAGAGATTCTTACCTACTATTCCTCATGATTTTTTTAAAAGAAAAGCATGATTCCTGTCTTGCAGAGTTTTTACGTACAATGCAGATAAATTTAAAAGTCAGGTGGTAGGAATGTATTTCTTCTTGTTTTCCAATGAAAGTCTAAATTTGAGATCTGTTCATTTTGAATTTTTTTCCCTGAGTTTCCTCATGGGCCGGTGAGACCAGTATTTTGAAACAAGATTGAGGGAGAAAGATATTTGGATTGTCTTTTGGCTTCTCTCTGCTACCTAGAAAGAATTTGCTAGTTATATTTTTTGTAAGAATGAAAAATAAGCTAAAACCTCTTTAGTTTATTTTTCAGTATGAGTCTTAAATGGATACTAGAAAATCAGTCTTAGGAACTCATTTGCAAGAATTTAATATGATAAAACTTCTTTGGAAAATATACATTTAATTGTTAGCGGTGTGCTCTGTAGTTCTGCCTATAGACAAAACAGAGGGGTACTATTTATTTCCATTATAAATCTCTAGTGTTTGCCAGACAGCAGGGAAATCTGATATTCTCCTCTGTTGAAACATCTTGTTGAGTCAGGGAATATCACTGCATAGTGCTTTAGCCCTATTCCCTTGCTCTTACACACCCCAAACTTTAACAATCTTTTACTAGACACTTTCTAAAAAGGGAGAGAACAAGGATTAAAAACTGCATAGGTACTGTAGGTATGGATGCTTCCATATGTCCAATAGGTAGATTACTATAAAAATGCATCATAAGTTATAAGTTCATTGAGAAAAATACGACTGAGATATTGTGTTACAAAAACCTTCATATCTAGATTTTCTTTCCTCTTCATCTTCAGTCTTCTCACAATAGTTCTTTGTTTTCCTCCCCCCAGTAAGATATTTCCCAAAGGCCTTCCTGACGAGTACGCCATAGCAGCTGTGTTTCGTGTGCGCAGAAGCACCAAAAAGGAACGGTGGTTCCTGTGGCAGGTGTTAAACCTGCAGAATCTGCCACAGGTAAGGAGCCATAGTGTTGTGCCGATTAGTTTTCCCTTATGTGATTATGCCAGGTGAATCTTGGAACAGTGTGCCCAAATTTGGAAGCAGATGTGGTGTCCAAATAGTCTTTTAAAGGATTCGTCAGCAGGGAAATGCAAATATTCTCATAGGATGATTTTGTTGAGATCTGTAATATGAAAGCATGGTGGGTGAGACAAGATTATTTTTTTGTTTGTTTTCACTTCTAGATTCATATTTTGTCTAAAGATACTCAAATGGCCCTTCTTTCATAACTGCTTCATTGACACTAAATCCATCTCACTAATAACTTCTTTATTTCGTATAATTTCTGATATGTATTATTTTTAAAGCTGTTCGTTGTTTCATCTGAAAGTCCTTAGTAAATGAAGAACCAGGATATAAATATTGATGCCATCAATAAAAAGTTACTGAACACATGCTGTATGCTAGTTAGTGACAAAGATAAGATTTTAACAAGCGTAATTCCTTTCTCAGGGAGCATAAGGCCTAAGGGGATGTCATCTAGGAGAACAATATGCTAGAGCATAATCATAGTGCGACAGGTGCAGTGGTAAAGGTAAGCCCGGAGCTGGGCGTGGACTACGAGAACATAGAAAGGACAGCTTCCCAAAATGGGGCACACGAAGAATAGGAACGTAGGAATACTTATGGAAGAGATGTCATTTGGGCAGAAAGATGAGAGTGCAAGGACTCCAGGGCAGGAGATAAACCTCAGTATTACTTATTGGCACCTTACATTTGTGTTTATTTTTTTTATTTTTATTTTTTTTTTAATTTTTTTTCAACGTTTATTTATTTGTGGGACAGAGAGAGACAGAGCATGAACAGGGGAGGGGCAGAGAGAGAGGGAGACACAGAATCGGAAACAGGCTCCAGGCTCTGAGCCATCAGCCCAGAGCCTGACGCGGGGCTCGAACCCACGGACCGCGAGATCGTGACCTGGCTGAAGTCGGACGCTTAACCGACTGCGCCACCCAGGTGCCCCGTGTTTATTTCTGTACATATCCACTGACATGCATTTTATTTCACTGGTCTTTTAATCTGTTAATACAGTCACAATTTTATGGTGGAAAAATGAAATGAACTGAAAAAGTATGTCCTTTATGAAAATGTATTCTTTTCTGCACCATGCAAATCATCAAAGTTTCAAGAAGTTGATCTCAGTTTCCATGCTAAGAGAAGTAATGCTATTCTTATGCTTTTTAAATTAAGTAACATTTAATTCTTGAATTACTCATACAGAATTATATATATACTTAGATACATACATACACACATACAAATATATACTCTCAGATGTTCTCTCAAGAAAGGAACATATGACATTCACCAGAATACCCCATATTTGAAACATTTTTGTAGCTGGATATTTGTTGTTCTTTTATATTAACAAGTCTGGTGGACCCAGGTGTCATCTAAAACATTTTACTAAGTCCTTCAGTTATACTAACATGCATTTCTGATTTTTTATTTGTGTGCTTTAGTAATTTTGAACACTGGTTTTAAAACACTTAAAGCTAATTTGCATTTTTGCAGATTTCTATAGTCGTTGATGGTGGAAAGAAAGTGGTGGAATTTATGTTCCGAGCTGCTGAGGGAGATGTGTTGAACTACATTTTTAAAAATCGAGAACTCCGTCCTTTGTTTGATCGTCAGTGGCATAAACTTGGCATTGGTATACAATCCCGGGGCATTTCACTCTATATGGATTGTAATTTAATTGCAAGCCGTTATATAGATGAAAAGAACGCTGTGGACCTTCGTGGAAGGACTGTTATTGCTGCACGAGCTTCCGATGGCAAGCCTGTGGATGTGAGTTGTGATGTTCGTTATGAAAGAGAACTAGTAAAACTTCTAAATTAGATACCTTATTAAAACCTTCTTTCTTTAATTACTTTGTAATACATTCCCTTCTCAACACTTTTTAAATTAGCCATCAGATGTGTGAAGCATTGCCATGTATTTCCAACTGTATTTTCACATATATTATCTTCTCTCTGTTTTCACCCATTTTCTCTAGCCTGTGAATTTAAAAGAACTAGGTCATGCCTTAAAAAATGAGGTTGTTACAATTAAAGCTTAGTAAAAATTGACAATATGATACAAAAAGTAGCTTGAATAAGCTTATATGTTTTGAATAGAAAAGACTGGAAAAAGATGAACTTTAAATTAAATGGTTCCAGATTATCTGATGTTTCCACTCAAGAACAATAGGCTGTTTATTCATCTTCAGAATAGCAATTGTTTTGTATTGCAGACTATTTTTCATAAGCCTATAAGGGTTTTTTAAGTTCTGCTGTGACTGAAATATAACCACTAATTGTATCAGTAGGTCATTTGGATGATAACAATGTCTTGTAAAATCCTTTCATTTGAAAAGGTCCTTTAAAAACTATATTTGATGCTCAAGTGATAATAGATTTATTATTAATTTCCCTAAAGAAGAAGGCCTATAAACCTAAAAAAGTGAGATATATCTAAATTTCATAACTTTACATTTTTTTATGGGTAGAATAATGGGAAAACCCATAAAAATAATCTGAATGCAGGTCACCAATGGGAATTGCTAATAGTGTTAACACAGAACACTTAATAGCTCAATTTTGTTTCAAAAGCACAATTCTGTACAAATACATATTTGGGCAGTGTATATTTTCTAAATGCCCATGTGGAAGCAATCAATATAGATAGATGATTAATAGATGGATAAAGTTAATATATGTGTGTATATATAGTCAGTAAAATATATATAGTGTATATAGTCAATAAAATATTTTTAAAGTGTTTTCTGTTAGAGACATTGAATGAATCAGTGAGAATGTCATAACTAGAGCTCAGTAATGATCAGCAAAATAGGCCAGAGTAGGAAAAATGAATCCTAGAGGCAAGGCATCATGGCATTATGGAGAGTAAGATGGTTTGAGGATCAGACAGATGAGGTTGTAAATCCTAGCTCTTAATGATCTGCTGATTTATTTTGTTAGCTGTTAATTTATCTGGGTCTCAGTATTCTCAGTTAAAAAATATTGTTGGTAGAGTTACTTAGTTATAATTGTATAGAGTATGTGCAATAGTGCCTAATATGTAGTTAGTTCCCTGTATATTCATTTGTTTCTTCAGGACCAGACACTCCACTCAACCCTTCCCTAGGAGAATGGGGAAAAAAACAAACAAAAAAAAACTTCTCTTGCTCTCAAGAGATCTTGAAGGCTAATGGAAGGACCAAAGACTATGTCTGTAAATTGTGGCTGCCAATAATAATAACAGTATTAATTGTAATACAACAGTATAGACAGACCTTTCAGAAAGGTCTCTCCAAAGGCAAGGGAGGAAGTGGAGACTGGGACTGCCAGTTAGAAAGAACATCAGTGATGTAACTTTCAGCAGTAGGTGTAGTGTAGGTAGATAGGAGTCCATTCAGGGAATTCTGCAATAGGAGTAGAGAGTGATACCTGCTGCAAGTACCAAAGTTTAAGACTGGAGTTTGGGATTAGAATCTCTTATAGGATTAGTGAGAGCAAGGCTCTGTTTTCAGAAGAACTGGAAGAACTAAGAACACACTGAGATAAATTCATAACCTTTGTAGGGAGGTAGCAATGAGAGAGGAACAAGCTGTTTCAAGACCAGGGCCCAGGCTCAGAGCTCACCCTCTGAAAGCTGAGTGCTGTGTCATGTGTCTTACTAACTTCTCATGCAAGAGAATAATTAAGCTCGGAACCTGAAGCTGAATATCAGGTGTGTCCTCTAGAAAGACGTAATGTAAAAATTATAGTATTACAATGGTTTTTTAGTGTGACATCTTACTTCATTTGAAGGTAAAATTAAAGCCATACCCAAAATGAGAGAACAGAGGAATATGTCCCAAATGAAAGAACAGGACAAAATGACAGAAAGAGACCTAAGTGAAATGGAGATAAGTAATATGCCTAATAAAAAATTTAAAGTAATGGTGATAAAGATACTCACTGGGTTTGAGAAAAGAGTGGAAGACCTCATTGAGACCCTTAACTAAGAGACATAAAACATTAAAAAAAAAAACCCAAAAAACCAGAGATGAAGAGCTCAATATCCTAAATTAAAAATTCACTAGATGGAATACATTGTAGACTAGAGGAAGCACAAGAACAGATCAGTGACCTGGAGGACAGATTAATGGAAAGCAATCAAGTTGAACAGGAGAGAGGAAAAAAATAATAATAAAAAAATAAAAATACACTTAGGCAACTTATTGACATCATCAAGTGTAATAACATTAACATTATAGGAGTCCCAAAAGGAAAAGAGAGAAAAAGGGGATCAGAAAATTTATTTGAAGAAATAATAGCTGAAAACTTCCTGAATCTGGGAAGGAAACAGAAATCCAGATCAAGGAGACAGAGACCCCAGCAAAATCAACCCAAGACACATCATAATTAAAATAGCAAAAAGTAGTGATAAAGAGAGAATTCTAAAAGCAGCAAGAGAAGGGGCACCTGTGTGGCTCAGTCAGTTACGTGTCTGACTTCAGCTCAGGTCATAATCGCACGGTTCATGGGTTCCTGAGTTCAAGCCCCATGTCAGGCTCTGTGCTGACTGCTCAGAGCCTGGAGCCTGCTTTGGATTCTGTGTGTCCCTCTCTCTCTCTCTCTGCCCTTCTCCCATTCATGCTCTGTCTCTCTGTATCTCAAAAATAAATGTTAAATAAATAATAAATAAATAAAAATAAAAGCAGCAAGAGAAAAGAAAAAAGTTACATACCAGGAAAATTTCATAAGGCTATCAGCTGATTTTCAGTAGAAACTTTGCAGGTCAGAAGAGAGTGCCATGTTATATTCAAAGTGATGAAAGAAAAAAACCTGCTGCCAACAATATTCTATCCAGCAAGGCTATCATTCAGAGTAGAAAGAGAGATAAAGAGTTTCCCAAACAAACAAAAGTTAAAGGAATTTATGACCACAAGGCCAGTCCTACAAGAAATGTTAAAGGGGACTCTTTAAGTGGAAAGAAAAGACCAGAAGTAGGAGTAAGAAAAGTAGGAAACACAAGAGCAATCAAGTCAATTATATCTCTGAAAATCAGTCAAAGGAGTCATAAATAGAAGGATGTAAAGTATGACACCATATACATAAAATGTGAGGGGGAGAGGAGTAAAGAATGGGTTCAAATTTAAGTGACCATCAACTTAATATAGACTGCTGTAAGCATAATATATACAAACCTGATAGTAATCCCAAATCAAAAACCAATAATATATATGCAAAAATTAAAGGAATGGAACCCATGTATATCACTAAAGAAAGCGAGCAAACTGAGAAAGAATAAAGCAAGAGAAGAAAGGAACAGAGAAGAACTATAAAAGCAACCACAGAATAAGTGGTTATAAAACAAAATGGCAGTAAGTACATACCTATCCATAATTACTTTGAATATAAATGGACTAAATGCTCCAATCAAAAGACACAGGATGATGGAATGGATAAAAAACAAGAGCCATCTGTATGCTGCCTACAAGACACTCATTTCAAGCCTAAAGACACATGAACATTGAAAGTGGGAAGGGTCAGAAAGGCATTTATCATGCAAACAGAAGTGAAAAGAAAGATAGCAATATTTCTATCAGACAAAATAGACTTTAAAACAAAAACTAAAAAAGACAAAGAAGGACACTATATAATCATAAAGGGAGCAATCCAACAAGAAGATATAACTGTAAATATTTATGCACCCAATATGGGAGACCCCAAATACAGAAAACAGCTAATCACAAACGTAAGGGAAGTACTCAATAGTAATAAAATAATAATAGGGGGCTTTAAGATCTCACTAACATTAATAGATAGATCATCCAAACAGAAAATTAACAAGGAAACAGGGGCTTTGGATGATACAGTGGACCTGATCAATCTAACAGATATATTCAGAATGTTCCATCCTGAAACAGTATAGTACACATTCTTCTCAAGTGTACATGGAACATTCTCCAGAAGAGATAACATATTAGGCCACAAAACAAGTTTCGACAAACTCAAAAAGATCAAAGTCATACTATGCATCTTTTCTGACCACAATGCTATGAAACTAGAAATCATTCACAAGAAAAAAATGTGGAAAAAAACACAAATACATGGAAGTTAATAACATGCTACTAAAAAATAAATGGGTCAACCAAGAAATCAAGGGGAAATAAAAATACATGGAAACAAATGAAAATGAAAAAACAGTGGTCCAAAATCTTTGGGATGCAGCAAAGTGGTTCCAACAAGGAAGTTAACAGCAATGCAGGTCTACCTCAAGAAGCAAGAAAAGTGTCAAATAAGCAAAATAACCTTACATATAAAGCAGCTATTTTCTTCCATCAAACCAGATGGAAGAAAATAATAAATATTAGAGCAGAAATACACAAAATAGAAACTAAAACACAATAGATCAATGAAACTAGGAGCTGGCTCTTTGAAAAAATCAACAAAATTGATAAACCTCTAGCTAGACTCATAAAAAAAAAGAAGAGAACAAGAGAGAGAACACTCAAACAAAATCAGAAATGAAAAAGGAGAAATAAAAACTGATACCACAGAAATACAAATTATTGTAAGAAAATATGAAAATTATATGTCAACAAATTGGACAACTTAGAATAAATGGATAAATTCCTAGGAAAATATAACCTTCCTAAACTGAAGTATGAATAGAAAATTTTAACAGACCAATGAAATTGAATCAGTAATCCAAAAACTCCTAGACGCTTCACAAGTGAATTTTACTGAGACTTTAAAGAAGAGTTAATACCAACTGTTCTCAAACTATTGCAAGATATAGAAGAAGGAAAGTTTCCAAATTCATTCCATGAGGCAAGCATTACCCTAAAACCAAAAGCAGATAAAGACACTACGAAAAAAGAGAACTACAGGCCAATATCTCCGATTAAAATTGGTGGAAAAATCCTCAAGAAAATATTAGCAAATTGAATCCAATAATACATTTAAAAAAATCATACACCACCATCAAGTGGGATTTATACCTGAGATGCAAGAGTGGTTCAGTATTTTCAAATCAATGTGATATATCATATCAACAAGACAAAGGATAAAAAGCATATGAGCATTTTAGTAGATGCAGAAAAAGCATTTGACAAAGTCAACCTCCATTCGTGATAAAAACCCTCAACAAAGTAGGTTTAGAGGGAGCATACCTCAATATAATAAAGGCCATGTATGACAGACCCACAGCAAACATCATACTTAATGGTGAAAAGTGGAGAGCTTTTCTTCTAATCTCAGGAACAAGACAAAGTTACTCACTCCCACCACTTTTATCAACATGGTACTGGAAGTCCTAGCCACAGGAGTCAGATAAAGAAAAAGGAATAAAAAGCATGCAAATTGGTAAGGAAGAAGTAAAACTTTCACTATTTGCAGATGACATGGTAATATATATATAGAGAAAATTCTAAAGACTCCAAAAATCTACTAGAACTGATAAATGAATTCAGTATGGTTATAGAATACAAAATCAACATATAGAAATCTGTTGCATTTCAATACACTAATAATGAAGCAGACAAAGAAATTAAGAGTACAGTACCATTTACAGTTGCACGAAAAATAATAAAATTCCTAGGAGTAAACTTAACCAAGGAGATGGAAGACATGAACTCTGAAAACTATAAAACACTGATGAAAGAGATTGAAGGTGACACAAACTAATGGAAAGATATTCCGTGTTTGTGGATTGGGAGAATAAATACTGTTAAAATTTCCATACTACCCAAAGCAATCTATAGATTTAATGCAATCCCTATCAAAACACCAAGAGCATTTTTCACAGAACTGGAACAAATAATCCTAAAATTTGTATGGAAGCACAAAAGTCCCTGAATAGCCAAAGTTATCTCGAAAAAGAAGAACAAAACTGGAGGTATCACAACTCCAGATTTCAAGAAGCACTGAAAAACTGTACTAATCAAAACACTATGGTACTGCACAAAAATAGACACATAGATCAATAGAACAGAAAAGAAAGCCCAGAAATAAACTCACAATTATATTGTCAAGTAATCTTTAACAAAGGAGGGAAGAATATGCAATGGGAGAAAGACTCTTCAACAAATGGCATTGGAGAAACTGGACAGCCACGTGCAAAAGAATGAAACTGCACCACTTTCTTGTATCATACATAAAAATAAACTCAAAATGGGTTAGGGACCTAAATGTGAGACTTGAAACAATAAAAACCCTAGAAGAGAGCACAGGCAGTAAGTTCTTTGACATTGTCCACAGCAACATTTTTCTATGTCTCCTGAGGCAGGGGAAAAAGCAAAAATAAACTAATGCACTTTTTCAAAATAAAAACTTCTGCACGGCAAAGGTAACTATCAGCAAAACTAGAATATAACCTAGTGAATGAGAGAAGACTTTTGCAAATGACATATCTGGTAAAGAGTGAGTTTCCAAAATATGTGAAGAACTTATACAGTTCAACACACAAAAAAACAAATAATCCAATTAAAAAATGGGCAGAGACATGAACAGACATTTCTCCAAAGAAGACATACAGATGGCCAACAGATACATGAAAAGATGCTCAACATCACTCATTATCAGGGACATGCAAGTCAAAACCACAGAGATATCACTTCACACTTGTCAGAATGGCTAAAATCAAAAACACAAAAAACAACATGTGTTGGTGAGAATGCCAAGAAAAAGGAACCCTTGTTCACTGTTGGTGGAAATGCAAACTCATGCAACCACTGTGGATAACAGTATGGAGGTTCTTCAAAAAGTTAAGAATAGAAATATTATATATATATATTTATTATATATAGAAATATATATAGAAATATTATATAATTATATAATTTATATATATGTATATAATATGTGTATATATGTATATAATATGCATATATATATGTGTGTATATATATATATAAATCAGCCACAAAAATGAATGAAATCTTGGCATTTGGTACACATGGATGGACCTAGAGAGTATAATGCTGAGTGAAATAAGTCAGAGAAAGACAAATACCATAAGATTTCACTCATATGTAAAACTTAAGAACCAAAACAAATAATGAAAAAAAGAGACCAAAAAACAGATTCTTAACTATAAAGAAGAAACTGATGGTTACCAGAGGGGGAAATGAGTGGGGGATGGGTGAGTAGGGAGATAGGGGAAGGGAATTGAGTACATTTATTACAATGAGCACTGAATACTGTACAGAATTATTGAATCACTATACTGTACACCTGAAACTAATATAACACTTTATGTTAAATACACTGGAATTAAAAATTTAAAAATAAATAAATGAAAAAAAGACAAAAATAAAAAATGTTAAAGCCATATTACGATGCAGCTTTTTAATGAGATAGTGTTTGAGTTACAAACAAATAAAATACATATTTTATTCTATAAAGATTCTTGGTCCTGGGGCACCTGGGTGGCTCAGTAGGTTAAGTGTCCAACTCTTCATTTAGTCTCAGGTCATGATCTCACAGTTCATGAGATGAGCCCTGCATCCACTTCTGTGCTAACATCGCAGAGCCTACTTGGGATTCTCTCTCTGTCCTACTCTCTCTGCCCCTCCCCGACTCACATTCTCTCTCTCTCTCTGTCTCTCTCTCTCTCTCTTTCTGTCTCTCTCAAAATGAATGAATAAACACTTAAAAAAGATTCTTGGAAAAATAAATAAATAAATAAATAAATAAATAAATAAATAAATAAATAAATAAAGATTCTTGGTCCTACTAAAAGTTTAAGTGGACTAATTTTTCATCATCTCCATACAGGCTCTATGATTCTTAGGGTCTGTTGTAATGTAAAAATGTTTTATTTATTCAGGATGTCTGTTATTGAAGAAAATCATAATAATTGAGTTTGTTTATTTTATGTATACTGTCCATTTGCTTCTGTGAGAAAGAGGTAGGTGACAAAACTGATATAAAGGATTTTTTTTTTTAACAAATTCTGTGTGACAAGGGCCAGTATAGACTTAGCCCTGAACACTGTCCTTATAAAGTACTGTTGTCAATGAAGGATTCTAAAGTAACTAATGAATAATAAAGCATCATTAAACTAGGAATGTAGTTTCAATGTCATGTTAATTGATTAGTTTCTAATCTGTCAAAAATTGGTCATCTATCTTCAGTTAAGTAAAATAATTCATATAAAGGGCCTAGTAGAGTGGATGGTATATAATTGAGTTTTAATATTTATTGGCTATTTTGGTAACAATGATGATGATTAATTGGTTTTAGAAAGAAAGTTAATTGGAGTCCCCGTTCTTTATTCTACTTAGTTGGTATGTTACTATGTGGCTTTTCATTAGACTATGTAAGACAGTGTATTTAAACTTTATAAACAAAAGTTAACTTCAATATCTTGCAAAAAGTTACACAAAAGAAATCATTAAGACTGCTCATGAATTCACAAGATGTCTGGAGTTCTTAATATGTTTCATGAGCTGAATTGATTTTGTTCATCTCAGTGTAGAGTGATAGTTACAGCCTTTTTTCTACCTGTGTGCTATTTGGTGTTGGGCAGAGTTTCAAAATAACTGAAGATATCTGCTTTTCATTATGGTAAGATTAATTATTGTAATATAACAGTTGGATATCTCTATAACAAGTACATCTTGTTATCAAAGTAATGCATAATTTAGCTCTGGAATATTGGGAGACAGAGGAAGAGGTGGAGACAGAGAGAGAAAGAGAAGGGCAGGCAGGAGGAAGAAGATAGGGATGAAAGGAGAGGTTGTTTCTGACCTGTGTCAAATATGTCAAATCATTGTAGGATTTATTTTAAACTACTAAATTTGCAACCACAGACTAATTTAAAATAGCCAATTTACATGTCTGTCATATTGAAATTCTGTCAATACTCTTTATTATTCTTATGTGGTTCCTTGCTTTTGCATTTAAAGGCATGATTGTACCTTTTTTGAACTGTAAAATCTCAGATTGTGAGTAACTTGTTCCACAAGATGAGAAAACATTTTTGATAATAATTTTAACTTGATAAATGAGCAATGTCTTGCAATATAAGTAATATATGACAGCGAATGTCATATGATCACAACTGAACCAATGGTTTTTGAAATTTGCTTTGATATACAAGTGCTTTGGACTATAAGCATGTTTCTGGAATGAATTATGCTCACAAACCAAAGTTTTACTATTTTATATTTCATGTCCAATGCCAAAAAACGTGAATCTGCTAAGCCAAGAGAAGGAATCTATTATTTTTGTAAAAAGATTGTGAGTGTGGCTTAGGATTACCCCATAGATATTAGAATGCATGAAAAAGATGAAAACCAAATCTCTCTCTCTCTCTTTTTTTTCTTGTTGGGAAGTAAGCATCTGTTTCAGTGCCTCAAATAAGAGATCTAGAGGTACTGAGAAAGCCTTTTCCATCATGTGTTCATTCCTTTGACTTTACTTTTCCTCCAGAATTTTTTACTTTGGAATATTTCTTATTTTGTGGGCATACTTTATTGTAATGAGTAACAATACCTATCTTGTAATTAAATACTTCTTTTTTGTATGAAACAACCAGCAAAAATTTGCAATTGCCTTCATTATCTGATTTCTTTCATACAGCGATCTATCTCAATAATTGAATCCATGCCTCTTTCTCTAATGGTCCATAAAATCATGAATCCTAAATTAAATAAAAACATTAAAAATATCTACCAATAACTTATTTGTATTAGCTTCTTTTTATCTTTCCAGTTAAATTACCATAGCTTTTAAGTGCCTAAATGTGATTTTCAAGAAAACTAATGATGTGTCTTATCACTACTTTTTTAATAGATTGAACTTCATCAACTTAAAATCTACTGTAACTCAAACTTCATAGCCCAAGAAACATGCTGCGAAATATCAGATGCTAAGGTAAGTTAGTTTTCGTAGCATGTGAAGAATGCAGTCTGTAGAGTGTAGATGTAGAGCAGCCCTGAGTGTCTTCTGTTGAAGCCAGGTGAGTAATTTGTTCCCAGTAAGACACCCCTTATAGTGCTCTCACATAGTTTCTTTTTACAGTGTGAATCCCAGTGTTTTGTCTTGAATTTTGGGAATGGTATGTCCTCACTTTGGACTTGACATAAAGGGAATTTATGACTTTCTCCTTAAAATATGTTCTAATGGTAACATCATCATTTTCCAGTTGCAGGAATTTTAAATCTGTAATCATATGTTACTCTTTCTCACTTTCCTCTTCTAGTTTGTTATCCATCTTGGATAGTTTTCCTTTGTGATAGATTTTTCATCTACCTTTTCCCTTTTATTGACATGGTCTGCCTTTATCTCCTGACTGCATTTTTGCATTATCGTGTCAACTGCCTTTCCAGTCTCTACACCATTTTATTTCAAAATAACCAGAATAAGTCTCTGAATCACTGCTTTGTATGCATTTATTTTCTCCCAATAAACATTTGTTATTCAAAAACACTGATCTTCTAGACATTGTGCTAAAGAACAAGGCTATAACAGTCATGAATAAGGCACATTCACTGCCTGCTGTTCATCTCTTTCCCCAAACCTTTGGTCACTCCCTGTTGGCAACAGAATATAAACTCGGTTACTCAGCCTCTCATTCTTAATATTCCCAACCTAACTGTGCAACTGTTAATTTCTTGTACCAATATTCCATTCCAAAAAAAAAAATACTGAATTCAGCACTTTCTGTAGTTCTCATTATAGTGATCAGGTGCACTATCTTATGTTATTAGATACAGTTGCATTTGTTTTTATTTAATCAACTCCATTTTAAGCTCATTGAGGGGAGTTACGCTTTCATGCTCCACTTTTTTTTTTAAATTTTTTAAAATGTTTATTTTTGACAGAGAGAGAGAGAGAGAGAGAGAGAGACGGAGTGCAAATGCGTAAAGGGCAGAGAGAAAGAGGGCGACACAGAATCCGAAACAGGCTCTAGGCTCTGAGCTGTCAGCACAGAGCCTGACATGGGGCTCGAACTCAGGAACCATGAGATCATGAGCTGAGCCAAAGTCGGACCCTTAACTGACTGAACCACCAGGTGCCCCTCATGCTATGCTTTTCTATTCCTAGAGCTTTGTTTCTAGAAGACAGTCAAAACACTTTCTTAAGTTGTTGACTTATCAACTATTAAAGCAGGTAGATGGGACAAAAAGTGTTTAACAGGGATTAATTTTAAAAAGTCTTACAGAGAGAACATATGAAAAGTAAAAGGAAAAGGTGAAATGTTTTTCTTTATATCTTAGACTTTTCAGAACTTCTATACTTACATCCAAAATTGTATGAAAATTTTATCAATAACTTAGTAATTCAAAAATATTTTTAACTTCTGTCTCTCACTGTGAATAGTAGGATAATAATGTGGCTGATTTAAAGCATTATCTAAGTCTTTCAAAATTACTTGTTTTACTTATGTAACTTGGTTTTATAAAGCATATCTCCAAACCAGTTTATGGCTCTCATTCCAAGTAAAATGAAAGCCAGCCAAATATCATTCTATAAATATCCAAAAAGATAATTTATAATGCCAATCTACAGACCTGAAATACCGAGACTTCCTGGAGCCACATATGTAAATTTTGAAGGTGTTTAATTCTCTGAAAGCTTATTTTTTAAATTAATTATTCCTTTAGGATGTAAGAGCTTTTAAAATAATAATTTTTCCTGATTAAAAAGTAGCATAAAATTTTTTCGATATATCTAAATACTGAATCTTGGGGTACTTGAGTGGTTCAGTCAGTTAAGTGTCCAACTCTTGATTTCAGCTCAGGTCACGATCTCATGATGGGTTGTAAGATCAAGCCCCATGTTGGGCTCTGCACTGACAGCATGGAGCCTCTTTGGGATTCTCTCTCTGCCCCTGCCCTGCTCTCTTTCTTTCTCTCACTCTTTCTGAAATAAATAAACATAAGAAAGAAAAAGAAAGAAAGAAAGAAAGAAAGAAAGAAAGAAAGAAAGAAAGAAAGAAAGAAAGAAAAAAAGAAAGTTGTTTTCTTGACTAGTAGTTATTACTCTGTGTCATCACATAATAGATATTTTCAATACAAATTATGAGAAAACTGTTTAAGGAAGTATAGGTGATAGATTTAGTGGAGTGGTTTGATTATTAAAAACAATGATGTAACTTAATAAATTATGGGAAAAAAGTTATTCACATTTTAAAAATGTTACTTAGGAGTTAAATTGTGGAAAAGAAGGTAGGAATTCATCTCCAACCGTAAGAAAAAAATAACAAAACCTGCCTATTTTCCTGATGATAATTATTTGAAGGGACATCACCATTCTGTTAATGAGTAACAGAAAATAGAAACATGCTACATTTTACAAATGGGAAGATAAATAATTATATAAAAGCCATTTAAGTGCATCTGTTATAATTCTGACACCAACTTTTTTTTTTAAATGTATTGAATTCAGAAAGTTTTAATGTGCTTGCTTAAAAATTTAATTTTATCTTGGAATTTCAAATCAGACATGTTTTTTGTTATTAATAGTTTATAGCATATTTCAAGGGTAAAATTTATTCAAGATAATTTGTAAATATACTTCTTTGCTTCTATTAATTAGATTTTCTGTTTCTGTCAAGTTTCATGACTACAGACATAGGCAGAAGGAGGAAATTAGCAACATTTGTTGAAAATAAATGTGAAATGTGATTAAAATTTGTAGGGCCAATTAAGTAAATATGTGTCCAATCAAAACCAGAAGTTTTACAAAGAGTCCTTACTTGTACATTTTCATGTTCTCTTTAGGCACTCTTTGGAGAGTGTGAACAGTTTTAGAGTGAAGCCTGAGACATACTTTTCAAGTCATTTAAATCCCCAATTTAATGTAGTAAATCAGTTATCCAGAGCAAAATTATGAACTCGAATTGGGTTGTGGTCATCTGAGTGGGAACCAATAGAGCTGGACCTGACTGGAAAATCATATCAAATCATATGAGAGAAATGAACTATTCTGGTGATAATCATGTTTCATTCTAATGTGACTTGAAACTTGTGGACTTGGAAACTGATCAATGTAACAAAAGAGCCAATTATTAAATCTGGAGAGGGTAAAGGTGATGGAACTAGTGGTGGACAAGGGAACCTAATCCCAGTGTCTCTGGGTGCTATTTTTCTTACAGTTTTTGTTGTTTTCACAGGCATTGGAATGCTACCCATTTTTTTCAAAATAATTTTGTGTCTTAAAAATTATGTATGTTTGTCATAGAAAACTTGGAAACTACAGCCAAATTTAAAGAAGGAAGTAGATATCAACCTTGGTCTCACCACAGTAAATAACCACTAACCATCCTTTACTACTTTTTTTATCCTGACAATATTTTTCCAAGCATATATAATTTGTAATATGTAAAGTAATGTGTGAGCCCTTTCCCCTAAATTGGAAATTCAGAGTTATGAAATTGCAAGCATAAAATTACAAATTCACAGTTACAAACCCTGATGAGGAGCCTGAAATTATGAAATAATTCTTATGAAACTATTAATTATTAATTTAATAATTATTAATAATAATCACTGGTAAGTGATGGGATAGGAGAGGATACATTTATCCTCCCATCTGGATTTATTTTTTGAGAGAAAAAGTCATTTCTCTGTAACTGAGTTTCACTTCATGTTATCCCACATGTTCTGAATCCACTGATAAAGTATAAATTTTGCCACTCGTCTGTTATAGTGTAGACTTTTTAATAACTTTAAAGGACAATGGAGTAGAATAAGATACACTTCAATTAAATACATAGCATCTTGGAGCGTAAAAAGTATTTTTTTATTTGCTCTTTGTGTCTGTTTTGTTTTTCTTTTCATCATGTGTAATCTGAATCTAGCATTAGTTTCTCACATCTTCCAAAGTGTTTCCAACAGAATTTTTATGTCCCAGTTTATGTTAAATAGAAGTGAAATATTAAGGAGAATAGATTTAAGGGAAACTTGTGCCACTTTTTTTTTAAGCATTGTTCTCAACCACGCAATTTATTGAAAGGAGCTGCTGCTGCGGGTCTTGATTTAGCAGCAGGCATTCTTTTGTTTCATTAGAGTTACAGTTTCATTTGTTGTTTTGCTCTGTCCTGGAACCATAAATACAGTTTTCTACATTATTTTCAGTCAAGGGTTATGGTGTAGTTTGTGTTCATAGTGATACATACTTGTCTTTGTGGGGTTTGCCTCCTCACCATGGGAAGCAGGGAGCTTTGGGCTCTTCCCAGCTTGAATGATGATGTTAAGAGTTTGTATGCCGAGGGGGAGCCTCTGGGCATAAAGAGGTTGTACGTGAGATCCCAGGATGTAGGACCAGGTAGTTCTTTCTCAGGTTCACAGAAGCAGTTCTCCACCACTGAACCCCATCCTCTCTGGGGGCTCAGTGAGGGCTAACCAATCTGATGCATGTGTGGGCAATAGTCCCATTGACTGGCACTAATAAACAGTCCATGCCAAACCTGTGAGGTTTCTGAGAATACACCAAATCCTACAGAAACTTCTGGCTTGAACTTTCTAGCATCTTGAAAGTGGCTGAAAGGGCCATAAGTGCCTGAATAGGCCCCCCAAGCCACCATCACACCACTGTAGCAGGGAAGATGGAGACAGTATTGCCTGCCATACACATAATGAAGAGGTTCATGGGAATCTGCTTGAAGGGACCCAAGGCAATGTTCCAGTAGCACTTCTCCGCTAGAATCCCGTCTGTCTCTTGCATGCTGGTTTCAGGCAGGCACTTGCTTGTCCAAGCAACTGTCAGGGTACAGTGAGTCTCTCTGGCTACTCCCTGGTCACTTTGGCTCCTGCTGCCTCCTCCAGGCCCGCTCGGCTCAATGGCCCACTTGAAGCACCGACCTCGGTTAGCCACCAGGCCCTCAGGGTCATCATGGCAATGGCTGCCTACCAAAGCTACCAAGCTCCTTATGCCTTTACATTCATCTTATAGGAGTAAATGATGTTCTAAAAGTTCAAGTCACTTGCTTTTATTTTAAATTTTGTTCCACAAAAACGTATACAGATGTAATGTGTATAACTATTCTATGGTAACAATGCAGTTATTGTAAATATTTGATATTTCTGTACTTATCATAAAGTCATTTATAATAGCTTTAGAATTCCTCATCAGAACAAATTTAGCGCATTTCTAACATGTTGTAGTGTAATAAAACACATTGGAGGCCTAGTGAAAGAGCAAAAGACATTATCAACTTTCATATACCTGTATCAACTTTTGGCTAATTAGAAGGTGGTTCTTTCAGGCAACTCCAGTCATCCCTAGTTTGGTGGGAGCCAGTATTTGGGATGCTAGAATGTTGGGAATTAACTCTATTCATTTTTCTGGATTTTAGTGTCCAGATTATGATGGCTTTGGAAGCACCGCATCATCACTGTTACCCGCTCATGCCAGTAAACTGTCTGCCTATCTTCCAGCAAAGGAGGGACTTCAAGACCGGTGCCAGTGCATTCCAAACAAGGTTTGCTAGTTTTAATCTATGCCCACTGAGAAGCCACTGCACAAAGCGAGCCATCCCCTTGAATGTGGCCCCAGTGCACAGAATGTATCTTGACCTCTAGTGCTAGTTGAATCAAAAGCATAAGCCATTCAGTCGCTGGGATGGATTATGAGAAGGTAATTGGAGAAAGGATTTCATGCATTGTTTTCTGGCTAGTTCTGAAGCCATAGACTTTCCAGGCTATGAATGAGAATGGATAGAAAGGTAAGGGGAGGACCCACCTGTACAATAGACAAATATTGAGTACTTAGCATGTGCCAGGAGTAAGCTTCAGTTTTGGGAATTCACAGTTGAAACAGTGCCTGCTCTTCCACACGTACACAAAAATACCCTATATGGTATTTCTTTGTTGTGTGGAGGCTGTTTGTCCAGTATCTCCAAATATCCAGCCAGCCATCTCCTTTTGCCATAACTTGCGTAGAGAATTTATAGAGAATATCACTCAAAGAAGTTGCTTCTCTAGTACCACTACAGTCACCTGGTCAGGAAGAGTGGGTCCGTGGACCGACATAAACTTCTTTTGTGAGTAGTAATGGCAGTCAAGAGGCTATGCTAAAAGTAGGCTGAGTGATTTCTTGATGGTTTTCCTCTATACCCTTACCTGGGAAAGGAATGAGGTTCCTAGAGCAGAATGTCCCCTGGCACTGTCACTTCTTACTTCCCCTTAGAGGCTTAACACATCCTGCTACCCCTTTGCTCTTGGTTGGAGGAGGGGGTATACGGGTGAGGTAAAGTTTAGAGGAAATTCACATTTCTTGTAGCGGCCAACACTGTATCATAGGCTCCATGAGAAAGGCAGGTGCAGGGCCATAGGGGAGCATCATGTGTTCAAGGTCCTGGAAAGTCTCATGGAGGAGATGATGTCAAATGGTGTTTGGAAGACGGAGAGTAATGAGCCTCCTGAACAAGGGAAGGGCATTCCAGCAGAGGGACCGCCATCAGCTCAGAGGAGAGTAAAGCTTTATCCTACTGTTGTCACCTTCATATTTACAAATTATTAGTCTTTGGCTCAATGTGACAGAATGTTTGATAACACAGAAATTCACTTTTGCTCAGGGAGAAGCAGGTTTTCCAGGAACTCCAGGCTCACCTGGTCAGAAAGGGGATAAAGGAGAACCGGTAAGATACCACAAAACACTGTCAGAATGAAAGTGGATTGGTTCAAAAGTGATTTAAAAATGTGTCCACGTCATATCTCTATGTCCCATACAAATGCACGTTTCTGTTAAAGGCTATTAAGGACTATATTTAAATGCTGATCACTGAAATGAGAAAGACTATATCAGCATCCAAGTCTGCTTTTGAGTTCCTATTGGAACTAAAATTTTAAAAGATATAGAGACCCAAATCTTTGTTATCTATAAACTATAAGCAAAATTGTGAAGTAAGAACATTTATATTTTGTTATGCCCTAACTTTCTTTAGCATTCTGTTCACCGAATACTTGATGAACTCTTATTTCACTTGTGTGTTGACGGGTCCCCACTGAAGATTCTTTTTTAGCTTCTTATTCATTTATTTGTGTATTTTACTTTTATATAAAATTATACCCTCTTCACCCATTTCACAGAGCATGAGCAGGGGAAGGGCAGAGAGAGAGAGGGAGAGAGAGAGAGAGAGAGAGAGAGAGGCAGAATCTGAAGCAGGCTCCAGGCTCTCAGTTGTCAACACCAGAGCCTGGCGTGAGGCTCAAACCATGGACTGCAAGATCATGACCTGAGTCAAAGTTGGATGCTTAACTGACTGAGCCACCCAGGTGCCCTGAAAAATGCCATTTTGATAGGGATTGCACTGTACTGTAGATGGCTTTGTGTAGTATAGATATTTGAACAATATTGATTCTTCTAATCCATGAGCATAGAATATCTTTCCATTTGTATTTTCTTCAATTTCTTTTATTAATGTCTTATAGTTTTCAATATACATGTCTTTCACTTCCTTGGTTAATTTATTCCTAGGTATTTTATTCTTTTTGATGCAATTATAATTAAGATTTTTTAAGATTTCTCTTTCTCATAGTTCACTATTAGTGTATAGAAACACCACAGATTTTTGTATCTTGATTTTGTACTCTGCAACTTTACTGAATTTGTTAATTAGTTCTAACAGTCTTTTGATGGAGTCTTTAGGGTTTTCTATATACGCAATCATGTCATTTGTAAGTTGTGACAGTTTCACTTATTCCTTTCCGATTTGGATGCCTTTTCTTTCTTTTTCTTGCCTAATTGTTTTGGCTAGGACTTCCAATACTATGTTGAATAGTAGTAGTGGAATTAGGCACCCTTGTCTTGTTTCTGATCTTAAAGGAAAAATTTTCAGCTTTTCACCATTGAGTATGATGTTAGTTGTGGGCTTGTCATATATGGCCATTATTATGTTGAGGTACTTTCCCTCTATCGTCACTTTCTTAAGAATTTTTATCATATATGGATGTTAAATTTTGTCAAATACTTTTTCTGCGTCTATTGAGATGACAATATGATTTTTATCCTTAAATTTGTTAATACAGTGTATCATATTGACTAATTTATGGATGTTGAACCATCCTTGCATGCCTGTAATAAATCCCACTTGATCATGGTATATGATACTTTTAATATATTGTTGAATTCTGTTTGCTTATATTTTGTGAGAATTTTTACACCTATATTCATGAGGGGTATTAGCTTGTAATTTTATTTATTTGTGGCATATTTGTCTAATTTTGATATCATGGTAATGCTGGCCACATAAAACAGATTTGAAAGAGTTCTCTTATTCTGCATTTTGGAAGAGTTTGAGAAGGATTGGTACTAATTCTTCTTTGAATGTTTGGTAGAATTCACCAGTGAAACTGTCTGGTCCTGCAGATTTGTTTACTAGGAGATTTTTGATTAATGATTCAGTCTCCCTATTAGTAATCAGTCTGCTCATTTTTTGTTTATCATGGTTCAGTCTTGGTAAGATATATGTTTCTAGAAATTTATACATTTCTTCTACGTTGTCCAATTTGTTGACATATCATTGTTTGTAGTAGTCTCATGATCCCTTATGTTTCTGTGGTATCAGTTGTAACTTCTTTTTCAATTCTGATTTTATTTGTGTCCTTTGTGTATTTATTGTGTATTTATCTATTTATTTGATGAATATACTTAAGGGTTGTCAATTTTGTTTCTCTTTCAAAGAACGAGCTCTTAGTTTCATTAGTCTCTATTATCTTTTTAGTCTCTATTTCATTTATTTCTGCTGTACTCTTTGTTATTTACTTCCTTCTACTAGCTTTGGGCTTTGATTGTTTTTTTCCTAGTTCCTTGAGGTGTAAAGTTAAGTTGCTTATTTGAGACTTTTTGTGTTGCTTGTGGTAGGCATTTATCACAATGAACTTCCCTTCTGGAATTGCCTTTGCTGTATCTCAGAAATTTTGGTATGCTATATTTACATTTTCATTTGTCTCAAGATATTTTTTATCTCTCTTTTTATTTTTTCTTTGATCCATTGATTACTCAGTAGCATGTTGTTTAATATCCACATATTTGTGAATTTTTCAGTTTCTTTTTCATTTAATTAATTTCTAGTTGCACACCTCTATGGTTACAAGAGATGCTTGAAATGATTTCAGTTTCTTAAATTTAAGATTTGTTTTTGTGGCCTAACATTTGATCTGTCTTGAAAAGTGTTCCATGTGCACTTGAAAAGAATGTGTATTTTGTTACTTTTGCATGGAATGTTCTGATCCTGGTGTATAATGCTTTCACTTTATTGTTGAGTTCATTTTGTTAATATTTTGTTGAGGATACTTGCATCTATGTTTATCAGGGATATTCATTTATAATTTACTTTTCTCGTGACTTGTTTCTCTTGTCTGCTGAGGAGTCCCACTTAAGATTCTTCCTTAGCTTCCTACCCTTTTCTTAAACAGCTCATCTTTGTTGAACTAATTCTAAGCAGTATCCCGTGTTTAGAGATCTGCCTTTCCCTTCTCCCTGCTGTATCAAAACTTAAGTGTTCTCTTTTCCACTTTTTAATATCATGTCTTTTGTTAGATACCTAAATAAATTAATTTGTGCTAGGCTTAGGAGTTGATTATGTTTTTGTTATCTTTCCAAGGTGAAACAGATTTAAATTCCATTCATGCCGTAACTTGGAAGTCCATGGTTCTAAATTAACAAAATAATCTAAGTGGGCTCCTTATTTTAAAGGGTAGGAGACTGATGTCTGAGCAATGACTGATCCTTCAGACTTGCACAGCAAACTTCAACAAAGACAATCATAGGCATTTGACTCCTAAAGTAAGTTCTGCCCATTGTGGCTTGCATGGCAACTTTAGGAACCTTAGTAGCTGTTCAAAAGGGAATTTTGAAGTAGGATGGAGCATATAGTTTTGCCCTTTAAATCAAATTACTTGGGATAACTTTGCTGAATGCCACTAAACAATATCTAGTTCTAAGGACTACATCAATCAAACTGAACATATAAATCATTATAGCAATAGCTAGTATTTATTGAATACTTACTATGTGCCAGACACTGAGAAGAGTGATTTACATATCTTTTCTTTTTGATCCTTAAAACTCTTCATGTTAAGTGTTGGTATTACTATTTTATAGAAGGCAAAACTGAAGTTTAAGGAGGTTAAATTATTGACCAAGGCCACGTGGTCAAGCTGGGATCTGAACCCCTAGACCTGTCAAATCCAGTGTCCTTCTCTTAATCAGTTTGCATTTTGAAGGTTGCTCTATATTTAAAAGCTCTTCAGTATTATTTGTGTTCTTTGATCATGGTACTTCCACTTGTAATACTCATTTTAATCCTTTTAACTTCATAAAGAAAGGCAACCCAATATTTGTATCCTCATTTTGCAACTGAGAAAACCATGCATGGGTAGAATGGTGTGCTCAAGGTAACATAATTAAGAGGACTCATAGAGTAGAGAGATCTGAATTAATCCCAACTCTTCTTAGGTTAGCAGTGTGAGCTTGGCCAAGCCACCCAGTCTCTTCATGTTTCATTTCCCTCATCTGTAAAGGAGGGTGTATAATCTATCAGTTCTATCTACATTGTAAGGTTGACACAAAGTACTTTGAAAATGCATATATGGCTTACTTGTTGGTTGATTGTGATGTGATGCACATTACCATTTTTTAACTTGACTTTCTTATTCTTTGACTTACCAATTCTATCAATTTAAGATTACTGGCATAGGAAGAAATTTCACATGTCAGTTTTAGAAAGGATAAAATACTTTAAAAATATCCTTGCCCCTGTTAAAAAATATTACATAAATATTAATAAAATCATTAAGTCACCTTTAAATGATTTTTTTAAAAGATTAAGTGCTGAGTCTCTCTTGTTAGAGCATATATCTTTTAAAGACTCATTCTTTCTCCTTACTCTTTAGTCATAAATAGATGTCTCCTTTAATATGTAAATATTCATTTTTCTTTTATTCGTTAATTTATCAGCAACTATTTTTTGAGTTCCTATTATTATAACAAAAAGTATACTAAGTTCTGGAGCTATAGCAGTAGTGAGAAAGCATAGGCTTACTCTCACTGAGTTTATAATCTAGTGTTGATTTGTTTAAGGAGTCTTTCCTCCCTCTGTAGGAAAGAAAACCAGTAGAAAAGAACTAGGAAGGAATTAGTAAAAATGATAATTAGCAAATTTATTTTATTCCAAATATATACAATATACAAGAAATGTATCTTAGGGTTACAATGTGTTATGTAACTTCCCACTTAAGGTATGTTTTTAAAATACTAACATTGGTTTTAGTGTCCAGACTACATGGAACTCATAATTGCAGGTGATTTTAGTAGCAAGGTAAAAACAGCTGGGGTAAAATAAATTGATGATTTACAAAACAAGACAAATAATTGATTGGTATACTTCCTTTATTTTTTCAGTACAAGCACCAGCATTTGATTAAACCAGCATAGTACTTGCTATGTAATTATGACTTCAGATGACTGTGGCCATGAATGTGTTCCACTTTCCTGGCACTCGTAATAAACATAGATGTATTATTTCATTTTAAGGAGTTGATGATGAGTCTGTTCCTGTTCTTATACTGTGTGATCCTGCAACTTTAATGTGAAATAAATAAAGATGACTTTCCTCTGTGTTTAAGTCTGGTATGTAATTTTCATTATTAGACTAGGTGCACAAAATAATGCCTGCAGAGCTTGAAGATTGAAAGTCATTTGCTCTAAGGCATATTGAATAGTTAATTTTGTGAAATGATCAGAAGTGCAGTGTTACTAAGGGAACTAGATGTTCTCAAGGTTTTCCTTTTGGTTTTAAGACTGACAAAGGATATTTAGGACAGTATATTAGAAGGCTTACCTCTTTGGAACCTGAACCACTTGAGAGTGAATCCTGTCCCCCTCTTACTTACTTTAAAAATGATACTTAATAATACCTAGTCAATGCTTTATTGTGAAGAAGGAATACAATAAAATGTATATAAAATATTGAGTGCTAGAAACTGTCACATAATAGGAACTGAAAAAATATTTTTCTTCTGCTTTTCTATCCACAGTATAATCTTCACATGTTGAAGGAGAGATGGAGATAATCCTTTTGAGTTCAGTTTCTTATGTGACTTGACCAAAAACAAAATAATCTTCATTTGTAAAATATTCCCGTAGAATTTACAATTGATTAAATATTTTAGTATATAAAAATCTCAGATAGTTATTGTGTGGTACTTGTAGTAAATATTAATAATTTATTGATAGTTCATTTCTTAAAAAGATCACTTAATGGTATAAGTATTTCATTCAAATCTGTGTCTTCTGTTCCCAATATTATTTCACAATGAATAATCCTGTCAGGAAATCCTTTCCTACCTGGGTCAAAATCCACCCGTGGCTTCCTTTCTCCCTCAAGGTGAACACTGAAGCTCTTGCCTTGGCTACAAGGCTTTGCATAATGTGTAGAGCTCTCCCTATCCCTACCTCTCCACTCCCTATATTGTCTCCTACCGTTTCCCCTGTTCACTCCTGCTCCAGGGCCTTTACATCAGGTTACATATACCTGGGGTTTCTTTAGATACCCATCTAGCTCTCTCCTTCAAACCATTTAGGTTCTTGCTCAGAAATCACTTTAAAATAAAAAGCCTCTTCTGATATCTTTATATAAAAAGCATCCCTTCATTCCACCTCTATCTTCTTTCTTAGCATTTTTAGTGTCACTTGACTTGTTAAATTATGTCTCTATTTATTTCCTCCACTAGAATAGAAGTTTTGTGAGCAACATACATAGAACAGCACCTAATAGGAGTTGAATGAATAAATGAGCATCACACCTGAAAGTCTAAATCATCAAGTCAGCTCTTCCTAGAACCTATAAATTCAGGTGCCCCAATTGTCTAGGGTACTTTGCCAAGCGCAAAGAGTCAGTTTGCAGAGAAAGAACTAGATATGCTAAATCATAAAGGACAGTTACATTTTTCACTATTGTTTGTTCTACTACACTTTTTCTTTTAAAACCACAAGTTAGTGACCTGATTAGTTTTAGCTTCATACTGCCAATTAGTAATGAAGAATCAGAAATATTTGGAAAAAAATGTTAATTTAATGTTTATCTTTACTTGCCTATATTCTCATCCATTCTTCATTAATATGATTTACTGCCTTGTTTTTTCTTTTTATAAAAATGATGACCCTCTCTCATAGAGTAAGATGGTTTGAAATTCAACTGCTGCTTGTATTTGAACACTTAGATGTGATCAGTATTCTGTATCAGGGCACCTAATCAAATTGTGTCATCTGTTCAAGAGTAAACTCTAGGTTTCATTATTTGAAATAACAATTACTACTTTTCTTTCATTCAAACTCGATTATTATAATGTTCTGAATTTTTTAATTCCCTTTTTCTTAGCAAATGTAGTTAGCAACCTAATTATGTAGCAACCACATTACTTTCTCAGTTCTTTAAAACTCTGGCTAATACCCTCACCCACTTCAAAGTTGAAATGCCCTCAGAGTTTTAAAAAATAGCAGCTCAATTTCAATGTCCCTGAACCTAAGGGAGAGTATGATCTGAGTTCTATTTGAGGAATAATTTTCCAGTTTATTTTTGAATTATTATCTTCCACATATTGAGTTAATTTCCCAAAAAGTATAGGCTTTATTAAATGATTACCTTGCTGACATACTTCTAGAGGAAATCAAAACAGTTTAAAATGGTACAAGTTAACTTACTTGACTCTATAGTCAGAAACTTTG
Organism: Acinonyx jubatus; assembly: GCF_027475565.1. NCBI lineage: Eukaryota > Metazoa > Chordata > Mammalia > Carnivora > Felidae > Acinonyx > Acinonyx jubatus. The sequence goes on along the minus strand of NC_069385.1, from coordinate 87,543,696 downwards.
GTACTGATTCCTTTCTATTCGGGAAAAAAATATGTATTTTTTTCAATCTGACTCTATTCATATGCTCATACTATAGCCACACCACACCAATAAAAAATAATTGTCTCAAAATATGTTCACAATTTTTTGAAAGAAAAAAATTGCTTACTAGCAACCTCTCAGAGGTGGGATTTAATATCGATCTTTGACTTTCTATGTCAATATAAGAAATAAATAATATTTCTTTAACCTTTCTAATCTAATATTGAATACATTTGATTTATTTTATTTTGTATCAATTTTTGTATCTATTTGCATATCAGTTTTATCCAACCTGATATAATCTCATCTAATGTCTAGAAACTCGAAGTTAAAATTTGCTTGTGTGCCTAAAATCTGAAATTAACATACTATATCAGTATAACATGGTGTTATTTGTTCATGAAATTCTGATATATTTCTTAATTTCTACCACCCATTGGTGATAGAGAAACTCATCCACAAAGTTTATATTATTTTTCACCATTTCAAGCATATTTATTAGACTGAATTTGTGGTAGAGCCATTAAGGCAGATATAGGTAACATATCAGCTTCATTGAGATTATTTTTTCCAGTTTAGATGGAAGAGCAGGGAAGCTAACAATTGTGGCCCAGCTGTGAGATTTTTCCCAGAGGATATAATGGAAGATCAGGCACATTAATGAAACATATATGGGTACCTTCGAGTCTAATCTTTCACGACTAGGGTGGCTGGGTAGCTCAGTCATTTAAGCAGCCAACTCTTGATTTTGGCTCAGGTCATGATCTCATGGTTCATGAGTTTGAGCCCATGTCAGGCTCTGCACTGACAGCACAAGAGCCTGCTTGGGATTCTCTGTCTCCCTCTCTCTCTGCCCCTCCCATGCCCACACTCTCTCTCCCTCAAAAATAGATAAATAAAACATTTAAAATTTCGTGACTTATTTGAATTGAAAGCATGAAGAATTAGTTAAGATGAAAGCAATAGAATCATTCCTAATCTTTATAAGTGTAAAATAAATGACAAAGTTGAATTATATGTATTTGTGTAGAGAATGTCTAGTTTTAGTTTTTACTAGCCCTTTGATATTTATTACTTTCTAACATTTTGATAATTTATTGTCAAAAGTATAGTTTAATGACTTGTAGACAATATGAGGAATGAACTCAGGGAACAAACTTTGGTGCAAGGAAAAGCAACTTATCTGTGCAATGGTAGATTCTCTTTACATTAGCAATTAATATACCTTTAAAATTAATATACCTTTAAAAAAACCTAATGAGCATTTCTTTATTTTAGGGTTCAGGTGGTATTAAAGGTGAATTTGGTGCTCCTGGAATTCCTGGGGAAAAGGTATGTGGATTTGCAATTTGTTTAAGTTTTGTGCCTGTTTTATTTTTTTTAATTATTATATTTTTTAATTTAAATCCAAGTTAATTAACATATAGTGTAATAATGATTTCAAGAATAGAATTTAGTGATTCATCACTGATATATAACACCTAGTGCTCCTCCCAATGAGTGCCCTCCTTAATGCCCATCACCCATTTAGCCCGTCCCCCCCCTACACCCACCAGCAACCCTCAGTTAGTTCTCTATATTTAAGAGTCACTTATGCTTTGTCTCCCTCTCTGTTTTTATCTTATTTTTGCTTCCCTTCCCTTGTGTTCATCTGTTTTGTTTCTTAAATTCCACATATGAGTGAAATCATATAGTATTTCTCTTTCTCTGACTGATTTCAGTTAGCATAACACACTCTAGTTCCATCCATGTTGTTGCAAATGGCAAGATTTAATTCTTTTTGATCACTGAGTAATATACTATTGTATCTATGTACCACATCTTTATCCATTCACCAGTCAGTGGACATTTGGGCTCTTTCCATACTTTGGCTATTGTTGATAGTGTAGCTGTTTTAAAAAGTTGTACCAGATAGGAAGAGAAAATATACAGAATAAGTCTGATTGTTAAGAGGTCAGCAAACTATGGCCCTGTAGCGGGCTGCCAAAAACTCCCAGTGTATGATTTTGTAATTAATGTTGTGGTGGAACACAACTACACTCATTTGTTTTCATATTGTCTTAGGCTGCTTTTATGCCACGTGGCAGTGGTAGGTAAGTGTGGCAGAGATCAGATGGCCTACAAAGTCTAAAATATTTACTGTCTGGTCCTTTGGAGAAAAAACTTGCTGACCCCTGCTCTGGAACATTTCCCATTATTACAAGAGCCCCAAAGCTTCTTAGTTTCATTATTTTATGTTATGCTATAGTATCTTTTCATACATATTTCACTGTAGACATAAATTAAACATCTAAAACTATAGTACCACACGAGATGTTATAAATAAAAATACAAGAGATATGTCGATCCATCAATAAAATGCTATAAATATAGTATTTATCTCCTAAAATGGTTGATTTTTCACATTGTCTTTTTTAGTACTGTAAAGATAATTCTGCATGATGAATTTACTCACAAGAGGTTAGTGTGGCCATTCAGCATCTTATTTAAGTTCAATTTTGTTTTATACATTTTTTATTTGAGTATAATTGGCATGCAGTGTTACATTAGTTTCAGGTGTACAACATAGTGATTGAACAATTCTATAGGTTATGCTGTGCTCACTGCAAGTGTAGCCACCGTCTGTCACCGTACAACGTTATTGCAGTACCACTGATTATTCCCCCATGCTGTGCCTTTTATTCCTGTGACTTATTCATTCTGTATATTTGTTCAGTTTTTATAGAAACTTTGAAATTGTTATGTTTGTAAATTAAACTGCAATTCGTTTGTCTTATTTTTCATGATTTCTGAGTGTGTGTAGGCATATACACACATAACTTAAACTGCTTAATTATTAAAGTGTCACATGTTGATGCTAAGAAAATGTTCTTCTTCAGTACAGTAAGTTTAGGATAGGTTTAGGTAGCTGTTTTAGCTGCACTAATTATCAAGTGAGTCCATTGTGCCTCATTATCCAGAAGGCCTTGACCCTGTGGTTATTAACATACAGTTGTCACAGGAGTACCTGAAGCTGAAGTGGTGGGAAGGTTCAGAAATTGTCAAATAGTTTTTGAGTCCTTCTTAAATGTGTCTGGGAGCTGACTGCTTCATTGCTGCTGCTTTTTCATTTTAGAAATTATTCAGCCCCATATGCAATTTTCCTTACTCTTCCTGTGGTAGTATAAATATTAGACTCAGTAAAATCTTTGTGGAATGATACCTTGCCACGATCTAATATTTATTTGGGATGCTATCCTCTTTTTTTTTATTAAAAAATTTTGTTTTAATGCTTATTTATTTTTTGAGAGAGAGATAGAGTGACAGGGTGCAAACAGGGGAGGGGCAGAGAGAATGGGAGACGCAGAATCCGAAGCAGCTCCAGGCTCCAAGCTGTCAGCACAGAGCCCGACACGGGGCTTGAACTCATGGCCTGAAAGATCATGACCTAAGATGAAGTTGAACACTTAACTGACTGAGCCACCCAGGCACCCCCACTGCGATTCTCTTTTTAACTAAGCTTACTGATGACATTAATTGCAGACTCTTCAAAAGTAAACATTTATTCAAAAGTCTAATTCCTTCAAAATGCTTTTTCCTCTACAGAATACGACTCAGTCACCTATCTCCTAAGGAGATTGCCCCTAGTCAAAATTTGCTTTATACACTTATTCCACCATAATAATAATCAGATTTTTTGGATTTCAGATCATTGAGATTTTTTGAATTACTTTGAATATAGGAACTTTGTTTAAGCCAAGTGCAGAATCACTGGAGTACTTGGACTATAAAATAGATTATAGATCATTGGACATCTTTACAATGGGAAGTAAAGTTGATATAATTTTATACAGTAAATTATGGGGAAGAAGGATAACATTCTCCTGGAATACTTTAGAATAGAATTTACTAAGATTTGTTTAAAATACCATTAATTTCCTTATTCCAAAGTGACATCTCTTGGATCCTATTGGTGAAAACCAGGTGTAAATTGCTACTGATTGTGGAGGAGGCTCTCAGCTCCTAAAAGGCGCTGTCAACAGACTGAATTCAGTACAAGAACTAGATAAAGTAATGAACAGGCTCAAATCAGTCAAAATAACATCAATCAAGGGCCATGACAGTAAGAAAGTAACAGGCTGGAATGTTAAATATGCAAGCTAAGCAATTCTTTGCAATACATAATTTCTTAGAAAAGAGAGGACATTTTTGGCAGAGTGAAGGAACTGGAGCAAGATGTAATGTTGCAGAGACAAACACTACTCAGAACTAAAGATTTTGCTTATTTTCCTAGAAGCTCAAATTTATAGAAAGAATTTAATGTGATGATCTGTACTACAATGAAAGTAAAACTTCAATGAATATAAAGACATATACCAGCTACTAATTAACTGGTTGAGCCTAGTAATTCTGGGAAATGGAAGCCTCAGCCCTTGGAGTCCATTTGGTTGAAATGGTGATGCAGTCAGTCTCACAAAATCAGTGAGCTTCAGTGTCTATGTGAAGACACTGTCTCCAGGGAACTTAAAAGCTAATGTGAAAAATGGATAAAGAAGTGTCGTATGTATATACATATATGTCTATATATATATATATATATATATATATATATATATATATATATAACATTAGTCAGCCATAATAAAGAATGGAATCTTGCCATTTGCAACAACATGGATAGATCTAGAGAATATAAAGCTAAGCAAAAGAAGTCAGAGAAAGATGAATACCATATGATTTCACTCGTATGCACAATTTAAGAAGCAAAATAAATGAACAAAGAAAAAAAGAGACAACACAAAAAATGGACTCTTAACTATAGAGAACAAACAGATGGTTACAAGAGGGGAGGTGGTGGTGGGATTAGAGAAATTGATGAAGGGAGAGTACACATCATGATGAGCAGTGAGTTATATATAGAATTGTTGAATCACTATAGTTTATACCTGAAACTAATATAACACTGTATGTTAACCATATTGGAATTAAAATGAAAAACTTAATAAAAAAAGTAATGTGATTAAAGGGAAGCTGTATCAATGGTGTTCTAAAACCAATGCAGATTGTCCTAGCAAATACTCTTTGTTTCTACAAGCAGTTTTCTTTGGGTCTAGTTTATTTGAGTTGCTCTTAGAGCCTCACAGACAGAATTCATGCAGCTTCCAATGGCGTTAAACACGGTATCAGACTACACTTAGCTATTGGATCCTGGTTTCATGAATCTTCAGAGACTCTACTCAGTGACTAATACCAGTATCCATAGAATCACGACTCTTTGACCATAGCCTGTCCTCAAGATTAGAGTCACTGGTGGTACCAGGTCTGCTTCTATCTTGTCACTTAATTCACCTGTTAAAGGGATGCAACATTCTTAAGTGAAGAAATGTCACCTGAAGAGTGTTTTTCTCGCTTCCATAATCCACAGGTTACCATTTATTTAAGATAACTCTAATGAGGGGCGCCTGGGTGGCTCAGTCAGTTAAGCATCTGACCTTGGCTCAGGTCATGATCTCATGGTTCATGAGTTTGAGCCCCGCATCAGGCTCTGTGCTGACAGCTCAGAGCCTGGAGCCTGCTTCAGATTCTGTGGCTCCCTCTCTCTCTGCCCTTGCCCTGCTTGTGCTCTGTCTCTCCTTCTCTCAAAAAATAAATAAATATTAATTTTTTTTTAAAATTAAAAATAAAATAACTAATGAATATGTACAGTATAAACATGACAACAAAGCTACTATGTTATCTAATGGCATGGGTAATAAGTTTTAAATATTGACTCCAGTAAGGATATGTCAATTTTTCTTAATTTTTAAAATTTAAAAGTTTTAAAGTTATAGTTGTGAAGATGAGCACTTATATTTGAGGTAAAAATACTTCCATTGTTGTAAGATGAAAATAACTTGATTGATTTTTCTGAGTAAATTTCCAAAGAAAATTTTGTTAGTTCTTAAAGTATGATGTATTCTCAGAACTGTATCTCCCACATCTGGCTTAATGTAACTCATATTTATCTCCCAGACTATTCATATAGCATCCCCAGGCTTAACTTTGATTCTTCTTCTCAGCATTTGTACTTCTTTCAGGCTCTTTTTCTTAGAAGTAGAAATGCTTTAGGGTTCTGTTAAAAGATAAAATTAAAAAAAAAGATGAGTTTTCTCACTTGGAACAAGAACATATGCAAAGTGCCATAGAACATATATCTCTGGTATAATATTCTCAAAGTAAAACTTTCTTAATTTTTTAAGGTTTACTATTTAAACTAGAAAGCTGATTTATGTTAATGAAGTGAAGCATATTCTGAGCAGTGTAGAATAGAATTTGTATTTTAGCTACACTTTATACTTACATCCAGTGTGATGCCATAATAAATTAAGTGATTTGCATATAAATCCTATTATTCTAAAACAGACCTACACTTTGACGTTTGGCTAGGTGATAGCAGTAAATTTTTTAAGTCAAAGCCTTGAACAAACTATTAGTTTCTTCTGAGGCCCAGGAGAAAAATAGTACACTAAACAACACTATATTATGAAATCAATTTATGGGATACGTCAAGTCATGGAGAATGAAGAACTTTAGCATTTAATTAGGTTATTTTATGATTCCAATACTCATCACCTTATGTAGACTTGCACTAGGCATTCTAAACTTATATGTACAACCGTATAGCCAACACACTGCAAACAAATAACTGTCCCCTATACATTTATGCCAGCACAGCAAGTGTCATTAGTTATTTGTCACTGGTGGCTTCTGGGAAGCGTGGTTGGACAGAAGCCACTGTCAGTCAAAATGAGTAAATTGGATGGTCTAATTTCCATTGACAAGTAAAACACTTAATGCATAAGATCACATATGCATGCACCCATACATATATGCATGCACCCACATATGAACACACGTGCTCACAACTCATCATGGTATGCGGTGGAAAATGAGATGAAGATATGGATACTGGGAGCAAATCCTGCCCACAGTATTACCTTCAAACATACCAGTCAAAGCATTCTTGTATTAACTATTTGAATATTTCAAACAAAAAATTACCTTATTCTCTATTTCACATATATATGTTAAATATGTTTTCTGAGAAGTGGGGATACTTTTTAAAAATAGGAATAATTATTTTCTAGCCATCTTAATCCTAATAATGTGATAGTAAAAGTTGAATAAATACAGAACCTAACTGCTAAAACCAATTTTCTGTTTGCTTAATTACTTATAATTTGTTCCTAAAATGTTTATTTTACTAAGAAAACTTTCATGAAAATAACTTTTTTTTCCCACAGAGTAGGTATGCAATAAATGATAGCCATCACTGTTGTGCCATTCAGATACTAACTATCCAGAGTTAGATGGCCTATGTTTGAATTGCAGCTCCAATCCTCACTTTTTAATTTTAGGGAATGTCTCTTGGTTTCTTCTAAGTTTTCTCTTTTTTTAAAATAGGCATTATATTGTATCTACTTATAGTTTTGTCTTAAGGATTAAATGAGATTATTCATAAAAGTGGCAGCTCAGTGCCTGATCTATAAATATAGAAATCTCCGCTTATCAGTGGTGAACTGCAATCTGGAACACATGGTCCTGGTTAGAAGGTCAGTAGTAGCCTAACAGTACGTCATTCACCTCACTTCATCTCATCACATAGGCATTTTATGGTCTCACATCATGACAACAAGAGGGGTGAGTACAGTACAATAGGATATTTTGAGAGAGAGAGAGAGAGAGAGAGAGAGAGAGAGATCATATCCACATAACTTTTATTAAGAATATTGTTATAATTGTTCTATTTTATTATTAGTTATTTTGTTAATGTCTTACTGTGCCTAATTTATAAATTAAACTTTATCATAGATGTGTATGTGTAGGGAAAGACAGTATATATAGGGTTTGATACTATCTGTGGTTTTAGGTCTTGGAAGGTATTCCTTGCAGATAATGGGGGCAGGGGGAAAGTATATCTATTTGGTAAATAGATATAATTTTAAAAGAAAATAGTTTGATGATTCTATTATTCTAAGTTTAGGCTTACTTTGAAACTAAAGTAGAACTCATTTGAGGGAATTTATATTATTTATTCAAAATACATTTAGTGAAAAATGTTGAAAGTCACACATATTTTAGATAATTTTGACCTCTAAAAGCAAATTAAATTTTCATGTTAGCAAACCAATTAATTTTCTATTTAACTGAAATACGTATGAGCATATCCTTTTACAATAATAATAATAATAGCCATTTACTTAATTATTATGTGCTAAACACTGTCAAGGGACTTCTTTGCATTGTTTTATTCATTTCTCACAGAATCTCTGAGGTAAGATTCATTATCATCCGTATTTCACAGATTAAGAAACTAAGAAAGTATAAAAACTTCCCCAAAGTTTCATAGCTAACAGGTAGTGGGCCAGAATTTAAATCTTACCCATATTCGTTCATAGCTCTTAAACCTTCACCGTATCATCTCATCTTGATAGCTCCTCAAGTATATACATTTCCTTTGCACAGACAGTTCTGAATTAGATCTTAACTTCATTTGCCTACAGCCTGGAGAGGGAACTGTAGAGAGAGTTTCCTAAATTCTGCTGCAGGGAGGGCTGTGTTCTTTCTCTTTACATCCATGGACTTCTTTTAAAGTCTACCCAGCCAGAGAAATTCTGACTCTCCCACCCTAAGAAAATTGTATCCACCAAAATAAAATCTTCATCATATGTTTTTTCACCAAATGAAAGTATTTTGTTTAACTTTACCTTCCAAAATAAGTATTATGAAGACAACATGATTTTATTTTGTTTGGTTTTCAATTTGAAAATTATATTTGAAATAAGCTTTTAAAATTCCCATACCTGGACTGTCTGGAGATCCTTATCTGCCCTGCACACCCACCCCTGCAGACCAATCATGGCCACACTCTCCAGATTACCTTACCTCAACAGCTAGCCTAGAAAATTCTCTTTATGTTCTCCATGAAATATGCTTTTGATATGTAATTATATAAATAGGTATATACAATATAAATTACTTTTGGTCATACATTTATTATATATTCTTCTGGTCAGAAACAAAAGTGTTTAATTTAGCATGATGAGTTTTTTAAAAAAAATATTGAACTTCTAGAGATAAAAAGCCATATGCATTAAAGCACTTAAGAAGTATATCTAATAAAAAAAGAATGAAATCTTGCCATTTGCAACTACGTGGGTAAGAGGCATTAAGGAATCTACTCCTGAAATTATTGTTGCATTATATGCTAACTTGGATGTAAATTAAAAAATTAAATTAAATTTAAAAAAGAAGAAGTATATCTGATAATGTGATGAGAGAGTTGCCAAGTTACATGACTTAAAAACAGCCAGGCTAACTATTCTCATACCGAAGAGCTTTGTGTGAGGCATTTTTTGTCATGAACTCTGGAGCCCCCAGTCTCTGCTGCTGTGGGGCGAGATTGAGCTGGGCACACCCACTGTTCCCTATCTGCCTTTGTATTCCTTTTGGGTTGGAAAATGAAATGACTGCGATCTCTGAATCTTGATCTTTCCCTTAAAAAGACATTTTATGAGAAGACCTCAGCTTCAGGAAATAAAGGCAGATGATGTTACCATTTATGAAAGTGCAGACAAGGCCAGTAGCTATTGTGAATTGTAATGAACCCTGAGACAGCCCTGCTCCAGATGTAGCATTCATGCCTTAGAGACTCAGAAACTTATAGGTGTTTATTGGAAAAGCTAGAGAATTTTTTTAAAGCTATTTGGCTTTCTATCTGTATTGCCTAGTTTCACCTCATTTCCCATTGAAATTTAGAATTAATATTAATTTCAGAAGTCTTCCCAAGTTTAAAAAAATAGTTAAAACACCTATTTGTATGAGACAATTTATTGTAGGAATCGAAACACTAAATGAGAAAAAGAAAGAAGAAAGAAAGAAAGAAAGGAAGAAAGAAAGAAAGAAAGAAAGAAAGAAAGAAAGAAAGAAAGAAAGAAAGGGCAATTCACCTTTATTCTAACAATGGGATATTTCCTTCCTATGAACTTGTAAAATTTACAAAACAAGTATGAGCCATGTTAGAGAAAATACCTCTTAAACTGAGAATCATCTATATACTTCTGTATTTCAGAAAATTCTTCAGCAAATGAAACAGTCAAATCTGGACATAGGATTAGACTTCTTATCACAACCAGTATTCATAGAAAAAATAGCCACAATGAAAACAGTTTTGTCAACCTACTGTTGTCTCATTTATTAAAGTTACAAGGATGATACTTGAATTATCAGTGAGAAATTATCGCCTTTACATGGAACAATCCTCATTTCATTGTCTTATTTGTAGGCATTATTTTGATTCAATATAGCAGTAAGAAGCAGAAACCTGAGAATGACAGAGGGAATAGAAGGACAGGAAAAAGAAAAAGAAACTTGTTCACTCTGCAGTTGATTTTATTTCTTAATGGTTTCTTATTCCCTTCTAATGCCTTCCACTCACACCCCAAGAAGAGCAGTTGGCAGAGAACACAACAGATGGATGACAAGCTCAACACATGCAGTGGATCTGGCACCCAGGCACTTGACTTTTATTTGCTAAACAGCCAGATTTCGAGAACTTAGTCTGCTGATGTTCCTACTTGGTTTAATGCACTATGAGAATCTAGCACATAAATATTAAAATATTGCCATAGAAAGATCACACGGTCTCTGTTTCTCTGCATAGTTTAGTGGCTAATTATTTTATTATTTATTTAAAGGGGTAGATGGTATTTGATAAAGACATCTATAATTTCAGATTAGAGTTTTCTAAAAGCGTCTCTGTCTAAAGGAAACAGACATAGCCAGTGTAAGGTACCAAATGAACTTGTTAGATACTAAGTAGAGGATTTGAGAGCATGATCACAGATGATTGGTACCTTTCTTCGCTTCGACCATCACTGCATTTTCACACATTACCAGATTCAAAGCTCAAGAAAAATTACATCTTCTTGGTAAAGTCTCGTTGACACAAGACGAATTAACAGCCCCTTCACTCTGCTCACATAGTATTTTATTTACATTATCAGTATAGTTTGTGTCTTTGTCTCTACTGTGAGATCCAGGAGAACAAGGTCTTGTTCCTGTAACTGCAGCACTTGACCCAGCATATGGCACCTGATTGATTCTAGATAAATGTTTGTTGATTTATTCAGAACTCAAGTGGACTTAGCCCCAGGCCAATAAAGAAAAGAAATTGAAGATGATTGTTAGAAAACTGTGCTGAGGGGCAGTTGGAAAAGGCAGTGGTGCTTCAGTACAAGTCTTCTGTACTTTCCGCAAAAGCATGCTTCAGGGAAATAGGAAGGTAGGAAAATCTCTTATCTACCGAGCAAAGCTTGCAGATGTTGCTTCCTAGAGTGAAATCTAATAGAAGTGTGTGCAGCTACAGAATTTGTTTCCCATTTTCTCTTGGAGAAACTATGTTCTTTCTTCTCTTCCAAGCATAAACCTGAAGAAGTTATCATGCTCTCTTTTTTTCCAAATAAGGTTTGAAAAAATTCTCCTGACTTTCTTACAACATTGCTAAGGCATATTCTTTCTCCATATCTTCACAACGATTTACCTCAGGGCTAAAGATAAATAACCAATGACTTCGCTAGTGTGAAGTGCATTTAAGCTCCAGTAGAAGTAATTGATATGGAGTAGAACTATAAATTACTCATCACGAGGAATACTTTGGACAGGAAATAGTTTGCACTTACTAGTATCTCACTGACCTCAATTAGGGGCTTACTGATGACACTTTCCTTCTCTTTATATCTTACATCATCTTTCACTTGTTAGAATGTTTGATTCAGATGTCAGTTACTACACTTTGGATATTTCAGGAGATGATTCACGTTAAATGTCTTCTATTTCCCTAGTACTTTTATGAAGCTTTGAGTTTACTTAAATACTGTTTTATAACTCATCTCACAATATAGTGAAATCCAAAACACTTGTTCTTGACAAATCCACTTAAAAAAATCATCACAGGTACATAGGAGCCCAGATTTTTAGTGGGCTCTACAACATTGTCCAACGCCCAGTTCCCTAACTTTGTTAGATATGGAAAGAGTTGTTTACCTGTCCAAATAATTTCAAAGTTACTTGTTTTCTTGTTTTTTTTTTAATTTTAATAACTCAGTATAATTTTCATTCCATCAATTTATAAAAGGATTGTAAGATATATTCCCTCAAAAGAAAAACTTAATGGTTGTAGTTGACTACAAGCTCAGTGTATACTTAAGCAATTCAACTTTAAAACAACAAGTTGTGTTAATATAAGTACTATATAGTATCCAGAACAAGAAGTGTGTGTGTGTGTGTGTGTGTGTGTGTGTGTGTGTGTGTGTGACCCTCCTGTTTTTATTCTATGTGGTGAGATCATTTCTGGAGTGATGTGCTGAATTCTGAGTTCCATATTTTAACAGATATATTGGCTGACCAATGTGCACCCAGAAAACAGTAACTAACATATTAAGGGACTCCAAACTATCATTTGAAAAATTATTGGTTTACTGAATAGGCTTGATAGTGACACAAAGGGATGTCATACATAAGACCAATAAGATATTTTTCCTTTGTAATATAACACTAATGAGCAAAAGGGCGCCTGGGTGGCTCAGTCCATTAAGCGTCTGACTTGGGCTCAGGTCATGATCACGTGGTTCATGGGTTCAAGCCCTGTGTCAGGCTCTGTGCCCACAGCTCGGAGCCTAGAGCTTGCTTTGAATTGTATGTCTCCTTCTCTCTCTACCACTCTCTTGCTCACGCTCTGTCTCTGTCTCTCTCTGTCTCTGTCTCTCTCTGTCTCTCTCATAAATAAACTTAAAAAAAAAACACTAGTAGGCAGAAATTTGGGGAAGGTTAATTTGACTTCAGAAAGCATTATTGCAGTATTTGGATATAGAGTTGTTTTGTTCTGCTCTCCAAAATACAAATTAAACAGCAAAAGTGTCTGACTACTGAAGTTTTCAGTAGAGTCAGTACCTCGACAAATGTTTTGACGGAGGTGGTGGATAAAAAGGTATGAATTTATTCTTGTCCCTATGTGAAAAACTGCCCATCCTGCTCATTTTCTAAGTATGTGCACTTGCGTATACTTGTGTCCCCAATACATGTACATTCAGGTTAATAGTTTTTGAGACGGTAGATGTTGGGTTCAGCTACTACTAACTCCCCATATTTACATTATTATGATTAAGACATGTATCAACCATATATTGCCTTTAAGTGGGCTGGTTTTCCCTTCTTTGAAATGACCCATAAGAATAAGTAATAATAGGATCTCACTCATTTTATGGTTAAAAATGATATAAATTTGCCTTATCCTGAACATTAATACGATAATATATCCCCATGTGTTTGCTGCATTAAAGATCAAATACATATGAATAATTCAAAAAGTTTGAAGTTTTAAACCCTATAAGGTATACAGTTTTTTAACTTGATGATTTACTTCTTGGAATGAAGTCCAAGAAAATAGAAGGAAAAAATAATCCTCCCTGAAATAAAAGACTTAGATTGGATGAGATGTCTGAAAAAAAAAAAAAAGGTGTATATTCTATTTCCTAAAATGCTTAGTTGAGTGGCAACAATTTAAGAACCATAAAAATTCAATTTTTGAAGATTACGTCCTGAGTAAAGCAGATGTATAGTCGGAAACATAGAGGTCAAGTTAGTGATATACAAAATCAAAATCAGATTTACTTTTAGCTGCCTCTTTTATTGGTTTTCATGCTAGAATTCTGGCATTCCATTTCAGATGTTTCTTCCAGCTATTTTGCTCAACATTCAATTTAAGTACATTTTCTCTTAATAAAATGAGTTAATTAGTAGGATAATACTGATATATTTCCAAGTGTATACTATATTTGTAAAGGAGATTAAGTTACTGGAAAATGTACTGTAGAATGAAATGATGGGCCACATTAAATTTTTAAATATAGAAACAGTATTTTAGTACGACCTCAGACTTTTTTTTAATGTTTTTTATTTCTTAGTGTGTGTGAGAGAGAGAGAGAGAGAGAGTGCATGTGTGTGTACAAGCAGGGAGAGGGGCAGAGAGAGAGGGAGAGAGGCTCCCAAGCTAGCACAGAGTCATGTGGGGCTCTACACAGGACTTCACACAGGGCTTCACGCGGGGCTCATTACAGGGCTCATTGTGGAACTCAATCCCACAACCTGAGCTGAAACCAAGAGTCAGGCGCTCAACCAACTGAGCCACCCATGCACCCCACATCTCAGACTTTTATTTTTTTTATTTTTTTTAATATATGAAATTTATTGTCAAATTGGTTTCCGTACAACACCCAGTGCTCATCCCAAAAGATGCCCTCTTCAATACCCATCACCCACCCTCCCTCCCACCCCCCATCAGCCCTGAGTTTGTTCTCATTTTTTAAGTCTCTTAGGCTTTGGCTCTCTCTCACTCTAACCTCTCTCTTTTTTTTTTTTTCCTTCCCCTCCCCCATGGGTTCCTGTTAAGTTTCTCAGGATCCATGTAAGAGTGAAAACATATGGTATCTGTCTTTCTCTGTATGGCTTATTTCACGTAGCATAACACTCTCCAGTTCCGTCCACGTTGCTACAAAGGGCCATATTTCATTCTTTCTCATTGCCATGTAGTAGTCCGTTGTGTATATAAACCACAATTTCTTTATCCATTCATCAGTTGATGGACATTTAAGCTCTTTCCATAATTTGGCTATGGTTGAGAGTGCTGCTATAAACATTGGGGTACAAGTGCCCCTATGCATCAGTACTCCTGTATCCCTTGGATAAATTCCTAGCAGTGCTACTGCTGGGTCATAGGGTAGGTCTATTTTTAAGTTTTTGAGGAACCTCCACACTGTTTTCCAGAGTGGCTGCACCAGTTTGCATTCCCACCAACAGTGCAGACTTTTACATCAGAGTGTGGATACCCAACTTTTTAAACCAAAACAAAAAAAAAAAATCACCACAACATAGTATATAACTTTCAATTTTCTGGGCTTACATGTAGTTACAAGCAAATTTCCATTTACTTGTTTAATCTGCCTTTCTTTGCTTGGTCTCTTTGGGACTAGGTTTATAAACTATAGCCCTGGGGAATGTGATTTCTTATCAAGTGTCCTTCAGACAACTTGTATTTCCTGCATAATAAGAAAAGACATAGATTCCAATGTCAAAGGAATCAGGAAAACTAATAATTTATCTTTTATGCCTAGCTGTGCTTACTTCAGGGAAATGTGCAGTGATAAAAAGGAGGTAAAATGAAATCCTTTGATCACTTTTTCAGAAAGCCACCAGCTGGCCCTAAATCACACCTAAGTTTTTTCCAAAAGCTTCCCAAAGAGGTTTTACTTTGAATTCTGGAAAGGGTGCTTTAGATTGCTCTGTGAAGTTGAAGATCGGCTATGCATTACAGTAATAACACGGCAACACTGCTGTCAGCAGCAATGTTAGATTTGGCCCTGCTTTGTATTACACATATTCATTCACTTGTCCTTCTGTACTTTGAATTTGTAACAAGAAAAGGACACAGGTCCTTTGTTGGAAAAACCTATAATAGAAAGTCTATGCCTCAGAAACAAGTTTGGAACATTCTGGTAGCTATGAGAAACATTGATTGTAATTTTCTCTCAATAATGCACTGAAGTATTGATCAGAAGCCAAGGGAGAAACTTCTTATTTCTTTGTTTCTGCTGAGACTGGGAGGAAGGAGGAACAGCAAGAGTCCAGAAAAAGCAGCTAATGTCCACCCATCCAGTAGTAGTTTTAGGTAGGCATTTATTTGCTAGGTAGAATTCCATTTGACCTCAAGCTGCATTAAGTTTTGGATATAGTCTTTAGTTTTTATGCTACTTAACAAATCTTTTTTTTTTGGGGGGGGGGGTTGGATATGAACAAAAACAAGTATACTAATTTATCCCTTAAGAACTAGAAAAATAACAAATGATTTAAAATTATTAAAAGTTTCAAAATGGCTTATCTCTGATAACTTCAAGAAAATCAGCGAGAAGAAAATAAAAAGGTTTCTGAATACCAGTCTTGCAAACTTTAAGCTTCAACAGTATCCACTCCCAATCTGAAAATCGTGTACCTGCTGGTGTGTGAAACTGAGTTTTTCCTGGGAGAATAATCAGTTGGTATCCATGAGATTATCTGGGAATTTAGGTTTACAAAACAAATTCCTAGTCAGGAAAGAGTGGGGACCAGTGAACACTGACCGTAGGAAAATATAACATTTTAACTGCAATAATCATGAAATCAGTGTCCATTAAAGAGAGAAAAACAGCTTGATATCATAGTTTTAGCGATTTTTGGTATCCCGTTAGCAGTGTTTCTGGGTGGAGCCCTAAACTGACATGTGCCAGAAGTGACTTTAGGTGCTAGTACTTGGAACACATAGTACATAGCAGTGGGCTCTAAACAAAGAAAAAGAGTAGATACTGTCACTACTTTTCTTTCCCCAAAAAAGTATTTTTGGCCGTGTATACTGTATCAGTGTACTTTACTGGATTACATGCCATATCTTGTTATGATGTGTAACTTGTAATATGATATAAAACATTATATTAGACCAACCGATGAAACTAATTCTGCTTCT
The DNA here is from genome assembly GCF_027475565.1 of Acinonyx jubatus. Classification (NCBI taxonomy): domain Eukaryota; kingdom Metazoa; phylum Chordata; class Mammalia; order Carnivora; family Felidae; genus Acinonyx; species Acinonyx jubatus. Next base: position 87,527,105 of record NC_069385.1, on the reverse strand, counting down.
TATGGACAAGTGGACATACTTCTGCGATGAGTAACTGAAGCTCAATTTCCACAGAATGTTCCCTGGTGTCAAATACTGAATGTGCTTTTACTGTCACTTTATCAAATGAGATGGGAAGTTTCTAATATATTTGTATAATAGTGCCCGAGGTCTAGAACTATAAAAATGTTTTAAAGAATAGAAATATGCTTATTACATAGGTAAGTACATTGTATTTTATTGATGCTTCAACACTTAATTACACTTAGCAGCAAAGTTTTGCCTTTACTGTTTAGTATATTTTTTGATGATAGCAGTTCTACTGTGAAAAACTTAGATAACTTAATCTAAGAACAGCCCTAGACTTTAAAATATGTGTGTCTGTATATAGTGGTACAACTGTGTTATAAATGACTAAACCTTTCCAAAATATATTAATTAATGAAATAATAATTTTCTCTTTAGATTTAGAATATATTATTGCTATTTTAAAGTTTGAAGATGTGATTTTTTTTCTTTTATATCATTTTAAAAATGATATCTAACTTCATTCTAGGTAGTGCTGAAAAATTGTCTTATAAATTACTTATAAATGTTTTCTAGAAATAAAGTAGATCAATGGAATTTTTAAATTATTTTGAGCTGCCTCAACCTGCAAACTCAGGAGTCAAGTCAGTTCCTATAAGCAGAAAAATTCCTAAGCCCCCATTGAGAATGTGTACATCCTCCCAGGAATATCTCATTCTAGCTGGTGTGCTGTTTACAAACCACGCTTGTCAAAGAAATGGCCCATGAATTCCAGTAATGGAAACTGATAAGCATCTGCTGAGAACCTTTTTACCAAGAAAGGAACCAGATGAATGTAAAAAACTAAAAATTCTTATAAGCAATTTTTCAAGTAAAATGGGATTGGGTTTGTCTTCAAAATTGATTTAAAGGCAATCAATGGATATGAGTTTTATATATATAAATATACACAGACATACACGTGTTTACATACATATCTGTATGTCTATTGCTATAATAGATGTGATACATATCTATAATAGATGTATAGATGTATTCAGTTTTGATATGAGATCATTTACAAGCCAGAATTAAATCTTTTCCATGAGACAGTGTAGGGATGTGGCTATGTGCACAGAGCTGAAGTGTATGTGTTCAAATTCCATTTCTATCTCCTATTTTGTGTAGGATGGTGTGATCATCTGTTGTAAGATGATCATAACCTATCTACCCAATAGATTTGTTGTGAGAACAGTTCCTGGCCCATAGAAATCCTATTCCAGGCTTTAATATTATGTCCAGAGGTTTGAAAAGAGAACATGAAATAAGGGGTACTAAATAGCTGTGGAGTTAGAGAGACCTCATTGAAATCTCAGGTAGTGCCACAAGTTGGGTGACCCTGAGCATGACTCAGAGACTGTTTTCTTATTTTCTTTTTTTAGGTTTATGTATTTATTTTTAAAGAGAGAGAGGCAGAGAGAGAGGCAGAGACAGAGGGAATCCCAAGCAGGCTCCATGCTTGCAGCACAGAACCTGATGTGGGGCTCAATTTCATGAACCATGAGGTCAAGAACTGAGCCAAAATCAAGAGTCAGACACTTGACTGAGCTCCACAAACCCCCCAAGACTGTTTTCTTATTTTGTAAAATTGAAGTACTAACTCTAGTAGTAAGATAAGAAGGGATAGATAAAAAGCCTCTGAATGTGATAGATGTTCAGTATTAGGCTACCTTTCCCCACCAAGCTAGAACTAATTCTTAAAGACTGCAAAAATTTCTTTATTCATTTGTTTTTTGCTAATAAAATTTATTTTCTATACATCTTGTAGGGTGAAAATGGTTTGCATGGAGTTCCAGGCTTACCTGGTCAAAAGGTAAAGAGTTTTTGAATGTTTTATAGAAATTAATAATTTAACATCTTAAAAATTGAATCTGCATATAGTATAGCGAAGACTCAGAAAGTTTATTTGATGAAACCTAATTCCCTGAAAGGCTCTTAGAAAGCCACTAATCGGTCTTTCAAAGAGAACCCATGGAAGTAATCCCTTTTCAAAGGAATCACTCTAGGAGAGAGCTTTATCAGAGAGCTTTAGCAACATGCTTCTCCAGAGAAGTCAATGATCATGCTTTCTGGGGGCCAGTGGAGTGTACAGAGCTGCTCTGATTGTGTTTTCACTGTTACTAGCGTCTAAAATGAAGAGCGGAATAATTTTTACCACCTTTGACTGTATTTGGTTCTTTCTTATTTATCTTCTTTTTGTATTTCCCAGGTTGGCTAAACATAATAGTTACACTGACATAAAATATTAAATGTTACAAAGATGCTACAACTAATCTCTTCAAAAAATATCTTTCAGAATAACAAACTCATAATAAATAAAGATTTTTGCCTTGACTAGGCTGCTTGTTTCTGTGCCTACTATCTTTCTCTTTACCAAGGTGAACTTCACTTGTACCTGTCCCAGGACTCTGTCCTCCTGGAAAGGAGTGTGACCAGCATTGCTGGAAGCACACAGACTGGTCTATTCCAGTTTCCTGGAGGGATGGGGAGCCACTTCAGGTGGGGCCAGCTGTCATGATACCACTCAGATAATCCCACCACAGGGGAGAGCATTACTAATGCAATATTAGATGCCCACCCCAGCCAACCATATCATTTCTATGCTCTGAAAGTTTTACAGGTCTTAGCAGCAAGATGTCAGAAGTTACTACTGCATCTAGGTTTTTCTCTGTAGCTAAAAATTTCCATTAAAAAAAAAAAAGATGTGCATTTATTTATAGTTACAGTGTTTGAAAAATCTTCCCTTACTTGGCTTGATAAAGATAATAAGATTGAACTGGCAGCGATAAAATGGCAAGCTTCTGAATTTCTTCACAGCAACTCTAGACAAAACCCATTGATACAGCATGTGCTGCCTCTGTGAGTTGAGCTGCAAGCCAAGGGATGTGCAGATTTATCTACTGGGAAATAGTTTTGGACTTTCCAGCAGCTGTTTGTGGTGGCTGCATCATGCTGACATTGTGACTGATGTACTGGGGGGTGTAGCAGCTTCGATGTCAGCTTGAATTAACAGATCAAGTTAAAGTCTATATTTTAGGAAAAATGGTCGAGTAAAGATAGACCATATATTCAGTGGCACATATGCCCAAATACTAACCTATTGTCTTTCCTGGTACCCTTTTAAAGGGAAAATGAAGCAGAAATAATAATTTAATCATGTATGTATGTGTGTGTATACATGTACACATATACATATATTTGATTGCAGGTATTATTTATAATATATACACAGACACTATACGTATAGTAAAAACCTGGCAGTTTGCTTCTAACATGAATTTTAATTGTGTCAAGCGTCACCTTGTTGCAGCATTATAGAAAAACTTCACATAAGAAACCCTTCATCCCTTATCTCTGTGCACTTAGGAAATATTTCATTTATTGAGTGCATCTTGTGAGTGGAGGGGTGAGGATGACCTATCTCCAGCATTCACTTGCTGGCTGTGTTGTCTGGAGTGCCTGACATGTACTTGGCATTCAATGAATATTTGTTTGAATGTATGCATCAAACATCAGTACCATAAGTATCTGTGCAGAATTAAGTGGGAAAATAAGCTTGTTGGGTCAGAGAGCGTTTTAGTTGAAGAATAGGAAACTTACACCTTTTGGAATAATTATGGTGGTTGAAAGCCAGCAGCCCTACAACTGCCAACGCCCTTTCTGTGACTGAGAGGCAGGAGATCTGGGGGGTAAAGAACATGTTCAGCTCTGGTGTCAGAGCTGGAGCCAGGACTCGGGGTTCAAACCTGAACTCTCATTCATCACACAGCTCCCATTGGAATGGTATTCCATAGAAGTCAGCATGAGAAGGCTGTTTCTGCTGGATCTAGTGAAATAAATGGTAATAGTAATAATAACAATAATGGCTAACTTAGTGCCAGGCACTATGTTGATGCATTCAATTCTCAAAACACCTCTGAGAAAGGTACAGTATATAGAGAAATTCAGGTTTATGGAGATGACATTGCATGGAACGTACTATAGTGAAAGTGTGGCTTGTACTCTTTAGTATTTAGGAATATTTAAATTTTGTCTAAGTTAATATTGGTTTAAAAATTTACATATTAGAAATGGTTTTTATTAGTTATTGGAAACATTATCATTATTATTGTAATAATTGTGTATATTAAAAGTAGTGTTCCCATTATTATATATACCATATTCCTCTTCTACAGGGAGAGCAAGGTTTTGAAGGCAGCAAAGGAGAAATTGGTGAAAAGGTAAATATCTCTCATTACATAAGCATCTATAAAAATAAATTGTGTTCATGAAAATATTTTGAAGTGGAATATCTAACTTCTCTTATACTTTCTATATCCAGAATTCAGTAATTTTGTAGAAAAAATCTTAAAATATTTATTTCACTTAAGTTATACTTAATATACTGGTGATTTTCAGACATCTTTCTAAACTTTGGATGGTAGTTTTATCTAGATATTTCTCACTAAATGCATTTCATTGATATATAAATGATTAAAACATTTATTAAGCAGTATATTTGTGTGCTATCACATCACTGCTGCACTATGTGTCCAAGTCTTTAAATAAATGTTTTGTTTACATGTATACCTGGTTTATCAGTGGAATTTTTCCTGAGGAAATAAATAAGAAGAACTGTAATTGGGTCAAACAGAAAATAGATGTGAAAATAGAATAGTTTGAAAGAGTTAAAATAAAGGGATGGTTTACTTTATTTATTTTTTAAAGTTTATTTTTATTATTTATTTTGAAAGAGCACAGGCGGGGGAGGGGCAGAAAGAAGGAGCTACAGAATCCCAAGCAGGCTTCACACCATCAGTGCAGAGCCCAATGTGAGGCTCACAAACTGTGTGATCATGACCTAAGCCGAGATCAGAAATCGGATGCTTAACCCAAGTCGGATGCTTAACCAACTGTGCCACCCGGGTGCCCTGGAAGGGATGGCTTAAAGGGGACGGTTTAAAAGAAAAAACACAGAGATTGTGTAATATCCCAGATTGGGTTATAGTAAACTCCTTAAACTCTACAAGTTTATCAGACTCAGAAGCAAAGAAAACTATGGATAGAACTCCAGATTGGTGCTGAGAGAAGTGGTTAACCCAATATTCAAGCAATCTTTGTTTTACAAATTTACAGCCTTCTACTGAAAGTACAGAGAATAGAAGTGCCTTAGTCATCCAAAATTTCCCTTCAGACAATCATTTGAGTCCTTCTGCTTTTAATAAGTCCAGTTTGATTTTTAAATAGAACAAAACAGTACCATTCCTTTGTTTCATAAAATGTCATGTAATTGGACAGCCAGAAAAAGGGAAGGGGGAGAGATAATCTCAAATTAGACAGTGTTGCCTGTATTTAGTTTTCTGGGCCGTGATCAGTTGTTTGCTTCTTCCATAAGTATTTTAAACAGAATGAGCATCTATAATAATTGTAAGACAAATTATGCATGATGTAAGCTACTTGCTAATTACTTTTCCTCATAAAACTGTAAGAGAAAAGGACAGCCATATAATAATCATATAATTGAGGAGAATTCCATTAAATTATGACTATTTTTTAAAAAGTGGATCTCTCCTCTTAGGAATCTTTTGAATATTTTTGTTTTAGTAGAATGACAGTCATTGCCTTTAAATAAATGCTTTATTTACACATGTTCCTGTTTTATTAATGGGACTTTACCTGTAGGAATAAGTGAGAATAAGCAAGGAAAGAAAAATTCTGTCATTTAAAGTCACCATCTCACTAAAATCTTAGTGGTTATTTTGATATTTTATATACATGGTTGGTATTACTCAGTAATAGATTCTCACAGGCTATGAAGTATAGAAAACTGTTCAATATATTTGGCTTTGAAGATTTCCCTTCTAATTCCTCATACCTATTAACAATTGCCTTCAAATAGTTTCACCAAGAGGTAAAAATATTTATGGAGAATGATGGAGATAACAGGAAGATATAAAGCATCTAATAGAAAAGACTGTACCTTGAATGAGAATTATAATTCAAATGGCTTATAGCCACATATAAAATTCACATAATAACCCATATAATAAAAATATATTCTGCTTTATTATTTACCAAATAGCAAATGTTTGAGTTTTTCAGTGTTGCATGTTACATATTCTGATCTATGACCACATGTATTTTTCCATGAGATAAATAATTAATGTCAACTTTTTTTCCTAGATTAGAAACTGTGTTTCTAGATTAATTAAATAAGAATGTGAAACACTCATTTCCATGTGATACAAGCATGAAATCCTTTCACTGCTTACAACATAATTTGTTTTCTGAACAAAGACTACTTTATGTATTTATTTTTAATTTTTTTTTTGAAGTGTATGTGGGCATCCCGATTGGGTGGGGGCAGGTTGCAGGGGTGGTGAAAGAACTCACCCAAGACAGAACAAAAGGGATAAAAGTTTATTGAATACACTGCAAAGGAGCAGCATACAGAACAGCGAAGGACAAACCATTTGCCATGAGGAGGTGGTGAGAAGCTATAGTTATAGAGGGGGGTAAGGGAATATGGAGACATATGGAATTTTACTTTTTTTGGTAATCTTAGGAACTGTGTCTGGTTGTAAGTAGCCCATTGGTTGGTCAGGACCTATGGCTTAATGAGCCTGTGCATTCAGCTCGGTAGTCACTATGGACCCTTTTGACTTGCTCAAGTTTCCATTACTCAAGCCTGTGACCTAAAAGCGGCCTCTACAGTATAGTTGACATGAAATGTTATATTAGTTTCAGGTGTACAACATAGTGATTCAACAAGTCTATACTTGATGATATGTTCACCTCAAGTGTAGCTACCATCTGTTACCATACAACACTATTACAATACTTTTGACTTTATTCTCCATGCTGTACCTTTCATCCTGTGACTTATTTGTTCCATGCAAGCCTCCCACTCCCCTATACCCATTTTGCCCATTCCCCTACCCCCTAAAAGATAATTTAAATTGAATTTAATTCTTTGTGTAAGACTATATAATTACAATAAGACTTACCTTTCCTCTTTAATTGTCTCATTGTGGCCTTTACTGTGTTTACAATTTGACTGTTTTGAATGATACAATTCACTAGTTGTAAAACAAAAGAATTCAGGGATTTGTTATTGCTCAAAGATGTCCTACCTACCAAAGGCACATGGCTACCAGTTGAACAGGAAAACACATATCAATTGTCAAAGACAAAACGCTATGTGATGATCTTAAAGTATCTTCATAGTGATGATACCACTATATGTTATTTTTTTTTAATGTTTATTTATTTTTTGAAAGAGAGAGACACACACAGAGCATGAGTGGGGGAGGGGCTGAAAGAGAGGGTGGCTCAGAATCTGAAGCAGGCTCCAGGCTCTGAGCTGGCAGCACAGAGCCCAATGCAGGGCTTGAATTTACAGACAGCGAGGACCTTCGACTTAGCTGAAATCGGATGCTTAACTGACTAAGCCACCCAGGCTTATGTGGTATTTCTATAATCCAGTATAAACCAAGTAGAGAAATCTGCTGTTTTCCTTTATGACTACAAAACTAGCCTCTAGGCCAGTTTAATTCATGAGCCAGACTGACCAGGTGGTTCCTCAGCATGTCTAACGTGGTATCCTTAGTCCAGAGAAGAATTTATGAAATGTGAACAAGTAGAGAGGACCTGATTTGAGAGTATATTCCTGAGTCTGTAGCAACTTATGATAGGGAAGAAATTCGTGTATTAACTGAGCAAGCACAATTCAGCCAAATCAGTCCTGAAGTGAAAATCATTTGAAGAACTAGTTCTTTCTCAAATTACTTACACTGGCAGGACTCTCCCTGAAGACAGCTATTTTCAGGTTCACTATTCTCTGGTTTAACATGTAGATGTATATGAATGAACCCATCCCACTGCCCCATTGCCTGTTGCCAAAGGCAGGTGAGCATCACTCAAGGATCCTTTGACTCTAACAGCATGTCTCATGAGGCAGGAGGGAGGAAGTCTATATTCTGACTGGGGAAATAGACTCACAGCAGGGGGTCTGTGTTCTGGTTTTTCTGTGTCTTTAGGAGTGCTCCTAGGCATCCATTCTTTGGAGGATTTTCCTTAGGTTTCTTCAGAATTCTTGCAGGTTTTGTATGGGCTACTACTAGTGAACAAATGGAGAGTGCACCCTTGAGGTGGCAGTTACCCCTGTACTGTGTCAACCTTCCTTGCAGTGATACAGCCATTAACCATTCTTTTATGTTGCCATTCAAACTCCAACACAGTTTTTTGTTTTGTTTTGTTTTGTTTTTGAGAGAGAGCACAAGCAGGGGAGGAGGGGCAGAGGAAGAGGGAGAGAGAGAGAGAATCTTAAGCAGGCTTTATGCCCAGCATGCAGCCTCAATCTCACAGCCATGATCATGACCTGAACTGAAATCAAGAGTCAGATGCGTGGGGTGCCTGGGTGGCCCAGTTGGTTAAGCGTCCGACTTCAGCTCAGGTCATGATCTCATGATTTGTGAGTTTGAGCCCCATGTTTGGCTCTGTGCTGACAGCTCAGAGCCTGGAAACTGCTTCAGATTCTGTGTCTCCCTCTCTGCCCATCCCCTGCTCACACACACACACAATCTCTCTCTCTCTCTCTCTGTCTCTCTCTCTCTCTCTCCCTCTCAAAAATAAATAAACATTAAAAAGAATTTAAAAAAAAGAGTCAAATGCTTAACTGACCGAGCTAGCCAGGCACTGCAGACTTAGTTTAAAAATTGATTTTTTCAGTGTTAAACTAAATTCTGCCAATCTTTATTGTTAAATATCATTTGAGAGGTTCGGCAAGAAGATGGCGGCATGGGAGCACACTTGGTTCACCGTGTCCTGCTGATCACTTAGGTTCCACCCATATCTGCCTAAATAACCCAGGAAACCGCCAGAAGACTGGCAGAATGGACTCTCTGGAGCCAAGCGTAGAGGAGAGGCCCACAGAAGAGGGTAGGAAGGGTGGAGAGGCAGTGCACACTACACGGACTGGTGGGAGGGAGCTGGGGCAGTGGAGGGGCAACCTGCCTGGCAAGGCAGAGCCCCTGAGTCTGACTTGCAAAAGCGGAGGGGCTGGACTCCATGAGTTCTGACAGCCAGCGGGACTTAACATCTGGAATGTTAAAAGTCACAGCTCTGCTCTCAGAGAGCAGGGAGGGCGAGAAGACACCAAGAGGGAGAGTTGTTGAGCCCCGGAAGACAGAGCTCAGCTTGGCGGGAAAAAAAGGCACTGGCCAGCGCCATCTCCCTCTCTAATCCCCCAGCTGAAATCCCAAAGGGAACCAGTTCCCCAAACTTGTTTGCACCACGCAAACACCCAACGCTGTGGTTCTGTGGATCCATCCCTCCGACAGGTCTGCATGCCTCCCTCCCTGTGCTGCAGGGCCCCTCCCACAGGGGACCACTGATGGCAAAGCAAGCTAAGCCTGCCCCTCCCGCCCCTGTGCACCTTGCGGACCCACCATGGCTAATATGCCAGATCCCAAAAAGCAGCACCACAAGCCTGGCAGCATGCAAGTAGCCCAGACAGGGGTCACACTACTCCACAGTGAGTACTGCCCCTGGGAGAGGGGAAGATAAGGTACACCAGTCTGACTGTGGCCCCAGAGGTGGGCTGGGAACAGGCATCAGGTCTGACTGCGGACCCCCCCACCAACACAAGTTACTCCAGACAGCACAGGGGAAGTGCCCTGCAGTTCTGCACCACTCCAGGGACTATCCAAATGATGAAACAGAAGAATTCTCTTCAAAAGAAACTATAGGAAGTAGCGACAACTAACAAATTGATCAAAAACGATTTAAGCAATATGACAGAACAAGAATTTAGAATAATAGTCATAAAATTAATCGCTGGTCTTGAAAAAAGTATAAAGGACAGCAAGGATCTATTGCTATAGAGATCAGGGGACTAAGAAGCCATCATGAGGAGCTTAAAAAAATGCTATAAATGAGGTGCAAAATAAACTGGAGGCAACCATTGAAGCTCAGATTGAAGAGGCAGAAGAGAGAATAGGTGAATTAGAGTATAGAGTTATGGAAAAAGAGGAAGCTGAGAAAAGGAGAGGTAAAAAATCCAGGAGTATGAGGGGAGAATTAGAGAACTAAGTGAAACATTGAAACGGAACAATATCTGTAATAGGAATTCCAGAAGAGGAAGACAGAGAGAAAGGGGCTGAAGGTGTACTTGAACAAATCATAACTGAGAACTTCCCTGATCTGGGGAAGAAAAAGGCATTGAAATCCACGAGGCACAGAGAACTCCCTTCAGATGTAATGTGAATCTATATTCTGCACGACATATCATAGTGAAACTGGCAAAATACAAGGATAAAGAGAGAATTCTGAAAGCAGCTAGGGATAAACAGGCTCTAACATATAAAGGGAGACCAATAAGACTAGTGGCAGATCTATCTACTGAAACGTGGCAGGCCACAAAGGAATGGCAGGAAATCTTCAATGTGATGAACAGAAAAAATATGCAGCCGAGAATCCTTTATCCAAGAAGTCTGTCATTCAGAATAGAAGGAAAGATAAAGGTTTTCCCAAACAAACAAAAACTGAAGGAATTCATCACCACTAAACCAGCGCTACAAGAGATCCTAAGGGGGATTCTGTGAGTGAAATGTTGCAAGGACCACAAAGTACCAGAGACATCACTACAAGCATGAAACCTACAGACATCACATGGCTCTAAACCCATATCTTTCTATAATAACACTGAATGTAAATGGACTAAGTGCTCCAACCAAAAGACATAGAGTACCAAAATGGATTAAAAAAAACAAGACCCATCTCTTTGCTGTCTACAAGAGACTCACTTTAGGCCTGAGGACACCTTCAGATTGAAAGTGAGGGGATGGAGAACTATCCATCATGCTACTGGAAGTCAAAAGAAAGCCGGAATAGCCATACTTATATCAGACAAACTAGACTTTAAATTAAAGGCTGTAACAAGAGATGAAGAAGGGCATTATATCATAATTACAGGATCTATCCATCAGGAAGGGCTAACAATTATAAATGTCTATGCGCCGAATACAGGAGCCCCCAAATATATAAAACAATCACAAACATAAGCAACGTTATTGATAAGAATGTGGTAATTGCAGGGGACTTTAATACCCCACTTACAACAATGGATAGATCTTCTAGACACAGGATCAATAAAGAACAAGGGCCCTGAATGATACATTAGATCAGATGGACTTGACAGATATTTAGAACTCTGAATCCCAAAGCAACAGAATATACTTTCTTCTCAAGTGCACATGGAACATTCTCTAAGATAGATCACATACTGGGTCACAAAACAGCCCTTCCTAAGTATACAAGAATTGAGATCATACCATGCATACTTTCAGACCACAATGCTATGAAGCTTGAAATCAACCACAGGAAAAAGTCTGAAAAACCTCCAACAGCATGGAAGTCAAAGAACATCCTACTTAAGAATGAATGGGTCAACCAAGCAATTAGAGAAGAAATTAAAAAATATATGGAAACAAATGAAAATGAAAATACAACAATCCAAACGCTTTGGGATGCAGCGAAGGCAGTCCTGAGAGGAAAATACATTGCCATCCAGGCCTATCTCAAGAAACAAGAAAAATCCCAAATACAAAATCTAACAGCACACCTAACGGAAATAGAAGAAGAACAGTAAAGCTACCACAAACCCAGCAGAAGAAGAGAAATAATAAAGATCAGAGCAGAAATAAACAATACAGAATCTAAAAAAACTGTAGAGCAGATCAATGAAACCAAGAGTTGGTTTTTTGCAAAAATAAACAAAATTGATAAACCTCTAGCAGGCTTCTCAAAAAGAAAAGGGAGATGACCCAAATAGATAAAATCATGAATGAAAATGGAATTATTACAACCAATCCCTCAGAAATACAAGCAATTATCAGGGAATACTATGAAAAATTATATGCCAACAAACTGGACAACTTGCAAGAAATGGACAAATTCCTAAGCACCCACACACTTCCAAAACTCAAACAGGAAGAAATAGAAAATTTGAACAGACCCATAACCAGTGAAGAAATTGAATCAGTAATCAAAAATCTCCCAACAAATGAGAGTCCAGGACCAGATGGCTTTCCTGGGGAATTCTACCAGACATTTAAAGCAGAGATCATACCTATCCTTCTTAAGTTGTTCCAAAACATAGAAAGGGAAGGAAAATTTCCAGACTCATTCTATGAAGCCAGTGTTACTTTGATTCCTAAACCAGACAGAGACCCAGCACCAAAAGAGAACTACAGGCCAATATCCCTGATGAATATGGATGCAAAAATTCTCAACAAGATACTAGCAAATCGAATTCAATAGCATATAAAAAGAATTACTCACCATGATCAAGTGGGATTCATTCCTGGGCTGCAGGGCTGGTTCAACATTTGCAAATCAATCAATGTGATACATCACATTAATAAAAGATAAGAACCATACGATCCTGTCAATCGATGCAGAAAAAGCATGTGACAAAATTCAGCATCCTTTCTTAATAAAAACCATCAAGAAAGTCGGGATAGAAGGAACATACTTAAATGTCATAAAAGCCATTCATGAAAATCCCACAGCTAACATCATCCTCAATGGGGAAAAACTGAGAGCTTTCTCCCTGAGATCAGGAACACGACAGGGATGTCCACTCTTACCGCTGTTGTTTAACATAGTGTTGAAAGTTCTAGCATCAGCAATCAGGCAACAAAAGGAAATCAAAGGCATCAAAATTGGTAAAGATGAAATTAAGCTTTCACTTTTTGCAGATGACGTGATATTATACATGGAAAATCCGATAGACTATACCAAATGTCTGCTAGAACTGATACATGAATTCAGCAAAGTTGCAGTATACAAAAATCAATGTACAGAAATGAGTTGCATTTTTATACACTACTAATGAAGCAACAGAAAGACAAATAAAGAAACTGATTCCATTCACAATTGCACCAAGAAGCATAAAATACGTAGGAATAAATCTAACCAAAGATGTAGAAGATCTGTGTGCTGAAAACTATAGAAAGCTTATGAAGGAAATTGAAGAAGACATAAAGAAATGGAAAAACATTCCGTGCTTATGGATTGGAAGAATAAATAATTGTTAAAATGTCAATGCTACTCAAAGCTATCTACACATTCAACGTAATCCCAATCAAAATTGCACCAACATTCTTCTCAAAGCTAGAACAAACAATCCTAAAATTTGTATGGAACCACAAAAGGCCCCAAATAGCCAAAGTAATTTTGAAGAAGAAGACCAAAGCAGGAGGCATCACAATCCCAGACTTTAGCCTCTACTACAAAGCTATAATCATCAAGACAGCATGGTATTGGCACAAAAACAGACACATAGACCAGTGGAATAGAATAGAAACCCCAGAAATAGACCCACAAAAGTATGACCAACTAATCTTTGACAAAGCAGGAAAGAACATCCAATGGAAAAAAGACAGTCTCTTTAACAAATGGTGCTGGGAGAACTGGACAGCAACATGCAGAAGATTGAAACTAGACTACTTTCTTGCACCATTCACAAAAATAAACTCTAAATGGATAAAGGACCTGAATGTGAGACAGAAAACCATCAAAACCCTAGAGGAGAAAGCAGGAAAAAACTTCTCTGACCTCAGCCATAGCAATTTCTTACTTGACACATCCCCAAAGGCAAGGGAATTAAAAGCAAAAATGAACTACTGGGACCTTATGAAGATAAAAAGCTCTGCCCTGGAGAGGAAACAATCAACAAAACTAAAAGGCAACCAACAGAATTGGAAAAGATATTTGCAAATGACATATTGGACAAAGGGCTAGTACCCAAAATCTATAAAGAGCTCACCAAACTCCACACCCAAAAAACAAATAACCCAGTGAAGAAATGGGCAGAAAATATGAATAGACACTTCTCTAAAGACATCCAGATGGCCAACAGGCACATGAGAAGATGCTCAATGTCGCTCCTCATCAGGGAAATACAAATCAAAACCACACTCAGATACCACCTCACACCAGTCAGAGTGACCAAAATGAACAAATCAGGAGACTATAGATGCTGGTGAGGATGTGGAGAAACGGGAAACCCTCTTGCACTGTTGGATGTGGAGAAACGGGAAACCCTCTTGCACTGTTGGTGGGAATGCAAACGGGTGCAGCCGCTCTGGAAAACAGTGTGGAGGTTCCTCAAAAAATTAAAAATACATCTACCCTATGAGCCAGCAATAGCACTGGTAGGAATTTACCCAAGGGATACAGGAGTGCTGATGCATAGGGGCACTTGTTTCCCAGTGTTTATAGCAGCACTTTCAACAATAGCCAAATTATGGAAAGAGCCTAAATGTCCACCAACTGATGAATGGATAAAGAAGATATGGTTTATATATATAGTGGAATACTACTTGGCAATGAGAAAGAATGAAATATGGCCATTTGTAGCACTGTGGGTGGAACTGGAGAGTGTTATGCTAAGTGAAATAAGTCATACAGAGAAAGACAGACACTGTATGTTTTCACTCTTACGTAGATCCTGAGAAACTTAACAGAAGACCATGGGGGAGGGGAAGGAAAAAAAAAAGAGGTTAGAGAGGGAGCGAGCCAAAGCATAAGAGACTCTTAAAAACTGAGAACAAACTGAGGGTTGATGGGGGGTGGGAGGGAGTGGAGGGTGGGTGATGGGCATTGAGGAGGGTACCTGTTGGGATGAGAACTGGGTGTTGTATGGAAACCAATTTGACAATAAATTTCATATTTAAAAAAATATATCATTTGATTATGAGAGAGAAACATCCATGACTGCTACCTGTTGCACAATTTTCCTGACATATTCTTTACATTTTACAGCTAAAATGTAGTCAATTTTGTTGATTCAGAATGACATTTAAGTTAATATGGGTACATATGTAGCAAATCTTTACAATGACTAATATGTTTCAGCTAGTGTGGAATTTTTCCATTTGATGAATTAAAATGATCTTATACTTGAAGATTTTAAGTTTAGTGAAAAGAAAAATGACAGTCAAATGCTCTTTTCTTCATGAACCATCTGGCTCAGGGAGAGGTGGACAGTATCCAACATTTGACATTCTGTAGCCAAGAGTGCTCATGGGTAAGCAGGTTCTGACTTACTGTTACTTAAACACATGGCTATTACCTGCTTTGATCATCTTGATTACTGAGCTTTCCTTCCACTCTAATAATAATAAACGCAACCACAAAATTAACAAATGCACATGGTTCCTGCTTTAATTCATCTCTTAAAACTTTAGGAAACTGGTTGCTGTAAATTTTCAGTGGCTTGTGATTTTTATTGTTTTGTCATTACCAGAATGTTATCAGAGTCCTGAAATGCCATATGACATAAAATAGTTGTTTAAATTGGAAATTTATGTTTAAATATTTATTTTTTGGTTTTATAGCTGTTGCAAATATTTTCTGACAGAATCCACTGGAAAAACATCCAACTGATACCTATTCTTAGTTGGTTTATTTAACAACATATTGTTGTAGAATTATGTATACAATGTGATATTCAAATGAATAAAGCTATTAAAATGTCTATTATAATGTAAGGTAGAGTAAAAGCATACTTTACTACTCCCAAACTGCCTGGAGTTATTTATAATTAAACTATGAATCCAGGCATTTATATTTCTTCTATCAGCAATTAACATCAGGCAATTTTCAGATAACATAACTCAAATTTTCATAGGCCAGCCTAAAATAAAATATATATTTAGACTTAGTGTTGATTTAATGTATGACATAAAGTCTTTTGCGTTTGGTGGATGCTTTTGAAGATGTGATAGGAGACATGCAAAACGTTTACTAGAAAATGTCCTTACTTACTTATTTCATAGTTTAATCTGCTTTTTTGGTTTCTAGTCAAGTACATGTTAAAGAGCAGAAGCACTGAATTCATTTCCTGTTATTCTGTTGCTTTTTGTTTTCAGTATTAAAAATGTATTAGCACCTGTAACATATTTAGGCCGGATACATAAATGCTAGGCTAATGAGAATGATGAACATTGTATTCAGTAGCATTTTATTGATTTATTTCTCATAGATTGATTTAAATTTCACGCTCAATTCATAAAAACCAAGGTTAGAAGTTGACTATTCTTATACTAGTGCCACAAAAAATATTTTTCCTACCAATAAAAAACTAAAATATTGACTTCTAGCATCAAATATCATGAAACTATGGTCAATCGGGAATCAGTAGTAATCATTTGCTACTACAAACAACAATTATGGCTTCAATAAGTCAAGACATTTTATACTATATTTTCTCTTTACATTGGTTAATTTTTCATTCACTTGTTGTCATGGCAATTGCACATTGAACTTGAGTTGAGAAGTCAAAAAGGTGGCTGTGATATTTTAACCATTTAAAACTTGTTAGAGAATGAGAAAAAGTCCAAGTAAGTAAGTCTGTGTAATATGCATAAACTGTTTTTTCAGAACATTCTGGGGACACCATGTAGGTCATTCAGCAGAAAACATATATTCCTAGTTTTGGGAGTACCACTCCAAAGAGAGGTTAGATTCAACACTTCATTATGGAACTGATTGTGACCCATTATAGAATAAATGGATTCCCATTTCTTATGTTCCATCTTCTGGTCCAGCTCTGCCATTCCAGCGATGTAAATCTGGACATATCCCTTGCTTTCTTTATAATATTCTTCTTTTCTATAAAATAAAGATAATTTCTGATTCATGAAATTGTTGTAGGAGTGAAATGAGTGCTTACTAAATAAAAGGTGCTCAATAAAAGTTAATATCCTCAACAGCCAAAATATGAAAAAATTAAAATATTGATATTTTGAGAAAAATAGATTTGATATAATTATTAAATATACTTTTTATTTGCCTAATACTACTTTCTAATTTTCCTTCTAAATGATTAAACAAAGACAAGAGGATATATTTGTTAGCTACTGGTGTGTAATAAACCACCCCAAAACTTAGTGGCTTAAAACAACATTCATTTATTTAGTTCATGACTCTGTGGTTTAGCAGTTTAGACCGGGCTTAGGTCAGTGATTCTTTGGTCTCAGCTGATCTTGTCTAAGTTTCTTCATGTATCTCTTTTCAGCTGGCAGGTTGGCTGAGGGTGGCCAGTCTAGGTTGGGCTCTAATACACAACATGTCTACTCCACATAGTCTCTCACCCTCTAACAATTATCCCAATCTTGTTCTCATAGTTAAGGCAGGGGTCCAAAGAGAGCAAGCAGAGGTATATAAGGCTCCCAGCTCACAACTATCAGGCTATCACCTCTGCCACATTATGTTGGCCAAAGCAAGCCCCAAACTCAGCCCAGATTCAAGGGCTGGAAAAATTGATGCCACTTCTTAATAATATAAGATGCAAAGTTGTATTACAAGGGGTATGGATACATGGAGGGATAAAATGGGACTATTTTTGTAATAAATTGAACACAAATGAGATATTTTAATATAACAGTTAAACTCTACTTCAGAGTAAAAAGGTTGGATATATTTAGCAACTTTATTCTCCTTCTCCAGTGACCTACAGTATAATTCTTAAAGTTATGTTTACACAGTAGGACTTGGAGACTGTGTCAAAAGATATTCTTACATCTGAAATGATAGAGATGCTTTATGTGTGATAGGAAAATATAAACATAAAACTCGTAATTAGAATGGGAATAGAGAAATACAATATATCAAATTATTAAACCAAGTAATAACTAGGTACTTTTACAGAGTCTCAATGTTTATTAACTTTAACTAAAATAAAATTGAAACCAGAACAACTGGAAAAAGCAGGTCAGAGTTGAAATGTATTTTTAGAATTTCACTATTAAAGCTTTCTTGGCAATTATGCCTAGTATTTAAAAGTAAGACAAGAATGTTAAATACTGTTATTATAAATATAGCACTTTCCCATCATCACTGAAACAACTGTTGACATGTCACCTTATTTCCTGTCAGTTGGTTACCTTGTAGAATTCTACTGAACATCAATGTGTTATGAAATTGTTCTGTTTACTCTGGTAACATGTAAAACTTCTAAAACTTTTAGGAAGGACTTATGTGTTTGATTTGACAGCTGACTCAAAAAATGAAGAGAACAGATGGAGTAGAATAATAGCTATAATTTTAAAAATCACAGCAATTTATCTGTGGCCAATGCCAATTGGTATGGGAGTCACAATGCCAACTTACAATTAGCTATGGTAGCAGGCAATTGGGAAGTGTAAGGGTAATCCCACAGCCAAGCTAGAAGCTTAATGTTAGTCGTTGCTGATTGTGTGTCATTTTCTTGATTTTTCACAGTGCTAGTGAATGACTCTAGATTATGTAGAATATGTTTAACCCTCTGTTGCTGCGTCTTTTAATAGTGGTTATAGAGAAAGTGAAATGTCAAAAAAAAGAGGAGAATAACCATCAAAGGGTGCAACATTTCATGAATAGTAGTCTTTTAAAGTATTACTCTTAATGATTGTATAATATTTCACCATATGGAGATACATATTTTTGACTGTTCCCTTGTTATTGGAAATTTAAGACTTTTTAATTTATTTTTGTTTCTGTTTTCTTTTAAACATGTTTTAGCTAGTACATGTAACGCAGAATTGGCATGTTTTGGCAAGCATCTTTAAACATATCTCTTATTCTTCCTTTAGATAAGATTTCTGGAATTAAAATTACTGGGTTGATGAGTATGGAAAGTTTTAAGATCCTTAATACATATATCAAATTCTTTTCTGAAAGTTTGTTCTTTTTAATCAGTTTAAACATTCCAAAATAGTGGTTGCATCCTTATTCTACCCTCAGTAGCTTTAAGTATTACATTTTTTTAATGTTAAAAATTTTTAATCAATAAGTATTATTTCACTTTAAATCTCTATTTCTTTATTCCTTATATTTCTTCAACTGCATCATATTAAACATTCACACACACATGATGGCAAAACTGTGTCATATGTTATAAAATATTATTTTCATTTTAAGGTTTGCCTTTAATGCTTATTGTATATTGATATACAGAAATTGCAAATTTTTTGATTGACAGTTGGCCTTTCTTTCCTGATTTCCTTAATTACTTCTGTGTTTTGAACTTCTGTGCCTTGAAGAAATCAGTTAAATATATGCTCATATTTTCTTCTCATTTTGCCTTTACACATCGTAATTCTTTCTTCCACCTAATATTTATATTGGTGACTATTACAAGGTGAAGATGAAACTCGACTTTTCCTCAGTACCATGTCTGATAATAATTTCCTTATGTATTTGTTTATGATACTTTCTTTATCATGTACTAACTCGTATATACTGAGATTATGTTTGGGGTATGCATTCTGTCTGTTAATTATTGTATTACTGCCACATTATGTTAATTATTTTAGTTATATATTTTAACATCTAGCACTGGAAATACAATTTAATTTAAAAATTTTTAAAATTTAAAATTTAAAAACTTCTTTTTAAAAATTTTCTTGTAGTCCTACCCATTTACGGTGCTAACTTACTAGATATTTAAATTTGGATAGTAACCTCTTCTAACTTCAATTTCCTCATCCTTGAACTGGGAATAATACAATTCCTAGTTTATTGTGTTTGTGTGAAACGTAAATGATATCATCATGCAAAGGATCCTGCTTGTACATAGTAAGATGCTGACAAAGTGTTTGCTTTTTTGTCTTCTTTATGAATTTAGTATCAATTCTCCTAGTTCCAGAATACAAACATCTTTGGTATTTTGATTGGTTTTATGTTAAATATACATGCTGATTCTGGGTATGGCAGAAGGTTTAGAATCAAGAACTAAAAAGCCATCAAGAATCAAGATACTTCTTTCTGCATTCTCTTCATCTCTGGCTGCATGGTGTCTCTTTTCTGTGGAACCACTCTGTTCACTTGCCTGTCTTATAGACTGACTCTGCTTGTTCACTGGTAACTTAATATTAAATAGCAAAGACATACTAAAAATATTAAATAGCAAAAAATAACTTAATATTAAATAGCAAAAAAGTATTAAGTGTGCCCCGGTTTGCATTCTTTCATAAGCCCAATGCTAATAACAAACTGCGATCAATGGATCTTATACCCACACTTTGAGTATAGAGGATCTGGTTGACTCTGGTTCTATCATCTGTGTCTGGAAAGCCATGGAGCCAATTCAGCTGACTTAAAGAGAATGTATGGGATTTTTAAGAAAGGGCATGGGGTGAGAAGAAAATAAGAGTGTGAGTATTTGGGAAAGCTCTTGATTTTTATATTTTTATTTAGGGTCTGTTCATTTTGCCCAATTCTCATATTGCTTCTAATTGCTAATTTTATTAATTGTATTAGTTTTTCCATTGAAAACAATGGAGATATATGATAGTGTCATAGGAAATGCACATAGTGATTTCACTTCCTCATTCTAATTGGTTTTTTTTCTCCTCATGTTTCACAACTTGCTGTTTGATTCACATTGGTGAAAGATACAGAATGGAAAGGGTAAATGTAGGGTGCCTACTTAGGAGACCTCTGCAGTAGGTAAGCAAGGGATGATTGTAGTTTTCTATTTTGGTGGAGATGGAAAGGAGTGGATAGATCTGAGCTATAACTTGGAGGTAGTATCAACTGATGAGAAGGTGCTGATACAGTTTATTGTCCTATTTCTAGACATTGTACATCATAAGGAACAAATTTGGATGGGGGTTTATACTACAAGTTTGAAATGCCTGTACAGCACCTAATTAGATATGAGCCTGGAGTTCAGAAAAAAAGTCTGTATTATGTGACAAATGGGTGGAGTGGGTAGTCAGCACACAGCAATGGGAGTGGATGAAATTGCATAGGCGGGAGATCAGAAGTAGAACACCTGGGACCACAAGCTGAGAAACATAAACACTAAGTTAAATAGAGGAAGAAGAATATAGAAAAGGTGCCTCCAGAGAAATGCATGGAAAATCAGTAGAACGTGTTGCCAAGTAGAGGAAAGTGTTTAAGAAAGTGGGTGTTTAAATCTTCAAAATGTTGTGTAGAAGCCAAATAAGGTATACGATCAGCATCTAATGTTTACTGAACATTGACTACATGCAGGAATTTTTATTCCATGAACTTATATGAATTACCTCATTTAATTTTCCCAACAACCCTATGCTATTATTATCCCCATTCTACAGATGAAGAAACAAATGAAAACAGTGAAAAGTTAAAAAGAAATACCAGAGCTCTAACTCACTGCCTGCCTAGTTGAGCAGGCAAAATTGTCCCCATAGGTCATGGGTGACTTTGGCAAAGGTAATCATGGTGGAATAATAAGGATAGATACTATGTTGGAGTTTGTTGAAGATTAAATTGCAGGTGACAAAGTAAAGAGCATGCAGAAAATCCTCTCAAGACCCGGATGTGTAAGGGACAACAGCATTAAGGCAGTAGCTGGAGGGGCTGTGGATAATTGAAGATGAAAGCCTTAATTCACCAATATCCAAAGCAAGCATGAGTTCTTGATAGGAAACTATTGTTGATCAATAGAAGATCCCAAAGAAATGTACAAATCCAGCTCACTTAACACAGAGTTGCAAATGTCTTGTAATTCCTAAGGAATACCAGACTTATGCCAATAATAATTAGGGAATTATCATTAAAATTAACAAGACAAAGGTATCTCTATTTTTGCTTAACAACATTCTGAAATTTCTGGCCAATGCCAATTTTAACTTCCAAATTATAGTTTAAATCTATCCATTTCTCTCCATATCCCCAATACCACCAAATCATAATCTTTCATGAGTTAGCTCTTAACTAATCTCCTTTTTTCATCCTTGCTCTTCTCTCACCCCTTCTCTAAATTATAGAGAATCATGTGAGTCTTGTCTTTAAAATATTTAGTTTTTGGGGCACCTGGGTGGCTCAGTCATTTGAGTGTCAGACTGTAATTTTGGCTCAGGTCATGATCCCAGGGTCATGGGAGCCTGCTTAAGATTCATTCTCTTCTCTTCTCTCTCTCTCTCTCTCTCTCTCTCTCTCTCTCTTTCTCTGTCTTTCTCATGGCACGCTGGTGGCTCAGTAGGTTAAGTGTCCAACTTTGGCTTAAGTCATGATCTAATGGTTCTTGAGTTCAAGCCCCACATCAGGCTCCATGCTGGGCTCCATGGTGGGCTCCAAGTTGATGGTACAGAGACTGTTTGTGATTCTCTCTCTTCCTCTCTCTCTCTCTACCCCTTCAAAAAAAAAAAAAGATTCTCTCTCTGCCCTCTCCCCCACTCACATGCTCTCTCTCACTCTCTAAACAAAACTAAAAAATAAAATATTTAGTTGTTTTTCATTAAGTTAAAATCCAAAGTCCCTAACATATCCTACAAACTCCTGCGTTGTGGCCTCTATTTGCCTCTCTGAACTCATATCTCCCCCACATCCCTGTTCTCTCCTGCTCTAGCCACAGCAGCCTTCATTCAGTTCTTTGAACTTACAAGATCTCCTCTGCCTTAGAGCTGTCCACTGCTGTGCTCGCTGCTTAGACTACTTTTCTCTTCACTTGGCTAACCTCTATCATATCTGGAAAGTCATTTTGTCAAAGGAGGCTTCTTTGATGTTCCATTCAAAATCAGTTCCTTTTGCTATAATTTCTCATTATAGCTTGAACACTACACTTCACCTTGTAGCACTTATCACAATTTAGAATTATAAATTTACTGACATGAGGGTTTTATTTTTTCATTTCCCCCAATAGAGTAGAAGTTTCATGAAAGTGGGAACCATATCCATCTATGTCTTTATCTCTAACACCCAATATAATGCTTAGCACATAGAAGAATTCAATTAGTTAATTTAACACTAGAGGAGATGAGTGAAAAAAAGTTTAAGTTGTGTTTCTTTTCAGCCTCCTGAAGTATTTGATAATTATTATTTTGATTCATTTAGTTTAGTATCAACTCTACTTTTTCAGACTCCTGCTATTGAGTTCATGAGGTAGAGTTAAATATGAAAATTCATTTTATGTCAGAGCACCTGGGTGGCTCAGTCAGTTAAGCATCTGTCTTTAGCTCAGGTCTTGATCTCTTGGTTTGTGAATTCTAGTGTTGGGTTTTGTGCCAACAGCTCAGAGTCTGGAGCCTGTTTTGGATTCTGTTTTCCTCTCTCTCTGCCCCTCCCCTGCTCTCTCTCTCTCTCTGTCAAAAATAAATAAACATTAAAAATAATTTTTTTAAAAATTCATTTTACATGGATGATCCTTGGAATTGTATTTCAGAAAAGACAATATTTAAACACTGATATATGTAATAGTATACTAAAATGTGTGGGGAAGAAATTGGTCACGTATTTCCATTTTTCAATATTTGGGTATTTTTTTGTACTCAAAAACAAGGACAACATCTATTGTACAGTTCCCCCTCACACCTGAGCATTCCCTAATGAAATTGCATTTTAAATTAAGACTAAAGTAAAGACCACTTTAAATTTGGTAACATAGTTTTTAGCATATAAAAAGGATGTGGTGATGTGGTTTTTAAGAAATATCTTTCCGTGGAATGGATTTAAAAATTAATCTAGCTATTGCTTCTGCTTAATATAATCGTCAAATATTCATCATTTCTAACTGTTTTCACTAAATCTCAGTTAATAAATATACATTATTAATTAAATCTCTTTGATGGGATGATTCCAGATGGTGGGAGGATAATTAATTCAATGTCACCAAATATTAGATGACAGGTGCATTATTTTTATTTAGAAGCCACTGGCATGTGAACTTTCACATTCAATGTAAAAGCAATTCACTGTATGGTAATTGCTGAACAAGTGTGTCCCATCAGCCTTAAATAACAGAATTCCACTGCTCAGAAAACAGAGGTGTTAGTGCAGCTGCTGTTCTAAGTGGATGTTGTACATTGACTATATGACAGGTTATTGTCTGGGCTTATGATCATCTATTGCTTCTTAGTTTAATATCTTACAGAAATTATTTTTGCTTCTTATTTTTCCTTGCTAATCTTCACAATCCCTATTAAGCCATATAAGTAACTCCCTATCAATGATTTGTTCTAATAGCAGTTGAGAATGAATGAGACAAGATGCAGAAAGCAATTAATATTTGCTTTGTTTTTTCTACATTTTTCCTTGTTCTTCATGTACTGCTGATAATCATACCATGAGGTCAAAAATAAAGACAAAATACTAACACATTAATGCTTTGGGCAAGCATTTTGGGGAATGTTATTTTAAGTACCTGCACTTGTCCAGCCCTGGGAAGGAGTGTGGCAACACAGATGGCTTCATCAGCTGGCTGTATTCCAGGGGCTCACTGGTAGTTATCCTGCCTGTCACTTAAGGTTTACGTGTATATACAGATGGTTTACAGAGTGACGTCTTGGTAAAAATCACAGGGCTGAGTCACACAATAGCACCCTGTAGATAGAGGTCAAATCAAGGGTTCTTCCTTTTGGAACTTAGGAGTCATCTACATTGACTCTAATCTGTTATTTGGATTTTCACAGGTGGTTATCCAGGCTCTTCTCATTAATGCTAATAAGATAATTCCAAGTTCTTTATTTTAAGCCCAAATCTTTTCCCTATTATTTTGACCAATTTATTCTAGTTCTAACCCGGAAAAAAAAAATGCATTCTCAAATTATTCCTTCTTCCAAGTGACTGACAACTTTTTGGAGAGTTGAAGATAGCCAGTATGTTCTTTTGAAACATGTTGGTATGTAAGGGTTTTTTCATGGTTTTTCTATTGAGCTTTTTGGGTCCTTGTTTCTAGGTCCCTTCTGTTCCTCATGCTTTCATTTTGTGATGCTGTGGCTTGTCAGTGAACTGTTAATGTGATGTTCACAAGCAGACAAGTTCTTCTAGCATGTTTTGAGCACTGAGTAAACCAGGCAGTGTAGTAGAGTGAAGGAAATTGGATTCAGTAGAGCTGATCCCTAATCCTGGCTCCACCTTTAGCTGATTGCATGGCTGTTTCAGAGTCTTTGTCTGTAAAAGGAGAGGACTAAACTAGACTACCTCTGGATCACAAATGTTTAGAGCTTCATCTGTAAAAGCAGAGGACTAACTAGATTACCTCTGGAATCACAAATGTTTAGAGTTAGAATGGATCTCAAAATATAAAAGGTCAGTACTACTGTCAGGCAGTTTTCTCTTGAATCGGAATGTAAGCACTTATATTTATACGTGCCAACTTTTATTTTGTGGTTTTTAGCCTGATTTCCCTACTTGTCAACTTTTAACACTTGATTCTGACATCTATTACAATAGTTATTTTTTTTTCAGTTTTATAGCAGCCATGAATTTTGTATACATAGATTCAGGGTCTTTGAGTAACTCATATAAACATTGAATAGACAAGGCCTAGAGCACAACTCTGTCTCACACCATTGGAGTACTCTTTCTAGGTGACAACTAAATATAAATGAAGATAAAATTAGTATATTTAACCACTTACTCACTTCATTACAACTTAACCCACATTTATCCAAGATATCCTGAGAACTTTTGTTAAATTTCTTACTGAATTAAATAAGCCAATATCATAACATTTGTGTGATTTTTGGTTTTTGACATGATATAGCTTCTTGATAATCATCTTATTCTTTACTAATAACTTAAAACAAAAATTTTTAATAATTAATTCTAGAATCTTACCAGGAATCAATATCCAACTTACTCATGTATACTTTAAAATTCTTTTTTAATGTTTATTTATACTTGAGAGAGACAAAGTGTGAGCAGGGGAGGGCAAAGAGACACAGAGACAGAATCTGAAGCAGGCTTCAGGTTCTGAGCTGTCAGCACAGAGCCCAATGCAGGGCTGGAACGCACAAGTCGTGAGATCATGACATGAGCTGAAGTTGGACGCTTAACCTACTGAGTCACCCAGGTGTCCCACTCATGTATATTTTTTAAATGAGGAAACATTAGATCTAGATATATATGAAGTATTTTATGGATTATAAAGGATGCTGTGGGAAGGAAGTTGAGGGAAAGCATAACTCTACCTGGCAGAGGGAAGTGAGTTAGGTAAGGATTCATTAGTGAAGCTTGAAGCATAGGTAGCAGTTTTCTAGAACAAGGAAGAAGCAAATGGAATAGTTCATTTAAAGGCACATAGGGGCTAAAGTACAAGATGTATAGGGAACCAGATGGAGTGTATTGTATAACAATATGAAAAAGCAGTGACCACCAGAAGGATAAAAAAAAAGAAAATAACTTTTTAAATACTGACTGAAGCACAGCTTGGAACCAAGAACTCAACCAGGAGAATTGCCAGGCAACAACGTAAAGAGGTTCCCTTTGAACATTCAGTTGACATGTTTAGCTCACTCTCGCCTAGTACGGGCACCATCTGACACCCAAACAAGCAATCAGTATGGTAGGGAACCTTGATATTTCTGGAAAAATCTTCCCACTAGAAGACCCATCTGAAGTCTCCAGACAAAAGATTAGAGGCCAACATCCCTTTGAAAGACTCAGGCTGCTTAAATAAGACTTTGGTTACTTTAGCTTGGCATTTCCCAGGATATTCTGAAACTCTCTATTTTCTTTGTTCTTGCATTTTGTAGAAACTGAAAATTTTAGTATAATAGGGAAGATGGATTTGGCTGAGTTTCAGTTTTTTCTTCTATGTAAAGTCCTAAGGCAACTTAATCTAAATATTTTTTTCTTTCTTTGATTAAAGAATTTTACTGATCTATATTCCAATAATTTACTAGTCAGATGTCCAGTCTTTTCTTGTGATCTCCCTCCTCAAATTGTCACAAGAATCCACATATGTTACCTCTGATCAGCATGGGTGAAAAGTAAGCCTTGCTGCCATCATTCCCTCTTTTGGTTCTTGAGAAGAGGAATAAGAAATTTTAGGCATAATTTGAGCTGGCACCTGTATCATTTTCTATATTTCCATTCATTTAGGTTGATTACTGGTTTTATATATATATGTGTGTGTATGTGTATATGTGTATGTGCATGTATATATATGTGTGTGTGTGTGTATATATATATGTATGTATATATATATACATATATATACATATATATATATATATATATATATATATATATATAAAGAGAGACAAAAACAGAGAGACAGAGACAGAAGGGCAGAGAGAGAGAGAGGAGAGGGACAGAGAGATAGAAAATCATCTATCCAATAGATAATTATTTTGCATGTTCATGGAATATTTAGAAAATATTGTGATTCCTTGGCCAAAAAAAAAAAAATCAAGTTCAAAAAGCAGATATTTTGCAAGATGTTTTCCTGAATGTAAGCAATAATAAAGAAACCAAGGATATAGAAAAACACTCCTAAATATAACATTTGAACAAAAGAGTAAATGAAAAGAGAAATCCATGGAAATAAATTAAAAAACACTGTACTAAAACATATGAAACATAAAAAATATGTGAGCCATAAGAAAGCTATAGTGAGGGTGAAAATATATAGTAGAAAATGTTATTATAAAAGAGGAAATATAAAAGTAAAAGAAATGTTTCATCGTACATAATTATAAA
This sequence comes from Acinonyx jubatus, assembly GCF_027475565.1. Classification (NCBI taxonomy): domain Eukaryota; kingdom Metazoa; phylum Chordata; class Mammalia; order Carnivora; family Felidae; genus Acinonyx; species Acinonyx jubatus. The sequence continues at coordinate 87,499,619 of NC_069385.1, read as the reverse complement.
AAGAGCAATAAATACACCAAAATAAAATAGAAGGTAAGTAATATAATCACCAAAGTTGATGAAACAGAAAACTTTTAAACAAAAGATAAACAAACTCAAAAGCTGGTTCAATAAAGTGACCAATAAAATAAATAAATAAAATCCAGTTAGGGAAATAGACGATTGAAAATAGAAATGAGACAAAGTAGAAATAAGAAAGAAATTTATAAGCAAATTTGACCACAGACAGTGTAAGGATTAGGATTAGTCTGGAAGATTAATTAGTATGTATAATTCTAAAGAAGAAGCAAATTTGATAACCCAGAAATATGGATAATTTCCTCCAAAAGAATGTAAAAAATTAACTAAGAATAACTGCAAAATATGACTACATTAATTACTGCGGAAGAAATTACTATGAAGAGGTGATTGAAGATCTACCATTGAATAAAGGATCAAGACTAACTGGGTTTTTCAGCAGGATTTTATCTAGTCAATGTTCAAAGATGGGCAGTTTTCATGGGGTCAGCATAATTTAATAACAAACCTAAAAAATAAAACTATAATCAAATATTATTTATGTATATAGCTACTGTATACATTAAGAATATAAAATATTAGCTAATAGAATTCAATAATTCACCAAAAGAGGGATCAAGTAGTATAATACTAGAAAGTCTAGAGTCATTCAAGTTAAGGAATTATATCAATGGAATACAACCAATTGAAATGTAAAGGCTTATGATTATATCAACAGATGTTGAAGCTTTTGATAATATGCAATAATTCTTTTTTATGTCTCTTTTTATTATTTATTTATTCTTTTATTTTTTTAATTTATTTATAAAAATTCAAGTTAGTTAACATATAGTATAGTATTGGTTTCAGGAGTAGAACCTAGTGACTCATCATTTACATATAACACCCAGCACTCTTCCCAACAAGTGCCTTCCTTAATGCCCATCACCCATTTATCCCATAGCCCATCCCCCACCCACCTCCCTTCCAGCAACTCTCGTTTGTTTTCTGTATTTAAGAGTCTCTTATGATTTGTCTCCCTCTGTGATTTTGCAATAATCATTCTTAATAAAAAATCTTCAAGTAAAATAGGAATTAATGAAACATTTTTACTAAAACCCAACAGTGAATTATGTTTTTAAAAGGCCAAAACTAGATTAAAAATTAAGGAATATTAGGATCTAAGGAAGTAAAATTGCCATCACCTTCACTTCACAGGAAAAATAAGTTATATGCATTGGAAGACAGGAGATAAATCTATCCTTTTTCACTAAGTCTGGATTGTATAGATAGAAAACCTAAGAAACTTTGGTAGGAAAAGATGTTTAGCTGATAAAAGAACTTGGGTAATTGGTTAGATATCAGATATATATTAATAATACAGTAATTTCCTTTATTTTTGTCTTAAACATCCAGAAATATAAATAGAAAATATATTAATATAAGTGGTAAAAGCAATAAGAATTTTGGGGACATTTGGATAAGAAAGGAAAATGATACATACAAAGAAAATCATGTAAAGCAAGATCGAAATGAAAATAGATACCATTTTCTTAAAAGTTATAATTTTAAAAAGCTCAGTAATTCGAAGTTAGTATGTAAGTTGAACGCAATACAAATGAGAATGCTGATATGTTTTAAAATTTTCTTTCAAGTTGGATAAAATTGGTAAGGTTTAGACAAATAAATAGCTAAAAGTATTAAAAATTTTTTTTTGAGAAAGAACAATAGTAAGGGTGGATGTACTGTACCAGAAATCATAACATTCTATAAAGTCACCATAATACCATAAATATTTTATCAAGTAGTATAAAGATAGGTGGGGCAAAACTGAGCATCTAGAAATTGGTCCCTGAATTTATAAGAATTTAGCTTAATAAATTTTATATGTCACTTCAGTGGGAAAGGGTGAATTGTTCCATAAATGTGCTGGCACAAATGACTCTATTCATGCAAATTATATTTAAGATCCTATACAAAAATAAATTCCTGAAGATGAAGGATTTGTGTACAAATCAAAACAAAGTAGCAAATATTTTGCATTTGCACGGTCTAGGGTCAAGGGTACATCTAACCAAAACTGTAAACCCTTGGGGCTTACAAAGCAAAAGACAGATGTATAAGAGTTAAACATTTCAGTTGTAAAGGGCCATAATCAAAATCAGAAAATGATGGTTCTGGTAATATTATAATGTAATTAACAGACAATAAGTAATTGATACTTTGCAGAGAACTTTTAACAATTGATGAGAAAAGATGAACAATTCAATTTTTTAAAGTGAACAAAATGTATGACTAGGTAGTTTCACTAAAGAGAACGCCCAAAATATTAACACACATATAAAAGTCTTAGATGCACTCATAGTCAGTGATATGAAATTTAAAGCAATTATGAGCTATGACTTTACACCCATCACCCTGGCACCTGTTGCTGGATGTGATTCAAGGACAAAGGCATTCCCATACATTGCTGGTGGTATGTGTAGAACAACAGCTCCTTTTGGAAAGCAATTTGACAACACCTATTTAAAAAAATTTTTAAATGCATATTCCCTTTACCTAGCAGCCCCCTTCTTGAGATTCTGATCTGTATAAAGTATATCACATGCATATAATGATGTTTATTGCAGCATTATTTATAGTGGCAGAAAACTGGAAACAGAATGAACAGTCATTAACAGGATAACACTTGAATAAATTATGGTACATCTATCATAGAGTATTAAGGAACAATTGATGAAAATAAACTAGGACCATACTGGATAATCTAAATGGCTTTATAGAAGGTTATGTTGAGGTAGAAATAAAAATGCATAAAATATATATAATATATCCTATTTTTAAAACAAAAAACAAAGACAAAATCCATACTGTGTGTGTATGTCTGTCTCTAGTTATGATTATATGAGTTTGGAGAAAAAAATTGGAAGGACACCTTCAAATTGATAACAATGGTCTGGCATCTGGAGAAGGGGTAAAAACAAAAAAGTAAGGGAAGAATAATATGTTTTATTGTTATACCTCATAATTTACATTATATATAATGATATTAGAAATTTTATATCTAGAAAATATATTAATAAATGTTATATTGTATTTATAAATTCATACAACATATGCATAAATATATTAGTACATATTATATTACATAAATTCACAGATACATTCATATATTCTTGAATATGTATCAAATATTTCTTAAGCAAACATTTTAACATCTGTACAAAGTATATATTTTATGTGATTACTTTTAGGATATTATGTAAAATTATGTTTTAGGTAATTTTTTACTTTTAAAGAACAAGCTCACGAGAGATGGATTAGAGATAGGAAAGACAGCTAGATAACTTCTTCAATAATACATAAATAAAACTGAACTGGGGGTCAGGGCACCTGGGTGGCTCAGTCATTAAGCATCTGACTCTTGATTTCAGCTCAGGTCATCATCTCACAATTTGTGGAATGGAGCCCCAAGTCAGGCTCTGTGCTCACAGCAAAGAGCCTACTTGGGATTCTCTCATTCCTTCTCTTATGATATTTTATAATAAGTCTTGTTCTGAGAGCACTAGTGGGAAAAGTACTTCAATTTTACACATTAAGACTCTTGCATACCCTAGACCTAGGCATCTCCATATTAATTTTAAATCATGTCAGTTTCCACACTCATACACGTGGCCTCCTAAGATTTTGAATGAGTTTTCTTTCCATTTATAGATGGTTTGGGAGGAAATTTACCTTGTGGTATTATTGTTATCCAGTCCATAGTATATTTATTTAGGTCTATTTTATTGTCTTGTAGAAATATACTTTTCAGTGTAGAGTCCTTAGTTTTTATTAGGTTTATTAATATTTTATTAGGTTTATTAACATATCTCTGATGTTATTAATAATGTTTTATATAATTTTAGACTTTAACTTCCAATTGTTTGCTGGTAGAATATTGAAGTACACTGAATTTTGTTGATCTTGTATCAAGCAACCTTACTTAATTAATTAATTTTAATAGTTCATAGATTACCATATCATATGTGAATAAATAGTTCTACCTCTTTTTTTTATTTTTCCCTGGCTTTCTTTTTCTTTTCATAATGCACTGGCTAGGACTTTCAGTACAATATTGAATAGAAATGGTTATAATAGACATCCTTATCTTTTTTCCAAATTCAAGGAGAAAGAATTCAATATTTTATCATTTACTATGCTTTTTGTAGAGGCCCTTTATCAAAATAAGAATATTAAGAATGCAGAGTTTTCTGAGTTTTCCCTTAAATACCCATTCAGATATTTAATTCTAAAAATGCTGGTGAGATGACAATATGATTTTCCTTTTCTATTAATGTGATAAAATAAATTGATTTTTTTATATATGAAATTTTTTTTTAATATATGAAGTTTATTGTCAAATTGGTTTCCATACAACACCCAGTGCTCATCCCAAAAGGTGCCCTCCTCAATACCCATCACCCACCCTCCCCTCCCTCCCACCCCCCATCAACCCTCAGTTTGTTCTCAGTTTTTAAGAGTCTCTTATGCTTTGGCTCTCTTCCACTCTAACCTCTTTTTTTTTTTTCCTTTGTATATGAAATTTATTGTCAAATTGGTTTCCAGACAACACCCAGTTCTCATCCCAACAGGTACCCTCCTCAATGCCCATCACCCACTTTCCCTTCCCTCCCACCCCCCATCAACCCTCAGTTTGTTCTCAGTATTTAAGAGTCTCTTATGGTTTGTTTCCTTCCCTCTTTGTGACTTTTTCCCCCTTCCCCTCCCCCCTGGTCTTCTGTTAAGTTTCTCAGGATCCACGTAAGAGTGAAAACATACAGTATCTGTCTTTCTCTGTATGACTTATTTCACTTGCATAACGCTCTCCAGTTCCATCCACGTTGCTACAAATGGCCATATTTCATTCTTTCTCATTGCCAAGTAGTATTCCACTATATATATAAACCATATCTTCTTTATCCATTCATCAGTTGGTGGACATTTAGGCTCTTTCCATAATTTGGCTATTGTTGAAAGTGCTGCTATAAACATTGGGAAACAAGTGCCCCTATGCATCAGCACTCCTGTATCCCTTGGGTAAATTCCTACCAGTGCTATTGCTGGCTCATAGGGTAGATGTATTTTTAATTTTTTGAGGAACCTCCACACTGTTTTCCAGAGCAGCTGTACCCATTTGCATTCCCACCAACAGTGCAAGAGGGTTTCCCGTTTCTCTACATCCTTGCCAGCATCTATAGTCTCCTGATTTTTTCATTTTAGCCACTCTGACCCGGTGTGAGGTGGTATCTGAGTGTGGTTTTGATTTGTATTGCCCTGATGAGGAGTGACGTTGAGCATCTTCTCATGTGCCTGTTGGCCATCTGGATGTCTTTAGAGAAGTGTCTATTCATGTTTTCTGCCCATTTCTTCACTGGGTTATTTGTTTTTTTGGGTGTGGAATTTGGTGAGTTCTCTATAGATTTTGGATATTAGCCCTTTGTCTGATAAGTCATTTGCAAATATCTTTTCCCATTCTGTCGGTTGCCCTTTAGTTTTGTTGACTGTTTCCTCTCCAGTGCAGAAGCTTTTTATCTTGATGAGGTCCCAATAGTTCATTTTTGCTTTTAATTCCCTTGCCTTTGGGGATGTGTCAAGTAAGAAATTGCTGTGGCTGAGGTCAGAGAAGTTTTTTCCTGCTTTCTCCTCTAGTGTTTTGATGGTTTCCTGTCTCACATTCAGGTCCTTTATCCATTTAGAGTTTATTTTTGTGAATGGTGTAAGAAAGTGGTCTAGTTTCATTCTTCTGCATGTTCTTTTCCGGTTCTCCCAGCACCATTTGTTAAAGAGACTGTCTTTTTTCCATTGGATGTTCTTTCCTGCTTTGTCAAAGATTGGTTGGCCATACTTTTGTGGGTCCAATTCTGGATTCTCTACTCTATTCCATTGGTCTATGTGTCTGTTTTTGTGCCAATACCATGCTGTCTTGATGATTACAGCTTTGTAGGAGAGTCTGGGATTGTGATACCTTCTGCTTTGGTTTTCTTGTTCAATATTACTTTGGCTATTCAGGGTCTTTTGTGGTTCCATACGAATTTTAGGATTGCTTGTTCTAGCTTTGAGAAGAATGTTGGTGCAATTTTGATTGGTATTGCATCGAATGTGTAGATTGCTTTGGGTAGTATTGACATTTTAACAATATTTATTCTTCTAATCCATGAGCATGGAATGTTTTTCCATTTCTTTGTATCTTCAATTTCCTTCATAAGCTTTCTATAGTTTTCAGCATACAGATCTTGTACATCTTTGGTTAGATTTATTCCTAGGAATTCTATGCTTCTTGGTGCAATTGTGAATGGGATCAATTTATTTATTTGTCTTTCTGTTGCTTCATTATTAGTGTATAAGAATGCAACTGATTTCTGTACATTAAGTTTGTATCCTGCAACTTTGCTGAATTCATGTATCAGTTCTAGCAGACATTTGGTGGAGTCTGTCAGGTTTTCCATGTATAATATCATGTCATCTGCAAAAGGTGAAAGCTTGACTTCATTTTTGCCAATTTTCATGCCTTTGATTTCCTTTTGTTCTCTGATTGCTGATGCTAGAACTTCCAATGGTATAGTAAACAACAGTGGTGAGAGTGGGCATCCCTGCTGTGTTCCTGATCTCATGGGGAAAGCTCTCAGCTGAGGATGGTATTAGATGTGGGCTTTTCATAAATGGCTTTTATGACATTTAAGTATGTTCCTTCTACGACTTTCTCGAGGGTCTTTATTAAGAAAGGATGCTGAATTTTGTCACATGCTTTTTCTGCATCGATTGACAGGATCATATGGTTCTTATCTTTTCTTTTATTAATGTGATGTATCACATTGATTGATTTGTGAATATTGAACCAGCCCTACAGCCCAGGAATGAATCCCACTTGATCATGGTGAGTAATTCTTTTTATATGCTATTGAATTCGATTTGCTAGTATCTTGTTGAGAATTTTTGCATCCATATTCATCAGGGATATTGGCCTGTAGTTCTCTGTTTTTGCTGGGTCTCTGTCTGGTTTAGGAATCAAAGTAATGCTGGCTTCATAGAATGAGCCTGGAAGTTCTCCTTCCCTTTCTATGTTTTGAAACAGCTTGAGAAGGATAGGTATGATCTCTGCTTTAAACGTCTGGTAGAATTCCCCAGGAAAGCCATCTGGTCCTGGACTCTTATTTGTTGGGAGATTTTTGATAACCGATTCAATTTCTTCGCTGGTTATGGGTCTGTTCAAGCTTTCTATTTCCTCCATATTGAGTTTTGGAAGCGTGTGGGTGTTTAGGAATTTGTCCATTTCTTCCAGGTTGTCCAATTTGTTGGCATATAATTTTTCATAGTATTCCCTGATAATTGCTTGTATTTCTGAGGGATTGGTTGTAATAATTCCATTTTCATTCATGATTTTATCTATTTGGGTCATCTCCCTTTTCTTTTTGAGAAGCCTGCTAGAGGTTTATCAATTTTGTTTATTTTTGCAAAAAACCAACTCTTGGTTTCATTGATCTGCTCTACAGTTTTTTTTAGATTCTGCATTGTTTATTTCTGCTCTAGATCTTTATTATTTCTCTTCTTCTGCTGGGTTTGTGGTATCTTTACTGTTCTTCTTCTGTTTCCTTTAGGTGTGCTGTTAGATTTTGTATTTGGGATTTTTCTTGTTTCTTGAGATAGGCCTGGATGGCAATGTATTTTCCTCTCAGGACTGCCTTCACTGCATCCCAAAGCATTTGGATTGTTGTATTTTCATTTTCATTTGTTTCCATATATTTTTTAATTTCTTCTCTAATTGCTTGGTTGACCCATTCATTCTTAAGTAGGATGTTCTTTGACTTCCATGCTGTTGGAGGTTTTTCAGACTTTTTCCTGTGGTTGATTTCAAGCTTCATAGCATTGTGGTCTGAAAGTATGCATGGTATGATCTCAATTCTTGTATACTTAGGAAGGGCTGTTTTGTGACCCAGTATGTGATCTATCTTAGAGAATGTTCCATGTGCACTTGAGAAGAAAGTATATTCTGTTGCTTTGGGATTCAGAGTTCTAAATATCTGTCAAGTCCATCTGATCTAATGTATCATTCAGGGCCCTTGTTTCTTTATTGATCCTGTGTCTAGAAGATCTATCCATTGTTGTAAGTGGGGTATTAAAGTCCCCTGCAATTACCACATTCTTATCAATAACGTTGCTTATGTTTGTGATTGTTTTATATATTTGGGGGCTCCTGTATTTGGCGCATAGACATTTATAATTGTTAGCCCTTCCTGATGGATAGATCCTGTAATTATGATATAATGCCCTTCTTCATCTCTTGTTACAGCCTTTAATTTAAAGTCTAGTTTGTCTGATATAAGTATGGCTATTCCGGCTTTCTTTTGACTTCCAGTAGCATGATGGATAGTTCTCCATCCCCTCACTTTCAATCTGAAGGTGTCCTCAGGCCTAAAGTGAGTCTCTTGTAGACAGCAAAGAGATGGGTCTTGTTTTTTTTAATCCATTTTGGTACTCTATGTCTTTTGGTTGGAGCACTTAGTCCATTTACATTCAGTGTTATTATAGAAAGATATGGGTTTAGAGCCATGTGATGTCTGTAGGTTTCATGCTTGTAGTGATGTCTCTGGTACTTTGTGGTCCTTGCAACATTTCACTCACAGAATCCCCCTTAGGATCTCTTGTAGCGCTGGTTTAGTGGTGATGAATTCCTTCAGTTTTTGTTTGTTTGGGAAAACCTTTATCTTTCCTTCTATTCTGAATGACAGACTTCTTGGATAAAGGATTCTCGGCTGCATATTTTTTCTGTTCATCACATTGAAGATTTCCTGCCATTCCTTTGTGGCCTGCCACGTTTCAGTAGATAGATCTGCCACTAGTCTTATTGGTCTCCCTTTATATGTTAGAGCCTGTTTATCCCTAGCTGCTTTCAGAATTCTCTCTTTATCCTTGTATTTTGCCAGTTTCACTATGATATGTCGTGCAGAATATAGATTCACATTACATCTGAAGGGAGTTCTCTGTGCCTCGTGGATTTCAATGCCTTTTTCTTCCCCAGATCAGGGAAGTTCTCAGTTATGATTTGTTCAAGTACACCTTCAGCCCCTTTCTCTCTGTCTTCCTCTTCTGGAATTCCTATTACAGATATTGTTCCGTTTCAATGTTTCACTTAGTTCTCTAATTCTCCCCTCATACTACTGGATTTTTTTATCTCTCTTTTTCTCAGCTTCCTTTTTTTCCATAACTCTATACTCTAATTCACCTATTCTCTCCTCTGCCTCTTCAATCCGTGCTATGGTCATCTACATTTTATTTTGCACCTCATTTATAGCATTTTTTAATTCATCATGACTATTGTTTTAGTCCCTTGATCTCTGTAGCAATAGATTCTCTTCTGTCCTCTATGCTTTTTCAAGCCCAGCGATTAATTTTATGACTATTATTCTAAATTCTTGTTCCGTTATATTGCTTAAATCAGTTGGTTAATTCATTAGCTGTCGCTACTTCCTGGAATTTCTTTTGAGGGGAATTCTTCCATTTCATCATTTTGGCTAGTTTTCTCTACCTTATGCATTTTAAAAGCTTGTTGTTTGCTCTGCACTTGCAAGCACTGCTATATTAAAGGAGGGTCATACACTGTCCAGGGCCTGGCCCTTCAGGAGGTGTTTTTTCAGGGGTTGTTACTTGCTCTCTGTTGTTGTGACTTTGGTTATTTTATTACCCTAGTCATAGTAATATTTTGGACCCTCCATGAGATGTGCTTTAATTTCTTCCTTGGAGTAGCCCTGTAAAGGAAAACAGATAGACAAACAGGAGACAAAAACACGCAAACACACAAAAAACACCAAAAAATGAAAACAAAAACCTAAAGACTAAAAACAAAAAATCCAAAAACACCGACTACAAGTAAACAAGAGGGTGGAGACAGTGCTGATGGAAGAGCACACACAAAGAGAGAAATGACAGGGGCGGGGCAGGGGTGGTAGGGGAGTGGGGGGAGAAAAAATAAACATTGACTAGGCAGAGAGACTAAAAGGCTTAATGCAGAGAGAGAGAAAGGAAAATAAAGAAGGAGGCAGGGAAAACGAAATGAAGATAAAGTTACCCAGAGAGAGGAAACTATATGGCTTGATTATTCCAGAGAGAGAAAGGAGTGTTAAGAAGGAGGTATAGAACATGTATCAAGACAATGGATTAAATATGTCTGTTTAAACAGACCAATAATCAGAGTAACCATCCTAGGGGAGGGAAGAGATAAGGAGGAGAAATGGGGGGGGACAGAGAATATATCTATATATCCCGAGTTGACCTGGGGTTAATCCTGGCAATGCTGCATTGCTTGTGGGGAGTAGCTGTCTGCAGGGTCTGTGCCGCTCTGGTGGATACCAGTTACCCAGTGCAAAGGGGCGTGGTTTGGCGTTATCTGGATGGACCCGGGAGTGATCCCTTAGGGCCCGCCTTGGTGGAGTGGGGGTGGGGAATGATGATCCTTATTCTCTTCTCCAAGGAGCTGGACTGGTGAACTCAGTTTGAGTCATCCTCACTGTGCTGCAGACACAGACGGGGCCATCCTTCTTGCTCCACCAACTCCCCTGACCCTGTGCTTGGCTAGGATTCAGAGTCCTGCTCAGTTCGCTCGGGCAATGGGGAAGTGCCTCTCGGTGCAGTGATATGTGGTCCCGGCTGGCTTTGTCTGTGCTGCCGCACTTCAGGGAGGATCGCCTTCTACCGTGGATTGAGCCGGTGCCCTCCTTGTCAGGAGCCACCGGGGTGGAGAACGCAGGCCGGTTTTATCTTCTCCCACAGCACTCCAGGAAAGGGTGGCGTTTTCCCCCTGCAGACTGCGCCCTCGCCCCAGCCACTGTACCAGGGGGGTGGTGGATGCAGGCAGGTTCTGTACTGTCACGCAGCCCTCCAGGGAGGGGAACCACTTTCTCCAGCTTTGGACTGAGCCCCAGATGTACCACCGCACCCAAGGCTGGCTCCCCTTCTCCCCAAATGCAAACAGGGAGCCAGCTCCAGTCTGAAGAAAGCCCCACAGTTAGAGATTGGATCCCTCTTAGTCTCAGTCCGAGGTCTTTCTCCTGTCCAGCTAGGTCCTGCACTTCCTTCAAGGCTCTTTCTCTTCCCTTTGTCTGCTGGCAGAAGGGGGTCCCTCCCCTCTGCCCACACGGCCTTTTTTATTTCCCCCAGTTCGCAGTTACCTACCTATCTTTTTTCCAGCTTTCCCATTTTCTTCCTACTAGATTCAGTCTCTTTTCCTCCGAGGCTCTGGTGTTCAAAGTCCTTTGGCTTCTATACTTCTTTGTTTGAGAGAGGTGGGAAGTACGGATTCCCCCTACTTCTCTGCCATGTTGGGCCTCTCCTTTCCATTTATCAAATTGGTTGATTTTTAAATGTTAAACTAGACTTGGATTCCTAGAATAAAACTCATTTGTTCATGAGGTATGATTTCTTTCTGTATGTCACTGGATTCAATTAGGTAATTTCTTTTATTTAGTATTTTTGTAGCCATGCTTATGAAAAGCTTGAGGTATTCTTTTCTTGTGATTTCCTTGTCAAATTTTGGCATTATAGTTATGCTGGCCTCATAAAACCAGTTGAAAACTGTGACCTTTTTTCTGTTCTCTGAAGGTGTATGTATAATATTTGTATTAATTCTTCCTAAGTGTTTCTAAGAATTCACAGAAAAGCCAACAGGATCTGGAGGTTTATTTGTGAAAAAAAAATTAAATTATGGGTTTAATTACTTTGTCTTGTTTAATTGCTTTGTTTTTTGTTTTTTTCTCAAAATTTGGAAAACGTTTATTCCTGTGCTTATATTTATAAAACAAACTACATTCTGTTTTTCCACTCAATATCTTTTGACTTTACTTTATGGAATGGCAAAATTAATAGATTTCCATTTTCATCCCTACCATTATCAGACTTGAAGTGTGTATATATGTATGTGTGTGTGTGTGTGTGTGTGTATAATATTAGTTTTTACCTTGGTATTACTAATATCCTTATCTCTGTTACTTAATCTTTTGGTATTAAAGACAGTGTTTTAACCCCTCATCACACACAAAAAGGTGTTCTTATACCCAGATTGCCACTATTTTTTTCTCTCCCTTCTACTTTTCTTGATATACAATTTCAAATATTTTCAGTATTTATATTTACATTTTGTTCTTTAACCATAATCTCTGTTTTTTCTTTTTTATTTTAGTCATATAGCTGAATGGAATCTGTTCATTTCAGACCTTTGCCCATAATTTCTGTATTCTCTTGGTGGCTGATGTTTGTCTTCTGGTAGTTTCTTCTTAAAAGTTCATGAAAAATATATATGCAGAATATGTGGAGATACCCCCCCCCATTTTTTTTTTTACTTGATACTTTAATGACAGTTTGGTTGGGTTTATACTTCTTGGGACATTCCTTGTTTCTTCAGGGACATTTTAACCATTGGTGTACTATAATTGAATATTGAATGTTGCTGTGGAGTTATCTGAGACCAGCCTAAAAACCTTTACCATAAGAGACTGATAATTCTCTTCACTTTAAAAAAGAAATTAATTTAAATATAATAACCAAATGTGTAATACCAGTTTCATGTAAGAACTAGTAGCATTTAGGGGCACCTGGGTGCCACAGTTGGTTAAGTGTCTGATACTTGGTTTCAGTTCAGGTCATGATCTCACAGTTGGTGAGCTCAAGTGCCACATTGGGCTCTGTGTTGATGGTGCGGAGCCTGTTTGAGATTCTGTCTCTCTTTCTGTATACTCCTCCTTCGCTTGTGTGCTCCCTCTCTGTCTCTCTCAAAATAAATAAACATTAAAAGAAAAAAAATGGTAGCATTTGAGGGAAATTTTTGTTTGGATACAATTTGAGTAAGTATAAAAAGTCTCCCTACCTAAGGATTTGGGGTCAAAACAAAAAATATACTTCAAAACATTTCTTTTAGATAAATAATTATTTCCTTGGGCGTTAAAATACCTGAATTCTTCACTATTAAAATTATGATAGTACAAGGTTAAAGGTTGTTTAGCCTCATTCTTGTTGTGTGGGATGGTTTCAGCATCTTTAGCTTAGTGAGTCCATTTGTAGCCAGGTTCTATCAGTGGAAGAGATGGTCAGTAAATAAATGGAGATTGACTGATGCCAACATGGAGGTATTATAATAATTTCTTTACTCCTTCCTCTGAATAGAAACAGCCTTCCTGACATTCATATTTCCATGGTCCAATGTGAGTTCATCATCATTAAAAAAAGGAGACAGAGGATAAGAGAAGACTCAGATTTTGCATTTAGATCTATTAGAGAGATAGCTTAATCAGAAAAATTAGGACCCGTGAAACTGAGTATAGGGAGTGGAAAGTAGAGACATGGAATTTCAGTTCTCTTCATCATTGCCAAACATCTTGGAAAGTTCCGGAAGCATTTAAACACTTCTTTCTCTGCAGAATTGTAAAAATTTCCCTTATTTCAAAAACTTCACTTAAAAAAGTCTCATCTGGGAGTCTTTGAAAGTTTAGGCCATTTAAAAATGTATATTATTAATTTTCTTGAGTTAATAGCCATTATGGTCTAGCAGTGTGTATAATATACATCAAGGGACATCTTAAAAAGCATATTATCATAAAATGCATATTTAAGGACTTTCTACCTTCATAAATTGAATTTAATAGATTATAACAACTCCAGTGGGCCCATTAGGGTCTTTGGAAAACACAGTTCAGGGCCTTGTTAGAACATATATTCTCTTCATGTCATACATATTCTACTTATAGGGAGTTTGCTCTAGTAGCCTAGAGCTTGAATATGTTTGTCTTGCTTAGTTAAGAAAAATAAAAATTGAAAGGTAAATTTTTTCAGCAACATAGGCAGAAAGAAATTTTTACAACTAATTACATTGTTTTTCATTTCAAATATCATACATAAAAAAGTGTCAATTGAAAGTGATAGCTGCCAGAAGTTTTTAATACAAAATTACTATGTATTAAAAAAAACCCTCCTTTTACATGTCAGAAAGGGTGTGTGAGGGTATATGTGTTTCAGTTTAGGATGCAGTTATTAATTGTTACTTATCAATGGATATACTTTAATGAAAAAATCCAGTATAAAATATATCCAGTGTTTTTCATATTGTTGTCTGCAGGCTGCCTACATCAGAATCTCCCGGGTGCTTAAAATGCCTGCTCCTGAGTCCCACCATAGATTGACTGGATCAGAAGTCATGTGCCTTGGGAGTTTGTATTTTAATCAACTCCTCAGAGATTCTCGCACAATAAGTAAAATTTGAGAGAAGTAGTTATTTCAATCTATAAATCTATCCACTTAAGGTAGTAACACCTAGAGTCCTATCTGGACTGAACTCTGGCTATAGAGTCTAACTGCAGCATGTATGCTAGAACTCCTTAAACATACGTCAGGGAATACGTATTTTGAACCCAGTCCTTATCTGCACTACCCACTTTGGACGTCTGCAAGAAGCCACCAAGTTTTGTGGTTCTAACACTGAGTCACTGAGCTCTCAGTCAGTGGGAGCAGCCAGGAAATTAATATAGAATAGAGATTTGAATGTAGTTATCCATTAGAAATCCTCTCCATGACTAGGACTTTGGACATTTAAAAAAAAATTTTTTTTTGACAGTTCCAAATCAAAAGGCACCAGCCCAAAGGTGTCCACTCAAGGCCTGTGGATGTTCAGCAATAATCAATTTGTATCGCCAAGACACCACTGGCTTCATCAACACAAAACACAACAAAACAAAAACCCTCAATCATGTTCTTTCATTTTATAGTCTTCCTCTGAAATGGAAGTATAAAAAGAATTATATTATTAAGTAATAACTGTATCTGTAAACTAGTTTTTCCCATTTTCCCTCATTTTAGAAGTGCAAACAGTAGTATCTTGACCCAGGGAAAATTCCACTTCTCTGTGGCCCAGACACAAGGCTTATACTGAAAGAAAATTCATTTACTACTGAGAAACATTAACTCTGATGGTTGAGATAAATTTAAAACAAATGCCATGCTGATGGCTTGCAGTCCTTGAAAGGATTGCCTGGTTACTGGTTTCATGAAGAGAAAAGTGGTTGTAACACAGTCATCTAGGGGAGCCTCGGTGGTTCAGTCGGTTAAGCGTCCTAGTCTTGATTTTGGCTCAGGTCATGATCTCACAGTCATGGGATCAAACCCCATGTGGGGCTCTGCCTTGATAGTGTGATAGCATGGAGCCTGCTTGGGATTCTCTCTCCTTTCTCCCTCCCCCCCCTTCTCTCACTCCTCTCTCTCTCAAAAATAAATAAATAATAACATTTAAAAGCTTTTTAAAAAAACCACACAGTCACCTAGAGGTGCTTTTATGTGCTTGTGAGGTTTTCTCAAAATTAGAGAGGTAAGCTGTGCCATTTGCACCGCAGGTCCTGCATTCACTGGCTTCTAAGGCTAGGAGCTAACAAAATGGTTCCCAGCTGTGCTTAACTGCCTTGTGGGGTTGGTTCTTGATTGTTGATAAGGATCCCCAGCTGTGCTGGCTCAGGAGCCCTCTGACTAACAGTCCTCCTTCCTCTGTAGAGAACCCCTACTGGAATAGAGTTGTTAATACCATAAAAGTGGTATAAAAATCTAGGCAAGTAGTGGGCTTCCTCAGCCCAAGCTTGCAGTAAATGGAAAATGTGAAAAGTTTGAAATGAAGTATGAACATCGAGTTCTGACATGGGAGGAATAAACTGAATCAATAAAAAAGGTAATTATTTGGATCTTTAAAGCTTAAACTAAATAATCTGAATCATATAGGTTCTGAGTAATACACGGAAATGGTTTGCTATTAGCCTTGCTGTAAGAAACAGATCTTTATGTTAGCTTTTAGAGAAGTTTTTAAACTTAAATTAAAAATGATTTAAACATGGGGCACCTGGGTGGATGGCTCAGTTGGTTAGGAGTCCAGCTTCGGCTCAGGTCATGATCTTGTGGTTCATGAGCTTGAGTCCTGTGTCGGGCTCTGTGTTGACAGCTCAGAGCCTGGATTCTGTTTCGGATTCTGTGTCTCCCTCTACCCCTACCCCACTTATGCTCTATCTGTGTGTCTCTCTCTCAAAAATAAATAAATAAATAAACATTTTTAAAAAATGAAAGGATTTAAATGTGCAAAAGTGCAGCATTCTTGCACTTTTCTTTCTCCATTCCTGTAGTTTCATTCCCACTTAGCTGCAGCCTTACTTATCAGTGATTTATTAACTTAGAGGCAGGTAAAAACTTACCTGTTACCTCCTGTTTCCCATACTGGCTAGACCTGACTAAACATTCAATAGTGAATCATGACTCTATCACTATCTGAATAATATAGGCCAGAAGATAAAGATAGTACAGTCTAAAGTAGGATTCTATGTCTGAATTGTCTGAGAATGGTCTTCTGTCCTCCATTTCAAGTTTGCTTTAGAGATTTGTCTTTTCCCTGTTAGTTGGTTCCCAGATAAGACAGTAAGAAAACAGGGGCGCCTGGGTGGCTCAGTCGGTTAAGTGTCTAACTCTTGATTTCAATTCAGGTGATGATTTCATGATTCATGAGTTCGAGACTCATATAGGGCTCTTCACTGACAGTGTGGAGTCTGCCTGGGATTCTCTCTCTCTCTCTCTCTCTCTCTCTCTCCCTCTCTCTCCTGTTCTCTGTCTCTCAAAAAGTAAATACACTATAAAAACAATTTTAAAAAACAAACAAACCATCCTCACTGCTGGTAAATAAATGTACTGGGATCAGTTTGGGAGATCCAAACACTGCTTATGACAAGACTTCTAGTGTTTCTTGTATCTTTTCGTAAATCAGACAAGAGTGTTTCCCGAGTTCTGTGCTAGATGCTCTGGAGGAATTTTAAAAAAAACAGAAAACAACATCTGTGTCTTAAGAGAGTCCTAATACTGTTGGAGATTCAAACCAAAGTACTTCCCCTGTTTCTCTTGGCAGTTTGATTTGTCATAATTTGGCTCTCCTCTCTCAGGGGGATGATTCTCAAATCTGTATCCTGCACCTGACTTCTTTTCTGGAGTTTGGTCTACTTTACCCAGCTACCTCCTAGACCTGTCTGTCATCCCAAATGTCTTTTTTGTTCCTTTGATTCAGTATGTCCAAAGCAAAACCCTTCTTTCCTCTCATGTCTGCTTCTCTTCCTGCATTTGCTCTTTTCTATTTGTGAAGACATCACTGTCCTTCCAAGCTTTACCCAAACCCCAAACTTGTAATTTTTGTTAACTCTTATTTCTCTCTTATCTCTTGCTTCTGTCCCATGTCATTTCTCATACCTCCTTTTCTTTTGCATTCCCACGCTATTAACCTAAGCTCCAGCCTTCCATGCTTTAGCCTAGATGGATGGAGTAGCTCCTAACTGAATCCCTGCCTCTGATCTCTGCTATCCCTGTGCCTGTCCTACATGTCCAGCTCCATTAATCTCCACATTTACGGTGTCAGTCTTCTGCTTGAAAAGAATCAGTGGCTTACTAGTGGCTACAGGAGGATGTCCCGACCTCCCTAACTTGCCCTTCATGATCTTTCACAACCTAATCATGCGTGACTTTCCAACTTCATTTCATAGCATTTCTCTTGTTCAGAATCCTGTGTTTTACCCAAACCAGCAAGCTTGCTGGTCCTTAAAATCGTGCCTTTACTTTTACCTTTATCTTATTCTGAAATAGCCTCTTCCATTTCTTTTGATCTAGATCTTGCCTAAAACATTCCAATAATTATCTTGCCAATAATTAAGTCCAGAATTAAATATACACTAAAGTTTAAGAATCTGAGCTTTGGAACATGACTGCCTGGGTTCATACCCTAGCTGTGCCACTTATTAGCTGTGTCAGTAGTAAATGATTTTTCTCTTTATATCTTGCTAACTCTAATTAAGAACTCCCAGTAAAGTTTATAGAAGATTTTATGTCAAAGCAAGCAAAGAAGAAACCTCTCTGGTCCATGCATCCTAGTCAGAGAAAGAACAAGTTAGAGACTGCCATGGGACCAGTGAGTCACTGGACCTAGCAGTTGAGATTCGCCTGTGATGACTGTGAAGAGTTTCCTCCTAGATTGTAATTCTTACCGGATCCCAGGCAGCAGCTGCAACAGACTGAATTGTCTCTCCCAGATGAGAATAAAGTTTCATCTCCTTTCCTCATCAGCAAAATGAAATGAAATGGCGCATTTTGAAAAGGGCCTGAAATATTATTGCAAACATTGCTATAATTTGGAAAATTTTACACTAGGACACAGATGATTTGGCGATTTTGAGAATTCATTCTAGATGGGGCACCAATTCCAAATCAGCCTGAGAAACTGTCATTTAAATGCCATTATTTTACTCAAAATTCCTCTCGATGATATTTCATTCACAAGACATTTGTGGGAGACCTACTATTTGTTTCTGCCTGTGTGCATCTGAGAATGGGCAGACCAGTCAAATGATTTGGAGAAATGGGCCTATATTAGCATATCTTACATCCTGCTTGTTCTCTTGCCCTGCCCATGCTTTTTCCACCTCCTCAGATATCACCTTAGGCCTGGCTTCCCTGAAGAGACATCCTCTTGGTATATCATATTACCCAGGATTTATTCCTGCTATGTTGCCTCTTTCCTTTTTAAAATCAAATGTTCTCTTTCTCTGACTGACTTATTTTGCTTAGCATTATACTCTCTAGGTCCATCCAATACCATAATGATGTCACTCATATGTGGAATTTAAGAAACAAACAAATGAAAACGTAAGAAAGAGAGAGAAAGGAAGAAACAGACTTTTAATTATAGAGAAAAAACTAATGGTTGGGGGGAGGGATGATGGGCTGAATAGGTGATGGGGATTAAGGAAGGTACTTGTGATGAGTACCAGGTGACGAATGGAATTATTAAATCACTATACTGTACACCTGAAACTAATATAACACGTTAACTGTCTGGAATTAAAATAAAAATTTATAAAATAAGAGTGGGGGGAAAATCAAATCAAATGTTCTCCCTCCACCTCTTCCTCTTCTCAGATAATCTGAAAAGAACCTATGTCTTATTGTTTGTCATTCCTAATGTAGTGCCCACAATTTTAAGCAAAGTGTGAAGGGTGAGATATGGCATACCATCTTGCCAACATGGTGCATTGGGACCATTGCAGTGGATGCATTAGTTTACTGTTATTTGTTAGTATCTATAGAACTCATGATAACATTACATTGAATGTGTCCTTTGTCCCTGTACCAAAAAATCAATTTCTCTGAAGCTTGGAAGTTCTGACACTACATTAGCAAACATGAACACTGCTTAATAGATTTCCCAAAGGTCTCACTTTCTACAAGATAGGCTTGAATTCTAGACTATACAAATGTTAATTGGGTGGCTTTCCTGCAGCAATTAGCCAAGTTGACTGAAGAGGCAAAACTAGGGAAACTTAACAATAGCTGACTTGAATTTATGCAAAAACAGCTGTTAGTTTAACCAGAATTATGCCATTGATTAGTTATCAAATCAAAGATAAGATCACTTCTTGCTATTTTGAGCCCTAAGGATCTTCTAAATTCTTTAATTATACTAACATTTTGTACCTAAGATTATTCTGAGTAATGGACAATAAGAAGATCTTGGAAATGGTTTGTGATACATCAGTGAGAGTGTTTCATGAAAGAGGATTGCTCTTAATGTATGAAATTAAATTCATAATCTATAATTATTAATCTATCTACATTTTTAGTTACTAAAGGAAATTGATATAAGCTGATTTCGTAGAAGTTATTTTGTTAGATTAAGTTTTTTCTCCCCCTTGGAGAGATAACTTAATTAGGTTTATGTCACAAATACAATTAGGTGAGTAATCTTGACTGTAATCCATTTAGATAAAAGAATTTTGAACAACTTGAGACATAAATACATTTATCAAGACAGTCTCTTTGAGACTTTTAAAGCAAGGGCATTGGTCTCAACACAAAGTTGTTTCAGCCTTCCTCTGTTCATACTAATGGCCTTATGAAGTCTGATTTTAAAAGAATCTGGGTGAATGCACCTTACATATAAATTATTTTATCTCAGCAGTGCAACAATGCTAATTAGGGTAGCTTTAGAAGTTATTTACTCTAATCATTTAAAAATTCAAAAGGCCAATAATGGCAAAAACTTATGTAGATTCACACAGTTGTAAAGACAGATGTGTGATTAGACTTGAGCCCCCTGTTTCCAAGCACCAGACTCTGTTCACCAGATCACAGTTAGAACCTTAAGCTCTGGCTTGGCAGGTTTTGAAAATCTATCATGTTTCTCAGTCTATATTTAGCTTCCAGAAACATAATCAGTTAGGCACTTCTGTGTCATTATCATCATCAATAACAGCAAAGCAATAAATTAATATCTATTGTAAGATATATTAACATGATAAATATTAATCACAGGTACCCTTTAAGTTAGAAAAGGATTTTTTTATTTACAAAAGTTCTGTTTTATAACTTCCTTTCATTAGTTAATATACATATGTGGATTAGTAATATACATATGTGTACATATATATGTAATTTTCAAGTTTACAACATTTAGGCAAAGGGGCTTTACTTAAAATGATATTCCTTAACTTACTGGTTCTTAATAGTACATAGAAAACAAGACATTTTAATGGTTTAAATTACTGAAAAGTTAACTGTATCGTAAATTTATGTAAAACCTTTAAACTTTTATAATTTACAAAGGAAATGTGTTTAAATTGTTTCTGATCTATATCAAGTAGATTACTTTCATAACAATAAACCAGAGAATAACACAAATCAGTCTCCACATTAAATTAATTTTGTTAAGAGTTTTGACTGACATCTATTATATATATATAGTCAGTATTATATATATGTCACATATACAAAATATAAAATACACTTATAGAGTAGGAGGATAATTGATAAACTACATGCATATGTAGGGGAATTCTAAATAATCCCAGCAGAGGAAGATGAGAAAGGCTGAAAGAGTAAATGCATTCTCCATTCTTCCCACCTATTGATCAGAAAAGGGTGGAAGCCTTGCATTTGAGGTGCTGGAACACAACTTCTATCCAAAGCCCAGAATGGTGACTAAACTATTCAGACACGGGATTGATCCTAAGGAAACCAGTTTATATGCAATTTATGGGAGTCCCAGGAAGAGGGGAGAGAGATAAACAAGACAGAAATAAGAGCCAAAAACTTCCCAAGTTTGATGAAAATTATTAGTATATTGATCCAAGAAGCTCAATAGATCCCAGATAGGATAATAATAAAGAGAACCAATTGTAGACACGTTGTAGTCAAACTGCTGAAAACCGAAGACAATTAGTAAATTATGAAAGCACCAGGAGAAAAAACAATTAATCATGTACATGGAACCACAATGAGAACAATGGCTAATGTCTTCAGAAATCGTGAAGACCAGAAGGCAGTAGAATGACATACTCAAAAAGAAATTGTCAATTAAGAACTCTATATCTGGTGAAACTGCCTTTCAAGTATGAAGACAAAAATAAAGACATTTCCAGATAAAAATAAAATAAAAAGAAGTTATTTTCTAGCAGATATGACCCACCTGAGTGACTAAAAGGAGTCTTTCAGACCAAAAATCCAGAGGAAATAATGAAAAGCACTGGAAATTGTAAATATATGGGTCAATGTAGTAACTCTGATAGATATTTACATGTGTTTGTATAATATATAGATTATATTCTCTATTAATTTTTTTAAAAGCCTATTTTTATTTTTTATTTTTTTAAATATTTTTTAATGATTATTTATTTTTGAGAGAGAGAGAGGCAGAGTGTGAGCAGGGTAGGGCAGAAAGAGAGGGAGATACAGAACAGGCTCCAGGCTCTGAGCTGTCAGCACAGAGCCCAGTGTGGGGCTCGAACTCATGAACTGGGAGATCATGATCTGAGCCAAAGTTGGATGCTTAACTGACTGAGCCACCCAGGTGCCCTAAGAGCCTATTTTTTAAAATTTTTTTTAATGTTTATTTATTTTTGAGAGACACAGTGCAAGCAGGGGAGGGGCAGAGAGAGAGGGAGACACAGAGTCCAAAGCAGGCTCCAGGCTCTGAGATGTCAGCACAGAGCCCGATGGGGGGCTCGAACCCACAAACTGTGAGATCATGGCCTGAGCTGAACTGAGATGCTTAACTGACTGAGTCACCTAAGCGCCCTGTAAAAGCCTATTTTTAACACAAAACTTTAACAATGTACTATTAGGTTTATAACATACGGTTATAACACATATCATATGTAATGTATATGGCAACAATAATATGCAGAAAGGGGAAGAAAATGGAGCTGAATTGGAGCAAAGTTGCCATAGTTTACTGAAATCAAACCAGTGTTCACTAGAATAGATTGTGATAAGTTAAAAGTGCAAATTGTAAGTGCTAGAGCAATTACTTTTTAAAAGGCTAAATACTCATAAGAGAAAACTAAAATAGTATGCTAAAATATTTTGTGAAGAAAGTGAAGGCAGTAAAGAAAGAACAAAGGAATGAAAAAGATGACACATACAGAAATTATATAACAAAGTGGAAAATATGTCTAACCCAATGTCACAAAGAATTTCTTCTATACTCTACCATTTTTTAGTTTTGAATTTTACATTTGAGTCTAAATTCCATCCAAGTTAATTTTCACATAGGGTGTGATTTATGGACCAAAGTTCATTTTTACACAGATATCCACCATACCAAATATTACATTAAAATCTTATCTTAAAGTCATATGGAAATACAAATGACCTGACATAGCCAAAGCAACTCTGAAAACAAACAACCAAACAAAATCTGAAGGACTAATGTTACCTGTTTTCAACATTTATCATAAAGATAATCAAGAAAGTTAGTGTTCATTTAAGTATAGACACATAGACCAATGGAAAAGAATAGAATCCAGAAATAATTCCACATATATACGACAACTTATTTTCAAAAGATGTACTAAGATAATTTTCAACAAACTCCTGGAACAGACATTCATGTAAAAAAATAATTTTAATCCATATCTCCCACATTATCCATACATTTACATTTATCCATTTACATTTATCTATAAATAACTAAATTTGTTTATAAACTCAGAAATGATGCTAAAAGGAGAATTCACAAAAGAAAAAGTTGATATATTAGAGTTTATCAAATCCCTCTGAGATCAAAGTAATGGAGCAAATAACTTGAGACGATAGGAAGAGTTTTTTGACCATGTGAAAGTCACATATGTCCTCTGAGTTGGGAATTTATCATCAATAAATGGGGATGACAATATCCACCTCCTAAGGTTATTGCTAGAATTAAAGTGGGCCCTTACTATGTATAGCATTTGGCACAGAGTCTGACATATATGAGTTGTATAGAGTAGAAGCTAATTACTATATTTTATTGAGAGTATCTATTGAAATATTAGTGATGTTAATACCTACATTTGGGATAATGATGGATTAATTCAAACTGTAAAAGGGTTTCATTACTTACCTAATGTAGTATTTTGAATACAAAAGCACTATAATTTTGTTTGGAAGAACATTAACTTTTGGTAGTTTTTGAAGATTCACCAAAGAATGGGTATTAAAAAAATCTTAAATGTGATCTAATATACATTATCCTCTTTCCTTTGGTTGGGATTGCGTTTAAGTTTGCATCAGACTAGAATGATTTATTGTATTTTCAAAGAAACTTTAGAGATGTTCTGTTGGCTTTGTTTTTGAAACTTTTTTGCTTTTAAATTTATCCAAACACTAAGAAATGATCTGGATGCATTTACTTTCTAACAACCTCCGATATCAAATGAATTTTCTTTAATTCTAGTTTAAATCTTTAATACTACAGTTTTGTTTTTACTCAATTTCTTCTCAATGGAGAAAAAGAGAACAGCTGGTTACTATTGTCAGATTTCTTTTGTTTGGGATTTATTAAGTATGCAACCCTTGAATATCTTTCCTTTTTTTCCTGTTTGCATATACAACTGACACTGCTTTTTTCTGAAGGATGGTAGAATTTACAATGAAGAAGCTTTTTTTTCTTTAAGTTTTTATTTAAATTATAGTTAGTTAACATATATTGTAATATTAGTTTCAGTAGAATTTCAGCAGAATTCAGTAGTAGAATGAAAAGGAGTGCTCATCACATGTCCTCCTTAATAACCATCACCCATTTAACCTATCCCCTCACCCACCACCTCCCCTCCAGCAACCTCAGTTCTCTATAGTTAAGAGTCTGTTTTATGGTTTTCCTATCTCTTTCCCCCCACCATGTTCATTTGTTTTGTTTCTTAAAATCCACATATGAATGAAATCATATGGTATTTGTCTTTCTCTGACTGACTTATTTTGCTTAGCATAATACAGTCTAGCTCCTTCCACATTGTTGCAAATGGCAAGTTGTCATTCTTTTTTATGGCTCAGTAATATTCCATTGTATATCTACACCATATTTCTTCATTCATGAGTCAAAGGACATTTAGACTTTTTCCATAATTTGGCTAATGTTGATAATGCCCCTATAAATATCAGGGTGCATGTGTCCCTTAAGTTCAGTATTTTTGTCTCCTTTGGGTAAATAGCTAGTAGTGCAATTGCTAGATCATGGGGTAGTTCTATTTTTAACTTTTTGAGGAACCTCCATACTATTTTCCAGAGTGGCAGCACCAGTTTGCATTCCCATCAACAGTGTAAAAGGGTTCCAGTTTCTCCATATTCTCCCCAACACTTATTGTTTCCTGTGTTGTTGGGTTCATCCATTATGACAAATGTGAGGTAATATTTCATTGTAGTTTTGATTTGTTTTTGTTTTTATTTTTTATTTTTTTAAATTTACATCCAAATTAGTTAGCATATAGTGCAACAATGATTTCAGGAGTAGATTCCTTACTGCCCCTTACCCATTTGCCCATTCCCCCTCCCACAACCCCTCCAGTAACCCTCAGTTTGTTCTCCATATTTATGAGTCTCTTCCGTTTTGTCCCCCTCCCTGTTTTTATATTATTTTTGTTTCCCTTCCCTTATGATCATCTGTTTTGTCTCTTAAAGTCCTCATATGAGTGAAGTCATATGATTTTTGTCTTTCTCTGACTAATTTCACTTAGCATAATATGCTCCAGTTCCATCCACATAGTTGCAAACAGCAAGATTTCATTCTTTTCGATTGCCGAATACTCCATTGTATATATATATATCTTCTTTATCTATTCATCCATCAATGGACATTTGGGCTCTTTCCATACTTTGGCTATTGTTGATAGTGCTGCTATAAACATGGGGGTGCATCTGTCCCTTTGAAACAGCACACCTGTATCCCGTGGATAAATGCCTAGTAGTGCAATTGCTGGGTCGTAGGGTAGTTCTGTTTTTAGTTTTTTGAAGAGCCTCCATACTGTTTTCCAGAGTGGCTGCACCAGCTTGCATTCCCACCAACAATGCAAAAAAGATCCTCTTTCTCCGCATCCTGGCCAACATCTGTTGTTGCCTGAGTTGTTAATGTTAGACATTCTGACAGGTGGAATGTGGTATCTCATTGTGGTTTTGATTTGTATTTCCCTGATGATGAGTGATGTTGAGTATTTTTTTCATGTGTTGGTTAGCCATCTGGATGTCTTCTTTGGAGAAGTGTCTATTCATGTCTTTTGCCCATTTCTTCACTGGATTATTTGTTTTTTGGGTGTTGAGTTTGATAAGTTCTTTGTAAATTTTGGATACTAACCCTTTATCTGATATGTCATTTGCAAATATCTTTTCCCATTCTGTCGGTTGCCTTTTAGTTTTGTTGATTGTTTCCTTCACTGTGCAGAAGCTTTTTATTTTGATGAGGTCCCAGTAGTTCATTTTTGCTTTTGTTTCCCTTGCCTCTGGAGACGTGTTGAGTAAGAAGTTGCTGTGGCCAAGATCAAAGAGAGGTTTTTGCCTGCTTTCTCCTCAAGGATTTTGATGACTTCCTGTCTTACATTGAGGTCTTTCATCCATTTTGAGTTTATTTTTGTGTGTGGTATAAGAAAGTGGTCCAGGTTCATTCTTCTGCATGTCGCTGTCCAGTTTTCCCAGCCCCACTTGCTGAAGAGACTGTCTTTATCCCATTGGATATTCTTTCCTGCTTTGTCAAAGATGAGTTGGCCATACATTTGTGGGTCCACTTCTGGGTTCTCTATTCTGGGTGATCTGGGTGTCTGTTCTTGTGCCAGGACCATACTGTCTTGATGATTACAGCTTTGTAGAATAGCTTGAAGTCTGGGATTGTGATGCCTCCTGCTTTGGTTTTCTTTTTCAGGACTGCTTTGGCTATTCAGGGTCTTTTCTGTTTCCATACAAATTTTAGGATTATTTGTTCTAGCTCTGTGAAGAATGCTGGTGTTATTTTGATAGGGATTTCATTGAATATGTAGATTGCTTTGGGTAGTATTGACATTTTAACAATATTTGTTCTTCCTATCCAGGAGCATGGAATATTTTTCCATTTTTTGTGTCTTCTTCAATTTATTTCATAAGCTTTCTATAGTTTTCAGTGTGTAGATTTTTCACCTCTTTGGTTGGATTTATTTCTAGGTATTTTATGGTTTTTGGTGCAATTATAAATGGGATTGATTCCTTGATTTCTCTTTCTGTTGCTTCATTGTTGGTATATAAGAATGCAACTGATTTGTGTGTGTTGATTTTATATCCTGCAACTTTGCTGAATTCATGAATCAATTCTAGCAGTTTTTTGGTGGAATCTTTTAGGTTTTCCATATAGAGTATCATGTCATCTGCGAAGAGTGAAAGTTTGACCTCCTCCTGGCCAATTTGGATGCCTTTTATTTCTTTGTGTTGTCTGATTGCAGTGGCTAAGACTTCCAATACTATGTTGAATAACAGTGGTGAGAGTGGACATCCCTGTCTTGTTCCTGACCTTAGGGGGAAAGCTCCCAGTTTTTCCCCATTGAGGATGATATTAGCATTGGGTCATTCATATATGACTTTTATGATCTTGAAGTATGCTCCTTCTATCCCTACTTTCTTGAGGGTTTTTGTCAAGAAAGGATGCTGTATTTTGTCAAATGCTTTCTCTGCATCTATTGAGAGGATCATATGGTTCTTGTCCTTTCTTTATTGATGTGATGAATCACATTAATTGTTTTGCAGATATTGAACCAGCCCTGCATCCCAGGTATAGATCACACTTGGTCATGGTGAATAATTTTTTTAATGTATTGTTGGATCCGGTTGGCTAATATCTTGTTGAGGATTTTTGCATCCATGTTCATCAGAGAAATTGGTCTATAGTTCTCCTTTTTAGCAGGGTCTCTGTCTGGATTTAGAATCAAGGTAATGCTGGCTTCATAGAAAGAGTTTGGAAGTTTCCTTCCATTTCTATTTTTTGGAAAGTTTGAAGAGAATAGGGGTTAACTCTTCCTTAAATGTTTGGTAGAATTCACCTGGAAAGCCATCTGGCCCTGGACTCTTGCTTTTTGGCAGATTTTGATTACTAATTTGATTTCCTTCCTGGTTATGGGTCTGTTCAAATTTTCTATTTCTTCCTGTTTCAGTTTTGGTAGTGTATATGTTTCTAGGAATTTGTCCATTTCTTCCAGATTTCCCATTTTACTGGCATATAATTGCTCATAATATTCTCTTATTATTGTTTATATTTCTGCTGTGTTGGTTGTGATTTGTCCTCTTTCATTCTTGATTTTATTTATTTGGGTCGTTTCCTTTTTCTTTTTGATCAAACTGGCTAGTGGTTTATTAATTTTGTTAATTCTTCCAATGAACCAGCTTCTGGTTTCATTGATCTGTTCTACTGTTTTTTGGTTTCAAAAGCATTAATTTGTGCTCAAATCTTTATTATTTCCTGTCTTCTTCTGGTTTTGGGTTTTATTTGCTGTTCTTTTTCCAGCTCCTTAAGGCATAAGGTTAGGTTGTGTATGTGAGTACTTTCTTCCTTCTTTAGGAAGGCCTGGATTGCTATATACTTTCCTCTTATGACCGCCTTTGCTGCGTCCCAGACGTTTTGGGTTGTGGTGTTATCATTTTCTTTGGCTTCCATATACTTTTTTAATTTCCTCTTTAACTTCTTGGTTAGCCCATTCATTCTTTAGTAGGATGTTCTTCAGTCTCCAAGTATTTGTAACCTTTCCAAATTTTTTCTTGTGGTTGATTTTGAGTTTCAGAGCATGGTGATCTGAAAATATGCATGGTATGATCTCGATCTTTTTGTACTTACTTAGGGCTGATTTGTGTCCCAGCATATGGTCTATTCTGGAGAATGTTCCATGTGCACTGGAGAAGAATGTATACTCTGCTGCTTTAGGATGAAATGTTCGGAATATATCTGTTAAGTCCATCTGGTGTAGTGTGCCATTCAAAGCCATTGTTTCCTTGTTGATTTTTCTTTATTAGATGATATGTCTATTGCTGTGAGTGGAGTGTTGAAGCCTCCTACTATTATGGTATTACTATCGATGAGTTTCTTTATGTTTGTGATGAATTGATTTATATATTTGGGTTCTTTTACATTTGGCACATAAATGTTTACAATTGTTAGGTCTTCTTGG
Organism: Acinonyx jubatus; assembly: GCF_027475565.1. Lineage (NCBI taxonomy): Eukaryota > Metazoa > Chordata > Mammalia > Carnivora > Felidae > Acinonyx > Acinonyx jubatus. Next base: position 87,471,114 of record NC_069385.1, on the reverse strand, counting down.
TGGATAGCCCCCTTGATTATGATATAATGCCCTTCTGCATCTCTTGATACAGTCTTTATTTTAAAGTCTAGATTTTCTGATATAAGTATGGCTATTCTGGCTTTCTTTCGTTGACCATTAGCATGATAGATGGTTCTCCATCCCCTTATTTTCAATCTGAAGGTGTCTTTAGGTCTAAAGTGGGCCCCTTGTAAACAGTATATAGAAGGATTTTGTTTTTTTATCCATTCTGTTATCCTATGTCTTTTGATTAGAGCTTTGAGTCCATTGACGTTTAGAGTGAGTACTGAAAGATATGAATATATTGCCATTATGATGCTTGTAGAGTTGGAGTTTCTGGTGGTGTTCTCTGGTACTTTCTAATCTTTGTTGCTTTTGGTATTTATTTAGTCATATGTGTATATATATGTATGTATATATGGGTTTTTCCCATCTTTTCTCCCCTCAGAGAGTCCCCCTTAAAATTTCTCACAAGGCTGGTTTAGTGGTCACAAACTCCTTTAATTTTTGTTTGTCTGGGAAATTTTTATCTCTCCTTCTGTTTTGAATGCCAGCCTTGCTGGATAAAGAACTCTTGGCTGCATATTTTTCTGATTCAGCACACTGGATATATCCTGCCACTCCTTCCTGGCCTGCCAAGTTTCTGTGGAGAGGTCTGCTGCAAACCTCATCTGTCTTCCCTTGTAGGTTAGGGACTTTTTTCCCTTCCTGCTTTGATGATTCTCTCCTTGCCTGAGTATTTTGTGAATTTGACTATGATATGCCTTGTTGATGGTTGGTTTTTGTTGAATCTAATGGGGTCCTCTGTGCTTCCTGGATTTTGATGTCTGTGTCTTTCCCCAGGTTAGCAAAATTTTCTGCTATGATTTGCTCACATAACCCTTCTACCCCTATTTCTCTCTCCTCCTCTTCTGGGACCCCTATGATTCTGATGTTCCTTTTTAATGAGTCACTGATTTCCCTAATTCTTAAATCATGCTCTTTTGCCTTTCTCTTTTTTTCTGCTTCATTATTCTCTATAAGTTTGTCCTCTATATGGCTGGTTCTCTGTTCTGCCTCATCCATCCTTGCCGCTGCTGCATCCACCCATGATTGCAGCTCAGTTATAGCATTTTTAATTTCATTCTGGCTATTTTTTACTTCTTTTATCTCTGCAGAAAGGGATTCTAATCTGTTTTTGACTCCAGCTAGTATTCTTATTATCATTATTCTAACTTCTGGTTCAGACATCTTGCTTGTATTTGTGTTGGTTAAATCCCTGGCTGTCATTTCTTCATACTCTTTCTTTTGGGGTGAATTCCTTCTCATTGTAGTTTTGATTTGTAGTTCCCTGATGATGAGTGATGTTGAGCATCTTTTCCTGTATCTGTTGGAGATATGTATGTCTTCTTTGGGAAAATGTCTATTCATGTCTTCTGCCCATTTCTTATTTGGCTTATTTTTTGGGGGGTGTTGAGTTTCATGAGTTCTTTGTAGATTTTGGATATTAACCCTTTATCACATATTTAATTTGCAAATATCCTTTCCTATTCTTGAAGGTTGCCCTTTTGTTTATTGTTTTCTTTTCTGTACAGAAGCTTTTTATCTTGATAAAGTCCCAACAGGTTATTTTGCTTGTGTTTCCCTGGCCTCTGGAAATGTATCTAGTAAGAAGATGCTATATCTGATGTCAAAGAGATTGCTGCTTGTGTTCTCCTCTAGGATTTTGATGATTTCCTGTCTCACATTTAGGTCTTTCATCCATTTTAAATTTATTTTTGTGTATGATGTCAGAAAGTTGTCCAGTTTCATTCTTTTGCATAGAGCTGTCCAGTTTTCCCAACATCATTTGTTGAAGCGACTGTCTTTTTTCCATTGGATATTCTTTCCTGCTTTGTTGAAGATTAGTAGACCACATAGTTGTGGGTTCATTTCTGGATTCTCTATTCTGTTACACTGATCTATGTGTCTGTTTTTGTGCCAGGACCATACAGTCTTGATTACTATAGCTTTGTAATATAACTTGAAGTCTGGAATTGTGATGCTTTCAGCTTTGCTTTTCTTTCTCAAGATTGTTTTGGCTATTTGGGGTCTTTTCTGGTTCCATACAAATTTTAGGATTGTTTGTTCTAGCTCTGTGAAAAATTCTAGTGGAATTTTGATAGGGATTTCATTAAATATGTAGATTGCTTTGGGTAGCGTAGACATTTTAACAGTATTTGTTCTGATCTACAAGGGAGAAGTTTTAGAACTCATCTAGTGCTAACATATAACCTGATGAATTAATACTGGTAAAACATGAATTGTCAAGCAACATTTTTTTTTAAGTTTGCTTGTTTGTTTATTTATTTATTTATATATTTATTTCAATACCCATCACCCGCCCTCTCCTCCCTCCCACCCCCCATCAACCCTCAGTTTGTTCTCAGTTTTTAAGAGTCTCTTATGTTTTGGCTTCCTCCCTCTCTGTAACTTTTTTTCCCCCTTCCCCTCCCCCATGGTCTTCTGTTAAGTTTCTCAGGATCCACGTAAGAGTGAAAACATACGGTATCTGTCTTTCTCTGTATGACTTATTTCACTTAGCACAACACTCTCCAGTTCCATCCATGTTGCTACAAAAGGCCATATTTCATTCTTTCTCATTGCCACAAGTAACATTTCTTTTGTATTCCTTATGGTGAATTGTCTGATTTGTTCTATGCTCAGTTACCAGTTGGATATTATTCTTTTTCTTATAAATGATCAAAACTCTTTGCATATTAATAATGTTAACTATTAAGCCACCATATGATACTTTTTCCCATCTTGTCATTTTCCTTTTAGTTTAGTTTATATTTTTTTCTTACAAGTTTATAATTATTATTTTGTCAAATATATTTTTTCTATTATGATTTTCTTCTTTTGGTTCTATACTTAGAGGCACCATACTCACCATAAGCTCTGAGCTATGTTCACTTTATATTTTTTCTGTTCCTTTAATATTTTTTATTTTCAAGTCAGCTCTTTAACCCATCCAGAATTAAATGCATGATTGCACATTTATTCCCAATGAAATTTATATTATTCATTATAGCATATTGTTTCAGTCTGTTGTAACATTTCATGTCTTGAATCTGTTGCATATATATTCATAATATATAATGTATCAGTGGTTCTCAACTGAAGGTAATTTCATCTTCTGTGGAAAATTTGGCAATATTTAGAGACATTTTTATTTGTCAGGACTGAACATAGACAGGCTGGGGGAGAGACTGACTACTGGCCTCTAGTGAGTAGAGGCCAGGGTTGAGGTTAAACATCCTACAATGTACAGGATAGCCCTCACAGCAAAGAATTGTCAATAATGCCAAGATGAAGAGACCATCATATAGGTGAAGGAGTGGGAGAGATCTATTGGGTACCATTCTTCTCCCAGTTACAAAATCACCAATAGTAGTATTACCTGGCCCATATTTCTGTTTCCTGCTCTGAGAAGCACTTGAAGAGACTTTGCCTCATGCTTTGCAGAAATCCAGATATACACTGAATTTTTTTATCATCCCTGGATGGTTTCAAAAACAAATGAGCTTAATAGTTTTAGAGCACAGACCCTGGAGCCGTGCTGAGGCAGGTTCTACCTCTTATTAGTTGTGTGACCTTGAGCAAGTTACTTAACCTCTCTGTCTTCAGTTTCTTCATCTGTAAAGTGAGAGTAATAGTCCTATCCTTATCCTGGATTATCACAGGATTATAAGATGCTTAAAGTAATGCTTGACATGTAGTAAACATTATAGAAGGATTTGGTAACAATGAAAAAGTAAATGACTTGGTTTTTTTTGTGAACCACCTTATTTGATCACAATGGCCTGTACTTGCTTTTTTTCTTAATTTAATTTAATTTAATTTAATTTTATTTTATTTTATTTTATTTTATTTTATAAAAGAGGGAAAGAGTTCACAAGAAGGGTGTTGGGAGTGGGGGAGAGGGACAGAGGGAGAGAGAGAGAGAGAGAGAGAGAGAGAGAGAGGAGAACCTTCAGCAGGCTCTATCCTCAGTGCAGAGCCTGATACAGGACTTGATCCCACGACCCTGGGATCATGACCTGAGTCAAAATCAAGAGTCAGATGCTCAACTGACTAAGCCACCCAGGCACCCCTGTTATTGCTTTTTATATAATTATACTTTTTAAAATCCATTGTAGATTTTTGCCAGTGATCAAATTGAAGCAGCATGTTTCTTCTTTACCCTTCTGGAACATCTCTTATCCTCTTGCCATGCAGCATAAACCCCATCAGATCATCAACTCTGTTCTCTCTCTGATTATTATTTAACTTTTATTACCTCTATCAAGGTTGCAGATTTCCTTATAGGCACATATCTTTTTAATATGTAGAGTTGTTTATTTTTCCTCCTGTGAAAACCATTAATTTTGAATAAAGACTATATTCATTCTGAGTTACATTCTGAAAGTTAATGATGATATCTTTGGAATTATATTGTCTCCTTGTGCCAAAAATTTCAATTCATTCTATTAACATGTGCTGAACACATTTTATGTCACCATCTAGACACCATGTTGTCTCTTATCCCCTTACTAGGTAGATATTTTCTTCTGTGTATTTCTGAGTCTCTTACTTCCTATTTTGCTTTCTGGCATATATGACATCTTCTAGAACAGCACTGTTCAATGGAATTTTCTGTAATAACAGAAATGTTCTAATCTGTACAGCCCAATAGTGTAGATACCACTGAGCACTTGAAAGTGGCTAGGGCAACTGAAGAACAGAGTTTTAAATTTTATTTAATCTTAATTAATTTAAATGTAAATCACCACCTGGGGCTAGTGGCTAGCACATTGAACAGCACAGCTCTAGAGCATTTCCTCATTTCCTCACCCTTCCATTTTCAGTTTAAAATATTCAGCTTGGGGCGCCTGGGTGGCTCAGTCAGTTAAGCATCCGACTTCAGCTCAGGTCATGATCTCACGATTTGTGAGTTCAAGCCCTGTGTTGGGCTCTGTGCTGACAACTCAGAGCCTGGAGCCTGCTTCAGATTCTGTGTCTCCCTCTCTCTCTGCCCCTCCCCCACTTGTGCTCTCTCTCTCTCTCTCTCTCTTTCAAGAATATATAAATGTAAAATTTTTTTTCATCTTTATTCTAACTTAAACCTATTTCACTCAATGTACTTGTATATAGTTTTGTTTATCCTATATATTATATATATTTCTTATACTCCAGTAATCAAGTTAATTTTACTTCATATCCTGTGTTTTCAATATAGTAACAATACATAGTCTTAGATAATTGGGACTGCGCATGTGTATTTCTGTTAGTAGAGTATATAATGCATTATCTTGTAAAGTCAGGTGCTTTCTTTTCTTTAGTTTTTGTTTCGGATAAAAATAATAGTGTTCATTGTAGGAAAACAATGAAGAACAACAGAATAAATTGAGAATAAAAATCATCCTAGTGGCACAAAGCAGAGGTTACTACTACTACTACTACTACTACTAATACTAATCCAATACTACTAATACTTCACACACACACACACACGCGCGCGCGCGCACACACACACACACACACACACACTGTGTTATGTGATAGACTGTGACTTGGATGAGTTCTTTATATGCATAATATATTCTTTTATTTTTAGATATTTTTACTAATTATACAGATAATACATGTGTTTTGTTTTTAAAAAATTGAATACAAGAGTATGCTGAAGGAACAAAATCACCCATAATCACAGAATCCATAAATCAACCACTTTTACTGTTCTAGTTTAAAACAAATATTTGAAACAAAATATTGTTTCTAAGTTCCATAGTAGGTGGATGCATAGGCTGGTAGGCAAGTAGGTAGCTAGAAGGGTAGATACATAGCCATTTAATTTTTTAAAAAATTATGCTACAGATATGCAGCATTTGCTAATAAATGTATCCATCCTTCAGATGATAAACAAAAATATGTGTCACTATGGATATGTGTTATAAACAATAGTATTAGTGGCCATTTTGAACATTTGTAACTAAAGTAATAAGAATAGAATAGAAAAGAATAGAATAGATAGAAAAGAATAGAATAGAATAGAATTTGTAACATGTATTCACTGAATTTGTCAATCCCTGGTGTCTTACTTTTTACAGCATAAGAATTTTTAAATACTATAAAATAAAATTCACAAATATGATTTTAATGGCTGCATCATATCCCATTGTATCTATATACCATAATTTATTTAATAGTTCCCTATTACTGGACATTTAGGACGTTTCTCTTTTTTTTACTATTATAAATAGCATTGCACTCTTCAATTTAGTGCCTGAAACTTTTCATCTCTGATTATTTCCCTAGGATATATTCTTAGAAGCAAAATTGCTGGACCAAATTAAATGAACAGATTTAAAATTCTTGATACATATTGCCAAATTGCCCTCCAGAAAGTTCTTTGTTGCTTATAGAAGAAAATAAATAATCCTTGTTCTATTTCTACCGTTTAATCATTTTTATGCAGCCTTTCTTTGAACCTTTAAACTTCTCTTTGGTTTTAGGACTCAGAATTGTTTTTTAATAAATGTTTCTTTCAAGGGATTAGCAAAGTAATCACATTGTTGTAAATACCTAAACAATGTAACTCTCTTGTTTTTTCTTAGTAAAGGATCTCAGGATATAACATTTTTCATTATATAAATTATTTCTTTCTAGGGTGAACCAGGAGAAAAAGGAGATCCAGGTCTGGCTGGCATTAATGGACAAAATGTAAGCCGAACTGTTTTTTTTTTTTTCTTCTTCTAATATTCTGTTTACATTTTGCCACTGAAATGTGTTGACTATCTAATGGTATTAAGACTTTACTATCAGTGACAGAACCAGCCACAATCAGGGCAAAATCAAGAATCAAGACAGTTTTTTACATGGCTCAGTAAAAGCTCTGTGTTTTTAGTGTCATTATGGGTGGCCTCTTGCCTTTTTGTATTATGTGTCATCCTTAACAGTGCTTTCTTTTTTGTTGTTTTTGGGTTGCATTTTTCTAGTCTTCCTTTTGCTGTCTTTTCTCTTCCTATATACATTTTCATATGGCCCATGTTATTACCCACAGTCACTCTTCATCTTACACCAAAGCTCCATCCACTGAAGGTTCTGCATGGGTAGGATTGAAATGATGAAAAGAAGGGGAGAAGGGGACAGAGACTTGTGTATGTGTGTTCTAGTTCATCTGGAAGTCCTAGCATCTCCTTTTCCTTCCCTTAAGACAACAGACATTCCCCCACCCCCACCCCTATCCCCCGAGCTTCACTTTGATTCTTATGATGAAATTTGAAGGTTATCCCAAATATGGGTTTTCTCTAAAATATAGAATAATCTTCTGGTCTTCAAAATCACCATTTATTATAGATATTCTAACTTTACTGGGGAAAGTGACCACCATGAGAATTATTTTTTCCTAGCTTTCTTTTTCCTCTTGCATAAAAATGTTTTAGAAAAGTTCTAGAAAGCTATACTACTTGCTTTGTGGAAAAAGAAAAATGAAGCTAGATTTGGTCCCTAATGTCCTAGATGTGTTATGAAACCATCTTATATGCAGTAGATCACTATGGTGGGAAGGGAAGCTGATCATTACAGTCCCTGGGGCTTGTGGACAAAGTAAGAGGGATACCTGAGTATGGGAAGGGGTTTTATCCAAAAGAGAAATACCCCAGGAATTAACCCTAGAGTCAACACTGGGTTAAGGTTCTGACCCCCGCTGCTTTACTCTCTTGTTTATTTCTTGAGAAACCCCATTCACATATTTCATATGAGGGTCATTCTTAATCCTCTCCCCTTTGAAATGATTTTTCTATATGAGAGAATGGGAACTGGTACTTAGGGCTTGTAGCTGGAGTGTTCTCTGCATCTTCTCTAGTTCCTTACAGTGCATCAAGACACTGGATGTCACAACTGTGGGCCCATACATTTAAACAGAACCTCTGATTCACCTCCCTTCCCTACTAGTGGAGGTACCTGGTATCAGAGTAAGAGTTCTCGAGTGGAAAGCCAGAACCCACTGTGTCCCAGTTGGATCACTGGCTGAGAAAATCACTTCTCCATCTGTAAAGGATGGGTTTAGAATACATTCTCAAGTCCTCATTACTATGATGTCCTATCATTTTATACAAAGACATTATTAAGATTATGAACTTGGAAAGCATAATAAACATAGAAGCATTCATTTAGGTTTTGTAATATTCCTGCTGCATGTAAGGAGATGTAGGGATAACAAAACAGAATATAGCTGGAGCCAGAGTATGAAAAGTGCTGTATGTAAGGATGTTTGCCCTTCCTCCTCTGAACACATGGAGGAGAATTCATCTGAGCTGTGTTTAATGAAGATTAGTGTCACAGTGTGTTCTATAAATTGGATCATATTGGGGCCTTTGCCTATGTTTTGTTTTTTTCTGTTATATTCTTCATGAGATCAAAGACCATTTCTTGGAATCCCCAGGACTTAGTAAATATTTGCAGTTAAGTTCTCAAGAATTATTTTCCAAGTTTTAATTTTAAAAACTGAGAAAGTATTATAATAGTCTAAAATATAAGTAATTAGAGCCGAAAGTAGGATAACAGAGGTTGATATTGCAGTTGTAAAATATATGCAGTTTGTCACTTGACATCATTGAAAACTCAAAAATAGCTCAAGATTTTGGCCATTCATTATGAGAACAATGTTATCTTGTGAAAAATGTAGGAGTGTCGAAAGAAATTAATGATAGTGTTACAAAAGAAAACCAAGCTGCATGCATGTGGGCTCTCTGAGAGAGAGGAAAAACACAAAGATTTTTAGAAGTTCATTAAGATAACATTGGAATTGAAATAGAGAGGGACTTATCCAAACACTTCAATGAAACTTGGAGATTTGAGGTGTTGGAATCTGAAATCTATTTACATTAGCTTAGAAATTTGGAAATTTTTCTTACAGTGTCTGAAAGTAAGGTGATTTGGCTTTGCAGATGTAATCAATTGATAAACACATATATTTTGTTTTTTGTTTTGGGGTTTAAAAAATTTTTTTTAATATTAAATTTTTTGTCAAATTGGTTTCCATACAACACCCAGTGCTCATCCCAATAGGTGCCCTCCTCAATGCCTATCAACCATCAATGCCCATCAATGCCCAATGCCCATCACCCACCCACCTCCCTCCCACCCCCCATCAACCCTCAGTTTATTTTCAGTTTTTAAGACTTTTAAAAACTGAGGATAAACACATATATTTTGAGTGCCTACTACATGCCCAGTGTTCGGGCAGCTGTGGTAGGATTTCCAAACCTGATTAAGACCAACCTGTTAAGAGAGTACATAGTATAGTGGGCAGTGTGACCTTTCCTCTTTGAGAAGGATTTTGGAAGAGTTCTTTGCATGCCCTCAATCACAGGGGTGTCATTTCTTTAGCACCATAATTGTTTAATGTAGCTCATTAGGTACATCATAAAGCAGGACAAAGCACATTAACTTTTCTCACTTGGTTACTTAATTAATATGTAGATGATATTATTTTCCCTTCCTCAGTTTTGCCAAAGATATTCAGGAGTCATGACTAAGGAGAAATAAGAAAAAGTAATGGAAATTCTCCTTTTGTCCCCTCTACTCTCACTAAGAGTGAAGAATTCAGTGCTCTGCTATTGCATCATTGATGGTGGTATTGTTAATGTGTTATCGTTCATAAACTGTTTCCACAAGAATCTGAAATTTGATCCTTTCTCTAGGTTTATGGGCTAGCCAGAGCAAGGGGTGATAGCATCCCTATTTTCAGAGGCAAGAAATAAAGGTTTGGGAAATTAAGCGACTTTTTTTTTTCTTTTAGAAAATGGTGAAATCAGCTTTTAACCCTACATGTTTGACTGAAAAGTCTCTTATTTTCCCACTAAATCATGCCACGATTGTCATTGCCTATTTTTCAATGCTAAGATAAACTGACTCTGCACATTAAAATCATTCAGCATTTATGACAGTTCACTCCGACTTTCAATAAGCACAGGTACACATTCTTAGAGAATGCAGGGCATCATATTAGCGATTTCAATTTGAATTAAAGTCAAGCCATGATGGGGATTCTAACTTGAGAAACATTCTGCTGGAATAAACCCAGAGTGAATAAACCCAATGGGCCAGCTCACTCCAGCTACTTTCCAAGTCAAAGAAATTTGGAAGAATTTAGAAACGCTGCTAAATTCAAAAGGCCAATGTAATGGTCTTTATTCTTGCATATCACAAATATCTTGATGTAAATGTATCTTTTAATAATTTCTTCTGTGCTAGCTTTGCCAAAAAATGGGCAATCTCACTTTGGAAAATATGAACCGGATATAGAGGGAAATATTCAGCAGTTCAGTCTTTCTCGGTAGGACACTATTGGCATTCTGGGTAAGACAGTTCTTTGTTATGTGGGACTGTCTTGGGAGAGGAGAATGTTTAGCATCCCTAAGGCTCACCAACTAATGTAGCAGCTCTTAATCATTAGGACAAGGAAATTCTCTGATATCTTTCTAAATGCATCCTTGGTAGTATAAGTGCATGTAAACTTTGGATTGATCTCCAAGGTATTGGAGCATTGGACTAAAGTTATTGAATTAAATACCTGCTCATATTTCCCTTACAGTTTAAATAATGCATACCAAACATAATAAAATTCTCAAAAATTTGAGTTGCGTGAATTTAGTCTTTAAAAAACAAGACCTCAGCTTTACACACATTCTTAAATGATTTTGATTGTGACTTACTATGAGATATATTCAACAATTGCATTTTAGAACAGACTTGAGAGGGAGTCTCATAAAGTTGTTAATGTAACCTTTAAAGCCAGACTTCCTGGGCTCCGGTCCCAGCTCTGCCACTGCCTAACTGGCATACTACTTGGAACATTACTTATCCCCTCTGTGCCTCACTTTTTTCATTTGCACAATGGGATGATAATATTAATAGCACTTGCTTCAAGGCTACTTTTGTTTGTTTTTGAGGGTGAACAGGTTTATCATGCATTTAGGACAGTGTCTCGTGTACAGTAAGAGCTATATAAACACATAAACCTTTGCTTTTATTTGAAACTGGGTTAAATAAAACACATTTATCTTTAATAGAAATGTCATTTCAGTTATGTGCTTTTGTGGGGTTACATAATCTTAGAAAAGTCAATTTCAATCATTGAGTTTAGACTCTTCCTCTGCGTCTTTCTTACTGTCTTTCAAACATGTTTTATAAAAATTACAGCATGTGATGTTTCTAAAATAATCATGTTAATCTCCTTATCCCAATGCAATCTGTACTATTAAATACAAAAATATTGAAATCACAAAGCTGAGATATCAGCTGGCAACAGCTGGTGCCATTGCTAGGGAACAAGATACAGTCAGTGGGAAGACAAGGCAAAGAATTAATTGATAGGTTAAAATTTTTAACAACTATTATTTGGTATCATCTTGTGATTTTTAAAGATGCTATATACCATGAGTAGTAGATCTTCCAGTAAATTTAATTTCATTGTCTACCTGCTTTTATAATTCTAGATATAATACTGTCCTTCTGCTTCCACCTTGCCTTTAGATAAGAGTTCCTGTCTGCACATAACATCCAGAGTCAACTACTGTGCTTTTGAGAATCTTTATATATGTGAATATTATTGAGAACCTTGATAATATATTCCCATCTTACTCAATGTTGAACTCATAGACTGTTGCATTTGATTCTTTATGCTTTGTGGTGAGTGCTGCGTCTTTTTCTCTCCAGTACTCCATAACCATTGATAGCAGCACCAGTGTGACATGAGGAGAAAAATTGCACTTAAGCAAAATATTACTGATCTGTTTCTCAGAGCTTATTATGATGCCATGGCCTTAAAAACATTGCACTTTGTCACAAGAGGACATGAGTTACATGGGCCCAATTTCGATGGCTGCAAAAGTAGAAGAAGCTTGATGAAGCAGTACTTCTCAATTGCATTTTATCCGATGTGAGTTAAAGGATGCTTGTTCCATATCCATCAAACTGAGTACAAAACTGAACAGAATGAACTATTAATTATCCCTGAAACTTGGACTTGAAGAGTAAAAGCAACATTTATTAAGTACCTACAATGTACTGTTTTTTATAACCTATGATTCTCAGAACAACCCTTAAAGATAACTGTTATTTATACCTATATTATAGGGGAGCTTAAACAATTTAGAATTTTACATAAAATGCCATTCTTTTCCTCACCCTCCTGAACTCCACATCTCTAAATCTTCAGTACCTCCAGTAGAATTAGGCCTCTCTGTGAACTGTTCCCTTCACACTTGCTGTTTACTTCCATAATAGTATTCAACATTCACATTAGCTTGTAGTGGGTTGCATTACTTCTCCAACCGCTTCCTGACTATAGTTGATTGAAATGGGATGGTTAGCTGATTCGTTTGCCAATAAATCCTTCCCAGAAGTTGCAGTTAGTGTTAGTTTTTTAGGCAGGAATATTGAAAGAATTGTAATGTATTATTTTATGCCTAACATAATTTTTTAACACGTAATGTGTGTTGATTATGAATAATAGTAATAACTGGAACACTGCTACACACAGAATTCACTGTAACCCTGTGCCCCAGAGTCAACCATTTCCTAATGTTCCCTTTTTAAAAACAACATTTTCATATTCGTGTGGTCATAGAATATAGAGTTTAGTCTTCTATGTTTGTGCATGGTCAACAATATTTGGCCATGCACGATATCCATTTATAAATAAATGGATACCTGGTGGCTCTCTCAGCCATTTCTTCTTCATGTTTGTCTTTTCTCTGGATAGAGTTACACCAAGAAGCCCAAAGAAAACTCTTAGTAATTTTCTCAGCCCAGTAAATGGTACAACCTCCTATCACTTACTTAAGCCTTGACACCTCCTTTTCTCTGCCCCCTCTTCCAACATATCTGCCTCTTCTACTTCCCAGTATGTGCGGTCTCTGACCTCTCCTCTCCATCTCCAGTATCACCACCCTATCCCAGCCACCCTCGTCTCTTGCCTCAAAAGCTGTGACAGCCCCTTTTCTGCTTCCACTCTTGCTGCCTACAATCTATTTTTACATTGTAGTCAAAGTGATTTTTTTGAAGCAAAGTCACATCATGTCGTTTTTCTGCTTAAAACACTTAGGTTCAAAAACCCATCCTCCTTACCATGACCTGCAGTTCACTACATGCTTTGACCCCTTAACTTGATCTCCTGCTCCCTGTCTGCATGCTCATGACACTGTCTTCACCTTGGGGGCTTTGGTGCTTGCTGTGCCTTCTAACCTCAATACTTTCCCCCTGGATCACTGCATGGCTGGATCCTCTGAAACAACAAATGTCACCTCCACACAGAAACTGTTTCTGATGACCCCAACTGACATACCAGCTCTCTCCCTTTCAAGCAGAGCACATTTAGCCTATCGACCTGTTTATCATCAGTCACTCTCCTCTTATAACCTGAGTTCTGTGAAGGCAGGAATCTTGACCCTGTTAAGGAAAAAATTATTCTCACATTTATTAAGATGGTAAGGAGGACTTTTTGTTCAAGACTATTAGAATAGGGGCATTGCAATAGAGGAGTGAAATTGAGCTCAACTCCAAATACAATAAGGACGGGTGGGGATTTATAGCCAACGGAGTGACAGGCTCAATGAATGGAAAATTACTAAGAGCAAACACTGAGGGTGGGAGGATTCTTGGTAACTGAACTATAGGATTCTTGCTAAAGGCAGGCCAAAGACTTACACAGTAGAGATGGGGGATGAGGCATTTGATCTGCTGTTAAGGGTGGGGGATGCTAGGTAAACTGATTGAGTAAGATTTTTGCTAAAACTGGTCTCAGCAAGCCAAAGACAGAAAAAGACAGAGGTCAAGGTTGAGGCCTAGTCAAGAAGAGGAGTCAGAAGAGTCTGACTGAAGTTTGGTTGAAGAGAGGGTCTTTGTCAGTTTCTAAGGAGCACTATCCAATAGAAAAATGTTTAATATATAATACACAGTATATTTCTAAATATGATATTATAATCAAGACAAATAGAAATATATTTTCCAGTAGCCATGTTAAGAAAAATAAAAGGAAACAGATGCAACTAATTTAAAAATATATTTAATTTAAAATATCCAAAATACTATTTTAATATATCATCAATATAAAAATCATTAATGAGCCATTTTGTATTTTTTAAAATAAATATTAAAAACCCATTATGTTTTGTGCTCTCAGAACTTTTCAATGGAGACTAGTCTCATTTTGCTTATTTGGGAAGGAATGGATATTTCAAATAATAAGAGAATATTACATCTCAAATAGGATTTACTTTTTCACTCATCCCTTTTCTAAACAAATAAATAAAATACTCCAAGGTAACAATGGAAGACCGTAGCTATGAGTTTTATCCTGAAAGGTATTTCTACAATTGTGAAGTGTTTTTTGTTTGTTTGTTCGTTTGTTTGCCTTTTGGATGCTATTTTTATCCATTAGATTTTTTTTTTCTTAAAGTGTAAGATTACAGTTTTCACATAATCTCTGCAACAAGATTATTTTAAGTATCCAGTTTTCTTTCATTTCTTTAAATTCATCATTGACTTCTATATTGAATAGCTACAGGTGATAGCATTTGGCATTGTTTACTGACTACAAAATGTCAGAGCAGTGATAGACGGATCCCTGAGCCAGGAAAAGTAAGATATCTAGATATACTGTGCATTCTGTGACTTCAGAATTATTTCTTTTTTCCATTATTGTTCTCCATTCATCCAGTGTATTAAATCAAGAATGAAGAAAGATATTTTTTTCTATTTACCACACAGTCAGGATGTCGATCTAACTCTCTTTCTGTTTACACTGTGGGTATCTTCAGCTATAGAACTGATTCCCTCCGGTGAAATCTATTGTGATATTCCTGGGAGCTGTCATTTCTGAGTCTGATCAACTAAATACCCACTAAAACACCCAAGAGTCCAGAAGATTCATGAATATATTCATCTGATACTCTATGTCTCGTATAGTTTCATTTAATATCTTTATAAATCCAAGTAAAAAAAAAATTATCAATTAGAGAACTAAAACATACTTTGAAACAGGAAAGAGACTACATTGTAGCTTCAGCCTGTGAGTGATAGGAAAAGAATATGTCCTTCATTTGTTTTCTCCCACAACTAGATTACTTGATAGAGACATAAAAATGTTTTTTTTTTAATTTAATTCTTGATTTTTTGGGCAAGCTTTATAAAGGCCAAATCAATGCTAAATCAAAGGTATTTACAATATCCACAAATTTAATCCAAAGTGGATACTTAAAAGCTCATATAGATTTAAATGATGTTCTCCCAGATGGTGAATTAATGTAATTTTAGCAGGAAGCAAAGTTGCACAAATATGCAGTATTCAGGACTCATGCTGATTTAATGTATCTGTACTCACCACAACACAGATGTTGCTTATCATTTTAGTACCAGTTGTCTCTCTTTCTTTCTATACTACAAACTGAAGAATGAGATTTGGGAGTTCAGTAAATTATGATTTATCTTGTGACTAATGACTTGTTAGAAATGTCAGCTTTCTGTGAATTGCATACAGAAATCACATTGGTTGTATTCTTCCTACAGGGTTTGAAAGGTGACTTGGGTCCTCGGGGCCCCCCTGGCCCAAAAGGAGAAAAGGTATCGTATCCACCCAGAAAAATGTCAGTTTTTCTTAAGAAAATTCTGAGAACACATGCAGTGACTTTTCATTGAAAAAGTTAATTTTGCTAAAATTAACCAAAGGCTGTATGTTAAAAGCATCTGAAGAAAAGCCTTTTGGTTCATTTAATTAGTTTGAAGAAACTAAAAGCACAACTGCTAGTTGACATTAATTTGTGTTTATAAGATTTCACTTTCTCTCCCTCACTTAACAGTATTAGCTATTCCATTGCCAAATTAGCAACTGTGTCTTGTATCGGGGAATTTTGCCAGTAGCACTGAACTGCTACCATAATGCTGAAGCAGGTGGCCTTTAGCGGGAAGGAGGTTAACTTCCTAATTCATTCTTAGTCTGAATGCTTCATTTCCTGCCACTTTTTCTCACATGCCATTTTATCATGATATATTGGCAGTGACCTTGAAAAGAGATTTAGAAATACTAAAACCAAGAGTCATAGAATAAGGTCATTGCATGACCCCATTTCGATAAGAATTGTATGTGTGGGGCGTTCATACTGTATTTTGTTCTCCATTCTTAGCACATTTGGAAATCCTCGTCTGTCTTCAATATTTACCTCTATGTTAAAGTTGATCTTGCAAATCAGTCCTCAGTGAGTGATTTAAGCTATGTCGATGTTCCTTAACAAGTATTGGCTACTTTTATTCAATTGTTCCAAAAAGTAATGATTACTCAACGCTAAGTCTTTACTTTTGAGGTGACTATGTCAGATGAGAAAAGAAAAATTTATAGAGATACTTTCAACATGAGAACACATCTCAGAGCTTTATACCACACAGTATAAATTCTCTATAATGACCACATAAAGAGCATTATAGCAATGATGCTTGCTCTTAATGGTTAAGAGTTCTTACGAAATAAACCAGGGTCCTGATACAATAAAGCATATAGATGACATATAAATCAGAAAATAGTAAACTTTTATATGAGCCATTTTTTAAAGATTTTGAAAGGGTTCTCAATATATCCACTTGTTAATTTGTATTCACATAAGTCAGCAAAGCAATTTTTGTATTTAAAAATACATAAATATAGGCAAGGCCTCTTAAAATTGATAGCAAGTGCAATGTCAATTTAGCAGAGCTTTGTAAGAGGCAATGGGACTGCTTCTTGCAGCTGGGAGGCATGAAGTGGGGAGATCCATTTATTATTTCTGCTGATCCTCATACTAACTTTGTCAGAAAAATTATCTGTCGTTGTGACACTTCCCAGCTGCTCCACTGGCAAGTAACCATATTTGAAGAGATATTCTTTCTAATTTTGGATTCGTAGACAAAAGAATAGAAAATTAGATTATTTTAGCTTTTCAAAACAAGTTCTGCTGTTATAGAAAGCATGGGGGTGCACAAGGTGATATTTATATCATGAGAGCTAAAAGAACATCATGCATTTTTCACCGTGTGGAGAATTTATCAAGATGAAATTCTATTTTTTCCTTCAAAGTGTGTGTGTGTGTGTATACATATATACATATATATATATATATATATACACACATATATACATATATATATCTATATTGCTTCTATCCATTCAGAAAACTTAAAAATAAAATGTGCAGAAAAGGATCACTGGTAACTGCAACTATTCTTTAACCTATTTTAGGGAGATACAGGACCTCCAGGACCACCAGCCTTAACTGTAAGTATTCTCCAAATCAGAATTCAAAATTGAAATGCCCTGTTCATTTTTCACACTACATCATGACTAAACCAGAATTTAAACCATAGGATATTTTGAGAACTGAAAGTTACCCTAGAATAGATCTAGTTAAACCTCCAGATTTTAAAGATGAGGCATCTGCCCACATCAGTGAAGTACATAACCTGAGGTCATACTGGGAGTTACTAGAAAAGTCTGGAGGCAGTACCAATTCTGAGCAATTTTCTCTACCCTCCATATGGTTCATAATCATGCCCCTTGAACGTTTGATTATACGTTCTTAACATGATATTTAACGTTAATGGAAGCAGAGACTGTTCTACCTACTCTAAAAACCGTAAAGAACAAAATAAACTATAATCGCCCAGTGGGTAAAAACAGCTACCTATTTAAAATGATTGTTACATTCCCCAAAACCTGTCCAAGACCAGTTTTTTTCCTATATGATTTGCTTCTAAGATTCACAAATGATAAAATGGCAGTATTTCAGTAGCAGATTTATGAGAAAAGTTCCTAATATGCACATAATGAGATTGTTCTCAGTTAAATGGTTCATCATTTATTAAGCATTTAATCATAAATATATAATGACTTTATATTTAGGTATAATTTACTGTTATGGATTTTCTTCATAGGCCATTAAGGACTCTCATTTAACTTAAAGATTTGGTCTAACAGTGACTCTAAGCCTAATAGAAAAGAGGAAACTTTCTTAAATAAGATCATTTGTAGCCTGAGGTCTCTTGGATTTTATGTTGATACTACCTAATGACATAAATTGAGAATTTAAATCATCAGTTTTCAGACATGTTCTGATTGTAGAAGGTCAGGCTTAAAAGAAATCTTCTAGTATCTGTGTTGAGCTCTTCCTAACAAGGCAGAACAGTAATCTCAAAGACTGTGTGGCTTTGATAACATTTACATTTATCTTTGTACTTGAAAATGTCATACATATTCTGAACAATATGTTAATAATATCTTACACAAATAATTTTTGCAATGCTTACTTAAAGGACAGATATTTCTTCATAAATGAGAAATCTAAGGAATCAAACAGATAATTTAGGAATAACCAAATTCAATTTGCCATGAAATTCTGTGCTTGAAGATTTCATTTTCAGATGGAAATAAAAACTATACATTTGAGGGGTGGTTTTAACTGAATATTATTCAGCTTTTTTATACTTTGTGGAATTTATTTTTAAAATTATTTGGCAGTGATTTACAGTTAAGACTGCTCATGTTACTTAAGTCACATGCTTTCTTTTGTTCAACTAAGTTATATGCTCACCCACTCTATTTAGTTATCTGATTTCCTAGTCATTCCCAACTTGTGTTTGAAGAGCAAAGTGTAATCTATGTTTATCATTTCACCTGAAAATGCAGTTTTGGCCCCTGGCCCAGAAAATTGTATTGGAATATATCTATTTCATGGATTTTTAATGACAGCTAATGTCTTCCCACCAAGTAGTACCCTATAGATCCCAGCAGTATTTAGCTGGCAGGCACTAAGGGAGTACAAACTAATTTTTACAGTTACATAAAGACATGACAAGGCAAAACCACTGTGAAATGAACTGTTTATTTCATAAAGTTAAATATTGGTATTACTAGTTATATGCTTGTCATTACTTTATTAACATAATCTACTGTTAAAAAACAGGCAGCAGACATGAATAAACATTTTTCCAAAGAAGATATACAGTTGGCCAACAGACATATCACTCATCTTCAGGGAAATACAAATCAAAACTATGATGAGATATCATCTGACAGTAGTCAGAATGGCTAAAATCAACAACACAGAAAACAACAAGTGTTGACAAGGATGCAGAGAAAGGGGAACCTGCTTACACTGTTGGTGGGAATGCAAACTGGTGCTGCCACTCTGGAAAACAGCGTAGAAGTTACTCAAAAAGTTAAAAATAGAACTTCCCTATGATCCAACAATTGCACTACTAGGTATTTACCCAAAGGATACAAAATACTGATTTGAAGGGATACATGCACCCTGATGTTTATAGCAGCGTTATCAACAATAGGCAAATTATGAGAAGAGACTAAATGTCCATCAATTGATGAATGAAAAAATAAGTTGTTGTATGTGTATATATATATATATATATATATATATATATATATATACACACACACACATACACATATACATATATGTACATGTATATACATACATATATACATATATATATATAATTATATACAATGGAATATTACTCAGCCCCCCAAAAATATGGAATGTTGCCATTTGAGCAGCATATATGGAGCTAAAGAGTATTATGCTAAGCGAAATAAGTCAGTGAAAGATAAATACCATATGATTTAATTCATATGTGAAATTTAAGAGACTAAACAGAGGAACATAGGAGAAAAAAGTTGAGGCAAACCAAGAAACAGACTCTTAACTATGGAGAACAAACTGAAGGTTACCAGAAGGGACCCTCCCAGAAGGGAGGTGGATGGGGAGATTGGGCTAAATGGGTGATGGGGTTAAGGAGGGCACTTGTATGAGCAGCAGATATATGTAAGTGATGAATCACTAAATTCTACACCTTAAATTAATATTACACTGTTAACTAACTGGAATTTAAATAAAAACTGGAAAGAAAATGAATACATACATACATACATACGTATCTTAAAAATTAAAAAAACACATAATCAAATGTTAACTATGAAATAGGAATGAACTGAAATGTATACCACCTTACCATGTACTAAATATTTAATTGACCTTATAATGCAGATTAATACATTTTAATGAAATGATTTGTAACAGTTTTCAAGAAAGCTAAACTTGGAAGCTATACTGCCTCCATTGTATTTACATTAAACGAAACATTGTTATATAGCAGTTAATAAACTGAGAATTCATCCATAGTGATTCTCAAAGCTAGTTGTACACTAAATCCACTATAGAGCTTTAAAACATACCAATCTGTGGCTCCACCCCCAGAAATTACAATTCAGTAGATCTGGTGTGGACCAGTATACTTAAACCTCCCTGAGTAGTTCTAAATATAGAGCTGGAATCCAAAGCTGTTGTATATGAGCACTATAATGGAACAAGCTTTCTTCTGTTCAAAAGCTTTAGACTTTTGAGAAGTCTGGCTTTCACCTGAAACCCAACTTAATGTGTAGTAATAAAAAAATGTTCCTTTCCATTAGGGAGGCATACTAGTAAAACTAAATTAAGATTGAAGCCTTCTTGGTTAAGTGGAGGAGATTAAGGCCAGGAAGGCACCTTTAATTATAGCCTTAACCCAGCCATTCAAGGACTCCAGAGAGCTCAGGTGCCTTAATGCTTCTCAGAATTTAATGCGCACAGAAACATTCAGGGGTCTTGTTCAAATGCATAGTTTATTTCATAAGTCTGAGGTGGGGGTGGGATTCTACATTTCTTTTTTTGTTTTGTCTTGTTTCTAAATGTTTATTTTATTGCAAGAGAGAGATCAAGAAAGAGCAAGAGAGAACAAGCAGGGGAGGGGCAGTGAGAGAGAGAAAGAAAGAGAGAGAGACAGGCTGTCAGTGCAGAGCCCAATTGGGGCCCAATCTCACAAACCATGAGATCATGACCTGAGCCAAAATCAAGAGTTGGACGCTTAACTGACTGAAGCACCAGGCACCCCAAGATTCTCCATCTCTAACTGGAGGATGCAGATGCTACTTGTTCTCAGACCACACTTTGAGTCACAGGGCTTAGCACTTGAGCCCCAGCTCTACTGCAGACTTGCTGCCTCATTCCGTAGATTAGTGACTCCCTAGCCATACTGCATGTTAGATGTACCTATATCACCTGATATAGAGGCGTTTACCTTCAAATTTTTCCTGCTTTTCCTGAGCTTCTTTGATCTTTAAATTTATGTATTTCACGTAATTTGGGAAATTGTCCATTGTTTCATCAAATTTGTTTTCTGCCTCATTATCTCTCTCTTCTCCTTGTGAGACTCCAGTTACATACAATTACATAAAATATTTTCCCACACATTCCTTTGTTTTCCACATAATTTTCTCCTCTTTTGAATGGATCATTTCTAGTGAACTCTTTTCAAACTTACTCATTATTGGTCATCTCCATTCTGTTGTTAAGACCATCCTTTGAATTTTTCATTTCAGATACTATATTTTTAAGTTAGTGAATTTCCGTTTGCTTTTTAAAAAAATAATATCTACAAAAGGCCACATTTCATTCTTTCTCATTGCCAAGTAGTATTCCATTGTATATATAAACCACAATTTCTTTATCCATTCATCAGTTGATGGACATTTAGGCTCTTTCCATGATTTGGCTATTGTTGAAAGTCCTGCTATAAACATTGGGGTACAAGTGCTCCTATGCATCAGCACTCTGTATCCCTGTATCCCTTGGGTAAATTCCTAGAACTGGAGAGTGTTATGCTAAGTGAAATAAGCCATACAGAGAAAGACAGATACCATATGTTTTCACTGTTATGTGGATCCTGAGAAACTTAACAGAAGAACATGGGGGAGGGGAAGGGAAAAAAAAGTTAGAGAGGGAGGGAGCCAAACCATAAGAGACTCTTAAAAACTGAGGATAAACTGAGGATTGATGGGGGGTGGGAGGGAGGGGAAAGTGGGTGATGGGCATTGAGGATGGCACCTGTTGGGATGAGCACTGGGTGTTGTATGGAAAGCAATTTGACAGTAAATTTCATATTAAAAAAATAAATAAATAAAAAATAATATCTATTTCTCTTCTGACATTTTCTATCTTTTCATTCCCTGGGAGCCATATTTTCTTTCACGTCCTTGAGAATAGTTTTGATAGATGTTTTAAACATCTTTGTCTTAAAATTCCATCATCTGAGTAATGTCAAGTTGGTCTCTGTTTACTGTCTATTCTCTTTAGAATAGGTAATGTTTTTTTTTTTATTTTTCAATGTTTATTCATTTTTCTTTTGAGAGACAGAGAGAGCAGGGGAGGGGCAGAGAGAGAGAGGGAGAAGCACCAGAGACAGAGACACACAGTATCCAAAGCAGGCTCCAGGCTCCAAGCCATCAGCACAGAGCTTTATGCGTGGTTCTAACTCACAGACCATGAGATAATGACCTGAGCTGAAGTTGGCTACTTAACCAACTGAGCCACACACGTGCCCCTAGAATGGGTAATGTTTTAATGCTAA
This sequence comes from Acinonyx jubatus, assembly GCF_027475565.1. Classification (NCBI taxonomy): domain Eukaryota; kingdom Metazoa; phylum Chordata; class Mammalia; order Carnivora; family Felidae; genus Acinonyx; species Acinonyx jubatus. The sequence continues at coordinate 87,448,620 of NC_069385.1, read as the reverse complement.
CTTCTATGTCAAAAAATTTTGGACTGCATTTTAAGCACGTGAATGGTACTGAAACTCTGAACTCCTGCTTCTCTGAAGAGCATTAATATGGGTTTTTTTTTTTTGATGGGGGGTTGTTTGTTTTTTGTTTATTTATTTTGAGAGAGAGAGAGGAGCACAAGCAAGGGAGGGGCAGAGAGAGAGGGCGAGAGAGAAAATCCTAAGCAGGCTCTGCACTGTCAGTGTGCAGCCTGATGAGGGACTCAAACCAACGAACTGTGAGATCATGACCTGAGCTGAAATCAAGGGTTGGATGCTTAACTGACTGAGCCACCAAGGCACCCCAAACATTAATGTGTTTTCAAAGCAAGGAGTTAAATTAGCTGGACAGACGTTGTAAACTCTCTTCCCTGTAGTTGACAACAGCAGAAATCCTGGTTTTATTCTTTTAGCCTAACCTGAGCTGCTTGGCGTGTGTACTGCGTGTGTATGGTTAGGGGTCAGCTAGAGGTTTGGGCAGACTTTATACACAGAATTTGGGACTGCCTTTCTCTACAGAATTTTGGAAACCACACATTTCTTTACTTTCCAGTATGTACATCTGCTCAAAATTCTGCCCTCTAACTTTCAATCCATCAAGAATGCAGGCTCTCCATTTAGCTACCCTGTGACCCAGACTGTGGCTTGCCTCCAAATGAAACATTTTGGAAACAGGAAACCGATCACATGCTGTTTTGTTTTTCTGCATGTTGACTCCTCTCCAGTACCTACCTGCTTTGGGGTTTTTTTTTGTTGTTTTTTTAAGTTTACTTATTTATTTTGAGAGAGAGAGAGAAAGCACATACACAACACACACACACACACGCACACACACACACACACACACGCACACTCACACGTGCACATTCGGGGGAGGGCAGAGAGAGAGAGAAGGAATCCCAAACAGGGTCTGTGCTGCCAGCATGGAGCCTGATGCTGGGCTCAATCTCACAAACTGTGAGATCATGACCTGAGCCAAAACCAAGAGTCAGATACTTAACTGACTGAGCCATGCGGGTGCACCCCTACCTGCTTCTGTTGATTTTCCAGTGTCTTCAGGTAGTTATGGGTTTTTTGGTAATGTTTATTTATTTTTGAGGGAGGGAGAGAGGGGAGTGAGGGGCAGAGAGAGAGGGAGACACAGAATCTGAAGCAGGCTCCAGGCTCTGAGCTGTCAGCACAGAGCCCGATGCAGGCGGGAACTCACAAATGGATGCTTAACCGACTGAGCCACCCAGGTGCCCCTTCAGGTAGTTGCTTTTATATTGGAGTTTATAGTTGTTATCTGTAAGTATGTTAATTCAGTAGGAACTACTAGGCCTTCCTGAAAGTCAATGATATATTTTTTTTTTTATCAAAGTTGAATTACTTCTAATTTACTTAGAAATTTTATAACTGCAAATATAAGTGAATTAGCCTTACAAATTATTTACTCTACTGGCCTCACCTTCAATATATATCTGAATCGGACTGATTCTCACATTTCTACTATTACTACCTGGTTCTAGATACCATCATCCCTGGATTATTTCAGGACCAGTTAATGGTCTCCCCACTTCTTCCCTTGATCTCCTTGAGTTTTACAAAAAAACAGAGGCCAAGAAGTTTCCTTGACATGCTTCTGTTCAAAATCTCCAATGTTTCTCCATCTGATTCAGAGTAAGAGCCAAACTCTATACAATGGCCTACAAAGTCTTACAAACTGCAACTCTCTTTGCATTTCTGACTTCATTTTCTTATTCTTCTCATCTTGCTGACTTGGTTCCACAACAATGGCCTTCTTACAGTTCTTCAGGCATGTCTGGTACACTCCCACATGAGAAGGTTTGTTGCTGTTTACTCTGCCTGCTCCAACCATGTGCATAGCTACTTCCTTTAAGTTTTCTCAATGAGAGCTACTCTATTTAAAATTACACATACCCACATGGAATTTCTAATCTGCATTAGCACTTCACTTTCATCATTTTCTCCATGGCACTTATCACTCTCTAACATATCATTTAAAATGCCTACTTACTAGATGATTTGTTGTCAACATGCCTGTATCTTTGACTTTGAATCCCATGAGAGGCAAAGGTTCTTTGTGAGTTTTGTTCATTGTTGAATTCTAAGCATACAGAATAGAGTTTGGCACATAGTATGCCCTGAGGAAAAAATGATGTTTAATGAATATTGTCTTTGTAAGTATTTTAATCTTTGCTTTTTAGCCTCATTAATTCCACTTATTAACCTTATTTCTCTTAGATAGTTTGTATAAAATAAGGATCAGCTCTTATGATTTTGATGAAAATCATTTGGATGGATGTTTTCTTTCTCACAAAATTTTTGCTCTGCTTATTCCGTTTTTATTACTTTAAGGTCATTTGTTTATTGAAGTTTTCTTAAGTCAGTTTTCTATAAAATTGCTTAATATTTATTTTTTGAAAAAAGCAGAGTGCTAGCCAAATAGAATAAATCTGTGGTCCCTATTACTTGATTATACACAAAAGTATAAATTGAAATAAAAGTCTTTAATTCACAGTTTTAGGTTTTACCTTATCCTGCCTGATTTATTATTCATTTGTCAGCACTTAAAATTCCTGGAATATAAAATTTGGCATCTAATCCATAAAAATATTAAATATATTGCTATAATTTTGGACTTGTGCTTTCAGTAGCACAAATGAAGCCAAATAAAACCAAATTGTGCCATGATTCCAGCTGAAATTCTCTGAGCAACTACTTATTAACAAAAAAAGAATAATTCCTTTATAAATATATTTTACATATATATATATTCAGATTCTAGTTTTTAAAATGTTTTCAAATCACATTTTCGAAACTTATTTAGTTGCACCCATACCTGGAATGAATGTCACAATGACACTTAACAAGTGACTTACTGGACATCACCATCATAGTATAATAGGGCTTTTCCACCATATTCCTCCTAAAGGACATCAATTTAGACAATCACCCATGCATAGGATAGCCATGTAGAAGTCCAGGAAGGAGTCTAGTGGAGAAGTTCCAGCATACCCCTAAAGCAAAGAAATTGAAAAGGATAAAAGGAACAGTTTCAATTTACACTCGTCACTCCTCCCAAGGCTTTTTTAGCTCATGCCAAGAGAGACTTTCTCAGCCCATGATTTCTCCTGCTGGGGAAGATGAGAACATGTGAGTGAGAATTCACCTGCCCTAGCTATGCAGGATGCTACCCAAAAAACCTACTTCCTTCCTGCCTCAGCCAGAATACTGAGGTGTCTTGTGTGTTGCAGTGGGTGTTGGGAGAACAGCAGAAAGGGCTCTCGGGGGGCACCAAATGCATGTGAATCCTACAGAGTGTGTGCCCCCAGACTCCACTAGGAAATTCACCCACAAGCTGCAGGGCATTCTTCACTTTTGATTTTCTCTCCAATGGCCCAAGGCTTCCTGTGCCTCACCTCCACACACATCTACCTCATGGCCAGCTCTATGTGTATGCTCCCTGTGGCAGCAAGAATGAGCCTTTGCAGAGGACTAGTCAGCACCTGAAGAAGCTGGTTCCACTCTGTGGGATTGATAGAAACACACAAAATTGGGCATTCATCACTGCCCTAAAAAAAGCACCATAGTCAGCATAATCCTGACTGTGTAGTATTGAGAGAAGGCATAAAACCTTAAGAATTTCTCCAGAAGAAGAAAGAAGAAGCATGGAGTGGGCATATCTGAGTAAAAGGTCTGACAAAGCCTTAGAATCCCTAACAGGGTTGATGGAAGGTATTTCTCTCAGTTATGAACTGAGAGAAAGAGTAAAGACTGAAAGAGGTAACTGCTTTTTCAGATATGAAGACAGCAACACAAGACTTCAAGGAACACTAAAAATCAAGGAAACATGACACCAACAAAGAACACAATAATTTTGCAATAACAGACCCCAAAGAAATAGAAATCTGCGATTTGCCTGATGAAGAATTCAAAATAGTTATTTTAAGGAAGCTCAGTGAGCTATAAGAAAGACAGTTCAATGAAATCAGGAGAATAATACATCAATAAAATGAGAAGTTTCACAGAGAGAAATCATAAAAAAGAATCAGACAAATTCTGGAGCTGAAAAATGCAATAAATGCAGTAGAGAGCATAAACAGACTGGATCAAGTAGAAGAAAGAATCTGTCAAGTAGAAGACAGGTTCAGTCAGAGCAGAACTGAAGAATGAGAGAGTAAAGAAAGCCTACATGAACTATGGGATATCATTAATAGAAACAACCTGTACATTATTGGGTTACCAAAAAGAGAAGAGAGGAGAGACAGTTAGAAAACTTATTTAAAGAAATAATGCCTGAGAAATTCCCAAAGCTGGGAGGATACCTGGATGCCTGAGTTCATGAAGCTCATGGGATGAAGCACATAGATTCACAATTGCCAGGACATGGAAACAACCTAAGTGACCTTCAACAGATGAATGGATAAAGAGTATGCAGTGTGTGTGTGTGTGTGTGTGTGTGTGTGTGTGTGTGTGTGTGTAATTATTCAGCCATAAAAAGAAGGAAATCCTGCCCTTAGCAATAACATAGATGGACTTTCAAATTTCTTTGATCAAAATACAGTTTATCTAAGGTCATAGTGCAAATTTGTGTTAAGGTAAGTTCTCATAAATTATTCTGAAACCATGAATCTGAAACCATGAAACATCAGAGTCTGTTTTATGGGTTGCCTCTGTCTTTTTCCCCCTATGTTCATCTATTTTGTTTCTTAAATTCCATGTATGAGTGACATATGATATTTGTCTTTTTTTGGACTGATATATTTCATTTAGCATAATACACTCTAGCTTCATCCTAGTCATTGCAAATGGCAAAATCTCATTCTTTTTGATGGTTGAGTAATGTGTGTGTGTATATGTATGTGTATATGTATATGTATATGTATATGTATATGTATATGTATATGTATATGTAAATGTATATGTGTATGTATATACATGCCACATCTTCTTCATCCATTCATCAGTTGGTGGACATTTGGGCTTTCTCCAGAATTTGGCTATTTTTGATAATGCTGCTATAAACATCAGGGTGCATGTATCCCTTCATCTCAGTATTTTTGTATCCTTTGGGTAAATACCTAGTAGTGTAATTGCTGGATCGTAGAGAGGATCTATTTTTAACTTTTTGAGGACCCTCCATACTGTTTTACAGAGAAGCTGCACCAGTTTGCATTCCAACCAACAGTGTAAGAGGATTCTTTCTCTGGATCCTTGCCAACACCACTTTACATTTAAATATTAAATATAAATCCTTACATTTAAATGTGCAAGTATAAGTGCAAATTATTAAGTTCTTTGTCATTTGTTATCAATAACTTTATATGTAACTTCTTTATATATAACTTTGTGTCTTTATATATAACTTCTTAAAATTGTTACATATGTTCTGTAGTCTTACTGTTACTCACTATTAACAGATATTCCTCAACTAAAAAAATATACTGCTGTTTTTACACTAAAGTTTTGCCAAAATCTGTAACTGAAGCTTCAGAAGCAAGGCAGAGACTAATATGGAAATAAGGCAGTTGGCTAATACCTCTGTCTGCTTCCCTCTTTTGGCCTTTGCGTGTCATTTCAGAAGAGACAGGTGAAGGAGGGCAGAACAGTGCTATTTCATGGAATATATCCACTAATTTTAGTTCCCAGGAAAATGACTATGTTACTCTGGCCCTGGCCCTTTGGGGAGTTATTAAATACTCATCCAGATGGCACCAAATGTTTACACAGAAGCCAAAGGTGAAGTCAGTCAATAGCAGAAGTGTCTTTGATATGCTTACTAAATGATATTTTAAATGTCAATCCCTTGTTACCTGAATAAATCTACCATAAGTGAAAATTAGGCACAGAGAAGGAGCACAGATTTCACCCTTCCCAAACTACCTTAAATATGAAACTACCTTAAATATCAGGCACCCGAGAGAAAATCTCAGCTGGTCATTTATAAATCAAATGACATACAAATTAACAGATGACCTCAATAAACAAGAGATCATATAGTATTCACATAAGGGAAGCCTTGAAATAGTTTCTTTCCCCAAAATTAATGTGTTGAAGATCTAAGAATGATCAGTTCAGTAGATGATGAGGTCCATTCTCACCCTTTCTTCCTCCTTTGATCTACCCACTTACTTGAATGCTAACCATGTGTCAGATACTATGCTGGCTACTGGGAACACAGAAACAACACCTGTTGTTGCCTTCTCAGAACCTATTTGGTTTATGAAAAAGCAAGCAGTTGTTTAAAACTGATCATTTTCAAACTCATCATTTGCAGTTAGCATATAAACAGTCTACAAGTATTTGTACAACTGTAGTTATGTTGGTATTACATAAAATATTTAGTTATTTAAGAGAAAATCATTTTTGCTAGAATTCTTATGCTGTAATTTAAGCAGTTATTTAATTTAAATACATTTAAATCACAGACTCAACTACTAAATAATGTTTTCTTACTAAGATTCCTGAGGAACTATAACCATCTCTTTTTAGGTGAATGAAATAGAAAAAGTTCTTATTAAATATCCATAGAACATAGTTTCTTTCAGTTCTGGATTGAATAAATATATGCTGTATAGTGTATATGTATTATACACTTTTATATATACATATAAATATATGTACTATAGCATAGTAATTAATAGGCAATTCAATTTAAGATTATTTAAAATTCCTTACATATCAAAATCTGAATTATTTATATGGTCTTTCTATGAATTGCCTGAATTTAAATTTTGTCTTAAAAAGTTGCATAATTCATATTTAATTAACTGTTAACTTTCTGAAACTGATGATCCAGCTCAATCTTGAGATTCTTGGGGAGGTAGTGAGCCAGAAGAAAGAAGGCAATTCAAATATTTTTAAAAAATCAATCTTTTTTTTTTTAATTTGTGGACAAAAGACTTGTATGAAAGAATCATTGGATTAAAATAGAAGGTGTTTCTATACTACAAAACTATGATTATTGACTGTGCAGAAATATAGGGGAGTTGATGCTTAAGGCCTTAGAAAGATTTATGTTCAGCCTCAGAGAAGATTTATGTTTTGGGAAAATGTATCATCAGCTCATTTGACAGAAGGTGATTTATATATCTTTCATTAGATAAATGATTTGAGAATAGCTCCTTCTACCCTTCTGTTTATAGTTTGCTTCTGTTTCAAAAGACATTTCAAATTGTTTTCATCACAATTCTAAATTATGTATTTTAAAGCTCAATAATAAAACTTTCTTCCTAAAAGTGCTATACATTGGCAGTTTAGGAATTTTATGAAGAAGCTATTTTTTCATGTTGAGATAGTCAGCAGTCTAGAAAAATAAATTTAAATGTATCTCAAATGCTATTAGAAAATTATAAAATGGATAAGCCCTTTGAAACATTACATGGAGAAGAATGTGTATTTAAGTCAAATATATGCAGGAATTGGCTAAATTCAGCTCCACTCTAAGTATATAAAAATTTTTTTGGTAAAAATTTATATTCATCTATAAAATGGAATTTAAAAGTGATTGCTCTCTAAAAGAATTAGAATTATTTTTATTCCACTTAACTATTCTACTGGTTTTAACAAACCAAAAATTCACACATTATGGCTTAGGAGTTATAGAGTCCCTTCATCCAGGGTTTGAACCTGACCGTGTTACTTGACTTTTCTGTGCCCTAGTTTCAGCATCTATAAAATGGAATGGTAATACTTCTTACTTCATAGCACTGAAGTGATGATTAAATTAACTAGCATATGTAAAATTTTTTGAATAATGACTGACTTCTAGTAAGTACTATTTAACTTTTAGCTAGTGTTCTCATTGTTATTATGCTAATATTCAGTGGCAAAATATCAATACATATACATATACATATAAATATGAATTAATGTCAATAGGAATGAGGCCTTTATAAAGTAATTTCTTGGAAATGTTCAAAGAGAATTTTTGTATAACTATGGTGTCTTTAAGGGCAGAGTTCTTTCTTCTTAAGAGAATTATTAACAATAAGCAGAATTGAAATATTTTCTTTTTTACTTCTAGTATAATCTCTATGATGATAGCAACATTTTCTATCTTATGCATGCCCAGAGACTGAAAGTGCAGAGTAGGTACTCAATAAAAATTTCTTCTTCTTAGGAAGAAGAAATAGATATTTTTCACTGACAAACATATTGTCAAAATACAATATCACCAAATCCTACAGTTAAAATACCTATAGGAAAATATAAATTCACTCACTTGAACATTATAGGAGGCAGATGACCTCCTTCCAACTAAAAGTAATTAATTTAGGGCAGATAGTCCCCTTATCTTGTATTATTTTTCAACAATGGCAATCCTGATGTCACTTACTGTCCCTGATTTATTTTTGTCAGTTTGAGAGACATGTTTATGGGCAATTTGAATTATCTCCCTAATTGAAGAATCTTACCTTCTGTTTAATATACTGCAGACATGAATAGAAGCTTTATATGTTTTAATTCATTATTAAAGTTTCTTTTGATAAATAAGTAAACACTGGGTGAAAGGCCAAGTGACTCAAGTCTATCCTGAAATGTGCAACTTTTTATTTATTTTATTTCGGGCATGTCACTGACTAATATAGTAGTCAGTATAGACTGACTAATAGTCAAAACGGAAGGTTTTAACAATTATTTCAAATTCTGAAATTCTGTTATTTCACCTTTTAAATTTCCTAAGGCATTCTACTTCATTTAGCTGCATATAATCTAATATCTATCTCTTTAATAGCATGTTTAAAAATCCTGTCTTTTATCATATTATTTTAGGGGCGCCTGGGTGGCTCAGTCGGTTAAGTGTCTGACTTCGGCTCAGGTCATGATCTCACGGTCCGTGAGTTCGAGCCCCGCGTTGGGCTCTGTGCTGACAGCTCAGAGCCTGGAGCCTGCTTCAGATTCTGTGTCTCCCTCTCTCTCTGACCCTCCCCCATTCATGCTCTGTCTCTGTCTCAAAAATAAATAAACATTAAAAAATTATTTTAAAAGGATAGAGATTAAATGTAAAAAGTAGTTAAGTTAGACATATCTGCAATATAAAGAAAGGGTTTGACTTCCACAGTGTCAAGAACTGTGGAAGGTATGAAATTATACCCTACTTGTAATAGTTTAGCCTGCCACAGTTTAATGGATCCTAGCAGAAACTTGAGATACTGAGTCAAAGACAAAGGTATTGTTATTCATGGCAGCAGGCAGCATGAGCTTCATGCCCTTGCCACCAAACCTCAGGAATAATCCAGGTGCTGCACATACAATGGATTTGTGTCACAACCGAGAAACTCCAAGTTTAGGGAACCCAAATCTTTTTTAATAGACTACAAAAAAAAAAACAACAAAAAAAAAAACAAGTGCTTTGTCCAAGAGGAAGACATTATCCTTAAAATTCTGAACAGTAAGCAAATATTCCCTTTGCTTTTCTGTATAAGCATCTTTAAAAAGATAATACAGAAGTACAAAAGAGCAATTAGTACCTCCCTCACAAGACATGCAGAAACATGAAAGACCCATGGAAAGACCCATTGTCTCCCAACAATACCCATTCTTCTTTTCTATACTGTCTTGGCTCCTGGCAAATTTTCCTTTGAATATGCCACTTCATCCACCACTCTTAATAACCTTACCAAAAGAGGCTGACACCAGAACTGTTCAATTTGTCTCATGTACCATTCAATGAGGGCTATTATTAATAGGTAGGGCTCTAAGCATGTAGATGAGGCCAACCTAGAGCATTGATTTCAACCATGAACCTGTAGATCCCAGACCCAACCAGCTGAACAATCCCATAAATCATCCAAATCTGCCTTAGAAAACCAGATGATTTGCTTCTTAAGTTTCTGAACTGATCTTTCCCCTTGACCTGAAGCATTAATCCAGTATATCAATAAGGAAATATACATTTTTAACAAAACTTACAGAAACCCATTTTTTATTTTATTTTATTTTATTTTATTTTTTATTTTTTTTCAATATATGAAGTTTATTGTCAAATTGGTTTCCATACAACACCCAGTGCTCATCCCAAAAGGTGCCCTCCTTGATACCCATCACCCACCCTCCCCTCCCTCCCACCCCCCCATCAACCCTCAGTTTGTTCTCAGTTTTTAAGAGTCTCTTATGCTTTGGCTCTCTTCCACTCTAACCTCTTTTTTTTTTCCTTCCCCTCTGCCATGGGTTTCTGTTAACAAAGTTACAGAAACCCCTTGCTCTATGTTAGTGTGCTACCATAAGTGTGCTGAGTGAGCGGTGTATTCAGTCAATTAGCTAAGAATCTAGCACCATAGCAAGATAACAAGAGCATATTAGGTGGCTGAGTCATGATTAAGTTTGAATTTTCTAGATTCCCTTTTAGCTAGGCTGGTGAGTGAAAAGATGGCTTAGAGCATAGAGCAGTTAGTACCTCACTCGTAAGACAAGCAGAAATGCCAAATATTCATGGAGAATCATCTCCAACAATGTGCATTGCATCCCTTTTTAAACAAATCCAGCAAATCATTGCTCTTTTATTTACCACACTGCTAACAGTACTACTGCTTCATTCAGCCTCTCACCAATTCTAATCCTCAGATGCCTTCGGAGGCATTGCCATTCTTACTTCCCTTCAGTCTATGCTGTTGAGTTTTCATTCCATTTCTTATAGAATGCTATTCTGTTTTACAACCACTTCTGGGTTTCCCAACAAAATATATTCTAAAGTTTAATATCCTCATATATCAAAAATGTCAAGGGTGATCCTGTCAGATCTTATAATTTGATAAGATGACCTGAAATCCCACTCATGGGCTAACATGATGCATATTTAAATAAATCTTATCCTCCAAATATTTCTTTGGAAGTGCACGTAGAACATATTAAAAGCAGAATTGAATTTTGAGGTCAGATATATATGAGTTCAAATCTCAGGTCCCCTACTTACTTGCAATGTTACCTTTAGGAAGTTTGTTTTCTCATCTATAAGAAGGAAAAATTCTTTTTGTAGAGTTGTTAGAATTAAATTCAATTACTTATGTGAAGACTCTAGTGGAATTCCTGACACAAGAGCAAGTACTCAATAAATGTCAGTTCTCCATTCTTTTCCTAATTTGTTGTTGTGTGTGTAGGTCATCAAAAGATTTGTTGAAATGTTGATGAAGTGTTGCCCTAGGGCTTCTACCACTTGGTTCTGTGCAAATGTGAGAGTCTTTTTTATGTTGTTTGCTTTGTTCTTTTGTTCACCATTATTTCCTTGTTTGTTATAGCTTTATATTTGTACATTGGCTCTCAAATTATATTGATTTGTTCACATGATACACTACTCTTTTTTTAGTAACTCAGAGGTAACTTTCTGATTGCTCCATTTCACTGAAATATTAAGAAAACATTAATTGTAATTTACCTTCATGACAACTTTCTGGTGTTTGATTAGTAGTTTGAAAATTAAGGCATTTGTTCCTGGCTTTGAGAACATCACAGTTTTGTCATATGAAGAAAAAACATCATATTACAAACCCAGCAGATTGAAAAGTGACATGGGAATAATATCCCGGGGGTGGGGGGTCTATGTAATACATCTTGACTAATCTTATTAATGCGACTTGCACTGAAATGAAGTTACACTGACACAGCCTTAACTTATTCAGTATATAAAATAGATATGATTATATAGGGTAAATGTTTGACCCCCATTTCTAAAAGGTTGTGTTTAAAGAAATATTTGTATATAGATTGACTTGTTCATTGACCTGCAATATAATTTCCACAAAAATTGAGTTAACTTTTAGATATACTTAAGTCTCAGAATTTTAATATTTTCGAGGATGCCTTTTTTGTCAATATAAAAACTGTCAGCACACTTGGTCTCACTTAACATCCACAAAAAGCTAGTAAATAGACAATGCAGTTACTTTACCCATATAAAAAAAATTAGTAAATGTGGCCACACAAACAATTCCCATATTGAAATTCAGATACATATATGTGAATCCAGTTTTTAAAACTTGGGTAAGGATGTAAACAGAGTTTATATAAAAGAAAGAATAAAATGGCTCTTAAACATATAAAAATTTATCTAAATTCACTCACAATAAGAGAAATATAAATCAAAATGCCCCTGAGATATTAGTTTTCCCTTACAATATTGGCAGTGGTCTCAATTTCTTTGTATGTATATCCAGAAGTGGGATATCTGGATCATATGTAGTTACATTTTCAATTTTTCTAGTAACCTCTATACTGTTTTTCATAGCCACTGCACCATTTTACATTCCCACTAACAGGGTACATGTGTTCCAGTTTTTCCACATTCTTGCCAACATTTATGTTTTTTTTAAAGTAACCATCCTAACAAGTGTGAAGTGATATTTCATTGTGATTTTAACTTTTATTTCCCTGATGATTACTGATGTTGAATATCTTTTCATACGCCTATAACAAATAGCCAAGATACAGAAACAACCTAAATGTCAATTGATGGGTAAATGGACAAATACACGGTGTATATATACATGAAATATTATTGAGCCTTTAAAAAAATGATATCCTGCCCCTTGCAACAACATGAAAGAACCTGAAGGATATTAGCTAAGTGAAATAAGTCAGTCACAGAAGGACAAATAATGTATGATTCCACTTATTTGAGGTATCTAACATAGTGAGAGTCAGAAACAAAGAGTAGAGTGATAGTTGCCAGGAGCTGGGGGGAGAAATTACAGAGCTGTTGTTCAGTGCATGTAAAGTTTCAGATACACAAAATTAATAAGTTCTAGAGATCCACTGTACAATATTGTGCCTATAGTTAATACTGTATTATGCACTTAAAAATTGTTAAGAGAATAGACCTCATGTTAAATATTCTTACCAGCTCAGAGCCTGGAGCCTGCTTCAGATTCTATGTCTCCTCTCCTCTGCCCCTCCCTGCTTGTGCTCTTTCTCTCTCTCTAAAATAAATCTCTCTATAAATAAACATTTATAAATAAATAAATAAATAATAAGTAAATACCTAAATATTCTCACCACAATAAAAAGATTGGCAAAGGTCAAAAAGTTTGATAGTACAGTATGTAGGCAAAAGTGTGGAAAAACACTTACACGTTGTGAGGGAAATGTATGTGGATACAGTTTCTTGGAGGACAATTTGATGTTTATCAAATATTCAGATTTTAACTACAGATAGTCTCATTCATTTATGAAATTAATGTGTGTACAAGGCTATTTTTTCAGCATTGCTTGAAATAGTAAAATAATGAAACAATCTAGATGCCTAACCACAAGTGATTTGTTAATCGAGTTATAGTATTTCTTTTATTTTAAAAATATAAAATTTTCACAATTTTATGACTATGTACACATGTATTTGTAGAGCCACATGGTGTACTTTTCTTTTATTGAATAGTTTTGTTGTGGTTTGTTTTGTTTTGTTTTCTGGTGTTTCTAATTATCTCTCTGTTTGCCCTGTAACTATCCTCCATGTTTTTATTTTTTTCTTTAATGTTTATTTTTTTATATTAGAGAGATAAAGAGAGACAGTGCATGAGTGGGGAAGGGGCAGAAATAGATGGAGACAGAATCTGAAACAGGTTCTAGGCTCCGAGCTGTCAACACAGAGCCCGATACAGGGCTTGAACTCACAATCCCTGAGATCATAACCTGAACCCAAGTCGGATGCTTAACCAACTGAGTCACCCTGGCACCCTTATCCTCCATATTTTTCAAATTCTGTCACTGAGTCTTTTATTTGGAAGAGTCCCATTAAGACCTTTTACTCCATTCTTGGCCACTAGCTTTCCATGAAAACTACAAAATTCTCATTCTGTGATTCCTTTTGTTTTTTTTTTTTTTCTGGATGGATTCCAAATTTTCTTTACCATCATCTCCTTTTTTGGTTTTACTGTTTCATTTATGTGAATGCATCTTCAAGCGAATTATTAAGAAAATGTAAAAAGGGAGGTAAGTTTTCTGAGATTTCACAAGTCTAAAATTTTTTTATTCTACTTGCACACTTGATTGCTAGTTTATCTTGGTATTGAATTCTAGGTTGGAAATTATTTCGATCAGAATTATAAAGGTTTCACTTATTGTCTGATTAAAAATACGATGCATTATGAATTCTTCTTCTTCCTGGTTTCCTAAGAAGAGGTAAAGCAGGAGTACTGATATCTGATTAATACACCATTCTTCTCCTGAAACTCTTCATGCAAGGAAACAGAAGGGAAGGACATGTTTTCAATTCTCTTTCTGGTTGGGCAGAAACAACCTCTATCTGCTCCTTCCTCTGTGCCATGTGATACATGGTTAAACTTTGTGATCTATGAGGATATCTCTTGATGTATGAGGATGAGGTACTTGACACTTTTCCATTAATGGAGCCTAGCTTCCAGACTATTGTCTTATATGAACTCTTAGTTATCAAAAGTTGAACATTGAGTCTTCCATTGTCTTTACACTTACACTATTATGATCTTAATCATCCTGAGGGAAATGGATGCTCTTGGCAGAAAGGAGGAAGGCCAGTGAAAAGAAGTTAAACAGAGAAGTCGTCAATGTATGTTAGTAATATGTTTCTAAAATTTCTTTCTACACTATAGAGCATTTTCCCCCTCTTAAAAGTTTGGTGTTTACCACCTTAATCAGTTGTCATTTACATAGTCTGATACTGTATTAACCATCTTCACAGTTATCTGCATTAAATTCCTAGGTCTTTCATGTGATGTGTAAATATCTCTATATTGATTTATGTTTTAATCCCAAAATTACTAGATTAAGTTTCCTTCAGTCTTGTCACTTATGTTGCATCGCCCAAATGCAAAAGTTATTCATGATATTAAATTTGGTATTATGTTTGTATGATGTTGTCCATTCCCAGAAGTTACTGGAAGACACTTAAAAACAACCTATGTATAGATTTTTCCTTTTTCTGCAGGGAAACCATGTCTCCCATGTGGCCAGTGAACTATGACAAAGCCAATCCAAAAATACAGATTGTTATTATGATCAGATTCAACATTAACACTGAATCAATCATATTCTCGCTCACATAAATCATTAAGACAGGTGATACAAATGGATTTGACAGACCATCAGCCTACTTGTCAACATAACCTTGAGATAACTGAAATCAAACCATTTCATTATTGGGTTAGGTCTGAAATAAAGCAAATTTACATAAAGTTTTTCATAGTCAAGTAATCTAAAAATATGAAATTAACAAAATATGAAAATATTTGTGACAAGTCAATTAAGGCAAGAATAATTACCAAATATGAAACTATATTATTTTATTTTTTTAAGTTTATTTACTTATTTTGAGAGAGAGCAAGTAAGCGAGCAAGGGAGGGGCAGAGAGAGAGGGAGAGGAGAATTCCAAGCAGGCTCCTTGCTGTCAGTGTGAAGCCTGAGGTGGGCCTCAATCCCACAAACCGCAAGGTCATAACCTGAGCCAATATCAAATGCTTAACTGACTGAGCCACCCAGATGCCCTGAAACTACATTGTTTTAAATGACATAAGCATTTTAAATAATTTGATTGGTTCTATTTCTTATTAATTAATGGTTTGTATAGATACTTTAATCTCTTCAGTTCATGTTGGTTTTTTTTCAAAAAGTACTTAATCCTCATCAATATGAGATAAATTAATAGAATTTATATTTCTTTCTCTAATGAAGGGCAACTCCTCCAAATAGAAGTATAACATCTATTTTGCAAGTTTACCACATAAGAATTAAAAATAACTTGGATTATTTTGGTATCAAGTGGCATTTGTATATGAAGAATATAAATTTTTAATTTGAATTTCGGTAGCTATGGTAATTAATATTCTCACCTCAGCAGAAGTACCAAGAGAAGTGTAAACAATCAGAATCTTTTCAGTCATTCAGCCATTCAGTGCCTACTAAATGCTGTGCTAGATAATATTCAAAGTGGAAAGGAACTGAGGATATATAAAACTTACAAAGTAGAATATCTCATAATAGGGGCAAAAATCATTGTTAGAGGAAAGTTTATGGGTAGTACAGATGTCCCACAGCATTCCAGATTCACAGACTATAAATTCTGTTATTTGATTTATATTTCTAGTGTTCATGGCTGAATCAAGTTACTAAAAACCTGCTATTTCAGAATCTACATATAAAAAGAGATGTTAGGGGCACCTGGGTCGCTCAGTCGGTTGAGCGTCCGACTTTGGCTCAGGTCATAATCTCGCAGTCCATGAGTTCAAGCCCCGCTTCAGGCTCTGTGCTGACAGCTGAGAGCCTGGAGCCTCCTTCGGATTCTGTATCTCTCCCTCTCTTTGCCCCTCCCCTGTCTCTGTCTTTCTTTCAAAAATAAACATTAAAAAAAATAGATGTGATTTTTGGGGCACCTAGATGGCCCAGTTGGTTGAGTGTCAAACTCAATTTTTGGCTCAGGTCTTGATTTTGGTTCACGCTTCATGAGATCAAGCCCTGTGTCAGGCTCTGCACTGACAGCATGGAGCTTGCTTGGAATTCTCTCTCTCTGCCCCTTCCCTGCTCTCTCTCTCCCTCTCTCTCTGTCAAAATATTAAAAAAAAAATAAAAAGAGATGTGATTTCTCAGTTCAGAAAACATAGAAAAAGATTACTATTAAAATTTATCTCTGTAACCACATGGAGCAATCATAATTAATTGGCCTCATGTCCAAAATGCTGGCAAGGCTTTCCAATGAAATTGTTAAATTTTGAAAGCACTACAAATAACCTCTTTTTTAAATTGTTTAAGGTAAGATAAAACTGTCCATCCAAGTATGGAACCTGTTTACTATAACTGATAATGATGGAAACATTCCTGTCCATACAAATATTTTATAGTTTTTTTTTTCTAGTGACAGCTCTTCTTATTCTTCTCTTGTCAGTATTATTGGAAAGGTTTGTCAGCGCATTTTTTTTTTTTAGTGTATGAAAGAAATTCTATTTTTTTTTATTTCAAAGACATTTGTTTCCTAGTGTGTACTGACAACTGCTTATGATAAAATGTTAGGGTTTTTATATATAACATAAAATACCTTTTCTGAATACCTACACGCCCTAAGGGAAATTCTTTCTTGTGTCATGACAATTTATGAAATGATGTAAAACTGGTCACTCCTGTAATTTATTAACATAAACATTCTTGAATTCCACTTCTCAGAACTAATATGAGAAAACCATTTCCCATGACTGGACTATATGTCTGTTACATTTACACTAATTTGCTTTTTGTTTTTTTGTTCTTATGTCTCCAGCTTATAAAATTTGTTCCCATTGTTCTCATATTAAAGGCATGAAATTTTCTATAAAGACGGATAAACTCTGTTTTCCATTTTAATTTTGTACACTCTATTTGAAAGACAGAAAATGCTCTCATGGTATTTTAAGAATCTATGAAGATTCTGCTTAATCTTATGTTTCAAGTCTATGAAGCATATCCTAAAGCAATAATCATAACAGTTAAGATACACTTACTTGCATAACATTTTTGTTGAAATACGTTTTAGGTATCATATATTCTGCAACATCCCTGGCAAGGGAGTGCGAATAATACTTCAAAATGAAACTTCCTTTTTTACTTCAGCTTCTTTCTTTGATTAAGAAGTCATGAATATATCTTGCCTCCTACACAAATGAAAATGTGTTTAAATGCAATTAATCTACCCTATTAACTCTACTAAACATTTACTGTATTTGTTAAACACTTCAAAATTCTGTTCTGAACCAGTTAATTCTAAGTAATTTCTCAGTTAAATATTTACATGGGCTTCCATAATGATAAGCTCTAGACTGTCTTAAATAGCAGATTGTCCAGAGAGAGCTATGTGAAATGTAACACACTATAATAGCTGTCCACTGGAACTTAAAATGATTTAGCTAGTTTGGACTATTTTTTACATAGTTTTAGTCTAGCTAAAAGAGGCAACAGCCTTATGAATTCCTTTCCCTGTCAACATTTTTAATGTCCAGGATTCCACTTAAAAAAAAAAAAAGGAATTGGGCGCCTGGATGGCTTAGTTGGTTAAGTGTCCAACATCGGCTCAGGTCCTGATCTCAGGGTCAGGTTTGTGTGTTCGAGCCCCACATCGGGCTCTGTGCTGACACCTCGGAACCTGGAGCCTGCTTCAGATCCTGTGTCTCATTCTCTCTCTGCCCCTTCCCTGCTTGTGCTCTGTCTCTCTCTGTCTCTCAAAAATAAATAAATGTAAAAAAAATAAAATTAAAAAAAATAAAAGGAATGAATGCCTCTGTAGACATATGCAGATATTTACATCATGAATATTCTAAATACGTTCTTATACTTCTCTTTCAGAAAAGAAGCAAATCTTTATGTTCGTGAAAAATTAGGAATAATCCAGTTTACGGTTATTTTCAGAGCAGACTAAGATGAAAAAAGTATAAAAAATAAATAGGCATTACTCTTCAGCAAATAAAATCAAAGAAGAAAACAATGCACAGATTATACAAATATGCCATGTACACAAAGATACATAAAATGATTCTCTAATTTAAAAGTGGTTTAAATTATAAAATATCAAATAGTGGTTGAAGATTTAAATAAGTTCCATAATGGAGATGATATAAGAAGAGGTAAATAATTAATTCTTACATGAATTGTAAGGCCATTTTACTCTTAGACATCAGATCATTGAATTACTTTAGATGAGAAATACAGACAAGATAGAAAGTTATCCAATGTATTTAAGTTCAAGTTTTGAAAATAATTGTGATTAGATATCAACCAGAAATCTGTTTCCTATCACCACCACCCAGTATTCCATCCTGGTGTTTTCTTCCTGATGGTGCAATTTACTAAGTATATATTGAGTCTCTTCTATAAGTGTGGTAGAGGATAGAAAACAAATGATGCTCTGTCCTCTAGGACTCATAGTCAAATAAGAGTAAGTAAAGTACACACATAATGGCATCTACAAGGCCAGAGAAAGAAAGAATTGGGCAAAAGGTCTGAGACAAATGGTGAGCTCCACCCAAGTTTAAGTAGGCTGGAGCTTAGATATATCTATAATTTTCAATAGTAAGTGATCAGCAAATTCACTGTTTGATTTTACTAAATGAACGGAGTAGTAAACTGGATAATTGCAAATAGTGAATCATCCCCAAATTTTAATTTCTTATTGGGGAAGAAATATAATTTTTTTATACTTGATTGACCTATGTTTTACTAATGACAATACTGATATTATTTTTCTTCATTAATGTCAACTACTTTCAATAAAGACAGCCCCCAAATATTCTGAACATTAATGTAATGTGGCTAGGATTAAAAATTGGTCATGGATAATCCAAATAGTGAATAATCCATTGAAGATTAAAAATAATTCCCTAACTTTTCATCAAAAACCTATCTGGGTTCTAGACTTAGCAAATATAGGGTGGGGGTGGGGCATGGGATTCAGAATCATGAACATTCAGGAGGCATACTAGTGAGCTTATGTGTGTGAGTGTACCATTTGGACTTTGCACACAAAAGGGTCTCATAAATATTTTTGAATCCATTCCAAATCAAGTTTAATATTTTTGCATTTTTGTAGGCTTTTGTTATACAATTTCTCCAATGTAAAGGGAATGCAATTTTGATTATATGTAGTTCAGACTTAATTGTACTCCCTTGATGAATATTTGGTGTATGTTTTAGTATCTCATGTTGAAAAACACTGAAAGAGCTGTCAACATTTGTATAGATATCAAAAATGTTGTATATAAGTTTGACTATTCATGAAATTATAATAGTTTCCTAAGGGTAAAAGCAAGGAGTTTAATCTAAAGCCAAGATTGTGTCGTTCTTATAAAACGATGACACAACTCCTTGTAATTACATTGTAATTAATACTTGGTATATTTGGATTTCAGAAGTTGTTTTGCTTATGCACATTATAAATTTGCCATCCTTAAGTTGGCCTAATTAGCCAGCTTTCCTCTGTTATATATCTTTTGGCAGGTATTTTTTGTAAAAAATCAAACAGAACTGATCACTTTTTTCATTCCTTGTTTTTTATTCCTCCCTAAATCAATAAAACATAGGCTTTATATGTCCCTATGATATCAAATTGTTCCAAGAATAAATAAAAGAAATGAAAGTAATAAATACATACTTTTTACTAGTGTTTTGTTTGGAAGGAATCAGAAAGATTTGAGGAAACACTGAGGATTTGTGATACATGCAGAATTTTTTGTATTAATGCTTTTTGAAAATGAGTTACAGTAATTTATATTAAATACTGACAACTTTAATCAAATGAGAGCTATCTGAATGAAAAATCACAACAAGTTTATAACTTTTTTATTTCAAATAAAATTAGATGGTGAAATTATGCACATTATGACATTCATTAAAACTTAAGTTTCTTCTGTAAAAAAATGAATATACATATAATAAATAATTGTAGGTCATCACAAGCACATCTGATGTTTTAGTTTAAAATTAACCACAGCTTTTAAAGAAAAAAGGTCATAATGTACAAATGTATCATAATTTTTTTAAAATTAGGTAACAAATCGGTTTCTTCTGGAATGGTGGTAAATTCAGATTTGTTTGAATATGAATTACTAGATTTCTCATTTATTCCAAACCATTTAAGCATTATATGTATGATAGGTTAATCATTAATATTTGTAAAATCCTTTGAAAATTGTTGGATTTACCCAAAAACTTATTAAAGTACATTGATTTCCCACTATAAATTTTTTCATTCAGACATTAATAGGCACATAGTATTGAATAAGACACAGATTCTACTTGTTATCCTTAGAGCTTGGTGAATTCATTACCTGAGCAATCATTTAAATGAACTTATGATAAGGAGTTTAAAGGACAAGTATAAGGCACTTTAGGACTGATGAACCAGGACATTCATCCCATCCTGTGGAAAGTCAGAGAAGGTCAGGTGTTTTCTTAAGATCAGTTTGGCTGTGACGTGGAGGTTGGGAGGTTGGTGTCTGGTTCAACTGAGAAGTTCGTACAGATGAGCAAGCAAGAAGTAATCATTGGAGCTGTTGTGATGTAAAGATATAGATGGTTCCAAATATACTTTGGAGATGCACCAACCAGACTTGGTAATTGGATATGAAAGAGAGATTTGAGAGAGGAAAGTGTGGAGGTTGAGCTCTAGATTTTTGGCATGAGCACTAGCAGAGTGTTGTGTGGATTTACTGAGTTGGGGAATGCTGGAAGAGAATCCAGTTTGGGAGAGAGGGTCCTAAGTTCAGTGTCTGATGTGCTGTTTCAGATGCCTGTGAGATATTAGAGTGAGTATCAAAAACAGGCAGTTGGATATGTGAATATGCAGCTCAGAAAATAACCTAGATTATAAACCTTGGAGTCACTGGCCTAGAATATTCAAAGCCCTCAGTACATGAGATCATGGGGAGGTAATGAGCACTGAGAAGAAAATAAGCCTAAACTCTCATGTTTAAAAGATGGAATGGGGAAGAAGGAAGCATCAGGAGAGCTTAAGAAGAAACTTTAAAAGAGGCAATAATTACTGACAATTTTAAAAAATAGCCATATGATCATTTTGAGTTTCATGTTGAGTAAGAATTCTCGTATAAAAGTAACTGACAATCAGGAGACTTAATTTGCAGATTAACAGCACCTGGGATTTCCTGGGCCTTTTTTATAACCTGAAAAAAAGATTATTTTTCTGCCTCTTGATAAGCTGTGAGAAAGTGTTAAATAATGTCTGTGATACTAAAAATTAAATGCTATGAAGAGACATATGTTGAAGCCAACATCATAACCATGTGTTTTCTCAGAGGATACTTACAGAGCTACTCTCAACGAAAAGTGTGGCTGTATTTATAGAGTTCAAATATAGAAAGAGACTTTTTTTCCCTGCTTGAAAATATTGTTACTACTTATTTATGGTAGTTCGGTGAAACATAGTTCTGACCATATGGGAGTCTTTATTGAAGTGAACACTGGTCTCACACCTGATTTGGAATCGCCTTTTTTTTTTCTTTTCTGAAGTTAACTCCAAAGATAAGCCAGTCGCCGAAGAACTTACCATTTTTAATATATTACAGAGTCTAACTTTGGAAAAACTCAAATCATTTAAAAAGATTTGCTTAATCAATAAAATAGGTATTAATTTTCACAGCATGCTTTGTGAGGCAACTGTACTTGAAACCGTCTATTAACATGTGTTCTTCACCCCCACCCCACACCAGGGTTCCCTGGGGATACAAGGCCCACAAGGTCCACCTGGAAAAGAAGGTCAGAGGGTAAGTAAACTTGGAACAACTGGCAGCCATTACTGTCTCAGGGCTCACTTATTTCCGAACATTAATAAAAATAAACCCAAAATATAGCAAGCAGATGGGCCTAAGAAGAGTATTAACTATCCAAAGGCTGAAATTTGAGATTTTGACAGAGCCTTTACAATCCAGAAAGTTCTATATATTTTTAAGATTGGCAGCACAAATGTAGAGACATAGTTTAGGTGAATGAATGAACCGTAATTTGATCTAGGACACATTGGTCATACTTTGGAGTTTTGAGTTAAGCTGATGTTTGCAGAGTTAAGTTGACGAGTATCTTTGTGGAGTTCCAGCCTGTTCATGAATTCTGTGAGGATTGTGGATATTAACTACAGTCTTTAGCCGAATTAAATTATTGACATTAGTGATGCATTGTAATTCTTCTTTCATTACTGTTTACTGCCTTTGAGATAAAATGTGTAGTAAGTGAACAAATTGTACTTGAAATAGTTAGTCTTATCTTCCTCCAGTAAAGGGACCCCCTGCAGTGATAATGGGTCAGGCTCAGTTGAATATTTTCAGCAGTGAATTACCCCATTCTTATGGCTTATTGTTATTACCATTTTCAAATCATTTTAAAGTCTCAAAACATTTTATGTGTGCTTCCTCATACAATTATTATTATTAACTTTGTTACCTTATTTATGAGGACTGTATGACTCAGAGAGTTTACGTGACTTGCCTAAAGTCAAAGAGCTAATAAAAAGTAGAACCAGGACTGGATTTGGGGGCTTTTGATTCTAAATCCCATGTTCTCTTTTACTGTCCCAGCATATTAACCCCAAATCTCTTTTTTAGTCATTTTTTATTTGTTATTTCCAGTATGCCCTCTGGCAAATAAGTCATTTGCCTCAAGTATTAGAGTCCTTCAAATATTTGGGAAACAGTGGTATATTTTACCAAGGTTTAGCTTTTATCAGGTCAATAAAATCCCATTTCTCTTAACTCTTTCTTTTATGTGGATTCCTAACTCCTAACACACTGATAATAATTCCCAGAAAATACTCATGGACTTTCTGGATATATCAGGAATGGGACTGAACTTGTGTGGTCTTATTTAGGGCAGAGCAAAATGTGGCAAGTATGCCCGGTACTATTGACCATATACTTCTACTGGAGTTTAAGATTGAGACGATGCTTCTGTGTATTTTTTTTAAAACTAACTCCTTCTACTAGAGTGGCTTTGTTCCTTTGTTTTTGTTTTTTATATTTTTTGGTGGGACAATTAAGATTTGATTTGGGAAAAAAATCAAAATTAAAAAATTCTGTGTCTAGGTTTTATGCCCAATGGCTAGTTTAGTAAACACAAAAAGGCTTATAGGACAACTTTTGTGAGTAATGGCTAAGATTTATGGGTTACCTATAATGTGCTAAATGCTTCATCTTATTTCATTATTTATTTCTCACAATAGCTCTAGGAAGTATAAAATGCTATCATCCTTATAGAGAAACTAAGGTTTTAAACAACTCAGATAGGATATATGGCTAATAAGTGGAATTATGCTCATATTTAAAAATTATTTATAAAGTAGCATACTTGAGTTCTACTCCCAACACCTATGTATACAATTATAGTTTCCCCTTCGGATCTCCAGCCCCTCTCTATTCAGGAGTTCATTAATCCATCTGATGAAAGTTTTAAGTAGTCCTAGGGAGAAAAATAAAAAATTATTTCTCTAGATCTGGGCTTTTGTATCTGCCTTAAGCATTTAAAACCACTGGGAGCAGAGGGCTAAATGAAATGACCTTGTGAAGTTAATTTTTAAGCTTCTTTTTCTGTTTTCTCACATAATGGCCAAGATGTCTAATTGCATCTAGGACCATGTTTCTGAGTTATTTTCTATGTTCAGTATCCAGGGGACATTTTCCTTCTAACCTCTCTCCTTTCTTGGAAACTGAGTGATAAATTATACCCCCCTAGTTAATATCCAGAATATATAGGAACTCAAGCACCTCAACAGCAAACCCCTAGTAACACAATTTAAAAATGGGCAAAGAACCTGACTTAGACATTTCTCAAAATAAGACATACAAATGGCCAACATGTACATTAAAAGTTGCCAAATATCACTAATAATCAGGGAATGCAAATCAAACCGTAATGAGCTATCACCTCACACCTGTTAGAATGGCTATTATCAGAAACACAAGAGATAAGAAGTGTTGGTAAGGATGCAGAGAAAAGGGAACCCTAGTGCACTGTTGGTAGGAATGTAAATTGGGACAGCCACCGTAGAAAAGAGCATGGAGGTTTCTTAAAATTAAAAATAGAACTACCTAATGACCCAGCAATTACACTTCTGGGTATCTATCCAAAGGAAATAAAACCAGCAATTCAAGGAAATATTTGCACTCCCATGATATGCAAACAACTTAAACATGTGTTGACAGGTGAATGGATAAAGAAAATGTGGTCACACACACACACACACGTGTGCACATAATGGAATATTATTCAGTCTTTAAAAAGGAGGAAATCCTGTCATTTGTAATAACATGGATGAATGTGGAGGACATTATGCTAAGTGAGTTAAGCCAGATATACAGAAAGACAAATACTGCATGTTCTCACTTATATGTCTAAATCCAAAAATGTCAGATTCATATAAACAGAGGTAGAATGGTGGTTACCAGAGGCTAGGATGAGGGAGCTAGGGGAGATGTTGGTCAAAGTGTATAGCTTTAGTTATGCAAGATAAATAACTTCTAGAGATCTAATGTACAACAAAGAGACTATAATTAATATTGTATACTTGAAATTTGCTAAAAGGTTAGATCTTATGTGTTTTTACCACAAGAAAAAAAAAGGGTAATTATCTGTGAGGTGATGGATATGTTAATTAGCTTAATTGTGGCGAATAGTTCACAATGTAGATCAGATCATCAAGTTGTATGCCTTAACTATATATAATTTTCCAACTGTAGCTCAATGAAGTAGAAAAATAATAAGCAGATTTAGTTTCAATACCCAAAAATGTATACTCTGTAGGTTGTTTGAAATGGAAATTATGGAGCTAGGTGGGTGAGGTGAGGTCTAAGGCATTATGTCTGAATTATTCTTCCCATGACAGAGTTGTCTGTGTGCATGGTAAGTACATTTGACATGAGATCCATCTTCTTAACAAATTTTTAATTGGACAGTGATATCGCACTTTTGATTTATACAAACATGTGGTCAGTTTGAAGTTCCCTCTCTTTTATTTTAATGAAAACCTATGCCAAGTCAGATTTTCATCCATCCTGTTGTTGTTCAGTTGCCTTTTTCAATTGCAGAGTAGGAATTGATCTTTGTCCTTATTACATTTTATCTTCTGAATTTTGGTCTCGAATGTCATTCTATTAGTTTTCTTTCCAGTGAAATAGCTCCCAGCTTTATATCACCTTAAAATTTGATAAACCTATCCTCTAAGTCTTCATGCAAATCTTTAATAAATCCTGAACAGAACAGAAGCTGACAAGTTCACATAACACCAGCAATGGCTGCCATCTTGATTATCATTGATGTTCTTGTGGCATGATAATTAAATCATGTACAAATACATTCAACTCTACCTCTTTCCCACCCACAATTCATAATTTAGCTTGTAAGATAATTATGAGAGCTTTTGTCAGATACTTGCTGAAATGAAAAAAAAATATTCAAATGAGGCTTTTAAAAAATAATGCTTCAAATTAAAATTGTACCCTATCAAAGCTTACATTTCAGAGGAAGGTGTGTTAAAGAATAAATTAAACTTATGTATTCTTTGTGATAATTATGGAGGAACATATTCAAATTATAAAGTTCAGTCACTACCTTATGCAAATTCACTCCATTTATAAATATGTATAGTCCCAATAACTTAATATTACTTTTCTTTTATCTTCTATCAAGAGTAACGTGTCAGAAACTGAAGAATGTAATAGAATTTTATGGATACCGTTAGGCATGGCTTGTCATTATTACTGCTGCCTTTCACAAGTGCCGTATTTATTGAGGAAAATAGCTGGAACAGAGATTGACATTATCCACATTTACAAATTATTATTTCCAAATACACTCCACAACTTACGCTGCTTTGAAGCTACTTAAAATGGAAGCAAATTAAAGAAATGACCATTCTTACGTATTTGCAGTTAGGTCCATCTTAGTGCTACCATTTCTTCTCTGCTCAAGAGTTAGGTAGCACTCAGCTCTTTTAGAGATACTAATGTACTTGTATGTGTATGTGTGTGTATGCATACACACATACTGACATACACATGTTCTACAAACAGAGACCATTTTCCCACTTCACTGATGCTTGCAATAGAAAACAACAGAAAAATCTATGAATTTAAATTTATTTTTTGATGATGCATTGTCAACAAAACTCTTCTATTTTGCTTATGGGTGTTTGACCAGGAAGGAATTGGCTGTCATTAAGTTAATTGCAATGGCATATAAAATATGTGGCCAGTCTTATACACTTTACTTTTGGGCATAAATGTCTTTAATGAAAGTAGAACATTTAATTTTAAACAAATAATTGACTTGTTGGTTTTCCTCAATGGTTAAATAGCTAATAGCTTCTATTCTACCAATATCTCACAGTTATCGTTAGTTTCAAATATAGATGTCACATACTTTGAAAAATATCAAACATCATTGAAACATGTTAATATTACTATTATTATTTTTATTAAACCATACAGATTCTGATTGATAAATTCCTTTTCTTTTTCTCTTTAACCCTTTGTGTACAGTTTTCTGTAAGCACAATAAGAACACTAGTTTCTCTCCAAGTACCACACCAAAATTCTGTTTCAAATGTTTATTAATTCATTTTAATCTTTTCACTGTCTTTTAAGCTGCTAAATCTTAGATTATGAAGTGTTCATTTAATAAAATATAGTCGCAGGATGCTTCTTGTACTTAAAAGCTTCTTTTAACCTCAGCAATGTTTGGTGGCAATATATATCTGAGATTTATAGTTTTTTTTTCTTAACCTACTGAGTTTCTTCTTTGAATCTGTCATATGCCATTATATATCTATTTTTTACTTTGTAATCTTTATGAAGTCTTAGAAGTAAAAAATTTGGCTGCCACATTTTTAAGTCTCACATCCTTTATAGATTAACACAATTTTAAAAATTCAACTAATGCTTAGCATTGACCCTAAACCTAAGATGACAGTATGTCAGAGAGAAGTAAGGGAGAACAGCATGGAGGCCAAGAGGATGTTCAGCCCTGGTGAGGTCAGAGAAGGGCCAGGATAGGGTACCAGTATACTGCAGGGCCAAAAAGTCAACAGAAGAGCATTTCAGAATGCATGCAAGTTGAATAGGATTAAAATTTGGAACAAAGTCAGAGGAAAGATGTTGGATAAAAGAAGAGGTGGCTGGAATTGGTGCCAGCTGAGAGAGAAGTTTCAGTTGAATAATTGAGAGAGCGTTAGAAATAAAAATTGCAAGAAGGGTGTAAAAGGGGGTGAATTTTGAGGAAGGAGAGGCACCAATAGGGAATCCGATAGAGAGATAAGAACTGAATGGAAGCCCAGAAAAGTATCTCAGTGAAGAGTATTTCAGACAACTAAGCATGTTTATAGAAGTTCACATGATATATCTCAAAAGAACTCACATTTATAAAAATTCCCTTTAAGATGTAGATTCCTACAGAATTTCCTAATATTCTTAATAGCACCTCCCAAAACATAAAAAATTACTGTTTTAATGTAACCTTGGATTTTTCCATTTTAATCACATTAAGTGCATGTCTGAATAGTCATCTCACGGTTGGCGTGAAACTACCATGGACTTTTTTAAAGAAATCACTCTAGGTCTCTGAAAAAAACATTTTGTTGGTGAGTCAGCTAGTTGCTGCCCCAAATAGAGGTTGTTTGGTTGGACCAAGATGACACCTCACTCTTTCATGTTTTATTGCTGGGTTCTAATTTTGAGCCTGAACAGAAATTTTATGGTAAAAAAAAAATTTTTTTTTTAGGGTAGCTTATTCCACAGTGCTAATTTCAGAGCCATAGAATTACCTCATAGTTCCAATGATGTGAGTTCAGGGCCTGGTAGAAACCACTAACAATAGTCTGTAGTTGAGATTAAATTATTTTACATGGGCTTGAATTTTAGGGAGGAGCCTTATAGAGAAAAGAATGAATAATGATGAATTTTCAGCTTCAGAAAGTAATTTAGTTGCACATGAAGATGAGACAGAAATATAAGATTGTCTTCTAATCTCTATGTATTGAAACTGACACTGACCTTTAAAATGTACAATGAGTGTATCCATAATTCTGCTCACTCACTAATGCTATTGCTGGTTTCCTTGTACCAAGAATTTGAATTGCTATAAGGAAAAAGTCAACTTTTTTTTAAATAATTGTTTTAATTCTGGTCCTAGGTAGAACATAAATATAGGGGAGAAAATCACCTTTTTTGGCTTGGATCCATTTATAAATATGTAAATATACATATTGTAAATAACATCTTAGAGGTTCTGCATTCTACAACTAATGTTTCATGTTTGTTGCACATGTTTTAAACTTCCTGGCTATACAAATGACATCTTTTTCCATTTACTTACTGTGAAATTTCTTAAGGGTATCTTCTTAAGGATTACCTTGAGAGTTTCCAAGAAACACCATTTTAGATCCTATATGACATTTTTAGATGCGTAACTGGGAAATTGTATACCTAGGGGTTCCAAGGGCTATGTAACTTTTCCCCAACATCTTACTCGGATGTACAAAACCAAATATGAAACTTAGAGGATAAAAATGATCAAATTTACATTTATCCTTGCATTTCTTATATTTTAAATTTATTTATTTATTTTGAGAGAGAAAGAGACAGAGAATGCTAGCAGGGGAGGTGGGGAGAGAGAGAGAGTGAATCCCAACAAGGCTGTCAACACAGAGCCCGACTCAGGGCTTGAACTCATGACATGCTCACAAACCATGTTCATTGACCATGAGATCGTGACCTGAGCCAAAATCAAGAGTCAGACACTTAACCAACTAAGCCACTCAGGCAACCCTATCCCTGTGTTTCTATTTGCAGAGCTCCAGAGCAGACTTTGGGGAACCATCACCATTGTTTCAGTACCTGATACTACTCTCTGTGTCGTTATTTGTTGTCTTTCTAGAAACTCACTTACCATTTAGAATTATCTAGTTATCCCCTATTTACCTATAAGGCTATTAAAATTAATATCTATAGGAGGTCAATATTATATAATTGAGAAAACTCTTAACTGAGTTAAAATAGCCACCTAGAGAGAAAAATATATACTGTAATACAAATTCTACCATATAAAAATCGTATGATGGTATGCTTTCATTTATATTCTTTTGGTCTGAAGTACCATTTCTACTAGGAATATAAAGCATTCAAACATTATAAATATCTGTATCTTTATATATCTTATGTACAGATTTTGTACATTTATAATCTGACTTTATTCAGTTCTTTTTTATGTGCTTTGAGTGTTATATGTTGTATGTGTGTATAAATAAGTAAATATAAGTCATCTATATGCTTTTATCATTTTATACCCTATTTCAGAGATTAAGTGGGAAATCAGTATAGAGTATCCTAGGATAGTAGTCTTCTTACCTTTATTATATGATACATTTCTAGTAGCAAAAGTGTATCATTTATTACTTTGCATATTAATTTCCTCTGCTTGTCCTGACTGATGAAGTCCCAATAGCATGTAACTTCATCAACTGATCATATAGTAAGGTATGATTTAGTGCTTGTGAGATTTTCTAATATTGTCCGTTAGAAGCTCCTCAAGATACAGAATCAGAATTTCAGAGAACTTTGATAAAGAAGTTCAAGGAATGACATTGGTCTGTTTTACCTGAAAATTTGTACTTCACAATTTTCTCCCAGTGTTGTGTCACTCAGATATTCCTGCTTACTCCAGTTTGGTTTGGTGTCCACCAAAACTGCATCAAATGTAGTTGCTGAAGCAATGGAGTAAGGCAGGAAGAAGAGAAAGAGGCTAACATATGTTAATGTCAAACAAATGCTTACAAAGAGGTAGTTGTGTAGCACGGACAGGACTCCTCTACTTTTGCCTCACACTCTGACTAGTGGGAAAGATAAAGAAACAAGACTTTGGGAGACTTCTAGCTCAGTCTTATTAGAAACAGGTGAAAAAAGACATAGTATGAGATGTAGCCCAGACATTATGAGAACAGGCCACCCCTTAGATCAGTATCACAGCTAGTTAATGACAGTAATGGACAATGGTCCATTGTGGTAAACTTCACTCTAATTAATGAGTCTCTACAGTGCACTTGAAGCAGAAGATTTCACAAAGTGCTCTGGGACAGCTATAACAAGAAAAAGAGATTGTAACCAACGGTTTAATTCCATTAATACTCATATAGGTCGTTAAACCACAGCAAGCTGAGGTCCTTATTCATTTAAATAAAGGGCCAAATGACGCCATTTGTATTGTAACAGAATAGCTTTATCAGCTGTTATTTGGATTAATAAAGAGAAATGTTTCATATTTTGTAAACAGAGTGCTGATTCTGAATGGCTTATTTATTTATGTGAATACACCCAAGAACTGGTCTCTGCTGCGTAAGTAGCCCGACAACTTATGGGGCCTCCTTTAAACTGGAGACACATCTCCCTGAGGCCCATAGAGACAGGGAGCTGCTTCAGTGTATGGGCCTGGGGGCCATTTCAGGGACATCCGGTTGTCAGATTTTAGAGCTGAAAGAGAACAATGGTGTTATTCCAGTCCACCAGATAATGAAACTGATGTCCAGAAACATTCAATAATTCTTCAAGACTTCAGGCCATTAATCTCTTTATTCCGTATAATAAGAAGCCCTTACTGTCTGTTTTGTTGTTCCAATCCAAAACCCGGATTTCCATGTCTTTAAAATGGAGAATATTGAGAATTTGACCAAAGCCATGTATTTTTCTCATTAAGGCCACACATTATAAGGGACAACTGTAGAGAGGTAAGTTGGTCCTTTTCTGGTCTCCACACATTGTAAAGAGTACACATTTTGTGCCCGTGCCCTGTTTATCCTGCACCAACAGCTGGGAACAAGCACTGGCTGCTCAGTGGGGATCTGGGGAACAGAGCTGTTCTGTTTCCAGCTGTGGGACTGGATTAACTTGTGACTTCGGGCAAATCGTTCAAGATTCTAATCTAAATTTATCTGTTTCATCACAATTTAGCCCTCAGGTATGTTCTGAGATTAAGTCAGGAGCACTTTGAATGCAGTCTAGTGACAGGTGTTCTATGAAAGAATCTTATAAATATTAACTACTTAGTCATAGAAACACTTAAAGAGAATGGAAAAGGAGAAGGCGCTTCCCTCCAAAGTGACAGTATGCTAATATTCCTGCATCAGTATTGTTCAGAACATCACACTGAATGTGTTAGTAGCTATTTGGTACATTTACCACTGGGAATGTCAAGTACAGAGTTATTTATCCATTTGGCATGCAGTGAATATATATGAAGGCAACTGCCAAAACCAAGAATTAATCACAAGTTATTAATCAATTTGGAAAATATAAACATATAAGTTTCAGAAAGGCAAAACACTTGGAACATGAAACATTTTTATGGCCTAATGACTTTGAAAGCCAGCATTATGTTTATAATAAACAATACAAGACCTCAACTTTGTAAAACTCAAAATACTATTTTGAGTTACCTTAGGTGATAGCACAGATTCTGAAACCAAGCTTAATTTTATAGCACTTTAGTTTTCTCAGTATGTTATGTTTCACTTTTCAGGGGAGCAGTAGAGACATTGCAAAATAAATGTGACGCAACAATTCTAAGAAAATTGGAAATTTCTCTTTTATGGAATATTAGCAAATGGTACAGTACTCTTATTTCTAAATATCTGGCATAACAGTATTCAGAGTAGTTCTTGAATTTTCTAGAAATAACTTAGAACTGACTTTTCCTAATTTTCCTTAAAAACCAGTAAATTTGTACTTGGATATTTTTTTCATGAACAGTTATAGATACATTTGACATCTATTTGACATTTTTAACTTGTTCAGCGAATCACATACATGCAATGTACATGTATATATCTGTGTTTTTATTGTACTTTTAAAATTCGTAACAGTACACAACATATGCTGTGACCACTATGTTGTTATTTGTCATTTG
Source organism: Acinonyx jubatus (assembly GCF_027475565.1). Classification (NCBI taxonomy): domain Eukaryota; kingdom Metazoa; phylum Chordata; class Mammalia; order Carnivora; family Felidae; genus Acinonyx; species Acinonyx jubatus. The sequence goes on along the minus strand of NC_069385.1, from coordinate 87,416,223 downwards.
TAATTCAAAAATAACTAAACTATGCACACCTGAACACTAGCAAGGAGCATTTTTAGTATTTTCAATGTCAGAGATATTAATATCTAAAAGTACATTTAATGCCTCATATGCACATAAAATTCAGTAATATAAACACACACCATTTATATGCATTCAATAATAATAATATTATATTCATTAATAATGCCACTTAAGAACATTAACTCCAGGGTGCCTGAGTAGCTCGGTCAGTTAAGTGTCTGACTCTTGATTTCAGCTCAGGTCATGATCTCACAATTTGTGGGATTGAACCCTGCGTCAGGCTCTGCGTTGACAGTGTGGAGCCTGCTTAGGATTCTCTCTGTCTGTCTCTCTGCCCCTCCCCTGCACGTACTCACTCCCTCTCTCTCATTCTCAAAATAAATACATTTTTAAAAACTTAAAAAAAAATAGCATTAACCCCAGAAAATATCATGAAAAGAGCAAAATACCATCAAAGAAAACAGTGCCATACTTTCTGCCATACTGAAGCCTGTCACTGCACACTCTCCATTGGCCATGTGTTTTATACAATGTTCCAGACCTTTTCAAAAAACACTTTAATAGCATGCATTTAAATCATGTTTAAATTTAAATTAAACACTTCAATTGTGTACTTATTCTATCATGTTTATAGTTTATCTTTAAGAGAATTTGAAGGTCTTATAAATACAGCCTAACCAAAATCTTTACACTGAGAGGAAAAGACAAGAGCTAATTAACAAAAAGTTAGAAAAGGAAGAAAATAGTGAGAATGCCTATTTTGAGAGAAGCAACTGCATTTTGAACGAAAACCTCTCTGAGAAATCTGAAAGCCTATTTTATTTACTCAAGAAACATTCGAATGCCTGTTTTATGTGAGGTACCATGGAAGTTGACTTCAGTCAGGTTTCCCTAAAAGGAGAATCTAAGATGGAGTTCTTGTGTAACTGATTTTCAGAAGAGACCTGTAAGAGTGAGGGAAGCGGAAAAAGGAAGAAGAAGACCACAGGCAAAAATGTGATTTCAGAAGTCTACTCTTAGCCAGACCCCGCCAGGTATCCTGGAGCCCAGAGAATTTATCCCTACATTCGAGTATGGGGTGAGGCTTGGATACCCACCGACCACACTAGGTGGGGAGAGGGGCAGGAACTTCTGAGGTACCTCCAGGCAAGGCAGTTCCTGTAGACTAAGGCAAACCTCTGGAGAAGAGCACAGACTGAAGCCATTAGCATCCAGCATCCGTGGTAGCTGGGCACCAACTCTGCCACCACCTACATCTGTACCAGAGGTGGAATAAACATCATCCTTAACATTACCAGTGCAGGGCCCTTCATGGTTTTTGAAGAGAAGGGAAGACATGATGAAAATGCTGATTAATAATAACCTCACCATGAGAGAGAGACAGATAGAGAGTGTGAATGTGTGTGTTTTATATTGGAGCAAGTGATAGAACTATTTTTTTAGTCTGATCAATAAGTAATAAAAGGCTAAACTCATGTGATGCTTATAAAAATAATGTGAAATGACCAGATGGGACAGATATCAAAGAAACAGAATGAGCAGAGACAAGGCAATAGAATTAAGTATCAAAAGTGGTGACTAAAGTATCAAATCTGAAATGGTGAGGGTGCCATTAACCAAAGTAGAAAATACTAGAGGAAAACATTTTTTTGGAGATGAGTCAGTGTCAAGCCTACAGCATTAGAGTAGCCAAAAGGATCTGCAAATGGAAATGTACCAGCTCCTTAAAACCTGGATTGAGATCATAAGGAAGAAGACGGAGTTTTCTGTTAAGAAGTCATCGGTTTATAGGTGATAACTGAAGCCACCAGACTAGATAGGATGGCCAAGGGAGAGACTGTAGGAAGAAAAGAACTGAGGACAGAACCTTGAAATTAAGGTAAATTTATATATAGGGGTGAGTGGAGGTGAATGAGAAAGTTAAAAGTACATTTGACCCTTGAACAACATGGGTTTGAACTGTGCCGGTCCACTTAATTACATTGATTTCTGATAAATACGGTCCTGTGAATGTATTTTTTCTTCCTTATGATTTCCTTAATTATATTTTCTTTTCTCTGGTTTTATTATAAGAATATAGTATATAAAACATATAAAATATGTGTTAATCGACTATTGTTATAAGTAAGCCTTTTGGTCAATAGTAGGCTATTAGTAGTTAAGTTTTGGGGGGAGTCAAAAGATACACAGATTTCAACTGTGCAGGGGTCAGCATCCCTAACCCCTGAGTTGTTCAAGGGTCAACTGTATAGAGAAATGGAATAAGAGAACAGTTTTGAAAAGAAGGGGATAGCCAAATGATTAGAAATGCTTCAGAGACGTTAGGGAGGATGGGGTCTGAGGAAAAGCCTTTGGTGATCTGAAACAAGGCTGGTTTTGAGAGTAGCTATGCTGTGCAGAAGCCGATATGAAATTTTATGGGTCTTGAAAGTATAGTAGTTATTGAGAAAGGGAATTATCGACTATTCTTTTCAGAAGCTGAGGTATAAAGAGGGATGGCTTAAGATCACATCTGGAGAGGTCAAGGAAAAGCTTTTTGTTGTCATTTTGTTTCATTTTATTTTCTAATTGAGCACATTTACAAACTGAAGCAAGGAAATCAACAAATAGGGAGAAACTGAAGTTGCAAGCAACATGAAACAATAATAAATAAAAGACAAGACCCGAGTGTGAATATGAGTAAGCACCTCTACGTTGAGGACACATTGGAAGACAGGAGGGGTATGGGTGCTCTCTTCGGGGACAGAGTAGGAGTCAAGGCACTATGCATGTTTATCTCATACAGAAAGAATTTTTCAGCATAGATATGACTTAATAAAATATAAGTAGCATTGGTCTCAAGATTGTTCATCGTTTTCAGGCAAGTAAAATTATAACTACTTTTTTCCTTCATGGACAGCAGGCCCAACTCACTCAAGTAAAAGCAGCTAGAAATATAGAAATAGAGGAAGCCAAACTGAAAAGGTGGAAGGGAGGCGGGGCATTGGGAGAAGAAAAGATCTATTATTGTAATTTCAGAATTTTGTTAGATTCTTAAGCATCTGGTGAAGTATAGGCATTTCACTTAACCTTTCTATCTGTGTTTTCTTTCCTTTGTAAATTATCCATGGTATCTTACAAGAGCTTCTGTTATCAGCCATTTGTCTGAATTCATTTACTTTGTTTTAGAAATCCATTTTGCTAGAATACAATTCTAACTTCTTAGAAGATTTTGCTTTATTGGTATAATGGAAATGATGTCAGAGTAAAATGTTGCCAAAATTAAATTGTTCTTATTTTTATTTCTTTTGGCAATTTTTCACTTTTTATATCTCTGTACACATTCTATAAAGTGTCATTTATTTTTTTCTCAAATGATATAAAATTTCTGAAACATGCTAATTAAGTATAATTCCCAAGCTAGGAAATGTCAAGGGACTGATTTACTATATAAGTAGTCCTGCCTCTGTCTTTTTATCAATAAATCCTTGGGTCTATGGTTATAAATTTTTGTGTACTATACTGCTAACTTACTATGGGCTTAAAATAATTTTCAATGGGAGCTGATGGAAATGAATATGATGTATTTCTTTGCAGTTGTTGCCATAGAGATAAAACCCTTTCAAAGTAAAACGGAGATGGCATAAAAATTACTAATTCAAAAGGAGTTATGCTTCTAATTTAATGTTGAGAATGGTGCACTAGTCCCTTTTTTGTTTTGTCAAAATTGCATGGCTTGAGAGTGTCTAATATACTTTCATTAGATTATTTCTCATATGAGAAAAACTAAAGCAATGAATGAAATAGGTAAATTCCCCACACCCCACATGGGATGACACTTTCATTTTTAATCTTTTATATGTAAGACTTAACAACAATCCTAATGACCTCCCTCATGCTCCACCTCTATACTCTTGTATATCTTGCTTTTTAACTTCAAGACTAATTACTTATAATGGGTTTTCTTAACAACAAACAATTTACTTTCTTTTTCTGTCACATTATCTCTGACAATTAGACACATTTTCTAACAATAACAGGATTACAAAGATAAACAAATCTATGAAAATTTCTCAAATCTTAACTACTCTTCCTGTTCAGATTTTGAAAGTCTTATAGACTTACCTTGAAATATCAAATTAGGACACTCTTAGAAAATATTCTATGACTTAGAATTAATTGTTTTATTTAACCCCATTTTGATTCTGTTACAAAAATGTCAGCATTGTCACTTTCTGGAAACATTGGAATGTGCTAAACCAACACTAAGACAGATGATTAATTAGGTGGGGAAATGTCAGCCAATGAACCAAGACTGCCATCAGACAATGTGCCTACATCCCTGCATGGGAGAACTACGTGATGGAGAAAGAGGAGAAGGGGACAAGATCAGGGAAAATAGACAGCCCTATCTGCATTTTCCTAAAAACTAACCCCACATTTGCTTTTTATTTTCTTTCTTTTTTTTTTTTTTTTTTTTTGAGAGAGAGAGAGAGAGAGCGGGCAGGGGGTGGGGGCAGAGAGAGGAAGGGAGAGAATCCCTGATGCAGGACTCGATCTCACAAACTGTGAGATCATGACCTGAGCTGAAACCAAGAGTTGGACGTCCAACCGACTGAACCACCCAGATGCCCCTATATTTGCTTTCTTTCTTTTTTTTTTTAATTTTTTTATTCATTTTTTGAGAGAGATAGAGAGAGAACGAGCAGAGGAGGGGCAGGAAGAGGAAGGGAGAGAATCCCTAGCAGGCTCCACACTGTCAGCATGGAGCCCAATGCGAGACTCGAACTCACAAACTGTGAGATCATGACCTGAGCTGAAACCAAGAGTTGGATGCTTAACCAACTGAGCCACCCAGGCAGCCCTGTATTTCCTTTCTTTTAAAGCCTAGACCACTTTTCACCTAGTCAAAAGAATTTAAAAGGAAATAGAAGAATTGAGAGGATTGTCCCATAAAAGAGATAGGAGTTAATAAACCACAGGTGCTGTGTAATACAATGCTATTCAAGTCTGGTACTCAGACAAGGTGATCCTGGACCATGATAAGTACAGAAATTGAAAATACATGTTCAGAAACTTTTATAGCAATTTAATATTGCTGTGTATTCCAGTGATTATTGGACTCATCCAGTAGGCTAGATGTGAGTTGTTGAACCACATGGAATCACAAGGGTGCTAACTGCCTATAAGTCATAAACAATAGGGCCTCAGCAAAACATGTGACATTTTGAGGTTAGTTTGTAAACTGTAATCCACAAAAAAATCCGAGAAAATGTAATCATTTATTTTTATAGATTATTATTTTTAATTATTTTAAGTTTTAGTCAAGTTAGGGAAGTAAAATTTGTATTGTTTATTTTTAACCCCAACTAACTAATGGCAAAACAAGCTTCACAGGAGTTTTTGACACATCTTTTCATCAGAAATAAACTAACTGGTGACCATGAAAGTGATTGCAAAGAAATAAAGATCAAAAGAATTGATATTAGTCTTACTAGGAAATATGATCATTCATATATTGAGTTCAGTTCATTGATGGTGAAGTTTTAAGCATAGCATGTTATTTGCAGAGATGAACTGTCTAATGAAGCAACGAAATCATCAAAATGTAGCAACATTTACATATAAAACATTAATAAGTTCAAAAACAAAAGAATTTGGAAAGAATGAACTTTGATATAAAAAGCCAAGTGAAGCAAATGCTCAGTACTTGATATTCAAACATTAGTGCCTTGAAGATGTCTTCTGAAGTAGTACTTTAGATTGCTGAGACAAAAACAAACATACAATTGCTGAGGCATCAGTGAAAGATGACATCAAAGACATTTGCTTGGAAATATTGAGTGAATATGTCAAGGATTACATGGCTTGACATGTTGTTGTTTTTTTAACTAGCTAATATCAATTCAAACAACAAATAAAACCAGCAAAATATTTTTACTACATCTTGACAAATGCATATATAATACGTGGCAGTTCTTTTGGTATATGTATAATTGTAGATGATGGTGATCCAAGGAAGAATCTTTTTCTTCAGCTTATTTGTCAACAAGTATGACTACTTCTGAGCTGTAGAAAAATAATGAAGGATGGCATTGTCAACAAACATGGTCTAGAGTTCAATTTTTGTACAGGAGTGTGTTTTGACAACACAGATGCAGTGATGGGGAGTATTCCAGAGTGGTTATCCTGATTAGGGAGCTTGCAGTAGAATGTAAACCGACACATTGCTTCGTTCATCAGGAAGATCTTGCCAACAAATAAATATCAGCTAAACAAAACAATAGGCCTAACGACATGGTAAAAACTGTTAACTTATAAAGATTAATATGTTAAATTTGAGATTTTTTTAAATTTTGAGATAGTGTGGAAAATGGTCAAAACAACTATTCTTGCATAGTGAGTTATGGTTATTGAGGAGAAAAAGGTTGTCAAGTAGGTTAGACTTGTAGAATCAACTCATTGTTACTGCAAGTTAAGAAACCCATGGCTCAATATCACTTATGAGGGAAATGCAAATCAAAATCACAATGAGACATCACCTCATACCTGTTAAAAGTGACTCTCATCAAAAAAACAGAGAGGGGGGCACCTGGGTGGCTCAGTCGGTTAAGCATCCGACTTTGGCTCAGATCATGATCTCGAAGTTTGTGTGAGCCCCGCATTGGGCTCTGTGCTGACAGCTCGGAGCCTGGGGCTTGCTTCAGATTCTGTGTCTCCCTCTGTCTCTCTCTCGCTACCCTGCTCATGCTGTGTCTCTCTCTGTTTTGCAAAAATAAATAAATGTTTAAAAACATTTTGTTAGAGAGAGAGAGAGATAACAAGTGTTGGTGAGGATACTGAGGAAAGTGAACCCGTATACATTATTTGTGGGAATGTATATTGATACAACCATCACAGGTTCCTCAAAGAATTAAAAATAGAACTACCATTTGAGCCAGCAACCCCACTTCTGGGCATATATATCCACAAGAAATGAAGACAGTATATTGAAAAGGTACCTACTACACTGCCATGTTCATTGTTGCATTATTCACAACAGCCAAGATACAGAAACAACTTAAGTGTCCATCAACAAATGAATGGATAAAGAAGATGTGGTGTATATATACAAGGAGATACTGGTCAGCCACAAGAAAGGAGGAAATCTTTATTTAGGACAACATGGATGGACCTTGAGGGCATTTTGCTAGGTGAAATAAGTTGCCACAGAGAAAAGATAAATACTGTATGATATGACTTATATGTGGAATCTGAAAAAGCTAAATTCATAGAAACAGACTAGAATAGTGGTTACCATGGACTGTGGGGTAGGGTCAGTAAGAGAAAAAAGAAGAAACCAGTTACTTCTCACCTTTAAAAAATGTAATTTGGACCATTTGAGAAACTTGCTTATTTGCCTATATTCAGTATTTTTTTAAGTTTATGTATGTATTTTGAGATGGGGGAGCGGGGAAGAGTGCAGAGAGAGAGAGAATCCCAAGCAGGCTCCACACTGTTAGCTCAGAGCCTGAATGGGGCTCTAACCCACAAACCATGAGATCATGACCTGGACCAAAATCAGGAGTCTGATGCTCAACCAACTGAGTTACCCAGGCATCCCTTCAGTATTTTTAACAATATCAATACTTCCATGCAAAGGAAGAATGTAGTGTATTTTCCAATGGCAGAAGAAAACTGAAGAGGAACAAGTGAAGTTTCTACAGATTGTTACAATATGTTCCCATAGTTTTACAACCATTATTAAAGAAATGTGATGCTGTTCTACATCAGTGAAACTTACCATCAAATATTTTTAACATTTGATAGAAGGTTTTGAATTTTATTTTTCCATCAGAAGATTCATGTATAAGAAATGAATATTCATATATAAGAATTCCATGATACCAAATTCACTTCTTTCATTGAAAAATAATTTAAACTAAGCCAAAATTTATAGGGTAGATTGCTGGTCCTGGCTATTGATGAAAGATTAAAAATGAATTTTGAAAAAGCAGCATCACTTCATTTTTTTTAATAAAAGTTGTAAAGAATATTCTTCTTAGTTTGCTGAAGCCAGTTTGGAATCTCTTATTTCATTCTTATCAACATACCTCCATTAAACTGATTTCTATACTGGATATCAGTAAAACAAAACAATGAAGCACTTTAGATAAGTTATGCCCTATGAGTAGCATTGCCATTTGAACTTAGGTTAAATATAACAAACAAGAATCAAGCTTTAGTATAAAGTTGTTATACTAAAACTTTAAATACTGATATAATAGTTTCCTTTGTCTGTAAGAGTTTATAGGCACTGAGTATGGGGAATTACTATTTCACTCGTAACTTTTGTTTCATTATAATGGCAAAGGACTAAAAGTTCCAAGCATAATAGTGAATCATTATTATCAGCATATATATACACTTTCAACAATGTGTACAGTTTTATAATTTTTTCTTTTTTCTCTAAGTTTTTTTGATTATATTTATTAAAGTATTTTTATGTCTATTGAATCCAATAGTAAACATGTCCTTATTTCACTTTTTTCCAGTAATTTGGTTTTATTACATTTTATAAAAGTACCAGTCTGTAACAAATTGGAATTTTCCACCATAGAGTTAGAGAAGTACTGATTCAGTGAGTTACCTTGACTTTAGGCTAAAACTGTAACAAAAACTTTATCACCAGCAGAAAAATTCCTTTTATTCAGGTATTGCTAATTAAGCACTTAAAATAGTTTACCCTTGTAATAATTAAGAGAAATGTGCACTTAGCCAGTTTAACGTGTTTTAACTGTGTGCTCTGCTTTATTCCTGGCTACCTAAGTTAGTTCTTCTGGAATCTATATGCAGGTCAAGACAAGCAGGGGAGCTAAATGGAAGTTAATTTTTTTGAATGGAATATCTGAAAAAATATTCTAAGAGGAAGGAGGACTCTCCTTTCTCATTCTTGGTTTTCTCCTTGGGAAGGAAAAGATAAAATGGAATGAATGGGTAAAGTGTGAACAATAGTCTGACTTACCTTTGTAAGATTATGAGGATCCATTTTACACAAAGAGTTTAAACACCCTAGAGCTCAGCAAAAAAGCAATTAATGTATTGGATTTAGGTGCTTGGAAAGGCAAGAAAGATACAGTTAAAGGTATACAGGTAAGGATCTATAAGGATAACTAACTTTGTAGCTGAGCTTTGGTTCACGCTAGCCTGTTTTCTTAGGTAAGGTGAATATGCCTAATTCTGGCGTGGCTATACCTGACTCGTTCACAAAACTGCAAAATTTGGGGGCATCTCATCACTTGTTGGTGCTGTGTTACACTAATAATATATATATGCAATAGTATGGGAATAAAAATAATATACATAGTAATCCTATATTATCCTGGTTGCAACATCGTTTTCTGTTAATGGTTATCATCTACATTTTTCAGAAAAGGACACTGAGGCTTAAAGAAGTTAAAGAGCAAGCTAAAGAGTCACTGAGCAAGAAATTGGTACAGCTGGGTTCTAACCGAAGTCCATTGCCGAATTCTGTTCCATAATCACCATGTTTTTCAAACTGTGTGTTATGATCCATTAGCAGGTCAGAAATCAACTTAATAGAACATAATAAAACTTTCTTTTAATTTTTTTTTAACGTTGATTTATTATTGAGAGACAGAGAGAGGCAGAGCATGAGCAGGGGAGGGGCAGAGAGAGGAGGAGACACAGAATCCGAAGCAGGCTCCAGGCTCTGAGCGGCCAGCACAGAGCCCGACGTGGGGCTTGAACTCACGAACCATGAGATCATGACCTGAGCCCAGTTCGTGAGTTCGAGCCCTGCATCGGGCTCTGTGCTAATAGCTCAGAGCCTGGAGCCTGCTTCAGATTCTGTGTCTCCCTCTCTATCTGCCCCTCCTGCGCGCTCTCTCTCTCTCTCTCTCAAAAATAAATAAACATTAAAAAATTTTTAAGAAATAAAAAACAAACTGTTTTAACCAATGTAATGGGAAATGAATGACATCAGACGATATTCGTTTTATACCTGATACTGGTATAAAAGCTTCTCTGCCTCTTTGTCTCTGTCCGGGCCTCTGTCCGGGGCTGTCTTGAATTATTTCCCTACTAACACCTTCAACTTTCCTTCTTGTCCCTGACCTACAACTTGTGCACATGAATTCTGGTTGGTGGGGGGAAGTGTTCCTCTGGCCACAGAATGGCCTCGGTGGTGGTAGCCAAAGCAACCCAAAGACTGCCAGCGGAAGGGGGGCCATTCATCGTTTGATGGGAATCTGGTTGCTTGAACTTTTTATTAATAAAACGTCAACCTCTGCATCACTTCAGCAACACAAACCCTCAAAGGTCATGGGTTCTGGAGTCATGCAGACTTCCGGGTAAGTCCCTGTTCTGTGACCCAGGGAATGTTATCCATCCTCTCTGAGACTCAGTTTCTTCAGCTATACAGTGGAAATGACACTGCCTAACCTGAAGTGATGATTAGAAAAACGTGTGAGGAACATAGCCGATACAGGGCCCGTCACATGGCAGCTTTTCCATAACTGCTAATTGTGATATCATACTTATAACATTAATTTCCAAGTATTTGAGCACAATGAAATCTGTTCATATTAAAACCATGGAAAAGATTTAATAGTTCTTTTAGCATCCCAGAGGCTTTCGTGGATTTGTCCTTACCACAGTTGCCCTGAAGAAGTTCAGTGAATCAACAGGTGTTTGGGGGCTGAAATCCAGCCTGTGGCCCACTAACCAACTGTGTGCCCCCTTGTTTGGCTGCAGCCACCAGGAAGAAGGGGGTCTTGCTCTTATGAGCACAAAAGTACATACCAGCTAACTGGTGGCCCCATCTCCTGGGTTATCAAAGTCAGTCAGCACTATCCTATGGGAGCTTGGAAGTGCTATCTCTGGTAGATTTTTCCATTTAATGAAGTGCTAGATGAATAAACTTTTACTGTAATTGGCTCCCCCCAAGGCATTTGTACTTCTAATAGTATTATAGAACCATTTCGGGAGGTTCTTCTCTTTGTTCTCATACAGACACGTGTAAAATTAAGGACATCAGGACTAAACTATTTATAGCGTAGGTTGACAAAGTATTTTCTGAAATGTTTTATGGACAGCAGATGTTTCATAAGCATTCTTCATTATTTCTCTTTCCATTCCTTGATGTTATAAAATATGACAGAAGGCTTTTTTAAGGTCACCATATATCTAGGTTATTGAACACAGATACTCTGTTCCAAAGCTCTAAGAGACTGATACTTTGGGTCAGTAGACCCAGATTGAATTTCAGCTTGCTCAGTTTTCATTTTAAACTCCATTTCAAAATATTTGCCACTATTATGTTATTAGAAAGACTACTAAAGTTTTGTGTAACTGCAAGTCCTTTATGATCTCCAGTTAGGTGTTTTAAAATTTAGCTGCATGTATTGAAATATCGGAAGTGGGTTATGCTGTTACAACACTTACCATATGTTAATAACTGAATTGACATTTTATAGGATAATGTTTTTCTAGTAGATAAAAATAAAATGGTGCTAAATTCCTGAATTCCTTGGGCCATTAGTTCTTTTCCTGGGTGAAACACGTGAGCAACATTAGACTCCAGTATACAAAACCTGAAGAAAACAGTGAAGATTTTATCTTATAATATAATAAATAGTTTTTTTTTTTTTTTACTTTTTGTACTTCTGTATTTTACTACTTTGGAAATATTTTCCTTTGGAAATATTATCTACACACACACACCTATAACACACACTCCCAACAAAAATAGATCTTAAAAACAACACTGAGTACAAAAATATTGTGAAAGGATACATACAGAAATAGTTTTTTAAAATTTCAAAATATGACACTCTGTATATATATATATATATATATATATATATATATATACACACACATATATGCATATGTATGCAAATTTTAAAGAATACATGGACCAGAAATATAACATCAGAGGGAAACAGGGACTAGAGGTAGCCTAAAAGCACTTCCATTTAATGTTAATCTGTAACATTTTGTTTATTTTTAAAAAGATTTAAATAAATTATTATAAAATATTACCAGGTGTTAATTCTATATTATGGGGGGAAGTAATCATTTGTTATGTTACTCTTTTTATATATCTACTTTTTAAAAATTCTCAGTAAAATAATTTCAGAGTACGTATGAAGGTTTTATCTTGTGTTCCCTACAACAACAATATTAAAAGAAATAACAATTAAAACATCACCAGATCCTAAAGAACTTTCAAGATATAGTCAATCCCACAGTTTAGGTCTTGATCTCTAAAAGTATAGTAATGAATGAAATCACACTCTTTTTCTCATTAGTGCAAGCTCCTTATTTGTCTAGTATCTTTTCAAAAAGTTAATTCCATTTTGTTAGCTCAGTCCAAAAATAAGAACAAATATTTATTAAGCACTTAGTGTTCAATTGTAGACGTTGAAAATAGAACAATGAAAACTATAAACTGGGAGTCAGCAAACCATGGCCCTTGGTCCAAATCTGACCCACCAAATGTTTTTGTAAACATATACTCATTTCCTTACATACTTTCTATGGCTGCTCTACAACAACAGAGTTGAGTATTGTGACAGACTAAAATATTTACTGTCTTACCCTTTACAGGAAAAATTGCCAACTGCTGCAATAGAAAAAAAAGTTCTTCCCTCATGGAGCTTAAAGTCTATTACAGAGATAGACAGCAACAAAATAAGTAAGTTTTGGTCAACGGTGATAGATGCAACCAAAAGTAAGAAAACAGGAGAAGGGATAGGGAATATTGTTAGGAAGTCAGAGAAAGCTGTGTTGCAAAGATGACCTGTGAACAGAGATCTAAAAGAGGTGAAGGAGCAGGCTCTGTGGAAATCTGGATGAAGCAGCAAGTACAAGAGCCTGAGGTGGAAATTTCAAGGAACTACAGGAAACCGGTGAGGCTAGAATGGTATGAGAGGGGAGAGGAGGTAGAATCTATTGGGCCTTGTTGAGCAGAACCCTGCAGACCGTAGTTTGGTCTTTGTGAAGTTTAAATTTGAGTAGGGGCCCTAGTTTGTCCTTTGTGAAATCTGAGTATTCATGGAATGAATAAGCCATAGGAATAAAAGGTACAGCACAGGAATATAGTCGGTGGTTGTAATAGTGTTGCATGGTGACTGATGGTAGCTACAATTGTAGTGAGCATAGCCTAATGTATGGAGATGTTGCATCAGGATACTCTACACCTGAAACCAATGTAACATGTGTCAACTCTATTCAAATAAAAAAAGTCAAGATACACTGTTCATTTCATTTAGAGGTTAAGGCCAAAACTGGAAATCCTTAGGCAAAATGTTGTTTACATTTGAAAACTTCAGTTCCAACCTTGCCAGGAATCCTACCAATCCTCACCAATGCTCAGGGGAGAAGAGAACTAGGTATCTGATGACTGCTTATTACCACTATTTCTGTGGACATATCTTACCCATAAGTCAACCACGTTCACATGCTAGTGTTAATACATTCTGTATGAGGTTTTATTTTAGACCAGTAGGTTGACCCCAATACTGATTTTTAAAAGGAGTCTTTGGGATATATTTTTCCTTCATATTTTCTAAGAATGTGATTGATTTACAGCCTCTCCATCTGAATATGTTAGACTACCTTCTCCATGCCCCCATGGGGTTTAACCTCTCGGGGAAAGCTTGGAACTTTCTGTACAGAAGAATAGGTAGGCATTTATGGAGAACTTACTCCATGCCAGCTACTGTCACAGCCTTCAGGGAATTACAGTCTGATAATGATGAAAAATTATAGACAGTTTTTTTCCAACTTAGATATTTCTCTTGAAGTAACTACTTCTCAGGTGTTCATATTTTCCAGTCCACTGTTTTTAGGTAGGTATCTCTTTACTCTTTTTTTTTTTTTTAGGGTGGGTGCAGCTAAGGCTGAGAGATTAGCTCATAAATAAAAGGTAAGGTACTAGCGACCAGGTCCCTGGCTTCTCAAACAATGCCTACTGTTTTCCATCCTATTATTGTTGTTAAGGCAATGATCAATTATTCTTGTCATAAATATATAAGATTTAGAATCTATATTTACCTTGATATATGCCTTTCTATATAATATAAAATATGACCATGGACAAAAAGTACACTACATATTTAAAGTATGCCAAAATAGAAATACTACTACTCTTATAATCCGAAACCATTTATGTCCAAATTTTATGCAACTTCCAAATCTTGAAAATAATGGTTAATTATTCTTTTTTCTTGGATCTCTTTAAGCAACCTTAATTTTTTGTGTGAAAAAAAACTTATACAGTAGGAAGAAGAGAAATGTTCTAATACTAGATTATAAGCCCCTCAAGGGCAGAATCTGTGTCTAATTTTCTCTTTATTTTTTTTGTGTTCTACATTTTATTTTTTTATGAATGTAATTTATTGTCAAATTGGCTTACATACAACACCCAGTGCTCATCCCAACAAGTGCCCTCCTCAATGCCCATGACCCATTTTCCCTCTCCCCCATCCACCCTTAGTTTGTTCTCTGTATTTAAGAGTCTCTTGTGGTTTGCCTCCCTCCCTGTCTGTAATATAGGAAGCACTGTAAGTAATAAGTAATGAATATATAAATGCTTACTATTGATATAAGATTATCTGTTTATTCTCTCACTCCTTTGTGTTTTTCATTAGCAGTTCATTTCTCATTAAGGTAGTAAATAAATCAGTAGTTTTCATCATTTACAACATTAATTCTTTTGCAGTTTTAGTTATTGATGTTTCTGAAGGATTTAAAGTAAGGTTCTATCTTCAGGAGCCCAAACATCCAACTGGACCTGTGAACATTACCACGTAATTTTATGTTTAGAATCACAAATACAAAGTGATCGGATTTTTCTCTTTGCCTCTGGAGATCTTGATATCAAATAGTCACCATCTACATGTGTTCTGTCCTTTGAATGGACTTAACTCCTATTTCTTCTTGATGATTTTATCTAAATAATCAGATAAAAATACTTTATTATATATAAGTAAAAGATAATGACATAACTACTTAAATTTCTACTTTGTTTCCCCAACTGTTGATTTCTCAACTGTAATCCCACATTAAGGGATTTTTATCTTTTGTTAGCCTCTCAGAATTCATTTGTAAAGTCGTTGGAACCTCTGGTCATCTGTTACTATAGGGCATCTTTGTAGCTTTGATTCTATATTTTAAAAGTTGTGCAACCTATGATATTATTTCCCAGTAAAGACTCTAAGTTATTGGTTGATCGTAATATAAAAGAGATTATGAACTACATTTGCATATTTCTAGGTATTAGTTTAAATATCCTCTTTTATTTTTTTCCTGTAAGGTCTTTCACTTGAGTTAGGCCAGCTAACTGACATATTGCTCATTAATCATACATATTAACTGGAGTAGTTAAAGCTTTAAAATCCAACGTACCATTCTGTCCACAGGGACTAGTTCTTGTTTTCTAAATGTGATGACATATGCTTCAGACACTGCTAATTAGGTCTTTCCCTTGAAAATTCATCCTGACATGTTTCGAGAACATTTTTCCCCTTGAGTATGAGTTCATTAAATTATTAATATCCTTGTATAAGTCTTCCAGGATTACTTACACAATGCATCTTTCTCTATTTTAAAGCCATAGTTCACAGTGAAAGATAAAATAGGTCTCACTTCCTCATATATCTTCTTTTCTAGTCAAAAACAATGGATTGGGTAAATATCAGAGAGTAATAGGTATTATATCCAGTAACATAAAATGTTAATGGAAGGTAATAAATAGTTTGTACATGTAAATGGAAATGTGTATTAGTCAGGTTCTCCAGAGAAACAAAATCAACAGGATGTGTATACATAGAATTATTTTAAGTAATTGGCTCAGACAGTTATGGAGGCTTACTAAATCCAAAGTCTGTGGAGTAGGCAGGTGGACTGGACACCCAAATCTTTGCAAATCCAAAGGCAGTCTGCTGGTGGAACTCTTTCTGGCTTGGAAGAGATCAGTCTTTGTTCTATCCAGACCTTCAACTGATTGGATAAGTCTCACTCAAATTATGGAAGACATTCTACTTTATTCAAAGTCCACTGATTCAAATGTTAATCTCACCAAAAAAAAAAAAAAAAAAAAAAAAACCACCTTTACAAAAACAGAATAACGTTTGACCAAATACATGGACACCATGGTCCAGTCAATTTGACACATAAAATTAACCATCGCAAGATGCTATATAGATAATCAACTCCAGGTTATCTGCACAAATGGAAGGAGATATTTCCATAAGCAATCTAAGTCAGATAACCTAAAATCAGCTCTGTTCAGCCCCTGTATTAAATGATGACTTTATAGTAGTATTACCTTCCTGCCTATTATATAGATAGGCAGGTACTTAGACCAACCTCTATTATGTGACTTTTTTAAAACAAAACTTCCAGTAGCTTCCCATTATAATCAAAACAATAAAACTTGGAGCCCCTCATCATAATCTATGAGTTCCATCGTAATCTGGCCTGCCTACCACCTTCCCACTGACTTGCTCCTCTCTAGCCACCTGTGTTTCTTGCCGTTCCTTGAACAAGCCATACTCTGGGCTCACTTCTTGCAGCTCTCGCTGCTGGATTTTCTTTCTCAGACCTTGCATGGCCCAGGGATTCACTGGCTCAGCTGTCTGATTTTTCTATCTGACACTGCACACCTTCCTGTATAACTTTATACAGTTTACCCTGCTTTATTTTTTCATAATGCTTATTGCTATCCAAAATTCATGTCTTTATTTGTTTAGTTACCAAATATGCAATAAGTATAACGTGGTAATGATCAGAGATGCGACAGGCAATTTGCCTGGGTTCCCAACTTTGCTACTTAGTAGCCATGTGATCATAGGCAAGTTGCTTGTCACTCAGTCGCCTCATCTGTAAAGCAGAGATACCACAAAGATATTTTGAAGATGTAATGAATAAATAGTTGTAAATTGCTTAGGATGGTGTGTGGCAGAGAATAAGGACCATATGATATCCATTATGATCATTGTTCCCAATGAAAGGGCAAGATTGAAGATATTTCCAAAGCATAGAAAGGGATCTGGCTATATTAGGGCTCAGTAAATGTTTTTTAAGTGAATGAATGGATGAATGAATGAATGAATGAATGAATCTAGACATGTGCTGGCCGAAAGTGGGAAAAATGTCCTACAAAGACAAAGTGAAGAGGTGGCAGATGAACAAAAAAAGTTTAAAAGTTGTAATGGAAGTTTTATGTAGTTGAGAAGCTGAATTAGGTAGGTTTTATGAATGAATCCATATGTATGTAGGCATGTATATATGTATGTACTACATGTAGGCAGGATGCTGGGAACAAGATGTAGCTAGGACTTCTGCCTGTATGGTAGTTCCCTAGAGGGAGTGGAAAAAATCAAAGGAGAACATGAAAAGAATCCAGCAAATGACCCACCATGAAAACTGCAAGGACCAAGTGGGACACTGGCTTTCCCAGGAAATCCTAATCTTATGTTTTGAAAAGGTTGGAGCTGAGAGAAAAAGAGACTCTCTGGAGAGACATATTGATGAAGCTAGACTCCAAATTAATTTTACCCATAGTTTCAAGTGATCCTGGATGTGAAGTTTGAAGAAATGTTAAGTAGTATTCAAGTCAAGAAAAAAAATTACCCAGTATTTGTACAAAATGGCATGTCCTCAAGTGTTCAGTATTTGAAGGTCGTCAGTACATTTCCCAATACTTGGATCAATCAAGGATCAAACCAAAAAAAAAAAAAAAAAAAAAAAAAGAGTGATGGGCTGGGAAATGCCTTCTGAACACACTTGATCAAAAAGTTGGTGTTAAGTATCAGAGCAGAAAAGGACCAAAGAGGATACACACATCTATGTCAGTGCAGAAGCATCCAGGAAATGCTGTCCCTGTTTAAAAAGACATTTTATGGTTTGGTGCCCCATCTTGTTGCTGAGGGTGTACAGATAACTTTCTCCCTACATTTCACTCCCATGCTGATGACCCTACCTCCTTCTCTTCCCTCTCAAAAAGAAGGCTGAAGAGAGTTATTGAAGACTAGCACATAATCACTATGGGCAAGAACTTATTCTTCCTTTCCCTCCCCAGAACTCCTAAGCTTACCCATAACCAAATGAACAAGTCAATCCAAATAGTTGTTATGAATAACTGTCCTTTGTCTTCTACTTTGAAGGCAAGACCCAGGTCTTAGTCATATTAATGTGTTTCCTCCCTGCACCATATATAAAACACAGACAGTACATTTTTCTTAAATAAATTTACCCATCTTTTGGTTAGGGTTTGGTTCTGAACTCAGCATTTAAATATCCAAAATGCAATTTGACCTATTAAATTCAAATTGATGAATTGAGAATTATGCACTAAAAGTTCTCTTTCAAATCAGGTGACCTTTATAGATCATTTTATGGATCCTCTGGAATTCTCTTCATTTACCAGGCAGTTATTGGATAGCTGCAAAATGTATTCCTGTGAATTTATTTGGTGCTGGTTAATCAATCCTTCACATTCAAAATGCAGTTTTAAAATTCTACCCTTGAGGATACATTTCATCTTCTAAAGTAGGCAACTCAAAAATGCTGAAATTTTACCCACTATAACTTTATGTTAATTGAAATCAAGATATAAAATATCATTGATGATTTCTTTGTCCCAGAGCCAGCTGTTGAGGCCAAGTGTGTTCTTGTTTTACTGGCTCAGACTCTGACCTCTCTGAAGCTTCTTGGGGAACCTCAGCACATTGTTTTTATTTTAATGTTTCTATGAAAGTAGACATGACAGTTTATGTGCATTATTTTTTCCTCTACATGTTGATTCTATCTGCTCTAAATTAAAAATATAACAGGTTCCCTTAACAAAAGTGAAATAGAAAATTCTGCCTTCATGAGGCATTACAAAAGTGCTTAGAGATGTGGAAGACCAGAGGCATCATCCTCAGACCAAGAAGACTGTGTACAAGGCCTGATTCCCCATTTCCCTTCTGTGAGCATGCCTGCTGTGAATTTCCAGTTATGGAGGAAAAGAACATTTTACAGTGTGCTTCCAGCATCCACCGTCTTAATGTGGCACAGAGATGTTAAAATATATTCCCAGCATGTTCCGGAAGTTGTTTAGCCACACTCTACTGTTGCCCCACACATGATACCAAGATGAATCAAGTGCCTTGGCAGAGAATGACAATGGCAGTCATAGAAAACAGAGCCAGAAATTGGGACTGAGAGAGTTGATGGTTGGCAAGGCAATCAGAAGTCCAGACAAATCCCAATGGCAGGATGGAGGGTCTGCAGAAGTCAGGGTAGATTCTGAGTCAGGAGCAAGCAGAAGTCAGGGGAGCAGGTGAGAGCCCAGGAGACCCAAATTCCAAAGGACAAAGTGATAAGCAACTGGGACGTTAAAAAAATCTGCCTTGGTTGTGAGACTATAAGAGAAACTCAACAATTACAGCAGCAAAGTAACCTAAATTGTCAATGATTGGGGCAGGGAGGGCATCTGGGTGGCTCAGTTGGTTAAGCCTCTAACTTCAGCTCAGATCATGATCTCACAGTTCATGAGTTCGAGACCCACATTGGGCTCTGTGCTGACAGCTCAGAACCTGGAGCCTGCCTCAGATTCTGTGTCTCCCTCTCTCTCTCTCTCTGCGCATCCTCCTCCTCTCTCCCTCTCTCTCCCTCTCAAAAATAAACATTAAAAAAATGATCAGGATACCGACCAAGGAAACCTCAATTCTGAGGATTATGGATTTTAAGATCAGATACACTCGGCTTTAAATTTTTGCCCCACCAATTAAGAGAAGAGTGATTTGGAGTGAGATGTTTAACCTTTCTCTCTCTGTAAAATTGGAACGGAACGGTACCACCCTCCTAAGGTAGTTTTGAAAAGGTTAAGCAAACTAATGTTAAGTCATTGCTCAGCAGTCTCTGCCTGAACCATGGTAAGTACTTGATAAATGGCAACCATTTTTATAATTGTTAGTCATAGACTTTTCTTAAGTTTTTTTTGTACAACATGGATAGCTCAGGGCACAGGAGGGAAAGTTGATTGTTAGTATATTCAAACAGAAGGGGGTTAAGAGGTCAGACCTCGACTATACTTAATCTTTATGACCAAATTAGTAGCATATGTTGTTACTAATAACTTAATAAGAATACTAAACAGTGACTATAGACATTACTGACAGACCAGACCCTTTGGCTCAGCCCAATGCATTTAGATTATCACTTATTCAATTGTAGCTGAGGGGGATTACATAATATTGTCATATTTCTAACTTGTTTTGAAAAGCCACTGGAGTTACTCAGAACATGTACAGGGGACAGAAAGATGGGGAAATTGTGGAATGATTTAGAAATTTTGAGATCCCACCCTAAAGAAGAAAGGCAATATTGGGAATGGCAACATAGTGTGGACTCATCTTTCCTGGGCTCTAAACCTATTTCAAATCATTTGTCCATGCTGAATTATATCCTCTTCCCATGTCCTTCAAAGAGCCACTTGTCTGATCCCTGAAATAATCAGACCTTTATGAGTAGGGTTGTTGCTGTCATAGATGTATTTTTAAATATCTGTTAAGAAATAAAATGCATTTAGGATATTATGCATTCCCACATAAGTATTCCAATCCCCCTTTTTTCACATATCATTGATTCCAAAATGTGGTAAGTTTTTACATCAGTCATAAGTCTTATTTCCGCTCACAATGTAAAAAAAGAAAACTGAACTTCCCAAATAGTCTGTAATGTTTTCCTGTGTAATTAACACCTCATTCACAGTTGGGAGTGCCAGTCAAGGCCCTGTGTCTTCTTCCTTGACATTTCCTTGATACCTTGTTCAGGCTGAGCTGATGCCTAAGAGTGTGCTAAATACACACACGGGACAGGGAAATATTTGAGCAGAGCCAGCTGTATTAGCAAGATCTGGCAATTTAGAGAGACTGCTTTCACATATGTCTCCTCTGTGGGCTTGAGGTCTGCATACCATCCTTTATTTAAGTCCAAATACTGCTGCAAACTTGTCTTCATCATCCTCATCCTCATCAACAGCAAAAACCATCTGTCGGATAAGTACCAGTAGCCCATTATATGCATTCTTTCTCCTCGTGGTGCTCCTGCAGGGCCGAGTGTTTATAAATCAAGTGACTAATTTAAGATGCGCTCATACTGTAAGTCACCCTGGGAGCACCAGGCTATTTTGAACCGTTGAGACTCGTAGATGTCATTTATTTAAGTAGCCTTGTTTTGTTTGCTTTTTTCTTCCTGATGATAGTGACCCTCTGTGGCTTTGCACACAGCAAATGCAGATGGCTGAAGTCATTAGATAATTCAAATAAAATCATTCTATTGTTGAAATATCCTGGTTTCATTTTTTAAAAAAGTTTATTGTAACATACATTCAGAAAAATATATGTATCACACGGATATACAGCTTGGTGATTTTTCAAAAATTGAGCACATCCAGGGCTCCTGGGTGGCTTGTTTGACTAACCATCCAACTTTGGCTCAGGTCATGATCTCACAGCTGGTGGGTTCAAGCCCCACGTCGGGCTCTCTCCTGTCAGCGCAGAGCTCTCTTTGGTTCCTGTCTCCCTCTCTGTCTGTCCCTCCCCACCTGGTACTTTCTCTCTGTCTCAAAAATAAATAAAAACGTTAAAAAAAAATTGTAAAAAAAATTGAGCACACCCATGTAACCAGCACACAGGTTCAGGAAATAGAACATGAGTATCACCAGCACCTTAAAATCCCTCTAATGCTCTCTTTTCGTCACTTCCAGCTCCCACAGCAGTAACCCATAATAACTTCTAACAGCATGGTTTCATTTTGACTCCATTTATTCCTTTTATGTTTGCAAGAGTCACTTGTATTGTTGCATGTAGTTGTATTCCATTCATTTTTGTTGCTATATAGTATTCCATTCTATGAATACCTCACAATTTAGTTTTTATATGTCTATGCTTAATGGGTGCAACTTGATTGTTATCTTGGATGAAAAAAATACCACATGCATAGTTAAGATTTGGTTATACTTTTTTATGAAATTTACTGTCAAATTGGTTTCCATACAACACCCAGTGCTCATCCCAAAAAATGCAGTCTTCAATACCCATCACCCACCCTCCCCTCCCTCCCACCCCCCATCAACCCTCAGTTTGTTCTCAGTTTTTAAGAGTCTTTCATGCTTTGGCTCTCTCCCACTCTAACCTCGTTTTTTTTTTCCTTCCCCTCCCCCATGGGTTTCTGTTAAGTTTCTCAGGATCCACATAAGAGTGAAAACATATGGTATCTGTCTTTCTCTGTATGGCTTATTTCACTTAGCATAACACTTTCCAGTTCCATCCATGTTTCTACAAAGGGCCATATTTCATTCTTTCTCATTGCCACGTAGTACTCCATTGTGTATATAAACCACAATTTCTTTATCCATTCATCAGTTGATGGACATTTAGGCTCTTTCCATAATTTGGCTATTGTTGCGAGTGCTGCTATAAACATTGGGGTACAAGTGCCCCTATGCATCAGTACTCCTGCATCCCTTGGGTAAATTCCTAGCAGTGCTACTGCTGGGTCATAGGGTAGATGTATTTTTAATTTTTTGAGGAACCTCCACACTGTTTTCCAGAGTGGCTGCACCAGTTTGCATTCCCACCAACAGTGCAAGAGGGTTCCCGTTTCTCCATTGGTTATACTTTTCAATTAATGCACAATACATATTTTAGAAGGTTTGCTTGATACTGTATATTATCAAACATTTTTAAATGAAAAAAGTAGAGAATTTGGCAGAGGATGGTAGAAGGGCAGGAAGAAAAGGAACTAATGTTCTTATTACCACCATGTTTTGGATGTCATGTCAAGAGTATTCTTGTTTTTAACTGTGGACAATACATATCACATAAAATTCTCCGCTTAACCATTTTCAAGTGTATAGTTCTGTAATGTTAAACGTATTCACATTGTTGGGAAACAGATCTCCAGAACTTTTTCATCTTGCAAAAGTAAAACTGTAAAATCATTAAACAACAACTCCCCTCTTTTCTCTTCCCCCAGCCCCTGGTAACCACCACTGTCTGGTTCTATAAATTTGACTACACTAGGTACCTCATGTAAGTGGTGCACACAGTAATCATACAGTATTTTCATTTAGTGACTTATTTGACTATGCTTGTTTCAACTAGCATAATGTCATCAAGGTTCATTCATGTTGTAGCCTGTGTCAGAATTTCCTTCCATTTTAAAGGTAAATAATATTCCATTGTATGTTTATAACCACATTTTGTTTATCCATTTATCTGTTAGTGGACATTTGAACTGGTTCCACCTCATGGCTATGCTGCTATGAACATGGGTGTGCAAATATCTCTTCAACACCCTGTTTTCAGTTCTCTTGGATATATGCCTAGAAGTGGGATTTCTATATCATATGTTAGTTCTACTAATAATTTTTTTAAGAATCTGCATAGTGTTTTCCATAGCAGTTGCAATATTTTACCAAGAGTGAATAAGTGTTCCAATTTTTCCACATTCCTGCCAACACGTTTTGAAAGAAAGCCATCCTAATGGGTGTATATATGGTAAGAATTTACATGTGATCTTTTTTTTAATGCTTAGCAAACCTGTTGCAAAATATAAGTGTCAATTTTACAGCAATGAAATCTTGACACACACACACACGCGCGCGCGCGCACACACACACACACACACACACAAATTCCTTAAGAGACAAAGCCAGGATTCTAGTCCAGGTGCTCTTGAATTTGACAATGGACTTTTTATCCTCAAAGTTTCACATAATCACAAAACCAATTAAGGTTTTTGGTCTAAGCTACAAGATTTACAAGACATTAGGGGCTCTACATGATTGCCTAACTTTATTTTATTTTGTTTTTTAGTTGTTTTTTTTTATGTTTATTTATCTTTGAGAGAGAGACAGAGTGTGAGCAGGGGAGGGGCAGAAAGAGAGGGAGACACAGGATCTGAAGCAGGCTCCTGGCTCTGAGCTGTCAGCACAGAGCCTGACGCGGCGAGGCTCCAACCCATGAACTGTAAGATCATGACCTGAGCCGAAGTCAGACTCTTAAACCAACTGAGCCACCCAGCCACCCCTATTTTATTTTATTTTTTAATGTTTATTTATTTTTGAGAGAGAGATACAGAGCGTGAGTGAGGGAAGGGCAGAGAGAGAGGGAGACACAGAATTGGAAGCATTTTCCAGGCTCTGAGCTGTCAGTACAGAGCCTGATGTGGGACTTGAACGCACAAACTGAGTGATCATGACCTGAGCCAAAGTCAGACGCTTAACTGACTGAGTGGCCCAGGCACCCCAATGACTGGCTATCTTTAAATATGAATAAGACTTGTTCATTTTAGCCACTCTGACTGGCGTGAGGTGATATCTGAGTGTGGTTTTAATTTGTATTTCCCTGTTGAGGAGCGACGTTGAGCATCTTTTCATGTGCCTGTTGGCCATCTGGATGTCTTCTTTAGAGAAGTGTCTATTCATGTTTTCTTCCCATTTATTCACTGGGTTATTTGTTTTTCATGTGTGGAGTTTGGTGAGTTCTTTATAGATTCTGGATATTAGCCCTTTGTCCAATATGTCATTTGCAAATCTTTTTTTCCATTCTGTCGGTTGCCTTTTAGTTTTGTTGATTGTTTCCTTTGCAGTGCAGAAGCTTTTTATCTTGATGAGGTCCCAATAGTTCATTTTTGCTTTTAATTCCCTTGCCTTTGGAGATGGGTCAAGTAAGAAATTGCTGCGGCTGAGGTCAGAGAGGTTTTCTCCTGCTTTCTCCTCTAGGGTTTTGATGGTTTACTGTGTCACATTCAGGTCCTTATCCATTTTGAGTTTATTTTCGTGAATGGTGTAAGAAAGTGGTCTAGTTTCATTCTTCTGCATGTTGCTGTCCAGTCTCCCAGCACCATTTACCCAAGAGATACAGGAGTGCTGATGCACAGGGGCACTTGTACCCCAATGTTTATAGCAGCACTCGCAACAATAGCCAAATTATGGAAAAAGCCTAAATGTCCATCAACTGATGAATGGATAAAGAAATTGTGGTTTATATACACAATGGAATACTACTTGGCAATGAGAAAGAATGAAATATGGCCTTTTGTAGCAACGTGAATGGAACTGGAAAGTGTTATGCTAAGTGAAATAAGTCATACAGAGAAAGACAAATACCATATGCTTTCACTCTTATGTGGCTCCTGAGAAACTTAACAGAAGACCATGGGGGAGGGTAAGGAAAAAAAAGTTAGAGAGGGAGGGAGCCAAACCATAAGAGACTCTTAAAAACTGAGAATAAACTGAGGGTTGATGGGGGTTGGGAGGGAGAGGAGGGTGGGTGGTGGGCATTGAGGAGGGCACCTGTTGGGATGAGCACTGGGTGTTGTATGGAAACCAATTTGACAGTAAATTTCATATTAAAAATAAATAAATAAATAAGTATGAGTAAGAGCTCGAGGCTTAGAGTAGGGGTTCTCAAAGTATGGTCTTTAAGCCAGCAACATCAACATTACTGGGAACTTATTAAAAATAAATGTGAATTCTCAGGCCCTGCCCCAGACCTAGTCAATCAGAAACTCTGGAAGTGGGGACAGAAATCTTTTGGGTTTTTTTAAAAGTATAATTCACATACAATCTTACAGTAGTTTCAGGTATGCAACATAGTGATTCAATATTTATACACATTCCAAATATTCACCACAATAAGTCTAGCCACCATCTGTTACCATACAAAATTACTATAATTCTATCAACTTTCTTCTCTTTGATGTACTTTTACATCCCCATGACTTCTTTACTTTATACCTGGAAGTTTGTACCTCTTAATCTCCTTCATCTATTTCATCCATTCTCCCACCACCCACCTGTCTGGCAACCACCAGTTTATTTTCTGTACTTTGGAGTATGTTTTCTGTTTTTTCATTTGTTTTGTTTTCTAGATTCCACATATCAGGGAAATCATACAGTATTTGTCTTTCTCTGTCTGACTTATTTCACTTAGCATAATACCCTCTAGGTCCATCCATGTTGTTGCAAATGGCAAGATTTCATTCTTTTGTATGGCTGAGTAATATTTCAGTGTGTGTGTGTGTGTGTGTGTGTGTGTGTGTGTGTATTATCTTCTTTGTCCTTCATCTAATGATGGACACTTAGGTTTCTTCCATAGCTTGGCTATTGTAAATAATGCTGCAATAAATATACTGGTGCTGTATCTCTTCAGATTAGTGTTTTTTCCTTAAATAAATACCCAGTAGTGGCATCAGTGTGGTATTTCTATTTTTACTTTTTTGAGGGACTCCATACTGTTTTCCATAGTGGCTGTACCATTATACACGTCCACTAACAGTGCACGAGAGTTCCCTTTTCCTCACATATTGATCTGTTGTAACTAGCCCTCCTGATGATACTGATGCACAATTGGGTTGGAGCACCGCTGGGCTTAAATCATTAGACAAATATCTAAACTGCTGTCTAATAACCTTTCCACTTTTACAAACAGGAAACTTACATGTTGAGCACTTTGAGGTTTCCAGGGCAACCTGATACAATGAATCTGTGTTTTGTGCTTTATGCTCCACTTTTCAGAAAAGTGTTGGATTAGCCCAATTGTGATTATGCTGGAACAGTAGGTCCCCATCCAGTTGGAGATTCAGCCAGCCTCCAATTTATCAGAATTGCTTCTGAACAAATGGCCACCTGGGAGCACACATCCTAACCAGGAAGGTTACCCCAGGTCAGCATTTGTCTGTTATCTGCCAGGATTTGCATCCCCACCCTCATCCAAGTCCCCACTTTTTGTCTTACTTTTCAGTGGGGTCTAGAGTAAGCCTTGCAGTGAAGGCACTGAAATAGAAGGAGGCAGAAGTGGGAACAAACATGAGCCCGCCATTCCTCCCATCACACCAGCAGCAGCCCTCACCCCTGGCCCCAGGCATCCCCACACAATCCCCTGGAGTCCTGTAAGGAAACAACAGAGATTCATAGATTACACTCCCGTCAGAAAAACTGGAGGAATCTGATTTTAGTTCTAGGATGAGAGTTGTGGTTTATGCCTGCTGTCTTGGCATATATTACAAATAAAATATTCCCCGAGTTATCCATGCTTAAACAATAAAATGCACCCTACCAAAAATCTACTGTTATGTCTTAGGTAGGGTTTTGCCCTTCCCTAATGTTTTTAAGTGAAAAAACAAAAGACGTTTTGGAGGAATGGGAGAATGTGAGACTGTTCGGTGCAGCTGGAGGCCTTGAATGGGAGTAAAGAAGACAAAGGAGTTAATTCGTGGGGCTCCTTGGAAAGAAGAAAGATGATGTCTGGAAGTAGGACCACAGTCTGTCAGTCCAATAGTTCAAGACCACTCTGAGACCTCACCTTCTGGAGCTTCCACCAGGTTTTCATCTATTCACCACCCCCCCCTTCCCCCACTCTGTCCTGTAAGATCCCCCTGACAGGTCAATGAAACTTAAGACTTAAGCTAAAGTCCTAGGTCCCAATATATTTAAGGCACATTTAGGTCTATGGCTAAGAAAATGGGGCCTATGCTGCTTTGTAAAGAAATCTTTAAAAAGTATTCAAATCTGTATTAAGGTGTTCTAGAAACTCAAGCCTACAAATCACATTTAAACTGAAAATACTTGTCATCTGAAGTTATCTCCTACACACAATATGTTCCAGTAATTTAACATCCCTGAAAAATATTTTACCTGCACATCCACTCTTAGCAAGGATGCGAGAACAAAAGCAGGCTTCCCCTGCACTCTTCCAGCATGCACATCAGTGCACTCTGACGATTGCAAGGCTGACTTGAATGATCACATAAACCCGCAGTGATATGCAAGAATTTGGATGCTTGCCCGTGCCATACTGAATCATGACGGTTTTCACTCCTCATCCTAAGACATGCCAATGTTATCTTACAATATCTGACATTTGGTTTGCCTTAACCATTAACTCTGTGATAAAAGTTGATCAATAGTCAGCCTCATTTTCCCTACTTCCTGCCCCGATCAATATACATGTCTCCTTTAACGAAAGGAGAATGCACACAGAAGTTGATCCTATGGTTTTAACTTACCTCAACCTGAAAGAAAGAACCAATCACCCACTTCGATGCCATTGATTTTGTTTCTTTGTGCCCCTGTGAATAAATAAATTACAGTGCTTCCACTTTCTAAGTAAACTTTTTATCATTGATTAGTCCTCAGGGTCTAATTGACTTACATTTACTAAGAGACCCAATATATTGATTTTCAGAATGTGTAAACTACAAGACCAGAAAATGGTGTACATGTGTAAACTTTTATTAAGTATACAGACAATTAAATTATATATTCATTCCAATGTTACAAGTCCCTAAAGGAGCTCCCAGGTTCAGATCTCTGAAACAGAAACGTGAAACAGAAACATGAAAACACCACTAATTATATTTCTGTTTTTAATACAATTTTTAAAAATATGTTCCATAGACTTTAGCTGGGATTGTTTATAAAAACAGCTATTTTTATAGGAACTCCTGATGCTGTGACTTTAACTCACCTTCAACAGCAGTGCAAGCATTTCCTGTCCAGGCACAGTGTGGTTTATGCTTACCTCCCACAACTTACTCTGCTGGTCTGGCATTGGACTTCCTACCCCACTCCAATCCTAAATGAAAACCAGAGAGAGAAAGCTACTTTGCCTGGCACTTTCAAGGCAAGAAAATTAGTGAATGAAATGGGCCTTTAGTGTTTATGTTTACAATTCTCTCCCCTCCCTTCCAAAATTGAAAGACTAACCCCAAACTTTTACTTTTTCAGTAGCAACAAGTCTTAATGTTTATTAATATGCTATCAATATGATAATAAAATAATCAGGAAAAATGAAATAGAGTGGACATATTTATCAAACATGCTCAGAAATGCTTCTTGTTCAAAATGTATGCTTGAATACCTAAGCTTACTTCCTTCTATTAGAAAGGGGAATAAATTTTAAATTTATAAAAAGTAACTAACTGCCCTTTAAGTGATATTAGGTACACAGTTACCTATAGATGTTAGCCCAATCTTATTTTTCTAACTCTTGAAACTGGAATTTAGCTGGTTGTGAACTTGGGAAAGTTAACATTCCATTATGATAATGACTAGTAAGCAAGGGGTCTTTAGTTTACTTAAAAAAATAGCTTAACCATCCAAAGGTAGGAAAAGAGCATTTTAATGTGCTTTATACACTACATAGGATTATGGTATGGCTTAGGGTAGTGCTTTTCATACTTTAGCAAACATAAGAATGACCTGAAATGGTTTTAAAATGCAAGTTCATGGCTTCTTTCCCCAGAGATTCTAAGCCAGTAAATTAAGCTCCAGAATGCGCAGCTGTAACACCCGATCTCACCCTCAGGTCACTGCTATAAAATTACAATTCAGAGGGGCACCTGGGTGGTTCAGTCTGCCTTTGGCTCAGGTCATGATCTCACAGTTCGTGGGTTCAAGCCCCGCGTCAGGCTCTGTACTGACAGCCCAGAGTCTGGAGCATGCTTCCGATTCCGATTTTCCCTCTCTCTTTGTCTCTCTCCCACTCTCTCACTCTCTCTATCTCAAAAATAAACATTAAAAAAAATTTTTTTAATTACAATTCAGACCATTCTTTGAGGAACACCAATTTAAGATGACAAATGCAGGTTTTATTGCATCTGAAACCATAGAAGCATCAGATAAAATGCCAATCTTAGACCATCCTTCAGATAGTTTATATTACTTGACAAGAGTAATAATAAGGTAGGCAAGCCTTTAAAGGACTGCTAATAAGTTAAGGCTTATTCATTCCAAGCACTACTTTTCTCATCTTGGTCATTAAGATTTGGCCCGTTGCTTTTAGATTTTGTTGATGTTTAAAGGTGATGTGGACTTGAAATTATTTTTTAACTTTCAGTTGATTTTTACTATCTTTAAAGTTGCCATTTAATATTGTCTTATCTTAAAATACAAAGGAATCACAGGTATTTATTAACTGTTTCTCTTTGATTTCCAGGGAAGACGAGGAAAAACAGGTCCTCCAGGAAAACCAGGCCCCCCAGGACCGCCCGTGAGTAAACAGTAGGATGACTGTTCCTTAGGAGAGCCCTTATTTATCTGCGGGTTATTTTACTCCCCTGTAGCCAATTTCTATCTTTCTACTGTTTAAAATGGTTATCCTCCTTACACCTCCCACCACCACACAAAGCATGAGGTAAGGAAGGCTAGTAACTGTACACCTCACCTACTTCTTTATTACATGGACAGGAACAATTGTACTGCGTGCATGAGCACCCTAAGGCAAGTCTTCAAGTAGATGAATCCTGATTGGAATCTACCTACCTCCATCCCCTCAATTTCTTAACATCCAGGCTGGTAGTAACTTAGATATCTGGGGAAGCATGTCCTCTTTTCTTGATACAGCTGTTTTATTAGTAGAATTTTGTGGAACGCTGTTGCAGAAGAAAGCTATAAAGATCTTCAAGCCAATTAGCGGATATTTTTCTTTATCACAAACCTCTAGAAATTGTATTCCATTCCTTGTGGTTCTGCCAACTCTTCAACCCATTACAGTCTGATTTGTGTCCAAGCTACTCCACGGACACTCTCTATAGTCACCAATAATCTCTGAAGCATGAGATTCCCTGGGCGCTTACCAGGCTTCATCTTATTTCACTGCTATACAGGAATTTACACTTGTGACTGCTGTCTTCTTGAAACTCCCGTTCTCTTGGTTTAGTGATGTTGATTTTTTTTCTCCTACCTCTCGGGCCATCCTCTTTTGTCTCCTTCATTAACTATGTACCCTCCTATCTGTATGTTGCATGTGTTAAAGATTTCCAGTTTTTTATTTCAACCCAGACATTCCTCTTGAGTTCCAGGCTCATACATTCCAACCTGCTCGGTATCTCCACTTGGAGGTCTCCTATGTATTACAAAAGTAGCGTGTCCCAAACTAAACTCTAGAAATAATTTTTTTTCTCTCTCTCTCATCCTCCATATCCAAATCATGTCAATTCTATATACCAGTAGCTCATGAATCCATTTCCTCTTCTCTTTCCTCATTGCCACTGCCTTAGTTTAGGCCCCCGTCAGTTTGTATGTGTATTTTTGTAACCATCTCAGAGTGGGGGCTCTTTGCCTCTACCTTCTACAAGTGGAGTAATATTGGTAAATGAGGAGTCAGACTATGTAACTCTTTGGCTTGAAATTCTAACAGCTTCCTTCTCCTTCTAGATAGATTCTGCATCTTCTGCATATCATTCTGGGTCCTTCTTAGTTTGCCCTTTACCTCTCTTTGCCTGTCCCCCTATGCCTTTCCTTCATTTTAACCACTGTGTAATCTTTCCTTACTATCTCACAAATGCCGTCCTTTGTGCAGGTTCTCCTGGAGGCTTAAGTAAGCTTCCCTCTGTCTTCATGACTCATGTCAACATCAGCTTTCCTGCATGGCCTTTGTCAGTGCTCTCATTATGTGAAGCGTCCTTTCCACAATCCTTGTAATCTTATACCTCCCACTCTCATGTAGAACATGGCACATTGCTTCCTACTGTTGTTTTCTTTGTCTGTCTGCCTGCTGCACTGCGGGTTTTTTGAACTTCTATTTTATCACCACTGCCTAGCACAGTTTCTGTCATGTAGCATGTGATTATTAATTATTATTAATTATTTAATGAATGAGTAAACAAATAGATATATTTTGTAGGTAAGAAAAAAACCCAGGATGGAAGTGGCTTTTTAAGGACCAGAACCACCCTTCACCACCACTAGAGGGCTCCAGACCTAGCACCTTAGGAATTTCCTAGGATGTGGTCATATGCCAAAAAATGCACATGATTGCTGTCTTGTCATGGATTTCATTTTGTTCACTTTAGCCAAACAGTGAACTGTTCTATAAGCAATATACTGGTGTTGCTGATTATAAAAGCAAGTTGGGAGGGTGGGGAATGGGAAGAGGCATAAATTGGGAGCCTGCAATCCATCCTTTAAAGGAATTAGCTTTGTTGATTTATATTCCAAATTTTCTGGCAAAACAGAGAACGCATTGTGAGATTTGCAATAATTGTTTTGTGCTATGAAGAAGAAAAGCTGGTGAATGCTAACAGGCAAGATTAGACCTTCATGTAGCTTTGTCAACATATGATACTGCTTTTAAAATGGGATAATTGTTGTCTCAAGGAAGGAATTTGAATGATGAAGTCTTTTGTGACAAGCCTGCCAACTGTCTAGGAAGGAAGATTACCCCAAGTCATGGAATGAGTTCTCAACTACAGATCAACCAAGTTTACTAAAGAATTTAGAAGATTAAGAAATATGTGACTTTATGAAAGAATTTTTAATATTCAATTTCACCAGTTTTAGTTTATTGCCAGAGTGGGGAAGAGAGGTACTTCTTTTATTTCAAGTTTTGGATTTAGAATTTAAACTCAGCTATGAGTCTGATACGGTGTTTGTTAAATCCTGAGTACACAGCTATTTAAAAGAAAAGTAGCTTATTATCTTTTGTAATATAACAAAATACTGATTATTATAAAATGCTGCAATATACCAAGTACAAAAATAAAGAGAAAATCTATGTAAAAAGGAAAAGGTTTTTATTTATAGATCAGCTTTTGTTTTAAAAGAAAAAGTATAACATGGCTCATTTTCTGTTTAAGAAAGGTGGTTTATGGAAATTCTCTGTCTTTTTGATTCTGGGATAACTCCTCCAGCTGACTAGAATATCTTTTCTCTAATGCAAGTATTGTCAAAACCTTACTTTGGGGTACAGTTTGTTTCACCTTTTGGATTTTTTGGAGTTGTTCAGATGGTAGGTTGAATGCGTAACCTGCACACCAGCACGCTGCGGAAACTCTCGTAAGGCACCTACTCACACTTCCAGGACTTAGCCAAGGGCAGCATTGAATAGGAAGGTAAAATAATAGGATCCTGACATCTTTCAATGCTACCTTCATAGCATAGAGCAGATTTCAGCAAGAGGGCTGTTGTTTCCCAAGTGGTTAGAAATGAACAGAGTTCTTCAAAAGCAGTCCTTTCAAGATTATATTAATTCATGTCTTAAGAAAATGAGCTTACGAAAAAAGCAACCTGCCCCTAATTTTCATTGTTTCACAAATTCACAAACATTTATTTAAGGCCTCCCATGTACCCAGTACTCTGTTCAGAGCTGGGCTTGCAAATAGCAATACTATATTGTCCTTGCCTTCTGGGGATTCAAGTTTAGTTTACAGAAATGTGAACAAAGGGAAAGAATTAGAAAAGATAATGGTCGAGATGGTTTCCTTCAGGAATTGACAACTGGAGCATAAAAATCGGGCCTTAAAAAAAGAAGGAATTCCTGCCAGTTACAACATGAATGAACTTGAAGGACATTATGCTAAGTGAAATAAGCCAGTCACAGAAGGACAAAGACTGCATGATTCCACTTATATAACAGACTTAAAATGGCCAAACTCAGAGAAGCAGAGAACACAACAGTGGTTGCCAGGGGCTGGGGGAAATGAGAGTTGTTATTCAATGGGTATAAAGTTTCAGTTTTGCAAGATGAATAAGTTCTAGAGATCTGCTGTACAGCATCGTGCCTGTAGAGTATTGCGCACAGTATTGTACATTGAGAAGTTTGTCAAGAGCGTAGATCTCATGGTCGATGTTCTTAACCACAAAACAACAACAACAACAACAACAACAACAACAACAAAAACTACCTAAGGGACACAAGGAAACTCTGGGAAGTGTTGATATATTGATTACCTCAATTGTGGTGATAGTATCACAGGTGTTTTCATTTGTCCAAACTCATTAAATTGTACATATTAACTATGTTCAGTTCTTGTATATCCATTATACCTCAATAAAACTGTTGAAAAAAGAAATGAAAAGGAATTATCCAGTAAAACAAATAGAGGGGAAGGAGAGAGCAAACTGAATATTGCTGAAAGAGGAAATCAGCCTGAGCAAAAGCACAGAGCACTGCAGCTCTGGGCAGCAAGGCAAGGCAGGCAGCCCACACACTTCTGAGACCCAGTGCACTAGGCCAGCACTGGCAAGTCAGGCCCTGGCAGGGTCCTGGTGAACCAAGCTATGAAAATTCGTGAAGACTTCTAAGTGGGGAATCCCGTGGCCAGATTTCATTGATAAGGTCCCTTCCGAGGCGGCATGGTGGGCTTGGGTTGTTGAGAGGACACAGGATTCACTGTGGCTATCATAGTATTTACTGTTTTTAAATTATCAGCAGAATATTTTTTTAAATCTCTGTTAGAATGCCCCATGGAGCTATTTGTTTTTTATTACAAGTTATATATAGCTTGAGAGATGTCCCCATTTATTTATGGACATATTTAGATCAAGATGTTGTTGTTTTTCATTTATTTGTCTTTAACAGCATTGTACCCTATGTGAAATGAGCCCTACTTCACAGCAGGAAGGAAGGTAATAAGAGAAAGAAGGAAAGGTTGGTCAAGACTGAAATCTTTCTAATTGAGATTGGGAGATGGTGTATGACTCACCCTAGTGGCTTGAACGTGAGGTTCCTAAAGCACATGTTAGAATTTCTCATGACAATATGAAATATTTTTAAAATATTAATTTTATCTCTCTTATCAACAATAATCAAACACTATGTAATATCCCTCAAGTGAGTGCATAGTATGTAATTTTAGCATATATGTTGGAGCAATTAGCCTTTAGAAAAGTTAGGCAGGAAAAACTATTCTGCTCAGTGTGATTGTCTAAAAAGAATCATGGAGGCATGGATCCTTTGATAACAAGCATACTTTGCTCAGTTTCTTCAAGAAAATGTTTTTCCCTTCGGGGTTTTAGAGATGTTCCTGAAATCAAAGATAATGTTGGTATTTAAAGGAATGTCAATGAAGATTTAAAAAAATAGAACTGAGAGAAATCTCTAATGGCTCAAAGCAACTCAAATAATTAAAACATTTAACCAATCCTTCTACTTGCAATTTTTTGTTCTGAAGCCAAATTTGTATTTTCTCACTTTCTTAAGAAGCATTTGTACCAAAAAGATAAGTTGTTTGCAATGAATAATTTCCCACAACTTTCCATTTAGCATATAAAGGACAACCATTTTCCCCCTCGGAGAGTGTATTTCCTAGGGAGAAAAAAATGTAATAATGGAATATTTACTAAAAGTAGATCTATTGAACTACTGTTATTAAATTGTGTTTATGAATTGGTGTTTCATCGAAGTCATATATATTGCTCCAATTTAGTTCCCCATATTTAAAGTAATTTTTACTCTCTTTGGGGAAGATTTAGTTGAAATTTACACACATGTAATCTGCGTATAATAAGATTATTCTTAATAAAAATGCTTGCCATTGAGGAGCAACTAAACTGGATAACAGAGCTAGCCACAAGATGAACATATTTTTTGTAAAATATTAGTCCAATTTCCTGTTAACAGGCAGAGCCGATCTTACCTATGCAAAGGAAAAAGTTCTCAAATTCCCACAAGTAACTTCCACCATCTTGTTTTCAATGACTACTCTTCATTGGAGGCAAACCATTAAGTAAAGATGTCTTGGATTGATAATACCTGCAAATACACTATGCTTGAGAGCAGTTTTTCAGAGAAGAAGCATGAGAGCATTAAGTGTCTCCTGGAGAAGGAAATAACACTAACTCCTGAGGAAACAGGTTCAAAAGAGAGGGATGGATCAGGAGAGTTTATTATAGCACTTGCTCTGCAGTAGGTACCCCATTGCCAATGCCTTATGTAATCCTCGCAACTATGGTGAGATGCAGAAACTATCCCATTTTATAATAGGATAAAGGATGCTTAGAAATATCCAGTAATGTGCCCAAGATCACACAAGCCTAAGTTGGGGAGCCAGAAGTGAAACCCAGGAGCTGTTCTCTAAACCCACCTTTATTTTACTAGATCACAGGTGTGAAAGACAAGCTTCTAGTTTACAATTTGACTAGGATCAGCCTTACTTAAACATTATACACAGAACATGGTTTGATTTTCTTATGGTAATTCACAGCACTGCAGTGCCTCAGGACAGCAGGATAGTGTAAGAAGATAGTGAGGAACCCAGCCCTTCACACTAGTGTCCTCAGGCAATTCACTTAACATTTCCTTGTCTCAGTTTCCTTTTCTGTAAATTTGAAATGATTGCACCTGCCTCATCAACTTCTCGCAGCTGCTGGGAGAAAGAAAAGCAGTGCCATGTATGTGAAGATCTTTCTTGTAAATGAAAAGCTCTAGCTATGTAACTGAGATAAATTCCTATTATTCTGACCATCCATTCACACATATAGTATTGTAGACAGCAGAGATTATCTTGGATCTGTAATTGAACCAACACATTTTTCCTTTTTACAAATTTCCCAAAATCCAGTTAACAAAAATGTGAATTTCTTTCATTGACTTGCTAAAGTAAAATATCTGTGCTCTACATACATATGGAATGCTTATTCTGTATATGTAAATCTACTCATGAAGAGGTAGATATGAAAGTTACTCAGAGTCAGGTAATAATAACAACAAGGTCTAAGTATTCATTGGTGTTTTTTCCCCTCTGATTTACAGCCTCTTCCTTGCTTGTGGGACTAGTTCATCCATGATCTGAGCTGTTGCATTTTATGAGTCGTGATGTTCTCTAAGTCTCAATTACTATCCTTCACACTCTAATAAAAATTTCTCTTATTCTTTAAAGCAAGTTATCTGCGTAGCATAAGCAATGGAAAATAGTGGCCTGTGTTATGATAATGAGACTTGGAAAGTCGCAAGACTTGAAATGCCTTCATTTATTCAAAGTATTCTGGTTTTTAGTTCCTTTAGAAAAGAGAGGAAAGCAGCTGGAAATGAGGCGGAGCAGGAGGGAAAGCAGGAGAATTTAACTAATGAGCCATTAAAGGAAGTATGTATTAGCCCACCCATTTGACATTAACTTTGCTTCTCATTTATCATCACTGTAAAAGTGTTTATTAAAAACCACATTAATTTTAAAATGTGTTATTATTTCTTTCTGTTACAGGCAGGGCTCTTCATTCCCTTTCTTTTTTTTCTGGCATTGTTTTTGTGCATTGTTTCATTATTGCAGTATGAGAATTGAGCAGTGGGCTCAAATGTGTCACATTTCAGTGCATAGCAATTTATGTTGAAAACAGAAATTCAAGGAATTTGTAACGTGGGGCAGCAGCTCCCTCTACTGTTTCCGCTGGAAAAACTATAAGCAAAGAAAGGCACTTCATAGCTCTTAAAGGATGTCCAAGCTATGGAATTTTTTGTTTGAGGCTTTAATATAAAGCTACATAATTTTCAAAATTATTTTCAGATTTTTTTTTGCAATTTATGCTTATCCTATACTTTAAATACAAATGCTATTTTATCCACCGTCACTTTCAATATGAACTTGACACTCCTGAGGTGAAAACCCTTAGCTCATGGATACCTAAAATGTCCATCTGTTGTAAAATGCTGATAAAACTCTACAGTGATCATTTTGTGGGAGCTGACTCCAATGAAATTCATGCTTCTTTTCTAAAACAACAATATGATTTAAAACAAATACAACCCATGTTGTTTCTGTTTTAGTTTTAACTTCAGTGTAGAAGAACTTCTTTTACCTTGAAAGCATGGGTCATTGCACGGTTTGAAGGTTATGATTATACTGCCTTATACAGAGTTAGAAGGGTAAATTAGGGTGTAATATTGAATTCATTTACTCAACAAATACTTACTGATCATCTATCACATGTGAGTCACTATTATAAACATTGAGCATACAGTAGTTTAAAAAAATACATAGTGGGGTGCCTGGGTGGCTCAGTTGGTTAAGCATCCGACTTCAGCTCAGGTCATGATCTTGTAGTTCATGAGTTTGAGTCCCACATCCGGCTCTGTGCTGACAGCTCAGAGCCTG
Organism: Acinonyx jubatus; assembly: GCF_027475565.1. Lineage (NCBI taxonomy): Eukaryota > Metazoa > Chordata > Mammalia > Carnivora > Felidae > Acinonyx > Acinonyx jubatus. The sequence goes on along the minus strand of NC_069385.1, from coordinate 87,378,345 downwards.
GACACAGAGCCTGGAGCCTCCTTCGGATTCTGTCCCCACTCTCCGCCCCTCCCCCGCTCGCGCCTTGTCTCTCTCTCAAACATAAATAAACATTTAAAAAAATGTTTTAAATAAAAAATACATAGCAACAAACTAACAAGCTGCAGACAAGCTCTCCCTTCAGTAACTTACACTCTGTTGTGTGTTGGGGGTAGTTATGGTTAATAAGGAAGTCAACAGATAGACAAAAACATTTCAGTTTAGCATGAGGTGATACAGGGGAACAAACTGGGCAATATGAGAGTGATTGGGGAGAAAGTTGTTACTCTAGTTAAAATGGTCAAGATGGCATCTCTGAGCATTTAGATGATGTTACTTGAGAAGAAGCATCCCATTTGAGGGTCAGAGCAAGAGCTATCCAACTAGAAAGATCAGGAATTCAAACGTGGGAAAGAGCTTGATGTATTTAATAAACATAAAGGAGCTAAGAGAAAAATAGTGCCAGAAAAGGTTTTGGAGCTGAATGGCTTTTAACATGTAGGGCCTTATGAGGGTGGAAGCAGGTGTGTGGGATGGGGGTGGTAATGAGTGGCAAGGAAAATAGCCAGTCACATCTCACTTTTGTAAGTCTTGGGATGGCATTTTTATCTGAGGTGATTAGATTTTTTGGGGGATCTGATAAAATTACTTTTTCTACTGATAATTCTAGAGGTAACATCATTTTTAGCACATCATTTTTAGTCTTTGCATAGCCTGGGAATAGAGTTGTTTGCTGAGAGAAAACAAGAAAACTGACCAACTTCACATTAGCCCATTTAATTTCAGTCTTGCCTGAATCCAGTAGATACCATGTCTTTCATTAAAGATGGAGACTCTCTTCACATTTAAGTCAGTCTTTCTTTTTCTCCACAACTAGACTTGATGCTTCTTTTGTGCTAGCTTTTGGGTTGGGTCAGATGAGTAATCACAGCAATGAAAATATATGCCCTCAAAACACCATGGTCCTAATGGCTTTCTGCACCTGTACCCCATTATCCATCACTACCCCCAATTTTTAAATCTTCCATCTCCAACTTTATCAACTGTGTCCCAAGAACTCAAGGTACAAAGTTATTGTTTCCAGCATATAGCAAGGCACACCTCTAAAACATATTAGTACCCCAAATTCTGGACTACCGAATAAAGTGGGTGACAAGAACTGTCTGATTTAAAACATTTAATTTCTGGTTAAAACACCCTATATGTGACTATGTACATTTTGAGGCTCATCGTGTCTAAATGGGAATCCAGTTCATATTCTTAACATCCCTTTAAAAAACCTTGAACTGATCAGGGTTTTATCATATGTCTCAGTTTTCCTTTCAGCAAAGAACCTAAGTCTCTTTGGTCTATTAAATGGCTAAAGGCCATGTACTATAATGATAATCTCTTCAGAGAAAATGAACCTAACCATTTATTTGAGTCAATGGGAATAGTAATTTCACTTCTTAATAAAAATAAGATGACTTCCTCAGATTTAAAAATAAAGACACATAAGACTTATAAAATAGAGACAGACATGGCCAGTTAATCATTTTCATTACCACTTGTCCCCCACTGGGGTCATGGTCCCAGACAAAACAGCTGTTGCCACATTGCTAAAATTCCAGTATCACCTTGTGTGGCCACAGATTACAGAGACTTGCATGTGAGGCAGCTGGGGGTTTCAGGTTGAGAATTTGAAAACTAGCACTTGGGCTCAATTGCACAATTACTTCTCTTTTTCTGTCCATATGAACAGCAGCAATATGACAGTATTAGCCACTTTCTGACTTCCTAAGTTTTTTTACTAATGGCACCTACACTCTGGAGGAAAAGGATTTTACCTTCTTATAGCCACTGACTTTTCTCGTCTTGGATCATGTTATTGAACCAACTATTAAGACTTCTCAATTGACAGGCATTATGTATTGCAATGATGGGACAAAATATGTGATATCCTTGATATATGGTCACTAAACTGGTTATTAGGTGGGCCAGTACATAGATTAAGCACCATTTCTTTGTGGTAGATAAACTCTAAGGTTTTAATAAATCTGATTGTCCGTTGAGAGAGATTCAGAATGGGAGACTTGTTTCCTGAATAATCTTACAGTTTGTATTTGATATCATTTCCAAAATCATCTCTGTAAAGTATTTAATTTTACCACTGTATGACTCTGTGAGGTAGGCAAGAAAAGATTATCTCCATTTTAACCATAAGAAAACTCTAGGCCTTGAGAAATAGGGGCTTACCTAACTCCATGCAGTCAGTTTTCTCTGCACAGCTACTACTAGTAGAAAACTGTTTGGATCAAAAGTGATTAGAGAAGCAACAAATTTTCATTATTTATCTGGGGGATCTGAAACATGGAAGAAAATATTATAGAAAATTAGACTTGAAGGTCCTTCAGCTATATCTGTAATTTCATTAAAAAGTAAAAAGATCTGAAGCAAATACAGCAAATGGTTAGAATCTAACAACATTGGATTGTGGATTCATGTTATTTTCTATACTTTTCAGCATGCTTGAAATATCCCAAATTTATTGTAGGAAACAGGAAAAACATCCTACGGGCTAGGTTAATGTCAGGGTAATATCACCAATAACTTCCCTGGCGTAAAGTGTCAGCATCTTCTCTTTTGCCTGAAATCCTTTGGAGGGGCTGTTTTAAAAATAAAATCATTAAGTATTTTTTTCTAGAATTTAACTGAATGTACCCTTTGTAACCATGGTATTCAGTTAAGCCAAAAATCATCATTTGCAGATTTATCATTACTACAACCTATAGATCAGAGAGAATCCTTGATGTCACACATTCAAGTTGAAATTGGAGACTATAATCACACCAAAATGGAACCTACAGATTGTTCATTTTGCTTTTTGCCAGACTGTCCAGAATGTCCCCAACTATTCGGATTTTGCACGAGCTCTCGGCCGCTGTGTAACTTGGCAGTGTATAAGCCAGTGCCATCAGCCTGGTTATCTTAAGTCCCAAGCAGTTTGCCTGGAAATCACATTTTCTCTGCACAGGAAGTGTTGTCATTCTACCAACATTTTTAAAGAGAGTAAATGTTATCACTTTATTACAGTAAACGAAAGCTCAAAGCATTGATAGGTGCAGGCTGTGTAAGCCAGATTCCCTTCTGGTTTAGGGGCTTATGGGGAGATTCCCGAGGTCACACAAGGGGGTGGAGGCACAACTTGTTCTCCAAGTATGGGTTTTTGTTGGTGGTGAGCTTTGGGGGACGCCACTGGATATAAGTAATTTGTTTCACACACCTCCATTCTTACTAGTTTTCATACCCCTGTGGTTTTTATCACCTTGTGCTGGGTCAGTGATGTTGTTCCTGTGGGTGGCAAGCCACTCTCAAGATTCCTGCTGCTCCTGATATTGCAGGGAGCTGACAAATGATATTTTTCCTTTTGCAGGACATACTGCAGAGAGATGAGTATGAAACATTTTATGGATGGATAAGCAGAATAACAGTGTTAGGGGAGGAATCATTATTTTTCTAACCATTATGCTACAGAAATCAGTCAAAAATGTCCCAGATTATCAACAATACAGCGGGTTTTATACCAATTAGATTGATTTGTTTCACGGTATCAGGAAAAATAAGCTCCTTGGAAAATGATTTTTGTCTCCCTTGGAAAATAAAGTGTTAAAAACTTATGAGCTTCATAGCATAATTTAGAAAATCTGCTTTTATGAAATGGGTTAATTATACCCATTGAGCGCATTCACTGTCACAGTCTCACCCTCCCACTCTTGTTCCAAAATGACAAGTAAAACCAGGGACTGTGCAGTTTTGGAAAACAATCAGGTCACATATTGAGTATTTTGCTTATTCATACAACCATAAACTGCCTATGCTTGAGTTCCCTCAATTACACAGCTCAGTATGCAGGCCAGAAGAGACAAGCCCAGCTCAAGTGAGCACTTCCTGGAATACACAGAGGAATGAGTTTGAAAAATGTCCAAAGTGGCAGATGTGAAAAATTCCCATTCAAGATCCAGAAGCTGCTTTTGCTGCAATTCCTCACCTGTTATTCACACTGTTTCTGAACTTCTGAACCAGGGATGCTGGCAATATCTTGGATTGAGACACTTAAAAGCTATTGATCTTTCAAAGTATGGTGCAGGTATATGCCACTGTGGTGGGGGAAACTGGCTGAGGCAAGAGAAGATCATGGATCACAGTGTTGCTCAGAATTTCCAGAGATTCACCAAGAATGAATGTGTGGCTGCTGGCTTCTAACTGAAGTGTTACTTTTGTTAGAGGAGGTCCCCAAAAGATGTCCTTGATGAAGTGAATTGTTGTGTCACTTAAATCCTTTAGATTTCGAGAATGCTAATACACAGATTTCTCTTCCACAACAAATACAATAGTGCTATTGTAGTTTTATTTGAAGGGTATTTCATTTTCTCTACTAAGTGTGACAACTTTCCATGACTGTTCTTCAGTGCAATTTCACGCTCATAAGAATTTCAGCCTCCCAAGCAGTATTACTCTCCTGGTTGGTCTTTTTCCACTAATTACAATCATTTTTTTTATTTTTCCTTTTCTTCTATCATCTCATAAATACTAGGACTCTTTACCCCTCATTTGGTGTCATTTGAATTTCAAAACTTATTTAAGGGCTGCCTGGATGACTCAGTCCCTTAAGTTTCCGACTTGATTTCAGCTCAGGTCATGATCTTATCATTCTTGAGATCGACCCCAAGTCCCTGTCAGGCACTGGGCTGACAGCACAGAGCCTGCTTGGGACTCTCTCTCTCCCTCTGTCTCTGCCCCTCCTCTGCTCGTACTTCCACTCTCCTAAAATAAATAAATAAACGTTTTTAAAAAGTTATTTAAGATGCTGATCACCATTGCCAACTCCTCCCCCCCCCCCCCAAGAAATCATCCTCTCTTTCTCTCTCTCTAATCTAAGCCCTCCATGATTTTAACATTTCTTGTGTCTACATGTGGTTCCTCTCTCTTCTCCTTATGCTTCTTCCAGTCTGGTCACTTTCCTCTTGATCTCTTCTTGGCATCCAAATCTTAGAAAATATGTGTCTACACCATGTCTCATAGCTCTGTTTGTCTGTTTGCTTGGCCCTTACTGATTCTGTATCTCATTAAGAGATTCTGTGATGTTTTATCATTGAATTCCCTACTTGATTCTCTTAACCAGCTTTAAGATAATTGATATTTTATTTTCCTATCTGGCATCCCTTTCACTGTGAAGCAGATAAAGGAAAGAGTTAAAATTTCAAAGCTATGAGGTCAGGCTGACTTGGAGTCTAGCTCTCATCAACTAGGTGTGTGACCTTGGGTAAGAAAGTTAACGTTTTGTGTATGTAAAATAAAGATAATGCCTACCTCATTGGATTGTTGTAAGAACAAAATGCAATTATATATGCCCCAGATACACAGTTACTATCAAAGCATAACTATATTTACTTATTAATATTATTATCATTAGTTCATTTTATCTTTCTCTGCTTATTATTTTCATCTTTCTTTCCCTGGATTTCACCCAGCTGCTACCATTTCTGAAGTGAAAGTGTTGATACCTTCCCCAATTCATGCATTATCATTCTCATATAACGTTTTCTTCTATCTGCTTTGCTCCTTTTCCTGATTTTCTCTGTTCAGGTCTTTACAGAGTAAACTTCATTTAAGAATGTTAATCTAAGTATATTCGTTGACATATTCATCATCCAAAAAAAAAAAACTCAGTATATTCAATATTCAGTGTGGATGAAGACATCTATTTCAGGATGAGGGCACTTTCAATTTCATGATTGTGTCTTTGTGTATTGGCCAAACAAATGAAATATGTCCTGCTTAGTTTGAAACCAGAGTTTTACCTGAGCTTATTCTCACTGAGTCCTCACCTCTTACAGTCAAAGTTAATACTAAGACTTAATTCAAAAGAAGTAACTCCATTTCTCAGAACCATGTGCAGAAACCAAGAGGCCTGGGCTGATGGTGGTATAAACAAAGAATTGGCCTTCGAGATTCTCACCCTCTCTCTTCTGTCTCCCTTTGTATTTTGGCGCTATCTTCTCCTGTCCCTACTCCCCATGTACCATCCCTTTACTCCTCCCCCTCTCTGCCCCATTCAACTTGCTCTCAAGAAATATTTAATAAATGGTTCATAAGAATATGTTAGAATGGAACAACTCTTAGACTTGGTTCTACCATTTGCTTATTGTGTGATATAGGGGAAAATCTCTGTTTTTTTCATCTTACGAAGAATATAATAATACCCACTTCAGTTATTATAAAAATCAAATAAGATAGTGTGTTTTGCAATCACATTACCCTGCCATCCAAGAAAATACATGAAAACAAATTTAAAATTACACAAAGTTGGGAGTGCCTGGATGGCTCAATCCGTTAAGCATCTGGCTGTGGGTTTCAGCTCAGGTCATGATCTCAAAAGTTTGTGAGTTTGAACCCTGTGTCAGACTCTGTGCTGACAGTGCAGAGCCTGCTTGGGATCCTCTGTCTCCTTCTCTCTGCTCCTGCCCTGCTCATGATCTCTTTTTTTTTTCTTTTTTCTTTTCTTTATTTATTTTTAATTTCTTTATTTCCCTGGATTTCTTTATTTATTTTTCCTTCTTTCTTTATTTTTAATTTATATCCAAATTAGTTAGCATAGAGTGCAACAATGATTTCAGGGTTAGAGTCCTTAATGCCCCTTACCCATTTAGCCCATCCCCCCTCCCACAACCCCTCCAGTAACCCTCTGTTTGTTCTCCATATTTAAGAGTCGTGCCCTGCTCAGAATCTCTTAATCTCTCTCTCTCAAAACAAATAAATACACTTTAAAAAAAGGAATTATACAAAGTTATATATATGAAGCATTAGTATTACATCTCCCAGGAACATTTGCATTTGAGCTGGTGATAAAACCAAACAAATAAATTAAACTTTCAGGGGCGCCTGGGTGGCTCAGTCAGTTAAGCATCCAACTTTGGCTCAGGTCATGATCTCATAGCATGTGAGTTCAAACCCTGTGTCAGGCTCTGCACTGACAGCTCAGAGCCTGGAGCCTGCTTCCTATTCAGTGTCTCCCTCTCTCTCTGTCCCTCCTCCACTCACACTCTGTCTCTGTCTCTCAAAAATAAATAAACATTAAAAAATTTTAATAAAATAAAATAAATCAAACTTTCTCTATGCAGTTTTAGGCATAAACCAGGAAGAAGGTGGCATATTTTCACCAATAGGGGCTCCTCTCCAGGTCCTTGAATTTTACCTACTACATACTGTCTGGCTACATTCCCATCGTAATCCTAAAAAGGAGAGTTTGAGATATCTATGTTGAAATGTAAATCTTCTCCTGGCTTCAGAAATCATTATTTTGTAGTTTGAGAGTTTTCAGCAATTTTGAGCCGTGGGGGCTAGGAGTGTTGATATCTACTTAGTCACTAAAAATTTGTAGCAGAAGCATAGCATTTTCAGAAAACTAATCCATTATAAAATTACAACCATTTAACTTACATAATTAAATCCTGAGGGACAATGAAAAAAATTTCATTTAGAGCAAATATTTAAGATAAAAAAAAGGTTCTGTGTTTAAAAGAAAGAATTGATTTCCCAAATATTGTCTATCTAAAGAGTATTATTGATTTTTCTCTCAGAGTTAGGGCACAACTTTCTATGTTGTAATTTTGCTCAAAAATCCATCCATAAGCTTTTTTCTACTTAACTAGAGCTCACTGCAGCTTTGTTTTCAATTATTTAGCCATATTCTTAGATTAATCTAAATCTGTTGGCCCTGTATTCTAGGAGTTTGGAAGCAGCAAGACTTCTGCTAGTTTTGCTACCATTTCTGGCTGAAACCAAAACCAACAAGCAAGAAGTTAGCTTTCCCCTCAAATTTTTTTCTTGTAGAAATAACAACTCTTTTTTTTGTATCTTTCTAAAATTTTATTTGAGAGAGAAAGTGCATGCATGCCAGAGAAGGGGCAGAGGGAAGGGGAGAGAGAGAATCCTAAGCAGGCTCCACACTCAGCATGGAGCCCAACATGGGGCTTAATTCCACGACCCTGGGATCATTACCTGAGCCAAAATCAAGTCAAGCACTCAACCGACTGAGGCACCCCTCTTGTAGAAATAATAATTCTATTGAGTTCGGCAAACCTTTGTGGGGAGGGGAAAGGTACTATGTACCACATCTTGAGTTATAATCAGATTTAAAAAAGGTTAAAACTCCTTGTTTCATTCCAACTGGAAAGACAGTGTACCAAAGCCCACATAATCAGTGTAAATATGCTTTATATATACTAGGTTATATATGATATTATAGATGGAACTATATAAGAGAAAACCTTAGCTTTTCCACCGACTACTATATATTGAAATATGCTTCATCTTACCATTCGTATGAATAACTTTAGGCTTCCTAATTATATTTTTTTTAACCAAAGGAAAAATAATTACTGTTCTCTTCTTTTTCTACCAGCCATTAGAAACTGAAAATATTTCTTGAAAATTAGCCCAAATGACTTTCAATAACAACCCTTCAATCTGTTCTTACTGCAAAGCTATTTTTTAGCATGTTTTGAAGAGAGTTGACTAGTACATCTTTCTTCACAGAGGTTTTGGTATTTCAAAGGTTGCAACTGAAATTAATTGGCAACCCACAGGGCCAGAAGGCAGTTTTGTATAACCTGAAAATATGTATTTGTGAATCCTGAAAGGAGTCCTTAATAAGAGATTGAACAGCAATGGTGCATGGAGATAAGTGGCACCCAGATGGCTCAAGGAGGCTTAGTCAGCAGTTAGGAAAAACTAAGGGATGCTTTTAGAGAAAAGGAAAACAGGAAAATGGTTCAGAGAGGAAGATCGGAGAGGAGGTAGAGTAACTGTGGAATCATAGAGATTTTGATTCAGAATACTAGGGTGTATAAAGCTGAATCAAAAGGTCTTAGCCCTGACTTGCATAGAGATCTTACACCAAAGACCAGGGAAGGGGACTGGGAGAGGGGCGGGGGAGGTGGCGGGGAGGCAAAAGTAGAGTTCTTTGACCTCTGTGTACTACATGAACTGAAAAGTGAAAGTACAGCCAAGACCAAGTCTGAAGAGTGTGGTTTTTAACACACTACTCTTCCTATCTTTTAAACTTTGGGAATCTGCAGCCAAAACTGAAATCTACAAAGAGGATGATAATACAAATAGCTCATCATTTTCACACCATGCATTTGATGACACTGGTTTCAGACATCATGATGTTTCATGATGCTTCTCTGTTTTCCACCTCTAGCAAGATTTTAGAAAACAAAACAAAACTCAATGGTATAAACGATTGCTGAGAGTATATACTCCCAAATTAACTGCAGCATCAATTCACTTCACACCAGGTATGGTTCTATGCAGTAGGAAACAACATCAGGATCTCTACCCATACCAGGTTTATGGACCTCTCAGATAATTACACATGAGCCCAGTTGGGTTCTGAACAAGTGTGTCTCCCTGGAATTCATGAGCATTTTAAAGCTGCTCTGTAATTGTATACTCATCAGATTAACCAAGATGTCCTATGTCTCCCAACCCAATACAGGCAGAGTGAAGCAGAGCTGCCTAAAAGACAGACAGACATCGTAAAGGCATGATTTCTGTATGTCTACATGTAGGCTACTATCACGAGCAAGATATTGGGACATTTTTTTCTTTCCATAATCCTTCAACTGTTTTTCCTAGTGGAGTTGCTTGTTAGCCAAGGCTTATATGCCCTCCACAGCTAGCTTCCATTCTCCACTGGGCATGGGTCATCTAAGCAACTCCTTGATGAGTCCTCATAAATGCAGACCTCAGAGAAAGTGACCTCTCAAGTGGAGCATCTACTAACACCATGTGGTGCCGGGAGACCTGTCACTTACCACAAGTCTTTAACTTCTCCTTCCTCAGAGTTGATTGATAGTCTATAAGACTGACAGCTCTTACTAAACTTGGAAACAAATGTCTTGTTGGATCTTCGCCAGCCATGCATTGTACCAGAATAGCAAATAGGAAAATAGCACATCTCTTGGGGATGTGGCTCCAGAACAGCCAGTTCCAAGACCCCACGGTCTATGTTGGTCTTCCAACAATAAACAGAGAGTTGCTCTCCACGTTTATATGCATAGTGTTTCTCTGTAGTCACTGTCCCCACACTGAGGTGGTTTCTTTTTGCCAGTTTCAGAACAACCCAGTGAGCCATTGCCACACTGACTGCAGTCAGGTCAGAGGTAGACTGCCTGAGGACTCTATACTGGAGTCTTCTTTCAGTCACCTCACAGTTTCTTTAGCCCTCAGGGAGAATTTGTATAAAGTATTGCCTTCAGGGTAGACTGTTAACTGTAAATCTCTGTTACATTAAACCTGGAATCTGTGATACCCAGTGTGTCCTCCTGACTAAAAGAACAAGAAAGAAAATGTCACCATAAATGCTCATCAGCAGATAAGATAGTAGAGCCTAAAACTTTAGACTGACCCCATTTGGAGCACTACTTTGTGGATATGACATTTTATGGCAAGAATAGAACATATAAAATTGTGGAAGTAATTTTTATAGGTTTATTAATGCTGTGTATATCTGAATAATATTGTTCAAACTTTTCTATTGGCCAGAGTCTCTGTTCAGTGAGTTGTGCTCTTGATTTTGTTTTAAGAGGGAGGAGCAGTGCAGAGCCCTCCTGCCCTGCCCCTAGTGGTGTGCTCAACAGCAAGATCAGGATCCTGGATAAGGAATATTTTCTGGGTTTATGTAACACAGCTATACACCGTGAGGACATAACCAGTCTGTAAAAGATCAGACCTAATTCTCACCCATTTTTTTCTTTTCTTTTTTTTAATTTTTTTAATGTTTATTTATCTTTGAGAGATAGAAAGAGAGTGAGTGGGAGAGGGACAGAGAGAGAGGGAGACAGAATCCAAAGCAGGCTCCAGCCTCTGAGCTGTCAGCACAGAGCCCAATGAAAGGCTCAGACTTGTGAACCGCGAGATCATGACCTGAGCAGAAGCCAGACGCTTAACCCACTGGGCCACCCAGGTGCCCCTCACCCAATTTTTTCCATCCTGTTATTTTTACTATTCTCATCCATGCTTCTACCTGTTCTGTGCCATGTAACCCCTACCATGCTGTTCACTCTCCTGTTTATTTTTCCTTCCTTACTTTTGTCTTCCAGAGCCCCCTTTATGAAGTCCCCCACTTCTTATATCCTTTGACCACCCCCTCTCCCAACCTCTGCAAACAAAGATCAGATGCATTTTGAGTAAAGCTGTGGGTTGAGAGGAGTTGGGGGGAATATTTAGGCATAATATCCCTATCATGGGTTGCAAGAATGTATCAAGATAGATGGGAGATGCAAAGAATATTTAGAGGAGCCTCCTTCATCTACCTGGTGGGACTACATCTAAAGACAAAGTGCTTCTGTCTTCCCCTCCTGCCCTAATCACAGCATGGACTCACAAGAAGTCCTAAATACAAGTTCTGTTGATTTTTTTTTTCAATTTCTGTATGTTAAGTAGAACGTAGAAGAGTGATCACCCATGTACTCTGGGGCACAGTTAACATGATTGAAAAAAATTACTACCAAAATTATTTTAGGCTGAGAGTCTGCTTTCAAGTTAAGATAGGAGAGTAGATGAGAACTGAGTTTGGGTCCAGCTGCCTATGTTAAATATTAGCCCTGCCACTTAGCAGTGGTGTGACCTTGGGCCAGTTAGCAATTTCTAACCCTCCGTTTCTGTATCTGTGAATTGGAAATAATGATGGTAGTTACCTCTCAGTGTCACTGTAGGGATTAAATGAGTTAATGCACATAAAATGTCTGGTATAATGCCTGGCCCAGAGTAAATCCTGTATCAGTGTTTGCTATTCTTATTTGATTGATTCTTCTGCTCTATTTGAGACACTGTATTATTCTGCTATATTTGGGATCGTTAATTATTAATACATTCAATGAGGATGAATGTGTATGAAGCTAAATTTACCCACCACATAACTGATTGGTAGGTATCTAATTGGCCATATTATCAACACACAATCAACATTCACCAAATGCCTACTATGCATATACCCATATGCTACCTGTTGATGCTACTACATATGGTGTCTAACATTTCTCCTTGCCTCATTATGTAGCTGCAGAAGGATCAATGTGTAAAGAATCTCATGTTCCCTGATTTTCAGAATGAGTGTTTAGTTTGCATCTTCTAGGCTAGAAACTTTCTTACAACTCCCAACCCAATTTTCCCTTCCCTCATTACTTCATCTAACTGACCTAGAATACACAAAGCTGCCTGATAGAAAAAGAACGTGAAAAAAATATAGTGCCATGAGAATTCTTTTCTGACATTAGCTCTGTTTTTATTTCAGCAAGGTAACAGCATCGTTTGTCTTTCCAATCATACTCAGCTCTGTTACTCGTGAGGCCTATTATTTTCTCAAGAGTTATATCAACCTGCTTGCAGACATCCATCATTACATCTTTGTGTCTTCTGTATTTAGTGACACAATACAAAGGTTCCACATTAGGAGAGATCTTCAGACACAAGCTGTTCATAAGGAATACCAGTCATAAATGTTAACTGATGTTTATTTTTTTAATATACTTAAGGTGTTACCTGTATCAGTGAGTACAGCTAGTAATTGTTCCTTACGATTTTCTTCAGTTTTCAAAGTTTTTAATTCCTTTTTAACTAAAATAATTTTTGTATAACAGTGATGTTTGATTTGCTCACCCTTAATTTTTCTTTGTATTATCTTCTGAGGTAAAATGTAAAGAACTTTGCCTCTGAAATATTTTCTCTCCTCTGAGGAGTTTTCGAGGTCTAGATGAAATATGCAGCCTCTTTTCTGACATTGCTGACTCTCTCTTGGCTTGAACCACTTGATTTAAAATAATGCTAAGCTTTGTATTTTCTTATGGCTCTCTCTCCCCAAAATGTAATCCCTGAAAACTCAGAGACTCTTCTCTTTTTCTCTATCTGGAATTTTTAGGGACAGACAGATGTCTTCTTCCCTGTCTACCCAAAGTCAGCATAGTGCTTGGTGAACATTCCATGTCAGCTGAAAACCACAAGCATTTCAATATCTTAAGTCTGAGGTTTTTGAACAGACATCTTTTTCTGCCCTGAATGTCCATGTGCAGCCATTTTCACTCAACTAATTGAGACGAATAAAGTAATAGAAAAAATATTTTCCCCTATTTTCTAAGTTAACACATGGGCACACATTTCTATAATATATTGATCAAAGCCCTGTGAAAAGTGTCAAAAATAAACTGAAGCTACTACCTCTTCCCTGGAGGAGTTTTATGGGTGCGATATTTTTTAATAAAGAATGTGCTGATGGCTGACCTTCTGGTAAAATGTTACACGTTCCCACTTAGGACCCCTCTTTGGATTCATGCAGGATTTAACCTAGAGATACCTTTAGAAACCTGAAAAGCTAATGCCCTTGTAATTCTCTATTAATTAGAATATTTGACTAAACACGCTCTTCCTTTTTTCTGAACTGGAAGATTCCGAGAATTCTTAGATACATTCTTTAAATTCACATTGTTCTGGTGTTTACATATTTATCTTTGATTTATTTCTAATACAGGGACCTCCTGGAATACAAGGAGTACAACAGACTCTTGGATATCATAACGATGTATGTATGGCTTCTTTTTTTTCACATCTTATACACACAGAGATTTTATGTGATCATGTATTTGGAAAAAGAAAACATTAATTCCTAAGTGTTCAGACTTTGAAACATAATCGCATGTAGTTAATATCTTTCTGCACTGAAAGTATGTTTCAAAAAAATGTATTTTACTCAGCATCTTTTTACAAAACCAGGATATTATTTTTATAAATTAAAAAAAATTACTTCAAAGTTTGCAAAACTTCATGCAAAAAACTAATGCAAAACCATGTTTCACCATCTATACTGCCATATGTCCAGTTTCTCTCGGGGTAGAAATAAATTGTTTGCTGCCTTGAAGCTTGAGGAGCACAGTAGGTGATGGATTTCTCATCAAAACCAATCACTGCTATGCCAAAACCTCAAGCAAACTTTACATACCATAGGCCAAGACTAGGAGTCTCCCACCTTTCAGGGAGGAGCCACTTTTAACGGGAGCCACTTCCCCAAGGTTTTTAAATTGCAATCAAGATAGATGGAATATTGACCTGGTGGTACCTGAGTAACAGAAAGTAAGACAGTTTTACTTTCTGTTTTCCAAGGAAAAAGTGGGTGCTGGCAATGACATAAGACCCAGAGACCTAAGTGAAACCATTGATTGACTCCTCATTTAATAAGTATTGAGGTCTGATCACTCAGAGTGAGTCATTCTATTCACTGACTAGGATCCCTTCTAAACCTGATAGCTTATTGTTGATACTTTGTGGTGAATAATTGTGCCCCTATACAAAAACAAATTCAAGGATATCCCCTTTCTGTCTCTCCTCTATGTTCTTGCTTTCCCTTTTTATAAATTCCTCTGACTGCTGTCATTCTTCTCTGTTTAGAAATCTCAGAGAGATGCTATGTGCCAGCAAAGGCCCTGAAGATAGCAGGTGCTCAGAAAAATGTTTATTAAATGATGAGCTAATGAGTTTTAAAAATCCCAATTCTTCTTTGATCAGATTGCACTCAACATAAAGACTGTGGAAAGTGTGGAAGGCTTGTTACACTTCCTAAGTGATCCTGTCTTATATTTTCTCATTTGCTTAGGTTTTCTAGGGAGTATTCTACTAGGAAGGATGTTTGGGGTATATTTTATAATTCTTTATTAAACATTTTTCTGAATAGATCTATACCGGCTTTTTTAAAACATTAGGGCTTGGAACAAGTGGGAAAAAAAGTGAAGCATATCTAAAATTAATCAGTTAAAGTACAATGCTTTTGTGTAATGACATCTAGTGTCACAAAACAGGATTTATCATAAATGTTTCAAAATAATGAGAATGAGTTGGCTCTGATGTCACAGTGTCAGCTAGAAAAACTTAAAGAGCACACTCTATTACTATCACCTTTGGTATAAAATTTACCAAGTTGCTACTCAGCTACTTAAATATTTGCTATCCCTTGCAAAACTTTTAAAGCTCATATCTTCACAGGTCTCCCAACACTACTTCTATATATAGTTTATCTTGCCGATGAGTCAGTTTTTCCCCTTAAATGAAGACATATGAAGCATTTATATTTTAGTCTAAAGTTGAGAATGTAAATTTTTAACTTGAAGGTTATATTTCAAAAAAAAAGGGGGGGGGGTGGGGGCTGACCAAAGCAGGCAAGTGGAGAATCTTGCTAGTAGCAAACTTTGTAGTACTTTGAAGTTAGCTATTGTCTGGCCCAAAATAACTCCAGCTATGTATCCTTATTGCCTTTACAGGACTGAGGCTCACAAGTATTTAGTCCATAAGTGCTCAAAATGTGGCTTTGAAGCTGGAGTCTTCCTGGTTAGAGAGGAGAGACCATAGCTTTTCTTCCCCCAAATGATGCACTATAGCCACTTAGCATCAAAAGACTTTAGACCCATCTGAGATTTAATGGAAGGTAGCTTCCCAAAAACTTTACTGTTTCACTCTGAGAGTAGTTAGTTAGGCCTGTTAGATGAGCCCCACCAGAATGGTTGGAGGAGGTAGGGCCCACGTTCTCAGTACCTACACTGACCAATATTTCTGGATGGTAACCACTTCATCCCCACCCACAGCTTCACAAAGGAAAGGGCCAAGTGTGCCATGAGCAGCGAGATGCGTGTTTTCATTTAGCAGTGACTTCACCCACCTGCCCCATCTGTTTTGGATACTGAGGTGGTTTCATTTTGCATTTCATTGCATGCCTGGTGGTCTGGCTGTAGCTTAGGAGAGCGAAAGAGAGAGAGGAACATAAATGAAACTTTCTTAGATATTAAATAATGGACCATGTATTGAGACATATAAAGTAACATTCCAAGGTTAAAATAATCATCCCTTTTAAATTGACATTGATTTATGTAATGTCTGCACTTGAGCTCTGGACCTCAGCAACTCATCCCAGTTGTGCAGCCTGGATTCTGCTGAAGCAGCCACCTGTGGGAGGACAAGCAGCAGGTGACTCAGACACACCTCCTCCCCATTCTAACTTGAAGAGCCCACAGTCCCAGGAATCCTCAAAGGCAAGGGAATTGCCCTGTGGCCCCTGTATAGGAGTTGGTCTTTTCGCCTATAATTTTCCTTCTGTCTTCTGGAGGGAGAAGCTCAGGTATGAGAGACCTTGTCCCCACAAATCAAAAAGGGAATGGGGAAAAAAGGAAGTAAGGAATAGGGAAACTAAAGAGTAAGGTTGGGAACAATATGTAAATGTGTTTATTTACATGTATTTTTGCACGCCCACTTGAGGCTGCAAAGAATAAAAGGTAGATTTCCCTCTCCATCACAAAAATAATTTACAAACAGCTGCTCCCACTCTGTGAGATTGTTTGCACGGAGCAACAATGCTGAGAATATTCCCCTTAAGGAAAATCTGCTCACAATCCAGCAAACTGCTCTTCATTGTCTCTAACTCTGGGAATTTTAATAAAAATTTGATAGGCTCTGTCAACTGCTAAAGCCATCGGATCCAGAGCTTCTCACAAGAGTCTAGATGGGGAAAAAAGTATCATGTGTGGAGGCCAAGAACGGGCGGATTTTACATCTGATAATTGTTTTTAAAGATCCACATTGAAAATGCACAGTTGTGTGATCTTCCATCGTCACACTCGGTGCAATTTGCAGAGAACCAGTCTCAGCTATTGGAGATTGACGCTGCGCCTCCCAGCAGCCAGTCTTCTGGGCCCAGAAGATTCAGAAATGAAATTTAAATCCTAACGTCCTATGTCTTCCTCCCTATGAACTGTCTCTTGTGGTCCAATCTATACATGCCCAGGTACATCCCCTTCTTTCCAGAGAATACCTTCTCCAAGTCACATGCAATAGCTTGAGTCTTCCCAATTGCCTGACGTAGGTTTCAAAACTCTCACTCATCACTTCCCATAAGAGAACAGAGGACAAGTTCCGACATCGCCAAATTCTCTTTTTTTAAGTTTATTTTGAGAGAGAGAGAGAGAGAGGGAGCATGAGCCAAGGAAGGGGAGGGGCAGAGAGAGAGAGAGGGAGAAAGAGAATCCCAAACAGTTTCCTCTCTGTCAACACAGAGCCCAATGCAGAGCTCGTTCCCATGAACTGCAAGATTATGACCTGAGCTGAAATCAAGAGTTAGATTCTTAACCAACTGAGCCATATAGGCAGCCCTGACTACTCAAATTCTTGAAATGGCCAGGCAGATTAGCACCCCCACACCACAACCCTCATCACATCACCACAGGAATTTTTAAATAAACACATTTAAAATGATGCAACTATTACATTTATTCAAAAGGTGTATGAGAACCCGTTCAAATGACATGGCTCCAGTGTACAAATGACCTAGTAAAATTAGAACAGTATCTGTGGCAGAATGCTAGATTGCAGAAACACAAGGACTATGTTTCTTATTATTTCTGTAGAGCCAAGTAATTGTCTGGTGAAGTTAGTTTGGAGAAAGTAGAGAGCAAGATCTCACATGTCAATGCTGCTGAAGTTCAAGTTCACATCTGCCTTGCTTATTGTTATCCCAAGATTGGAGGACAGCTCCAGAGGCCGCTGAATATCCTTGATTAGATGGATTTCCTGGTCTAGCTATTGAATGAAGCAAACATACGGTGCTCTGATGGGCAGTAAATAGCCCTGTTTTTCCTCTGGGTGTAAAAGCCACCAGAAAAAAAAAATCAAGATTTTAGAACAGTACAGCATATGGATAGAATAATATGAGCTGGTGCTATAGATGCAGTTTTTCATCCCAGTCACAGCGTCTCTGATATCCTGTAGGGTGCTGAGAGGTGTGATGGGAGAGGGATCTAAACCAAGATGCTGTATTGTAATATGATCTCACCTAGATGCACTTTGGGTGCTCTTCTGTGCTGCAATTCAAGAGCATGGGGCCTCCCAATCCAAAAACCATCTCTGGATAACTCATGTCTTACACCAAAGCATGTTCCAGCTTTCCCAAAAATGTCCTACCTTAAACACAGCCAGGGAGAGGTGCTGATGGGTTGTATACACTGATTGGCATCATGTCCAAATGGCTAGTATTATCAGACAATGCCTCAAATTTGTTTTATGCAGGTTGCATCCAAGCGACCTATCATTTTGGAACTGCTGATTCTTTATGTATGTGTGTACATGTCTTAGGGTTTCATATCTCATTTTCAAGTATGTCCCTGTAATAATTTACAGCTCAGGATTTTGAGAATACAGTTTTTATTTTCAATTTAGACATTTCAGATGAAAGTTAAATAGGAAAAAATGAGAAAATGTTTGTCACAAGACCAACAGTAACAGCAGTTATAAACTACTTATTTTTGATTGAAGTAGTATGAATAGCATGGAAGGCATATTTGAAATGTCAAATTATAGTAACAGTGATCTGAATGAGTGCCTCTGGATATTTTTGTTGTTTAAATGTTCCCCTAATTTTGGTGTGCCTGAGTGGCTCAGTCAGTTAAGCGTCCAACTCTTGATTTCAGCTCAGGTCATGATCTCACATCTTGTGAGTTCAAGCCCTGCATCAGGATCTGCACTGACAGCATGGAGCCTGCTTGGGATTCTCTATCTCCTTCTCTCTCTGCCCCTCCCCTGCTCGCATTCTCTCTCAAAAATAAATAAACATTTTTTTTAAAGTTCCTCTACTTTTAATTTTTTCTATCAACACAGATATTTTATTTTATTTTTAAGCTTATTTATTTTGAAAGAGAGGCAGAGAGAGAGAGCACAAGCAGGCTCCATGCTAACAGCATGTGGAGCTCTATTCAATGAATGATGAGACCTGAACCAAAACCAAGAGTCAGACGCTTAACTGACTGAGCCACCTAGGCACCCCAACACATGTATTTTAATAAAAAGATTTTAATGAGAAAACACATAAATTCGAATTATAGGCTTATTTATTCAACAAATATTTGTTGAATGTTTCCTGTAAAGTACTGTGCAAGGAATGGGGCATTCAATTCCAGGTCATCATGGAGCTTATATTCTAGTGTAAAAGATGCAAAATTCTTTACACAAACACAAAATTAAAAATATTAGTAAGTATTATGAAAGAAAACTACAATATCCAATGAGAAGATGAGAGGAGAACCTGTCTGGGAGACCCGCAGGAGGCTTCTGTGAATGGCATCTTCTAATACTTGAGACCTGAAGGATGATGAATAGTTGCTAACTGGACAAAGGGTGAGGACAGAGTGATGACTTAAAGGGTGAAGTGGGAAGTACCTTGCTCCATTTAAGAAGCTAAAAGAAAGCTGTTCCAGACGGAAATTCTGAGGGAGAGCAGTGGCTACCATGATCCTGTAGAGGAAAATGAGGTGGGATTTTGATGGCTTTATAAAGGATTAGAAGGAAGGGGCTCAGAATCTCTCTCTGACTTTATATAGAAAATGTAGGTGTATGGGGAGCAAGACTGGATTATAGAATGCCAGTTAGGGAGCAACTGCAATAGTCCTGGCAAGACATGATGATAGCTTACCTGGAGTGAAGACAGGTAGTGTGAAGAGAAGAGACTTGGGGAACAGAGAAACCAGGCTGGATGACTGATGGGACTTGAGGAATAAGGAGGAGGGCGGTGTTAACAATGATAGCCAGAGTGAAGAAGGAAGACTTCTATGGAAGGGAAATTTTTCAGATTTTCTTTTTTTCCTTGGTTTTCTTTCTTTCCTTGATTTTTTTTCAATTGTAAAATGAAATTACTATGCATTTTAACAAGTAACTATAGAGATACATTCGGAAGAAGTCAATTGTTATTACCCCACTTCTGGGCTAATGAATGTTAACAGCGTGATGTAATACTCTCATCTCTCTCTCTCATATATGTGTGTATTATTATATTTTTTAATTTTCGTTTGAACCTCTTGAATATGAGTTTTTTTCTAGAATTTACAAGTGTATACAGCAAGTAGAAAATTTGATACATGGGTCAAAACTCAGGAGATGTGTGCTGGGTTTATAAAACTGTCCATCTTTGTATAGATGATACCGAAGCCATGGGAGCAAAGAAGGATGCCCAGGAGAAAATGTTGAGTCACAAGAGAAAAGAGTCTGGACATAAGTCCTGAGGAAATCTAACCTTTACCCGTTAGGTGAGGAGAAAGAGGACAGGTCAGAAAAATAGGAAGATACTAGGAAAGTGAGGTATTATACAAGTCAAGAGAGTGGCAAGTGCAACCAAGAGGTTAATTAATGGAATGTCCGTTACAGTGAGAAATAAAGATATCATTAACAATGTTACAAAGTCATGTCAGTGGAGTTGTTGGTGACCAAGTAATGTTGCCAGACATTAATTTGGAGTAACGACAGTTTGCCCTTGGAGGTGTGGTATTTCTCCCGAATCATCTCCTGTGGGGGGGAAGTCACAGAAGATAGATAGTATCTCCAAAATTGGAGTTTTTCAAGAATATTTCACAGAAGGTGAGAGAGGCAAAAATGATTGAGATGGTATTCATAAAAAGCTGTTACGGCACTATTATCTTACTATATTTTTAATGCAGGGGCTGAGTGTATTAAACATAAATGGACTGTTTTTGTATTTATATTTGTCTTATGTTTACCTAGGGAAACCTTGGTGAATATGGAGCTGGTGGCCCAAAAGGAGAGAAGGTAATCAGATTTGCCAAAGTGAACAAAGCAACTGGGGTTTTACATCTTCCTATGCATTCACATGTCAGGGGCAGTCCTGCTGCCACACGGAGTTCTGTCCCTGGGGAGCCCGGCCTGCAGGGGGCGCAAGCCTCTCCGCCTCCTGACCAGACAGCGGGATTAGGCACTGAGGATTTGCTCCTCAGTGAAGATTGCTGAATAGCAGTTGGCTACAAGGAAGAGGAAGGGGAAATAGCTGGAACAAGGGAAATAAAATTGGAACACAAGCTTTGATTCATAAAGCGATGTTTCATGAATCTGTGCAGGTGGCAAAAAAAAAAAAAATTGAAGACCCCCTTTAGCAAATTGCCTCAGGCTCAGGCTCCCTATTTTTGTGTCATCTTAAGTACCCATACATAAACCATCATGGGGGCATTTTTTGGTGGAGTTTTATAATGTGTAATCATTATTATTTCAAAACAGTTTTAAAATTAAAATGCTAATAAATTTCTATTGCATTTCTCCTTGTCATCAGTCACTGGTTTAATTATGTGAGCTGTGAAGATGACAGATTCACTTGCCCATTCAGAAAGATGTTTCACTCTGATTTGATTCTGAAATTGTGATGACCTTGAATTCAGTGTGAATGTACCATTGTCAGGAAAAAAAACAATGCACATTAAACCTACAGACAGAGATGAGTAGGTCTGAAAATACTCCAAGGGAATGTGTCCTGTGAGTGCTACTTTCATTCATTCACCCAGTAAAAATTCTCTTGATTGAGAGCAGGGTATTTCGACATGAATTCGAGAAAATATGACTTCCGTGCCTTATAAATCAATGCAACCAATCTATTCAAAAGACCATACATCTACCACCAGAAAATATTGCTAAAAGATGGTCTCAACAGAAACTAGAAACTTCTTTTAAATTGACCATTGAAAATGAAATTTTCTGCAAAAAAAAATAAGTAAAACCTTGACATTCTTAAAAAGATATCCAGAAAGTATTGATTATACAGCAATAATAAGGCATTTATGTGTCTAGGATTGTACGGGTAGTACATTAGCATTATTTTCTGTAATCAAATAGCTTACAGAATTCCTACACCACCGTGACAAACACATTACATTTTAAGCAATTACTACTGCGCACATGTGGGCTAATGGGGGAAAGAAAGAAAGCCACAAAGCTTGTCACATAGGACAGCTGAGCAAAGAAGAGTGCTGTGGCACTTTTAAAGTATTTAAATGATGATTCATTTATTGAAACAAAACAGCTGGCTTCTGTTTTGCTATGTTCATTAGGAAACATATGTTACTTAGGAATTCTTAAGACCTCAATGATGAGAAATTTGATTCTGTAAAACAGGTGTATTTCAAACTCTAAGGACCTTTTCTATTGCTCAAAATCTTTTCTAGTTGCTTCAGAATCTTAAGTGGAATTAGAAAAAGCCAGTGGTATAACTGTTCCCTCCTCCCACCCAGAGGAATAACCTAGAAGAGTCTACAGGGAGCTTGATGCAGTACCTGATATAAATGTACATATGAAATGATTTGTAAGAATTCTAATTAACAGGAGAAAGACTCTGCCAATAAATAATGCATAAAATAAACTGAAAGACAAGCATAGCACTTGCTGGAAGAGTAAGGTCACCTCTACCTCTACCTAAGGTACTAAATGGTTAGTATCTGTTATGAATCAATACATTCATTTTTTAAATTATAATGCTGTTCATGGGTCACCATAATGAGAATTTAAACCTCCTTCAAGCTGCCCTCACAGATCTTTGCTTGCACCTATAGTGGACCTTGGTAGTTCTCAACCCTGGCTGCACATTGAGATCACATGGGGAGCTCTTAGAAAATACTACTGCTCAGGCTTCACGCCCAGAGACTCTGATTTGCTGTGGAGCCCATACCTGTGGTTGACTTGGTGTCGAGTCTATATATTTGAACCCATGTAAATAAGTCTGAGGAAATATGTTTAAAAGTGCTTCAGATGATTGTAACAGGCAGTCAGGAGTGAGAACCACTGAGTGGTGGAAAGAACATGGGCTCTGGGGTCAAAATTCATTGTGCCATTAACTAACTACTTGTGAAAATCACTTCATTTCTCTGAGCATCAGTTTCCTCATCCATTAAATGGGCATAATTGTGTCTACACAAAGAGTTAATGGCCGGATTGAAATCAAATGAGATGAGATGAGCTTACCCCAAAACACAATACCTGACACATATTAAGGTTCCACTAAAGATTTGTTCCTTTCCACTCATTCACTCCAGACTTTCTTCTCACGAAGTGTCATTTCTCTGTCTTTGGTATTCATAGCTGTTGCCATCCTTAACACCTGGTCTTGTTCATCTTTGCACCTCCCACCATAATTTTGACAGAGAAAGGACCCAATTTATATCATTGTACAAAAGATTTAGTCAGAAGTACAACTTCAACACATAAGTGATTTGTTATTGCTGTAGAATACATCACTTCTCAACGCAAAATAGAATCACGAAAGCAGCCTACCCAAAACCCAAGCAGCAGAATCTACACACAGATCACCCCAGGCTTAGCAGCCACATCCTGTATCAAGAACACCAAAATACAAGGAGAAACACCAACGGACACTAGTGGCTACTAGTAACCGGAAGTAGAGACCATGGCAGCCACGTGATCAGGCGACCAGTGTTAAAATGATGATACCTGCTCTACAGCTTTCCTGAGACTGGCAGAATGTGGTGAAGGAATAACATGTTTACAGATTGGTTGAGGAGAACTACTCCTTTATATAGACAGTGGAATAAGGTAGCAGCACATCTAAGGACTACTATGAAATTAGGAGGTATCTTTTGGGGCCAACTGACAGGAGGAAAAAACTAAGCCTCAATAGCACCAGGCCTTTCAAATAGCTTTGAAAGTGTCAAATTAGAGGACAGCTTTTCCTGAAGCTCAGTAAATTCATCTGCCTTTCAACTGCTAGCTACAGTGATAAATCACTGAACATTCATTTTAAATATGAAAACCAACTCCTCATGTGTCTAAGATTCAGATATGAAATGCTTTTGTTTACAGAATTTTATATGAGGGAATAGGTCCCTAAGATTTCCTTTAAGTCCAGCCTGACCAAGTACCACTCAGAGAGATGGACCCATGCCTCTACTGGGTCCTTCCTCTACATTTCAATGGAGACTTATTTACATGGGTTCAAATATATAGCAGCACTGAATATAATTACTCTTCTTCCTTATATAATGTCCTCTACTTCCCCTTTGGTAGCAGGTAGATGTGACTTTAATAGTAATTTCTAGACCCCTTCCCTGATTTCTACTTTTATATTTTGCAGATTAGTCTAACTACTAGGCATGTTTTTCCTTCACCCCTATGCACTGGGGATTTTAACAGATGAGTAACAGGATGGTCACTCTGTACACCCTAATGCTCAGACAAAGCCAGTTGTTTATTTTCTCTTTACAACCAACATTAATTCGTTTTTTAAATGTATCTACCAATTTCTCCCTCTTCTTATTTTGGATAGAATTTATTATATCTAGAAAAAAGAATAGTTTCTGCTACAGTGTGGTTAGTATAAGACTGGTGATGGTACATTAAATGTTTAGGTTCAAGAAGGAAAAATACATTAATAAAATCAAGATTAATTTTAAAAAATATATTCCACAAATCTAGAAGAACCTTTTGAAAAATGTGATCTTCTGTATCAATTGCACATGACAAACTCCATCTTCCTCTAGTGTAAAGTCATAAGATATTGATTTAGATAGAAATGTGGAAATAAGCCAACATTTTTGGGACTGTAATAAATTTTTATTTGAAGTATTTTGGGTGGACTGTTGTTTGAGGCTTCAAAATAAACAGATAAACACATCCATAAAAGGGGGAAGATATAGAGATGTGCACTACAGCATTTGTTTATAATAAAGAAAAGCTGGAGACAACCCAAGTGCCCATCAATGGGGCTTGGGTAAACCCTGGTATATAGTAACATTATAGAATGCTGTCCTGTGGTTACAATGAGTGAACTAGATCTATATGTATCAATAGGAATGGATATTAAAAACAACCTTGAGTGGTAAAATGCAAGTTATAGGATATCATATACCAAAAAAAAGCTATTTATGGAATTTGTTTTAAATATCAAATAATATATTGTTTATGATTACATATATGCAGTAAAAGTGAAAAAACATGGACTGAAAAATATAAACACTACATTCAAGAGAGTGGCTTCCTCTGGGACAGAAATAGAAGGGGAAATGTAGGAAATTTCTTCTTAGATTGCAAATTTTTGTATTACTTTCATTTGGGGTACCTGATACACAGAGGTTTGACACATTTGACTTTATGTTTTCTATATTTTTTTCAAAATAAAAAATGTGTAAGAAAGGTGAAAAAGGTATATGCCCAGAAGTACCATGGTGAACATCATTTTGCAAAAACGCTTTTGAGGTTGGAAAAAAAAAATCCAACATACTTCCAGTGGCTGTATTTACTTTAACCATAATGTGATATTCAAGGATCTTGGTAGGTGCTGAAAGGAAGCACAATGCTGGGATCCTCCAAAGTCTGACTAGTGATCTGTTTTCCTCCCACAGTATTATTTCTAAATTGTATTTTCTCAAAGTACTTTTTTATATGTCACAAACCCCTTTTCAAGATCTCTGACCAGAACATCTTACACATTCCTAAGCTGCTGTTACCACATGGACAAGAATGTCTTCTTTGTCCACAGCCAGTCATTTAAGTGATTATATCAATGCTGGAAACAGCTGAGAGACTCCCTTTTCTTCCCATGGCTCCCCACTCCTCCACCTAAAAAAAGAAAGAAGTGTCTGAGATAAAATGAGTCTTGGATTATTGTCAGTTAAACAATCTGATGTCTTTAAGATCACACACACAAAAATTTTTTTTGGCAAAACAGGACAAAATTATATATTTTTCTTCTCTGAACATCTTTCCTTGAAAAATAATTTGTTTCACATTAATTTTGAATATCATTATGAATATTATGGATTTCTGAAAGAGCTAAAGGCATTGTGAAGTGCTGACAAATACATGATTATGCAAATAGTATAACTAGATTCAGAACTCCTCCTTGGACGACAATAGGTAAATTCCAGGCCAGAAGGAGCACAATCACTCTTCAATCTGAGAGTCACTACAGTACTCATCTGACCTCATGCAAAATCACTCTTCTGCTTTTTCTCAAAAGGGTGAAGCTGGACAACCGGGATTTCCAGGGTCCATTGGCCCTAAAGGTCAAAAAGGAGAATCTGTAAGTATTAACACTTTTAGGACAAAGGAAGAATATTCACAAAAATAGAATGAAAAGTATTTTTCCTAATCAGCACTAATTCCATGAACCTTGTTTGTCCCTGCCTTGGCAAACAATAGTCAATAAGATATTTGAGCAAATGCTCTATGTAAGGCATTAAGTAACTTAATCTTTTTTTTTTTTTAATGAGATAGGTGGGCTATTATCACCCTTGTTCTTCATATGAAGAAACTGAGGCCAGAGAGGTTAAGCAACTTGCCCTAGGTCACATAGCTAGTGTGTTAGAGCTATGAATCACACTTAGGCAGACTAATTATAGAACACGGGGTTTAAAAATTACTAAGCTGCTCTGCCATAACTAAACATTATAACTATAATAAATAATAAAGTCAATATATCAAAAAACTGGAGCTAATACATCCAAAAAAATTAAAAACTTATATCTATTGCTGGCAGTATACTTTCTGAAGTTATTTTCCTTCCTTGGTTTTTATAAGATCAAAGTGGCTTTGATCAGTAATACTGATTACTGAGACCACTTTCTTTCAAAACTTAATTCTTTTGTAAGGGGACAAACCTAAATTATCATTTATACTCAAATAGGGCTACCTAAAGAGATTACGTGAATATAGTCCAAAAATAACTTTTTAAAAATCCTGCTAAAAAGGCAAAGACAAAAACCCACAGCAGTCTGTAAAAATCAGCAAGACTCAGACTTAAATGCTTTATCTTTATATATATATATGATATATATATTTATATATATATATCTTTATACATATGTCTTTATATATATCATAAAGACATATATATATAGATATATATATATAAATTTTTTTTTTGAGCACTGGGTGTTATACATAAGGGATGAATCACTGGAATCTACTCCTGAAATCATTGTTGCACTATATGCTAACTAACTTGGATGTAAATTTTAAAAATTAATTAATTAAAAATAAATAAAACAATTTAAAAAGAACAAGAAAAAAAGTGTAATACTTTTTTAAAATCACTTTTCCCTGCTTCCTTACCATTGTGACTAAAGGATATAAGTTTACCAGGGATAGTGATTGCAGACGTCCCTAAAATGCCTGCATGCCAAACAGAAACAGTATTTAATATTACAAAGCCAAAATTTCCCTGTGCTTCCACTTGAAAATGTAGGCATCTTTGTCTATGACAGTAATTTTTCAGGCAGCTTTAGAGTCAATGCTGTTACCCAAGTAACGCAAGTTGTCCTCCCTGTAGGGGTCATGCTTGCCTTTGGTGTCCAGTCCAAGCTTCCATATTCAACTGCAGCAAGTGACAGTCTTTCATGGGATTTCCCAGCTTCATTTTTCCAAGAATGTCTGAGAAACTCACATTCCACAAATCCAGCCTGGTGATTGGTCCCCTCCATCTGCTTAACTCTTCCTGATGCTCCACATTTGTTGACAACTCTTAACCATTCGTAACTGCTTCTCTAGGTCTACACTGTCTCCCCTCCACGCTTGGACACTCAAACTCACCTTTTAAACTACTGGGTGACACATGGCAGACCTGGATTTCAGATTTGAAAAAATTCTATTGGAAAAACAGGAAGGGCAGAAAAAAGGAACTTGGAATGGTTTAAGAGCAGTGTTTCTCAAATGGAAAGTGTATTTGAATCACCTAGGGATCTTTTGAAATGCTGGGTCTAATTCAGTAAGTCTGGGGTGGGGCCTGAGAGGCTGCAGTTCTCACTAGCTCCCAGGTGATGCTCATGCTGTTGGCCCTTGGATCATGCTCTTTGTAGCAATGATTGGGGGACTTCACAGCTTCTAGGAGATTCACTCTGGCTTTCTCTCCCACCACGGACGTTTGGGGGCAGCCCACCTACCCCACTGAGATTATCATTGGCCCTATCTGCCTTACATAGGAGAAACAGACTTCTTTTCCTTTTAACTTTTCTCTTTGCCAGTTCCCTCTTAATCCCTTAATTATTCCACGTCCCTATAGAGTAGTCCCACCTGTTCAAGGAGGATAGGTGCCAAGACCTCCAGTGGATGCCTAAAACCACCAATAGTACCGAACCCTATACAGTTGACCCTGAACAACATGGGGGTTAGGGGCACTAAGCCCCAGCATAGTTGAAAATCCTCATATTGCTTTTGACTCCCCAGAACTTAATTACTAATTGCCTACTGTTGACCAATGAACAACTGATTAACACATATTTTGTATGTTATGTGTATTGTACTGTATTCTTACAATAAGGAAGCTAGAGAAAAGAAAATACTAAGAGAATCATAAGAGAAAATGCATTTTACAGTACTGTACTATAAAAAAATCTGCATATAAGTAAACCCATGCAATTCAAACCTGTGTTGTTCAGGGTCAACTGTATACACTGTTTTTTCGTATACGTACATACATACATACCTATGGTAAAGTTTAATTTATAAATTAGGCACAGCAAGAGACCCTCAACAATAACTAATAGTAAAATAGGACAATTATAACAATATACTGTGATAAGTTATGTGAATGTGCTCTCTCTCAGAATATCTTGTACTGCACTCGCCCTTCTTGTGATGAAGTGAAATCATCAATGCCTACGTGAAGAGATGAAGTGAGGTGAATGATGTAGGTGTTGTGACATAGTGTTAGGCTATTATTGACATGATGATTCCTCAGAAGGAGGATCATCTGGTTCCAAACTGCAGTTGGTTGTGAGTGACAAATCATGGAAAGTGAAATCACAGATGAGGGGGAACTACTTTAAGATCTTGCCTGCCTTCCTCTCTGCCCCCCACATAAAAGAAACACATTTTTACAATGTTATGCAGAGTTTAGCCCTTTGTGGTCTCACACTTTCTTTCTTTCCTTTTTTTTTTAATGTTTGTTTATTTTTGAGAGAGAGACAGAGCACAAGTTGGGGAGTGGCAGAGAGAGAGACACACACACACAGAATCTGATGCAGGCTCCAGGCTCTGAGCTGTCAGCATAGAGCCCGACATGGGCCTCAAACCCACAGCCCATGAGATCATGACCTGAGCTGAAAGTCGGACACTTAACCGACGGAGCCACCCAGGCATCCCTCTCACACTCTATTCCAGAACAGAATCTGGACCTGACTTAGCAAAATCACCAAAAGTCCCAAAAAGAGGAATGATTTTCATACAGATTTGAGTTCTGAACCATTTATCCTGAATGGCAGTTTCCCCCCCACTACTAAACATTTAGAATATAACTTTATGTGTAACATATCAGAGCTAAAATATACTTAAAAGAGATCATCTGGTTAAACCTCAGATAAAGAAAGAGAGGTTCTAAAAGGCAAGGTACTTGACACAGATAGTGACCATTGGAGCTAGGACTAAATATCAAGTCTTGAGATAACCAGGCTCCTGGTTTTATTTTTTATTATTGTTTTTTTTTAACCTGTTACTTTAATCAATATGGATTCACAGTGGCTCTAAATAAGCATGATATAAGCAATGTGATATAAGCAAATAAGCAGTTATAGGAGCAATGTGGCCCATGCTTATATCTAAATAACATCATCTCTTAAAAATCAAATAGAATTTTTTGAATTAAGGCTGAAAGACAAGATTATAAATAATGCTCTGATTTAATGTATAGCAATTAACCAATAATAAGAGATTAAAAAAATTAAGCTCTATTTATTTATTTTGAGAGAGATTGTGAGCAGGGGAGGGACAGAGAGAGGGACAGAGAGAATACCAAGCAGGCCGTGCAGAGCCCGATGTGGGGCTTGAACTCATGAACTGTGAGATCATGACCTGAGCTGAAATCAAGAATTGGATGTTTAACCAGCTGAGCAACCCAGCACACCAACCAAAAATAAGAGATTTAATCGTGTTGGCTAGATATGGGGCATAACAGGGTGGGCTAAGTTATGCTAGGTAACACATTAACCCTGAAGTCTCTGTGGCTTAATGCAAGAAAGATCATCTCTTGCTCATGCTGCATGCCCAGCATGGTTGGGTTGGGAGGAGTGGGGTTGACCCTTACTGCATTCAGGTACCAGGCTGATGACCCCATGTAACTCAGCCATCTGATATACACAACCTTCTCGGTCACCACTGTGGGGAAAGTGGGACTGGAACATCAGGACTGGGCTCCTCCTTACCTCAGCCTGCAGTAACACATGTTACATCTGCTCACATTGCATTGCCAATACTAGCTGCCTGCCCCCCGGGTAACTGCAAGGTTGCTGGGAAATATGGAAGAGAATAAGGTGAGCCCTCTAGTCCTGAGCACATAGGACATGAGGTGCAAACCACAGAGTTTTATTTACTAACCACTTATCTCCCATTAGTGATTTGTTTAAAAGACCAGCAGTCCCTAAGAGGACCTTTAAGCATAGTATTATTTACCTGTGGTTCTCATGTTTTCTCTTGACTTTCATATGCAAGAGAAAAAAATTTTTGATGTATGGTTTCCGTCTTATTGTCAATTCACTCATTTCAAATAATAAGTAAATCAAATT
Source organism: Acinonyx jubatus (assembly GCF_027475565.1). NCBI lineage: Eukaryota > Metazoa > Chordata > Mammalia > Carnivora > Felidae > Acinonyx > Acinonyx jubatus. The sequence continues at coordinate 87,347,920 of NC_069385.1, read as the reverse complement.
ACAAATCAAATAAGAATGAGTAACCAAAGCCTGGGTTTGAATTCAGGTTGTCTAGGTTTAAATCCTGAATGACCTCTCACTGGCTATGTGACTTGGGGAAATTACTTAACTTCTCTGTGCCTCATTTTCCTTATCCATAAATGGGTGTTCTAATGGTACCTACCCCAGTGACACATAAGAAGGAACTAGAATACTGATTAGATCAGTGTTTGATACATTATGAGTATTTAATGAACATCAGCTATTACTGTTATGTCTGCATAACTTTAAATTCTCTAATTTAATAAACTTTTACTGGGCACCAACAGTACACCAGAGATACTATGATAGTTGAGATCAATTAAATCCCTACATTCACAGAGTTTATAGGCAAGATAAACAAGGAGACATAGAATGGGTGAGTGCTATTTTAGGGGAAATAACTCAGTTACGCAGAACCTTTCTGAGTCTCTTTCCTCATACTTGAAATGGGACCATATCTTCCTCACAGCACTGTTGTGCAAAGTAAATGAAATCGCATACATGTGACTTGAGGAACAGAAAAGCTAATGAGAGAAAGCCTCAATATGTGTGTTTGGGGGGTGGGGAGGAGGTGCAGGGAGAGAGAGAATGTGATCAGCTTCTATGTGAACCATGAAAAAGGAAGCTTCAGCCTTGGGCAGCATTCCAATTTGTTCCACTCAGGATTCTCAAAATAGTATTAGAATGATTAACTTACTGTTCACTTGGGAATATGAGTTTTTTAATTAATTCTCATATGTTCCCTTTAAACTGCGCAAAGCAGACTGTGTGACATTCTGAGTTATCTCAGGGACTTTTTTGCGACAGAGGCCTGAGTTTGGCCTGCAGGATTCATCCATATCCAGTTTTGGAGAGTTTATTTCCAAAAGTGTTTATAATTGCTTCTGTTTTCTACCCATTTTCCTAGGGGGAAGCTTTTACAAAAGGTGAAAAGGGAGATAGAGTAAGTAGATGTTTTATCACTATCTTGTATTTTCTACTTCATCGATTTCTATCTCTCTGATTTCTGGTATGTTTACTGTGGAGTCTAATAGATTTGATAAAATAACCTCTCTGAGCATTTTACTTTTTCCTCTGTGATTTTTTACTCTTATTTTGATAAATGAGAAATTTTAAACCTTGTTAAGTTTTATCATTTGATGGCACCATTTGGCTTAGGTAGTGTATATTTTCTTTAACCATTACTATTTGTAATGGGACATGAATGTCTTGAAAGGTACACACTTAATATATCTAAAATATAAAATTAAAATATAAAATACAGTTTTTTTTTCAAAAATTCTGTTAATGGTACAAATTAAATTTATCAAATGGGGTGATTATATCAAAAGGATCAATAATAAGTCATGAAAATAAGAAAAGCAAACTCATTACAGCCAATATTGTACTCTTTTATGTAACCTTAATTTTTTTGTTTTTTTTTTCATTAAGTACATATACCCAATAGTAGAATCACCATGACATATAAACTTAAATTCCACTCTTTCTTTTCCTTCTTCATCTGAGGTTTTAATTCACTGAGATATAGGATGAGCTGGTGGCAAATCATAACAAAGTCAGCTAAGTAGAGAATGCAATGATTGCTAATGAGATATCATTGTAGAGTCAAAAGGGATACTTACTGGGGAGAAAACTATTATAAAGAAGAAAGAAAATAGGAGTTATTATTTACTTGATATCAATAAGTATTTTAAATCATGTTTTAGAGTGACCCCCTCCCTGGATGACTCCCAGGATGACTTCATCATCCTGTCCATAATCTCCCCCTTTATTCTATGTTAATTAGTAGAAATGCAGATGAATTCAAGTATTAGAGATGCTCATCCCCATCTGAGTTTAAGCATTACATAAATGGTTGGTTTTTTGTTTTGTTTTGTTTTGTTTTTTTACAGGGAGAACCTGGGATAATGGGATCACAGGGAATAAAGGTAATCTCATAACCTTCTTTATGGCATCTCCAACCTAATGAGATTGTGAAGATTACATTAACCATTTCACTGTCCTTCCCACCCACATGTTTAGGGCGAACCTGGAGATCCTGGTGCCCCCGGCTTAATAGGAAGTCCAGGACTAAAGGTATATAAGAAATGACTGAGTTAAAGAGGAAATAATTTTGGAGTTATAGCCATTTCTGTACAAAACAAAGTGCTTTGGTGTGCCACTCATTTTCTTCACAAACGTTCTCAGAGATTTTATCATGTTGCCATGGTGATTTCCCCCCCTATTGGCTGCATTTATTACACACATAGTAATTGTGCTTTCTGGTTCACAGTAAGATTTTTAAACTCTTTTTCAAAGCATATTCACAATAGCATCCCTAAACCCTTTATGAGTAAATAATGTGAGCGAAACCTATGACCCTGAACTATATCCTTAAAATGAACAGGACTCAAGATTCAATTTCTAAGCCCAAATTATGCAGCTCTGAGATGCTTGAGTTCCCCATGTGGGATTCCGCAGGGGTGTCCCAAGAAAGACCAGCTGTTGGGAGGTGCAGGAGAGATGTGATGCGCTCCCACCAATGGGTGAGGGAGGTTATCATGGCCTCACTTGCTGGTGGGAAAAGACCCATTTAAATGAGAACATCTTCAAACTATCTTTGTCAGCCCAAAGCACATTTCAGAATTATTCAGAGAAGGTAGGATGGTAGAAAGCCCATCTTTCTACAGATGAAGTTCATACCATGTTTTATATATATTCAAGGACAATCTGTTTTTTAACAAAGTTGAACTACATATCACCTTTCTTTTAGGGTCAGCAAGGACCTGAAGGCTCTATGGGACCCAGAGGACCACCAGGAGATATTGTATGTATAGTAAATACAGGTCTCTTTGATATGTGGAAATTAAATCGATGTCTTAAAGAATGTCAGTATGTTTTCATGTGACTGAGTTGTACCACCTTTTCCAAAGACATGGGTCACATCTACTGCCAAGACTGATCAAACCTAGTGTCAGGGGTTATCAAGAAGGCTGCTAGCACCTTCATATATTCACATGAGATCCTTTTGAATATCATTAGCCTAATAAATCAGTCTTTGGAAGTCAGGTTAACTAAGTCATCATTTTGGACATGCTTGTCAGAGGTGTACCAACAGTAGCGAAGACTGGAAACGTCAAAAGAAATAAGGAAAACCAAGAAAGAAAGAAAGCATTTTCATTATGCATGACTTTGGCTCAATTCTCTATCCAAAAAAAGGCACTTCCAAAGCTTCTGTTACTGTTTTATTGCAAGAGCCTCCAAAAAGAGCAAATCTTTTAGCAGAAAATATTTCTATAATGCCATTGGAAGATGGTCCTCAGGTTGCATTAGAACCTAATTCTAGTGGTCTCACTATCTGTTTGTCTGTCTCTCTGTCTGTCTGTCTGTCTCTCTCTCTGTTGTCCTTTAAATGCATTTTTCTATCCATTCCCCCACTAAGCCTTTTGTTCCTTGGACAACCTCCCTAGCCTGGCCTTCTAACCACTTGGGAGCTAAGATTCACCATCAGTCCTCACTTGAGCATAACAACAGAAATGCTTGGCCAAAATTTCTTGGAAACTTATCTCTATGTAGCCACAATTCCAGCACTTTCTATGCAACTATTGGAATCTCTCCTTTTCCTATCATCTTGGGAACAGTCCCATGACCTCTTGCTCTATTCTCTATGCTTCTTGACTGCGCCTCCAGAGGTCTTTCTGTGCCTTTGTTCTGCTTGTACTTTGAACATTCAGTTTGTGGGCAAAGCTTTTTCTTGCGCTCCCCCCCCCCCAAGCCATTTAATGAACCAATATAGGTGTACCTCACGGAGAGATCTCATGAAAAGAATAAAATGTTGGTGGCACAGGTGGAGCCATAAGTGACCAAGAGTGAGATGAAGTGATAGTAATTGGAGCTAAGAAAGAGAATAAAATCAAAAGGGAAAGAGCCACTGTTGCCAAACATAATAAGGGTATATCTTCCTGTTTACTCCATTGTTGTTCTAAATAGTGCTGTGATGCTACCAACCACCATCCCTTCACCCTTTATTGGCGATAATATGAATGGGGCATTTGGTTCAATTCTCCCTTAGTTTCTTTTCCATTACCTCCAGGTTACTTCACTTGAAACAACAAACCACATATTTTCACCAATGTGTTTTCCTTTTTAACAGGCCAAAACCAACCCATCCTCTTATAGTTTACATGTTACAATTCTGTTCTCATGACAAAGACTCACAGATAGATATGTTCTCATAATAAGAGATATTCTAATTGTTCTTTCCCATTAATTCTGAATTTTCTAGGGATTGCCAGGAGAACATGGTATCCCAGGAAAGCAAGGCATTAAAGGAGAAAAGGTATACATTTTATGCATTGAGTAACTAGGTGGGAGGGAGAGACAGAGGATCAGAAGGGCACTGCGATTTGGGAGGTGGGGGTGGGTAGGTGCGGCAAAAGGATAAGACAAGGCTGCCAGGATTGTGCAAGGTACGTACAGACACATATTAATTGTTGAACCATTACTGGAAAGGAACTTAAAGAAAACATGAAGATCATCTAAAGAACTTTCTGAGTAGGTGCTCTTTTTGTGCATACATTTATACACACATATATTTATACATATGGCATGATACTGCTAAACTTGTAACATACCTCACCACAAAATCTAAGTGCACCTAAGATAATTAGAACAGTGCCTGACATGAATGAGGCCCTCCATAAATAGGGCTGAATGAGTGAATGAGTGAGAAAATGAAGTTTGGCTACAACTTGAAGCAATGAAAACTGCTGTCTCCATAGCTCCCACCGTGAACCTGAACAATGACATAAGAATCTTCTTTTCCTCAGGGAGATCCAGGTGGGATTATAGGCCCTCCTGGGCTTCCAGGTCCCAAAGGTGAGGCTGGTCCTCCAGGGAAAAGCCTGCCAGGGGAACCAGTAAGTAACAGCCCTTTTACTAATATTTCCCTTGAAAGTTCATTAATTACCCTTCATGTATTCCCAGGTTCAGATCACAAGTATAGGAATAAGTTGAGGTCTGCAGAAAACAAAATATTCATATTGTTCTTTAGATAAGAGATCTAACTTCTTTGGAAATTTGATGCAAGCAAAGGGCTCTCTTCTGAGTAAATGCACATACCCATTTTACATACATTTTTGAAAGATTCATAGGCCTCCCTGAATCTTCTGCATGAACTCTTTAGGGATCTATGGAGCCTAGTAAGATACACTAGTTTTAAATCATAAACCTTCCTAGGATGCTATTTTAAAACAGAAGAGCTGCCTGAAATTTTCTTTCCAGAGGCTCTGCAGGCATGGCCAATGATGGTCATATGCAGAAAATGTCCTTGTGGCCCAGGCTATTTCCAGGACATAACAAAAACTGAATAGCTGAAAAGTCTAAATAACCAATAAGCCTATTTCACATGCCTTTTTTTTCCTCCTCTTTGACTTTTTATATTAATTATTGATAATAAATAGTTCTCAGTATTAGATGCCTTATTTTAAAGATAAAAACATCTTTTTTATTAAGTGTTAAATATTAATTCCAGTGTAGTTAACATACAGTGTTATATTAGTTTCAGGTGTATAATACAGTGATTCAGCAATTCCCTGTATTATTCAGTGCTCATCATGATTAAATGTACTCTTAATCTCCATCACCTATTTCACCCATCCCCCACCCACTTCCCCTAAAAATGAAAACATCTTATTTGTTAAAGTAACTATACAAAAATCTATAACCTGGTAGAAATCTGTATTTCCTGTTCCTTATTCTTTTGTAGAAAAGGGTTTATTCAAGAAAGATGAAGAACAACAAAACATTTTTGAGTTATAACTTCTAAGATGCTTTTAATGTTTTTAGAAAAAGAAATGTATTTATCTCCTTTTTTTTTTTATTGTAGGGATTAGATGGAAATCCTGGAGCACCTGGTCCACGTGGGCCAAAGGTATAAAAATATCATAGATTATTTCTAAAGAATTAAAAATAAAATACAGCCTGAAATTTTTTGTCCCCCGACCCTCGCACTCACAGAAGCCTCTCATTGCACAGGGTGAACGAGGACTCCCAGGTGTCCATGGTTCCCCAGGTGACAGAGGTCCCCCAGGGCTGGGAGTTCCTGGCCCAACAGTAAGTGAAATTCTATCAAGCTTTTGAAACCCTGTCCATTCCAACAGTAAAATAAAAGCCAGTGACAAATTTGAATAAGAAGAGAAACATGAGGGGCGCCTGGGTGGCTCAGTCAGTTGGACATCCAACTTTGGTTTGGATCATGATCTCACGGTCTATGGGTTCGAGCCCTGCATCAGGCTCTGTGCTGTCAGTACAGAACTGGAGCCTGCTTCGGATTCCATGTCTCCCTCTCTTTCTGCCCCTCCCCCATCATTCTCTGTCTCTCTCAAAAAGAAAAATGAATAAACTTAAAAAAAAGAAGAAGAAGAAAAGAGTGAAATGGTCAGAAGAGGAAATGGAAGTAAGCACTAATCAGAGAGAGAGGATTAATGAGCACTGGGGTTAAGTCACTGAGCACAGAGAAGGTGCTTACTGTTTGCTGACCCACAGATGCTGATCTCACAGACACTGATTTTGGATTAGGAGCAGTTATTTAACCCTTTGTTCCTCTCTTCTCTATTTTAAAAAGTACAAATGAATGTGTGTAAGATTGTACACATGCCTAAGATAGGGTTTTGTATATTACTATTTGTTTTTAATGAAAAAATAAAAAGTGAATATTTAAAGTGAATGGAGTGTGTATAAATGAGATGATGTCAAAAATCTCTTCAGTAATATCTTCAGGAAGAGATAATAGAAGTTGTTTATAATAGTGAACACAAAGAATGGGCAGCTTTTAGTGCCCATTTTTTTAATGCCCAGTTTTCTTAGCTACAAGGACAGTGCCTGATAATAATGACCCCCATGTGCGTACTTGTTGACTAAATAGTAATAAGAGATAAAACTTTTTATTTACTATGAAAAAACATAAAAGATTTTGGAATGAGAAAAGTAGAAATAAACACTTATTCTATTGACATTAATTTGGGAAATTGGCCTTGTAATGAAGTTATCACAAAAGCTAAAAAAAGGCATAAATAGTGAATGGTTATATTGTATGTGATCGATTTTGCAGGGCAAGAATATAAAAGACCACTGAGATGGAAGATTAAACAAAGTAAAAACACGGATCAGGAAACTATTAAGGGAGTGAAAGAGATTGAAGCAAAAAATAAAAAATATATTAATAGCTAAGGTCACAATATAAATAGAAAGGGAACAAAAAGTAGCTTTGACTAAAGCTACATATACATATGAATTCATATACATATGAATATTTATTTTATAAAATAAGAAAAGAGGAGCACCAGGGTGGCTCAGTGGGTTAGCTGTGCAAGTCTTGATTTCAGCTCAGGTCATGACCTCATGGTTCATTCAATCTAGCCCCATGTCAGGCTCTGCACTGTCAGCATGGAGCCTGCTTGGGATTCTCTCTCCCCCTCTCTTTCTGCGTCTCCCCTGCTCACATGTGCGCTCTCTTTTCTCTGTCTCTCAAATAAATAAACATTTTATAAACAAATAAATAAGAAAGGAAATGTTGGTAGGCAGTTACTGAAGTCAACAGCTGAGAACCCAGCCCTTTACTTACTTAGGTCATCAGTTCCTCCTTCCTCAGTCTGTGGTTATGTAACAGGGATAGAGCTATCGTCATTAGGTTCACTGATAATTTTCCAGCCTCCTCTTTATTACCCCAAATTCCAATTTTCTAAAGTAGAAAAGAATAGCTGATTGATGCTTTACTTTCTACTGCTGTCACTGAACACTGATTCTGGCAATTTCTTCAAATAGGGAAATGACTCAAAGTAGAAAGTAGAAAGCAGAAAGGAAAGGAAGTCCTGAGCTCATTACTTTATCAGGAGTTTCTGAACAGCTAGAATTTGGGTGCATTGTGTGTTTGTGAAGGTGGAGGAACACATGATGGTACTGAGAGAGACAGATATCCCAGGCATCTGAGCAAAGCCATGCTCAGGTTCCAAGCAACAGACATCTGGTTAAGTGTTTACCTGCCATCCAAAGGTTTTAGCCATCATCACAGAGAGTTTTCAGTGTGCGCAAGTTGGCAAGCCTTGTTGTTCGACTAAGTAAGTTACAATACATAGCTCTTGATCCCACTTGCATAATTTATGGGTATTTCTGGAGGAATTCTGATAATTGGATCTGATTCTACTCAGGGCTCGCAAGGACCAGCTGGAGAGCCAGGTATTCAGGTAAGCTACTTAACCAAGTTATTTGGCACAGCAAATCCAGCTTGCTTACTTGGGGAAAATTACTGAAAAACTGTCCCCATAAGTAACTATTTTCCCCCATTTCCAGGGTCCTCGAGGTCTCCCTGGATTGCCAGGAACTCCAGGGACTCCAGGGAATGATGTAAGGACCATCCGTACCTCCTCCTACCCACCACCCATTTTACTCTGCACCCGTGCCACTGTGCAAGGATTTGAACACAATGATTCTGTTTTTCAGGGAGCTCCAGGGAGGGATGGAAAGCCAGGTCTGCCAGGCCCCCCAGGTGACCCGGTATGTCAACAGACTGTGCCTGATTTATGTATCTTTAATGCACCCAGAAGCCAAATAGCCTACCGAGCAACTTTTGCTGTCCAAACTAATTAGAATGCTCTGTAACTGCTTGGTGATTTTGTTTATCCCCATTATTTTGTAGAGGGGTGAAAATTCAAGCTGCATCAGCATTTTTGTGTGTGTGATGAATACTTATTTCCTAAGGGTATAATTCAGCTCTACAATTTTGCCCCAGGCTGTGCCTGGGCACATAATGTCTCCATCCCATGGAAAATTGAGTTGAAATATATAGCCACAATTTCTATTCTTTCTAATGCCATTGACTAAATGAATTTCATTTTTCTAAATGAAAGTTTTCAGGTAAGTTACCTACAACAGGGTGAATATCCATTGATTCTGTGGCCTTAAAACACTGAAGTGATTAAATTACAAAAACTGGCTTGAGTAGGCTCTTGAAAAATGGGTTTAAGCACTAAATGTGTGTTCCAAAGTTTTATTTCAGGATGAACCTTGCTTTGAGCAACAGTGAAATCCCTTTAAATAGCCTCAGAATCGGCAGTTATAATTTGAGAGGCCATATGGTACATGACATTGTATTAAGAGTTTTATATGATAAAATCCAAATCTGGCCTCTCGGTTCTAAGTCTCCCAAATCCTTCTCCCTCCCACACTGGCTGTGCCATGAGTGCCTTTATAAGCTACGTGCAGAGGCATATTTTGGCCTTATTTTCACTTCACTGCTGAGTGAATCATGTGTGCATCATCCAGAATTCTTATAAAGTGTTACTTGGGTTTACAGTGCCTCTCTGAAAGGACATTTTAAGACACAAGGCCGGAACACTGCCCAAGTTCCTTGAGTGTCTCTCTTGCATATCACGTAAGCCACCTATTGGCTCTTTTGAACTTCAGTGAGAAAGAACTTTAAGGCAAATTCATTGTGTACTTTTCATATTTGTCAACAGCCTGATAATTTGCTTGGCAGAGTGGTGACTTCCGTTTAATAAATGATTTACCTTTATGTATTATTTAAAACCAAGACTATATTAGTGTTGGCATAAAAGTTGCCGTGTCATGAAAATATAAAATAGAGATGCAGAATCAGAACGACAACCTGGGTGTGTTCACATGTTCATAGCACAGGAGTAGTGAATATTTCTCAGATGCAGTTATGAGGTCTGCTGGTGTCCTATGAAATATAACGTGAAAGCCAACCATTCTGACAGTGAGCCTCTTAGAAACTCCATGACAAATCTCAACTGACATGACACTTGGAGAAAAAAACATCTGCATTGTATTATATGTTTGTATTGTATCATGTGCACGTATATGTATGAACACATACTGGGTTTTTTTTCTCCTTAACTACAGATTGCACTTCCTCTCTTGGGAGACATCGGTGTCTTGCTCAAGGTATTCTGTTGCTATGTAAGAAATTATGTATTAACTTTTAGGAAAAATTAGGAAGGAAATCTTTGTCAGAACTGAGTTAATTGCTTAGCCTGAACTAAAATTCAATTTTTAAAAGGCAGAACATCTTTTAGATAGAAAAAGGAACACATATTTTTATGTATCTTGTGCCACTTTTACTAACCCCTCCATTCTCTTCTTCTTTACATCCCTGTCTGTTTGGGTATAAGGGGTGGGGGGGGCGGTGAAAGTGGTAGTTCTGAGTTGAGCTACATGGGAGGAACAGTGTCATCAACACCCTTGAGTAGACCATTCTCTCCTCTGGAGGGACAGCTTTCTCTTCATGGGTGTTTACCACCCCTGGCTCACTGCTGTGAAACCTGATCCTTCTCACTGGAGCTACCCTCACCCGTCCCAGGTTGAAAACCAGTGCTGCTCAATAAACAGCCAGCTCGCAAGGCTGTGCTTTGATGTCATGGGATTTTACAAAGTGAGCTGCAAAATTCCAAAGCCAACAATTGCCCTAACACCTGTTACTCTGTTAAGTAAAAACTATCTCTACCCATTATTCATCTCATAAGGGATAAATCTTGCTACCATTTTTTTCTTTAATACTACCCTGTATTTTATGTGTAACACAGATGAGAAAGAATGATAATGGGACACTTGTAAGGTTATGTATTTGCATATTTCTTCATGGTATGCTAAGATTGAGTGAACCCATATGAAAATCTGTTCCGCTTCACATTATACTCAAGCCTTATGTGTCCTACCTGTCTATATATGAACGTACAATGTATATGTACACACACACACACACACACACACACACTTATGCTATATGTGTATAAATGTGATTTATTTTATATTCCTACCATTTAGCCCAATGGTTTGTACAATGACTTACATAAATTTTATCAAATTACTAAATTTGTTAATTTATTAAATTAAATTAAATATCTATTGAATTAAATTCAAAGACTCAAGAATTCTAGTATAAGTGTTTGCTGGATATTAGTTTTGAGAATATATATATAAACATAAATATAAATATAAAAATATATTAGAGGAGATTTTTAAGACTTTCAGAAGTCAACAGTTTCTTTTAAGTCAAAGGAGAATATTTGGGGGGGATTTTAGGAAAATCTTATATAAGTTGAGCTAGTTACATGGCAGGCAATACACTGCTTTACTTAAATCGTCTCACTTAATCTTCACAATAATCCTGTAAATTTAGGTTGTGCTAGTATCCCCGTTTTATATATTAGAAACTGAAGTTCTAAGTAGCTAAGTAGCTTCCTCAGAGTCACACGGCTAGAAAGTGCAACATGAACCCAGGAACACAGGTCCCCAGACATTATCTTAGGTTCTTCACAAGGACAGTAATGTTGAAAGTGGCAGGATTGTAAGAGTTATACCTAACCATCCCAGAATAGTTAGGATCAAGATGTACACACTTCAGCAGAAATGCATATCCCGACAGAATATGGGGTGGCTCACAGAACAGACAAAAAGACCGTGAGTAGACTCTGACAAGGAGAGCCAGGACTACACAAACACCTCAGAAGTGGACATAATTCATAGTTTCACCAGGGCAGCATCCCTTTAATGAGTGTGCTCCACCACTTTTCGAGCCCTAACATCATCTCCCTGAGTTTCTGAGTCCCAGGAAAGCTGATTGGTGAGAGGCAGGCAGGATACCTCCACTGACAGTCCCAACACACTGCATCCCATAGAAGAGGAAAGCGTGTTATTCCCCAAATACAGTCCCAACACACTGCATCCCATAGAAGAGGAAAGCGTGTTGTCCCCCAAATACAGGAAAGCGTGTTGTTTAGATTGGAGATTGGATCTATTAGGTCAACTTAATGTAATTTTAAAATCCGATCCTATTTCCCAACACATGAAGTCTCCCTCTCTGTTCAGAGTCTTTATGTAGCGAATGTGATCATCTGCTTTCTGTTTTCAAAAATACCCTTGATTAAAGTGTAGTAAAAAACTGACATAATTCCAGGCCCAAATGACATCCCTTCAAAGACTTTCCTCTGGGTTAATCTGTGTGTCAGTCCCTCTTTGAGTGAGATTGTACACTGGCTGATAATTGATGCATCTTTATTCTCTCTATACAAAAATCTAAAGACTTTTTTCAAGTTGAGCCACTTACATGGCAGGCAAATCATTTCCCTTGATTTACCATTCTGGTAATCCAAACCTAAAGAAAATGAGGTCAGGCCTGAGATATTATAAGTGGTGGATCTACAAATATATATGTATTTTTTTAATTCCTCTACCAATACATCAGCTGTGTGAAAAGATCCTAATGGCAAAATTAGTTTTGGGAGATATCACACACTCTGGCTCCTTGTTATATATACCAGCTCTGAGAAGGACCACCATGAAGAGAACTCTTTAATCCAGCTGTTTTTAGGGAAATTGCCTGAGAACCTTTTCAATAGCATACAGAATTAGCCTTCCAAGGAGCATATTTTTGGAAATCAGACTTGTTCTGATATTCACTGAGTCAAAAATATTGAACTGGAATATCCATGAGCTTTCTTGCCAATGGCAAGCTTCAGTTCCCTTTTCACATTTCAAGATTCTTCTCTTTGGTGAAAGGGATAGAAGAAAAGAGGCCTATATTGTCCTACCGTCTGTCAACTGTTAAAATTAAACTATGTCCTCCGCTCACTGGTCCCCATTCTGTGCCTTTCCTGTTCATATTCTTATTCTAACAATTTTAAAATAAGCCTTTATAGGGCTTTTCACAAACACTTTTTCTTTACAATGTGATAAGGAGTTTATCTTGTAGGCTCAGACACTTATATTCAAGTCTTTCCACATCAGCTAAAGGTTACAGAGGAGGCAATGGAAAGGTAATTCCACTTAGATTTCCTATCTGCACTTGGATTTGACATAGAAGTCAAGTCCAAGTCACTCAAGTAATTATTTCTCACATGAGTGCTTCCACTGACAAAATGTTGGTAAACTGTGTGTACGGTTTTCCAACTAATTTTGCTCTCAGAAAGAGAAATCCTTTCTTCACAGCTTTTTCTTTCTTTCTCTCTTTTTTAATGATTTATGCAATTGGCTGTATGAACTCTGTAATCTTGTTAGTTATTCTAAACTTTATTACTGCCTCTCGTTTTAGACATACAGTTACACAGTTGAAACAGTCTGTGTTTTTGACTTATGTGTCTTTTCCTTATATATTTGGAATCTTCCATTTCAGTATCATCATAGACATGCTTTACAAAGGTCACCAATGTCATCAACAGATATAATTGACTAGCTTCATAAGTAGTTTTTACCTCACGAAAAAATAGTCTTTCCAAATTGGATCAATTCTCTGAAAGTAGTGATATATCAGTTGCTCTATCATTCATCTCTGACAGAGGTTCATATCTGATCAGATCTCTCTTTTATAGATTACTTTGCTGAATCTCTCAGTAACCTTATCTCTATACTCATTAGAACTTCTGTGGCAACTGCCAAGCCAGTGTCCCTGGGCTGAAAAGCCACAAAGGAGAAGAAATAGGCGCTGGTGAGCCTGGAAAGTATGATTCTATCACCCAGAAGGTAAGATGGCAGGCTGAACGTTGATGGGCCCTGTAGGTTACACATAGCACCTTCTCTCATTTCTCTACTGCTCTGTCCTCTAGGGTGATACAGGACCACGGGGTCCCCCAGGAATCCCAGGCAGAGAGGGACCAAAGGTAAGGCAGTTTCTCCTCTGCTTTCTGTGGTACCTCCAATTCAGTGTGAAAAATAAAACCGATTTAAAAAATGTTTTAATGTTTATTTTATTTATTTTTGGGAAAGAGAGCATGAGTGGGGAAGAGGCAGAGAGAGGGAGAGAGAATCCCAAGCAGCGTCCGCATAGAGCCAATGCGAGGCTCGAACTCACAAACCGTGAGATCATGACCTGAGCCAAAACCAAGAGGTGGACGCTTAACCAACTGAGCCACCCAGGTGCCCCAACAAAACTCATTCTAAACACACTACTTTTTATGAAAGCTATCTTGGAAAAGTGGTGTAAAAGCCACGTGCAAAGTCATTTATTTGTTTCCTGACTCTGCCCAAATTACATGTCCCAAATGTACTAAGAAGAGATATTTTCATTGTTTTAAAAGATGACAGAATGATTCAGTATACTAGCTGAAGTTCTTGCCTTTTTAGGGAAGCAAAGGAGAGCGGGGCTACCCTGGGATACCTGGAGACAAAGGTGACGAGGTGAGACTCTTCTCTGATAATATAGTCCTGTTATCGATTCTCTTTATGTGACTCGGAGGAAGGACAGCAACTCTTCTATAGCTCATGTTTAATGTTAAATCAAATAAAAACAAAGATTAAGGTAGGTTATTTCAAATGTCAACACATTTTAAATAATAATACGTTGATGTATTGTCCAGTTGTATGTATGGTCCATTGATGTATTGTATGGTCTAGTTTTTGAGATAAGGAAAGTAGAGCACAGAATTGACAGGTCAGTTACTATGTTTTTGTTTTCATGTAGCAGGTAGCAATTCCAGCTCTCTCAAGATAAAAGCAAGGAGAAGGAGGAAGGAGATTTACTGCATAGAATCCCAAGGTAGCTAGTAGAATTGAAGAAATAGTTGAAAAACCAGCCTAGGAAAAAGGGCAGCTCCAGAACTCAGCAGAACTTCCCTGGGACACTGCTGTAACATGATTCAACTTTAGTGACCTTGGTTTGTCTGTGTCTCTGCTCAACTTTTATACTCTTGGGAGGAAAAAAAAAACTATCAAAAGGATCTGATTCAACTAGTTTAGACCAGCTGCCTACCCCCAGACGAAGGTTCAAAGTCAAATTAGTTTTGAGACGATGGTATAATTTTCTGACTCTAAGCCATGGTGATGCTCAGGATATCATTCTTTTCCTGCATAATTTACCTTAACTCTTAGAAAAACCAATTAGGATGATGAATTGTTGTTAGTTTAAACAGTTTTGATGCTAATAATTCTTAATGAAAGTAAGTAAGCCATCTGGCATATATTAACCTTGATGTTAGTACTGAAAATCATAACGGTATAAAGTAGATCTATTTTTTGAGTCAGAGTTATATTTCACATTACAAATTATCACCATGTGTTATTGTTTTTAATATTGATTCTATTTTAGAAAACTGTGAGAATTGGCTTGCTTTTCTTCAAGTTAAAAATTAAAAAACAAAGAAATACAACATTTATTTTCATCCATAAATAAAGCAGTAAAGGCATTTTATTTTCAAAATAAGAGTTATTGGCTTTTGTTTCTTCATGCTTCACAGAAAGTTTCACTAATGTACAAGC
The DNA here is from genome assembly GCF_027475565.1 of Acinonyx jubatus. Lineage (NCBI taxonomy): Eukaryota > Metazoa > Chordata > Mammalia > Carnivora > Felidae > Acinonyx > Acinonyx jubatus. Next base: position 87,332,653 of record NC_069385.1, on the reverse strand, counting down.
CCTATCTCTGATTTTAATAGTCTAACAGCTTAATTTAACTGCCTAGCTCCAAGGAGTAGGCTTTAGAGGAATTGAGAAAGTAATAATAAAAAGATCAGGAAATAATTGGAATTCAGGTTTTTTATAAGTGACTCTAAGTTAAATTTATTAGAAGTTAGTTTTGATTAATTCTACACGATACCTTGCTCTTTTGGTAAACTGAAATCCATCGTTATTATCGTTCCATTATTTTAGTATGTTCTTTCTTTTTATATATATAGTTTTATGCATTTTAATAGCAAACTTACAGGAAGAGCACAGAATATAGACAACATTAAAAACATGTACTTGCATGTAGGACAACTCAGAAAAGCACAGGGAATGGATGGAATCTACTCTATGATAAAAATGCTACAAATACCTCCTAGTTGCCGTCAATAAGAAATGTACTTGTTTTTAAAAAATCCAAATGCTGGCATTGTCCAGAAAAATTTAACAGATTTATTTATAATTGTTATAAAGTTGAACTGCTAAAACGTGTTTACTGAAACATACTGACTTGCATTAATGCTTTATGTCCTTGCGTTTATATTAAAAATTCACACACAAATGAAAATGGAAAAACTGCCAATACCTGATTTCTGTCCCCTATTTTTTTCATTTGCAAGCATATACTTAGGTACCTTTTGATCCCAGAACTACCAGTGACAAGAAGAAGACAATTTCTTTTTTGTAAAGAATGAAATGTTTTCCATCATAGTGGATACTTAAGCATGTTCTCCATGTACTAGCGGATGTCTTGTGGCATAACTGTTACACATTTGGTATGGATGGCACACAGGTTGGTGTCTTCAAAGAGACCCAGCACATAGGCCTCACTTGCTTCCTGCAAAGGACCAGTAGCTGCACTCTGGAAGCACAGAAAGGAAGTTTGTGGATCAGAAGTTCAGTGAACTTCTGATAGCATCTGCTTCTGGGAAGTGCCACAGTACCAGGCCTGTAATGATGAGGTTTCTTCACCCCTTCAGTAGAGGGCGCACTCTGACCAGCAGCTTTTGTAGCCCGTTGCTTCCTGGGTACTTTCCCGCCTGCTGTGGATTTGCAGGCAGTCTGCTTTATAGGAGCCCTGGTCCAGAGACCTCCTTACTTACCTCCCTTCTTTGGCTGGAGCTCGGCAAGCTGGAGGCAGCACTGGCCTTAGTGAGCAACTGCAGCTCAGTGGTAACTGCCTACTGTGTTCTTTCTTAAATATAGTAGACCCCCGATACCTGTGGGAATGTGTTTTAAGACCCCACCCCCTGTGGATGCCCAAAACTGCAGATAGTGCCAAACCCTATATATACTATGTTTTTCCTATATACACATACACATGATAAAGTTTAACTTATAAATTAGGCACAGTAGGAGATTGATGATAATAACAAATATTAGAGTAATTATCACATACTCTAATCAAAGTTATGTGAATGTAGTCTCTCCCTGTCTCTAAATATCTTTTTGTACTCTAATCCTTCTTGTGATGATGTGGAATGACAAAATGCCTATGTGAGGAGATGAAGCAAGGTGAATGACGTAGGCATTCATTGTGACATAGTGTTAGGCTGCTGTTGATCTGACAATAAGTCAGAAGGAGGATCACGTGCATCCAGACAGTGGTTGACCGTGGGTAACTGAAACCATGGAAAGGCAAAGTACTGTGGATCTTATGGATTCTTTAACAGAGAGCACACAAAATTTTGCACAAGGCTCTTGTCATATGGAGAATTCCAGCAAGTTCAGAAGGAGATTCTTTTCAGTTGTGTCTTCACTTCCCATGAATAGTAGGAATAAGCCTGAAATATCACACTAGCTCAGTTGAGCCTTTTGGAGGGGCTTTTCCTCCCAGACAGATGGGAAATAAAGAATATTGTCTTGTCTTCTACTTGAACTCAGATACTACCTGAAATTATAATTTATTGATTTATTTAGGTGAATGAAACTTTGACCAAGAATGTGTGCATCCCCAACTGGCCAGCAAACTATGCTATTTTAATATAGTCTTACCTAGTCTTACCAAATCTCAAATGTCTGTTCTGTTAGTGGAAAGATACAGAGGGATACCTCATCTCTTTGAGGACTTCAGTGTAATCTGTTTGGGAACTTAGAGAGAGGAGTTGCCTGTTTGCTCATTGCTCTGAGGAAAGTGACAGTATCCTCTACGTTTTTTGCAGATGTTTCACAACTAAAGTGGCAACTTATAAGACACTAATAGAACACGCTCACCTCTCATAGAGTGAATTCTTGCTTGGAATGCAGATTTTCCTACAATATTTCAAGATAATAATTGATAAATAGGCCATGAAAAGTATTGTCAGCCATAAATTATAGCAATGGAAAAATAAATATTCTTGGTCACAACTAAGCTAGGACTTGCAAAATCAAAATCTCTGTTCAGAGAAGGAACTTAGCTCTAATGACCCTTGAATATCTATGCAATAAATTTTATTTTGGATTTTAGTTTGACATTATATGCTAAATTGACTCTGCTACTCTTTAATATGTATTTGTCTTCTTTAATGACCATCTTGTCTTCTAAAATTATCTTATTGCCCTTTATGCATCCATAGTAACTTTTACCCTTACTACAAAATTTCAGCTTGTTCAGAGAAAGCTGCTGAGAATGATTTTTTTTTATTTATGGACTAAGGTTTATTTTAAAGTTTAATGTGGTCATCAAAGGTTAATGAGTCCCAAGCTTATAAATTAAACTACCTAAAGACTCAGCATCTCTAGACTGATTCAGTAATGAGACTAAAAGTAGCAAAAAAAAAAAAAAAAAAAAAAAAAAAGAATACATATGTACACCCATATCTTATACATGTACATATAGAGAGAATTTTATGGAAATGTGGGTATTTTGAGATAAAGCAATTTGTGGTATGGCATTTATAATCTCCAGACATTTAGAGGTGCCATTTCCAAAGGAAATTTGTTTCTGTTCAAATTTTATAAGCCCATAAATAAGTTAAGGGTGGGGAGTGAAAAGAACCAATACAACATGCCAGTGTGTTCCATCCACACATGTCTAACCATGCATGTGTGCATGTGGGTGTGTGCACGTGCACACACACACACACACACACACGCAGCATTGCCAGTGAGGATGATATCATCCTGAAGAAAGAATATATCCACATTCTTTAACATAAGCATACATAAGATTTTTCCTCAAACTCTTATTTCATGAGGAATTTCAGCATGTTCAAGGAGATTCTTTTCAATGTTTCTTCATGTCATATCACATGAAAAAACCTGAAGTAACAAATGACCCCATTTAGCATTAGATGGACAAGCTGGCAGAACTTGGTCATTGATCGCACTGACACAAAAACCTTGACTCTATAGAACCTTGGTCCTGTAGAATCTCATAAATAAATATGCAGTAGTTTTTCCATGGTCAATCTAATATTTATAATGTGTATAAAAATGCATGTGTCATCACAGTTAAAGGTAAAAGAGCTTTGTTATAACAGTGAATGGCTTGGCAATGTAAAAAGATAACTCAGCAAAGAAAATTAAATCCTGAAAGTGTTATCATTCAATCTAGACCTTGATACATCATATGTTTATCTGAAATAACAAAAGGGTATTTAAAAGTACATATTTCTAATTATAGAAGTCACCTGAGTTTTATTATAGAAAATTTGTGAAATACACAAAAGCACTAAAAAAATAAAAGTTATCCCTATGTGTACTGCTCAGGGAGGGCTGTTGGTAATAGTAATATTATGATCTATAATCCCAAAGCTCAGAAACCTCTGAAAACCTTGGAAATGTTTCTGTAATTTTCAGGAAATTCTTTGGGCAGTCAAATATGACCTGAAATCATATGGAGCTGATCTATTTATCCTACTTGATAAAAATTTCATGTTTTGCTACAGACATATTTGTATGTTTATTAGAGGGTGCTGCCGCAGGTGCACTGGGAGTGTTTCATAATATCTAATGTTAGCACTGTGTTATTTTTATTAAAAAATCAGAAAATTCAGAATTCTGAAACAAATATGACACCAAAGTTTCCAGATTAGGTATTTTGAACCTTCTAGCATTCTCATCTTTTGTGAAGTGCCTGGATAATTTTTTAATAATTTAAACGTTACTCTGTGGAACATTTTGTAACTTTTATTTTCCTATGTTAGCCAGTAGTTTGATGAAACATGATTTTAATAGTTGCAAAATATTTTATATTATTTTACATAGCTTATTTAACTAATATTTTGTTGTTGACACACTTGGTAAAAGAAAAAAATTAATTACAGAAGCTAACAGTTAACATTGCCAGCTCTTCTTCAAATATATAAATATATCAGTATCAGAAACCCTACCCAGTATCATTAGCATTATTCTACAACTCCGAGAAGGAGAAGGAGGAGATATTCATTCACTTTTATGCTTAAGCCATTAAAGGGTTCTAAATTTAAATTCACTGATGAGCCAAATTTCTTCTTATAATGAACTGTTCAGCTAAACTAAATATTATATCATAAAACATATTCCATTTTGCCACTAGCTGAATGAAGCATTAGTGTAATCGTGTATTTCTTTGATGGCATTCTGCCAATCTGAAATGTGTATGGCCATGCTTAGCAGTGCCAGAGTCTCAGTGATGCTATTGTTGATGGGGTGGTTCTGTGAGATCAGATCCTCTATGAATCACCGAACACATTAAATTAAGTTTGCTGCAGATTCCATGTCATGGCATTTTAGCTGGCCATCCTTACCCTTTGAAAGCAGGTATTTGTATCTATCATCTGTATCATGTTTTCAGCCAACATAGATGTTTAATTTCAATAGTCAAAATATTTGATCAACTAAAATGCCTTGCTTCTAACTATGTAACAGATTTTATGATAGGAACTATTTCTTCTAGGGTCTTCAAGGAATTCCAGGCCTTCCAGGTGCTCCAGGCCCCACTGGACCCCCTGTAAGTATTCACTAAAGCTATTCCATTCACAGTTCCCATCCGCTGGGATGATGCAAGGTGAACTAGATTCCACGTTGCCTTTTGTTCTCTGTGTGTCTATGTAGATTACCCAGCTGTTGCCTAGAAAAATAGCATCCCATGTCTCAAGTTTTCATTTAGTATTACTTAAGGCTGCTCAGGTTCATAGAGATTTGTCATCAGAATTCTATGAGAGTAGAAGCAGTCTGTAATTAAGCTAGTCTATTTGAATCGAAGTTATATGTAAAGGAGCATTCTATTTTTTTATTTATAATTTTTCATCATTAACCTTTGTAAGAGATATTCAGATGTTTACATCCTTACTTTCTTAAGCACCATGAACTAAGAATATACATTTTTAAAGGGAAAAAGATGGGCCAAAGATTATCAGACTCAATTTATTTTTTGCCTATTTATCCATTAAAATACCATCTACTTTAGATAACACCTTTTTTTCACTGCCCTTCAAACACAGCATCGTGGTCTTTGGTTATACTGTTTTCCTAAAAACTGTTCACCTAAACTAAATATTATATAATAAAGCATATTCCATTTTTCCACTAGGTGAATATCTCTTTTCCTTTCTTACTTGCTAAGCCCAACCTGTCACTAATGTGCTGTCGAGTGTAGAGTGGCCTGTTAAAATACAGGACATGCAGTCATATTTGAATTTCATATAAATAAATAACGTTTTTAGCATAAGTTGGTCCCAAATGTTGTATTTTTATTTGCTAAATCTAGCAACCCTACTCAAGTCTCAACTTCTCCAGCAATTCATTTGAGTTCCCATGCAAATTGTATTTCCCACATGAGTAGGCATGTGATCATGTTCCTTTGTGTTGTAAAGCATGGGTTCGCCATAATTAAAATCTTATCATTTATGCCTTCACCACAGTTGTATAGAACAAACCTGGTTTTAAATTTTACATTAAAATTAAAAGTTAAGAGAAGAGCTGTGAAAAGAACCATGGTTATTTTCACTATCCATTCTCAAAGAAGAATTAAAATTAAATTATATTTTCCATTGGTAGGATGCAGATCGCATAACTTAATATGCACGTTGTTAATTCTACCGTGTCTTCAAGTATTTAAAATGTTGATCGCTACCAAAATTATAGCTCGTTTAGGAAGGCATAATGTTATGTAAATTGCCATTTAAACAGCAAGGCTAAATTCTTAAATGTATCAAAAGGTTCCAATTAAGGTCATTAAATGTGGTTGGCCAAGGTGAAAAAGCGACCACAAATACAAATTTTACCCTTGCAAGGGCTTATCAGCAGGATACAGCTGCTGTATCAACCTGAAGACATATAAGCTTATAGGACTGATTTAATTAGGATCAAATGACCTTCAAAATGTATCAGTTTTAGCAACCAACTTCCAATGCCTTTTGGCCATTTAGTTGTTTTTTGTGTAACAAACTTGGTTTTGTGTTTTACAGGGCTTGTTAGGAAGAACTGGACATCCTGGCCCCATGGGAATAAAGGGTGACAAGGTACAGAGGAAATGCCTCACTTACTCTCTCAACTGGGGCTTGGGGGATGGCAAGGTGAGACCATTCACAGAGAGATCTGTAAAATCAAGCAAAGCCTGAAAGTAGGAATAATGTCAGGGAATAGTTACTCTGGTAGGGGGCTTGAAAGGACATACACACAAAAATTGGTCTGAAAACAGGTTCCTAGGGAAAAAGAATGAATAGAACACTGGTGCCATATAGTAAAAGTCCAAGCTGGATTCAGGGTCCTGGCATCTAGCTATGTACGAGGATGGAGTGGGGGAAGCCTTCTGAAGAGGTGCAGGTAAGATGGTTTGTATCAGGAACTCCAGCCACAGGTACCAAGGCTTCAGACAGCTCCCTGAGAAAATCTGGAAGTTCTGTCCTTTGAGAGTCATAGGGGAAATTCACTAAGGAATTAGGACACTTGTTTTCTGGGGAGTCCAGTTGATTGGACAGATGGGTTGCTATGGTTAGAGGAGTCTCAGGCAGAAAGACCACAGGGCTTCATATGTTTACCCGCTTTAGGTCTAAATCGGCTCCACACTGTAAGTCCAGACACAGCCAGCCAACAAGTGAAATAAGATTAGGTACTCAAATGAGGGGAGTAAGAATCAAGAATCCACGTAAGCTACTCAGGTGGCTTCTACCCTGAAATGACCAAAATGGGGCATAGTGGCATCAAGAAGCAAAGGAATTCAAAAAAAAAAATTTGTAAGGAGCCATGTGTTTATTTTAGATAGTCTCTGCACATTTTTTTCTGATAGTCTTCCCAAGAAGCTTGCCCAACCCCACCAGCCTTTTTTCTCTGTTCTCTATGGAAATTATTCAGAGATTTGCCTTTTGAAGTTAATGGGAATTCCACACTGAGATGAGCTTTGGGGCACAATCAAGGATGAAAATACGACTTTTAATTGTGCCAGGAAAAAAGAGTCTTTTCAACAGGCACATATTTTTCCTTGTTTGTTGTGCTTTCATAGTTCATGAGAACTATGACATAATTCCCTGGAGGACATTGCTAGCAGTCACCAGCAGATGACATGTCTTAGAGAGCTAGCCACCATCAAAGCAGTTTGGGGAAAGATACAATATACTCGTTGTCACTCATTCTCAGGCAGATACATTGCAATAAAAACTTTACAGTTTATTTTCATTGATAAAGATACAAATAGTTTTTATGACACTTTTTTTGTTACTGGAAGAAAGTGGGGAGATTGGAATGAAATCCTTCATCAAATTCATGGATATGAACTGAAATCCCTCAAAATTTGGGGGCATTATAGGCAGGAATTTTACTCTCTGGATTCTTTTTTAATTAACCGTTTCTTGCCATTCCCATGACATTAAGGGACTTAAAGATTTTATGAGGCTATTATTCTAAAAGAAAAGCACAGTTACAGGAAGAACTGGTTAAAGGCATCAAAGGGACCATAATATCTTTGCTTAATATGGATCCGTAAGCATTGTATGTTTTATAAAAATAAAAGTGAAATCCATTTTTCAGGTTTCAGCTTGAATTCATTTTTCACAATTCCATTTTTAGTCTTCTTCTCCTGTAAGCAGAATGTCTGAGGCTGTTTAAACTTTAAAGAACATTTTCCTTAAACAATGTTGTACCACAGTCACTTCTGTTCAACGGGATGTGCCTGACTTGGTTGTAAAGTCTAATATTACCTTAGGGAGTGAAAGAAGTTTCTCCTCCCGCAAGACACAACACAGGGTGTGATTTTCTACTTTAGTCAGATTATATGGATGGTCCTCTGGTTCCCCAAAGATGAAGGTGGTAGAAATGAGGTTGAAACTGAGGGGCTGACCCTGGAAGGCATATCCCCAAGCCTGTCCCTGCTTGGAAGTATGCTACTCTGCACCCCGACAAGGACAGAATTTCCCCAGCTACACTTAAAGTCTAGGGCAGGATCACCCAGGCAGCCTAGCTCCATCTAAAAATAAGCTTGATCCCTGGGGCCCACACACTGGCAATCCGAACGGGTATGGGAAAAGGCATTCACCTTTCCTGTGGTCTGGGAATGTATTTTCCCAGGTGAAAGAAAAGGCCAAGCTGAATAAGACTTTGCAAGGCTGAAACAAAATCATATTGATTTTAGAATACAGCTCTCTGAGCAAGCACAATCTGGTTCATAAACTTGGTGTAGAAATGTGTAAACCATTGATTTTTGGTCTCTATATCCCTTGCAGGGCAGTGAGGGACCCCCTGGGAGACCCGGACCACCTGGACCGCCTGTGAGTTACTTCAGGTTTAAAACTTAAATTCATATATGTTAGTAACTCAGAGGTCAGACTACATTTAGATATTCTCAAGGACAAAAGTTGTCTGATACTTATGTGTGTGTGTGTATATACATATATACATATATATCAACTTTTATATATGTATGTGTGTATATATATTATATATATACATATGTGTGTGTATATATGTGTGTGTATATATATGTATATATATGTGTATATATATGTGTATGTATACACACACACACACACACACACACACACACATAGATATATAAATGATAGCCAATGAAGCTTTGGGGAGACCTGATTTTTCCCCTTTAGTGCAGCCCTAATTTGCAGTGCTCAGATTTGCATACTACGGGCATCCCTACTCTGGACTCTGGAGACCTGAGTGTGTGCCCTGACTCTCCACTTCCTACCTGAGAGACCCTGGGAGAGTCATTTAACCTCAATGAGCCTCATACAGAAAAAAGGGGCTTTAAAAAGAGCTTCCTTCTGGCTATGTGAGTTGGTACAGAATTTGGTGTTATTCTATATGTGTTCATTATCATCCACGATGTCTGAGATGCAGAGAAATTCTATTTATATAGCACATAGCAAATAAAATGTACAAGTGCCATCAATGTTTTCATGCCTGCGATTGAGACAGATGTGCACTTTGTCAGGGAGACTGTGGAGAGGAGAGGTACCACTCTCCGTAGCAAGTCTGCCCTCATGTGGGGCCACGCTTAAATCACAGCAGAGCTTTGGTCCAGGCCAAATGTTCTTTTCCACCCTACCTCACAGGAATATTTTAAGAAACCAAACTCACCTAAGAAGGGACAGAATTCATCTTTCTGAAGGCAAGAAAGATATGTTATTAGGCTGCATGCAGTCACACACTTTATTCACATAAATAAGATTTGCACTCTGTTTTCTTAACTCTGTTCATTTTGTTCACTTGCCTTTTCCCTTAACAAAGAAGCAAGGTACAAAGCATTTGGGGCTCAAATCCTAAAATTCACTCCCTCTCCTGTGGACATAACAATCAAAATTAGCATGAGTTCACAAAAGGGACCTATATTTTACATGGGGTTAGGAAATCTTCTTCCCCCTGAATTCTTCAAAACTATTCACTGTTCAAGATAAGTTACATATTGTCTCTTATGAGAAACCTTCTCTGGAAATCTCAGACAAAAATATCTTTCATCTGACAAGGACTCAGCACACTAAAATACAGTAGACATTCAACAATTGTCAAATGAGTGAGTGAAATAATAAAGGAATAAATGAATGGAACATTTTTCCTTCCATCACTAGTGTGTTAAAGATGTATGCAAATCCCATTCACTGAACACCATTGGCCACCATCACCCAAAAACAATGAAATGATGGCTTCTTCAGTTTTGTAACTGAAATGTGGAAATCACAAAAGGGAAAAATGCAGGTTGTTGATTCTTTGGGAAATTTTTAAAAGAAGGATAAAAGGCCCCAGTTAAATTTTTATATGCAAATTTTGCCTGAATGCCAAAATGTATGAATTTTTAAAATGTATTTATTATTTGAAAGAGGGAGAGAGAATCCCAAGCAGGCTCTGAGCTGTGAGTGTGGAGCCCAACTCCGGGCTCGATCTCATGACTGTGAGATCATGACCTGAGTCAAAACCAAGAGCCGGATGCTCAACCGACTGAGCCACCTAGGCGCCCCCAAACTGTATGATTTTTTAGATTCTCAATTTAGTTATCTTTCTGTTAGTTACCAGGGGGCTTTCTATTCACAGGTCAGATTTATTAGGAAGTTCTTATTCCCTTTTGTTCTACAGAATATATTTTTGTAGAAACATCCACAAAGGGTTGTGAGTAACATCATTTCCCCCATTTACTTTAATTTTCTACTTACTATGAAGAGACCGTAGAAAAAAATTACTTTTCAGTAGCCAAATTGCTCCCTGTTCATATCTTCATCAGCACTACCGTGTTATAGCCTGCAGGTCACCGGGCTGTAAACAGTGAGCATAAATTGGCAATTCAGAAACTGAATTTTAATGAGCAAATAGTATTTTCCTCTGAATGCATTAGCGTCTTATCTGTCAGACCCGAACATTAATCACACCCTCACTGAAAGTCTCTCTGTGCTCCAGGTACAGCTCACATTCCTTTCCATTCCCCACACACCGCCCCCCACCACACACACACATTTTCTTTTGAAAAGCCAACAATAGAAACTTGGTTTTATTATACTTGTAGCATTAAACTCCCTTTCTAAAGTAAAATCGGAGAAATATCACTTGGTAAAAAGATAAAATATAGACTATTAAGTTAAAAAAGAATAATTCTTTATCTCATCACTTTCCTAAGGGTGTACCATTCAATGAAGGAAATGGAATGAGCAGTTTATATAAAATCCAGGTATTTACTTTTGTAATTATGTAAAATTATTTTCCAGTGATGAGTTGCTGTAAATTGTTCTCACCGTGTTCTTTCTTTTTTGAAGGGAGGTGTGAATGTTCCCAGTTTTCCAGGCCCCCCTGGCCCCCCTGTGAGTACAGCTGTTCATTACCAAGTATACTTTAGCTGAACAGCCACAATAAGTAAACGAACAACTCCTAAGTTCACTGAAAAAAATACATGCTACAAATATAACCAAAATCTTATGCAGTAGGAAATAAATGATAACCAATTTAATAAATAGAGCAAACATACACAGCCTAAATCACGAAAAACAGCATTCTGCATGGTGGTGTCACTTTCTGGATTGTACATCTAAGAACAAAATCAGTGTCCAAGCAGTCACACTCGTGGGGGTTCCATCAAGTTATGTTTCTTCATCTTATTCCTCAAATCCAAACCGTAGCAAAATAAAACCTGCAGATATTTCCTGTGTATAAAACAAATTGTATTAAAACGCTCTACATTCTATAATTTTGCTTTTCCATCATTATTTTCAAAGTGACTTCCCATGTTTTTCTTGTAGGGCCCAAAAGGAGACCCTGGCCCAGTGGTATGTATGTTCCCATGCTTTGTGTCATTTAAAAAATAAGTCTTTATTAAAGTTTGAACAAAGAGCATCCGGAAAAGATGGCCGGTCTTCTCAGATGTTCATCAGTTAACATGTTGGAAGCAGGAGGCAGGAAACCAAGGAAATACCAGCAATGTGTTCATTTTTAAGATGCTTTGGTCTTGATGCCACTGCCTTTGGCATTTGTCTCTTTTATTAGGATACTTTCAGAATCGCCCTGTGATGGAGGAAGGCACAAATGCAGTTCCTAATAAATGGAGCACTTTTTTCTGCTAGCATTATTTTGATGGTTAACTCAGTGTTAGGTAGATTGTGGAAGAGAAATACTTACTGGAAAGGAATTCCTTAATATATACCCAGCCTCTCCCTACCCCTCCCCCCAAAAAGAAAGGGACTGTGTGTTTGCTTTGAATGTCTTAGGCAGTTATTCTGTAGGAAATGCAGTATGCTGTCATAAACCTGCTTATTAGGTGTATCAGGAGGTTAACACTCAGCACGGGAAGAAGAGATCATGTCCCCAGCTACCCAGAGGGTAACAGTTGTTCTCAAACATCCTTCTCAGCCATGGAGCATCATTCTGAAGGTTCTGCCAAATTTATTAGATTCCCTTTATTCCTTGGTAGTTTTTCCTGTCATGTTCTTCTCAAGCATATGTCCTTGAATATGTTCTCTCATATTGCACTTGTGTTAACATTTTAACCTTGATTTATACAGTATGCCTGAAAGTCAGATACGCCTGAAACTGAAATAAAGTTTTCAAATTATTTTCCATTGTCATGTGAAAAAAATTAAGTCCCTTTCATTACAATACAGTTTAGTAAAACTAGATGAGTAAATTTTAAAGACCACAAGAAGCATACAAGGTAATCTTTGCATATCTAAATATATTTTCAAAGGACATGCATTAAAGCACATATATTTTGTTATTGGCCAATATATATTAAGAGCCAGTTTTACCTCTGAAAGCATAATTTCAATTTAGATAGTACCAGTTTCTGAACACCAATAATGTAATTTAGAAGTTTCCTTTGTTTTCTTATTCATGTAGCCCCCCTTTTATCTGTTAACAACTTTTATGCTTTCACCAATCATATCCTCCACTCTAACTTCAAATTTCTTTTATCTTGTTGATAAGAGTTTCTTCCTGGTCTTTCCCTCTCATACTGACTCACAGCCCCTCTGAATCATGTAGAGGCACCTAGACTTCACACTGACTTTTCTGGAATATTCTTTCAAGTTTTTCATTAATAATTGCATATCAAGGTCATAACATATTTTTAAAAGTATTATAATAAAGAATAAATTATAATTCACTTGGATTAGAAAACAGGTAGCAACAAAAATATACACAGATTTGAGTAGACTTTGAAGGAATTAAGCTTCAAATTTCTTAGCTACAACAAAAGATAAAGAATAAAAACTGACTGAAGGATGTTCCTTGCTTTTAGAGATGTGATTTAAGTGGGTGAAGCAAAAAACAGAAATCTGGAATATAATGAAATAAACACTGTGTAAACCCTCAGGTTTATCTTACATATACCCTTGAAATGATTCTTTGGGCCCTCTGTCACCACTACCATGCACCTCCCTTCATTTCACACCAGTTGTCCCCTACAGAGAAATAATACTTTCTTACCATAAAAATAAGCCAGGAATGGTAGAATTATAGGTCAGAGTAGAAAATGAAAAAGTCACTTGGCAGTGGGGGGCGGGGGAGATTTACTCTTCGGCATCCTTCGTTTGCCATGACGGTAAATGTACACCACTGTTTCTAATCTTCTCAGTAAACCTTTATAGAAAAAAATTACCCTTAATTGAATTTATCTTCTGAGGTTCCCCGTTTAATTCCTTTGGTATTTAATTTATAAGCAGCTTCAATTAAATATTTAATTATTAAGTACTTTCAAATAAATATTGATTGATTGGGTGACCACCTTCCTCTGTCCTAAGGACTGTTGAGAATGTAAACAAAGAGAATCAAAAAGCTCATTTCCTTTGTCAATAACCCAGGACCTCTTTTACAGAACTTTATGCAGAATAGAATCTGAACATCTTTTTTTTTTTCGTCTGATTGACAGGTTACATATTAGTGGACCTTTAAAAAGATTTCTAAGGCATGAGAAGTATCAAGTCATCTGCCTGTTCATTAAGTATTCTGTAATAAGGACAGTATCATAAATAATAATGGAAGTTGGAGCCTTTGTCATATTTTGAGGCAGAGTAGAATTATGCATGCAAAAATATACTTACAGAGAATGAAAGCTCCTTTTCTATGTGATTATGTTGAAAGCATCCAGTGTCCTAAGAAAATATTTGCAGTTAACATTAATTCATTAACAAGGATGTATCAAACAACTACCTACTTTATCTCTCTTAATTTAAAAGCCTTAATGTTTATTTGCTCAAAGTTAGCAGTGTCCTTCACCTAACTTTTCTTTTTCTTTTTCAATATATGAAATTTATTGTCAAATTGGTTTCCATACAACACCCAGTGCTCATCCCAAAAGTAACTTTTCTAAATATATTCCTTGAGAACCTGCAGTCTCCAGTTGGCCTGGGACCATCCACTAGAATATGTAAAAGATTTGTTGTAATGGAAATGCTTACCTATCTTCTCCCAGTGACCCATGAGCTTGAGCTATAACTTTTAGAATCACCGGAGATGCTGCTTCTGGACCACCCTCTGAAGCATTCACAATTCATGTCCTGCTGTGGAGAATACTGAAAGATGGTCAACTTTACTATCAGACCTTCATCTTCCTCTGCTCTTAAAGAGTTTAGCCATATTCTCTGGTCATCTAGCATCCCTGGGTACCTCACAAATAGGCAAACTTCATTAAAGCCCAGCCTTTCCTTTAATTCTTATTGAAATTGGCATTATCACTGACTAGAGGGATTTGTTCTAATTAGATTCTTAATCAGAATAAAAATAATTAATCAGAAATTATATTCATACTTCTCCAGGGACTAGCTTAATCCTCAAACTGTTTACAAACACCAAATGCAAGAATGCAGATGTTTGAAAATAGAGCATACAGATTACTTGCTAAATTGCTAATCCATGTTTGAGGGGATACTTTTTTGGCAAAGAAAAAAATCTTTGTGTTTGAAACCAATGCTTAAAAAACTTTATTGGTCATTGTTTCTGAATTTCCTATGTTCATATTTAACAGGGAGAACCTGGTGCAATGGGGTTGCCAGGACTAGAAGGATTTCCAGGTATAAAGGTAAGTACAGGGGTTAAAAATGGCACAGATTCAGCATTCAAAAATGTTTATTGAGCACCTCCTGTTGGACCAGGAACTGTTTTAGGCTTAGATACCTAAGAATACAAAACAGACAAAAATCTCTGCCTTCGAGGAACTTACTTTTTAGGAAGGGGATACAGAAACTAAAATAAACATAAATAAATAATAAATGTGGTAAGTACTGTGGAAAGAAGGAGAAAGAAGAACCGGTTAAGGGGGCTCACGTGTGCTAAAGGAGAGGGGTCTGTAAATAGGAGTCTGAGAAAGCAAGATCTGAGCAAAGACTTGAAAGCATGAGGGAGAGATAGCCAAGTCCCCTCAACCCTGAAAGAAGAATCTAGTGTATAGCATGGTGATGATAGGTAGTAATACTTTACCATCTACTTGAAATTTGCTAAGTGTTCTTACCACTACGTGAGGTGATAGAGATGTTAACTAGCTTAATTTTGGTGAATATTTTACAGTGTATGAATATATCAAATCATTAAGCTGCATACCATAAATGTATACAATTTTGTGAAACAGTAAATAGCAGGTCTAAATGCCCTGAGACGTGAGCATTGCTGCTACACCAAAGGAGACCAGGGGAATGAGGGAAAGAGAGAGTGGTAGATGAGGTCAGAGAGGTAGGGGTAGAAGTAAGGTGTAGCCCAGCCATGTGGTCACACAAGGCAATACTACTCAAAATGTAGCCAGAGAGGACCAGTGCCAGTCTGCAAATTCTGTTATAGATCCTGTGGCAAGGTAAGTATAGATTGAGAATGAGTATTTAAAAACTTGTCTAGCAATTTAACTTTGCTGTGATATTCAAACATGTTATCAGTAAACTCACCTTGGTTCAAGATGTATTAGAACATAGAGGCACCTGGGTGGCTCAGTCAGTTCAGGGTGATAGGCCTGCAGGTGGAAAGCGAGAGTGGAAGCAGGCAAGCCTATTAGAAGACTATTCCCATAGTACAGGTTGGCTCAGATCAAAGTAGAAATGGTGGAGATAGTGAGGAGTGGCTAGAATCTGGATATACTGGGAAGGTAGAACCAAATAAGAGGAGTCAAGGATGACTCCCAAGTTTTTTGACCTGAGAAACTGGCATGATGGGGAAGTCATCACCTGAAATGAGGAATAGGCAGAGGCTGTGTAGACAGGGTGAGGATGATCAGTATAATTTTGGACATGAGGTCAAATTTGGCAGTATCTACTAGAGAGAAAAATAGAAGTAGTGAGTAGGCAACACAATATGAAGGCATGGAGTTTGAAAAAGGAGTCAGTGGAGCACGCTGGGATATCTATATGCTTGGAACAACCAAGTTTAAAACCAGAAGACTTGATAAGATCACCAGGGGAATGACAGTAGATTTCATAAAAGAGGAAAGGACCAAGGATGAGCCCTGAGGCCTCCAACATAAAGGGATCAGGAAGAAAAGGAAGAATGACCAAGGGAAACTGAGATGAAATGACCAGGAGGTAGGAGGAAAACTAGGTGTCCTGAAAGCCAAGCGAAGATAATGTATCAAGGTAAAGGAAGTGATCACTTGTCTCAAACACTGCAAATAGGTCAAGTATGATGGGGATGGGGTCAAGTAGGATGGCCAAGTATTAATCATTGGATTTATCAATATAGAGGTTTAGCAATAGTAATTATTACTTCATTATTTTGGTAGGAGCAACTGTTGGATTTAATAGATTTAAGAGAGAATAAGAAAAAAGAATTAGAGAAAGCAAATACAGTATAAACAATGATCAAGGAGTTTTGCTGTAAAGGAAAGCAAAGAAATGGGCTGGGGGCTGCTGGGGGAAGTAGGTTAAGGTTTTATAAAATGGATTTTAGGAATGGACCACAGAAATATCATAATAGTCATATGCTAAAGGAATAATCCAGTAGAAAGGGTCAGGGCAGTGATGATATAGGAGGAGAGGGGAGAATTTCTGGAATGACATTCTCAAATAGCTAAAATAAAATGGAAACTAATATATAAATAGAAGGTTTGGCTTCAGAGAGGAAATGAATAGTTGATCTATGGTAACAGGTGGAAAAAAGAGTATAGGGATACAGATGCTGATACATTGGAAGAAGAATTGGTTGGGGTCTGTAGAGTTCTTTTCTGATTGATTAAATTTTCTAAGAGATGGAGGAAAAAGTTCATCATCTGAGAGTGAAGTTGAGTGAGAAGAGGTTGGAGATTTAAGGAGAGGGTCTTCTAAGAGAAAAGGAGAGTCCAGGGACCACAGAGTATGATGAGTCGGCAGCCCTAGGCCCTCCACCCTCTCCACTGAGGTTCATGGTCATAAACTGAAGTGAGACTAGTCAGGGAGATCTCGTCCAGCATGTACACTAGGGTAAAGACATAGATTTAAACAAGTTTCTGGTTTTGACAGGTGAGTACTAGAAGCAAGAATGGGGCAAGAGAGTCAGTCGTGTACAAAGGGAGTGATTATAGCAAGTGACCATAGAATTTAAACTAAATAAATAAGAGAGAGAGGCCATCTAGTGAGTTGATGGATAATGAAAAATCTGTTCAATGGATTCGCAGTCTTGGTGGCATCAAAAGTTTGGGAGTCCAAGGTACTCAAGAGAGTAGTTAAAACTATGGTGGTCCAATATCATAATTTATGAAATTGACATTATGGAGGGGTTACAGTTATTCTTACTGACAAAGTCTCAAATACAACAATGGAAATAAGAGGCAAGATGGTTAGAGGAGTGGTTCAAAGAACTGCTAGACCTCACTGTTGGGAGAACCATATTATCCAAGAGAAGGCCCCTTAATGTTAACCTTTTCAGATATACACAAGTTTCCATTGAATGAAAAGTTCCAATTTATTCATTTCATGGGTAAAAATCCCATTGCTTAAAAGGAGCAGAGTGAATCTGACAAGAATTATCTGTTCATACTGTTTACCTACTATTCTATTAGTTCTTTCTATTTGACTATAGCTATGCTTTATATATTAAAGATATTACTTCTATCTCATATGTTAGGGTTTATATCCTAGTCAATCTGGCCTTTCATTTTCATGTTTAATTTCATTGTATATGTAAATATAACTTTTATGTAGTCAAATAGCAAATGATTTTCCTTTGTGGTTTCTTGTTTTGCTTTTATGCATTGAGTTCCTTTTATTTTTATTCTCAACCAAAATCAGGTAGTCACTTAGCATTTTCTTCTAGTTTTCTTGTACTTCATATTATTTTATTATTTACTCAATCTATATGGGATTTATATGGAGTATAACATAAGGAGAGGAATTAAACTTTTTTCAAGGAAACTATCCAATTATTAGCACTATTTGTTGAATAATACATCTCCTTTACTAAAATCCTGTTATGGATATTGGTCTATTTCTGAGGTTATGTAACATTTTTATATCGCATTGATATACTGCTTAATCTTATGCCAATATTCCATTATTTTAATTGTTAAAGCTTTATTATATGTTTAAATATTGGTATTGCTAATCTCCTTATTGTTCTTCTTTTAATTTTTTTCTTTTATCTTTTCATTTATTCATTATCCCAAGTGAACTTTAATATCATCTAATCTAGCTGCAATTTCATAAGAATTGCATTAAATTTATAAATTAGTTTGGGTAGCAATGACACATTTACAACATTGTCTTGCCCTCCAAGAACAAAACATATCTCTCCATTTAATCAAGTCTTCTTTTATGTCCCCGAGTGAAGTTATGAAGTTTTTTAATGTAGGTTCTGCTCAACAAAAATTGCCATTTTATTATCCCATATATAATCATTAGTACTTTTAGCATCGTCAGCTTTATCTGAAATACCACATTGCCTTTGGAAAAAGAGCTGAGTCACTCCACTGTTCAGAGCAATTCAGGAGATCTTCTAATGGCCTAATGAGAGAACTACAAAATTTCTTGTTCTAAATATTTTTATTCTAACCCTACATCCAATAAGGCAGGTGTGGGGAAAACTTTTTAGAAGACATTCAATGTGCTCTCTGTTTTAAATATTGATAATGGATTACTTTTGAATATGTGGAATAAAAATACTGTCTTGACTAATTTTAGCTGTATGTGTGGAGTCCTATTAAAAATAGGTAATAGAAATAACCTAAATGCTTATTTTCATTAAGATTCTTATTTGCTTTAGTTTTATGGAGGGGAACAAGTTTTAACAAATTCAGTTAGCTGCTCATTTTATTTTCCCATCTGATGATATTGATAATGCTTATCAATACCAAAGAAAAGCTTTACCAAATCCAAATGATTATTTGAGCACTAATTTTATAGGTAAAGATTCTATCGATATCATTATAAGTAGCAATTTTTTTTAATCCCAACAGGGAGATCGGGGCCCAGCAGGTCCCCCAGGAATAGCCGGAATATCGGTGAGTCCAGAGTATCTCATGTTATTTTCACAGGGAAGAAGTTCCATCTCCACAGCAAATCTGTAGCTAGGGAGCAAAATGGCTGAGAAGCACATGGTACCTCCTACCTAATCTCCTACTGATCTCCTACCTAATCATGATATCTCCTGCCTAATCTCCATTAGGTTCTGGAAACATCCAGTTAAAAAAATAAAACCCCATTCATCCCTGTCCATCCTCAAGAATGCTCCTTTCCTTTTTGCATTTTTCTTATTTTTTGTCTTTTTCTTTTTCCTTCCCAACTCATGTAAGCGGTGGGGAAGGCAATGCCCAGTTACTGGTGCCAATATGTTAGTACACAAAACCAAATTTGGGGAGCTTGTTTTGTTTCTGTGTTCTTGTCTCATTTAAGGTTTCTTGGCCCTCAAAAGACAAAGTTCTTGTGCTCAGGCATGAGCACAATCTGCTTGGTATTAAGCAAGTTCTTGGTATTAAGCTACAATCTGCTTGAGTTTTCCCTAGGCCTGGTGTTATTAACAGATCTTTACTGCTGCTAATGTTTCCTCGTAAACTAGCCCTTCCAGCCTCTCAATCATTTTTGTTGCTCTCTGGTGTCAAATGTTTTAATCTCATCAAGGTCTTTTCAAATGAATAGGAAGTACTCCAGGAAAGGTTGAAAGCATTTCTCTGAGCCCTAGGGATCGCTCTGATCTTCATTCATGATGCTCTAATTAAAATTTTGTGGCCATGCTTTATGAATAAGAGCCCACTTACTGTTGCTCAGTGCCCCTGCAGGGTAGGCCCAGGGAAGGAAAGTCAATGGAAACTATGTACTTGAGTCATAAGAACACAGATAAGAAAGGGCCTTACCATCCCCACTTACAACCACTCATTGACACCTACTAAGAACAAACACCACCCAGAACATCCATCACTACCTGCTGGCGCTCACCACCACCCACCACCTCTATCCTTTAAAAGGCCAGTGGCCACTCTGCTTTACTCTATTTAGTGGTTAAGTCTAATAACAAAAACTTAAAACCCATTCATACTCTGCAGAAAATCATCCTTTATAGAGGAGGAATCCCCTTATTTAGCTATTCTAGATCAAAGTAAATATTCGTTAGTATGATTGAAAAGTAACATGAAAATATTTTCTTTAGCAAGCATGTCAGGATTTTTTATACAAGAAAGTATTGTTCCTAAAAGTAAATTCACACTTAATCCCATTCCTTCTCCTGTCCCCTAATCATGACTATTCCTAGCAACATATTTGGAATTCTGTTTCCAGAATTGCCCTGAGCCCCCTACAACCTGCCCCGCTTATATTCATACCCTGTTTTTGTTTACACGTGGTATCATGAAGCTTAGTTCCCACTGTATTCACCCAGGTGTGACTAAAAGTTACTTCTGGCTATGACCCTAAATTACATTTGTATATAAGGGGGAAAATATTGGCAACCAATGAAAGTATTGAAAAAGTGAGTGACAGCTCAAAAGGCAATCCAAATGAAGACCTCCAAAGATATTTTTGAAGGATACAGCATGATTGAAATAAGGGGCTTGGCTGTCTAAAGATCCTATACATTTACTTAGAATGCAGTTTTCTTATCTCATAATTAAGAGGATTAACTGACAATTACAGAAATAAAGAAGGCATAGAGATTTACTCATTGCATGTATACAACTGTATAATTAAAAATGCAACTTAATTTTTTTTATAGTGGATCTTACTATGATTCAAGAAATAAAATACTCAAAAGATTCTGGAGATAGTGGTGATGGTTACACAACAGTATGGATGTACTGAATTGTACACTTAAAAGTCATTAAGCTGGTAAATTTTATGTTATGTACATTTTACTACAACAAAACAGATTTAAGGGGATTATTCATGTTGCAGCAGAGATGAAACCTGCCTACTCAGACTCATTATGATCACTCTACTGAGTACCAAGGAGACCCAATCCTGCTCTTCCTAAGAAGAGATCAGTCTATCCCTTTCTAGTATATTCAAGTTCATCCAGAGATTTCTCCTGGGCTTTTTCTCCCGCTTCTTCCCAGGATGACATGTGGGTGTAGAGGAGGAAGTGTCTGTCAGTGCCGACAGTGAGGGAAAGCCTCCACACAGCATGTTCTCCCCCAGGTCCTCTGAGCTCCACCTGACCTTTGGGGTTGCTGCTGCCTGCTATCAAGTTCCTAATCCCTTTGTGTCAGATCTCAAGGCCCAAGCACTCTACCCCTTGTGTTCTATGCCAAGACCATGCTGGACATTAGCCTTCTCAGCTGTAGCACATCCCCAATTCCGGCCCATGGGAGCTTCAGGAGTTCCACAGAGCCTATGGAACCAGGGATGCTCTGTCAGGCCTTGTGTCTGCCTAGCTTCTACCACTCAGCCATATCTGTGCCTGTGACAGGGGCTCCTCCCAGAGTTCTAAACAGCAAGAGGGGAAAAAGGCCCTCCCTCTTTCAGATTCTCTACTGGGGAACCTACTAGTGTTTCTGCAGCCTCAGCCACATACCTACATCCCTTCGTTATTTATTTTTCTATCCATGTTAGGTCTAAGGGATAGGAGGTGGTTCCGTCTCAAAGCCAACATCTTTAAGTTTGGTCTGGGCACTTGGGTACTTCTCACTTCTAGTCTCTGCTGGACCATCTTCTTCCCTTTTTCCTCCCAGTGGTCTCCCTACCTAATGTTTCTCAATTGTTAGTCCTCAAAGCCATGTGTGTTGGAACAAATCAGTCTTGTCCTTTCCCTTTCAACCAAACATGGCTTTTCAAGCTGAATATGTGGTTTTTTTCAGGCTAGCCTACTATGAACTTAAAAATCCTCTTATAAAATGCAAAATCTAGGAAAGATTTCTTTGACTCTCTGTGCCCTCCCAACCACCAAAGTAAAGAAGAGCTGCTAGTCAGTTAGGCACAAGATGGATTTTCACTAATGATGATACACTGGTTTAGTATTTTCAAAGATGTTATCCTCCCCTCCTACCCCTCTGCCATCCACACATAGGTACATTAGAGAACCGCATTCTAGTCTGTACCTTGGAGCCTCCAGAGTCAAGTATATGTCCCCACGGACTCTGTCCCATTAGGGATGCCATTGTAGTATAAAGAGCCACAGCCCTGGCTGCACATTAAATTCACAGGTGGTGGGGGGGGGGGGGCGAGCAGGGGGAGTACATGGCATCGTGCAATAATTTGGCTCCTAATGTTTCTCCTTGATTCGATTTCCCAGGGAAAACCTGGAGCCCCAGGGCCTCCCGGAGTTCCAGGGGAACCGGTGAGTTGCGAGCCACTTACTTAACTTACTTCATGTGGTTTTACAGTTTTTCTGAGCAATTAACATTTGTCTGTGACATGTCTATAGGGTGACAGAGGACCTGTTGGAGATATAGGTTTCCCTGGACCAGAAGGACCCTCAGGAAGGCCAGTAAGTACTTTTTACTATTTAAATTTTGCCATTTTGAGAACTATTCTAAGCACTGCCTCTTCGCCTATCTCCTCAGAAAATCTGACATTTGTTGTGTCTAAGGGAGTGTGACTCTCCCTTTTGGGGGTGTCCTAGCTCTCTCTGAAGTATCTTTATGTATTTAACGATGATGGGAAAAGTGAGATTTTGTTTTGTCTTAAGTGTCAGGAAATTAGATTCATTATTTTTTAAGTCTGATGTTCTCAGAGTTAAAAAATAAAATGGCCTGTCACGTCCTAAAATATAAAGAAACTGAAGGCTTGCAGATATAACTCCTGGGTGCTAAGCTAAAAATCAATGTAGAAGCTGTTTTCTCAGATACCTTTCTTTATCTGTGGACCTTGTTCTTATACTTTCATAAAAAATGCTTCTAAATATAGCATCCTTTAGTGTCCTAAAAGAGCTCTTGGTTACTGATATATATTGATGTAACGTTGTAATGATCATTCTTACTAATTCAGCTCAATTAAACATACTTTCATCCAGTCTCTGCTGTTTGCTAAGGATGTACTGGGCCATGAGGGAGGGGGCATAAAGATGAATGACATCCATCCCACTCTCAAGTTTACTCTTTAGAGGTCACTGCTCCTTTTGCTTGTTTATTTGCCATGGTGTGTGTGGGGAGAGAGTGCTATTAGGAGAAGGTGGGTACTGAAGGTGAACAAGCAGCACAGAGTTCGTGAGGCTGTTCAGACCTTCTGGGTCTGAGCGTTCCCTGGCCACTATCTCCACAGAGAAGGCAATACGAAAATACAGGAAGCATATGCAATTTAGAGTCAGGAAGATATGGGTTTGAATTGTGACTCAAAGGGTTTTGTGAATCACTTAAGTAACATGACATGTGGTAAGCATTTCCAGTGCCTGGCCACAGGAGGCACTCAATAAATAGTTTCAAACCCTGCCTCCCCCTTCACCTCTTATTACCAACTCCCTATCCCAGCCCCTGACCATTCCTTAAATGCTTGCCCAGGGGATTATGCAAACAGCAATTTGTTTATTCAACAACTATTTCTTGAGCACCTACTAAAGGCTAGCAACTCATGGGTTTACATTCTAGTATAGGAACACAGACAACACACAAATAAATACACATGCACACACAATTTCAGGTAGAAAAAAGCCCTAAGCAGGGTGAAGCACTGGAGTAGCATTTAAATAGAGCAGTTGAAAAAGGTATGCCATTTAAGCAAAGACCTGCATTAAGTGAGAGATCAAACCTTGGAGTGGTTGTGGGAGACATTGTTTCAAGGAAGAGAAATGGCCATCGAGGAGTGAGGCTGGTGTGTTGAAAGAACAGCAAAAGGCATGAAGTCATGCACTAAGCTAAACAAGAGTGGGAAAGATACCAAGAGAGAAGCAGGTGGTGTCCAGGCCATGAGGAACTTCTAACCCATGAATGGAGTTTGGATTTCATTTGAAGTATGATGGAAGCCCATTGAAGCATTTGTAGTGGGGAAGGAAAATGACTGGAGTACATTTTAAAGTTATCACTCTGACTACTGTGTGAAGAGCAGACTGTAGGGAGCAGGATGGAAGAAAACAAGAGTCAGGAAGCATGCCATAATCCCCATGGGAAATTATGATGGTGAGAACAGGGAGATGATGAGGAGTAAGGTAGTTTAGGAGGTATATTGAGGGGAGAGTCTGCAAACTCACTGATGGACCAGATGTGGAGTGTGAGGGAGAGACAAGTCAAAGCTGTGGTGTGGGGTCTGAGCAGCCATGTCACAGTGGTACTTTTGATGAAATGGAAAAGACTGGAAATGGGTGGGTTTGGGAGGGAAAACCAAGAATTCTCTGTTGTGGACACATTCAATTTAGAGCACTTGTAGACACCCAAGTGGAAATGTCGAGTAAAGGTAGATATATGCATGTTGAATTAATGGAGAGGTTAGACTGGAGAGATTCATCTGGGTATTTAAACCTGAGACTGGATGAAATGGAGTGACTACAGATCAGAAGGGAAGAGAGTACTTCAAGTGTTAGGAAAAGAACCCAGCAAAAAGACTGAGAAGGTACAGCCAGTGAGATAGGAAGAAAACCAGGTGAATGAGGTTTCCCAGATGTCAAGTGAACTAAGTATTGTAAGACAGAGAAATGATAAACATATAGATCAGTAATGTGAGAGCTGGCAATTCTCCCCTGGATTTAGAAATGTGGAGGTCCTCAGTAGGAGAGGTGACAGCATGCTAATATCTTGGTAAGAGTGATCCAGTTGAGAGGGGAAGTTTTGATGATACCATATGGGTGGAAATAACTTTGAGCAGAGGGAGAAGACTGGTATTCCACTCAGAAGTGAAAATTGGTTTTTACAAGGAACAGAGACAGTTCTTCTTTCTTAACAGGAGGAGGGAGGCAGGCAGAAGTTGGTGTATAAGTACATGTAGGTTAGTGGATCTTGTGGAGGGAAGGAAGGTGAGGTGGTTCTCTCCTATTTATTTTCTCAGTGGAAGAAGAGTCACGGTCATCAGTTGAGTGTGAGGGTGGTGATGCTAGAGATTTGAAGACACAGCACAATCTGTGAGGGAGTACTTTGGGAGAGAAGGAAAGGGAGTCACATCAGGAAATACAGGATAGGCTGGTAATACAGAGGGCCTACCTGCAATCTGCCATCATACATTTCGATTGGAGCAAGTGGGCAAGGTTATGTGTTTTCTTCAACCAGTCAGCTGCTCCAATG
Organism: Acinonyx jubatus; assembly: GCF_027475565.1. Classification (NCBI taxonomy): domain Eukaryota; kingdom Metazoa; phylum Chordata; class Mammalia; order Carnivora; family Felidae; genus Acinonyx; species Acinonyx jubatus. The sequence continues at coordinate 87,307,218 of NC_069385.1, read as the reverse complement.
TGGACATGTGTAGACACAAAGCTGGTTGTACCCAAGGATGGAGTTCTTCCAGATAAGTGAGGTGAGGGAGGGAAAAGCAAATATGTACAGGTTATTCAAAAAAATCTCTGAAAGCAGTACTCGCCTAGGGAAAGTTAATAACACCTTTATATACAAAGGAGAACACATATGATAGTCTTTGATGAATTACAAGAGACAAAACAAAAACAAAAAAAGACCATAGGGTTATTTCTTTTCTTACACGGTTACCAAAAGCATGAATTACATTTTTACACTAGATTTATTTTCTTTTATTCAAGTGACACAGTTGTTGTCTTTTTCACATCCTCTCCTTAATCCACTTTATTTTTGTTGCTTATGTTTCTGGATGCAATAAATTCTGTGAACCATACACTTCAGGTAACATATTCTTGGTTAAAGTACTCTAGATAATTCCCAGAATGCCTCAGAAAGGTTGGAGACTTTGGTTGGGTTATCAGCTGCGACAGACTTTAGTGTAATTTACAACAGTGAAAACATATGGTTGTCTGCAGTTCCGTCCTCACAAAATTTATTCCAGCACAATAAAACTCCCCCAGGCTTTTCAGAGAAGCATGTCCATGCAATTGCCCGCTGGCTAAGAAATCATTTTCCTCACCTTGATCTCTCTCTTCAAACCAAATCTCAAAACACATCTGCTGTTGGACTCTAGGTATTTGATTTGACCCCAAGTGCTTTTCCTTCTTACATCTCCCAGCCAGTAGTTCTCTCAGTCTTATACATCTCTGAGCAGGGGGCTTTATTTTCACCTCCAGAACTGCCTTGTAAAGTTCGGGAAACTTCCAGTTTACTAAGAAAAAGCCAATATTTAACACTCTGAAAAACCATGGTTACAGATTTCTTACTTTTCTTTCATATTCTCCAACTGAAAAATAACAAATCATTCTCTGGCTGACAGTTTATTTCATAGTAGGATCATGCTCTGGCCAAGTTATGAAATTTCCCCAGCAGCAACTGAGACCATTTACTGAGAATGACTCTCTGTGCTGGAAAATTGTTAGAGGGTAACAATAAATGCTGCACACGAGCCACTCAACGCCATGGGACACCTTAGTGTTCAGAATGTACCTAATAGAATAAGTAAGGAAAATAACCCTGTGGACTATTTACAGTGAACTAGGCATTTTCTGTTATTTCACCAAGTCCTTAGTTTTAAGGCCATTATTTTATCCTCACTTTATAAGTAAAAATGATGATGCTTTTAAGGTTAAGTAAATTGCCTGAAGTAAATAGAACTTAGCAGTAACAGACTCAGAATTTGAACTCATGGCTGTCTATCAACATTGTCTTCTGTTTCACCATACCGCCTCAACAAAATATCAGAAATATGGTGATTAAGTCCTTGAAGCTTTACCCTTTAATTGTGTTTAACTATGTCTATTAATGTAGAATTAGAAATATTGATCATCTTTTGTCTTTATAGGGAATAAATGGAAAAGATGGATTACCAGGTGCTCAGGTATGGAAAATACCACTTAAAAGAAGTGTTCTAATGTAAAACTTCATCCACAGTACCTGCCAGAATACTTGACTGAGCAGGCTGAGGAAAAATCTTGACAAGCAGTGATTTTTTAGTGTTGACATTTGTTTTTCAGGGTATCATGGGTAAACCTGGAGATAGAGGCCCCAAAGGAGAACGTGTATGTATATTACTATTCTCATCATTATTTAAGCCTGTCTGCTGCAACTGTCTCATCATTTGAGTTACACAATATGTGTTCAGATTCCTACAAGTGCCCCAATATGAAAAGGCTAGGGTGTATGTGATCCAAGATCTCTTCGAGCCCTAATATAGGCCAATTAAAGGACGCAGAAGCAGGCCACATGGCAGGTACACTCACAAGGATGACCTTTATTCAGAACTAAGTCTAATCTGCTATTCCAGTTTGGAAAGCTTTTATCTTCCTGTGTCAGACACATATTCCTGCTATAACCATCATTCATTTTCTTTTTAACTAGACTAAGATTTCTCAGCCTTAGCACTGTTGATGTTTGGAGGCAAATAACTCTTTCCTGTAAGTGTCCATCCTGGGCATTGTAGGATGGTAAGCGGTCTCCCTGGCTTCTATCCACTAGACATAGTACTGCCACCTTCCCACCAATTGCTACAACCAAAATGTCTCCAGACATCACCAAATGCCTTCTGGGGACCAGAGTTGCCCTAGTTGAGAATGCCTGACCTCTTCGAACACTAAGTCAAATAAGGGGGGTGGTGTGAGGAGGTAGAGAGATGGGAAGCGGAACTAGTAGAGTTGGAGTCATCCCATTGCCAAGATTACTCAAGAATTTATTCACTGGAATTCCAGTGTGCGTACATGTGTGTTTGTGTACAGGTGTCTAAATTACCCATTTTTACTTATTATTACACACAATCCATGATAACTGAAGGACATATGAAAACAGAGATAATATAAAGGAAAAAAGTCAATCATATCCCACCACATGGAGATAAGCATTCTTGATCTTGGACAAGCACTATTTTGAACATATTTTTATCTCTTATATGTAATATACACATATACCTAATGTATCAATACAAGTAATATATGTTTTCCCAAAAGTGTGTTCATACTGTTTTGTAAATGACTTTTTTTACCTAACACCTGATAGATAATATATAATGGCCATCTTTCCATCCCAGTAAATATACATGTAACTTTTAGTGAATGTGTGTCATTCCACTGTTTGTACATACGTTATTTCACTTTCCCAGTCTCCTTTTCCTGAATATATAGGTTCTTGCCACTTTCCATAATAATAAACATCACTGCAATGAACATCTTTGTGCCTAAATTATAAAACAGTTTTAATATGTTGAAGACTGACTGTTTTGCACATGATCAGAGTATTAATCAAAGTGTGCTAATGTTTCTCTTACTTATTTATTTTTTAATTTTACTCATCTCAGGTATTTCCCCAAAATGTGAGTGAGTTGATATACTTGTATGCAGATAAGTTTTTGTAACTAAGACAGTAGCATTGAAATTAGATCTGTCCACTTCTTCTTTCTACATCTCTTCATTCCATGATCAGATAGTTTACTATAATTGTTCATTTGTTTACATTATTTTTTAAATCAAGAGAAATGGAGTGTGGCCTTTGCACAGTAGTCACAAATAAAAGAATAACACAGTGAAATACAGGGCAGCCTCAATGTACCGCTCCATCATATTTGGTGTGATCATCACCTCCTGGCATTGTGGAACTGAATATTGGAAATATCTGTAACTGAAACACGTGCTATGATACATATATACACCTCTCTCCCTCTTCTCCCCCCTTCTCCTCTCATGCACAAACCCATACAGTAGCAGACACCTTACTGGATAAAAGTCAGCATTAAATAAACTTCTTATCACAGTCGGGCACACCTAGTATTATCTTATACCTAATTTACTATGGCACTTTACTCAGTGAATTCTCTTATAGTTCATTTATGTTATTAAGTATATGATCTTAATCACCACCCCGAGCACCTGCTTTGAATCCTTTCAAAGGCTCTCCTTTTTCATCTTACGAGTTTTAGGACACAGCATGCATGCATGTGTGCATGCACATGCACGCAGACACACATTGTAAAACACAAATAAAGAAACTAACCCACAGAATCTAATAAAGATTCTAATATTAAAGGTAAAGAAGAAACACAGGAGAAAGCAAAAAAGAAGAAAGAAGAAGAAGAAGAAGAAAAGAAAAGAAGAAGAAGAAGAAGAAGAAGAAGAAGAAGAAGAAGAAGAAGAAGAAGAAGAAGGAGGAGGAGGAGAAAAGCACATGGGAGAGATTCTGAGTGTCCTGAAGTTTTACTTGTTGTAAAATCCCGCTGATGAAATCCTCTTAGCCATCTTTTTTTATTATTGCCAAGGAGACCCAGGCCTGAAGTGACAGCTGCTGTTGACTTTCTTTTTTTTTTTTTATTTCTTTTAATCTTTATTTATTTTTGAGAGAGAGACAGAGTGCACGTGGGTCAGGAACAAAGAGAGAGGGAGACAAAGAATCTGAAGCAGGCTCCAGGCTCTGAGCTGTCAGCACAGCTGACATGGGGCTCGAACTCATGAACCATGAATTCATGACCTGAGCTGAAGTCGGATGCTCAAGCAACTGAACCACCCAGGCGACCCACCGCTGTTGACTTTCAAAAGTGTCATCATTCTAGACTGGCAACCAAGTGCAACTAACATTGTCACTAACTTTTTATTGAGTGCTTTCAATGTACAAGCATTGTTCTAAGTATTTGACTTGACTCCATCACCCTGCACTTTATGGGAGAAGAAACTAGGGCACAGAGGGCTTAATTCACTTGTCCAAGGTCCCCCAGCTAGTAAGTGCCAGGATGAATCCAGGATCCTTGCTCTTAACCACAGCTAATGTGTTATTAACTTTTTCCTCAACAGGGTGATCAGGGAATTCCAGGAGACAGAGGCCCACAAGGTGAACAGGGAAAACCAGGCCTTCCAGGCATGAAGGGAGCCATAGGTCCTGTGGGGCCACCAGGAAACAAGGGCTCCACGGGATCCCCCGGGCACCAAGGCCCTCCCGGCAATCCAGGCATCCCAGGTACTCCGGTGAGTAGTGCCAAGAGCTCCAGGAGCTCCTGGCTAGTATTGACCATGTATCCCTTTTACAATGAAAACATGCATAATCCGTTTGTTTGTTTGTTTGTTTATTTAGCTATTTAAAAAAAAATTTTTTTTTAATTCAAGTTAGTTAACATATAGTGTGGAATTGGTTTCAGGAGTAGAACCCAGTGATTCAACTCTTACATATAACACCCAGTGCTCGTCCCAGCAAGTGCCCTCCTTAATGCCCATCACCCATATAGCCCATCCACCCATTCTCCTCCCCTCCAGCAACCCTCAGTTTGTTCTCTGTATTTAAGGGTCTCTTATGGTTTGCCTCCCTCTCTGTTTTTATCTTATTTTCCTTGTAAAAGAAATAAAATTAATCTAAAGTTGTCTCCACAAGGGTAGCAATAGCTGTCATTTATTTCAGGTTATGTACCAGATCCTCCACTAAGTACTTACTATACATTAACTTAGTAGATCCTCACAGCTAGGAAGATTGGTGCCCTGTCTGTCCCGCTTTTACAAATGCAAAAACTGAGTTGACTTGTTCAGGGTCACAGTTATTTCATGGGTTAGACCCAGGTCTGACTGACTCCAAAGCCATGCTCTTAAATACTATGACAATGTCTCCTTATACTACGCAGATAACATAGGTCTGTTTTACATTAAAACTCTATTTGTTGCCTATGAGAACAACAAACCTACCCTGAATGATACTTTAAAGTGGAAGACAGGCCAAGAAGGAGTGTTTGGTTAAGAAAGCCCATGTTATTATTAATATCCTCAGGAGGTGTGGTGGATGGCCATTCACAGAGGAACTTAATCAGAAGACATCCTTGTCAGGGAGAAAGGAGAGTCCTGAAGTGAGGGCAGGAAGTTAAGGACATGCTGTCCTCAAATGATTAGCCAATACCAGGTGGAGGGCCAAATTAGGCATTCCCACAATATACAGACTCTTTATTTTTATCCATTCTCCCTAAGCTCTACTTGAATAAAGCCTGTATAATGAGCTCTCTGTGCTGTGTCAGTAATTGGTAGTAGATGCATTAATTCAGGTTCATATGTCCCATATACAATGAAAATAAAATATTGAAATAGAGCATTTTTGGACCTATTCTGTCCTACAGAAATCATCACTTTATGAGCCCATCACATTGTCTTTAATGTCACACATATACCTCTGGATAATAACCACTAAAAAAAAAAAAAAAGAAGAGTAATAAAATACTTTGAAATCCTAACCATCATGAAAAATAATAGCTCTCTTTTAAAAATATCAGGATACCACCATAAAATATTACTATTATAAATGTTAGATTCTTTGCCAAATTCATGGAGCTTCATTTGTTGAGGGGATAAAACTCAACTGACATCATTTACCTACTTCCCTTTCTCATGTCCCATATTTTCTATTAAAAAAAGAAAATTGCTTAACACAAATACACCTACAAAGTGTGAATGACAGAAGAAACTGTACCATAAAATGAGTAAAACTTAGTTTTATTCCATGAATAAAACACTTTAAAAAATAATCCAGCATACTTGGGAGTTCTCTTCCTGTGGAGACACATAGTATCAGTTAGATAGTGACTTTACCAGTTTCCAGGGATTGGTTAGAAGTTAAATTGTGCCTGGGATATTAATGTCATGATAGCATTGTTCAAATTCTCTAACTTCAGAAGATGAAGTAATAGGAAATGTCTTTCCTTATCATATGAAACCATGCTTCTCCATTTAATAAGAAATATGTTCAAATCACTGGTTATGATTCCAGGCCACAGCTTTTAAAGCAATTAAGCACTTCAATTCTTTCAAGCATTTGATCAAAACAAAGATATTTATTGCCTATAGTCAGTTGCCAAAAGCATTTTGCTTGATGAACATATCTCCATAGAAGTTTCGAGTATGCACACCAACCCGGTATTTCTATTCTTTACTCACTTGTGCTATGCTCTAACAGACCTTTCCCCACTTTTTTAGGCTGATGCGGTTTCATTTGAAGAAATAAAGAAATACATTAATCAAGAGGTTCTAAGGATTTTTGAAGGTTAGATTTGCTTAATAAACATTTCTGAATTTTTTACCAATTACTACTTCCCATCCACTGTGGGGGATCCCTTCAGCATGCTTTCAAAGATGGCCGTGCAACACCAATGTGAAGAGGCAACCTATTAAATGATGGATCACCTCTGTCTGATAGAAAATTCTGCCTTACGCTAAGTTAAATTTGCCTCTCTCTAACTTCCTCTCATCATTCCTGGTCTTTTCAACAGCACAGGTAAAGTATCTTCCTCTATTCACATGACAGCCCCTACAGTATTTTTCCATATCCATGGTACCTCTCCTTACTTTTCTATGGTGTAAGTGTAGTTAGCTCCTCCACCATCATCACCCTGGAGAAACACTTAATTTTTAAATGACCGTCATTCACCCAGGAGTATTTTGACCAAGGCAGAGTACAGTGTGTTTTGATCTAGACCCCGGATCGGCAAACTATGGCCCACCAGCCAAATTCACCTGCCACCTGTTTTTGTGTGGCCCACAAGCTGACAATGGTGTTTACTTTTTGGGTGGGGAGGTGGGTAGGGAGTACATTTTTAAACGTTTTTTTTTTTTAAATCCAAAGAGTATTTCATGACATGTGATAATGATCTGAAATTCAAATTTGTTTCTATAAATAAAGTTTTATTGGAACACAGTCAGGCTCGTTCTTTCATGAATTTTTTTCTGGCTGTTTTCATGCTACAAAAGCAGAATTGACTAGGTGTGATAGGGATTGGATAGCTTGAAATGCCTTAGATATTTGACCCTTTGCAGAGAAAGTTTTCTAACCCTTGATATAGACACTTCAATAATGCTGCCTAAGATAGCATTCCTTTAAAAAAAAAGCCTTAATCAATTTTGAATTTTCAATTAATTAATAACTCTGGATCTTCTTTATACAAACTTTTAAAGTTTAGGTGTTTCTCATTGTATACTGTGTCCATTTTTAAAATCTAAGTTTGTGATTTTGTGTTTCTTCCTATTACATTTCAAATGGTTTGTGATTACACATTGTCACAAACGGAAGATATCTTTTGGGATGTTGTCTTACTGTAGCGCAGGTTGGCTGAGCCTCATACCTTTCTGTTATCTCCAAATTTTATAAGCATGTCGTCATTCATCTGTAGATAGAAATGTGGAAGGAGTCAAGAGTCAAGGGTCAGGGCTTTCTTAATGCCATTGCATTCCTCCTGTTCACTTGTAAATTCTATTTTATTGTTTTACTGAGCTCTGAATCCATGTTTTTCTAAAATCCACTCTACATTTTCTTTATCTGTTCACAAGATTTCACATGACTTTGTCAAATGACTTGCTAAACTCATGATCACTCTCCTCAACTGTGAGCTTAATAAAATGAGGAATTCTTGTTTTTAAAAAATGAATCCACATTGGCTCTCATGGTCCCTGCTCCTTTTGCAAAGCATCCTTTCTTTGCTAAGCTAAATATATATTACTGAATTTTGCAAAGAATAAGATCACCAAATGCCTCGAGTTCACTATAAGTCTTTCTACTGCAACCATGGAATTAGCTATTCTACAAGAAGCTTTGATTATTTCCAGCAGTAATTAGTATTAGAGACCAAAATCTTGGTACTTGAGTGAACATTATCTTATTTCTGATGAGCACTAGAGATAGAGCAGAGTAACACAGGGACTTTAGCTGCTTCAATGACAAAACAGGGAAAAAATGGATTTTTAAAGGTAATTCATGCTGTTGACTTCAATTTACATTGATCTCTACTAAGCATCTTTACCATGCTCTGACGTGATAGGTCACTAATACTATTGTATGCTGGGGGTTTTTTATTATTTTGAGCTACCAGTTTTCTCTTTATAATTTTAATGTTGCCCTTACATTTAGAAATCCTTTTTTATTGCTTTTCTTTTTTTGATCCTTGAACCTAGCATCTTGAAAAAGTCTCCAAAATTTGCAGTACAAACATTCCCTCTCAACAAGCATTCCTCAAGCATCAACTGTCTGAAAAAGAAAAAGGCATCTTAAGGTTTCCAGGGAAACATTGAAAAATATAGAGGCATAGACAGAACCAGCTAATTTGTAGGACTCAATGCAGAATAAAAATGTAGGTGCCCTTATTCAAAAATGGTTATGAATTATAAGAGAGCCACAGCTGGACACTATTCCAAGTGTAGGTGAGCAAGGGGACCCTGTGTGACTGCACAGATGGCATGTCCTTGTACCCAGCCCTGGACACAGGACCTCTAGGATCTCAGATAGCATCCACACATTTAGTAGACATGATCACGGAAAGAAAATGCAAACAAATACGTATTTGAATTGTGATCTAAAATTCTCCTTTAACTCTTAATTTCCATGGGCTCTAATGTCAATTATGTTTTATCTCAGGCAGCTTTAATATGGAACTTCAGTTTCCTAAAAGACTTTAGATTTAGTTTAAGATGTGGAAGGTGTTCATTTTGCATGCCCAGTGGACACTGGATAAAGGCATGGCCCCTGGTAGCCTGCCCCATGCATTCAGCAGACCAGACATGCTCCTTCCACCCACAGAAAGTTTCATGCTGCCCACTTTCAGGCCATTGTGGGGTTACTCCTGTGAAGGACTGGCCTTCTGAGGAGAGAGATCAGGAGAATGGGGACACTCTCTCTCTACCTTGGGGCAGGTTGATGTGGCTTGCACTTTCTTCTAAGTCTGTGATCTCCCCCTTTGCTGTCCTGCCCCGACTTCCTGTCAGCATCACCCCCTGCCTTCCAGTAAGCTAAGTAAGAGTGCTGAGTGTCCTCCAAGTCTCCTCTAACTTCTGCTCCATCTCTCCTACCACCTCCCTCAGTCTCTCTCAGCCTGGCTAGGTCCCTCTGAAGTCATACATCTTGGCCTCTAAACCATATTCTTAGGTGGCCCACAAGGAGACTTTTTCCCAAGACTCGTAGACTTTGAGACTCCAAATATCGCTCTTCTCCCTTTATCTCTGTTGGTACCAGTCCAGCGCGACTTTCTTCCAAACAAAGTTGTGTCTAAAACCCAGGATTTGGTTATTTAGCACTTTAGTTCATTTGTCCCAAGATTATTCCAGTTCAGTCCATTTAACTTTCCACTTGGAAGTCACTTTTCCATGGCTTCTGAATACCATTTACAAAAAGAAGAAAAAAATACAACTCCATTTTCACAAATCATAGAGCTCCAGGGTCACATTTCTCTCCCTTTCAGAAAGCTTTCTCTATAAAAGCAAAGACTAATCTTCACATGTTACAACGGTTACTGTTAAGCAGCATGCATCTGCCTCCCTCTTAGTCCTTTCACAAGACAGTGGGCTCAGTGGCAGCTAGCGTTTGTCTCTTCCCCATTCACCCCTGCACATCTACAGCCTCAGGGGCAATTCCCTCTCTGCCCAGAAAGTCATAGACTGTCTCTGGGGGCTCAAGGGAGTCCTCCAGAGATCCTGCTCTCCCACTTTATAATCCTGTCAGTAGAGGACCACACTGGAGCCTCTAGTGAAGCCTAGACCAAAACCCAAAACTTGGGCTCTCCTCATGGAGCTTTCTATCTCCCTTCAGAGATTCCCAGGTGGCCCCCTCCCACAGACCTCACACTTTGGGCTATTTCCCAGGCCACCAAGCCCTCCTGCAGCCTCCTGATGCCCCAACTTAAACCTACCCATGGTGTTTTCCTACCAACCCCAAGCCCAGGTTTCTGGTGGATCATAACACACAAATATATGCCCAATCTAAAATCAGATTCAATTCCCTATGGCAAATCCTTTTGCAAATAAGATGACAGCACAGAGTGGAGGAAGATGCTGTGTGTCTCAACTTAGCTTTTTTTTTTTTTTTTTGGCTTTATGAGGGCCTTTGCAGCTACCCACACAAATTAGGATCTTGTCAGATATGAGAAACTTTATTCCTACTATGACACCACCCTGTTATACTTGGGCATTTACATCAACACACAGGAAGAATTTGCCTACCTGTGCCGGAATGTGCACACACATCTGGCTCTCTTGGTTTGTATTTCTACGTCCAAATCCAATATCCAGGAAAGCCCCTTTACCTATGTTTTCTCCATTTTCCAAATATTTATTTCCTATATATGTGTGTGCATAGGTATGAATATGTATTAATCCTGTTCTGTTTCAAGTGTAACATCTTCTCGTGCATCTCAACAAGTAAGATCCTAATTTATATATGTGTATGTATATACATCCTATAGATATACACATCATCTGATAGATACACATCTTGAAAATATAAATATATCTTTTTAAATATTTTCCACAGCATAGTCTCTATATCTTTCAGTTTGCTTCTTTCCACTTCCTTGTTTGGGTCTGTTATTCAGCTTATAAGATTTCCTTAGTGCCAGTAATCCTTGGTTGTCTGCTTATACAAAAGAGTACATTCTGAAACCCTAATTGAAAGTTATAAGTGAACGGTGGGGCTTGCCAACCATGAGCCTCACTGTAGGATAGCCTAACTGAGCTTTTTAATTGAGAGACCTTCTATTTCATTGTCTTTAAGTCTTTCCTCTTAGCCTAGCTGGATTCCCCAGAGGAAATATTTCCATTTCTTGCCTGGCTGTCAGCATTTGGAGAGCAAAGTAGAAGAATAAGGGTAGGACCTAAGCACTGAGCATATAAATGCTCATTTATTCTTCTTGTTTTCAGTTACCTTCAGCTTTTTCCTAAGTTTGAGAAGGAACAACTACCTAGCTGTATAGAGAAAGGAATTTCTAAGACTACTTCTTAAACAGGCTTTCAGCTAATTCTTATTTTAGTTCTCCCTCCATTACCACACCTTCAGATGTAACTTGTGTTGCCAATTCTTGAGCCTCTTAAGGATTTTGTGATTTAAAACAGGTTGTTTCTCAGTTTCTAGCATAAAGATTTGGTTTTCTTGAGTCCGCTAAGGCATCTGTCACTCAGCTATCTAGTTCTCGGCCTCCAAAATTTTGTTGTGCTGTCTTCTTTCATATTCTCCCCATTCTTGTGCTTTTACATCTTTAAAAAATGCCTTCCTATTGCTTTACAGGGATTCACGTGCATGTGTTTGTGTTTCATCCACCGTTTTTACCCACAATAACATTTCAATGCAACATGCTTCCAAAAGTAGCAAAGGATTAGGCCAGAAATAAATGTTAGCAGTAACAACCTTTGGGTTATGATGAACCACAAAATGAATATGAATCCACCAAATGATACTGTGGAACTAACAGTTAAAATGAAACTAGAAAGTAATTATTTAAGACATGAAAGGAAATTACTCTCCTGATATTTTTTGCCCCTTAGGAGAAAACTGTATCTAATTTTGGTTTCCACATTTAAGAGAAGTATGGAAAAGCCCTGAAATAGTAAAGCCAAAAAGTGATTTACAAAACAGATTACCAAGTCTATGAGTAAAAGTTATTTAACCTGAAGGCTAAGAGGTAACAATATGATCAAGTAGATGACTGATTTCCCAAGGGAAATACTCATTAACTACTTTCTGTTTTTATAATAGAATTACAAAAGAAAGTAAGTTGAAGCTGTATAATAAAATGGGCAATTAAACATTTGAGTGGGCATCAGAAAAAAACGATGAATTTCTGTTTCAAAATATTTACAGATTCTGTCTGTGAAATAGAAGGTAGACATGGGCCAGATGACGTCTGAATGACCCTTCACTCTCCCCATAATATAGTTTACCAACACATTAATATTAATGTCTGCATTATGTTGATGAGCCCATTCTTTGAGGAAGGCAAGTCATCGGTCTTTGTTAGAGTGACTGCTCTAGGTTTGCATTGGCAGATAGAATATGTGTTTGGTTTATTTACGTAAGCTCCCATCTGAATTCTTCAATTTCCTGCCTCGTTAGAAAGCATACCCAAAACAGTTTAATTGACCAAAGATCACTGAAAACAGAAGAAAGGCAATTAAGAATACAGGTCTTAACAATTTATTTAGAGGCTCAAAAACATATTATTTTAAATTATAGGGCATTAGGATAAGGTTCAGAAGAAGTAATTATCATTTTGCTAAATGACTATTTCTTAGTGTATCTTAAAGCTAGATAATTCACAGCTAGAAGTAACTATTTAAAAGAATTCTGTTTTACTAAAAATATTAAAAACCACCTAAAGCAAATTACTTGTAAATTCAATTCAGACATTAAAGAGGAAAAAAACTAGTACTGTGAATATTTGTGTTTAGACATTGAAGGTATTCAAGGAGATATGTCTCAAATTAAGAAAAATTGTACTGATGGGGCACCTGGGTAGCTCAGTTGGTTAAGTGTCCAACTTCGGCTCAGGTCATGATCTCATGGTTTTGAATCTAGTTATGCTTATATTCTATATGTTAAATGTGAGATATATAAAACATAAACAAACCAAGCAAATTTAAATAAAGAATCCAATGATAGGTTGTATTTATAATGGGCTTTGGATTAATTTGCATTAATGATTTCACTAAAATTAATTTCTAAGGTAGTAAAATATTGACTATGGTTTTGAGGAAAAACTGAACTGGACAGTGGCCTATGTGGAATTTATAACTAAGAAGTCAATAATAATAAGTGCAATCTTGGAATGATCATTCAAAAACACAATTCTGAGAAGGAATGTCTTATATTACAGAACAAGTTTTAGTCATAAAATAAAGTTTATCAGCAAATAATCTTTATAGCATATGGGGCTTATAAAACATGAATAGTAGTTGGTATAGGATGAGACTCTCTTTCAGGCTTTCTTTGGGATTCCTGAACAAGAGCACTTAATGCAGAAAGTATAAAATACCCAATACAGGGCTCTGCTTACAGAGGATGTTTAATTAACGTAATTAATGATTTGTCTTGTTTAAGAATTTATTTTAGAGTGAAAATTCTTATTTATATTTTTGCATTTCCATTTTCTTTGAACTTCCTCAGTTTCCAGATCCTTTCAATTTCATGAGTTATTGGTACACTGATGTTCTGTAACAACTCACTTTTATGCAAAGCATTATTGACTTATTAATAAGTGTCTAAGTATAGTATTAATAATTGCATGACACCTGTGCCACCCATAATGATACTTCCATTATAGGAAGTACTCACCTACTTCCTAAGGTGACTGAACTCACCTTATAGAAGCCCCTTTAATCAGTCCTCACTTCCCTCTCTGGATTCTTCCTTTAGGACCTAGATCAGCAGTGTTCACTCACCAAACAGTTCCAGGAAGTTTGGTGAATGAACAAAAGGGCAAATGACAATATGTCTCTTGGGAAGGCAGCATTGCTTTTTGGGGAAGTATTCAATTCATAAAGGTCACATCACTCAACACCTACAAAAGATTGTTATTTTTATTGACATTTCTAAATGTTCTGGATAATTTTTCAACCTCTCATAACTTGTGTGTCTTAGTTGCAGTGTTTTCTTCAGGTTCACAGAAATGTATAGAAACTTTTTATGTTTTTACTCTGTCTACAAATGGAATTTAGTGAGACCATGCTCATCTGTACCTTTTTTTCCCTTGGCCCAATTAGCATACTCCCTACTAAAATCATGACTGAATAATGGGACTAACTGGAAATCAAACCAGAAAAAAAAGAATAATATTGAGTGTATATAATAGACATTTTTTTTAAAAGAGGCAAATTTTAGTTGTTGACAAAGTACAATATTTTCCCAGTATAGAAATTAAACAGTGAAATCATAGTGAACATGGAGCCAATGACCATTTTTTTCTGTACAAATCTATTAATAATGCAGTTTTATTCAAGGATATAAAGTGTCACATATCCTATGAATTATCTCTTACTGCATAAGAAAATACCTCAAAACTTCAGTAGCTTAAGACAACTAACATTTATAATCTCACATTTTCTGTGGGTCAGGGACTTGGAGGTTGTTTAATTTTGTGGTTCCGGCTCAGAGTCTATAATGAAGCTCCAGTTAGGATGTCAGCCAGGGCTGCAGTCATCTGAAGGCTTGACTGGGGCCGGAAGATCCACTTCCAAGTTCACTCATGTGGATGTTGGCAGGTGGCCTCAGTTCTTCCCAAGTGGGACTCTCTATGGGACTTTTTAAATGCCCTCACGACAGAGCACCTGGCTTTCCCCAGAGTGAGCAGTCTCACTCTGAGCAATCCAAGAGAGAGAGCAGCCAGGAAACCATGGTGCCTTTTATGACTTAATTTCCCTACTTGCATACTGTCAATTCTGCTTTCCTCTACTCATTTGAAATGGAAAGTAACTCCAGCGCAGACTCAAGAATAGGCAGAGCCTAATTCCATTTGGAAAAGAATGTCAGGAATTCATAAACATATTTTAAATGACCACATACATTTACAACATTGCTGGAAATTGAGTTAAATTTATTATTAAAACCATCTTTTAATATAAACCTAAAATTCTAGCCACAAGTCATTACCAAAGGTTAATTAGATTCCAAGCTAGTGTTTTGTCCAGTAGACTTGCTACATCTCTGAAGCACTGAAAATTCTCAGACCGTCTGATCGGCACAGGTGGTCTTCATTTATATTCAGACAACTTTGTACAATCCAGTTTGTTTGACCAATCAACAAAACAGCTCTCAGCAGTCAGGCCAGTTAGTAAGTTAGATGCACTTAAATTGAAAACCAAATAAGACTGTTTTTTGTTGAATTTCATGTAAAAAAAATGAAAAATTTTGATGTAAAAATATTTCTATTACATGCTGTATTTTTTTTCTTTCATAAATGAAGAGAGGATGGCTGTGTTCCTATCTCAGCTCAAGCTGCCAGCAGCAATGTTGGCTGCTCAAGCTCACGGGAGGCCTGGTCCACCAGGAAAGGATGGATTACCTGGGCCACCAGGAGACCCTGGACCTCAAGGTAAGTTTTCAGATATAATATTTATTTACCAGCTTTTTAAAGCTCAGTAGTTAGAACAGGTTAATCACACTTAAAGCAAAAATATATGTGTATCTATGTATCTATATAATATATTATATATATATATACATTACACAAACATAGGTAATGAATAAATATAGATTATTTTGTTAATATTTGACATTCTAGAAGTCAATTTTTAACTATTACTATGTCAAGCTTAAAACTGACTAATAATTACCTGCTAATATAAGTGTATTTTGATAATAATATTTGTTATAAGAATAACACCAACAATGTGGGCTTATATATCATTATTTTGTGGGAATCAGCATTGTTTATGCCTCCCTATTGATGTAAGTTGGACAACAACAAGAATCATCGTAGTATCTTGAAGAAACTGAGGAAAGGGTCTTACGAGATGCTACTGTAAGTAATGATTTAGGTCCAAGTAAAATTTTGAGAAACGTTAGAATCCTTCTTAATATGGTTTCTAAAAATTTTTAAAGCAAAACTTCACTAAATTGGCAAAAAATTATTGTTCCGCTGATGACAGCTTGACCGAAGACATGATTTTGAACATAGCTTGACTAAAGCTCGCAAGGCCATTTTCTATAAATACGGTTAGCAATTGGCAGAGAGGCCAAATCAGCCCTGTTTAGGGGATCCGCAATTCTGATAAGGAAATTTTAAATCCAGTGAGTACATACCATGAAAGATAAAACCAGGGAAACTCTTCTTCCTGTGTTACCATGGAGGAGCTCAAGTTTGTGTAAAGGAGAAAACAGAGGTGAACATCAAAACTACATAGGAATACATTCCAAAATACTATATATACAGAGAATTCTTTTTCTTTCAGTAGTTCACTGTCCTTCCTACTGCTTCTCTGTAACATTAGCCTGGTTTTCCTTAGGAAGTGCCCAAGTGATTGACAGGCCCCTCCGCCCCTAAAAGAACAATAACTATATCTCTAATCACAGGGTCTGTTAGAGTCTTACCCTTCAGTCACAGCTGACAAGGCTTTTGGTTTACTTAGCACAGTGTAAAACAACAGTAGCATCATTCTATTTCTCCTAAACTAAACAGAATATTCTACCTTTCCCTTAGATCACAGAGAGTTTTGGCCAATAGTTGGAAGAATATGTATAGAATCAGGTGTGGCCTTCTGTGTGTACATGGTTGTGTGGTGGGTATTTTCTTACCTTTCACTAGTTGGGTCTGTTCTGAAGTCATAGTCTATGAACCTGGAACAAAGAGCTTGAAAGCCCAACTAAAGATGGGTGATGTTTCAAGCCACGTGATGGATAAGAACTGTTAACACCAATAGCAGAAAAAATATGGACTGCTGTTTCAAACAGTTGTAGTTTGAGAGGACAAGAACATAGAAAACTCTGAATTATCGAGGAAAATAGTTCAGGAACTGGAGTCACCTATCCACACAAATACCTGTGTCCAGGCTCCCTCCCCACGGGAAGGCCCATCTGGAAGACTCAGTCAGAAGCAATGCAAAGTCAGCCATGTCAGTGAAGCTTTTGGAAAAAGACTTCTATTCACCAATCTACTTACCTTCCCTTTGGCAGAAGATTTCTGTGGGATCTATTTTGCTTAAGAAATCTTCTAGACTACTTCTACTCCTGATAAGGCTTTTGGATGCAATGCTTGAATTGAAAGGACTTCCCCACATGATTTCCAACTTTTTTAAAACCAGCATTTAGTCAAATTGACAAAACTTGTGCTCGTCCCTGAGCACATATACCTAAAATTGACAAAACTTGGTGTCCCACTGTGGAGTTTCTGGTAACAGACAATATCTTTGTAACTCAGGTGCCTCCTCAACTTTCATATGATAGCTCCTTTTTAGTATTTGTTAAATTTTCTAGAAAGGCAGCAGAAAAATACAACTTACATAAAATGGGTTCATTTTTAAGGAATATTTGCCTATAGTCATGCTATGCTGATAAAGCCACCAAGAAATCTTGCTGCAAAAAAGAAAACAAGAGGTGCCATTTGATTTTTGGTGTCTCTCCAAGGGTTCATAAGTAATTGAAGGGTTTTTCTCTGGGAGAGAAATAGACATGAAGTGTTGAGAAGATGAAGTTCAAAGTTTTGCTGTGCCTGATTTAAAAGTTTTCTCCAAAAGAAAAGAAACAAAATGCATATAAAATTGTTACCCTAGTATCCATTGCAGGCATCAGATGCTGTTGGCTGAATTAGTCCTCTTCGTGACACACCATGATTGAGTTTGAGAAAAGAAGGAAGTGAGAAATGCAGCACAGAAAGGGAAAGAAAGTGTGGGCACCAAGCACAGCACAGCGTGTTCTGCCCACTCATGGATTCCGGTTGATGGTGGCTCTTCTGAAATTTCCAAGGGACTTTTTTTTCAGTATTTTTTTAGGAAAGAAATCCATTTTCACTTAAAATGAAGTGGTCTGGGGGCACCTGTGGTTCAGTTGGTTAAGCATCTGACTCTTGATTTCAGCCCGGGTCATGGTCTCAAGTTTCATGAGATCAAGCTCCACACAGGGCTCTGCACTGACAGTAAGGATCCCATGTAGGATTCTTTCTCTCCTTCTCTCTCTGCCTCTCCCCAGCTCGTGTTGTCTTTCTCTCTCTTTCAAAAGTAAATAAACTTTTTTAAAAAAATAAATCAACTGGTTTGTATTGGAATGTGTATGTAGAATGAGTGCTTTGCCATCTTACTATTTTAAGAGCAAGACAGAAATTTAAAGGGGTCTGCCGAGTTTCCCATGTCTGTCCTGAGAAGTAGGAGACATGCAGAGAGCAATAAGAAGGTTGATGCATATGTTCGACTAGTATGTTAAGTACTCCATCCTAGTTAAAAAAAAAAGGGAGGTAATTCTCCTACCGTGATTCGGAGAATGAAAACTTGTGGATCCTCTTTTGGTGCCCTGGTCTTCTTGCAGTGAAAATAGAAACCACCATGATTCTGAGTTGAGACACTTCATTTGCATTTTCCCTGAATCCCCAAAGAGGGTGATTGTTGACGTCTTTTTAATTCAAAAGCGTTTCCAGACAGATTTATATCTTAACCATCCCGTGGGATTCAGATGATTGCCTCCCCTCTGCGCACTGAGAGAACTTTTCTTGGTGTTCATTCCCACCTCAGATCTGTGGTGTAGGGCCTGATTGCTTGTGCACCAGGGGTGAGCAAGGAAGTGCCACACTAGGATCAGAGAAGCCTGAGTGGCATGATCCAGCTGGGTTTCCATATACAAACAAGAGAGGCGAATATTCCTAACAGATCTTATCCTCCTGGGCAAGTTTTATGAGAAAGAAATTTATTTAAACTTTTTCCAAATCCAACTGATTCTCCACCTCTGTGAAAATTCTGAAGGGCAGATGCTACACTTTAAAGCCCTATTCCTTTCAGAAAGAACCCCACCCGGTGAGTAGATGTGGAGTTAGCAGGAGGAAACAGATCCAGCCACTCCATGTGTCTCCCATCCATTTTGAAAAGACACTATTGGGAATGGTTGTTCTCACGTTTGAACTTTTAAAGCTTTGCTGTTATTGGTTTATAATGAAGAAAGCCTTCTGTTACTTGTCAGCCAGTGACCCACAGCATAGTTCATTTGACTGATACAGATTTGACCTTTCAGATTTTGTAGCGGTAAGGGCCTTAGGAAATGGGAGGCGAGGCGTGTGTGGCAAAATCACTGAGGGGCACTGTAGTCAGTGAGTAGGCTGGGACCGAGGAGGCTGAATAGCTTGTAAGGTGTGCTGCAGGGCCCCACATGAAGAATTGTTCCCCCCGCCAAAATGTTGGAAACACTTCATGGCTCCATTTGTCCAGTACACATACAGATGCACAGCTGGGGTTGACACAGAAATCTCTACTGAAAATACATGAAGTCTATCATCCAAACTACAACAAGCACCAGGTTTCTTGAATGACTACTATATCTAGATGCTGTAGATTAGGACACTTCTTTGTTTTCTTTTCCTACATAAGTTACAATGATATCACACTGTCACCTGCAGTTTTATAGGCCATGAAAATACATATCCATTGACAGAGCTGCCTTTTATTTTTTTCCAAATTTCAAGAGAGGCCTAAAGGGGTAAAAAGCTTAATTCTAGAAAACAGGAAAGCTCTTATGGACTTTATTAGCATTCCTATCTGAAGTTTTGTTGTGAAATAATTATAAAGTAAGACCCTATGGCTTTAAGGCAGCCTTCATAAGAAACTAGCTTGAGACCTTATTAGGAAATATGAGAATAAAAGCTCTCATGTGCTTGTACAATTCAACAGCAGTAGTAGATAGTTACTAACCTAATGAACTGAGAGCTTTGTACAAATAAATCATTGCATTTGACAGGAGAAATGTAAATGTTACCCTGTTATATAAATACGCGAATTACTGTTTCTTGTTTTGTGATACTATATGCCCTGAAATCCACATGGAAAAATAAATTTTTGCATTATATTAAAATATGATAGCTGAATTTGAGTGTGTAGGTTTTAGTAGATATGGTCTCCATTTGGAATTGTGTTACAGTCTTGTTAATACACTTTGTAATTAAAAGTCATAATGTTTTTTTCTTTCTTCCTCATTTCTTTAGCCTGTGGTCTTAAGCACTTACTGAAATAACTTAAGGGTCAACTTTTCAATCTTTCATAGTAGACCAGGATGAATATACCTCATGTAACAAATGTTATTTTACTGTAGAAATGTCTAAATAATGGAATTGGAAGAGTGCTTTCAAATGACCCTAACTATAAGCATTCTTCCTTGTTGTTCACACAAATTAAATGAAAGTCACTTATGTAAAAGAAATTCTGGTAATATTTAAAATTTGAATATGTATCAACTTAAAATATCATGCCACATGTTCCAACCACTATTATTTCTCAAATCTAAGATTGTATTGAATATCTATAACAGTTTTCAGGTATAAACGTGTGAAAATTTCCCACTGGATGTATTTCCAATATGCATCTCAAAATATGTTCAAATTACTTACTACTGTTCAATTACTTACTTCTTTTCCACTGTTTTCACATTTATGATCTTGTGATACCTCCAAAGTCAAAAAATAATGGTGTGGGGATTACATTGCTAATATTATTTCATTTATAATGTATACACTGCATGGTCAATGAAAAATGAAGATGGTAACCCCAAAACTGATGTCTAATTCTCAAATTATTGGAAATAATTTCTTTTACATACTGCTCATAGAAAACATTAAAATTTCTCCTCTTACTATGTTTTGCTGTAATAATACACCTTTACAAAAAGGCACAACTAGGTCAGGACCTACTTTTCCTACTGAGATACTCTCCTTATTATCTTTGTTGTATGTTTGCATGTTTCTGCATGACAGCTTTGTTCATTTGGGACTAAGAATTGTCTTTAAGTTGTTGTTTAAGTATGGAAAGTTGGAAATGAAACTATTTACCATCATCGTGAAACTCTTATAGCCACAAAACCTTTTCATCAAACAAAGACTTACATGGATGCCAATATACAAAACACAGATAAAAAGTGTTTTATGCCATTTATTTATTTATTTATTTATTTATTTATTTATTTATTTTACAATTTGATCTCTCTTGTTTTAAGTACAGTTGACACAACAATGTTATGTTAGCTTCAGGTGTACAACATAGTGATTCAGCAAGTCTCTGCATTATGCTGTTCTCAGAACAAGTGTAGCTACCATCTGTCACCATATAACACTGTTACGATACCATTGACTATACTCACTATGCTGTACCTTTTATTCCTGTGACTTACTCTTTCCATTACTGGAAGCCTGTATCTCCCATTCCTGTGCACCCATCGTGCCCATTCTCCCACCCCTCCTACCACTAGCAACCATCTGGAACCTACCTCTAGAACCAGTTTGTTCTCTGCACTTATAGGTCAGATTCCACTTTTGTTTGTTTAGTTATTTATTTGTTTTGTTACTAATATTCTACATGTAAGTGAAATCATGTGGTATTTGTCTTTCTGCTTTATTAAAGCAGAGATAAGGGCTCCCAGAGGCATAAATTCCTCTGCATTCGTCTAGCTCAGGTGACAACAAGTACAATCAAGAATAAGAATGATTTTATCTTAATATGTATACAGATCTTAGACCTAGTTCATTTTGGTTAAAGAATCTTAAATTGATGAAGTGAGCTTAGATGAATCCCTTAATGTCCTTGCTTTCTAAAGAACTACTGGGACACCTATGTTAAAACACAAGGTTGCTGTTTTAACTTTCCTTAGAAAGCATGTAATGTCATAACAGTAAGTAATTTGAACAAAGACCTGATTTGTCCTCTCCCGACTTCTGAGATTGATGGATTTACATATACTCGCACTCTTACTGTCATTTATTAAAATCATGAATTTTTGTTCCTTTCATTCCCTTTAATTCTTGGACTAAGGTCCACATTCTTGTTGTCATATCATCTTGTCCTCATATTAAGCAAACTCTTTCAGTACACTTCTTATATTTAGCCTGTACCTACCCCTCAGTCAGAATTCTTATTGGAAAGGTTCACGCACCTTGTCATAGCTATTTGAAAGATGATATGAATGATTGATTTGAGTTACTTAGGTATCATTTTCAGTGCCAAAAATCTCACCATCCATAGTTTGACTAGCTGGAACTTGTACAGTAGCTGCATATTTCTAAGATCCTTGTTGCCTATTGCACCTAGTCTGTTTGACTTGTAAGCCTAAAATGATTATAATGCAAAACAGATAGCCAATATGCTATTTATGTTAAGTGAAGGAACAACATAAATATTATAGACTGACAACATGATTCTTGCACGCGCTCTGTTGCCATAGAACACTCTTACTTCTTGTGTCTCTCTTTTTATGTATCTCTCATTTAGGCTACCGAGGACAGAAAGGAGAAAGAGGGGAGCCTGGAATTGGGCTTCCAGGGAGCCCGGGTCTTCCTGGGACTTCAGGTAATAGTGATATTATCTTCACAACACAAGCAAGCCTCTAAAAACAGGAACCACACCTTCTCGCCTGTGGCCCATATATGTTGCTACAGGTGAAGTTGAATGACCCGTGTTGGTTGGAGTGAGGGAGGAAGAGCCATAAGTGATCTGCATTCTGATGGGGGTCTTTTATTTCATTAGCTCCGGGTTTGCCAGGCTCACCAGGTGCCCCAGGTCCCCAGGGCCCCCCAGGACCTAGTGGAAGATGTAATCCAGAAGATTGCTTCTATCCTGTGTCTCATGCCCGTCAGCGGACAGGTGGGAAATAAACACACCTGAGGAAGACTTGGCATTGGAGCTATCGTAATACTGTCAAACCCTCATGATATATGGGTGGCTTTTTTTATTTGTTTTTGGTAGGCCAGACATTAAAAACAATCGGAATCCTATTCTTATAGTAATTGGGATATCAGCATTTTTAGCTTTTCCCAAATTCATTCCATATGTTTTGCTTCACCACTGCTATGATTTTCATTCAGGATCTTCTATGAAAAACACAAGCAAATCTTGTCATTAGTTCTTCTTCTAGATGAAATTACATCTTATGATTTAGTAGGCTGATGGTGATGTACATTTTCTAGTCTCATCAACTTGTATTTGGCCTTTGATTTCTGAATTTTAAAGTTTCAGACTTAAAGTTTTCTTGGGGCTTACATTTACCATCATTGCTAAAGATTTCAACTTTTTTGACATACTGCATTGCTTCTGCTCAGTGTTTTTTGACTACGTTTTGTAGCCAAAGAATACTTGTACCACCTTATATCCATCCTGCTTATGTGGAGAAATAGGTAGGCGATAAGAGCTTCACTTCATAACTCATTTTGGAAGAAACCCAGGAGGCTATTTTATCAGGGAGCTCAAAACCTACCATAGCCAACTACTGAAATGATTTTGTTAATTCTGTATAATGAGCTCAGTTCAAAGCAATCACCACTGGCATGAATCCGTACTGCATGAAAAGAGGGGAACAAAGTCCAATTGTACAAGAGTTCCACAAGAAAAGCCCAACACTGCAGTCTCTTCACTGAGTTTCTCATTTGGGAAACAAAAGGCTGTTTTCCCTAAGAGGTGTTTGATGGTGAAGGCATCAAGCTGTCTTTGGTACCTTTGAAGCTAAATGGCCTAGCAAGGTCTTTGGGCCCTTGTATCCATTATCGGTTCCAACCGGATCATTCTCAGATTTTAAGACAAGAACTGGCCATCAGAACAAAGGACGGGATTTGTGGCACTTGGGAAAGAAACCCCTTGGCCTAGAGGATGATTGTGTGGTGTCTGCAGATGTGTATTGAGGAGGTGATGCCCAGAAGCTCTTATGGAGAAACTGTTCTCCAGAGGCTGCGGAAAGAGGTACAGGGCGGCAAAGGAAAGCCATGGGACCGGATATGCAAGTAGCACTCAGACCAAAGAGTTAGCAGTAACTTCAGGGGAAACAACAGGCACTGTAAAGACCATGTCCTCTGACAGGGAATGACGGTACAGTGATCACCAACCCAGATACTTACTGAATGCTATTTTTATTGCCTAGTCGTCCATTATTTTGAGAGGCTGAAGACAACTGATTTTCTAAAACATTGGACATGAGGATGTTGCCGAAATCTAAGTAGTGGGTCCCACAGATGCTGTGAGCAGGATACCCAGAGTCCTCCTGCCACAGAAATGAGGCCCCATCTCTTCAAACAGCAGTGCAGATTCCAGTTTGGCTAAAACAGGCTAGAATGGTTGCTTTTACGTATTAATTGAAAAATGAATTTAGAAAGGTGAGCCCACTGAAATTGGAAAAAGCTGTGAACGGGGTTGTGTAGGGAGGCTTTTGTTCAAATGCACCCATGATTTGAACTGGTTTTCGTTATAGATGAACGAACCGCTGGTCAGGCCCTGTCTACATGGCTGTGCGTACATACAGCCTTCTAGCTATTTCGTATCGAATTATGTTGTATATTTAAATCCCAAGTTTGTTTCTTTTATTCTCTGAGGTTATTTTATTTATTTCAAATGCGTTTAACTTTAAATTGATTTTCTTCTTCATTTTCTTTCCTGTGCAATACCTACAATGGTGCTGTGTTTTAGACTTACACAATTGGAATATACATTTGCATTTTCTTAGTAAAATGATACTTTATCCCTCCAAAAAATGTATACAGACCCAAAATCTGGTGCTATGTGTATATCTTGAGCTTTTAATTTGTTGAACTTTAATTTTTTGAATTTTCTAAAAGCTTACAACTCCTCTGCCGCTCCTTAATGTACTTGAATTTGTCATGAAGCTACACATTTTATATGTTTTCAAGGATTATTTTTTCACATTGATTAATAGGTTGTTTATCCTTTTGCCTCTTTGCTAATCCAGAAGTACTTATTTTAGTGTTTTCATGTCTTCATGAACTTTTTTTTGCTGATGGTGATCAATGTATTTTTCTTTGTTTTCTCTGAGTCTAACATATGCGTAAAAAGACTCAGTTCATTTTCTTGTTTTATAAATTCTGTTCATTTTTATTCCACAGAATATGTCATGCATCCTTTCTTACAAATTGTATATTTAGGAACCTTTCTTTTTTTAAGTTCCGTTAATGCTGAGCTGATTTATTCCTGTTTCAAGAATTTGGATTTATTCAGGTGGTTTAAGGGGTATGGGGAATGTCATGTCATATGATGCATATTACAAAGTAGAGTTCATTGATTCAAGCCCATTTTTTTTATAACTGCTGCATGACTTAATCTACCTTTGGCATAAGTAGAGAAATGGGACTGTGTCCACATGGAACGAGCCCCTCTCACCCTACCGTATCATTTACCTGCCAACGCCTGTTCTTGTCTCACATGATCTGCAACCAAGAGTGACGAGAATGGCTGGGCCCAGCTAATACACCAAATGAAGTGGACATATGGCAATTGCCTAATTCCCTTAATATTAATAAAGTGGATAATTAAGGCCTCAAAGTAGGGTGGGAAATTTTCCCCTAAATAACTTGGTGGTTGCAAACTCTCTTACATCATTATATTCCATTCCAAAGCATTTGTTATTTGTTTACTTTCAGAAGATGTCAGTAGTGTCCACAGCAGGGAAGAAGAATTACCAGATGTCCTGAATTAGCTCTTGTTTAGACTCCAGAGTAATTATAGGTCATGATGACAGTTAGTAATTAAAACTGGGTTTGCTCTATATAAGTTATGTTTGGATTCCAGTGTAACATTTTATACCAAGATCAGTTAACACTTTCAGATAGAAATCTTTCCATGCAAAGAACAAGATATGATTTCAATTAATATTCATAGCCTTTGGAATCTAAAGAAAAAGGAAGAATGATTCATGAGTGTGTTCATTGTTCCTTCCTATTGAGGACATTAACTATTTTTTACTAACCATAAGAGAAACACAGCCAGTCTTAACCTTTGAAATCTTTCACCATGTGATCACAGTAATTTAATGACTTTAACCCCATATGCTTATTTCTCTATTTCATGATGTTGTTGAAATACAATTTTTGTCATTTATTGTAGAGATTAAGTAATTTTCTTAAGATATGTTGTAAAAAATGTCATTTGATGTTTGGATTATAAAATATTTTTTTATGAATATGTTTTAGGAGTTAAATAAGATTTAGCTTTTCTGCAGTCTTTCTCATCTGTTGAAAACCTGTGATATACCTCCTTTTGTCCACAAGATGGTGTTTAAAGCAGTTTGAATCAGAAGAACTGAACAGACTTGCAGAAATACAAGGCTAGAAACAGTTTAGTGGACAACTGAATCAGACCCTTGCCTTTGCACTTGATTTTTCTTTACTTTTGTAAATAATTTCTTATTAATTTGTGTTTTGTTCATTTGTTTTGTTAATTTATATTCTTCCTCATTTTAAGTATCTTTATGAAGAAGGCACAATAACTTTTGACTCCTTGGCTATTTAGATTTTGTTTCTTAAGTGGATTTACATACCTGGTTAACTTGCAACTTTACTATTTGTAACTTTAGTTTGTATTCTACCCTCATATTTTAGTGATTAACATGAAAACACCTAAATACCCATCCTACTTTTTAGATAGAATACTCTCTTTTGACAGAAGTAAAAAGCATTTAGCTTATCACGAGAAGTAGACCATTTATAAAATTACACAACGTCTGAATCTCCTTATCATTCAAGGTACTTAACATTTTTTAATTTAACAATTAGAGTTGTATAATGTTTATATTTTTCTAGAAATATATCCCTATTTACAAAAGATAAGGAATGCTATTTTTCAAATTACCATTTTAATTTTCCTAAACACTAGTAATAATACCCTGAGACTGAGAATTTCTAGGTTAAATTATGTGCTCAAGTTTTTTCAGTGAATTCTCAGAATATTTTGAAGATTAGTTCATTGCTTTTGTTCTTAATTTTTTTTTTTCACATTGCCTGTGCTCACCTTCTTAAGACATACAAGTGTTTATTGTTCTCGCTTCCCAATGTTCTTTTTTAGTACTTTAGTGTTAAGGGGTATACTCCCTCCCCTTACCTCTATTATACCTTTTCCTCTCACAGAGACTACCCAGGCTTCTAAGAGGAGGAAATGAGGAAAAGAATTGAATTTGTATCTTTTATGCCTTGGTACTTCTAAGTGACTTAGCCCGTTGAATTCATTTACTAGTTGGCTGGCAGTGGGAGCATTAATTTTTTTTTTTTTTAATTACTAACAGACTCAGGAAACAAGACACATGGATGTCTTCAGTTTTACTGTGTGCTGTAGCTGGAGCTATAATCAAACATTTTACTCGACAAAATCATGCTAGACTAACTGGTCAGTTTAAACTGAGTGAAGAACCAGTTGAGCACCGAAAAAAACTCACTCAGACAAGCAGACCCAGAACAGCAAAAATTTACCTCATAGATAGGTCAGGTTTATAAAACCAAAGCTAAGTCTAAGAAAATTAAATGGAAAAACTTTCATGTTCAGATAATAGAAGATTGAGTGATACATGGTACAACTCAAGGAGTTAGCTACTTGCTTCACGAATTTGTCAAAAGTGAATTCTAATAAAGTAGGAGATTTCATTACACTTATGGGGTAGTTCAATGAGAATTAAGTTTATCAGACGGGTGTGTGCCATTTGACCATAATAAGCTTATGGGTGTAAAGATGCTAATTAACTTACAATTTTTTTTTATTTTTCATTTTGCTGTATTATTTAAAGTATATTTTAGGGATAAATATTTTTCAATGTATTAATTGTATTTAAATTCAGATTGTCTTATGGCATATTTTATAACTATTTATTTTTAAAATACTATTTAGGGTATATTTGTTCCCCATTTTGTTCTCTAGCTTACCTCATCCAACTATTTAAGATTTCATTTGACATATTCAAGTTAAGTGGAATGGCACCAGTTTCATTCCAAATCCCACTTGGATATAATGCTTTGAGGCCTTGATTCCTATATGTTCATGATACCTAATGAGCTTTTCGCTTATCTTAGCAATAAACGATTTGACCCTAAATCAGGGAATTCTAAGGTGCAGTTATTAACATCATTTCTACTCTTCCCCACTTCTTGTGGCTGAAGCTCCATACCTCAGCTCCATTCTGCTAGGTCTCAACCACATGGATGCCCCCAAAAAGCACTTACATACCAAGTGTGAGCCACACAGATGTCCAGGGAACCTGTAATTGAACTATTGCAGGGCTCATGTTTATACCATGCTAGAAATTATGCTTTTGTTTGTCATAAGAACCAGTGCTTTGCTCACAATAATTAGGTTTATTACCCATCTCCCTGGCAGCTCATAAAAAGCCTGGTCTAATGATTGTGAATAAGAATAATAAGCAGAAACAAGTCAGAGAGCAATCCGTCCTTTGCAGCTTTTGTCCCACAAAGTGATCTTCTCACTAAAATCACTTAAGACTCATTGATATAGAGGGGTCTGAGAAAGATAAGAAATATCACGGTTAACTTTTATGACAAATATAAGCTCTTACATCATTAGTGATAAGGCAATAGGCAATAAGTTAAATACATAGCATGTTTCCTCAACAGAGATTAATCACATCAAAATATGCCAGTGGATTTTTATGTTTGCTTAGACTGGAAAATGATTTACATAGTTCTTAACTATTCTCGCCTTCAGGTCCCCTTATGACGTAATAAATTAACCAGGTGCTCTCTAAGGAATATTCTTAAGTCTTTTGACATACACATTTTCAACCTGGAGGACAAAGACAAATTCAAATAAATGTTGAAAAGAAAGGTAGTTTCTTGAACCCAATTGCCCTCATTTGTTCTCTCTCTCTCTGTAGTTATTTTTAGAAAACTTGAGAGTAAGATGTAAAAGCATGTTAAGGAGAAAGTTAACATGGGTTGCCATTTATTAAGACTAAAAATATGATCAGTGTCCTCTTTCTGATGTCTGGATCTAACAAATATGTTACACTTCCCCTAGTTAATCATTTAAAGAGTATTTGAGCATGTGTATTTATAGTCATACATTACAATGGATAACCAATTTTGATTTAATATTTACTGAATTATATGCATTTAATACTGTCATGTCCCAGATCATAAGCTCACTAAAAAAGATGAAGTACACAATTGAAAAGCATTTGTTTTACTCAGTGAAACAAAAGGACTCGACCTATATTACTGAGCACAAATATTCTTTATTAAAGATATTTAAAACCATTTATGTCCATTGCAAAATTTGTAAATGGCAAAATCACTAGTTTGCTAATTTTTTCTTATTAGTACATTTTCACTCTTTTTGTCAGTACTAACAGAAAAAAAAGCAATTCTCTTGGTATTTGGTATAATTTTATGTATTTTTAGTGATCTTCTCCCTATTTTGGTTTATTTTAAAATTCAGGGATATTATATGTCAGAAACTGTCATAGCCAAAAAATCAAATAATAGAGGTGATCTTCAAAACTAGGGATCTATATTAGCTTATTTCAGGTGGCAAATAAATCAGATCTTACTAATGATGTTTAAGCATAGCAATATTTGTTTAGACAGATTGACATATAAAGTGCCTATAATCGAATCAATCACATAACTCATATGACTACTCATTCATATTCTTCTGCTACTCAGAAGTCACTTATCCCAAACCATGCCAGTGAATTTATGTGCTCAGTCAACCTGGAAAGTGATTTCCATAGTTCTTAACCAACCTGTCAGGTATTGGGGATGAAAATCATATCATAATGCCATAGAAGCACTGACTAGAATTAAATCAGAAATCACTTGCCCTTGAGTAACATGCCAGTTTGCAACCAACCTTAATTATTCACAGACTCTTCTCTCAGTGAGTGCTCTAGGTGACACTTCACCCAACTTTTAAAAATATCTCAAAGAGGCTTGGAAATTTCTATTTTGCTAGAGAGAGCTATTTGGCTTAATTAAATATTTATCAACTCTAACTTTCATAGAATTTGCTGGATGCTTTTCTTTGCAATTTCTCAGACAAGTATTTACTGCTTCTGTAAACTATTTCACTTAACTGAATTTACAATGGATTGTTCCCACCATTTGGAATGTGCTAGTTTTGCATAATCTATTTGTTAAGTGGTTGTTTCCAGTATCGCTTGTGGTATCTGTGGAGCTTGTTGTACAGCCTTTTATATATCAAGTTTGTAAAAACAGTTGAATGATCTGCTCTTTGAAATTTTATTTTTTAAAAATTTTCTTATGAATACAATATTATAGAACTGAGGAACATATTTATTTGGTTATCTAATTTTTCTTTTGTTGTATTTAATTACATCACTCTGGTTAAAATAAAACAATCTTTGTGAAAAGACAAGGCAACTTCTTTGCATTTATTTGATTAGATGTTGCAGTACCTCAAAAGGTTTGCCATGTATATGAAGATGATTTTAAGTAATTATAACAGATATCTCTATTTCCAAAAATTATTTATTCCACAGGAAGGAAAAACATCCTTCTCAGTGTGTAAATGGCACTGATTTATGTAGCCAAGTTGGAATCATTCTCCTTAAGCAATGCATGCTCAAGGCACAGAACTAGGTGCTGTAAGCAGATTTAAAGAAATCCAAATACAGGAGGGGAACGCCTGGCTGGTTCAGATGGAGGAGCATGCAACTCTTGATCTCGGGGTTGTAAGTTCAAGCCTGATGATGGGTGTAGAAATTACTTAAATAAATACATAAATCTTAAATAAAACATAAATCCAAATACAGATTACATAATGATTGATTTGGCCAAACAAATAGGGCTAATGTTTTTGAATGTATAACAAGTACACGTGAGAAAAATTGATATCAAAGATCCTGTTAGGGCTTATGCCCCATGACTTGAGAAAATTGAATTCCATAAACTAACTGAAGATATTGACTGTTTTGAGCACTGCGCTATGCCCCGGGGAGAAGTTACTCACATGCACTGTGACATAAAATTAATACAGTAAGTCTGATCAATAGTTTATAGAAATGTCTATAAAACAGCTAGTCAATGTGACCACGCAAATATAGTAATAAAGTGCTCGAGTGGTCAGGCAATACCTATCTTATTGATAAGAATTTGGTGCTTTAGCTGAGCTGTGATTATAAAATGTCTAAGAAAAGTGGTGGAACAGAAGTCATTTTTGCAGCAGTGAAGTTATGAATAGGAGGGAGCTAACAAACCATTGAAATGAAAGCAGTGGTTCCTAACCTAGAAACCAAGTGCTTAAGTGGTCTATGAAGTCTCTGAAATAGTCTACAAACATATTTGCACATATGCACTCGTGTGTTTTTCTGGGGTGATGGCCCCATAGCTTTCATTAGAATTTCAAAAAAGGTCCTTGAAGCTCTCCCCCATGCTACACACATACATACAAAGAACTGTGGCAGGGTAATGACCCCTAAGGAACAGGAAGGGCTTAATTTCTCTACAGAAACAAAGCACTAATATTATAAACATGCCTATAGAAATACCAGGAATTTAATATTTTTCATTGTACCTAAATAAGTTCAGTGACTTCTTTTCATTGAACATGATTATAAGAAAACATGCAAGAGCTTAAGAAACCATATTTATTTTTTTGGTACAACCAGAGATGTTACCTCAAACCTTGAAAATAAATAATCTTATCAATAAAACTTACGAATGGCAGGATATTAAAATTCCTTCTTTGCTTTCACATAGAAGAGCTCAAAAATTAATGGGTTTGGGATACAGTACAGTTTAACAAAAATCCAGGCTGCCTACGAAAACCAGCAAGTGATGTACGGAAATTGTTGCATGGGGCAGAGCACATTCTTGCTGCTCCCAAGAGGACACATTGATGGGAATTTTAAGCACCAATTCTATTGACTGCAGTGAGGTTTCTTCAGAACTAGTCTGCTAATCCTCTGTATAGCTGAAATGATAATCTGAGAACAACATCTAAATGAAAAATGAAAATAACTACTACAACTGAGGTAAACCAAACAGTTGTTTTTGTTTATTGGCACAGTGGCCCATGATAGTTCACATACGTATAGCACACTAAAGTTCAAGATCCTGGGAATGGGATTATAAATTTATTTAAAGGGAGGGTTTTAGGTTTTCTGATTTTTTTTGTATCCGATGATTCTGCTGTCTCCTCTCCAAGAAAAAAGAAAGGATTTATTGAATAGCACCATTGTTTTAAATCTGTCAAATAAGACTTATGTAATAACTTTGAAGGTAATGCATTGTTGTCTTTTGCCTCAGCTTCGGTGGTGTTTCCCCTCCAAGCCCCTTTGCCAGGCATTGTTTATGCAGACAGCCACGCAGCACTAAGCTTTTCACTGATCAGGCCCTTTGATAAATGCTCGTTGACCAGCCTGCATGGTGCAGGAGGCTGGCTCACAAAAACCAGGAGGCCCAGGAGGTCCCGGGGGGCCGGGTACACCAGGAATTCCTGCCACCCCAGGGGGGCCTCGCTCGCCATCCCGGCCATTCCTCCCATAGCTGGCAGGACCTGGTTCACCTGAAACACACAAATGATTGCACATGTAAACAGGAGAGCCCCAATGGCTGCAAACTAACAGATGGCACTGGACCCCCTCCCCTAGCCAGCAGTGTGCACCTGGGAGCTTAATAAGTGCTTTTGGAAATGATGAAGACATGATGTCATGTTAAAATTCTTTCACTGAACTTGGGTTTCTTAGAAATTAAAAGAGGAAGGAGACCTCAGCATCTCTAACCCACGTTTCCAAAGTTCAGTAGAGCTGAACTACCCAGTATGGTAGCAGCTAGCCACATAGGTCTATTGAGTGCTGAAATGTGACTAAGTCAAATTGGGATGAACTGTAAGTGTAAAACACACCTGGACGCTTTGAAAACTCAGTGTAAAACTTTAATATGTTTAATTAATAATGTTGACTGTTATTACATGACATGATATATTTTGCAATGATAATATTTTGGACACAATTGGCTAAATAAACTGTATTATTAAAATTAATCTCACCTGGTTCTTATGACTTTGTTAATGTGGCTACTAGCAGATTTAAAATTATGTACACAACTCTCATTGTGGCTCACATTATATTTTTCCAGTGGCATCATCCCTAATAAGTGATCAATCTCCAGACAGTGAGTAGAAGTATATAGGTCAGGGGTTAGAACAGGATTTAGAGGCAGAAAGATAGCCTTAAGTTCTTGCTCTGCCATTTGTGAATGGGGTGACATTAGCAAGTCACTAACCTCTTAGTTTCTTCATCTACAAGACAGGATGATGCTTCCTTAAAACTAAATTCCAATGCCTGAAAGCATCTGATACATAGGGGCTATTATTATGTTCATGAGGATATCACTGATTGATGTCTTTTAGAAGCATGTGCAGGGCACCTACAAAGTTCCCAGATGTTTTCCCATCAGGGGCTAACCCCTACATGAACTTTATCATGGCCTAAGTTCCTCAGGAGCATTTTTTCCCTTTGTCACATTCAAAGGTTGTTTGATCACCCCGTGTGGCATGTTCTCTGAGGCATGGCACCCAATACAGAGGGGAGTTTCTGCTGAATGTTTACCCACCCCATCACATCAGCAGTGCTCTCATACTCTTAGCACAAAGGTGGTGGTAAGAAATCTGCGTAAGACAAATTGTATACACCATGATGATATAGTTCTATAGAGCTCCTCTTACCTCAGCCATTCAGCCAAGATGGTGAGCATGTTCAATTACACATTTGCTTAGGTTTAGGCAGTTTCCTTCTTTCTCAGTGGTTTTAGTTCTCTTTTTCTATTTTAGTGGTCTTATTAATATATGTCTTATATTGGTCTTATTATAGTGGTCTGGTCTTATTAAGTGTTCTTATTACATATATCTCACATACTTTTAGAAAGAAGGTAGATATCTTATTTTACATATAAGATCTCATTCTTCCTGTGATATTTACAATTAGATCGACACAAAGCAAAATTATAGGACAACACTTTTTATTTTTTTAGATTTTTTTAAGTAATCTTTACAAACAATGTAGGGCCCGAACTTACAACCCTGAAATCAATAGTCATACACTCAACCAACTGAGCCATCCAGGTGCCCCAGGACAAAACATTAAGAGAATAATTATCTTTGATTCTATCCATCTCCAGGCTGTAGATAAACAGAGATGTAAGTAATTTCCCTTAATTTATCCCATAAGCTTCCATTCGACTATATTCAGTTGTAATGAAGCAGGTGATTACGTTTCCCTCTAAAGACAAGGCCCCTGAGAACATTTTTCTCTAATCAACAGCACCTATAAATACGGCTTTAGCAGGGCCTGTTCAGGTCTCATGACACAGGTTGCTGTTCAACATTGTTCTTTTAAGCTTTAAAAGGCCAGACAGACGTGCATAAAAAGGGTAATTCTCATACGCCTTATCATGGAGACATACCAGGTCGGCCTTAACAAAATCAAATCAAGATTAAGAGGAGAAAATGCCCAGAGGAGAGGTCACAAACCAAAAGACCACAGGAGGAGCAAAACAGGTAATACAGATCAGGTGGGCAAACATGGGATCGCCCAAAATGAGCCAACCCCTGTTTTTGTAAACAGTCCTGTTAGAACAGGGCCATAGTCATCTGTTTTGTATTCCTCTGGCTGCTCTTACACTACCAAGGGCAGAGCTGTAGGGCTGCCACAGAGACCACATGGCCCACAAATCCCAAAAATCTGGCCCTTTATAAAAAAAGTTTGCTGACCTTTAAGGTAGTAAAGAAATGGTCCTAGATTAAGAAACACCCTGGTGGGGCGCCTTGGTGGCTCAGTCCTTGGTTTCTGCTCGGTTCATGATGTCACGGTTCGTGGGTTCAAGCCCCGCATGGGCTCTGAGCTGTCAGTGTGGAGCCTGCTTGAGATTCTCTCTCTCTGCCCCTCCCACACACTCTCTCTCTCTCTCAAAATAAATAAACTAAAAAAAACAAAAACAAAAAAACAACACCCTGCTGTCTTTAGAAGACATAACACAAATGTAATGAAAACTGGTGACCGCTATTCCACATCAGTTTTAGGGAGGAAACAGGGAGGACTGCGGCCTGTTGTGAATGGCAGAACAGTGCCCCCCGCAGTTTGCTCCAGCCAACAGCTGCCCTAAGGGAAGGTGGGCCAGCAGAACCTCTGATCATTGTCAAGGGAAGCTAGAGGCTGAGTTTTTTAATAAACACCTCTCAATTTCTAAATATTAGCAACTAATCCAAATTTTTAACATTTGTAGAGCCAGTCTCCTGCCTAAAATCTTAAATTTAAGGGGATTTATTCTCTACTATTCAACCATATTAGAAAGCAGAAGGAAAGCTTTTTTTAGATTTTCATATTATACCTCCCCATTTCTACACATCGCAGGAGAGGCTTTTTCACTTGCTGCATTTATTCCAGATTCCTGCTAATCCTTTGAAAAAGAGTTGATAAGGCCATCCTGTGTATCCTTGATTTATTTTATGTAAAGCACATCCAGTCCAATTCTCCCTTGGGCAAATACAGCAATTTACCCGTTGAGGCTTTGGATGTCATCTTCGTCATTCTGACCATCATCACCATCAACACTTACACAACGCTCCCGCTTTACCATGGCCCTGAACTGTGCTCGTTATTGATCCCATTTTCCTCTGTGTGAAGTGAGAGTTAAGAAGGCATGGGGCGCCTGGGTGGCTCAGTTGGACTTCGACTCAGGTCCGGTCATGATCTCACAGCTCGTGAGTTCAAGCCCCACTTAGGGCTTTGTGCTGACAGCTCAGAGCCTGGAGCCTACATTCTGTGTCTCCCTCTCTCTCTGCCCCTCCCTCACACTCTGTCTCTCTGTCTCTCTGTCTCTCTCTTAAAAATAAACATTAAAAAAAAAATTTTTAAGGCTAAATAACTGTCCATCATCACACAGCTAGAGGGCGTCAGAACTAGAAGCAAGGGCCCTTAACCACTACTCAATCTAAGAGTATTTCCATACCTATTGAGCCGCTAATGCTGCGTGTGCGTGCATGCATAATAGTGCGCGTGCCTGCGTGTGTGGTTTGGGGTTTAATGAGCCTGAATTAACCGGGAAGTAAAAGCGGCACCACAACCAAGAGTTAGTATTGATTCTTCTGGAGCTCTAACTATCAAAAGAAACTAAAGATATTTTTTCTGAGGTTTTGTCCTGTACAACTGGCCAGAGGAAAAAAAATCAGGCTTCACAAATCATCAGTTTCTGGTGAGTCCTGATGCTGGGTATTTACTCTCCAAGGTTCTTGGTGTTGTTTAGGAGCGTAATTTTGGGGTGATACAATGTCACAGTCCAAATCATTCAAGAAGTCTAGCAGCTACATTAGCGAATATCTATAAACTACCCTTCAACTCCTCAGAAAACAGATCTGAAGTGTTCTCATTCTGCTTTGTCTGCCTCATGGGTGTGTTAGCTGCACTAACTGGCTAATGATTACATAGTTTTCTGAAATTTCAAGGACCTATAAAAATGTTACTGCCAAACATTTCGTTTTTAAAAATGAATGTCATTCTCTGTGTGAACACTAGAGGGTAGCCATGTTACATTGATGGAGGCCAGTCCCTGCTGGAACATTCTGAAGGATCTACTGCAGGCTGCAAAGTGAAAGTAAGTGACTGTGTATAAAGGCCTTTAGGAAGGGGGGTGGGGGGGGGAACCCTGCAAGTAATTTTCAGCATTAATTTGGTGACTTATCCACGGGTTATGTAAAATGTGTGTTCCAGGGACTTTCTTACATATCCACCTTACGCTGAGCTTGCATTTGTGGTGTTTGACAAAGCATGTATGTTTAAGGAATTGGCATAAAACGGTTTGTTTATAGAAGATCCCCATAGCCAGATAAAACAGCTGCAGTAATGGAAATAGGATAAATGGCTACTGCTAAACAAGCCTAAACCGAGTGTGCCCTTGCTTTGGAGTTTTGGGGTTTTTTTTTCCACTCAGTGTTCACAAGCAAAGCTCACCTATGTGCAGCTTTACATAAGAAACCTGAATAGCCCAGTTGCCTAGTGTGACCTAGTGTGCCTAGGTAGAAGCCAGCTCTACCCTCCTCTCCTCATCCAAAAAGGGAAAGCATCGCAGCTCACAAGCCACATTCCTGGTGGTCACATACATATGATTCCTTATTTAACTTGTTTCTTTCCCTCATGAGTTTGAATGCACAGAAGAGATCAGGACCTAATATTAACTATTTTCCCTTAAAACCCCCAGAGCGTTGAGGAATTGGTCCCAAGTGGGCAAGTTTGGTGGCAGCAGGCATAGAGAGTTACTCTTAATGAGACAACCCAATCAAGCAATACCACAAAGGCCTCTGGTAAGAAACTGAAGGTGGGCATGGGGGTTGGGGGCATCTAAAGTCCCAGGGATCTCTAATCACCGCTCTGTGAGAGAGGCAGAAAAGAAATCAAGACACTATGTGGTTATGAAACATGGCGAAGTTGTATGGCTAGCGTGGCAAAGGCAAGCTAATCCTATTACTAGGCAGCCAGTGCATCATTTTGTCCAGTACATGAACCTGGACATAGAAGGTATGAATATTTGCCTCTGTGACTTATTAGCTGACAGACCTTTGTCAGAGCAGGTGACCTCTGTAAGTCTGCATTTCCTCAAATAGAAACAGAGGAATAACAAAATAATGACAGCTAAATTTGCAAAATGCTTGCCATATGCCAGGCGCTGTTGTAAGTGTTTCACGTGTAGTAACATGTACACAGATCCTCCTGAGTAACTCTATAGGGTAGATGTGGTTCTCAGCCTTGGGATGCAGCAGAGAACTGAAGCGCTAAGAGGCAGAGTCGCTAAAAATAAGTGAAAGAGCAGTGCATACACGTGGGCGTTTGGCTCCAGAGCCCACCCTTCTTAAATACCTGTTCTGCCTACCTCTGGCTGGGAGGAACAAACTGGATGATTTATAGGTACTTTTTAAAGAACCGAGCACCACAGCCAACATGATAGCATGACAGTTACAATAATGACCTATGGTCCATATCAGGCAGTGTACCATTACAACCCCAAAGGGCCGTGTAATAATCAGTGCCAAACAGATACGGAGAGGAGAAAAGAACTAAAACTGTCCATAAAGCATAAAGGAATTCTGATTACTGATAGATAATTAATGTGTTAGTTGTATTTTTTCAAATATATCACATATGTTTGCACCAGGAAGAATGATCAAGTGAACGTTTTCCACTCAGGAGGATTTAAGTCCCCAATCCAACAATAGGGATAACCAAGAAGGTTGCAGGATATCCTGTTCTACAGGCTCTTTCTTTTAGGCTCCAGACAAGTCCCTGCACAGAGTCCTACTGGAAGTTCCTCCAGACCTCCACATACTAGTAATAGTCCTGTTACTATTATGTTTGTGAGAGACCAGAAACCACGTTCCTAATCACATTCCAGGCTCTGCCAGGGAAGTTAAAGGTCCCAGCCTCTCAGTGGACAGTGAACAAGTGCAATAATTTACTGTGAACCAGTACTTTCATTTATGATTTGGAGTCAAACTCACCCAAGGTCAGAAAACTAGTAAGTGACAGAGTCAAGATTTGAACCCAGGATGTCTAAATCGTGGAGCTCCAAACAGGAGCTCCTACTCAGAAGCTCCAAGTACTAGCTTTAGGGGAAAAATGACCCTAAAAGCTCTTGTTCAGGGACTAATGGATTCAAGAAATTGTTAGCTAAGTATATTCATAGTGTAGACAAGAGAGTGTGAGCTGACCTAAAAACCAAAGCAGCCAGCTGGTGCCTCAGTGACTGGGGCAAACATAAACCCTTCGTGCCTGTGTGCTAGAGCACTTGGAAAACTGCATGCTTTTGAAAGGTAGCCTCAGCTTTTAAAAAATAATCTGAAACCCAGATTTTTCACTAAATAATGTCATATATCCTCTTAATAGAAATGTAACAAAGGCATATACAAAGAAAGACCAGATTTCAGAATGGTACCAGGAAGGAAGGGGCAAGGACTGGCAAAAGGCAGAGGAAAGGGAAAAGGACAGGTTTAGGAGTCTTAACATAGCCCACGGAATTTTTTAACAAATTATATTTAAGTTTTAAACCCAAGAACAGCTATAACCAATTAATTTTTTTCACAAGGAGGACAAGATGAGGACCAGTCAGTGGTCAGTGCTGCCAGTGGTGAGCCTGTCCTGCCTTAACCAACCTGCCCACACACCAATGTCTGATGTACTAAAAAGCAAATCACGGAAGCCCCTTTCTGGTAGAGCAGTGGCCCCGGAGCCATTTACATTTACATGTAAATCCTCGCAGTCAGATTCAGCAGCTCTGGGTGGGGTGCTGCATGTGGGCAGAAACGTGTCCCCTCGTGACAGCCTGGGACACTATACATACAGAGCTGGTTTTCCCTCAATCTTCCCATTTTAAACTTAAAACATGGCTTATCAACAGATTTTTTGAAAGTAAGAGTCACCAGAAATGATAATATATTTCTGATAAAGGAAAATCTTGCCAAGGGTGCAAGTTGCTGGTCCAAGAACCGTTATGTGGTTTGTCAACAAAATGGGAGAAGGAGAAACTGAGGCAATCCTGTAATATATAGATAATTAAGTACATTGTAATGATATTTTTATCAGCTCTAAACTACCTATTGCTGCCACTGATAAAGGAGGAAAGCACTCAGAAAATTCCATTTCCCTTTCCTCTTGTAAACATCCATCAATGAATACAGACTTTATCATACACTAAAATCTTCTTCTCTTGGTCTCCTGTAGCTTCAACCAGATTTTCTTTCCTTTTCCAATCACGAAAATTTATCAATTTGTGAAAGCATCTTGACAGACTCATGAATCGCAGGGTTAGTAAAGCAGTGAGCTATCTCCAAATGTATTCATATTTAAAAAAAAATTTTTTTTAATGAGAAAGTAATTCCCAGGAGCAACGAAATGGGTAATGAGAAAGCAGTGATGTTTTTGGCTGCAATTAGAGCCATGATTGAATATGGAAGCCTCTGTCAGAATTAGAAAATCAGCATTTCTTTTTCTAAATTTCTCTAAACCAAGTTTTCCAAATCCACCGAAGGAGTGTGGGCCACCCTTTTCTGCACAGCCTCTCACCCTGCCTCTCCTCAGCTCCAGGGTCCAGCGCCGGGGGCCTTCCTTAGCCACTGCCTCAGCAGCTATGAGTTTGCTGGGAGGCTCCAGGTCACTCATGCTCTCAAACCCAACTGACTTCCCCTCCTATGCTGCTTCTGTGGTTGGGCTTCTAAGTCATTTCCCAGTGGATGAGTGTGTGGCAGCCTGGACTGTGGGGACAGAGTAGCCAGTGTGCAAAGAGAGAACAGACGCCCAGTGAGAGAATCCAGGCTCTTCACACAGAGGTGACTTTGTTACCTCAGCCAGCACAGCTGTGATATGTGGCTTGTGCATGGCTCTTTGTGAGTATAGGAGTTGGAATGTTCAGGTTTATTTTTTTTGGATATGGATTTCTGGAGGGTCTGGATGTTTGAAACAGGAGCTTTTAAAAGAAAATTTCAGTTACTCCCTGTGCAACATGAATAGTTTGAAAACTTAAAAACTTTTTTGTTGCTCTTTTTGGTTAAAAAATAAACAAAACTATCAACTAGGCTAAAAATGGATAGGACCTCATTCATTCAGAATTTTCTAATAAGTGCACTGTGGCTGGACCTTGACACAATTTTTTTAAAAAAACATCTGTTCAAGAAATTAATATTTTAAGCCCTGACATATGTTTTCTCATGAGGAACACAGACAGGCATGATTTATAGATCATTTAACTCTTCATTAAAGTTGGTCTTGAAAAATCTGTGCTGGCCATTATTGAGAATTACATGATATGCTTAAGTAATCAAAGAGCAATTCTTTAAAATATTTTCCAATTCAGACTGCCCACTTGCTACCAATTCCTCAACCTCATGCTGCCATATAACACACTTACCTGGGAGACCTGTAGCTCCGGGCAAGCCCTTAGGACCTCTTCCTGGAGGGCCACGTTCCCCCCTTTCTCCCAAGTCACCTGCATTTCATTAGAGAAATGTTATGTTTCTGTATGTTTATAAAAAGAAAGTTCCATATTTTTAAACTTTAAGCAAACCCAAAATTGAGAGTTTTGTTGCCACAAAACTAGGTTGTAGTAAGTATGTAGCAAGGCAAAAATTGAGTCAATTAATTATATTAAGAGATCCAAGTGGGGGGAAAGCCAATGACCATATTCATAGATGCTGAAAAGACATAGGACAAAATAAAATATGCATTCCTGATACAACATTCAGTAAAATAAGAATCGATGGTTACTTCCCTGACCTGATAAAATATATCTGCCTCAACCCAAAAGCTAGCATCATGCTTACAGGGAAACACGAGAAGCAGTCCCACTACAGACAAAACATTATAGAGATGCGTACTTTATCACTATTAATTGTCATTTGCTTTGAGAGTCAAAAATATCCCTATTTTCAGGTGATATAAGTGTACATCTTAAATCCTTGAAAATCAACTCAAAATCTACTACAAACAATGAGAGAATTCAGTAAAATAGCAAAGCACAAAATTAATATATGAAAATTAGTAGTTTTTACATTTACAAACAACCAGAAATAAGAGGTAATGAAAAAAGATCCCATTTAAAACAGCAATTAAATTAATAACTAGGAATATATTTAATCAGAAATATGCAAATCCAACAAAAAATTAACATCTCTAAAGGATACAAAAGGACTGACAACTGTTCTTAGGTGGAATGACATCATCACAAAAAGGTATGAGTTCTCCCTAAGCTGAAGTTTCATCATGATCTCAATAAAAAGATATTTTTAACCAGAAAAAGAGGATTCTGAAGTTTGTACAGAAAAACACATAAGCCAGAGTAGCCACAAAACTCCAAAAAGAAAAGCAACATGAAGGGAATTAATCCTACCACATATTATGCCAATTAAAATGGTGTGGTACTGGTACTTGAATAGATAGACCAGTGAAACAGCCCCCAAACAGGCTCCAATACATATAAGAATTTGTTTTGTAATAAATGTGCCATCTTAAGGTGGGAAATAGTCAAACAAGTCAATAAGTGGTCTTGGAAAAAGTGGGTAGCCAACTGGAAAAAAAAAATAAAGTCGAATCTGTTCCTCACAACATGATCTAGGATAAGTTACAAATGGATCAAATATTTAAATGTAATTTAAGAACCAGAAGAAAATAAGGAGAATTATTTTATAACCTCAGATTTGAGTTGGCTTTAACTGTCATGATTCAGAATATGAAGGGTTCCTAAAAACAATAA
Source organism: Acinonyx jubatus (assembly GCF_027475565.1). Classification (NCBI taxonomy): domain Eukaryota; kingdom Metazoa; phylum Chordata; class Mammalia; order Carnivora; family Felidae; genus Acinonyx; species Acinonyx jubatus. Next base: position 87,265,157 of record NC_069385.1, on the reverse strand, counting down.
AAAAGGTCAACAACAATAAAAAATGATAATATATAAGCAAGGAACTCATTAAAAGGAAAAAAATAGCTCTGAAATATATGGAAAATTATCTGACATCACTCTCACAACAAAATAAATGGAAATTAAAAATAACAAGAAAGGTACTTTGAACTATAAGATCAGCACAAATTCCAAAGTTTAATTAAACATATACTAGCAAGTCTGTGGAAAAATACATTATTGTTGCTAATAAGACTGTGAATTGAGGCAGTTTCTTGGAATATCTATCAATATTACAAATGGTAGTACCATTTTACCTAGCAATTCCACTTCTAGGAATTTATCTTAGAAGTACAGAGGTTATGTTGTATTTGTACAAAAACAAAATACACAGTGATAGTCACTGCAGCCTTGCTATCATGGTAGAAGATTAGAAACTAACTGTCCATGAAATGGTTAAATACACTATGGTACTTCCATAGAATGGCATACTATGCAGCTATGAAGAAGAATCAGGAAGCTCTTTGAAATGATCTCAAGACATAATTGTTCAATGAAAAAAATCAAGGTTCAGATCACTACCAAAGGATAATATGACTTGCCTCTAAAAAGATGTAGGGAAGTATATAATCATATATTGCACCTTATCACTGATAAGGATATGTAGGAAACTAATAAAAGGGATTACCCAATGGGAAGAATAAAGGAAACTAAGCAGATGGGAGACAGGGGTAGGAGAAAAACTCTTCACTAAATATCTTTTAATATAGTTTTAAATTCTCAAACAATATAAATTTAGTGTCACCAAAAATAAATTAATGAATTTTCAAAATTTAAAGTGTGCTGTCACAAGTGCCTACATTTCATTTGTGATTATTATTTATAGGGAAAATGCTTTGGACTGCAACCAACCATGTGTATTTGCAAGACAGTTGATTGAATTTGGGGATTCAGCAGCCAGAAAACCAAGTTTCATTAATTATCCTGGCCCCTGCAGAGAAACCTAGAAACTTGACCTCATTAACAAAGTGCCCTAATACCTTAGTCAACCAGTCCTAACTGACTTTTCCTGCTCCCCATAGAAGGCATTATTCTACTATATCACTGGTACAGTATTATATTATTATTCTACTACTCGCTCAGAAGAGGCAGTGGCATTTTGCAGTAAATTCTATATATAATCATTTTTCCAAACATTTGTGTCAGCTCAGCTTCATTCAATATTGTGTCCCATTTATAATAATTTAAAAAACAAAAGCATGCATACCAAAATAGTAAAAAAAAATCTAATTATGAAGTGAATGTTTAGTCACCATACTTTGATTTTAGCTGTGAATGTCCTTGTATGAGTATTTTTATCATGAATCAACTGTATTTCAAAAACAATTTAAATTTATATAAATACCGTATAGGGATCTAGAGCTCAAGTTTAACTCACATTCACGTAAGCTCTTTTTTTATACTCATCATCAACATGGCCTTACTATATTAGGAAGATATGATAATTAGCATTTTAAAAACTAAGAACTTAAGCGCTCTTGTTAACTTAGCAATTTAAATGTCTTATCACTCTAATTCTGGTGGCTTGCAGTGAGAAAAGAGCCAATAAATGTGCCACATTTTCTGAAGATGTGAGATGAAGATTATAAATTAAAATGTAACTTCCACACAGATAGTGAAAGTTAAACACATTCTAGAGCGAAGCTACATCAACTTTAAAATGTCGCTTGCAAGGACTAAGACTGCGGTCTTCATCCTGATGCTGCCTTGCGGTTATTGGTCATAGAAAAACAGTTTTTAGAGATGGGCTCTGAGACAGAGCCACACTGTGAGCTGCTGCTACTCCACGGCAAACCGTGTTGCAGCCCGGCTGTGTTATCCCTGGGGTTAATCCACTTCTTCAAACCCCGATCATGTCTCCTTTCGAGATGTATGAAAACCGGCTCAGGGAACTAAAGGTCTACCTTTAATAGCTAGCCTACTCTGTGGAAAAATATATATAAAGAGCTTGTAAAATAAGCTTTACATAAGGTAAGAAGGGAAACATGCACGGTAACAAGAAAAACAGCTCACTGTGAATAGAGCGGCTAACGTGGAAGAAATTCTCATTGCTCCAGAGCTGCTATTTATTTCATTTATTTGAAAGCCATAACTGATGCTCCAACTCCATGTGAACAGATTAATACTGAAAAAAGTGCTAGTCAGTTACGACGTGTACTTTCTCAAGCCTTCATTTACATATTGACACATCTGTTTGACTCACACTAAAATATCTAAAAACATGTATATGGCCTTACTCCACAGGACTTAAAATTAATCCAAACCGGGAACATTTAAAAGTAGTATTGACAACATGGAAGATTAATTAATACTAAGCAAAGTGAACATAACGCCAATTAGAAGTCTCCATGTTTCTGCTTGAGTATGTATAAAATGTACATGCAGAAGGGGCCTTGGTCTTAACATGTTAGTGTAGTATCGCATAAAACATGCCAATGAAAACCCAAAAAATATGGACATGATTTAAGATTTGAGTATGATTTCAGGCATATTTCTACTAGCTCCCACTGAAAATGTTTCACTGTGTTTTGCAGAGTACTTTTTTAGGGAAAAATGCTTTTATTAAAGGCTTAGCCTGAACTGCTAAAAGCTTTAGTAAAATTTATTTGTTCATTATTTATGTAGTAATATCCTCGGAAAAAGACTCTCAAAGTAATATGGCAGAGCAAGTCTCACTGTCCCTTCTTTATTAGTCATGGAAAGAAGGCAGCAGGTGACACTGAAATACATCTCTTCTCTAATTAGCTGAACATTTAAATTTCAAATGGCGAAGTATTTGTTCTCAGGAAAAAACTGATCTGTAACCTTTGGCCAGTGGAACACTATATGTTTTTAATTAAATATTAGTGTTATACTGGATGTGATAGGACAAGAAAGGTCAAGTCCGGTTACCTGGAATCATACATTTCCAAATTCATGACAGCACTGCTGGATAAAATCTGAGGATAGTACTCCTTTCTTCCCATACCCCAAATTTCAAGAAAACTGACAGAAGATGCTGCTTTAAAGGAACCCAGTGACAATATAGGGATGGAAGGAGGGTGGGGAGAGAAAGTCCTTTAGAAAAAAAAAAAGACTGTATCACTTCTAGAGTATAAACTATGTTGTAAATACTGAAGAAAAATTAGGGGGAAGTCCTTTATATGATCAAACTACGCTTAATGAATAAACTTAGTGCTAGAGACATTTTCCAGGTTCCAAATATAGAAATATATTTTTCTTCCCTTCAAAATAAAGTTTATCTGCTAGAGCCAACTCAGCCCAAGCCAGCCATAATTCAGTGCTGCTAAGACCTTCCCAGAGAGCTTCCTGAACGTTTCACCTTTGTTTCCTGTGGCTCCCAGCCCTCGCTGTACATTAAAATCACATGGGGAATATTTTTAAATCCTGCGGCTCAAACCTATTAAATCAGAATCTCTGAGAATGGGACCCAGCTGTGGGCAGTTTTTAAAGCTCCTCAGGTAATTCCGCTGTGCATCCCGGGCTGAGAAACACAACTTCAGGCAGACTCTACTAGCATAGTAAGTAAACAGACATTCTTATTTCTTAGAAAATAAGATGGAACTTGAGGGGAGTTCTCTTACTAATTCAAAATTAAGTTCTACCCCACATACACAGACTTCCTTTTGGCCAAAGAGAATAGGACTGTGATTTCTACAGCCCCTACAAGGTGTTTCCAGTAGGAAAATGGGTGACTGCACTATACCAGTGCATGTAGCAGCACAGGAATGAATCATCTGGAGGCTTGTTAGAACGCAGGCTGCTGGACCCCACCTCCAGAGTCTCTGATTGGATCAGTGGGGTTGGGGTGGGCTAGAGAGCTTGTATTGCAAAGGGGGTCCCTGGTGGTGCCGATGCTTCAGGGAGCACTCTTGCAGAACCACTGCTCTAAAGGAAACTTACAGGAAAGGCTGAGGAGTCATCTGTGGGCTCTGGTGCAGCTGAACCAACTAAGTCAACAATCCACCGGAGGCAGCAGAGTTCCTTGGAAATTATTAACAGAGTGAATGTGGCCTACCCACAGAGTACCCACTCATGAGTTCCTCAACCAATAGCTAAAAGCAGGACAAAGATGAATGACTATGTGATTCTTTCAAAGAAAATATTCAGTTCTCTTTAAGAAGAGCTCCGAGCTCTCTCCATATTTCATTTTGTCCAGCCCCTTGAAAGCTTGGAAATTGTGCCAGCCTTACAAGAGGTTCCAATTAGGGCTCATTTTTTCACATACAGCAGTGCACATGCCAAAAAAAAAAATCAAATATAATTAACAAAATTGTTCCAGCTGAAAGTGTAGTTAGCCAAATGCATCAGCAGTTCATTTATAGATCCAAAAAGGCAGCTTGCTTGCCCTCTGACCATTCACACCATAATATTTATCCCTAATTGGAACACCACCGTTGAAAGAAAAACAAGTCTGTCTCTGATTTCTGATGCCATGCCTTTCTGAAGCTTCCGAGAGAACCGTCGGTCACTCACCATAAGACAGAAATTCCTGATTTTATTCAGCTCTCTCTGTAAATTATCCAGGGCACACACCCACGCAAGCTGACATACTTACTCACCTCAACCAGCAAGCACCATCTGAGGCAACCAGTCCTTCTGCAGGTCCTGCTGAATACCTAACACACTCTCACAATCCTATATTGCTGCAAAATACTGATTTTAAAGGCTTAACTTGCTTTTAAATAAAAGGGGGAAGAAACAAACTTGTTCACCTTCCCTTAAATGTTAAAGAAGGGGAAAAAGTAAGATTATACCTCAGAGCTGGAAAAAATCCATCAGAACTAAATATCCAGTGTCACTTTTTAAAAGAAGAGGGAGGGAGCTTCAGTTCATGATGTAATTTGTCTTATGTCCAAACAAATTTCGTTAGTTTAAGTAACGGATACAAACATTCTAAGGCTGGTTGCCATCTCAGAAGAACTCTACAAGGATTTTAGAGTCTCAAAACAAAAATTAAAAAAGCTGGTTGATCCTTTGCAAGATCCTGTAAAATTTATTTTGGACTATGACTGAAGTACTAAAAATCAAGGGACCTTAATTCTAGTTTTTGGTCTACCGTTGTCATACAGCAAGGTCAAGAGGATGTCATATAATAGTTTTCTGATCTTGGAAAGATGTGTGAATACATCTGAAAAAGGACAGTGTATGTTCTTTTGTTCCACCTGGGCAGATGACTTACCTTTAGGCCCCCTCAAACCAAGAGCACCAGGGGGGCCTTTAATGCCTGGGAGGCCACGAAGTCCCATCTGGCCTGGGAAACCATTCTCTCCAGGAGGTCCTGGGGGACCAGGGGGTCCAGGCCTCCCAGGGAGGCCAGAGGCTCCTGCGTCTGGTCGCTTGAGACTAGCAGCCATCTCAGCAAGATGCTCTAAAAGATAATAAACAAAACAGCCCATAGAAGTCAGAAGCATGAAAGTGACTCAAATGATAAAAGGGGTATTTCAAGTGTCTTTTTTTCTAAATGTGTCCCCAGAGCTTCAAAATTGGTGGCAAGAAGTGAATAAAGTTGGATCATTTTTGCATGGACTTTCTGCCAAGAGGCTTCACTGGTGCTGTTTTATTCAGCTCTCCCTGGATATATTTGGTCTTGCTGTTTTGAGACAGGGGAGGAGGGGGGTGAGAAAAAAAAAAAAACACAGCAAGTCTTTCTGATGGGTATTGTGCTAAAAGGAAGAGTATGTCACCTGAGTCCTGGCTGGTTATCTGAAAAGCCAGGATGGGAAGAAAATGAGTTTCTTAACATAGGTAGAAGTGGATATCCAGAAGCTTTTGAAAAGGCAAGGACATTGTCCAGAATTAGCATTGAGACAGTAGTTGAGACCTAGCCCCACAGTTTTAGTTTGAAGATACTGAGTAAGCTAAAATATCCTGAGCATTCACAACTTCTTATAGGTTCCCCTCTCAAAAGTTTTTTCATGCTTGGAATAGACAACAGACACTAAAAATAGCTTGCTTCCTGGGAATGTTCATAGTCTGTCTTAAAAATTAATAACTGTGTGGGCTTTTTCAGGAACCATTAAATAGATTAAGAATCATCCACTAAAATGATGAAGAATAAGAAATCTTTCCTATGAAAATACTCTATGGGAAATATGCCAGTATAATGTTTTTTTTAAGGTGTGAAGGAGATTATGATTTGGAAACAAATTCCTAACCAACAATTTAAAATTGTTTAAATGTGAACATTCTAGTTTGCCTTATGTAAAACTTAACATAAAATTATAATTTTCTTGAGATATAACATATAAAATTGAAATATTCTTTTAAGATTAAGTGTCTGCAATGAAGAGACTTATATTGGTTTTCAAATATAGAGTGACAATTTCATTCTGGGAAAGCTCTACAAGTCTACCAGACAAATTAGGCTATCTCATGAGCATACAAAAGAAGAGTATCGCGACAGAATTGGTTCCAACCAGAATAAGTTAATTATTTGTTAGAAGGCCTCCATGTTATAGGATCTCCCAAGTTTCTTTGTCCCCAGTTTCCTTTGCTATGTGACTTTAGAACTAGACCATTTCTGAAAGAGCTATGACAGACAACTGCTGTAGCCATAGATGAATTTAGACAAAGGTTAGCAAAGTAAAAATATATCACCATTTTAGTAAAATACTAGTTATTAATTTTCTACCTATGTTATACATGAGTAGAGATAATGTCCTTATGCTTCTTATGGGCATGAAGACTTTCAATTATTTCACATATAAGCTACGCAAAGAGCCAAGGTCAGTGCCTTATACACTAAGTAGTAGGATGTTAAGGAGGGGGAAGGATACCTGAGAATTTGTGTTCCAAAGGGGGAAAAAAAGTGTGTGTGTGTGTGTGTGTGTGTGTGTGTGTGTGTGTGTGTGTGTAACCTATTTTTTTTTCAGGCTATAAGGTTTTGTGTGGCAACAAACTGGATAAAACAATATTAACATTATTCAAGATCTCCCACCTTTAAAGCAAACAAAAGTCAAGACATTATGATTTATTTACCTTGCATGACTCTCATGCAAACCTGCTTTATGTGCTGATCTGTTGGTGCTCTACCCTGGGACAGAAAAAAAAGACGGTTTGTAAACAGAACCATAAAGAAGACATTGTTAAATGGTAACCTGACAGACTCGGCAAGTGACCAGGTGGCAGGATTTACCAGAGAACCCTCCCACACTGCTGAGGAGCTCGAGTCTGGGCCAGCCTGGCTCCCCACCCCCCTTCTGGTGCTGTGAGACTAAGTCTCCAAGGGGAAACCCTGGGGACTGTCCGCCACTCACTGGAGGGCCCTGGATGCCAGGCAGGCCGGTGGCACCCTGCTCTCCCTGCACGCCTCGCGGTCCAGGTGGTCCTCGCGGTCCTTCCACTCCGGGAAGCCCCCGACTGCCTTCAGGCCCCCTCAAGCCAGGGTCCCCAGGGTTACCCACCTAGAACACAATGGCACGTTAAAAAACCAGGGCTATCCACAAGTAATGTTCTGCTTCGTGTTAATACAAGACTTACATGAAATTTGGGGTTTGCTTACATTTTATCTCCCAAGAGGTATTTGCTCAGAGGTTACAAATATGCTGCTCTGAGAATTCCAGTCAAGTAAAGCTTTTCAAAATCTTTCTTTTTGGTAGAGTTACTATTTCAAAATACTCATTGAAATAATATATTTAAAACCACATTTTTTTATACTTTAAGCCACTTCCTAAGAACAAGTTAGTTTTTAACAAGACTTATTCAATTTTTGGTCACAAAAAGGCCACTGACTTCCTACAAGACAGGTTACTTTGTATGTCACCAATACAGAAAGCATAAAATAAACATATTTCCAAGAACGTAAATTATTTAGCTTTATAACATTCTGGAGAATTTAAAGAAGCCAAATGTATCCAGGAATTCTAAAATACTAACATTAACTAAATACATTTAAAATGCTGCACCTAACACGAATACATTTAAAATGCTGGAACAAAAAAAAATTGGTCCATAATTTATTGAAGTATTGAGGAAGCTAAAAATCTAAATACTAAAGAAGTTGAAAAATAAACTATTTCCTTAGCACAAAAGCATATAACAGTTTTTTTTTCTGAAAGCAGACCACTAAAAGCATTTTTTAAAGTTACCATCTACAATAACTGCTTTAAGAGACTAAATTAATTCACTTTCTGTTAAGTTCCCTGTGGTAGAGTTTATGGCATAGTAGTTAGTTACAATGTGCCATTGTTTACAGAATAAGAATGAGAAGATAAAAGGACAGGAGGCATTAAGGAATGCTAGTGCTCACTATAAAGTTCATAAAGCAACTTAACCCTGCTTCCTTTTCATATGCAACATTCACCTAGAAAGAGCCAACTTTTTTAAACCTTCAAACGTTGTAAGGAAGGGAGAAGGTGGTGAGGCAGGGCTTTCACTAGACACATCTGAATATAGCTCAGCAAGTGTGCCTTTTCCAATCTTTCTTTATGAAAAAATGATACTCATCTAAGTCAATCTGTCAGAATTGCTTCTATGATGAAATTATGGCTTAAAGACTTCCTGAAAGACAGTGTCAGCAGAGAGAACTAAGGATGTGCTGTGGAGGGTTGGGAATTGTCAAATGACTACAGTGCAAAATTTTAACAGCTTCTAAAACTGCCCAGAGGAGAAGCCAAAGTGAGTCTGGAAGTGCACTAAAGAACTGGCAGGGAACAAAGGAAACCAACTCAGAGTCCATCATCTTGTTGACAATGTCCGAAATACTTCTGGAACAAGAGACAGGACATTTTGATGAAGAGATCAAGGGCCAACATGGCTAAGGCATCACAAGGGTCCTGGGTCTTTGGAAAGAATCCTTCAATTGAATAGTGGTATGCCAAAGTAGAAACTGGTGTACAGACTTCACCTACTTATCAGGTTGTCTATGCTGACATCACTGAGGAAGGTGAAGTGTGTCTGCTCATAATTATTTCCCTATTCTGGGACAACACACTTCAGCTGCATCAGTATTACATGGGTGGTGTCAGACAAGAGGGGTAGGAAGGGAGGTGATAAATCAAGAGTTAACTCCCAAATTTAAATGAGACTCATTTTGATCACTGCATTGTTCACTCACTTTTTCCTTTTATAACCAGAATTCTTACCATTGAACATTACTGATTATTTCTAAAGAGGGAAGTAGGATTTCTGGGTTTTTTTATTAACTTGTTTCATTTTTTATTTTTTAAAATTTACATCCAAATTAGTTAGCATATAGTGAAACAATGATTTCAGGAGTAGATACCTTAGTGCCCCTTACCCATTTAGCCCATCCCCCCTCCCACAACCCCTCCAGTAACCCTCAGTTTGTTCTCCATATTTATGAGTCTCTTCTGTTTTGTCCCCCTCCATGTTTTATGTTATTTTTGTTTCCCTTCCCTTATGTTCATCTGTTTTGTCTCTTAAAGTCCTCATATGAGTGAAGTCATATGATTTTTGTCTTTCTCTGACTAATTTCACTTAGCATAATACCCTCCAGTTCCATCCACGTAGTTGCAAATGGCAAGATTTCATTCTTTTTGATTGCAGAGTAATACTCCATTATATATAAAAGCTTTTACCACATCTTCTTTATCCATTCATCCATCAATGGACATTTGGGCTGTTTCCATACTTTGGCTATTGTTGATGGTGCTGCTATAAACATGGGGGTGCATGTGTCCCTTCGAAACAGCACACCTGTATCCCGTGGATAAATGCCTAGTAGTGCAATTGCTGGGTCGTAGGGTAGTTCTATTTTTAGTTTTTTGGGAAACCTCCATACTGTTTTCCAGAGTGGCTGCACCAGCTTGCATTCCCATGAAGTAGGATTTCTATTACGAAGTCCTACCAAGGTTTACTCTATGTTTTTGTCAAGCGTAAGATATTTCTGTCAAAGATTCTTAGGCATAAAGATGTTACTTGAAGCTTGAGACTATCAATGGTGTTTAGAGGCAGTATGTAAACAGGTGACCTAATACTTTTTAATTCACGTGTATGTAAAGAGCCCAGAGCTGGCACTGTAACCAAGTCTGGGAAGGAGGGTCCTCTGGGGGAAAGTCTGGCTCAGGATGGGGCTAACTGCTTAGGCAGGAGGTAGGTGTTCTAAGGAAAGAGGAAGAGTGTTTCAGGCTAGGAGAACAGCACAAGGCATTACACAGCATGCCAAGCAAAAAGCACTGCAAACAGATGAACTTCTAGAGAGGTAAAGGTGAGGTTGGCAAGGCAGAATCCACTTCATCCAAGACTTGTATATTTTGCTCAATGTCTGATTTTATTCTACCAAATGTTATTCCTGAAGGTTTTATGCAGAGGAGGGATTAATAGTGGCTTTATATTTTTATCTAGATGACACTGGCTGCTATGAGGATAATGTGTTGTACAGGACAGAGAACAGTGGAGATTCCAGAAACAGGAGGGACAAAAAGATAAACCAGAAGCTGGTGGTGGCGGCATTTGAGGTTAGAGTCTGAGCTTCATCTTTTCTCCTTATACTCTTTTAAATTTCTTTGTATTAGATGTGCATTCCTTTCAAACTAGCAAATCACCCCAGGTTTGCTGGTTTCTGTAACTGGTTCTACTAGTCTTGTTGTAATAATTGGTTCTATTATTGGTTCTATAATTCTGAATACATATAATCTCTAAGGACATCAGTTTAGTTTCTGTAAAATGATGAATGAGATGATCATTTTCTAGCTTTAATAATTGTCTGTTATATTTTCTTATGCATTATGACTTTGTTACTTCCCCAACTAGAACACACAGGAGATTGATAAAATTACTGAAATATTTGCAATCGTAAGACTGCCAATGAAATTTATTTATACTCTTGTCACCACAAAGGACAAGTCAGTCCTTTTAAAATGACCCATTTGGGGCGCCTGGGTGGCTCAGTCGGTTGAACGTCCAACTTCGGCTCAGGTCATGATCTCGTGGTTCACGGGTTGGAGACCCACATCGGGCTCTGTGCTGACAGCTCAGAGCCTGGAGCCTGCTTCAGATTCTGTGTCTCCCTGCCTCTCTGCCCCTCCACTGCTCATGCTCTGTCTCTCCTCTCTCTCTCTTTCAAAAGTAAATAAACATGAAAAATATGACCCGTTGGTGAAAGAAATTACCATGTATTCTCATTGAGCCACTTATGAAAAAAACTTCCTTCAGAGTAGTTAGTTCAAAAGGTAGATCCATTTACATCGTTGTGAGGTATTTTTTTTTTTCCTTTGGATGAATCCATTACTCAAAGAATAAATTTAGACATTAATTTCCTTGAAGGTAAGTCCTTTAAGAATTGAATTTTATAGAGTGATTTCATAAAGCAGAGTATTGCATTTTCTGTAGTTTTATTGATATTTTTATTTTTTATACCATTATTGTTCATTGTACTTACAGATCCCTTTGGCCCAGGTAATCCTATATCTCCCTAAATCAATAAAAAAAATTGTATTAGAACAATGCATTCACATTTGATAGTCTACTAAAAACATTTCAAAGGTTATTGTGCTGCTGAAATCTACAGAAAACTATGAACAGATGGACCCTGGCACTGCAGAAAAACATTAGATTCAAAATTTGGATTCTAGTACTAGTTCCACTACTTAACTTTGTGACCCTCTGTGAGCTTTATAACCTCCTAGCCTTTGGCTAACCTGTTAAATAACAGGGTTGAATCAGAGCTTTACAAGGCTCCAACTAGATCTAAAATGCTAGGTGTGAGAATTAAAACGTGTAAGTCAAAAGATATCAAACTAGCATGCTATTTCAAAACACAGTAGACATTTAAACCTGATGACTTCATTTTTGAAATTCTAACAGTGTTTTAAAACTTATCCCCAAAAGTCTATCAAACCAAATATGAATGGTTTTATGCTTAAAAAATAAGATTTGGAAATCTCCCACCCCTAATTCTAGATGTGAATTCAGCTCAAGTTTTAGCGCATCAGTTCATCTCCACTACAAAACAGAATGACTTAAAACATCCTCTTAGCCCATAAAATGAAAAATTTTAACAGAAAATAAAATTAAAATAATCCTTTTTCAAATTTACTTAATAGAGAGCTTTGCCTAATTTAGATGCTACATTTATATTAGTTCTAAATCCTGATAATCTGAATAAAACATTACTAGAATTTTTTCCTGCACTAAGTGCTCTCTGGAACTATTTTATGAGAAATCTGTTACCACTCCAAAGGACCAAACGTAAGTTTTCACATTAGGTCATGTTAGATTGTGTCAAAACCATAGAGATGAGCCAGCAGATCTAGCAGTTCTTGCAATAAAGACAATTTTTTCTCATTCTTACTGCCTTCCTGGAGATTTAGCAGCAGCATCCTCTGGAGATGGAGGTCACTTCTTTGGAAGGTTTTAGACTACAGAGAATACCTACAGTCACACTTGTGAGCCACAGCTTTGTAACCCTAATAAAATTAATTTTGTTTCCATGATAGGCACTATTCACAGAATTTCTATAGTCCTATAAGAATCACTTGGAATGTCTAGGTGTAAAGCCACAAGAAAATTCACCACCTATAAGAGAATACTTTATTCTCCAAAGGCTTAAGGTCAGGTCTATCAGTTTTGGGGTGTTTCCCCTGTGCTTTACTTGATCTTGGCTGCAGTCTTGGGAAGTCATTAGTTTATGTAAGAAACATTGTAGCCACTATAGAAGTCAGCAAGTGACAGTAGCAAAGAAAAAATATGTTTCTAATACAATTAGAAATCAGTACAGCTCATCATTAACCAGAACAAAATGTCTTACAAGTTCACCCCTTTCTCCTGCTTCTCCTTCTTCACCAGAGGAACCCTAAAAATTAAGATTAAAAGTCACATTTTTGAATTCTCAGTCCCTTGCCTCAGTTTTAACCAGTCAACATGGATAAGCATTCCGAAGTGCCCACAGTGCCCCCTGGATCATGCAGAAATACAAAATGCTCCCAATGGCTTCTCAATCTGTCAGTGGCTAGTCTAAATCAGAAGAGAGCCTAGAGAAAAGATAGAAGGCGAGGTTGAGTTTCTTCTAAACTTAAGGATTAATGATTGTATCCAGCAATTTTAAAATTAGGTATTCCTTGGGGCACCTGGGTGGCTCAGTCGGTAAGTGTCTGACTCTTGGTTTCAGCTCAGGTCTTGTCTTGATCTCATGATTTCATGAGTTCAAGCCCCACATTGGGCTCTGTGCTGAAAACATGGAGCCTGCCTGGGATTCTCTCTCCCTAGCTCTCTACCCCTCCCCCACACACTGTCTCTATCTCTCTCAATATAAATAAACTTTAAAAAATAAATTAGTAAATAAAATTAGGTATTCCTTGAAAAAAAGGCTTTCACTGTAGAAAAAGGAACCCACAAAAAGGATTAATTATAATTCATGTTCATAATTTATTTGTTAAAGTCTTGATACAGAAGAACTCAAAATATGATGATGTGGCTATAGAAGGCTCTATCAGTTACAAGTAAACCAATCCTGTGAATCAGAGCCAGGACACTCTTTTCATAGGAAGGACAATGTGTGGTCTTGGAGGCAGAGCCATCATCAGCTCCAGCTTATTGAAGTAGTAGATAAGGTTACAGACAAAACTAAATTCTAGCTTTCACACACTATGAATGAAGCACATTGAGCGAAACTGCTAGCCTCCATCTTTTTATTCACACCATAAACCAGCCAGTGCCCCCTGCTGGTGAGGTACATTAATATGCATTACTCACTGCATCTCATATTCTTCTGATTGGACCCACCTGTTCACCCTTTGGACCAGGTTCACCAACTGCTCCCTGTATTGAATAAAATATAATACTTTTTCAGTATTTGGAGATAATTCAACTACATAATTTCAAATGAACCAACTTCCCATATCAGGCTGGCAGACAAGGACACATATGAATGATGTGACAGACGAGGTCTTGCTCCTGTCCTCACAACCTAACAACTGTCAGGTGAGACCTGGAGAAACTGACAGTTGTCCAAAAGCTGAAAACTTGGGGTGTTCTCTGTTCATGCCCACATAAACCTGACTGGTAGGAATGTAAATTTAAAACTAAACAGAAGTATGATTACAACTGAAATTTTTACTTTTCTCAACTTTCATTTTTTCCTTCTGAGAAATTATTATCTTAGACTTCTTTTGCTTCTTGATCCCAACTCTCAATAATTTAGGATGCCTTTCTTGATCACCGTCTATGATCATTGCTATAAAAATCTCCACTGCACCAAACACACAGCTTGGTTTCTCATAGTAAAAATCAAAACATAAGGAACTTTTTGGAGGGCTGGCTTACCCTGTCACCTTTCATTCCAGGAAGTCCAGGGGGGCCAGGCAAGCCAGGGAGGCCAGGACTACCCAGAGAACCCTGAAAAACAAACACAGAATCTCCCAAATCAGTGTTACTGCAACACCGCAAGCATGCAAGGCAGACACAACCTCGGGTGTGTTGACTCCTGTCTAAAATAAATGTGCTGTGGTTGGTATAGCTCTGCTCCTCAAATCTGCCTCTCTCCCACAGTCTAAGGAAGAAATAGGCGAGTCCCTCCACCCACTCTGTCCCACCTCTGAGGTCCTCAGTTCCCAGGTTTGCGCCCCCCCCCCCCCCCCCCGCCAACAGTGGGCTCTTTCAGTGGAGCCCGTGCAATGGTAGTGCTTCTCTGGCTGTGTAAACAAGCCTACTCAGAGAAGTCAAAGGCAGCATTCACACACTTCTCTTCAATTCAAGAACAACCAGAGGCCAAATGTAGCACTTCGTGTCTCTCCTCGTTTCAAAATGTATGCTACAATCCACACTGATTCAAACACCCTCTGGGGGTATCCTAGATATAATGTGAAATTCCGCATTTACATTTTCACACATTCACAGCACAGTAGAAATCAAGCAAGGATGATTAAATCACTCTTCGCACATTGTTTTTCTCTCCTTGCTTATTTTTATAAGTTGACCATGTTTTGTATGAAGCGTATAAACTGCTGGAGACTGGAAATACTACTCACCAGTTTACCTGGTGGTCCTGGGGGTCCCACTGGTCCTATTTCACCTCTGCTGCCCTGGAAAAACACAAACATGACTGTCAACTGGACAGTTTGCCAGAATTCAAATGCTTAATTACTATGTCAATGAAATAACATTCTGCTTAGGTTTTTGTTTAAATATAAAAGTCATCAAAGTATTCTCCCCAAGTTCAACGTTGTTACATAAAATGCCCACAGCCTCCCCACTATTCATCCTTCAGTGAATGTGTTAACTGTTCATTGTGATTACAAACCATTAGATAAAAATGATGTCTGATACATCCATGTGAAATGACAATTAGTAATTTTCAGCATCTAAGTCACACTATAACTTATATTATGGCTATTTGTGTATATGTTTTATCCTCTCATTTAGATTATGTGCCCTTGAGGTATAGGTATATTAATTTTGAATTCCACAGAATGCCTAAACACAGAGTAAATTTCAGGTCTACGGTACATTGTAATGCAGCGTCTGGTAAAAGATCTTGAACTGCAAAAGAGTGAAAAAAGAGAAACAGGACAGGGATGTTTATCTTTAAGTTACTAATGCAACTTCAAAAAGAGATAATAGAAATTTACAAAGTTTCTGACATACAAAATTCTTTGTTCTACACATTCTTGTTCTAAACATATCTTAAAAGATTAAATAAACTTTGGAAAGTACAATTTATAATGAAAATGCACCAAAACCAACATTTCATTTTCTGAGCCAACTTCAATTTTTTATTTGAAACTCTAAGCCTTTTGAGAAAAGGAGACATGAATTCTTCAATTTCTTTCCCCAAGAACCTCATACAGTTTAATGCAGTCTGATAAACGTTTATTTTGAACACATATTCAACTAAACTGAACACAAGGCTATTGGGTAAATAATCACATTTCCTGGGCAGTATAAATAAAAATGAAAGTAGTCTTTTGACTTCATTTTACTTTAAAATGACACAAAAACTTCATATTAATTTTTGATATTTATATATTTTTTAATGTTTATTTATTTTTGAGACAGAGAAAGTGCAAGCAGGGGAGGGGCAGGGGGGGTGCAGAGGATGACAGCAGAAAGCCACATTCAGGGCTCAAACTCACCAACCGGGAGATCATGACCTGAGCCAAAGTTGGATGCTTAACCAACTGAGCCACCCAGATGCCCCTTTGATATATATAAATGCTTCTGCTAAGATGATCCTGATCTGGCCCATATACTATTCATTTATCTATAATTTGAACTAAGTGTCAAGATCTATCATCATTCTGAATTTCCAGCTTTTTTTTAAAGGATTAAGAAATGTTTGCTAAATTACAGGTCTCTAGCTTGGAGCTCTAATTAAGTGGCAGTCGTTTCAAATGAATTACAGGTGATTTAAATGAAAAGCTCTTAAATACTTTATAAAAAATGTTTATATAAGCAGCTTGTCTAGTATATAAGTTTGTATGGTACATTAGCCCTTAACCCTTATAAGCAGCTTAGAAGCCTGAGGCAGCGTCCTTTGAGGATGGGCACTGGAAAGATGTAAGAAACCAGCCACTGTGATAGATTCTATCCATCTATAAATATAAATATAAGTATAAATATAAATATAAGTATAAATATAAATATAAATATAAATATAAATATAAATATAAATATAAATAAAGACTGGATTCCATCCTGTTAATTTAGCCCAGCACTTGAAAGTTCAAGACAGATTTTCTTCAGTATGTCTGTTCTGCTGGCATTTTCAATAATTTCTGAACTGCATCATGATTAAGATCCTAAATGTCATTGGGCTAACATGACTTTAATTCACAGAATAATTAATAGTCATCAGTGGGAAAACTAATTAATGATATCAGAAGAGGAAAGCAGTTCTTGACACAAACTCAAGTATTCACTTCTAAATAAGTGAACCATTATGCCAAAATAAAGATGATTGATGTACTTTTTTTCTCTTTCACAAACCAAAGGGCTAAGTTAAAATAGAGGATTGTATAACTTTTCATTTCTTTCTTGTAGGGATTATTTTTCCAGTCAAAGACAAAGATTTTTCTCTGCTGGTATCTTATTTTTTCTGTCTTTCAGGAGCTCTTATTAGTCAATTCGTAAGTGTTTTCCAGCTGCTGGCAGGACCTTGGCAACACATATGAATGGCTCAGAACCCCAGTGTAGACAGTCTGTTCTGCTGAACTTCTACACCCACGAGCCCAGCACACCCAGAGGACTAGAGTAGGACTAGAGGATCAGTAAAATTACAAGCATTTTTCAGCATGTGTTACTCATTTTTATCTCTCTTCCACCCTTTAAATTCTTGGCCATATTATTTTATTTTTTTCAGAGATTAATTTTATTTATTTTATTTTGAGAGAAAGAGAGCATGAACACTACCACACAGGTTGTTGGCCATTTGAAACATAGGTATTTCTATAGAAATCATCTCAAGTTTGACAAAGGTGATGTTTATTTTCACAACAGTGACCAAGCAGTTACAAATAGAGTGTTAGGACAAGATTTTCTGATGGCCATTCTTAGGATTTCTATGTATTCTAAAAACATTTTCTAAGTTCTAGAATTTCACCTGTGAGTAAGATGAACATGAGTATTCAAGATATAAATAGTAATCTTTAAAAACATAGATTAAACACATGTTGTAGGGAGCAATTAACCATGACCTTGGAACCACAGGTGTGCTAAATACATGTAAACCTCCTGTTTTTCAAAAGCTGTGGTGATTACCGTATTCTCAGATGAGGTCAAGGGAGACTGGTAGGAATATGGCTTTTCTGTTCAGTGGCTAATATTTACAAACCCTGTGACAACAAGAGTTCTGATTTGTAACAAAAAAAAATTGTAAGGGACCAGAAAAAAAGGCAGAACCCTACCATTAAAAAAAAAATGAGGAACATTAAAAGGCTTTATTTTTCTCTTGGATGCTCAGTGCCACCATATATATCTCCAATATGTTCAGACACATCTGCCAACTCCTCCCTATTTAAGAAGCCAATCAATGCTTTAAGAAAGATGCAGACCCTCTTCCAGTGATTCCCAACTATGGCTGTGCATTAGAATCCCCCAAAGAGTGTTTTAGAAATATAGTTCCCTTGGGGTGCCTGGGTGGCTTAGTCGGTCGAGTGTCTGACTCTTGATTTCGGCTCAGTTCATGATCTAACAATTCATGGGATTGAGCCCTGCATCAGGCTCTGCACTGATAGCATAGAGCCTGCTTGGGATTCTCTCTCTCCCTCTCTCTCTCTCCCTCTCTCTCTCTCTCTCTCTCTCCATCTCTCTCTGCCCCTCCCCCACGCTCACATACACGCTCTCTCTCTTTCTCTCTTAAACTAAATAAACACTAAAAGAACTATATTTCACCAGACATCTTCCACCACTCCATCTCCCTGCTCCTCCTTCTGCTTCCCTCCTCCTTGCTCCCATATATTCTTATTTTGTAGTTCTGAGGTAAGACCCAGGAATCTGTGTGGATTCATGTCATATGTGTCTTCACCAGCTTTACGTAAACTTTTGTTAAATGCTCATTATGAAAATTCCATAAACACCCAAATTTTAAATTTGCTAAATATGCCTTGGACCATTAGAATCTGGTAAGCTAACTTCAAATGAAAACCATCCTGCAGAGCCTTGACTAGAGCTGGCAAGGTACTGGAGATGAGGCCACAGGCACTGAGCCCCACTGCCAGGTCCTGGCCCTGCTGTGCATCAGCCAACTCCAGGCCCGTAACTTCACCTCTCTGTGCCTCAGTTTCCTTACCTATGAAGTGGGGATAAAAGCGGTACCTATCTCATAGGGTTTTTGAGAGGATTGAATAGATACATAAAGCACTTAGAACAGTGTCTGGCTCATAGTAAGCACTGTAAACATTGGTTACTGTTTTTATCCAAGATTTTACCCAAGGCCTAAAGAAATCAGTCAAAATTATGTTTTTTAATCAAACGTTTAATTAAATTGTTCTTTGCGTTTCAAATCTCCCATTTCTTTGAGTGTAAAAATTGCTCTTGGAAAAAAAAAAAAAGTCTGCAATCTTCGTTTCTCTAGTTTCTATCAAGACCATTAACCACCGAGAAGGCACCTTCTTTATAAATAAATACTGGGACCTGTTTTGTAAAACTAATTTCAATAAATACAGACAAATTATTCCACTTGGAACTCTCCCTTTTAAAATAGAGCTACGAGACTTTTAAAATATCATGGAAAAATCTATTTCATTATACTGATGTTATCATACTTATTTTGCAAAAAAAAAATTTTGGATTTTATTCCATTGTCCTCTAGATTGTGATGGTGGTTGCATTTGCCTGATTACCGAAAATGCTAATAGATGAAGAATGAACATTATTCTTAGTACTATGCTAATTTTGGAAGTGAGAAATTATAAATCATTATACTTAGTCTGGAGTATATACTTAAGTGCCTCTCTCTGGGAAAAAGGATGCTGATTAACCCAGAAGATCAATTATGATTTCTACAGATTGTTGCTTTTATAAAACCATTTTCATATTAATATTAGAAGATGATATTAGTCCTAGTGCAATGGTAATTTTTAGGTTTGCCACAAAGATATTTTAAAAATCTATTCAACTTTACAGCATTGTATAGTTTTATTTCTCTCTGGTGTAGGTTTAAATATTCATGCACACATGGAGGCAGATTAAAATCTATAACCACCACAGCTGCTTCACAAATTATTGACAGGGATAATATTCCATGGCCTGGGTGGCACAGGAAGGCAGTTTCGACCATTCAACAACACACCATATGGGGACCTCTGTGCCCAGAGCTGTTGACGATAGGTGGGGGTAGAACTTCAAGAGAAATGAGAGAGGCTTCTGTACTCCAGGAGTGTATAATCTTCAGAAAACTGGAAGCAGATCAGCATGGCGCTCGCTCATCCCAGTCAGAATCATGAGAGCAGAGCAAACACAACTCTCTCAACAAAAGCCCTGGCAAGTTCTGGGAAGCCTGAAAGACGGAAATGGACCAGGAGCCACTGGATCCGAGGCCCCAGCCATAAGCCTGCTGTAAACCAGGAGTCACCCAGATCCAAGTGAAAAGCAGTAGAGTGTGACTGAGAAAGCCAGAAGCACGATCCAAGTGGTAAAGATATGTGCTCATATGTCATCACTGGCGGTGACAAAAAAACCTCCCATATATCTTGCTGTGGCATTGGCTAAAGCTGTTAGAACAATGGTTTGGAAAGGGGAACACCACTTAATTTCAAAGACATGCTCCAATTAGCCTGGTCCATTAGTAGGACACATTAGAAATAGGTTTTCATTCCTTCTACTCAGCTTTTCAATTTGACATTTTCAGGAAAAACTGCTAAAACTTGTGAGGAATAGTTGAAAATGTGTGAACCTTTACCTATGAAACTAAATTTAATGATGTAAAATGAAAGAATAAACGTATCCTTCACTAAGTAGATTTGATGTTAAAACTCTGCTCCAGAACTCTAATACTTAGAACCTCTTGTGACACTTTTCTATAAAATTTATAGTAGGTGAGAAGTCAGGTATTACCAACATAAGCAGCATAGCAAGATTTATTATACCTCCAATTCAGTTCATTTTAAGAAATATTTATTAAGCACCACCTTGCGACCGGCCCTGAGTAAAGAGATGTAGGGACCACAAAGGCGGATCACAGGTGTCCCTGCATCCCCGCTGTTTCCACAGCAAGGGACAAAAAGGGAGGCACACCATAAGAGACTCTTAAATGCAGAGAACAAACTGAGGGTTGCTGGAAGGCAGGTGGGTGGGGGAGGGCAAAATAGGTGATGGGTATTAGGGAGGACACTTGTTGGGATGAGCACTGGGTTCATATGTAAGTGATGAATCACTAAATTCTATTCCTGAAAGCATTATTACACTATATGTTAACTAACTTGGATTTAAATAAAATCTAAAACAATAAATAAAATTAATTAATTTAAAAAAGTTTTCAGGGGCCCAGGGTTGTAGGGTTCAGAATAAGGAGAGAGCACTTCTATCTGGAGGATGGGACATAATCAGAGATGGTTTCGTTGTACAATTAACATTTTAATCACATCTAAGAAGACACATGGGACATTGAGAAGAAAGCCATCTAAGTGCAGAGCATAAGAAAAGAAGGGCAGGCTGAGAAGTACAGAGACTATTTGGAAATTAGCATGGAGTCCAGCTTGACTTGAACACAGGCTGGCTCTGAGCAAGGCAGAAGTGGAACATAAAACTAGAGGGTAAACCAACAGTTTAAGATTTGGTACTTTCTTTAATTGCCAGTGGAGATCCATGGAAGATTTGTAAATAAAGAAGAGAAGTGATGACAGAAGGCATACTTCAAAAAGACCAGGATGGCAGTCTGCACAGCTGGGGTCACAGCCAGTCCCCAGGCCTCTGAAATGGTGCCTGATACTTTTGTGTGTCACCATGGCCATGGGAACACTACTGGAGTTCTAGGGTAAGGTCCTGGGGAACACAGAATTATTCCAACCAAGATGCCAGGAGTACCTTGTTGGGCAACACTGGTAGAGGAAGGATAGACAAGCTGGGGAGGCAAATCAGGAGACAACGGATAATCCAAGCAGCAGCTAATGATCTGAGCCAGGACAGTGGAAGTCGGCTTAGAAAAGAAGAGTCAAATGTAAGAGACCTTCAAAAGGAGGTGGTAGAATCAGCGGGTCCTACTAGAGATAGGAATCATGACCGAAGAAAAACACCAAAGCTTTGAGCTGCAATGAGAACCTAGACATTTACAGAAACGCAAAAATCAAAACCTGAATCAGGTTGAAACATAGGCAGAACAGATATAGGCATAACAGATCTGCCTGCCCTCACATAAAAGAAGTAAACACTCCCACCCCATCTCCTTCCGCAGTTCTGCCTCTGGTTCTCGATATATCCCATGGCACTTAACTGATGATGGGCCAAGCCCTCTCTACTGTGTCACATTTTGTGCTTCAGTGTGTGGTCCTCACACACAGCAGGTGCTCCTTCACCTTTACTGTTTTCTGCTCTACAAAGTGAACACTAGACTTAATAGCCAACATTCTCAAAGTTTCAGTGCCCCTTTCCCACACTGTTAAATCTTTCTGGACCAGTCACGGAGAATCTTCATTGTTTTAGGAATGTGATCTAGCTACAAACTCATTGCTTTGGCAGTCAATTTAAGGAAAGTATTTTAATTAGAAATTTGCAGGCTTCAAGCAAGAGAGAAGAAAAGGATAAGTGAGCAGCGAGGGAGCAAGGAGCATAATGAGGGGCAACAGCTAGTTTCTTTGGCTGCAGAGAAACTTTTGGAAACCACCTGGTAGAGGTCAGTTGACAAACATCCATGAGAAATGGAAAAATTCCCCTCTCGTGTCACAAGACACCTGGAATATTTCACTTCCCTCAAACATGAAAATCCTCATTCAGCATGCTCATGAAATGCTTTAAAAGAAGTAACAACAATATTTAGAAATAATTCTGTGTTCTCACTTGGAATTCTTTTTGATACTCAGCAGATTTTGAAAACAAGAACTTTATACTGAAGGCCAGAGAGAATTTTTTAAAGTTCACATTAACGTTTAATTTCCTAATCAGTTTCTCTCTAAGGGTTAAAGGGAAAATCTACGTTGCTATATTTGATGCAAAATAGGCACATTTACAAACTCACACTAAAAAATGTCTGGCAGTTTCTCAAAAACCTAAACATAGTTCTCACATGACCTAGAAATTCTACTTCTAGGTATTGTACTCAAGAGAAAAACATGTGACCACACAAAAACTCATAGAAAAATTTTCATAGTAGCATCATTCATAATGGCCAAAAAACAGAAATAACCCAAATGTCCATCAGTGGATGAAAGAATGAATGAAATTTGGTATATCCATGCAACTGAAATTATTCACCAATAAAAAGGAATGAAGTACGGATACATGCTACAGCATAGCTAAGACTTGAAACATGTTGAAAGAAGCCAATCACTGAAAAACCCACATAATTGTATGATACCATTTATATGATATTTTCAGAACAGATAAATCTACAGAGACAGAAAGTGGATTCGTGGTTGAGTAGGGCTGAGAAGATTGGGAGGAAGTGTTGAGTGACTGCAAGTGGATACAGAGTTTCTTTTTTGGATGTTGAAAATGGACTGTGGTAATGGTTGCATAATTCCACAGATACGCTAAAAATCAATAAATTGTATACTTTAAATGGGTGGATTATATAGTACATGAATTATGTCTCAGTACCATTGTTCTTTAACCACACTAAAATATTTCCCTCAACATGAGATGAGAGCAAAAAGGGTCATCATGCTTTTTAAACACATTTTAAACATTTTTAAAGTTTTATTTCCACTTTCTGAATTTAAAAACAGCATGTGTATACATAAATAGCATTCCCATTCCATTGTCTCTCTCGGCTAGGACATGCTCAAACACCAGAAGGCATTCATGGATAAATGAACAAATGATTGGAAGAACACCCAGCAAAACCCTGAGAAGGCACCTTGGAAGGTTCTACAGAAAAAGAGTACTCACAGGAAGCCCTCGGGGTCCTCGGGGTCCCACTTCTCCTGGAGGCCCCTGTTGGCCCTATTATGAGGAAGGCAAGGAAAGAAAAAGTTAACACTCCCTAATTCTTTGCTCACTGATTGCAACAGGTTATAATATAAGGAAAGGTAACTCATGGCATCTTACCGGTTTGCCTGAATTCCCCAATTGACCAGGCTTCCCTGGAGCACCTGTGTTACCCTAAAGGTAAAGAGCAACATTCAGAGTAATTCAGACAGCAAGTAAGCATATCATCAACCTGTCTAGGCCAGACCAGGCATTTCTGACACCTAAATAGCATTAATTTCCCAATTTCACATTGCGAATTTGGGAAGATGTAGAATCTCTTTCTTAGTGGATACATTAAAAAGTTTTTCAGATTCAGGATAATGTTCTGTTATTCCCACAAGTATAGTAAAGGTGTCAAAAAGTCCAAAAGTGAAGGTCAAATGTCAAAAAAATGAAGGTCATTAGCCAGACAAGAATATGAGAAAAGTTTTCTTTCTTCACAATATTAATTATATGTGTCTTTCCTTTACCACTTCTGTCTCCAATACCTTTCTTTGAGCCCTTTTACCTGACACTGACACTATTAAAATTAAAAAGAATCCTGTGAACATGAGGAGTAAGAGGATGTGCTGTTGAGAAAAACCCTGCCAGCAAGCTCCAGGGAAAGCACATGTCTGGGATGTCATCTGCACCATCAGTCTCTCACAGTCTACTTATTAGGGAACATCTCTGCTCTTTAAAGATGCTGTGGACCCCTATAATTAGAGAGCTGTAGCCATATAACCTGGTAGTGACCAAATTCTACATTATTCACATTTTATCTATTTTATTCAAAGCTATGTCTTCTCCCTTTAATTTTTCTTTCACCTGTTGTTTTTAATTGTGACATAATTTCTATGGCTTAGTAACAATTTCCTTATTTTAAGCGGTAAAGAACAGTAACACTTTCTCTGTTTTCTACTGGCAAAGGATGACACTTTCAGGAAGAAAGTCTAATCAGCAACACTTTGTCAAAGTATTCTGTTTGCAGCTAGGAAAGAGAATAGCATTTGAAGCCATAAAGCCTTTTTCATTTCTCCTTAGAGTCAAAAATAAAAGTCAGGCTGGAAATACTAAAAATGATAAATAAAACACACTAACGAAAGAATAAAGAAATAGAGAAAAGTACTAATTAAAAAGGTTTAATCTTTTACCTTTTCACCAGCAACACCCTTTGCTCCAGGGATCCCAGGTACACCCTGAAAGAGCGCATACAGAACACGGGTTGAATCACTTCACCTGAGAATCTGCAGGTGCCGTGCTCACTTCATGCTGAGGGGCCAAGGGGATCGTGACAGCAGCAAAGCTTTAATGTGAGGGAGCTTCTCCCTAGTTCCCAAATTCTGAACAGTTTAGAAGGAATTGCTTCACTGTATCTGGCTTGTTAAATCTGAACACCCTTAGGCAAATCCTGCCTCTAAACTAAAGTTATTTTCAAGCATGAATTTCCAAATTATAATCCAGTACTATTTTCAGGTCAATGGGAGCTTCTACTACCAGCATGATTTGAGGTACAGAATAACAAAACAAGGACCTACCTACTGAATCGCTAACGCTTAAGTAGGAAAAAAAATGGCAGGAGAATGCTGGCTCTAACTAAAATTTGGTACTATTGGGAGTCCTAATGTTCTCTCACTGGTTATTTTGAAATGTCAGACAGATATCATAATAAATTGTGGCCAGTCCTCAAATCACCAAGTATCCCTTTGTAACCTTGAAACATGTGTCTCCAAGAATACATCTGTATAATCCACATTAGCCTCCAGCCACATCAATGCAGGGAAACACCAATTTGAATAATTCAAAATACCACACATCAAAAAAAAATGGTATCTTATATCTCACATTGTCCTATGAACATACTCTCAACCCTCTTATGGCTCAACTCTGCTAACAAGAACTTCAGAACTAGTTAAAAGTAGGAGGAAGTATATGACCCTGGCCCATAGCTCAGGGTTAGTGAAATAAGACAAATTGAGTGAACTAAAGATAGAAGATAAAATTGGAGCTTAGTATAGTTATTGGAGAAATAGCTAGTTATTCAGAAAAAAGTAGAAAATGTAAAACTGTAAAAATATAAAATTAAAGTATCATATATGTTCCCCAGAACTTATCAAATTATTTCTCCCTAAAATTCATATTTTCAAAATATGTACCCAAACGAATAAACATTTAAAGACTCAAATACTTACAGGTAACCCTTGCAATCCTGCATCACCAGGAGGCCCAGGTTTCCCTGGTTCACCCTGAAAAAAGAAGTTTGTATGCATCATTGGACTTGTATGAACTGCTTAATTTCTTTCAAGAAAGGAAAGGACACAGACCTTCTAAGTAGAAGGATAATCTCTACATCTGACCTTACATGCACTTTTATAATATGATCCAGTTCAGGGAGGGGGGAGGAGGACGATGGACTTAGGACATAAATTTAATCAAAATACACAGTTTCTTTCAGCGACTTTCATTAACAGGGCAATTTTACTGAGTTCCTAAAACCAAGTAAAGAAACATACTATTCTAATAGTATTTTCAGTTGACACTTGATTTAAAAATTAAAAGGAGGAGAAAAGCCAAAGCCAGCTAAATACATTTCCCAGTAATGTAGTAATGGAAATGCTGTGCTTGGTTGGCCAGGGCCACACAGCTACCTTTGTTCCAGGCATTCCAGGTATCCCATCACGGCCATCCACACCTGGCAAGCCCTACAGACACACAAAGAAACAGACTGTCTCTTAGAAATAGTCACAGCCTTCTTCCCTTCATTATTTTCTAAAGTTTTATTACAAGTTAATAATCACTTTGAAAAATGTGCTTGATAACTGTGGCTCAGGACATACCGTGTCTCCTTTGGACCCAGGGACACCAGGAATTCCTCTAGAACCTTGAGGTCCCTGCAGGGCAGAAAGGCAAGGATAGACAAGACATGCTCATTTATCACAATACTTAGGACACATCAAAGAGGTAAGCAGAATCAGAGGACACCAAAAAGCACCATGTTTACAGTGATTAACACTAATTTGAACTCACTCTATCTCCCTTGGGACCTGTTTCTCCTGGAGGTCCTCGCTGTCCTTGATCACCCTGTATGAAAATAAAATGTTGTTAATACAAGCAGAAGTCACTTATTGATAGACTTTTGAAATTATAAAACTCCATCCATATTACCTTACTACTGCTCTTTCAACCTTTGCTCTGACTTGGATGCCTAGCTCAAGAAACCTTTTTTATTTTTTATAATTTTTTTAATGTTTATTTGAGAAAGAGACAGTGTGAGCCAGGGAGGGATGGGGGTGGAGGGGGGGATACAGAGTCTAAAACAGGCTCCAGGCTCTGAGCTGTCAGCACACAGCCTGATGCGAGGTTCAAATTCACATACCATGAGATCATGACCTGAGCCGAAGTCGGACACTTAACCAACTGAGCCACTCGGGCGCCCCTCGAGAAATCTTTTTATAAAATTACATTGTCTTAAAAATTTATATTGCCATGGGGATAACTGAGACTTACGTGTCTTTTGATTTCATTTTAAATGCATAAAGCTTCTGTGTTCTTTGGATGTATAGGTATAACAAAATTAAGATCCATGCTGCAGATAACCTTGACATCAGTAACTATGTCTACATATCAGCTAAATGCATTGACTATCTTGCTGAATTGAGGTTTGGATCAGTTGCCAATCTTGTCTCCATATTATTTCATTCTCCAGGCAATGATAGGGGTTCCTGTCAAAATTATCTGGCTAATGTTGATTTATGGTATAGGCGGTAATAGAGGATGTGTCTTCCTAAAATACAGCTTTTGTTGAATTGCATAACCACTCTACAATCTCAAATGGCTTCCTATTGCTACTATATCAGTTCAAACTGCTAAGATTGGCATTAAAAGCACTCCATAATATGATCCTACCTCATCTATTCAATTTCATCTTCTCAGTAGAAACTTCCAATGCCAGACAGTAACAGCCCCTATGACAACACATACCCCCATCACCACCAACAGTGTTCTTTCTCACCTGTACTCTGCTGCCCATCCCCCCCAGAATGGCTTTCCAGGTCAACCTGCCTCTAAGATCCTCTTGCATGGATTACCTCCACCACATATTCTAGTGCTTGATCTTATAATGTACAACATAGTTACATTCTGTCTTTCCCACTGGGCCAAAGGAGTTTGATAGTTGGAGATTCTATTTTAATTATACCTTCTCTACTTTTTCTGTGATCAAAGTGGTTATTAATAGACGGCTTTGTATTTATTTCTAGAAAAGGTGTGAGGGAGCCCGTAATAATGACACATGTGCATGTGACAGTCAAAATATAGAATAATGAGGTCAGAAATCATAGAAAAGGAAAAGAATTATCCAAGCAACTGAAATATAGTAACAGATGGTTACTGTGACTCTAAGCATCCTGGCAACCAAAACAAAAGGAAAACACAACAAATGTAAAAACTCAACATTTTGACTTCACCTATAAGAAAAACAAAAATCCATACCAAGTCAAAAGAACATTCTCTTTGTCCAAGAAAGTGATGCTCATCATGATTAAAATTTGTTTAAATAAATATAAAAACTATTGCCCATTTTACTACTTTAATTATTCACATGTGGAAGACATGCGTGCACATGCACACACACACAGAGCAAATAATCTTGCCTGATCATTGCTAAAGAATCTGTCATTGGGTCTTGTAAAAGGAAAACTACTTACAGGTGCACCAGGGAGACCTTGAGGCCCAGGTTCTCCATCTAAGCCCCGAGCACCCTACAAAAAAAAAAAAAAAAAAAAGACAAGGAAATGAAATTAAGATCAGCCATTTAAATGTTTATTTATTTATTTTGAGATAGAGAGAGAGAGAGAGAGCAGGGGGAGAGAGAGAATCCCAAGTAGGCTCCACACTGTCAACGCAGGGCTCAATCCCACTAACTATGAGATCATGACCTGAGCTGAAAATCAAGTCAGACACTTAGCGGACTGAGCCACCCAGGCACCTCAAGATTACTCATTTATGTTAAAGGGCACATCAGTCTTTCTACAGAACTATAATAGCCAGATAAAAAAGGAGGTTTTGTGTTTGTAACATATACTGTATTCATCAGTGAACTCCAGGGATTTTTTTTTTAATGTTTATTTATTTTTGAGAGAAAGACAGAAACAGAGTGCCAGCGGGGAGGGGCAGAGAGAGAGGGTGACAGAGAATCCAAAGCAGGCTCTGAGTTGTCAGCACAGAGCCCAATGCAGGGCTTGAAGCCACAGACTGTGAGATCATGACCTCGCGTGACTGCTTAATCAACTGAGCCACCCAGGCACCCGTGGTGAGTGTTTAATCAGACACCTCAGATATGAAAACACTTAGTTTGCATCTTCTCATCCCACCCAAAGTACTTATGGCCAGTCTTTGATACCACTTTGGATATTTTAAGTTAACACTGTATCCATTCTTGATTGATGACATGAACTGAAAACACTGGTACCTCTTTAGAGAACTTGACAAACCTATTGAAGAGGTTTGGTACTCACCCTGCAGGCCTCTCAGAATTCTGATGGGAATTTGTTAGCGGTGAAGACCAAGGAGCCACCCAAAGAATAGTTGGCATGGACTCTGCTGCTGCTGCAGCTGTGGGTGGGATTCTGTGACACTGGATTTCCACCAAGATCCAGAATCAGAAGTCCAGCCATGCGGTTTAGAAGAACGAATTGTAATAAGGATTTGAGTATGCCCTCTTCCATCCTGGATGGACATTAGGTTCAGTTTATATGAAATAATTCATTTACTTCCTTCACAACAAACACCCTACCAAGTGACGGTGGCATAAAAACTACACAGCTTTAGAAATGTAATTGTCTTGAAATCAATTCTGACTTGGTTATATTGTACATGTCGCCTTCTTATTTAATTATAAGAATCAAACTGTGATTTTAAAACAAAAAAGGGGGGGGCGGTTAGTGCTTTCTGCATAGGCTACATGATAAAATACAACCCTCTTTAAATCTTTTTCTCATCTGCTAAGTGAATGAGAAGGCAGAAGGGCCACTGGAGTCCACAGGCCATCTCCTAATGAAAAGGGTTGAGGTAAGGAGATGATAAAATAAATAGAAAACAGTCCAAAGAGTATTGCATGGATGTCAGCCCAAGAAAACCAGGTGGACAGCGTCTGTAGTATTAAGAGTCAGAAAACCTTTGATAGAAGGTTCAGAAAAGAGAGAATCAAATAAAGGACACAACCGAAGCAGAGGCACCACAGAGCCTTGAAATTCTTTGATCCCTAAAAACTAGAACAGAGCAGAAAGCAGTCTACGTTCACCAGGGAAGGAGAGATTTGGAAGACCCGAAAAAGACCTTGAATTCATCATTCACCCCGCGTGGTGAGAGCGGAGCCCGGCCTTTGCATTATAGAAATGGCTGTGATGCACTCACTCTCTCTCTTATTGCTGTTCAGCACAAGCTGAGACCCAAAATGCTGTTACTAGGCAACCACACCAGGGGTCTGAGTTCATGAGAAGAGCTTGCTTTTTTTTTTTTTTATGGAAAGCAATTTGACAGAACTCAGAGGAAATGAGAAATTTTGAAAAATGCCAAGTAAAAAACATGCCTCAAATAAAGAGCATATCAAGAACAGTAATTGGTTTCAAAGTGTGGGGTCACATATTTTAGATGATTTAAACCCAGAAAAAGCGAAGGCCTAGGTATCAGCAACTTCAAAACAAATGGGATGTATTACTTAATAACAGAAGAGATACACACAGAATGTTACTTAAGGTAACATGAATATAGAAATATGAAATATGTTTTTTAAAATACAGTGTTTTTAGAAAAGAAATATTCTAGAGGAAATGGAAGAGTAAAACAGGCAGAATGAGAATACCCAAAAGGGACAGCAAGGCTGAAAAAAAAAGAGTCACAAAATAATTCCTTCAATTTCCAAAAATATGCATTTCTTTTAAAAAATTTAGTTTTATTTTTTTGAGCACCTACAATGTGCAAGTTAGTCCCACTTAGCGGTTAATAAAAGTCCTGTGCTTCTGTGTGAAATGACACAAATTAGCTCTAGAGGTTCTAAAGAGAAAGAGGTGAGGGTCAGAAGTGGTGGTAGGCAAAGTGCTTTTCTTTTTCCAAGCCCACAAAGTGGCTTTTCTAACATACTCTGTAAGTAGTAACCATTTTCTGAAAATCTGATAGAGAAGGTAGACACACCCCTACACACACTCACATACACACACAGTGAGAAAGACATTTCTGAACACAGCATGAATGTTCAAGTTCCCATTGTTTTCATTCACGATACTCAGCCAAGCCCTCCCTAGCCCCATCCTCCACCAGTAGGAGCATGTCTTCCAGGTAGGTCTGGCATCCTTCTGATGTCACTATCTCCTCCCTGAGCCCTCCCAGTTCCCTGATCAAGAGTAACCACTCCTTCATCTTCACTCCCTCAAACCACTTGCCCTCAAATTTATGGGTCTCTTGTATACATTGTAGTTAGCTATCTACTCACTCGTTTCTCCCAATAAATAACAAATTTGAAGTCCTTATTACTTGTTGAATCTCCCCAGCATCTCGCAGTGCCTTGCTATGGAAATGGTAGGAGAATCTGGTCTTTGCAACTGGGCTAAGGACAGATTCGAAAACTCCAGCCACAAGTATAGGATTCCTGTTGAAGGCAGAGCTCAGCAATCCACCTAGCAGAGAGCCACAGATGGCCCCAGTGTCCTTAGGGATATCCTGCCTTCTCTTACCTCTCCCTTCCTTCCATTCCTTCCTTGTCTTTGCTTTGATTTCCAGGTATTGTGTCAGTGCTCTCAGTATTAACTATTGATAATGATAAAGAGATAAAATGTAACAGCCCTGCTTACTTCTATTTACTCGAGATAATTTAAAATATATAATACATAAGTATCATATGTACTCTTTTCTATCATCTATGTTTATAACAGAAATGTGAAAACCTAACTAAACATCCACAAAGCAAATAAAAAATAAAAAATGATGTTGCTTGGGTGCCTGGGTGGCTCAGTCGGTCAAGCGTCAGACTTCAGCTCAGGTCATGACCTTGTGGTTTGAGGGTTCGAGCCCTGCATCAGGCTCTGTGCTGACAGCTCAGAGCCTGGAGCCTGCTTCAGACTCTGTGTCTCCCTCTTTCTCTGCCCTTCCCCCGGTTTCTCTCTCTCTCTCTCAAAAATAAACCTTAAAAATTTTTTTTAATGTTGCTAAAAATATTTTTAAGTGGCAAAAAACTCAAATATTTACACATTTGATTATCATATCATCATCATCATCATCATCATCATCATCATCATCATCTTACTTTTTCCCCTTTGGCCCCAACTATGCCAGTGATGCCTCTTAATCCTTGAGCTCCCTGGAAATATAAAAACAACAGTGAATTGCTTTAGTTGAAGCACACACTTGTTTGTTTCTCTCATCACAAAAGCTGATCCAAAAGGATGTTAACATAACCAAAGGTAACAAGAAACAGTGACATTATATAAACAAATATTTCTAGTTTAGAGAGAAAATCCAAGGAGAATTATTCTGATGGCAAAAGAATTTTAAAATTCTGAAGACATATGCATACCTGGAGTTGGAGCAATTACTGATGACAAAAAAGAAACATCACTGCATAAGAGAACTACAATCATGTATTAGATTTATCTTTTAACTCAGGTAGAGAATACACTGCCATTTCTACCTCCTTAATGGTTTGTAAGTTGGTTACATGTAAGATGGTTGTGATTTTAAACTTTGGAATAATTTTTCCCCACCAGTGTATGCTATCAAAGGCAATTAGGTTTCTAGACTAGCCCACAAAAGCTTATAACCTGTAAATGGAGCTAAAGTCTTTACTAACCAGTAGGGGTCACTATTTGTTACACCATCTCCATGATAGAGGCACTCTATCTTGGGGCAGTAAGAATCCATCTCACTTCATCCCAGGCAAAGGAGTGGGTAATTCTAAAAGTAAGGATATGAGTGTGATTTCCAGAATCTTTTCTAATACTAAAATGCCACCATTCTCAATTCTCTGGTCACAGCAGCAGGGCCCCAGGAGTGGATCCTGTAAAGAGTGGGCCTGGGTGTTCTCTTGGGAGAAGCAGGAGATAGATGCTCTTTCAGGAAAGTGGAAAAGCCACTTCTGAGCAATTTGCTAACTGTCCACTATAACTGGCCTACAATAAGGTAGCTCCAGGCCAGTCATTCTCTTGTGTTCTCACTTAGAGAAAACGGGGCACTTCAGCGGCCAACCCTTCATCCAGACAAGTGACAAATTCTATGCAGACTAGTTAGGAATGACCTGCTAGAACATGTAAGATGTAATATGTAACATGATCCAGCTTAGAATAACCACTTGGGATGTAAACCACTTGAGATGTGGCCATTTCAGATTAAAACTGCTCTTTCTGAAGGTAGTTCCACAAAATGAATTCCAAAAATATTTGAGCCAATGGCAGTGACATCAGAATGCCATGTATTGTCTCCCAAGGTGATGACTTGGTAGGGCAGAGCTCATGTATACATGTTCCAAAGAGCATATTTTTAAAAAATCTGTTCATTACTTTATAGATGTACATTTAAAAAGTGAAAATCTGTGAGTTTTACAGAAACATTTTGGCAAACCCACTCCCAAACACCAGAAGGTCAGCAAGTGCTAACAATATCACCCATGCTTGAGCCATGCAGCACCCAACAGATATCCTTAATCCATGAAAATACTTTTAAATGCTGCTTGCAAAATCCTGTTCTGAGGATTTGGGGGAATGGCTTTAAAAATAACTCCAATTCCCCACCAGATTTTCATCAGATCAAAAACAAAAAACAAAAAACAAAAAACATATGTCTCTTACACTACTTATTTCCATCTTCCTCCTGTAAAATAAAGTCCATCTCCTTCTTGTCTCCTATCAAAGGCTCAGGGAAGACAAGCTTCTGGAGTAAGCCCCTTGTACTCCTCCAGGTTTCCTTAAAGTTCTTATGTGGCTTAAAAGCAGAGGCCATTTCTTACAAATGTGCAGACTTCCTTCCTTTAGCTGGAATTTCCTTAAGCTCTGGGTAAGCACTAATCGGCACAACTCCCTGAACTCTTTCATAAATGGCCAGTTGTTTGGGGAATAGCAGAGCAGGGCAAGGAAGGGTGGTGGCCCCATGTTTGTCCTCCCTAACTCTTTAGTTTCTGAGAATAGGACCTGAGTCTGTGCTTTACATAGTAAAGACCGTGGCTAGCTGCATTTCAATCAATATTCAGAAATTATTATTTCCATAATTGTTACTACTCATCCTGACAAGAAAAAAAGTGTAACAAGTCTACTTTCATATACAAAAGTAATGTAAATTTTGATGTCCCAAACACTTTAAATTGACATATGTCAATGCCCCAGATTACTTCACTGTGCATTTAATTGTAGCAATCTGCCAAAGCACAAGGGACCAACTTTTTATTTTAAAAAAACATGATTACAAGGAATTAAGAATGTTCTAATTATAATGATTACATGCTGGCATAAGGTACATCAAATCCAGTCGATGACCTACCTGCTACAGATTCAGCGTACCTGAATTTTTCCGTATCATATGATAGCACCATAGAAACACATATATCATCCTCTTGTGTTCAATATTTGCTTTCAGATAGCCTAGCCCTGCAATCTAGTAAATAAATGTATGTAATTATAGGTACATTTTGTTTTGTTAAAATGGTGCTTGAATGTATAATGGGGATCCTTTCCTATTTCAAAAAAATGGTAAATTCCCAGTGCTGGCTTGGTGGAAAAATACAGAATACCATGTTCATATAATACTATTAATTCAAATGCTAAACATGAAATATTCCAAAAGTCATGAAAAAAGAATATTTGCATATCCTAAATATTTTTAAACAATACTTTACTGGAGGTCCTTGAGCTCCGACTTCTCCCTGTTCCCCCTGGTCACCTTCTTCACCCTAAGAAACAACAGAAAGCACTCCAAATGTTATTGCAGCAAATGAGCATAGATACATATAGGCTCGTTGTAACTCAGCACATTTTAAATTCATTTGGCATCCCCTGAGTTATGCTACTGTACTTTCTTAAATTAGTTTACACGAATAATCCATATTAATTGTGTAACATTCAGAAAATACAGAGAACTATACAAATAAAGTCACCCAAATCCCACTTTTCAACTATAAATACCTGTAACATCTTAGATGCTTCTCTAAAAAAGGGTGGGGGTGGGAGAGGAAATGACGGAGAGAGAATATGCATACATTCATGTTCCAAGTGTGTATTGTGTGTATGGGGGTGTATTTTTAGGAAAATATGATCATGCTATGCAAACTTTTCCATAAACTACAACATTATTTAATTGTAATTTTCTTTTTTTTTTTAATTTATTTATTTTGAGAGAGAGAGCAGTGGAGGGGCAGAGCGAAAGGGAGAGAGAAAATCTGAAACAGGCTTCGTGCTGTCAGCACAAAGCCCAACGTGGGGCTCGAACTCACGAACTGTGAGATCATGACCTGAGCCGAAATCAAGAGTCAGACACTTAACTGACTAAGCCATCCAGGCACCCCCAAATTGTGATTTTCATTTTAAACTTTTCTTATTATAATTTTGCTGCCATATACAATTTTTTAAAGTATTTAAATCACTCTTTTCATGGCTTCTACCTTTGATGTCACCCATTGAAAAGCTTTCTCCACCCCAAAAATACATAAATATTCATCTGTATTTTTCCTCTATGTTGTTTCATAGTTTAATTTCTTACATAGAAATCTTTAATTGGTTTAATGTAAAATGTAAGATAGAAATCTGTCATTTTCTTTTTTCCTGGTAATTGGCCACTCTCTCTAATATCATTTATTGAAGGATATCTCCGCACAGATATCTCTCCCCACAGGCTGGAAAATTCTTCCTTAACATACTAAATTGTTAAATACACTTGTTTTTTCTGATCTGTTTTTTCTGCTTTTCTGATCTGTTGTATGATGTTGCCAATACCACAACATTTTAATTATTGCAATTTCATAATACATTTTAATCTCAGACAGAATTCCTTTACCTTTATTTTTCATCAATAGTTACTCTTTTTCAGTTTTTCCTACATGCTTACTCTTTCAGATGAACTTTAGAATTATTCAGAAGATCTTCACAAAAATACTGCCTGCTTTGTATTAGGGCTGCATTAAATTAAGAAATTAATATGGAAAGAATTAGAATCTTTACAATATTGAGCCTTTCTATCTTAGAACTGAGTGTATCTATTTAATCAAATCTTTTTCTTTCAATCAATAAAGTTTTGTTCTTCATGTTCGTCTTGAATATTTAAGTTTGTTCTAAGGTATCTTGACTATTTGGTAGCAATTGCCAATGGAATCTTCTTCCATTTTGTTTTCTAACTAATTATTATTTTGACTTTTTGATACTAACCTTATAACCTCTGATATACTTTAAAATGTTAGTATATTCTGAAGAGAAATTCAACTGCTGTTTCTTATAGAAAGATTACTTTATTGACTCTGAGAAAAAATTTACTTTTCCCTCTGACAAAGGTTTTATTTTTTACAATAAGTATACTGCCCTACATTTCCTGTGGTAATGGATATCTCTAATTGTAAAATTAATCATGAGAAAAATTTTCCATTTTTAATATTATGTACATAATATTAGATAAAAATCAGTTTCTGTTGTTTCTTTATTACATGTTTCAGTTCACCCATGTTCTTGCTCTACAGACCATACCTTAAAGAGATTTTCACACACACATATACACACAGAAATATAGCAAATTGAATAGCAATATTAATATAGAAACTTTGGACATATAATACAAAGAACTAAGTTATGCCTAGATCATTTATACTTGATTTTTGAAAGAATTATGAGGGTATTACATAGTGGTTTTAGTCTCATAGTTATATTCAGATTATATTCCATAAGAATATATAATTGATGGCAAAGAGAGGCTGTCCCAATGGGAAAGCCAGTGAATTAGCTATTGGAGTGGGTAATCAACACATGCATACATTTAAATGCTACTTATATTTCCCTACCTATCAAAACAACAGTGACTCATATGTGCACAGTAAGTTTCCATTAGCAAGGTTTGGGATATTTTCCCACAGATTCCTGATAAACCTTGGACTAATACAATTGGTTTAAATATTTCACCAGCAGATGAATAGCACACAACTAATCAATAACCCTGACATTAAATGACAAATTTAGGAACAGCAATTTATTATCATTTTACAGAAAGATTTTTGACTATTCATTTCTATATTTATCAACAAATTTTAAAATCTTTATTAACTAATTTGTAAATTCAAGGCAGAGTTGTGAATCCACTTTAAGTTTACAGTTCAGTGCATCTATTACCCTTTCAAGGTTCATTCTTTAATGAGCTATTGTCTTCCTATCTTTATATGTAAGTTTTTAAAGACACCCACTGAGAGATGTAAGTGACAAAACAAGTGAAATAAATTAAAGGAGTTTTCAACACCTACCAATAAAATTTTGGCCAGTTATTTCACACACCAAAACAGTTTTCAGGTTCCCCATTGAAAACCAAGCCATATTTGAGAGTCTGGATAACTGACTTGTATAGGTATCAAAACTACTGGTTTCTGGGGAAGAGGAGGAAAATACTCTGACTGACAGCTCCATCCGCAAAGCCCATGGGACAGGGTTGTAAAAATTCCACAAAGAAAAGGGGCCACCAAAAGAAGGAAGAAGGTATGGATGGCATCAAAAATAACAGAAGTCTACTATATCTGCTTTACTACATGTATTGTTACCTCATGAAAACCTTTTGGTGCACTGTAATATTCTTACACGCCTTTTCTTTGGTGGTTAGATAATATTCTATTATATGGACATGCCATACTTAATTTAGCCAGTCTCCGTGGTTGGACATATTTTTTTTTCATTTCTATGCCCCTGGCACTTAGAATAAACCCTGGCACACAGCAGGAACTTAATAAATAATTGTTGGATTTTTTTAGTTGTGAATTTTAAGATTTAATGGAGGAATGAGCATGCAGAAAAATTTCTGAAGTACTCAGTTTTTTTCTTGCTCCAATTTGACATTAACCCAGCTGTTACATTCCAGATAAATAAAATGCCTTAATTACTCAGTGCCTAAGCAATAAAAGACTTTAAAAATAAATGACCAAACTGTAATAAGGAACAGAAAATGGGCTTACTTATCCTGATTATCTGAGGTTGCTCAACAGACTGATTTTAGCTAAAGAGTTCAAGGATATTAATGCCTGATGATATTAATAAATTGCCTCTCCAGCTCCTCCAAAGAAAAAGACTAATTTTCTGCCTCCACCCCATTAAGGTGTAGAAGGACATAGTCTACAAAGTCTAGAAAACCCGCATGAATAAGAACAGTTTGACTTTGTAAAACATTACACAATTAACAGGGACAAAACTTTTATTAAGCAGAAAGTCAAATTCTTAGACACTTAAAGGCAATTGACATTAGTGGATTAAAAAAAAGCAAGTAAGTCACCTTACTTTAAATTTCTATGTTGGTTTTTCTGCAGGGCATGCGAGCCCCAATGTAGGCTGTGCTGTGGATGCCATGTTTCTATCCAGACAATAACAGAAGTCCTATCACTAACTCCCATATTACTCAACATCTAAATTCTATTGAAATGAAGTCAGAAACAAATTATTTCAGAACTTAAGATGAGACGCCATGAGCTATCAACTTCCTGTTTGCTCGTGTCAGCAACACTCATCATAAAATTTTACACATGTCATAAAATTTTGTTAACTGGAGTGGGAAAACTAGCTGAATAATGTTTGACTATCAAAAGCATCAAGGAAAAAAGCTGAGTGTGATTGATTTCAAAAGAAAAGCAAGGGGTAGCAACACAGGAAAGAATACAATGTATGGCGAGTTACTGTTTTTTACAATTGAACAACATTAGAATATTATACTTAGAATATTAATGCATCTGCTGAAAACTTGTCAATCATCATTTGAAAAGGAAGGATAAAATATGCTTTATTATTCCCTATAATTTCTTGTAATAAAAGTAATCACTTCCTCCTAATCACAACTTACCCACTATATATTCATTTTCCTTACCTTGTGACCTTGTCTTCCAGGTTCACCAATTTCTCCTTTAGCCCCTTTATGACCCTAAAAATGCATAATTAACTAATTAATTAATTAATTTAAAAATAACTGTATTGGGTTTGTTACGGAAACTGGTCAGAAGGCTCATAAAGTGATCTTGCTTCCCTAAATCTGTGTCAGTTTCTGCTACACAGAAAAAGGTTACGTCACAAGGAAAATGACTACCTTAAATGACCTTAATACTGCCATGTGTATTACATGACTGTTGTAGATGATAAATATAAGTTTTAGTTAATAGAAAAACACTGTTCTAGAATAGCAAAAGCTTTATTCTCTGGTTCAGCAACATGATATATTGCTGGCCATTCCCTAGATCCCTCTATCCTAAACATCCTTTCATAGTTGGGGTAAGAGCATTAAGTCTTCTCCAACATCAGTAACTTTTTTCCCAAAGATGACCCAGCTCAGCTGGCTATCTCCTGCTCTCTCGATGCTGCTCTGAAAACCCTTCTGCCTCCTCTGTACCTTCATAGAGGTGGAAGGGATCTCCCCAGATGCACAACTGCCACCTCTTCTTGTACACAATTTTAGATGCAAAGGGAAAGCTATTAAGGGCAGTCAGTGAAAGCTGCAGAGCATGAGAAGAAAATCTCCTATCTCTTCCTGTCTGGCCACCTGTTCTAAGCATATGTGTGCTTTTGGTGGTAACATGAGGCAAATGGGAAATGAACATTCCAAAATTAAGTACATCAGAGCTTTCACTCTCAAAGCCACTCTCATTCCAAGAGTGTAGGTCTTCGTGAAAAATAAGACACCAGTCCAGGACCAAATCTTTTGTAGTTGTGGGAACCCATTAAAACTAACCTTAGAGAAAAGGATGACTGGAAAAGCAGTGCCCTGGGGCCTTTCAGATCATAGCACAACTCCATTGGTCTGGAATTTTCAAAATAATTTCAGACTCATAGACTGGAGAAAATCCCACCTAACCCCAACATTTAATATTTTTTTATTTTTATGGTGAATTTTGAAGTAACTATGATATAGAGTGAGAGAAAACATTTTTGGGAAGTCTTTTTTCTTGCCTATTATGCACAGTATTCCCTATATTTTCTTAACCAAAATAGTTTCAAATACATTATGTGTGCAGTTACCCCCAATCTTCCTCAATAGGAAGCAAACTTCTCTACATTCATTTGATGTTATAGAGTCTCTCAAGCCCATACATTGTATGGGTATTTCCTCCCCGAACAACAAAAGCACTGTGTGATCAAACATCCATGTCTCCATAGGACTACCTGCCAGGGGCACCAGCCGCAGTTCCTAGGACTGAAGAAGGACCATAGACTAAGCCGCAGAACAAACGAACACAGACGTGCCTAATCCATCAGAATGTGGTCTTTCACCAGGAAGGCCAGTGCTTACAGGAAAGGCTCTATTTTTTCTATGGATAATACTCTTGAATATAAAATACTGAAATTGTTCTCTTACCCTCATGCCTGGTAAGCCTGGATATCCTGAGCGACCTGGTGGACAGGAATTGGGACACTGCCAAAGGGAGAGAGAGATAGATAAGGAGAGCATAAATTAGAGCCTCCCTTTATGACAAAATGGTATTTTTTTAGGGATTCTAGCTACAGAATCCCAATATAATTATATTCATTAAATAACTCTGACTACCCCTTTTTTCAATATTTCATTTTTAAAATCAGAAATATTCCTAGCTCACAGAAAAGTACAGAGTATTCACCATCCAGATTTAATAAATGTTAATAGTTTGCCATATTTATTTCAGATTTAATTTATTAAAGAAATAAAATGTTTCCAGACAATCTAGTGTACCACAACCTGATCCTTTTCCCCTTCCCCTCTATTAGAATAGCTGTAACTTGAGGTCCACATACCCTTGTCAAATTGGCTAACATTGCACTTAGTACAGTTTACCAACATCATCTGAATATCACTCTGTAAGTACAAGTCTCAAAGGAACTGTTTGGCTTCTATCTTCTAAGATTGAGGGGTACTCTGTTGAAAGCCATAAAGTAAAGAGATTATGGAAAAACAAAATCATTTCTATAATGAAAACCAGTTACAATGTGAGTGTATCCAAACTACCAGTCCACTAGTTCTATGGATTGTTCCACCATCCAAGTAAAGTAAAACAGAAATACAACATATTCCAGCAAGGTAATTTTAAGGAGAGTTGACCTGAAGATTACATGGTCTTTGACTTAATCTGTATTTAATTCAAAGGTAAACATCTTACCAATGGATCTCCATCATGAAAAC
This sequence comes from Acinonyx jubatus, assembly GCF_027475565.1. Lineage (NCBI taxonomy): Eukaryota > Metazoa > Chordata > Mammalia > Carnivora > Felidae > Acinonyx > Acinonyx jubatus. The sequence continues at coordinate 87,224,267 of NC_069385.1, read as the reverse complement.
CAATTGTTCCCTAAAGTAAAGAAAATACTAAAGTTAAGAATATAGTTAAATATGTAATTCAAACCTACTAATAATTGAAAGTTCATTGAACAAAAATACAATAAATATATTTGTTCAATAAAATATAAGGAACAAAGAGCTGCATATAATATGCTAATATTCTAAAAATTTTGACTTGTAGGGCATGTTCATTTTGGAGACCCCTAAATTTCAGTATATTATCTCTTTCAGGGGACTGAAGGGATATAAAATGAAAGAATAGAAAATATGGGGTACTCCAAATATAAATTTAAAATATGAATTATCTCCTACTTAAACTCCTATTTTTTAAATTGCTTACTGTATAAATCCTTTGTAAAAACTAGTTCATTTGAAAATGTTCCTTTTATACATCCAAGTTTTGAGCATTTGAGAAATCACAAAAGTCAAAGGACTTCAAATATATGAGTAAGCCATTCCCTGAGAAAACCTCCTTTTAAATTATTGTTATTCCTCTACTTTTCTGTCCTAAGAAGACCCATGTTCTGAATGGGGGAAAAAAACTGGTAGCCATTTTGGAATTTTAGGATGATGACTCAATTAACAAGTACTTCCATTTTTGGTTCTTGGGTTTATTTAATTCCAACTCTCAGACACAAGAAAATTCAAGCTGCAAATAACTTACACTGGGTCCTGGGGGGCCAGGGGGGCCAGGTGGTCCTCTTTTCCCAGGGTCACCCTAAGTTATTGAAAATTGTGACACAGTGGTTATACACATGTCAAAACGCAGTGCATAAAACTGGTAAGGCATGAGAGAATATTACTAGAAACCCCTACAGAGCTCAGTCTTGCATAGACCTGCCACTAAAACCGATGGGTGGCCCATAATCCAATTAGCTCCACAAAACTAGAAGAATAAAGGAGGTACAGTCTCACCAAAGTAATAAAACAAGGCAGAAGGAAGTTTGGGGGGAAAAGCAAAGCCAATTCTTTTCTACAGCATGATTACTTTATTCTGGAAACAAACTGGAAACACCACCTATTTTTTTAGTTGATTTATAGAGGAACTGAAACAGCCAGTACTTCTAGTACCATCCAGATAATGGTGGCAAAAGAAGGTTTGCAGCCAGCCTGAAGCTATGGAATGGCAGGTTAATCTCTGCAATGCCAGATTCTCCCAGGGTACTGTTTACCCACAAGCTGTTACTTGGCCTATCACCATACTGTCTTGCAAATGGCACAGGAGATCCAAGATGGCTAAATACAAATAAGCCGTTCAAATGAAAATGGTTTCAATTCGCCCTAATGTCCACAGTTTACTCCTTGTGTATGTTTTCCTTCTGAATATTCTACCATAAGAAGTCAAAAGCATCTTACAATTATTTTAACTTTATAACCATTTCATATTCATTTGTTCAGTAAATAATTTTATCAAATAGTAAGACGTATGGAGAAGCAAGAAAAAATATATAATACATGGCTCCTACTCTCAATGCATTTACAATTATCTATCCTCCACATAATGTCACTACTTCAACATTTTTGAAATATTGGATAGTAACATCAAGAATTTATTACCAACAATTTCTTCTATAAAGTTCAGCTCTTTATTGCCTAATGTTAAGTTCTGTTGGTTCAATTATAATTTAATGATCCTAACAGAAATACACTTGGCAATAATTTTCAGCTATTCATTTTATGCAGAGAGCCTAATACAAAAGACACTGGACCTTAATTCTGGCTGAGAGTCTATAAAATGGAGGTGACATCTCCTGATTTGATCACTAATTCTGGAAGTTGGGAAGAAAAGTTTAGCTGACAGCCTTGGAAAAAAAATTAAAATCACTCTACAAAAATGAGGTAGCATTATTATCCATGGTTCCCATCAATATTATGAACTGGAATGAAATTCATCTGCCATTTTTTGGATTTGCAGGGGAAAATATACAGTTAGGGTAATTTGCCTTCTGAGTAACGTCTTCTATTAAATCAGTAAATGTCTATCAAAATGCAGTGTGTACTCACAACTGGTCCAACACGGCCAAGCTCTCCAGGGAGTCCTGCTGCCCCAGGAGGACCCTGTATGTATATACACAATAGAATATTTTTCAGCCATAAAAAAAGAGTAAGATCTTGTCACTTGCAACAATACAGATGGACCTGGTAAGTAGTATTATGCTAAGTAAAATAACTCAGACATAGAAAAACAAATACCATATGATTTCACTTATATGTAGAATCTAAAAAACAAAACAAAGAAACAAACAACAACAACAAAATAAACTCTTAAATACAGAGAACAACTAGTGGTTGCCAAAGGGAAGGTGGATGTGGGGCAGGAGGGAGGTGATGAAATAGATCAAGGGGATTAAGAAGTATAAACTTCCAGTTATAAATAAATAAGTCACAGATGAAAAGTACGGCATAGAGAACATAGTCAATAAGTCAATAAGATGGTAATAACATTGGTGACAGAAGATGAGCACACTTACTGTGGTGAGCTCTGAGTTGTCTACAGAATTGGTGAATCATTACATTGTACAACTGAAACTAATATAACACTGTATGTTAATTATACTTCAATTTTTTTTAAAAAGGGTAATTCTAAATAAGTAAAGGGATGTGGTGACTTATGGATGTTTTTTACAATCTATCATAAATGATATCAAATATGATAAACAACTGATTTAGAATTACATCTGTGCTAGCTTTGGTTTCCAATAACATAATAACTCATTTGACTAAATTTTAATTACTTAAAAAGGAACAGAAATTTCTAAAATCAATAAAATTTTTTGTTTAGCAGGATAGAAGTTCTGTCACAGTAGCCACCGAAGATCATGTATGTAAGACACTATAAATACCACCGGGTACTGTCAGTTGGAGAGTAAGCTTGGGAGCTGAGAAATAGGCCATTGTTATAGACTATGTAGAAACACACCCAGAGATGATACTTACAGGGGGTCCAGGAATACCACGGCCCTAAAAGATTAAAATAAAAATTGTTATGGTATGTGATTTAAACTTAGTATAAATACAGACAGACATAATTCAGTTCAAAAACAAAGTATAAACTTTGTCACTAAATAACATGATGCTCATTCTAAAGAAATGACTGGATAAAGAAAAGCAAACATGGCTCTACTCCTAAGGAAGAAGTTTGTTTCAGCACCTCAAATATTCCTTTGATGTCTAAGCTAACCAATAATATTTTTTCCAAACGTTCTCGTAAGAAATCAAAGTAAAGTAGTCATCCACACTTGCCCTCAGGAGAATTTAGCATCACTCACAAAGAAGCACATCAGTTTAAATCTAAGTTTAAAGATTTTTTTTCATCATGTTTTATAAGAAATCTACCTTAAAAGCAATACAGTGTAGTGCTTTATAATTTATAATGTGATGTTTGGAAATTCCCAAACATTCAGCACAGAAAGAGGGGGTGGGGGCAGGTGGAGGCGGGAGGAAAGGACCAGAAACCACGTTCTTTTGACAGGTGGACTATGTTTCTAGACAAATCCAGTAGATAGTGAAAATAAAATGGTGTCACTCTTGAAATGACTTATGACAGGATCCTAATTTGATATCCTAAATCTGAGAGCTAGTTATTTCATCTCCCTCTCCTTTGTACTTTATTTCTCTTTAGCAACACTGAACTGCATATAATCAAGGACTGACCCCACATCTTATTCATCCTCCTAGACTCATTTCCTACCACAGGGACTAGTATATGCTAAACCCTAACTATATGCTTGTTGAACTTCATAAAACTGAACATCAGCTGTCTAGAATCCCTTTTTCTCTATCTTTGCTTTCCAGGTTCAATATTCCCCAATTGGGAATCCTTATTACTCCTTTCTCTCCTACATTGGCTGGAATAACTTCTATCCACAGCCATCTCTAATACCATATTCATGTTAGCTTTTCATTCTAGACTTCCTTTTCTAAAACATCCCTATATGAACCATTTAGTAGAATCAATGTACACCCTATGATAATGATATTATTATTTCTAATTATTTAGGCAGCCAAAACAAACAAGAATTTCACATGAGCAGTATGTTTTAATAATAAGCGGGGCTTTTCCAAGGCATTTCAAGGCATTTGAAGAATTACTCCTATTTGAACATTTTAATATGTAAATCAATTTGGGAAATAAGTGTCATGCTTGAAAATACCAAAGTAATCAATAAATTGTTTCATTATCATAGATCTAGATGTTTGACAAATTTCAAATGTCACTAATTTTTTTTTAAAGGCATCTCTATAAGATGTTGAGCTCTGAGTAAAAAAAAAACGGGAGAAAGGCCAGCAAAGCTATTCACTTCTGAAAGTTGGTTTATAATGGAAAAGTTGACAGACAGTGAAATATGGCCATGAAAACAGTGCAAATAGAAAACAAAGATGAGAGATACAGATTAATGATAAGAACAAAAGAGGAACAAAGAGTAAAATGGAAAGGAAAAGCAGCCTAAGAACCAAACCTTCTAACAGATAAAGAAATAACACAAATTGTGAGATTTGGGCAATGCAGGAAAAGACTAGCCAGAGGATTAGGCTGGTAATTATATCTGATGGTTGACATTTCATTAGAGATACAACCAGTTGTGAAGAAAGTGGTGTGATATTATGGTCTAAATACTGCATATTTAGATTTGCTGTTATTATGCAAGAAATGTTTTCTATCAAGGGAAGTAAAGGGGGAGTTGTCTATTGGGAAAAACTACCTGCAAATAGACACATGTATTTATAGTGTGCGTTCAAATTTCTCTAAAATTTTTCTACTCATAGAATGCTTACCATAGCAGAAAAGTCATGAATTCCTTTGTGATGCATATTATGTCAAAAACTGCATTTAAAAATTTCACAATGACATACAAAGTGGCAATGATAAAGAATGAAATACGGCCCTTTGTAGCAACGTGGATGGAACTGGAGAGTGTGATGCTAAGTGAAATAAGCCATACAGAGAAAGACAGATACCATATGTTTTCACTCTTATGTGGATCCTGAGAAACTTAACAGAAACCCATGGGGGAGGGGAAGGAAAAAAAAGAAAAAAAAGAGGTTAGAGTGGGAGACAGAGCCAAAGCATAAGAGACTCTTAAAAACTGAGAACAAACTGAGGGTTGATGGGGGGTGGGAGGGAGGGGAGGGTAGGTGATGGGCATTGAAGAGGGCATCTTTTGGGATGAGCACTGGGTGTTGTATGGAAAGTAATTTGACAATAAATTTCACATAATAAAAAAAATTTCACAATGACAGAAAAGGTAGGAGATTTTCAATTCTGTCACTTTATAATTACTTACAGGAAATCCACGAGATCCCGGAACACCAGGTTCTCCCTAAAAATAAAAATAACTTCATTGTACTTAGCCCCTTGTATCATGGATATGTAAATATGTAAATTACATGAATTTTGAAATCATTAAAATACCCCATCTTGGTGTTTTTTCATTTAACTTAATTCAACTAAAACATGATTTTAGTTGAACAAGTGTATTTCCACTGTTTCATAACTAATCTTTCAGTTGATTTGCAAACACTACAATAAAATTATACTTCAGCATCTAATATCAGCAATTAATAACAGGTGGCTAACTTACTTTTTGTCCTCTTGGTCCCACAGAGCCAGGGGATCCATCAGGTCCTGTTAACCCCTAACAAAGCAAAATGATGTTAGAACTATTATAGCATCCTTAGGCAAATCCCTAAGTGCATAATTGCATTTTGTTTATTAATTATGTACAGAATGGTAACTTTTGTATGATGCAAATATTTACAAAGAAATACCTTCCCGTACTCTCATTCAAAGGTAATGTTTAACATTAAATCTGACTGTTAATTTCTGTTGATAAATTTTATCATGCTCCTAGCTTCCTTCTAATTGCATTGTTTATCACTGGGTCCAATAATTTAGTATTTTTTGTCTCCACTTTGGAAAAATGCAATATAACAATTATAGTGTTCTAATAGCTAAGTCTAATGGGACCACAGATCTTGGTTCTGTCAGTTACCCTACTTATGCACCTCCTTCACTTCATTTATAAAATAAAAATATTATATGTCTCTATAACTCTCTAATGGTGTCTTGAGAGTTAATAAAATGTTTCTTCAATAGGAATTAAACATAAACTCATTATTGCCTTATAGCTATCTAAAGTCCTCCAGTCATCTTCCAGCAATGACAGTTGCTTATTGAAGAACATTAACCTTTAAAATAAAATGTTTGAGAGCATGCTTGTTTCTACATTATTTTCCTTAGTAATAATAGGTATAATTAAGTATATATTTTCATGTGTGTCACTTGGTATATAGAATTTAAGCCAATTACAGTAAAACACGTTTTATATCTGTCATATTTAATACTAAAGCAGTTACTAAAGCATATCCTCTAAACATTCTCATTTTCCCTACCAGTACTTTTCTTACCATCACCCTCAATATAAAATACATTATAAAGTATAATAATACTACATGTATACCTGAATTTCCATATTTAGTGAGGATGCATCTTTTAAATTTTTTCTTTACTCTTTGACACTTTTAGATGTCATTTATAATGTAATCTTGAAATATACCTTGCCAAAGATAAATATGTGTATGTGTATGTGTGTGTGTGTACATATATATATATATATATGTATGGATGGAGATATGGAGATATACATATATACACATATGTGCATGCATACATAAACATCTTACAAAACTATTACCAAAATTTTGAAAAAGGTTCAAATGGTATTAATCAAGGGAGGAGTTCCTTGCAAATATGAAAGCCCAACTTAAAAACGGATCACCAAAATGCATATTTAATCGCTCATGGTTTATATAAATATCACTAAATGTTTTCATTTCATAAATATCACTAAAATGCTTGAAAACTAGTTCATTGGCCACCATTTTTACATTTCTGTACATTAATCCATTTTCCTCATAACTCCAAAGAGTGAATCAAAGGAAGTAAAAAAAAAAGTTGAAAATGCTAATTACAGGAAGTTTACCAAAGAACATTATTAAACACACATAAAACAATTTTTCACCAACTTTGACTTTCAATCACCTTAGTCTAAATACAACACTGTGATCTGGGAACAAGCCCCAGCATCTTAGTTGCTGAGCACCTGTAGTAATGGAATGTTGGCTATTGTATTTCAGCAAACCAACCATACAGACAGGAGCGCTCTCTGGAGGCACATATGACACAGACTTTACATACCTCAGAGCATATGTGACTAACAGAACCTCTAACTACCACTTCCTGTGAATGCCCTCCAAAATCAACCCTGGTCAATTCCCACACATGCAACCAACTAACAATCTTCAATCTGTGACTGGAATAACTGACAAGATTGGTGGACAATAGCTATTATATATGGTAGAATTTCAACTGCATAAAAATAAAGCAGAACCAAGTAAATTATTGGACAACATGAAGGCTGCTTCCAGGTTACCATTTATTTAAAGTATCTTCTATATGACATGATAAAATATGTCTATCACTAGGAAGGTCTCTGAATTAAATTGGAAATACGTTTTGGTGTCAGATGCTACAGTGAACTCTGTTATGAAACAGCTATGTAGAAAAGCATAAGCTCCATAAGGACAAGGACTATATGTCCATTATAATAATCCTGGAACATTTCCCCTGGCATCTAACACATACTCGATACATGAGTACTTAATGTTTAATTTAGATTAGCATCTTAGGTGGAAGGATATTACACTTATCCCTCTATATCATCTTTATTTTGGGTTCAAACCCCAACTTTGCCACTTATTAATTGTACAACCATGACAAGTTGCTCAACTGTATAGTGCCTCAGTTTCCTGATCTGCAAAATAGGCATAATATTAATATCTATCTGATATGATAATTTTGAAAATAAAATGATATAAGCAAAATGCTTAAAATAGTACCTGGCGGGGTGTGCCCTGAATAAATGTTAGCTATTTATTATCATCATTATTATATGCTCAGCACTGCTATAGATGTTGTAAAGAGTTTACATGAAGTATAAGACACATTCCCTGCCCTCTGGGAGCTTAAAACCTGATTCACAAAGGGTTCTGCAAACAAATGAACACATAAAATTCTAGATATTATCATAGAATAACCTGGGCTCTGTATTTCACGGCTTCCTCACATTTCTGTGATCAAACTGATCTTTGATGTCAGACTATTTCCACTTACACTGACCTTTCAGAATAATTCCTTAATAACTCACTATTCTAATCATATAACATATGTCAGGGATAGTAGTTGAATACATCCAGAGGATGTTCTAACCTCTTTCCTATAAAAAGTGACATAGGGGCGCCTGGGTGGCTCAGTCGGTTAAGCATCCGATTTCGGCTCAGGTCATGATCTCGCAGTTCATGGGTTCGAGCCCCGCATCAGGCTCTGTGCTGACAGCTCAGAGCCTGGAGCCTGTTTCATATTCTGTGTCTCCCTCTCTCTCTCTGACCCACCCCTGTTCATGCTCTGTCTCTCTCTGTCTCAAAAATCAATAAACATTAAAAAAAATTTTTTTAAGTGACATAGTTTAACCATAATTCCTGTATTTAATTCTAATTATTCTTTTGCCTATTTTAGACGGATGCTATAAGAATGAATAAAACACTATTTTACAAAGCTCACTGAGCGTGTCACAGCAAATAGAGCCTGTAAGAATATCTCTATTGATTATTGATAATAACACATTTGTCCTTTAGGTGCAAGGTTATATATATATATACATATATATGTATATATATATATGTATATATATATACATATATATATATGTATATATATATACATATATATGTATGTATATATATACATATATATGTATACATATGTATGTATATATATACACATATATATGTATATATATATATATATTTCTACCAGTGGCAGAAAGAATTGCTTTCGTTGCTTTCATATGAATGTTTATGAAGATAAAGTTCTATATGGGACGATACTGAAGCTGACTGTGTTCGGAACTTTCATGCTACTGCTTGGCAGAGAACACCAGCCTTCAACAGTCATTTCCTTCCAGCATTCCAACTACTCAGCTTGTGAGACTCGAGGCATAATTCTACAAGCATAGTTGCCATGAGTCTTTTACATTTTCTGTCAAAAAATCCACTTCACTTAGGATAATTACCCTTTAAATCACGTTCCTTCTATATTCTTCCAAACATCATCTCATTAACCATTTGTTAATGTTACCAAAAAGAACAGCTTTGCAATGAGCCAAAGAGCAGAAGACAAGGAGGTTGGAGGTTTAAGGTCCCACCACTACACTCAGGTTCACCTGACAAGAAAAGATCACTGAAGCTCTCCTAATTACTTAGCTCCCCTATGTTCAGGGATAAACAAACATCAATCTGATCCAGCTACTGATATTTCATTATTCTCAATGTGTAGTCTCAAGGTAAAAGACTTGTTTAACATGTCAAAGGAGCCAAAGAATAGCATAAGCCAGAATCTTATAAGTCCCTTATGGCTCCATTTCAAAGTCTGTTAGAACCATACCAATGTTTACAAATAATTATAAAATATTAATTATAAATCATTTTTCTTGGCTGGTAATTCAGATACTAAAAATTCACTATCACTCTTTTTCTCTCAGTTTTCTCTGATTATTCATCCATTTAAGATCTTCATTTTGTATCCGCATGAGGCAAAACTATCTGGAGAGAGAGTAAGGTTAAAAATGAAGAAATCTAGTTTCTTTCACTATCTTAACCACTGTATAAATCTGGGTCCCTGAGGAAACTAGTTGTCCTCAAAATTATTCAGTTTTCTTATCTGTGAAAAATAATATTAGCCGAACTTGCCTTCTAGGTTATCGTAAGGTTAAAGGGAATAATGTCTGTGACTGTACTTGAGGAAAAAAGTTCTACACAGATACAATTAGTGTAGTTAACTTTTTGCTCAGTATAGTTAACTTTTGTTCTAGGAAAGGCCTACAATGCTGGCACACACATGAGTTTCTTACTACGATACTGCCGCTATAGACGAAGATAAAACTCCTTGTCATTGTTAACTACATGGTACTTCCAGAGATTTTGAAGCACTTTCACTTGTTTACCCCAAAATTTCTGTTGAAGAGAAGGAATCACTTTACAAAGCAAAAGCAGGCGTTGTCTTTATGACCTCATGGTAAAAGGTAAGGAAGAATTTGTAGCAGGCTGAGCATGCTACAAAAGCACCGTTAACTGAAGCACAGAAAACTCTAGCCCTCTATCTGAAATTCTTTCAACTCATTACCAAGAGAAGACCAGGTGATTAGTTTATGCTTCAACCACCACAAAACTAATAATAATAATGTAATCATAAATTTTCTTTTTACACAAAAGACTGGTCCAAGTTTCATAGGGATGCAGAAATAAATCCAACCCATATTGGGCTACTGGTTTATTGAGTGGCCTTGTATGTATCAGACTTTTCTATTATGATGTGACAGTTTCAAGTAATTCAGTGTCGGAAAGAGCTTGAAAGCCAAAAAATTATATAATTTCATTTGTATTATACAAATATTAGTTTGATATTCAATTCGTATTATCCAAATATTCGTTCTTGGAGGATTCTTGCACTGCCTCGTGCATCACACAGGAAAGTTCAAACTCAGGGCTTTGAAATGTAAAACAAAGTCTTTCCTAAAGTACTAAATAACATAGACAAATACCCTCATAATGGTAATCTTTTATAAAGAAAGCATATCTTAATAACCACTAAAATCTAGCTTTTTTTCTTCAAAATGTCTTACTCTGTAGTCAAAAATTCTTGGGAATTATAATCATAGGTTTTCAGGTGCTTTCTTTGATTTAGAAAAAGTCTTCGGGTTTCGGAAACAACATAAAGCAGTCACTTGAAGGATAACTTGAGGAATGCACCACTGTATGTTCTCTGAGAACAGAAAACCTTATTTTACCTCACTTTGTATCCCAGTTTTAAAGTCAAGGGCTGGCCTGTAGTAGGACCTCAATAAGTATTAATCCAGCGCACAGAGACAGGGGAAGCCGAGAGTCCTGAAATCATGAGAGTCTGAGAAAGTATTATTTACTGGTTAGGTTTATCCTACAAGCCAGTATGAGCTTTCCTCAGTTGAGGGGAGGCAGAGGTGTGGAGGTGGGTAAATTGGAGAAAGGTTGCTGGTTCCCAGTTTTCAAGCAACCCTATACTGAATTTGTTTCCGTCAGTGATGCCAGTCAAGAAAACAAAGAGGGAAAACGAGTTTTGAATTGCCTATTCTATGTGTGCTGGCCATTTCCCTGCCTCTGCCCCTCTCCCACATTCCCACTCCAGGACTTCCCCTCTTTTTTCTCCTCTTCCTTAGCACTTAGGAGTACTCTACCCCTTCCCGGCCTGCAGGTCCTTTTCTAAATTAATCTAGTTAGTGCCTGGCAAAGAAGCCCCCGCAGAGCCGGTAAGACTCTACCCCCTCCAGCACCCCCTGTGCCGGAAGTGGGGCTAAGCGAGCAGGCGGGTGAGCAGGGAAGCGGACCCTCGGGCGTTTTCTGAGAGCCGGTACTGCCCCCGCCTGCAGGCTCAACCCAGGGTGCCGCGAGGTAGCTCCACCCTCTCAGGACCCTTTGCCGAAGCTGCATGGAGTACAAGGCCCAGTTCGGGGCCGCAGCCCTGTTCCCGCGTGGACTCCCGCAGTCTGCACCCCTCCGGCGTATCTCTACGTTGCTCCCTCCCTCCCCTGCACCACCCCCCCCCCCACCCCGCGCGCGCGTGTCCCGGACTGCGCGCGCTCCCGTGCACCCACGCCTACTCACGTCCGCGCCCGGAGTGCCTGGCTTGCCCGGAGCTCCTGGCTTGCCCGGTTCTCCAGCAGGACCCTGAGCGGGGAGCGGGCGAGGCAGTGAGTGAGAAAGATACAAAGTTGGGACTCTTGGGGCTCACGTGGTGCAAACCACGTCTAAAGGAAGGAAAGGAAGCGCGAATGCGCTGATTAACTTACCGGGGGGCCCGGGGGACCCTTTGGACCTCGGTCACCCTAGAGGGGTAGGAGAAAAGGTAAGAGTAGTCCATGAGTGGGAGGCGCTAGGGAGCCCGCGGGGAGACTCCCACACGTGTTCACCGCACAAATCGGGGACGGGGACAGGGTAAAGCTAAATGGTGGAGATTCTTGACCAACGGGGACAACTGAGCATGTCTACCTCATCCCTCTGAAAATTTCCAGGCTTCTAGGATCCAACCCCAGCTCTCACTCTAGTCCTATCCCGCCTTTAGGTGGTGGGCATCTAGCCCTGTCAAAAATAAACCCATCCCGCTGGAGAAAGGGTAGGAAAAGGCAGGACTGGAGGAACAGAGAACTGGAAATAGAAACTTACGTCGATGCCATCGATGCCCGGAACTCCAGGGGGGCCCGGAGGCCCGGGGGGACCCTGCTGGCCTGGGGGACCTCTCTGACAAAAACAGCATATACAGGTTAATGGAGCACGTTGGGCAACAAGGAGAAACTGAATGCAATGTTCTGAGGCCCCCACCTCCACGCGGTAAGGACACTTCCCATTGGAGCAGGGAGTTTTGAAACCTGGTAAACATGTATGAAATTCCCAAGCGACCGCAGGTTTCTCTGGTTCCACCACGTTCTGAATGAGGCTTAATGGTGTGGTTAGAGCAAGATGCAGGCCCTAAGGTGGGCATTGGGGTCACAGGGCCTCACCCCAACAGAGCGCATTAAAATTAAACCAAAAGGGGGTCTTGAAGAAGGGAAGGCCTGACGCCTTTTTTTTTTAAGGGATGCAGTAATGAAAATGGTGGTCATTCAATACTTCGATTTGGTTAGTAATTGAGAGTCAGTGTTTTGGCCAAAATGAACTGCCCAAAATGGAGGCGCTCCACCTCAGACAGATTTCTTTGATCCTTGTTTACAAAACCGGATCGTTTTGTAAATCTTTCTACTTCCAGTGAAAATCGGGGGGGGGGGGGGGGGGGGAGGGGGGGAAATACTAGAGGAAAACTGGGGAGGAGTGGGGCAAAAGAGCATTGAAACCCAGGGAGGGCCTGGCCTCATTTCAGATTTACCTGCAGTGACACTGTTCTTGCATAAGGTCATTGCACCTTGCTTTAAAATTACACCAACTTTGAGACTGACGCTAAACAGCTTGCAAACAGCTAAGCTTTGATAGTGCTAGAGGGAATACTGGCTTCTGAAAATAGTATGAGCATGTAGCTTAGGGAATGTGGGAATTTTTTTTTCTCTTCTAATTTAAAAGAATAAGAAAGTGTGGGAGGGGGGAGCTTCTTTCATCAAGGAAAACTTTGTTTTTCTAAACTCCAATGACCAGACAGGTTACAATGGGGTCTTTGTAAGTGAAACCTCAAACCTCGGCTGGGCTCACCCGCCCCCGCCTGGTCCTCTCCCGGCGGGAGGGAGGAGATGCCAGAGCCTTCGGGAAATTGCTGAAATTTTGACTGATGCCAGCCATGGCCGCTCGGTTCCAATCCCAGAGCGGCGGGCACCGCTAGCAGGACTCGCGGTTTAGTGCTGCCACCACCGGCTGGTGGAGCGGGAGAGGGAGCTTTAGCGCAGCTAGCCTGAATTCCCGCCTTCTCCAGCAAGGCCTGCCCTTGACTGCGTCCTAGAGGGGCGGGGTGGGGGAATTAAGAAGCAGCCAGGCTAACAATTAAACCCCGGTCTCAAGTCATGGCCTTCAGAGCTTCTGTTTGCAGTGTTGGGGCCCAGTCGAGGAGGAGACGCCTTTCCTAGATGACCGGAGGGTCATTAGGGTCCCCGACTCCGAAGGTACTCGCTGCAGGTGCTCAAGGCTGCGGGAAAAACGCGGCTGCAGAGCCCAGGGAAAGCTCTGCGCCTTCCCCACACCTCCCGCGACGGCTGCTCCTCCACTTTTCCCTGCGTGCACTTGAAAATTGCAAACACATCTCGCCCTCCGCTTACCTGGTCGGTGGTCTCGATGACCTGGAGAGGAAAAGACCGGGAGAAAGTGAGAAGGCTCTCCCCACCCCCCAAACTCGCACACAACTTACTTGAGCCAAGCACAAGCAGAGCCCAGACAGCAGCAGTGGCAGTCCTAGGACCCCTCGATCCCTTGCTGTCCAGGCCATGCCCGCCACCCTCTGCTAGTCCCCTGCACGGACTTTGTCTCCTGCCGCCCCGCTAGGCTTCCGGACCCGTCACACGCATTAAGTGGCACTTCTCCCCCCACACACAAAAAAAGCGCCCCCAGGAGTAGTCTTTGCTAAGGTGCCTGGCCCGGGTGGCGTACTTTACTCCTGTTTATGAATGGCTGTGGAGAGGGTCCTGGGGATTGGAGGAGAGCTTGCGGCTGGAGGACGGATAGAATGACAACAGTCCCCCTTAACCCTTTCCCCGCCGCCTCACTGGCAAGGCCTGAACGCGTGCCTCTGCCTCTGTCTCTGCCTCTGCGGGTCTGCCCAAGTGTAGTCTCTCCCGGTCCACTGTGGGCAGCGAACGGACCTCAAGGGTTCTTGGAAAGGTGTTTGGGGAGGAGGAGTGAGGGTCGTAAGCCACCAAAAGTAGAACCAGACACCCCCGAGGTAGTTTGTACTTGCCAGGCTGTGGGTGGGACCTGTGCTTCCTTGAAATTTATCTGGTCTGTATAGTAAAGCCTGAACTCTTTAGAAAAAGAATGAGGAGGTGGGGTGTTTGAGGAGGTGGTGAGAGGTAGCCTGGGTGGCAGTGACCTTTGCAGGTGGTCAAATGACTCACAGTTATCCTAGCTGGCAGTTCATGGCAGGTTTCTCTCCTCGGGCGTAGTGGGTCACAGTGGATCAGCATCCACTGAAGTTCAAACTGGAGAAAGACAGCATACAGTTCACATTCTCTTGGAGGACACAAGCAGGTCATTTAAGAGAGAGAGAAGTTTGTAAGTGTGGTCCGACTGTTAAATGGGTGGAGACCAGCTTGGACTGGTTCACCTCAGTGGACCAGTAGTCTTATTCCCTGAATACAGATTTTCTGATGGAAATGGGTTGGAAGCTCTTCCCAAATTTCTCAGATTATTGAATGTAGATGTCAGTAGCTCTGCAATACTCCAGCATTACTCCAGCATAGCCTTAGGCAGGAAAGAGCCCTCTGGCATTGAATTTCCATTTCTGTCCTTACCACATCCTCAAGATGTAGATTTTCTATTCACATGAGGCTTTGAGAGAACAAAGAACTGTCCAAGTCAGAAGCCTGTGTGAGGGTCTGGACTGGAACCCAGGCCTACTGAGTGACACAGCACACATGGGCTAAGCGTTTACACGGGAGAAGATTAGAGACGGAGACAGCCAAAGAGGTGGCACCCAGGATGAAAGAAAAGGAAAGAAAATCCAGTCCTAGAAAAAATTTGCATGCTACAGAATAAATTCTCCAGGGAGTACTCACAGCTTGAAATGGAAATTGGAAGGACTGGAAATGGAGGAATTGAGAGGGAAATCTAGAACTCAGGGGAAAAACAAGATAATAGAAGACATTTGGTGTTATGTCAAATGTGCCCTGACAAGTTCTTACATTTTAGCAGGTGTTAAGGGAGAAATAAGAAGGGAGCAGGAGAGAAACAGAACAATGGAAGAGTGACCAGGTCTGAAGCTGAAGGCCTCGGGTGACAAGGTAAAAAAAAAAAAAAAAAAAAAAAAAAAAAGATGTACACCACCATGCATCATGGCATCATGCTGGCCCGTCTTCTTAGATTGAGGAAGCTCTTTGCTAGTCATCTCAGATCCATATTTCTTGGTCAGTTGATTCTCCTGGCTTTATGCAAATGCCTAGTTAAGTATCAGGGTCCCAAATCTAAAACATTATCTCTTTTCTTTCATCCAGTAGTGATTTACACTCCATCCCACCTGCCAAATGGACTCTAGATCTACTGGATCTAGCATTAAATTAGATAATTTTTTTCCACTGTTACAGAAGGATCCAGAGTTGAAGTACTGAATGGAAGATCAGAATTGGAAAGGATGAAGGATGAAGTCCACCCTTCTTACCCATAAGGAAGGGAAAGTTAAACAAAAGGAAGTTTTCCATTTTATAGAGTGGTAAAAGTAAGACATTAAGCTTTCAGATTCCTGCACCTCTTGTTAGATGATTCTAACTGTCCTCTCAACCCTACCATAGCTTTTCTCCAGAAAATATGGATATCTGGAAAAATGAGGTACGTGGAATGAAAAGAAAGTGAGAGCTAAACCAAGGCATATTTTAAGACGGAAAGTTCTCTACAAGTAGTATGAAAAATATCTGTGTATTCATAGTATGAATTATTTTAACAATAGTTTACTGACATCCTTCAAAGGAACTGCTTTCCAAGCCACACAATTATCTTACAGTTAAGAAAATCACTTGAATCAAATACTTTATTTTTATTAGATTAGTCTTATCCGTTTGGGATCATTTTATTTTGATTTTGTTCTAAACTGCAGTAGAAATTTTAATAGATAAAAGAAAGAATGGAACAACATTTGCCTTAATGACTACTAAAATACCTAGCTGTGCCTCAAACAACTCTTTGAAGCCGTTCACACATGAGTAAAGTGAGGCAGAGAGGTTAAATCATTTGCCACGGGTCACACAGCTAGTAAAAGACAGAGCTAGCATTCCAAATGTGCCTGACTGTAAAATAAGGGCCTTCTCCAACCCGCTTCTTATCCTCCCCCAAGAATATATCCCAACTCCAGAAAAAGCCATAATTTTCTAAGCCAATAACCAAGGAATTTGGTGATTGAACATTCATATTAAAGATGAATAGGGGCATCTGGGTGGCTCAGTCGGTTGAGCGTCCAACTTCGGCTCAGGTCATGATCTCACAGCTCGTGAGTTCAAGCCCCACATCAGGCTCTATGCTGACAGCTCAGAGCCTGGAGCCTGCTTCTGCTTTTGTGTCCCCCTGTCTCTCTGCCCCTAACCCACTCACATTCTGTCTCTGTCTCAAAAATAAATAAAAACATTTAAAAAAATTTAAAGATGAATAGAAAAGAAGAGTGATCTACAAATCAAAACTTTGTAAGCTTATTTCCAATATCTAGTAGAAAACTTCAGAACAAGACTAAGAAACTTCCATAAGAAGTCAGACCTCTCCCTATTTGCTTGTTATGGAAATACATCCAGAAGCAAATTTCTAATGGTTCTCCAAAAACTGACAATTATTGCTATATGCAGTTACATATTCATGTGTATAATAAAATATCAAATAGGAAAAAAGATTATAATTCTTTTTGTTCAATGATTAGATAAAAATATTACCAGAATAAGAAAAGGTGTCTCTCCCCTCCCTAAGTCTCAAAATAAGAAAGACCATTCAAATACTTTTATTCACATAGTCCTTTGTGAATTAGTAACTCGCATAAGGCATGCATTGTATATGTGTGATATTTTGATTCTCAAAATAATTCATAACTTAATCACCCTGAGAAACTTTAATTATATGGCTAACCAGGAAATGTATATCCTTTGTTTAGATAGTTCATTAATGTTACTTATTAAAAATGCAAAGTAATTCATTAAGCTGGTTTCTCAAAAATGTAATTCTCTGGATAAATTGGTACACCTGTTTAAATATGCAAGATGCAATTGTGGCACAGGATAATAGGGGAGTGAACGATAATTCATCTGTGAATACAGGCTGCGTTGTTCAGAGTGCCACATAGATCAGAGGTTTCTGAACACATCTGTGCAGCCACATAAACACCACCCACACACTAATAATCATCTTTACAACAACCATTTTTTGGCATGAAATATGAATTCCAATTTGCATGTTAATTATTTTGAAGGAAGATTGGCAGAGTTCCTTACTAAAAGTCACTTACATTACACATCTAAAATGCTGATTTCCACACGTTTCTCATTTTCATACCTGGAATCATTCTTGTCTTTGAATACCCACTGACAAAGTATATGTGACGAATATTTTAATTTAGTCTTTCAGTCAACATTTTTGAAGTCCAAATATAAAGCATGCACTAGGGAAACATTCTAGGGAAAATCAAAGATATTCTCCTCTCCCTAATGAGTTTACAGTTTTTAAGACTTGAGAAAAATACAAGTTGAGAAATAAGAAGGGTGGTTTTTTTAATCTGTTAAACAGAACATAAATGCCCTACCATAATTCATCCTTCTCAACATAAAATGCTTATGAGTAGTGCCCAGCAGACAACATGTTAAAACAAGGAATTTTGGAGGCACCTGGGTGCCTCAGTCAGTTATGCATCCAACTTTGGCTCAGGTCGTGATCTCACGTTTCATGAGTTTGAGCCCCTCATTGGGCTCTGTGCTGACAGCTTGGAGCCTGGAGCCTGCCTCTGATTCTGTGTCTGCCCCTCCTCTGCTCATGTCCTCTCTCTCTCTCTCTCTCTCTCTCTCTCTCTCTCTCTCTCTCTCTCTTTTTCTCTCTCTCTCAAAAATAAATAAGCATAAAAAACTTAAAAACAAAAAAAACACAAGGAATTTTGGCCCCAACTCTCTGTTCTTTTAATAGTGCTAGTGATTTCTACTTATTTTCCTAGGTTGTTGAGAAAGATTACTAACGTATTTAAGCTCTTCATAAAAATTAAGCAAAAACTAATAGCAAACAACTACCTTTTCCTCCTAAGAGAATTCTAATGACAAACTATAGAACTTGATTTGAAATTAATGAGAATGGCACAAGGCTTGATTTTTTACATACTGAATTATGATTAAACTTTACAAGTACAAAATACCCTAAAAACTAGCTCTTCAAAGATAAAGTTTTTTTAACAGGAGAAATATTTCTTTAAGCTTTCATCTATTCAATGGCAACAAAGATTTAAAGCAATACTTGACTTCTGAGATCTCATTTTTCTTTTCAGTTTACAACCAAAATTTGGTTTCTACCATCATAAGGGACCTCCTCCAAGCGAAGCTTCCTAGTTGCTAAGCAGGAGGTTCTGAGTTGCTTCGAAATCAGAAATTTCCCCAACTGTCTGTAGACTAGGCCATGCAGTTCCAGACACAGTGCTAGGAATTGTCATTAAATATGAGTAGGTGACAGTCATTTGAATCACACCAAGGGCAAAGGCAGAACAGTGAAAGGAAAGAGCAGTAAACATAGAGTTAGCAGACCTGGCATGTAGTAATTTATTCATCTTTTTATCCAACATATCTTTATATAACACATTCATGTGCTTTGAGAGAGAGACTGTGAAAGACACAAAAATGTTGAGTACATAGGGCAGCATCTAGGCCAGAACTGCTTTTGACAATACATACTATTGCAGTTGATGTGCAACATGGCTAAGGTCATCAACAAGGGGATCATATAACATGTAACATGTGAGTGAGGCCCTGAAGAGCAGTTGCAATTTTCATAAGCAGAGATGGGAGGGTAAAGGTCAGGTCAGAGTTCTGAAGAGGTGACAGTAAGAGGAGGAAGTGATGTATAGAGAAGGGACCAGACTCACTGTGGCAAACAATAGACATTAGATTTTTTTTTTCCTCTGTTGAATTCTAAGCTAAGGAATTTGAGTAGGATTGGATAGCTAATTAGGACTGTCATCAATGATTTTTCTGCACCAGGGATATGGATGGAGAAAGGTGGCCTAATTTAAAAGGGCACTTCAAGGGGATTCATGTGGTCATAAATGCCCAGTCCTTGGAGCCAAAAAGAGGCTACTTTAGTAGAACATAAAGAAGTATTAAACTCTGAACTATGGTGAGGCATCCTGAGCTGTCTGTCCATTTAAGAAAAACAAACCTTCCCCTCATACCATATCCCCCTTCAGCTGCCATCTGGTTTTCTGCTTCCCTCCGGTTAAAACGCAAAAGAGCTGTCTAAATTTGTTGCCTCCAATTCCTCTCCCTTCCATTCTCTCTTGGACCCTTTGCAACTGGGCTTTCACCCCCAACAATCCAATGGGTCTTTTCACAAAGTCACTGTTGTGGGTCTCTGGATGCAGTGGTCAAATCTCAGTTCTCATCCTATTTGATCTATCTACAAGCACTTGAGTGAGTTGACTATTCTATCCTCCTTAAAATTCTGTTCTCCCTTGACTTTCAGAGTCCCTGACTTTCCACCATCTCCTGGTCCTCTCCTACATCACTGCTCTTCCTGGTCTCTCTGGCTGAACCTCCCTCATCTCAGCAACCTCTAAGTGTTGGTTGTTTCACCATCCAGCTCTATGACTTCTCTGCAGCATTCGTCTCTCAGTGATTCCTCGTTTCATGGCTTTAAATAAATACCACATATATGCTGACAACTCCTAGAGTTCTATTCTCAGCTGGGCCTGCTGTTGAACTCCAGAAGAACATACCTAACTGCCTGCTTGCATCTTCTCTTAGGTGTCTAATAGTGATCAAAATCCTGATTGAACTTAGATGTTCCCAACCAACTGTCGATATTCTCACTGATAACTGTGTTTCCCATAGTCTTTCCCATCTCAATAAATGGCAACTGTATACTTCTGATTAATCCCTCCAAAAATATTGGTGTCACTCTTGATTTTCCTTTCTCTTACACTTCAGCTCTGTTTACTTTACCCTCAAAATGGGTCAGGATCTGGGGCACCTGGGTGACTCAATTGGTTAAGCATCTGCCTTCGGCTCAGGTCATGATCTCACCATTTGGTCCTTGAGTTTGAGCCCCACATCAGGCTCTCTGCTGTCCACACAGAGCCTGCTTCAGATCCTCTGTCCTCCTCTCTTTCTGCTCCTGCGTCTCTCTGTGTGTGTGTGTGTGTGTGTGTGTGTGTGTATAATATTTAGAAAAATAAAAGGGTCAGGATCTGACCACCCTGCACCACCTTCACTGCTACCCTATTCCAAACCAAGACCAGCCCTGCCTGAGCTATTGCAGTAGTCTCTAAGGGTCTCCTTTTGTTGTACCCCTAAGTATTGTCCTTCTTTCCCCCTACATTATATTGCCAAAATAGCAGCCAACGAGACACTTTGAAAAGATGAGAACATGTTACTTATCTATCCAAAACCATCTGATACCCTCCCATCTCATACAGCATGTAAGCCAAGTGCTAAGGCAATTTCCCCACCTTCACTCCATCATGTTACCTCTCCAGGCTTACTGCCTTCTTGTCTCAGTCTCATTCCAGCCACACTGGTCTCCATGCCCTCCTCAAACATAACACACAACACCAACATCAGTTCCTTTTCACTCCATATTCTCTCTTTCCAGAACCTTCCTCTCTCAGAGAGCCATATGCTAATACCCCCAACCCCTTCAGGTTTCTGTTAAGATGTTTTTTTTGTCAATGAGGCCTTCTCCCCAGGCATCCAATTTCCTGCTTCATTTTTGTCCATAATATTTATGAACACTGAGCATTCTATACATTTATTCATTTATACCCTTGTGTCCATCTCCCCTCCCCCAAATGGATGTAAACTCCATTGGAGCTTTAATTTCTGTCTATAACTTAAGAGATGTTTAACAAATAGTTACCAGATGTTAATTAGTGAATATATAAGACGAATAAGAAACAGTGAATTAAGAATTGATAGTATTTATCTTCTCATTTGATTATGGCTTGGGGGCAAACCCTTTCCCCTGTCTGGGTTTCAATTTCTTCATGTGTAAATTTAGAGATTTGCAATGGATACAATCAAAGTTTCCTCCAGCTTGGAAAGTCCATGATTCTATTGACACTACATTATAACCAAAGAAACCAAACACAGAGATTAACACAAAGAGAAGGAAAAATGCCATTGAATTAGCTTCTTGCCTTACAACCACCCAGGCTACATAACAAAGATTTCTTCATGATCTTAGCCCACACATTTTAATAGAAACAGACAAACTAACAGCACTGACTTTTTAAAAACTGCAACAGTATGGGCATAGCTGAGGCCAATAGAAAATTTTAGTGTTTTCAATTTTCCATTAAAAGCAAGTTTGACCATTATTTAGTTTTTATTCTAGTTATCCATAGTCCCTTCCTCCAATTATGGCTCCTTCTATGTTAGCAGATTTTTTTTTTTCTGTGTACTCCTCATTTCATCGCCACCTAGTGGAAAATCCAGCTGATATTGTTGATACAGTTTATAATACAGCAGTTTTTATCTCCAAAAAATTGTCTTCACAGTTAGTATTCAAAAGTATTCCAGTCAAATCACCCCCAAGTGTTATAAAAAGTATTTCCTATGGATATATATTGTTAACATAACCATTTCTTTTGTATTTATTTCGTACTTACAAGTGAAAGAGTATTTGTAGAAGATGTACTTGTCGAAAACAATTTAGTAAGCAAACTTAATAGTCTAGATGTTATGCAATAGTATACATCTCTTAAATCACTGAAAACATAACTTTCCTACAATATTTCTTAAATACCAAAAAAATATTATCCACAACCTCATAGTTGATCTTCCCATGTTATCATTTATGAAACTTCCATTGTTTCTGCATGTGGGGGTTATTATAATTTAATTGCATAGAGCAGAATAAAGGACAGTTTCTCTGTCACTAGTTCTGCCAGTTCTTCCTATCTGCTGTCACATTCTCTCTGATTTTCACAAAAATAACATAGAGCAGCACTTTTGAAATATACTTTGAAAGGCATCATATCTTCTGATTATTTTCCACTTTGGTTTATTTTGAATATGCATAGGTAAGATAAAAAGGTTTTGAATCATGTATTTGTGAAACCCCATAAACTTGTATCCTTCCTTAAGCCCAAACCCCTAGTGCACATCCCTGAAAAGGGAGAAAGGCTAACTTTGTTTTCTAATAGAGCTGTACCAAATAACTCTCCTAGGCAATCATACTGACAACAAACAATAAAGAACCTGTCATAAAATAACATGTTTTTATGGTATGCTGCCAGGAAACTGAGCTTTGCAGTGGGATAAATGGCACCATCCTAAAATATGGGCACAAAGCAGAATAGGAAATACGGGATTTATTGCTTTAAAATCAAACTAACAATGTATTACAGCAGTGCGCTGGGAAAAAATATAAAATGCTCTGAGCCCACTAAATAACCATGAATGATGAGAAGGTGTTTGAGTTGTAGATCACGTGAGCAGCTATACTGCAAGCTTTATGAACACCTCTTGAAATTGGTTTCCTTTTCCAATTTAGAAAAAGGGAAAGAGACACAAGATAGGATAGATAGGGGGAAATCACAAGCAAGTACAATATAAAAGAGTCTTTTAGCATTTGTGCTCCATCAAATGTTGTTTCCAATTGCATTTTTTGTTATGCAGTTCTTAAGGCTACCTTTTGACATCTGTAAATAACTTTAGAAGGGATGTTTGCTTTTGATGTATTTACTAAAGAAAAGCCCGTGTTGATCCTGAAAAATGTATTCAATTAATCCAGAGTGTCAAAGATCAGAATGAATCTAATTTCACGGAGAAAAATTGAAAAATACAGTGTTCCTAATTGTTTTCTTATGTTTTGGGCACACTTCACTTTAATTTAAAATTTCTCAGACATCAATATTGAATATTTGCTCTCTCCAAATGGAGACAAGGGTCCTCTATAAGTATACTTTAACCACCCAGAATATATGGATACTACTATTCATCACTCTCTAAGTCTTCTGAGGGACCTGTGGTCACTGTTGATCTTCAGTAATGGCCAGCAACTTCAGATTTCAGTCAGTTGGTGAGAAATCAAAACATAAAACAAGAATAAAACCAAGGCTTAAGGACAAGTTGTGGGCACTTGGGCTTTGTCTGAGGATTTATATGAGTATTTGACTATTCTTAGTCTTAAAATGTAAGGAGCAGTGTGGGAAGACTAATAATATTTGAAAAGGGAAGAATTGATCAGTGTGAGAATTCCCAAATGGGAGCCTCTTTGCCTACAACACTGGACTCTGTCTTCTCCTGGATAATACTTATTCATCCCCAGGGTTCCTCTAGATATCACTTTCTACAGTAAATATGCTTGACGTCTACTCTCATGCCTCCTGGCCTAATCTGAGTGAGGAACTTTTTCCCAGTGTCTCTCCATTCACTATCATGGCCCTTATCATATGTTGTACTGTCATTGTTTACTTATCTCAACCCATCACCCTCAAGAGACTGAACTGAAGAAGACAAGATCCATGATTTATTTAAGTTTGTATAGCCAGTATATAGGCACATGATAAAAGTTTACTAAATTAATAAACAAGTACATGTCTGAGAACATATTTTATACTGTACAATCCTCCTTCTTTAAGAAAGAAACATTTATTTGTTCGTCCCACAAAGTAAATTCTGAAAAATCTATGCAAATCACAAATGCTTTCTAAAATGAAAGTGAGGAAATGCTTTATAAGGAACAATATGTGGTTATGCATTTTTCCTTTTCTCAAAGGAAAGTTAGTTGGCACAGCAGAAAATAGGTAGATTATATTTTGTGCCTAACATGGTTTTTTACAAGTCAAGAAGCCCACTTGAGGTCACATCTTCAACTGAGATATGGAGATAATCCTATCTGTGCTTGCTATCTTATAAAATTGTTGCAAGGATAAAATAGGTTAATGGCAATGAAAGCATTTTGGAAACTTTAAATTGGCATATTAAGGGTATCAGGGTGCTTAAAAAGCATAAATGGGCTTTTCTTACATAGAATTTTCTATTTGTCTAATATAGAGTAAAAATTGAGGAATACATTTTGGTGACAAGTTTGAGTTTGACATTGTCACTGTCAGTCCTTGGATGTAAGTAGGATTTTTTTTTTTTTTTGGCCTGTAACTCTGACCTGTTTTAGCTATTATTACCACCACCACTACTCGATCACCAAATATGAAACTTTAATGAAGCTTTAGGTTCAAGTCTTTTTTGTCTTTCCTTGTGGGAAAGTCAGAATTCAGTGTAAAGGAAAAAAATTGTCATGCCTGTTTCAATTACTTTTAACATTGGTTACAGTGTACTGACTTTGAAAAGCTCCTTGGTGAACCAGAAGCAAAATATAATACCAGCCGCCAGTTCTTTGTTGTGTGCCTGCACATGGCAGAATAAAATAGAGGATAACTGGTCCTAACTGGTCTCCACTGTGATATGAGACTACACTTGGCAGAAAAACTACAATCAGCTATAACATTATTGGCTAGACTATAATGTACTGGAGTAAGATTGAGACTTTGCCACTCTGGCAATGAAAGAGTTTAATAATACCCTAGCATCCAGAATTATAATGGTTTGAAATGTTTTTCAAGGGATGGATTAAATGGGTGATAGGCATTAAGGAGGGCACTGGTTGTGATGAGCATTGGGTGTTATATGTAGGTGATGAATCACTAAATTCTACACCTGAAACGGTTATTACACTGTATGTTAACTAACTAAAATTTAAATAAAGACTTGAGACTACAAAAACAAATGAAATGTTATTCAAGGCCAATGAATCAATCAATTTTGCAAGCACTTGATTGATGTTCATTGTAGTAAAGAAGCACCTTAAGGTCTCCCCACCCTTACCCATGGTCCAGAAATGACACAGGTGTTGGAGACATTTGGAGTTGCCTGCAAACTAATCCCAATCTCATACCACTGCAACAATCTTGCTTCACAAAATTTCAAGATGGCACGATAGCGGTCCCATTGGCTTTTTAACCCAGTCACTTGAGGTGTGATAACTCATTAGTTGAAGAAATACTTTCTCAAGTGTCTACAAGTCAGAGCGGTAATATGGCAGTTACAAATTGCTTCCTGTCCATCACAGAATATAGAAATTTCACACTACCCTTCACACTAATCACAATTCTTCTCTTGAAAATAAGCTATTTGAACAATTCCATTACTGAGTGCCTGATAACCTTTTTTTCTTTGGAGAAGTACACAGAAACAATTCAGAATCACTGTATCTACCCCTGCTACATGCCATGATATGAGTTTTGTGACTAGAATTTAACAGCTCCAATTGAGAGAGAATGTTGGCCTCAACAGTTTGTTTATTTATTAAGCTCTAAATTCTTTAGTTCCTCCCCCCCAGAGAACACTTACCACCTAAGATGTATTTTTAAATCCCTCTAATAATATTATAAAATATCCTTTTAAAGGATTGTTCAATAAAAGTTTAACAATTCAAAATGATAGAACTGTATGGTATTAGTTGGCATAATTACTCTGTCATTATATAATTCCTTACCTTTATATCCATGGAAGCCTACAGTAAAATCATGAATAGAGCTCTAAAATCCTTTACTTTTATGTCATACAAGACTTACTAAGTAA
This sequence comes from Acinonyx jubatus, assembly GCF_027475565.1. NCBI lineage: Eukaryota > Metazoa > Chordata > Mammalia > Carnivora > Felidae > Acinonyx > Acinonyx jubatus. The sequence goes on along the minus strand of NC_069385.1, from coordinate 87,198,189 downwards.
ATATTGTACCATCTATACGCTTTTTATTCTTGTTGATCAGACACCATACGGCTTCCTAACCTTATCTCTCATACCCTGCAGTTAGTATCTTCCACCCCCTTCCCTTCATCACACACACACACACACACACACACACATTTTCACATAGAAATTTCATCCAAACCAGCTGCTCTCCGGACCTCTGAATGGGCCCACTTACTTTCCACTTCCCTTTCATTTGATGCTCTTTCCCTCAGCTGAATACATTTTTGCCAGTTCAAATCCTTCCATTTCAAGGTTCATTGTGTTCAAGAAGCACAAAATTCTAGGGGTGCCTTGGTGGCTCAGTCGGTTAAGTGTCTGACTCTTAGTTTCAGCTCACGTCATGATCTCATGGTTTCATGAGTTCAAACCCCATGTCGGGCTCCGTGCTGACGGTCCCAAACTGGCTTGGGATTCTCTGTCTCCCTTTATCTCTGCCCCTCCCCCACTTTTGCTGTCTCTGTCTCTCTCAAAAGAAATGAATAAACTTGAAAAAATTTTTAAAAAGAAGCACAGAATTCTTGACTAACTAAATCCACCATTCATCTTAACCTGACTTTGATATTCTCATTAGTTGTTTATATACAGGGTGTACCACACCAGTATTTGCTTCTCTTACATTGCTTCTGAAGGATTCTGGGAGCTCCAGGGGGGGCATGTCACATCATCCAAGTAAACTTGAAGCCCCTTAAGACCAGGAACCAATTCCTTGAGACTTTCTCTGATTTCCCATTCCATTTGGGATGTGCTCTACTCAAAACAGGCACTTAAGGCTTTTTGAGTAAGTGCTTGAGTGAATTTTAAAAATGAATAACTCGGGGAGCCTGGGTGGCTCAGTCGGTTAAGTGTCAGACTCTTGATTTTGGCTCAGGTCAGGATCTGACAGTTTGTGATATTGAGCCCTGAGTCAGATACCACATTGACAGTGCTGAGCCCTACTTGGGATTCTCTCTCTCTCTCTCTCTCTCTCTCTCTGCCCCTCCCCTGCCTCACACTCTCTCTCTCTGTCTCTTTCTTGCAAAAGTAAACGTTTTAAAAAAGCGAATAACTGTTCATTGCTTAAGACATTCAAATGATTGTCAAAGATATCTGAAGTGTTAGTTTTTAGCTATCTAGTTTTGTTTTAATCTACCATAGTGTATGACTTCATACTTACCGGAACAGAAACTTGAGGATTATCCACAAGTTTTCCTAGCACAGCAAAGCCATCAATGCTGATTTGGCCTCTTGGCTTTATAGGTAAGGATTCAATCCTGTTGCAATCAACAAAAAGAGTAGCACTACTCCTTTCCACACCGATCATGATCTTATGCCACTGGGAATCAAACAAGGAAGGCAAATTTGAAAAGGTTGCAGTTTGGAGACTTCCATCCAGTCCCTTGTATGAAAATGCAACAGATTTGGTTTGGCCATTAATCTTCACACCAACTTGCTCCTTCCCTGAGGAATCCTGAATCTGCCAAATGCTCCAGTTCTTTTCAAGTGTGCTTCCAGTCATCCGGAAAGTAGTTAAAAAGGAGTATTCTTCAGGCAGACCACTGGGATATAAATGCCTGAGCAAAATTTTAAAACAGTAAATAAAACTCTTGTTTTCTGTACCCATGCATATTACCATATTCTCTTATTATGCTATTTTAGATTCTAGACCTACAGAAAGGCTACAGTGTGAAAAACTGTGTACCGTTTGTTCTTTCATGAACTTCACAGAAGCTCCATCATTCATGTACACTAATGCTCCATCCTAAAATACACATTAGAAAAAACAAACCCTTCCTCATAGCTAAGGAGGGTTCCCAATGCCACATACCCCCAACAGTATTACTATTTATGCTACCTAAAGAGCTCCTGTTCAGCAATTCCATCTCAGCCAAAAAACATATTCTTGCAAGGTTCCTGGCAGCATTTCTTCCACAAATTAAAGAAGAGATCATTTGGAATCTAAACAGCTCTACTAGTTAATAAAACCATTTCATTAAAGCAGCTTTTAAATTTTTTATTTTAATGTAGCATGTTGTTAGGATTATTTGTTATGTCCATAATTGCTCCCATAAGTCCCCTCCACAATTATATCCTAGACCCACATATGCGTTCTGAGAATCAGTAACTGTGCAGACTTGAGAAGCGCCTTCACACTGAGCACATTAGTCTTTTTTCCAGGGAATTCAAATCATAACGTTAAAGTAGCAGCAGGTTGCTTGTCGCTGTATGTATGACAAGGGAAAGGTGGCCAGTTCTTAATTCTCTACTCCAGCCCAGTTGTTCCACAGTCTGACAACTAAGTCTGTATTGTTTCTCCTTTTATTGCTTTTTAAAAATGTTTATTTATTGCTGATAGAGAGACAGAGTGCATAGAGAGAGAGGGAGACAGTATCCGAAGCAGGCTCCAGGCTCTGAGCTGTCAGCACAGAGCCCCACGCAGGGCTCTAACTCATGGACCATGAGATCATGACCCGAGCTGAAGTCGGATGCTTAACTGACCGAGCCACGCGGGGCATGACCCGAGCTGAAGTCGGATGCTTAACTGACCGAGCCACGCGGGGCACCCCTGACCCTACTTTTATTGCTTTAAATGGCAACATAAGACTGTCAGTGTCCCTAAGGCAGCTCCAGTCTATGTGGAAACTGTGATCTGGAGCAGCAATAACTACCTGGATCTTCTTTTGTTGAAGCCAAGCTGCTAAAAGCAGAAGGCTGCAATTTTAAAAAATTAGAACCTATTAAATGTAAGCATCATCTCTCACAGGCTTGAATGTTATAGTTTTCTTTTTTTTTTTTTTTGAGTTTATTTATTTATTTTGAGAGAGACAGAGACAGCGTGAGCAAAGGTGAGGTAGATAGAGAGGGAGAGAGAGAGAGAATCCCTAGCAGGTTCCCCACTCTCAGCACAGAGCCTAATGTTGGGCTTGGACTCATGAAACTGAGATCATGGCCTAAGCTGAAAGCAAGAGTCAGACACTTAACCGACTGAGCCACCTGGGCTCCCCTAAGGTTGTATTTTTCTACCTTTCTCCTCAGTATAGAAAAATTCCTAAGTAAGGAAGGAATGCTAGGAAAACTAGATGCTGTTCATTTTGGTTGCTAAATAATAAGATTTGACATTTCTGAGAAGAGTTATGGACAGGACTCAAAGTCCCAAATCACCTTCCTTCAGGTCAGACTCCTGTTAAATAGCCCTCTCTTGTGAAAAGTAAAAAAGAGAAAGGCAAGAAGAAATAGCTAAGTGGATGTTGATTTAATTTGCCAGTTGCATTAAAATAGGTTGTTAGGGGTCAAGAATTTCTAAACCAAAAATTTCTTCAGTTGCAAGAATGTTTAACAATAGGTGAAATACTCAACTTGCTAAGATTTTCTCTTTACTTTGACTTTATAAAATTTTATCATCCCTTACAATAGCATGAACAAACACATAACTCTTTACTACACATATTTTTGCACACCTTCAATAAAGTGGGTCAACTATGTCAACAAATTTCATCACCTTTTTTTTAAAAGCTGGTTTTATAAAAATAACAAAAATATGAAGTTTTTCATCTGAATACCCTTTTAGCATCAAAATACTTCTGTTAATTATTGTGTTCTAAAATGACTTTAATTTTTATTTATAATACTGGGCGAATTCCTTTATTAGTACACATTCTTAAGTGATCGCTAGTGATATGTACTATACTTATTGCAAAGTTTTCAATTTATTAAATGTTTGTCAAGTATACAGGAGGTTTTAACATGTACATTTAAAAAAGATTCAGTTTGGAGCTAAGGAAATAAAAAGTGTGTGCAAGGACAATTTCCCCAGAATGAACATGTCTACCATATCTATTTTGATATTTACTTTTAATATAGATTCTATTTGATGTATTTCCCTTTCACTATAAATTTTTCAGGATATACATACTGCAGACTAACTTCTAGAGAAGAGGCTAAGGTTTACTGATGACAGTATAATATATTGCCTACTGTATAATTATAAAACTGCATAGAAGTTTATACAGTTCATTTCACTGATCTCAATTAATTTGGAGTTGGGAGATAAGTTTTAAAAGTTTCACAGAATGGCGAAATTTGATAAGTATCCATTTAAATTATGAATATGTTATTTTCATATTCTTTTTACTTAATGATCTGGATTTAACCAGATGCTTAAAGAATTTATTTTTCTTTTTTGTCCTATATAGTTATTGTTGAGGTATGAGGCTTTCACAGAAGGAAGATAAATCTTAATATTTTGTCCTCTTCTCTCCGTAAAGCATTCTTTTCCTAGATTTTTGTAAATGTATTTTACCAATGTATTAGTTTACAGATGTACCAAACAAGGCTATAGAATTTCATCAGTCCCTAGATAAAATAAGTCTATTTTGCTTTGGTTCCACAAGTTGCAGTAACTTGTTTAAGTGACTTTTTTGCAAAGATATCATGAGGTTGACTGAGGGATCTCTCCCAATTTATGCTTTATCTCATCTTTCCTGCTTAATGAGGAAAGAGATTATGTTGAAGGTAGACTAGAACAGAATGTCCCCATTTACCTCTGACTTGGTGAGGTAATGCCAAAAACTTTTTTTTAAAAATGAGTTTGTGAGTAAGGTTGCTAGAAGAACAATTCTTTTATAGACACATTGTTAAATCAAGTGTATCCATCAGCTCTCTTTCTTCATATACACAAAGATTATGTATATGTGTGTGTTCATGTAAGTATACAAGTATAATCAAGATTATCATGTTATTAATCTTTTAAACAGGCTAATACAAAATGTCAATATGATAAGAGGAGAAAATTCCTTTCGGTGTTCAAATTAATAAAATATATATGTATATGTATACTTAAGACCTTTTCAAAGTCCTCACATGTCTAATTTATATAGCAGCCTGTACTATTGTCTTTTTTGAACACCTGAGATTCTGCTCTTGCAAATATGCTATGCACATCGATAAATAAACTTGACAGCATACATAATGTAGAAGAAGCTGGATCTATAAATGATTTATTTCATTATGTTACAATCTGCACAGAGTACCTTAAAAAGAAGAACTGTATGGGTTTAAATAAAAGATAAGAAGGCTTTAGACCTTGAAGCGTTTGTTTATGACCTTAACCCATGTAAGAATTGTGTTTGTTAAGGTAAACAAACACAAAATGTTTGTAAGTCTGAGTTGAGACTGTGATACTATTATGTATAAAATAAAGAATAAAAAGCAGCAAAAAAAACTATTCTCATAATCTTCCAAAAATATTGAGAAGATAAAGGTAAATTGTGACTCTATCACATAAGTTTTTTATGTCATACTCTTACTCCCCTCCCACACAAATTCTGTTAAGGTTTTCTTTTCATTCCCTCAGAACCTATATTCTTCAGCATAGAAATTTCCTTTAAACCAAGACAGTCTACTCCCTGCCTGGTCTGAGAGCAATTCCAATTCCTGCCTTTCTTGCCATCTGGTTTTTGAATGAATAGGACTAGGAGGGCAGCTTGAAAAGAAAGAATCCACTAAGGAGAAAAGGTTCCCATATACACACTTTCTCCTGGTGCTCTCCACTAGTTAGAATAAATACTCAACTAATACCACTGTGTGCCAACCTCTATCCAACCCTCTCCATTTATTATCAATTTGCTCCTCATGGCAAATCTATGACACTGTTATTTTTATTCCTAATTTATGCTGAAGGGACTGAAACAAAGACCGTGTAAGCAATTTGCCCCCAAATACACTTTATTACCTATTTGAGACTCAGCCCTCTGGCTCTCCCCTCCTTCTCTTTTTTATTTCTTTCTACTTCCTGCCTAATTCTTTTTTCAACTTTTAATAAGCTTTACCAGTAAAACAGAGTTTTTAGACTTTGTGGAGGCAGGGGTCAAGGAAATAGAGAATATGAGACATTGGTTATATCCTGTAAAAAATATTTAGTGACAGGGGCGCCTGGGTGGCTCAGTCAGTTGGGGGACCAACTTCAACTCAGGTCATGTTCTCACGGTTCGTGGTTCGAGCCCCAGGTCAGGCTCTGTGCTGACAGCTCAGAGCCTGGAGCCTCCTTCTGATTCTGTGTCTCCCTCTCTCTGGCCCTCCCCCGCTCACGCTCTGTGTCACTCTCTCTCTCAAAAATAAAATTAAAAAAGATTAAAAATTTTTTTAAAAAATATTTAGTGACAGCTCTAAGCACTTAGAGAAGAGCAACAGCAAAGATGAGTAGGAGGTGGGTGTTTATGTGGCTTCAAGTTGGTCAGTCTCTGAACTTTGAGTTACTTAATGGCCATCCAGATTGTACTTCAAATTACAGAGGAGAGAATTAGGTCCAGCATTGGCAGGGGGGGATGTCTTCCATCACGTTTATTTTATTAAAGAAAGAAAAAAATGTTTTTAAAGATATTTAAGGACACTAGCACTTGTGTACATGCAAAGAAAATACAAGCAAAAATAAAAAAGTCAGTATCTGTTATCATGCCCTGTGAGTAATTTTCCAGCATCAGTACGGAGTAGTGGTTGAAGAACCATTCTGACTGAATTTCAGTGGCTCCAGCATCTCCCACCCCTGGAACCTCACGTAAGTACCTTAAGCTTTCTGGGCTCACTCCCCTCCCTCATCAAATGTGGATAATAATGTCTTTACCACAGGGTTGTGATCAGGATGAGATTTAATGTTAATTAGTAAATTTATAGAAAGAGTTGATACAATGCACTATTGTCATTTTATAAAACGTAGCTCATATTTAGAAAAAAATAAAATGCAGTTCGTATGTTGAAGACATGAATTTCTATCTACAGTCTAGCACTGTATCAGAATATTCTAATTTGAACAAAATTTTCATTATTATAAACATTTAGAGCTTTTATAATATTCTTTTACTCTTCTAATCATTGTTTACTTTTACAGCTTAATTTTTTTATCAAAGCCTTAATTTTCTTGTTCATCTATCAAAGGAATCTTAATTTCAATTTTTTGCAGTACACTGAAACATACAATGATGATGATAACTACATATAAGGTATTTAGGTGATATAAAACTGAAATCCTAAAGCTCCTTCATAACAATGGCATGACTCAACACATATACAAACTGAAGCACCACGCTTATCAATAATTTAAAGGATAAAAAATATAGTTCTAGAGACGGAGGTAAATGAAGTGGAGGATTTTTAAATTATTATCACTACCATTGCTTCAGTTGTCATTATTCTAGTTTTGCTTTTGTTTGATTCCTGCCAGGAGCCAGGCAGTAGATGTGTGGTCAATTTCAGCACCAGGATGCTTGAACAGCACCATTGTGAGTCTTCTAACCACTCCGTGGTTCCTAGTTAAATTTATGCTTAACCCCTGGCACTTTTCACAGAGGGTCCTTTCAGCCAAAACCAGACAAATTATACAAAAACAGAGAGCAAAGTAATAAGAACATGTCCTGAATCAATGTATAATGGTCCCAGTGATTTTTTTTTTCTGCTTGGAATGAAAAGCAAATCACATACTGAAAACATGAAGCGCATTCATATATTTAGACACTAAAGATAGGTAAATAAATTCCTTCGTCTTAAAAAAAAATCATGATCTAAGAAGCATTGAACCTAAGAAGCATTGAAGATTCTCTAACATTGGGCAGCTTTTCATTTTTTAAAATGCATTTTAGGCAGATAATTAGATAAAATATTTTTATATACCTTGTTGGAATCCTGAAGTCTACATTATTTCCCAATTTGTAAGCCACTTGTAATGCCGTTGATCCCACTACCCTCTGAATAGCTCTTCTAGATGCTGCTTTATCTACCTGGAACTGAGAAATCAAGTCAAACCCTACAGAAAGGGGACACAAAATAAAAAGTCTAAAGTGAGATCGGTTATATTTTCCTTTCCACAACCTTCCCAAATAAAAGAATATATCAGGTAGGTTTGTAGAAAGCATGCGTTTTCAATATGATACATGGCTACTTGCCTGGTAAATCATCTTGGCCAATCCTAACCTTTGGACAGAGTTCATTTCCACCATTAGAGTTTGAATTAACAGGGAACCCTGCAAAAGAGACAGCATGTTATCTTACCCCAGCTCCTACAGAGATCATGAAAATAGATCAATAATAATAAGAGCTGAAAAACTATTTAAAGTTGAATAGTATACCAAACACCTTGCCTATAGTGTATTTGGCTTTAATTACTTTGTCTCTAGGATTATAACTCATTCATCTTCAACTCATCCTGGAAGGGAAGCAAGGTGCAAAGTTGTTTTAGTAGTCTGTACTGGGAAAGTATTCCTTTGGGGGAAATTAGGAATTTGTTCCTTTTGGAACCAGAGCAGCACAATGTTCTGAATGGCACAGTGTCAGATGCCTGTTTGGAAAACTTCTCGTGCGTTGGGCTAGAAAATATTCCTTAAACACCACAAATTTTAGAATTCCTAGGAGAATCCAGAGCCAGCCTTGAGCCCGTTCAGTGGGACTTCTGGAGAGTGGAGTTCTTAAGAATCTTTGTTAAATAGAGGAGGAGTTTGGGGGGGAGACTTGGGATTCACTAATCCAAAATAAAATATATAGGATGCTTTTAATTTTACAGATTCATTCCAAGAGATCAAAAAAGCATTCCAACTAGGCTATTGTTAGCATCTGAGAATGGGGAAGTGTAATGAGAAAAAAAGAACCATGAAAATGATTAAACGCTTAATTCGATGAGAAATCCTAGAATTAAATTGGATGCTTCTTACACAGGTAGAAGGTTGCAGGGAGAAAGCTTGTTTAAGAAGGCTTTTTGTGACTGTCTAACTCCAGCACCCTGATGAGCACCCTGTTGTCACCCTGACAACAGTGACTTCCTAAACTTCAGAAAAAGCATTTTCCAGCTACAAGTTTTGGCCCAGCCATCCCAGTACATCAAACACACTCTTTACACCTCCCGCGACCCCGGGTCATTCATCCATCCATTCATCCATCTGTCCGCCCATCCAACATCACCAATCACCATATGAACCAAGTAGGCACTGTGGAAAGCACTGGAGTACACAGATTGGCTTTCCTGCTGACTGTGATTGCAGCCAGGACTTCTCTTCCATACCCATCACTGACCACATAAAACCAGCCATGGAGTAAACCATGGCTAAAGCAGGATTGAAGAGTGAGGCTGTGAAGGACCATGGATACTTCATTCCATCCTCTCTAAGCCACAGCCCTGCCTGATCATTTCTGCAAACAAGTGATTTTTTCAAAATCCAGAAACTGTGACCCTTACTTGGGCGACGCTTGACAACTGCAGATGCCCAAGATCCCAGGAAACTGCAGACAAAGAAGAAAACTGGAATTTTCCTGAAGAGGAGAAAAGAAAAATGACTCAAACAGGAGTCCCTCCAGACTTAAATATTTTGAAATATGGTAAACGTAATGTAAGTGATCAAATCTCATTACAGTTTAGTTTTTCCATTTGACATTGAAATCTTCAGAGACTTAATGAATTCTCATGTTTCTAGCTCCTACACTAAAACAATCATGAGACTGTTGTTTTTTTCTCTCTCACTTTCTCCATAGCTACCCGTCTCACTGTTTCTATATCTATTTCCTCGTCTATGTTTTCTTTCATCTTAGTTTTCCTCCCTCTTCACTTTAGTAGCTCTTTCTTTTTCTGTCTCTCCTATCTCTTATGCTTGTTCTTTTCTGCCTCATTCTCATCTGTCTTTCCCTGGCTCTCTCTGTCTGTATCTGTCTGCATCTCTCTTGCTTTCCTTTCTCCCCTCTCCCACCTCCCCTCACTTCCTCTCATCTTACCACCACTGCAGAAACACAGACCCTTGGTTTCAAGGGCCCCCAACCCAGTCTCCCCACCATTCTTTCCAGTGTCACGGTCTTACCAGAAGTTCTTCATTTCCCCTACTGGTTTTCTTTTGTGCCAACAGTCCCAGTGATGAAGGGGTTGCAGGGGGGTCGGTGCTCCCCCAAGACCCCTTCACTATCACCCCAGTACTAATGGGTTATGTGCCCAGCCTTGGTTCCTCCTGCCCTTGTAAGGGCTTAAAGCAAAGGGAGTGAACCAGAGGCATCTGGTGACACTTTAAACCACAGCAGAGGGAAGGGGTGGGGAGAGGCAGCCCTGTAAGCCCAGGCCTAGCCAGGGGTGTGTCCCCAAAACTAACAAGGTTATACTGAAGGAGGGATTAGCAAGGGAAAGTTTGCTAAAAAGAAAAAAAAGTCAGGATGTGGAGAAACCACCAGAAAAACTCAGGCAAGCTGCTATAGGAATACAGTGGAAGCTTTTAGAACTGCTATAGGAATACAGTGAATGCTTTTAGAGGACTGAGGTAAAGAGGGACTCACTGGAAAGCAGAGATGTGGGAACTCATGGGAGCCTTGGTTCACAGCCAACCTAGATTTGAATCTCCGTTTGTTCTGAAGCTTACTAGTTGTATTTCTGGAGGCAAGTTAGTTAATCTGTCTGTAACTCTGTTGCCTTAGGTGAAAATGGGTTGAAAATAGTTACCTAAAAATTTTTTTTTGAGAATTAAACAAGATAACAAAGCAGAGAGTCTAATGCCTAGCTAAGGGGAACAATCATTATTCCCCATCAACATTATCATTATAGCTAACACTTCATTCACTGTTTGCCCCCCTATGTTGAAAATGCTTGAAGCATGATAACATTTAATTCTCCTAACACTATAAAGTAAAATGAAAATTATTCCTGTTCTACAGGTAAGACAACTGAAGCACAGAAAATCAAGTAACTTGTAACTTGATCAAAGTTGCACAGCTAATTAGTTACCCAGTACATGCTAGCTCTCTGTACATCATGGCTGGAAATCTTGGTAAAATGTAACATCAAGCCCCCTAGTTTTTATTGCTTCTTAAACTCTGTAATTACCAGAGGTGAGCAGAATGTACTTGGAAATACGCAACATATTATCCTCTATAAACAAGTTGAGAGCATGTTACAAGGAGCCTAGACCTAAAGAGAAAGGTTTTTATCAGCACCATGTCCCACATACCCACCCTCTCTCTAGAACCTGAGTGCTTCAAGAGAGAACCCCCGCCCCACCCACTTAGGATGGTCTGCTTCCGGGTGGCATCAGTGTCCAATCCAAAAACAGACTTTCAGGCTCCGATGATCCAATGATCTTAATAAGTCACAGTGTCTAGCATAAAGTAGTTTTATTTTCTTGAAGTTTCTTTAATTTTCAAACCAATTTAATTTTTTAATTGCAAAATAAATGGTGTTATTTTTAGTTTTTGTTGCTTCTTAAAAAAAATCCTTTCTTCTTCTTCCTTCCTCAGTTTGATAGAAATTTTGTTTGCCATGATGAGCTGAGAACCAAGTGTACTTGAACATCCACACCATTTGTCCCCCGTTCCTTTTCCAGTCATGACCTGTTTCTCCGTTTGCATTGGGACATCCATCTCCTCACAATGTTTGGGGCTCTCCATAGGCCCCTGTCATTCTCCTTCCATCTATCACAATAATGATTCCCAAGGGTAGCCACTTTGGCTGAGTCATAGGATTATAAATGGCCCTAGCTTAGCTTCTTCTTGAAAGTTGACCAGGGCTTATTTAAATAGATCGGTTTATTAACCCCCAAAACCTCTAAACTTCTAATGGTAGGACTTCAGAAGAGAAAATGTGCAGCTGGGGACCTCCCTCAAATCACATGAAGTAAGGCAGCCCTAGATCCACAAGGAAAGGGGCATTTGCCAAAGGGACACTCTCCATCCACTTAGGTTCTTTATTTGTACTACAGATCCTCTAACATTATTTACTGTGGGAAACAAAAGAGGTAGATTTTCCTATGTAATTAAGTGTTTGAGAAATCCTTTTGTTAAGTGTTTTTAAGATCTCACCACAGCTTTTGTCTCCTCCTCCTCCCACTTTGAAGAACCCTCTACAGCTAGAATTACAAGGCAAATGAAGGGGGGCTTCTAATAAAATATTTCTTAAATGAGAAGAAAATAGGCTTTCTTATAAGTGGTTTGGCTTTATTCCAGCTTGGCAGTTTTATTTAAGATGATGAAGAGCAAACAACTACTCTATTAAGAAAGAACATAAATCCAGAAAAAAAGGTCTCTCTCTCTCTCTCTCTCTCTCTCTCTTTCTACACACACACACACACACACACACACACATTTAAGGATGCTTTTTTTTTCCACCGGTATTTTCTATTTTAATCATATTTCATAACTTGACGTGAGAGTCTCACAGAGAGAAGTACAAAGCCCACACTCTGCTGGCCTGGGTCAGGTTGCACCCTAAAATCACAGACACATAAACTTTTTCATCATTAACACTGTTCCCTCACTTTACCAAACAGTTATGTTCCTGAGAAACTATGTGGAAATTAAATCTGATCAACTATGTAAAATTGTAACTGCACTAAGACAGCTTGATATTTTTAAATGATCCATTTGTAAATAGAAGTATTTTGTACAGAATAATTATGCTTTCATCCACTTTTACTCTCTCCCTCCCTCCCCTTTACTGCTCTGTACAACAAACACACACACTAATCTTTCCCTTTCTATAAATCCAGGATTTTATTTACTTACAGTTTAAATCAGGGAACATCATCACAAATAATCATCTTCCTTGATCATCTATTCTCTTTCATTTGTGTACCCAACTATTCAGCAAACACTTATTGAATGACTATACGTACTCAATATGCAACCACTCTTACCAAGCGCTAGGAGTTGGGGAGACAAAAAGCCTTGCCCTGAGGAAGCTCACAGTCTAATTAGGAAGTCCAATATGAAGATATCTGCAAAATAGTGAGGGAACAAGGCTGCGGTGTCACTGAGAACAAGTCAACTCAGTCCAGGAGCATCAGGGAATTTTTCATAAAGGAAGTGAAATTTTAAAGGAAGACTAGAAGCCTACCAAGAAAACAAGTGGGTACAGTACATTCTGGGCAGAAGAAATAGCAGGTACCATGACCAAAAAAAGTAGAAGAGAGTTTAAGAACCCCGAGTTTAGTTCAGGAACTCTTTCACTTGGTAAATATTTATTGGTGACTTTTCTACCATGAGCTCTGAACTGATCTCAACAAAGAGGCACAGCAAAGAAAGACCAAGTTCCTGCTCCATGAACCTTACAGCTGGTAGGGATACAGATACTAAATACACTCACAAGAACAGACAAGATAATTTGAGTTGGAACTGTTATGGAAAATACACAAAAGTGGGCAATGTGTATTAGAGAATGGTAGGAGTAGGTGTAGAGACTGATCAAGATTGAGGGCTAAGGAAAGACTGACTCCTCTGAGAAGGCAAATTTTGACTCAGACTAAATGAGAATCAAGAGGTAAGACTGATAGGGTACACTGGAGAAGGAGAGGATGGTGGGTAGAACTACTTGGTTTTCAAGCTTGAACAACTGAGTAGATGGTGATGTCATTTTCTGAAATGATAAGTAGAAGGACCATGGGGGATGTGTTGAGTAGGGAGATCTTGAAAACCTTTGAAACAGTTTGGACTTTATTCTGGCTGTTAAGGGAGCTGGATGAAGAGTATAAAGCTAACAATGACTTTTTAGAAGGTATGTCTTCAGAAAAATGGTTCTGGCATTGCTGAAGGATGGATTGAATGGATTTGACAAATCTACATGCATATACACAACTGAAACAAGTTTCAGAAGACACTATCTATCCATAGTGGGTGCACTCTATTTTCTGTTTTATTCTATTTCATTTTTTAGTGATGGTGACCAACTCAATAAATTGACTTCAGGACCAGCTAATGGGTTGCAGCCTATGGTTTTAAAAACATTATATTAGACTACAGTAGGCACCAGATATGTCAAAAGGTATCTTTCCTCTCATTTCCTGGTATGGGGCCAATAGTTGGAACACCCCTAAAAATTCATAGGGTAGTAGGAAGGGTTCCTTAGTTTTAACACAACAATATTTTTTGAAAGTATTCTTTTGAAGTGAAGTTACCATAAACTTAGATTTTTTAAAGATGCCATGTGTCCCACACTCACTTTATAGATTAAAATAAAGAAGAGTCACTTTTAAAACTAGCTTCCTAATAGTATACAGTTGTAAGCTTTCTTCTATATATCTTTTCTTTAAAAATAAAAAACTCAAGGGGCACCTGGGTGGCTCGGTTGGTAAAGCATCCGACTCTTCGTTTCAGCTCAGGTCATGACCTCAGGGTTTGTGAGTTCGAGCCCCACATCAGGCTCCATGCTGACAATGTGGAGCCTGCTTGAGATTCTCTTTCCCTCTCTCTGTGCCCCTCCCCCCTCACTCTCTCTCTTTCTCAAAAATAAATAAACTTAAAAAAATTTTTAAAGTAATAATAAAAGAATAAAAGACTCAAATGCCTAGTGACACATAGCAGTTGTGTGAGGAGGCTGCAAATTAGCCACAGCTAGAGACTTGAAATTTATCAAAGAAATCTGGCTGAGAGGCTGATTAATAATCAGAGTTGCTAAAATGAGGACTCCCACAGTTTTGCATGGGGTGAAGTTTTACTGTAAAGAAATCTCACCACAATCAAAGCTCTATTTTTAATCTGCTTATTTTGGTTCTGTATTTGTAATTGTAGTCTAATAATATATAGCAAGCGAATGGAGCCCCATGATCATAGCCATTTCTCTCTGAAATCACTCACAAATAAATGTGTTTTTGCCATGGACCATTAATACAAGAATGTGTTATTTAACACAAACTCCACCCTCACCTCTAATCTTCTTGGCGTATTACTTTTGCTTTCTCTAAAATATGAACATTTCCACTTCCCCAAGGAAGAGAGAAATCAGTGCCCCTCCACCACACATGTGCCTCCAGCACAAGTTGATATATTTGCTGCCTTGTGGATCTTCAATTTGTAGCAGCTGATTCAAGTCCAAAGCTTCTTTCGCTTCTTCCAATAAACCTCACATACTGATCACTCGGCATGTTTTTCTACATACCGTAAACCCTCCTTTTCTAACAGGGGTTCCCAAAGTGACATCAGAATCACTTGAAGGGCCCCTTAAAAACATATCTCTGGGCTTCACCCCCCCCCCAGAACTTCTGAATCGGGAGATTTAACATGGATCTGAGAATTTATATTTCTTTTTTTTTTTTAAGTTTCTTTATTTACTTTGAGAGAGTGAGCACAAGTGGGGGAGGGGCAGAGAGAGAGAGAGAGAGAGAGAGAATCCCAAGCAGGCTCCACACTGTCAGCGCAGAGCCCGATGTGGGGCTCCAACTCACGAACCCTAAGATCATGACCTGAGCTGAAGTCGGACCTTAACTGACAGAGTCACCCAGGGCGCCCCCGAGAATTTATATTCCTAACAAGCTCCTGAGTTGATGCTGGAGCTACTGGTCCAGTGAGAAAAGCTTCTCATGAAGGTAATGTTTTCAACTCCATTGAGCTACCCCTCCTTTTCATAACAGATAATGACTTGCAGACTGTAATTTTTTGTAGTTACTTGCAGAATAAATTTTTTAAAATAAATATCATTTGCACCCATAAGACAGAGCTACTGGGAACTTTAATACTTATGAAAACATATTATACTCTTTACAGCGTATATATTAAGGAAATTTACTTGGCAGAACGTAGTACAGAAACCCAAGACTTTCCTTCTGCACTATTATCATTTATCAACCAAAAAATATAAAGTGTGTTCCTGAATCCATGTTACCCTTTATCAATAAAATATAGAAAGATCCTTCATTCTTAAAATCCTCTTTCTCTTTTACCAAAGAACACTTAAATAAACATTGTTTCCATGTTGCATCCTATGAAATTGTATATATATTCACTAGCTTTCACACCCTGGTAAAATATTTGTTTACACTAGGTGGCAGTGTAATCCTGCAATTTGAAACCTGAGCTAAGGCGTCAGACTAGAATTTGATTTCCAATCTTTAGGTAGATCACTTTGATTTTATGTAAATATTCCATTCTTGATTAGTTTTCCTACGTATATAGTGAAGTATTGTAATTGATTCCACTTTAAGGCTGCTCTCAGAATAAATGTGCAAATACAATGCAATCTGTTCAGAAAGTCTATTGAAGGAGAAAGACACTAAATGAACAATTAATTTTTTATTTTAATTCTAGCATAGTTAGCATACAGTGTTATATTAGTTTCAGGTGTACAATTTAGTGATTCAAGAGTTCCATATATTACTGAGGGGTCATAATGATAAGTGCACTCTTACTCCTCATCACCTATCTCACCCATCCCCCTGCCCACCTCTTCTCTCTAACCATCTGTTTGTTCTCCAAGAACAAACCATCTGTAACCATCTATTTGTTAAAGAGTCTGTTTTTTTTTTTGTTTGTCTCTTTTTTTTCCCTTTGTTCATTTGTGTTGTTTCTTAAATTCCACACATGAGAGAAACCATGTTTTGTTTTGTTTTTTCTTTCTCTGGCTTATTTCACTTAGCATTATATGCTCTAGATCCATCCTTTTTGTTGCAAATAGCAAGATTCCATTCTTTTTATGGCTGAATAATATTGTGTGTGTGTGTGTGTGTGTGTGTGTACAACCTCCTCTTTATCTATTCATCAATCCATGGACACTTGGGCTGCTTCTATAGTTTGACTATTGTAAATAATGCTGCAGTTAACATAGGAGTCATATGTCCCTTTAAATTAGTGTTTTTGTATTCTTTGGGTAAATACCCAGTAGTGTTAAATCCTGGATCATAGGGTTGTACTATTTTTAATGTTTTGAGGAACCTCCATACTATCTTCCACGGTGGCTGCACCAGTTTGTACTCCCACCAACAGTGCAAGAGGGTTCCTTTTTCCCCACATCCTCGCCAAAATTTGTTGTTTTTTGAGTTTTTATTTTAGCCATTCTGACAGGTATGAAGTGATATCTCGTTGCGGTTTTGATTTGCATTTCCCTGATGATGAGTGATGTTGAGCATCTTTTTATGTGTCTGTCAGCCATCTATATGTCTTCTTTGGAAAATATCTGTGCATGTCTTGTATACATTTGTTTTCATTGGATTACTTGTGTTTTGGGTGTTGAGTTTTATGAGCCCTTTATACTAACCCTTTAACAGATATGTCACTTGTTGGGGCACGGGGCTGGTTCAGTCAGTGGAGCATGTGACTCTTGGTCTCAGGATCATGAGTTTGAGCCCCACATTGCATGTAGAAATTACTAAAAAATAAATAAATTAAAAAAAAAGATATGTTATTTGCAAATATCATTTCCCATTCAGTAGGCTGTCTTTGAGTTTTTTGTTTCTTTGCTGTGCAGCAGCTTTTCATTTTGATGTCACCCCAATAGCTTACTTTTCCTTTTATTTCCCTTGCCCCAGGAGACCTGTCTAGAAAGATGTTGCTACAACCAATGCCAGAGAAATTAATTACTGTCTGCACTCTCCTCTAGGATTTTTATGGTTTGAAGTCTCACATTTAGGTCCTTAATCCATTTTGAGTTTATTTTTGTACATGGTGTAAGAAAGTGGTCCAATTTCATTCTTTTACATATAGCTGTCCAGGTTTCCCAACACAATTTGTTGAAGAGACTGTCTTTTTCCCATTGCATAGTCTTACCTCCTTTGTTGAAGATTAATTGACTATATAATCGTGGGTTGATTTCTGGGCTCTCTATTCCATTCTATTGATCTATCTGTCTAGTTTTGTGTCAGTACCATACTGTTTTGATTACTACAGCTTTGCAGTATATCTTGAAATCTAGGATTTTGATAACCTCAAGTTTTGTTCTTTTTCAAGATTGCTTTGGCTAATTCAGGGTCTTTTGTGCTTCCATACAAATTTTAAGATTGTTTCTTCCAGCTTGGTATCTTGGTAGGGATTGCATTAAATATGTAAATTGCTTTGTGTAGTATAAACATTTGAATAATGTTCATTCTTCCAATCCATTAGTGTGGAATGTCTTTGTGTCATCTTCAGTTTTTTTCATTGCTTTCAACATCTTTCATCATTTATATAGTTTTCAGTGTACAGGTCTCGCACCTCATGGATTGGGTTTATTCCTACATGTCTTATTGTTTTGGGTACAATTTAATGAGAGTGATTTTTTCATTTCTCTTTCTGCTAATTCATTATTGGTGTATAGAAACACAACAGATTTCTGTACATTGCTTTTGTATCCTGCAACCTTACTGAAGTTGTGTACCCATTCTCGCAATTTTCAGTGGAATCTTTCTGGTTTTCTATATATAGTTTTATGTTATCTGCAAATAGTGAAAGTTTGACTTCTTCCTTGCTGATTTGGGTGCCTTTTATTTCTTTGTATTCTCTGATTGCTGTGGTTAGGAATTCCAGTACTATGTGGAATAAAAATGGTGAGGGTGGACATGATGTTAGCTGTGAGGTTTTTATATATGGCCTTTATTACATTGAGGTATGTTCCCTCTAAACGTACTTTGTTGAGGGTTTTAATCATGAATGGATGTTGTACTTTGTTAAATGCTTTTTCTGCATATATTGAAATGATCATATGGTTCTTATCCTTTCTTTTATTAACGTGATATATCATGCTGATTGATTTGCAAATATCGAACCACCCTTGCATCTCGCGAATAATTCCTGCTTGATCGTGGTGAATGATTCTTTTAATGTATTGTTGGATTCAGTTTGCTAGCATTTTATTGAGAATTTTTGCATCCATGTTCATCAGGGATATCGGCCTGTAGTTCTCTTTTTTTGTGGTGTCTATCTGGTTTTGGTATCAGGTTAATGCTGGACTCCACTAATTAATTAGGAAGTTTTTCTTCCCCTTCTAGTTTTTGGAAAAGTTTGAGAAGATTGGGTATTAATTCTTCTTTAAATGTGTGGCAAAATTCACCTGTGAAGCTATCTGGTCCTGGACTTCTGTTTGTTCGGGAGTTTTTTTATTACTGATTCAATTTCATTGTTGGTAATTGGTCTGTTTAAAATTTCTATTTCTTCCCTGTTCAGTTTTAGGAGGTTATACGTTTCTAAGAATTTATCTGTTTCTTCCAGGTTGTCTAGCTGGTTGGCATATAACTTTACATAATATTCTCTTACAATCATTTGTATTTCTGTAGTGTCGGTTGTTATTTCTCCTCTTTCATTTGTGATTTTGAGTCCCTTTTTTAACTGAGTCTGGCTAGAGGTTTATCAATTTTATTGATCTTTTCAGAGAAACAGCTCCTGGGTTCATTGTTCTATTCTCTGGCTTCTATATCATTGACTTCTGTTCTAATCTTTACTATTTCCTCCCTTCTTCTGGTTTTGGGTTTTGATTTTTCTTCTTTTTCACTCCTTTAGGTGTATGGTTAGTTTGTTTATCTGAGATTTTTCTTGCTTCATGAGGTAGGCCTGTATTGTTATAAACTTTTCTCTTAGAACAGCTTTTGCTGCATCAAAAGATTTTGGACCATTGTGTTTTCATTTTCATTTCTCTGCCTGTAATGTTTTATTTCTTCTTTGGCTTCTGGTTGACCCATTCATTGTTAGTAGCATGTTATTTAACATGCATGTATTTGTGCTCCTTCCAGGTTTTTTCTTGTAGTTGATTTCTAATTTCATAATGTTGTGGTCAGAAAAGATGCATGGTATGACTTTGATCTTTTTGAATTTGTTGAGACTTGTCTTGTAGCTTAATATGTGATCTATTCTGGAGAATATTCCATGTGCACTTGAAAAGAATGTATATTATGCTATTTTAGGATGGAATGTTCTGAATATATCTCTTAAATCTATTTGGTCCAGTGTGTCATTCAAAGTCACTGTTTGCTTCTGGATTTTCTGTTTGGATGATCTTTCCATTGATATAAGTAAGGTGTTAAAGTCCCCTACTATTATTGTATTGTATTATTGATTAGTTCCTTTATATTTGTTATTAATTGTTTCCTGTATTTGGGTTATTTCATGTTGGGAGCATAAATATTTACAATTGTATCTTCTTGTTGGACTCCTTTATTATTATATAGTATCTTTTTTGTCTCTTGTTACAGTCTTTGTTTTAAAGTCTATCTGGTCACAGGGCACCTGCGTGGCTCAGTCGGTTGAGCATCCGACTTTGACTCAGGTCATGATCTCACAGTTGACAAGTTCGAGCCCCACATCTGGCTCTGTGCTGCCAGCTCAGAGCCTGGAGCCTGCTTCAGATTCTGTGTCTCCCTCTCTCCTGCCTCTTCCCCACTAATGCTCTGTCTCTCTGTCTCAAAAATAAACATCAAAAAAAAAAAATTAAAGTCTGTTTTGTCTGATGTAAGTTTTGCTACCTCAGCTTACATTTGACATCCATTTCCATGGTAAATGTTTCTCCATCCCCTTACTTTTAATCTGCATGTGTCTTTATGTCTGAAATGAGAATCTTGTCAGCAGCATATGGATGGGTCTTGTTTTTTATCCATTTCATCATCTTGTGTCTTTTGATTGGAGCATTTAGTCCATTTACGCTCAAAGTAATTATTAATAGATATGTATTTATTGCTATATTTTTACAAGTTTTGTGGTTGTTTTTCTAGTTCTTCTTTTGATCCTGCTCTCTTTCCTGGTTTACTGGCTTTCTTTACTGATATACTTGGGTTCCTTTCTCTTTATTTTCTGTGTATCTATTAGTAGTTTTTGATTTACGGTTACTATTAGGTTTGTATACATCATCTACATTAATCAATCTATATTGTCTATATATATGCGTAAGTTTGAGGCCATTCTTTACTACACCTCCCACCACATGTATAGGTACTTTACATCCTTTTATTTTGTTAATCCCTTAACTGATTTTTACAGAAATACTTATTTTTACTGCTTTTGTGTTTCCTACTTTCCTTACCCTTACTTATGGTCTTTCTTTTCCCACTCAAAGAGTCCTTTTTACCATTTCTTGTAGGGCTTGTTTAGTGGTCATGAACTCCTTTAGCTTTTCTTTGTCTGAGAAACTCTTTATCACTCCTTCTATTCTGAATGATAGCCTTGCTAGATAAGGTATTCTTGGCTGAAGATTTTTTTTCTTTCAGCACCCTGAATATAGCATGCCACTCTCTGGCCTACAGAGTTTCTGCTTAAAAATCTACTGATAGCTCTCTTTGCTGCTGTGGGCATTGTTTGGTCCCCAGCCAGGGTGGGGTGTGCAGTTTTAATAAGGTGTGCACTAGTCTGTTTATGAAATGAGACCTGCCACCACCACCTCCAGGACCAGGGCGGCCTGGGCAGATCCACAAAGTGTGCACGTGTGGGGCCTGTGATTTCAACAAAGTGTGTGTCAGGCTTCTGCAGGACCCACCACTGCCACTGCCACTGCCACCACCACCACAGGACCGAGTTCCCATAAAACAGGTTGGGAGACACAGTGTTGGCGAGGTTTGTTCCAGTCTTCTGGGGGAGGGGACCTGTAGAGCTGGGACTGACGGAAACATAACTGGGAAGGGCGGATCTGCCAAAGCCCAGGAGGCGGGGCCTGGTGTAAGCAAGTTAAGTAGTGAATGTTGGCACCTCATTAGTTCCCTCAGGTGGCCACGTGTTTATACTGGGGAACTGGGAGGAAGATGGCCTGCTAGCTACTTTGTTCCTGGAGAAGTCTCTCGGTGAACTCTGCCCCTCTAGGACACACTCTGAAATTAGTAAATAACTCTTCCTCCTGTATGTCACAGGCATTTTTCAAACTGCTGCTTCTATGTTGTATCTCTGCAGGCTGTTTGTTATTATAACTGTTCTAACAAAACTGGACCATCTCCAAGGTTAGGAGTATGACTACTTAGGTCCGAATCAGTACCACCACTTTCTAGCTGGGAGACCCTGGAGAGGTAATTAATCTCCCTGTGACTTGGTTTAGCTCATCTGTAAATATGAATAATAAAAGTGCCCACCTTTTGGTATATTTTATAAGGATTAAACTAGAGCTTAGAATGATGTCTGTAACTCATAAAATTTAGCTACAAATTTTTTTGTTACTATAACTTGCTCTCATCTACTTAATTTTCCCATTTAACTCCACACTGCTGCAGTAAATCGTGGCTTATTTCTATCCCGTTAGGAAGGATGTGGCTTATGCTAGAGGCTAAAAACCCCTAGACAGTATTCAACTACTGGAAAAAACCATCCATATATATATATATATATATATGTAAATATATGTAAATCAGCCAAAAGCCCTCTCCTCCCTTCCATATTCACATCTTTTGTTTTTTTACTACACTTTTATGATTCTTTCTCCAAAAATACCCTTAATGAGCCCTTTAAGCTCACCTCAGCATCAAGAATACCTTCTCTCATTAAATATAACAGAGCATTATATATATGACCTCTAAAATTAAACAAAGCAATTATATATAACATAATATAATATAAAATTGGTCTTTTGTTTTAGAGGTAAAATGTAAACACTATAGAGAAGCAGAAAATATAGATATAGAAAAAAGAAGAAAAAAACTCTCAGTGAGATGACCCACTATTAACATTTTAGTATGTTTCTTTTCTATACACAGTTGTGGTCATACTCAATACAGCCTTACAACTTTCAAAAATGCACATCACTTGAGGCACTTACACATTTTCTTTCACAAAATTTAAATGCAATCATATAGCATATACAAAATAAATAGCAAAGCCCAGGTGTAAGAACTTTGCCTTGAAGCCAATATTACAGCTTTTAATTTTAACTGCTGTAACCTTAAAAGAGAAAACAACTATAGAGAAAGAAACATTTGAGTAACTGGAGGAGATTTTTGCAGCAACTTATGGCTTTTGAAAGGTGTTCTTTTTCTCACCCAAAGCCACTTGGGGCTGTAAACTCATAACCAACTGACTAACCACAAAGCAGCACAGGCATGCACAGACATTCCAGAGGCACCAAAGGGCAACCACAGAGGAGCCCTGCCTCCTGCCATTCCTGCATTTCAAATATCCCTGAAACCATTATTAACGACAGGAATAGCAATAGCAATTGACACGCAGACAGGTGATAAAGAGCCTTTGTTCTTGAAGACTGAACTTAGAACCCTTACAAGCTGAAAGGGCTCTAGCATTAGCACAGTCAGTGATTCCAGGCAGTTAGTCAGTCTAGGGTGGACCAGCAGGGATGAAGAAGCAGACAGGGAGTACCAGCTGGTGACAGAGGCTGAGAATTAGGGCTGCTGGCATTATCCCAGTCCGTCTTGGCCAAGGGTTTCCCGAGGACTTTTTCTAGAAGTGCAATATAGGAGAAAATGGAAGGAGGAATACCTTAATGCCAGGAACTGTGCCTCATACCTAAAAGTTATCCCATTTAATCTACCCAGCTCATGATAATTGCTATGTTACAGGTGAGGTAAATGAGGCTCCAAAATGCTTTGTCTTCATTCCCGCTCTTCCTAGAAGCAACCTCTGTGACCAGTTTCTTATATGTATCCATGCAAAGATAATGTGTGCATACTTGAGCATGTGGTATGGTCAATAAGTGTACATTTACAAATAATACAAATGGTAACTCTGTACATACCATTTTGTAACAGGCTTTAGGCAATCTTTTCATATCTGTGCATATAGAATTCACATGACTTAATAAAACATTCTAATTTACCTTGAAGAAAAAAGCTAGGTAACTTTGTTAAGGGAAACTCCAGATCACAGGCCAAAGCTAACACTGGGTTTATGTGCCACCAAAGCCAATGTTCTTCCTATAGTTTGTTATTTCTGAGTACACACACACACACACATACATACACACAGAGCACAACGTGCTTAAGTACATTTTCCATTTCACTGTGCATCTAATCCTTCACAGTTATTTTCTTTTCTTCATAAACTTCCAAACTGAAGAACTTCTTCAAAAGTTGACAAAATGTGTCCATTGTGCCAGTCGCCAACTTGGTGCCCTAATTGAGGGTGCTGCATCCAAATGTTTGCCTTACTGTCGCTTTGCTAAAAGCTACAAAAAAGCAGTAGTAAAGATCTTTTCTATATTTTCCTATGGTTCTACACATATCACAATTTGTCTCATATTTTGAATTCTCCCAGGTTAGGGACCTTGATTATTTATAATCTTGCCCATATGTCCTTCATTACCACTAGTCATCATTTTGTATATTCAGCATCAAAATTTCAACCAACACCATATGAAAATCACAATGCGGGGTGCTAAGAAAACTTACAGGACCATGTAATGCCCATCTGCCTTCAAGGAAGAAGGAAACACACACACACACACACACACACACACACACACACACACTGTGAAGCACACTTTAGCCAAAATAGACCCCCAAAAGAAAATAAGTAGAATCTTAAAGTGTTTTGGATAAAGAAAGGCAAAAGTAACTGATGCTATTCAGAAGGATTCAAAAGCATCTCACAGAGGAAGTGACATTTTACCTTGACCTTGAGAAATGAATCATATTTTATAGGTAGAGAAAGGCAAAACGGGCTACAAGGCAACTGGAATAATGAGAGCAAAACCTCAGAGGCATGATAATGCATGGAGTGTATTTAATTATGTTAAAGGCATGACCTAACTTTTTGAAAATACTATTTGTGTGTCATTGTTAACCCAGAGGTCGAAAAAATTAGTATCATTTAACTGTAAAGAAGTAAATAATGAGTCGAATGATGTTTATGACTATCTTGTATTTAGCTGCCGGTCACAGTAATATTTTATCACTGAAACACAGTGATAAATCACACACAAATCAGCAATCCATTTCTATAAGAAACGTAGAAATAAGAGTTTCAATTGCAGAGTGGCACCATTCTAGGAGAACCTTTTTGTTGTCTGCAAAGGATTCTCACTTTGGGGGTACTGTGAAGACATAAGGAATGCCAGGTACTCTGATGCCAGCAGCAAGAGTAACAGAGGCTAGGTGTCTGTACTAGGACACAAGTTATTTTCTACCACACAAATTACAATTCTTTTTTTTTTTTATTATTAATGCTACTAATAGGCTACTAAAATTGCTTAAAGTCAGGTGCAGGGAAGGGTCAATGTCATAAGCAGCAATGCTTTCCTTTCCTCAGAGGAAATCTGATCAGTAATAAAATGTATATTACTTTTAAAAAACAAAGGTCCAAAAGAATCCTGGGTACATACTAGGTGATAACTTTAGGCTGCAAGAATGAAGGCACAGAGCCAAGAATGGGAGATGTGTTGTGTGCAGGGAAAAGATTTGAAATTGAAGTTGCTCTGAACGGTGAAATGAGCTCTCAAGTGGAGCTCAGAAGGGAGAAAGGGGGAAATGTGAAGTGTAGCTGGAGCAAGTCAAATGGAAATCAGCATGCCCATGGTGTATTTCCTAAAACCTATTCAGTCAAGCAGAACAAAATAGTAAAGAAGCAATAAAAGAATAAATGACCTAGAATTATTGGCCTCACCAAGCATAACTCGCTACATAGGGTTGGTTTCGGAAGCAGATGTAGAGAAATTGCAGCCCCACAAGGCTTTCATCACCGTAGATGTTCTTTTAAGCTTTGTTATCTGACAGGACACTGTTGAAAGCCAAAAGAACGTGTAAAATGTTATTACCAGAATCACAGGAGTAACCAGTAGAAATCTGTCTCTTGGTGCAATATTGGGAAATGTCATTTGGCTACAGATTTGTACCATAATAAAGTTGCCCATAAATACACACTATAAACACAGAAGGCAAGAAATAAATAACTTCAATGTTATATCCAAAGGCTAAATGATAGACCCTTGGTGTGTTATTGTAAGCAGTTATTTAAGAGGGGGAAAAAATGCCAAGTTAGTTGACCTGCGTTGGACTATAAATAACCATAAAAAGACTTTTTAAAGAAAGCGAAAGATTATGAAAAGCCTCAGGGTTTTGCTGTGTTGCCTCCAGAGCCCCCCACATTCATTCCTGTTGCTGTGTCCAGAGTTACAAATTCAACTATAATTTTAGCTGCAATTCACGCGTATCCTTCAAAAATAAATGCTTTCTGCAACCTAAGTTTTTTCAAGTATGAAATAGTGAAACTAGCTTTAATACAAAACTTTTCATGTACTATGTTTTCCAAAACATCATTCACCTTCTCTCTGCCTATCATCCTGCGTGTTATTCCAAGGCACACTTCCAAGCCCTTCTCAAGTAAGCCCCACCTCTTCCACAAAGCTTCCCTATTCCTCTAGCCAGACGTCCTCCATTCTGGTCACTCCTGGGAAAAGCTATTTGCATGAAATGATGTTACATTCAGTTTCATAGGCAGGAGAGTAGAGTAGAGAAAGCAGAGACCTCTAAATTCAGACAACTATAACTTGAGCCCTTGCTTGTTCCACCAGTATGTCTCCTTTTATTCATCTTCTGCCAAATGGGGACTTCCCTTAGAGGCTCACCAGGAGACTCAATGAGCTAATCCATGTGGAAAAACTTTGTAAAGTACAAAGTATTCTGCAAAGGTAATTATTTTTCAGAAATATTTAGGCAGCACCTCTTATTTGCAGGACACAGTTTTGAACACTCCATAGTAATTACCACTGAAGAAGACAGATTCCTACCTCACAAGGACCTTAAAATAAGAGACTGATGGCAAGTTAGCATTTCTGTAAGTCCACAGCAGAAACCTAATCACAGTGGGGAGAGAAGAGAGTAACATTAACAGAGGTCAGAGAGTCAAGGGATGGGAAAAGCAAAGACAGTGGTGAGAGGAGAATAGGATCTAGCAAAAAGTTTTCTTGTTTACTTGTTTTAAAATAATTAAGGGGTGCCTGGGTGGGTCAGTCGGTTGAACATCTGACTCTTGATCTCAGCTCAGGTCTTGATCTCAAGGTCGTGGATTTGAGCTCCACATTAGGCTCGCTAGGGGTGGAGCCTACTAAAAAAAAACAAACAACAAAAACAAATGAAGTAACTTAAAAATAACAATTGTATGGTGTTTGCTACATGCTGGGTACCATTCCAAGCATTTACCTAGATTACCTCATTTAATCACACAGCAATCATCAGTGGTAGGTGTAATTATCCCCATAGTAGTGATGGGGACACTGAAATGGAAGAAAGCTGACCACATTTGTGGGCTGAGAAAAAGGAGCCAATGCAGAGGGAGGGAGAGAGAGAGAGAGAAAGAGAGAGAGAGAAAGAGAGAGAGAGAGAGAGAGAGAGAGAGAGAAGAGGAAAGAAAAGACACTATCAGAACTCAGAATAGGAAAAGCTCAAGAATTAAGGGTGATCATTATTTTCCTATCTACATTTTTCTTGAACTCCTAACTTCTCTACAATAGGCATTATCACCTTTATAATAAAAAAGTAAACATTATAAAAATACGCTTCACTTTAATGATTTATATTGTCTAAATTATTCTTTATTTCTTCTATGTGAAAATAAGCCTTCCAGTAAGAGACTTAGCTCCCCAAGAGTGGGAATGGTGCCTTATTTTTCTTTTTTCCCCATCATCTAGCACCTGTTGTGTGTGTGTGTGTGTGTGTGTGTCTACATGTTACTTTTATTTTTTTATTGTTTTAATATATGAAATTTATTGTCAAATTAGTTTCCATACAACACCCAGTGCTCATCCCAAAAGATGCCCTCTTCAATGCCCATCACTTACCCTCCCTTCCCTCCCACCTCCCATCAACCCTCAGTTTGTTCTCAGTTTTTAAGAGTCTCTTATGCTTTGGCTTTCTCTCCCACTCTAACCTCTTTTTTTTTTTCCTTCCCCTCCCCCATGGGTTTCTGTTAAGTTTCTCAGGATCCACATAAGAGTGAAAACATATGGTATCTGTCTTTCTCTGTATGGCTTATTTCACTTAGCATCACACTCTCCAGTTCCATCCACATTGCTACAAAGGGCCATATTTCATTCTTTCTCATTTCTGCATGTTACTTTTAGAGGAAACAAACCCAACCAAATGCGGATCCTTGTTAATATGGCCCCCAAATTTAGCTTTTTAAAATACTAACTACCCTATATTACTGTCCTTAAGTACTTTTAGGATCTGCTTTTAATTATTTTTCCTCCCCTCTGCCTCTCTCCCATTATTTCCTACCACCACTGCTTACAGACCTTAGAAACTAGGGAAACTTCTGGGGCCAGCCAGGTGACAGATTTGTTCTGTTGTTGGCTGTCAAGCCTTTCTCTTGTAATAAGACCTGGAGGCCCAAGTAGTAATTTGAGCATACTCTCATTTTTGTTTCCTTGTCATTTTCATTAGATGAGTTATAAATTAAATTGCAGTCTTTTACACTTAATCTTAAAGTAATGCAGCTTTCCTTCAAATTATTGATTTTTTTAGTGTTTTAAAGTTTATTTACTTAATGAGAGAGAGAGAGAGAGAGAGAGAGAGAGAGAGAGAGAGAGAAAGCACATATGTGCGAGTAGGGGAAGGGGAAAAGAGAGGAGAGAAGAGAAAGAGAAAGAGAGCAGGCTCCATGCTGTCAACACAGAGCCCGACATGGGGCTCAAACCCACAAACCATGAGACCATGACCTGAGCCAAAATCAAGATTGAACATTTAACTGACTGAGACACCCAGCCACCCCTAATTTGTTGATTTTTAAAATTTTTGTCACTGTTGTTGTTTATTGAGGGGAGGAGAAAGCAAAAATGGCTGTTTTCTCTATATTTTGATATGTATTTCTCCCCCTTCTCTCTTAGCAAACCCATCTCTGAAGTTCATGTTTCTCTTTATTCCTCTGAGAACTGTTTTCCTTACTTTCCTCACTACCTTACATTAAAAATTCAAGGAAAGAAGCCTGGATTCCCAGTTTCCATTCATGAGAATCACTTCCTCCCAAGTTTCAGTGCAAGTCCAATATGGCTTTGTCCAGGGGGAGGAAGACAATTGTGAGAGGACAAAAGATAAGCATCTTGTTTGTCTCTGTACACAGGCCCTTGTGTGGACCTATGTTTAGCACACTCGCAAGAGGTAGGATGTTGTAAGTGCACACCTACTGTACACACGTGTGGGTGAGAGGGGTCCCAAGAGAGGAGTGAAAAGAGAACTCCTTAAAATAAAATGTAGGTTTTACTCTCAATATGATGATATTAAAGCTGTCACACAATGCCTGATATTCTGAAATGGTTTGTCCTCTGAATTTTTTGATCCATAAGAGACATTATAGTTGTTAAAGAATGTAGAATTGCTTGGATCTACCCACAGAGATTTAGATTTAATTGGTCTGGGATGGGTGCCCACCTGGGCATCAGTATTTATTTTTTTTAAGTTATTTATTTATTTTGAGAGAGTGTGTGCACGTGCACGTGAGCAGGGGAGGGGCAGAGAGAAAGAGAGAGAGGGAGGGAGAGAGAATCCCAAGCCCAATGCAGGGCTCGAACCCATGAACTGTGAGATCATGACCTGAATCGATATCAAGAGTCAGACACTTAACCAACTGCGCCACCCAGGCACCCCCGGGCATCGGTATTTCTTAAATACCTTCCTACATTTCCACCCATCCTGTACCCCCATCCCTAGTGATTCTAAAGTGTAGCCAGGTTGAAAATCACTGGTATAGAGCCAGTCCAAAATTTAAGGTTGGTGAAATGTATATGTATCCTCATTGGATCTTGGAATACATTCTAGATCTTGTTTCTTTTTAATTAAAATTAAGAATGTATCTGAGGTTAAAAGAGAGTCAAAGATTTTCAAATTATCTCTTCTTTTCCTACAAATATGCACACAAATATTAAGCTAAAATAGCACTCAAGGGCTGCTCAAGGGACTAACCAAGAAACCTGACCTAGTTATCTTTCTACCAGCTGCATGGGACATCACTAAACTTGTTAATGAGACAGCAAAGTTGTTTAGGAAGAAAAATTTTCTTTACATGTTAATATGACTCTGAGCTAAGAAAGCAAAAGAAGCATATTTTGTCAAAAGTCTCTAGGATAAGATATTGTACTTAAAAATCATAGTCAAAGAGATTATATAACTCTGGCCTTGAACACCAAGATATGGGGAGCTTTGGGATACAGAAAGCCATTATTTGCTTCAATTCCTAATTTCCAATTATGTAACAGATATATGCTCAGGTGGTTCAAGTACAGTAAGTTAATATTTAAAATAACAAAATGGGGTTTTTTTGCTATGAAAAGCTTTATTGTTTCCCTTTGGTCAGGCTTGGGAGAGGGCTCCAAGGTAATTAAAAAGCAGGCAAAAGCCCTGACACCAAGGGGATGCCAGAGAGGTCTCTCAAATGCTGATGGGCTCCAGAGGTTCCTAATCATGTTTGAGGGTGAGCCTTTTAGAGAGATACTGGCCCAGCCCAGGCTGGGGGCCAGGCAACCTGTGGAAATGAGTCAGGTGGTTGCTATTTCCTTGATGAGTTCCACCGCCTCATCCGGCAAATGGTTCTCCAGGAATTCACAAAGATGGACGTTTGTGGGGGCAGAACCAAGGGCATGCAGATCCAAAAGGTCCTGGTTCAGGTTCTTCTCCAGAACCATGGCAGTTCCATGGCATCCAAGAATTTACCCCACCCATTTTAGGATGGCTCCTGCCCTTGCTGGAAGAGGGAGTGGCTGGTTTTGCATTCTCAAGAGACACTCATGACCCTCCTGCTTCTCTGCCCACTCCAGGAAGAAGTGGCCCATGCCCTCCAAACCACAGGGTTGGTGTGGAAATAGAAGCCCAGAGAGAGGTAGGTGTGGGAGGCATGTTGGCATGCTGATGAGGTGGTTGATGGCAGCCTCCACCTTGGTGGAATAATTCTGACGAATACAGCCAATAATACTGTAATAATGGATGGTGGTTACACTTATCATGGTTGAGCACTGAATAATGTATAAAATTGTTATATCAATATGTTATACAACTTAAACTAATATGACATTGTATGTTAATTATACTTCAATAAAAAAGTATGTCAAAATGTATGCCAAAAAATGAAATAACAAAACATTTCACTCTTCAATTACTAGTGAAAACTAAAACATTGCACCCCATCTTAGAGGGCATTAACTAAGAAAAATCATGCTTCAAAGTTTTAATTGTGAGCCAACTGCACCAGTGGTTGCCACTCAATTCCTTGGCTTTGTTAGCAGCTACATTTAGTTCCTGGTTGGTTACGTCCTAAGGTTAGGCAACTAGATCAAGAGCCTTTCCTGAAGGTACAAGGACTTCTTTCCTGCAACAGACAGAGGGCAATGAAACACAATTCTCATGACACTCCGTTTGAGTGGCTCTTTGCTTATAAAGCCTCTAGGCTTAGGGTGATGTCGTAGATACACACACACACACACACACACACACACACACACACGTTGTCTTTACAAAGAATGCACATTATATCCTCACTAATACATAAACAAATATCTAGGGTGACCAACTGGTCCCAATTTGCCCAGGACTTTCCCAACTTGAGCACTAAAAGTCTGGTGTCCTGGAAATCACCCACCCACCTTAGTCCCAAGCAAATTGGGATGGGTGGTTACCCCAAAGACAACCAGAATCAGAATCCAGTCTGGGGCAGACTTTAAACTATCAGACTCATCCTTCAAACCAGGTGTTCTTTCCTGATACTGCTAACCAGTGCATGCCAAAGAGGGTCAGATTGATACCATAAGCCACCATGTACAAGCTACCACCATGCTTTATATATGTTATCTGGAATCCCCCCAACTATTGTGGAAGGTAGTTGTCATTGTCCTAATATTATAATATAAAGAAATTGAGGCTCTGGTGAATTA
Organism: Acinonyx jubatus; assembly: GCF_027475565.1. NCBI lineage: Eukaryota > Metazoa > Chordata > Mammalia > Carnivora > Felidae > Acinonyx > Acinonyx jubatus. The sequence continues at coordinate 87,166,733 of NC_069385.1, read as the reverse complement.
AGTGCTCTGCCCAAAACCTCACTGGCAGTAAGTGGTAGAGCTGAGATTCAGGCCTAGTTCTGTCCAACTTCAAAGTCACAGCTCAGTCTATATCATTCTCTGCCTCTTGCATTCGGAAATCTAACACCCACAAATTTTAAGAAGACCTACATAGAGGAGATTTTATAAGAAATAAAACAAAACAAAGTAATAAAATATCAAGAAAGAATGGAAATAATAAACAAAATATCAGAATCTATATGAATTCAATAAAATAGAGGGCATAAATAAGACAACCAGAAGCTAATTGATGGATTACAAATTGCCCAAAGTCAAATTCATAAGATTCTTTATAACAACCTCCCAAGTATTCAAATAAAATACTTGTTGCCTTTGGCAAAAAGAATTTTCTATTCATATGTATGAAATACTGTGTTCCTAATTATTTGTCCTCAGAGTAATAATGCCTAGTGTAAATATGATTTGTTGCCTAAATTTTTATATTTTGATTTATCCTATATGCTTACAAAGAAAAATAAGATTATGAAGCTGCTATTTAAGAACTGTCTAAAATAGGCAAGAAATTTTGATTTATAATTTAAATCTTAACTATGCAGATTTGTTCTCAGCATATATTTAAGTTTGAGTTAAATCAGCACATATTCTTGGACGAACATAATTGCAAGGATATTCTTCAAGAAATTCATGTCTGCTACTTTTTGTTTGGCAAAAAGTATACTTGTATATTCCTAATTTCTCCCTATATATCAGTCCTATTATCTGCCCTCATACACTGGACCTTAGGAAAAGTGCATACCAAAGGAGATTTCCTTCTAGTAGCCACATAGAAAAAAGGAAGTAGATGTCCATCACTGTTAATGAGAGTGAGTCTTGACAATGTATGACAGTAATGGCAAGGCCTTCATGTGAATTTCTCTACAGAGAAGCAGAGAGGCAGCTTTTTGATGCTGACCCTTAATTGACTTTTTAAAATGTGTGCTCTTACTTCACATCATCTTAAAGTTGTGCGATAACTTTAATAAAATGCTTAATACTCTTAGATGTAGTCATACAACCAGATTTACAAGCGGCAGAATCAACAACCAAGCCTAAAATTGTGAGGGTCTCTAATATTGTGGTTTACCAAACACCACTGAAACCTGGAAGTTTACTGAAAGGTCTTTAGGATATCATTTCCTTCCATCTTTAGAATATCTTTTCTCAGAGAAGATCTGGTCATGGCACATTTCAGAACTTTTTATAAAAGTCTTTTTCTTTAAAAAAATTTTTTTAAACACTTATTTACTTTGAGAGAGAGAGCAAGCAGGGGAGGAGCAGAGAGAAAGGGAGAGAAAGAATCCCAAGCAGGCTCCACGCTGTCAACACAGAGCCCAGCGCAAGGCTTAAGTTCACAAACCGTGAGATCATGACCTGAGCCGAGGTCAAGAGTCAGGCGCTCCACTGACTGAGCCACCCAGGTGCCCTATAAAGGTCTTTTTCTGAGGAAAACCTATATACTCTCTATGTTGCATGGCAATGGGAGACCACCAAAATGTTATATTTTATCAAAAATATTCATTTTTGGCAGCTGTTACCAACTGGCCATGATAAAGCAAAATGGATATAATTTAGTCTCTATGGATTAGATATTCTCTAAGAAATGTGCATGACTCCCTGGTAGCAAAAATGACTTCCTTTGAACTTTATGTGTAAAATAAATGAACTCTGCCATGGACTGAATGTTTTTCAGCCACAAAATTTATATTTTAAAATCTTAATCTGCAATGTGAGGGTATTTGGAGGTTGGGCCTTAGTGGTGTTTAAATCCTGAAGCCACACGGGGCCCCATGGCTAGTATTAGCATCCTCATAAAAGAGGACCTTGGGAGCTCTCTTGTCTCTTCCACCATGTGAGGACACAGTGAAAAAACATTCTGTGAACTAGGAATCCAGCCCTCACCAGACACTGAATCTGCTAACTGCTTGATCTTGGACTTCCCAGAGAAATAGATTTCTGTTGTATATAAGCCACCCAGTCTATGGTAATTTGTTATAGCAGCCCAAACTGACTAAGACAGACTCTTGCAACACCTTAAACTCATACTGGAGGGCATGAAGAATCAGGGCTAGGAACTCTTCAACAAGCTGATGAAAAATACAGAAGAATCAAGAGTGAGTGAGAGCAAAAGTTCTTTTTATTTTAAATTATATACTGTATGACCTTAGTATAATCTAATGCTATTGCCAGATTTTTAAAAGTTATTGTAACTGCTTCATCTACACTATCAGAAGAAAAAAATGGAAAAGAATAACCGGAAATAGAAGCAAATCAAATTTTATGATTCTAATATCTGTAAGCTGAAAATATTATATTGTACTTTTTATTTAGCTATTAAATATGTAGGTGTCTTCCTTCTTTGGCTAGATTTTGCTTCATTACTAATGGGGAAAAGATAACATGTAAATTTCACTATATTCCCAGAACTCCTGAAGAACAGATGAACACTCTGAATAGTGGTAAATACAAACTGATCCATAAAAACAGAAATACCTCTAAAATAATTAAATACTTCTTTGTACAAAAACTCAAAGGGTTAAAAGCTAAGCACTGTTTCTAAATACAAATTCAATGCAATCCAATACATATGTGTAATTATAAATTATGGGTCATGTTTCCTATTTACCTATGCTTTTTTCTTTTCTACAGGTTGTTATACATTAGCAAGACAAAATTGGGCACAAATGGACAAGTTAATTGCCAATGCCATTAGAATTCTCATATTTCTGTAATGTGAATGAAATTGCAAATTAAAACTATTAATTTGTAAATTTTTTAAAAGGTCACATTGTTACACAGGAACCTGAATGTGAAGAGAACAGAAATAAATTTCAAGGTAGCTGTTGAGTGAGAAAGTTGGCTTTTATAGTTCCCATTTTGTTGACACTTTTACATCTACCTTTTTTTTTTCTCCAGAAACTTAGACATTGTGTGAAGCTGTAACGGTGTGAGATGCGGAAGGTAATGGTCTGGAAAAATTCTGTATCAAGTGTTTTGGAATTCGTACCAATGGCAAAATGAGTCAAAACCAGGTTGAAAGATTCTCAAAAGCATCTTGTACCTGCTAGTAGCAAACTGTGAGTCATGTTATTTTTTTTGATCCTCTGCAAGAGTACAAAACAGGAAATAATTTTAGAATCTAATAATGTTTCTTTCCTGTTACTTAGACAGTTTTGACTTTATAATTAAAATTCTAATCTTTCTCAGTTGTCACACAAATATCTTCTCCATATCCTGAATATTAGTTGTGTCATGACAATCTCCTGGAAGGAGCTCATCGAACACAGGGTCACAGCAAGGCAAGCCATATAATATGAATTGAATAGCAGTTCACAAAAGCCAAATCTAATGAAAAGGGAAAAACCCAAACCCAACTCAATGTAGGTGTTGGTATCCATGTGAGAATAGAGGCCACTGATGATCAAAATTAATCCATCTTTTAAAAATGACAAAATGATTATATAGTGCTCCTGCATAAATGTATAAACACAATAAAAAATTTTAATATAGACACTATTACTAAATTCAAAAGCCAACACATAAGAATAATTAAATTATCTCTCTCCACTCTTTACAACAAAGATATTGGAAAACAGGCAGCAAGAGATACCAGAAATCTAGTCAAAAGTTTCAATGGCTCTACTCACCCCAGTACTTCCCCTAAGTAAGAACAGCATGGGGAAGCTGAAGCCCATGTTTGTTGGTACCTAGGTGACAATATTTTCTTTTATACTACTTCAGGGTTCAACTAAGAAAGATGAAAATCATTTCTAAACCATACTAGCTGTTGAGAACCCTGAAGGTCTAAAATTTTACCCTAAGGCAAACTACTAAGATAGGCTACCATAGATTCATAGATGCTGACAAAAGGCATAAGATTCCCGGGTCGGAGACAAAGGATAGTTTACTATTCATAGCTATACCCGGAGTATCAGCATTTGTGCTGGTTTGGCATTTGTGCTGAGCCCCAGTAACCACAGGGTGATGTGAAGAAGGCCAGGTGATACTGCATATGTAGTGTGGCATGATGCCAGAGAGCTTAGGAAATCCAAATCATTTATAATGGGAAGTAAGCCTGTCAGACCTTACCCTGGAGGGAAACCTATTTATTATACTGAAGATTAAACAAATGACCTTGCTCCAGATAGAGACACTATCTCAGTGGTCCAAGGCTGTTTACTATACCAACACCCTTGAAAAGGTAATCTGGAATAAAGACAGTCAGAGCCCTCTGCTCATAAGATGTACAGAAACTTAAGAACCTGTGGAGAATTATCTCTCAATGCTGACCGGCAGTGAAAATCTATACTAAGATATAGCTTGTGGTTCTTTCTTTAAAATCTCCAGTTGCAGCTTAGTACACACAGCACCATCTTCCTCAGAAGCTCTATATGTACCACCCTAGTCCCCAATTTTCCCATGTTTTTTCCTTTTGCTCCCCAGGGTTTTTTCCATATTGAGTCTACTCCTCTTCAGTAGAATCTACTCCTTTTACTCAGGTACCTAGGCTTGCCTCTGACACACGTGTTTAGTTCATGCCCTCTGCCAAGATGCCCTCACTGATAACCTACCAGTAGACCTCCTCACCTAGCTTGTACTGGGACTCTGGTACTGGCCTGATAAGGAACCCTCATCCCTCAGAGAACACATCTGAGCTATGAAATTGATTATTTCTAAGGCTGGTGACTGGTGGTGACTAGATAGTCATTACAGGCAACTGGGATTAGGTTTGGCCTGCTCTAGCCTTTTTTTTCCTTTAATGAGTTTTCTAGGGAAGGAGGGGATTCATCCTGTGCATATGCAATTTTAGTTAATGCGGTTTACAATAGTCTTTCAGTCTGTAAACCCAATATTTTGCCATAGAAACAGATCTCCATCTGAAATGCATCCAATCAATTCTGAAATTGCCATTCAGAACACCTTCATGAATTGGAATGAGTCCAACAGGTACCCAAAATGTCAGTGTGCAGGCAGGAAGTTACAGTTCTCCTTTTATTTAATTATTTTAAAAATAAGAAATGCAGAGAAGAACTCATCTTAGAAATACATAAAAACATAAAGATATTCATTCTAAGTAAGAACATCTCTTCTTGATTATTTTATTCTTGAAGCAGCACTAAACTAGAGCAACATATGCCATTCAGAAAAGGCAAGATATGTTTCCAGTGACTAAACAGAATGTGATGGTTCATTTAAACAGCATTATTCTTAGCAAAAACCCAACAAAACCCAAAAATCTGTACACTTATTTATTGAAAGAATTCAATTTTTAGAGTGTATCTTTTAATACTCTCTTGTCTCCTTGAAAATATTTTTGCCAATTTAATATGCCCAAATGGAATGTTATTGGGAGTTATGTAACCCGAGAAAAAGGAATAAAAATTTCCAAGTTTCAAGGACAAGTTCAGAAACTTTTCTCCTGGGGCGCCTGGGTGGCTCAGTCAGTTAAGCATCCAACTTCTGCTCAGATCATGATCTCATGGCTCTCAAGAGTTCAAGCCCTGCGTTGGGCTCTGTGCTGACAGCTCAGAGCCTGGAGCCTGCTTCAGATTCTGTGTGTCTCCCTCTCTCTCTCTGCCTCTCTCTCTCTCTCTCTCAAAAATAAATAGAAACATTTAAGAAATTTAAAAAAGAAACTTGTCGCCCATGGAATTTATGACAAGAAAAATAAAAATTAAATTAATTAGATGACCCATCAGCGAAATTAGTCTACCTCAAATGATGATTCGTTTATGCATTGGCAATAAAATTTAAGTGTTTCCCAAATCTCTTCCTGGGGTCCACATTATTTTACTAAAATTTCACCAGGGAAATATTAGTACAGAGTCTATCAGCACTGTTCAATAGAACTTTCTGCAATGATGAAAGTACTGTAATCTTCCTATCCAATATGGTAGTCACTAGCTAGTGAGGACTTGACTATAGCTAATGTGACTAAAAAGCTGAACTTTTTTTTTCAAGGTTTATTTATTTATTTTGAGAAGGGCGGGGAGGTCAGAGAGAGAGAGAGAGAGAGAGAGAATCAGCACAGAGCCCAACATGGGGTTTGATCTCACAAATCATGAGATCATGACCTAAGCTGAAATAAAGTGTCAGATGCTTAACCAACTGAGCCACCCAGAAGCTCCTAAAAAGTTGAACTTTTAAAAAATTGTTAACCAATTTAAATTTGAGTTAGGACATGTGGCTAGTGGCCACCATATTGAACAACATACCTTTGTAACTTAATACTCATAGTTAATACTCAGAGTTGGAGTCAAACCGACAAGGTTCAAACTCTGGCTTCCCTACTTTTTCTCTATTACTCTTCTCTCCCCAATCGTTGATAAGAAGATTCAATATGTTATATTACTTGTTATATAAATTTTAGCAATTATTATTATATCTCAGTTTCATAATTTACTAGCCATAAGGTCAAGTTATCTAATCTCACAGAACCTGAATAATTGCAAAATAGGGTTAATACTAGTGCTACATGGGATTGTTTGAGTATGAAATGAAATGATGCATTAAAGGGTTTAGCACATGCCTATCACATGGGAGTACTCAATACATATTAAATGCTCTGTTAAATTACTATTAAAGTAATATTTTAACATGAGAAATTTTTATAACTCGTGGGAAGTACTGGAGAAAACAGGGAGAGGTTATAACAAGCCAATTAATTAATAATTGGGTAAGCCAGTAATATTGAGCCAGCAAAATTTGTTCACCAGCAAAATTTAAGACTATAAACCCAGGGATTCCACAAAGATTCAAAAACCACATGAGATTCATCTTAACACAGTCTGTCAACTTTTCCTTTTTTTTAGTTACAGCCTCATTAGTAAATATATATATATATATTTTTTTCTTTTAAATATGTATTCACCTTGTCTTTCTTAGTATGTATTACTCTTTCCTTGTTTGCAGCAGCTGGTCACACAGGAAAGTTAGGTAGAATAATTATATCACTGCAGGAAATCCTGTTTCAAATTATTCCAAGATGTGCAGTGCCCATCAATGACATACCCAGCTCTAAAAACAACATATTAATAGCCACAACTTTACACATCCCAAAAGATTTTTTAACGTGGTATTCAAATAAACCAATGACTCCCACATTACATATTAACTCCCTCTCTATTTATATCTTAAATGATAGAACATCTAAAACTTAAGAGTTTGAAGGAATTTTTAACACATTATTAAAATGTTTCTTCAAATGTTACAGCAAGACACGAAGTCTGGAAAAATCTGAATTGGAATGCTGCTAGCTGTGGCTTAAAACAGTTTTATTTTATAAATGGACCTGGTGTGCTCGTCTCATCATTTTTCTGGCATCTCAACAGCAGCCAAGGAAAGTTCTTGTCTGTCCAGCAGTGTCTCTTTGGTAGAGTTTAAGTAGGTCAGGGCAAGAAGCAAAAAGCTTTCCTTTCAGTGAGAAATTAGACTCAGAACTTCCTTTATATTTTAAACTACTTTCACTGTACAGTTGCCCAAAAACAAACATATAGCAGACCCCTTGTTCCCAGACGTGTGCTCACAGATCCTGAAAAGACAACACACCTTCAGTGTTGGAACTGCAGATTTCCTGGAATATTTTGGACTACGTTGACCACAGTTTGGGAAACTGCCCGTGTGATATCAAAGACATGGTAATGTGTCCTTGTAGGTTACTAGTACTCCACCATGGCTGTCCAACCAGCAGCCTCCACTTAATGAGCAGTTAGTTGTCATGACTAGTCTAGCCCTGTCAGAGAAGGTAGTTTGGCTTCGTGTAATTTTGAAGTACAGATTGGAGTAAGAGTAGGAAAGAAAGAAGTGGTATGAGGGTCAGAATTAGATTTAAAGATAGCAGGAAGATGACCCAAAGGTAATTTTTCTAAGACTCCCAGATTAGATTATAGCATCTAGTACTGTCTGTCAGGAGGGTAAAGATCACATTTAGAAAAATGCTTGTATTGATCTGAACTTTCAAATAGCACTGACATCCATGATAAAGGTTTTGATAGTAATATTTAAACACTTGATAGTGTTAACCCTCATACTGCAGATGGTAATTGGGGTCACCCCACCCCTTGAGTTTTAGATGAGATTGCCGTGGTCTGTGTAAGTCGAAAGCCCTTCCTAGGATTTTGCTGATTTGGGAGTGATTATATTCTTGAAGCCTCCTCTACTCTTGGATTCTTGCATCCATGAATGTGCCTCTATTTCACTAGGCATCAATTTAGACAGAAAATACATACCTTTCATCAATTTCCACCATTCATGTTGTTAGTAAAACTGACTGGAGGGGCACCTGGATAGCTCAGTCAGTTGAGCATCCAACTCTTCATTTTAGCTCAGGTCATGATCCCAAGGTTGTGGGATTGAGCCCTGTATCAGGCTCTACTCTAAGCGTGGCATAGGATCCTGCTTGGGATTCTCTCTCTACCTCTGCCCCTCTTCTCCATTCACACACACTCTCTCTCTCTAAAATAAAACTTAGGGGCACTTGGGTGGCTCGGTCGGTTAAGTGTCTGACTTCGGCTCAGGTCATGATCTCATGGCTCATGGGTTCAAGCCCTGCGTCAGGCTCTGTGCTGACAGCTCAGAGCCTGGAGCCTGCTTCAGATTCTGTGTCTCCTTCTCTATCTGCCCTTCCCCCATTCCCTCTCTCTCTCTCTCTCTCTCAAAAATAAATAAACATTAAAAAATGTTTTTAATAAAATAAAGTTTTAAAAATTGTTTAAAAAACTAGAGATTTTGGTGTCAGGGTTGGGGGGTAGGGGCACATATGAGAAAAGTTCTTTTCTCACATAATTTCACAAATAACTTAAAAAATCTATCATCACCCCTCTTGTTTTCTCAAATTGTCTCTAGCTCCTGCCATTAGGCAATGCAAGCTGTGAGCCTGAGGTAACCCAGGGACAGCTGGAGAGGCGCCTGCTCCAGCCCAGTGGCACCAGGTGAGACTGTTTGACACCAACAAAATTCTAAGCAGTGGTCATGATTCTTAAATCTCTGTAAAACATGAGCCTTAATTTCCTTCACCCTGGAGTAAAAGCAGATGTGGGCCCAGACTATTTGTGACATAGAATAGAAAATGTAAGTATACCACTGTATGGGAATGATAAGAAGGAATAAAATTAAATAGCTATAAATCTAGGTAAGCCAAAAGACAAATTCTTCATCCCACACTGCCCTAGTTAATCATGGCATAATTAAGAGAAGTCACTTCCACATAGATCTAAATAGTGTTCTAGGGTGGAGTTCAAATGAAATACTCCAAGAAATAAGTACCAGCATACCAAGTATTAAGTACTACATGTTTAAGAAAGACATAAATGAGAAAAATGGCCAATACACAGAGTGGGGATGGGTACTTCATTACCAGACCACAGTCTTTACTTCACCACCAAAAAATTAAAAAGGATAGAAAAGAAAAGAAAAAAATGGAAGCCTTTCAGCTATAACTCTCACTTAAATCTAAATCCTTGATAATCAGAATAAAAATTTACCTTAAGATTTAGCTTCCCAATTAATCTTGTTGTGTGAACTATTTGATACTGGCTTGTTTCAAATTCTAAATTGCTTTTATTTCCCCCTGTTGAAGGGATTTGGAAAGAATCCCATTTAGAAAAGAAGCCATCAGGGCAGGGAAAGTAGTATTAACACACTAAAGTCACTACATATACTTAAAAGAGTCTTGTAACCTTGATTTAAGTGCTAAGCTAAATATGGTTTCTCATCATATTTCTGTACTTATGAGCTAATGCCACAGAAAAGCAAACTGAAATGAATGAGGTTCTTTGATTAATTTTCTGGTACAAGACAGTTTAAACATCACATTGGTGATGTAATTTAAATTACAGCAGATGGAAATGGCAGAGTCCTTAAATAGATTCCTGCACACTCTTCCAGGACTCAGAAGTCTCTTATTTAAGTACCAGAGCCTATATTAATACGATTTACTTGTTGATATCTGCTACTCCTAATGAGCTGCCAGGTTAGAGGGAGTGTGACTTATATGATCCAGATGAATATTGCCACAAGAAACAACAAGTATGCAATTCCCATTCTGTTATTCTAGTAAGTGAAAATAGCTATGATGGCTCTGTGTTGTAACCAGGTGAAGGTCTATCTGACACCCTAACAGGAGTTCACCAAGTAAATAGTTTTAGGGATTTGATGTTATTGGTTTATTACCCATCCTGACTCTGATACTCATAATAATATCTGCTTTGGAGGCAAGCATGCTAGGACTCTTACCACTTCAGAACTAAATTAAAACACTTAACATAAACTATAGTTAGGTGTTTGTCTATAAATCCATCATATCTCTCTACTCTCACTCTGTCAAACTGGTTCATGATGACTAAAGATTGAGCCAATTCTTTTCCTACTTGAACTTCTTTGCTGCGTGAGTTTATCTCTCTGGTTCAAGCCAGAGAGGCCCTTCTGGGTCAGTCAGACTACTATGCAATTGCTCAGTACTCCCAGCCACCAGCCTATGTACTTACTCTGAAACCGGAAAGCCATAAACAATGGAATGCTTTCCAATTTCCTTTCCCAGAAACTATTTTCTCTTTAGTTTACACCCCCCTCTTCTTAGCCATGCATCGATAGAGTTATATTCTATGACAGGCAGAATAATGGTTCCCCAAGGATTTCCACATACTAATCCCCAGAACCTGTGAATGTGTTATGTTACATGGCAAAAGAGACTGAAAATGTGATTCAGGTTATGGATCCTAAAATGGGGAGATTATCCTGGATTATGAAGGTACACCCAGTCCAGTCAGTGGAGCACCTAAAAGTAGAGAAATTTGTCCAGCTAGAGTTGGTCAGAGAGATGCAGCAGAAGACAAAAGAGGCAGAGGAGAGATGAGGCAGAAAGGAAGATCAGAGAGATTCAACATCTAAGAAGGGTTTGACCCACGATTGTTGGTTTTGAAGAGATCCACTTGACCGGAAGACATATTATAAAGAAAAGGCCAGGTGTGTCTGTAAAACCTTTTGCTAATATCTTAGGAAGTTCAAAAGGTCAGAATATTCAGTTGCAGAAAGTGCTATTTGAAGAGACTAAAGGTGTGATGCATAGATCCCTTCAGCCATATCAGCAGAAGCCCTAGAGACGAAATTATCTAAGAAAAACCTGTGGAGTGAATTCCCATGACATACATAGGAGACTCATGAAGTTCTTGAGAATATTATAACAATGGAAACACATTCAGGACTGAATGTGGCAGAGAGAGTAGAAAATGATAAGAGGCTGTCAGGACCCTACAGTTCCACCAACAGAAAACAGGCTGATAAAACTACTCATTGTAAACATGTGCTACCTTTCATGAAAGGGGAAGCATAACTCAGATGAAGGAACCAAGAGCCCAGAGGGTTTAGCTGAGAACCAGAGGGGATTCTTTTCCTTGGACCTCAATATTTAATGGAGTTTGTATGTTTGGATTTCAAAATTACTTGGGACCAGTTGCTCCATTTATCTTTCCATTTTCTCTTTTTTTGAACTAGCATGTCTATAATATAATGCCTGTCACATCATCATATGTTTGGAATAGATAATTTGTTTCTTTAGTTTCATAAGGCCAAAAATGGAGAGGAATTGTGCTCCGAGAATAATTATACCCACAATTTTACTCATACTTGATTTAGATGAATTGGGTCATTAGATCTGGGATTTTAGAGCTGATGAAATTTAGAATTTAAAATGATGCTGTAATGGATGAGATCTTTGGGGATCTTGGAATGAGATAAACATATTTTGTTTTATGAAAAGGACATGAATCTTTGAGAGCCAAAAGGTGGACTGTGGTAAGCAGAATAATGAGCTCCCAAAGATTTTGATGCCCTAATTCCCAGAACAGTGTTACTTTATATGGCAGAAGGGAAGGCACAATCACTGTGCTAATATGATTATGGTTATGGACATTAAAATAGTGATAGTATCCTGGATTATTCAGCGGGCCCAATGTAATCAATTGAGTGTTAAAAGTGGAAGAGGAAAGCAAAAGACTTAATCCAAGAGATATTAGCAGGAAAGATGAGGCAAGTAGAGAGGTCATAGAGACAAGTATGAGAAGGACTGGACCCACTGTTACTAGCTTTAAAGATGGAGAAAGAGGCCACAGGCCAGGGAGTGCAGCCAATGTCTAAAAACAGAGAACAATCAGGGCGTCTGGGTGGTTCAGTTGGTTAAGCATCCGACTTCAACTCAGGTCATGATCTCATGGTTCCTGACTTCAAGCACAGAATCCACTTGGGATACTCTGTCCGCAACCTCTCCCCACCCCACCCCCACCTCTGTTTCTCTGCCCCTCCCCCTCCTCTGCTCATGTGCACATGCTCGTTCTCTCAAAAATAAAATAAACATTTAAAAAAAAGTAGAAATAGAGATCAGCCCCTAGCCAACAATCAACAAGGAAATAAAGACATCAGTGCTATAGCCACATAAAATTGAATTTTGCCAACAACCTGAATGATCCTGAAATTGGATTCTCCCTCAGAGCCTCCAAGTAAAATCCTAGGTTGGCCAACACTCGATTTCAGCCTTGTGGCACGCATAGCAGAGAAACCAACTGAGCCTATCAGACATCTGACTTACTTAAATGAGAAATATTTATGCTGTTTTAAGCTGCTGAGTTAGTGGTGGTTTGTCAGTAACAATAGGCAACTAATACATATTCCCTTACATGGTTAGATTAAGATTATTATAAGAATTTGATTCTCTCTGCATTTCTAGTAGTGTAGTAATAATGCCTCCATGCCCTCATTTTACTTATAATCAAAAGATTATTTTAAATAACCTTGTCTCTCACAGAAGGAATTTGAAAATTTTATTTTGTGCCTTGTGCTTAAAGTTAGAATGTTTTCTTTTATTTTGCTGCTGCTTTTTAGAAGAATCAGTTTATAGATTTAACATCTAAAATGTCCCTCTCCAAAATTAGCCACATCACAAGATTGTAGTACTCTTATGAGGTTCTCCCTTGAGTTTTAAATGGTGAGTTTGAGTTCCAGAACTTGCTCAAAGTGGTGTGCTGAAAGTGAGTGATCAGCTAAATTGGAAAGTAGGAATTCTAGCCCTAGCTCTGATACCAAGTAGGTAGGCGGCTTCTCACAAATCAGTTTACCGCTCTGGATCTCATTTTCTTCCGCATAAGATTAAAAGGTGTGAGAAACCAGGGAGGCTTCCATGATGAGGTGCCACTTCATTGAAATCTGAAACACTGGTAGGCATTAAGAAGGCAGGTTGAGTGCAGGAAGGAGAACAGTCCAGAAGATTTAGCATATCCTGTTCTATGCTACAACATCATTCTCCTGATGAATTCAGTGGCCAAAAAACCAGAGCCCAAAATGGCCTATAAACTGGTTTAGAAGAATTCACACTACTTATTGGCAGCATCTCTGAAGAGGGTTCTATGAAAAAAAGTGAGGGTTTAGAGAAACTTTTATAGTGTAGTATTTATGGGCAGGGACTTTGTTCTCAAAATGCCCGATTCATGTCCTGGTTCTGCCATTTATTCGCTGTGTGTTTTCTCTAGATGCCTCAGTTACCTTATCTGTAAAATGTAAATATGTGTGCAAGCACTGCTTAGGAGAGATCTTGGCACATAATATGCATTATTTAAATTACCAGGCACTACACAGGTATTCATCAGTATTATTGCTGTGGAATGAATTGTGTCCTCCCAAAATTTAGATGCCAAAGCCCTGACTCCCAGTGTGGTAGTATTTGGATATGGGGCCTTTGGGGGTAATGAGGTTTAGAAGAGTTCATGATGGTGGTGCCATCATGATGGGATTTGTGCTTTTATAAGAAGACACACCAGGGAGCTTGCTCTCTCTGTCTGCCAGGTGAACACACAGTGAGAAGGCTGCTATCTGCAAGTCAGGAAGAAAGCTTTCATCAGAAACTGGCCATGCAGGCACCCTGATCTCAGACTTCTAGCTTCTAGAACTGTGAGAAAATAAATTATCTTATTAAAGCCACCAAACTCAGGCTGTAATGGCAGCGTGAGCAGACTAACACAATTATTAAAGAAGAATTTTAGGTTTTGTTCTGAAACTGCTATTTTATTGAACTTTTAAATGATAATACATTAATGTATCATTTATAATTTAAAATGAATAAAACCAAATCAAGGACAAAAGCTTATAATTCCTTTGTAGTGATACCTTCAGTTATCTCAGACTCCAGAATTGAACAAACTGTAGGTTGAATGAGCCATAAGTGAAAAACATCAATGGACAGTTTAATCAATATTCACTCTCAATTTGTAAGGTGTCTCATTGATCCACTTGTCAACTTTAAAGTGATGCAATTAACAAGCACCGCGGTAAAAAGATCCTTTAGGATGATATCAAAAACTCAAGAGAGTACTAAAATGTGGCTTTTCTGATGACATTTAGAAATATATATAAAGTTCTGCAATTACTTCAAAGGAGTACTTTATGAAAAAGAAGTGTTCAAACATTTTTTTTTAATTTAGAGCTTAGATATCATCTGTGAAACTGGTAATATACTATTAGATAAAACACTTAAAGAGAAATTATAAATTGCTAAATTAAATATCGCTTTTAAAAAAGACAACCATATGCCTGTTATCAGAATATAACTTAAAATATAATTACTACTACCTTGGAACTTATAATTTAGTAGGTCAGACAGATATTAAACAATCAAATAAATTAGTATATAATTACAAATAATAATTTGGGTTTGTTTTAATTTTAATTCCAGTTAGTTAACATACGGTGATATATTAGTTTCATAGTCAACATAGTGACTCAACAATTCCATACAACACCTACTGTTCATCACAGCACGTGTGTTTCTTAATACCTATCACCTATTTAACCTATCCCCCACCATCTCCCCTCTAGAGAATGCTTCTATAAACATTGGAGTGCATGTATCCCTTTGAATTAGTATTTTTGTATTCCTTGGATAAATGCCTACTAGTGCAATTGCTAGATTATAGGGTAGTTTTGTTTTTACCTTTTTGAGGGAACTCCACATTCCACATTGTTTTCCAGAGTGGCTGCACCAGTTTGCATCCCCACCAACAGTGCAAGAGGGTTCCCCTTTCTCCACATCCTCACCAACACATGTTGTTTCTTGTATTGTTGATTTTAACCGTTCTGACAAGTATGAAGTGATATCTCATTGTCATTTTCATTTATATTTCCTTGATGATGAGTAATGTTGAACATCTTTTCATGTGTCTGTTTGCCATTTGTATGTCTTCTTTGGAAAAAAGAATATTTTTTCTTATTCCTGTCTTCTGCCCATTTATTAATTGATTACTCATTTTGGGGATGTTGAGTTTTATAAGTTCTTTATATATTTTGGGTACTAACCCTTTATTAGATATGTCATTTGCAAATATCTTGTCCCATTGGTTGCTTTTTAGTTTAGTTGTTTCCTTTGCTGTGCAGAAGCTTTTTATTTTGATAAAGTCCTAATATTAGTTTACTTTTGCTCTTGTTTCCCTTGCCTCAGGAGACATATCTAGAAAGAAGTTTCTATGGCCAATGTCAATGTCAATGCCTGTGTTCTTTTGTAGGATTTTGATAGTTTTCTGTCTCACATTTCTGTCTTTAATTCATTTTAAATTTATTTTTGTGGTTGGTGTAAGAAAGTGGTCCAGTTTCATTCTCCTGTATGCCGCCATCCAGTTTTCCCAACACCATTCATTGAAGAGACCATCTTTTTTCCCATTGGATATTCTTTCCTGTTCTGTCAAAGATCAATTGACCAGATAGTTGTGGGTTCATTTCCGGTTTTTTTATTCTGTTCCATTGATCTATGTGTCTGTTTTTGTGCCAGAACCATACTGTTTTGATCACCACAGCTTTGTAATGCAATCTGAAGTCTAGAATTGTGATGCCTCCAGCTTTGCTTTTCTTTTTCAAGGTTGCCTTTGTTTGTGTTGTGGTTCCATACAAATTTTAGAGTTGTTTGTTCTAGTTCTGTGAAAAATGCTGTTGATATTTTGATAGATATTGCATTAAATCTGTAGATTTCTTTGGGTAGTATAAACGATTTAATAATATTGGTTCTTCCAATCCATGCACATGGAATGTCTTACCATTTCCTTGTGTCATCTTCAATTTCTTTCATCACTATTTTATAGTTTTCAGATTACAGGTCTTTCACCTCTTGGGTTAGATTTATTCCTAGGTATTTTGTTGTTTTTGGTGCAACTGTAATAAGATTGATTCTTTATGTCTCTTTTTCCCCATGAAGGGTGATATTTGCTGTGGGTTTTTTGTATATGTCCTTTATTATGTTGAGGTATGTCCCTCTAAACCTATTTTGTTGAGGGTTTTTATCATGAATAGATGTTATACTTTGTTGAATGCCTTTTCTGCATCTACTGAAATGATCATATGGTTCTTATCCTTTCTTTTGTTAATGCAGTGTATCATGTTGATTTATTTGTGAATATTGAACCACTCTTGCAACAAAGGAATAAATCCCACTTGATAGTGGTGAATGATTCTTCTAAAGTATTGTTGGATTTGGTTGCCTAGTATTTTATTGAGAATTTTTGCATCCATCTTCATCAGGGATATTGGCCTGTAGTTCTCGTTTTTAATGGTGTCTTTATCTAGTTTTGGTATCAAGGTAATTCTGGCCTCATAGAATGACTTCTCCTTCCTTTTCTATTTTTTTGAATAGTTTAAGTATAATAGGTATTAACTCTTCTCTAAATGTTTGATAGAATTTGCCTGTGAAGCCATCTGGCCCTGTAGTTTGTTTGTTGTGACTGATTTGATTACCAATTCAATTTCTTTGCTAATTATCAGTCTGTTCAAGTTTTCTATTCTTTTCCTGTTTCATTGTTGGTAGTTTATCCTTTTCTAGGAATTTATCCATCTCATACAAGTTGTCCAATTTGTTGACATGTAGTTTTTCATAATATTCTCTTATAATTGCCTTTCTGTGGTGTTGGCTTTTTATTTTTCCTCTTTTATTTACTTATTTATTTATTTAGGTCATTTCTCTTTTCTTTTTGATAAGTATAGGCTTGATATTTATCAATTTTATTAATTTTTTCAAAGAATCAGCTCTTGGTTTCACTGATCTATTATATTGGGATTTTTGTTTGTTTGTTTTAGTTTCTATATCATTTATTTCTAGTCTAATCTTTATTATTCCCTTCCTTCTGCTGGCTTTAGGCTTCATTTGTTGTTCTTTTTCTAGCTCCTTGCATGTAAGGTTAGGTTGTTTATTTGAGATATTCCTTGCCTTTAAAAAAAAAATTGATTTGTTATTTTTTGAGGGTGGAGGGGCAGAGAGAGAGAGGGAGAGAGAGAATTCCAAGCAGGCTCCGTGCTGTCAGCACAGAGCCCAACACAGGGCTTGGTCTCACAAACTATGAGATCATGACTTGAACTGAAGTCAAGAATCAGACGCTTAACTGACTGAGCCACCCAGGTGCCCTGAGATTTTTCTTGCTTCTTGAGGTACACTTGTATTGCTATATACTTCCATCTTCAAACTGTTTTTGCTACATCCCAAAGATTTTTGGACCATTGTGTTTTCATTTTCATTTGTGTCCATGTATTTTTCAATTTCTCCTATATCCTGGCTGACCCATTTCATGTTAGTGACATGTTATTTAACATCCATGTGTTTGTGGTCTTTCCAAATTTTTTCTAATGGTTGACTTCTAGTTTCATAGCGTTTTGGTCAGAAAAGGTGCATGGTATTATCTCAATCCTTTTGTATTTGTTAAGACCTGTTTTATGACCTAATATGTGGTCTATTCTGGAGAATTTTCTGTGTGTATGTGAAAGAATACATATTCTGTTGTTTTAGGATGAAATGTTCTGAATATATCTGTTAAGTCCATCTGGTCCAGTGTGTCATTCAGAGCCATTGTTTCCTTGTTTATTTTCTCTTTAGATGATCTGTCCATTGACGTAAATAGGTTGTTAAAATCCCCTACTAATACTGCATTATTTTCAATGAGTTCATTTATGTTTATTATACATTTTTTATATATTTGGGTGCTCTAATTTGGATTTTATTTTGTCTATCCCCTCTAAATTTGTCCATAGTACTTTTTACTTATTGCTATTAATCTTGCTTGCTGAGACCCTAAATCAGCCTTTCCATCTAGTGTATGTAAAGAGGTGTACACAATGAAGAAATTATTATATAAAGCACAGAGCACTGGCCTGAAAATCAGTTGAGTTCCAGCTCTGCCCCCAGTCAGTGAAATTGCAGAGTTCTTTGGGCTCTGTAAAATTAAGTGGTGCCATACATGTCCTGGTAGGGTCCTTGCAATTTTAAAATCATGGGATAAATATCTTTTCAATCCCAACATTATTTGGGATCCCAGCAATTTGCTATTTCATAACAAATAAAGGTTGTGTCTCCCAGCAGGGAAAATGGATTTAAAATTATTGATGTATAAACAATTCATACAAATAAGTAATAAGTAAGAAAACTTGTAAGATACGGTAGTCTTGGCTTTAAGAAATATACAATAAAGAATGTTCAGTATAATCAATAATGCACAGGTTTGGTTGTGACTGGAAGGATGGTTAAGCTGTGCAATGTTGAAATCTTTTTCCCTACAGATCTTTAAAAACGAAGATTTCAAATTGCAGTGGGATGGTTTAAGAAATAGTAAAGTTGAGATGACATATATAAAGCACATTCCAAACCTCTGAACATTTCTGAGACATTTTCTTCATACCTAATGTATTTTTTTCCATAAAAGAAGAGTTCTTTTTAATTATCCATGGACATACATTATTAATTAAACTCTATCTTTGAATCATAATTTACACTAAAGTCTCCAGAAGTTAAAAATATGTATGAAAATTTGAAAACTCCACTCAAGAGGTCACTGCAAGGACATTAAAGGCATTTACTTTGTTTAGGTGTGATGTGCCTTATGATTAGGGCTGAGTCACACTGCAATACTCTAGGGGAATTAAACACATTAATCTAATTATGAGAGTTTCACAGCACTCTTAGGAGAAAGACATTCACCAAATTTCAATTATTTTTAGAAGATCTATCTTTGATTTTAATTTAAAATGTGATTAAGTTCCCCTTTCTGTTACCTAAACTGAAGTAAAGCAGTCTTTAAGTTTATTCAAAGACAAAAGAATAGCATTATTAGTGTTTGGCTCTTTCATATAGCTTACATTTAACAATAAAATGTCAGTTTTCTTTATATCTAAAGATATTATTTTCTCAAGTAAGTTTAATATTTTCTCAACTAGGTTTAATATTGGACAGTCTTGAACCCAATAAGGTGCAAACATTACACATTTTGTTTTTTTCCCAATCACTGTCTTCAAATATATTTTGTCAAATCTCTTTTCCTGACCTTAACAGCATCTCAGGCAGATCCTCTAGCTTTTAGGTCACTGTGAATATTTTAAAAATCTAGTCCAGTCTAGGCTAGTTTAAATTTCCAAATCTTATATTCAATTTAGTGTTTATAACCTTGCCTTCCAAAGCACTGGACAATGCAGCCTGAAGGACATGGATGATGTCAAGTTCATGATATGCTCTTTCACTCCTTCAGAGAGGTGGGAACAGAAACATGATATGAAGAGATGGGAATGGGGTCAAGATCATTGGTGCTCATTGAATATCTATGTGCTCCTAGATATTTTGTATCCCTCGTGCATCAAATTGGGGCAATACGACCAGTTCTTAAAGTAGAACATAAAGGCAAATGAGAGATGTCTCTTCTGGTCTAGGCAGTTAAAATCAAGGATATCTTCTATATGTATACTCTTTCCCTTGGCTGTGTGGCTGAAAACAAAGGACTCAAGTCTAACACGGCAGTGTTGAACTAGATGTTGCCTGGGTCTCTGAGTTGCAACTAGGAGAAAAGTGGCCTGCCCAGCCTGCATCACATTATGATGTAAAGGTATATACATTTCTGTTTCACTAAGCCATTGAGAATCTTTTACCACAATATAATCCACCATGCATCCTATTTAATGCAAAGATAGACTGGGAGGTGAGGCAAAATGAGTAGGCCACAATGGATCTGATCAAAGAAACAAAGGAGAAGGAGAGGATGGGTACATGAAATGACAGCAAACCCACTTGAGGTTGTTTGTACACTGGTGAGAAAGAGCCAATAAAGTAAGAAACTGGCAATGTTATGAAGACAGGAGACCATAAGTGGGTCAGTTTTCATGAAGAGAATTGAAAGACTAAGGTTAAGGACACAAGTGAAGAGACAAGTCTGGGAAGGAGTGTTTGCCCAAAGACAAGAGAAAAGGAGAAAACAAATCAGCTGGAAAAATGATTAAAAGTTGCAGAAAATCTTATAAGAACAAAATGGACCACTTTTGCCTATCTTCTGATAGAGATGTAGTCAAAGGAATTTCTAAATGACTTGAGCTTGTATTAAGTTTCTCTCACATACTTAAATTTATTAAGTTTTATCCCCACAGAGTTCACTTAATACCTATTCTTAAGGTATACTAAGCCTGATATCTTCTAAATCTTATGTGCTTTTAATGCATTTCTGGGCAGAGTTACTCATGCTCCTTGCACACTAGCAATATCATAAATTAGAATTGGGAATTACTGAGGTATGAGTTTACCAACCTGAACGTGATAAAAGTCTAACAGAATTAAGCACAGGTTTTACAGGAAGATATTTTGTTTAAATTGAGCACCAAACAGAAGAAAAAGGTTATTTCATTTTTTTAAAAGTTGGAAAAACATAATTTATAGAAAAGTATGATATGCTTTGTATTAAAAATACCAGAAAGGAGGAATAGAGGGAGAAAGGGAAAGGTGCCAGTGGTCAGTAGATAATTGGGCATGCAAATTTACTGTTCCCAATGAATGAGTCAATAGATTTGGAAATATTAACTTATTTTACATGTGCCAGTATCACTCTTTAAAATCAGGTGATGATTATCATGTTTTGTCTCTTTAAGAGATCAATCTTTAAATTGTTCAAGGATTCTATTTCAACAGCACAGAATAATTATTAGTTGGTTCTTCCATACAACTGGTAATCAAGCCTTTTATTCTTCCTTTCCGATATCTCTTATGTCTGCCCACACTGTATCATATTTCAGCCCTTTGTCACCTTATACCAAGATCCTCTAGATCTTCAGCGTTCCCAGCCTTCCAGTCTATCCTGAATGCCTCCTAAAAGTGCTATTTTTATCATGTCATTCTCAGACTTGAAACTTCCAGTGCTTCCCCACTGTGTATAATAGAGAGGTTATTTGCCTGACATTCAGGAATGGCCTTCAAAGGGATTTTTTTGAGGGCACTGAAATTCTGTGCAAACTTTTTTATGCTGTATGTCATTTTGCTGGTAAAAATATCCAGTTTTCTCATATCCTGTGGGAAGCCCTAAAAAAGTTTGAAAATCACCAATCCATAGGTAAAAACCCAAACTCAATGACCAGCATACAAGAAGTGAGATCAAGCATGCATTTCACTAGTGGTCCCTAAGCAGAATTTCTGCTGGGTTAGTTCTTCTCATCCTATTCATTCATTTGTTTATTCACTCAACAAGAATTCCTTGAGCACTTTTATGGTCTATACATGAACTGTGGACACATAAATGAACAGAGAACACATAAATGAAAGAACAGTTTCATCCTTACAGTACTTCCGAGCTCTTATCAGAACACACCTCTCAGGCAGGTGGGGAATTAGGTCTGTGAGTAGGCCTGGGATTTCGGGAATTGAAACAAGGTATGAGAGTTAAAGGAAATGGCCCTTAGGGGTCAAGAACAAAAGGAGAACGAAAGTAATATCCAAAGAGCTCCTCTAACACATCAAGTCCAAAGGGGAGTGGTAGGCGAAGAAGTGAAAGCCAAGCAGTAGCAGATGGAACAGATGAATTCAAGAAGATAAACAGAAGGTTGAGCCGGCAGAGAGACTCTGGAGTGCCCATGCATACAGTTGGATTCCTTGCCATGTAGCCTCCACATGTGCCAGTGGGAGAGGAGGACACTAAAGGGTGCCGAGAGAATCCTAGAAGCTTTACAGTGCTGGTCACACATAGGCTGATCCTTCAAAGAGGAGCAGGATTTTGTCAGATGGACAGAGGGGAAGGTAGGACAATCCATAAAAGGGAATATTAAATGCAAAGGCCCAGAGACTTGACACATCACGTTTTGGGGAACAAAAAGTGGTTTAAAATAGAGATGTGGGGTAAATTATTTAGAGATGATGCCTAATAACCCTCTCTAAGTATATAGATACTTGGCAATCCAAAAGAAAATTAGACTTGTAATCCAGAATGTTAGAATAACCAGAGGTCACTAAACCAAGCCCCTTTATTTTACAGACCAAGAAACTCAGGTTTGGGGAGGACCTTTGTCTCACCCAAGTTAACTAACAGCAAAGTCAACACTGCGTTTCTCATATGCTAGTGTAGGTTTTATTTGATGTATGCACATACCCTGATCCAAACCATTTGGCATCCTACCAGAACTAGACATTCAGAAGAAAAACCATTTATGACTATAAAATCAGAAGATAGGTGGGGAAATGGTAATTTTCCACTTTCGTAGTTTATAATACTGAGCATCATTGGAGAGTCTAATAATTAAAAAGAAAAAGGTGAAAAGCATGAAAATGGTGAGGTAATCCTATCGTCTCTGTCCATTCCAGAATTAGGGCCTAGCATTGTGCCTGGTACCTAGTCAGTGGTGTGCTGGAAAATGGTTAACAAGCAGCATTCAGGAAAGGAAGGGTGGAGACTCATTTGTAGGGTTTTCCCATTTCTGTGGTGTAAATATGTCCTTCATGGCCACTTTTAAGCTACCAATGTGATATCAATGAGATGCTAACAACTGGCACTTAGGAGTCAGTACAAGCTGGTTCAAATGTGTTACTACTAGTAGATGAGAATAAACACCTAATGAATCCATCAACAACTAACCACCACCTGTAGAACGTCCAGCCTCCTTCTGGTTTCAGTTAAAGTTGAGCCAAGCCTGCTCATTTGTGACAGACAAAATGAAATAGTTAATCTATCTATGAGTGCATTTACTAAATGAATATAGACACTAAACCCTACCTTCCTAGTACAATAGCACTAGCCTGATCCTCCCTACCTTGGTTCACTACCTTGAACTTGACCTTGCTCTTGGTGGTAGTGTTACCCATCACAGTTTCAGGAACAAGTGTGACACAAAAGCACTGTCCAGAACCATTGGAGAGATTCTTTTAGAGTACTTAAATCATCTGGATTTGATTCTGAAATTATGTTGAGATCAAGAAGATGGAAATCATGTATAAATCAACTTCAAGTGTGACACCCAGAGATAATACCAAGTGATGAGAAAAGGCTATATGGAAACTTAGTGACATTCACAAGCACCTGATATAGAGGCAGAGGGTCACTCATCACTATTAATATCTCTACTGGTATTGCACCCTTAACATGGCTAAATGTGAATATTAGGCTCTGGATAAAGTACTACAGTTTGGTGTCTCTCCTAAGAGTTGAGCTATTCATTGCCCAGCCATGCTAAAGTGGGTATTTGAATGGTCCTTTAAGGAAAGGCATTCTAGGGCTAGAAAATCATGCTGGGGCATCCTCTGCAGGATTTCACCACTTAATCAGCCTAGCTGGCACTTCTGTAACGTTCATTGAGAGGGTTTCTTGTTCTCTTTCCAGCTTTTCCCTTGTACCCTCATCTCCCAAATGGACTTTGTGGGAACCAGGCCACACTGGCAGCTCTCTGCTGCCCTCTTCTGTAACCAAGTGGTAATGACTCTAGTGGCCCCATCCTTTGGACAAGAAACCAAGGTCATGAGGAATTTTCTTCAAAACCAGTTATTCTCTGTTCTTTACCTTCCAGCTTCTATATATTTCTGTGAACTGTTGACACCTATTCATGCTTTGTACGCTGGCATCAGAGACAACTACCTCTCCTGGATTCTTTCATAATTTCTCTGTTGACACGTGTGGGTCTTTTCCTGAATTTCTACTTCTTTCTTATTAACAATAGATATCTTCAAAGAGCTAATTCAAGGACATCTGCTTCTTTTCCCCCACATTCACTCCTAAAAGAAAATCAGCCCCTTAAAAATCTTCGAACAGCTACAACTGAAGTTATATTTTTCTATTATAAGACCTAACATTTCTACACTTCTATTACAAATGTAACACTGCTACATTGTTCACTTTTTCTTTTCACAATCCTTATGTATACAGATTTCTAGGATAGAGTTAATAGTTTAGCTAGATGTCTCACCCTGGCCTTCAAATGACAAGAGTATAAGATCCAGGTCTCTCAGGAACAAATTGTGTAGATCTTTCTTAAAAAATTAAAATATTACTTACCATGTGGATTTCCAGTGAACTTACGAAAATTCATCAACCCTAGAAAAATAATGGGTAATCACACCCTAAAATCAGGCAAATATGTACATAAACCAAGAGGATACGGGGAGTAAGATTATTGTCTCAGTGTGGGCATTAGCAAAGGGTTTGCTGTAACAGCTCCTGCCCAGTTCATGTAGCCATGAGTTGAGGTTTGCCAACAAGAAAAGATGGTTCTTACTTCCCAGAGGAAATTTATTTTCACTACCCTCTGCAACCCCTCTCCTGTGCAACCCTATTAAGAATGTACAACTCTATAATTTACAGACACAGACACATGCTAATTATTCTGTTTTCTAAGGAGATAGAAAAATTCAGTCTGCCAGTATCAGTTCCAAAACGGATGATCTATTGAGGATTAAGTTCTAAGCTTATATTCACTACATTCATCCATAATAATAAGATTTTGGTTCATTTGAACATAAATGCTGCAGCTGGAGTATCTGAAATCAGGATTTATTAAAATCTCCACCCAAGTTATTACTGAATATGTCGTCCACATGTCTGACACGAGTTTTCCAAAAGTAAATTAATATTTACTGAGAAGGGAGGTAAAATGAGTCCACAATGTAAATGAATCACCTCATTTCTATTTTAAATAATTGTACTTTATATTACCTTTTAAACTAACATCGGCTATTTTCCATTTTTAATAAAGAAGTATCTTTCTGTCGTTGAGTAAAATCAGCTGATCCAAATCAAATATTATACTATCAAATTTTATAAAAGTAAATAACTCTGAAGTAAGCATAGCTTATTATGAGTAATGTAGTGTACTTACTATAAAACAGCTTTTTAAATTGCTTTATTATAATGTTGTCAGTAGGTAAAGGCAGCACCAACAATGGATTTTACATATTCTAAGGAATGAGACATCCATATTCTTGATTTTTAACGTGACAAACCTAATTTCATCCGTCATATAAATAGCCCATGGCATAGAGAGTCATCACTCTGAACATGTGAGAAAATATATTCAATCAATTAAATCATAATTTAAAAGAATGAACGTGCCAACATTTAACATGTATATGTGTCAGAACTTAAGATTAAATATAGGTAATATTACTGACAAAAAAATTCTTCATTTACCTTTTGTATATACTGCAAACAGATATGCTTTTGTAGAATCTAGTCTGCCTCAATTATAAGTGGTTAGAATCTACTAATGAATTTGTATGTCTTGAATTTCCAGCCTTTATATCTCAGGCCGTCAACACCAAGAATATAAAAGAATGATATAGTCATAAAGATTTTATGTAAACACATAGTTCAGTGCTTTGAATTAGAGTAAACATAAAGATTAGTCATTAGTTTGCTGATGGTTCTTAACGTTTCTTGTCTGTCTACCAACTTTTTTGTACATCTAAAGCTGTAGAAAACCAGTATTTCTTCAGTATGGCCACTAGATGGCAGAGACTTGGAACTGGGTCTTGGCCTAAAAGTCGTTTAAACAAAACAAAACACAAAACAAAATTGTTATGAATGGTAGGCATAGAGAAATAGAATTTATAATACTTTGGCTCAAGAAGAAAAGAATTAATAATGAGTTTTTCCTTATACCAAATTTAGGTGTCCCATATAAAGATTTTAGGACACAAGGAGTTTGCAGTTTGGCATACATGGCGGTAGGGAAGAAAATTGGTAATGAGAGACAAAAATATTTTCCCTGAAATTTATCTGTTTTTCACCATAATAAATATTACAACAGAATAGCAATAAAGGGAATCTATAGGGGTTAAAACCCGTGGGTCTCTCTCCTCACTTTGGAATGAACACAGATAAACATATGTATGCAACTACTAGGAACGTACTCTTACAGGTTAACAAATAAGTTGAAGTTTAAATTGAAGCCATCTAGTGGCATACTGAGCAATTTATTTATTTTTCAGATATTTTTCAATGTTTGTTTATTTTTCAGAGAGCACAAGCAGGGGAGAGGCAGAGGGAGACAAAGGATCCAAAGTGGGTTCTGCGCTGTCAGCACAGAGTCCCATGCAGGGGTTCAGACTCAGGAACCGTGAGATCATGACCTGAACTGAAGTCGGAGACTAAACTGATTGAGCCATCCAGGCACCCCCACACTGAGCAATTTAGATGCCTTTGTATACAACTTCTTATTTATAAATCCCAATAGTAATTTTTACTCCAAATAACATTTTTAACACCTTTATCGAAATAAAATTCACATTCCATACAATTCAGTCACTCAAAGTGTACAATTCAGTATTTTTCAGTATATTCACAAAGTTATACAACCATCACCACAATCTAATTTTGTAACATTCTGTCCTCTTTCAAAGAAACCCTGTACCAGTTGGCTGTCAGTACTCATCGCCTTTACTATCTACCTCACTAATCACTAATCTACTTTGTGTCTCTATGGATTTGCTTATTCTGGGTATTTCATATAGATAGAGTCACACAATATATGGTCCATTGTGACTGGCTTCATGCTCTTAGTGTAATGTTTTCAAGATTTATTCATGTTGTAGCATGTATCAGAATTTCATTCCTTTCTAAGGCTGAAAATACTCCATCATGTGGCTATAACACATTTTCTTTATCCATTTTCTTCATCAGTTGATGGACATCGAGATTGTTTCCATCTTTTAGGTATTATGAATAATGTTACTATGAACACTGGCATACAGGTATCTATTTGAATCTCTGTTTTCAAGTTCTAGGTTATATACCTAGGAGTGGAATTACTTGGTCATATAATTCTATGTTTAACTTTTTGAGCAACTGTCAAACTATTTTCCACAGTGTCTGCATCATTCTGCGTTCCCACTAGCAACGCACAAGTGTTCCACTGCCATTTTCTGGAGGTTGTTTATTTGTTTGTTTTTTATAGCCATCCTACAGTGTATGAAGTGGTATTTCTTTTTTTTTTAAGTTTATTTATTTATTTTGAGAGAGAGAGAGAGAGAGAGAGAGAGAGAGAGAAATCATGTGTGAGCAGGAGAGGGCCAGAGAGAGGGAGAGAGAGACAGAATCCCAAGCAGACTTCACCGTCAGTGCAGAGCAGGATGCAAGGCTCAAACTCACAACCGTGAGATCATGACCTGAACCAAAATCAAGAGTCGGACACTTAACCAATGGAGCCACCCACGCAACCCATGAAGTGGTATTCCATTGCGGCTTTCATTCGTTTTGTTTTTTTGTTTTCAAAAACCAATCTATCTATCTCCAACTTCATTTTGATTTTCTACATTCTACGTACGAATTATAAAATTCTCAAATTTTATAAGACATTACACTGTTAAATTCACTAAATTCTCATTTATATCTATTCATTTTGGCTCTTGATAAAAGCTACTATAAAGAAACTTGTTTAAAAGACTACCCATATTGAAATAGCATCTGACTAACTGGTCAAATTATCTGGAAAAAAATTTTTTTTCTCACAACTGCTGTTTTTCAATCTTGACCCCAATCTTCTAGTAACAATGGCAGATGACACACAAAAATGTTCCATGAATTCATTTATAAAAGTGATATACAGGGGTGCCTGGGTGGCTCAGTTGGTTAAGCGGCCAACTTCAGCTCGGGTCATGATCTCACGGTTTGTGAGTTCGAGCCTTGCATCAGGCACTGTGCTGACAGCTTGGACCCTGGAGCCTGTTTCAGATTCTGTCTCTCCCTTTCTCTCTGTTCCTCCCCCACTCACACTCTGTCTCTCTCTCAAAAATAAATAAAGATTTTTTAAAAAGTGATATACATTGTGGTGAGGACAACTACAACCATTATTGCACATTGTATCAGGCATTTACATCTGATAAGCCACAGGCCTAAGGTGGCAAATTTACTAAACTACTGAACTTGGATTCAAACCAAGATGTCTGGCTTCAAGGACAATTTTGCTGGCCCCTTTGTTGTGTCCTCTGGAGATGGGAGGATCATATTAAATTTCCCAGTGAAGATTTAATATATGTGTATGTAGACATATAGACAGGATTTAGATTTGTGATGATAACACTGAGGAGGTCCAGGGACAATAAGACCTTGTATTTCAAAATTTGTGCCCACCCAATATCTTAATACAACTATGCATAAAACTGCAAGAAACATAACAGAATATGAAGCATGACAGTATTCATTCATTTGTTCTTTCCTTTATTCATTCATTCGTTCAAAAATATTTAGAGTGATGATCATATGTTAGATAATACCCTAGGCACTGACAATACATCAACGAACAATAAAAATTCCTGCACTTGGGGACCTTCCTTGCAGTAGATAGACACAGATAAGAAATACAGGAACCTAAAAATAAAATAAGCTCATTTTTGATGGTGAAAAAAAGCTAGAAGAGAATTCAAAAGGGTGATGAAATAAAGAGTTGTGGTGACGAGAGGATACTTTGGCTCAGAGAGTCAAACAAAATCTCTCCGCAAGGGTGACATTTGCACTTATGCCAAAAAAGATGAGAAGGAGCCAACTATGTCACGATCTGAAGAAAGAGTGCCAGGCAGAGGGAACAAACAAAGCAAGTGAGAACACATGGAGATGAGAACAAGCGTAGCTATTGCAGGAAGAGGCAGATGGCTACAGAGGTTGGGACATTGTAGATGGCAGTGAGACAGGTGGTGATAAAATCTGGGGAACAGGTAATGTCAGATCATGAAGGCTTCTTGGCCATGATAAGGAGTTTGGCATTAGTCTAATTGGGGGACTAGATGTTAGAGGATTTTAAGAAAACAAACAAACAAACAAAAAACCGTGGTCAACAAATATGGTAAAAGTGATTAGATTCAGGATGTATTTTAGAAGTAGAACCAGGATATCTTGCTGCAGTATCAGATATGGGCAACAGAAAGCAAAGAGTTACATTTATGAAATGGTCTTACATTGTAAAATATAATTTGTACTTGTATTTTTGGAAAACAGAAGAGCAAATGTAAATTTCCTAACAGGATTGAAATTAAAATAAGAGAAACACTCTGTTTCTCATTTTTCTCCTCTGGAGAAAAATTAAAATTTTCCATCACTACATCAGACTGCATTCCAATAATTTTAATCACACCATGCCTCTACTGGAAATGACACGTACTTTATTGTATTTGTTGTGCTATATGCAGAGCATTTTTCTAAGAAAAAAATGAATAAACTACTTGGCCATAATCACCAAAAGGCTTTTCATTTAAATAGTTGCATGTGCTCCTAGTGGCAGACATATCTAGGGGTATCTGCCTCACAATCACAGCCTCTGTCTCTTCAGACTACCTTCACCTATAATCCCACCCAAGGAACCAACCAGACATCCATGTTTGTACCATGTCATTTCATTCCCTAACCCCAAGACACATGAGATCGCACCAAGATTGCCCAGGACTGGCTAATTTATTGGCAGACGATTGATAGAACCAAGACAAAAGAGAACCCATTTGTGGTGTAAGTTCTGGAACTGAAAGAAAGCATGCAGACTCAGAATTCAGGAATCCTATAGTTTGGGTGGCTATCTTCCAACTAGAATTCCTGGCTGAGACACTCCCTTCCTCCACTTAAAATATGATGTTATTGACACATAGTTGGCTTTCACTTAACTTTTTTCAAGAATAAATCTAATGCAAGCCCTGGCTACAGGGTGGCCACTGGTGAGATATTGCTCACCAACTGATCTATCTTCTCCATTTCAGAGAAAGGATAATTCTGTCTCAGAGTATGAGTCTTCCAAGATCACTTCACTACCACGGTAACCCTCTATGTTTCTAGGAAAGTGAAGGTTAAAAATTACAGCTCCTTTTTCCAAAAACCCTTAACTGGTATTCTGTGCCACTTAAAACTTTCCTGATAGCCACCAAACCAAGAGTGAAAACTTTAAGAAAAGGCATTTTTTTCTGGCCAATTTTATTTGATGCAGCCCTAGTTTGCTAGCTGAGATTAGAATATGTTTGGTGATAAGATGCAGTGTATGAGAGTTACAAGTGTGTTATCACATTCTGCTATACCATGGGGCCAAAATAAAAAGAAAATATGTAGGGATATCACTAGAAATATGCAGGAACCTGATAAGGAAAAGGAAGTCTGCAATGTGACAAAGTCCACAGATAAATTTAATCAAGTGGAGCAAAATTCAAATAATAAATATTCTGGGCACCAAAAGACCTGAAATAGAAACTAGGACAATGTGATACATTTTTAACTGTATATTCCCACCCATACTATATTCCTGTGTATACCCTATACATATATGTATATAAATTCATAAAGAAAGGGCTGCAAGAAAGCATATCAACTGGTAATACCAGTTATTGCCTTTGGAGAGACCATCAGGGACCAGAAGTGGTCAGAGGGAACTTGGGCTTAATCTAGAATGTCTGCTTTTTTTTTTTTTTTTTACAGCAAGAGTATATACATAAATTGCTTCTATAATTAAATGTGTTTTCTAATTATATAAGGAAAATATGAAGAAAGGCTTTAAAATGAAAAAAAGAAAAAAAGAACATCATAAAAATTATGCTAATGTGAAAATAGTTGCCAAGGACAAGGTGTAATGTTGGCCAGTTTGCCACTGTGTGAATCTACGGAAATCGTGGCTAAAGGCTTACAAATTCATACTACCAAATTCTACATAAAGCTTTTTTATAAGTCCCTCTAATCAGTTTTTTCATTGAAGTGGGAAGGAATAAGATCTACTACCACTAAATGGGCACGCTGCGTCAGTTCTCAACAAAAGATGAACTGCTCTAAATTCATTCTCACCCAACCTTGATAAAATCTGAAAAGATGTCCCCATGAAAAAGCTGGAAAGAGATCCACTAAAGCAGCAGGACTAATTAAGGACCCTCACTTCAAACCCTTAATGCTTTATACTTCTATTGAAATGAGTTAGTAGTGGACAAACAGAAAGCAATGGATGACAGGTAAGCTGTTCTAAGAATTGTTAAGAGCACAACCTAAAGTTGAAATATCAAATAATTATCCGTCTTGTCATTTTTTAATCACCCTGTTCAAACCACCTTGTTATTCAACACATAACTGAGATTTCTTACCACCAAACCAAAAATTTCCCCAATCCCTTGTCAGAATACCAATCACACTTTCAAAACATGATTTAAAAAAAGAAAAAAAGAAGATAAGGAAAGAAAGTAGTGAGAAATTTACTTGCTTGGGTGCCAGATATCTCAAAGTATTCCAAAAGCATGACCTAATCTAAAGTGTTCTAGAAGCAAAAGATAAAGTCATATTTATTTTCATTAGCTTTACAAACATCTTACCTACCTCACTAAAGGTGTTTAAAAGGAAAATCTGAGAGATGAGATCATGATTTTCTGGCTAACATAAAACACCATCTGAAAAAGTACATCAAATATTAGGGAAGTTTTCAGAATGTCTAGGAGGAGCATTAAAAAAATTTTCCCTTGGTAGTCTTTCCTTCTGTTTTTGAGGATGGAAAATGCAAATAAATAAAGGCAATTTTTTTTAAACACACACTCTCTCTCTCTCTCTCTTTTTCTGTGTGTTTTTGTGTACACCACTGAATCACAGTGAATAGGGTGATGGACTTTCAATGGACTTCCCATTAATAACTACAGCTTTGCACACATCCGTCCATTCTCTTAGTGCCCGTAGGCCCAAACCACACATCTGCACAACAGCTGGGGATGGCCCCAAAAGCTGTGCTGCAGGCCCCAAAGCAAGTAGACATCACTAGATTCTGGGAGAATTGAACTCATGATCCTGGCATCCACGAGGCTGTAATCAAAGGAGTTTACAACCAATAACTGCTTGGGTAAAAGTAGTTTTCAAGAATAATGATGGCATGAACAGTATTTCAGAAAATAAAAGTGTATTATTGAAGACTAGAAAATAGTATAGAATAAATTTCTGATTTCAAATCATGTCCAAAATACCTTTTTGTTGTTTTTTTTAAACCTCAGGTAACTTTTGGTGAAATAACTTTGAGTGTATTTTTCAAACCTAAAAATTTGTTTTTGTGTATTTTAACAGTCTATATTTTCAAAAAGTAATCTGTATCAAAATCAATTTAGAAGATTCTTTGAATTATAAATTCATTACTAGGGGAACTATAATAAGCTATTCATCAGAAAAGACTGGATAAGCTAAGGTAGGGGCAAATTAGCAATAAACTAGTAAACTAACAAATTTTATGCTGATGTGGAAAAATAAAAGCAACCATGAGATTCAACACAAATTACCAGCAATATTTAGCTGCATAAACATGGCTCTCAGTAGATCCCAAGTGAATGCAGTAGCCAGAAAAACCAGAAGTGAGGAACTGTGATGGTTCATTTTATGTGCTTTTGTATGCTGTGGCATCCATATATTTGGTCAAGTCCCAGTCTGGATATTGCTATAAAGTCATTTTTTTAGATATTAACATTTATAGCAGAAGACTTAGAGTAAAGCAAATTATCCTCTATAATGTGGGTGGGCCTCATGAATCATTTGAAGCCTTTAAGAGAAAACAGACTGAGGTTCATCAGAGGAAGAGGTAATTCTGCAGTCTACCTTTGAACTCAGGCTGCAGCATGAACTCTTACCTGGGTTTCTAGCCTGGTGGTCTATCCTGCAGATTTGGACTCCCCAGCCCCTACAATCATGTGATCCAATTCCTTCAAATCTTTCTCTGTCTCTTTCTCCTTTTCTGTCTCTCTGTCTCTCTCTCCATATATATATATGTACATATACATATACATATATTTACACATCATATTTGTTCTGTTTCTCTAGAGAACTCTGATTAATACAGAAACCAAAAACAAATACTTTCTCTATTGCCTTAACAAGTTTTTCCTCCTGGAAAAAATAAGGGGGGAGGAACATAAAGACACATACCTATGATTACTTTTAAATAGCTGCATCTCCATGAAAAAAGTGAAGGGAAAGACTTTGGATTCATTGATTCCACAAATGCTCATGGGGCACCTACTCCATGGCAGACCCTGCACTGCCCAGTTCTCCTGGGAAACACAGCAGAAAATGAAAGGGACAAAGCCTCAACCCTTGTGGAGCTTATCATCCAGTAGCAAGATGGAGATGACAGACAAACAAATACACAGTGGATTAAATGGTGTAAGAGCAATGAAGGAAAGGGAAATAGAGAAGAGGGTTTCTATTTTAAATGTAGTGAGCAGGGATGGCCAAGAAGCTATCAGCAGAAGAGAGAGCCAGGCTGAGGAAAGAGCAAATACAAGGTGCAAGGAGGGCAGGTACCTGGTCTATTCACAGAAGAGTGGGAAGGCCAGTGGGGCTGGAGGTGAGTCATCCAGGGAGAGAATAACGGAAGACAAAATCTTTCTCTGGGTGATGTGTAAAGCTATTGGAAGGATTTGGACAAAGGAGTGACATGATCTGACATGATTTTGAACAATACTCAGCTATATGGAGGATAGATTATAGGAGGGCAAGCGTGGACTAAGGGAGACCTTTAAGATGCTATACTACAGGCAAGAAAGGATGATGACTGTAGTTATTAGGTGGTAGATATATAATCCCATCCGTACATGGAAAACAGAACTCCAAATTGGAGATGGCCCTTTTAGAAATACCAAGATTTAAAGGTTATACAGTTGGTTATGGCATAGAAGGATGATCAAGGCTTATGCATAAACCCAAGCAAGCATTCTTGGAAGTTCCTTGGCAGGGCACAGGCAGGAGAATCCATCAGAGACATCACAATTACAAGGGCTACATTTATAATCACAGATAAAAATGCTTGAGATGTTCAAGTTCCACAGCTATAGAGAAAGGCTGTGCGACCAAAAGGAACACAGTGTGCTCTGCAGTCTAAAAAAGGGAGCAATAGCTTTCCTAGTCTGTCTCTAGAATTATCCCAGATAGGCAAAATGTTGGCCATGTTTCCACATTCAGTCTGGCTTCTTGGCACATATATCCTTATAACACAGACAGATGCATCAGTCTGTCTTGGCAACAGCCATTATGATCACCCACCTTAATCTTCTTGCACCAATTCAATGCTCAATAACAACCTAATTATAATGTAGCTTCCCATGGAGATTTTCCTATGAGAAGCAAGTTCTCATACTAGTGATTATGAAATTTAAGTTCTGATAGTTATGCTTTCAGTGTAAGTTAATAAACAGGCTCAGTGTTATATTTATGTGAATGTCATGAGTCTAACTGATATGAATCAATCTACTTGGATCTGAATGCTCAGAAAATTTAAGATTTCTGTCCTGCTAAACTGAGGAGCAGACTCCAAATCTATGATAATGATGCCCTCAGGTCTAGCATTAATAAGCCAGTCTCTGAGGTGATTTGAGTTGTCCTTTGACAAGAGAATAAGTTTCTTAGGTGAAGAATTCAGGAGGAATGTGAAAGGAATGAAATGTGCAAAACTACAGAGACAGGAAATGGAGGATTGTGTTCCCATCATCATTTAGCCTAAATGAAGCAGAGACTAAGTGTTTGAGCAATGTTGAGAGAGAAGCTTGGAAAAATTGTTTAAGGCCAAAATATCCCTTGAATGCCATAATGGGAATTTTGGATTCTTTCCTAACACCAAAGAGAGTGGGAGCTATTTTTAATCAGAAGAGAACTATAGAGGTGTATAGATATGTTTTAGAAAAATATGGCTGATGACGGTGTGGAGGATTAGACTAAAGTAGAGAGAGACTGAATGGAATGGGATGAGTTAGAAAGAGTCTCAGTGGAAAACTACATGGACCTGAATAAAGGCAGGGGCAATGGGGTACAGAGAAGATGAAGAACCAGCAAGACAAGACAAAATAAGCCACATGTGAATATTAATGGAGAAGCATGGATAGATTTAGCCTAGCCAAATAATTGGAAAGCAAACTCATTAACTGAGATAGGCAATGGAGATGGAAAGGCAGGCTTTGGAAGGGGTATATTGAGCTTAGTTTTAAACATGTTGATTTTGAAATGTTTATGGGTCATTCAAGTGGAGATGTCCAAAAGGCAATGGAACATAAGTCTGTAGTTTGGGAGAACCATGTGAACATAAGCTGTGACTCTGGGATTTGCCACAGACAATAAGCAAAGTTATAGAAGCCCATGAGTTAGAAGTTGGCAGTGGTGTGGATGGTTCACAAGTGAGATGTAAGAAGATTAAGAATGAAATTCCAGATGCTCACAATATATAAGGTGTTGACAGAGTAAAAGGAATCATTAAAAGATCCTTAAAAGTAATCAAAAGTATGAGGAGAGAGAAAAATGAACAATGTTATAAAAATCCAACAGAAAAATATTTAAGGATGAAGAGAGAAGTCAGCATTTCTAAACACTACAGAGTAGGTAAAAGAAAATAATGATGGAAAAGAGACCTTTCCATTTAGCAGTCAAGTCATTGGTAATCTTCGTCAGAACCATTTCAGTGAGGTGATGAGTCAGAAATAAAATTGCAAAGACAGTAGGTGAACACAGCTCTTTAAAGAAGTTTCGAAGTTAAGAAAAACAAAATGGCAACTTGTGAAGGAGACATGCTCATCTAGGATCTGCTTTCAATCCTCCTAACTACTCTCCCTGCTTCCGCTTGCTCTTCTCTCCAAGTCATACACTATCCTGCTGCCAGATGAATCTTCTAGAATGGCAGTTACTGAATGTGATTCTTTCCTTAAAATCTTCAATGGTTCCTCATTCTTTCTTATTCACACTTCAGCCTGACATTTGACATTTCACCAGGATTGGTCCTCCCTATACATCCCATACCCACCCTCCTACTGTGCCTCAGCCAAGAAGGACTTCTCAGCTGCTCTTATGTACTAATCATTGAGCATACCCTTCCTTCTAATTGATATATTATCTGCCTTTTCTCAAGTAATCAATCTACCTGTTCTTCAGGGGTCAAGTTAATTTCCAAGTCTTTCATGAAAAACAAGGAAGAAAAGGAAGTGAGAATAATTACTAAGAAGTTTTATCTATTTTACCTTACTAGTGGGCTAGAAAGAAGGCAACGGTAAAAAGAGAAAGGGAAACAGCTTGAGAAAGTAAAAATGTCTATACCAATGTAGCGATCAATAACCATACTATTTTGAAAATAGTATCATTCTTGGCCAAGCGTTTATATACTTTTGGTAGTTAAGTTCCCTGTTTACTCCCAGTTGTAATGTCTTGTTTTTACAAGACCATAACAAGTACTGTATTTAAAGCTTTTTAGCCTCTTATGAATACATATATGAATAATTGCTATTTGACAGATTTGGGACCCAGATTTGGAACTCAAACACTAGAGAAAAATACCCTGGGAACTTTTCAAAATTACACATATTCCTGGAGATTCTGTTCTCATCTCACTTGGTTTACATCCCCTACCTACTGGTTTTTGAGTCCTCTCACTGATAAGTGAGGTGCTTGCCTCAGGTATGGGTTTGAGAACCACCGAAGAGTTTGTTGAGTGAGAAAAGTCAAAACTGCTACAGAATTTCAGTTTGGTTATTCCTCGTGAAACAGAAAACACAAAAAATGGAAGCAATTAGCTGGGTGACTTCAATTCCTCAGAATATAAAGAATATCCCCCAGGAAAGTATTAAATGGTATCAGGAGATTTTTCCTCCTGAATAGTCACTTAAGAATTTGAAAAATATGCAAGGAATGCCATATCAAAGTAAAAATAAATCAGCCAACAGACTGTCTCCAATCTGTTGGGTGATATATTTGGCATATTTTATAATTAAATAAGCTGACTTTTAAGAGTCTAAACAACTACTTTGTTTTCTTAATAAGACTGCATGGAACTCTGTATTCCTTGTCAATCATATTGATCCTGCTGTGTCTTGTAGACAGGCGATGCTGCTTTTTCCTGCAACACTGTATTAATACCTCTTAATGATATGGATGCAATTCTATTGAGGCACTAATATTTTTATTCAGTGTATGAACACCAAATAGTCCCAAGCTGTTTTGATAACTAGTACCTTAGACTGTGTTATTGTTGTTTACTCCATGCAATGATAGTCAGTATTTACTTAGCATCTTAAATTTTAATGGCTTTTTGTTTATTTTTATTAACAAAAGAAAACAGAACTCTTTGAAATAAGTATCTGATGAAAGATACTAAGGTACCAAAAGTTCAAATTCTATCCCAGGATTTTAAAATCAGACACTTGTCAAGACTATACCTTCAGGGATCATTTCTATCGTTTGTTACTAGAGAAGTTTCTCTGAACGTGTAGAGTACCTGAAACTATGAGGAGAGGGTGCAGTGTTCCTTCCTGTGAAGCTCACTCTGGGTGTTGTCTTTGCAGCTGTCCTTGGTCATTGATAATCGTTCTTCTCCTCCTTTGGGGGAGTAAGAGGGAAGAGACACTGTCTGAGTAGTTTCTGCAAAAATAAAATAAAATAAAACAAAGTAAAATTTAAAAAATAAAATAAAATAAGAAAATTGTCTCACTTGGCCCTCACTCATGGTGAGCATCAGAATCACTCAGGGAGCTTGTTAAACATACAGACTCTCACACTGGGAAATTTCCATGAGGAAATCTGCATTTAAATCTGCATTTAAATCTGCATTTAAAATGAGAACTCAGGATGGTTCTTGAATTACAGTTTGAAAATTACTGACCCACTCCCTCACTTATACATGATGAAACTGAGCCTAAGAGGCTAAATAACTTACCCAAGGCCACATAGCTAGATAATGACAAGTGTAGAACTGAGATGGCTAACTCCCAGCTCTGTGCTCTTACCACCCTGTGACCCTGCCTATTTGGACTGCCCTCTCCCTGCATTCCTATAACAGGAGCTGTCATCTCTCTAGTCCTCCTATGAAAAGAGGTTCACAGACAGCAGTACCTACAGGTGCTATAGACCAGAAGGAAGTTGTCAATGTAAAGTAATGAATTTTTGTAATGAATAGTAGAAGAAAGGCTGTTACCATAAGGGGAGTACAAACTATACAAGCACCAATGGAACATTAAGGCAAAATATCAAGAGCTTGGTGAGATAGACAAAGACTACTATGAAATGGCAAGTTTACTTATTTTACTCAATGTGACTAAAATCATCAATAAATTTTCTTTATTCAGCATTATATTTTTTATATTTGCCATCTCAATAAATGTATAATAAAAATATTTGATAACTGATAATTAAGTGTAACTAAATCTGATAAGTGAATATCAGAGAGTCTATACCTTGAATTTAGCTTAACTTTCTAAATTTCAGTTTATTCTGTGAAAATATGTACTATGCTAAACCTACCCACTATTCAGAATTATCCTGAGTACAGCAACATTACATGAATAGGGTTTCATGCTGTCCTAGCACATGGTAGATACTCAGTAAATGTTACAAAATTTTAAAAATATTGTATGGTGGAAGAATCAGAGAGATTACCATTACATACATACCAAAGTAGAATTGTTGATACTTCCCATCGCTAGAGTGCTGTAGAAATTACAAAACATACAGATGAAAGATTCAGGAGATTTAAGAGAACACTTATGTATAATAACAGGGATGGAACCAATGGAATACAATGTCAAACAAAAGAAGCCAGAGGCAGTAACATAAACGCTATGATTGTAAACATTAAAAACAAACAGGCATTGACTAAACTATATTTCAGGGAATGCATAGTTAGGAGGCAAAACTACAAAGCAAAGCAAGGAATTAATGAAAACACCAGGATAGTGCTTCCCTCTAAAAGGTGCAGAGGGAGTTGCCATGAGGAAAGATGCATGAGGGATTTCTAGAGTGATGGCCATGTTCTATTTTTTTGACCTAGGTGGCGTTTACATTAGTATCCCCTTAAACATAATTATTTACTTTTGCGTTTTATGTATTTCTATGTATGTATGTTATATGTCACAATAAAAATTTTTTAAGGTTTTTAAAGAGGCAAATTTAGTAGGTAAAGCTAAAAGGAGACACTAGACATTCTTATTAGACATTTGAGTTGTCTCTCCACATGAACTACTAAAATAATAGAGTACAGCTGTGCAGCAGGTTCATGTAAATATTTATCTGTGTCCTGACCCAAAGGACTCACCCTGGAGGTGTTGTGATGTTTAACTGGAAGGCATTTGAACACAGGTTGCCAGGATCCATTCAACACTAAACATATAGCCAATCTAATTCCATATGACTTACTCATGAGTGCTGACTGTATTCAAAATCTTCATAGTCTTAAAAATAGTCATGTTTGCTTATTCCAACAATGCTTTCAGCCATAGTTTCTGTGGTTCCCAACTCCACATGGAGAAATAATATATGTCCTAAAGGATAAGATGACTAATTTTCTGAGATTCACAAGGACAAAAGTTGTCATTTTGCGACTTTGGCTAAACACATCTACAGCAAAATAAATGCAGGATGTTTTCAGAAACTAAACTAAGACGTTAACCAGAACATTAGAAGATGAAAATATAGTCAATGGCCATGGTTTATCATTTCATTATTTAAATTGACTAATACTATCTGACATCTAGATAAAACTGTTTGGGATGAGATACCCATGTTTGTTTTATCATTTGTTTTAAGTTACATAATAGCTAGAAACTTGAAATAAAATCAACTTGGTCTCAGAGTTAGTGACAACTGCTTCCACGCAACTGAATTTAAATGTTTCTAATTTCCTGTGGTTTATTATTTGCAGCCAGAAAATGGACCTAACTTAATAATATGCTACTTCAAAATCAATTAACTGGATTTGCTTTAATGAAATTTGTCATACAAACAAAACAGTACAATTTATATGCACAACTTAAAGAATGATAATAAATACCCATGTGCCCACCACAAAACTTAAGAAATAGAATACAACAAAATCTTTGTTTCCCTTTCTCCCCCATAAAAGATAAAAACTATTCTGAATTTTACGAATATCACTCCATGCTTCTCTCTGCAGTTTTTTTTGCCACATGTATGCTGTATATACAATTATGCATACTGTTTAGCTATACATGTTTTAAGCATTATATAAATAGAATCATGTGGTAGGATGAAAACTCAATAAATTTTATTTATTCAGCATTATATTTTTTAGATTTACCATGTCAATAAATATATATGTACTTTATTTTCAATGTTTTATATTCAATTGTATGAATATATACCATAAAGTACCCATTCTTGTAGTCATACAGAAGGCATTCGGTTTGTTTCCAGTTTGAGTTTTTCTTTTTTTTCCTATTACAAAACAACAACAACAACAAC
This sequence comes from Acinonyx jubatus, assembly GCF_027475565.1. Classification (NCBI taxonomy): domain Eukaryota; kingdom Metazoa; phylum Chordata; class Mammalia; order Carnivora; family Felidae; genus Acinonyx; species Acinonyx jubatus. The sequence goes on along the minus strand of NC_069385.1, from coordinate 87,126,258 downwards.
AATGCTATAAACATTCTTAGACATGTTCTTGGTGCCCAGGTGCAAAAGTTTCTTATGAGTGACTATCTAGGAGTGGAATTCCTAGATCATAGGTATGCATATCTTTAAGTTCAGCAGATACACCAAAATGTTTTTCCAAAGTGGTTGTACAAGTTTACATTCTTGAGGGTTTGAGTTTACTTTTCATTAAATCTATTCATTTACAAACAAAGCAACAATATTAACTTTCCCTTGTAGATTCTTGTGGTTACAAGTATTAGAAGCAAACCCTAAAAGGAGAAATTAATTGGCCCACATAACCAAACTGTAAGAAGGGTAAAGGTAGAGTTAGCTTTGCATGTGATTGGAAGCAGAAATTTGGATTTCAACAGGACTCCTCTAACTCTCATTTCCACTTCTCAGTGAATATGTTATTCTCATTTCTCTCAGAACATTTCTCCACCAAGGAAGGGACATTGTTACTGATGCATGGGGACACTTGTACCCCAATGTTTATAGCAGCACTCTCAACAATAGCCAAATTATGGAAATACCCTAAATGTCCATCAACTGATGAATGGATAAAGAAATTGTGGTTTATATACACAATGGAGTACTACGTGGCAATGAGAAAGAATGAAATATGGCCCTTTGTAGCAACATGGATGGAACTGGAGAGTGTGATGCTAAGTGAAATAAGCCATACAGAGAAAGACAGATACCATATGGTTTCACTCTTAGGTGGATCCTGAGAAACTTAACAGAAACCCATGGGGGAGGGGAAGGAAAGGAAGGGACATTGTTTCTGTAGATCCAGATTCACTTCCTTCCAATTTCTTCTCAGCTCCAGGTTGAAAATCCTGACAAAAATCTCTGAGGATCAGCCTGAGTTACAAGCCCATACCTTAAATTAATAATCACTGTGACCAGTAGGTGATGCACTCTGATTAGGTCACATGACCATTTCTGTGTCCAGAGGATTAGGGACTTTGTTGCCAGATAAGAGGGAAGAGAAAAATGAGCAGATAACAAATATATGCACTAGTGTGGGCAAAACCAGTAAAGAATTATTATAACTGGGATTGTGGCTAAATGAAATAAACCTTCTACCTAAATCTCACATGAATAAAAATTATCCTTCTTACACCCTAGAAACCAGAAGACACAGAATATCACACCTGAGAACTTCAACTCTTCCACCATTAGAAGGTCAGGTAAGACACACTTCTCTTTCTGCTCCCCTGTGGCTCCTCCACAGGTAGGAGATGTGAGAACAGAAGGTACCTCAGAACTTGAGCATATCCTCCTTGAGACTGAACTTGACCCAAAAGGACTGTTGAGGCTATAGAGCTAGAGAAAGTTTTAAATGTCATAACATTTTTTTCTTAACAATTTTTTCTTAACAATTTTTTTCTACTAATCAGAAGTTAGAGAGGTGCTAGGGTGGCTCAGTCCATTAAGTGTCCGACTCTTGGTTTTGGCTTGGGCCATAATGTCAGAGGTCGTGGATTCAAGCCCCCACACTGGGCTCTGTGCTGAGATTGTGAAGCCTGCTTGGGATTCTTTCTTTCCATCTCTCCTTGCCCCTCCCCAGCATGTGTGCTCTCTCTCTCTCTCAAGATAAATAAACTTTTTTAAAAAAGAGGCTGGAAGCTTTGAAAAGGGTCAGAATTGTTATAGACAGAAACAAATAACATATGTCCAACAATTGACCTGTGAAATAACACTGTATGCCTTCTAAATTCCTACCTTGTTCTTCCGGCTTAGGCAGTGCCGACATAACCTCCTCTCAGCCCCTCCTGGCTGCAGGCTCCCATGTCTCCACTTGGTCCCCTCCCTGCCTCAGCTTTGGGGTCATAGAGCCTTGCCACCAGGATGCCATGTAGAGTCAGCATCCATGCCACCTGGAATGAAAAAACAGGTATATCTGATGCTGTCAGGCCCAGCCAATATTCCCTCACACTTATCATTTCTGTGTACACCAGCCTGACTTTCATATCCCAATGCCTTCATTTCCCTGACTAAAGGTTTTCTGTGGCCAGGAGTGTGAACTCACACTATAGTTTACACATGCCGAGGAATTAATGCCCTTTGGAAGCAGCCCTCAACTAATGACCGTGTGGTAGACAGTAGATAGATACTTTAGCTCCTTAACCTTAGGTGTGGGATAACCTGAGGTATGAGCTCTAAATTATTCCCCAGTGTCCCCCAGCAGGATTAGACTCTGTCCACAGCGGGAACTTGTTTGATAGCACAACTGTGAGATAATAGAACAAAATGTGTACTGGCCTCTGCTCCCCAATTCCTGTCACAACACTCCCAAAACTTGTGTAATTTCCTAAGTGCTGAGAGCACTAGCAACATTTTTGTTCTAATATTTGGGCTTTGACTCCACTTCCTGAACAGAGCTCCTAAAAACCTTTGTAATTTCCTGGGTGATAGGGGTGCCTTTGTTCTAATGAGGTGACTCTGGGCTCCTGGATAGCTCCTAAATGAAGGCAGGTCACCGGAAAGAATAAGCCATGATTAGAAGCTTGGAATTTTCAGTCCCACCTCCTATTCTCTTGAGGAGAGAGAGGGACTAGAAATGGAGTTAATGATTGATCATGCCTATGTAGGGAATACCTATGTAGGGAAGCCTCCACAAAATCCCAATAGTGAGAGGTTCAGGGAGCTTCCCAGTGAGTGAACACATCTACACTGGGAGGGTAAAACACCACAACTCCCTGAAACAGAATCTCCTGTGCTCAGGACCCTCCCAGATCTCATCCTGTGCACCTCTCCCTCTTGCTGTTCATCTGTATCCTTTATCATATCCTTTAATAAACTGGCATATGTAAGCAAGTGTTTCCCTGAGCTCTGTGAGCCACTCTAGCAAATTAATTGAACCTGAGGAGGGGGTCATGGGAATCCCCAATTTGTATCCAAATCAGACAGAAGTTGTGGGTAATCTGGGGATCTACGACTTGTAACTGGCATCTAAAGTAAAGTGACAGTAGTACTGTGGGACTGAGCCCTTAACCTGTGGGCTCTGACACTGTCTCCAGGTAGACAGTGTCAGAAATTAGCTAAATTGTAGGATACCCAGTTGATGCCATGGGGAATTGTTTGGTGCTTGGAAAACCTCCCACACATTTGGAGACTAGAAGTATCATAAGTGAAGTGTTTTGCATGAGTAGTAAAGAGATACACAGGAGAGGGGAGAACTGGGCTTTCCCTATAAAGGAAGAAGACTACTGAGTACTGCTCACACAACACTTTTATTGGCTTTCTTCTCTTTCGTTTAATTTCTCCAGTAACCTATTGGTGTTTCCTAGAAATACATCTCAAGTAAAGCCTCCTGTACCCAAATCCTTTCCTTGGGTCAGCCTCTGGAGGGCCACAAATTAAGTCAACAGGGAAACTAAACTTAAGAGCCTCTAAATACATGATCCCGTTCTTCAGTTCTTCAGTTTCCAGTGTGTTACTTCCTGTTATGATATTATTCAAAGTAGTTTATTTTTTATTGTTGTTTTTCAAAGAGAGGTAGGCTGACCAGTGGTGACTTCCTAAAATTTGCCCTTCTTAAAAAAAAAAAAAAGAGAGAGAGCCTGAAAGACTAACAAGAGATCAAAAAAGAGATGAAGAGAGAACAGAGCTGAGAAGTGTATTTATGGAGTTCAGGTCAGGGATGAATAAAAGAATAAAATGAAACTATTACAGAGGTGAACTTGTCGTTAGAATCAACAAAAGGTAAAATAGATATGGATAAAAATATAGTCAGGGACAAAGAAGACATGCTTGAGGAAATATCAAAATGAAATAGAAAAGAACAAAGACATAAAATTATAAGAAAGAAGATGACAAATATGGACAACATACAAATAATCACTGTTTTGAAAGAGAACACATGGAATGCTAAAAAATTCAAATACATATGGGTATGCCTTGTTTTATTGAGCTTCACCTTAATATGTGCTTTGCAGATATTGTATTTTTTACAAATTAAAGGCCTCTGGCAACCCAGAGGCTGGGTCGCCTTTAAAGGGCTAGGATAGAAGGGTTAGGCCTTGGCCACCATAATGCAATGTGGTTCCACATTCTGCCCAGATTGGCATCATGGCTGTGTGATTGATCATCCCCAGCATAGCCACTGCGCATATCGAAGGCTCACTAAAGGGGACAAGGGAAAAAGTGTTGCTCATTATTCATATGAGTAGAGTTTAATGGAAAGAGGCTCATGTGTGGAGTTTATCATTACTATGTATCAAAGGGTTTGAAGAACATTGAATAAGGAAGCATTTTCCTGATTGAAGAAAAATAACTCAGTTATGTTCATCTACCCCTTCTAGGTTATGCACTGAATTAATGTAGTGCATAGTAAAAACAACAAAAAAGTAAAAAAAAAAAAAAAAGTGTTCTGGCAACCCTGAGTTGAGCAAGTCTGTCAGTGCCATTTTCCCAACAGTATCTGCTCTCCTCCCTGCATCACATTTTGGTGATTCTCTAAATATATCAAACTTTTTCATTCTTATGTTTGTTACAGTGACCCGTGATCACTAATTGCAACTTACTGAAACAGCTCAGAAGATGGTTGTCATTTTTCAGCAATAAATTATTTTTTAAGTTTATTTATTTATTTTGAAAGAGACATAAACAGCACAAGTGGGGAGGAACAGAGAGAGGGAACTCAGTGCACAGAGCCCGTCAAGGAGCTTGAACTCATGAAACCATGAGACCATGACCTAAGCCAAAACCAAGAGTTGGATGCCTAACTGACTGAGCCACCCAGGTGCCCCAACAATAAAGTATTTTTAATTAAGGTATGTGCACTGTTTGTTTAGTGCAATAATGCTATTGCATACCTAGTGGACCACAGTACAGTGTAAACACAACTTTTATGGCTTTATGTGATGGTTTGGAACTGAACGTGTAATTTCTCTGAGGTATGCCTGTAATTGAATAAATATCCCTGAAGTAAAGATTTGAATTTCTGTTTTACAAAGACTTGGCTTAGCCAATACCCCAGAAAATTTGATTAGGGTTTATTAATCACACATATCCTAGAAAAGGGATCTGGGGTAGGGAGTTGTAGAAAGTTACACAGGCAAGAAATAAGAAGTGCATGAACCACATCAGCTAAAATAAGAAAGAAGAGAAGTAAATGAATTCAGGAGGTATTTAGGATCTTGACATGCTAGAGATCAGCATAGTATGGTTGTTAAAAGGCCAGCTCTATAATAAAACTTCCTGAGTTTAGATCCCAGCTTTATTTCTTGTATTATCCTGTGATCTCAGCAAGTTATTTTGCCTCTCTGTGCCTCAGTTTTCTGACCTTTAAAATGGAAATAATAGTAGCCACCTATAATAGGGTAACTCTGAAGATTAAATGAGAGGACACATTAGAAAAATGTGAATTAGAAATTAAAAAAAAATAGAAAAAAAGAGGACACTCTTAGCAAAATGACTGGCCCATACTAAGTACTATTAATTATTATTAAATTCAATAGAGATTGGTAATTTTCTGAAGGTGGGAGAGTCAGAGAGAGAGAAGATAAAGATATGCTTAGGTTTCAAGATTAGACAATCATAGTACCATCCCAATCATCCACAAGGAGAACACAGAAAAGATTATACAAATTTTCTTAGTTAGAAAGGATCCATTCTGAACATTTTAATATTGAGGTGTCTTTGGGCATTTAGGTCAAGGTGTTCTGTGGATATCAAGAGCTCAGGAGAGCAGTCAGGGCTAAAGGCAGATGTTGATATCTTTAATGTGAGCTTGAAGACATGGATGTGGGTAAGATCTCCTTTCTGATGCACAAAATGAGAGAAGAAAAGGAGGAGAGCTGAACCTGTAGAATATCCTCATTATGGCAGAGCAGAGAACTGAGGTTCATGACAAGTGACCAGTGGAAAATAAAGAGGAGGGGAAGGATAAACGACTGAGCAAAAGGCATGAGGACTTCGGAGAGCCTGTAGGCAGGAGCATGGATGAGCAGCCTAGCTTTCGTCAATAGGAGGATACTCTTTCTACTGTAAGAGAAAGAAAACTGTAATGATGTATGTGGAAGCAGATAAGTTTGTAGGTGGAAATTAGTAAAACTGAAGGGTTCCTCACCAGTGCTTTGGTTTTGTCTGTAAAGTAAGAGAAAGTCCATCTGTAGCCAAATACAGGAAGGTGGTGCAGAGCAAGGTTAAGAATAAGTGATGATAGGAGAGTGGCCAGAGATGCCCCTCCCCCTCCCCTAAGAGAAGACCACAGTGAGGACACAGCAGACACTGAATGAAAAGCATGAATTAGAGTATTGCATATCGAAAAAAAAATTCGCAGGATTTCTCCCCCTGAAGCTTTTCCAGTGTTCTGAACACAGAAACAAGATGGTTAGATAGATCCAGGATGGAGAATTTGAGGTAAGATGTGGCCTGCAAGGTTTATAACATGGCTGCTTTTGCCATAAAACAAAGTAGGAAATAATTAAATTTGTTCCATTTCAAGATTCACCTGGCAGGATAGTGTTGGCTTATGGTATAGAATACCTGTACCCTGCTTCAAGAGCCTATTATCTATGGAAAGGACTTTAATCCTATAATAAAATCTCTCATAGCATACAATGAACAGTATTTCCTAGAATTTTTAAAAACTGATAAGAAGGAAGTTTGAATATGCTGAGTAACGTGCAAGCCGGTTATTGGAAAAGGAAAGCATAGTTGAAAGATTATTGTTTTAATACCCTTTCAGCTATCTGAAAGATTCCATTTTATATAAAAAGTTCTATAAAGCACAAGGCTTAGTCAGAGAAACATCAGTCTCATACCTGACTTTTCATACTTAGTATAAAAGTCTGGGGAATTTTTTTATCCTCCATCCAATTATGGTTTGAAATTGTACCTCCAGAAAAACAGGCATTTTAGAATCAATTACTTCAAGCAGTTCATGTAGATAAATGCATTTTTAGTTCAATTTTAGCATTCAGTAGTTTGTAGCAAATTGTTTTGAGTGTAAATACGCAATCCCTTCTTTGATCATTTCAAGATATAATTTATTAACTACCTCAAACTTTATTCACAAAACAGCATCATGGTGTAAGATTGTTAGGGAAGCTTGGCAACAAGTAGAATCTGTTCTTGCCTTTTTTCCAAAGGGTCAGTTGTCAATATAAAAAATATGTCGAAGAAAAGGTCAATCAATGAGGGACAAGGCAACGTATTGAAGGGTAATTAATCAAACTGAGGCAAACACAAAAAAGAGAATGCAGAATAGTGACAAGGAAAAAATTAATATAAAAGTAGTAAGGTGCATGTTATGAACCAAAATTACAAGGCAAATTCTTCAGAATAAACAAACTCTAAACAATGAGTCTATGAGGAGCTGCCATAGGGCTTTAGTTTCTCATGCACTTGCACTAACTCTGAAAAGGTAATGATAATTAGTAACCCACTTTCCCCCTTCTTTGACTTTCTATCTCAAAACAAAGCAGGTCAACGAACAAACGTTAAAAAGTTAAAGGCCATGTGAGAAAGAGCTCATGATAAGACAACAGAGGTGCTCTGTGTCTAAAGGAAGAAAAGGGAAATACAGTTCTTAAAATCAGATAGACTGTGAAGATAATAAAACAATTAGAACTGATAAAAAACTTTATTCCTTAACACTTTTCATTATGGTATTGTTTGTGTGGTATATATGTGTATTATTACTTCCACTATCCTCTTTCCATAATAATCTAGGTCAGATGTGGATATAAATGATTTTCAGAAGTTATTCTTGGTATATACCATATCACACACACACAAAAAACCAATGGCTCTCTAATAACTAGCCACATACATGGCATTTCTACCCATAATAGTAGAGTAAATAATAATAACTTTCTTTTTTTTTAAGTTTATTTATTTATTTTGAGAGAGACAAAGTCAGTGGGAGAGGAGCAGAAAGGGAGGGAGAGAGAGAATCCCAAGCAGGCTCCATGATGTCAACACAGAGCCCAATGTGGGGTTCGAACCCACAAAACTGTGAGATCATGACCTGAGCCAAGACCAAGAGTCAGACCCTTTAACCAACGGAGCCACCCAGGCACCCCAATAATAGTAACAACTTTCTAACTGAACTAATGTAAAATATGACATAGATGCATTTTATATTCTACAATAACCCATTCATCTTTACTACTTAGATTTTTTTTCTAGTTACCAATACTTTTGTTTTTCTGAAACCTATGCAATCAGTTCTTTGTCAATTCTTTACTAGTATCATTTGAATTTAAGAAAGTTGCATTGCAAAAAAGAATATAGTTTACAATTATATTTGAGGATGAGAGCACTAAAAATCTAATGATGCTTATGAAAACCTGGCAAATAGTTATTTGCTTTCATGACCTTATTAGATGCCTAGTAAACTAAGCTGATTCCTAAAGCTCCCTTCCTACTTATTCTCAACTTCCATTATACATGCTATTTTAATAAATTATTTAATTTCTATTGTTCTGAGTTCTTAGAGTTTTCCACATCACAATTCTCTGGTTTCCAGTGTGTTATTTCCTGTCATGAGATTTTTTAAAGTAGTTTGTTTTTATTGTTGTTTTTCAAAAAGAGGCAGGCTGACCAAGGGTGCTTAAGGATATTTCACAATGCTAGTTCTTTCCTGCACACACACACACACACACACACACACACGCCCACACCCACAAGTAAGTACACACCCCCACATACATACACACACACACGTACACACATGTACACACACCTCCACACGTACACACATGCACACATACACACCCCATATGTACACACACATACACTTCTATATACGTACACTTTAATTACAAAGAGCTGGACATCAGTCACAACTCCTCACACTGTTGAGTTACAGTGGCTTACTCTGTAGATACTGGGTAAAGAAGCAAACAGGTAGACTTGCCCCTCAGCTTGATAGCCTCACTCCTCCTGGCACACCAGTCATCCTTCCTACAAGTTACATCCTGTCTATAGACAGACTGGCCCAACAACAAAGTTGTATCTGTTAAAGTGAAACATGCCCAAAAAGGTATGTGTTGGAGCAGAGGAGCATGGGGAAGGGGAGTGAGTTGAAACAGGAAAGCGGATTCTAGAAAGAGATAATATCCAACCCATCAAAATTTTATATATACTAAGTCAGGCAAATCCTTGTGATTATTTTTACTTACATTTTGCTCTAGAAGATAGCAATATTAGCATATTCTAGAAAAGATCAACTTTAGTAAAACATCATTAAGTGAGAGACGTATAATTAAATGTTATTGAGAAAAAAAATTTTTGAGTCTATTTCATACATTTAAGTTTAATGAAGTCCCAAAATATAGAACCGCTACCTGCACACATTAAGTAAACACCAGCTGGGTAACTGGGTGGGGTTGGAAAAGAGGCACTCAATTATTTTAGATTTTTCATTCCTTATATACATTTGGTTTTATGTGTGAGAGTGTTTGTCACCCTGATTCAGAATGCAATGATTTTTAATAGTACTTGTGTCATCATTTTTTCTAAGCCTGCCGAATAATTCATTGTGGAAGAGCTAAAAAGGTGCTCTAATTTGCTAGTATTTCAAAGAATTTATTTCCTCAGGAAAAGAACTGGAAAGATTGGTTCCAAATTTAAAATATCAAATCTGGTAGTTTAGCACTCAAAAATGAGTAGTTACATGGAGTTTACCAGTGATACTTTAAAATTCATATTCTGGCTATATGTACAGGGTTTTTCTGGGCAAAATCATAGTAAGTATACCAAAGTGAGATAACAGTCTTCATTCCAAAATGTTCCCCCAAATAACTTCTGAACCATATGGTAGAAATTTAAAACAGATGACTAAATTTGCTGTCATCTTTGATTATTGTCAATAATAAAACCAACAGAGAGAGCTAGACTTTAAACACTAATACCTTATAAATATGAACTTACATGAAACTATAGAAATACTCTCTCAAAATACTCTTTTTCAAAAAAAAAAAAAAAAGGCAAAACCAGAGATGAAGGGAAGAAACAAATATTGAGTAACACTAATTGCCAGCCAGACACTGGGATAGATCTTTTACATACCTTAGATCATTTAACAGTATAGTTAGATAGGAAATGTTCTACAGCAGAGGTGTTTAGTTTTTTTCTAAGCTAGCGTAACTCTTGACTCACATGTTAATAATGCAAAGATTATTCATCCTGCCCTATGTTTCTCTTGCACAAGATTTTCTTTCTTTTAAAAGTTCTATTTTTTGACTCATCATCTGCCCCAGGCTGTCTCCAAAAGATTGGTTTAATACCCTAATGAGTCATGTTCCTCTTCCCAGTCAACTGAGCAGGATATCAAAGCTTCTTTATCTTTCTGGGTGGATACAAAGTCATTAAGCATAAATATGTCCTTTGCCAATAAACTTGTGGGTTGGGTTCAGTTATTAACTTGGTGAGCCTCCACCCAGCAAACTATTCTAGGAAATAATTTGATGAGAGAGGTGTTTTATATTCATATTTCAGCAAACCAGTAATCTCCCTAAGTACTGCTGCTGAAGGCTGAATGCCCTGGAAAGTTTGCCATCCCATCCCCATTAGTGCACAACCACCGAGTTTGACAGATGAAAAGATGCGTTGTCAACAGAATCATTTTTTGTTTTCTTTTAAACGGCGTTGCCTTGCTTGTTATAAAGATCAGTAAATCTTTGTTCGTTTCAACTTTGATGAGGCTATGAGCTGTTGTAAAGCACAGAGCTGCATCCTAACTTAGGGAGTATGGAAGTGGGAAATTGGAAGTGAGAGTCAATGATGATCAAATATGGCCCCAAACTGAGAAGTTCCTCCTCCACCTGGAAGAAAAACAGCACTGGGAGCATATACCCTTCTTTCCACTAAGAGAAGAGATTAGATTCACTGGTATGTTTTCGGTATACCAGCCTGTGGTGTGACAATGGCAAATGATACAATTTCTGTGCCACTCCTCCCTCCAACCAGACATACACTTGATACAAAGGAGAGCCTGAAGGGGTGGAGGGTAGGTAGGTGAGGCCTTTAGGGGACATAGCAAGTTGGGCACCTCCATTTTCATGGGATCAAATACAATCAGTTCTAATCTACTTGGGAGCTGAGTACACTCTTAGTTCATAAAACACCATAAGCAATATTTCATTTCCTAAATGCAAGGACATAAAGGAAATTTAATTTTTTTAAGGAAAAACTCTCCTGAAATCAAATGAGTTAATTTTGTATTGAATTCTTACCATGCAGTTGGTGCTGAGCCAACCAAGCTCCTTACATGCTTTTTTTTTTGCTCACAAAAAGCTTACCATAAGTCCATAAAATAGCCATTATTTCATCATTTCAAAAATGAAAAACTTAAGACAGTAACTTGCCCAGAAGTCCACAGCTGAGCCAAAAATTAAGCCAAAGTTTTGTTTGTTTCTTTTTAAGAGCCAGAATTACTTTTTTTAATTTTTAAAATATTTTTATTTATTTTTGAGAGAGAGACAGAGCGAGTGGGAGAGAGGCAGAGAGAGACACACACAAAATATCTGAAGCAGGCTCCAGGCTCTGAGCTGTCAGCACAGAGCCTGATGAGAGGCTCAAACTCACAAGCTGTGAGATCATGATCTGAGCAGAAGTTGGACATTCAACCGACTGAGCCATCCAGGTGCCCCAAGAGCCAGAATTATTGACAAGTATATTATATTGCCCATATAGTAACCAAATAAAACTAATGTAACTAGCATGCAGTTATATTATAATTAGTTTGTATTATGTTATAATTAGTCTTATAATTAGTTTGTATTATGTTTATATTATAACTTGTTTTGATATAAAAATTTTACAATTTTTATTTTTAAAAATCACAAGATGATGAAGTTTTCAAAGTAAACATTGTACGACAATGAAAAATAACTCTATAAAAAATGGCTAAAATTCCTACTATAAACAGCATCAAGATTCACTTTCAAAAGCAGTGATCCCACTGAAAACCACAAAGGGGGAAAAAAAAGACAAAATAAACAGAGATTTGACACAGGTGGGTTGTAAGGGCTCAGGTATTCTTCTTTATACTTCTCTCTATATTTGTATGTATGTTTAAAATATTTTACATAGAAATATGTTCATAAAAACCAGATCATTACTTATGCAGAACTTCCTCATTCTGTATTCTGGCTATAATCCTTTCCTTGACTATTCCCCAGGTAAACTGTGCTCTGACTTTGTGTCTACATCACAGGCATAACCAAAAATAATTTAAAAAAAGAATATAGGGGCGCCTGGGTGGCTTGGTCGGTTAAGCATCCGACTTCGGCTCAGGTCATGATCTCATGGTCTGTGAGTTCGAGCCCCGCGTCGGGCTCTGTGCTGACCGCTCGGAGCCTGGAGCCTGTTTCAGATTCTGTTTCTCCCTCTCTCTCTCTGCCCCTCCCCTGTTCATGCTCTGTCTCTCTCTGTCTCAAAAATAAATAAACGTTAAAAAAAATTAAAAATAAAATAAAATAAAATAAAAATTAAAATTAAAAAAGAATATATATGAGGCAAAAACCTATCTTAAGTAATAAGAAAATATAAAAATACGCTAGGGACAGATGATTTAATAAATTCTTTTAAAATCCCATGCAATATAACAACAAAAACAACAACAAAGCTTCCAAATTAATTTTACAAATTTAGTACAAACCTAATACCAACAGATGAAAAATACAAAGAGAAGGCAGGAAAGGGCATAGGGGAAGAAGGGAGACACTAAGAGAAATTTAAAAGAAAATAAATTAAGAACAATATATTTATGAATATAGATGGAGACAAATGTTAAATAAAATTATGGCAAATTTAATTAAAACCTACATTGAAAAAAATCAACCCCCACCAAAGAAATTTTACTCTCATGAAATGGAAGGAAAAGAGTACCTAATATATATAAATATACACATGCACACACACACATATACACGCATGAATCTTTCTCAACCATAGAAAAGAATGAAATCTTTTCATTTGCAATGACATGGATGGAGCTAGAAAGTATTATGCTAAGCAAAATAAGTCATTCAAAGAAAGACAAATACCATATGATTTCGCTCATAGGTGGAATTTTTCTTTTTTAATGTTTATTTATTTATTTTGAGAGAGAGAGAGAGAGGGAGGGGTTGGGGCAGAGAGAGAGAGAGAGAGAGAGAGGCTCCCAAGCAGGCTCCATGCTTAGCATGAAGCCCGACGTGGGGCTCAATCCCACAACCATGAGACCTTGACCTGAACTGAAATTGAATTGAATGCTTAACTCAGGCACCCCTCATATGTGGAATTTAAGAAACAAAACAGATGAACATAGGGGAAAAACAGAGAGACAAACCAGGAAACAAATTCTTAACTATAGAGAACAAACTGAGGGGTACTGGAGGGGAGGTGGGCAGGGGAATAGGGTAAATGGCTGATGGGTATTAAAGAGGGCACTTATTGTGATGATCACTGGGTGTTACATGTAAGTGTTGAATCACTAAATTCTACACTTAAACTAATATCACACTGTATGTTAATAAACTTGAAAAAGAAAAAAAGAGGTACCTAATAAATCTAAATAAAAACTTGAAAAAGAAAAAGAGGGGGGTAGCTAATAAATTTAACACTAATTCTTGATTTTTTTAAACATCCACAGTAAACTAGAAGTAGATGGATATTTCCCGAACATGATTTTAAAAATATTATCTGTTGTATTAGTTAAGGGAACACTAGTTGCTGCAAGAGATAAACCCTAAAATCTCTGTGGTTCAATAAAATGTTTATTTCTTATTCCTAAGATGTCCAAACACTGGCAATGTCAAAGCAGGTGAAGAAAGGTGGTTTTAGGAGGGTAATGTGTAGATGTACTGTCCACGTGATCATTCAGAGATTTAGGCTAATGGAGCCCCTGCCAACTTCATTACATGACCTCAAAGGCTACCTTGAGAACTGACATCTAATCAGCAAACAGGGAGCAAGAGAAGATCATACATGAGATATTTGTGACATGCATTATGTCGAGAAGTGGCACCCATCACTTCCACTAGCATCCTGCTAATTAGGGCTGACTCACATGGTTGCTTCTAACTGCAAAGAAGTCTGGAATGTGATCTGTTTGTGTGCCAGGAGAAGGGAGAAACAGGTTTGCATAGCTAGCCAGCTTCTGCCAAGTTTATCCTCCTGGTCATCATACAGCCTTTCACTCTTCTTCCAACACGGAGTTATGTATCTTCTTCCCAAGAGAAACAGTTCAAAAGCCCATACAGTCACTGAATCTGACCTAGAATCAATAATCTCCAAGAGATGTTCTTTCTCTATCTGGTAATGGTGTGGTCTGAGAGTCCAGCAACCTATAAACTAAGATGATAAATTACCTGCCCATTTCCCTCACACACATATGTCATTCCATAAAAAGGGAGTCCTACTTTCCATATTCAACTCCTTTTTGTCTTTTATCCTCATCCTATTCTTGGTATTTGGAAATACTCTTGTCTAAGTAACAACCTCAATCTCTACTCGATAACAAGTTGTAGTTTTCATCTCTCAAAAGCTGCCTCGAGCCACCCTATTTAAACGCTGTTTCTGATTCCATTTACTCCACCTGCCGTTTTGCTCCTTCTGCTGCTATTATTCCCATCCCCAATGCAGAGTTTATAAGCCTTTATAAGCCTTGCTAAGAAATCTGCACTTGACCCTAGATAGCTACCAAAGAATTTTAATCATAAGCATGATAACATAATAAAATTTGCATTTTAGGAAAATCACTCAGCAGTAGGGAGAATGGTTTGAATGGACATAAACTGAAGCAGAAGACATTCAGAGTAAGCTAGAAGAACAAAGAAGAAGAAGGAGGAGGGGGGAAGGGGGAGGGGGAGGGGAAAGGGGAGAGGAAGGAGGAGGGAGAGGGGAAAGAAGAAGAAAAGAAGGAGGGCTAATTTGGGGCCTTGTTATCATCAGTGAAATAAAATACAATTTTAGAAAAATTACTGTATCTAAGAGACCTTGAACATATCAGCTCAGGAATATTAAAGCTCCTTCATTTGTCTTGTAGAAATAGAGAAAAAGATGAGCTAAATAATATCTTCATTTAAAATTAAAAATCATTGGGGCACCTGGGTGGCTCAGTTGGTTGGGTGACTGACTTCGCTCAGGTCATGATCTCACAGTTTGTGAGTTCGAGCCCTGCGTCGGGCTCTGTGCTGACAGCTCAGAGCCTGGAGCCTGTTTCGGATTCTGTGTCTCCTCCTCTCTCTACCCCTCCCCTGCTCACGCTCTGTGTCTCTCTGTCTCTCAATAATAAATAAACGTTAAAAAAATTAAAAAAAAATTAAAAATCATCTAACATTGAATTTTATACTCACCCTGAATGTAAGAAAGATAGACTATTAGTTTGTTTACAAAGGATTCATTAACTAATTTCAAGCAGGATTAATTTTATTACCCTATTATTTTACTGTGTCTAGCAAGTTTAAAAATAATGGATTAACTCTTTAAGGATTAACAAAAGGAAGTGAGTTCTATTTGAATTTTTTTCTTAGAGGCCCAGAATTCTAAATTAAATATTATCTTACCATGCGTTGTTAATAAATTGTTTCATTGAATAAGATAAGGTATGTGAAAGCATAAACATAAAGTACAACATTTATTGAAGTCTTCTTTGTACAAGGCACGATACCAAGATAGAAAGAAGAGAAAAATATGTATTCTATCTTAAAGGAACGTTTATACTAACATATATACCAAAAAAGAACTCAATGTAAGATGAATATCTTCCTATGCCAGAAAAGTACATAGGAAGCATTTGTGATTGCCCTGTAAATACAATCACTTAGGCCAGAAAAAATAAATCAGATTCCAAACCGAGGATTTATAAGTAACTGAGCAGATCAAAATAGGCCCCAAATCTACCCTATCCCCTTTCTACTTAAAGAAATATCCTAAGAAAACATCAAAGCCTAATGAAAGGAATGAAAGCAGTAAGTGGAGTACAACTGACAATGTTATTGACACAGGAGAATCACGGATTTTGAAGCGTAGGACATTAGCATCTTGCTCACAGTACAGAAGTAGAAACTGAGGGCTAGGGTGGTTACATGGCTAACCCAGATTCACAGTTTTTCAAATCTGAAGATGTAATGTAGCAATAGTCTTTTTGTTTTACCAAATTGACAGGTAGAAGAATAGTCCTCCTGGACAAAACTCAATATTTATGCAGTAGGTATTTTCTGCATTTAGATGTAATCCAGTTCAAACCTTTTCCAGTTTATGAAAGTATCTTAAGAGAAAGGAGAGTTTCAGAAAGAATATCTTCAATCTTTAATCTCTTCTACTTTCCTATCCCAATGCTGTGGTAAGGACAATCTAAAGCAAAAATTATCTAGGAAACTAAAGACCCCCTTTATGCTAAGACACTAGAAAACCCTGTGGCATCAACATTCTTGTCTTAGTCTATTTGGGCTGTTAAAAAATATACTATAGACTAGATGGCTTATAAACAACATAAATTTATTTCTCATAGTTCTAAAGGCTAGAAGTCCAAGATCAAGGTGCCAGCACATTCATTGCCTGGTGAGGACCTACATCTTTGTTCATAGATGGCACTTTTTCGCTACATCCTCCCATTGCAGAAAGAGAAAAGGAGGTTTTGGGGGCTACTTTTATAAGGGCACCAATCCTATTCATGAGGGCAGAACCCTCTATGATAAAACATCATAGAGTACTCATAAGGGCTGTGCCTCATATTGGGGAAAAATTAGTCATAAACTAAATTCTGCTCTTATATCCCCCGACAAAGCATAAAAGCAAAACTTGAGAGAATCAAACTGGTTTCAAATAACTTAGTTACACTCCAAGATAAGGTCAAGAATATTTACAGGAACACAAAACTATTTGAAGCCCAACAAAGTAAAATTTACAATGTTGGCAATCAAATAAAAAATTATCAGGAATTAAAACAATCAGAAAAACACAATCCATCATAAGGAGAAAAATCAATCCATTGAAATTGACCCAGAGATGATACAGATAACAAGACACAGATTATTAGGACATTAAGCCATAACTGAATTCATATACTCAAGAAACTAGAGGAAATATTGAACATGTTAAATAAAGATATGAACAATATAAAAATTATGCCAAATAATTTTCCCTATCCTACATTAGAAAACCACAATGTGTGAAATGAAAAATACACTGGAAATGATTAACAGCAGAGTAGACATATAGAAGGAAATATTGCTGAACTTGAAGACATAGCAATAGGAACTATCCAAAATGAAACAAAGAGGGGGAAAAAACTGAAGAAAATTTTAAAAAGAACACAAATAAGCTGTGGGACTACTGTAAGACATCTAAAATATGTGTAATCATGGTTCCCCTCAGAAAGGAAAGAATGGTAGAGAAGACTATTTGAATAATGGTCAAAAGTACTCAAAAATTTGATGAAAAATGTAAATTCATAGATCCATGAACGCAACAAACCTGAAGCACAAAAAAAAAAATGAAGAAAATTACACCAAAACACATCATGATCAAATTGCTTAGAATCAGGAATGAAGAAAGGATGGGAGCAGGGGAAGGCATATGACACAATCAGGAACACCAATAAGGATAACTGCAGATTTCTTGTTGGAAATAATGCACGTGAGAAGACAGTATAGCAGCAACTTAAAACACTAAGAGGAAAAAAATGTCAGTCTACAATTCCATACGTATGAATAAACAAAATGAAGTGAAGACGTTTTCAGACATACAAAGCAGAAAGCATGCATCACCAGCATACCTGCATTAAAAGAAATGTTAGAAGAAGAACTAGGAATGATAACAGATGAAAATTTAGATCAACAAAAAAAATTGAAGAGTGCTAGAAATGACAACTATGTGGGTAAATACAAAAGATCTCTCTATTTAAATTAAAAAATAATTGACTGTCTAAAACAAATAATAATTCATTATAAGGTTTATAACACATGTAGAAATACATGTAAAATGTAAAATGTATGACAATAACCCAAAGACTGAGAGGCTTTGCAAAGTTTTTACACTACATGCAAAGTGGTATAATATCCCTTAAAAGTAAATGGTAATAACCTAAAAATGTATATGATAACCCTTAAACTCTGAAATATTATAATAAAGAGCAGTAGCTAATAAGCCAAAAAAAGATAAAATGTAATCTTTTAAAAAAATTAATACAAAATAAGACAAAAAATAAGAAAAAAAGGACAAAGAACAGAAGGCACAAATAAAACACCAACAGCAAGATAGTAGATTTAAACCCAACCATGTCAGTAACTACACTAAATGCAAATGATCTAAACATTCCAATTAAAAGGCAGATTGTCAGTTTGGATTAAAAAAGCAAGGCATATCTATATGATGCATGCCTTCAAGAAGCCCACGTTAAATATAAAGACACATATAGGTTAAAAGTAAAATGATGAAAAACGATTTACCATGATAACATGAGTTAAAAGAAAGAAAATTGGAATGTTGGTATTAATATGAGACAAAGTAGATTTCACAGCAAAAAAAAAAAAAAAAAAAAAAATCACCAGGATAAATGAGGGCCATTTCATAATGCTAAAGGGATAAATTTCCTTAAAAAGACATAATGATCCTAAACATATATACACTTAATAAAAGGAATCAAAATACATGATAGTTTTTGAGTCCTTTTATTAAGTGTATATATGTTTATATATCAATACAGGATGAAATATCAAATCCATAATCATAATCAGAAATTTCAACACCCAACTCTCAATAATTGATAGAACACATAGAAATCAGTAAGGGTAAAGAATACTTCAACAATACTACCAATCAACCTGACATAAGTGACATTTCTAGAATATTGCACTTAACAGCAGAATACCTTTTGTTTTCAAATGTGCACAGAATATTTATGAAAATCACCCATATTCTGAACCATTTAAAAATGCCAACAAATTTTAAAGGACTCAAGTAATACAAAATATAGTCTCTGAGCACAAATACAATTATAAATCAATAAGAGAAATATCTCTAAAATATCCTCAAATATTTTAAAACTAAATATCATACTTTTAAATATGTCATGGGGCTCATGAAATTAGAAATTAGACAGTATTTTGAACAGAATGAAAATGAAAACAAACATGACAAGGTTTGTAGGATTTGGCTAAGGCAGTACTTAAAAAAAAATTTCAAGTATACTACCAACACTTATATAGAAAAGAATAAATGTGTCAATCAACAGCCTGAGTTAAGAAATTAAAACAAGAACAACAAAACCCAAAGCAAGAAGAAGAAAGGACTAAAGACCAGAGTGGAAATGAATGATGTAGAAAACAGAAGAACAATAGATAATATCAGTGAAAACAAAGCTGATTCTTGGTAAAGATTGATAAAATTGACAAACTTCAAGTCAAACTGATTAGGGAAAAAGAGAAGACAATTATAGCAGTATCAAGAACGAGAGGGGTAACATCACTAAAGGCTCTACATTTATCTAAAACGATCATAAGGGAGTATTATAAAAAACATTATGCCAAAAAATGTGATAACTTAATGAAATGGACAAATTTTTCCTGAAAGACACAAACTATCAGAGCTCACTCAAGAAAAATAGTAACCACAATGCATTATATCTACAAAATAAATTAAATTTGTAATTAAAATTTCTTTCAGAAAGAAAACCTCAAACCCAGACTGAGAGTAAAGTAAACCCGTGAGCATATATTTTCTTCAAGAAGTTTCTATAAATAGAATCATCCATAAGCTAACCATTTACTCAGCTCCCAGATCACTTTAGGTTGCATTTGTTTCTAAATACTTTGGGGGTGGTGGGGTGTGGGGAATGGTTTAGGTAGCTTTTTTTTTTTTCAACGTTTATTTATTTTGGGGACAGAGAGACAGAGCATGAACGGGGGAGGGGCAGAGAGAGAGGGAGACACAGAATCGAAAACAGGCTCCAGGCTCTGAGCCATCAGCCCAGAGCCCGACGTGGGGCTCGAACTCACGGACCGCGAGATCGTGACCTGGCTGAAGTCGGACGCTTAACCGACTGCACCACCCAGGCGCCCCTTAGGTAGCTTTTAAAGACATAATGGAAATAATGAATGAGATTCATATTTCCAAATACAAAGCTTTCCTTTTTCTGTACCCAAGATAAATTTGGCAACTGCTACATATTTAAATAAATCTAAGGATAAATAAATTTGGTAGTTGACCATGAAAGACATAAAGCATAATGATATCTTTAATATAGAAAAATGATTTATTATAGTCCCCCCTCCCCATCTGCTGCATTCCAATCAATATTCCCAATGTAAAATCTAAGAAGTGGAGAGTTTTTCTGCTGAAGAGATTTTAAACATATGAGTTAATTTTGCATTCCCTGTGGAGGTCTGCAAATTGACATAGGAGATTAGAGTTGTATATTTTGTTTATTAAGAGGGTTTAAGCACTGATTTTGGATGCTTCTTGTTATAAATTGATCTATCAATCTATCATTACTTCTCGTTACTCCTGCCAGTGACAGGGACAATCAGAAATGGGTACCTTTTGTGTGTGTGTGTAAAAGATCTTTGTAATAATCAATTTCACAACATCCTCACGAAGCAGCTTTTTATTATGATACCTTACAGATCAGGAAGCTAGAAAAGGAAGTTATGCAAATGTATAAGGTAATTGATATTAGAAAGACATTTTGAAGTTTTGACTATGTGCTTAATCTGTGAAGTTACTAATATGGCTGTGAGGCCCGGCTTAAGTAAATGCAGTGAGGAGGAGGGTAATAGAAACTAGAAGGTTGGGAGAGCAATGGAGCTATGTGTGATTGGGGAAAGCGGAGCAGGATGAGTCTAGTTTGAGATATGTTGAGTAAGAGAAGTCAGCAATATATGTGATGATGTCTGATATGTGACAAGGTCTGATATGAAGCAGAAGTTATCTGACTAGAGTTGGCTTAAAGATCAGTATTCAAGATAAGAATGCCTGAGTCATTAGAAGATTGAGATTCTTGCCCTAATATGTTTGCTATCACAGATCAAATAGTAACTAATATAAATATTATTTTTAAAGAAAACAAGGTAAGCTTCAAGCATATAAGGAGGAGAATAATTCAGAAATCATTTCATTACTGTTACTTGATACTAGATAATTATGCTTCACAGGAGTGATTCCGTGGGATGGTAGTGGGAGGAATGTCTTCTGTCTGACAGATTCTCTCTGAATGATCCAAGCAGACACTGTCTGGAAATCCAGATAATCTGAGTTGCAACTCCAAAGTCACTGCTTGACCGCTCCTTTCACACTGTATAACAAAAGCTTTTCTGCAGTATAATAAGTTATGTGGCTCTCAGTTTTTTTTTTCTGTAATATCATTGTTAAAAACTACTGTATAAGCATTTTAAAAACTATTTATAGACCCAAATATTTTTTCCTTGAATATATTCACTTCTAACTCAGAAGAATATACAATAAAAAGTCTTCTTTCCTCCATTCACCAAGCACTCCAGGCTCCAAGTTTCCCTCTCAGGAGCAACCAACATTATAAGTTAAAAAAAAAGCAGGGGGCACCTGGGTGGCTCACTCAGTTAAGCATCCAACTCTTGGTTTCCGCTCAGGTCATGATCTTGTGGTTTCATGGGTTTGAGCCCCGCATTGGGTTCTGCGCCCGCTGTGCACCCGGCAGAGCCTGCTTGAGATTCCCTCTCTCCCTCTCTCTCTTCCCCTCCCCCACTCACACTGTCTCTGTCTCTCTCAAAAAAACTTTAAAAATAAAAAAAATATATTTAAAAAGAGAAGAAGAAACTTTTTTTTTTGATGGTTTGCTATTACGTTACAGGAAGAAAAAATTGGTAATTGAGTTTTATATGGTGGTTCTTCCAGAAAGATCATGGCTATTAAATCATGAAATAATGTTACAACATTAAGTTATGAACGAATACATTTGTCTTTCTAGTTTGTAGCTGTCCATAACCATGAAGGAAGCTCTGTAATAAAACTTTGTTTTGCCCCATTTCATATTGTTAAAATTCTATAACTTTAAAAAAAATTACCCTTGAGTACTGTTGCCACTCCCTCAAGTTGCACATGATTAAATCTATATACAGAGAAAAGACTGCCCCAAAAGGGGAGTTAGTATCTTATATTAGTTATTGTATATTGTATATTATATATACTTATATATAATTATATATTAATATCTTATTATAATTATATATTAATATCTTATATTATAAATACATATTTATACATATTACAATTATATATTAATATCTTATATTATAAATACAATAATAAATATTCTATTTATTAGAGAATACTCAAATTCTTACCAAACATAAAAATATATATATATAAAGGAAGTTAGAATTCCCTGTATAAAATCCCCAAAAGAACCATATTCCTGGAAAAAGATGGAATAATTTTGACTATATTTTTTTAATTAAAATTTTTTAAGTTGATAGTGACCTACTGAAAGCAACAAGAATATTTTAAAGACCATAAATCCCAGGAAGGAAAAAGCAAGCTTACCTGCTTAATGAATTAATGTCTAGCAACAGACAAATACAGATATAGTTCCATGAGGCTATTTTCAAGTTTACAATATTCATTTCTTCTAATGTCTCAATCTTTACCTGAGCCAATATTGTGCAATTTTATAGGGGAGAGATAACCTGATCTTTGGTTAAAGAGAATACTCCAGTTAGAAAGGTTTACTGAAGATTCAAAGATGTTCTGTGCCAGGGGCGCCTGGGTGGCTCAGTGCTGACAACTCGGAGCCTGGAGCCTGCTTCAGATTCTGTGTCTCCTTCTCTCTCTGTCCCTTCCCTACTTGTGCTCTGTCTCTCTCTGTCTCTCAAAAAGACATAAATGTAAAAAAAAAAATGTTCTGTGCCAAAGTTAAATTATATAAATCAACTATAGGATGGAAAGTATTCCAAACCTTCCATTCTTTGAGTATTCATGACTTGTAAGACTCAGCTTAATGTACATTAAATGTGACACAAAAAAATGTTAATTAGCATAAATTCTGACTCAAAACCTGGGGAGATAAATGGGAAGTAAATTTAGAATCATAAGGTTTCTAAAGGACCTTAGACACTATAATCTGATTCTCTTATTATATGAGAAAACTGGGACCAAGATTACACAGTATGCTAAAGAATCTAGAACTTTAACCCAGGTAATCTGACAATTAGATCAATGCATTGTCTAATAGAGATAACATAATTTTTCTAATTGTCTTTAATAGATTATTTTATATTCTTCTATTGGTGAATAATTTCCATGAAGTCTTGTCTAAATTTCTAGATTAGTTAAGTGCTCTTCCTCTCTTGGGTTCCCAAACAACCTCTTTAGTACAGTTTATTGGCATCTGAGGAGCATGTCTGCCCATACCAGATTGTAAATTCCCTGAGCATTGGGACTGACTCGATCCTCATTGTACCCTATTAGCTAGTACAGTGCTTGACACACTCTGAATAGATAATAAAAAATACCAGTTGAATAGATCTTTCCTTGAAATCCTTCAATGGCTCACCATGATCTGATCTTTGCCTGCTTCTCTAACCTCACATCCCCAAGTTGTGGCCATCAGATTATGCTTAGATTTAGTTCTGTGCAAAGATCAGTTTCTTATTACATAGTTCTGTCTAAGCAAATTCTTTCTCTTTCTGTCTCTCCACCTCCACACACATACACACGTATCCCACTTTATTAACTCTCTGGAATCATTTTCTCTTGGAAGTCTTTCCTGACTCATGACCTCTTCCAGCCTAAATTGGATTCATGCCCTTCCTCTGAGCTCCAGAGGAGCTCCTCCTTGTGCACCTATTTCTGCACTATACACATTACGTTGTAAAGTAATTATGCAAATACTCCAACCAAGTTCTCTTTTATTCACGTTGGTACCCTCCAAAATTAGTACACTGTCTGGCACATGGATGATTTAAAAATGTGATTTGAATAAAAAGAACACGTAATAGAGAAGGGATCTTAGCACAGGGTGTATTTTAGGGAGGGCATACATGTGTAAATAAATAATAATGGAATATTTAATATATTTTTTCTAAGAGAAGAAGAACTAAAGGAATAAAAAGCCTTTCAGTTTTGAGCCTATAAATTCAAATCACAAAATAAACAATAAAGGCCCTTATGAGAAAGGATATTAAAATGGTATTTGGCTATTTAAAAAAAGAGATTAGGAATCAGGAAAGCAAACCATTCATGCAAATGCTAATAGACTGGTAATAATAGGATAACAGGGCACACAGAATCATGTTAGAAATACATACTAAGATGAAGAAAAACCAGAAGACAAATTATATTCAAAACCTATCCCTCAAATGGCCTGGGCTATGAGGCATCATTACAGATGGTCCCTTACTTATGATGGCTTGACTTACCACTTACAACTTTACTATGGTGAGAAAGTGGTAAGAATTCAGTAGAAAACAAACTTCAAATTTTGAAAAAATAATTTTTTTTGGCAAAATGCAGTATACCATCACAATACTGGGCAGTGGTAGTGAGCCACAGCTCCCAGTCAACCATGCAATCCTGAAGATAAACAACCAATCCACTTAGAATCATTCTGTTTTTCAATTTCAGTACAGTATTCAAGAAATTATATGACATATTCAACATTTTGGTATAAAATAGGCTTTGTGTTACATGGTTTTGCCCAACTGCAGGCTAATGTAGGTATTCTGAGCACATTTAAGGGAGGCTAGGCTAGGCTGTGTATGCTTTGTAAGTTAGATGTATTTCATACATTTTCAACTCAATATTTTTTTTTTTTTTTTGAGAGAGAGAGCGCGCCCAAGTAGGGTTGGCGCAGAGAAAGGGAGACACACAATCCCAAGCAGGCCCTAGGCTCTGAGCTGTCAGCACAGAGCCCAACAAGGGACTCAAACCCACAAACAGCAAGATCATGACCTGAGCCCATGACCTGAGTCGAGGTCAGATGCTTAACTGACTGAGCCACCTAGGCACCCCAATTTTCTTTAAGTATTTATTTTCAAAGAGAGAGTGCACTACCAGTGGGGTAGGGGCAGAGAGAGGGGGAGAGAATTCCGAACAGGCTCTGTGTTGTTGGAGCAGAACCTGACAGAGGGCCTCGAACTCAGACACCATTGAGATCATGACCTGAGCTAAGATGGAGAGTGGGATGCTTAATCAACTGAGCCACCCAGGCAACCCCAACTCACAATATTCTCAATATATGATGGGTTTATAAGGTCATAACTCTGTCATAACTCAAGGAAGATCTGTATTCCCAAATAAGTGCACAAACCCTTTTCTTTTGAATTCATTTTTATTAAAACATACCTACAAAATTTACCATTTTAACCTTTTTATAACTACAGTTCAGTGCCATTAAGTACGCTTATTGTTCTACATCCATCAACACTATTCATCCTCCAAATTCACTTTTAACACATACCACAGCCACAATTTCCTTTTTTTCATTAACTTTGCTTTAGTAACACAGCTACAAAAAATTCGCCTGGATTACATTCAGAAACTGGGATTAGAAAGTAAATCACAAGATTATCCTTCACGGGCTAACCAAATCATAGGCTTCTTTTAATGGAATTTCAAAGCTAAAGACTTCACTTCATCGCCCCCTCTCCCCGCCTTTGTGGGCATCAGTAACCTAGCAGTAACCATAGCAGCATCCACGATCTCTCCAAAAATGCAAGAAGTCCCTAAAAGCCAGCAGTTTTGAGCCAGCGTGGATTTCCTGCAGCTTCCTTTCCTACTGCGCAAGGGGAGTAGCGCAGGGACTAGGCTCTTTATCCAGGACGGCAGCCAAAAGGTCAGGAAGAGCGAATAAAAATCAACGTGAGAAATAGAGCTGAAGTCACAGCACTCCCTCCTTTTGCGATCCTCCTATGCCCTCCTCTTCAGCATGAAACACAAACTCTCCCCTTGTTTCTTTAAACCCCTAGTCAGACACTTCTGCAGGGGTTCGCGCATTTTATTGACGCAAAACTCCCGTTCTCGCGAGAGCTTGGGATAGAGAGCCGAATAGAGTGGATAAATCCCGAAATCTGTTGGCACTGGCACTTGAGAGGCTTGGAACGCGGGGGGAGGGGCGGGGCTAAGTGTTTGCAAGGGGCGGGGCCTAGCCTCAGAGAGGGGAGGGACCAGGGAGGAACGGGGAGGCGAGAGAAGGCCGGGGGCGGGGCCGCAGGGCCGGAGACCTGTTGATCGCAGGTAGCGCTGGCTGGCCGGGAATCCCTCGAGACTGGGGCGACTGCGCATGCCCACTGGCCGTGGTGGGCCGGTAGCCGAGCGGCGGTGACGAACCGGCTCCTCCGCTGCGGTGGTTGCGGTTGCTGCGATGGCGATGTGAGGGGCCCGGGGCGGGATGGTGCTGACCCGGGTAGGGCCGTCTTTTTCCAGCAGGACAACGAGTTCCTCCGTCCGACAGGCAGTGGAGGAGGCCGAACCCGGCGAAAGGTAAGCCTCTGTCTTCACCGTCTCCCCGGGTTCCCTACACCCAGGACCCCTCCCTCCCTCCCTCTTTCCCACGGGCCCGGCAGGAAGCGGCCTCCTTCTCCTTGTCCCCGCTCGCCCGCTGCGGCCCCTCGTCCAGCGGCTGCCCGTCGGAGCCCAGCCCTGGGCTCCGGCGGCTGCCCTTCGGAGCCCAGCCCTGGCCCGCTGAAGGTCGGTGGGGACGGCTGTGCAGAGTGCCCTCCGGGTGGCGAGGAGCCACGGCGCTCACCGGGTGCTCCCTGCCGCCCCTGCGGCATGTTCTTCGGCCGGCTCTTCCTGAACCTCACTCCAGTTCCCAGACCTCGCCTGCCCTTCGCCGTCTGCTCCATCCTCGCCGCTCTGTCCTCCCTTTACCCCTCTTTCGTAGTTCTGCTCTTTCATCCCCTCTTCCCACGTGCCTTTCTCTCGGCTGGTCTCTCCGTTGAGGCAGTGTATCCTTTTGCTCCCCTCGATTGCTTCCATCTCGCTGTGCATCCCTAGTCTGGCTCTTCTTCCTGACTCTCCTTACCCTCACCGACCAAGTTTGCCTCTGTGATTTCTTCCTTGGCTCTCTTCTCATTTTTCTGTTGTCGGCACATCTTCGTTCTCTTTTGTGAGTTTACGATTGTGTGTTTGCTTTAATGTCGTTTTGCGCTGGAGTTCCTTCGGTGCCCCACCTTACCTTCGCAGGCCCTTACTCCCATAATCTTTAGCTCTTTTTGGTACCCTGTTTCATCGGTTTCCGTCTGATGGCTCGCGTCCTCCCGTCCTTTTCCTTTATTCCTTTATTTCTGTTATCTAATCTTGGGTGTTTCTCTCTCTCTCTCTCTCTCTCTCTCTCTCAAACTGCTTTTGGTGTTTTTAGGTTTTGTTTTGTTTTTGTTTTTTGCTTTTTCATAGCCTCTTCAGTCTGTTTTACTTTTCATTATATCTCTGAAGAGTTGTCTCTTGTGCTTTCTACCTAAGCTAGGTATCCTCTCAGTATTCTTAATTCAGCTTCCAATTTAATAAAATCTCTTCTATCGCTTTTCTTCCCTCACTGGGAATATCATCAAAAGAGTGACAGTCGCAATAAACCTCTTATATTTACTGATTGAACCTTTAATTTCTAAGAATTACGTTTATATGTCAGAAGAAGTAAGTTGAATGTAGACTTGATGAAAGTATAAAGGGTTAAGATTTGTTAAAGGCTGATCTACAAACATAAGGTTAAAATTTGGAAATTTTGTTGCCCTTCAGTAAATACAGTTGTCCAAGAGCTGACCTTAAATGAAATTTAACAAATTTTATTTTAGAGAATTCGTTAATTTGCTATTTTATATATTTACTATTGCAACTGATTGCATCATTTTCTTGAGGGTCTCTGTTCTCTTTAATAAATGCATATAATTTCTACTAATTTAAGAATAGGTGTAATGTGCCTACTGAATGAAAAATATGTGAGAATAGAAGTATTAAATTTTTGAATTGGGCAAAAGACCTTTCTAACCAGTGTTGGAGCCCCCACCATTTAATTTACATAAAACCGCTCTGTTTAAATAATGGTGTAGTATTTTATTTTGAAGGCATCTGCTGAAGCAGTTACTTTCAGTGAAGTTTGCCTTTATTCTAGGGTTGAAGATCAACTGGATTATGTATTTCATTCTGGAATCTCAAAGCAGTCCACAAACAGTAAATTCTTCCTTACATTGTCTATGTCAGGTAGGACTTAAAGTTTTCTGTTTCTGTTGTACAGAAGGGAGACACCAAGGCAAAAAAATGTAGTTTCTTATTCAAAGTGATACTAGAAATAAAAGTGGAGGGAAATACAATTTAGGATCCAGTGTCATTAAGCCACACCTCTGTTGGAAGAACCAGCAATTATTGTGTGTGGTAAGAGGTGATGAACTCCTCAACTTTTAAGACTTTTTTAAAGTGATTTTTCCAATGCAGATAGAGATAACTGCTGCTTCTGAAGGAAGCTTTCCATCTTTCAAAGACAAATCTTTTTTATTTTTAGGTAGCAATTCATGAAAAAAGTAAATGCCTACAAATTCTTGTTGGTTTTTTTTTTTTGTTTTGTTTTGTTTTTTTTTTTTTTAGTGTGTTGATTCTGTGCTCTTAGAAATTAAAAAAAAAAAAATATGGTGGACAATAGGCACAGGACTTGAAGTCAGAAGATCTAAACTAGGGGCATCTGGTAGCTCAGTCGGTTAAGTGCCTAACTTCGGCTCCGGTCATGATTTCACAGTTCATGAGTTCCAGCCCCAGGTCGGGCTCTGTGCTGACAGCTCAGAGCCTGGAGCGTGTTTCAGATTCGGTGTCTCCCTCTCTCTGTCTGTCCCCCAGTCGCGTGCTTGCTCTCTCTCTCCCTCTCTGTCTCTCTCAAAAGTAAATAAACATTGAGAAGATCTAAACTATTATGATGACTCATGACATTAATTTGTAGAAGCCACTTAACCTCTATAGGTAGGTGTTTCTACCTGTAATAAGTGGGTAAAAAAGGTGGCCACTCAGTGATCTTTCAGTGGCAAAGAAAGCCTTATTTAAAGATACTTAGGGCCACCACAGGCAAAAGTTGCTATATAAATACTTTATTTCCATCTCTTTTAGACTGTGTAAGAGAATAATTGAATGCTTAAATTCCAGATCAAACTGGAACTTCAATTTTTTAATCTAATTTTAGACTTCTGTGAAAAATCTAGTAGAGTGCTGGTGAACTATATACTAGCTTATACTAATGTTCATATTACAATGAAACAGATACTGTTGCATTCAGTATATAGAATTAAAATGCCCTTTGTCAGGATTTGACACTGAGAAATGTAGGAGTTATTCATGTAACTTTGGTTACCTACATAATTTTCTGTTGTCTTATATTTTAGTTTTGTTTATTGTAAAAATACACCCTTGACAGTGGGGGTTGTTTAGGAATTAGAAAGGGCAAGAATTTCCTTCACTTTGATTCTGGGAATTGAGGAAAAACTGCATAAAAATGAATGTTGTGGTATGTATCTGTGTGTATTTAAGTGAATGGCTACAGGTGGGTGCACATAGATTTGAAATGAGGAATGTGGTTTTTTTTTTAATATTTTAATGTCTTTATTTTTGAGAGAGAGAGAAAGACACACAGAGCATGAGTGGGGGAGGGATAGAGAGAGAGGGAGACACAGAATAGGAAGCAGGCTCTAGGCTCTGAGCTGTCAGCACAGAGCCTGATGCAGGGCTCGAACTCATGAACTGTGAGGTCATGACCTGAGCCGAAGTTGGATGCTTAACCGACTGAGCCACCCAGGCACCTCGAGGAATGTGTTTTTTATTTTTCTTTTCCTTGAGTTGTTTGTCAAGAAGAAAATCTGGAAATGAATAAGAATAAGCAGAATGGTGATACAAAAATAAAAGCTAAATGAACTCAATGATTTTTTAGAAAAGTTACAAAGCACTGGTTGTTAGGTCTAGATTTTTCAGAAGGAAGAGTGAAACAGCTCCATAATGGGTTTCACCATTTTATTTTTAAAGATAAGCATTTTTTAATAAGTGCATACTTAGTTATCAGTAATGTGCTAAATTTAATAAAAATTAGCGTCTTTTTTCTTAACAGGAATATAGAGGTGCCAGGCATATTATCCCAGATTATACTAGGTCTCTCCTGCTTGAATAACGCCTTCTTATTTTGATGAAATAATCCTTATGAGCTATCTCTCAACCAAAACAATATCCTGAGAAAATATAGCATATTTCCTTTTATGGGATTAAGTCGATTTACACCATCCATAATACAGAAAGTATTTCTACATTATATTGTCAATATAGAAGTCTATAATTAATAGTATTTTGGAACATTTCTGTCAAGTTTTATGAAATGTCCTTTTGCTACAGTTCTTAATATAATCAAAAATAGAAGTATTCCTTTTTGAAATCCCCTTGAAGTTGTCTTATGGGATGCAGCTGCTTCATTCAATATTGTTTTAAGGTCATTGGTATCTCTGACATCTGCTGCTTGATGTCTTCAAGTTGCCAGTAAGTCATGGCCTGCAACTGGAAGTACTGCTCACTGTAAATGTCTAAACAGCAAGGTCAGGGCTTATTGACAGTCACAGTTTCAGACCTTAGAAGCCTATATTTCCTTTGCCATCACCTTTGTCTTCTGGAATTGAGGACCCCATATGTTAAAACCACCCTCATTTGTCCTCAGGCTTACTGAAAATTCATTCTTTTCCTCAGGAGGGTAAGATTAGAGTATAGGTGTCACTAGTCCTATTCTATAAAATTAGTAATTTTTTTTCAAAGTATGATAATTATATAATATAATGCTTGCCAAGGGCCCCAGTTTTGTAGAAGAGTTCTGAAATAGCCCTCCAGTTAGGGGGAACCAAAGAAATATCTTTAGGGAGTGAAATCAGTAGAAAAAATTTTTGAATAGAGAGTTGTAATATTCACGTTTCCTTCTTTTTTCCCCTGGTTTTTCTCAACACCTAAGATCTTAGTGGAAGCCAACTCTTTTCCCTTTAAGGTCTGATGGCCTGTAAATGACAATATATATTTTTAAGTTTATTTATTTTGAGAGAGAGAGAGTGCAAGCACAAGCAGGGGAGGGGTAGAGAGAGAGGGAGAGAGGGAATCCCAAGCAGGCTGTACGCAGTCAGAGCAGAGACCGACATGGGGCTCTATCTCACAAACTGCAAGATCATACCTAAGCTGAAACCAAGAGCCTATCGCTTAACCTACTGAGCCACCTAGGCACCTCCTAAATCACAATATTTTTAAACCACGAAATTGAAACTGGTAATAAAAACCTATTTAGTTGAGTTACATTGTTTCTCTAAATGAAGTCTTATTTTAAAAATTGAGATAAGGGGCACCTTATCAGTTAAGCATCTGACTCTAGATCTCAGCACAAGTCTTGATCTCAGGGTCATGAATTCAAGTCCTGCATTTTGGGCTATGTGCTGGACATGAAGCCTACTTAAAAAAAATTAACATATTGAGATGTAAGGAATTGTTGAATCACTTTATTGTACACCTAAAGCTGATATAATACTGTATTTTAACTATACTGGAATTAAAATAAAAACCTAATAAAAAAAAGGAAAAAAAGTTGACATAAAATAAAATCATAGTATCAGCTATTTATTGAGCACCATGTAACCAAGTACCATGCTTATGGCTTCGTGTGTGTGTGTGTGTATAAAATCTTTTTAATTCTTACCTTTTGACCTAGAAGTTACAAATATTTCCCCATTTGAGAAAAGTAAGATTTAGTAAGTCTGGATTAGAAGCCACATCTCTCTGACATCAAAGTTACTGCTAGACTAAAGAAAGCAAGAAAGCATAGACTTTTATGAAAGCATTGTTTGTTTCTTAGAATATTTTTCAAAGAGGGGTTCCTGGGTGGCTCAGTAGGTTAAGCATCCAACTTCAGCTCGGGTCATGATCTCACCATTCATGAATTTGAGCCCTGTGTCAGGCTCTGTGCTAGGAGCCTGGAGCCTGCTTTGGATTTGGTGTCTCCCTGTCTCTCTTCCCTTCCCCCATTCACACTCTGTCTCTCTCTCAAAATAAATAAATATTTAAAAAATTTTTTTAAATTATTTTTTATAGTTATTCATTTTTGAGAGACAGAGAGACAGAGCACATGTGGGGGAGAAACAGAGAGGGAGGCACAGAATCTGAAGCAGGCTCCAGGCTCTGAGCTGTCAGCACAGAACCCAATGTGGGACTTGAACTCATGGACCGTGAGATCATGACCTAAGCCAAAGTCAAACACTTAACTGACTGAACCACCCAGGCGTCCCCCCAATTTTTTTTTTAAAAATAATAGTTTTCGAAGAGAGCATTATACTTATTTTTGTTCTGGTTCTGAGCTTTGTTGTCTGTTGAGATAACCAATATGATGAAATATTTTAAGGGATGCTGGGCAGCTCCCTGAACTAGGTAGTAGATAATGGCTGTGGTTCTTTGTGAATTTCTCTTCATGTTAAAAGAGGTAACTAGTTTTTGGTCATTTGGGCTATTCTTGTTTTTTTTTTAAGTAAATAATAACATACTACATTCAAAGGAATTCTGTATTAAGTTACTGGCAGATTTGTTTTATGTCATTGATGTGTCCCTGAAAAGTTTATGTGAGCTGGGTTTAATAAATTAAATCTGTTTTCTCATTGTTGATATAATGTCAGAGGTAGCTTTCATTAAGTGTCCCATAATGAGCAATAGAAGTTATTTGTCTGTTTATGTCATTCTCATTTAGTAAGTCAACCATGGGAATACTCTGAGAAGTTACCAACATTCTTTCAGTGTTTAAAAAAAATTCTTTGTATGGATTTTCTATCACATTAATACAGTTATCCAAAGTGAAGAATGCTTTTTTTTTTAATGCTTATTTATTTATTTTGATTGAGAGAGAGAGCATGTACATGAGCTGGGGGAGGGGCAGAAAGAGAGAGAGAGAGAAAGAGAATCCTAGTGCCTGACATGGGGCTCAGTCTCACGAATGGTGATCATGACCTGAGCTGAAATTTAGACTCAGATACTTAACCTACTAAGCCACCCACGCACCACCAAAGTGAACAGTATTTTGTTTTGAGAATGCTTTCTTCTTAATCTAAGTGCCAGTTCTAAGATTAGTAATCATGTATTTCTCTTTTATTAGATAATAATTGTTCAAAACCAAATTTTAAAGAAATTAGAAGATAACAGTGCCTTTACAACTTCAGATTTTGTGTTTCTAGGTGTGGGATGTGAGACATTTGAAGATTTCATAATTAGAGAAAAATGCTAATTACATGGAAAATTAAATGTGGTTAATTTATCAAGGATTATTTTTTCCATTAATGCTGCATTCTGATTTCAGTTTTTCTTTTAGTGGGGGCATATTTATCTCATGGCTTGACGATTATTCAATCTATTTCCAAAACAGGTCAGGTGTGGACTTTACAATTATGTAAGTTTAAATTTAGGCCCTGTAGTTTGGCACATTTGAAGGTTTTGTCATTTTTCCAGTATTTCTTAACTGTAATCTTGGATAAGTTATATACACGTTTTGCTCTTTAGTTCCCTTACCTGTAAAGTGGAGTAATGATAGCTCTTTTCAGATTTTTATGAGAATTAAATGAAATCACATAGTTAAAGTTACTGGTATAATAGTAGGTACTCCAAAAAGTTCTGAATGTTTGTATTTGGTTTCAATTTGATAGTGCTGTTGGGTTTATATCTGATATCAGTAGAGAAACATACAGCTATTTCAAATATACTTTGTCTATCAAGCTGTTCTCATTATTTTCCCTTTGGAAGGTCTCCTCTTCCCCTGTGTCTAAAAGAGAAGAATTTAGTACTCTTTTCTCTTCTTAAATATTTCTGTAATTTGGGCAGTATAGTATATGGCTGACTCTCAGGAATTCATTGTGATGAGTAATCACTAGCAGCAAAAGTTTCTAGACCAGTGATCTTCCTTAAT
Organism: Acinonyx jubatus; assembly: GCF_027475565.1. NCBI lineage: Eukaryota > Metazoa > Chordata > Mammalia > Carnivora > Felidae > Acinonyx > Acinonyx jubatus. Next base: position 87,092,408 of record NC_069385.1, on the reverse strand, counting down.
TTACATCTTCCTTAGTAGATAAGCTCATCTTCACTGTGAATCAGTTTTTGAAATGAGAGATGTTACTGATGAAAGTGTGTTGTGCATGTGAAATATTGTGAAGGCAAAAAGAGAGTTAAAAGCCATCTGAATGGTATGAACTTCAGAGTCAGGCAAGTGACAGGTGGCTTGGCCATTTTAGAGCAGGATATAATACAGTGACTTAGCATGTTTAGCCCCTGCAAGAGGGAGCTTACAAAGCTGAGCAGGGTGTCAGGGCTTCAGCCAAACAGAAAGAGAACTAAATGTAAATCAAGAAATAACATATTCAGATGTTTAGATATTTAGACTGATATTTAGACTGAACCAACCAATGTAGACTTAACCAATTTAGGTGGCCAGAATTATACCAGATGGCAGGGTTAGGGATGCACGACTAATCCAGATATCACTGGTTGATTGTTCTCAGTTTGCTGTTGTGTAGTCTGACTTGGTCAGGATTAGCTCAAAGACTGTAGGGGCCTGAGCCTATGTAGATTGGAGTTCTACAATGCTCTAGGTGAGTGGGATTTAGAAAAGGTGGCAGCTCAGCACACTCCCATGCCCAAAGTACACATCTTCAGACTTTTCTCAGTTTGCTGTAGCACTTGACTGTTATAAGAGTACTTTTTTCACAAAGTGGGAGAACAGCATTTTGAAGGCTTCTGAAGGTGCTCCTATTTTGAGCTTCCTGCTTATTCATTAGGAGAAGGCCCAAGAAAATGAATCCAAAGCTGACTAGCTAGTAACAAATGGATTGAGTTAACCTCCTTCTTTGTTCCCATCATATTCGTATTTAACATATTTGAATTGAACTGTACATATTAGATGCTTTCCTCTGTTGGTCCCAGATCCCAAATGTCAGTCTCAGGTCCCACATCTCTCTCAAAGTGTAAACCCCTCATCTATTTGGGCTTGAAATGTGTTGTTCCTTCATTTGGTATCAGTTCCTATATGTCTGTCATATTTTGAGTTTCTCGCTATATTGAATATGAACATTTAAAGATGTGTTTATTTTTTGTACAATATGGCCCCTAAATGCAAGGTTACTGTGTTTAGTGTTCAGCTGAAGAAACAGTGAATTTTTTCCTAAAGCTGGAAAACAAAGTGAAACGTGTTTTACTCACTGGTAAATGGTATATTGATTGTCAACGTGGAGCCTTTCTAGGGGAATTTTAAGAGTAACTTGGCCCAATTTGCATTCCCACCAACAGTGCAAGAGGGTTCCCGTTTCTCCACATCCTCTCCAGCATCTATAGTCTCCTGATTTGTTCATTTTGGCCACTCTGACTGGCGTGAGGTGATACCTGAGTGTGGTTTTGATTTGTATTTCCCTGATGAGGAGCGACGCTGAACATCTTTTCATGTGCCTGTTGGCCATCCGGATGTCTTCTTTAGAGAAGTGTCTATTCATGTTTTCTGCAAAACTTTCTAGTAGCTACATTTTAAAAAATAAAATAAGCTAGGAAAATTAATTTTTATAATATATTTTATTTAACCCAACATATCTAAAATATTATTTCAAGATGTGATAAATATATAAACATATTAATGAGATATTTATGTTCTTTTTCTGTACTAAGTCTTTGAAATCTAGTGTGTACTTTATGCTTAGAGCATATCTCAATTAGTGTACTACATTTTTAACAGTTAAAATAGAACATAGTCCTATGATAAAGTTATGTTCAGTGGAAAAATTTATACTGTGTTAGTGTTTGGATTAAAATTTAAATTACTAAAAAAAAATAAATAAAATTTAAATTACTTTAAAATTAAAAATTCAGTTCTTCGGTCACCATAGTCACATTTTAATTGTTCAATAGCCAGGTGTGTCTAGGGGCCACTGTGTTGGACAGAGCAGCTCTAGAGGGCCAAGAACTTCTCTTGCAGGTTAACAGGTGACTTTGTTTCTTTGGAAGTAAGCTATATTTTCCTGAGGTATTATAAGGTAATTGTCAGATTGTTCTCCCTGTCAGTATAAGAGCCTTTCAGTATAAATTTCCCATTTAGTATCAGAGTCAGTTTCTGTTTGAGGCCCCCAGTGCCTTCTTTGGATTGGAGTTTGTAGTTTAGTCAGCTAAATTCTCTTAGGGACCTAGGTAATGGCCCAGGAAGGAATCCTACTTCAACAGACCTCTCAAATTATTCTGTTTAGCTACTTTGCTAGGTCCAGGAAACAGAAAGAACAATTTAGTCTCAGGTAAATCAGTTTATCCCCGTAGCTCCAAATGCTCAGATTAAAGTGACATATTCTAAGCCAGCAAGCTGACTGTGGAGCAGAGTTCCCAGACATCATCTGGGTAAAAGGAAAGATGTTCTTTCTTCACCTTCTTTCATTCTTAAGAGAGGACAGGCCAGGATTTTTCTGTTTCATGAAAGATCCTTTTCCTGAGGAGCAGAATGCCTAAGAATCTGTGTTAGTGAGAGATTGCAAACTCTAAATGCACTTTTCCTGTAGATGAATTTGATTTGAACTACATAGGTATTGTTTGTTTGTTTTTGTTTATTTTTTAGCTGTTTGGCAACATCTGAAGTTTAGTAGATTTCATCTTTAGAAAAAAATTTTTTCCAATTTCTCCTTGAAAACTTAGAACTGCTGACATCTCTGGGCCAGCAAGAATTGGCTATACCTATGTGGCAGTTGCTCCCTGTAATGGGAAAAGGGAAGTTTATGAGTTTATGAGAAGAGAATCACACAGATCCCCTTTGACTGTGAGAGTCCTCTGAGTTTTTCTTGTCCTTCTCTTTTTGCCTATTCTCCTTTTCCTTTAGTCCTTCTTTGAAATTTTTCTTCTACCAATACTTAAACATAAAAATAATTGTTTACTCCTTTTTTGAGGGGGAATGAAAATCAGATTTATCAGCATCACTCTGTCTATACCTGTACATGTATTATATATTTCTACTTAGAGAATAATCAATAAAAAGACATGGATTTGAGAAAAATGAGACAGTAACAATAGAACAAAAAACAGCAGAATACGAGAGGAAGAGTGAAAGAAGTTACAAACAGACCTAGAACATATGCTAGTAAAGGAATTTTATCATAAAAGTTTATTCATGCATGTCTCTTGTTTTCCTTATATCAGTGTAATAATTCCTTTCTTCAAGTTGGTTGGGTTTAAATAGAAAAATAGTTACATTTAATATTTATGGAAGAGTCCATGTTAATTTGTTAAATCTTTGTTAAATATTAAATTGAGTGCCTACTGGGTGTCAGGCAGTGGGGAGACAGCTGTGAACAGAGTAGTCAGAAATCCTGCCTTTAGGGGTGTCTGGGTGGCTTAGGGACACCTGGGTAGCTCGGTCAGTAAAGCGTCCAACTTTGGTTCAGGTCATGATCTCGTGGTTCATGAGTTTGGGCCCTGCATTGAGCTCTCTGCTGTCAGCGTGGAGACAGCTTCAGATTCTCTGTCCCCTCTCTCTCTGCCTCTCCCCTAGTGGCAGGTGCTCTCTCTCTCTCTCTGCCTTTTTCTCTCTCAAAAAAAAAAAAAGATTAAAAAAAAAAGAAGAATTCCTGCCATTATAAAGCTTACATGTTAGTGGGGAAAAATAATAAAAACTGATAAATTAAAGCCTTTCATTTGTTAGATGGAGATAAGTTTGAGGGAAAACAAAAAAACATAAGGGAGGAAAAAGGATGTACCAGGAGAGTTACTATTTATTTTTTTTTTTTTTGAGAGTTACTATTTTAGATAGTGTGCCCAGGAAAGGGCTATTTGAGTTCAAGACTGGAAAGAGATGGAAGAGTGATTCATTAAAATATTGGGAGGGAGGGGCGCCTGGGTGGCTTGGTCGGTTAAGCGTCCGACTTCGGCTCAGGTCATGATCTCCCAAGTTGTGAGTTGGAGCCCTGTGTGGGGCTCTGTGCTGACAGCTCAGAGCCTGGAGCCTGTTTCAGATTCTGTGTCTCCCTCTCTCTGTGACCCTCCCCCATTCATGCTCTGTCTCTCTCTGTCTCAAAAATAAATAAACGTTAAAAAAAAATTAAAAAAATAAAATAAAATATTGGGAGGGAAGAGTGTTCCAGAGAACAAATGGAAATGTCCTGGAGTAGGAATATATTTGGTGTGTTTGAGGAATAGCAAGGAAACTAGTGGGCGGAGTGGTAGGAGATAAGGTCAGAGAAGTTATAGAAGATACAGATTATATGAAGCCAACATATAGGCTGTCGTAAGGGAATTTTACTGAGTATTGTGGGAAACCACTGAAGGTTTGGAAGAGAGGAAAGAGATATAATTTAGATTCTTTTCAAATAATATATATTATATAACATTAAAATATACTACAAATTATGTATAACTGTATAGTATTAAATATATATGTTATGCAGTATATAAAGGATAATCTGGCTGCTTCTTTTGCAAATAGTTTGCAGTGGGTGGCATATTAGAGTATAGGTTAGTTGTTGTTGCTGTAACAAAGAGTTATAAGATATAAAAGGCTGAGCAGTCTGGATAGGTAGGACATCTGTGCTCTGTGAAGCTATTCAGGAGTCCAGAATCTTTCCATCTTTTTGTTTTACCATTCTTTGGGGTTTTGTCCTGATTTGCATGGTCAAAACTAGATCACTATCAAGAAGATGTTCCCCCTTTGAAAAAGGGAAACAATTGCATCAAGAAGAATAAAATACCTAGGAATAAATTTAACTGAGGAGGTGAAAGACCTGTACTCTGAAAACTGTTAAGACATTGAAGAAAGAAATTGAAGATGACATAAATGGAAAGATATATCATGCTTATAGATTAGAAGAATTAATATTGTTAAAATGTCCATAGTACCCAAAGCAATCTACAGACTCAGTTCAATCCCTGTCAAAATATCATTGACATTTTTCACAGAACTAGAACAAATAATCCTAAAATTTGTATGGAACAACAAAAGACCTTAAATATCAAAGCAGTCTTGAGAAGAAAAAACAAAGCTGGAGGTATCGCTCCCTGATTTCAAATTATACTACAAAGCTATAGTAATCAAAACAGTATGGTACTAGCACAAAAACAGACATATAGATCTATGTAACAGAGTAGAGAGCCCAGAAATAAACCCAGTTTATAGGGTCAGTTAATCTGTGACAGGAGGCTGAAATACTATGGGGAAAAGACAATCTATTCAATAAATGGTGCTAAGAAAACTGGACAGAGACATGCAAAATAATGAAACTGGACCATTTTTTTATACCAGATTAAAAAAAAATCCAAAAGGATTAAAGACTTAAATGTAAAACCTACATCCAAAAAACTTCTAAAAGAAAACATAGGCAGTAAGCTTTTTGGCATTGAGCTTAGCAGTATTTTATATATATATATATGTCTCCTCAGGCAATGGCAACAACAGGAAAAATAAACAAATGAGATTATATCACACTGAGAGGCTTTTGCACAATGAAGGATACCATCAACCAAACAAAAATGCAGCCTACTGAATGGGAAAAGATAGTTGCAAAGATGTATCTGATAAGGAGTTGATAGCCAAAATATATAAAGAATTCCTACAACTTGATAGCAATAAAACCCCCAAACAACCCAATTAAAAAATGGACAGAGGACCTGAATAGACATTTTTCCAAAGAAGACATACAGATGACCAACAGACACATAAAAAGATGCTCAACATCACTAGTCATCAGGGAAGTGCAAATCAAAACCACAATGAGATACCACCTCACAACAGACAGAATGACTAGTATCAAAAAGACGAGAAATAACAAGTATTGGTGAGGAAGTGGAGAAAAGGAAACCCTCATGCACTGTTGGTTGTAATGTAAATTGGTGCAGCCACCATAGAGGACAGTATGGATGTTTCTCAAAGTATTAAAAATAGAAATACCATACAATCCAGTAATTCATTCTACTTCTGGGTATTTATCCAAAGAAAATGAAAACACTAATGCCAAAAGATGTATGCACCCCTATATTCATTGTAGCATTATTTATAATAGTTAAGATAAGGAAGGAATCTATATATCCATCAAGAGGTGAATAAATAAGATGTGCTGTATTAATACAATGGAATATTACTTAACCATAAAAAAGAATGAAATCTTGCCATTTGTAGCAATATGATGGGACCTAGAAGGTGTTTTACAAAGTGAAAAAAGGCAGACAAAGATAGATACCATGTGATTTCACTTATGTGTGGTATCTAAAACAAAACAAATGAACACAACAGAAGCAGATTCATAGATACAGAGAACAAACTGGTAGTCGTCAGAGGGGATGGAGGTAGGGGAATGGGCAAAATAGGTGAAGGGAATTAAGAGGTATAAATTCCCAGTTATAAAATAAATAAATCACAGAGATGTAATGTACAACATAGGGAATTTAGCCAATAATAATGTAATAATTTATATAGTGACAGATGGTAACCAAAACTATTGAAGTGGTCATAAGGTATAAAAATAGCAAATCACTATGTTGTACACCTGAAACTAATATATTAATGTATGTTAGTTATAAATTACTAACAAATAAAATAGCAGTTATTGAAAGTGGTAAAGTCTATATGTTTATGATAAAGAAAAGAAATCTATGAAGAAGAGTGAATGTGATCTTTATTCTAATATTTTTAGTATCTAAGGTAATTTTACCAAGGGCAAGTGGTTTATTTTTTAGGCTATAAATATTTGGGATGTGAACAAAACTATCCATAGCATATCCAGGCATTCTTTTTTGTCAAAATGTTTAAAATAGTTCAAGTGTGTGTGTGTGTGTGTGTGTGTGTGTGTGTGTGTGTACATACCTACATATGCACACATGCACATTTCATATATTTATAATTTCAGAAATTACTCTACCCAAGGAGTTATTTTAAAATGGTAAGTTTTATATCTAAAAAGTTAATAAGCTTATAATATTTTGAAGATTCATGAAGATTGTTTTTGAGCCACTGAACTAAGAAAGTATTCTTATGTATTATTGCCCTTTGAAGTATACACGGTGAATCCTTAACAAAGATATAATAGTTAATATTGATATCAGTGAAACTGTGAATGAAAAATCTCTAAAACTTATTTTTAAGCCTTATGCAAGATACAGATCTTTTAGATAAATTGAGATTGTTAAGTAATGAAGCATATGTTTCCTTAAAATGGACTTCTTTATGTGTAAAATAGAATAAAATGTTTAAAATGTTATTTTCTTTCTTTCTCACAGGGGGAACAATATATTTTCAATAAGAATCAGTAACTGGAAGTACAAGTTTGGTTATTTAATAATGTTAAAATGAAGCTTTAACCAACAGAGGTAAGAATATGTTACTTTTCTATTTAAGAGATCAGAATATTTATCAAATTTCTCTGAAGAACTATTTCAAAAACTATGAAGGGTCTGAGATTTTATCCCATTTGCAAGCTAACAAGTTTGCCTGCCACAATGCCATGGATGTGAGCAGAAGACAGGAGACTACCCCTAGATCTAAGAAAAGGATGGGTTGTATTCACAGCAGTAGCAGTAGCAGTAGCTATAGTACCAGGCCACACCTGCATGTGAGTAGTTTGTATTATAGGAGAGGAACCCCAAGCTAAGGGGACCCAAATCTTTTATAATGGATAGTAAGTCTGTCTGACTTATGCCTCAGGGGGAGACTATCTCTACTAATGGAATAAACAGATTTGCTCTTTGTTCCAGTATGAGACACTATCTGACTTCTAAGACTGTTCGATAAACATACATCCCTGAAAAGTAGCATGGAACAGAGACAGTGTCTCCTTGCAAAACATGCAGAAACAGGAGACTGGAGAATTGTCTTTCAACACTTTCTTAACTCTGAATTGTGTTTTAAAGCATGTATTATTGATAAAGATGATTGTTACAGTACTTTTTTGAAATAGTGAAAAGATGGAAACCACTGAAATACCCAATAATAGGAGATGGTTTAAATTATAATAGTAAACAATTGAAAATAATATTATAAAACTATGTTTATTGACATAGGTGTTCATCAAAAAGTTAAATAAATAAACAGGTTATAAAATATGCATGAGGTTTGATCCCATTTTTATAGAAATTTTACAAATGCACACATATGAAGAATATATACCCAAGTATACATTTTAGTGGATAGAATCGTGAATGTTTTTATTTTTGCTTGTGTATATTTTTTTAAACCTCTTAAATGAATACTTCAGGCTTTTGTAATGAGGGAAATTTTTTTTTTTGAAATTTAAAAATGAATAGTAATTTAAGAACTTCATGTAACAGAAAAAAACCTTCATGAATTTTAATGGAAATTAAAGAATGCTAATTCTCTTTTTGACTCTGGGGTTGCCTTTATGTGCAATGTGAATAATTAGATTGTTTACTTTTTTCTTTACTATTTTATCTGTAATAGATAAAGTCCAGAGTTTCTTTTAGCAGTTTGCTATATTATATTATTTATTGCTATAGCAGTTTGCTATATAGCAGTTTGCTATATATATGTGTATATATATATATATATATACTATATTATTGTGACATAGATGTCACAAAGGGAAACAAATCTTAGAAAATACATTCTGTTAGAACATACCTGAAATTATAGATTATTGCTATTTAGTACATAAATTATTAGTAAGTATATTTAGTTGATTCTGGTGCTCTTTAGTTGGGATAGACTAAGTTAGGTACACTGAACTAATGTGCTTCATTGCTTCATTTTTATTTTCTGCCTATGTATCATACTCTGAAATATGTTTAAATATTAATGGTTTTCTTAAGTTGGCATTTTGTTGTGCTTCTCGTGATTTTTTTTCTGCCTTCTCTTACCGAGGTGCTGTCACCAGATTTGTCTTCTGAGTATTAATTGAAAATGACTGAAGTTCAAGCAATGGTAGAATTCTCTGTGGAGCTAAACAAGTTCTACAATGTGGATTTATTTCAGAGAGGGTGTGTATTTTAATCATGAAGATTATATATCTTGCATAGGAAAAGGTGTACAGTTTCCATTTAAATTTAATTACATACTTATATTCCAGTATTTATAAGGAAAACAATGAACTGTATTCAAATAATTATTTTCTTAGAAAAATTTTATTTTAAAGTAGATGTTTGAGAATTATTCATATGAATTTAATGATAATGCTGAATATATGTAATGTGCGTTTATGATTTTGTACTGAGCCTTGAAAGGACTTTTATGAAAATGTATAAGATCTCATTTTTGCTTGTAAAAGCTTATAGTGTATGGGAAAAATAAAATATATGCACAAAACAGCTAAGTGGAAACAAAATGATGATCTTTCAAGAAGTGTATATAGAAAGTGCTCTAGGAATCAGAACAGAAAGACATTTTTTCTGGGTTAATATGTTAGGAAAGTCATTATGGAGAGTGCGGTACAAAGTAGGCATAAGATAAAGTGAAAAACTCTTGGTAGGAGAGAGCAGCATGAATCAAGCCTTGGAAATAGGAATGAATATGCTATTTTATTTTTTTTAATTTTTTTTTCAACGTTTATTCATTTTTGGGACAGAGAGAGACAGAGCATGAACGGGGGAGGGGCAGAGAGAGAGGGAGACACAGAATTGGAAACAGGCTCCAGGCTCTGAGCCATCAGCCCAGAGCCTGACGCGGGGCTCGAACTCACGGACCGCGAGATCGTGACCTGGCTGAAGTCGGACGCTTAACCGACTGCGCCACCCAGGCGCCCCTGAATATGCTATTTTAAAGAATATTTAGTAGGGGCGCCTGGGTGGCTCAGTCGGTTGAGTGGCCGACTTCGGCTCAGGTCACGATCTCGTGGTCGGTGAGTTCGAGCCCCGCGTCAGGCTCTGTGCTGACAGCTCGGAGCCTGGAGCCTGTTTCAGATTCTGTGTCTCCCTCTCTCTGACTCTCCCCTGTTCATGCTCTGTCTCTCTCTGTCTCAAAAATAAATAAACGTTAAAAAAAAAATAAAAAAAAAATAAAGAATATTTAGTAAATTAGATATTCTCTAGGAGAATTGCAGAAGAAAAGATAGTAAAGAAATGAAAGGTTATGTTTGTGAAGGGCTCTTAGTGTCTGGAGAAAAGTTGACAGGGATTTGGGCAGCCATCAGTGGTTTCCAAGTAAGAATGAAATTATCACTATTATTACAATAAACACTAACATGATGAAGATTGTGATATATTAGATTGATTGTTGTAGAAGAAATAGAAGCATAAGGGACAGTTTAGAAGTGCTTGCAGTAACTCAGGGAAAAAAACCTAAAGGAATGTACTAAGAGTGGTAGTAACGGAACTCTGACTAACAGAAGTTGGGTGAGAGAGATTTTCTATTAGTTTTTGTTGTTGTTTTGCTTTGTTTTGTTTTACTACATTTGGCTGCTCTTGGCTTTGCCATCTTGTTGAAAAAATAGAAACAGCTGTCCTCTGCTTTACATGGTCTCTCACTTCTCAGCAGGACAGGCTGAACTTATTTTTATGGCAGAGACAGGAGTCAAAGAAGGAGAGCAGAGGATGCAGGACCCCTTGAATTGCCACTCTTGTTACTTCCACTCCATTCTGTTGACTAGGCAACTTATGAGACCAGCCCGGGAGTCTAAGCTGATAGTTCTTAGGCTAGTAAAACTTACTTAAAAACTTTACGAGGCTTCTCTGTGACTGATACAGTTCATTCCAAGCTCTGGAACCCACACCCACAATTGTCTTTTGAGACATGACTACTAGATGTAATTACTATTTGGGGATCAAAATTCTGTGGGATCATGCCCTTAAATTTCCTAAAAGTCCTTTTGTCAAATTGAATGTCTACTTAGACACTGTTTTAGTTTCTGTAGCAATCTTAAGAAAGGGATTTATAGTCATATTCTTGGTATGATCTTTGTCCATGGCAGCATTTTATTTGGAAAATCTTTAAGGGGTTTTGTTTTCCAATCTAACAAGTTCTAGTCCATCTATATTCCCTCTAGGTCCTGTTTGTAAAGTGACTAGTTCTTTCTTTAGCTCATCTCTTTCTTGCAAAACCTTATGGTACTTAGCTAGGAGCAACGAGTTGACATTTTCATCATTCTGCCTGGAAGTTAGCCTGCTCAAGTCCCGAAGTTTCTTAGATACATTGTCCAACTTCTTCTAAGTTATTGCTGACAGTGTATTTTACAAAAGTTTCTGTGATATATTACATGGGTTACCATTTTTAAAATCTCTGTAGTTTACCCATCTTTTTTGCTTCTGTAATTGTAACTGTTACATTAGTCTCCAAATCAATGCCATATATTTGAAGTTTTCCTTATGGTACATACTACTTCAAAGTTACCAATTTGTGTATTAATATGTATTGTGGCAATATGCAACTAATAATAAACACAAAGCTTCAAACACAAAGCTTGAATTGAAATGAAAATAAACATTTATTTTTGCTCACAAGTCTGTGGATTAGCTGAATGATTTTGATCATCTGGGCTGGCCTGGCTGACATTGCTGGGCTCCGTTATGAGTTCACACTCAACTGGAAGGTTGGCTGGGTGCTAGCTGATACAGAATGGCCTTACTTGGGTGGACTCGGTTCTGTTTTATGATCTCTCATCCTCCAGCTTATTTTCACAGAGGAGGCAGGGTCCAAAGAGAGAATCTATGCAAGAAGACCTTTTAAGACCTAGGCTTGCAACTAGCATTCTTCATCTCTGCCAGATGGTATTGCCCAAAACAAGTTATAAGGCCAGTCCAGATTTATAAACCAAATTAAGCAGTGAAAGTCTTAGATGCCTTACTAACTCCTCTGGTTGCTATGACATTCTCTCATTTAAAGTAAGAAATGCTGTATATATTTCTTTTGTTTCTCTCATTCATCTTTATATATGCTGGTTTCCCTTTGGGTTTTATTCATGCTGGTATTTGACCTGTGGATCTTGTTATTTTTCACCAGTAATAAATATGGGAAACTGATATAAGTAGAACAATTTTATTGTTTAATGCATACAGATATATAGATATTGGGGCATTGCATATTTTAAAATATTTTTTGAAATCATTTTTTTGTCTATTTTTCTTCAGTTTTTACCAGATACGTGCATCTATGAAAATTCCACCAAGAGTTCCTCACAGAGTAGAAGCTAGTTTGTTACATGCAGCAGGTAAGCCAAGGAATACTTTTAACATTTAAGAAAATCTGAAGCATCATTATAATGGCTAATAATAACATTTAATAATTATTCTTATTTTGGAGGCGCCTGGGTGGCTTAGTTGGTTAAGCATCCAACTCTTGATTTTGGCTTAGGTCATGGTCTCGCAGTTTGTGGGATTGAGCACATTGGGCTCTGTGCACTGACCTGCTCAGAGCCTACTTGGGATTCTCCCTCTCTCCCTTTCTTTTTGTCCCTCCCCCACTCACACCTTGTCTCTCTCAAAATAAATAAATTTTTTAAAAAGTCTTCTTCCTTTAAAAAAATTACCATTTTTTAATTACAAATATAAGATACTAAAGGGTATCATTATAATACCTTTTATAAGAAATATATTTCTTATAAAACAAGCATGATTATAGGTTCCTTGTCTTTTGATTTCTTGTGAAGAACAAATGAAAGAATGTATGTGAAATTTCCATGAAAACAAACGTAAGTAGGGGTGATATCAATTACATCATGTAAGATGTAATTTTTAAAAATATACAGTGAATGTGTACATATAATTTGATATATGATTACAAAGGTGTTTTATGATAAAGTTTTATAGTATGCCTTTGAGAATATTTATTAGCTACATTTTGGTCTGGATTAACTACAGTAAAAAAACAAAACAAAAAACAAAACAAATGCCAGAAAGCAATATATAAGGTATAAGATGGATATATTACAGCAGTTCAGTAATTTACTTACATTCTGTGGAGAGACCAGCATTAAAATGTTTGAGCCCAAACTGGTGGTCCTGACATAATCAGTGGGCATTTTTTAGCTTTCCTGATACAGTATACTCTGTTTCATTCTATACATTTAGGAAATGAAATGGTTAATGAAACATTCTAGTGAGTTAACATATATGTCAAATATGAATAATGAATTTTGAAGGTATCATTAAAAATAAAATACACCTAACACTAAAGCTATGCTGACCATAATTCACTCTATTTTTTAAATTTAAGAAAATATTTTAGGAATTTGAAGTGTTTAGGATTATCTTTTTAGTATCCTATGTGTACTAAAATGCTAGATTATGATAAATTTTAATGAATTGTACAAAATGGAGAGTTTATTCTTTCTTTCTGAAGACTCTTCAAATGCTCAGGGAGACTTCTTGCTTATGACCAAAAATATGTACATTCTGTCTTTTAAAAAAAATCAATTTTTGTGTTGGCCTGGCATACATATTAAAGTATATATTTATTGTCACTTGGACTTTTGTAAGTCTACTTTCTATGAAACACAGGGGTTAAAACCACTAATATTACAAGATAGATTTGGTCCTCCCTTTTTGAACTTCCTTAACCTAGTAAACTAAATATCTTCCCTATTGTGTCATCTAAAGTTGCCAGTTGAAAAAAAGACCTTTTTATTTATTTTTTTCAGCTTTATTGAGAATTAATCAAATAGACTTTCATATATTTAAAGTATACAGTGTGATTTGTTATATGTACATTATGAAATAATTGACACAATCAAGATAATGAACACATCCATCACCTCACAGTTTACTCTTTTTTGTGTGTGTATTTGTGCGTGTGTGTGTACAGTGAAAACACAAGATCTACTCTTAGCGAATTTAAATATACAATACTTTATTATTAAAGGTAGTCACCATGTTGTGCATTAAATAGAACTGAAAGTTTACACCATTTGACCTCTCCATTTCTTTCTCTCATCCCTCAACCCCTAGCAAGTACAGTTCTGCTGTCTGTTTCTAGGAAATTGACTGTTTTGTTTTGTTTCCATATGTGATTCCATGCAGTATTTATCTTTCTCTGTCTGACTTATCTCACTTAGCATAGTGCCCTCCGGGTTCATCCATAATGTTGCAAACGGCAGGATTTCCATCTTTTTTATGGCTGAATAAGACCTCTCTCTTTCTCTTTCTCTTTCTCTCTCTCTCTCTCTCTCTCCCTCTGTGTGTGTGTGTGTGTGTGTGTGTGTGTGTGTGTGTGATACCACATTTTCTTAATCCATTCATCCACTGACAGATACTTAGATTATTTCCATATCTTGGCTATTGTGAATAATGCTGCATTGAACGTAGGAGTGCAGATTTGTCTTCAAGATACTGATTTCATTTCTTTCAAACATATACCCATGAGTGGGATGGCTGGATCATTATGGTAGCTGTAATTTTAATTTTTTGAGGAACCTCTATAAAGTTTTCTGTAGTGGCTGCACCAGTGTGCACTCCCACCAACAGTGCACAAAGGTTTCCTTTTCTCTGTGTCTTTGCTAACACTTGTTATATTTTGACATTTAGATAATAGCAATTCTAGTAGATGTGAGGTAATATCTCTTTGTGGTTTTGATTTACATTTTCCCTGATGATTAGTGATGTTGAGCAACTTTTTATATGTACCTGTAGTCATCTGTATGTCTTCTTCAGAAAAATGTCTGTTCAGATCTTCTGCCCATTTTTTAATCAGATTGTTTTTGCTATTGAGCTATGTGAGCTCTTTTTTTGGATTTTAATCCCCTGAGATATATATGATTTTCAAATATTTTTCCACATTTTGTGGGTTCTCTTTTCATTTTGTGGATGGTTTCCTTTGCTCTGCAGAAGCTTTGTACTTTGATGTAATCCCACTTGTTTATTTTTGCCTTTGCTTTTGGGGTCAAATCCAAAGAACATTACCAAGATCAGTGTCAAGGGCTTTCTCTCTTATGCTTTCTTTTAGGAGTTTTTTGGTTTTAGGTCTTACATGTAAGTCTTTAATACAATTGAGTTAATTTCTGTGAGTGATATAAGATAGGGGTATAGTTTCATTCTTTGCCATGTGGATATCCAGTTTTCTCAGCACCACTAGGACACTATCCTTTCCCTATTATATGTTGTTGGTACCTTGTCAAAGATTAATTGACCGTGTGTGTGAGTTTATTTCTAGGCTCTGTTCTCTTCCCTTGGTCTGTGTACTTTTTTTTAAATGTCATTATCACACTGCTTTGATTACTATAGCCTTGTAATAGTAATACTATAGCCTTGCAATTAGGAAGTGTGATGCATCTAGCTTTGTTCATTTTTTCTTAAGATTGCTGTGGCTTTAAATGAATTTAGGATAGTTTTTTCCTGTGTCTGTGAAAAATGGCATGGAAATTTTGATAAAGATGTTATTGAATCTATAGATCCCTTGGGATAGTGTAGACATTTAACAGCATTAATTCTTCCAATCTAAGAACGCAGGATCTCTCTTCCTTCATTTATGTCTTCTTCAGTTCCTTTCATCAGTGTCTTATAGTTTTCAGTGTACAGGTTTTTATCTCCTTGGTTAAATTTATTCCTAAGTATTTTATTATTTTCGATGCTATTATAAATGAATTTCTCTCCTTTTTAAATAATAGAGTGATTTTAAATTTATGAAATAAACATACTAGAAAAACTTACTTTTATTTTTTAATTGAAGTATAGTTGACACATAATATTATATTAGTTACAGGTGAGCAACACAGTGATGGGATTGCTTTCTTGATTTCTCTTTTGAATAGTTCATTGTTAGTGTATAGACAAGCAACTGATTTTTGTATGTTGATTTTATATCCTGCAACTTTAGTGAATTTATTGGTTAGTTCTAACAACTTTTTGGTGGAATCTTGATATCATGTTATCTGCACTAAGAGATAATTCTACTTCTTCCTTTCCTGTTTGGATGCATGTAATTTCTTCTTAGTGCCAAATTGCGGTGGCTGGGACTGCCAATAATAGAAGTGATAAGAGTGGGTACTTTTGTTTCTAACTTTAGAAGAAAGATTTTAACTTTTAACTGTTGGGTATGGTGTTAGCAATGGGCTTGTCCTGTATGGCCTTTATTATGTTGAGGTATATTTCTTCTATGCCTAATTTATTGAAATTTTTATCATGAAAGTATGTTGAATTTTGTCAAATGCTTTTTCTGCATATACTGAAACGATCATGATTTTTGTCCTTCATTCTGTTAATATGGTATATCATTTATTTGCATATGTCAAATCACCCTTGCATCCCAGGGATGAATCTCTTGGTCATAGTGTATGATCCTTTTAAAGTACTCTTGAAAAAAAAAAAAAAAAAGTACTCTTGAAGGGGCACCTGGGTGGCTCAGTTGGTTAAGCTTCTGACTTCGGCTCAGGTCATGATCTTATGGTTCATAAATTTGAGTCCTGTGTCGGGCTCTGTGCTGACAACTCAGAGCCTGGAGTCTGCTTCAGATTCTGTGTCTCCATCTCTCTCTGCCCCTCCCCCACTTGAGCACTCTCTTGCGCTCGCTCTCTCTCTCTCTCTCTCTCTCTGTCTCTCAAAAATAAATAACACAGGTATTGAGGAGATCACCTTTTGGAATGAGCACTGGGTGTTGTATGGAAACCAATTTGACAATAAATTTCATATATTGAAATAAATAAATAAATAACACATTAAAAAAATTTTTTTAATAAATAGTCTTGAATTTGGATTGTTAGTATTTTCTTGAGGGTTTTTGCATTTGTGTTCATCAGGGTTATTGACCAGTAATTTTCTTTTCTTGTAGTGTCTTTGGTATTGGTAGCCTTTTGAAATGAATTTGAAATGTTACTTCTTGGTCAATTATTGGAAAAATTTGAGAAGGATTGGTATTAATTCATCTTTAAATGTTTGATAGAGTTTGCCAGTGAAGACATCTGGTCCTGGGCTTTTATTTGCTGGAGATTTTTGATTGCTGATTCAATGTTTCACATTTTGGTCTGTTCAGATTTTGTTTCTTTATGATTCAGTTTTGGTAAGGTGTATGTTTCCAGAAATTTACCCATTTCTTCTAGTTTATCTACTTTGTTGGCATATAATTGTTCATTGTAGTCTCTTACCCTTTGTATTTCTACAAAGGCTAGTTATAGTGTCTTCTCTTTCATTTGTAATTATTTGAGTCATCTTTTTTTCATAGTCTACCTAAAGGTTTGTTCATTTTATCTTTTCAAAAAACCAACTCTTAGTTTCATTGACCTTTTCTATTGTCTTTCTAGTCTCTATTTCATTTATTTCCACTCCAATCTTTGTTATTCCCTTCCTTCTGCTTACTTTGGGCTTAGTTTGTTCTTTTTCTAGTATCTTGAGGTATAAGTTTAAGTTGTTTGAGATTTTTCTAGGTTATTTGTATGGCAGAAATTTACATGTAGTTAATATCATTTACAAAGTAAGGTTCTTTTGACATTATGACAAATATTATTTCAGAAATACCCAATAGAGTACTTTCTTTTTTTTTTTTAATTTTTTTTTAATGTTAATTTATTTTTGAGAGAGAGAGAAAGGGGGGGAGGGGCAGAGAGGGAGGGAGACACAGAATCCGAAGCAGGCTCCACCAGGCTCTGAGCTGTCAGCACAGAGCCTGACACAGGGCTCGAACCCATGAACTGTGCAATCATGACCTGAGCCAAAGTCAGATGCTTAACTGACTGAGCCACCCAGGCGCCCCTAAGTACTTGCTTTTTAAGTGCCTTAAGTGCCTTTTCCTGGACACTGTCACTGTGATTTTGGTTTAGGTTTTTTGTTTGTTTATTTTTGGTTGGATTTTTATTAGGTGTAAGTCCAGATTGAGTCATTGTCACTATCACCAGCTTCTGATACTAATAACTGTGTGTTATTGACTGTGAAATGTCAATTATCTGATAATTTACTAGTGTGTGGAAAGGAAGTATCTTTTAAAAATAGTTGATAGCAGACACCAGTCTTTAAAAGAGAAAGCTTGGGTTTGGAAAGCAATAGGATTTTATAATATATAATTTTAGTTTGTATGTGAAAATATTATTTATGTGTGCATTTTTTATAGCATTACACTAGAAATTTTTAAGAGGTTACATCGTTTTTATTAAATTATAACAGCCAAAATCAAGAACATGAGAACTAGATTTTGAACATAAGAAGAAAGTGTTAATTTCTTTCATACTTTTTCAAAATAGCAAACTTTTGTCTCTCATGTCTAAAATGTAATACCTAATATAATTTTTCAAGATCTTTTTTTATCCTGGGGTGCCTTGGTGGCTCACTTGGTTAAGCAACTGACCCTTGATTTCGGCTCAGGTTGTGACCTCATGGTTGTGAAGATCAAGCCCTACGTTGGGCTCCATGCTGAATGTGGAGCCTGCGTGGGATTCTCTCTCTCTGTCTCTCTGTCTCTCTCTGCTCCTCCCCCACTTGTGCTTTCTCTGTCTCTCTCTATCAAAAAGTAAATGAATAAACACTTAAAAATATATCTTTTTTAATGTTATATCAGTATATTTTCTTTTTCTCTAGTTTAGAATATCTTTCCTGTTTATGGTACATGATCATATCTATGGATTTTTACAAATAAAATGACCTTTAACAAATTACGAGGTATGCATCTTTCTTCATCCCAATACCATTCCCAGCATGACTATCTTTTATATGTGTGTAGTACCCCACAGGTTCTTGTTTCATCCTCTGAACACCTCTGTGATAATGTGAATCTGGTATTTCAGTTGTATTTTCTGCCATTGTACCCCAGGATAGCCTATCATGTTAAATGTTTAAGTTCATATGAAAATTAGGTATAGTAGATCCAAAATAATGTTCTCATGTCCAGATGAATTTTTCCTTATCAGCGATCTGGAAGAACAAAAGAGAGGGAGAGAGAGCAAGCACAAAGAAAGCAACCAGTGTATTCTAGTCTTAGAAGTACTGATTTGGTTCTCTTTTTATGCCCCTTCTCTTCCAAGATGTGTTTCATTTTAAAATAGTATTTAAGAGTTCCTGGAGTTTGTATCTTTTTAATACTAGTAAATTTGTTAGGAAAAGGTATCCTTTCCAAAAGTTTCTCTAGAAATTATTCCTGTGAATTTGGTTGACTTTGTTTTAATAAGTACAGATCTTTGATGTCTAGACTCATCCTTGATAACATAAATATATTCAGATAGGGGTAATTTTTCTTTATCCAGTGTGTTTATTCTCTTTTTACCTCTCTTCCTTAAAAATTCACTTTTTCTTCTAAGGGCTTGGATTTTCTCTATACTTTTATTACACACCCTATTTTTCTTGTTGGATTTGTACTATCATCTTAAGACCTTTCCTTTCCAGCACTGTATTTTACCATAATTCCTATACTTTGTGTATATTTCTGGAAAACTTTTAGAAGAAGAAAGAAAGTACTGATTTTGTCTGTGAGTTGCAGAAGGGCAAGTTAGATGTAGGAATTAGATGGTATCATACAGCTTATTGCAACACATTTAAATTATTTCCAGCATGAAATTGTGCTGACAGTGAGAGGTTTGAGTCAGGAAATAGCTGTCATCTGCAATAGCATCAGTCATAAAAGACAATGAGTATTTATAGAGCTGTTGAAAATTGATTAATAAGAAAATATTTACAGACTTCTACAACAAAGAAGTCATTCTTGATTCTAAGGAACTGTCCCCAGTTTGAAATGTTAGAGCACTATGTACTATTGTGATAAAAAGTGCAAATAACAACTCCCCGTTTCTAATAACGATAGCATTTTTTTAGAAAGAAACATACATTGTTTTATTTGCTTTTTTAATAATCCACCCATCCCTTTTTTCTGAAAAAAAAAATATTTTTTTGCAAATAATACAAATAGTTAAAAAATCTATTAGTCTAGAAAGATTTGTAGTGAAAACATAGTTACTTCCCTAGATGCATCCACTTTTCACTATTTCTTTCGTTCTAATGGTTTCCTTTATATAGGCTTTTTTACTTCCTGGTATGATAAACGACAACTGAAGGATACACTACTTCCTCCTTCTCTTCTCTGCTTTTTAGGAGATGCCATTATGCCCGTGTCATTCTTTGACTGTTTCTTTGACCTTGGCTGTAACTGTTAAATGATATATTGTTTAAACCTCCATTTTCGATTTTAGCAAATAAGACAAATCCTATTTTGTAATGCCTCTTTTTTCAAATTTTCTCTTTTCCTCCACCTTTCAACTTGTTAAATATATCCTTTGTTTTATGTTATCAAAGTTTCTAACATTCATATTCTGTTTTGTAACTGTAGTTAAATCTTACTGTGCTTTGTCTATGGGTTTGTTACAAATGTTGAAAACAAGTAAACAGCTTTTCATTTTTCATTTCATTTTCATGAGAGGGAGAGTACTTATAAAATTGAAACGACTATCCAACATAAAGAAAGGATCTTAAGTTTCTGGCAAGACAAGACAAATCTAGTTACCATTTTGGTATTGATCTGGGTCACCTGTTACAGAGAGGTAGCTATAGATATATCTTAGAAGCTGTAAATTCAAAGATGTGGCTCTGTTGTAGTTAATAAAGTAGTGATTTGGAATCAGGATACCAGCTTCCTTTTATGTTACCTTGCAAAACTCACTTAACCTCTGTGAGCCTCAGGTTCTCATCTGTGAAGTGTGTTACCTGCTTTACAGGGTTGTTATGTGTTTAAGTGAAAGTTCTCGGTAAACTGTAAAGGTCTGTATATATGTAAAATATTATTATTTGACATCTGGTACTATAAGAAAGAATGAGAAACAGTCACGTTTTGACTTACTGTGTATACTATTTGTGAACCATTTAATGCACAGAGCTAAAAATTATAATAAAGTTATTTTGATGATTTCCTGTGATATATATAATTGTGCAGCATAGTAGGTACATAGGATAACATCTCATGTTAATATGTAAATTACAATGTTTTTTAAATTAATAAAGCCATTTCTGGGATAAGAAGAATGAGCTAGAATGACCAAGGGCAAAAAGGGAAATCCGAGGGAAAGAAGAGATCTCACAAAAGACCCCTGAATTTATAACTTGTCAAGGAAATCTAAGTACCTACCCTTGCATTTCTATGCTTATAAAACTAACTTAATCTGTAGATAGTGTTTGAATTTGGATTTGTTCTGCCACTCACTCGTAAGTGTTGTTCTGCCACTTACTAGCTTTTGGTCTTAAAGCAAATTACTCTGTTTCTCTGAGACTTACCTAATCAGTGGAGGGAAATAATCCCTGTCTTACAGTGTGTTTGTGAAAATTAAATGAGAAAATTAGATACAGAGACCTGGTATAATGTTCAGTAAATATTGGTTCCCTTTGTCATGTCCTCTATTTCTACCCTAAATTACCCCAGATGTTAAAAAACTGAAATAAGGTGGACTCTAGGATCTCAGAAACAACTTGATTTAAGGACAGTCATGAAGAAGGAGTTGCCCGTCAACCATATATGTGCCTTTTCTTCCTTAGTTTTCAAGAATTAGCCTTACTAATAACACAGGATAACTGAGTGGTATGGTTTAACCTTTCTATACCTCCTTTGGGTCTTTTCTTCCCCTATGAAACACCTACTTCTTACTAGTGTAAGGGTTCTGTGATATGTAAGAGTGTACTGCATACCTATGTTTAAACTAGTTTATCAGTGTGACATAGAAGACCGAGCACAGGCTTTGGGGCAAACAGCAGTGGCATTTGCTCCTAGATAAATTATTTAAATTATCGGAGCCTTGGTATCTCTAAAATAGATTAGTTCCTGCACAATAAAATTGCCTAAAGGATTAGTAATAATATACATAAAGCACAGTGCCTGGCACATAAGTGCTCTGTAGACGGTAGCTAGTAGTAGTAAAATAAAACAACTACTTTCTTCTTCTTTTTTTATTGGATAAATTTGACATACAATATGTAAATTTAAGGTGTACCATGTGTTGCTTTGATACATTTGTTTATTATAATGTGATTGTTGTAATAATATTTATTGACATTATATAATTGTAGCACAATATTGTTGCCTACATTCGTTATACTGTACAGTAGATATCTATGGCTTATTTACTACTCCTTACAGGTTTGTATTCTTAAATAACATCAAACTTATTTCCCCACCCCCTCATCCCCTGTTAACTACCATTTTACTCTGTTTTTTACGACTTCGAGTTTTTTAGATTCTACAAATAAGTGATAATGCATTATTTTTTTATTTTTCTGACCTCTCTCACTTAGCATAATGTGCTCAGGGTTCATCCATCTTGTTGCAAATGGCAAGATAGTCTCCTTTCTAACAGCTGAATAAAATTCCATTGTGTATATATACCCCATCTTTTTAATCCATTCATTCATTGTTTCTGTATCTTGGCTATTGTGAATAATGCTGCAGTAAACATAGGAGTGCATTTATCTCCTTGAAATCTTTTCATTTCCTTTAGATATATACCAGAAATGAAATTGCTGGATGCTATGGCCGATCTTATTTTAATTTTTTAAGGACCCTCCATATTGTTTTCCATAGTGGTCAGGCCAATTTACATTCCCACCAGCAGTGGATAGGGTTTCCCTTTCACCACATTCTTGTTAGCACCTATTGTCTGTTGTCTTCTTGATAATAGCCATTCCAATACATGTAAGGTGATAACTCATTGTGTTGTTGATTAGCATTTCCCTGATGATTAGTGATGTTGAACATCTTGTCATGTACCTATTAGGCATTTTGATGTCATCTTTAGAAAAATTTCTATGTAGTTTTTCTATGAGACTGCTATTCATGAGGAGAAAGAAGGGAAATTGCATAAAACTTCAAACAATAATATGTGAGGAAGGTCTTATTACTATATATATATATATTTTTCTCTACTTTGATAAAAATTTCACAGCTAGATAAGCATTTGGACTAATAAGAAATCAACCCTGCTTGAACAACAAAAACATTTTTCCAGTTATTTGTATTTGACCAGATTTTTTCAAAGTCATTTATTCTAGATAAAATTTTTTGCGTGTATATGTATTCCTATCTACCACCACCCAGTGCTTTTATACAGGTGATAGCAGTTAAGAACAAATTAATATCAAGAAAAAAGGAAGGTTGGGGCACCTGGGTGGCTCAGTCTGTTAAGCATACAACTCTTGATTTCAGCTCAGGTCATGATCTCACAGTTTGTGGGTTTCAGCCCTGCATCAGGCTCTGCACTGACAGTGCATAGCCTGCTTGGGATTCTGTCTCTCTCCCTCTCTCTCTCTCCCCCTCCCTCTCTCTCTCTGTATCTCAAAAATAAATAAATAAGTAAATAAACAAACAAACAAATGTTTTTAAAAAAAGAAGAAAGGGTGGAAATAAGGACTAGCTATCAAAGTAAGGAGGGGTTGTCCCAGTTACGTGCCTTGGCAGTGGTTAATTGGCCATTAGAAATAAAGCTTCAAATATCTTGACATGCTGGTAGATGAACCATCTGTTTCCTCCCTGTTAGTTGTCTCCTTAAGCTTTTCCCAGCTATCAACTTTTCCAGGCCTTCCTTTGAGAGCCATTGAAATATTTTGACAGTTTTGCTGAATTGTTAAGATTTTTCATGATTTGACCCTATCCTACATGTCTAACTTTATTTGCTACCATTTCCTTGTGGATTTCTCCCCATGGAACCACTTCCAGTTTCTCACATTTGAAGAGTTCTAACTTACTTAATATTTTGTGCACGTATTTTCCACCTCATTGTCTCCTTTGTCCTAGTTTAGAAGTTTCCTCTGCTATGTTTCATAACACTTTTCTATAAACATCTTTTTAACATCTTATAATTTTTTGTTATTTATTTTATTATAATACAATCAAACATCAAGAATCATAAAAGGAGATTGCTTTTTTTAGAATGAGGAAGATTTGGGGTGCCTGGGTGGCTCAGTCGGTAGAGCGTCCGACTTCGGCTCAGGTCATGATCTCGTGGTCTGTGAGTTCAAGCCCCATGTCGGGCTCTGTGCTGATGGCTCAGAGCCTGGAGCCTGCTTGGGATCCTGTGTCTCCCTCTCTCTGCTCCTCCCCCACTCACTCTCTGTCTGTCTCTCTCTCCTTCAAAAATAAATTAAAAAAATTAAAAAAAATTTTTTTTAAATGAGGAAGATTCTGGGGTGCCTAGATGGCTCAGTTGGTTGAGCATCTGACTTCAGCCCCAGTCATGATCTCACGGTTTGTGGGTTCAAACCCCGCATCAGGCTCTGTGCTGACAGCATGGAGCCTGCTTTGGATTCCATGTCTCCCTCTCTGTCTGCACCTCCCCCACTCACTTTCTCTCCCTCTCAAAAATAAACAAACATTAAGAAAATTTAAAAAAATATAATAAAATGAGGAAGGTTTAAATAAATAAATCTTCATTTTATGTCACTAATCCATTACTGTTAATAGTAACTGAATGAGCTCAACAATCATGAATGGAAAACTCAGCAGAGTTAGATCTTTCAATAAACTTGGCATAGCTTATGAAACTTGAGTCCATTTGGCATTATAGCCCTCCATTTTGCTTTCCCTAGATTGAACAGCTTCCTTCTGTCACAACCATTGTCTTTTTACCTGGCTTAAGAGATAGTGATAATTACATTGGCATTTGCTTTGGCCTCCAAAATAGGGAGTTAAGAGATTATCCCATTGTAGTCCAATTATTTGCTTGAATGTTTCTATTCAAACTAGATTGGGAACTCTGAAAACAAGGGCAGGGTTCTTATTTATGTTCATATCTCTTAGTTCCCGATACTTTAGAAGCTTAATAAATTATGGTTGAATGAATGCTCACTTGTTCACAAAATAAATAACAGATATCAGTACTAGCTGTTTAAGCAAAGGGAATATAAATGTGAAAGATAATGATAGGAATAAAATATAAAACATAAATTATCACAACTTAATGTAAGTATTCATAAGCCTCTATCACAGGTCTCTAAAAGTGTAGATCAGATGTTTGGGTTAGCAGATAACTGACAGGCAAAGTGACAATAGAGTTCTTTCAACAAGAAATTAGGGCACTAAATTAAGTGTGATGAAAGTTCAAGTATTCAATAAATACATGCTAAGGGCTTATTATGTGTAAGACATATTGCTCACTCCTAAATTATAGCAATGAAAATGATATGTGGTCCTGACCTCATTGATGGAAGTTATCATCTAGTAAAGATTAAAAAGCACAGAGTGTTTCACATTCAAGACAAGAAAAGAACTATACACATATGTTTGGGTCTTTTTGTTTCTAAGACTCTTCAGTAATAGCAATATAAAACACAAAAAAGGAATAGTAAAATATTTCAGTAAGTTTTTGCAGGCAGAAAACAGAAGTGAGAGCTGAACTGCTTTTTAAGGACACCTTCTCCCAGGGATTTCAGGAAGGTACAGCAGGTGAAGGGAAATAAGGGGTGGGCCTGAAATCAGTGATGAATTAAAGGTCTGTAATCAGGTCAGCTGTTATAGTTGGCCACCCCAGACCCAACTGCAGTATGTCAGGAAGATTAGTGTTTACCTTAGGATAAAAACGTGGGGACTTTTCTCTAAGTAAATTGCCATGAGATATTAACATATTAATGCTTCAGAGTAAAGCACATTCTTTTTTGCGTGTGTTAAAAATCTACTCTCAACAGACTTTACGGTATATAGTACAGTGTTGCTATAACTTAGGAGTGCACATTGTTGTACAGCAGAGTTCTAGAGCTTTTTAACTTTGCATGACTGAAACTCTGTACCACTGACTAGCAGTTCCTCATTTCTCCCTCCCCGCGGCCCCTAGCAACCACTATTCTACTTTCTTTGATGAGTTTGACTATTTTAGATAGCACATATAAATAGAATCATGCAGCGTTTGGCCTGTTTCACTTAGCTTAAGTCGTTATGGTCTATCCATATGTTGCTGCATATTATAGGATTTCCTTTTATTAAGGTTGAAAATATTCTATTGTATAAATCATTTTCTTTACCCATTCACCTACTTACGGACAGGTTATTTCTACCACTTAGCTATTGTGAATCATGCGGCAGTGAATTATGGAAGTGCAGATATATCTTCAATATCCTGTTTTCAATTCTTTGGGATAAATAGCAGATGTATAATTGCTGGATCATATGATAGTTCTATTTTTAATTTTTTGAGGAACCTTCATTCTGTTTCCAGTAGTGGCAACACCATTTTACATTCTCACCAATAGTGTACAAGTGTTCCAGTTTCTCCACAAGTGCTGACCCTATACATAATACCACTATATGGAGTAAGAAGAATGTGAGACATGGACCTTGACTTCAAGAAGTTTATATTCCTTCTCTTCAGATTCTCTCCCTTTCCATCTTCATTTGACTCTTTTTTATGGTATTGTCAAATACCATTGTCAGTAGGGTCTTTCCTGAGATCCCAGACGAGGTTCACCCTCATAAGATAACATAGCACTCTATTTCTGTCATACTCAGTACAGATGTAATTTACAGAATTCGAGGAGGGCAGGGAAAGTGGGGTTTTTTTTTCCTTTGGTTTGGTGTACTTAACTTGTAACAATGTATGTCACAGAGTAACTGTATAACACATATTTAGAATTTTTATGAAAAGTATCACACATTTTTGAAGATCATATAAAACATTATTTTATTAAATAATAAAATGAATACCCAAATACTCATTCCTTCATTTAAGAAATAGAACATTGTTGGGGTGCCTGGGTAGCTCAGTCGGTTGAGTATCTGACTTCGGCTCAGGTCATGATCTCATAGTTTGTGAGTTTGAGCCCCACATCGGGCTCTGTGCTGACAGCTCAGAGCCTGGAGCCTGCTTCACATCCTGTGTCTCCCTCTCTGTCTGCCCTCCACTGCTCATGCTTTCTCGCTCTCTCTCAAAAATAAATAAAAACATTAAAAAAGAAAAAAAGAAATAGAACATTACTACTACCATAAAAACCTCCTGTATACCCCACCTCATTTTTGTGTTAATCATTCTTTTTGCTTTCTGTATAGTTTTATCACCTGTGAATGTCATCCAAGTATATATCTGGTTGAGTTTGGAGAAACTGAATAGTAAGCACAAGCCTAGTTGTGTAAGAAAGCTGTAGTATCACTACTGTAAACGAAGTCTCCCAGAGAAAAAGCTGAATGAAGTCTCTGGGTCATAGTACGCTTCTGTATACTAAAAAGTTTTAAGACCCCCTTTTTGGGGGAAGTTAGCCAACAAAGTCAGGAGTGAATCATGTGAAATTTAGATCTCATCACAGTGCTTCTGGTAAGTTTGTAATATGATCAAGTATTAGATAACAAACACATTGAGTAGGCTGATTTGCCTCTAAACTTAACATTTAACTTTTCTTCCTCCAAGGGAATGGGTCAAAACAGAAACCTTCTGTTCAGTGAAAAGACTGCCCTCTTATGATCTAGGCAATAGGGCAGAAACTTCCATCAGTGTGCCCTCAGATAAATTGAGCAGTGAAAAGAATCTGGTCAAGCTTTTAATCTGTTCTTAAGTTAAAAAATGATACCATGGCAGCAAGAATCTTTCATATGACAGACCTCAAAATATCTATTTGTTGAGGCACACTAATCCAATATTTATTAGCCACGTTCTAGAACTAAGGCAGAAGAAGGGCTCTTAGTACCTCACCCTAAGTCATCCCTTCACTAGGTTTGCCCTTTTCATCCTACACAGGTTCTGACCTCAGGCCACCACTCCATATGGATACCTTCTTATTCCATTTGAACTCTGGTGTCCCACTCTAGGCTCCCTGCTGTGCAGAGATACCCACGTTGTTGAAATGTTTAGATTCCACCTTGTTGGAATGACCTGACACCAACAACCTGGACGGAGGTAGAACAAACTTGACATGTAAAGGGCATGGTCTTCCATGAGACTGATCTTACTTCAGACATAAGGTGCCACTTAAAGGGTCCACTGGCTACCCTCATTTCTGATTAGATAGCAACAAATTTGGGGTTCCCATTACACTTCAGGTGTGATAATTCACTGAAACAACACACAGAACTCAGGAAAGCACTCTACTTATTATTATAGTTTTATTATAGCAAAGGGATACATATCAGAGCCAGCCAAAAGAAGAGGTGCATAGGGCAAGGTCTGAAAGGGTTCCAGATTTGTAAAGCTTCTTTGTTCTCTCTGCAAGGAGTCAGGACATATTACCCTCCCAGAAAGTTTGCATGTGACAATATGTAGAATACTGCCAATCAGGAAAGCTCACTTGATTGAATCATTGCTCAGTCTTCAGCCCCCTTCCCCTCACTGGAGGTTGAGCTTAAACCATGTGGGTCAGTCGCCAACTCTGTAGTCATGTAGTTGATCTTGTGTGGCCAGCCTCCATCCTGAGTCATCTCCTTACCATTATTTGGGCCTACCATGAATAACTCGTCACTGGGAAATTCTAAGGATTTAGAGGCCACTTACAAGGAATTGGGACAAAAGCCAAACTCTTTATTCCAAGGATT
This sequence comes from Acinonyx jubatus, assembly GCF_027475565.1. Taxonomy (NCBI): domain Eukaryota; kingdom Metazoa; phylum Chordata; class Mammalia; order Carnivora; family Felidae; genus Acinonyx; species Acinonyx jubatus. The sequence goes on along the minus strand of NC_069385.1, from coordinate 87,064,181 downwards.
TAGAGGTTGCCACCCAGCAACCAGGACAATGGCCAATCAAATTCTTCACTATGCATCTATGGAAAACTAAATTGCTTCCTTCTGCGTGTACAGATCAATTGTTCCTTTTAAAAGAATCTACCTTGAGATTCCTCATTTACCTTCTCAGATTAAGATAAGTTGTACAAAAATTTTATGATGGTTATAATGTACTTATTTATTCATTTTTTTACATAGAAAGTAGTAAACTTTCAGAAATGTTCTAATACTGCTATGTAAAATGGTAATGGTACTGGAGTAATACAGTAAAACTTATGGTATTTTAAAGTATTAATTTACTTGTATTGTGTTTTTACTTTTACCTGTCAGTTACATATCTTATCTGTTTTAGGTATGACTTTAGCCTTTCCAGCTTCAGTTCATGATTCTCTGATTTGCAGTAAAACATTTCAAATTCTATATAAAAATGAGGAGGTTGTTTTAAATGATGTCATGATCTTCAAAGTTAAAATGTTGTTGGATGAAAAAAAGGTAAACATCTCTTCATATATATTTAGATAAATATTTTTATAGAGCCTCAAGGCTTATTTCTAACTTTGTGTAAGTATTCAAAAATATCTTACATTGTAATTTCTCTTGAGATTGAAGAAACCCTTGAAGAAATGAATTTTCTGTTATCTTTGGATCTACACTTCACAGATGGAGATTATTCGTAAGTAGACTAATCAAACAATTAAAAATCTTTCGTTTCTCATAACTGGTATCTATTCTCCATTTTGTTAGAAATCTAGCCTGTCCGTTTCTTGTTTAAACTACTTCTGTCTAGATACCATATGTTTTCACTCATAGATGGATCTTGAGAAACTTAACAGAAGACCATGGGGGAGTGCAAGGGGAAAAAAAACAGTTACAGAGAGGGAGGGAGGCAAACTATAAGAGAGTTTTGGATACTGAGAACAAACTGAGGGTTGATGGAGGGTAGGGGGAGAGAGGAAAGCGGGTGATGAGCATTGAGGAGGGCACTTGTTGGGATGAGCACTGGGTGTTATATGGAAACCAATTTGTCAATAAATTATATTAAAAAATAAAATTAAATAAACTACTTCTGTCTAACTGGAACAGTCTCATGAGAGTGGTTACACATACTCTTTTGTATCCATGTCAATTCTGTGTGCCCCAGGTAGCAAATCAGACAAGTTGAAGAAATATGATACAATTTCCTAGACTCTAGAAACTCCACTGATAATACCACTACTATGAGACATTTAAATGTAACTGAACTCTCTTTCACTATATCACTGACCATCTTAGTGGCATGAGTGATGCCATGTTTAGGCGGGACTCTTGATATGTAGAGTGTTATCAAGACTGATGACTCTTATACTTTGCAGTTATTTCTAGTTCAGTAATTCCTAGAGCCCTTGAGGAAGTTTTAGGACTGGCTACTCTGAACTTGTTCACACATGTGGACGTTCAGTCATATATGTTAGGGACACGTGCTTGTATTCATTTAAAACAAGAATCAGAGATTTGTTTAGCAATTTTATCTTTTGCAGTTTTTTTTTCTCATTTCAAACATACTTGTAGAAATACTTTTTAAAAATTGTACATACATTTAGACTCTTGTGGGAAAAATGGCTAAGCAGTCACATCCTGAAAAGTCTACTTGAGATGTCCTCTTTACTATCAGGGAGGAATAAGAATTTTTGATGTGGCAGCTACTGCTCCTCTATAATACTTGTTTATTACAAAGAATGCCTTAAGGGATTATTTTCAAACCAACTCAGAATTTTATAAATAAAGTAAAATGAAATGAGTAAGTAGTTTAACTATAGGTAGTTATAACATATGTATGGGTTAAAATACATACACACACACAAACTCATTGGGAATCATTCTCATGGCATTGTTTGAATTTTTGATATGTAGAAATCTGACAGACTAAATATTTATAATAAAATATCTACCAGTTGCTTACTTTCAAGCATCACTTAATAACAAAATTTTGTATAATAAAAGTAATTTTAACTGTCTTTTGGGATTTATTATTATAGGATTTGACTTCTGTTATACTGCAACCTTATAATGAACAGTATACCCTAGGGAGTAAAATTTAGTGTAAGGTAAGAGTACTTCTTAGTCTGTCAAAAAGGATTCGTTTTATAGGAACATTAGTAAAAAAACAACAACAACAACAAAAAAACCCAGTCTGTATCATGGACTGGTAGAAAACTAAAGGTAAGATCTGGTTATTATTACTAGATTTAACATTTCTGTCTAATGAGATGTGATGCTTTAAAAATTATTCTGAGTTTTTAAAAAGTAATTAATTAAATATTAGCCTTTACTTTATTATGCTATACTTATATGCAAATGTGTTGCTTTTTATAGGGCAGACGACCTGAATGCCTTGCAGCTAATAAGTAGCCGAACATTGAAGCTGCACTTTAGCCTCCATAGAGGCCTTCATCATCATGTTAATGTTATGTTTGATTATTTCCACCTCTCTGTTGTGTCTGTTACAGTCCACGCATCATTGGTTGCACTGCACCAGCCACTAATAAGGTAAATTTAATCAATACCCTGGTCCTAATTAATGTAGTATCTTTTATTTTATAGTGAAAACATATACATTGATAAAGTTAATTAGGAATTTCTAAATTTATAATTATTAAGTACTTTCATTTTATACTAAAGTCATAAAATAATAATATTTAAGAGCATGGGAATATTAGATTGATAACTCTTTTAATGCAGAAGTATGAAACAATCTTTGTCAAATAAACTGATCAAGAAAACCAGTGCAGTCTGGAAATAATCATACAGCATTGTTTAGTCTGTACCTGTGTTTTTGTTTTTTAAATGTTTCTTTATTTTTGAGAGAGAGAGAGAGTGTGTGGGAGGGGGGGAGAGAAAGGGAAAGAGTTGGGGAGAGAGGATGACAGCCTGATGCGTGGCTTGAACTCACGAATCGTAAGATCATGACCTGAACCAAAGTTGGATACTTAACCTGCTGAGCCACCCAGGTGCCCTTGTACCTGTGTTTTTTGTTTGTTTGTTTGTTTTTTTAACGTTTATTTATTTTTGAGACAGAGAGAGACAGAGCATGAACGGGGGAGGGTCAGAGAGAGAGGGAGACACAGAATCTGAAACAGGCTCCAGGCTCTGAGCTGTCAGCACAGAGCCTGACGCTGGGCTCGAACTCACGGACCGCCAGATCATGACCTGAGCCAAAGTCGGATGCTCAACTGACTGAGCCACCCAGGTGCCCCGTACCTGTGTTTTTAAGCAGTGCTGTACTATATTCATTCTCTGGAAAAGTATATTCATTTTTTTCTTCTTTTTTTGGCCTCGTCTCTGGATCAGCTAATTCTTTCTTAAATCTATTGCTATATAATAATTCTTGTTTTCCAAGTCATTAATCAATTTTATGGATCTTTACTAATAAGCTTTTCAACTGTATCATGTACCATTTTCTCCTAAAGGTACATGATATTCTGGATTATAATAAATGCATTGAGATAATTATTTATTTCTGCCCACTTCCATAGGGAGATAAATTGTTTTTCATTATGTAAGAATGCATGTGAAGCTTTTCAGTTTTTTACAATAAAACATTGTCCTTTTGTGGTGTGGGCAACAGATAGACACTTAAAATCAGTAACTTACATGAAAAAGACTCCAAATTGATTTGATTTCTGAACTGTCTACTTTATAATTTCTGTCACAAATCTGATCCCAACAACTGATACTTAGGATGGTGCTTCAGGAATGTGATGTTAAACTGATTTGTCAGAAAAACTAAGTAGGGGGCGGGGGCGGGGGCGCTTGTGTGGCTCAGTTGGTTAAGCATCTGACTCTTGGTTTCCACTCAAGTCATGATCTCATGGTTCGTGGGATTGAGCCCTGCATTAGGCTCTGTGCTGACAGCTCAGGAAGAAGTCTTTTTCCTAATGACTTGCTTTGCTTTCCTTATACCTGTAACTAGTTGTTTTATTATCTTTTTTTTTAGCTCTTAGGACTTTGAGAGCTTGTTCTTGGTTGCTATAACTTTTGTAAACAGGAAAGTGTTCCTATTATATAATTTTATTGTAAACTTTTTCAAAAAATTTTTAGATATTGATTGAATAAATTAATATGTAATAACATGAAAGGTAAATGAAATTTCTTTTATAAGAAAGTGCTTCTTTTGAAATATGACTTTGAAATGAATAGTATACAATATTTTTAATGAATTACATGTTAGGTTTTAATGCTAAAAGTTTATTTAAAAATATATTTCTGTAGTTTTCTGAATCTCTTGTTACTGTAATTTCAATAATCTCTAACTAAAATATTTCAGCCATTTTTTTTCTTTAGAATATTGGCTTAATTTCTCTTCTGAGAAATATACAAACAATTTATAGAGGTTAGCTCATCTTATTGATGTTGCTTCCTAAGGCCCCAAATAAATAGAGTTAGTGATATTTACATCACTAATCCTAGTGAGTTAAATGTGTGCTTCCTCTTGCAATGCAGCAGTTTTTGCCACAGACTAGTAGGAGAAAGAGGCAGCTCATCTCCTAGAGACCGTCCAATGTCTCCTAGAGACATTTTTGGCTCGGAATTAGAAGCCAAGAGGATTAGCTGTTGGCTCTGGTTAGTGACTGGAAAAGAAGATGAGATGCCACAACAGCTGAGGTTGCTGTTCTTTTATTTAGCTGCCGTGGGCCTTGATCTCCCTTCTGTTGTGGCTAGAACTTTGCCATGAAAGATGCAGCACCTTTTGCTGCCTTTTTTCCTTTCCTGGAGCTGAGAAGGGAAGCAAGGAAGGGGTAAAGAAAAGCTTTTTGCTGGTGCATGCCAGTAGAGGGGTCACGTTAAGGGTAACATTCCTCACTATGCTTTGACAAGTTTTTTCTGAGGTTTTATTAAATGGCTTTTTTCTCCTCTAAACAAAATGAAACAATATTTTACAAATATCATCTTTTTAAATGTTATTTTTATTTAAAATAATTTCTATGATCAATACAACTACAGACATTAAATCAATTACTTATAATAAGTGGGGTTAGATTTCTTTCTTTGCTTGTTTTTTACATAATCTGTTTTTAGATTTTTTTTTTTAAAGTTTATTCATTTTTGAGAGAGAGAGACAGAGCATGAGCAGGGGAGGGGCAGAGAGAGAGAGGGAGACACAAAATCCAAAACAGGCTCCAGGCTCTGAGCTGTCATCACAGAGCCCGATGTGGGGCTCAAACTCACGAACCATGAGATCATGACCTGAACTGAAGTCCAACGCTTAACTGACTAAGCCACCTAGGTGCCCCTATGTAATGTTTTTATATGTGAACTTTTCTAAGTATAACTTCTATGACTCAATTCTGAAAAACACATTGTGGCAAATGTAAGTTACCATTGACTTGCAACTCCCTTCTTTGCTGGGATGTGGATATTTAATTTTTGCAAAGCAAATTGATTTTGCAAATGAAGACTGCTTTCTGCTTATGGCAAAATTGACTTTCATTCCTGTCTTTTCCGTTTTGCCAAACTGTCAAACAGTCCAAATGCTTTGGGCTACTTATAATTAGCCAATACTTTATCTCAAAATTGTATATGACTTTAAACATTCAAATAGAATATGCCTTTTACTGTATAGAACTTATGGTATATTAAATGTAATGTTAATATTAACAATAGTTCATATATGATTGAGACAGTACCTTGAAGTGCTTGAAGATTGTCTTAATAGAGTTCATAGGCTTATAGTAAAGAGAAAGGAAATACCTTGTTTTTGCTAAATAGAGGCAACAAATAGATTTAGTAGCTTTTCTTTTTCTATATTTAAGTGGGAAGCTATTTCTATAAGTAGAGTCCATATTTAATTAACTTTATGAACTTGGTACCAGTTCTGACAGATTAGTATTTCCAAATTAAAGCTTGATCCTCATTTGTCATTTAACTACTTGGATTCCACACTGTTTTTATTTTTAGAATCCTTTGAGACTTCCTAAAACCCAGTTATGGAGACGTTATCTCAGGCATCTAGTCTTGATTTTTTATATATTCTTTGTCTTTTCATAAATGATTTCAGTTATTAAAGGACATTTTTCAGAATACTTTAGAAATTATAACTTTGCAAAACCCTTGCTCTTTATTTTTATAAGATTTTCTTTTGTAAGTATTCAACATTCAAATAGGCTATTAGGACAATAATAATGTAATAATTATTTCTCCAGCTTTCCTCGCCCTGTGAAGACAACTTGGCTAAATAGAAATGCACCAGCACAAAACAAAGATTCTGTGATTCCTACTCTTGAAAGTGTGGTCTTTGGTATAAACTACACAAAACAGTTATCACCAGACGTAAGAACTGAAATACTTATGCATCCTTTTTTCCTCTTATTTTAAATGAAGTCTTTTTTAACTGTTGTATCTGTGAATGTGATATTTATGTTATTAATTATTTGAATTCAGTAATTTACAGATCTAGTTGAATATGATCTTAACAAATTGGTTGGTTCCAGTTGTTTGTTGTGAAAACTAACCTGATACTTAGCGATTAACCAGATTTAATGGATAAAGATCTTTGACAATGCCTTTTTAACTTGTTACTATCACCTCTTGCTCCCTTAACAGAACTGGTAGAATCATTCCAAAGGAGCTTGTAAAGAACAGTTGCCAGAGTTGAGACTCAGCTTGCAATAGTAGAAGTACAACCAATATTTCCTTAAAAGGAAAGGGACTTATACTATAGAAACAGAGTATCTGTCCTGCAGTGCAAATGTAATTTGAATCTCCAGTTTTCAAAAACCATAATTTAATCTGTTTGTTTTAAAAGCCCACTGTAATTGAAATTACTAGAGTCACATTTTATATGTTTCAATTACTTGTACGAACAGAAGCAATTCTCTAAAATATTACTGAATTTTTATGGTTTAGAATAGTTAGTAAATGTTTAGAATTTTTCCTTTATTATTTGAAGTTTTAAGTGTAGTATTTTTTGGTTACTAATACTGTATATCCCAAATCTATTCTTTGTTTAGGGTTGCAGCTTCATCATTGCAGACTCCTTCCTACATCATGCGTATCATTTCCATTATACACTTTGTGCCACTTTGCTGCTAGCCTTCAAAGGATTGCACAGCTACTTCATTACGGTAACAGAAGAGATTCCCTCTTGTCAGAAACTAGAACTGGGTATGTTAAAAGTAGCCAGACCTAATCTATAGTTGAAGTCTTCTCTTCATTCTCATTTTGCTAGTTATCAGCTTTGCCGTAGCTTTTCTTTACTAAAACTACAGTGTTTATATGCTTCACTTCTACTTCTTTCTCAATTCCATCTTTTTTGACCCTTGATATTACTTTCTGCAATTTAAAAATTCTTTTTATGGTATTGAGAAATAACTTCTTGGTTCTAAGTTTGAAATGAGTCTTTTGATAGATTTTTAAAAAATATATGTCAATATACCATTTCTATTAAAATATAACCAGAAAACATACTAGATAGCAAATGTTATAATTCTCTACAAAATCATGGGGAGATGAGCTAAATCTGTACTTCCAAATATTTAAATCTAAGCAGATTGTAGGTGCTTGGATCATTTTTATATACATTTGGTTCTAAGTGATCTCAGATCTTATTTCTTTTAATTCAGAGAATAATAATGTTACTCAGTTTTAACATTCTGAAATTTATTTAAATCATTAAAATAATCAATCTTGGTTTTAGTCCAGCAGTAATATCTGCATATATGTTACAGTACACAATAAAAAATGATCTTGTCTTGATTTTGCATACCATTTGTAGAATGGTATACAGAATGCTTTTGCACATATTTCACAGAAGATAAATTTTGGAGATTAGCAAAAATAGGTTTTTATTCAGACCTTTTATGTTAGCTTAATAAGCTTTTCTTTTCAAACATCAGCTAATAGTTCATCATAATAAGCACATTTTAAAATTCTCAGAATAAATTAATTTTGTCATTATATACTTGAATAAATCAAGAATTACTTTTAAATTTTACTTAATCAGTTTTCTTTGTTTATTTGTTTCTGAAGGATCTCAGTCTTTTAACAGTGTTGAGGCACTCTTAAAAATAGTCACTGTTATTGAAAATAATTCTTGGGTTTGAGACTAGTTAGCCTATTATTATAATTGCCTATTTGGGGATATAAAAGAATTGTAAGAACATGTAATGATTTGTATGTCACTTAAATTCAGCTGTGAGAAAATGCTGATATTGTGCCACTGCCTATCAGCAATTACTCCAGTGGATTTGATTAACAGATATCACTCAGTTGACTACTTAGAATACTTAATTCAAGGATCCCAATGTATATACAGATGTACAAACAATAGGAAAATTTATTCTTTTTTGTTCATGTATTCTTTCCCAAGACAAAAATGGTAGAAACATTTTGATTACTGTCTCTGAAATACTCTTTTTCCTTGCTATTTTGTGTATTTAGAATCCTTCTGTTTCTCTTAGGAAAATCTTGTAGGAAACCACTGCCTCAAAAGTCAACTTTTTCAAATGTTCTCTTTTGAACATGTAAGAAATGTTTGTAGAGTAGAACGAATCTAGACTATCACTATCCTCAATTCATGGAACAATGATGCTCATATATTTTTTAATTTGATTTTTTTGGAACTCCAGCACATTTTCTTAGAATCACATTATAAATTTTGGTTAATGACCAAAGTACAGAATTATTAAATTACAACATTGATGAAGGACGATACCAAGTGCCTGAAAAATAGAATTCTAAAAAGAAGCAGTGTGAAACTTAGAAGCCATGAATAATGGTATTTCTACTAGAAAAATCTGTTAGTAGTTTGGATGTTGAATGGTGTAGTAGAATTCATAGAGGCATTATCTTGTGCTTAAGAGTGCATGTTTGGAGCCATTTCTGTCCCTTACTAGCTTTGGGACTGTATACACAAAGTGGTTTTCATTTGAAAGAGTGATTGAAGGGAACCAGATGTGCATAAGTAGGAAGGAAAAACGAGGACATCCAAAAGACAGAGGGTGTAAAGGAGCTCTAGGAGTAAGACTTCTTAATGGTGTAGTTCCCTTGGGCTTTTATGGGCACCTACTGTGTCAGGTATTAAGCTAATTACTGAGGAAAGAATAGGGTCTCTCTTTAAAGAACCTTGACTTCTCTTCTTTTAATAAGTGATCAGTTCAACATTGGGATGGACAGGAGGGACTCACCCAGCAAGACAGGACTTCTTGGGGCTTTAATGTAGAGAGTTGTACCTGAGATGGGCATATAAATGTCTGTATAAGGAAGACATCTATCTGCATATAATTTTCAAATAGATTTAACATGTAATACTTGAGAATGAAAAAGCACGAGTCACATTTTAAGTTAGATAAAAATATTTCTAAAAGGAAGTAATATTTATTGGTAAATACATAATGATTAAAACAAGCACCTCTTCAAAGCCAAGATTTATTTCAAATATCTTACACAGTATTAGCACTTTATTACTAATTTATTAATATAATTCAACATGATAATTCATTTATTTATCAGGTTATAAATTATCTTACGGGTAAGGGTGGCTTTTATGTTATATATATTACTTTGGCCTTATACATGTAATATAGAAAAATCATAATTAAAAGAGCCCTTATATTTAATATCAGAAGTTAGGTACTAAATGAATACAAACTTTATTCCAAATTATTTGCTTAAAATATTTTATCACAAACCAACTTCTAAGGCAAACCTAGACTTTAGTCTTAAATAGTGAAAGAATAAAATTATTAGTACCTTACACATACTACCTACTCAAAATATATTTGTTGAATAATATATATGAATGAATGAATGAAATGGCACAATATAGTTTTTGTTGTTACTTATAAAGTATATAGGCATCAACACATAACTTATCATAGTTTACTAGGGATCTTTAAAATCAAGACTCATCGTCAATAAATATTTATTGGTAGCATTTGTTATTCTTAAACTTTTCATCTTTATATTTTCTATTTATTGTGAATTTTAGTTTATTCTTCAATGCATCTTCTAAATATCTAAAAAATACTATTAACTATTTAAAAAAATAATTACATATTCTGAATTATTAACATTATTTATTTTATCCTAGCAAAATTATATTACAAGCACTAGAGAGTACTTCCATAAAGCACTGTTGACTATCATTACATTCACCAGTTTTAATAGGTGGATATAAAGTAGTTCTTAATTAAAGGGTGTTTATTGTGTTTCCTTCTACTATTTGATATTTTTCTTGAGTTTTCAAATAAGTATATATAAAAGTCTTAAACTCTACCATGCTTTGAAAAATAGATCTAAACCCTATTCCCTCTTTTAAAATAATACCTTGAATTCCTTTCTGCTTTTGCCATTTTCTTTTCTACTAGTTGAATGATGTACATTTTTTTTTTTTTTTAAATAATGTGTAGTTAAACATGCGTTTGGTGCAAGGAGCTCTTACTGGAAATGGGAGTCACAAGTTCAGGAATCTAGGCTTTGGCAGATGATGTAAACTTTCTGGGCCCTGGTATCTACACTTGTAAAAGCAGGGGTTGATCTAGCTCATTTCTCAGATCCCTGCCACCTCTAAAATTCTTAGTCTAAGAAATTAAAACATAAAAATAACATTGGATTATGAAATGTTGAGTAGTTCATACATTTAAATAGAAAAAAGAACAAAGTAATATAAACTTAAATGTACATCATTTGCAATTCTAATAAGCTAATTAACTAACTGAAAGACTCTGCTGTGGTGTTCTAATCTAACTGCACTGTCAGATCAATACTAAGTCTATTATCAGGTTGGAAAATTCTAGTAAACTTTATTGTAAAAGGAGTATTAGTAACTAGTGCTGTGTGCAATCCTTGTAACTAGCCAAGGCCAACATGCAGGTCCTTTATGAGCGCCTTCTCAGAAGAAAACAGCCACGAACCCAGAAAGACACCTGTCTAGGTATGTTTACAAATAGGTTAAGTAAATAATCCTTTTCTATTAGTATGAAATTTTGCTTTAAATTAGTGTCAAATTTCATAAATATGTATTTATTAATATAGTATATTCCTACCACTATTATTTTAGAAATTCTAGAATCAGTTTTGTTTGTAAATAAGCTTCAGTTAATTTCTTAATTTATAATATTGACGTTTTTAATTAAAACTTGAAAAGGTAAATACAAATATTTCTTTGGCTATTTTCCATATTCTTTTTACAGTTCCTACAAAGAGCACTTTTTGGAAACCATGTTTATTGCCAGAATTTGTGTTTACTGATAATTACCTTAAATTTGTCCAAAGTCAGCTTATCTTTGGGTAGGCCCAATTATAATGAAATGTGGCTTAAAAACTGAAGCTAATTAATTTCATGCACTATTAGAAATAAAGAAGAGAAATATCTTCAGTATCTGGTTTTGCTTTCTAAGTCAATTTAGATTTATTTTTTACTGTTCTTAGCTTCAAAAGCAAAATAGTATCAAAACATTACTATCCAGATATTACATATTTTAATGGAAATAATCTGATTTCATTATTTTATTTATATGTTTCCCTGCATATTTTAGACTTTTGTTCTTGAATAGCAATAGTACTTAACTTACTGTACTTTCATAAGTATATTGAAGGTTTTTACTTGGTGTTGAATAGACCCATTACAATTACATTTTTTAAAAGTTATGAAAAACTATAGAAATAAAAAAATAAAATCATAGTGTTTATTTCTTGGTTTTCAGAAATATGAACAAAATGAAATTAAGGAGCCAAAATCTTTCTCACTATTTCTCAGATGAAAATAGCTCAGAAAAAGTTAGGTCAATTTTCACTAAAACTGTTAATGGAGAAACTGATCTTATTGTCAGAAAAGAAAAAAGAAAGGTTAAAGATTTATTTGTGGTTATTATTTTAGAATATAATTTTATATTCTCATATAAAGTATAAAATTAAAGAATTCATAATATTAAATTGTGATCATTTCTGACATACTTTAGTGGATGAAAGAAGTTAAGTGATACTTTTATTGAGGTATTTTTTATCCTTAAAACCTGGTATTATATTGGCATTTTCTGAGCTATGTTATTACAGATATCAGTTGAATGAATGAATAGATGAATGGGTGGGTGGATTTAGAAAATAAATGTAAGATATATTTACCCTTTGACCTAGCATCCCCACTTTGGTTAACCTTTATCATAAAAATATGAGTACTAGTATATAAAGATATATGTATAAACATGTTTATTATAGTATTTATCTTTATGATAAAACTCTGAAAATAAAGATAAATGCCCATTTTTCAAATGAAAAAGAGTAGAATATGAAGGAAATTTTCTTTTTTAATTTTAGTTAGTTAACACAGGACAATATTGGCTTTAGGAGTAGAATTCAGTGATTCATCACTTACATACAACACTCAGTGTTGTCACAAGTGCCCTCCTTAATACCCATCACCCATCTAGCCCATCTCTCACCAACCTCCCTCCATCAACCCTCAGTTTGTTCTCTATTATTAAGAGTCTCATGTGGTTTGTTTCCCTCTCTTTTTTTCCCTTTCCTTCTCCTGTGTTCATCTGTTTTGTTTCTTTAATTCCACATATGAGTGAAATCATATGGTACTTGTCTTTGACTTATTTTGCTTAGCATAATACATTCTAGCTCCATCCACATCATTACAAATGGCAAGATATCATTTTTTTTTATGGCTAATATTCCTGTGTGTGTATACCACACCGTCTTTATTCATTCATCAGTTGATGGACATTTGGGCTCTCTTCTTAGTTTGGCTATTGTTAATAATGCTGCTATAAACATTGGGGTACATGTACCCCTTTGAATCTGTATCTTTGTACCCTTTAGGTAAATACTTGAAATGTAATTGCTGGTTCAATTTTTTGAGGAACCTCCATACTGTTCTCCAGAGAGGCTGCAGCAGTTTGCATTCCCCCCCAACAGTGCAAGAGGGTTCACCTTTCTCCACATCTTCGCCAATACCTATTGTTTCTTGTGTTGTTAATTTTAACCATTCTGCAGGTGTGAGGTGATATCCCATTGTGGTTTTGATTTGTATTTCCCTGATGATGGGTGATATTGAGCATCTTTTCATTTGTCTATCAGCCATCTGGATGTCTTTGGAAAAAAATGTCTATTCATGTCTTCTGCCTGTTTCTTAACTGGGTTGTTTGTTTTTTGGGTGCTGAGTTTGGTAAGTTCTTCATAGAGATTGGATACTAAGCCTTTATTGGATATGTCATTTGCAAATATCTTCTGCCTATGGAATGGCAGTTTTCCACCATGTCACCATCCAGTTTTCCCAGCACCATTTGCTGAAGAGACTGTCTTTTTTCCATTGGATATTCTTTCTTGCTTTGTTGAAGGCATTTTAACAATGTTTGTTCTTCCAGGCAATGGGCATGGAATGCTTTTCCATTTCTTTGTGTTTTCTTCAGTTTCTTTCATGAGTGTTCTATAGTTTTCAGAGATCTTTAACCTCTTTAGTTGGGTTTATTCCTAAGTATCTTATTGGTTTTGGGGCCATTGTAAATGAGATCGATTCCTTGCTTTCATTTTCTGCTGTTTCATTATTAGTGTATAGAAATGCAACAGATTTATACACATTTACTTTATGTCCTGCCACTTTGCTGAATTCATATATTCTGGTAGATTTTTGGTGGAGTCGTTTGGGTGTTTTATATGTTCGGGTTTCCTACATAGAATATCATGTCATCAGCAAATGGTGAAAGTTTGATTTCCTCCTCGCCAATTTGTATGTCCTTTATTTGTTTTTGTTGTGTGATTGCTGAGGCTAAGACTTCCAGTACTATGTTAAATACTAATGGTGAGAGTTGACATTCATGTCTTCTTCCTGACCGTAGGAGAAAGACTCAGTTTTTCCCCATTGAGGATGAGATTTGCTGTGGGTCTTTCATACATGCCCTTTATCATGTTGTAGTATGTTCATCTAACCCTACTCTCTTGAGGGTTTTTATCAAGATTGGGTGCTGTATTTCATCAAATGCTTTTTCTGCCTCTATTGAGGGGATCATGTGGATCTTATCCTTTTTTTTTTATTAATGTGATGTATCACATTGATGGATTTGCGAATATTGAGCTAGCTGTGCAGCCCAGGAATAAATCCCACTTGATCATGGTGAATAATTCGTTTAATGTACTGTTGAATTCAATTTGCTAGTCTCCTGTTGAGAATTTTTGCATCCATGTTCATAAGGGATATTGGCCTATAATTCTCCTTTTTGATGGGTTCTTTGGTTTTGGAATCAAGGTAATGCTGGCTTCATAGAATGAGTTTGAAAGTTTTCCTTCCATTTCTATTTTTGGAAAAGTTTGAGAAGAATAGGTATTAAGTCTTTTTTTAAATATCTGGTAGAATTCCCCTAGGATGCCATCTGGCCCTGACTCTTGTTTGTTGGGAGATTTTTGATTACTGATTCAATTCCTTAATGGTTATGGGTTCATTCAAATTTTCCATTTCTTCCTATTAAAGTTGTGGTAGTTTGTGAATTTCTAGGAATTTGTCCATTTCTTCCAGATTGCCCAGTTTGTTGGCATATAATTTTTCATAGTATTATACTTGTTTGTATTTCTGTCATGTTGGTTGTGATCTCTTCTCTTCCATTTGTGATTTTATCTATTTAGGGACCTTCTCTTTTGTTTTTGGTAGGTCTGGCTAAGGGTTTATCAATTGTGTTTATTCTTTCAAAGAAACAGCTGTTCGTTTTGTCAATCTGTTCTGTTGTTTTTTTTTTTTAATTTCTATATCATTTATTTCTGATCTAATCTTTATTATTTCCCTTCTTCTGGCATGAGGCTTTATTTGCTGTTCCTTTTATAGCTCCTTTAGCTGTAAGGTTAGGTTGTATATTTGGGACCTTTCTTGCTTCTTGAGGTAGGCCTGAATTGCAATATACTTCCCTCTTAGGACTGCCTTTGTTGCATTCCAAAGGTTTTGGACTGTTGTGTTTTCATTTTCATTTGTTTCCATGTATTTTTTAAATTTTTTCTTTAATTTTCTGGTTAAACCATTCATTTCCTTAGTAGGTTATTCTTTAAACCTCCTTGTATTTGAGGGCTTTGCAAAATTTTTTCTTGTGGTTAACTAGAAGTGTCACAGAGTTGTGATCTGAAAATATGTATGGTATGATTTTGATCTTTTTGTACTTGTTGAGGGCTGTTTTGTGACCCAGTATGTGATCTATTCTGGAGAATGTTCCATGTGCACTCAAGAAGAATGTGTATTCTGCTACTTCATGATGAAATGTTCTGAATATATCTGTTAAGTCCATCTGGTTCGTTGTAAAATTCAAAGCTGGTGTTTCATTGTTGATTTTCTGCTTACATGATCTTTCCATTGCTGTATGTAGGATGTTAAAATCCTCTACTATTATTGTATTTTTAACAATGGGTTTCTTTATATTTGTTATTAATTGATTTATATATTTGGATTCTTCCAAGTTGGGGGCATAATATTTACAGTTGTTAGATCTTATTGGTGGATACATCCTTAATTGTGATGTTATGCCCTCCTTCATTTCTTATTACAGTCTTTGTTTTAAAATCTAGTTTGTCTGATATAAGTATGGCTACTGTGGCTTTCTTTTGACATCCATTAGTGTAATAGATGTTAGCTGCTATGTCACCTGTAGAATTGGTGTTTCTGGTGATGTTCTCTGGTCCTTTCTAGTCTTTGTTGCTTTGGGGTTTTTTTAAGTTTTTTTTTTTTCCTCCACTCAGAGAGTCCCCCTTAAAATTTCTTGCAGGGCTGGTTTAGTGGTCATGAACTCCTTTTGTTTTTGTTTGGGAAATTCTACATCTCTCCTTCTATTCTGAATGACAGCCTTGCTGGATAAAGAATTCTTGGCTACATATTTTTCCCTTTCAGCACGTTGAATATTTCCTGTCACTCCCTTCTGACCTGCCAAGTTTCAGTGGACCGGTCTGCTGCTAATCCTACTTGTCGAACCTTGTAGGTTAAGGTCCTATTGTCCCTAACTACTCTCAGAATTTTCTCTTTATCTTTGTATTTTGTAAGTTTCACTATGGTATGTAGTGGCATTGACCTGTTTTGTTGATTTTGACAGGAGTTCTCTGTGCCTCTTGGACTTGAATGCCTGGTGTGTTTTTTTGGGTTCTTTTGTTTTGTTTTGTTTTTGTTTTGTTTGTTTGTTTTTTGCTAGATTAAGTAAGTTCTCAGCTATAATTTGTTCAAATAAACCTTCTGCCCCTTTTACCTGTTTTCTTCTGGGACTCCTATGATTCAGATATTATTTCACTTAATGGAATCACTGAGTTCCCTAAGTCTACCTTCATGATCTAATAGTTTTCTTTCCCTCTTCTTTTCAGCATTGTTACTTTCCATAATTTTATCTTCTGTATCACCTTTTCTTTCCTCTTCTTCTTCATTCCTTGTTGTGACTATTTACCATCAGTTTTGCCTCTCAGTTACACCATTTTTTATTTCAGCCTGATCTGTTTTTAGGTCTTTTATCTCTGCAGCAAGAGTTTCTCTGGTGTGTTCAGTGCTTTTCTTTCAAGCCAAGCTAGTAGTCTTATGACTGTTGTTCTAAATTCCTATTTAGATATTGCTTATATTCCATTATAAGATATTGCTTATATCTGTTTTTAGCAAGTTCCTGACTGTGATTTCTTCATGACCTTTCTTTTGGGGTGAATTCCTGTATCTTGTCATTTTAGCTAAGTTTCTGTCTTTTGCGTGTTTTGAAAGCTTGTTATGTTTCCTGCGCCTGAGAGTAATGCTGTATTAAAAAGGGGTCATACACTGATCAGAGCCTGGCACTTAAGGAAGTGTTTCTCGTGTATGCTGTGTGCACTCTGCTATTGGGTTTTGGCTGCTCTTTAAGACTGGTCAGCCCTCTGCAGAGTTCCTTGCTTGCAGTGGGGAGTGTTGGGACCTTTAACTAGGTGTGCTCTGATTTGTTTGTTAAAATAAGCCTGGAAAGAAAAGAACAAAAGAATAAAGAAGAGTGGGGGGGAAAAGAAACCTGATCCAAAAGAAAAGGAAAAGGAATGAAAAAAACCCAAACAATCAAAATATATAAGCCTTATTCCAAAGAAAAAGAAAAGAAGAAATAGAAAGAAAATGAGAAAAGGAAATGAAAAAAGAAAAAAAGCCATAAGGCTGATTCCAAAGGGAATAAAAAGAAGAAGAAAAAAAGTAAGCCTGATCCAGTTTCCACCAGAACTGCAGGTGACGCTTTGAAGTACTCTATGACATTAGCCTTGGTACATGCAGGGTGCTGCCTGTGCTGGTCTTCTGGAGGAGAGGACTGCTGGACTCACTCAGGGTCAGACCTGCCCCAGTAAATATGCAATTGCCAGGCACAGAGGGACGGGGCTTGGTGTGAGCAGGTCCCACCTCCACTGGGGTCCGTTGTGTTGCTCTCTGAAGTCCCACCATGTCAGTGGTAACAGGGAAAATGGTGCCACCCCACTCTCTTATCCTTGGACAGGGGATCTCACACCCCAATTTGTTCAGGAAGCCCTCAAAGAATAGTGAGGGCAGTCAGCATGCCCTACGCCACAGCTCTGGTGTGTGGCTAGGATTCAGAACTCAAAATCTTAAAGGACCAGGTACCACATGGACCCACTCTCCTCTTCTGGAGTAGAGCTTCTTTGTGCTATGCCTGATGTCCTTTGTGTCAAAAAAACAATCCCTTACCTGTGCAGAATCTATGGTTATCAGCCTCTGTGTGTGCGTGCTTCTGTCCGCCTTTCACGGGCACCTACAGGGTCTTTTGTCCTTGGAGAGGCAATATACCTCTTCCAAAAGTACTTCAAGAAGTGGAATGTTCTCTTCCAGTGTGACCCAGGAGATCCCTACACCACACTATCCTATCCACTCCAGGGCCAGCGCCCTCCTCCCCAGGGGCAAACACCACAGCTCCACTCTGGAGAAAGTCATACACTCCCAAAACCTCAGAGTTTGAGCTCCACAGACTATTTGCAAAAAACCTGGGACACTGAGTACCTCTCACTCCCCAGTCTATGGTCCAGAGAGGTTTTCCTCTTGTACGAATCCAACACTGCACTCTCAAACCCTTTCTCTTTCTCTCCCTTTTGTCTCTGCACAGAAAGGGTTCACTCCCCACCGTGGCACCACTGTTTTTCTCTCCCCCAATTCTCCTCCACACACCTCACACCTGCACACTGTCTCCCTCCAACTGTGGAGATCCTTCTGCCAGTCCTCATATCGATTTCCTGGGTATCCTGAGTGATCTGACTTCAGTACAGCTGTGTTTGAGGGAGGAGAAAAACCCAGGGTCCCCATATTTCTGTCATTTTCTACTGACCATCAATCAAGGAAATTATAAGGCATGCACACCAAGGAATATTGTGCAGCCATTTAAAAAAAAAATTAGGGCTACATACCAGATTTCCATGGAGTATTGCTGAGAGAAAAAAGCAAAGTGTAGAAAATGTAAAACACAATCATGTTTTTATTTAAAAAAAAAAAAGTGACTCCAAAACCCATATAAAGGCATACCTCGTTTTATTGTACTTTACAGATACTGCATTTCTTACAAATTGAAAATTTGTGGCAACCCTGCACTGAACGGGTTTGTTGGTACCACTTTTCCAACAGCATTTGCTCACTCCATATGTCTGTCACATTTTGGTAATTCTCACAGTCTTTAAAATTTTTACATTATTTTAATATTTGTTGCAGTGATCTGTACTCAGCAATCTTTGATGTTACTATTGTAATTGTTTGGGGCACCATGAACCACACCCATGTAAGATGGTGAATTTATTAATAAATATGTGTTCTGACTGCTCCACTGACCAGCTTTTCCCTCATCTCTCTCCGTTTCCTTGAGCCTCTCTATTCCCTGAGACACAACAATATTGAAATTAGGCCAATTAATAATAACCCTACAATGGCCTTTAAGTGTTTACGTGAAAGGAAATGTTATATATCTCTCATTTTAAGTCAAAAGCTAAAGATGATTAAGCTTAGTGAGGAAGATACTTTGAAGGCCACAACAGGCCAAAAGCTGAACCTCTTTCTCCAACCAATTAACTGAATTGTGAATGCAAAGGAGCAGTTCTTGAAGAAAATTAAAAGTGCTACTCCATTGAACACATGATGATGAGAAAACAAAACAGCCTTATTGCTATTATGGAGAAAGCTTTAGTAGCAATTTCACTCATATGTGGTATTCTAGAAACAAACCAAAGAAGCATAGGGGACAAAAAAAAGAGAGGCAAACCAAGAAACAGATTCTTTTTTTTTCTTTTAATATGTAATTTATTGTCAAATTGGTTTGCATACAATATCCAGTGCTCAACCCAACAGGTGCCCTCCTCAGTGCCCATCATCCGCTTTTCCCTCCCCCCCTACCCCATCAATCCTGTTTGTTCTCAGTATTTAAGAGTCTCTTATGGTTTGCCTCCTTCCCTCTGTGTAGCTTTTTCTTTTTTTCCCCCCTTCCCCTTCCCCATGGACTTTTGTTAAGTTTCTCAGGATCCACATGAGAGTGAAAACATAGGGTATCTGCCTTTCTCTGCCTGACTTATTTCACTTAGCATAACACTCTCCAGTTCCACCCACAGTGCTACAAATGGCCAGATTTCATTCTTTCTCATTGCCAAGTAGTATTCCATTATATATATAAACCACATCTTTATCCATTTGTCAACTGATGGACAGTTAGGCTCTTTCCATAATTTGGCTATTGTTGAAAGTACGGCTATAAACATTGGGGTACAAGTGCTCCTATGCATCAGCATTCCTGTATCGCTTGGGTAAATTCCTAGCAGTGCTATTGCTGGGTCATAGGGTAGATCTATTTTTAATTTTTTGAGAAACCTCCACACTGTTTTCGAGAGTGGCTGCACCAGTTTGCATTCCCACCAACAGTGCAAGAGGGTTCCCATTTCTCCACATCCTCTCCAGCATCTATAGTCTCCTGATTTGTTCATTTTGGCCACTCTGACTGGTGTGAGGTGATATCTGAGTGTGGTTTTGATTTGTATTTCCCTGATGAGGAGCGATGTTGAGCATCTTTTCATGTGCCTGTTGGCCATCCGGATGTCTTCTTTAGAGAAGTGTCTATTCATGTTTTCTGCCCATTTCATCACTGGGTTATTTGTTTTTCGGGTGTGGAGTTTGGTGAGTTCTTTATAGATTTTGGATACTAGCCCTTTGTCTGATATGTCATTTGCAAATACTTTTTCCCATTCCGTTGGTTGCATTTTAGTTTTGTTGATTGTTTCCTTTGTAGTGCTGACCTTTTTATCTTCATGAGGTCCCAATAGTTCATTTGTGCTTTTAATTCCCTCGCCTTTGGGGATGTGTCAAGTAAGAAATTGCTGCGGCTGAGGTCAGAGAAGTTTTTTCCTGCTTTCTCCTCTAGGGTTTTGATGATTTCCTGTCTCACTTTCAGGTCCTTTATCCATTTAGAGTTTATTTTTGTGAATGGTGTAAGAAAGTGGTCTAGTTTCATCCTTCTGCACTTTGCTGTCCAGTTCTCCCAGCACCATTTGTTAAAGAGACTGTCTTTTTTCCATTGGATATTCTTTCCTGCTTTGTCAAAGGTGGTCATACTTTTGGGGGTCCAATTCTAGGGTCTCGACTCTATTCCTTTGGTCTGTGTGTCTGTTTTTATGCCAATACAATGCTGTCTTGATGATTAGAGCTTTGTAGTAGAGGCTAAAGTCTGGGATTGTGATGCCTTCTGCTTTGGTTTTCTTGTTCAATACTGCTTTGGGTATTCAGGGTCTTTTGTGGTTCCATACAAATTTTAGGATTGCTTGTTCTAGCCTCGAGAAGAATGCTGGTGCAACTTTAATTGGGATTGCCTTGAATGTGTAGATTGCTTTGGGTAGTATTGACACATTTTAACAGTATTTATTTCAGTCCATGAGCACGGAATGTTTTTCCATTTCTTTATATTTTCTTCAATTTCTTTCATAAGCTTTCTACAGTGTTCAGCATAGAGATCTTTTACATCTTTGGTTAGGTTTATTCCTAGGTATTTTATGATTCATGGTGCAGTTGTGAATAGGATCAGTTTCTTTATTTGTCTTTCTGTTGCTTCATTATTAGTGGATAAGAATGCAACTGATTTCTGTACATTAATTTTCTGTCGCGACTTTGCTAAATTCATGTATCAGTTCTAGCAGATATTTGGTGGAGTCTGTCGGGTTTTCCATGTATAATATCATGTCATCTGCAAAAAGTGAAAGCTTGACTTCATCTGTGCCAATTTTGATGCCTTTGATTTCCTTTTGTTGTCTGATTGGTGATGCTAGAACTTCCAACACTGTGTTAAACAACAACTGTGAGAGTGGACATCCCTGTCGTGTTCCTGATCTCAGGGGGAAAGCCCTCAGTTTTTCCCCATTGAGGATGATATTAGCTGTGGACTTTTCATAAATGGCTTTTATGATGTTTAAGTATGTTCCTTCTATCCCAACTTTCTCGAGGGTTTTTATTAAGAAAGGATGCTGAATTTTGTCAAATGCTTTTTCTGCATCGATTGACAGGATCATATGGTTCTCATCTTTTCTTTTATTAATGTAATGTATCACATTGATTTATTTGCAAATGTTGAGCCAGCCCTGCAGCCCAGGAATGAATCCCACTTGATCATGGTGAATAATTCTTTTTATATGCTGTTGAATTCGACTTGCTAGTATGTTATTGAGAATTTTTGCATCCATATTCATCAGGGATATTGGCCTGTCGTTCTCTTTTTCTTGCTGGGTCTCTGTCAGGTTTGGGAATCAAAGTAATGCTGGCTTCATAGAATGAGTCTGGAAGTTTTCCTTCCCTTTCTACTTTTTGGAACAGCTTGAGGAGGATAGGTATTCTCTCTGCTTTAAATGTCTGGTAGAATTCTCCAGGGAACCCATCTGGTCCTGGATTCTTATTTGTTGGGAGATTTTTGGTAACTGATTCAATTTCGTTGCTGGTTATGGGTCTGTTCAAATTTTCTTTTTTTTTCTGTTTGAGATTTGGAAGTGTGTGAGTGCTTAGGAATTTGTCCATTTCTCCCAGGTGGTCCAGTTTGTTGGCATATAATTTTTCATTGTATTCCCAGATAATTGCTTGTATTTCTGAGGGGTTGTTATAATTCCATTTTCATTCATGATTTTATTTATTTGGGTCATCTCCCTTTTCTTTTTGAGAAGCCTGGCTAGAGGTTTATCAATTTTGTTTATTTTTTCAAAAAACCAATTCTTGGTTTCATTGATCTGCTCTACAGTTTTTTTAGATTCTATATTGTTTATTTCTGCTCTGATCTTTATTATTTCTCTTCTTCTGCTGGGTTTGGGGTGTCTTTGCTGTTCTGCTTCTATTTCCTTTAGGTGTGCTGTTAGATTTTGTATTTGGGATTTTTCTTGTTTCTTGAGATAGGCTTGGATGGCAATGTATTTTCCTCTCAGGACTGCCTTCGCTGCATCCAAAAGTGTTTGGATTGTTGTATTTTCATTTTCATTTGTTCCCATATATTTTTTAATTTCTTCTCCAAATGCCTGGTTGACCCACTCATTCTTTAGTAGGGTGTCCTTTAACCTCCATGCTTTTGGAGGTTTTCCAGACTTTTTCCTGTGGTTGATTTCAAGCTTCATAGCATTGTGGTCTGAAAGTATGCATGGTATGATTTCAATTCTTGTATACTTATGAAGGGCTGTTTTGTGACCCAGTATGTGATCTGTCTTGGAGAATGTTTCCTGTGCACTCGAGAAGAAAGTATATTCTGTTGCTTTGGGATGCAGAGTTCTAAATATATCTGTCAAGTCCATCTGATCCAATATGTCATTCAGGGCCCTTGTTTCCTTATTTATTCTCTGCCTAGATGTTCTATCCATTGCTGTAAGTGGAGTATTAAAGTCCCCTGCAATTACCACATTCTTATCAATAAGGTTGCTTATGTTTGTGATTAATTGTTTTCTATATTTGGGGGCTCCCGTATTTGGCGCATAGATATTTATAATTGTTAGCTCTTCCTGACGGATAGATCCTGTAATTATCATATAATGCCCTTCTTCATCTCGTTATAGCCTTTAATTTAAAGTCTAGTTTGTCTGATATAAGTATGGCTACTCCAGCTTTCTTTTGACTTCCAGTGGCATGATAAATAGTTCTGCATCCCCTCACTCTCAATCTGAAGGTGTCCTCAGGACTAAAATGAGTCTCTTGTAGACAGCAAATAGATGGGTCTTGTTTTTTTATCCATTCTGATACCCTGTGTCTTTTCTTGGTGCATTTAGTCCATTTACGTTCAGTGTTATTATAGAAAGATATGGGTTTAGAGTCATTGTGATGTCTGTAGGTTTCATGCTTGTAGTGATGTCTCTGGTACTTGGTCTCACAGGATCCCCCTTAGGATCTCTTGTAGGGCTGGTTTAGTGGTGATGAATTCCTTCAGTTTTTGTTTGTTCGGGAAGACCCTTATTTCCTTCTATTCTAAATGACAGGCTTGCTGGATAAAGGATTCCCGGCTACATATTTTTTCTGTTTATCACATTGAAGATTTCCTGCCATTCCTTTCTGGCCTGTCAAGTTTCAGTAGATAGGTCTGCTACTTCCCTTATGTGTCTCCCTTTGTATGTTAGGGCCCGTTTATCCCTAGCTACTTTCAGAATTCTCTCCTTATCCTTGTATTTTGCCGGTTTCACTATAATATGTCATGCAGGAGATCGATTCAAGTTACGTATGAATGGAGTTCTCTGTGCCTCTTGGATTTCAATGCCTTTTTCCTTCCCCAGATCAGGGAAGTTCTCAGCTATGATTTGTTCAGGTACACCTTCAGCCCCTTTCTTTCTCTCTTCTTCTTCTGGAATTCCTGTGATACAGATATTGTTCCATTTGATTGCATCACTTAGTTCTCTGAATCTCCCCTAGTACTCCTGAATTTATCTCTCTTTTTCTCAGCCTCCTCTTTTTCCATAATTTTATCTTCTAATTCACCTATTCTCTCCTCTGCCTCTTCAGTGTGCACTCTGGCTGCCTCCATTTTATCTTGCACTTCAGTTATAGCATTTTTAATTCATCATGACTACTTTTTAGTCCCTTGATCTCTATAGCAACAGATTCTCTGCTGTCCTCTGCTTTTTTCAAGCCCAGTGATTAATTTTATGTCTATTATTCTAAATTCTTGTTCCATTTTATTGCTTACATTGGTTTTGATCAATTCATTAGCTGTCGCGACTTCCTGGAGTTTCTTTTGAGAAGAATTCTTCTGTTTTGTCACTTTGGCTAGCTTTCTCTACCTTATGCGTTTTAAAAGCTTGTGTGCTCTGCACCTGTGAGCACTGCTATATTAACGGCAGGCCATACACTGTCCAGGGCCTGGCCCTTCAGGAGGTGTTTTTTTCGGGGCTTGTTATTTGCTTTCTGTTGTTGTGACTTTGGTTATTTTATTACCCTACTCATAGTAATATTTCAGACCCTACACCAGGTGTGCTTTGATTTGTTCCTTGGAGTAGCCCTGCTGATGTGATTAAGCGAGTACCCCAGTCTGTGTGCCTCGGCACCTAGATCTAACGATTCCCTGAGCATCTTAGCTTGAGGCCTCCCCACATTGTGCATGACAGAAGGGATCCAAGAAACAGATTCTTAACTGTAGAGAACAAACTGATAGTTATTAGAGAGGAGGTTGGTTGGGGCAGGGAATGGCTTAAATATGATGGAGATTAAGGAGTGCACTTGTTGGGATGAGCACTGGATGTTACATGTTAAGTGTTGAATCACTAAATTGTAAACCTTAAACTAATATTATTCTGTACGTTAAGTGGAATTTAAATAGAAAGTTAAAGATCAAACCATTCCAAACATTCCCTTCAGGCAAAGCCTAATCTCGAACAAGTCTCTAACTCAGTTTTATGAAGGCCAAGAGAGATGAGGAGGCTTCCAGAGAAAAGTTTGAAGCTAGCAGAGATTGGTTTATGAGGCTTAGGTAAAGAAGCTGTCTGTATAACAACAAAGTGCAAGATGACGCAGCAAACTGTTGATATAAAAGCTGCTGCAAGTTATCCAGATCTAGCTAAGATAATTAATGAAGGTGGCTACATTAAACAATATATTTTCAATGTAGACAAAATAGCCTTTTATTGGAAAAAGATGCCATGTAGGACTTCCACAGCTAGGGAGGAGAAGTCAGTGCCTGGTCAAAGTTTCAAAGGACAGACCGACTCTCTTATTAGGGGCTAATATAGTTGGTGACTCTAAGTTGAAGCCAGTGTTCGTATACCATTCCATAAATTCTAGGGCATTTAAGAATTATGGTAAATCTACTCTGTCTGTGCCCCATGAATGGAACAACAAGGCTTAAATGACATCAGATCTGTTTTCAACATAGTTTACTGAATATTTTAAGCCTGCTGTTGAGACCTACTACTCAGAAAAAATATTCCTTTCAAAATATGACTGTTAATTGATAATGCACCTGACCCCACAAGAGTTCTGATGGAGATCAGAATGAGGTTAATGTTGTTTTCATGTCTGCTACCACAGTATCCATTCTGCAGCCATGGATCAAGGAGTCATTTGGCTTTCAAGTCTTAATTTCATGTATTTCTTAAATAATAAGGCTTGAAAGCCATTTCATAAGGCTGTAGCTGCCATAGATGGTGAGTCCTCTAATGGATCTGGGCAAAGTAAATTGAAAACCTTCTGGAAATGATTCACCATCTGAGATGCCATTAAGAATATGTGTGATTTATGAGAAGAAGTCAAAATCAACCTTAAAAGCAGTTTGAAAATTTATTCCAACTCTTGTGGATGACTTTGAGGGGTTCCAGACTTTAGTGGAGGAAGTAAGTGTAGATGTGGAAAGTAAGTGCGGATCTAACAAGAGAACTAGAATTAAAAGTGGAGTCTGAAGATGTGCCTAAATTGCTGCAATCTTGTGATAAAACTTTAAAAGATGAGGAGTTGCTTCTCATGGATGAGCAGTATCTAATACAGTATCTAAATACAATTTTATTTATATATTATGTGACTCAAATATTTATGTGTTCTAATGATTTTAGTTATTAGTGGAATATTTGTTCACATCATAGGTTGATTGTGTTTACCACATAAATGTAACTTTATTTTATCAAATTTAAATGTTTATTTTTCTTTTTATCAAATTGTATACGTTGAAGTCTATCTACCTTATGAGATAGCGAGCTGATGAATAAATTCAGGGATGTTCTAGAATGTATTCTTGCGTTTGTGTGAGAATGATCAGTTAACAAGGTTGTGGAGCAACAAGACAATGGAGTTTTGTGTGATCACAAAAAGTTATATTATAGTTCTTGTAGGAGAACTCATTTTAGTTTGATTTCTGATTAAAAATTAGGTGTATCTAAACATATTTCAGGCCTTAGTGAAATTTCTTCCTTGCAAAAAGCAGGGAACCTTTCTGTTCTATTAGTTTCTGTATTCCCTTCTAAATATTACCACTTTAATTTAAGTTAATCTGTACACCTCCTTGTAGAAGGTTGTAGCATACATTAAATAAATCAATTGTATGGACAAAATATACTTCAGTTTTAGACTGTCTTAGAGAAATCTGCATGTATTAAACTAAATTAGAAACTCAAAGATTTTTTCATTCATTACCATTATATAAACTTCTGATCCATGTATGTTTTAAGTGTTTTGGCGCTAAAGATTAATTTGACTTGAATTTTTTAGGAACAGCTTTTGTTAAAAAAACAAAAAACAAACAAGGCATGTACATACTTAAGACAAATATTAAACTGTTTGAAATTTGCAATGTATACACAATGCAGTAAAACCTAACTATATGTTTTATCTTTTCTGTGATATAGTTGTGCAAGTTACTTTAGGTCCACAGTCAATATTTCCTTGATAGTGTTAACCTCTTATGAGAACTGGAACACTAATAATAAGAACATAGAATTTAATAGGTTTAACATTACCTACATGATTAATGTGTTTATGACAGTATATTACATTGAAATTTACTTCATTGAATGTAGTGCAGATATTTCTCAACCTTCTGGTTTTTTAAAGGTAATTTACACTTGACTCTCAAAAACCTGGGACTTGAACTGCACAGGTCCATTTAAACGAGTATCTTTTTTCAATATAGAATAGGACTAAATGTATTTTCATTTATGATTTTCTTAACATTTTTTTCTCTAGCTTATTTTTATAAAAATACAGTCTATAATACAACGTACAAAATATGTGTTCATCAACTGTTTATGTTATTTATAAGTCTTCCTGGTCAGCAGTAGGCTATTTAGTATTTAAGTTTTAGGGGAGTCAGAAGTTAGACTGCACGGGGGGATTGATGCCCCTAACCCCTGTATTGTTCAGGGGCCAACTGTATTTAGATAATTTTAAAAATAGATTCAGATCTAATATTGAAATATTTCCTCTAATTACTCTTTACTCCTTTCAGAGGAAATGGATGTAGAAGCTCGACTTACTGAACTATGTGAAGAAGTTAAGGTACTTGGATTTTTTTTAATTAACATTATCAAGTTATTTGAGTGGATTCTGTTTCCTATTCTAAATATTTTATCCAAGAAAACTTAATGATTTATTCTTCCTCAAGTGGTTGATCATAGTAGAATAACAGCTTAGTTGATAAAAAGTTATTTGGCTTCAGCATGAAGTTAACTTATTTTTAAAATATACATTATTCTGCCTATGAATGAGATAGCAAAGACAACTAATTGTCAGAAGTGTGCATTTTCTTCAGTTAGTTTACTCAAAAGAATTTCTGGACAGATTTTTAAATCATCCTTAAAATTACATATATTTACAAAATGATAGTTCAGAAATGAAAATTGATTTATTTCAGCAGACCAGTTTGTCTCAGACCATTTTTCCAGTAGTTTATTCTTGAAATTAAATTAAATTAAATTGATTTTTCTTTTTCCTTTTTTTTTTTGTTTTTTTTTTTTGGCCGTGAAACTAAATGTTCTATTTTAAGTATTCTGTTTTAAGATTACTATAGATTTCACTCTTGGTTAGCTACAAATCAGAGACATAAACAAAAATATATATTTGGCTTTGGAATGTATTTCTGTATGTAAATTTGAGTAAGGACTAGACCACTTTGAAAAGGTATTTACCTTCTCCTTGTAAAATTATACATATGCATGATACTCAAGTAATTTTGTATCCTCTTCTAGAGGTTTTCCCCACAGCTCAAATAAGAGTATTTTCTTTAAAAATCAACAATGTTGTCATAATATTTGCTCACAAGAACATTAAACATTTAGAAGTAATCTTAATAAGATGTGTACAATTAATGTGAAAAAATCTTCAGTGTTTCACTGAGATATTTGAATAAGTAAACATGATACTTTTGAATGGAAAGAGAAACAGTCACTGAAAGATACCAGTTTTTCTTAAGTTAATAATTGATACATTCATATCAAAATACCATTGGAAATGTTAAAATTTGACTCACTTTAAAGAGCACTTGGAGAAAGGTAAAAATGACTAAGAAAAACCTTAAAAAATACATTTTTGTAGAGGGACTTGCCCAAATGTATGTTAAAATGTATATAAAACTAATGGAAATAGAGAATGACTTCTCTAAAAGAATAGAAAAACAGCAGCTTCTTGGTGGGGACTCAGTTCAGCATCTGAGTCTGTTTCAGCTCAGGTTATGATCTCACTGTTTGTGAGATAGAGCCCCACGTTTGGCTCCGCACTGACCACCAACCCTGCTTGGGATTCTCTCTGTCCCTCTCTGTCTGCCCTTCCCCTACTTATATATACATACAATACATATACTTTGTATCATATATATACATACACATATGTATGTATTTCAAACTGTTAACAATAATACAGACAAGAGTTGCATGAAGGATGGAATTGTAAAGGAAAATTTTTATTCTTTGCTCTATATCCATCTGTGCTAGATTTTAAAAATACTGTATGTATTGATATATTACTAATAATTTTTTAGGTACACATTTAAATTTCAGTATGTAAATGGACATCATAAAATTTAAGATCAACAACATATGGTAAATTTTGACAGCAAATAGAATAGACAAAAGATACAATATTTGAAGAGCTCTTTCAAATCAATAAGAAAACCTATAACCATTTTTTAAGTTAGTATAGGATACTCATTTACAAAATAGGTTAATAATTGAAACATATTCAATCTCACAATCATGAAATAAACAAAATTTTAAGTATTCTCATACCTTTTTTAACCTATCAGGTTGGCTGTGGTTTTCTAATAATGTAATGCTTGTTAAGATGTGATAAGATACAGATTCTTATATTTCTCTCATAGATCTTGGAGATCTTTTTCAGATATTAATTTGGCAGTATATATTCAAAGCCAGGGTATTACTTGTCAATCAGTACCAAATAAAAAATCAGAGATTCATATACATTGTAATTTATAATGTAAAAATATTAACCTAAGTAAATACCCAATGGTAGGAGAATGGTTAAACAAGTTATGGGACACTTACAGTCTAAAAAATGTTATACAGGGGTGCCTGGGTGGCTCAGTCAGTTAAGCATTCAACTTTGGCTCAGGTCATGATCTCACAGTTTTCGGGTTTGAGCCCTGCATCGGGCTCTGTGCTGACAGTTCAGAGCCTGGAGCCTACTTTGGATTCTGTGTCTCATTCTCTGCCCCTCCCCCACTTGTACTCTGTGTCTCTGTCTCTCAAAAATAAATAAATGTAAAAAAAAAATTTTTTTTTAATAAAAAAGTTATACAACCGAAAAACATGCTTTCAAAGGGCACCTGGTGGTTCAGTCAGTTAAGCATCCACTTAGGCTCAAGTCATGATCTCACAGTCCATGAGTTCGAGCCCCATGTCATTGGACTCTGTGCTGACAGCTCAGTGCCTAGAGCCTACCTGAGATTCTGTGTCTCCCTGTCTCTCTGCCCTTCCCCTGCTCACACGCTCTGTCTCTCAAAAATAAATAAACATTTAAAAAAACCCTCATTATTCAATGGAAATGGCATAATAGTATATGATTCTAGAGTTTTCTCTATGTATATAACTGAAAAAAAATTGAAGACTCCACGCTAAAATGAACTTAATTTTCTTTTTTGTTCTTCACCTGTTTTCCAAGTCTAATATTTAAGTAAGCAGCATTTTGTAATCAAACAAGATCAATGACTGCTATGAAAAAGTACATATCCATAAAAGACAAGATGTTATTTGAGAAAATATTATACAAATGTAAGATCGTATTCCTACATTTATACATATAACACAATTTGTTAAAATTTTTTCTAATTTCCTTTTTAACATAAAAATATTTTATTATTTATATTTTGAGACATAGTGCAAAGATTTATGTAAACCAGAGGAGTAATTTATTTATGCTTGTAAGGATGCTTTCCTAATAATGAAAATACTAAAGTCCTCTAAGAACCTTGGTGCCATGATTTCTGAAAAGGAAAATTAATAATTACAGGGTAGCTAGACAGCCTTGCTTTCAGGGGATTAAAAAAAAGTGTTGTTTATATTGTTCAACCTATGGTAAAACCAAGAGAATTATTTCTACATGTGTGGAGATTATACAAAGAATAGCATTGCTTGCCTTACACACTGCTGTTTAGTTACTGTCAAATGTTTATTCAAGTCATCTTTTTCTAAACTCCCTTAACACTATTCTTGGAACAACACTGCTTGTTTCAACTTATTTTAGAGTACACTTTAATCTTCTGTTTGTTCTTAAGAGAGACATGAAAAACTTGTTAGCATCATTTCTAATATGTTTATAAACTATTTCCTGGGGCAAAATACATTTGTAGATTTATTATACATTGATGAATCAATATTTATTATATGTTGAGTCTCTAAGTTTCCATTCAGGAATTCTGGAATTTTTCAGCATTTTCTGAGTTTGTCCATAAATTTGGGGGACTTTTTCCTTATCTGAAGTCTGTAATTCCTTATTCATTCATTCATTTATTCATTCAATAAATATTTATTGAGTGACTACTGTGTGTACTAGTAACCAAAGTCACAAAAGTGTATAAAACACAATCCCTTCCCTTCTTACTAATTTTGCTGAATTTTTGTTTTATGTCCTCTCTGAGCTAGGATAGAAAAGAAAAGCCTACTGAACTGCAAACTTCAAAAATAAGTAAAAATAGGGGTGCTTGGGTGGCTCAGTTAGGCCCCCAACTCTTGATTTTGGCTCAGGTCATGATTTCATGGTTCCTAAGCTTGAGCCCCACGTTGGGCTCTGCCCTGACAGTGCACAGTCTGCTTGGGATTCTCTCTCCCCCTCTCTCTCTGCCCCTCCCTTGCTCTGTCTCTCTTTCTCAAAATAAATAAATAAACTTAAAAAAAAAAAAGAAGTAAAAATAAACTGAGTAAGATTAAGTGTGATAAGCAACATTTTTTTTTAAAGGGAGCATGAAGATATAATTAGTACTCTTTAGGATATGCTGAAC
Organism: Acinonyx jubatus; assembly: GCF_027475565.1. NCBI lineage: Eukaryota > Metazoa > Chordata > Mammalia > Carnivora > Felidae > Acinonyx > Acinonyx jubatus. The sequence continues at coordinate 87,032,811 of NC_069385.1, read as the reverse complement.
TTGAACACATTTCTTGTCATATTCAAATATAGTCATCTAGTGAGTGATGGCTCTAGAGTTCGGGAGAGATGTGGTCCAGATATAAAGATTCAGCAGTCATTAGTGTATGTGATAATTGAAACTATGAGAGTGGCTTTCAATCTTAACCGGAATAGACTACTACCTTCTTTAGGATGGGGAAATGAAATCATCATCTATCTGTATATTTAAGGTAGATTTCCTAGTGTTACTAGCAATTGAAGACAAATTTTTCCAGCAAGATATAATCTGCCTGAACAGTGCTGCCTCAGTGAATTAAAGAAAGGCTTGCCTTCATAACAAAAATGCCTGTCCAAAAGAGAAGGAATTATTCTGATGTATAATACAGTCTTATTTTTCTTTGTTCACAAATCCTTATTTTACTTGCACAAGAAATCCAATGGCTTATAGAAGATTCTGCATTTTGTGGTATAGTTCATTACTTTTAACTTTTATCATGAGTTTAGGTGAATATTTAAATAAATGGGACAATTTAATACCACTATTAGAACCCTCATAACAGCATAGTAAAATTGGTTATCCACTTTTGTTTCCTTACTAAACTGAGCTTCTCCTGTTAATCTTTGATGTAGATTGGAATGTGGGCCCTAGCATTTAAAATGTGCTCAATAGGGGCGCCTGGGTGGCGCAGTCGGTTAAGCGTCCGACTTCAGCCAGGTCACGATCTCGCGGTCCGTGAGTTCGAGCCCCGCATCGGGCTCTGGGCTGATGGCTCTGAGCCTGGAGCCTGTTTCCAATTCTGTGTATCCCTCTCTCTCTGCCCCTCCCCCGTTCATGCTCTGTCTCTCTCTGTCCCAAAAATAAATTAAAAATGTTGAAAAAAAATTAAAAAAAATAAATAAATAAAATAAAATAAAATGTGCTCAATAAACAGTGGGTAAATGAATTGTTAGAAAAGAGAAAGAAGTGTTTGATGACTGTAAAAGGACTACCAAGGGCAAAATAAAACTTAGAAACTTAGGATGAAGGAAAAGCAGTTAGTACTTTAGAAAGTATCTCTGTTCTTTCTGAGGAGTTACAGATTTTCTAAGTACTTCAGTTAGCAGATTGGAGGAAAAAATCTTAAGATTTCATTATCTTCTAACACTTCTATAACTTTCATCATGATTTGTACTTATGTTTAAAATTCTCAAGATTTTAGTGTTTGAGTTGATCATGCTCTTTAGAATCCTATGTGTAATTTTAAACTATATTTGACATTATTTTGGTAACAAGATACCTCAGATATTGAAATATCAATTAAGTTGCTGTAGTAACTGTGAAAATTTTTTAAAAAGCCATTGCTCACTTGGTCTCTATACATATGAGCACGTGCACACACACACACTTTTTAAAACTAAAAATTTGCCTTTGTATTGATGTTCCAATAACATTATATTTAGATATAGTAAGTCTCAGGAAGCAGTGAAGTTTTTTTCTTGTCATTTCAGAAAATAGAAAATCCTGATGAACTGGCAGAACTTATAAATATGAATCTTGCACAACTTTGTTCCCTTCTCATGGCTTTATGGGGTCAGTTTCTGGAAGTTATAACACTACATGAAGAACTAAGACTTTTATTAGCACAAGAGCACCATACTTTGAGGGTAAGTTAAAGAAAAGTGATGTTAGAACATTTTGATCAGTATTAATTATCTTTGAATTTCATTATGAATAAAAAAACCTGATTTTTACCCTTATGTTGATAAATTAGAAAAGAGACATTTACTGTTGTGTTATTGTTTGATTTCTTAAGTTAATAATAAAACAATACAGTTAATCACATGATTTGTCTCAGTTACAACTCTTGCCAATAAGAAAAATCATCTAAGTGTAATTAAAATAGAAAACTGTATGATACAGGCTAGCCACTGGAACCCAAGAACAGGTATTAGTCAGGTCTCATTAGAAACAGAAATCAGGAACAAGAGAGCCATCTTAAACTAATCTAGACTCTTTCTCCGACTTTTCCTCCTTTTGCCTCATTTAGGAATGTGTATTACAAACTTGGAAAGTCAGGGGGTAGTAATCTAGACACACATGTTTGCTGTAGACTTACTGTGGACCTTGTGCAGAAATTTTTGTTCAATTTTATTGTATAGCTTATCAAGAGGCTTTGATATATGAAACATCTGACTACTTTTCCAGTCTTATCTCTTAGTATGCTCTGTACACACATTAATTTTCCTGACCTACTTACTAGTAGGTCCTTGAAAACCCTGTGTTTTCTTTTTTTCCTTTTTCTTTTCTTAATTATAAAACATATTATCAAAATTAGAAAAGTACATAAAACATGCACATTTTAACAATTAATTAAAGGCACATATCCTTTTAACTCTCACCCAGACCAAGAAATAGAAAATTGTGAATACCACAGCAGTGCCTTGTGTGTTTTTTCCAATTTCTCTTCTCTCCCTGACATTTAGAAGTAATCACCATCTTGTCTTTTCTGATAAGGAGTTCATCACTTCTTTTAGTTTTACCATCTGTGTATGCATTCTAAATAATACAAGTTGTTTCATCCTGTCATGTTATTCAGCCTATGTTATTGAATTCTATATAAATGAGATGATACAGTGTATATTCTTTTATATCTTCTTTCACTCAAGATTGTGTTTGTGAGATTAATCCATGTTTTTATCAGTAGCTATAACTGTTCATTTTCATTGGTGTGATGTATTTTATTTGCATATACCCACAGTATGTGTATCCATTCTGCTGATGGACATTTGGATTACTCCTAACTTGTAGCTATTACAAACTAAGCTACTATGAACATTCTTGTACATACTTCCTGGCATGATAGTCTCTCTGAATTATTTACTTGTAAGGGAAATTGCTATGTCATAGGATCTGTATAACGTCAGTTATTTACAAGCAAATGCTACACTATTTTCCAAAGTGGTGCCAGTTTTCACTGCCACCAACACTTGATGAGAGCTCTTGTTATTCCACATACACCCCACACCTCTTGATTTTTGGCAGACTTTAAATTTTGCCAGTCTGATACCATTGTAGTTTTAATTTTCATTTCTCTGGTGACCTGTGAGGTTGAACACTATTTTGTATGACTATTGGCTATGTAGATTTCCTGTTTGTAAAGTACCTGTTCAAATTGTTTAATCATTTTTCTATAGGATTACCTTTCTTTTTCATCTTGATTTGGAATACTTTTCTATGTATTGGCCTTTGTTACATGTTTTGTAAATAAATCTTCTCTTGTGTCATTGTTTTTTTTTTCCCCATTATCTTTGTGCTGTCTTTTGATAAATTAGAGGTCTTAATTTTAGTGTAAATGGAACAGAAGAGAAAGGCCAGATATAGACGTATCCATACTTGGACATAATATATCCAGAGCAACATATAGAGAAACCTCAAGATTTCAAGAAAAGTTGAGATTTTCAATTAATGATGTTGGGACAATTAGGTATTCATGTGGAAAAAAAAATACTATGTAAAATTCAGTTTAAGGTGGATTGAAGACAAATATGAAAAGCAAAGTCATAAAGCTTATAAAATATAATAGAGAATTTACAGAAGAGTTACTAAAATAGTACAGAATAATCCTATATACTCTTCATCAGAATCACAAGTTACAATTTTGTCATGTTTATCATTCCTTCTTTTTATAGATAGGTTATACACACACACACACACACACACACACACACACACACACACACACATGGATTTTTTTTTTTCCTGGATCATTTGTTTTTTAGACGCATCATGTTCTTTTATCCATAAATACTTAAGGGCATATTGACTAAGAACAGAAATACTTTCTTACTTAACCATAGGACAGTGATCAACTTTATGAAATTTAATATTGATACAATATTGATATCTAATGCAAAACTCATTTGGTATTTTATTGTTTGTCTTAATAATGTCCTGCCTGACTTTTCCCCTTTTCCAGGATCAAACTCAGAATCACACATTGCATTCAGTTTTCATGACCATTTAAATTCTTTAGACTCATTTAATCTGGAATAGTTCCTTGTATTTTCTTTGTCTTTCATAAAGAGTATTGGCTAGTTTTGTAGACCATTGTTCAGTTTGGGTTTGTATTATGTGTATTATGTTTCCTTATGGTTAGATTCAGGTGATATAGTAATAGTGGAAATATACTATATTTTATTTCTTTGTCAATCAGTTTTGGTAAATTATGTTTTTTAAGGAGTTTGTTCTGTCTAAATTTATTAATTTATTGGCACCAAATAATTCATAGTATCCTTCAATTATTTTTTTTAACATCTTAAGTATCTGTAGTGTTTTTCTGTTTTATTTTTGTTGTCAGTTATTTGTGCCTTTATTCTTTTTTTCTTGACTGATCCCATCAGAAGTGTCATTTTACTAGTTTTTTCAAAGAACTAACTTGATGTTAATTGTCTCGTGTGTTTTGTTTTGGGTTTTATTAATTTTCCTTTTGACTTTAGTAGTTCCTCTTACTTTCTAAAGGTTTATTTTGCTTTTTAAATCTTCTATAAGTAGATGTTTAGCTTATTGATTATAGCATTTCTTTTTTTCTGCTTTATACATTTAAGTTGATAAGTTTTTCCCTAAGTACTGCTTTAGTACAAGTTTTTAATATGTTCTTTTTATCCTTTGGTTCTCAGTATTTTCCAAATTTTGTGAGCAGTTTATTCTTTGATTCAGGGTTGTTTAGAAGTTTTTTTTCTCATTCGTATATAAAATGGTTTATAAAAATAATAAATACATCTATTCCTTCTTTTTCTGGATATAAACATAAACAATTTACTAGTCAATGACAGGACTCCATGGGACTAGTCAATGATAGGACTTTATACACACACACTACCCCAAATGGGAAATTATGCAGCATACCAATAATAATTTGGTTGGGAAATCTTTGATTTAAAGCACTATAGGTAAACAAAACCATTTTAAAGAATACACTAGATATGTTGTCCTATATTTAGCAGTTGTTATTTTTGCCTTGCTCAGAAATCCAAGAAATTGAGTGCCTGCCCATAGTCTTCTGAAATAAGGGACCAGAGACCGTTCTTGTCCAAAAATTGCCATATTTTGTATCAAGTGACCCTGCAATTTGAATTAGAGGTTGGCACTTAGACCAAAGGTAGTCATCTACAGCGTGAACATAGAGAAGACTGGTAATTTTTGAAGGTGGCTGCTGCATTAACTCTGCTGATTTGGAGCATTTTCTATTAGAAGAATGACTGAATAAAGTATTCAGATCATTTGTCTTGAATAATTCAAACATGGGACACAAAAGAAGAGACCCAGTTACTAAACAGTGGCAGAAACCAAGAGAAGGTCATAGACAAAAGTCATGAGACAATAGAAGCCATGAATAAACCATTTATTACAAGATAGGGATGAAAGTAAAAAGGATCAAAAGCAAAGCAGGGAGAGTGTCAGAGATAGAGAGGAACGTGAGAATGGAGAAATGACTAGAAAAGGAAAGAACAAACACTGGTTTCTGAACTGCTACTAGAGTGATACTAGGATATTAGTCTAGGTGTTATTTGCTAAATGGCAATGAACAGCATTTCAGTTTCATAAGAACTGGCTGTTTGGCTACAGAGTCATTTCCTTGGATGTCCTTACTTTATATCCTTATAAAAATCCCACACAGCCTGAGGTTATCTGACCACATCTCCGTCTCTTGCTAACTAAAGAGCCTGTATTTCCAAGGCTGTGTTTCTTTGTTTCCAAATGTATTGATTTCCTGGTTGCCTTTTTGTTGTTGATTTCTAGTTTATCTTCATTGTGGTTAGAAAAGTCTGTGATTTCAGTATTTCAGTATTCTTGGAGACTTGCTTTATACTAGGAATGTGTATTCATCAGATTGCTGGGTTAAGTGTAAAATATGCTGGGTTAAGTTTATAGATCATTTTGTTCAAATTTTTCATATTCTTCATGAATTTATGGCTGCTAGTGCTATCAACTACCAAGAAAAGTGTGGTAAAATCTCCCATTATGGTTATAAATGTGTCTTATTTGTTGTTACCAGGTAGTAAGTGGCAGAGATGGGATTCAGACCCAAGCAATATGGTTCAATAGCCTGTGTTCCTTACCGTTTGACATACTGCCTCTCAAGATAGAGAAGGGAATTATAGCAAGGATCAGAGGCAACTTTGTAGCATAATATTTTATGAGGTTGGGGTTGTCCTGGGTAGAATAAGAACAAGAAGGTAAGCCAGTAGAGAAGCTGATGAACGCAACTTTAAAAAAAGGGAGCAAAGAAGGAAGGCCAAGATAAAATTGGGTTTATGGAAAACTAAAATGTCAAAGATAAACTGAAATTTTTCCTAGAGCTTCGTTTTTCTCACTCCATTCTAGATAATAAAAAATGGCCTATTTAACTCCTAAAAGAATCAAGGAAAGGTAATTAAGACACAGAGAGAAAGTGCCCTATTGTTACTTAACCAGGAATAATAATCCTTGCCCTGTCATGCCCTGCTCTGATGTATATCACAAAAACTGGAAATGGTGGTATATTATGTCCTTTGATTCCCATTTATGCAGTTAAATAGGAACTTTGTTCATAAAGTTTATCAGTATTTTGAGAATACATTGCTAAGCCTACAGTAACCGAAGTAGTCCAAAGGTCATTCATTGTTTGTACTGGGACAGAATTGGCTGTAATAAAGTGTATAGGCTGTCTGATAATGTATTCAGAAACAGTGCAATTGAACTAAGTTACAGAAGTGAACGTATGATATGGAATCTCTTGTTGGAGTGAAAGCAAATAATGAGGCAAAGAAAGAGTTGGACTAAAAAGAGGAAATGTAATTCTATACTTGGTAAGAACAATGTAATGAATCAGTTTAACATTTGTTCTACCATGTTATGTGATATCAAGATTCAGAAAGGACAGATTTCCTGAATCTTGGAAAATTAAGTCAACCAGACTGGTAGAATTTTGTGGTTACATGCCATACACATTCACATTAAAGCATAGAGACTATTATGTATGAATGATTCCAGTACCCCATATTACATAAAAAGATGAAAGGCAGTAATATCAGCATCATGGCAGTATAAAATGTCTTTTGTTTTTGTCCCACCCACAACAACAAAAATTTAGCATCTATCCATGAACAAAAGTGACTGTGGGAGCTGTAGGATCTAATACCATATACTAAGGAACCCTGGAGGCATCTCACCCACCTGTGCATTGGATAATAAGCGGAAGGATTTCAGTCTTGACCCTGCAGTGGCCTGTTTACCAGCTCTTGATGCTCGTGGCTACAGTCTGGGAACCCCTGGGGAATTAGATTTAGATAGTTACCCAGGGTTGAGAGAACCTTTGCAGAAGTTCATATTTCCAGAAGAGAAGTTCCAGTATTCCATTGGCAAAAAAAAAAAAAAAAAATACAAGTTTGGATGCATTAGAATTCTAGCAAGAGGAATAGCTTGTCTTTAAATATATCATCCCTCGCCCAAAATAGCACAGCTTAGGTCTAAGAGAACCCTTCTTGGCCTGTGATTTTTCATGCAGAGAAAAAGAAGAATGGATGAGTTGAGTACCCAGCTTCCCTAGCTGTGCAGGACATTGCCAAAGTGGCTCCTCTCTCTCTCTCTCTCTTGCTCTCTCGCTTTCTCTCTCTCTCTCTCTCTCTCTCTCTCTCTCTCTCTCTCTCTCTCTCATCCCATCTAGAGTTCTAAATCAGGAGTTCCATGACTTGGGGGGTAAAGTGGAAAGAGACTGGGAGAGTGGCAGATGGGTCTCTCAGAAAGCATTAAAGGGACTCATACTTCTCACTACATCACAAACTCCGTTAAAAGTTTGTTCATGAGCTACTTGGACAGCCTCGGCTGTGGATCCCTCCAACTGGCCATGGGTACCTCCACCATTCCATATGCCTCACCCACACCCTCCCTTCTAGTCTGCATCTGGCTCCCTTTGTGCGCTGCTGAAGGCAGTGACAAAAAGTAAACTTTGGCAGATCTGTAGCTGCAGGCCAGGAAGAGACCGTAAATGAGCTGTGGCATCACATTTGAGAAATAAAAGATAGGCAGTCAGCACTCAGCCTGATATGTTGCAGGAAGGAGAGAAGGAATACAATATTAAAAAATTTGCCAAAGAGGGAGCAAGAAATATAGAGCAGGTATATCCATAGAAAGTCTGAGAAAACCTCAGAATCCCTGTGAAGACTGAGGAAATATTTCTGCCCCAAAGACAGTAAATACTGGAGGAGGTGACTGCTAATTCAAATGTTAAGGTAGAAATGCAAAACTCCAAGGAACATGAAACATCAGGGGAAAATGACATCACTAAAGGATCATAATCCTCCAGTAACCGAACACAAAAACAGGGAGATCAGAAATTTACCCAATAAAGAATTCAAAGTAGCCATTTTAAGGAAACTCAGCTACAAGAAAACACAGAAAGATAATTCAACAAGATTAAGAAAGCCGTGCACAAAATGAGAAGATTAACAAAGAGATAGAAATCATTAAAAAAAAAAATCAAAAGCAAATTCTGGAGCTGAAGAATTTGGTGAATGAAATGATAAATGCAGTAGAGAGCATTCACGACAGAATGGGCCAAACAGAAAAAAAGAATCTGTGATAAAAGATAGGAACTTGACATTCCAGTCAGAGGAGAGCAAAGAAAAAAAGAATGAAAAAGAGTGAAGAAAGGCTTCCTGATCTATGAGATACCAGCAAAAGTAATAATTTGTAATTATTCAAGCTCCAGAAGAAAAAGAGAGGGAGAAGGGAACAGAAAGCCTATTTGAAGAAATAATTACTGAGAGTGTCCCAAACATGGGAAGACATTTGGATATCCAAGTACATAAAGCTCATAGGTCACCACCAAACCAACTAAATCTAGGGAGATCCCCTCCAACACACTATAATAAAACTGTCAAAAATCAAAATCAAAGAGATAATATTGAAAGTTGCAAGAAAAGAGAAGATTGTAATCTACAATCAGTGGATTTGTTAGGAAAAACAAAGACTGGAAGAAGAGAGCTACAAAACAGCCAGAAAACAACTAATGAAATGGCATTAATTAATCCTTACATATCAGTACTCTAAATGTAAATGGATTGAATTCTCCAATCAAAAGTCATAGAGTGGCTGAGTAGACAAAAAAAGAACCAACTATATGCTGCCTACGAGAGACTCACTTCAGCTTTAAGGACACACATGGGCTCAAAGTGAAGCAATGGAGAAAGACATTCAATGCAAGCAGAAACCTAAGAATAAGGATAGCTATACTTGTTTTTTTAAGGTTAGTTGTACTTATATCACACAAAATAGACTTTAAGTCAAAATGATAATAAGAGACGGGCAACTAGGTGGCTCAGTCGATTGAGCATCCAACTTTGGCTCAGGTCATGATCTCCCGGTTCGTGGGTTGGAGCTCCGCGTCGGGCTCTGTGCTGACAGCTCAGAGCCTGGAGCCTGCTTCAGATTCTGTGTCTCCCTCTTTCCCTGCCGCTGCCCTGCTCGCACTTGTCTCTGTCTCTGTCTCTCAAAAAGTGAATCAACATTAATAATTTTTTTAAAAAAACAATGAAAATGAGATAAAGAAGGTCATTATATAATGATAAAGAGGTCAGTTCTTCAAGATCTAACCATTTTAAGTATATATGCACCCAGCATTGGAGCACCTAAATATACTAAGCAGATACTAACAGATCTGAAGGGAGAAATAGAAAACAATACAGTAATAGTAGGGGACTTCATTACCCCACTTTCAACAATGGATAGATCATCCAGATAGAAAATCAATGAGGAAACATTGGGCTTGAACCATACTTCAGACCAAATGTACCTAACAAATATACATAAAATACTTGATCCAACAGCAGCAGAATACACTTTTTTCTCAGGTGTACATGGAAGATTCTTAGCAAATTTTAAAAGATTGAAATCATACCAAGTATCTTTAAATCACAACAGTGTGAAACTAGAAATCAATTAACAGAAGGAAATCTGGAAAAATCACAAATATGTGGATGTAAAACAGCACTCCTAAATAACCAATGGGCCAAAAATCTCAAATAAATAACCTAAATTTACATATCAGGGAACTAGAAAAAGAACAAACTTAAGCCCAAAGTTAGCAGAAGGAAGGAATTAACAAAGATTATAACAGAAATAAGACCAAAAAACAATAGGAAAAATCAACAAAACTAAGAACAAGGTTTGTTTTTTCTTTGTTTGTTTGGAAAAGATAAGCTCAACACTTTTAGCTAGACTGAGAAAATAATTTATAATATAAAATGAAAGAAGATAGAGTGCAACTGATAACCACAGAAATACAAAGGATTATGAACAATTATAAACCAACAAATTGGATGAGTAAAGAGATTCAATCGTTAACCAACAATTACTCATCAAAGAGAAGTCTAGGAAAAGATGGCTTCACTAGTGAATTCTACCAAATATGTAAAGGATTAAAGCTAATCTTTCTCAAATTCTTCCCAAAAAAATAAAAAAAGAACACTTCCAAACTTTTTTACAATGCCAACATTAGCCTAATACTAAAGCCAGATAAAGATAATACAAGAGAAGTAAACAACAATCCAATATCCTTGATGAATGTAGATGCAAAAATTCTTAACATAATATTAGCAAACTGAACTGAACAGATTAAAAGGATCATACACCATGATCACATGGGATTTATCCCTGGGATGCAAGGATGCTTCAGTACACACAAGTAAATAAATGTGATATACCACATTAATAGAATGAAAGATTAAAATTACATGATCCTCTCAATAGATGCAGAAAAAGTATGTGGCAAAATACAATATTCTTTTATGATAAAAACTCTCAACTAGATATACAAGGAATGTACCTCAACATAATAGTAATATGACAAGCCCACAGCTAACATTATACCCAAGGGTAAAAAGTTGAAACCTTTTCCTTTACTATCATGAACAGGACAAGGGTGCCCATTTTCATCACTGCTATTCAACAAAGTACTGGAAGTCCTCATTAAGCAATTAGACAATAAAAAGCAATAAAAGACATCCAAATCAGAATGGAAGAAGTAAGGGTGCTTCGGTGGCTTTGTCATTTCAGCTTCTGACTCTTGATTTTAGCTCAGGTCATGACCTCGTGGTTCGTGAGACTGAGCCCCACATCTGGCTTTGCACTGACATCAATGTGGAGCCTGCTTGGGAGTCCCTCTCTCCTTCTCTCTCTCTCTTTCTGCCCCTCCCCCACTCACTTACACTCTCTCTCAAAATAAATATTTTAAAAAAAGGAAGTAAAATTGCTTCTGGTTGCAGATGATATGATTTTATATATTAAAAAATGCTTATGACTTCATCAAAAAACTGTTGGTATTAATCAACAAATTCAGTAAAGTTTTGGGATACAAAATCAATATATAAAACTTAGTTGCATTCTGTACACTAACAGTGAAATACTTGAAAAAGAAATAAAGAGAAGAGTCCCATTCACAATAGCATCAAAAATAAGAAAATACTTAGGAATAAATTTAACCAGAAGCTATAAGATCTGTTACTGAAAACTACAAGACTTTGATGAAAGAAAATGACAGAAACACAAATGGAAAGATATTCCATGTTCATTGATCAGAATTAATATGGTTAAATATCCATCTATAGTTTCAGTTCAATCCTTATCGAAATTCCAAGAGTATTTTTCACGGAAATAGAAAATCACAGTTCTAAAATTTATATGGAACCACAAAAGACCCTAAATAACCAAAGCAAGACTGTGAAAGAAGAGCAAAGCTGAAGGCTTCACATTTCCTGATTTCAGACTATATTACAAAGCTGTAATAATCAAAACAGCATGGTACTGGCACAAAAATAGGCAAATAGACAAATGGAACCAAATCAAGAGCCTAGAAACAAACTTTTGCATACATGGCCAACTTATATTTGACAAAAGAGCCAACTATACTCAATGGGGAATGGTGTCTTCAATAAGAGGTGCTGGGAAAACCGAGTAACCACATGTAGAAGAATGAAATTGGACCCCTACCTAAAACCATTCACAAAAATTAGCTCAAAATGGACTAAAGACTTCAACCTAACACCTGAGACTATAAAACCCCTAGAGGAAAACAGGGAAAAAGCTCCTTGACATTGGTTTTGGCAGTGATATTTTGGATTTGACACCAAAAGCAAAGGCATAGGTAAATAAGTGGGACTACATCAAACTAAGAAGCTTCTACAGCAATGGAAACCGTCAACAAAATGAAAAGGCAACTTAGTTAATCGAGAAAATATTTGCAAGTCATGTATATGATGAGCTTAATATTTAAAATATATGAAGAACTCCCGCAACTCAATTTAAAAAAAACTGATTAAAAAATGCACAGAGGCACTGAAGAGCCATTTATACAGACATGCAAATAACCAATGGGTACATGAAAAGATGCTCAGTGTCACTGATCATTAGGAAAGTGCAAATCAAAATCGCAATGAGTCATCACCTCATACTTGTTAGAATGGCTGTTATAAAAAGTCAAGAGAACAAGTGTTAGCAAGGATCTGATAAAAAGGGAACCCTTGTGCACTGTTGGTGTGTATGTAAATTGGTGCAGACACTATGGCAAAACAGTGTGGAAGTTTCTTAAAGTCTTAAAAATAGAACTACCATATGGACTAGCAATATCACTTCCAGGTACATATCCAATGGAAAAGAAAACAGGATCTCGAAGAGATACCTGCACTCCCATGTTTATTGCAGCATTATTCATAATAGCCAAGACATGGAAATAACCTAAGTGTCCGTTAATGGATGACTGGATAAAGAAGATGTGGTGTATTTAGGTTTCCCATACTATCACTTTGCTTTTGTGAAAGACCTCCACTAGTTACCTGTTTTTGCTAACCAGAAGAAATACCAAGAAGATTGTTGGTTTTATGAAATGGTTTTATGACCATTTATGAAATTGTCATTGCTTTCTTACTTTATGCCAATTCAGCTTAAGAAAGGTTTCATAGTCGGGGCGTGCCTGGGTGGCTCAGTCGGTTAAGCATCTGACTTCACCTCAGGTCATGATCTTACGGTTTGTGAGAGTTCCAGCCCCACATCGGGCTCTGTACTGACAGCTCAGAGCCTGGAACCTGATTCAGATTCTGTGTCTCCCTCTTTCTCTGCCCCTCCCCCATATGTTATCGTTTCTCTCTCTCTCTCTCTCTCTCTCTCTCTCTCTCTCTCTCTCTCTCTGTCTCTGTCTCTCAAAAGTAAATGTTAAAAATTTTTTTTTAAAAACTCAAAGTTTTCACTGGAATCCTCTGTTTTTAGATAGTGGGAGAAACCTGTATATACAATGGAATATTATTCAATTATTAGAAAGGACATCCTTCCATTTGCAACAACACAGATGGACCTTGAGGGCATTACACTAAGAGAAACAAGTCAGGGAAAACCAAGTACTGTATGATATCACTTACATGTAGATTCTAAAAAAGCTGAACTCATAGAAACATAATAGAATGGTGATTACCAGCGGTGGAAGGGTGGTGTGAAATAGGGAGCTACTGTTCAAAGGGTACAGACTTCCAGTTATAAGATAAATAATTTCTGGGGATCTAATTTATATCATGGTGTTTTAGTTAACAGTACTGTACTGTATACCTGAAAGTTGGGAAGAGAATGGATCCTAAATGTTCTTACCACAAAAAAGAAATGGTAATTACGTGACATGATGGATGTGTTAGCTAATGCTTAAGGTGGTAACCATCTTGCAGTATGTAAGTGCATCAAATCAATACCTTGTACTCCTTAAACATGTATGCTGCATGTGGTATGTCAGATATACCTGAGTCAGTATAGCTGAGAAAAAAGGTTAAAGGTATTTAATATCAAGTGAAAGATGTCTTTGTCATTTTAAACTGAGAAATGGAATTATCAAGGAAGATAACTTATAAAAAGCAAAAAAATAAATCGAAAATCAATAAATTATAATGAAGTTTCTATGTGTCAATAACTATAAAGAATCTGAGATCTGTAAAGGACTTATAAGCACATAAGGTAACCTGTAACCTAGCATACATTTATTGATGCATAGGGGTCCCACATTTGCAGTACATGTCCCATTTTGTAATGGACATGGGCATGCATGCTATTTACTCCAAAGGGAATCTTTGTCTACCAAGGCTGTGAGCAAATCTGCTCTTTGCTCCTGAGGAAGATGTATCTCTGTCTTCCTAGGCTATTCTCAATACAAACATCCTTGAAAAGATAGTCTGTAACAAGAACAGTCAATGTTTCTGCTCACAAGACTTAGAAATGTAAGAGACCCTGAAGAATTGTCTTTCAACAGTGTTTTTGGAGAACTTATTTTCACCAGTTTATTTCCTCAACAGTTTCACTGATTTTTATTGCTAGTGCTTCCAAAGATGCCTCTTGTGTTACAGTGCTTCCCATTATACCATCAGAGATGCCATATTTAATGTGTATTGTAGCTTGTGCCTAGAATTGTTAAGTCCAGTGTTGAGATCAACATATGCCATTTACAGGTTTGGAGAGCCATGTTGTGTGCTTTGTACTTTGTCCCAGCATTGCAGACTTGTATTCTGCCCTGAACAAGCTCTTGTTAGGGCTGCTGAAGTAAGACAGAATAACAGTTGATCTGGCATTCTTTCAGGGACAACTTGAATAAATCTTTACTTCTGTCCTACTAAATAAATACCTTGAGTTGACAGATAAAATACAGAGTACCTGATTAAATTTTAATTTAGGTAAGCAATGAATAACTTTTAGTATGCAGTGTTTGGGAAATACTTACACTAAAAAAATTATTTGTATTTCAATGTCCTGTTTTGTAGAATTGCCAGATATAGCAAATAAAAATATAGGATGCCTAGTTACATCTGAATTTTGGGTAAGCAACAAATAATTTTTCAATTTAAGTATGTCTGGTGCAACCCTATCAAATAGGATACCAAAGCGGATTTAACCTTGTTTTATATATTTTTGGATTAATGAAGTATGTCTTATGGAGGTGCAGAAAATGGGAAAGAATTCCTTGGTCAAGAAGAAAATAATTTTGAGCTTAGTAATCTTGTGTGGAAGCAGAACATGTGGTAAACATGGCTTTACTCAATATGCACTGATATTTATGATCCTAACCTAAAGCAAAGAAATCCAAGTTGATGTAATGTTTTTGCTGTTTGATTACTTAATATTCTTTGCTATTACTCATTTAAACTCTTCATTTAACGAGCCTTTCCTTAGACTGTAAAATGAAAATAATTTGCTTTATAAGCCTTCGTAAAATAGTATTTCAAAGTATACAATTGTCAGAATTAGGGAAGTTTTAAGAATTTTCATTGATCTCTGTATATTCCTCTGAATTTGTTAAAGTTTATTTATTTTGGGAGAGAGGGAAAGAGCGTGCATACACATGTGAGCAAGCGTGAACAGGGGAGGATCAGAGAGAGAGAGGGAGAGAGAGAAGCCCAAGCAGGCTCCACTTTGGGCTCTCCACTGTAGAGCCCAAAGCAGGGCTTGATCTCCGGAACCATGAGGTCATGACTTGAGCTGAAATCAAGAGTTGGGCACTTAACCAACTTGAGTCACCCAGGCGCCCCTCCTGTCAATTTTAGTGTGAACCTAAAACTGCTCTAAAAAAGTAGTCTTTAAAATAATATTTTTTAAAGAAATCTTCATTGGACATCCTCATATGCAAATTTCTGTGCCCTGTTTGGCATCTATGTTTTATTCAGAGTTGTGCCCACCTTTGCTCCCATAGCCCTATTTTCTTTGAGTAACATCTCTTCTACCTTGTAGTTGCATATTTAGTGATTCTCCCATAACCAATGACTAGAAGCCAAAGGATTCATCTTAAAATTGGAGAGAGAAAGAGCTATTTTTTCTTTCTGGTTAGATAGAATACATTGTTGTGCTCTTAGAAATGTAAAGTTTGGGTTGTTTTTTTTTTTTTTTTTTTCTCCATAGAATGTTTAGGACCATAATAATTTATTCATGTATTTTTACTTAACAAAGTATGTATAACAATTATTATCTTCCAGACATGAGTTGCCTTACAAATGTTAACTAATTTAATCAAAATGCCATAAAGTAAATACTTTATGATACTCATTTTACAAAAGAACTTAGAAAAATGAAATAACTTGGCCAAAGTCACACAGCTTGTACATGATAGAGAGGAGATGCAAACCCTTGCAGTAGATGCAGATCTGATATTTTTATGTTTCATCTGTTTCGCATGCGTTTTTAAAATATCAAAAATGAGGTAAATTAAGACTTCAAACAAAATAGTCCAGACTTGTAACTTTGGAATACCATTCATTCTGATGCTGGTGTGCTATGCTATTCATATTTTAAAAATAAAAAGAAACACAGTCTCAAACATAATTTTCAGTGATCACTTTCTAATGCAAAATATGATTTTGTATTTTTTTCCCAGTTGATGTAAAGAGAAAGTGCCATTTGCATTTATTCCCTGGGATTATAAAAAATGCTGTGGAACACTAAACATACCACAGATGATATAATAGCTAGAAAATCAAAGCATCATTTATTGACAGCACCACAAAAAGAGAATAGTCAAAAGCATAGGTTATATGTAATATAATGGCTATAGGTAACTCTTGTCTGAGACTGAATTTTTGAAGAGATGGGTTTAGATTAGTTTAGTTTTCCTTTTTTACATAAAATTTACATAACCATGTCACATGTACAATTTAGTAGCATTTAATACATTCACAATATTGTACAATCAGCCATCACCTCTGCCTGATTACAATACAGTTTAAACACTCCAAAAGGAAACCCCATACCCATTAAACAGTCCCTCCGCATTTCCTCCTCCCCCCGTTCTCTAGTGAACACTAGTCTGATTTATTCATTCTGGATGTTTCATATAAAGGTAATCGTGCAATATATGACTTTAGTGTTTGGTTTCTCTCGCTTCATTCATTCATGTTGTAGCATATATCAGTCCTACATTCCCTTTTTTTTTTAAATTTTATTTAAATCCAAGTTAGTTAATAGATAGTGTAATAATGGTTTCAGGAGTAGAATTTAGTGATTCATCACTTACATAAAATACCCAGTGCTCATCCCAACAAGTGCCCTCCTCAATGTCCATCCCCCAACTAACCCATCTCCCCACCTAACACCCCTCCAGCAACCCTCAGTTTGTTCTCTGTGTTTAATAGTCTCTTATGGTTTGCCTTCCTCTCTGTTTTTCTCTTATTTTCCCTTCCCTTCCCCTATGTTCATCTGTTTGTTTCTTAAATTCCACATATGAGTGAAATCATATGATATTTATCTTTCTCTGGCTGACTTATTTCACTTAGCTTAATACCTTCCAGTTCCATCCACGTTGTTGCAAATGGCAAGATTTCCTTCTTTTTGAAAAGAGTAATATTATTTCTCCGAGTAATATTCCATTGTATATGTATACTAATCTTCGTTATCCATTCATCATTCAGTAAACATTTGGGCTCTTTTCATAATTGGGCTATTGTTGATAGTGCTGCTACCTTTGCTTTCCATGTCTGGGGCTCAGCTCTTTTAAATCTTGAGTAGGGCAAGATTTGTTATTTTTATTGTGGCCAACCTACTGGGTTGCACAGTGGTATTTCATTGTGGCTTTGATTGGCATTTCACTAATGACTAATTACTGAGTATCTTTTTGTGTGCTTGTTGGCCATTTGTATATTTGAGAAATGTGTATTCAGAGAAGTGTGTATTCAAAGTCCTTTGCCCATTTTTTAATTGGTTGCCTTTTGTTAATTGAGTTTCAAGAGTTCTTTATATATTCTGGAAATAGACCATTATCAGACATATTATTTTCAAATATTTTCTTCTATTCATGGATTGCCTTTTTTACTCTCTTGATAGTATCTCTTTATACACAGGGCATCAGGACAGGAAAAAATGTCCTAAACTAATTTTTTTAATAAAAGAGTCTTATAAATTAAGGCTAATATATTCAGTTATTTTCATAGTAAAATTTTTAAACAATATAACTTAACCCTTTTTCTAATTGAAAGAAAGTGTTATCGTTATGAGTCCTACCAATAAAATTTTCTTGGAATTATTCATTTATTACATACAGTTGGAGAAAATCCACATAGCAAGGGAAAAATGGATTTTTTAATTTAAATTTCCTTAATGTATATATCTATGTTACAGTTAGATTTTCATTCCTAATATCTATGTATGTATGTCTGTCTGTGTATATATGTATGAATATATGTCTGTGTGTGTATGTATATATACATAATATATATAGTCCTCATAGAGGCTTATTAGCACAGAAACTTTACATTCAAGAGATCTAAATTTTATAAATACTAATACAAGCTTCTTGAATTATCATTGGTAACATATTTTTTAAAACCAGGCATAAAATATAATCTCTGCCTCTTCTGTTTAACCACTTAACTGGAGAAAAACATGAAAAGGAATTAATTTTATTATCTCTAATCAATATTGTCACATATGCTTTTAATGTAAGGTGAGGTTCCCCTCTCCCAAACAAAGGTATCCTGTAAAAAAGGAAAGATTTACTTTCTATTTAAGCCCTTATAAACATATTATTGAGTGCTCTCTCAACTTTATTTTGAACATAAAGTAAGAGAAAAAATTTATTGTCTTCAATATAAAAGGAAATAAAGTCAGAGATTAAAGGTTGTATGAAACATGGTGGCAAGTGAAAGATAGAGTTTCTTAAATGACTTTAAAGAGCATTCCAAAACAAAATGCTCAGGGAATAGATCACTAAAGTTCTTATCACTATTTAGAGACTGTTTAGAGAAGGCATGTTAGCTTAAAACACCTTAGGCCATGACAGTGTTTTAAATGATTTTACAGGTTACCTGATAAGATCAGTAAAAAAGGGAGTCAAAGATATGTACACATATTAGTCATTATTGCTGGGATTGAACTTTACACTGGCAAGTGTTGAATATCAGTTTAAACAAACTTTGTAAAGATTTTCTAAAAACCAACACAAAATATTGTTATAGTGATCACAAATTTATGAAACTATGAAACTAATGAAAAAAAAATTAGTATTGTACAAATGACTTGGGATAAAATTTCCTATGAAGGCATTATTATACATGGATCCAAAAGGGGCTATATCTCAAAACACTTGGACAAAAGTGAGGATTATGATTGAGTTGAACTCAGTGTTCTTGAGAACTTAAAGGTTCTAGAGAGGTAAGAGTTATATGATCTAGGAGACTCAGCAACTCATGTTTGCCATTGATTGAAGTGACAGAGGCCAGTAGACCAACTCCCAGTGTCAGTGAAACACAATAGATTGTATAAACTACACATCCAACAGATAGATGAGGATATGAGAAGAGTAGAACATGGATTTTATTGTGACAGTCTACCAAGTGTTAGAATATATGTATTACATCAAGTAGTGAGGGTTTATTTTTATTTTATTGAAGTCAAGTTTAAACCAGTGAAATGCACAAATTTCAAGTGTATGATCAAATGAGTTTTGACAAATCTGTTCACTAACACACCAGTCAATATATAGGACATTTCTGTTATTTCAGGAAATTACCTTGTGCTGCTTTTCATTTTGTTCCCACATCCCATAAGCAATCCCTCTTCTGATTTCTATAACCACAGTTTAATTTTATCTATACTTAAAGACCTATAGATTCAGTAATACAATATGTACTCTTTCTGCATCTGACTTGCTTCACCCATTTTTAGATTGATTCATGCTCTGTGTATATCAGTAGTTCATTCTTTTTTTTTGTTGTTGCTGAGCAGTATTCAATATCTGTTGTCCTGTTATGTGTTTTCATTTTTTGGCTATTATGAATAAAGAAACTAGCAATTCTTTTTGTGAACGTAGGTTTTTATTTCAGTTATATAAATATATAGGAATGGAATTGTGTGATCTTAGAGTAGATTTATCTTTAACTTTATGAAAACTGCTAATCATTTTTTCCAAAACAGCCATACAGTTTTAAACTCCACCATCAATATATGAGAGTTCCAGTTGCTCATATCCTTGCATTATTTGGTATTTTCAGTCTTTGATTTTAGCCACAACAATAGGTGTGAAGTAGTATTTCAGTATGGTTTTATTTTGCATTTCTCTGATGACTAATAATAATGAGATTTTTTATTTTGAATTCAGTTTTGTATAGTGTTAAATTAGGTTGTTTTTTATTGTTTACCTATTTAGGAGTATTTATATATTCTTGTTATAAGTACATTGTCAAATATATGTATTAAAATTTTTTCTTTAGTGTGGGGCTTGTATTTTCATTTTGTTGATAGTACATGTAGATGAAAATACTTGTTTAAACCCAGTCTCTCTTTTTTTTTTTCTTTTGATTTTGGTGATTTTTGTGCCCTAAGAAATTTTTGCCTATCCCAAGGTCATGAAAATACTATCCTTTGTTTGCCTCTAGGTGTATTAGAAATACATCTTTTACATTAAAGTCCATTGTCTTTCTTGAATTAACTTTTGAACGTGATTTAAGGTAGAGGTCAATATCCATTTTCTGTCTCTCTTTTTTTTTTTTAAGTAGGCTCCATGCCCCATGTGAGGCTTGAACTCAGAACGTCATGACTGAGAGTTGCATGCTCTACCAATTGATGCCCCAAGATCCATTTTTTTTTAGTTAGTCTATTCAGTTGTTCCAGCACCATTTAAAAAAATTTTATCATGGAGGTGTAGTTGACATACAGTGTTATATTAGTTTCAGGTGTACAACATAGTGACTTGACAATTCTATACATTACTCACTGCTCAACATTGATAAGTGTAGTCGCCATCTGTCACCATATACTGTTATTACAATATTATTGACTACATTCCCTATGACATACTTTTCAACTCCATGTCTTAATTTATTTTATAACTGGAAGTTTGTGCCTCTTAATCCCCTTCACCTATTTAGTTCATCCCTTGAACCCCATCCTCTCTGGCCACTACCAATTCTCTGTATTGATGAGTCTGTTTATGTTTTTTTTGTTTTGTCTCTTAGATCCCACAGTAAGTGAAATCATATGGTATTTGTCTTTCTCTGACTTACTTCATGGCATAATACTCTCTAGGTCCATCCATGTTGTTGCAAGTGGCAAGGTTTCATTCTTTTTATGGCTAAGTAGTATTTCATTATATATATATATCCCACATCTTCTTTACTCATTTACCTGTGGATGGATGCTTTAATTGCTTCCATATCTTGGCTAATGTAAATAATGCTGCAATAAACATAGGGGTGAATATATATTTTTGAATTATTGTTTTCATTTTCTTTGGGTAAATTCCACTACCCAGTAGTGGTTATACTAATTTCCACAGTGGTTGTACCAACTTAAATTTCTACCATCAGTATACAAGGGTTATCTTTTCTTCATATCCTCTCCAATACTTGGCTTTTAGATACTAGCTATTTGGATTGGTGTGAAGTAGTAGTTCATTGTGGTTTTCATTGGCATTTCCCTAATGATTAGTGATGTTGAGTATCTTTTCATGTGTCTCTTAGCCATCTGTATATTTTCTTTGGAAAAATGTCTGTTCAGGTCCTCTGCACATTTTTAATTGCATTATTTGGGTTTTTGTGTGTTTTAAATTGTGTAGGTTCTTTGTATTTTTGGATATTAACCCTTTATTAGATATATTATTTGCAAATATCTTCTTCGATTTAATAGGTTGCCTTTTTGTTTCATTGATGGTTTCCTTAACTGTGCAAAAGTTTTTTAGTTTGATGTAGTCCCAAAAGTTTAATTTTGCTTTTGTTTCCCTTGCTTAAGGAGACATATCCATAAATGTGTTGCTAAGGCCAATGTCCCAAGAGATTACTGCCTGTATTTTTAGGAGTTTCACGGTTTCAGTTCTCACATTTAGGACTTTATTTTACCCTTGTGTTTGTTGTAAGCACATGGCCCAAATTTATCTTCTTGCATGTAGCTGTCCAGTTTTCCCAGCACCATTTATTAAAGAGACTGTTTTTTCCCATTGTATATTTTTGCCTCTTTTGTCATAGATTGGCAGTATAAGATTGGGTTTATTTCTGGGCTCTCTATCCTATTCTGTTGATCTGTGTGTCTATTTTCATACCAGTGCCATACAGTTTCAACTACTCTAGGTTTGTAGCATATCTTGAAATCTGGGATTGTGGTATCTGCAGGTTTGTTCTTTCTCAACATTGCTTTGGCTATTGGGGATCTGTTGTGGTTCCATACAAATTTAGGATGTTTGTTTTAGTTCTGTGGAAAAAACTGTTGCTATTTTAATAGGAATTGCATTGAATCTATCAATTGCTCTCAGTAGTATGGACATTTTAACAATATTAATTCTTCCCATCCATGAGCATGGAATAGCTTTCCATTTGTTTGTATTTTCTTCAGTTTCTTTTATCAGTTACTATAGTTTTCAGAGTACAAGTCTTTGATCTCTTGGTTAAATTTATTCCTAGGTATTTTATCCTTCTTGGCGCAATTGTACATTCTAACCTTATACCAAGAGGAACTAGAAAAAGAAATCCAGAGATAGTAGAAGTAGAAATAATAGAGTGAAAATAAATTGAGACTAACAAGTAATAGAAAAGACCAATGAAATCGAGAGCTGGTTCTTTGAAAAAATAAAATTAATAAACCTTTAGCTAGACTCATAAAGAAAAAAGGACTCAAGTAAATAAAATCAGAGAAATAACAACCAATACCATAGAAATACAAAGGATTATAACAGAACTATGAAAAACTATATGCCAACAAATTGGACAACCTAAAAGAAATGGGTAGATTCTTAGAATTTTCCATAACTGAATCAGGAAGAAATAGAAAATTTGAACAGATCCATCAGTAGTAATGAAATTGAATCAGTAATTAAAAAACTCCCAACAAATAAAAATCCAGGCTTCACAGGAATTCTACCACAAATCTAACACAGAGTTAATATCTATTTTTCTCCAACTATTCCAGAAAATAGAAGAATTTCCAGACTCCTTCTGGGAGGCCAGTATTACTCTGATACCAAAACCAAAGACACTATAAAGAAAGAAAACTAAAGGCCAGTATTCCTAAAGAACATACTTGCAAAAATCCTCAGCAAAATATTAGCAAACCAAATTTAACAATACACTAACAGTATCAGTCACTGCTGTCCCTGGGATTTATTCCAGGGATGCAAGAATGGTTCAATATTCATAAGTCAATCAGTGTGATATATCACTTTAACAAGACAGAGGATAAAAACCAAATAATCTTAAGACATAGAGAAAGCATTTAACAAAATATAACATCCATGCATGATGAAAACTCTCAACAAAGTGGGTTAGAGAGAACATACCTTAACATAATAAAGGTGACATATTAAAAAAAAACACAGCTAATATCATACTGAGTAGTGAAAAACTGAAAGCTTTTCCTCTATGATCAGGAACAAGACAAGGATATCAGCTCTCCCCATTTTTTTTAAACATCATACAGGAAGTCCTGGCCATAACTATCAGACAAGAAAAGGAAATAAAAGGCATTGAAAGTGGTAGTGAAGAAGTAAATCTGTCACTATTTGCCAATGACATAATAATAATATGTAAAGAAAACTCTAGGGTCCCCTCAGTGGCTCAGTCATTTGAGCGTCCAACTTTGGCTCAGGTCATGATCTCATGGTTTATGGGTTTGAGCCCCGCATTGGGCTCTGTGCTGACAGCTCAGAGCCTGGAGTCTGCTTCGGATTCTGTGTCTTCCTCTCTCTGTCTCTCCCTCGCTCACACTCTGTCTCTCAGAAGTGAATAGATTTAAAAAAAAAAAAAAAAATTTTTTTTTTAAAGAAAACTCTAAAGAGTTTCTCTACCAAAAAACCATTACAAGTAATAAATGAATTCAGTAAAATCACAGGAGACAAAAATTAATGTATAGAAATCTATTCCATCTCCATACACTAATAGCAAAATAGCAGAAAGAGAAATTAAGAAAACAATTCCATTTACAATGCTAGCACCATTATTTGGAAAGCCTTTCTGTCTGTCTGTCTGTCTGTTTGTTTGTTTGTTTGTTTGTTTGTTTGTTTTGGGGAGAGCCCAAGCAGGGGAGGGGCAGAGAGAGGGAGACAGAGGATCTGAGGCCAGCTCTGCACTGACAGGCTGACAGCAGCGAGCTCAATGTGAGGCTCCAACTCAGGAACCAGAAGATCATGACCTAAGCTGAAGTCAGTCACTCAACGAGCTGAGCCACCAGGTTCCCCGAAAAGACTTTCTTTTATTGAATTGCCTTAGCATCTTTGTTGAGACTCAGTTGACTGATAAGTTGAATCTATTTCTTGGCCTTCTTTTCTGTTTCATTGATCTCTTATATATCTTTATATGAATACCACCCTAACTTGATTGTCTTGTAGTTGTACATTCTCCAATTTTGTTTTTCTTCTCTTTCAGATTGTTCTGTCTCTTTCAGATCCCTTGCATTTTTATGTAAATTTAAAATCAGCTGGTAAATTTTTATTTTAAAAAATCTTGCTCAGATTTTGGTTTACATTGTGTGCTCAAGGGTTTAATACACCGGTGTTTCATGCTATTAAAAATGTCTAGAGGCGCCTGGGTGGCTCACGGTTAAGTGTCCGACTTCAACTCAGGTCATGGTCTCACAGTTTGTGGGTTCGAGCCCCACATCTGGCTCTGTGCTGGAGCCTGCTTCTAATTCTGTGTCTCCCTGTCTCTCTGCCCCTCCCCCACTCACACTCCATCTCTCTCTGTCTCTCTGTCACTCTCTCTTTCAAAAAATAAACATTAAAAATGAATGAATGAATGAATGAATGAATACAATGAAAATGTTTGGATGTTAGATCCTCCATTAAAGGGTTCCAAATTATATTAATTTTAATTTATTTTGTCTGCTTT
Organism: Acinonyx jubatus; assembly: GCF_027475565.1. Lineage (NCBI taxonomy): Eukaryota > Metazoa > Chordata > Mammalia > Carnivora > Felidae > Acinonyx > Acinonyx jubatus. The sequence goes on along the minus strand of NC_069385.1, from coordinate 87,007,996 downwards.
TTATGGGATTGTTGTAGGTTTATGTTTTATGCTTTTAAAGCAGGGCCTTTTTGTTTCAGTATCAAGCTCTCATAACTGCCTAGTATACTTATGTACATTTATGTATATTCTGTTCTCCTTTTTCCTTTGTCTCATTTGCTTTTTTCATATGCTGTGGATTGAAAAGTAAATAACTTGGGGCGCCTGGGTGGCTCAGCCAGTTAAGTGACTGACTCTTGGTTTCAGTTCATTCAGGTCATGATATCATGGTTCATGGGTTCGAGCCCTGCATCAGGCTCTGCAATGACTGCACAGAGCCTGCTTGGGATTCATTCTCTCTCTCTCTCTCTCTCTCTCTCTCTCTCCCCCCCGCCCCCCTTTACCTCTCCCCTGCTCTCTCTCTCTCAAAATAAATCAATATTTAAAAAAAAAAAAGTACATAAACCAGTTAAGTTATATCTGGTAGTGACCATAAATCAGCATTGTGCATAAAGGGGTCTTTAAAGTATCCTACTATGAGTACAGTCTTAAGAATTTGGGGCACCTGGTGGCTCAGTTGGTTGAGCATCTGACGTCAGCTCAGGTCATGATCTCACGTTTCATGGGTTTGGGCCCTGCATTGGGCTCTGTGCTGACAGCTTAGAGCCTGGAGCCTGCTTCGGATTCTGTGTCTCCCTCTCTCTCTGCCCCTCCCCACTTGTGCTCTATGTGTCTCTCAAAGGTGAATAAATGTTTAAAAAAAAAAAAAATAAATTTAAAAATTTTTGTTTAGTAAACATGTGTGAGCTGACTGTTTTCTTCAAGGTAACATAGGTAATATGATCTATCTGATATTTAAATCCTGCAATCCTGCATTCAAGATTCAAATATTACCTGGATAGGCATGTATAAAATTATTATCATAAATATATTATTAATGTATTATAATTATGTTAATAATACATGTTATTTATTATAAGTACTATAATAAATACTGTGATTTTATATGCTAGTCATTTTATACAAATGCTATTTGTAATATATTATACTATAATAAATTTATGTTATAAATTTATGCTGTAATAAATATTATTTAGCAATTTAAGCAGCATGTTAGAGTGAACACAGATACATTAACACTTAGTTCTGTAAAACATTGATAAATACCCATTTTGAATGTTGAGAAGCTTTTTTTAACATCCTAGCTGTTTGCTAAATTTTAAATAGTTGATATTGCCAACTAAGTGAATTTTTTAAAATTAGGGTACATACACAAAATTTGTGTTACAAGCATATATACCAAAGTAGTAAATATATATTACTTATCCTAGGTTTGAATTTGTAAATTTAATATTTTTCTATGTATGTCTTTTGCCCCAAATTAAGTAGTGCTGCCATCAGGTGGCAGTCATACCTTAGTTCTAGCCACACAGTACATTGAATAGGGTTATTTATTACACATTGCCATAGCACAAAATTATGGCAGGGGAAAATTAGATAAAGAATTTTGTGTGGGTACATAGAGGGAAGGAAAGGCTTTCTCTTAATAGGGAGTCTTTGTGTAGAAGGGAAGAGATAAGTGATTTGAAGCAAAGATCTTGAATTTCTTAAATCTTTATTTGAATCCCATATTTATCAATGAGTAGCTATGTTATCTTGGCCAAGTAATTCCCTCTTTGTCCCTGTTTCCTCACTTATTAAATGAAGACATACTCACTTCATAGGGTTTTTTATGGTTTAAATAACAGAATGAAAATGAAATGCTTAGCATGGAGCCTGGTAGGTAGAATGCTATCAAGAAATGATAGTTATTATTGTCAGATCAGAGCAGATAAAGAGAGAAGGAAAACCAACCAGCCAGTTTTGTAGGCCCAGCAACAACTGCAGGAATCCAGATGGCTTCAAGCTGCATTTCTTCACATTTTACAACCCTCAGGGGAAAACATCTCTCATAGATAGACAGGCAGGCTGAACCCTTTCTTCATCTTTCCCTTAGTGTTGGAGAGAAAGAAGAGACAATTGGACAGTATCTGAAAGTAAAAACACAAACCACATTCTTCTTACAGATGCCTCACATCCATCTCTCCTTAACTCCCTCCCTGACTTCTTCCTCTAAAGACCCAGTCTCATCTACTTACGGAAGCAAGTTTAGTAAGTCAGAAATTTAGCTGGCTAAGTGTTGATGACAAGTAAAATATATCTCCATTTTACTTTATGTTGAAAACCAAAGAACCTTAAATCATATTCCCTTTTAGAAAAGAATCTTAGCTATAATATAATCTCAGGATGTATTATAATTTGTCTCTCTTCCCTGTACCTTCCAAACAAAACATCTTTTCCATCTCTTTACTATTGCTTCATATTCCTCTGATAGCTGATAGAGGCTTTTCTTGAACAGTTAGAAATGAAAGGGTCTAAATACAACAATGATGAAGGAAGTGTTCAGCTAGATTCGACCAACATTTACCAAGTACTTCTAAAACATACCAAGATAAATGTTTGGAGGTAACCAAGATCATCAAAACAAAAACAAAAAAAAACAACAAAAAAAAGATCATCAAAACATAGTTCATACTCTAAAGAACACTACACATTGGTAGCAGAGACAATTCATGTATACTAAGTATTTTAAGGAAAAATATGATAAATGTTTTAATGGCAGTTATAATAGCTTTTATTTATATACACTTATCAGACCACAAACTGTTGTCACATGTTACCTTGTTTATTCTTCACAATAACCTAAAATGTAGAACAGGGTATTAGGAGAAATTTGAAAATGAGTCATCTGAAGCTCAAAGGTGAAATGTCTTGGAGTCACAATGCCAGTAAGTTGGTGACTTAGTTCAGCTGGCTATTGTTCAGCATATACTTGCATAATTGGCGTATAGTATGGTGTAAGTGCTGGCTGATTCTTTGATTTTTTTTTTCCATGTGTTGGACACTGTTCTTGGTACTGGGATCTAATGGTGAATAAGACAAACTAAATCTTTGTCTTCGAGGAGGATAGATCATGGATCCATAATGTAAACCTAAACTTCTCACTCTACATTTTATTGTTTCTCTTATTTCATGCAGTTCCAAAATACAGTACTTTAGCAACATTGAGGAGGGAAATTAATTCTTGTATAGGGGTGGTTATAGAAGGCCTAATGGAGGGAAGTTTCTTTTTCTACCATTGATTGACCTTGTAAATCATGCCATTTTATTCATATACCCTTTTGGATTTTTTTCAGGTACGCAGATTTTCTGAAGCATTCTTCTGTTTTGAACATCCAAGAGAAGCAGCCATTGCATACCAGGAACTTCAGTGAGTAGCACAGACCCATAGTTTAAAGGATTATACCTCCTCTTGAGATCTCTGTCTCAAAGTTTTTCACACCAAATAGATGGTATTTACAATAGAAGAAATTAGGAGAATTTAAAGTTCAGAAATTCCCTATTTAAACAAATTTGGTTTAATTCTATGAATAACTTTACCAAAGACCCATACCTTACATAAAGAAGCATATGCCCTATTCTCATCGCTCCCATATCAGACCTGTTATAACCTTGGTAGTCCTAAACAGCTCTGGCTCCAGCCTTCCATTTTTCCATCTTATATCTTTATATTTGCAGGTAAGAATCTCTTAACATCTGTAATATATAAATTACAGATTTTCACAAGTGGTCTGACACTGCCTTTTTTTATGAAAATGATCTACAGCTAAAATATCCAGAATAGATGCCTTTCATTTTTCCTACTGAGTATATTTAGATCTGATTTTCTTTGGCTTTAAAGAATATTTTGAGGACATTACGCTGAGTGAAGAAGTCAGACATAAAGAGTAAATATGGAACAAGCAAAAACTAAGGTGAAAAAAGTCGGAAGAGTGGTTGTCTTGTTGAGTTGGGCTAGGTGTTTGGCTAGAAAGACATGAGAGAACTCTCAGAGTAGATGGAAATATTCTGTATTGTGTATCCATTTGTCAAAATCATACAGCTAAGATTTGTATATTTCCAAGCGTGTGAGTTATACCTCATAAAATCTATAATAATGGAGTATGGGGTGGGCAGTGAGTGCAGGTATATAGACAAGAAAAGCAAAATGTTAATTGCTGAAGTTGAGTGACAGGGTTTATTATACTATTCTATTTACTTTGATATGTTTGAAATTTTCCATAAGAAAAGGTTTTTAAAAAAGCATTTTGTATTAAAAGTTAAACACCTTGTTTTTAATAGTTGTTAATTATATTCACAAACATATGTTAAGTATAGCAGTAGCCGTGGAATACATTTTTTCAATAGTATCATCAAGTTATTAGTAGGCATTTGAGCTTTTGACATTTCTCCTGTATGCTATTCTCAGCAAATCAGTAAATTTGCACATCAAGCATAGATAAAATTTTGAAATAACATTTAAAAATATAGAAGAATATAATAGAAATTAAATAGTTTATCAACAAACCATAATTTTGTAAGTCCATAATTGTCAACAAACCATAATGTTCACTGTACCAGTTTCTATCTCTGACTACAAAGCTCTTTGATTAGGAGGTTATATCTTTAGGAAAGGGGCAGATGAGAATGGTGAGAGAAAGGGTGGTGTCTATAAAGTGGAATTGAGTATGATATTTTTTAATTACACTCTGACTTAAAGAAATATTTTTCAGTGCTCAGAGTCATCTACAGATGTGCACCGCGATCAAAAATACTTCCTTCTGCAGTTCTCTTCCACCTCTACCTATTGAATGTAGTGAACTAGATGGAGATCTCAATTCATTACCTATAATCTTTGAAGATAGGTATTTAGATTCAGTTATTGAAGGTAAGTATAATCTAAACTATCTAAGTTGTGTGTGTCATTTTCAGTATATTCTTCGTAAGATATATAATACCATTCCTTGGTGTGGGACCCTTTTTCCCTCTAGTTTTATTTATCTTTGAGGATATTAGAAGGTTATAGTCAGTAAACGTAGTCTTAAATCATGTGAGTTCGTACACGTTGTTTTAAATCTGAATCTTTTTTTCTTTGGATAAAAGACTTAGATGCACCCTGGATGGGAATTCAGAATCTTCAGAGATCAGAGTCCAATAGAATGGATAAATATGAGACTGAAGAAAGCTCTATAGCTGGACTTTCTAGCCCAGAGTTGAAAGTCAAACCTGCTGGTGCCTCCAGTTTTTGGTATACAGAAGGTGAAAAGCAGCTAACAAAATCTCTAAAAGGAAAGAACGAAGAATCGAATAAATCCAAGGTTAAGGTTACTAAGCTCGTGAAAACAATGAAACCTGAAAACACAAAAAAATTAATAAAACAGAACTCTAAGGATTCTGTGGTTTTGGTAGGCTACAAATGCTTGAAAAGTACAGCATCAAATGATCTCTTTAAATGCTTTGAAGGCAGTCCTTCACATAGTCAGAAGGAAGGTCTGGATCCCACAATATGTGGATATAATTTTGACCTAAAGACCTACATCAGACAGACAAGTCAAAAGGAAGCTAGCTTTTTGCCAACTAATACAGAGAGAACTGAACAAAAGTCTCCAGACATTGAAAATATGCAACCAGACCTGTTTGATCCTTTGAGCTCTGGCAGCCTAAATCTTTGTGCAAATTTGTCCATTTCAGGTAAACTTGATATCTCCCAGGACGATAGTGAAATTACACAAGTGGAACACAATGTGACATCTAGAAGTTCATCTGACGATTGCCCTGATCATCAAACAGCCCCATCTTCAGGAGTCAGAACAATTGAAGTGAAGCCCTGTAATAAGGATCCTTTCAGTGGAGAGAAAATAACTGTTAAAATAGGACCTTGGACAGAGCTTCGACCAGATGAACTATTTGTGGATAATTTACACCTACCCAACTTTGAGTCCTTAGAATCTAATGGTAAATCTAAATCTATAGAAATAACACTTGAAAAGGAAGCTGTGCAGGATGCAAAGTGCCATTCTATTGGAGAATCATTAGCTAAGTTAAGAAGTAACCAACCTGCTTCTTCTACAAAAGAATACCATGTTGTAGTAAGTGGAGATACAATTAAGTTACCAGATATTAATGCCACATATGCCTCATCTAGATTTTCAGATTCAGGTGTTGAAAGTGAACCAAGTTCTTTTGCAACACATCCAAATCCTGACGTATTTGAAACTGTGCAAGGGCAAGGTCCTTACAATAACGAAAGATTATTTCCTCAAGTTTTGATGAAACCTGATTATAATGTAAAATTTTCATTAGGAAGTCATTGTACTGAGAGTACAAGTGCTTTAAGTGAAATACAGTCATCTTTGACATCCATAAACTCTCTACCTTCTGATGATGAACTGTCACCTGATGAAAATTCTAAGAAACCTGTTGTGCCTGAATGCCACCTAAGTGATAGCAAAAGTGTATTAAACGTAGGAACAGTTGACTTGCCAAAATGTGACGATAGTAAAAAGTCCAGTATTATTTTGCAACAGCAGAGTGTCATATTTTCAGGGCATTTGGACAATGAAACTATAGCAATACATTCCATAAATTCAAGCACTAAAGACCCTTTACAATTTGTTTTTTCAGATGAAGATACTTCCTGTGATGTGAAAAGTAGTTGCAGCTCCAAACCTAACTTGGACACTATGTGTAAAGACTCCCAGAGTCCTGATAAATCTAATAACTCTGCAGGGACAGCAATTACATTAAATTCAACACTGGTTTGTGTAGGTGCCCCTTGTGTCGTTTCAGGTTCCATTTCTACTAATACAGAAGTTAGAAAAGATGAAACTGTAAAAAGAAAAAATGATGATACCTTAAATCTCAAACAAATAAATTCAGAAGCCCAAACAGTTAAAAATGAAACTCACCTGGGTACAAGTGATCCTTTTTCAGCCAGTCCTGATATGGTTAAACAAGGGCTTGTGGAAAATTATTTTGGCTCTCACAGCAGTACGGATATTTCTGACACATGTGCTGTTAGCTATAGCAACTCAGTTAGCCCTCAGAAGAAAACTTCTGAAAAAGAAATTAGTAATCTTCATCAGGAACAGGGTAAAGAGGATGAGGAGGAAGAACAGGATCAGCAGATGGTTCAAAATGGGTATTATGAAGAAACAGATTATTCAGCTTTGGATGAAAAAGTAAATGCTCACTATACAAACAGAGATGCACTAGAAGAAGAAAGACTTATAAAATCTGAAAAACTAAACAGTGATTATCTAAAAGATGGTATAAATATGCCTGCTGTCTGTACTTCTGGTTGTTTGTCCTTCCCATCTGCACCACGAGAGTCTCCTTGTAGTGTTAAGTATTCTTCGAGAAGTAAATTTGATGCCATTACAAAACAGCCAAGCAGCACTTCTTACAACTTGACTTCATCAGTTTCCTGGTATGACAACTCACCAAAACCTCAAATACAAGCGTAAGTAATAGAGCACAATGGCATGTGCTACTAAATATACGTATAGAACATATATATGTATGTCTCTGATAACGTATATATTTCATGTTCTGTGGTTTCTGTAATACAGAAAGTCCTTTGATTATCTGAAATGGAGACATGAACTCCGTATACTCTGTGACAGAAGACATGTAGTTCTCCATATGCTTGTCCTGTTCTGTGGGCTAGACATTTTTGATTCAGATTTTCCATTGGTAGTTATATGCCAGATGTATGGAATAATTGGGGTTAAAACTCTTTCTTTCATCAGTACCTCATTTCTCCCCCACTAACTTCCAGACAGCATAGATTTTATAAGCGCATCTAGCAAATAAGGGCAATATTAGATAATGAACAAAAGGTTAGTAGAAACTTCCTAAACCTACCAGACCCAGATTATCTCAGCTAAGTCCGTGGTTTCCAGACTTGAGATTTCGTGGAGCAGTAAAGTATTCAGAAAAATTTGAGGATATAAATTTACTAACATGGCACTACTTCTCAAAATACTCTGCTACCTTATTCCAGTTGGAATTATAATCCCTGGAGTAAAAAGTCTGGACATGTCTACAATAGATTTTCCAGGTTCCCAGATTATTCAGATTTATATATATAATTAAGATACATAGTGCCTAAAGCTAGTGAAACAAGGGAGGTGGTATGATCTGTTAAAGAATTGTAACACTGAAGGTTATATCACCTTCTGGGTACCTCAAATTTTTCTGAGTCATTAATGAAAACAATTTATGTCTTCATCCAATGTATCCTGCTCAGTTTAGTAGGGTTCATCAGCTTCTTCTCAGTCCAAATGATATAATGTTATTTTAACAATTAGCTATTTTAGTTAATACTTTTTGATGTTTGCAGTTCCTAAGTTGATTAGATTTATCACTCATTCAAAATGAGTGTATACCACTAATTATATTTAGTCACGTCCCCCTCTTGGTTCTGTTCCTTTTTATTGGTATTTTTAGAGGAAAAATATAAATAATCTAAGTGTTATAACTACCATTCTTCCTGTTAACTTGTAGAACAGCTCCTCATTTTACATTTAAATAAAATTGAAAAGAAGCAAAGAGGATAAGCTTTGATTACAGAATAAGCATCAGATTGTCATCTTTCTGGTACTTGTCCCAGCTTTTCTACACAATATAAAATTTGGTAGGAAGCATAACTTCACTCTTAATATTTTCTTAGTTGATTTCAAGTTTAAAGCATTCATTGTATCTTAGCAGAATATGTACTAAAAATAGCAAAGAAAATTACTCTGATTTCTAAATTATTTAGGCGATCCCAAATATTTTGATTATTTTAAACCCCAATATCTGCTGGGTTTCTTCTTATAGTTCCCTAAATTCAGCATACTGTCTTTTTGGTTCTAAAAACTGAATATGATACTTAGTAAAGAGTATCTCTTATTATATTTTGTTCAGCTTCCTTCAGGCAAAAGAAGAATTGAAGCAACTTAAACTCCCTGGGTTCATGTACAGTGATATCCCTCTGTTGGCATCCTCAGTCCCTTATTTTAGCATGGAAGAAGAGGATGGTTCTGAAGATGGAGTACATCTTATTGTCTGTGTGCATGGGTTAGATGGTAGGTAATATTTACTTAATATAACCCATGGCAACTCAATATATTTTCCTAATAGATTTCATTTAGTTTTTATTTAATCTTTGAATTAGAAAATATTTTAAATTGCTTAAATTAATTGAATCTTAAATACATTCTAAGACAAATATGTTTAACTTTGCGTAGTATTAGATTTCCTTTTAAATAAATTTTCCATGGAACTGTACCAACATTCTATCCATGTACCAACACTTATTTATTTTAACTTCGGATTTTTCTATCTTCTGTTGTTCGTTTTGTCAGCAGTCACCTCATGGCAGTCATTTTGTCTCCCTTTGATAGTCTTCCTAGTGCCCTTTTAGCCTGATGCTTTAAGCCTTATGAACTAGAAAAATCAATACCTAAGAATTAAAGATTCACTAACTAGGTGTAATTTAAATTCTAAATATAGTGCTACAGTTTTATGGCAGCTATTTTGGTTACTGAACAGACTTTTTCCCCTAGATTAGGAACTATATTAGAAAATGCCAAATATTTCTAGACTAGCAGATTATTGCTGTGGTATAATATTCTGTAAGAACAAATTGAGGAAAGATTTTGTAAATTATAAAAATACTAAACACAGGTCTAAGCTAGTAAATATTCATGAAATTGAAGATTTTTCTTTTAAAAAAAGCAAAACTTAACTCTCAAGAAATAAAGTATCTCCAATACTGACCTCTCCCCCCCCCCCCCCCCCCAGCCCCCGGAATAAAATTTTCAAAGGATTATTGCCCAAGAAAGACTTCTTGGCCCAGTAGAATCTCTGGAAAATTCTTCTTTGAAATGTTTATGAAACACATTACCCCCTGTTACATAAATTGTTCCAGAATAATAGGAAAAAAGATGGAATGCAGCTTATTTTATTCCTTGAAGTTAACCTAACCTTGTTACTAAATCTGGAAAAGATGTCAAATGCACACCCCAAAGAGAAGCAGACCTATCTGTAATAAATTTAATAATGATTTAATAACACTCTAGCAATGTTGTGGAAATAAATAGGTAAGTAAATGAGTAAAAAAAATTTTTATATGTCCCCCAAAATATCTAGTAAGTAGAATCAATACATTAAGTCACTACAACAACTAGGATTTAATTCCCAGAATGCAAAGAAAAGTACATATAAGGAAATTTAATAATAAAGGATATTTATTAATAAAATATAACTACATCAGCAAATCAAGTAAGAAACTATTGATAAAATTCAACGTCCATTCCCAGTTTTGACCACTAAGCACCAAACCTTAAGTTTTAAAAAGCATTAATCTGATTTATTAATATGATTAAGCATACATATATTCTCAGCCAGTGGAAAACATATACTTTGTAGTGAAACACTAGTAGTATTCCTTGTAAAATCACGAATAAAACAGTTATCTCTATCAATGCTTGAAATATCTAAAAGATAAAAATATTGGGAGGGTAAAGTAGAAATCCAATAATCGGGAACATCTTTACATTGCTAATTAAACCAAAGGAAGTAACCAAAAGCCACTAATTTTTAAAAGCAATAATTATTTTTATGTTATGTATTATATTTAATAAGTATTCTATATTTATAGATATCTTTTAAGTTAGTAATTAAAATAAACTCTCTTAGATTATGTAAATGGAATTTTATTTCTATTTAACTGTTGCAATACTGCCAAAGGAAGTGAACAGATTAAATCTGAAACACATTCAAGGTTTGTTAAATGATCAACTATAATAGTGATGGAAGGAGTACTTCGTCAGTCATTCACAGCAACCACATTCAGCAATCTCCAAAGCTAACAGTATAACAAATACACCGTCAGATGTAAAGTGAAAGCATCAGTGTGACCAAAACTCCTAAGAAACCAGGTGTGAAAGACATTGTCTGGCTAATGGAAATCAGCTTTGAAATGAAAATTGAGGACTCTATTTCAGAGTGCTTTGTCTGTTCAAAACTGGCAGACATCATATATTTAAAGACAGATATATATTGATCTTCAAATATATGATGATATACTTTATACCTTTTGCTTTATCTCATCCTTTAGACATAATTTTTCATTGTCTTCATTTTCTAGGTAACAGTGCAGATCTCCGATTAGTAAAAACTTACATTGAACTTGGACTGCCTGGGGGAAGAATTGATTTTCTTATGTCTGAGAGAAATCAGGTACAGTATTATAGCAGTGTTTCCAGTGGAAACAAAGATTTTTGTATTGCTTTCTACCTAAATATTTGCTTACTACAAAATGTCTGTTACTACTAGAAATAACTTTTCTGATTTGTATGAAATTTAACATTAATACGTATCACAAGGAAATTGAAATCATTTACAGTGTGACTTATGAGCTCTTCACATGCACAAAATTTCTAGAATTTCACATTTCTATGCAAAAATTTTATTACTTAAACCACTGTAAATAACCTTATGTTAAATGTGGATGGTGGGCTAAACAATCAACCTAATGAAGCAAGTGTTATTAAGAACACTGAATCTTTTCTTTTCCTAGAAATTTACTCTTTTGCTCATTTTAATATAATGAATATTATTCACCAGCTTCTCTAAAAAACATTGATCTTAACCATATTTTAATACCTAAATTAAAAATGTTTATATTCAGTTTTTCATGTGATTATTCATATTCAATATATAATATGTCTGTTTTCCTTTGTTTAGAATGATACTTTTGCTGATTTTGATAGCATGACTGATCGCCTTCTAGATGAAATAATACAGTATATTCAGATATATAGTCTAACAGTCTCAAAAATAAGGTAACTTTTATCATATTCTGTAATATTATATAACATTTTTATGTCTGTGAATTATAGAAAAATTACAGAATTTGTAGTAGTTTTGTTGCACTATTATGAAATATAGGAGACAATTCAGTTTATCCAATTTAAAGAGAAAAGAAAAAATTTTTAAACTTTAGGGAGAGACCATTATATGTTTCCATTTATATGAATTATCCAGAATTGGCAAACCAGAGACCAAAGTAGATTAATGATTACTTAGGGCTCGAGGAGATGGCAAATGGGGAGGTGATAGCTAAAGGGTATAGGATTTTTTTGAGGTGTTGAAAATGTTCTAAAAATCTCTTGTGGTGGTTGCACAACTCTGCGAATGCACTTAAAACTATTAAATTGTACATTTTAAATGAATGAATTTTATGTTACGTGAATTATATCTCACTCAATAAAGTGGTTACCAATAAGAAAGATTATAGAGCAATGGATATATACAAACAAATGAAGCAACAGAAATACTTCCAAGATTTCATGACTGTACTTTGTAAGTCTGTTTTCCACAAGCAAGAGATGATGATCAGCCAATATAAGTCTCATAATTTAAGCAGATACTGTAGATAGACATGGGAGAGAGAAAAATGTTTGTTTGTTCTAGTATAGTAGGACTTAAAGAAAAAGTCAAAACTAATCATTCTGCCTCAAAAAGTTTAGTAAACTTTTTGTTTACTAAATTTAACACAGTGATCTTATATTCCTTTTATTCATTTGAAAATAATATTTTAGTTTTTTCATTCATCCACAAAAGTCTTACATCTTTTAGATTAGATTGTCAATTAAAATCAACCATTATTCAAAAGCCTTATCTGGTTAATTGAGGCTTGTTAGTTACCATCATAACTCTCACCCCACAGCTTCAGGAACTTCACCTTGGGAGGGAAGTTTATCCTGAGCTTCTCACTAGCTGTATCTATAAGCCAGTTTAAGATAGCTTTCAAACTTTCTTCTTTCCTTGCTTATTATTCCCAGGGATCAATATACCATCTGTTATAAAATGATGGTAAGCAGAAAGGCTCTTTTGATTTAAACTATTCCTTAATAAAAGTGAGGTGCTTTATAAATATTACTCTTTTGGTATAATCTTAGACTTATAGTAAGATAATACACATATTTTATCTGTGCCTTGAAAGTACTCAAAGAACTCTCCCACTTTAGAGTGTAGACCAGAGAACAAATGAAAAAGATATGTAATTTCTCCTAAGTTATCCTTTATAGGTATAATTTCATTATTTTGTTTTAAATCGTGACTTAATGAGTAATAATTGTAATGTGTGGTTAAGGAGGCCCATTTATCATCCAGTCAAACTGTAGTTTACTTTTAAAATGTATTTGTTTCTAAGCACTTACAAACTATGAATATAAATTTTCTGATAAGCAATATCTTGTTTCTGCAGAATATGCATTTAAATTATATAATAGGAATTTTCTACTACATTCTCACATTTTTATCTTCAAAACCTAAGTTACATCATTTCAAAGTGTCAAACCATAATTTAAAACATACTCGAAATTTCCAAATTCTTAGTATTTCACATCAGTGTATAGTGATATTAGCGTTAATATTTCTTTTTAAAATTAATACTATGGGAGAAATGTCTTTTTTTTTCTTAAAGCTTTATTGGACATTCGTTGGGCAATTTAATAATCCGTTCAGTGCTTACAAGGCCAAGGTTTAGATATTACCTCAACAAACTTCATACCTTTTTATCTCTTTCTGGACCTCATCTTGGTACACTCTACAATAGCAGTGCTCTTGTTAATACAGGTAAAAAGTTTTATTGTTCAATATAAAAAATACGGCATGGGGAGAAAATTTAAATACGGATTTAATGTTTTCTAGTGTTTATTTTAGAGTTGATATGTCACATACTTGGAATTGATGAAACAAAAGATACAGCTATTTTTCTACTTTGTCATGCACATGAAACAAGCTGATAAAAGTCATTTCAGAAAATGAATATTATGTTGAGATGATATATGTCAGAAGTCACAAAAGCATTTTTAACTGTTTTTAGTTAAACTATCTAAATATTTTCAATAAATGTTTATCTTATAAACAGGCTATTCTGTCGTTCCATTAGTTGAGCAGATAAAAAGGAAACACCTGTATTTAAGGTATTATAAAGTTATAAAATATTAAATGTAGGATGTTAAATCTGATTTTGTAACAAAAAAAGGGGTATTATGAAAAAATACATTCTAAAATTTTTGAACAAATTAAATGAGAGTGAAGACCCCAATTTTGATTAGAATGAATATTCTCATTAAGAAAGAACTGATACTTGGGGCACCTGGGTGTCTCAGTCGGTTAAGCATCGGACTTCGGCTCAGGTTATGAGTTTGAGCCCCACATTGGGTGACCTCGAGCCCCACTTCGGGTGAGCCCTGTTTATCTCTCTTTTCTCTCTCTCCCCCTCTCTGCCCCTCCTGGGATTCTCTTTCTGCCCCTCGCTCACTTGTGCCTTCTCCCTCTCAAAAAAAGAAAGAAAAGAAAAATCTGATACTTGGTTTGCCTTTTGTTTGGTTTGGTTCTTCCCTTGGATTTTTTAAGTAGTTTTTATATTTTAGGCTATTGATTCCCATTGTGAGAATAAATTAGATTTCATTTGTCTCTCTGCATTGAGCCTTGAAACTCTTATTTCCATTTTCTCTTCTACTTTCATTGACAAAGAAACCATACTGTTTTCCTTGTGCCGCATTCCAAACTCTGGTATCCAAAATAGATTTGGATAGTGGTAGATTTTTATAATTTTAAAAAGAGGACATGAAAAAGATGAAATCAGTAAGTAACATAAACTAGAACCCAATGTGAATAGTATGCAGCATTTTGAATTTCTTCACTAAACTTTAGTTACAAATTTAATCAGAGTTTTTTTTTCTCTTCTTCCCCTGTTCTCCTCTGTAATATCAGAAGTAACAAAAGTAGAAATTGATATTGCACAGTTTTGAAAACCCATTCCAGAGTGATTGGGGTTTCACTTAATTTAAGAGGAAGATGCATTTAAGTATGGGTTACTGATAAGTAACCATTGTAAAGAAATACAATTAAATATGAAACTTCATTATAATCAGCTCTTACTAGAAAACATTAACCAATTGCTAATCCTAAGAGTTAGTCCTTATACAATTAGTCCTCCATAACTATATCTCTAGACTGAAGATTCAGTGCTTAAGTATTTGGATCTACTACTGTGTTTGAAGTTTTTCCATCTCTGCTTCTTTATAATTTGAACAAATATATCTAAAGGTATAATTTTCCCAAATTTGTTCTTCTTAAACCATTATCTATTTCATTACTGAATAGGCTAGAAATAGCAAGCCCTCTGTCAACCACCATTAACCCATAGTTAAATGTATATGTTTATATTTGTTATCAGAAAAAGGAAATATTTTGCAAATATATTTGTTATTAGCTAAGAAAATGCTAGTTTGGTAGATGTCATTTTTGAAGTGAAATGTATTTTAAAATTAATAATCTTGACATATGTTACCCTATATTTCCACTTTTACTCACATGTCATCTATAACTCTCTAGGTCTGTGGTTTATGCAGAAATGGAAAAAATCAGGTTCTCTTTTACAACTGACATGTCGAGATCATTCAGACCCCCGCCAAACTTTCTTATACAAGCTTAGTAATAAAGCAGGTAAGTATACGGTAAGAGTTTTGAAAATATTCACTTGAAAACCTATTTAAAATAAGCCTTTAGCAAATAAATTATCCACATGTCTTTCTGGTGATTAAAAAAGTATCAGTCAGGCGTGCTTGGGTGGCTCAGTCAGTTAAGTGTCTGACTTCTGCTCAGGTCATGATCTCATGGTTCATGAGTTCAAGCCCCATGTCGGGCTCTGTGCTGGCAGCTCAGAGCCTGAAGCCTGCTTCAGATTCTGTGTCTCCCTCTCTCTCTGCCCCTCTGCCACTCACACGCTGTCTCTCTCCCATTCTCAAAAGTAAATAAATATTTAAAAAATTAAAATTAAAAAATTAAGTATCAGTCAACTGTAATTTTTTAACGTTAATTTATTTTTGAGAGAGAGAGGGAGGAGCAAAGAGAGAGAGAATCTAAAGCAGGCTCCAGGCTCTGATCTATCAGCGCAGAGCCTGACGCGGGGCTCAAACTCACAAGCCATGAGATCATGACCTGAGCTGAAGTCAGACACTTAACCAACTGAGCCACCCAGGTGCCCCAGTCAACTATAATTTTTTAATAATGAAATAGACTCCTAATTAAAGCTAAGCAATTAATAACATAGTTGTTTGATTTTAATGGATTGTAATTTGTGTTGTGTAAACACAGGTACTTCGAAATTATCCTTAACTTTTTGACATTTATAATTTAGTACTAATCATAAGTCAGTTTGGCAACTAGGCCTCTGCATATCCTGGCCCTCCTGCCCCCACCTCAGTCTTTAACCCTTTTTATTGAATGTCATATATTTTTCTACCTTCCTATTCAATGGCTATAAAGCTCTTCTGGAAAATGTCGGAAACTAAACTATTAATAATTATATCCTCTACAGATTCTTACTACTGGATGAATCTTGTTACTCATCTCTTATTAACTGATTATCAAATATAGTCCCTATCTTGCGTTACATTCCAGGTTTTTACAACCTGAGGTCCTCAACTACTACTTTGCCATCCTCACTGTCTATAAATTACCTTACCTCTGACTTTACCATCTCTTCCTGTCTCACCCTCACACTCCTGTCTCCCTACCATATTTTTTTCCACTGTGTCCTTTGAAATCTCCATTTGAGTGGAACAGACTCAAATGTTTATCTTCTTCAAAGAATGCTCTCTCCATTTCCTTTAGAAAATGGAGACATAAGTGAAAACTAGATACTTCCCCAGCCTACTCTCATTTCCCCACTCCCTCTGGTTGTAGAGCAGATATTGGCAAACTTTTTCTCTGAAGAGCCAGATAAATATTTTGGCTTTGCAGGCCATGTGATCTCCGTTGCATTGTTGCACAAAAACAGACACAGACAATACATAAATGAGTGTGCTGTGTTAAAAAAAAAAAAAACAGTAACAACAACAACTTTATTTCAATTTTATTAACAACAATTTTATTTCAAATAAAAAGAAAAGAAAAAGCAGCAGGCCAGATCCCACAGGCCATTCCTTGCTAACTCCTGCTACAGGAGAAGCTCAGTTTCTCATATACTGTGTACTACTGAGAGGGGAGGAAGCAGTCCTCTTGCTTTCCTTTTCAAACTGCAATGATTACTCCTCTATTGTCATAAAACTTTCCTTTGGATTTGTACCATCCAAGCTCTGCTACCTTCTAGTCATCTTCTTTTTTCTTTTTTTTTTAACGTTTATTCATTTTTGAGAGCCAAAGACAGAGCGTGAGTGGGGGAGAGTCAGAGAGAGAGGGAGACACAGAATCCAAAGCAGACTCCAGGCTCTGAGCTGTCAGCACAGAGCCTGACACGGGGCTCGAACCCACCATTTGCGAGATCATAACCTAGGCCGATGTCAGACGCTTAACCGATTGAGCCACCCAGGCACCCCTAGTCATCTTTAATATAATGATCTCCTGGTCACTCCTCACATATTCAGTGAGAACCCCAGTAAGAGTTCATTGACAAATACATAATTACACTTGGGAGAAGATATTCTTCTTGGATCTTAATATACCTAATCTTGGCATCATTTTTGGGAATTTGATTAAATCAACCCTTTAGATGATCATCAAGCATAATAGAGGCTTTCTCAACTATAGTAACCTTCCATTCCGCTCCACTTGGAACCTTACTCATGGCTGCATTCCACTCCTGAAATTTCAATCAATTTTCCATTCTGAGACAACAGTATTCTATTCTGTTTCTCACTCATTCCCTTACTCTCATCTGCTTTTCAGACTATTTAAGATCCCTACTAAGTTTTCTTAAATTACCCTGTCCTTCATGGTTCACTCCCTTCCTGTTCCATCCCAGACCCCATGATTTATCATTTTAATCATTCATACATTATTACCCCAGGTATTATCATCATGGCCATCTAGCAACCTGTGTTACCGTTTCTTTACCTGGCTTGTTGAGCTCTACGAAAGTGGATCATACAGACTTGCAAGTCACTACCACGGTAGATCCATGGAGTTACCATCTAGTTAACTCTAATAGCATCTTAACCATTCCCTAGAAGCTTTTGCAGGTTTTACCTCTTTTCATCAAACTTCTAACTACCACTGCTACCTTCACTTCAACAAATGACTTTGTTTTCCTACTTTATCTGCGAGTCAAGGCTATCAAGCAAGAATTTTCCTACTTCCTTTCTTTTTAGCTACAAACATGACCACACCTGTGCTTTCCTTATAGTTCAATAAAAAATATATATCTATGGTGCAAGAATAATTTCCCTTTCTGTTTTGGAACCCATTCCTTCTCTCTTTCAACATTCTCCTTTCAGTGACTAATTCCTTAACATATAAAGTTATTTTGTTTTCTCCCATCTTAAGTTTTAATAATAATAGATACCTCCTTTGATCAATGATTCTATGTTGTTCTATTTCTTTTTTTTTAATTTGTTTTAATCTTTATTTTTGAGAGAGAGAGAGAGAGAGAGAGAGACAGAGTGCAAGCAGGGGAGGGGCAGAGAGAGAGGGAGACACAGAATCTGAAGCAGGCTTCAGGCTCTGAGCTGTCAGCACAGAGCCCAATGCAGGGCTCACACTCGTGAATGGCAAGATTATGACCTGAGCCAAAGTCAGACACCTAACCGATTGAGCCATCCAGGCACCCGTATTTCTCTTTTTTAATAAGAATTGAGCCTCATAAAAAAAGAAAACAATTACTTTCACTACTTCCTCACCTTTTATTTCACTCTTCAATTCATTATAATCTGATTTCTGTCCTCACCTCTCCATTGAAACTTGCCATATCCAAGTATCTCTTTTCTTTCTTTTAGTTGAACATGCTGTCATTTGTGACTATTGAAAATACCCTCCTTCTTGAAGTACTTTCCTACCTCCCAGTCTTTATCAGCCTTTCCTGATTTTCTTCCATGTTGGCTCTTTGCTTCCGACGTAGATTCCTTTTCTCTCCTTGCCCCTTAAATATAGGTGTTCTTGGGCTCCAGCTTCTGTCATCTGCTCTTCTCACTCTGTACATTCTTCTTTGACAACATCATTTCATATCCATCTTCACCATTGGTGACTCAAGTATGTATCTTTACTTTAGTCCTCTAGGCTGTATTCTAGACTTACATGTCCAGCTGCCTACTAAATAAACACATTTGCTTAGATGTCTCATGGTTGCCCCAAATGCAATATTTTTAGATACCTCATCTTTCCCCTCAGATTCACTTCTCTCAATTCTACATCTAACACAGTCTGCACAACCAAAAACTTGGAAGTTGTCTTCTAGACTCCTTCTCATTCTCCCCACACATCTGCTTAGTTACTAAGCCCTGAAACATTCAGCCTTCTTAGTAACTAACAGAGGCTTCTCTTTCTTTTCTTTGCTATTTTCTTAGTTCAACCTTCATCACTCTTGCTGAAGTTATTGCTATGGCCTCCAAACTGGTTACTCTGCCTCCTCTGTGCCCCTTTCTCCCCAGTCTTACTTCTTCTTTAGATAAAATTATCTTCTGAAAATTACATCAGGCCATATTGCTCCTGTTTGAAAAATCTTTTCATGATGGCTTGTGGCTTTCAGGATGAGGTTTAAATTCCATGACTTACAGCATCAAATCCTTTATAATCTGGTTCCTGATTCTTTTACTGATTTCATATCCTGCTCTTCCCACAGATATATCCTTTGTTTTAGTCATGCCACACATGTTTTATGCTACACTCACCCATGCTTTTTCTACCACCATTCCTCCCCATGTGTTTACTCATCTTTTTAGAACTGATTCTCTTCAGGGCGCCTGGGTGGCTCAGTCCAGTTGCGTGTTGGATTCTTGGTTTCAGCTCAGGTCATGCATGATCTCATGGTTTGTGAGTTTGAGCTCCATGTTGGGCTCTGCACTAACAGCATGGAGCCTGTTTGGGATTCTCTCTCTCTGCTCCTCCCCTGCTCATGCACACACACACTCTCTCTTTCTCAAAATAAATGGACAGACTTAAAAAAAAAAACAAAAATTCTCTTCATCTTCTAAAGTTAAACTCAAATACTACCTGCTATTAAAAGCTTTCTTGATGCCCTCTCTCATTTAATGCTCCTCTACTCTCAGAGTACCCACTAGATTGCCCAATATATACCTAGATTTTACACCTCCACACTGACCTCATCAATGAATTCCAGTCTTCATTTGCCCTCTAGACATCTCTACTTACATATCAAACTGAATATGTCTAAACCTGAACATATTGTTTTCTTTTGCTAACTCTTCTTTCATCATTTTAATCGTACTCTGTCTTCTAAATTACTTAGTTTTTTGAAATACCTCAAAAAACTTTGCATTTTGCAAAACTTTGACCTCATTTCTTTGCATTCTACCTCCCAAGATTGTTAAAATTGTAACTGAACTCTAATTAAACACAGAATCTGAAGCAGGCTCTAGGCTCTGAGCTGTCAGTGCAGAGCCCAACAGTAGGCTCAGACCCACAAACTGTGAGATCATGACCTGAGCTGAAGTCAGACACTTAACCGCCTGAGCCACCCAGATACCCCCTGAGCCATAGTCTATTTAACTAACTTGGTTCTTGGCTAATAAAGTAAACCTGCCATGCAGAAGCACAATATTAGTATTAACGCATTGTTGTTGAAAAACTGTTATTAAAATTAGCCTACTAACTTTTAAAATGCATTTTTAAAGTACAGTACTGTCAGACACCAGGGTGGCTCAGTCAGTTAAGCGTTCAACTCTTGATTTCAGCTCAAGTCATGATATCACAGTCCGTGAGATTGAGCCCCATGTCAGGATCCACGCTGACAACACAGAGCCTGCTTGAGATTCTCTCTCTCCCTCTCTCTGCCCCTCCCTCACTTGTACTCCCTCTCTCCCTCTCTCTCTTAAAATAAATAAACATTGAAAAAAAAAGTACAGTACTGTACTGTCATTTCCCTATAGAAGCATGTCAGAATCTCTGCAAGGAGCTATTATTTTGAAAAATAGATGTTAATATAATGCCTATTCTTACAATATATGGTATAGAAAGAAAACAGTGCCAAGAAATTGGGTGGTCATTGGGAGTATAGAGTCTAAGGACAGGTTCATTGATTTTTTGTTTAATGGGAGATATTACAGTGTTTTATTAATAATAATGATTCATACAAAAGAGAAAATTGATGATACAAGAGAGGGACAGGACAGCTACTAGAGCCATGTCTTTAACTAGGAAGGAGGGAATGGCATCTCACATTCTAGTGAAAGGGCTGGCTTAAGGTGGGAACATACACAGCTCATCAGTAGAAGAGCAAAGACAGAACATGAAGTCACAGGTATGGTAGGTTAGTTTGGTTAAGATAGGAGTATGTGGAAGTTCTGTTCTGATTCTTCTATATTTTTCAGTGAAAGAGGAAGCAAGGTCATGAGGTAAGACTGAAGAGGGGATAGAAGGTGCTGGCAGTTTGAGGAAAAATAGTCATTTAGCAAAGCACACAAATGAATGTTACCTAGCAAGGCTGCCATAGGCTGTGCAATGCGCAGCCCCAAGAAGTGTCATTCTTGTGACACCTGAAGTTGCACAGTATGATAGCCCTTTATGGGGAACACAAATATATATCTTTCAGAAAAACGAAAAAGCCAGCTATGCTGTTACATAGGCTGGTTTCATGTGACTTGGGATAAAATTTTAGTAAACAGCATCAACTTAGATTCAGAAAGCACAGTACCTAGAACAGCTCGGGTAGAAGTAAAGATGGTATACTACAGGACAGTTTTTTTCATGGTTTGGGCTACCCCTTAAAAGAATTTTGAAGAAGTATGTACCCCTTGTATAATTTTAGGGTGACACCTAAAAAATATTTTCTATAATTTTAAATAGTGGCAAAGGATATATTTTCTGGCATATAAGGTAGTACATACTTACTGTAATTATATTTTCATAAAAATATAAATTCATTCAGTTGGAGTTATATATTCAGTTCATATAGTTTCTAGAATTTGTGTGCCATAAAATCTAATTGGCAGTGCTAATTCTTAATGTCATACAGTCAAGTCAAACTTATTTTTGTCAGAAAACATTGTATTTCATTCGTATTTTGCTTCATTCCCCCAGAGACTTTTATACCTCATGCCATATGCCACAATAAAATCTGAAATAGATTGGAGAAATGCCTTTCTCTAATAAAGTGGGAGAAGGACAAGTCATTTTTAGGAAAACCCTCATACAGAAGTTGAGATCTAGAATTCAGTTTCCTTAAAGCTATACATGCCCATCCTCACCATCTAGAGTTTTTTTTTTTAATTGAAGTATAATTAATATACGATGTGACATTATATGTATAACTCTGTGCATATATAACATACAGTTTCAAGTGCATGGAAAGTCTTAAATTACCCCTGAAGATAGATGTATACCAGTTTGAAGACCTCTGCTCTAGGACACACAGGTGATTCCCAGAGTAACGCCAAGGTGTCAAATCATGCTAAAAGTAGAATTAATTTGTCACACAAAATGTGAGAATGAAGGGAAAAAATAATTTTTGTTAATATTTTTCTCAAATATGATTTTAAATATGTGTAATTGAATTAATTCCTGTTACAGACATTTGATTATTTCATTTATATCCCTAAGGTTTTATATATCCAGATTGCCACAGAGGGTTATCTTCTCATTGAGAAAAAGGGAGAATGACCTTATATTTGACATAGAGGGTAAATACAGTCCCACCTGCCCGTATGTGCGTCTAGAATCTCTCATTATTAGGATCATAAGTTCCAAGAGAGAAAGGAGTATCTACAAAGGTGCTCTGGATATTCTGGATCCACAGTAGTCCCCACAATTGGCCTGTCTCTAACCCTGAATTTCAGTAGGCAAAAAGTATCAAAATTTTACTCTGGAATGTTCCAGAACAAAATTATATGACCTAAACTAAGCACCCCAATCCTAATGTATTGTCATTATTGGCTTGTATCTTATTTAATAACCACATGGATTTCTTATTTTTTATTTATTAGTCTGAGCTACATAGCAAAATTAGTAATACATAGTAAAATTAGAACATTACTGGTAGTGGGGTGCCTGAGTGGCTCAATTGGTTAAGTGTCCTAAACTTCAGCTCAGGTCATGATCTCACGGTTTGTGGGTTCGCCCGCATCAGGGTCCCTGCTGTCAGTGCTGAGCCCTCTTCGGATCCTCTGTCCCCCTCTCTTTCTGCCTCTCCCCTGTTTGTGCATGCTCTCTCTCTTTCTCTTTCTCTCAAAAATAAACATTTTTTTAAAAAGGCTGGGAGCCAACTGTTGGTTAAGCCTCCAACTCTTGATTTCAGCTCAGATCATGATCTCATGGGTTTTGTGAATTCCAGCCTCTGCATGAGGCTCTGTGCTGACAGTGTGGAGCCTGCTTGGGATTCCGTCTCCCTCTGTCTCTGCCCCTCCCGTGCACCCCCCCTTCAAAAATAAATAGATAAACATTTTTTTTTTAAGGCTTCACTAGCAATCCAAGAGTATTTAAGAAAAAACATTACTGGTAGTAAAGTGGACAGGAACTTGGTTTTTCAGTGCTTAAATGAGTTAATTAGTTCAAAGTATCACAAGACCTAAATTCACGTAGTTTGCTGAAATATAAAAATAGAAGAACCTGACTAAAATCCGTGGATGGATCACAAACCTCCTATTTTTACTGAAAAATCTTAAGTATGTATTCTCTTGACATCATACTTCAATAAGGAGAAAATATTATTAATATTAGGCAAGAGTCAGATGAGAACTTAAAAATCAGCTTTAAATGATTTCATATAGGGTGTACTGTTTGTTCTTATGGAAAAGTATGATTTTGTTTCTTTAGGAAACAGCCCTAAATATTGAGGATTATCTTTTAGAAAGTAAGAAGGTCATAAAATACTTCCTTGTAGAATTTTATCCTACCCTATATAATCTCTCTCGTAACCACGCACTACCATGTCACAGTCCTTGCTCTCACTCAGCACAAACACACATTTCTCATACCAGAATGTAAACTACATAACAATGAAGGTAGGGGTTTTTTTGTAGATAATATATGGAAATTGGAGAACGAATTCATCAGATTTAAAAAGCCATAAACTTATTAGTACTACTGAGGAAATTTAAAAAATTGTGGTCACTTAATATATTAAATATAATATTTTAATAGAATATAATTAATTAATATAATATATTAAACACAATATATTTAATATAAAATTAAAAGTTAATTCAAATTAACTTTTATTTAATTTTTATTAAATTTATTATTTATTAAATTAAATTATTAAATATTAAATTTAACTTAATATATTAAATTAAAAGTTAATTTAAATTAACTTACTAATTTAAATCTGGTTACTTACTGCATTATAATTCCATATTTTTTCTTCATAGGGCTTCACTATTTCAAAAATGTTGTGCTAGTGGGATCTCTACAGGATCGCTACGTTCCTTATCACTCTGCTCGTATTGAAATGTGTAAAACAGCTTTAAAGGACAAACAGTCAGGTAACTAAGTAAATTAGAAGTATTTTATCTCTATTTGTTCCTCTCACAGTGCATCCCATTGTGATTTGTATTTGTATTTCACCAACTACAAATGAGATTAAAACTTTTTTCCTATGTTAATTGATCATATTATTCTTTGAAATGCCTGCCTATGACTTTGATTCATTATTTTACATTGAGTTATTTATCAGTTTCTCAGTAAAATCTCTATGTATTAAAAAAAAAAAAGAAGTATTTCAAACAGTTGTATCTACAACATGAGCTTTTTCCCAAATTTTTCTTGTAGTCCCTTTCTTTCTTCTTCCTCTCATCTCTCCCTTTATTTCCTTTTCCATCCACTGTTATTAACATCTATCCTTACTCTTTTTTTTCCTTTCTTTTCTCCTGGCATGTGGTGTTTTTGCCAATAAAACCATCATTCTTATGAAAGAGTTCTTTTATCTAATTACAAATGCTGCTTTTGCTGCCTCGAAGGTAATCTGTACTTTGATTTCCTCACAATTGTTGGGATTGGTGATTATGGTAACAATCATGCTGCGTGTTCTGCTGTATCTTGCTTTTCATCAAAGATGGCAGCAAAGACTTACCTCACTTTAATAAAGTAATAAAGATTTTATATATTCTTTTGCTAGTTTTGAATAATAAAAGAAATTTAAATCATAGCTATTTAGAGCCAGAAGGAGACTTGGGTCTTGTTGGCTCATTTTATAATCGAGGCCCAGAGATGCTAAGTGGCTGATCCAAAGTCACTGGTGATTAATTAATTACAGGCTTAGGGCAAAAACACAGGTGTCCTTCCTTCCCATATTTCCTCAGTCCCTTTTTTGGAATGAGGCTGATTTTTAAATGAACTCTGAATCCTTTGCATTTTCCACAGTTTAACAGTGAGCAGCCTGTTTAGGCAGGGACTCTCTCTTACATATATTTGTATTGGCATTGCCTGGCATGATGCCTGGCACACAATGGGTGCTCTGTTCATTTAACACATATTTTTTTAGCATTTTGTGACATCAAAATAACCTTTTTTTAATTATTATTATTAACTTCTGTTCTAGCAGGGATTTAAGGATAAATTAAGAAGAGATTTAACTTCCAGATGGGTCACAAAAACTAGAGAAATGCCCTTTGTTTTAACAGTGATCTTTGCCACTAGGGGGCAGGGGGAATCTAATAAAGACAGGTTTGGATTTCTTCCTATGTAAAAATACTTTTTAAATAGCGTAGAACCAGAAATCCAGCTTGACAATCATAATGAAAACTAAGAGAAGAGGTGAGAGAAAAAGTTTTGTATGAATTTATGTGATAATAATCTCTCAAATATCTCTCTCTCCTTTCTCTAAATGTACTTCCATATTCTTTTCCTTTCTCATGATTCCTCAGGGATAAACTCTGCCTCTCCTCAGAAATTTGATACTTGCCTCCCTAAAATCCACAGGTCCATGGATATATGTTTGCACTCGTCTATAGTAAGGTGGTGATACACAAGCATTAAAAACTGTTTGCCCCTCATAAGGAACTTTGTGCTTTTATATACACACACACACACACACACACACACACACACCTATATATACTTGTATATATACGTGTATATATGTATACATATATGTATATATACATACATATTTACATATATGTATATATACACACATATTTACATATATGTATACATACATACATATATACGTATATATACACATATATATACGAATGTATATATGTATATATATATACATGTGTATACACACACACACACACACACACACACACACACACACACACACACATAACCTTCATCTCTTATGCTTAGAATGAGCTCAATAAATTCGTTGTAAGAATTAACCAAAGAGAGGGAGACAGGAGCACAATTTTGTATTTAAAAGCAGGACCCAAGCATTAAATAAACCTTTGGATGAAAAAAAGAATTCTGTCTGACTTTTGAGCCAAACTCACATTGTCTTTCTGACTATAGGAAGTTGCTGTTTTTGCTCAGAATAATGTGGAAATATGTGGAATACAGTTGAATGCCACAAACATTTTTAAAGTACTTGCTATAGGTTCAAGTTTTAAAAGTTATAAAAAGCAAAATATCTTTTTTTTTTTAGTATAGTTGACACACAACGTTACATTAGTTTCATGTGAACAGTGTAGTGATTCAGCTTCTGTGTACATGATGCTATGCTTACCACAAGTGTGGCTACCATCTGTCACCATACAATACCATTACAGTATTACTGACTATTCCCTATAATGTGTAAAAGGCAAAATGTCTTAGCATGGCTACCTTATTGTCACAATGGTTCAACAAGTCATAAGTGACTTAATGTTGAATAAAACTGTTTGTTCTGTTATATTCATTGCTTTGAATTAAAGTATCAAATTGACAAGAATTTACAATAAATTTGCAATTTTTACTTGGCTAGATAAATAATGTGGTTATTTATATTTTTTATAAAATCATCTCAAAAATGATGGTCAAAGAAAAAGAAAACCTTTTAAAAGACATTTGTCTGCTTTAA
Source organism: Acinonyx jubatus (assembly GCF_027475565.1). Lineage (NCBI taxonomy): Eukaryota > Metazoa > Chordata > Mammalia > Carnivora > Felidae > Acinonyx > Acinonyx jubatus. The sequence goes on along the minus strand of NC_069385.1, from coordinate 86,981,160 downwards.
ATGGAAATAATAAAACTAAATTTTATAAATTACATAAAAGTTGGCATAGAATTTTTTTCAGTTACTTACACGAACTAATTTTCCTACTTTCTATTTGTTCCACAGGACAGATCTATTCAGAAATGATCCACAACTTGCTTCGCCCAGTTCTGCAAAGCAAGGACTGTAACTTGGTTCGATATAATGTCATCAATGCATTGCCCAATACAGCTGATTCACTCATTGGGAGAGCTGCACATATAGCTGTTCTTGATTCAGAAATATTTTTAGAGAAATTCTTTCTGGTTGCTGCCCTCAAATATTTCCAATAGGATTAAAAACATTGTTAGAGACTTGATAATTACCTCATTCAACAATGATTCAAATAATGTATTATATTAAGCTGTAGATGCTGATAGTTCTAAGAATATTTATACCTTTTTGTATGGAAGATAATTTATATCATCCATGTTTAGAGCTTTTTAAACATCAACTTTACTTTCTAGGTAATGTGGCTGTGCAATATTTTTTTAATTTTATCTTTTTACTTTTCTATTACTTTTTCATATATTTTGCTACATAAGTATTTCAGTGAAACTTTAAGCCCATATGTATATCTGATTGTTTATTATTGGCTTTCCACAATTCTCACATCGGACACATCATATTAAAGGCCATTATCGCTAGAATAGCATGAGATTTTAAATTTTCTAGTATTGGGGTATTATTTAGTTAATTATAAATTTTACTTTTAACATTTTACTATGTTTTAACTGGAAATAAAACTATGGCTGCTAAAGTATATTTTTTGAAGAAATCAACTCTAGCCCAGTCAAACCAGGTAGTTCCTAGATGACATGTTAAAAAAGTTTTCTAGAAAAGTCATTATTACTATTGCTATTAAACATATGTCATGCCTATTAAAATATATTTTCTACTGGTGATTTCAACATTATTTCTCATACTGACTTTTATTACTGGAACTTTTCATGTTCATGTTAGCAGCATCTAGAGATTTTTGAATGTTTGAATGCCCTCTGCGTAGATTTGGTTGGAATTTTGCTAAATTTGGTAGTGTTGCTTGAACTTTCTGACTATATTTCTTTAACTTTTTTCATGGACTTTCTTGTATGTACATAGTAAGTGTTGAAATTTATGAAATACTTTTATGAATTTAGATAATTTTTAAATATTGTTAAAATTTGTTGAACTAAAAAGTAATGTAAATAAAATAATTCATGTTAAAAATGGAACAAAATAATTACATGTTTGGGGATACAGATGCAAATGTTTTTGATATATGGAGATGTTTAAGTCTTTTGACTTTACTAAAGGTGCTGAATAGCATTAAATTCACTATTTTCCTTTCCTGTTTTACTTGTGAAAATAATAATGCACTAAGGGTGGATAGAAGGTCTGTTTGCATCCACCAGTTGTGGTGGACAGAGGTTTTTGTAAGTATGTGTTGTATAATTGATGCATGTTTTATTTTTAGCATTGTGTTATTGCCTCTGATGTTAATAAATGAACAAATGACTATCTGGAGGAACAGCTAAAACACTTGCTTATTTTCAGAATACTAGAGTATATTTTTATTTAAAATTGGATAGACTTTGTTAATTAATTGTATAGACCAGCATAATTATATAACTTACAGCCTTTGTATTTTTATAATTTATATCTTTTGCATATATTAAGTAGTTGAAAGGTACTTCATTGGCTCTCCATAAGTCTTTACTTTGTAAAAGTGTTTGAAAATTCAGTGAATTGACTAAGCAATATATACCAAGTGCATTATAACTGGAAAATATAAATATATGCATTAACCACCACATATTTTTGCCACACACATTTTTCATCTTGACATACTTGGCCCTAAGTTTGAAATATGCTTATTCTAAGTTTGAATAATCTTCCAGGTTTATCAAAGGACTCATTCTTACTCATAATCATTTTATTTGAAGATAAATTGCTCTTACAATCATGGTTGGTTGGTTGTTGGTTTTAAAACAACAGTTTTTTTTTTTTTAATATGAAATTTATTGTCAAACTGGTTTCTATACAATACCCAGTGCTCATCCCAACAGGTGCCCTCCTCAATGCCCATCACCCACTTTCCCCTCCATCCCACCCCTCTTTAAAACAGTTTTAAAAGCACATCAATGATCATGGTTTAAAATCTAACAGATTTCACTTTTCATTTACCAGGGAAACTATCATATGTTATTTACCTCCAAATTCGGATTATAGGGGTGGGATGGGGTTCTGAGGGAGAGGGGAAGTGATTGTCTGAAACACTATAATTGACTTTTACAGAATGAATCTCACTGAAGTGTATACCCGTAAGGATTCTTGTTGCAAACAACAAAAAGCAATTATGATTAAATTAATCAGAAAAAGAATTTATTGGAAGAATATTAGGTAGCTCACAGAATTTCTGGAAAGGCTGGAGAATGAGCTTTGGAAAACAGATAGAAGCAAAAGGAAGCTGGATGACCAAAATTGTAGCCAAACTCTGACCTCAAAAAGAGCTGAAAGTGTGTGTATATGTCTACTGGTAGTGGTGCTTCTGAAAACAGGATTCCAAACACTCTGCTTATTTGAACCACTCCTTCCAGATTCAAAGTCTGATGGGAATGTCCAACTGACCAAGGTTAGTTTATGCCAGCACTCAGGCTGTCAGGCCTCAAAGACAGCAAGTATATCCAACCTTCTCAGCTTCTGCAGTAGAAGATGGCACCGTTTCTCTCACCAAAGTCCACCAAGCATATGAAATAGGTTTGATGACTGAAAATCAAATATAGAAACATGAGAGATCAACCTGTTGTCCATCTCTTTGTCTTCCTTTTTTTATTTTTTTAATGTTTTATTTATTTTTGAGAGAGAGAGAGAGAGAGAGAGAGCTCCAGCAAGGGAGGGGCAGAGAGGGAGAGGGAGACACATTCTGAAGCAGGCTCCAGGCTCTGAGCTGTCAGCACAGAGCCTGACGCGGTGCTCAAACTCACAGACCGCGAGATCGTGACCTAAGCCAAAGTAGGATGCTTAACTGACTGAACCACCCAGGCACCCCAATCTCTTTGTCTTTCTAACATCAACATATACCATTCTTCCCATATTTACACATTTACATATTACTAACAGTACAATTTTCCTAACATAATACTATTATCCCTCATCCACTTTCAAGTCCAGAATCTCCATGTGATGTCTATTCCTCCTCTAGTTCTGTAATGATCTTGTCTCAGTAGTATGCAGCCCATAGACAAAATTGTGACCTAACCACCATCACCCCATATACAAAAATAGTGTAAGATAGGAAAGAAAAGAGAAATTACTAAACATATAAGCACATGTGTGCACCAATGGGGAAGAAAATATAGTTAGAACAGGGCTTTGCAAGCTTCCTTGTTGAGAATTACCTGAATTACTTGTTCAAAATACAAGTTCCAGGGGCACCTGCGTGGCTCAGTCTTTTAAGCATCCGACTTCGGCTCAGGTCATAATCTTGCATTTCCTGAGTTTGAGCCCCTCATTGGGTTCTGTGCTGACAGCTTGGAGCCTGGAGCCTGCTTCAGATTCTATCTCTCTCTCTGCCCCTCTCCTGCTCATGCTCTCTCAAAAATAAAACATTAAAAATTTAAATTCCAGAGCCCTATTACAGACAAATTGAAACAATCTCCAGGGTAGGATATGAGGAGCAGCATGTTTTGTCCCAAAGGTCTGATTTAAAAACAAAACCATACAGCTCTCAATTCTGCCACTGGCCGGCCATGAGGCTAAATTGTTACGATTTGTCACCACTGCCATTTATTCCGTTTCCTTTGTGTTCAACCAGTATCTCAGTGAATGAAATGTCTTTACCTAGTGGTTGATGCAAGGATCTGAGTCTTGAGTGGCCTTGCTTATATATGATTGCAGATCTTTGTTTAATTTTTATAATTCAACATGGGTATTGTGAGGAGGATCTTATCCAGGAGATAAGATCTCCCAAGTTCTAGTCAGACTCCTTTCCCTATTCCCTTTTCTTCCATGGTCTTCAGGGCCAATCACCCCAGTTAGCACCATGGCCAATTTTTTAAGTCCTAACCTAGAGGAATGAGCTAAAAAATGACCAGTTTACAATCCCAACTTCCAGTGCAGAGAATACATTCTATCCCCTTGTGCCCCACTCTGTGTACAAAAATTGGTACGCCAACAGAACCTGGAATCATGGAGATGGATAGTGAGAACCATAAAGGGTCTAAGATTTTATCCTGCTTGTAGACTTGCTTGCTACAGTGAAATGGATGCCAACAGGAGACTCCCGGGTACCAAAGACTATTACAGCAAAATCATAGTCAAAGCATCAGCATATTTGCACTAGTTCATGGAGCCCCAATTCCCACAGTGATGTAGAGGGCCAGATGACTCCTGTACACACTATGGGTTGCATCACAGGAGAAAAGTCCAGAGCCAAGGGCCAAGCAGTTCTGAGCAAGCAGCAAAGAAGCCAGTCTCTTTTCCCCAGGGGAGCAGCAGTTAAATGGTAGTAATACTCTATTAGATGCCTATATGACTAACTACGGAAATTGCTAAGTATCAGGAGATGGATAAGCCTTGCCGTTAGCATACTCAGCAATAATATGAAGGGAGGCCCAGGACCCATGGCAGATTGCCTCTCCTCACAATGGAAAGCAAAATATATGGACAGTATATTAAATATAACAAGATATTAGTCCCTCTACTACTCTTTGGATCCTGTTATTCTGTCAACAGAAGAAATACTACTGAAAACACTGTTAAGTCATTTGGAGCATATGCCAAGACCTTTAGGACAGCATCTCAAAGTATTTTCTGACCTTCGTCCAAAAGTAAACCTTCAGTAGGGTTGTCCATTATTCTATAAGACCAGTTGACTTCTGGTCTGATGGGGATATGTGATAAAGCTTGTTAATCCCAGAGGCATCAGTATTCTACAACTTTCATAGGAAAGTGAGTTCTTTGATTAGAAGCAATGTTGTGTGGGATGTTATATAAAGTATATGTAGTATAAGGTATTCAGTAAGTCCACAGAAGGAATGTATAAAAGAAGTATAAGTCAGAAGTATAACCAATCCAAATGCAGTATCATTGTTCCAACAGAACAAGTTGCTACCTCCTTCATCATCGTAAGATTCCATTGTAATCAAACCTGCCCCCAGGCTATATAGTGCTATATCAGGGAGACAGATTGTTCACTGCAAGTAGTGGTGCTAGCCAATCAGTCTTGGCAGGGGAAAAGACTATGTTAAAAGTATATGTATATCTCTATGCCACCATGGCTACCTGGTAGTGGGTCCAGCTGTGGTGAGAGAAGGAGGCTGATTGATGTCTACAAAATGGGTCACTATGGTAGGCAGCCTTCGTTGATCACCATCTGCTGATATTCATCCTTTGTGTAATCTCTTCCCCTTGGAGGGCTCTGGATATACTGACTCACTTCTAATGATAGACTACATCAAAAGTGATGGGATGTCATTCTGAGATGAGATCACAAAGACTGTGGTTTCCATCTTGAGCAGTTTTCTTGTTCTGTCATTCATTCTGTGGAAAACCAACTGCACATATTATGAAGTGACCTTTGCAGAAGCCCACATAGCAAGAGCTGAAGGAGGTTTCCAGTCCCAAAGCCCACAAGGCATTAAATCCTGCCAGTAATTGGGCTAGTAAACTTGGAAGCAGATCCTCCCCTAGTTGTGCCTCCATCTGGGACTGGATCCCCAGCCTAGACCTTGACTGCAACCTCCCTTAAGGCCTAGAGCCAGAGAGCCAGAGGTACACTGGCTCCTGGATTCCTGACCCATAGAAACTGAGAATAAGTGTTTATTGTTTTAAGATATGAAATTTTGGTATATGTGATGGAGTGATAGGTAAGTAGCAGTAATCTTGTTCTGATTAAGAGACCTTCTGAAATGGGAGCCTTTTTTTTTTTTTTAATTGAGCAACAAGATCCAAATGTTCTTATGCTTTGGAGTGATTTTGAGAGGTCCTATTCCAAAGGACTATTCCAATACCTTTATATTCCCAGTCCCTGCCCACTTGACTAAACCAGTGCCCATGAAGTGATGTAGATCTTTAGAGCTTTATCTCAAGCCATGTCTGCTTCCGGGAAGGCAAAGTGTACAAAATAAAGTTCTAGCCTCTTGAGAGGATCTCTCCCCCAGGCATCTCTCTCTGTCCTCCCCCACCCTGTTCCTTCAGGGCCTCTGTTAAATGGGGCTCTAAATGCCAAGGCAGTCCATTGACAGCTGAGTCAGTATATTTAGCAAAGCCATCTGTATAACAGCTTCGAATTTTTTCCTCAGTCAACTAGTCACAAGCAACTTGTTGTTAAGCTATATATATAAACTAAGGGTCAAATGTATGTGTGGGAGCTACCTGCTAATAAAAATTGCTTGAGTTTTGTTTCCGGCCCTGATCTGTATATAATACTCTTAGTAAAAGGACTCCTTATCTAGGAGGATCAGATAACTCCCAGTTCTTGATGAGAAACTCAGATTGCATAGCCCCCTAATGTCACACTGTCAGACATTACCAGCGCCCAATAGTTAGCCAAAAAACTTTCTGAAAAATAAAAAATCTAGGGACCTGCACTGTGATTCTGTAAAGATTTCCATAAGTTACATAAAGCCTCCTGATCTGCCACATATGTTTCAAACACCACTGTAACTGTTGGAATTCAAGGGCCAATTGGCAGGGCTCCTTCCACTACAGCCTGGACCAGATGGCAAGCCTTTTCTTGCTCTGCACTTCACTCACAACTGTCATCTTTCAGGTCATCTAGTCAATGAGTCAGAAATCACGAATTAGTGCACTGAACAACTAGATGTTTAAAAAACAAAAGAGAATTGAGGGGAAAGAAAACTATTACACGGGCAAAAGAGTAAAAGGTACTTTTATCTTTGTATACTATAAAAGAGATCTTTCAAAAGACCTCTGCCTCAGATTAAGAGGAATACACGGAATTATTCCCTCATCCAACTTCAGCCATGATTTGGGATTTTAATCACCAGGAAGGTCAGGGTAGCTTGAGTCGCTCTTCGCGAAAAAGCTGACGCTCTCCATCAGCCTTTTCCTGCACACAGCCCAGGATTGGAGCATAGACTCCTAGAAGAGCTCTGGAAGCCCCGCCCCGCCCGGCCACACGCACGCCCCGCCCCTCCTTACGCAGGCCCCACCCAATCTCAAGCACGCCCCGCCTCACGAGAGATCCGCCCCGCCTGTGGGTTGGGCTCCGAACTGCGCCGCTGGCTCCTTCTTCCTGCTGCTTCATACTCTGCTGGGCCCAGAGGACGCTGCAGGAGTCGGCAACATGACTGTAACGAGGCTAGCTCGGTTGCTTGGCTACATCCCGGCCACCGCGTGGAGAGCGGCAAGTAAGGCGCCCGGCTCCGGGGCCAAGGTCGCGGGCGGGGTCGCGAAGGCCGAGCGCCGCGAGAAAAGCCTCCCTCGGGGAAGCCGCGTGTGTGTCGGGAGTCTGAAGGTGCTGGGTGTTGCAGAGCTTCTGTTCCTCGGCTCAGCCACCCACGTCTTGGTCCCTTGGACCTGGGCAGGTCCCTTCACCGCCTGGCTCAGGGGTGGGACTAGGGCTAGAAGATCACCCCAGCCCTTCGAGAGCCTGGACACCTGCGTCCTTCCGGTCACTGCTCAGGTCTGGAAGGGCAGCAAACATTCTAGGTTGTTTACTTTGGAGCTCTCAGGGCGCACTACGCTTTGATGCTCGTGAAAAAAAAAATGGAAAAGACGGCCCTTGGGAACGAGAATCATTCATTTACTTTCATTTACTTATTTAATTTACATCAAAAAATGTAGCGGTTTACTGTATTAAAAAAAACTGGAAAAGTGCAGACGTCGCCCCACAGTAGCAAATTAGTATAATAAAAATTAGATGAAGTCGAATTGTTAACTACAAAGAAGTGTGTATGCTTTCAGTAAAAACTGACGTTTTTAACCTATTTTTGTTGGAAGCTTTTTTCAATATTTTGAACTTAACCACAATTAGTTTAATTGAGGGCATCCTGGAGAAATTCTGTAAGTTGAAAACAGAATTACTGCTTCTCATATTAATGAACTCCAGATTTCTATGCAGTTTGTTTTCTGTATTCATTTCTCCCCAGATATATTACTTGTTAATTGTAAACATTTAAATGTTCCAGGAAAGAATAATACAGAAAGTGAAAGTCCCATTTTTATCTAGCCTTCAAGGTAATAACTGCACATTTTGTTATGTGTTCATTCACCATCCCTTTCGCACTTGTGTTAAAAACTTAAGAATGAGGTATTTGATTCCCAAAACACATATAACACGAGTAAGTTATGAAGCACAGCTTACATTTATGAACCTATTTTCCAATTTAAGAAACAGAATATTTCTGTTATTAAACAGCAACCTGTGTGCTTTTTCCTGATGCAGCCGTGTAACTTTACATGTTTTTGATCTTTATAGAAATGCCTTCTTACCATTTGTATTTTACTTGCTTTTTTCCTACTAACACTGTATTTTAAGAATCATATATGTTGCTGTGTAAGGTTGTAGTTATTTTCAGTTGTGAGAATATATCGTACAGTTTTTCCATTCCTCTTCTCAGTGGACATTTGGGTAATTCTGGAAACGCCAAGACTGGCTGCTACACATTCTTTCATAAGTTATGGGTGCTCTCATGCAAGGAGTGGAATTCTGGAACCTATGGTATAGGCCTTTGCAGTATTACAATGTGATGCCAAGTTGTAAAGTCATTTTCTGTTCCTGCTGGCAATTACGTTCCTACCAGCAGTGTATTAGAGTTCTTCTTGCTCCACATACTTGTCAATATTCGATAATCATCAGAAAATTTGATTTTTGCCTGTATAGGGTTTTGAAATGGTAGATCATTGTGATTTTGCTTTAGGCAAAATCTGGGTTTTATATCCAGTATCCTAGCTAAATTCCTTTTCTCTTTTAACTTATCCAATTAGAGAAGTTAAACATCTTTTCAAATATTTATATTAGCTTTTTTGGTGAAATCTCTTCATTTTCTTAATGGATTTTTTTTAATGTTTATTTTTGAGAGAGAGCGTGAGCAGGGGAGGGGCAGAGAGAGAGGGAGACAAGATCTGAAGTGGGCTCTCTGCTGAAGGCAGTGAGCTCGATGCGGGGCTCAAACTCCTGAACCATGAGATCATGACTTGAGCCCAGGTCAGATGTTCAACTGACTGAGCCCACTGGCACCCCCATTTTTATCTTTCTTCTTGATATTCTTTACATATATTTGAATGCTAAACCTTTTTTGGTTATGTAAGTGGCAAATAGCCCAGTTTGGGGCTGTTTTTGTCACTCCATGGTGTCTTTTTAAAAAAAATTATGTACAGTGTAGCACAGTAAAATAATGGTTCTGCATGTACAATCACACATCTTCAAAAGAAAGTTGTCTTTTGATGAACAGATAATCATAATTATATTGTAATTTTGTCTTGATCTTTTGTTTATTGTCAGTGCTTTGTGGTCTTGTTTAAGAAAGCCTTTTCTGCCCTAAAGTCAGAATTATTCTCCTATACTTTCGTCTCAAAGGACCATAGTTTTGCTTTTTGTATTTAAGCCTTTATTCTACCAGGATTGATTTTTATATATGGTGTGAGGCAGGAAACCAATTTCATCTGTTTTTCATGTCAATAATCAGTTGTCCCAGGTCCATATAGTAGACCTTTCCCCCACTGATACAATGCCAGCTGTCTTAAATCAAGTTCACATAAACATATATGCATGGGTTTATTTCTTGGTTTCCTTTTCAGTTGCATCGATTTGTCTATTCCTGTGCTGATATTTATCAGCTGTCTTAATAACCATACCTTTATAATAAGTCTTAATATCTAACGGGGTAAATCCTCCCATTTGTTTTTCAGAAGTGCCTTGGCTCTTCTTACATATCTGCTTTGCATATCAAATTCTTTAAAAAAAAAAAAGTTCCTGTTGCGATTTGATCGCTTCTCAATAATTTTTTAAATTATCATTTTCTGACTGCTGCTTATGTATAGATACATAGTTGAATTATTAATGCTTTTGTATCCTACAGCCTAGCTAAATTACTTTATTAAATAATTTATTTGTAGCTATGTGGGGAGGGTATGTATGCTAGGTAGCCACTTATATTATCTGCAAGTAATGAAAATCTAGTTTCTTGCTTTCTAATATTTATATCTTTTTTTTCTCTTGCTTTCCTTGCTCAGATTTACGGTAACATGTTGATATCTTGTTTGTGATTGTAAAGGGAATGTGTTCATACTTTAAGTGTCATATTAGCTGTAGATGTGCCCTTTATCAGGTTAATGAAGTCCTATACTATGTCTAGAAGGGTTTTTGTTGTTGTTTATGTATTTGTCTGGTTTTTAAGACAATAAATCTTGAAATTTACTGAATTCATTTTTCTTCATCTTCTCAGTGATTATATCATTTTTCTCCTTTAAATCTGGTGAGTTGGTGAATTGTAGATTTTGCTAATGCTCTAGCATTCCTAGAAAATAATTCAAATTGATCATGATTATATATATTTTTAAGTTTTATTTATTTATTTTTGAGAGAGAGCACAAGGGGAGAGGGGCGGGGGGGGGCGGGGGGGACCAGAGGATCGAAAGCCAGCTCTGTGCAGACATCAGAGAGCCCAATGTGGGGTTCAAACCTTAAACAACTGAGTCACCCAGGTGTACCATAATGATTATATTTTTAATATGTTGGATTTGATATGTTTATATTTTGTTTAGAAATTGGCCTGTAATTTTGCTTTTTTGCAATTTCCTTTTCTGGTTTTGAAATTAAGTTATTCTAGCCTCTATTCGAGAATCAAATTCGAGAGTCTTCCACCCTTTTGCTGTCTTTGTTATATTTTGCTTAAAGAGGTTATTTATTCCTTGAGTGTTTGGTATAACTCGCTATAAAACTATCTGCTCCTTCAGGGAAGATTTTAAATTACTGATGTAATTTCTTCGACAGTTATTGCATTGTTTATCAGGTTTTCTTTTAGTTTTGATAAGTTAAATTTTTCTAGAAAATTGTTCATTTTGTATACTTTGATTATATAGGCATAAAGTTCCCTTTTTAAAAAATTTCTGCTCTCATTATGTAATCTACTTTTTAAATTTTTTTCCTGTTTATTTATTCTTGAGAGAGAGAAAGAGACAGCCAGCAACAGAGACAGTGTGAGCAGGGTAGGGGCAGAGAGGGAGGGAGACACAGAATCCAAAGCAGGTTCCAGGCTGTGAGCTGTCAGTACAGAGCCCAACACTGGGCTCGAACTCATGAATGGTGAGATCCGGACCTAAACCAAAGTCAGACGCTTAACTGACTGAGCCATCTGGGCTCCCCCCATTATGGAATCTATTTTCTTCATGTTATTTATTTTGCCTTCTCTGTCTCTTTTTTTTTTTTTTTTCATATTTGCCTAACTAAATACTTTACAGTAGTTTTAGTCTCATCAGGGAACCAACTCTTGGTTTTGTTGATGCTTTCAGCTTTTTTTTTTTTTTTTAAGTTTATTTATTTATTTTGAGAGAGAGAGGGCACAAGCTAGAGAGGGGCAGAGAGAGGGGGAGAGTGAGAGAATCTCAAGCAGACTCCACTCTGTCAGCATAGAGCCCTATGCAGGGCTCCAGCTCACAAACTGTGAGATCATGACCTGAGCTGAAACCAGGACGCAGCCAGTGGCTTACTGACTGAGCCACCCAGACACCCAATCTCTTACTTTTTTATGTCTTTTGTTTGTGTTATCATTTTCTTCTCTAACTGTGGTTATTTTCTTTCCATTTTCTGTGTGTCTCTCTCTTTAAAACAAAACTAAACAAAACATGGAAACGGTGCATCTCCCATGGCGTAGTTGGGGCTGCAATAACAAGTTACCACAGTGTGGTTTAAACATCAGACATTTATTTCTCCCAGTTCTGGAGGCTAGGAAGATCAAGGTGCCAGGACATCTGGTCTTTGGTGAGAGCCTACTCCTGGTTTGCAGATGGCCGTCTTCTCATTGTCTCCTCACATGGCAGAGAGCAGAAGGCCACAGCAGGCTCTCATATCTCTTCTTATGAGGGCACTAATCCCATTCATGAGGGCTCCACTTCATGACCTAATTACCTCACAGAGGGGTCACCTCCTAATATCACTACATCAGGGGTTAGAATTTCAACATATGAATGAGGGTGGTGAGGGGAACTCAAACCTTCAGTCCATAAAGTGGGTCCTCTTTTTTTGTTTGTTTTAGAAACATGGTGTGGTGCTTGTTACATAAACAGCATGTGGCTGGATTTTGTTTTGGAGTCTGACAAGTTTATACCTTTTTAACTGAAGAGTCCATTTATAACCATAATTATTGATATAATTGGCTCTATTTCTACCATCTTTTTTCACCTTCTGTTTGTCATACTTTGAGTTAAATATTTTCTTGTTCCATCTTTTTTCCTTCTGCTGGTTTGGGAGATATACATTGTCTTTTATTGGTTATCCTTGAAATTGAAATGCATACCTAGGGAAGTCTAAAGTTAACACCTTATCCTAAACATTACAAGGTGTGAAAATGCTTTGAATTCACTCACCCTCTACCTTTGTTGTTCACCCTTTTAGGTGTGTATATGTGTGAGTTCTCATGTATATGTTGGAATGGGTTGTGGTTTTGATAATCCCACATCACAGTTGTTATGGTTTTATACAGTCAATGAATGAAACTTTTATTTTCTCTCTATTCTTATCTCACACTTCACCTTTGGGATCACTTTCTTAAAGTAAATTGCTTAGAAGTTCCTTTCATGACAGTCTTTTGTGATAAAGTTTCTTAGTGTTCTTTTTGATATATATCTTATTTTTAATCCAAAAATCTGGTTTCTTTTACTTTTTGTTTTTTAAAGGTGGTTTTAATGGGTGTATCATTTTCTCATAGCTCTATCTTCTGGCTTCTATTATGGCTATGGGGAAGTTATCTGTCCAATTTTTGTTCCTTTATTAGTAATCTGTCTTTTATCTGTCTTCTTAGATCTTCCTTTGATGTTGGGATTGTTCATTTTACTTTGTGTCTAGATGTACTTTTTTGCCCCTTTAATTTGACATTTCTTTGTGCTTCCTACACCTGAAGATTCCTGTCTGCTTTATTTCTCATGGTCTTTCCATTATCTCTTTGTGGAATTATGATTAAACAAACATTTGTTAGACCTTCTCATTTTATCCTCCACATGTGTGAGCTTCTCTTTGGTTATTTTCATCTTTATCTCCATGCTTTTTCCTGCATAATCGCTTCAGAACTAAATTCTAGACCACAAATTCTCTTTTCAACTGTATCTGTTCTGCTATTTAGCCCTTCCTTTGAGCTTTAACTTTAAATTGTTATATTTCTTAATTTCTGTGTTTTTTAAGTTGGTCTTGCATAGTCTCTTACTCATTTCTCCTTTTTTTGGCTTTTTTTTTCCTTGAACACATTAAATAGTTATTTTATATTCTGATGGCAGTGATTTCAGTATGTTGAATCTTTATGGTCTGGCCCTGTTTGTTGATTCTGCTGTTGCTTGTTTCCACACATATTTTCCTGAGATTCTCTCTGTGAGACTTACATGAGACATGGGTTGAGAGAATATTTTTCAGAGGATTTGCTTCTGCTTTTGCCATGTGACCGGGGCACTTCAACTTTAGACTTGGGTCCACTTTATATAAGGTATTCCCCTCGGGGGGTTTTCGACCGTGCAGATAGCGTGCAATCAGGCATACATAAACATAGGTATGGTCAGCCAGTACTTTCAAAATCTCTAGAAGGGTTCTTTTACACATCCACTCAGAACCAAGGTTGAGATGGACACTTATCCTTCCTTCACAGTTCTCTTCATTAACTGGAAGTTTTTTTCTAGCTCCTTGTTCTTTAGACCAGCAGCATGAGCATCACCTGGAGATTGTTAAAATGCAGAATGCAGATGCCACTCAGACCTACTCAGAATCTGCTTTTTTAACAAAAATCCCCAGGTGTTTTATATGCACATTAAAATCTTCAGGCTCAATTACTTTTCTGAGTGCTGTGCCTCCTTGAGTCTTGGCCTCTGATAGGCTTTCTGTTTTGCTCAGGTTCAAAAGACTCCTCTCCCTGCTGTCCTGGGAGCTCTGTACCCTAAACTCTAGGTGAGAAAGGCACAGGATATATGGTGGTTTAAGTGTTTGGTTACCTCACTGGACTGCTTTGTTAGTTTCTCATTATTTACTTTCTTAAAGGTTCTTTGATTAAAAAATTTTTGTATATTTTTCAACCTTTTTAGATGTTTTATAGCTATAGGTTTTTGGCATCTCTAATTTATCAAACTGTCAGAAACAAGTTTTGAAAAGTTGTTTGTTTTAATTTTTTTAACAGTAATTCAGTTTTTTTTCTGTTGCTTTTATTATTTCTTCTTTAATAATTAAAAAAATTTTTTAATATTTATTTTTGAGACAGAGGGAGACAGCACGAGTGGGGGAGGGGCAGAGAGAGAGACACAGAATCTGAAACAGGCTCCAGGCTCTGAGCTGTCAGCACAGAGCCCGATGCGGGGCTCGAACCCATGAACTGTGACATCATGACCTGAGCCAAAGTTGGACACTCAACTGACTGAGCCACCCAGGGGCCCCTATTATTTCTTCTTTTAGAAGGTCATCTTCGGGGCACTGGGGTGACTCAGTTGGTTAAGTGTCCAACTCTTGATTTCAGCTCAGGGCATGATCTCACAGTTGGGGAGTTTGAGCCCCGCGTTGGGCTCTGTGCTGTCAGCACAGAGCCTGCTTGGGATTCTCACTCTCCTCTCTACGCCCCTCCTCCACTTGCACCTAGTCTCTCTCTCTCTCAAAAAAAAAAAAAGGTCATCTTGTTTCTGGTAATGTACTTGTAAACACAGTTCAGAGTAAGCTTTGGATAAGGCCAAATCACCCCTTGATGAAGAAGACATGGGCTTTATGGTGGTGATTTTGTTTCTCAAAGGATAATTTTTGCTTTAAGTTTGTCAGCTATTGCCCATGTAGTTGATACAGTCAGAAGCTTGCTGATGGCCAAAATGTAATACTAACATTAATATACAGCTAACTTTTGAATAATTTGGGGGTTAGGGCCTGAACCCCTGTACCATAAAAAGTCCACATATGACTTTTGGGGTGCCTGGATGTCTCAGTTGGTTAAGTGTCTGACTCTTGATCTCAGCTCAGGTCTTGATCTCAAGGTTGTGAGTTCAAACCTCATGTGGGGCTCCATGCTGGGCGTGGAGCCTACTTAAAAAAAAAATCCACGTATAACTTTTGACTTCCCCAAAACTTAACTACTATTAAAGCCTACTGCTGAACGGAAGCCTTAGGATAATGTAAACAGTTGACTAACACGTATTTTGCATATTACACATATTATATATTCTTACACTAAAGCTAGAGAAAAGGTTATTAAGAAAATCATAAGGAAGAGAAAATACATTTACAGTACTGCGCTGTAAAAAGTCCATGTGTATGCAGACCTGTGCAGTTCAAACTTGTTTGCTCAAGGGTCAGCTGTAATTACTGATGCTTAGTAATTACTGATGCTTACTGATTACTGTTGTTTGACAGGCAGAATCCATAGGAGTGGCTCTGGGGCTCACCTTCACCTCTTTGCTAATCCTTATCATCTGATAGACCCTTTTTTCTTGTTGTCTGCCCATCAAGCTACTCACATGTGTCTCACTGTCACCATGACTGCCAGGTTGCTGTGCATGGACTCGTTTCCAAAGCTATAAAGTTTGTGGGTGCCAAAGAGCACAATGTCCCTATCTTCTCTTGTACTGTCCAGAAATGAGAGGAATTCTCCACATTCTGTCACCCTGTTACCTGGCTGCAAAAATAGTTCTTGTAGGCCTTCCTGATCTCAGAGTCCCCTGAGAAAACTGGTTTTTTAGCTTTTCCTTGCAACTTTTTTTTTCTACAGCTAAAGTTCTACACTTTGCAACTCTTCTGTCTTTTCCAACAGCACACCTACCTTCCTGTTCCTTACCAAAAACCCTTTTGTACGTTGACTCTTGTGTCCTAGAATTAGGCTCAAGTTATTATTACACTCAGTGTGCGCACATAGAGACATATGCATTACTTAATTTCTCTGAACTAGCCTGCAAGATAAGTAGAAGTACCCCCATTCTGTAAATAGGGAAACAGATTCAGTGAGATACATACAGTAACTTTGTCAGGGCCACATTGCTCATAAGTGGTGTCGCTATCATTGGGACTCGTGTGATTCTAATGCCCTTGGTTTGCAAGTTTTTTGTTGGTTTTTTGTTTGTTTGTTTGTTTTTTACCTCTGTGTTGTATTACTGAAGCAAGGGGCCAAGCTGCTGTAATGGTTCTGCTGATGGGACAGGCAGGACACCTCTGCTTTGACAGGTAATTCGGGGATCCATGTTCTTTTCATCTCATTGCTCCACCATCTGTAGGGCAGTGCTGATGATCAGCCCCATATACAGTAGTAGAATTTTACTAGTTATTTACAACCTATGTTCTGAATGGTTGGACATATGTTCTGAATGGGCACTGTCTATACAAGTTATTAAATATTTTAAGTATCACCTTGCTCTGGATTTTGTCCACATCTGCATGGTTGAAGCTGGGTCCCTGCCATGTCTATATTACAACCCAAGGAAATGGGAAAAGAAATCCAGGGCAGTTAGCTTGTTGCAAAATTAAGGCAACCTAAAATTTACGCATATCATTTTCGGTCACAATCCATTGGTCACAACTTGCACACATGGATGCTTGGCTGCAGGGGAGGCTGGGAAATGTAATCTCTAAGTGAGTGGTCTGATGCTCAGCTTAATAGCAAACAAGGTGGAAGTGGGAATCCTAGAACTAAACGGAAGAAGGGAAAAGTGGCTACTTGAGACATTTAGCAGTCTCCACCACATTGACCTAATGCCACTTTTTCAGAAAATGATTTTGTTCATATTGAACAGAATTACTGCAAATTAAAGACAGTCACACCTGCCCCATCAGATAATTGTGAGGTCTAGTGGCATGTCCTATTTTTAGCTTCTAGCACAGTGCCTGGCACATAGTAGGCATTTAACACATATTTATTACTTGTATTATTTACATTTAGTATATCTGTATCACTTAAGAGGAAAACGATTTTTTTGTTTATTTATTTTGAGAGAGAGAGAGCAGGAGGGGCAGAGAGAGAGAGAGAGAGAGAGAGAGAGAGAGAGAGAGAATCTGAGCTGGCAGCGAAGAGCCCACCACAGGGCTTGATCTCACAAACCATGAGATCATGACCTGAGCTGAAACCAAGAGTCAGATGCTTTACCAACTGAACCACCCAGGTGCCCCAAGAGGAAAAATGTTTAGCTTCAGATTTTGTCTGCATTATAATTGGTAGCCAAGACTATATTTTGTGCCATTTTTATGATTTTGTATAAGTGCTTAGGAATTTCTACAGATTTGGAACATACCAAGATTAATTTTTACACTGAATATCATTTCAAGCTTTGAGTTAAGAGATTTTTTGATTTGCAAAAACAACGAAACCTAAACAAAAAGTGTTAATTTTATTGTACTGAGTTGAGCTTGAGTGCACAGGAGAAGATGGCTATTGGTATATGTTAAATACTTGCTGATTTTTAGGCTTCAAAGTGAGTTATTTGATGTACAGTAGCATAGACTTACTTAGTAACCCAATGCACAGTCTAGTCAGTCATTAGCCACAATTTAGATCTAATCTGTATTATCACTGAATTATCACAACTTACAGCCTTTCATGCTTTACAAATTTGTAACAGATTTGTAGATGGATAGATAGTTGGACATCAGATGATGGACTGAAGTTTCTATTGTGGAGGATGGCCAAACTTCCTAAATTGGGATATTTTGATGTCAAATTCTAAAGAATCCTATATTTCAGACAAGAAGTGACTAATTAACAAAAAGCCCATGATTTGGAGTGGAAATATCTTTCAATTGAGCATTGTCCGTGTTCACCAAAATTTTCAATATAATATTTTTCTAAATAGTTAATCACAATGAACCAAGATCAGATTGTTATATGAAGTATGTTAATATAATCAAAACTCAGATTTCTATATTTTCCATTTCTTAAATAAAAATAAATGCTGAGGTGCCTGGGTGGCTCAGTCGGTTGAGCGTCCGACTTCAGCTCGGGTCATGATCTTGTGGTCCATGGGTTTGGGCCCTGCGTCAGGCTCTGTGCTGACAGCTCATAGCCTGGAGCCTGCTTTGGATTCTGTGTCTCCCTCTCTCTCTGCCCCTCCCCCGTTCATGATCTGTCTCTCTCTGTCTCAAAAATAGATAAACATTTAAAAAAATTAAAGAAAATAAATGCTGCCTTGTAAGATGTTATTACCAGTTTTTCTCTTTAGCCTTTTAGTATATGTTTAAGTATTATTATGAGAACATAAGAAAAAATGCAATATGTGCTTAGATACTGAAGTGGGAGTTTGAAGGCAAAATGATCTGTACTCTAAGTCAATAAATAAAAATTTTAAATAAATACATGTTTTCATTTTAATGTATATAGAAATTTTTATATAAATTCCAGGTTGGCTGTGGACTGAGCCACCCAAGCGCCCCTGTAATTTTTTAACTTTTTTATAATTTTGTTTATATAATTTTTAAAAATTTTTGTTAATGTTTTATTTACTTTTGAGAGGGAGAGGCAGAGCATGAGTGGGGGAGGGGCAGAGTTTTTCTCAGCCAATTAATATCATAAATATGAAGCATTTATATAAGTGAGCATGTAGATGGGAGAAAACTATATTAATCCTGTAGATCATTGTCATAGCTTTATTAAAACATTCAGTCATATATTTTTTTAATATTTGTGTTTTGTGGGCTCTTGGATTTGTGGGAGAATGCTAGTTTGTATTCCAGTTGGTCCAACTATAATTTCTCTACTCACTCATACAGTAGATAAATGAAGAGCCTGATGTACTATTTTGAAATTGCTAATACAGTTTGTATGTAATTTTAACTTTATCTAATCTTACAAACAAATCTTATATAAATTCCAAGTTGGCTGCGAACACTGTATATGTATAAAAAGATACACACACACACATATATATAAATATGCGCATATGTGTGCATATATATATACACATTATACATATATATAAAAATACATAAAATTTTTCAAAGTAATTTCTGTGCCCAACATGGGGCTCAAACTCATGACTCCAAGGTTGCATGTTCTACTGACTGAACCAGCCAGGCTCCCCTATATATAATTTTTTTTAACTTTTTTTAATGTTTGTTTATTTTTGAGAGAGAGAAACACACAGAATGTGATCAGGGGAGGGGCAAAGAGAGGGAGACACAGAAACCAAAGCAGTCTCCAGTCTGTCAGCACAGAGACTGATGTGGGTCTCGAACTCACGAACTGTGAGATCATGACCTGAACCACTGAATCGACTGAGCCACCTAGGCACCCCTATAATTTTTTATTTTTTTTATAATTTTGTTTATATAATTTTTAAAAATTTTTGTTAATGTTTTATTTATTTTTGAGAGAGAGGGCAGAGCATGAGTGGGGAAGGGGCAGAGAGAGAGGGAGACACAGAATCTGAAGCAGCTCCAGGCTCTGAGCTGTCACCACAGAGCCCGGCACAGGGGTCGAATTCACGAACCGCGAGATCATGACCTGAGCCGAAGTCAGACGCTTAACTAACTGAGCCACCCAGGCGCCCATGTTTATATAACTTTTTAAAGCAGAGGGTAGGGTGATGTAGTGATAACTAGAATATGAATAAAATACATATAATGAAAGAAAATTCTAATTATATGTAATGCTACCAGGAGCTTCCAGATAATACTATGATGATAATAGATAAAATTTGTCACAGTTCTCAGTGCTATGCATGAATTGTCTTATTTAATCTATTTAGCAACTCATGAGCTAGGTACTCTTCAATTTAGACAGGAGGAAACAGATTTAGAAAGGGTAAGTCACTTGGGGTGCCTTGGTGGTTCACTCAATTAAGTGTCAGACTTTGGCTCAGGTCACATACTCAGGGTTTGCTGAGGGTTTGTGAGTTCGAGCTCCGTATCAGGCTCTCTGCTGTTAGCGCAGAGTCTGCTTCAGATCCTCTGTCTCCCTCTCTCTCTGATCCTCCCCCGTGCACATTCTTCCTCTCTCTCTCTCTTTCTCTCTCTCAAAAATAAATAAACATTAAAAAAAAAAAAAAACAACTTTGTAAGTCGCTTGACAAAGGTCCAACAACTAGTAAGTGCTTGTATTAGTTTCCTACTGCAGCTGCAACAGATTGTCACAAACTTAGTGGCTTAAAACATTTTCCAGTTCTGGAGGTGAGAAGTCTCTGGACTAAAATCAAAGTGTTAGGGCTATGTTCCTTCTGGAGGCTCTAGGGGGAGAATCTATTTCCTTCCTTTTCCACCTGCTAGAGGCTGCTACAGTTCCTGGACTCATTGCCCCTTTCCTCCATCTTCAAAGCCAGCAATATCCATCAAGGCTATTTCATACTGCTCTCTCTCTAGTTCTCTCTTCCAGTTGTCTCTTCCCCTTTTAAGGATTCTTGTGGTTACAGCAGACCCACACAGATAGTACAGGATAATCGCCCTGGTCCAAGGTCATCTGATGAGTAGCCTTAATTCGAACTGCTACCTAAATTCTCTTTTACCATGGAACCTAACTTATTCATAGATTCTGGGTATTAGGTTCTGATCTTCAGAAGCCATTATTCCACTTCACCACAGTGGTGGAACTGGAACTGGTCCCTACCGTGGTTTGCCTTGGAGCCATTCCTTTAGAAAGCTGAAAACCCAACCCTGAGGTCATTTTTTCAGGGTGGTTTAGCCTTTTGAACATTATCTTGACAAGGGTTGCATAACTTTCATAGTACTGAAAGTTGTTCAACTTTTTCTTTATAACCTATAATGAAAGTGATCTCACTTTTATACTGTAAATGCCTAATACATTTTTAAATGTTAATTGGCAGGAAAAGAAGACCATGATTAGGATTCAAATATATTTTAATTAGGATTAAGATATATTTATTTATTTATTTATTTTTCTTCAATATATGAAATTTATTGTCAAATTGGTTTCCATACAACACCCAGTGCTCATCCCAAAAGGTGCCCTCCTCAATACCCATCACCCACCCTCCCCTCCCTCTCACCCCCTATCAACCCTCAGTTTGTTCTCAGTTTTTAAGAGTCTCTTATGCTTTGGCTCTCTCCCTCTCTAACCTCTTTTTTTTCTTTTTTTTTCCTTCCCCTCCCCCATGGGTTCCTGTTAAGTTTCTCAGGATCCACATAAGAGTGAAACCATATGGTATTTGTCTTTCTCTGTATGGCTTATTTCACTTAGCATCACACTCTCCAGTTCCATCCACGTTGCTACAAAAGGCCATATTTCATTTTTTCTCATTGCCACGTAGTATTCCATTGTGTATATAAACCACAATTTCTTTATCCATTCATCAGTTGATGGACATTTAGGCTGGATTAAGATATATTTAAATCACAAGTCCCTTGCGATTTAAATAGTAAATCCTGTCATTAAACTTTGTACTATTTAGTTACTGTTAATGATCTCATTTCTGGTATTTTGGGCATTGCTTCAGACAGGAATCAGTATTTTATATTAGAAGTTTTTATGATTTTGATAATGGTTAATTTATTTCAGAGCTCTTCTTTTTAAACTGATAATATTAGTTGCCTCCAAGGAAGGGAAATGCCTGTCTGGAAGATAGAGGGAAGATTTTTAGCTATATGTCCTTTTGTACTTTTTGAACTTTGATCAAAGTGAGTGTATTAACTAAAAACAAATAAATTGTTAATTTTTTAAAGTAGAATGAATAAGCAGCTCCTATTTTTTCACTGTCTCCACTCTCTAGGATCACCACTTGTGTGTTGTTCCGTGAGGAAAATGAGTTCTCAAGGAGAAAAATCCAAACCCATCAAACAGTCTCATAAGAAGCCAAAGTTACCAGAAGGTCGTTTTGATGCACCAGAAGATCCTAATTTAGAGAAAGAACCACTGACAAGTGAGTATAGGCACGTCTCACAGATATTACAGGTTTGGTTCCAGAATACTGCAATAGAGCAAATGGCAGTAAAGCAAGTCACATTATTGTTTTGATTTTCCAGTGCATATGAAAGTTATGTTTACACTCTATGGCAGTCTATAAAGTGTGCATTAGCATTGTGTCAAAAAAAGTATGTATACCTTAATTTAAAAATACTTTATTGCTGGGACACCTAGGTGGCTCCATTGTTGAGCATCTGACTTTGGCTCAGGTTGTGATCTCATGGTTCATGAGTTCAAGCACTGCATTGGGCTCTTTGCTGTCAGCACCGAGCCTGCTTGAAATCCTCTGTCCCCTCTCTCTTTATCCCTCCCCCCCCCAAAATAAATAAATATTAAAAAATACTTCACTGCTAAAAAATCCTAACCATCATCTGAGTTTTTAGTAAGTTGTAATGCTTTTTCTGGTGGAGGGACTTGCCTTGATGTTTATGGCTGCTGACTAATCAGGGTGGTGGTTGCTAAAGGTGGGGGCTGTGGTAATTTCTTACAATAGGACAACAATGGAGTTTGCTGCATTGATTTATTCCTTTCATGAAAGATTTCTCTGTAGCAGAGATGCTGTTTGATAACCTACAGTAGAACTTCTTTCAAAATTGAAGTCAATCCTCTCAAGCTCTGTTACTGGTGTATCAACTATGTTTATGTAATAGTCTGAATCCTTTGTTACCATTTCAACAATTTTTTTAATTTTATTTTTTAATATGAAATTTAGTCAAATTGGTTTCCATATAACACCCAGTGCTCATCCCAACAGGTGCCCTTCTCAGTGCCCATCACCCACTTTCCCCTCCCTCCCACCCCCATCAACCTTCAGTTTATTCTCAGTTTTTAAGAGTCTCTTATGGTTTGCCTCCTTCCCTCTCTGTAACTTTTTTTCCCCCTTCCCCTCCCCCCATGGTCTTCTGTTAAGTTTCTCAGGATCCACATAAGAGTGAAAACATACGGTATCTGTCTTTCTCTGTATGACTTATTTCACTTAGCTTAACACTCTCCAGTTCCATCCACATTGCTACAAAAAGCCATATTTCATTCTTTCTCATTGCCACGTAGTATTCCATTGTATATATACACCACAACTTCTTTATCCATTCATCAGTTGATGGACGTTTAGGCTCCTTCCATAATTTGGCTATTGTTGAAAGTGCTGCTATAAACATTGGGGTACAAGTGCCCCTATGCATCAGCATTCCTGTATCCTTTGGGTAGATTCCTAGCAGTGCTATTGCTGGCTTACAGGGTAGATCTATTTCTAATTTTTTGAGGAACCTCCACGCTGTTTTCCAGACCAGCTGCACCCGTTTACATTCCCACCAACAGTGCAAGAGGGTTCCCGTTTCTCCACATCCTCGCCAGCATCTATAGTCTCCTGATTTGTTCATTTTAGCTACTCTGACTGGTGTGAGGTGGTATCTCAGTGTGGTTTTGATTTGTATTTCCTGATGAGGAGTGACGTTGAGCATCTTTTCATGTGCCTGTTGGCCATCTGGATGTCTTCTTTAGAGAAGAGTCTATTCATGTCTTCTGCCCATTTCGTCACTGGATTATTTGTTTTGCGGGTGTAGAGTCTGGTGAGTTCTTTATAGATTTTGGGTACTAGCCCTTTGTCTGATATGTCATTTGCAAATATCTTTTCCCATTCCATCTGTTGCCTTTTAGTTTTGTTGATTGTTTCCTTTGCAGTGCAGAAGCTTTTTATCTTGTTGAGGCCCCAATAGTTCATTTTTGCTTTTAATTCCCTTGCCTTTGGAAGTGTGTTAAGTAAGAAATTGCTGCGGCTGAGGTCAGAGAGGTTTTTTCCTGCTTTCTCCTCTAGGGTTTTGATGGTTTCCTGTCTCACATTCAGGTTCTTCATCCATTTTGAGTTTATTTTTGTGAATGGTGTAAAAAGAGTTTATTTTTGTGAAAGTGGTCTGGTTTCATTCTTCTGCATGTTGCTGTCCAGTTCTCCCAGCACAATTTGTTAAAGAGACTGTCTTTTTTCCATTTGATATTTTTTTCCTGCTTTGTCAAAGATTAGTTGGCTATACATTTGTGGGTCCAATTCTGGAGTCTCTACTCTATTCCATTGGTCTATGTGTCTTTTTTTTTGCCAATACAATGCTGTCTTGATGATTACAGCTTTGTAGTAGAGACTAAAGTCTGGGATTGTGGTGCCTTCCGCTTTGGTTTTCTTGTTCAATATTACTTTGGCTATTGGGGGTCTTTTGTGGTTCCATACAAATTTTAGGATTGCTTGTTCTGGCTTTGAGAAGAATGCTGGTGCAATTTTGATTGGGATTGCCTTGAATGTGTAGATTACTTTGGGTAGTATTGACATTCTAACAGTATGTATTCTTCCAGTCCATGAGCATGGAATGTTTTTCCATTTCTTTCCTTGAATCTTCTTCAATTTCCTTCATAAGCTTTCTATAGCTTTCGGCACACAGATCTTTTACATCTTTGGTTAGGTTTATTCCTGGGTATTTTATGATTCATGGTGCAATTTGAATGGGATCAGTTTCTTTATTTATCTTTCTATTGCTTCATTATTAATGTATAAGAATGCAACTGATTTCTGTACATTAATTTTCTATCGCAACTTTGCTGAATTCCTGTATCAGTTCTAGTAGACTTTTGGTGGAGTCTGTTGGGTTTTTCATATATAATATCATGTCATCTGCAAAAAATGAAAGCTTGACTTCATCTGTGCCAATTTTGATGCCTTTGATTTCCTTTTGTTGTCTGATTGCGATGCGAGAACTTCCAACACTCTGTTAAACAACAGCGGTGAAAGTGGACATCCCTGTCATGTTCCTGATCTCAGGGGGAAAGCTCTCAGTTTTTCCCCATTGAGGATGATATTAGCTGTGGGCTTTTCATAAGTGGCTTTTATGATGTTTGAGCATATTCCTTCTATCCCGACTTTCTCGAGGGTTTTTATTAAGAAAGGATGCTGAATTTTGTCAAATGCTTTTTCTTAATTGATTGACAGGATCATATGGTTCTTATCTTTTCTTTTATTGTGATGTATCACATTGATTGATTTGCGAATATTGAACCAGCCCTGCAGCCCATGAATGAATCCCACTTGATCATGGTGAATAATTCTTTTTATATACTGTTGAATTTGATTTGCTAGTATCTTGTTGAGAATTTTTGCATCCATATTCATCAGGGATATTGGCCTGTAGTTCTCTGTTTTTGCTGGGTCTTTGGTTTGGGAATCAAAGTAATGCTGGCTTCATAGAATGAGTCTGGAAGTTTTACTTCCCTTTCTACTTTTTGGAACAGCTTGAGAAGGTTAGGTATTATCTCTGTCTCTTATAGACAGCAAATAAATGTGTCTTGTTTTTTTATCCATTCTGATACCCTGTGTCTTTTGGTTGGGGCATTTAGTCCATTTACATTCAGTGTTATTATTGAAAGATATGGGTTTAGAGGCATTTGTGATATCTGTAGGTTGCATGCTTGTAGTGGTGTCTCTGGTACTTTGTGGTCCTTGCAACATTTCACCCACAGAATCCCCCTGAGGATTTCTTGTAGGGCTGGTTTAGTGGTGATGAATTCCTTCAGTTTTTGTTTGTTTGAAAAACCTTTATCTCTCCTATTCTGAATGACAGACTTGCTGGATAAAGGATTCTTGGCTGCATATTTTTTCTGTTCATCACATTGAAGATTTCCTGCCATTCCTTTCTGGCCTGCCAACTTTAAGTAGATAGGTCTGCCACTAGTCTTATTGGTCTCCCTTTGTAAGTTAGAACCTGTTTATCCCAAGCTGCTTTCAGACTTTTCTCTTTATCCTTGTATTTTGCCAGTTTCGCTATGATATGCCATGCAGAAGATCGATTCAAGTTACGTATGAAGGGAGTTCTCTGTGCCTCTTGGATTTCAATGCCTTTTTCCTTCCCCAGATCAGGGAAGTTCTCAGCTATGATTTGTTCAAGTACACCTTCAGCCCCTTTCTCTGTCTCTTCTTCTGGACTTCCTGTGATAGGGATATTGTTCCGTTTGATTGCATCACTTAGGTCTCTAATTCTCCCCTCTTCCTCCTGGATTTTTTTATCTCTCTTTTTCTCAGCTTCCTCTTTTTCCATAATTTTATCTTCCAATTCACCTAGTCTCTCCTCTGCCTCTTCAATCCATGCTATGGCTGCCTCTATTTTATTTTGCACCTCATTTATAGCATTTTTTAATTCATCATGACTATTTTTTAGTCCCTTGATCTCTATAGCAGTAGATTCTCTGCTGTCCTCTGCTTTTTTCAAGCCCAGCGATTACTTTTATGACTATTATTCTAAATTCTTGTTCCGTTATGTTGCTTAAGTTGGTTTTGATCAATTCATTAGCTGTCGCGACTTCCTGGCGTTTCTTTTGAGAAGAATTCCTCCATTTTGTCACTTTGGCTAGCTTTCTCTACCTTATGCGTTTTAAAAGCTTGCACTGCTATATTAAAAGAGGGTCATGCACTGTCCAGGGCCTGGCCCTTCTGGAGGTGTTTTTTTGGGGATTGTTACTTGCTCTCTGTTGTTGTGACTTTGGTTATTTTATTACCCTACTCGTAGTAATATTTTGTGCCCTCCACCAGATGTGCTTTGATTTGTTCCTTGGAGTAGCCCTGTAAAGGAAAAACTGATAGACAAACAGGAGACAAAAACACGCAAACACACAAACAAATAACACAAACAAATAAACACAAACAAAAACCTAAACACTAAAAACAAAAAACCCCAAAACACGGACTACAAGTAAAGAAGAAGGTGGAGGCAGTGCTGATGGAAGAGCACATACAAAGAGAGAAATGACGGGGGGGGGGGGGGGGCTGTGGGGGTGTGTGTGTGGAAATAAAAGTTGACTAGGCAGAGAGACTAAAAGGCTTAATCCAGAGGGAGAGAAAGGAAAATAAAGAAGGAGGCGGGAAAAACGAAACAAAGATAAAATTACCCAGACAGGGTAGATGGTATATGGCTAGATTATTCTAGAGAAAGAGAAAGGAGTGTAAAGAAGGAGGTGTAGAACATGCATCAAGACAATGGATTAAATATGCCTGTTTAGACAGACCAATAACCAGAGTAACCAGCCTAGGGGAGAGAAGAGATAAGGAGGAGAAATTGGTTGGGGGTGAGAATATATCTATATATCCAGAATTGACCTAGAGTTAATCCAGGCAATGCTGCATTGCTTGTCTCAAGTAGCTGTCTGCAGGGTCTTTGCCACTCTGGTGGATATGCAGTTACCCAGTGCAGAGGAGCGTGGTTTGGCATTATCTGGACCCACCTCCACTATGGACCCCCAGAGTGATCCCTGAGGCCCTTCCTTGGTGGTGGTGGGGGAGGGGGGAATGGTGATCTTCCAGTCTCTTCTCCACGGAGCCAGACCTGGCGGACTGTTGTTTGAGTCGCCTCACTGTGCTGTGGGCGCAGATGGGGCGGTCCTTCTTGCTCCACCAACTGCCTTGACCCTGTGCTTGGCTAGAATTCAAAGTCCCCCTCTGTGCGCTCTGGCGCTGGGAAAGCGCCTCTCAGTGCCGCAATATGTGTTCCCAACTGGCTTTGTCTGTGCCACCGCACTTCAGGGAAGACTGACTTCTGTTGCAGACTTATTGCGACTGAGAGCTGCTGCCCTCACCGCAAGCCCCTGGGGTGGCAGATGCAGACAGGCTTTGTCTTTTCCCACAGCACTCCAGGGAAACTGGAGCTGCCTTATCCTCCTGCAGACTGAGCCCTCGGCCCAGCCACTGTGCCCCAGGGTGGCAGATGCAGGCAGGTTCTGTCTCCAGGGAGGGAACCACTTTCTCTAGCTGCAGACTGAGCCTCTGACCTACCACCACACCCAGGCCTGGCTTCCTTCCTCCCCAGGTGCTCGAACAGGGAGCTGGCCCCAGTCTGAAGAAAGCCCCACAGTTAGAGATAAGATCCCTCTCAGTCTCAGTCCAAGGTCTTTCTACTGTCCAGCTAGGTCCTGCACTTCCCTAGAGCCTCTTTCTCTTCCCTTTGTCTCTCCACAGAAGGGGGTCCCTCCCCAGAAGGAGGTCCCTCCCCTCTGTGCCCACATGGCCTTTTTTATTTCCCCCAGTTCGCAGTTACCCACCTATCTTTTTTCCAGCTTTCCCATTTTCTTCCTAGTAGATTCAGTCTCTTTTCCTCCCAGGCTCTGGTGTTCAAAGTCCTTTGGCTTCTACACTTCTTTGTTTGAGAGACGCGGGACATATGGATCCCCCTACTTCTCCGCCATGTTGGCCCTCTCACCATTTCAACAATCTTCACAGCATCTTCAGTAGGAGTAGATTCATCTCAAGAAACCACTTTCTTTGCTCATCCACAAGAAGCAACTCCTTACCCATTAAAGTTTTTTTTTAAGTCTCTCTTTTTTTTCTTTTTTTTAGTGTTTATTTATTTTGAGAGAAAGAGAATACATGCATGAGCCAGGGGTGGGGGCAGAGAGAAAGGAAGAGAGAGAATTCCAAGCAGGCTCCTGAGCTGTCAACATGGTGCTCAGTCCCACAAACCAGGAGTTCATGACCTGAGCCAAAATCAAGAGTTGATTGATTTAGAGACCAACAGTTAATGAGCTACCCAGACGCCCCATTGTCCATTAAAGTTTTATCACAAGATTGAAGCAATTCAGTCACATCTTCAGGCTCCACTTTTAGTTCTAGATTTCTTGCTATTTCTATCACATCTGCATTTTCCCCAATGAAGTCTTGAACCCTTTAGAATCATTTATGAGAGTTGGAATGAAATTCTTTTCAACTCCTTGTAATGTTGATATGTTGACCTTTTCCCATGAATCACATATGTTCTTAATGGCATCTAGAATGGTGAATCCTTTCCAGAAGGTTTTCAATGTAGTTTGCCCAGATCCATCAGAGCAATCACCATCTATGGCAGCTGCAGCCTTATGAAATGTATTTCTTAAATAATATGACTTGAAAGTGAAATGACTCCTTGATCTTTGGGCTGAAGAATAGATGTTGTGTTAGACATGAAAACAATATTAATCTCATTGTACATCTTCATCAGAGCTCTTGGGCGCCAGGTGCATTGTCAGTGAGCAGTCATATTTTGAAAGGAATCTTTTTTTTCTGAGCAGTAGGTCTCATCAGCAGGCTAAAATATTTAGTAAACCATGTTGTGAACAGATGTGCTGTCATCCAGGCTCTGCTGTTCCATTTATAGAGCATAGGAAGAATAGATTTAGCATAGTTTTTAAGTGCCGTAGGATTTGTGGAATGGTAAATGAACACTGGCTTCAGCTTAAAGTCACCAGCTACATTAGCCCCCCTAACAAGAGAGTCAGCCTATTCTATGAAGCTTTGAAGGCAGGCATTGGCTTCTTTTCCCCAGCTATGAAAGTCCTTTTTCCATAGAAGGCTGTTTTGTCCACATTGAAAATCTATTGTTTAATGTAGCCACCTTCATTAATTATCTTAGCTAGATCTTCTGGATTGCTTGCTGCAGCTTCTATATCAGCGCTTGCCGCTTTACCTTGCACTTAGATGGTGTGGAGATGGCTTCTTTCCTTAAACCTCATGAACCAAGCTATGCTAGCTTTAAACTGTTCTGCAGCTTCTTTACCTGTCTGTCTTTAAAGAACTGAAGAGAGTAGGCCCTTGCTCTGGAAGGCTTTATCTTAAGGGAATGTTGTGACTGGTTTGATCTTCTATCCAGACTACTATAATGTTCTCAATGAGCAATAAGGCTGTTTTGTTTTCTTATCATTTGTGTATTCACTGACGTAGCCTTTTAATTTCCTTCATGAACTTTTCCTTTGAGTGCACATTTTGGGTAACTGGTTATCACAAGAGGCCTAGCTTTTGGCCTGTCTCAGCTTTCAATGTGTACCTTCCCTGTTAAGCCTACTCATGTCTAGCTTTTGATTTAAAGTGAGAGACATGTGACTCTTCCTTTCATTTGAACACTTAGAAGCCATTGTAGGGTTATTAATTGGCCCAATTTTAGTCTTATTTTGCTCCCGGGAGTAGGGAGGCCCAAAGAGGGGGAAAGACAAGGGAACAGCTGTTCATGGAGCATTCAGAGCATTCACAATGTCTATCAGTTAACTGTTTTATATGGATATGAGCCCTGATGCCCCAAAACAATTACAATAGTAATATCAAAGATCACTCATCACAGATCACAATAGCAAATATAATAATAATGACAAAATTTGAAATATTGTGAGAATTACTAAAATATGACACAGAAACACAAAGCGAGGAAATGCTGTGTGGAAAAACGGCACCAATAGACTTGTTCACTGTAGGGATGCCACAATTTGTAAAACATGCAGTATCTCAGGCTCCTGGGTATTTCACTTGGTTAAGTGCCCAACTCTTGATTTCAGCTCAGGGCATGATCTTGTAGTTCATGGGTTTGAGTCCTGTGTCAGGCTTGTGCTGCTGACAGTGTGGAGCCTGCTTGGGATTCTCCTGCGCCTCCCTCCCTCTCTCTCTTTCTCTCTCTCTCTCAAAATTAATAAACTTTTTTTCAAATGTAGTATGTGTGAAGCACAATAAAATGAAGTATGCTTTTATAGTAAAGCTCCTTCCTTAATTTTTGAAGTATCAAAATATTTTAGTTATTGAAGAGAAAGAATGAAAGAAATATGTTATTGTTTATAATTCTTTATTAACAATAATGAAGCATATTTCACAATGACTAAATTCCCATATTGACCATCAATATGTGTAGATTAAAAAAAAATAATTTCTAAGCCCCTGACATTGATTGATTGTGTTTGATTGTTTTATTCGTTACAAGCCATTATTCATATGACAAAGTATATGAACTGAGACCTGCTTTGATCTGAGTAACAGAAAACCACTTGAGCAGACTTAAACAAGAGGTAGTGTAGGTTGTTATTGGGCTACGAGGTACATAGGTGGGGTACTCAGGGCAGTGATGCTGCTGGACCTTGGAAAAAACAGACCTTAGGAGTAAACAGTATATGGAAACCAGGATATTCTCCCTCTTTCTCTTGTCCCCTGTCTCTTCTTTTTGTTGTTTTCTGTCATTAGACTCCCTTTTTAAAAAAAAAAAAATTTTTTTTAACATTTATTTATTTTTGAGACAGAGAGAGACAGAGCATGAACGGGGGAGGGTCAGAGAGAGAGGGAGACACAGAATCTGAAACAGGCTCCAGGCTCTGAGCCGTCAGCACAGAGCCTGACTCAGGGCTTGAACTCACGAACCGCGAGATCATGACCTGAGCCGAAGTCAGACGCTTAACCGACTGAGCCACCCAGGCGCCCCTAGACTCCCTTTTAAGTCCACTGGGCAGAAGGAACTGTTCCCAGCATCTACTCAAGTCAATAGAGCAACTAGCTGAAAATAACTAGTTGTTTAGTTATAATTCCAAAAGTATTTTATCTTATTTTATTTTTAGTAGGCTGCACACCCAGCATGGGGCTTGAATTCATTACTCTGAGACCAAAAGTTGCCTGCTGTACCAACTGAGACAGCCAGATGCCCCTCTAATTCAAAATTTCCTAAGAAAAGAGCTCATTGGCCAAGCTTGGATTGGGTGCCTATAGCTAAATCAATGTGGGTGGCACTGGGGTGGGTCACAGGTGAAGGTGGTGGTTCTCACTGTAGCCATATAGTTGGAGAAAGAGAAGAGGAAGTTTGGAGAGGAAAGGGGTTTTTGAGGATGGTGGGATGATAGACTAAACATTGTTTTGTATTTAGTGTACACGAAATTCCACTCATGTTGTAAAGCTGTGGTTTTTTTTTTTTTAAGTTTGTTTGTTTGTTTGTTTGTTTGTTTTGAGAAAGAGAAGGGTGAGCAAGCCGGGAAGGAACAGAGAGAAAGGGAGAGATAGAATCCCAAGCAGGCTCCATGCTATCAGCATAGAACCCATTGTGGGGCTTTGATCTCACAAATCGTGAGATCACGACCTGAGCTGAACAAGAGTGGGCTGCTTAACCAATTCATCCACCCAGGCACACCAAGCTCTGATTTTTAAAATGGTACTTTATTTTTATTCTGTACTCTTTTGTATCTTTGAATTGTGGAACATGTGCATGCATTTGCTATTCAAAAAATAACGTTGTAGACAGCATACATGCAAACATACCAGTTTGAAACTTTGGCAAGGCTGCCCTGCTTGTCTAATTTATCCAGTCTCCTGAGAGTTAACCCATCTATGCAGTGAAGCATCCTAGGTAAGAAGATAATAAACAGAGGATATAGGGACCTATATCTGGAACTCTTCAGAATATGAAAACTTCTGTTTTTGTTCTTTCAGTTAAATATTTCAATTTATAGCATCTTTTCTAAGCCCAGTCTAATAACCAGATCAATTTGCCAAAATGATGGAGACCGTTAAAGAGTTGGTATAATCTAAAGGTAAAATTCTTTCCTGGTTTTAGCCAAGCACAAAAATCTGAGAGGAATATTTTCATTAAAGCATCATACACAAAAGCAGCAATCCCAGAAGTAAACCCCCACCTATTGCTCAGTTGGTTTTTGAGAAGGTTGCCATGTTCATTCGGTGGCGGAAAGGACAGTTTTTTCTATAAGTGGTTCTGGGAAAACTGGATAATCACATGCAAAAGAAAAAAATTGTACCCTTACCTTATACCATATATAAAAATTAACTCTAAAATGTCGAAAACCTAAAATTAAGAGGTAAGCCTATAAAATTCTTAGATGAAAACATTGGGGAAAATCTTCATGATATTGAATTTGACAAGTGTTTAATTGCTATGACACCAAGAACATAGACGACAAACACAAAAAATAGATAAAATTGCACATTAGCAAAATTAATAAATTTTGTACATCAAAGGACATTATCAAGAAAGTAAAAAGATAACCTACAGAATGGCAGAAATATTTGTAAATAATATAGCTGACAAAGAGTTAATATCCACAGTATGTGAAAAGCTCCTACAACTCCACAAAAACAACCTAATTCAAAAATGGGCAAATGACTTGAACATACATTTCTCTAAAGAAGATATACAAATAACTAACAAGCACTTGAAATAGGGCTCACCACCACTAATTACAAATCAAAACTACAGTGAGATACCACTTCAACTGCAGTGGATGTGTATGATGGCTACAATTTAAGGAAAACTGGAAAACAAGTGATGGCAACAACGTGGAGCAACATAGCAACTGTTCATAGCAACTTTATTCACAATAGCCAAAAGAAACGACTCAGATGTTCATCGATAGGTAAATGGGTAAACAAAATGTGGTAAGTACATATAGTGGAATACTATTCAGTCATTAAAAGGAATGGCATGTTATTTTATTTATCTTTTATTTTTTTTTAATGTTTATTTATTTTTGAGACAGAAAGAGACAGAGCATGAATGGGGGAGGGTCAGAGAGAGAGGGAGACACAGAATCTGAAGCAGGCTCTAGGCTGTGAGCTGTCAGCACAGAGCCCAACACAGGGCTCGAACTCACAGACCGTGAGATCATGACCTGAGCTGAAGTCAGACGCTTAACCGACTGAGCCACCCAGGTGCCCCAGGAATGGCATTTTAATAATGTGCTACAATATGGATGGACCTTGAAAACATTATGCTTAGTGAAATAAGTTAGACACAGAGGGACAAATACATGATTCCACTTAAATTATGTACCTTGAGTAGGCAGATTCATAGAGACAAGGTAGAATAGAAGTTATCAAAGTCTAGAGGAAGGGAGAAAGGGAAAGTTTTTGCTTAATGGGTATAGAGTTTATATTGAGGATGATGAAAAACTTGTGGGTGTAGATAGTGTGATAGTTACCAATGAGAATATATATAGTCAGTGCCACTGAATTGTACACTTATAAGTGGTTAAAATGATAAACTATATCATAATGGGATTAATATGATAAATGTTATATATATTTCACATAGTAAAGAAAAAAGCACATTTCAAAAGGTAATCATCTGTTTGACACAGTGCCAGCTATTCATCTTAATTTTTGAGTCGCTGCAATTTATGTTGAACCTACCATCTCTTAGAACCTGGTCTGGTAAATATCACCAAACCCAGCAAATGCCTTTCAGTCCTCATTTTATATGAACTGTCTACAAGCTTCAACATTGTTAACCACTGCTGCTAGAAATCTGTCTGTCGTGGTTTTGGTTATGTTTTGCCCAGTTTCTCCTCCTGTTTCTTCAATCAATTTTTCCTCACTTCTTTTTTAAGCTCTCTACCTCTGCCCAAAAGTAGAGAGTCAGAAATCTGGGGATATCCTTCACTCCTGCTTCTCCTGTGTCCTGGATCCAGTACCTTCTTAACATGTCAAACTCATTCATCCTGCCAATGAAGCCCAAATTCAAGCATCTGTGGTTTTTTTGGTCTCCTAACAAGTTTGTCTTCTTCCTTGTTTCCTTCTTTCTGGGCTTGTCTCCCTGCCTATGGTACACATGTCATTCTAAGAAAAATACATAGGTGGTCCCTTTGCAGAGAGTAGACTTCATTAAGATAATAAAGGGGCGTGCTTGGGTGGCTCAGTCAGTTAAGTGTCCAACTTCAACTCAGGTCATGATCTCATGGTTCGTGAGTTTGAGCCTCATGTCAGGCTCTGTGCTGACAGCTCAAAGCCTGGAACCTGCTTCAGATCCAAGTCTCCCTCTCTCTCTACCCCTCCCCCACTCACGCTCTGTCTCTCTAATAAACATTAAAAAAAAATTGTTAAGATAATAAAGGAAGATTGTTTGCATCTGAACACCCTGTTTGATGCAAAGATGAATAAGGAAAATGAGATACGAAAATAACTATCAACAGGACATCATGTGGTAACTGGCATAAGAGATAATGCAAAAAGTTCAGAAAAAAAGGAGAGAAAACAGATTAACATTGAGCTTGGTTTAAAAGGCACAATAAAATCATAAGTAGTTAAGGAATGGTAGGGAGACATTTCAAAAAAGAGAAAGATGGGCACCTAGGTGGCTCATTCGATTGAGCATCTGACTCCTTGATTTCAGCCCAGGTCATGATCCCAGAACATGGGATCAAGCCCTGTGTAGGGTTCTGCACTGAGCATGGAGCCTGCTTAAGATTTTCTCTCTCTCTCTCTCTCTCTCTCTCTCTGCCCTCTTCCCTGTTCATGTGCTCTCTCTAAAATAAAAAAAAAGAAAGATGTGGTCAGAGAAAGAGAGGCCAGGGAGATACATGCAAGATACAGCCAATGTTCCTGTTTTGCTGCAGCATAGGGTGTATATAGTGGATTAATAGAATATAAAGCTAGAAAGGTAGATTTGGCTCAAGTCTGGGAGTGCCTGAAGTACCAGTTTATAGCATATGGGCTTTATGCAGTAGACAGTGAAGAAAGCTCTCAAGTTTTTTGAATGGAGATTATTTTAATCAGCTTTACTGTAGTATAATCTGCATATAATAAAATTCACCCATTTTAAGAAACAGTTTTATGAATTTTAACAATGTTTATAACCATATAACCAACACAAAGTATAAAACAATTCAATCCCACAAAGAGCCCCTGGTGCCTCTTTATAATTAGTTTCATTCTCCCATCCCCCTGGCAACCATGAATCTGTTCTCTGTCACTATAATTTTGCCCTTCCTAGGATTTTATATAAATGAAATCATACAGTACATAATCATTTGTGTCTGGCCTCTTTCACTTAATGTAATGTGGAGGAGGGATTCTGTTTTAGAAAGATTAATTTATCCTTCTATGCAGGTTAGGCTGGAGTCATGAGAGTCAGAAAACAGAGATGTGTTAGAAAATGGTTGCATTAGTCTAGAATATGACTCCAAGCATGACTCAGGATGGAACTAATGAGAGTAAAGAATTTCAGAGAGCTATAGATTATAATGAGGGTGAAAATTGGGTTAAACAAACATGAGGGAAAAGCCTCCATAGGAGGCTGCAGTCAGAAAGAAGAAAGCTCAAGAGTGTGAGACTTGGAGAAGGAACATATTCAGGAGATAATGAAATCGAAATGGATAGCACAAGTGGATGTGAAGATCACTGGGAAAGAGGATTAAGGGCCTCCATGTCTCCAGTATGTGAGGATACTAATGTGCATGTTGATATGAAGAACAATGGGGAGAGATCAAACTATGAATCAAATATTGATCCTATCCAAGAAGTTAGAAGAGTCTTTGACTTTATTACTGGACTACAGAAAAGCACTGGACAAGTAAATGGTGCAGAATTCAAAAGAGGAAAGGCTGTAAAGATTTGGTGGTAGAATGAGAGACTGGAAGTAGCAGTGAGGTGCCGGGACATCTTGACCCTTTCTTTCTTGCCTAGTGCTATGGACTGAGTTGTGTCTCCCTAAAATCCATATGTTGAATCCCTAACCCCCCAGTGGGGGTGGTATTTGGAGATAGGGCCTTTAAGAGATAATTAGTTTTTTTTTTTAATTTTTTTAATGTTTATTATTTTTGAGAGACAGAGCATGAGCGGGGTAGGGGCAGAGAGAGAGGGAGAGACAGACTCTGAAGCAGGCTCCAGGCTCTGAGCTGTCAGCACAGAGCCCGATGCAGGACTCGAACCCATGAGCTATGAGATCATGACCTGAGCCGAAGTCGGGCTCTCAACCGACTGAGCCACCCAGGCGCCCCTAGAGATGGTTTTAAATGAGGTCATGAGAATTCCCTATGTCGGAATTCGTGTCCTTATAAGAAGAGACACTAGAGAGCTCGCCATCATTCTCTCCCTGCCATGTGAGGACACTGAGAAGGGACTGTCTACAAGCCAGGAAGAGTCTTCACCAGAACCCAGCCATGCTGGCACCCTGCTTGCAGACTCCTAGCCTCGAGAGCTGTGAGAAAGTTAGTTTCTGTTGTTTAAGTCTACGGTAGTTTGTTTTGGCAACCCAAGCTGATGAAGATACTCGGTGGGCCCCAGAAATATGGGAGATGGAAGAGTTTCCATTAGATGCTTTCAGAGGAAGTCCCAGCAAGTTCTTAGAATGACAGGGTAGGGAATACTTGATTCACAGTAGAGAAAGAATTTTAAAAACAGATACATATTTGAAAATTTTCAGGGTTAATTGTCTTTTTTCCTAGACAGGGACTATGGGATTTTGGTGATGTTCATCTAGTTTTCTAAAGAGACACAGAGTAAGAATTGGGGTTCTTTCTAATAGCTGACTCCTCTTCTGTCCGTCCCATATACAGAGCAGTAGTTTATGGGTTAAAAACAAGACTGCAACCAGACTGTCTGAATTCAAACTCTGTTTATCACTTGGTAGCTAGCTGTGTGATCAGGAGCACCTTTCTGAACCTCTTTGTGTCTCATGTTCCTCATCTATAAAAGGGAGACAATAATTGTTCCTGTCCCATATGATTATTATGAGGATTAAATGAGTTACTGTGAATAAAGTACTCAGAATTGGGCCAGACTCAAGATGAATAGTCCTTTATGAACACACAGTATTCAGAGTAATAGTTGTTATGTCCATGAATGGCAGTGTCAGCTAACCATTTCATGAAGCCAAAATCCTATGATGAAGAACAATAATACTCATAACTAAAATTAATTGGGCATTCTTAGGTACCCGGCAGTGAGCTGGATCCTTTACATGCATCTCTTTGTTTAATTTTCAACATAGCAAATCAGATATGGTTGTTATACCCATTTTACTGATAAGAAAACTGAGGCAGTGAGCCAAAGTAACCTTGTTTCACAACCTTCCAAACCCTATGGATTTGTACTCTGTATTCCCTGCATTCCTTTCCCTCTCTTTTAATCCATCCATACAAATGCAGCCACTCCCCATATTGGGGCCTGAGAACACTCCAAGAATTCTAAGTAATTAATGTAGGTAATAAAGTTCGTTGGATATGACAATTGTGTCCAGAAGTGATTTCTCAAACTTGGGGAAAAGAACCACATTTACAGTTCATTTAAAAGACTGCATTGTAATAACCTAGTCGGTAGTAGCTAGCCTATTAACTCTGCAACTCGACCACTCTGTCTTCAGAATTGGTCTTCACGCTTTTCTTGTCTCTATTGACTGGTTTTTTTTTTTTTTTTTTTTTTTTTTGTATCTTCTGTCTTTCTTTAGAATTTCCAGATGATATTAATCCCGTTACCAAAGAAAAAGGTGGACCCAGAGGCCCAGAACCTACCCGATATGGAGATTGGGAACGAAAAGGACGCTGTATTGACTTTTAAGCCATATATTATTAACTTCAGTATCTTTTTCTGAATATGTACATCTGAATTAATTTATTTCTCATTATTTTCTCTCTGTATATCCTTTAAGTCATTTAATCTCTATAATGTGTTTAAAAACACAAATAGGGGTGCCTGGGTGGCTCAGTCAGTTAAGCTTCCAACGTCGGCTCAGGTCATGATCTCTCAGTTTGTGGGTTTGAGCCCCACATCGGGCTCTGTGCTGACAGCTCGGAGCCTGCAGCTTGCAGCTTCAAATTCCGTGTCTCCCTCTCTCTCTGCCCCTCCCCTGCTCATACTCTGTCTCTCAAAAATAAATAAAAATGTTTTAAAAACCCACAAATAATGCCTTGAAAGAAAATATGCTGCTATAAATTAAGAAAGGGGAAATATTTCTACATTAGCACATTAATTTTAATTTAAATATATTGGAGTATATAAAAGATGATTAGAGCTGCATATTTCATCATATTGCATTTTAAATTAATCAGCTGCTTATAAAGTACAAATGTAAATAAAACAAGTTTTAATGATTTTTATTGCTATATGCTAGGTAATAGTGCTTTTTGAATGTGAGTTAAATAACACGTTATAGTTTTATAAGGCCACAGTAACAACAGAAAGTCTAGCTCTAGAGACAGATTACTTAGGTTCAAATTTTGGTTCTGCTACTTACTAGCTGTGTGACCTGGGGTAAGTTATTCAACTTTTCCACACCTCAGTATCTTCATGTATAAATTGGGGATAATACTGCCCTTTTTGGGCAGTTGAGAACTTTAAATAAGTAGGTACATGTACTTGGAACAGTGCATAGCACAAACCTCTCATTAAGTGTTAGCTATCTGTAAATCATAAATGTATTTTTCCAAGTCTCTAGGCTTTCTGGGGGGAAATATTTAGAAACTAAGTTTGAAATACTTTAATTGAAATTGTTTTAGGGGCGCCTGGGTGGCTCAGTCGGTTGAGCGGCCGACTTCAGCTCAGGTCATGATCTCGCGGCCCATGAGTTCGAGCCCCGCGTCAGGCTCTGTGCTGGCATCTCAGAGCCTGGAGCCTGTTTCAGATTCTGTGTCTCCCTCTCTCTGACCCTCCCCCGTTCATGCTCTGTCTCTGTCTCAAAAATAAATAACGTTAAAAAAAAATTGTTTCATGAATATAACATTACAAATTCATGAGTAAGAAAATTAGTGATTTTTTGCACCGATGAACTGAGCAGAAATATGCACTAGTTTGTTAAAACAAAATTTAGGTACAGAGGACCAATTTGTGACAAAAGCAGGGGATGAAATGGGCCAGCTTAGTCGGTTTTGATGACTCAAAAGCTCTTGTCCTGTGGCCTTTGGATAACTGGGTCAGGAAAAGTCAAGGCCAGTTTATAGACATGGAATGGAAAGGAAGAATAGGAATTGCTGGGCTTGCCTGTGGCAACCCATGCTGGCCTCTGGCCTTACTCTGTCACAGGGATTGGGCCTTCAGCCCCCAGGCTACACTGAAATTACCTAGGAAGAAGGGGTTTGCACCGCCTGTAGAAGATAATGCAGTGGGCTGATGATTGTGTGACATGAATTATAAGTGTAGTATTATTTGAGAAGATTGTAGGAGATTTATTTACATAAATAAACTTTTTGTAATGTGTGTTCTCAGAAACAAACTAACTGGTGTGGTAATTGGGCCTAGTCATCAGTCTTTGTCAACATTTGTTCTTCTAATGGCAGTTACTATGTATGTTGCTAAGAACCACATTCCTTTAAAAACATTCTGTAATTTAGTCAACCTTCAATTAGCCCACATTAATGGAGGTTTTTATTATGTTACTCCAGAAATACTGTATCAAATTATTTTGTATTGCATATTCTTGCTTGTGTTTATGATGTGATAGAGGAAAGACAACTTAGACACGTCAAACACTAATATAAAGGATGTTACAACCAAAGTGTTGTATTAAGATAACAGAATCCTTAACCTCTGTTAATATTAACATGTTTCATGACAGCTGTCAAATATATAGGTAAGATTTGATGGCATGAAAACATTTATGGTCTTTATGTCCATCAAACATTAAATGGAAAAACCTGAAGTCTTCAAAAAATGATACAGCAGCAATGGATATGCATCACTCACATCTCCTATGAGAAGCAGAGTTGACTGAGAACCCCAGCTACTACCCCATGGAATCCAACACTGTGTTCCTGCTGAGGACACACTTTCCCCAGGCTGTTCTCAGCCAATGAATGAGTATGCTGGCCCACGCCCCTGGTGGGTGGCATTGACTCAAACACTCCCCATTAACCCGCCCAGTACTTTGTTCAGACCATGCTTTCTTCAGACCATCTGAGACTCTTCCTACCCAATCCTCCTTTCCTTCTCTCTCCCCTTCACAGGAGTCAGACTCTGCCTACTTTTCCCCTTTATAATTCAAAACATCTCCCCAATAAATCTCTCACATCTAATCCCATCTTATCATTTGTTTCTCAGAGAACCCAAACTAACATGGATGATTTTAAAAGAACAGCTTATAGAAGAGCAATTTATAGGCAGGATTTTTTTTCTAGTACAATCATAGTCTAATCACTTAAATTTTACATTGTAGATTTCTGGGAAATTATAGGTTGTACTTTTATATAGAAGGCACCATGGAGCCTTGTACCTATTAGGTGTTTTGGTAGAATTAAGTTATGCCCATCCTTTTTTCTTATTTTGATGTCAGTTGCTGTGACCTACTAGTCAAAATATAATATTGCCTATTATTAAACTTGAAGAACCAGGGGCACCTGGGTGGCTCAGTCAGTTAAGTGTCTGATGTTGGCTCGGGTCATGATCTCGTGGTCTGTGGGTTCCAGCCCCACATTGGGCTCTGTGCTGACAGCTCAGAGCCTGGAGCCTGCTTTGGATTCTGTGTCTCTCTCTCTGCCCCTCCCCTGCTAACACTCTTTCTGTCTCTCACAAAAATAAAATAACTTTTAAAATGTTTGGAAGCCATAAAAAAAAAAAAAAACCAGACTGTAAACTGGGGGCTAATACTCAATTTCACAGAAAAATAAAACAAACTTTTAATAAAAAAATAAATTAAATAAAATAATTTTTAAAAAAATGAAAATAAAAAAATAAACTTGAAGAACCAGCCTAAAGCCATTTTCTGCAAGTAAATAACAAATGTTCATTAGATGGATAGAATAGTTTACAATGAGAGAACTTAGTAAAAGTAATTGTTAGTGTTGTATCAAGAATTTTAATGATAATTTCAGAACAGGACAGTAATTTTTATAAGTACAAGATAAGAATGGCAATGGAGTGTTAGTTAACCAATACGGATTGATCAATTTGGGAAGAAAAGCAAAATGAAGAATGCCCGAGTTCATTCTTTCATTCTGTTGATTGTCTCATTTAATCAGTGATTATTTGTCTACCATGTTCCAGATACTCTGCTAGGCTCTGTATATTTGGTGACGAATGAAACAGAGCCCTTGCCATCCTGGCATAAAATGTGATGGATTTGATCTGCACATGAGAACAGTTCCAAAAGACAACTGATTGAAGACAGTGCATTGCAAGTGACTGTATTTCACCCCAACAAAGCCAAAGGGAACTTCCTGTGTTTGATGAAGATACCACTTTCTGGATTTTGTTACTAGATGACTGTTTAGAGACCTAAGTTTTCACCTTTTTAACTCTAAACTGATTCTGTGAGCTATGAATCAAGTCAGATATCCATTCTGTGATCAGTTGTGCTCTGACCTTGCCAAATATCAGACATTGACGTAGACACTGACCAAGAAGATGTGGAGTGAACAGAGTGATATAATTAAAATTCCTGGACATGTAAAGATTCTTCAAGCCATTTCTGGCTCCAGAAAAGCATTTTTGGTAGGCATCCCTCTGCACAACCACTGGCACTAAAGCTGTCTCTGACTTCCCTAAGCTAGGACTGGCTGCTATGAATGAATTATAAAGATTATTGAATGATCCATACAAATGAGGGTATGTGTGAATATTAGGAAATATTTATGATTATTAGTATTCAGTGTTCTGTGTCCTCTGGGGACTGTGTTCTAAGTCTGTCTCCTTCAGAGCTTTCATTTCTAGAAATAGTTAACTCTCTTCTGACCCTCCCATTGACTTTGGTCTTGGTCTAACATATGCTGCTTTTCATCTCCCTCTCCTTAGTGGGAGCAGTACTGTGTATTCTCTCTAAACCACCTTTTCTCTTATGATCACCCAAATCTGGATGGAAAATTTAAAAGGCAGCCTTCTGGGGGTCAGTCAGTTAAGCGTCTGACTTCAGCTCAGGTCATGATCTCGCAGTTCATGGGTTCGAGCCACAACTCAGGCTCTGTGCTGACAGCTCAGATCATTGAGCCCGTTTCAGATTCTGTGTCTCCCTGTCTGCCACTCCCCCACTCACACTCTGTCTCTCTCTCATAAATACATAAACATTAAAAAAATGTATAAAAGGCAGGCTTCTCTGTTATTCAAAGTTTTCAGATAACGTAAGAGAACCTACTGTGTTTCTGTGGCGGTTGAACTTTTTGTTCTTAAAACCCTCAAAAGGTCTTTGGAGGCCCCTAAGTTGTTTAAGACCCCAAGGAACTTTTGTTTATGTTTGTAACATATATTGATATTTACTATATTAGGAATGAAAACTGAGCAGTCCTTAAAATATTTAATTAGTTTTAAAATAACCCCACAATTGGGGCACCTGACTGGCTCAGTGGAGCATGTGACTCTTGATCTCAAAGTCATGAGTTCCAGCCCCACATGGTATAGAGATTACTTAAAAATAAAAAATAAATTAAAAAAAAACATAATAAACTCATTACATGTTAGCATATAATAGCATTTTTCTGGAAAAATAAAATTTTTCCAAAACCAAAAAAAATTAAGAAGGA
This sequence comes from Acinonyx jubatus, assembly GCF_027475565.1. Lineage (NCBI taxonomy): Eukaryota > Metazoa > Chordata > Mammalia > Carnivora > Felidae > Acinonyx > Acinonyx jubatus. The sequence continues at coordinate 86,938,162 of NC_069385.1, read as the reverse complement.
TGGTGTTTCCTATTTTTGTAATTCTCTTTAATGTCTAACAGTAGAAGGCAGCTGTATTTTCATATCATCTTCTGCATTCAATCTGTTGGGGTATTGGTTTTTTGTTTTTTAATTTTAACATTTATTTATTATTGAGAGACAGAGAGACACAGAGCATGAGCAGGGGAGGGGTAGAGAGAGGGCAAGACACAGACTCCGAAGTAGGCTCCAGGCTCTGAGCTGTCAGCACAGAGCCCAGCCGACGCGGGGCTCAAACTCACAAACTGAGATCATGACCTGAGCCGAAAGCGGTCGCTTAACCGACTGAGCCACCCAGGTGCTCCTGGGGTATTGTTTTGATTGAGGTCTATCTAAGAAAAAAGCTGGCTTCACACAGGTACATAGTTAGAAAAGGGAGGATCTCGCAGATCCCCTAAAAGGGTCTTGGGGACCCCTAGAGTCCTTGGACCACACACTTTGAAGAGCTGCTGAGCCAGTTTAAGTAGAAAGAAGGTACTAAATGCAGACTCTTTGGAAGGACGAGCAGAATAGGCCGAGCCTCTAAAACCAATATCAGAACCACACAATAGCGCTGGCTGGAGAAAGGAACTGCTGTCTGAAATCCAGGTCAACTGCACATCTTGCAGGCAGCAACCTGCCACCACCACTGCTACGGACCTTGGAACCCCTGAGGCTGCTGCTGACCACACTGGCAAACCAAAGTCCTAGTAGAGTTTTTTCCCCCTCATCTAACCTATATCTGCATCACTGTCTTATGTGAGTGGACACTAAAGTCAGATGTTTACCCTAGTGGAGGATAGGACATGTACTTTTATTGAATTCTGTGTGGGTAAGGGAGGCTCCACATGGGGAATTATCAGGTGTAGAGATGATGTTCAAAAAATTTTGTACAGATGTTATTGTTGACTACTATCCTCTGAGAAAACTAGTTAGGAATCAGTTTTATTGGGGTATAGAAGTGTAAAATACTTAAAGTATAATGTAGATGTGTAAACATAAGGTTTGAGTAATCCCTAAAACATGCTGAATTGGTATTCCTGTTCATTTGAAGAATGTTTCCATAAAGTTTGGTCATTTGAGCCTATTAATTTCTTTTTATGCCACTTATATAGTCTTTGTTTAATGAAATGAACATTAGTTATGTGAAAGTTGCTTAAAATTCAGTAACAGCCCATATTCATTTAAAATACAGTCTAGGGGCACCTGAATGGCTCAGTCGGTTAAGCGTCCAGCTTCGGTTCAGGTCATGATCTCGCGGTTCTTGGGTTCGAGCCCTGCGTTGGTTACAGTCCTGTGCTGTACAGCTCGAAGCCTGGAGCCTGCTTTGGATTCTGTGTCTCCCTCTCTTTCTACCCCTCCCCTGCTCACACTCGGTCTCTTTGTGTCTCTCAAAAATGAATAAACATTAAGAAAGAAAGAGAGAGAGAGAGAGAGAGAGAAAGAAAGAGAGAGAGAGAGAGAGAGAGAGAGAGAGAGAAAGAAAGAAAGAAAGAAAGAGAAAGAAAGAAAGAAAGAAAGAAAGAAAGAAAGAAAGAAAGAAAGAAAGGAGAAAAAATAAATAGAGAATTTGGGGTGCCTGGGTGGCTCAGTCGGTTAAGCATCCAACTCTTGATTTCAGCTCAGGTCACAATCTCATGGTTCATGGGTTCAAACCTCACGCCAAGCTCTGTGCTGACAGTGAGGGTCCTGCTTGGGATTCTCTCTCTCTCCCCCTTTCTCTGCCCCTCCCCTCAAAATAAATAAATAAAAACTTAAAACACAGTCTAGATATATTTAGGCCCTGTATTTCTAACTTAGACGTGGAATGTGAATCTTGTCTACCTACAGCCTTGAAACCGCAAGTACTCCTAATTAGGTGTTGCCAGTACAAAGGAATCATGGACAGATTGAGAAGGGAATTTTTGTTATGCAGGTGTGAGAAGGGGATGAAAATCAAAGGAGCTTGTGGAAGCACCTTAGAATATTGGAAGCTGAAAACATACAATGGAGAAAACTAGGAGAGTGTCTGCAGGGTTGTCTGTCTTTGGACTCTTTGGAAAAATCTGAATTTATAAACTGAGATATTATAGACTGGACTGTAACCATTATCTTAAAACATTGCCTATTTCTAAGCACAGAAGATCAGTGTAGTTAAGTTGGCACCTACAACTTTACAGATAATTAAAAGTTTGGATTCTTTGGGTTTATCAGAAGAGCTCCTATTTTGTCTCTTCCCTAAGTCAATGACTCAGGTGGATCCCTTATTTTTAAAAAAGCTTATATAAGATTTTATTGTGATAGTATCCTCTCATTTTCTGCTGGTCAGAAATGTCAGAACTTCTGAGTGGGTTGTCTCCCATCAAATCCGAACACTTGATTACATGACCCTCTGCCATTGTCCACACCCACACACTAAATGTTTCAACTGGGCAAAACAACCCTGATCTTTTTACTTCACAGTTTTATATAGATAGGTTAACGCTGATTAGAATGCCCCCTGCCTTTCTCTACAAACACATACCTTTTCTCTCTTCCTCTGGTCCTTTGCTGGAATGAGGCAAGGTATAAATTACATAAGTGAAATGACCTTCTCTACTTCAAAAAAAAAAAAAAAAAGATTCCTGTCAGACCTTAATGTTTTTCCATGTGATGAATCCCAACCACCTCTCATCAAGCCTGCCCCTGCAGCAGCTCCTCATCCCTACTGTAGATGCCACTGGGGGCACACACAACACTGCCCTGCAGGTATGGACTGTAGTGTTTGTGGTGACTTGGCCCTTGTCCTCCTTACCAATCTGTGTTTTTCTGTTCTGAAGGTTCTGAGAGTAAGTTAAATTCTGCCAATTAGATGCACTTGATGAGATTTGAAAGGGCACGTGAGGCAGGGCTGTCATCCCATTGCTAGCTTTTTAGGTGGCAGGCTCAGCCACTCAGACTTCAGATTGTCCTGGAGTGTTGCTGCACTAGGCCCTAGCCTTGTAAGTTCAAGAGGCATCGCAACATCTGTGACTCTGGATTCCTGGGTCACTACTACGTTGGCGTATTGTACTGAACAGTTCCAGATAGAGACTTCTCATTCCCCACCTTCCCCACTGTGGCTGAGGTGATGGCCACCCCCTGCCATAAGCCATTTTGGCCATCTTTTTCTTGAAATTGTTCCTAGAAATTCGTTCTGGAGCCTACCCACCTAGCCCTTCCACTGTCCTCACTTGAATACCTTCCCACTTAGAGTAACTAGAGAGGTTTCTGTTTCCTAAGTTGAATCCTGACTGTCAAGCTGTTTATCTGTGAATAGACCACTTATGTCCTGTTTGTTCCTAGATTCTGTACTTCCTTTTCTCTATATATCTGAAGCTACTTGACCGCCACCCACATGGCAATCCCTACTGCAGCTGACTAATAGGAGTTCCAGAATGACAGAGAAACAAGGTAGAAATTATTAAAGAGGCAATACAAGACTATTTAGCAGAATCAAAGAATATATTACCAGACTAAAGAGGCCCACCAATACTAATTCCAAGTCATAATGAAATTATAGACTACTAAGGATGGTCAAAAATCTTCCAAAGAAGAGGTGGGGTGAGGGGGGGGGAGTCCATAGAAAAGAACAAATGGTACCAAACTTTCCAGCAGGACACTGGAAAATAGTGAAGCAATCTGATCCAATTTTTTTGAGGGTAAAGTTTTTTCATTTAGAATTCAGTACAGAATTTCATTTAGAATTCAAATGTGAGCATAAAATATATACAATTAAGTATGAATAGACCAAAAATAGTTTCAGACAGCAAAGTCTAGGGAAAAAAGATTTACTCCCATATACCCCATCTTAGGAAGCTGCTGGTGGATGTGTTTTAGCAAAAGATGGTATAAAAATTAAATAAAATAGATGGGATCCAGGAAGCAAGGCATTCAACACAAGGGGTTCAGTAAAGGAAGATTCCAGGGCACAGCTAAGTAATAGCCCAGAGAACAACCAGCCTGGACAAGAGTAAGAGGTGGGAGGTGTGTGGAAGGAAGATATGGGAGAGAGAGGGAAGTGGAAAGATGTATTATTTAATGTGCTTGAGCATTAGAAAACTCATTGATAAGCATTTGACAAATGTTGGAGAATTTAGGAAACATCAACAGGAACATAGGAAACTATGCAAACAAAAAAAATGAGATAATTTTTAAATTATCAACTCTAGGGAAAACAAAACTTTGTACAAGAAAAAATGTGTACCTGCAGTAGTACACTGCCTGTTTCAGAAGGTAGCTCAGAATGTATATGACTATTACATAATCACAACAGTTTTTAAAACATTATTTGTTGAATTTTTTCAAGTCATGACTTACCTGTAAAGGAGAGGAGCAGGGAGAAGTGGGCAAAAGACGGTAGTGTTAGAGAACTCAATCTACAACTCTGTATTAAGAAGCCATTATCAAGAGGTAATGGCTAAAATCGATTACTCCAGAAATAACAGCGTATGTATATCATTTAGAAATATGGAGGTAAACACCAGGAGAACCAACTGAAAGAGCTGAAAGTGGTAGCCCCAGGAGGTGAATTGGCTAGGCAGGAACTGCTGTTTTTCATTAGAAGCTCTACTTCATTAGAAGCTCTATTTTGTAAAATAAATGAATATATTAGTTATTATTCTAAGAATGTATATGGGTTTATTGGGAAAATTTAGAAAACAAAGTATGAAGAAGAAAACAAAATGATCTATGAAACCTCTATACCTGCTTAACCTTTGGTGAATTGTCCTTCAATTGTCTTAAGTATGTAGATATGTTTTTTATGTAGGCGTTATTCTAACAATTTCATAGCCAAAATTATATTTCACTATTTTAATCTTCACTCTCTTAGTCACAAGTGATATTAAACACTTCTCCCTATGTTTATCAGCCTTTTGCATTTCCTCTATTAATTGCTTTTACTTGTCTCTTGTTCATTTTCTTTTGGATATTGGTCTTTCTATTATCAATTTGTATGAGACTTTTGCTTTTCAATTCTGCTTGGTTAGGCTGAAATTTTTATTTTTATGGGGTCACTTAAAAAAATTTTTTTTGGTATAATTTGGCCTCTATGATCTTAACTTATTAATATCCCTTAACAAATTCCTTTGGCGGTTCTTGCCCATGATGAAGTTCCAAGTTCTGTGTCCTTCCTGGTCTGGCCTTTGACATCTGTTCAGGCCTGTCTTCCACAGGCCCCTTCCATTCCAGTCAAGACCTACCACTCAAAGCCTCTCAAACAGGCTTTTCAATATCTCTACACCTTGACAGATAAACATGCTTTCTGCCTGAAATGACTTTTCTTATACCTCACCTTCTTGACTATCTTTTCTGCGTTATTTCCACATTCAACTATTACAGACATACTAACTTGTTTTAGAATTAATTTTCAATTCTGTCTCCTCCATTAGTCTGTGGGCTTCCTTACCTATCTTTGTTTAGCTTTGAACCCCAGTTGCAGTACAGTGCTAGGTATTTAATAAACAATAAATGTCAGCTCAGTGTTGAATAATTCATTATTTGTGGTAGGCAGAATTCCATAATGACCTCAAGATTCCCTCCCTGTGGTGTATGTGAACTGTATAATCCCCTCCCCTTCCAGTGCAGGTAGGACCTGTGAATATGATGAGATAGTCATTCTCTTTTTGTTTTTGTTTTGTTTTAGAAAGAGAAAGAGAGAGCATGAGCCGGGGAGAGGGGCAGAGGGAGAAAGAATCTCAAGCAGGCTCCAAGCTCAGCACAGAGCCTGACACAGGGCTCAGTCCCAACCATGACCCTTGGATCATGACCTGAGCCAAAATGAAAAGTCAGACACTCAACCAACTGAGCCACTCAGGTCCCCCAAGATAGTCATTCTCTTGGTTAGTTTACATTATAGGACAAAGGTGTTGGAATAGTTGTTCTAGTGGTCGTGTTGCCTTTGTAAGACTCCACTGTAGCCAACTTGAGGAAGATTCTCCTGCTGGCTGTGAAGAAGATGCTCTGTTGTGAAAGTGCCATGAGCTAGAACCTGAAGGCAGCTTCTAGGAACTGAGAGTGATCCCAGTTGACAGCCAGCAAGAAAACACGGACCCGAGTTCTGCCACCATAGGCTCTGAATTCTGCCAATCACCTGAATGAGGATGGAAGAGGATTCTGAGACTCCGATAAGATCCCAGCCCCAGCAGACAACTTGATTTCAGTCAAGTTGAGACCCTGAGGACAGGGCCTAACTGACAGGTAGGTGCCCAGCCTAGTCCAAGGAAGCTGTAGATAAGTTTGTGCTGCTTTAAGTGACTAAATTTGTTGTAATTTCTTATGCACCAGTAGAAAACTGATAGAGCCTTCAAGCTGCTATTACTAGGGCATTGGCCTTGAATTGCAGGAGAAATGACTGAGTGGGCTTTAAGACCTTATAGTTTGGACAACCTGGATCCTTATTTTGATTGTTTGTACACAAAATCCTTCTGAAAGACCTGCCCTGCCAAACTCTCACCATTGCGTCTCTTAAGAGAAACAAAGCCCTATGACCAGCAGGCATTCTTCTCTGTGCCAACCTCCTATTGATCAACAACAAAATTTACTTACTGCTCTTCGGTTCCTTCTTGCCATGCTCTGTCTACATATAATATCATTCCTGTTATTTTGCAGTGAATCTCCCTTCCCTATGGAACCACATATGTGTGAACTACCACCTGCTGTTTTTTGTGACAACTTTTGTATGCTGCATTAAGCCCGCTTGACTGAATCCTCAATAGCCCACAGCCTGGTTCTTGTTCATGGCCCAGAAGATAGATCTGATTCTTTTGCAGACTCCCCTCTAATAACAGTTAACCTGGCCCAATATTCTAGATTTGGGTTGGGTGGGTCCCTCAGGTGTGATAAAATGATTAATCTAAGTCATTGAAAGAACATTTAAATATATAATGCTATTTGCTTTAATTTAGAAAATATAATGAGAAGCATTTTTATAACTTTGAATTGCTATAAAAAGTGTCCACAATTCTTTTAGGTATTGATTTATTAAATAAAAATGCACTTATGAAAGATGAAGTTAGGGCAGGCCAAGTTAATGTGCTGCTTGAGGGAAGACAGAAGGGCTGGAAGGGCTGGGAAGGGCCAAGTTGTGAGGAATTTAACCCAGTAACAGACTTGGTCTCAAAATATCTGAGACTGGGCCAGGTCTTAACATCATTTTTATAAGGATATAAGCTGAGCCACAAGGCAATTGCCCTCTGTTTTCTGTAAATGAACCAAGAACTTCAGGCTATATAAGAGACCTCATTTACCTTTCAGAAACACTAAATTCACTTAAACTACCCATGTTATTTGTGTTTAATTTTTTAAGGAAATCTAAAAATAGTGTACCAGAAATGGGAATCTATAGGGGTGCCTGGGTGGCTCAGTCAATTAACAGATGACTCTTAATATCAGCTCAGGTCATACTGTCATGGTTCATGAGATGGAGTCCCATACAGAGCCTGCTTGGGATTCTCTCTCCCTCTCTCTGCCCCTCCCCCTGCTTAAATAAATAAACATTAAAAAAAGAAAAAATATAGGAATCTATAAGTACAGCAAGTGCCAAAACAACAGAATAAAGTTTCTTTACCATGTTCAGATGCTTTCCAAAATTTTAGAATAATTAAAATGTAAAAGGCAAAAATAGTTTTAGAAGAGAATATTGCTGACATTTTCAGATACCCTGCCAAAGCAAAGCTCCTCTTCTGGCGTGTAACAGCCTGACTTCAGCGATCACCAGTGGGGGATTGAGCTCCTGCTGACTTCCTGCCAGGCCCCTCCACCCCCACATGCCATCCCCACTGCAGGCAACCGAGCAGGCCTTGTCACCACACCAGGGTCAAGTCACTAAAAAGATGCTTAGGCGAGAAATGTCATAGCTATTTCAGTAATTGAAATATGAAGTATTTCCTGTTTTCCCCTTCACAAGGTGAGTACTAGAGAAATTTTTCAGGACACGTGCAGAACCAATTCAAGACCTACATATCATGATTTAATTTAAACCCCCTTAGAGAACTTGCTTTTCTCCAAACTTTTTCATCCTACACTTAGTAACATTGCTACACTAGAATCACTCCCAAAAGCCTCTCTAAATACATACTTGTCACAGTTAAAGATAATAAGTGCACGTTAAGATGTGTATAACTCATTAGAATGTGTTAATTACTTTTGGTATATTCATTGCCACTTGGCATTAAGCAATCTCCTGTGGAAAGATACCAGCTATCATCTTTATTATTGTGGCTTAAGCTTTTATTATGGAAATTTAAAAAATACACAAAAGTAGAAAGAATGATACAATGTGTCCCCCATGTATGTACCCATCACCCAAGTTTAACAATTATTAATATTTATCAACAGTTATTAATTTTGTTTCATTATCCCCTTATCCACACTTTTTCTCTCCTCTGAGATATTTTATGGCAAACAACTTTCGACTAGATGTGTAATATTTTGTAGAGTGAAGTTAAGCAAATTTCAGAGAATAAGTCCCTTACTGGACGCCTGTCTAGCTGTTGGTGGGTGACGTTAGCAGAGGTTGTCAGAAGGAAGGAGGTACTAACTAGTCCAGGAGTGGGGTACTGAAAGGTCAATGAGGTTTTTTAAATGGATATTTTCTGAGAAAGAAACAATTGATCTTGACTGCAAACAAAACAAAAAGAAAGAAAGAAAGAAAAAGAAAGAAAGAAAGAAAGGAAGGAAGGAAGAAAGAAAGAAAGAAAGAAAGAAAGAAAGAAAGAAAGAAAAGAAAAGGTCTAATTTTAAGGCTTTGTTTCATCTTAAGTATAGGAATATTGTGTCTATATTTTCATTTATTTCAAAGTATTTATTTTAGACTTAAAATACTCATACTTACACTGAGTTTATGTAGGCAGGCTGGCAACCCATTGGTTCTCACTTTCTCAGTTTTACAACCTATTCTTAAAGATCAAGGACAGTGATTTCACAAATTTTAGGAAATATTAAAAAGTTTCACCATCTTTTACATTCAGGAAAATTATTGTTTCAGTTCTCTTTGATTATATAGTATATTTCCATTTCTTTTCCTTTGGAGAAGTGGCAGTTAAACTCTTTGGAACTGTTAACTATTCCTTAAACAAATCTCTATTTCCAAATATTCACCATACAGTCAGTCCTTCAAATAGTCCCTTGTCTATCTTTAAATGTAAATGTAACCCAAGTGACTAAGTCCTCCTTATACTAGCATGTTTGGGAAAGGGGGGCTATTCCAGGACATTGTGTTCCTTAACTGCAGAGGTGACCTCCTTGCCACTTGGCCACTCAGTGCCTGTCTGTGGCTCATAGTCCTGCCCATACCTCCATCACCCATGCTTCCTCTCAGAGGGATGCTGATGTTGCCAGTCATGACATGATGCAGGGTGCAAGGAGAGGGCCATACTTCCCTGTACTTCTGACACAGAGGTACATACTGTTTCTCACACCATCCTCTCAAGGTTTGAGGGGACTGAGATTGTGTTGCGGGCAGCACAAGACAGGGTACACTAACATGATAAGGTAAGCTATTATGGAAAAATCCACTGGGTTTTTTTTTTTTTTTGATGTTATTGGTTTCCTTCAATCCTTGTACCCTCAACAGAGAAGTATACATTCTCTATCCCTTTCATCAATCCAGTAAGAAAAGGCCAGTCTTGTGTTTTAAGGCCCAAGTTCTTTTTACTCTCTGACTCCACCAGGGAATCTATTGTGATTCGGATTCTTTGAGGGAGGCTAAACTAGGCTGCCTCTGAAGGAAAGGGGAGGAGGGCTCAGGCTTTGGCCTAAGGAGGGAGTGTGGCCCATTTGTACCCTACCCCAAGCAGCACCCCTGCTGGAAACACCTTTGAGGGGATGGAGTGGGGATACCTGGGGACCAAATGCCAAGTGCCCCAGCCTGGAGAGCTGTATTCATTTCCTAGGGCTGCCACATCAAAGTATCACAAACTGCCTTGCCTGGCTTAAAACAGCAGGAATTTATGCTCTCACCATTGTGGAGGCCAGAAGTCTGAAAATCAAGGTGTCAGCAGAGTCATGCTCCCTCTGAAACCTGTAGAGGCGAATCCTTCCTTGCCTCTTTCTAGCTTCTGATGGAATGTGGGCAGTCCATGGCATTCCTTGGTTTTCAGGCACACAACTGCAATCTCTGCCGTTGTAGTCACATGGCATTCTCATTGTGTGTCTCTGTTTTCACATGACCATCTTCTCATAAGGACACCAGTCATATTGGAGTAGGGGCTCACCCTACTTCAGTATGACCTCATCTTAACAAATTACATCTGCAATGACCCTCTTTCCAAATAAGGTCATATTTTGAGGTATTGGTCTTAGGACCTCAACATATCTTTTTTGGGGAGAGACACAATTCAACCCATAACAAGAACCATGGTACAAGATACCTGTACCAAGCCTGCTATGGAGGAGGCAGCCACCAGCCCTTGAATAGGCCAAGCAAGCTTGAATAATGAGTGTTTTCAGCATCGACCAACCAAAGACCAGAGGCCATCCCCACATTTTCTAAGTTGTGTAAGCATTTAGAGACTCTTACACAACCTGAAGAGGGTAAGGAAAACTCCCTCGCTCCACCTCCACCATCCCAAATAATATGACTGCTTGTACTCCCTGGGAGGACAGATACACTGATTCTGCACTTGAGTGCATGGAAACATATTCAGATGATTGCACTTGACATCATGGTTCTTAATGCTCCCTGGGCTATCCCTACCTCCAGCCATTTCTCACTGGCTGCTTTTTCTCTCCTAATGCCTCACTCTTTCATTTTCTGTCCACAGAAAATTTGTGGTATTGTTCTACCTTTAGAATACTCTTTTATTTTCCGTTTGAAACCTTTGTGGACCGTATACACATAAGCAAAAAAAACAAAGGTCATTTCCTAGTCAAAAGGAACCATCTACTCCTAGTCGGCAGGCTTAATAATAAAACATTTTGCAGTGACAATTTCTCTTCAATACATCCTATATAAAATTTGTAAAAAGATCTTATTACCCTGGCTGACCCTATAAGCAGCAGGGAAGAGACAGAAAAACATGTTCCTCTCCTCATAGAGTCAGTCCCTAGGTGTTGAGAATATGAGAGGCTGGATTTTTTTCTTCCAGTTATAAAAATCAAACAAATTTCTGCTCAAGTTCATTTGAGATATCACCACTCTGATTTTTCCTTAGTTTTAAAACTAGAATCTGTCTACAATTTTTTAAGTCCCATAAATAGCAACCTCCTACTCAGAGACAAAATGGAAACCTCTGTACACTGCTCTGTAATCAAAGCATCTTCACACAATTGCGCATAGAAGTCCAAGAAATAAGGCAACGACAGGCAAACTATATTTATAAAAGCATTTAAATGTTATGTAAAAGCATTTTAGTTATATTTGATAATACAAGTAATTATCAATAAAATTGCCAAACCACTGTATTTATTGAATACTTTTTAAAAATTCCCCTTTGAAACAAGGAAAAGGTGGGGCTGTAGGAAACTGCCCTCACCTTCCCTTAATAGAATATCATTAAGACAGTTCTAACAGTCTGAATACAGGATCATTTTACAAAGAAGAATTAAATTTGTTTTTTTAAATACATATATGTAGGGCACCTGGGTGGTTCAGTCGAATGAGCTTCCAACTTTGTCTCAGTTCACGATCTCAGGGTTCATGAATTCAAGCCCCACATCCAGCTCTCTGCTGTCCACACAGAGCCCACTTCAGATCCTCTGTCTCCCTCTCTCTCCCTCTCTCTCTGCCCCGCTTGTGCTATCTCTCTCTCAAAAAAAAAATTTAAAATACATATATGTACATATCATTTTTCTTCATGGCTGTGCATATTTGTGATCCAATGCCTGAATATACCCACAGCCAGCCCAGGGAAAATTACTGCATTTCACTGACTTATTTACCTAAAGCTTTATTAACCATAACCTATTAAAATGTAAAAGAGGGAAGAGGGATGGTGGGGACCAGAGAATGCTGCCTGGATTCTATTGTTTAAGAACCGAGAGCAGTGCCTGGAGTGTACTGTTGCAGGGTAGAACGAGAGTGGGGCAGATGCATTTGAGGAAGGGTGTTGGGATGAGGGTAAGATGTTTATCTTAGAATCATGGCTTCTAGACCCTGACCACAGGTCTTAGATCTTGGAAGTACTTAGAGGTATCTAATGTTCAGCCGAGTAAACAAGTGCAGAGACTAATAAGTGACCTAGATGAGCTCACCCTCTCACTAGCTCTAGGGCCAGTACTTAGCTTTCTAGACCTCCAAGTCAGTGCTTGCAACCCTCCCTTCTACCCTCCTCCCATCCCACCCTTCTACTTCATTGCTTCTTTTAAAACTAAATTTAAAATGACTTAGAAAAGGAAGTTTCCAGTTTGAATTCGTTTTGAGGTTTATATGTTAGATCACTAATGTATTTTCCTCTGTATTAAGCCATTTCAAAGTATGATGTATAATGTACATGAAACTGATAGTCCAGCAAATATCTTTTTAACTTTAGAAACAGTTGCATTTGCAGAGATTCTCAGCAAGCCTATTTGTCTCTTAACTGCTTCTAGAATTTAAAGGGGCACAGTCAAGAACAGCGTTATATGATTACTTGCCTAAATATGTTATCCTGGCCTCTGGCATCTGGGTAACACTATTAGTATTTCAACTCCCTCTTTGCCCCAGCAGCTATCAGCTTGAATTCATTTCCCCACACAATCCATTACCCTCTGAAAGACATTTAGCAATACATCATACTCTCACACCAAGAAATACGAGCATTGACAGTTTAATAGCCAGTTACAAATCATTTCCATAAAGTTTATGAGTTATTTCTTGGGTTTAAAAGTATTGATACAAACTAAATTACATACTGGTAATTTTTTTTTTTTATGAAACCATCCATTTTCCTTTATTTACTCCCAAGCAAAGCAAAACAAAGCAAAACAAAACAAAACAGCATACTTGTTACATTTTTCTTAAGTCAAACCAGGGTGTTAACAGGGTGAAGAGTCAATATACAAGGTATTCAATGAAAATTAATCGAGGCCACTCTAAAAAATATCACTTGTGCAAACCAAACCCATTTGTCATTCATATTCTTGAGAATAAGTAACGTGAAACTCAATGATCAACTCTTTACCACCTGAAATTTTTATAGTGACTAGTGCAGTCATTTTGACTCCTCACTTTCAGCTTCCCAGCATCCATACTAAGGTTAGAATTATTCAGAACTGGCGGATGATCATGTGGTATAATAATATGGTTGGTTTTTAGAGTGGCACATTCATCACCTTCCCCATAATGGCTGCTTTTCCTTGAAACTGTTCTCTCACCTGAGACAAGCCCGTCACCTGTATATAGAGAGCACCCTGGTGTCTCCTGTCAACATCAAGGTGGTGATATTAAAGATGGACAAACCTCCCTCCAACTCACTCTCACAAAGGCCCTTGGCCATTGTATCGATTGTCCTTGTGAACCCGACATCATGTCTGTATCATGGGACAACACCCCTTGTACGCTGAGCCCAGGGCCTGGAGCAAAGCCAAAGCCAGACTGGGGTCCCCTTCAGCAGAGGTGTCTGGATGGTGGGAAGCTCCACACCTTCTCACAGAGCCTGTGGCTACCCTTCCACCTTTCCTGGAGCTACCACCAGCTCTAGTTAAATTGATCAGAAGTTAAAACTGGACACTGCCTATGTATTACAAATCCCAGATGTTATCCAGAGCAGAGGAGAATAATTAGGAAATTAAACAATTTATGAACTAATTGCTTCAGAGGCTCTTGAGAAGTAGCTGTAGCTAAACAAGAACGTGGACAGTGCATGAATTCTCCATTCAGTTCCTGCAAGCTAGGAATTCAGGTTCATCAAGTCCTTTTGGAAGGTAAGATTTCTGGTCAAGGTGGAAAATCTTACTTAAGGAAATGAATAATCCCAATTATAGAAGAATCAAAGAACTTGGAATAAACCAAAGAATTACTGTCTCCAGTCCTCTTATCTCATGGCTAAGAAAACTCAAGCTTAGAGAGAGTAAGTGTGGGAAACACAAGATCACATGGTCTCCTACCCTCTCATGTAAGACTAAAGTAACTCAACCAACCAAAGCAGCCTCTCTTGATTCAGCCTCCTTCATCAGGGTACCCATTGCCAAGGGCACCTGAGAGGTGGCGAATAGTTATCCACCAAGAAACTGTCTGGCCCATGTCCCAGGAATCTTTCAGAAATTGTACTGGGTTCTAGTTTACTGACTTTTTCCCTATTATGAAATAGCCCTTTCCATTTCTTTTTTATTTTTTTTAAAATAATTTATTGTCAAGTTAGCTAACATACAGTGTATACAGTGTAGTCTTGGCTTCAGGAGTAGATTCCCATGATTCATCACTTACATACAATACCCATTGCTCATCCCAACAAGTGCCCTGCTCAATTCCCATCACCCACTTTCCCTGCCTCCCCTCCTACCCACCCCCACTCCACTCCCCATCAACCCTCAGTTTGTTTTCTGTATTTAGGAGTCTCTTAGGGTTTGTCTCCCTCTCCTTAACTTATTGTTTCTTCCCTTCCCCTATGGTCTTCTGTTAGGTTTCCCAAATTCCACAGATGAGTAAAAACATACGATATCTGTCTTTCTCTGACTGACTTATTTCACTTAGCATGATACCGTCCAATTCCATCCATGTTGTTGCAAATGGCAAGATTTCATTCTTTTTCATCACTGAGGAGTATTCCATTGTATATATACATACCACATCTTCTTTATCCATTCATCAGTTGATGGACATTTGGTCTCTTTCCATAATTTGGCTATTGTTGATAGCACTGCTATAAACATTGGGGTACATGTGTCCCTAAGAATCAGCACTCCTGTATGCTTTGAATAAATTCCTAGTTGTGAGAAATAGCCATTTTCAAATGAAATATGGATATATATATTTATGTGCCAAACTATACATAGAATGGCTTACTGTTTCTGCACATAGCATTCTGCACAATGCTTTCACTGCCATTCATTAATATGTTTGGTAGGATCATATCAAATTTGAAAAGAAAATTACCAGTCTGAACCAACACCTTGATTAACTCCAAGCAGAATTAAATGTCAATTTGTGAGAGTGCTAACATTATCTTGAAAACAAAATACACTAAAATTATTATAAAAATAAAAATAGACCACTACTTTTACTTGGTTTGTACCCATTTTTGTTCTTGGAATTACAAAAATGAACACATTTGATAATTTCCCCCTAATAGGAGTATGTATATGTATGCATATATAATACATTCAAACAGATAAATACACACATTTACACATATACACACATTAGGTAAAGAAAAGTTAGATTTTTTTTAATGTTTATTTTTGAGAGAGAGAGTATGAATGGGGAAGGGGCAGAGAAAGGGGGAGATACAGAATCCAAAGCTGTTTTCAGGCTTTGAGCTGTCAGCACAGAACCTGATGCAGGGCTCGAACTCAAGGACTGCAAGATCATGACCTGAGCCAAAGTTGGACACTCAACCAACTGAGCCACCCAGGCGTCCCCCAGAAAACTTAGATTCTTAAAGCTGAGCAGGGAATTACTCCTAGGAAATAGTACCCCCAACATTCCCACCCCACTCCCATGCATTGACTCCTACCTATATCCATCAGCATACACTGGGATCTGCTGAGGTAATAAATAACCCTTGGGTTGGGGGCCCAAGGGTCTTTTTAAGATGTGAACAATCACAAACATTTTTAGCCAGGATTATTATTTCTTTGACAGTATAACTGCCTCAAAAACTTAGTTGGTCCCTTCCCTCTTCCTTTGGTTGGGATAGGGACACTCAGCTGATGTGGTTCAAGTGCTCAGCAGGGTAAAGGAAACTTGGTCATTGTGGTCTGTGTGTTCAGAAGAGGTAGAGCCAAAGATCTTACCTGAATGTTTGGAAAGCTGATTACATATGGAGGGATTGAGCAGATAAGTAAATATATTGAGGATAATAGGAGCCATGTTTCTTACTGTTAGAGAAAAGAGGTGCAAATATGGTACAGGGGAAGACCAGAATAAATGCTAGAGTATCAAACTGGAATTGGAGATAGAGGTACCAGTATGAACATTTGATTTTCAAGGTAGGTGTGTAGATAGTTGATAGGTATTTGTGTACATGTTTTCTTGTGTGTGTATATTCATACATATATCACTTAGCTTTTTCTGCTGAGAGGGCCTAGAAGTATTGATATTTCTGTAGAAATGAGCCTATGAAACTCCCAGATTTTGGTTTCTCAATACTATTTTCAATTCAAGAAACTAGGGTTGTTAAATAAGTGACCGATAGGGCTGGAGCAAGGAAAGTACAAAATAAGCCTAGAATATCTAGTTTTGTCATAAAGTAAGTATGTGTTCAAAGAATAATAAGCAGAAGGCCATAGGAGCCAGCTTCAAAGATCTCCCACTGGTCAAATATGAAAGATTTTGAGGCTAAATGGTGATCCATTTATACTATGGCAATGTATACTACTGCCTCTAATAATTTGGAAGGCAAATGATGTGCCTCTAGACTTGCAGTTTTAGGAGAGGGGATGAGTTAATATTTGCTGCATTTCACAAATTATTTCCAGATAGATGAGTTCAGACATAACTTTGTTAGTTTACAGGCAGGAACAAAAGGGAATAGAGAATCTAGAAATTTGGAACTTGCAGCATTGAAAGAGGCACCTGCAGCTTAACTCCAAGTAATAAAAGATGAAAACTAAGAAGTGGCTTGAGTTTGCAGCAAGGATCAAACCAAGAATATGGCTGTCAAATTCATGGTTTGCATCAATGAATGGATGAGATACCCAGTAAGTCCTTTCAGTTGGAAAGAGAGCTCAGGGAAAACACACTAGAGAATGTGTCACTCTAGAATTCTTCAGTCCTTATCAACCACATTGACCTTATTACATTCACCATCTCTCTGTTCTCTCTCACCACAACACACACACACACACACACACACACACACACACACCGTTACTTTTTCTGTACCCCTTGAGAAAGTAAATGGCAGACATGATGCCTGTTATCCCTAATACTTTGTTAATCTATGTGAATTCCACGGCTAACATCATACTTAATGGTGAAAGGCTGAATGCTTTCCCCCTAAGATCAGGAATAAGACAAGGATGTCTGCTCTTGCCACTTCTATTCAGCATTGCTCTGGAAGTTCCAGACAGAACAACTAAACAGGAAAAAAAAAAAAAAAAGATAAAGTAAAAAAAAAAAAAAGTCATCCAAATTGGAAAGTAAGACATAAAATAATCTCTACTTGCTGATAATATGATCATGTACATAGAAAAGATGAAGGGATCTACTAAAAAGATATGAGAATTAATAAATGAGTTTGGCAAAGTTGAAGGATAAAAGATCAATATACAGAAATCAATTGTATTTTTATATATTAGCAATGAAAAAATCAAGATGACAATAAAAAACAATTTAATTTATAATATCATCAAAGAGAATGTGATACCTATGAAGAAATTTCTTAAAGGAGATGAAAACTGTATTCTGAGAACTACAAAACATTGTTGATAGAAATTAAGGAAGACCGAAATAAATGGAAAGACATTCCCTGTTTATGCATTGGAAGACTATGTTGTTAAAGTGGCAATACTCCCCAAATCGATCTATAAATTCAATACAAACTCTTCAAAACATCATCTTCCTTTTCTGAATAAATTGACAAGCTGATTCCAAAATTCCAATGGAAATGCAAGAGACCCAGACAAGCCAAAAAATTAAACGAAACAAACTTGGAGGATTCATGCTTCCCCTCCTGATTTTAAAACTGACTCAAGCTACAGGAATCAAGACTGTGGTAGTGGCATAAGAATAGACATATAGATCAAAGAAATAGCACTGAGAGTCCAAAAAAAAAAAAACCCTTCACGTGGTCAATTGATTTTTTGATAATGGTAGCAAGGCAATTCAATGGAGAAAGATAATCTTTTCAACAAATGCTGCTGGGAGAACTGGGTGTTCACATGCAAAGGAATAAAGTTGCACCTGTCCTGGGGCACCTGGGTAGCTCAGTCGGTTGAACGTTGGACTTCACCTCAGGTCCTGATCTGGCGGTTTGTGAGTTTGAGCCCTGTGTCAGGCTCTGTGCTGACAGCTCGGAGTCTGGAGCCTGCTTCAGATTCTGTGTCTCCCTCTCTCTCTTCCCCTCCCCTGCTCATGCTCTGTCTCTCTCTGTCTCTCAAAAATAAATAAATGTTAAAAAAATTTTTTAAGTTGCACCTGTCCCTTACACCATAAACAAAAAATTAACTAAAATTGATCATAGACCTAAATGTAAGAGCTAAAACCATAAGTCTCCTAGGAGAGAGCATAGGCATACATTTTCATGATCCAGAGTTAGGCAATGAATGTTTTCTTAGATATGATACCAAAAGCACATGTGATAAAAGAAAAAATAAACTGGTCTTCATCCAAATTAAAAATCCTTGTGTTTCCAAGGACAACACCATGAAAGTGAAAGACATCCCACAGAATGGGAGAAAATATTCACAATTCACATATCTGACAAGGGACTTATGTCTAGAATATATGAAGAACACATACTACTTAATAATAAAAATGCAAATAGGTGCAAAGGATCTGAATCTATACAAATGATGAATGAGTATGTCAGAAGATGCTCAATGTTATTAGCCATTAAGGAAATGCACATCAAAACCACATGCAATGCTGCTTCACATACAGTCTGATAGCTATAATGAAAAAGAAAAAAGAAAAAAAGAGAAAAGACCATTGCAAGTGTCGGTGAGTATGTAGAGAAATCAGAGCCCTCATTCAGTGCTTTGGGAATAGATAGCCACTTTGAGAGAATGTTTGGCAGTTCCTCAAAATGTTGAACATAAAGGTACCATATGACTGAGCAATTCCATTCCTAGGTACATAGCCAAGAGAAATGAAAACATGCCCACACAAAAACTTGTACATAAATAGTCATAGCAGCATTATTCATAAATTTGTTACGTTTGGGATTTCTGCTAATTAGACTAACATATGTGGTGCTTTGGTTTGCTTTAACTGATTTCCAGGTAGGTAGACTATTTCTGTATATGTTTACCACTTTTTTGGTTTGTTTTCTCATTTATGTCTTTGACCACTTTTCCATTTTATTTCTTTTGGAGGCTATTTTTCTTACTGACCTGTATGTAAAGCAAGTCTTACCAAAAACAAGTTGCATTTGACAGGAGGGGTGAGGAGGTCTGAGGTTTAGGGATCCACTGTAGAACTTGGCCCAGAGTGAATAGTGAACAATTAGGAACAAATAAGAATGTCTGCTCTCACCACTTGTATTTTACAATATAAATATTGGGAACAATGCTTCTTCTCAAAAGAGTGGGAACAACCCAAATTCCAATTTGATGAATGGATAAATAAACTGTGGTATATGCACACAATGCAATATTATTACACAGCAATAAAAGGAATGAAATATTGATACTTGCTACAGTATGGGTGAACCCTGAAAACATTATAAACACTACATGAAAGAAGCCGATAACATGAAAGAAGCTGATAACAAAAGATCACATATTGTAGAGTTCCATTTATGTGAAATGTCTAGAAAAAATGTACAGAGATAAAATGTGTATCAGTGTTTGCCTAAGGGTAGGAGGGAGAAAGGTGGATGGGGTGTGTTGTTAACACCTTGGGACAATGAAAATGCTCTAAATTGATCATGGTGATGGTTGCACAACTCTTAATATACTAAACACCGTTGAATTGCATACATTAAATGTGTAAATTGTGTGGTTGTAAATTACATCTTCATAAGCAGTTTTTTTAGTGTGCATGTATTAAAGTGGAAGACTAAAAAACTGAAATTTCCAACCAATTAGGGTTTAAGACGTGGCATTTCTTTTCTGTTTTTACATTGAGGGTAGACGAAGCACTGTGTTCAGAATTACCTAGATTATTTTTTCTGTCTAAAGTTATGTTCATTTGAAATACAAATAGGTTCATTTGTTTCTGTTTATATTCAATTTTAGAGTTATACCTACATTTAATTTTATTTTTTAATAATGAAAACATTTATGTTTCCAAAATAAAAACTATACATGTTATGCTCAGACAAGCATTGATCCTTCCCTTATTCTTCCCATTTTGTTCCCACCCAAGCCCCATATATGACCAATTTCATTAGTTTCTTATTATCTTTCCTAAGGTTCTTTTTTTATTTAAGATTTTATTATTTTTTAAAGATTTTTTTAGGTTTATTTGCCTATCTTCAGAGAGAGAGGGAGGGAGGGAGGGCCAGCGAGAGAGGGAGAGAGAATCCAAAGCAAGCTCCACCCCATCAGTGCAGAGCCCACCCTGGGGCTCGAATTCACGAACGCTGAGATCACAACCTGAGCTGAAGTCAAGAGTCAGATGCTCAACTGAGCCACCCGGGTGCCCCAAAGATTTTATTTTTAAATAATCTCCACACCCAGATAAAGGGCTCAAATCCAGAATCCCGAGATGAAGAGTTGCACGCTCTACCGACTGAGCCAGCCAGGAGCCCCTGGCAGAAGATTTTTGAGAAAAACCAAGTAAAAAATGAAGCATTAAAAACTTAAAACATAACAGCATTAGGTGATATAACTAATGTAAAATGGATTGACTTGCTTATTAAAAGATAAAAATCTCAGTTTGGATTACAAAGCAAACCTAAATATAATCACCAAAAGGAGATACACATAAAAAAGTGACTCAGAGCTTTAAGGTAAAAGAATGGTGAGAGATATATCAAATTCACACAAAAAGAAAATAGAAGCCCCACTATTAATATCAGACAAGGTTGAATTTTATAGGAAAAAGCATTTAAACTAGACAAGGAAGATCATTTTACAATAAATAAAAGGGTTCAATAGAAATGCACTATGGATTGGCCGAGGAATTTCACTTTTAGTTAAGATGTATGTGAAGGTTATGACTACAGTATTGTTTATAATAACAAAAGACAAGAATACAGCTCCCCCACACCGACAATTTCTATCATTAGGATTGGTTGAATAAATTATAGTATAGAATATTATCTAACCCTGGAAAATAGTGCATTTCTAAGGAACAGCATCAAAGATATATTGTTAAGTAAAAAAAAGCAAGATACAGAACAGTATGTACAACATGCTTTCATTTGAAGTTATATTGTGTATGCCTAGACAACTTCTGGGAGATCTATTTATTGCCTTTGGGGAGGATGATTAGGGAATTGGAGATGTAGGTTGAGATTTAAATATACATAATATATATATAATATATATAATATATGAATATTTAAATATTCAAGTAGGGTAAGAAAATTCAAGTAGTGTAAGAAGGTATGTAGGTACATCTATATATTAGAAGGTTTATACCTACATACCTTCTTACACTACTTGATTTTTCCTGTATGTATTATCTTTTTACTTAAAAAAAAGAGCTAATTTTAAAAGTTTTAAGAGATGAAAATCATTTCCAGGCCCCAAATTCTATTGTATCATCATACTGCATAACACTGTTCAATAGAGAATCTCCAAGAATACAGTATAAATTGAAGTATTAACGGTAGAAAATGGTTGTTTATGTTATTTGGAACTTACATACTGCTGAATATTTTGTAAACCATGTGTTTAATTTTGTCACCAGAGGATTGTATGTCGTAGAATGTGCCATAGAATAAGTCTGGTTATTTCTTTCCACAATGAAATGAATAGTCTACAAAGTCCAGTTTCTTGAAATAAGTGGAAAAGTTTTAGGTGAATTCTACCTTCCCTAAGGTAGAGAAGGCATCATGGTAAAAAAGTACATTGCTGTTTTTTTTATTGGACTAAGGTTTGAATCCTTCTTACCACTTATTTTCTGTGTGACCTTGAGTGAATCATGTTGTCTCTTGCAATCTAAGATTCCTCTTACATAAAAGGGGGATCACTTCTTCTCCGCTGATCTTATGAGGGATTGCAGGGATCCAGGAAGATAATGGATATGAGGAAATTAATCAAGCCTAAGGGATTATTAATAATTTCACTACTCAGCATACGTAGACCATGTATTGAAAACATCCTAAAAAGGAGTAGCCAGGTATTCAACTGTCAGTTTACTAGAGTTTTCTGAGAAGACAGATTAACTGAAACAGCCACAGTGTGCTGGCTCGGAACACAGGAGGCTACAGTGCTCACTGACGTGTGGAAACTGATACCATAATGAAACATGAGAGAGGAAGCTGTTGATCAGATACCTGATTTTTAGGACCATGGAGTGGTACAGAAATACTCAGGGTAAGATTTGAAGTACTTGAGTTACTGGGACCTCAGTGACTCACAGTTGCGGCGAATATACCACTACATCTTGCTTTAGGAAAATTGTTATTTCCAAGTGTGATACAAGAAGAGTAGGGAGAGATGGCCTAAATCAAAAGACAATTCTAGGGGTGCCTGGGAGGCTCAGTCGGTTGAGCATCTGACTTTGGCTCAGGTCATGATCTCAGGGTTTGTGAATTTCAGCCCTGCATCAGGCTTGTTGCTGTCAACTGGAGCCTGGGTTGGATCCTCTGGCCTCCTTTCTTTCTTCCCCTCCCCAGCTTGTGCATGCACTCCTGCATGTGCGCTGTCACTCTCTCTCAAGAATAAATTAAAAAAACACTAAAATTTTTCAAAAGGTAACTTTAATAATTCAGATTAATGATTAGGAATGCTCTTTCCACATGTGATCCCACACAAAAGGAACAAAGGGCATTTTACTTTAATAAGGTCAAGGCTGCAGGTGGATCAGCTCTGGGCGTTTAGTGCAGGTGTCATTCAGAGGCAGGACGAGGAGCACAGTGTATGCATTCCCCTGCAATTTGCAGCTGTACACTCACACATAAACCTGTATCTCCAAAGATTAACTAAAATTCTTATGCATTAAAAAGGTATTAGTATGGCGAAAAGGTATTGCTTAATAATTCAGTGCATACATTAACCTAAGAAGGGTTTAAAAGTCATTTATTGGTATGAACAATTCACTGCCAGCCCATTTTCAACTGGCAATTTTATTACCATTTTATGTCAAAGGTTATCATTTCTCTCTTTCATATTTTCTTTTATATCTGCTTTAATATTTTTTATGGGACAGATTTAATAATAAATTGTGAGATATTTCTTAATTACGTCTTTACCTCTGAGTTTTTTCACTCTTCTGCTGCTCCTTGTCCCTGGAGCACATAACAGATTTCATCAACAACAAGAAATTAGAGGTCTTAAAATAAAAAGTACTTGTCTGATATAGGCATAGTGATACTACAACAGGAATGTATGTTAAATAGAAAGTGGGGACTGGATATTAGTAACCAATGAGCTTAAAATGCACAATAGATTGAGAGATGCTTTAAAAAAAAACCCAAGAGGCAAAACAGGTTTAGGCTCCATATGTGAAAATAAAGTTCTTGGAGCCCAGGAAAGTAGTAATTCTGTTTTCTGCTGATCAAACCACAGCTGAGATAAAGAGTTCAATTTGGGAAAACATAATCTAGAAGAAATATGGAGGAGGGCCACCAGAATAGAAGGAATCTGGAAATAGGCATGCGAGGAAGCACAGAAGGTATTTGGGAGGATTGGCCTGAGGAAGAGAACAAAAGAAGGACACAGGACAATGCTCTGAAAATAGACAAAGAGCTACTAAGTGAAAGAAAGTGTGAATTTATTATATTTATCCACAGAACTAGAATTCTTATGCAGAAATCAGAGGGAAGTGCATTATGGGTTAAATTATTTAAAGTTATGTTTTAACAGATAGACCTATTTAAAAATGGAATATGCTCTTAGGACATAGCTATTTCCCCACCATTCAAGTAGAAGATAAACAGGCACCAATTAGGGACACTATAGAGCAGTGCTATCCAATGGAACATTGTACAGGATTACAAATGTCCTAGATATGTCCTATCAAAACAGTAGTACTAGACCACATGGGCCAAAGAGCCCTTGAAATATGACTAGTGTGACCAAGGAACTGAATTATTTTAAGTAATTATATAACTCAAATTTAAACAGCCATATGGGCATAGTGGCTACCATATTGGAAGATACAGATATAGAGTCTAGAAGAAATTCCTGTATCAGGCTGAAATTTGGAATATACCACCTCTAAGAGTTCTAAACTTACCTCCTAATGCCTCCTCTCATCCTGCTTCCTTCCCCCCACTCCTCATACCCCACTCAAATAATACTAACTTGCTTATATTTCCTTGAATATATGGTGCTATTTCATGTTTGTGAATGGTATATTTTTATGGAATGCTCTCCTGCAACATAATCTGCTTTTCCTTATTCTTCCTTACATTATCAGTTATTCTTCTTTTGTAGAATTTTCCTGATACCCCAAAACTTCTGTCCTCTGATATTGGCATGTATATCTTTTTAAGTGCATCAGACAATATTCCAATTGTATTTCTTTTTTTTTTTTTTTTTTGAGATTTTATTTTTAAAATCCAACGTGGGCTCAAACTCATGACCCTGAGATCAAGAGTCACATGCTCTACCGACTGAGCCAACCAGGTGCCCTGACTCTGAGTTTCTAAGGTTTAGGGCAATTTTGGGTCTCCAACATGTAGCATAACTGGCTTCCATTAGTAGTTCCACAGAAATGGAGGATGCGCATGCCTGATACTCCAACTGACACATGTATTTACAAAATGATACCTAAGAAATCTCCATACAACAGGAGATGTTACAACTTAAAATTTATAGCTAAGAATAAAGAAGTCAAGGTTTTAGATAATTTGTCCAGTATAACACACAAAAAGTAGAACAAATTGACAAATGATTGCATATTAAACTCACCTCACTGCTCCATTCCTGAATATCACTGTGTCAAGTTAAATTCAGTTACTTTGGAAGAATTTTAATTAAAGCTCTTAGATTCGCAAGGGATCTCAAGATATATCCTGCCTTTTAGCAGGAGATCCAAAAAGGCTAAATAAATTTCCCAAATTTACTCAGCTAGGAGGTATCAGAGTTGGCTTTAAAACGAGTTCTCCTATTTATTAAGAATTTATATCTCTGAGATATAATACTAATTGTTATTTTAAAATTAAATATATGATCAAATTTTCCTAATTCCAAAATAATACTTGTTCTTCATAGAAACATTAGAGAGTACAGAAAAAAAAAATAGGAAAGTATGGAGACTAAAGATCATTCATAATCTCCAAATGCAAAGACTGATTCATTCATTCATTCTGTCAATGTTCACTACAAAAGACCACCAGGAACACAGCTGGAATTGAGTAAGTTGGACTTATTACTCATTGCAGTCAGGGAGAATACACATCATGGAGAATCATGGGGTCTCTCAGTAAGACAATGTCTCAGAGAGAAGATATTACAAGATTTGTGCCTTGGGTAAGTGATTCAGGGAAGGGTCTAAGGAATAAGAGAAGGAGTTTCCTTCTAAACTGGTTCATGTTAGAAAACAAGACAGTTCTGTGATTGGGTATGTCAAATTTTAGTTACAAGAAGGGTACACCCAAATGAGAATGAAATTTATAAAGAAGCAGTCACTTATTTTGTCCAAGAGAGAAAGCATCTGGGAGTAGAACATTGACCTTGTTTTTGTTTTGCCTGTTCTTAGACAAAATTATGAAGTGGCCTTACTTGTCTCATTTCATCATGGTCTCAGGATAAGCTTGAAGTTGTTGATCTCTGAGATGGTTTATGTCTAATGGGAATATAATGTGCCCTACTGTGTCAAGGCCAGCTCTGAATGTCAGGGGCTGCCACTTTTTGTCTTTCTTCTCTATGCATTTATTCAGTCAATAAATATTTATTGAGCACCTACTTAAAATGCAGATAAAGAAGTTAGAATATAGTGGATAAAATATAGCCCACGTTTTCCTGGAGATTATATTCTAATGTGGGCATTTAACTAAGGAAACAAATAAGTATATAACACAAGGTCATGTAATGCTGACTGTCACAGTCAATGCTATGAAGAAACATAAAGCAAGGACAAAATCCCGAGTGGCAGGGTTTCTGTTTTTTTTTTAATTTTTTATTAAAAAAATTTTTTTTAGGGGCGCCTGGGTGGCTCAGTTGGTTAAGCGTCCAACTTTGGCCTAGGTCATGATCTCGCGATTTGTGAGTTCAAGCCCCGTGTTGGGCTCTGTGCTTAACCCACTGAGCCACCCAGCCACCTCAGGAGTCCTGTTTTAGATAGTGCGGGCAGAGCAGGCCACTTTTGAAGTGGTCTGATCAAAAGTCTAAACAAAGTGAGGGAATAAGCCATGAGATATCTGAGGGAAAAGAATTCCAAGTAGAAGGAATAGCAATTGAAAGTTCCTGGTGGGGAGGGGTATGTTTGCTATGTTTGAGGAGCAGCTGGGAAGCCAGTGGGGTGGTAAAGGAGTGACAATGGGGTCTGTGGGGAGGGGAAAGTTGGGGAAGGAAGTCAGATCCTGTAGGGCTTTGTAAGCAATGATGAAATATTTGGACTTTAAGTGTGATCACTGGAGGATTTTGAGCAGGGAATAACATGATCTTGCCTATATTTGTAAAGGATCACTCTGGCTGTGGGAGGACAGCAGGCGAGAAGCATGATATAAGGCAGGAGACCAACTAAAATACAACTTTATTAGTCCAGGTAAGAGATGATGCACTGTTCAATATGACAGCCACATGTTACATGTAACTACTGAGCACCTGAAATGTCCAGGGTCACCTGGGTGGCTCAGTCAGTTGAGCATTGGACTCTTGGTTTCAGTTCAGATCATGATCTCACAGTTCATGGGTTTGAGCCCCAGAAATTCTCTCTCCCTCTCTCTCTCTCTGCCCCTCCCCTCACCAAATAAATAAATAAAACTTTAAAAAAATATGGCTAGTTCAGATTGGAGGTGCTATAAGTGTAAAATACACATGGGATTAGGAAGACAGCTGAAAAACAATGTAATATCTCATAACTTTTGTTTATTACACACTGAAATAATAACATTTTGGATATATTTGGTTAGATAAAGTATATAATTAAAACTGATTTCACTTTATTCTTTTCACCCTTTTTTTAAAATAAATTTTTTATGTGAACTCTACACTCCATGTGGGGCTCAAACTCATGACCCCAAGACCAAGAGTTGCATGCTGTACCGACTAAGCCAGCCAGGTGCCCCTCTTTTTACCCTTTTTAATATAACTACTAGAAAATTCAGAATTATTCTTGTGGCTTCCACTATATTTCTATTAAATAGCACTGGTCTGGAGGCGAGGGTGAAGGTGATGTATTTCCAGGGTGATGTTGGCATTGCTTGCTGATAGATTGGAAGAGGGGTATGAGAGAAAGAAAGGAATCAAGGATGATTCTATGGCTTGAACTTGAGTATCTGGGTTAATGGAGATGCCATTTGCTGAGCTAGGGAACACTGGAGCAGAATCACGTTTGGGGGATAGGAGATTGAGAGTTCAATTTTGGATATGCTAAGTTTAGTGTGTCTATTAGGAATCCATGTGGAGGTATCTAGTTGGCAGTTTAAAGGAAAGGACAGGACTGAGGATATAAATATGGGAGACATAAACGTTTGGATGCTATTTAGTCTTGGGACTGGATGAGATCACCTTAGAAATAAGAATGGTGGAGAAAAGAAGCAACCCAAGAACTGTGCCTAGGATCACTAGGGGGAAAAAAAGAATCTGTTGGGGAAAAAGTCCATGAGAGTGTAATATCTCAGAAGTCAAATTGTGGGGGGCCGGGCCCCGGTGCCAGGCTGAGACCGGGTCGAGCAATGTTCCCCGTTGACTCAAGCCAACCCGGTGGTTCCCCCTCCCGTTCCCCCACTTTCAAGGGCATACGAAAGCCTTGTCAAGGCTGAGAGAGTTAATTCCTGAAGCCTGTGGTCTGCAGGTGTTGGCAGTAATGCTACCTCCCTTTTTCTACCCCGAGTCAGATAGAAACAAACATGGGAATTGTGTTTTGCTAGCAATCTTATCAACAAGGTCTTGTGACCCGTCTAGAAAATGCACAAGAAACACAGAACTAAATGTTTTGGTTGGCAGCGATTATGTGAAACCTGTTTATTCTTAGAATGACCTAACCCATAAGAGTCTGGTTATAAAAGACTGTGTACAGCAACAATAAAGCCATCACTTGGGCCATCAGCCCAGGGGGCCCTCCTGTTCCCAAACTTTCTCTTCTCTCTTTTTTTCTTGCATTCCCCTACCCTCAGGACCCTGACCTCGGTGTTTGTCGCGCCGGTCGCAACATCAAATGAAGAAAGTGTTTCAAGAATTTGGAAGTGATCGGTTCTATCAAATGCAGCTAAGAGATTCAATTTGTGAAGGACTCAGGATTGACCATTGGATTTTAAAATGTGGATCAGAACATTGAATGAGTACATGAGAGATGGGAGTTGGAGAAGAAGACGTAGTGATTCAAGTCCATCCTTGGGTTTTGCTGCAAAGAGGAACAAAGAAATTAGAGGTAACTGTAGGGCAATGTGGAGTCTAGTAGAGACAGGGATGGGATCTGGTAACAAGTGGAGAGGTTGCCTTAGGTAGGAACCCACATTGTACTTCCATTTCCAACAGAAGGGAAATCAAAGAACACAGCACGGAGGCAGGTGAGTTGAAAACAGTTTGGTGAGGGCATTTGGAAGTTCTCTTCTGATTGATTTAACTTTCTTTTTTTTTTTTTTTTTAATTTTTTTTCAACGTTTTTTATTTATTTTTGGGACAGAGAGAGACAGAGCATGAACGGGGGAGGGGCAGAGAGAGAGGGAGACACAGAATCGGAAACAGGCTCCAGGCTCTGAGCCATCAGCCCAGAGCCTGACGCGGGGCTCAAACCCACAGACCGCGAGATCGTGACCTGGCTGAAGTCGGACGCTTAACCGACTGCGCCAGCCAGGCGCCCCGATTTAACTTTCTTAGTGAAGTAAGAAACAAGCTATCTCCTGACAAGGGCAGGGAGACTGTTGAAAGAATGAGGAAAGAAAATGTGTAAAATAGTCACCTTGAAGAGTTGGAGAGTGGATATTACTGAAGAAGATTATAGCTCTCGGGTCACTATGACTTTCCCAAACTTTCATAAAATGCAATGATTTCAGTATCCATGTACATAATTCTTCCAATACTCTGGCCTTGCTCTGGCCTTGTTCCTTGCTCTCTTCTCTTCCAATGATCTTCTCCTCTAGCACTCTATCTTTTCCTCCACTTACTCCCACGATACCCTAGACCTTATCATTTACATCAAAGGGCCACCTCCCATAATTTCAATTTCAAGCTCTCCACTTTCTGACCACCACTTTCCAACTTTCTAGCTTATTTCCTTTAGTACCCCAATCCCAGCAATCCTCCACTCCATCCCTACCTTTTCACCATCCTTCTTTTATCTATCCTTCACTGCCCTCCTATTCCAACTCCCTCATTTGGCTCAGGTACCTTTGTCAATCATACGCATCCCCTTGACTATTGCTTCCTGTCCCTTGCCCTGAATGTGCCTTGTCACTGCTCAGGAACAGCGCTCTAGCAATTCTCCCCACCTCCACCCCCAGTTCCCTCAAATTGTCTTTCTCTTCTTTTCTTTTATTATACAATACATGCTGTGATTTCTCCCATCTTAAACAACACCATTTTTAAAATCCCACATTTTCCATTAACTACTATGCTTTCTCTCTTTCCTGTATAGAAAAAAAAAAGTTCTTAAAAGAGTTACCTCTATCACTGATTTCACATCGTTCCTTCCATTTTCTCTTAGAACCTGCCTGGCCTAACTTTACCACCACCCCACTAAAACTCTATTTTGCAAAGTCTAGTTATTTATTCTCAGTTCTTATTTTACTCTGTCAGAGATTTCATCTTCTTTCATCCTTTTCTTCACTTGGCTTCCAGGAGATCAGAGTTTTCTGATTTGTTTTTTTTCTATATCACTGGCTAGCCCTTCTGAATACCAAAATGCTCAGACCTGGGACTTCTCTTTTCTATCTCCATTCACTCCATTCGTCATCTGATTCAGCCTCATGGCATTAAATGCCACACGTATGCTTATGACTCCCAGATCAATATTGTCTTTGGCTATATAACTGCCTACACAACATACCCACTTGAGTGTCTAACTGGCATCTCATATCTAGCATATCCCAAACTGACATTTTATCATCTCTGCTAAACTTAAACCACCCTGTCTTCTTTGTCTATGGTTAATGGCAACTCCACTTTTCCAGTTGTTCAGGCCAAAAGCCTTGAAGTGATCCTTGACTTTTCTCTGTCTTGCATCTCACAATCAATGTGTTAGAAAATGTGCCCATTTCTTACCATCTTAGGCCACCCTAGGTCTCCCCTGACTGCTGCTAACTGAGTGGTTTCATATGTCGTTCACTTTTGGTCTGCAACACAGTATTTGCAAAGCCATAAGTATGTGGAAGAGAATGGTGGATGTAAGAGGATAAGGAGAAGTTTCCTAAGCAAAAGAAAATAAAACCAGGGAAGAATAAAATGACTGGTAGCCATTTTTGAAGGACTACTAGTAGGTCATCATAGCTAAAGCAAAGGATATAAGAGATAGGCCTGGAAAAATACACAGGGGCCAGATTATGACAGGCCTTCTTTTATTTACTAGGCAGTGTGGACCTTATTTTGCAGGCAATGAGGAGTCAATGAAAAGTCTTAAGTAGGAGGGAGCATAAGCTGATTTGTGTTGCAAAGATCACTATTACAGCAAAGGGGAAGAGAAGGTAGACAGGACATAGCTGGGGTAAGGGGTGGAGGGTAGACAGTCAAAAAGAAGAACTTTTGGAATAGCCTAGGAGAAAGATGACAAGGACCTGAAATAAGGTAGGTTTTGTGGAGATTGAGAAAGAGAAGACAAAGCTGAGAAACCTTAAACATATAGAATCTTTTAGATCTGGTATATGATTGAATATGGGGAATGGAGGGAATCAAAGGCCATGCCCAGTTTTCTGCCTTGAGTGTATTTGGATGGTGGTGCCATCATCTGAGAGAGGAGACCAGAGCAACAAGTATAGAGGAAAAATGATGAATTTCTGTTGGACAAGGTGCTAGGTCCAGGGACATCTCACTGAAAACATTCAGGAAGTTGTAAGTTTTATAGGTCAGGAGCTCTGGAGAGAGGTTTGGGCAGTAGATGTGAATTTAGGAGTTATTTGAACACAGCACTTTGTTCTAGTCTGAGCATTGTGAATTGCTCAGTGATGGTACACTATGGGAGAAGAAAAATAATCTAAGGATAATATTAAGTATGTGCACAGAAAAAGAAGCTCCTGAACATTCAGAATGGTTGGAAGTAGATGAGAAACAAGAGGGGGTGGTGTCTCAGAAATTCAGGGAGAAAAAGAAAAAAAATCAGGGAGGGATTTCAAGAAGGGGAGTTATCATTAAGAAGTAAGATGAGGACTGTCTTAGTCAGTCCAGACTGCTAAAACAAAATACCACAGACTGGGCGTCTTTAACAACTGATTTTTATTTCTTACAGTTCTGGAGGCTGGGAAGTCCAAGATCAAGGTGCTGGCTGATTCAGTTCCTGATGAGGATGCTTTTACTTACTTGCTGTCTTCTTGCTGTGTTCTTATATTTGAGGTGGGTTGGGGGAGAGTGAGAGAGAGAGGGTGAATGAGTGAGCTCTGGTCTCTCCTCTGCTTCTCATAAGAACACTAGTCCTATCATAGAGGACCCAACCTCATGACCTCATCTTAACCTAATTACCTCCCAAAGGCCCCACCTCTAAAAAGCATCACATTGAGGGGTAGGGCTTAAACATATGAATTTGGGGGAGACACAAACATTAAGTCCATAACAAGAATTAAAGGAGTCCCTTAGAGACAATACTATACTGTCTTAATGATTACAGTTTTGTAGTAGAGGCTAAAGTTTGGGATTGTGATGCCTCCCACTTTGGTTTTCTTTTTCAATATTACTTTGGCTATTCAGGGTCTTTTGTGGCTCCATACAAATTTTAGGATTGTTTGTTTAGCTTTGAGAAGAATGCTGGTGCAATTTTCATAGTGATTGCATTGAATATGTAGGTTGCTTTGGGTAGTATTGACATTTTAACAATATTTATTCTTCCAACCCATGAGCATGGAATGTTTTTCCATATCTTTGTGTCCTCTTCAATTTCCTTCATAAGTTTTCTATAGTTTTCAGCATACAGATCTCTTATATGTTTGGTTAGGTTTATTCCTAGGTATTTTATGATTCTTGCATGTCTGGCCTGGTGGAGGACAAATATCAGGAGGCCTGTGTGGCTGGAATGGAGCACATGTTGGGCACAGCAGCTTGTGAGGAGTTCAGAGAAGTAACAAAATTTGTACAGCAACAAAAGGAGAAATGGTGGTGGCAGAGACCAGCCTGACAACAGTAGAGATACTGACAATTGGCCAGAATCTGGACATATTTTTAAAGTACACTGATTGTTGATGGGAGTGATGTACGAGGAGTGTGTGAAGATGGGAGGTGGGAAAGAAAGAGAAGATCAGGAATGACTCCAAAGTTTTGGCTTGAGGAACCAGAAGCATGAAGTTGCCACCAATGGACAGGAGAAAAACTGCAGCAAGGGAAGGGGTGTGTTAATGGGTATGTGGGTGGAGATCAGGGATCTGGCTTTGGACATGTCCACTTTGGGGACTCTACTAAACAATCCCACAGTGAAGCTGAGTAAACAACTGGATATGTGAGTCTGGGCACTGGGATGAAGATCTACATTTGGGAGTTTTCAGCATATAGATGGTATTTGAAGCTACAAAGCTAGCTTAAACTATCAAGGGAGTAAGTGTGGCCAGAGAAGAGAGGATGGCCAAGAACTAAGCCTTCTAACGTAAAGAAGAGAAAAAGGAGAAACCAGTTAAAGGATTCAGAAGGATAAAAACAAGGACTATCTGGTGTCCTACAGGTGAGGAAAGTACATCAAGGAAAAGCATGATTACCTGTGCCAGGTGGTGCTGCTGGATCAATAAAACGACTGGATTTACTTGTCATTTGCAATGACATGGTTGGAGCTAGAAAGTATTACGCTTAGCGAAATAAGTCAGTCAGGGAAAGACAAATACCACATGATTTCACCCAAATGTGGAATTTAAGATATAAAACAAAAGAGCAAAGGGAAAAAGAGAGAGAGATAGAGAGAGAGAGAGAGAGAGGAAAACCAAAGAACAGACTCTTAACTATAGAGAACAAGTTGATGGTTACAAGAGGGGAGGTAAGTGTGGGGATGGGTGAAATAGGTGATGAGGAGTAAGAGTGCACTTGTGATGGACATTGAGTAATGTATGGAATTGTTGAATCACTATGTTGTACACCTGAAACTAATATAACACTGTATGTTAACTAACTGGAATTTAAGTAAAAACTGAAAAAATTTAAAAAACATTAAGGAGTCCCTTAGAGAGGTGCCTGGGTGGCTCAGTCAATTGAGCGTCGATCCCAGGGTCATAGGATTGAGCCCCACCCACGTCAGGTGCTGCACTGAGCGTGGAGCCTGCTTGGGATTTATTCTCTCTCTCTCTCTCTCTGTCTCTCTCCCTCTGCCCCCTATTCATGTGCGCTCTCTCTCTCTAAAATAAAAACTAAACTAAACTAAACTAAACTAAACTAAACAGGAGTCCCTTAGATTTGACAGTCAAGAAGCACTTGCTGGCCTTCATCAGAACAAAAGTTGGTGAAGCTGTGAGTGTAGAAGTCTGAGAGCAGATAAAGGGAAAAGTCTGAAAGCCGAGACAATGATCTCATTCTAATTTCCCAGTAACTGACTTCAAAGGGAAGGAGAAAAAGAGGAATGTTTTTGGAGAGGGGTGCAGAACTGTTTTAACATGGAGAGATTTGAGCATGCTCAGTAAAGAATAATTTGATACTTTTAAAATACTGCAGAGAAAGGAGATGACAAATGGAGCAAAGTCGTTCAGGGAATGGAAGAGGATTGCACCAAGAGAAAGAAGAGTTGGACAGGAAGCAAGACTTCTGCTGGGATTACAGAAGAGGAAGTAAGTTTGGGGGCAGATAAAGTAACATGCAAATGTTAGCAGGGTCAGCTTCCTGGGTGTGTGACCTGAGCAGTTGCCTAGAGCTCACTCTCAGAAGGAACCCTGTTCTTTATTTAATCTCTGCCTTGAGCACTTTGAAATTCTTAATAGTGTTCTCTTTAAACTTGTATGTCATATGTGAAATTCAGTGGTACAAAGAAGCATGAGAAGATCTGCCTGGCGACCGTGTGCGCACACTCAAGTTTAAGCCCACAGATGTGGGAGGCAGCAGGCAAGTCACAGGCATACCTGACACAGACCTGGAGAACTACTGAAGGGTGTCTGGGGCTGAGAACTGGGTCCAAATTCGGTGGTGATTGTGGCAGTAGCAGCAGAAGCAACTGTAGCCCAGGAAAAGAGGAGGGCATGGAGGCAGCATCCGTGCCTGCAGTAGGAGGCAGGCTTGTCCCAGGACCCCAGCTCCACAGCATCTACACAAATATGAACTTTTTACATGAGCAATGGGACAGGAGCTGTTGGTGTGCAGGCAGCAAACTTGGTAAAATTATGTCAATTCAAAATGGAAGTTTAGGGGCGCCTGGGTGGCGCAGTCGGTTAAGCGTCCGACTTCAGCCAGGTCACGATCTCGCGGTCCGTGAGTTTGAGCCCCGCGTCGGGCTCTGGGCTGATGGCTCGGAGCCTGTTTCCGATTCTGTGTCTCCCTCTCTCTCTGCCCCTCGCCCGTTCATGCTCTGTCTCTCTCTGTCCCAAAAATAAATAAACATTGAAAAAAAAAAAAAACCAAAATGGAAGTTTACACATGGGCATTGCAATCATGCATGTCAGAGAGTTATTAGACTATTTCAGAGTTCAGAAATCCTGGTATTGAAAACTACTCAACACAGTCAAGCAAAGGCCTGTTAAATTGCCATTGTATAAATTTACATTTATAATTAAATTCAGACTTGACAGGAAACTGATTTGTATGAAGAGTTAAATCTTTTTAGAAAAGTTGTTTAGAACATCATGTAGCTGTACTAAAATTTATACTTCAGAAAAATTTATCGGAAATTTATCTCAAATGTTGTCATAGCCTATAAAACACTCTTAAGAGCTCCAATAATAGTTGCTTCAGCAGAAAGATCCTTCTCAAAATTAAAAATTATCAAAAATTATTTTCAATCTTGCATTTGAAAAGAGCTACTGATGTTGCTTCCAGTTAATATCAATTGAAAATGAAGTTGTTAAAAGTAAAAAGTGTGCCAACCTAATAAATGAACTTGAAGAAAAGTGAGCCAGAATAGTCTTGTGATTAGGATGTCATGTTAATAAAATACTGTTATTTATTGTATTATATAAAAGTATGAAACCAAAAGTTTTTTTTTTCAATTTGAAAGTTTATGTTTTATTCATATATCACTATGGATAAAGCTTTATATTTTAGTACCCATAACTGCACTTTTTTCTTTTTTCTTGCTTTTTAAAATAAGGAGCCCCAGGGCACCTGGGTGGCTCAGTCTGTTACGCATCTGACTTCAGCTCAGGTCATGAGCTCACAGTTCACGAGTTCGAGCCCTGCATTGGGCTGTCTGCCATCAGTATGGAGCCCACTTTGGATCCTGTTTTCCCTTCTCTCTCTGACACTCCCTGGCTTGTGTGCTCCCTCTTTCTGTCTCAAAAGTACATAAACATTAAAAAAATAAAATAAAATAAGGGGTCCTGTTTTTCACTTGGCATTAAGGTCTGCAAAACATGTAGCTGAACCTGGGTGTAAGGATGGGATGTTGAGGAAGCCTAGGCCTGATATACTCAGTTTCTTTTTTTTTTTTTTCCTTCTAGAAAGTTGGAGGCAAGAAAATGAAAACTGTAGGGAATAGGAAGTTGTGTTCTGAGGGTTGCCTTCGAGGAAGAGTTTAAAGATCTAAAATGTGGTATAATTAAGCTCTTAATTTCAGCTCAGGTCATAATCTCACAGTTTGTGAGTTCAAGCTCTGCATCAGGCTCTGCGCTGACATTGTGGAGCCTGCTTGGGATTCTCTCTCTCTCCCTCACTCTTTTCCTCTCCCCCACTCTCTCTCTCTCAATAAATAAATAAATAAATAAATAAATAAACAAACATTAAAGAATATAAAAATTTAAGATGTAATGGGGGAATCAGTAAGGGAATATAGCATATTGTCTGGGGGTTTTAAAATACTTTCAACATAATAACTTCTATAAGCTTTTGAAAATTACTACATCTATAATATGCATTTTATGACAAATCATAAAGAAAATTACATTGGTGGATTATCCTATTTCTGCCAAAACATTTGTTAGGTTTAATATCATGTTGTGAAGAAAAGTCAAATACAGTTAGCCTGACTTGATATGAAATAAATGGTGTGCTAAGGTCTCAACTGCTATAGATGATAGAGAATGAATGTAAAAATGTCATATAAACTGTAAAGCGTTATGAGTGCTATAGTTGTTAAATTTAGTTCTAGTAAATGATCTATAAAATGTGAATTTTTAAAAATGTAGTTTTGTTTATAAAAGTGTAATTTTCCATATTAGAAAACTGGCATATGGCCTCTGTGGAAAATGTGAAAACTTTGTTATATGGAGAAAAAAATTACGGGTCCTTCTTTCAAAGTCTATTACTGTTATCATTTTGATATTTTTTTTCCAGATTTTTTTCTCAGCAATAATTAGAATCTAAGTGTGATCATATAGCTACATGTTATATAAATTTTTCATAAAAATTGTTTTGATATTTGCATGATTGTCCATTATGTGGCTCTGTCATATGTGACTTATCCATTTACTTATTGTTGGACATTTAGGTAGTTTCCAATGTTTTTGTAATTTTATATAACTACATGAAGATTCTTCACTGAACTCCTTTCCAGTTAAAATATTTCTAAAATTAAATGAACATCTTCCATTTCTCTGCCTGTACCCCTCCCCCTTCTTAACAAACACAAATATGTGAGTCATTGATGTATTTGAATCTTGTTACTAAGGCCATTGTGCATTAAGAAAGTA
This sequence comes from Acinonyx jubatus, assembly GCF_027475565.1. Taxonomy (NCBI): domain Eukaryota; kingdom Metazoa; phylum Chordata; class Mammalia; order Carnivora; family Felidae; genus Acinonyx; species Acinonyx jubatus. The sequence continues at coordinate 86,901,251 of NC_069385.1, read as the reverse complement.
TCCTTAGAAGGTGAAAAAACACTAAGCTTAACCCCATAGGAAATTACCCTTATGAATTTATTCTCTGTTTTATGGCCACACAATAGCAATGCCTGAGAATTTCTTAGCAGGGAGGAAAGGCAAAAATTCAGATATTGTGTGATAGTTGGGTTAATTATTGCAGAAGAGAACACAGGCTGGAAACAGGATGAGGATCCCTGCCAGGTATAATTAGCTGTTTTCTATCAACTCTAAACTATTTAAATGGAAATGGGTCATTTGGAATCACATTTAGATTTTCTCCAAAATGACTATTCTAACTAGGAATATTTCACTTGTCCTCTGTTCAGTTCAGTCTGTTTATTTTGTGGTCAGGAGACTTGAAGGAGTTAAAGCACTTTGCAAATGCCTTCCTGTGTTTGGGATTATTTTCCTCCCCCAACAGGATCTGGCTTATTAGAGCCTCAGATATGTCTAAAGAAAATTCTATGTTAGATGCATCACTGAAATGCTTGCTGTCTCACTAGGAGCCCACATGAAAATGGCATGGTGGAGTAAACTTATTTTTGTCTCTTCTCATGACTTTTCCACAAAACAGCTGGCCTTTTCTAAAAGGAGGTTGACAAACAATTTACGAGGTTTGAGAAGGGACTAATTAGTATTGTGGGTTGATTAGGGATCACATCTATTTTTATTTAAAAAGTCACACACAGAGAAGCATTTGTTAGGTGGCTTGCTATAAAATTACTTTTCACTAACCACAGCATTACTGTGTGGCTATTGCATTGGAACAAAGCCCATGATTCTTGATCACTGTTTGAAATTGGGCTTATTCGTAATCGGTGTCCCTCAACTACATGATTTTACACAGCTTTACGGGTTGAAGCAAGAGGTAGCAGGAACCCTGACTTCGGTCTTAATTAATTTTTCAAAGTAGAGACTAGGACTAATGTGCCTTTGCAGGCCTTTCCCATGGGGGTGAACAGAGATGACCGGTACAACACAAGAGTCCTGCATTTGAGGGAACAGTGACCAAAAGGGGCCCCTCCCCACTACCCTGTCCCATCCTGACCTCTGAAGAGGAGGCCCTTTCAATGCCAGGCCAACACTGGGCCAATCCGTACCTCACAAAACATGCATAATGAATAACACAAAAGAACGCCGAGAGATGGCCTTTTTAGGGTTGAACTCTCTAACTTTAAATCTCATTACTATGCTTCTCTCACTGTCCTCCAGCTAGATTAAGTCTTCTGGTTAGTCTGAATTAACTTGGAATTCCTAAAGAATCAGGATCTCTCTTTTCTCTTTACACTTGTCAAACCTCAGACTCAGGCTACTTTTCCCTACACCACTCTCCTTTCTCTGGCTCTTTTCACCGCCCCCCCCCCCCACGCCTCACCCCCCCCCCCCCCCCCCCCCCCCCGCCAATGCGGTTTTGGTTTGGATGTCAGCTTCCCTGACCACACCTCGCCTCACTAGAACCCAACAAACAAACAAGCAAACAAACAAACAGAAGACCACAAATATAATAGCAGCAATGACAAACAAATTTAGAGACTGTTGACTGTTTTCCCACAGCATTCTGCTCCTAAGCTTTAAATGATTCCTATACTTTGTTAGAATCACCTATTTACTGGGGGGTGTCTCCTCTGTTAACTGGTAGCATTCTTATTTGTTTATTTATTTACTTACTTATTTAAATTCAAGTTAGTTAAAATAAGTATAGTATTGGTTTGAGGAGTAGAACCAAGTGATTCATCACTTCCATATAACACCTAGTGCTCATCTCAACAAGTGCCCTCCTTAACACCCATCACCCATTTTGCCCATCCCCCCACCCAACACTCTACCAGCAACCCTCAGTTTGTTCTCTGTATTTAAGAGTCTCTTATGGTTTGCCTCTCTCTCTGTCTTTATCTTATTTTCATTCCCTTCCCCTATGTTCATCTGTTTTGTCTCTTAAATTCCACATATGAGTGAAATCATATGGTATTTGTCTTTCTGTGACTGACTTGTTTCGCTTAGTGTAATATACTCTAGCGCCATCCATGTTGTTGCAAATGGCAACATTTCATTAGTTTTGATTGCTGAGTAATATTCCATATATGTATACATACCACATCTTCTTTATCCATTCTTCAATCAAAGGACATTTGGGCTCTTCCCAAAATTTGGCAATTGTCGATAGCAGTACTATAAACATTGGGGTGCATGTGCCTCTTCAAATCAGCATTTTTGTATCCTTTGGATAAATACCTAGTAGTGCAATTGCTGGGTCATAGGGTAGCTCTATCTTTAATTTTTTGAGGAATGTACATACTGTTCTCCAGAGTGGCTCTACCAGTTTGCTCTCCCACCAACAGTGCAAAAGCATTACCCTTTCTCTGCATGCTTGCCAACATCTGTTTCTTCCTGAGTTGTTAATTTTAGCCATTCTGACAGGTGTGAGGTGGTATCTCATTGTGGTTTTGACTTGTATTTCCCTGTGATGAGTGATGTGAGCATCTTTTCATGTGTTTATTAGCCATCTGGATGTGTTCTTTGGAAAAGTGTTCATGTCTTTTGCCCATTTCTTCACTGGATTATTTGAGTTTTGGGTGTTGAGTTTGATAAGTTCTTTATAGATTTTGGACACTAACCCATTATCCTATATCCATTTGCAAATATCTTCTCCCATTCCATTGGTTGCCTTTTAGTTTTGTTGATTGTTTCCTTTGCTGTTCAGAAGATTTTTATCTTGATAAGGTCCCAATAGTTCATTCTGGCTTTTGTTTCCCTTGCCTCCAAAGACATGTCTAGTAAGAAGTTGCTGCAGCCAAGGTCAAAGAGGTTGTTGCCTGTGTTCTCCTGTAGGATTTTTATGGTTTCCTGTTTCACATTTAGGTCTTTCATCCACTTTGAGTTTATTTTTGTGTAAGGTGTAAGCAAGTGGTCCAGGTTCATTCTTCTGCATGTCACCCTCCATTTTTTCCATCACCATTTGCTGAAGAGACTGTCTTTTTTCCATTGGATAGTCTTTCCTGCTTTGTCAAAGATTAGTTGGCCCTACACTTATGGGTCCATTTCTGGGTTCTCTATTCTGTTCCATAGATCTATGTGTCTGTTTTTGTGCCAGTACCATACTGTCTTGATGATAACAGCTTTGTAACACAGCTTGAATCTGGAACTGTGATACCTCCAGCTTTGGTTTTCTTTTCCTACATTACTTTGGTTATTCAGGGTTTTTTCTGATTCCATACAAATTTTAGAATTGTTTTTTCTAGCTCTTTGAAGAATGGTGTTTGTTTGTTTGTTTGTTTTTCTGTTTTTTTGTTTTTTGTTTTTGACAGGGATTGCATTGAATGAGTAGATTGCTTTGGATAGTATAAACATTTTAACAATATTTGTTCTTCCAATCCATAAGCATGGGATGTTTTTTCATTTCTTTGTGTAGTCTTCAATTTCTTTCATAAGCTTTCTGTAGTTTTCAGCATACAGATATTTTACCATGTTTGTTAGGTTTATTCCTAGGTATCTTATGGGTTTTGGTGCAATTGTAAATGTGATCAATTTCTTGATTTCTTCTTCTGTTGCTTCATTATTGGTGTATAGAAATTCAAGTGATTTCTGTACATTGATTCTGTATCTTGCAATTTTGCTAAATTCATGGGTCAGTTCTCGAAGTTTTTTGGTGGAGTCTCTCACATTTTCCACATAGTGTGTCATGTCCTCTGCAAAGAGTGAGAGTTTGACTTCTTCCTTGCTGATTTGGATGCCTTTTATTTCTTTTTGTTGTCTGATTGCTGTGGCTAGGACTTCCATTACTATGTTGAACAATAGTGGTAAGAGTGGACATCCCTGCCGTATTCCTGACTTTAGGAGGAAAGCTCTCAGGTTTTTCCCATTAAGGCTGATATTAGCTGTGGGTCTTTCATATATGGCTTTTATGATCTTGAGGTATGTTCTTTCTAGCCCTATCTTTCTTTTTATCAAGAAAGGATGTTGTATATTGTCAAATGTTTTTTCTGCATCTAATGAAGGGATCATGTGGTTCTTATCCTTTCTTTTGTTAATGTGATGTATCATGTTGATTGATTTGCAAATATTGAACCAGCCGTGCAGCCCAGGAATAAATCTGACTTGATCATGGTGAATTATTCTTTCAGTGTATTGTTGGATTAAATTTGCTAGTATCTTCTTGAGAATTTTACATCCATGTTCTTCAGGAAAATTGGTCTGTAATTCTCTTTTATACTGGGGTCTTTGTCTGGTTTTGGAATCAGTGTAATTCTGGCTTCATAGAATGAATTTGGAAGTTTTCCTTCCATTTCTATTTTTTGGAAAATCTTCAATAGAATAGGTATTAACTCTTCCTTAAATGTTTGGCAGAATTCCTTTGGGAAGCCATCTGGCCCTGGAGATTTTTGATTACTTATTCAATTTCTTAACTGATTATGGGCCTGTTCAAGTTTTCTGTTTCTTCCTGTTTCAGTTTCGGTATTTTATATGTTTCTAGGGATTTATCCATTTCTTCCAGATTGCCCAATTTGTTGGCATATAATTGCTGATAATATTCTCTTATTATTATTTGTATTTCTTTGCTGTTGGTTGTGATCTCTCCTCTTTCATCCCTGATTTTATTTATTTAGGTCCTTTCTTTTTTCCTTTTGCTAAATCTGGTTAGGGGGTTATCAATTTCATTAATTCTTTCAAAGAACCAGCTACTGGTTTCATTGATCTGTTCTACTTTTTTTTTGGTTTTGATAGCGTTGATTTCTGCTCTAATCTTTATTATTTCCTGTCTTCTGCTGGTTTGGGCTTTATTTGCTGTTCTTTTTTCCAGCTCCTTTATTTTATTTATTTATTTTTTAATTTTTTTTAATGTTTATTTATTTTAAGAGAGATAAAGAGAGACTGAGTGCAAGCGAGGGAGGGGCAGAGAGAGGGGGAGACACAGAATCCAAAGCAGGCTCCAGGCTCCAAGCTGTCAGCACAGAGCCCGATGCGGGGCTCGAACTCACGAACCCATAAGATTATGACCTGAGCTGAAGTCGGATGCTCAACCGACTGAGCCACCCAGGCGCCCCTTTCCAGCTCCTTTAGATTTAAAGTTAGGATGTGTATTTGAGACATTTCTTCCTTTGTTAGGAAGGCCTGCGTTGCTATATTCTTCTCTCTTATGACCACTGTTGCTGTATCCCAAAGGTTTTAGATTGTCATATTTTCATTTTCATTGGGTTTCCATGTACTTTTTAATTTCCTCTTTAATTTCTTACTTAACTCATACATTCTTTAGTAAAGATGTTCTTTAATCTCCAAGTATTTGTGGCTTTTCCAAGTTTTTTCTTGTGGTTGATTTCAAGTTTCATTGCATTCTGGTCTGAAAATATGTATGGTACGATATCGATCTCTTTGTACTTGTTGAGGCCTGATACATGACCCAGTATGTGATGTATTCTGGAGAATGTTCCATGTGCACTGGAGAAGAATGTGTATTCTGTCGCTTTAGTATGAAATGTTCTGAGTATATCTGTTCGGCCCATCTGGTCCAGTGTGTCATTCAAAGCCATTGTTTCCTTGTTGATTTTCTGCTTAGATGACCTGTCCATTGTTGTAAGTGAGGTGTTAAAGTCCCCTACTATTATTGTATTATTATCAGGGTCTTTCTTTGTGTTTGTGATTGAGTTTTATATTTGGATTCTCTCAAGCTGGGGGCATAAATATTTACAATTCTTAGATCTTTGGTGGATAGACTGATTACTTATGATATAATACCCTTCTTCATCTCTTGTTACAGTCTTTGTTTTAAAATCTATATTGTCCGATATAAATATGGCTACTCCAGGCTTCTCTTGATGTCCATTAGAATGATAGATGGTTCTCCATCCCTTTACTTTCAATCTGGAAGTGAGTTTGAGTCTAAAATGAGTCTCTTTTAGGCATATAGAGATGGGTCTTGTTTTTATTTTTGTTTTTGTTTTTAATCCATTCTGATACCCTATATCTTTTTATTGGAGCATTTAGTCCATGATTGAAAGATATTTAGAGTGATTATTGAAAGATATGAATTTAGTTCCATTGTGCTGCCTGTAGAGTTGGTGTTTCTGGTGATGTTCTCTGATCCTTTCTAGTCTTTGTTGCTTTTGGTCTTTTTTGTTTTGTATTGTTTTCAATCTACTCAAAGAGTTCCCCTTAAAATTTCTTGCAAGTCTAGTTTAGTGGCCACTAACTCTGTTAGTTTTTGTTTATCTGGGAAACTCTTTATTTCCCTTTCTATTCTGAATGACAGCCTTGCTGGATAAAGAATTCTTGGCTACATATTTTTTCAATTCAGCACATTGAATATATCTTGCCGCTTCTTTCTGGCCTGCCAAATTTCCTCAGACAGATCTGCTACAAACCTGATCTATTTTCCCTTGTAGGTTAAGGATGTTTTTCTGTTGCTGCTTTCATGATTTCTTTCCTTGTCTATTTTGTGAATTTAACTAGGATATGACTTGGTGATGGTTGGTTTTTGTTGAATCTAATGAGAGTTCTCTGTGCTTCTTGGATTTTGATGTCTGTGTCCTTCCTCAGATTAGGAAAGTTTTCAGCTATAGTTTGCTCACATAAACCTTCCACCCCTTTTTTCTCTCTTCATCTTCTGGGACTCCTTTATATAAATGTTATTCCTCTTAAATAAGTTGCTGAGTTCTCTAAGTCTTGTATCATGATCCTTTGCCTTTGTTTCCCTCCTTTTTTTCTGCTGCATTATTTTCCATAATTTTATCTTCTATCTCACTGATTTGCTGCTCTGCTTCCTCCGTCCTTGCCATTATAGAGATTGCATCTCATTTATAGCATTTCTAATTTTGGCCTGACTAGATTTTAGTTCTTTTATGTCTGCAGAAAGGAATTCTCTGGTGTCTTCTATGCTTTTTTTCAACCCCAGCAGTCATACTTATCATTGTGGTTTTAATTTTTTTTTAACATTTATTCCTTTTTTGAGAGACAGAGAGAGACAGTGTGAGTGGAGGAAGGACAGAGAGAGGGAGATACAGAATCCAAAGAAGGCTCCCAGGCTCCTAGCTGTCAGCATAGAGCCTGATGTAGGGCTTGAACTCACGAACCGTGAGATCATGACCTGAGCCAAAGTTGGATGCTTAACTAACTGAGTCACTCAGGCGCCCCTATAATCGTGGTTTTAAATTCTAGTTCAAACATCTTACTTCTATCTATGTCAATTAAATCTCTGGCCATCATTTTGAAGATGCAGATTTCTAAATGAAGCCAGGTTCTCCCAATGGAAATGGCCAGTGAGGCACTGGAGATATAGACTTGAAGCTGATGTGAGAGATCTGAAGTCCATTGGGTGTCTCCTCCTAGGGGCCTGACATGGCTGCTGAATCCCAGGGTCTTGGTAGTCTGGGTTCAGTGAACCTGCATGGGGAGGAAAATAGGCAGATAACCTGAGAGGCAAAGGACAAAAGGAAAGTGTTGCTTCAGAACCTCTAGGCCAAGGAGTTAGTGGAACTCCCAGTACAAAGTGTCAAGGCAGAGATATGGAATCTCTGGGGAGCTGATTGAATGGAAAATGAGGCTCCAGGAGAGATGGGAGTTTTGAAGAGCATGACAGAAATTAGAACTTGGAAAAGATTCCCTGATCCAAGGGGAAAGCAGCTGTCAAGGCTGTCAAGGCTGTCAAGGCCTGTAGAGTGGCAGGCACAAGGATGGACCCTCCACAGTTCCTTGCAGTAGAAATGATAGTGAAGTTGTGAGATGCATAGCCCCTGACACAAACACATGTGCTTTAGGAGAGAACAGCAAGGGGCTGAGGACTCAACACTGCCAAAGAAGGAAAGGACCAAAGTGGAGTTTTCTTAAGGCTTAACAAGGAGAGTTTGGATGTAGTTATACAGAAGTGCCAAGAGTGATGTTTCCAGAAAGAAGGGGAAGTCCTCAGCAGAGAATGAGGAATAATGGGAACAAATGAAACCAAATTATGCTCAACTTCCCAGTGGACCTATATTATATAATGTTACCCAATTCCTTTTCTCCATCTTCTTTCTATTGAGGTATAATTTATTTACAATAAAATGCAGAGGTTTTAGGGACATAGTTCAATGAATTTTGACAACTGTATATATCTGTATAAAATCATCACCCCGGTTAAGATACCAAACATTTATATCACCCTAGAAAGTTCCCCTGTGCACCTTTTCAGTAAATCTCCACCCTACTCCCTTCCCAGACAATTATGGTTCTGCTTTCTATGATCATATGTTGGTTTTGTGTCTCCTCTAGAACTTCATATAAATAGAATCATACAGTCTGTATTTTTTTGTATCAGGCTTCTTTTACTCCACATAATATTTTTAGATTTATCCAGTTTGTTTTGTAGATAGTAGTTTCTTTTAATTGCTGAGTAGTTTTCCACTATGTAAATACACAATTATTTGTCTATCCATTTTCTTGTTTATGGACAGTTGGGTTGATTCCAGGTTTTGGATATCATGAATTAAGCTGTTATGAACATTCTTAGGTGAGTTTTTTTGTGACTGTATTTTTTTTCATTTTTCCTGGAGTGGAACTGCTGGGTCATAGGAGAAATGTATGTTTAACTTCATAGAACAAATAGTTTTGTAAAATGATTATAACATTCCATATTCCCACCAGCAATAAAGTAATATTAAGTGTCAGTTGCTCTTTAATATTTGGTATTGGTATTGTTGATCTTTTTAATTTTAGTCATTCTAATGGGTGTGAAGTGGTATCTCATTGGTTTTTTTTTTACATTCCCCAATAACAAATGATAATGAGCATCTTTTTTTATCTCATTGGTTATTTATGTATCTTCTTTTTGCCATTTTATTTTATTTTATTATTTAAAAAACTAAATGTTTTACTTTGGAGTGATTTTAGGTTTATAGAGAAGTTGCAGAGGGTCTTTTGCCATTTTAAATGAGTTGTCTTTTTATCATTGATTTGTAGGAGTTCCTTATATATTCTCTAGGTCTTTTGTATTTATCATGTATTACAAATATTTTCTCCAAATCTATAGTTTGCTTTTTATTTTCTTCTTAAAATATATTTTCTACATTTTATATATTCTCCAGGTTTTTGAGATATAATTGATATATAACATTGTGTAAGTTTAAAGTTTACAATGCTTTTTCATATGGATAGTGTATCTTGTGTCCTACGAAATCTCTGTCTACCCTAAGGTAGTAAAGGATAAATAATATTTTTAAATGATTTATAATAAATCTATGCTTATTTCCTTTCCCTTTTTTTCCTAAAATGATGCTACTTTTGGTTTAAAATTACTAAGATAATACACACTGTTTTGGTAAGAAGGTCAAGAATGAGAACAGCAAAAAATTCCACATAAAAAGTGTCTCATTCCAGCAAAGTTACAAAACCTCAAAGGCCTAGAAGAAAAGGACTAAGTTCCTTTAAAGGGTAGCGAAGTTCTTTGAGAACATATTCCTTCCACTTCTATCAAATGGCACACGACTCATTATCAATAATTTTGGTGCTCTACATAAATCAGTTTTAGTTTGACTTTTTATATCTAACAAACAAAAGAGGAATGCGTTAGAAGACTTCCTGGTGGTTAAACTATCTAAAGGGAAACTAAAGAGGCAGCTTCAGAAAGACAGCAGCTGAAGTAGCTGTGAGGATCAAGGGAGCAGGATCCAATAGATGAACAGATCTCAGTAGGGATGAACCATCTCCAACTGTTCTTGTCTTTGTGCCACTCAGTTCAAGCTCAACTTTCTAGGGGAAAGTATCTGAATGGCCTAATTTGGGCACACGCCCAGGGGACCTTGGCTAAAAGTCCCTCCTTCAAAACTGGATTCAATAGAGGAAGGAGATAGTTCCCCAGAGAAAAAATGGGGCACTGCTACTAAAGAAGGCGAATGGATTCTAGGAGGACAAAAACAGTACATGCCCACAACATGCCTTAAAAAGGCAGAACATATATCTTTCAATTTGTGTTTGTGTCTTCTGCTTTAAGCAGGATGAAACTGCCTTTATTCGCTCATCTTTGAGTCTTCCCTCAAATAACTGGGCTTGGTTGAGTTAAAATATATTACTGCCAATGCCAAATTTGTGAAAGCAAAGCCCATCCCAGGTTAGTTTTGTTGTGGTGTTGTTTTAAATCTTGAAGTGCAATGTGTACTTCTGATGACTTAGAATTTTTCTTTCTAAATTGAGATGCAGAAACTCTGTGGACTCTAATATTAAGTGGGGGAAAAGGGATAACACTAAATAAGATATAACTTGGTCAAGATTGGAAGTGATATAGGATTGAAAGTGATACAAACAATTTTTATGCATCAGATTCCGTTTTTAAAAAATCACTTAAAAAGTTACGTTTCTTAATTTTGCTCTTAGACATTATATGTTTTTACAGACAAGTTCCTACATTCACTCTTTTTGCTCATTCATGCATTCTGCAAACTTAATTAAGGTCTTGCCGTGTGCATTAGCAGCAGAGGCTCTGGAGATCGGTGATGAGATTGTGAAAGAACCTGATTTATGAAGATACATGATAAACTATGATAGGATTGAGGGATGGGATTGGCTGTTTTGTTCACTAATTTTTATCTTTAGTACCTAGCACAGTGCCTGAAAAATAGAAAGAACTTAAAAGTATGCTGCTGAATGGAAGACTAAATGAATGGAGGGAACAGTCAACTGGTGGTGTTGGAAGTACAGAAGATAATAGGGTGGTACACGTTCAGGAAGATTTTCTTAGAGTTGTTTAACTCTGCTTCAACAAAATTCTGCTTCAACAAAACTCTTAGAAGAATGAAGGCTTGAGTTGCCAAAGTCCAAACTTGAGCACTGGCTATCCCTCTATGTTTCCATCAGGCTCTGCATTTAGTTACAGATGGAAGTTGGTTATCTTATCTCCAACAAAGACTGCAAGAGTGGGATGTGTCCTTCTGGCTCTTTGTAATCAGGCTTTTTGTGACTGGGGATGCTGGTTGCCCATATGACATTAAAATTTTTTCAGTTTCTCTCTACTGGGGGTAAAAATATGAGCAGAATTTGAATTTGAAAATTACTTCTTCCTACATTGAGTGGTGTGATGTTGTATGTTCTTCTATAATAGACACTCGCTCAACACTGTATATTTGAAATAACTCCCTTCTGGAGGGAGGTAGAGAAGAAGTGTGTGGAAGTTATATATCTTTGACAGAAACCACACTCTCCCTACACTGAGGAGAGTCCACTGGTACCTAAGCATTGATCACGAGTACTTCACACACCAGTTGGGCAGGGTTTTTAGGAACCACAAACCTATTAACATTCCCTGATCTAACTTTTGAAAACAAACGAAAATAAAATCTATGTCTGTCCTGGGTTTCCTCTCTTTGCATGTTGTAAGTTGTATTTGTTTATATATCTCCATGTTTGTGTATTCTCTTGCTTTAACATACTTGGTCTCTCTTTAACTCTCACCATCTAACTTGTCCTACTCAGTTTTCCATCCCAGGGGGTAGCATGGCTTATGAAAAGAGCAGGGCCTTAATGCCAAAAAGCAAAAAGACCTAGCCTCAAATGCCAGTTATGCTCTTTCATATCTAGGAAACTTTCAACAACGTATTCAACATCTTTGAGCCACAGTTTCTGTGCTGTTCAGTTATATTTCCGTTTCCTCTTTCTGGGTGCATGGTAGGATTATACTTCTGGTTCCCTTAATATTAGCACATGTCATGTACTTGTCAGTGGATTGAGAATAGAAGTAGACACGTGTTATTCCTGGGGAGAAGGCTGTAAGAAACTAATCTTGTTGCCTTTCTGCTGAAACATGACAGAGACTCTATCAGTCTGATCCTTGAGTGAGGGCCACATGGAGTAGAACACCAACCCAATGGATACATAGCATGACCAAGAAATAAACTTCTATTGATTGAGGTCATTAAAATTTGGGGGTTGTTTGTTACTCAACATGAATTATCCCATCTGGCTGATGTCTCCTAATATGAATAATGATTATAAGATTTACCTCGAAGAGAATTACCAACCCACATTAGAGGATTAAAATGCAGTGGCTTGGGGCGCCTGGGTGGCTCAGTTGTTTATGTGTCCAACTTTGGCTCAGGTTGTGATACAGCTTGGAGCCTGGACCATGCTTCGGATTCTGTGTCTCCCTCTCTCTGCCCCTCCTCCGCTTGTGCTTTGTCTCTCTCCCTCTCAAAAATAAACATTAAAAAAAATTAAAATAAAAAAAGCAGTAGCTCTTATTACTATTACCCCCCCTTCTGCCAGCTGTCTGTATCTACCATTCTTATCAGACATTCCACTTACACACTCATACATGGCTCACTCTTGTCCATTTCACTCCACCCCCATAATTCTCTTTCACTCTACCCATAATTGTCCTTCATTGCCCTCTGCCCACCCCCCTACCCCCCCACCCCCGCTTACCAACTCCTTCTCTTAGTCTTCTGTGGAATATACCAGCTCCAATTTGGTCAAACTCTCTAAACCTGTTTCTTGTCTTTTTTTCTCCAAATGGGACAGATTTTTTAATTTAATTTTTTAAATTTTTTAATTTATTGAGTGAGAGAGAGAAATCGTGAGCAGGGGAGGGGCAGAGAAGGGGGGAAAGAGAGAGAATTCCAAGCAGGCTCTGAACTGTCAGCACAGAGCCGACATGGCACTTGAACCCATGAACTGTGAGATCATGACCTGAGCCAAAACCAAGAGTCAGACGCTTAAAACACTGAGCCATCCAGGCACCCCTGGAAACAGAATTTTAGAGTTAAAAGGGACTTCACTTCTCTAAGAATCTGTAGAAACAGACATTCAACCTCACTCTTCAGCCATCAAACATCCATAAACACCTTACTATCTGGAGTTCATTGATAGAAGTTACTTCTTCCCGAAGAGCTAGGTACTCTAGGTCACTGGGTACTCTGCCCCCCTCTTTTTTTTTTAGCTCTTAGCATTCATTTCCTAAGGGCACCAAATTATCTTTGGCCTCAAAGGAACCTGTAGTCATTTAGCTGTTCTGATTTCACCTCTCCCACACACAGTTTGGACATTTACCTTACACTATACAGTTAACTGTAGCCATGCTTTCTATCCCTGTACCTATATTTTCTTCTCTCTGGCCTTTCTAACCATCCTCATCCCTCCCTCAACATTTTACTGAAACACCAGATAGTTGCAGTCCCTGGGAAGTATCACCAGCTGATTTCTCTTCTCTTGCTTCTGGGCTAAAGGAAAACAATGAACTGTATAGACCCATGACTGTGTGTTATCTAAAACTGAAATAATTGACTTTTCTGGACATTTGGCTTTAGTGCTCATGCTTACTTCTCAGAAACCTCTCCTACCATGGCCTCTGGTTCTCTTCCTGGCCACACTTTACCTCTCTTTTCAAAGGTTCACCTTTCTCTGTCCACTCATCGTTTAGCTGGAAATCCCCAGAGTTTTGTCCTCGGGACTCTTTGTTTTTGTCTACATGTCTACATGTCTCTAGAGGAGTCTCATTTTTACCCTATGGCTTCTATGACCATTTAAATGTAGATGATTCTCAAATGACTTTCACTAGCACTAACTTCTCTCTAGAGCTTTAGAAGTAGATATGCAATGTCGTATTAGACATATGGAGGTGGATATCGCATGGACATGTCCTTAAGTAAACACCTTTCCCCCTCTAACCACAAAAGTGTACTATCCCTTCTGTCTTGGTCTGAGTTAATGGCATCACCATTTACCTGTCTCCCAACTTAGAAACCTTGGTGTTATTCTCACCTCCTTTCTCTCAACCCCCACATGCAGTCAGCTGCCAAATCTTGCTGCTTCTAATTTTAAAACATCATTTGACTTTGTCTCTTCTAAACTCTATGCTACTGACTTAAAATAGGCCTTTGGCATGTCTTCTTTGGACTTACTGCAACAGCCTGTCTGTAATTTGTTTCCCTGATCCCTGACAGTATTTCTCCCCTCCCATATCCTCCAGCCTGCCATTATAGTTATAGAAAACAAAGCTAACCAAGTCTTTTCTCTGTGTCAAAGCTTCTTCTGGCTCCATATGCCCACAGGGTAAAGTTCAAACTAGATAGCCTGGCTGTAAATTTCTTAACCTCCTGACTCCATTCTACCTCTCCTCCTTGTTTCCTTTCCTGTCTTCATGTTCTCTGTGCACATCCTATTCTCACTGCTTCCAGCACAAAACCATGCTTTCAGAAGTCTATGTTTAAACGCATATATGTATTACATTTATGTAATATATGTATACATATACACATACATATATGTAAGTATATTTAAATACACGTAATATATTTATATGTAAATGTATGAATATTTATATGTAAATACATGTGATGTATATTACATATAGAAAAGATATGTAATATATATATATTTCAAGATATTTCTTTTCCTCCTCTTCATCTGTATTCACTTGAAAAATTCCTACATGTGTTAACATCTAGTTTAAGCATCATGTACTCTGTGAAGTCCTTCTCAGTTCTTCCAGGCTATTGGTGTTCTCTTCCTTTTGTTCCCAGAGCATTTTATATTTGCTGCAGACTTTACTTTGCGGCTTTTAATTTTTCTATTTACGTGTTTGCATCTTACATTAGACTGTAAGCTTCTGATTGTCAGAGAACTTTACAGAAGTTGCTCAGTAAATATTGATGAATTAATGCAACATTGTTTTTCTCCCAAGGTGTTTTTGGTATCAGTGTCTTCTTTTTCATTCTTTCTATTACATATTTAATAAATAGTCAACTCAAACTTAGATTTTTAATAGCCTCCAGGATGACCATCTAGACAAGCACTGTTTAGTGATGTAGCCACTAGCTACATGTGGTGATTGAGCACTTGAAATGTAGTTAGTTCAAGTTGAAGCAAACTGTAAGTGTAGGATACACATTGGATTTTGAAAACAGTAGGAAAACAAGAATGTAAAGTATCTCAGTAATAATTTTTAATTTTATTTTGACAATTACTCATATGTTGAAATGATAGTATTTTGGATATATTGGATTAAATAAAATATACCATTAAAGTAAAAATTTCCTGTTTCTTTTTTTTTCTATTTTTAAATGTGGCTACTAGAAAACTTAAAAGTATATATATGTGGTGTGCATTACATTTCCATTAGACATTGCTGTGCCCCTTTAATCATGTGAATCATTTCTTGGTGATAAGCCTGTGTCTGTTTTTTTTTGTTTGTTTGTTTTTGTTTTTTCCTTAATCCTTGCAGTGGTAAGCAGAATTTCCAGGCAGGAGAAAAATGGTGTCTGTTAACTGGTATTGTTGGACTAACCTTCCCCAAACATCCCTTTTTTTAATGCTACCATCCTACTTGAAGAATCTGCAGGTTTTCTGTTGTCAGCGGCATCAAGGCCATATTGCTTTGTCTGGTTCCCCAAACAATTAATTCTGTTGCACCTCACTCACCCAGACTTCTCTCTCACTCATCTTAAGTAGTACCCTTGACCTTTAGTCTGTGTTCCAAGATCCTTGAAGTCTGTGCTTTTGTGCATGCTTCTCTTGCTCAGTATTTTCTTCCTTGGCCCCCATTTAAATCAAGCCAGACTTTAAGATATGACTTAAAAGTTCTACCTCCCACATAATGTTTTTTCTGTTTATTGGAACTGACTCTGATATCCTACTAGTTATTATTTGTCAGAGACACACAGTTTAAGTTCTAATTTGTTCAGTTACTCAGCATCTTCACTGATATCACCATTCAATTGAATTACACAAGAATTTTTGAGATCTTGTGCCAAGAACAGGGATAAGTGAGTATGAGGGTCACCTTTATGCAGGGCCTATATGGTAGGAATTGGCCCTGTGGAAAACTATAGGACACAGGCCCCATCTCATTGCCTTTCTTAGCATCTGTTCCTCCATAGGCAAGAGCCACGTTTATTCTGATTGCAAAAGCTTCATATTAGAAATTGGACATATGCCATGATATGCCAAAATAGTCAAATAGCCTCACACAGGGTTCAAATCCCATGAGTCCTGATTGGGGAGCTCCGGGTTCTAATTAAGTGTCTTCTTTCCCTAGTTTTTCACACATTAAAGAACACTGTTTATACAGCTTCTTGTTAAAGTAACATCGCCCAGTGTTTGCCTCCTTATGAAAGGCCTTGTTTTCACGTGTTTTAGACTCTGGATCCAGACTGCTTTGGATTTGAATCTCAACTCCTCCACTGGGTAGCTCTGTAACCCGGGCAAGTTATTTAACTCTTCCATACCTCATTTTCCACATCTGTATAATGAGAATAGCGTTATCCCAGGGTTGTGATAAGGGTTAATGAGTTCATAGTTCTTGGCACAGAGTAACCACTCAATGTCAGCCCTTAACATATGTCACTACCAAACTATTTCTCTGGAACTGTTTTCACTATTTTATTCCACTAGTGTCTCCAATTTCTAGGATAGTGCCTGTTTCAAAACTGCAGGTGAATAAACATGGAATGAATAAATGAATGCACTCAATCACTTTTATTTATGCATTTCCAACGTTGCGCCAGCAAGCGCAAAGGCAAGAAAGCAAGTCAAAGTCACCTCCTTGTAAAGGTCTTCCTTCACCGGGTTTCACCTGAGGGCACTCTGGTACAGTGTGATCTCCAAGGTGGGGAAGCCCACAGCGGGCAGCACTAAATACCCTCCCGCAATCACCTTTGGCGAAGGGCCTAGCGCAGAGATCCCCTCCCGGCCGGTTTCCCGGGGAAGTTCGGCGCATGCGCAGCTCGCCCGGCGCCTGGGTTCCTTCCTGCGGCGCCACCCGGAAGCTTCAGCTCCGTCTCCCCCCTCCCCCTCCCCCTCCCCCTCCTTGTGCCTCGCCGGCTCTGGCTGTGCGTGCGGGGCTGGCCCGGCGAGGAGGCGGGACACGTCGGCGCTGCCACCCGCCGCCGCCGCTCCTCCTTCTGTTCCAGCTGCCGCTGCCGCCGCCGCTTCTTTGGCTGAGTCCGCCCGCGGTCCGGCGGCTCCAGGTGTGTTCACCCCGCCCAGCTGCCAGAGCCCGCCGCCGCCGTAGCTGCCCCGGCTCCTCGCCCCGCTTCCGAGATGGCGACGCGCTCCTGCCGGGAGAAGGCTCAGAAGCTGAATGAGCAGCACCAGCTCATCTTGTCCAAGCTGCTGAGGGAGGAGGACAACAAGTACTGCGCCGACTGCGAGGCCAAAGGTAGCGCGGACGTCGCCGCCCCTAGTCGGGGCCTCCTGCGGCCGGTGACCTTCCCGTCGCCACGGCGCCCGGGGCCCGAGCGGACGCCGCGGCTGCGCCCGGCCGGCCCCGGCCCTGAAGGGAGGGCGGGCGCAGGCTGGAGTCGCCCCTCACCTCCGCCAGAGGCGGTGGCGAGGTCAGGCCCGTGGGCGCCGGCACTGGCCCCAACCCCTTCTCCTCCCCGGCCCCGGGGCAGAGCCGTGCCCGCGTCGCGATGCTCAGACCCCCCCCCAGAGGGCCGGGGCCGGGGCCAGAGCCGGGCCGGGAGCGCGGAACAGGGCGACGGCCTGGCCAGGGCTTAGGGTTAAAGGGTTGCCCTCCACCAGCCTCAGCTCGCAGGTACATCCGTGGGTGGGGCCACCCTTAGTCTCGGTCCCCGCCTCGACCCTTCCCCCGTGACCACGTCGTGCCTCCCGGGGCTCCGAGGCTCGGTATCTCAGGTGGAGCCCTACCTGCCTGTCCACCTGACAGCTTTGTACCGGGCTTTTGCTTCTTCACGAGAAAGAGTATGGTGGTCCTTTTTTGCTGGTTTGGAGTTTTACTGAGTGAAACCATTGGGGAGGGGTCTTTAGTAGTAGTAGTAGTGATAACTGTTTTTTTAAATCTAGATATTAGCCAGAATGAAGAGGAATTTCTTTACGTGAGTCCCGTGGACGGTGTGCTTATTATGTTCCTGAAGCTTTTAATAATTATATTGTGTCTGACCAGTTGCTTTGGGAGAACATGTGGACATTGGTTTGTGTGACCCATAGACGTTGAAGGTGCATTTTTTAAAGATCCAGAGGTGAAAAAAACCCCCTAATTTTAGTTTGTTCCGTTGGAGGGCTTCTGCCTCAGCTTTTGAAATAGATACACTATTTTTAGCCTATATGTTTGGGTTTGGCGATCTGATTTATATTTAATGTCTTCTAAGTAATCTCATGAGAAAAAGGTTTCAGATTTTTAAAAAGAAACCTGTCATGTGTTCAGGAAAAGATCTTGCTTATTTGTAAATTGGTTTATTTGGTGAGAAATAGGTAGTTCTCCAAAGCAGAAGTCAGACTTTGAGAATGTCATTTAAGATTTCTGTTATTTGACTTAGACTTTTCCTGAAGCTTTACTGTTCTTACTCAATATTGTGTAAATGAGGCACGTTTCATTGGGCTGATAATGTTTGATTAGACTAAGCCACATGGCATCAGGAAGTCACTTCACTACCATACTATCATAACAGGTACTGGATCACTGGAAGGTCATGTGGGAATACTGTAACTGACCATGTGTTGAAGCACTTTTCATATAGTACCTTGACTCACCCAAGCTGATATTTATTCTGTGTAACTTTTCAGGTGATGAATTAAAAATGCCTGATTATTGTAGTAAAACTTGTTTACCTCATATTGATTATGTGTGTGGATTTTTGGGGAATACTCTTTTGTATTGAGGCTCAATTACTCATCACTGCACTAGTAAAACGCTGAAAAATGGGGCCTTTAAAAGGCCAGAAAAAGAAATGAGCTGCATTTTGGGTAATAAGTTACATGCTTAAAAAGAGATCCTAGTATATTTTAAAATCTATTCATTAAATATTAAATAGTAACAGTTTTAGTAAGTACCTTCATTAGGTATAGAAATAATTGAAAATAATGTTTGTTTAAATTTTTGTCCCCCAAAAAGTACTTTATAAAATCAGGTATTCACTAATGCTTCCCAAAATAATTTATAGGTTTTTAAAAAGCCATTATTTGCCACATGGTAACATTTCCATTTCCATCTTTTGAAGTAAGGAGAGGAGAATCATGTACTTTTAAAATTAGGGCAAAAATTTTATTTTAATCTGAGGAAAAGGGAGCATTAGTTTTGCTTGCTATTTGTATTGCCACTGAGGTCCATAGATATATATTGCATGAATGTTTTATTTTGGTTTTGTTTGGTCTTCTGTTTCTGGGTTTGTTTTTGAGAAATGGAGAAGGTTGGAGAGAAGAGAATAGTATCAAGAGTTTGAGGATGCAATGTGAAGGGCATGAATTCCAGTCATGATTTAGAAAGACCATTACTCTTTCCATGTTGTTACTAAATCTTGAATGATACTAAATTGATCTTCTAAAAATTTATTTTATTTTATTTTAAATGTTTATTTATTTATGAGAGAGACAGACAGAGTGTGAGCGGGGGAGGGGCAGAGAGAGAGGGAGACACAGAATCCGAAGCAGACTCCAGGCTCTGAGCTGTCAGCACAGAGCCCGAAGGGGAGCTTGAACTCACGAACCGTGAGATCATGACCTGAGCCAAAGTCAGACGCTTAACCGACTGAGCCACCCAGGCGCCCCAACTTCTAAAAATTTTTTTAATGTTTATTCATTTTTGAGGGAGAGAGAGAGACAGAGCGAGACAGAGCGTGAGCAGTGGAGGGGCAGAGAGAGAGAGAGGGAGACACACAACTGAAAGCGGGCTGCAGGCTGTCAGCACAGAGCCTGACACGGGGCTTGAACTCACGAACTGTGAGATCATGACCTGAGTGGAAGTTGGAGACTTATCCGACAGAGCCACCCAGACACCTCTTAAATTGATCTTTTGAATTATTTCACTGTTTTATCTTGATCTTCCAGGAAAAAACATCACAGTTAAGTTTAATTAGTTTAATTAGATTTGATCTCATAGTTGTATTACTTGAAAAATTTGACATGATTGGACCACTGATATAATTAAATATATTTTGTACAAGTTTTGAGTCTTTGGTATGGTTGAACCCCATTAAAGAGCTCTTTAGTAGGGTTCTTGGCTTGTTAAATGATTTTGGATTCATTATTATACATGCCAGACAACATAGTAAATGCAGATAGTGAAATTCTGGTTAAGTGTATTTTTAAAAGATATGCTAAGGGTCTTATTCTACACCTTAGCTATTATACAGAGTTCCATACTGTATGTATATATATGTGTGTGTGTGTGTGTGTGTGTGTGTGTATGTGTATGTGTGTGTGTATATATATATATATATATATATATATATATATATATATATATAAATGTTTTCCTCACTAATAAACTACATCAAGCTTTTCATGTATTTTGAAGCTATTTCCTAGTTAACTCAGTTTTCTTTCAAAAAATACTTCCTCCACTGCTCTTTGAGAACAAGTACCAAAGACTAAATTTAAAGTGTAGGGCTAAAGATTACCCCATTCTGTTGACTTGTAATAGTTGGCAGAGTTATATCAATTGGATTTTGACATTTTCTTATTGAGTCACCAGTGTGTGTTTCCTGAGTTGACATTATTTAAGAAGTAAGGAGGGAGAGAAGGATGGCATAGGTGCCAGTTTCCTGCTCTTGATTCTACACTTACTAGATCTGTTGAGCAACTAGAGAAAAAAAACAGGCAGATGGGGCTGGACTTCCTCTCCCTGGCCTCATTGGTGACTCTCTGGGAGTTTTAATACAGTTCTATTGGTTATTAGTTGGTGGCGATTTATGGAGCAGTGAGGATTTAGAGCCTCTTGCCAATCTAAAGTTTAGTTTTTAGTATTAGTTTCATCCACGGTTAGTACTAGTTTTGATTCTGAACGTGTATCAGTTGGCATGAATATGTTGCCTCTTGCCCAGTAAGTTTTGGGGTAGTAAGAAACAAGCTTTTTTGAACACTTAGAGATTGTTTTGTTTCATCTGTCTGGTATTAAGAGGTTAAGTTCCTTGCCCAGATCAAGCACTTATTTCTTCATTCCACAGATCGTGACTTGAGGGGACACTGCTAAACACTGTATTGGATTTTATGGAGCTAAAATATTTGTGAGACCTAAGGAGACCTAAGGAGTTTGTTCAGAGAGGACTGCATTTTTGCAAATGAGTAATTCCAAAACAGTGTACTAAGTGTTATAATAGTGGTTATAAGAGGTGCCTCCCTCTCTACTTATTTTGGGCTGCTGTCCCATCTCATGTGACTTTTGGTTGTCTTCACGGTTCCTAGAATGCTGCCTCCAGGCCCTTGCGCATGCTGTTCTTTCTGCCTGTGAAGTTCTCTAACAGTTTTTTGCTTGATCAGTTTTACATATCATCCCCTTTCTGCTTAAATGTTTCTTGAAGGGAAGTGCTTCTCTCTGATTTTGTATATTAGATTAGACTTTCCTTTATACGTGTAAGACACATCCTGAATGTTTTATTACACTTAAGTACAGTTGTAATTAAACATTATTTGGGTATTTATTGGGTAATCTATATCCCTGTTGAATTATAGCTATAAGAGAGAAGAGACCTTGTTTATCTTGTTTAGGCTTGTATCCCCTGCCCTCTACACAATGGGTGACATGTGGTAGGTCTAGTGTAACTCAACAAGTATCTTTTGAATGAATGAATGTGAATGAGTACAGAGCCAAGGGCAGGCAGCAGGGTATGTGGAAATAGTTCACATATAGGCGGAATGACCCTGTTGGAAAATATTTACAGGAGTCTTGTTTGAGCTAGGTTCAGAAGATGGAGTGGGATTTTAGCAGATGGAGAAGGAATTAAAGGAGACAGCTGCACACACAAGGTGCATAAGAGGTATTTAAAATAACATAAGAGGTTTCCATGTGGACTTTTTTGGGTAAGCTTTCTTTAAGCATGGTCAGATTTGATGGTGGTGGGTCAGGAAGAACTGAAATGGTGAGAGATTCCAGGCATGTCACTTAGTTATCACAGTAGTCCAAGCAAGAGTGTAAGGACCTGAACTCACTTAATGTTGGGGTATAGGGCAGGAAACAGAACAGCTGTAGCTATTTTAAGGAATAGGGTGTTTACATTGGAGAGGCTGAAGGAGCAAAAATTGGGAACCACTACTGGACTTCTGGCTTCAAGGCTACACACTATTACCACTGCTACTGTTACCACCACTGCCATGGCTTCTCACCCGTGGAGCTGGTGAGCCAGCGGATGGGGGAATAAGACTGTGGTTACTGCAACCCTTCAATGTCTTGTTAGACATTTTTTCACTTGCCCTTACTATAGGAAGATGGTCTTTGCTGAACTTGTGCCTTCCACGTGCAAATAACTGGCAGACTAATGTCCAACACTTTGCCTTCAAGGGAGTCTTCTAGCTTTCTAACCTTTTCAAAAAGTAGAAACATGAAGTGAAGGTTGTGAGACCCAGTCCAAGAGTCTACTACAGGCAGTGAGGATGGAGAACATTTTTCATTAAGTGTGTAATGTTTAAGAGTTCTTATGTAAACTTATTTTAAAGTAATTCATATTAAAAAGTAAAATTCACTTGAGAAACTGATGTTTATAATGATGTTGATGCTTATAGGATAAATTCATACAAACAAAATCTTTGATTGTAATTCACCTAAAGAGACCTGCAAATCTGAAAGTTCCCTCAAAATGCTAACCTTCAGGTTTGATTGGTCCGTTGTTGTCATAATTCTGCTGATCTTGAGATTTTCTCTGATGATTATGTGTAGAGCCTGGTGTCAGAGCCAGGATAGAAACCACTGGTCTCTCTCTGACTCATCAGAGCACAAGCAGGGAAGGAGCAGAGAGAGATGGAGACACAGAATCAGAAACAGGCTCCAGGCTCTGAGCTGTCAGCACAGAGCCTGATGCGGTCTCCAACTTGGAACTGCGAGATCATGACCTGAGCCGAAGTTGGACGTTTAACCGACTGAGCCACCCAGGTGCCCCTATCTTGGCGTTTTAAACCACAGAAACAACTTGATAGACTTGAAAGAGCACTGACCTGGATTAAGTTAGTAAAGCTAGGTTTGAGTCCAGCTTTTGCCTCTTGACTTACTTGGTGACCAGTTGTCCCTGTTCTCATTGAACCTTACTACAAAGATTTATTTCAGCTCTGATGTGATCTGTGTTCTTTTTTGAAACCTATGTTTCATATCACTTCTAAGTCAATATTTACTATTGTTGATTTCAAAAAAATTGTTTTTTTTAAATTAATTAATAATTTAATTTTGGGTCTTACAGAACTTTGGATCTTGATCAAACCTGTATACTTTTAAAGCTTTTCACTGATGATTTAGGTCTTTCTGAGCCAATTACCTGGTATTATCTTTAATTATCTCAAGCTGTATCATATAACCCACAGGAATATTCCTCACAGATTGAGGAATCCTTTTGTTTGAAACTTTTTCCCTAATGCTTTCATGGATTAGAGTAAGATCAAAGAAACTATCACCTGTTCTAGTCATCTACTACAGCCATACTTTAGGACTGTATAGCCATACATAACCATACATTTAGTCATACATAGTACCATATGGAAATGATTTAAAAAATTTCACTAAAAAGAGCTTAGAGGCACGTGGGTAGCTCAGTTGATTGAGTGTCTGACTCTTGATTTCAGCTCCGGTCATGATTCCAGGGTGGTGGGATTGAGCCCCACATTGGGCTCTGTGCTGTTGGAAATATGTACTAATTTCATGCTCGTGTCCATTTTGAGTGGTAAATATGAGGACTTTGAGAGTCTAAAGGGCAGAGAATTATAAGCCTTCCAGTAATTCTCCATTCTCTGTGCATCCTCCCCTTTCCCCCAACAATTTTTCTTTTTTTTGCCTCCATTTCACAAGAGATCCAGGTGATTGCTTTTAGGAGTGATTGATGATAGACTTTCATACGTCTATCACTGATCTTTTGTAAAGAGTGCATTTCAAGGACCAATGATCAGCTAAACCCAAATCTTAAAAAGAAAATAAAGGGAATTTAAAACTTCTCTGGGAAATTATATTTAGGATAACTTTATCTTCCAATACAGAAACATTCATTAAAAATTATGGTTTAGTCTAGATGTTTTTTAATTGATGTATTTCTACTCTTGAAAGCTGCTTTTAATGTAGGGTGGTGATGGTGCATCGTGCCAAAAAACTAGCAGAAGTATGATTTTTGAAGTGAAATGATCATCACTAGTATATTAATTTCCTATTGCTGCTATCAAAAATTATCACAAACCTAGTGGCTTAAACAACACAAATTATCATCTTACAGTTCTGGAGGTTAGAATCCAAAATGAGTCTTCTTGAGCTAAGATCAAATGTGTTCCTTTTGAGGCACTAGGGGAGAATCTGTTTCCTTATCTTTTCTAGCTTCTGGAAGTCACCTGTGATGTTTGCCTCATGGCCCCTTCTGCCATCTTCAGTGTGTCATCTTCAGATCTCTTTCTGCCTTTTTGTGTTTGCATCAATACATCTTCTCTGGCTTTTGTAAGGACCCTTATGATTACATTGGGTTTATCTGGATAATCTAGGATAATACTATCTCAGTGTCCTTAACTTAAACACATCTGCAAAGTCTGCTAGGCATTATGATAATTTATAAGGAGCAAATAAAATACAGTCTAAAGTTTGTCATATTATTAGCCAAAAGAATGCCCCATAAGTACTTTTAGCTCCAAGGAGCTGTACAACTTTTTGATTCTGTGACATTGGAATTTTTTGTTGTGAGACCTGTGGCTCACTTCCTAGGACTTGAAAATCATTGTTTGGGGGAAATCCCTGATTTTAATGGCTTCCTATTATGCCAAAATGAGTTATTGCTCTATTAATATGCCCTTTATAAACAAAGAAGGGTTTTCTCGAGTTTATGTCTTCTCTTTTTTTTTTTTTTAATGTTTTTATTTATTTTTGAGACAGAGAGAGACAGATTATGAACAGGGGAGGGGCAGAGAGAGAGAGGGAGACACAGAATCTGAAGCAGACTCCAGGCTCTGAGCTGTCAGCACAGAGCCCGACGTGGGGCTCGAACTCACGGAGTGTGAGATCATGACCTGGGCCGAAGTCGGACGCCCAACCGACTGAGCCACCCAGGCGCCCCTATGTCTTCTCTTAATAATTCTTTTGTTTTTGACCTCAGGAGAGTGATCCTTTTACTGAGATTAGCTTGCTCCAATCTAGGGTTCATGATAGTAGGATATATATTTGAATAGCTAAATCAGAACAAAACTGTGGATTATTTTTAATGGCAAACAGTGGAGCATGAACTTGATCAGGAGCCTTCACCACTACACCATATCTTTGTCAAAAACCAAAACACTGCACACGGGGTAAAACAAAGCAGAAAGATGAGTTTATTATAAGGCTTTTTACCTGCAAGTCAGGAAACTCAAGGCTGTGGGAGCAGTGAGTTTGGAGTTGCTCACGGACTAAGGGATTTTTATGGGATAAATACAGAAGTTACTTGGTTGCCTAGTGGTCTTGTTTCTTATTTGGATTTGGGTAGCTTGGTTAGGAACAAGGAAGTTCATAGATGGCCTGAACAGACTTGGTGTTTGATGATTGGCTGGTGTCCTTTACTTATTTCTGAGAGAAGAGCTGTAAGTTTCTGTAAGATTAGGTTAAGTTTCCTTTATGCATTGGTGTTGACTGTGTCCAATTTGTCCTTGACATAAGTGACTTCATTTTGGTTTGGTTCTACACATTCTAGACTTAAAAGTATGAAATCATATCAGATTTGTGTAGATTTGACTGGGCTTTAAAACCCCTTAATAGTTTATATGATTTTTATGTCTTCAACTGTGTATAATTATTCTTATGGAAACAAGAATTTCATTACTTCAAAATAATTGGGCTTCATTAAAGAAAAGAAACAAAGGAAAGTTTCTGCATTTCAAACTGTTCTACTTAAAGTTAAATATTGTCCCTAGTGGTGAATGGCCATAGGTGAATACTCAGGTTATTTCTCCTTGACAGCATTCCTTTTTATAATTTTAATATTAAATTTGTGTAATCTTAATAAATGTTGATATATTTATTAATAGAGCTATATATGATGACTATTATATGATAATAATGTATATGAAGCATTTATAGAGTTTGATATATAGTAGGTAGTCAATAAATGTTGCATTTGTATCTTAAGTCTTGTATAAGACCTATAAACATTTTTGTTTTCTTTTTTCCTCCAATTATTTTATTATTATTATTATTTTTTTAATGTAAGTATTTTTTTTCTTTTTTCTAAGTGTTTTAGTTCTGGTTTAGTTAACATACAGTGTTATGTTAGTTTCAAGTGTACAGTGTAGTGATTCAGTAATTCTGTACATTACTTGGTGTTCACCATGATAAAGGTATTCTTTAATTCCCATCACCTATTTTCACCCTCCTGTAACCATCAGTTTGTTCTCTATAGTTAAGTGACTGTTTCTTAGTTTGTTCTTTTTCCATTTGCTTGTTTGTTTTGTTTCTTAAATTCCACACATGAGTGAAATCATATGCTGTTTTTCTTTCTCTGACTTATTTCCCTTAGCATTATAGCATGTATAGCATATATCTAGCTCCTCCAATTACTTTTTAAGAGAATTGTTCAAGGTTTCAGATGTAAGAAAACTCCTTCCTCCTCCATATTTTCCCTAAGTTTTATTGTTGTGAAATTTTTCTGAATTTTGTGTTTTGTTTTTTTTTTTAACTTAGAAGTTGTAATTGACTATGAGGGTTAACTTTTGGTTGTAATTATTGTAGGAAGTAAAAACAAACAAACAGCTATCCAAATATTTGATAGAGACACATTCTGTTCTTTGTAATGTGGTTTCCTTTTCTATTTGCATTAAATTGTTATTTTTTACAAGCAAAGGTTACTAGTCTCTTGTTGTAATTACTCTCTCCATATTGTGAGATTACAAATGATTTTTTTCATTGTGGAAATTTTGCTCAGCTATTGTGCAGAAGCAGCTTCCCTTCTATTGTTTATTTACTGAAAATTAGTTGTTACTTGGGATTTGTTTTTTAGCAGGGACAATGATTTTACTTCCGTAGATGAGACAAGGCTATCAGGTGACTGCCTTCTTTTTTGGCCTTTTATCACTTGTCCCAAATTTATGGCAATTATACTTTGACTGGTTTTAACTTAGTTGGTAAAATATGCCTGTAAACAACAGGAAACAATAGTTTTTGCCTAAAATAAATGTTTGTCTAGCTTTCAAAAAAATAGTTGAGGGGACTTCCAGTTTCTAGTCTGGCTTTAAGACTGGAAGGAGCTTCAAGTCTCCACTCCATCCTAACAAGTAAAAAGCTCAGCAAACTGCAAAATCAGCATCTCTTCTTAGATCTTAAGTGAAGTCACAGGGCAAACTGCTGTCCCCAAAATAGGAGAGACAGGCGAATATAGAGAATCACAATTCAATTATAACTCTGTGGAAACCAGTACTGAGGTAGGAAAACTATTGACAAATTGCTGGAGGCTCACTGTGGACAAATATAAGAGTCAGAAACTCCAGGAGGACACAGTTACGGGTAAGGTCCCACACTTTGGTGAGTTTTACCACCAGGAGCTCAACACAGTGAATATGGGATAAAAACCTATGCTTCTGGCAGGGGAAGGAGAAAAGGAACCATCTTGAAATACACCAGAGCATTCTGTTCTTACTTAGCAAGGTCTGCCTTCTGGAGAAACTGTTTAACTAGAGCTTAACCGACTTGGGGAAGGGAAATATCTAACTCCAGCCACCTGTAGCCTTTCTCAGGAGAGAAGGGAAATGCCAGTTTCAGTCTACTCTAGCCATCCTGTCCCATGGGGGAAGGGGACAGCTGTGGTAGGGGTGCTGAGATTTGTGAAGCTCACAGTACAGACAGAGGCTCACTGAAAGAGTGAGATGTAATCATAGAACTATGGAATGCTTCCCACCACATTACTAAAACTGTCTACAGCAGTTAATTTTATCTAGCACATCATATCCAGCTGTCAAGAAAAAATTACAAGGCAGGGTACCTGGATGGCTCAGTTGGTTGAGTGTCCGACTTTGGCCCAGGTCATGATCTCAAGGTTCATGAGTTTGAGCCCCATGTTGGGCTTTGTGCTGACAGCTCAGAGCCTGGAGCCTGCTTCAGATTCTGTGTCTCCCTCTTTGTGCCCCTCCCCAGCTTGTGCTCTGTCTCTTTATCTCTCAAAAATAAATAAAAACATGAAAAAAATAAAAAAAAATTACAAGGCGTACTAGGAGGCACAAAAAATAGTTGAGGTTCTTAAATTTCACAGTGAAATTGTTTCACATATCAGAAGTATGGTTACAGGCTACCAGCTCACCTTGTGACACCTAAATATAGTTGGAAAAACATGTAAAAATACTTTCATACATTAAATGAATGTGTAAAGCATATGTAAATGGCTAAAGTTACACTATGTTCAGTTTGAATAAACTTGTTCACATCAAATCTATTCCAACCTCTTCCAGTTTAAAAGGTTCTGAAGTTTTGTAGACGAGAGTATCAGTCCCAAATAATACTGTTACCCAGAGCTAAGGGACAGATCTGTAAACTTTTGCTGCTCAACTGAACTATAATCTTTATAGTAGATCTCAAATACTCACATTCAAATTATTTTTAGAATTCACATGAAGTAAGGAGCATTATACTCATCAGTGACATTTCATATATGTATGTGTCCCTTGAAAATAGTTTACATGGAGGTTGTAATTACTCTTTATATTAAACCTTGGCTTAATATTTCTTTACCAAATCAATGATTTGAAAAAGTTGCGAGGGGGATCCTTCTAAGTTAAAAGAAACAAGAGATACAGCTAATCACAGTCTATGGTCCTCGAGAGGATGTTTTTGGAAAAAGATATTTACAAGAAAATTTTGTGGTGAAGCACTGTTGTGGGAAATAGAACACATTATTAGATGGCATTGAAAACTTATTGTTAATTTGGTAGGTGTGATAATATTGTGGTTATGGGGAGAAAATTTATATTTTTTAGAGATTCATACTGAAAAAGTTAGAGGTGGTATCTTGATGTCTGAAATTACTTTCCTGTACCTCAACATAAAAAATGAAAATATGGCTAAAATGGCAAAATCTTAACAATTGTTGAATCTGGGCAGTGGATATGTGGGTGTTTGCCGTGCTATTCTTGTTTTCTGTTCTCTATTTGAAAATTTTTGATAATAAATATTAAAACAAGATTTTAGTTTTTAAGAAATAAACTCAAGGTACCAAATAAGTACATAAAAAATGTTCAGCTTTCCTTGGTTGCAGGTTTTTCTTTTTTTCCATTTGGAAGGATAGCACTAATTAACTAGTCTTGACTGATAGTATGTTTCTAGATATTTATATAATTCTGTATCAAATGATATCAACATATATCAAGTATTCTGAACATGCTCAGAGTCTGCATAAACACACCAAGAGAATAAAAGAAGTTAAAAAAAATCAAACTATGATTACAAAAACAGTGTGATTAAGGAATAATTACATAAACTTTTGGCTCTTCATGGTAGACCCTTAGTGATTTTAGGTTGCTGGTCAGAAAAAGGATTATCATGGAGCTGTTTTAGTGCTGTGTAGCTGTTAAAAAAGCATTTGAAAATGCAGTAGTGAATGCTCTAATTTTACTTCTCCATCATCCTGTTTTTTAAGAATATGTTAAAGAGAACTGCCACAAACCATCACAGTACACCAGAACCTCTAATGCTAATCACTATCTTGGATTTTATCCAGGGGTTACTTAAAGAAGTATTCATTTCACAGGTACTTTATGAACACCTATTATGTGTAAGGCACAACTGCTAATTGCTGTATTAATTGAAGTAGTGTAAGGTATGTGAATCCTTACAAGGCTTCTGTTTAGGACTTTCCATTGTAGGACATAGAAACAGAAGTAGAATCAGGTGCTTATGAAAGCCCTAGAAGGGGTAGAAAAGTAGGCTCCATGCTGATGGAGCCTCTAGGACTGACTCCCAGATCACAGCAGAACTGACCTTCCAGGGAACCATTAACTCAGAGCCTGTCACTGAACTGTTGAGTCTAAGAAAACACCAAATTAGCTGTAGCCCAGGGATTAGAAAGCTACATCTGCCTTACAATACCGGTAAACTGGTAAGTAGGTACTGGAATGTGGGGTCTGTCATCATCTGTGTCAAAATTGCTTCACACCCACGAAGTGGTAGACTAGACATTCTATGATCTTGTCTTCCTGCAGAAAATAGCTAAAAAGGGCAGGAGAGTAGTTACCGCACTTTTGCTTTCAGATATTGCATAAGTGCATCTAATTGATGGAAACGTTCTCAGTCAGAACTTTATAAAAGAATCTGAGAAATAGAGTTTTTTAGCTTTTCATCCTCTGAAACCAGGAAGGCACACCAGAAATAGGGTGGAATAGAGGTTGTGTGAGCAAATCAGCAATATCTACCATGGTTTCTGTCTTAGCTAGTTGCATCAGAATGAATAGAATGTATGTAGCTTGAGAAGGAAAGAACTAGAAAGTCCTCCAGCAGCCATTTATTTTTTCTTTGTCTTTGGCTCTGTCTCTGGGTCTATAACACATGATTCTTTTTGCCTGCTTCATTCTTTACTAACTGCTTTCCCTTATTCATATGCTTGCCTATACCTCATTAGTTCCTAAGTCTATATGACCTGTTATTTGGCTTCCTAGAGGCGGTTGTCTTTTTCTTTGGGTCATATACCATATTCCTGGGTGAGATGAACGGGCCCAGCCTGGGCCATGTGCCTACCTCTGATCATTGTAACATGGAGGTGATGTGGTTTGAAGTAGTGGGGTTCAGAGCTAATGGGCAAGAAAGAATTCTTGAGACATCTTTGGGAAAAGGTGGTTTTATTAAAGCATGGGGACAGGACCTATGGGCAGAAAGAGCAATACTGGGGTTGTGAGGAGTGACTGATTATACAAGATTTTCTATCCTGTGGACAGGAGGGTGATATTAGGGCTTTAGGAAATTGAGTCTATAGGTTTCTGGAGATGGCATTTTTTCTTTCAAATCATTAAGACAGTTGCAAACTGATGGAGACTCTGCCCTGCATGACCTTGATCTCTATCAGTTAACCATTTGTTTTTCCTTATGTTCTTGGGCAGCCTGAGGAATGCCTGAGGAATGGGGGGTAGTGATTGTGGGGTGTTAGCTTGTGCTTTGCCCTCAGCTTGCCTTTTGCTCCCTCATCATTTCCCCCCTGAACAATTTTGACCCTTAAATCTCTAAGGTTGTTGAAGGCAGAAGGTCTCATGTTCTGTGTAGCTTCTTTCTGCTGAGTAGGGGCGTAGAGATGTCCCTACTTTTGGCTTGACATTGATCATCTGGGGAGTTTATATATATGAGTTACCAAAGGCAGAGGCAGCTGAATCCATTGTGGACAGTAAGTATCTCTGTGGGTGGTAAGGATCATCGATGTGAAATCATTGTAGTGATGGAGTCTTGGCACCAAGTAGAGACATTGAAAAAGCCAGCATACTAGGTAGGATTAATATGGCTATAAGGAATAAGTCCAACAGAGAGACCCCTAACAGTTGACCATAACCCCCCCTCCCCCCAAACCAGTAACTTAACCAATCATTTAAAGAGAGAGAAGGATTTTATAGAGCCTCAGTTTGGGTATCTGTATCTTTTAATAGGCCTGTGACATTTTTGTGATAATCTGGAGTATATATACATCACTCTCTTAATAATGGCATATGTACCACCTTGTGGTGCTGTTAAAACATCTAATGCCATTCTATTTTGTAGAACTGTTTCATGCATTTGAGTTTATTTTTGAGAGAGAGGGAGGGAGGGAAGGAACGTGTGTGTGCATGTGAATAGGGAAGGGACAGAGGCAGAGGGAGAGAGAGAATCTTAAGCAGGCTCCATGCCCAGGTTGGAGCCCGATGCAGGGCTTGATCTAATGGCTGTGAGATCATGACCTGAGCCGAAATCAAGAGTCAGATGCTTAACCGACTGAGTGACCCAATTGCCCCTGCATTTATTTTAGTGTTTAATAATGTAATGCTGTTTTGAGAGTCATTTGAGGCCTTAATTGTGTAACAGGTGTTATTAGCCATCATATAGACTCTGTTTTGTCTATATGATGTAAGCGTCAGATAATTAATAGGAGGCACTTTTATGGAAACAAAAGAAAAATATACATTAATGGTTAGAGCAAATTATAAACCCAGTGTTTGAGTCTCGAATGCTGCCCATGAAAAGATTTTTGGGTGTCAGGCTTGAAGGATCCTCAGATGGAGTGGGAACAGGCAGCTGGAATCAGATGGGTTTTTCTGGTTTGTAATTCAAATGTATCTGGTGATCCTTTTGAAAGGCCCATTGTAAGAAGGAACTGTCAGTATAAATTGGGGAAAAAAGAATGAAAAAGTACTACCATCACTTTCCTTTGAAGAGAAATTTGAGGTCTTCCATAGGTTCACAGAACAAGAAGGGCTGTTAGTTTGCTTATTGGTTTCCTGTGAATGACTTACAGGTTTTATTCTAGATACATGAGCCTGTGAAGAGTGTCCCTCTAATGTTATTGCAGTGGGTATACATAATATGACCTGGTAGAGGCCTTTCCTTTTGGAGTAAATCCCCTGCTGTATTAGACTTTCAATCCTTTAAATAAACCGTGTCTTCTGGGTTTTTATAGGGTGGGTTGCCAGTAGCTGTCACATTAGGTATAGGGAGGATATGGTTTACATATTCATTTAGAGATTTATGAATTAACCCACCCTCAAGTTAATAATTTAATAAAGAACTATAGTCTTTATTGATTGGTCTACAGTGAGAAAAGACATTTCATATACAGTTGTTGGGAATCCATCCCACTTTCCACTTATTCAAATAATCATATGCTGGTGGGGTCTTATTATTATCCCCACAGAATAACAAGCAAGAAGATTGTCAGTACATGAGCTGTTTCTCTGAAGTTTACCTCAAGTTGTCCAGCATCAGTTTTTAGAGCTTCTAGGAAAAAGCAGTTTTAGTTTTTAATGACTTTAAAAGTTAAGAGAATGGAAGAAGATTGGAAACCTTAAGTTGGAGAGCTATAGCCAAATACTTGAGGAAACGAGAAGAATTTAGGTTATACTGTAGTTTATAATAAATAGTATTAAAATTTAGTATCTACAAAGATGTGTTATTGAAACATAGTTTTCCCCTATAATTACCCTCATTTCCAGAGATACCCAAATCAAGACTAATTTGTTTATAAAACAAGTCCAGTTTAATTGCTTAGATAAGCTCGAAGAATAGCGATTGACCATGTAGATCTTTTAAAATTTGTTTTGCTGCACCTTTTCATAAGGAATCTATATTGAACTTTAGTAGCCTATCTAGGCCAGAAGCCAAGCCAGATACTTGCCATCACACATGCCTACAGTACCTGTAGACTTGGGCAAATTTCTCTTCTTGAGGTCTCCCAAATATCCTGAGCTTCCTGCACTTGCCAGGAAGTGACATTCTTTACTCACCTGGGAACTCTGTAAGCAAGGTATTAGGCCAACATTTCCAAGGGGCTTTATGCTTCCATGTGTCATAAAGTCAGCTTCAGTTCCTTAAAG
Organism: Acinonyx jubatus; assembly: GCF_027475565.1. Taxonomy (NCBI): domain Eukaryota; kingdom Metazoa; phylum Chordata; class Mammalia; order Carnivora; family Felidae; genus Acinonyx; species Acinonyx jubatus. Next base: position 86,867,891 of record NC_069385.1, on the reverse strand, counting down.
CTGTTTGGTCATATCCAAGTCTATGCATGTCTCTCAAAAATGACATTCCAGTCAAAGCCTAGGTAAAATAACCAATGTTTCCAATGGTGTCCTGTTGCAAGGAGAACAGATTCTTCTTGAACTTCTGCAAATGACTATGATTGCCATAGAAGAAAGAATACTCACCGAGAGTTTTCTGAATTTCAGGAGGCTTAGGTAGACAGAAAAGTTAAATGCTTCAGTTTGTTTACAAATGAATACTTTATCACATTTCTGTAAGTCATAGATATTTTAAGAGAAAATGTCCTTAATCCAGAAGAGCAAACATTAGAGAACCAGCAGTGTTTCAGACAAGAGTCACAGAAGTTATAATCATCTTCAGTTCATTTAATTTCATGTTAGTAATTCTTGTTCAGTTTGAACACAGCTTTTAATTAGTTCTGGAAATTATTACCCATTTCAGTTTTATGATTTTAAAAATATAAAAAACTGTATTTGTTCAAAAAAAGACCTTTTTATGAGTTTCCTTGAAGATGAAACTTATTTTGAAATGACAAATGATAATTGATAAGGAAATTCATTTATTTCTGTGACACAGAAAATTTCAGTAATCAAAATGTTAAGCGATGGTCTTATACCAGAACACATTAAAACTCAGGAATTTCATTTATGAATGTATGTATGTATGTATGTATGTATGTATCTATCTATCTACCTATCTATCTATCTATCTATCTATCTATCTATTTATGTATCTATTTGTATAGTTATAGCATTTACCCAAGCAATACAACCTAGGGCTTATCATGATTTGTTTGATAGTTCTTTCCAAGTAACTTAACATACCAAATAAAAAGTCCTAATTGGTCAAAAAGATTTTATTTACAATTTAAATCTTGAGGAAATTTGTTGAAGAACCTGAGAAAGTTTAAAGCACATGCCTGAGTAGGATTATAGATCATTACCAAACTTTAAAAGTTCAAATTATTTAATCAAGTGACAATAAGAGATTCCAAAGGCAAATATGTAGGGTTATATAGTTGTTAGCAAAACTTAGCCCCTTTAATATTGAGAAGTTTAAACCTTAATAAATCAAAGACCTCATAAAAACAAAACATAGAAACTGGGTTTTTTTGTTTTTTATTTTTGGCAGATAAAGACGAAGAGAAAAAAAATCTTTGTTTACATTTTCTTATCAAGAGCAGACCAACAATCCAAGAAAAATGTCTTTTCAACCAAGAGAAAGCAAGCAGACTTTCGGTCTAATGCCAATACTTGTAAAATCCATTCATTTCAACCTTAGTCCATCCTTACCACACGTGAAATTCCTTTCCAAAGATTTCCCTTCACAAACCTTCTACAAATTTCCTTTACATTAGTTTTCATCCTAAGCCTTTTCCCTCCAAACAACCAGTCTCATTTGAGGACAAAATTATTTTCTTTTACCTTCAACAAAAATGTATTCCCGTTTCTTAGATCTTTCTTACACATACAGAGTTGCTTCCCTTATTTCCATCAGTCTTACATTTTGCAGAATTTTAAGTCTTAGAAACCTTAGTCTCCAGTGAAAACTAAGCAGTAACCAACCAGTTCTGAACTGTTATACTGTAATTCTTGAGATGGTAAATTTCTGAATCAGTTAAGCACAAAGCATGTTTTTTCCGACTGATTTAAATATCTTTAGTTTCTCTGCAGTAAGAAGCCAAAACCACAAACCTATGTTCATTTAGTATTTTATCTTATTTAGAAAAGACCTAGATGTCCAATGAATTCAATCCAATTTATCATCTAAGCAAAACGTTAAAGTTTCAGGTTACCAAAGACTTTGATAGCTATCTTCATAATTATCCACAAAAACTTTGAGACAGACAAAATTAACCATCATTTTAAGTCATCCTTTTGCTAACAAATTGCAGCAGAGATATCACAAGCTTATTTGACATTCAGTAAACCTAGGTAGAATAAAAGTTTCAACTAGTTTAAATACAAATTATATTCTACCTGGGTCTACTTAAAAGTCAATCCATTTCTGGGGCGCCTGGGTGGCGCAGTCGGTTAAGCGTCTGACTTCAGCCAGGTCACGATCTCGCGGTCCGTGAGTTCGAGCCCCGCGTCAGGCTCTGGGCTGATGGCTCAGAGCCTGGAGCCTGTTTCCGATTCTGTGTCTCCCTCTCTCTCTGCCCCTCCCCCGTTCATGCTCTGTCTCTCTCTGTTCCAAAAATAAATAAAAACATTGAAAAAGTCAATCCATTTTTTTCCCCTTTCTTGATTTTTATCTGGAGTACTGGTGGGGAATTCTGAAGTGGGCGATGTTAAGTCCAAAAGTGTGCTCTTTGCTCCTTGATGTTGAGGGTGGGAGGAAGACCCAATGGTGCTGGAAGCACAAGGATGGTCAAGGAGCCATTTATGCAAGCTGCACCCAAGGTGGTTCAGAAACAGGAGGAGGAGGAGGGGAAGGCTGAAGGAGGTGAGGTGCTCCCATGAAGGCTGGAGGCCGATGAAAGTCCAGAGGGCAGAGAAAGGGGTTTCCCAGTCTTCCCAGGCAGATAAGCAGATGCAAGTTTTTTCCAGCAACAAATGGAATTTAGGGCAGACCATGTCAGGCCTGAGAAGACAGGGAACTTCCCTGAAACAAAAGGAGTTTTGGTAGCTGCTTGGGAATATTCCTTAAAGTCCCTGTCCCAAGGTAGACTAACCACAGTTGGCTCCAATTTTAGCTATTAGCCTCAGAAATGAATGAGGGAGAAGCCCCCCATATACCGCTAATTTAATCTGGGTCTATTCGGTGGAGCAGTGAGAGATAGTGTCCCCTTCCTTAGGGATGGCCTGTGTTTCCTGCAGCAACCTGGGTTTTATTAGGAGGAGGCCTGTTTAGACAATTGTAATCCAGTATGTCAGGATGGAGTTTATCAGCTTGGTTCTGCAAGAGTTCCTTAGGTCTGGGCCCTGATTTAGAACCCTAAAGCCCTGGACCTAGGGTACCTCTGTCTATTTGCCCTGTTTCCTGCAGGAGAGATATAATTGATAGATCCTACTGAGGCCATGCAGTGTTACAGGAGATCAGTCCTTTCTTAAATTTTGCAATCTGAATTGTTTCCAGTGGGTTAAAAGGCATTCCAAGGGGGAGTCCTTAGGAACGGAAGCCTAGAGAAGGTCTGTTACCAAAAATCCCCACTGACTCCCTGGTGGTGTCCCATGCAGGATATGTCAGAGGTTTCCGGTGTCACGAGCCACCGGAGGTGTCCCTTGAATAACAAATCATTATTGGTCACTGTTCCACTGTAAAGGCCCTGTAGGTGGAATTACTGGTGTCCCTTCACTTCTCCATTGCATTGTAGGATACAAGTGGGTACTGGTGAATGGACCAAAATACCATGCTGTGCCCTACCATTCAGGCTGTGCCAGGAAGGCTGTGAAGAACCCATCGTTTTTAACCTATGGAAAACATTAGAAAAGTTTTACAAGGGGGAGTTACCTAATTTTATAATTTAAGTAGTTAGTAGGGGACATTCATGGAAAACAGTAAAGATAAGTAGTCTTTTACAGCCAACTTCTCTAGGAACTGGTGCCTGATTTGGCTTTAATTCAGTTGGGTACTGGTTTTGACCATTTTCAAGTGGAGGTCTTGCAGCCAGAAGTGGCTAGACCAGGGATGTGGAAGGGATCACATTAGACCAATGAGGATGTAACCTCACACGGGAGTCTGAAGATTGCCAGTTGTTCTGGTGACTTAGGTGGCTGTCCTGTTCTCAAGACAGGAATAAGGACAGGAATAAAGAGAGGACATCAATGTTCTGGGTCTTATTTCCATTCTGGCCAGGGTACTAACTTCCAGCCAAAAAACAGACTTCCTCGTCCCTGTATAGTAGCCGTGGGCTAAGAAGATTGCAGCCTGAATAATCGACATGAAATGTTCCAATAAGATGATACTCCTTGGCATGCCTGGATGGCTCAGTTGGTTAAGTGGCCGACTCTTGATTTTGGCTCAGCTCACGATCTCACAGGTCTTGATTTTGAACCCCACCCTGGGCTTTGCACTGACAGCACGGAGCCTGCTTGGGATTCTCTCTCTCTGCCCCTCCCCTGCTTGTGTTCTATCTTTCTGTCTGTCATAAATATATAAATAAATAAACAGTAAAAGGGAAAAAAAAAAAAAAAAAAAGGCCATACTCCTTGAAAAGCCCCTGAAATGAAAGTAAAGGGAGAGGAAAGGAAGTACTCACTAAGTTTGCACCGAGGCTCAGAGTCCAGATGAAAAGACTCAAAGCCTCACTTTGGGTGCCAAAATGATGTGGTTTGAAGTGTTGGGGTTTGGATCTAATGGTTAAGAAAGAAGTGAGATGTCTTTGGTGCAGAAAGGTGGTTTTATTAAACAATGGCAACAACACCATGAACAGAAAGAGCTGCACTGGGGTTGTGAGGAGTGACTGATTATATAAGAATCTATCCCGTGGAGGGGAGGGTGATGTTAGGGCTCCAGGAAATTGAGTCTGTAGGTTTCTGGAGATTGCTTTTTTCTTTTAAATCATTAAGACAGTTGTAAACTGATGGAGTCTCTGGCCTGCATGATCTTGATCACTATCAGTTAACCATTTGTTTTTCCCTTTCCTTTGTTCTTGGCCATCCAGGAGTGCCTGAGGAATATCATAGATACCCACCTTGGTGGGTAGTGGTTGTAAAGTGTTAGCTTGTGCTTTGCCCTCAGGTTGCCTTTTGCTCCCTCATCAGAGGCAGGAGAGCTGCAGGAACAGCAAGTAGGAGTTCCTTTTCCATGGCTAAGAGCAGACAAGTTCTCTAAGAAGGAAGAGTAGTTTATATAGTTAAAATATTTATGCACAATTTAGAGGAAATTTTGATTCAAAACACAGATGAAATGGTTAGTTTGGGACAGGAGAAAAAATCAGGAAAAATACAGATCAGTTTATGTGGAAGGAGAGTAAGAGGGATCTGGAATCTAAGGGACAGTTAGGTGGTGAAGTCATTTGCTGAGAATAAGGATAGTGGGACTTTGTAGGGGGATTTAAATCTGTTCTCTGCATAGAAAACTTGCTAATAGTATGAATTTTAAAATAATTTAAAAGTATTTTAAACTAATCTGTTCCCTTATTGATGGGCATTTGCTTTCTAACATGGTTATGAAGAGTCCTGTTGTCAAAACTTTGTGTACACAAAATTATTTCTTCACAATAAGATCTTCTGTGTAAAAAGTGTATGTTAGAGTATGCTGATTAAAGTGTGTTTGAGTTGTATTGCCAGGAATCTTGGGGCTAGTTTACCTTCCCACCAGTAGTGTACAAAGACTGGCTGACCCTGTGCACACAACCTGTCACTGGGTGTTCATGTTTTTGAAAAGTTTTCTTAACATGATTGGTGAAAATTTTATGACACTTTAATTTCTTAAAATTAATCATTTTAATGGGCTTATTGGTCATTTTTATTTTATGATTTGTCCCCTTCATTTTGGGAGCAGGGGTTGACTGCCTTTTCCAGATTTTTCTCTTGATCAGTCATTAGGCCACAACACAAAATTCGAGGCAACATTCATACCTGTGAGTATAGTGGTAGGCCACACCATTCACTCCTAGATTCTATAAGCAATGAATGAATCTTAAGATTCATTAAGTGATGGTGGAGTACTTTGGGAAGATTTTCAGGCCCGTATCTACGTTTTTTTCTTTTTTCTTTTTGGTAACCATAAAATTATAGACAGTTTAGAGATAGAAGAGACCTGTCATGTGCCTAGTCTGATCTCCTAGTAGAGCAATGAAACCTATCATGAGAGATTAGAGGACTTGCTCAAAACTTTGCAACAATGAGAGAACTTGGGAGTGAACCTGTTCCTGGGCTATTGCCTTCTGAATCCATAAATGAATGTGTTACTCTTCAGTTTTATAAAAGGTAACTCTCAGCTTTTTAATTTTTTCATTTTCTTTACATTCACAATCTATACAGTGAGAAGGGTTGGAAGTTATGCATTTTTATGCTTAACCAAACCCTATCTGTGTAATAATAGGATGTTAAGAAAAAAATTTGGACATCACAGAAACAGTTACATATTAATTATTTAGCCGGTTTTTTAAACAGTGATTTGGCAATAAATATAAACATATTTCAAAACTTAGAATGTTGGTTGGTGTCTGCAGTGTTATCTAAAAGCAAATACTATCTCGTGAGATAAATCTGTAAATAGTGCTGAGAATAAGCTTAAAAAAGAGGGATTTTTGTAAATATTGGATATCTTTGTGCTTGAGAGGGAAATTTTGCAAATACAAAGTACTAGAATATTTGTGAAAGAGCAAACAAAATAAAGGAAAGCTGTAATATGCTTGCTCAAACTTGAATTTTTAAGCTGGATTTTTTAATGATGCCATATCACCTGAATAAAGTAAGAAATAGGTTTGACAAGGCTTAAACTTTAGTAGGACAGTCAGGTGAAGCATGGATTGTTCTTAAAATTAAGCTTCATTTCATTTTTCCCTTTTATTTTATACCATCCTGATGACTAGTGAATCCTTAAATTATTACCACCATTTAATTTCTTTGCCACAGTAAATTAACATTTGAAAAATGGCAGGGGAATGCTTTTTTGTTTTTGTAGTTTTTGTGGATTTTAAAGTTTTCCAGTGTCCTTGTAATATTTTGAACTAATGTACATATTCTTTCTTCGAAAGTTTTAAGATAAAAACAGTTATATACTATATAATAACGTTTCCTCCACAGTATTCTTCCTCTAGTTGACTGTGGGTTGGCAGATTCCTTGCTCTGCTGTTATCCTTGGAAGGACATTACTTTGGTAGCTAAAAAGCATGGGCTTTGAAGGCTTAGTGTTTTGGGTTAAAATCTCAGCTCTCCCATTGCTGCCTCTGTGATTTCATTTTTTTCTTTATCTCCCTCCCTCTCCTCTCTTTCTCCCCTGTCTCCGTCGTTCCTTATAGTGGGAGTGTGGTATTTAAACTTTCTAAGCTTCAGTGTCATTATGTGTAAAATGGCCATACCTGTTGTCACAGGATTTTGAGAGTTAACTGAATTTATGAAGTAACGTCTGGCCAAAATAAGGGTTGATAAATGATAAGGGTGTGATAATTATGTCAGGTCTTGTTTTTTTAAAGCAGTTATAGTCATTTATTCATTTTATTACTTTGCAGGAAACATTTGTGAATTATATTTTGTTTGGTAAATAATGTAATTGAGCAGATTCTGAGCACAAGAGTACTTCATGGAAAGTTCAGGAAAAGAAGGTAGTTATCTTTATCTTTTTTAACCCTTTATGTGCTGGTCCACTAGAGTAGACATTAGAGGTATACAACAGAAGCCCAGCCCTGCCCTGCCATTTAGGAGTCTTTACTTTGAGGAGAAAGGCAGGCCATAAGCACAAATACTATAAATATAAATACATATGTAATGTGTATTTATACTATATATGTGTATATAGTCTGGATATCTGAGTGGAGGGGGTAGTGCAAACATTGAGTGTTATAGAGGTTCAGAGAAAGTAAAAATCACCAAGAGCAGGAATTGGGGAAGGCTTTTAACAAAAAAGGTAGTTCTTGAAAAGGATAAGCGTGGCTAAGTTATTCTAGGTAGGAAGAAGCTGGAAGCAGGCTTGTCCATATACTTACTTAGTGCACATGCTTTTTATGTTCCTAGAAGCAGGTATAGGTACCAGGCAGAAATGTAGGAGAGTGGATAGACAAGGGAGTGATTATTGTTTTGGGAGTCATTTGCCTGGAAATGTTTACCACAGCCATGAATGGATTAGACACAGATCAGAGGGTCAGTGACCAAGACATGGGGAGGCAGCAGTCAGAAGTGGAATCACTGAGGGAACTCAATAGTGGCCTGCAAGACTGCAAGGAAAACCAGAACAGAGAAGCTTCAGGACAAGGGGGCTTTCAGAAGTTGGTATGTAACAGGGAGAAAGGAAAAATTAATTGTAATAGGCATGTAAAGGGGCTAGAAAAGGTCTCTCTCTCTCTCTTTTTTGTTGTTTCTGGATATTTTCTTTGTTCTTAGAAAAGGGCATTTAATTTTGGTAGACATTAAAACTATTTCCGAAGCACTTTATGAAAGTGTGTGTTGTGAAACTCTTCAGAGCTTGTTTTCCACCCTTTGTACAGTAAGAGTCGAGAAAAGTGAATCTTCAGTATGTTGGCACTGTTTCTCAAGTTTTTCTCAGGAAACAGTTACCTTTTTTTTTTTTTAAACATTGATGAGGGAGCAAAAGGCAAGCTGATGGCAGAGCATAAGCTAACCTCCCACTCCCGCAGGTGGGGATATGTGTGACGTTCCTTAGGGACTCGTGGACGCCCAAGAACAAAGGAAAAGGAAAATCAAATGGTTAGAGATCACAATCATGCAGGACAGAGTCTCCATCAGTTTGCAACTGTCTTAATGATTTAAAAGAAAAAAGTAGTCTCCAGAAACCTAGACTCAATTTTCTGGAGCCCTAAAATCACCTTCCCTTCCATAGGATAGAAAATCTTACATAATCAGTCACTTTTCACAACCCCAGTGCAGCTCTTTCTGCCCACGGGTCCTGTTCCCATTGTTTAATAAAACTATCTTTTTGTCCCGAAGAAGTCTCAAGAATTCTTAGCTGGTGACTCTGAACCCCACTACTTAAAAATTACATCAGCACCGTTGCCACATTTCATTGTTTGTTTTGGTTTTGGCATTTAGTTTACTTTTGAAACAAATGCTTTGTTTTTTTCATGGAATTTTGATAACTTTTATATTCTATGAAGAAAATTCTTTAGAATTTATTTTGTGGCCTAAGGAATATTGTAGTATATATGTAAATGGCCTTGAAAATGATGCTTGACTGACATTTTGTCATGGTTATTTTGTTTTATTTGAAGGATTATAGTTAACTCTTGGATCAACTGATAAAATTGACAAAAACTTGTTTCTGGGGTGACCTCTCAGTTTCTTTTTGAAAAATATGTTTATTTTTAGCAGATTTTCTCCCTTACCTCCAAGAAGTACAATTCCTTTTGTGTAAGTTAATATACTAATGTCTTTTGATTCAGTGCTATTGGACTTTTGGAACATTTGAAATTGGTGTTGAGGTGTTTATTATGTATATCTGCCCTCTGCTGGTGAAAATGCATTATTGCTCTTAATAGCTTCAGTAATTTATTTGAATGAAGCAATACTCTATATCAACAGTGACCATAAAATTACATTTGGAAAAAAATACATTTATCATTTGAAAGGAATATTTTTTTTAGGATAGTCCTATGTAATGAATTATTCTGCCTAAAAGGCCAGTAATGTCGTGGGTGAGAAATGCATACCCACTACACTAATGATTATTTTTACATCGTTTGCGTTTGTATTCTTTTTTGAAATTTTTTGAAAGTTCTAGACCTATTCTGTCTAATGTGGTAGCCAATAGCCATATTTGGCTATTTAACTGAGGTTACATTTTCAGTTCCTTATTCCCACTAGCCACATTCAAGGCTTAATAGCCACCTGTGGCTAGTAGCTACCATGTTGGACAGTGCAGATTAAAGAATGTTTCCATATCACAGTTCAATCAACTGTGTATTCTAATGTTTTAAATTTAAATAACAAGGATTATTATTTTAATGAAGTAGTTCTTACAGTTGCAATGAATTTCTTTCTTTGCCATGTACCTTTGGATGTGTAATGATAGTGATACTGGTTTTGATTTGCATTTCCCTAATAGCCAATGCTTTCAAACATCTTCTCACATGCTTATTTTGCCATCTGTATGTTCTCTTCAGTGAAATAAATCTATGTTTTTTATTTCTAATAGAGTTTTTTTTTTACTGTTGAGTTTTTTTATACACTTAAGACTTTTTTTTTTTAATTTTTTTTTTTAACGTTTATTTATTTTTGAGACAGAGACAGAGCATGAACGGGGGAGGGTCAGAGAGAGGGAGACACAGAATCTGAAACAGGCTCCAGGCTGTCAGCACAGAGCCCGACACGGGGCTCAAACCCACAGACCGCGAAATCATGACCTGAGCCGAAGTTGGCCGCTTAACCGACTGAGCCACCCAGGCGCCCCAAGACTTTTTTTTTTAAGTTTATTTATTTTGAGAGAGATAGAGACAGCGCGAGTGGGGGAAGAGCAGAGAGGGAGGGAGAATCCCACACAGGCTTCAAGCTGGCAGCACAGAGCTGTACAGGGGGCTTGAACTGAGGAAACCCCAAAATGATGACTTGAGCTGAAACCCAAGAGTGGGATGCTTAACCTACTGAACCACCCACATGCCCTTCCCCCCCCATTGTCAAGATACTATTGAGTTTTGAAAGTTCTTTATATATTTTAGATACTAGTTTATTGTTAGATATGCATATATTTTCTCATATTCTGTAGCATGTGTTTACATCCTTTTCACATGGTCTGTTACAGTTTTGATAAGGTCCAGTTTATTAATTTTCCCTTTTATGGATTATGTTTTATGGCAAGTCTGAGTACTGTTAACCCAAATTCTGAAGCTTTCCTCCTATGCTCTTTCCTAAAAATTTTACGATTTTATATTTATGGCCATGATTCATTTTGAGTTGTTTTTGTATATGATTCAAGTTATGAATCAAAGTTAATTTTTTTGCATATGGGTTTTCAGCTGTTCCAGCACCATTTCTTGAAAAGATTATCTTTGAATCTCCTTTGCACCTTTCTCAAAAAACCGTATGTCTCTGGGAGTAATTCTGGATTTTGTTATGCTCCATTGATTTGTTTACTTTTATGCTAATATTACAATATCCATGTTACTGTAACTTTATAATAAGTCTTGAAGTCAGATAGTGTAAGTCTCTAACTTTGTTGTTCTTTTTCAAAGTTGTTGTTGCTATTCTAGGTTCCCTGAATTAACATATGAATTTTAAAATCAGTTTGTCAGTTTCTACAAAGTAATCATCTGGGCTTTTAATTGGAATTGCTTTGAATATGTAAATTCATTTGGGAGAAAATTGACATCTCTAACAGTATAGAGGCTTTCAGTCCATGAGCATATATATCTCTCCATTTATTTAGATTTTATTTCTTTCAGCAATATTTTGAAAATTTCAGGATACAGGTCTTTTCTCAGATTTATTTATTTTTAGAAATTAAAAATTTTTTACTGTTTATTTAGTGTTTAGACAAAGAGACAGAGTGCCAGTGGGGGAGGAGCAGAGAGAGACAGAGACACAGAATCTGAAGCTGTCCACACAGAACCCAACACAGGGCTCAAACTCACTAGCTGTGATATCATGACCTGAGCCGAAGTTGGACGCTTAACTAAGCCACCCAGGTGCCCCTTGTCAGATTTATGTTTAAGTAGCTTTTATTTTTAAATGTTATTGTAAATGGATTTTTTAACATTTCAATTTTTGATTATTGTTGGAATATAGAAATACAGTAGGTTTTTGCATTTTTATCTTGTATTCTGCAAACTTGCTAACCTCATGTATTTGTTTTAGTAACTTTTAAAAAAAAATAGATTCAGATCTCCTACCTAGCTGATTTGTTATCCTCAAATAAAGACAATTTTTACTTCCTCTCCAATTTGGATGCCTTTACTTTTCTTTTTCCTACCTTATTTCACTAGCTAGAATTTTTAGTAAAGTAGGAGTGGTGACAGTGGACTGACTTCCTTGTCTTGTTCATGATGTTAAAGGAGAAAGCATGCGCACTTTCGCCCTTAAATATGTGTTGACCAAAGGTTTTTCACAGATTTTCTTTTGTGGAATTGAGGAAGTTCCCCTCTATTTTTAGTTCTCAAGACTTTTGAATATCAGAAAGGGATGTTGAATATTATCAATACTTTATCTGCATATATTGAGATCATAGTTTTGTTGTGCTTTAGTATAGGGAATTACGTTTAATTTTGATTGAATGTTAAATTAACCTGCATTCCTGGGACAAACCACACTTGGTCATGATGTATTATCTTTTTCATATATTCCTGGATTTGGTTTGCTAAAACTTTATTAAGAATTTTTGCAAATATCTGTGAAGGGTATTGATCTTTAAGTTTCATTTCTTATGATGTCCTTGTCTGGTTTTGGTATCAGGGTTATATTGGCCTCATAGAATGGATTGGGAATTACCTCCTACCATTTTATCCCTCCGCCCCCCTCCACCCGCCCAGTTTCCTGAAGACTTGTGTAGAATTTGTATCATTCCTTAATTGTTTGGTAGATTTCCCTAGTGAAACCATCTGGGCCTAGAAGTTTTGCTGGAAGGTTTTTAACTATAGATTCAATTTCTTTAATAGATACTGGGTTATTCAGGTTTTTTCTTGTGGAAGGAGCTCATTTGTGTCTTTCAAAGAATTGGTGAATTTCTTAGCATAAAGTTGTTCATAATATTTACTTGTTATCGTTCTAGTATCTGTAGAATCTGTAGTGATGCCACTTCTCTTATTCCTGTTATTGGTCATTTGTGTTTTGTCTCTTTTTCCTAATCATTTGGGTTAAAAGATTTATCAATTTTAATAATATTCTCAAGGAATCAACTTGTATTTTCATTGACCTTGGTTTCCTTTTTTGTTTCATTGATTGCTGTTGTCTTTAAGTCACCTTTGCTTTTGAAAGGTATTTTAGCAGGTAAACAGTTCTCAGTGGACAATATTTTACTTTCAGTACTTTTAAGATATTGTTTCACTGTCTTCTAGCTAGCATTATTTCTGATGAGAAAATTGTCATCATTGTATTTGTTCCTTTGTACATTATGCATTTCTTTCCCCCAGTTGCTTTTAAGATGTTTCTATTCATGTGTAGTTTTAAGCATTTGTTTTAATGTACCTTGGGTGATTTTCATGTTTATTGTCTTTAGGTTTTTTTGAGGTTTATGGTTTTCAAATAATTTGGAAACATTTTTGCAACAAATTAAACGAAAATTAAAACATTTGATTATAATTTTTCATGCTATAAAATATTTCATGTTTCAAAGATAATCTAATTCTGTTTTCTCTTGTTGAACACATGTTAATTATAGCTTTCTATTCTCAAAGTGATAAAGAATTTGGCTTAATATTTGCATTTTTTCTTTATGCTAAACATGCAACCAAGAATAATATATACCACAGTGTTATTTGTTAAAAATCTTAATATATCAATGTTTTATTGTTTTATTACTGATATCAAAGATAATGGGATTCCTGGGTGGCTCAGTTGGTTAAGCATCTGACTCGATTTCAGCTCAGGTTGTGATCTCAGGATCATGAGTTCAAGCCCTGCATTGGGCTCTGTGCTGGGTGTGGAGCCTACTTAAAAAAAACCAAAGAAATAGGGCACCTGGGTGGCTCAGTCGGTTAAGCATCTGACTTTGGCTCAGATCATGATCTCACAGTTCGTGGGTTCAAGCCCCTTGTTGGGCTCTGTGCTGACATCTCAGAGCCTGGAGCCTGCTTCCGATTCTGTGTTTCCCACTTTCTCTGCCTGCCCCCCCCCCCCCCCCCCCGCTCTCACTCTGTCTTTCTCAAAAATAAATAACATTAAAAAATTAAAAAAAGACAAAAGAAACCAAACCACCTCCCCCCACAAAGATATTAAATGGGCTTATTTAGCCATCTTTATTATTTGTGAACTTGAAAGAAAGTAATTGAACTCTGTAGCTAATTCAGAATATCATTTTAGCCAATAGTTTCTGCCTTCACCATATCAAAGGCTTTTTAAAAGTAACAGTTCTGTATAGAGTCACTAGTTATTTAAATTATTTTTTCCACATTAAGCTGAAAATTGGTATTAATTGAGCCAGCATCTAAAGAAAGTGAAGAAGAAACAAGTTACTTTTCTTTTTTCTTCTTTCAAGTTTATTTATTTATTTTTGAGAGAAAGCACACATGCAGGGAAGGGACAGAGAGAGGGGGAGAGAGAGAATCCCAAACAGGCTCTGCACTATCAGTGTAGAACCCAAGGTGGGGCTCCAACTCACAAACTGTGAGATCATGACATGAGTGGAAACCAAGAGTCAGATGCTTACCTGACTGAGTCACCCAGATGCCCCACAAGTTACTTATTTTTTTAATTATTTATTTATTTTGAGAGGGAGAGAGAGAGTGTGCAAGGAGGTGAGAAACAGAGGAAGAGAGACACAATCCCAAACGGCCTCAGCACTGTCAGTGCAGAGCCTGACTCCTGGCTTGAACTCAGTATCCATGAGATCATGACCTGAGCTGAAATCGAGTAGGATGCTTAACTGACTGAGCCACATGGGTTCCCCCAAATAACTTTTTGTACAAAAAGTAGTTTTGTGTAGTCAGCAATAAGCACAAACTCTGAATAAGTTGAGTATTGATTATATGTTTTTTCTTAAGCTGTGATTTCATTCATTTCACTGGGCTGTTCAAAACTGTTTAGCGGCTCTTCTTGCTAATAGTATAAAATCAAATTTAGAAGTCAAGTCTCTCTGCAATGTCTTCAGGCTGTATTTTCACTTATGCTGTCCTCCCTTGTTTTCTGTTAGGTACTGTTGATCAAAGATACTGTGAGTTCCCACCTCTACATGTGTGCTTGGTTTTTGTTGTCAGGGCCTTTGCACTTACACAAAGAAAACTTTGCTGTTTTCTTTCTAACTGGCTCCTTGCTTTAGGAATTTATTTGTTATTTACTTATCTATCTATGTATGTGTTTGTTAATTAATTATAACTTATTTAGCAATTTGGGAGGTTCACAGCCATCAGCAGTTCCAGTAAAATTTCAGTTGGGAATTTTGGAATCTCCATGGAGTTGTCAGTGTAGTGAACCTTGTAGGTAAAATACATGCATACTTTTGATAGCGCATGTGAAAGAATCTGTCTAAATTGTCTTAATTACTTTTGTTCTCTGCAAACCGAGCTGGGTCACTCAACATGGCTTTACTGTTTCAGATGTTAGTGCATGCTCTCTTTTAACAATAAATTCATGACCACCTGAAGATACCAATTTGACACTCATGGCATCCGTCAGGCCTTCACAGCCACCATAGGTTTTCTCTTCTCCATCCATTATGTTCTTATGAAATTCTACTTTACTTCCACAGGAACCTGGTGAGGCGGGGATGCATAGTCTGTTGCCCGCTTTCGCCTATAGAAAGTGCCTAGGGCTCTGTTTAAATGCCACTTTATCAGTGTTGTCTTTCCTGACCACTGTACTTAAAATAGTATCCATTCTTTTTTTTAAGCACTTCTTATCCTCCTTACCCACTTAATTTTTTTCCTCCATAGACTCTATCTTAAAATCTGACATCTTATACATTTTATAACTTGTTTGTTTCTCTGTCTTGCTCCACTGGGATATATAGTTCTTGAAGGAAGAGACTAAATCTGCTTTAGTTCCCAGCTCGATCCCTAGCATCTGGAAAGTTCTTGGCACATAGTAAGCATTCAGCACATATTTGATGGCAGTAACTCAGTGAATGAGTGAATGAACAGTTAACCTTCTGAGTCTTTTCTGCTCATCCAAATCTCATCTATATTTCCAGGCCCATTTCCAAGTTACACTTCATTCATGAAACTGTCTTTGAATGAAGCTGCCTCCCAACTACTTCAGCTCATCATGATATTTTCCTCCTTTAAACTCATGGCATTTTTGTATCACTGTAAGAATTTTCTGATAGATATAGTTGCACATGATTGGAGTAGTCTCTAAAATTGGGACAATTTTATTACTTGAAATGTTTACAGAGTGACAGACTGGCCTTGTTGGTGGGGGGGACAGGAATTCATATATATAGTTCTTTTTGTGCTAAGTGCTTGTTTAATTTTGAGGGACCCTAAGAGATAGATGAATTCACCCTATTTTGTAGTTATGGAAACTGATATTTAGAGACGTCATATGTTTTGTCTATAGTTCCATAGTCATAAATGTCTGATAGGTGTTTCAAAACCAGGTCTTTTTTTGTAAAAGAGCTTTTATGCTGCCTCATTGAGTAACTTCTTCATGAACTCAAGGTCTATTATAATTGTGTGAAGTTTGGTATTTTTACTATTGAATGAAGGCCTGAATGGCATAGAATTACAGCATTTGGTTAGGAAGAGAAAATGTTTGAATAATTGTATAATTAGAAACAGAGAAGGGAACCAAAAGGGAAACACAGGCACCAAAGTATCATTCTGTTCATATCTTGGCTCGGTGATTGGTCAAGAATTTGACAACAAAGTTGGTTGATCTTATTTTGATTTAAGACTCATTTATTGCTATGGCTTATTCTTCGATTTTTGTTTTTAGATGATCTAAGTGATCTTACTTAAAAATTAAAATGAAAAATCTATTAAGCCAAAATCTAGAGGGTAATAACTACCATGTATAATTGGGAGGTATGTTAATTAAAGTTAATACTTATCAAGAACTTATCTGTGTCAGATACTGTTATTTTGTGTACATTACCTCATTTAATATTTTCTGTGACCATTGTCAAATATCTGTTTTCTGCACCATTTCACAAATAAAGAAGCTAAAAGCTTAGGAAGTGTGTCCCAGCCCACAGTGAAATGGTGGAGTCAGCAGTGGCCTCAAACTTTTTGTCTCTGAGACACATTGAGGAAAAAGCATTTTGCATGGTGCCTCAATATATATATACATACATACAACTGAAAGAAATGTTTCTTGAATAACATTTATTCTTACTATAGTATTGCACATTCTGTTTTGTTTTGTTTACTTCAGAATAGCTATAACATATATATGGTCATTATCTGCAGTCTGAAAATCTCTGCTATGTTCACTTCCTGACTGTACAATAGTAACCCACTTTTGGTTTCTTTACTTGCTTGTATCCTCTTTATTATAACTACCAACTTATATTTTGATAGCAGAAACAAAAAAAAATTAAGTGTTGTAGTGAAAAAAGGTTACTTCCCCCCACTTAGGCTTTTCATTTTAAGCTAAAACTGATGAACTAATTTCTTGTTTTTAGTGTTTATTGATATTGCATTTTTTGAACTTGCCTTTTCTCATGGTTTCATGTGGACCAGATATATACCATAGTAAACTGTTTCTGAACGAAACTTTTATCTAGCTGCACAGAGGGTGATTTGGTAAACTACTATAGGATCTGTGTAAAATAGAGATTAAAGTGGGTTCATATTATTGTTTAGATTGTACTGTCATTCCATTTATTTTCTGGACACTTGAAATATTCATATATTTTTAAAAAATTATGTAACCCTACTTGTATTTAATAAATGCTTTTGTATTAATGAACAAATGGAAATAAATTAAATCTTCTCATACTGCCATATGGTACCCTCATTAATCAAAATTAAGATACCTATCCACGATTTTCTGAATTATTTTATGTGATGAGTATTTCTAGAATTTTGGCATGAATGTGTATCTAATAATAATGGGACCTAGAATTCAGGAATGAAAGAAAAAAATAGAATAATTGAGTTGCTAATAAATAGGCCTAGGGTATATTAAATAAACCAATGTTTAATATAGTTTCTAGAATTTAACATTGGGAATTAGAATAATATTAGAATAAAATGTAGGATTAAGAATTGTTGGGGAGGAAACATTTTCTTTACCCTTCAGAATTCTTCTGGCTGGTCTAAGAATTAAATTGACATGAGAGATAGATTAACAGGAGAAAATAAAATTTAATTCAGATGTGTGGAAGCCATTGAGAGTATGGTCTTATTTTCTTCTTACTTTTGCCTTGACCAGAAGAAAATAAAACACTTATTTTTAAAAGTGAATTATTTTGGCATGTAAAAAGATTTGAAAACAGACATTTAAAACTTAGTATTAAAAATGCATAAATCTAACACATTTTCAAGTGGTACTTTTAGGTGAATTTGTTTCTAGTTACGCTGTTTAATAGAACTATGGCATTTTTTTCTTTAGTATATTGGGGAGACATATTTGGGTATTAATTCTCATTTTTCTTAGGTATTTTTACCTAAAGGTCTTTTTTTTTCTTTGTTTTTAGAGAGTGCATATGTGCATGCACGCGTGCGTGCACATGCACACAAGTTGGGGAGGGGCAGAAGAAGAGGGAGAGAGAGAGAATTTAAACAGGTTCCATGCCCAGCATGGAGCCTGATGTAGGGTTCCATCTCACCACTGACCATGAAATCATGACCTGAGCCAAAATCAAGAGTCAGACAATTAACTGACTGAGCCACCCAGGTGCTCCTACCTAAAGGTCTTAGAAGACTATAAATGCATGAGGATTCCAGAAAAAATATGTTAAATTTTAAGTTTAATGTATTATTTTCATGCTGTTGATTGGGAAATAAAAAGTTATATGACTTGCTGATTTTTCTCAGAGCAGATTTTGTTAAATGACAAAAACAGAATATTTTATTAATTGTTCCCTTCTCCACACAAGCTGTGTTTCCTGTATTTTTATTTTTTCTTGGTCATTGGTACTAGGGTAAATATATATAAAGTTTTCTCCCATTTCAACTTAAAGACTTTCTTTGTTCAGTGGTCATTAGGCATATCATTATATACAGCCCTACTTCAGTTTTAACTTGTAAGGAAATTCTTGAGTATAAGTTGATTCCCTTTGCCGCATTTACTTTTTGCCCACAAGCCTAGACTAATCTTGTATTTCTGATAACCATGATCCATTTTTCTAGTGGCATTTTTCTCACAAGGCTCAGAATTAGAAAATTTCCTTTTTGTCTTGGCTGTGGAATATATGTGAAAATCTCTTTTTGAGATTTGCAAAAACTTATACTGCTAGAAACTTTAGAAAGAAACGGACAAATTAACAAAACAAGACAATAAAATCCAAAATGTAATAATTCTTCTTAAGTGGTTAGGAGAAATCTTAAAAAAAAATTCAGTATTACTAGAAGTTGGGCTAGGGAAGTAGGTGAAGCTGACCATGAAGGGCCTTGTTAAGTGATGCTTAGGGGAGTTAAACTTTATCTGATGGTTTGTAAGTCTGAAAAGCAGTGTTTATATCCAGGAGGTTATTTCAGAGGACATTGTAGTAGTCTAGGACTCTAGATGTTGAGATCTTGAACTGGGGCAGAGGCCCAGCTGGAATGAGATTAGTCATGGATTTGAAAAAAATTAAAAAAATAAAATGATTAGGGTGTTTGCTTGATGGAATGGTTATGGATGATGCAAGAAAGAGGAGTTAAGAATGACTTCTTTATTTCTCCCCTTAAGTCATTAGCTGGGTAGTGTTATTACCAGCTGAGTTGGAGGAATCAGGAAGAGCTGTGTGAAAAGGAGGGTAAGAGGGAAGAGTTAAGTGGAGAGGTGAATTTCATCTTGGGCATGTTTAATTGGTGATGGTGTGGTGTCCAGATTGGTTATTAAGAATTTGATGCTTAGCGGGGTGCCTGAGTGGCTTAGTTGGTTGAACACCTGACAATGTCAGCTCAGGTCATGATCTCACAGTTCGTGAGTTCAGTTTGTGAGTTCGAGCCATGCATCAGTCTCTGTGCTGACAGCTTGGAGCCTGTCTGCCTCTCTCTGCTCCTCCCTCACTCACGCTCCATGTCTCCCTCTCAAAAATGAATAAGCATTAAAAAAAAATTTAAAAGAATGTGATGTTTAGAGAAGAGATATGCCACATTCTCTCAATTATAAAAAATACTTTCTTGTATTTCTGATATTGAGAAGTCCCATAATCTATGTACCTTTAATGTGTTATTTCTCCTTAAAAACTATTATTTTATATCAGATATAATCAGTGGAATGGGAAGTGCAGATTTTGGCCTTTTAATAATAGTAGGTGATATTAGCAGGAAAAGTGTGGGATACAGGGAAAAGGCCATACTAGTCTTACAAAAATGATTTGTAAGTACAGAGTGCTTTCATGTGGATTTTGTCATTTGAGGTTCATAGTGGTCATTTGATTATGGAAGATGGTGGTATTTTCACTTTCAGATGAAGAACCTGACGTTCAAAGAAGTGTAAATACAGAGATAATTTTTTCTTAATTATTTTTATTATAGTTGTCTATGGAATGATAATTTATTATTCATTTCTACAAATGAAAGCATATAATAAGATGAAGGAAACTATTCATGCAGTACTCTCCCTCACCCTTTTTCCACTCTTCAAATGTTAACATTTTACCACATTTTTTTTCTTTTTCCTGTATGTATACTTTAATTTTTTTCCTGGACTCTTTGAGATATACCCCTGTATTCCTAAATACATCAGTGTTTATCTTCTAAAAACAAGGACTTTCTTACATAACGACAGTACAGTTACCAAAATGGGAAATTACCTTGATACTATTATCTGATCTATAGATATTACTCTGATTTCACCAGTTGTCCCAATAATGCGAGGAATAACTTTTTGATTTGTCAGATTCAACAAATACGAATGAAAAGAGTGTTAGGAAAATAAGCAAGCTTTTAGATTGATGTTAGAGCATTTGTAAACAGTCTGCTTTCCTAAGATATTAATGGACATAAGTCTTTGAGTATAGTTCCTTCCTCTGTATCCTGCAGTTAGACTTTGAAGTTTGGAGAGATTAGGGGGTAGACTACTTTTTGTTTTTGCCTTACAACCTCTTCCCATGCCTGATGGAATAGTAGCCCATGCTCCAAACTTTCTTTGGAGGAATCTTAGCAGTATTTTTCTTATTTAGCTTTATCTATTTCTCTCTTGTCTTTGTTTCATACTTACTAAGCATGTGCTGGGCACTGAATTAAAGTGCTGAATTAAAGTCTGTAGATGTAGTGATTATGATGGTTTATTCTCAAATAGTTTGAGCAACAGCCATTTACAAATATTTCATAGTAAATGTTTTATTACTATATTTGATGTAGGGGTGTAAAAGTAGCCCTTCATAGACCCTAAAAAACAAACAAAACCTCATTGGTAATTCTTAAAAAAAATTTTTTTTTAAATGTTTACTTATTTTTGAGGGGCACCTGAGTAGCTCCGTCAGTTAAGCATCCAACTCTTGATTTCAGCTCAGGTCAGGTCATGATCCCACAGTTAATGGGTTCCAGCCCCGCATCGGGCTCTGTGCTGGCAATGCAGACCCTGCTTGGAATTCTCTCTTTTCTTCTTTCTCTTGCCTCTCCCCTGTTCTTCCATGCTCTCTTAAATAAACTAAATAAATAAATAAGAATAAATGTTTATTTTTGAGAGAGAGACAGAGTGTGAGCAGGGGAGGGGCAGAGAGAGAGGGAGACACAGAATCTGAAACAAGCTCCAGGCTCTGAGCTGTCAGCACAGAGCCCAACGCGACTTGAACTCATGAACGGTGAGATCATGACCTGAGTCAAAGTGGGAAACTTAACATACTGAGCCACCCAGAAACCCTTCATTGGTAATTCTTAAACATGTCTTAAACATTTCTTAAGGTATGCCTAAACGTGAGGAAGGCATATCCACTTCCTCAGGTCCTTTGTGTTTATTGTTCCTATTGCCTTAATTCCTCTTGCCCAGATAGCTGCATGGTGTGTTCCCCTACTTTCTTCAGATCTGTGGTGAAATAAAAATTTTCCTGACCAAATAACAATTACCTTTCCCTTCCTTTCCATTTTTCCTTTATTTTTCTCCATAATACTCACTGCCATTGACATACTGTTACTTTTACATGTTTGTGTACAGCTTTCTGTTAGAATATAAGCTCCATGAGGGCAGGAGTTTATCGGTTTTATCACTGAATCTCCAGAGTCTTAAACAGTAGTGCCTTGAAATAGTAAGCATTCAGTAAATATTGTTGGTTAAATACATGTGCTGCTATTCTGACTGTAACAGACTTAAGGAAAAAAAAACATTTCTGAGGGAATTAAATGTTATAACTTTAATGCTTTTTCTGAATAGAGAGGTTTTAAAATTCCTTTGTTCTAGAACTTTTCTTTTAAAGGTTTATATTCTATTTGGTTATTGGTTTGGTTGTACATAAGGTTCTTAGCAAATAAGATACTGAAGAGAAACAACTGTAGTGTGTTAAAAGTTGATTTTTTTTTTAATAAAACAAAAATATTCTTTTCTTACCATTTAATGTCAGTTTTGTTTCAGACGAATTGTAGAAGAAATTAATTACCTCTGTTGTTGCAGGTGATCTTTGCACTTACAGGGCTTTTATTGTTTGAGGTTGTTTTTTGTTTTGTTTCCGTTTTTGTTTTTGTTTTGTTTTTAAGATAGGAAATTTCTGTGAGCTCAGTTTTTAGTAATCATAATCGCTTGGCCGCTATCAATGCTTCATATTCCAGCCTCCAGGAAGTGATTGATTAAAACAGCATGATCCTTCTAATCAGCATTGTAGTGATTCTTTGAAGCTTGTAAAGCCACTTAGGAACTGTGATTATCAAATGTCATCCCTACATGTCATCTTTAACAGTACTGATGCTACTTTATAGGAAAACATGAATTTGAGGTAGGTTAACCATAGGTGACTAGGTCGTACCAAAATATGTTACTTTCAGATTTTAATAAAAGGAATATTTTAAAGAACATTTTATTTCCTTCTTAGTAAAACATTGTATGTTAAATAGTTAATATTTAAAAAAAATTATTCTGTTGAGTGTATTTGCTGAAAGAAATGGTTTGATACTTGTTGAAATACTACTTATGGAACTTCTCTTTAAACTTTTTGGTTTTATGCTGAAACCTTTTTAATAGCACCTGCATCCACGACTTCTTGCCTGACATTTCTGTGTTTCTGCCAGGGCTCTATATCCTGAGATCATCAACTAGTATATTCTCAACTTCAACTTCTACTTCTACTACTGGCTGCCATTCTTTTTTTCTGGTAAAGTAAGGGAAAAGCAATAAAAATAATGTGTGATGTTCATGTCTACATTTAAAGAAATGTACACAGGATTTTTAAAAAAAAATTTTTAATGTTTATTTTTGAGAGAGAGAGAGAGAGAGAGACAGAGAGATACAGAGCACAAGTGGCAGACGGGCAGAGAGGGAGACACAGAAACCAGAACCAAAGCAGTCTTCAGGTTTTGAGCTGTCAGCACAGAGCCTGTCGTGGGGTTCGAACTCATGAACTGTGAGATCATTACCTGAGCCAAAATCAGACATCCAACCGACTGAGTCATGCAGGCACCCCTACACAGGTTTTTGTTTTTTTTAAAAAAAACAGCCTTATTGTGATATAATTTGCATACTATAAAGTTCACTTATTTTAAGTGTCTAATTCAGTGATTTTTTTAATGTTTTAACAGAGTTCTGCAACTATCACCATAATAAAATTTTAGAACATACCGTTATTCCCAAAAGACCCCTCTTCATGCTTATTTGTAGTGATTCTCCTCCCTGCAGCATACATGTACAGGTTCTTTTGCAAGGTTGTAGTTCACCTGTTTACAAGGTAGAAAACATGTTTTCAAGGGCTGTTGCTTGGTTTTCTTTCTGATCAGCAAGACCTAGCTGACCATGAACAATGAAAGGCTAATCAGAACTTTCGGGTAAAGAACAAAAGGCCTTGTGATAGCAAAAGAGAGAGCTTCTTCCTTGTTTCATGTTTGATTGTGGACAATATTTTGATGCAGGCTATTCTCCTTAGTATCTTTTTTCTTTTATTTTTTACAGTTTTATTTATTTATTTTGAGAGAGAGAGAGAGCAAGCAAGCAGGGGAGGGGTAAAGAGAGGGAGAGAGAATCCCACGATGTGGTGCTGAAACTCAGGAACCATGAGATCATGACCTGAGCCGAAGTCAAGAATCAGGTGCTTAACCCTCTGAGCCACGTCACCCTGGAGCCTCTCCTTTTTTTTTTTTTTTTTTTTCCAGTTTATTTATTTATTTTGAGAGTGAGAGAGTGGGGGAGGAGAAGAGAGGGAGAGACAGAATCCCAAGCAGGCTCTGCCTTGTCAGGGCAGGGCCCAGCGCGGGCGGGGCTCAAACTCAAAAACTATGAGATCCTGACCTGAGCTAAGATCAAGAGTCAGACTCTTAACCAACTGAGCCACCCAGGCATCCCATCTTTAGGATCCTTTTTTTTATTATTAAAAAAAAATTTTTTTTAATGTTTTACTTATTTTTGACAGAGAGAGAGACAGAGCATGAGCAGGGGAGGGGAGGGTCAGAGAGAGAGGGAGACACAGAATCTGAAGCAGGCTCCAGGCTCTGAGCTGTCAGCACAGAGGCCGATGCAGGGCTCGAACTCACAGACCACAAGATCATGACCTGAGCCAAAGTCGGACGCTCAACTGACTGAGCCACCCAGGTGCCCATAGGATCCTTTTATTGTGTGTCCCTTTCCCTAGGCATCCACTACTGTGATAGTGTGTTATGAAAATACTCTTTACAGCTCAGTTGATTTTTGCCCTCCCTCTCCCCTGTCTTCCCCCTTGATCAAAATTCTCTATCCTTTGCAATTTCCTTCTTCAACAGATCAAACCAAACCCAGTTCTACTGCCTGTAATCTTGGGGATCATGGGGAAAGAAATAAAGTTAATTATAATAATGTGGGAAGCATTGATACTTCTGGAGAGTTGAAAAGATTATTTGCATCTTTAGTCTATATTATTGGCCTCCACAGTAAGTGAGTTGGCATTTCAAAAAGTTGACACAGTGAAGTAAAAGCAGTCTGCCAGTGTAAATGGCAGCAGTAACTCAGGTGGCTCAAGGCCTTAGCTATCATTTGTAAGCTAGAGGCTGCCTACATTTTTATACCAGATGTTGTGCTGCATCCAGAAATCAATAAAATGATCCTTTTCTTAAAGAGATCACGGTTTCTCAGAAAAGATAGCTAAAACAGTTAACTGCAAAACATTGTGATAAATATTAAAAAATTTGGGGGGGGAATTGGAGAAGGCTTTATAGAAGAACCAGTCTTAGAAAGAAATTACATTTAGCAGTTAATGTTGTACTCTCCATTCCTTATCTTGTTTTATTTTCTATTTATATAAAGAAAATTCAAAGTAGTTTTTCTGTTTGCTAGTCTATCATGGTAATCAGAAACTTAAGAGAAGTTCCTTCTCAGATGAGAATGCAGTTTCATCTTATTTCTCAAATGGTACAAAAGCTACAAGACAAGTTTATTCAGTATATTCACTGATGATGGATATGAGTTAAGGTGCTAATATTAGTGAGGCCAAATAACATCTTCTGTTTACTGGAGCTTTTAGTGTGATTGTGGTTATGAGATGAGTAATATTAGTTTAGTTGATGCTAGCTTATTTGTGTTGCTTTTAGTGAGATAGTGATATGGATAACTCAAAATAACCCAATATTTGAATTTTAAATAAACTTTTGATTTTTTTCTCAGCAGATTTGATTCCTAGTATGTTAAAATAAATTTTCACAATTTGAGTCATATACTCAGAGTAGTGAAAACAGATAAAGAAATATGCTGAATGCTTGAGTTAAAGCCTTGTCAAGAATATTCTAAAATCTTGCTATTCTAAATGTGCTTTGTGTATGGCAACATGGGCATCACTGGTTGTTTCTTAGGAATGCAGGGTGTCAGATGCCATTCCAGGGCTACAGAATTAGAATCTGCATTTTCATAATATCCCTAGGTTTGTGTATGCACTTTAGAGTCTGAGAGATACTGATCTAGAACTGACTTTGCCTTTCCTTAGCTTACTTTGAGATACAGCTGCTACAATAATTAAACCTTCCAGGTAATTACCTATTTTTATTTCTCTATTTATCTTAGATTTTTGTGTAAACTTCAGAACAAATAGCTGGAAGTATTGTAAGTGATGGAGAATGGGGAGGCAACTCTAGCTAGAACAGTCATGAGAGTCCTCTGTAAGCAGGTAGTGTGTGAATTGAGGCCTGTACAACAAAGTGGGCCAGACATGTGAAGACCCAAGGAAGAAACATTTGGGCAGAAGCAACAACAAATGCGCAAGCATGAAGGCCAGACAGGGCATGTATAAATAGTATGTGAGTGGGAGTGCTATGGTGAACTTGAAAGTGCTATTAGAAGCCTTCTTCAGAGTCAGGGTAAACCACTGAGCCTGCCATATAAGGCCTCCTGCTATCATCTCCTGAAGCTGTCCCCAAATACTTTTAATACTCTAGCCTCCAATCATACCAAAGTCTTCTACCATACCTCACCTTTGTTAACCTTTGCCAAGAATGTGTCTTGGTATATTCTGTGCCTACTGCCTACTAGTCAGCATTTAAATTTTTAGATCAGGCTTTGTCACGTATGTGAGACCTGCATGCCTTCCAGCAGACTTTGTCTCCTTAGTTGGAGACATTGCCCCTTATGTATATCGCCTTATGCCAAAATTGATACTCCATGTTATAATTAAGATTTATCCATGTTGATACATGCAGGTTATTCATTTTCAAATTGTATGGTGAGATAATCATACTAGTGAACATATAAGTTATTTCCAGTTATTTAGAAACCATGCTGCTATAAATTTTTTGGTACAAGCTTCTTAAATATACATGTATTAGTTTCTTTGTGTGTTTTTCAGACATATTCAGCCATGACCCAGAGAAACATTTTACAGCATGACTTGATTTATGTGTGTACGTGTGTCTGTATACACATATATGTAATCGATTTTTTAAAAAAGTTGAACAAAACTATATTTACCCTTTGTGTGATGAACTTAAATCTTTCTTCCTTCTCTTCTAAAAATAAGTACTTATTGAGATTAATGAGTTGTGACGTGCCATATAAAATAGCTGCTGTAGGGTATGTTATATGTGAGTGTGTATGTGTACTAAATATGCCATATTACATATATAGCTTGGTAAACCTATGTGTATGTGTATCTAAGCATGTGTGAATAGATTGCCTTGTAGAAGGGTTTATTCATCTAGAACTTTTATTGGATTTCACCAAATTGTTTTTTAAGTGGTTATACCTATTTATACTTGGCTTGGCCTCCTCACTCTGGGAACTTAGCTTTTTACCTTTGTGTCTATGGTCTTACAATAGCATTTACTTGGCAGAGTTGGTAAGTACTCATTGAATAGTTTGGTGAATGCAAATTAGGATTTCATACCAGTACTTGAATGACTGCCATGCTGAACAGTTATTATTTTATCAATTTTAGGTAAATTTTACAAGTCCAGTGTTATAGAGTGAATAACCCAATTGTAATTTTGGTTAGGCTTTTAAAAGTCTATTTTTGGTAGTCCCTGGGTGGCTCAGTCAGTTAAGCTTCTGACTTCAGCTCAAGTCATGATCTCACAGCTCAGAGTTCGAACCCCACGTTGGGCTCTGTGCTGATAGCTCAGAGCCTGGAGCCTGCTTTGGTTTCTGTGTCTCTCTCTTTTTCTGCCCCTCCCCCACCCACTGTTGCTCTCTGTCTCTCTCTCTCTCTCAAAAATTAATAAACATTAAAAAGTTTTTTAAAAGTCTATTTTTGAAGGTCCCTGACTATATTAGTTAAAATGTGATAACTGTATTCCAAAGAAAGATGCATTGACAAAATTGCATTATTATTTCAATTGGTAAAAAACGATTGGGGCTAACATTTCCAGTAAGTGATAGCTGTTTATTTTTTCCTTGCAGGAATCAATAAAATGGTTTTTTATAGTTGTATGAAGCTGTATAAAACCTGAACATCAGTTAACATTTAATTATATCTCGCTTTTTGTTCAATAGTAAATGGCCATTTTTTTCTATTACTGCTAGCATGATTCTTGTACAGTGCTTTTATACATTTGATCCCTTTGTCATCTTTGGTTATTGTAGAATGCACCACTCTGTTTGGTACTTTTTACCTGTATGGACAGTTACTATCACATTGTGCAATTGATGCTTTCTAATTCATTCAGTCATAACATTTGCTGCATCAAAAAAAATTGTGCTATAGAGAAAAGTCTCCATTTATATTTGGCTGTGAGTCTAACATATTCTGAGGGGAATCATTCTATTTTAAGAACAAAAATGAACGAAGCCACACTTGGAGAGTGTTGAAAATCTTTTCCCATCAGCTCTGGACTCACTGCAGTTTTGGGAGTTGTCTTTTTCTAGAGGAGGAAAGTATTGCATTTTGATTTTCAAAGTTTCTTAGTATGACAATAACTTGCACTTCAGTAGTGCTTTAAAACTTTCAAAGTATTTTCCATACAAGACTCACCTAAGAATGAGGCAGCCAATGTTGACTATACTTAACATATGAGAACCTTGTTGAGAACCTTGTTACTAGTCCAGGAAAGTTTATGCAGTTCACTGGTGGCAGAGTAGGTTGAATATGGGTCTTCTGGTTTCTAATTCATTTCGATGCTGTTAGCCATCAAACATTTAAATAGAATATATCCTAGATGTTTCTCAGGTTATAGGTATCATTTCTGAAATTTAAAAGCAGGATATTTTGGCATAAATTGTACATGCGTAAACTACCTCTTAAGGAATTTTCGAGAGGAATGTGTGTAGTTTTACTGCATTGTAATTACTGAGTTTGGTGTTATTTTGTCGATTTAACTCTCACCTTTAGATAAAAAGTGTGCACTTAAAACAGAAGTCTAATGTTTTAAAAAGCTTGGTTTTTATTGATACCTCTTACTGTATATAGTTTTTTCATAATCAAGTGATTTATAAAAATCAATTAAGTATATGTTTCTGAATAGTTGACATAATTGCCAGATACTACTTTTATTTTTCCATTTTTACTTTAATTATATAAGCAATATATGAAAATAATCATAAGTATATTTAAAATTATTGAGAAAATACATTCAAAGATATAAAGAATAGTATAGCTAGGTCTTTGTATTCTTGTATCCTTAATGTAAATTTCTGTACAATTTTTGTCAGAATTTTTTAACCATGATCCAAAGAACTAATATTTCATAACATACCTTAGTTCATATATAACCTTTCTTAAATCAGGGTTATATTTGGGATTTATCCATTTTATAGACTTCTTGAGGCAGATGTTATTGTCCCTCATTCTTTCTAACAGTTGATTAAAAAGTTTTCCCAATGTGTTGAATGTAAAATGGGGGTTGTTGTAGCTTTAAAGGGCATTTTCCCTAACTGCTAGTGAGATCATGCATATTTTTATATGTTTATTTTCCATATATTTCTTCTTATGTGAATTACCCATTCATATCTTTTTGTATGTTTTTCTTTTATGTTGGTTGTCTATTTCTTACTAATTTCTACATTTCATTGAAAACTCCTTAATTTATATTTGTTGGCAGTCTTTTTTTTTTTAATTTTATTTATTGTGAGAGAGAGAGAGAGAGGGAGAGAGAGAGAGAGAGAGAGAACAAGCTGGGAGGGCCAGAGAGAGAGTAAAAACAAGCTGGGAGGGCCAGAGAGAGGGGGGGACAAAGGATCTGAAGCAGGCTCTGTGCTGACAGCAGAGAGCCTAGTGTGGGCTTGAACTCACAAACTGTGAGATCATGACCTGAGCAATACTTTACACACTTAATAAAGAACTTACTTTATACTGTGGGACATTACTGGTCCTGGTTTAACTATGCTAGTGAAAACACTATTCACATAAATTAGTTTTAAATTCTTAGGTTTGGGAAAGTTTCTAGAAAAGCAAAATTAGTAAACTCATTAAGGTTCTTGAAGGTTGATTTATAACCTTGCAGCCAGTGCCATTGTAAACTTTGAGCATGTAGAATTTTGTAAGGCTCCATTGTAATTGTATAAAAATCAGAGTGTCTCACTTAAATGCTGTCATAATATTTATTTTAGTTTTTAATATTTATCTTTGTTTTTTCTCCTTAATTAGGTCCTCGATGGGCTTCCTGGAATATTGGTGTGTTTATTTGCATCAGATGTGCTGGAATCCATAGAAATCTTGGGGTTCATATATCCAGGGTCAAGTCAGTCAACTTAGACCAATGGACACCAGAACAGATACAGGTAAACATTTCCTTCCTGAGAGATTATTTAAAATATTTAAAATGAGGGGTGCCTGAGTGACTCAGTTGGTTAAGTGTCAGACTTCGGCTCAGGTCATGATCTCCAGGTTCTGTGCTGACAGCTCAGAGCCTGGAGCCTGCTTCAGATTCTGTGTCTCCCTCTCTCTCTGCCCCTCCTCTGCTTGCACTCTCTCTCTCTCTCTCAACAATAAATAAGCATTAAAATTTTTTTAAAAAAATATTTAAAATGAATTTAAAATCTTTAATCCTTCTTATATCCAAGGGTTAACATTGCAAAGTAGTATATTAAAATGACATGTGCCACATATACAATTTGGATGTTACTTGAATTGTCCACTCACAAATGTTTATTTCTTTTTGGGTATGTAGTGAACTCAGTTTTTAGTCTATTCTTACCTAAAATGTTGATTTTGAAGTCTTTAAAAAATGAATTCCTTTTCTTTGTGTTGATGAAATTAGCTGGTATAATTCCATACTCTGTTTTGTTATTCTGTCAGTAGAGGGAGCCTGGGTAAAGATAAAGAATAAACCACCTCTTGCCTAAGAACTAACTTGAAAAATTTCCCTTCTGTACAGAAATGTTCTTGATTTTCAAACAGGGCCCAATAGTTGGAAGATAGCCCAGTTAGCAAATGTTCTAATGACTGATTTGGATTGTTTTGAGTGGTTTAGCATTGTTAGAGATAAATCTGTAATTTGAAGGGCTTGCCATTTTTATAGTGTGACAGTCTTAAATTCTCAAAATCTTTCTAATACTTAAGGATAACTGCTAAAATAAAAATATTTATTTCTACTGGTTTTAATTTGTAATTCACAGTGAATTTATACTACTTTTTCTTATACCCTTTTTGAACTAGCCAAATATACAAATATATATTGTTGAACTTCAGTGATACTCCTACATGCCTCCAATCAGAAAACACGAAAAAGAACACAAAAATTGGCACGGATAGGGTGAGGTAAGGGTGAAAGAATAGAATACAATACTGAGGGGAGTAGATCATATAAAAAAATAAAGATTTGGTTAAAAAAAGTAAAACTTTTGTACTAAAGACCTGTTTATGCCAAAGTATATTCTAGATAGAACCAAGATTTAAATATTTAAAAGAAATTAAATCTTAGAAGTATTTGGAAAAAATAACAGATCTTTAGGCTGTAAAGTCAAACAGAATTCATTGAGTTCACTCTTAAGGTTTTGAGGTTTTTGCTGGCTAGGGCATAAAGGAAATATGACACTTTATGTATTTTCATGATCCTTGAAGAGAAAAATTATTTGTTCTATCAAGGAAGCATAGCTTTTTGAACATTGCATATAAGGCACTGTTCTTGATAGCATCTCTATAGTAACTTTGGTAACAGATTTCAAATGTTTTTTCTTAAGTTGTCTTCAAGAAAATGTGAAGTGTAGCTTGAAAATGCAACTTGGTGTTTGTATTGGGTTATTGAGGTACAAAACATTCAAGACCCAAGGTATATTGCCTTTTAATGGTTCATTTCACACTAAGGATAAAACATGAAATCCATGGACAATTCAGTTCTCCAGAAATAATATTTGTCTCAAGTAAGCTGTTAAAAGGGGTTGAATGGCAGTTTATTTGAGGTAGACAGCTGTTCTTTTCCTGTAGCTTAGAGCAGAACTTCCCAGTCAGAGGGCTACAGTTCACTCATTTTCTGTGGAATAAGTTACCGTTAACAACAGCAAGATACTGAATTATTAAAAATGGAAGGCTTTTGAAAACAATTATTAAGTAATACACAATTTTTGAAATTGTATTTGGACACAATTTGAATGATTTTCAACTGTCAGTTTCTTGAAATAAGAATTATTCTTTTGGAATGCAAGACTTTCGATGAGTATCACCAGAGAATGCTCTGTATGACTTCATATACCACACTGCTCCTCTTAAAGATCAGATCTTCTGTGATAAGAAATAAGGTTAGGATGCGCTCAATTAAAAATTAAATAAGTAGACAATGGAGTTTTAGTTTTAAAAAAAAGTATGGAGAAAAAAGTATAGAGACGGTTAATCACACAGACAAATGAGCATGACATCTAATATTCTTGTGGTGGGCCTTGTAAGTACTTGTTCTTTAAAAATCATTCTGGGACTGCTGTTCTATAAAAATCCCCCAAGGTTCCATTCTACAGAGCACAACCTTTATCTTAACCTAGAAAATTTTAAGGCAACTGATTCTAAAAAGGCAGTAGAACAAAGTGATTTAGAAAGTTGTCTCTAGATAGTTAGGTTGCCACAGTTAGACCTGGATGAGCTTGACAGGATACTTCACCTCAGGGTGCCTCAATTTCTTCATTTATGAAATGGAATAGTGAGAGTATCTACTTCTGTAGGTTGTTGTGAGGATCAAATAAGTTAATATGAGGAAAGCATTTAGAACAGCACTTGATACATTTTAAATACTCGGTTAGCTTATCAGTTATTAGTAGTATTCATTCATTTGTTCATTAGGTAAAACCCTCAGTACTGCTGCCTTGAATATCTTTCTGATCCACACAACATAGCTTCTTAGTAAATCCACTGTGATGAATTGGTTGTTAAATGTACTACTGAGTAAATAAATAAATTGACTCGTGTGGTATTATTGAGTATAAATTACTTTTTTGAGAATATTTGTGAAGTATAATCATTTTTAGTAATATTGCATGTTAAGGCATTTTGAGATGATTAGGTGATCATATTGGTTGTCTGTTGAGGTTGCTCCTATTCAAATTTAAGTTTATCCTTTTGCCTGTAATGGTAGGTATGTTCCATTTAATCCACTTCTATTTATACCTATGCATTTTATTTTTTTTACTTAAAAAATTGAAGTATAATTATAGAGACAATAATTTACAGATATAAGTGAGTTTTATGTGTCTTGGCAAATGTCTATACTGTGTCACCAACACCCCAATGAAGATATACAGAGCATTTCCATTATCCTAGAGAATTTACTTGTGCCAATTTAGGGGCAACTACTACATTGACGTCTGTACCTTTAGGTTGCTACACGCTGAGATTTTTATCTTTTGGATAAGGAAGAGTGAAGATCACAGTGTGTTTTAGTGTTCCTTATTCATATGACATTTTATAAGAATTTCTTTGATTTAAAAAAGAAACAAAACTTGGGAGATTATTATTTGTAGAGAGAATTACTCTACTGCATATAGTTCTACCCTGTGTCTTCCCTTACCACCCCCCTGCCCCGCCAACATTTCATGAAAATTATGCTTCTAGTTTTCAAAGATGGTACTTAGTTTTGGGTAGTTATATATATTTTTAGATCTTTAATAGTAAATGTGGAAACATGATTTAATCTCTGAGCCCAGTCAGACTATACGTAAAAATGTTCTTTTTTGTATCTCTGTAAAATGTAACTACGTAATAAGTTTTGCTTCAAAGCTTCTTATCAACTGATATTATACGTATACCATATTTATGTCAGTTTTTTATATACATGTTGTGAGTGTGTGAACCAAGTTTTAGGACATCTATCATATATCATAGCTGTGTTAAAATAGCTATATGCTTATTTTTGAAAGAAAATAATTTATCTACCAAAACTTATTTTGATTTTTATTAGTATGGAAATAGAGTTACTCACCTTACATTTTAATCAAAATTCTTTTTTGAAATGTGGTTCATGGTCAGATTAAATGTCTTTAATTTTGAGTTTATTGTCAGGAACTTTTCAAATTTTTGGAAAGGACTATGTACTTTTATAAATACCTTTTTTAAAAAAATTTTTTTAATGTTTATTTATTTTTGACAGAGAGAGAGAGAGACAGAACATGAGCAGGGGAGGGGCAGAGAGAGAGGGAGACACAGAATCCGAAGCAGGCTGTAGGCTCTGAGCTGTCAGCACAGAGCCTGACGCAGGGCTCGAACTCACAGACTGTGAAATCATGACCTGAGCCGAAGTCGGATGCCACCCAGACACCCTTATAGCCTTTACTTTTTATTATGTACTGGTTTGTTAACCCCAAGTATTACCATTTTCCTACATTATTTAAATTTTTTAATTATTCTTTTTTCAGTGCCTTATTGAAGGAGTTAAAATGAAGAATACCTTATTTTTATTACAGAGGAACATTACTTGTGCTCTTGTTTCTTAGCTTACCTTGTGCAGAGTCTTGTAAATGGTACTAATGAAACATCTTAGTGAGATTTTGTCCCTATTGCAAAGTATACTCCATATATTTGGTATTTATCGTGATAACATTTGGACCACTTTTAATACTTTATCTGTAAATCTTTTAGTAATATTCTCTCAGGTTGTTTACTACTGACTAGTGTCATTTATTGGTATGGTACTTAGTATTTTCTTGGGAACACCAAGGCCACACAACTGAAATTTATCGTTTATAAAGTATATCATGGGGAACTTCACATTTGAAATTGCCAGTCTCCATAGATACATGATTTATCCTTAGTGAACTTGCCTTCGACATTTGTAGGCATTTTTACCCCATCTTAATATCTTTACCATTTTTACTTTAGCTTTGACTATATTTTGGCTGGAAGGAAAGGTCTTTATTTTTTAAATGTTTTATTTATTTTTGAGAGAGAGAGAGAGAGCGAGCAATCGCAGAGTGTGAGGGGGGAAGGGCAGAGAGAGGGGGAAACAGAATCTGTAGCAGGTTCCAGGCTCCATGCTGTCAGCACAGAGCCTGACCCGGGCTCGAACCCATGGACAGTGAGATCGTGACTTGGGCTGAAGTGGGAGGCTTAACCGATTAAGTCACTCACGGGCCCTGAAGGAAAGGTCTTTAAATCCAACTGTTTTCACATCGTTGTTTCCGATTGTAACAAAAGAATAGAAGCTTTCTTTCCTCTCATTCCATCCAACCCTAGTGTTTTTGCTTTAACTTGCAGCTTTTTGTTTTCTTGTTTTAGGGACAGAATAGTAGGGGGTTGGCTGCTAGTTTCTCTGCCTTTATTTTCATTTGCAGCTTTCCTTCCTGCTTTTCCACCTAAGAATTATACTTATTTGGAGGCATATTTAAATTCTTTCTTTTTCTTTGAAATGTATTACTCACACCCTTCTGTCATAAAAAAGTCTTCCTAAAATACCATCTTCCCCTCAACACACAGCTCTTGGCTTGTTCAGCCACTGAACATTTATTAAGTACTCACAGGGTGCCAGGCACTGTATTCTAGTGACTAGCTCTAATCTTCCTTTAGCAGTTGAATTTCTCAAGCAAGATCTTTACCACTATTTCATTTCTTTACCTTACTTCTGCTTCTTTTAACTCATTTCTAGTCCCATCATTCTGCTAAGTATGTACTCCTAGAGAATACTAGTTTACCCCTAATGGCCAAATCCAACTCTCCTCCCTACTCCTTGGTCTTCCTGCTTCACTTGATACTACCCCCTGCCTTCTTGAACCTTTTTCTTTGTAAAAGAAGTTGAAGTTACTATTCTACATCTTTTATTTGGTTTATTTAGTCTCCCTTTTTTTTATGTTGTTTTTTTTTTTAACTATTTCTTTTTCTGTTTTTTTCCCCCTTTTGGACATTTTCTACAGTTTTGTCTTTAGCCCTATTGTTCTTTAGTCTTTCTCCATAGGATAACCCATTTACTCTCACGGATTCACCTGTTATTTTTTTATGCAGATGGTTCTCCCCTGTCTTTCCAGTAGTGACTTCTATAGTGAATGTCAGTTATTTTTTACATTGCCTGTTAGAGACCTTTGGTATTCATGGATTTATCATTCTTAAGAAGCCTTGGATATCTTTGATATGAAGTGATTGGTAACTTTCCCAGGCATCCATTTTAATTGTATTAATTGTATGTTCTATGAGGCTGGAGTTGGCCAATTCATTTGATTCCATAGCACTGGAATTTCACATGGCTTATACATATCTGTTCATCTTTGTGTATTAAGTAATTCTTGTGACATAATTTCCATTCTCAATTTTGTTGCTTTATGAAAAATGCTTTGCTATGAAACAAAGGAAGCTGGCTATTAATGCGATGATAGAAATGAAGAGAAATGAATAGATATGACCAGGCATTTTTTTTTTTGTCAGATAACATTATGTGTTTGAGTAGAATAAAGAACAGAATATCAAAATTAACTGTTGCTCTATAGCAGTATCAATAAAACCTCTATATGTTTCATATGGAAACAGGAAAAAAAGATTTATGAAATTGTTTCAGTGTTTCAATGTAGGAAATTTTGGCTACAGTCATAGTTATCAATGGGTAGCATTTATAAATGTTAAGATTGGAAGATGCCTACTAATCAGCAGCTTGACACATTTAAAATTTAAATAATAATCTGGTTGTTCAGACTGGTTTCTTAGTTAATGTCATTATTCTGATTAATCTTAAAAGCTTGTGGTGTCCTTTGGTTCTTACTTCTCTCTTTTGTGTGCCTCTATATTCCATCAGTTCTTAATTCTTTTGTTGCTTCTGTTGCTTTCCATTCTCATTTCTCCTGCAATGTCCACAGCTCTAGCTTATTCCTGATCTTCCTATTCACTGTCACCTCCCCATCACTTTTACCTACCACATTCAGAATAATCTTTCTGGAACATTGCTTTGGTCATTTGACTTCTCTTCTGAGAGATTTGTATTGGTTCTCCTCTGAGAATCATAAAAGTTTTATTTTCCTTAAATTGGTAATCATATACTTCTGCCATCTGGCTTCATTGTGTGTCTGTGACCTTACTCCAGATGCTCGACAGCAGATCTCTTTGGCTGTGTAGAGACAGCTGTTCCAGTTGAATTCTTCTGGTGGTGTGTATGCTTGTTTTTTGTTTTGGTTCTGCTGTTGTTGGAAATGTTTTTTGCATATTCCTTTTTTCAAACCAAATCTCCATTCTTTAAAACCCAATAAATCCCTACTGTAATAAAGCTTCTACTAAATATGACTTGTGCCTAATTATCTACTACCATATATTGTTATTTACCTTTGTGCATGTCTGTTGGGTTAATTGTAACCTTCCAGTAGTTAGAAACTGTATCGTATGTGTATTTGTAGTCCTTGTGATGGCCTCCAGAATGCTGGGAACACAGTATGTGCTTAATTTTTGTAATGGCACACTGAGCACAATCTTTGGTTTGATATAATTCTGTGAGATAATGTTTGCTATAGTTAGCACTGAATGGGGTAAATGTAGAAAATGAAAAAAAAATCAAGCATATGCTCTCAATTTGTCCTATATTATTTATACAGTCTCTCTTTTTTTTTTTTTCATTACCTCTGTCCTTTTCTTCCCATGTTCCTATATACTTTTAAATTCTCCACATACAGTAGCTATAGGGAGTATAACTTAAGCTAGTGTGTGGAAGTTCCAAGGTAATATATGCAGGTACTTGAAAGGCAGTACTTTCTAGTATTTCAGGCCATCCAAAACTGAAACTGATTGCCTTGAAAAGTAATGATTTTGCCATTATTGGAATGGTTTGTGCAGAGGCTGGGCAACCACTTGGAAATCTGTAGCTGGGATTCAAGCACTGAATGGGCAAATGAGAAATAATTTAGATGACTCTGAAGTCTCTTCCATTCTTGATCTTGAGATTCTTTGATTGTATGTTCAGTCTCTTTGGTTACCACAGAAATTGAAATAACACTTTAATTATTTGCGTTTGAATAAGAATGGTATATTACAGTTAGAGATGTGATTCAACTTTTTCCTAAAAGTCAAATTCTACCTTCGAGGATAAAAATTCCTGCACTCTGGGATAAATCATAAGAAGGTGGAATGATTCTCAGATTAAGTCAGAAAGACAAGTTCTAGAAGTGTTTTGAACAAACAGTTTTGTTCTTTATGCTTTCATAAGGAAAAAAATCACTAGCTAAATGGATATAGATTTCTATTTTAACCTTGTTATTCTTAGAAATACCTGCTGTCAGGTAACTTGGTAGCTTTTAGTTTAATTTAGTAATAGATGTGTGATAGTATTGGCCTGCTTGTCTTAATTAATTAATTAATTAATTAATATTTTTATTTTTTAATCTTTATTTTTTTTACATTGTAATATTTATTTTTTTCAATATGAAGTTTATTGTCAAATTGGTTTCCATACAACACCCAGTGCGCATCCCAAAAGGTGCCCTCCTCACTACCCATCACCCACTCTCTCCTACCTCCCACCCCCATCAACCCTCAGTTTGTTTCAGTTTTTAAGAGTCTCTTATGCTTTGGCTCTCTCCCACTCTAACCTCATTTTTTTTTTCCTTCCCCTCCCCCATGGGTTTCTGTTAAGTTTCTAAGGATCCACATAAGAGTGAAAACATATGGTATTTGTCTTTCTCTGTATGGCTTATTTCACTTACCATAACACTCTCCAGTTCCATCCACATTGCTACAAAGGGCCATGTTTCATTCTCTCTCATTGCCACGTAGTACTCCATTGTGTATATAAACCACAATTTCTTTATCCATTCATCAGTTGATGGACATATAGGCTTTTTCCACAATTTGGCTATTGTTGAGAGTGCTGCTATAAACATTGGGGTACAAGTGCCCCTATGCATCAGTACTCCTGTATCCCTTGGGTAAATTCCTAGCAGTGCTATTGCTGTGTCATAGGGTAGGTCTACTTTTAATTTTTTGAGGAACCTCCACACTGTTTTCCAGAGCGGCTGCACCAGTTTGCATTCCCACCAACAGTGCAAGAGGGTTCCCGTTTCTCCACATCCTTTCCAACATCTATAGTCTCCTGATTTGTTCATTTTAGCCACTCTGACTGGTGTGAGGTGATATCTGAGTGTGGTTTTGATTTGTATTTCCCTGATGAGGAGCGACATTGAGCATCTTTTCATGTGCCTGTTGGCCATCTGGATGTCTTCTTTAGAGAAGTGTCTATTCATGTTTTCTGCCCATTTCTTCACTGGATTGCTTGTTTTTTGGGTGTGGAGTTTGGTGAGCTCTTTATAGATTTTGGATACTAGCCCTTTGTCTGATATGTCATTTGCAAATATCTTTTCCCATTCTGTCGGTTGCCCTTTAGTTTTGTTGGTTGTTTGCTGTGCAGAAGGTTTTTATCTTCATGAGGTCCCAATAGTTCATGTTTGCTTTTAATTCCCTTGCCTTTGGAGATGTGTCAAGTAAGAAATTGCTGCGGCTGAGGTCAGAGAGGTTTTTTTCCTGCTTTTCTCCTCTAGGGTTTTGATGGTTTCCTGTCTCACATTCAGGTCCTTTATCCATTTTGAGTTTGTTTTTGTGAATGGTGTAAGAAAGTGGTCTAGTTTCATTCTTCTGCATGTTGTTGTCCAGTTCTCCCAGCACCATTTGTTAAAGAGGCTGTCTTTTTTTCCATTGGATACTCTTTCCTGCTTTGTCAAAGATTAGTTGGCCATACTTTTGTGGGTCTAGTTCTGGTGTTTCTATTCTATTCCATTGGTCTGTTTTTGTGCCAATACCATGCTGTCTTGATGATTACAGCTTTGTAGTAGAGGCTAAAGTCTGGGATTGTGATGCCTCCTGCTGTAGTCTTCTTCAAAATTACTTTGGCTATTCGGGGCCTTTTGTGGTTCCATAAGAATTTTAGGATTGCTTGATCTAGCTTCGAGAAGAATGCTGGTGCAATTTTGATTGGGATTGCATTGAATGTGTAGATAGCTTTAAGTAGTATTGACATTTTAACAATATTTATTCTTCCAACCCATGAGCACAGAATGTTTTTCCATTTCTTTATATCTTCTTCAATTTCCTTCATAAGCTTTCTATAGTTTTCATCATACAGATCTTTTACATCTTTGGTTAGGTTTATTCCTAGGTATTCTATGCTTCTTGGTGCAATTGTGAATGGGATCAGTTTTCTTTATTTGTCATTCTGTTGCTTCATTGTTAGTGTATAAGAATGCAACTGATTTCTGTACATTGATTTTGTATACTGCAACTTTGCTGAATTCATGTATGAGTTCTAGCAGACTTTTGGTGGAGTCTATCGGATTTTCCATGTATAATATCATGTCATATTTTATTTATTTTTGATAGAGGGAGACAGAGCACAAGTTGGGGAGGGGCAGAGAGAGAAGGAGACACAGAATCTGAAGCAGGCTCCAGGCTCTGAGCTGTCAGCACAGAGCCCCACACAGGGCTCCAACTCACAACCTGGGAGATCATGACCTGATCAACTGACTGAGCCACCCAGGCGCCCTTGCTTGTGTTAATTTAAACTTTTGATCTTTCTTAGAAAAAAATTGTCCTTAGTAAATTAAAATTACAGATTTTCCGTAATACTCATCAGTAAGCTTTATTGTGTTCTGTGGCCTCAGGTTGAATTCCTAATCAGTCTAAATACAGTGAGAATAGGTGAAAGAGAATTGGTAGGTATTTAAATATTTCTCTGTATCTAAAAAAGTAATTAAAATTACAGGTACTTCCTTTGTTTTGTTTTTTAAATTTATTTGTTTTGAGAGACATAATGAGCAGGGGAGGGGCAGAAGGAGAGGGAGAGAGAGAATCCCAAGCAGGCTCTGCACTTGATATGGAAAAATTATAAGATGGCCGACAGGACTGATGGGGGAATTCCAGTCCCCACCCAAAGACTCTCCTTCTTGGTTCTTTTCCTGCCCCAAAATGTGCCACTAATGCGGGAAGTAACAGACTATAAATTAATTGCCCGCCATGCTTATGCTCTGGGGTCAGACCTCTGGAGAGTGATCTCCTCTCAGCCGGCCGCTGTGAAATAAACCTCCTGCCTTCCAAGATCAACGAGTGCCTTGGTTCTTCCGCGGGGT
Source organism: Acinonyx jubatus (assembly GCF_027475565.1). NCBI lineage: Eukaryota > Metazoa > Chordata > Mammalia > Carnivora > Felidae > Acinonyx > Acinonyx jubatus. The sequence goes on along the minus strand of NC_069385.1, from coordinate 86,827,556 downwards.
GATCCAGACTAGGTTCCATAACACTCTGACAACACAAGTCCAACTTGAGACTTGATTTCACCAACTGAACCTTGAGATCATAACCCGAGCTGAAATCAAGAGACGGATGCTTAACCAACTGAGCTACCAAGGCACACATAAAATTATAGGCACTTGTTATATTGGTCATATTGTGCTCATGTTCAACAGTAAAATTGGGATGTAAAGGATTATAAAGAGTAGGGGATGAAAATGGCCAAATAGATTGAAGAAGTTTTCTCCTTTTTGACCCTCTGACACAGTATATTTCATTTAATGTTATGATACGTTTTATACTTTAAAAGCATGTTTGTGTAATAAGATTGCAGTTGATAGAAGTACAGCATTCCTGTGAGGTATCTCTGCCATCCTTAAAAAAGAAAACTGGAGCTAGAATATTGATAGGCAGTTGAATATTGATAGGCAGCAAATTCAACTTGAATTGTGCAGTTGTGCAGGTTTATTTTAATTTATAACACCATTTTTAAGTCATTAAAGGAAGGTGAGATAAGTTACTATGTTTTCCATGGGAATTCTGCAGAGGAGCAAGATGCATTACATAAAATATAATATTATGATTAATTTTACCTGTTTTTATTTTTGTTAATGAGACTAAATGAAAATTTAAAAGGATAAGACTTACTTGCTCAGATTATCTTTTTGTTGCACAGCGGTAGTATACATGTAAGATAGTTGTTATGCATTGGTGTGTAGCCACTGCAGCCTTCCTGTGCTTAATGTTTGCGTGGTATGTCTTCTTTTGTGCTTTTATGTTTAACTGATCTATATTGTTAAATATAAATAGGTTTCCTTTAGACAAGAAATGCCCTGGGGTATGCTCTTCCAGTATGCAGTTTCACCTTTTTTTTTTTTTATTTCAATGACTTAAAAAAATTTTTTTTTTAACATTTATTTACTTTTGAGAGACAGAACACAAGTGGGGGAGGGGCAGAGAGAGAATGAGACACAGAATCTGAAGCAGGCTCTAGGCTCTGAGCTGTCAGCACAGAGCCAGAAGAGGGGCTCAAACTCACAAACCATGAGATCATGACCTGAACCGAAGTTGGACACTTAACCCACTGAGCCACCCAGGGGCCCCTTACAGTGACTTTTTAAAATTAGTTTTTCAGTGTTCTGTCTCCTTGTTTGAGTATTTTTCTTTAGTGACTCTCTTACATGTATGTTGGATCAGAGTGCCTAGGTGGCTCAGTCGGTTGAGCGTCCGACTTTGGCTCTGGTCATGATCTCCAGGTTCTGTGCTGACAGCTCAGAGCCTGGAGCCTGCTTCAGATTCTGTTCCTCTTTCTCTCTGCCCCTCCCCCCACTCGTGGTCTGTCTGTCTCTCTCTCTCTCAAAAAATAAATAAAACATTTAAAAAAAAAGTTAACATGTGTGTCAGATCTTGATTGCTTAACTCCAGTATTCATCACTTTCTCTTGGATTCTTCTCATTACTTTTTTTTTTATTAAACTTTTTTTCCTTTTTCCTCTCTAGTTTTTATCGGCCATTATTTTATTGTGTTTATTTGTTCTCATGTTCCATTTATTTCATATTCATTTCTGAAATATTTTCCTTTTATTTCTAATTCCTGTTTTTATTTTAATTCTGATATTTTGAATTTCTGATTTAGTTTTTCTTTCATAACTTCACATGTCTTTTAACTCATTTTACATGTTCTTTCATATCTTGCATATGTTTTTTGGCTTGTTTTGAATTAGTAGGTGTACAGTGTTGATCTGTTTTCTGAGTGTATTTGTTCTAGTGTGGATTCGTTGTAGAGATGTTATTCTGCTTCTTATTCTCTTTTTCTTCTGATACCTGTATGAGATTTGACCTTGATTCTTTTCTGTTGATCATTTTTATGTAGTATTAGTTTTCTTTACTTTTAAAAGGAATTGAATTTTTTTTTAAAATGTTTTTATTTTTGAGACAGAGACAGAGCATGAGCACAGGAGGGGCAGAGAGAGAGGGAGACACAGAATCTGAAGCAGGCTCCAAGCTCTGAGCTGTCAGCACAGAGCCCGATGTGGGGCTCGAACTCACGGACTGTGAGATCATGACCTGAGCTGAAGTCGGACGCTTAACCGACTGAGCCACTCAGGCGCTCCACTTTTAAAAGGAATTGAGATTCAAGATAGCTTTTCTAACTGCACAGACCTCTCTTCATTGGTTTTTGTGTAATGTTTAAAAATAAGGCTACTTGTTTTCTGAGATTTTTTTTTTGCTCTGTTCCCTTTTCCCACTTTTATCTCAAGCTTTTCTTCTTTTATTTCCATTTTTTTAGTCCATTTCAATTTTGAATCCTTTCCCAGGACTTTCTCCTCAGGGTGGGGCTCTCTTCTAGAAGGGAAATTTGGTGGTTATGTCATGAGAATTCATAGGGGCTAGATTGTTTCCCCCCATTTCAAGCTTATTGTAGACCTTTTGCACATATTTGCTATTGGATTGGGTAAAACTCCTTTTCAGTTTCATGTGCATTCTTCAGACTGGTCCACTGTAATTTCCAGTTTGTATGTCTTCACTGTTTTAGTGTTCTGTTTCCAGATCCACTCAGCTCCCCATTAGTGGCAGACATCTTGCAGGGCAGTGGTTGTTAGTGCCTTGTCTCTACCAGATAGTGTTATCGGGTTTGTGGTGATACTCTATCACCAGGTTTTGTTGTATTTTCCATGGGTTTTTGGTTTTTCTGTCTAGTTATTCTTTTTTTGTTGTTTGTTTTTGGTGAGAAGTTTCTGGGAGCTTTAAAACTGTGAGAATTACAGAATTCCTATGACAAGCAATATTTTATAGAATAAAATTCCAGGTTAATAAAGCTAATTTGAAGAGCTCCATGATTTCACTACATCTGACCTGCTATGTATTAGAACATTATTTAATCTCTCCACATTTTGACCCATGGCCTCATGTGCATTCTTTTAAGTTGATTGAGATTCACTTGTATTGATTCCCTGCCAGGATCATGAAATGTGTCCTCAAAGAAGAGCCGAGCAAGGGGGCAGCTTACAGTGTTCGGTTTATGTGTTGCCTGTATGTGCAAAGTGAGATGAAGAAAGAAATGTGATACTGTCTGCAACAAAATTTAATCTGTGAAGTTTAATAAGAGGTTTGCATTTTTAAACAATACATTTGAGAAAAAGTCACATGTATTCTGAATTTGTGCAAGATTATGCCCTGTATTTTCCTCTTGATTTTTAAATTGATTTTGAGGTTTTAAGGTTAAAAAGTCAGTAGTAGTTTTTAGAATTATCTTCCTAGTAACTGTCTGTAGTTCTTTGGGTCGAAGCAGTGAACAAGATGTTACTTAGATATTAGACATTACTAAGATATTACTTAGTGCAAGTCTTCATCAATTCAACTCTGTTCATTTTACAGTGCCTAGTCTAGATAGAACTGAGAGAGTAAAACTAAAGGAATACTAAACTATTTGAAGAAAAAGGCTTGTATCTCCATACAGAGTGCTATATTTGGTAGGAAATTGTTATGTGGCAGTGAATGAATATCTGTATGAATAGATCATTTTAAAACATTGTTATTATTCATTGCATATAATATTTTAGAGGTGTAGTCACTGCTCTTCCTTGCTTTGTGTGACTATAATAATGATAGAAGATGGCACACATAGTCAGGCTGGGACTCTGTAGACCTGGGTTCTAGTTTTGGCTTTGTTAACTAAATGGTGGGTAATCTTTAGAAAATCACTTAGTAGTGACTCCTTTCTCTTTAAAAAAAAAAATCATCAGTATCCAGTGCTATGCTAAGTTCTAAACATAATTTAAGGATGTCTCATTACTATTTTTATAGTGACCTTTATTTGTTTATGAATTTCTGGAAGCATACTACAGAGTACACAGGGTCTCCTGGGCAGAAAGATGGAGAAAGCATGTTGTATTTGGGAAAGTGAAGTAGTTTCCTGTGACCAGAGTATTGGGTGCTGTTATATATGTCATAGGAGATGAAGGCAAAAGTTTCAGTGGGGAGTTAGTTGGTTTGGTCTTGATCCTATCACTGATAGGGGGAGGGCATACATCAGGGAATTCTTAAAATATAAATTGAAGAGTGATGTTTAATGGTATGTTCCATTTAAGAACCTACATCTGATGGACTTGTTCCTGCAATGGCCAAGGCAGTGAGTGACTAGATCTTGAACTAAATTGGTGGTAATGGGGGAGGGAGGGGAAGGCTGTAACAAATAAAAAAGAGTTAGAGTCACTAAGGCTTCTGACAGAAGAGGGGAGAGTCCAGGATGATTCTTGAGCTGGGCCTTAAGTACCTAGGATGAAAGTAGTGGTTTATTCCTAGACTTCAAATGGTATGGATTTCATAGTAAGTACAGATTACTAAAGACTGTGATGTGAAGCTTTTCCAACTTTGTTATAATGGTGTTTAATTTTATTGCTTTAAAAAATACATTCTCTGAATTTGTAAGAACTAGCAAATGAAAATTGGTACCTCTAATTCCACATCATCATTTAAAATTTTTAATTTTTAAATATGTGTGGTTTACTTACTTTGTACCTAGAAACAACAATTAAAACAGAAAGAGAACAATTCCCCTAAAACACAATTTTATGAAACCTGGAGGAATGGACTCTGTATTAAATATTTACAAAGAGTTCCTGAGACCAAAAATGGTGGCCCTTCTTTTCCAGCAGCTGGAATCCAAAAGATCTTGAAACCAGTCCTGAAAAGCTTGCTCCTATGCAAGAAATCCTGGTGACTTTTGAGAGGAAGATAGAGAACTATTCTGGAAAATTTCAAGTGGTAGTAGAGGTGAGTCACTGACATGAAGAATTTATCCAGGGACTACAAATACTCATTTCCTCTTTTTTTATTAACATTAAAAATATATATATACATTCAGATAAGGCAGTTTGAAAATCTTAGTCTTTGTGTTCTGAAAACTTTAATGAATAGAATATAGAACAAGTAGTATTCCCTTGCTCACATAAAATTATATGTTGAAATTTTAAGAAGCAAAAGCAGATACATTCAATGATTTAATCTTTAGCAACAGTTCTGTTTCTTTTAGAAGATGATACTGAGAAAAGGTATCATAAGTAAATCATAACTAAATCACAAGCATATTTATACTTGGAGCGTAGGATATACTTGCATGGGATTCTTAAAAATGTATTAATTTCATTTGGTTCATAACCTCTTTGATCACTAGAACACTTTGTTTTCCTAGTAGGAGTGGATGCTCTCATTCATGCTGCTTGGATACCCTAGCTAAGCTTCTCTGAATAATATTTTATTTAGAAACAATGCAGGATTAATGTAGCCCCCTTCAAATTATTCATTGTTTTGGGGAATGAGAATTATATGGACATGGCACAAACTTCAAAGGGTACAAAGGGTGTAAAAGTAGTTTTCCTCTCGTTTCTATTCCTCAGTCATCCAATTTTCCTCTGTAGGAACAACCGTATTTATTAGTTTGTTGTGTAGTTTTCCTGAAGTATTTTATGCATCTATATAAACATCTAGGTAGTACACATTTTTAGCTGTTTTCATATCTTACACAATAACCTTTAATCTTGTAGGTGAGACTCTTCCCCACCCCTCAGACAATTCAGAAGAGTTTTAATTTATATCGCTTTACCTTTCTTCCTCTAGATTTGGTGTAGACATGTAGCACCTTTCCATTACACACTAACTTTTAAGATTGTATTGATTATTTTAATATTTTGCATTTTGGCCATTGGGAATTTAGAAGATCCAGTTGACACATTGTAACCTTATCATTTGAAATAGAGCAATTAGCAATCTTAGTCTTTTGTTTTGTAGCTGCTGTTCTTTTCTCCACTTATTCCATTTTTTTTAAAGTAGCCAGTAAACTCCAAAAGGTCAGTCAGTACACACATAAACATTTATGAAAACTATGCAGGGAGCTTCCTGTATTAATACATTAGTGTGAATTCTAGCTTAACTATAAATGGCTTTTGACCTGGTAATTCTTAGTATCTGAGGGAGAAAGTCCAGGAAGCATAGGGACAGATAGGAGGTAGGTTGAGAAAAGAGAAAGAATGCACAAGGTGAAAGAGAGGGGACGTCCAAAGAGCTATAGTTCTTAAACACAGCCACTGAACCTGGACTTGACTGTATTTGGTTTTGCTGAGCTAACAACAGATAGAAGTCATACCCTGAAGTAGTTGTATCACTTAGTTGGATTCCAGAGTGCTCTGCTTTCCAATATTTTGGAAGACTGAAGAAAGGAAAAAAATTAGCAAGTTTTATTCTTAGGAGAATGAATCATTAACTTGGAATTTTAGGTGGCCTGTCATTTATCTTGCCATTTACTATTATTTCCTGATATTGATAAAGATGTGGAGGCACATTTTGTTTCTGTCTGTTCCTGTTACTTCTTACCTTCACACTTATTTCAAGGCTCTTTTTTTCACTAAAACTGATTTTGTGGGGGGCTTAATTTTTTTTTTCCATTGGAGATACCCCTGTTGACATGAAATAGTGATTTTTTAAAAATATAATTTATTGTCAAGGTAGCTAAGATACAGTGTATATAGTGTGCTCTTGGGTTTCAGTGATAGATTCCCATGATTCATCGCTTACAAGCAACACCCAGTGCTCATCCCAACAAGTGCCCTCCTCAGTGCCTATCACCCGTTTTCCCCTCTCCCCCACTCCTCCTCATCAACTGTCAGTTTGTTCTCTGTATTTAAGAGTCTCTTATGGTTTGTCTCCCTCTCTGTTTGAAACTATTTTTTCTCCTTCCCTTCCCCCATGATCTTCTGTTAAGTTTCTCAAGTTCCACATATGAATGAAAACGTATGATATCTGTCTTTCTCTAACTTATGTCACTGAGTGTAATACCCTCCATTTCGATCCACCTTGTTGCAAATGGCAAGAGTTTATTCTTTCTCATTGCCAAGTGTGTGTGTGTATGTGTATACACACCACATCTTCTTTATTCATTCATCAGTTGATGGACATTTGGGCTCTTTCCATAATTTGGCTATTGTTGATAGCGCTGCTATAAACATTGGGGTACATGTGCCCCTATGAATCAGCACCCTTGTATCCTTTGGATAAATTCCTATTAGTGCTATTGCTGGGTCATAGGGTAGTTCTATTTTTAATTTTTTGAGGAACCTCCACACTGTATCTAGAGTGGCTGTACCAGTTTGCATTCCCACCAACCGTGCAAGAGGGTTCTCGTTTCTCCACATCCTTGCCAGCATCTGTTGTTTCCTGAGTTGTTAATTTTAGCCACTCTGATGGTGTGAGGTGGTATCTCAATGTGGTTCTGATTTGTAAGAAATAGTGATTTTTTTTAAAAAAAACGTTTTTACAGTAGTGTTACATAAAAATAAAATTTCCTAGTACATTTGTTTGCCTACTCCTTGACTCTGCTTATTGTCCTTATATCTGTTCCTGCTTGTTGTATTTGTTAACTTTTTTCAGTTATTTTTATTTTTTATCAAAGTACAGTTGACATATAATGTTACATTAATTTCAGGGGTATAGCATAGTGATTTGACAGCTCTGTAAGTTATGCAGTGCTCACTGCAAACGGAGATACCATGTGTTACAAGTTTACTTTTTGTATGTTTTAGTTTACTAAATTATACAAATCCCATAAGTAAATGCCAATTTAAACTTTAAATTGACAACCTCAGTTTACTTCAGTCTCTGTAAAACATTAAAAAGCTTAGAACTCTCTGGAATATAGATTTTTATTGTTTTTAGTGCAAAAACTAGGATTGGGTGAAATGTTTTCTGCTTAGAAAGTTTCAGAAATAGAAATATTTTATCTATGTTAGATTGTGAAGAAGTATGTTAGCCTGTAGATGTTTTTCAGCATTCCAGTTCAAACAGTAATTTTTGAAATTGAATCTCAGATAACTTGTGAGTCTTTGGGTAGGTGGTGTTCTTTGTATTGGCTTATATGGAGAAACTGAAAACAAAGATTATGGATTGACAAAGACAAAATACTTTTAATAGTAGGTTTTGAGTTTTAAGTTTATTTATTTTAGGGGGGAGGGACAGAGAGAGAGGGAAAGAGAATCGCAACCAGGCTCTGCACTGTAAGTGCGGAGCCCGATGCGGGGTTTGAACTCGTGAACTGTTAAGATCATGACCTGAGCTGAAATCAAGAGTTAGACGCTTAACCAACTGAGCCACCCAGGAGCCCCTGAGATTCTTAAGTGGGATTTATTATACTATTTTCAGGTGAAACCTTCCTTTGCAATGATAATGGTAGTGATTTTGAATGAAGATTATTTAAGCAAAAAGTACAATGTAAAATTCATCTTTCTAGAAACATACAGTGTATAAAATGAGGACATATTGAATTTCAAATGAATAGGAAATAACATTAATTTTTAAATATATACTACCTAAATGGCGTTTATCGTAACTGTGAAAAACACATTTCACTTACTCTTCAATATATATATTTTTAAAAGTAATAATGCATATTGACTTTTTATTTAATATATTCTTATAATCATTTCTTTGTCAATAATTTCAGTATATTTTCTGCCCCTTGGATATTTGACTTTTTTAAAAATCAATTTTGAGGCAAAAAATAGTTTATTAAGTAAATACCTACTTAAAAATATTTTTAAGGCACCTGAGTGGCTCAGTTGTTAAGCATCTGACATCAGCTCAGGTCATGATCTCACAGTTCATGGGTTTGGGTCCCACATCAGGTGAGCAGAGCCCCGCTTCTGGTGAGCTTGAGCCCTGCTTTGGATAAAACGTGAGCCCCGGGTGAGCCTCACTTCTCTCTGTCTCTGTTTCTGTCTCTGTCCTCCCTTTTCCCCCTCTCTCTCTCCCCCCTTTTCTCTCTCTCTCTCTCCCCCCTTTCCTCTCTCTCTCTCTCTTTCTCTCTCTCTCTCTCTCTCTCCCCCTTCTCCCCCCCTCTCCTTCTCCTTCTCTCCCTCTCTCTTTCCCTCCCTTCCTCCCTCCCTCCCTCTTTCTCTCTCCCTCTCTCTGCCCCTCGCTCACTTGCTCCCCCCCTCTCTCTCTCACAAAACTTTTTTTAACCAAACTTGTAGAAAATTTGATTTAAATAATTAAGAGTCCTCTTCTTCCATTTTTCATGTTTGAAATGTGCGAGAGAGAGAGAAGGAATGACAGAATTACATGCTTTCTGTAAAGCCAAAGAATTTTCAAATGTGGTAAATTTAAAATTTTTTAATGGTCTATTTGGCATCCTTACAAGTATTCCTCCTTTTGGAGAAGTGAAAGTAAGTTTGGAAGTTTAAGTTTTTCAGGATGGTGTATAGTATTAGATCTGGCTTGATTGGAAACTACATGGTAGAAGTTAAGGTAGCTAGTTCATTAACCATAACTTAATTCTCATTGTAGTTAAATAATAAAATATTATTATTATTATTTATTATTTTTTTAAAGAAGTGTATGCCCTTTATCATCCCTCCTTTCCCCTTTTTTGCAACCAGTCCACTCATTTCAGCTCTGGGATACTGAATCATAAATTGCCAAAGAATAAGCAACTAAAATTTTGCTTTCTACCAGTACATTTTGCTAAAGCTTTTTGGTTGAGAGAACCCAAAAGAAAAGCAGTAATATTTTAATAACAGGAATGATGTTTTAATAATGGAGGCAATACCTAAAGTATTTTTCTATCTTGTGGTGAAATTTCCTGGACACTTATTTCGATTAGATGGTGCCTGGTGGTAAGGATTTTCAGCCTTGTAACTGATTCATTGTATTACTCAGTAGAGAAATCATATAACCTCTTTGTGCCTCAGTTTCTTTATCTGTAAAATGAAAACTGAGCTCTAAAGCAAAGAGCTTGGTGTTTGTAAGTCTTGCAGGATGTAGTCCCCAGTTCCATTGGATATAGCCTGAGATATCAAAACTACTACTGATGGCTGATGTTTCTATCAGGAGTTGAATACTCGTGGCGACTAATAATCTTGGGTCTGTTACTTAACATCTTGCCACTTCTGTTTCCTTTCCTGCCAAAGTAGGGTAATAATGTCTAAATCAGGGTTTTTTGAAATTTAAAATGGCGTATATATATATATATATGCAATATCTATAATATATATGCAATTTATAGTAATATATATAATTTATGTATAAAAATAAAGTATTGAGGCTAAAGCTCGTTATTGTAGTTGTTAGGCTATTTTCATTATTTTCTTCTGATTACTAGACACAGTTTGCTCTTTAGGACCAATAGAATAAATTTTCATAAGTGCTCTATATGGCCCTTAAATGTAGTGTTTTGAAACTGAAGACAGCTAGTTTGTACCATATTCCTATCAACTCCCCCAATGCCAGCTCCTGTTGTTTTTTCCCCTTGTTTCAACCATCTCCAAATTGCTTAACCTTTTCATTTTCACTGATCCTTTTGTTGCTGACCTTCCTTTCTCACTACTCTGTTCTACTTTTTAGAAACCTAGAAACTATCTGAGCCACTAATATCATCTTACAAAATGATCTTTCTACATCTGTGACGTCATTGAATCCTTGTTTCTTCTAATCCCAACTAACATATACACCACATGCACCTGTACCCTTTCACACTTTTGGCCGTGGTCTTCTATAGAAATGGCTCATTATTTCACATTACTTGTCCTTTTCAGATTTTTATACCTTGTTTTTTCTCACCTGCATCCCTAGAACAACATTAAATAATTTGGTGTAATATACATATATACCTTGTTCCTAATTACTTTTTATTTTGTCAAAATTTTAATAACCTACATTAAAGAGAATATTTTATATAAAATGTGTACAATCATATTCATTGAAAGTAAGATATTTCTATAAAAAGCATCTCTGTTTTATGGACTAATAAGAAAAAACTATAATTTACAAGATACCATCGGTTTTAAGATGTATTTCATTTCATTAATGTTGAAATATGAAGAAAAATGTAACTTAGGATCAATGAGATACGACATATATAGTAGATACTGTTTTTAATCTTACTAAATTTTTTGTTAGAATTTCCATGTATTCTTGTTTGCTTGATGGAAACTTTTAAATTTTCTTACTTTCATAGTTTCTGTGAGTTACTTTTTGCTTTATTGCAGATATTGTGAAAAGTATGAGACAATTTTTCTTGCTTTAGTTCTTCCTAAATGTTTAATGCTTTTATGATTACATAACTTGGATCACCTTTACTTAATAAATTCCCACCATGACACAAAGATGAAACATCATTTGAATACTTGAGAGGGCAAACATTTTTTCTTTCAAGAAGAGAGAGCTATATGAAAAGTTTCTAAGCTTTTCTCCCCACACACAGAATTTACATGTTAGCTCTCCTCATATTCATGCTAGTATATGTCATGATGTAATAGAGCCTCTGACCTTGTACTGTCAGTTCACTTTACACAGTTTTCCCCCTTACCTTATATACCTTTGGTTTTATTTTGTCTTAGCTATGTAAAAAAAACCTCATTTCTTTTTCAGTTTTTCTATCCATTATATTTCCCAGCCCCCTATTAATTACTTCACTTTCTTATGATCTCTCTTATTATCTTGTTTACTCTGAGAGAGTATGTTGAGGTGGGTGGGATAGGTATCCAGAAATGAGTGTATATTAGTATTTTGCATACCTTACAACTCAGTTGGGATAAAAAAGTCACTGTATTTTTTTATTTGAAGGAAGATGGTTCTGTGTCCACTTGAGGGCTACAACTCAAGGTCGATGTCTGGAAATCTGTTAGACCTGGGCTGTCTTCTTGGAGCTGTGGAGTGTGTCTAGGAGATCAGAAGGAAAAAGAAGGGATTATACAAACTGATCTTTCTACCAATTAAAACATTTTAAGGAACCCAAGCTCTATGTAAATGATGTAAAATAGTAATAGAATAGTATTTTGTTTGTAAATGTTAATTTAGTTTCTAATGTAATAGAATGTCCAGGAAGTATTGTTTGGCTAATCCTTACTCACAGAAGATACTGAAACTTAGTTAAACTGGTTGAAGTGATTGTCAGATTATTTTATGCCTCCTGAGTAGTTCTTATTTTTGGGGCTTGTAGATTTTAGGGAGTCTTTGGGCCATCATGTGCAGGTTTTTTGTAGGGGGGGATCCATAGCTTTCAGCAGAATCTTAAAGAGTTTAACCCCAAGGAAATAAACCCTCTTTAGAGTTTTAGGTTAGCACTATTTCTTTTTTATCTACTCTCCATTGTGATTTTGATTGTAAATCATGAAAACCCAGGAGTATTTTGAAACTCAAAACAAAGAAAATTTGGTCTTGAGCTGTTACCGTTGGAAATGGCAGTATTGTTCAAGTGGTGTATTTAAAACAATAATAAAACTGCCCATGAACTACCAGGAAATTACTTTTAGGAAGATGGTATTATTTTCACAGAAAAAGACATTAGAAAACTATGGGTCCACATAAGTTGAGTAAATGTGAGGAATTAAACATATACTTTGAACTTTAGTAATTTCATAGTTGTGATTTAAATTATTTTCCTTAGAAAATATATCTTGCAAATAATAAATGTTACCTGGTATTTGTTTGTATATATGTGTGTAGGTATGTATATGTATGTGTATATGGGAATTACTTTTTTTATATGAGTAATGAAAATACTTGATTTTTCTTTTTATTTTAGTGCATGCAAGATATGGGAAATACTAAAGCAAGACTACTCTATGAAGCCAATCTTCCAGAGAATTTTCGAAGACCACAGACAGATCAGTATCCTTTAAACTTTATTTATTGTGGGTTTAAAAAAAAATTAACTGATTTTTATACTTCGTATTTTAACTGTATTTAGAAAGTTGTGAACTTTATCATGATGTTATTTCTTTATTTAATTAATTAATTAATTTAAATATTTTGTTACGTATTTTGAAAGAGAGAAAGAGTGTGCACGCATGAGTTGGGGAGAGGGCAGAGAGGGAGAGAATCCCAAGCAGGCTCTGTACTGTCAGATCCTGGAGATCAGAGAGACCATGTAGAATAATACTAGTATAGCCTTGAAATGAGCAATGATGAAGTTATAAATTAGTGCCATGCTTCATGGCTTTGGACAGGTTGAGGTGTCTGTTGGACATATACATGGAGATCCCCATTTAGTAGCTGGAAACATGGGTCTGGACCTTAGAAGAAAGCAGGAAATTCAGTGCAGATTATAGAGTAATTTAGCATGTAGGTGATACGAAAGTGTTGAGTGAAGTTGTGTTTACCCAGGGCATTGGTCCTGTATTCTTTTTTGTGTGTTTTATTAAAAATCTTGGGAATGCTGTTTTCTTTCTCCTCTGAAAAATGGAGGCCTAGGGCAGAACCCTGGAATAGAGCATGGCAGAAGGAAATAGAGTAGAGCAAAGAAGTAATGTCCTGGGTTTTTACCAGTTGCTTGCTAGTTGTATTTATTTCTCTTCTCTTTGGTTCTCACCCCACAGGCTGAGTTGACGCTCAAATGGAAGAATTTTCTTTCTGTGGAAGTTTGTGTGTGTGTGTGTTGGGGTCAGTTTGGTTTGAGTTGGTTTTTTTGGACTTCTCTTGAAGATTACAGGGTAAATTCTTGAAGTTCTTGAAGTTTTTGATAGTATCCTTTATTTGGTATCTTGTGGGTGAAAGTGGCTTCCAAGTTATTTAATATATCATCATGATTCTGTATTGTTTTCAAAGAAGTCTTGAAGGTATTTCAGAAAGGACTGGATGTAGTTTTTTGGTATTCTCTTACATTGAACTGTTTTTTTTGTTTTTTTTTTAATTAATTAATTTATTTTGAGAGTGAGAGAGAGGAGGGTAGGGGCAGAAAGAGAGGAGAGAGATGTGCAGAACCCAGTGTGGGGCTCATTCTCACGCACTGTGAGATCGTGACCTGAACCAAAATCAAGAGTTGGATGCCAACTCCTGAGCCACCCAGGCACACCTCACATTGAAATGTTCTATCCACTGTTTCATATATGTTGGTAGCAATACTATTTCTTCTCAAATAATTACCATCAATTTTATGATGAACCTTATAGAAATAAAGGATTAATGAGGTAGTGAGTTATTAATTCTGTTATTATTTTTGCTGATATATTTTTAAATGTTTGGTACTTACCTAAAAATTTCAGGAGAGATAAGATTTTTACAGTGAATTGATTGATGTTTGGTATCATTACATCCTCGACCTTTGACACACTGAAGATACAATGTTGTGAACAGCAGCTGATGTAGCTTTACTGCTTAAAAAAGGTTAGCGGTGTGCTAGGCACTAGCTTGGCATTTTATGTACATTATCTTTTTTTTAATTCTCAAAATAACCCAGTGAACTAGAGCATAGTATTTTCCTTTATGAGGATGTGGAAAGGTGGGATGCTCAAAGAGTTATTAAGAAATTTCTCAAAGCTTCCAGACTTTTCCTCCTGTAGACGGGCACTTGAATATTTTTAAATGATGATAGTCTAAGTAAAATCAGTGTTGCCACTTTTGAGTCTTGATGGCCTTCAACAATAGATAGGCTTATGGTTTGGGACTCTTTGCAGCTAGATCATAAGATTTAGATATAGATTTTAACTTCTAAGTAGCTGGTGTGATTCATTTCAGGCTTTTGGATTATGTATATTTTTGCTAACGTGTGCTCAAGCATGCTTATATGATTTTTCAAACTAAATTTACTTCTTCTAAAGCATTTAAAAATTATGGTCATATTATATGAGGTGTTGACTTACTGTTCACAAAAAGATAATCTAATGGTGTCAGAAACTATTTAAAGAGGGATTTTGTCGAAACCGATTTGATGACACAAAGATGACCACTGCGAGTTTAAGATGACATGCCCTGGGCCATGAGACCAGTCCCTATATCCAATATAATACTGTGGCCTTAAAATTGTTTTTACCTTAAATATTATAGCAACATCACTTTATTCCCTTTTTTAAATTATGAAACATTGTGATTTTATTAGGGAAACTAGTAACAAAACTAGTCCCTGTTCTTTATTTCACGAATCATTCTAAATTTCATTGTTCTTAGAAAAGCCTAAAATTGCTGCATTTTTATTGATTTAAACATTGTTGCCTTACCCCTAGAGGCAAATGGAACCAAACTGAGTAAAACTCACATAATATGGGCCTTACTGAATTCTTAACAAGATTTGTCACTTTTTAAAAGCTTTACAATGTACAAAGTTATGCAAAAGCTGCTGTGAAAGTACAATTTCTCATGTGGGATGTGGTTAATTACAGGCTGCATGTGCCAGTGCATGACAAATGATAAAGCTTTACATTAAGCTTTTTATTATTAGGATATTTCATCTTATCTAAAAACTTTAATTACTTCAGTTCCATGAGGTCTATTGTGCACCAAAGCTGATCAGCAGTTCTTCTCCTTTGAGCATTTCAAGATTTTACTGCTGTCAGTGGGAATGTGTCTGGAATTGGAAGATTTTGTTCTTGGGAGTAAATATTAATTTGTCTTTTAAAATGGTATCTTTAAGAAAAGGAAAACAATCTCAAATTACAAATAAATACATGTTAAAATACAAAGTAATGTTAAACTTCTGTGGGGCTTGTATAGTATCATTTGTTAGTTTTGAGGACAGGAACAATTAAGGGTGCTGTACTGAATGTTTTGTAACTATAGGCATGGGGAAGACTCTGGGGTATTTGTTTTTGTTTGTTTATTAAATCCGAAATCAACCACTTAAACTTGAATTGTTAATATATTCCTTTCCCTGATTTCCTGAAAATATTGTTGTTCTATTTCTATTTTTTTTGGTTATATTATTGATCTGTCAGTATAACTAAATCCTTATGTCTCAAATGACATGTAGAGAATAGAAAATGAAGGTGAGTATTGATTGTTCTCCAAATTCATTTGTCCTTTTATTGTTTCTCAGTTCATCTATTTAAACTTGATGACGTGCAAATCATCTTAGCCCTGAACGTGGTAGTTGTTGTTCATTTCTTCCCTCAGCTGTGATAATAAGAGCTAAAAATTAAATAGCACTCACTATGTGCCATACACTGTGCTTAGTTCTCTATACACACTAGCTTGTTTAATTCTTATAATAATCCTGTGAGATGAGACTTTAGTGTTATCTCCAGTTTAAAGGTGAGGAAACTGAGATATAAAGTTATATAACAACAAAACCTAACTTCATTTATTGAATTCTTACTGTCTTTTAGGTGCTGCAAAATGCTTTATATATATTATTCCCATAACTCTCAACAACTTTGTGAGTTGAGTATTATTATCTGTTTGTTTGGTTTTTTTTTTTTTATTATACCTAGGTATGGGTTCAGCAGATTAGCTGACTTCAAGGTAACAATAACAAATGCCTACTGGTACCAGAAATGAGGGTGTATGTTGGAGACCATCTTCTTTGAGCCTTAGTACTAGAGTCCACATATAAGGCAAAACTGTTGTCAAAATGTCCACTGAAAATTCCTTAAGATGTCTGTAATGATAATTTGTAGATACAGAGACTCTCTATAACTCCAACTTGTTTTGCCCTCATGGGCAAAATTGAGATACAATTCAGGAATCAGTAACTGCATGCTTATGAGCCAACTCCTCTTTCTGTAAGTAAAGTTTTATTCTCATGCCCATTAATCTATGTATTTTCAAGGCTGCTTTGGAGCTACAAAGGCAGAGTTGAATAATTGGAGCATAGACCAACTATCCTTCAAAGCCTAAAATATTTACTGTCTGGCCCTCTAAGAAAAAGTTTGCTGATCCTGGGAATAAATCATTGTTTCTTTAGGTGAATTAACAATGAAGAATTGGCATACATTTGGGACCTTGTACAAATATACATAAAGACCCTATGATATGTTCTTGCTTTAAGAGGTACATAGGAATAGATAGCAACTGAGGACATAAAAATCATGTTCCTTAAATCATGGTCCTTTCTCAGATGACTCCCAAGGAAGTTAAAAAATGCACTTTGTGGTGGGCTTTGATTGGTTTTTGAAAAGTAATATTTAAGGGGTGCCTGGTTGAGTATCCAACTTCAGCTCAGGTCATGATCTCGTGGTTTATGGGTTCGAGCCCTGTGTTGGGCTCTGTGCTGATAGCTCAGAGCTTGGAACCTGCTTCAGATTCCATGTCTCCATCTCTCTGCCCCTCCCCTGCTCATACTCTGTCTGTCTCTCTCTCAAAAATAAATAAATGTTAAAAGAAAGTAATATTTAATAATAGGAAGACCCAAGTGAGGTCTTCTGCTCTAGTGATTATTTTAACTTAATTAATTTAATCTTAATATCCTTGGAAAACAACTCAACTTTCATCTCAGAATTTTAGGAATTGCTTACTTTTTAGATAATTTGTGAGAAGGTTTCTTATAAGCAGAACCAGATTCACCTAAGTTTGCATTATTTATATAAAATATATTAAATATAAATTAAGATTTCACTGATATCTGTTATTTCTGCAAATTTACAGCAACATGTATTTTCAGTAGATGTTTGTATTGTTTTTCACTCCAAAAAATTGTAAACTTAAAATATTTGTTTTTTTCAAATTTAGTATTTATAAAACCATCATAGTTTTCAGTATTTTAGTTTTACTGTTGGTTAAACTATTTTATAAGCTCTGTTTCTAACCTTAATGAGTTTTCTCTCTAATAGTAATTTTTAAAATCATAAACAGTGATCTTTGTCACTGACATTTCATAGATAAGAGTACTAAATCTTTTCAAGCTTTAAGGTGTAGTATACTCTAAACAATATCTAAAATGAGTGTTGTTTCTGTCTTTAAGAAGGAAAAATATTAGTATTATCCTCCTCTCTGATATTTAAATATAAACATTTTAATATAAGAATTTAGATTTCTAAAAATTTTCTGTAGTTAAAAGAATAGCTGGATATATATACTGTATTGTATGCTATATAATACATATTTAACTGTAAATATAATTGCTGCTAAAATATTTATACAAATTTATAAATATATATATGAATAATAAATATATTCCATATCATCTGAAATGAAAATGACCTCAGTCTAAGTGAAGTCTATTTTCTCTTTTTGTGGAGGTAAGTAGTTGTCACTAACAGTGAAAATTGCTCAGTATATCCACATTCATACACCTAATCCAAAGGGCCAGATTTTTGATTGTTTCATTTTTTCCTGTTAGATAAACAGAAAAATGTAATATTGAACTTGTATTTACAGTCATGAGCTAACTTAACATTTAGCTGATTTACATGTGAAATAGTTGGAGTAAAATAACATTGCATTTTATGAAAATCTTGGCATATTGGCTGCTAAAATTTTCACATAGCTAAATAAGCAGCCCGATCACATCTTTTACTTAAAAGGGTCTCCCAGGCTACTTTGAAAATACCATCAGGGCACCTGGGTGACTCAGTCGGCTGAGCGTCCTCGGCTCAGGTCATGATCTCGCAGTTCGTGAGTTCGAGCCCCACATCGGGCTCTGTGCTCTCAGCTCAGAGCCTGGAGCCTGTTTTGGATTCTGTGTCTCCCTCTCTCTCTGCCGCTCCCCTGCTCATGCTCTGTCTCTCCCTCTCTCTCAAAAATAAGTAAACATAAAAAAAGTTTAAAAGAAAATACCATCCAAATTTGACAGTCTCTAGATTTTAAAAGTATTTATTAGCATTAGCACAAACTTACTGAATGGTTCACAGATGAACTGGTGATGATCAGGAACATTCTGAAAGGTAAATGCCAGATATTCCTGGTTTTGAATCACAGCTCTCTCTTGTACTATAAGAATCCCAGAGAACTTTTTAAACTTTCTATGCCACACTTGTAGTTGTGGAATGGCACCTACCTTACAGGTTGCGAAGAGGAGAAGCGGAGATAAAGATCACATAAAGTGCCCTTCACAAACTGTCTTTAAAAATGGCTTTCAGTCATTCAGTTTACTTAATAAATTAAATGTTTAGATCTCCTGTCTTGCCTTCCCTGGCCCTCTTTGAGTGCTTTCCTAATGCCTCAACTTTTTAATATCCACTGTATATTGGTCTGTCATCTATTATCTGTTGCCTCAACTGTCAATTTAAAAGGCGTTTATTAACTTCAAATAAGGAGTTAATTGACTGAAAATGTATTGTTTTACTGCTTCAGGTAACTTATCTTTTGAATAGAAGGATGTCTTACTGGGGATCTACAGAGAGATTGTATTTCAGTGTAATTCATTTCCTTTGTAATTCTGTGTATTTTATTTTATACAATTAAAAGCACCGTTCCAGAAAGAGTTCGCAGGCTTTGCCTGACGACCATAGGGGTTCGTGGTACTAAAAAGGTTATGAATCTCTGTCTGATGGAAGAATTCCCATTTTAGTGAAATTCAGTAAAGCAGTGATTGAGAGGTAAGAGAAGTCATCAATATCAGATAACTCAAAACTCTCAAATCCCACTAGAAGTGGATCACTCTATGTATAAGGCTAGTCCAGCCAACTTCAGAAAATTAAACAGTACCAACTTTGGTTGTAGTTTCTTGACTTCCCCATTCCTCAGCTTTGAAAGAAAAAAAATGGTCCCCATTCTTCTAATATACAGGGAATCCTCTATAATGCAACTAGGAGAAGCCTGTGGGAAAGAACAGAAGTATTGAAATCACAGTTGTTTAGTTTTTCCCAGTTGCTAATTATTCATCTGTGATGCAGAAATAATGTACACATGACTGGCTTATGGAAGGATTAAAGGAAACAAAGTAGGGACAATACATAGCACAGTGTCTGGTATGTTATGGGCACCACATGGCTATTAGTTTCCTTATACTGAGAGTTTAAAATGAACTTTAATTGAGTTTGGTTGAAGGTGGAGGTTTGGGGAGTGTGGTGGTATTGAGAAATGTAGTTACTTTTTTCCCTAGAATTGGGTTGGGTGGTTTTGTTGAATGGAGAAAACTTCCTGAAAGGGATAGACTTTAGTTGGCAGAAAGAAAAGTAGGTTACAGAGTTTAGTTGCAGAAACAGTGTGAGAGGAAGGCATGGACTGGGGAGAAGGAAAATTGAATTTAGTGTGTAGGCTTTGTGGAAAGGAATGAATAAGGGGATTGTACGTGCCACTGAACTCATGCTTTTCCTTAAGTTATCTGTTTTCAGAGCAGTGGAATTTTTCATCAGAGATAAATATGAAAAGAAGAAATACTACGATAAAAATGCAATAGCTATTACAAATGTAAGTAAAATCTTCATCTCTATTACCAATTGATGTTTGTTGAATGGATCTCAAACTTTTTAACATACAATGCAGCTTAATATTTTTTATTGTAAAAATATACTTACAGACTTTTAAAAATTTGAATATTGGAATTTTTTGTCACATGTTTATGAACTCTCACAAAGCAGAACTCTTGATTCAGAAAAGAACACATTCTAAGTCTAGTAACTGTTAAATGTCATTTATTAAGTTAATTTATGAAATTTTTAAAAAGATAAGATCACTAACTGAAAAAGAGGAGAGAGAAAATTATTTCACTCAATTCTGGAAATAAATGAAAAAGAAACAAGGCACTTTATCCTCCCTTTACGCCTTTAGTGAATGTGTCCAGACATATGTATATTATGACATGGCATTTTAATTGATTACTATCAAGTATTTTGATACCTAATAGTTGAAACCTTACTGTAATGATCAAAGTATTGTATCATTGTTTCTTTTTAGTTTTTTTCTGATTAATTTTTCTCATTCCAGTTAATTACAGTTTAAGGCTAATTGTCTTTATTGTTATAGACATTTTTTGGCCTTTAATTCCTAGATTAATAAGCAAGCTATAAAAGATTAATCTTGTGGTTAAGTCATCTATGTATCAAACAATTTGGAGACAATAATTTCATTTTGTATACAAACTGGGTTTTTCTTTTCAGTCCATACAGAGAAGCAATATACTAAAAAATTAATCAAATACTAACAAAATAAGGATATTTTGATCATGAAAAAGTCTTGTTAAAAATGTTTAAAATATCATTAATGTGTATTTTGGAACAAAGACACCCTTGTGTAAGAGTTTGGGCTGCATTGAATACAGGAGAGGAAGTCTTTTGAAAGAATGGTAAAAAATTGACAGTATTGAGAATGATATTTATAATGTCCATAAAACAGTCTAATTGTAGCACTATGGGGGAAGGAAAATGGGCTAAGTTTAAAACATAAGTAATATATGTTCATATGAAATTTTAAGAAATCATTTTAGTTTATTTTATAAAACATGGCTTTACATTAAATACCCTTTTAAAAAAACTAAACATTTTTGTTCTTTTTTATTATATCTATATTGATAGCATTTTTTTATCTTGACAACAGTTTGGAAAAGAGTTTTATGTAGTAGTGTATAGGAAAATAGTTTTATCTTTGGATGATAGCTGTTGCTGTGGAATTCTGCCCCCCCCCCCAAGTGTGATAATGGTATTATGTTCAGTTAAGAGGATTTCTTCATTCATTAACAGATATGTACTGGGATAAAATATTTAGGAATTGAGTGCCAGGATATCTATAATTCTTTTTTTTTTTAATATATACTTTTTAATGTTTATTTTTGAGAGAGAGAGACATCGTGAACGGGGAGGGGCAGAAAGAGAGAGAGGGGGAGACACAGAATCTGAAACAGGCTCCAGGCTCTGAGCTGTCAGCACAGTGCCTGACGCGGGGCTCGAATTCTGAACAGCAAGATCATAACCTGAGTCGAAGTTCGATGCTTAACCGAATGAGCCACCCAGGTGCCCCTCTGTAATTCTTTTTTAAAAGTTTGTTAAAATTTCCTGCACCTGAGAACACTATTGTATTAAAAAGGGGTCATACACAGTCCAAAGCTTGGCACTTCAGGTGTATGCTGTGTGTGCTCTTCTGTTGTGTTTTGGCTGCTCTTTCCCACTGGTCAGTCCTCTGCAGAACTCCTTGCCTGCAGTGAGGGAGTGTTTGGACATTTAACTAAGTGTGCTTTGATTTGTTTGTTGAAGTAACCCTGGATAAAAAAAGGAGTGGGGAAGCCTGATCCCAAAAAAAGAAAAAAGGAAAAGGGAACAACAAAAAAACCCAAATACATAGAGAATCAAAAAACTAAGTCTGATTCCAAGTAAAGAGAAAGAAAAAATAGAAAAAAAAAAAAAAAAGCAGAAGAGAAAAAAGAAAAGAATGCAAAAGCCTGATTCCAAAAGAGAGAGAGAGAGAGAGAAGGAAATGAAACAAAGTAAACAAATGAGGAACTATGAGCCTGATTTCAAACAAAAAAAGAAGGAGGAAAACAACAACAAAAAGAGTTGTCTGTGGGTGCTTGAGGTTGCTGGCTGTGCTGGACTGGAGAAGAGGCCGGCTGCAGTGGCTACGAGTCATCTCGCCCTAATAAATAAGCAGTTGCCAGGCACAGAGGGCGGGGTTTGGTGTAAGTGGGTCCTGCCTCCACTGGGGGCTGCTGTGTTGTTTTCTGAAGTACCACTGTGTTGGTGTTGAGGGGAAAGTGGTGCCACCCCAATGTCTCATGCTGAGACCAGGGGTTTCAACCCCCACTGTTCAGGCAGTCTTCACAGAATAGAGAGGGAAGTCCGCTTGCCCTGTGTCAAAACTCTTGTGCGGTTTTTTTCTTTGGCATGCAGCTGGGATTCAAATCCCAAAGTATTAAAGGACCCCCAGCATGGTGTGGATCTGTTCCCCTCTTCTGGAATAGAGCCTCTCTGCCCTGTTGATGAAAGGCCTTTGGCTGGCACCTACAGGGTCTTTTGTCTTGGGGAGGTAATAAACTCTCTTCCATAAGTAGTCCAGGAAGGGGACTATTCTCTCCCAGTGCATCCCGGAGATCGGAAATCACTACACTATGCTATTCACTCTGGGGCCAGCTCCCTCCTCCCCAGGAAGACAAACCACAGCTTCTCTCCAGAGAAAGTCATGGACTTGCAAAGCATCAGAGTTTCAGTTCCAAAGGCTATTTGCAAAAAAGAACTTGGATCCTATTTCTCGCTCTCCATCCAGTCCATGGTCCAGAGAGGTTTTCCTCTTCTGCTAACTCGAAGGCACACTATCTCCTATCTCAACCCCTGTCTCTTTCTCTCCCTTTGTCTCTTCATAGAAAGTGTTCTCTCCCCTCTGTGGCACTGCTGTCTTTCTCTCCCCCAATTCACATCTACATACCTTATACCTGCCAAGCTGACTCCCTCAAACTGTGGAGACCCTTCTGCCACTCTGCAGACCAATTTCCTGGATGTTCCAAGTAATTTGACCTCAATACAGCTGTGTTTGAGGGACAAGTAAAGCCCAGGATCCTCCTACTTCTCCACCATCTTAACTTCTCTCTCTCTTAACTCATTTTTTAAATGGTTCATTGAAACCTGGCAGCTGAGTGTATGTGTGCCTTTCTGTGGAGAGAGAGAACAAGCATGACATAATGTTAACATTTGATAAATATTGGCAAAGTTGATAGAGATATTCATTCCCTATTTTTTATATTTTTTGTAGGCTTCAGAATGAAAAATTTAAGGTGAAGGATTGTGTATTCTTGAGTTTATATTATTCATGTAGTGAAAATTTAGAAAAGTTTACAAAATTCACATTCAACCCAAGGGTTGAATCTATTCATTTATATGCAAAATGATAATTTTTTAAAAGTTTATATTCTAGTAAGTTTAAAATATTCCTGTTTCACAGTAATCAATCTGTAAGTAACTAATCTTATATGTCACTAAGAATTACATTACATATTTATATCCATTGTCTTTAGGTAATGGATTAAACATTCATTCAAATAGTTTCTTATCACTTGTGGTCACAGTCTCCTAGTATACTAAACCAAAAGAGCATGTACCTTTGCTTTTAGAGAGAGTTAATTTCATAGTGAGGATGAGATTAGGTTAAAAAAACACAAGACAAAGTATAAGTTATCTTATATCTAAGGTACTTGAGCATTAGTGCATTTAAGGAATATCTAAGGAAGGACAGTTTGAATACTAACTGTGCTAGTTATACTCTTATAAAGAGATGTCATGAGTGACTATGAAGCTTGATATGACTGTTACCCTGATATTAAGTGGCTCCAAATTGCTTTACCTTTACAGCTTTTGTGTCTGATTTTTATAGTTTTTTGGTCTTCTCTTGTTTTAGCTGGTATTTTTTAGTGTTGCTGTTATTATTTTCTTATTTTAAACAGGAGTAAGGGCCTGAAGATTCATGCTGGTTCTCTGTGTAAGGCAGTCATTTAATTTCTTAACCCTTTTTTAAAAAAAAAAAATTTATTTTTTAATTAAAAAAAATATTTTTTAAATATTCATTTTTTGAGATAGAGCAAGCTGGGGAGGGGCAGAGAGAGAAGGAGAGAGAAATCCCAAGGAGGCTCCTCCCTGCTAGCACATAGCCAGATGTGGGGCTTGAAACTCAGATTGTGAGATCATGACCTGAGCTGAAACAAAGAGTCGGATGTTTAACCAACTTAAGCCACCCAAGCACACCATTTCTTAACTCTTAAAAAAATAAACTGTTACATTTCTTGCCCTTCTGAAACATAAATATTTTAGAGCATTGTGGCAAAATACAGTACAATAAACTATAGGAAAACAGTGCCAAAGGGTTTTGTCATTTTTCTATGATACTGCCCCCTCTGCCTGCCAGGCTATTTAATGAGTCTGTGAACTAAGCCCCATAGGATCCATCATGTAGAGTATGAGAAGCTAAGATGGTACTTCCTTCATACCCAGAGATTTATTTGTAGTCGTAAAAACTGGCTTCAGCTAGCTGTTAATAAATATGGCATCTGGTCATGTATACATGGTGCTTCTGAGAAAGCAGGAAGGGATATATGAGCTGCTTTGTGGAGGGAGCTTATGGTATAGGGTATATGGTTTGAGTGCTGTGTGGTACCATAAGTGTGAATTAAGGAAGGAAGGTTAAAGGGAAAATGCAAAGTTTAGATAAGACAAAAACAAAGGAAAATATGTCCCAAGTAGAAATTTTTTGGTACTACAGTCAGTATTGTTTTGTAGCCTTAAAGAGAAAAAAATATATTTTATTTTACTTTATTTTGTACCTTTTTTTATTTAAAAAATTTTTTTAATGTTTATTTATTTTTGAGAGAGAGAGACAGACCGTGAGCAGGGGAGGAGCAGAGAGAGAGGGAGATGCAGAATTCGAAGCAGGCTCCAGGCTCTGAGCTGTCCGTACAGAGCCTGACACGGGACTCCAACTCACGAACTGTGAGATCATGACCTGAGCTGAAGTCATGTGCTTAACTGACTGAGCCACCCAGGTGCCCTATTTTTAAAGTAACTGCATGGTGCTGGGCACCAGTGTGGGTGGGCATAGCATAGCAACCCTCACTCATATCGACCCTCAGTACTTCCCTTCCTCACTCCTGAGATCTGTGCTAGCCTCTCATTTTGAAACTAGTTATAGAATTCGGAGATTGGCTATTGAAGTTCCCTTGGATTGTTTCTTCCTTTATTTGTTCATTTCATCATTCAACAAACAAGCATTGAATGTATACTATCTGCAAGGCACTGAGATTGAAATGACAATCTTTGTATAATGCTAGCTTACTCTCAAATATTATCCATATGTAATGTACCCGTACAATGAGCTATATTCTAAAGCACAAAGTAGTATCTGTTATAATAGAAGAATAAAAGTGCTATGGGAACACAAAACTTAGGTAGCATTAGTTAATTTTCACTGGGAGAATTTTTAAAGGAGGTATGTTTGAAATTATCCTGCACAGAAAAGTAGGATTTCAGCAAAGAGAAAATGGGCTGAGTGTTAATGCAGAAAGGATATCTCAGGTTGAAGGGACATTTTATCTCATCTGTGCCAAAGTAAGATAAGGAGGAAAGTGAGTTCAGGTGTATTATTTGGTATTTGGGTTTGGTGAGTAGTCCATGAAACTGTCTTGTCTAGTGAGTGTAAAAGGGGACTATACAGCATGGGTAGATGACGAGAAAATAAATGTATGAGGAAATAACTCTTGAAAGGCAAATAGTGATTGTATGGAAGATTTGAGTGCCAGACTTCTGTTTTTGAGTAAGACATGGTTATTGTATTAATTTTCTCTTGTTACTTAACAGGTTTCTGGAAATTTAGTGACTTCAAACAGTACAGATTTGTTTTCATAACAGTTTTCTGTTAGCTTAGAGTCTGGGCATGGGTTAGCTCAATTCTCAGCTCAGGATGTCACCAAGCTGAAATTAAAGAGTTGGCCAGGGTTGTGGTCTTGTTTGAGGCTCATTGTCTTCCAAGCCCACGATTGTTGTCAGAATTCATTTCTTTGTGGTTGTATGACTAAGGTCCTATGTTCTTGCTGTCAGATGGGGACCACTCTCTGTTCCTGGGGGCCATCCTCTCATTCTTAACAGTTAACCCCATATTATGCATAGCAGCTTATTTCTTCAAGACCGTTGAAGAATTTCTCTCACACTTCAATTCTCCTAATTTAGGAAGGGCCCTGCCCCCTTTTAGTGGCTCACCTGATCAGGCTAGGCACACCCAGAATAGTCTCCCCTTTGATTAATCCATCATTAACTATTGGGATCTTAATTACCTCTGCAAATTTCTAACCTTTGTTATGTAACATTCTAGTCAAAAGAGTCCATCATAATCACAGTCCTGCCCATACTTAAGGGAAGGGCATTATATAAGGTATGTATACCAGGGGGTAGGAGTTGGGGTGGCCATCCTAGAATTCTTACCACAGTGGTACACAATGAATCTGACCTCCATGCTTGTTACTTAATTGATTGAGTGATAGGAGAATTTGAAAAACTTTGAGTAAAGAAATCTGTTCTTTCTTCCTCTCCCCTTCTCCTCCCTAACCAGTAGTGAATCACAACTGGAAGCACAGTGATTGAGTTGCTAGAAGATCTAGCAGGTCTTGAGTAGATGGGGCTGAACTCTGCCATATTAATTGCTCTTTTTCATCAGCTTTTCTCTCTCCCTCCTGCCTCTCCCTCACTCTCTTCCCCTCCCTTTTCCACCCTCCCTCTCACTCCCCCACATATATTTTTATATTCACATTATTTATTTGCCATCATAATGATCAGAAACAGAAAGAAAGTCTAGTAGAGCAGTAAAATGTGTAGATAACTGTAGCTATTTAATACTGACTGCTTGACTTCCTTGGTTTTGTCTTGGAGAATAGTTAATAATCTTTGGGAGTTGGTGACTTTAAGATGAGCACTTGCTTGTTGTCGTTTCAGTTTATCTTACATATTGCTCGCCTCCTTTACCACGTCTTAACTCTCAGAAGCAATCTCTTGAACTCAATTTGAATTTGAATTTGTAGCACACAAAGATTTTAATTCTCCTGTCTGAATTTCACATGAAGTTACTTTTGTAATCAATTGCCATATAATTGAATATTATATAAGAGTTTAGAAACAAAAGTTCACTTGTTTTGTTATGTATGTGTATGTATATAAAGACTAATAGTTAATACAACAGAAGTAAAATTAAATTCATTATTTCAACTTAGAAATTATTATAGAAGTAATGTTTCTCTATTACTATAAAAGTGAGTTAGCACTAGTAATTTTTTAAACTCTGTTTGTAATTGATGATTATATAGTTATTTAAGATACATGAGTAATTTCAAGGCTGTGAGTTGCAATGAATTTTAGATGTTTTCTATTAGGGATGAGAAACTTAGGTGAATAATGAGGTAGTGAATTAGTATTAGTATAAAATAGCAGTTTCAAGTTGGCTTTCTTTGTTAATTCTTTTCATTATAATTTTAGTTTCCTCATCTGTGGAATAGAAACGATCATGGTCTCTGTATTTCATAGTACTGTAAGAGTTAAATAAGATAAGGCATGCTGTATTTTTAAAAGGATACCTGGCACACATATTTAGGATGCTTAATAAATATAACCTATTGTGATGATTATATTGGAGGAAGGTGATAGGAGGTTGGAAGTGACAAATGACTTGAAGCAGGTAGATAATTAAGAAATTTGAATGCGAAAACTTAACTATAAGACTTTAGATCACTGGCACAATTTTGACTTAGAGTTCTTTGATTAATCCCTCCATGCTTTAGTCCGCCCTTTAATTATGGTCTGCCAGTGACTTGATGTGGCAATTAAAGGACTTGTATTTTGAAAGTTTTCCAAAATCGACATTTCAAGTTAGTGTATTTCAAGTTAGTATATTAAAATTTTCAAGTTAGTATATTATGCAAAGATTTTCAAGTTAGTATATTAAAATTTAGGCTGCTTCTACATATTTGGTGGCTGTCATTACTTAGTTAATATCAAAATCTCTTAAGTGGCCTGTTGATGAGTTTAATTGATGTTGTCTTTTGTATGATTTATTTATTGGTTCAATAAGTGTATTTTCAGGTTTTGTGTCAATTATATGGACATTGGGAATCATACTTTTAAGATGATTTCTGGACTCCTGAAACACCTGAGCTTTGCAGTATATTGAGAGCTCATGAGATAGCCATTTGAGAATTGTTATGATAAAATCTCCACTTGGAAAATATATCCAAGAGTTTCCAACGTGACTTTGAAACAGTGTATTGCTAGTGATTAAGCCATAGGGTATTTCCCAGTGGTCTTATGCTTTTCAGTATTTTGGAACACTGGATTTTATTTTATTTTGTTGAAAGAGGTGGTAAGTGTAAAAAAATTGATCAAGAAAATAATGTGATCTTTTCTTGAAAAGATAAACATTTTGCCTTATGGCCTTCAAATATCATATTGGCATTTTTATAATACTTCATACCTTTCCAAATGTATTTGCTCACCTTATTCTGACAGGTGGGAGTTGGAAACCTGTTTTGCCTGATCAGTTTTTCTTTTGTAGGAGGTGAGTTTATGCAGTTGTATTGCTTTAGGAGTTTCTTCACATACAGTTTACTTTGGTGGTGGCCTAGAAAGAACCTCTGGGCTTAAGAATAATTAAAAGAAAGACTCTAAATCATTTATTCCTGAAGGATATTTTTACTAGGTTCCCACTGTGTATTCTCTCATGGATGGAGGGATTGAACAGGAGAAGGGTAAGGAATAGAGGGACATTCAGTCATAACAACTGAATTTACTGACACTGCCAATTTCCAGCGAAATTTTCTAAGGTCCAAGTCTTGTTCATTCTCTCTATAAAAATACCACAATCCAGTGAAATGGTGCTAATGTGTAGTTAAAAAATAAATTCTGAATTTGACAGTAAATGTAGATAATATGAGATTTCAGAATAGTATGTTAGCAAGCAGCAAACTTACAAAGGACAACAATAACTGCTGAGATCGAGCCTCTTTTTGGTTCATCCTCTGAGATGCTCCCTTTCTCTTTTTTTGGTTTCCTTTAACATTCAGAAATATTTATATAATGTAATGTGTAGGAACTATATAAAGCTTCTAATTAAGGATATTGAGTGATCCGATTTGCATTTGAGAATGTCATAGTTTGGAGAAGAGTAAGACTTGGGACAAGGAGGCCAGTTAGGACTAATCTAGGTGACAGATGATGGTACTTTCCTATTAGGGTGCTTAGTGATGATGGCAAGAAGTAGTTTTAAGAGATTTAGAACACTCGAGAATATCTAGTTTTCTTTGCCTCTGTATTTCCCCCTCCCCGCCACTCCCCCCCTTTTTTTTGTTCTCCCTCATCTATCTCTATGTTCTTTGGTGTCTCTTGCTTCTGATTGTCAATATTTGACCTCTGTTTCCTCATTCCTTGCTCATATAATGTATTTTAACCCTGCTCATTGAAGAGAAAAGAAAAGAAAAAAAAAGAGAGAGAGAGAGAGCCAAACCATAAGAGACCCTTAAAAACTGAGAATAAACTGAGGATTGATGGGGGGGGTGGGAGGGAGGGGAAGATGGGTGATTGGGCATTGAGGAGGGCACCTGTTGGGATGAGCACTGGGTGTTGTATGGAAACCAATTTGACAATAAATTTCATTAAAAAATTTTTTAAAAAGTGAACTTTATTGAAGATAAAATTTATGTGTAGTAAAAGATAATTTAAGATAGAGTTCATTGACTTTTGAAATATATATACCTTTCTGTAACCACCATAGAGGGCATATGTAATCTTTCCTTTCTAAAAGGTTCCTTACTGCCTCTTATTTCCCACCCCTGGCCCAGGTAACAATTGATCTACTTTTTTTCACTTTACATTATATTTGTCTTTGCTGGAGTTTCATATAAATGGTATCATATGTATGTACTCTTTGGTGTGTGATGTCTTTCTTTTGGTATATTTCTGAAATTCATCCCTGTTTTTGTGAGTACTATTAGACCATTCTTTTTTTATTGGCAAATAATAATTCATTTTACAGGTATACCACAGTTTGTTTATTTGTTTACCTGTTAATTTGTCCATTGATTTTTCAAATGTCTTTCCTACTGAAAAACTCTCTCTGTTTCTTTCTAGCTGAAACATAGTATTAAAGCTTTTTTAGGAGGGAGCATTAAAATGCTTTCTTAAGTTACTGCTATTTATTTTAATGTTTTATTTTTGAGAGAGAGATTGAGAGAGAGAGAGAGAGAGTGCAAGCGGGGTAGGGGCAGAGAGAGAAGGAGACACAGAATCTGAAGCAGGCTCCAGGCTCCAAGCTGTCAGCAGAGAGCCCAATGCAGGGCTCAAGTTCAGGAACTGTGAAATTGTGACCTAAGCAGAAGTCGGGCACTTAGCCGACTGAGCCACCCAAGTGCCCCTAATTACTGTTATTTATTAAATAGTTTTATATTCCTACTTCTGAGTTTTAAAAGTGGCCAAGTCAGTCAGAAGGAGAACAAACACTTTTATAATGAATTACCTTGAATTAGTAACCCTTGACATGCTAAATATATACCTATTTCTCTTTTATATTTTTGTATTTAGCTATTACAGGAGTTTGGGGGCAAAGAGGTCTTTATGGTACAGGCTATCATCTTAAGTGCATTTGTGTGCTTTTTTATCTGTTATTTTCTACATAAAGTGGCAATTGAAGATATCTAGCAAGTAAATGTCCAATAGGATAAAGTAGCTTTGAAGCCAGGGTTTAAGGTGCCTTTTATCTTTTAAAATCTTTTCTTCTGTGTGTAATTTCCGTAGTTACTAAATGGTTAGTTTGCACAATTACAACAGAGCCAACAAGCAGTGTTCAAGGAAAAAAAAACCCTAAAGTTTATGGTCTTGGGTTGTGATTCAAGAATTACAACCGT
Source organism: Acinonyx jubatus (assembly GCF_027475565.1). NCBI lineage: Eukaryota > Metazoa > Chordata > Mammalia > Carnivora > Felidae > Acinonyx > Acinonyx jubatus. The sequence goes on along the minus strand of NC_069385.1, from coordinate 86,796,553 downwards.
AACTAACTTAATAACAAGCAAATTGAATGAGGACTTATCTCCCAATGTTATTTTGACATTATGTAATAACCTTTCTGTAATAGCACCTTTTATTTTAAACAGTTCCTTAGAGGCACTGTTGATATGATAGGGCAATATATACAGATGTCAGTTTTATGGCTCCAGAGATCTACTATGCATTTGGTAAACATATTTCAGTTACATTTTGGCAGTAAAGAGAGCAGGAAGATAATGCTTCCATTAAAGTGATCAACTATGCATGTAGAAATTGGGTAGGAAGATGTGTGAAAAGGCTTTCAGATGAAATGCATTTTCATATATAAATTGCCTCTGCTGCATATATAACTGTCTCATAATGCTTTAGGGTAATTCAGCAAATACAGCACTGGAAATGGTGTTTGTACATACTGATCTTAAAGAAGGAAGTGTATAAATTGCTTTATGATAAGTCCTGCTGCTGCTTAGCTGTTATATTGCATTAACCCACTCTTTTATCCCAGACTTTTTTCTTTTCTTAAACAGCTGATTAAAACTAATTAACTTACTATTTCAGCACTGTTTTATTTTCCATTCTTAAAATAGTTATTACAAGTAAAAGCAGAAGTTCATTTGTGTTTTTCTGCTACGTGAAACAATGTGTCTTCATCCTCAGAGCATTAGTATTTCAAAAGTAATGTTGAGTAAAAGTTTACTATCTGAGAAGCTTAATTATTTTTCAGATACTTATGGTATGATCATACCTGAGTACATATTAAATTTTGTATCATAGCGAACTCTGTTTTAAATCACACATTATTCTGTAATAAATACTTACATTTTTAGAAACTTCACATGGGAATTTTAAAAAGAGCAAAAATATTCTCTTCTTGATGCATTATTTCTCTTGGTTAACATACTTCTAAGTGCTTTTATATCTCAGAAATAGGTGGGTTTTGTTTTTTCCTGTGCCTGTCAGTTCTATTACCTTCTTTTCATTTTGTTCTTCTGACTTTTTATCTGCATTCCACAGATTTCCTCCTCTGATGCTCCTCTTCAGCCTTTGGTGTCCTCTCCTTCTCTACAATCTGCTGTTGAGAAAAACAAATTGGAGGTATGGTAGTGTTCTAGCCAGCTGCATTATGTAGTGTTCAGTGGTAAATAAGCTTTCTTTTGCTGTGTGTCATAATTTGGGAGTGGTGTAATAGTTGTTTATATTTTGAGTGGTCTCCAGTATTAAATATATTAAATATAACAATTTCTAGAGTATTTTCCTATGCCACCAGTAGGATTAAAGAAGTTTGATCCGTTTCATTTCAAAATGACAGATTTATTGGTACTATAGATATAGCTCAACATTTAAGAAGCAATTTTTTTGTTGTTGTTTGCATTACTACTTTATACTTCTAGGATTTTTTTCATAGTTGCTGTTGAATTCTTTGATCTATTAAAAAAGTCTTTCATTGAAAATGTTTTCTTTAGAAGATTCTATTGTTTTACGCATTTGAAGAAAGTGTCAAGTTTCTTTTTTTAAGCAATAGTAGCCATCATTCAGATACAGTAATGTAGATAATATAGAGTTATGACTATGGAATCATCAGTGATAATCGTTAGAATATGTTTGTGGTAGGCATGGTCAGAGTGAATGGTAATGATTCCTAATGAGGAAAACATAACTTTACAGAAGTTTCTTATGCAGTATCATTTTTGTGCTGTGATTGACATTCACTCACTATGCTCTTTAATACAGGAGGCATACTTTTGAAATATCTTTAATTCTTAATAAACATTAGCTATAAGGATTAGGATGCATTCTAAGTAGAGAAAGCATCTTGTGAAAAAAACCCTGTGGGCAGAGTGGGTTGTTTAGAGATTTGTAAGTAGATGGCATAGCTAGAACATGCATAGGATAGGGAGAGAAGTGAGAGAGCAGCTCACTTCTGAGCCTTCTGAATGATTTTGGTCTTCACTCTGAAGGCCCTGATACTACAATGATGAACTTTAAGGGTGGAAAAGGTAACAGGATCTGATTTTCTTGTCTTCACATTGTTCCTCATGTCTGTGGAGAATAAATTATGTGTTGATGGGTGTGGAAAAAGCTTGAGAACTTGCTTTAATCCATGAATAAAATGATGGGAGCATGTGCTAAAATGGAGGGAAAGAGAATAAAAAGGTGAGTGTAGTTTTAAGAGATTTTGAGAAGATGGAATCCATGGGATTTAGTAATGAATAGATTGTGACGGTACTTTGGGAAGCCTTGATGGCTTCCAGTTTCTGGCTTGAGTATCTCCGTACATGATGGTTCTATCCGGGGAGAAAGGGATACAAGCTGAGGGTGAGGAACAGGTTTGTGGAGAACAGAGGCAAGGGGATGAATTAGAAGTTGGATATGACTGTGGGACATCCAGGTATCTAGTAGGTAGTTGAATATATAGGTCTATAGCCCAGAGGAAAGATCTAGGCTGGGGGAAGTGGGAATAGATAGAGAGGATGATTAAGATTATAAAGCAGCCCAGGGAGAGTGTGTTGAGTGATAAGAAGAAAGTTCTGAGAATAGAAAGCTGGGTACACTTGAACTTAAGAGTTAGCAAAGGGAATTCACAAGGAGTCTGTAGGGGACAGTTTTAGAGCATGAAGTACATGGTTGGAGTGTTGTAGGTACTTACTAGGTCAGCACACAGACCCAGGAAAGAAGCACTCTAGGAGTATGGATGTTACCATGAGAAAGTGGAAGACTGTCAGAGGCAAATTTTGCCTTTTCAAAATTTGCTCTGAAACTATGCTTTCATGTAAGAAAAAGAGTGGAAATCCTGAATATACCTTTGTACTATGGTTCCTACCTGCAAGTCTTAGAAAGCAGTGGACATTGGTGTTTCAAGATGGTGGCATAGGAAGACCTGGAACTCCCCTTTTCCCACGACACAACAAATCTACAACTACACATAGAACAATTTTCTCCAAAAAAGACACTAAAACTAGCTGAACAGCTCCTTCACAACAAAGGACAAAAAGGCTGCATTGAGATAGGTAGGTGAGGCAGAGACATGGAGCCACCCCTGGTGCTGTGATCCACAGGTGAAAGGGATCTCACAAATATGAAGAACATCCCTGAGGAGTGAGGAGTGAGTCCTATATCAGACACCCCAACCCTTAGGACCTGCACTGGGGAGATGAGTCCGCAAAACATCTGGCTTTGGAAACCAACAGGTCTTATGTCCAGGATACCCAGAAAACTGTAGGAAAGTATGACTCTACTCTTAAAGGGCATATGAACAGTGACTCACTTGTCGTAGAACCCAGTGCAAAAGGAGCAAGTTGAAAAAGAAGCTCCTAGACCATATGTGAAAGAGATTTATTGCCTAATTTTAAAGTGTCTATTAGAAGGACAGGGGTCAGTTGGATCTCTCTTTGAAGACAGGTACTAGGCAGAACCATTTTTGTACTACCTCTACCTTGCCAGTGCTGCTCGCCCTGCTCTTCTACACCCCCACAGCCCCACCCTACCAAACTGGATGGGTTGGTTCTTCCTGGGCTGGTGCTGTCCTGTGACCCTGCTAACGCCAAGAAACGCATGCATTTCACACAGGGGTCACCCCTTGAATGCCTGGCTCTGGTGGCCAGTGGGCCTTGCATTTTTGATCCTTACGGAACTGAAACAAATTGGAGGCACAATTTGTGGCAGGCTATCCCCCGCCCACCCCCCCCACCTCCCCATACATAGGGCACTACACAAACAGCTGACTGAAACATGCTCTCGGTCTTCCTATGACCACTCCTCCAATACTAGGAGAGGTCACTATTTTTCCTAATAGAAACAAACAGAGAATTAGGCAAATGAGGAAATGGGAATATGCTCCAAAAAAAGAATATGGTAACATTTTAGGGGGGAAAAAATCTTAATGGCGATAAGTAATTTACCTGATAAAGAATTCAAAGTAATAGTCATAAAGATGTTCATTGATATTGGGAGAATAATGGATGAAGGCAGAGAATTTCAACAAAGAGATAGAAAATATTAGAAAATACCAAATGGAAGTCACAGAGCTGAGCCAAGGAATTAAGATGACAGAATAGTAGGGGGACCCAGTGCTTGCTTTGTCCCTCGAACGCTAGATAAATATCAAATCAATCTGAACACCCGGGAAACCGATCTGAGGAATCACAAAACAAACTGCACAACTAGAGGGAGAGAAGAGTTCATATCATGGAAGGTAGTAGGTGTAGAGACTTGATGTGGTGGAGAAAAGAATTGCCAGTACTGTGGAGGTGAGGGAGCCCTGATCGGGGAAAAAGGGGAGAGAGAGCAAGAGTGCAAGCAGGGTTCAGGGCATTGCACAAGAAAAACACTTCCCCCAAACTATTGACAGGGAAAATGAGAAGGGCTGATTACTGCAAGTTTTTACAAGCAGCAGAGCTCAAACTCTGAAGTTTTAGAAATCCGGGCCATCACTGGGGTGGAGCCTGACAGGTGTACAGGGGCTCCTGTGTAGAAGGAGGGCAGAAGCCCAAGAGCAGGCAGTGTGGTCTGAGGATCCCCTGGGTCGCTCTGGGAGAGGATAGTTCCCCTTCTTGGAGTGCACTTGGGAAAGGTGGCACTGCCTGTCAGGGGACAAAATAGTCGGTGGGTGCCATTGATCTGCTCCATTTATTAGCATAGAACAGAGGCACCTGCTGAGGGCAGCTAACCTGGATGCTGACTTTTTCTTTGCTATACGATGAATTCCAAGCCCCTGCACGTTGTTGGGACTGCCCTTTTGGGACAAACTGGCACCAGCCACAGGGTGATAAGACCCTCCCCCAGATGATGCATGGGTCTGTGCCATCCCAGGTTACTAAAATCTGGAGTTTTGAAACTCAGCTCATGTACCAGAGATAAAACACAGGAGCACTGCACCACTGGGTGGGCAGATGGCTAGAGTGAAAGCAGGAATCTGAGGGATGCCTGGGACACACAAGGGGAGATTGTTCACTCATCTGTGAAGGCTTCCTAAACAGCAGCGGGCATAAACTTCCCTCTCTGGGGACAAGAGAGTTGGCTGACACCATTTTTACCCCTGCCCATGAGCACAGATGGATTTCAGTGAGCAGGACAGCGCCCATAGTGGAGGCTTGAGCCACTTACACCAAACCTTGTCCCCCTGAGCTGTGTAGGTGCTTTTTTAACCTGGGCAAGTATGCCTGAGACTCAGAGCAGCAGGCCTCTCCCCCAGAAGACTAGCATAACTGCCTTCCTCTGCCCCCCCACTGCACACACCCAGTCTACTGACCATGGAGTGCTGCAAAGCTTTAGCTCTAGGCAAAATAGAACCTAGCCTCTTTTAACAAGCAGACCAAAACACACCTACTTAAAAATCACCACACACACAGTGGACAAGGTCCAAACACTCCCCGTTGTAAGCAAGGAGAAAGTCTGCAGAGGACTGACCCGAAGGAAAGAATAGCCAAAACACAATAGCATGGTGTACACAGCATACACCAGAACAACTTCCTGAAGCACCAGGCCCTGGACAGTATATGACCTCTTCTTAACATAGCCATTGCTCTCAGGAACAGGAAGCATAACAGGCTTTCCTAAAACACAGAAGACAGAGAACTGGACAAAATGTCATGATGGAGGAATTCATCCCAAAAGAAAGAACAAGAAGAACAAGATCATGGCCAGGGATCTAATCAAAATAGATATAAGTAATATGCCTAAACTAGAATTTAAAACAACAATCATAAGGATAGTAGCTGGGCCAGAGAAAAGCATAAAAGACAGAGATAAAAGACTTATAAACTAGTCTGGCCGAAATAAAAAAAAAAATGCTATAGCCAAGACACAGAGGAATCAAAGAGTTATATAGAAGATAAAAATATGGAAAATAAATGAAGATGAAAAGAAGGAAGGAAAAATACTGGATAACATTCATATCATAGGAGTCCCAGAAGAAGAAGAGAGGGGGAAAAAAGAGAAAGTGTATTTGAGGAAATTATAGCTGAAAATTTCCCTAATCTGGGGAAGGAAACAGACTTCCAAATCCAGGAGGCACAGACAACTCCCATAAAAATCAATAAAAGGAGACTAATACCAAGAAATATCGTAGTAAAATTTACAAAATACAGAGATAAGGAAAGAATTCTGAAAGCAGTAAAGGGAAAGCAATCCCTAAACTACAAGGGAAGACAAATAAGGTTAGCAGCAGATCTCTTCATAGAAACTTGGCAGGCCAGAAGGGAGTGGCATGACATATTCAGCATACTGAATGGGAAAAATATGCAGCCAAGAAGAATTTATCCAGCAAGGCTGTCATTCAGAATAGAGGAGAGATAAAGAATTTTCCGGACAAACAAAAACTGAAGGAGTTTGTGAGCACTAAACCAGCACTGTAAGAAATATTAAAGGGGACTCTTTGAGTGGGAAAGTCCAAAAGCAACAAAGACTAGGAAAGAACACAGAAAATATCCAGAAACACTGACTTTACATGTACTACAATGACACTGAATTCATATGTATCAGGAGTCAATCTGAATGTAAATGGACTAAATGCTCCAATCAAAAGACATAAGAATGGATAAAAAAATAAGACCCATCTATATGCTGCCTACAGGAGATTCATTTTAGACCCAAAGACACCTCCAGATTGAAAGTGAGGAGATGGACAATCATTTATCATGCTAATGGACCTCAAAAGAAAGCCGGATTAGACATACATATAGAAGACAAACTAGAATTTAAACCAAAGACTGTAATAAGATGAAGAAAGGCACTATATCATAATAAAGGGGTCTATCCAACAAGAATTAAATCTAATTACAACTAATCTAATTGTAGATATTTATGCCCCCAACTTGGAAGCACCCAAATATATGTCATTTAATAACAAACATAAAGAAACTCACTGATAATAATACAATAATAGTAGGACACTTTATCACCTCACAGTAATGGACAAATAATCCAAGCAGAAAATCAGCAAGGAAACAATGCCTTTAAATGACACACTGGATCAGATGGCTTCAATAGATATATCAAGAACATTACATTAGCAGCAGGATACACATTCTTCTTGAGTGCGCATTCACCAGAGTAGATCACATACTGGGTTACAAATCAGACCTCAACAAGGACAAAAAGATTGAGATCATACCATGCGTATTTTCAGAACACAATACTATCAAACATGAAGACACCCACAAGAAAACATTTGGAAAAACCACAAATACATGGAGGTTAAAGAATATTCTACTAAAGAATGAATGTGTTAACCATGAAATTAAAGAAGAAAATTTTAAAAGTACATGGAAACAAATGAAAATGAAAACATAAGAGTCCAAAACCTTTGAGATGAAGTAAAAGCAGTCATAAGAGAGAAGTATATGGCAACACAAGTTTTTATGTCAAAAAACAAGAAAAGTCTCAAATACACAATCTAACCTTACACCTTTAAAAGAGCTAGAAAAAGAAAAGCAAATAAAGCCTAAAGCCAGCAGAAGAAAGGAAATAATATAGATTAGAGCAGAAATAAATGTTGTAGAAACAACAAAACAGTAGAACAGATCAACAAAACTAGGAGCTGGTTTTTTGAAAAAAATTAATAAAATTCAAAAAGAAAAGAGAAAGGACCCCAAAAAATAAAATCACAAATGAAAGAGAGCTCACAACCAACACCACAGTAATACAAACAATATTAAGAGAATATTATAAAAAATGATATGCCAACAAATTGGGCAATCTGGATGAAATGGATAAATTCCTAGAAACATAAAAACTGTCAATACTGAAACAGGAAGAAATAGAAAATTTGAACAGACTCATACCCAGCAAAGAAATGGAATCTGTGATCAAAAATCTCCCAGCAAACAAAAGTCCAGGGCCAGATGGCTTCCCAGGGGAATTCTCCCAAACATTTAAAGAAGAGTTAATACCTATTCTTCTCAAATTGTTCCAAAAAATTAAAATGGAAGGAAAACTTCCAAACTCATTCTACAAGGCCAGCATTACCTTGATTCCAAAACCAGACAAAGACCCCAATAAAAAGGAAAATTACAGGTCAATTTCCCTGATGCATGGTGCAGAAATTCTCAACAAGCTACTAGGAAAATCGAATCCAGTAGTACATTAAAAGAATTATTCACCACAACCAAGTGTGATTTATTCCTGGTCTGCAAGGATGGTTCAGTATTCACAAATCAGTCAGTATGGTACACCACATTAGTAAAAAAAAAAAAAAAAAAAGAATAAGAACCATATGATCCTCTCGATAGATACAGAAAAAGCATTTGACAAAATACAGCATCCATTCTTGATAAAAACTCTCAACAAAGTAGGGATAGAGGAAACATACCTCAATATCATAAAGGCTATATACAAAAGACCCACAGCTAATATTCTCAATGGGGAAAAACTGAGAACTTTTCCTCTGTGGTCAGGAACAAGACAGGGATTTCCACTGTCACCATTGTCATTTAACATGGTATTGGAAGTGCTAGCTGCAGCAGTTAGACAACAGAAAGAAAGAAAATCCATCCACATCATCAAGGAAGAAGTCAAACTTTCACTATTCACAGATGACATGATACTCTATGTAAAAATTCTGAAAGACCACCAAAAAGTTGCTAGAACTAATACATGAAGTCTGCAAAGACACAAGGATACAAAATCAACATACAGAAATTGGTTGTATTTCTATATACCAATAATGGAGCAGTAGAAAGAGAAATCAAGGAATCAGTCCCATTTACAATTGCACCAAAAACCATAAGATACCTAACAATAAACCTAATCAAAGAGGTAAAAAGATCTGTACTCTGAAAACTGTAGAACACTTATGAATGAAATTGAAAAAGACACGAAGAAATGGAAAAACATTCCATGCTCATGGATTAGAAGAACAAACATTGTTAAAATGTCTGTATTACCCAAAGCAATCTGCACATTTAATGCAATCCCCATCAAAATACCACCACCGTTTTTCACAGAGATGGAACACACAATCCTAAAATTTGTATGGGACTACAGGAGACCCCAAATAGACAAAATCAGTCTTGAAAAAGAAAAGCAGAGCTGGAGGCATTACAATTCCGACTTCAAGCTATATTACAAAGCTATAGTCATCAAGACAGTATGGACTGGCACAAAAAATAGACACATAGATCAGTGGAGTAGAATAGAAAACCCAGAAATGGACCCACAACTATCTGGCCAACTCATTTTCAACAAAGCAGGAAAGAATATCCAATGGAAAAAAGACAGTTTGTTCAACAAAGGGTGTTGGGAAAACTGGACAGTGACATGCAGAAAAATGAAACTGGACCACTTTCTTACACCATTCACAAAAATAAACTCAAAATGGATGAAAGACCTACATGTGAGACAGGAAACCATCAAACTCCTAGAAGAGAACACAGGCAGCAACCTCTTTGACCTCAGCTGCAGCAGTTTCTTAATAGACATGTTGCTGAAGGCAAGGGAAACAAAAGCAAACATGAACTCTTGGCGTTTTATCAAGATAAAAAGCTTCACACAACGAAGGAAACAGTCAAATAAAAGGTAGCCTACAGAATGGGAGAAGATATTTGCAAATGACGTATCTGATAAAGGGTTAGTATTCAAAATGTATAAAGAACTTACCAAACTCAACACCAAAGAAACAGACAATCCAGTTAAGAAATGGGCAGAAGACACGAGTCAACTTTTTTCCAAAGATATCCAGGAAGGTGTTGTTAACAACACAGGAAGCAACAGATGTTGTCAAGGATTCAGAGAAAGGGGAACCATCTTGCATTGTTGGTGGGAATGCAAACTGGTGCAGCCCCTTTGGAAAACATTATGAAGGTTCCTCAGAAAGTTAAAAACAGAACTGTCATACAACCCAGCAATTGCAGTAGTAGGTATTTACCCAAAGGATACAAAAATACAGATTTGAAGGAGTGCGTGTACCCTGATGTTTATAGCAACATACCAACAATAACCTAATTATGGACAGAGCCCAAATGTCCATCAACTGTTGAATGGATAAAGAAGGTATCTTGTGTATACACACACACACACACACACACTGGAATATTACTCAGCCATCAAAATGAATAAAATCTTGCCATTTGCAATGATGTAAATGGAGCTAGAATGTATTATGCTAAGTGAAACAAGTCTGTCAGAGAAAGACAAATAACATGATTCCAGTCATATGTAGAATGTAAGAAACAAGACAGATGAACATAGGGGAAAGAGGGGAAAAAAGAGAGCGAGGCAAACCATAAGAGACTCTTAATGGTTTATAGAGAACATACTTAGGGTTGATAGAAGGGAAGTCAGGGGATGGGCTAGATGGGTGATGGGTATTAAGGAATATAGTTGTTGTGATGAGCACTGCATGTTATATATAAGTGATGAAATAATAAATTCTACTCACTAAGCCAATTACACTGTATGTTAACTAACTAGAATTTTAATTAAAACTTGAAGTAAGTAGGAAGAAAGGAAGTCACAAAGCTGAAGAGTACAATAACTTAACTAAAAAATATACTAGAGGGAATCAACAACAGAATAGGGTAAAGCAGAAGAATGGATCAAGGATCAGTGACCTGGCAGACAAGACAGTGGAACTTGGCCAAAAGCAGCAAAAAGAAATGTTTTTTTAAATGAAAATAACTTAAAGGCCTTATGGGACAACATCAGTTACCCTCACCACCGAATAACAGTCACATTTTGAAGGTCACAGAAAGAGGAGAGCTAAAGGGACAGAAAACTTATTTGGAGAAATAATGGCTGAAAACCTTGCTAAACTTGGGAGGAAAACTACCCATACAGATTCAGGAAGCCCAGAGAGTTCCAAGTAAAAGTCTAAGCCCAAGAGATCTCTGGCATCACATAGGAATTAAAATGTTTAATTAAACTGTTAAATTAAACTGTTAAAACCTAAAGATAGACTCATGGGAAGATGGTGGAGTAGGAAGATCCTGAGCTCATCTCCCATGGAAACACGAAGGCTGGATCTACATATAAAGCAACTCTCTGAGAATGACCTGAATACTAGCATAATGGCTATTATACAACTAAAGATATCTGTAAAAGACTTGTCAAAAGAGTAAGAAAGACAGGGACATAGTTAGATTGGAAAACAAACTCCCCCCTGCCCTCAGTGCAGTAATGCAGAAGTTGGGGGGGATATCAAGGACCAGGGTTCTCACTGATATGTGAGGGGGGAGGGAGGGGTTAAGCCCCATATTGGGCATCCTTTGCCCCAGGGATCAGCACCAGGAAGTTGAATCCCTATAATATCTAGCTTTTCAAATCACTGGGGCTTAACTGTGTGAGGGCTAGAGGGCTATGGAGAATGGAAACTCTGTTTTTAAAGGGCCTGTGAACAGTTTCACTTATTTGGAGACCCAGCATAGAGACAGCAGTTTGAAAAGTGCCTGGAACATACATGAAGGAGATTGACTAATTTTAGCACCTGTGCCAGCGGGGCAGGGATCTGTAGGAAATTTCTGCAGCCAGAGAAGCACTGGAGGGCACCATTTTCTTGCTTTCCTTTAGGTGTCAGATACTTATTCTGACACTCTCCATCACCCTTGCTAGCAAACACTCATTTCACCTTCAGGTTCCCCTGTAGCCTGACATATATATCCCTGCAGGCATCCTTCCAGTGGTTGCCATCCTACCACATCTTGGCAGGCAGCCTGAGTCAGGACCAGTGCCCCACTAGAAGCACCTTCAACCCTCCCACTCCCACCCAGGGGGAAGCCTTGGCTGGGATTGACACTACTCCATAGTGACTCATGCCCCATAGAATAGGGGACGGCCCTGCCCACCAGCATGGCTGCAACAGTTGTCGCTAGGCTTTACAGCAGCCACCCTGGGGATTAACTGCACGTACCAGCATGCCTGCAGCAACCACAGCCAGGCCTCTTAGCCAACCAGGCTGGAGGCTGACTCTACCCCTCCACTCTGCCCATAGCAGTAACAGCCAGGCATTACAGCCAGTCCCACCCACCAGTGTGCTCCTAGCATTCATGACCCAGGCACAACAGGGGGGTACATGCAGCCACACAGAGGATACCCCTGAACCACCTGGTTCTAGTGACTGGGAAGCTGTGTTTCTGGTCCCCAAAAGATACTTTCTACATAAGGCCACTACCTTCAAGACAGAAATGTAGCTGACCTTACTAATATATAAAAACAGACACAGAGAATCAGACAAATTGAACAGAGCAATATGTTCTGAATGAAAGAATAAGACAAAACCTCAAAAAGAGCTAAACAAAAAGGAGTTAAGCAATCTGCCTAATGGAGTTCAAAGTAATAATCATAAAGATGATCACTAAACTGGAAAGAAAAATGCATGAACTCACTGAGAAATTTCATTAAAAAGATAGAACTACAAAAAAGATTTAGAACTGAAGAATACTGTACTGGGGAATCAGCAGCAGATTAGAGGATGCAGAACAGATCAGTAAGCTGCAGGACAGGGTAGTGGAAATCATTCAAGCTGAATGGCAAGAAGAAAAAAGAATTTAAAATATGAGGATACATGGGGGTGTCTGGGTGGCTCAATGAGTTAAGCATCTGGCTTTGCCTTAGGTCATGATCTCACAGTTTATGAGTTCAAGCCCCACATTGGGCTCTCTGCTGTCAGCACAGAGCCTGCTTCAGATCCACTGTCTCCCTCTCTGCTCCTCCCCTGCACTCATGTATGCATTCTCTCTCAAAACTAAATAAACATTAAAAACAAAAACAAAAACAAAAACACCCAGGATAAGTGAAGGAGCCTCTAGGACAACATCAAGCATACTAAATTCAAAGGAGAAGAGAGAGAAGAGGCAGAAAACTTATTTGAAGAAATAATAGCTGAAAACTTACCAAATCTGGGGAAGCAAACAGACATCCAGGTCCATGGAACACAGAGAGCCCCAAGGAAGATGAACCTGAAGAGGTTCACACCAAAACACATAGTAATTAAAATGGCAAATGTTAAAGGTAGGAACTTCAAACCACCAAGAGAAAAGCAGTTAGTTATATACAACAGAATACCCCTAAGACTGTCAACTAATTTCTCAGTAGAAAGTTTGTAGACCAGAAGGGAGTGACATGATATATTCAAGCATGAAAGAAAACAACTTACAGCTAACAATACTCTACCCAGCTAGGTTATTACTCAGAATTGAAGGAAACCCTAAAGAGTTTCCCAGATAAACAAAGGTTAAAGGAGTTTACCACCACTGAATCAGCCTTATGAGAAATGATAAAGGGAACTCCTTAAGTGGAAGGAAAAGGCCATAACTAGAAGAAAATTAGGAAAACATTTCACAGGTAAAACAAACATAGTAAAAAGTAGTGAGTTAATCACTTATAAAGCAAGTATAGAGATTAAAACAGAAAAGGATTATAATCAGTTATATTTATAAAAATTAGCCAAGGGATACACAAAATAAAAAGATGTAAAACATGACATCATATTTGTAAAATGTGTAGGTGGGAGAAAAATTTAGTGCTTTTAGAATGTGCTCACATGTAAGTGACCATCAATGTAATATAGACTGCTATATATGTAAGATTGTTATATATGAACTCATTGGTAACCAGAAATCAAAAACTAATACTAACAAAATAGAAAAGAATCCAAGTATAACACTAAAAAATGCCTTCAAACCACAAGTAGAGAGAGCAAGAGGAGAAGAAGAAAGGACCAGAGAATTGCAAAAACAACCAGGAAGCAGTTAACAAAATGGGAATAAGAATATGCCTATTAATAATAAATGTAAATGTAAGTGGACTAAATGTTGCAATCAAAAGTCCCATTCAAGGTGGCTGAATGGATGAAAAATCAAGATCTGTCTATATGCAACCTACAAGAGATTCATTTTAGATATAGGGATACATAGTGAAAGGATGGAAAAAGATGTTTCGTACAAATGGAAATCAAAAGAAAGCAGAGAGGGCTATACTCAGACAAAACAGACTTTAAAACAGAATGAAAAAAGACAAGGGCATTAAATAATGGTAAATGGAACAGTGTAGCAGGAAGTTACAATATTTGTAAATATTTATGCATGCAACATAGGAGCACCTAAGTATATAAAATAAATATTAACAGACCTAAAAGTAGAGATTGACAGCAATACAATAATAGTAGTGGACTTTGATACCTTACTTATATCATTACATGGATCATCCAGAAAAAAAGTCCATAAGGAAGCATTGTCCTTAAACAGCACATTAGACCAGATATATTTATTAGATAAACACAGAACATTCCATCCAAAAGTAGCAGAATACACATTCTTCTCAAGAGCATGTGGAACATATTTCAGTATAGATCATATTTCAGACCATGAAAAAGTCTCAGTTTAAGAAGATTGAAGTAATACCAAGCATTTTTTATACCACAGTGGTATGAAACTAGAAATAAATCACAAAATGAAAATTGAGAAAAGCATAAATATATGGAGATTAGAGAACACACTACTGAACAGCCAGTGAATCTGTGAGGAAATCAAAAGATAAATTAAAAAATACCTTGAGAGAAATGAAAATGAAGCATAGCAAAATCTGTGGGATTCAGGAAAAGCTGTTCTTTTTTTTTTTTTTTTTTAATGAAATTTATTGTCAAATTGGTTTCCATACAACACCCAGTGCTCATCCCTGGAAAAGCAGTTCTAAGAGGGAAGTTCATAGTGATACAAGCCTACCTTAAGAAGTAAGAAAAATCCCAAATAAACAATCTAACTTTATACCCAAAGGAACTAGATAAAGGGGAACAAATGAAGCTCAGAGTTGGTAGAAGGAATGAAATAATAAAGATTGGACTGCAAAAAAGAAAATATAGACTAAAAGGAAAAGGAAAAGATCAATGAAACTAAGAACTGGTTATTTCAAAAAATAAATGAAATTGATAATCCTTTACCCAGACTCATCAAGGAAGAAAAAAAGAAATAAATAAAATCAGAAATGAAAGAAGGGAAGTAACAACTGATACCAAAGATAATACAAAAGATTATAAGAGACTGCTATGAACAATTCTGTTCCAACAGATTGGACATCCTGAAAGAAATGGATAAAATTCCTAGAAATATAGAATCTATTAGGAATGAATCATGAAGAAATAGAAAATCCGAATAGACCAGTTAGTAACAAGGAGTTTGAATCCATAATCAAAAACCTCCCAACCAACAAAATACCAGGATGAGATGGCTTCACTGGTAAATTGTACCTCAAACTCTTCCAAAAAAATTGGAGAGTGGAGAATGTTTCCCGGTTAATTTCATGAGGCCAGTATTACGCTAATACCAAAACCAGAGAAGCATACCACAAAAAAAAAAAAAAAAAAAGAAAAGAAAATTACAGGCCAATACCCTAATGAACACATATGAAAAAAAAAACTTCAACAAAATGTTAGCAAACCTAATTCAACAAAGCATTAAAAAGATCATACACCATGATCAAATGGCGTTTATTGAAGGGATATAAGGATGGTTCAACATCCTCAAATCAGTCAATATGATCTACCATGTGTAACAAATTAAGGATAAAAATCATGATCATCTCAACAGATGCAGAAAAAGGATTTAACAAATTTCAAAATCCATTTATGGTAAAAACTCTCAACAAAGCAAGTATGGAGGGAATGTACCTCAACATAATAAAGGCCATGTATGACAAACCAAAAGGTAACATCATACTCAACAATAAGAAGCTAAGAGCTTTTTCTCTAATATCAGGGAGAAGACAAGAGTGCCCACTCTCACCACTTCTACTCAGCATAGTATTAGTTAGGTAGTTAGGCAAGAAAAAGATATAAAAGGCGGCATCCAAATTAGAAGTAAAGTTGTCATTATTTGTGGATAAAATTTTATATATAGAAAACCCTAAAGATTCCACCAAAAAGCTGTCAGAACTAAGAAACAACTTCAGTAAACTTGCAGGATGCAAAATCAGTATACAAAAATCTGTTGTTTTTGTGCACTAACAAAAAGAAATTAAGAAACCAATCTCATTTACAGTTGCATCAAAAATGATAAAATACCTGGGAATAAATTTAACTGAGGCAGTGGAAGACCTTTACATTGGAAAGTACAAGATACTGATGAAAGAAACAGAAGAAGACACAAGTAAATGGAAAGGATTATATGTTCATAGATTGAAAGAATTAGTATTGTTTAAATGTCTGTATTATCCAAAGCAATTTATAGGTTTCAGTGCAATCCTTATCAAAATCGCAGTCACATTTTTCATAGAAATAGAATGAACATTTCTGAAATTTGGTTTTTTTTCTTAATATATGAAGTTTATTGTCAAATTGGTTTCCATACAACACCCAGTGCTCATCCCAAAAGATGCCCTCTTCAATACCCATCACCCACCCTCACCTCCCTCCCACCCCCCATCAACCCTCAGTTTATTCTCAGTTTTTAAGAGTCTCTTATGCTTTGGCTTTCTCCCACTCTAACCTACTTTTTTTTTTTTTTTTCCTTCCCCTCCCCCATGGGTTTCTCAGGATTCACATAAGAGTGAAACATATGGTATCTGTCTTTCTCTGTGTGGCTTATTTCACTTAGCATCACACTCTCCAGGTCCATCCACATTGCTACAAAGGGCCATATTTCATTCTTTCTCATTGCCACGTAGTACTCCATTGTGTATATAAACCACAATTTCTTTATCCATTCATCAGTTGATGGACATTTAGGCTCTTTCCATAATTTGGCTTTTGTTGAGAGTGCTGCTATAAACATTGGGGTACAAGTGCCCCTATGCATCAGTACTCCTGTATTCCTTGGGTAAATTCCTAGCAGTGCTACTGCTGGTCATAGGGTAGGTCTACTTTTAATTTTTTGAGGAACCTCCACACTGTTTTCCAGAGAGGCTGCACCAGTTTGCATTCCCACCAACAGTGCAAGAGGGTTCCCATTTCTCCACATCCTCTCCAGCATCTATAGTCTCCTGATTTGTTCATTTTAGCCACTCTGACTGGCATGAGGTGATATCTGAGTGTGGTTTTGATTTGTATTTCCCTGATGAGGAGCGACATTGAGCATCTTTTCATGTGCCTGTTGGCCATCTGGATGTCTTCTTTAGAGAAGTGTCTATTCATGTTTTCTGCCCATTTCTTCACTGGATTGCTTGTTTTTTGGGTGTGGAGTTTGGTGAGCTCTTTATAGATTTTGGATACTAGCCCTTTGTCTGATATGTCATTTGCAAATATCTTTTCCCATTCCGTTGGTTGCTTTTTAGTTTTGTGGATTGTTTCCTTTGCTGTGCAGAAGGTTTTTATCTACATGAGGTCCCAATAGTTCATTTTTTGCTTTTAATTCCCTTGACTTTGGGGATGGGTCAAGTAAGAAATTGCTGCGGCTGAGGTGAGAGAGGTCTTTTCCTGCTTTCTCCTCTAGGGTTTTGATGGTCCTGTCTCACATTCAGGTCCTTTATCCATTTTGAGTTTGTTTTTGTGAATGGTGTAAGAAAGTGGTCTAGTTTCATTCTTCTGCATGTTGCTGTCCAGTTCTCCCAGCACCATTTGTTAAAGAGGCTGTCTTTTTTACATTGGATATTCTTTCCTGCTTTGTCAAAGATTAGTGGACCATACTTTTGTGGGTCTAGTTCTGGTGTTTCTATTCTATTCCATTGGTCTATGTGTCTGTTTTTGTGCCAATACCATGCTGTCTTGATGATTACAGCTTTGTAATAGAGGCTAAAGTCTGGGATTGTGATGCCTCCTGCTGTAGTCTTCTTCAAAATTACTTTGGCTATTCGGGGCCTTTTGTGGTTCCAAAAGAATTTTAGGATTGCTTGATCTAGCTTCGAGAAGAATGATGGTGCAATTTTGATTGGGATTGCATTGAATGTGTAGCTAGCTTTGGGTAGTATTGACATTTTTACAATATTTATTCTTCCAACCCATGAGCACAGAATGTTTTTCCATTTCTTTATATCTTCTTCAATTTCCTTCATAAGTTTTCTATAGTTTTCATCATACAGATCTTTTACATCTTTGGTTAGGTTTATTCCTAGGTATTTTATGCTTCTTGGTGCAGTTGTGAATGGGATCAGTTTTCTTTATTTGTCTTTCTGTTGCTTCATTATTATTCATTATTATTCTGTTATTCATTATTCATTATTATTCTGTTGCTTCATTATTATAAGAATGCAGCTGATTTCTATACATTGATTTTGTATCCTGCAACTTTGCTGAATTCATGTATCAGTTCTAGTAGACTTTTGGTGGAGTCTATCGGATTTTCCACGTATAATATGTCATCCGCAAAAAGTGAAAGCTTAACTTCATCTTTGCCAATTTTGATGGCTTTGATTTCCTTTTGTTGTCTGATTGCTGATGCTAGAACTTCCAAGACTATGTTAAACAACAGCGGTGAGAGTGGACATCCCTGTCGTGTTCCTGATCTCAGGGAAAGAGCCCTCAGTTTTTCCCCATTGAGGATGATATTAGCTGTGGGCTTTTCATAAATGGCTTTTATGATGCTTAAGTATGTTTCTTCTATCCCGACTTTCTCGAGGGTTTTTATTAAGAAAGGATGCTGAATTTTGTCAAATGCTTTTTCTGCATCGATTGACAGGATCATATGGTTCTTTTCTTTTCTTTTATTAATGTGATGTATCACATTGATTGATTTGCGAATGTTGAACCAGCCCTGCAGCCCAGGAATGAATCCCACTTGATCATGGTGAATAATTCTTTTTATATGCTGTTGAATTCGACTTGCTAGTATGTTATTGAGAATTTTTGCATCCATATTCATCAGGGATATTGGCCTCTGGTTCTCTTTTTTTACTGGGTCTCTGTCTGGTTTAGGAATCAAAGTAATACTGGCTTCATAGAATGAGTCTGGAAGTTTTCCTTCTCTTTCTATTTTTCGGAACAGCTTGAGAAGGATGGGTATTATCTCTGCTTTAAATGTCTGGTAGAACTCCCCTGGGAAGCCATCTGGTCCTGGACTCTTATTTGTTGGGAGATTTTTGATAACTGATTCAATTTCTTCACTGGTTATGGGTCTATTCAAGCTTTCTATTTCCTCCTGTTTGAGTTTTGGAAGTGTGTGGGTGTTTAGGAATTTGTCCATTTCTTCCAGGTTGTCCAGTTTGTTGGCATATAATTTTTCATAGTATTCCCTGATAATTGCTTGTATTTCTGAGGGATTTGTTGTAATAATTCCATTTTCATTCATGATTTTATCTATTTGGGTCATCTCCCTTTTCTTTTTGAGAAGCATGGCTAGAGGTTTATCAATTTTGTGTATTTTTACAAAAAAAAATAACTCTTGGTTTCATTGATCTGCTCTATAGTTTTTTTAGATTCTATATTGTTTATTTCTGCTCTGATCTTTATTATTTCTCTTCTGCTGGGTTTGGGGTATCTTTGCTGTTCTGCTTCTATTTCCTTTAGGTGTCCTGTTAGATTTTGTATTTGGGATTTTTCATGTTTCTTGAGATAGGCCTGGATGCAATGTATTTTCCTCTCAGGACTGCCTTCACTGCATCCCAAAGCATTTGGATTGTTGTATTTTCATTTTCCTTTGTTTCCATATATTTTTTAATTTCTTCTCTAATTGTCTGGTTGACCCATTCATTCTTTAGTAGGGTGTTCTTTAACCTCCAGTGCTTTTGGAAGTTTTCCAGACTTTTTCCTATGGTTGATTTCAAGCTTCATAGCATTGTGGTCTGAAAGTATGCATGGTATGATCTCAATTCTTGTATACTTATGAAGGACTGTTTTGTGACCCAGTATATGATCTATCTTGGAGAATGTTCCATGTGCACTCGAGAAGAAAGTATATTCGGTTGCTTTGGGATGCAGAGTTCTAAATATATCTGTCAAGTCCATCTGATCCAATATGTCATTCAGGGCCCTTGTTTCTTTATTGACCGTGTGTCTAGATGATCTATCCATTGTTGTAAGTGGAGTATTAAAGTCCCCTGCAGTTACCACATTCTTATCAATAAGGTTGCTTATGTTTGTGATTAATTGTTTTCTATATTTGGGGGCTCCCGTATTTGGTGCATAGACATTTATAATTGTTAGCTCTTCCTGATGGATAGACCCTGTAATTATGTTATAATGCCCTTCTTCATCTCTTGTTACAGCCTTTAATTTAAAGTCTAGTTTGTCTGATATAAGTATGGCTACTCCAGCTTTCTTTTGACTTCCAGTAGCATGATGGATAGTTCTCCATCCCCTCACTTTCAATCTGAAGGTGTCCTCAGGTCTAAAATGAGTCTCTTGTAGACAGCAAATAGATGGGTCTTGTTTTTTTATCCATTGTGATACCCTGTGTCTTTTGATTGGCGCATTTAGTCCATTTACATTCAGTGTTATTATAGAAAGATAGGGGTTTAGAGTCATTGTGATGTCTGTAGGTTTCATGCTTGTAGTGATGTCTCTGGTACTTGGTCTCACAGGATCCCCCTTAGGATCTCTTGTACGGCTGGTTTAGTGGTGATGAATTCCTTCAGTTTTTGTTTGTTTGGGAAGACCTTTATCTCTCCTTCTATTCTGAATGACAGTTTTGCTGGATAAAGGATTCTCGGCTGCATATTTTTTCTGTTCAGCACATTGAAGATTTCCTGCCATTCCTTTCTGGCCTGCCAAGTTTCAGTAGAGAGATCCATCACGAGTCTTATTGGTCTCCCTTTATATGTTAGAGCGTGTTCATCCCTAGCTGCTTTCAGAATTTTCTCTTTATCCTTGTATTTTGCCAGTTTCACTATGATATGTCATGCAAAAGATCAATTCAAGTTATGTCTGAAGGGAGTTCTCTGTGCCTCTTGGATTTCAATGCCTTTTTCCTTCCCCAGATCAGGGAAGTTCTCAGCTATGATTTCTTCCAGTACACCTTCAGCACCTTTCCCTCTCTCTTCCTCCTCTGGAATACCAATTATGCATAGATTATTTCTGTTTAGTGCATCACTTAGTTCTCTAATTTTCCCCTCATACTCCTGGATTTTTTTTATCTCTCTTTTTCTTCCTCAGCTTCCTCATTTTCCATAATTTTATCTTCTAGTTCACCTATTCTCTCCTCTGCCTCTTCAATCTGAGTTGTGGTCACCTCCATTTTATTTTGCAGCTTATTTATAGCATTTTTTAGCTCCTCCTGGCTGTTTCTTTGTCCCTTGATCTCTGTAGCAATAGATTCTCTGCTGTCCTTTATACTGTTTTAAAGCCCAGCAATTAATTTTATGACTATTATTTTAAATTCACTTTCTGTTACAGTGTTTAAATAGTTTCTGGTCAGTTCGTTAGCTGTCGCTACTTCCTGGAGTTTCTTTTGAGGGGAATTCTTCCGTTTCATCATTTTGGATAGTCTCTGGAGTGGTATGGAACTGCAGGGCACTTCCCCTGTGTTGTCTTGAATAACTTGCGTTGGTGGGCGGGATCAGTCAGACCTGATGTCTGCCCCCAGCCCACCGCTGGGGCCACAGTCAGACTGGTGTGTACCTTCTCTTCCCCTCTCCCCTCTCCCTTAGTGCGGGATTCACTGTGGGGTGGTGTGGCCCCTGCCTGGGCTACTTGCTCACTGCCAGGCTTGTGGGTCTGGGGATCTGGCATATTAGCTGGGGTGGATTGGCAAGGTGTACAGGAGCGGGAGGGGCAGGCTCAGCTCGCTTTTCCTTCGAGATCCGCTTGGGGAGGGGCCCTGTGGCACCGGGAGGGAGGCAGACCTGTCGGAAGGATGGATCCACAGAAGCACAGTGTTGGGTGTTTGTGCATTGCCAGCAAGTTCCCTGACAGGAACTGGTTCCCTTTGGGATTTTGGCTGGGGATGGGCGAGGGAGATGGCACTGGCGAATGCCTTTGTTCCCCGCCAAGCTGAGCTCTGTCGTCCGAGGTTCAACAACTCTCCCTCCCGTTGTCCTGTAGTCCTCCCGCTCTCTGAGCAGAGCTGTTAACTTAAAAACTTCCAGATGTTAAGTCCCGCTTGTTGTCAAAACACATTCCGTCTGGCCCCTCTGCTTTTGCAAGGCAGACTCGGGGGCTCTGCTTTGCCAGCAGGCTGCCCCTCTGCCCCAGCTCCCTCCCTCCAGTCCGTGGGGCGCACACCACCTCTCTGCCCTTCCTACCCTCCTCCATGGGCCTCTTGTCTACACTTGGCTCCGGAGAATCCGTTCTGCTAGTCTTCTGGTGGTTTTCTAGGTTATTTAGGCAGGTGTGGGTGGAACCTAAGTGATCAGCAGGACGTGGTGAGCCCAGAGTCCTCCTACGCCGCCATCTTCTCCGAATATTTCTGAAATTTGTATGGAACCAGAAAAAATCCTGACTAGCCAAAGGAATCTTGAGAAACAGGAACAAAGCTGAAGGCCTCACATTTCAAACTATATTACAAAGGTATGACCATCAAAACAGTATGATATTGGCATAAAAGCAGATACCTAGATTGCTGCAACGGAATAGACAGCACAGAAATAAACCTGCATATATATGGTCAATTAATTTATCCCCAAGGACGCAAGAATATCAATGGAGAAAGCACAATGCCTTCAATAAATGGTTTGGAAAAACTGGACCAGTATCTTATTCTGTATACAAAAATTAATTCAGTATGGATTAAAGACTTGAATGCAAGATTTGAAATCATAAAACTACTAGAAGAAAACATAGGCAGTTAAGTTCCCTGAGATTAGTCTTAGTGATGGTTTTTGTTTTTGTTTTTTTTTTTTTTTGCATCTTACTTCAAAAGGTAGGGCAACAAATAAAAAATAAAGGGTACTACATCTAACTAAGAAGGTGTTGAACAAGAAAGGAAACTGTCAGTGAAAGGAAAAGGCAGCCTATTGGATGTGAGAAGATATTTGGAAACCATATATGTAATAAGGGGTTAATATTCAAAGTATGTAAGGAACTCACACAATTCAATAACAAGAAAAAAATCCCATAAAAATGTACATTTTTCCAAAGAAAACATACACATGACCCACTAGCACATGAAAAGATGTCCAGCATCACTAATCATCAGGGAACTGCAAATCAAAACCACAGTGAGATAGCATTGTTAGAATGGCTATTATCAAAAAGGCAAAAAATTTACAAATGTTAGGGCATAGAGAAAAAGGATCTATTATGCCCTGTTAGTAAGAATGTAAATTTGTGTAGCTATTCTGGAAAATAGTGTGTCGGTTCCTCAAAAAACTAAAAATAAAACTGTCGTATAATCTAGCAGTTCTACTTCTGGATATCTGAAGAAACTGAAAACACTAATTTGAAAAGATATGATTATTGCAGTATTATTCACAATAACCAAGATACGGAAACAACCGAAGTGTCCATCTGTGGATGAATGGTTAAAGAAGATGTTGTTAAGGGGTGCCTGAGTGGATCAGTTGGTTGAGTGTCCCAATTCTTGATTTTGGCTCCTGTCCTGATCCCAGGATTTTAGTATTGAGCCCTGTGTTGGGCTCCACACTGAGTGTGGAGCCTGCTTAAGATTCTCTCTCTCTGCTCTTTCCCTGATCCGCATATGCTCTTCAAAATAAAAAAAAAAGAAAAATGTGGTTTATATATATATATGACAGACACAATTCCAGCATATGAAAAGTGAAATCTTGCCATTTGTGACAACATGGATGAATCTTTATGGTATTATGCTAAGTAAAATAAGTCAGGCAGAGTAAGATGAATACCATATAATTTCATCTATATGTGAAATCTAAAAAGCAAAAGAAAGAACAAAAACAAAACTTATAGATGGAACAAGTATATTGGTGGTTGCCAGAGTTGGGGTTGGGGGGGCATTGGAGAAGATCAAGAGATATAAACTTTCAGTTATAAAGTAAGTAATTTATGGGTAGCAATGTATAGAATGGTAACTAGAGCAACAGTACTGTATTTCATTTATGTAACTTTATGTGGTGACAGGAGGAAACTAGACTTCTAGTAATGATCAATTCACAGTGCATGTAAATATTGAATCATTATGTTGTACACCAGAAATTAATGTTATATGTAAATTATACCTCAATTTTAAAAAAGGGCATTGGTCTAATTCAGTAGTTTCCAAAGTCTAATGTCAATAGCATTAGATATTAGAACCCCAGGGCAGTTTATTTATGCCTATTTGTGCTTTTTTTGTTATACTTTCAACATTTCTTTTATGTGTGTTTTATAATGTGCATAATATAGTGCTATATATACTTGTAAATAAATATATACATATGGTAGAGTATATATGCTTGCAACTTTTTAAGGTAGGAGTACATAATAAAAGTTTTTGAAGACCGTATCTTTGATTAAATCACTCAAGTGTCATTTGAGTATAATGAACCCACTGTGTGCTTATCTTTACCTTCTAGGAACTGAACATTTATTTCAGTTATTTTTACACAGAAAGTGTTTCACTGTATCATTTGTACATATAGCAACCAAGTTTCAGGAACTATTTTATAATACCAAACACTGCGGTACTTTGTTTGTTCTTGCTGAGAAAATAGTTTAAAACAAATTAGGTTTTCACAGTACTCTTTGATCTTTTAGCAGCTTTTGATTCTAGAGATGGGAGTCATTTGTGGATCAAACTATATGATCTGAATTTAGAGCCCATGTTTTTAATGTTGCTTCAAAGCTTGTGTCATAATACCCCTGCTGGAATCAGATTGGATAACAGCCATATTTTAGCAGCTGAAATTCCAGGGTTAAAGAGAACTGAATTGTGCTCTCTCTTTATTAAACATAGGTAAATAATCTAATTCAGTTTTGGTGATTTTGTATGTGCTTACCAGTCATAGTGATTAGAAAGACAAGCTGCTTCTCCACTCTTTTGATTGTACCTTCCTTGAGAAATTAACAATCTTGTGAATTTATAGAATAATTCATTCCCAACATATTAGTGACAATCACTGATTGCTTTCTTCACCAAACATTTCATAATAGATAAAGGATTTTTGCATATTTCATTTATTCTTCACTTATTAACGGGAATAAGGTTACTCACCTCATAGAATTGTTGGAAGGATTAAATGAGTAAAAACACTGTCTCACACATAGTAAGGGTTCAGGAAATATTAACCATTGTTCTATGGAAGAATAGTACTAAGTACCAGTGCTCCACTGGATGGCAATGAACAGTGACTTGAGAGTTGGGGTCTTCCCTAGGTCCTCCTGCTGATGAGCTGTGTGGCTTTATCCCTTTCCTAATTTTTGTTCTTCATTTGTAAAGTGATTATAATGACATTCTTTTCAGACACTTATTGATTAAATTAAATTAGAAAATAAGGTGCTTATCACAGTGTCTGGCCCATAGGAACTTTTATTAAACCCTTATGTTATAGCCTAGGAATTGCCAGTATTTTCTCAATTACAAATAGTAAAAATTCTGCTGTTGAGAGAGGTGGTTCAAATACCATTTTAAAGGCACAGGTACAAACAGGCCCATAGGCATTTTGACTAAATGTGCTTATGTGCTTCTTACTCTGCCTTTCTTGAGGTTCATCAGTGTATCTTTAACCATTTACTGAAAGGAAACTAAGATACTAACTAATACTCATTTGTTATGATTCAGTTACAGGTTTCTAGATATCTCTTCCCTTTAAATGCCTTATGAACGCTCATTGTTTGATCATTATTTTAAAGTTTATTTATTTATTTTGAGAGAGTGCTCGAGAGTTGGGGAGGGGCAGAGAGAGAGGGAGAGAGGGAATCCCAAGCAGGCTGTGTACTGTCAGCACAGAGCCAGACTTGGGGCTCAAACCCATGAACTGTGAGATCATGCCATGAGTCGAAATCAAGAGTCAGACTCTTAACTGACTGACCCAGGCACCCCGAATCACTGTTTATTCTTTTATTTCATTTTCCTTTTTTGGCGAGTTTGGGGCCCTTAAGTTTTAATATTATATCCTGTTTTATCCTTCTTGGAAATGCAGGTTGTGTACATCATAGTAGCATTACATTTTACCTAGACTGGATTGGGTTAAATACACTAATTGGTCAGTTTGCTCTGTTATCAGGGATATCCTTAACATTTTTTTAAATGAGAAAATTATTATTGTATTTGTCTTTTTAAAAATCACATTATGTAGTGGACTAAACATATTTTGTCATAATTTTATTTATTTTTAATGTTTATTTTATTTTTGAGAGAGAGAGAGAGAGAGACAGAGCATGAGCAGGCGAAGGGCAGGGAGAGAGGGAGACACGGAATCTGAAGCAGGCTCCAGGCTCTGGGTGGTCAGCACAGAGCCTGACTTGGAGCTTGAACTCACTGACTGTGAGGTCTTGACCTGAGCTGAAGTTGGACCCTTAACCAACTGAGCCACCCAAGCGCTCCTGTTTTGTGATAGTTTTAAATAGGTGCCTGGGTAGCTCAGTTGGTTAAGCGTCTGACTTCAGCTCAGGTTATGATCTCACAGTTTGTGGATTTGAGCCCCACTTCGGGCTCTATGCTGACAGCTCAGAGCCTGGAGCCTGCTTCAGATTCCGTGTCTCCCTCTCTCTCTGCCCCTTCTCTGCTTGCGCTCAGTCTCTCTTTCTCTCATAAATAAAGATTAAAAAAATTTTTTTTTAATTATTTTTTCCCTTTTTGCCTCACATTTACATGTTGTAATGTCTTCATCTGTGTGAAGATCTGTGATCTTGCTCAAAGTTCAACATTATGGTTGGTATTAGGAAGCCTAATCTCTAAGATGGAGTGAGAATTTATTGAAAAAAAGTCTCATTTGTTTAAAACAAACTGAAATTTCGAAGAAGTTCTAAATACTTTCACCTCTGTCTTAAATTTCTTAAAACATGTTGTATTATCAACATGTAATCTCAATGAGAGTATGTAGTTGCTGTGTTTACTTTTATATTTCAGTATCACTGGATATTGTCATTTTTGAATCCTTCCTTAAATAATTACTGAAATGAATAAAATAAAAATGTGTTAACAGCTGACATTTCCTTAAAAGTGAACTTATCAAAACTTTGGTCTATGTTTTAGAAAGAAAAGGAAAAAAAAAAGGAAGAGAAAAAGAAAGAAAAGGAACCAGAAAAGCCTGCAAAACCTCTTACAACTGAAAAGGTAAAATTCCTTTAAAAAAAAACCTATTAAGATAACCATCCTATTTTTGTATTCTTACGTGAATGTCTTTGGGATATTTACAATATGTGAATTATCATTCTGTCAGTAAGTATGTTTTGAATGAATATGTGTGCTAAGCATGTCCTTCTAGATTGTCCTATATAAGTTTTAGTTATATATGTACGAGTATAGATCATGTGAGGTCCTCAAGGTCATTCTCTATTAATGACATAAAGAATGGTGTTTTTAGTTTTCATGCACAGACTTCAGTGAAAGTTTAGAGAATGAAGAGTTCATACTTGAAGGGGCCTTCAGAAAAGACTCCATTCATAGGGGTAAGCATTTGAGGTAGATTTTGAATTGTAGGTAGAATTAAAGTGGAAGGCAAGAATATATCCTTTGGAGAGAACACCTGAGGACAGGCATAGAAAATGAAAATAGACAAAATATATTTAGAAAAAATGTAGTGGAGTTTGAAGAAAGATGATGTTTATGTAAAGAAAGTAGTGAAAAATAAGACCAGTGTGGTAGGTTGAGCTCAAATTGTAGAAGACTTTAAAGTCTAGGTTGATTATTTCTTAGAGGAAAGGCTGTGGGCATCATTTCCAAGTTTGTAAAGCAGAGATAAACCTAATTCAGAACGGTTCTTTTGGAACATTATTTTGGCAGCAGTGTACAAGATAGATGTGACTAGGCAAGCTAGAGGTAAAGAGCACATTAGCTTTTTATTATAACTTTTTTTTTTTTTTTTTTTTTTGGAGAGAGAACATGCATGCTTGCGTGCATGCAAGTAGTGGAGGAACAGAGGGAGAGAGAATCTTAAGCAGGCTTCGTGCCCATTGCGGAGCCCAACTTGGGGGTTGATCTCATGATCTAAGCTGATACCAAGAATTGGATGCTTAACTGACTTAGCTGACTTAACTGACTTAGCTGATACCAAGAATTGGATGCTTAACATCCAGGCACCCCAGAACATTAGCTTTTTTTTTTTTTTTTTAATTTTTTAAATCTTTTTTATTTTAGAGAAAGAGAGAGTGTGAGCAGGGAAGGAACAGAGAGAAAGGGAGACACAGAATCCCAAGCAGGGTCCAGTCTCTGAGCTGTCAGCATAGAGTCTGACATGGGACTCAAACTCACGAACTGTGAGTTCATGACCTGAGCCGAAGTCTGAAGCTTAACTGACTGAGCCACCCAGGTGCCCCCAGAGCATTATCTTTTTAAAAGGCTTTGGTTACATAATTATGGTAGCTTGACTTTGAATGTGTTTGATCATGAAAATATGGAAGCATGGTAAAGGAGTTGTCAGTAAAGGGAACATCCTTGATAGTAGTTGAAATTTTAAAAATTGACCTAATGCATGCATAAATTACATATACAAGATGCGTGCATTTAAAGCATACAATGCAGATACATACTGGTTCTTTCTCTGCTATTTATTTATTTATTTATTTATTTATTTATAATTTTATTTATTTTTGAGAGAGAGAGAGAGTGTGTATGAGGGAAAGAATCACAAGCAGGCTCCGCGCTGTCAGCATGGAACCAAATGTGATGCTCAAACCCGTGGACCTCAAGATTATGACCTGAACCAAAATCAAAGAGTTGGTTGCTTAACTGACTAAGCCACCCAGGCATCCCTCATTTATTAAAGCAATCTCTACCTTCAAAGGGTTGCAAACATGACTTTAGCACTTAAAATGTACCAAGTATCCCAAGACTCTTCAGTCCTTTAACTCTCCACTATCTAACCCCTTCCTAGAGGTCTCCATTCTTTATACCAGTTAAGACTTGTCCATTGTTGACTAAACATACTTTCCATTTCTGTTCACTAAGTTTCTCTGCCAAGAATGTCCTTTCCTTTCCCCACCTTTTACCTAAAGTTTACTCATTCTACCTTTTCCATGAAGCTCCTCCAAATATCTCAACTAGACAGCATTTTTTCCTTCCTCAAAATACTGGCAACGTTGTCATACATTTGATTTTATTACTTCCTATTTATATTATTGTTTAATTGTATTTTCAGATAACTTTTCTTATCTAGCACAGATGCATAGATGTTTCTTGAGATTATGCATCATTCAGGTGGGGACCAAGTCTTATGTTTCTTTGTTTTTTAACAGTTCTTGTGTGTAGTAGATATTTAGGATAAATATATGTACATTGATTCGTTGATGTTTTTCATCTTTTAGTGTCTTGATTGCAAGGTCATGCAGAACAGTTAATAAACTGCAGCTTATTACTAAAATTAATTTATTAAATACTAAGATTGTAAGAACTTTGCTAAATGGAATTCTTTGCAATAATTATTTGGAATACTTTTCAGTTAAAGTTAATTTTTTTTAATATCACTTTGTTTTAATGATAGTTTAATGAATTAAAATCTTCCCTTTCATCAAATTAAGTTTAGATGTTAAATATTACATTTTTTTGAAAGTTGTAATTAAGTTGGTAATTATAACTTGGTTACTTAAGTAGCTTTAATTCTCCTCTGGTAACTTTCTCTATAGCATGCATCAGTAAGCCCTAAGTGAAATGTCTTACAATTTCCTGTTTCATTAGAAAGGAATTTTAAAATCACTAGTAGATGTTATCTTTTGTTTCCAGAAATTGGAAATATCAAATAGTTTTTGTGATACTTGACAAGATATATCTACTTTTAAAATATCATATATTTATTTTCTCTCTTAAAAAAAAACCTTACCATTGAAATATAGTGAGCATTTTGATGTAGTAAACTTACATGTTTCATAGGCTTGTTTGTAAATATTTGCCTTCTGTTGCTTCCTGTGAAAAACGGTCACAGCAGTTACCTAAGAACTGAGTCTGTGGGTTGGGAGCTTGAGAAGAGCAGTTCAGAGTGTGTGAACAGTGAGAATCTAGGGTGATTCCTATATTATTTCCTTTTGATACTTAGGTTTTATTAAACTCAGTTCACACATCTTCTGTTATTCTTACTCAACCTACATTAGGACTTCTGCTGTTGATGATGGGAGCCTTGCTGAAAGAATAATCACGTAGAGGGAAACACTATAGTTCCTATCAAAATTTTGCAGTTAAGATAATGCAGAGTGTATAGGAAGGAAGATATATTTTGTTTTTTAATGTTTATTTATTTTTTTGAGTGAGTGCAAACAGGGGAGGACACAGGAAGAAAAGGGGACAGAGTATCTGAAGCGGGCTCTGTGCTGACAGCAGAGAGCCCGATGTGGGTCACAAACTCATGAATTGTGAGATCATAACCTGAGCTGAAGCTGGGCGCTGAATCAACTGAGCCACCCAGGTGCCCCAAGGAAGATACATTGAGAAGTGTTACTATTTGGAAGGGTGTCTGAGTGCTCAGTCAGTTAAGCCTCTGACTCTTGGTTTCAGCTCAGGTCATGATCTCACAGTTCGTGAGTTTGAGCCCCATGGCAAACTTGGGGTTTGCCTCCTCTGCTCCTGTGCTCTCTGTCTCTCTCTTTTTCTGTCTCTCTCAAAATAAATAAATGAAACTTAAAAAAAAAGAAACCAGTGTAACAGTGAGGGAACTGAAAGGAAAATAGTACAAATAAAGAAGCTTTATAGCATCTAGGCATTTTCATATGTGTATTTTCATATGTAATATGCATTTTTCTTTATATTCTCTGTGAACTAATATTTTAAGCAGGCATATATAATCTGCAGAGGAGAAATTAGTAGTAATATTGATGAAAGTAATAGCAATAGTAGAATAAAATCATCAATATAAAGTAATAGTTGGCTTTATTAACTATCTCCTATATTCCAGGAACTTACAGGTGTACAATTTATGTGTACAGTGTGTGTGTAAAGTGACCACCCATGTATTCATGGTATAAATCAGGAAGTAGATCATGGCCAGCACCCCAGAAACTGCCCCACTCAATACCATTCCCAATAAAAAAAAAACTTCCCTTCTCCACAGAGGTGGTAATTTCTTTGCATTTTAGAAATAGTTTTTTACCTTCTCTGCATGTATTTCTAAATAGTGTGGTTTTTTATTTTTTAAACATGAATGAAGTGATATCACAAATACTCTTTTGTATTTTCCTTTTTTTAGTTAGCATTTTATTTATAAGGGTCAGTCATATTGTATTTAGTTACAGTTTGTTCAGTTAATTGTTTTAGTATTTACATATATATTTATATATATAAGTGTTTATATATATTATTTATATATATAAAGTGTTTATATAAAGTATATATACTTATACTTTATATATATATAAATACTTTATAAAGTATATAAAGTATTTATATATATAATATATATAAATACTAAAACAACTGAACTGAATATATATATATATATATATATATATATATATATTCCTTGTTTTATTTATCCATTCCACTGTTGATAAACATTTGGATTATATCCAGGTTTTAGCTGTTACAAATAGTGCTGCTGTGAACACTTTTGTACTTGGATCCAAGCATGCATTTCTTTAGGATATTCTTAGGAATACAATTGTTGGGTCGTGACCTATCTTGAACTTTTCTATAGGATTAAATGGTTTTTCAAATTGTATACCAAATGTTTTCTGGTCTTGCCACATTTTTTTTTTTTTTTTGAAATTTTATTTATTATTCAGAGACAGAGACAGAGTATGAGGTTGGGAGGGGCAGAGAGGGAGACACAGAATCTGAAGCAGGCTCCAGGCTCTGAGCTATCAACACAGAACCCGATGTGGGGCTCGAACCCACAAACTGTGAGATCATGACCTGAGCTGAAGTTGGAAGGTTAACCGACTGAGCCACCCAGGTGCCCACCACCTTCTTTACAATGTGTGGTGTTTTCAGAGATTTTACAATTTGCAGTCTGGTGAGAATGTAATCGTCTCCCATTGTATTTTTAATGTCAGTTTCCTTCATTGCTAATTAGGTCAAGTGCCTTTTTCATATGTTAATTATCTTGTTTGGATTTCCTCTTTTGTTGGGGGCTCTGGTTCAGATCTTTTGCCTATTTTTCAGTTGGATTGCTTACCTTTTTCTCATTCATTTGTACCAGTCCGTGTGTATGTATCACATGTAGAGGATACTCATCTTTTTCCAGTTATATGTTTGTAAATATCTTATCTTTGTAACTTTATGGTGGCTGGTTGTATTGCTCTTTTTGTTTCTAGTATTTGAATCAGTGCTAGAGAGCATCCTTGTCTTATTTCTGACATCAAAGGGAAAGCTTTTCACCTGTGTGTTAACTTTATTTCTCACAAAAAACTAGTTATTGTTGGTGGTCCCATTTTATAAATGAAAGAGCCGAGACTCAGAATATGATTTGCTTAATGTTACCTAGTTTATTTGGAGAATTATTGAGTCTCATTTGGAAAGAGGATTTTACTTCTTTTTTTAAGGCAGCACATATTAAACTTCATTTCATATCTTTTCCTGTGTTTAAAAGAATGAGGCTTGGTAGTTATTTATTCTAGAATACTTTTTCTAAATGCAGTTAACAAGTTATTAACGTTATTAATATGATCTTGACACATAACAGTGGTAATAAATAAATGGTTACTTAAAAATAAGTTAATTTGGGGGTTAAAAGGAATCTTAGTACTCTAGTCCAATCCCTTATTTTATAAAGAAATAAACTAAGTCCTAGGAGGACCCAAGTCACCAAGAAGTAATTTAATCAGTGTGAACAGTTGTTGACAGCTCAGAGATTTGAATGAGGTCTTCTGACTTTAGTCCCAAGCCATGTGTATGTTTTCTAATTTGACATATATGTCTTCAGGTTCCTTTCTTGTTGTAATTTTTAGTTCTGTACGTCTTACATTGTTTACAATGAACTGTCCAGGGGTCCCTAAAAAAGAACTGTGTGTTTGTATATAACCTCATCTCATGTTATCCTGACTAGTGAATTAATAACTTTTATTGATTTGTCAGTTCTAGTAGGGACTTGTTTAAATGAACTTGTTTTCTATTTCTATTTCTCTTTCTATTTCTCTTTCTATTTCTCTTTCTATTTCATTCTATTTCTTTTGTTTAAATTGTATTTTGTACTTATTTAAATCTCACTGAGGTTTACATTTTTTGTGGTGTGAGTATCCATTACTAACAGGGTCAGCTGAAGCCAGGTTTGCTTTCTTTTCTAAGAGTAGAAAGGTAAAACCTAAAAATTTAATGAATCAGGTGATTAATACGGTAGATGCTTTTGACATTTAAATAAGATATCATTTGTGGTTTAGATATTCTGCTAGAAAAATGTGTATCAATTTGACTTTTTCTAAAATAATTATCATACATTTGACATTTCTTTTTCTTTTAAAATGTTTATTTTGCGAAAGCGAGCGAGCAAGAGTGGGGGAGTGGCAGAGAGAGAGAGAATCCTGAGCAGGCTCCACACTGCTAGCACAGAGCCTGACGTAGGGCATAATCTGACCACTGAAAACTCAGGACCTGAGTTGGATGCTTAACCACCTGAGCCATCCAGGCACCCCACATCCGACATAGCTAATTCATTTAGCTTAAATTTATCTACTAGGCTCTCTTCCAAGTAGCAAATATGTTCATGTAGATGAGAAGTAGTCTTACAGTATAGAAATGTATATGGGTTCTCCTTCAGTTTAAATAATCAGATCTTAATTTCTTTTTTGCAGGGTTCTAAGTTTTATAGTTTCTCTTTTTTAAAAGATTTTCATGTCAAAATACGGAAAATGGACAAATAGTCAATTCCGTGGTGGTGGTGGTGGTGGTGGTGGTGGTGTGGTGGTGGTGGTGGTGTGGTGGTGGTGGTGGTGTGGTGGTGGTGGTGGTGGGGTTAACCCCTTTTAACTTAACTGCTAGTATGCTTCTGGTTTTGTTGCTAATTATTACAACCCATCATATGGGTTATTATGGGTCAAATTCTGAAACTTCTGAATTGAATGGTAAAAAATCTTTAATGTAGAATGAGCAAACTTTTCTGTAAAGAACCAGATAGTAAATATTTTAGGCTGTGGACTCTAAGCTATCTTTCACAACTACTCAATTCTTTCTTTGTAACACAAAAGCAGTAAATGAGTACTTACAGAAATACTCAGCTGAATTTGTTAGAACCTTCCCTCTCTGTCTCACCAACAACTGAGAATTAGTTGTGCAGTAGAAGAAGCAGAGTCAGGAAGAGAGCCAGATTCAAGTCCTTGGCCTATGGTTAACTGTCTCCTTGGCAAAGTTAGTTAAGTACAGAAACTCCTGTTCTTTACTTATTAATGACAGGGTTTCCTAAATGATGTCTAGAGGTATTCTTGGTAATAATAGCTTTAAATTTAGAATTATTCCATCTACTGAACACAGGGACAGATTCCTAAAATCATTTGAAAATACCCTTAAAGATGTTTTTCAGTACTCTGCAGGGCTGGTCTTCAGTCAGTGAGTTCTCCGTATTATTTCAGACTAGTTTTTCACCTGCCATAGTTCTGATCTCTTAATCAGTTGTTTTACTGTTAAAACACAAAATCTAGGGGTCCCTGGGTGGCTCTGTCAGTTAAGCATCTGACTCCTGCTCGGGTCATAATCTCGCAGTTCGTGAGTTTGAGCCTCACGTAGGGCTCTGTGCTGTCTGTCAGCAACCTGGAGCCTGCTTTAGATTTTGTCTCCCTCTCTCTCTCTGCCCCTCCCCCTGCTCACACTCTGTCTTTCTCTCTCTCTCAAAAATAAATGAACATTAAAAATAACCCCACAAAATATACTTCAGGAGGAAAGGTAGTTATTCCTAATGCAAGTTACTTTTGTATTTATATAGAATGTACATATCACATATGTACATAAAATTTGGAAAAAATGGTTTACTTTAAGGTATTTAGGTATTATTTGTTTGAATATTTATCTAAGTGTTAATTGCACCATTGTTTTTCTTAAGTTCTTTTTTCAATTCCAGTTAGTTAACATATAGTGTAATATTAGTTTCAGGGGTACAATAGACAAATGCCAGATGATTGCACCATTGTTTTTATATACAGTGGATATATTAACAATAATTCAGATAGTTTTTTCAAAGAGAAGATATTAGTATTTTCATGGATTTTCTTTAAGTTCCTCTCTGAGGTAATTATAAGGAGAGTTAGGACACAATTATATACGTATCTTGGAATATTTTTATGTTTTTATGAACTTCAAATTCTCTTAATGTTCAGTTTTATTTCTTTTTTTTTTTAATTTAAATCTTAGTTAACATACAGTGCAATAATGGTTTGAGTAGAATTCAGTGATTCATCACGTACAATACCCAGTGCTCATCACAAGTGCCCTCCTTAATATCTATCACCCATCTAACTCATCTCTTATCCACCTTGCTCCATCAATATTCAGTTTGTTCTCTATCGTTGAGAGTCTCTTGTGGTTTGTTTCATGTATTTTGTTTCTTAAATTTCACATATGAGTGAAATCATATGGCATTTGCCTTTCTCTGACTGTTTTCGCTTAGCATAATATATTTTAGCTCCATGCACATCATTGCAAATGACAAGATTTCATTCTTTCTGGTGGCTGAGTAATATTCCATTGTATAATGTATGAGCTCTTCTTTATCCATTCATCAGTCAGTGGACATTTCAGCACTTTCCATAGTTTGGCTATTGTTGAGTGTTTTGCTGTAAACACTGACGTGCATGTAACTCCGAATCTGTATTTTTTTATCCTTTGGGTAAATACCTAATAGTGCAGTTGCTGGATCACAGGGTAGTTCTATTTTTAGTTTCTTGAGGAACCTCCATACTGTTTTCTAGAGTGGCTGTTCCAGTTTGTATTCCCACCGACAATGCAAGGGAGTTCCTCTTTATCCACACCCTTGCCAACACCTGCTGTTTCTTGTTTTGTTTAATTTTAGATTTTCTGACTGGTGTGAGGTAGTATCTCATCCTAGTTTTGATTTGTATTTCCCTGATGATAAGGGATGTTGAGCATCTTTTCAAGTGTCTGTTAGACAGCTGGATCACTTCTCTAGAAAAGGGACTGTTCATATCTACTGCCCATCTATTTACTAAGTTACTTGTTTTTTTGTGGTTGAGTTTAATAAGTTCTTCATAGGTTTTAGATATATATTAACCCTTTATCAGAAATGTCATTTGCAAATACCTTCTCCCATTCTGTAGGCTGTCTTTTAGTTTTGTTGATTGTTTCCTTCCCTGTGCAGAGCTTTTTATCTTGATGAAATCCCAGTAGTTTCTGTTTGCTTTTGTATCCCTTGCCTTTAGCAACATGTCTAGTAAGAAGTTGCACTGCCTGAGGCCAGAGAGGTTTTTGCCTGTGTTCTCGTCTAGGATTTTGATGGTGTCCTGGCTCACGTTTAGGTCTTTCATTCATTTTGAATTTATTTTTGTGTATGGTGTAAGAAAATGGTCCCATTTCATTCTTCTGCATGTCTCTGTCCAGTTTTCCCAACACCCTTTGTTGAACAGACTGTCTTTTTTCCATTGGATATTCTTTCTTGCTTTGTCAAAGATTAGTTGACTGTATAGTTGTGGGTCCATTTCTGGGTTCTCTATTCTGTTCTATTGATCTCTGTGTCTGTTTTTGTGCCAGTACCATACTGTCTTGATCTCTACAGCTTTGTAATATAGCTTGACATCCAGAATCACGATGCCTCCAGTGTTTTCATTTTCAGGATTGCTTTGGCTATTCAGTATCTTTTGTGGTTCCATACAAATTTTAGGATTGTTTTTCTAGCTCTGCGAAAAATGCTGGTGGTATTTTGATAGGGATTGCATTAAATGTGTAGATTGCTTTGGGTAGCATAGACATTTTAACAATGTTCTTCCAGTCCTTGACCATGGAATGTTTTACCATTTCTTTGTGTCCTCTTTAATTTCTTACATCATTGTTTTATAGTTTTCAGAGTATAGATCTTTTATCTGTTTAGTTTTATTCCTAGGTGTCTTCCTGTTTTTGGTGCAGTTTAAATGGGATCGATTACTTTATTTCTTTTTCTGCTCTTTGTTATTGGTGTATAGAAATGCAACACATTTCTGCACATTGATTTTATATCCTGTGACTTTTCTGAATTCATGTATTAGTTCTAGCAATTTTTTGGCGGAGTCTTTCAGACTTTTAGAGTGTCACGTCATCTGCAAATAGTGAAAGTTTGACTTCTTCCTTGACAATTTGGATGGCTTTTATTCCTTTTTGTTTGATTGCTGAGGCTAAGACTTCCAGTTCTGTGTTAAATAGTAATGGTGAGAGTGGACACCCTTGTGTTGTTTCTGACCATGTGGGAAAGGCTCTCAGTTTTTCCCCATTGAGGATGATATTAGTTGTGGGTCTTTCATATATGGCCTTTATGATGCTGAGGTATATTCCATGTATCCCTACTTTGTTGAGAATTTTTATCCAGAATGGATGCTGTATTTTGTAATATGCTTTTCCTGCATCTATTGAGGGGATCATATGGTTCTTATCCTTTCTTTTATTAATGTGGTATATCACACTGATTGATTTGTGAATATAGAACTAGATCCACAGCCCAGAAATAAATCTCACTTGATCATGATGAATAATTCTTTTGAGGTACTGCTGGGTTTGATTTGCTAGTATCTTGTTGAGAAATTTTGCATCCATGTTCATCAGGGATGTTGGTCTGTAATTCTCCTTTTTAGTGGGGTCTTTGGTTTTGAAATCAAGGTATGCTGGTTTTGTAGAATGAGTTTGGAAGTTTTCTTCTATTTCTGTTTTTTGGAACAGTTCGAGAAGAATAGGCATTAAGTCTTCGTTAAATGTCTAGTAGAATTACCCTGGAAATCATCTGGCCCAGGACTCTTGATTTTTGGGAGATATTTGATTACTGATTAAATTTTTTTGCTGGTTATGGGTCCTTTATTAAAATTACTTTATTTTTATTTTATGTATTAATTTATCTAATTTTTATTGGAGAGTACAAGTTGGGGAGAAGGGAAGAGGGAGTGGGCAGAGAGAGAGAGTTAGAGTGAGTCTTAAGGAGGCTCCACATGGGGCTTATTCCTATGACCCTGGAATCATGACCTGAGCTGAAATCAGGAGTCAGACACTCAACCCACTGACCCACTCAGGCACCACTATTTCTTTATTAAGTACAGTATTACCTATTCAGTAGAAAAAAAAATATGCAAACAAGCAAAACATTTAAATAATATGTAATTTCTCATAGACCCTCTATCTAAAGATGACTGTTGTAAACAACTTGTGTGATAATTTTTTTTTTAATGTTCATTTATTTTTGAGAGAGAGAGCAAGAGCAAGCAGGGGAGGGGCAGAGAGAGGGGGGGACAGAGTATTGGAAGCGTGCTCACTGCTGACAGCAGAGAACCTCACATGAGGCTTGAACTCATGAACCCCGAGATCATGACCTGAGCCGAAGTCAGACATTTAACTGACTGAGCCATCCCGGCACCCCCAATTTGTGTTACAGTTTTCTATGCTTGTGTGCATATTACTTATTGGTATATCCCTTGGTGGGGTACTTTAGTTTAAAAGAGATTATTGGCAATGGCATGTGGTCCCCAAAATATGTGTTATAATTTTTTTTAATGTCTTTTTATTTTTTTATTCTTTTAATTTACATCCAAGTTAGTATATAGTGCAACAGTGATTTCAGGAGTAAATTCCTTAATGCCCCTTACCCATTTAGCCCATCCCCCCTCCCACAACTCCTCCAGTAACCCTCTGTTTGTTCTCCAGAACTCACGAACTGTGAGATCATGACCTGAGCCGAAGTTGACGCTTAACCAACTGAGCCACCCACGTGCCCCTTGAGTTTATTTTTGTGTATGGTGTAAGAAAGTGGTTCAGGTTCATTTTTCTGCATGTTGCTGTCCAGTTTTCCCAGCACCACTTGCTGAAGAGACTGTCTTTATTCCATTGGATATTCTTTCCCGCTTTGTCAAAGATCAGTTGGCCATACGTTTGTGAGTCCATTTCTGGGTTCTCTATTCTGTTCCATTGATCTGAGTGTCTGTTTTTGTGCCAGTACCATACTGTCTTGATGATTACAACTTTTTAATACAGCTTGAAGTCTGGGATTGTGATGCCTCCTGCTTTGGTTTTCTTTTTCAAGATTGCTTTGGCTGTTTGGGGTCTTTTCTGGTTCCATACATATTTTAGGATTGTTTGTTCTAGCTCTGTGAAGAATGCTGGTGTTATTTTGATAGGGATTGCATTGAATGTGTAGATTGCTTTGGGTAGTATTGATATTTTAACAGTATTTGTTCTTCCTATCCAGGAGCATGGAATCTTTTTCCATTTTTTTGTGTCTTCTTCAGTTTCCTTCATAAACTTTCTATAGTTTTCAGCATATAGATTTTTCACCTCTTTGGTTAGGTTTATTCCTAAGTATTTTATGTTTTTTGGTGCAATTGTAAATGGGATCGATTCCTTGATTTCTATTTCTGTCGCTTCATTGTTGGTGTATAGGAATGCAACGGATTTCTGTGCATTGATTTTATATCCTGCAACTTTGCTGAATTCATGGATCAGTTCTAGTAGGTTTTTGGTGGAATCCTTTGGGTTTTCCATATAAAATATCATGTCATCTGTGAAGAGTGAAAGTTTGACCTCCACGTGGCCAGTTTGGATGCCTTTTATTTCTTTGTGTTGTCTGATTGCTGAGGCTAAGACTTCCGATACTATGTTGCATAACAGTGGTGAGAGTGGACATCCCTGTCATGTTCCTGACCTTAGGGGGAAATCTCAGTTTTTCCCCATTGAGATGATATTAGCATTGGGTCTTTCATATATGACTTTAATGATCTTGAGGTATGCTCCTTCTATCCCTACTTTTTTGAGGGTTTTTATAAAGAAAGGATGTTGTATTTTTTCAAATGCTTTCTCTGCATCTATTGAGAGGATCATGTGGTTCTTGTCCTTTCTTTTATTGATGTGATGAATCACATTGATTGTTTTGTGGATATTGAACCAGCCTTGCATCCCAGGCATACATCCCACTTGGTCGTATTGAATAATTTTTTTAATGTATTGTTGAATCTGATTGGCTAATACCTTGTTGAGGATTTTTGCATCCATGTTCATCAGGGAAATTGGTCTATAGTTCTCCTTTTTAGTGGGGACTCTGTCTGGTTTTGGAATCAAGGTAATGCTGGCTTCATAGAAAGAGTTTGGAAGTTTTCCTTCCATTTCTATTTTTTGCAACAGCTTCAAGAGAATAGATGTTAACACTTCCTTAAATGGTAGAATTCCCCTGGAAAGCCATCTGGCCTTGGGCTCTTGTTTTTTGGGAGATTATTGATTACTAATTAAATTCTTTACTGGTTATGGGTCTGTTCAAATTTTCTGTTTCTTCCTGTTTCAGTTTTGGTAGTTTATATGTTTCTAGGAATTTGTCCATTTCTTCCAGATTGCCCATTTATTGGCATATAATTGTTCATAATATTCTCTTATTATTTTTATTTCTGTTGTGTTGGTTGTGATCTCTCCTCTTTCATTTGTGATTTTATTGGATCCTTTCCTTTTTCTTTTTGATCAAACTGGCTAGTGGTGTATCAATTTTGTTAATTCTTTCAAAGAACCAACTCTTGGTTTCATTGATCTGTTCTGCTGGTTTTTTGGGGGTTTTTTTTGTTTGTTTGTTTGTTTTTGTTTTGGTTTTGATAGCATTGATTTCTGCTCTAATCTTATTATTTTCTGTCTGCTGTTTTTGGGTTTTGTTTTCTGTTTTCTCCAGCTCTTTAAGGTGTAAGGTTAAGTTGTGTATCTGAGATCTTTCTTCCTTCTTTAGGAAGGCCTGGATTGCTATATACTTTCCTCTTATGACTGCCTTTGCTGTGTTCCAGAGGTTTTGGGCTGTGGTGTTACCATTTTCATTGGCTTCCATGCACTTTTTAATTTCCTCTTTAACTTCTTGGTCCAGTGTGTCATTCAAAATCATTGTTTCCTTGTTTATTTTCTGATTAGATGATCTGTCCATTGCTGCAAGGGGGGTGTTGAAGTCCCCTACTATTATGGTATTACTACCAATGAATTGATTTATGTTTGTTATCAACTGATTTATGTATTTGGGTGTTGCCACATTTGGAGCATAAATATTTACAATTGTTAAGTCTTCTTGGTGGATAGACCCCTTGATTATGATATAATGCCTTCTTCATCTCTTGTTAGTCTTTATTTTGAAGTCTAGATTGTCTGATATAAGTATGGCTACTCTGGCTTTCTTTTGTTGACCATTAGCATGATAGATGGTTCTCCATCCCCTTTCTTTCAATCTGAAGGTGTCTCTAGGTCTAAAGTGGGTCTCTTGTAAACAGCATATAGATGGATCTTGTTTTCTTATCCATTCTGCTACCCTGTGTCTTTTGATTGGAGCTTTTAGTCCATTGACATTTAGAGTACTGAAAGACATGAATTTATTGCCATTATGTTGCTTGTAGAGTTGGAGTTTCTGGTGGTATTTCTGGTCCTTTCTAGTCTGTGTTGCTTTTGGTATGTATGTATGTATGTATTTTTTCTTTTCTTTCTTTCATTCTCTTTCTTTTTCTTTCCCTTCCTTCCTTCCTTCCTTCCTTCCTTCCTTCCTTCCTTCCTTCCTTCCTTCCTCCTTCCTTCCTTCCTTCCTTCCTTCCTTCCTTCCTTCCTTCCTTCCTTCCTTCTTCCTTCCTTCCTTCCTTCCTCTCTTTCTTTCTTTCTTTCTTTCTTTCTTTCTTTCTTTCATCCCTCCCTTCTCCTCCCCTCTCCTTTCCTCTTTTCTCCCCTCAGAGAGTCCCCCTTAAAATTTCTTGCAGGGCTGGTTTAGTGATCACAAATTCCTTTACTTTTTGTTTGTCTGGGAAACTTTTAATCTCTCCTTCTATTTTGAATGACAGCCTTGCTGGATAAAGAATTCTTGGCTGCATATTTTTCTGTTTCAGCAGATTGAATATATCCTGCCACCTCTTTCTGGCCTGCCAAATTTCTGTGGGTAGATCTGCTGCAAACCTGATCTGACTTCCCTATAGGTTAAGGACTTCTTTTCCTTTGCTGCTTTCATGATTCTTTCCTTGCCTGAGTATTTTGTGAATTTGACTATGATATGCCTTGTTGATGGTTGGTTTTTGTTGAATCTACTGGGAGTCCTTTGTGCTTCCTGGATTTTGATGTCTGTGTCTTTCCCCAGTTTAGGAAAGTTTTCTGCTATGATTTACTCACATAGCCCTTCTACCCCTTTTTTTCTCTCTTCCTCTTCTGGGACCCCAATGATTCTGATGTTACTTTTTAATGAGTCACTGATTTCTCTAATTCTTCAGTCATGCTCTTTTACTTTGTCTCCCTTTTTTTTTCTGCTTCATTATTCTCCATAAGTTTGCCCTTTGTATCGCTCGTTCGCTGCTTTGCCTCATCTATCCTTGCTGCTGTGGCATCCATTAGAGATTGCAGCTCAGTTATAGCATTTTTTATTTCATCCTGACTAGTTTTTACTTCTTTTATCTCTGCAGAAAGGGATTCTAATCTGTTTTCGACCCCAGCTAGTATTCTCATTATCGTCATTCTAAATTCTTGTTTAGACATCTTGCTTATAGCTTGTTGGTTAAGTCCCTGGCTATCATTTCTCCCTGCTCTTTCTTTTGGGGTGAATTCCTTCGTTTTGTCATTTTGAAGGAAGAAAAGGAATTAATGAGGTAAAAAAAAATTTTAATTAAAATTAAAAAGTCATAAACAGCATACACACAAAAAAAATCAAATAAATGATTTATTAGAGAAAAAGGGGGGAGGAAAGTGTTTGAAAATTTGAAAAAATGAATACAATGAAATAGAATAAAATGAAATGATGGAAGTAAAATAGAATTTGAAAAATTTACAAAAACTAAAAAGTATAGTAGAAAAAAATTAAATTTTTAAAATAAAAATTGAAAGTAAAAATAAACTTTTTCTCTTTCTGTATTCAAGAAAAAGAAATGAGGGGCTCCTGGGTGGCTCAGTCGGTTAAGCGGCCGACTCCTGCTCGGGTCATGATCTCGCGGTCTGTGAGTTCGAGCCCCGCGTCGGGCTCTGTGCAGACAGCTCAGAGCCTGGAGCCTGTTTCAGATTCTGTGTCTCCCTCTCTCTGACCCTGCCCCGTTCATGCTCTGTCTCTCTCTGTCTCAAAAATAAATAAACGTTAAAAAAAAATTAAAAAGAAAAAGAAATGAAAAAGAACAAAAAAAGAAAATTGAATAGATGGACCAGCGAACAGACTGAAATACGATTGAAATTACATCGTTTTCCCCTAGAAGTCAAACTATGAAGCATTTGTAGTCCATAAACTAAGCAGGCATAAAGATTTGTGGTGTTCCTGAAGAGCTAGGTTGGCCCAGTTGGGTGGGGCTTAGTGCAGCATCTCTGTTCTCCATTAGATGGCACCACTTAGCTTACTGGGGTGAATTGTTGTGGTGCTTGTCAGTGTATATGTACCTGAGCAGGAGGGGTGAAAATGGCATCATCCAGCTACCTAGTCTCTAGTATCGCAACTCTGTTCTCCCCAGTCTGTAATCGCACACCTGTCCTTTGTCTCCGGCTTCCATCCACTGCCTGCTTTTATACTGTCTGTGACCAAGCCGTCAAGTTGCCAGGCAGCACCTCCCTCCTGAGTTTTATCCCAGATGCGGCTGTTTTTCCCGACTCCTTATGTCTGAGGGACTGCTACTTTGACCTGTTCTGCCCCCCTGTGGGAGGGTCTCACCGAGCAATGGCCAGGTGCTGGCAG
This sequence comes from Acinonyx jubatus, assembly GCF_027475565.1. Lineage (NCBI taxonomy): Eukaryota > Metazoa > Chordata > Mammalia > Carnivora > Felidae > Acinonyx > Acinonyx jubatus. Next base: position 86,752,980 of record NC_069385.1, on the reverse strand, counting down.
CACCCAGGAACGTTCGTGGGACCATGCTGCTCCCTATGCCCAGAGACTGAGGCTGGGTGCCAACCCACCCCAGAAAAAGTTCATGTGATCTTGTAGCAGCAGTGTTTCAGGGATTATGGAAAATCACAACACTCATCTGTCACCAGACTTCACCCTTAACGACCTTGTCCCAGCACCAGTGAATTTGGTTATTCTCTTGGGTCCCCTGGAGCCTTTGCCCATGGGGGTGCTACACAGCCTCTACTAAATGTCCCCCACCCGCCCCAGCAGGGGAACCACCTTTCACTGTGTGGCCTGAGGACCCCTGGACTTCACTCAGCTCCTGGTATTTTGTCCTTCTCACCAGAGCACTGCCAGGTATGGAGCTGTGGAGTTTCAGACTCTGTGCTCCCCCGGTTTATAGAGTCTTAATGGAATGTAAACCCTCTCTTTTCTCTTTTCTCCCTTTTTAGTTCAGTCCCTGTGGCTGTTTCCACTTTTCCACTTTGTCTCCAGCTGCTTTTGGGGAGAGGTGCTTTTCCCATATTTCCCCTTCATCTCCGTCCTCTCTCTGCCTGCAAAAGCAGCTCCCTGCCCTCTGCGGCTTCTCTCTCCCCAAGTTCACCTCTCTGCACTGTGTACCTGCTGAATTCTGTGGTTCAGGTTGTGCAGATTGTTGTGTTAATCCTCAGATCAGCTTTCTAGGTATGCAGGATGGTTTAGTGTTGGTCTGGCTGTATGTCTTGGACACGAGACACACAAAAAACTTCCATGCTCTTCCACCATCTTGGCTCCTCCTACCTATAATTTTTTAATATTAGACTTAAAAAATATTTCTTGTGCAGATATTTGCCACTGGTTTCTTGAAAATCATGAAAGAAAAGTCTATTCACACTGTTTGTCAATGTAGAATTCAAAAATCTCAGGAAGGAAAGTTCTCTAGAGAAGCAGTAATATGGGAAAGAGAAGGCTCCTGCTTTTGGTAATACTATCATTAAAAAGTTTATCTCAAGATATGAGAAGTATTTGACTCTTAAGAAGATGATACAGATGAATAGTTATTTTTTAAATTAGTTGGTAAAGGAACAAACCAGCAAAGTTGCTTCTTTGGACCACATCTTTTCTGTTAATAAAACTTAAAAATACATTTTTACTTGCTCAATAGAAGTGATTTAATCTTCCAATATATGCAAAAACTACAATTGCAAATCTGTTTTACTTGAAATTTCAATACAGCTATGTAAAAGTAAGCAACAGTTGTAAATCAAATAAATTGTTCTTAATAAAACATTAAAGCTAAATTAAGTGGCTCATTGCCAGATGCTATATTGATAGGTTATGTTTTTAGCAATCTAACAGAGGCATTTACACAGCCACCAAGCTCTCAAATGTAATTTAGGCTAAATAAACCTTTAATGTGATACATGAATGCATTTGAGAGTAAGATATTTCCAATAATTAATGCTTTTATGGAAATCATGGATACATATGGTGTAGGTGAAAAAGCATAGCAGATGTCTCACAAAGCATTATTATGAGTGGGTTTGGAAGATTCCTTTTATTTTCCACAGATCATTTTATTCCCTGCTTAAAGCTCAACATTAAAGAGTAGTTTGATGGTAATATTTTGTTTGTAGATTTAAAAAACAGTAGTAGGTGCAGTATCACTATACATTAGGCTTAGGAAGCATTACAGTGCAGTTTCTACTGTAAGTTTTATTAAAGTATAGATTGCTAGTTGCTATTGACAGCTTCCTATATTTCTTTAGCTATTAAGTACCTTTTTAAAAATTAATATTTTTTCATTGAAAAAGAAAAGATCACGGTGCTGTGCCTAAGTAAAAAGAAATCATATTTTCTGTGTAATAAATTTATAGTTACTATTCTTTAACCAAGAGACAGGGTAGATAAAAAACTTACTGGATTTTTAATAGCCTCTCCCTTCTTCTTCCCCATAGTATCATACCATTTATATTTTTAATAAGTTAAAAAACATGCATAAGGATAAAGAAGAAAATAATATCACCACACATCTGACTATTTAGAAAAAATTATCACTAATGTTTTGATGTTTATCCTTCCTGTTTCCCTTGGAATATATGTGTATCTACATAACATCATACTGTACATATTTTGTAATCTACTCTGTTCCTCTTTCATTTAACAGTGTCTTGTTAAATCTTGAATATCCTTTTTTCTTGACAAATACACTTTTTTTTTATCTTTAATAAATTTCATTGAACGGATACATCGTAATTCCTTTGAGTACAGTAAGATTCTTTTAAAAATGTATCTCTTGGGTACCTGAGTGGCTCAGTCGATATAGCGTCTGACTTTGGCTTAGGTCATGATCTCACAGTTCGTGGGTTCGAGCCCTGCGTCGGGCTCTGTGCTGACAGCTCAGAGCCTGGAGCCTGTTTCGGATTCTGTGTCTCCCTCTCTTTCTCTGCCCCTCCCCTGCTTGTACTCTGTCTGTCTCTCTCAAAAATAAATAAACATTAAAAAGATATATATTAAAAAAGAATGTATCTCTTGAGTTGGGGCACCTGTGTGGCACAGTCTGTTAAGCGTCCGACTTCAGCTCAGGTCATGATCTCATGGTTTGTGAGTTCAAGCCCTGTGTCAGGTTCTGTACTGATAGCTCGGAACCTGGAGCCCACCTTGGATTCTGTGTCTCCCTTTCTGTCTCCTCTTTCCCTGCCCATTGCTGTCTCTCTCCTTCAAAAATAAATAAATATTAGAAAAGAATGTATCTCTATAGTAATGGAAATATGTATATATAATCAGTGTACAACTATGTGATAACTTCTTAAGATCAATTTTTAAAACTGGAATTGCTAAATCAAGGAATATGGACTTGTAAAAAGTCTTTTGAAAAATATTAACAAACCCCTTGAAAACAAAGATGGAAGAATCTAGTCTTGGTTAGAAGACTTTAATTTGATTCTCATTTCTGCTATTTTCTACATATCTGAACATTCTGAGCTCAGTTTCCTCAAATGTATCCATTAATTCAATGGACAGTTTATTTTATTTTATTAAAAAATTTTTTTTAATGTTTTTATTTATTGTTGAGAGACAGAGGCAGGACATGAACAGGGGAGGGACATAGAGAGAGAAACAGAGAGAGACAGAGAGACAGAATCCGAAGCAGGCTCGAGGCTCTGAGCTGTCAGCACAGAGCCTGATGTGGGGCATGAACCCACAAGCTATGAAATCATTTCCTGAGCCAAAGTGGGGCACTTAACCGACTGAGCCACCCAGGCGTTCCAATTTACTGTGTGATTTTTAGTACCTACCACATACCAAACACTATTTTAGGAACTGGAGATAAAGTGGTAAGATAAAGTGGTAAGTGGATGTCCTGTGTCTTATAGAATTGTCCTAACAATCCAGAATGTCTTTAGACATTGCTGGATGTCCCCTGAGGACAAATTGCTCCTCCTTTCAGAATCACTAATTCACATTCTGGATCCATGAAACTGGGTCTAGTACAAGATCTAAACTTGTAATGCCCTGGATATACTAGTGCATACTTTCTCTGGTATACTTTTTTTTTCAATTAAAAAATAATTGTATAAGTATATATTTCTTACTTAATTTGAAGATCATTTCTTTACATTCATTTTTTTCTTCTTTACCTTATTTGTTTTTAAACATTCTTAGATTGCAAGCTTTTTTTTTTTTAATTTTTTTAATGTTTATTTATTTATGAGAGAGAGACAGAGCACAAGCAGGGGAGGGCAAAGGGAGAGGGAGACACAGAATCTGAAGTAGGCTCCAGGCTCCAAGCTGTCAGCACAGAGTCCACAGAGTCCAGTGTAGGGCTTGAACTCACAAACCATGAGATCTACCTGAGCCGAAGTTGGACGCTCAACCGACTGAGCCACCCAGGTCCCCCTTCTTTGCCTTATTTATTCCTTAATTCATCTGGCATTTGACTTAAAGCAGTATAGTCTGACTAGAAAGTAAAAAATGTGCAATGATGAAGGGACAAGGTATTTCTCCACTCACATGGGAGGCATTCATGTACTAATTTTTAAAGGGTATCCACTTATAATGTAGTAAAGGAACCCCTGGCGTTGGGGTTTCCTGCTTTCCCTGTTTTGTGGCCTGTCAAAAGATGGCTGTTCTATATTCACATCTCTTTTAGAGTTCATTCCTGCCTTGGTTTATGGCCTTCTCCTACCAGCCTGGCTCCCATTATTATTATTACTACTACTATTATTATATTTAATATTATTAGCTGTGGATCTAGAGAAATAGATACTTTTTTCTGGTAGCAATGGTAAACATTCTTGAGGTATTACTCCACAAATACCCTGAGTGGTTTTATTTGTAGTTTACGAAAACAAGTCTCATCATTTCATAGTTCCTACATGGTATGAACATCTTTAGGATCTGATGAGGACATTGGCAACAGTGAATATTAATAACCTTATAGAGATGACTATGCAGTCTTTGTTTATTCCCTCTGTACCCAGTACTCTCCAGACCTTTCATCATTTGAAACTCTACGTTTTAGTGTGATAGGCTGTACAGCTTTGATCAAATATCATTAGAACCTTGAGGTGTGCACTGTATTTTACATCCTGTTTCTTCATTTCACCTGAATTCCTGTTCTCTGGGTGTGCCATCTGACTTCTTAATCCCACCCACAGTCAGCCCCTCTCTCTTGTAAAGCATGCCAGCCAAGTGGCAGTTCTGTTCTGGCTACTGTGATATTCTATGTGATTTATGTGTAAGGTTGATAAAAAATAATCTTACAAGGGATTTGGGGTGACAGTTTGGTTACTTTCAAGTATATTAAATGCTATCACTATTTTGCATCCAGATATTTGTGTGTGTGTGTGTGTGTGTATGTGTGTGTGTGTGTGTGTGTGTGTGTGTGTGCGCGCGCGCGCGCAAGCGCGCGCGTGTGGTGAGGGGTGGAGGGAGGGAGAGATTTAGAAAGTTATTTCTTGAAAAATTTCTGGGAGGAACTATTTGGACTGAAGGTAGCAACTATCACTAGGATCCCTGCAGTGTATGGTCACACTGAAGGGTTGGAAGAAATATAAAAATGATGAAAGCTGAGTTTACCGTCAAGAATTTTAAAATTGAGAAAGAGCAAGTGATTGAAAGGGGAATGATATGAAAAATAACATTAGCAAAAGGTTGATACAGTGCAACAGGAGAGGTGTCGAGTTACAGAAGTGAGAGGTAACATGTTGGGATTAGTAGGAAAGTCTTCATGGCAGTGTTTACATTTGACATGCGCTTTGGAAGATTCTTAAGAAAGAAGAGGAAAGGGTAATAAGCAGAGGGAATAGCATGAAAAAATTACAAATTGTAAGGCATATTTTGGCAATAATAAATAATCCGGTTTAAGTAGAGCGTAGGACAATAATGGAGTATAAGACAAAGATAATATTGAGAAAACCTTAAGTTTCTTGATAAACAGTGGATCACTTTTGATTTTGAATGGAAAGTATATTGATTTGAGCAATTATTTAATAAGATGATATCCTGGCTGCAGAATGTAAGATGTACTGAAGGAAGGAACAGCAAATCTGATCTGCATTTTGATACAAACTAGCAAACCGAGGAAAAAACTTTTGACCTGTAGGAGATAATTAGAAATCTGAACACTATAAGGTATTTAGTGAATAATAGAGAATGACTCTTGTTTTTTAGTATAGGTGATGGCATTTGATTGTTTTTTTTAAAAGACTACCTTTTAGAGATATATAATCAGGTTAATCTACTTTTATAAAGAAAACACTCCACATTCAAACCTCAATAATCTCTGGCTATTTCTCCTCTTGAGATGTTAGCCCATTTACCTTAATAACGATTTCCCGGAATTTATTAGGGGCTGCAAAATGGTGATATCCTAATTCTGTTATTTCTTTTTCATTTAGTAGTTGAAATACTTCTACTGGTTTTGGTTACCTGGTAGTATAATTCATACAGGAAAGGAAACTTCATTCTTTCCCTTAATCTAACAGTTTTCAAAATAATGAGTTGATTCATTAGTATCCTTCAGTTGTGCACAACTGAACAATTATGTATTCATTAATTAAACATATAGGGTGTGGTCTATCCATTGACGTTATTATCCTTTGATGAGAAGCCTTCAAGTTGGCTCTTGAACTTTTTTTGTGTGTGATGCTACTGTAAGTAGTATGATATTTTCCTTGATATTTGGTATGATAATTGTTTCAAGCTCATCGTGTACATTGCCTACCCCAGACCTGTAATCAACAGTTTTACTAGGGAGTCCTGGTTCCCTTTAGTGGAAAGGGTATTTAATTACCACACTGTAGGTCCTAGAGGTGTTCGTTGTCTGTGTGTGTGCGTGTGTGTGTGTGTATGTGTGTGTACATACAGTTTCTCAAACTTAAATTGTTTACTCTCTCCACTTATCATGTTTCTCAAATTTAAATTGTTTACTCTCTCCACTTATCATTTTATAGAAAAAAAGTTGTGACTAGTGATAGCAAATGAAGAATAGATTGTGGATTTGAATTCAGAACTCCATAGTTTACTGTTTTCTTAGTTTAAAAAAAAAATGGGTCCCCAAACTGAATAGCCAACACTGACTTTGTTAGATTTGTGACCTGTTGCTTAAGAACCATAAGCAGCAGGTATTTATTTCCATTAACATTTCTCCATTATTTTCACTTTCCTCCCTTTGTAAATCCTATTTTTAAATATGCTAGTACATTAAAAATTGATAGGGTATACTCAAATCTTTTTATAATGAAAGCCTATTGCTGTGGTTTTCATTTTATGATGTTTTGCCACATACAAACATATTTGCAAACAAGACAGTATACAAGAAGGTGTTACAATAGAGATTTCTTTTAGGAATTGGCATCCAGGGGATATTCTTGGCTTTTGGGGTAAGATGTTGAGGTAGAGGTTTGTTTATCAGACCTGCTTTCTCCAGTTTTCTCTTTCTTCCTGGCTTCCTAACCCTCATTCTTTAAGAGGAAGAAGAAAAGCTGGGCTGGAGGATACTAGATCTGTGGTAGTGGAAGTGTGTCCCCAAAGAATGTTGGCATTCTTCAAACTGTGTTGGAATATTTACTACTGAAGTATAATACGTGATAGTCTTTTATTTTCCAGTTTGTGGAAGAACCATGCTAATAACATTTTCCACTTACAAATTTTTCTACCATGTTATTTTTTAAAATAGTTTTATTGAGATATAATTTACATATTATAAAATTCTTCTATTCATATGTATAATTAAGTGGTATTTACTATATTATTAGAGTTGCACAGCCATAACCATTGTCCAGTTTTAGAACACCTTCATCACCCCTAAACACCCCTTAGCTATTAGCGGTCATCTATGGCAACCACTAATCTTTCTGTCTCTGTGGATTTCTATTATGGATATTTTATATAAATGATATAACATGTGGTATTTTGTGTCTGGCTTCTTTCATTAGCATCTTGTTTTTAATGTCATAGCATGTGACAGTAGCTTATTTTCTTGCAGTGTATTTTGTTGCAATTATGGAGCAAAGAAGTGGTTGTTCTCTCATCAACAAAATTATGAGCTGTCAGAGGTATAAAAAATACCATGTTTTATTTATTTTGTTTTGTTTTGTTTTTATTTTTAATATGAAATTTATTGTCATATGGGTTTCCATACAACACCCAGTGCTCATCCCAACAGGTGCTCTGCTCAATACCCATCACCCACCCTCCCCTCCCTCCCACCCCCCATCAACCCTCAGTTTATTCTCAGTTTTTAAGAGTCTCTTATGGTTTGGCTCCCTCCCTCTCTAACCTCTTTTTTTTTTCCCCCTTCCCCTCCCCCATAGTCTTCTGTTAAGTTTCTCAGGATCCACATAAGAGTGAAAACATATGGTATCTGTCTTTCTCTGTATGACTTATTTCACTTAACACTCTCCAGTGCCATCCACGTTGCTACAAAAGGCCATATTTCATTCTTTCTCATTGCCACACAGTATTCCATTGTGTATATAAACCACAATTTCTTTATCCATTCATCAGCTAATGGACACTTAGGCTCTTTCCATAATGTGGCTATTGTTGAAAGTGCTGCTATAAACATTGGGGTACAAGTGCTCCTATGCCTCAGCACTCCTGCATCCCTTGGGTAAATTCCTAGCAGTGCTATTGCTGGTTCATAGGGTAGATCTGTTTTTAAATTTTTTGAGGAACCTCCACACTGTTTTCCAGAGCAGCTGCACCAGTTTGCATTCCCACCAACAGTGCAAGAGGGTTCCCATTTCTCCACATCCTCTCCAGCATCTATAGTCTCCTGATTTGTTCATTTTAGCCACTCTGACTGGCATGAGGTGATATCTGAGTGTGGTTTTGATTTGTATTTCCCTGATGAGGAGCGATGTTGAGCATCTTTTCATGTGCCTATTGGCCATCTGGATGTCTTCTTTAGAGAAGTGTCTATTCATGTTTTCTGCCCATTTCTTCACTGGATTACTTGTTTTTTGGGTGTGGAGTTTGGTGAGCTCTTTATAGATTTTGGATACTAGCCCTTTGTCTGATATGTCATTTGCAAATATCTTTTCCCATTCTGTCAGTTGCCGTTTAGTTTTGTTGACTGTTTCCTTTGCAGTGCAGAAGCTTTTTATCTTCATGAGGTCCCAATAGTTCATGTTTGCTTTTAATTCCCTTGCCTTTGGAGATGTGTCAAGTAAGAAATTGCTGCAGCTGAGGTCAGAGAGGTTTTTTTCCTGCTTTCTCCTCTGGGGTTTTGATGGTTTCCTGTCTCACATTCAGGTCGTTTATCCATTTTGAGTTTATTTTTGTGAATGGTGTAAGAAAGTGGTCTAGTTTCATTCTTCTGTATGTTGCTGTCCAGTTCTCCCAGCACCATTTGTTAAAGAGGCTGTCTTTTTTCCATTGGATATTCCTTCCTGCTTTGTCAAAGATTAGTTGGCCATACTTTTGTGGGTCCAATTCTGGAGTCTCTACTCTATTCCATCGGCCTGTGTGTCTGTTTTTGTGCCAAAAAATACCATGTTTTAATGATGCAAGAGGAGCAAGAACCAGAAGTAGCCATTTATTAGGGAGCCATTTGAAATCTGGAATCAGTATTTACAAGACCCATAAGTTCCATGTCCATAGATGTTTCATTCAAAGAATATTGCCCATTTAAGGTCTGTATACTGTCAAAACCAGAATCATGTGGACTGTGTTTCAATTCGTACTGAAATTTTTAATGTAGCTTTCTATTCTCTCTTTATATGTCTCTAAAGAAAGCATAAAATGACTTGAAAAATATAAAAAAATTAAAAGGGTTGCTTAGAGCCAGATGGTAAATGATGGGAACTGTTTATCCTGAAAAACTGATAATTAAGTTGATTGTTAAATGGACGTATCTGTGATTCAATCTTTATTGGAACAGAATATATTGAAGCCTATCAGAATAATAGTAATATTTCTAAGATTTTGAAATAGGGCACCACATAATTATTTTTTAAAACTGAATTTTGCTAATAAGAAAGGAACATTCTGCTGAGTTGGCATTAGTATGCCTGTACTTAAGATCATTTTAGAAAGACTTGTCTTAGCTCCTGGTTTCAGGCATGGGGCTGGTTGTAGAAACCCCTGTTGTTCTGTATTCCCTACCCATAGGGCTTTGTGTGGGGCAGTGACCTCAGTTTGTCTCTCTGCTTTGCCTTTACATTTGATTTCTGTTCCAGGAAAAGATGTTCACCTCAGTCCTGAGCCTGACTAATCTGTGGGTTTTCTCACATAATACTTTTTCATGTGTTTGAAGCTGAAGAGATGTGATTAAGGATGAAATTTTGGAGCCATGTTAGCTACAGAATGTTATAAGTGAAAACATAAAAAACTAAGAATGTCTTCCTTTGATTAAGTAAATGTGATATACTAAGATATACACCAAATTTTCATTTACCATAGACAAGCAGTATCTACTGGATATATCAATAGGAAGAAAAAAAGTATATATCAACAGAGATATTGTTTATAAATTTTCATATCCTGTTTCTATACAGTAAAATGTAAGGAAATAGTCATAATTGATATTATGAGAACTATAAAGAGGAAGAAGGGAGAAAAAACGATTTGATTTGATTGTGATAGGTATGGTATGTCTTGGTACAGAGACTAGAGAAAGATTGTGAAACTTTATGTATTATTCAAAGTAATTTTGAGCCAGTGAGAGAACTTCTATCTAGGACAGTGGTGTGTGTGTGTGTGTGTGTTCACCCTTTCAGATATATATTCTTTTCACATACATATATATACATACATTTTCCCCATTTAATTTTACAGAGTTAGTTTACTTTTTTATAAATAGGTATTATTTAGAAGCCTGTTTTTACTACTATAGCAGAATTCTTAAATAAGCAGTTAAATCACTAGGCTCTTCTTTTTATTTAAAAAAAATTTTTTTTAATATTAATTTATTTTTGAAAGAGAGAGACAGAGCTGAGTGGGGGAGGGGCAGAGAGAGGGAGACACAGAATCCAAAGCAGGCTCCAGGCTCCGAGCTGTCAGCAACAGAGCCCACCGTGGGGCTTGAACTCACACACCCAGAGATCATGACCTGAGCCAAAGTCAGATGCTTAATCGACTGAGCCACCCAGGCTCCCCTAGACTCTCATTCTTTTTAATAGGCTAAACTATCACACTTAAGAGAGCTAATCAATACAACCGGAAACTGTGGTTCAGTGGAGTAATCAATAGCTGCTGAAGTTGGTCTTTGTAGATTCTAAAGTTTGACTTCTTCCTCTCAGTAAAACTGGTGTTAGAAAATGTCACTCCAGGTAGCACTTGAAGTTGCTGTTGGGATTTTTTTTTTCATTTGTTTTCAAGGTGTTCAATTTTTTATTTTATTTATTTTTTTAAAGTTTGTTTTTTTACAGAGATAGAGTGAGCGAGCATGAGTGGGGGAGGGGCAGAGAGAGGGAGACACAGAATCTGAAGCAGGCTCCAGGCTCTGAGCTGTCAGCACAGAGCCTGATGTGGGGCTCGAACTCATGGACCGAGATCATGACCTGAACCGAAGTCGGACATTCAACTGACTGAGCCACCCAGGCGCCCCTCAAGGTGTCCTATTTTTTAAAGAGAAATTTAAGAGAATTTTTCAAAACTTTTGTTATGTTATTATGTTCTTATATTATGTATCTGAAAGGGATATTTTGTAACTTCATAGAGATTTTATTTTAGAAGTTAAATTAGTTTTTAAAAGTTTCCTAACCCTTTTATAACCTTTGAAATATAACATGTAGATCTTAAATTTATAGCTTAAAAGTTTATACACTTGTGTAACCAGTGCACAGATCACTATGCAAAACATTACTAATACTTTTGTACTCTCTAATCATCACTTTCCCAAAGTTAATCACTATTCAGATTTCTGAATATAGGTAAGTTTTGTATCCTTTTCTGTTTCATGTAAATAATCATACAGCATCTTTCTGTGTCAGGTTTCTTTTGATTATGGTTGTGTCTGTGAGTTTCATCCATGATACTGTATGTTCTTTTCTTACTGCTAAGTATTAATTGTCTACATTTGCCATACTTAATTTTTCCATTCTGCTGATGGTTGACATGGGTAGTTTTTGGTTTAGGACTTTGATAAATAAAGCTGCTGTGAACATTCTTGTACATGCCTTTGGTAAACATATACGTAAAGCTTATTGGGTGTATACCTGAGAGTGGAAATGCTGGATCATAGGGTATGTATATGTCTAGTTTTAAAAGTTTTCCAAAGTTATTGTATCAATTTATATCATCTTCAACATCGTGTAACAGTTACAATTGCTTTGCATTCTTCACAAAATTTGGTATTGTCATTTAAAAAGAATCTGATGGATATGGAAACTAGTATTTTTATTATTGGTGCTAATTAAGTATATATAATGCCCTGGCAGTTGAGAGGTTATCTTTAAATTAGTAAATAATTTAACTAGCTTGAGACAGTTGTGACTACTACATGTCTACGACTACATTTGCTCTCTTCTTACTGTTTTACCTAGTTGAAAAAAGAAAGAATTGAGGCATGAAAATAAGAATCACTGTCTTACAGAAAGCATTAACAAGATGGTAGTGACCTTATTTTGTTAGTTAAAAACTGTAGACAAAAATGCCCTCAAGCCTAAAAGAAAAAGGAACGAGCTGAAGTTATAATAGCTTTTTAATACTTACTCATTATTAAAGTAACTGTGATGATAAGGAGTGTATAACTTGTTGCAGAAAACCATATTTTAGGTTCTATTACAGGCTTATAGTAAATTGGCAACATTTTTTTTTCTTTCATGGAATTTCTAAAATGTTTGTGCAGTCATTTAAAGCTTTATTGCAAGTGAGGCAATAAAAGAGGAAGAAATCCAATTACTTTATGTGCAAAGCTTTCATTTCCTATTTAATGAAAGAAAGAAAGACTTCTGTTCAGTAAGCATGTGAGCTTTACAGTCCCTCACAGTAAATTAGAAATTTCCTTAAATAGATGATAAGAAAAATATTTCCTAAGTAAATGCTTTGATGAAAGGTAGTTTCACTAAGTTAAAGACTTTACTTAAGAATGTCGGAGCCAAGGTGAAAAGGGTCAGCAATTAGATTTGGTTGGTCATGAAATTAATAAAAATAGGAAGTGCTTACTTGATGATTAACTATTACAGGCACTGTTTTAAGCTCTTTATATATATATTATTTCATAGGCTTCACTACAACTCCATAAGATTGATACTATTACTGTCCTCATTTAGTGATGAGAACCTGAGAGACTTAGTAATTTATTTATGGTCACACAGCTATTAAGTAGCCAAGCCAATATTTGAATCTGGACATTCTGCCTTCAGAATATGTACTCTTACTCAGTATGCCTTAATCAATATATACTCCTAATCAATATGTACCCTTAACCAATATGGTCTCTCAGTATATTAGTATTATAGCCAAAAGTGAAGCTAGAAAGAAGGGAGAAAGTCCAGGGGTTAAGTAATTTCCTACTAAGTGGCAAGCACTGTGTTGGGCATTTATGTGGGCTAATTAATTCTCACAGTAGCCCTAGGTAGCTTTAACATAGTTATCACACAAAACAGAAACATAAGATTTAGAGAGTGAAATTTACCCATGGGCCCATATCTCATAATTGGTAGAACAGATCTTTCTAAAATAGAGACCACTGATAGGAATTCATTATTTTCACATGAATGTCTGCTGTGGATTAATTTAAACAGCTGCTAGTATCTATTGGGAAGTAGCAAGCTGTTTATATCTTTAGCACAAAATATTTAACATGAGTGTTCTTGAAGTGAGTCAACACACCATCTACGCTAAATAATGGCAGCATGGTATACTAAAAAGAAGATGGCCTTTGGAGTCAGAAGGACCTTAGTGTTTATGATTAAAAGTTTAGTTTTAAAATGGCAATTCAAAGTCATAATTTTTTTTGAGAGAGGGGGGGTGTAAGTGAGTGAGGGGCAGAGAGAGAGAATCCCACGAGGGGCAGAGAGAGAGAGAGAGAGAGAGAGGAGTGGGGCTCACCTGAAGCAGGGCTTGTGCTCATCTGAAGCAGAGCTTGGGCTCACCTGACTCAGGGCTCAAGCTCACAGGATGTGGGGCTTGAACTCACGAACCATGAGATTATGACCTGAGCCAAAGTCTGATGCTTACCTGACTGAGCCACCCAGGTGCCTCAAGGTCATAATTTATAAGCATTTTTGGATGGGCCACTCATCTACCTATTCCTGAAGATATACCCAGATTATTCAACAAATGTATTCAGTGATATGTGACAGAAACAGTAATAGGCTCTTGGTATATAGCATTGAACAAATGCTAGACATAAATCCCTGCCCTTTGGAACTTACAGTCCAGTCATGTTTATGTAGTTGTGATTTGCTCTTGGAAAATTGTGATCTTTTTGATATTGTCTCCTTGCTCTCCATCTGGTAACCTGATAGGTTAGGGCCTGTCTGCCTGATAAATTTCATTTCTGAGAGCCTCTAGGAACACAGGCATTGGTTCCCATTTGCACTAGCTTTCTCCAGGACCATCAATCTTCTTTACCTTTGCGTGGGTGTTCTAGGTTGAATATGCATTTATTGACCATCTTTTATGGGGGTGCAAATTGGGGGTGCAAAGGTGACATCAGGAAAAAATATGTATACTCTGGGAGTTTATAGTTTGGGAGAAAGACAAGGAGCAGAGAGAGAAGAGAGAACCCTTAGTGTCCTACATGTGGTTCCTCCCCAAGCCCTCCCTTTGTTCTTTTCCTCCATAGAAACTAGTCAGAACCTACAAGCAGGAGTATAAGGCTTCATTGTGTTAAGTTCCTTAACTTCACTCATTCCCTTTTCTAGACCCGTGGTGATCCCTCAAGTATTCATTGAAGGGATAAAAGAAAGAAGGTGTATTTCCAGATATATGTATATTTTGTTTTCTGGTTCATCTGGTTTTAGTTGATCTTTCAATAATGTTTTCATATCTTCCCTCTTTTCTGATGTTTTGACATGCACACTAGTATGTAGGAAGTTCTTATTGAAAATTTTTCACTATCCAGTCATTGCAGTTGAGTCATCATATGTGAAGATCTCAAATAGATGATGTTGGAAAACTGGTTTAATCATATTCAGAGCCACTATCAAATGAGAATTTGATAGAGGTGAGCTGGTTAACAATCAAAGAGGAGAAAATTGCTAAAGAGGTGCCTCAAAATAGAATTATTCAAAAAGTCCTCCTGACTTCACAACTTCCACAGTCTCATTCTACTCACTTCCTTGTGATCTCCCTACTTTTCCCTTAGGAAGAGGTACTCTTGTACCTAAATCAAGTACTGATTCAATCCAATTATTGTCTCATTCCATGCCCTCCATTGAGCAAAAATAACTGCTGACTGGTCTCACTTTCAGTTCCTGGCTACAAATCTCAAAATGTTGCCTTGCAGTCCAATTACCCTTTCCTTTTTTCTAGTATGTTTGCTCTGTGGTTTTCCAGAGTTTTTTCATGCTTTCTCTTCTCTTTATAAACATAATACACAGTCCTTTTCAGTAACGTTTTTGTTTCATGTTTGATCAAGAAAATAGCAGTCCCTCATTTTCTCACCACTGAAACAGTCAGCTTGCATCTGTGCCCTGCCTTTTCTGAAGTGAACAGGTCCTACCCCTCTAAGAGATCAACTATTCCAACTGGGGTCTAGATATTTTACTACAACTTCATTTTTATGTATCCCCCCTCCCTACTTCCTTGGTGTTTTCCTTTTTTACTGTATCTTATTATCTCCATTATTATGGCCTCTATTTATCACTGTTTTTGAAAGGGTCATTTCTGGTATTTGTTTACATTTTCTTACTCAAGGTTTTCTTCTCATTGCATTCTACTCCAGTTTTTGTTTGTTCTCTCTCCTGATACTCCCCCAGTTAAGCTCACCAGTTACCTTCATGTTATCACATCCAGTGGATTTTTCTCTTTTCTTTCTTCTTATTAGTTTTCTGTACAGATGGCCATTCCCTATTTCTTGAAGCATTTTCTTGTCTTAATTTCATGAACCCCATTCCCTTGGGTTTATTCTCATTTCACTGCCTGTTCCTACTAAGTGTCTTCTATTGGCTTCATCTCCTTTGCTAGACCCCGAAATGTAAGTCCCAAGTTTTGTACTGGGCTCCCTTCATTTGTACTTTCTTTGCCTAAATGCCCTCAATCATTCCCATGATGTTAATGGTCAAGAATACACTGATGTCCTCCAAATCCAAATCTAAGCTTGACCCAGCCTCAGAACTCTAGACTTGTATATTCAGCAGCCTTCCTATCATCCCTGCATATAAATGCCTTAGACTGATGATGTCCAAAACAGATTTTGTTTATTAAAAAAAATTTTTTGGTGTTTATTTATTTATTTTGAGACAGAGAGCAAGCAGTGCAGGGGCAGAGAGAGAATCCCAAGCAGACTCTGCGCTGTCAGCACAGAGCCCAATGTGGAGCTCAATCTCCTGGCTGTAAGATCATGACCAGAGCTAATATCAAGAGTCTGATGCTCAACCCCCTGAGTCACCCAACGACCCCCAAAATAGAATTCTTGATCCTCTATCTGCTCCCTCCCCATCTCAAGAAACCACATCACTAGTCAGCTCACTGAGTTGCTTTAAGGCAAAAATCTGCATTGACTTGGTTTCTTCTTTCCCTTATCACCTCCGACACATCACTTCCAGCAGTAAATCCTAATAACTATACCTCTCCCCATCTTCCCTGTTACTATCCTACATCAAGCCACAATTATCTTTCCTCTGCAATAGTGTCCTAAATATTTTCTCTTTTTCTCTGATTTGTTTTTTTAGAGGTTAAATCAGTCATGTTATCAGTCATTGCTTCACATCTTCCAATGACTTCCTGTTGCACTTAGAGTGACATTGAGCTCCATAGACCTTGTTCTACAGTCATACAGTGAAGTCTGATGCCCCTGCCTGTGTGTCTAGATTTACCTCTTTATACTCTCTCCCTTATTTACTTTGCTCTAGCCATCTCTTTTTGTATGTGTTTCCGGAACAAATCAGACTTATTGTGACCTGAAGACCTTTGCACTATTTGTGCTGCCTACAGTGCTTTTCCCCCATCTTCTCAAGGGTGCCTTCCTTGTTCTTGTCTTTACTTTAATAGCGCCAGAGAGAGGCCCACCCTGCACAACTGGTTTAAAGTAGCCCTCAGTTGTTCTTCATTACAACACCCTATTTTAAGTTGCCCAGTGGCACTTAACACTTCCATTTTATTTGAGATTATGTGTTTTATTGTATATTTCTCCCCTGTACACCCCCCCAACCCCTGACTTCCCCAAAATGCCAAGTGTAGAATGTCAGAACCTGCAACATTGCTGAGCATGTAGAGGCTTAATTATTGAATAAATGACTGTCAGTGGAGTAAGCAGTCCATGTAGAAAATGATGATTGGCAAAAATGATCCTCTTTATGATTGTGCTGTTAGGAAAGTTGAACATGAAGACTGACAAAATTTAGGGGAGTAAAAACTGAAGGGTAATTGCTACATAAGACCAAATTCTTGGCTGTTTACTTTGCTTGTAATGCATACAGCTCTATCAGGTCACTTTACTCTGTGGAGTGAGTATTGAATGAATACAGGCCAGAGGTGATGAATCATCCTTAAGAGGTTTAAAACAAGTAATACAACCACTGAGCCTGTAGTAGGATGTATAAACAGCTTAGTATTCAGGGTATTTTTTTCCCCTCCAGCTGGTACTTTTAATAACCTATTTTAAGGAAGTTTTTTAAAAATAAGGAAAGAACAGGGGCACCTGGTGGCTCAGTCAGTTGAGCATCTGACTCTTGATTTTGGCTCAGGTCACAACCCCAGGGTTGTGGGATTGAGCCCCATGTCGGGCTCCACATTGAGTGAAGAACCTGCTTAAGATTCTCTCTCTCTCCTTCTGCCTCTCTTCCCTGCTTGCATGCTCTCTCTCTAAAATAAAAAAAAATTAGGAGCATCCGGGTGGCTCAGTCGGTTAAGTGTCCAGCTTCGGCTCAGGTCATGATCTCACAGTTGGTGAGTTTAAGCCTGGCGTTGGGCTCTGTGCTGACAACTCAGAGCCTGGAGCATGCTTCAGATTTTGTGTCTCTTCCTGTCTCTGCCCCTTCCCCGCCCCTGCTCACACACACTGTCTCTCAAAAATAAATAAACATTAAAAAAAAAATTTAATTTTAAATAAAAATTTTTTAATTTTAAAAATCAAAATATAGAAGGTATTTTTATTTTTTTAATTTTTTTTTTAACATTTATTTATTTTTGAGACTGGGAGAGACAGCATGAACGGGGGAGGGTCAGAGAGAGAGAGAGGGAGACACAGAATCCAAAGCAGGCTCCAGGCTCTGAGCTGTCAGCACAGAGCCTGACGCGGGGCTCGAACTCACGGACCGCGAGATCATGACCTGAGCCGAAGACGGATGCCCAACCGACTGAGCCACCCAGGCGCCCCTAGAAGGTATTTTTAAAGTCAACATCTATTGCTTTTATAGCAAAAGTTCCTGGTGGATGAATTATTAATAAATCTTTGTAATTCTAAGAGCATTAGTTAATACAGTGCTGATAGCTAAACTGATTAATACTTTCATGATATATCTTAGAATATCTGTATGGGCCTTGCCATTTAGAAAGATATTTCTCTGCACTAAAGATTCTGGTGCAGTAGCTGATAGGCTGTATGAAAATGTATACACTTGCCCTTGGTGAGGCCCAATAGCACCCATACTCATACAGGCAGTTATATAGAGAGGAGTTATTTAGGGCTCACTTCAGACATTATTTATAGTCTCTTAATGTTTTAGAGCTGGTAAGGACATAAGCAATCTAATCCAACCACCTTATTCTTCAGATGAAGAAATGGGGACAGAGTGTGATTATACAGTGTGTAAGTGATGGCAGGATTCAAATCCCATAGCTCCTGTCCTGAATCTTTGCCAGTGATAATGTTAGCAGTGGGAGTGTCTGCATTGTGTGAATGGATGCTTCAGTCTTCGGATTCCCCATGAGAAGATTTACATGGGGATCTGTGCTCTAATAAGACAGCCAGAAGGAAAGTAGCAAATACAAAGCAGTTTATAAAAGCAAAAGTACACTCTCGAGGTGGGGGAGTGGGTAGGTTCCAAGAGGAAGGACAAGCCCCTGGTTGTTTTGGGATTGGATATTATTGGGTCTTTCTGCACGGTGAGGAGCTGTGAAGTACAGTAGGGTGGTCTCTAATGGAGGCTGCTTCCAGTCTTTTGGGGAACTCCTCCCAGGTTGGGAGGAGGGAGTTTTGACCCTACAAGCTTCCTACCAAAACCTCCTGGTAGCCTTTTTCTTTTGGGGAGAAGGTGGGGGGTGGGGGTGGGGGCTGTACCTGCATTGCAAATGTATTATAATGACTGTAGGGATTACCTTGGGCAGAGTGGAAGAGGAGAGCACAAACTAGGCACCTGTGGCTCTTGATCTGTTAGCCCCAGGTCTTGGAAGCCACAATGTCAAGATGTTGTGCCCTGGGGCTTTTACCATCCCTGCCTCCAGCTCATGTCTCTGTCATTTCCCTGATGGACTTGGACTTTGCCTTCTTTCCATTGCTCATTCTGCCTAACAATAACTTCTTTTTAATAGTTGTCTTTAATCAATAATAATGCACCTGGAACAAGCAGTAAGTATGCATATCCAGTGATGGGTGCAGTCAGTTGGCTATTTGTGATTACCCAAATCCTGCAGGAAATACTTTGCAGCTTTCATTTTTGTCTTTGACTTTAGAAATTAATAATTTTTCATATAAGTAGTCTGTTCTTTAGTTGTTGGTAAAATATCTGATAACTTGTGTAATACATTCAGTTGTCTTGAAAATTTTTCATTGTGCTCTTCCCTCTCTGGTATCACTAAGCTGAGGGCCCATATTTCTCTGGCAGAACCAGAAGATACAAGCTTGGAGTTACATACCTTTTCTTTAGTTTAAAAAGAAGCCATAAAGCTAGAAGTAAAGTATTGGAAGATAGCACTGTATTATTCTGAAATAGCTACAACTAAGTGCCAGAGAGAGAATTTCTGTTCAAAAGAGAGAGACCAGGTTGGGTTGGAAACTAATGCAGGAGAGAGGAAGGAGATAGGTAATTAATAGTAGTAGTGTTTGTAGCGGGGGTGCTAGTTAGTAGTCGTAACTATAGTAGCAGTACAGCATGTTAATTCACTGTGCTTTTTCTGAAAGCGCACAGTCTCCAAACCTGTATATGTTAACATGACTCTTAGATTGATTATTATTAGCTAATAACAGTCAAAAAGAAAAACATGGATTAACTACATGTGAACTCCTGAATGCAAGTTGTTGTTGTGGTTGTGTTGGTTGTAGTAACACCAAATTACATCTTTGGATGGAATTCCTACCAAATTACTAGAATAATTAAAACACAAGTT
Organism: Acinonyx jubatus; assembly: GCF_027475565.1. NCBI lineage: Eukaryota > Metazoa > Chordata > Mammalia > Carnivora > Felidae > Acinonyx > Acinonyx jubatus. Next base: position 86,733,111 of record NC_069385.1, on the reverse strand, counting down.
TAGACGTATTAAGTATCAAATAATGTTACCTTGGTCATAACTATATAAAATGGCATTGTGAAATAAAGTAGCTATAAAGTATTTGTTCTGCAAACTGAGGATTGATGGGGGGTGGGAGGGAGGGAAGGGTGGGTGATGGGTATTGAGGAGGGCACCTTTTGGGATGAGCACTGAGTGTTGTATGGAAACCAATTTGACAATAAATTTCATATTTAAAAAAATAAAAAAATTAAAAGTTCATATAAAAAAAATAAAGTGTTCTGTCTTTTACTAAGAATGATTTCATTTATTAGATATTTTACTTTATGAAAACCAAGAACTTTAAATAAGCATCCTCTGTGTTTGAGAATTGAGTGAGTGTGTTTTCACTGTAGACTTATTGCACCATATTAATGCAAACAGTGAAAGAATGAAATTCTCTACGAGGTTTCTTGTGATCTAGTAATAAGTTGCTGTGATTTCTAGAGTTCACAGCTGGCTATGAAGAAAACCTTGAAACAGTATAAGGTGTCTGATCAAGCAGGCTGACAATGCATAGTAGCAGTCAAATATGTTTGGCAATGCTGTGTTCTACACTTGATCTTAGTCAAAAGGCCGAGAAGCAATGGCAATGCTGTGTTCTGATCATAGAACCTGATAAGATGGTATGTAGAGCCTTCAGCTTCTGAGATAATAGGAAGGAAGGAGAGACAGAAGAATTAAATTGTAATAGTAACATTAAAACTTCAAATGTTTGTATTTTTTTATTTTTACAGTTTGCAAAGCACTTTTGTAGTTTTTATCTTATTTTACCTTCACCTTTCATCCTTTTATGTTTTTTCTTTCTTTATGTAGTTTTGAGTTTCTGACCTATATCATTTCCTTTCACTCTACAGAACTTCTTTTGACATTTCTGGAAAGGCAGGTGTATTGGTAACAAATTCCCTCCATTCTTGTTTGTCTTAGAGTCTTTATGTCTCCTTTTCTTTGGAAGGGTAGTTTTGTAGGCTGCAGAATTCTAGGTTTGTGAGTTTTTTTCTTTCAACATTATTCTGATCTTTTGTTGTTTGCATGGTTTCTACAAAGAAATTGGGTGTAATTCTTATTTTGTTCTTCAGTAGGTAAATTTCTGCCCCCCCCTCCCCCCCAGCTGGCTTCTTTCAGAATTTTTTGTTTCTCTTTGATTTTCTGTAGTTTGGAAATTGTATGATAGGTGGAGGGTTTTTTGTTGTTTGTTAGCATTTATCCTACTTAGTTCTCTGACCTTCCAGGATCTGTGGTTTGGTGTTCAACATTAATTTGAGTAAATTCTCAGTGATTATGGCTTCAGACATTTTTTCTGTTCCTTTTTCTCTTTCTTCCCCTTCTGATATTCCAAACATATCTTACACCTTTTATATTTGTCCCACTGGGATATTGTTTCCTTTTTCTTTTTCAGTCTTTTTCTCTTTGTTTTTCCACTTTGGAAATGTCTATTAACATATCCTTGAGCTCAGAGATTCTTTCATAAGCCATGTCCAGTCTACTAATGAGTCCATCAGAGGCATTCTTCATTTATATTACAGTGGTTTTGATCTATAGCACTGATTCTTTGTTGGAATTTCCTGTTCTCTGCTTACATTACCCATCTGTTCTTGCGTGTTGTCTACTTTTTCTGTTAGAGCCCTTAGCATATTAATCATAGTTGTTTTAAATTCAGTCTGATAATTTCAACATCTCTGCTGTATCTGAGTCTGGTTCTGATGCTTGGTCTGTCTTTTCAAACTCTTTTGTGCCTTTTTGTATGCTTTGTAATTTTTTTGTTGAAAGATGAGTATAATGTACACATGGGGTGAAAGGAACTTTGGCAAAAAGGGCTTTAGTAATGTGGTGGTGAAGTGTGCAAAGGGAAGCATTCAGTAGTCCTGTGATTAGGTCTTGTCTTTTAGTGAGCCTGTGTCCCTAGGCAATGAACTTTCCAAATGCCCATTTCCCTCTACTTCAGATGGAACAGGATGGCTGGTAGGGGCTGAATTTGAGTATTTCCCTATGTCCCGGCCAAGCTATGTTCTAATAAAACTACAATTGGTTGAGGTCTCCATTTCCCCACCCTGTGACAAAACCAAAGGGAGTTTTTCTCCAGTCTTCACTAAGAGAATCTTGGTAGTGCTTTTGTTGTTGTTATTGTTGTTTAATTTTTTTAATGTTTATTTATTTTTGAGAGAGAGACAGAGTGTAAGCAGGGAAGGGGCAGAGAGTGAGAGGGAAACACAGAATGTGAAGCAGGTTCCACGCTCTGAGCTGTCAGCACAGAGCCCCATGCAGGGCTCAAATTCGTGAACTGTGAGATTGTAACCTGACCCGAAGTCAGACACTTAACCTACTGAGCCACCCAGGTGCCCCTTGGTAGTGCTTTTGAACCTAAAACTCACAAAAATGTGAGGGCCTCCATATAACTGGATCCCTCTGCAGTTTTTGACTCTCAGATTGTGAGTCTTTAGCACTTGGTCAATTACATAGGATTCAGGTTTTTCTACCCTGAATAGTGCTGGGTTTCTGCTCCAGTAAATTGAAATTCTCTGCATTCTCTTGTCTGTCTCTCCAGTTTTAGGAGCTGCTGTTTGCCTTGCGATATCACTTCTCTGATGTAATCTAAAAAGTTGTTAATTTTTCAGTTTCAGCTTTTTATTTGTTAGGGTCAAATAGTGACACTCAGGCTGCTTATTTGTCAGATCAGAAATTTCCTGAGACTGTTGTTTTATTTACCTTAATTATTATTTTAGCAGTCATAGGGTGAATTTAATGGTTGTTATTATTTTACAAATCAGAAACTGAGGCTCAGAGACAGGTCCAGCTGTATAACTTGCAGGGCCTTGTTAAAAAAAAAAAAAAGAAAAAAGTACCATTAAATGTACTAAATAAAATAAAAGGCTTTTTTTCTTCCACATTCTCTCAACTTGTCAGCATGTCTTTTATTTGTTAAATAACAACTCATGTTAAATAACATGAGTTCAACATGAGTTCGAGCCCCACATCAGGGATGTAATTTACCTTAAAAAATAATTAATAAAATAGTGTTGCTCTAAGTAAATAAAAATTAAAAATTTACATCATTAACATGAATTTTATCATTCATCTTTATATTGTAATGCACATTTTTACTGCATTCATAAGAGCATTTACTTCATATGTGGAATCATCAAATTTCCACAAAGTGCACACATGTGTATTTTGTTCTTACCAGAATAATGAGAATACTGAATAAAACTATACTGTTTTTATTTTACTTCTCAATAATGCACATATTCCATGAACATTCTCTATTTTTATTTCTTAATTTTTATTTTTATTTTATTTTTTTAATGTTTATCTTTGAAAGAGAGAGACAGAGTGCGAGTGGGGAGGGGCAGAGAGAGAGGGAGACACAGAATCCAAAGCAGGCTCCACACACTGAGCTATCAGCACAGAGCCTGACATGGGGCTGGAACTCACGAACTGCAAGATCATGACCTGAGCTGAAGTCTGACGCTCAACCGACTAAGCCACCCAAGTGCTCTGAACATTCTCTATTTTTAATTAACTGATAAATGAGGAAAGAGTGAAGGAAGAATACTATCCATTGTTCTGCCCTTCTCTTTACTTCTTTGTCATCATTTTCACTATAAATGGTTGGTTGGTACAAGGAAGTGACATAAGTAAGAAAGACTAGGATATTTTGGTCTTTATTCTTTCTTTCTTTTTTTTTTTAAGTTTATTTGTTTTGATAGAAAGTGGGGGTGGGGGGCACAGGCAGATAGAGGGAGAGAAAAAGAATCCCAAGCAGGCTCTGTGCTGCCAGTGTGGAGCCTGATGTGGGGTTCAAACGCACAAACCATGGGATACATGACCTGAGCTGAAACCAAGGGTCAGATATTTAACCAACTGAGCCACCCAGGCACCTCCACCCCCCCCCCCCCCCGCCCCGGTCTTTCTTATTTCTTAGAATATGTTGCCGCCTTCTACTTTCTAAGTTCTTGTTGAAACAGAAAGCATGGCTTCTTAGGGCTGGCGATACCCTGCTGACCCGGTTGTAGACCTAATATGCTTATGTTAGGAAATCTGTGCTCATGGAACATCATGACCACTATATGGAAATGGGCAGCAAGGGCACATATTGCACATATCTGCTGTGCTTATGCTTATGTTTCATTGTCTCATTGGATTTACAAAATCAAGTTAAAGATAAAATGAAGAAGTTCGAGGTGCAATAGCTATTAAACCCTTTGTGGAGCTCTGTGGGACTGCACATGTTACACCCATGAAGCTGACCCTGTTCAGAGATAATGTGACTTGTTCAAAGTCACACAGCTGGGAAGTGTCCAAGCTAGGTTTAAACTTAGATATTTGGCCAGTGTTCTTCTTTCCTTTTTCTGTATTCGTTGTTGTTGTTATGATTATTTTATTATTATTTTATTTATTTATTTATTTATTTATTTATTTATTTATTTTTTTTACAAATTCTTATTTTGAGGGCTGACTTTCAGTGGGTTGCTACAAGGGAGCTGCTCAGCTACATATAAAACCCTGGCCTAGAAGCAGGTTGTCTGTGAATGGTTTAGCACCAGGTTCCTCACGAATGTGTGTTGTGTGATGGGCAAGGGGGTGGCCTCTTTCCAACTGTACCCCAATTTTTTCTTTCAGTTATAGTTTGCTAATAAGTAGTAGTTTTAAAAACCTACCCTTTTTCCTTCTCTGTAAACCTCCAGATTGTGTAAGGCAAAAATAACAATAGTAAGATGAATGTTAAAGACATAGATACAGATACAGCCTGCTCCTTCTGTTGGGTTAACCGACTGTTTTTCCAGCCCTGCTAATTCATTACTGAGAGGCTGACTGGACATTTGCATGCAGTCCACAGTCTTATAGAACTTTGATAGTTCATTCTGTCCTCAAGGAATTTATCACTGCTAGAAGGAGAGGAACCCCTTTACACCTGAGTCCAGCAGTACTGTAGCTAATTCCTGTCTCCAGACAAAGGCTCTAAGTAGAATTGTGATGAGTATTTCAAACTAGATACCTCTAAGAGTGAAACCAGGCACTGTTAACAGTTAAATTGGAATAACTGGCATTAACTGCAGTTGTCCTGAGCAAACTGAAACATATAATCACCCATCTCATAATGCATTATTCAGACACATGCTGAGCTGAGCCTAAGCATGACATTCCTGTGAGATTCTAGAAGACTTCCTTTATTTCTTTTTAACACCATCATTGTGCTAATCCACATTGAACCACATTGTTGAACCAGTTATGTTTGAGTCTTTTTGCTTGTCTAGAATATAAGCCTCTGAAGATTAGGAACCAAGTCTTACTCATCTTTGTATCTCCAGTGCTTTACAGATCCTGGCACATAACTGTAAAAGCTACCACCATAATCACCATCAGCTGCCATTTATAAAGCACATATTATGTGTCCCCCACTATGACAGGGACTCTGTCTATATTATTTTACTTAATCCTCACAAAAATCCTTCAAAATAACTATCATTTTGCCAATGTAGGCATTCAATCTTTGTGTTTAAATAATGGGAAATCTCGCAGACCTAATATATAAAGCACTATAGCTCATTTTTGGAGAAACTGTACAAACTAAGATAGGAACTAGAAGATTAGAGGTAGGCAAATGTCCAGGTTCTTAGAAGGAAAATGTGTGTGGATTATGAATGCTTACTTATATCATTGAGCTTGACATGAATTCTATTCAAAATTCAATGGGATTTTATTTATTTTGAGAAAGAGAGGGAGGGAAGAGGGCGGGGCAGAGAGAGGAGAGAGAGAATCCCAAGCTGACTCTGCCCTGTCAGCCCAGAGCCCAGTGTGGGGTTTGGACCCATGAACTATGAGACCATAACCTGAGCCGAAATCAAGAGGACACTCAACTGACTGAGCCACCCAGGCACCCTCAAATGGGATTGTTTTTTAATGCCTTCCTTCTTTTTTCAGAGTGTTAACATCACTTACTGGGTGCTTACATGGGTTTCCTAAGAATAGCTTATTGTTTGAGATTCTTAGATATCTTTCTGGGAATGATATAGACAGGTAGGCCTGACAAGCAGATTGTACATAGATTGTGAGCTGGATGGACAGCTTTACCAGAGAAATCGAGTTAATAGAATTGATGTCAATGTCAAGGGAGTTAGCTGCATTCTTCAGGGCTCAGTCCTGGACTTTGTTCTTTTCAGCATTTTTATTAACTGAGCACATCAATGTGATGTTCAAATTTTCAAATAACCAAGCGACAAAGATTAGTTAAGACACTGCTTGACAGAACAATTCCTCAGATAAACGCAAAAATTCCAACAAGTTGGACAAAAGTATAATTCTGAAATAAGTGCATCCAGACCTCAACTGCCCTAAATATAATAGCACAGAGGAAAATATCAGGGAATTTTAGATGTATGAGGGCTTGGTGTGAATTCGTGGTCTGCTGTGGCTGCCGAGAGGGTCCAGGCTGCACTTAAAGTCATTTCTCACTTGTTTTCTGCATGACTGTGTCATGGAAAATAGAGATAAATAAGTAGATGTTACAAGTCACTTGAAGAGGAAACTTTCTGATATAGCATTGTCTGAATATGGAGTATGCTGTATTACTGTATCCAGTGATTCCCTGATACTGGAAAACTTTCTTACAGAGACTGGCCATGTAAGATAAATGTTACAGTGGTGTTTTAGACATCACATAATGAACTGACCAAATGTCTTTTAAGTCCCCATCCTATTCTGAAATTTATATAAATCTTTGGTATTTCTCCAGCTCAGTCAGATATTGTTTGGGATCGTGATGTCCCTAGACTATATAGAGAGCCATTTACCAGAAGATGTCCATATGATTCGGGAAGTAAAATGTACATTACAGTTCTAAATTGAACCCCAAAAATACAACTTAAGAAAGAGTATTAAATTCAGAAACAGAATATACTAAGTATTGATAAGTTTAATGTGAAAAAAATTTATAAGTACATTATAAAGAATGATAAGAAAAAAGGAAACTTTAACAAGATTCTGAGTAAGGACAACAAAATGAGACACTGGAAATAAACAGATTATGTACAAGATTATTTCCTACACAAAAGAATTTTAAACAGATTGTATATAATTTGGTTGTGATAGCATGCACATATAAACACATATGTAGTAATTATTACAATATCTCCTAGGAATTAAGACTGAGTGATTTTTATTAATGTATTGATTTTAGACAATTGAATGACTACTGGGTAAACAACAAAGATGATTCAATCTTTGCATTTTTTGCCAACTTTATAGTAGAATATATGATGATGTACAACCCAATAGCTTTCAAGTAACTTGTCATTCATAGATTTTTACTAGAAATTTAGTAAAAGTGAAATTCTACTATAAAGATTTCAACAGGCACCCAGATGAGAGTACTGTTCTCAGAATTGTATGTTATTGAGTAACTTGTTAGAAAATCTATCTCAGATTTCAAGTTGTAATGAGGGAGTAGATTAATGTTAATCCTCCTGTCAGCACCAAAAGCATTGTCTTGGCTCTTGACGCTTAGGCAGTAAAGACTTAGAGATTGGTGCCCTAAGTGAAAGTAGAGAGCAGTTTCATTAAAGCACAGTATGCTCTCTAAGGGAAAGCATGCAGGTTCTGTGAGGTGGAACCAGCCCCTTGGTTGTTTTGGGGTTGGACATGTATTAAGTTTTTCTGGACTGGGAGGACCTGTGACTTATAGTGGGGTGGTGCTGAGTGCTCCTTAATTGACAGCTAAGATTATATAACCACTTTCTTACTACACATGCCCATTCTCATAATGTATCTAAAAAGCCCATAAGGGGGGAGTCTTAACCACGAAACACATGTATGTAAATGGATTTATCACTAGCTAAAGGTCAAGCTGGGGACACGTTTTTCCTGAACTATGCATGTACTTTCTTAGGGACAGTTTTTCTAGGCTGTTATATCCTATTCCGTGGGGAACATGACCCCATAGACCATAAAGGTTTTCTTGACCATAAAGGCGTTTCTCGGGGGGTTTCTTCTCATTATCTGGCTTCTACCGAACACTCCTAAAACAATGCTCTGATCGTGGCATAGCCAACACACCCCTATGCTTACAATGGTAGTGATCAAATTTTCTTTCTCAGTACAGTTCATATGCATAACACATTTCCCTAGGAGTAATTGCTTTGGCTACCGTCTTTGAAAATTGGTGGCCTATCTAATTACTAGAGCTAGTTGGTTGTTCGGTTGTTCGGGTTCTTCCACACTGTAGCTCTAGTTTATTTTTTCAAATTTATCTTTTATTGTTTCTGTACACTTAGACCTATAAGTTAGTCTGGTATGTCCACTGTCTTTTTTGCTCTCCCATACTCAGTTTTCTTCACATGGTGCCTTTAAAACTAATTCCTACCTATTGGACTCCTTCCCATCTTTCCTACAGACTTCAGAGTAAATACTACTTCCTTTTTAAAGTGCTAATCATTCCATGACCACCATCATGAGCATAAGACGCATCTTACACCTTTCATATGCTCTTTATACTCTACCTTGTGTTGAAGTTATTTGTGTACTTGCCTTGTCCCTTCTATTAGATTGTGGTTCCTTTCTTTGTAGCTTCTCTTTGTGTCATTGGAAAAATAGTATCCATGTACAATAAGCATTGGGTAATTTTGAATCTAATTTGTGATACATAGAAATCATTAAGGAAAAGGCATCATAGTATGGGGGAAGGAGCCCTATCACGATTTTAGCCCCTGCCACTCTGGTGACTATGGAGTCTTTGGACAAATCATATTACTTTAATATCCTTAACTTTAAAATGAGAGAGTTGAACATACTATATTTTATGTCCCTTCTGCTTGTATGATTTTATAAATGTAAAGGGAAACTGATTATAGATAAACTAGTTAAGGCATAATTTGAGTTGTAGTTAGTTTTAAAGAAAAGTTTTTAATTACTTATAGAACCTAGAAAATTGTATAGCTTCCGTATTCTTATAATATGTATTAATGCTATTATCTACATTAATAGATAAATTATTGGTCACTAAAGCATAGTAAATCACTTTCTAGGAGCTCAGCTGTTATTTCTGTTATTTAAAAAGGTGGTAAGTGTAGGAGTTGGAAATTAAGTCTTTTTTTAATGCATTTATAACCTGTGGAGTAGTGTTATAAGTTCTAAAAAAATAGGCTGGTGAAGCTTCTGCTAATAAAGGTTTTGATCATTTGAATGAGACATCTGCTTAATATGAGTCTAAGGAACTTATAAAATTTCTTTATCTAAGTAGATCAGTATTCTTCCTTGTTAGAAAATTTTGTTTAATAAATTTTAAGTTGCCTAATTTTATTCATTGACAGTTGACTGCATTTCTCACTTATTAAAAGGCAAATTCCATATGTGATGTTTTTAGTAGCAGGAGAATTTACAGTGGATTGATTCTGTACATACTGATTGATATGTCTAAGGTAAATGTGAAATAATCAAAACAGTGACAGTTACATGAAGGAAAAGGGGGTTGGCAAGGTCTTGATTTACTATTATCACCCTTTATTATATCCTTGCCCCCAAATCCTAACAAGATAATAGCATTATTATTCTTTTTTTAAAAATGCTTATTTATTTTGAAAAAGAAAAAAAGAGAATCCCAAGCAGGCTTTGTGCTATCAGTGCAGAGTCTGAGGCAGGACTCGATCTCATGAGCCTAGAAATAATGACCTGAGCCAAAATCAAAAGTTGGATGCTTTAACCAGCTGAGCTACCCAGGTGCCCCAATAGCATTTTTATTCTTAAATCTTCTAAAATTTGGCTTCAGGAAATTACATGCTTTATATGATAGCTACATTTCAAATATTTTAATAATATCATCTTGTTATTCTTTGCACAGTACAACAGAATTGGTATGCTGTAGAACAAAAGGACAAATTAATAATTTGTGTATTAATATTTTTGTTTAGGATTTATTTATTATCTTTGTTACCTGAAAATACTTGATAAATAGTACTTAGTGTTAAATGTAAGTTTAGTATAAATAGTGTTATAATGTAAAGCTGGTAGAAATCAGATACATTCTTAAAGATTTTTTTCATTTTAGAACAGATTGTCAGGAAGGCATAATCATTTATACACCTGTTTGTTAACCAAAATGTTTAACTGGAATACATTTTGGGAATCCACTTATAGTTCTTCTCTAACATTAGTCTGGTGAGATAGATAGATATACATATGTATGTATATACATATAAATTCTTTTATATAAAGAGAGTGAAAAATAGGTTTTGCTGTAGAAACTAAGTAGACTTCAGAGTGGCAATGAAGTTGGTGTTTTTAGGATAAACACAGGGTGCTTTTGCTTCTTTCTTGATAAATCCTGGCTATCTAAAAGCCATCACATTGCCTTGTTAATGTGGATGTTGTAATGAGGGAGAAGGAAAAAACTATTCCTAACTTCCTATCTTACTTCTTGAGATTTGTTCTTGATAATTTTAAATGTTTCATTTTTGAAATGCTAGATTATGCTTTATGGTGAAGAAAGGAAATTTATTATTTTGACACTCTCTTTCTAGTTCAGTGTCTGAGGCCTTCCGTAATCTTCCTCTAAAGTCAAAAACTGAGTGTCTTGTCAGCTTCTAGAATGTGTGTCAAGGAGCTGTAGCAGTGGACATGATATTAAATCATGGCTATAAGTAGAGCCTCCTTGAAATAGGCTTTGCCTCTCAATTTACTGGTGATGTTATTGGGCTTAAATATACATTATCATGGAATAAAATGCAAGACCTAGGTATTTTTAGTTTGTGTTTTTTAAAAGATTGAGTCTTTTAGAGGACTGTATAATTTAGAGGATTTTTTAGAGGTTTTTTTTTAAACCCTTTTAATAGCACTATATAAGCAAAAATGTTTTTGTCCTTCCAAGTCTGTATTTCTTAGATATTATAATTCATCCAAGGAAAATGAATACTTTATTTCTATCATTTTACACAAAGATCTATAAACATAATTATAAGTATAAATGAGAATTAATTTTCAGTTATTTTCAGAAAGTCACTCAGAGACATTGAATATAAAATTAATATCTTTTATGGATATGTAGCTCTGAAAGATTAAATATTATCCTGGCTATGGGTGTCTGGGTGGCTCAGTTGGTTAAGCATCTGACTTTGGCTCAGCTCGTGATCTCGCAGTTTGTGAATTCAAGCCCCACATCAAGCTCTGTGCTGACAGCTCAGAGCCTGGAGCCTACTTCTGATTCTGTGGCTCCCTACCTCTCTGCTTCTCCCCTGTCCGTGCTCTGTCTCTCTCTCAAAAATAAACAAACATTAAAAAAAAATTAAATATTATCCTGGCTATAATTTCAAGATTTCTTTTTTTTTTTAATTTTTTTTTTTAACATTTATTTATTTTTGAGACAGAGAGAGACAGAGCATGAACGGGGGAGGGTCAGAGAGAGGGAGACACAGAATCTGAAACAGGCTCCAGGCTCTGAGCTGTCAGCACAGAGCCCGACACGGGGCTCGAACTCACGGACCACGAGATCATGACCTGAGCCGAAGTCGGCTGCTTAACCGACTGAGCCACCCAGGCGCCCCGCAAGATTTCTTATCTATGGATATTGATACTTTGGTGTACCCTTGAATTTTCTCTTAATAGGTTTCAAAATTTTAAAAATTAGGTTAATTTCTTTTTTGTTGCTGTTGTTTATTTATTTGAGAGTGAGAGAGAAAGAGAGAGCACAGCAGGGAAGGGCAGAGAGAGGGGAGAGAGAATCTCAAGCAGGCTCCTCGCCATCCGTGTGGAGCCTGATGTAGGGCTTGAACCCATGAACCATGAGATCATGACCTGAGCCAAAACCAAGAGTTGGATGCTTAACCAACTGAACCACCCAGGCACCCCCCACCTTTTTTTAAGTTTAGAAATGAGGTTAATTTCTTAAGTTTACATTTATGAACAGAGTATCATCTGCATTCAATCTTTGTAGGTCTCACTAATCTATATAAGGCAGTACTTGGATTACTATGAAGATATAAAATAGTGATCTCAAATTATCTCTGCCACATATCAGTGTTTCATGATACTGCTTCAGCATAATTTTAAAATGAAGAAATACCAGATAGTTTTTTTTAATTAAAAAAAAATTTTTTTTTAATGTTTATTTTTGACAGAGAGAGAGACAGATCATGATTTGGGTAGGGGCAGAGAGAGAGGGAGACACAGAATCGAAAGTAGGCTCCAGGCTCCAAGCTGTCAGCACAGAGCCCAACACGGGACTCGAACTCATGGACCACGAGATCATGACCTGAGCAGAAGTTGGATGCTCAACCAACTGAGCCACCCAGGCACCCCTAATTTTTTTTTAACATTTATTTATTTTTTGAGAGACAGAGACAGAGCGTGGGCAGGGGAGGGGCAGAGAGAGAGGGAGATACAGAATCCAAAGCAGGCTCCAGGCTCTGAGCTGTCAGCACAGAGCCCAATGCAAGGCTCAAACTCACAAACCATGAGATTATGACCTGAGTCAAAGTTGGACGGTTAACTGACTGAGCCACCCAGGTGCCCTATACAAGCTAGTTTTTAAAGTGATCGACCCTTTTGCCTTTTTAACTTGTGGGACAACCTATGAGATGCCAATTGTAAGAGTTGTTGAAATCCATCTGGAGTAACCACTTCTATTTGGAGTAGTTGGTAAGGTTTAGGGCGTAGACATTCCTTACTCATATAGGTTGACCCTCTGTAGGAGCAAAGGAGCAGACAATATTTAGAGCAGTGTTTCTCAGCTTGTGATTCTGGTAAGAAATACGTGTTACATTATGGTCCGGGCTGCGTGTGTTCACATGTGTACACAAATATACAAAATAATTCATGAATACTTTACTGTGTACAGTGCACTCTTGTTTTCTGTTTCACCTTTTTAAATGCCAAAAACCCTTCTAGTTGTTATCCATAAATTTGGTGTCAAAACCCAATAGTAGGCCATGTCTGCAGTTTAATAATCTGTATTTAGGATATGCCCCTTATTTTTACCTTTATGTTTCTCTTTACCCTGCACAACTCTACACATATTCAGTATTATATAGTTTTCTGTGGAGATGGGTTGATAAACACCCATTTAAATTATGATTCAATTGCAATCAAAAGACGAAAATTCTTGGGACACATATAGATGTGTGACATCTGGAAGGAAAAGATATTTTCCAAACTTTTTTCAGTAGTTCTGAGGATGGGAGTCAGGATTACCAGAGGATCTCTTTTTTGTTTGATTTGACTTTTCCCTGCTTTCTAAACAATGAGTAATTGCATACTCAGCAATTTTTGTTATTTTTTAAAAAAACTTTTTAAAAAACATTTGTTTATTTTTGAGAGAGAGTAAGAAGCAGGGGAGGAGCAGAGAGAGAGGGATACAGAGGATCTGAAGTGGGCTCTGCCCTGCAGCCAAGAGCCAAATGTGGGGCTTGAACTCACAAAACTGTGAGATCATGACCTGAGCTGAAGTCAGATGCTTAACCTACTGAACTACCCAGGCACCCCATACTCAGCAATATTTTAAAAGGTAGTTCTAATTTGGTGGGAAAATAACTCATAAAACAAAAAAGAAGTCATTTTGGCCTGAAAAAAAATGCCACATTATTAGAATGTAGAAAGTAAATAGGAAGGAATCCCTCACAGGTTTATTCCATGCTTCTTTGCAGGGAAGAAGTTTCAGGGAAATAATCAAAGAAACAATTGTAAATTGAGGGACAAAAAATAAGCTTTAGTTACTACTCTTTCCCTATTTGGCATGTAATATCTGAACCTCAATTAATCTGCAAAGTGAATGAGTTTGGCTAGATTGTTTAAGTTTATTTTCAACTTTAAGGCTTTCTGATTTTAAGTTAAATCAGGAATTAGATTTTTATGTACCTGCTAAGCATAAGACATGTATATCTCAACATCTAGAGTATTCCAGGCAGAGGGGTATGAGTGAAGATCAATGAAGACCTACATGAGGAAGCTGCTAGAACCTACTCGGGAGTATTTGAAGTTTGAGTGCTTTCTGGCCACTTAATCCTCAGGTTTTCTTGAAGTGTTGAGTGCTTATACATTCAATGCAAGTTGTCCAGGAAGAAAAAAAGGGAAGGAAGGAAGTTCTAGCAGTTTAAGTATTTAGTTGGAAGGAGTTGCCTCCTTGGTTACTATAAACTATGCTTTCTTTCAAATTACTTTGCTATATACAAGGTAAGTCTTACCAATATTGGAAGGGAAAAGTAAAAAAGAATGTGAAATGGATTATGTTAAACCTCTGAGAATTATGTATTACAGGCTGATAATTCTGTGTTTGAGAAGCTTATTAAAGCATTGATACTTGGGATGGTAGGTTACTTAAGTATATAATATAATAAATAATTCTGAAGAGACAGTAGTGACTAAAAACAAGTTAAGTGTAGATATATGTTCTTAGAAATTATATATCTGTCTAGCTAACAAAAATGCACTCATGGAACAAGTTATGAATTCTTTAGGTAGTTGCAGAAGAAATGATTTTATGGGGATAGTTTGAGAAATAAATGTGAGTGAATGAATAAATGTTTTACTTTCTTGGTTTAAGAGAGGTAGGCTGTATATTTAATGGAATATTATTCAGCCAAAAAATAGAATGAAATCTTGCCATTTGTGATAATTTGGATGAACCTTGAGGGCATTATGCTATGTGTAATATATAAGTCAGAGAAAAACACCTGTCATGTAATCTCACTTATATGTAGAATCTAAACAAACAAACAAACAAACAAACAAACAAGATCCTGGATCAGATCTTGGAACAGATCATGTAACAGATGGGTAGTTGCCAGAGGCAGGGGTGGGGGTGGAAGGTGGACAGAATGGGTGAAGAGGGTTAAAAGGTACAAACTTCCACTTGTAAAATAAATAATTCCTATGGGTGTAATGTACAGAATGGTAACTATAGTTAATAATACCATATTATTTATTTGAAAGTCGCCAAGAGAGTAGGTCTTAAAAGTTTTCATCTTAAGAAAGAAAATTCTGTAACTGTATATGGTGTTGGATGTTAACTACATTTACTATGGTGATCATTTCATAATGTATACAAATATGGAATCATTTTATGTTGTGCACCTGAAACTAATATAATGTTATATGCCAATTATATCTACATTTAAAAAAAGTGGAAAAAGAGGCTTTTGAGTTGAGAATGTAGTAGATATATGTCTGTCCTACACAACATTTCTGTGTAAATGAGAAAGATAAAGTTTAGAATGTGTAACTGACTTCGGCTTCTGAGAACTGGAAGAACATTACATTTAAAATGTAGCTGATAGTGTAGAGTCAGGAGAAAATATATCAGGTAGTATTTCATCAGGCTTTTCTTGGTACAGAGGTGTCTCACATGTCGGCACTGTGAAGGAGGGGAATAACAGTGTGCTCATGAAGATTCTGAGGCCTGTCCAGCATCTGCTAATAGAGTGCATTAACAGTAGCTAGCAA
This sequence comes from Acinonyx jubatus, assembly GCF_027475565.1. Classification (NCBI taxonomy): domain Eukaryota; kingdom Metazoa; phylum Chordata; class Mammalia; order Carnivora; family Felidae; genus Acinonyx; species Acinonyx jubatus. The sequence continues at coordinate 86,717,670 of NC_069385.1, read as the reverse complement.
ATGATAGGAAATGCAATTCTTTTTCAAAAAGGTGTAATTTTGGGGCGCCTGGGTGGCTCAGTTAAGCATCCGACTTTGGCTCAGGTCATGATCTCGCAGTCCGTGAGTTCAAACCCCATGTGGGACTCTGTGCTGACAGCTCTGAGCCTGGAGCCTGCTTTGAATTCTGTGTCTCCGTGCCTCTCTCTCTCTCTCTCTCTCTCTCTCTCTCTCTCGCTCTTGCTCTCTTGCTCTCTCTCTCTCTCTCTCTCTCGCTCTCCCTCTCTCTCTCTCTGCCCCGCTCGCGCTTTGTGTGTGTGTCTCTCTCTCAAAAATGAACATTAAAAAAATTGTTTTTAAAGTGTAATTTCATACAAAGGATTTGTACGATTAAGAATAATCACATTAAGATTGAAAGTGTATATTTACTATTTGGGATCCTAATATGTAAGGTTTGTCATTTCAGGCTCAGTGATCATGCTTACTTTTTTTATGCAATAAGAAATTCTCTGGGCTTCATTACTCTGTGCTTCATATACTTCATTACACAATATCAAAAATATGCATGATTAATTGGGGCTTAAAAGGCTTGTTCAACTTATTTAAGAAAAATTTGTAAATCTGATTATTTGTTTTAAAGCTGCAGAAGAAAGAAGATCAGCAGTTGGAGCCTAAAAAAAGTACCAGCCCTAAAAAAACTGCAGAGCCCACTGTTGATCTTTTAGGACTTGGTAAGTAGTAAAAGATACAAACCACCTTAAGAGTTACAAAATAATTGAGGTCTTTACTTGAAATGAATATAATAGCTTTATCATTAGTGTGCCAAAATATACCTGTTAACTGAATTTGAAAATGGTATGATCAGTGTATTCAGTTCCCACAAAAAGGGAAGTCTTTAATAAGAGAGCTAGTATCTGTCAGCACTGTCTCGGCTGAAATACAAGTAATGAGTTCCTTGGGGAAGGAAGAGATATCAAAGAAATCTTCAAAGGCTTAGTACACTGACATTTCAACATTTAAAATAAAGAGTAAGGATTCTTTTCCTCCTCTTTCCCTCTCACCCCCACTTCTCTTTATTTAGTTTTGTTGGGGGATTCCCTTAGCATAATAATTATGGGGTAGCCTTATTATAATATATGCGGGTTTAAAATAAAATTTAATTTTGGTTAACTGAAGTGATGCTCTTTATACCTAGATCTAGTGGGTACATTCATTTCATATATTTGATGACAATAAGTGCTCATTTTAATTGAATGTCGTATTTATTCTTATGACTGACAGATACATGTTGTCTGCCTGGTAAGTAAGCAGGCTTCCCTTCAAGGAATGCTAACATTGTACTTATCTACAAATATTGTCAGCTCTTTTGATATCTTTCTTCTCTTCCTACAAAAATAGCTTTAAATAAATGGTTATTTTTAGTAATATCTGAGCCTTCAGCAGTAATTAATGTAAAAGATTTTTTTTTTTAGTTTGGAGAAAGATTAACAACAAAAAAAAGAAGGATACTTAGTTGAACTTCATTCACTACTTTTCTAAAACTTGAGCTTTGTTCTTAGTAAATTGTTTTCTCTTTTAAAAATTACAATTGAATGTTTTATTCATTTCTTAGGAAACTGGTATAGTGTGCAAATAAATATATCCCAATAGGTAAAAATTTTCTGTGATGGTGAAAGTAAGTAGTATGTATAACTGTAATTTTGAAAATAGGACTTCAGTCCAGGGGCTCTGAAATAATTATGTTGAATTCTAGTCTGTATAATTTATGTATTTTATTTTCTTTTCTGTAAATGAGAGAAAAGAACAAAAGACTTAATACCAAGGTAAGAAAATATCTGACTAAAACTATATGCATCTTTGTCTTCATTGTAGAATTTCCTTTCCAGTCTAAGTGCCTGGTTTATAACTTAGAAATGTAAAATATAAGCTAGCCCCGACCCTTATCCTACAGATTCATTCATTGATTGACCAAATATTTATTAAGTGTCTCCTGTGTTTCCAGGCACCATTGTAGGCACTAGGGAGGTAGCTATGAAAGAAAACTGATAAAAGTACTAGACCTTTTGGAGCATTCATTCTGTTTGGGGAAACAGGGAATAACAGTTAAGTAAAGTATATTATGGGCCTTCTGTGGTAAGTTGTATAGATAAAGCAACAATGAGCAGTTGTAATTCTAAATAGGGTGGCCAGGGCATGGAGGGTGCTGAGTCTTACTGGAGCAAAGACCTGAAGGAGTTGTGGATGTCTGGATGTGTGGGGCAGGAACATTCCAGCAGGAGAGAAGAGCATGTGCAGAGGCTCTGCAGTAGTGGCTTACTTATCATGTGCAGGGACCAGCAAGGGTGACTGTATAGCCAGAGTGGAATAGTGACAGGGGAGAGGAATGTGTGGGGTAGGTTGTAACAAGACTGTGGCTTTTACTCCGAGTGTCCTGGAAATATATTGGAGACATTTCAGCAAAAATGTACATACATTGACCTAAGATTTTAAGAATTATTGTAACTACCATGTTAAGAATAAATTAAAAAAAAAAAAAAAAGAATACATTGTAGCAGGGCAAGGCTGGAAGCAGGGAAACCAGTAAGAAACTGTTAGAATAATACACGTGAGAGATGACACTGGCTTAGAGTAGGTGGTGGCATCGGAAGTTAAAATGTTATGGAACCAGGCTGGTATGCTGGCGGAAAAACCAAGCAGGACTTGGAGATCTTGGTGGATTGGAGATTTATTTAACACCGGCGGGCTCAGAGGAGACTGTTTCTCCAAAGATCTGAGCGCCAAATGCAAGTGGGGAGGGTAATTTTTAGTAGTCAGCTTCCATATCTGTGGGGGTTTTCACACACACAGCAAACAAAGGAAAAAGAATCCTGAGGAGGGGTCTCTAAGCTAGAGACCAGAGCTTGTTTTAGCTTCAACCGCCATTTTTGGTGCAGTATTTATTCACTTCTCCAACATTCCCCCCTTTGATGCCTTTAAAAAAAAAAAAAAAACAAACCTTTTAGCAGGCATCACCTTTTAGTTTTACAGGTTGGTACCCTTGGAAGGCTAAGATACATGCAGTAGTTTGGTGAGCAACAGTGTTTTTAATAAAACATACCATGGCATTCAGTATACAGGGGCCAATGGATACAAGTAAAATTATGTAGAGGAGGGGCCCCACCAGGGTAGGAAGCCAGAATGCCCAATCTGTGAGATCCCATCCTTTCTATTGATTGATACTTTCCTGTTGTGTACGTTGAATTCTTTCCTTCAGTTCCTTAACCTTAGTTGTAACTATTCCCTTCTTTTTCTGAAGTGAGGAGGTCGAGGGCTTGCCTATTTTGGAGGATCACTGCCGCCAGAGAGTTTATTTGGTTTTGTAAGGTTACCAGAGAATCTGCCACCTGTTCCATGTCTTCATTTAGCTCTTGAGATAGTCTGTGGAATAGTCCTATGGATGAACCTATGCCCCCTATTCCGGTTCCTATTCCTGTCACAATTCCTGCTCCTATCAGAATGGGTAGCAGAACTGCCCGTTTAGCCCAGGACTTGGGGCTAAAGGCTATTAGGAGCTGATCTTCAGTGTATACGGATATCTATGGGGTTAGGAAGATGGAATAACATATCTGAGTCCAGTTGGCCTCTAAGCATCGGTAGGCCGAGTTAGAACACAGATAGAATACCCCAGGGGTTGAACATAGGGTTGTATTCCTCGTTAAGGTTATATTTCTTTCGCATAGAGAGGTACCATTCATACCTTCAAGGACTGTACAGATTAGATTGTTGGCATTTGTGAGACGTATCTCAGTGGCCAGGGGTCCAGTTAAGACAGAGGTGTTGGTTTTGAGATTTTCAGGAGCTTCCCTGGTCAAAGGGATCGGAGTGGCTAAGTAAGCCCTCCGGCTGAGGGGCAAGCACATCCAGCAGGTTTGGGTGTGATTATCTATTTTCTGGAGGACTTGGAGAGTAGTGTTGGCCCAATGCTGGAGTGGGAAATTGGTAAGCATTTGATTGAGGGCTGACAGGTTCAAACCCTGGTAGGCTGCCAGGGGAGTGGTCACCCTTATGGCTTGTATCCTTTATAACTTTTTGAAGGGCCCTGTCTTGCACCCCCTCCCCCGTTCGAGATCCCCCATTGAGGAAGGTAAGTGTAGCAAGCTGGCTTCCCTCTCTGGAGGCCCTTGTTGTGATATGGGTTCCTGACACTTTGGGTTATCTCTACAGTCCAATACTTAGTCCATGGGGCACTTGGTAACTGACAGAGAGTGGGTGTTTTTCCTTTGTAGCAATCTTTGTGGAGGGAGGTGAAGGTGCTGAATGCCCTTGACCCCCTTATTGTCATATAACAATCCTGGGGGCAAAAGTGGGTAAGTGGCAGTTGTGAGGTTGAGAGAGGTTATCATAATATACAGGCAATACTTAATAATCCTCCCATCCAGAGGAGGTACGTGAGATCCAGCATTCATCTTTTGTCCCATGTCCACCTTGTTGGTACAGTCTCTATCAGCCCAACAGTAAGAAGCAAGATCAGGGCTATGACACCAGTGAGGGGCAAGGGCTGGCAGAGTTGCATCCAAACCCCTGGGAATCCACATGTTGAGTCCTCAAGCTTCTGTGTGCACAGGCCACCCAGCTTCTGGGATGTGGCTGGAGCAGGGCTGGAGATCTCAGGGATCAGTGTCTTTTTGAGGGTCAGTTTAAGTGGGTTGACTGGATCTGGATCACTTTGCCAGGTTGAGGGTTCCTCTGAGTTGGCCTTCTCAGCTCTGGAGCAATGGACCCATGGAGTGATACCTGAAACTGAATCCTCTATTTGGTTGTATGTCTGTAAAGTCCACCTCCAAGTCTTTGAAAGGGGCGGGTTTCTGGTAGCTGTCAGATCAGGTTTAGGGAAGATACGGTTTGCATATTTAGAGGTCTATCCTGTTTTCCAGTTGTTTAAATAATTATATGTTTATGGGGTCTTATTATTATCCCCATAGAATAACAAGCACAGAAGATTGCCTATACATGAAATACTGTGACAATTTCCTGAAGTTTACCTCAAGTTGTCTAGTTTAGGCAAACAACAAACATTTAAAGGCAATCATAACTAGAATTTAACATCCATAATGGTGCATTGTTGAAACAGAGTTTTTTGCTCCAAAAATCCCCCCTCTCCAGAGATAGCCAAATTGAGACCAATGCATTTGTAGAACAAATCCAGTCTTAACAAATCTGGCCTAATTATTTACATAAGCTCAGCAAGAATAGCGATTGATCATGAGGATCTTTTAAAGTTTGCTTTGCTGGAAACTTTCATAAGGAATCTTGGGTTGAACTTTTAGTAGCGTCTCCAGGCCAGAAGCCAAGCCAAATACTTGCCATCAGACAGGCCTACAATACCTATAGAATTGGGCAAATTCCTCTTCATGAGGTCCCCAAGATATCCTGAGGTTCCTGCACCTGCCAGGAAGTAACCTTCTTTACTCACCTGGTGAGGCTGCTGGGAACTCTGTAAGCAAGGTATCAGGCCAACCTTCCCAAGGGGCTTTATGGCTCCATGTTTCATAAAGCCAACCTTAGTTCCTTAAAGCTGTCTGGTCATATCTGAGTCTATGAATGCCACTCTCAAATATGACATTCCAGTCAAAGCCTTGGTAAAATAACCAGTATTTCCAATGGTGACCTGTTACAAGACGAACAGATTCTTATTGAATTTATGCAAACAATTGTAATTGCCACAAAAGAAAGAATACTCACTGAGTTTTTGAATTTCAGAGGAGTTATATACAGAGAAAATTTGTAAACTGAAGCATTTATAAATGAATACTTTATGACATTTCTGTATATCATAGATATCTCAAGAGAGAGTTTTCTTAATCTGGAAGAGCAAACATTAGAGAACCAGCAATATTTTCAACAAGAATCACAAAACTATAATCTTCCTCAGTTCATTTAATCCCATGTTCCTATTTCTTGTTCAATTTGAATGCAGCTTTTTAGTTCTGGAAATTCTTACCCATTTTAGTATTAATCTTAGAGATGTCAAATACCCGTATTTGTCCCCAAAGTCCTTTTGACAAATCTCCTTGAAGAAGAAACACGTTTTGTGAGAGAATAAGAACAATTATAAATGACAAAATCTCAGAAATAGACATTGTTAAAGATCTGATGAGAGTTCACTATGATGCAATTGACAAAGAAATTTGGTTATTTCTGTGACACATAACACTTCAGGTAATCAGAATATTAAGTGATTACCTTATACCAAAACATTAAAACTTCAGGAATTGCATATATATTTGGACAGTTACAGCATTTACCTGTGCAGTACAACCTAAGGTTTACCATTATACGACAGTGCTTTTCCAAGGAACTTATTAGCATCCCAAATAAAAGGGTCTAATTGGTCAAAAAGACTTCATTTACCATTTAAATCCTGGAAGCTTGTTAAAAGCTTAGGAAGTTATAAGTACATCCTAAAAAGGATTACAGATCATTAAAAATCTTAAAACTGTATTTATTCAACCAAGGTGGCAATAAATGATCCTAAAGGTGAATGTATAGCATTATATAGTTGTTACAAAAACCTAGCTCCTTTAACATTGAGAAGCTTTAACTAAGTAATCAAAGACCTGATAAAGATGAAACCTAAAACTTTCGTTTTCCTGGAAGACAAACCTTTGTTTGCATCGTCTTATCAAGAGCAGATCAACAGTCCAACAAAACATTGTCATTTGAGCAGGGAGAAAAGCAGAATTTCAACCTTATATCAGTGTATTTTTAAAATTCCATTTATCTCAACCTTCTACAACTTTCTTTTGCTTTCATATTTTGTCCCAAAGCCATTTCTTTTCAAATAACCAGTCTCATTTAAGACAAAATTACTTTCTTTTACCCTCAACAAAACTGTATTTCCATTCTTTATATCTTTTTTATATACCTCCTATTTCCCTACATACAGAGTTGCTTTCTTTATTTTCATCAGTCTTACATTTAGTAGAATTTTAACTCTTAGGAAACCTTAGTCTCCAATTGAGGACTTAGTAACCAATTGGGAGGTATTTACATCAGAATTTTTTTAGATGGTAAATTTGTGAACCAATTAAGTACAAAGCATGTTTTCAGTAGGTCCGAATAGCCTTGATTTCTCAGCAATAAGATGTTAAAAACACATATCTATATGCAATATTCAAAGCTTTAGCATCCCATCCTATTTGGAAAGTTTCAGGTTCCAAGGACCTTCAAAGTTATCTTAACAATTACCCATGAAAACTTTGAGACAGACAAAATTAATTATCATTAACAAATTGCAACATAGATAACATGAGATTGTTTGACTTTTGCTGATAAGTTTAAAGACAGGTGCAATAAACTTAAAAGTTTAAACATTGAATATGTTTCACCTGCGTCCTCCTAAAAGTCAATCAGTTTTTCCCCATTGTCAATTTTCATCTGGGGCACCAGTGTAGATATCTGAAATGGTGGTCCAAGGGGTAGAGCACTTTGCTCCTTTGACTTGGAGGGTGGGAGGAGGAACCAGTGGTGCCTGAGACACTGAGGATGGTATAGGACCACACCCACGTTGGTGTGGAAGCATGAGGGGATGGTGGGCGGGGGGCGGGAGGCAGAAGCAGCAACTGCTTGGGTACATTCCTTGAAGTCCCTGTCCCGAGGTACACTAACCACCGTTGGCTCCAATTAGGGCTGTTAACCTGGGAAATGAAGGAGAATCCCTCACACCTGTTAGACAGAGGAACAGGGAGGGAGAGTCAGTGTCCCTTTTAGTCTGATTCTATCTCGGCCAAACCAATAAGGTCCCCTTCTCCAGGTTCCTCCTGATTTCGGCTGGGTTTTTGGGACTTTCCCTGGTTGGGACACTTATTCTTTTTGATGTCCTTTCCCCTTGCAGTAGGTTCATTGAACCCTTGCTAAGGAGGCTCTGGGCCTACCCCTTTGCTTCTAGGTATATTTATGGCCTTCTCACCTCCCCTACTCTGATCCCCCTGAGAGCCTCTTGATAACAGCGGATGTGGACTGGCATCTGGAGAGTGCCTGCACCTGGCCGAGGATGCAATCTGGCCTTCAGTCCTTGTGGGGGAGGGTTCTCTGGCCTGGAAAGGGAAGAGAAATGCGCGGCTGTGGTGGCAGCAACCTGGCAGTGGTGGAGATCCAACCAGGGGAGGAGTTTCAAGCTCAGGGAAGGGGGAAGGGAGCCTGATGAGTCCTGAAGAGGGGAACATTATCGGAGCGGTGGGTTGCTTCTTTGGCTCCCTGGGTGAGTCTCTGGATAAAGCTCCTAAAACCTTTGCCTGGTTCTCCTTGCTCCATCCTGACCCCATAATGCTCCTGTGAGGCAGAGTCACAAAGACAGAGGGACAGGGCACCCCCTCCAATGAGGAGACCAGCCAGATGCCTGCCTGGCCATGTCCCGAAGGAACCCAGGTGACGCTCAGCCCCATAGGTCCCAGCCCTGCAACCCATGATCAGAAACCACTCTGATATTGCCATAGACCGAGTGCCATCCATGATGGAATAGCAGACGGGCCCACTCAGACTCTGTGGGCCCCTGGGGTCCCCAAGGGCACCTGCCCGTGGAGCCACAGAATTGAACTCTGCAGCAAGCTAGACCGAGTTGCACATTCACATACACACCAGAGGTTATTATATTCCCTCCCATAGAATTCCTACCTGGGAGACTTATGAAGCCTCGGGGAGTGATCAGGTCCCCCTTCCACATTTGTGAGTGGGCCTCACTAGACTGGGCCCCAGCCTTACTGGTTCCAATGCAGGGTCCAGGTCCTCACCTGCCAAGTCTCCTCGAGTCCGGTGGGAATGGTGGAGCGGGCCGGCCGGAGGCAACCGAGAAGAAGACTGCTGAAATTCAGACAGGGCATGTACTCTTCCTTGCCATCCCTCATTCCCTCACTGCCTTGCCATTCTCCCAAACCGGTGGCAGCTATGGGCCAGCACGGTTGGGTTTCCTGGTCAGGGAACCAAATTTGTTACGGAACCAGGCTGGTATGCCGGCAGAAAAACCAAACGGCACTCAGAGATCTTGGTGGATCGGAGATTTATTTAACACCAGAGGGCTCAGAGGAGAACGTTTCTCGAAAGATCTGAGCGCCGAATGCAAGCAGGGAAGGGTAATTTATAGTTGTCAGTTTCCATATCTGTGGGGGTTTTCATGCGCACAGCAAACAAAGGAAAAAGAATCCTGAGGAGGGGTCTCTAAGCTAGAGACAAGAGCTTGTTTTAGCCTCAACTGCCATTTTTGGTGCAGTACTTTATTCACTTCTCCAAAAAGTAGTAATCAGGTTCTGGATATATTTTGAAGGTGGAGCCAATATGATTTGCTGAAATTATAGGATGTTTACCTTTTGGAATGAACCTGTAGGACAGGAAAATCTGCTGATTCAGGACAAGAAAAATTGCTACAGCAATGTCTTGAATAGCCATTGGGATCTAGTGGACAAATGGGGTGACTGGCCTTAAATACTCAACTATGGCTGCAGTACTGTTGTATAGTAAATAACCTCCAGAGCTCAGCAGTGTACATCAGTACGATTTTTCTTCCTCTTCAGGTCTGTGCGTCAACTAGGGCATCTCTGCTAGAACTTCATTTGATGTGTTTCCCATCTTCCTGGTGACTGCTGGGGACTGCTTACCAACTCTTGCACTGCACATATCATGTCTCCATTTTTCAAGATCCTATAAGTGTTTCCCCGTCCTCTGCCACCCAATCTCAAAGCCAGTACCACAGATTTTGGGGTTTGGTGATGGCAGCACCCCTCTTCTGGTATCACTTTCTGTGATAGCCGCCCTTGCCACACAGCAAACAACTCCAAAATCTCCTTGGTTTCTATCAGTTAACATTTATTTCTCTCACTCATGGTCTGTGAGTTTCCTGAGACAGCTCTGTTTTCGACAGTGGAGAGCTTCAGTAAATGGTGTCTTTAGGGGAGAGCCAAGGTTCATTTAGGCCAGGAAAGTGAAGGGAATGTTTGAAGAAGAAGTTAAGGATATATATGTAGGGGATTTTGCTGGTGACTGACAGTTTTAGATCATATACTGGAAGAGTTCCAAAGGTGGCAGCGATAGGAGATAAGGTCAGAAAGAGGGATATTTTGCTGATGGATTTTTTTTGTAGCAGAAAGGACGGGTGTCCTACTTAGAATACAAACACCTCTTCAGTCTTGCTGGTTTATCAACTTCTTAAGTTCTTTTTAAAAATACTTTGACTTTTTTTTTTAAAGCTTTGTTATGCATGGCATTTGATGAGTTTGTGAAACTCTAGGAGACCACAGAGAATCAAAGGTCTCTTCTAGCTCAAAACAGTGATTATAAATCAGGGTTGATTATTGGTATCTACTTTGGGCAGCAGACTATTTTTCTGCTGCCCAAGGTAAGCATGCCACTCTCCCCTCATGGACTCTGGTTTTCCCTTGTTAATTGAAACATGGTGGGGAGTAGAAGCAGGTGTCTTGAAGTATGATTTATGGTCATGGAGACATGACAGTATATGCTCATGTGAATGAGACTGGAACAGGCATTAACTTGAAGCACTTGCAGAAAATACACAGAAAACCCTCACATAGTTTAGTTACACACCCACAGAGGGTCCATGAATCCTAAAGTTTATTGTTTGTATTCAGGATCACTTTTAATCTCATAATAGGGTAATCATTAAGATCATTTTTTAGTAATTTGATCTTCCTTTTGAATGACACTTTGGTGAGTCCATGTTCTTCTTTTCAACTTACTGACTCAAGCTAAACCTATTTTCTTCAGCTCACCTTTCCTGATCTACTCTCCGTCCCAAGGTCAAACATAAAATGCTCTCTATCTGCTTTATAGCAAGGGTTAGAGAAATTTTTATGAAAAGGGCCAAATATTTTGGCTTTGTAAGCTACATGGTCTCCACAACCACTTTGTAATATGTAAGTAGCTATAAGCACATATATAAGCAATTGAGCATGACTGTGTTCAGAAATATTTAAAAATAGGCAGTGGGCTGTAGTTTGCTGATCTCTGCCTTATATTCTTGATTGTACCTGCAAGAACTGCTTCATATTTAGGTATTCTAGTTTGAAGCCTGTACAAATATGATTTATTCAGTGTTTTACTCTCTAATACCAGAAGGGGGTCAGATACTTGGTTATCACTTACCTACTAGTCTTGGAAATTACCTAATGTCTTAATTAAGGTTCCTTTTCACTAAGGGCCAGACTGAAAATCCCTGAATGCTCTAGACTCGAAGCAGACTGCAGTCTCAGAAACATCTTGACTTGAATGTGTACCCCTAGGTTAGAAGAGAATTTAAATCAGTTTCTAGAGCATGTGGGGGGTGGTGTTCTTCACGGTCTCTACCTGTGTAGTTATTCTAGGACTGGGAATTACACAGTTATGCTAGTCTCCATTTTTTAAATTTTTTTATTTTTTTAATTTATGTGTGTGTGTGTGTGTGTGTGTGTGTGTGTATTGCTGCTTAGTTTTACATGATAGAAATGGACAGACTGCTTAGCAGTTGGTTAGGATAATCCCCCCCAGACTAATACTTCCATCCAGTAGCGCTTTTTGCTTTTTTCTTTTTTTTGTAGAAAACCCCATCTGAGAATAGAATCCTCAAGGTTGAGCAAATGCTCTAAGCGTAATGCTTGAGAAGAATCATAAATTGCTGGTGTTAAACGTGACCTTACAGGTTTCAGTTCAGTCTGCCACCAGAGGTAGAAAGCCCTCCTGCAGGGTTTCTATCTTGTGGTCGTCCATGCACTGCATGTGCCCTGCAGCGTAGCTGGCCCCCCTTGCCAGGAGGCTTTGAACAGCAGGCCTGTCAGGCACAGAGGGGTGTGTGTGGCTGGGGTGGACCATGGAAGGTATCTGAGAGAATCGGGTCCTCAGTGCTCTAAAAGGCATCATGCAAAGAATCAGTATGATCTTGGTCATGAAAATCTAGCCCAGGGTATATTTAAATATTTTTAAATATATTTAAATAAAATTATGCTTACTCATTTTAATCTGGGGAAATTTCTGCCTAAACATTTCATAGTTTTATTTTAAATAATTTTAAATTCCAAAGTGTATAGAGGAATAGATACAGGTTCCCTCATTTTTTCTTAATTGGAAAGGAAATATATAGCTTTGGGCAAGTTTTAAAGTTTTCTCACTCATGCTTGTGTTTCAGGAAATACACGCTTTAACTTATTTTCACAATGGCCAAGTGTAAATGAGTTGACAGTGCTAGTTAGATGTAGTTATGAATACATAACCTTCTTCCTTCCTTCCTTCCTTCCTTTATTGAGAGAGAGAGAGAGAATGGGGAGGGGCAGAGAGAGAGGGAGAGAGAGAGAATCCCAAGCAGGCTCTGCACTGTCGGTGTGGAGCCTGACACAGGGCTTGGACCCACAAACCATGAGATCATGACCTGAGCCAAAACCAAGAGTCAGACGCTCAACCAACTGAGCCATCCAGGCAGCTCCCCCTACTTAATTTTCTAGTAACATATACATTCAAATTTTATATGATGAGTGAGATGAATATATTACTCTTGTTTTCTAAGTTTTTTGCTTCTAAAAGCCTTTCTTGGAAAGAAACCAACTAAAGGATAAACCCCCCACAAAAGCACTCTACTTACTTGTCAAGTAGAAAATTCCTACAGGGAAATTTCTCTTCTTCAAAGTTCATATGCTGTGAAATAAAACAAATTTGGAAATGTGCTGACTAAATGCCAGACATAGCAGCTGTGGCCCTGGAAAACCACCAGTGTCCTGTGAACTGTGCATTGACCAGATCAGGAGGATGTTTTTCCAGAGAGAAGGGCAGAAGGAAGGAATATTCTAGCATAAGTACCCTAAATAATTTTGTGGTCTGTTAGGTTTTTTAGATATGGTTTTAAACCTAATGAAAACATGTATTGCTTCTTCTCAGAAGAGTATGTTCAGGGAACTATTGTAAACTGTTATATTACCCTTTCAAAAGGAAGGAATTGTTTTATTTTTGTGTAACCATACTTCTGGAGGAAACAAAATGCAGGTAGATGAATATATTGCTGTAAGAAGACTGGCATTAAGCAGATCCTTGCAAGTGGTCCTGAGTCCATGCTGGGGAGAAGTGAAAGATAAATCACCTAAGGCTGGTGAGCTATCATTTCCATTTTATGGGTGAAGAAACTGAGGCACAGAGAGGTTAAGTTGCCTAAAGTCACATAGCTAGTAGGTTACAGAGCCAGGCCCATGTTCTTAACTATTACACTGCGTTGAGCTGTGACACAGAATAAAACTCAAAGACTACCAGGTGACCTTGTGCCACACAAAACAGATATTGGATCCTTATCATATTGATAGCTGGTGGCATTGTGTCAGAAGAAGAGCACTGGATTTAGAGGCAGTAACCTGCAGTTTGTGTGAGCTCTGGTGTTTTCATCTAGGAAATGTAAATAAGAACCTCTGTGGTTGATGGATGGAATCTAAATGAAGAAATAAATGTGAAGCATGTAGCACAGTAACTTGTATGCAGGGCTGTGCTGAGACTGTAGCCTGAATACCAGGTCAGGGGAGATGAGTAAGAGATAGCTCAGGCCTTTGAAGGGGATGTGCAGAGGAGGGACTCAAATTATACTATGTAACTAGGACTCCTCCAGACTGTTGTCACACAGCATGGTCTTTGACTGAGAGAAGATTTGCAGCTCCTTGAAAAGCACTAAGGAGGGGCCCCTGGGTGGCTCAGTTGGTTAGGTGTCCAACTTCAGCTTAGGTCATGATCTCACGGTCTGTGGGTTTGAGTCCCGTGTCGGGCTCTGTGATGACAGCTCAGAGCCTGGAGCCTGCTTCGGATTCTGTGTCTCCCTCTCTCTCTGCCCCTCCCCTGCTCATGCCCTGTCTCTCTTTGTCTCAAAAATAAATAAAAACATTAAAAAAAATTAAAAAATAAAAGCACTAAGGAAATTGGGTGGCCTCAAAGAAATCTAGTCTGTCACCATGTTTTAAGCATTTAGAAAGAAATTTGTCTTATACAATTTGTTGGTTTTTTTTAATTTTATTTTTGAGAGAGAGAACATGTGCAGGGGAAGGGCAGAGACAGAGGGAGACAGAGAATCAATCCCAAGCAGGTTCCACATTGCCAGCACAGAACCCGATATGGGGCTCAAACCCACGAACCATGTGATCAGGACCTGAGCCCATATCAGGAGTCAGATGCTTAACCGACTGACCGACTGAACCATCCAGGTGCCCCTACGATTTGGTTTTAAATTTACTTAACATGCATGCATACATATATATGTATATATATATATACACACATAAATACATATACATATTTATACATACATACGTAAAACGGACAACAAATAGAGCAAGAGAGTTAAGATCATCTTTTAAGGCCACTTCAATCATTTTAGTAAAGTAGTCTAAATACCACCTTTTTAGCAGTAAGAAAATTAACTAAAAAATAAAAATAAATAGCTCCACTTAACTCTCAGGCACATTTTTTTTTTTAAGGCATTTGAAAACAATTTGAAGCTTGACAATTTTAATATGCTTTCAATGGACATTTGTGACTTGAATTTCACAAAGTAACGCACATGGGAGTTTATTTCATTTCATAAAGCAATTCATGTGTTTTAATACAAAGGAATTCCAAATAATACTTTTATTAAGGAAAGAGCTTTAAATGGTTTCTTGTGTAGAAAATAAAAAAGGTTCTTTGAGTAACATGAAAATTTATAAAGCTTTAAGAAGGAATTTTGCCATTAAGAAGAACATTACTGCATCTCATGGAAGCAGCCTTCTTTAATCAGTGCTATTTCCATTTTAAATTCATTCCTTCCTAGGATGACGCCTCAGTAGTTACTGATGAAGAATTAGACTTGGCAGTTTTCATTGTAGCAAGGGTGTACTCAAGGCTGAATATTCATGCTCAGTCAAAAATGGTAATGAAAAACCTAACATCCGTTTACTTATTATATTCTTATCTGCCTTAAACTAGATTAGTAATACATAAAATCTCATGTTGCTCTTTGACATTTTTTATTATTTGTGCAAATAGATTATGACCAGCTAATACATCTGACATTCAAGTAAAGGATGAATTTAATTAATATTTACTGAGCGCCAGCAGAGTTCATGGAACTCTAGTAAATACCAGAAAATGCAGCTTCTCTGTGTGTATAGTAATACAAGTTGGGGATGAGGTTGCAGTCTGGAAACTGGAAGATAGGGAATTACTGCTGAGGGAAGAGTGGGATTATGTAAGAGAACTGGTTGTGAGAATTCAGTTTGAAATCTGGAATAATGCTAAAATTCCCGATTTAAATTTTACTTTCCTGAATTCAGAGGTTAATTTCTTGCTGCTGCTTGTCAGGAGGAGGAGCAAATGAGTTGTTTCAGTTTTGGGTTTTGTTGTTGTTGTTGTTTGTCCTTTGGAGATTTATTTCAAGTAAGATCCAGTGTGTTATGGAGGTCATCTTTGGAGCACCTGCCAGGTGCTATGATAGCACACTTGGAACAGATCTGTAGTTGAGAGTAAGATGTGCTTCCTGCTCACTAGGCAGTGGGTGGAGGAGACTGGCCTGTGTGTGGGTAGTTGTGTGTGGTGCTGTGTGGCAGTGATGCACTGGCCTCTGGACAGTGTGACTCTGGAGGACATATATCTGCTTTGGAGATAGAATTCCAACCTCACTGTCATTGGTGAACTGGAGAGAGGAAGCCCCTGGGATTGGGCTTTGTGTTAAGCATCAAATTAAGGAGGTGGCTCTACTGTGTCTTCCTGGTGAGATGACAGGAGGGAGTGGACAAGGGGTCTGGACTGTGAACATGGTAACAGGGTGCGGTAATGACGTCTTGTAGCATACTGGGATTGCCTGTCAACTTAAGTATATTCAGATGCCTTTAAAAACTAAAAATATTGAGGTATTTGGGAAGGCTGCCACTTTTGTAGCCCCTGGATTTGGGTGGAAAAGTCAGTAGGCCTGGCTGACCAGATGTGGGTGACAGGTCTACAATGGAAGTAGTATTGGGTCGTAAGGTAACACTACCTTACTGAGTCATTAGTTGCCTCAGAAAAGGAGCTCGTGTCGAGTGCAGTGAGTGGACCTGGTAGTAGTGAAGCCAGCCCTGCCCTGCAGGCACTTTTATTAGTGATGTAGGGCAACTTCTGTTTTAACGCTAGATGGGGAAAGGGCACCTATTTCTGCTTAGGGGCTCCAGAAAAAACTTCTCAAACTGGTTATGGCAGTTGAGTTTTCTAGGTACACCACCAGAATTCTGTTGAAATCCTAGGCCTAATGTGTACAAAAATCTCTTAAGGTGATATGATTAAACTGAGATACTTTATAAAAAGCATTGATCAAAGTACCTGGCATAAAAATATTAGTTTTAAAAATGTGTCATTAAAATGTAAAGTGTTATATTCTTATTTCCTTTAGTTTATAAATTATCATTCAGAGGTACTGGGAATGAGCCAAAAAGAAGACACTAAATATTGTCTTACTTTTTTTTTTTTTTTAAACCTTTACTCATTTGGATTATTGGTGTTAGATGAGTTCTGGTATAGCCACAGTTAATAGAATCAGCAGTCTCATTTCACCATATTGAGGATTTCTAGATGACAGACTGGCCTTCATGACTTTGTCATATTTGAAATGTTACCTTTTTTTGAAGCATTTATCAGTGTCATGATGCAAAGCAGGCCAGTAAATGCATGCTGGGCATGCCTTATGTTCATGTGAGATGTAGCACTGATTTTAACAACTTTTTTTTTTTTTTTTAGCTCAAAACATTTTAACATTTTCTTGCAAATTTGTGGTACGTGTGCATTTTAAAAGTCATCTACAAACTCAGTTTTCAGATAAAACACTGGTTTTAAACTTTTAAGTTAACGTTGAAAAAAAAATAGTTACCCACAAGCAGTTAACTGTGGGCTTGATCCCTTCCTTGCCTTCGAGATTGAAATTCCTTCTTCATTTTACTGCATTGTCCTAATTTCTTCAGTTTGCTCATTGCCTTTTCAAGGGGTCCTTTGTGCTTCATTATCGTTTTTTATGATGTTGTCCCCAGCTAAATTTCTTCCCATTTGCCTTAGGCTTTTCTTGTACTCTGGATCTCCCATTATTTTTATTGTCCACCAACGACTGTTTCTGCATACTGATTAAAGGGGGCTTCTCCCTCCTCCTGCTGCTGGCTGCTCCCACCACCATTTCTAGCTGAGCAAGGAACACAACACTCACTCTGAGGTGCATGTCTGTGGTGAATTCTGATTAGTTTGCACAGACATCCACTTCTCTTCCGCTTTTGTGGCCTCTGAGCTTTTATTCAGTCAGCAAAGACTGTGCTGTTAGTGGACCCTTGATCAAAAGGATTCATTGAACTCACTGTGATACGTGAATACTTTGTTGAACCAGGCTGACTGTACCCCACACTTGCTTCTCTCAGCCTACTTTGCTCATTGATGACCACAACCACCTGTATCCTTGCCTGTAAATTGAGAAGATACTGCGCTTGGTAGGACAGAGGAGTGGGGAGATGAAGAGGAACTGTGCATGTGGTGCTGAATGGTTTTTGAACCTTTTATGTCACTGCTTTTCTTAGTGCACATAATTATAAACTATATAAAAGTTGGCTTTTAACTTTCAGAATTTTAAGTGACCTGTTTATAATTAGGTACAGTTGTAATTCCATGACTTTTGATGAAATGTGGTTTCATCACTAGAAAAGAGAACTCACTAGCCTAGGGGTCAGAAGACTGTTGTAGTGGAGATTTTGCTGCTTAACTAGGGAAGTGACATTGAACAAGTCTTTTTTTTTTTTTTTTTCAACGTTTATTTATTTTTGGGACAGAGAGAGACAGAGCATGAACGGGGGAGGGGCAGAGAGAGAGGGAGACACAGAATCGGAAACAGGCTCCAGGCTCTGAGCCATCAGCCCAGAGCCTGACGCGGGGCTCGAACTCACGGACCGCGAGATCGTGACCTGGCTGAAGTCGGACGCTCAACCGACTGCGCCACCCAGGCGCCCCTGAACAAGTCTTTAAAGCTGTGTGTGCCCTGGTTTCTGTAACTGGAGATAATGGAAGGAGATGCCTTCCCTGTCTCTCACAGAGACAAAAATGGTAACATGTATAAACATTCTTCTAAACCGTCCAGGAAGGGGCGCCTAGGTGGCTCAATCAGTTAAGCCTCCAACTTTGGCTCAGATCATGATCATTGTGAGTTCCAGCCCCCGCATTCAGCTCTGCTTTCAGAGTGGAGACTGCTTTGGATTTTCTGTCTCCCTCTTTCTCTGCCCCTCCCCCATGAATGAGCAAGCACATGCACGGAGTACCACCAGCCCCGTCCCCCGCCTCAAAAATAAACCTTAAAAAAAAAAAGTCTAGGAAATGTGATATTTCTAATGATGGTAATATGACAAATAGTCTTTAACTGTCCTTTTTAAAATTTTTTAAATTATTTATTTATTTTTGAGAAACAGACAAAGCGTGAGCGGGGGAGGGGCAGACAGAGAAGGAGATACAGAATCTGAAGCAGGCTCCAGGCTCTGAGTAAGCCATCAGCACAGAGCCTGATGTGGGGCTGGAACCCACAAACTGTGAGATCGTGACCTGAGCCGAAGTCGGACGCTCAACCAACTGAGCCACCCAGGTGCCCCTTTAACTCTCCTTTTTAAATACTGAAAAGCAAAAATACAGCCGTTATAATCAAACAGTCCTTTTTAAAGAATGCTGTTAGGGACACCTGGATGGCTGTTTGTTGGGCGTCCGACTTCCACTCAGGTCATGATCTCAGGTTCCTGGGTTTGAGCCCCTCATCAGGCTCTTTGCTGATGGCTTAGAGTCTGGAGACTGCTTCAGATTCTGTGTCTCCCTTTCTCTCTGCCCCAACCCTGCTCACGTTCTCTCTCTCTCAAAAATAAAATAAACATTAAAAAAAATTTTTAAAGAAGACGTTTAGCAAGCTAAACACAGTATAGTAAGTCAGATTAGCAAACGTTGAAATCCACTGGGAAAACCCTTTGGGAACTTGTATTTACTGATTGTGCAAGGCTGAGAAGTTTTTGTTTAGGCTAAGGATTTTTCAACAATTCTGTGAATGCTTAGCTTTTGTAGTAACAGCAACAACAAAAACTGATGGGGGTAAAACCTCTGATATTAGGGGATTATATGAGAAGAAAACTGGGGTAGAGAGAAAAGAAGACAGTTGTGTTGTAGATGTGAAGGCAGAGAAGAGTCACTGTGTCTGTCACAAGGCTGGATAGGAAACCTTGGTCAGACCTGGGAGAGAAAGTTTCTTAGGTTTTTGGAGTTAATACACGTATCTTCTTTATTCACTTGGAAAATGGCAACCTTTCCATAAAGATCACATTCCTAAGCTTCCTCTGTCTCATTCTAAAGGATTCCAAAGTTCCTTGAACTTCTGTTATGAGTTGACTTTCATGGCAGCTCCACTATGGTAGGTGGTTACAAAGAGAGCCTGACTTTGTTGTTGGTGTAGAATGCCTTTCTGAGACTTCAAAAGGTCAGATTTTAAATATACATATATATTTTTAATGGAATGAGAAAATGAAGCTCTTTATAGTGTGGTAGTAGAACATGAAGTCATGTTACCTTGCAGTGAAGAAAATGAGCTATGTAGGCTTTATATTAAGGACAGTAGTTATTTACTGCTTCTGTAATGATGAAAGTCTGGAAACTACCTAAATGCCCAGTAGTGCAGGATTGAATAAGTAAGTTATCTTATGTTCATGTAATATGGAATGCAGTCCATTCTCACCCACACATACACCATTTGATCTAAAGAAAACGACTTTGATATATATACGTTGTTTTAAACATATGTTTAGAAGCATAGAAAATGTAGGGACTTTTTTTATTGTGATAAAAATACACAACATCATTTACCATATTAGCCAGTTTTACACATACAGTTTAGTGGCATTAAGTACATTTATTCACATTATTTTGCAGCCATTACCATCATCCATGGTAGTGAACTTTCAGTTTATTCATTTTTGCATTATTTGCATCTTTTACAAGAATGTATTGATCTTATTATAAAAATTGACTTAGATTATAACCCAAGGCTTTGCACTAGCTCTGTGACCATAGACAAGTTTAATGTTTTTACCATTTGCAAATGAGGATAATTAATAGTACCTCTCATAGCATCATTATAAAGACTAAAGAAGTGTACGTATATGTTGATGTATTTGTATTTTTTTAGGGTGACATGAAATAAGCACTATACTGAGTGTTGGCTGTTATTTTTGTTGGTTACATATGTGATCCTAAGGGTGTGAAGGGTAAAACGAGACTTCAAAACCACATAACATGCCGCATGTTGTTTTATAATTTAGACTCTGAATAGGGTTTAGACTTGAAAGTATAAATAAAGTAATATTCTTAAAAACAGACATACATTTCTGAAAGATGTACAGTTTATAAAAGTAATGAATACAGGAGCGCCTGGGTGGCTCAGTTGGTTGAGCGTCCAACTTCGGCTTAGGTCATGATCTCACGGTTCGTGAGTTTGAGCCCCGCGTCTGTCTCTGTACTGACAGCTCTGAGCCTGGAGCCTGTTTAGGATTCTGTCTCCCTCTTTCTGCCCCTCTCCCACTCGTGCTCTCTCTCTCTCTCTCTGTCTCAAAAGTAAATAAACGTTAAAAAAAAAAAAAAGTAATGAATACAGATCATTTGCCTGCAATTGGTGAACCTCTCGGTTCTCATACAGTGTATGCTGGCACAATGGCGTTCTGTAAACGAGGTTGACATGTCCTGTGGTAAAAGTCGAGTCAGGATATTTTCTCACCAAAAAATAAAAGATAG
Organism: Acinonyx jubatus; assembly: GCF_027475565.1. NCBI lineage: Eukaryota > Metazoa > Chordata > Mammalia > Carnivora > Felidae > Acinonyx > Acinonyx jubatus. The sequence goes on along the minus strand of NC_069385.1, from coordinate 86,696,916 downwards.
TACTTTCTCAAGTTTAAGGTATTTTTTTCATAAATTTGTCCTAATTGTTAGTGATTGCTATTACTTGAAAAAGCAAAAAATTTTAACTGAAAAACTGGAAATACATATTTATACTCAGGCTTTTGCTTTTTTACCTTTGTTCCTCTTGATTGTAGTTTGTTCTAAAGGACATATGCTTCTGTCTGTGAATTTAAACTGCATATATATATGTATATATATGTGTGTGTGTGTGTGTGTATATATATATATATATATATATATATATATATATATATATGTAGTTATAGTTATATGGTTTTATTTCCTGCTAATAAAATGCTTCCTTGTTCATGATACAATTAAATATGTCTGTTTGATGGGGTTGTGTCCCTGTCCCCAGCTCTGCAGCTCATGGATGATGGTACCACTGGCTCACATGTCCTTGTTGAGTTTCTTAACTGAGATGTTGTAGATACCACAAAGATGATGTTCCTTTTTAATTGTGTTTTTAATGTAGAATACCTTGTCCTTTTAAAATATTTTGTTTCTGGTTCATATTTACATGATGTAAATGGAATGTGGAATGGACTGGAAAACATGAAATAGCTCTTTAAAGATGCCTGACTTCAAAATGAATGTTGCCATTTGTGGTTAGAAATGAAAACAAAAAACTTTCATGAGTCGTATTTGAATTCTTTTAGGTCATAGTTGTATCTTAGCTTAAAATTCTGTATATTATAAATTAGTATTATCTGTGCATTGTTTTATTGCTTCCCCTTTAAATTGTCCATGGTGCTTAATAGAGATAGAACATACAACACACACAAACACAAACACAAACACACACATATATATATAGAGAGAGAGTAAACCTATATATTTTTTTGGTTCTGATAATATATCAGTGAAAGTGATTTAAAAATATTTGCAGTTGATCTCTTACAAACTAATCTTATGTGGGTTTTACAGTCTTTTAGAAATTAAGTAGTAAAAAATATTTCATTGACCCATTTATTCACTGAAATTAGTAATATGTGACTTACTGAGGCTTAAACTGGGAAATAAAATATAACAGTTTCTATAGTTATATTTTAAAAAAGAAAAGAAACCTGGGAGTTTCTGTGGTTTGTGGTAGAAATACCTAGTATGTGGAAGACCTTCCATTAGATTGCCAAATATTGGAAACCTGCTCTGTGCAAGACATCTCACTCAACCTTAAAGAAATTTTGAAAGATGACTAATTTGCCTTTGAGGCAAAGAGAGATCAAAAAGATTGTAAATTATTAAAATAGAAGCTTGATTAGGACATGAGTCTCAAGATGATAAGGTTTTTGGGGGTGACAGTGGGGTTAATGGGGTCCAGACCGATGGCCAAGAAAGAATTCTTAAAGATGCTGTTGGTGCAAAACGGTGATTTTGTTATGCCCAGAATTCGTGATCCCCAAAGACCACTAGGGAGCCGAGTCCGATGCAAAAGCAAAGAGCCTTTATTCGAGCTAGCTCGAGCTCAATCCCCTACCTGCACCGCGTGAGATACCAGGGAAAGAGAGCGAGTTTCAAAAGGACAAAGGTTTTATTGGGGCCTGGGGGCAGTTGGTGAGGTAATGGCTATGGCCTCAGCCGATTGGCTGGGGAAGGGTCCTGGGGAAGGGTCGAGTCCTGTTAGGCAGGTGAGGGGGGGGGGTTACTCAAGGGGAGGAGGTGTGGTCAAGGTGAAGGACACAGGACAAGATGGAGTCGGCTGGCGTAGGCCTGCCCTTTCAATTTTATTAAAGCATGGGGAGGAGCGTGGGCAGGAAGAGCTGCCCTGGGATGATGAGGAGACATTGGTTATATACTTAGGAGTTGGGAGAGGTAAAGTCAAGGGGAAGTTTCCAGTGAGATTTTCATATGCTAAAGAAGACTTCCAGGATATTGGAGGCCTAGCTATTATCAAGCTAAGGTTGTTTTCCCTGTGGCAAAGCATTAGCATTAAGACAGTGGGGAGTTCTGGAGAAACATTTTACTCTGCCTGCCTCAAGTGTTTGTCAATGGACTGCAAGTTACAAGGAAATTTAGTTCTGCCATTTCCTTCTGTCTTTGTTTCCCACATCACTATGGAGGGATGATGTTGGGGCTCCAGGAAACAGAGTCTATAGGTTTCTGGAGATTAGGCTATTGATAAGATTGCCTTTTTCCTATAGTTTACTAAGATATTCATGAATAGATGGAGACTCAGGTCTTGTAGGACTATGATCTCTATCAGTTAACCATTTGTTTTTCCCCTTTCCTTTGTTCTCAGGCAGCCAAGAGGAATATCACACATATCCCAACTGTGTGTGGGGGGGGGGGCAGGGTTGTGGCCTGTCAGCGTGCCTCATGCTCCCTCATCACAAGAGATTGGAGTGGGGACACTCTTAAGTGTTAACTTGGTTGTGGCCACAGGAAAGTGTGTGAGGTGTCCCAATCCCTGGACTGCGCTCACAAACTCTCTACTCCAACCCACTCCAAGTCTCACCTTTTATATTTTGTAAATTCTGCACTAATGTAAAAAGGAGAGACAAACTTTGAAAAAAGTTTTTTGAATGGTAGGTTAAGTAAGAAGCTGATATAGGATATTGTCACTCTGTCGGAGTTCCCTTCCGGGTACAGCTCAGTGGCTTGGTACTGCCATCACTGAACGTGGCCATGCTTGAGTATACAGTGAGTTTATTTCAAAGTTTTATGGATACTTCCTACAGAATCAGTTTACACAGTGTATGTTTTTCCTTTCTATGTAGTTTTTTCCCTTATTGTAACTTTTTTTAACGCTTATTTTTGAGAGAGAGAGAGAGAGAGAGAGAGAGAGTGTGTGTGTGTGTGTGTGTGTGTGTGTGTGTGTGTGTGAGCGGGGGAGGGGCAGAGAGAAAGGGAGACACAGAATCCAAAGCAGGTTTCAGGCTCTGAGCTGTCAGCACAGAGCCCAATGTGGGTCTCAAACCAAGAACCACGAGGTCATGACCTTAGCCGAAGTTAGACTCTTAACCAACTGAGCTGCCCAGGTGCACCGCCCCCCCACCCCATTGTAACTTAAGAATTCAACGTTACAAACATTTTAAATCATCAGAATTTATTTCCAGCATAGGTAAACATGATATGAAGTGATGTCGTCTATCACACACACATGCAGGCATTCTTACTTATAAGAACATGGTATGAAATGCCAGTTTAGTCAGTTATCTCAAAAGTAGTGTCTGTCTCATAAAGTTATGGGGATTAAATGAATTAATGTATGTACTCAGAGTAGTGCCTGGCATATAAAGAGCATCAGGATGCAGAATAACGTGAATAGTGTAATACCATTTGTTAAAACAGGGTTTGGATATATTGTACCTAGAAACTGGTGAGTAAAGGATATTTTTGAGAGAATAAACAAAACTAGAAATAGTTTCTTTGGGAAAGAGGAGAGAACCTGGGAGGTAAAAGGGGGACATAAATCTTGTCAACCTTTTAACTGTTTTTAACCATATATTAATTTAAAAAATAATGTCATGTTTTAAGTAATTTAAGAGCATCTACTTTGGGATGAGAATCTGTGTTCTTTTCAGATGGCCCTGCCGAGGCACCAGTGACCAATGGGAACACAACCACGGTGCCATCCCTGAATGATGATCTGGACATCTTTGGACCAATGATTTCTAATCCCTTACCTGCAACGGTCATACCCGCAGCTCAGGTATGTAGTAAGAACATGGTTTTACATTATCACTGCTTATTTCCTTTTTGAAAAGCCTCAGAAGTTCAATTTTGAAAGAATTGTCTCTGAGCAGTCTCTGATTTGAAAGCTTACTGTTCTTTAGGCCAGGGGTTGACAAACTAAGCCTGCAGCTTGATTTTGCAAACAAAGTTTTATTGGAACACAGCTATTCCATTTATTTACATATTGCCTGTGGGTACTTTTACATCACAAAAGCATATTAAATAGTTGCAACACTCTTTGACCCAAAAGGCCTAAATATTCACTGTTTGAAGTGTGCTGACTCTGGCTTTAGGCAAACAGTGGTGTTTAGAGTGAATAAGTGGGAAAATTAAGACTATTTCAACCTTGCCAGAGATTAACTCGGTAACTTCAGAGGTTTTAAAGTTAACCATAGGTGTATAAATATTGATTATATAAGCTAGTAGTTCTATTTTTATGCTCTATTGAGCCATCCTCAAGATAGTTTATTTCTGGTTGCAGAAAAATCAAGAATAAGAAATTGTAGCAAATTAAGTACTCCTATTCTTTCTTATGAAGATAGTTGTTTTAAGTTAGCCTTAAAATTGTTTTATTATTGAAGTATAGTGGACATACAATGTTTCTACTTTTAAATTTTTTAAAAAATTATTTAGGGCAATATTAATGATCAGGATTTTTTTTCACATTGATGATAAAGAAATTTTGAATTCTGTTCCTGACGTTACATTTTGCCTTTATTCCTTTTTTTAAAATTGTAAGTTGTTTAATACTTTAAATATTTTTTCAGCTTTATTGAGGTATAATTGACAAATAAGATGGTAAATATTTAAAGTGTATATTTCACTTCTACCATCAAGTTAATTAACACACCCATCACCTCACATATTTACTTTTTTTGGTGAGAACTTTAGTTTTTTTCTTTACAAGTTTCAGTTACACAATACAGTATAATCAACTGTAGTCATATTAGATGTCCTCAGACCTTACTTGTTTTATAACTGAAAGTTTGTATCAACCTCTATTTTTTGTCCACTCCCAAGCTCTGGTAACCACCATCTATGAATTCAACTTTTCTTTTTAATTCCACATACAAGTGATCCCATCAAGTATTTATCTTTTTTGAAGGTGAATATATTAACTTTTAGGAATATAGGTTACTCTTAAGCATACAACTTTAAAATTCTATTTTAAATTTATACTTTATAAATGAACAACAGTGTGTTTTGGTACAGCATAATTTTTGAGGTAAAATATTTCTTTTTCTCTAGAAAAACTCAGCCAAATGAAAATTGTTTGGGTGGAAAGTTTTAATAAGAACTTATATCTTATTAAGAAGACTAATTGCTTATACTTTTATTATGCATTTTTTTGTTATGATAGTCGTCATTACCACTAGAATTGAGCAAATAAATGTCTTAGAAATTAGCTTATCAAAATTGCAGCATTAATGTTTCAGAAAAGATAGCTTTGTTTTTTGGCTTTGTTCCTTCTCCCCTACCCCAAAACATAAAATGAGGGACTGTTACTACTATTGTTTCAATTAACATTAATTACCTTGTGAATTTGTGCAGGCATGGGTACGCATGTGATAATAAAAATTGTCTAATGCTAATGTTTTGGCTTCAGAAAGAAGCATTAGGTTATTTGACAATCTGAGCACGAAAAGCAGTTTCTTTTGGTCTAGCATTCTAGTGAGGCTGTTTTATCTGCTAAACTTCTTTGGATTCCATTGGAGTATGTGAGTTGTTTTGCAACCACGCAGAGAATTAGACCCTACATCTGAGGCTTCAGTGTACTTCATGTGTTCTTTTCAGTATCAAAGCAAGTGGAACAATGCAGACTTCATTTAACTCTTAAGTAGCACCATGACCACAATACAGGGTGCGGCTTCTACCTTTATGAGGGATTGATTGGTCTGGCCTTCATGCTTTGTGCATTCTGCATCAGCCACTAAGAGTTACAGAGTTGATTTTTAAAATCCCATCTAATTCTTTTTTTAGAACATTGATTTTGGACCAAAACTGTGCCAGTTGTATTGAACCCTATAAAATATTGGGTGAGCAGAGTTATCTTTCATTGAACTACATGCAAAGATTAAAACCCAGACATGTTTTCAAAATGTCTTTGAAAATGGGGAGGGGGAAAGGCAGGTTAAATTACACATTTTATACATATACTCTAGCTATGTAACTTACTAATTTTGGTGAGTTTCTATTATGTAAAATTTGACAGAAATAGGAATTACTCTGAACCCTGTACTCTTTCAGTCCTGATTTTACTCATAGTAAAAATTATATTAAAAGATTTCCCACTCATGTGAAGACGAGAGAGATTTACCTGTTTGGCTGTATAGTCTTCTGAAGGAGGTTGGAAATATTCATCTGACCAGAATGCACATGTATATTGGGGGTTCCCAGGGAATCATTCCAGAGTCCTCAAAGGTGACTTACAGAAGCCATCCCTTTCCTTCTATCTCTAATACACATAAACCAACAGTACCTAGACCTGTACAGGTGCTGCCTTGACCTTGGATCAGCCTTAGGATCCCAACAGCCAGAGAGAACCTTTGGTTTAGGGATTCTGCAGCCTCTCAAAGTGTAAATTGACAGACAAAAGTTGTTCTCCTTTAATCCTGGAGTTACACTGCTGTCAAATAGAGCACCAAAAAATAAAAAATGGACATAGGAGTGATTACTAGTCATGCTATGTGGGTTGGCTGTTTTTAGACTATGACCACGTTGAGGTAGATGTTCCATTTTACGTACCTTCATCAGAAGAAATACACGTTTAGAGCATGTGGATATTAGGCTGCTCTAGTATGAGACTGTGGTTTCATTTTCTGTGGTTTTGGTCGCTTACAGTTTGGAAGCAGATGATCTTTCTTCTGATATATCACCAGGTGATCAGTAGTAGCTTAACACTTGTCACGGTGCCTCACTTGTCATTTACTTCACTTCATCTCATCACGTAGGCATTTATCATCTCATATCATAAGAGTACAGCATATTTTGAGAGACCACATTCACATAACTTTTATTATAGTATATTAATTGTTCTACTTTATGCTCTCTGTGCCTAATTTATAAATCAAACTTTGTCATAGGTGTGGATGTATAGGAAAAAAAACCATACGTTTCGGTACTATCCATGGTTTCAGGCATCCCCAGGGTACTTGGAATGTACCTTGGAAAGTGTATGGGGGTGTGGTGAGGGGGACTACTATAATAGGTTTCCCAGCCATTGTGATTTTCCTGTAGTTTCATCTCTTCCACAGGGAATAGACCTCAGGATTTTGAGCAGGTTCTTAGACTGAACAGAAACTAAACATTATGAAAAGATTACTTAGTGAGATGGTTGCTTCATTACCTAACAACTTAAATATTGTGTGCTTAATTCTGCCATTGTGCAGAGCACTTCTAGTGGTCATCAAGCAACTCTGTAAGGTTAGAAGTCCTATCTCCAAGTTTACAGACGAGAGTGGAGATTAAGTGACAGTCTCAGGGCACAGTGTAGCAAGCAGTGGGACCAGAGTTCTAGTCCTGGCAGGCTGGCTCCAGTGCACTTGCTCTTAGTCTCTGAGAGTTTCTGCTGCATCGCTGGTACTTAGGTAATATTTTATTCCAGTGCATTCCCATATTTGGTATTCCACTGTGTCCGAGTCCTTACACATTTCAGACTTTCTGCAAAATGCAGTGACTTTTCTATCTCAAAATGCTTGCTTAATTTGTCATAATAGATTCAACTATTGTTCTCCTTAAATTTGTGAATACAATGCTTGGATGGTAATTTATTGCTAGTTTTTTTTAGCCAAGATGTTAAATGTTTGATTTTTTAAAAAACTAAGGCAAATTTGTTTACAGGATCTTTAACTTCTGCCTACTACTCACCTTATTCTGTAGTTTGAGAAGACCCTTACCCAGTTTCTACCATTCTTCTTAGAATTCTTTGAAAGTCTTCATATCTAAAACAATTTCATGTAAACAAATGTGAATGTGATTGAATAAATGGCTGCAGAGATCATTAAAGTGAAGTTATTAGCTGTGGTTGTATAATCTGTGTGCAGATATAGTTTAAGTGAACATTTTTCTTTTGTATTAAATCTGAATGTTTATTTCTTTTTTCCAAAAGTGGAATGAAGATATGGTTGAGAGTATAGGTGAAGTTTTGCTGTACTTCATTTCTGGATAGACTAGAAACATTCTACTATGAGGTTAAAACTGATCTAGATTATGTTTACAAAAATATGATGCAGCTTTTGAAAAACAAAGGCTTTTCTTTTTTTTTCAAAGACAAAATCAGCCTTTGCAAGACCCTCTTGCAGTCTGCTGTAGTTCTTTATTCTAAGGGATACCAGTTCCTTGAAATAGTTGAAATGGATCCCCAGCATCTCCCACGAATGGTGGTCCTCACACAGCAGCCACATACTATTGTTGAACCCACTGTGGTCAGGATGTGATGGGCAAAAATGCAGTGTCAGTTTAGCAGGTAAACACAGTTTATTATGAAAGAGCTTTGATCTAGTTCTCTCACGTTAACAGATTTAAAATAGGAAACATTGTACCTTTATCCTAGATGTTGGTTTTGTGTGGGTTTGTGAATGATCCTGATGTCACCATATTACCTTCTACAGTTGTGTAATTTCTAATTCCTTTAGATTTTAAGGAAGGGATGAACTATGTGTTAGTATGCAGAATTTGACAGCTTGTTTTGGTATTTGTCTCAGGGGACACCCTCTATACCTGCGGCTGCCACTCTGTCTACAGTAATATCTGGCGATCTGGATCTCTTCACTGAGCAAGCTACAAAGTCAGAAGAGGTAGCAAAGAAACAACTCTCCAAAGATTCCATCTTATCTCTGTATGGCACAGGAACCATTCAGCAGCAGAGCACCCCTGGTAATTCATTTCCACATCTGCTTTCAGTGAATTGCAGTAACATTACTAGAAGTATACCCTTTGTATAATATTATTTCTTCCTATTTTTCCATGTACCAGGTGCTTCTTTGCAATTTGTGCAACTACAAAACTGGTATGAAGCATTAGAATTAAAAAGCATACACAGGATTCACAAAACTTTATTTAGAAGTAACACGCTGTTCACATATCACTTAATATTGTTTCACAAGCTTACAGGACATGGATTATTTTTGAAGAATTATTTTGATTTGCATGAAGTTTACAACTTTGTGTACAGTATGGTATTTTCTCTGTAAGTAAACAATAAGCAATCTGAATTATCACATGAATTCCAAAACTGAGTTTTTAATAATTATAATGAAAGACTAGCACAGTCAGATCTATTGTTTACATAGTTTGAATCTGTCAAATGCACTCCTTCTGAAATAATGAGCTGGAATTCTAGGACACTTGCTTCCATTAAAGCCAGACACCATCAGCTCTCAGTTGTGTATCTGATAGTGGGAGACAAGCCGTGCAAGTCAGCACAAACCGCACATAATCTCATGCTGTGGAGTTTATATGGCTATTGCATAAGATATATCTAGCCTAAATTTGCTCAGGTTTGTAACTGATTTGTGTGCATTTTGGAAGTAACCAGCTCTGAGGTTGTGAGTCGGTCTGAATAGTAGGAGCAGATTGGAATTAAAATTTTTGCTGTGGGTTCTTCAGAAAGATGGTGATCCTTTTTCTGTGATCATAGAGGTGAGTGCAACTGTATACAGTAGCCCTGCTTTCTTCATTCATTTTCTTTTCATGGTTCTTAAAATGCAGGTGTGTTTATGGGACCCACAAATATACCATTTACCTCACAAGCACCGACTGCATTTCAAGGTTTTCCACCAATGGGCGTGCCTGCAGCTCCTGGCCTTCTAGGAAATGTGATGGGACAGAGTACAAGCATGATGGTGGGCATGCCCATGCCCAATGGGTTTATGGGAAACGCACAAACTGGTGTGATGCCACTTCCCCCAAATGTGGTTGGCCCCCACGGAGGAATGGTGGGACAGATGGGCGTGCCCCAGAGTAAGTTTGGCCTGCCGCAAGCTCAGCAGCCCCAGTGGAACCTCTCACAGGTAGGGGGTCATTTACTCTCCAGCGTCTCCAAAATCAAAGAAATTGATTCATTTTCTGAATGGTTTATTTAAAAATAACAGGCAGAAAAATCTGAGTAAGGATAATGTATCAGATGGGACTTGTCTATAGGTATCATGAAGTTACATCAAACAGACAAGTGAGCTGTCACTGACCCTATATTTAGAGTATTCTGTAAAGCAGTGTTAAGCATTTTTTCATTTCAGATTATAATACTGGTGACCATCCTGTTTGTAACAGCTGGAAATTATCTTGGGCATCTTGAGAGACTTCCTCTCTGCTACCTGTGAAATTAGCACCAAGCTTCAACCCAGCTCCCTGGTGGGGCATTTTTATAGTCCACTTAGACCTGCCTATGTTCACTACTAAGTTGGGGGCAGGGAGTGGTTTCCAGTCTCAAAGCACTATTTTGTAAGGGATCTAGGCTGTTCTTCATGTCATATGCCTACTTCCCCTGCTTTATAAAAGTTTAAAAACCTTTGTACAGTTGAGTTTCCTTTTTACTTATGGACAAGTCCATATCTGTCTCAGACAACCCCTTACATTATGAAATCCCATTTCTACTTGTAAAACTTTTTTCAAATCAGTCTATTTTAGTGCTCCACTCTGACTTTTCTGCATAGACAAAGACCCTTAGATTTAGCTTCATGCTCCAGCCTCTCTTTCCCTTACAGTTCCTATTTGGTGTTCTTCTAGCACTGGGGGGAATCTTGGTTTCTGTTCAGCTGTTTTACCTTGAGAGCATTCAGAGAATAGTCTATACTGATAGTTAACATTACTAAAAATCACTGTACATCCTGTGAATGCTTTTACTATCACATTTTAAAGATTTTTTTAAGTACTCTCCACACCCAGCATGGGGTTTGAACTTAAACCCCGAGATCAAGAGTCACATGCTGTACCAACTGTGCCAGCCAGGAGCCCCTACTGTCATTGTGACATTGGTGTCCACCCTCTGGGAACCTTAAGTACCAAATGTCAGTAACAGCTTTTGTGTAGCCAAAATACTGAAGTACACTCAGCTCAAAGTTAAGATGCTAGATGAACCAGTAAGGAGTTAATGTTGGCCTTTACTTTCAGGCATGCTGAGGGGTGCTGCTGTTTTCCAGCACCCCTCATTGGAATCTGTTGGCCAACGAGGTGGTTTACAACCTTTAGTTGGTATGAAGATGTGGACACTATGCCTCATCAGCAGTGTGGTGAACATTAGTGTCTTTGCAAGACCACTAAAGAACTTTATTAAGAATACATTCCAACCCTGAGCACAGATTTTTGAATCCACTCTGTACTTTGTGATAAATCTTGCCTTTCCTTTCCTTATCATCAGTCTTAGAAGAAGAGAAGTACCATAGTGAAAGGGTTAAGATGCTTATATACATATATGATTCCAGTCTGGAAGAAAAACACAGGTCGTCTTATACCTTATATAATGAAAATTAATTTTAGATGTTTAGTGGTTAAGCAAAAGAAAATGTATGCTTTACAGCCTTTTTTTAATACTTAGGAAGTATTTAGAACCATTTAAGATTTTAATGAAGACAGAATAATACCTGTCATAAACAGTATATAGTTTTGGAGTATTTGACTTTCTAAAATTTACTCAGTCCTTATAGTTAAAGCACAACATCCTGATATAGTTGAAAGTTAGAATGGTGGACTCAAATACAAATTCAAAGATTGCTTTGGTGTTTTTTCAGTTGTGGTTAATCTTTGGGGGACAAGAAATGGAGTCTTGAAAATGAATAAATAGGATTGAGATCACTTTATGGACAATGCTAAAAAAAAAAGTGGAAGGAAAGAACAAGAAGGAAACAAAATAGCTATTTGCTTTCTCTAGGGAAATAATTGTTTGGTAGTCTACTTATACCCCTGTGCTTTGACTAATTTTCATATTGATGAAAAATACTTCTATAATTGCTATTAAACTTCATTATCTCTTTGACTAAATTAACCTCAAAGGCAGCTTCTAATAAATGTCTAACTGTGGCTCAAGAAACAAGAATTAAAAGTGAAGTAAATGTCCTAAAATAAGCCTTTTATGTTTCACAGATGAATCAGCAAATGGCCGGCATGAGTATCAGCAGTACAAACCCCGCAGTGGGTTTTGGCCAGCCCCCCAGCACAACAGCGGGCTGGTCTGGAAGCTCATCGGGTCAGACTCTCAGCACACAGCTGTGGAAATGAAAACTGCACTGCAAGTTTCATCCAGAACTACCACCTGACATTCCTTGCTAAAACGCATCTAGTTCCCCTGTTTATTCATGTACATATTTTTTTTTCTTTTTCCCCATTTGTTCATATTAAGAACTATCTGACTGACCGTGTTGGTCTGTACAGATTAAATTTGATGTGAAAAGCAGGTTGAGAAACGATTTTATGTCAAGGGCAGCTTTGCTCATTTCCCATGATTTTGTAAACCACATTATTTGAGAAGCTGCTCAGTCAACTTGCATAATCAGTTTTACTCTCGATAAAAGTATAGCTCTAATGTTTGCATATAAGGGAAGTAGTTATCATGTTAGTAATACCTCTAACAGTATAAACCCCACCCCCAAATTAGCCAGTAATCCTGTAGGAAGGTACTGTATGATCAAATGTTTAATCATATAAATAGAATGTAAATGTGTCACTGAGCACTGTTTTCTAGTGTATCAAAGTTCTTTTATTTCATCATTCACTTCACTGTGCTGTTGTTATGATGTGCTTAACAGGGAACGTGGCTAGTGAAAGGAAGATAAACCTGGATGTTACTACAAAACTTAGTTTAACGAATGTTTAAAGAACTCAAATTTTATCTGCCTCTCTTGTAATTTGGATCTCTTATGTACATAGTGCTAATAACATGAAGACCTTTCTCTGCACTATATGCAAACAGGGTAACTAAACAAAGCCACTTTCAATCCTTGAAGGTATATCCAGGTTTATGACAGTAATTGTGTTTACATTTTATGGTGCCTAGTATTGACAAAATGTTATATCCCTATATTAAACAGATAAATCCATAGACCTTTTTATTTTTGTGGGTTTTATTTCCTACAATGTATACTGCCACCAACCATATGAAAATTACTTAATATTGCAAAGTGAGGAATTGGGAACATTTAGTCAACAAAATACCTGTCCTTTGTTTCTGAAACCAGTTCCACCAATTATAAGGCCAAATGGGAAAAAAAAAAAAAAGTACACAAGATACTCACAGTGTATCCCGCAGTGTCACTAGCTGTACTGTACAAAGAACTTCCAGTTTCGTTGTAGGGAAAACATGCAGAACAAATGAAGACAAAAAACACACACTTTATACCATCCAGTCAGCCGTGTTAACTGGCAAGCTCTGCTTAAACAGATGTCCATCAGATGACAGTAAAGGCTGCTGTACTGAAGTAAAGTGAACAATACCTGAATGTTTGGCAGCCTGACCTCCAAACATCCTCTCCCACGTCCACCAGCCAGGCAAACTGTACCAGTTGCTGCTTCAGTTTCTTCAATTTACACCTCAATTTTCACCGTGTCCAGGTGGTACTTTGGCTCGTTGGCTAGATTAACCTTCTCTGTCCGAGTGTGCCACACGAGAACCTAGAGGGGAGGGAAATCTTTTGGGTAGCCATGCTTCTTAACGCTGACACTCAACAAGGTCAAGCAGCACAAGTGAAATGAATACCTTGGTGCAGTTATTTGCTTTTGGTTCCAGCTCTTCAACTGTTGTTATCTGTTTTAGAAAATCAGATTCTTGCATCCCTGGCTGGGATCCACGACGCTTAAATACGGCTTTTGGATTGGACAAGATGACTTGAAGACTGACAGCAAATCCTTTGTGAAAAGTGAGAAAAAAAAAAGACTTTAAAATAAAATAATTGGCGTACTTCTCTTTTTTCTGTAAAATTTTGGACACATCAGAAATTCTTCTACATGCCAAGTATGTGCCAGGTCTTGGCTCTCAGAGTTGAATAGTAGGAGCATTACGTGTAGAAAGCAACCGGGGCACTGTGGTACGTTCAGTGCCACGACAGAGGTGTACGCACAGGGGCAGGGGGGACAAGAGCCACTGTAAAATACAAAGTCTAGGCTGTTGACAAGAAGCTCTTCGTTCATAGAGGTCATCACAGCCCGGCCTCCGACACTCTGGGAATTGAGAACTAAACGGAAACATAGCTGCAGAGCATACAGACTTACCCTAACTGTCCTCGGGGTGTAAGCCTGCCTGGGTATCCTGCCTGTTCTTTAACACCTTTATGTGTGCTCTCCTCAGAACCAGCACTGCTGCGATTTACTTTTGAGTTTAGAAGACTGAGGAGTACAAGTCAGTTAGCTAGAATATGAAAAATCTGTAATCATTTGGTTTAAATTTCTAATTTGGTTCAATCCGACAAGGGTGGGGTGGGGTGGGGGGGGAGGTTTGGAAGTCAGTACAGGAGGTGTCCAGCCATTTGATAAATTTGGTTTTGGGGTTTAATTTTTTGAGGGAAACATTACTCTCAATTGCCTTCAATGGTTTGGTTGTGAAAAATCATTACTATTGAATCTGGTTTAGGAAACCCTATGTTAAAGGCTTAGTCATTAAACACACTGCAAGCTTTCTCAGCAAGCAACTGTTGTTAACCTTTGTGGTTGTTTTGAAAGTCTGAGGTCCTGGACCTCTGCTCTTTATGACTAAGCTAACAATGAAGTTAGATACCCTCCCAGAGTCAAAGCTGCGAGGCCCGATCTCCAGGAACGTTCCTTAGCAACTTTTCGCCCTTTTCTACATTAACTGAATTGATTTATGCTTCTTTTTGCAAAAGCATAGTTAGCAAAGTAAGTTCCAAATGATACTAGGCAGTAAGTAATTGGGGAGTTGTGAGAAAACCACAACCAGTATTCTCATCACTCCACATGCCAGACTGGGCCACTTCCATGTTCTAGACCCTGCCCTCTTCACAGGAAAGTCTCCCACTAAGCTAGCTCCCCACAAACACAACTTGGCTCAGCACCTGCTGAGTGAGGCAGAACAAGTAAAACAATCATGAAGCATTAGCCTGAGGACTGGCCCAGTATCTCCCACCAGTCCTGGAGGGTGGCGGCACATTCTAGCAGAAAGAACACTGAATTTAGAGTTAACAAGCCTTTTGATTTTGCCTAGATCCTTGTACTTGGGACACTGGTCAAGTCACTGAAACTTTTCTTGATCCTAAAGCTTTCCCATTTCCTCATCTGCCAAGAGGGGTGTGACACCTTGTCAGCTCAGTGTGTCATGTAAAATTAGCAAATGGAAAGACCCCACTGACTACACAGCACTGTTCATGAGGTACTATGGTATATACATAAAAATACCATTAGAAACATGAAGGGCAGGTGGCACTGGCTGCCATCTATGGCCAGAGAACAGGGTTTACAGGGAAAGGGCCTGTGAAAGTGGTGGCAGAACCAGGCCACTAGCATTTCACACCACTTGGCTAAGGAGCCTGAAGCCTTCCCCAGACAGCCAAAACAGCCACAGACCTCTTCAGCAAAAAGCCAGAAGTTCAGATTCACACATAAAAAGTAACCTTTCTAACTGGTGATTTTTGTGCTCTAGGAGGCCTTGCCTTTTTTTTTCTTTCCCATGTACTTAAAAATAAGTTTCATACTTTTTCTACAGTTGAGGGTCTGCCCTTCTCCATCACTGAAGTTCCTGGTATATTTTTCACATGGCTTCAAGGTACTAATTGTATTTCCCCTTTCTTATAATTAAAAAAAAAGAGAATCCGGGGCGCCTGGGTGGCTCCGTTGAGCGTCCGACTTCAGCTCAGGTCATGGTCTTGCAGTTCGTGAGTTCGAGCCCCGCGTCAGGCTCTGTGCTGACAGCTCAGAGCCTGGAGCCTGCTTCGGATTCTGTATCTCTCTCTCTCCCCCTCCCCTGCTCATTCTCTGCCTCTCTCCGTCTCTCAAAAATAAATAAATGTTAAAAAATTTAAAAAAAAAATAGGATCCAAACCATACAGAAGTCGTTCTGAAAATGTGAAGCCAGTTTGATTTCCTTCATTTTCCCAGAAGTCATTTTTTTCTTTTAAAAAAAAATATTTTTAATGTTTATTTATTTTTGAGAGAGACAGAGACAGAATGCGAGTGGGTTAGGGGCAGAGAGAGAGGGAGACGCAGAATCAGAGGCAGGCTTCAGGCTCTGAGCTGTCAGCACAGAGCCCCACACGGGGCTCGGACTCACGAGCCGTGAGATCATGACCTGAGCCAAAGTCGGATGCTCAACCGACTGAACCATCCAGGCGCCCCTTCCCTGAAGTCTGTAACACATTCATCATGGTGACCACTCCGAGATTCAGATTAAGTGTAGTTTCTTGCTTTCCTTGGCTCGGGAATACCTTCTAGCTCTTAGAGTTACACAGCACAATCTACCACCTTAAGCAAAGCTGCCAGCCAGCTGTGAAGCTAGACACTGTTTTGCTGTGGGGCCCTTTCCTGGCCTCACCGGAGAACAGGGTGCACCTGGCAGGCCAGCACCCTGGAGAGAGATTTTCCCGGGTGGCTCACCGCAGCAGCAAAGTGATTTTCTATGATCTAATACAAAAGGGGGAGGGAGGCAATTCAGAGGCTTTTCAATCTCCTACTTTGCCCATATGCCCCTGCTGGGTGAGCTCTTTAAAGGAAGCTGGTCACAGCCAGCCCCAGGGACTACACACTACCCAGGCCCACACCCTGGGTTGCCTTTCAGGGAATCATGACGTACTATGAAGCTGGGGAGTTAGAGAGTTCTCCCTATGAGAGCAGGACAAGGAGTTTTTAAGCTCCTCAAACCACTGCTTCCAACCCAAGATAGAGATCTTGGGTTTTCTTAATTTCCAAGTATTTATGCCTCAAGTATTTCATGTGCCTTCCTTTTTTCTAGTGAAATTAATTTAGCTTTAAAGATGTTTGCAGTAGTTTTTGAGATACTGGGAGCCTTACAAAAAAACATGGGACTAGGATTCTCTGTCCTGGTCAGCTGTATAAAAAATAAAATGCAAATGAAAACTGGCGATTCACTGTGAATGGCTTGCTCAAGTGAAGTAGAGATAGGGTCCCTAATGTAAGTATGTATGTATCCCCTATGTATGTACGTGTGTGCGTGTATATGTGAATGTGTGTGTAATAAATGTGTTAGACATACATAAACGTAATCTAACAAATACTTATTTTTTCTAATACCTAGCAACATAAAATTCAAAATGCCTGAGCTACAAAAATTACCATGTGTACAAAGAAGCAGGAAAATACAACCCCAAATCTACCCTATATGTTCAAAAAGGGGAAAGATTGAGCATGCTAAAGAGAGTTATGGAAGATACAAAAAAAAAAAAAAAAACCCAATGTGATCTCACTGTTGTGAAAAATATACTGGCTGAGATTAGCAGCTGATAAATCATTGCAGAATAAAAGACTAGTAAACTTGAAGAATGAACAATAGAAACTACCAAAAGGACACACAGAATGGAAAATATCAAGACAGACAGACATATCAAGACACACACACACACACACACACACACACACACACACCCCAAAGAAACTGAATGAAAGGTTTGGAAAGAGGGATAGGAAAAAAAAAATGAAAAAACTGAAAACTTACTAAATTTGGAAATCAGTAAGGATATGTAACACTGGACCTGACATAAGATGCACCACCAAACAATACAGAATCCACAATCTTCAAGTACACATGGGACATTATCAAGATAGGCCACATAGTCTGGGCCAGAAATCAAATCTCAATAAAGATGAATTCAAATTGTACAAAGTGTTTCTCTGACCACAACAGAATTAAAATAGAAATCAATAACATGAAGCTATCTGGAAAATTTCCAAATATTTGGATACCAAACAATGTAATTCAAAATAGACTATGGGTCTAAGAAACCAAAAGGGAAATGAAAAAGTGGTTAAATGAATGAAAACAGTGGGATGCATCTAAAACAGTACTTAGATGGAAAATTAATTTTTTAACAGCTATAAACAAATTTGTTAGATAGGAAGGGTAAGTTCCTACACCTTTTTATACTTAAAAAAAAAGGAGCAAATAAAACCCAAAATGAATAGAAAAATGTACTAATAAACCTATGAGCTAAAATCAATGAAATAGAAAATAGAGAAGATCAGTGAAATAAAAAGCATGTCCTTCGAGAAAAGAAGTCAAGAAAATTGATAAATATCTACCCATACCTATCAGAGGGGGGGAAAAAAGTCATAAGTTACCAATACTGGGAATATTGGTATGTATTCTACAAATATAAAATGATAATAAAGGAGTATTAGAAAAAAACATTATGGCAGAAAATTTGACAACTTACATAAAAATGGACAAATTCCTTGAAAGAAACAGCTATCAAAGTTCAGTCATGAAGAAATAATCTATGTAGCCCCATATCAATAAAGAAATTAAATTTATAGTTCAAAATTGCCCACACCATCCCCCCCCAACCCAAACCAAAATAAAACTGAGAAAACAAACTAACAAAAAACCTCCAGGCCCAAATAGTTTCACTGATGGTATCTACCAAATGTTTAAGGAAGAAGTATTAACTATTTGTATAGAAAATAAAAAAGGAAGGAACGTTTCAAATCCTCTCAAGCCAGCCTTTCCCTAATACCAAAACCAAACAAGTGTTAGGTAAAAAATAAAAAAGATTACAAGACAAGGTGAGATAAGAAAACTACAGGTCTAACAACCTTCATGAACACAGAAAAATTCTTAAAAGTTTTAGCCATTTGAATCCAACTATAAATCATGACCAAATGAGGTTTATTCCAAGACTGCAATGTTGCTTTAACATTTCAAAATCAATCAGTGTAATTCACCAACTTAAGATGTTATAAAAAAGAAAAATCTATTGTAATAAATGTAGAAAACGCACTTGACAAAATCCAACATCAAGATTTTTGAAAAGCCACTCAGCAAACTAATAAAAGTGAACTTCCTCAACTTGGTAAAGGACATCTACAAAAAACCTATTGCCGATATTATATATACTTCATGGTGAAAGACAGTGTTAAAACCCCTGAAGATTGCAATGAGGCAAGGTTGTCGCTGTCAACTTTTACTCAACAGTGTACTGGAGGTCCTAGCCATTGCAATAAGGAAAAAAACCAAAACCAGACAAACTGGAAAAAGAAAAAGCAAGTCCAGAAAATCTCTTCCTCTTTCAGCCATAAACACATCAATAATGCTTATCAGTTCCTTCTGTTGTGTATCAACTTCCTCTTACCTCCACATACTTGTCCCACTGGCATATTCTTTTCTAATTACACATAATCTAATCTTAAAAGCAAGGGTGTTACAAACCAAACTTATTTCGAATTCTCACAGGATAGATTTTGGCAACATTACAGTTCAGCCACAATAAAGATACTAATGGCCTTTTTTCCTCCTGACGGTCAGCTCTGGCTAGTGATACTGGAATACTGTGCTCTTGACACACTTCTACTACTGGCAACAGGTCTGGTAATTTCAAAAGTTGGTCTCTACTCACTTGAAATAAAAAGAGACTATCAATTTCCAAATTAAAATGTATACACACACAGTTGTCTCAGGAATTGCTGAAGAAAGATGTGCAATGTGGCACCTCCTTCTAATTCTCCCTGAGGCGACCCCCTCTCCTTTCATATCTCTTCTTAGCAGAGCACATCCAGTCTTTTGCAGAGTGTGTGTGTCAATCTTCTGCACCCACCCACCCCCTTTAATGAGATATAATTCATACATGCCAAAATTTGCTCTTAAAGGATATGTGTGATTAAATGGCTTTTATATATTCATAACTCTGGGCACTTTTTTTTAGTTTACTTATTGGTTTTGAGGGCAGACGAGGTAGGGGCAGAGAGAGAGGGGGAGAGAGAATCCCAAGCAGGCTCCGTGCCATCAGCACAGAGCCTGACAAAGGGCTCGAACTTACCAACCGAGAGATCACGACCTGAGCCAAAACCAAGAGCCAGACGCATAACTGACCAAGCCATACAGGCACCCCTGGGCACTTTTTAAAAAAAAAAAAAAAAACTATCTTTCTCTATTGAATGGCCTTGGCACCCTTGGCAAAAATCAACTGACCACAATGTGAGGGCTTATTTATGGTCAATTCTCTTCTATTGATTCATATGCTTATCTTTATGCCAGTGCCACACTATTACTGTACCTTTATATACTCAGTTTTCAAATCAGGAAGCATAAATCTTCCAACTTTGCTGTTTTACAAAATTGTTTTGGCTATTTGGAGTTCCTTGCTTTCCCATGTTAATTTTAGGATGACCTTGTCAATTTCTGAAAAAAAGGGCAGCCAAAATCTTGATAGGAATTACCCCAAATCTACAGATTAATTTGGGGAATATTGCACCACTGGAGTAATATTATATCTTCTAATCCATAACACTGTCTCCTAATCCAGGAACATAAAATGTCTGTATACTTATTTAGTTCAATTTTTCTAAATGTTTTACAGTTTCCAGTATACAATTCTCATACTTTTTTTTATTACTAAGTATTTTATTATTTCTGACACTGTTGTGAATAAAACTGTTTACTGGTTTCCTTTTTCAGATTGTTCATTGCCAGTGTATAAAGGGGGCATCTGGGTGCCTCATTTGGGAAAGGTCTGACTCCTGATTTCGGTTCAGGTCAGTATCTCGTGGTTAGTAACATTGAGCCCCACACTGGGCTGTGTGCTGACACATGGAACATGCTTGGGATTCTCTCTCTCCCTCTCTCTGCCCCCCTACCACTGCTCATGTGCTCTCTCTCTCTCAAATAAGTAAAACTTAAAAAAATGCATTTCATTTTCATATGTTAATCTTATATCCTGCAACCTTGCTGAATTTATTTACTAGCACTGATAGCTGTGTATGTATTCTTGAGGATTTTGTACATAAAAGATCATGCTATTGATTATTTATTTTACTTCTTCCTTTCCAACCTAGATGACTTTTATTACTTTTTCTCAATAATTACCCTAGCTACCACCTGTATTACAATGGTGAATACAACTGTCAAGAGGGATCACCTTTGTCATGATCTTTATGGGAAAAGCTTTCAGTCTTCAGCTGTTTAAAACATTAGCTTTTTCATAGATGCCCTACATCAAATAAAAGATGTTCTTTCCCATTCCTCACTTACTGATCTGCCTAGTGTTTTTATCATGAAATGACATTGAATTTTGTCAGGTGCTTCTTCTGCATCTATTGATTTGATCAGGTGGTTTTTGTGGTTTGTTCTACTGATCATGGTACATTACATTGACTGACTTTTGTATATGAACTAACCTTACACTCCAGTGATAAATCTCACCTGGTTATGGCGTATAATTCTTTTTATATGTTGCTGGATTAACTCCACCAGTATTTTGTTTAGGATTTTTGCATCTATATTCATAAGGGATATTGGTAAGTTTTTTGCTTTGTGATGTCCAGTTTTGGGATCAGGGTAACAATGGTCTAATAGAAAGACTTCAAATATGTTCCCTTCTTACTATTTTTTGGAAATGTTTGTGAATGATCAGTCTTAATTATTTTTTAAATGCTTGTTAGAATTCACCAGTAAATCTGGAACTGGGCTTTTCTCTATATAGGTTTCATTGATTACTAATTCAATCTATTTCTTACAGGTCTATTCAGATTTTCTATTTCCTTTTGAATCAGTTGGTTTTTTTTTGTTTTTTGTTTATTTATTTATTTTGAGAGAGAGTGCATGTGTGTGTGGGAAGAGGGGCAGAGAGAGAGGAGAGAGAGAATCCGAAGCAGGCTCAGCACTGTTAGTACAGAGCCTGATGCGGGGCCCAATCCCATGAACCATGAGATCACAACCTAAGCCGAAGTCAAGAGTAGAATGCTTAACCAACTGAGCTACCCAGATGGCTTTTCAAAGCCCCTATGGAATGAAATATTATCTAAGATTTTTCTTTCTAATTTTTTGATTAGCTTATTGTTTGCCATAACTATTAACCATTGCTTCAGGAATCTGCAATGACAATCAACATTTTGTTTTTGTTTAGTTTTTGTTTGAGGTTTTTGTTTTCCTATTTTTTATTTTTTAAAAATGCTCCCAGGAAAAGGCTGTTTGTACTGGGTGAGATCTGAGTGAAGTCAGATAAAGACAAGCTTGGAGAATGGGATTTTCTAAAGACCTGTTAGGTCAAATAATGGAAATTCTCTTAGAATGAAGCTTTGAATAAGTTCCAACCCTGTTCTTCCCTCCCAGTGACTGCTAGGATAAGTAGCTGTTGATTTTCAGCCTGACTCCAAGGCTACCGTGGAACTAGGGAGAAAGGGACAGGAATAGGGCAAGGTGACACAATGTAATACTGTTATTACCAACATTTAACCATTTTTCTTGAACAAATACTCCTCAGAGTGATGCACACTTTGGGTTAACTTCCACAGTTGTGAGAAAGTTGATTTTGATAATCACTGTTTTTATAGAAGATAATATTCAGAGGTCCTTACTCTGTCATTACCAATGATGTTCCTGCCTTTCTCTTTTTCAAACTCCCAATCCCACTGTGACCATTTCAGGAGAATAAGTTAGGAAGCAGCAGCCACAGTAATGTAGGGCATGAAGGTTAAAAATGGAAAACTGCTGAGGAATCAAAAAATGCCTTGAGACAAATGAGAATGGAAATACAACATACCAGAACTTATGAGATACAGCAAAAGCAGTTCTAAGGGGAAGGTTCTTAGTGATAAATGCCTACACAAAAAACAAAGATCTCAAAAAACCTTTTTTCCTTAAAGAACTAGAAAAAGAACAAAAAATCACCAAAAGTTAGAAGAAGTAAGTAAATAGCAAAGATCAGAGCAGAAATAAATGAAATAGAGACTAAAAAGTTAATAGAAATGATAAATGAAACTAAGAGCTGGCTCTTTGAAAAGATAAACAAAACTGACAAACCTTCAGCTGGAATCACCAAGAAAGAGTGGGCTCAAATAAAATTATAAATAAAAGAGAAGGCTGTGGCTCAGTCAGTTATGTCTGACTGTCGCTCAGGTCATGATCTTACAGTTTGTGAGTTCAAGCCCTGCACTGGACTCTGTTCTGACAGCTCAGAGCCTGGAGCCTGCTGCAGATTCTGTGTCTTCCTCTCTCTCTCTGCCCCTCCCCCACCCACACTCTGTCTCTCTCAAAAATTCAACATGTTAAAAAATTTATTTTTAATAAAAGGCATTACTATTAACAAGACAGAAATGGAAAGGATAAGAAACTACTATGAACAAATACAGACTAACAAATTGGACAACCTAGAAAAAATGGATATTCTCCAGAAACATACAACCTACCAAGAATCATAAAGAAATAGAAAATCTGAATAGACCAATGACTAGTAAGGAGACTGGATCAGTAATCAAAAAACTCTCAACCAAATAGAAGACCAGATGGCTTCAATGATGAATTTTACCAAACATTCAAATGCTTCCAAACATTTTATGAGGCCAGCAATACCTTAATTCCATAACCTGACAAGGTTACCACAAGAAAATTATAGGTATCTTTGATGAACATAGATGCAAAAATCCTCAACAAAATGTTAGCTAACTGAATTCAATAATAAAAAAGAATCAAGTGATCAAATGGGATTTACTCCAGGGACGCAAGGATGATTCAATATCTGCAAATCTATCAGCGTGATCTACCAGACTAACAAAATGAAGGATGAAAATTATATGATCATCTCAATAGACACAGAAAAAGCATTTGACAAAATTCAATATCCTCTTGTGATAAAAACTCTCAACAAAGTGCATACAGATGAAATGTACCCCAACATAATAAAGGCCAGATAGGACAAGCCCACAGCTGACATCATACTTAATAGTGAAGAGCTGGAAGTTTTCTCCCTAAGGTCAGGAACAAGACAAGGATGCCCACTCTCACCATTTTTATTCAATATAGTACCGGAAGTTCTAGCCACAGTGATCAGACAAGAAATAAAAGTCATTCAAATTGGAAAAGAAGAAGTAAAACTACCAATATTTGCAGATTTGACATGATACCAAATATAGAAAAATGTTAAGACTCCACCAAAAACTGTTAGAATAAGTGAGTTCAGTAAATCGCAGAATACAAAATCAATATACAAAAATTTTCTCATTTCTATACACTAGCAGTGAACCATCAGACAGAGAACTTAAGAAAACAATCTCATTTACAATTGCATCAGAAAGAATAAAATGCCTGGGAGAAATTTAACCAAGGAGGTAAAAGACTGACATGATGATACAAACTGAAAACACAAATAAATGGGAAATTATTCCATACTAGGGATTGGAAGAATATTGTCAAAATCTCCAAACTACCCAAAGCAATCCAGAATCAATGCAATCCCTATCAAAATTCCAGTGACATTTTTCACAGAAAAGAAACAACTCTAAAATTTGTGTGGAACCACAAAAGACCCTGAATAGGGGGTGCCTGGGTGGCTCAGTCAGTTAAGCGTCCGACTTCGGCTCAGGTCATGATCTCGTGTTCGTGAGTTCAAGCCCCGCGTCAGGCTCTGTGCTGACAGCTCAGAGCCTGGAGCCTGTTTCAGATTCTGTGTCTCCCTCTCTCTGACCCTCCCCCATTCATGCTCTGTCTCTCTCTGTCTCAAAAATAAACGTTAAAAAAAAATTAAAAAAAAAACACCCTGAATAGGCAAAGTAACTTTGAGAAAGAAGAGTAAAGCTGGAGGCATCATGTTCTGTGATTTCAATCCACGTTACAAAGCTGTAGTAATCAAAACAATAAGGTATTTGCATGAAACAGATACATAGATAAATGAAACAGAATAAATAGCCCAGAAACAAACCCGTGCATTTAGGGTCAGTTAATTTAAGACAAAGGAACCAAGAATATATACAATGAGGAAAGCACAGACTCTTAAATGGTCTTGGGAAAACTGGACAGCCACATGCAAAAGAATGACACTCAACCACTATCTTACACCATACACAAAAATCCACTCCAAATGGATTAAAGACTTGAATATAAGATTGGAATCCATAAAACTCCTAGACAAAAATATATGTGGTAAGCTCCTTGACAGCAATCTTGGTGATGACTTTTTGGATCTAATACCAAAAGTAAAGGCAACAAAAGCAAAAATAAACAAGTGGGACTATATCGAAATAAAAGGCTTCAGCCCAGTAGAGGAAACCATCAGCATGATAAAAAGGTGACCTACCCAAATGGGAGAAAATATTTGCAAATCACGTATGTACAGGGGCAAATGTCCCAAAATATATAAAGAACTCATATAACTCAACAGCAAAAACAACAATCTGATTAAAAAATGAGCAGAGGACCTGAATACACATTTTTCTAAAGAAGATAAACAACAGCCAACAGACACATGAAAAGATATTCATCACTCATCATCAGGGAAATACAAATCAAAACCACAATGAGATATCACCTATGTTAGAATGGCTCCTATCAAAAAGACAAGTAATGACAAGTTTTGGCAAGAACATGGAGAAAAGGGGACCCATGCACACTGTTGGCAGGAGTGTAAATTGGTACAGCCACTATGAAAAACAACATGGAAGCTCCTCAAAAAATTAAAAATACCATATGATCCAGCAATACCATTTCTGGGTATTTAAAAAGAAAATGAGGGGCGCCTGGGTGGCTCAGTCGGTTAAGTGTCCGACTTCGGCTCAGGTCATGATCTCGTGGTCCGTGAGTTCGAGCCCCACATCGGGCTCTGTGCTGACTGCTCAGAGCCTGGAGCCTGTTTCAGATCCTGTGTCTCCCTCTCTCTCTGACCCTCCCCTGTTCATGCTCTGTCTCTCTCTGTCTCAAAATAAATAAACGTTAAAAAAAAATTTTTTTTTAAAGAAAATGAAAAACTAACTCAAAAAAGATATATGTACCCCCCACTGTGTTCATTGTAGTATTATGTACAACAGCCAAGGCATGGAGGCAACCTAAGTGTCCACTGATGGATGGATAAGAAGATGTGTTACGCATATACACAACATAATATTATTCGGCCATAAAAAAGAAAGAAATCTTGCCTTTTGCGACAACATGGATGAATCTTTTTTAATTTTTTTTTAATGTTTATTTATTTTTGAGAGAGACAGAGACAGAATGTGAGTGGATTAGGGGCAGAGTGAGAGGGAGACACCGAATCCAAAGCAGGCTCCAGGCTCCGAGCAGTCAGCACAGAGCCCAACATGGGGCTCAAACTCACGAGCTGTGAGATCATGATCTGAGCAGAAGTCGGACGCTCAACCGACTGAGCCACCCAGGCGCCCCAACGTGGATGCATCTTGAATGCACTAGGCTAAATGCAGTAAGTCAGAGAAAGACAAATGCCAAACGATTTCACTTATATGCAAAATCTAAAAAAGAAAATCAAACTCACAGATACAGGGAACAGACTGATGCTTGCCAGAAGTAGGAGGGTGGAGGGTGGTCAAGAGTACTAACTCTCAGTTACAAAATAAATAATTCCTGGGCATGTAAAGTATAGCCTGATGACTACAGTTAATACTATATTTTATATTTGAAAGTTAAGAGAGTTCTCATCGCAAGAAAAGCATTTTTAACTATATGTGGTGATGGATGTTAACTAGAGTTCCTGTGGTGATCATTTTGCAATATATAAAATATCAAATCATGTTGTACACCTAAAACTAGTGTGGTATATGACAAGTATGTATCAATTTAAAAAATGGAAAACCGCTGAGTGATTTTTCATAATCTTGAACCTTCTAGCCTTGGCATCTGTGAACTATCCAACTGAAAAACAGATGTGTTAATAGTAGTGTTTGAGGAATCATTTTCATTACGCTTAAATTACTTAAATCAGATATAGAAAGCAGAAAATAGGGCTGTATAAAAGGAATGTTGTCTTTCCTCCTTGACTATCATCTCTAAATTGCCACTATATCATGTCAGTCTTTAAGCAGAGATTTTCAAGGTCCTAAGACTGAATACTCGAGTGATATGTGTGCTTCCAAGGGGCAGACAGAGCTACAACTTTCCACATTTACTTCCAATTATACCTTACAATGATTGTCTTCTAGTGCAGGAAAGAAACGAAAAAGCATGGCCTGGCTGTAAATGGATCTGTTAATCTGCTTCAGAATACTGACTGACACTTTATGTTTGCTTCAGGGTAAACCCCTCCCCGCTTTTTGTTGTTGTTGTTGTTTAATTTTTAAAACTCCTCAAAAGCCAGTCACTGTTCTTGTGGAAAAAAATAAAACACTCTTCATTTCTAAGCCGTATTCTTTACTTAATCTATAAACAATTCATTTAAATCTTTACTCTGAAAACAAACCATCACAGAAACCTAAATCTTCTAAGGAAACCGTCAGGATGCTGAATCAGGACGAAAAGAGTGAAAGATAAGTTAACAAGGCTTAATTAACTGGACACTAAAAATATCCACGACGGAGATTTTCGTAAGCTGGTGGCAGAGAAGTATGGCACGCTTCATACTGAGGTTCAGAAGATAAAGTGGTTCTATTGGCTCAACAGCCAAAAAGACTGTGATAGGAAGTGAAGTGCTGTATGTACTGAGAATGGCAGACTCAGAAGGGTTGACAATGTCTAAGTAAGAATCATGGTCTCATGCTTTATTCTAGCTATGACGTCTTCCGCTTCCCATTATTCATGAGCACTACTGCATGTGTCACTAAGTCACGCTACAACCCAGGAAATACAGCAAAACTGGAGAAGGGATCTGTGTTCCTATTTCTGAAACCCCAGCACTTACAAGTAAATCATTTTTTAAAACGTTTATTTATTGGGGCACCTGGGTGGCTTAGTTGGTTAAGCGTTGACTTTGGCTCAGGTCATGATCTCACACTTGGTGAGATTGAGCCCTGCGTTGGGCTCTGTGCTGACAACTTGGAGCCTGGAGCTGGCTTTGGATTCTGTGTGTGTGTCTCTCTCTCTCTGCCCCTCCCCTGCTCAAAAATTTTTTAAATAAAAAAATAAAAATAAAAAGTGTATTTATTTATTTAGAGAGAGAGAGAAAGTGCAAGGGTGGGAGGGGCAGAGAGGGAGAGAGAGAATCCCAAGCAGGCTTCCACACTGTCAGTGCAGTGCCCTACGTGGGGCTTGGACCCAACGAACCGTGAAATCATGACCTGAGCTGAAACCAAGAGTCAGACGCTTAACGGACTGAGCCACCCAGGCATCCCTGCAAGTAAATCATGTTTAAAGTAACAGAAAATAACAAGTTGGCAAGGCCATGGAGAAACTGGAATTCTTGTGCACTGCTGGTGGGAATGTAAAATGATGCAACCGTTGTGGAAAGTATAGTGGTTCCTCAAAAAAAAAAAAAAAAAGTCAAACCTACAATTATCTTATGGTCCAGCAATTCCACTTCTAGGCGTATACTCAAAAGAATTCAAAGCAGTGACTTCATTTGCGCAGTTATTTGTGCACTCACGTTCATAGCATTATGCATATGATCCAAGAGGTAGAAGCTCAAATGTCCATCAAAGGATGAATGGATAAAGAAAACGTGGTCTCTATATACAATGAAATAGTAGTCAGCTTTAAAAAGGCATGAAATTCTGACACATTCTATCACGTGGATGAACCATAAAGACATCATGCTAAGGGAAATAAAAAGGACTAATGTTACATAACTCCACTTACATAAGCTACCTGGAATAGTCCAATACATAGTGATAGAAAGTAGACGGTTGTTACCAGGAACTGGGCAGGGGTCAGGGGTGAGCCCGGAGTTAGTGTTCGATGGGTACAAGGTTGTAACTGTGATGATGAAAAAGTGATGGAGCTGGATAGTGGTGATCGCTGCACAACAGTGTGAATGTACCACTAAATACCACTGTATACTTAAAAATAGTTAAAATGGTAAATTTCATGTTATGTACATTCTACCACAATAAAAAAAAACAGATTAAACTTACATTCCAAGTGAAAACAGGCAGTCTTTTATATTGGTGGTGATGCTTTTCAGTTGTTATAATTGTATTGTTTTTCAAGTTTATTTATTTTGAGACAGAGACAGCATGAATGGGGGAGGGGCACGAAGCAAGGGTGAGAGAGAGAATTCTGAGAAGGCTTTGTGCTGCCAGTGCAGAGCCCAATGCAGAGCTCGAACTCACGAAGCCCTGAGATCACGACCAAAACCAAGAGTCAACTAAGCCACCCATGTGCCCCTCAGCTGTTATAATTTTAAAATCTCCTCCCCTATGCTCAAATTCTCTTCTTGCTTGACCAATAGAAGTGCTTTCTATGGAAATAATTTTACTGAACATTCTCACACTTTTTTAGTATGGGGCTAGCCCACATCCAACCTCCAGACTAGATCGATGGGTGGCATAGCAGGGGCCATGGCTACTAAAAGACTATTGTGAGTTACAGGAAGAAACAGGAAAGTAGCTTCTGACCACCCACACCAGCTGTTCTTCTAGCTGCACTTTATAATCACTTCAGACTTCAAAAAGTCACACGAGGTGCCACACCCACAGATTATGGTTTCATTGGTCAGGGACAAAGCCCATGTATGGACATCTTGTCAAAGCTCCCCAGGGAATTCTGATGTGTAGCCAGTAGGTTGAGACCTACCGAATTAGTCATTCCTTAGAATGCTCTCCGGAGTACAGTTCAACAACCCCTTTTTAAAAATCTCACCGTTAAGAAATAATGGGAATTAGGGCTCAGAGGAATAAGAAACTGTTCAACTTTTACTTTTGATAATCCTTAAACTAGAAAAAAAGACAAGTTAAAATTCATGAATTCAGCAAACATTTATTCAAGCTACTGCTGTCAGGATGGTGCCCCACCTGCAGGTGCTGGCAGAAGAGAGGAACCCTGTCCCAGCAGAGCTCATGGCCAGCAGGGGAAGCCAGGACAGGCAGGACACTGACAGGAGCACCACCTTGAGGACAATTGCATAAAGGGAACATGTGGGAACAGCATCTATGCTGGATGGAAAAGTGGGAAGAACGTCCTAGAGAAAGCTATCCATCTATCATTAATGAGTCTGGAGAGGTGACTAGAAATTAGCGAGGCAATCCCTTGGAAGATAAAGTGACATTCCCTCTTCTGGAGGCAGTGTGTGCCACTCTCGATTATGCCAGGCCCGTGAGCCTGTGGCAATGCCTGGTTGACCCTGGGGGTTGGCCGTGGTCAAGGGATCTGAAATGAGGGGGACTGAAGTGCAGCGCGTCTGGGTTGGGTCATATGGCTGCTCAAGGGGCCCGGGAAGAAAGCCAGTTAAGGCCAGTTTCTCAAGTCACTGGAGAGACCTGTATGCGACTCACAACAACCAACCACGTGCCAAGGAAAGCTGGCATGCATGTCAGCCCCCAGGTTAGCCACGCAGAGCAACAATCCTTAATGCTTATTTATAGTAATAAACTGTCTGCCTCTTAACAAGTTCCAAATGAAAATTCTATCTATAGGTGTTCTCTCTCCCACAAGCTCTTAGGAAAGTCAAGGTGGTGAAAAAGGGCATTTCTCCCTCCTTGTGACCTGATTAGAAAGTGTGAGAATCATTCTCTGAAATCCTCCCCATGTGCCATCAGTAATTATGACATGATTTTTCATCTGGGAAATTATGAAAATGAGCATATATCTACTTCTCAACAACCTTTTTAAAAAAGTTTATTTGTTTTGAGACAGTGAGTGAGCATGAGCAGGGGGGCAGCAGAGAGGATCCCAAGCAGGCTCCGCACTCTTAGTACAAAGCCTGACACGCGGCTGGATCTCAAGAACCATGAGGTTGTGACCTGAGCCGAGATCAAGAGTCAGAAGCTTAACCGACTGAGCCACCCAGGTGACCCCCTTCTCAAAACTTTCTAATGATCTTTTGTTTTGTTTTGTTTTTCTCTTATTGATCAGTTTCTTTTTGGAATATTTCATCTAAATCAAGGGCCAGTGTTTATCTCCACATGCCATCGTGCACACCTAGTTAGTTCACTGAATGATAATGAGCACAGGTCCACCAGCCAAGAAAGAAATGAAACCCATCATGAGCCCAAAGCAAAGAGTTTGCATGTTCTTAAGTATTACCTTCAAGAATGATCTGAAATAGCTATATGCAGTGAAAATTCAAACTTTCACAGAACAGCAGGAACTTCTGCAGTTATCTGTTCTCATCTCAACTTCACCATAACCCAGAAGGCAGGTGGTCTGATCCCTAATCTATAGGTGGGGAAACTGAGCTAGTACAGCCTGCTGTGTGCAGTGGAGCCTGGGCAGCAGTGACGCCCCTCCCCCACAGCTGCCTGCAGAGATGTAGCCACTACCATATTCAGCCATACACAGCACTGAGTTGAGTCCCCTGGACAAACGCATGAGCCATCTGAACTCTGATGACACAGGAACACATAGACCAATCTTGCTTCCTGATGAAGAGACGGATCATTCAAGTGTCTACAGTGTTGTACCAAGTGCTTTGCATTGAATATCCTATTCTGTGAGGAAGTCCATTCTGCTGTTCTGCAGCTGAAGACAACAGAGGCTCAGAGAACAAGAAGTGGGTCACTGGGCTGTAAGCGGGTGAAATGGAATTCAAAGCCAAGTGGGAGCGCCTTCTCCAGAGACACACTAACCTGAGTTTGATCTCTGTGCAACTTTGGATGTGTTACTTAGTATGTCCAGGCCTCAATTTCCTTATATTTAGAGGAGGATAATGATACAAGCACATCCCTTGCAGAACTGAGTGAAGGTTAAATAAGAATGCACACAGGGTGCGGAAGAATGCCTGATGCCTGGCAAATGCTCAGTAAACAATAGTCATTAAGTCTTCTGGGTTTCCCAGATACAAGGGAAGCTTCTGATTTTCAAAATTCTTAGTTCTGAATGAAAACTTTACTTACTGAAATTCTGCGGGACACCACTCCACTTCCCCCAAGCCCCACTAGAACCTGGCCGCCCCAACATCAGGTACCCTAGAGAAAGACCCTGCTTATGAGCACACAGATGCACAGGTGCTCCTTACCCACACACCCACCTTAACCCAACACAGACATAGTACATGGGCACAGAACCAAACATGTTGTTGGGGCCATTAAAAGTCTCTAGAATGCACCTCGTTCTGGAAATAGCTAAGAAATGGGCAACAGGCGACCTTTTACCCTCACACTTTACCACCATCCCTGTAGTGTTGTAAGTTCTCAGGACAGAATGACAGTGCCCCTGCAGCTGCAATTCTGTCCCAGAGAGCCCTCACACCACTCTAATGACAGTCACACTGCAACAACCTAAGGACAAGGTCCCAAGTCCCCAAATCCTGCACTGAAAGGCGCCGTATTGTCACTCTACTGAGAACACTAACTTTATCTCCCTTATACAAAACAGTCATGCATTGAAAACAGCACACTTAATTTACAAATGGCTTCAAAGTGGCAACAAGGTTATTACCTCCCTTTTCTTGCATCATTTATATTTATGAAGCTAAGTCAAATGTTGCGGATTTTGGCTATGCTCATTCGGCTTTGATGATGATTACCTGATCCCAACTAGGCTGAAGTTTACCACTACATTATCTACCAAGAAACGGTTTGCCAAGTGAATTGAACCAGGCAAACTTCCTTGTCAACAAACATCAAGAGAAAGAAAGCCCTGTACAACTGTTACTTCCCAAGAGCCCAACTCCAACCCTCTGTAAGGACAGCACATACACAATGAATCCAGGGCCTGAAAACTTGGCAAAGAATAGGATTTTCTTTTTCCCTAATGCGCAGATTCCTATTTTTATTATTATTTTCCTAGTTTTTAAAACTGGTATTCTGGTTAACAGAATGTTCGAATTACCTGAAATCACCATATATCTCTGCATATATGTTACAACTCAAAGCAAATTACAAATTACACCAATTAAAATCAAAATTAAATTTAATATATCCATTATCACCATACCATACAACAGTGTTAAAAATACCTAAAATTCTGCTAATTCATGGGCAGAATCTGAAATGGCTTGTTAAAATTTCATAAATATCTGGGGCACCTGGGTGGCTCAGTCGGTTAAGCATCTGACTTCAGCTCAGGTCATGATCTCATGGTTCATGAGTTTGAGCCCCACAATGGGCTCTGTGCTGAAAGTGCAGAGCCCGGAGCCTGCTTCGGATTCTGTGTCTCTCTCTTTCTCTGGCCCTCCCCTGCTCGCACTCTGTCTCTCTCAAAAATCAATAAACATTAAAAAAAATTCATAAATAGCTAATATCTATTTATAAGGCCTTCTGTCACTCCCCAAACCCCTCCCTCAGACCCCATACCCTCACCTGGATGGCCACCCCACCATTCATTCATTCTGCACCTGCCATCACATGGTTCTCCAGTCACACTCCCAATCCCATCAGCCCCTAACTCAAAAATTTCACAAATCCTCCAACATCCACAGAAATGAAGACAAATTTCTATGTCAGCAATCGATCCTCACAATCTGGCCTGTTTGCCTCTCCCCTAAGAGCTACACACACCCAGGGGGTTGCCGTCCCCTCAACTTGCCCTGACCCAGGTGAGGCCTGCCTCCAAGACCCCTCTCAAGGGCTACCTCCTCCATGACCCTTGCCCAAAGTGCCCTCAATGGCAGTTCTCCTGTCTCTTCAAATGTAAACCTAAACCATGCCATTCACACCTCATTTTTGTATGTCATGATACAGTAAGTTACATACGTGTCATACTTATTCTCTCTGCTGATACACAACTACTTGGGGGCAGGGGCCGTGCATCCCTTACAGGCTCCACACAGTCCCACATTCAATCAGTGTTTGCAGAGTTCAGTCCATGGTGTTCCTCCCGCACCATTAATATTTGGCAGACGGCCAGCCTCCAATAACCAGCCCCTCCACCTTCCTAGGTCCTGGTTTCCTTACTTACCTCACCTCCTTATTAGGAATTAGAGGGGATTCTGCCATGGTGAACCTGTCTATCTAAAGGTCCCAATCCCAACCATCCCCCCAACTTCCCCTCTTTTGGGAATCCAACACAGCTCTTTTCTCTCACAATTTCAACTTCTCTTCTTACATCAAAGGGAAACACAAAAGCAGTTCTCCTACCCCTTGAAACCGCTACCATCTCTCTTCCCTTCTCAGTCCTGCCGTATTTCTCGAAAGAGTTGTTTCTGGCCCTCTTCGTGCTGCTTCCCCCCCCTCCCCCGCACCCACCATTCACCCTACGTCCCCTACAGGTCTCTTCTAAATCATGGATCAGATTTTCATTTTAAGAATGGCCCTTTACATCTCTAGAGACCTAGAAACTACTATATACTAGAAATGGTGACAAACCACAAAGGGACGGAGAAGCTAGGTGTCAACAGAAAAAGTATAAACACAGTGGGCCACATACAACCTCAATCCTTAGAATCAGAACTTGTCAAAACTCACACCACCTAGAGCCAGACCTCAGAAAGCCTCCCACCCATCCTGTTCCTTACACAGATCTGCTTGCAGGCCTCCCAGCTACTTCTTTCTATGACATCCTCTGTGATCACTCTCCTGCCCAAGTGCAACCTCCTTAATCCTTTCAGGGACTGAACTTCCTCCTCCTCTTTGTTCTACTGGACGTCTAACTTTCCTCAGGCAATTCTGACAAACCTTTACTCCTCTTGAATTCAGGCCACCTATTCTCCCATATGTCCCCTGTTCCAGGGAACAGCCTACAAGGTCCTAATTGCTACCAACCATCTCCATGACACCATCTATGTGCTTCTGGCTCTCACATTCTCACAATCACCAAGCACCTTCCTCTTTCACATCCATGACACAAGGCATCCAACAATCAAATTCAGGACTCATCCACCTCTTCCCACTGGTGACTGCTGCCACTGGTCCACCTCCCCACCCTCAGGATGGGCCCTGCTCCCTTCCCTGGCCTCCACCCCCCTACAGCCACTTTAAATGACTGCTCCCTGGGATGTCACCCGTGGGTGCTCATCTAATCCAGAACTTCAACACACCCATGTCCACAGGACTCCAGGCTAGGAAACTGACAGTCCTCCTAGACTTCTCATCCCTCTCTGTAATGCATATGGGAGAAGCTATTGTATCACTTCACAATCACATCTCGTTTTTAGGAGGCATGAAATCATCCACAGAGGAAACTGTAAGTGACCCTGAGACACCACCTAATGTACCCTTTGCTTTTGTAGATGAAAGCATTAGGAAAACAGAGATGTGGTACACACTCTTCTTTATGCTATGAAAGTTATCCTTTTTGAGCTTGTGGGATGATAGAAAAAAAAAATCGATCTGGTCTTTGTGCCTAGTTCTCATCGTGCAGCTTATAAAAGCCTTAGCGTTTCCTGAGTGCTGGGAGTGACTTTGTTATGCTAATGAGGTGGCTGCTGTGGGTCCCTGGACAGCTCCGGAGTGGGGGCTGGTTACTGGAGAAACCCAATACACAATCAAAAGGTTGGAAAGTTGGGCCACACTGCCGACCTCTGGGGACAGAAGCTAGAGACGGAGTTCAATTGTGTGGTGGCCACTGATCCAATCAATCATGTCTACATAATGAAACTCCAACTAAATACTCTGAACACACAGGTTCAGTGGAGCTTCCCAAGCTGTACACACATTCATGTGCTGGGAGGGGGATATATCCTGATTCCACAAGGAAAAGGCACAGAAACTCTACGTTCCCTGCCAGACTTCACCCCATGTGTCTCTTCATGTGGCTGGTCCTAATTTGTATCTTCTGTAATAAGACTGTGGTAGAAATAGAGCACGATCCTGAATTCTAGGAGCCCTTCTAGTAAATTGGCAAACCTGAGAGAAAAACAAATTTATAGTCAGTCAGGAGTGCAGTTGTCCTGGGGACCCCCAGAGTGTTGCTGGTTAAGTAAGGGCAACTGTGTGGGGTCGGAGCTAACTCTGGGTGGTGAGTGGTGAAGCTGGACAACAGCGCACGTGGCTGGATTTTTACCGGAATAAAGTCCCTACTGCATGCCAGGCACTCAACTGGGAACGGAATATACTGTCATCAAAGGAGCACAGTGCCCGCCTGCCACCTCTCAGAGTTAAGCATGAAGTGCATGCACACGTTGAGAATTCAAAACAAATCTCAGCCTTAAGTTCTGAATTTGAACAAGTCTACACCTCCTGGCAAGGCTCGAGATTACTTTAAGCTCAGTTCTTTCAGGCAATGGCTCTTATTGACACGTCCCTGGAAGTGGCCAATGTCGGTCTGTCACTTGAAAGTAACTCCCTGACTTCAAAAAAGAGCTAAAACCTCTGTGTGGGCTGCCTTGCCTTTCGTGTAAGAACCAGCCCGTGGTCAGATGCCCGAGGTGCAGGAGCTGAGCCCGAGGCTCAGACAAGCAGACATATTCTAGGTTTCACAGGCTTGGCAGAGCAACGTGGCCGCTAACCCACTGCAGAAGCCACCTGCGTGCGGCTTCCAGGGCAAGGACTGCCTCCGACATGCTGTTCCACCTTGTGGGTGGCTCTTTAACTTTTTTGTTTTTTGTTTTTCAGTAGCAATCATTACCAAGTTGTTTGTTTGTTTGTTTTTAACTATTCCCCAGGGCAATAGAAATAATCTTTACTTCTCTATTAACATCGTACATGTAATTCCAAAACAACGTTTCCTCATCTGGGAGCAAAAATAGCAACTATGAAGTCCAAAACGGCAAAATAAAGACAGACACCAAATCTGTCTCCCTGAATGACATGAAAACTTACAGTTCCGATGTCTGATACTCAAATAAACTTCTCGTGGTGGGCAATGCTGTGACTTCCCAGAAATATAGGCAGGACAGACCCTGAGGGGATTCTACAAATGTGCTCACCCCTCAAAGCAAGACAGTTGGGGAAATGTTCCCTGTTGGTTAAGTTTCAATTCTTAATCAGTTTGTGAAAATCCAGGAGGGACCCAGGCTCCAGCGCTGTCCTTTCCCTCAGCCACCACAGACCATTTTCTACAGGACTTCCCTGACCTTCTAGAGTGCAGCAGGAAACTGGGCTTCCTGCTTCTCTCTCCTTCTAGACTGTGAGCGCTTACAACTCAGAAATGAAGTGGGAAGCACCATTTGTACATGAAGGTCCAAAAGGTCTTTTCCCTCTTCCCACAGAGAGTACATGAATCTTAAGTGAAATGCAAACGAAGCTGTGAATTTTCAGGTTTTAAAATGAGAACTCCCTCCAAATCAGAATTATTATACTATCAACTAAATCACACTCCCTTAAGGCTTCCAAAAGTACTAATAATTTACTGAAAACTAATTTGCAAAGCAAGTTCACGTATGAAGAAAATTTAGTGTGGCAAAAGTTGTTTTCTTCGAGACAGAAATCTTATTCCTATTTTGAAACAAGGATAATTAGGAAACATGCAAATCATTCATATTTTATGATACTTCTTATATGATGCTTTGAAAATATACTGAAATGCTTAGAAAAAGCCAAACATCAGTCATGTCATGGAGCAAAGTCTCCCAGAGCAGTGAAAAGGTATCAAATAGTTTGTCACAGGCCAGGCCTAATGTATAAATCCCATGCGCCTTTCTTGAATTTTAAATATATCTATTTGGATCCAAATTCTGAGGGGAATCAATGCAGATGTTCAGTGGGTCTACTGGATACTTGTTCATCTATGTAAAGTTCTTATAACAAAATCCAGGAAGACTTACCCAAGTTGCCCTCACCTTGAAGTTACCATGCAGGGTTATAAACAGAGATCTTGTGTGTTAGGGGACAGGTCTGCCCAGCCTGTGGTGAAGCAAGGCTCTGGGAAAAGTAAGGACCGAACACCTGTCAGCAGGCTGCTTTAGCAGCCATGAACCCTCACTTAGAATCCAGGGGCCCAGGCTTCTCTCTGAGCTCTTTGATGGAAGCCAGGAGAAGGAAGAGTACATTAACAAAGACCTCAGCGGTCATTCATGCTACATCTCATTCCACACGCAGGGAAACTAAGTCCCAGGGAAGCAAAAGACTTTGAGCAGAAAACTCAGAGAACACTAGGCAAAGTTACACTTCTTATCAGCAAGAGACCAGATTCTCAGAAGACACATTATGGTCAGCCTTCTCTTTTCAGAGCCACAAACTCACACTTGCCTGAGGAAAGGCCTCTTTTGGGAATTCTCAGGACCTTCTAAATATGGCTGACCTACTCTCCATCTGTCTTCAGGAAAATGCTTTGGCTGAGAGGCCAGCTCAGCTCCCAGGCTGCAAGAACTGAAGACCAAAGGGCAAGGCCAGGGCTGGAGAGGAGAGCCCGGGACAGGGTGACGAGGGAAGGGTAAGAACTCCAAGCTGTCCTTGGGGTCTGAGACCATGGCACACATTTACACAAAACTGGCCCTCAGGAAATGTTTGTTAAATGCGGAGTAAAAATATCCTAGTTTGTCACCTCCCGTGACAAAGCTGCCACCGTGCCATGTGCAAGAACTTTCCCCAATAACTCTTACTCCTGGTATCCTTCATGATCTTGCTCCCTCAATTTTATAGTGTCGTCAGAATAAAAATGATGAATCCAGTTCAGAACACAGCCCTCATCCCATCGGCATTGTGAGCGTGGAGGTCTCGACTGCAGTTGGGAAATACACACAAAAGACCGGCTAAGCACAGGGGGACAGACAGAGAGCTATGTTCCAGAGCTGAAGATTGATGGGATTAATTTTGAAGCTTTTCTGCCTCCATCTTCTAGGTTAGATGTCAGTGATGAATCTTGCCTCTACGCCTCATGTTTTAAACTGCATCCTTCCAGTTACCAGAGGCATCATTTTATATAACCCACAGAAATTGAGTCACTTTATGATAACGTAGCACTTTAGGACTTGTCGACTACTACAGGTCTTAATTCAGTTGGCCGGTCAGAGAATAAAAACTTTAAAAGACAGTTATGCTCAGTTAATAAGTGTTTGAAAAGCCAGCAATCCAATTTTATGTTCCAGCTATTAAATGTATCAGTAACTACCAAATTTATCAATAAGCATGACAAGGATTAGCTTGTGAATTTCACATCACTGTTACATTTAACAGTAAGCACATGAGGTACTGACACTAACTGGCGTTAGTTAGCACTGAAAGGTACAGGTAGTGGCCCAGCCTAGGTCTCACCACTGACCTGACACCCAGCCCAGCAAAGGCACAAACATTTGTTGGACGAAGGGACAGCTGCACAAACAGCTGACAAAAATGGAACAGAATGAGCATTTTCCAATTGCCCACAAAACCCATTTCTGCTGCAATTAATCAAAACGCCTGTCTTGAAAGTTTACTCAGATAGTTCATCTGCTGAATAGAATACGATCTAGGGTTTTAACTGAAGTGGTCTTTCAAAGCTTCCTTCCTCCAGGACACGGTTATAAACAGCGGCACCGGCAAGAATGATCAGGGAGGAGCAAGCGTCACCATCCACACTCCTCACCTGCCATGTCGATGGCAAAAGGCCTGTCTGCTCTCCAGCCGGTGTACCAACCAACGACTTTGCCGTTTTCCACCAACGGACGTTCATAGCGTCGCCCGCCAACCAGGCCCACTGGCCAGACAGAGACCTTGCGTGTAGTTCGCATCTATAAGAAGGGGAAAGAGATGTGGTTTAAGTTTCCTTAGGGAAAATAACTCGAAGGGAGGAAAGAAATGTGAGCCACGCAGGAGAATAGGGGTGAGGAGGCAGAGACTGGAGACTCAAAAGTTGAAGGTTTCCGGACAGAACCCTGCTGCTGGCAGACTGCTGCCCAGTTGGCTGCTGCTGAGCTGCTTGGCACCATCGGCCGTCCTCGGTCACAAACTCAGCTGGCGGCTCAAGGCTTAAGAGAAACAAAGTGGGTGTCAATATCTGAACGGCACTTTTTTGAAGCTAAGCTATACCATCAAAAGTATTTTCTATTGGTTTCAAGGTTGGATCTGCATACCCTGCGTCTTCCGAACTGAGGGTGACTTCCCTTTAGGAAACTCAGTAGCAGCAAAAATTTCACTCAGAGAAGCCAGAGGAGTTGCCTTCCTATGAGTTTTTTATTGTTATCAACACAGAAATCTTGGCTGGGGGCATTAACAATGGCATCCAGGGGCACCTGGGTGGCTCAGTTGCTTGAGCGTCTGACTTCGGCTCAGGTCATGATCTCACAGTTTGTGGGTTCGAGCCCCGCATCGGGCTCTGTGCTGACAGCTCGAAGCCTGGAGCCTGCTTTGGATTCTGTCTCCCTCTCTTTCGGCCCCTCCCCCACTCTGACGCCCCATCTCTCTCTCAAAAGTAAATAAACATTAAAAAAAGTAATAATGGGGGCAACTGGGTGGCTCAGTCGGTTAAGCGTCCGACTTCGGCTCAGGTCATGATCTCATGGTCCATGAGTTCGAGCCCCGCGTCAGGCTCTGTGCTGACAGCTCAGAGCCTGGAGCCTGCTTCAGATTCTGTCTCCCTCTCTCTCTGACCCTCCCCCATTCATGCTCTGTCTCTCTGTCTCAAAAATAAATAAACATTAAAAAATAAATTAAAAAAAAAGTAATAATGGCATTCAGATACAGAACAGATACCAGGCATTCTCCAGAGTGACGAAAAGAAAAACATACCCTACATCCTGCCTTTCCAGGGAAACTGGGTCCAGCTAGAAAGGAGCACACCTCATGCATGCAGCTGGAGAGGCTGGCCCTCTTCCCACACACCCTGTTGTATCTGGTGAAGTTTTCATCAGACCGCGTTCAACTCAAACTTATTTACTGGATTTCTGTAAGGGCAAAGACATGTTCGCAACAAAGCTTCCTGGCACTGGGCAGGCAGCGTTTTTGGGCAAACCACAGCCACCGCCAGAGGACGTGTTGAACAAGCCGTAAGCAGCCCACATGACACCTCTGTGCAAACTAGAAGGTTCCCATTTCCTGAGCACACACACGTGCAGGGGCTTGCAGCTTGGCCATTAAAGTCCAGGCTGGTTTCAGCTCACTCACCCTCTCAGTGGGGGGTGTCCTGGGGCGTGACGTACACAGCTGCCTTCGGAGGGCCTGTTGTCATTACAAGTTCAACACCAAAGCTTTACCTTATATTTACTATACAACTGAGCCATGATCAGTTAACCAATGGTTAAAATAATGATTACCAATCAAGGATTTTTTTTTTATGAAAGGAAAATTATATACTTGGGAAATATTTTCAAGTACAATTCAAGTGAAAGTCATAGTAACCAGAAGCTCCCATTTGCCAGGAATTCCAATTTTATTTATTAATCTCTCACCTCACTCCAAAAAAAAAAAAAAAATTTAAGAGTGTGAAACATTCCAGGTAATAAAAATCTCACTGCATCAGTCGTCCACAAATCTGGAATTAGTTTTACGGTCTATTACTTTCTCAATAAATTAATCACCACTGCCTTGTGCTCATACTAACTTATATGAGGATTTTTAAAAAGTTCTACTGAAGTAGAACTGACTGCAGGAAAGAGTGAATAGTTCTGAGATTACTAAGACTGCTTATAAGGCCGGCCCTCGGCTGGCATCTGGGAACTTGGCTTTTGAAACAGTCCTTATGCTGATAAAGTTGTTTTGTCTGCCTAGGCACCGAACACCTGTTTTCCTTTGGGGACCCTGAAACACTTGGGAGGGCAAGAGGTGCCTATGTGACCAGCCCCCATTAAAACCCCTAAACATTACATGGGTTTCCCAGGGCATTAACATTGCACACCTGTGGTTATAGTTTTGCTGCCGGAGGGAAGATGTGCTTGCGGGATCCCTCATGGGAGGGAGAGAACGTAGGAAGTCTGCACATGGATTCCTCCAGACCCTTCTTCCTGGTGTCTTTCTCCCTCGTTGATCTGGCCACATATCCATACCGCGTCACTGTAATAACTCTAAGCCACAAGTACAACTATATGCTGGATGCTAGAAGTCCTAGTAAATCACCAGACATGGGGGTGGTCTTGGGGGACCCCTGAGAGATGTATTTTTTTTTAAATGTTTGTTTATTGTTGAGAGACAGAGAAACAGAGTAAGCAGGGGAGGGGCATAGAGATACACACACAGAATCTGAAGCAGGCTCCAGGCTCTGAGCTGTCAGCACAGAGCCCGTCGTGAGGCTGGAACCCAGGAACTGCGAGATTGTGACCCTAGCCAAAGTCAGACGTTTAACCAACTGAGCCACCCAGGCGCCCCTAAAATGTATTTTTACAGCGTAAAACTTGATACATTTTGATACATGTATATAGCCACGAAACCATCACCGCAATGAAGATATCCATTATCCTGCAGAGTTCCCTTGGGCTCATTTTTAAATCCATCCCTACCATCACTCTCCACATCCCCAGTGCCCCTATCTGTGCATTCCCCACACCACTGGTCCCCTGTCACTATGCATTAGTTTGCATCTCACAGAGTCATGTATGAATGGAATCATACAGCATATACTTTTTAAAAAATAATCTTTAGGGGCGCCTGGGTGGCTCAGTTGGTTAAGCGTCCGACTTCGGCTCAGGTCACGATCTCACAGTTTGTGAGTTCGAGCCCCCCATTGGGCTCTGTACTGACAGCTCAGAGCCTGGAGGGAGCCTGCTTTAGATTTTGTGTCTCATTCTCTCTCTGCCCCTCCCCCACTTGTACTCTCTCTCTCAAAAATAAAAAAAAATGTAAAAAAATTTTTAAAAATCTTTAAAAAAATGTTTATTCACTTTTGAGAACATTTGAGTGGGGGAGGGGCAAAGAGAGGGGGAGAGAGGATCTAAATCGGGCTCTGCGCTTACAGCAGTGAGCCCCATGTGGGGCTTGAATTCACACATGAACTGTGAGATCCTGACCTGAACCAAAGTCGGCCACCCAGGTGTCCCCAGCATATATTCTTTTTATTTAGCTTCTTTCACTCTGCGAAACTATATAACAATTCATCCATGCTATAATGTGTTTCAAAAGTTAACTCCTTTATATTACTGAAGTACTTTGTTGTATGGATGTGCCACAGTTTTTGTTTTGTTTTTTCCATTTGCCTGTGGATGGACAGTTGGGTTGTTTCAAACTTCTGGCTATACAGACAAAGCTGCTATGAACATCTGTGTACAAGTCTATACGCACTTCATTTTGTTTTCTAAATATTTTTGAGAGAGAGAGAACGTGCACACACACATGAGCGGGGGAGGGGCAGAGAGAGAGGAAGACACAGAATCCGAAGCAGGCTCCAGGCTCCGAGCTGTCAGCACAAAGCCTGACATGGGACTTGAACTCACAACCTGTGAGATCATTACCTGAGCTGAAGTCAGACACAACCAACTGAGCCACCCAGGTGCCCCCATTTTTTGTTTTTGATAGATACCTGAGTGGAATGGCTGGATCACATGGTACACGTACATTTAACTTTTTACGAAACTGCCAACTTATTTTCCAAAGTGGTTGTGCCATTTTTCATTCTCACTAGCCACGTGAGAGTCCCCATTACTGCACATGCTCAGCTCAGCAACACTTGGTGTGGTCGATGTTTTGCTTTAGCCATTTTAACAGGTATGAGTAGTATTTCATTGTGCTTCTAATTTGCATTTTTCTAGTGACCAATTATGTTGACTATCTTTTCATGTGCTTGTCATCCATAATCTCTTTGAAGAAATATTTATGCAAACCTTTTGACTATTTTTAAAATTATTTCCTTACTATTGAGTTTTGAGAGTTATTTATATATTCTGCATACAAAACCCTTCACAGATACCTGATTTACAAATATTTTATCCCAGTCCGTGGCTTATCATAATGTTCCCTCATAATAATGTGTTTTGAAAAACAGAACTTTTAATGTTGATGAAGTCCAATTCATCAATTTGTTCACAGATCATGCTTTTGATGTTGTATCTAAAATATCTTTGCCTAACTCAAGCTCACAAGAGTTTTCTCCTTCTCTCTCCAAGTATTAGAGTTGTAGGTTTTACATTTAGGTTATGATTTTGAGTTGATTTGTGTGTATGGTGTGACAGACAGACTCAGGTGATTTTCCTTCTCCTCCTTGCGGATGGATATCCAACTGTTCCAATTGTAACGTGCACATGGGTATGTGACTGTCCTGGAACAACTCCATGGTCTTTGGACCTTTGTCAAAAGTCAGTTGCCATATACGGGTGGGCTTATTTATGGACCTACTCCTCTGACCCACTGGTCTGCTTGGGTGATCCTGATGCTAATATACTGTCCTGATTTACTATGGCTTTATAATAACTCCGGTAATCAAGTAGCATTAGCTCTCTTTGTTCTTCTTCCAAGTTTTGACTGTTCTAACTCCTTTTCCTTTCCATAGGAGTTTCACAGGCACATTGTTCATTTCGGCAAAATGTGATTGGGTTGCACTAAATCTATAGCTCAATTTGGTGAGAACGAACAGCTTAACAGAATGGAGTCTTCTAACACATGAACATAATACAGCTCTTCATTTACTTAGATCTTTTCCATGTAAAAATTTTTTTAAAAAATTGTATTTATTTATTTTGAGAGAGTGAGCACATGTGAGCCAGCGGGGGAGGGGCAGAGAGAGGAGACAGAGAATCCCAAGAAGGCTTTGTGCTGTCAGCGCAGGGCCTGATGCCAGGGCTCAAACTCACAAACCGTAAGATTGTGACCTTAGCTGAAATCAAGAGTCAGATGCTTAACCGACTGA
Source organism: Acinonyx jubatus (assembly GCF_027475565.1). Lineage (NCBI taxonomy): Eukaryota > Metazoa > Chordata > Mammalia > Carnivora > Felidae > Acinonyx > Acinonyx jubatus. The sequence goes on along the minus strand of NC_069385.1, from coordinate 86,652,740 downwards.
GCCACCCAGGTGCTCCAGATCTTTAATCTTTCTCAGCAATGTTTTCACGATTTAATTTTTGAATCAATAGCAACATTTAATGCTTTTGTGTCCTAGGTCTTCTCCATATGGGGAAAAAAATCCAGAAAATTTACTAAAATCTTCACAGAAATATAGCCCTCTCCCCAACTCACTCCACCTTCAAATCCCTGTTCCCTCACACACTGCAGAAAACATAAATATTTCTATTTTTTGTTTTATATATCAAACATGCCAAATATACAAAGAAATCAAATTAAATGTAACCTGTGTTTTTCTTCAATTGATACAATGGCTCTCTATTTATTGTAAAGGCACTAAAAATAGTACTGTTCGTTTTTGATATTTCCTTAAAGTGTTTATGATTTTTCAGCCCCTAAACTGCTCTTGCCCAGAGCAGTAAATTTTCAAATATGGTAAACATTGGTAAAAAGACCCCATCTCAGACTTGTGTGTCTTCTTGAAAATGGATAGGTTGAGGGGTCCCTGGATGGCTCAGTTGGTTAAGCATCCAACTTTGGCTCAGGTCATGATCTCACAGTTTGTGAGTTTAAGCCCAGTGTCGGGCTCTGTGCTGACAGCTCAAGAGCCTGGAGCCTGCTTCAGATTTTGTGTTTCTCTCTCTCTCTGCCCACCCCCACTTGTGTTCTCTCAGAAATAAATGTTTAAAAATTAAAAAAAAAAGAAAAGAAAATGCATAGGTTATTCTCTGCATACATCAGATGCCAAAAAATTCTTAAGTGTGTAAGCACTTAACTGAAATGTGGGCCACGTGTAATGAGTTAAGCAGTGTGTGCCTGAGCAGGGCAAGGGACAAAGCTCACAATCAGGAGAGGAGGAGAGACAATAAAAGAGAAGTCAAAACTATTTTTAAAATAGGAAGAGGGTGCCTGGGTGGCTCAGTTAGTTAAGTGTCTGATTCTCAATATCAGCTCAGGTCATGATCCCAGGGTTGTGAGATCAAGTCCCCCCATCAGGCTCTGCACTGAGTGTGGAGCCCGCTTGGGATTCTCTCTCTCCCTCTGCTCCTCTCCCCTTCTCTCTCTCTCAAATAAAAATAAAATAGGAAGACAGAAATCACCATTAAAGAGAATACTCCTCTCCCCTTCTCTCTCTCAAATAAAAATAAAATAGGAAGACAGAAATCACCGTTAAAGAGAATACTCCTCTCCCCTTCTCCTTCTCTCAAATAAAAATAAAATAGGAAGACAGAAATCACCATTAAAGAGAATAAACCATAACTGTGAGACCACCAGTAAGGGGATTAAACATGACCCCAGCGCATTTTATGGCAGGCTTTTCACTTCCACTGGGCCATGGAAGACATGTAGGATTTGGCCCATAGACTGAGGAATAGCCTCAGGTTCCAAGTAATGAGATGAACCAAAGAAGCAAAACTTCACATTTCTGTGCCAGTTTCTCACTAGAAAATGAAGGTTTACCTTAGCACATTCCAAGCTAACACTTACCTCTGTTTGATTTTTTTTTTTTTTAAGAGAACGGGGTGTTAAAAGGTGAAAGAGTGACTATTTGAATGCAGGTGAAAAGGCAGGATTATATTGCCAAGTATGCTAAATTTAAAAAAAGGTTTGTCATTTGAGTATAATACTTTGGAAAGATCCAGATGCCCTTGCCACGTGTGCACTGTTCTGAGAGTCAACATGAAATGCTTCATCAGATACACAGCCCCCCGGCACACCACCACTGTGCTACATAGAGTGTGCCAGACATTTCAAAGGAAAATAGCACATCTATTTACAGAACTTCCTCATTTCACCCCTGGGATCTACCCTTTGTTCCGTGTCCTTTTCACTCAATCTATGCTCTTGAAGGATTCCTTGGCAGCCACCTTCTTTTCTGAGGAGGGGGGGAAATGGAACAATGACTATTAAAAGCAAAAGTACTTTTTTAAGAAAATTTTTTAATATTTATTTATTTGTGAGTGACACAGAGACAGAGACAGACTGAGAGGCACAGAGCAGGAACAGGGGGAGGGGCAGAGAGAGAGAGGGAGACACAGAATCTGAAGCAGGTTCAGGCTCTGAACTCTCAGCACAGAGCCCGACATGGGGCTCAAACTCACTAACTGCACAGAGCCTGATGAGGGGCTTGAACTCAAAAACTACAAGATCATGATCTGAGCCTAAGTCAGACACCCAACCGACTGAGCTACCCAGGCGCCCCAAAAGCACTTTTGTAGAACTAAAATATTCTCAGTGTTTAAAAGCTTTGTTACTTCCTTAACACAAAATAGTGGTTACATAACAGACACATCTTCAAGTGCCTGGTATGAGCTCCAACCTAAAACAGAGGACTACAGCATTAAGATATTAAGCTATCAATTAGATATTAAGATAAAGAGAAAGCAATTCATATATTTATAACCGTTACATTATGACAAATAGATCTGGTCCCCAAAGCATTCTCTTCCTATTTATTCAATACCAAAGTCATAATCTGTCATTTATTCCTCCCACTATGACCCCAATTAAATAGGACTTACAGAGCAATGTTAACCAGCCAAAATTATGGGCAGAGTAATTTCCATAGACCCAATTGCTACAAAGGACACAAAAGACACATCTGGTGCATCTTCACACTCTTCCAGGCTAAATGCCATTTAAACTATCCCAGGGCAGCTGGTCCTTGTTTACCTTTATCTTCTCCAGAAAAGGAGGGAGGCAGGTAAATATAGCCCACGCCTGTGTCTGGTGACCCTCACCAACAATCTGCTGGTGGTTTTTAGCCAACTATTTTTTCTGCAGCTTTAAGCTGCATCCTTTTGGTCCACCTTTGGGGTATGGCTGACAGTCAACTACAGGGACTGGAACACTTGAGAAGATCACACGTAGGTGATCATCAAAATGCCCTCAGAGTAAAACAGAAAAGTTAAACAAATGCCTTTAGCTTCCTTTAAGACATACCACTGAGGTGAAATCTTGTTTTATTTTGTCCAAAGGGAAGTGAATAAAGTTCTTGATCTTCTTAAATTTAAAACACTATAGGCAACCTCAAGGAGTAGAATTACAATAAAGAACGTTACATGCTGTATCCTGCTTTTTTAACTAACAATTTCAATGAGAGAGAAAAACACACGGAATTGTGGCAGGATCCAATGAACTAAAGACACAAAGGAAAGAGCAGAAAAAATGTAAGGAAAGAATACAGAAATAATGACCTGGAGCCAAGGTCACTGTCCATAAACATCTGACATTTTCCAACAGAGAAACTACATTACATAATCCAAAATACCCATAAATTTCCTTTGTAACAACTTCGAAAATTAATGTCCTATCTGTACTTTCTCTTTCTTGCATCTGCCCCTGATGACTTTAGCAATCTTTTCCCAACTAACTGATACTTGGCTTGATGCTATTCATTCCACAGTATCCCTCACATAACTTTATATTGCCTTGGATCTTTTTTTGCCTATTTTGATTTCTGAAAACCCCTATTTCCACAGCATGAACTTTTGAGGTGCATAAGCTAATTACTTAATGTATATGAAAATTCTAGAAAGCATAAGTAAGTGTTCCTAATGTTACATTATAAACCCATCTCGTATGTCACTGGGTTAAAGAACAAATCTAACATTTCTTTCATACTTGCTGTATTTTTTCACTAAACACCTATCACATAATGTATGTCCAGTGCTGTGCTAGGCCCTGAGCAAGGATTACAAGGTCCTTGCCTACCAAGCCAACATTCCAGAAGAGAAAAGTCAATGATACATTGAATTGAAAAATTAGTTACTTAATTTCTATGCTGATGAAGGCTGTAAGGGAAGTGTACAGTGTGACAGGAGCAGGCTGCAGACGATCTGACATGATCTAGGAGCTGCTATAGTTTCCTTGAGGACATCAGCATGAGCTAAGCCTAAAGCCTGAAGCATTAACCACAGTGGAAAGGAATACCAAAAATGTTCCAAGCAGAAGGGAATTCGGGTACATGGGCCCCTGAGAAGAAAGTTCCACTGCATTCCTTAATTAAAAAAAAAAAAAAAAGGTAGGGGTGCCTGGGTGGCTGAGTCAGTTAAGCATCCGACCTCAGATCAGGTCATGACCTCACGGCTCGTGGGTTCAAGCCCTGCGTCAGGCTCTGTGCTGACAGCTCAGAGCCTGGAGCCTCCTTCAGATTCTGTGTCTCCCTCTTTCTCTGTCCCTCTGCTGCTTGTGCCCGATCTCTAAAATAAACATCAAAAAAAAAATTTTTTTAATGAATAAAAAGATCTTTTGGGGATGGTGGATGAAAGGAGTCAAATTTCTCACCGTTGGAGAAAGAATTTACAGCCAAGCAGAAGAGAAGGCTAGAATGATCCACTTGGTTATGGATTAGAGCTGGGGACATCAATATGAACTCATGTTTAATTGAACATTGAGATGGTTATACAGATACAGATATACGTATACACACGGGTTAGTACCAGACACACATTTTCTTGCTTTATCAACTGACAGGGCCCAGAAACAATGACACTCCAGTAACAATGAGCCCACCTGGTGCCCAGGTCTTGGCTTCTAATACTATACTTTAATAAAAGGAACCAGAGGTACTTGGAGAAGTAGCTGATTCTAGGTCTGGGGAAGAAAATATTCAAGAAATATCCCATGGTATCTTTAGAGCCAAAAAGTAAGGAAGTTCCCCCAAACAAAAATAAATAAAAAGCTGTACACTGATGGGTACATGTAAAAGGCACAGTCAACTGAAAATGTTCTAATTGGTCAAAGCTGAAAACAATGTGAGCAACAAAATTAAGGAATAATGGATTACACCCTAAAGTGTAAATACTAAATACTAATATCACTTGAGTTATGCAAATAATTGAATTAATAAGTTAATGGGCAATAGATAAATCTCCCATTCAGAAGCATTCCAAAAATTTTATGTCAATAACCCTCCCAGGAGATGGAACAAAACTCCCCACTCCTGTATGTGCTGCACACAGGAATTTCCTCCCAAAAGAACAGCCTGGAAGAATGGTTGGAGTGGGGAACACGCTTTACAATAAAGAGGTCTGATGAAACCTACCTCAGCTGAATGATCAAGGTTAACAACAACACTGATAAATTATGTATTTTTATGATGTACTGAATGGGACTTTACATGTGTGGTCTTTTCTAATACCATTCTCCAATAAAAGGAAACAGGGTTCCTTGGAGAAATGGCTGATTCTAGGAGTGGGGCAGAACATACACAAGGTGATCCTGAGCATCTGGAAGCACCAGAACATAAGGAAGTGTTCAAAAACAAAAACTTCAAGCAAACCCACATTGATGGAGGTATGTCAAAAGGACATAGCCAACTGAAAAAGCTCCCGATGGCCAGAACCAAAACACCTTGTGTTAAAAATAATGTTGATTTTCTGTACCCTTGACTTGATGTTATCAAAGTAGCACTTTCCCCCTGTGGTCTTCTTCCCAAAACCCCATAACTCCACAATCTAATCATGGAAAAAAATCAGTCAAATGCCAATAGAGGAGCATGCTATAATACACCTAGCCAGTGCTCCTCAAAACTGTCAAGATCATCAATAACAAGGAAAATCTGAGCAACTGTCATAATCAAGAAGAACCTAGAAAGACAGGACAAGTAAATGTAATGTGGTATCTAGGATGGGGCCCTAAAACAGAAAGAGGCCACTAGACAAAAATCAAGGACATTTAAATAAAGAATATACTTTAGTTAATACTGTTTCATTAGTTGTAATACTTGTACTATATTAATGTAAAATGTTAATAAAAGAGGAAACTGGGTATGTAGTATAGGGGAACTTTCTAGTATCTCCTCAGTTTTTCTATAAATCAAAAACAGGTCTGGTTTTTTTGGAGAAACAAGGAAGATGAGGGAGTGGGAGCATTCTGAGCTCACCATCTCCCAGGGACAAGCCAAGGCAACAACTACATATACCACAGCTCACTCTGAAAATGACCTGAAGACTGAGAGAACAGACCTTCCACACCTGAAGTCATGAGAAGGCCACACTGAATAGCAGAGGAGGAGCAGAGATGCAGCTGAGAACCAACCCACCAGCATGGCTACCCACGAGCAGGAGGGAGCCGTGAAGGGATTGAGCCCCACACCAGGGATGCCTGGCCCTGAGGACCTGCACTGGGAAGATAAGTCATCATACAGTCTGGCTTTAAAATTCAGCAGGGTTCAGAGTGCCTGGGTGGCTCAGTCAGTTAAGTGTCTGACTTTGGCTTAAATCATGATCTCATGGTTCATCAGTTCAAGACCTGCTGACAGCTCAGAGCCTGGAGACTGCTTCAGATTCTGTGTCTTCCTTTCTCTACCCTTCCCCTGCTCATGCTGTCTCTTTCTCTCGCTCTCTCAAAAATAAATAAACATTGAAAAAATTTTAAAAATCAGTAGGGCTGAACTCCCAGAGAGACAGAGGAGCTAAAGGAAACCAAGTCTCTGCTTTAAAGAGCCAGCAGACTGTATCACCCAAGAAGGGTCCGAGCACAGAAGTAGAAGTTTGAGAAGCACCTGGGTTACGCATGAAGGAGATTTACTGACTAATTTTAGTATCTGTGTCACACAGGTGGGGATCTGCAGGAACTTTCTTCAGCCCACATAACCCAGTGCTTGTGGGAGCCAGTCCTGACATTACCTGCCATGCTAGCACCATTTGCCCTGCCCTGGCACTCCCCTTCAGACACGCCTCACCCCATCTGCCTACCCAGGCAGGCACCCCTCAAAGCGGCTCCCACCCCACCACACCCAGCAAGCACCCTCAGATGGGACCGGTGTCTTCCCAAAGAACTACTGCGCAGAATGGGGAATAGCTAACCCCACTCAACAGCATACACACAGTACTTGCAACTGGGCCTCTCAGCAAGCTGTGCTGAAGGAAAGTAGTGCCCACCAGTGCACCCACAGCAGTTGTGGCTGATCACTACAGACAGCAAAGGCCGAGGGCTCTGCCACCCACCAGTGCACCTCCAGATGCTGCAGCAGGGCTGCAGGGGACATGTAGGGGATAGGCAGTACCCACCAGTACACCTGCAACAGTCACAGCTCAGACACACCAGAAGGCTGCAAGCAGCCCACACAAGGGACGCCACTGCAGCATCTGGTTCTGGTAACCAGGGGTACTGCTCTACAAGGCACCACAGGATGCCTTCTACATGAGGCTACCACTTTCAAGACCAGGAATTTAGCTAACCTACCTAATACATGCAAACAAACACAGAGAGTCAGACAAAATGAGGAGACAGAGAATATGTTCCAAATCAAAGATGAAGACAAACCACAAAAAAAGCTAAACTAAATGAAGAAAAGCAATCTACCTGATAAGAGTTCAAATAATAGTCATAAGGATACTAGACTTGAAAGGAAAATGGATGAAATCAGTGAGAATTTCAAAAAAGAGAAAAAAAATTTTTTTTATTAATTTTTTTAAATTTTATTTTATATTTTTTAAAATTCACATCCAAATTGGTTAGCATATAGTGAAACAATGATTTGGGGAGTAGATTCCTTAGTGCCCCTTACCCATTTAGCCCATCCCCCTTCCTACAACCCCTCCAGTAACCCTCAGTTTGTTCTCCATACTTATGAGTCTCTTCTGTTTTGTCCCCTCCCTGTTTTTATATCATTTTTGTTTCCCTTCCTTATGTTCATCTGTTTTGTCTCTTAAAGTCCTCATATAAGTGAAGTTATATGATTTTGGTCTTTCTCTGACTAATTTCACTTAGCATAATACCCTCCAGTTCCATCCATGTAGTTGCAAATGGCAAGATTTCATTCTTTTTGATTGCCAAATAATACTCCATTGTGTATGTATGTGTGTATATATATACATATATACACACATACATACACACACATTTTCTTTATCCATTCATCCATCGATGGATATTTGGGCTCTTTCCATACTTTGGCTATTGTTGATAGTGCTGCTATAAACATGGGGTGCATGTGTCCCTTTGAAACAAAACACCTGTATCCCATGGATAAATGCCTACTAGTGCAATTGCTGGGTCATAGGGTAGTTCTATTTTTAATTTTTTGAGGAACCTCCACACTGTTTTCCAGAGTGGCTGCACCAGCTTGCATTCCCACCAATAATGCAAAAGAGATTCTCTTTTTCTGCATCCTTGCCAACATCTGTTGTTGCCTGAGTTAATGTTAGCCATTCTGACAGGTGTGAGGTGGTATCTCATTGTGGTTTTGATTTGTATTGCCCTGATGATGAGTGATGTTGAGCATTTTTTCATGTGTCCATTGGCCGTCTGGATGTCTTCTTTGGAGAAGTGTCTATTCATGTCTTTTGCCCATTTCTTCACTGGATTATTTGTTTTTTGGTGTTGAGTTGGATAAGTTCTTTACAGATTTTGGATACTAACTCTTTATTTGATATCCCCTCCCATTCTGTCGGTTGCCTTTTAGTTTTGTTGAATGTTTCCTTCGCTGTGCAGAAGCTTTTTATTTTGAAGAGGTCCCAGTAATTCATTTTTGCTTTTGTTTCCCTTGCCTCCAGAGACATGTTGAGTAAGAAGTTGCTGCAAGCAAGATCAAAGAGGTTTCTGCCTGCTTTCTCCTCAAGGATTTTGATGGCTTCCTGTCTTACATTGAGGTCTTTCATCCATTTTGAGTTTATTTTTGTGTATGGTGTAAGAAAGTGGCCCAGGTTCATTCTTCTGCATGTCGCTGTCCACTTTTCCCAGCAACACTTGCTGAAGAGACTGTCTTTATCCCATTGGATATTCTTTCCTGCTTTGTCAAAGATTAGTTGGTCATACGTTTGTGGGTCCATTTCTGGGTTCTCTATTCTGTCCCATTGATCTGAGTGTCAGTTCTTGTGCCAGTACCACACTGTCTTGATGATTACAGCTTTGTAGTCTAGCTTGAAATCTGGGATTATGATGCCTCCTGCTTTGGTTTTCTTTTTCAAGATTGCTTTGGCTATTTGGGGTCTTTTCTGGTCCCATACAAATTTTAGGATTATTTGTTCTAGCTCTGTGAAGAATGCTGGTGTTACTTTGATAGGGATTGCATTGGATATGTAGATTGCTTTGGGTAGTATTGACATTTTAACAATATTTGTTCTTCCAATCCAGGAGCATGGAATCTTTTTCCATTTTTTTGTGTCTTCAATTTCTTTCATCAGCTTTCTATAGTTTTCAGTGTATAGATTTTTCACCTCTTTGCTTAGATTTATTGCTAGGTATTTTATGGTTTTTTGTGCAACTGTAAATGGGATCAATTCCTTGATTTCTTTGTCGCTTCATTGTTGGTGTATAGGAATGCAACTGATTTCTGTAAATTGATTTATATCCTGCAACTTTGCTGAATTCATGAATCAATTCTAGCAGTTTTTTGATGGAATCTTTTGGGTTTTCCATATAGATAATCATGTCATCTGCGAAGAGTGAAAGTTTGACCCCCCTCCTGGCCACTTTGGATGCCTTTTATTTCTTTGTGTTGTCTGATTGCAGAGGCTAAGACTTCCAATACTATGGTGAATAACAGTGGTGAGAGTGGACATCCCTGTCTTGTTCCTGACTTTAGGGGAAAAGCTCTCAGTTTTTCCCCATTGAGGATGATATTAACATTGGGTCGTTCATATATGGCTTTTATGATCTCGAGGTATGATGCTTCTATCCCTACTTTCTTGAGGGTTTTGTCAAGAAAGGATGCTGTATTTTGTCAAATGCTTTCTCTGCATCTATTGAGAGGATCATATGGTTCTTGTCCTTTCTTTTATTGATGTGATGAATCACGTTAATTGTTTTGTGGATATTGAACCAGCCCTGCATCCCAGGTATAAATCCCACTTGGTTGTGTGAATAATTTTTTTAAAGTACTGTTGGGTCCAGTTGGCTAATATCTTGTTGAGGATTTTTGCATCCATGTTCATCAGGGAAATTGGTCTATAGTTCTACTTTTAGCGTGGTCTCTGCCTGGTTTTGGAATCAAGGTAATGCTGGCTTCACAGAAAGAGTTTGGAAGTTTTCCTTCCATTTCTATTTTTTGGAACAATTTTAAGAGAATAGGTATTAACTCTTCCTTAAATGTTTGGTAGAATACCCCTGGAAAGCCATCTGGCCCTGGACTCTTGTTTTTTGGCAGATATTTGATTACTAATTAGATTTCCTTAGAGAAAAAATATTTTTCAAAAGTCAGAGTTTAAGAATACATTTACTGAAATAAAAAATACACTAGAGGGAATAAACTTCGGGATTAGAGAGTGAAGAAAAATGGATCAGTAATCTGGAAGATAGGGTAGTGAAAAGCAACAAAGCTAAAGAGGAAAAAAAATTTTTTTTCAAATGAGGATGGGTCAAGGGACATCTAGGACAGTATCAAACATAATAACATTTGCATTCATATGAAGAAAAGGATAGAATGGGGAAGAAATTTGTTTGAAGAAATAATAACTAAAAACTTCCTAATCTGAGGAAGGAAATAGACATCCAGGTCCAAGAAGCACAGACAGCCAGCCCCAAACAAGATGAACCCAAGGAGGTCCACACCAAAACACATAATAACTAAAACAGGAAAAAGTAATGATAAAGAGAGATTCTAAAAATAGCAAGAGAAAAGCAAACAGTTACATATAAGGGAAAGCCCATAAGACTATCAGCTGATTTTTCAGCAGAAACTTTGCAGGTCAGAAGAGAGTGGCAGGATATATTCAAAGTGCTGAAGAGAAAAAAACCAACACCCAAGAATACTCTATATCTTGCAAGGTTATCATTAAGAACTGAAGGAGAGATGGTTTCCCAAACAAAAGTTTAAAAACTTCATCACCACTGAACTGGCCTTACAAGAAATGTTAAAGGGACGTCTTGAAATGGGAAAGAAAAGACTGTAACTAAAAGAAAATTACAAAAGGAAGAAAATTGCTATAGAGAACAAACTGATGGTTACCAGAGGGGAAGTTGTGAGGGAGGATGGGTGAAATAGGTGATGGGGATTAAGTAGTGCACTTGTCATGATGAGCACTGGGGGTTGTGTGAAATTATTGAATTACTGTATTATACACTTGAAACTAATATAACACTGTTAACTCAAATTAATAGAAAAACTTTTTAAAAAGAAAGAAAATTAACTGGTAAAAGCAAACACACAGAAGGTCATTTACAAAACCACTATTAAAGTGAAAACATGAAAGTACTATCAATTATATCTACAAAAAAATTGTCAATGGCTACACTTACAAAAAGACAAAATATGGCATCCCATACACAAAATAAGAAGAATGAACATGTAAAACTTTTAAGAATGTGTTCAAAAAGTTATATACAAACCTCATGGTAACCATAAATCAAAACCTTATAAAAGACACATAAAAATAAAGAAAAAGAATTCAGGTTTAACACTAAAAAAGTCATCAATCACAAGGAAAGAGAACAGGAGAAGAAGAAAGGAAAAAAGAATTACCAAAAGAAAAAAAAGAAGAGTAAAAAATGGGGTACCTGGGTGGCTCAGTTGGTTAAGCATCTGACACTTGATTTCAGCTCAGGTCATGATCTCATGGTTCATAGGATCAGGCTCTGGACTGACAGTGTGGAACCTGCTTGGGATCCTCTCTCTCCCCCTCTCTCTGCCCCCTCCCCTGCTCATGCTGTCTGCCTGTCTGTCTGTCTCTCTCTCTCAAAACAAACATTTCAAAAAGAAATGAAAAGAAAAACGAAAACAAAATGGCAATAAATACATATCTATCAATACTTACTATAAAGTAAACAGACTAAATGCCACAATCAAAAGATGGGTGACTGAATGGATAACAAAACAGGACGTCTCTCTACATGCTGCTTACAAGTGACTCACTTTAAATCTAAACATACATACAGACTGAAAGCAAAAAAAAAAAAAAAAAAAAGGAAAAAGACCATCCATGTAAATGGAAACAAAAATAATAATAATCTGAGGTAGCAATGCTTTATCAAATGTACTTTAAAACAAAGCTGTAACACTCTCAACAATAGCCAAATTATGCAAAGAGCCTAAATGTCCATCAACTGATGAATGGATAAAGAAATTGTGGTTTATATACACAATGGAGTACTACGTGGCAATGAGAAAGAATGAAATATGGCCCTTTGTAGCAAGGTGGATGGAACTGGAGAGTGTGATGCTAAGTGAAATAAGCCATACAGAGAAAGACAGATACCATATGGTTTCACTCTTATGTGGATCCTGAGAAACTTAACAGAAACCCATGGGGGAGGGGAAGAAAAAAAAAAAGAGGTTAGAGTGGGAGAGAGCCAAAGCATAACAGACTCTTAAAAACTGAGAACAAACTGAGGGTTGATGGGGGGGTGGGGGGGAGGGGAGGGTGGGTGATGGGTATTGAGGAGGGCACCTTTTGGGATGAGCACTGGGTGTTGTATGGAAACCAATTTGACAATAAATTTCATATATTGAAAATAAAAAAATAAAATAAAATAAATAAAAAAATAAAAAAAATAAAAAATAAAATAAAATAAATAAAATAAAATAAAATAAAATAAAATAAAATAAAATAAATAAAACAAAGCTGTAACAAGAGAAAAAGGGCAGTATATAATGATAAAAGGACCAACCCAACAAGAAGACACGTTCATAAATATCTATACACCCAATATAGAAGCACATCAAAATATTAAGCAAATGTTAACAGATTTAGAAGGAACTGGTAGTCATAGAGTAATAGTAGAGGCTTTAACACCAAACCTGTATCAATGAATAGATCGCCCAGGCAGAAAATAAGTAAGGTGGCTTTGAATAACATATTAGACCAGATGGACTTAACATACATACAGAACATCCCATCCAAATTTTTTCTTGGGATTATTTCAAGTTTCATAGTGTTGTGGTCTGAAAATATGCATGGTATGATCTTGATCTTTTTGTACCTGTTAAGAGCTGATTTGTGACCTAGTATGTGATCTATCCTGGAGAATTTTCCACGTGCACTTGAGAAAAATGTGTATTCTGCTGCTTTAAGATGAAATGTTCTGAATATATTTGTTAAGTTCATCTGTTCCAGTGTATCATTCAAAGCCACTGTTTCCTTTTTGATTTTCTGCTTAGATGATCTGTCCATTGCTGTAAGTGAGGTATTAAAGTCTCCTACTATTATGGTATTATCAATGAATTGATTTATGTTTGTGATCAACTGATTTATATATTTGGGTTCTTTCAAATTGGGGGCATAAATATTTATAATTCTTAGATCTTCTTGATGGATAAACCCCTTAGTTATTCCCTTCTTTATGTCTTGTTACAGTCTTTGTTTTAAAAAACAGAGAGGGAGGCAACCCATAAGAGACTCTTAACTACAGAGAACAAACTGAAGGTTGCTAGAGGGGAGGTGGGGGGAGGGAAGGGCTAAATGGGTGATGGGCATTAAGGAAGGCACGTGTTGCAATGAGCACTAGGTGTTATATGTAAGCAATGAATCACTGGGTTCTACTCCTGAAACCAATACTACACTATATGTTACCTAACTTGAACTTAAATAAATTAATGTTTAAAAAGAAAAAAAGAAAAATTCAACATCTGAAAAAGTTTTTTAAAAAAACATTCTATCCAAGAGCTCACCAAACTCCACACCCGAAAAACAAATAATCCAGTGAAGAAATGGGCAGAAAGCATGAATAGACACTTCTCTAAAGAAGACATCCAGATGGCCAACAGGCACATGAAAAGATGCTCAATGTCGCTCCTCATCAGGGAAATACAAATCAAAACCACACTCAGATATCACCTCACGCCAGTCAGAGTGGCCAAAATGAATAAATCAGGAGACTATAGATGCTGGAGAGGATGTGGAGAAATGGGAACCCTCTTGCACTGTTGGTGGGAATGCAAACTGGTGCAGCCGCTCTGGAAAACAGTGTGGAGGTTCCTCAAAAAATTAAAAATAGACCTACCCTATGACCCAGCAGTAGCACTGCTAGGAATTTACCCAAGGGATACAGGAGTATTGATGCATAGGGGCACTTGTACCCCAATGTTTATAGCAGCACTCCCAACAATAGCTAAATTATGGAAAGAGCCTAAATGTCCATCAACTGATGAATGGATAAAGAAATTGTGGTTTATATACACAATGGAGTACTACGTGGCAATGAGAAAGAAAGAAATATGGGCTTTTGTAGCAACATGAATGGAACGGGAGAGTGTTATGCTAAGTGAAATAAGTCATACAGAGAAGGACAGTTTCCATATGTTTTCACTCCCATGTGGATCCTGAGAAACTTAACAGAAGACCAGGGGGGAGGGGAAGAAAAAAAAAAAGTGGTTAGAGAGGGAGGGAGCCAAAGCATAGGAGACTCCTAAAAACTGAGAACTGAGGATTTATGGGGGGTGGGTGGGTGGGTGATGGGTATTGAGGGCATCTGTTGGGATGAGCACTGGGTGTTGTATGGGAACCAATTTGGCAATAAATTTCATAATAAAAAAAAAGAAAGAAAAAAAACATTCTATCCAAAAAGAGCAGAATATACATTCTTATTAAGTGCACATGTAACATTCTTCAGGATAGACCACACGTTAGGCCACAAAACAAGTCTCAATAAATTTAAGAAGACTGAAATTACATTATGCATCTCTTCCAACCACAATGGTATAAAATCAGAAATTAATTATAATAAAAGAACTAGAAGAAACATAAATGGGGAGGCTAAATAACATGATACTAAACAACCAATGGCTCAACAAAGAAATCATAGAGAAACATAAAAAATACCTGGGACAAGTGGAAATGGAAACACATAACTTCTAAATCTTTGGGACATAGCAAAAGCAGTTCTAAGAGAAAATTTACAGCAATGCAGACCTATGTTAAAAAAAAAAAACCAAAATCTTAAATAAGCAATCTAAACTTACCACTAAAAGGAGCTCGAAAAAGAACAGAGCCAAGTTGGTAGAAGGAAAGAAATAATAAAGATCAGAGAGGAAATAAATGGGGATTAAAAAAATAGAAAAGATCAATGAAAGGTCCCAGTCGGTTAAGCGTCCGACTTTGGCTTAGGTCACCATATCATGGTTCGTGAGTTTGAGCTCCACGTCGGGCTCTGTGCTGACAGCTCAGAGTCTGGAGCCTGCTTCGGATTCTGTGTCTCCCTCTCTCTCTCTTCCCTATTCAATTCACGCTCTGCCTCTTCCCCCTCTCTCAAAAATAAACAAACATTTAAAAAAAAAAGATCAATGAAACTAAGAGGTAGGTCTTTGAAAACATAAAATTGATAAACCTTTAGTCAGACTCAGGGGAAAAAAAGACTCAAATGAAATCACAAATGAAAGAAAATAAACACATTCCAAATACATGAAAGAAATACAAGGAATTATGAGATTACTACAAAAATTATATGCCAACAAATTAAACAACCTAGAAGTAATGGATAAATTTCTAGACAAACACAATAATCTATGATAATCCATAATCAGGAAGAAATAGAAAATCTGAACAGACCAATTACTAGTAACAAAATTGAATCAATAAACTCCCAATAAACACAAGTCCAAGACCCAATGGCTTCACAAGTGAATGCAACCAAAGACTGAAGATGACTTAATAACTATCCTTCTTAATTATTCCAGAAAATAGAAGAGGAAAGAATGTTTCCAAATTCATTCTATGAGATCAGCATTACCCAGATACAAAAACCAGAAAAAGATACTACAAAAAAAGAAAATTACAGACCAGTATCTCTGATAAACTTAGATGGAAAAATCATCAACAAAATGTTAACTAACCAAATACATTCAAAATGGGAGGCCTAGGTGGCTTCGACGGTTAAGCATCTGACTTCGGCTCAGGTCATGATCTGCCAGTTCATGAGTTCAAGCCCTGCATCGGGCTCTGTGCTGACAGCACAGAGCCTGGAGCATGTTTCAGATTCTGTGTCTCCCTCCCTGTCTCTCTCTCTCTCTCTCTCTCTGTCCCTCCCCCACTTGCACTCTGCTCTCTCTCAAAAAAAAAATAAACATTTAAAAAGTACATTAAAGGTATCATTCATCACAATCAAGTGAGATTTATTGGAGGATGCAAAGAGGTGTCAATATATGCAGACTGGTAAACATGATACACCACATTAATGAAAAATCATACAGATGCAGAAAAACCATTTGACAAAACTCAGCATCTCTTCATGACAAAAACTCTCAACAAAGTGGGTATAGAAGAAACATACTTCAACATCATAAAAACCACACCTTAGAAACCCACAGCTCACATCAGACTCAAGGGTGAAAAGATGAAAGCTTTTCCTCTAAGATTAGGAACAAGGTAAGAATTCCCATCTCCACTTTATTCAATATAGTGCTGAAGTCCTAACCACAGCAATCAGATGAAATAAAAGGAATCTGAACTGGTAAGAATAAGTAAAACCATCACTATTTGTGGATAACATGAGACTATATATAGAAAATCCTGAAGACCTCATTAAAAAAAACTGTTAGAATGAATAAATGAATTCCTTAAAGTTTCAGGATACAAAAATCAATAAATGGAAATCTGTTGCATTTCTATACAGCAATAACAAAGTAGCAGTAAAAGAAATTAACAAAACCATACCATTCACAATTACATCAACAAGAATAAAATACCTAGGAATAAACTTAACCAAAGAGGTAAAAGACCATACTCTGAAAACTATGATATTGTTGAAAGAAATAAAAGATGACATAAACAAATGGAAAGATGTACCATGTTCATGGACTGGAAGAATTGTTAAAATGTCCATATGACCCAAAGCAAACTACAGATTCGATGAGATCCCCATCAAGACAACAATAGTAGGGGTGCCTGGGTGGCTCAGTTGGTTAAGCACCAACTTCAGTTCAGGTCATGGTCTTGTGGTTCATGGGTTCGAGTCCTGCACTGGGCTCTGTGCTGACAGCTCAGATCCTGGAGTCTGCTTTGGATGCTGTGTCTCCCTTTCTCTCTCTGCCCCTCCCCCACTTACGCTCTGTCTCTCTCTGGCTCTCAAAAATAAATGAATGTTAAAAAATGTTTTATAAAATAGTATTTTTCACAGAACTAGAAAAATTAATCCTAGAATCTGTATGGAACCACAAAAGACCCCAAACAGTCAAAGCAATCTTAAGAAAGAACAAAGTTGGAGGTATCATAAGCCCAGATTTCAAACTATGCTACAAAATTACAGTAATCAAAACAGTATGGTACTAGCAAAAACAAAAAACAAAACAAAAACAAAAAACAAAAAAAAAACAAACCAACCAAACAAAACAGACACACTGATCAATGGAATACAATAAAGGGCCCAGAAATAAACTCATATTTATACTGTCAATCTATGAAAAAGGAAGCAAGAATATAGAACGGGGAAAAGACAGTCTCTTCAACAGATGGTGCTGGGAAAACTGGACAGTTACATGGAAAGGAATAAAAGTAGACCAATTTTTTACACCATAAATAAAAATAGTCAATATGGATTAAAGACCTAAATGTGAGACTTGAAAACATAAAACAGAAAAAGCAGGTGGTAATCTAGTGGACATCACCCTTGTAACATTTTTCTGGCTATGTCTACCCAAGTGAGGAAATCAAAAACAAATATAAACAGTGGGGACTATATCAAACTAAAAAGCTTTTGCACAGTGAAGGAAACCATAGACAAGATGAAAAGGCAACTAGTGAATGGGAGAATATATTTGCAAATGATATATCCAATAGGGGGTTAATATCTAAGATATATAAAGAACTCTTACAATACCAAAAATAAACTGAACAATCTCATTTAAAAATGAGCAGAGGATCTGAATTGATATTTTTCCAAAGTCAACACAGATGGGAGACACATGAAAAGATGCTCAACATCACTATCATCAGGGAAATGCAAATCAAAACCACAATGAGGTATCACCTCACACTCATCAGAAGGGCTAGTATCAAAAAGACAAGAAATAAGTTTTGGTGAGGACATGGAGAAAAGGAACTCTTGTGCATGGTCAGTGGGAATGTAAACTGGTGCAGCCACTGTGGAAAATAGCACAGATGTTCCTCAAAAAACTAAAAATAGAAGTACCACACAATCCAGTAATTCCACTTCTATATTTACTTGAAAAAAATTAAAAAGACTAATTAGGAAAGATATATACACCTCTATATTTACTGCAGCATTAACTACAATAGTCAAGATATGGAAGCAACTTAAGTGTCCATCAAGACATGAATTAAGAAGATGTGGTATATATACACAATGGAATATCACCCAATGGGAAAAAAGAAATCTTGTCATTTCTTGCCATCCAATATGGAAGGACCTATCAGGTGATATCTAAGTGTAGTAAGTCAAATAAAGACAAATACTTTAGGATTTCACTTATATGTATACTCTAAGAACCACTCAACCAAATAAAAAACACAGACTCATAAATACAGAGAAAAAAATGGTAGGTTCTAGAGGGCAAGGGAGTAGGGAGATGGGTGATATAGGTGAAGGGGATTAAGATACAAACTTCCAGTTATAAAGTAAATAAGTCACAGAAATGAAAAATACAGCATAGGGAATATAGTCAATAATACTGTATCAACACTGAACTGTAACAGATGGAACTACACTTATCATGGTGAGCATTTTATGTTTAAAGTTTTTGAATCACTATGCTGAACACCTGAAACTGATCTGTCAACTATAGTTCACTTAAAATTAAAAATAAACAAAACTGATCTAAGAACAAAGTCTATTTAAAAAAATGTTTTTCAAAAGTTTTTAAGGTAATCATTCCTTTCCATCCACCCCTGTCAGATATGGTGCAGACTTACTCTGTAGCCTGGGATCAATTTTTCTCTCATTTTTTTTGTACTCTTATTTATTGTGCAGACCAGGGGAGCATGTGGCCAAATGTGGTCCTGCAGGAAAATTTGGTTTGGCTTGCACAGAGATTTTGTGTTTTAAACTGAGACATGTTCAAATCCAAATATTTCTGGCCTCTCTAAAAATTTGGCAAACTAGGCTAGAATTACATATGCCAACAGTGGCACCAAGGGGCTATGTCCCTTCAGCAGTGCCAGCCCTCCCCGGTTGTCCATAGTCCCTGCCCCCGACCATGCCATCACCTCCTCAATGCTGAGTGTCTCAGGGTCAATCACCATTATTACCAGTTGATTCTGTCACAGGAGATATTCTTATCTCAAAAGTGGGAAACAAAAACATGCCAAATGGGCCATACCTTTTAAGAAATAGGGAGGCAACACTGTTGTATGGAAATAAGAAATGTTTCTATATATTTAATATGTAAAGTATGTATATAAAAGACACCATTAGAAATATAGGTACCACAAGAAATACATGAAACAGGAACATAATTAAAAACCTTAATATATGAAAGCAAATCAGGTTGTAGTTTCAGCTCTTTAAGCTTTAATACAAATTAAGTAACTGCTTTCACATGGCCAGCTTAAGTATACTACGTGCTTGAAAGCATATGAATTCATGAATCGGTATGGACTGTCTGGGAGTAGCTAGCTTGGGCTCTGCTTATTACAAAGCTACAATAGTCATTGGGTGCCTGGGTAGTTCAGTCAGTTAACCGTCTGACTCTTGATTTTGGCTCAGGTCCTGATTTCACAGTTTTGTTGAGTTCAAGCCCCATGTCAGACTCTGTGCTGGCAGCATGGAGCCTACTTGGGGTTCTCTCTCTTTCTCTCTGCCCCACCCCCACTCACACTGTCTCTCTCTCAAAAAATGTAAATAAACATTAAAAAAAATAAAGCTACACTAATCAAGACAATGTGATATTAGTGCAAAGACAGACATGGAGATAAATGAAAGAGAACAGAGTTCAGAAGGAGTTCTTACCACACATGGCTAGTTTTTTTTTTTTTTTTTTTTTTTTACTTAGATGTCAAGGCAATTCAATGGAGATGACACTTTTTTTTTTAAACACATAATGCTTGAAGAATTGGGCATCTAGGCTGAAATAAAGAAAAGAAAAAAGAAAAGAAAAAAGAAAAGAAAAAAGGAGGAAGACAAGAAAGCAAAGCAAGCAAGCAGGAGGGAGTGAAGAACTTCAATCCCCATGTCTCACAAATTCATAAAAATTAACTCAGGGGCACCTGGGTGGCTCAGTGGGTTAAGCATCGGACTTCAGCTTAGGTCATGATCTCGCAGTTCATGAGTTCAAGCTCTGCATCAGGCTCTGTGCTGACAGCTCAGGGCCTGGAGCCTGCTTTGGATTCCGTGTCTCCGTCTCCCTCTCTCCCTACCCCTCCCCCACTCACACTCAGTCTCTCTCAAAAATAAACATTAAAAAATTTTTTTAATTAACTCAAAAATTGAAACATGAACCTATATACAAAATCTAAATTTATACAACTTGTAGAACAAAATACAAGAGAAAAATCTTTGAAGTCTTAAGGTAGGCAAAGATTCCTCAGGTAATACCTATAAATATGAGCTTTAAGTTCAGTTTCTCAATTTTTTAAGTCAAAATTAAAATTGTCTATTCTCTCAAAAGATAATGTTAATTTTTTTTAAAGCAAGTCACAGACTGGAAGAAAATATCCCAGTACACACACCTGACAAAAAAACTTAGATTCAGAATATACAGAATTCTTACAGCTCAATAAAAAAGCCCAAGGGATGAATAGCATTAACCACTATTAATATTAAATGATTAAAAAATGGGTCAAAATATTTGAACAGACATTTCATCAAAGAAAAATGAATGACCAATTAGCACATGAAAAGATGTTCTATATCATCAGTCATTAAAAATAAAATCAGCAGGGGCGCCTGGGTGGCGCAGTCGGTTAAGCGTCCGACTTCAGCCAGGTCACGATCTCGCGGTCCGTGAGTTCGAGCCCTGCGTCGGGCTCTGGGCGGATGGCTCAGAGCCTGGACCCTGTTTCCGATTCTGTGTCTCCCTTTCTCTCTGCCCCTCCCCCGTTCATGCTCTGTCTCTCTCTGTCCCAAAAATAAATAAAAACGTTGAAAAAAATTAAAAAAAAATAAAATCAGCAAATTAAAGCCAGCAATTAAAGTCACAATAAGATTTTTAAAAAATCACAATAAGATACCATTATACACCCACTAGGATAGCTAAAATTAAAAGCTGACAATACCAAGTGATGATAAAGATGTACAGTAACTGGGCTTCTTATACATTCCTGGTGGCAGTATAAAATGGTATGACCATTTTGGAAACCAATTTGGCAGTTTCTTACAAAGTTAAAAAATATACTTATCATATGACCCTGCAATTGCATATGACCCTGCACCCAGGGTGCCTGGGTGGCTCAGTTGGTTAAGCCTCCGATTCTTGATTTTAGCTCAAATCATGATCTCAAAGTTCATGAGTTTGAGCCCCACATTGGGTTCTCTGTCAGCCCGGAGCCCACTTCAGATCCTCTGCCCCCCTCCCTCTCTTCCCTCTCTTCCAAAAAGAGCGCATGTGTGCGCTCTCTCTCAAAATAAACTTAAAAAAAAATCCTGCACCTGAATGTTCACAGTAGCTTCATTCATAACAGCAATAAGCTTGAAACAGCCCAAACATACATCAACTTGTAAACAGATAAACAATTTGTGATATATCCATTCCATACATTACTACTCAGCAACAAAAAGTAATGAACTAGGTCAGTTAAGCATCCAACTCTCTGCTCTAGTTTGCTGAGAACTATGACTATGTGAAAAGTTCCAATTCCTTCATTTGTTTCTTAATTTCTCCATATGAAAACTAGCTACTGATCTCCCATTATTCTTGGGGAGAACAGTTGTGGTGGTGGGGGAAGGTTGTTAAAGTTCTGGGATTTTTTTTAAGTTTATATATTAATTTTGAGAGAGAGTAGGTGAGCAGGGAGGGGCAGAGAGAGAGGGACATAGAGAATCCCAAGTAGGCTCTGCACCATCAGCACGGAGCCCAATATGGGGCTCAGTCTCACAAACCAAGATCATAACCTTAACTGAAACACACACACACACACACACACACACACACACACACACACACACACAAAATTATTCTTTTAAGACAAGTTTTGAGAAAAACACATATTCCCATTTCTTTCCCAGGCAATAAGATGTAACCTCTATTTTCACAGAAGTGGGAAATAATACTCTTTGCTTTATTACTCTTCAACCCTGTCATCTTGTCTCCTTCTCCATTTAAGATCCTTCTACCTCAAGGTTTCTTTCCTAGTATTTAATTAATATCTAACATTACTTCAAAAAAAAGAATTTAAAGCTATTTATAGAGATACACACATAAAAGAAAATTAAAGAGGTGAATGATAATCAATAGCTTTCCTATATACCAGCGAATATCATGGAAACTGGCATTATCACACCAAAGCAAATATGGAAATGTTAGGCATAAACTTACTGAGAATAATTCAGGAACCATATGAAGAACATTAAAAAAACTTTATTAGGGAACAGAAATGATGTGAATGAGTGCAGAGAATGACCGTGGCAGGTAATGTTGGCTGCCTACTCAAAATCTACTCTCTTCTTCCTTGATGGCTGAGCTTCAGTTTGGTTCAGATGGTGACCAGCTGACATGACTGCAAAGATGGTGACCTTCTCCCATGCCAGGGATATATTCTCACTTGTCAGCAGTTAGTTTGAGTACTGGAAGTTCTGGTCATCAGAGGACCTGTGTTTAGCTGCTTCTGGGAGAGGTTCCCTCACTCCTAAGGGCCTCCTAAGTTTCCTTTTCACCTCAGCACATAGCCATCTTTAGATGTGATGGTGGGAAATGTAGCAGTCATTTTGCAACCAGGAGAAGGACAGCCTGAAGATGAAACTGACACCATGGAGGCATCTGGGTGGCTGTCAGTTGAGCGTCCAACTCTCAATTTTGGCTCAGATCATGATCCCAGGGTAATGGGATTGAATCCCGTGTCAGGCTCTGTGCTGAGAGTAGAGCCTGCTTGGGTTTCTCTCTCTCCCTCTCTCTCTCTCCCTCTGCTCCCCTTCTCTCTCTCCCTCCCTCCCTCTCTCTCAAAAAACAAAACAAAAAAAAAAAAAACAAAACAAAAACCCTGACATTCTGAGGATGGCAGCGAGGACCTAGATGGGAAAGATTCTGGACCCTTGATGACATCGCAGAGTTGCTAAGTCAGACAACCCTGAAATCTACTTTATATCTGGACTTCCTGATATGAGAATGTGGCTCCCTGTTCACTACAGCCTGTCCTCTTCCTAGGCTCACTGGAAGAATCCATGTCTCAGTATTCCTTACAGTTAGGATGGAGTCATATGGCAGATTTTGGACTGTGGAACATACACAGAATTCATGTAAGTCAGATCCAAGTCTGGTCCTTAGAAACAACCTGTGTGGATGAATTCTACCAGACATTTAAAGAAGAGTTAATACCTGTTCTCCTCAAACTATTCCAAAAAAATAGAGGAAGGAAGAAAGATATGAGGCCAGCATTACCATGATATCAAAATTGGACAAGTCAATTAAAAAAAATAAAGAAAACTACAAACATTCCTGATGAACATAGATGCAAAGTCCACCAAAAAATATTGGCAAATGTCATTCAACAATACATAATTCACCACAATCCAGTGAGATTTATGCTAAGGATGGAAGGATTATTCAATACTCACAAAATCAACATATTCACCACATTAACACAATGAAAGATAAAATTTATATGATCATCTCAATAGAAGTAGAAACACTATTTGACAAAATTCAGCATCTGTTCATGATAAAAACTCTCAACAAAGTGGGTTTAGAGGGAACATGTGTTCAACATACTAAAGGCCATACATGAAAAACCCAATACTAACATCATACTCAATGGTGAAAACTAAAAGGTTTTCCTCTAAGATTAGGAACAAGACAAAGATGTTCATTCTTACCACTGTTATTCAACATAGAACTGGAAGCTGTAACTACGGCAATCAGGAAAAAATGCATTGAAAATAGTAAAGAAGGCACTGAAAATAAAAAAAAAGGCACCTGGGTGGCTCAGTCCGTTAAGTATCCAGACTCTTTGTTTTGGCTCAGGTCATGATCTCATAGTTTGTGAGTTCAAGCCCTGCATTGGGCTCCACACTGACAGTGCAGAGCCTGCTTGGAATTCTCTCTCTTCCTCTCTCTCTATGCCTCCCCTGCTCATGCTCAAGAAAGAAAAAGAGGGAAAGAGAGAGAAAGAGTGTTTGCAGACGACATGATAGTATGTATAAACAACTCTAAAGACTCTACCAAAAAACCATCAGAATAAATAAATTCAGTAAAGTTACAGTATATAAAATTAATACACAGAAATCTGTTGTGCTTCTATATATTAATAATGAAGCAGAAAGAGAAATTAAAAAAACACTTCCACTTAAAATTGCACCAAAAATAGTAAAATAACTAGAAATAAATGTAACCAAGGAGATAAAAGACCTATACTATGAAAACTATAAAACATCAATGAAAGATATTGAAAAGGACACAAAGAGAAAGATATTCCATGCTTATGGACTGGAAGAATATTGTTGAAATATTTGTACTAACCATAGTAACCTGCAGATTCAATGCAATCCCTATCAAGATTACCAATAGTATTTTTCACAGAACTAGAACAAACAGCACTAAAATTTGTATGGGACCACAGAAAACCATGAATAGCCAAAATAATCTTAGAAAGACCAAAGTTGTTGCTATCACAATCCCATATTTCAAACTATACTACAAAGCTTTAGTATTCAAAACAGTGTGGTAATGGCACAAAAACACACACATAAATCAATGGAACAGAGTGCACACCCTAGAAACAAACCTATACGTATCTATGTGGTCAATTAATCTATGACAAAGGAGGCAAGATTATACAATGTGGAAAAGACAGTCTCTGCAACAAATGATGTTGGGAAAACTGGACAGCTACATGCAAAATAATGAAACTAAACCACTTTCTTAACACTGTATGCAAAAACAAATTCAAAATGGATTACAGATTTAAATGTGAAACTTGAAACCATAAAACTGCTAAAAGAAAACATAAGCAGTAATCTCTTTGACATCATCCTTAGCAACATTTGTCTAAATAGGCCTTTTTAGGCAAGGGAAACAAAAGCAAAAATCAACTATTGGGACTATACCAAAATAAAAGGCTTCTGATCAGCAAGGAAACCATCAACAAAACAAAAAGGCAACCTAACGAATGGGAGAAGATATTTGCAAATGATATATCCAGTAAGGGGATGATACCCAAAGTATATAAAGAACTCATACAATTCAACACCAAAAAAAACCCAAACAATCCAATTAAAAAATGGTCAAAGGACCTGAATATTTTTCCAAAGAAGACATACAGATGGGAAACAGACACATGAAAAAATGCTCAATATCACTAATCACTGGGGAGATGCAAATCAAAATCACAATGAGATACCACTTCATATTTGTCAGAATGGCTAGTATCAAAAAGACAAAAATAACAAATGTTGGTGAGGATATGGAGAAAAGGGAGCCCTTATGCAGTGTTGGTAGGAATGTAAATTAGTACAGCCACGTGGAAAACAGTATGAAGGTTACTCAAAAACTTAAAAATAGAGATACCATATATAATCCAGTAATTCCATTATTGGGTATTCCAAAGAAAATGAAAAGACTAATTTGAAAAGATAATATGCAGCCTTATGTGTACTGCAGTTTGATTTCCAAAAGCCAAGATGCGGAAGCAATCCAAGTATCCATCAATAGATGAGTGGATAAAAATGTGGTATATACATACAATGGATTATTATTCAGTAAGATTTCATTCTTTCTTATGGCCATTTGTGGCAACATGGATGGACCTAGAAGGTACAGCGTTACGTGAAATCAGTCAGACTGGGAAAGACAAATGTCATATGATTTCACTTATATGTGAAATCTAGAAAATAAAAAGCAGAACAGATCCATAAATACAGAAAAGTAATGGTTTCAATAGAGGAATGGTGTGGGGAGATGGGCAAGATTCATGAAGGGGAGTGGGAGATACAGGCTTCCAATTATGGAATGAATAGACCATGGGGATAGAAGAACAGCATAGGGAATACAGTCAATGGTATTGTAACAGCATTGTATGGTGACAGATGGTAAACACATTTGTGATGAGCATAGAAAAATGTGCAGACTTATCAACCACTATGTTGTACACCTGAAACTAAAGTAACATTGTGTGTCTACCATATTTCAGTAAAAATAAAAATTAAAAAAAAAAAAGGAGCTGGAAACTGTATTGCCTTAGTATGCAACAACTCTTAAAAACAGGCAATCGACCAGCCCTTTTCCCTTACTAAAGTGACTTAAAAGAAGCCATGTGTTCTTTCCCAAATGTACAAGACTGATCTAAGTAGCAGGAAACCAACCAATTTCTAAGGAGAAAACCACAGAAAAGGTTTTCTGTGTTTATTTCATTTCATGATAACATCTTATATTTAGAACATGTTCTGAAGAGCAGGGGACTTTTGCCTTTTAAATATATTTTAACATTTTTTCTTAAAAAAAAAAAAAAAGAAGCCATGTGTTACAGTTAGTGTAATGACAAGATGAAAGAACTGGGATGTCAAAATCACCAACTCTGTCCAGAAGAGTCACCAACCCCCAGCAAACTTTGTAGGGCCAATCAACAAGCTTCTACTCTATTATGCTTAACAGATGTTGGGCTCTGCCTGCTGCAGCAGCCAGTATTATTCTGCTAGTAAAGTGAGATTATATGCTTATTGCTTAAGCCAATTTTTTACTGTTTAGGTTGGGGTTTTGTAACTTGTACCTGAAAGCTTCCTGTTTGTTACATATGCCATGTTCTTGGACCAGACGTCTCAAAAGTATGTAGGAATCTTCACATTTATGCCTAAAGTAAAGATCCTTGACAATAGCTTTCTTAGCCATAACTATTATAGGCTGTCGGTTTGGTTCAGTGCTATAAAATCTTTAACTGCAGAATCAGGGAGAAGTATGGTATGGATTTATGAAGATAAATCTAAGGCATCTAATGAACGCATGTGCCTGAATGAAGGAGGGTCAGGAGCATCAGGGACATATTCCCCAGGGAGTAAGTCCTAGGAGCTGGATACTGGTCATATATGTGCAAGATTCACATTTACAGGGACCTAATTCACAAGAAAGTGGGAACTTTCCATTTTGGCAGTCTTTGACTCAATAGTCCCTTTGAGCAGCAGAACTGGACTTTTAATTTTTTCGTCAGTTGATAATGCATTAGAGTGCTATGGTGACTGAAGTAACCTCATGGCAAATTCTATGAGCATTTATGAGAGTTCCAATTTGAAAAAATAAAGTTTCATAGTAAGAAGTAATAGATAAGAAATGTACACAACAATAAACATAGATCTTTAAATCATGGTACAACATGGAGAAATACAAAAAAATATACTTCACAATGTCATTTATATACACTAAAGTACTGCACACAAAACGCTCCACATTTCACATGGATACACACAAATGAAACAACCCACAGCATACGTGTTAGAATAGATGCCTGATTATAAGAGTAAAAGAAATAAACAGAACAAGGAAGAAAACTTGCAATGATGGCAACAGCAGGTTAGGACTCGTAAGTATGATTAACTCTATCTCTGTACCTGAAATCTAAGAGAAAGAAAAATACATTTTCAGGATTTCCTGGTAGAAAATATACTCAGAAAGTGACAAATGAATAAAAGACGAACAGGGAGAGAAATGTCTAAAATTACAGAAAGAATTAAACACTCCCATGAAATAATAAAAGAAAATTTGATAGAGCTTTTCCTAAGAGTAGTAAGTAGACTCTGTAGCCTCGGTAAAAGGTTTACAAAGTTATCATGACCAAACTTTAATCAAAAATAAAGATTTAGGTGCCTCACTGGCTTGGTAGAGCATGAGACTCTTTATCTCAGGGTCATGAGTTCCAGCCCCATGATGGGTATACGGATTACTTAAAAATAAAATTCACCTCCCCCAAAATAAACATATAAGTGAACCTTGAAAAAAAACCTTACTAAGAAAGCCCAATTCTTTCTCTCTTTCTCATACCCACACGCAAGCACATGAATGCACACGTGTGCGCATGTGCACGCGCACACACACACACACACACACACACACAATGTGGAGGCTGTTTACTCAGTACAAGACATAGCATGGTTTATTTAAATAAAGTTTGTTTACACATTAAGCTCTTAACTTGGGAGAACGGTATCAAAGGCAAAATGGACAAAGAAACAAGAACCAACTATACAGTACTTACAACAAAGTTTAAATATGAGAACAGAGATAGGATAAAAGTAGAAGAATACAAAAAGGTATATCCTGCAACCAGTAAGCATGTGAAAGTTACTATAGGTATATTAATAACAAAGTAGTTTTCAAGATAAACAGATTATCAGAGATAATGAGGAACATTTCAAAATGATAAAAGGGTCTATTCATCAAATACAAAAATCTAAAGGTGTATGCACCAAATAACCTAGCTTCAAAATACATGAAGCCAAAAATAGGTAAATCTAAAAGGAGAAAGGAAATTTGGGGACAATGGCCAAGTAGGAGGATCCTGAGCTCACCTCTTCCCACCAACACAAGATAACAGTTATAATTATGCAACTTACCCAACTCAAAGACTGGCAGAATGGACCTTCCACAATCAACGAGAGAGGAGGCCACAGGGGAAAGGAAAGAGGAGTGAAAACACAGTTTGGAATTAAATCTCTGGCAGGACTAACCACAAATGAGAGGGATGTCATAAGCACGGAGAAGCAAAAGGAACAGACTCTACACCACGAATCCTTGGCACTAGGGAACTGCACTGGGAAGATGAATCCCCATAACATCTGGCTCTGAAAACCAGTGGGGCTTAACTTCAGGAGCTAGAAAAATCAGCAGGCTTAACTCTAGGAAAGCCAGAGGGTAACATGAAACTGAGTTCCTGCCTCTAAAGAGCCAACAAAATATAAAACTTGGCCCAAGACATAACACAGAAACTGCAGTTTGAAATGTACCTGGGGTATATGTGAAGGAGATTTATTGACTCATCTTAGAACATGTACTAGAGAAGCAGGGATCTTTAAAAGATTTCTTTGCAGGGGCGGGGGGGGGGGTGGGGGAGTGATGGCAGGGGCCATTTCTCTTCCCCTTCCTCCAGCCTAGATAGCCTGACACTTGCAAGAGGCAGGACTGACTCCATCTATCTTGCTACCTCCTCATGCCCCATCTATGTTCCCTACAGACTGCCCCATCCAACCTACCTTCCTGAGCAGGCACCTCTTCAAAGCTGATCCTACCTACCATACCCAGCAAGGACCAGTATCACTCTGAAGTCATTCCTGCCTTGAGGAGTGGAAGAGATAACCCCACACAGTAGCATGCCCACAGCTCCAGTAGCCCAGCCTCTTAGCTGATAGCACGGGGAGCAAACCATGCCCTTCAGTGCATCTATACCTGTGGCAGAGAAGCTAACTGCAAACAGCTAGGCTGATAGCCACCCCCACCCACAAATGAGAACCTCTCAGTTGACCAAGCAGGGAACAGGCTCTGCCCTTTGGTGTACCCACAACTACACTGGAGAGGCTGACTGCAGACAGCTAGGCTGACTATTGGCCCCATTTACCAACAAGCCTATGGTGGCCTCAGTCCTCATGACAGCTTGGGGAACAAACCATGACCAATGTGCCCACAGCAGGCAAAGTAGGTCACTGAAGCCTGCTGGGCTAAAGGCAATGGCAGCTCATCCACAACAGAAGGGAGCACACAGCCCACACAAGGACCATCAACAGAGCTCCTATTTCTGGTAACCAGGGGCAATTGAGCTACAGGTACCACAAGACCTCTCCTACTCAAGACCACTCCTCTAAAGACTAGGGAATCTAACTAACCTACATGATACATAGAAACAAACACAGAGAATTAGACAAAATGAGCAGACAGAAAAATATGTCCCAAATGGAAAAAAATAAAAATAAAAAAACAAGACAAAAATCAAAGTAAAAGAGGTAAACTAAACTAAGATAAGCAAAGTACCTGGTAAAGAATTGAAACCAATGGTCATTAAGATACTCGCTGAATTTGAGAAAAGTGGATGAGCTCAGTAAGAATGTCAACAAAGAAAATATTTTTTAAAAAAATGAACCGTCAGAAGAACTGAAAAATTCATTAATGAAATGAAAAGGAATCATTTAGATGCCTTAGATTTAGGGGATGCAAAATGGATCAGCATTCTGAAAGTCAGGATAATGGAAAGCAACCAAACAGCAAAAAGAGTAACAAAAATGAGACAATGTTAAAGGAACTCAGCAATATCATCAAATGTAATAAAATTTGCATCATAGGGATCCCAGAAAGAGGAGAGAGAGAGAAGGGGGCAGAAAACTAATCTGAAGAAATAATAGTCGGAAATGTCCCTAACCTGGGTAAAGAGTCCCTAACAAGATAAATCCCCAAAGGCCCACATTAAGATGAATCATTGAAATGATAAAAAGTAATGATGGAAAATTATAAAAACAGCAAGAGAAAACTGTTATATACAAGGGAAGCCACATAAGACTATTGCTGATTTTTCTGTAGAAACTTTGCAGGCCAGAAAGAAGTGACTAGATATGTTCAAAGTGCTGAAGGAAAAAACTTACACCAAGAATAAGATACCCAGCAAGGCTTTTATTCAGAATAGGAGAGATAAAGACAAACCAAAGTTAAGGGAGTTCATTACTGCTAACTAGCCTTACGAGAAATGTTAAAGGGAACTCTACGAGAGGAAATAAAGACCATAACTTGAAGAAAATTATGAAAGGGAAAAATTTACAGGTAAAAGCAAACAAATAGTAAAAGTAGTAAATTAATCACTCATGAAAACAGTAGAGATTAAAACACAAAAGGAGTAAAATCAATTATATCTACAAAAATTAGTCAAGGGATACACAAAATTGAAAATGTAAAATATGACATTATATACATAAAATGTGGGGGGGTTAAAAATTTAGTGCTTTCGGAATATGTTCAAACTTAAATGACCATCAATGTAATACACACTGCTATACAATAAGATATCATATAAGAACCCAATGGTAACCACAAAATCAAAAACCTATAATAGATACACAAAAAAATAAAGAGAAGAAGAATCCAAGCATAACACTAAAAAAACAGTCATCAAATGATATGGAAATAGAGCAGGAGAAGAAAGGATCAGACAAGAATTACAGAAATATCCAAACAATAGTTAACAAAATGGCAATAAATACATACCTATCAATAATTAGTTTGAATATAAATGAACTAAATGCTCCAAAGAACAAAGGGGGACTAAAAAAATTTTTTTAAAAACCAAAAAAATTCATTTATATGCTGCCTACAAGAAACTCATTTCAGACCTACAGACACATACAAACTGAAAGTGAAAGGACAGAAAAACATATACCATGCAAATAGAAATGAATAAAAAGCCAATACATATATTGGACAAAATAGCCTTTAAAACAAAGACTATATAGAGCAGGAGAAAAAACAAAGGCACTACATAATGATAAAGGTATCAGTCCAATAGGAAGATATAACAATCATAACTATCCATGCACCCAATTTAAGAGCACCTAAACATATAAAGCAAATATAAACAAACATAAAGAAAGAAACTGACAGTAATACAATAATAGTAAGTGGCCTGAACACCCTACTTACATTAATGGATAGATCACCCAGACAGAAAAATAGGGAAATGAGTTTGAGTAATACACCAGACCAGATGGACTTATCAGATACATACAGAACATTCTACCCCCAAAAAAGCAGAATACACATTCTTTTCAAGTGTACATGTAACATTCTCTAGGATAGATCACGTTAGGCCACAAAAAAATGTCTAAATAATTTAAAAAGACTTAAATCACATCGTGCATTGCTCCAATTGCAACAGTATAAAACCAGAAATGGATTTTAAGGAAAAAATACTTGGAAAAAGCACAACACATGGAGGCTAAACAGCATGCTACTAAACAATGACTAAGTCAACCACAAAATCAAAGAGGAGATCAAAAGACACACAGAGACAAATGAAAACACAATGGTATAGGGGGACCTGGTGGCTCAGTAACGTAAGCACCCAACTCTTAATTTCGGATCAGGTCATGATCTCATGGTTTGTGAGTTCAACCCCCATGTTAGGCTCTGTGCTGACAGTGTAGAGCCCACTTGGGATTCTCTCTCTTCCTCTCTCTTTGCCCCTCCCCTGCTCTCACACACTTGCACTGTCTCTCCCACTCCCAAAAACAAACAAACAAACAAACAAACAAACCCATGCACACAATGGTCCAAAATCTTGTAGACATAACAAGGCAGTTCTAACAGGGAAATTTATAGTAATACAATCCTACCTCAAGAAACAAAATCTCAAACAACCTAACCTTACACCTAAAAAACCTAGACAAAAAAATACTAAAAGCCCAAAGTCAGTAGAAGAAAGGAAATAATAAAAATTAGAGCAGGAAAAAAATGAAATAGAAAAAAAATCAGTGAAGCCAAAAGCTGGTTATTTGAAAAGATAAAATTGATAAAACTGTAGCTAGATATCACTAAAAAAGAGAGATAACTCATATAAAAACAAAATAAGATATACCAACACCACAGAAACACAAAGGATAAGAGATTATGAAAAGTTATATGCCAACAAATTGGACAACCTAGAAGAAATGGATAAATTTCTTAAAACACACAATCTCTGAAAACTGAATCAGGAAGAAACAGACTGATTACTAGTAATGAAATTGAACTGGTATTCAAAAACTTCCAACAAACAAAAGCTGAGGACTAGATAGATTCACAGGTGAATTCTATCAAACATTTAAAGAAAAATTAATATCAGGATGCCTGGGTGGCTAAGTCAGTTGAGTGTCTACCTTTAGCTCAGGTCATGATCTCACAGATCATGGGTTCAAGCCCCACAGTAGGCTCGCTGCTGTAAGTGCAGAACCCACTTAGAATCTTCTCTCTTTGCCCCTCCCCAGCTTGTGCTCTCTCAAATATAAATATTTAAAAAATTAAAGGAAGAAAATACCTATTCTTCTCAAACTATTCCAAAAAAAACAGGAAGGAAAACCCAAATTCATTCTATAAGACCAACAATACCCTGGTAACAAAACCAGACAAAGACACTACACAAAAAAGAAAACTACAGACCAATATCCCTAATAAACATAGATGCAAAAATCCTCAACAATATTATTAGCAATCCAAATTCAACAATGTCATTTTTTTAGAGAGACAGAATGCACATGCATGAGGGAGGGACAGAGTGAGAGGCAGAGAGAATATCCCAGGCAGGCTCTGAGCCATCAGCACAGAACCCAATGTGGGGCCTTGATCCCACAAACCATGAGATCCTGACCTAAACCAAAACCAAGAGTCAGATGCTCAACCTACTGAGTCACCCAGGTGTCCCCAAATTCAACAATATGTTAAAAACAATCATTCACCACAATCAAGTGGAATTTACTACAGGAACCCAAGGGTGGTTCACTATTCACAAATCAATCACTGTTATATATCGCATTAACAAGAGTAAGGATAAAAATCATATGATCTTATCAATAGATGCAGAAAATGCATTTGAAAAAATTCAACATCCCCTCATGATCAACACTCTCAACAAGATGGGTCTAAAGGGAATATACCTCAACAAAATAAAGGCCATATATAACAAATTCACAGGAAACATCATACTCTATGAGGAAAAACAAAGTTTTTTCTCTAGGGACAGGAATAAGACAAGGATATCCACTTTTATTCAACATAGTACTGAAAACACCTAGCTGCGGCATTTAAACCAGAAAAAGAAATAAAAGGCATCCAAATTGATAAGGAAGAAATAAAACTGTCACTATTTGCATATGACATGATACCATCTAGAGAAACATCCTAAAGATGCCACCAAAAAATCTGTTAGAACTGGGGCACGTGGGTGGCTCAGTTGGTTAAGTGTCTGCCTCTTGATTTCAGCTCAGGTCATGAGCTCACAGCTTCATGGGCTTGTGCCCCATATTGGGCTCAGCACACTGACCACATGGAGCCTGCTTGGGATTCTCCCTCTCCTCTCTGCCCCTTCCCTGCTCATGCTCTCTCTCTCAAAATAAATAAGTAAACTTAAAAAAAAAAAAAACTATTAGAACTAGTAAATGATTCAGTAAAGTTTCAGGATAGAAGTTTCAGGATACAAAATTAAGACAGAAATCTACTGCATTTTTATACATTTATAATGAAAAAGAAAGAAGAAATGGTCCTATCAAAAATAATAAAATACTAGGAATATATTAAATCATGAGGTGAAAAACTTGTGCCCTGAAAACTGTAAGACATACAAAAAAATTAGTATCATTAAAAAATTAGTATCATTTAAATGTTCATACTACCCAAAACAATGTACACATTTAATGCAATCCCTATCAAAATACCCAACAGCATTTTTCACAGAACTACAATAATCCTAAAATTTGTACGGAACTACAAAAGACCCCCAAACAGCCAAAGCAATCTCAACAAAAGAGAACAAAACTGGAGGTATCACAATGCCAAATTCAACCTATACTACAAAGAAATAAACAAAACAATATGGCACTGACACAAAACAGATACAAATATCAACAGAACTTAATAGAGCCCCCATTAATCTACAACAAAGGAGGCAAGAATATACAGTGTCAGAAAAAAGAGTCTCTTCAATAAACCGTGCTGGGGAAAACTGGACAGCAACATACAAAAGAATGAAACTAGACTTCTTTCTTACACCATACACAAAAATAAACCCAAAATGGATTAAATACCTAAAAACAAGTCCTGAAACCATAAAACATCTAGAAGAAAACATAGGCAGAATCTCTTAGGCATCACCCTTAGCAACATTTGTTTAGACAGACCTCATTAGGCAAAGGAACCAGAAGCAAAAATAAACTATTGGGACTACTCCAAAATATAATGCTTTTGCAAAGTAAAGGAAACCATCAACAAAACAAAAAGGCAACCTAGTGGATGGGACAAAATATTTGCAAATGATATATCTAATAAGTGGTTAATATCCAAAATATATAAAAAAAAAGTCAAACAACACAACACCAAAAATAAACCAAACAGTCCAATTAAAATATGGGCAGAGGACCTGAAGAGATATTTTTCCAAAGAAGACCCATAGATGGCAATCAGACACATGAAATGATGTTCAATCATCAGCTAATCATCAGGGAAATGCAAATCAAAACCACAATGAGATATTACCTTACACTATTCAGAATGGTTAATATTAAGGGTTGGCAAGGATGTGGAGAGAAAAGAACCCATGTGCACTTTGGTGGGAATGTAAGTTGGTGCAGCCACTGTGGAAAACAGAATGGAGGCTCCTCAAAAAATTAAAAATAGAAATACCATATGATCCAGTAATCCCACTACTAGGTATTTACCCAAAGAAAGCAGGTATATATTTGAAAGGATATAGGCACCCCTATATTTATTGCAGCATTATTTATAACAGTGAAGGTATGGAAGCAATCCAAGTGTCCATTGATAGATAAATGGCTAAAGAAGAGGTGACAGGTATATGTATACAATGGAGTACTGGCCACAAAAACGAATGAGATCTTGCTATTTTTGACAACATGGATGGACCTAGAGGATAACGGGCTAAGTGAGATAAGACAAAGACCAATACCATATGATTTCACATATACGTGGAATCTAAAAAACAAAATGATCAAAGAAAGCAGACTATTAAATACAGAGAATGAACTAGTGGTTGCCAGAGTGGGGGTGGTGAGAAGATGGGTGAAAATAGATAAAGAGGATTAAGAGGTATGAACTCTCAGTTATAAAATAAATAAGTCACAAAGATGAAAATTACAACATAATATAGTTAATAACATTTTAATAATGTTTGGAAACAGATGAGGTCTACACTTACACTGGTGAGCACTGAGTAATGTACAGAATTGTTAATCGCCATCTTGTACACCTGAAACTAATGTAACAGTGTGTCAACTATACTCAAATTTTTAAAAAGAGTTTTATACCTGACACTGATATAATACTGTATGTTAATTGTACTTTGATTAAAGAAAAATAATTCAAAGTCATAATCAGGAATTTTAACATAGCACTCTTTGTATTGATAGAGCACACTAAATATCATAAGAGATCGAAAGAACTTCAGCAACACTCAGGTGACATATAGAGAACTCTATACCCAACAACTTTAGAATAAACATCCTTTTTAGGTACACATGGAACAAGCCCCCAAACGACAGAATGCTAGAATATAAAACAAATCCCAATAACTCTCAACTGGGTAAAACTACATTGTGTTTTCAAGCCACTAAAAATTAATCTAGATATCAGAACCAAAGATTAAAAAAAAAACTCTAAGAACTTAGAAACTAAACAATTGGTAATATTATAGAAAAATATGAAAAAATAAATCAGTAGAAGTTTGAAATTATTTTGAAGCGAACAATATGAAAATACAACATCAAATCTGTGAGATGCAATTCAGAGATTTCTCAGATTGAATTATATAGCTTCAAGCATATTTTAGAAAGATAAAAAATTAAAAATCTATGTTTTTCTCTCAATGAACTAAAAAAAAGAGAAAATGAAATACAAAAGAAAATAAAAGAGCCAAACAAAACAATAGATTAGAAACTGACAATACAGAAAAAAACAAGTGAAAAGTTAGATCTATGAACCCAACTCTCAGCATTCAAAACTCAATTCTACCACTAACTAGTTCTGTGGTCTCAGGAAAGTTTGTAAGATTCTGTAAACCTGTTTCTGCACACATAAATGTGCACAACAACATAGTAGCATCTCAGAGGGTGTTCTGAAGATTAAAGGAGTTAAAACATTTAAAGCACTTATGATTCTGGTATATTACTAAGTGCTGTATTAGAGTCCACTGTCAATGATATCACTTGTTGTTCAGGGGCAAAGATGTTCCAACCGTGGCATAGATATTGGGACCTGTCAGTAGGAAAACTCTTCTTTGATGTTTAAGAAGACATCTATTTTTCCAAGAAAAACTGTACTAGGTAAATTCTACAAACCCAGGCCTGGAATAAGGGGAGCCCTTCCTTTTGTGTTTCAGACATTAGAAGTTTAACCTCTGATGCATGTTTGAGGTCAGCCTAGATATAAATGTGAATAAGAAACAAGTCATTTAAAATCATGCCTAGAAATGTCGCACCAGATTGTTCTATGGAACACAACTCAGAAAACCCTGAATTATTTCATTTGTGTGTGTCCTTGTGAAACGCATAACATTCTGTGAATGGTATTTTAAGTATACATAAATGGTATTGCAGAACAGATTTTTCCCCATTTTTCTATGACCTATCATATTTTTAAGATCTTTTTATGTAGCTCTGTGTACCTAAAGTTTCCCTCAGTTCCATTAGTAGTATATAAGTAGCATTTTTTTCAGATCTAGGACAGAAACCAAAACTAATTTATTACCTAACAGGTAGCATCAAAAGAATAAAATTAAGAATAAGCTTAACCAAGTAAGCAAAATATTTGTACAATGAATACTACAAAACATTGCTGAAAGGAATTAAAAACATAAATAAATGGAATGACATCCCATGTCCACAGACTGAAATACAATATTGTCAAAATGCCAAATACTACCGCCCAAAATTTGCAGATTTAATGCAACCCCTATAACAATCCCAACAATTTTTTTTTGCAGAAATAGAAAAATCCTTCCTAAAATTAATTTGGAATCTCAAGGGACCCCAAGTAGCCCAAACAATCTTGAAAGAGAATAAAGTTGAAAGGCTGTTTAAAACATTTCCTACAAAACAATAGCAATCAAACTAGTGGTATTGGTATACAGATATAGACTAATGGAAAAGAGAGTCCAGAAATAAACCCTCACATGTATAGTCAATTCATTTTTGACAAAAGTGCCAAGATCATTCAATGAGGGAAGGACAGTCTTTTCCACAAATGGTGTTGGGAAAAACTATATACTCACACGCAGAATTAAGTTGAACCCCTACCTAACACTATGTACAAAAATTAACTCAAAACAGATTAACATTAATTATCTAAATATTAGAGCTAAAATTATGCAACTACTAGAAGAAAACATAGAGGAAAAGCTTTATGACAATAAATTTGGTGACAACTTATTGGCTAGGACACAGGCAACAAAAGAAAAAATATAATAAACTTTGTCAAAATTTAAAACTTTAGGGCAAAGGACACAAAATAAAAAGGCAACACTAAGAATGGGAGAACATATTTGAAAATCACATATCTGATATAGGATTAACATACATAATTTATCAAGAACTCCTAAAACTCAACAAAACCCACAAATCAACTGAATTAAAAATGGGCAAAGAACTTGAATAGACAGTTCTCCAAAAAATCTACACAAATGGTGAACAAGCACATGAAAAGATGGTGAACATCACTAATCATTAGGAAAACACAACTCAAAACCACAATGAGATACCACTTCATGCCCATTGGATGGCTATTATAAAAACAAAAGAAAAAAACAGAAAATAACAGGCATTAACTAGGATTTAGAGTAATTCAAACCTGCATTTCCTTTGTTGGTGGGAATGTAAAATGGTGTTGCTGTTATCTAAAACAGTATATAAGTTCCTCAAAAAATTAAACATGGACTTGTCATATGATCCAGCAGTTCCATTTTTGTCTATATATATATATAAAAGGATTGAAAGCAGAAACGAATATCCATACAACAACATTCCAAGAAGCACTCACAATCGCCAACCCCCACGCACAAAAAAAGACAGGAAATTTTGATACATTGTACAATGTGGATGAACCTTGACCATTTTATGCTAAGTGAAATAAGCGAGACACAAAAGGACAAATTTTGTATGATTTTTACCTTATATAAGGTATCTAGAATAGTCCAATTCATAGGGAAAGTAGATTATAGTTTACCAGGGAGGGAGAAAAGGGGACTTATTATTTAATGGGTACAGAGTTTCAGTCTGGAATGACACAGACTGTCATTCTGGAATGTCACAGAATGTCCGGAGATGGACAGAGGCGATGGTTGCTTATAAAGCGAATGTACCTAATGCCACTGAACAGTACACTTAAAAATAGTTAAAACGGTAAATTTTATGTATATTCAATTTTTGCTTCTTTCCCATTTCCCTTCACATTTAGGGATAAGAGATAACAAGAAACCAAGAATAGGCATTTACTTTTAAATGTCACTGGATTTACAAGAGCCAACCAAATGAACACCTAGATTTGAAACTACAGGACAATCAACTGATTTTCAGAGGAAACCCAGGATTGCTATAAAAACCTTATTATCACCCCCAGAAACCACAAGCACCAACCACCCAACTTCTTAACAGTTGTTTATGTTTTTATTTTTTTAATGTTTATTTTTGAGAGAGACACAGACACAGAGCACAAATAGGGGAGGACAGAGAGAGAGGGAGACACAGAATCTGAGGTAGGCTCCAGGCCCTGAGCTATCCCCAGAGCCCAATGCAGAACTTGAACTCATGAACCCTGAAATGACCTGAGCCGAAGTCTATGTTTAACCAACTGAGCCACCCAAGCACCCCACATTTCTGTTGTTCAAATCCTCAAACAGAGAAATCAACCGAGGCCTGACAGACTCCACAACTAAAGGGAGAGAAAAGGCCACATCAAAAAAAGTAGGAAGTGCAGAGCTGTGTACTTTAGGGGAGAAAGGTATCCCAGGTGCTACAGAGGGAAGGGAGCCATGGTCATAGAAAAGGGTGAGAGAGAGAGGAGCACACAGGGTAACACACAAGGAGATGTTTCCCCAAAGCCATTGGCTAAGAGGGGTTAAATTTCATGAGTTCTTGCAACCAGTGGGTCTTAAAGCCTGGAGATTTAGAAGTCAATGGGCTTGCTGAGATAGCCCTCATTAGGCAAATAACCTGGGAGCACATGGTATAGAAACAGCCATTTGAAGAATTCCTGGGGCACTGAGTGGAAAGATTATTTGCTCTTCTTAGACCATGTCCCTGAGAGGCAGATTCAGAGACCCCTCTCTGGGAACAAAGGAGTTGGCTGGTGCCATTTCCTTCCTCTGCCCCTCAGCACACAGAGCCACCTGCAGGAAGCAGCACAGAGCAGACACTGGCTGCCTAACTTGCTTACACTAAGCCTGACTCCTGTGCTCAGGTAGGAAAGACCTTCTCAGTCATGTTTTCCTCAGTCATAGCACGGTAGGGTGGGGAGGGCTTCCCACAGAAGACCAGCACAAACCCCTGCCCACACTATGTCTCCCAACCAGAGAGTTCTGCATGGCCTCAGTCCTTGTGGAAGTCATGTCACTTCTCATTTCACAAGCACACCAGAGCATGCCTACTTAAAACTCACCACATAAAAAAAATTTTTTTAAAAGGCAGGGGGCACCTGGGTGGCTCAGTTGGTTAAGCATCTGACTCTTGGTTTAGGCTTGGGTCATGATCTCACGGTTTCGTGAGTTCAAGTCCCACATTGGGCTCCAAGCTGACAGTGTGAAGCCTGCTTGGGATTCTCTGTCTCCCTCTCTCTGCCCCTCCCCCATTTGCACAATCTCTGTCTTTCTCAAAATAAATAAATAAACTTAAAAAAAAAAAAAACAACTCACCACATTCAGGCCAGGGACCAAACACTGCCCACAGCAGGCAAGGGGAGCCTCTGAAGAAGACTGGCCTGAAGGATAGGTAGAGTAGCCAAAACACAACAACAGAGTGTATGCAGCACACACCAGAGACATTTCTTCAAGCACCAGGCTCTGGGTGCTACATGACCTCTTCTTGATAAGGCCATTACTTTCAGGAGCAAGAGACATAACTGGCTTTCTAACACACAGAAAAAGGCAGAGACCTGGACAAAATGCCAACAGAGTAATTTATCCCAAATGAAAGAACAAGATAAGCCACAGCCAGAGTTCTAAGAGAAACAGATACAAGTAACATGTCCGATGGAGAATGTAAAGAAACAATCATAAGGATACTCACTGGACTTGAAAAAAGAATAGAAAGTATCAGTAAGACCATTACCACAGAGATAAAAGAGGTAAAAAAGAATCAGAGATGAAGAATGCAGTGAATGATACTGGAAACAGACTTGATGCAATGAACAGCAGAGTGGGAGTATCAGAGGAATGAATTAGTGATCTAGAAGACACAACATAAAAGAATGAAGCTGAACAAAAGAGAGAAAGAATTATGCAACATGAGAATAGACTTAGGGAATTCAGTGACTTCATCAAGCATAATAGTTTTCATAATATAGGAGTCACAGAAGAAGGAGAGAGAGAAAGGGGGCAGAAAATTTACTTCAGGAAATAATAGCATAAAATTTACCTAATCTGGGAAGGAAACAGACATTCAGATCCAGGAAGCACAGAGAAGTCCCACCAAAAATCAAGAAAAGCAGGCCAACACCAAGACATATTGCAATTAAATTTGCAAAACATAGTGATAAAAAAATCTTATAAAGCAGCAAGAGAAAAGAAATCCTTAACTTACAAGGGAAAACCCCTAAGTTTTTCTCAAGAGAAAAACTGGCAGGAGATTTCTCAAGAGAAACTTGGCAAGCCAGAAGGGAGTGGCATGATACATTCAACGTGCTGACTGGGAAAAATCTGCAGGCAAGAATATTCTATCCAGCAAGGCTCATTCAGAATAAAGGGAGAGATAAAGAGTTCCCCAGAAAAATAATAAAGAAGTTCATGACCACTAAACCAGCCCCCCCCCCCAAAAAACATTAAAGATAACTTTTTTGAGTACAAAGGAGACCAAAAGTGACAAAGACAAGAAAGGATCAGACAAAATCTCCAGAAACAACAAAACAATAAAATGGCAATAAATACATATCCATCAATACTCTAATTATAAATGGACTAAATACTCCAATCAAAAGACACAGGGTGTCAGAATGGATTAAAAAAAACAAACAAGATCCATCTACATGCTGCCTTTAAGAGACTCATTTTAAACCTAAAGACACTTGCAGATTGAAATCTAGGGGATGGAGAAATATTTATCATGCAAATGGATGTCAAAAGAAAGCTGGAGTAACAATTCTCATATTGGACAAACTAGACTTTAAAATAAAGACACAAAAGCACTACATAATCATAGACAACCCAACAAGATCCAACTGTAAATATTTATGCACCCAACATGAAGGCACCCAAATATACAAATCAATAACAAACATAAAGCAACTAATTGATAATAACACAATAATAGTAGTGGACTTTAACACCCCACTTAAATCAATGGGCATCTAAACAGAAAATCAACAAGGAAAAAGGAAACAATGGCTTTGAATGACACACTGGAACAGAAGGACTTAACAGATCTATTCAGAACATCCAACCTAAAACAGCAGAAAACATATCCTTTTGAAGTGTACATGAAACATTCTCCAGAATAGATCATATATTAGATCACAGAATGGGCCTCAACAAATACAAAGAGTGAAATCATATCATGCACCATTTCTTACAATGCTATGAAAATACAAGTTAACCACAAGAAAAAAAATTGGAAAGACCACAAATACATGGAGGCTAAACAACAGGCTACTAAACAATGAATGAGTCAACCAGAAAATCAAAGAAGAAATAAAAAAATACATGGAAACAAATGAAAATGCAAACACAGTGATCCAAAACCTTTGGGATACAGAAAAAAGTTGTCTTCAAAGGGAAGTGGATAGCAATCTGGTCCTACCTCAGGAAGCAAAAATCTCAAACAACTTAACCTTCCATTTAAAGGAACTAGAAAAATAACTACAAACAAAGCCCAAAGCCAGCAGAAGGAAGGAAATTATAAAGATTAGAGCAGAAATAAATGATATAGAAACAAAAAAACCCAATAGAACAGATGAATGAAACCAGTAGCTGGTTCTTTCAAAAAATTAATAAAGTGATAAACCCCTAGCCAGACTTATTGAAAAGAGAAAGAACACAAATAAATAAAATCACAAATAAGAAAGGAGAGATCACAAACACCACCACAGAAATACAAACACATAAGAGAATATCATCAAAAGCTCTATGTCAACAAATTGGCAATCTGGAAGAAATGGATAAATTCTAAGAAACATATAAACCACCAAAAGTGAAAAAGGAAGAAATAGAAAACTTGAACAGACTGACAACCAGCAAAGAAATTGTATCAGTAACCAAAAAACTCCCAAAAAACAAGTCCAGAGCCAGATGGATTCACAGGCAAATTCTACCAAGCATTTAAAGAAGAGTTAATACCTATTCTTCTCAAATTATTCCAAAAAATAAAAAAAGGAAAACTTCCAAATCCATTATATGAGGCCAGCATTACCCTGATACCAAAACCAGATGAAAACTCCACTTAAAAAAGAAAGCTACAGGCCAATATCCCTGATGAACATGGAAGCAAAAATGCTCATTAAAATACTAGCAAACCAAATCCAACAATAAAAAAAAAATATTCACCACAATCAACTGGGATTTATTCCTGTGTTGCAAGGGTGGTTCAATATTTGCAAATCAATCAATGTTATATATCACATTAATAAAGAATAAGAACCATATAATCATTTCAACAGATGAAGGAGAAGCATTTGACAAAGTAAAACATCCATTCATAATAAAAATCCTCAATAAAGTAGGTTAGAGAGAACATACTTCAACATAATAAAGGCCACATATGAAAAACCTACAGCTAATATTATCCCCAGTGGGGAAAAAAAGCTTTTCCTCTACAGTCAGGAAGAAGACAGTGATGTCCAATCTCACCACTGTTATTAACATATTAATAAAGTTCTAGCCATGCAATCAGACAATAATAAAAAGTATCCAAATCAGCAAGGAAGATGTCAAACTTTCACTATTTGCAGATGACATGATACAGATGACATGATACTCTATACAGAAAACCCAAAAGACTCCACCCCAAAACTGCTAGAACTGATAAACAAATTCAGTAAAGTAGCAGGATACAAAATTCACGTACAGAAATCTTGCATTTCTATACACCAATATTGAAGCAGCAGAAAGAGAAATTAAGAAATCAATCCCATTTACAATTGCACCAAAATAATAAGATACCTAGGAATAAACCTAACTAAAGAGGTGAAAGATCTATATTCCGAAAACTATAAAACAATGATAAAAGTAATTGAAGATGACAAAAAGAAATGGAAAGACCTTTCATGCTCATGGATTGGAATATTGTTAAAATG
This sequence comes from Acinonyx jubatus, assembly GCF_027475565.1. Classification (NCBI taxonomy): domain Eukaryota; kingdom Metazoa; phylum Chordata; class Mammalia; order Carnivora; family Felidae; genus Acinonyx; species Acinonyx jubatus. The sequence continues at coordinate 86,608,601 of NC_069385.1, read as the reverse complement.
TCTGTACCACCCAAAGCAATCTACACATTTAATGCAATCCATATCAAAACACCATCAGCATTTTTCACAGAGCCAGAACAAACAATCCTAAAATCTGTATGGAACCACAAAAGACTCCAAAGAGCAAAGCAATCTTCAAAAAAAGCAGCAAAGCTGGAAGAATAACAATTCTGGACTTCAAGTTATATCACAAAGCTATAGTGTCAAGACAGTATGGTACTGGCACAAAAACAGACACATAGATCAATGGAACAAGATAGAAAACCCAGAAATGAACCCACAACTATATGGTCAATTAACCTTTGACAAAGCAGGAAAGAATATCCAATGGGGAAGAGTCTCTTCAACAACACTGGGAAAACTGGACAGCAACATGCACCAGAATGAAACTGGATCACTTTATTACACCAACACAGAAATAAATTCAAAGCGGATTAAAGACCAAAGTGTGATAGAGGAAACCATGAAAATCCAAGAAAAGAACACAGGCAGTAACCTCTTTGACAATGGCCATAGCAACTTCTAGGTATGTCTCCTGAGGCAAGGGAAACAAAAGCAAAAATAAGCTATTGGGACTACATCAAAATAAAAACCTTTTGCATAATGAAGGAAACAATCAACAAAGTAAAAGGCAACCTTTGGAATGGGAGACAATATTTGCAAATAATAGATCTGACAAAGGGTTAGTATCCAAAACATGTAAAGAACTTATAAAACTCAACACCCAAAAAACAAATAATCCAATTAAAAATGGGCAGAATAGTTATTTTTCCAAAGATGACATACTGATGGCCAACAGACACATGAAAAGATGCTCTACATCACTTATCATCAGGAAATACAAATCAAAACCACAATGATATATCACTTCACACCTGTCAGAATGGCTAAAATGAACACAAGAAATAAGAGGTGTTGGCGAGGATGTGGAGAAAGGGGAACACTCTTGCACCGTCAGTGGGAATGCAAACTGGTCTAGCACTCTGGAAAACAGTATGGAGGTTCCTCAAAAAGTTAAAAATAGATCTACCTATATACTCAGCAATGGCACTGAGTATTTACCCAAAAAATACAAAAATACTAATTCAAAGGGATACATGCACCCCAATGTTTACAGCAGCATTATCGACAATAACCAAATTATGGAAAGAGCCCAAATGTCCATTGACTGATGAATGGATAAATAAGATGTGGTATATATAAACGATGGAATATTAGCCATAAAACAATGAAATCTTGCCATTTGCAATGACATGGATGGAGCTATCTAGTATTATGCTAAGTGAAATACGTCAGAGAAAGACAAATATATGATTTCACGTATATGTGGAATTTATGAAGCAAATAAATGAATAAAAGGGAAAAAATGAGAGTCAAACCAAGAAACAGACTCTTAACTATAGAGATGGGAACTGGGTTGGGGGGGGAGAGGGAGGTCGCTGGGTTCAACAGGTGAAGGGGATTAAGGAACGCACTTGCTGTGATGAGCACCAGGTGATGTATGAAAGTGCTGAATCACTATATTGCACATCTGAAACTAATATTACACTATGTTAACTAACTGGAATTTAAATAAAAACTTTTTAAAAATCCTTAAATAAAGAGGAAAACAATACCATAAAGTTAAAAATCACAGAGCCTGTCTTTTTAGTGTGCCTAGCAGGAAAGAAAGGTAATAGGCCAACAGTTAAATATAACCATTCAAGAAAAATGAAAACAATTAATAGGACATGAGCCCCAAACACCAGCTCCGATGACTGTGTGTAACAGAACTTTCTGCAAAGCAAGGCTGCAGCACCCCCACCGCCACCCCAGAAAAAGACTCTCCAGAGAGGTCTCTAGCACTTGCACCAGTGTGAACAGATGTAGCTGAGGAACTTTTCGAAGTTACAAAAATATCCCCAAACTGTCACTTGACCTTCAAAAATGACACTGGCATTTCAATCTTGCAATGCCAAGTTTATTTAGATGATACACAACACATACACGCATAGACCATACTTGAATTCTCATTCCCATTGGACAGCAGCATCTTGAGGCCACCAAGGCTGTCACGATTGGTACAGCCATGGTGGCTTGGGGTTTGTGACATTTTACCTTCTGGAGCCTTTCCACAGCTCCTGGGGCCATCAACTTCTGATAGAAGCAGATGTCCAAATGAATAGGGAAGTTGCCCTATTTGCCCACTTTACAGGTAGATCAATTCATTTAAATCTCACAACAACTATATACATTTGTATCAGACTCTGTAAGGAAGCTGAATACTAGGGTTTTCCTCATTTGTAAAATAGTCATCATAGTTGCCACCTCATAGATACCATTGAAAATTAAACAGCAGTGCACACATCCAAATGTCTAGGGTAGGGCCTATGGCACAGCAAACAATCAGAAAACATTAGTCAAGTTCCCCTGAGGTCGTGAGGGATGAGGGCTTTGGGCTCACCCAGCCCTGGACTCCACATTCTCCACTTCCTAACTTAGGGTTCTTTTTTACCAAAACTTCACTTTTCAGACTGGGGGGTGCATGGTCCCTGAATATATATAAAGACTCTCCATGGAATATCTGAGCAGATAGCTTTAAGGGAATAAATTCCCAGGCCCTCAGCATTCCCACCTGCTTCCCTACACCTGAATTCTTGGGTAGAGGGGCAGGTTCCTTCCTTCTGCTTTTCTCCCACTTCACAGAAAAGGGCCAACATCTACCCATCCTGAATCATATTAAATGTACTGTCCCAACATGGTCAAACCTCTAGGGCACTGAACAAAGGTAATTAGAAATATTGTCTTTATTGAGAAAGTTAAAGTCTCTAAAGAATGGGTAATAAATCCCTTTGGAAGACAAGAGGTTTCTAATTATTTGCTTTCAACAAAATTGAAAGAGACCTAAAGTCATCAATAGATCATCATATATATATATATATTTTGCTGAGAGATCACCATATGGTTTTTGGTTTCGAGCTTGAGAGTTCAAAAACTGAAGAACACCACTACAGGAAAAAATGCTTTCCATCTTATTTACTTCTTTACGTAAACAAGGTTGACCTAATGAGAACGTAATTATGCTAAACTCCATCTCTTTCTAGCAATCAGTAATATTCATCACTGAACAGTTATCAACAACATAATGCTCCATCCATATCATTAAGAAACCAATTTCCAATAAACATAGCTTTTATGTTTATGAGTTAATTATCCAAATTGGCAACATTTATGGTTTTGTTATTACAACAATTTTATAAAAATGATATGTACTCATATGCATGACATTTATATTGTTTTGATTACTTGTTTACTGTTACTAATTGTAGTGTTGACTCAGTCTTAAGGAATTTTTAAGACTGAGGGTTATAACCATAGGAATTTTTTTTTAAATTTAAATCCCAGGAGTGCCTGGGTGGCTCAGTCGGTTGAGCAAAGGAGTTCAGCTCGCGTCATCATCTCTCAGGCAGTTTGTGAGTCTGGGCCCTGCACCCGGCTCACTGCTGTCAGCACAGAGCCTGCTTTGGATCCACTGTCCCTCTCTCTCTGCCCCTCACCCACTTACATGTGTGTGTTCTCTCTCTCTCAAAAAAAACCAAACATTAAAAAAAATTTAAATTTCATCTATAATCATTTTTGTTACTGCAGATATGTGTGACTAGAGGCTCTACAAAGGACTTTGAACCTCAAAATGTTATGCTAAGATAAATTCTAACAGAGAACGGAAACAGAAAAAGGAAAAAAATAAAATTTCCAGATGTTATTGAAAAATATGTTTTTGATTAAGTAATTTTCTAATGCTTCTTTTTTGAGAGAGAGAAAGAGCATGAGTGGGGGAAAGATAGAGAGGCAGACACAGAATCCGAAGCAGGCTGCAGGTTCTGAACTGTCAGCACAGAGCCTGACATGGGGCTTGAACCCACAAGCTGTGAGATCATGATCTGAGCCGAAGTCAGATGCTTAACTGACTGAGCCACCCAGGTGCCCCAAAAAGTATATTTATCAAACAATGTTGAATATAAAACTGTTAGAGTATTTATAATATCCATTGTATGTATTAGTTTTCATGAACAAATGTATTTATAATTCACTAAAACTCACATGCTCTGCAACCACTTGAAGTGATTTTATTTTATTTATTTATTTATTTATTTAAAAAAAATTTTTTTTCAATGTTTTTTATTTATTTTTGGGACAGAGAGAGACAGAGCATGAACGGGGGAGGGGCAGAGAGAGAGGGAGACACAGAATCGGAAACAGGCTCCAGGCTCTGAGCCATCAGCCCAGAGCCTGACGCGGGGCTCGAACCCACGGACCGCGAGATCGTGACCTGGCTGAAGTCGGACGCTTAACCGACTGCGCCACCCAGGCGCCCCTGAAGTGATTTTAAAAAATTAGACATCAATTTGAAAATATCCTTGAGAGTGTGTAATTTTACTAAACCCTTTTAGGAATTGTATGTACAGAAAATGGTGAGGAGCACTGCACCAGACCCCTGGGTGTGACCAGGATTCTTGTAACAGACTGACCTGGAGGGTGCACGGTCTGTGAAGAAAGAACACGGACGTCCTCACTGCACTCACAGGCAAGGAGGCAATCAGGGGATCCTGTGGTTTAACACATATACATACACATTCACACACCGCTCCAACTGCCACATTCCCCAGCCTGGCAGAAAATAAGCTTCAAAATGTTTTTATTTATGAAAATGTAAGAAATGTTTGAAAAAGAGAAACAAGCTCAGTTGAATTACCAGTTGAAGGCCAGCTCAGTGTCCCCAGTTAAGGCTGGTGAGGGCTGGGCACACAAGGTGATGCTGTCAAAGGGATCCCCTCTGCCTTCTGCAATAGGTGTTGGAAAGAGGAATTCACCTAACCTTCCCACCCCCAGCAAATGACCTTAAAAATCAAGCTATTGCTTCTAATCGTGTGCTTTAAAAATAGATTCATTGCATTCCTCCCTTTAAATTGCCCTTCCCTTTGTAACAGACCATCTCTTCGATTCCATCATTCATGCCAGAAATAATCTGTCCTGCAATATGCTCTGGGCCCAAGCCAGGTACCAGGACTGAAAGTACACAAAAATCACACCCAGGACCTGCCCTGAGCTACATGTAGGCCAACTTCCTAGCTTTCATACACACATTAATCAGCCTCAGACCTCCTAACCCACAGGAGAACAGCCTTCCACCTCCCCTCAAACTAAAATACCCTTTAGATGCTTTTTACTCTCTCACATCCTCCTAGGACTCTTTGTAAACAAGCCCTATTTAACTCTTGTCCCTCTAATCACTGTTGTAACACCCAGTAGTGTAATTAAGACACCCAATTTACGCAGTTCCACTTGGGCACAGACTAATTTGGGAAAGTCAAACACCTGTACGTCCTCCTCCCCTCCAGGCCTCCAGAAACATGGTCCAGATCTCAGCAACAGTATTAAGAGGCATCTAACCAACAAAACAGTGTAGCAGCTATGTGATATACCCCTCAACTGGGGCAGTCACCCACAGAGGAGAGAACAAGGGAAAAAGAACTAACGTTTACAACTTGCCGATAGGTCAGTACTTACAGCACTCACAGGAGGCAGACAGCTCTTGCCAAAACCATGCAAGCGCTGAGTGGCAAAGCTGGATTTGAACACGGGGCTGTTTAACTCCCAAGTTTATACCTGAGCTCCCCACCAGCCTCCAGCCTTTCTTAAGTGTGAAGAGGCCTAACACTTAACTGGTTCACACGTACCTTGACACACCTCCTGCCCTTTGAAGGGGCAATGCCAGGAATGCTTTGCTACATACACAAATATTCATGGACCTGATCTCTCTCTCCTTTTTAGCAGGAAAGCTCTTAGAATCAGCATAGGGGCCACATTTATCTTTAAGTTACTACTTAAAAGGCTCAATATAATCCTGGACACACAATACAGACTTCAAGAGTGTTATCTGACAATCTGTTCAGAGATCCTTTCTAGGAACAGATCTCTTCTGTGAGGGTTCCTCAGCGTCTAAGCTTCCTATAATTCATTCATTTATTCAACAAATGTTTAATGAGCATTTACTACATGTAGGCTCTGCTCTGAACACTAAAGATACAACAGTAAACAAAGGAAAATTGCTACCTTTATGGAGTTTAGATTCTAGTGGAAGAAACGGTCAACCGAAAAACATACACTACATTATATAATGTGAGGTTAGCTACTATATAAAGAATCCACAACAGTCTACAGTACCACTGCCTTGGTACAACTAGATGTACAAATACTTATAGTTTTTCTACTAGTTTACTCCCTTGCCCTTATCAAAGATCTGTTTAAAAAGTTAAAGGTCAAAGATTTGCCTGATGGGTGATCTGAAAACTGGACAGGAAAGAACTAAAACATGCTCCATACACTGCTTTGCACACACTTTTCAAAGCCACGGATTTACATTAAAAGAAGAACAAACCAAAAACTGAAGACTTCTTTTCTTTGTAAGACAGGCTTGGGGAGGATGGTAACTCTTCTCCTAGAACTAAGTCTCTCACTCGACATGCGGGAGATGGGGACGTGGCTGCCAACTGCTCCAGCTCGTCCCTTGCAGTCAAGGACATCTTTCTGTTCTCTGCATATTCACACACCCTCTTTGCTCAGGTTCTTAACCATGGCTCCCTCCACCTGGAGACCTCTTCCCCATGCCCTGTCACCCACTAGGCCCTATCCATCATCCTACAGGTCTCAGCTCAGATGTCACTTCCTCCACAGTCACTCACACCACCTACTTTCCATTAGCCGTCTCTGTTTTACACTCCCAGGTACCTGCATTTCTCTGAACATGCACAGATCTTAGTGGGTGCATTCAGTCCAGAAACTTGATCTGTGAGGGCTGGGATGCACGCTCTCTGTTCACAGCTGTATTACTCCCTGCCTTAACAAAGCACAGTGCCTAGCACATAGGTGTTCAATTCACATTTGTTAAGTGGACACAGTAGACGTTCAGTTAATGTTTGTTAAGTGGAGGAGAGGGAGTTCTAAGTATATTCAAGTCTCTTCTGAATGCGGTAATGTTTAAGCTCAAGTAGGTAGAAGGAAACTTGCAGAGTGCTATACCATTACTGCTAATACGCAATTATCTTAGATACAGAGATCTCTGTTAATGAAGAACGTTCGGCATATAGCACACTCAGCTTTCATGAGAGAGATGAAGATACAACTTACAAATACCTGCCTTTCAGACCGAAGGAACAAGTCTTAGTTTCTACCTGTAGTAGTGATAGTAACATACATTACTATTTAAAGTTCTCCTTCCATTGCTAGAGGAGATTGATTGGGTGGCTGGGTGGCGGGTGGGGGGACTACTGAGTTTCAAATTCTTTTGAGGAAAAGACCACATAATCTGACTTGTGGGAGAGAATATGATCACGCCCCTCAACACAGACATCTCCAAGGTTTTCCTAACATGCAAAAAGAGTCAACCAATGATTTATTCATTTTGTTTTTAATCCAGGGAAATTCCTAATCCCAGAAAAAAAAATCAGACAAGAAAATTAAGCCTTCTAGGGGTGCCTGGGTGGCTCAGTCAGGTAAGTATCCAACTCTTGATTCCAGCTCAGATCATGATCTCACAGTTCGTGGGATCCAGCCCTGTGTCGGGCTCTGTGCTAACAGTGCAAAGACTGCTTGGGATTCTCTCTCTGCCCCTCCCCCACTTATGTTCTCTTTCTCTCTCAAAATAAATAAATAAACATTTTTTTTAAAAAGAAAATTAAGCCTTCTATCAACAAGGAGCAGTTTGGTGAACCTGACAGTGTGGGCCATCAATAACCAGTGTCACCAGCACATTGGCTGAAGGTTCTACAAGTACGTTTTTGTGCTCCAGGGAGGAGCCACCTCAGCCTCCGTGGGAGAGCAGCCAGCAAATAGTTGTCTCCCAAATGAGCTTCAGCTCAAATGGACTCAGGTCCTCAGCTTCTCCCATGTGAAACAAGTCAGTACTGTCCCTAATCCCCATTCCATCCCCAAATTATTCTTCCGTTCAATTCTGCCTGTCCGGAAAAGATATACACTCAGTAGCTATAGTAGCTGATCTATACGTATCAAGTGAGAGGAAAATATTAATTTTAATGTTTTATCTTCTTGCAGAAACAATCAATTCTTTCTTGTTCATAAGAATACATTTGTTAAAAAGCACACATATTATATAATACATATATATATACACACATACATACAAGACTATAGTTCATATACTAAGCAGTTTCCACCTGATTTGAAAAAAAACAATTTAAAAATCAAATGGTCTGTAGGGCACCTGAGTGGCTCAGTCAGTTAAGTGTCTGACTTCAGCTCAGGTCATGATCTCTAAGTTCCTGAGTTCAAGTCCTGAGTCTAGCTCTGTGCTGACCGCTCAAAGCCTAGAACCTGCTTCAGATTCTGGGTCTCCCTCTCTCTCTCCTCCTCCCCTGCTCATGCTCTGTCTCTCTCTCTCTCAAAATAAATAAACATTAAAAAATTTTAATGAAAAACAAAAATCAAATGGTCTATAAATGAGACAGTGTGAAATAAAATTTTCTTAAGATCAAATGATATTAGAGAAAAAAGATCAAAAGGGAAAATTATAAGGTGATATGGACAAGAAGACAGACCTGAGTTTAAGTGTGGCAGGAGACAATAACAATATTAGAAAACTCCTGTTCATCAAATGCTTTACTTACCACAATGACAGATTTCCATCTGACTGTACATGTTATATGAGATGAGCTTTAGAACAGTCAAAAGTGCAGGCTCTAGAACCAGGGTACTTGGGTTCAAAATCCTGTCTCTGAAGAGCTGCATGACCTTTTCAAGTTACTTCCAGATACTTCTACTCAACTATGAAATAGGAATACCAATTATACCAGAGCAAATGACTACATTAGATTCATGCTGCACTTTTAAAAATCTCTGTGGTCTCCAAAGTACTATACTCAGATCTAAATATCAGCAGAAGGATGAAAAAAGAAAATAGGAACAGAATACTACCACCTCAGGGGCTGTTGTGAGGAACAAATTTGAGTTAAAACACATACAACTCTAAGGGTGGTTCCTGGCCCATAGTTAAGTGCTCAATTGATGTCAACTATATTTTGCTTGTATCCATGGTAAAGAGTATGTTAACATTTAAAGTGTGCACAAGAACTATAAGGCATGAACAATGGATTATCTTAGCCTATTTCTGTGAATTGAAAATCTGTTCTAAACCTACCTACCTACCTATCTGTGGACTGGTATAACAATTTTATTTGTGCTTTGCGGGGAGGACTTGAGATCCGTGCAAAACTTATACTTTAACAGCATTGCAAATCAAGTATACAATGTGTTAACTGTACAGACTGAGCAAATATTTCATCAGAGTTCAAAACGTTTGAACAGACGTATCTGAACATTATTGAATTCTGTACCAAAAAAAAAAAAAAAGCACTACTTGAATACCACCTGGAATAGTTAATGAACAAGACCACTGACTTTAGTTCTTCTATTTTGCTTTTCTAGCATGCCTTAAAAGCAATTACTATTCCATTACTGTTCACACAAGAGAAAATTTACCAGCTTGTAATTTAGGGGCAAGTGGAGTAGACAGAAGAAAATGGAGTCACCCACTATGGTATCCAAGAAGTAGGAGACAACAGTCTAAATGTTTAAAAGGCACATACTCATTGCACCAAACAGTAACCCAGACATGTCTTCATGTCTATTCATAAGAAAGATAATCGGTGAAAAGTAGGTTGGAGGACAAAGAAGGATGGAAAAAGACAATAGGAAGAGGCAGAAGAGAGAATGTCTTTTAAACCCAAATTGCTATTTCTGGCCCATTAAAATATCAAAATCCAAATGAGAACTGGTCTTCATAGAAAACTCAAAATATAACCATAATTCAAGTACTGTAAACCCAGGGAGAATACAGAAAAATCTTTAGATTTAACATTGACAGCCTAAGAAAATTGGCTGTAGTTTCATACACACAGTTTTAGAAAATTCTCACGTTTTATCAGACTTACAACATGATTACTAATATGCTTTTAGATGGGGAGAAATGAAACTGAAAGGGTGCCTTTCAGGAAAAACAGTCATTTTATTGCTACATCTAAGAGATTCTTCTAGGTTTTTTCACTTGGAAAAGATAATTACTCTACACTAAGTAACTGTATCAAAGGTAAAAGTAGAAAGTAGATCTTTCGTCTCCTTTCAGGAAACACAGGCAGAATTTACTATTTGGGAGGGAAGTGCCAAACGTTGTAAATTCGAGTATCTTTTGCACTGTGGCTCCAATAAGCGACATATAAAGAGGGGAGCATATTGAGGCTTCAGAAAAGGAACAAGACAGAAAATTAAACCTCAACTCCTCTACCTGATCAACACACAAATAGCTTAATAGCACCCAACAGAAAAATCGAAACAAAGGGCCTCTTTAATTCACTGCTTGCCAGAAATGCATCTTCAAGATGCCTTCTCATTAAAGGAGTCCTTTCACGTGCCCCTTAAATGTCTCACAGTCGGCCTGTCTTCTAGTCTTCCCTCATTAAATTTAAAGTTAAAAGTTTTAAAGTTTTTTCTCATGCTTGGAAAGTGCCGTTTTTTAACCTTTCGATTCAATTGATTTCCAAAGGTGAAAGCAACTTCACCCGAGAGCATCAGCTTGAGACTCAGGAAAGACTGGTAGGTTTTCAAGTAAAGAACAGAAATCTGATCAATAGTGTTATTGAAAATATGACTAGAGGGGCGCCTGGGTAGCTCAGTCTGTTAAGCATCTGACTTCAGCTCAGATCATGATCTCACGGTTTGTGGGTTCGAGCCCCGCATCGGGCTCTGTGCTGACAGCCCAGAGCCTGGAACCTGCTTCAGATTCTGTGTCTGTGTCTCTCTCTCTCTGCTCCAATCCCTGCTCACACACACACTCTCTCTCTTTCAAAAATAAATAAACATAAAAAAAAATGACTGGATACAGAATTACATTTATCTGCAGACTTTTCTTAAAGTAGCTTAAATCCTTCACAAATAAGCTTTTCCGGAGGGTTAGATGGAGAAAGGTGTTCAGGCAGGCAGGATTACCTGTAATCTGTAGTGTAAAACCCCATCAATGCCACAGGATGTGCGGGGGAGTAGCTGCTGAGATACTGGAAACCTGGAAAAAAAAAAACCCTTTCCATCTCCTCCAATGGACAGTCCAGTTTCTGGGGCTACTGCTCACACTGAGTTTCATTTGCAAATGGATTTGGATGTTAATGTAGCATTGTGTAATGCAAATATTTCTTTCCTGGCAGCACAGCTCAGTTGAGAGGGGAGGCTGAAAATTAGTTAGCTGTATGGAAGAAGAAAGCAGTACTCCAGCTACCAGGGAGAAATAATTGAACACAGATTGCCTCTTGCGCCTGTAATTTAATTTGGAGACCTTTCATCTTTTAGTTTCCTTCATTTGCAGCCAATGCTTAGTGAGCTAATTTGTACCTGGTTCATTCTCCCCCTTTTATCTTATCTACATTAACATCAACCATGGAAATTAGAAGCACTATGAATAAAAGATGAAGCCTGACTTGGGACATTCTCTCCTTAAGTACCGTGAATTACTTAAAAACGAATTTGTGTGTATGCGCAATATAAAGGACTGAGATATGTATGCCTCACCTCTACAGTATCCTCCCTTCCCCCAAGGAGCTGCAGTTTTTAGATGTTTAATCTAGTCCTACCTTTTCTCCACAAGAGCAATGTCTAGGCTATAATCCACATGGAATCATTGATCCTAGAACTGGTAGAAGGTAGACCATTCCATTAATGTATGAAACAAAGGAAGCATAAATCCCACTAATCTGAATTTTTAGAGAGTTCACTATTGCTTACCTTGCAAGCAAAAGAATGTGTTGCAAAAAAGGAAAACTGAATGTATCAACATATATGCATGGTGAACAGAGGTCTACTTTGTCCAAAAACACTGTGTGTGGGGGAGGATGAGAGATGGTGGAGAAAGGGACTAGTCTTGAAATTATTGCCTGGGAGTGGTCCCTGGGAGCTACTGCATCTAAATTCAAGTGTATCATGTGTATGACGTTTTTTAAACATTCCTTCTGTCGTATATTTTGTATACTTGGCACCTGTCCATAAAAGAGTTGCACATACTCTTAAGTTAAAATAAGTTTGATTTTTTTTTTCGTTACTTCCAACTGTGCAAAATTTTAGCGTCTTGTAAAGTTTTTCATGTTTTTCCCTTTATAGTATCCTCTGGGCCAATACTATTTTTTTCTCCTCACCCTCTCCTTTTCATGTTCTCTTTTTCCAATGGACCAATGAAAAAATGTACTGGATTTTTTCCAGTAGCAAGAAGCAACAGATTCTTCTCTTGTTGCTTAATACCCCCCACCAAGCCTTTCTTTCTCTTTGGGAAGTATCAAAGAAAAACTTTGATACTTTGTTCTGAATTGTTTCAATGCCTGTAGTGCCAATTCTTCTGCTCATCTAACACCTTATACCAACGGGCTAGAACCTGGAGATAAACAGAAAATCACTCCTCCTTCACAGTCCATCTCCCTAAAAGGTTGATTAATAATGATGTGTATTACTTTACTTACACAAGACTACACATATTGACAGGTAAGGCAACTTCCAAGTTGTAGGAGGTTAAAAAAAAAAAAAGACACACAGAAAAAGACATTGGAGCTAAAAATTATGGTATATTTAATGTAAAGGTATTTGCTTCAGAATACAAACTACCCTATCTTTTGGGAAAAGAGTAAGCAGGATCAAAATAAAAGCCCAACTTGGGGCACCTGACAGGCTCAGTAGGTTAAGTGTCAGACTCTTGCTTTCAGTTTAAGTCCTGATCTGATGGAGATCAGGTAGAGAGATTGAGCTCCCCAGGCGGGCTCTGGGCCTACAGCATGGCAGAGTCTGCTTGGGATTCTCTCTCTGTTTCTCTCTCTCTCTCTTTCTCTGCCCCTTCCTCACTTGTGTGCAAGTTCTCTTTTTCAAAATAAACATTAAAAAAAAAACAAAGCCCACCTTAAAAAATCAGGTTATATCTTTAATCTTGGTTATAATAAAGACTACACCCTACAATGTCAAACCTATTTCTTCTGAAGAAACATGAAAAGAAAGCCCTACATTGGGAAAAGATGGAAAGCAATCACTGGTCCCTCTATTCATGAAGGAGAGGATGAATAGAAATGAAGGTGGCAACTGCCCTTAAAAAATGGATTAAAAAAAACCCATATAGGCAGAAAAATTAAACTGAAAGAGTACAAAGCAACTCTGTCCTGAGGTTAAAAGAAAGCCAAACAGATGTTAGGATGAAGATGTGGGGCATTTATGTTTAGGAGACACGCAAATGGTCCCATTTACTTAGAGGGGTGGGGTGTGATAGAGTCTAACCAGCAGGAGGTCAAGGAATTTTGGGTAAAGGAAAGCAACAGTCCCATGAAGAGTCAAAGAGTACAGGTTTGTTTGTTTTTTCCAGGTATATTTGTGTACAAGGAAGAAAAGTGAAAACCATGCAATCTGGGCTCTTTAACACAACACACATAGATTGCAAAATACCAGCCTCAAGAAATAACACCTGTCCTAATCCCCTGCTGGCTCTGCGCACCTGAGGCCTTCCAAAGGAAAAGAGAGCATTCTCAGCAGCAGGGGACCAGTGACACCCAGGACATCACAGAGAGGACCAGGATAAAATGGGCAGGTACAAGAGTGGCCTGGCTAACTCGCCGAAGAGAGGCCTTAGAGAAAGGTCGAGAAAAAGAATTGAGCTGTCCACCTGATACTTCGGGCTGCAAAAAGACATAACCACAGGGCAAAACAGTTTCAATCCATTTACCAGAGAGTTTCCTTGAAAAAGAGTAAATCTTCAGAATAGGAAAGGGCTTTTGTGGGGTGCAGTAAGAGATAGAGGTTGGACCCACACACACAGCCCGAAGAAGTCACGGTGTTCACTAACAACTATTTCTGTGCCAAAGAACCAGAAGAGAGAAATTTGTCTCTGGGCTGATTTTTTAGTCACCATCTCCACCTTCCTCCCCATATGGTTCTAGACTCAGAATCACACCTGTGTGCGCTGAAAGCCTCGGGAGTACACCAAGCCTGCCTCCCCACCGAGCTGGGTGCCTCCCCCACCCCCACCAATGTGGGCTCCATTCTCAAGCCAGTCAGAGTCTTGATCCTGGAAATACCCCCGCGCCTCACCTGTGCTACTCCCTGGGCTCAATCTCGGGACCAGGTGGACTGCAAAGCGCCTGGCCACACTCCCTCCCTTGGGCCACTGTGGTCCTCTCCTCCATACTCTACCAGCGCCCCCCCCCCCCACCCCCGGTTGTGTAAAGAAGCCAGGGCCATTGGAGGTTGCAGGAGGCCCGGAAACGCGCTCCACCTGTAGTCCCGAAAGGGGCCCTGAGAAGTGAGAACTCACAAGTGCAGCTGCAGCCGGGCCGGCCGAGGCCCCCTCCGGTCCTGTCCCCCCACCCCCGCCCCCAAGCTGAGGCGGGCCGGCCGCTACCTCCTGGAACAGCTCCAGACTGTAGGTGTTGTCGTCGTCGGCGAAAAAGAGCACGCCGGGCTGCGCGCGCTGGTGCTGGTGCCTCTGGCGCAACCAGGCGAGACCCGCGTTGCGCTGCTCCGTGGCGCGCGGCAGTCCCGGCCTCTTGTAGCGCCGCGGCGTGGGCACGTGCAGGTGCGTGCTGGGCAGCCCGGCCCGCGCCAGGAAGCGGCTCACCAGCTCGCTGCGCGCCGCCGCGTCCTCCACCAGGATCCAGTGCAGCTGCGCCACCTGGCGGAAAGTGTTGGCCAGGCGGGTCAGCTCGGCTTTCTGCACCGGGCGGCTGTAGGTGGGCGTGATGGCATAGATGGTGGGCAGAGGCGGCTCGGGCCGCGGCTGTGGCTGTGGCCGCGACTCGTTGCGCTTCACCCAGCGGCGCCCGGGGCCGCTGTCGGGACCAACCCTGCGGAGCGGCAGTCGGGCGCCCCCGCGGCCCATCACGTAGGGAGAAAAGTAGGGGCGCGGAGTGAGCGGGGGCGCTGGCCTGCGCGTGTCCACGTCGAGCATGATGATGACGATTAGGATCCAAGGCAGGAGGATGAAGAAGCGGCTGAACAGAACGGACTTCATAGTGCGCTCTTTCCCGGCCTCTCGGACGCCCCGGAAAGGGACGAGTTGGAAGACCCCAGCGCGCAGTTTGGACGGCGGCGGCGCCCGCACTCAGGAAGCCGCGGTGGGCGCGTTCTCCATGGGGTCCGAGGACGCTGCGGGGGGCCGGGAGCCGCGGGGCTCAGCTCCCCCGGCGTGGGGTATCCGCGCGGGTGCGGAGGAGCTTGGGCTACAGGGAGTGCAGGTGGGCGGGCGCTGTCCCCCCAATCCCGGTGAGTCAGCCGGCGGGAAGCGGGACTCTGTCCAGCAGCGCGCTGCTGGCCCCGGAGTTGCGCCCAGCGCCAGGCAAGCGGTGATCCCCAGCTGCTCTTTCCGAAGAGTGCGAGCTGGGAACCGGCCCCCGGGGCTCCTCGCCACTCCCGTCCCGCGGCGCTGCGGGCAAAGGGACTCCAGCCGTGGGCTCGCAGTGCGCTCTCTGGGGGCACCTCTGAGGGCGGGAGGCGAGCACTGAGGGCTTCGTCACATCCCAGCCGGGTCGGCGAGGACCGCGAGCGGACGCCGGAGATGTTATTCCCCTCCCTCTGTTTCGCGCGCCGCAGCGGAAGCCTGCACTCCAGTCCTTCTCTCTTCTCTTCTCAGAACCTCTCCCGGCTCGGCAGCAAGATCCCAAAGCAAGGAGAGAAAGAAAAAGCGAGGGGGCGGGGGCGCTGCAGACTCCAGCGTCCTCCCAGTCCTCCTGTGGGAAGACAGCAGCGCTGCTACTGGCGGAGAGGGGCTGCGAGGGGGAGGTCGCGAGGGGGGCCCCCGGCTCTCCGCGGAGTCTGCCGCTGACGGCCCCCAGAGCCAGCTCTGGAGGCGGCCGCTGCACCGCCGGAGGAGCGGGAGGAGGGTCCCGCCGGGCTGCACGACCTCCCGGAAGGGAAGATGCTCGTTGCTCGCCTCCCGTCTCCGCGCGCTCTTCGCTTTCTGAAATACTGCAAGGTTTTCAGAGATCAGCTAGAAAACCCCACTCACGTGCGGAACACTCGGGAGACCTGGGGTGGGGAGTTGAGGGGGGAAAGGCGGGGAGGGTAAAGGATCCCTTCTCTCTGGTCCCCAGCTGCGGGGCTGCTGTGCTGGCGTGTGTCCCCAACAGCGGCAGCGAAAAGCGCTTTCGCTGAAAGGCAGAAATCGATAGAAGCCCCGGGGAGACGGAGGGGTGCCACACGTAGGTGTTCGGCATGTGAGATGGTCCACAAGAAAGAATCAATCCGAACGGTTGCTTCCTGACAGCGGGGAGATCATGGGGGGTGGGGGGATTTCTAAAACTCCAGCTGAGTACGTTTAACTTATTTTTCCTTCAGTAATTTGGAGTCCCATTTCCTCACAGTTCGCTGTCATCAGAATTATTCCGTTTGACCCTCCCGACGATCCTTTTAAAGAGGCCTGGAAAGTAGAATCACCTTCATTTTATGGATGAGAAGCTGAGGATCAGAGTTTAAAGTGATTTATCCGAGGTCAGTGGCAAGTGGCCAAGTGGAAATAGAACGTGGGTCCCCCGAGTCTAGCCAGGGGCTTCCTCGCTGCGCGGCCTGAAGAAATCACTTTGGACACAGCCCGACCGGGAGGGGCTGGCCCTCCGAGATGTAAACACGGTGCGATCGAAATCAAACAGAGCGTACGGAGACATGCAGAACCATGGCAGTGTCTGGAAAACCACGAGTAAGCAATTGGCGCTTAGTTAGGACTTTTTCTATCTAGTGGACCTACTAGCTGTCTGCAATGTACCGGGAAGAAAGAAGAGGGGCCACGCTTCATAGTCAAGTCCCAGGGAGATGCTTGCAAAATCAGCAGGAAAGCCTTTCCCCCCGCCAGCCCATGATAAATAATTTCTGAGCCCATCTTCTCTCGGTTGTTTGTCTTGCTCAGTCTGGTTCACAAATCCCTCCAATTGCGCATTCGGTGTGAGGGCGCGCTGTAGAGCTCGGGAGCTGATACCCCATCCTACTCCACCCCCTTCAGCCTTTTTGAGATTCCTGTTTCTTAGTCCTACCCTTGCTGCTCCGACTATCATCAGGCGTTGGCGCGTCCGTGAGTTTCCCTAACTTCCTGCTCAGAGTCTGAAACCTGAGGGTGTTAGAGAGTTTGCTTGCACTCCTGGTCCCCCCACCGCGAGGGCTAGCCTTCAGTTCTGACCCCCCTCTTTCAGCTACAACTCATGCTGTAAACTCGGCAGAATAGTGCGTCCTAACACAGGGAACAATGAATCCATTACATCCCTTCCCTTATTCTCTGCTACCCTAATGGGACTCTGGATATAACACAGCCTCCGGAATATGTGTCCTGATCTGGCCTAGGGTGGCGCAGCCTGAAATCAGTGTCGGTATCCTGGGGCAGTGAGGTGGGGGGGGACTCAGCAAAGGCTTTTCTTAAATACTGGCAAGCAGCACACACACCGGACCACCATTGCAGAGATTACTGAAGTCTCGTTCATTCTGTTGGAATTTTTAATGCAGTAATTAAAGGCAAGAGAAATGCCTTGTGTGTTACCAGGATGGAAGCTCCAGTGGTTACTGAACTGTACTAAAAAACCTTCACTAATTTCCTTTGCTTGGGAATTCTCAGTTATCCTTACTATACCATAAAACCCATTTCCTAACTGCTTCTTCTCCAGCAGCCAGGGCCATTCACAGATGAGACACTTTTAAAATCAGACAAATTTTGGAATATGATATTTTAACTGGTGCTCAGCATTCACAGGTGTCATACAACACAACACTTTAACTAGCACATTCACATCAAGGAGGTCACTTCATCTTTTCTATTGTCTTTAGTCAGCATTTGGATCCAGGTTTACCTCATCCAGTCATCTGTTGGGAGCATCATGGTTCTCACAGTCAGGCAGACCAGGCTGTGGTTTGATTCCCAGCTGAGCCACTTGAGCAACTTTAGAAATTCAGTGAGGGGCGTCTGGGTGGCTCAGTCGGTTGAGCATCCAACTTCAGCTCAGGTCATGATTTCATGGTCTGTGAGTTGGAGCCCTGCATCGGGCTCTGTGCTGACAGCTCAGAGCCTGGAGCCTGTTTCAGATTCTGTGTCTCCCCCTCTCTGCCCCTTCCCTGCCATGCTCTGTCTCTCAAAAATGAATAAACGTTAAAAAAAAAAAAAGTCAGTGAGCCTCTCAAAACCTCAGTTTCCTCCTCTGGAAAATGGAGTTAATAAAACACTCCACGGGAACTTGTAAGGATTAAATAGGATAAATAAGATACAGTATTTGGCAGAGGAGCTGGCATTATGCAGGCAATGAATGGTATTTAAATGCAGGTAACACTTGCTCAAAAGATGATCTTAACCCAGGAGATCTTGCAGAATCATCACACAGGAATAAAAATGAGGTCTGTTCTGAACAGGACTGACAGTTCCTCCAACAGGGCTCCCACCTATGGGGAAGGTGTCGACGTGTGTCTAGCCTTACTCAGTTGGAGTAGGGAGGGGAATAAAATCAATTTACCCCAAATACAAGGTACAGCTTATCATGCAATAAGGATGACATGATTCCCAGTAACATTTATTTCAAATGACTGAATATGCCATATTGTTTTACATTTAGTGGCTCAAAACTGTGGACCCACATCTTCTAGGATGAAAGATAAAGATACAGAACTACTAAGAATGTCCATTTGAACCATAAAACCGGGGTAAAACAGTTTTAAGTACAAAAATGTATCATGCTGTTAAAATATTTAGAGAGTTTATCAGGCACTGGAATGGAAACAACTCCTTTTAGTGGAAGCTTGAAGAAAATGCCATTTTTATGAAGCATAATCACTGGGTAGCTCTAGCACTTTTCCATATAGTCTACAATATTTTTATATAAAACAATTTAAACTTGATCTGTGGCTGATAATGAAGGTTAGTGGAAGTCACTAGAGTAATTAAAATAATTACCTAACTTCAGAGCTTCTGTACATCCTCTCAGTGTTTATTTTCATTTAATCTCTCTAATTATTTGTGTAACAAAGTGAGCATTGCTTCATCTGTACTAATGAAGCCTTAGATTGCTGGCATCAGCCACAGCATTTCATCAGCATTCAGTTGTGGTTCTCAGATAAACAAAGGTAAAAAAAAAATCTCATCTGGGGAGTTAACAAAAACATATCGTATAATCACTAAACATTTACATTTTGCCTTGATGAGTAATATGCAACTGTAACTTCTGTAGCAAAAAGCTTGCAGCACGATTAGCACACTGTATAGAACTGATCCCATTTGACATTTGAGCCTGGAGTTCTGCTAGTGTGACTAAATCAACCTTCAAATGAGCATCTGGGGACATCTCGAATATTCTTAGTCAAGTAAGAAAGGGATCAAGATCTATACACAATTCTATACACAAAATCTATACACAATTAAGTATTTTTAAATATCTATATGATAATATGGGTGTGCAAATCAGGCTATAAAGAGAATCAGAACTAACTCATGTGCAAGTAATAATGTAGTGTGAGGGTATTGATAATCAATACCCACATGAATGTGAACATAACTTTCTGTTAAAATACCAGACAGTTATGTGAAAAGAGTGACATCAAAATAAATAATTCTAATAGCCCCAAATTCCAGGGATACATGACAATTTCATTGATAACTGTCATAAAAATGACATCCAAACCACAAATTAAATGGCTCATTTGGTTTATTTTCTTGCATCTGGATCCTCTACAAATATCATGTTTGGCCTAGAATAGTTCTAAATTATAATGCTTCCTTAAAATTTTAGACTTTTTCAGATAGTATATACAAAATGTGATGTTAGAAGTAATTTGTTCAGTAAAATCCCATTTGCATATGATGGGTTGGGATCAAGGTTACTAAGTAAAAGTGGTTTTCTAGAAAAGTAGAAGTTGGCAATTTATCCTAATAATTTCATTGAAAAATAATTCTATTCAGTTTGAATAATAGCTGAAATAGCTGAGTGTTCTTCCTTTTCCCTTTATTAATGAATTAGGGTACACAAAATCCGATAAAACATGTATAAAGGCATACTAGCATCTTTTATATCTTTCCCCTCACTATCTTAAAAATTGGCATTTACATTAAAATGATAATTTGTTAGCAATAGAATTTTACTGTAAAACTACACAACCTATCTTTCATAGTTGTTACAAGAATCAAAGGAGATAATGTAGATGAAAGTATTTTAAACACTATGGTTTGTACATGTAAAATAGAGGAGATTGGCCATGAGCTGATAATTGAAGCTAGGAAATTACACATGGGTTTCCTTATATTATTGGGCCTATTTTTACATGTTTCAGAATCTCCATTATAGAAAGTCAAAATACATAGAATAGATTATTATATATTACAGTTTGTTTACTGGGATTATACTGATGCTACAGTCCAGAAGCTGAGTTGGTAGATTGCCATAACTCATTCAATCAGTCTCTTAGCCCTGAAAATAGGTCAGTTCAGTTAAACAGTTATGTCCTATTTCAGGGGTCAATGGTGTATGTGGAAGTGGGGGGGGGGCATCTAAATTAGGCCTTATATGGTATGAGTAGCAGGCATTTAATGAGGGGCCTTTCCATAGAAACAAGAGAAACACAAAGGCTAATGACTAAAACAAACTATCAACTCAGGTTTTGAGTCCAGAAGGCAGTCAATCAAGAAGATTTTTAGATGCAGCTTTAGATGGTGGAGTGAGGACAAGCAGTGGCAATCCCCTGAATATTTGTTGTTGCTGTTTGAATGTCTCTGGTGATGGCATCACATGTTATGGTGAACTTTCTGAGTGACCTACAGAGCAGCAGGCATGAAAGTTTTCCATACACGATCTGTTGTGGTGCTTTTTTGAAATTTATATCAAGTCATTCAGTTTCAACATGCCAGGCTTCAAAAAAAAGGGAAATTTTAGTTTTTAGTGATGTCAAGTCAGGAGAGTGGAAAAAAACTAGGAACAAGTATTGACAAAAAGCACAGCAAGAGCCAGTTTACAAAGAGGAAAAAAAAACCTAAGTCAACAAATATGGCAATGTTCAACAACCCACAAGAGTACGTTGTAGTTTATTTTAAAACAGAATTTCCTGCCTAAAATTACCCCCATTTTTATTAAAGATAATTGAAGAAGACTAATTTGTGAAACAAGTTTACTCCCATTAAGTTTGGCTTGATTATTTACACAAGTGCAACAAGAATAGTGAATTATCATATAGACTCTTTTTAAGTCTGCTTTGCTGGAACTTTAATTAAAAATCTCAGATTGAATATTTAAAAGCCTATGGATGTTAATAAGCCAAATCAGGAACTTGCCACCAGACTTTGCCTGCAATACCTATAGATTTGGGTAAATTCCTCTCTTTTGGAGGTCCCCAATATATCTTAATTTTCCTGAAGTGCCAGGAGGTGACCTTCCTACTCACCTGTAAGCACGACACCAGGCTGGGATCTCAAGGGACTTTTTAGCATTGGCTCCATAAAGGGAACTTTAGTTCCCTAAATCTGTCTGGCCCTATCTAATTCTATGCATGCCATCCTCAAATATGACATCCCAGCCAAAACCTTGGTAATATAACCATATTTCCAATTATGTCCTGTTATGAGAACAGATTATTATTGAACTTAGGCAAACTAAATTGTCATGAAAAGAACACATAATAAGCATTTCCAAATTCTGAGAGGATCAGGAAGAGAGAAAAGGGAAATGTTTCAGTTCTATTTATAAAATTGCTTTAAGTTACAGTTTAAGAGAAAAGGGAAAATGAAAGAAAAAAATTTTTAAGTTTATTTTTTTGGGGGAATGGGTGGGGAGGGGCAGAGAGAGAGAGAGAGAGAGAGAGAATCCCAAGCAGGCTTTGTGCTGTCAACACAGAGCCCAGCACAGGACTCAATCCCACGAACTGTGAGATCATGACCTGAACCAAAATCGAGAGTCAGACGCTTGACTGACTGAGCCACTCAGGTGCCCCAAGAAAATGAAAATTTTAAATCTGGCAAACAAAGTATTAAAAAAGTCATATTTTAACAAAAATTAATTATAAAAATATAATGTTTGTTTAGTCCCATGTTTATGCTTGATCTTGGGTTAGCAGTTCTATGAATCAGTCACTCTATTAGATTTCTAGAAATTCTTTTTTTTTTAAGTTTATTTATTTAGGCAATCTGTATACCCAGCATGGGGCTCAAACTCATGACCCTAAGATCAAGAGCCATATGCTGACTGAGCCAGCCAGGCATCCCAGATTTCCGGAAATTCTTATCTAGTTCAGTGGTTTGATTTTAAAGTCACCAGAAACCTGTATTCCAGGGTACTTGTCCAAGTCTTTTCCATGAATCTCTTTGAAGCAATTTTGATTGCATTTGATTGTAAAAGCTTTCAGAAAAACATCAGAGTGAAAAATAACTATTGGTGAGTGATGAAAGACTCCAAAATAGCCACGGTTAAAGATCTGGTGGGAGTTCATTATGATGTAATTTACAAGGAAACTTGGTTATTTCTGTGGCATTTAACATTTTAAGATAGTAATTGGAATTATAATTGTTTACATGGATAACAGGGACATCGACAAATTTTTAGGAATTGTATACAATCTTTGAAATACTTTTATTAGTAGCATATACTCATCCAAATATAACCTAAAGATGATTAAACAGTAATTTTATTTGACAATGTTTCCCATGTATTTTAACATATCAAGTAAGCCTAAAATTAGTTTCACATTTCTCTTTTTATAAGGGTAGAGAACAAATGTTTTGAATTTTTCCAGGGATCTTGTAAGAAATCCCAAAGTTAGTTTGAAGGCAAAAACACTTTATTCAGAATTTGATTTGGGGAAATTTGTCAAAAATGTTAAAAAGTTTGAACACTTGATTAAGCAGATGATAGATCTCTGTGAAAACTTTCCAGTTATCAACCTAACCAAAGTGACAATAAAAGATTTTAAAGGCAAACACAGTTGGTAATATCCTTAAGAAAAAAAAACACAGCGTTTTAAATATTAAGAAGACTCAGTAATCAAAGATCTGATAAAGCTAACATGAAGCACAGGAAGTTCTTTTGATAAGACACACAATCTTTGTCCTAGGCAGATTACTCAGGTAAAAGAAAACCTTTTATACTCTCTTAAATTAGGAGACCAATAGTCTAAGAAACTTTGTCATTTTAACAGAGAGAGAAGACTAAACACTGGTTTTGTATCAGTATATTATGGAACTTGTTTTTTATTTTTAATATATTTTTTCAAGTTTATTTATTTTGAGAGAGAGAGAGAAAGCGCAAGTTGGGGAGGGGCAAACAGAGAGAATCCCAAGCAGCCTCCTCCATGTCAGTGCAGAGCCAGATGCAGGGATGGAACCCATGAGCCATGAAATCATGACCTGAGCTGAAGAGGGACGCTCAGCTGACTGAGCCACCTTGGCACCCCTATTGAGCTCATTTTAAACATGTAATAAATAGCGGTGCCTGGGTGGCTCAGTCGGTGAAGCGACTTCGGCTCAGGTCATGATCTCACAGTCTGTGAGTTCGAGCCCTGCCTTGGGCTCTGTGTTGACAGCTCAGAGCCTGGAGCCTGCTTGGGATTCTGTGTCTCCCCCTTTCTCTGCCCCACGCCCCTCATGCTCTGTCTGTCTGTCTCTCTCAAAAATAAATAAACATTAAAATTTTTTTTCTAATTTTTTTTCAACATTTATTCATTTTTTGAGAGTGAGAAAGAGCATGAGCAGGGGAGGGGCAGAGAGAGAGGGAGACACAGAGTCAGAAGCTGGCTCCAGGCTCTGAGCTGTCAGCACAGAACCCGACATGGGGCTAGAGCTCACCGACTGTGAGATCATAACCTGAGCTGAAGTCGGATGCTTAACTGACTGAGCCACCCAGGTGCCCTGTAAAAAAAAATTTTTGAAATGTATAAATAAATCCACTTAATCTTAGTCAGGTTTGACTTTGTAACATATAAATTTTTTCCCCCATAAACCTTCTGCAACTTTCTGTAATCATTTACGTACTGTCCTACTTTTTCCATTTCTCAGATGAGTCATTTCTTTTTTATTTATTTATTTTTTAATGTATTTTTTTTGAAATTTATTGTCACATTGGTTTCCATACAACACCCAGTGCTCATCCCAAAAGGTGCCCTCCTCAATACCCATCACCCACCCTCCCCTCCCTCCCACCCCCCATCAACCCTCAGTTTGTTCTCAGTTTTTAAGAGTCTCTTATGCTTTGGCTCTCTCCCACTCTAACCTCTTTTCTTTTTCGAGTCATTTCATTTTAGGACAAAATTAGTCTCTTTTTCCCTTAACGAAAACATGTCTTTCATACATGTTTTCTCTTTTAATAAAAAATGCATCTTACTTCCCTTGAAAACTTTGCATACAGAATTGTCTCTTTTCACTCTTAAGGTTGCTAGTAGTTTCATTTACATATATAGATTGTCCTATACTAGCATTCTGTAGCAAACTAGCAAATTTTATGAGTATACCATTTCACAATTTATAGGTACCTATTTTTTTCATGATACTATTTTCCAGTGTGACAAAAAAGGACATATTTATTAGAAGACTCAAATATCTTTGTCTTTGTAAAACTTAAGGAGTCAAAAATAGATAAACATGTTTACCAATTAATGTTTTAATATTTTATCTTATTTGGGGGGCACCTGGGTGTCACAGTTGGTTAAGCATCCAACTTCGGCTCAGGTCATGATCTCACAGTTCACGAGTTCAAGCCCCCACTCTGGCTCTGTGCTGACAGTTCAGAGCCTGGAGCCAGCTTCGGATTCTGTGTCTCCCTCTCTCTCTGCCCCTTCCCCACTCATGTTCTGTCTCCAAAATAAATAAACATTAAAGAAAAATTTAAAAAAATATATTTTATCTTATTTGGAAAGGATCTAGATATTCAATGAATATCTATCATTTAACTTAACTTACTATAACTTAAAGGTTTTAACATACCAAAAGATTTTAGAAACTGTTTTTATGCAGACATATTTTACAAAACATAACATTATTGAAAAAGTTCATTTATAAACTTTTATCCCACTTACATCCATTTAAATCACTTATTTTCCATTTCACTCAATTATTCACCTTAATTAAACTTGAATTAGTCATCAAAGTTTCCTGAGACACTAAACAAAGCTATCCATCATCTTAAGTTATTTTTATTGCAGACAAATCAAGCAAATATTTTTTTAAAAAATCACAGAACCAAAGAACCTAAAAGTTAAAACACGTGGTTTTCTCCAGTGTTTTTCCTGTCATGCTTGACATACCTTAAGCAACTTATTTTTTTACTGTATGTTTTGTTCTTAGGTTGAACGTACACCTTTGTAATCTTAAACATCTAGTAGAGATAACATAACCTTAGTTGACTAGTAAGCTCAGGTAGAAGAATTTGTATGCCTGTACTATATTTAATGTTGATATTTCTGAAGATATGCCTATTTTTGTTAAACCAACAAACTTAAACTAGCTTTTCTTTACTGAAGATTATCCCAGATCATGTGGACTTGAAAAATATTGGAGTTAGCTTCTATATTTCTGAGAGTTTTATGAATACTTAATTTATAAATAAATGCTTATTTTAGATTAATATAGTAATCATTTTTCTTAAGCCAATTAAATACACCTCTTTTACAAATTAACTTTGCCAATATCATCTGGAGGTAGAAAAAAAGATGACATGTACATAACATATATAGACATAAACATACAGACAGATGCAATAGAAAGCCTATAGTTTTAATTTTAAATTTTAACCATGAGTTAGGTATAAACACAGAAACATACAATTTACTAATTTATATTAGAGGCAATTCTCATTTTTGCCTTATTAATTTTTTTTTCTTTCAATCTGATCTTTTCATAGGTAACAATAAGACTTGTTTAGGATTAAGAGATCTCTAAAAAATTCTTTTAGATATAAAGGTCCAAATCTTCTAAGGCATATCTATTTCAATGTGACTACAAACCAGTAAGCCATTTTATGGCTTAAAACCACTAGGCCTTTTAACGGATTAATGGTGATCTCAAAACGCATCCCCAAAGAGGTTACAAAAGATGGGTCCTTCACAAGATCCAGAGTCACTCCCAAAGACAGCCAAAGAAAGAAAGACTTAAACAACACCCTCTGAGAACCAGTAACTGTTGGTAAAATGCTAGTCACAAATGGTGTGCAATCCACATTACTGTTCCACCAAATTCTCAGGGTCCCCAATCTGACAATTGCCTGCCTGTAGCCATAGGCCCAAAGTGTATGCCCTGGCAGAGGGAAAGCCAAGCCAAGCTCTCAGTACACAAGATGAGACAAAGAGGAAAGCAATACTTGTCCCTGGTAGGGAACAGGTAGGGTAGGATACTTGCCTGCTATTATTGATAGCAATTGTTATTATTGATAGGGATCGATAACCAATGGGTAACCAAAACCAAATTCACAAGAGTCACAATCCAAAGAACTGTTTTGTTTTTTTTTTAAACAAATATTTTTCTCCTGTCAATCTGAACCCGGAAAAGAAGGGACAAGGAGAAATTTTTACCTTCTCTCTTGACTAGAACTACAGAGATCTGGGAAAGTTGACTATAGTAAGAATTCTTCTCTGACTTTTGTAGTTTCTCCCAGGACCCCATCCACAGGCTGTGGAGAGAGTATTAATGGGGCATCTCAGCCTCTTACAATCACATCCTATTGTCCAGAAACTGTAGAGAAGGCAAAACTTAGGGTCTCTGGCAGGCTCTGAGAATTCAAGACATAAAACTGATTAACAGGAAAAGCATACCAACTTATTTAATACGTTTTATGTGACACAGGCACCCTCATCAGGGAATGAAGACCCTAGAGAAGTGGCAAAACCTATGCTTTTATACTAGGTTGAACACAGAGGCATTGTGGAAAAGGCTAAGGGAAGATAAGACTTATTTTAACAAGGTCTATTTGTATAGAATTTCCTCAGCCTCAAATCTTTGTCTTTGGTGATAAGAATGTTTCTTTTCTCCTGGTATGGTGAGGACGTCTTTCACGTGGGAGTTCTATCTCCTATTTCCAGGAAGGAAAGGGAAGCCTCAGAGGGCCCTTCTTGTACCTGTTGTTTTCCAAGTGCCTTTATCTCAAAATAATTCTTATGCCAAACTGATACATTTTTCAGTGGCATATTCCACCATCCTTCAGGATTCTATAACAAAAAACAAAGACTGCGTATCTTAAATAGTAAACATTCATTTGTCACAGTTCTGGTGACTTGTAAATTCAAGATCAAGGTGCTAACAGATTTGGTGTCTGGTGAGAGCCCTCATCTGAGTTGTTGACTGCTGACTTTTCATGGTGTCCTCACAAGGCAGAAAGGATGAGAGAGCTCTTTGAGGTCCCTTTTGTAAGGGCACTAATCCCATTCTAGAGAACTCCACTCTCCTGAACTGAGAGTCCAAAGACTCCATTTCCAAATTACCACCACATTGGAGGTTAGGATTTTATCATTTGAATTTTAGGAGGACACAGACATTTAGTCCATTGTATAGGGTTAAAGAAGTGTTACTGTATCTTCTTAAATAAAAATGTATCTCCTATCTCAAGATAGATCAATCTAGTACCTGTAGGTAAACACACATCATATGAGCACCCTACCTCCAAAATATAAGACATACATAGAACATTGTCAGTGTTTTAGGTGCCACTTCTAAATGTGGTAGTCCATTGGCTTGAATTAGTTTTTTATTTTTGTAACAAATTAATTTATGAGCCTACAGTTGGACAACTGAAGTGCCTACATTTATTAGTTTCTGTTTTTTGAGTTTCAAACTAAGTAGGGTGTGGCTTGGGCATGTATTCAGTGTTCCAAGTGGAGTATGAATCCCTCAAACAAAGTGAACAGGGCGTTTGTTCCCTCATTCCTTTGCCCATCAGTTTATTGCTTCAGCCTAAGAATTTACCCACACAGATTTAGTAAAAAAAAGGAACTCATTAAGAAGGCTTGATTCTGAAACAGAAATAGCATAAGGGCTGGAAAAATTGAGTCCATTATTTTACAAGAAAAGTGTTTGGAATTCTATCCAAATAAAATGCAATTAAGCCAGCAAAATCATCATTCTCAAACTGTGGTATAATTGCTTAGACTCACACTTCAACTAACTAAAAACAAAAGCCTTCGAATTCCAACTGAAGTCCATGTCCTAATATAATCTCCAAGCCAACTAGGTGTCAAGGCCATCACAGTTGAGGTGCTGTCACTCTCTAGGGTCTGGAAGCACGTGGTCATTTAGAAGGTGGTAGTAAGAAGGCAAAGAAACCCAAGTGTGGGAACGCTGTCTGCCAGGCACAGTTACCTGAGACCCAGGTCAGCTCTGTCAAGAGGCTGGCAACACACCCCTCCCCCACTTGGGGAAAAAGAGCTGTCCCAGAATGAGGAGACCTGGGCGAGTCCATATCCTAGATACCCACCCACAGTTTACCTATCTAAACGTATTCCTCACCTGGCAGTTGAGTAGGATCCCAATACTTGCCTCCTGCCATCACTCCTAAAACTAAGAGATGCTGTACAAGAACTAACATGAACCAAGTTTCCGCTCAATGCACTAAAAATACTTTAATGCAACAACCTTGCAAAGCAGGTACAGAGAGTGAGAAATTTTTCTCAGGTCATACAGCCAGTCAGTATAAGAGACTGAATTTGAATTTAGTTGTTGTTGTTTTAATTTCAAAGCCAACATTCTTTCCACTATGGCTGTTTTCCACAAATGTAAAAACTGAATGGATAATAGGAGATGTAGAAGTTATTTCAGAACCTGAAGTCCTTGTGATTACATGAGCTGATATATGTAAAACCCTTAGAACAATAACATGGTAAGTATTCACTAAGCATTGGCTGGCACTATTATGATGATGGTAATGTAGGGTGCACTTTTGGCCTCTGAACATGAAATGAATCATGACAGAATAGGACTGATTTGCACACATTTTTAAAAATAAGCAATCAAGTGATCATTGTTATGCAAAAACACAAACTGGTAGAAGAAAGAGGCCAGGGTTTGAGGTCAGAAGATCAGGGTCCCAGTTTGGGCCCCTCCCATTTTGCCACTCATAATAGTAAGAACTACCTGGTAGGGAGTGGGTGGGTGGGGGGGGGGTTCCTGAGGATTAACTGCCACAGTGTGTGTGAAATCCTAATTGTAATTGGCACAAGGCTATGAAAATGCTAGTCAGTATTTAGAGAAAGTAATCTCTTTTGGGCCTAAGGATTTATTGATACTCTGTGTTTCCTCTTTGTTGCTGCCAACATCAGATTCCTGGTAATTGGAGAGACAAAGGGGTATTTGCCAGATGAACTATAACTGATGTAATACGACATACAACTGTAGGTTCAAAGAACTAGTTTTCTTTCTCCTCCCTTTTAACAAGGGCACTTGACAACAGGAGAAAAATATCTCCAATAAAATAAATTTTATTTCATTTATTAATTTTTAATGTTTATTTATTTTTGAGAGAGAGAGAGAGAGAGACAGAGTGTGAACAGGAGAGGGGCAGAGAGAGAGGGAGACACAGAATCCCAAAGCAGGTTCCACATTCTGAGTCATCAGCACAGAACCTGACATGGGGCTTGAACTCACGAACCATGAGATGGTGACCTGAACCAAAATGGGACACTTCACCAACTGTGTCACCCGGGTGCCCCTCCAATAAAATAAATTTAAAAAAAATTGTTCAGTGTATTGTTTGTTGATGTGGAGTTCTTCAAACAGTGCCTGCATTTGTTAAGTGCTATGTGTATTAGCTAATATTATTTATTGTTATTTTTACTTATAGTCAATTTCTATGACTACAGACTGAATGTTTGTGTCCCCCTCCAAATTTATATGTTGAAGCCCAATCCCCAATATGATAATATTTGGAGGTGGGGCCTTAGGGATGTAATTAGATTTGAATGAGGTGATGGAGATGGAGCCCCCATGATGAGATTCGTACCTTTACGAGGGAATGAAGAGGAAAGAACACTCTTTTCAACATGTGAGCTACAGTAAGTCAGCACCAGAAACTGGCCATGCTGGCACCTTGATCTTGGCTCTCCAACCTCCACGACAGTGAGAAATACATTTCTGTTGTTGGTAAGCCACTTAGTTTCTGGTATTTTATTAAAGCAGCCTGATTGAACAAGGCAAACAATACCAGCGCTCTCTGCCTGCCTCACAGGGTTGATACGGAGGTCATACTTGTTAATGTTATGCAAACATTATTAAAAATAATAATGAAGTAAGTAATAATCTTACATTTCTAACACAAGTAATAAAACCTATGCCTTCTTTAAAGTTTTGAACAGCTATAGACAGATATGTAAGTTATATACAAGAGAAGGAGGAATGGCAGAGGGAAAGTTGGGGTGGGGAAAGAGAGAAGACTGGAGCAGGCACTGAAACTGCCCAGGCTGGTAGGGGAGCCCTCTGCAGTCCACACATGGCTATTGAGCACCTGAAATGCGGCTAGTTAGACCTGAGATACGGTATAAGTGTAAAGTGCATACAAGACTTCAACTTCTTAGTACAAAAGAAAGAATTTAAATTAGCTCATTAATTTGTATATTGACGATGGGTTGAAATGATATTTTGGATGTGCTGGGGTAAATGTATTATTATTCATTTTATCCCTTCTTTTCTATTTTTTAATCTACTAATTTAAAATTCATACGTGGCTTGCATCATGTTGCTGTTGGACAGCGCTGTGCTCCAGAAAAGGAGGAAGTGGATAGGACACATGAACGAATGTAGAGGGGAGAGAATGTAGTCAATCATGGAATTAAATAGGTCCACAGAATGTTTGCAGAGAACCAAGTGTTGAGGATTTACCGTAGTGCTTCACTTTGTACCCCCAGTACAGGCACAAAATAGGAATGCTACCACGGTATTTGCCCAGCCTGCTTGGAGCCAGATGCAATGCAATCAAAACTTTAGATCTGGCCCACAAGTCAGCACTTCCTAATAATTCCTAAAATTAGGAACTGTTCCTATGCTCTCCTCTTGTTAGCTGCCCCCGCCACCCTTGAGAAAGACACTGTGAACCAAACTATACCTACTCCAAACAGTTTTGAATAAGGCCCCTGTATGATTGGTTTCCTGTCCCCACAACCTAGCACAGAGATGGCACGTTATTATGGTTACTATGTCCCTTTCATAGGTGCTTCACAAATGCCTGTTGAATGAATGACTATTTTAGAAACATTCAGATGAGTTCAACCACTATATAGATGCATCCTATAACTATTAAAATTATAGAAGCTTACTGTCTAAACATTCCATAAACGAGCCAAGTTCACAGGCACACAGCAGACCAACTGCTGCTGCTTTGATTTCTGCACAAAAGTAGAGTTCCTGTTACTAAAGAGGACATAACCACCTCGACAGAGACCCCCCTTCCCCTCTCTAAAAAAAAAGAGCCAGCCTCTGCTATTAGGCTTAAAGGTGAAATTTTGTCAGTGTTAAGGCCAGGGACCCAACAAAGGCCTAATTCTTGCCTACCTTTGTGATTCCCAAGGGAACAACACACAAGAAGCAACATGCGAACACACGTGTGTTAATACTTGGGCCACCACTGATACTGCCAAGCTGAGTTCTAATGCACAGCTAGGTTGAAATTTTTGAAAAGGACCCCCTTCCCCCTTCCACGTAAACCTAGGGACCTTTAGCATAGGCATATTTGAAGGACATGGCAGGAAGGAGACATAAACCTGCATCGTCCAAGAAAAATCTAGTCCCTTATCCACCAGCTGCATGCGCCAAGTGAGAGTGGGGATGGTTTGCCTACCCAGCAGGGCTGCTCCTCAGGGCTGGATTTCCCTGTGGAGGCAGGAAGCTGAAGGAGGAGAGAGCGGACGGCAGAGACTAATTGTGCCCTTGGGGTGCAGGGCCTGCCCATTAATAATCCGTAGTCCCAGCATGTTCCTGTCTCAGGCCAGCCAGATGCACAACTGCTCCCCCAGAGCGGGCTGAGCTAAGACAGGAGGCCGAGAGGTGCAGCTGTGCCTGAGATGGCTGACATGTTTCCTTCCCGGGTGGGCGAGGAGGCAAAGCGAGGCTGAAAGGGATGTTGTCAGCCTTCCCCAAGGCTCTGACAGAAAGGGTCCGGATCAAGCCTGGGCATCGAGAGGCCAGATACCCACAACCAGCTCCAATGAAGACTTCATTAAGATCCCATATTACCTAATCGCTTCTCTCAACTGTTTTTTTTTTTTTCCTGTTTTTTTTTTCTTTTTGTCTGTCCCTCTTCCCCTGTCCCTGCTTCTTTTTAGTTGTTTCATTACAAAAATACTCTTACACACATCAGAATTTGCCAGCTTAGTGATGCCACTGTTTTAGCAATAGATTTTTATTGCTAATATAAAACGTTTATTTAGTAATTATTATGTACCACTGTGCTAAGCACTTTAAACGTGTTATGCCATCAAATCCTCACAGCAATACTACTCCAGCTGGATGCTGGAGCACAGCACAGCACAGGCCTGGCTACATTCAGGACAAGTGTTTTGTTTTCTTTTAAGTTTTTTAATCTTTCTTTCTTCCTTTTCTTTTTTCTTAGAATATATTTGTATTTATTTTATTTATTTATTTGTTTTTTTATGTAATCTATTGTCAGATTGGTTTCCATACAACACCCAGTGCTCATCCCAACAGATGCCCTCCTCAATGCCCATCACCCACTTTCCCCAATGTTTATTTCTGAGAGAGAGAGAGAGAGACAGAGTGGGAGCAGGGGAGAGGCAGAGAGAGAGGGAGACACAGAATCCGAAGCAGGATCCAGGCTCCGAGGTGTCAGCACAGGGCCTGATGTGGGGTCTGAACCCACAGACTGTGAGATCATGACCTGAGCTGAAGTCAGACACTTAACCAACTGAGCCACTCAGGTGCCCCTAGAGTTATTTTCTAAGGATGAATCCATGAAAAAGTAAATGAAAAAATAAATTCTCAAATAACCATCTAAGTTGTGAAATGAAGAAAGAAAAACCAAGGGAATAAAAAATATATATTTTTTAATGTTTATTTTTGAAGGAAAGAGAGACAGAGAGTGATTGGGGGAGGGGCAGAGAGAGAGGGAGACATAGAATCCGAAGCAGGCTCCAGGCTCTGAGCTGTCAGCACAGAGCTCAATGCAGGGCTCGAACCCACAGACCACGAGATCATGACCCCAGCTGAAGTTGGACGCTCAACTGACTGAGCTTAGGTTTATAAGCTCTTGCTGTGGTGCGTCATTGAATTTGCCCGAATTTTTCCAGGTCAGGCTTCCTGCTTCCATCTTGCCTTTTATTTACTTTTTGCTCCTTTTCTGTTTTCTCTCCTTCTTTTTGTTCTTGTTTTATTTCTCAGATGAATTTACTCCCTCCCTTTATTATCTTATTTAAAAATTTCCCTACTCTCTTAACACTTTTCTAAAACAGTAGCTGTTAACTGTCAATGATATAAATACAGATGTGGTGACTGTGGTAAGGCCATACACCATCCTCTTCTTCCCCTGTTCTGGCAGTGCCCCTCCCATCCCCTCAATGGCAATGATTCTCAAACTTGAGCATGCGTCGGAACCACCTGGCTGAAGGAGCGTTTGCTAAAATAAGGGTGGCTGAGCCGCACCTCCAGAGTTCCTGATTCAGCAGGTCTGTGTGGAGCCTGGGACTTGGCATTTCTAACTAGTTCCCATGTGATGCTGATGCTGCTAGTTCAGTGGCCACAGTTCAGGAGGCACTGCTCTTTGGAGTTCTAACCATGTTCAGAGTAGGTTCTCCCAAACTCCTTCACTGGTTCTTAGGAGACTTGCAGGTTTAAATCTCTGTCTGAGTGGGTTTTTGTTCTTAGGGAACTGTGACATTCCCTGACAATCAACTGTCATTTTAAAACCCCTGGTATCTGGTACACAAAGTCATTGAAGTTTGGGCAAATTGTGTCAATAATGTCATGAGCCAGAAAGCAAAGTCCAATGAGCAGGAAAGAAGTCACTTACAGATATAAGTGACTGATTCCACATTGGTTACTTCCTTTAATGGCAGAGCCACAATAGATGGTCTTGATATGTGGTTCCCTCAGTTTCTTCTCCTCATGAAGGTCCAAGAGAAATTGGCTTGAGTGAGTGTTAAATCTGAATAACTAGCTCAGTTCTGGCTATGCTGGATATTTTTCTGAACTAATTAGGATCTAGACTGGGTCTCCCCAAAACTTCTCAGAAGACTAGGGTATAAAGCAAAGGCAAGGCAGGAAGGGCATTAGGATTCTGGGAGACATGAAATTGGGATTCTCCATCTCTTTGGAAGCCTACCGAAGGAAGTGAGAGCACCTGAAGTCCCATCAAGATTAGACCAAGTCTTCAGTTCAGGTACTTTTTCCTACCAGTAGTTATGTGGATCCTCTTACAAGATCCTCCTTATGATGGGCTTTCTCTAATTGGCTTCTGTTTAACTTGGTTATTTAAACCTCCCACCCAGCCTCAGAAAGTCCCATCAGTCCTCACTAAGGAACTGTTCTTCAGCTCACTTGTGCCCATTGTCCTCCTCCTATTTTATTTTCCCCATAATCCTTGATAATCTTTGTTGTTTGCCTGGCACACCCCACCACCAGTGATGTGGTTCCAGAAGGCTACAGGATTTTCTGTTGTTGCAACAACAGAAAGAGCTCAGTGCACAAAACTGCCCTTACTTCCTATACCAATTGCATATTTGGAGATCCAAGGCCATCCTTAGGTTCAACAATTCACTAGAATAACTAAAAGAACTCACTGAAAGCTGCTATTCTCACAGTTCTGGTTTATTAGATCTAAAGGATACAGATTAAATTCTGCCAAGAGAAGAAGCTCATAGGTAGAATCTGGAACATTCCAAAGGTTGAGCTTCCAGTTGTCCTCTCATGGAATCGTAGACAATGTTACTTTCCTGGCATTGATTTGTGATAATACACATGGAGTATTGCCAACCAGGAGAGCTCACCCAAGCCTTTGTGTTTAGACCCTTTATAGGGGCTCTATGGTAAACCTGGCTAGTCACTCACAAGGCTGACCTCAATCTCCAGCCCCTTGGGGTGTTGAGCTGACACCCTTGACTGAAAGCCCCCATCCTATATCACATTGTTGCTATGGCTCAAAGCCCCCAGGTAAACAAAGACACTTCCATCAGGCAGGGCATTCCAAGGGTTTTGAGACTACCTCTCAGGGTCCAACGGCAAAGGCCAGACATCTCCTTCAACATGGTTAAATCCACTTACCAAGACCAAATCTGTGTCATGGTGTCACTGAAGGCAGCAGTGTTTGGGGTGGGAAGTCACATAGCTGGCATCCCATCCCATCTCATCCCATTCCATCCCATCTCATCCCAATTTCCTTAAGATGAAACAAAACTCACCCTAGTTTAGGATATGAACTTAACTGGTAACATAGAGTAACTGTACTTCAGGTAACTTCGTGAATCAGAAATTCTACTGAGAGAAAGGATTTTTTGAAAGATAGCCAGATGGAATTCATACATACCATAAAGCAAGCTAGGTCACCTCTGGAGGCATTGCCTGGACCAAGGTCTCATATAGGCATCCTTCTATCTCAGCCACATGAGTGTATACATTATAAAATATATGCTATCTTATGGAGAGAGACTGTGTTATTAACTGTTAGGATCTGTGTGACTAGACATTGCCAGCTACTTGGAACAAATAAATACTCTTATGTACTATATAAAATAGAAAATGAATTCAACATCATGTCACTGGTTACTACAACCTGATCATTTGGGAAGATGCATCGCAGATTGAGTCTGACTAATTAGAACACCAGGGAATTCAACCAATCCGAACACCACAAAGCCCTGATTACTCCTTGGTCATCACACAGATGCCAGCTCTCAAAATTCAGTAACTAAAGAATAGTGGTAATTAACACTACACAGCAATACAGGTCAACTAAAAAGGAGAATTGCCTGAGGTTATGACAAATATGGGGTGCGGGGGAGATTATATATATCCCCAAATATCTCTATTTGGAGAGAACATGTCAAGGGCAAAATATACTGGCAAGGTTTACAAAAAGACCAAAGAAAACAAAAAACAAACAATAAAAAACCCAAAACAAAACCCAACCCAAATTTGAAAGATTATGAATTTCTCATATAGGAAGACTCAAAGACTCATTAACACTTAAAAATATTTTTAGGGGTGTCTGGGTGGCTCCGTTAAGCGTCTCACTTCAGCCCAGGTCGTGATCACATGGCTTGTGAGTTTGAGCCCCACATAAGGCTTTCTGCTGTCAGTGCAGAGCTAGCTTCGGATCCTCTGTCTCCCTCTCTCTTTGCCCCTCCCCTGAGCTTTCTCTCTCTCTAAAATAAATAAACAGGTAAAAATAAATAAATAAAATATTTTTAAGTAAGGACATGATTAGGGTCAATTTTCAAACTGCAGTGAACAGTAGGAAGCGAAATTCTCTATTGTTCTACTTTCATCCTACCACCCCCTGCCCCTGAGGCTCCACCCCTGTGTACTAAGCTTACTAGTGTCTTTGAGCGCCAGCTGAGAGTGCATCTTCTACCCACCACAACTTGTCTTTGCAGCAGCTTTGGCCATCAGAGAGCTGTAAACGTGAACTGCATTTACTCTCCCTTCCTGTGTTTGCTTTTGCCACACTTCCCTTTGCTCGGATGCAATCAGTCTACCCAGAGAGTTATTATAAGGTGAGACCCAGGGAGCCATGCCCATGTTTGCTGTACAGATATTGTTGAAAACCTCATTCACTTCCTTACAGTGTTTTCTCAGTGAAGACCTACAAGAGAAATTTGTCTGTAGTTTCTCAGAACTGGGAATGGTTCGGTTTCTCCTGATTTGTTTTCATCTAAAGGATTATTAGAATTGCTATGACCACAAGCAATTACAATTACCTTAAATAATTAATTTAATAAATTAATTACCTTAAAACCTAGTGGTGTAAGATGATAGTTTATTATGCACATGAATCCTGTTGGCCAGGAATTCCAACATGGCAAGGTGAGGTGTCTTGTCTCTGCTCCACAGTGTCTGGGGTCTTAGCAGGAAGACTCAAAGGCCGAGAGCTAGAATCTTCTGTAGGCTCATTCCCTCATATGTCTGATGCTGGCTTTAGCTAAAATCTTCACAGGGGCTGTTGGTAGACTTACACATGGCTTCCTCATGTGGCCTGGGGGCTCCTCACATATGGTGGCTACGTTCCAACGGTGATCATCCCCAAAGAGAGAGAGCTAGGTAGAAACTGTGTCATCTTTTATGCCTAGCCATGGACATCACATAGCATCACTTCTATTCCTTTACACTTGTTGAAGCAGTCACAAAGTCATTCCCCAGGTTCAAGGGGAAGGGAAGTAGAGCCCACCTCTTGAAAGGGAGCAGTAAGTTTCCAGAGAAACACAAGGAATGGAAATATTGCTATGTCCATTTTT
Organism: Acinonyx jubatus; assembly: GCF_027475565.1. NCBI lineage: Eukaryota > Metazoa > Chordata > Mammalia > Carnivora > Felidae > Acinonyx > Acinonyx jubatus. Next base: position 86,571,170 of record NC_069385.1, on the reverse strand, counting down.
GGAAAATATGATTGGCTACAGAACCCTCTGATACATGGTCTACTCTATATACTAACGACTTAGAAATCCTACAGGAGAATTTGCAGCCACTTCAATGAGGTCCCATGACTTCATGCTGGGCGTTGTGTGCATTAACCTCACTCTGGCTTCATAATGGTTTTCCTCTTATTTTCCTTTTGCTTCATTCTCCTCCTCAACTTTTATTTTATCTTACGTCTTTTATGTACCTTCTTGAATCACTGCAAATAATCTTGGGGGAAAACTAAGATATAAGTGAACTAAAATGGACCTCCAGCAAAAGAAATTACTTCCAAGTATCAAATTAATTTCAACAGGAAGAATAAGAACATGACGTACAGGATTCAAATACCAACAAATACTCTCTGTTATTCAAATTTCAACCTTAATTTACATTGACTTAGAATGGAAACCCAGAAGAGCAATTGATTTTTTTCAAGTCAATTTTTTTTTTATCTCTACAATGGAATAGCTTTGATTCATCAACTGGAAAAGTATGTTAAATAAGTGAATTCAATTCACAATTTTCTGCAGTTTGGAAATACGAATCTTGAATACTTCTGCAATACTTATTTCATCTGCTTAAAAAGGTTTGTGTTGCACTACTTAAAAATAATATACTTTTTCTGAAAAGGTAGGCTAAGAATTCATTAAGATTCTTGGCATAACTTTTTACAAAGAAGATAATACTATTTAATTTTTCAATGAAGCAATTATGTAGTCTTCCTATCTTTTCCACTAAAGATGAGATACTGCATAATTTCTCCCATGGCATAATTAACATTTTATTTGACACATCTATATTAGGGATTCCTTATCTATGAAGAGCAATGAGTTTTATTAAATATGTCATCTACCATATCAGATTTGTTATAATCAAGTTTCATTTTGCTTCATTTCTCACTGCACTACTTCTGGGCTGCAAAACCAATTTACTCCCTGTATATAAATTGGTTATTTCATGACAAGGTAGCTACTATAACTATTAAGTGCAAAACCTACCATAGCACAGACTGCAATTGCCAATTTAGCTACACCTAGATTAGGAAGCTAAGATGTGATTATACTGTAAAAAAGATTAATTTAACAGCTTTGTGATTATTTCTCATGGACATCCGTCAGCGTAACTAGGGGTTCACAGCAACAGAATTCTCCAAATTGGAGGAGTTAATGTTCTTAAAAACCACGAAGATTTATATGTGAAACACTGAGTCTTTTGTGACTTTATTGTTAGAATTAGAATTAATTACTTAAGGTTTCACTGATCTTTTGGGGGTAAGTTGGAGGACAATTGAATAGGTTAGTTAGAACAGCAATCACATGACTAATAATCATCATAACGTATCAAGTCACCGTTCCCTTTACACACCTTTCAATTTCCTGCTTTGTTAACTTTGTTTCTGCTGCATTGAAGTGCCCTCCTCCAGCTCCACCCTGTACCCTCTTGCTGGGGTTCTATCCCCAGTTCAAAGCTTAGATTCCTTACCAAAAATTGCAGGGTCTGGGTCTTTTACACTTCCTCCCACGTAGATTCTCTCCTTCATTCTGTGCTTTGGAGATTGTGCTCATTAGTGTGTCCTTGCATTTTATATGTATCTGTCATTTTCCCACAGCCTCCTCCTAGCTTCCCCTCTTCAGTAAGTTCCTTGTGGGAAGTACTGTGTCTTGTGCATTTTTGTCTCCCCACAGCACTCAGGCCAGGGCTCTGCACATAGAAGGTGGTCAAAATTGTTAATTGAATTATAAATGAAGGTTTGTGTGTCCACAAAGTTGAAATAAATGTTTGTAACCCCAAACCATTATGAGATGATTGCTATTACAGTCTGTAAGCCCACTGTCTTGCTAAAGGTATGCATGTGTGTGGCGTTATGTGTGAGACAGCATTTGGGCTGCATTCTGAGGCTCTTTTAAAAAAATTTTTTTTTAGGGGCGCCTGGGTGGCGCAGTTGGTTAAGCGTCCGACTTCAGCCAGGTCACGATCTTGCGGTCCGTGAGTTCGAGCCCCGCGTCAGGCTCTGGGCTGATGGCTCAGAGCCTGGAGCCTGTTTCCGATTCTGTGTCTCCCTCTCTCTCTGCCCCTCCCCCGTTCATTCTGTGTCTCTCTCTGTCCCAAAAATAAATAAACGTTGAAAAAAAAAATTGTTTTTAATGTTTATTTATTTTTTGAGAGAGAGAGAGAGAGAGAGAGAGCAGGGGAGGGGCAGAGACAGAGGGAGACACAGAATCCAAAGCAGGCTCCAGGCTCTGAGCTGTCAGCACATAGCCTGATGCAGAGCTCGAACTCACAGGCTGCCAGATCATGACCTGAGCCGAAGCCTACCATCCAACTGAGTGAGCCACCCAGGTGGCCCCAAGTCCTGAGGTGCTTAACACTCACATTTGTTTGCTCTCCTTAAATGCTCTCATTTAGTCAACGGCAGTGGCTTTAGAGAATGGATAGAGACTGTTGTCTGAACAGTACACTTCTGCCTTTAGTGACTTCCATCCTCCCCTCCTGTCTCTGACTTATTTGACTACAAGCTTTGCCTCCTCCTTGTAGACGCCACTTTGAAGCCAACAGGCTTGAGCAATGGAATGTGGAAAGGGCCCTCAGTGAGCACCTAGCTGAATATAAACAGGCCAACAGGTGACCCACCGCAGAATATCCATAGGTTCTAACTGTCCAATGGGCTACTTACAACTAGGCACAGTTACCAAAAAAGGAAAGATTTTCTGTCACCATACCTCCTCATCTTCCTGCTTGGAAAACAACCCCACCCACCACCTCATTGCAGACAGCCTCTCCTCTGCTGTCCTGCCTGCCGGTGGTGTAATATCCTTTGTTCTGCCTCAGGTGATTTCTTTCACCACCTGTGCCACTGGCTTGCACCTGATCTTGGTCTCACATTTAGGGGCCCCCGTCCAATTGAGAGACACCCCGTTTAGACACCACACCCTTCTGCCTTGCACCATTTAGGTTCAGAGTGGGATTTCAGACTGCCTGCCAGGATCTAACCTATTGCTTTCTTAGGAAGTCCCTGCTCAGTCTTCAGAGCCCCTGACCCTTCTTACCAAGGGAAGGAATCTCAATTTTGATGATATTCAAAGTGATATTAATGGAACTCATAAATTTTGGAATTAATGATATTAATATCTCAATATTATGATTTCAAAGTAAAATTAATAAAGATTTTTTCCAGACATGGACCTTATTATTATTAAAATTTTTTTTAATGTTTATTTTTATTTTTGAGAGAGAAAGAGATGGTGTGAGCAGTGGGGGAGACACAGAATCTGAAGCAGGCTTCAAGCTCTGAGCTGTCAGCACAGAGGCTGATGTGGGGCTCGAACTCACAAACGGTGAGATTGTGACCTAAGCTGAAGTCGGACGCTTAACCGACTAAGCCACCCAAGGGCCCCATTATTATTATTTTTACTCTGCATTAGTTCAGTTTCTAGTGGTTAGGGTTTTACTCTTGAGGCTCTTTTTAGACTGTATGGAAAACAGACAATATAATCTTCTACAGTAAGAGTGTTTTACAGTGACAAGAGTAAAGGTAAATGGTACCCAGTGGGCAAAGTAATGTGTTCATGTCTCTTCCCTTTGCACTCTTATTTGCTAAGACTAGGTCTTTGTGGATTGGAACAGACTGGCTTCTGGAGACGAGAGCGCCAGCCCAAACCAACACTCTGCTTCTGGCATTTTATGATCTATAAAGATTATTGGAAAATTTGTTGGCCTGTTTAATTTTCCTGTTGGAATCTCAGAGGCTGGTTTGTAGCTAATGTTAATGGACATTACTACCTTGAGCACAACAGCTCTATTTGGTTTTCTGTGAAATAAAACATTATGCGACAAATGTTTGGCTGTTAAAGACTTAAAGACAAAAGTATAGTTTACATTAGCAAATGTGAAGGGTTTTATGGCCTATTTTCTGTGCTTACCTCATTCTTGGTACCGGCATAAACTTTCTACTTTATTATATCTATGTTTCTGTTTTTTAGAACCTATTTTGAATTTATTTGATTTGGTTGTATTCCTTGAATTTTATAAGCAATCAGATCTTTTCTGGGTATAAGGTAGGTTGTACACAAATTTTAGAAAGCAAAAACAGAATAGTTTTTCACATTTAAGAACCATATGAAAATATTTCCAAGAAGGAATAAATATATGATAAAACTTTAATTAATCCTAATTTCATAAAGAGGCAATTCTGGCCAAGCGAATGTATGGTTAGGTCAGAGCTAATCAGAAAATGGCTGTGTTTCAACTATTGTTAAGAATCTTCCCGAAATGATCTTGCTGCCGTTTTAGTCTAGTGAGTGGAATGTACTGAACATAATTGATTTTTTCTTAGGTGGCTAAGGATCTCACAATGGCCCAGGGATAGTGTTGTGAACATTAATTTGGATTAGACCACCATAATTGGAGACATATAAGATTTAAGAGAGGGGCTGAATTTACACTGACCCCAGGACAAATTGTAAGTCGCTTAAAAAAAAAAAAACCAACAGAAAACTAAATCTCTTTTCTCAGTTCGGTTGTCAGTCACTCATTTCTTTTTTCTGACAGTGACTGGTAGCAAACAAAATCCCCCTAACCACTCCCTCACAAAAGAACACAAATATTTAATTAGACTTGATATTGAGGTCACTTTATCTGAGTAATTTAATGAATAATTTTGATTGAGACCTTAGTATTTACAGCTTTGGTGCTGTGGCACTACAATTAGGGATGAGATCACTGCTTCCTAAAATGGAATGAAAAACTTGGAATGACTCTCTCAAACTCAATTTGTCTTTGAAAATTCAGTAAAATATTGATTGGGAATTCTTAAATTAAGAAAATTAGGTATTTCTGGTAGAAACAATAAAGTTGTGTGAAAGAAGATAAAAAAAAAAGTAATCTCCTTTGCTGAAGTACAGGATAATTAGAGCCTAGTGAGAATTTTTAGCCTCGAATAAAAAAAGAAATTTTAACTGAATTACTGGTTGGAGGTAGAAAAGTCATGCCTCACCTATGTGATAGTTGGACATTTAGCATTCTCAATGATTCCCCATATAGGTACACACACATTCAAAATAAAATAAGAAAGCCCTCTTTTAGCGAGGAACTTCTATAGGATGGGATTGGAACCTACCTCAAGGTATACTTTGTATTATGTAAAACTTGGTTTAATAAGCTTGCTTGTTTTTTCTGGTGATCTTCAGTACTTTCTAGGTTTCAGAAGGCAGGGAATTAGATGCAATGAGGGGGACAGAGACAGAATGAGAGAGAGAGAAGAGATGGGTAGAGATGAAAGGGTCTGTTGTGTTGAGAATGTGATCTCACGAGTGTGCGCATGTGTCAGAAGGTGTGCTGTTGGAAGGTTTGACTGGGAAGTCAGCATATTGATAAATGGCAACCATTGTGGCAGAGAAAGGAGCAGAATCTTCAAAGATCTAGTTAGCTAGGAAGATTTACTCACACACTTCGTCAGCACATGTTTTGTAATTTTTTGTGGGTTGCCCAGTTAGGTGGGGTCACAAGAGGAGACAGAGGAGAGACTCAGGAAAACAGTTTATTGCGTGCACAGGTTCTAGAAGCAGGAGGCACAGCATATGTAGGGCCACATGGGAAAGCCCTCAGGCTGGTCAGCAGGCAGATGACAGGAGAGGGGAACACTGAAGCCATCACCTTTATTGGAGTTTCCTCAGGAAAGATAAGTCATGGCAAGAACAACAGTTTAGGATTGTCTAGTTTGACTAATTTTGGTGGGCTTTGGGCTAGGAGGATGATCTGGTGCCTGGCCCTGGGATGATTAAGGCAGAGGAATATTGCCTCCTGGGGTATTTGGGCCTGGGGTATTGCCTCCTGGGGTATCTTGGTGAATTGCAAGTCAATGGCATGTTTCCAGTTGGGCCCTTTGCTGTCTCTAAGAATTGGCAAACCCTGGGAAGGGCAATAACTCCATAGCCAGAAAGTTCTTTAAGATGTCAAAATATCAGAATATACAGAAAATTAAAAGTATTTACAATATAGCTCTGTCATCACTGAGAATCAATATGTAATATGCTGAAACCCAAGTCTATAATGATAGCATGACATTTCAAGCAGAGGTTAAATGCCCATACTCCTTTTCATAACTCAGACAAGTGAAAGACATTTTAGGCAGATTTTTTTCCAAGGTGAGTGTTCCTGTATGTGCCTGTGTGTGCTTAAGTGTTATCATCTCAGGTATAATCTTTGTTTTCCTGAACTGTATTTATCTAAATATAACGTTCTTTTTTAAAAGTTTATTTATTTTGAGAGAGAGAGGGCACGAGTGGATGAGGGGCAGAGAGAGAGAGAGGGAGAGAGAGAATCTCAAGCAGGCTCCAGAATGTCAGTGCAGAGCCCTACCCAGGACTCCATCCCCCAAACCGTGAGATCATGCGTGACCTGAGCCGAAATCAAGAGCTGGACACTTAAGGGACTGAGCCACACACGCACCCCTAAGTATAACATTATTTTCTTTAAAATTTTTTTTTTACTGTTTACTTTTGAGGGAGAGACAGAGACAGAGCGTGAACAGGGAGGGGAAGAGAAAGAGAGAGACACAGAATCTGAAACAGGCTCCAGGCTCTGAGCTGTCAGCACAGAGCCCGACGTGGGACTCGAACTCACAAGCTGTGAGATCATGACCTGAGCTGAAGTCGGCCGCTTAACCAACTAAGCCACCCAAGCAAACCATACGTTCGTAATGATAATACATTTATGGGATAGATGTATTTTCCAAGATAAATGGTATGTATGTTGTAGGAGTATTATTTTTTCCTGCATTTATGAAAAATATAAGTATACTACACTTTAAGTAAGTTCTCTGAAAAGAAAGTTTACTACTGTTTTAATGTTCAAGGGAGAAGAAAATATGCATGAAAAAATATGCCTTAACATTCTATAAATTCTACATACCTCTGAGTATGCCTGTGTTTGTAACAAATCATATACAACCATGCCCCCAATTTTTTTTTCACAGCTTCTCTCCAAAAGGCATTAGGATGTTTACGTTGTGCATAGATAGTAAACTGAGTAAGCAAGCACTAAAAAAAAAAAAAAAAAAAAAGCACCGAGTGATGCCTGGCATAATTTAATCTTTTATTTTAAACATTTGTCTTGATTTTAAAAATTGACATCTTCTCTGGAGAATGTTTCTTTTCACTCATTTCCAGGTGTGTCATTTGAAAGGCCTTCATGGGGGTTAATAACAGACAAGAGCTGAGCTGGTGAGTAATGTGTATTTAATCAGAACGCACTCTTTGTTCCCCCAATCCTTCTGCCTTTGTTCAAGTTCTCTGTTCTGCCTGATAAACACTGTGTGCCCTACTTCCTTCTATAAAAGCTACTACTCTACGAAATCTGTTTGATATTTTCCTTTTATATAATGAAACATTGATCATGACAAAGGGGAAAAAAAACCTTCTCCCTTTTTCTTCAACCATTGGAAAAACCTAATTGGATAAATGTATTGTGGCAACTCAGAAGGCAGAGAAGTAGTAAGGTTAGCAGAGTCTGCTCATATTTAGGGTATGTTTTTGACAGCTGCATTTTTTTTTTTAATGACAAACATCATTTAGATTGCTAAGAATTGCTCTGGGTTTTCCTGTTAGCTAATTCAGATGAAAGGATATAAATAACATCATATAAGCTATATGAGATAAATAGAAACCAAGAACATATTGCTATGAAAAGAAATGAAATTGAACTATATATACACCAAATTCCCCATAAATATGACATCTCTGAAATATAAGTATGATTATAAATTTAATTCATTTCAAAAATATCTAGTATCTGAACTTACACCTTCAAAATGAACTTTGTCACCTTCAGAACTGTGGCAGCGTGGTCAAAAGACTACTGGCTTTTAAGTCTAAATGAGTTATTTAGGCCTTTATTCTGGCATCACCACTGACTACCAAGCCATGGTACCTACCCGGGTCTCAGTTTCCATAATTATTATTAAAAAAAATTTAGTGTTTATGTATTTTTGAGAGAGAGAGAGAGACAGAGCATGAGCAGTGGAGGGGCAGAGAGAGAGGGAGACACAGAATCAGAACAGGCCCAGGCTCCAAGCTGTCAGCACAGAGCCTGACATGGGGCTTGAACCCACAAACTGTGGGATCATGACCTGAGCTGAAGTTGGACATTCAACCGAATGAGCCACCCAGGTGCCCCAGCTTCCTGAATTTTTAGTGGTGGTGATTATGCCTACTTCTCAGGGGCACTTGAGGCTTAAATGAGAGTGCACTAATCTGTGCTGTCTGGTACTCAACAAGTATTCCTCTCCCATTTAAGAATAAAATGGCTCAAGGGGCACCTGGGTGGCTTAGTCAGTTGAGCGTCCGACTTCAGCTGGGGTCATCATCTCATAGTCCATGGGTTCCAGCCCCATGTCCGCCTCTGTGCTGACAGCTTGGAGCCTGGAGCCTGCTTGGGATTCTGTGTCTCGCTCTCTCTCTGCCCCTCCCCTGCTCACACTCTATAACTCTCTGTCTCAAAAATAAATAAACATTTTAAAAAATGGCTCAAAACACAAGAGCAAGAAAGAGGAGGAGAGACTCTTGCTGTGTCTCCAGAGGCTATACTGCATCTATTTCGGTTAGCCACATTCGAACGCATAGCACCTGCTGAGCGTATTCCTTCTGAATAAAGGTGGATTTGAATTTTGGATGCTTTCTAGAGTAACCAAAACCAATTCTTGTGAATATAGTGAATGATCAAGTTTGGGTAAATATTTTTTGGTAACATAACAGACACAGGCACACAGGCACGCATGTGCGCGCGCGCACACACACACACACACACACACACACACGAGAGCACATGCAAGCACACACTCCATTATATGCATCACCTGACTATGATGAGACAGACTTTGTGTGTCTTGCAATTTCTAAAGACACTACCAACAATGTTTTGAGCTTCAGCAGCACCGCCTGTCCTCCCCATGATGGCCTCAACTAGTGGTACAACAAGCCAATTGACTTGGCCGTGGCTTCTGGAGAGCAATTTTGCAATGGTTAAATGGAAACAAGAATACCTTCCTGGCCTACCTCACCTTAGAAGTTTAAATGGGGGTCACAAGAACTAATAAATGAGTGAAATATAAAGTGCTACGAAATTTGTAAGTGGTGGGCTGGAAAGGACTTTAGAAGTCTAAGCTCTCCATTTTAGACTTAGAAAGTGACACCCAGGAAAGCATCAGGAACACCAGCGACAAGTGGCAGGAATTACCTGGACTCACTACATTGAAGAATGGGAACACAGACTTTACATTTCCACTTTTCCATCTGGCAGTGGCCACAGGCCATCAAGAGTCAGTGATTGTGAGTCTTCCTGGTTCATACAGAGATGTTCTACAAAGTTGCTGTCATTAAACTCACTTATAAAAACAGAATGGCCCTCATTTTAAAGAAGAAGGCCATAATAAAAAAAATGTTGCCATTGTTTTCTTACCTTCAGTGTCTCCATGTAATCAGGATTTTTTAAATAGTTTTCAGTAAATGTTTTTCTCCCAGCTTTATTGAGGTATAATTGGAATACAAAAAACTGCACATAATTAACATATAATTTGGTGAGTTTGAACATATGTATACTTTCATGTTACCATCACCATAATCAAGGTAATAAACATATCCATCACCTCCAGAAGTTTTCTTTTGTCTCCCCCCTTTTGTTTTTGTGGTAAGAACACTTCACATGAGACCCTGTTAACACATTTTTTAAGTGTACAATGTCTATTGTTCTCTATACTATAGTTGTCATCTCTTTGATTCATATCTTCAGCCCATCCCTGAAGTGTTTCTTTGTGTTTTTGTTATACTGCTTTAACTGTATTTCTACCCTGGTGGAATGTAGGTATTGTTGTTACCATCTCTTGAGAGAACACATTTTCTTACACAGACTTCCTGGACTTAGACTAGTTGGATTTTCTGCTAAGTTACATCTTTAAATTCACTTCACATTTTTGTTTTGGCTGCCCTTTCCCATGAGGGCTTCTGTTTATATCACATTTCTTTTCTCTGACATGGAAATCAGCAAACACGTCTGCTGCGGACAAAGGTAAAGCATCACAATAATGAAGAAGCTTACATAAAAGGAAAATTGATGAATGCAGCAGCATGTGTTTGTGATTAAATCAAAGGCAGACTCAAGGCTGCCTAGCAATCCAACCCGATTAACTGTTTTCCAAATCTTGATATTGTACAAAGTAATTGACAATGACAGGGACAAGGGAAAATCAGATGGAAAATTGGGTATATCAGTGGCAGATGGTTAACGAGACAAATTGCCCAGTGTCTTCCAGAGTTTCCATATTTCTAGAAATAATTGTTCCTATGACCAAACTTATTTTCACAGACAATAAAATAGTTTTCTGTATACAGAGGGTGGAAAAATATTGAGTTGTTAGTAAGAGGTAATCAACCAATCTTTATCACCTGTGAAGATGAAAGGTCAGTTTTCTGTTATTCTGTACAATTAGAACTTCTAAAGTCATTGCCCCAAACTCACAGATTATTCTGCAATTGTATTGAGTCCTTATTGTTCTCAGTAATAATGAGGCTGTAGTTAATAAAAATAATAATAGATTATAAAAGCTAGTATTTATCAGGTGCTAATTATTGTAACAGGCATTATTTCGTATTTGTTAAAATTTCTAATTCTCACAAGTGCATTCAGTAGAAATTATCATCTCCATTTTATATATGAAAAAACCTGAGGCTTAGGGTTGTTGAGTGCTTTGCACATAGGTAGTGTGTGTTGGTGCTTAGACATACCTCAAATCCTCTGCTATTTCCACTCTGCTATGACCCCACTTTATTCTTGCTGACCCTCCATAGGTTTGCGAGGAGATAGGACAGCATGCAACAATTTTTTGGAATTTATTTCTAACATCATGCCAGTATAGTCAGGTAATTAACTTAGCAATATAAAGCCAGTGAATTCCATTATTAAGACAGAGGCCGGAAAAAGACTATGGGATTTAGACTCAAATGACTTGGTCCTGCCATTGATCAGCCACGAAACTTTAGCCAAATCACTTCATTCCACCGGACCTCAGTTTTTGTGACCTTTATAAGTAATGTGTTATCAAAGGGTTTTGTGATGATTAAATGAAGTAATATGAACCAAGGAGTTTTTGCAAATTTTTAAAAACTTTATACAAATGTGAGTTATTAGTATTAAGGAGAAAGAAGACTGTTTAGTCTGTCAGAACAAATCATCAATAAGATTGGGAGGCTAGGTGAGGTTTCTAGCTGACACCAAATGAAATAACTGAACTTTCTTTGTAAACTCTTGTTCTCAGTCCCATAACATGGACGTATGGTTGTTCTTTTTCACATCTTTAGAAATTTCATCAGTGTCACTTGTCAAGTCCAGTAACCATTCCCTGAGGGAAAGGGCACCAAGGGAGTTATGTTCATGGCTGCCCAAATCAACAGGGAGGAGCTGGGCAGGCACCGAGACATCACACAAAGAGCTGAGATGGAGGGAGCAGTAGACTGGGACTGCACAGGTGGCTGGAGGAGGGCCCTGGAGAGACATTTGGAATCAAGGCTTGACCAACATGGCCATGTCACTCACTGACAGGATGCTTGGGCACAGCCCTGTAGGTAACAGAAACAGAGATGTGCTTCTGGAGTTGAGGAACATGAAATCAGAGGGGACACTGCAAAAGTACCTAGCAGAGCCAACCAAATGTAAGGATGTCCAGGTGCCCAGAATGGACCACATCTTGGTCAAATAAGACAGACTAGACAACACCTTGGTCAAACAATAGCTTTTGTTGTTGTTGTTTACAGAAATATATTCATATCCTCATCTGCTTTAATCATTTTTAAAGACACTACTTTGGGGGACAAAGAGTAGACAATTTAGGTGGTAGGATCAAAGTCTATATGGATGATAATTTTTATGAATCCTAAGACAACTAAGACATAAAGCAGAAAATAGGCACAGATTTATTGTTACTATGGACACGAACCAAACATTTGCATGGTTCATCCCTTAACTAAGGCCTTTTGCTACCAGTGAGATGTGCCAGACTGGTCATACTTACAGTCCCTCACCTTCCTAAGCATAGCTTAGTGGCAGCAGCTGACAAACCAGGGGCCAAAAAGTCCACAATAAGTGTGATCTACAATGAACTCTTTATAATTTTACCTTCTTTCCTCTCTCTCTCTCTCTCTCTCTCTCTCCACACACACACACACACACACACACACACACACACACACACCCATTCCCTCCAGTTCATTGCTCATGTGCCAGAGAGACAGGTTGTATCAGAAGCAGGGGGCTCATCCTGGCTCATAACTTTTTCTGGGCCACCTCTTGCCTGCCCCTCAGGCATTCAATTCCCTTCTCAGGTGCATCGTTAATCTTTTGCTTTTGTTTCCTCATTCCTGTTCTCTCCCTGAGGTGAAAACATCCCAGCAAATTTGCATATTTGGCTGTCCTCTGGAGGTCTTGGACAGGCTTTAATGACTGTGTTGGAACCATTTTCTTTCCTCTCACTGATCCCATAGATGGAGATGGGGTGGGCGGAGGATTTCACTACTGCCCCCTGAAAGGGAGTAACCAAATCGATAGCCCTGTCGCAGTTTCCATCTGTCAAGGTGACATGCCAACTGGCTAATGTTGAATTATTGATACTCCTTCCCAAAGCGAGTTAACCAAACAATTCAAAATCAGTGAAAAGGGGGCGGTCAATTGCAAATGAGGTTAACTCCATTTTGTCATGTGGACTGGAAGCTGATGGCTGCCTCCAAGCCAAATCTGCTTGATTTATGTTATCGCTGAAGAGAGGTTCTCAGTGCCACAAAGGGAAAGAACACAACAGAACAACAAAATTAGCCTTTTCACCGAGGAGGATTCAGATGACTCTCCAAATGAGCCACATTGACTAGTTAACCTCCTCTCCCCTCCCCAGCAAAATGTGGGTAGCAAAAAACAGAGGGAGTGTTCTTTCATAGTTAAAAGAAATGCCAAGATTTCCTTGACTAACTGAGATCCTTCCATGAATTTGACCTTCAGTCCTAAGGAAAAGGTGATTACTGGAAATACAAAGGTTCACCTCTGACTAAATTCCTACTAATTTTCTACTGGGTATTAAGTTACTAGAGCAATTAATGAACCTGAGATACGACAACCCGTTGATTTTACTGAGCAGTGTCATGGGAGATCACGATACATTCTCTTATGTATTCACTGCCATAAATTATATTCTTTAAGGAGCACATTAATTATTATGCACTGAGTAAACAGCTGCTTTATTTTATACACAGAGGTGCCAGGAGGTACTTGTCCTGAAAACGTGTATGCCCAGGCTGCCAGAGGTAATAAATAAATGGGCATGTTGCATATTTCCGTTCATTTGGATGGACCTTTTATTCAAGTGCCTGCCAAGACACATGCATAGACCAGAATGTTTAAAGGATTAACTTTCATAAATTTTAAGCATTCCACAGCATTTCACCCGTCCATATTTTTCACTTTCTCCAAGCCCAGTGAACTGTTACAAATACGGCTTTGCAGCACCATCTAGTGGACAGAAAGGGGGGGTAGTGCACAGATAACTAGCTATAAATTTGAAAGTCAAATTTCAGGTATGGCCCAACCCTCTTGTTCCTTGCGGAGAATCCCAGTCAATCCTGAGCTGAGTGAAACAGGAGTAGGATGGCAAGAACTTTGGCTGCAGTGTGGCTATAGGGAAGGGCGGGACTGTTGCCACCAACCAAAGCAGTGCATCAATCTGTGCATTTTGATCAGTGGAGAAATCAGTTATTAACCAACAAAGAACCATCGATTTCCCAGCACAGTCCCAGCGAGAAAACAGTGTAACAGAGTATAGCTGTTACTATGAACAACCAGTGTGTTGGGAAGTTACCCACCAGCAACTCTGCCCTGGCTTCAGTATGCAGATCATTAAAAGATGGGAGATCCTAAACCCTCCAGAGTGAGGGCTGAAGGAGACTGAAGAATTTTAAATGAAACACAAAACTAATTTGCATTTTGTAGTTCAAAATGGGGCTAGATATTATTAATTCTCTTTACATAAAAAGAATGTGAAAACTACATATTTATGGTATGTGGGTTCTTCTGCTTAACTGAAAATGAAATTATTAGGACCAAGAAAAAAAATCAATAACCAACAAATATTTATCAAGTGCCTGCTTAGTACCAGGCACTCCTCTAGGGGGAATACACATTAAAATCCCTGCCCTTTATATTAGTATTTAATACCCTGTGTCATGTGATATAGACACAGGGTGCTGCCACAACTGGAACCAAAGTTCCTCTCACCTTGTATAAATACACTTCAGAGTTATATTAAAATACCATTATGGTAAGAAATATGTTTCTTAAAAGAGAAACAATAACCAAACACATTCAGTTTAGCTGTTCCATTTTCCTCCTATGTCGGTCTATGATGCGATTATCCTTACTAAGAACAGTAAATGTTTGGGCCTTCAACAAAGTTTTCTCATGGCAATTATCCTTTATAGCCAGCCTGGAAGCAATTTCAGATGAATAACTACAAAGTTGTCAGGTCCTTGGACAAAGTACAGGCTCCTAAAAGCTTGCCCCATGGGGTACACTGTCAAAGAGAGAGATTTGGTATTGGGGTCTGCCTAGTTTTCTCCAGAAGAGAGATTTCACACCGTGTTCTCTGGGGACAAGAACGGTTGTCCAACCAATCAGCCTTGGAAAGAGTTGACATCTATGGAGAATCTGGTAATTTAGGGAAGGCTGAAAAGTGGCGAGAAGAAACATTATGGATAGGACTTAAAAAGCCAGGTATGTGATTTGCAGAAGTGGTCGATAGACTTCTATGTTCCAGACAATGAGAAAATAAGGATGAGTTAGATAATTTCCCTGCATGTGAGGCACTGCTTGTCGAGCAACAGGGAGAAAGAACAGTGTAGTGTGAGGAGTGCCAGTGGTATGAACATGGGGCCTTACAGCAGTTCTCAGACTTGAATGTCTATCAGTCCCTGACGGCCTATTAAGCAGCAGATTGCTGTACTCCATGGCCAGAGGTTCTACTTCAGTAGGTCTGTGGTGGATTCTGAGGATTTGCATTTCTTTTCTTTTTTTTTCTTTACTGAATGTTACACTTTTTTTTTGTTTTTTTGTTTTATTTTTATTTTTCATTTTATGGTTTATTTTTTAAAATTTACATCCAAGTTAGTTAGCATATAGTGCAACAATGATTTCAGGAGTAGATTCCTTAGTGCCCCCTATGCATTTAGCCCATCCCCCCTCCCACAACCCCTCCAGTAACCCTCAGTCTGTTCTCCATATTTATAAGTCTCTTCTGTTTTGCCCCCATCCCTGTTTTTATATTATTTTTGTTTCCATTCCCTTATATTCATCTGTTTCGTCTCTTAAAAGTCCTCATATGAGTGAAGTCATGATTTTTGTCTTTCTCTAATTTCACTTAGCATCATACCCTCCAGTTCCATCCACGCAGTTGCAAATGGCAAGATTTCACTCTTTTTGATTGCCAAGTAATACTCCATTGTATATGTATATATCGCATCTTCCTTATCCATTCATCCATCGATGGGCATTTGGGCTCTTTTCCAAACTTCGGCTATTGTTGATAGTGCTGCTACGAAATGGGGGTGTATGTGTCCCTTCGAACCAGCACACCTGTATCCTGTGGATAAATGTCTAGTAGTGCAATTGCTGGGTCATAGGGTAGTTCTATTTTTAGTTTTTTGAGGAAGCTCCATACTGTTTTCCAGAGTGGCTGCACCAGCTTGCATTCCCACCAACAATGCAAAAGAGATTCTGAGGATTTGCATTTCTACCAAGTTTCTGGTGCTGTTTGGGAATCACTATTTTAGAGGTGGTGAATGAACTAGGGAAGGCTTCACGGAGGAGGTGACATCTCTGCTGGGACTTGTAATAAATGTTAGGAGTTTGACAGACAGAGAGGGGTATGAACATTTTAGGCAGAGACTGCTGTGAAAAGGCGCCACATCTGAAGGTTGGTGAGCCCTTCAGGGTCATCAGAGCACTGACTGGGGAAGGGGAAGAGGCCCAAGTAGCAGACTGGGGCAGTTCTGAAGGGCTCTGGGTGCTACGTTCAGAGTCTGAACCTTGTCCCATAAGCAACATGGAGCTGTCAGAAGTTTTTCAAGACAGTGAGATAATCAGATTTGTTTCCTAGGAAGGAAATTTGTCTACCCTTTGAAGACAGGAGAACCACAAACAGGAAAAGCAATTAGGAAGCTGCTTCGATGGTCCAGGCGATAGACCTGGTGAAGTAAGGGCCTTCACTAAGGCTATGGAAGCAGGAATGAAAAGATGGGAGAAAATGAGAAAGAGATTTAGGAAGCAGAATCAATTGTTAATTAGGGACAGTACTGAATGTAAAACATAAAAGAGGAGCTGAGAATGGGTCTGTAAGGTAATGCTGGGGTGCCTGAATGGGAAGTCTTGGTAGAAGTGGAGATACTATAAGATAAAGAGCAATTTTTGAAGGAAAATGGCTAATTCAGTTTTGGAAAGATTAAATTTGAAATATTGCCAAAAAAGAAGAAAGAAAAAAAAAAAGAAAAATGAATGAGACTACGGAGGTAGTACCTGTGTTAAAGTGAATGAAACTGGTGGTTTGGTGATGGGGTTGAAGTTAATCTTTGTTAAAGGAAGACTTTTTCAGGGACAATTTTAGTCTTAAGAATTATTATTTAATTTAATTAAAGCTACAGATTCAAAAAATTAATGGCTTAGGCTCAGGAGGTGTTATGTTTGAGACTCTGTTCCACCCCTTACTAACTCTGGGACCTTGGACCAGTGACTTAGCCTTGTACACATCAACTCATTTAATCTTCACCATAACCTGTAAAGGGGCCACTATTATCCCCAGCTGGGCTTAGTTTCCACATTTCTAGACTAGGAATACGAACAGGGGCTTGTGAGGAATAATTGAGTTTATGTGTGAAAATCACCTAGAAAAGGCTTTGCTCACACAAGACTTTGTATCACTTAGTCCTTAAGCCTTTAGGCGTAACTCATAAATCTTAGCTTTCTGTTTATAAATCTAGAAAAATTTGACAATCATTTATAAAGTAACATTTACAGCTAAAAGTTGGTTCTGGCCACCAGTGAGGATGTGTGTGTGTGTGGTAGTTTTCTGCACACCGACCAAAACATTCTCAGACACCAGTTGGGTGTCCTGCAATTCATCTCAATGCTGACACCATCTAATAGGAGATAGCATCAGATCCCACACGTTAAGGGCTCAGCCCCACAAGAATGCTCCCCCAAGCCCCTTCAGATGCCAGATGGAAGTAATTACCTGTGCTTCTGACTGATCTGCTATGGAGGTCCCAATGACCCCCTCCTTGGGTTTGATTAATTTGCTGGAGCAGCTCACAGAACTCAGAGGAACACTTTACTTACTAGATCACTGGTTTGTTGAAAAAGGGTATAACCCAGGAACAGCCAGATGAAGAGATGCATAGGTTAAGGCATGGGCAAAGGGTTGCGAGCTTCTATGCCCTCTCCTGGTGCACCACTCTCCTGGCACCTCCAAGTGTTCACTAACCTGGAAGCTCTCCAAACCTAGTACTTCTGGGCTTCATTTTAGTCACAATTAATTGAAATCACCAGCCTCTGGTGATTGAACTCACTCTCCCCTTTGCCTTTCCACGGAAGTCATTGAGGGTGAGACTGAAAATTCCAAGTCTCTAATCACTTGGTTGGTTCCATGTGACCAGTCATCTTCTTAAAACACCTAGGAGCATTTCAAAAGTCACCTCATTCACATAATACAAGACACCTTTGAGGTTCTCCTCACTTAAGAAATTCCAAAGGTTTGGGGCGCCTGGGTGACTTGGTCGGTTGAGCATCCGACTTTGGCTCGACTTTGGCTCGGGTATGATCTCGCGGCTTGTGAGTTCCAGCCCTGCGTCGGGCTCTGTGCTGACAGCTCAGAGCCTGGAGCCTGCCTCTGATTCTGTCTCCCTCTCTCTCTGCTCCTCCCCTGTTCACTCTCTCTCTCTCAAAAATTAATAAACATTAAAAAAAAAAAAAGAAATTCCAAAGGTTTTAGGAGCTCTGTCCCAGAACCCAGGACCAAGAACAAATATATATTTCTTACTGGAAACCACAATGTCACAACTTAATTTGTCCTATACACTTTAAATTGCATTTATAAATCCAATTCTCCTTATTTTAAGAAATTCAGTTGTGTATAAACATATGATATCAAGTACCTAAGTAATTCTCATAAATCTAAAAAAATTTTTAAAAAAAAATTTTTATTTATTTTTGAGAGAGACAGAGAGAGCACAAGCAGGGCAGGGGCAGAGGGAGAAAGACAGAAACACGGAATCCAAAGCAGGCTCCAGGCTCTGAGCTGTCAGCACAGAACCTGAAGCAGGGCTCGAACCCACAAACCATGAGATCATGACCTGAGCTGAAGTCTGAATCTCAACCGACTCAGCCACCCAGACTCTCCTAAAACTTCAAACTTACAATTATGGGATCTTAAGGAATACAGCAATGGGAATGATAAATGTGGTCTAATTTGAGCACAGACAATAAAAAGGTGCATTATCTGTAGAGAATTTAAAAACAATAATAAAACCAATTAAATGTTTATTAGTTTGCTTTTTATTATTGCTGTGTATGGACATGCTAACAATATCTGTGATAAAACAGTCCTCTGTGTTGGGAGGACCACTCCTCTATTATCCGTGCCCCATGGTAGATCTACCCTGATCTTAAGTTTTATTGAATATTCCAACACTACTTAAAATCTTAGGGAAATTCTCATTTATTTTTCAAATAAAAACATCAATTTTAAGTTGTCCCCAGGCTTATCTGTTAATTACTCTAATATATCATTAAACGTTATAAATAAAGTACCAAATATTCACTAATTTTTCCCTAAACATAGCTCAAAATACTAATAGTATATGTTTGATTTATATCATCACTTTACACATTTAATTATAAATTTTCCCAGGGTTTTATAATGTAGACTCAATAGTGAAACACTTGTCATAGAAACAGAACAGTGTAGCAGGTTAAGAATACACATTTTTGGGGTAGACTGCCCTGGTTTTCAAGCGTGGCTGTGCCACTGGCCAACTGTGACCTTGGGCTAATTATATAATCTCTCTATGCCTCAGTTTCCTCAGGTATCAAATGGGGTATTGAAAGTAAGTAGCTACCTCATAAGGTCACTAATTATTATATTAAACTGTTTAGTATATGCGAAAAATTGATTGACTATATAAGCTTGGATCTATTTCTGAATTCTTTATTTCATTTTATTAATTTATCCATTTGTGAGATCAATACCACACTATCTGGATTATGCTAGCTTTATGTTAATTCTTAAATCAGGTAGTACAAGTTCTTCAATGTTCTTTTTCAAAGTGATTTTGGCTGTTCTTCACTTGTGAAGGTATCTGGGCCTAAGTTTTCTTGGTGGGTAGGTTTTTAATTTTAAATTCAATTTCTTCAACAGTTATAGGGATACTCATGTTTTTGAAAATTCCTTATTGTGTTAATTTTGGTAATTTGGGTCTTTCAGGGAATTTTCCCATTTATAAATTGTCAAATGTATTGTTATAAAATCATTTATAATAGTTCCTTATGATTCTTTTAAAACATTCTAAACTATTTCCTATAGTTAGGCTCCTGCTTTCATTTTGGGTGTTGGTATTGGTAATTTGTATTTTCTTTCTTTTTTCTTGATTGACCTTGTGAGGGATTTATTCATTTTGTTAACCTTTTAAAAGAACCACATTTCTGTTTTGTTGATTTTCCCTATTAATTGTCTATTTTTGGTTTTACTGGTGTTTTCATGTCTGCTTTATCTTTATTATCTCTCTCCTATTTACTTTTGGTTTAATATTTAGCTTTTCTTTTTCTAGTGTTTAAGGAGGAGGCTGAGATCACTGATCTTTAGGCATGTTGTGTTTCAAATATAAGCAAATTAAGCTATAAATTGCCCTCTAAGCACTGTTTTAGCTGCATTCCACACATTTTTGTATGTTGTGTTTTAATTTTCATTCAGTTCAAATTATTTTCTTATTGATCTTGTGATTTCTTTGATCTATGGGTCATTTAACAGTGCATCCGATTTCCAATTAGTTTTATTCCTGTGGGCTCCTGACTTGTCCCCTTTGGGCAGTCTTCCTGGGTCCCTCAGCCCATTCGCTTGCAGTTCTTTTGCATTTATTTAAGAAATGGAGGATAGGGCTGATGCTTTAAGAATAATTATTAAGCTGATTATGCAATTCAGATGATATATTTTTGATTGAAAAATTGCCATGTCCTCAACACTGTGACCTTCTTTATCCATAGCTTCTGGGACTAGCTTCACAACTAGAGACAGAGAAGATGTCCTGGTACCTTTATTGTAAATGTTGCCATATATAGGGCTGAAGGCATTTGCATCATGTTCTAGAAAAGGATTTCTATGCTTTATATTGCTGACATACTATTTCCAGCTTTTTTTTTTTTTGATATGGTGACACATAATCTGATATTTTAAGGGACTTAGGCTTTCCTTTCTCCAAGGGGAAGAAATTCTGATATGGGTTAAGACAAGAGGAGTCCCCAGGAACCACCGTGACTGGTCCCACTAGAGGAATGAGCTTCTATGGTAGTGCCCAGTTGTGGGTCTGGGGAAAGTGGCTGGAAAATAAGCTACTCAGCCTGCCAGTCATCTAGGCCTTTTGATAAAGACCAGGAGAGTTATCTAAATAGAGTGCAGAACACAGACAGGACAGTGAAGTTCTGGAGGACTTGCCTAAGGGATTTTGCTATAAATATCCCTCAGGATTTTATTGGCTAAAAGCAATGGATGGCTGAAGAGGAGCATGTGGGTTGTCATCATCTCTACCTCCAACATGATTTTTAACAGTTTAACAAACAGTTTAACAAACAACTGGAATAACAGCTTATAAAATAGTAATAGTTATTAAGTACTTTCTGTGCACAGTCACTGTGCTAGGACTTTCTTAACTTACCCTATTCATATCTTACCTTATTTAAGCTAAATACTATTGTTATTATCTCCTTGACATTTGAGGAATAAGTGATTTGCCTCAGGTCATTTGCAAGGACATTTTCTTCAGACATGTTTGCACCCAATACAACTTGTCAAAAAGGGAGAGACTTTCCTCCCCATCTTGGGCATCTGGTCACTATCTATAATAGAGCCAACTTTGTTTCTGGGGCAAGTGGAAGTCAAATATATTTTAAAAGTTCTCACTAGAACAGGCATCACAATGATTGAAACATTTTCTTCCAATAGTGTGGTCTCTTTACACAGCAAAACAAATGATGCAGAAAAACTCAAGACATTCTCGACAAGCACATTGACAATGGGAGCAAGCATACTTCCAAATCCCATTTGTTTCTCCACTGCATACTAATCCAAGAATTTATCAATTTGAATTTATTCCCTGAAGAATAATTCCAGACTTAAGAATTCATTCTTAAACCTTTAGGGGAAAATTTCATATCCTGCATTAATAATCATATGAATTCAGTAGCAATGTCACCAAGAGCCCTCAGAAGATCACTCTGTTCTCTCACATAGAGACAGATTGATGATGAACTGATAAACAGAACCTTGAGAAATCAAAATGTGCAACATAATACTTGTCAGTCAGACATATTTTCAATATGATGGCTCTAATAATGTACCTCCTAAGCATTAATTATAATATTAAACAGACAAGCAAAATATTGGCAAAAGATAGCCAGCTATGCTTATCCAGAGTTTCTCGTTTAAGTTAAAAAAATGTTTTAATGTTTGTTTGTTTATTTATGTATTTATTTTATTTATTTTTGAGAGAGAGACAGAGTGTGAGTAAGGGAGGAGCAGAGAGACGGAGCCACAGAATCCTAAGTATGTTCCAGGCTCTGAGCTGGCAGCACAGAACCTGACATGGGGTTCGAACTCACAAACCACAAGATCATGACCTGAGCTGAAGTCTGTTGCTCAACCGACTGAGCCACCCAGGCACCCCAATCTTTATTTATGCGACAAAGAAAGAAAGAGACAGAGAGAGAAAGAGAGACAGAGAGAGAGAGAGAGAGAGAGAGAGAGAGAGAACGTGAATGGGGGAGGGGCAGAGAGAGAGGGAGACACAGAATCCGAAGCAGGCTCCAGGCTCTGAGCCGTCAGCACAGAGCCTGACCTGGGGCTCAAATGCACAAGCTTTGAGATCATGACCTAAGCTGAAGTCAGACGTTTAACTGACTGAGCCACCCAGGCACCCCAGAGTTTCTCCTTTAATAGCAAACTCCTGGATACAGGGTTAACTTTATGGCTACGGGACCTGTGTGGTCACACAGGGCCCAGACTCAGAAGGGCCCTGTACCTGCTTTAAAGCTCTTCTGTCTTCATCATGAAATTCTTAATAATTTTATCTCCAAACTCAGATGGGACAATGGAGCATGCAGGTAGGCAGAGATGTGTACAGTATAATAGGCATGTCTACCATTCCTTGATGCTTATCTGCATGCAGCATTTGTGATGCTCCATGAGCACAGAATTCCAGTGGACCCACTGCACATGGGAGTTCAGGAGATTCAAAGGAATAGGTAAATGTATTATGTGTATGATTAAGTGGGAATGCTGACAGCCCCAAGAGGTCACATTTTCCATTTGAACTAGAACTTGCTTCAAGCGTAGAAAGAAGGCAGTGGTATTCTAAAATACATGAATGACCAAGGGACCCAGCCATATCCTTTTTCACTCATGTCACTTCCCTTTTCACTTACAGAGAAATTAATGACAGAGGAAGGGGAAAGATAGGGCAACCCATAGTTCCTTTCCTTAATCATCAATAAGTTGAAAGTAGAGATTGTTGGTAGAACGTGTGAGTATTAAGAAGTGAAATAAAACAGTTGAGTTAATTTTGTGCAGCATTTTACTGTTTGTGAGAACAAAATACTTATGTATGTATGAACCACAAAAGATGAATTGTGTAATTTCACTAATTCTGCGTATGAGTTAAATGCTTTTATATTTGCATTTAAACTGCCACCACACAATCTAAAGATGAATAGTAAAATGTATGCTAATAATTTAAAATTTTAATTTTTCTTCACTTAGAATGATATTACATAGCAAATCCATAATAGGTCAAGAGAGAGACTGCAGAAGGAAAAAGCTTTATGTTTTAGTACCTTTAATGGCACACTGAACAAGGGACCCTACATTTTCATTTTGCACCAGGCCCCTCAGATTACATAACAAGCCCTGCCTGAATTAATTATGTCTCTGCAGCCTGCTAGCAATGGCCAATTTCCTGCTTCTTTACTTTTCCATTCCAGCTGGCCAGTCTGAGTTTTCTCCATTGCCTTTCCCTGCTATCTATCTCCAAGGTGGAGACTTGCCCATGCCTGATCCTGGAATCATATGAAAGCTTCCTGATTAAGACAAAGTATTGGCTCAATACTGTTAGAAAAGAGACAACAGTCCCAAAATGGAGTTGCTTGTGCTAATCTCTGTGTCAAAAATACTGAGACTTAATACCTAACTTAATTAAAGTTTCAGCCTCCCCCAGGAAGGGAATCTTAAACCAGTCAATCTTGAATTACCTGGTCAGTATTCGTGAGGTAATCTGCCTGGTAGACCTCTGCCATCCCCTCAAGAAAGGTGACCTTGACACAAACAATTAGCATTCAGCTAGTATAACTTCCTTGTCCCACCCTCTTCTGCCTATTAAAGTCTTTTATTTTGTACAGCTCTTCAGAGCTCCTTTCTATTTGCTAGATGGGAGGCTGCCTGATTAATGAATCATCGAATAAAGCTGGTAATATATTTAAAATTTACTCAGTTGATTTTTTTTTTTTTAACAGTATAAAGAACTTGAATGATGCTGGTGCCTAGAGCCAGACCATATGGCTTCTGCCTTCCACTCCCATGGAGTATGAATTCCTTATCCTTGCACCTTCCCCCAGTTGTAGACTTGCTGCTCACACTGACATTTGCTATTTAGGTCTTCTCATCGTTGCCTTACCACTTGGCTCTGACCTTGAGAAGCAGTGTATGTTCCTACTCTACTGATCCCCTGATTACAGATTCCCTAGTCCACCATAAGCAATGATGGCTTCAAACTTTTAAAAATTACTTTACTTTTGAATACGTCACACATATACATGGCACAAAATTCAAAAGATACAAAAGAGTAGACGAGGAAAAGTAAAACCCTCTAAACTTTGCTTCTGACTTACTTGTAATAATCCCTGAAGTCAGTTATTCATATCAGTTTTTCTGTATGTATTTCCAGGGATATTCTGTGTGTATGTGTGTGTGTGTGTGTGTGTGTGTGTGTGTGTATAAACATATATGTATATAAATATTTGATACACAAATACATATATAGTCATGTTTTTAAAAACACAAGTGGAACATAATATACTTTTTTTTTTAAAACTTAAGAATGTAGGGACGCCTGTATAGGGGCTCAGTTGGTTGAGCATTGGACTCTTGGTTTCAGTTCAGAGCATGATCTCATAGTTGTGAGTTTGAGCCCCACATCAGACTCTGCTTGAGATTCTCCCTTTCTCTCTGTCCCTCCCCACCTCCTCTCTCTCTCTCTCTCAAAAAAAAACCAAAAAACAAAAAACAAAAACAAAACAAAGATTTTTCTCTCCCTCTGTCCCTGTCCCCTACTCATGCTCTTTCTCTCTAAAAAAAAAGAAAAACAAAAATGTATCTTGGAGATTCTTCCATATCAGTACATATTGGGCTCAATTATTCTTTTTAAGGGCTGCATAGTAGTTCATGCAGTCTAAAAGACATTGAAATTGTTTCTAATATTTTGATATTTCAAACAGTGCTGAAATAATTTTCTTTCTTGCACATAATTTCACACATTCGTGATTGTTTATTAGATGTGGCATTACAGGATCTAAGAGCGTAGAATATTTTCATTTAGAAATATAGTAACAAACTGCTGTCCATTTGGGTTGTGGCTGTTTACAGCCCCACCAGCAAGTATGCAAGCTTGTTACTCCATGCCTTCATGAACGTAGTGGATCTTTGAACTTACTTCCCTTTGCCACTCCGACAGGGGAAAATAGTATCTTTAGCATCTTTACCTATGAGTGGAGGTGCAAGATCATGAGTGCAGATATATTTGAATCTACTGGGTAATGTCAATGTATGGGGCCGACTTCTATAACTTGCCAAAACTTTGTATTGTTAGACCTCTAACTTATTCCAACAGATGAAGGGGAAATAATGTTTCATTGTGGTTTTAATTTGCATTTCCCTAATTATTAATAAGGTTGAAATTTTTTTGCATGTGTTCCTGGGCCATTCCTGGTTCTTCACTGATGAAATGTCAGGTAGTATCTTTTGCCAGTTTCTATTGGGTTGTCTTTTTTGTTTTTTGCACTGATTTTTTTAAAATCCTCTGATATTAGTCCTTTGTGAATTATATGTGTTGCAAAAATTGTTCCTAATTTTCTCGTTTGTTTTTCTACTCTCCTTAAGACATCTTTCCATCAACAGAAGTTCCTAATTTTAAATTTGTTTAATACATCAACCCTGAATTTTATGATTTATGTCTTTTATACTTATTTACAAAATCTTCCCCTGCTTTAATGTAATATAAAAATAGAAAATTCTTACACTTTCTAAAAGTTTTACGTTCTGCCTTTTGTATTGAAGTCTTTAATCTGCTCGGAATTCAATTTTTTATAGTGAGAGGTAGGAATTCCATTTTATATTTACAATATGGGTAACTAATCGGCCCATTACTTTTTATTGTGCAATTTATTGAACAGTCTCCTTTTCCCACTGGTCTGTAATTCTCTTGCTATCATGAATCAAGTTTTCACATATGTGTGGTTCTGCTATGAGCTCTCTGTTCTCTCTCATCGGCCACCTTGTCCATGCCTGTCCCAACCAGCACTCTACTAATTACTATTGTTTCATGACAAGTCTTCATATCTCATTGGGCCATATCCTCCACCATATTCTTTTAGTGTTTTGCTCTTCCATATAAATTTGAGAGTCCATAAAATCCTGTTAGGATTTTCAATGTAATTGCAGCTAATCTATAAGTCACCTGGGAAGAGCTGGCATCTTTAAAATTTTGGGTCTTCTTATACAAATTAAATATATATATTTTCTTAAAGGTTTAAAATAAAATCTTACACCTTTTTTCATGATGAACTTTCCTTAGATGCTTTATATTTTGTTACTATTGAAAATGGTATATTTAAAAAACATTTCTAACTAAATGTGGCTGGTGAATAGAAAAGCAACTGGCTTCTTAATATGGGTTTAGTACCTAGTAAGATTGCTATGTTATTGTATGTTTTCTCTGCAGAGAATTATCATTTGCAAATAATGACAGATTTGTTTCTTCCTTTCTAGTCCTAAATGTTGAATAGAAGTGGTGATAGGTGTATTGTCATCTTATCATTGATTCTAAAGAGAATGTTTTCAACATTCCAGGATAAAATTTATGTGCTATTTTTTTGGGGGGGTATGTACCATTTAATTTTTTTGATGTTTATTTATTTTTGAGACAGAGAGACAGAGTGAGAGAGAGAGAGAGAGACAGAGTGTGAGCAGGGGAGAGGCACAGAGAGGGAGACACAGAATCCGAAGCAGGCTCCAGGCTCTGAGCTGTCAGCACAGAGCCTGATGTGGGGCTCAAACCCACGAACTGCGAGATCATGACCTGAGCTGGACAGACGCTCAACCAACTGAGACACACAGGGGCCCCTGGGGGTATATACTCTTAATGGTATTCCAGAAATTCTCTTTATCCCTAGTTTACCAAGGAATTTATATTTAATCTTTAGTTTTTATCATTATGAGAAATGATAAATTTACTATATTTCCAAAACATTACTGTATTTCTAAAATCTTTTCCATTCTTTCCTCTTTTGCCACCACCCTTTTTGTTGATGATATAGGTTTAGTTTGCATTTACTTATAATACATTTACACCTGTTCTTATTGATTTACTATCTTTGATGGATATTTTTATTCACATCTATAAAAGATGAGGAATTTCTATACTACGTTATCTCTCATTATTCATTTCTCTTTTCCTCCCAAGTTGCCTTCGCTATATCATGGTAATATTGTCCATATTAATAGTGTTTAGATTCTGTTCTTCAACCATAATCCCTAGATGTGTTTTAGTTTTATTCCTATAGTTACATTTAGAGTTTATTGTCTGTCTTCGTAGTTTTGTCATCTTTTGTTGGGCTAAAATGTGTCCTCAAATAATTTCTTCAGCAGGTACTCATAGCGGCTATATTTCCTGAGATTTTTTTTCCCTGGAAAATAGTTTGTTGAGTATAAATTCTTGGGTCATATGTTATTTCTTTAGTATTTTGGGGGCTTTTGGAAAATTATACCGTTTTCTAGGATCTCAGACCAAACTATTTCTTTTCTTTAATAGATGAATTAAAGGTTTTGCCTTGATGTCCAAATAATTCTTTAATTATCTTTGAAGTCCAGAAACATTACCAAGATATGTCACAGGATTGACAGTTTTGTGTCACTTTTTGTGTTTTTTTTTTGGTGGAACATGGCATGCACTTTTACATGCAGTTTCAAATTTGGCTTTCATTTTGAAAAAGTGTTCTTGAATTATATCTTTAAGGATTTTTTCTGTTTTGTTATTTCAGTTGAAAAAAATACACTTTTGGCTGGGCAGGAGAGAACTATGTTAGATCTCCTTTTTCTGTCTTTTAAATTTATTATTTTGTTTGTAATTACTTTTTATTCTTCATTTCCATGTATTTGCTTCTATTTCTCAACCCTGTTCTCGATTACCTTTTTGGTAGATTTAGCAATGTTTGTTATCTTTTGGGCTGCTCTCAGCGTGGCCTCATTTTTGTAATGATTTTATTTTGCTC
The DNA here is from genome assembly GCF_027475565.1 of Acinonyx jubatus. Lineage (NCBI taxonomy): Eukaryota > Metazoa > Chordata > Mammalia > Carnivora > Felidae > Acinonyx > Acinonyx jubatus. Next base: position 86,543,266 of record NC_069385.1, on the reverse strand, counting down.
ATCTTTTTCGAATGCTGCCACTCCTTTTATTATCTCACCATGCTTTATCTCAGTTCTTGTATCTCTGCTTGAGCTCCCACTTTACAACAACAATTCCTTCCTGATAAATTTATGAATCCATGCTGATATACTTGCTCACAATTCCATCTGTCTCATGGCAACACTTTCATAATTCCATGTTTCAGGAATTCTCATGTTATAGAATTATACTTATGAATTGCTTTGGTCTTGATTTCTCTTCTTCATTGATATTGGCAGCTGCAAGTCTCCTCTTCACGCAGTATCTCTTCATCTTGTCTCCCTGACCCATTACTTCCTATATTTGTAGCCTATCTATATGATTCTTTCCTCATTCCTACTCTCCTGAATTTTCCTTTGTGCCAACTCAGGTCTGTGTAAGCTCCTGTCACCCTCCCATACACACCCTTCCCTGTTATTCCGTGTAAGAGGTGGTTGACTTTGCCTCTCAGATGGTGCTACTCACCTTATGGAATTGTGCATTCTCCTTTGGTTTGAGCTCTGCAGCCATGGGCATTCAATCTTAGCATCTTTCAGTGCCCAACTTGACCTTCACCACATCTGACTGCTCTTCCTTTAGTACTATAGTTCGGGGTGGTATACACCTTTTAGTTTCACTGAATATAAAATTTGCATTTCTGTGTCTCAGACTCCTTATTGCTTTAAGAAAAGAAAGTAAAAATACTACCTTGACTCAGCCATTTAAAAACTGTGCTATGGGCTTCTTACTTTGTTATTGGAGTGGTCTAATCCTGGGCCTATCTTCTGCTCTGCTCTACTTTCCAGGCTTGTCTCCATTCTTCTGGTTCAGGAAAAATTGCACTCCCAGCCTCCTGACACCTGGGTTGCCATCACTGACTGCTGGATGGGCCTATGAATAATGCCTTTGGGTATTTATCAATAATGATGAATAAGACTTTGCCATTTAGAAGAAGAGAAAATGTGTCAGTACCTTTAGTCACTCTTGAGAAACCTAATTAGATACTGAAATAGTCTTATGGGATCTTAAAGCTCTGTATCTTTATATCTAGCAGTAGAAGAACTTACAGCTTTCTCCTTGAGAAATGCCCAGTTTTCAGCTCCTAGCTCACGTCATCCAGAGGCTCACACTCCAGTGATTTCCTGCACTCAAGGTGTCACATCCTACCTCCACAACTCATAATGGAATCTCTAGTAATTTTCTTTTGTGAATGCATATCGATGAGTCCCTAAAGTAGGACTAATACAATCAAGACCAGATTTTTATGACTCTTGTATGCAACCACAGTCTAAATTAAGAAAAGAGAGAGAGAGAGAGAAGAGTTGCACAGTTGTAGCTGTCAGCTCAGTGCTGTGGGAAGAAAGTTGGCCAGGCTGATAAGGGACTAGTCCATGCATTTTTTCTGTGCCTTGGTTGTCTATGTGTTTTAGAGGAAATAGGGAAGGAAGGTGCACAGGATACTTTTCTCAGGCTGATGAGTGATATCATGTACTGATGAGCTCAGTCTCTGGGGTCAAGCCCTGGCATCGCTGCCTACTGAAAGCGTGCTTTTGACCAGTTCTTCATTTCTCTGTGCCTTGCTTTTTTCTTCCCTTTTTAATTTATTTTTATTTTTAATATTTATTTATTTTGGGGAGAGCACAAGTGGGGGAGGGACAGAGAGAGGGAGACAGATCGAAGCGGGCTCCATGTTGACATGCTGACAGCAGCAAGCCTGATGTAGGGCTCGAACCCATGAACCATGAGATCATGACCTGAGCTGACATCGGACACTCAACCAAGTGAGCTGCCCAGGTGCCCCTGCTTTTGTCTTCTCTAAAAAGGGGATAAAGATGACGATAATACCATGTCTTAAGTTTTTGTTTTTGAGGAGTAAAGCCAATAATGTACATAAAGTGTCTGGCAGGTAATTCTTAGTAAATACATATTGTTGATGTTATGATAAAGCTTAACCTTATCTTTTTAATGAAATATTAATAAGGAGGGTCCAATTCTTAATACTGAGACTCAAGAGGAGGATGTATGGGTGAGAGGAACTTGCAAGTGCTGTCACACAGCTGTAAGCAGATCTGATCTCACAGATTTGCAGTGTTTCAGTTGGCTGGCCTTTCTCTGCCAGACAGTGAAGGCTCCGAGAGCCACACCTCAAACAATCAAAAACAACTGCACCTGCATTTGCTCTAACTCTTGTCATTTATGTAGCACTTTCGTACATAGTTTTCTCTTTGCCCTTTCCAACAACTTTGTGACAAGGTCCTTGTCATTCCCATTTTACAAATGAGACCTATGTGACTCACCCCAAGTTGTGCTACTGGTAGGAAGTGGAAGCTATTCTCAGCGTAAGTCTTTCCCTTTCTTCTGTGCTGACTCTACTAAGGTGGCTGTTCAGTTGTTTGGAAATTGACTACAATAACCTCTAAAACATACTCTCCAATGTGCTTCTCAAACTTCAGGGTTGGTGAGAGTGGTCTTTAAAAAAAGAAAGCTTTTTGGTTTGATGTAGTCCCCTTTGTTCATTTTTGCTTTTGTTGCCCTTGCCTGAGGAGAGAGATCCATAAAAATGTTGCTAAGACTGATCAGAGCGTTTACTATGTTTACTTCTTGTAGTTTTATGGTTTCCAGTCTCACATTTAAGTTTTTAATCCATTTTGAGTTAAATTTTGTGTATGGTGTAAGAAAATGATCTACTTTCATTCTTTTGCATGTAGCTGTCCAGTTTTCCCAACACCATTTATTGAAGAGTCTGTCTTTTCCCAGTTGCATATTCTTGCCTCCTTTGTCAAAGATTACTAAAACTAGTATAATATTTTGTCAGCTACACTTCAATAAAAAATAGGGATTCTTAGAGCCCACCACTAGAGAGTTTGAGGTTTGGGAGAGGGCTGGGAATTCTGCCATCTCAGTGGACCCAGATGTCCATCAGCATATTCTAGTATTCCAGTCTGACCTTCACTACATTTGGCTGCCCTTCCCCTAAGACTGTAGTTTGGGGTTATGCACACCTCTTCATTTCATTAAACACAGAGTCAGGTGATTCTGTTCACAGGTAGCCTAGGAAACTACACTTTCCAGGGACCAAGGATAAGTAAAACAGGATCATTGCCTTCATGGAGTTCACAAACAAGTGTGAGAAATTGACAAGTAAATAATCCAATGTCACAGTGTAATGAGACTGTTAAATTCATCTGGAGAATACTCCCATTTTGATCCTGCCCCTTCTATGTTTTTGCTTGTGTGTAGTTATATACACATATTGCCATATTTGTCATTAGCACAATCTGGGAGAATCTTCTCGAATTCTGTGCTTATGAAGGTCTCATATTAGGCTGCTCTATTTTATGACCCAATTTGTGCTTTAAATTGCATAAAATTTTTATAAACTTAACATAGACCTATATGTGTTTACATGTGAAAATCTTTTTCTCCCTTGTGTATGCACAACATTTTTTATTAGCTACTATGAATAATATGAACTAGTTCCTCATAGTCATCTTGGATGATACCATTTGTTTGATCAGTGATATTACTTATCAAGTGCTTTTGTTTATCTGTATTACTTAATTCTCATAATGATTTGGTGAGGTAGATACAAGAATTATTATCTCTGTTTTACAGAGTGTTGGCTTTATCATTATTGCCCTGCTGGTCAGTGGCAGAGCTGGAAGCAAACCTCAACCTCTGACTCCTAATGCATGGCTCTATTCATGGCACTGCAGAGCAAAACAAATCAGCAAGCTTTGAGTGAAGCTGCAGAGACTGGAAAATGCTTAACCTGGACAGGATTTCTGTAACATAACCATAGGGATCCAGTAATCTTCACTTAGCAGTACTGATCAATGACCTGTTCTGCCCAGTCCTTAAGACTGTGTTTGAATATTGATGGTGGTAAGCAAAGCACATTACAGGACAGAGAGCAGCAAATGCACCAGGCCCATTAAGTATGAGTAAAATGACCACTTTTAAAAGCAGTTTATGTGCCTCACAGGGAAAACACACACATGGATAAAAGGAAACCAAAAACCAACAACTTAGTACCTTGGAAACCCATCAAGAAAACTTACCTGAAGCAAGGATTATTGCCTCTATCAGAGAGAGGCTAGATGTCAGTGTCTGTTTTATCATTTTCTTCTCTTAGCCATTTTGACCTTCCCTTCGTAACATAGTTAATAATTATATGTGTGCTTTGGAAAGTAAGCCAATTCTTTCCTTGCTCCATATGATGATTTTTATTTGGAATCTTTGACGTACATAAAATACTAGAGATAGTTAAAAACAAGTTTGTATGGATTGGTTAGCAACACCCAGTTATTAATGGATAGACTCATTAGGGAAATTAAAGATATAGTCCCAGAATAAATGGTGTCCAAAGCTGGCAAGAAGCCCTGTTTGAATATTCATATTACCACCCAAACAGCTGGAGATAGAGAGTGCATGATTCACTGGCTTTAGTGGCGGCTTCATAGTGAATAAAGTAGTTTTATGAAAATCAATAGAGTGACTAAAATTACCAAGTGCATTACTTCAAAGATATTAAGCATCATAAATCAAACATGTCAGCTGAAGAATAATGATGATGTTATATACGAACAAGAAAGCATGCTATCAGCTGAGGAAGTGGTCAGAATCTTATCCTAGGGCTTCTGAGGAAAACTAGTTGCTTTTTGTTTGTTTGTTCATTTGCATCCCTCTTAAGGCAGTTTATTACAGTCTTACAAAGCAAAATATACAATTTTGTAATCACTGACAGACAGTTGGAAGGGAGAAAAAAATCCAACCATGCTGAAAGATTTGGCTGGAATTGTCTCCACTCAATGAACAGAGATTGGCCTGGCTGAGAGTGCATTTGTCAACACCATGTACTCTCAGGCAGCACGATAGAGCTGAGGATGTTCCAGAACTGCTAAGTAGCAAAGTGCCTGACATGCTAATTAATTCGAGACTTGGAATGCCAGGGTTGCAGGGTCTGCAGAAAACATTTAGTGTGACCATTCCCGTGATGCTCTCAACTCTTCTACAACCCTAATTCCTGCATGTTTGGGCCCATGAATCCCTCTCCAGCAAGGTAGTCCATTCCGATCTGAGGAAAGCAGCCATTCCATTCATGACTGGAAGGAAGTTCTGAAACAGTTCAGTTCCATTGTAGCCACATAGCATCATCTCAAGTAGTGAAGACTGCCTTCATGTAGGCAGCTCCTGAATCTTCCCTTCTCCACAGTAAACACCATTAGTGTCTCCAGCTGTTCCTCTGCTTTCATGCTTTCCAACCCTTCTCTTTTCTGTTTGGGCCTTGCCAGACACATTCTGGTATTCATGTCCTTTTTGAAGGGTGGTGCCCAAACATGAAATATGGTCAGTCTGACCACTACGGAGTACAGTTGAACTAATTCCTTCCTCACTCTTGGTATTTCATTTTCTGTGAATAGTGAACAACTTTGGCTTCTAAACCCTACAGATGATTCCTACTGATGAAATTATACCAATTTATTCATCCAATATTTATTGAGCACTCATTATGTGTTAAGCACTGTGCTAGGTGCTGGGAATTCATACATCTGCCTGCAAGGCCTGTAGAACATAATAGGACAGATTACTATAAATATGATTAATGAGATAATGGTGTGAAAAAGGCTATGGCAGGGAAAAGAGTAGGACTTTAGTTAGACAAAGAGGGGTACCTAAACCAGCCTGGGGTGGTAGTGGTGACTGTGAGACTAGAGAGGAACAGGGGGTTAGGTGGGGCTTCTGGGAAGCCTGGAGCTGGGCCTGGCTTCTGATGAATGATGGGAGTAAGCAGGGGGCGGGGGGGGGGGGGGGTGGGGGAGGGGAGAATGACATTCCAGGCAAGGAGATTAGCAAGTGCCAAGACTCAGAAGTGAAAGAGAAAAATAAATATCTGTACAGGACTCCAAGTATTTAAATGTTAATGGTGGGGAGTGCTGAGAGATGAAAGAAGAGGCTTGAAAGGAATAAAACATACTCCTGCCAAGGGGTTTGGATTTTATTCTGAGCATAATGAGAAAGCCTCTAGGGGAGCAGAAATGGAAAACTCCCAGACTCCTGTGTTACTGCAGCAGAGATAAGACTCAGAGCACAGACATTGGGTCTGGGTGACATGGCTTCCTGTGGAGTTTCCTCAGACAGCTTTATATGGTAATATAAATTGTTTTAGGTGCTGACCTCATTGGACATATGAAAGGCAGTGAGTCTATAGTTCTTTGGTCCTCTAGCCCTGTGGTCTTTTCCTTCTACATAAGCTGCTGAGACCATAATGCTGGTATGCCTTTATGAGGTAAAAGGAAGTAAGTAGGAACCATGTTTGCCCATATGTAATGGACATTATCTGTATCTTTTGTACTGCTTGTGGGAATAAATCAAAGTAAAAATAACTTCAAACTCAATCCAAGCTTTCATTCTTGCCCATTTGTAACTCTGGACTTTACTGTATAGTATGGCCTAATCCAAAAGGGAAATGACAGATCTGGTTTCCTGGATTGGAGACTGTAAATTTATAGCGGCATCTAGCCATGAGAGTGTGTGATATTGTTCAGCAAAAATCAATGGCCCAGATTGGGATGACAAGAAGGTAGATGCTTTTCTGGATAGCAGAGAAGGACCAGGGAGGCAAAGATGTTGAGAATATTGATGAACATAGTAGGCTGAAAAAAAAGCATCCTACAAAACATATTCACTTCCTAATCCCCCAAATCTGTACATATTATGTTATATGGCAAAAATGTGGGTAAGTGTCTTGAAATGAGATGTTTATCTTAGATTATACAGGTGGGCCCTGGTGTCATCACATGTATCTTTATAAGAGAGGGGCAGAGGAAACTTTGATATGAACGCAGGAGAGAAGGCAGTATGAAGATGAAGGCAGAGATTGGAGTTATATAGCTACAAGTCAAGGAAGGCCTGGAGCACCAGAAACAAGGAGAGAAGCACTGAGCAGATTCTCTTCCAGAGCCTCTGGAGGGAGTGTGGCACCTTGATTTCAGATTTCTGCCTCCGAAACTGTGAGATAATAAATTTCTCTTCTTCTAAGACTCCAAGTTTGTAGTATTTGTTATAGCAACCACAGGAAACTAATACAATGAGAGGGTAGCTGAAGCAGGGGACATGGAGCCTCAGTTAGACACAGAAGATGGCAGAGGTAAGGAGATGTTGCTATACTGGGAAGAATTGGAGGCCTTTATGAGGTGCTGGGAATATAGGAGCAAGACAGAGAGAAATTTGGATGGAGAAGTGGTTGTAGTCAGGAAGAATTTAAATTTCAGAGATGGAATTGAGGAGATGAAGGAAGTGAAAGACTAGGGTTGTGACTGGGTTATCCACACAAACATTGCAATCTCCCAAGGTGATGACAGGTCTTGTGCAGAGAGGAAGACTGTGAATCAGACGCCAGAGTCCACAAGGAATCAAGAAGAAGTGAAGGGAGATAACAGGTGAAGGGTGGGAAGATGCAGAGGGTTCAGGGTGATAGAGCCAGAAGGCAGGTGCCATAATGGAATCTGTTTGGAATTTTATTCAAGATAGATAAATCATGGTCTTGGAGAGATACTGGAGCAAAGAAAATGCCCGCCCTGTTTTTTGAGTCCAAGGTACATGAGGTGTTGGAAAGTGAGCAGTTGTACTAGAGGGATCTCCTGGAGCAGGGAGTCTGTGTCCTCTGGAGAAATCTAGGAGACCCAGGACATAAAGAGAACATTCATGAAGTGACTGATGATGGATGGGTATTTGTTAACATGTAATGTGATATATCAATTGACTCAACATATATCAGCACTTGAAAACTACGACCAAGTCAGGATATGCCTGATGACGCAGTAATAAAGATGCATCTTTTCAGAAATTTGCACATGTGCTCAGGTGATACACATGCTTCAGTATATCCCTGTATTAGCCAGCTCTAGGCCTGCTGGAGAATGATGAATGAGCTCCTTCAGTAAGTTTAGTAATGGGCTCATTTTAGTTAGCTTGTGAATATCAAATTTTAGGAAACTTCAATAACTAATTTAGCAAGTTACTCTAAGTAACATTTTGCAGAATATTAAAAGGAAGGTCTATGGAATTGCTTGTCATTTATTTGTCTCTGAGCATCAAAGAAATGACCTGCAATTTGGGAAGACTTTAAAGACTCTCAGGAGGTCTTTTGTAATTCACAGTAATTCTCCAGACTGAATATGCTTAAATTAATTTGCACTCTTTTGCTTGGTCACTTAACCTGTTACAAGTCACAAAATTGTATTTATGCCTATTCCTCATTTCTCTGTCTTGTCCACAAATATGTCATGAGAGACTTTATTAAAGATTCCTCAGACACCATCAGCTTGAGCTAATGTGTTACTATATTAATAATATCTAATATTAAGCGCTTTAGATAACTGTCATTTAATTCTCTGGACATCCTTATTAGGGAGGTATTTTAGTATCACTGTGTCATGGATGGGGATAGTGTGAAGCTGAGGGGGGAGATAAGTAACATGCAGAAGGTCAACTAGCAAACAGAAGAGCAGGGATTCAGTCCTAGGCAGGGCTTCAGAAACCTTGTCCTTCCTCATTTTGCTGAGGAGTTTTACACTTCCTGAAGGGTACGAATGGGAATGTGTCTTCAGATAAAAAAGTGCTCTGTTCTTCCGTTAAGCCCAAAGGCGTTCTACTGGAGACCCAGGTACTACAGCGTTGATTGCTGCCTGCAGCCTGGCCCACAGCTGAGTAGCTCCTCAGGCTGTGTTGGTCCCTGAAGTCTCTAAAAGTGCCTCTCTTCTCCCTGAGTGTGATTCGCATCCTGAGCCCTGAGTGCTCCAAGCCCAGGTGCCAGGACTGACACCTTCATTTGGGAAAACTAGTGGGTCTCCCACCAGCTGAGAGGGTGGGACTTTCTTCTTGTTGCCATCTTGGTTCTGGGGCTGGGAAAAGTCACATGGTCTCTTCTTCTGCAGAGGGAGCTGTTTTTATGCTCCTGTTCTCTAGGGCTGAGTCTTCTCTCTTCTTGTCTTCTACTTATTCCACTTCTACCAGTGTCCCCCTCCCTGTTCCTATCTTTCTCAGGCTCTTTCTTTTTCTTTGTCTATTCACTACCCTTCTCCTAATCTAGATTCATCCCACCCTTCTCCAGGACTCTTCTTACCCAGAGGCAAGATTTGACTATATATTCTTTCCTTATCAATCTAGTAACCCAATCTGCAAAAGAAATATGATCAGCCAGTCAATAATTGTTCTTATTCTGAATCCATACCAGTTCCTAGTGATCCAAGCTTCCTTTCCTAAGCCTTCCCAAACCATCTTTTTGGGAACTAATCCTAGAGTCTATCTGCAGTTTATAGGATTAATATCTGTAGATATTAATCTATATAACTCATATGAATATAGTATATAAATCTACTTATAATGTATGTAAAAATCATAAAGATTATATAAATCTATAAATAAAATAGAAATATATAAACCTATAGAATTTCTAGTTTTGAAAAATATTAGAACAGTATTTGCCTATTGTCAGAGCTCCAGCCTAGGCAGTGGATCAGGGACCTTGTCTGCAAGTTCTTTCCATGTTCTGGGATGTTACTCACCAAGGCCTGAGACTTAAACCCATCTAGACCAGACAGAAGCTCTCTGAAAATCTCTCTGACTCAAGCTTCCAATCCCTCTTACAACATTTATTCTATCCTTGTTAGGTCTGAAGATCATTCTCATGGACGGAGAAGCCTAAAGTAGACTGAGTGTTGAGGGCTGACATTTGGTCATCCAGCAGTACTGCATGGTGCATTCCAAAGAGATAATTTGCATTTAACTCCTGGAGGCTATCTAAATTAACCCTTTTCGTTTATAGCTGAGGTAACTGATAATAACCAGAAATAAAATCCAGGTTTCTTGACCCCCAGTTTATACACTTTTTTTTTAAATTAGATTTTACTAACAGGTTCTCAAATTTTCTAAACAGATCAAACAGATTAGATACATTTGAGACTCTAGATCTTTAAAAAAATTTTTTTTAATGTTTATTTAGTTTTGAGAGACAGAGAGAGAGCTGGGGAGGGGCAGAGAAAGAGGGAGACACAGAATCTGAAGCAGGCTCAAGGCTCTGAGCTGTCAGCACAGAACCCGACAAGGGGCTCTAACTCATCAGCCACAAGATCATGAGCTGAGCTGAAGTTAGTCGCTTAATCAACTGAGCCTCCCAGGCACCCCAAGACTCTAGATCTTTAAGGCATATTCTAGTTATTTCTTATTAAAAGAACTTTTCTCATACCAAATCTATCTCATGCTATGTAGAAATATAAATGCAACATTCAAAGATTGAGGAAAATAGTAAAGATAGCGTGTTAGCATAGATTTTGGCATAATTGGGGTCCTAGCTCTATCAGGGGACAATGGTCCCATTCTTTGAACTTATGAAGTAAATTGATAGGATAACTGTTGAAAAATCCATTCTTTAAAATTCAGCTTGAAATACAAACATAGCTAAATACAGATATAACAATTTGTTATTTTATTCTAAAATCATATACCTTAAAAAATGTGATCTTCCGTAAAACGCTTCTATCAGCAAATGGGAGAGGTAAAGACTTTCTCAGTGGATGTGCCCTGGGATTGATGTAAAACATGGACAAGTAACAAATGATAGGGGTACTGATTTCCCAACACAGACATTTTCTTGTTGTCTTTCACAAGAGGAGCATTCAGGTTCATCTGAGGCTGATCCTTGTAGTGGGCCTAGAGGCATGTTCAGGAAGATGAAATCATGTTGGATAATGTACATACAAGGCTATGACTGAAGAACCAGGAGAGAAAGGCTCTCCTCACCACTCATGGGTTCAAATCTACCTTTTTCTTTGAAATCTATGAGTAAACATTCCATTATGGTTAAATTTTCTTCTTTAATATTTACTGGCTCTTCAAATAATGGAAGAAAATAATAGGCTAGATGAAGAAATAAGCGGTGATTACTGTGGCAGGTAGAATATCTGTGAGGTATGTTCTCCATTGCTGAGATGGAGGGGCACCATACAGCAAGGACATGAGAGTAGCCTGTAGGAGGTGAGAGTGTTCCTTGGTGGATAGCCAATAAGACTGGGAACCTCAGTCCTACAACTACAGGGAAATTAATTCTGCCAATGACCTGAGGGAGCTTGTAAGAAACCATTTCCTAGTTGGGATTCTAGATGAAGACATATCTAGCTGACACCTTGATTTGAGCCTTACGAGACCCTGACCAGAGGACCCAACTAAAATGTGCCAGACTACTGACCCCTGGAAATGATGAGAAAATAAACCTGTGTTGTTGTAAGCTGCTAAGTTTGTAACTTGTTACACAGCAATAGAAAATAAATTCAAGGGGCACCTGGGTGGCTCAGTCGGTTAAGCGTCCGACTCCGGCTCAGGTCATGATCTCGCGGTCTGTGAGTTTGAACCCTGCGTTGGGCTCTGTGCTGACAGTTCAGAGCCTGGAGCCTGTTTCAGATTCTGTGTCTCCCTCTCTCTCTGACCCTCCCCTGTTCATGCTGTCTCTGTCTGTCTCAAAAATAAATAAATGTTAAAATAAAAAAATTTAAAAAAAAGAAAATAAATTCAAGTGTGTTCTAGGATTTTTCCTAAAATTATTTGGATTTTACTTAGTTGCATTTAATATTACTCTGAACCCACCAGGTGGATGAGGCATCCTTAAAACATCTGTTACAGTAGAAAGCCAACTTGGGATTTAAATCCCAATTTGGGATTTAAATTTGGTGTGGAAAACCTAAAAAAGCTTTAGCTGTTACTATTGGACCAGCATAGTGATTATGCGCATGAACATTGGAATCTGAATCCACCACTCTGCTACTTAAGGGACATTGGTTAAATTACTTAAGCTTTTTTTTCGAAATTGAAAGACAAATATTTCTCTTGTATACTTGATGTGCAGTTTAGTGAAATGCTGTGTTTTAGCAGTGTCCAGCACGGAGCAAATATTTAATGAATAGTCACTATTATTATTATTCTAATCAAAAAAGGAAAGGCTGTGAGGATGGTAAAGGGCCATGACAGCAAGAAAGAGAAAAAAAGCAAAGCATGTACAGGGAAAAATGCATTTATATGTAAGCTTTTCCTGCAGGTCACCAGCTATCACAAGTAGTCAGCAGCCAGATTTTATTCATGTGGAAACCTTCAGAGAGCCTGGAGATAGAGTGAGTGCCATTTTTTTTTCCCCACAGTGAAATAGATTGCATCCCTAGGTTATGTGTCAGTCACCTAAGGCCTATTCAGATTCTGTTCCCGTTTTGAATTTAATGCTCTGCCTATCTCCCTGAACCCGAGGCCACTCAAAAGTGAAGCTGAAACTACAGATGATCAAAAAGTGGCGTATACAGATAAAAGGGAAGTCACAAGATATGTCTTTCAAACCTGACTCCATTGGCGGTCTCTGTTTGCCAGGGCTGAGGAGAATGAATAGCTCCATTTTGCAAGGCTTTGGACATCGTCTCTAACAATGAAAGCATGTCTATTTATAAGAGACTTAAAAAATGCAAAAAGAGAGAAGAAAGAAAAACTTGCTACCTCTATCCTTTTTTCCCTAAATTTAATGGGCTTAATGCATTCTATTTTTCCATGCATTGGAACAGGAAGCAACATGGAAAGTTAAATCTGTTAACATTTAATGTCCATATATTTTAAGATATAATGGAATTATAAAATGGAAGACATTTGAATGAGATTTAGTGAATTTAGTGGTAAATTTCCAAATAGAATGTGAAAGTGTTTTTTTTTTTTTAATTTTTGCAAACTTTCTAAGATGTCAAATTAATCTTTTCTGGCCTTCAAAGCCCTTCATTTTGTTTCAACAGTAGGTACACTATGGGTGTTATCTATAGGGATATTAAATGTTTGTCTTCTCTAACAACAACAAACATAGGAAAGAAAAATACAACTTTAAATTTTTAATATAACACAAAGTATTTATTACTTAGTGTCTGTCTTTATATAATAAAAAAAATTAAGAATTGAGTAACCCTCAAGGACTAGCTCTTTTCTTATTCTTTTTGTACCTTCCCCACAGCCTTATCTAGGTCCAGTAAGTTTTCAAGGAAGGAATGAATTGTTTCAGACTCTAGTCCCTAAGAAGTAGTCTGGTCTGATGGAAAAAGAACTGGATTGAGATCCAAAGCCCAGCTGCCACCAAAGCGTGGCCTTGGCAAAGTCACTTTCCCTCTGGGCTGTAGTTTCCTTGTGTGAAAAACAAGATGGTTGATCTGTTCCCTTTCAGCTCTAACATATGGGAATTTAATGAAGCAAAGAAAATTCCCTGAAGTAGGACAACAGTGCTTTTTATGAATACGTAAGAGATTAAACAACTACACAATGAGGCAGATTTTTGGAGTATGTACATGTGTAGAAGGATGCTTTTAGGCTGACTCTCAATCTTTTTGACAAAATCTGCTTCAGAGATGTTGAAGAGGTATTGAAAATGCCCCACTTAAAATGTCTTTTCTTCTTCTTGAAAAGGTTATGTGTTATCTACTGGCAATCATTTTAGAAGGTATTACTTACATGGAACATATATTTGTGGGAGTATATGTGTGTGTGTGCGTGTGTGTCATCACACCCTTGTGTTGTTGTAATTACAACCAAAGAAATCATCACCATCACACTCCTGTGACAACAACTCACAGAGCTTTAACATTTTTTGTGTTTTATGTCTGAAAAGGAGGGATGTGGAAGAGTGGAAACGACTCATTTCCAGCTGCTTTTGTCCTCAGGTATAAAGCATAACAAGTTTCAAGAGCAAAGGAGGAATGTAAAGGGTAAGAATAAAAGGAATCGCTCTTTGAAAACTAATGGCAAGTGATAAAAATAAGTTACTAAAAGACAGAGCACCTTTTGATACAGAGCAAGCTTTGATTCTGACAGTGTTGGCTCTTGCTGGAACAAGCACAGAGAAATGAGAGCCTTGGCTATTTCAACCCTTAGACACCTACCCCAGAAAATCCTGCTGGAACCAATTACCAAGCATTTTATAGATTCCTGCCATAAGCTCTGCCAAAGATGCCATCTGCTCAGACCCACCTAGCACTGACCTGTTGGTTTCCTAACCTGCACGTGTACTGGTAGGATGCAGCTGCCTAATACAGCCTGCCTGCCTCCAACCCATGCCCGGAGTTAGTCTTACAACGAGATGGCTTAGATAGTAATGGGTTAGACAGACAGCAGTGCATCCTGCAAATGAGGTCATACAAGCCACCAGCCTTCCAGTCTCTCTTGGGTAATGAGCCGCTGGGAAATGCATTGAATGGGAAGACACAGAGAAATACATCATCTATTTACCACCAGGCTTATACCTGACCATGGAGAAAGCTTTCAAAATGAAAAATTATAAAACATAATGCTGTGAAACAGAACTGTAATTCTCTTGTTAGTTGGAATCAGGTCACTGGAAAGAGAGCACAAGTTGCTTCTTAGACAAATGGCTTGAATGTAAAAGGGAGTGAGAATCTGGGATGTTCCAACTCATACCTTTTCCCACATACCCTGGTTCTTTTAGAGCTTTTTGTTTGCTGAGAAAGATGGGAATGACTCCTCTGAGACATTCGGAAGCAAGGAAGGGTGATAAAAAGCACTTTGGGGTGGAAACAGGAGACTTGGGTGGGCCTGTTGGTGTACTTATTACTAGTGCTTTCACTTGGAGCTAGCTTCTTAGCTTTGATGCTTCTCAGCACCCTGATCTGTAAAACAAAGGTGAGAATACCATTCCTGTCCACCTCATGGTGTTTTGAAAATTGAAGAGAGAATGTCTATAAAGATCTAAACACTCTTCCTTACAACACACACTGAATGTTATTAGTACTGCAAAGTCATTTGTGTGTTATCATACTTGTATTGCTCTGTGAAAGATTCTTAAAATATCCAGACTCAAAGATCAGCACACAGAGACTGTGTTGACATTAATAAAAGCTCAGGTCAAACAAAAATCATTTCCTTGCCTTAATCCAAACTTCCAGCTCTCTTTTCTGGTTATTGTGGCACAAGGCAACATGAGCAGCAGTTTCCTGAAGTGCCCTGTTCTAGGCGGTGCTGGAAGTCCTGCATGGGAACCAGCATAAGTGTGGGAAGTTTTTGGAGATGGTGGAGTTGCAGATCATCTTGAAGAACTATGACCCATGGAAGGACCAACACTTCTTGGGCACCATCAGGCTTGAGTCCACACCCCACCTCAAGGTCTCTGTATGTGTTTGGGGAGACCAGCAGCACTGTGATGAGGCCAAGGCTGTGGATATTCCCCACATGGACATTGAGCTGCTGAAGAAACTCAAGAATAAAAAATTAGTCAAGAAACTGGCCAAGAAGTATGATGCCTTTCTGGCTTCAGAATCTCTGATCAGGCAGATCCCATTAATCCTGTATCCTGGCCTGAATAAGTCTGGCAATTTCCCTTCCTTGCTGACCTATGTGGTGGACAGAGTTGATGAAGTGAAGCCCATGATCTAATTCCAGATGAAGAAGGTGCTGTGTCTGGCAGTGGCTGTTGGCCACCTACGAAGATGGCAGATGATGAGCTTGTGTACAATACCTACTTGGCTGTCAATTTCCTGGTATCATTGCTCAGGAAGAATCGGCAGAATGTCTGGGCTTTATACATCAAGAGCACCATGGGCAAGCCCTGGCACCTGTACTAACACACAGTTTAATAAACCCTTGTGCTACCATTAAAAACAATAACAATTATCACTTACAGTGTTCATATTATGCTTACTTAAAAAACTTTTTCAGTCTCAGATCACTTTTTTTTTTTTTTAGAAAACAACAACAACAATGACAACAACACCCACCACCACCAAACTTCCAGGTGGCTGGGATTCATGCACCCTTGAGTCCCTGTATGGGATAGGAACTGTATTCCGTGTGCTCATGGGTCATTTAAAGCTTCTGCTTCAAAGCACTTTCAACAATAGTCAAATTATGGAAAGAGCCTAAATGTCCATCAAGTGATGAATGGCTAAAGAAGTTGTGGTTTACATATAAAATGGAATACTACTTGGCAATGAGAAAGAATGAAATATGGCCTTTTGTAGCTATGTGGATGGAACTGGAGAGTGTTATGCTAAGTGAAATAAGTCATACAGAGAAAGACAGATACCATATGTTTTCACTCTTATGTGGATCCTGAGAAATTTAACAGAAACCCATGGGGGAGGGGAAGGGAAAAAAAAAAAGTTAGAGAGGAGGGAGGCAAACCATAAGAGACTCTTAAAAACTGAGAACAAACTGAGGGTTGATGGGGGTGGGAGGGAGGGGAAAGTGGGTGATGGGCATTGAGGAGGGCACCTGATGGGATGAGCACTGGGTGTTGTATGGAAACCAATTTGATAATAAATTTCATATTAAAAAAATAAAGTTTCTGCTTCATATGTCCATATTTTGTACATTGACTTTTGAGATTTAGCTGGCAGTTGTCTTCAACCTCAGCCAGTAAGTTAATAGGAAAATACTCCAGGCTTTTTAGGATTTCTTACGGTTGTAATAATTGTCCCTTATCCATGACCTCTGGTCTCACAAACACATTTTTATTTTCAAAATTACCCACGCAGCTTAATTTGGAGTGTCACACAAACATGCATTTTAGATAGACATTTATGGAGAGAGTAGTATGAAATATGTAGTATTAACAGTAGTATGAAATATGAGTATCTTAACTCATTTTTGAGTCATGAAACATTTGCAAAATGCTTAGATCCCTGAAAAATAAATTGACGTGTCCTATATAACTGATTCAAGTACTAAGTGTAGAAATTCTGACTTGGAACATTGTGTAAAATAAAAGTCTCAGCCACGTTTATAAAACATTAAGACTTGGGGGATAGAAAACAAAACTACAGGGTGCCTGGGTAGCTCAGTTGGTTAAGCATCCAATTCTTGATTTCAACTTAGGTCATGATCTCATGGTTCATGACTTCAAGCTCCACATCGGGCTCTGCACTGACAGTGAGGAGCCTGCTTGGGATTCTCTCTCTCCTTCTCTTTGCCCTGATGGTCTCTCTCTCTCTCTTTCTCTCTGTCACTCAAAATAAATAAACTTAAAAAAATTTAAAAAGAGAAAGCAGTACTATAATTGTTTCAGAGGAAACTCACCATCTTTGAAGATAATTCTTTGACACTGGAATTTAAATTTTCACACTAATAATTGAAAACAAGTCTATCCTATGAAAATAGAAAATAAGTATATGTAATTCCAAAGCCACAGGCTTGAAAATACATGCTAGGAAAAAAAGTTGTTTCTGTTTTATTAAAGATTCTTAGGTTGGGTGTAATCAACATTTGTTTTATTGACACTTTTGCAATTTAATTGCCGCTATAGTCACTCTCCAAAGACTAAGCAATTGGCCCTCTGTATTATTAAAATAGCTAATCTACATCCCAGCTTTGTCATCCTTTCTTGCCAATATGCTTAATAACATTTCTCCCTAAAGGAGCATTTGCATACTCGTGGTATGTAAAATACGAGAATTGGCATATAGAGCTATAATTGAGGAAAAATATTACTTTGCCCCCCGTCTTTGGAAGGGCCCCATTTGAGTGTAACTTGTATTATTATCTAGAATTATCCCCAATCACCCTCTGTGCCATCTGGAAAGCAGGAACTCCTGCTTTCCAATATGTGCACTGATGAATGTAGGTTCTTGGAAATTATCAGAGTCTCAGATAATTAAAGGGAGTCTTCTCTCTGCCCCTTTGCTCATCTAAAAAGTAGAGCTTAGTTGTAAATTCTAGGACCCAAGGGGCTCCTTACAGCACTCACAGGCACATGCTACTAACCCCTATGTCCTACCAATGATGGGACAAAGTAGTCCCCTGGGTATAAAATGAGAAATCAGAGTTATGAGAGAATTCTGATCTTCTTTTAGGTTTTGAGCAATTAGGCCATCTACACATTTAAGGAGGCAAGAGATCTCAATTTATAACTGCAGAACTGGAGGGAAGCTTAAAGATTAAAGTCTAACTCCTTATATTAAACAAAGTAACTGAGGCTCCAAGACATTAGATGGCCTGCTCAAGGCCACAGAGAGGACATCTAGTGTTAGTGGCTTTTTTTTTTCCAGGTAATTATTTATATTTCCTATCTTGGAGACTTCACTGACAAGTTTCCATAAAGGAGGAAAAACATTCTATTATAAACCCATCAAAGCCAACCAACCAACCAACTAACTAACCAACCAACCAACCAACTAACCAACCAACCAACCAACCAACTAACCTGCCTAGAGTTCCTTGTTTCTATGTGTGTGGGAACATAATATACGTGCCTCCATAGTCTCAGAGTGGCCATGTGGAGAAAGAAGGGGCTATACCTAAGAATTTATGTGTGTATCATCAGCACTGTATGGAGTATTGAATTTCCTCAGGAGTATTCATTATTCCTTGAGAATCAATTGTTGGGAAAATGAATAAAGTTTTACGCCATAAGAAGGCCAACGGGATTAAAACAAGCTCTGGTCTCTAGCTTGGAGAACCCTCTTCCAGGTTCTTGCCCTGTTCGCCACACGTGCGAAAACCTGCCACAGATATGGAAGCTGACAACTGTAAATTACCCTTCCCCCCTTCATTCGGAGCTCAGATCTTTGGAGAAACAGTCTCCTCTGAGTCCACCAGTGTTAAATAAATCTCTGATCCCCCGAGATCTCCGAGTGCCGCTTGGTTTTTCTGCCAGCGTTCCAGCCTGGTTCTGTAACATATTTGTTCCCTGACTGGGAAACTCAACCATGCTGGCCCAATGTTGCCACCGGTTTGGGAGAATGGCGAGGGGGTGATGGAACAAGGAATCGCAAGGGAGTAGGCGCGCCCTGCCTGAATTTCGGCAGTCTCCAGTTCAGTCGCCTCAGGCCAGCCCTGCTCCACCGTTCCTGCTGGACTTGAGGAGACCTGGCAGGTGAGGACCTGGACCCGACATTGGAACCTGTAAGGCTGGGGCCCAATCTAGTCAGGCCCACTCAAGAGTGGAAGGGGGACCTGATCACTCCCCAGAGACCTCAGTAGTCTCACAGGTAGGAATTCTGTGGGAGGGAATGTAATAACCTCTGGTGTGTATGTGAGTGTGAATGTGAAATTTGGTCTAGCTTGCCTGCTGAGTTCGATTCTGTGGCTCCATGGGCAGGCACCCTTAAGGTCCCCAAAAGCCCATGGAGTCTGAGTGGGCCTGTCTGCGATTCTGTGGTGAATGGCACACAGTCCATGGTGGCATCGGAATAGTTTCCAATAGTAAGTCACAAAGCTGAGACCACGACGGCTAAGCATCACCTAAGTTCCTTCGGGACACAGCCAGATGGGCATCTTACTGGTTGCCTCATTACAGGGGGCACCCCTATCCCTCTGTCTGTCTTTGCAACTCCACCTCACAGGAACATTATGGGGTCGAGACAGAGCAAAGAAGGGTTTTTTGGGAGACTGTGGAATTAAGATAACCCCTGGCTCATTAAGGACCTTATGTGAGTTAGAATGGCCCACTTTTGGTGTAGGAGGGCCCTCTGAGGGAAACTTGGATGTCCCAATTGTCCACTGCATCTGGCATGTTGTCTCCAGAGACCCAGGTCACCTTGATCAATTTCCATACATCAACTCCTGGCTTGAAATTGCCCAAAATCCTCCACCTTGGGTGCGATTCATCTATAGCAAGCAGAGTCAGGCAAAGGTTTTAGCTACCTTATCCGAAGACTCACCCAGGGAACCAAAGAAGCAACCCACTGCTCCCCTAGTGTTTACAGGAGACCCAGAGGAAGATCCCATCTTTCCGCCACCTTCTGACTCACCAGGCTCCCTCCCTTCTGCCCCTGAGCTTGAAACTCCTCCCCTGTCTGTCTCTCCTCTGACCCTGGATGCTGCCCATCTCTCCTCCCCTCCCAGACCCAGAGGACCCAGAGAAACCTCCTCGACAAGGACCAGTGACCAGATTGCGCCCTTGGCCAGGCACAGGCACTCTCCAGATGCTGGTCCACAACCGCTGTACAAAGAGGCTCTCCTCTGGGGATCAGAGCAGGGGCTGAGAAGCCCATGAATATGCCCAGCAGCAAGGGGATTCCCCCAGGGATTATTATGAGAGGCTATGCAAGGCTTACACCCTGTTTGCTCCAGAGGCACAAGAGAGCCATGACTAAAGGACAAGGAAGGTCTAGCCACCAAAGAGGGGGAGGCCCAGAACCTCCTTAGCAAGGGGTCAGTGAGACTACTGCAAGGAGAAAGGACATTAAAAGAATAAATGTCCCAACCAGGCAAAGTCCCAGAAACCCAGCCGATATCAGTAGGAATCTCGAGAAAGGGACCTTATTGGTCTGGCCGAGATAGAATCAGACTGAAGGGGACACTGAGTTGCTCCCTCTTCCTCTGCCTAATAGATGTGAGGGATTTCCCTCATTTCCCAGGTTAACAGCTATAATTGGAGCCAACTGTGGTTAGTCTACCTCGGGATGGGGACTTTAAGGAATGTTCCCAAGCAGTTGCTGCCACTCCATTTGTTTTGGGGAAATTCTGAGTCTTCACTGGCCTGATGTGGACTCCATATTTCCACTTTGGTGGAAAAAACATGGCGTCTGCTGCTCTGAGTTAAGGTTTTGAATTAGGTTTTCCTTCTCTGCCTTCTACTGGCACCTTGCCTCTTCTGCCTTCCCCTCCCCACCCCTGTTTCTGCACCAACTTGGGTGTGGTCTATATAATTGGTTCCTATACCCTCCTCAGTGCCTCAGGCACCATTGGCTCCTCCTCCCATCCTCAAGGTAAAGGAGTAAAGTGCACCCACTTGGACATCTAGGTCTTTTCCAAATAGAATGAATTGCTAAAGCTTTGATTACTGAACATAGGTTTGTGTTTTTAACTTCTTATTGCAGAGAAATTAAGGCTATTTGGACCTATTGGAAAACACGCTTTGTACTGTAGTTGGTTCATGAATTTGCCATCTAAAAAAATTCTGGTGTAAACACCTCTCAGTTGGTTACTAAGTCCTCAATTGGAGACTAAGGTTTCCTAACAGTTAAAATTCTGCTAAGTGTACTTAAGACTGGTGGAAATAAGGAAAGCAACCCTGTATGTAGGAAGGTAGGAGGTATATAGAGAGATATAAGGAATGGAAATACATTTTTGTTGAGGGTAGAAGAAAGTAATTTTGTCCTAAATGAGACTGGTTATTTGGAGAGAAATGGCTTTGGGACAAAGTTTGAAGGCAAACTTTGGGACAAAGTTGGAAGGTTGTGGAGGGTTCATGAAGGGAAATCTTTGGAAAGGAATTTTATGTGTGCTCAGGAAGGACTAAGGTTGAGATGAATGGAATTTTAAAAGTACACTGTATAGGTTGAAATTCTGCTCTTCTCTCTCTCAAATGACAAAAGTTTTCTTGGACTGTTGATCTGCTCTTGATAAGACCATGCAAACAAATGTTTGTCTTTCAGGAAAACCAAAGTTTTAGGTTTCATCTTTATCAGGTCTTTGATTACTTAGTTAAAGCTTCTCAATGTTAAAGGAGCTAGGGTTTCGTAACAACTATATAATGCTATACATTCACCTTTAGGATCATTTATTGCCACCTTGGCTGAATAAATACAGTTTTAAGATTTTTAATGATCTGTAATCCTTTTTAGGATGTACTTATAACTTCCTAAGCTTTTAACAAGCTTCCAGGATTTAAATGGTAAATGAAGCCTTTTTGACCAATTAGACCCTTTTATTTGGGATGCTAAGTTCCTTGGAAAAGCACTGTCGTACAATGGTAAACCTTAGGTTGTATTGCATAGGTAAATGCTGTAACTGTCCAAATATATATGCAATTCCTAAAGTTTTAATGTTTTGGTATAAGGTAATCACTTAATATTCTGATTACCTGAAGTGTTATGTGTCACAGAAATAACCAAATTTCTTTGTCAATTGCATCATAGTGAACTCTCATCAGATCTTTAACAATGTCTATTTCTGAGATTTTGTCATTTATAATTGTTCTTATTCTCTCACAAAACGTGTTTCTTCTTCAAGGAGATTTGTCAAAAGGACTTTGGGGACAAATACGGGTATTCGACATCTCTAAGATTAATACTAAAATGGGTAAGAATTTCCAGAACTGAAAAGCTGCATTCAAATTGAACAAGAAATAGGAACATGGGATTAAATGAACTGAGGAAGATTATAGTTTTGTGATTCTTGTTGAAAATATTGCTGGTTCTCTAATGTTTGCTCTTCCAGATTAAGAAAACTCTCTCTTGAGATATCTATGATATACAGAAATGTCATAAAGTATTCATTTGTAAATGCTTCAGTTTACAAATTTTCTCTGTATATAACTCCTCTGAAATTCAAAAACTCAGTGAGTATTCTTTCTTTTGTGGCAATTACAATTGTTTGCATAAATTCAATAAGAATCTGTTCGTCTTGTAACAGGTCACCATTGGAAATACTGGTTATTTTACCAAGGCTTTGACTGGAATGTCATATTTGAGAGTGGCATTCATAGACTCAGATATGACCAGACAGCTTTAAGGAATTAAGGTTGGCTTTATGAAACATGGAGCCATAAAGCCCCTTGGGAAGGTTGGCCTGATACCTTGCTTACAGAGTTCCCAGCAGCCTCACCAGGTGAGTAAAGAAGGTTACTTCCTGGCAGGTGCAGGAACCTCAGGATATCTTGGGGACCTCATGAAGAGGAATTTGCCCAATTCTATAGGTATTGTAGGCCTGTCTGATGGCAAGTATTTGGCTTGGCTTCTGGCCTGGAGACGCTACTAAAAGTTCAACCCAAGATTCCTTATGAAAGTTTCCAGCAAAGCAAACTTTAAAAGATCCTCATGATCAATCGCTATTCTTGCTGAGCTTATGTAAATAATTAGGCCAGATTTGTTAAGACTGGATTTATTCTACAAATGCATTGGTCTCAATTTGGCTATCTCTGGAGAGGGGGGATTTTTAGAGCAAAAAACTCTGTTTCAACAATGCACCATTATGGATGTTAAATTCTAGTTATGATTGCCTTTAAATGTTTGCTGTTTGCCTAAACTAGACAACTTGAGGTAAACTTCAGGAAATTGTCACAGTATTTCATGTATAGGCAATCTTCTGTGCTTGTTATTCTATGGGGATAATAATAAGACCCCATGGACGTATAATTATTTAAACAACTGGAAAATAGGATAGACCTCTAAATATACAAACCGTATCTTCCCTAAACTTGATCTGATGTTACCAGAAACCCGCCCCTTTCAAAGACTTGGAGGTGGACTTTACAGAGATACAACCAAAATAGAGGGTTCAGTTTCAGGTATCACCCCATGGGTCCATTGCTCCAGAGCTGAGAAGGCCAACTCAGAGGAACCCTCAACCTGGCGAAGTGATCCAGATCCAGTCAACCTGCTTAAACTGACCCTCAAAAAGACACTGGTTCCTGAGATCTCCAGCCCTGCTCCAGCCACACCCTGGAAGCTGGGTGGCCTGGGCATGGCAGAAGCTTGAGGACTCAACATGTGGATTCCCAGGGGTTTGGATGCAATTCTGCCAGCCCTTGCCCCTCACTGGTGTCATGGCCCTGATCTTGCTTCTTGCTGTTAGGCTGATAGAGACTGCACCATAAAGCTGGACATGGAACGGAGGGCAGACTCCCTGGTAACCTGACAAAGCCAAATAAACTCCCTGGTAGCAGTGTTCCTCCAAAATAGGCAAGCCCTTGACCTCCTCACTTCAGAAAAAGGAGGGATTTGTATCTTTCTGGGGGAGGAATGTTGCTATTTCCTCCCTGACAATCAGGAATCGTCAGGACTAAGGTTAAGGAACTCAAGGAAGGAATTCAACGTAGACAACAGGAAAATATCAATTAATGGAGAGCATGGGATCTCACAGACTGGGCATTCTGGCTCCCTGCCCTGGCAGGGCTCCTCCTTTCCATAATTTTACTTGAGACCATCGGCCCCTGTATACTAAATACCCTGGTACGTTTTATTGAAAACACTGTTGCTCGGCAAACTGCAGCACATATCTTAGCCCTCCCTCTGAGGGTAACAACCCCTAGAGCTAAAAAGTGATGCCTAATAAAAGATCTTTAAAAAGGCATCAAAGGGGGGAATGTTGGGAAAATGAATAAAGTTTTACACCATAAGAAAGCTGATGAGACTAAAACAAGCTCTGGTCTCTAGCTTGGAGATCCCTCTTCTGGGTTCCTCTTGCCCTGTTTGCCATGTGCGCAAAAACCCTCCACCCATACAGAAGCTGGCAACTATAAATTACCCTTCCCCCCTCATTCGGAGGTCAGATCTTTGGAGAAATGGTCTCCTCTGAGCCCACTCACTGGTGTTAAATAAATCTCCGATCCACCAAGATCTCTGAGTGCTGCTTGGTTTTTCTGCCAGCGTTCCAGCCTGGTTCCGTAACACAATGAACAACATGTAGGTATAGATAGCCAGTGGAGTAAGTTTTCATATGATTTTGAGATCCTATTTTGCAACTTCTACTTACAGCTTTCATTCATGTATGTGTATTCCTAACATTGCTATAAAATTTTGCATTTCTACAGCTCAACAGGGTCTTATGTTAAAACTTATTATAACTAGGAATATAAAATTTTTAACAGAATAGTACTTACAGTAACTACAATAATAGTTGAATAAAATCAGTAAGAAATTTGAATCTGCACATTTTGTAGGTCAAAGTAACAGTTGGTGTTTAAGTCACCTATAATGTCATTGTCATAATGCTACTATTTGTCATTTTTGCACGTTTTGGGTTGTACCCAAAAACAAAATGAAACAAACCAAATTGTGTTTCTTCTGGGTATATTCTTTTCTGCCCATCCCTTGTACTTCAAATGATCACAAAATAACCGATCTGCTTTTCTTAGGCACTAGTTTTTTAAAGACATGTTAGTATCCCATAGAGGCACTATAGTGACAAAAACAATTTACCTCCCTTTTACATCAGTCTTCTTACATGAATTGTGAAACATTTTGTAAATGAGTTTAAATACTGGTACTTACTTTCCAAGTGCATCTGGTACCCCTAAGCTGGCATCAGCCTATTTGTTCTGTAGCCTTAAGTTTCCCTAACTTTAAAGGTAAGACCAATAATAAATTTGGAAGATAGCTATGCTCACCACTATACCACCAACACAAGACCAATAATAAATTTGAATAATAAAATGTCATTGAGGAACCCAGACTGATGAACAAGTAACTAATTAATTTCTAGCTTAAAATCATGCCCCTACCGTGAACAAATTGTGAATAAACAAACTGCATATGTACCTTGGCTTTCAAAAATCAGCTTTGATGTGTTGTTTTTTGGGAAAGCTGTAATACTCTGACCATCTCTCACACATTGCCTTTTTGGATTAAGGCTACATACATGTGAAGTGTCTAAAGTTAGAAAGCCTTGAAATAGAGGTTTTTATAATGCACTACATATACAAGGGCCAAAAGCCACCTTAGCAAAACCATTCTGGTAAAAATAACTACCATAAACACTTTTTCGATTACCATTGCTTAGGCATTTTCATTATGGAAGTGTCTTGACTGATGCATAATTATAAATACTTCATTACTATTGTAAAGAAACCCTAGAGAGAAGGAAGATGCTTCTCTTTCTCTCTTTCTTTTTGTGTATAATTTTTTTCTATCACACAAGCCTATATGGATTGAATAATTTAATCTGATATATTCTTGTTTCAGAGTGATTAATTTATGGAGAAATCAATAAATCCAAAATAGTCTGTCTTGAACAGCTGTCTGAGCATATGGAGGAATATGAGAGAACACTCTGCTGGTGGTTGAGGGGCTGAAGGGAAGAGGAACAGGAAAGAGACATAGTACCACTCTGGAAGGAATTTATATCTTGTTAATTCTTGTAGGAATTCTGGGACTCTCACTGCTACCCTCCGTTTCCCCCAAACAAACAATGCTTTAAACCCTCTTTCCTCTCTTCTTGAATTGCTATATTTACTATGATAAAGGTATTTTTTTACACCGTAGGTGTAAAAGCACATCACAATTTAATTTAAAGCTATGTAAGAGATAATTATTTAAGACTTAGAAGGCTTTGAATGCTGATTGCTCCATTATCTTTGAAGTTTCTTTGTCTTAGTTTAAAGAGGAAATGTCGATTCATGGATTCAGGCTGTAGAGATGTCCATGCTGGGGGGTGAGGTGATGATATGCATAATGTGTTATTGTACATTTCCAGTTTCCTGGTGAAATTGACTGTGATATGGTTGAAATTCTTAGGGTGCTTAGAATCATTTAATTCAGTCAGTTCATAAGATGAAAACAAAAGTTGCTGCTGGGTGGGGAGGAAGTGAAGGTGAGTGATAAACCACACTTAGGGTCAAGAATCATGATGGAAGAAGGGCATGTGGGTGGCTCAGTTGGTTGAGCATCTGACTCTTGATTTCAGCTCACGTCATGATCTTATAGTTTGTGGGTTTCAGCCCCACATCAGGCTATATGCTGACAGTGTGGAATCCGCTTGGGATTCTCTCTCTCTCCCTCTCTCTCTGCCCCTCCCCCACCCACTTTCATGTGCTCTTTCTCAAAATAAATAAATCAACTTAAAAAAAAGGAATCATGATAGAAGATAAATTCACTTGTGAGGTTTGGGTTGATCTACACTTCTTGAAAATATTGACCACTAGCTATCAGAAAGTATAATAGTGAATCCGTTTCTCCCACTTTGGATCACAGTCTTTCTTATGACACTATATTGGGATAAATGGAACTTGAAAGGACTGAACTTCTATGTCTGGCTTATTGTATATTTATTACATCTAAAATAATTGGTGAAATGTGCTACCATTCTTCGACTGAAAGGCTCTAAATATTTTATATATTCTACATTTGAAATGGAAGGACCCACATGAGTTCTCAGAAAACAAATCCTGGAACATTTCCAAAAAGTGATAATAACAACATTATGTGATCATTATAGTCATTTGTAAATATAAGTATGATAAATGCAACAGCTGCTTGAATGAACTTAGGACTGTTGCATTTTAGTAATGAGGGAAATGGTTCATTGCAGCAGTTGGAATAATGTAAGCTCTGCTTGGCTGTGACCTGTTAATTGATCAGAAAATCTAAGCAGAGTAAATCTAAATAATATCTTCCTACACAGTAATTTAAAAACCACTTACTTGTTTCCCATACTGTCTCTGATTATTGATTTCAATATATAACAGGATGTGAGACCATTTAAATGACTTTCCATTAGGTATCACTAGCTGCATATAAGGTGCTAGGGTTCATCCAGAGACATTATTCTCTGGAGAGTATCTTGATGCCATAGCTGCTAGGGTGCACTTCCAAATGACATTCAGCCTTTTTTGCAACTTCTGTTTGTAACTTTATTCATATGAATGCATCATTATTCATTGTATTATTACAGCAATTTTGATATACTAGTTTGGATGGACCTTTATTATAATTTGCATGTGATATATAACTTACAGAACATTGTAACAGTAAATATTGTACACTTTAAAACTAGTGGAAAGTATGAGTCAGAATTTTGTGTAATTTGAAAGGCCCAAGAAAAAACGGCCCCCCATTTTGTTTTCATAGTCAGTCAGTAAGCTATATCAATGCTCAACCTGAACATTAGCACCTACAGTGCTAACAATTGCAGACACTGCTGAGAACAAAGACTATGAACGTGCACTCACCAATGAGAATGGGCAGGTGAAGTGTCATCTAATTGAGCAACTAGATTCTTTTAGTCCCTCTGGGTCCAAAATGTGAAGTTGTCCTCAGTTTTGTGTCCTGAGGCAAGTGGATGGAAAGATGATGGATTAGTCATTATTCTGAATCATCTCTATTCCTGTACTTCTACTCTCCATTTAAAACATGAGCAGTGATGACTTCTCTAGATTGGAGAAAGTAATATTGCTTGAGGATAATTATGTGTTTTTACTTTAAATAGGATATCATGACCCCATATCGCATTGTTTTTTTTACAGCAGTAAGTGAACACATGCTTCCATCACTGTGAAAACAGGGAGGGTGTATAGATAGATACCTTAATTAGAATCATATATTCCTTTAGTATTGAGTTTCTTTTGTTCTGTGCATGCCAACTCTTGGCTCTGGGTTGGCCTAAATCCTGTTGTTCACAGGAAGTGCTTCCTGTGGCTTCTGAAATGCAGGCTCTTGTCTGGTGCTCTACATGTACTATG
Organism: Acinonyx jubatus; assembly: GCF_027475565.1. NCBI lineage: Eukaryota > Metazoa > Chordata > Mammalia > Carnivora > Felidae > Acinonyx > Acinonyx jubatus. Next base: position 86,515,124 of record NC_069385.1, on the reverse strand, counting down.
ATTTAATCCTCACAGCAATCTTATGAGGTATGTGTCATTGTGATCTTGTCAATATTGTAAATGAAAATTGATACATCAATTTAGGTCGCTCATCTTTTCATATTAAGAGCAATTTGTCTTTCTTTTTTTTTTTGTGAATTGCCTGCTCAGGTTCTTTCCTTTTTTATTCTGGGTTGAGGTTTTTCTTTTCAGTTTGTGGGAGTTCTTAATATGTTAAGAAGATTAGTTTTGTATGTTATGTTTGTGGCAAATATTTTCTCAATTTATTTATCTCTTGAGTTGGCTTCTTATTTTCTTTTGCTACGCAGATGTGCTTTTTTGGGGGGACTATGCAATAAAATATATCAATCTTTTATTGTATGGCACCAGGGACTTCCTTTAATGTAAAGTTAAAACATATGAAAAGACACCTGTGCAGAAGATGAATAAAAATCATAGATTTTAACCTGCTCCAATGTGCATTATATTTTCCCCAAAGAAATTGATTTCTGCACAGTGTGTGACTTGAAACTGCCAAGAAGGGTAATGCCCTCAGTCTTGGCTACAAAGTAGGATTTAAGCCTGTAGAGTTATAAAGCCAAAAGATATTTATCATGGATTTTTGGAAGGTGCTTCTCCCCTCCCTGGGAGCCATTCTGCATTATGGCTAAGCTTTCAGCCAAATGTTCATTTTGGGGAGCAAAAGATGTAGGAGAACAAAAATAGGCAGTTTAAAGAGGAATCCGCCAGCAGAAATTGAACCTTATTTTCTTTAACAAAAACCTTTGTTGAAAAACCAAGATTCCTCTCCAGATAGTAGTAATGATAACTATAAAAAGTGCTTTGCATATACTTAAAATGTAATCTTCATAACAACTTGATGAAGTAGATAACATTAGAATCTTTACTCTGCAGATAATATGAGACTTAGAAATATTCAGTAAACTTACCCAAGTTTACTCAGCTAGTAGTGAGAGACAAAGTTGAGAGTCTGACACAAATTTCATCTGATTTCAAAGAATAGGATATTAAATACAGTCCTCTTTGGTCATAGAGAAGCTAGCTTAATTTTTCAAGGCCAAGTTGCCTTTAACCAGGTAATTTAGCTTTGAGGGAAAAGCATGACTATTTCTTTAAATACCAGTGACACCAAAATTTTCCAAGATTTGTTTCTTCATTAATCTTCAAATAGTAATAAAAAAAAGGTGCTATTTGGGAATGCCAGCTGGTGCAGCCGCTCTGGAAGACAGTATGGAGTTTCCTGAAAAAACTAAAAATAGAACTACCCTACGACCCAGCAATTGCACCACTAGGAATTTATCCACGGGATACAGCTGTGCTGGTTCGAAGGGACACATGCACCCCATGTTTATAGCAGCACTATCAACAATAGCTAAAGTATGGAAAGAGCCCAAATGTCCTTCGATGGATGAATGGATAAAGAAAATGTGTATATATATACAATGGAGTATTACCCGGCAATCAAAAAGAATGAAATCTTGCCATTTGCAACTATGTGGATGGAACTGGAGGGTATTATGCTAAGTGAAATTAGTCAGTTAGAGAAAGACAAAAATCCTATTACTTCACTCATATGAGAACTTTAAGAGACAAAACAGATGAACATAAGGGAAGGGAAACAAAAAGAACATAAAAACAGGGAGGGGGACAAAACAGAAGAGACTCATAAATATGGAGAACAAACAGGGTTACTGGAGGGGTTGTGGGAGGGGGGATGGGCTAAATGGGTAAGGGGCAGTAAGGAATCTACTCCTGAAATCATTGTTGTACTATATGCTAACTAATTTGGATGTAAATTTTAAAAAATTAAAAAAAAAAAAGAAAAAGATTTTTAAAAAAGGTGCTATGGCAATATCATATTCAAGTTTGGGTTACTGTGAGCTGTGGGGAAAGCTACTGTTTTGTTCATCTTTATCTTCCTAACATCTAGTGCAGTGCCTGGCATATATAGTCAATGATGCCTGCTGAATGAATGTGTGAATTAATACATTCTCTCCTCATTATCCTCTTACTTTACTTTTTTTTGTTTCTTTCATATCCTCCTACTTACATAATTGATTTGGTTTTTAATTTATTTTTTGACTAGCTAATACATTTACATGGTTCAAAATTTGAAAGACACAGGAAGAGTATGCAGTAGCTCCTTTGCTCCCCACAGCTATGTTCCATCTACCCAGCTCCCCCCTCCATAGGCAATCATATTATTGGTTTCTTATGTATTTATGCATAAATTTCAAGCATATTTAAGTGAAAATCAATATATATCCCTTTAACACAGTTTGATTCTTTTTAAAAAATGTTGTTTATTTATTTATTAGAGAGAGAAAGAGTGAGCAGGGGAGGGGCAGAGAGATCAAGAGAGAGAGAATCACAAGCAGGCTTTGTGCTGTCAACACTGAGCCCAGATGCAGGGCTTGATCCCACAAACCATGTGATCATGACCTGAGCCAAAATCAAGAGTCCGATGCTTAACTGACTGAGCCACTGAAGTGCCCCCACACCATCTGATTATTATTTTTTTAATTTTTTAAGTTTATTTATTTATTTTGAGAGAGAGAGAGAGCATGAGCAGGGGAGGGGCAGAGAGAGAGGGAAAGAAAGAGAATCCCAAACAGGCTCCACACTGTCAGCCAGAGCCCAATGTGGGGCTTGAACTCATGATCTGCGAGATCATGACCTGAGCCAAAACCAAAAGCCAAAGGCTTAACCCACCAAGCCACCCAGATGCCTCCACACTCTGATTCTTAAAAACACATATATTATAAAATATGTAAAGGCCTTTAAAAAATTTGAATCGTGTTTGAAAAGTAGAAAGAGAAAAAAAGATCTAATATCTAGATAATCCATTAGAAACATTTTGGAGTATTTTTTCCATCTATGGAATTGTTAGCTACCTTTAGTTACTCTGTTTCATGCTGCTTATTCCTAACTTTAAGTCTAACCCCTTGTTAACTAGGAATGGCTAAACAGCACATTCTGGTAAGGTTTCGGCTGGATTGCTTCCGACTCTGGCTGCTGCTGTAGAGGGGGCATCTTATGGTCACATGTAGGAGGTCACTATAAAATGGTGACTTCTAGGGACTGAAGGTTCTTGTTTTCTGACACAAACCACAGCAGGATAAGGACATGGAAGACACAGTTAAGTATTTTGCTGCAGGCACCTTGAGGGGGACTTTTGCAGAATTTATTCATATTTGCAGAGATTAAATCTGGAAGGATGAACAGAGATTTGAACAGTTGTATGCAGAGACTGAGAACACTGTATGGTTAGCCTGTCAGCTCTAATAAATGACAATTCTGAGTCTATGTGGAGGGGCATGTGTCAGTGGGGATATAAGCTGGTATGAAATGGAGAGATGATCAGTGGTGAACTTTGCACAATGACAGAAACTGAGCATACTGACCCAAATTGAATCTTTAGTTTTTTTGTTTGTTTTTTTTTAAACTAAGGGTTACTTCAAGCTAGGGGTTTTATTAGTGCTCTAATTGGAGGGACTGGTAATTTGCCCTCTACCCCCTGTATAAATATGTTGGGATAGTAGATGTGCACAGTGTGCGCGCGCGCGTGTGTGTGTGTGTGTGTGTGTAAGCCCACACATCCAGAATTTTAGTACATTTGACATTTTCTATGGGTTCAACAAATTATCAACCCATCCCTTATTTTTGTTTGGTTTGTTGTTTTTAAGATCAGGATTAAAAATATATTCATGTGTGGTTCAGAAATGTGTCTGGATCATGGGAATTTAAACACAATTGTGATTAACATGAGCCCAGCGCAGACAGACCGGGTAAGCTGCAGTCCTTATAAATTGGTGTCTGAAGACAGTAGTGTTCTCTGGAAATGCCACAAACCGCACAGGCATTCTCCAAGGTTCTGTCTGGTAAAGCCTCTCTCTTGACTTTCAGCTTCAGTGAATTGAGACTAATATGTTCAGTGAAAAGAGCTAAGACATTCTTACTGTAAGTCAGAGTGTAGAAAATACCTCTGCAGTACATTCACAACATGAATGTTATAAAGTAATTTCGTCCACTCCCCCTAACCATTGCCCCAGCTTCTCTCAGTGCACTGCGGTGGTTGACTTATTCCTTTGTCTGCCACGTTAACCTATTAGCAATGTGGTGAAGGCTGGGACCCCAGGGCCTTAAAAAGTGTCTGGCACATAGTACATGTTCACGAAATATTTGTTGAGTAAATATTGAATACATTTGCATTTTCTAAAAAGGAAATAGGACAGAGAAGATGAAGTATAAACATTGCTCTAGTGACCTCACGTAAATGATAATCTTTCTAGTACTCCCCTCACCACTCTTCACTATCTGTCCTTTGATCTTTTAAAATGAGATCCTTCCGGGGCTTCTGGTTTACTGTCTTGACTTACTTCAACCTGTTCTAATAATCTTTGGTAGATTAATATTTCTAAGGAACAGATGTAATCACATTACTATCCTGCATAAAAAGGTTTCCTTCATCATGCCACTCAGAGCCTCTGCAATATATCCCCCACTGTTTCTGCTTTCCTGCTCTCTGCAAAACTCGGATCCTGTGGTCCAGTTAGGCTGGGCTACCTCCCCATTTTCCAGGCAAGTATCACACCTTCCTGCATGCATACCTGTCGCTTCCTTCACTGTGCCTAGCGAAGTCCCATAGTGTCTGCTACATGAAATCCATCAACCCATTTGTGATGTCTTTCATCATCACTACCTCCTCCCCACCGTGTGTGATCTCTTCCTCCTCTGCCTTATGTTGCAGCTTCTTATACACTTACCTAGTTCTCCTCATTCTTGAATTACTGGAATCTAAGGACTGAGATTTGCTTATCTTTCCATCATCTACAACAGTGTTTTCCAAATTCCTAGAGATAAGAATAAATGTGGGGCTCTTGTTATCTGGAAATTCTGATTCAGTAAGTTTGGATTGGGCTTCAAGGACTTAAAAAAAAAGTGTTATGGATGATTCTTAATATCAGATAAGTTTGGGAAACTTCTCTAGAGCCCTGAGCAGAGCACCTTTCACATATGAGTGCTCAGTAAATATCTGTTAAGTAAATTCAACTCCCCGTGTAAGAGGAGTAGGCAGTCCCATATATATAAGAAAACATTATCAGGTTTATACTTGACTTTGAACGCTCAGTAATATTGCAGGAGTAGTTTAATGAGACCCTTAAGGAAAATGATAATTTGAATGTGGGAACAATAATTAAATTTTGGACAAACATCTTTTTTTCTGTGTTGCATATGGGCACAATCATACAAAACTGAGTAGGTACAAAGCATCTTATTTAAAATTTTATTCAGAAATGTTCAAATAAAGTTGCTTATTTCCTTGTAAGATTAATAGCAACAATGGAAATAATTAAACTGCTCATTTTCTAAAGGGAATCTTGGGCTCTCATTTATTAGCCCATGGTATACCTAATCACTCCACCTCCTTAAAATATGTAGCTTAAGAAGCAGAAGCAATTTACCACCCAGAATATCACTTCATGGTATGTGGGGAAAGAATTGAAGACAAGTTTAGAAAGAAGACACCCTGAACACATTGCCATTTAATTTTGATATATTAGATTTTCCTCTTCCTTCTTTTGTACATCCACTTGACCTTTTTTTCCCTGTTAGATATCTTTTCCTTATAGCAGGAGTCTTCACACTGTCTTCTGTTGTTGTGTGCTTTGATTTCTACTTGCCCCTATCAACTGCCCAACCTTCTCCCTATAATTGAAATTATTGTGAGAGGGACTCTGATAGGTCCATCTAATCTCCATTTTCTTGTTTTGTTGATTTAGGAAGAACTTTCATACCAGTCTTCTTTCTAGGTGATTGGGAGACTTACAGACTATTTGCCCTTTCCTTAGCATTTTTGTGGCCCAAACATCTTCGTGAAGGCACCAAGTCATATGATTTAGAATGTAGCCCTACATATGTGTGCAATTACCAAGGGCCATTGTCCTTAACAAGAGCCATTTGGTGGTGGCGGTTGGGGGGGGTACAATTAGAAGGCATGGAGGTGGGGAGAACTCTGAGGCTTGGTTATTCTGGGATGATGATCAACTATATTTCATTCCTTCTTAGTTATAAATAATAATTTAAAGGGCATTTTCTTGGCAAATACATTTCTCTATTATTGTAGTATATATACACATATAAATTTTTTCCTAAAGACACATACATCCTTAAAGTACTTATAATCATTATCTAAAAATGATGTTAAGTAAGTAATAATATTACCAACCCCATGAGTACCTAGACATAAGTAGGGCAGACATCCATGAAATGTTCTGGATTTTACTGTTGCCTTTCTCTTCCTTATCCCTTCCTGACCTTTCCCTATGACTTGCAGGACCCTCTCACATTAATGTTTGCAAATTCAAGGGAGAAGAATTAGTGGAGTGTCAACAAGTGCATTTGAGCTAAATGCTTCAAAGACAGGAGACAGCGACAGTTATGTGAGAGGAAGGGGAGAAGCGTGGAGCTAATGTTGTTTGACAACAGCAGCTGGACCATGCTACGGAAGGGATCGTGTCTACCGCCAGCCACCATCTTCTGGAAATCTGGTTGTACCTGGTCCAAACCCAATTCTGCAGACATTGTGAGGCCCATGGTTTTGGCTTAGTTCTTTTAATTCTCTCTAGGCCTCTTCCCTTCTATAGGGTCCACACGTGCTGCCTTAGTCTTGCCCACACTAGCTTGGGTGCAAAGCCCAGTCCTGTTTCAGTTATTTGTTTTTTAAAATTCTCTGATTTCAAACATTGCACAGATTTTAGTAACTCTCCTGAGAAAGAGAGAATTTAGTTTGCAAGGAGGGGTTTAATTAGGGAGTGCTCAGCCTCCTACCATCTCCTTGGTCCTCCCTTTCCCCCTCCTCTTTGGTGAAATTGGAAAAAAAACTTTTTTCTTCCCCATCACACATGTTCTTTGCACATTCCAGCTCCCTTAAGGGGTATGTCAATATGTCTCCCTGTGAGCTAGGGATGGTTTTACCTTAGAACTGGGATTTGAAATCAGCTTCAACCTTCAGGGATTAGTCAAAGTATTCCTTTCCTCCTAAGGCATTCTAAATTGATATTAAATGATGTTATGAGCAAATGTTTAAGAAAGATGAGGCAGCAGCACAGGGGATGAGACCCTGTAAAAGGATATTGAAGTTAGAGTAAAATGAGCACTGAAAAATGTTAAGAATCAGTGACTCAAACTATTCAATAAAATATATACACATAAAGAAGATTGATCTTAAGGATATGGGGAGGAAGGGGTGTGTTTTTCATTTTATTAGTCTCAGCTAATTCCACAGACCAACTTTGCTCCTTCTCATCTTCTCAGTCTTCTCTGAACCTATCCTCTCAGCAACTTCTTAAAACTGGGAGGCTATCTGCCTAGGCAACAATCTAAATTTGAGAAATCAAATAATTTTCTATATTGTAATATAGGTAAAGTTTTAATATTTTTAAGATGATAGTGAGTAACTATGAACTTTGAAATGGTGCACAATTCAGGCATTAAAGAAGATTTGTTCTAGAAATATAAGTTGAACAGAACCGGTAACAGATGGCTCAGCATCAGTGGAAGGTATTAAATGCATCTTTAATTGGTATTAAATACCTCCCTCTCCTGCAGGGAGCAGAGGAGAAAAGAGATTCACAAACACTGAAATGACTTGATTGTCTGAGCACAGCCATGTGCCTTTTCGTTGATCAAGATGGCATATGTTTTTCTCATCATTAAATGCTCACCAAATCGTGTTGAAGCCTGAAAGAAGCTTATAAACCCAAACCAGGGAATGTGTAGGAATTACAGGTGGGTGGAGAAACCAACTTGGTCTTCTGGTCCTCGCACTGTCACAGATGGTGTGACCTTTGGTAAAACGGTGAGCCGGTCTCTGATACTCTAGGCTTTTCATCTACAAGTTGGTAAAATCCCTGCTTATCCCTCTCAGGGGGCCAGTGAGCACTGGGGGTGGTCAAATACTATGGGCTCTTTAGTTTACAAAACTTTTCTCTTAAAATATGGCCATCATGGATAATCAAACTTCTGAAAAGCTGTTATATAAAAGGCAAATTCAGCAGCCCAAGCAGCTGAACTCTGTGTTGCTTCAAGTTAATGTAAAATGATGTTTTAGTCATAGATGTTCAAAATGACTTTATGGTCACATATTTGAGGTCAAACAGAAACATTTTAGAAATAAAATGAGCTTGATTTTCAGAGGTTGGTGAATGTTACAACTTTTCTCTTTATTTTATTTTTTAATTATTTCCTTACTCAACTTTTCCTTTTCAGTATTTTTTCCCTGGCTGCCGGCCCTCAAGATCTCCTTTTTAGCTTTTTATTTTTTACTTTATTTTTTATTTAAATTCAAGTTAGTTAGCATACAGTGTAGTATTGGTTTCAGGAGTAGAATTCAGTGATTCATCACTTACATATGACACCCGGTGCTCATCACAAGTGCCCTCCTTAATGCCCATCACCCATTTAGCCCATCCCCCTGCCCATCTCCCCTTTAGCAACCCCCAGTTTATTCTCTGTATTTAAGAGTCTCTTATGGTTTGCCTCCCTCTCTGTTTTTCTCTTATTTTTCCTTCCTTCCCCTATGTTCATCTGTTGTGTTTCTTAAATGCCACATATGAGTGAAATCATATGATATTTGTCTTTCTCTGACTTATTTCCTTTAGCATATTACACTCTAGTTCCATCCACATTGTTGCAAATGGCAAGATTTCATTCTTTTGGATTGCTGAATAATATTCCATTGTATGTATATATCATATCTTCTTTATTCACTCATCAGTCACTTTGGAGAATAGTATGGAGTTTCCCTAAAAAAATAAAAAATAAAACTACCCTACCACCCAGTAATTACACTACTAGGTATTTATCCAAAGGATAGAAAAGTGCTGATTTGAAGGGGCAAGTGTACCCCAATGTTTATAGCAGAGCTATTAACAATAGCCAAATTATGGGAAGAGTCCTTTTTTACCTTTTTAAAAGAAGTGGGAGCAATTGACAATGGGGGCTATAGATCAAATGGTTAGAAAGGAACTAGGATTGTTTCTTCTTGCCTTGGTAAAATCACAATCTCAGATAAAATATATTGAGTCACTGTAATAATTACAGTGTTTTTTAAAAATCTAGTCCTCTGATTATCCAAATAAAACCAGAAAAAAAATCTCATAGATGTTTTTAGGTAAGAAATTCTCAGCAGAGACATTTCATTTAAGTATAATTAACAATAATTGGTAGAAAAGTAAATGGTAAGAATGATTAATTTATTCTCATTGTATTTCAGTTTTTCTAAGACGGTTACTGAGCAAGAACTGTGCAATTTGCTTTTATTAAAAAAGAATGGACATAATCTACCTTTTGTCATTTAAAGCTGTGCTTGATAGTGTATCTGGAAATGAACAGTATGTCACTGACCAGATGCTGGCAGCAAAATAGCATTTCTACAAGTCTGCAAATATTAAACCACAAACTAGAAAATGATCTTGAAATTCTAGGGTTATTATTTCTCATAAAAATTATGAAAAGGAATTACATTAGCATCTTATTTAAATGCAAACCAAAGAGTTTAGTAACACCTGCCAAGACACAGGATTACAAAGGGAAGCATTTTCACTTACGGGCTTATTATTTTGTTCTGTAGACCCAATCTTGGGTGGCTCTTCAACACTATTCATTCAGAGACATTCTTTCAAAAAATCAAGCAAAACTGGAGGTACATAGGATAGTCTATAAGAACTGCTCAGAAACATTTAAATAATATCGCTTTATTAGGTCCCACCAGAAGATAATGAAATGTTTTCACCAAAATAGAAACACTTGGGCTCTGACCCAAGTTTGGTCCTTCATTATATCATGCTTTTTAATGAGGGTAATACATGTTCTCAGAGCCCTTCAGTTCCTATATAAGTATACACAAAGAATAAACTGTCAAATTATGAAGCAGCAGATGATGCAGAGTATAAAAATATCTGAACACCATCATTAAGCAAAAGATGCTATATATTTAAGTGAATATACCATGTATTTATTAGGTGTATTATGTTTAGCTTCCAGTTCTTAAAGAGCTGGCTGGGCTTTAAGTAGGGCTTAATATAGTAACAGTTAGACATGGAACTTAGGACATTTGGGGGCCATTATTATTTTTTTGATGACGATTTTCACTGAAGTTTAAAATACATATGCTTAAATATAAGCAAGATTCCTCATGAACTAAATACACCAGGAGCATACTATCTCGTATGGAAGATAATAATTTTACATGCCACACTCTTTCCTATGACTTCAAGAAATACTAGGAAAATTCTTGGCTATTTCCTCAACTCATTTGTAAGGAACAGGTATATCCTAGTTAGGTGGGGTCCCACTTGATACAATAGCTATTTAAAATTTGTGTTTCTATGATAGTTGATTGAGAAGATACAGGTTAAGTGTGCTTTATGTTTAAGGGTGAAATTTTCAGAATCATTGACAGTGGATAATAATAGAATACAAAAGCTTGAAGAAGGTTTAGGTATTATCTAGGGCAACACTCCTCTCCCCTCTTTCTCCTCCTCACACACACTTTATTACACATTTTTTTTTTTCCAGATGAGCACACTGACACTCCCAGGGATTAAAGGGATTAAGTGATTTTATCAAGATTACGGAGGTTGTCAGAAGTAGTGCTGAAACTAGTACCAAGGTCTTCTCATTTTGAGGCCAAGCCCTTCCTTACGACTCTCTGTTCCAGTAATGCAGCTCACAGCATACACAGGAGCACTTCTCGGCAGGGTTTTTGCACGAATCGCACATGCTCATTTATGCTATTCCCCAGAGTGTGCAAAGCCGTTTCCAGAGATGTTGCATTTCCTTTTTTCATGGAGTGTAGTTCAGATATTAGAAGTCATGTGGGATCATCATAGGAATTACTTGGCTGCGTGGTCCTCTAGCGCTTTACTTTTCTTCCCTCCTTAAGCAGTGCTTCTCAAACTCTCTGGTTATTATTATTGTTGTTAATTTTTAAATTGCCAATGTTCTTGTCACATTTGTAAGCTCTTTGACATTTGAACTTGTTTATATCCTCTTTAAGGAGACAAGACCACCAATCATGCACTTGGCTATGCAGCAACTTCAACTTGCTATAAAAGTGTCTGAATGTTTGCCCTCAACTTCTGCACTTAACAAGTGGGGGAAAGCAACAAATAGTTTGCAAACCAGCCCTGGCCCGGGACCACACTTTGAGTACCACCGGTCTAAGAGATGCACCTGTAAATAAAGTATCCCCAAATAATACAGCAGGGACTCCAGCATTCTCTATTGCACCAAATTCCTCCCCACCCTCACTCTGTGTGTAGCAGATAGCATTAATTTCTCCCTGAAAAAGCAGGAGCTATCCGAAACCCCAGACTATCTTTCTAGAGAACTAAATAAACTTCTAAATATCCTCTCTTGGCTTTTAAGAGGAGGTGTCCTTTCTCAAATCTAATTTGATAGAGTGATTAAGAACATTTTTTCTGGAGCCAGCCTGCCAAGATTTAGGCCCTAATGTTTTTTTCTCTACAAGCTGTACAATTTTCAGCTGTGAGATCTTGTACTTGCATTTCTTTATCTGTAAAGGACTTAAAATAGCATCCAGTGGTAAGTAGTTAATAAGTGTTGGCTATTATAATATCCAAAACTAACCCTGCTCTCTGAGCTCTGGATCTGCTTCCTTCCCTTTCCTCAGGGACCTGATGCCATCAATAACAGCCTTTTTCCCTGGTAACTTCAGTCTGCCATGCCTGTGATCTTGTATTCCTTGCATTCACTTTTAATGCCTTCCCAATCCTTTTATAAAAAGGATTTTCTTTTAGAAAAGAAAATCCAAACTTAGTCTTTTACTTCCTTACTTCTCATTCAATATTTTTTGTCTCTCATTCATTTAAAAATTCAGTGTTAGGGAGATACAGTGTGTGGTAAGAGAACTTGTTGGTAACTAAAGTAGATTTAGAGGGAAAGGAAAACTTCCTGGAGGAGGTGACATCTAAATGAAGGATAAGTGGGAGTAAGCTATGCTAAGGAGTAGAAAGAATATTCTAGGTTGATGAAACACTATGGAGTCTTTGAAGAACTAAAAGACAATTCAGTATGGATGAGACATAGAGGAGACTGTGAGTGGAGAGAGATGGGGCTGGAAAGGCAAGTAGGGGCCTGTATGACAAATTATGACAAGAATTGCACTTGAAATTGAGGACACTGGGGAGGCAGATACTGGGAGTGCTATTACAGATGCTTATTTTAAAATAAGATCACTCTGATTCATGAAGGAAAGTTCATAGAAAGTTTTAAGGCCAGTGAAATGATCAGATTTTCCTTTTAGAAATATCCCCAGATTAGAAGGAGCAGAGGAGGATATAAAAGTGTAGAGAACCAGGGAGGCATTGATGGTTTTAAGGGAAAGTGTCAAGATAATATTTGTGTGACTGTGGTTCAGTGCTTCAGAAGAAGATCCCTATTTTAGAAACAGAGAAAAAGGGTCAGGAATTGAGGAGACAGTGGAGACTTGGGATCAAGGTGAGATCGTAGTTAGCCACATGGACTGCCATGTCCTCTGAGCATGGCATTGGCTGGTGCTATAGTCAGCCACTGAAACTGGATGCTTGCTTCAAGAGCCTGATTTTGCAGTATGTCAGGAGCTCCCAGCTTTGCTATTCAGTGCAGCACAGGAGAAGCCAGATACTTACAGGGTGTGGGAACTCAGATGACCCCTCTGGGATGGGGATGGGGGATAGTGCTTGAGAAATTCTCAACAGCCTCACTAATCAGAGGAATATGCACCATTAATATCTTCAGCTCCACTCTGAAGGTTACTGGGACATCCTGACTTCTTGTGAAGGCAAAGATGTGTGAATGATCCACTATGTGAAGAACGCTCTGATAACTTTTTAGAGTGATTAAACATCCAACTTCTTGTCATTGAAGATGAGTATCAGAGCTACAAATATGCTTTGGAACTCAAGGAGCTAAGGAGTGAGTAGGAGAAGCAGAATCTATGGATGCAGTTGAAAGAGTGAGGTTGATTTGGGAATTGGAGGAAGTCAAAATAAACTAAGACAAGAGACAGGCAATTTTGAAAAGTTTGGGTAGAAGCTGAAAAGCTTCCAGGAGGAAAAGCAATACTGGAAGGAACATGAGGAATTTAAATCATAACAGCTAGAAGTGGGCTGTGGAGGAAGAAAATCACTGTATTAGGCACAGATCTAGTTGGACATGCTCGAGAAAACCAACCTCTTTGATGAGATGCTTGGCATCTGGTCTGATGGTCTCTTGGGCATCAGCAGTAGATTCAGGCTTCTCCTCCCCAGTGATGTAGTTAGCTGGAATGAGATTAACATGCTTGGAGGCAGACAACTTTGTTGTTCAGGACTTGTTCAATAAAATGGGATTCAAATTTCAGAGATATTGACTTGTTCCATATAGACATCGCTCTTATTTGGAGTTTTTGACACGGAACTGCCTTGAACCATTCTAGAGACTCAAAATTTTTCTTGGACACACATTTGACTGTATGATTGAGACTGTCCTGGCAGTCCTCAGTGGCACAAAGCAGTGGTTGAGAAAGGTGAGCTTGGTCATTGTTTACCCTATACAACTGATGAGGACAGAGACATGACTGGTACCCAAAGAAGAAGAGATGAGTCCTGTCTCAAAAGAATGCTGTTGAAGCCATTTGTTGTTTCTCATCGCTTCTTATATCTCTGATCTTTCATTGGGAGCATTTTTATTGTGCCTGAAGAACGACTCTTAGTATTTTATTTGCTGATGACAAATTTTCTGGTTTCATTTGTCTGAAAACATTTTAATTTTACATTCATTTGTGAAAGATATTTTTACAGTATATAGAATTATAGGCTCACAGCTATTTTCTCTTAGCACTTAAATACATCATTTTATGTTCTGGCATCTATTGCCAGTTCTTATATTAAGAGCTGAACTGTCAGGCTAATTGTGGCTTTTTAAAAGATAATCAGTCTTTTGTCTTTGGCTGCTTTTAGGATTTTTTCTTTGTCTTTGGCAGTTTTATTATGATGTGTTGAAACAAAAACCTTTTTCTATTTTTCCTGTTTCAGATTTATAGTTCTTCTTGATTTTTTGGCTTGGTGTTTTTAGTCAGTTTTAGAAAATTCTCTTTACCACCTCTTCAAATACTGTTTTTAACTCACTGTCTTCTCTCCTAATAGGACCCATTTACAAATCCCCACTGTGTCGTTTATGTTTCTTCCCTCTCCTGTAATTTTTCATCCTTCTTGAGTTTTTATAGTTTATTTTGAATAATTTCTTCTTACTTATTTTCCAGTTCATTAATTCCTTTTTCAACTGTGCTCAATCTTCTACCAAACCCATTCACTGAATTCTTCATTTTGGTTTTGTATTTTGAAGGCTAGAATGCTCATTTCTTTTTCTTTTTGTATAGTTTCCAGAACTCCACAAAAATTCCCAGTTTTATCTTTCATCTCTTTCAATATAAAACCTTAGTTATTTTTAAAAATTTAATTGTTGAGAGAGAGAGAGAGAGGGAGAGAGAGAGAATATGTGAGCAGGAGAGGGGCAGAGAGAGGGAGAGAGAGAGAATCTCAAGCAGGTTCTGCATTGTCAGCACAGAGCCTGATGCTGGGCTCAAACTCACAAACTGTGAGATCATGACCTGAGCCAAAAATCAAGAGCTGGACAATTAAATGACTGTGCCACCCAGGCACCCCTTAAACCTTAGCTATTTTAGGGGCACCTGGGTGGCTCAGTCGGTTAAGTGGCCGACTTCTGTTCAGGTCATGATCTCATGGTTTGTGAGTTTGAGATTGGCATCTGGCCTGTGCTGACAGCTCAGAGTCTGGAGCCTGATATGGATTCTGTGTCTCCCTTTCACTTTCTGCCCCTCCCCACCTTGTACTCTCTCTCTCTCAAAAATAAATAAAGAAAGAAAACAACCTTAGTTATTTTAAAGTCTATATCTGATAACAAAAATATTTGATTGGAGCCTCTGTTGGTGCAAATATTCCCCCCGCTTTTTTTTTCTTGCAGATTCCAGTCATGTTGTGTTATTTCCTTGTGTACCATGTTATTTTAAAAAAAATTATTGAAGTATAATACTCAAGCAGAAAAGTGTACACATATATGTGCAGCATGTTAAATTTCTACAAACTAAATACATCTATGTAACTTAAATGTAGATTAAGAATCATATCATTACCAACATCCAGAAACCCTCTTTGAACTTTTCTAGAAATGATTTCTTCCTTCTCTCTTTCTCCGTCCACCCAAGAATAACTACTATTCTGTTGTCTCATGGCACAGATGAGTTTTTCCTGATTTTTGTACTGTATCTGAATGAAATGATGAAGTATATATTTTTTGTGGGTTTTGCTTTTCTTTTCATTTATGTTTGTGAGCTTCATCAGTTTTATTGCCTATAGTAGCTGCCACTTATCCATTTCCACTGTTGTTTAGTATTCTATTGTGTGGTTATGTCATAATTTATTTAGCATTCAATTGTTTATAGTTTTCAATTTGGGTCTTTAACAAGGAGTGTGGCTAAGAATATTCATATATATATCTATATATAGAGAGAATATTCATCTATCTATCTATCTATCTCTATCTCTATCTATCTAGATAGATATCTATAGATAGATATCTCTATAGATAGATAGATATCTAGATATCTAGATATCTAGATAGATAGATAGATAGATAGATATCTCTATCTATAGATAGATATCTATATAGAGATAGATAGATAGATAGATATAGATAGATGAATATATGTACTGCATACATAGTTACTTTGATTGCTAGGTCCTGTATTAGCAAAATCATTAAAAATTTGACACTTAGGATGTTATAAGTGTCATTCTCCAGAGAAAATTTGCATTTGCTTCCTCCTAGAACAACCTTAATCTAAGAATTGGAATGATGCTAGGCTGAGGTGCTGTTCCTGTAAGGGCCTGTCCATAACTGGGTCAGTCTGGTATTTAGAGTGCTTGGCCTTTGGGTTCTAACTCAAAGTTAGCCCCCCACACCTGATCCCACAGAACTCGCCTTTCTAAAACTCTTTCTCTTTTTTTGCTTTTTATTCTTTGACTGGCTCATTTCTGGTTGCCTACTACTTCTCTGGTTACCATGTCTCAGCTTTCTCTTTCAATGCCTTCCCTTAAATATTTTTTTTCCTTAAAACCTCAATCACATGTGTTTTCTGTGGGTGAGCCATGTTCATGACTTCAACTGCCATCAATATGGTCATGCCTTCAACATCCTTTCTCCTAAACTCCAGAGCAGTACTTTCTCCTGCTTCTTGTATATTTCCAGTAGGTGTCCTATGGAGTTTCAAACTCAATGTGTCCAAAACAGAACTCATTATTTCTGTCAACTCTTCTAATTACAGACTCCATTTCAGGAAATGGTCCCACTATCTTCTTAACTGTCCAAATCAGGGAGTCATCTTAAACTCTTCTTTCTTTCTCATTTCCCTTGTTCCATCAGTCTCCAATTCTATAGATTTTGGCTTTAAATCCACATGAAACTTTATGTTTGAGCTCAAACACTATGTGTTTGCCTATGAGATTCACAAAAACAACAAAACAAATAAGAAGATACTTGGGACATATTCAGACTGCAAGGATGGGAGTTTGTGAGAGTTTTTGTAGGCATGGGATTGCTCACATTATACTGTACCTCTCAGAATGCTGCTCTTTAGTATCTAGTCAAAGGACCAGACACTTTCCTTATCCTCCTGCCCACATACTCTATTAAAATACATACCCATCTCCTAGGCATACATTATTCTTATTGTCTACCCCATTTGAGTCACCAACTCAATGAAAAGCATATTTTAAAGCCTGAAAATAACAATTTATACATAACTTGTAGATCTACGTGCAGAAGGTAGCCTGTGTGTTGATAAATTCTTCCTATATTTCTCTCTTCTTTTCCTAAATTCTTTTTTTAATTGAGGTATAGTTGATGCATAATGTTATATTAGTTTCAGGTGTACAACATAGTCATCTGACAATTCTATACATTAAGCTATGCTCACTATAGTTACCATTTGCCACCATACAAAGTTACTATAATATAATTGACTATATTCCCCATGCTGTACTTTTCACCCTCATAGCTTATTTATTTTATAACTGGAATTTTGTATCTCTTTATCCCCTTCACCTATTTAGTCCATCCTCCTATAACCCCTTCCCCTCTGGCAACCCCAGGTTGCTCTCTGTATTTATGATTCTGTTTTTATTGATGCGTGTTTGTTTCAGTTATTTTTTTTTTAGATTCCACATATAAGTGAAATCATAGATATTTGTCTTTCTCTGACTTATTTCACTTACATAATATCCTCTGAGTGAATCCATGTTGCCACAAATGACAAGATCCCATTCTATTTTATGGCTGAGTAATATTCCTATATATATATATATATATATATATATATATATATATATATATATATATATATATACCTCTTCTTTATCCATCCATCTATCAGTGGCCACTTAAGTTGCTTCCATATCTTAGCTATTGTTAGTAATGCTGATGTAGATACAGGGGGGCAAATATTATTTTGAAATAGCATTTTCATTTTCTTTGAATAAATACCCAGTAGAGGAAGCACTGGAGTATATGCTATTTCTATTTTTAGTTTTTTGAGAAACCTCTATACTGTTTTCCATAGTGGCCCTACCAATTTACATCCCCACCAACAATATACCAGTGTTCCTCTTTCTCCACATACTTGCCAATATTTGTTATTTCTTCTATTTTTGATATTAGCCACTCTGACAGGTATAAGGTAATATCTCATTATGGTTAAAGTCATTGACTTTAATTTCCCTGATAATTAGTGATGTTCAGCATCTTTTCATGTACCTGTTGACCATCTGTATGTATTTTTTGGAAAATATCTTTTCAGGTCCTCTGCCCATTTTAAAAAAAAATTTTTTTTTCAACGTTTATTTATTTTTGGGACAGAGAGAGACAGAGCATGAACGGGGGAGGGGCAGAGAGAGAGGGAGACACAGAATCGGAAGCAGGCTCCAGGCTCTGAGCCATCAGCCCAGAGCCTGACGCGGGGCTCGAACTCACGGACCGCGAGATCGTGACCTGGCTGAAGTCGGACGCTTAACCGACTGAGCCACCCAGGCACCCCTGCCCATTTTTTAATTAGATTGTTTGTTCTTCAGGTATTAAGTTATATAAGTTCTTCATATATTTTGGACATTAACATCTTATCAGGTGTATGATTTGCAAATATGTTGCAGTATAGTGAGGTTGCCTTTTTGTTTTGCTGATGGTTTCTTTCACTGTGCAAAAGCTTTCTTTTTTTTGGTGTAAGCTTACTTTTGCTTTTTGTCTCCCTTGCCTGAGAGACATATCCATTAATATGTTGCTAAGGCTGATGTCCAAGAGATTATTAGCTCTGTTTTGTTTAAGGTGTTTTATGGCTTCAGGTCTCATATTTAGGTTTTAAATCCATTTTGAGTTTATTTTTGTGTATGACGTAAGACAGTGGTCCAGTTTAATTCTTTTGCATATAGCTGTCTGGGTGTCCCAATACCATTTATTGAAGAGACTGTTTTCCCTATTGTTTTTGCCTCCTTTGTTGTAGATTAATTGACCATATAAGTGTGGGTTTATATCTAGGCTCTCCTGTTCCATGGATCTATGTTCTATTTTTGTGCCAATACCATACTGCTTTGATTACTATAGCTTCGTAGTATATCTTAAAATCTGAGATTGTGATACCTCCAGTTTTGTTTTTCTTTCTCAAGAGTGCTTTGACTACTTGGGATCTTTTGTGGTTCCATACAAATTTTAGGATTATTTGTTATAGTTCTGTGAAAAATATTGTTGGTATTTTGATAGGGTTTGCATTGAATACATACACAGCTTTAGGTAGTATGCTTTGGGTAATATCCAATTTTGACAATATTTATTCTTCTAATCCATGAACGTGGTATATCTTTCCATTTGCTTGTGTCATCTTAAATTTCTTTCATCATTGTCTTATAGTTTTTTAGACTACAGATCTTTCATCTCCTTGGTTTAATTTATTCTTAGTATTTTATTATTTTTGTCGTAATTGTAAATGGGATTGTTTTCTTAGTTTCTCTTTCTCCTACTTTGTTATTAGCCTATAGAAATGCAACAGATTTCTGTATATTAATTTTTATCCTGCAACTTTACTGAATTCATTTATTAGTTCCAATAGTTTTTGGTGGAGTCTTTAGGATTTTCTATATATAGTATCATGTCATACGTAAATAGTGACAGTTTTATTTTTTCATTATCAATTTGGATGCATTTTATTTCCTTTTCTTGTCAGACTGTTGCAGCTAGGACTTCCAGAACTATGTTGAGTAAAAGTGGTGAGAGTGGACATCCTTATCTTCTTCCTGATTTTAGAGGAAGAGCTCTGAGTTTTTCACCATTGGGTATGATGTGAGCTGTGTGTTTGTCATAAACGGACTTTCTTATGTTGAGGTATGTTCCCTTTAAACTCAGTTTGTTAAGGCTGTTATAATGGAAATATTTTGAATTTTGTCAAATGATTTTTGTGCATGTAATGGGATGATAATATGGTTTTTAACCCTCATTTTGTTAATATGATCTATCAAGTTTATTGATTTGCTGATATTGAACCACCCTTGCATCCCTGGAATACATCCCTCTTAATGGTAATGAGTGATTTTTATAATGTGTTGTTGAATGCCATTTACCAATATTATGTTGAGGATTTTTGAATCTATGTTCATTAGATACTGGCCATTATTATTATTATTATTATTATTATTATTATTATTATTTTGTCTTTATCTGGTTTTGGTAATCAGAGTAATGCTGGCCTTATAGAATGAATTTGAAAGGCTTCCTTCCTCTTCTATTTTTTTGGAATAGTTTGAGGAGAATAGGTATTAATTCTGTAAATGTTCTGTAGCATTAACCTGTGAAACCATCTGGTCCTGGACATTTATTTGTTGAGAGTTTTTGATTACTGTTTCAATTTTGCTACTAGTAATCAGTCTGTTCAGACTTTATATTTCTTTTTCATTCAATTTTGGAAGGTTATATGTTTCTAGGAATTTATCCATTTCTTTTAGGTTGTCCAATTTGTAGGCATGTAATTTTTTGTAGTAGTCTCTTATAATCCTTTGTATTTGTGTGGTGTTGTTACTTCTCCTCTTTTATTTCTGATTTTATTTTTCTGAGTCCTCTTTTTTTCTTGATGAGTTTGGCTAAAGGCTCATCAATTTTATTATCTTTTCAAAGAACCAGCTGTTGGTTTGCTCTTTCCTATTGCTTTTTTTTTTTTTAAGTCTATTTTTAATGTTTTTCTGCCCTGGTATTTATCAGTTCTTTCCTTTTACTAACTTCGGGCTTTGCTTGTTCTTCTTCTAGTTTCTTTAGGTGTATGATTAGATTGCTAATTTGAGATTTTTCTTGTTTCTTGAAGTAGACCTATATTACTATAAAATTGCCTCTTAGAATTGCTTTCACCGAGTCCCATAGATTTTGGACCATTGTGTTTTAATTTTTGTTAGTTTCCATGTATTTTATGATTTTCTCTTTGATTTATTCATTGGCCCATTGGTTTATTTAGTACCATGTTGTTTAGCCTCTATGCGTTTGTGTCTTTTTTCAGTTTCTGTTTTGTTTAGTTCTTTTTCTGAGGTTTTGTGGTGTTCTTTTGTTTTGAGCATATTCCTCTTTGTTTGAGTTTCTGTGTTTGTGACTATAAATTTGGCAAAATAGCTACTTCCCCTAAATTTGAAGGAGTGGCCTTGTGTAGGGATATCCCCTGTGTAGACCACGTGAGCCTGGCAACTTTGGCTGTCTTTCTGGGGCTATAGCAGGCATGGGTTGGATTTGGGTGCACTTTGAACTGTGGCCACCCTTGTGGGATGGCTGGAGCAAAACTGGGCACAGGCTGTGGGGTATCCCAGGGCTCTCCATGCATAGAGTGCCATGGTAGGACAGCTGAAGCTGAAATGAGTGCAACTAGGGGATCCTAGGGTATTTTGTGCAAGGGGTTCCTTGGTGGGACAGTTGGAGCTGAAGTGGGAAAAGGCCAGGAGATCCGTGGGTGCTCCATGCAGGGGGTACCCTGGTGAGTCATCTGGAGCTGACGTGGGTGAGATCCTAGTGTGTCCTGGAATGCTTTGTGGAATGTGTCTATGTGGCCTTGGTGAGATGACTGAACCTGCAGCTGTCCAGGGCAGTCTTGCTGTGTGTTGTACTAGGGCTGCCTCAGTGGGAAGGCTGGGGCTGGTGTGGATTCTGGCCAGGGGGTTACTAGGGCAGCTAGCCTGTTAGGGCATCCTGACGCTCCTCCTGTCTGCACTATCAAGGTGGAGAAGGAACACGTGACTCTTTGACCCAGGAGAGAATTCCAGCAGCGGCTCTACCATTTGGCAGAGTTGTAGGGCTGGTTTTTTATATTCTATTTGCTCTTTTAAACCAAGGGCTGTGACCCAGGGCATAAGACCTCGTGTAGAATAGGGGCTAGAGCTCACCCAGGTGGTAGGTCAGCTAGGGGGGCCCAGACCCTGCTCCCATCTGTGCTGTGAAGGTGGATGGGGAATATAAACAGTGGTGCTGGCCAGCCCCTCTGATCCGGAGTTCCAATAGGAAGCCAGCCATTTGGTGGAGGGCTAGTTCCTTTATATTCTAGTTGTCCTTTTACACTGTGGCTTTTTTTCTGTATCCCAGGGCAGACAAATCAGTTCCTGGTCCCTCAGTACCATCTCTCCCCACAATTCACAGTATAGGGGGTGGGGGTTCTCATCATTACTGTGTCTCTATCTTCCTGCCATTCTCTGCGTGGTCCCTCTAGGCTTTGTTGTGCAGAAGCTGTTCAGTTAGCTCTCAGTTCTTCTTCAGTAGGAATTGCTTTCTATATGGGTGTGGATTTGCTGTGTTCATGGAAGAGGTAAGTTCAGGATCTTCCTATGTTGCAATCTTGGACCCTTTCCCTATAGTAAACAGATATTTCTAAATTCTTATGTTGTTTATACCACAGCATTTATCATAAATTATATTGTTTTTGTTGCTTATATTTTTAAATGCATTGATTTTGTCTCCACAACTTGAGTTAGCTTTCTGATGGTGGCAGAGGTAAGGCCAGTGTTTTCCAGTCCTTTGTATTCCTTGGTGCCTGGCATGGGTCTGGACTGTATTGGGAGCCTGGTAACCATTTGTTATTTGACAGAATTAATCAATTTATGAAAAATAGAAATCACTCAAAACCAGTAGGATTTTGACTCTGATTCATAAAAGAAGAAAAAACTTGTTCATATAGAAAACTTGTCTTCTCTGCCTCCCTAAATGAGTACCAACGAATATGTCTTGACCTCTTAGCAAAGACAAGTATTATACACAATTCATGGTCCTTAAGAACTTGTAAATGGGGATAGAGGACAGTTACACATCAAAATAATTACTGATGTAAAATCAGTGGCTTCTAATATACTCGCATTTGTATAAGATGACTTACAGCTTCCAATTCCTTTCATATATCAACAAGAAAATGATTATATCCGGGGTGATATCATCACATAAGCCTGTAGTGACATGGTTGCCTTTAAAAGATTCTTTTTAAGGTTCACACACAAGAAAAGACATATTATTGATTACCTTAATGTAAGTAAGCAATCAGATATCCACTGAAAATGGCTTCTTTAAAGAGATTCCTATGGAGGAATAACAGGTCATGTGGAATTTGTGTTAGGCTCATGGGCAGCATGGTACCAAGGTAAGAAACCTGGATAAGGAATCAGAGCTCCGGGGCCATCTCTCACTTCTGTCAATTGCTGTTATGATCTTGAAGAAATCATTTAATATCTCTGCATCTTAGTTTTCTTATCTGTAGAACAAGACTATTAATACCATCCCTGGCAATTTTTTTAATCTTATTCATCTAATATAACACATATAAAACAATTTTATAATTAGCTAAGTACTGTACCACTGCAAACAAGTCCTTAGTGGGAGACTAAATCAGTAGCAGGGATGTGTTTATGAGGAAGAACGCTGCAGCCAAGTGGTCTGGGTGTTAACCCCAACTCTCCCACTTCACAGCTGTGTGGACTCAGCAACTTTCTCATTTTCTCATCTGTGAAACAGGATTATAATGATAGCATCTACCTCACACAATTGTGGAGATAAAAGAAAATAACACATAAAAATTACTAGCACTGCCTCATACATAGTAAGATACACATTGCCATTAGCTATTATTATTGCTAATTATTTAACACATGATGAAAAATAACAGGTTGTTTGAGATGTTATCAATATGCTGAGAAACACCTGGTTGAAGAATGAAATAACGCATTAAACAATCATTTTCTATTCTATAGGTTACATTTTTAGGGATATTGGCAAGGTCCCTGTCCTCCTGGACTGATGTATAAATAGGATGGGGAGAGAAAACGAATAAACAAAGAAATAAATACATTAGGAAATGACTAAGATGATGGATTCAGAAGGTGCTATAAACGTAATGACCAGTGTGTCAAAGCCGCCATAGTTGTGTGGTCAGGGAGGGCTGCTTGGAGGAGGGGATGTTCATGCTAATGTCTGAAGGATGAGAAAGAACCTATCATAGGGAGAGCGTGTGAAGAGAATGCTGAGACAAAATCCTAAGGAGGGTAGGGGCTTGAAGACTTGGGGATGGAAAGGGGTGGACTGGCTGGAACATAGTGTGGATGGGAGAAAGTATTCAATAAAGTTGGAAAGAGGGGTTAGGTCATATGAAGCCGTTTAGGTCATGACAAGGGGTTGGATTTTATTCCATGAGTATCAAGAAAACTTTGAAGCAGTTTGTTTAGGATGGGGATCAAAGAAAGCAATATAGAATATTTAATTATATATGCCAAAGGCCTTTCCAGATAAGTGTAAGTGATAAACAATTAATCTACAATAAATTATTTTGTTCAATTAGCAGATTTGGGTGGATTTAGACCAGTTTTCAAAATAAATCTAACTATTTGCCATTAGGACCTTAATTAAACATAGTATTTAACACCAGTACTCTAGATTTAGATGACTTTTTGCTTTGGGGAATCAATGCATTTTAAATCCATATTATTGGTTTAGGTGGAAACCACCACATTGTTTATGCCATCCTAGGACATTTAATCTCACTGCAGTGTGCCCTGCAGTGAAGATTAGTAACTTCTTATTTTTTAGACTTAAAAGGGAGGGGTTGCTCTTGGTTGTGAATAACAGAAAAATAGACAAATAGAACCTTAAACACATATTGGCTTATTTGTTATTATATTTTGTTTGCTTCATGCAACAAGTCCACAGTAGGTGGTGGTTCAGAGGCTCAAGTTATATCAGAGTCCACTTCTTTGCAATTTCTTGATTTCCTCCCTTATGGTCCCTAGATAGTTGCTGCAGCTTCTAGCAACATATTTAGACCCCAGGCCAGAAGAAAGGGGTGAGAGAAAAGGGTGGTGCTTGTATCAGGAAATCAGACTCTCTTAGACATGCACGGAAGTCTACTTGTACCTCTTTCGCTTGAACTTTTTCAAGTTTATTTTATTAGAGTAGGTGAAGTTTTAATTTTTAGCAGCTATGGTAGAGAAAGAAAAGGAAATGAGGTTGAAATGGGTTTGAGTGAGCCAACCTATGTTATTTTTCACAGCAGGGTTATCTCAGAACTTTAGTTCCCCCTAGCAGTAACAAGATCTATAGCACATAGTGAACTGCGGCAAACTCCTGGCATGAAAAATTACAGCTGGAAATGGTTATCTTGGGAGATAGTTAAATAAATTTTCCAGCTGACTATGAAATTTGGAAGTGAAGGTAAACATCTGCATCAGGTAGTAAATAAAATTTTAGGATTGACTAACTTCCATAATTGATCCCAGATTTCAGTGATTAGAGTCTCACACACAGCCATCCATTTAAATGATCTTTGTACTTGAAAGGGTGAGATAGTTGGCTTCACTTAGCTATATAATAAAGCATCCTGATGTAGAAATGCAATTGCTTCTGAGTGAGTTGGGCTCTTTGGCTGAACCCCGGCTTGTGTATTTTCATGTAACTTTAGGGTATTGTCCCTGTGATTTATTCTTGGATGGAAAAGAGGATGCAGACTCCAGATTTTATAGTATCTGGAAATACCTTTAAAAGGGAAAGGAAAAGCAATTAGGTGGCTAGAACTATAACAATTATAAATCCTAGGTGATGTACTTATAGAACAATGAAAGTGATTTGGCAGGAAGCTAATAAATTTAATCAATTTTTTAAAATAAACAAAACAAAACAAAACAAAACAAAACCCACCCTAATCACTGATTAGTCAGTGTGTGCAGTGGAAAGCGTGAAATGAGATGTTAGCCCGACCTCCACCACTTGCTTGCTGTGTTCTCTCGGCAAGTTTCCTTAACTGTAAAGCAAGGAAGGCAAGGATAACAAAAGGTATTGTACTGGACAGTTGACATTTGGCTACACAGCAGCCAAATACCCCTTAAATTCGAAGGGATTCCCCAAATAGGTGGGTGGCCTGGGGAAAATACTTCTTCCACAAAAGGGAAAATATTTCCTCTTTTCATCTTGTAGAAGCCAGAACCCCAGGCAGCGAATAGATTTTGCTGAAAATCATCATGAATTGCTTCCTAAGAGCACAGCCAATTCTTGAGAGAGAGGCCCAAAGACCAGTTAGACAATAGTTTTGAAAGGGGTTGAGGTATAGTCTAGAATCCAGGTGGGCCAGTTTCCAGGGACCAGGGGCAGCTGCTACATAGGCGGTTTGGAGGGTAGAGCCTTGACCGTGTCTTCCCCTGCTTGGTTCCTGTTTGTTCCTGGTTCCCTGGGCTTCAGGTAGAGTCTTCCCAAATTTCTACTTGCCATCTAAGTTTCTTTCTTTCATTATTTTTATTAATATATAATTTCATGTAACACATAACATTATATGTTTCAGGTGTACAGCCTACTGATTTGCTATGTATATACATTGCAAAATAATCACCACAGTAAGTCTAGTTAACATCTATCACTACAGCTACGAAAATTTTTGTGACTGTGATGAGAACTTTTTTTCACTTACCATTTTTTAGTATATTTTATTTTCAATCCCAGTGTAGTTAGCCTACAGTGTTATATTAGTTTCGTGTACAATAAACTGATTGCAACAGTTCCGTGTACTACTCAGTGCTCATCAAGATTAGAGTAGTCTTCATTTCCTTCCCCCATTTCACTCATATTCCCACATACCTCCCCTCTGGTAACTATCTGCTGTCTATAGTGAAGAGTCTGTTTTATGATTCATCTCTCTTTTTTTCTTTTGCTTATTTGTTTTCTTAAATTCCCCATATGAGTGAGATCATATGGCATTTGGCATTTGTCTTTCTCTTACTGGTTTATTTCATTTACCATAATACTCTCTAGATCCATCCATGTTGTTGCTAGGGGCAAGATTTTGTCCTTTTTATGGTTAATAATATTCCAGTGTGTGTGTGTGCGTGTGTGTGTGTGTGTGTGTGTGTGTGTGTGTGTATAGTACCTCTTCTTTATCCATTTGTTTATTGATGGGCATTTGAGTGGCTTCAATAGTTTGGCTCTTGTAAACAATGCTGCAATAAACATAGGGGTGCATGAATCCCTTCAAATTACTGTTTTCATGTTCTTTGGGGAAATACCCTGTAGTGTGATTCCTGGATCATAGAGTAGTTCTGTTTTTAATTTTTTGAAAAGATCCATACTGTTTTCCACAGTGGCTGCACTAGTTTACGTTCCCACCAACAGTGCAAGGGGGTTCCTTTTTTCCCCCACATCCTTGCCAACACTTTTTATTTTTTGAGTCTTTGATTTTAGCCATTCTGACATGTGTGAGGTGGTATCTCACTGTGGTTTTGATTTACATTTCCCTGATGATGAGTGATGTTGAGCAGCTTTTTTTAGGAGAACTTTTAAGATCTACTCTCTTGGAAACTTTCAAATATACAGTCCAGTATTATTAACTATGGTCATCATGCTGTACTAGAGTGAGAGTCTGATATTTGTAACAGGAAACTCTAATTAGCACTAGTGGGGGCAGTGGTGTAAGGGGTATGGTGCATGTCACTCAGACCCTCTGTCAAGGAAGGCCTGTGTCCTGCTTTCTGCTTGTGCTGCAGAGAGATGCTCAGCAGCAGGGAGTTGCTTGTGTTGGAAGGTTGCCAAATCCCTACCTCATTGTGTGCTATGCACCATTCATACATCCTTAAGTGTTTAAAAATCCATCCCTTTGGGATGTTCATTTTTACAAGCATTTAAAATGCTGCTTGGGAATCTTTAGTCACTTCATTAAAAGACTCCTTCGGGGTGTGCCTCAGTTGGCTGGGTTAACTAGTGGCAACAAATAGTGACACTTTAGAATGCTTTTAACTACCAGGAAGTTCATCTTTGCTGCGTGTAAAGCTGTTATCTCTTCAGGCAATAGACTAGTACTGTTCTTGAAAGTATCAGATATGAAATTATGTCTCCTTCCAGATTAGCCATAGCTAGAGAAAATACATCCTATTTATTTTTACTGAATTTGAATAAAGAACTAATCTTGGTACAGTTTTGGTAGTCAATACCTATTTGGTGATTCATTTAATCTCAAAATTATGGGGAAGGGACAAGTAGCATATATTGAACTCCTATAATATATCAGGCACTGTGCTGGGCACTTAAAAAATGTTTTTATTTATTTATTCTGAAAGAGAGAGAGAGAGAAATGAGTGGGGGAGGGTTGAGAGAGAGGAAGAGAGAGAATCCCAAGCAGGTTCCACAATGTCAGCACAGAGCCTGAAGCAGGGCTCGACCCCATGACCATGAGATCATGACATGAGCTGAAATCAAGAGTCAGACGCTTAACCAAATGAGTGACCCAGGCGGCCCCTCCTGTCCCCACGCTCTCTTGGCACTTTCATATATTCTTCACTATATAATGTTCCCTTGAACATTATATAGCATTATCTTCACTTTATAGACAATTATCTGAGATTCAGTTTGTTTAAAACATAAAATTAGTTTATGGGTTGCCTGTGTGGCTCAGTTGGTTAAGCATCTGACTTTGGCTCAAGTCATGATCTCACAGTTTATAAGTTCCAACTCCACGTCAGGCTCTATGCTGACAGTGTGGAGCCTGCTTGGAATTCTCTCTCTGTGTCCCTCCCCTGCTTGCTCTCTCTCTCAAAATAAATAAACATTAAAAAAAATTAGCTCGAGATCCCCCAGCTAAGAAATAATGGCAAAGGGATGTCACGTTTGTCTGATTCTAAGACCCATGTCTTCTCATTCACATGATCATTGAACATTCAGTTCTACCTAGCTTGTAACAGAGATATAGTTAAATAATGAACAAGTAAGCATCTCTTCTCCCAAAGAACTCATTGACTGGAAGGCAGAGACAGACTCAACAACCAACAATATATATACAATACAGTGTGAGTGATCCATGCTGGAAGCATATAGAGGTACAGGGGAGGGGTTTAGCTGAAATGGTGGACAAGGAGGGCTAATGAGTGAAGTCTGTGCTATGTTTAGGAGGAAGATTATGTTAGGGGTCAGCCAGGTACAGCAGAGAGAGAGATGGATCTATCTATCCATCCATCCATCTAATCTATCGTTATGGACCGAGTATTTGTGTTCCCTCCAAACTCATATGTTAACTCCCTAACTCCAACTGTGGCTATATTTGGAGATATGTCCTCTAAGGAGGTGATGAGGTCAAATGAATTCATAACAGTAGAGCCCTGATCTGATAGAATTATCAGATGCATAGCTGGAGTGGACTCCATTGGATCATGTAATTAAAAAGTCTTATTTTCCAGATGAAGAGACTAAGTCCCATAGCTATTAAACAGTTTGTTTAATGTTGCTCAGTAATTAATGACTGAGACACACCAGAAGCCATGTTTCCCTAACTCAACCCCATACTTTCTGGGTCACAGTGGAGTAGACCTAGAAAGAGGGTTTGACGTCCCCATCCAGGCCACATCTACTTCCACTCTAAAATGCACTTTTCCCTCTCTGCATAACAGTTAGAAATAGAATAGATTCATTTCTACAAAGCTTAATGGAAATTGATATTCTTTTTGCTGGAGATGTTTATGGTGGAGATCTATATCTATATCTATATGATTTCTGAATATTAAATCAGTATTTTTAAGTAAGAGATACTTGTTATTTTTTTTACTCCTTCCATCAGTTTTTTTGAAAATGCAATTTTTACTGTAGGCAGTTTTTTTTTCCAAAAGATATTACTAACATCTTATTTTTCTTAGAGTCATAGATTTTAACAGCAGGGTCTACACTTAGATCATTTTAATTATTCATTTGCATTGCATGTGACGTGCTGCTTTATGTCAAACCAGTACTTTCAGAAACTGTTTACTTGATGTCTCTTATTTCACGTGCTATTTCCTGATTATGAAGAGAAGAAGGAAAATAAATTACATTTGTTGTAAAATCTGCTGAACTGACCAAAGGCAATTTCAGATCTATAAACCTTTAGTCATAGCCTCTTAACAATGCAAAAGATTAGTTTGGGGGAAGATGAAATATTTGAAGGTCAAGGAAACCCCCGTTCTCGGGGGGGTGGTGGTGCTCTTCCCCTGCCCAACTTGTGTGGTGTGCTTATTTGTCAATTTGGTTGACTTCAGTGTGTGCCAACAAGTCACATTCTTCTGGCAATCAGTAGCTAATATGTAACATGAAGAGGTATCATTAAGCTTTACTAATTTTGTAAGGATCATTTAAATAAATAGACATCAAGTAACTAAAAGCCAGTGAAGAAGATGGTAGTTTAAGAAGGAAGAGATCATCAAGTATGGACCAGAGAGAAAAGATTTGAGTTCCAAAGTGAGATGTATTAAGGGATACAGAATTTTCCTGGCCCCTGCAGGCCCTTTGGTTATAGCTGATCAAATCTGTCAAAGCAGAGGGAGAGAGAGAGGGGGAAACTGAAAAGGATGACTAAAAAGGAAAAATGAAGTGAGCAAATTAGCCTCTCTTGGCTGTTCACACTGGGTGTCCCCTTGCCAACTGTGTCCACATCCTGTACCTCATCATACCTACCAGACCCCTAAGTGATTGTTTAGCGTCTGTCTTCCCCTGACTGTGTTCAAATCTCTGCCCCTCACTAGCATGTTATTTTGGACAAGAGACTTAACACTGGTTTGCCTCCGCAGTCTCCCTACCTGTAATGGGGGGATAATGAGAGATTTACCTCATAGGGCTAGTGTTTGTAGAAACTTAGAACACCACCTGGCTCAGGGTTAGCCCAGCAAGGATAAGGATTGCTTCTGTCTTGTTTCTCACTTTATTTCTAATGTTTTAGCACCAGGCTTGGCTCATTGTAAGGCCTTGATAGTTGTTTTCCACCATCTGGCCCTAGCCCCAGCAGCCCTCTAAAACCTCCAGTCTCAACTATCTCCTATGTACATCTCAGGAGCTGATCATCTCAGTTTTCTTCTGTGGAACCTCTGTCTTCAACTCAGGGCCTTTGAAGTGGATGGTGTTCTTTGGTTGAAGTGGGCCTCAGAGGTGGGCTGGATTCTCTCCAGATACCTCCCCTGGGGGCCTCTCCTGGTCAGAGGAAGGTGGTGGCTCATGCCCACCTTGTCCAGAGAGGGCCATTTTTCTAAGAAACTGGGAGCTTCTATCTACCTCATGAATATCCTTCTGTATGAAGTACTTTTTCTAATTGAAAAACAATTTTTTTTAAATTTAAATGACATAGTAGTAAGTCAAATTGCATAGCAGTAATTATGATGAAAGGAAAGTTTCTTGCTCATTTGTCCTGCTCCACATTCCAATTTATAGAAGTAACCATGTTTTAAACGCTTTTCTGTTTTAGTCATTCCCTATAACAGCACATTAAGTATATATCTCTCTTGATTTTCCGTTTTTGACTTTAGGCAATATTTTCTGATTCCTCTCTGCTTCCTATCACCTTACTCCAGTGTTTTGTAGGTTTATTTTTTAAATGCTCTTCTGTCTTCTGAATAACGTTCCTGTCAGAGTCCTTTCTTTCTGATGGTTTACCGTGGTCTTTCTTTTATGTTAATGCTGATGTCAGGTGATTCTCACTTCTGGTGTGTCACACGTGCTTCCTGACAGTGGGGGAGATCTCTGGCAAGTAGGGCATCACTCTGGGCACACTGTGTCCTCAGATTTTGAGGGAGTAGACTGCACCCACCGATAGACTGGTTGAAAACTTCAGGCTCTCCAAATGCCACAAAGAGGACAGCATTCCTTTGACCCCAAAGCACTCACACCTGAAGCCTTAAGATTATCCAGGAGGTTAATTCAACTTTGGAAAGGAGCCCTCTATTTTGCCTAAAGGGTAAAATGCTCTCACCGCATTTTAGTGCTGGAGTGGGAATGAAGACTGAGGGTCAGGCTGGGAAATCTGGAGTGCACAGCAGTTCCTACAGCAACTTTTAATGAACCCCTCCTCCCACCCCACCCCTATCTCTCACTCTTGTTATGCACCAATAGAAAACTCATACACGTTCCAAGATTTACTTGTGGTCCAGAATCCAATGTAAAGAATTGAGAGTGATGGGATGAATAGCTGAGATGCAAAATAAGTTTAGGCTAGTTTAGTGTATTATTACTAGATAGGACCCTAACAACAATCTGTGAAATATGAGATTTGCAGGTATAGGCCAAGGAATAAGTAAACTTGAATATGTTGAAAAGAGGAAAGTTTCAAATCATTATAAATGGAAGCTTAAAGATACAAGCATGATGAGTTATCACATTGAGGCTTAAGTTAAAAAATTAGATTGGGATCAACAGAATATTACATAGCCATTACTGACAAGCATCACCTTCAACTCTGGAGTTATAAGAAACACAGAGCCCACTTAGTCAGACCCTTTATTGTACAAAGAGAAAGATGAGACATAAAAAGGTTAGTGACGCCAACCTTTAAGCCACTTCTTAATCCCACTAAGCCCATTAGACTGTAAATGTAGACAGCCTGGAATCATTTTACAACCTCTCTGCTCCAGCCTTCCTTGTTACACATTTGATTCATTTCCAAGGACGAAAGTGTAAATGTGCTTTCAGGATGTTGACTGTTCAATAATTTATTGAGGCTGTAAACACATTTCAGCACATTTAGGAAACAGATTTTCCTTATTTTTTTCTATAGCATAGTCTCTAAACAATTTCTGGTCAATTAAAACCTCTTGTGACCAATGGTATTATCATTTCCATCTTTTATAATTTTCAGAAAGATCTATCCGAAAAGGAATTTATCACCATGCATTCATATCTAAGAATTACCTTTCTACTATTTTTGTCCATGTTGCAAATTTTGCCAAAACCATTTCCTTTTGTCAGCCAGAGCTCTAATATCATTTCTTTTATAAAATATTATGTCATCCATCATTATTAATGTCACCTATCTCCTCTTTGTCATGTTTATGTCTTTCTTGTATACACAGCTCTTTGATATTTTGAATCCTCCCTGTTACCATTTCCTTATTTTAACTATCTCTCTGTAATACCAAGGATATAACACATTTTTGTTTTTCTTTGAGAGAGATATCTCATAGGAATCAATCTTAACATATTTTTCTAGCAATGGTTAGTATAATAGGAATTTCATTTGGGAGTTTACTTTTTTCCTCTTAACTCAGTTTGACTTTTCTTTTTATTCTTCCTTTCCCATTTGCCTACAGATATATTCCTGATATCTAGGTTCTATTTTTCTATGTTTTTTATAGAAATATACATCATTTATATAAATTTTACATCATTTATATAAATAAAGTCCATAAAATTATTTCCTAGGCTAATCACAGGATTTCAAGATTGGAGGAATGATAAAGGTTATCCAGCTCATAACTTATTGGAAACTTGCATTTCCTTGATATATCTACCAAATGTTTATTCCAACTATGTTTGAACAATCACCATCTCCCAAGTTGGTTTCCTACATGCACAGCTTGATTTTAGAAAAATTTTCCTTACATTGGGTCAAATCTGTATTATACCAAGTTATCTCCTTTCTTTGCCCCCTCAGTAAGTATCCTTTCCTCTATATTTAACATATCTGACGAATAATGATACTGTTTGCAAATCTTTTTCTTTTGGCTCTTGTAAAGGGCTCCTTTACTATTTCAAAAATTCACCTACTACTTCTCCCTCTTTCAATGAACATGGTTTTTAATTTGCATCATTAAACTGTAAACTATGTAATATTTCTTAAAAATTAGAAAGGTTATAAAACCAAAATCATATAAACATATCCATTCAAGTCATATTTCTTGAAAGAAGTGATTGTATGGCAAGAATGAATTAAAGTTTGTTATGGGAAGACAGTCTCATATAAACTGCATGATTTTCCCTGCCAGACACTATATTAGTGTTTTGTTGCTCTCACAATAAATTAGCACAGAGTCGCCTGGGTGACTCACTTGGTTGAGCATCTGACTTTGGTTTATGGGTTTGAGCCCTGCATCAGGCTCCACACTGTCAGCATGGAGCCTGCTTGGGATTCTCCCTTTCTGCTCCTCCCTCCTTGCTCGCTTGCTCTCTCTCTCTCTCTCTCAAAATAACAGATAAACTTAAGAAAAATAAATTAGCACAAACTTAGAAGCTTAACACAAATTCATTAACTTGCAGTTCTGTAGTCAGAAATCTGCTATGGGTCTTACTAGGCTAAAATCAAGATATCAGCAGGGATGTGTTCCTTTTTGTAGGCTGTGGGTAAGATCTGAATCCTTGACTTTTCAGCTTGTAGAGGCTGCCTCTAAATTTCTTCTAGAATTTTCGTGGTTTCATGTCTTATATTCTGAGTTAATTTTTGTGTATGGTGTAAGGTAGTGGTCCAGTTTCATTCTTTTGCATGTAGCTATTTAGTTTTCCCAATATCATTTATTGAGGAGACTTGTCCTTTCTCCATCGTATATTCTTGCCTACTCTGACAGAGATTAATTAATGTGTGTGTGTGGGTTTATTTCTGAGATATTTTCTTCCATTGATCTATGTGTCTATTTTTATTCCAATACCATACTGTTTTGATTATTATCAATTTGTGGTATAGTTTGAAATCAGGGAGTGTCATATCTCCAGCTTTGTTTTTTTCTCAATATTGTTTTGACTCTTCAGGGTCTTATGTGGTTCCATATAAATTTTACAACTATTTGTTCTAGTTCTGTGAAAAATGCCATTGGAATTTTGATAAGGAGTGCATTGAATCTGTAGATTGTTTTGGGTAGTATGGATATTTAAACAATTCTTCTGATCCATGAGCATAGAATATCTTTCAATTTATTTATGTCATTTTCAATTCCTTTCCTCAATGTCTTATAGTTTACAGAGTACAGGTCTTTCACCTTCTTGTTTAAATTTATTCCTAGGAATTTTATTCTTTTTGATATAATTATAAATGGAATTAAAAAATTTCTCTTTCTGATACCTCATTATTAGTCTATAGAAATGCAATGGATTTCTGTATGTTAATTTTGTATCCTGTGACTTTACTGAATTCATTTATTAGTTCTAATAGTTTTCTTTGGTGCAGTCTTTAGGGTTTTCTATGTATAGTATCATGTCATCTGCAAATAGTGAAAGTTTTACTTCTTTCTTACCAATTTGGATGCATTTTATTTCTTTTACTTGCCTAAATGCCATGGCTAAGACTTGCAATACTATATTGAATAAAAGTGGTGAGAGTGGACATCCTTGTCTTGTTTCTGGTCTTAAAGGAAAAGCTTTTAGTTTTCAGATATTAGCTGTGAGTTTGTCATATATGGCCTTTATTATGTTGAGGTATGTCACCTCTGTATTCACTTTGTTGATAGTTTTAATCACAAATAGATGTTATGTTTTGTCAAATACTTTTCTCATATCTATGGTGAAGATATGATTTTTGTCTTTTATTTTGGTAATGTGGTATATTATATTGAGTGATTTATAATCATATTGACTATTTTTGCATTCCTGAAATAAATTCCACTTGAACATGATGTATATTTCTTCTAATCTATTGCTGAATATGGTTTGATAATATTATGTTGAGGATTTTTGCATCTATGTTCAATAGGTATATTGGCCTTTTCTTGATAATATTGGTAATTGGTAATTACCAATTTGATATTGGGTTTTTTTTTCTTTCTTTCCTTTTTTTTTTTTGTAGTGCTCTTATTTTGCTTTGCTGTAAAGGTAACACTGGCCTAGTAAAAAGAGTTTAGAAGCATTAACCTCCTTTTCAAGTTTTTGAAAGAGTTTGAGAAGGATAAGTATTAAATCTTTGAATATTTGTAGAATTCACCAGTGAAACTTGGTGATCTTGAACTTTTGTTTTTTTGTTTGATAACTGATTCTGTCTTCTTACTAGTAATCAGTCTATTCAGATTTTCTATTTCTTCATGATTAAGTATTGGAAAATTGTTAGCCTCTAGAAATTTATCCATTTCTTCTAAGTTACTTAATTAGTTGGTGTATAATTGTTCATAGTAGTCTCTTATGATCTTTTGTATTTCTGTGGTATCAGATGTTACTTCTCTTTCATTTCTGATTTTATTTATTTGGGCCTTTTTTCTTATGTTATTAGTGAATGTGGCTACAAGTTTTTAGTTTTATTTATCTTTTCAAAGAACCAGCTCATAGCTTCATTGAGGTTTTTTTTTCTATTATATGCTTAGTCTTTATTTCTGCTCTTATCTTTATTATTTCCTTCCTTCTACTAACTTTGGTCTCCATTTGTTATTCTTTTTCTAGTTTCTTTAGGTGTAAAGTTGAATTGTTTATTTGGTGTTTCTCTTGCTTGTTGAAGCAGGCCTGTACTGTTATGAAGTTCCCTCTTAGAACTACTTTTGGTGCATCTCATAGATTTTGCTATGTTGTATTTCTGTTTTAATTTGTCTCTAGGTACTTTTTGACTTCTCCTTCCATTTCTTCTATGACCCAGTAGTTGTTCAGTAACATGTTGTTTAATGTCCACATATTTGTAATTTTTCCTGGTTTTTTTTGTGATTCATTTCCTGTTACATACCATTGTGATAAGATGAAATGCTCAATATAATTTTAATTTTTGTACATGTATTGAATTTTATTTTATGGCCTCACATGTGATCTATCTTGGAAAATGTTCCATGTGTACTAGGGAAGAATATGCATTCTGCTTTTGGATGGAATGTTCTGTATATGTCTGTTAGTTCACCTGGCCTTATGTGTCATTAAAGGCTATGTTTCCTTGTTTGCTTTCTGTCTGGATGATCTATCATCAATGTAAGTAAGGTGTTAAATTCCCTACTATTTTTGTATTGCTACCATTATCTCCCTTTATATTTATTAATAGTTGCTTTATGTATATTGATGCTCCTATGTTGGGTGCATATTTATAAATGTTATATCTTCTTGCTGGATTGACCTCTTTATCATTATGTAATGACCTTTTTATCTTTTATTACATCTTTTTTAAAGGTTTATCTTGTCTGAGTATAGCTACACCAGCTCTCTTTCCATTTCCATTTTCATGAAATTTCTTCTTCTATTTCTTTATTTTCAGTCTGTATGTGTCCTCCCTTTTTTTTTTAAGTTTATTTCTTTTCAGAGCTGGGGGAGGAGCAGAGAGAGAGAGAGAGAGAGAGAGAGA
This sequence comes from Acinonyx jubatus, assembly GCF_027475565.1. NCBI lineage: Eukaryota > Metazoa > Chordata > Mammalia > Carnivora > Felidae > Acinonyx > Acinonyx jubatus. The sequence continues at coordinate 86,478,520 of NC_069385.1, read as the reverse complement.
GAGAGAGAGAGAGAATCCCAAGCACTGAAGTGCAGAGCCCAGTGCGGGGCTTGGTCCCACAAACTGTAAGATCATGACCTGAGCCCAAATCAAGAGTCAGATTCTCAACAGACTGAGCCATCCAGGTGCCCCTGTGTGTTCTTATTTCTAAAGCAAGTCTCTTGTAGGCAGTATAAAGATGTGTCTTGGGGTTTTTTTAATCCACTCAGCCATTCTATGTCTTTTGATTGTAGAATTTATTTCATTTACATTTAAAATAATTGTTGATAGGTATATACTTATCACCACTCTATTAATTGTTTTCTGGCTGTTTTTGTAGTTCCTCTCTGTTCGTTTCTTCTTCTTTAGCTTTCTTCCCCTATGGTTTGATAACTTTGTGTGGTGTATGTCTAGATTCCTTTCTCTTTTTCTTTTGTGTACTTACTGTAAGTTTTTGCTTGTGGTTACCCTGAGGTTCACATATACTGTCCTATGTATATAGCAGCCTACTTTAAATTATAGTTTTAAGTTTAAGTTTGAACACATTCTAAAACTACATTTTTACCTACAAGTTTTGTGTTGTTGATGTCACATTTACATCTTTTTATCTTATGTATCTCTTAATTATTCTAGTTTTAGTTCATTTTGCTACTTTTGTCTTTTAACCTTTATAGTAGCTTTATAAGGGGTTAATCCACACCTTTTACTATATATTTACCTTTTCCAATGAGATTTTTACTTTCATATGTTTCCTTATCATTAATTACTGCCATTTATTTTCACCTTCAAAGAGTTCCTTTAACATTTCTTGTTAAGCCTGTTTAGTAATGATGAACTTCTTTAACTTTTGGTTGTCTGAAAAACTCTTTATCTCTCCTTCAATTCTTTTTTTTTTAATGTTCATTTATTTATTTTGAGAGAGACAGAAAGCATGAGTGGAGAAGGGACAGAGGGAGAGGGAGAAAGAATGCCAATCAGGCTCCACACTACCAGTGCAGAACCCAATGGGGGGCTTGAACTTATGACCATGAGATCACAACCTGAGCTAAAATCAAGAGTTGGATGCTTAACCGACTAAGCCACCCAGGTGCCCCTCTCCTGCAATTCTGAATGATAATCTTGCCAGCTAGAGTATTGGTTGGAAGTATTTTCCTTTTTCCACTTTGAATATGTAACTGGCTTCCTAAGTTTCTGCTGAAGAACTCTGATAGCCTTATGGAGTTTCCTTTATAACTCACAATTTGTTTTTTCTCTTGATTTTCTCTTTAACTTTTGACATTTTAATTGTAATGTGTCTTGATGTGGATCTCTTTGGGTTCATCTTATTCCTGAACTTAGATGTCTATTTTCTTCTCCAGCTTAGGGAAGTTTTCAGCTATTATTTTTTCAAATAAGATTCTGCTCCTTTCTTTCTCTTCTTGTTTTGGAACTCCTACAATATGAATGTTACTCTGCTTGATGTTGTCCTATAGGTCCCTTAAATAATCACTTTAAAAAATTCTTTAAAAAATTCTTTTCTTTTTGCTGCTCTGTCTGGGTGGATGCTATTGCTTTGTCTTCCAGCTTGCTGATCTGTTCTTCTACTTCATACTGTTTGCTGTTGAACCCTCTACTGTATTTTTCAGTTGTTGTAATATTCATCAGTTCTGTAACTTTTGTTTGGTACTTTCTTACATTTTCTGTCACTTTATTGAAGTCTGCACTGTGTTCATCCATTCTTTTCCTGAGTCCAGTGAGCATCTTAATTCCTTATTTTCTTTTTCTTTATCCTTTACCCTTTGTGCTCACTGCCCTGGGCTTGCACTTACCAAATTGTTAGAAATTTAATCCTTACCTTCTGCTCTGAATTCTTTATCAGATAGATTACTTTTCTCTTGTTATCATTAAGGTCTTTTTCTGAGGTTTTGTCTTGATCTTTTGTTTGGACATGTTTCTCTGTTTCCTCATTTTGCTTGACTCTCTGTGTTTGTTTTTATATATCAGGTGAAACAGCTACCTTTCTTAGTCTTGAAGGTTAGTCTTGGAGTCTTATGTAGGTGATTAACCTTCTTATTCAACTTTGTTGTAGCTCTTGGTTGTCTTGGAACCTTCGTGATTATCTAAACTTCCTGATTTATTCTTGATATGTCTTCGTTGTTGAGGGTGTGCCAAGACCTGTCAGTGATCCAAGGGGAGGAATCTCATTTAGCATGTAGTTTCAGGCTGATTGGAAGCCAGACCCTCAGACAGCAGCTTTTAAAATATGCAAATATATACAGTTCTGTGAGCCTGCAACTGTAATCTCTGTTATCCTCCAGACCAGATCTGGAGGTGCCCATGGGTGACAGTTACAAAAATTGGGGCTCCAGATGAGTTTGGAGGTTCCTTTCTGGGAAGTCTCATTGAACTATAGGCCAAAGGAGTCCACAGAATGGTGTCTCCCTCCTTATATTCGCTGGAGCACTTCCTTAGCCTTTAGATGAATGGGAAATCTGAAGCCTGTGCCTAAGCCTGATGCTCCAGACTAAGTTAATAGGCTTCTTTTCACAGGAAAATTGGAGTTGTGTTTCAGTGTGCTCTTTGTGCAGTGTTCTGGGGGGTGGCCTGTGAAGAACTGTCATTTTGATTGTTAAGTTCCCAGGGAGCCCAGAATACCAGCCTCCTTGGCCACCAGGGCCAGGCAATCAAAGGGCATCCCCTGTGTGGATTGTCCCCACCTGTTGGTTTACCCACACAGCTGGATAGTGTAAGAGGTGGGGCATGCTCATGGCTTCACAAAGGTAAAGGGAAAATGTTTTGACTGTGTAAAGCCACAGCTGCAGTAGGAATGCAGTGGGAGAGTGCGTTGTCTGTGTGCACATGCCAGCTTTAAGCTGGGAATAGGAAAATGTAACTACCACTGGTACTCATCAACTGCCTATACTCACTGACTTTACTAGGTAGTGGGAGAATGCTGCAACCATTTGTGCTCACCTGCCTCAGCTAAGGAGCAGGGGAGTGCTGTAACTACCTGTGCTCTCCTGCTTCAACAAGGCAGTGGACCACCACTGCTGGCCCTGGCCTGTCTTAGCAATGTGGCAAAAAGGTGCTGCCACTGAGTTTGTTCACCTGTAATAGCAGAGTAGGTGCAGAGTAAAAAAATGGTGTTCACCAGTGCCTGTCTCTGGGGAGAGTTTCAGTTGTCCCTTGCCTCTCCAGCAGATGCTTTTATATTAGCAAATGAATTTCTTTTACATATAGTTTAGGTGCTGTTCAAATGATGTTTTTTTTTTCTTTCCTTTCGTTTTCTTTTCTTTTCTTTTCTCTTTTCTTTGGGTCTCAGTGTGAGTGAGATTGTATGCAACCCCTTTAAAGGGGGAATCTCAGTTTCCTATAGCCCTTTGGGTCCCTTGGATGTTAGTGTTGTTGGTTTTCTAAGCCATTCTAAGTCATTTTGGGGGCTCATCTGTCTGGTGAAGATCCCAGGGGTCAGGGTTCCTCATGTGGGGCAAGAACCCCTTGCTTCTCTGATAGTAGCACTATACTACTGGTATAGGCTGGTGAGCCTCTCCCTGTTGTGTGTTGTATGTGGGGGTGCAGTTTGGTGAGACTAAAAAATGTGATGTGGTCTTTTATCACTTGTTGTGGAGAAGCAGTTCATCTAGTTTTCATGTATTTTTCAGAGGAAAATGATCCATAGTAGCTATAGATTTGGTATGTCTGTGGGAGGAGGTGAGTTCAGGATCTTCCTACACTACCATCTTGCAGATAAACATATTTTTAATTCTCTGAACCAGTAGCTACAGAGTACTTACTGTTTAAAAGGTATTATGTTAAATATTATGAAAGATGCTAAGAGAAATGAAAATTGTGTTGTATAAACCATCTCTACCAGACAGAAATCTTGCATGTCTTCTGTAATAATACCTCTTCCTTCTTTCCTGCACTCGGTGGCCATACACTTTTGGACTTAGATGAAATGTCACATTACAGGCAGTGGTCCTGGCAGTCACTGAGGGATGCATAGGATCTGAGCAATCACTGAAGAGTTGATTGATGCAACTCCAAAGTTCAGGGCAGCTAGCCTCCAGTGGGATAAACCTTGCTCACACACAAAAAAAGGGAGATTGTGGGTTGACTAATTATCTCCCCTTCCTTTTTCTGGAATTTGGATGATTCTTAGGGTCAGTTCCTCCTCACAACTTTCTGGGGAAGTTCTGCATGCTGAGTGAACTTGAGCCTGCGGAGTAACCTCTATATTTCTCCGTAACTAGTTGTGAAGCAACAGTCAGTGCAGTACAAAGTGCAACACTTTGTATCATATTATCCTTTATTTTCCTTTATCCTTTACCCTTTGCACTCACTGCCCTGGGCTTGCACTTCCCAAATTGCTAAAAACCTAATCCTTACCTTCTGCTCTGTTTTCTAGAAGACAAGGGCTAAGGCACTATCTAATTAGGCTTTCTCCAAATGTCAGGGAATTAGAGAGACAAATGTTCCCAAACTCATGAAGCTTTTTCTATTAAATAAAAGCCTTAAAATAACGGTAAGAGTCTTAAACATAAACTATAAACATAAACTACAGATAAACAAAGAAACACACTGAGGGAAAGTTTCAAAAGAAACACCATAAAACTGCTTTACTTTTTACAGGGTTTGCTGTTTTGCTGAACTTCATTAGTTATCAGTCACTACTTAACCTTGACTTTTTGTGAAGGAGGAATCCTTTATAATACCTCCTGTTATTAAAAAAAAAAAAAAAAAGAAAGGACAAAAAAACACCCTCACGTCTGCAGGCAGCATTCTTCTCTTGAAATTCTTATTTTTCTAAACAATGAAAAAAGCCTGAATTTAGAGCTCACTCTAAATCCTCAGATTTGAGTTCTGGCTTTTTGACTTCCTGGCTATAAAAAATGTAGGAATTGCCTTCTGCAAGGTGAGGAAACCTAGACTCAGGGAGAATGAAACAGTGTAAGATGACACCAAAATTTGGACTTTTTGCCTAGTATCAAATAAACAGCTTTTATAAGATTTTCCTTACAAAGCCTGTCCCAGTGTCTATGTCACCCACATATGCTTCCTTTTACTGGTTGGTTATCAGCTCACATTCAGCATCTCTCTTGTCTCCCTAACCAGGTTGTAGGGGTTTGTGGGCAGGTTCTCTCTTGGTGTTTTTGATTTTCCCATATGGCCCAGCAGGGTGTCTTTTATAGAATAGGGACTTGACAATGGTCAACTCATTATTGGAGATAAATGGCAATGATCACTTATGTAGTAAATACGGAATGTTAACTGAGAAATTTTATTTTGTCTTGTTTTTAAGTCAACTCCACACCCAACATGGGGCTTGAACTCATGACCCCGAGATCAAGAGTCACTTGCTCTACTCACTGAGCCAGCCAGGTCCCCCAAATGAGAAATTTTTAATATCCCTTCTGTATCTAGACATTGACCAGTGGGTGAAATCAAGAATATAATGATATTCTCTGTACCCTGACTTTGACATTTTTCTATTCAGTCATTGAAGTCCTCTGGACATGACCAAAAGGGGGAGCATAGGATATAACTCCATGCCCAGAAGAACATTCAGGTGCATGTTCAGATGCATGTTCAGATGTACCTGTACCCAGTGGTAAGTGAAAGCAGAAGAGCTACATGGTTTGCATGATGGATGGTAGACGTTCTTCTTCCTGGTTATGTTACACAAACACTTCTAGAAGACTTATTCCTTTAGCTTTACAAAAGTTGGCCCAATAGCCTGAACTGAATATGTTTTTTCTATTTTTATTTCTCAAAAGTAGCAATTTAAATTGTATTATTCGTAGGTGATATTTACTTTGGTTAAAGCATGCATCTTAAAGCAGACAATTTTCTTTTAGTCAAAGGGAGATTGATAGATAGTTTTAAAAATAGATCAGCCTATTGTACATGTCAAGCTATAAAAATAGAAGCCAGGTCTATGCTTGACAGATTCCAAAGATAGTCTTTAGTATGATTAGCTAATACTCACAGTACTGCAGGTCTCTTTAATATTAATGAACCACTAATGTCAATGTGAGAAAGTCTGCAAAGAGCATGGAAGTTTTTAATATAATTACCTAGGCAGGCTGCAGTAAGATTTACATTTGGGATTTTGCAGTAATTAGAGAAATACTCATGAATAAGCATATGCTAAAATACATCCATTTTACAGAATACAGTGTTGTGTGTATGCTACAAGAAGAAAGATAGGTGGCTGTTACAAATCAAGAGTTGTTACTTTCCCTGAACTTGCTTCTTGGTCAATACATTGAAAACATATCTATCTATACAACAAGGCATCCAATATCTTCTGTATATCAAGTGCCCAGATGTGTTGAAATTCTTTGCTCTCTGCACTGCATCCTTGGATGTCCCTTTAAACCATGTGGCAGGATAAGTTATTCATATTGCAATGTATATTCACTTCTGATGAAGACTCAGGAAGACTGTAGTTTACTTGGGTTTGATGGTCTCTTCATTTCTCTCTTACTCCCCTTCTTATATATCACGGTTGTTTGCAGGTCTACATCAGAAGTTGCTTGAAGACAGTCTCTTCCTTCATTTTGAGGAAGCCTAAACTTTGAGTTTTGGCTAGGAGTCCCTGAGGAGGGAGGGGATGGGCAAGCCACAAGCCTAGCTCAGATACCTTCTGAATAACTATACTGTATGCAGCATCGCAACATCATTCTTTATTATCATGTCATATTTGCTTATCTCTCTTCCCACTGGACTATATAAATGTTTAGTTGTTGAATAAATGAATGAATATTAATATGGCTCTTCCTTCAAGAATTTTTAGTTTCTAGAACTTTTTAAATTATCTTTGTTATGACATGGAAAAGGAAAATTATACGAGCTCCTCTCCAATGTTTAGAAGTGGTAGGTAGGTATACTGAGAACTTCCAAGAAAAGGGAAATAGTATTCATCTAAAAATATTTACACAGTAGCACTGTTAGTGTTCCTACAATAAATGAAATCCAAAAATTCAGTTGAGAAATTATTTTGGCTCATGTGCAGCCAGGTCTGAATTTACAACTATTTCTAAAATTTTAGTTACTTTTTTCATGACTATAAATATAGTATTTGTTAATTTTAAGAAAGTTATAATATATGGGAAAGTATTAAAAATGACCATAGTGTCACCATGAGATAATTATGCTTATTTTCTGTTCTTTTAAGGTTTTTTCAGTGTTATGTGTGAGTATACGTGTGTATACACACATATATTTTTACAAAAATACAGTTTTACTTCATATATTTCTTTCACACCTAGTTTCTATTCTTAATTTACTGTGGTCATCTTTCCTTGTGAATGGGTAAGTTTATTTGTACATAATAGTTATAATGTTTAAATATTATTCCTTTATATGGATGTATAATAATATTTAATATTGTAAATGTATTTATGAATTTATATTTATTTGCATATTTGTAAAATTATTATCTTAAATAATTATAAAGAATATATAAATAATTGAAATAATTCAAAAAATAAAATAATAAAATTATCTTAAAATAGTTTTTTTTTAATTTAGAGTTGTGGTCTTTTGGTCATAAGGATACATGTCCTAAGTTTTGATGTATAGTGCCAAAAGTTTGTGTAGAAAAACTGTGCCAGTGTATACTCACTCCATGCATAAGCTTACCCATTTCCTCACCTAATGAGTCTTACGTGAGGTAATTATTCTTTTGCATCGTTTTCAAATTGTTAAGTGAAAAATGGCACTTCTCAGTTTAATTTGCATTTATTTGCTTACTAGTGAGGTTGATTCTTTGGTCAAGTTTTTTTTGGTCATATGTAGGCTAAATTTTTGGTTTAACCACAGAGTTGGTTAACTTCTGACCAATGTTGGTTAAAGAAACAGAACTTTGCCAGTCTCCCTGTACCTCTCCTAGTTGAAGCCTTCACTCCCATCATAACTTTTATAATAACTAGTACCTTGCTGTTTTTGTAGTTGTGCCACTTTCTCTGGACATTCCTGAGCAACAGAGGCTTGTTTGCTTGTATTTGAACAGTATATGAACAAAATACAGCTGCACATTTTCTTCTATGGCTAGCTTGTTATGCTTAGCATTGTGTGTGTTGGTTCACTGGTAGAACCACCTATGAAGGTGGTTCTTGGTTGTAAGGATTCTCTACCAGCTTAGCAAAAACTTACCTGGAACGGCACTGCCGTTGTGACTCTTCCTACCCAAATCTTCCTTCACCCTTTCCTTTCATACAGTCAAACTTGCATTGTAATCTGAGGGCTCTCCCAACTTGTATTGATTTCCTTGGGCTGCTGTAACAAATTACCACAAAATTGGTAGACTAAAACAACAGAAATTTACTTTTTGTAGTTCTGGAGGCCAGAAATATGAAATCAAGATTTATATTTCTACCCAGATTTGGAAATAGAACCTCCATGATTCCAGTGGGCCTCTTCCTGAGGAGAAACTTAAGAGGGGTGGGTTAGGTGTCTTAAGGATACGTTAAGGCCCTGATACTGTAGTTGGCTTCAAGGCCACATCTGGTACTCATCCTCCCCTCCTCCTCTAACCATTCTAAATTTCCATCATCTTCAGCTGCCACCTCAACAGGTCTTGTTGGCTTACCTTTGGAAGGTGAGATTCAAACCTTCATTTTTCTTCTCTTCTCTTCTCTTCTCTTCTCTTCTCTTCTCTTCTCTTCTCTTCCCTTCCCTTCCCTTCCCTTCCCTTCCCTTCCCTTCCCTTCCCTTCCCTTCCCTTCCCTTCCCTTCCCTTCCCTTCCCTTCCCTTCCTTTCCCTTCCCTTTCCTCCTGAGAGAGAGAGAGAGAGAGAGAGAGAGAGAGACAATGAATGAATGGGAGGAGGGGCAGAGAGAGAGAGAGAGAGAATCTTAAGCAGGCTCCACACTCAACTCAGAGCCTAATATGGAGCTTGATCCCAAAACCCTGGGATCATGACCTGAGCCAAAACCTAGAGTCAGACGCTGAACTGACTGAGCCACCCAAGCACCCCAAATCTTCATTCTTAAGGGTCCTTGGTAATCACACCCTTCTCAGACGGGTTGTTGCACATGTGCACTCTGTACAATGGAACAAGGGAGAATTAGCTTTTGATTCTCAAACCCATGTATTCTTCCTGTGGACACAGGAGTACCGTATTGAGGTCTCTGATTTAATGTATATGCTGCATTATGGAAGATGGCACCCCATATGTCAGCATTGTCTCTGAGCTGGTACTTCGGGCTTGCTCTTAGAAAGTCATTCTTGCACTATCTTTGCTTCTGGAAGGTCTGGCATGTGATATAACCACTGGTCCTGGGCATATGCTTCTGTTCCCCTGTGAAGAAGGTAAGGGAGTGTGGTAGTCTCCATTTACCCCTCTGTCCAGATCCATTTTCTGTTCTGCCATGCCTTGCTCCATATCCCAGGAGGTTTACCCTTTGAGATGGTATCACCAGGCTGGATTCAGGCAATGGAGATACGGTGGGTGAAGAGAAGTATGAAATTGAAGGGAAAGTGGAGAAAAACAGTTAGGACATTTTTTTTTTTCTGCCAGACTTTCCTGCTTTGGTATAATTATGCCTGACTGTGTCCCTTTATGTGCTTCCGTAGCTCCTTCTCTCATCGGAATCCACAGTCTCAGTATTTCCTAGGAGGGGTAACAACTCCTCTCAACATTTCTTTAAGCTTGCCTCAAGTTGGATACTATGTTGTGTGGATTCCAAGCCTGTGGACCAGGTATCATGTAAGCCTCCAAATCGTGGTGCTTGCTGTGGTTCCGAGGACAGAAAAGGCAAAATCCTACATGGAATAGGTATTTATCACTGTGAAGGTGAACCACTGGCATTTCCAGGATGGAAGGGGTCCAAACTTGTCACAAGTGGCCTATTGGGGTCTTTGAGAGATAAACCATATTGGGGATTCAAACTGGCTTCTGTTGGGCTGGTGGGCATTTAGAAGCAGCAAGAACTAGTTTGGCTTTGGTAAGTGGAAATCTGTGCTTCTGGGTCTATGTGCTTCTTGCACTCCATTCATGTACCCATCATAGCCAGGGTGGCCAATGATGAAAACTGTTTAATGGCAACTGGTTGGGTCATTTTGTCCTCTTGGTTATTTACTGCCTCTTCTGTGGTGGGTGCTTTCTGGTAGCATTACCATGTGACACAAAAATCTCCATACTTCGTGTCCAGTGCCATATGGCAACCCTCATGCCTCTTCCCCAGGCCTCCTTGCCTGATGAATGTATTAAATATGGTTCTTTGGGATGAGCAAATATAACAAAGAAAATTCCAGTTTTATACAAAGTTGAATAGCTCTAGAGACTATTAAAAATATAATAATGTAGGTTGGTAAGTTTAATTAAAGTTGTGATTACTTAAAAGTTAGAAACATCATATTTTTTATTGTTAGAAAACACTGCGAGCCTTCTGTCAATGGAAGAATGATTCTGAGAGAGAGAAGGAGGCCGAGAACTGTTTCCTGGTGGTTACCAGGCCTGAGTCCTCATTCTAGCTAGACACTGCCAACACAGACACAGGGATGAACAAGACAAAACCAGGGTACAAAGCCATATAGGTGTATGAACCTAAAGAGGATATGACCTGAATTTGAGGCAAAGAACTCTCAGTAGTAGCTGACAAACGAAAGCAAGACGGATTAGCCCAGTATTTTAAACCTCTATCTTCCCACCAGCTAGAATAGGAGCCTTCTGGGCCTTTGGAGTAAGAAAGCTTCTGGTTTGAGGAATATGCCATAAGGGACCCTGCTAAGGGCCTTATGAAAAGGCACAGTTGGAGCAAACAGCCTGCTGACAGTTGAGATTTGAATTTCAAATGCAGGAACTTCTGAAAGAAAAACAGTCTTAGTGCAACATAAATTGCTTCCAAACACTCAAAGACACAGCAGAAAGGGCAACAGAAAACCACATGAGGCAAAACAATTTTGATAAACTTATGGAATCTGCTCTCTTTTTTTGCATCCCTCAGTGCCCCACCTCCTTCTGGCCCCAAGTAACCAAAGAAGCAGTAAAATTAATTGAAACTGTGCAGGAAGTTCCAAGAAACTCTGAGGAAGCAGGTATATTTGAAAACTAGATTCTATGACTGAATCAACAGTCTCTAGGGGAAATATCCCCTAGAGAGAGAGAAATTCGTGATGGAGTGTGAAGTCAGGCAGTCAATCAGTATATATTTAACTTGTAAAGATGGAAGATGTTGTCCTGTTAACCAGCTTCTAAGCTCTTCCTAAAGGCTCAATAAGGTGCATGTATAGCAGTTAATCACCACAGGTTTTGTCATCAAGCAGTCTGCAATAGATTTCGGACACCTCAACTGAAAGAACCTTCACTTCATGCCCTGAAAAAGCCCATTGGAGTATCTACCACGGTGTGGCTGGGGCATGAGAAGTGCCAAATGTGTATGTGTCACACGCTCAGAAACCACCAGAAGGTTAATTCTTTTCATAGCAAGGAAAATACAATTTTGTGAGTCACATCTGAGGAACTGAATAAAATGAGTTGGAGGGTGGGTTTTAGAATAAATTTGAAATGCACAGGGAGATCGCTGTTTTACTATGCCTGTTTTCTTTGCATTTATGTATCCCTACTGGTGACCCAGTCAAAGAGCAAATGTTGGATTCCTACATTTCAGGCTGCAGACATATTATTCTACCAGTGGGAAATAAGATTCTCACAGCCCTATTACAGGAAGCCAAATTGCTTCATCCCCAGAAGCCAGAGGATTTCACTAGCTAGCAGTGGGGAGCCCATACAAAGCTGTAATTTGCAATCTGAATCTAATTTCAAACCTCATCTAAAAAATGAAAATTAATATGTTGAAGAAACTCCATGTATTACTTAGCTAGCTTCCCCCCCAAATTCCTTAGAATTTATGGGTAATCGATTGTTTTGAAGAAAATTAGTTGGGGTTTAATCACTGTTTCTCAGATTCTTTGATTTTGAGTATACTAACTATGGCAAATATGGGTGAAGGTTCACTGTCCATATTAAGAAACAATTCATCACATTATCGAAAGAAATGAGTACCTTTCAAATTTTGCCAGCTTAAGAAAAAATTTTGCCTATTAATAAAAGTGAAAAATATATGTGGATTCAGCCTTAAAATAGACTGGTAGGAAGTGCTGCACCAAAGTGAGAGTGAATATAGGGGCTGTCACTCCCATAGATGGAGAGAACGACGTGCATGAGAAAGGTCACACAGATTCAAGCTTTGGCTCTGCTCACCCGCACCAACCCCTTTCTAAAACTGAATTAATGAGCTGGCTACTGTCTCCAGCTTTCTGTCCATAACAAGTTCACAGTGGAACAAAGGAAAAGAGCAAGGGAATTTCACAACTGAGAAATGTCCTCCCATAACTTGAAAGGGACTCTGTAGGCAAGACACGATAAGGATATTATTAGACACATCTCCCTTCAGTGGGGGAGCTCGGAAATGAAGGTATAGGGTTAACCTCAAAAAGAAAGTGGCAAACAATACCAAAATCTTTTCAATTTCTCCATTTCCTATTGGCTTTCTGGAGTTCTTAACAAATGATGAGAATCGGCCAAGTTGTGTTTTTCCTTCCTTTACTTCTTCCCAGCCTCTGCCAAACATAAAAGCTGAGAAATGATCACAAGTTGGACAGAAGGCAAGGAATTGAGTCTGAATAATTTACCAGCTGTTATTCAGTTCTGGATAAGTAGAGCCTGAAGGACACATACATGGTAGAGGTCTTGTGGGGCCTGAAGCTTACATAATTGCAGAGGGTGGGGGAAGAGCATGTTTTATGAAAAAGAAGACCCATTTATGAAATCAATAATAGGTACAAAAGTGTACAATTGTTCAGAATAAGAAATCACAAGGAATTATAAATTTTTAAAACTTGAGAAATAGTTCCACATCTAGGATGTGTTATTTCTTGTTTCAATTACTGAGCTAGATTTTTTCTATCCACACCATCACTGGAGAGGCTATTATCAGGACCAGGTACAAACTCTGTGAGGTACAGTGCAAAATGAAATTCCATGGATGCTTGGTCAAAAATTAAGAATTGCAAGATGGAGATGGCAAAGCATTAAACCAACCACTGGGCTCAACTGAGTGTGCAGTCCTATGTGACTGCACACATCGTATGTCCATAAAGCAGGCCCTATGAGAACTGCAAAATACAGGGAAGAAAACAAATAATGCAGTATTTTTATTAATTATGGACCCCTTCTGTGATAGGTTTTTCCTACATTTTTTTGGCTGTATATACTTTGATTGACACTTCATTGATCACTATTTTGTGGTATCTTTTTCAAGGGGGTAGACTTAAAAGATAATTCTGTCTTTCTTTTAGAATATTTGATTGAAATTTGTCTTTTTTTAAGTTGATTTATTTTGAAAGAGCGAGTGTGGGATTGGCAGAGAGAGAGGGAGAGAGAGAGAATTCTAAGCAGGCCCCACACTGTCAGCACGGAGCCCCATGTAGGGCTTGAACCCAGGAATTTGTCTTTTTTTAATTGTAAGCTTAGAAAAATTTCTTTCAGCATCATAACTCATTATTGTTCATGTTTTTAGGATTGTTGTCAATTTTGGGAAAACTATTGTTAAGTTTCTTTCTCGCAGGAGCTGTGAGATTTATTTTGCACAGATAGACTTTGTGCCACCTGCATGCTTCTGGTGCCAGGCTCTCTAGAACATGTTCACTTTACAGTATAACCCCTGGGGGAGTTGGCAAAAGAGTGGGTGTTGAAGTCATTCCTTCATTAGAACTGCTAGCAATAACATTAAAGTGATATCTCAAGCGAATTGAGTCCCAAATTCAAGTTCCTTTTGGCTTATTCCAAAGACACAGATGGCCCCAACACCAACAGACAGGAGGAAAAATGTGACTTAGTTTGGGGATGGGTGAAAGTCAAGGTGGAAAGAGATAGTGCCCATAGCTGATTATCATTAAAATATCTCGCTTTTGCAAATTTTATAATAATGTGTGACATGGAAAGGGCCCATGCAAGCTTAACTCTCATTAGTCTCTTAGTAAATCTACTTCTGATGGTAAAACGCAACACACTGGCATCTGGCAATCTACCCAAATAGAGTAAAATATGATGCCAGCCACAAAGCAGAGCTATGGAGCTGGCTATAATATAAGCTGGACAAATGGTGGTCATTATCTTTGTTAGAAGACAGGTGACTTTTACATTCCACATGGCAAGGGCTCCTGGCTAGACTTCCATGGTTTTTTTAGGTGCATGTTACCATTTAGATATTGAAACAGACAGCAATGGCCTGATGGGCAGTGATACTGTAGAGTAAGATGGATGAAAAGAGCTTACTCACAATTATTTGAAGTAAATGGCCACTTCTGAACAGATCATTTGGCATTTACTCCTAGAAATGTCCTTGCAGATTTATTACAAAAAGTGTTTCCCAGAAAACTAAAGTTCTATTCTGAAAAGAAATATTTTACTCATTTCTCTAAAGGACTGGAAATATAAAAACCAAGGATTGCACCTTGGAAAAAGACTTAATTTGGCAATGCCCCTTCATGTCATTTAGATATCAGGTACCAAGCCTTTCTTAGAGCTTAATAGCGGATGTGCTTCTCAAACATTGGCTTTATAATCCAGGTTTGAGAGAGAAACAAGACAATAGGCTATAGACAAAGAAAAGAGACTGTAATGATAGGCTGCCAAGTTGAAAGTGTCTGTAGAGTCAACTTTCAATTCTTTGTGCCAGAGAAAGGAGCAGTAACATGGACAACTGAACATGGAGTAATCTGCTCAGCTGGTCAGGGGTGTCGCCTCCCTCTCTGGGGCAAATTCCATGGTCTCCCTTTCACCCTTATCCTTTTTGATCTCCTAGTACCTCTGAGACTGATGAACTCTTCTTGAACTCCTCTCTTTCTTTGACTTTGCCTCCTCCACACTCACCTTAATTCCTCTGATAGTCAATTTTCTGTTCCCTCCACCTTCTGTTCTCTGTGTTCTCACCATGCTCTTTTACTCTCTCTCAACCTTATGGATACTTTCTGTGGATTCTTTCATTCTAGCCTTCATTCCTTCCTCTTCTAGTCTCACCTGATGGACCCAGTGGCTTTTACAGCTTCAGCATGCCCAAGATCATCCTTCTCTTTCTGTCTCCCCAGTCTTCCTTGTTACTCTTGTCACTGCCTTGGGTCATATCTACCCTTCCAACTTCTATTCCTAAAATCTCCTTCTAAGCTGTCCTTTTCCTCTCCATCTCCAATAGCATTATTTTAGGTTAGAACCTCATCATTGCTTCACTGATTAAAATAATCTCCTAATTATTCTTTGTTTCAACCCCTATCCTTTTAATCTATTTATCTCAATAGGATAAGATTAAATTATTATGATCTTCTAAACATTTCCTCTAATTACAATTAGAATATTACTCTCTACTCTCAAACACCTTCCATAGCTCCCCACTGACATCCTTCATAAAGTACAAAATTCCTTGGTACAACATTTGGGAGTTTCCCTAATTTGACTTTCATACATCTTTCCAGCATTATTTCATACAACTCTTTCTCATTCATCCTTTGCTTTAGTAGAGGAGGAATAAAAGGAAAATGTACAACACAGAGTCTCTATGTGGATAAATGAGAGCTGACCAAACTTTGTATTTTCCTCAAAGCACCAACAAATGTTTTGATGAGAGATTTAATGAGAAAGGACATGTAGCTAGGTTAATGGCTAAGGAAATGAACAGAGGGACTGGGCCAGTAATGAGCACAGATGCTCCTAAATGGAACAAGCTGGATACATAGGCTGGCCTCACCCAATGGAATGGGTAAAGCCCTTGGAAAAAGCAACTCTTCAGTTAGTGAGGCAGGTTTTGCAAATGTCCCTCAGCACTGCTCTTGGAACACCAAAATCTCATAAAAATTATTATTGGCGGACTGACAATTTCTACCTTTCTTCCAGAAAGCCAGGGAAATGCTCCAGAATACCTAACCTGACATGCTTTCCCTAGATCTATTATCTCTTTCTTTGCACTGATATTTTATGTCATCTTTTGTGAAAAGCTAATTTTAAGGCAGTTTTCTCCACATTACTTTTTCTCAGAAGAAGGTCTGATTATTTGGGGACATAAAAGGAAGTGAGGAAAATGCATTAGGCAAAACTAAGGCTAAGATATTAGAAAAAAGTGGCACTGTGATAAGACAGAGACAAAAATCACCTTGTTTACATGTTTTTATTAACGTCTTGGAAGAGATGTGACAAGACAATATATATTCTTGTTCTTAAATACCCAAATCCTATTTTGCTTTACCTGACCTATTTATACCAATTACACATTTGTAATAAAGCTTACTTCTAAGAAACTTATGTTGAGATCATATTCTATCCTTTCACCCATTACATACACAAACACAAGACCACACATATTCACAACATATATGAAGAAATAAGATGAAGTCAGCATTTAAAGCTCATTCAAAATGATTTTTTTTTACATTTAAGTTTTTTTTTTATTTTAATGGCAGTGTAGTTAACACATAGTGTTATATCAGTTTCAGGTATATATTTTTAATTCACAATGAATCCTCTTCGTTTAATCATATTGGCTTTGAATAAAATGAAAAGTGAAAACAATGGATACATGTAAGAAATGAAGTACCAAGAGTTTTAACTTTAGGAGAGGGTATTTTGGTGTAGTTTGTGTTTTAATTGAATGGAAGAAATTTTATCACTCTGAAAAGCCATGTATATACCATCAAAATTAAAATACGCAAACTTCCGGGTATAAGATAACTCATAGGGATATAATGTACAGCATAGGCACTATGATTAATAATATTGTAACAACTTTGTATAAAGACATATGGTAACTAGATCTATTGGGGTGATAATTTTGTAATGTATAAAAGTATTAAATCACTATGTTATATACCTGAAATATAATATTATATGTCAATTATAGTTTAATAAAAAAAAGGAGAAAAAACAAAAAATTAAAGTATGTGGTGACTAATTGAATTAGAATAAAGGTCATTAAAAATTTCACAGATTTAGGGGCATCTGGGTGGCTCAGTCGGTTAAGCTTCTGACTTCGGCCTAGGTCACGATCTCTCCGTTCCCAAGTTCGAGTCTGGCGTGGGGCTCTATCCTGACAGCTCAGAGTCTGAAGCCTGCTTCAGATTCTGTGTCTCCCTGTCTCTTTGCCCCTCCCACACTCTGACTCTGTCTCTCTCTCAGAAATAAATAGACATTAAACAAATTAAAATTTCACAGATTTAATCATTTAGACATCTTAAAATTATTTTCAAAATTAATTATTTTCAAAAGTAAGAACACTAAAGTAATGCATAATTATGTAGCCTTTTTAACCAAAGAAAATTAGTTTATTAACATTAATTCTCTTACTGCCATTAGAAGTAAATTAAGAATATTATTAAATTGGTTTTTACAAATGGCTAAATTGAGACAGACAGATATTAAGTGAATTTCCCAGGATTATAGTCAAGTCAGTGGAAATTGGAACCTGTGGATTTTAATTTATATTTGTATGGTTGTAATGATTGTTAAAGTGTGCTCTCCTACACATGCCAGTTAATGATATTGGTTATGAAAAGAAAATATACAAGATCTCTCACTCTTTTGAGAATCATGTTTCTTCTGATTAACTTTTACAAAATGTTAAGAACAAAATTAATACATTTCTCATGCAAAGTAATAAAAATATTTCAAAAATCATTTGGGTACATAAAATAAAAATAGCTTTGTGATAAGAATAGAAAACACTGATTCATATAAAAAACAGGTGAAATTTAAGATAAACATCAAGGAAAACCATGACCCATTTCCTTTTGATTCCCCCAGTCCCTGCGTATTATCAGCTCATGGTTTGCATCTTGGCTTCTAATTCTTTTATAATTTCTGATCACTTAGGGATCCCCTTTTTGTCTTTCTACTTAAGCAATGCTTCGGGATATTATTATTTTTAAGAGACTTTTTTTAAGAGCAGTGTTAAGTTTACAACAAAATTGAAAATGAGGTACAGGTATTTCTCATATACTCCTCTGCCCCCAGACATGCACAGCCTCCCCCATTATCATTATCACTCACCAGAACCAAACATTTCCTTGTAAGGATAAAACTACATTGACACATTGTAACCACTCAAAGTCCTTAGTTTACCTTAGGGCTCACTCTTGGTGTTGTATACTCTAAGGGCTTGGGCAAATGTATAATGACATATATCCATCATTATTATATCATACAGAGTAGTTACACTAAAAATTATCTGTGCTCTGCCTATTCATCTCTCCCTCCATCCCCATCTCCCCACTACTGACAACCACTGATCTGTTGTCTTCATAGTTTTGCCTTTTCCAGAATGTCATATAGTTGGAATGATACAGTATGGTTTGGTTTCTTTTACCTAGAAATATGCATTTAAGTTTCCTCTTTTTCATAGCTTGATAGCTTATTGCTTTTTAGCACTGAATAATATCCCATTGTTTGAGTGTAACAGTTTATTCATTCACCTACTAAAGGACATGTTTTGGTTGTTTCCAAGTTTTGACAATTATGAATAAAGCTGCTACAAACATACTTGCGCATGTTTTTGTGTGGACATTAGTTTTTGACTCCTTTGGGTAAATACCAAAGAACGTGATTGCTAGATTATATGCTAAGGGTGTGCTTATTTTTGTCAGAAACCATCAAACTTTTCCAAAGGGCTGTATCATTTTTCCAAAGTTGCTGTACATTACCACCAGCAATGTATGAGAGTGTCTGTTGCTCTACATTCTCTCCAGCACTCGGTGTTGTCAATGTTCCAGATTTTGGCCAGTCTAATAGGTGAGTAGTGGTATCTCATTGTTATTTAAATTTTTATTTCCCTCAAAACTTATGATGTGGAGCATCTTTTTATATGCTTATTTGCCATCTGTGTATCTCCTTTAGTGAGGTTTCTGTTAAGGTCTTTGGCCCATTTTTCAATAAAGTTGTTTGTTTTCTTTATTTCTTTATTTATTTTTATTATATGAAATTTATTGTCAAATTAGTTTCCATACAACACCCAGTGCTCATCCCAAAAGATGCCCTCTTCAATGCCCATCACCTACCCTCCCCTCCCTCCCACCCCCCATCAACCCTCAGTTTGTTCTCAGTTTTTAAGAGTCTCTTATGCTTTGGCCCTCTCTCTCCCACTCTAACCTCTTTTTTTTCCTTCTTTTTTCCCTTCCCCTCCCCCATGGGTTTCTGTTAAGTTTCTCAGGATCCACATAAGAGTTGTTTGTTTTCTTATTGTTGTGTTTTTTTCTAAATTTTGGAGAACAGTCCTTTATCAGATGTGTCTTTTGCAAATATTTTCTCCCATTCTGCAGCTTATCTTTTTATCCTCTTGACAGTATCTTTTGAAGAGCAGAACTTTCTAACGTTAATGAAATCCAGTTTATCAACTGTTTCTTTCATGGCTTTGATGTTGTACATAAAACAGTATCACCATACCCAAGGTCATCCAGACTTTCTCCTCTGTTGTCTTCTAAGAATTTTATAGTTTTGCATTGTACATTTAGGTCTATGGTCTATTTGGATTATTTTTGTGAAGGGTGTAAAGTCCGTGTCTAGAATTGGTTTGTTTGTTTGTTTGTTTGTTTGTTTTTTGGAATTTGGATATCCAATTTTTCCAGCACCATTTGTTGAAGAGATTCTCTCAGCTCCATTGTATTGCCTTTGCTCCTATGTCAAAGATCAGCTGATTCTCTTTATGGGGTCTATGTCTTGGCTCTCTATTCTGTTCCATTGCTCTATTTATTTAGTCTTTCACCAATACCATACCACCTTGATTACTGTAGCTTTATGGTAAGTCTTAAAGTCAGGAAGTGAAAGTCTTCCAACTTTGTTCTTCAATATTGTATTGGCTATCTTGTGTCTTTTGCATCTCCATATAAACTTTAGAATCTGTTTGTGAATATCCAGAACACAAATTTCTGGGATTTCAACTGGGATTGCATTGATAATATAGATCAAATTAGGAAGAACAGACATCTTGACAATATTGAGACTTTGTATTCTTAAACATGGGATATATTTTAATTTATTTAGCTCTTTGATTTCATTCACTGGTACTGATTTTTATCCAGAATTTTAGGGTATGCATTCACACAGTCTGCCATATTGCCAGAGGTTTCCTAATTTTTCTATATTTCTTGACTTCTGACATTGTAAAGGAGAAATAAGCTATACTCCCTTTCCTTGGTATTCAGAGATGGAGACAGATAATATCTGTCTTAGCCAGAAGGTCAGTCAGTACTCTCAGAGCTTATTTCTAGAAGGTGAGAAGATGTGGGCGTTGGCAGACTCTGAAACAAAATAGGAGAGAGGAAGTGGACTAGAGGAGCAGGGAACCAGGAAGGTGTTGACATTCCCTCAAGGAGAAGTCATTTAGACCATAGAAGCAAAGTAATACTTCTCTGAATACACCTGAAGCTACACACTGACACCCCATGTTGCTTAGTAATAAACCCAAGGTATAAGACAAGGGAAGGAAGTTGAGTACATCTTATCTTAGATTTGTAAAATATTTAAACTTTCAAATCCACACATTCAGGTCACAAATGTAGAAAATTTCAGGGTGAATTTACCTTATGTATTTTTACAAGTTAAGTTTATCTTTAAACTTCTAAATAGTGTTGAGTGGAATTAGAAAGCTTTTGGATATCTGAACACTTTTACTTTGGCATACAGATCTACAACAAAAATGATGCCATCCTTTTGTCAATGATGGCTGACATTAATAATGCTCTTTCTGCAATATGTAAATCTATGCTATTTTTGAATTATGTCTCTCTTCTTAATGTGCTTTGTCAAAACCACAATTATTTATCATAATAGTTTATCATACAAAACAAGAGGTGATTTTACAACATCCACTTTCCTTGTTCTCTTTAGCCCTGTTTTATGATGTGATAAGAATTTAACAACATTTAAACTTGTTATGGTTTTGGAGAAGTCTCAAGGAAGAGATCTATCCCATGATGCTTTACTTAAAGGCCCAATTTTGCATAGAGGTCAAGAGAGCACCAAGATTTTTAAAATACTTTTCTTTCCCTGGGGTGGGCAGTATAATATAACATTAAATCAATTAAATCCAATCCACCAGGCTATCAGACCATTAAAAGCCACCATTAAAGCCACTAGGACTTTATTTGCATTCCTCAGTACTATTTCCCTGGAAACTCAGAAGACACACAGCCTTTGTTCATCCTCTCACTTCAGATCATGTCCATCTGGGTACCCATTTTCATAACACCCTGGACCTTTGCCTCTTGGCACTTAAGCATAGTTGCAATGATATGCTTATGAAATTAACGTCTAACTGTACATCTAGACTAAGAGATCCACTACGGCAGAGACAGTGGTCTGTTTTGCCTTCAGTTGTGTCTCTAGCATCTAATCTGGTGCCATGCTCTTAGTAGATATTTTTTGAACGAATATATTTTTTGAATGAATATATTATATAATTATGGACTGGGTGTACTATACCATGCAATAATTCTTATAATGGAAAAAAAATTCTGATAATCTTCAGGACTGGCACAAATAGAAGTGCAGTAAGTTTCAAGATAAAAAGTTATTGACTATCACACAAACTTTGTAGTTGATTTGAGATCCCTTCTGGGAACCAATTTGGCAAGGGAAATGATTGTCTACTGTTTATTTCTTCTTATGTATTAATTTTATTCTATGTTGTGTCTTTATTTTCTTTCCTCTGTCTTCTAAAATCTATTATTTGATTTTCTATAAAGATAACTATGCAATGAGTTCATGCAAATACCATTTTAAATTACTAAATTTTTGGTGAACAAATATAGAAACAGAAACTCCAGGGGAAATCTATTATACATTCTTTTTTGATCTGTGTATGGAACTTTTTATTCTTTTAACACCTAAAACATTACAGGGACTATTTGTAATTGTGTTTAACAATTCTACCTCTGCACAATAATTTTCTTTAAGAGACATTTACAGTTTCTCCCTATCAACAAATTGTGACATTTAGTTGACAGAAGTCTGTTTGATGAAACATAGCTTAATTTAGTACCTATCCCTAGTATTTATGTTTGAACCTTAGATTTATTGTGGCATTGGGGTCCCTTATCACTATCAATAAGAACCTGTACAGTTTTATTTTAAAATGTTTTCTTAAGGACTGAGAACAACTGAGGGCTGATGGGCATGGAGGAGGGCACTTGTTGGGATGAGCACTGGGTGTTGTATGGAAACCAATCTGACAATAAATCATATTTAAAAAAAATAAACTAAAATGTTTTCAAAGGAGTTTCAAAATCTGGATACATTTAAGGAGAAATATGGGATCTTTAATGAAAGAAACATACTGTTTATAACATGCTGGACAGATGAAAATGACATCCATTTCAACTGATAAAAATATACCATGGGAGGGGTTTTGGTCCAAGGATTTAACCAAGATCATCATATATGAGGAAAATGAAACAAAAATGACTGGAAACAACAAAAAAATATTTTGAAAGCTGATACTTCTACTTCCTCGAGACAATCAACTTCACTCTCCTCTGATTCTCAAAAATATCACACTATAAGGAAAGATGCAAGGAAGTTAATTTGCTCAAAGTTAAATTTTAAAAAATTATTTATGCCTGTTACATGGGCGGAGCACAATATATGTTTCTTGAACGAAATGATTTTATTAAGGGAATGAAGTTACCCCTGGTTGCTACTTTTTTCCAAGTTTCCGACAACACTAATCAAATCACTTAAGTGGGGCTAGGGTTGAGGACTTTTATTCTGAAGGCCTTTGTAGTTGTCAGTCCTTTCAACAGATGGGACTAGATCATCAGCTGGAGTTACAACAGGCTGTCCTTCTTAGGTACTTTCTCTTGTGGTTCATCACTTTGAGAGTTTACTTGGTCTGGTTTGAAGAGATCTGAAGTTTGCATAAACCCAAAAGTTACCCTAATTTCATTGTTAAAGTTGAACAGGATAGAGGATGGTCTCTGTGGCCTGGATGAAGAAATGAGGGATTACTATTTGGATTTCTGTGGGGCTGGCTAAGCCACTCTCAAATCTTTGGGTGCAAAGCAGCCTTAGTCTCAGAGGTAAGTTTGCTCCAGGGCTCCCTGTAGGTCGGGAAATAGCAGGGGAGTTTCAGGTGTGACAACTGTGGGTTAAAGGGGGTATTTCTTAGGTCAAAGAATTCTTTTTAAGGCAATTGTCTAACTTCTCTTTATAAAAGGAAGGAAAACTAGAGAATTACACAGATCTCATAAGGATTGGCTGATGATAATTTCATATATTTTGGAAGTGCTTTTATCTGATAAGAGTTCAAGAGACAAGATGTCTAATTGCAAGATTTTTTGTTGTTATTAATGATTAATATGTTGATTAATAAAAGAATTTTTAAAATGGACTTTAAAAGGAAAACATGCTTCTACTGTAGTATTTTAAACAGAGACCGTTGGCTTTGCAAATGATCTGAAGAGTACAAAAATAATATTATTCTGAAAAAGAATGGATTTTATACAAAAGAAGAATTACTTGGGAAAGAATAGCAGCACAGAACTTCCATGTTACGCCCACAAGACCCCTCTGCTTCATGAAAACAGCTGGACTTTCTTTCATTGGTGGATCTTGGACTAGAGAAGTATTTATTATGCAATTAATTAAGGAGGACAAGGTTTCTAAAAGTTTTACTGAGGTGTCTTAAATTTCATTAATTTAGGCAAACATTTATTGAATGCTCATCATGTGCTAGCAATTTGTTAGCTGCTGAGGACTCAAGACAAATATGATATTGTCTGTGCTGGAAAGCAGTAATCCATTGACTTAAAAGCTCATAAAAAGAATATGTGATGCCTGGTGCATACTTACACAGTGTAAATTGAAACTTTTTTTTTTCTACAGTGAGCATTAAATTTTAAATTCTAAAAAAGAAATCAATACTACCTTACAAAAAATAATATTTATCCTCTATAGAAAAAACTAACAGGAAGTATAACAGCTCTAGAAATCTTGGGTGACAGAGATCTAGAAACTCCAGAACCCGAAGTTGGGAGTGAACAGCTCTGTGTGACAGTGGTGTTTTCAAGTAGAGTTGGAGTTGCCAACATTGGTTCTGGCTCTCTCTGGCTCTCTCCTTGTCCCAGGAGTTCATGCAGAAGCTGATACCTGATGTTTCAGGGTAGAAATATAGATTGGCTTCCAAAAAAGGAAGAACTTGCATTTGATGACATCCTCTCATAATTTGCCATTCTAGACCCTTGGATTAGGAAGAGTGTTGGGTGTTGTGAAGCTTCAGTGTACTGGGGAACCAAATGAGTGTGGGGGAAGTCAGCTGTCAGATATATTTGGCAGTAAGTATTGTTAATTTGGTTTTCACAGATACTCTATTACCCTGTATACCTTGCATATTTAGATAAATCAAAGCAGTGAAATAATATTTTTTGTTAAATGAAACCTTTAAAATACCTTTATCACAGACCAAAAAGGTTAAAATTCATACTGGGCTTCTAATTTAAGAGTAGAAAGAAGGGTTCTTAGGAAGTGGGGGTAACTAGGTAGTAAGATCGTCTTATAAAATGAAAATCAAATTACCATAGTGTGAGTTCCTAAACATTCAGGATGTCCTGGGGAGGTTTGATAATGAATTATTATATCCTAACTGATATTATGTAATGAGGAAACATTATATAAAAAATTTAAAATATCAAATAGAGATTTCAAAGTATTTTAAATGATTTTTTAGTTGCAAAATGAATTTCTGAATCTAGATAAGTCAGAATAGCACAAGTTTGTGGTTTTAAGAAGCCCCTAAAAGAGGTATGATCTCGGCAATATTGTACCCTTAGTAAATATAACTAACACACTGAAGAATGAGAACAGTCCTAAATGAGATATTTCCCCCTCAGATATAGTATAATCAGATTCTCACTCGTGTGTGTCATTGCTTGTGCCAGCCCACTACACAGCCCACAGTGGATTTTTAGGAAAGGAAGTTATTATTAAATGAAAACATTTGCTGTCTCTATACTTATGATTTTTATTTAGTCTCTTGGGAAAGTATAATTTATTTCTAGATCTTATAATATGCTTATCTACTAATCTATGCTCAGCCCCCTTCAATTCTTTTAATCATTTGGTTTGGAGGTACATTGTTGACACAACGGCAGATGGTTTATCCCAACTGCTCTTTCTTCCCTACAACTAAATAATAAAAGAAAATTAACAGTGCCTGGTATGTGAGGTTATTTGAAAACCAAAAAGCCCTGTTATTTCTGTGACTCATGTGAATCAAACACCTAGTTTGATGGATGGGAATCTCAGTCCCTTGTTCTTGGTGACTCAGGGACCACTCTCGGATTTTAGAGCTGGAGGAAATCATAAATATCATACAGACTAGTGGTTCCCCAAACTGGCTCTGTTTTAGAGTCACCAGAGGAGCTTGTTAAAAACTCATACCAGGACTTACTCTAGATCTAGCAAAGTAGAGTCCCAAGGCTTTGGAGTGGCAATTTCCCTTGGTGATTCTGGTTTGGGGATCAGTGGTCTGGTCTTACATCTCTACTTCACAGAAGTCTAGAGAGACTGTGGGTTGTATGTCATGAATAAAATACATTTAATTGAATTAAATGACTTGTCCAAGGATTTGGTGGTAACAGAACAGGGACCAGAATGCATGTGTGCTTGATTTCAGTTTTCTTTTTACATCACCCACCATTGCTATGGCCAACATCATTAGAGAGCACATAATTTGTATCATTTGTGAATAAAAAGGTGCCCAGAAGTGCACATGCACAGATAGATATACACATCCAAGACCTTTTGAGATTTCTAACTGCCTTTGATACACCTTTCTCCAATTCTTTCCCTCAACATTTTAATCACCTTACAGAGTTCTCTCAACTCCATCTTCTCTTTGGCTATTTAACTCAATTTCCTCTTAGTGCATTCAAAGGCCATTCATATGTTTTCCCTCTTTCTCTACCAAGATATTTTGGTACTTTACCAGTAAAGTAGGACTGGTAATTATGTTATTTCACTACCTTCTATTCTGCTCCTGTCTTCCAGTCTGGTGACTAGACATTTAGGTTTAGGTCCCCTGTATTTATTTTTCAAGTAGTTTACCTTTTCCCTTATTATTTCCATGCCTTTATATGTTTTCATTGGCCTTTGAGATATTTCTTACACTTCATTTTGTAGTTCACTAGTTTGGTTCTCCATAGGGATCTTCTTTGTCTTTCAATTCATCTACTGAATGTTTTAGTCCTTAAATATCTATGTCTCTATAATAATTATATCTAGCAAATATACTTATTAGAAGGAATTAGTTCATGTGATTATGGAGGCTGAGAAGTCCAAGATCTGCAGATGGCAAGATGGAGAACAAGGACAGCTGATGGTATAGTTCCAGCCTGAATATGAAGGCCTGATCACCAGGAGAGCCAATGTGTAAGTTCCAGTGAGAGTCTGAAGACAGGAAAAGACTGATGTCCCAGCTTGAAGGTAGTAAGGCAGAGAGAGAATTCTTCCTTCTTTCCTCAGTCTTTCATTCTATTCGGCCTTCACAGCATTGGATGAGGCCCACTCACACTGAGGAAGGCAATCTGCTTTACTCAGTCCACTGCTTAAAATATTAATTGCCTTCAGAAACACCCTCACAGAAACATCCAGGAATAATGTCTAACCAAATATCTAGGTACTCCATGACCAGTCAGATGATGAATACAATTATCCTTACAAGTACCATCAACTTGACACCAATTTGCATCTTCTTAACCTATGCTCAATCTCCAAATAAAGACAACAACAAGGCCATAATTCTGCCTAACACATCACAACTATACAGACTAGAAACACACTAGCCACTTTTCAGAAGAGGCTACTCCCTAACCTTCCCTGTCACTTTACTAAGGTTGAAAATAGGGAATACTTACAACTGTTCTTTAAGCATAGAATTTTATTCTTTCACCACAGTGTAGTGCCAGTAATAGACATGTTATTACTGTTTGCAGCAAACATAGTGACCAGTGATTATATACTACATATATATATGTGTATATACACACACACACACACACACACACACACACACACACACACACATATATATATAGTTCTATTTAATGGTATTTTTCTAACACAAAGATCTTTGTCCTCATGTCTTAGACCTCATTCCTGTGCTTTCTGTATTATTTCTACCTATGTTAGTGAAGTTTATCACAAAGCTGCATTGAACACATTCTTACTAAAAGGTATTCCTGAAAGACAAATATCATATGATTTCACATTTTATGTGGAATCTAAAAAGCAAAACAAACAAACAAAACAAAACAGAGACAGACTCATAGATTCAGAGAACACACCAGTGATTGTCAAAGGGGGGTGGGTGGGTGTGGGAAGGTGGCCAAAATAGCTGAAGGGGAATAAGATGTACAAACTTCCAGATAAAAAAAATAAATAAATCACAGGTATATAAAATACAGCATAGGGAATCAAGTAAATAATATTGTAATAATGTTGTATGACGACAGATGGTGGCTAGACCTATTGTGGTGATCATTTCGTAATGTATAAAAATATTAAATCACTATCTTATACACCTGAATATAACATAATATTGTAGGTCAATTATACATCAATAAAAGAAGACATTCCTGTATAAAAATCAGTTTGCCAAGATAATAAGGTACTGCTTAATAATCATAGAATCCTCATTAAAAAGTCATCTTTGACATGTCCCAATATAAAACAAAGCCATTATATCTGACATAAACTCAACTTTCTGCCTTATCACCCAATTAGCATATTCTTGGATTTAATTTGGGATTTCCAGGCAGGAACTGGGGAAATGTTGGTGGCAGTTGTACATTCAAAGCTTCCCAAATTATCCTTTAAAATATAAAAGAATGAAGTAAAGTCAAGCTGCTGCTAGAAATATTTATATATCACTACTCATTTTTGAAATTAAAATAAATGTCTCTTCTATAATATGGACCTTAGTTATGGATTTTTATAGCTATTTGACATCACTTTAATTTACAAAATAAACTATGTTTCCCTGTATTTGGATTTGTGTTTTCAGACTGTTGTAGTCAGGGAGCCCCTAGAGCAGAGTCTGAGAAAAAGCCTTGTTTAGGTAGTTAATGTGGGAAGTGAGCTTGGAAGTGAAATGGGAAAGCCCTGAGTCAGCACTGCTGTGGGTGGCTAAGGCTTGATGCCACCCAGTCCTTTTGGCAGCATGCAGGACACTTATCAGTATTTCCACCTGCGGAAAGGATGGGAGAAGCATTTGTTCATCCCAGCCCCCCACTGGTTGAGGCTTGCCCATGGGGCATTAAATCCCCTGCGGGTTCCTCATGAGCATATGTGGGGCTGAGTGGGCCCCGTTAGAACCAGACACGGGGTGCATGCTGGAGAAGAGGTACTGGTTAGGTGGAAGTGGGCAGAGTCCCTGAGGAAATGTCCTCATGATTGTGGCTGCACTCAGAGGAGGCTGAGGAGGCTATGGGGCCAGATTCCAGAGTGTCCAACATGGGCTACCAGTATGTAGTTGAGAAAAAAATCCAGATCAAACAGCACAAAAATTATTCATAAGGAAAACAATCCTATCTGAAGACTGAACACTTTCCCTGACTGCTCATATCTGTATTTCTATACATGGTATAAAGACAACTTATCAGAGTTGGAGAGATCATTGAGTCACTTAATTAAATATAATAAATCTGATGTTTTAACATTGGGTAGGGTGATTAATTCTGTATTCCCAAATCTAGCCTCACTTGGAACACACCCCTGGGGCACTTTATTCTTACATTTATAAATTATGAACTCAATGAACCTAATATTTTGCTGATAATGGTTGTATAATACATTAAGGCTTGCTTGCTTTAAACAGACATTCTTTTTAATAGCAATTAGGATGGGGGAAAATGTCCTTTGTTATGGTCCATCTTTATTTTCAGACTTCCTTATAGTTTAGCTTAGTAAGTATAGGGTCATTAATACAATATGAATGCAAATCTGTCACAAATTTGAACAAAACAATTATAAAGATGCAAAAAGGAATGAAAGCTGGACTGAAAAGATATGGTAAGTGAGGAAAATGAGCATTTTTCAAGATACACAGAAACGGTGGATTTAGAGAAGAGGGTACAGAAAGAAACCCTTGCATTGACACATCAGGAAGGTTATTCTGTGGTGTTCGGACTTTTCTGCCATTCAAAGCGCTCAATGGCTTCCTGTCTTTTTGAAGAACAAGATCAAAGTGAGTCATCCAAGGACCTCCACAAGCCAACCCCAGTCTATCTTTTCAAACCTGTTTCCCAGAGCTCATTTGCAGGAATGGTCTACTCCAACCCTACCTAATCTGAGCACTTTACAAATACTAGCTCGTTGAATCTGCACACATGTCTATGAGGTACTGTAAACACCTGCCCCAGATCATCAGCTAGGGAGTGGTGGAGCCAGGATTCAAACCCAGCCTGGCTCCTCAGCCTGCGCTCTTCACCATCACATCTCTGGCTGCCCAACTGCCCTCCAAACTCGCCTTGATATTACTTTACTGCAGTTTTGCTCTCACTGATGGAGAATGTGCTCTTTTCTTCTTTCTACCCTTGAAATCCAACTCTTCCTGTAAGGCTGAAACCAAGTTCTGCTGTCTTTCACAGAGCCTCCCATGGCTACACGGGTCCCAGTCATCTCATCTTTGGATTTACAGCATTCTTTTAATTGGCGGAATTCATTTGGCACCTGTCGCCTACTGTCTTCACTGAAAATTCTCTGTGTGTGTATGAACATTTTTCCCTAATTCAGGCATTCCCTCATTGGAGATAGGCTAGAACCTTATTTTCCTCTTAAAAAGAAGTAGTTTCACTTTGTGGTAGGCTTGAATATCACGAGAGCAGGACCCCAGATGGACATAGGCATGGTTACTTTTTGGGTTACCTTATAGCACCTACTACTACTTATGCTTTGTGCATAGTTAGTGCTCGAAATTCGTTGACTTGAATTAAAGTTGAGAACTGTGATGATTTGAACTGTCATGGTTTCACTTCTATTATTAAAATGAAAGTTTAATATATATTTCATATTCAAAATAAATGCAGATTGGCAATTTTAATACTATATACGACAGGTAATTTTTTTTAAATTTTTTTTCTTTTAACGTTTTATTTATTTTTGAGACAGAGAGAGACAGAGCATGAACGGGGGAGGGGCAGAGAGAGGGAGACACAGAATCGGAAGCAGGCTCCAGGCTCTGAGCCATCAGCCCAGAGCCCAACGCGGGGCTCGAACTCACGGACCGCGAGATCATGACCTGAGCTGAAGTCGGACGCTTAACTGACTGAGCCACCCAGGCGCCCCAATACAACAGGTAATTTTAAAAGTGCTCAGCACTGAAATGTGGCACTACAAAGGTTTGCCTCTTCTTTTACATGTAGAAATTGCACTTTCACAGTAAACTTCCAGTGGCCACCCTAATAGTATTAATTACAAATATGAGGACATAAATATAAATTAAACACACACATACATTCTCATACACAGACTTCCAGTGTTTTTCAGAGGGGGAAAATAGAGAGTCGAAATAGACAAAGATGGCATCTTTTGCTCATTTCCTTCCTCACACACTTGGTCCAAAAGCCAAAAATGTGTATGTGTGTCTAAAGCCTGGCATGTTGGTAGGTCTAGTTTGCTTCTCTTTGCTCTTGAAATCAGCAATTCCCAGGGTGAGGAAAGGCAGGTGACCGTGGGAAGTGGCAGTGGATTTGGGAGGACAGTTTTCTCATATCGAATTGACACTCTGAGTCTTAGCCCCTTCCCGTCTTTATAAAGCTGAAATGTATTTATTGCATCCCACCTGTTGAACATAACAATGGAATTAATAGCTATCGGTTCTTCTCTGCATGGAAGAGACCACAGCATGTGTTCCATATCCTTTGTTTCTCACTCACAGTCCCTTTCTCCTTCACTAGAGAGCCCTTTGGGTGGAGGGAGGCCTGCTGAGGCACTCAGTTAGGCTCAACCAATCCACAGACGCTGTGTGACAGCAAGTCAGCTATCATTTTGCTAGGAAATGGCTCTTTCTAGGGTAGTATCCAGACTCCACAAGTAAATATGTGGTAAAGGTTCTTTTCTTTAACCGTTGTTTGATTATATCCCTGTTATTCTATCTCTGTTAGTAATTTCTCTCAAATTATATCACCTTAGATAAAATAAACACCCCTGAACACAGGGTCTGAGCTTATCAATTTTTCCCACGTGTCCTTGGTGGGAAAGGCTCTCATAGAGAGAAAACAGCCTTGCAGATGTGTAGGGTGGAACGTGTAATTCCCAACAATGAATTTCAAGACTACTACTAATTGAATAAGAAAATTTATTTACTAACTTTCCACATACTTGATAACTTGCAGGAAATTAAATTATCTTGAAAGTTTAAAAAAATTTTATTTTGGGCAGTATAATTTTTTGTTTGTTTGTTTTTGGTCAAGATTGTTGACCTTAGGAAGGAGTGCTCCTCAGCTATTCTAACTAAGAGGATGTGACAAGAAACACGTTTTCTACTTGCCACCAGGAATGTGTGTTGGTGGTGGGGTGGGGTGGTGAGGGTGTGAACTTATTTAATCATTTCCCTTGATTATTTAAAATTATAATTATTTTGTATAAAATTTAACTTTACATAAAGAAATTTTCCTGGTAGGCAATACCTATTAAATTTAACAGGCATACCTATTAAAAAATGAAGGGGGTGCCTGGTTGGCTCAGTCCGTTGTGTCTGACTCTTGGTTTCAGCTCAGGTCATGATCTCATGGTTCTTGAGATTGAGCCCTGCACTGGGCTCTGCACTGGCAGCACAGAGCCTTCTTGGGATTCTCTCTCTCCCTCTCTCTCTGCCCTCCCCTGCTTTCTCTCTCTCTCTGTCTCTCAAAATAAATAAATGCACTTTTTTTTTTTTAAAGGAAGACTAATCCTATCATTCAGGCTTCTCAAACTATTTACTATTGATGTGAATCACCTGGGATCTTGTTTCAGCGCAGATCTGGAGTCAGTAGGTCCAGTAAGGAGCCTGTGATTGTGCATTTCTAACAAGCTCCAGGAGAGGCTACTGCTGCTGGCTCTGTCTCTGTACCTTGAGAAATAAGAAGCTACCCTCAAGGCAGCCTAAGTCTTTACTTTTTAAAACACTTCATTGTTGCGGCAGCATTAATACTTTTGTTTCTTTTAGCCCATCTAGGATGCACTTTGCATGGGCAATAACAGTCTATCTTCCTAGGGTTAGTGTGAGAATTCAATGATACAAGCCCTTGCTACTCCAAGCATGATCTGTAAGCCAGTAGCAGCAGCAGAGTCACCTGGGAACTTATTAGAATTGCAGAAACTCAGGCCCTGGATTGACTGACTCATCTGCATTTTAATAAGATGCTGAGGTGGCTGTGTGCACATTAAAGTTTGAGAAGCATGGATGTAATCTGGAGTAATCGGTGCATAGTAAGTGCTCAATGGATGTTGGCCATAACCCCTTGAGTTCTTAAAACTATATGTGTTACTTATATTTTTCTTCCCATTTAACAGGTGAGGAGACTCAAACACAGTGAGTAACAGGGCTAGGATTGAAACCTAGATCTTTTGATTCCAAAGCCTGTGTCATTAATATTACAAATCTTTTCTCAAAAGGAAAGTGAATTTCTTGAGTAGTAAAGCCCTTGGTGCCTCTCACCTCTCCTTCAACTCTCCTTTATCCTTCAGTGCTCAGGTACCTCACTGTTGAAAGTCCAATGTGCTTTTCCCCAATCAGAGTACCACCTATTCCTTGTCCCGCATAGTTATATTCCAATAAGGTTCAAATGAAGGTTATGTGCTATGTTAATCTTCCCAGAGGCATTTACTTCAATCAGGGTTTTCTGAATGTAATCTTTTTGCTCAAGAAAAGTACTTCTGTGGGGAAGAAGTATAGATTTTGTAGGATTGGTGTGTGTGTGTGTGTGTGTGTGTGTGTGTGTGTGTGTGTGTGTGGTGACAATGGCTGTGGACTGTGGAGATCTCTCCTGGCATCCCTTAATCCCAGCTCTTGGTAGACACCTGCTCCATTCATGTGTAAGGCTTGGGTGAGACTCACAGAAGTCCAGATTTTGGAGAGATGTTTCTATTAGGAAAAATCAAATCACAAATGAAAGTGGGAGGGCAAAGAGAAGAAAGGTAATAAGAATATCTGGACTGCGGCTCTGAGGTTCAACCAGCAAAGTCCAGAACGTGGAAGGAACATGATTTGGGGGCCAGAGGTGTAGGTGAACAGTTGTATCACAAAGACCACTTGTCTTACCCTGATTATGCCACTTTTAAATTTAAGTTGGATTGTTTCTGATTTTGCTTTCAAGTTCTTAGCAACAGTCTAATAGGCTGTAGGTTTAGCTATGTGTCTTAATCTTAATTGCTTTATATGTAAACTTGAGGTGCTTTTCAACTTGCTCCTGTTTCTCACCTTGTGGACACATATGGATTTAATTTATTTTTTGCATATTTGCTAATAGGAATCGATTGAGCTTGCTTATTCTCTTTAGGTCTGTTTTGACTTGCTAGCTTCATTTAAAATTGGGGCTTTTAGGGGCGCCTGGGTGGCGCAGTCGGTTAAGCGTCCGACTTCAGCCAGGTCACGATCTCGCGGTCTGTGAGTTCGAGCCCGGCGTCAGGCTCTGGGCTGATGGCTTGGAGCCTGGAGCCTGTTTCCGATTCTGTGTCTCCCTCTCTCTCTGCCCCTCCCCCGTTCATGTTCTGTCTCTTTCTGTCCCAAAAATAAATAAACGTTGAAAAAAAAAATAAAATTGGGGCTTTTATTTAAAATTTTTGTTTATGCTATAGTTTTGTCTCTTGGATCAAGACCACTCCCCAGATAATGAATTCAGAACTCTGGAGCAAAGCAGGTAGGTGTCCAATTGCTTTTCATTCTTTTTCCCATTTTTATTTATATTTTGATTTGTGTATGTAGGGTTTCTAAGTGTATCATGGTGTTGGGGATAGCATAATTTGGGGAAGAAGGTAGTATTTTGCAGGTATGCTTGGACAGGTGTGAGGCATGAAAAATAATTTTCTTGCCCCATTCTAGATCAATTTGGAAAGTCATTTATTCAGGACTAAAATGTAATAGCAGAGAAAGCCTGCCATCAGTAAATATGACAGACTCAGGCAAATCTGGTATTCTGGTTCCAAGGATTTTTTTGTGATTTTCTACACCATCATAATGAAGAAATAGAACTAGTTCTTTTACGGTGTGCCCTTGAATTCTGAATTAAAGAACCCAGAGGTTGATATTTCTTCTCCTGACATCTCTCCTGCTTCAGCTCCCATAGGTACCTGTTCTCTTATAAACGTATACATGTACTTGTATGTACACATGCACTGCTTTATCGTTAATAAAAGTTATTTTATAGACACTTTGGATTTGGATGTCTATGGCAATTACTCTAATTACATAGCACATTGCACCCATCACATGATGAAATGTGAAAAGTAATGGTCTGTCATGTGGCATCAATATTACACAGTATACACTTACACCGTGTGTGTCTGTTTATTTGTGGCAGGCTGAATCTCAATTTGTAAACTCAGGTGGGCAAGAAATGTAACTTTATGTTTGGATTTTGAGGTTTCGGTCTGCTGGGAGTGGGTAGAAAAGTCCTTATGTTAGCTTTTCATGGAGTTACATCTCCCCTGTACAATGTTCCTGGTGTTGCTCCATAATTCCAAGATCCTACATAGTTTTAAGATGTTGAGACGGTAGACAGGGAATGGTTGCCGGTGCCCATATTTCCCCTGAAGTCCTGGTGTCCTTGTCCTCTTCAGATCCCACTTTCTGCTATTTGGTGTTATTCTTTGGTCATGGAAACCCTTCCCTGGCCTGTCTATGGTCCTGTCTTCCTAAACATATAGCACAGCTGATATCTCTGCATTCTGGCCATCTCTTTTTGTTCTTGGGAATCATGCTCCTTTTTTGTCCTTCCAACCTTGAGGAATCTTCTCCTAGTCTTAGAGAAATCCATATTTTTTCATGTTTATGACCGTTCAATCCCCTCCTCTTAGACCTTTGGGAATGAAAGCTGCATTTACGCTGGAGAGGCCATTCATGCCCTTCCCTAAGGAACTTAGCATGACCTGAATGGGAGGGGAAGGGAATTGGTAACAAAGGGGCAGACACAGAGAACTATCTTGAATAGAGGCAGTATCCTCTATTCCTTTGAGTACACCTCAAAGTATCATTTATTTATGTATGGGATTTTTTAATGTATATTTCATTTTGTAAGAACTATTCCAGAACACTGTGCTGATAGCCTTTCCTTCAAGCTGCAGAGTGTGCAAGCAGTGAGGAACCAACAAGTGTTCATCCACTCCCTGTCACTTATTAAATAGCCCATTTGGTAGAAGAGATACAAATTGTAAGCTATGCAGTGAAATTACCTTTCTCTGATAAGTTTCTAAGGACAATTAATTTTAGGTGCCTGGCAAGTATACTGTGCAAAGAAGTGGATTGTTAAGTGGTTATGTAGGGCCAAGTTTTTTTTTCCTTCTAATAAAGCACTGAAAATCTTACCTTTTAAATATACTCCTTGGTTAATGTAAATTATATCTGCGGCATGACAAATATTTTCCAAAAACAAAGAATTTTCATGGAGGGAAATTAAATCAGAAGTAAATGGATGGGTGTGAAATCCTTTCATTGCTATAATAATAAGATAATTTATGTAATACCTCAAGCATCCAAATCTTTTAATGGCTTTTTTGAAATATAAAAGGCTGAAGAAAATCAGTTATGCCTGTTGCCTCCTTCACTGAGTGTTTATTTGAAAAACTCCTTGTTCAGTTAATGTTCTCTTGAAAAATAATAGAAGCTCTGTATGGAATGGAGAGACAAATTGTTTAGTGGTTTTCTTAGTGGTTTTCTCCTCAGAAGTTTCTGTAATAGTTATGGGGGAAATGTTTTCTCAGTGATAAAGTTAACCCTCTTTTTCATCCAGTATTCTGATAATAGCTTATGATGTTATATCGTACCTCAAATTTTTAGCACTACTTCAAAACAGATGCTCAAACTTTCATCAGATTTGATTTTTTTTTCTTTTAGATTGACCACTTCCCGGACACACGTCACCTCACTGCTGGATAGTCATGGTAGCCTTATAGAGCAGACCTTCTCAAACAATCTGTGGTGAAGGGCAAGTTTCTAAATCTGAACTCTCTAGTCCTATAGTAATTTCCTTACAGAATAGAAACAAGGAGCTGGAAGACTGGCACTGATGTGTGGACCACACTTGGGGGGTTTCTGGGGTCCTGTTCTAGAGTCTACTATCTCTGCCCATTCGCCATGCCATCCTGGTTATATTCCTAAAATATGCTGAAATGAAATCCCTACTCATCATCCCATAGATCAAAATTCTGCAACTTCTGACAACATTCAGCCTGTGTCCCAGCCACAGGCTGTGGTTCTCTCCTTTGCTCTCTCAACCTCTCTGTGGTTCTCTTCCTTTGCTAGAAAGTCGTTCCTCAGCACACAGCTAGAAAGCAACCTCTGTTCGCTACACTTGGCTGCATTATATCCAGATTGCCTATAACATACTGAACCACAAATACTGCTCTCTGCTTCATTTTTTTCAAATGGATTGCATATGGATTAATGAGTAACTAATGAATTTGGTGGGCAAGAAACATGGAATGTTTTTAGTCAAGGGATGGGGGGGCAGGGAGCAAGCCTCCATATATACAACAGACAGGGGTGGTGGTGTAAGGGGGATAGTAGGGACAAGGATTCTTAACCTTGGGGTCTTTAGGACTGCATACATGATAGTCTTAGGGGAGAGTTTAGCCCTGATTTGAAGAGGTGTGTGTGTGTGTGTGTGTGTGTGTGTGTGTGTGTGTGTGTGTGTGCGCGCGCGCGCGCACAGAGAGGAGGAGATTTATGGAGAATTATATGGAGATCATACAACTTGTGCATAGTTTTAATTGATTTTTTATTGAGAAAATTTTGATTCACATCTGGATGTAAGCAATAATACAGAGAGAGATCCCATATACCCTTTATGCAGCTTCTCTCCTTGGGCAGATGCTACAGAGCTGTACTCCAGTATCACAACCAGGATATTGGCATTGATTCAAACCACTAATCTTCTGCAGATTTCCCTAGTTTAATGTGTACTCATTTTTGTGTATGTGTCTATGTAAGTTTATCTAATGTGTAGGTTTGTGTGCCCACAGCCACAGGGAAAATACAGAACAGTTCCATCAGCACAAGGACTGCCTCATTGCCCTTTTGGAGCTCCCTCGCTCCATTCCTCCAGCTTTACCCTGGCAGCCATTCATCTGTCTGCCATTCCTAAATTTTGTCATTTTAAAAATGTCACATAGGGGCTCCTGGGTGATTCAGTCAGTTGAGCATCCGACTTGGGTTCAGGTTATGATGTCAAGGTTCATGAGTTTGAGCCCTGTGTCAGACTCTGTGCTGACAGCTCAGAGACTGGAGCCTGCTTTGGATTCCATGTCTCCCTCTCTCTCTCTGCCCCTCCCCCACTCACACTCTGTCTCTCTCTGTCTCTCAAAAATAAATAAACATTAAATAATTTTTAAAAATAAAACAAATGTCACATAAATGGAAGCATATATCATGCAACTTTTCAGGATTGGCTTTTTTCACTTAGCGTAAGTCTCTGGAGGTTTATACCAGTTGTATACGTCAATAGTTCCTTTTTATTGCTAAGTAGTATTCCGTGGTATGATTGCATCAGTGTGTTTAACCATTCACCTACTGAAGGACATCTGGGCTGATTCCAGTTTTTGGCTATTACAAATAGAGTTGCTATGAGCATTCATGTCCAGGTCCTTGTGTGAGCATAAGTTTTATTTCCCTGGGATAAATGCCCAAGAGCGCAACTTCTGGGTCATTTGGTAGCTACACGTGTTGTTTAACCTTTTAAACTCATTATTTAAAATAGTTTTCCTACTCCACATTTTTGTATTATGACACAAAGTGCAGTTTCTTGATCAGTTACAGCTCTGATATTAATCCCTGACTAAAATCATCTTTCCTTAGTCTTTTTGCCTTGTTTAAAATCATCTTAAAACTCATATCTGATTTTATACTTACATCACGTCTATAAGCTCAGTAACATTTTACAGGAAACCGAGACACAGAGACATTA
The DNA here is from genome assembly GCF_027475565.1 of Acinonyx jubatus. Lineage (NCBI taxonomy): Eukaryota > Metazoa > Chordata > Mammalia > Carnivora > Felidae > Acinonyx > Acinonyx jubatus. The sequence goes on along the minus strand of NC_069385.1, from coordinate 86,440,420 downwards.
AGTAACTTGGGTCATACAGAGAATTAATAGCATGGTCTGAAACAAATCCCAAGACCCCTAAAGTAGAATTTTTTAAACTATATGTGGTGACACATTAATGGGTCATGAAATCAACTCAGCCAGTCACAACCAGAATGTTTTTATAAAGAAACAGACTAGTCTAGAATACAAAATATCATAGTGCATTGCACATAGTGGTAATATGTATTGTGCAACTTTTTGCATATATATGTATGTATAAATTGGATGATGGTTTAAAATACTTTCCTTACAGCTTAGTTCTTTCCATTAAAATGCCTATATAATTACTTTGTATTTTCCCTGTGCCTAACAAGGACATACAAAAATCCAATTAGTCTAGAGGTTTAACTAATAATTATTAGTTAATATTGATGTGAAGGAAGGTTTGAAAGGAAATTGTCTCTTATCTATAGGAATTTGTCAAAATGTTTTTGTCACTTTATGGAACTTTATTTTCTTCATCACTTAAGGCAAAACTCATATACAAACCCTTCCAGATTCTAGAAAAAAAGGGAGCACTACCCAACTCATTTAATAAAATCAGCTTAATTTTGATAACAAAACCTTACAAAAGCAGTACAAGAAGTTAGAAGGGAGAGGACTTCCCTAAGTCCCCACATTTAGAAACAGTTGGAGCCATGATCCAACTCCAAATTTTCTGATGCTTAATAATATGCTTTCCCTGAGATCTTACCCTGATCCTCTGTAGGGTATTTTCAAAGTAGCATATGGTGGTTAGGTCGATTTTGTTATGAGCAGTCTGCATATGCCAGGGCTTTTGTACAGAGATTATATAAGCTGTTAGGAGGACCAGGAAAGAAAGACTGAGTGTCTGCAAATATTGGAAGGTCTGTTATGTAGGAAAGGGAGAAAACGTTTCTATCTTACAAGGCAAGGCAGAATTAGGATTAGAGTTTGGCATTTAGAATGAGGGAAACTTGTTCATCCCAAGGAAAATATTTCTAGGTAAGCTTCCCAGAAATAAAATAATTGCCTAACATGGTCTTGAACTATGCCAATAAAGAAGTACTCATTAACCCCCTAGAAAGCTATCTATCCTAGCTGCTGGAGACAAATTCTTCAATTGGACCAAATATTTGTTAAGATCTTTTTCCAAATCCAAGTTCCTAAGAATCTACTGTTAAATGAATTTCTCCCCTGTTAGTCATTTATCTCTGCAAATTCTACCCACGCACCATATTTCCTTGTAATCTGTTTAAAATTAAAGAAATGATTTTGAATTGAAAACTTAACTACCATGATTTTATCTCAAGTAGACATAATTTATCAAAAACCGAGCTTAAGGAATATGCATTTTTTTTCTCCTGGTTTTTTGAATTGGGTCATAAATCAATTAACTCATATTATGGAGCAGAATAGAATGGGTTGAAATATGAAATTCAGTGTTATCAATGTGAAATAGAGACTTGTCTGATCATAACCCTCAAGAAGTAGGTAGGGGCAGATATTACTCAATTGGAAATTCTGACAGAGAGAGGAAAAGTGATTTGCTAGGCCATGGAGCTAATAAGGGATCACACAGCTATTATATAGTCACACAGCTAAAGAGTCCTGCACTTGTTAATGCTCTTTGGTGACTCCATGAATAAATATTAAACTTTCCATGGGAGAAAATGCATGAAGATAAATTTCTGACTTCTAACAAGAGCATTTTCAAAGGGTTACAAGTCCAATTGTGAGTTATTATTTACACAGTAAAACTCATTATTTCCTACTTTGCTTACTAATATGTTATTTAAAAAAAAGCAGAAGATGCTGCCTCCTTCTGTGGGGCTTCTTTTCCTCAGGAACTAAAGGAAGCTTCCTTTATAGATAGACAATTATATTCCAAAAGCAAAACATTCTAAATCATAAGATTTTACCTTTTGATCTTACATTTCAAACCTTCTACAATAGATATTGATTTGGGTCAAGTACCGTCAGGAAAAAATGTGAGTATAATTAAGATGCTAAAGTAATTAAATCCCTCTCTTTTTACACTGTAGTGTCAACCAGGCAATACTTATATTTCCTGTGCTCTCACATGGTTTCCACTATACCTTATTGTGTTTGAGACCCAGGTCCTGTCCACTGCACCAGAGAAGAATGGATGTTGGTTCCAACGTCTGGCAGATGTTGTTCATAACATCTCTGGGCCTATAGTAATGAAAAGAGGTTTGGTTAGTTTCTGATGTAGAAAATTCTAGAGGTTTGGTTTGAACTGACAAGGCATGGAGGTGCAGAAGTTGATAATGTGGGAGTGACTTCTGTACGTAAGCGAACCATCTAAAAGAGAATAGGCTGGTGAGGTTACTTACGGTGAGAACTATATTTTGTGCCTTTGGATGGACTTCTCATTCTGCTGCTTGCTGAATGGCCCCTAGGACATTTTTTAAATGTGCACAAATGAAGAAGAAGATGGCAAGGAGGAGGGCCCAACCTGAACATCAAGCCTCTGCTAGTACTGCTGTGTGAGCCTGCCTCTCTAATAAACTAACTACTGCTGGTGGTATTTCAGGTCTGGGCCACTGCAGATTGCTTGCAACCCTGCAGAGCATGGGGAGAATTTTCAGAAGTTGTTCTTTGGGGCTTAAGTCTGTGAGAGGTTTAAGAAATCCCGCATGTTGGGGCACCTGGGTAGCTCAGTTGGTTAAGCCTTGGACTCTTGATTTTAGCTCAGGTCATGATCTCATGGTTCATGGGATTGAGCCCCACAGGGGGCTTTGTGCTGACAATGCAAAGCCTGCTTAGGATTTTCTCTTTCCTTCTCTCTCTCTTCCCTTCTCCCGCTCAATCCCTCTCTCTAAACAAACAAACAAACAAACAAACAAACAAACAAACATTAAAAAATCCCACATGTTGCCAGCAACTCCAAGAAGCTACTAGGACAGACTCTGAGTGGCATAGTGTAATGAGAATTGAGTTCAAGAAATCATTGCTGAGGGCTTTGCTCTTACGTGTGCACCAAGTGTTTATATTAGAACTATAAGGAGAAGAGTACATTCTACTTGTTAGGGTGAAGGGGTACTTAGCTCTTCTGCTCTTCTTGCACCTCCAGACAAAGCTCTAGTAGCAATTTCTGGGTCTTTCTTTCCAGTGGAGGAATTTTGTGATTAAAGAAGGAGCAAAAGTAGATGCTTATATTAAATTCTTTGTCTTTACCCAGAAATTTTATATAATTTTTAAAAGTTCCATTTAATTTTTAAACATTCTTGATTTTGTCATCTCTATTTTATTCTACTGAATTATTTTTTAAAAATTACAATTAAAAATTATAGATTCACATATAGTTGTAAGAAAGAATACAGGGAGACCCCCAGTTTTCTCCAACAATAACATCTTGCAGAATTATAGTATAATATCACAATAGGATATTGACATTGATACTGTCAAAATATACAACGTTTCCTTCACCACAAAGATCACTCATGTTGCCCTTTTACTAGCCATACCTACTTCCTTACCACCTCATCTCCTCCTTGGCTCCTGGAAAACACTATTCTGTTCTTGATTTCTGTAATTTTGTCACTTTCAAGAAGTTCATAAATGGAATCATATGTTATGCAACCTTTGGGACTGGCTTTTTCACTCTTTAATTCTCTGAGAATTCACCCAGGTTGTTGCATGTTTCAGCAGTTTATTTGTTTTTATTGCTGAATAGTATTCCATGATATGGATGTTCCACAGTTTGTTTACCCATTCACCTGTGGAAAGACATCTGGATTTACTCTAGGTTTTGGCTATCATGAGCAAATCTGCTATGAGCATTTGTGGCAACTTTCGTATAAGGACAAGTTGTTTCTTCTATTTTTTTTTGTCAGTTTTGCTATATGTTTGGCAGTTTTATTTTTCTTTCCAAGCTCTTTGATACATTTACTGTTTTCAATTTCACAGATTTCCGTTTTACCTTGTTTTTCTTTTCTTCTATTTGCATTGGGTTTGTTTTGCTTTCCTTTTTTTCCAGTTTCTTGAGGTGGGAGTTTAAAGGATTGCTTTGAGATCTTTGTTCCTTTTAGTATCTTCCATTAGTGTTGTAACTGTCCTTTTTACCACTCCTTTACCTATGTCACATATATTTTGATATATATTTTCATTTTCATTCAATATAATTTAAAAATATTCCTTTAAGACTTCCTCCTTTACCCATGATTATTTTTTTTAATGCTTATTTATTTGAGAGAGAGAGAGAGAGAGACTATGAGATGGGGAGGGGCAGAGAGAGAGGGAGACCCGGAATCCCAACCAGGCTCTGCACAGCCAGCGCAGAGCTCAACACAGAGCTTGAACTCACAAACTGTGAGATCATGACCCGAGCCAAAATCAAGAGTTGGATGCTTAACCGACGGAGCCATGAAGGGGACCCATTAAGCAAGGATTATTAAGAAATATGTTGGTTACTTTCCAAGTGCTTGGAGATTTTCTTACTATCTGTTTGTTATTGATTTCTAAATTCATTCCATTGTGGTTGGAAGACACACTCTATATGATTTCAATAATTTTAAATTTGTCGGGGGTTTTTATGGCCCTAGGGTATGGTTCATATTATATATCTATGGCCTATATTAACCTACGTTCTATGAGCACTTGAAAATATGTATTCTGCTCTTGTTGGGTGTAGTGTTCTATATATGTTGATTAGATTGTGTTGGATGATAAGTTCAGTTCTATATCCTTGCTGATTTCTGTCTAATTGTTCTATTAATTGTTGTGAGGGAGAATTGAAGTCTTCTACTACAAGTATGAGTTATCTATTTCTCCTTTAGTTCTATCAGTTTTTGCTTTACTATTTTCGCATTTTTTTTGTTTAGTGCATACACTTTTTTATTACTTTATTTATGTATTTATTAAAGTGTAGTTGAAACACAATGTGACATTAGTTTCAGGCATACAATGTGGTGATTTGACAACTCTATACATTATACTATGTTCACCATCTGTCACAATATAATGCTATTACAATACCATTGACTATATTCTCTATGCTGTATCTTTCATCCTCATGACTTATGCATTCTATAACTGGAAGTCTGTACCTCCCACTTCCTTTCACTCCCTTTTGCCCATTCCCCCATTCTTCTATCCTCTGTCAACCACTAGTTTTTGTATGAATTATGGGCCTGTTTCTACTTTTTTGTTTGCTGTTTGGTTTTGTAGATTCCACATATAAGTGGAGTCATATGTTATTTGTCTTTTTCTGACTTATTTTACTTAGCATAATACCTTCTAGGTCCATCCATGTTGTTGCAAATGGCAAGATCTCATTCTTTTTTATGGTTGAGTAATTTTCCATTGTATATACACCACACCTTCTTTATCCATTCACCTATCAATGGACACTGAGGTTGCTTCTACATAATAGGAGGTCAGCATTAAATCAAAGCATGACAAAAAAAGAAACTACAGGCCATTATCCCTACTGAACATAGATGCAAAAATCCTCAACAAAATATTATCAAACCTACATTCAACAATACATTAAGAGGATCATTTACCACAATCAACTGGGATTTACTCCAGGGATGCAAGGATGGTTCAATGTCTGCAAATCAATCAATGTGATACAACACAATTAACACAAAAGATAAAATCATCTCAATAGATGCCAAAAAACTATTGATCAAATTCAACATCCATTCATGACAAAAACTTTCAACAAAGTGGGTTTAGATGGGATATACCTTAACATAATAAAGGCCATATATTACAAACCCACAGGTAATATCATCCTCAGTGGGGGAAAAAAAAAACAAGAGTTTTTTTTGCTAAGATCAGGAAAAAGACAAGGATGTCCACTATTACCACTTTTATCCAGGATAGTATTGGAGGTTTTAGCTATAGCAATCAGACAAGAAAAAGAAGTAAAAGGCATCCAAATTGGTAGGGAAGAAGCAAAACTGTCACTATTTGCAGATGACATCATACTATAAATAGAATACCCTAAAGACTCCACCAAAAAACTATTAGAACTAATAAATGAATTCAATAAAGTTGTAGGATACAAGACAAATATACAAAAATTTGTCACATTTATAAACACTAATAATGAAGTAACTGAAAGATAAATTAAGAAAACAATTCCATTTACAATTGCATCAAAAAGATTAAAATACACAGAAATAAATTTAGCTAAGAAAGTGAAACACTTGTACTCTGAACACTATAAGACATTGATGAAAAAAACTGAAGATAACACAAACAAATAGAAAGATATACCATGCTCATGGCCTGGAAGAATTAATGTTGTTAAAATGTCCATACTATCCAAAGCAATCTACAGATTCAATGCAATCCCTATCAAAATTCTAATGGCATTTTTCAGAGAACTAGAAAAAATAATCCTAAAATTTGTATGGAACCAAATAAGACCCCAAAAAGCCAAAGAAATCTTGAGAAAAACAAAGTTGGAGGTATCACAACCCCAGATTTCAAAATATACTACAGCGTTATAATAATCAAGACACTATGGTACTGGCGCGCGCGCGCGCGCACACACACACACACACACACACACACACACACAATCAAGAGAACAGAATAGAGAGCCCAGACATAAACTCATTAAATTATGTAGGCCACTTACATTTATAGTAATTATTATAGTTAAATAATTTTTACCACTGGTATATGAACATTTAAGACTTTTTATGTCTTCCTAGTGGATTGAACTCTTTTATCATTATATTATGTTCCTCTCGATCTCTAATAAATTTCTTTACTCTGATGTCTACTTTATCTAATACTAATAAAACTACTTCTGCTTTCCTTGATTAATGTTTATATAACATACACCCCCCACCTTTCTCTAGTTTCAACCCACCTATATTTATATTTGAAGTTTCACGTAGATAGCACATAACTGAGTCATGTTTTTAAATACACTCTGCCAATTTCTCTTTTAATTGGTGTATTTAGACAATTTATATTTTATGTAATTATTGTTATGTTAGGGTTTATCATTTTAATATTTTGTTTTCTGTTTCTTTAATTTCTCTGCTTTACTCCTCCTTCTTGTGGGTTATAAAAACATAATTTAAAATTCCATTTTGATTTATCAGCAGTATTTTTGTTTCTACTGATACCACAGGTTGGGGAGTTGTTATTGGCTAGCTGAGACAAAAGTTCTGGAGCCTGACCTAGCCTTCTCTGCCACTATCCTGGTAGGGGTGTTTCAATGTCTCATAATGGCAGTAGAAATGTTGAAGTCTAGGCTCCCCACCTGGTTGTTGCTGGCATGGTGGGAGTGATGCTACAGTTTCCCTGTTGTGTTTGGCAGGAATAGTGCAGTAATTATCTAATGGTTTTCTGTCTGGCTAGACTTCCTCTTTACTGGCCTTTTGCTGGAGAGAGCAGGCTTCTGTAGGAGCTTACCCCCCTCCTACTCCTGCCCCATACTCATCAGCATCTCTGGGTGCTAGATTCGTTAACTCTAAAACTGGGATATATAAAGCTAAAAGAAAACTCAGGAGGCTTACCACCACATTAATCCTTGGTTCCTGAGGTTCCTAGACAGTTTGCCTTCTCTCTACATTTCACGGTCTTATGTTTATTTTATACAATGACCAAAGCTATAGTTGTAATTAGAAGAAGGAATAGGGAAAAGTATGTCTATACCATCTTCCTGGATGTCCATACTTTTATATTTTTGACAATATATTATTACATAATGATATTATAATTTTATCTTACATTGTATTTGAAATTCTTGGAGGGCAAAATCTCTTTTTCCCCTTGGTGACTTTCACTCATTGCCATTTGTTTCCTTATGTTGGGTGATCCCGATTTGAGCTGAGACTAGGACTTACAGTGAAGATGTTTATCTCCTTAGAGAATTTTCTTTTGCTTCTACTAGATGCCAAAATATGCTACCTGGGATGATTTTAGCATTCACTCAGTCTGTATTTTAATTTGGTTTAATTTAGCCTCAGGTTCACCTCTTCCTCATTACCTCTGTCTCAGGCTTATTCTCCTGATTGCAGTACCAATACAGGCATCTTTCCTTCCTTTTTTTCTTAAAGATTTTTGGAGGGGAACCGGGGTGGCTCAGTTGGCTGGGTGTCCAACTTTGGCTCAGGTCATGATCTCACGGTTTGTGGGTTTGAGCCCTATGTCAGGCTCTGTGCTGACAGCAGGGAGCCTGCTTGGGATTCTCTGTCTCCCTCTTTCTGTCCCTCCCCTGCTCTCACTCTCTCTCTCTCTCTCTCTCTCTCTCTCTCAAAAATAAACATTAAAAAAAACATTTAAAAAAATAAAAAGATTTTTTAATGTTTATTTTTGAGAGAGAGAGAGAGAGAGAGAGAGAAAGTGCACATATGAGTGGAGGGAGTCAGAGAGAGAGAGGAGGGAGAGAATCCCAAGCAGGCTGTCCATTATCATTGTGAGCCTGATGAGGGGCTTAATCCCCCGAACTGTGAGATCATAACCTGGGCTGAAATCAAGAGTTAGAGGGGTACCTGGGTGGCTCAGTCAGTTAGGCATCTGACTTTGGCTCTGGTCATGATCTCACGGTTAGTGGGTTCAAGCCCTGTGTCAGACTCTGTGCTGACAGCTCAGAGCCTGGACCCTGCTTTGGATTCTGTGTCTCCCTCTCTCTCTGCCCTTCCCTACTTGTGCTCTGTCTCTGTCTCTCTCAAAAATAAACAAACATTAAAAAAAAAGAGTTAGAAGCTAAACTGACCAAGCCATCTGGGTCCCAGCATCTTTCCTTCTAAAGTTTGTTTTATATACAAACATATAAAACCTGCCTTCTTTCTTCCAATGTATCTAAGTGTGTGTGTATATGTGCTCAGGTTTTAGTTCATGGGTTATTTTTAGAGGTTGGGAACCATCTTGCAGAGTTTTCTTACTTTCTTTGAGCCTATAAAGTCAATAAAATTATATTTTATGAAATTCAGCTTTTTTGTAGAAAAAGAGCTGTACTGCCAGAATCTGAAGCTATATTTCTTACCTTTTTCAGACAAACCAACCAACCCCCACTCACGCTTATTCTCAAAAGGCCATTGAGAACATCTCACAATATTAGAGCTGCTTTTCCAAACCATATTCTGTGGAGATTTAATATCGTGTGACATAAGTGGTAATAGATTTTCTTCGAAAAAAGTTTAAACATTTCATGGTAAAAATTTTGGATAAATCATGTATACTGTGTCTTCTGCTCTTAGGAATACACAGTGCATATTATCATGTTAAAGCTTCTGAGAATTTGTGCAATAAATAGAACTTTAATATTGTGATTAACCCTTTATTTCCCAAATTACGTGAATGTGGAATCTCACATCTTAATTAATAATTAATTGGGACTGTTTATTCACATCCCACAGAACACTAGAATTTTGTGAAACAGCTTGGTTAGTGCCGACTTAGAGTCTCTGCTTGGAAGCAGTGCATTGAGAATGAGGAGATATGGGTGCTTAGTCCTGGCTTTGTTGAGCTGCAGGACATTGGGTGAGTGTATAACCTGCTTGAACCCATTTCTTTCTTTAAAAAGAGGTTGAAGGAAATGGTTTCTAGAGTGTTTTCGAGCTCTATCATTATTTTTGCTCAATCAACGCCTCCTCTATGGTCTAAGGATGAGAGCTGTGGAATAGTACTAGAAGTGTGTGCTCCCAGGGCATGCGTAGCTGGGTCAGTTAAGCGGCTATTGATTTCAGCTCAGGTCACGGATCTTAACTGTTCATGAGTTGTAGCCTGGCATTTGGCTCTGGGCTCGCAGTGTAGAGCCTGCTTCAGATCCTCTGTCTCCCTCTCTCTGCCCCTCCCCCACTCGTACTAGCTCTCTCTCCCTCTCAAAAATAAATAAACATTAAAAAAAAAGTGCGCACTCGATGCTTTCCAAGCTTACTATGTTGCTCACCTTCCCTGCACTCTGCTCTCATGCTTTACACTACAGAAGACCTGCCTTTATCGGAATTTCTTTCTACCACCCACACACGCCCCCCCCTCCCCCGCCCCCGCTACCCTGTGCCTGAGTTGAATACTCCTCTTCAGAGCTAGTTTTCAGTTTTTTCAATCACTATCACAACCAGCTAGACCAATGATGTGAGTGCAATGGGAAGAACCCACATACGATTGTAGCTTGCCTGCCTGTGTTCATAAGATAGACTGACCTTGAGCAACAGGAATTCATTCAGTCTCTGCTCTACTTTCCTAGATTTATTGTCTTAAAGTGAGAACACTCACTGAATCTGGAGGCAGAAGGCTGGGTTTGAGGGTCAGTTGAATGATTTTGGGTCCCCATTTTAGCCTGAGACTTTCAGTTGGTTTCCTCTCTCTAAAGCACTAGTGATGCTAATTGTTGCATCTATAATACAGAGCTCGTGTGGATCCTGGGTGATAATAAAACAGGAACTGGGCTGTATTCTACAAAAACTGGAAAGGGAAGGTGTTATGAAAGGCAAATGAGTTTTGTGATTGAGGTTACTTGCAATTTACAGAATAGTAGGTTGAAACAATAACTAGAGATGCACATGCTGAGGCTATTTATGAAAAAAATTTCAGGAGATAATGAAGTTTGAAAATTCAATTCTAGACTTTCTCTCTGCCTTTCCTCTCCTGTTGTGTTTTTATGTAAGAAGGAAAAGGCATAGGAAACTAATTAAAAAAAAAACAGTCATGGGGCTTTCCAGGTAAATAAAGATTAAAGAAAAAATGCAGCCAATTTAGGTGAAGACATATTCAAATGCCAAAGTTTATTTTTAGTCAAAAATCCCTTTATCCTTATTCAACTCATAAAAGTGAAAACCGATAACCTAGAAGTGAAAGTTTATGTATCCTTCTATTTTGTCTCAGAAGTCATTCAGTTCTAATTCCTTTGTGAATTCATATAATCCTTTGCCAATGAATTAATGAATAACATTCTTTTAAGTGGTTTCCTTTGAGAATGAATTTTTGTGTGTATAGCTTATTAAATCCTTTTTAATATCTATGATTTTACCATATTAATAAAAGCATCAAACTTATGCCCTTGAGATGTAGAAGAAAAGTTATAAGATTATCATTTCAATATTCAATAACCTTTCTTGCAAAAGCACCATGCTATGATATTCTTTCCTATAAAACCGGTAAGCGATACAAATCTACTTTATCAGGCTGGCTTGGTGGGCAAATATACCTTTGTCACTGCTGTCTGACATTCTCACCATTTTAAGAAACAGGACTACAGAAAAATGAAGGGAACCTACTCTAAAAGGAATGAGTTACAGCTTGGAACATTTCATGTTGATATGATTTGGATGTCGGATTAAAAGTTTGGATAGACCCTGCACTGTGTGATGTGGCTCAGCATCACTGAAGTACAGGACATAAACTATCAAGAAGAAGACGGCCATGTCCTCTCCCCATCCCATGGCCCATTTCCCTTCTGGGCTCCCTGGTATGTAGGATTAATATTTTACATTCTTTGAGGATGGAACTTCAGGACCAAATGCTTGACGTGAAAGTCATGCTAGAGGATATTAAGAAACACCTTCTCTCTGACTCAAATGTCCCATTTTCTCTCATTGCCTGCCTAATTCCCACTTAACCTTCTGGGTTTTGGCTTACATGCCACCTATAAAGGAAAGCAATTCTAGACCCTGTAATTCTAGACCCTGTAAAAGGGGAGTCAGTTCCCCTTTTCTGTGCTCCAAGGCACCATGCAGAAAACTTATGCAAGGTTATTCAATTTCTCTTAAATTAACCTTTTTATTTTCCCCTCAATTCCCGCTCAAGCACAATCAGCACTGCCCAGAACTTTCTATAGTGATGGAAATGTTATAATCTATGCTATCCAGTGTGGTAACAGCCACTAGTCACATGTGGCTATTAAGCACTCAAAATATGACAAATGTGACTCAGAAACTGGTTTTAATTTTATTTCATTTTAACTATATTTATTCAAATTATTTAAACTTAGATTATAAAGTAGATATCAATTATAAATACTTTATTCAAATTATTTATTATAATTAAAATTTAAATAGCCACATGGTGGCTTTTGGCTATCATATTGGACAGCATTGAAATAGACTGTAAGCCTCTTGGTGGCTGGGATTCCAACTCATTTGCCTTTGTATTTACAGTACTGGAGGATGGAATCCCAACACTTTCTATGCACTCAAGAAGTACCTGCTGACAATTAAATGAATGTCAGCGTTCTATACTTATTTCACTATCACATTTTGTTTGATAGCTGAGACCCAGAAACCTGATATGGCTTTATCACTTAACATTTATGTCAAGGTGACCTAATTTCTCTGTGCCTCAGTTTCCTTATCTTTAAAATGAGGTATCGGGGCGCCTGGGTGGCTCAGTCGGTTGAGCGGCCGACTTCGGCTCAGGTCACGATCTCGCGGTCCGTGAGTTCGAGCCCCGCGTCGGGCTCTGTGCTGACGGCTCAGAGCCTGGAGCCTGTTTCAGATTCTGTGTCTCCCTCTCTCTGACCCTCCCCCGTTCATGCTCTGTCTCTCTCTGTCTCAAAAATAAATAAACGTTAAAAAAATTTTTTTTTTAAAAATAAAAAAAAATAAAATGATGTATCAATAGTATATACCTCATAGGGTTGCAATGAGCATTAAATGAATTTATCACTTAGTAGTGTTGAGTACCCCAGATGGCAGATAGTAAGTTCTACTACGTAGTAGCTATCATTATATTGATTTTGCGGTGTTGTCTTTTATTAAGATAAGGAATGGGATAAAGAAACAAATAAGAAGAAAATGAGGCAAAAAACCACTACCTTAGTAGCATGTATTGAATTTTGTGCAAGATCATTTAAACTAAACACTTTAAGGATATTTATGCATATATTATTTTATTTGAGATTCTTAACCATCAAAAGGGCTAAACAGAGGGAAGCAAACCACAAGAGACTTAACTATAGACAACAAGCTGAGGGTTGCTGGAGGGATGTGGGTGGGGGATGGGCTAAATTGGTGATGGGCATTAAGGAGTACACTTGTGATGAGCACTGGGTGTTATATGCAAGTGATGAATCACTAAATTCTACTCCTGAAACCAATATTACACCATATATTAACTAACCAGAATTTATCCAAAAAACTTTTTTTAACGTTTATGTATTGTTGAGAGAGAGAGAGAGAGAGAGAACACAAGTGGGGGAGGGGCAGAGAGAGAGGGATACACAGAATCTGAAGCATGCTCCAGGCTCTGAGCTATCAGCACAGAGCCTGAAGCAGGGCTCAAACTCACAAACCCGTGAGATCATGATGTGATCCAAAGTCAGATGCTTAACCAAATGAGCCACCCACGTCCCCAACTAACTAGAATTTAAATAAAAATGTGAAACATGAAATAAAAGGGGGCTACCATTCTGATGTGCTTCATATGGGATTAACTACAGTGCCTTGTTGAGACAGCACAATAAACAATGGCAATAAAATGGAGTAACTTTAGAATACAGATGAAGTGACAAGTTTTAAGACAACAACCTTACTATCATTTATAATATAAATTCAATGCAATTTTGACAAAATGTATCTTATAAAGAATACCAGTAAGGATGCTGACAAGAAGGACTTTATCTAAGAGCAGTCTTCCATTGATGTCACTCTGAGCCAGCATGGTTGACAACCAGGCTGGGTCTCTCTGCAATGACAAATCACTCTTTTGTCTCCTAGTTTGACATCTTTTTCAATACACAGTTGATGAGTAAAATTTAAAAATGTCTTAATCCTGAAAATGATTTTCTTCTTTATATTCAGATTGTTATTCTGATTTATTGATATATCTATTTTTACTTGGGGAAGGAGAATCAGATGGTGGCTCTTGGCTATGGAAACTCAGATCATGCCCTCCCCATGTGGGGGGAATCTTCAGGCATTACTGTCCACTTTTTAGGATAATAAAACTAAATCTCTGGGTGCCTGGGTAGCTTAGTCAGTTGAGCAGCTGACTCTTTGATTTCAGCTCAGGTCATGATCCCAGGATCGTGGGATCAAGCCCTGTGTGGGGCTCCACACGGAGCATGGAGCCTACTTGAGATTCTCCGTCTCTCTCTCCCTCTCTGCCTCTCTCCCCAGCTCCCACTCTCTCTCTCTCTCATAAACAAATAAACAAATAAATAAAGCTAAATCTCAGAGAGATGCTATTTGCTCAAAGCCACATGGTTCATAGTAAATAATAGAAATGGAAGTAGAGCCTGGGTTTTGTGACTTCTAGTTCCACCAGTTTCCAATGAGTTTTGAGTTTAGAAGACACAGGAAGAAAAGAAAGAAGGAATAGAAGGAATACCCAGGGGTGTCTGGGTGGCGCAGTCAGTTAAGAGTTTGACTTTTGGTGTCAGCTCAGGTCATGATCTCATGGTTCATGAGCTCGAGCCTCATATGAGGACCCTGCTTGGGATTCTCTCTCTCCTTCTCTCTGCCCCTCCCCTGCTTGTGCTCTTTCTCTCGCTCTCTTTCTCAAAAGAAATAAATAAAACTTAAAAAAAAAAGAAGAAGGAATACCCATAACTAGGTGCTATTTATTTCTCTGGAATTTAGCCTTTTACTAATCCTAATGACATTCTTGGTGTAAGCAACTGATCCTCTCTTCGGGAGAATGCACATAAAAATATTTTTGCTAACAATTTTGGGTAACAATAGTCTCTAAAATTCACTGATGGACCCTTATTTAAAAATTCTTAGTGTGGAGGGGCGCCTGGGTGGCTCAGTCGGTTAAGGGTCCGACTTCAGCTCAGGTCACGATCTCGCGGTCCGTGACTTGGAGCCCCGCGTCGGGCTCTGGGCTGATGGCCCAGAGCCTGGAGCCTGCTTCCGATTCTGTGTCTCCCTCTCTCTCTCTGCCCCTCCTCCGTTCATGCTCTGTCTCTCTCTGTCTCAAAAATAAATAAAACGTTAAAAAAAATTCTTAGTGTGGAAAGAATCTAATTTCATTTTAAGGCATTATAAATAATGCCTCAGAATCTCTGCACACATAGTCATTGCTCTTCCGAAACACCTGCTGGAAAAGGGCATATCCTCATAGGATGAGGATAGATTCTGAACAGCTCGTATCATTCTCTGTTATTGAAAACAGTATCTGTATATTGTGTATCTTCTTCTACTTTCATATTTGATGTGGTCATGACAAGCTATGAAGTTAGAATATAATGCCTTTTTTTTCTTTAATAAGGAAGCATTATTGCATGTTCCTCCCTACCAATAACCTTCAAATTTAGGTAATGTTACCAATTTTATTACCAAGGTATGTATTTCAGAGGTATTTGCTTCCCAGGAAGTAATATACTGTATTCTAATTCCAAGAAGTAAAGGTGGAAGATGTATTAGCAATTTGGTGCTTTCAAGTTTATAAAATTGTACTAGAATAAAAGCAAGACAAGAAAATATTTGAGATGCTTTTAATAATGCTGATATTTTAATAATTTAAATAAGTTGCTAAAAGGAATAGAGAAATTGTGTTAGGTAACGAGAGATCATTTTAAACACGGATATTAATGTTAAACATGCAGTCCACTAACTGCAAGTTGCTGGTGGGAACAGTATAAAAATTTAAAGAGATATAATGAAGGTTTTATGTCTGGTTTAAGACCTCATTTTTATTTCTCATTGGGAAAATGTGAAACCAGTTCTTAGAACAGTAATTTTAAATTGTGTAACTTAAGAATGAAATAGACTTAAGGAAACAAGGGTAAAGAAACGTGTCTTCAATATTTCTTTAGAAAATACAGTAAGCCATGTATTTATTTATTTTATATCCTCCAAAATATATAGAAAATAGCTTCAGGACAATTTGGATAAAATGTATTTTATCTGTTATTGGAGTTACTTTTTATTCATTTTAAAGGTACTATTGGAGTCTTCTGAAGAATTTCATTTTCACTAATAAACTCAGACTATCTCCTTGAAGCATAAGCTATTTTCATGCCAAGAGGGAAGGAGTGAACATTCATGTATTTTCTCACACAACAACATTCCTATGGTAATATAATGCAACAACAGTGTTGCCCATCGTTAGAAAAAAAATCTATAACCAGGATTGTCCATTATTTCTAAGGAAGGCCATACTCTGTCTACCCCTGATCATGGTCTCCCTTTTATAGGCTGATTTTATCCTCAGCAAACAACTTCTAAGAGTACTCATGAAACAGATGGACTTACACGTGAAAATACCTGGTAGGGATTTAATTGTAATGATTTTTTTCCTGCAAAAGAATAAGGGGAAAACTATATCTCTTTACACCAGTTTTTCTCAGAGCCTGATACATTCAGTACAATTATTAGCTCAGTTCAACACCTGTTTGTTGAGCACTTTTTATATAGCAGGCCCTGTTCTGGGGAAACCAAGATGAATATGACCCAGGATCTGCCTTCAGAAACCTCACTGGAAAAGGACAAGAACTGATTCATAAGGATATGATTTTGATACAATGCAGCTGATGCTTTGAGAGATGTGTGCAAAGAGTATGCCAAACATGAGAAGACACTAAGCACAGCCTGGAGAGATAGGAATGCTTAGTCAGTCAAAGAAAAGGATGCAGTGTGGTGTGTGACGATGTTCCCAGAACATGTGCCTGCATGAGCAAAAAGCAAGGGGCTAGAAACAGCACAGTGCAATTGAGAATCACTGGGATAAGAAGCTATGTGGCTGAAGAGACAAATGGGGTCCATGTTGCATTCCAAGGAAGACCTCATACACCATGCTAACTAACGAGCCTGGACTTTAACCTATATCCTTATCTGTTTATAAGAAACAAACATGTAGGAGAAGTCTGGGGAAGAATGAGAGCTTTGGAGGTCATGAACATGTAGGTAGAAACTGTAAAATGAATGTGACCACTCAAGGAGTGTCTGTAAAAGAGTAGACTGGAGAGAGAATCCTGGAGAACCCCAACAAGTAAAAGAGTCCTTAAAAAAGGATAAAAAAAATGGAATAGGAGGACAACAGGATACCATCATGTCATAGAAACTGTGAGGAGCACCAGAAAAGTCAGTCAGATTAAACCAGAAATCGCATGTCACCATTAGGAGAGAGAGAGTAAAACACTGATGGATTAGTGGGAACAAGAGCCAGATTGTAGTCAGTTGAGAAGAAAGTGGGAATTAAATGTAGTCAACTCACATGAAATTTGGACAAGTATAAATGGACCAAGTGGCTTCAGAGAGTTTATTTTGTTTCCTCTTCAGGAGAGCCCCAAGTATATTTAAAGGCTGATGGTGGGTGTTTGTGGAAATGAAGAAGGAATATCACTAGGGTCATGATCGTATAAATTTACAAGGGACTGGGATAAAGATTCTATTCTGATGAATTGTCTTTCAGTGAGAAAAGGGACAAGTCTTTCCCTGAGATTGAATACAAGAAAGCAGGAGATATTGGGACAACTTTAAAAACATTTAAGTAAAAAATTTTTTTGAAAAGATAATACTATCCTATGGTTCAAAATTTGAAAGTTATACAATGAAAAATGTTCTCCGCATTCCTGCTTTTCATTCATTACCTTCTTAGAAAACACTTTAGTGAACACCTGCAGTATGCAGGTACTGTTTCCTATGCTGGAGACTCAACAGTAAACAAAACAGAGAAGTTCCTGCTGACATGGTGCTTCTATGTGTGTGTGTGTGTGTGTGTGTGTGTGTGTGTGTGTGTGTGTGTGAGAGAGAGAGAGAGAGAGAGAGAGAGAGAGATAGAGAGAAGGAGGAGGAGGAGGAGGAGACTGATAATAAATAAAACAAAAAGGTGTATAATATAATATAATATAATATAATATAGTATGATCTAATATAATATAATGTATCAAAGTTCTCTGATGAAAATAAAGCAGGTAATAATTATGGGGAGGTAGGCAAATTTTGTATTTATGCAGCGTGATCCAGGAAAGCTCTCTGAGAAATGGGTTGGAGTAGAGTACTGAATGTGGTACAGAATGTGCTGAGTGGTTATTTTATGGAAGAGTGTCCCAGGTAATGGGGGCAGGAAGTAGAAAGGCCCTGATCAGGAACATGGTGGCATGTTTGAGGAACTATGAGAGGAGTCTAAGTGGAGCTAAGGAAAGAAGTGGGAGAGACAAGTATTGGTTCTTTAGAGGTGATAGGAGGTCTACAGCTTTGTAGACTTCAGATTTTATCCTGAGTGGTTTGCTTCAAAATGCGGTTATGAAGTAAATGCAAGACATGGAAAGATCTTATTAAAATGCAGCACTGGGTGTTGTATGTAAGCGATGAATCAAGGGAACCTATCCCTGAAACCAAGAACACACTATATACTCTGTATGTTAGCTAACTCAACAATAAATTACATTTTTAAAAATGCAGATTCTGATTTAGTAGGTATCAGGTGGAGCTTGAGATTCTGTATTTCCAGCAAGCTCCCAGGCAATGTGGTTATTGCTGGTCTGTAGACCACACTTGGAGGTAATGGTCTAGAATTAATAATGAGGACACTTATTCTACCCCAGACCCTATGGACTTAGAGGTGTAGGAGAACAAACAGCTACTGCTTGTGAGGTGGGAATACAAAACGGGGTGGCAGGTTTCAGTCAGAGTAAGAAGTTGCAGGAACATTCTATGAAGAGACTAAAGATATATACAATTTGGTAATATATTGCTGAGTTCCTGAGGTCACAGTGTAAGTATTCGGGGTAAGTGTGTGAGACTGGATCGATGAAGGGATGTATAGAATTTATGACAAAGGTAGACAAATAATGAGGATGACCTGGCACTTTGAACTGCTCCTGGTGATGGAGATAAACACAGATGTGAGGAGGGATGGATTTACTCCTGATGTTCTCTAAGGGGAAAATGTACCACAAGTTCCAATTTTAGTCTTCTTTATAAGATTATAAATTTATAATGCCTTTATAAGAGGCAGTCTGGGGGTCTCCCCTCCTTTTAATGGCAGGATCCAGTCCTGGGATGACGTGGCATTAACTGGAGCAGACACAGCTTGGAGGGTCCTATTTAGATTCCTCCATGGCCATCTGGTTTCTCCCCTCAAAGCAACCAATATTACTAGTCTCCTGTGTACCCTTTCAGAGCTATTTTATATAGATAAAAAAGTCAATAGGAATATAAAATATTTCAATAACACAATTAACAAGCTTGATCTAATGGACATAGAAAGAATATTACACTTAACAGCTGTGGAATACACATTTCACTCCTTTCAAGGACTCATGAAACATTTACGCAGATTGATCCATACTGGTCCATGAAGCAAGTCTCAACAAATTTCAAAGGATTGTTATCATAGAGACTGTACTTTCTGACCATATTACAATTATGTTAGAATTTAATAACAAAGAGAAAAAGTCCTGAGGAAATCTAAAATATCTTTTCTATCACTAAAACTAGCTATTATTGTTAAAAACAAAAACAAAAGTCTGTATGTTTGAAATTTAAGCAACACAGTTCTAAATAACTTATGATCAATATAGATCATAACAAATCAGGAAATATTTAGAACCAAATGACTTGGAAATTCTTTTATTAAAACTTATTGGATGCAGTTAAGGCAGTGCTCAGAGGAAAGTTTTTAGCCTTAAGTATTTCTATTAGAGAAGAAAAATAAAAATAAATTAATCATCTATATTCAAAAGTTAAGGGAAAAAACCCCAAAGCAACAAAATTAACCAAGAGAAAGTAGAAAGAATAATAAGGAGTATGAATTTAGTGAAATATAACACCAACATGTAATAGAGAGGCCCAGCAAAGACAAAAGGTGATTATTTGAAGAGTACATTTGAGAAATCTAGGTGAATTTAATAAAAAAGGAGAAGACAAACATTAGGAAAAAAAGGACATATCTATAGAGCTACAGAACAAAATGATAATAGGAGGATATCATAAGTAGCATCATTTATAACAGACTTGGACATATTCCTAGAAAAATATAATTGACCAAGGAAGAAATAATGGAGTTGCTTATGCTATGCCCCATGCCACCAAACTGAGACTTAACTACAGTTTTGGCTTTTCCAGAAATGGAATCTTAAACCAGTCAATCAGAAATCACCTGATCAACACTAGTTAAGTAATCTTCCTAATAACCCCTGCCACCCTCTAAGGGAAATTAACTTTGCAATAACCAACCTGTTTTTTTTTTTTCCAGTATGACTTTATTGTCATTTAAAAGACTTTCATTTTGGGATGCCTGGCTGGGTTAGTCAGAAGAGTGTGCGGCTCTTGATCTTGGGGTCATTAGTTTGAGCCTCATGTTGGATGTAGAGATTACTAATAAAATCTTTTTAAAAAGTCTTTCATATTGTACAGCTCTTTGGGGCTCTTTTGCTAGACTGGATGCTGCCTCATTTGAATTGTTTTTTGCTCAAACACAAACACTTAATATTTTTAAAAATGTTTTTAATGTTTATTTATTTTTTAGAGAAAGAGAGACAGAGAGCAAGCAGGGGAGTAGCAGAGACAGAAAGAGACACAGAATCTGAAGTAGGCTCCAGGCTCCAACCTGTCAGCACAGAGCCCGATGTGGGGCTCAAACTCACGAACTGCGAAATCATGATCTAGCCAAAGTCAGACACTTAACCAACTGAGCCACTCAGGTGCCCCACACATAAGATTTTTAATATCCCTGTTTATCTTGTAACATATTCTTATATCCAATAAATTAATTACTTTTAGTTAAGTCTTCCAAACCCAAAATGTATAGGCACAGATTGTTTTTCCAATATATTATAGCAGATACTCAAAGAACAAGTAATTGCTTTCTTACACAAACTATTCCAGAATATAGAGAAAGAAGAACACTTGACAAATCACTGTAGGAATTTGGTTGTCATGATCTTGATATCAAACCTAATGAGGACAGTTTGGGAAAGGAAAATCTAACTTGTGAACTTAGAAGAAAAAATCTTGAGCAAATATTCACAACATGAGTGTATAAATAGGTATAGTGTATAAATAGGTAGATAAGGAAGGAGGGGAATGTGTCTTAGAAAGAAGAAGAAAAAGAAGACAAGGGAAAGATGTCAAAAGCACAGGATCAGGAAAGTTAGTGGGTTGATACTAAAAATAAGCTTCACTTCCTTTATAATTTTGACACTTCTTGCTCTAACATTACAAAGTGTTTGAAGGAAATACCTCAAACTTTTAAATTTGTTTATTCACACACTTATTAAGCCCCTTCTGTGTACAAGGTATACTGAACTAGGAAATTACAGGGTATGCTCTGAGGGTTCTGTGAGGAACGCAGTGGCATCTCCCCAAATTCCTCTATAAAACACACAGGAGAACTAGGATTAAAAAAATGGGCCACAGACAATCATTGCAAAACTAGGCAACAGTATTTCCACAAACCCCAAATTATGAGCATGTAATGACAAATCACCAACAGTTACAAGACCTCCTGGGTATTAGCACCTTCCAAGAGAAGGCAGAAAGAAGCAATGAGATGTCTGACAAACCTGATGACTTCCAATAAGCAAACACACACATTTACCTGAAAAACTCAGACAGCCAAGCTGGGAATAGCAACTGGAACTGAGGGGGATTTTCATGATCCAAAAGTGTCTGTGGTGAGGCATGGTCTGTGATAAAGACTGAAGGAGCCTGAATAGACCGAGCGGTGTTCATTCTCAAAGCTACCAAACAAAGGTCCCTCCTGGACAAAGCTGGGCGATAGTCCAAACAGAAAAAACTGCTGAGACGAGAATCTAAATTGAACAGGTCATGGACAATAGAGACCATAGAAATATAAAGTCCAGATCAAACTGTTAAGGGAGAATAGAAACAGAAGATCTTAGAATTTAAGTGTTCATGTTGTTGAATACTTTACAAAACAACCAGGAGAGGGTGGCCTAGACACGTTAAATTGGAAAAATTATCTAAGCCAAGCCTCCTTTATAAAAGTTCAGAAAATCTAATTCTATGTCAAAATGAGCAACAGAAAAGGATAGAGTTCAAATTACATTTAAATGTATTACAGGATTAAAAGAGAGAATAAAGAATAGGTAATGAAGGAATATGGGATAAACGTTCTTGCAAAAATAAAAACTTAATATTTCAAAATGAGGTAAAAGAAGATACAAGAGGCGCCTGGGTGGCTCAGTCGATTAAGCATCTGACTTCAACTCAAATCATGATCTTGCGGTTCTTGGGTTCGGGGCCTCAGGTCGGGCTCTGTGCTGACAGCTCAGAGCTTAAAGCCTGCTTTGGATTTTGTCTCCCTCTCTGTCTCTCTACCCCTCCCCTGCTTGTTCTCTCTCTCTCTCAAAAATAAATAAACTTAGAAAAAACTTAAAAAAAAAGATATAGGATATGAGAGATGAATCAGAATGAAGAAAACTCAGTAATAAGGTGGTAAAATTCAAGAAAGAATAAGACAAAAAAGAAAACATCATTTCAGAAATCGACTAACTACAAGTATAACAAAAGAACAAATATACGCAATAGGTAATATCTCACAATAAAGAGAGGATAAAAAGAAGGAAAAAACTGAAGATCAAAAAGAAATGAAGATGCCAGGGGCTGGGGTTGGGGCTGGGAGTGCATGGTACACTGGGTATTTAGCGCTTGATGGATACAGGGTTTCATTTTTGTAAGATGAAAAGAGTTCTGGAGGAGGATGCTAGTGATGGTTACACAGCAACGTGAATGTACTTAATGCCACTTAGGCTTAAAAATGGTTAAGACGGTAAATTTTATGTTATGTGTATTTTATCACAATAAAAAAACTGAAAGGAAAAGAAAAAAGTTAAAGAAATGAAGAGTATCAGCAAGCATGTGGTTTATTCAAAAGACAGAGAGGACCCTGTGTGTGTGTGCATGTGTGTGTATCTGAGAATACCAACTCAGAACAAATATCTGAGCAACAGACCTAGTGATTTAAGAGGGCAAGAAAAGTAGATTATTAGCTTTTCAATAATAGTGCCTTACCCTGAAGAAAACAGAGTAACATATTGGAGACGTTGAGGGAAATAAACTGTGACCCAAGGATTTTGTATACAACTAAACTGACTTCAGTATGAAGGCAGCAAATTGCCATCAACATGCAGAAACTTGGGGAATGTTGTTTTCGTGAGCTTTTCCTGGGGGGTACACTGGAGCTTCAGACAATCAAAGTAACTGGAGAGACATTGCCATAGAGGTTGATAGTGAGCATTAAGTATTTATTTGTATGGAGAACAAGCAAAGGGCAAAACGAATAGAATGTAGTACTTAATGGCTCTTTGCTCTGACAATATAGATATGGTAATATTCTAAAAAATGAGAGAATGGGAATAGCACATGTAAAACATTTAAAATAGTTTTTCAGTAATTATAGTGGTAATAGTTTTGGTATTGTAATTCTGAGAATGTTTTGAGACATGGAAAAAACATTCATTTGTCCCCATTGTCTTTGAGATCTAGGACTCTTGTGGACAAAAGGAGGGGTTTTTTTGTTTTTTTGTTTTTTTGTTTGTTCGTTTGTTTTTTAACCACAAATACTGATCTAATTGGATGAAAGAAGAGTTTAATATGGAATTTGAATTGGAAAGATCAGTAGGAAAACATGAGGGACTTTATCTTTAAATAATAAATATACATATTTACATTTATAGTTTTATATATTACATAATTATGTTTGTCATATAAGTAACTATATATTATACATATAATTATATAGAATTATTATGAGTATAATGGACCAATCCAGGAAAGAGATATATATTCTCTAGGAAAGAATAATAGATATAATGATATCTAAGTTGCCAAGTTCCCTCCTTATTCATTTGGTCCTAGGGGTAGTAGCTGCTTCCTGAAGTTGCTACCTTTGTACACTTAAGAGTTCTCATTTACACCTTTTAGTAGTTAACCATCTTTACCTAGTTAACAATTCTTTAAACTAAATTTTACCAGCCCCAATGACTAGTATGTTTTCTGTCTGCTGATTGGACACTGGCTGATGCAGGCAGTGTTTGTACCCGAGACTACGGAATAGAATCACACATTTACATGCACTGTGGTGAACTGCTGGAGGTTTGTGAGGAAGCCAACGATGCTCTTAAAACATTGTGTCAGAAAGTTAAATGTGGCTGACTCTTTGGAAGAGGGAAAGCCAGGAGGTAAGATATGCCAGTAAAAGGTAAAAAGAGTGACTCAGCGTGTTGGCAGAGAAGATAAAAAGGAGGGGAGAGAGAGCTAAGAAAATCTAAGGGAAGAACAGGATTTAAGACTGCTTAGAGAGAAAAGTGAAGGACATGCTGAAAATTTTAAACTGTAGGATTTCAATGTGTCGAAATGATCATTTTAGGCCAAGGATATTGATAAGGACACCGGGAAATGGATCTTGTTGGGAGAAAGGTGGTGATTTGGGTCTGAGACATTTTAGGTTTTAAGTGATAATGAGATATGGGGGTGAAAATGTCTGGAAGGAAGTTGAGTATAAAGGTCTGAAACTCTGGGAGACATCATCATCAGAGCTCTAAACTAAGATTAATTATTCACTTACTGCTCAGAGGCACATTCAGTCTCTAATATCTGGGGGTTGGTATTCAGAACCGACTCAGCACATTCATGGTCTCAGCCTCTGGGACCACACAGTCAAGTGGGATGCCTCCATTAACTTACTCCAACATCCTCCCTATGGAGCTGACACTGAGGACCTGAGGGCCTCTCAAATGTAAGCAATAAGGTTAGAAGTTGAATTCGGGCATTCTGAAGTACTTCTGTTTTACCATACCAGGCTGCCTGTCTAGACACATTAGGCACTTAATGCCCTCCTTCCTTTTCCCACTAACTGAAGTGAAATCTCAGCTCCTTACTGAGATGATTTCTGCAACAGGTGAGGTGGTTTGCTCACCATGGAAATTTGAGTGTTAACAGACATCAAAGCCTTCCTCTAAAGGGTGATGCTACCGTGGTGGAATTTTGAATGCCAGTCAAGTCCTGATAGGCCTGAAGCTGTACTACACCAGAGAGTATCAGCTTCCTCCAAGGTCTGAGCACCGCTCTGCCTGTGTACTGGGCATTCTCTTGGACTCAAACCAAATAAAAGAGAATTAGTCAAGTGGAGAGATGCCTGAGTACATCAGAATACATTTCAACTCCCCTTTCACTCATGAAAAGCTAAAATTTTGCTGACAAGGAAACAAGAGACCCTGGTGTGTTTGTGATTATCTAGCCAGCTGTCTTATTTTATCAGATATTGAAAATGTAATGAAAAGGAATAGAAAATATATTTGTGTCTTGGAGGTAGAGAGACCAAATATTGTTTCTTTGGCTGCTTACGGGCACAGATATTTCAATGAGGCAGCCTGGTTTAAATCTTGACTCTACTGCCTACTAGTTTGTGACCTTGGGAAAGTAATCTAACCTTTCCGTGCCATAGTCTCCTCACCAATGAAATGTGGATACTTCTTATGACTGTTCTTAATATATCTAAAGTGCTTACAACAATGTCTGGCCCCTAGTAAACAGTATGTAAGTATTAATACTATTAATGTTGCAAAGCTTATTACATCCCACATACCTGACTCATTTGGTTATTCCCAATTTGCCCGTCTGAGCCCCTGGGCTAGTGCCTGCATAGATGATGGTCCTACTCTCAAGGAATTTCACTTTAGTTGGAAAGGCAAGAGTTATGGCTTTGAAGAGATAACACACAGTGAGCATAAGTAAAAATGCCAATTGTGTAATCGAGTCCATGCTTGCTGGGAGAGTGGGGGATGGATGGGTTCTAATGCTGGAAAAGACCCAGGACTGTGACTGTTAGAAAGCAGATATGCATGTGGAGGGGACAGATATGGAGTGTAGAGAGAAAGTGAGCAGTAAGGAGGCTGCTCTGGACTAAACTTTTATGCACCAGGAGCATTGTGATAAAGAAAAGAAGAGGTCAGTGAAGCAGGTGGGACCTGTGTGAGAAAGGGAAGGGAAGAGACACTTGTGACAGACATTAGCCAAGAAGGCCAGTCCCTAAATCTTTCTTGATATAAGGCTGTGCATTTAGGAAGAATAACTGAGTTCTCAGGCCCAGGTAGCAGGTGGAATAATGGTACCACTTACCAAAATAGAAACACCATGAGGCAGGAGCTGGCTTTGAGAGGACAACACATTTACAGCTTCCCAGATGTGTTTTTTGGGAGGACTGGACAAGACACTACATGCAAATCACTTAGCACAGTGCCTGGCACAGAGTCAGTGCTCAATATATGGCAGCTAATATCATCTATGCACTCTGGAGGTTGAACTGCCCTAATTTAAGTGTAATGCTAAGACATGCCGGCCATGAATGTACGTAGAAATGTGCATATTTTCTCACTCTTGTTTGTACATTTGGGTTCTTTTTCCTGAAAGAAACAAAATACATTCTTATAGCTGCAAGATTTAACTTAAACTCTCCCCATGATTTTAGCTAGGATTAGAAAAATGGTTAAAAAAAGACGGTAAGTGAGGACTTCCAAGAGACCTAAGGGAAGGAAATTAGTCAACATTCTGTCACTTTTCCCTCTGATTACAAGTCTCCCTTAGAGCCATTTTTTCTCCACATAGAATAAAGGAAAAGGAAAATCTTGACAGCCTTTGGTTCAGAAACAGTTGATGATATTGTTAAAAGAAGTACGTTTCATTATGCGCTATAAAACTTGCTAAGCGTGCTGATGGCATTTATAGTCATGTGGGGAGAGGCCTGAGGAGTCCTGGTTGCATTAGAATTCAGTGTATACAGTGCAATGAGTTTAATTTGTGAAAAATAAATTTAATAATTTGTTGCCTTATGTCTTCTTTCTAGGAAGACAACGCAGTCCTTCGCATTTTACTTAGAAAAGCATTTACTTAAAAGCTGCATGAGCGCTGAAAGCAAGCATTGAGACTCCAGCTTCACACCTCTGATGACAAAATTACAAACTATGGTGGGGAGGATGAGGTGTAAAGGAGCAGGAAATTAGTGCTATTTGTTTTAGGATGTTTTCATTGAGATCTGGTACCCCTTTTTTTAAAAAGTGTGTGTTTGTCTTCTTTCACTGTCAAGGCAAACTGAAATTCTAGGCTCAAAGAACACTAGAGCCGAGAGGTGGCTTGGCAACCCCCCATTTTACAGATGGGGACATTGAGGGGGTTATGTGTTCCAGGCCATAGCAGAGCCCAGAATCCTGACCAGAACCTGGACCATGATGCCTGCTTGCCTGCTGCCTCCCTGCTGCCTGCCTTCCTTCCCCACCTTGCTGATGTCACAGAATGCTCATTACTGGTAACCAGGAGGGGATTCTTTAAAGCATTAAAAGGCTTCAGAATTGGAGGGGCTTTTGAGAGCACCAGCCTCAACCCTGTAAGCTCTGGAGCTAGCTCAATGTCGAGGATAAGAGTGAGTAAGATAAGGAGGGCCTGGACCTAGCTTCCCTGACCAAATTCTGGGCCATTTGTGTTTCTTTAAACCACTCCAGACCACTGAACGGATGATTCAGAGATTTCCTGTCAAAGTAACCACAACAGAGCTCATCCTTCTTAAGACTGGTGTACTTCATGCTTCTACTTCTTCTGCTTTTCTGGGCCTAGAGGTCTCCTCAGCAGACTAGAGGGATAGATGGGGCAAATGGTCTATAGTCTCTTCTAGCCCTAACATGGCATTTTGGTGACTCTGGATACAGTCCATGACTGAATTCCCTAGACTCCTTTGATAAACCTTTTGCAGCATCTAGATGAATTGTTTCTCTTTCAAACAACCCGTGACATTTCCTGCCTCTGCACCTTTGCAAAGTCGTTTCCTTTATTCTTGCCTTATCCTAATGGACTTGATTATGCTCCCTCTGGAATGTGGGTGCCAAAGAAGGAAAGACCTGTCCTGTTTGTTGCAGTAGGTCCTTGTCTTGGAACAGTGCCTGGTACATAGCAGATACTCAATAGTAAATCCAAAATATTATAGGTGCTGCTTGGTTCCCATCTTTTGAAGCCTTTTTAAAGCAGAATTAGGAGTCCTTGATCCTCACCTGTGGGATCAATCCTATCTTAGACTCTTTGCTCGGTTGTGATCCAAACACAAGAGTTGTCAGGACTTTTGCCGGGAAAAGATACAACTTGGCATAAAATTAATTTTGCTGCTACTTGGGCTCTGTCCTTGGGCCTTATCTCTGGACATTGGTGTCTCACTTTTTTACTGGCCTTCAGAGCGCATCTGACTCTGATGATGAATCTAGCACCCTTCCCCACTATGTGGAGGTGTGTTGAATCTTATTAGCTTTGTGCTTGAAAGGCCATGCCATCCTTCCATATATCAAGTTCTGCTTGCCAGGCTGACCTTCCTTTTCCTTCTGGCAGCTGCAACTGACTCTGTCCTCACAGTGCCTACCCTATCCCGGAGGTAGATGACTCTTGGTCTCTATCCTTCTCTATCTTGCATTGGTTAAGTCAGGTACTTCATGATCCATGTCATGTTCTATGTGGGAGTCACTCTCTTGGTACCTGGCACATCAGTGTCTGTTAAGATGTTTGCCTTGTCCTGCCCATGAGCCGGGACTCTCTCCCTAAACTCTAGGCTGCTGACATGTGTCCTAAAGGGCACTGACTGCTTAATTTATTGGTGTTGCCGCCTTAAGATTCCTCTCTTGGTGCTGTGTCTCCTGTGGAGTCACCCTGCTACCTGCAGTTGGGTTGGCAAAGCCAACCACTGGCCTAGATGGCCTCTGGGGTGTTTTATCATCGACTCCAGTCAGCAGAGTCCACTGACTACACTGGTCTTTCTGCCTGAGATGAGTCCATGTCTCAATGAAGTTCATGTTCAGAGAAGAGTGGTGGTTTCCTCATCTAGGTTAAGAGCTAGCATTCTGGTGTGAGTGCCTAGACACCAGGTGTGTGGCTTAGGCAAGTTACTCAGCTCTAAGCCTCAATTTCTTCATCTGAAAGGTGGGGGAGGAATGCAGGCAACAACACTATTTTGTCTTGTATGGTCATGATGAAGACTAAATTAGAAGTAAGTGTAACCAGAAAGTGTTGTAGCCCATTGGGCTCCCCTGCTGCCTCAGCCCTCTGAACTACTCTATCCTATGAGCCCCCATAATACTTATTCTCTATACTCTCATTTTGTATTTAAAGATACTATATTGTAACTGTAATTTTCATTTTTAGATCCATGTCTTACATTTCCAGCTATAGCATCAGTTCTTTTAGGTAAAAATCTGTGCCTGGCACCACCTTGTATCTCCCAAGCCTAGCCCAATGCCCTGCATATACCAGATACATGGTAAACGCTTATTTTTATTCCTAGTATGGATAATCATCTCATTTATTCTAAAAATCAAACATTACTGCCCCACAAACTCTGATGAATTTGCTCAGCCCAGAGTTCATTTCCCCTGTTGATGGTGCACTGGCAAGGATGAATGCCAAGGCAGACAAAAACAATTATTAACCATCCTAGGGATTATGTAGGTGGCAGGTGTCCTGGAATGATGTTCCTTAAATGATGTTCTTAGACTTATTTGCAGTAGTGGTTAGAAATAACAAGGGTCATACTAAAAATCTGCTTTCCAACTAGCTCAGGAAAAAGAGATGGCATTTGGGACTCAGCCAGTAGGAAACTAAAAGACTAAAAGACCACAGTATTTCAGAATCCTGCTTCATTTGTAATGGTGGCTCCTTTCCTCACTAGATAGTTTCGGATTTGGCCATTTAATTGATTGGTAAATTTCCTGACACCATGTACTTTGACTTTAATTACTATTGACCAGTAACGGAGTGAAAGGTGGCACAAGTATCATTAGTAAGTTCAAGGTCACGTCATCTTTCTTAGAGAGAAGAATTTAATACCATTAATAACTTAAAATTTGGGAGCAGCTTTTTGAAAAAAAATATTTGGGTTCTGAGTTGAAAAGCAAAGGCATTTGTGCTCAGACACTGTAACATATCTACAGTGACAGGATTCAAGGAGAGGGGTGAATCACACAAGTGAAATTATTGTGGGATATTCCAGCATTTAGATTGGAGGCTACAGGGAAAGGCTGTGAATGAGGATCTGAACTTGGAGGAACAACACCTGGGTTCCAATTCTTCACCTTTCTCAACTGCAAAGGTGGCATTGTCTCTTTCTTCTATAAAATGGGGGAACACCTATTTTCCTGTCCTGCTTTCTCAAAAGGTTGTAAAGATCATATGTGGTAATATTTGTGAAAGATCCTCATGGGTTTAAAGATGCGAGCAAGCATAAGTCAAACAAAATGGCTACAGACCCAGACCTGGTAGTCCTGGACCTGGTGGTCTTCCCAGTGCCTGGCATGGTAGCCTGGACAGAGCAGGCAGTAGGGTGCAGGGTGTGCCGTGCTGGTGAGTGCTATCATTTCACTGGAGACAGAGACTGGCTGAGCTGAAGGAGGGCAGGAAATTCTTATGAGGTAAACTTTGCTTTTCCTTTAGATTGAATTTGAAAATTCTGACCTAGAGATCTAGAGGCTTTTGTTCCAGATCATGAGGAAAGGGTCCAGAAGGAAGCACAGTCAGGTACAAGACTTCTATCTGAGTAACTCTCCTTAAGAGAAGAAATCTCTAGATGCACCAAGAAACAAATACTTGCTTTTCTGCAGGTAAGTCTTCTTTTGGAAGGAGAGAACTGAGAAAAATGGACTTAAAATTACAAAGGAATACTGTTCAGCAAAGAGGGGAGAGGGTGGTTTTTCTCAAGGAAAGAAAAATGTCACAGTAGAGAGAGAAAGGGAAGAGTTTTATGTGTGTTCCAGGGTTGGAGGTAACATAGCCCATTACCAGCAGAGGCCTGGGTAGACTTCTGGATATTTTTAAGAAAAAGAAAGGTAATTACCTTTCTGAGATGACTTAAGGGCATTTCTCTTCAAGGCCTCTTCAATTTCTTTGCTGAGTCTACAAACTTTGTGAGGGAAAACAGAAATGTATGTCCACTTCAAGAATAATGTGACAAGTTATCTTTTACAGTAAACTCTCGCTTTTTAGAAATTTTTATTTTTTAGTGCTGAGAATTCTAAGAAACAAAGAATAATATTAAAATTTGAAAGTAATAGGTTATGAAAATACTTCAGTAACTAATTTGTTAAACTGTTATATAGTTTCCCATTAGGTTAGTTGTCTTAAGTGTTAGCTTCTAGGAATGTAGCTCCCAAATGCTATCTCTAAAGAGGGTAGAAATGATGAAAAGCCAAAAGACAAATATCTCTGAGACACACATAATTTCAAACTTGAAGCAATCCATTGTCCAAATCACAGAGCCTTAGAAGGAAATTGCCAACATCAGACTGTCCACATTTCTCCAAGAGAAAGCAATAGAGTTCAAAAGAGACATATAAATAACTGACCCACACAATAGCCTCAGAGAGTTTCAAAGAGGCTTCCTTAGAGACAGATGCTTATAACATTTTTTCAGAATAATTCAACTTTTGTAGCATTAGTAACATTAGCCTTTAAGAAGTACTTCCCAACTACTAAACTTTGGGGGAAAGAACCCACTTATCCACCGGCAAGAAACAGCTCACACTAGAATGATCCATTAATCCCTGAACTAGGTCTATAAATTAAATGGCTTATAGAGAAAAGAATTAAAGAATTTACAATCTTCGTCAAAAACTCAAAATAACTCCTGTTATTTCTCTGTTTCAAATAAAGATTCATAGGCAGATACAAACAGTAATGATTTTTAAATTAAAAAGTTTCATGAGATTTTCAAGTAGACGAATAAAGCCAGAGGGTCAGGCTTTTCCTCTGAATAAAAAAAAAAGTAGAGTGGAAAGGAGAATATAAAAGCTAAGCAGGAGGGAAGAAAAATATTTTGAGGCATGCCCACTAAAAAATATTTACAGAGTATAGTAAAACTATTTAATCTCAACTTTTTATTACTGAGAGAATGGTTCCCTAAGAAAATTAAATAGCATAAAGAAGATTCCAGGTAGGATCCAGAACTTAATTATGAGACTAAGTCATGCTTGTCATTAACAGCATAGTTTGCAAACCAAAAATGTCTCACCTGATGAGAATGTGTTTATAACAGAAAGGTTGGGAACAATCCTACTTAACAATGCTTTGGTAAATCATCAGTTGGAGTTAAATGTTTTTAATAATAATTATAATCTTTTAGTGAGAAACATAAGAGAAAAATTTAAATTGATTCTCCCTCTCAATGTATATATGAAAAAATGGGGTTTCTTTATAATAGGATGTTTGGCAGGGGATTACAACTAGTTGGCTAAAAGGGTCTAGGATCATGTTTTAAAATTTCCTGTTCAGGCTTCTTTTCTCTATCATAATGCTTAACTGAAGACAGTCATAGAATCATAGAATTTAACTCAGTTTGGGAAGAGGCCTGAAAATTTGTGTTTTTGGTATCCTTTTCACTGAAGTATAACATATATACTGAAAAGTGCACACGTCTTAAGTATACAGTAGACACATCCACTCCAGCAGAGAAAGGAAGCATTACCCAAACTGCAGGAAACCTCTTGCACCCCTTGATGTCAGAGCCCACACTGGACAACCCAGATATTCTATATCCAACTGAGGAATGAGCAAACTGAGATCCACATTGGATAAATGATTTAATTAGCCCAAAAGCAAATTACTAGTGAGAACATGAAACAAGTTCTTATGCTGCTGACTTCAG
This sequence comes from Acinonyx jubatus, assembly GCF_027475565.1. NCBI lineage: Eukaryota > Metazoa > Chordata > Mammalia > Carnivora > Felidae > Acinonyx > Acinonyx jubatus. The sequence goes on along the minus strand of NC_069385.1, from coordinate 86,407,927 downwards.
TGCTTTTCCACTAAGTTAATTCCATGTAATTTAACTAACAATCTGAAGCCCAACACGGTGTAAAACCGCAGTAAGAGTGCCACGAACATTTGTTGAATGAATTAATGAAATCATTCCTGAAGTTCCTCCTGTTTCATACATTATTTCTGTGTCCTTGGTGTGTTTTTCTTGGTCTCTCACTCACAGTGCAAGGTCTCATCATATCTTGTTGATGAGCCTGGGCTGTCTGAGTATTTCTGAATGAGATGCTAGGAAGTGGTATGTGTGGGTGCTATTGCCCTTTATAGGACTTTTCTCTAGGAAGGTTGAATGTGAGTCCATTTCATTGGGTGAACTCCTATGTCCATATTTGAAGAACTTGACTCTGGGGTGATTTTATCTTGATAGAAAGGAATCCTTCAAAACCCCAGAAAATGAAAACTTCTAGTGTTTTAGAAGCAGTTGTGACAGAGGGAGTTGGGTGACCAACTCCTCATGCAGAGGTTCGTTAAATCCTATTTTCATTTCTACATCTCATTTCCATTGCCTTCTAGGGGTGACCAAAAGTTGATCTATTTTTTATCGTCACCTTGCAATAACAATTCTAACTAATAGGAGTAATTAGATACTTTTCAATCTTCAAAAATTAAGTTGGTCTGGTTCTAAACAATTGTGGTTGCTATTTTTTCAACTTTATTGTGACTTAGCTTACATATAATAAAAGTCCCCTACATAAGTGTACATTTGATGAATATTGGTAATTAAAAGTCTGATGAATTTGGGGAATTGTATTCAGGATATAGTAGTGTTCCATCACTCTAAAAAATTCTCGTGTCCCTTCACAAGTGATACTCTGATCCAACTTGCAGTCCCAGACAACTGCTGATCTGCTTTCTTTCATTGTGCTTTCTACCTTTTCTAAGAATTATATATAATGAAATCAAATAATATGTACTCTTTTGTGTTTGTTTTCTTTCACTTAAGATGTTTTTGAGATTTGTTCATCTTGTTGCATCTATTAATATTCCTTTTTCATGCTGAGCAGTATTCCATTATATGGATATATCACACTTTGTTTATTCATTCCATGTTAGGTTGTTCTGGTTTTGGGCAATTGTGGGAAATGCTGCTGTGAACATTTGGTATGTTTTCATGTGGACACACATTTTCATTTCTTTTGGATAAATGTCTAAAAGTAGGATCAATGGATCACATATTTAACTTTATAAGATATGTTATACTGATCCAAGGTGGTGGTACCATTTTGCTTTCCACCAGCAATGTTGGAGAGTTGTCATTGTACTACATCATCATCAACAGTTGCTACTGTTAGAATTTTTAATTTAGGCTGTTATAGTGGTGTGCGGTGTTATCATGGTTTAATTTGAGTTTTATCTCATCATGGTTTTAATCTGATGGCTTGTGATGTTGAGAATCTTTTCATGTACTTATTTGCACTTGTTTATCTTCTTTTGGAAAGTGTCTATTCAAATCATTTTTGTCTATTAATGGGTTGTTTGCTTTCTTATTATTGAGTTGAAGGTCTTTTTTTATATTTAGATAAAGCCTTTGTCAAATGTATTTTGGGAATATTTTTCCTAATCTAAATTTGCCTTTTTTGTTTCCCTCAACTGTGTCTAAGAATAAAAGTTTTAATTTTGATAAAATACATTTTGTCAGTTTTTTCTTTTACATGTCATGTTTATAGTGTTCTATTTAAGAAATCTTTGATGTGGGTCACAATTTTTTTGCTTGTTTTCTTCTAGATGCTTTATGGTTTTACTTATGTTTAGGTCTATGATCAATTTTGAGTTAATTTTCATGTATGATGTAATATACAGATTGAGGCTAAGTTTTTATACAGATATCCAGTTGTTCCAGCACAAGTTAAAGGCTACTTTTCCCCCATGGAATTACCTTGTCTTAGGAAAGGAATTGGCATATTATAGAAATAGAAAGGAGGTCAGTACAGCCTGAATGTAGTGAAAGAGGAGGAGAATGTTATGCAGCAATGTTGGAGAGAAAAATAGGGGCCAAACTTTGTAAGATCTTCTAGGTATTGCTAAGAAATTTGGATTTCGTTCTGATAGTAATATGATTGCTTCAAGCATTTTAAACATGGGCACTGGATGATCTGATTTATATTTTAAAAAGATAATTCTTCACTTATCTGAACCAATTCAGTGAAACCATGCTGATGAAGGTCACTGCTGACCATGCAGTAGTAAGCTAAATGTGAGGGAGTTTAATTATTTATTCAGTGGGGCAAAATTTGACCCCATAGTTCAGCAGCTCTTAAATATCCAACCATACATTTGCCTTTCCCCCTCTCTTTGCAGGAGTCTGTTCAAAACCAGAGCTAATGCATTTTTTGAATGCTAGTTTATATACTGTTACTGCCAGAAATTTTTGCCAGGGATACTGAAAATGCTACCTGGTGCTTTATGTCCTTTTGGCTTCTCTTCCTTTTGCTATTTCCTTATTGTCAAGGTAAACACTGTGCTAATACCAACAGAAAAAAGCTTAGTAAGACTTTTTAGTTATTAGAGATTGCATACCCCTTGGTGATTACTACTAGCTTAATTTAAACTATGTGAAATTAACTAAACATGAGGAATCTAGGATAGCATTGTCATAATAAAATTTATAATGCATTGTGATCATCCATTATACTTGAGGATGATTGAATTAGCTTAAATATAAAGAAATATTTTGATCCAGAAAAGTTTTGTTCTTAGAGAAGGTTATAAGAGAAATTGTAGAGATCCTAATCACAGAATTGGTTTATTTTGGCACAATTTTGTTGAAGGACAGTTAACTGGTTATGTTATATCTAGATTATCTTTTCTATTTAATTCCAAAAGGCTTTTAAAAAATATTTTTAATTTATTTTATTTTTAAGGGGATTTATTTATTCATTTTAAATTTATTTTTAAAAATTTACATGCAAGTTAGTTAGAATATAGTGCACTAATAATTTCAGGAGTAGAATCCAGTGATTCATCCCTTACACATAACACCAGTGCTCATCCCAACAGTGTCTTCATTAATGCGCCTTGCCCATTTAGCCCATGCCCTCTACCACAACCGCTCTAGCAACCCTCTGTTCTCTATATTTAAGAGTCTCTGAGGTTTTGTCTCCCTTCCTGTTTTTATATTATTTTTGCTTCCCTTCCCTTATGTTCATCTGTTTTGTGTCTTAATCCACATGAGTGAAGTAATATGATATTTGTCTTTCTCTAATTTTGCTTAGCATAATTCACTCTAGTTCTATCCACGCTGTTACAAATAACAAGATTTCATTCTTTTTGATTGTTGAATAATACTCCATTGTGTATGTGTGTGTGTGTATGTGTGTACGTGACACACACATACACACACACACACACTACTTCATCTGTATCCATTCACCCATCGATGGACATTTGGGCTCTTTCCATATTTTGGCTATTGTCGATAGTGCTGCTATAAATATTGGGGTGCATGTGCCCCTTTGAAACAGCACACCTATATCCTTTGGATAAATATCTAGTAGTGCAATTGCTGGGTCATAGGGTGGTTCTATTTTTAATTTTTTGAGAAACTTCCATACTGTTTTCCAGAGTGTTGCACCAATTTGCATTTCCACCAGCAGTGCAAAAGGGTTCCTCTTTCTCAACATCCTTGCCAACATCTGTTGTTACCTGAGTTGTTAATATTAGCCATTCTGACTTGTGTGAGATGGTATCTCATTGTGGTTTTGATTTGTATTTCCCTGATGATAAGTGATTTGGGGCATTTTTTCATGTGTCTGTTAGCCATCTGGATGTCTTCTTTGGAGAAGTGTCTATTTATGTCTTTTGCCTATTTCTTAACTGGATTATCTGGGTTTTTTGGATGAGTTTGATAAGTTCTTCATAGATTTTGGATACTAACCCTTTTTATCTCATGTCATTTGCAAATATTTTCTCCCATTCTGTTGGTCGCCTTTTTGTTTTGCTGATTGTTTCCTTCTCTGTGCAGAAGCTTTTTATCTTGCTGAGGTCCCAATAGTGCATTTTTGCTTTTGTTTCCCTTGCCTCCAGAGATGTGTTGAGTAAGAAGTTGCTGTGGCTGAGGTCACAGAGGTTTTTTCCTGCTTTCTCCTTGAGGATTTTGATGGCTTCCTGTCTTAGATTTAGGTCTTTCATTTTTCGTTTATTTTTGTGTATGATGTACGAAAGTGGTCCAGGTTCAATTTTCTGCATGTTGCTATCCAGTTTTCCCAACACTATTTGCTGAATAGACTATCTTTATTGTATATTCTTTCCTGCTTTGTCAAATATTAGTTGGCCATACGTTTGTGGGTCCATTCCTGGGTTCTCTATTCTATTCCATTGATCTAAGTGTCTGTTTTTGTGCCAATTCCATACTGTCCTGATGATTATAGCTTTGCAATACATCCTGAAGTCCGGAATTGTGATGCCTCTAGGTTTGGTTTTCTTTTTCAGGATTGCTTTGGCTATTCGGGGTCTTTTCTTGTTCATACAAGTTTTAGAATTGTTTTTTCTAGCTCTGTGAAGAATGATGGTGTTATTTTGATAGGTATTGCATTGAATATGTAGATTGCTTTGGGTAGTATCGACATTTTAACAATATTTGTTCTTCCAATTCATGAGCATGGAATATTTTTCCTTTATTGTGTGTGTGTCTTCTTCAATTTCTTTCACAACCTTTCTATAGTTTTCAGCACTTACAGCAATGAACAGAACATCTAAGCATAAAATCAAAGGAAACAATAATTTTGAATGACACAGTGGACTGGATAGACTTAACAGATATATTCAGAACATTTCATACTAAAGCAGAGGAATACACATTCTTCTCAAGTGCACATGGAACATTATTGAGAATAGATCACATACTGGGAAACAAATCAGCCTCAACAAGTACAAAAAGATTGAGATCATACCATGCATATTTTCAGACCACAATTCTATGAAACTCAAAATCAATGACAAGAAAAAATTTGGAAACACAACAAATACTTGGAGATTAAAGAACATCCTATTAAGGAATTAATGGGTTAACCAAGAAGTTAAAGAGGAAATAAAAATGTACATGGAAGCCAATGAAAATGGTAACACCTCAGCCCAAAACCTCTGGATGCAGCAAAGGTGGTCATAAGAGGGAAGTATATAGCAATCATAAATAGGATCCTAAAGAAACAATCCTAAAGAAGGAATAAAAGCCTTAGATACACAACCTAAACTTACACCTTAAAGAACTAGAAAAAGAACAGAAAATAAAACCCCAAACCAGAAGAAGATGAGAAATAATAAAGATTAGAGCAGAAATCAATGCTATTGAAACCAACCAACCAACCAACCAAACTAACAAACAAAAACAAAACAAAACAAAAAAACCCCAGTAGAACAGATCAATGAAACCAGGAGCTGGTTTTTTTTTTTTTTTGAAAGAATTAACAAAATTGATAACCCTCTAGCCAGTTTGATCAAAAAGAAAAAGGAAAGAACCCAAATAAATAAAACCAAGAATGAAGGAGGAGAGATCACAACCAACACAGCAGAAATACAAACAATAATAAGAGAATATTACGAGCAATTACATGCCAATAAATTGAGCAATCTGGAAGATATGGAAAATTTTCTAGAAACATATAAACTAAAAAAAACTGAAACAGGAAGAAATAGAAAATTTTAACAGACCCATAACCAGTAAAGAAATTAAATTAGTAATTAAAAATCTCCCAAAAGCAAGAGTCCAGGGCCAGATGGCTTTCCAGGGGAATTCTATCACACATTTCAAGAAGATTTAACACCTATTCTTTTGAAGCTATTCCAAAAAATAGAAATGGAAGGAAAACTTCCAAACTCATCTATGAGGCCAGCATTACCTTGATTCCAAAACCAGACAAAGACCCTACTAAAAAAGGGAATTACAGACCAATTTCCCTGATGAACATGAATGCAAAAATTCTCAACAAGATACTAGCCAACTGGATCCAACAATACATTAAAAGAATTATTCACCATGATCAAGTGGGATTTATACCTGGGATTCAGGGCTGGTTTAATATCTGCAAATCAATCAATGTAATATATCACATTGATAAAAGAAAGGACAAAAACCACATGATCCTCTCAATAAATGCAGAGAAAGTATTAACAAAATACAGCATACTTTCATGGTAAAAACCCTCAGGAAAGTAGGGATAGAAGGATCATACCTCAAGATCATAAAAGCCATGTATGAAAGATCCACTGCTGATATCATCTGCAATGGGGAAAAACTAAAAGCTTCCTCCCTAAGGTCAGTAACACAACAGGGATGTCCACTCTTGCCACTGTTTTTCAACATAGTATTGGAAGTCCTAGCCTCAGCAACCAGACAAGACAAGGAAATAAAAGGCATCCAAATTGGCAAGAAGGAAGTCAAACATTCACTCTTCACAGACAACACAATACTTTATATGGAAAACCCAAAAGATTCCACCAAAAAACTGCTAGAACTGTCCATGAATTCAGCAAAGTCACAGGATATAAAATCAATGCACAGAAATCAGTTGCATTTCTATACACCAATAATGAAGCAACAGAAAGAGAAATCAAGGAATCTATCCCATTTATAATTGCACCAAAAACGATAAAATACCAAAAAGATTTTTATTTAAAATATATATTTGTGCTTAAACTAGTTTTAGTATATGCTTTAACTTTCAGAACACTAAATATATTAAAGTTAAGAGATAAAAAATGAAGGTTAAATCAAGTTGAATATATAGGTTACTATTGTTTTCTCTTCTAATGAGTTCCATATGATTAATATCAGCTATTTGGCTGATCAATTCTACAGATAAGTTTCAAATTTGCATCAGAACTATATAATTTGTCTAATATTGTAAGAATGTTGGTTAGGAAAACAGACACTTTATTAAGTAAAATGTTGGTATTAGTCTTGATAATCTTGACGTTCCTTAAATTTGATTTCTTGATATTACCTCCACATTAACCAAATTTCACTTTAAAGATTATTTTAGGTGTTTAAATATAGAATTCAGCTTTAGTCTTTTGAAGTTTTAACATTTACTGAAATAGCCTTGCTAGAATGGAGTTAGCAAACTTTTTAAAATTATTATTATTTTTTAATTTGAGCATAGTTGATATAAAATGTTACATTGGTTTTAGGTGTATAACATAGTGATTCAACTTATCTATACATCATGCAATGCTCACCACAGTGTACCTACCATCTCTCACCATATGATGCTATTACGGTATATTGATTATATTCCCTATTCCCTATGCTGTGCTCTTTTATTCTGGAGTTGGGAAAATTTTTAATTTTAAGAGATGTAGAGAAGCTTCCACTTCTGTTAGATTAGATATTATATAAATTCTCCCACTAATAGCATGTAGAAATTATAAGATGAATATCTTCAAAACAAGGAGAAAATTGAAACTAGAGTGATAAGCTAGAACTAATGTCCTGCTTTTCCTGGACTGTCTGTAATACAAGAAATGGAGGCCAGGGTTTTGACAACTTCATGAAGGAAGAGGAGATAAGACCTTTTGTCTAACAAGATGTGCAAATAACTAACACTCATGCATAAAGGTAGGACGCTCGAAGGTCTAGACTTTCAGAGAATGTTTGAAGTAGGAAAAAAAATCATATCTTGGTGAAATCAGTCAAAAGGAAGCTTTAAAAATCTTAGTCCTTGGCTTCATGTAGGGAAAAATTATTGCCTCAAAATTAATAACCAGCCTATCTGAACATGAGCTCAGGGTTTGAAATCATAAAACTGCACAGTTCAAGAAAAACCATGCTAACAATTTAATTTATAGTACTTCAGGTGGGTAGTGTACCAGATTGGTAGAGCACCTACCAGAAGTAAATACATATTGATTTGGCGAAAGTCATTCCCAAATTGTTTCTATTAAATTAAGCTCAACCAAATAAAAACACACACACAAGAAAACAAACTACAGTAAGCAGAGTCATCAAAAACAGCCAACAATGAATTAGATAGACTTGACCTAGGATCTGACACAGGATCTAGAATGTTGAAATTATTTAATGCAGAATATAAAATAAATATGATTAAAATGTTTCCATACATAAAAAAAGAATATTGTAGGGGTGGCTGAATGGCTCAGTTGGTTAAACATCTGATTCTTGATTTCAGCTCAGGTCATGATCTCATGATTCTTGAGTTTGAGCCCCACAGTGTGCTGTTAGCACAGAGTCTGCTTGAGATACTCTGTCTCCCTCTCTCTCTCTGCCCCTCCCAGACTCACTGTCTCTCAAAAATAAGTAAATATTTAAAAAAAAGAAAGTTGTATACATGACTAAGGACTAAGACTGAGCATATTTTAGGAATTACATAACTTTGGAAAGGAACTAAATAGAATTTATAGAACTAAGACATATTTATTTAATTTAAAATTCCATGGATGGGCTAAACATCAAAGCAGACACAGCAAAAGAGTAATTAATAAACTGGAGAAAAGATCTGAAGAATTATGCAGAATTTAACACAGAGAGATTAAATAAATATGGAGGACAGGTTAAGAGATATGGAGGACAGAATGAAAAGGTCTAACACATGCCAAATGGGAGTTCCAGAGTACTGAAAAAGAGAGAAAGTTTATTTTGAAATGTTAATATTTTTTATAATGAGAATTTTCCACAATTGAGGAAAGACACAGATTCTCAGATTTAGGAAAACAACAAATCCCAAGCAAAACAATACAAAACTAATATTAACCCAGTCACACTGTAGTCACACTGTAGTCAAAGTGAGATCATCAATCACAAGATAAAAAGTAACTTGTTAAAACAGGCAGGAACCTATCTTCAAATAAAAGTTAGATTGATGTCACAGCAGCAACAATGGAAGCCAGAAATTACAAACACATCTTCAATGTGCTGAAAGAAAATAGAAGTTTATCTAAAATTAGAAACTTAAACTTTAAAAATTTTTTTTTCTATTTAACTTTATTTTTTTATTTTTTAAAATTTACATCCAAATTAGTTAGTATACAGTGAAGCAATGATTTCAGTAGATTCCTTAATGCCCCTAACCCATTTAGCCCATCCCCCCTCCCACAACCCCTCCAGCAACCCTCAGTTTGTTCTCCATATTTATGAGTCTTTTTTGTTTTGTCCCCCTCCCTGTTTTTATATTATTTTTGTTTCCCTTCTCTTACGTTCATCTGTTTTCTCTCTTAAAGTCCTCATATGAGTGAAGTCATATGATTTTTTTCTTTCTCTGACTAATTTCACTTAGCATAATATCCTCCAGTTCCATCCACATAGTTGCAAATGGCAAGATTTCATTCTTTTTGATTGCTGCACAATACTCCATTGTGTGTGTGTGTGTGTGTGTGTGTGTGTGTGTGTGTATCACATTTTCTTTATCCATTCATCCATCAATAGACATTTGGGTTCTTTCCATACTTTGGCTATTATTGATAGTGCTGCTATAAACATGGGGGTGCATGTGTCCCTTCGAAACAGCACACCTGTATTCCTTGGATAAATGCCTAGTAGTGCAATTGCTGGGTCGTAGGGTAGTTCTATTTTTAGTTTTTTGAGAAACCTCCATACTGTTTTCCAGAGTGGCTGCACCAGCTTGCATTCCCACCAACAATGCAAAAGAAATGCTCTTTCTCTGCATCCTCACAAACATCTGTTGTTGCCTGAGTTGTTAATGTTATCCATTCTGACAGGTGTAAGGTGGTATCTCCTTGTGGTTTTGATTTGTATTTCCCTGATGATGAGTGATGTGGAGCATTTTTTCATGTGTTGGTTGGCCATCTGTATGTCTTCTTTGGAGAAGTGTCTTTAAGACTGAGGATTCAATAAAGACATTTTCAGGCAGGAGTTGACCACCAACAGACTTCACTAAAGGAATTTCAAAAGCATGTACTCAGGACAGAAGAATCGAAAAGAATCCAAAGCAGGTTCCAGGCTCTGAGCTGTCTACACAGAGCCCGACATGGGGCTTGAACTCACGAATGGTGAGATCATGACCTGAACCGAAGTTGGACACTCAACTGATGGAGCCAACCAGGTGCCCTTTAAGCTGAAAAGGGAGTTATAATGTATTGAATTGTTTTTCTCCCCAAAAAGATATGTTGGAGTCCTTATCCACAGTACCTCATAATGTCACTTTATTTGGAGATAGGATCTTTACAGAGGTGATCAAATTTAAATGAGGTCATTAGAATGGCTCTAAGCCAATATGACTGATGCCCTTACAAAGAAGAGAAAGCACATACTATTACCGATAGCACATAGAAGGAAAACCATGTGAAATTGGAGGCAGTGATCATAGGATGTTTCTACAAGCCAAAGAATGTGAAAGATTGCCAGTAAACCACTAGAAGCACGAAAGACAAACAACAGATTCTTCTGCACAGGCCTCTGAAGGAACCAACCCCACAGGCCCCCTGATCTTGGACTTCTAGTTTCTAGAACTGTGAGACAATATACTCTGGTTGTTTAGGTCACCCAGTTTGTGGTTATTATAGCAGCCGCAGCAAATGAATACAGAAATTGTTTAGAATAAAATTTCCAATGTAACAAAAGTTCTAACAACTTTATATATATTTAAAGATAAAATTCTATATTTTAAGCAAACTATGTATGTTAAAATTTTTCTGGTAAGTCATTAAAAATTAAAATATTTATCTTTTACATCAGTAGAGAATAAATAAAATAAAAAATGAATTACCGTTGGATATATGGCTGATTCCACATCTGGGACAAGAAATGTTCAAGATAATCTTGGAACATTTTCATACCAGAGAGCAAGAAAACCCTCAAAGACTATTACTAACAGACTCACAAACTAGTCTGATTAGACTGCATTGGCCACAAAACAAAAATTTATACACCAATAAAGATAGCCACAATGGATTAAAACTTATGAAATATATTTAAATCTAGAAGTTCAAAACGATACTAATTATTTATGATTTATAAATAAATAAATAAATAAATAAATAAATAAGTCATTAGTTACTTTTGGAGGGTTCTAAAGAATGATCTATTTTGGAAATTAAAATATATCAAAAAATAATCTTAGGATCTGCTGGGAAAATGATGGAGTAGGAGGATTCTAGTCTCACCTCATCCCATGAATACACCTAGATAACACCTACCTCAGTGTAACAACCCAGAAAATAACTCAAAGACAGGCACAACAGACTTTCCATGGCAAAACATAGAGAAGAGGCCACATTGAAGACGCTAGGAAGGGCAGAGATATGGTTGGGAATAAAAGTGACCTATGGGAGGGAAGACAGGTGCAGAGAGCAGAAATAAATGAAACAGAAACTAAAACCAAAAACAAACAGCAACAACAAAACAATAGAACAGATCAATGAAACCAGGATACTTTTTAAAATTTATTTTGAGAGAGAGAGAAAACATGAGTGGGGAAGGGGCAGAGAGAGAGAGGGAGAAAGAGAGGATCCCAAGCAGGCTCCATGCTGCCAGTGCAGAGCCTGATGTGGGGCTCGATCCCATGAACTCTGAGATCATGACCGGGGCTGAAATTAATAATAAGACATTTAACTGACTGAGCCACCCAGGCACCCTGAAACCAGGATTCTTTAAAAACATCAACAGAACTGATAAACTTTTAGCCAGATGCATCAAAATTTTTTTAAAAAGGAGATGACTCAAATAAAATCAGAAATGAAAGAGGAGAAATAGCAACTGACACCACAGAAATAGAAAAGATTATAAGAAAATATTATGGAAGATTATATGCCAACAAACTGGACAACCTAGAATAAATGGATAAATTACTGGAAACTATAACCTACCAAAACTGAATCAGGAAGAAATAGAAAATTCAAAGATTGCTTACCAGCAATAAAATTGAATCAGTAACAAAAAATCTTCAAATACACAAACAAAAGTCCAGAACAAGAAGGATTTACAGGTGAATTCTACCAACCATTTATAGAAGAGTTAATACTTAATCTTATCAAACTATTTCAAAAACCAGAAGAGGAAGGAAACCTCCAAATTCATTCTATGAGACCAGTGTTACCCTGCTTCCAAAACCAGATAAAGAACCTACAAAAAAAAAAAAAACAAACTATATCAGATGTATCTGATGAACATCGATACAAAAATCCTCAACAAAACAACAGCAAACCAAATCCAACAATACATTAAAAAAAATTCACCATGATCAAATGGGATTTATTCCCAGGATGCAAGAGTGGTTCAATATTTGCAAAGCAATCAATGTGATACATCACATCAATAAGAGAAAGGATAAAAATCATCTGATCATTTCAATAGATGCAGAAAAAGCACTTGACAAAGTACAATATCCACTGATGATAAAAACCCCTCACAAAGTAGGTTTAGAGGGAACATATCTCAACATAATAAAGGCCATATAAACAAACCCACAGCTAACATTATACTTAATGGAGAAAAACTGAAAGCTTTTCCTACAAGATCAGGAGCAAGACAAGGATGTCCACCCTCACCACTGTTATCCAACATAGTACTGGAAGTCCTAGCGACAGCAATCAGACAACAAAAAGAAATAAAAGGCATCCAAATAGGTAAGAAAAAAGTAAAACACTATTTGCAGATGACAAGTTACTGTATATAGAAAACCCTACAGGCTTGACCAAAAAACTTCTAGAACTGTACATGAATTCAGTAGAGTTATAGGGTATAAAATCAATGTATAGCAATCTGATTAATTTCTATACACTAATAATGAAGCAGCAGAAAGAGAAATTAAGAAAAACAATCACATTTACAATTGTACCAAAATAATAAAACATCTCAATAATCTTCAGAGGTGAAAGACCTGTACTCTGATAACTTAAAACACGATGAAGGAATTTCAAGGCAACACCAATAAATGGAAAGTTATTCCATGCTCATGGGTTGGAAGGAAAATACTGTTAAAATGTCTATACTATCCAAAGCAATCTAGAGATTTAATACAATCCCTATCAAAATACCAACAGCGCTTTTCACAGAATTAGAAAAACCAATCCTAATATTTGTATGAAACTGCAAAAGACCTTGGATAGCCAAAGCAATCTTGAAAAAGAAAAACAAAACTGGAGGTATCACAATTCCAGATTTTAAGTTATATTTCAGAACAGTAGTAATCAAAACAGTATGGTACTGGCATAAAAATAGATACATAGATCAATGGAACAGAACAGAAACCCCCAAAATAATCCCACAATTATATGTTTGATTAATCTTCAACAAAGGAGGTAAGAATATGCAATGGGAAAAAGACAATCTCTTCAACAAATGGTCCTGGGAAAACAAGACAGCTACATGCAAAAGAATGAAGGTAAACCACCTTCTTACAGCATACACAAAAATACACTCAAAATGGATTAAAGACCTAAATGTGAGACCTGAAACCACAAAGATCCAGGCAGTAATTTATCTGACATCAGCCATAGCAACATTTTTCTATGTATGTCTTCTGAGGCAAAGAAAATAAAGGCAAAAACAAATTATTGGGACTACATCAGAATAAAGTTTCTGCACAATGAATAAAACAACCAAAAAGACTAAAAGGCAAGCTACTGAATGGAAGAGGATATTTGCAAATGACAATTATGATAAAGGGTTAGTACCCAAAATATAGAAAGAAATGATACAACTCAATACCCAAAACCCAAATAATCCAATTAAAAAATGGGCAGAAGCCATGAACAGACATTTCTCCAAAGAAGACACACAGATGGCCAAAAGACACATGAAAAGATGCTCATCAGTCATCATCAGGGAAATACAAATCAGAACTACAATGTGATATCACCCCACTCCTGTCAGAATGGCTAAAATAAAAATCCCAAGAAACAACAAGTGTTGGTGAGGATGTGGAGAAAAAGAAACTCTTGCATTGCTGGTGGGAATGCAAACTGATGCAGCCACTATGGGAAACAGTAGGAAGTTTTTCAAAAAATTAAAAGTAGAATTACTATATGATCCAGCAATTCCACTACTGGGTATTTACCCAAAAAACATGAAAACACTAATTTGAAATGAAATATGCACCCCCTATGCTTACTGCAGCATTATTTAAAACAGCCAAATTATGGAAGCAACCCAAGTGTCCATAAATAGATGAATGAATAAAGAAGATGTGATATATACACATGTATACACACACAAAATAGAATATTATGCAGCTGAAAAAAAGAATGAAATCTTACCATTTGAAATAACACGGATGGATTTAGAGGGTATAATGGTAAGTGAAATAAGCCATCTAGAAAGACAAATACCATATGATCTCACTCATATGTGGATTTAAGAAACAAAAAAACATAGGACACCTGAGTGGCTCAGTCGGTTCATCATCTGACTCTTGATTTCAGCTCAGGTCATGATTTCACAGTTCATGGGATCAAACCTCATTTCAGGCTCCATGCTGCTAGCTTGTAGTTTGCTTGGGATTCTCTCTCTCCCTCTCTCTCTCTCTCTGCCCCTCCCCTGCCGGTGCACTTTCTCTCTCTAAATAAATAAATAAACGATTAAAAAAACCAATCTTTTAAAAAAATGTTTATTCCTGAGAGAGAGAGAGAGAGAGAAATAGAGAGATATAAAACATGAGCAGGGGAGGGGCAGAGCGAGAGGGACACAGAATCTGAAGCAGGCTCCAGGCTCTGAGCTGTCCAGCACAGAGCCCGATGCCGGGCTCGAACTCGAGCTGTGAGATCGTGACCTGAGCTGAAGTCCGTGCTTAACCAAGTGAGCCACCCAGGCGCCGCAATAAACATTTTTTTTTAAAGAAACAAAACAAATGAGCAAAGGAAAAGAGACAAAGCAAAAGCCGACTCTTAACTATAGAGAATAAACTGATGGTTACCAGAGGGGAGGTGGGTAGTGGGGGAATGGGTGAAATAGCTGAAGGGCATTAAAAGTACACTTCTGGTGATGAGCACTGAGTAATACAGAGAATTCAACAATATACACTCTCAGGTATATATTGTACAACTGAAAATAATATAATACTGTATGTTAATTATACTGGAATTAAAAATAATTAATCCTAGATTTCCCAAAAGATATTTTGAGTCCTCATTCTATGCAACTATATGTCTTGAGAGTTTCTCTTTATAGACCTATTCCAGAAAAGAAATGTAGAACTTTCAAAAAAAATTCAAATATCACCATTTTAAGCACTCCTGATGAATTAATAGATTTAGATGATAATCACCAATTATCAGATAAGACCATAAAAAAGAGAGAAATAAAATATTATCTATGTCTTAGTGGAATTACAAGATACCATCTATGAGATCGAGTTAAAAAAAAATCTAACCTAAAATTG
Source organism: Acinonyx jubatus (assembly GCF_027475565.1). Taxonomy (NCBI): domain Eukaryota; kingdom Metazoa; phylum Chordata; class Mammalia; order Carnivora; family Felidae; genus Acinonyx; species Acinonyx jubatus. The sequence goes on along the minus strand of NC_069385.1, from coordinate 86,392,620 downwards.
ATCGAGGTTCTGGTCTAGTTAATAATTTTTAGGAAATACAAGGAGAGAAAAATGTGTTTAATACCACCGTATGAATACAATTAACAAAGTCAGACTATAGGAAACCATAGGACAGATGACCCAGCACATTCAACACATTAAAATGAAATGAAATAAAATGAGATGAAAAAATTAAGTTAAATAGATGGAGGGAAAACATACAGATTAGAAGAGACTTAGAAGACATGGTAATCAAGAGGTATAGACGTTATTTAAATATTTAATTTTTTTAAGTAAAAAAGGTATAAAATCATCGGAGAAATAGGAACATTGAGTGAACAGTTTACAATACTTAATATTCACTTTAAAATTTTAAAGATGCAATAATGATGTTCTGGGTATGTCAAAAGAAGAGCACTTTAAAATAATCTGTGATGGTGGTGGTGGATGTGGTGCTGTTTGGGGGGAATGAATAAAATTCTAGAGAATAATTGGCCATGCACTGGTAATTATCAAAGCTGGGTTATTGGTATATTAGGTTATTTATTCTTTCTAGTTTTATAAATGTTTGAAAATTCTGTGACACAAAAGTTAAACACAATAATAACCCCTACTTCACAGGGTGACAGAGTAAAGAATTAGTCTATTTACTAGCACAGGTGTTCTCATGTAGTTAATATCCAGTTTTTTAAAAGTCTCAATCAATTATAAATAAGACAGAAAAAAAGAGAATTGTAGCAAATTTAGGGGAAACAAGAAGCACAAAATAAGAAAATTTCAAATTCACTAATAGTTAAAAGCCAGCGTTAAAGTTTATATGGAAGAGTAGGAGTGCAAGAGCATAAAGACAACTTGAAAAGGAAAATAAATATATTTGTTTAGATAACAAAACAGTGGAACAGAAGAGAGAAGAAACATTCCCATGTATCTTAAAGATGATAAATGTCATTGTAGATTGGCAAGAAAATGATGAACAATTCCATAAAGAATGGAGTATTTAGGGAATTAATTTGGAACAATAAAATAAAATCAGATTCCAGATCCCTATTTCATATAAAAAATAAACTCCAAGTGGATTAGATACCTGAAAGGAATAATAACATATGATAGGATAGGATAGGATATTATACTGTAAATTCTGGGTAGTAAAGGATTTTTTAAAGAAGACCAAAAAAGCCCAAAACCAAAAAGGAGAAAGACTGATTAGATTTGACAATTGTATCTATTACCAAAATGAAAAAGGATTATACTTACATACTACTGATAACTGAATCAATAACATGGCTAACTCCATCAATTAAAAAAGACCAATTATGTGTAAGTAAAATTGGCAAAAGAGTTGAACTAGCAACTCCTAGAAGACAAAACCTCAAAAATAATTCAGCAAATTCAACATAAAACAATGAGATGCCATTCACACATGTGAGATTAACAAAAATCTCAATTCCAAGTGTCATTGAGGAGGCTGAGTAACACTGACCAGCAAATCTACTTCTAGGCATTTACCTATAGAAGAGAGGATATACAGAAACTCTACCACATTTACAGAAGGGCCACATACAAGAACATTCATAGCATCATTGTTTATGTGAACAAAATACTGAAAACAAATGTCCACCATAAGCAAAACTGATGAAGAACAATTGTGTATAATTACGTGATAGATTACTATCAAGCAATCAAAATTAATTACTATCACAAATATCAACATGAATGAATCTCATAATGTTGAGGAAAGAAATGAAATCACAGACTAAATATACATCACGGTAATATTTATATAAAGTTTAAGCACTTCCATAAATATATGTAACAAAATTATAAAGAAATGTATTGGAGTGTCAAATGTAAAATTCAGGGGGCGCCTGGGTGGCTCAGTCAGTTAAGCGTCTGACTTCAGCTCAGGTCATGATCTCGCAGTCTGTGAGTTCAAGCCCCGCGTCAGGTCCTGTGCTGACAGCTCGGAGCCTGGAGCCTGCTTCAGATTCTGTGTCTCCCTCTCTCTCTGCCCCTCTCCCACTCATGCTCTGTCTCTCCCACTCTCAAAACTGAGTAAATGTTTAAAAATAATAATAAAAAAAACCCCAAATGTAAAATTCAGAGTAGTAGTTATGGGTGGGAGAGATGTGGGTATGTTCATAACAAGCAATAAATGGGTTGGCAGTATTTTGTTTCTTAATCTGAGTGGTGGGTGCATGGGTATTTATTATAGTACATTTACAGATTATAAATTTTATTATTAAAATTAAATTTAGTGAGATTAATAATCTATTAATAAATTATTAGTAAAACAGAAAAATATGAATATATTCATTGAATTTCCTAAAAGTGCTAGGCACTTCTTGACACTGGAAGGGAGTATCATGTTGAACAAGAAAGACAAAGTTTTTAGCTTTATAGACCTTAAAATCTACCTGGGAAGATAAATACTAAACAGATAGTTACCACTCTAGATGACTTGCCATTCTCAAACATATGGCTTTTTAGGAATTTCTGCTTTCTCTTTACCTTGCCTGCTCTTTTCTTGACCCATTTCTTACCATGTAGGTTTCCACAATCACAAAGCTTTCCCTAATATCTCCCTGCAGTATTGATCCTGCCTTCCTCTCTTAGATCACTGTGCTCTTTTTTAACCTCTGTATTGCAATTATTGGTTTACTTTTCTGTTCCTGCCAGTAGTTTGTGAACTCTTTAAAAGTGGGAACCATTTTCTACCTAACCACCACCCTGATACATGATAAATGTTGAAAAACTGTTTACATGTGAAAAGTAAAGTACTAAGGCAATTATGTAGATAATACAAGATTAAAATGAAAGCAGTAAACTAAATCCTTTGCCTCAAAAATTAAAATCCTGTTGGGCAAAAATTTATTTTAACATGGCAGATATAAACACAATAATACCACTAGACCACTAAAGGTTTTTAAAATTGTATAAAAAATTATTTTATCCTATTCACTTTTCAGTGTTTTCTTTATCAAAATGGTGACTTTTCCTTGTGCATGAAACTTCTTTTATATGCCATCAAAATAAGTAGGTTATTCAACAGAGAAATTTTGGGAAAACATTCCCATTCAAGGACAGTTTTTTCTATATTTGATTCATGCAAAATTTTATTATTGACCAATTTCCAGGAAAATACTTGTCTTTTATAAGTACATCCATAAGAAAAAACACTAGTATTTTTTTAAGCTAGTGTTTTCCTTGAGTTGATATATAAGGACTTCTCTGAGTTGCTTTATATGTATAAATATTGATATCTTGTAGCAATTTTTGTTATAAATTTGATTACTACCTTTGATAGTATGCTACCGCAATGTAATATAAATTTTTTTTTCTCAAACTACTCCCAAGGATTAAGTCTTAGTAAATAAAATTTTCAGAAAATCTATGAATCACTTATTATCAGAGTCCTTGTGATTCAAAGGATACCAATATGTTATTTTTTTATGTTTGCTTGCATGTGATAGCAGCTTGAAACTGAGATGACAGCTTTGGAATTACATGCATTTTGGTCAGAACATATTAGAAAAGATACATTCTCTGCTGCCTTATGACTAAAATCTTTTTCAAGATTTCCTACACCAAATAATCTCCAATCACATACAAATTTAAGAAGAGAGTGAATCAAATACCTTAAAAGCATAAAAACACAGGTGAATTTAATTTTCCATTATCCCCATTAACTAGAATCTGGCTTTTGCCCTAAGACTTACTCTCACAAAGACATATCCTATTTCTATTACCAGGGCCTCGTTGGCTTTTATTAGAGCACCTCATCAACACAGAGAGAAAGATAGTAATTTGGTACTGTAATTCAAAAGATTTTTTCTAAGACTTCTTTGAGATAATATCAGAAAGTCCCCTTGATATCTACCTTAAAAGAAAATTGGATCTTAAATTTAACTCTATAGAAACACATCTTTTGAAGTATCACAAATAAAGCAGGTTTCCTGCCTGGGGACACTTGCCTCTTGCTCTAGAGTATTGCACTTATGATACTATGGAAAATGGAACATCGCTACATTTATTTGTCTCAAAATTTGCCCTAAGAAGGGTGCCCACTATCTCCAGTAATATTTCATGTTGAATTGGGAGTGTTGGACAATGCATCCAGACATAACAAAAGAAGTAGAGGCACAAGAATTAGGAAAAATAAAGAAATAAAACTATCTGTATTTGCAATTTATGAGATAGTATTCTTGGAAAACCTGAAAGAATCAAAAATAAAATTAACACACACATAAATTCTGTGAAGTAACAGGATGCAATTTTAACCTACAAAAATCAATAACCATTTAGAAGACATAATGGAAAAAAACCTCCATTTATAACAACAAAAAATATAAAACACTTAGGTACAAACTTAAAAAGAAATGTGCAAAATCCATGTGAGGAAAACTTTAAAATATACCTGCAAAGCACAGTAGAAGATTTTAATAAATCGAAAGACATTCTTCATTTTTGAATAGAATGAATAAACATAAGAGTTAATTCTCCCTAGGTTATTATGTAAATTAAATGTGTTTGCTACAGGAGCATTGGTGGGGGGGTGGGCTAAATGGGCGATGGGCATTAAGGAGGGCACTTACTGGGATGAGCACTGGGTGTTATATGTAAGTGATGAATCACTAAATTCTACTCCTGAAATCATCATTACATTATATGTTAACTTGTATTTAAATAAAATTTAAAAATTAAAAAAAGTTTTTTCTAGTTTTTTTTTAATGTGATCCAATAAACATCCAACAAATTTTATTGCTAAAGCTAGAGAATTTCATTCTAAAGTTTACACTTAAAAATATACAAGAGAAGCTAGGAAAATTCTGAAAAAGCAGAATAATTAGTTTTACCAATTATAAACATATACACATTTGTATAATTAAAATAGAGGGTACCATTGCAGAAAAGATAAGTAAAAAAATAACATAGCAATTTTAGAAATAGACCCAAATACATATAAAAATTCAACATATGGAGACTTCCTGAGGAGATGGTGGAGTAAGAGGACCTACAATCACCTCATCCCATTAACAACTAGGTAACACTCACATCAGTTTAAGTAACCTAGAAAACTACCTGAAGACCGGGAGAACAAACCCTACAACTAAATTCAGGGAAGGGGCCACACTGAAGAAGGTAAGAAGGGTGGAGATGCAGTGGTGAGCTATAACCTGTGGATCTGGCCATTGGAGGGGAGGAGCTGGTGGTGCAGAGAAGATCAAGAAACAGTATCACACATAGGAGCCTGCATGGGGAAGATGAAACCCCAGAGTATTAGGCTTTGAAAATTAGAAGAGATGAATTTCATGGGTTCTTACAAAAAGGGGGACTTAGGGGCACCTGGGTGGCTCAGTCAGTTAAGCCTCTGACTTCTGTCAGGTCATGATCTCACAGTTGGTGGGTTTGAGCCCCGCATCAGGCTCTGTGCTGATAGCTCAGAGCCTGAAGCCTGCTTTGGATTCTGTGTCTTCCTCTCTCTCTCTGCCCCTCCCCTTCTTGTGCTCTCTCTCTCTCTCTCTCTCTCTCTCAAAAATAAACAAACATTTAAAAAAAACATTTAAAAAGTGGGACTTAAAGCCTGGAACTTTATTATTTTTTTAAAAAATTTTTTGATGTTTATTTATTTTCAAGAGAAAGAGAGACAGACACGAGCAGGAGAGGGACAGAGAGAGAGAGGAAGACACAGAATCTGAAGCAGGCTCCAGGCTCTGAGCTGTCAGCAGAGAGCCCTACGCAGGGCTCAAACTCACGAACTATAAGATCATGTCCTGAGCCAAAACTGGACACTTAACCAACTGAACCACCCAGGTGCCCCAAAGCCTGGAACTTTAAAAATCAGTGGCTTGGCTCTGGGAGAGCCCAGAGAGTGACAGGAAATTAAGTCCCTGCCCTTAAAAATATAGCATGACAAACAGCTCATGGAGATATAGTGTAGAAGGGGTAGTTTGAAAAATGCCTGGGGCATATGAGAGGGATACTTACTAAACCCAGAGTCCACTGAAGGAGTTCTCGAGGAACAAAGGAAGTAGCAGGCACCATTCCCCTCCCCTGCCTCCCCCCTGCAGGAACCAGTCCAACACCAGATTTCAGTATCTAACTGACTTATACCATGCTTCTCCCCCTGCAGTTTGGTGGATCTACACCTTCCAGCCAGGCCTGCCTCAGCTCTGGCACTGCAGGTGTCCCCATTCTCCCCCTCATGTCCCCCCAACCCCACCAATCCAAGACCAGTGCAAACCTATCCATACTGTATCATATGACTGGGTGTTTTGCAAGGCTTTGGTCCCAGCAGCTGTAATTGGTCACCTCATGGGGAGGACAGTGCACCGTGTTAAAACTGCATCCCTCATCATGCACTCTGCACAGTGGCCCCCAACCATGATATTGGCAGCAGCTGTGTATCCCCTGTGGAATAGGAAAAGCGCTACCATCCCAGACTATGAGTCTGGAGTTCTCTCTTGTCCAGCAATAGAGTGCATGCAGAATTGAATACAAGAGAGGCTAATGTCCAGGAGGAGACAAGGGCCCCGAACAGGGGTTCTGTCTCCATATTTATTGAGCTCACAAGATATTACACACATGAACGTGGAAAAAACAATCAGACAGTAATCATTAACTTGCATGTGTAAAAAGCAAAGGGTCTGGGGGGCAAGTGGAGTTTGTGATCAAGGTACATTGGCACCAGATGTAAAGCAACTTCCTGCAGGTGATATAATAAGTGTCTCGTGATTCCATTTCAATATCTTGCTAACTAGCCTCAGACACTTTGACCCTGTGGTGGCGGTTTTCCTCCCTAAGTTTTTTCCTAACTCATTTATGTAAGTAGAACCTATTTCCCCACAAGCCACCTTGCTAAAAGTGCTTGCTAAAAGCCCCACCCACCACTTCAGGAGCAAGAGACATAGATGACTTTCCTAAGACACAGAAATACACACAAAGTTAGGCAAATGAGGGGGCAGCAGAATATGAGAAAATATGAGAGAACAGGACAAAAATCACAGCAAGAAACATAAATGAAACAGAGGTAATATGTCTGATAGAGAATTTAAAGTAATGATCACAAATATACTCACTGAACTTGAGCAAAGAATGGAGGACATTAATGAGATCCTTAACACAGAGATAACCAATCAGAGAGGAAGAACACAATAACAAATTAAAAACACACTAGATGGAATAAATGGCAGGATAGAAGGAGCAGAAGAATCAATCAGTGACCTAGAGGAGAGAGTAATGGAAAGTAATCAAGCTGAGCAGGTGACAGAAAAAATATGCAAAATTAGAATACACTTAGGGAAATCAGCAACTCCAGCAAGCATTAACAACATTTGCATTATAGGGATCCCAGAGGAAGAAGAGAAAGAAAAGGGGGCAGGAAATTTGTTTTAAGAAATAATAGCTGAAAACTTACTGAGAATCTGGGGAAAGAGAAATTCAGATCCAGGAGGCACAGAGATTACAGAAAAAAATCAACCCAAGAAGGTCGATGCCAAAACACATAGTAATTAAAATGGCAAAAAGCAGTGATAAAGAATTTAAAAAGCAGCAAGAGAAAAGAAAAGTTACATACAAGGGAAACCCCATAAGGCCATCAGCAGATTTTTCAACAGAAACTTTATAGACCAGAAGGGGGTGGCATGATATAGTCAAAGTACTAAAAGGAAAAAATCTGCAGCCAAGAATACTCTATTCAGCAAAACTATCAAGGAGAGACAGAGTTTCCCAGACAAACAAAAGTTAAAGGAATCCATGACTACTAAACCAGCTCTACAAGAAATATTAAAGGGAACTCTGTGAGTAGAAAGAAAAGACCATAAATAAAAGAAAAGTAGGAAGCACAAAAGAGGTAAAAATAAGTATACCTATAAAATTCAGTCAAGGGACTCACAAAATAAAAGGATGTAAAGTGTAACACAAAATACCTAAAATGTGGGGAGAAAAGGAGTAAAGAATGGGTTAAAACTTTGGTGACCATCAACTTAAGATAGAATGGTATGTAAAGAAGATGTTACATACAAACATAATTGTAACCACAAATTAAAACTAGTGATAGTAATGCCAAAAAAAAAATAAAGAAAAACCAAAGTATATCACTAAAGAAAGCCAACTTATTGGTGAGAGAAGAGAATAAGGGAAGAAAGGAACAGAGAAGATCCACAAAGACAAACACAAAATAAATAAAAAAATGGTAATAAATATATACTTTGGATATAAATGGACTAAATGCACCAATCTAAAGAATACGGTGATATAATGGAGTAATCAGACAAGACCCATCTTATACTTCCTATTAGAGACTTGCTTCAGACCTAAAGACACCTGCAGATTGAAAGTGAGGGGATGGATGGGGTGCCAGGTGGTTCAGTTGGTTAAGCATTCTATTTTGGCTCAGGTCATGATTGTGGTTTGTGAATTCTGGCTCTGCATCAGGCTATGTGTTGACACAGCTTGGAGCCTGAAGCCTATTTGGGTTCTGTGTCTCCCTCTCTCTCTGTCCGTCTCTGCTCACACTCGGTCTCTGTCTCTCAAAAATAAATAAATACTAATTTTTTTTTAAAGTAAGGGAATGGAGAAACATTTATCATGCAAATGGATGTCAAAAGAAAGCCAGGGTTGCTTTACCTACATCAGACAAAATTGACTTTAAAACAAAGACAATGAAAACAGACAAAGAAGGACATTATATAATCATTAAGGAACAATTGACCAAGAAGACATAAATTGTAAATATTTATATGCCCAAAATGAGAGCACCAAAATACATAAAATAGTCAATAATTAGTAGGAAATCATTCACAGTAATAAAATAATAGTAGGGGAAATGAACACCCCACTTACATCAGTAGACAGATGGTCTAAACAGAAATCAATAAGGAAACAGTGGCTTTGAATGACACACTGGACCAGATGGATCTGGCAGATACATTCAGAACATTCCAACCTAAAGTAGCAGAACACACATTCTTTTCAAGTGCACACAAAACATTCTCCACAAGAGATCACATATTAGGTCACAAAACAAGTCTCAACGATTTCAAAAAGATCAAATTTATACCATGAATCTTTTCTGACCACAACTCAACGAAACTAGAAATCAAACACAAGAAAAAATCTAGAAGGAGCACAAATACATGGAGGTTAAATATCATTCAGAATACAAGGAGAAGTAGATGCATGGGTCAATCAAGAAATCAAAGAGGAAATAAAAAATACATGGAGACAAATGAAAATGAAAACACAATTGTCCAAAATCTTTGGGATGTAGTAAAGTGGTTCTAAGAAGGAAGTTCTTAGCAATACAGGTCTACTTTCAAGAAGCAGAAAAATCTGAAACAACATAACTTTATAGCTAATGAAGTTAGAAAAAGAACAAACAAAACTCAAAACCAGTAGAAGGAAGGAAACAATAAAGATTAGAGCAGAAATAATAATTAATAATAACGAAAACAACAACAAAACAGATCAGGAAACCAGGAGCTGATTCTTTGAAAAGATCAAAAAAATTGATAAACCTTTAGCCAGATGCGTCAAAAATTTTTGAAAATGAGAGGATTCAAATAAACAAAATCAGAAATGTAAGAGGAGAAATAATAACTAAATCCAGAAAAATACCAAGGACTGTAAGAGAATATTATGGAAAATTATATGCCAACAAACTGGACAACCTAGAAGAAATGGGTAAATTATCAGAAACATATAACCTAAAAAAATGGATCAGGAAGAAATAGAAAATTTGAACAGACTGATTACCATCAATGAAACTGAATCAGTAATTTAAAAACTCACAAGAAACAAAAGTACAGGACAAGGATTTACAGGTGAATTCTACCAAACATTTAAAGAAGAGTTAATCCTTATTTTCCTCAATCTTCTCCAAAAACTAGAAGAGGAAGACAAACTTCCAAATTTATTCTATGTGGCAAGTATTACCCTGATTCCAAAATCAGATAAAGAAATAGCAAACCAAATCAACAATACACTAAAAAAAATCATTCACCATAATCAGGTGGGATTTATTCCCAGGATGCAAAGGTGGTTCAATATTTGCAAATCAATCAATGTGACACATCACATCAATAAGAGAGACGATAAAAACCATATGATCATATCAACAGATGCAGAGAAAGCACCTGACAAAGTATAACATCCATTCATGATAAAAACCCTCACCAATATAGGTTTAGAGGGAACATATCTCAACATAATAAAGGCCATATGAAAAACCCACAATTAATATCATACTTAATGATAAAAAACTGAGAGCTTTTCCCATAAGGTCAGGAATAAGACAAAGATGTCTATGCTCTCTACTGTTATCCAACATAGTACTGGAAGTCCTAGCCACAGCAATCAGACAACAAAAAGAAATAAAAGGTATCCAAATTAGTAAGGAAGATGTAAAACTTTCACTGTTTGCAGATGACAAGTTACTATATATAGAAAACTTGAAGGATTTTACAAAAAAACTACTAGAACTGACAAATAAATTCCGTAAGGTTGCAGGATACCAAATGAATGTACAGAAATCCACTGCATTTTTAGACAGTAATAATGAAGAAGCAGAAAGAGAAATTAAGAAAACAATCAAATTTACAATTGAACCAAAAATATTCCAATACCTAAGAAAAAACCTAACCAAAGTGGTGAAAGACCTGTACTCTTAAAACCATAAAACACTGATGAAAGAAATTGAAGACAACATCAAGAAATGGAAAAACATTCCATGCTCATGGATTAGAAGAATATTGTTAGAATGTCTATACTACCTAAAGTAACCTACAGGTTTAATGAAATTCCTATCAAAATACCACCAGCAGTTTTCACAGAATTAGAACAGCCAATCCTAAAATTTGTATGAAACCACAGGAGACTCTGACTAACCAAAGCAATCTTGAAAAACAAAAACAAAACTGGAGGTATCACAATTCCAGATTTCAAGTTATACAACAAAGTGGTAATAATCAAAATAGTATGGTACTGACACAAAATACCCACATAGATCAATGGAACAGAACAGAAACCCCAGAAATAAGCCCATAATTATATGTTTGATGAATTTTCAATAAAGGAGGCAAGAATTTGCAATGGGGAAAAAGAGTGTCTTCAACAAATGGTGTTGGGAAAATTAGACAACTACATGCAAAAGAATGAAACTGGAACACTTTCTTACACATATGCAAAAATAAACTCAGAATGGATTAATGATCTAAATATGAGATCTGAAACCATAAAAATCTTAGAAGATAGTATGGGCAATGATTTATCTGACACCAGTCATATCAACATATTTCTAAATACGAATCCTGAGGCAAGGGAAACAAAAACAAAAATAAAGTATTGGGACTACATCAGAGTAAAAAGCTTATGCACAAAAAAGGAAACAACACCAAAACTAAAGACAACCTACTGAATGGGAGAAGATATTTGCAAATGACATATATGATAAAGGATTAGTATCTAAAATATGTAACAAACTTATACAATTTTTCATGCCCATTTTGGGGGGTATTGAGTTTTGTAAGTTCTTTATCCACTTTGGAGAACAGACACATGAAAAGATGCTCAACATCACTGATCATCAGGGAAATACAAATCAAACTACAATGAGATATATTTCATACCTGTTAGCATGGCTAAAATCAACAACACAAGAAACAACAAGCGTTGGCAAGTATGTGGAGAAAGGGGAACACTCTTTCACTGTTGATGGGAATGGAAACTGGTGCAGCCACTTTGAAAAACAGTATGGAGTTCCCTCAAAAAACTAAAAATAGAACTACCCTATGATCCAGCACCACCCAAAGAATACAAAGCATTCATTCAAAGGGATACATGCACCCTGCTGCTTACAGCATCATTATCTATAATAACCAACCTATGGAAACAGCCCAAATGTCTATCGATTGATGAATGGATAAAGAAGATGTGGTACATATATACAATGGAATATTAGTTAGCCATGAAAAAGAATGAAATCTTTCCCCTTGCAATGATATGGATGGAGCTAGAGAGGATTATGTTGAGTGAAATAAATCAGAGAAAGACAAATAACATATGATTTGACTCATATATGGAATTTAAAAAACAAAACAAGTAACCAAAGGAAAAAAAAGAGAGAGGCAAACCAAGGAACAGACTCTTCACTATAGAAAATAAACTGATGGCTACCAGAGGGGAGGAGGGTAGGGGTATGGGTTAAATAAGTGATGGAGTTTAAGAAGCGCACTTTCTGTGATGAGCAATGGGTATTTATATGGAAGTAGTGAATCACTGTACTGTACACCTGAAACTAATATTACACACTGTATGTTAAGTAGAATTTAAATAAAAACTAAAGAAAAAAAGAACTTCTGCAACTTTAACACTAAATCCCCCCCCACTTCCCCACAAATAATCCAATCAAAAATAGGCAGAAGACACAGACATTTGTCCAAAGACATCCAGATGGCCAACAGACACATGAAAAGATGCTCAACATCACTCATCATCACGGAAATGCAAATCAAAACCACAAAATGTGATATCATCTCACACTGTCAGAATAGCTATAATCAAAAATCCAAGAAACAGGTGTTGGTAAGGATATGAAGAAGTAGGAACCCTTGTGCACTGTTGGTGGCAAGGCAAACTGGTGTAGCCACTGTGCAAGACAGTATGGAGGTTTTAAAAAATTAAAATTAGAACTACCCTAGGATCCAACAATCATACTATTGGGTATTTACTCAAAGAATACAAAAACACTAATTCAAAGGGATTCATGCATTCCTATGTTTATTGAACTATTATTTACAATAGCCAAATTATGGAAGCAACAACCTAAGTGTCCACTGATAGATGAATGGATAAAGATGTGGTTTATACATATATATGATGGAATATTATTCAAGCAAAAAAAAATGAACTCTTGCTATTTGAAACAACATGGGTGGATCTAGAAAGTATAATGCTAAGCAAAATAAGTCAGTAATAAAAGACAAATACAAATACCATGATTTGACTCATGTATGGAACTTAAAACAAATGAACAAAGGAAAAATAATAAAGACAAAAGTAGCAGACTCTTAACTATAGAGAACAGATGGTTAGTAGAGAGGATGTAAGTTGATAAATGAATAGGTGAAGGGGATTGAGCACACTTATCTTGAAGAGCACTAAGTAATATTTGGAATTCCTGAATCACGATATTTTACACCTGAAACAAATATAACACTGTATGTTAACTAAACTGGAATAGTAATAAAAAAATTTTTAAAGAAGAAAAAAATTCAACATATAATGAAGATGGCATCTCAAATCACTAGGAAACATGTAGCCTTTTTCATGAATAACTTACCAACTGATGATTATCATACTTCACATCACATACCAGAATAAACTCCAAGTAAGGCAGAGTGCTACTGTAAACTACGAAGCCATACAACAACTAGAAAAGAACAGGTGAAGGTTTTAAATAATGGCCGGGTGAGTTTTGACTCAAATCCAGATACAATAAAAGTTTGATACATTCAATTACATTAAGAAATACTTTTAAATTACCAAAACCACCATAAAGAAAGGCAAATAACAAATGGCAGACAAGGAGAAAATATTTGCTACCTTATTGTAGATAAAGGGATAATCTCTCTCTAATACATAACATTTTCTTAAAATAGATTAAAAAAACCCTACAACCTAATACAGAATAAGCAAAAATATAAGCAATCGGTTCATGGAAAAAAATATACACAGAGGCCCTCCAATATATAAAAAGTTCAATAAGTTCTCTAAGAAAAATGCAAATTGAAACTACATTGAAACACTATTTATTAGAACAAGACTTTAAAATCTCAATAACATATTTTGTATACAAGACTACAAGAAACAAGTTCCCAAATATTGCTGATGAGAATTCAAAGTGATATAGCCTCTTTGGAAGGGATTTGGTATTATCTAGCAAAATTACTTGACACAGCAGCAATTCTCACATGTAGGAATTTAACCTGAAGATACACTTTCACAAATGTGAGGAAAAAAATATGCACAATGTTATTCATTGAAGCGTTATTTGTAATAACAAACTATTGGAAACATCCCAAATGCCCAGCCACAGGAAAGTACTGGAATAAATTATGGTGCACTCACACCAGGAACACTATTTACTGTAAAAACAAAAGATTAAGGAAGAATTCTATGATTTGGTATGAAATGATTTTCAGGCTACATTGCAATTTGGAAAAAAAACAAGCCCAAGTATATACAGTATACTGTCTTTTGTATAAGAAAGATAAATGAGGCTATATACATACATTCTTATGTTAATATAGATGTGTGTCTTGTAAAACAAATACAGGAAGGATAAGCCAAAAATTAATACAAAATTTTACCCATAGAAGGTAGGTGGGAATGCAGTGGAAGAACGTGAGCCTCCTCGGAATATATAAACTTTTGAATAATGCAAGTGCTTTGCATATTCAAAATAAAATAAAATTTAAAAGAATTTTAAAAAGATAAATCTAAATGGATACAAATAGAAACACATGAACCTAACTGCATATCAAATTGGCAATATAATCATATGGAAAAAAGAAATTCATTCAAGTAAATTTTAAACATATTACCTTGACTATATATCATAAATGGGGTTTTCTTGAAGTAAAGAAAAACTGCAAAGAAATCCTGAATGTTGTTTTGTTATTGATAATGGTATCAGTTTAGTAATACTATACATATTTTGTGTATATTGTAGAAAAGGGAAAATTAATGAATATATTGATGTGGTTGGGATCCAATATTTTCACTGTGAAAGAAAAAAGATACTAATTTGAAATGGGTTTAAGTGTTTAGATTTGGATTGTAGCTGTCAGTGTGAACTCCTGACTTAAACATATACATATATTTCTTATTCTGTCCACTAAATGGGTTTAAAGAACGACCTCCCATTTTCCAACAACACACCTTAGCATTCCAATTTCAGCTTCTAAATACATTCCCCGCTAAAAGAAATCAAGAGGACTTCCTGCAGAAATACCTGATTGTGAGAAGGGATTAAGAAAGTGCAAGGTAAATCTGGGACATTTTTCATCAGAATCATGGGGACTTATTAAAAGGACCTAAAGCTGTCTTAATAGAATCCCACTTGTCATGCCTGGGACAAATAGAGAACTGAAAAGAATAGCGTAGGTAATGGATTATAACACAGCTAACCAAAGAAAAACCCATGAATCCATAGTAATACCCATAAAAAGGCAGAAGGGTATGAAAGGCAATTCTTTACAAAAGAATGTCAGCTAATTAGTGTAGAAATAATAATAGAATCAGAAATTTTCCATTTTTAAAGCATCAATATAATAATTCATTCAGGCAAAAATCATGAATGGATGGTAAAACCATTGAGTGAAGATTTCTCGGGCATGAAATATTAACATAGACCTTCCAACTTATTATTTCACAGATGACAGAGTAATTTTAAAATGTAAGAGATTTCTTTACAATGTAGACATCTGGGGAACACCACCATAACCAAATGACCAACATTAGCATTATCAATAATGGTACAAACTAACATTTTATATTTCCTGCTGTGAAGCAGTGGGAAATATATCTAAGTAGTATCCTTGCAAAAATATTTAACATGAATTATATCATAAAAAAAACAAATTGAAATTTGGGACACTTATAGAAGACAATTGGCCCAAGTTTTTCTTTTTTTTTTTTTTTAAGTCAATGTCATAAAAGGCAAAAAAAGAAAACAACAACAACAAAAAAGGTGAAGGAGAATATCCTAGTCTAAAGGAAGCTGAGTAGAAATGAAAACTACTGAACAAGTGATTCTTGATTAGGTCTTCGAAAAATAAAATAGGTATAAGAGACATTTTAGAATAAGGTAAGAAATTCAAATATAGATTTCAATTTTGATGGTATTACTGTATCAGTGTAAATTTCCTTATGAGTGATAATCTTGCGGTATTGTGGTTAGGAAGAGACTATGGAAAGGAAGGGAAGTATCTGTTTGTAGGTGATACATGCTAAAGCACTCAGAGCTGAAGTGTCATGAAGTCTGCAGCTTATTCTCAAATGGTTCCAGGTGGCTGTAGGGGAAGAAATAAATAGCAAAAAAAGGAAATGGTAAACATGGCAAAATGTTAATAATTGGTAAATGTAAGTAAAGAATATATGTTTATTGTATTATGCTTTTAACGTTTTTTGTTTGCCTTTTTTAAATAAAAAATTGAAGTAATAAATAAAACAGCAAAAATGATTCTTTTTCTGAGTATGTTTCTACTCTATTGAGAATCCTAAGACAATTTTACATCATTTGCATTCAAGTGGTAAACATTCAAGCATAGCAACATTCCCTTAGAGAATGCAATCAGATTGGCCACATTCCAAATTACAGGAGTGGAATTTACATTTTCATTTTTCGGCTTTCATTTCTCAGTCCTTCACCTCTTCCTTCACAGAAATACTTCAATCTTAAATGCCCCATTCTAGCTAAGGAGGAAAACTGTGTAATGGGATTTCCTAAAGTCACAGAACCTTCCTTTCTTGTCATGCCTCCTAAAAGGTTTTACATTTTTAAGGAGACTATAGAAAAAATAATAAATGATTCTTACATTGGAAAACTATTCTGAGTGGGGCTAGCTCTTCTGTGTCTTAAAATACTCACATTTGAAGACTTATTATAAGGCAAGCATTGATGTAAGTATTCTTGTATCTGACTTATTTTTTACCCCAGGTGCAACTAAAGGTGGCTAGATTAGTAATTTTCACTTCAGAAAATCATGAACTACTCCCTGGTAATTTATGGTCTTTAGATAGCTTGCTTCTTTAACTTAATTTTTTAGGGTTTTTCCTTCAATGCTCTCATTACTTCTCCAAATGGCAAAATATATGACTTGACGTGTCAAAACTTACGCAAGCTTTAGAACTAACCACTGACCAAGGCCAAATTTGTCGGGGGTGGAGGGGTGGGGGGGAAGTGAGCCATCGTTTTGTAATTAGAGACCACTGGTCTGACCAGTAAGATGAAATACCAGGAGAGAGACCACACTGCAATTTTTTTCCTTTACCAGTTTTTCTGAAACTCGGTTCTGTTCATCTTCCTGTGAGAAATTATACATTCAAAGCATTATTACTGTAGGGTAATGATTTCTATTCTGTTAAAGCTGACAGCTTCCATTTCTGTAAAATAACATTCCAAAGCATATGGAAAATGGAAAGAAAGTCTCTCTTATTCTCCCTTGTAATATTTATCTTTTTGTTCATGATGGTACCTAACTAAAATTAGAATGTCCATCAAGGCTGGTAGAGCTGTGTGGTCACCAAATAGACACTGGTTTTCTAGGGCCTGAAATTGATATGCTTTTTATGACCCATTTTAAGAAAAATCATAAGAAGTTAAATAGTCAAGTACAAATATGAATGTTATGAATATTTAGAATGAGAAAGAAGTGATGTTTAAGAATAACTTTTAGGGGCACCTGAGTGGCTCCATTGGTTAAGCGACTGACTTTGGTTCAGGTCATGATCTTGCAGTTCACGAGTCTGAGCCCCACATCAGGCTCTAAGCTGACGTGGAACCTCCTTCTGATTGTCCTCTCTCTCTCTCTTTCTCTGCCCCTCCCCCATTTGTGCGTGTACTCTCTCTCTCAAAAATAAATAAAAGCATTAAAAAAAACTTTAAAAAGCTAATACCACAAACAGAAAAATCCTGAAAAAATATATTTTTTATTAATCAACTGCCCAATGCATATTTTCATTTTTGACTCTAATCTCTTCATCACCTTTTACATGAAATGTCAATTTTGTGATAATTTTTAATAAAGAAAATGAGAAGAGAGTTTAGTTTTTCACTAAGCACTGCTGATTAAAATTTATAGAATTCAATTTTTCAAAAATATTTCTCCTTCCATAATTTGTTATTGGTAATACCATGAAATTTTAGAATTGTTGTCAAATTTGGAAAAATCTCTACCAAGTTTTTTTCATATATGAATGATAGGATTTCAGATGATTATTAAGTACACTTTCAATAGGAGGTAACTGATTACTCAAGGAATCTTCCATGGACTAACTCATTTTTCCATATAGTTCAAACTTCATTTCTCCTTCAGTACCCTCCTAGTTCTAGGACTAGGAATTGTGGGCACCTTTGTGTAACATGCTGAGTAGAGTGGGCGCAGGAAATGGTAGTTTTTCTGGGAACAAATTTTATGCAGAGTAGCTAGCAGTGATTTGACAATGCATGGAATTAACTGTGAACCATTGAAGTGTATTCCCCTGATCTCAACACCACATAGCTGCTCTAGGTCCTCCTGCAGAAGGGATAGTGTGAGGGCGAAGCTGCTGTAGAAAATAATAGTCTTAACCGATTGCAATAAAATTATCTTACTTTTGCAAATTTTTCTAAGCGTATAACCCTGTGCACATATTACTTGGGATGAATCTTCATTAGTTTCATGGTAAGTCCATCTCTGGCCATTACTACAATACAAACAAAGCTGCCCTTTTCTAAGTCTTTAGTAGAATCTGTTGAAAAGCCAATACAGGGATCATGCTTTGTTGCCCTCTCCATCCATCCCATGCCATGCGCATCTAAGTAAGAGCAAGAAGAAAAAATATTTTTATTCTTTGGTTAGTGCATCTTTATATTTAAATTTGCTCACATGCAGAGGTAGGGATGAATGAAATTAGAAAGCTTTTTTAGGTACATAGTGGTTATATGGCTTAACAACATTGTTCAGAAACTTTTAATTATAGAATCAGTTAGGTATCCAATAATTGTACAGAAAAATATTTCAAAGAACATTTTCAAAAGTAATAAAGGTTTAGGATTTAACTGAAAACTTACTAGGTGGAAGGGACTAATTATGATCTCAAAGGAAATGGGAGAGATTAAATATGATGTCCACAAAGGCAAAAGTATATTAGCATAACACTAAAAAAATCCAACAGAAATATTTGTAAAAAAATAAATAAGGGTAAATACCATTCTGTGCATTCTCCCTCCTCCTAGGGAATTAGTTATTTAGGTAGGGCAGAAAATTTGGTGGGATATTTCCTTTATGAAGGAGATAGCAGGTGGCTGTCTGTTGAAGTGTGAAAAACAAGTAGAATCATTTGGATGTAATTAAAAAAAAATTAATCAAATGACAAAAAATACAAGCAGAAAATAATTTTCCTCTTCTCTTGGAAATTTCTCTATGCAGAAATTTAGGAAGATATTGGAATTAGAGGAGACAGTAAACTATGAATCTAAGAAATTATAATTGCTAACAAAAAAAAGAGAAAAATTATTTGGTAATTTAGACAATCAAAAGATTTTTATCTTTCAAAATACATTCAATATAGTTTTCTTCTATTCTTATGGTTTTAAAAATCATTTATACACAAGTCTTCCAAGGAACAACACATGCAATATCGCAATATTTTCTAATTACAGCCCAAAGAAACTAACAAAGATCTTTTTTTTTAACCTGAGCCCAGTAGAGTCTGATAAAAAAGCTTTTTCTTTTCAAAATTTAATTTAAATTCTAGTTACTTAGCATACCGTGCAATATTGGTCTCAGGAGTAGAATTCAGTGATTCATCACTTACATACAACACCCAGTGCTCATCACAAGTGCCCTTAATATTCATCACTCATTTAACCCATCCCCCTACTAACATCAGTTTGTTCTCTATCTTGAGAGTCTCTCATGGTTTGTTTCCCTCTCTCTTATTTCTCCCCTCCCATATGTTTGTCTGTTTTGTTTCTTCAATTCCATATGAGTGAAATCATATGGTATTTGTCTTTCTTTATTTCTCTTATTTTCCATTTTCCATTTTATTTCCATTTCCATTTTCCTTTATTTCCACACTTGCTACATTCACATCCTTGCAAATGGCAATATTTCATTCTTTTTGATGGCTGAGTAATATTCCATTGTGTATACACACCACTTCTTTATTCCTTCATCAGCTGAAAGACAGTTGGGCTCTCTCCAAATTTTGGCTATTGTTGATATTGCTGCTATAAACATCGGGGGTGCATGTGTTCCTGTGAATCTGTATTTTTGTAACATTTGGGCAAATAGTGCACCTAGTAGTGCAACTGCTAGATCATAGGGTAGTTATACTTTTAACTTTCTGAGGAAACCTCATATTGTTCTCCAGAGTGGCTGCAACACTTTGCATTCCCACCAACTGTACAAGAGGGTTCCCCGTTCTCCGCATCCCAGCAAACACCTCTTGTTTCTTGTGTTGTTAATTTTAGCCATTCTGACAGGTATGAGGTGGAAGCTCATCATGGTTTGATTTGTATTTCCCTGATGATTAGTGATGTTGAGCATCTTTTCATGTCTCTGTTAGCATGTGGATGTCTTCTTCGGAAAAGTGTTTATTCATTTCTTCTACCCATTTCTTCACTGCATTATTTGTGGGGTTTTTGGATGTTGAGTTTGATAAGTTCTTCACAGATTTTGGATACTAACCCTTTATCAGATACGTCATTTGCAAATATCTTCTCCATTCTGAATGTTGCCTTTTAGTTTTGTTGATTGTTTCCTTCACTGTGCTTTTTTTTTTCGTTAAGTGTTTTATGGTTTTCAGAGTACAGATCTTCTACCTCCTTGGTTGGGTTTATTCCTAGGTATCTAATTGTTTTTGGTGCAGTTGTAAGTGGAATCAATTCCTTGATTTCTCTTTCTGTTGCTACATTATTGGTGTTTAGAAATGCAACAGATTTCTGTAAGTTGATTTTATATCCTGAGACTTTGCTGAATTCATTTATTAGTTCTAGCAGTTCTTTGGTGGAGTCTTTTGGATTTTCTACATAGAGTACTATGTTGCCTTGAAATAGTGAAAGTTTGACTTCTTTCTTGCTGATGTGGATGCCTTTCATTTCTTTTTGTTGTCTGATTGCTAATTGCCTATGTTACATAGCAATGGCGACAGTGGACATCATTGTCTTGTTCCTGACTGTAGGGGAAAGACTCTCAGTTTTTCTTCATTGGGAATGACATTATCTGTGAGTAGATATGGCCTTTATGATGTTCAGGTATGCTCCATCTATCCTTACTTTGTTGAGGGCTCTTTTTGATTTTTTCAATGAAGGGGGTGTTTGTTGTGTGAGAGAGCTTTCATACAGTAGACTGAGAATCTGAAAACTTATGTTTTATTTCTACTTCTGTCACAAACTAGTTCCTCTGTTGTAGGAAAATTACTTAAATTGAGCCTCAGTTTTTTTCACCTGTGTAATGAAGATTGGAATATATAATATCTAAGATTTCTTTAAGTTCCAACATTCTATGAGTCAATGTGTGTCTGATGTAATATTCTTTTACTCAGGTGAATGGATCGAACAGAATTTAGTCTACTGAAAAATGAATAAAAAGCAATTAATAATAAACATAATAAAATAATAAATGATAAAATGAATAAATATCCATGATAATAATGAAACTAGTTTGTGAGTACTAATGACCCTATGATTATATTGGGCTTTTGCCTAATGCTGCCATAGCCTATTTGCTGACAAATACCAGATTCACATAACCAGTATAGACCTATTTGCACTCCAACTTGTGTAAGGAACTGACTACATAACTATTACTTGTATATTTCTCAGATATTCAAATTTAGGACATATAAAGTCAAATTCTGGACTCTGCCTCTACCCCTCTTAACTTGGAAATAACATATTCCATTCTACTTCTATGACCTACCTGATCCCAGTAGCTTGAATGGGAACTACAGCATCTGCCCTGACTCCTCTTCTGCATACCACTACCATTCAAGCCTGTGAGTCCTTCCCAAAAGAGGAAGAGAGAGAGAAAGGGGCTGAAGGTGTACTTGAACAAATCATAGCTGAGAACTTCCCTGATCTGGGGAAGGAAAAAGGCACTGAAATCCAAGAGACACAGAGAACTCCCTTCAGACATAACTTGAATCGATCTTCTGCATGACATATCATAGTGAAACTGGCAAAATACAAGGATAAAGACAAAATTCTGAAAAGCAGCTAGGGATAAACAGGCTCTAACTTACAAAGGGAGACCAATAAGATTAGTGGCAGACCTATCTACTGAAACTTGGCAGGCCAGAAAGGAATGGCAGGAAATCTTCAATGTGATGAACAGAAAAAAAATGCAGTTGAGAATCCTTTATCCAGCAAGTCTGTCATTTAGAATAGAAGGAGAGATAAAGGTCTCCCCAAACAAACAAACAAAAAAACCTGAAGGAATTCATCACCACTAAACCAGCCCTACAAAAGATCCTAATGGGGATTCTGTGAGTGAAATGTTGCAAGAACTACAAAGTACCAGAAACATCACTACAAGAATGAAACCTACAGACATCACAATGACTCTAAACCCATATCTTTCAATAATAACACTGAAGGCAAATGGACTAAATGCTCCAAGCAAAAGACACAGGGTATCAGAATGGATAAAAAAACAAGACCCATCTATTTGCTGTCTACAAGAGACTCATTTCAGACCTGAGGACACCTTCAGATCGAAAGTGAGAGGATAGAGAACTATCTACCATGCTACTGGAAGTCAGAAGAAAGCTGGAGTAGCCATACTCATATCAGACAAATGAGACTTTAAATTAAAGGCTGTAACAAGAGATGAAGAACGGCATTATATAATAATTACAGGGTCTATCCATCAGGAAGAGCTAACAATTATAAATGTCTATGTGCCAAATACGGGAGCCCCCAAATATATAAAACAATTCATCACAAACATAAGCAACCTTATTGATAAGAATGTGGTAATTGCAGGGGAATTTAATACTCCACTTACAACAATGGATAGATCATCTAGACACAGGATCAATAAAGAAAGAAGGGCCCTGAATGATACATTGGATCAGGTGGGCTTGACAGATATATTTAGAACTCTGCATCCCAAAGAAACAGAATATACTTTCTTCTCGAGTGCACACAGAACATTCTCCAATATAGATCACATACTGGGTCACAAAACAGCTCTTCATAAGTATACAAGAATTGAGATCATACCATGCACACTTTCAGACCACAATGCTATGAAGCTTGAAATCAACCACAGGAAAAAGTCTGGAAAACCTCCAAAAGCATGGAGGTTAAAGAACACCGTACTAAAGAATGAATGGGTCAACCAGGCAATTAGAGAAGAAATTAAAAATTATATGGAAACAAATGAAAATGAAAAGACAACACTCCAAAAGCTTTGGGATGCAGTGAAGGCGGTCCTGAGAGGAAAATACATTGCCATCCAGGCCTATCTCAAGAAACAAGAAAAATCCCAAATACAAATTCTAACAGTACACCTAAAGGAAATAGAAGCAGAACAGCAAAGGCACCACAAACCCAGCAGGAGAAGAGAAATAATAAAGATCAGAGCAGAAATAAACAATATACCATCTAAAAAAACTGTAGAGCAGATCAATGAAACCAAGAGTTGGTTTTTTGAAAACATAAACAAAATTGATAAACCTCTAGCCAGGCTTCTCAAAAAGAAAAGGGAGATGACCCAAATAGGTAAAATCATGAATGAAAACGGAATTATTACAACCAATCCCTCAGAAATACAAAAAAGTTATCAGGGAATACTATAAAAAATTATATGCCAACAAACTGGACAACCTGCAAGAAATGGACAAATTCCTAAGCACCCACACACTTCCAAACTCAAACAGGAAGCAATAGAAAACCTGAACACACCAATAGCCAGCAAAGAAATTGAATCAGTTCTCAAATATCTCCAAACAAATAAGAGTCCAGGACCAGATGGCTTCCCTGGGGAATTCTACCAGACATTTAAAGCAGAGATAATACCTATCCTTCTCAAGCTTTTCCAAAAAATAGAAAGGGAAGGGAAACTTTCAGACTCATTCTATGAAGCCAGCATTACTTTGATTCCTAAACCAGACAGAGACCCAGCAAAAAAAGAGAACTACAGGCCAATATCCCTGATGAATATGGATGCAAAAATTCTCAATAAGATACTAGCAAATCGAATTCAACAGCATATAAAAAGAATTATTCACCATGATCAAGTGGGATTCATTCCTGGGCTGCAGGGCTGGTTCAACATTCACAAATGAATCAATGTGATACATCACATTAATGAAAGAAAAGAACCACATGATCCTGTCAATCAATGCAGAAAAAGCATTTGACAAAATTCAGCATCCTTTCTTAACAAAAACCCTCCGGAAAGTCGGGATAGAAGGAACATACTTAAACATCATAAAAGCCATTTATGAAAAGCCCACAGCTAATACCATCCTCAATGGGGAAAAACTGAGCTTTTTCCTTGAGATCAGGAACACGACAGGGATGTCCACTCTCACCGCTGTTGTTTAACATAGTGTTGGAAGTTCTAGCATCAGCAATCAGACAACAAAAGGAAATCAAAGGCATCAAAATTGGCAAAGATGAAGTCAAGCTTTCACTTTTTGCAGATGATATGATATTATACATGGAAAACCTGATAGACTACACGAAAAGTCTACTAGAACTGATACATGAATTTAGCAAAGTTGCAGGATACATAATCAATGTACAGAAATCGGTTGCATTCTTATACACTAACAATGAAGCAACAGAAAGACAAATAAAGAAACTGATCCCATTCACAATTGCACCATGAAGCATAATATACCTAGGAATAAACCTAACCAAAGATGTAAAAGATCTGTATGCTGAAAACTATAGAAAGCTTATGAAGGAAGTTGAAGAAGATATAAAGAAATGGAAAAACATTCCATGCTCATGGGTTGGAAGAATAAATATTGTCAAAATGTCAATACTACCCAAATCTATCTGCACATTCAATGCAATCCTAATCAAAATTGCACCAGCATTCTTCTCTAAGCTAGATCAAGCAATCCTAAAATTCTTATGGAACCACAAAAGGCCCCGAATAGCCAAAGTAATTTTGAAGAAGAAGACCAAAGCAGGGGGCATCACAATCCCAGACTTTAGCCTCTATTACAAAGCTCTAATCATCAAGACAGCATGGTATTGGCACAAAAACAGATACATAGACCAATAGAGTAGAACAAAGACTCCAGAATTGGACACACAAAAGTATGGCCAACTAATCTTTGACAAAGCAGGAAAGAATATCCAATAGAAGACAGACAATCTCTTTAACAAATTGTGCTGGGAGAACTGGACAGCAACATGCAGAAGAATGAAACTAGACCATTTTCTTACACCATTCACAAAAATAAACTCAAAATGGATGTAGGACCTGAATGTGAGACAGGAAACCATCAAAACCCTAGAGGAGAAAGCAGGAAAAAACCTCTCTGACCTCAGCCACAGCAATTTCTTACTTGACACATCCCCAAAGGCAAGGGAATTAAAAGCAAAAATGAACTATTGGGACTTCATGAAGATAAAAAGCTTCTGCACTGCAAAGGAAACAATCAACAAAACTAAAAGGCAACTGACAGAATGGGAAAAGATATTTGCAAATGACATATTGGACAAAGGGCTAGTACCCAAAATCTATAAAGAGCTCACCAAACTCCACACCCGCAAAACAAATAATGCAGTGAAGAAATGGGCAGAAAACATGAATAGACACTTCTCTAAAGGAGACATCCAGATGGCCAACAGGCACATGAAAAGATGCTCAAAGTCACTCCTCATCTGGAAAATACAAATCAAAACCACACTCAGATACCACCTCATGCCAGTCAGAGTGGCTAAAATGAACAAATCAGGAGACTACAGATGCTGGCAAGGATGTGGAGAAACGGGAACCCTCTTGCACTGTTGGTGGGAATGCAAACTAGTGCAGCCACTCTGGAAAACAGTGTGGAAGTTCCTCAAAAAATTAAAAATAGATCTACCCTATGAGCCAGCAATAGCACTGCTAGGAATTTACCCAAGGGATACAGGAGTGCTGATGCATAGGGGCACTTGTACCCCAATGTTTATAGCAGCACTTTCAACAATAGCCAAATTTCAACAAGAGCCTAAATGTCCATCAACTGACGAATGGATAAAGAAATTGTGGTTTATATACACAATGGAGTACTACATGGCAATGAAAAGGATGAAATACGGCCTTTGTAGCAACGTGGATGGAACTGGAGAGTGTTATGCTAAGTGAAATAAGTCATACAGAGAAAGAGATACCAAATGTTTTCACTCTTACGTGGATCCTGAGAAACTTAACAGAAGACCATGGGGGAGGGGAAGGAAAAAAAAAGTTAGAGAGGGAGGGAGCCAAAGCATAAGGGACTCTTAAAACCTGAAAACAAATGGAGGGTTGATGGGGGGGGGGGGGTGGGAGGGAAGGAAAGGTGTGCAATTGGTATTGAGGAGGGCATCTGTTGGGATGAGCACTGGGTGTTGTATGGAAACCAATTTGACAATAAATTTCATATTAAAAACAAAACAAAACTGTTTATTGACATCCTGCCATGGTAAATGAGGATTTAGCTCAGTTACTTTTCCCTAAACTCTCCCCTCTCCCTCCTGCCATCATAATTATTTCACTACTCTTCTTCATTCTTCTTTGGATCACATTTGTGCCCCTCAAAATATGCATTTTCCTTTTATTTTTGTCCAGTAGTAACAGACAATCTATCTCGACTCCTTACCTTGTAAAGTGAGGTCTTCAATTCCTTACTCTTAGAAGCATCACTTTTACTTTCACATTAACAATACCAAAAAAAATGCCTTCTGAGCTATAACCACAGTTAAGTTTCCCATGCTTTGCCTTTTCTTAGGTCTTAAAAGTTGAAAAATCAATAAGCATTCCTTTGCATTACCATAACTATGCAAATATAGTTCATTGCTGAACCAAGCAGTGATTACATGATAGCATGTACTTTTCATGTACAGTGTCCCTCTTAAGCAAATTTCTAATTGCTTTCTATTTTTTATTTAGTCAATCCTCAGGTTTGTTCTGCATTTCAAGGATACTATCAAGTCTATGGAACATACCCCACTGCACATACCTTTTATCTTTTTTACTGCATACTTATTTCTGGACCTCACTTTGAGAATTATTTTGCCACACATTAGTAATGTTAGGTCTTCTCTTCATTACTGTCCCAGGTTAGATTCATTGTTTCCAATATCCTAGGTCTTGTTCATTCTTAGTTTCTTGTTTTCTCTGACCCATCTTAAGGAATCTCGTAAAGATGGATGCATACGAGAGAAATTTTCTGAGTTCTTGGATATTTGAAAACACTTTTATTCTATCATCATACTTGATTAATAATTTGGCTAGGTAAGGCTTTTAAGTTCAAAATCAGCTTTCATCAGAATTTTTAAGGCAATTCTGCCTGCATTCTAGCAGTCTGTACTGTTACTTTTCCTTTCTGAAAACTTCTAGGATCTTCTCCCTGAACTTGGTGTGGTAAAATGTCTCAATATTATGTTTAGAAATGGATGTTTATTGCACTCATGCTGTACATTTCCTGGCTTCTCTCAATCTGAAAACCTATATCCACCATAAACTGTGGTATGTTCCTTTCTATTATTTCTTTGATGTTTTTCTCCTCTCAAATTTCTTTGTTTTCAATAGTCACATACTAATTTTCTAACTGTACCTTCTTGCTATTTCACTGTTCCCTTTTCATAGATGCTATTCTTGCTATATGCATGTAACATCTTCTAACATATTAGTATAATAACTAGAATATTTAAAAGTTCTTTTCCATTCCTTAATTTACCTTTCTTTCTCTTGGGGTATCTTACCAGGTTTATCTTAGTCTTATTCTTTAAATATTTTCCCTCAAGTGTCGTGTAATTCATAGCTATTCATTGTTTTAGAATAATGGAAAAGAGAACTAGAAGTTATACTTAAGTGGCTTCCTTAAAAAGTGAGTGAGTAGTGATCTTGCCCTTAAGTTGAAGAATCCTAAAATGAGAAGATAGGTTTTATCCAAAAGTGTCAACATTTCTACTTTAGGTTTTCCAAACTATTAAATTTCTTTAGAAAAGAAATGTTTAGTTTTTATTTTCTTGGTGTGGGAATGCTAAAAGTAGGTGAGCGATATGGGATAACTACTTTTTCTTTACATATTTTTTTAAAGTAAGTCTTTATTTTCAAGTGTTTATTTATTTATGCAGAGAGAGAGAGAGTGAGTGAGTGCAGGGGAGGGGCAGAGAGAGAGAGGGAGAGAGAATCCCAAGCAGGCTCTGCACTGTCAGTGTGGAGCCCTACGTGGGGTTAAATTTCACGACCATGAGGTCATGACCTGAGCCAAAATCAAGAGTTAGATGCTTAACCTACTGAGCCATCCAAGGGCCCCATACATATTTAATTAATTCTTTTAATTTTTTTTTTAATCAGCCCTAGGTCTCTATCCCACCCCTGTCATACCTGGCTTCTTCATGGCCAGAGCTCTTTCTACACTTCCACCCTTCTATCTGCTTTTTGGACTCCAGAAACTTACTGAACTATTTTGTCAAACACTGTCCCTTTCCTTGTCCCCCTGGATCTTATACTTGTACTATCATTTTAATCCAGTCTTGGGAGAAAGAGTTGATCAACATATGTTCTCTGTCTGTTGTCTTGAACCACTATCAGGATCTACATTCTGTTTTTCATAAAAAGTAACTTAGTTTTGCTTGACATTAAGACACTAAAGTTAATCATTTAAAAGCTTTATGGCATTTATATTGTGCTTTGTAACCTTAGTTCTGTTTTCTTTGTTCTATGTTTAAATGGATTTAATGTCTATCACCCTTTTTTTTATTAGTTTTTCATTCCTAAGTTCTAAATTTTGATCCCCTCTTGTATGGATTTTATTTCAAAGGTTTATTAAAAAAATACTTCTAGGTGTTATATTCCCTAAGTTCTTTCACACTAGAGCAGACAATGTGTCTATTGCCTTTCAACCTAAAGAAGCACTTAACTGATTATAGAAAACGTAGGTCACACTTTGTTGTAATGCTGTGACATTACTGTCTTCTGGTATTCAACATGGCAGAAGTCACCATATGCCATGGTGTCTCTATTCATTTGATTGGCTAGATTCCATTCTTGAGTCATTTTTTTTGCCCCTCAAGAAAGTGAATGCATGTTATTATTTTTTTCCTTTCACATTCAAGAATATCTGTTTGTAGCCTTCATAGCTGAATGGAATATTAACTGGATGCAATATTTTTGGATCACATTTCTTTTCCTTTACAGTTTAGTAGACAGTGCTCCATTGTCCTCTCCCCTGGAGTGTTGCTCTGGAGAAGATTAAGGCCAGTCTCCTTTTGTTCTAGATTATAGCAATTTGTTTCTAGATGCCTAAAGAATTTTTTCCTTATCCTATAAATTCAATAATAACAGGAATATGATTTAGAATGGATAGTGTTCAATATTTTTGTCCTGGAATAGTATATAAACTTCTGAGTCGCAGAGCCTCTTATTCCTACAGTTCAGGATTATCTTTCTATTTGTTATTGAAACAGGTTTTCTGATTCATTTTTTTGAGTTCTTTAACTCAGGGACACTTACCATCCTTGTGTAATGTCATCTTTTTCACTCTTCCATAGCTATTATCTTCTATTTCCATTAATCTTTTTATCTTTTTCCTTTGATTTTACTGTGCTTACCTCAGCCTTTTCTTTGTGTAAGTAATTTATTTTTCAGCCCTGTCCATTCAATTTCTTTCCATATGTAATTTGTTTATTAGTTTTGTAATGGCATTATTTTACTTTCAATTTGTGTCATTTTTTTCAGTTTTATTTCATTCTGTGTTATTATCTTACATTTAAGCTCTTATTTTATGTTAATATGCTTTTCTATGGTATGAAACACTGGTGAGACATTTTCCTGTGTTTTTTAGACTCTGGTTGCTATAGAATTTCTTTTGTTATTTTTCGTTCTGTTTGCATAGTTCTTATGTCATTATATTTTTGTGTTGTTTATATTTCCAATAAATCCTGTATGTAGACTTTGTTTTTGCCCTGGTATAATCTGGTAAATTCTCCGGAAGTCTATCCGATATTCTCTGAGTCTTTCCCTACAAAATATGGTTTGAGAGCTGGTTATTGAATTATTCTTACTTCTCAGTGGCCTGAGGATTTTGGTGTGTGTATTTTGGAAGATGGGTAGGAATTGGGAGACAGCTGAGCTGGGACTGGGTATAGCCTATTTGTTCAATTATTCTATACTTTTACTATTTGATTCATGGTTTTTGTTGAAGTGTTCACATCTACTACCCTTCTGGATTTATCAATTTTACTTTGTAATCCTGTCAGTTTGCTATGCCTAATGGAATGTTATATTATTAGGTGCCAAATTGTTTTATTGTCTTGGGAATTATTCTCTATTTTTTGTAATTCAACTTACTATGAAATCTATTTAGCTTTTGAAAAGTTTATGTTCAAATTTTCTTTTTGGCTTGATGTTAGGTATACCTTTTATAACCACATGTATCTGAATTTATATCATCGTTACTCCATCTGATAATCATACTGAGAATAAACTGAGAGTTCATGGGGGAAGTGGGTGATGGGCATTGAGGAGGGCACCTGTTGGGACAAGCACTGGGTGTTGTACGGAAACCAATTTGACAATAAATTTCATACCAAAAAATAATAAAAAATAAAAATAAATGACAATTTCTTTTAATGGGTGAGCTTTATCACATTCGCTTTGATATCTTATGCATTTGGGCTTATTTCTACCACCTCCTTTTGTATTTTCTGCTTACCATTCATTTTCCTTGTTTTTTTTTTTTTTTTTCCTGCTATCCTATCTTTTTTGTTGGATTGATAAAGTGTTCTAAATTTTTCTTTTTCTTCTTTTTTTCTCTCTTCTTTTTCCTCCTCCAAATGCTATTTGTCCTCCTTTTGATTCATCTAGTTTGGAAGGTATTAAGATTGTTTCTATTTATAAGTTGGTTATCTAGGGTTTACCTTTTAAATTTTATGTAGAGCAACATACAGAAATGAGCACATGCATAACAGTACACCTCAATGAATTTTCACAAAGTAAATATACCTGTGTAATAACCCAGATCAGGAAGTAGAACACTACCAGTACCCCAAGACCCCTATAATGTCCCATCCCAATTTTCTCTTCTTCCCTTCCTAAGTTTAACTACTACTCTGTCTTCCTTACCATAGATTAGCTTTGTCTGTTTTGAACTTTATGTATATGGAATAATAAAATATAACCTCTTTGTGTATGACTCCTACTACTCAATGCTATGTTGTTAGACCCATCTATGCTGTTGGATGTAATAGTGACTCATTTGCTTTAATGTTGTAGACTACCCCATTGTATGAATACACCACAATTTACCATCCATTATACTGTTGCTGGCCATTTAGATTGTTTCTAGTGTTTGGCAATGATAATTAATGCAATTTTAAACATTCTTGCTCCTGTCTTTCAGTCATCATTAGGTTGGGTATGTTTGTAGTAGAGAAATCTGAGATTGTTAGCTTATAGGCTACACATGCATTCAGCTTTATTTTTTTAAATTTTTTTTTCAACGTTTATTTATTTTTGGGAGAGAGACAGAGCATAAACGGGGGAGGGGCAGAGAGAGAGGGAGACACAGAATCGGAAACAGGCTCCAGGCTCTGAGCCATCAGCCCAGAGCCCGATGCGGGGCTCGAACTCACGGACCGCGAGATCGTGGAGATCGTGACCTGGCTGAAGTCGGACGCTTAACCGACTGCGCCACCCAGGCGCCCCCATTCAGCTTTAATAGTTACTACCAGTCTTCTGAAGTGGTTGTACCAATTTATATTTCCATTTATAATGCATGAAATTTCTTGTTGATCCATATCCTCACCAATATGTAATATTACTAATTTCTTTAGATTTTGCCTATTCTTATGAGTGTGTAGTTATAGTTATACAATTTTTCAATTCCCTGATGACTACTGATGTTACGTACTTTATATGCTTGTCATCCATTTATTCTCTTTCATGAGTTATTTGTTCAGTGTTCAAGTTTTTGCCCACATTTTAATGGACTTTCTATTTTTATAATGCTTCACAGGAATATTTTACATATTTTGGATAATAATCTTTGTCAGATAAAATATAAAAGTATTTTCTTTAGTTTGTAGTTTTCTCTTTTATTCTTTTGCTGGGGTCTTTAGATAAACAGAAGTTCTTAATTTTGTCTCATTTATCAACACTTTTCTTTAGAAAGTTTTTCCTATCCTGAAGGCATGAAGATAGTCTCTGTTTTCAATGTGATGGGTTTTTGTTTTGTTTTGTTTTTTTGGTTATCAAATGATCCTTTATTGAAATAGTTTCCTTTATAGGTTTTAACTAGCTGGGCATTTCACTACACCACTACTGATGTCATCTATGATATCACAAGGGTGGCAACCATCACATTGCAGCCCACAGACTGGGCAATTCCCAGGATTTCTTTAATGGTTCCAGAGAGTTCACTGGCTAGAGATTGGTGCCACATCTGTTGACAACCCCATCAAAAGTGGTATTTCCACTGTGTTTAGCATTTTTCCACTTCTTTCTGCCTCTTGGCAGTTCCTTGAGGGCTTTGATAATCAGGGCAGAAGTATAAGGCACCATTTCAATCCAGGAATGTTTGTTCTGAATGGTCACTTTCACTGTAATCCTCAGACCCTTCCAATCACCTGATGTCTTAGCAGTATCATCACCAACCTTCTTTGTAGACAGGGCCAGGGCAGATGGCACTCCCTATGAGTACACCTCTAGTATATGACTTTGATCTCATTGGGGTCAAACTTAGGAAGCATGGTGGAGGCACCTGGTGTCAGATGAACCTACTGAAGAAAGCTGTACCTTTGCCTCCCCCTAGCTGAAAGCCTAGAGTCTATGTGATATTTTATTATTACCATTCACATGGACATATATATCCCACTTGCCCCAGAATTGAGTTTTGTATCTTATGTGAAGTAGGATATCAAGAATATTTTTTCCATATGGATAACCAATTGACCCAACATCATTATTTAAAAAAAACATTTTTCTTATTATTTTTTATACTTTATAAGAAAACACATGGTCTCTCATGTGTCTATTCTCTTCCGGGTGTCTATTTGTCTAATCTTGTGCTAGTACCAAACTGTCTTAACTACTGTAGCTTTGCAATACACCATGATAACCCTTAGAGCAAAGTTCTCCAATTTTGCTCTTCTTCAAAATTGATTTGTTTTGTCTTAGTCCTTTACATTTCTATATATAAATTAGATAATATTTTTTAATTTCCACAAAAATACTTTAACATTCATAGCATACAAGCTATAAATTAAGCATAGATAAAATTAATTAATTATAATTAAATTATAACATAGGCATTAACTCCTTGACATTGGCCTTTGAAATGAGTTTTTGGATTTGACTCCAGAAGCAAAGGCAACAAAAGAAAAAATAAACAAGGAGGACTATAGCAAACTAAAAAGCTTCTGCACAGCAAAGGAAATCATCAACAAAATGAAAAGCTAATGTACCGATTGAGACAAAATATGAACAAGCCATATATATGAGAAAATATGTGCAAGTCAAAATATCCAAAATATTTAAAGAACTCATGCAACTCTGAGCAGAGAATTTGAAAAGACATTTTTTTTCCAAAAAGACATGTAGATGGCCAACAGACACATGAACAGATGCTCAATATCACTAATCATTAGGGAAATGCAAATCAAAACCAAAATGAGATATTATTTCACATCTGTTAGAAAAGCTAGTATGAAAAAGACAAGAAAAGGGGCACCCCGGTGGCTCAGTCGGTTAAGTGTCCAACTTCGGTTCAGGTCATGATCTCATATTCGTTGAGTTCGGGCCCCATGACTGGCTTTGTGCTGACAGCTCAGAGCCTAAAGGCTGCTTTGGATTCTGTGTCTCCCTCTCTCTCTGCCCCTCCTCTACTTCTGATCTGTCTCTCTGTCTCTCAAAAATGAATAAACATTCAAAAAATTAAAAAGACAAGAATTAAGAAGTGTTGGTGAGGATAAGGAGAAAAGGGAACCCTTATGCCCTGCTGATGGGAATGTAAATTGGTATAGCCACTGTGAAAAACAGTATGGGGATTCTTCAAAAAATTACTAAAACTACCATATGATCCCGCAATTCTACTTCTAGGTATACCTGAAGGAAACAAAAACACTAATTTGAGAAGATATATGTACCCTCGTGTTCACTGCAATAGTATTTATAACAGCCAAGATATGGGAAAAACATCTATGTCCTTTGATGGATGAGTGGATAAATAAGATGTAGTATATGTATACAATGGAATGCCATTCAGCCATATATAAAAGAATGAAACCTTACCACTTGTGACATCATGGATGGACCTGAGAGCACTAGTGCTAAGTGAAATAAGTCAGACAGAAAGACAAATATCATGTGGTCTCACTTATATGTGGAATCTAAAGACAAAACAACTGTGGGACACTTGGGTGGTTCAGCTGGTTGAGTGTCTGACTCTTGATTTCGGCTCAGGTGATGATCTCACAGTTGTGAGATCAAGCCCCATCTTGGGGCTCATACCCCATGATCATGAGATCATGCTCAGCATGGAGCCTCCTTAAGATTCTCTCTCTCCCTCTCTCTCTGCCCCTCCCCACTCTAAATAAATAAAATAAATAAAATAAAATAAAATAATAAAATAAAATAAAATAAAAATCAGCCAAAGAAAATAACAAAGACCAAGCTCACAAATACAAAGAACAAATTGGCTGTTGTGGGGCCCAGGGGTTAAAATGGGTGAAGGGGGTCAAAAGGTACAAACTTACAGATATAAAATGAATGAGTCATGAGGATATAATGTACAGAATGGTGACTAGAGTTAATAATACTGTATTGCATATTTGAAAGTGACTAAGAGGAAAATCTTAAGTCTTCATTATAAAACAAAAAATTAAAAGTTATAACTATGTATGATAAAGGATTTTAATGAGATTTATTGTGGTGATCAGTCATTATGTATACAAATATTGAATCATTATATTGTACACCTGAAACTAATACAATGTTATATGCCAAGTATACCTCAAAAAAAAAGAGTAGAGGAAGGAGTTAAGACGGTGGAATAGTATGGGGATCCTATGCTTGCCTCAACCCTGAGACACAGATAAATATCAAATCATTCTGAACACCCAAGAAATTGATGTCCAATTTCTTGGACTGAGAGATCAAATTGTACAACTAGAAGGAGAGAAAAGGCCACATCATGGAAGGTAGAAGGTGTGGAGATGTGATTTGGGGGAGAAAAGAATCATGGGTGCTGTAGAGGGGAGGGAGCCCTGATTATGGACAGAGGGTAGAGAGAGAGAGAGAGAGCAAACAACACACAGGGGATCACACAAAAAAAACACTTCTCCAAAACCATTGACAGGAAAAATGAGAGGGGCTGATTATTGTGAGTTTTTACAACCCCTGGGGCTCAAAGACTGAAGTTTTAGAAGTCTGCACCATGGCCAGTGTGGAGCCCAGTGGGTGCAGTGGTGCTCCTGTGGAGAAGGAAGGTGGAGGCCCGGGAGTGGAAGGTGTAATCTGAGGATCTGCTGGGATGCACTGGGAGAGAAGGTTCTCCCTTCTTGGAGTGCATCTGGGAGAGATGGCACTGTATCTCAGGGGACAAAAGAGTCAGCAAGTGCCATTGTGCTACCCAGTTCCTTAGCATAGGGGCAGAGACACCTGCTGAGGGCAGCTAACCTGGACACCAACTTTTTGCTACACTTTACTCTAAACTCCAAGCTCCTACATGTTGGTGTGACTGCCCTTCTGGACAAACTGGCACCGGCCCCAGCACAGCAAGACCCTCCCCAGAGAGTTAGCGTGGGTCTGTGCCATGCCAGGTCCCTGAAATTCAGAGTTTTGAAACTCAGCTTGTGTGCCTGAGATAAAACACAGGTTCACTGTGCTGCTGGGTGGGCGGATGGCCCAGATACAGACAGGGCGAAGGCAGAGAACTGAGGGATACCTGAACACATGAGAAAGGGGAAATTGTTTGTTCTTCTGTGAGGGCTTCCTGAACAGTGGAAGCATAAACTCCCCTCTATGAGTTGAGAGAGTTGGCTAATGCCATTTTTCTCCCCCACCTACCAGCACTGACAGACTTAGTGAGCATCACAGTGCCCACAGTGGAGGCTGGAGCCACCTACACTAAGTCCCACCCCCCTGTGCTCTGCAAGTGCTTCTTTACATGGGCAAGTATGCCTGAGAACCAGAGCAGCGGGCCCTTCCACAGAAGACCAGCACAAATGGCCGTGCACACACAAGTCTACTGACCACAGAGCGCTGCAAAGCTTCTGCTCCAGTAGAAATAGAGTTGGGGCTTTTTTAACAAGCAGACAGAGCACAACTAGTTAAAACTCACCGCATGCTGAATAAGGTCCAAACACTCCCCACTGCAGGAAAGTCCTCTACTGAGGACTGACTTGAGGGAAGGAGCAGCCAAAACACAGAATCAGAGCACACACAGCATACACCAGAAATGCTTCCTAAAGTGCCAGGACCTGGACAATATATGACCTTTTCTTCGGAAAGCCATTACTCTTAGGAGAAGGAAATATAACAGGCTTTCCTAATGCAGAGAAGAAGATAGAGAGCTAGACAAAATGCCAAGATGGAGGAATTCATCCCAAAAGAAAGAACAATAAAAGATCATGGCCAGGGATCTAATTGAACCAGATATAAATAATATCCCCGATCCAGAATTTAAAACAATAATCATAAAGATACTAGCTGGGCTTTAGGAAAGCACAGTAGACTCCAGGGAACCCCTTACTACAGAGATAAAAGACCTAAAAACTCGTCAAGCCAAAATAAAAAATTCTATAACTGAGATGTGAAACCACCTGGATGTAATGACCACAAGAATGGAAGAAACAGGGGAGTGAATGCATGATACAGAAGATAAAATTATGGAAAATATTGAAGCTGAAAGGAAGAGGGAAAGAAAAATATTGGATCATAAATGTAGACTTATGGAACTGAGTAACTCCATAAAGCATAACAACATTTGTATCATAGGAATCCCAGAAGAAGCAAAGAGGGAAGAGGGGGCAGAAGATTTCTTTGAGCAAATTAGTGCTGAAAACTCCCCAATCTGGGGAAGGAAACAGACATTCAAATCCAGGAGGCACAGATAACTCCTATCAAAATCAACAAAAGCAGGATAACATCATGACATATTGTAGTAAAATTTGCAAAACACAGACATAAGGAAAAAATCCTGAAAACAGCAAGGGAAAAGGAATCCCTAACTTACAAGGGAAGACAAATAATGTTAGCAGCAGACCTATCCACAGAAACTTGGCAGGCCAGAAGGGAGTGGCATGATAAATTCAACAGCTGAATGGGAAAAATATGCAGCCAAGAATACTTTATCCAGCAAGGCTGGATAGAAAATTTGAACAGACCCATAACCAGTAAAGAAATTGAATCAGTAATCAAAAATCTCCCCCCAAAAAAACAAAAGTCCAGGGCCAGATGGCTTCCCAACGATATTCTACCAAACATTTAAAGAAGAGTTAACACCTATTCTTCTCAAACTGTTCCAAAAAATATAAATGGAAGGAAAACTTCCAAACTCATTCTATAAGGCCAGCATTACCTTGATTCCAAAACCAGACAAAGACCCTACTAAAAAAGAGAATTACAGGCTAATATGTCTTGTGAACATTAATGTAAAAATTTTCAACACAATACTAGCAAATTGCATCCAACAGTATATTAAAAGAATCATTCACCATGATCAAGTGGGATTTATTCCTGGGCAGCAAGGGTAGTTCATATTTGCAAATCAATCAACGTGATACACTGCATTAATAAAAATACTTTCTCAACGGCTTTTTTGCATCTACTGGGAGGATCATATTGTTCTTATCCTTTCTTTTATTAACGCATTGTATCACATTGATTGATTCTTGATAAAAACCCTCAATAAAGTAGGGATAGAGGGAACATACCTCAACATCATATACAAAAGACCCACAGGTAATATCATCATCAATGGGGAAAAACTGAGAGCTTTTCCTTTATGGTCAGGAACAAGACAGGGATGTCCACTGTCACATTGTTAACAAAGTACTGGAAGTGGTAGCCTCAGCAATCAGACAATAAAACAAAATAAAAGGCATTCAAATCAGCAAAGAACAAGTCAAACTTTCACTATTTGCAGATGACCCAAAAGATTCCACCAAAGAATTGCTTGAACTGATACAAATTTAGCAGTCACAGGGTACAAAATCAATGTGCAGAAATCTTTTGCATTTCTATACATCAATAATGAGGCAACAGAAAGAGAAATCAAGGAATCAATCCCATTCACAACTATACCAAAAACAACTCTGAAAACTATAAAAAAACTTATGAAAAAAAACTGAAGAGAACACAAAAAAATGGCAAAACGTTCCACACTCATGGATTGGAAGAACAAACACTGTTAAAATGTCTATACTACCCAAAAACAATCTACACATTTAATGCAATCCCTATAAAAATACCACCAGCATTTTTCACAGAGCTAGAATGAACAATCCTAAAATTTGTATGGAACCACAAAAGACTCCAAATAGCTAAAGCAATCCTGAAAAAGAAACACCAAGCTGGAGGCATCACAGTTCCAGATTTCAAGCTATATTAAAAAGCTGTAGTTACCAAGACTGTATGGTACTGACACAAAAACAGACACATAGATAATGGAACAGAATAGAAAACCCAAAAATGGGCCCACAAACATATGGCTAACTAGTCTTTGACAAAGCAGGAAAGAATATCCAATGGGAAAAAGACTGTATCTTCAACGGATGGTGCTGGGAGAATTGGACAGCAACATGCAGAAGAATGAAACTGGACCACTTTCTTACACCACACACAAAAAATAAATTCAAAATGGATGAAAGACCTAAATGTGAGATAGGAAACCATCAAAATCCTAGAAGGAAACACAGGCAGCAACATCTTTGATCTCGGCTGCAACAACTTCTTACTAGATACTTCTCCTGAGGAAAGAGAAACAAAAGCAAAAGTGAACTATTGGGACTTCATCAAGATAAAAAGCTTCTGCACAGTGAAGGAACCAATCAACAAAACTAAAAGGCAACATTCAGAATGGGAGAAGATATTTGCAAATGACATGTCTGATGAAGGATTAGTATCTGAAATCTATGAAGAATTTATCAAACTCAACATCGAAAAAACCCACAAATCATCCAGTGAAGAAATGGGCAGAAGACATGAATAGATACTTTTCCAAAGAAGACATCCAGATACTAACAGACACATGAAAAGATTCTTAACATCACTCATCATGAAGAAAATAAGAAATCAAAATCACAATGAGATACCATCTCACACTGTCCAAATGGCTAGAATTAACAAGGAGGCAATAGATGTTGGTGAGGAGATAGAGAAAGGGGAATTCTCTTACACCGTTGGTGTGAATACAAACTGGTGCAGCCACTCCAGAAAACACTAGGGAGATTCCTCAAAAAGTTAAAAATAGAAATACCCTGTGACCCAGCAATTGTACTATTAGGTACTTACACAAAGAACACACAAATACTGTTTCAAAGGGGCACATGCACCCCAATGTTTATATCAGCACTATAAACAGTAGCTAAATTATGGAAACAGCCCAAATGTCCATTAGCTAATGAATGGATAAAGAAGTTGTGGTATATACACACAATGGATTATTATTCAGCCATCAAAAAGAATGGAATCTTGCCATTTGTAATGACATGGATGGAGCTAAATAAGTCAGTCAGAGAAAGACAATTACCATATAATTTCACTCATATGTAGAATGTAAGAAACAAAACAGATGAATGTAGGAGAAAAAAAGATGGTGACAAACCATAAGGGGGACTTATAACTATAGAGAACAAACTGAGTGTTGCTAGAGGGGAGGTGGCGGGGGATGGGCTAAATGGGTGATGGGTATTGAGGAGGGCACTTGTGATGAGCACTGGGTGATACATATATATAAATGATCAATCACTAAATTCTACTCCCAAAACTAATATTACACTATATGTTAACTAACTAGAATTTAAAAACTTGAAACATCAAAAAACACACAAAAAATGGTATGACTCATAAATAAAACTGCTAAAATTTTTTTAAAAAGAAAAAAGAGCAGACACAATTTAGACCCTGAAACCATGCCAATAAACTTTACACTCTTAAAAGTTAGGTAAGTTATAATTTATTTCTAAAAATATCTGACGTTAACTAGTATTTAAAAAAAATTTTTTTATATTTACTTATTTTTGAGAGAGCACAAGTGGGGGAGGAGCAGAGAGAGAATGAGACATAGGATCTGAAGCAGGCTCCAGGCTTTGAGCTGTCAGCACAGAGACCGATGTGGGGCTCAAATCCACAAACCGTGAGATCAAGACCTGAGCCGAAGTCAGACACTTAACCTACTGAGCCACCCAGGCGCCCCTGAAGTTATCTAGTATTTTCATCCACCTCTCGAACCCAAGAATCTAACTACACATCAAGTATGGGTTGATATCTATTTTCCAAAACCTTGGGTTTTTTTGTCACCAAGTTATCTGACTATAGTATTCTAAATTGAAAGTTCCCCTCATTACATTGAAATTATTTCTCTATTGTTTAATGACATCTATTGTTGCTGGATAGAAATCTGCTTGGTTTAATGTTTAAAATGTTTAAAATGTTTAATGTTAAATGTTTAAAAAATGTTTAAAAATTACCATTTTTACCATTACCATTTAGTAATCTGTCTTTTCTCCCAGTACCTGACACAAGTGTCTCTTAATTCTTGATTTTTCCTAGTTTAACTATGATGGGTCTAAGTGTGAATATGTTTTCAATAATCCTTCTTGGTTCTTAGAGTTCACTTTCAATTTGAGGATGCATGTCTTTATTCAATTTTCAAAAATTCTTAATTTTTTTCTCTTTCTTACTTTTTTGTGATTCTATTATTTCCTTTTGGAAGTCTTATTTGCCTTTTAGTCTATCCTATATATTTCTTAAAATATATTTTTTTGTCTAAATTAGGGCGCATTTGAGAGTTAAAAGGAATGCCGCTGATAATTACATTTAACATTTTTTTCAGATTTTATTCCTTATGCTGTGATCTTGGTGAATCCTCAGTAATACTTTCCAATTTATTATTTTCTCTTTTATTGTTCCAAAGTTTACCAAATGCTTAGAATTTTTATTTCAATCAATAGATTTTTAATTTCCAATGTCCAGTCCTTCTACTTTTAACTTATCTGACTTGTTTCATTCTGGTTTTTTACTGTCTTTATATAATTTTTTACATTATATATATATATAATTATTATATATATATATATATATATATATATATATATATATAATTTTCATTTTAATCCTTAAGCATTCGAAGCATGTGTTTTCTAAAGCTTTGGCTGGATAGTTTCATAAAATTTCACCTGGAATGAAATTTTGTTACAATTGTTGATTTTTGGCTAGGTCACATTCATAGCATTAGAATTCTCCTTGTTTTGAAATTTTGTTTTGCAGCCTCATTTTGAATGAGATATCCATCCCTCTTTCTTCTTTTTCCTCACACTTTTCTGTCCAGTGGTTTTGGAGCTTTGTTCTCTCAACTTCTTGAACCTCAGCTTTAACCCAGATACTGTACACAATTGCGGAACACCTGCCTGTGGTCTCAGTAGGGACAGGACCATCAGGTCTCTGGCCATGGGCATTTGGCCCAGTTCCTTAGGTGCATGGAGTGTTTGGTCCTCCTGCTTTTGAAGCAGTCTACAGTCATCACCCCAGGTAGTGGGGGGGCTGCATACTTCCAACCTCTGTTCACCAGAAGGAGCCTCACCTTGCTCCTGTTTTCAAACCTGGCTCCAGTCTTCGGATTTCCATGGAACACCTTCAGTTTGCCTTCACTGAACTGCCAGCGGCCACTGCCTGCTTCAGGACTAGAGCCCAGCATGCCTGTGACCTCGGATCTACCCGGCTCTGCGTTTTTCTTCTATTTCTGTACACAGCAATGCTTAACAGGTTTTGAACCTGTGTTTTAGGTGTTTCCTTTTATATCTTTATATACTTTTGCTATGTATTGGATCCAGGGGGTACATTAAAGCAGGAACTAACTGTTCTATTGTGACCAGAGTAGATACAATTTTAAAATAAAGAAGTACATTGTATTTTTCTTAAGCTAAAACAGGTGATGGTAAAATATCCAGATTTACCAAATTTGGAGGACATTCAGAGGTATGTATTCTTTGTGTAAGTCTCTGAAACAGTTTTATAAGTGTGCAAAAATGGTAGTACTAAATGGGATGAACAGACCTTTTGTCCATTGGATTGTTTAAAATATTTTTTGCCAAACTGCAGTTATTTCTTTCCTAAATTATATCATGGAAATCCTTTCTATTAGCAGAAGCACTTTCTGGTACTATATGACATTGTGACTTGTCTATTTTGAAATGAGACCTATATTACTCAGAAAGACAAAAGATTAAATTTTCCATGGAAAATAATTATGGACTCTGCAGAAAAAAAAAAAAAAAAGGACAGAGGAAAAAGCACATTCACTCCAGTGTTTTGAATAGTGCCTGGCCCTTAGTAAATACTTGTGGAAAAAATGAAAGGATCTGAGACTCACACCACTGCTGGTTAGCACTATGGAGTCAAGGGATTCGGGTAGGGAACACAGCGTGGATGGGACAGAGATGAGCACAGCATCAGGGCTCACAGATCTAAGGTAATGGATCAGGTAAGAGGGAGAGGCGAGGTGAAGCACAAAGTTAGTATAATTGTCAGGGTGTTTGTTGTTTTATAACCTGGTTGTAAAAAACAGTGATTTTTTTATTTTGACATTTTTATGTGGTTGTGAGTTTTCTGAGTCACATCAAAACCATTATGTCAACTCAGCCATGTCTAAATGTCCTGCTTCCCATTTTGAGCCTATTTTCCTGAGCTCTACTCGTCACTCAGAGATGAGGAGACAGGCCACAGTGTGAGGTTATATATAGATATCCTCCATACTGCGAAGGGAACACATTTGGAGGGAAGAAGTACATGAGTCATCCCCGGCTGCAGTCTCTGGACTGTGGAACCTAAATAGAAGGTCCATTCAAGGCTATATTGGAATGAATAGCAGTTTCTAGCAACACAGCTTTACCAATCTTTATCTCAGCCAAGCCCCTATAGGACAAACAAGAGAATAGGTTGGATCTTAAGGAATCAGCCAGGAGTGACTATGGTTGAGTCACGGTAGCCTCAGCTCCCACTCTGCTACCATCTTAGCCCCTGTGCACAACAGCAGTGGGGTTTCGGCTTCTGAACTGCTTATGTGGGAAACAGGTAAGGACCTCTCTTGGAATTACTTACTCCCAAGGCCCATTCCCAAGAGAAGAACTCTTCAATAACTACTGACTCAACTACTTTATCATATTAAAGGAAACTACAGTATGTGAAAATATTTTAATGCACAGGTCTCATTTAGCAGTACAAAGTTTTCTCCCCGTCATTGTATATTCTAAGTGACAACATACTCTACAGCTGAACACAAATATGTTCTGTTTAATTCTTCCCAGGTTGACACTTGCTCTCAACTTATTAGCCAAAGACTGATGATAATAGTAAAGAGAACTTTGAGCAATCTCCTGAATAGGTGGGGAAACCAGTTCCAGCAGGTTAAAATGACTCCTACTTCTTAGACTGGTTTCTAGGGACTCAGAATCTATATAAACACTGTGAGGAAGTTGGACCAAGACTAAATCAATCAGAATTAAAGACTGTACAAGAAAGACGGGGAGGGGAGTTACACCACAAATTCTCATGTCTCTTGGCTTTATTGCCACAGTATTTCAAAAGGGTCATAGTTGCGGGGCACCTGGATGTCTCAGTCAGTTGAGTGACTTCGGCTCAGGTCATGATCTCATGGTTCATGGGTTTGAGCCCCATCTCGGCTCTGTGCTGACAGCTCAGAGCCTGCAGCCTGCTTTGGATTCTGTGTCTTCCTCTCTCTCTGCCCCTCTCCATCCCCCTCTTTCTCAAAAATAAA
The DNA here is from genome assembly GCF_027475565.1 of Acinonyx jubatus. Classification (NCBI taxonomy): domain Eukaryota; kingdom Metazoa; phylum Chordata; class Mammalia; order Carnivora; family Felidae; genus Acinonyx; species Acinonyx jubatus. The sequence goes on along the minus strand of NC_069385.1, from coordinate 86,348,724 downwards.
AATGAAACCTTAAAAAAAATTTTTTTAAAGGGGTCACAGTTGCTTCTTTAATTTGTGTCATTGAAAAGGATCAGCCAGGGCAATGGTTTATTCATCCCTGTGATTCATATATTATCTCAACAGGGAGGCAAAGCATTTATGTTTGTTTAGTGCTTTGTGCATGGGATTTTCCTTCCACTATCTCAGTTTTCCCTCACATTTTCCCACACAGCTTATCATTTTACATATAAGGAAATTACAGATGGGAGGTAAATAACTTGGCCAAGGCCATCAGCTTTAAGTATGAGAGCTAGTACTGAAACTCAGGAAGGCCATATAGTATAATGAGTAAGAGGGTGGAATGTTGAACCCAGCTTTCCATTTAGTCACTTCTGTCTGGCTTTTGTCAAGCTACTCAACCTACCTGTGCCTCAGTTAACTCAGTTTTAAGTTGGAAATAATAATCATACCTCCTCCTGAGGTTGTTATAAGTTAAGAATTTATAGCATAGTTTGACACATAGTCATTTTTGCTTATAATTGGTGGGAGTATAAATGGGTATTTCCTCTTTGGGAAGGCAATTTGGTATTTGCTTAAATGGGAAGTCTAATACATCATCATTATTATGGTTGTTAAAATTGAAATATGAGAAATATATGAAAAAACTTATCCTCCAGATATACTCACACACGTGCATAAAAGTATTTATACAGGATGTTCATTTTGGCACCATTAGCAATAGCAAAAATTGGGAAAACAGAAACATTAATTAGGAACAGATTATATTAAGATACACAAAATGTACTATATGACCTCCCAGGTATATTGCTAACTGAAAGAAAAGGTGGCATATTATTTGCACAATTCTGCCATTTGGATTTGAGTGTGTGTAATACAATATCAATACTTATATGTACATTAAGTATATCTTGAGTTATATACAAGAAACTCTTTACCATTGGTAGGCTTTGGAAAAAGAGGTTGAAGAGTTAATTTTTTATGCAATTTTTTAAATACAATGGAACTAATTTTTAAAAATACTACAGTATTGCATTATTAAACAAATGAGAATTATTAGTTACTCATGTGCAGTTGGATTGACTTAATCCCCCAATCTTGGTAGGCAAGACCCTTTTAGTGAAATGTAGGGGCTTGTAAGAACCAGACTGTCCACGTAAAGCAGCTATAATCAATTCTGAGATCCAGAGGATGCCTCTGAGTATCAAAGAAAGACTGGAACTCACTATACTTTTGTCAGCACAATTAGGATTTAAAATAAACATCTAGCATCTGTATTTCTTTCATATCTTATGACTCTCCTATCCAAATTCTACTATTTCTTCTGCCTCATCTCTGTATTAGTCGGCTCAGACTGCTATAACAAAATATCATGACTGGATGGCTTAAACAGCAGGAATTTATTTCTCACAGTTCTGGAGGCTAGCAAGTCCAAGACTGAGGAGCTGGCTGATTTCGTTTCCTGAATTCTCTGGTGAGGGCCTTTTTTCTGTCTTGCAGATGGCTGCCTTCTCACTGTTTCACATGGGGTGGGATTAGAGGAAGCTCTCTCACATCTCTTCTTATAAGGGCACTAATCATATCAAGCGGCCACACACCCTTGTGACCTCATCTAAACTTGATTACTCACCAAGAGTCACATCTCCAAATACCATCATATTAGGAGTTAGAGCTTCAATATGTGAATTTTGTGGGGACACAATTCAGTCTATAGCACTTTTACTTGAGCTAAAATATTAAGCTTATTAACTTTTATAGGATACTGTCTTATCAGCTTATTGTTTTCTAAAATTTATGGAATTTCCTTAATCAGCCATACGGAATGCCTGTAATCCAGGTCAATTGCCTAGAGCACATACTCTTAAACAATATGTGCTTAAATGGTGCATACTGAAACTCTGGTAGAGAAGTGGTTAAGACAGATTGTCTCGGGTTATGCATCTATTCACTACTGTATATACTCCAAATTCTCCTAATGTCTTTTCCTTAAAAGGTCTTCCCTGACACTAGATGGAAAGAAGAGGACATCCTCCACCCCTTTAACTCTTGATAGGTCTAAGAAGAAAATTAACACTGCTATCACAATTTGTAACTATTTTATTTTTCTATCTTTTTTACTTTATTTTATGACTCCTGTACAAACTGTAAGCTCCATGAAGGCCGGGACTATGCCTATTTTGGTCACAAGTGTGTCCCCAGGCCAGCACAAACACTCGCTAAATATGAACCAATGTTCTTGGATCAAGTTAGATCATAAGAAGGCTACATTTTCAGACAGTGACATGTCATTGCTTTTGTAGAACTGTCTCTCAGTTGTTGGCCATGGATTTTTATCTTGGGTTACTTTCAAAACTAACTACGTAAATTTAGCTATTCATTGTGAAACCAATATTGATGTTGTTTTTGATATTCTATTCCTGCTATTGTCACACAGGAGACAGGTTTCTCCCAGGAAACTTTTATCCCCCAAACATTTATAGGTGATTATTTTACATTATAAATTATAAAACACTCATTAAATATAATTAAGTTTCCATCCTTATCATGGCTAGGAGAAAACTCCAGGTTTTATGCTCAAACATAGCCACCCTGTGGACTCTTACTGTAGGCTTCCCTCTCCCACTTTAGATACTGTTTTAGGAGTCTTATTGTAAATAACTCCTCCTTTGAATAATTCATCTCAAATGAAATAAAATGTAAGTACACTACATTGATGAAAGTAAGTTATATTATATTGGTTTTATTTGTGTTATCATTTTCCCATTTTACTAGGTTTTTGCTGCTAAGATTTGGTCCATGACATATTTTGGTTTCTGGCTCAATACTATCAGCATCTGGTCTCCCTTTGTCCTTACTCTTTTCTCTATTTTCTCCTGTTCCCTCCCACCAAAATGCTGTTACCAAAGACATCTTTCTTTCCCATTATGCCACTGTGGCTGCCACCTCCTCTATCATGAACTGTCCCATAAGATCCTACAGTGTACCATGTGCACTTGCTTCCTTGGGGTGTGCCTGCTTCTTCTTTGTCCTATTTCTAAAGTTCTCTTGGTTTCATCTTCTCTACAATACCTCTAATGCTCCCGTAACACAAACTGTTACCAATAGAAAATCCACGTCATTTATTTCTTCTGTAATAACCCTTGAAATCCATTTACTGATAAAAATAATTTTAAACCTTAGGAATAATACTCATTTATCACTATCCAGATTTTCTATATTCATAGATTAGATTATAATTATAGTGCTTTATTTCATTAGTTCTATTGATAAATAGTCCTATGTAATTGTAAACCAAGAATTAGAAGTAGTCCCTTAACCATCTCTTATCCAAACCAAAACTATATATTATTTGATATGTAGTATATATATATACTACATAGCACAAAGACACATGCATATACACTTTCCTCAAAATCCTTTCAGAATGACATAAAATAATAAATTTACCAAAAGACAAAATGATGAGAGGGAATTAGAAAACTGGGAAAACATACTGTTAATCTGGCAACTGATTAACTACTTTTCTGTTAAGTATAAGGTAAGAATTCAAGTCTGAGAAGAACTAAGTTTAAATCTTTCACATTAAGCTTCCTCACGTGTACAGGTAGTAAAATGAATTATAATTGAGCATAGTGTTCCAAATTCATTACTTAGAACATAACATAGCAGGTACTAAATTGAATTGAAGAATGAAACTAAAGAAGATATCATAGGAAGATAAACTAGAATCTTGTAAAATTAAAGACCCTGTTTTTCATATAAATTGTTTAGTTGAAGTTGCTTAACTAGGAGTATGGAAGAAAATTGCAAAGTGTCTTTACTTTAGACATGGTTGTATTCACTAACATGCTTCAACCTGGTAATAAATCAGTCTGGGAACCTTTTACATAAAGGGATGTCAGTATAAATTAGCTTTTACATTTTATCGTAAGTAGTATCATCATAAAATATTTAATCAAGACACTAAAGCTGTCAAAGTAGGTAGATAATTTGAGACCTGGTATGTTAAAAAAAAATCCAATTCTTTCATGTCGGGATTTTTCCTAGTTATATAAATTTTGATCTGTGACTTTACCAGAACTTGCCACAGTAACAACAATAGATAACTCGTTTACAAATTATAACTATAACAAATGTTTGGCAATCAGAAATGCTAATTAAATACATTGGTTAGAAACTAACAAGAACAGACTGAATTTAAGGAAAATAAACACCAAAATGCTTTGTCCTATTTTGTTCTGCAACAACAACAAAATATTCTTACCATATAGATGTTTTTTTCTATTCTTTCTTTTTTATTTAGGTTATCTTTCCATATATTTTTCAATTGTTTCATGGATTTGGATAATAATAATAATAATAATAATAATAATAATAATAATGGTAATTTGACTTTACCTACAAGATCAACATTGATCTTTTCCACACTCTTCTTAGGCAGGGAGAGAGGAAACAGATAAAGAAACTGAAACCTAGAAAGGTCAATGGGTGTCCCTTCTGCCCTGGCTTCATATATTCAGAAGGCAACAAGTGCTCATCTTTTGGCTGCTTGTCAGCCATCTTGCTTGCCTCTTTCTAGTGGAGGATCCTTGTTTTCCTTTTCACTGGCTCTTTGACTCACAGCCTGCACTAGTTAACTGTTTCCTGCCTGGGGCTCTTCTTGCCTTCTTCTATGACTGTTTTAGCTCTGCATTTCTGAGTATGATCTTCGACTTTAATATTTGTTCTTTGCCTCCATACAACCACAGAGGCCCTGAAAGCCACTTCCTGCCATCTGCCCAAGTTCCTTGAGCCTGTGTCAGCCAGGTCAGCTCTCCAACCATGAGAGGAAGATCAGATTTCCTGCCATGGAGCAATGAAATCTGGATGATAATGCCATTGAAAGCACTTTTGGAAAATGCCATTCAAATTGTTGAAAATGACAGCCATCACAAATTCTTGACTATTTTCAGTCATTACCAGCCTGGCTACATTGATCAAACAAACATATTGTGAAGGTAGATATGTGAATTCCTCGTACTTTTTAAAACTGAAGTAATAAATTCCCCAGGTATAGACTTCAAACATCTGTTGACTTAATTAGAGAAGAAATGCTTCATGGATGAATTCTTTTCTTAAACTTGGTTGTCTTTTCAACAGATGATACAGCTAAAACAATAGGTATGGAGTAGGTGTGGGGTAGTCTGAGTCCTAGCTCGTGTTTGGCAAAATTCTGACTACAGAGTGAAGTCATTAAAGATGTTGTCAGTGAGACTGATGATGTTACACATTTTGAACCGGTCCTTGACAAATTATATAAAATGCACACTTCTTCTCCAAAGACACATCATGAAATGTAGCAAAATGTAACACATAATACACCCTTTTTTCAGGGGCAAGGATTTTATTAGTTAACTGAGGCACATTCAGATTGAGTGAAGACAGGTTCTGAAATAATTCTACTAAAATATGTCATTGTAAATGGTTCAGAGTCAAATGGAAAGAGAAGCATGAATGATTTAAAAGGAGGTGTTTAGCACACAATCCTCCTCCAGAGTATGATTCCCCTTCCGTGTTGGAGTGGGGAAGGGAGGCCTTGCAGAAACAGGTCCCAAGGGTTGTGAGATCATGGATAATAAACCTGCCTCCAGAGTGCCTGCCAGTCCATGTGTTGATCTGAGTTTCTTAAGCAGGAGTGATATGCCTTGTCATGTGAAGAAATCAGAGGCATATCTTCCCAGATGGATTGGGTCACATTTTACCTCCTCTGCCTCCAACAGTTGGTGACTTAAAGTATTATTTTGTATTAAAAGAGAAAGAGAGGAGCGCCGGGTTGGCTCAGTTAAGCATCCAACTTCAGCTCAGGTTATGATCTTATGGTTCGTGAGTTCGAGTCCTGCATCTGGCTCTGTGCTGACAGTTCAGAGCCTGGAGCCTGCTTTGGATTCTGTGTCTCCCTCTATCTCTGCCCCTCTCCCGCTCACACTCTCTCTCTCTCTCAAAAATAAATAAACATTAAAAAATTTTAAAAGAGAAACAGATATATGATATATAATTTTAAGTTTCCATGTACTTTTAAAATAAAGAATAATAGGGGCTCCTGGGTGTCTCAGTCGGTTTAGTGTCTGACTTTGGCTCGGGTCATGATCTCATGTTTCGAGGGTTCAAGAGTTCGAGTCCCGCATCAGGCTCTGTGCTGACAGCTCAGAGCCTGGACCCTGCTTTGGATTCTGTGTCTCCTTCTCTCTATGCCCCTCCCCTGCTCATACTCTGTCTCTCAAAAATAAATAAACATTAAAAAAATTTTTAATTAAAAAAACTAAAGAATAATATTCAAAGAAATCTTGTGCTTGCATTGATTGACCATCTCTTCAACTAACGGGATGCATTTACCTTTGATTTAAGGATACCTATACAGACATGCTGAAAAAGAATGGAAAGATATTAAAAAAAACTGTGTATCTACATATGGAGTCAGAATGGACAGGTAAAGAACAACCTTAGGAAGACTGGAGCAACTCTAGAAACCAAGGCTGAAATCCACGCAAGTCTGAATAAATAAGCTAGTTCTCTTCCTTATTTCCTACCTGCCTCTTTTCCATAGAACTAAAGCAGAAGGTCATGGAGTCTCAGGGTTCAGAGAGACTTTTTAGGGCCATTGAATCCAATCTTATTACATAAACATTCCACAAGAGTCTTAAGAAGTGGTTTTCAAGTGTCTTCTGGAATACTTTCAAAGACAAAGAACTCATTACTATTTAAGGAAGCTCTTTCTACCTTCCAGGAATGGGAATTGTTTAGAAATACAGGGTCCATTGAACACTGGTTTCTAAAGTCAGATAGCAAGAAGGAAAATGGGCCTAAGAAATCTATTTATCCTGCCTTCTCATTCAGTGCTTTATTCACAAAACTTTAGTAGAAATACTTGATTATAAATTGGTCTAAAGGAAGCTGACTTGGCAGCTGTAAGGGTGGTCCTAATTCAAGCCAGAGAGAAAAGAACAGATGACATCATAGGAAGTTATGAAATCTAATTCAGCAGAGAAACAGTCAGAGTATTGACCACAACCTCAGACAACTCACTCCACTAGTGGCTCATAGGGCTTTTTTACTGAAGAATATTTCCTCCTTTGTTCCTCATTTTCCTCTCCTGGGTTCAAGAGTTTGCAGGTGTCCCAGATACACACCATTACCTTGTTGGTGGGGGGGGGGTAATATTTTGAAGTTATTGTCCTATTTTTGAATCAACAAAATTAAAGAATCTACACTAAATCACAAGCAATTCTGGCATTCTACAGAAAATTCTACAAAAAAACAAAAATTACAGTGATTCTATAATTACCCTCAATTCTAGAGAGTAAACTGCATGTCACTTTCAAGTAAAAAAAAGGAACTTAGGACATCATTTTGAAGTGATAAAAGCATTGCACTTATAATTAAGCCATGGATTCTTCTCTCTTATCAAGCACAGAACTTCTTATAAACATTTTATTTGTATTTTATACATTTGTTTCATAATATCCACCACTCTAGGATATCATCACTAGTCCCTTTTAATGCCATATTAACTGGAAGTCTATACAAAGATAGGATATGTATGAAAGCCAACCAAATTTGGGGATCTACAGACTGACATTTAGCTCCTACTCACCACCAACTAACATGAAGGCTTATAGAGGAATGTGCCTGGGCCACGAATATGCATAGAATTCTCCATCAAATCTCTTCCTATTAGTGACACCATGAGGAAAATCATCCTATTCAAACAATAGCAGAAGAAATTCTAGTGATCCAAACCTTTTTAAAGCATGACTAGACATCCTAGGATAAGGAGACATGTGAGGAATACCACCAGCATTAAAGAGAACAAGCAAGGCCAACATACAAAACACTGACTTGAGGAATTAATAATAATCTGAGGTATAAACTATCTTGAATTTACGTATACTAAGTTCTCCATTCTAACAGCCTTAAGAGGTAGATACTGTATTACCTCATTTTATGGAAGAAGAAATTAAGGTACGGTGCAGCCACAGGCCTGGCTACACATGCAGGGAACAGTCTGTTCCTTCTATGAAGTGTCCCCTGTGCGAATCCCTAGGCCCACCTGGCTAGAGTGGCTCCAGCATGTCTAAGAGAAAAGAATTCAGAATGGAATTCAATCATCTCAGCTTCAAAACAGAAAGCTGAAAGCTACTGGGAATGAGAAAGCTAAGATAATGCTTAAAGCAGAAAATTTTTTTAAATCAAATTATTAGCAGAAAAAGATAGTCTTTTCTACAACCAAAAAAAAAGAGACTATTATTGAGCATATTGTAGTGGAAGAATTGGAATATAAATTATTGGCAGGAAACTACGAAGAGCAAAAATCTAGCAACAATTGGCCCAAATGCATAATAATGTAAAGAGACTCCAGCATTAGTGAAAAGAAGTGAAAATTACACGTAATTTTATTGAAAGCTCAGAGAAATAATGGAAACCATTGAAAATGCAATGAACACTCTTAAATAAGAGCAGAGGTTGATATATGAAGGGCTTATTAAAGAAGAGAAAACAACCAATGACTTGAGTGCCATATCCAGAAAAACTGACACACAGGCTTTGGATCACTCAGAAACACAGAGTTTTCACAGCCACGTCCAGAAAAGTTCCTGTAGACAAAGTACCATCACACGCTTTCAAGAGAAGTGCAGATTCTGAAAAGTTCTTTCAGCAAACCGGAGGATGACATGGGCACTGGACAATTATGATTACCAGAACTTTGTAAAAGTGAGAAACAAACATAAACAGAAGCCAACATTAAAGGGAGAAGTTCCTTTTTTTTAACATTTTTTAAATGTTTTTATTTGAGAGAAAGAGAGAGAGAGAGAGAGAGAGAGAGAGGGAATCTGAAGCAGTCTCCAGGCTCTGAGCTATCAGCACAGAGCCTGATGTGGGGCTTGAACTCATGAGATATGAGATCATGACCTGAGCTGAAGTCAGACGCTTAATTGACTGAGCCACCCAGACTCCCCTGGGAGAAGTTCTTAGAACACTACCCTGGAAGAACATAGTATGAAGTGTAATAGCAGAAGAAAATTATAGAAAAATTCTGTTTCTAGAAGAAAGAGAAATAAAGTCTGTTAAGAACTGTAAAACTAAGGGGTGCCTGGGTAGCTCAGTTGGTTAAGCGTCCGATTCTTGATTTCAGCTCAGGTCATGATCTCATGATTTGTGGGCTCCAGCCCCATGTCAGGCTTTGGGCTTACAGCACAGAGCCTGCTTGGCATTCTCTCTCTCCCTCTCTCTCTACCCCTCCCTGGCTCACTCTCTCTGGCTCTCAAAATAAATAAACTTTAAAAAAAAAAAAAAAAGAACTGGAAAACAAACTGGAAAACTGCAAAAAGGTAGGGAGTTTCCAAATTAAAGACAGATGATATACTTCTGCTTGTTCGTGATAAACAAGAAGATGATGAAAGTAAAAAGAGGAACAAAGAAGAAACAAATTTCCAGTTGAAGCTTGCAAAAAACAGGAACAGGAAAGTATATAAATGTCAATGAAATACATTTTTCATGTTTAAAAGAAGTTAAGAGAATGAGAAAAATGTAGCAGAAAGAGCATGGATGCTTATTTAAACTAAAGTTACTAGTAGAAAGTTACACCCAGGAGAAGAAAAAATAGGAAGACTTTTGAGGCTTGAAAAGGAGATATGGGCAAAGGCAGAAAAAAGGAAAACTGTGCCAGGTTTCAAGAAAGAGATTTACATAAACTTGAATAAAAATTTCTAGATAGGCAGGGTGCCTGGGTAACTCAGTCAGTGGAGTGTTCCACTCTTGATTTAGGTTCAGTTCATGATCTCAGGGTTGTAGGATCGAGCCCCATGTCAGGCTCTGCACTGAGTGTGAAGCCTGCTTTGGATTCTCTCTCCCTCTCCCTCGGTCCCTCTCCCCACTCACGCTCTCTCTCTCTCTCTCTCTCTCAAATACAAAAAAGAAAGGAAGGAAGGAAGGAAGGAAGGAAGGAAGGAAGGAAGGAAGGAAGGAAGGAAAAGAAAGAAAGATCTAGATAGGCAAAGGAAGAGGAGAGGGCAGAAAACCAAGAAGACTGGAAAAATTAATAGTGAAAACATGCTAGTAGATATCCCTCCAGGCTTTACAAACTTATCAAAGTTTGGAAAGAATGGACCAGATATATAGGACCAAGTTCTGGGACACTTCTGCCTATTCCCCACTGGGCACAGGATACTGTGAGAAAGGAATAAACAGAGGCCCAGAAAGAGCTCCTAAGTGTTAAAAATGCGAATAAGTTCTGGCACAAAAACAGACACTCAGATCAATGGAACAAAATAGAGAATCGAGAACTGGACCCACAAATGTATGGCCAACTAATCTTTGACAAAGCAGGAAAGAATATCCAATGGAATAAAGACAGTCTCTTCAGCAAGTGGTGCTGGGAAAACTGGACAATGACATGAAGAAAAATGAACCTCAACCACTTTCTTACATCATACACAAAAATAAACTCAAAATGGATGAAAGACCTCAGTGTAAGACAGGAAGCCATCAAAATCCTCGAGGAGAGAGCAGGCAAAAACCCCTTTGATCTTGGCTGCAGCAACTTCTTACTCAACACGTCTTCGGAGGCAAGGAAAACAAAAGCAAAAAATGAACAATTGGGACCTCATCAAAATAAAAAATCTTCTGTACGAGTGAAGGAAACAATCAGCAAAACTAAAAGGCAACTGGCAGAATGGGACAAGATATTTGCAAACGATATATCAGCTAAAGGGTTACTATCCAAAATCTATAAAGAACTTATCAAACTCAACACCCAAAAACAAGTAATCCAGTGAAGAAATGGGCAAAAGACATGAATAGACACTTCTCCAAAGAAGACGTCCAGATGGCCAACCGACACATGAAAAAATGCTCAACATCACTCATCATCAGGGAAATACAAATCAAAACCACAATGAGATACCACCTCACACCTGTCAGAATGGCAGACATTAACAACACAGGCAACAACAGATGTTGGCCAGGATGTGGAGAAAGAGGATCTCTTTTGCATTGTTGGTGGCAATGCAAGCTGGTGCAGCCACTCTGGAAAACAGTATGGAGGTGCCTCAAAAAAATAAAAATAGAACTACCCTACAACCCAGCAATTGCACTACTAGGCATTTATCCAAGGGAAACAGGTGTGCTATTTCAAAGGGGCACATGCACCCCAATGTTTATAGCAGTACTATCCACAATAGCCAAAGTATGGAAAGAGCCCAAATGCCCATCAATGGATGAATGGATAAAGAAGATGTGGTATATATATACAATGGAGTATTACTCAGCAATCAAAAATAATGAAATCTTGCCATTTGCAACAGCGTGGATGGCACTGGAGAGTATGATGCTAAGCGAAATTAGTCAGAGAAAGACAAGTATCATATGACTTCACTCATATGAGGACTTTAAGATACAAAACAGATGAATGTAAGGGAAGGGAAGCAAAGATAATATAAAAACATGGGGGGGGGACAAAACATAAGAGACTCTTAAATATGGAGAACAAACACAGGGTTACTAGAGGGGTTGTGGGAGGGGGGGTGGGCTAAATGGGTAAGGGGCACTAAGGAATCTACTCCTAAAATCATTGTTGCACGATATGCTAACTTGGATGTAAATTAAAATAATAAATAAACAAATAAATAATAAATAAATAAATAACATCAGATAAGAAGACATACAACAGAAAATAAACAGAACAATCTTGTGCACGTAAAAAAAATGCGAATAAGTTCAATAAAACAATATAAGGACCAGAAAACTATTTCCCAGAGCTACCAAGATAGTGAGTAGTTCCAGGGGATTCCGTTTACGCATTCAGTCATCTGCAGTGACTGAATCTAGCAGTTACTAGAGCCGTTCCCATGGTTAGGGAGTCAGGTTGCTACTGCTGCAAAGGGCCTGCGGTGACTTAAGAACACAACCTGACAGCACCTTGCCTGCTCCCCTGCAGCACCTTTTGCCTCCTACTCTGGGGATTCCTTGTTGTTGCTGAGGAACTTCTTGACACCAACAACTATACAACCTGCAATTATTGAGGGGTTACCCCACGGAACAGTCCTTGGCCAAAAGGAGAGGGGACTGGGCAAACACTCTTTCCCTTCAGAGGGACTGTGTGGAGATGCATACCTTTCAGTTTCTTTTCTGAAGCTATGCTGTGGGACCTAGGACCCAGCACTCGGCTTTCACGAAGCTGTGGCCTTCTCGGTAATACTCTTTCCTCTCTTGCCTCACACCTGTTGCTCTCACTCCTGGTTCTCTGGTACTGCACTCCCCAGTAGTAAGATTTTACCTCAGGTGCTGTCTTCTAGAAAATCCAGTCCAACACAATATAGTCTTCGAGAAGGGCAGAATCGGTCCTGAGATGTTACAGCCATGACCACTCTTCCCAGAAGAAGCTGCATCTCGTGGGATCTCGGGAGGTAGGCTGGGGAGTCCTGGGATGAGAAACACCTGAGTGCTGGGTGCCAGAGGCACCTGAGCTCCTCTGTAAGGCATCTGGCTCACGCCACCTATCAGCCAAACCCCAGTGCTCCTGGAAGCATTGGCTCCCCCTGCCCCTTCAGAGTCACAGTGCAGTGGGCCTTGCCCCAGGGGCCTGGCCATTTGTGGGGAATGGCCTCTTGCCCAAAGGTGGTGCAGGAGCCAACCACTGAGGCCAGACATAGGGCAGCAACTATACATATGTGGGCTGCAAATCCATAGATTTCCAGGAAGGCTCACCATGTACCCAGACAAGGAATGAAAAAAGACCATTTCTTAGACATATCAGCATGACATTTCAAAGCAATAAATAAACAAAAGATTATAAAAGCTTCAATGGAAAAAAAATAATACATCATTTACAAAGGAACAAGAGTCAATCTGGCATAGCACCCCTAGAGGCTAGAAACAGGGGAGAAATGCCTTCAAAGATTACAATCAGCCAAACTCCCAGCCAGGGTGAAAGCGAAACAAAACAAAGAAACAATTCAGACGTGCAAAGAATTAGATAATTTACGCCATACACATCTTTTTAAAAGAAGTTACCCAAGAATGTATTCCAGGAAAACAGGTATATTCAAGAAAAAGGAAGACAGACTGAGAGGACAGTGATTTCAAGTTGGAAGGGCAAAAAAGAGTTCTAGGATAACAGATAAGCAGACCGCTAAAAACAAAACCAGCCAGACCTGAATAGGAGAACGGAAGTCTGGGGGGGAAAAGGGAGCCGCACGGCTAGTATGATGTAAAGTCTGAAAATGTGAAGAAGCTGGTCAAGGCAAATGCCACAAGAAATCAAGAAAGCAATTTGAAATTCTAGGCAAAATACCTAAGAAAGTCATGACCTAAAAATGAAGGAGATTATGATGTTACATAATTTTAACTAATTGGGGAGTATAAGAAAAATTAATCCATTTGACCTTGATGCTTGGAATTGTCCAGCAGTGGCATTCGGGTCAGGAAATCAGGGAAGGAAGTGTAATTCCAGCCCACTATTTGGCAACATTGTAATTTCCTTCACAGTGGGGGATGTTTACAGAGTAGCAATAATAGAATACTGTTTGTTGGTTTCCATGTTTTAGCATGAATGTATATATAAAGCAAGAGAGGTTTGGTTACAGTGGAACGGATAAAATGTAATGATAAACTCTGAGTGTAGTTGATAGAAGACAGGAGGTAGAAGGAGAGGGATGGTAGGAGTGTTCATATTCTTATCTCACAGAATGGGGAAATAAGAAATACTCTTGAAGGTGTATGGAAAATTCAGCTGCAAGAGTCAGATGACTTTGGGATTAGAGTGCAATGAAAAGTGAAGAGCAAAACCTAGGATAGAATCCTAAAGAATATCAAAAGTTAAAAAGGGGCTCCTGGGTGGCTCAGTCAGTTAAGTGCCTGACTTCGGCTTAGGTCATGATCTCACAATTCGTGAGCTCGAGTCTAGCATTGGGCTGTCTGCTGTCAGCACAAAGCCTGCTTCAATCCTCTGTCCTCCTCTCTCTCTGCCCCACCCACCCCTCAAAAATAAATAAACATTAAAAAAAATACAGGTAGCATAGTAAGGACACTGTGAAGGCACAAAAAGGGAAGCAGAAGAGCAAAGGAAGAAGGTGAAGGAAAGGAAGCCTTGGGGAGAGGAGGAACTCAACTGTAACAAATGCTGCTGAGGTCCAGCAAGATAAGGACTGGGTGTGTCCTTTGGATTTGGCCGCAGGGTGAAGAATAATGGGAGCTGTAGCCTGGAAATAGTGTGTTGACCAAGAAAGTGAGGCACAGGTGCAGCAGGTTTGGGTGATGCTGAAGTTTGGGAGTGAAGGAAAGTAAAAGGGTAACAATCAGTGACACTGGATCATAGGACCATTTTGGAGTTGTCAGATATAGAGGGAGATGGACACTTTCAAATGCCGATAGGAAGGTGGCGGTGGAGAGGGAGGGGTGAAGCCGGGAGGATGTGGGCTGATGGACTCCAGAGACCAGAGAACAAAGTCCACAGGAAAGGGCACTTCCTCCTTTGCAGCAGGAGGATGGAGGGATCGGCTGATGTAATTACAGTTAGATGTGCAGCAGCAGGAATTTGGGGAAGTTCCTGTCTGACAGCTTCTGATTCCTCTATGAAGGAAGAGGCCTGCCCAGGTCTGCTGAAAGAGAACAATCAAGCAGATTAGGGCTTGCTTTATTGCCTGACTTTTTCTTCAGCACTCAGCAGTCTAGGGTGAGGCAAGGCAGGTGGAGAGCTGAGTCCATTCAAGAATGGGGTTTTGCCAGGTGGGTGTAATAGGCAAATAGATACTTTCTGGGAGCACAAATGGGGGAAGGCAGGGGCAGGCCAATTAGCAAAAGGCTAATTGTCAAAAGCTAATTCTGCAAATAGTGAAAAGAACTTCAATTATGTACTGAAATAAACTTTTTTTTAAATGGAAAGCAGGAAACAAGAGGGCTATAAGATGCAATTTGAATAATGAGTCTAACACAAATGATGTTTACATTTAGGACTTATTAACCTAACTTGGGCTGGAGGAAAGCTCTGAATGCTTTCAGGGGCAACGGAAAAATTCCAGAATGTAGGGTTTCTCTGCTACTTAAGCTCAGTCTTAGCAGACAATCGAGAAGTATCCTAGAGAGATAGGCCCAGCCCACCTCGTGTTTAGGTGCCAGTTAGGGCAGGAAACATCTGATTGTAAATTTCTATGGAACTGTTCCACTGTGATGGGAAAGATGCATGCAAATGTGGACCATTCTGGAAAAGGGCTTGATATTCCTGAAGGCAGCCAACTGGGCATTGTGTTTCCCTGGCCTCAGCTCTGCTCAGCTTTTCTGGAATGGCATTTTGGCAGCTCAAGTCCCTTCCTTCATCAGGCATCTGTGGGACTTCAGTGATGGTACTGGCTCAGGAAGAGAGCCCTGCCAGGTGATGGGGAAATCCAGTCCAATGGCACAATCTTTTTGCAATGACTGAAAGAGCTGCTTTTGACTCAGGTCCGCTCAGAAGGTCTAGCAGTCGGGATTCTGTGGCATGAAGACAAAGAGCTCCCCATATTAGGGTATGTTGGGAGATACGAGGCATTTCTGAAGGAGACTGAGATGCGAAGTGTTTGGGCACTGTTGCTATATACCCCATAAAATAGACCTGACCAAGGTCTATTATTAGAGACTAGTTTCAGCCTCTTCTCTTTGCTGCTGTTGCCTGCAAGCTCAGAAGTATCACTTAGCAATACACTGACACATGCTTTTTGTGCCAGAGGAGGCTGAGAAGAGAAGGAAAGTGGGGACTTGTGTCTGAGTGACCCTGGCTGACAGAAATCCCAGGGGAGAGTATGTGACAGCTTTAGCTTTGTGCTTCATACTAGAATGATTGCTTGGTTTGGACTGCATCATCACTCCTTTGCACTCTCAAGGACATACAGAGATGCACATTCCTTTGTTCATTTATTTATTTGAACATTTGTTTAGGATTTTTATGTGCCATGCACTGTGCTAGAAATCAGAGATGGAAATCCTAATGAAAACAACATCCTTATTCATGAGGGTTCAGGGTCTGTTTCCTTCTTTTTCCTCTGAAATCCCCACAGCACATTACTTGGGTCTCCTTTGAGACTTTCATTTCCCCTCACTTTGAGCAATAGTGATTTATTTAAATGTCATCCCCTTTTATACTTCTGGCTAGATTTTGCAAAATGGCTGTGGTGCATCTATTTGACCTGCAGATTTGTTTTTTTTTCCTTTTACCTCACATAGAACTTAAAAAAAACCCTAGAATTAGTTACCAGATATAAAATTTAGAAGAATTCACCTAAAAATGTGGATTTATAAGTTCTCTTAAAATATCAGAAGATCTGTAGCCCTGGGTACAGTTTCCCACATCTGAAACTGGGTCGTAGCTGCACTTTAATGAGCCTGCACTTTCCAGAACACCCAGTCACTTTGCCTACTTGTAGTGCCTTTTTTGCCTCTGGAAATCTTGAGACTAGTTAGGAAAATATGATGGTAGACTAAGTGTGAGTCAGTAAGAACTTGGATCTGCTCCAAGTGGTGGCTGGGAAAAAAACAAGGAAAGAACACAAGAAAGAAAATGTAAAGGAAGAATGTTCAAGATTTAGTGACCAATGCAGTAAGGCTTGAGGAGTTTTGACCCAGAGTGGTCAGCAGAGTGATGATGTTTATGATAAGCATGGTTGGTGGCCAGATGCTTTTTACCAGATGGTGCATATATCCTGCAGCTGCTTTGAGAGTTGGCTGGTAATGACTTGTAGTTGCCCCCTCCTCCAGAAAATTGCCATCTACTGAAGGAATGAGAGCACAAACACTGAGAGCTTACACATGGCACTCTCTGGGGGAAACAGCACACAGTCGGTGATTCATTGACAAGGATGTACAAAAGACAATCCTTCTTGCTTCATGGTGGAATCAGCTCAGTGGTACAATTTATGCTTCACAGTTCCCCACAGATCAGGCTGAAGCTGGATTCCAGTTGGGACCACTGCCATATTTAGTTTCCTTCTCCTCCATAGGTCACTTGCTTGGCTCCTTTTATCCTGAGAGTGCTCTCTCAATAAATCATGAACACCAGAATCTCAGTGAATCTTGTATTCTTGGGAACGCAGGCTTAGATAGTGTTCATAACAGAATTATGTAGTTTAAAACCTGGGAAATGGCTGATGGTGGGGAGATAAGATCTAGGAGCTCCTCCCTGTAGGGATTCTTTTATAATCATGGTTTTATCTCTAGCTCCCAGCACAAGGCCTGGCAAATACATTGTGCAGCAAATTTTATTTTGTTTGTCAAATGGATTTGATTTGGAGTCTATTGAGTTCGAAGGAGCAGCAGGACATTCAGTGTGAGATATGGTACACGGGCACAGGAAAAGGATTGTGGCAGCATATTTTAGACTTTCACAGGGAAAGAAACAATTCAAGAAAGAGGCAGTAATTAGTGTCAAGTCCAAATAAAGTCTTGAGTCTTTTCAACGTAAAGCAGCCAATATTTGTCTTTATTTCAATTAGGTACATAACTCCAATTACTCTAGATCAATGATTACAGTCCTTTAGTAATGTTTGGGCAAAATTCCAATTAGTGAGTTTTACTCCCTACCAGTAAGTAGGTCCAGTGGAAAAGATTAACATTTGATTGGGGGAGTACTTGTGGATTTTGTTTATTTCTTCTGTATTCTATTGCCAAACAATTGAGCGAGCCACCTGAGATTCTTTTAGGACAAGGGAGTGTGCAAAATAAATAAAATAATCAAGTGTTTGTTGTACTTACCCTTAAGAGATTTATGCCTGTCTCTCTTCACTACATCGATTATGTTTTTTAAAAATAGAAATTAAAGAAAAACAGATAAGAGCATTCAGATATCCCAAAGATGACACTATTTATCTTTTCAAATACAAGTCTCCAGTAACCCAAGAAGAGTGGTTTTGAATGCTTTACATCTTGGTTGTCTAATTTCATCCCATAAACTGTAATTATAGCTCTTTATAACATGCTAAATAATTCCTCCCCTACTGGATGTTTATACCTTTCAAATATTTATAGACTGTCATCACTCCTTAGTCATCTCTTTGCAAAGTTGCACATATTTTTTTCCTATAATGTTTTTCATAAATCAATTTCCTCAATACTAAGCTGCTTTTCTTAGTTCTCCATTCAATTTGTCTCCATCTTTTTAATATAGTGCTAATCAAAGTTAAATGAGATATTTTGGGCTCAATTTATCCTAAGGCTGTTTGAGAGGGTTTCAAATTTCCTCACCTGGATTAGAGTTCCTCATTTATATATAGCTCAGAATAGTGCTGACTTTATCGGTGTTTTTATCATTTTACTTTGAAGAGTCATAACTAATTTCCCATGTAATGGCACTCAAAAATCTTTGTGCCATTACTGTTTCTTCACTGATCATTGAATATGCAGGAATTAAGTGAGTTCAGAATAAATTTCTATAATTTGCTTCTTATTATGCAATATTGAATCACAGTTCCAGCTTCTTAATATCCATAAACTATTATTATTTCTCATTGTCCTTCCAAATCAGTAATATCTGGAAACTTAAAAAAATATTCCTTTCATTCTAGATTGTTAAGAAAGATATTAAATTCTTCCTTGCAACCACATTTTTAGTCTTTCAACATAATGATTTCTTTTCAACCAATGTTTCAGTTGCCCTGGCTGTGTCATTATTATGATAATTTATTAAGACAATTTCCTTTGCTAATTATATCTTAAGCATATCCTCCTGCTGATGGGATACTATACATACACCCTGAGTGTAACAGATGTATAAAAATAATATGAAATGCTCAATATTATCTTCTTCAAGTAACATCATTCCTCAACAACCATTTCCTATATTTATATATTTCAAGTTTTAAAACATTTTCACTTCCCTTTTTCAGGTTAAAAGCCTCATGGGAGGGGTACCTGGGTCACTCAGTCAGTTAAGCCTCTGACTTCGGCTCAGGTCATGATCTCCCAGTTCATGGGTTTGAGCCCAGCGTCCAGCTCTGTGCTGACAGCTCAGAGCCTGGAGCCTGCTTTGGATTCTGTGTCTCCCTTGCTCTCTGCCCCTCCCCCACTCATGCTCTGTCTCTGTCTCTGTCTCTCTCTCTCTCAAAATAATAAATAAGCATTTAAAACATTAAAAAAAAAAAGCCTCATGGGGCACCTGGATGTGTCAGTTGGTTAAGCATCCAACTCTTGGTTTTGGCTCAAGTCATCATCTCATGGTTTGTGAGTTCAAAGCCCCACATCGGGTTCTGCACTGACAGCTTGGAGTCTGCTTGGGATTTTCCATCTCCCTCTCTCTGCCCCTCCCCTGCTCACGCGTGCTCTCTCAAAAATAAATAAATAAACATTAAAAAAAAAAATAAAAGCCTCATATGAGTTCCTAGTGCCACATGGGTAATAACGTGGGTGTGGCCCCTGAAGGGCCCACTCACTCTGACCCCACTCCACCTCCCTGTTCTCAGCTCTTTTCACTCAGCCTCCAGAGCCCTATGCTCCACCACACACAATGGATTTCTTTGAAGACTTTAGAAGGATCTCCACAGAATTCATTCTTCCCTCTCCCAGTACTTATTACCTTAATTTGTACCTCTATAACAGCCTTTGTTTCACTCAAAGCTTTACTGTTATTTGTATACATTGTTGTCTCCCACACATCATTCTGTGAGTTTTATTTTTCCCTGCCTAGTGCCTCATAGGAGAAGTACTGAAAAAGTGTTGAATAATGGCGACTCCAGATTTTCTACCTAGGGTTTTGGGTCATAGTCTAGTTGGGGGGGGGGTGTTGGAAACTAGAAGACCTGTCCTGAAGCTGTGTTGGTAGAGCAAACACATGGCATTTACTTAGATTGCTTATTTGGGAGTGACTCTGGATGACTCGATAGAGGTCATAGGGGGCTACAAACCTCTGTGCACCCCTTGATGTTGGAAACAATCAGGGAGGAAGGAAATGAGGACAGTAAGGCTCAGAATGGTGAAAGGACTTGCAGAAGTCACCCTGTGATAGACTGGATTAAAAATCATGGGCTTGGGTTTTCACTCTTGCTTGTGTTCCCATGATTCATTATTCTGTTTTACTTGGGTGTTTCTCTTAATGCCTAATTCCTGACTCATAATGACATCTGACAGAACAGATGACATTTTTCTACCCTCATGTAATCTGTTTGGAAGATAGAATCACCTTGTACCATCCTGACCCCATATTAATCAGTGTCTAGTCAGGAAAACAGAAACCACTGTAGGTTCTTCAAACAGAGGGGCTTTATACAAGGCATTGGTTTCAATGGTGTAGGAAAACCTGAGGGAGCAAAAGGCGGAAGGTGGGGTAACCAAGAGTTAGTGATTGTAAGAAGTCACCACCAGCCCTGGCTGGAGGAACACAAGGAAAGACACAGTGTTGCCAGAGCCAGGATGATTCTCACAGTGGGCGTTGCTGGAGGACAGAAGCCACAGCACTGACAAATCCATTGTCATTGCTGCTGCAGCTGCTGAAGGCCATGGAGGGCACAGCCAGCTGGCTTCATGGCTGCTTTTGTGCTGCTTTAACTGTGAACAGTGCCATCAGCCCCAGTCCACAAGGCCAAAAGGCCATTGAAGGCTGAGACCATCCACTGCTGTCAAAAACAGAATTTGTTTAGAAAAATAAAAATAAAATTTCCCTTTTCCTTCAGCTTTCCGATCTTCTGCTAGTGCCTCTTTTTGGAAGAAGTGATCCAGAAGTCATCTGGCTAAGAAATCAGGGAAATTTAATTTTCAGTGTTTCAGGCCTAGAATGTGAGAAGATAGAAAAGAAACTAACAAAGATGGGGAAATGAGTGTCACACACCGCTAATTCCACCAAATCTTTGGCATAATTCCAATCTTCTACTCTCCCACGCATGAAATAATAGCAGCTTAAATTTAAATATTAATGCAACAAACTTTATAACCTGGTAAAAGTAGTTTTGGCATGTACAAAATTTCCAGTTATTTCTTTAGATCAGTGTTTTCTACAATGTATTCTACAGAATACATCCTGAAGAAAGATCTATTGGTCCCATGAGTTTGAGAAACTCTGCACTTTATACTCACCCTTGGAATTGCATACTTCATTTAGTACACGACGGTCTCTGAGAAATGTATCAGTCTTAATCGAATTTGACATTTTTGACTTTGTAATTGCTATGCATTAGTGGCAAAAATTGTCACAGTCTCTGCCACCTGGAGTTTAGGAGAGAGATGCAGGGAATAAAGTAAGCAGAGAAATCGTGTGTGTATGTGTGCATGTGTGCGTGCGCATGTATATGTAATTTAGGTCAGGGTTATGAACGAAACAAATAGGATGCAGTAATAGAAAATAATACAAAGGGTGATAGACTGAATTAGCTGGTATGTTTGGTGCAGATGCAGAGGAAGTGACATTCTGGCTGAGACCTTAAAGAGCAGGTGGAATCAGTCATAATGCAGAGTATGCCACCACAGGGCCACTAAATAGCCTATGGATCATCCCCGTCAGCAAATTTCTCTGGAACCCTAGTAAAATCTGTTCAGAAATTGAGAATAAGCATTCGGAACATTTATAGTAATTTGATAGACCACCTTTATGTCTGTTAAATCTAAAAATAAAACATATTTCTTTAAACATTTTTTCTAGTTGTTAATTTTTATGCTATTTTAGAAAGTATAATTCCGTGATAGATTGAAGAAAAGATCTGATCCTTTACTGCAGATAATTTGAGAAACTGCTGTAGCAGAAGTAAACTTCGGTTACAAAATCTCTAAAGAAGGAAGTGATGGCTGAGTTTGAGCAACTGACAAGAGGCTCATGTCTGGAAGTGTAGTTGTGTGTAGAGCTTTGAGGACAGAAAAAAAAAATAAAGTGACTTGATTTTAAGTGCAGTGGGAAGCTACTGAAGAATTTTAAAAAATTTAAACAGATGTGTGATACGATTTAGATTTTTAAAAATTCTAACTGCTTTATGAAGAACCAGCTAAAATTAAATGAAGAGTGTAAAACACGCTGACCAGCCTGGAAGCTTTCAGAAGTTTTGGGAGCAATGATAATGGCTTAGACTGTGGCTGTGATAGACAGGCAGGGGCTAACTGGGGGAGAATTGGAAGAGAGCTGACACATGACTGAGGATTTGGAGACAAGTGGGGAGACAGGTCTGGGAAAGGGGGAACAGGAAGATGCCAGATTTTCTCTGAGGAGAAGATAAGGCTAGATGTATATACATTCAGGGATCAGCAGCATTTAGTTTTCATAGCATAAGGGCTAGGTAATATAGAAGAGAATGCAAAGGAAGAGTGGAGGGCTCAGGACAAACCCTAAAGAGTATCTTGGCTCTTGAAGGCTTTGAGGAGTCCAGCTTGAGCAGAACTAATTGCCTCAAGGGCATGTTGATTCTTAGACATTCAGATTTGTGTCTAGATATCACCAACATTAAATCCCATTCGGTAAATTTACTGAGCACCTGTGTTATTTAGAAGCTGATGGAGGTGTTGAAAAAGGTAAAAGACAAACAAGACTCTTAAGAGTTTGCTATCTAGAAGGACATCTAGGATAGCTACACAAATGTAAGACTTATACTGTAAGTACTGTAAGAGAATTATAAATGGAAATGGGAATCTGCAAAGGGAAAACTGGAAAGCTTCATGGAGGAGGTGGCATTGACCTGGTTTAAAGGAGATGCATGAATTTGAATCAACAAAAAAAAAGATAATACGTGTATATACATATACATGTATGTATAATATATAATATTAGCCCCATGCATATACACACATTTATATTTATTTCCACATCTTTGTTGGTACACAAATAGTGTGTGTATGTGTGTGTCTATATATATATATATATATATATAACTATACTAATAATAACATACTAGTAACTATATATAGTGTATATATAAATACTCTAAAAACTATATATACCAAAAGCTACATGTATAGTATATAGTACACACACACACACACACACACACACACACAAACCTATGAGTTCATAGCTCCATTCTAATTTCAATTCAATACTACAGGGCTTAATCTTTCTCTGACAGAACCTTGGCTCTCAGAGTTTACCATGTATTTCTTTTTTGTTGTTGTTCAATCTTAGAATACACTGGTAGTTTCAGAATTGCTAACTCATATCTCTGTAAGAAACACATTCACTAACTGGAATATAGTATACTTTTATGATAATTTTTGTCTTTACTCTTAATAGTATTTGATCAAAACATTGCTTTCTAAAGTTTCTTAGGTTAGTTCTTTTCTTCTCCACCTGTGTTAGTGTGGTAATGTTATTCATAGGTTAGGTTAGTAATATTTGTTAGAGCCTGTATTCCATTTTGGGATACCCCCACATCCTATTATATTTTTTTCACTTTACATTGAGTAAAACTAACTCATTTGGGGGTATAATTCTTTGGGTTTTGACAAATGCTTAAACCCACATATTCACCATCAGACATGATACAGAGTACTTTTATCATCACCTAAGTTCCTTTACATTGCCCTTTTGTAGGCAACCCCTCTTCCAATTCCTGGCAATCTTTTTTCTGTCTCTATTTTAGCCTTTTTCAGAAAGTTATATGAAGAGAATCATATAAAACTGGCCTTTTGGGTCTGGTTGCTTCCACTTGGCAAAATACACTTAAAGTCCATGATTTTGTTGGATGTATCAACAGTTCGTTCCTTTTTATCACAGAATAGTATTCCACTGTGTGGATGTGCCATGCTTTGTCATCTCTTCACTGATTAAAAAATATTTGGGTTATTTCCAGTGGGGTGATTATGAATAGAGCTATGGGAATCATTCATGTATAGGCTTTTGTGTGAACACAAGTTTTCAATTCTCTAGGGTAAATACCTAGGAGATTTAAATTTTTTTCCCCTCTGTGTTTCAACTTTAAGTCATGTCTAGTGACCAATTCTCAAGTTCACTGTTTGTTAAGTCTACTGAGGGCCACTGAAGGCATTCTTCGCTCTTATAGTAGTTTTCATTCCTTCCATTTCAGTTTGATTCTTTCTTACAGCTTCTACCTCTTTGCTGAAATTACTCAGCCAATATTGTATGTTGTCCCCCTTCTCCACTAGAGCTTTATCATAACACTCATAGTTATTTAAAATTCCCTGTCAGGTAGTTCTGACGTCTCTGTCATATCTGAGTCTGGTTCTGTCAATTCCCTTATTTTTTGACAGTGTGTTGTTTTTTCTCACCTTTTCATATGCCTCATAATATTTTGTCGAAAGCCAGACACCTTGTTCAGGTAGCGATGAGGCAAATAGATTTTTATGCCTGGAAATGCATATACCTGTCCTTCGGCTAGACTTTTAGCATGTGAATTTGAGTTAGGAGTTGGAATGAGTTTGACATTACCTTCCTCAGCTGCAGTGCTTACTCTCAATGTACCACAGGAATCAAATTCCTTTATTGACTCCTTGTGTGTCAGCAAGGGGATGGTTTGCTTGTAATCCCCGCCCCCCCCAGTGTTTGCTCCACCCTTAGAGTTAGGTCTTCCCTTTGTGCTGTGCCTCAGAGAAGGTCTGTCTCCACTCTCTTGGCCATTTTCCAGCAACATCCATTGTCACTTGTTACTCTGCTTGTGAGCCTGGTGGTGAGGGTGGGTGAGGAAATTCTCTGTTATTATTAAGACTTAGTCTTAGGTAGGCACTGTGTCTGTAGGATGTGGTCCTCTGTCCGCCTGTTCTTCTCTTCACTGTGCTATGGATCCAAGAGATATATTCTAGAGACTCACCTACGGTTAGGATGACTACCTCCTCCCAGTGTGCCAGGGACTTACCCAGTTTTTAGCGATGAAAGCCCAATGTCCATCCTAAGCAAACTGGAACTAGAAGTAGAAGGTTATTTCCTGTTCCTTTCCCCAGTTGCAGTGGGTTCTCACCTGTGTCCTATAGATGACAGTGTTTGTTATCATCCTCCTTAATAGCGTAAGGCTTTTGTTCCGTAAGCAGCATAAAGGAGAAAGGTCCTACTTGGGGTTTCTTATCCCCATAGCAGATACTGCTATTTAGCTTTTCAGTCCTCCAAGGTCAGGGATGCATTCCTAGTGTGCTCTAGGTGGGATTCATGGAGAAGAGTCTGCAACAGAGTGTAAACTTCTCCAACAAGCTCTGCTTGGGCTCTACTGGTTCATGAACTATCCTGGCTGAGTTCTTCCACAACCAGTCTGATTGTGTCTGTCCCAGGTAAGCAAGTGGCCATGTCTAGTCTCCCCTGCAAATGTCTGTCTCTCCTTATATTTGGGGCTTATTGGTTATCCTGTGACCTCAGTTCTCTGATAGGTTCAAAAAAACTGATGAACTTGCAGTGAGTTTGACAGGGTTTTTTTTGCCATGAATGACAAACAAATGACATATTTTTATGCTATGCCCCTGAGCCAAATCTTTCATTTTTAACATTTTTAGTAACTAAAAGAATATCAACTGTATACACATAGCACACACACACACACACACACACGCTCTATACAGTCAGCTCATAGCTGCCCTAGGTTGGCAAGTATACTCATACTGGGCCTGTTGGATGTCTAGCTTAGGGCAGACAGGTTTGGTTACAGATTCAATGGGCTATCCTGAAAATGTGTCATTTCCATATCTCTTTTGCATGCAACTCAGGAATATTATGAAAGTTTCTTTAGCACCTAGAATGTCAGCCACCAAACTGACATTCTATCTCCCTGCATATCAGGCCTTCTATTTTCTTCACAAATTGGATTTGTATCATTTACTTAGCTTTATTTTTGCTGTAGTAGATTAATTAAAATGTATTCAATAAAGACATATTGAATGTCTTACAGAGAATAAGGCATATTAGAGACATAAAGAGTATGTTGAGTTTTTATGGAAAATACCAGTATCTTGTCTACTTAGAGCTCAAAGGTGTTTTGTAAATTGATATTTTGTGATTTTCAACTTTATACAAGTCTCTGTGTTGGGAAAATCCGTATAAGCAGATTCATAGAAAGCCTTCTGCTAACTGTATCACCTGGCATTTCTCCATAATGGCATATTCTCAGATATGTACAGGTTATCTTTATAATCTTTATCCTCCCTGAATGTTTAACACAGCATTTTAAACCAACTAATAAGATGGTCTTTATACCTACAATTGACTTTTTAATTTATATTAACCACTGCCATAATTGCTGTTTTATTACCTAGTACTATGCACATTGTTTCTGTCTCATAATTATTATCTTTAACCCATAAGTATTACAAATATCATGTGTTTCATTTTGCAGCTACTCAAAAAAATGTTTGTTGAACATTTGCCACTCTTTTGCATTCTTTATCCCTTATCAAAGACACTCAAATTATTTACAAAGAATATATTCTTTAAAAAGGGGACTATATCATTTGTTACTACTGTAAGTATAATTTTTATTAAATACATTTATTAGCATTAGTTTCCTGGCTGTTTTTAATAACAAAATAGTATAAGAAACCTAAATGACAATAGAGATGGTTCTGGAACTATATATAGCCACATAATTCAAGTTTTTATTATTTTTTATCACTATTAAAATTTTGTTAAGTTAACAAACCATAAAAATAACTTATTTTTGCTATATAATTCTATGTTTTAACATGTGTGTGGATTCAGGTAACCACTAACACAATCAGTATGCAGAATGGGTCCATCACCACTATAATTTCCCTAGTACTATCTCTGTTTATCCATAACTCCCTTTGCCCCAATCCCTGCAATCACTCATCTGTTCTTCCTCCTCACAGTTCTGTACTTTTGCCTTGGATATACTGCATCTTGCTTATTCATTTACCTATCGATAAACATTTAGATTGTTTCCAGGTTTTGGTGATTATAAATGAAATTGCTATAATTATTTATGTACAGGTTTTTTTCTGTGAACACAGTTTTTATTTCTCTAGGTTAAATGGGATTGCTGGGTCATACGGTATGAATATTTATAACTTTGTAAGAAACTGCCAACCTGCTTCAGATTGTCTGTATCATTTTGGATTCTATGAGCAGTATATGAGAGTTCCAGTTGCTCTGCATCCTCATCAGCACTTTGGTATTATCAGTGGTTTGTTTATTTATTTTTGCCATTCTTGTAAGTAGGTAGTGGTATCTTATCATAAATTTAATTTGCATTAGCCATAAATGGGTAATGATATGAGACATCTATTTATGTACATATCTGCCATTTGTCCATCTATATATTTTCTCTGGTGAAGCATCTATTCAATATTTTGCCCATTTAAAAAATTGTGTTGTTTGTTTTCTTATTGTTGGATTTGGAGAGTTCTTTATATATTCTGGATATGAGTCTTTTTTTTTTCTTTTTGGATATGTAATTCGCTAATATTTTTCCCAATCTGTAAATTGTCTTTTTGTTCTTTTAGTAGTATCATTTGTAGAGCAGACGTTTTAAATTTGGATAAAAACCAATTTATGATTTTTTTAAAAGTTTTATGGATTATGCTTTTGGTTTCACCTCTAAGAATTATTTGCCTAACCCAAGGTGTCCATAAGAAGACAGACCTACTGAGAGTAGGCATTCATAAGCTTGAGTGGGAGAAAACGACCAGCAAAGCTGACCTCTCATCTTATCAAGATGGGGGCACACTACAGGTGTTGAGCAGAGAATGAAAGGATATTTTCAATGGACTTTTATGGATGATTGGTCTGGTAAAGGTATACTACATGAACTGAAAGAAGGAGAGGGGGTAGAATCATAAAGAAAAACTAGAGACTACTGAAGTAATCTAGGTGTGCAGTGTTAAGGACTTAAACTAGATTGTGACACTAGTCCATGGAAATAGGAAGGAACATATGGATGGGACAACCATTTTATTTATTTCTTTTTTCTTTTTTTACCATTTTATTTAAATTATTTTTTAAATTTACATCCAAGTTAGTTAGCATATAATGCAACAATGATTTCAGGAATAGATTCCTTAATGCCCCTCACCCATTTAGTCCATCCCCCCCCCACAACCCCTCCAGCAACCCTCTGTTTGTTCTCCATATTTTAGAGTCTCTTATGTTTTGTCCCCCTCCCTGTTTTTATATTATTTTTGCTTCCCTTCCCTTATGTTCATCTGTTTTGTATCTTAAAGTCTTCATATGAGTGAATTCATATGATACTTGCCTTTCTTTGACTAATTTTGCTTAACATAATACATCCTAGTTCCATCCATGTAGTTGCCAATGGCAAGATTTCATACTCCATTGTGTGCATATATATGTACATATATGTGTATATATGTGTGTATATATACATATATATGTATATATGTACATATGTATGTATACATATATATGTACATATGTATGTATATATATGTATATATATACACATATGTGTGTGTGTGTGTATATATATATATATTCATCCATTGATGGACATTTGGGTTCTTTCCATACTTTGGCTATTGTTGATAGTACTGCTATAAACATTGGGGTGCATGTGCCCCTTTGAAACAGCATACTTGTATCCCTTGGATAAATACCTAGTGGTGCAATTGCTGGGTCATAGGGTAGTTCTATTTTCATTTTTTTTTTTTGAGGCACCTCCATACTGTTTTCCAGAGTGGCTGCACCAACTTGCATTGCCACCAACAATACAAAAGAGATCCTCTTTCTCCACATCCTCGCCAACATCTGTTGTTGCCTGAGTTGTTAATGTTAGCCATTCTGACAAGTGTGAAGTGGTATCTCATTGTGGTTTTGATTTGTATTTGGGACAACCATTTTAAAGAAAAAAAATTAACTCCATATATAAGATCTACCAAAATGAGAAGTAAACAGAAAAAAATAATCAAGTGTGATTCTAAGATTTATAACTTGGGTGATTAAAAGAACAGCAGGGAAATTAGTAAGGCCACTGGTTGTAGAAAAAAAAAATCATGAGTGTAGATTAGGATATCTTAAAGAGGCTTTATGTATCCCTGCACCTAGAACAGCACCTAATACTCAACACATGTTATTCTTCAAATAAATGACCTGGAGGCTTTGAGATGACAGGAAGGAAATGAGAAGAGAACTAAGGAAATATCTGGAGGTAATGTGAGGAGAACCAGGGCAGTGTGGAATCTTGAAAGTGGTTGAGCAAAGGGTTTAAAGATGGAATATGTCACCCAAGTGGTAAATACAGTGAGCAGGATGACACATTACAGAGATCATGAAGCTTATGCAATAACTTCTAGAAGTTCCAGTAAAGTGGTGGGGAATGGAATGTAGTTCTGGAGGGGGTGAATAATGAGAGACTGGAAACATATAGATCACTTGTCATTTGTAGAAGTTTGGCAATGAATGGAAGTTTAAAAAAAAAAACAAAAAGTAGCCATGGAAACATCTGGTCAAGTTTACTTTTTTTTTTTTTTAAGCTAGGGAAGTTTGTGTGTGTGTGTGTGTGTGTGTGTGTGTGTGTGTGTGTGTGTGTAAAGGTAGAGCCAGTGGCAAAGGAGAAGTTAACAACATTGGAAAAAGAGTGGTAAGTATTAAAGAAAGGTCCCTTGGGACTTGGCTGGAAGGAGATTACAAAATTCTATTTCCTACCTCAATCTTCACTCTTACCTTCATCCTCTGGATTTGTAACCAAACTGTACAACTGTTAGAGCATTTATATTTTTCTGAAAAACTACTGAACTACTCTGGGCACAACTAACTTATTAAGTGGTGCTATTCTGGGTCAGTTCTTCTGTTGAATTAATCCAGTTTTGCTTCTTCTCACCTTCAAACATTTCATGTGATAATCTCAATCATCAATTAATATTTGAGAAACTCTCTCTGTACTGAGCATTATACACATTGCAGACTGATTGGTTTCTACTATGAATTCTTAGGAATGGCACAGTTATTAAAGCAGAACCTTGAAAATGCCTTTTGGGGAATTATTCCATATAGATTTACACAGCTGTAAAATGCATGCCCAGAAATCTATTACACTCTGAGTTTTTTGTTCCTTTTATTTTACAAAATATAAAAGAAGAAATTAAAGAGAAAAAATTCCATTTAAATGGATTACTAGATGCAGTATTATATGAAGAGAAGGGTTGGTCAAGAGCAATGATTCATGCAATTACTTTGGAAGGAAAAATGACGAGATGATTTGATAATTATTTTTCAATTAAAAATATGTTTATTTTCTTATACTTGGCAGTTGTGACTCATGTGCCTTGGATCAGACTGGGCTTTGTGACCTCCCAATGGTTTTTGAGTGATTGTATCTATGACATAGACACAATTAAAAGTTTGTCTCATTGACACTTAAAGAAATGCTCATTTTTGTTGCACTTTTGAAACTCAAAACAAAAATCACTCCTTTCTGTGTTCATAACAGTAAAGATAGCTACAGATATATCATTAAAATTAATGAATGAATGTGTTGTAGTTAAGTCTATGAACTGCTAAGAGGTACCAATGACAAGTAAACTGGTGACTTATCTTTGTATTAACACTCTGTTCATTAACATATGTTTTATGAAAGTAGTAGGTATCAGTTTAAATGAACATACAGCTACCAGGTTAGGCTTGTTTGTTCATTCATCTAAGTATTTATTACAAACCATTTAAAAGTGCATATAATGTATGACCTCTTACAGAAAGCTCCAAGGAAGAAAAATATCAACCACCTTGCAATTTGCTAATTTATACCTCTAACCAACGAAGTATTTTAAAGAACTTGGGAATAGTTTTCCTCTGAGACCTAAATCTTGATTCAGCATTAAATGGACTTCGATTGAATAGGCAATTACCAAAAAGAGAAAGAGTGGCTCCAAGACTTTCAAGGGAGCCTGTCCCTGATCAAGGTACTCACATACATGAAGATGATGGATAATCAGCCTGTCAGTACTTAAACACTGAAATACTCCCAGCCAGTTATTATATACTCATGGTCCCAATACCCCCAGTGCTCCTCCCCTCTCCCAGCCACCCTGAAACTCCCCCAAACCCAGCAGTTGGCAGAGCAGGGGGCCCCCTCCACCCTCCTGCTGGAATTCCACTTGGCTGGAGCCCACATTATATGAGCTCTTAGAGATTTGGAATATCCTCTCTGAATAAGCCACTCATAAATAGTGTGATCACTGATGAGTCCTCAGAAAAATAGAGTCTAAGAGGCACAATGTGCCTAACAGAACAGTGCCTGAGCTGCAGAACACACTGTTCCACTCCCCATCGTAGGCCGGCTTTGAGACCTTAAGATCTTTAAACATTTAAATTCTACGGTGTCTCTTAGTTTGATTTCATGCCCACTGTCTTAGTCAGTTTGAGCTGCTATAACAAAAATACCATAGACTGGGTGCCTTAAACAATAAACATTTATTTCTCACAGTTCTGGAGGCTGAGAAATCAAAGATCAGCATGCTGAAAAATTTGATATCTGGTGAGAGCCTGCATCCCAGTCCATAGACAGTCACCTTCTCACCGTGTCTTCACATAATGGAGGGAGTGAGAGAGCTCTTGAGGGCGTCTCTTTTATGTGGGCACTAATCCCACTCATGAGAGTTTCTCCCTCATGACCTAATCACCTCCCAAAGTCTTCAACTCCTAATATTATCACACTAAGGGCTAGGATTTCAACATACGAATTTTGGGGGACATTCATGAAGTCTGATGAGCATTCACTCATATACACTATGGATTGTCAGTTACAGTTCTCATCATGAATTAAGAAAAGGTATTCTAGATTTATGGACTAGTCTTTTGAAGAGCTCTGTTAATATCAGCAAACATCCTCAAATCAGATCAACTCAAAACAATGACAAGCTAGA
The DNA here is from genome assembly GCF_027475565.1 of Acinonyx jubatus. Lineage (NCBI taxonomy): Eukaryota > Metazoa > Chordata > Mammalia > Carnivora > Felidae > Acinonyx > Acinonyx jubatus. The sequence continues at coordinate 86,316,990 of NC_069385.1, read as the reverse complement.
GATCCTGAGCTTGTGTGGCTGAGGGCAGCCTCTCTGCCTTGCTGACCTCACCATGGCTAATGCCACCCAGTCCATTCTCATGGGAAGAGCCAACACTTCCAGTGATCCTGTTCTGCTCACCATTGAAGAAGCAGAAGTGAGAAGAATGGCAATGAAACCAGTAGAGCTGATGGGACCAGGGGGTCGGCACAGGTGAGAAGGAGAACCAAGCTCTTGACCTGTCTCCCTCCTTCTCTCTACTAATAACATTCTGGAAAAAACAAATAGTTCTACACTAGCAGCCTCTACTTCCTCTTTCTGTTCTAATTCTTTATTTATTTTCACCATTTTACAGACACTGCTCCCACCAAGGTCACAATACAGCAAACTTGATTACCTACTTTTAGTTTTCTTCCAATGTGTTATCTCCTCAGCTTTGGTATTAACCTTGAGAGCAGGCATGTGTCTTGTTCACTGTATGTTCACCAGTGTCTATCACAAATCACAGTGACTGGTTCCCAGGAAGCACTAAGTACATTTTTACTGAAAGAATGAATAACTCTATAACTCTCCTTATTAACAAAGGAACAAAAACCATTCTCTTCTTTTTGTGTTCTCATAGCATTTTGTCATAAGATCTTGTATTGTCATTTATATTTACTCATCTATGTTCCCACAGAATTGATCCCACAACTGTGACTTGTACGACCTTGTATCCAGCCTAGTACAGGGCCTGCCATATAATAGATGCTTAGTAAAAGTTTGTGGAATAAATAAAGTTGGTGACTAGCATTGATTCAGTTACTCTAATAATTTATAATAAATCACTCCAAGATGGAGTGGCTTAAAACAATAATTACTTATTTTCTCTTAAGGTTTCTGTTTTGCCAGGAATTCAGGAAGAGCTAGGTTGGATAGTTCTCATCTTTGGAGGGGAGAGTGTTTTCAGGTGGTTGTGGTCAGGTGTCAGCTGGAGCTGTAGGAATCTGAAGGCCTGGCTGGAGCTGGAGGATCCACTTCCAAGGTGCCTCACCCATTTGTCTGGCAAGTTTGTGCTGCCTCTTGACAGTTCTGTTCCCCACTTTGTGGGCCTCTCCACCGGTCTGCTTAAAAATCTGTAAGACAAGGCAACTGGCTTCCCTCAAGCAAGTGAGGACACAGAGGTGGAAGTTGCATGAGTTTTTATGACCTAGGCCCAGAAGTCACGTGTTAGCAAGTTCACCATACTGGTCATACAGGGCCAGCCCTCATTCAGTGTGGGAGGGGACTTTTCATGGCCATGAATATCAGGACGTGAGGATTACTAAGGCTGTCTTGGAAACCAGATAGAATAGATGCTCAGCCATTAGAAAACAAAATTTCAAACCGAGACAGAGCCTCTGTGTAGGCACTCTTCTAAAGGTAGTTGTGAGCTAGGAAGCTGGGAAGAAACCACTGTTGCAGAACAGGATGGTGCCTCTCTTTGAAGTGATGGCCACCTGGATGGATTGTAAGTCTCCTTGCCACTCACGCCCATGCCTCAGTTTTTTTCCTGATGGAGTTGCTGACAGTCTATGGGGAAATATTCTTTAACTCCATCCCCTAATCCCCAAGATAGCAAGCCCATCTCACAGAAGGCAGGACCAGTGTCTGGGGTTGGTTAAGGCTTAAGCAGCCTACACTTGTCTTTGGGCAGGAGCGTGACTTGGTTTCTTTGATATATTGAGGCTGCTATCAAGTCCTGGAATAAAGTGCCAAATGCTTGCCTTTGGGTCTCTCAGCATCCCAGGGCTCAGTGACAGCATGTCTGCTGGTTCTGATATGTCCTTGTTGGGGCACCTGTGTTCTGAGTAGCCTGGAGGAGATCCATTCCTACAACCTGCCTCTGGGAATCATTTCATAAGATTAAAAGTAACTGTAGAAGAGAAGGGCAGGAACTCAGAGAAAGCCTGGAGGAACCCACGAGAGCCACATATTCCTTGGCTATAGATTTAATAACAAGCACCCTTCTGAGCTGGGGGAAAGTCTAGAATGTGTTTACATATCCTTTTCATATTCAGTTACTATAATACTTCAAATGATCAGATAAATTTAAGGGGCTAAGAACACAAATTATATAAAATAATAGCATATTTAATAGTAATTAGAAAAAGGGGATTTGGGAATACATAACTATTTATATTCATGGAAAATAAACAATAACTTTGGAGGTGATAAGTAATATTTCTTCTTACTTTTCCTTTTTTGATTGAGGTCAAATTCCTGCATTACATGCTGTTTATACTAATTTTCTCTTAAAAATTTGAATGTTTTGTTTTAATTAAATGTGGCTAAGAAAGATGTTTTCAGTGTCTTATTTCAGTATAGCATCTTAAATTGAATAGAACCCTCAAATATGCATCTAAATGCTGCTGAATTTCCAAATAAAGACTCCAAACAAATGTTATTATTGAACAAATGTTATTCCTTTTTCAGTTTAAACAAGGCTCTATTTTTAGTCTACAGGCTGAATTTATTTGCTTAGTTATGCAAATGATGGTTTATTATCAAATTCTTGTATTTCAACTTATTTCCACTGGTATCTTATTATATGCTAATCAAATACTCATAAATTCTATGAACTTTTCCCTTTCTTTATTAATAAGTTTAGAGTGATTACTACAAAGGACTCTAAACTGTGAAAATACTCAGTATTGGATATGAATTTAGGGCTGGCCTTTGAAGTGTAAACTATTTCTTAGGAATAAATTAGTCCTTTAAAAATGTTAACTTCTCTTAGCAAACCAGCATATCGCATGGACTGTAGAATGTTCCTTTTTTCACATTTAAATATGTCTGAAATAGGATGCATCTTAGAGTTGATTGCTTCTTAGATTCCATGAAATACAATACATTATTGCTTCAGGATATTAGCCAATACTCCAATAGTCTGAAAAAGGTTGTGGAAAACACCTAATGTATGTAACCAGGATGGTCCAACTACTCAAGTCTTTTGAGGATGTCAGTTATTTACTCACTACACTTTTACTTTGCTACAAAATAATAAAAACAACAAAAACTCCTATCAAAAATAGTGGAAATAGAGTTGCTTTTGATAAAAGAGAGTAATTTTTTTTATAACACTACTTTTTTTCTCCATAGGTCTTATGTTCCTGGGAACTACTGAGAAGTTAATTCCTGAGGTTGGATAAAATGGCCTTTGATCTACTCTTTCCTTTTATTTGAAAGGCTCTTGGAGGAAATTATATAACAATAAACCTTTTTTCTTAACATCCTTAAAACACAATTCACTATAAAAAACAATTTGCTATAAAAAACAATTTAAGATATGTCACATGTGTCTTGTGTTCTATTTTAAAAAGTTTAGTTCCTAAAGGACCAGTTCCTCCTAACAATGGCCTCACCCTTCAAGGACATAAGCTGGAACCATGACAAGGTTGAAAAATAGTTACATTGGAGCATGGCTATAGTATCTGTACAGCTTGGGTAGGTTCTAGATACAGGGAGTTAGAAGTTATACTTTATAATAAGACATTGTCATAGTAGTTCCTCTTTGTCCCATATATATTTATACTCTGGTTAAATTCAATACTCTGTAGATATATTAAATAGTGATTAGAGGTAACATGTACTGATAGATTAGTATCTACCTGGCACTGGCTAAGTGTTGAATGTTTTACATGAAGCATAGACATACTTCTTTAGTGTCAATGCAGGAGTGTTAAATACTCTCAAAAGTTGGGGTGATGAAAAAGTTTAGGTTTTCAGGTAGGGTAATTACTATGTATACAACCAAGACATGTAATTACTATGTATACAACCACTGTGCTTTCTGGCTGTTGAGACAGATGTCCAGAATTTTCTTAAATACATAGATTGGACACAACATGATCAATTATTGCTCTAAATTTTAAAAATTATTACTTAAGGTTTTGGAATACCTCATGTAAACTTATGTTCTTTAGAAAATATAATGCATAGCTCGGCACAAAATCTATAGCCCTAAAAAAATCGATATATTTGCCAAAAGGTGGTGGAAAAGGCAAGGATTTAATTGTAGTAGTTATATACACAAACACGTATAGGTTTGTGCAGACACTACGCCATCATCTACTGCTATATAACAAATTACTGCAAAATTTAGTGACTTAACACATCAGTCACTTTATTATATTTCACTATTTTGAAGGTTAGGAATCGGAGCAGGGGTCTGCTGAAGAACAAAGTTTGCTTTGTTCCACACATCAATGGAGGTCACTGAGAGGTATTCAGTTGGTGGAGGGTCTGGTCCACCACTCTGTAGATATATAAACAAAGGGTTTGCTTTGTTCCAGCATCAATGGAGGTCACTGAGAGGTATTCAGTTGGTGGAGGGTCTGGTCAGGAAGATCCAATAAAAGCTAGCAGGCTTCAGCAGGGGATGCTGGAAGGCAGGGTTCAGCTGGGACTCGTGGCTTGAAGACATACACAGTGGCCTTTCCAGCATGGCAGTCTCATAATAAACTTCGTATATGGCGGCTCAGGCCTACAAGAGAATATGTTCCAAGAAAACTGAGTAGAAGATGCAAGTCTCATTGTGGCTTAACCTTGAAAGTTCAGGATAGTCTATTTTTGAAAATCCTCCATATTCTAATTTCCAAAGCAATCCACTGAGGTCAGCCCCCACTTAAGGGGTAAGGAATTAGACTCTACTCTCGATGGAAGGAAAGCAAAGAATATGAGGCCAACTTTAATCTACATAAAACTGGACCAACTGATTAGGCACCTGGGCACAGCAATCATCCCTAGACTCCCTCTGTCTGGAATGCTTATGGCTGGGTGGACAGCATTTACTTCTGCAATGTGGTCTGGTTCTCTGCCAATGGAAGATGAATCCAAATCCCCAGATATGAGCAGTTGGATTCATGTGTTCTACTGCTGCTCCATTTTTTCTTCACTGAGCCATTATGATCAAAAAAAGTCTTTGTGTAAGTTTTTTTGTTTTTTTAAGTGTCTATTATTTATTAGTTTTAGAGCTTTTTCCCAGTCATGGACTACAGAAAATGAGAGCTTTAAGGGACCCCAGAAATAAAATCTGGTCCTACTTTTGAGAGAAAGAGATACAGAGCATGAGTGGGGGAGGGGCAGAGAGAGCTAGAGACACAGAATCCCAAGTAGGCTCCAGGCTCTGAGCTGTCAGCACAGAGCCTGATGTGGGGCTTGAACTCATGGACTGCAAGATCATGACCTGAGCTGAAGTCAGATGCTTAACTGACTGAGCCACCCGGGTGTCCCAAATCTGGTCCTATTTTATAGTTGAGGTTTAGGTTTAAAGTTAGGTTTAAAGTAGGTCACAGTTTGTGACCTGTCCAAGGTCAGAAACTGATTAGGGACAGAGCCACAGCTGGGATCTCCTGCAGCATGCTTGAAGGGAGGCAAACCTTTTTATCTATAGAATGGGTACTCTGTTCACCTGATTGTTTCCCCTAGAAATAGACCATTGGCTTTGATTCAGTCTCCCATTTTATCATGAAATATTTAAAAAGAAACTACTTACTTTAAGTGCACCAATTTATAAGACATAATCTTATATATCTAACCTATTTTCTCAGTTCCTATTCAATAAATGTTTACCAAGTACCTGCCAAGTTGTGGTATATATACACAGTTGTGGTATATATACACAGACATGACTGCTTTCAAGAGGTTGTCTTTCCAGTTAGAAGGCCATAACACAAAGTTTACACTAGTCACTTTGCTGTGGGATATTGAATTCATCATGCTATTTTATCTTTAAGTATTTCTAGAACATGTTTTCCCTCCTCCTTTCATTTACAGAACAGACCAAGAGGCCTACCATTCTGAGTTTTTATTCTACTCAGAGTATAGATTTGGAGTGGGTAATAGTAATAACAATCCACAGATCAATGAAGAAGTTTAGCTATTATTGCTCCTTTTGTTTCAAGAGATGTTTGCTCATTAGATGAGGTGACAGATAGCTTTGACTTTATCTAGTCCATGGGGTCTCTAGGTGGCTGCCCTAAATACCTGCAGTCGTGGTAGCTGGGATTTTCTGTTGATGTGTGGTGCCCCATCACCATTAGCTTTTGTCTTCTTCTGCTGTGGCTAATTTATCTTTTTCCCGGACCAGCCGGGAGAGGGGGAGGAGGTGTGGACAGGACTGGCCTCCAGACTCTGCTGTCTTCGATAACACGTCCACCCCAGCCGTGGCTCCCCGAGCTGGGCGGGACCACTCTTCCCGCTCAGCTGGGAGGAGCCCCAAGCTGGTTGCCCTGCCCGGGTAGGGGTGGAGAGGAGTGGGTGAACCGCAGCAGATCCCGATCCTTCCCTGGAGACGTCAAAGGCCCCGCGAAGGCAGGCCTTCCGGGGAGGTGGGGGGAAGGGGAAAGTGAGGTGTGTCCCCGGGGCTGAGGCTGTCAGCGCTCAGGCCAGGTGGGGGTGGGGAGAGTGGAGGCACTACGCTCCCCAGGGATCCGGGCCCGCGCGGGTTCCCGCGGGTGGGGAGAGGAAGGAACCAGATGGGCGGGTTCAAGCGTCGGCGGCGGCGGTCCCGGGGCCGCCGGCTCCTCCCCGCGAGTGTGCCTGTCTGCCGCTCGCCGCGCTGAGGCAGTGCGGTGGCGGGCGGGCCGAGGCTGCCGCCCAGCGCCCTGGCCGCGGCCATGCCCGGGCCCTAGCGCGCCTGCCGCAGCCCGCGCCCCGCGCTCCGCAGCCCGCCAGCCCCGCGCCCGCCGCCGCCTCTTCAATGGGCAACCTGCTCGGCGGGGTCAGCTTCCGCGAGCCCACCACCGTGGAGGACTGCGACTCCACCTGGCAGACGGACTCGGAGCCCGAGCCCGAGGAGCCCGGGCCGGGCGGCGGCGGCGGCGGCGAGGGCCCGGGGCAGGAGCCCGAGCAGCCTGCGCAGCCCCCGGAGCGAGCGGGCGGGCGGCCCCGCGCCAGCCCCGCGCCGGACGGAGACGCCGAGGCGGCGGGCGCCGAGCAGGTACGCGGCCCCGCGGTGGCCTCGGGCCGGGCCGGGGTGCCCCTGCCCCTGGAGGAAGGACGTCGCCGGGGGCCGGAGCAATCGCCGAGCGACCCCTGCACACGCAGGGCAGGGGCGCCAGCGGCTGCCGGTCCTTTGCGGCCAGACCCCTCCGCGCCGGCCGCCGTCCCGCAGCCTCGCGGACCTGGGGGCCTGCGGTGCCGGAGCCTTTCGCTGCCGGCCTGGGGCCTGACCGCGGGCACTGCGAGAAAGTCCCTGAGGGCAGAACCCAACTTGAATGGGTGTTTTCTTTGCCTCTGCGGCGCATCTGGGTGCTGCGAAGGTGGGGTGGGAGGAACCTGTCTAAAAATAGAGGATTGTGAAAACCGGTCTAGTGCGTGTCATTGGGAAAAATTACCCAGAATAAGGTGGGACTGCAAGTGAGGAGCAGCGAGCACCCTCCCCTACCGTGGGGTTTACAGCCATTCAGAGTAGGGTTGGAGACCCCCATCCGAAGTTAAAACGCCCTAAGTAAGGCCTTTCAACTGAGGAGTTCAGGGTACTCTGCAGAACTCTTGTATCACCCAGAGACTTGTTGATCCAACTGTCCTTAAATCATTTGGCTAATACAGTTTGGAGGAGAGGTTAGTAAATAGTTAAATACTCCCTATTAACCTCTGACGGACTGAAAATAATTCAGAAAACTTTGGAAAGGGGGAACTGTGTAGCCAGCCCTCTGGAGAAGTGCGCATCCTGGAGGTATGTTAAGGTTTGTGGTTCTGCATTAGGCCCTCCTCTTTATAGCTAGGGGGAAATGAGAGTGGAAAAAAAAAATGGAGCCCAAAGTCAAATGTGACCACTGGTTGCTTGACTGGAGTAGAGGAGTCACCACCTAAATATTACAGCCAAGGCTGCCTCCTTCATCTGGATGATCATCTCTGTTTAGGTGAGGAGGAGACAAAGTCTTAGTGCAGGCTCCATGCTAAACACGTTGTTTTAGTCACCTGCGATTTTGGGGGTTGGGTGGGAGTTGCTGTTTTTAATCCCCATTTTAGACAAACCTGAGGCTTGGAGAGTAGAAGCTTGCCCAAGAATACTCAGGGAGAGAATGATGCAAACCCAAGTATGTCTGTGACCAATGTACAACCTTTAACCTGTCAATATCGTGGGGATCCCCTTGCCCCTTGTGCTCTGGATTGCTGATGGGTCATTTTGAATTGCAAATTCAACCCTCAAAAAGTATTAGAGGCTAGGTTCCAGTTTTTCTCTTTCTCTTGTCTCCCAATTAAGTAACCTTCTCAAAGAAGTCTGGGCTATCAAAAAATTCCAGCCCAGATTCAATCCAGCTAACCAGGTCCCTCTGTATAAAACAGTTTCATAATTAATGTTTCAGTTAATTGTGACCCCAGAAAATGGTAGACCACAGCAGCCCTCCCTTTTCCCCTTTAGTGATTTATTTTTGTTAGTGTCACCATTTAACTTCTTTTAAAAATCTCCTTTTTATTTTTGCTTTTGTTCCCTCTCCCCATAGTCATTTGCAAGTACTACTGGACCTACCTTTAGAATATATCCCAGTCTGACTACTTCTTACCTCCTAGGAATACCTGCTGTATTCCTAGTTCAAGTGAATATTTAACAAATGATGGCGCCAATAAGTAAGATGAGTAAGTCTAGGGAAAAAGCATCATCAGAGGTTAAATTAAGAATTCCCCTGAATTTTATATCCACTTGGACGTCTAAGTGGAGTTCTTAACTATATCGATGATGAATGGAGCCTTAGTCCAGAACTGCAGTCATCAGTCTGTTGGTGGTGTGGAAAGTCAGGGGAGATATGTGGTCATTAAGGAGTGATGAGGAATAAGGACTAAACCCTGGGCACTCCTCAATTTGGAACCTATGCAGAAGAGGAGGAGCTAAAGAGAAGGCTGACAAGAGACAACCAATGAGATAGGAAGAAACCAGTAGAGGTGTGACATCTGACAGTGTTGCAGGAAGGAGGGAGATATTTCACAGGCCCAGTGCTGCTGGGAGGTTGCCTGAGTTGAGCACTGAGAAATGGTTTGGTAAAATGGAGATTAGTTAGTGACATTGAAAGAGCCATTTTGATGGAATGCTGAGGATGAAAACCTGATTGGGGTGTGTCATGGGAGAAGAGGAGGAGATAGGGGTTATGCACAATTGTTTGGTGATATTTTATCAAAACAGGAAGCAAAGCTATGGCTTGAAGGGAGATTTGGGTCAAGGAAGATTGTATATGTTTAAGCTTAGAAATTGTACACATATGTCTGCTGAGGGGAATGATCCAGAAGAGTCTAGGGAAAAAGCATCATCAGAGGTTAAATTAAGAATTCCCCTGAATTTTATATCCTCTTGGACGTCTAAGTGGAGTTCTTAACTATATCGATGAATGGAGCCTTAGTCCAGAACTGCAGTCATCAGTCTGTTGGTGGTGTGAGAAATTTTGATGATGCAGGGAATAGGAACAATATATTAAGGAACAAAATCCTTGACTGGGCAGGTGAGAAGGGAAAGGGTAGAGATTCCAAAAGGAGCAGAAGCTGGAGGAACAAAGACAGATGCTTGCAGGTTGGTACATTTAGAGGTTGGAGGATGCAATCATTCTCATAATAATCTGGAGAAATAGGTAGGGCATGAGTCATTATTGTCATTATCTTTGTTTCACAGATAATAAAACTAAGATTCAGTTAAGTGGTTGGCTTAAGGCCTCACAAATAAGTAACAGAGTTAAGACAGCCCAAGTCTTGGGCTGTTGACATTATACCCAGGTTTCTATAATGCTCCTTCACTTTTAGTGGAGCTGAAATGGATTCATGCCTAATTAGTTGGACTTGCAGCCCAGAGCCTGGAATTCCACATCCTGTGCTGTCACTGAGCTCGAGGGCCTTGTTGAACTTCTCTAAGGCTGGGTTACCTTGTTTCTAAGAGGGAAACACTAATATCTGCCATCCAGGTGTGTCGTAAAAATCAAATGAAATAATATACATGTAAGTGCTTTGTAAATGGGAAAAGTGCTTTCTGTACAAATGTAAGATGATGATTCATATGGTTGTAGCTCAGGCTAAATAGATTCAGAAACTTGCTAGGCAGAGCTATTTTGAAACGTGTGGCAAGGACCAGAATTTAAGCTTTTCCTTGCTTATGTAACATGACAGAGTAGCTAATGTTAAACATCAGAGGATTTGGTGTTAAAGTAAGTATCTCTATACTTGTAGTAATAGTGAGAATCACACCACTTGAAAAATGTGTGAAAATTGCTTGGAGGATGCTAATCTGTCAATACAGATGGGGGTGGGGGATGATGAGAAAGGGATTTGGGAGGTGAAGCTCTTAATGAATATTCAGACCTAAACATTGTCTTCTGTTTCATTATTGTTATCTGTCTTATTGTCCTGGATGACATGGGACACAAAGCACTTTCTTAATGCATTATAACAATACATATAGTTAGAGAACTTAAATCCATTATATTGACCTGTTTCTTATACTTTTAAAATCATTATGGTGGTGAGAATTTTTATAAGTTAAATAGTATGGATGAACTACCACACATAAGTTACTACAATCCAAAGTTCATTCCATTTGAGAGCTTTTACTGCTTTGTGTATATATATTATAAATTTGCTGATTTATGTCACATAGTGTTATCACTGGATTAACAGATTATTCATGCCTTTGTATACTTGTTATGGTGCAATAAAGGATGGAGTTTAGAAAGCTATTTAGGTTGTTTTAAAAATCCCCTTTCCCTTTCATGAGTATTATTTGCCTTTAAGTTCAGCTAAATGTTGCAAATCAATGATAATTTTCTTTGTAGAATTTATTTTCTTAACAATTTTTTAATATTGTGTATTCAAAAATAATTTTGGTCATAGAATCACTTGTGTAACCTCTGGTAAGGTAAATGTCTTAAATTCATTTTGAGTTCTATTTCTAATGAGTATTAATCTACAACATTTGGCCTCCATAGGCTTTTGGTGAATAGTATCGTTTTTTATTTAGTAAAACATTTTAGGACAAATGTTATTGGGTTCAAATCAGGCAAATAGAATGCCAACAAATGTTGCTAGTAGGCATCATTAAAAGCAAATGTATAATATTGTCATTATTCTGAACAGCTCGACACTTTTCAGGCTTTCCTTATGGATGCTCATTATTTTAGGTGTTCTAGAAATTTCTCAGTGAAATTATTGTGCTTCAACATGTAAATGGAATTTTACTTTTCCTTTTAGGGTGGTGATTCCACTGAAGCAACTGCCAAACCAAAGAGAAGCTTTTATGCTGCGAGGGATTTGTACAAATACCGACATCAGTACCCAGTAAGAGTATAGAATGTTTTTTCTACAATGTAAAATATTTCCCTTCTGTTTTTGTTATTTTGTGGTGCTAGTGAGCAAACATGCAAGAAGGGTCCTTGTGCCTTTTTTATATGTCCATATGCTGGAGATTGATGTATTTTTTTCCTTTAGCAGAACTTCAAAGATATCCGATATCAAAATGACTTGAGCAATCTTCGTTTTTATAAGAATAAAATTCCTTTTAAGCCAGATGGTGAGTAATCTGCTACCTTGGTAAAAAGCAAATGTTACATGATAACATACACCTAGTTATTCTTTGTTTATTCTGTGGTCAGTACATTCTTAATGCACTTGTTCATTGGTTGGCTTCACTTTGCTATGTAGTCTAAGGTGTCCCCAAAGCCCTAGACCCTAGACTTGTGAACTTTAACTTGGCAAATTCTAGAGGAATAACTGTGGATTAGCAATACTTTCCCACCATTTGTTCACAGGGGCTATTGTCTTAAAGGTAGTGGGGGCCACTTTTGTGAGAGGGAAAGAGATGAAATTTGTAGAATCATAAAATACTAGATTATTAAGAAACCTTAGAGGAGATCAGATTAATCTTCCTTATTTTATTTTATTTTATTTTATTTTATTTTATTTTATTTTATTTTATTTTATTTTATTTTATTTTATTATTTTTTTAATCTTCCTTATTTTAAAGATGAGGTCACTGGGTTTTAAAGCTTGAATGACTGACTTGTCTGGTCACTCGATTATAGGGTTGGGTCTAGGATCCCCAGTTCAGTATTTTTTTTACTATGCCATATCCCCAAATTATTTAGAACATAATTGAAAAGTAATATTTGTATTAGAATGATCTTTCCTGTTGATTTTTAGATTCAGGGGTCAGGGGTTCCTGGCAGTCTCAGTTCACTGTTCCAATATCCTGGGAAGGGAACTACAGAGACACTACATCTCCATTCAACCCTGCCAAATAAACGGCCTCCTCCTTCACAATTCTACAATTACCCTTGTAAGATCTTTTCTAAGATTCTCTCCCTATAGGGAGAGGATGCATCCACTATGGTAATATGCATATTTCACCAAAGTACCATGCTGTGGTTCATGATGAACATCCTAATTTTATTCAGGTCAAACCAGCAAAGTTGGCTTTTCTCCTTGCCCTTATCTCTGTGAAGTGACCAGATGGCCCTGGCTTCTGCTCTTTGCTCTTAGTGGAATCTGAGCCAAATCCGCAGCCAAGTGAATCAGGGAATGAGGGTCATAGATTGCAAAGCTTTCCAAGTAGCCGGACTGTGTATTCTTTGGTGAACAAACTGGAGGAGGGCTGTCTGAAGGGTGGGTGGCATGTTGGGAGGAGGAATTCCCTGTGTTGTGCACTGAGAGATGCACCAGTTAGAAGTTAGGACTTAAGAACATTGCTCCAATGGCCAAATCCACTGGTCTTTAATTAATTTAATGTTAATTAAAGTGTCCCAAAAGTTTGCTCAGACTTGGGAGGAAACCTCTGGATAAAAGTGTTCTGTTGTATTTACTAATGATAAAAACACACTGTTTTATTTACTAATTGAAATAATATTAATTAAATTATTAGGGTTTTTTAGGACCTGGGGCAAGAAAACCTTCAGAAGAAATGCAATGATTGTTAATTTGACTCTGATTTGAATTTAATAAAATTCACCTAAAGTAATGCCTTCAAATATTAAAAACATTGAACATGAGAGTACTTAACTGAATTATTTTTGTATTTCTAGTAGTGAATTTATTTTTGAGGTAGTAATTTAAAGTAATAAATTCAAACACTGTTATTAATTTTTTGTAATTTTTATCACAAAATTTATTTTGAAATCATGTAAGGTTGGTGGGAGTCAGGAGTTTTATCTAAGGTCACATAGAATGTGTTCTAGTTTATTATATAAATTACACCAACTCACACAATTTCCTATCATGTGGGTGTATCCACACACATACACATACACTTGCCAATAAGTGTAAGCCTGCAGTGATGTATTTTACTTGTGTAAGTAGGTGGAGGGGTAGTTGGAAGGGAGATTATGGAGGTAAATAGTTTTAAATTGCTGATAAAGCCAATAGTATGATTCAAAAACAACTTTTTACTCAGCCTTCCAAGAGTAGGCCTCAACTACAAACTGGTGATCTCTGGAAGAAACAAGAATGAGATGAGTTATATTTAGAGAAATATTTTGTGTTTTGTTTTTTTTTTCCTTAAAATTGACTAATTGGCCACATAGTCAATTGTGAGGACATAGACAGAATTTGAGAAGCAGGAGGATTTTGTTACACAGTTGACCCTTGAGCAGTATAGGGGTTATGGGTGCCAACCCCTGTGCAGTCAAATATCCGTGTGTAACTTTTGACTCCCCAAAACTTAACTGTTGATAGCCTACTGTTGACTTTAAGCCTTACCAATAGCATAAACACTTGATTAATGCATATTTTGTTATGTGATATGCATTATATACTGTATTCTTACAATACAGTTCAAACCCATGTTGTTCAGGGTCAACTGTAATAAGTTCTTATGAGGAAACAATAAAATGTGGTGAAGAGGACTTACTTTTTGGAAACAGAAAGACCTGTGTTCTATTCCTACATTTAGTCTTTTGTTAGTGTGTGACTTTGAACAAATCACATAATGTCCTCATTAGTAAAATGGGGATAATAGTACTGGTTTGGGAGAGTTCTGTGAAGAGTAAGCTGGATGATATATACTGTATGTAATTTGGGTCCTTTTTCTTCCATTTTTCCTTCTTCCCTTCTCTTTTCTCTCACCTTTCTTTTATTCCTTTTTTTTTTTTTTCCTGGCCTACATTCCTTTTTTTTTTTTTTTTTTTTTGCCTACATTCCATTTTGATCCCGTCTTGTTTTTAAAGAACTGTATGACCATCTAGGGCAGGGGTTGGCAAACTTTTTCTGTACAAGACCAGGTAGTAAATATTTTCAGGTGTGTGGGCCATTAGTCTTTATTGCAACTACTCAACTCTACTATTGTAGTGTAAAATATATAAATGTGAATGTGCATGGCTGTGTTCCAATAAAACTTTATAAAACAGATGGCAGACTGTACTTTGTCAGCCTCTGCTTTAGAGTAACACTGATAGACTTTCTGTGATTTGTGGTGCCACTGATTTTTTAAAAATTAGGCTTATTACATAACTGAGCATATGGCATAAGGTATTTTTCTTTTGAAAGCATTATTCCTTGGTGGCTCGGTCGGTTAAGCATCTGACTCTGGATTTTGGCTCAGGTCATGATCTCACAGTTCCTGGGATGCCCCACATTGAGCTCTGTGCTGACAGAGCAAAGCCTGCTTGGGATTCTCTCTCTCCCTCTCTCTGTCCCTCCCCCACTTGCACTGTCTTTCTGAAAATAAATAAATAAACATTTTTTAAAAACAGTATTTTCACATGCTATAATTACATTTCAGAGGTTTTAATATAAAGAAAGATTGATTAAATATTAAAATGTCATCAACAGTGTCTTAAATGTCTGGCTCATTTTCTAAATGTTTACTGTCTAGGTGTTTACATTGAAGAAGTTCTAAATAAGTGGAAAGGAGATTATGAAAAGCTGGAGCACAACCACACTTACATTCAATGGTCAGTTACATTTATGTATCTTGAACCATGTCCTATTTAATCATGTATGTTTTTCAGATAGCATTAATATAATAATATTATTTTTCTAAAAAATAGGCTTTTCCCCCTGAGAGAACAAGGCTTGAATTTTTATGCTAAAGAATTAACTACATATGAAATTGAGGTAATGCAAGTTCATTTCATTTTATATGCGATTACCAAATAATATTGCTATTTATTGTCCTGGTAACTATTGAATCATTTCAGCTGACTTTTTTCTCCCCCTTAGGAATTCAAAAAAACGAAAGAAGCAATTAAAAGATTCCTCCTGGCTTATAAGATGATGTTAGAATTTTTTGGAATAAAACTGGTTGATAAAACTGGAAATGTTGCTCGTGCTGTTAACTGGCAGGAAAGATTTCAGCATCTGAATGAGTAAGTAAAGCCCCAACGGCACACCAGGGGCCAGCATGTTATCTTTTCTTGGTTAGAATTCTCCGTGGAACATAGGAACAGCTAACTAGTAGATGGACCCAGGAATCTGAATTCAAAAGCTAGTCTGAAATGCATTTTATTCCTTGTCCCATCTAAAGCACAACAAAATAGCTATAAGAAAGAGTGAAATTCCAGGTAGAAATAAGGCCATTCTGCTTCACAGCTGTTTCTTCCTGAAACCTCTCTACTGCCCAAAGCCAAGTGTGGCCTCTCTTCCTCTTTATAGCATGTATCTTGGCATTTGTACTTATTTTGTGTATGCATTTTTCCAGCTCCCCTCGGCTAGGCTGTGAGCTTCTTGTGGCACAGTCTGTTCCTCAAGCATGGTACCTTCTTAGACTAAATCTATAAATGAAGCCTATGACATAAAAAAAATCATTTTATAAGAAGGAAATGGGCTTGTACGTTTCTAAAAAAGGGGGAAAATTAGAATCGTCATTATTTAAGTAAAAACAAAAGCCCATTTTTGCTTAATAAATCCTAAAATCTGTGAAGAGAATTTTAACATAGTTTATTTGGAATTGATTTGCTGGGGTTTTTTTTTTTTTTTTGCCTGGATATTTATAACTTTCATTAATACTTATACCCAGAGTTTATTTTTCTTAGTATTTTCTTTGTATGCAAACTGAATTTTTTTCATTTTAATTATAGGGTGGCTTATGAATGCTGGACCATAAAACCAGCAGCTTTAAAGCATTTTTTTTAAGCACATTATAATTAGCCGAACTGGGCAAGTACTAAGAGAAAAAAAAAAAAAAGCTAACCTAAGAAATTTTTCTTTGCTGAAAACAGTTTTGAGCATCAATTAACTGAATTTTTTGGTGTTTTTCTAGAACTTTCATCTTGCTTTGCTAAAATGAGTATAAGTATTAATGTTTAAGCCTTCTTTTTACTTTATTAGTTATAATCAACACTATTAAAATGGTAGCTTGTACTAAAACACTGAAGATATGGGCATAAAGCTTTATGATCCTGACTAGAAGACCCATTAACTCATAACTCAAGTTAAATTTGATATATATAGGGCACTTATAGCAGAAGTATATTATGCCTCTGCCTAAGCAATGAGGGTCGCTGTCTTTGCACAGAATTTCTAAGCACTTAATGTCCCACTGTCAATGAAAGCTGTATGCAAATAGCCTATTGATATGTAGGATGGTAAACTTTTATTTTAGAGCATCTCCATCCCCAACTTGTTAATTTTGGTTGGAATAGAAATCTTGTTTAGTAACTGTTTGTTGAATGAATAAACACTGAACAAAATAACATTTGCCAGCTTAAATCCTCCTTGGGGTTTTATTTTCAGATCCTCTAACTGACAGTTGGAAACAGAACCCTTCTGAAGGTTTTAATTAAAATGATCTCCTGGCTTGGGTCAGGGGAAAGGAGCCTTGAATTAACTGTCATATTCCCTTTGCCTCATTCAGATCCTTTTCTTTCTGCCACCCACTGTCTCTCGTTTTTCTTTCCCTGGGTGTTGCACAGAGCTTTTATTTGTGTTTTAATCTGTATGACATCTTGAGTTTTTTAGAGTAGGCAGGAAACTCAATATATTTATAGTAGCCCAGCGGACCAAAAAAAAACTGAATGAAAGTGAAATGAAATAATGTTCAGTGAACAAGTGACCATGACTAAAAGAAGTGAAATATTTTTGAACATGAGAATACAAACATATAGATCAACCACTAAGCTGTATTTCCAGTTTTATTTGTAATCACCTTAGATTACTGAGCCATATTTTAGACCCAGGAATTGCTTCTAACTTTTATCTCCTGTCTCCTGGTTCTTGCCTTTTGTGTATTCTCTCTTCACCTACCTAGTCTTCCTGACTTTTTCAGGGCAATTTACTGCCCTTACTTCTGTTGGGAAGCCCAGCTTCTCCCTTTTATCTGCTTTGCAACCCCAGAGGCTGCTTACAATATTGGGTGGGTTTCAGCTGGTGTCCTCTCTTCCTTTTTGTCTTCATTTGCGAAATTTATTTCAAATCATACTGACACACTCAATTTCTTTCTTGTACAATTTTGTTCCATAGTCCTGATTTTCATTCTCTTGAACTCAGTGTAAATATTGGGTTGTTGTGTACATATTTTATGTAATGTAAATATTTTAAATTGAAGAGTGCATAGATACAGATAAATGTGTACAGAAATTTTATCTTGGTCATTTGTCTTCGACTGGATGTTTGCAATTGAGCTGGTTGCAAACATAGACAATTTTGTTGGATTATATAACTCATCTTGGGGATTTTTTAGAAAAATGTTTCCTCGCTTTTCCATGTATCTCTTTTTCATAGATTTATGAAGCAGATGTTGCTTAAGTTTTTGGAGAGTATATACCCCATACTAACCTAACACTAAGTCATCTCTGCTATTAATGGCAGATTGCCTTAACCTCATTCAAATTTGTGTTGTCTCAGAAGACTCTTAACTTCTCCACTATTAAAAAATATAGATTCATGAGGCTGAAATATATCTCTGCTGTGTTTTACCTTTTGGCCTCAAAGAGTTGAATATTAAGATAATACTTTTGTAGGAAACATCCAGAAGAATGGGGATGATAAAAACTGCCAGACTTGTCTTTTTCAGTGTTTATCTATCCTGACTCATTAAGAATTTTGTTTTGTCCAGACAAACTTTATTATTAAAATGTAAGGCTATAGAACCACCCCCTTTTGTCCCTCAAGTAATTTAACATCCTTCTTCACCCTTCCCAAATAATTAGCTAGTTATTTATAAGCGAAATGCTGTAAGTACTTCTGGAAACCAAAGCAGGTATATGCATTGCTTGTATAAAGTTCAATGTCTGATGTATAAAACAGATTTTAGGAAGTTAGAAATAAGTGGTTGTTATGGTTGCGTGTCAATATTGGGTAAATAAATACCTGAGCTGCTGATGGCACATGATTAATATGTGTAGCTGAAGATTCTTTTAGGATGTGGCCAGGTATTTGTAAATGAGGCAACTATTGGCCCAGTGATGTAGGGTAGGTATATTGTGAATTATGATAGATAAGCTTGAAAAGCATTCATCTGATAACGGCCTTAGTTTGAGGACAGAGAAGAAGTTTGTGCAATTTGGGGAAAAAGGCATCTTGGGAGTCTATGCCATTAGAAGCAAAATTTAAAATTCTCCGGGAAAAAGGAGAGAGAAGGCATAGATGGAAGACAATTAGGTAATTAAGTGGGGATAGGTACATATATGGTGGTCCTTAGTACCAGATTTAAATAATAGCAATAATATTGATTTTAAATAGTATCTAATATTTTTTAAGTTCTACATGCCCTGAACATGTCTCAACTCATTTTATTCTTCTAAAAGTCCATTGAAATATTGACCATTTCCCCTACTTTACAGGTGAGCATATTGAGTCAGAAGAAGATACCATAATTTCTTATAGCTGTATGTGGCAGAGCCATGGTATAAACTCTAGGTCTGACTTCAGAGCCCATGCTGTTAACTGTGTTCTGCTAAATAAGTCAGTTTTGCAGCCTTTGTCAGAATTGTTCCAGTAAAGTAGAGTGGATATTGTTGCTTACCTTATGACTTGGCCAGTGTGGTGGATTTTTCTGACACTCTAAATCATACCTTCAGCTGATAGCTGATGTTGCATTCATGTTTGGGACTAGTTACCTGTGGTGGGCATGGTACAGCAGGCGTCGTTGCAAATAAATGCTCTAGTAGATCACATCCTTGGTGTATTCAACATTAAACAACAATTCAACATGAGTGGGAATAAATTTTAGACCTAAATATCTCTCAAATATGAAGAAACAAGAGGAATTTATATTTCACATTTGAATTTCACATAGATTGGCATTACATTGAAGTATAAGAGTTTAATAACTTCTAATTTATTATGGTGTCTAATATGACTTTCACTAAAATTGTAATGCATATTTCCATGGCTTACAGTTCCATTAAAAATGATTTTTCTAATACTTTTTATTCCCCTACTTTCCCTCACCTGATTTCCCCGCTACATTTTTTGTTCAATCCTCTCTTCCAGGTCCCAGCACAACTATTTACGAATCACTCGTATTCTCAAAAGCCTTGGTGAGCTTGGATATGAAAGTTTTAAATCTCCACTTGTAAAATTTATTCTTCATGAAGCTCTTGTAGAAAACACTATTCCCAATATTAAACAGAGTGCTCTGGAGTATTTTGTTTATACAATTAGAGACAGGAGAGAGAGGAGAAAGCTCCTACGGTTTGCCCAGAAACATTACACGCCTTCAGAGAATTTTATCTGGGGACCGCCAAGGAAAGAACAGTCAGAGGGAAGCAAAGCCCAGAAAATGCCTGCCCCTCCCACCTCTGGTCATATCAGTCAAACTTCTATGCACAAAAAATCCAAGGACTCTAAAAATTCCTCCTCAGCTATTCATTTGAATAGCAAAACAGCTGAAGAAAAAAAAGCGGCACCTGGAGGGGCTGGAGAAGAGGCAGACAGGCCTAGCACAGAGCCCAGCAGTGAAGCCACCAAGTCAAAGACAGAGGACGGTAATGCTGAAAATTCAAATTCTCAACTGGAAAAAGCAGTCAGCCATCCTACAGAGAGGAAGGAAATTGCAGTTCCTCCTGAAAAAGATGAAGAAGGTGAAAATCACAACAAAGACTGTGAAAATCCTGGAAATACAGGCTCCCCTGATGATGTACCATTACAGTGAATTATCAGAAAACCCGCAAACGTGTATAGGTAAGGGAGGAAAAACTGTACAATATATCCTGAAGAACAGAGGTCATTTCAAATTTTAGCTATCTGTTTGTAATTTCTGTTGTAAACAGTTTGTTGTTGGTTTTTTATTTTGAATGATAATGAATTTAATATTTAGTAAGAAGTTTTAAGCAGGACCCAATAAATGAATGTATTCTCTAACACTTTTAGGATGTGAGTTTCCAAGTTCTGTACATAATAATTGCTTTTAAATTATTTTCAGTGTATGTGGAAATAATCATGTAGTATTTGATATATCAAATAAATTCTTTTGGGAGATTACGGTCTACATGAAGAAAATCAAGAGGATAAATTTCATTATTTTGCCACATAATTGCCCAATTTATGGATTCATAAAGCTGGGAAAACAAATTTAGTCGATTCAAATGTATTCAGAAAGTAATTTGGAATCTTCATTACAACACCTCAAGATGTTTCTTTTTAAATTCTGGTATGTGAAATGGATATTCTTAGGAAGCCATAATCACCCAGCCCATTTCTTGGGCTTTCCACTGTCCTTTCCTCTTTTCCTGTCTCTGCACTTGCCTTCATTTGCCATCTTTGTAGGCCAGCATGTGCATTTCTAGGGTACATTCCAGTGATCCCCTGTACTGAAATTTAAATCAAACAGAGGGGCACTTTTAACTGTATGATATCAAGAATTTGCTTTTTTAAAATAATAAAAATGTTTTTCTATGTTAAATGCTTAAAAACAAATTTTGATGCAAAAGTCCAAGAAAAGGATTTTGCTTTTATGGCTGTTCCATATAAATTCGGTGCTTGTTTCTGAATGCAAATGACTAAAGAATTCAAAAATAAGGAAAGAAAATACACATTTTTAAATAGCATGCTTCTTACACTGGTAACAAGGCAGTGGTCCCTAAAACCTTGACTATCTCAGTGTTCTGTGGGCTGTGAAATTAACAATATTGCTTAGTCCAGTGTATCTTTAAAAAAGAAAACAATTTGATGTATCTCTAAGTAGTCAAACCTTGAAATTCAGAACATTTAAAATTCTGTATTCTCAGTTTTAGCAAGCACTTATTGTGTTAATATTGGTTAAGAGTACGTAGTTTTACTTTCTGTAATATTATTACTAATGTTACACATCAGAAAATAATCACTGTGATGAGAACTTCAAAGCATACATACAAATATAGTTAAAGCAATTAATAGAAAAAAAATTCACTTTCATTTAGAGAAGAATTGGCAATTGTGTGTCTCTTGGGCTTTTAGATTCACTTTAACCCCCAGAGAATTTTTACTGTGTCCTATTTGTTAGTCACATCATATCATCCTCTGTTAACCTTTATAATCGGGGGATTTCCAGCAGAGAATTTCTAGAAAATATACCAATTGTATGCCTTTAGAAGTATGATTTTATTGCTTTGAAGTTTACATGAAGCATCATAGTTGCTCAAACTTGAGTTTTTAATATATTATTAACCAAGTTGTATATCATATTCCAGTTATAAAGCATCTTCTCATTTCTGGTTCCCAGAGTATCCCAATTTTTGCTTTCTACTTTCTACAAAAGCAGAAACAATTCTGCTTTTGCATTTCAATTTCTTTTTTGTATGGGCCCTGTAATGTGCTGCTTATAGCAATGTCCCCATAGAGCTCAAAAAACAGTTTTACAGGGTAAGATGAGAGTAGTTGTTACATTGAGCTGAACTGTAGGAACATGATTAATTCAAAATATCTTAGCAATTTTGAATACATGAAAAAGTGTTCAGACTGCTTTCTAAGTGCAAAATATTTAAAATTTGTGACTAGATATTAAAATATTAATAAACAGTGGACAGAGACTAAAATAAATGGATATAATCTGAATTGCTTAGAAACTGTAGTGTATCAGAGCCCTTACAAATAAAAACACTTCATTCAACAATTTAACTTTTAGAATATTATTCCTAATTAGGAGTTTGATTAGATTGCAACAGTTAATTTGAGAATATTTAGTCTCAAGGGAAAAACTGCCTGGCCTACATTTATAAACAGTGGCCTTTTCCCAGAATGTTGTTTTTAAAATCCATATTCAT
The DNA here is from genome assembly GCF_027475565.1 of Acinonyx jubatus. Taxonomy (NCBI): domain Eukaryota; kingdom Metazoa; phylum Chordata; class Mammalia; order Carnivora; family Felidae; genus Acinonyx; species Acinonyx jubatus. The sequence continues at coordinate 86,294,899 of NC_069385.1, read as the reverse complement.
ATGTAACAGTATGATTCCTACATTTAATCCGCAAATAATTTATGAGAGAATTCCTCAGTGGAGAACAAATAAGAGGATGTCATTCCTTTTGCAGATAAAAATTATGTCTATAATTTTTTTCTATAAAGAATACTTTGTAAAATTAATAGTTTTTTAAATAATATCTATAGATACGTATTTATGTGGGTCTTAGATATGAAACAGCCTTCTGGGTTTGTCTCTAATGTTTTGTATTTTTAAAAACTACCATATGCTTGCAGAAATTTACTGAGAAGCTGTTTTAAAAATGCAGCGAAGCATGGCCAAATAGCTAGAAACATTATTGAATCTTTGCAAATATATAGACTTTATTGTTGTACCTTGGACTGTGAGGATATAAACATTGGCTATTGATAAAATATTTACTTGCATTTCATGGCAGATAGATGTTATATCGCTTGGTTAGTCTCGTACATTTCTAATATTTTGTGCTTTCATATCTCTAAGGAGATAATATATGTGAAAGTATTTTGAAATACTGTAAAGTGATATATAATTACAAGATATATTTCTGTACAGCAGAGAAAAAGTTTATAACATTAAGAATATTGTACCATTATACAGTTTCATGATCAATCTCATAAGAAACTCAAAAGAATCATGATAGAAGAGAAAATGTGTCTGCTTTTTCTAAATCAGGTCTAGTTCTCAGTTCAAAAATTATTTTGCATAGTTTTGTTTTGAATTTTGATTTTGAGACTACATTTTTCAGCTTCGAGGATAAAATAAAATATGCAACTCAGGAGTTACTAGAGAAGTTCTAAGATTTTTTTTGCTCAGTATTAACAATGTAAACATGAAAATGTCATTTCATATCTATCATAGTCATTTTGTTTCATATTTTGTATAAAATTACTTACATTGCTTTTAGTTTTTATGCTTTAATCTGAGTGAAGATATGATCTGGTGAAAAAGGAAAAACAGTGCAATGTTACATCTGTTACTCTTTAAAAAGCCATTTTTGTAGGTAAACTCCCATATCAAGTGGTCAAAAACTGGTTGAGCTGATAGGGAATAGTTGGTTCATTGTATAAAGTTAAATTTCCCAAGTTTGTAATAGAGGTTATGATTGGATTTATACTCTTGAGTAAATGGGCCTTTTTTTTTTTTTTTTGTCTTTCTATAATTGAGGCTCCTCTAAAAGCTTTATTTTCTAACCTGAGAAAAGAAGGACATTCTTGATCTTACTTGATTATAGCTTCATCTATGGGTCTTTTCATGCCTATTTGTGCTGAGTGGGGATCCTTTGTTATACGAATGGTTTTGAAGATTTCTAATTTGTCTCCCGCTTAGAAAACTCCTCTTTGTTTTTTGGGCTATATGTGTTAAATAGAAGGTAGGCTGGAGTTAGACATGCTAGGATCGTTTCAAATGTAGGTAAGGTTATAGAGAACGATGATGGAGTCAATGTAGGATCTAGAAATTAGGAGTTACATATACTGACTTCTTTCAGCTTTGAATTCTGTAGTGTTTATTACATGAACAGATTTGTGTGGGTAATTTCTAGGGTGACAGTGAGTACTACCCTGCCTCCATCCCTGTTCTAGTTATCCAGCCCACCCAGCAGATTGTGTTCAGGGACAGACTGTGGTTTTAGAAATCCCTTATTATTGAAGTTAATAATAATATAGTTATAATTATGAATGCCTGGAGGTGTCCAGATGTGCCTTAACTAATATAGATGGTTTTCATTCAGAAGTTTAAATGTTTACTCCATTGTAAAATCTTGCCATGAGCAACTTTCCAAACCATGAATATCAGTTATTTTAATGAACTTTCTTTGGTGCTTTTTCATTTTGGAGAAATTTCCCTTTGTGACAATAGTATTAGTTCATAAGGAGGTGTATTTGCCACAGTGTTCAACAGTGTGTTATGTTTGACAAAATGTATTTACAGTAATGTTAACTACATTGTTACATTTACTTACGCTTTTGTTTGATTTTGCTACATGCTATGAATTTCATTTTAAACATTTCTCAGTTACTACAAGTAATATTTGTCTGTATTTTACTTCTTGTTCTTAGCTGCAGATGGATGTAGAAAATGGAATTCTATTAGAGAATTATTTAGAAGTTTAATTCCAGTAGATGGTTGGAGGAATCTGAAATTACTTTTCTTATTAAAAACATTTAAAAAGCACCGTTTTTGCTTTTTTTCCTAGATTAGAATGTTATTTGTCATCTTTTTTCTTGATCTGTTGAGAATTATTGTTTTAGTTATTTGTGGGAAATAGCTTCTTAATGTTTCTTTCTTGAATTAAAGTTTTCATGTTAGAGAATACAATTAAGTGCTTTGTTTTATGGCTCATACTGTGCCAGGAAGTAGAGTGCAGAATGGGGAGTAAGAATCAGGTGAGCATCTTGGTAAAGTGGAGCCAACACTGGGTTCCAGTCTCTCCAAAGTCATGACAGATCCTCAGAGCCTCCTCTGGTTCAGAAGAGTGTTGAGCTTTCTTATCCCCGGCTTCTGAAGAGGGTGGGTTACCTTAGATTCTATACATAATTTTAATATGTTATCAATTTTCACAAAATATCTGTTATAATTTGCTACCATTTTGTAGTTAGGAAATTGTGAGCAATTGGACACTTGCTATGTAAATTGAATCTTTAGAACTATTTTGGGAAACATTGAAATACCATTTCCGCCCACCCTTCCTCCTAGTTCTTCAATCAAAGTTCTTTTAAGTTGTTCTTTCATAGATATATATTTAAAAGTTTTTATAAGATGACTCAGTGTACATTAAAAATGAAGTGAAAGTGAAAAGACGTTGATAATTTGTTAGGCTAAAAGACTCTTTTTAAACAAAGAATCCAAAACCTTATGAAAATATATTTAAGCTATGAAATTTATCATATTCTCGTTTTTAATTTATGGCAGAGTTTGTAGAACAGTTTATGTCAATCAGAGAGATTAGTTATATAATAATCTTGGTTCTAAGAAATGTTTAAGTCCTGTAGTCTTTGGTCAGATGAGCATTATTGTTTGTGGTGCTAATAGAAAATTTAGTTTCATGTGGAGAAAAGGAAAATACAAATGAAACAAAAGATTAGAGACAATAACAAGAAACCTACAACAGAAATAAAGAATAACCAATTCTAGGTTTGTACAAATGACACAATTATGGGAAGCAGACGAGGAAAGATCCATGGAAGCTTTATGGTAGGGATGTGATTTTGGAATTAGCTCTGTTTTTTTGTGCATAGGTGATCAAGGGATTGGCGGGCAAACAGAATCCCATTAATACTCCCATTTCAACCATGACTTCTTTCTACTCTACAGTAAACTGAAACCTTTCAGTAGACTGATAGAAGTAGGCAAATGATCAGATACCAAGTTTAATTTTTTTTTGCCAGTGTGTATCAATAGTTGGTGGTTTTACTAACAAATTAAATTGGGGGAGTGGCTGAGTTAAGACTCAGTAATGTGATTGTCTACACATGAAGTGACTATCGCCCATACGAGAGTTGACAATGTATTAATTGTCATTAATACAATCAAGGCATTACAATCAAGAGAAATAACTGAGAGCAAAGTGTTAGCTTCTCCCTTAATAAGCATTTTTTCCTTTTTATTAAAAGACCATTTACTTGTTTCTTATTTTATTATTTTATTAAAAGACTTACTTTATTAAAAGACCATTTCCTTATTTCTTAAGATATTGGCCTTTTGTTAGTATTACCTAAGAAGATAGATGGCCAGCTGGGCCCAGGCACTATCTCACTTTGGAAACTATTGTGTCCTTTGTTTTTTCAGTCTTTCAAGAAAATGGGTATGATTCTTCAAAAGATGTGTGTTTTACTTCGCACATAAGCTCTGACTCTCCAGCAGCTGCTGGGTCTTCTCTGTGCCCTGTGTTCTACTGCAGTATGAATTACAGAATGCTGTGCATGTCTGTTAGTACCAATACCATGTGTATGTGGTAGGAGTTGTAACCAGTTTCTGGATCTGTATGGTACTATGAAACACTTGTTTTATAATTCTGTAATTGTATGGCAGTGTTATGCCAAAAATGTATAAAGAACAATAGTTTCCGTTGCTTACTGCTGTATTTTAAAATATTGTTTCTGAAATAATATATTTAGAGTTCCTTTAGAGTAATTATTTTTAAAAAACTATTGCCAAATATACATCCTGTAAAATGAATAAAAGCCACTTCATCTTGGTTAACATTTTAGCATTATGTTAGAGTACATTATATTGGTTTTGCATGATTAAAATATTTTTAAGTAGCTGGGAAAATGACTTGCTCTTTTTCTATGATTAGACATATATTTTTATGATTATCAATGAGATCACCATTATTTCCTTTTATTTTGTAAAATAAATATTTTATTTTGAAGGGTGAAATCTTATTTACATATGAAATTACTTTTGTTGCAAGATTTTGGAGGGCAGGTCACTTGTATGTGTAAATACTTGGATGTTTGTTTTATCTTTTTTGCTTTTCTCTAATGCAAAGTTCTAAAAGTATATTTAACACAGATAAATGAAAATAACTCATGGAGATGACATTTTTTTACTTAATAGGGCTAGTCTTTTTAATAAGAATATAGTTGACACACAAAGTTACGTTAGTTTCAGGTACAACATAGTGATTCAGTTTCTCTATACATCCTGCTAAGCTCTATGCTCACCACAAGTGTAGCTGCCAGCTGGCACCATACAACACTTATATCATTGTATCAAGTCAAATTTTCGATTACAAAAAATGCAGTTGTGAGGTAAAAGTAAAGAGTTGTCCAGATAACTGGACAGTGTGGATGAGGAAGAAGATGAGCTTGGATAGGCTCAAGCTCTTGGATGAGCTAGATAGGCAGCAAAAGAGAGGACGAAAGAACTTAGACTGTGGTAAGAGTCAGAATGAAATGACATTGTGCATAATTGAGAAACTTAGAGGAAGAAAACAGCAGTCACAGTGGTGAGTGAGCATGATTTTAACTGCACCCTTTGGGATGAATTGTTTAGTAGGGAGGAATGTGCACAAGCAGTTGTCGTGAGGGAGGAATGGATGCATTCTGGTGATAGAGAAGTCTTCTTTCCCCCAGAGGTTTAATGTCTGTAGGCAAGGCAAAATCCTAGGAGGTTGGAGATTCTCAGTATAGTGAGAAATTCAAGATTGGGTCTACATGTCTTTATGAACATAGAATTTAATATGGGAGAGAATTTGGAAAAAAAGATTTGTGGTGTGTTCCTTATTTTAAGCCTCAAGTGATGTAAAGCAGGCAAGCTGGTGTTCCAGGGAGGGAAGGAAATCCCAGCCTGGATAAAAGTAACGATGGGCAGTTTGGTTTCCTGTAGGTGATTGTATGCTTCGTTGATTGTGACTAAGAGGCTGAACTGACACAGGGAACATATAAGGATTATCCTGCCCTTGGGATTATCCCCGAGAAAATGTTGGATTAATTGGAAGAGCATTTTAAAATAGGTTACTAAAAACAGAGATTAAGAGCCAGCATGGATTTAACTATACAGAAAGACTGGGTTTATTAATTAATTTTGCTATAATAGTTAGCATGCTACTACTTTTATAACCATTGCGTATATTTAACACTACCAATGAATATATAAACATTTTCTTTTCGAAAGGTGTATAACATATTTTCGTTGTGATTAAAATAGCCTGTTTTATCAACTCTCAGCTTTGGAAAAGGAAGATTTTAGAGGAACAAGAATAAACAAAGAAGTGGTAGATGAGGTGAACCAAATGAGATCTGACAGCTTACCTTAGAATGCTGAGTTTGTCTGAGATCTTTGAAAGGATGATTTGACTGCTGTCAGAAAGAGAAGTTCAAGAAAAAGCCTGAAGGACTAAAAAGTAAGGGCAAAGAGGCATTTTGTTTAATGGAGTAGAGCTGTTTTTCAGGCCAGAGAGACTTGGTCCACATGGCAAAGTCATCAATTACCATTGGCTGTGTGGCTTTGGACCAGTCATGTAAATTCTCAGGGTATTTAGTCTCTCATTGATAATATCTATTTTGTGAGTTTCTTGAAAGGACTAAAGTGTAGGTTAACCACCAGGGACATATTCGAGATACTCCTTTATGGTGGCTGCTATTATTCTAGAAGAAAATGAGATGTTTGATCATGACATACATTGTGTAGCATTTATCTCAATGGAAATCTAATGTGTTTACCAGGTTTATAGATAAAGCTGAAGATTTACTTACAATTTTAGGGTACTCTTTTTACCATAGCTCCCAGCTATGGAATTGATGATTTTATGTTACATATACTGATATTGACAGGATAGAAAATTCCCCTCACTGTGAATATAATGAATGTGCAAAAGAGCCCTTTATTACATCCTTAATGTTTGTTTTTGAATTAGTTTACCTTTTTTGCCAAGAAAGAGCTGGAGTATGAGGCAGAGCTGAAGCCTTTTGATCAGGATCAGAAGATGATCTAGTTTATGTTAGGACACTATCAGTACTGATTTTTATTAACAGCATGAAATTTTAATTCCAAACCCTCCAAGTAGATATTCACTTCATATCTTAGTGGAAGGCCTCTTAATAGTTAACATTAAAGAGGTATATGTAGTTAATTCTACGAACTTGTGGCCTAATTGTTATTGTTTACTTAAAATCAGAACTAGGAGGATGAATAATCTTGTGCTAAATAAGTACTCATCTTTCAAAATTCTAAGTTATAGGCATCTTCATACTGTGAAATTTAAACAGGGTCACCATAGGTCTTAGGCCATTGTCTTGTTCAACCATTTATCCTTTCAGAATGCCTCACACATGCTATAAATGTGATATGAAATAAATCCTCATGATGTAAATAGAAGTTGAACAGTTTCATTTTCCCTAGCATTCATTTTGATGAATTTCCCCTCATTTTGTCTGTTTCAATGTACAGTTATGGGAAGGGGAATTACGGACTTTTACAGTTAGTAGTGAGCGTGGATCCTAATCTTACATAGATATAGAAGAAGTGACATGACTTTCCTCCCTCAAATGCTACAGATGCAAGAGCTTGAGATAGAACCTAAGCCCCCCGGCTCTCTGTTCAGTGTGTTTGAGGCCATGAGTGGCCCCTTTTAACTCTTGAGCACGCTTTGCTAATTAGAATGGATTCAGAAGCATCAGCCCAGACAGTGGGCTGACCTATGATACAATATTAATCCAGCACTGGAGTCCTCTCCATGGAAGAGTTTTACTCACTGCTGAGAGTATTTGCCACTGGCCATTGATCAAGTTTAGCGGGTTCTGAAGCAGGTTCAAACATTTCCATGTGGGAAAGAAACCCACTGGGGCTCTGAAAATGGACTTTGAGTACATTTATCTCTGACCATGTGCCTCTCTGGACACAGTAGCTCATTTAGATTTCATCTCTGGGGGGAACATGGAGCTGGCTGTACTGCTGCCACCCGGACATTTCTAATCTCACTGAATGACATCTTTATCTCCAAACTGGAGACCAGGGAACTACCTCTGAATTTTCATCTGTCAGCACATCCAGTTTGACAACAAATTCTGTTAATTCTATTTCTCAAAGTTGTCTCCAATCCACTCCCTCATTTACATCTCCATTGTCCCCATAAGCCTTTATCTGTTGCAAAAGACTCCCTAATCTTCCCTCTGCCTTCAGAAGGAACGCAACCTTTCCAAGATGCCACAGTGTACCTTTGTATCTTGGGTGCCTATTATAGGGCCCAGCACATAATAAACACTCAATAAGCCTTTATTGAATTAAAAAAATGTTTAGCAGTTATATCTTGAAACAAGACGTGTAAGGGTAGGGACAGCTATTTTTTGATCCATTTCTGAAATATAAAGTTTCCTCAAGACAAGTAGCCTTCAAAATGAATTAATATTTTTATTTTAGAGAGAGCTCAAGCAGGGTAGAGGGGCAGAAAGAGAGAGAGAGAGAATCTTAAGCAGTCCCTACCCTTAGCACGGAGTCTGATGCCAGTCTTCATCTCGTGACTGTGAGATAATGACCTGAGCCAAAATCAAGAATCAGACGCTCAACCAACTGAGCCACCCAGGCACCCAAAATGGATTACTTTTACGACAAGTACAAAGATTCACATTGAGACATTTCATAAGAATTTAACGCTTTGACAAACCTAGATCATAGTTTCTTCCTGGTTTCTTGGGTCACTTAGTAACAAATGACATTAATTGGTTGTAAGCTGATTTAACTGAAGTTTCAAATTTGAGGTTAAATAAAACAAAAAAAGTACATAGTTCTACTTTTCCTAATGGTTTGAAATTTTAGGTAAGATGAAGTAGTTTAAAAATCACATTTATTGGATCAACAAAGTCCCTGTTTCCATCCTGGCTTAGAGTTATACGAATAGAAATAAACAAGCATGAGCATGAGATGGAGTCTCTCTATATGAAAAGCACCTGGAGCATTGGTAGAATAAAAACAATTCCCTTGGCAGTTCACAGCATAGCTGACTTTTTTTCCCTCTGGTTTTACACTTTACACCAAAATTCAGTTTGACAGTAAAGGCCGCACCTTAAGAAATGGCTTTTTCCTTCAATGTTTGATTTTCTGATTATATCCCTTCTCTTATGTGAGCTTTTCTTTTTCCTACATGTTGACCACCAAATTGAAATGAAAACTCCATTATCTTAAGGTTTCATTAAATAGAAACTTTATGGAAGTTTTCATGAATGGAAGTAAATGGTCATCCAAATTCTTTTAAACTTCATGAGCATTCTTTATAAGCAATCCTAAGAAAGGCTTGATTGAGTGTGTTATATACTCAGAAAAACTTGAGCTAAACTTGACTTTGTGAAAAGGGTGACTCTTCATTTGTTCTTTTTTTTTTTTTAGCTTATTGTAATGAACTCAAATTATAAAAGTATAATTAAGTCACAAAATCACTCACCTGAAACTCAGATATGTAAAGAAAAGCTATTTTGTAATAGCTTATCTGATCTTCTTCACAAGTCACACCCTGATGATTGGTAGGGACATCTTTAACTTGCCAGTGGTACTATTCCTATAATTTCCTGTTTATATTTCTCCTTCTAGTTAAACACCCGGAGTATTCAAAATTTGAATAAGGACCTGAATGGCCCTGTTTCTTTCGGTAAATTATTAGTCATTTAGATTTTAGACGCTCCTCTCATTCCTTGCCCAATATGGCATCTGGAGGCATTGAGGAGGTGTATTAAATATACGGCAGCAGAGAACAGGTGGAAGAGATTCCCGGAGTGTCGTCTGGATGGTCTCTGGAAACCATAAAGTGGGTGGGCCAGCTTGTTTCTGGATTGGTAACTGCTAAAGTTCAGCTGGTCTCAGATGGCTATCTGGACTTCAACCTGATGGTGCTCATGATGGAACTGATAACTTTCAGTCTTGAAATTCCTACAAAGAAAAGCCAAGTCAATCCTCCTCTGGCCATCTCAATTCCACTGCTCCATGCCAGGGTGGAAGTGGCTGCCAGAAAAGGTTTACCCAGAAGCTGCCACCCACATAAGTCACCTGGGAGAGTGTGACACCAGGAATCCCTGGTGCCTTCTGGCTTCCTTATACATCTATGGACATTTTTACAGACTCTAATATGAATTGATTAAAGAGAAGGTTATTTATGCAGAAAGCAAAAGAGAAAAGAAAATTATCCCTATAATAATAAACAAAGAGTACTTTCTTCTTTAAGTAGAATCTACAGTTGGAACAGACTAGAAAGTAGGAAGTCCAACATTTACTTCTACTAATAAACAGGTTTAAAGGGTTCCCTTGGAATCTGTGACAATCTCCTGTTCGGTTTAGATCTAACCTAGGTCTTCCAGCTCCCCAGTCCTGTGCTCTCTCCATGAGGCAAGGTTGCAGATTTCTATGTAGTTTCCTGAATAGATGCCAGCTGAAAGATCTTCTGTTAAACTATATGCTAAAGTCTACCTTGTTTTCATTCTTTGGTTCCAATTAGTTAAATAACTATTTCAGCTTGGAGACATCTGTGTGACAGAGTTTTGGTTTTGCAATTTGAACCCCATCTCCTCAGCTCGGCCATGTGGCCTTGGGAAAGGCTCCTAACCCTTTATGAGGTCCAGTTTCTTTCTCTGTAAAGTGGGAACAGTAACACTCTATTGGAGATGTCTGAAAGTTATAGAATTGAAATGTTCATTCCTAACACAGAGTAGTCAATATACTATCGTTGTTGCTATTTCTCAAATACTTGTGGTTTCTGAGTGTTTCTTTTAAAGCCCAAAATTTAAAAGAGAGGAGGAAGGAGGTAAGGAAGAAAGGAATGAATGAAAAGACACAGAGCCAGAGCCAGATCTTTATATAATTTTAGATCGCTCTTTGATTTTTCTTTAGTTTGTTTTCCGATTACATAATAACACCTAATCCTTATTTGTCTACTTTGATGGTTATGAGAAAAAATTGATATCACAAATGGAAGAAACATGGCCTATGCTGTTATTATGATATTTATGATATAATTATTTCGGAATCTTGAATAATCTACTTTTTAAATTAAGGAAAATCTATAAAATGCCCATCAGGGAACTTGGCAAGAGAAATAATATAATATTTAATGGGGTTCTGAAAGTTAGTTTCCTCTTTATCATCACTATTTTTGTGTGGAAAGCAAAAAGATCAGTGAGGTACTTAGATTTCCCAAAAGCGTTTTCAAGAGAATTTTGTCCATCTAGATAAAACTCTGCTAAGCATTTCCCTCCACTATGAATCTTCAGGTCTCATACAACTACTCTGTAATTGCACAAATGCTGATTCAAACTAAAGTATGGGAATTCTGCTAAAGAAAATACCCAGCCCTGGGAAAAACAATTCAAAGTGCCCATTACTGTGATAAATCAGGTAGTTTTTGAGGGATAACTATACATAGATCTATAGACTGGGTAATCTACAAAACATCTGCTTTCAACTTTAAACACCTAATTATCTTAGTAAGTAGCTTCCTTATGGACCTCAGGGAGACCTGTATATGTATTTATTGACATTCCTTCAAGTTGGGGCTCAGTGAGGTTTATGAAGAGATTTTTTTTTCTAATATGGCAAGGAATTATCTTACATATGGAAATGTTTCCAACTGGGAATTACCCTTCCCCCATTACCACTCTTCCCTTACTACCATTAATTTGAAGAAATTGTTATTTTGGGAATTAAATTAATAACACAAATAAGTAATGGGTGAGATTGCATTCTGTAGTAGTCAACTTTTAAGACAGGCTGTCTAAAATAGGAATAAACTTAACAAAACATGTGCAGATCTGTACATTGAAAATTATAAAAGATTGTTAAAGACAAGAAAAAGGAAAGGTACTATATTCTTGTACTAGAAAACTCATATTGTGAAAATGTCTGTTCTGCCTAAATTGATCTCTAGATTCAAAGCAAGCTCAAGAGAAGTCCCAGGACTTCTTTGTAGAAATTGGCAAACGGACACTAATAGTTATATGGAAATGTAAGAGACCTAGAGTTGCCATAATAATTCTCAAAAAGGAAAATAGTGGCACATAGGTGGTTCAGTTGGTTGAGCCTCTGACTCTTGATTTCAGTTCAAGTCATGATCTCACTGGTACTCCTGAGAGTTGAGCCTGCTTGGGGTTCTCTCTCTCTCTTTCTCTCTCTCTCTCTCTTCCCCTCTATCCCACTCACACATTTTCTCTCTCTAAAATAAAAAAAAAATGAAAAGAAAAATAAATTCAAAGGACTTTTTTTTTTTTTAAATTTCAAGCCTTACCTAAGAGCTACATAATCAAGATAGTGTGGCCTTGGTGTAAGGATAAACAATAAATAGATGAAATGAAATAAATAGTTCTGAAATAGATCAACATACATAGAGTCCACTGATTTGTGACAAAGGTGACAAAGTAACTAGATGAGGAAAAGGTTATACTGGATAGTGCTGGGACACCTGGATATTTAAACAGGAAAAAAAATGAGCCTTGACTCCTACTTACACTACACAAAAATATGCCCAACGTGTATCATAGAAGTCAAGTAAAATCTAAATATATAAAAGGTCTAGAAGAAAACATAGCTATTTTTCAAAATTTTAGGATAGGCAAAGATTTTGTGAATAGAACATAACTATATCCATAAAAATTTATAAATTGGGTTTATTAAGGTTAAAAAATTCTGCTCTTCCAAAGATACCACTGAGAAACTGAAAAGGCAAGCCACAGATCAGAAGAAAGTGTCTGCAATACATATATCTGAAAAAGGATTTACATCCAGAATACATAAGGAATTCTTACAACTCAAAGATAGGACAAATGACAATTAAAAAGTGGGAAAAAGAATTAACAGAATCTTCCCAGAAATATACATGTGCAATGGCCAGTGAGGACATGAAAATAAGGACATGGAAATATTAATCATTAGGGAAGTATAAAGTAAAGCCACAATAAGATACTATTACAAACCTTCTAGAATGTTAACATTTAAAAAGATTGACAATGTCAAGTGTTGGAAAGAATGTGGAGCAACTAGAACTTTCATACACTGGTATTGGGAATGTAAAATTCTGTAATTATGTTGGAAAACAGTTTGTCAGTTTCTTATAAAATTAAACATATATTTTCATATGACTCAGGCTTAAGCATTACCCTCAAGAGAAATGAAAACCTATGTCCACAAAAACACTGGTACACTAATATTCATAAAAACTTTGTTCATAATAGTCCCAACCTGGAAACAACCCAAATGCCTATTTACAGATGAATGGATAAAAATTTGTGAAATATTCATGCAACTTATCCAGTAATAAAAAACTACTTACATGCAACAACATTGATGAATCTAAAAAACATTCTGAGCAAAAAAGGCAGACTCCAAAAAATATGCATGAATGTCTATGTCTAAGACTGTATATATATGAAGTTCTAGAAGAAGTAAAACTAATCCTTAGTGATAGAAGTAAGATCTGCAGTTTCCTGAGGAGTTGGTGTTGATTGCAGAGTTATGGGTGAATCTGGGGGGAGGGTGCTGAGAGAATTATTTTAGATTTCCAGTCAAAATCAGGAAAAGTAGAGCCAAAAGGTCCATCTAACTTGGAGTAAGTGTGAAGAATCTAGGAGGATAGTAATTCTCTCTTTATGCTTTTATACTCTTCGTAAGAGGAACCAGTTCCTACACCCTTCCCAGAGTTTCAGGTTTATTGCCTTTCTTAGCTTACAAAATAGTTCAAAGTCTTCATAAACATCAAATTAGCAGTTGAAATTCGAATGCATTTCTGCTCAGTTATTTTTCTGTCATTTCAGTTTCAAGTATTCTTTGTTCTGTCAGCTTAAGTGTGATATCTCCCGCTTCATCATATTTTGATTGTGGCATCTCTAATATTAGCAACCGAATCGTGTTCAAAACAGGGAAAATAATTCCTTGAATTCGATCCTTATTGGAAATCTCTTCCACATTTGTCTTGTCCTAGCTTTCTAACTAGGTTCTAACTAGTCTCCCTACCCCCAATCCATTCTACAAATCACCATGTGAATAATTCTTCTAAAGCCTTTCCTTGGTTAAATCACCTACCTTCTGACAACCCTTCCTTTTGCTTACTAAAAACATCAGACTTAGTAGGTTTTCCAGTCTGGATCCTTACTATCTTTCCGAATTAGTATCCCACTATTCTCCTGTGAACGACACATGTTCTAGCTAACATTGACCACCAGTCATTCCTTGAATACTTTCTTTCTTATCTCTACCCTTAGCTTGTGCCTTCCTTCTACTTGGGATGCTTCTCCCTTCAACTTTGTCTTTCTAGCTTTCACCAGTCTTGCAAACCACTTTGCATGATCTCTCTTTACCATCACTCACAACTGATAGGATTCCACCTACTTAAGGATTTTTCCCTTCTTCTTGAACTTGCTCCTGTATTTGATTATAAACTCATAGAAAGCTGGGGGTCAGTCTCTGACATCTCTGTTTCTCCCATAGCGGTGGTCTTGCATCTAGTAGGAAAAATACACAAATTGAATGAATATGAAGAATGAATCATGCAAGTTCATGTGGTTGAAAAGCAGAAGAGTGAGAACCAGAACTTCTGTCTCCTTATTCCTCACTCTATTACTTTTTACATCACTAGTGTTGGGAAAATTTCCCATAGGACTTTGAATTGCCTCCAGGAGAAGGATGAAGAGAGCACATTGTTCTAGACATTTAAAATTGAATCCAAGAAGATAGTAAAATTTGCTGCAGGGAATCATCCTCGCAGAAATATTAGCTTAGATGCCTTTTCTATTTCTAATCTTCTATGGTAGAAGAGTAAATGGCCTGTAAAGTCACCTATGGAAATTGTGACTATTCATTAAGTCTTTTTATATGTACTTTTTCTTTTTAAATGGAGCTTGATTGGAGGCTTATAGCATATATTGTATGTGGTCAACACTTTATCAATGGGTCTCAAACTTGTTTGTGTTAGGGGAACACTTTCACAGAACAGAATTTTGGATGGTCCTTTTTTCCTTTATTATTATTATTTTTCTTGAAGTATAATTAACCTACAGTGTTAGTTTCAAGTGTACAATAGAGTGAATTGTATACAATTCTATACATTTCTCAGTGCTCATCAAATTAAGTGTACTCTTAATCTCCTTTGTTTCACCCATCCTTCTATTCACCTCCCCTCAAGCAACCACCAGTTTATTCTCTGTGTATTCTTCAACACAGAGAACAAACTGGTTTTTTTGTTTGTCTCTTTTTTGTTGTTCATTTGTTTTGTTTCTTAAATTCCACATATGACTGAAATCATATGGTATTTGGGTGGCACTTGTTGAAGGCATTGGCTTGCACCTGCGTTTGTCATGGCACACTTAGCAGGCCACCCTTTAACACCATGATGCTGTTTGAGAGGAATCATATGCTATCTTGACTAGTTTACTTATGTCATTGCATGTTCCAAGGAAAGTAGAAGTTTTCTTTGGTTTGGCTTGTCACTATAGCTCTTATACCTTGCACCAAATTACACATCAACGTTCTGATAAGCAATACTAGAATGTATATTGGCTTGGTTGTAGCAAAAACACGTTTCTGTGTGTATAAAAATGTGATCATTTGCCTTTGATATGACACACATGTGGATATGTGCTTCTTTCATGATCCAAGTTGAGGCGGTTGGACAAAACAACTGTCCATGTGGTAGAGGCTGTTGGCTATCCTCCAAAATTCATTCTCTTTGTTTTGTTGGGATAAAATTGTAGCTGGGCACATGGTTTTTCAGCCAGAGACTTTTTCCTCAGCCTCCTTACCACTCCATGAGGAGCTGTGACTGAGTCCTTGCAATAGAATGTGAGAGGAATGACATGTGTTGATTCAGGTATGTGCTCTTCTTTCACAAGTTAGAACTTAAATGTGCCCATGGTCCAGCTCCCACCATGCAGCAAGGTCAATACCTAGAGTGGACAAAGGTTTTCTGTTAAGGGCCATAGAGTAACTTTTTGTTAAAAATTTCAGTAAATTTCAGTAAAATTTTCGGTTTTGTGATTATACAGTCTTTGCCTTATGGTACAAAAGCATCCAAAGATGACACATAAACAAATGGTCATGGCTGTTTCCAATAAAATGTTATTTATAAAAATAGATGAAAGGTTGATTAGGCTCACAGGCCTGCAATTTTTTAACTCCTGCCCTGTGGTCAAGAAACTATGGAGACAAAGAGGTACCCAAATGACTCAATGGAGCTGCCCACCAGACCAGACCACTCACCCCAGGACTATTTATGAGAGAGAAATACACTTTATTTTCTTTAAGCTGCTGTGTTCTTGGGCCCCTTTGTTCAACAGTTTGGCTTTCCCTCCTAACCAGAACACATGAGCAGGTGTTGTTGATCTTCCTCAGGGTCAATTTCCCATTTGAAAGCAGGAAACTTTAGTTGGGCACTAGCAATTTCAGATTGATTCCTCACTATGTCTTACTTCCTCTCTCAAGAAGGCTTTAAGTTATTCCCTCCTCTCTATCTATTTTGTTAAGGAAGAAAGATTAGTTGTCCCAAGAGCCATCTGTCTATTTGGCCTATGGTCTTATACTTTCTTGAAACCAACACAGGTATTCCAGGGTCTTCTCTGACATCTGCCAAGCTTCCTGGGGAGCAGAGTCGTACCTAGATATAATATGTGAAGGAGGATTTTTGATCCTTCCTCTAATTAAAGGTCTCTTTCCTCTGTTTAGATGTCTCTTCTGTATCTATACCTAGTCTTGGAGCACTGCTTTTGCCTAGCTGTAAATTCAAGTAACAGTTCATAAAACTTCATATGTCTTTCCCCCCCATTTTTTTTTGTTCTGCTTTTTCCAATTGCAAAATCACATGACATTTAGAGAAAATTTGGAAAATATAAAGTTAAACTATACACACTACAGCTCCCACACATAATCATGGCTAACAATTCTGGTGCATTTTCGATTCCTTTTTGGCTTGTCTTTAAGCATAATTTAAGAAAACTCTTCAAAATCCAATGGTATAGGGTGTAGTAATTAAAGCCAGTGGAAACTGGTGATAACAGCCAGCATGGCCAGTTATTTCTGCCTGAGGATTAGGGAGAGTTCGATGGAAGGGGTAATATTTCAGTTAGGTCTTAGAGTACTAATAGCATTTTGAAGAAGAGTGAATAAGGGAAAAAATCTTATGATAAAAGAAAACCATAGAGGCATTAAAGTACACATGTATATGAATAATTTAATGGCTGACTGTGGTCCTGAAGAATCCATTAAAAATTTGTGCTCCAGTTTCCTTGTTTATGCATTGAGATAGTCATATTTGCCTTTTTTATCATTTTAGAAAATGGAATATGTTAAGATAATCCCTTTTCAAGTACTTTGAACTCTTCAAAGGAAAGACACCTAAAACTCTACAGCATAAATGAGGTATCAGATTTTTGCCACTCTTACTATTTTGATTTCATTCACTATAATAAAGTGAAATAATTCTCCTAGTCATTTCTATGAAAAATTTACAAGAAAAAAGTATATTTTAAATAAATATTTATTTTGTCATCTAGAATTGTATTTATCAGCAAAAGCTTATAGAAAATCATACTTATTTTAGATTAAATGAGAAAAACATTAGCTTATTTTTTCTTACGTGTTTTTAATGTCTCTATGATAGTAATATTTCACAATAACTTATAAAGTTAATTTTTAATTTTAATCATTATTAATTTGGTTGTCTAAAAATTAGCCTATGTGTTATTCAAGAACCACTCTTTAGTGTCATGAAAAATCATTACTGTGTGTTCAAAAATAAACATTTCAATTGCAGACATTTGCAAATAGTTCAGAGTATGTGTTACTATGATATCTATTACATTTCAGATATTTCTGCTTCTCAGGTTAAAAAAAAAGGCAATCTAAAAAGCAATAGAAAATAGAAAATATTGACAAGTAATCTGCTTAAAAACCCACATGAATACTTGGAAATGTCAGATCTTTACTCGTTATAATCTTGAATTCCCAAGGTTTTATATGATAAGCATTCTAGCCTCTTGTTAGTTAGGTACCATGTCATATAAAATTGTACGGGATTACATTTATATTAAAGATTGTATTTTAATGTTCTCATCTACTTATTTAAACAAGAGTAATTTCACTGTCATTCTGCAAATTAGATTTTATAGTTTTATTTATCAAAAGTAGGTTTATTTTTTAAAGAAACTGTAATTCAGGTATGGCAGGTATAGAAAATAAACTCAAGTGTATGAGAAACATCCCAGTTCTTATTGCCTTTACATGAAATTAGACAGACCAATTCCAACGTTAACAGACTTCCAGGAAACCCAATCTGAAATCAGTGTTGGGGTCCCTGATTCTCTTAGGATCATAGCATTTGGGAGGTTAACACAGTGTGGGATCAGGAAAAGGGCCTCTACTTGCTGGGCTATCATGGCCCCAGCTGAAATATCAAAGCTACAATCTGTGCTTCCTTGAAGTTTCATGGCTCTCTGTTCAAGTGTGAGGACAGGGCTGGCCACACGGGGCGGGGGGGTGGGTGGGGCGGGTCTCTCCGGCCTAGGCACACCAAGGAGCCATCTTTTTGAGGTCTTGCTACATTTTTGTGGGGACACTGTGCACAGTGATGCACTCTCTGCCCTGAACAAAGGGCTAAATTGAGGGGAAAAAGGGAGTTTGAACCAGGCTGAACCCTGCTCACCAGGCTCTATGCCCTGGTATGGGGCTGATTCCTTTTACTCGGACAAAGGCATCATTTGTTCGTAAGCTGTATTCCTTTTGGCCTACATCTGCCCACAGGGGGCACATCTCCCAGTTGGCACAAAGGCTTCATATGTGGAGTAGCTGTGGCACTTTCCTTCTGGCATTGCCACAGAGCGCAGCACAAGTTGCTGCCCTGTGCACAGCCTCAGATCACTTGTCCTCTTCCTGCTACATGAGAAGGAATCTAATCTCTTCCCTTAGCATGGCTGTTTCTCAAACATGGCTGTTTCTTCTCCTGGTCTCTTCCAGGACTTGCAGCACAATCTCTTTTGAGGATTCAGGATTTTGCAAATGAGTGAAAAGACTGTGAGTACAGGTGGTTTGGCTCTCTGCCTGGCCAAGATAGCCATGGAAAGGAATTATCAGGGTCTCATGACTCACTTGCAACAGGAGACAGGTGACAACTAAGAATCCAGGACACACCCTAATACTCCAAATCACCCAGCACACAAGTATTAAGGGGAAATATTAAGTTATAATGCTTATGAATTGCCACTCCTCCCACCTCTAAGGAGGAAGGACCAGTTCTCTGGTTAGACCATCTGACGTGGACTTGAGAAGTACTGTCCAGGACGAGGAACTGGGTGGGGAGAGCCCAGAAGTCAACACAAAGGATAAAAGAAAAGAAAGGGGCTTATAAGGCAGAGAGGACCCATAGCAGAGAGGAGAACAGAAAGGGGAGTCCTGAGGAAGAAGTGGGGCAGTTGACATGTCAGTGGGATATTAGAGAGAGTTGTCTTAGAGGATCCTTAGGAACTCCTACTGTGTACTGTGTATTGTAATTCTTCCACCACTTTCTCCTCAAGAGACTAAGTGAAGATCTCATTGCTTCTCCAGGCTTTTGGGGGAGAGGGGAGATTTGTTATTTTTTAGGTCATGTCACTGTGCTGAGACTGTCCTCCAGGCAGCCTCATATAGTTGGCACATGCTTATTCTGCATCATCACCAGGGAGTGTGCTGTACCCTGCAGCCACAGAAAAAAAAAAAGGACAGGATCAAAGATAAGGATTAAGTCAAAGATGAACTGATATACCCCTATGAGAATGGCTAAAATTGAAAAAAAAAAAAAAAGGAAAATGCCAAGTGTTAGGATATGGAAGAACCAGAATGTTCCTGCATTTATACGAGCTTGTAAATTGGTAAAACAATTGGGAAAACCATTCAGCAGAATATATATATATATATATATATATATATATATATATACCCTATGACCTAGCAATTAAACTCTTAGTGGATGCCTAACAGAAGCACATATACATGTGTGTCAAAAGACAAATACTATTAATTACAGCCTCAAACTGCCCATCAAATTGACATTGTAATTTATAAGCAAATTATAGTCTATTTAAGAATGGAATTCTATAGGGGTGCCTGTCTGGCTCAGTCAGTTGAGCATCTGACTCTTGATTTTGACTCAGGTCATTACCTTGGGGTTCATGGGATTGATCCTTACATTGAACTCTGTGCTGACAGTGCAAAGCCTGCTTGGGATTCTCTCTCTCCCCTCCACCTCCGCTCATATGCATGCTGTCTCTCAAAATAAATAAACATAAGAAAAGAATGGAATTCTATATAGGTCATTTACAACTATACACGGCAATAGACATGATTCTCACAAACGGAATGTTGAATGGTAGAAGTTAAATATAGTAGAGTTCCTACTCTACGATTCTATACATACAGAGGGAAAATATAGAAAAAACAACACCAGTAGATTATAAGACAGGATGGCGGTTACAATTATGGAAGTGCTGGTGATAGGAAGGAAGTACAAAGGAAGCTTCTGGAATGTTGATAATGTTCTCTTTTTTTTTTTTTTAAATCTGGGAACTGTTTATATTGAAGTGTTCAATTTGTGAAAATACAGCAAGCAGTATAGTTATTATGTACACACTTTTAGGTATGGTTCTCATACTTCGATAAAAAGTGAAACCCCCCAAAATGGGTTTAAATATTGGCACACTTTACATACTAGCTTTTTTTTTATAAGACTGTAGTTCCCTCATAAAAATATTGAGTAGGAACAGAACTGAATAATGAATCATTTTGTATCTATCAAATCCTGACACAAAGAACCGAAAAGTATCATTAGTTTAGGAACTTGGGAAACGAAATGATCATTTCTTAAAGATAATCAACATCAGGCATTGTCTGACATTTTTGTTTCTCCCACAGTAATGCCAAGATGAAAGCAAAGATTAAATGGGATCATATTATACATGACAAGTGCAGTGTGTTCATACAGTGGAATCAATAAGTGAAGTTATCTTTATTTCTAGTGGCTGTAACTATGTGGTCCAAGCCAAGAGGCACACAATTATCAAGACAGTATGTCTTTATAGCCTGCTGTTGCTCATCTGTACCTGAGGGCTTGGACTGGATGCTAGTCCTGGTGTGTCTTGGGGCCCCTGTGTGGTTTGTGGAAATGAGTTTGCTTTTAAGGAATCTAGATGAGCAGCTAATGTTGCTCAACATTTATTGTTTGCTTTGTGCCTGGCACTGTTCAAGCAGAGCTGATTAGACAGAGGGGAGAAGTTGTACAAATTGCTTGAGGCAGTGGTCTGGAAGGAGGCTTGCGGTGTGCAGAATATTGTGTATCATTGCAAAATTTAGATGAAGTTTTTGTTTTGTTTTGTTTTGTTGGGTTTTTTTAGTTGGATGACCCTGTTGGTGGGGTTTTCTTTTTTTTCTTGTTGTTTTGTTCGTTTTTGGTTCTCAACCTTTGAAGTAGGTAGTATTTCACATAGGACAAAACAAAGTCGCAGAAGATTAAGTAATTTGCTCAATGTCATACATTCATTAAGGGGCTGAGCCAGGATCTGAACCCCAAGAGTCTGATTCCAGAATATAGAATGTTAATAATCCCACTATGCTGAGTACTTGTTACTTGTTCATGCTTATGTCAGCGACTCCAGACAGGGACAGAGCAGGATGGGCCAGCCACAGTGCAAAGGCAGGAGGCTTCAGATGTTAGAGATTAATCCAGACACCAAATGACATCTAGATCAAGGAGTCTTGGAAATCTCTGGTAAATGTTTTGCTACAAGGTTTCAAACGTAATTCAAGCTTATTTAAAAGTCTAAAATAGTTTGTATACAAAAAAGAAAAGGCTCCATCCTAATCAACTAGCTGGATATATATTAATACCAAGTAGTCATTTAAGCTATTCTGTCTTATTTGAAGTTTTTAATCAATATTCCAAGATAATATACTTCAGTTGCCATAAAATTCCTTTTTGCATTTTTTAGTAATTTAAAGTATTCTTCTCCCTGTCAACCAACATTTAAAATACATTTCTTTCATATTAGTGGGATTTTATGTGCCTGTTAAATACCATGTGGAAATAATCAAGTCCCATTATGAACCCAATGCCAATTCAACACCAGTTTCAAAGCAGTTTACTTAGTGTCAGCAGCTATGCACTTTTTAACTTGCAGTTTAACTTTTAAAGTCCCTTTGTTTTAGTTTTGAGTCCACTTATTTGATGTAAGTTAATTACTTTGGCAGGATCTGGACCATGTTGGAATTACAGCAGGTGGCCGGCTGAGGATGGCATGGGTGGTGTCTGGTGGGGGAGGCTTATTGTTTCCTGCCAGATGACTAGCTTTCTCTTTTTCCTTCAGGGACTTTCCTGGGCTTCTTCAGATCACTCAGGCTTGAGTTGAAGAGTTATTTCAGTTACTTAGAGAACTAATGCAGATTTCCCACTAGCCTCATTCTCGTGTAAAGTCTTAGCCAGGGAATTTGGTTCCTGGACCACATGTATAGCAATTAAGTCATTTGAGGAAATGATAGAGCAAAGAGGAAAAAGAGTGATAGTGTGAGGTCTACTAAGGAAAGGGTGGTTAAGTCTGAGAAGGTAGCATTTAAAAAGAACCCAAATGGTAAAAAGGGATGAGCCATGTAGAGACCTGGAGAAAGAACACTCCAGCAGAGGGAAGAACAGGCACCAAGATCCTGGGGCAGGATTGGACTTGATGTATTTGAAGAACAGAAAGAACTGTGTATGTGCTAGAGTTCAATGATGTGAATTGGGGATGAGGATTAGCAGAGGAGATAGAAACACAGGCAAGAGGAAAGCCACGAGAACTTGTAGGTGATGGTAATTAGCATCGTTCTTACTCTAAGTGCAATGGAAAGCCTTTGGAGAGTTTAAGTGGGGAGTGACATGATGCAAATTGTGCTATAAAGGATCACTTGGTTGTGGTGTTAGATAATGGATTATATGGGGAGAAGAATGGAACAATTAGGAGATTATTTGTATACTTCAGGTAGGAGACGATGGTGGCTTTGATTTTATTAGTGGAGGTAGGTGACAAGAGAAAGGATGCAGGATACATTTGAGGGAGAGCTGATAGGATTTGTGATGCACAGGATGGAGGAGACGAGGGAAAGTTATGAAAGAGTGAAGTCAAGAATGAGCAGTTAGGTGAGTAATGTAATATCTACCAGAATGAGAAAGATCTTATTTGTTTCTTGCAATGGCCCTGTGAGATGGTTCTATTATTCCATCTATCCTATATGATCCTTATATCTGTCCTTATATCTATCCTATATCTTTCTATATCTCACCTATATCTATCTTATATTGTTCCTATATCTATTACAACAGACAGGAAAATCAAACCTCAGGGCTATGGGGTAATTTGGCCCTGAACATTCAATTAGAAAGTAGTGAGCAGGGATTTGAGCCCATTCTGTCTGAATTCAGAGTTCATACTCTAGTCACCACTCTAAGATTACCTTTTAGTTACCAGCCAACGACTATCATTGTCAACATCTTTTTTCAGACTTAAGATGAATTCTCATATTTTAAAACAGATATGAGACATATAATTTTATTTCACTTTTTAACGTTTATTCATTTATTTTGAGAGAGAGAAAGAATGCGAGTGGGGAGGGGCAGAAAGAGAGAATCCCAAGCAGGCTCTGCACTGTCAGCGTGGTGGGACTTGAACTCACAAACTCTGAGATGGTGACCTGAGCTGAAATCAAGAGTTGAACGCCTAACCAACTAAGCTACCCAGGCACCCCTGCAGCATATAATTTTTATAAATTATCTTTCCCATCAACTATTATAATATTAAAGTAGTATGAAGTATGTTTCATAACTTCATCGTCCATATAAACCGTCATCCTTCAAATGTTTTCTTTCAAAAGAATAAGACTTTGAACATCAATGTGTGGGGAAGAAACAGGTAAGCGGCCTAAGAAAATTTCCTCAAGGAGAGAAAAAAGAAGGAATAAATGTTTTATTTGTCTAATTAAATAATTATTTCCCTAAGATTTTCACTCAGATGTATGTGTGTATATACATATATATATATATATGAAAAATTTATACTTTTACAAAAAATCTCTTTGTACCTTATTTGTGGACTGTTTTAAGAATTATTTAGTTTAGTATTATTCTTCAGAATTAACTTCAACTTTCAAAAAAAAAGTCTTTAGGTCTCAGCTTTGAGATGTAGAGCAGTTCACCTATCTCTTAGTGTCCAGTGGAATCATAATATGTACTCTGCCTCACTGTTTTATTCTGGATCCTGTGGTTTCAAGTAATGGACACTCAGTCAAGCTAGTTTGAGGGATAACACTAACATGAATAATAGTTATCTTAGACTGGCTTTTCTAGAAAGTAGAGACTGAAGCAAGTCAGAATTTTAAAACCCGAAGTTGTTTCAGGAAAGGCAAAGCCAGGGAAACCAGAGGGGAAGAAGGGAAACTGCAAAGAAAGATGAATCATGGGGTGTGACGCATTACCACCTTGGCTTCTGCTTCGTGGGAGCTGTGACGAGACACAGCAGGTCTTCTAGGGACTTCTCCAGACAGGTCTTATGGAGAAACTGTGCTTTAGAGCAGCCCAGGAATGTGGAAAGGAGGGGGTTATCTGCCTGACTCCCTCTCATCCCTTTCCCATTGATCAGTGTACTCCTGGGGGTGTCTGATTCCTTCCCACTTACAGTTTGCATCGTGAGGCACCTTCAGTGACTGCTCAGGAAGTTTGGCAGAGACGCCTGGGGTGTTCAGCAGAGGGACCTTGCACTCCCAGCAATGTGGGCTGTCTGGGAGGTGGGAGGTAGGGAGAGTTTGCAGAGGTATCTAAGATTTGTGTCTGATATATCTGAAGGGCAGTAGGGCTGAGCATTATGCTTGGATTATCTTACTGAAACTTCATCAAAACCCATGAGGTAGTCGTTTTATGCCTTAATTTACAGAGAAGGAAAATTTAAATAATAAGGGCTGGAACTGGGCTTTCACGTAGGAAATCAGACCCTAGAGCTCACATGTTCACCTCTGTACTTCGTTTTTGAAACTCATCCAGAGGGTCTTATTAAAGTGATGAAATTCCTCAGAAATATACAGTGGACTCTCCTGGAAAATATGTTGGGGATTGGAAGCGAGGCCAGCTCAGATGTTTCAGAGTCATGTACCTTCATGGAATATCTGCTTCTTCCTATGATTCCTGTCCTTTTTCTTACTCTGTGAGCCAACCAGCTTTACTCTCTCTTACCTTTGACTAATGAATAATAACAGCCTCCACTCACTTTCTGTCTCTTGTCTGGCCTCTCTATTCTAACTCATGGTATTGTAACTCAGACTCTACCCTTGTGTACACTGTGCCCGTGTCCTGGTTTGCTCTTTCTACATTTCTCAGGGAAGCATTGGCCTAACATCGTTTTTAGAGTGTGTTGGAAAACAATCCTATTAAGTGCTTAATAAAAGTGAATTCCTTAGAAACTATGGATACATCACAAGAACCCTGTTTGGGATGGGACCTAAGTATGTACAGAAGGTCTCATAAACAGGTTCTGAAGGACGGCCATGTATGTGCCATCCCTGGAACGTTCTCTTTCTTTTCTGCCTTTGTATAACATGGCCTGAAATTCAAGGCCCTTGAAAAGAGGGTCTGACTGGCTGAGTGTAAGTGTTATACCATCCCTTAGCTACACCAGGCAATTTTCACAAGGAAATTACTTGAAGGAGCCTCCAGTGATGCCTAGATTCAGTTTCCCAACAGGATTGCACATAATAAAGGCGATAATTACCTAGGAGGATATTAGGATGCTATAAGAAAATAAGGGGATGCGTGTTGGGTAGACAAAGTAGGGCAAATGTTTCCCATGCCCAGTCCATCTTTTCTCTTACCATGGCACACCACTCACCATTCATTGGCCAGTCTGTGAGTGGGCTATTCTATAAAATTGTGGCCAGCCTTAATGCATTTCAAAGTAAAATATAAATGACTTTCCAATTATCTATTTTGAATTTTTTATGCCATCACTTTCTTCTGTTCGTACATCCTAGATCTAATCATGGAAAATGACTATATTATAACCATTTATCAGACAACACTCTGGCATCATATTCTTTATTTACAAATACTTCTTCAGCATAGATCTTTAACTTACTACTGTGTCGGGTGTTATGGGAGATAGGGAGGCACTGGATAAGATGTGATGATTGCTTTTTGGGTGCTTAGAATTGAATATAGGAAATGTAATACAAAATAAATAATATAAAATAAAATAATAGAATATAAAAGAGTGCATAATCAAAGATTGAAATGTGCATCTATCTATCTGGCGGTAGCATGGTTGAGGGCATAACTGGTGTTAATGTAAGAGGAACTAGGTGTAATGTGCAATTTAAATCTTGGAAGAATCTGTTTGATCCATGAAAGAGATTTGTGGTGTGGCAACCAAATGATCTTTGTCCAGGCTATGTTCATCTAAATTATAATTTTTTACTATTCATTTCTTCCAAAAGATGGGACAGCAATTGATTTAGACACTCTCTCTCTTCTTCTGTGCATAGTACAAAGATTTCGTCCCAGGGTTACTCCCTTTGGCCACAGCCCTGCTATGCAGCTTTGCAGGGAGGGGCTGCTGTTCTGCCATTTGTAAATGGCACAGGGTTGACTGGCCTGTCAACAGCTATCTTTCCACTGCTAATGTCATGAAACGCCTCTGGCAGCATAAATAACTTTATTACTAAGCTGTAAAGTAGAGCAAGTTATTAATATTGTATGAATTGCATTCTATTCCATTTTTTTTTTTTTCTCTAATGGGGAGAGATCTCACCATAGTCTGGAAAATATATCCCCAAAAATGCTGAGTAGCTTGTATTGAAGGAAATTAATTAGGAAGCCCCATTGCTACTGGAAATTTTGATTGGAAGCTGGTTTAATAAGTTTAAGATGCTCATTTTCTTTAGGAATTCCATGATTAAGGCAGCCTCACTCTCAGTGGTAACTACAAGGAATTGGATTTTACTGTGTAGTGTAAACAGATCTGCGATCGATGAGATGACATTCTGAGCATTATCAAGAGGCTTGTGAACTGCTTTGTTGTGAGAGGTAATTGACACTGAAAGCTTTTGAAAATTGAGGTTTACAGGAGCAGGCCCAAGTCAATGATGTTTTGTTTCATCTTAGGTATTTGAATAAGACATTAGTTGGCGGGTACTAATACCACTTTACGAAGCTCAGGCTTAGGCAAGACATTAACCTCCTCTACAACAGCAGAAGTTAAGTTAGAAAGGATAAAAATAAAATTCCCTCCAGATCAGTGCAATTACTCTTTGAGGAACAGAGGAAGAAAGGGGTCTACAGATATCACAGACTGAGCTTTGTTTGATGGAGGCTTATTTATTTCCCTCAGGCCATTAATAACCACATGTTAAATTTTCTCCTTTCTTGATGTAAGTTGATTTAAAAACAGAACCCTCTGAAAAAACTCAGGATTCTAGTCCTGAATTTTCTACCAGCTCACATGATTTTCAGCATTTTTTTTTTGTCTCCAGTGACAGAAAACACTCATATTATTGATCTGCAAAATATTGATCTCCCCAGGAGGGTTCCTGGGTGTGTGCAATTCCTGGATCACTGCCAGGGAACAGAATGACACCCTTCTCTCCCACTATCCACATGTCACTATTTTATTAGTAGTAACAAAGTACTGTGACACACTTCCAACTGATTGTGACCTACCAAGTCTCTCGACACCTGGCTGAGATCTGCTGTACTCACAGTTTGGCTGACCATGAGTGAATTGCTTAATTCCTCTGTGCTTTATTTTCCTTGCAAGTAGGCCTCTTCCCGCTCTAAAATTTTGCCAGCACTCTCATATAACAGTAACTAAGCCAAATGAGGCCTCTTTGTATATTTAAATCATGCTAACATAAGAAATTGTCCTACTTATTGGAAGTCAGAGTTCTTCCAACACCATATTCTAAATTTGACAATGGCATGGGGATATGATTGGGCATAGTTATACTCACTGGTGTTCAACAGGGTTATGGCTACTCCCTTAAAAATATCCTTTCTTTAATGTCCATGTTGGATCTATTAACCATTAATGCATAATGAATCCAACTATACTATGATGTAAATGTTAGTGTGGTATAAGCATAAAATATATTTGCAATTCATTCCAGCCATTAGGGCACTAGCCTGTGAGTTCCATGAGAGTCTGGCCTCCGGTCTGGTTTATTCCTATCCTCACAGTCTAGCACAGAGGAGATGTCCATAATAATATTTGTTGAGTCAACTAACAACTTCCACAACAATGACCACATATAAAGTAGTGGTGTCTTTTATTTTTTGTATTATCAGACTCTTTTTGTCCACATGTGACTGAAACCCAACTTGCATGAACTTAAGCAAAAAGAAAAGATGTTTTAGTGTTGCTTTTCCTAAAATGGAAAGTGGATGCCTGCCTGTCCTAAGAAGTACTCAGACACCCAAATCAAAGGCTTTGTCTCCTTCTGTCATCCTTGATTTGTTCCAGCTTCCTCTATGCGGTGACTCATGGCCACAGGTAGCACCTCAGTTCACATTTCAGTTTTACCATCAGAGAGGAAACACCTTCTTCTTCAGTTTGTCTGGCTCCAGTTTTTTTACCCAATATTCATTGCAAAGGTGAGGGGCAGGGCAGAGTTCAGGAAAAGGTCTTTTATCATGGATTTGTTAGTTCCTGTTTATTTATTTATTTTACATGTTTGTTTATATTTGACAGAAAGACAGATCGTGAGCAGGGGAGGGGCAGAGAGAGGGGGAGGCACAGAATCCAAACTAGGCTCAGGCTCTGAGCTATCAGTACTGGGCCTGACGCAAAGCTAGAACTCACGAACTGTGAGATCATGACCTGAGCTAAAGCCAGACACTCAAACAACTGAGCCACCCAGGCACCCCAGTTAGTTTCTGTTTAAAAGTAGATTAAAGAAGGGAAAGCTTTAAAAGGATATTTCTTAAACATTTTATTTTAACAAATTAGTTTGCCAATCTTTTGATGTAAAGCCAAAACTTTTTTTTTTTTTTTTAATTTAACTCTGGGAATATTGTTTGGAGCTCTATCTTGCTCTTCTTGAAAAAAAAAAAACAGATCTTCATGCAGCTTTTCAACTGTGATTTTTTTAAAATGGAGCAAAGACTTGAAGATATGTACAATCAAGCTGAATGTATAATCCTCCTAAATGTTTAAGATCCCCCCCAGTTGTGTATATGGTATTTGCCATAATTTATTTGATAATTGTGTGTGTGTGTGTGTGTGTAATTGTTCTCCATTTTTCCAAAAACTTTCAAGACACATTTCACAAAAATAAAACTTTCATCTTTGCTGTACTCATTTTTTTGTTTAATATCTAATGAAATTGCATACTTAAATAAAAATAAATTAAAATAATTAATGAATCAAAATAAATAAAAGTGGCATACAGTTGTGGCAATAAATGCAAGTGACTCTTGATTAGCCTACAACTCCAAAGGGACAACTGAGGTATGCAGACATTCTGAGAGATGCCAACCAGCCGGTGTTTAGTGGGCCCTCTGGACCAGCTGGCCTTGTTAGGAGGGGAAGGAAGAACATCTGTTGCTGTGGTGATTTGCGTTTAAGAAAGGTAATAATATCTCTGCCTTTGAATCTTCACTGTGCACAGAGGACAGACATGCACCTGTAAAAACATATAACGTAGAATGTGATGGACCTAATGAACATGTGTACCAAGAGAGCAGAGAGGAGGGAATCACTATTTCTGCTTGGACCTGCTTCTTTAAGAATAGCAAAGGGGAGAAAGGACATGGCAAGTTCCAAGGCAGTGATGTGTGAAAGAACCACGCAGAGCCTGTGACCATGTTTAACTACTGAGAGTCTAAGATTATTCAAACTGAAGAAATGCCAAAACAAATTTATGCAAATTGTGGTAATTTTAAATGTTTACCTTTAATCAATTAAAACCATTAACACACATAAAAAGTGCTGTTCAAAAGAAATCACAGGATTTATTTTAAAAAGCCATCCAAGCAGTTGAGGCCTAGATGGGGCATATTAAAAATCGTACGATAAACATTTGATGAATATCCTGTCAGTGTATTTATGTGGCTGTATGTGTAATATCATCTGGAGAATAATGCAAAAGCCTAACTTTGAAGTGGTTATAAATGTTCCACCATAGCCAAATGGCTCTCCTCCATGCATGCCTCCTTGCTCATATATACCTGGAGCATGGCATATTAAGGTGATTGCAAACTGAAAATGGTTGCGAATGGATGTGATGTTCAGTATGTTTTAAAGAGCCACATTAACCAAGCAATAATGGAAGATAAGAAATTATTAAGGGCCTTGAAGCTATGCTAAAAAAAAAAATTGGGATAAAGGTAACAGAGAACACAACAGTTCCCCTCTCTGAAAAAAAGCTATTGGCAGTCACAAGCCAATATTGTATTTTCCCATTTTTTATATCATTTCCATATAATACTGTGATGCTCTCCTAGAAGTATTGAATTATTGTGTACCCATCAGACTGGATAACAAATACTGAAAAATACTGTTAGTTCAGTAACTTGGGATGTGGAATGATTTGGCTTTAAAGATAAAATTTTGGCTTCGGTTGAATATGAAAAATGTTCCAGAAATACTCAGCACTGCAGCTTTGCACAAATTCTGATCTAGATAAAGTATCCCAGGCTCTCACAGTTTCTGCTGTTCTTCTACATGCTTCCAGCATCATCATTCACTCTGACATAATCTACAAGGGATTTGGCCAGCAATGTCTCTCCCTATGGTGCTGTATCTTTACCCTAGCAGGTATGGCTCATGGTGATGGATGTCATAAACACACACAGACAGCATGAACATAAAAAGGTTGTGGGGGTCTCAAAGAAAAGAGTAGGCAGAGTGATGCTATTTGTCAAAGAATGTGATGATCAAGTCTATTTTCTCATAGTTGTTAATAACTCCACACTTTTTAAAGAAAAAGGGAGTATACTTTTGGAAACATTATCAGGGAGGATACCTTTTAATTGAAGGAAGTATATTTGACAGTAAGTCATGGATGGATTTTTAAGAGCGACGAATACTACTATAATGAGCACCCGTAAACTAGAAGAAATCATGAGGTAGTTGACAGCTTTTCAAGCATTAAAAACTATCCTTTTAGCCCTGAGTCATAGAGTTTGATTCTTTCAGGCTTGGCCAGGCACTGACAGGGCTAACATGTTGACTCGCAACACGATTGACTGAATGGATAAAGGAAGATTTAAAAATATACTTGATATTTCTAGGAGTCATGCAAATGTAAAATTGTTTGAAATTTTGATTTTTTACTTATCTTGAAGTTTATTTTCCATATGGAATTAAAAGACCTAGTTTAAATGATTAGATTATAATTTTATAATTCAATTATTGATCAATAACATGACAGAATTTGAAAAGCCAGTGCAAAATGGTATATGGGGTAGAGGTAATGAAATGTGAAGGTCATACTTTTGGATTTTTGCATTAATGATCAGACTCAGATGTCTGAATGGGCCCTGAGGTGATCATTTGTTTGGCCTTGTTTAAGAGATGCAATTGTGAGCTGAAGTTTGTGTGTCTTGTCTCCATTTACAACTTGTCCCATTTGGAACTTAAGAGTTTCTGGCTCTGCCTATATATATATATATATATAGAGAGAGAGAGAGAGAGAGAGAGAGAGAGAGAAAGAGAGAGAGAGACCACATGTGCATGCAAGGGAGAGGCAGAGAGAGAGACAGTGAGAGAGAGAGAATCCCAAGCAGGCTCCATGCTGTCAGCCAGATGCAGGCTGGAACCCACGAACTGTTGAGATCATAACCTACTCTGAAATCAAGAGTCTGATGCTTAATGAACTGAGACACCCAGGCGCCCCACAAAGGGCAATATTTTTTTACTGATTTACAATAAGAAGAAATTTATTATATATCAGTATATATAAATATAAATGTATAATATAAACATAGTATTTATAGAAACATCTCTAGATATTACACAAATATTAGTTATGTATATTATGAATCTATATAAGTTATATAAATGTACATATGAAACAAAAGCCTCGCAAAACAAACTTTATTCTTCCTACTAGTAATGCTTTTTGACCACTTTTAGGGACCAATGTGATATGTAGGGTTCTCAGATCAGTGCGTCAGCACCATCCTGGCCCAGTCTCATACAATTCCACAAAATAAATGCTGTGCAAGCCAGCAAGAGTAATTCTACTCGAACGCATGAGGCCAAGCTTACTGTCCTATAATCTATTCTATTATTTCACAATTTACAAAATGCCTTATGACCCTCTAGATTGACCATTCCCATTTTTTTTTTTTTTGCCTTTCTAGCTCTCCATTTGTGTTCTGAGAAAATTTGATCAGCTCAGTTTGAATCAAATGTCTGTGCCTTCATTATTTAGCTGTAGACAAAAAGAATAGGATGTAGTCCTGGTATGATTAATTTCTATCCCAAACTTTCTGCATTAAAGGGGCTAATTCAGCAGGTGGGTATTCTCTGAAGCAAGCAGTCACCCTAGGTATCATGTATTTAAGACATGAATATGCCTGGGATTTTGGACCCCACTTCTAAGCTTCTTAACGGCTCTAGTCCAGGAGACATTGACCAGTAGGAATTGTTACCTGATTTTACTGGAGGAGAATCCAAGAAATAAAGGATGAGTGATTTACTCGGAGTTCCATGGAGACTCCATGGAAGAGACAAGGCTAGATCCATGTCTTTTTTTTTTTAATTTTTTTTAATGTTTGTTTATTTTTGACAGAGAGAAAGAGGGAGGGAGGGAGACAGCACAAGCGGGGGAGGGGCAGAGAGAGAGGGAGACACAGAATCTGAAACAGGCTCCAGGCTCTGAGCTGTCAGCACAGAGCCCAACATGGGGCTTGAACCCACAGACCGTGAGATCATGACTTGAGCTAAAGTTGGACACTTAACCGACTGAGCCACCCAGGCACCCCTAGATCCATGTCTTCTTACTCATAGTCTATGGCACTATATTTCTTTCAACACAGTGGACTTAGAAACCTTACAGGTATTAAAACTGCTTTGTTCATATCATTTCTTCAAAAAAGCCAAAAAAAAAAAAAACCCAAACAATTTTTGTTAGGATGATGCTCTTCAAAAAGTTATGTTCCTTGCTATATATCTTATGCAATATTATAATGACTCATTTGATCTTTGCTCTGGTATTCATATAAGTTTAGCAGTCTATAATTTCCTGTGACACTCCCTTTTCCTTTTTATTAGGTAAGGAAAACATTTCCCTTCTTTCATCTTTTGTGTACATGTTTTGTGTATCCTTTATAATTTCTCAGAAAGATTGAATAGCGGTTCTGTAGTGACAGCAGTAAACCAATTTGTGGTCCTTCAAAAAGATTCAGTGCAAGTAAAATTATTACTCTGTGTTAACAAAGTAACATATGACACCTAATACATTTTACTCTGATCTTCATGTCCATAACTCTGGCATTTCCAGAATTATGTCTATGAGAGTATATTTTAAAATGTGCAACAGACATTGGTCAAACTGAAAGCAAAGATTTTTATGCTTTTCCTTTAAAAAAAAAACAACAATTTAGAACCAATGGTGTTATGCCGATGGGCATTCTGGGGAGCATTAAGGGCTACTGGTTGAGGACACTGGCAGCCCCAAGCTGAGAATTCAAAACCCTTTCTGGGTCTCAGTCAGGATCCTGGTGTAAAGATTTTTTAGTAAATATACGATACCCAGACAAGAGCCCACACTTGGTCTAAATCATTATGATGACTATATTAGACTTGCTGACTACCCCATTAAATCTCTACAATGAAGAATAACGCTTTAAAAGTGGGTGTGTGTGTGTATTTCAAAACAGATGTTTAATTCACAATGTAGATGACTACTTTTTTTTAAAAAAGAAAAGGTTCCAGTAGAGGAAGAAATATAAGTAATGAACTCAGCTAGAGGTCAGGAAGGAATTCAGCTGGAGGTAATAAATCTGTTTTGTCAGAAGTTACTATCAGATTGTCACATCACAGGAAAATCTCTGGTTTCTCTTCAAAAGTCTGAGCATGGTTTTTAATTCTTCTCTGGTGTTTATTCCCACTACCTGGCTCTTCATGGAGAGGGGTTCAAAGGGTTCAATATTTTCTAAAACTTACTGGATTTAATTCTCCTCTTCCCCTCGGTGACTAAAAAGATTGCAACCTATACATCCATTGCCCTTCCCCGCCCCCACAAAATCTCTGATCCTGGTTTTCCAAGAATGAACTTTAGTTGCTTCCTAAAATTATCATTCAATACTACCAGGAATTGAGAAATCAAGAGTACTGAGTGAGAACTTTTCTGCCAAGGCAAGGGCCAAATACATCCAAAGAACATTTAAGGGCAGAGGGAGAGTGATCTGTATCCACCCCTTCTGAAGCCTTTTGCTGCTCATGGGTCTACCCTTCCTTCAGGGGAACTTGTTCTCCCCTTGAAGGACTTGCTTATCCCAGCCTACCAGTGGAGGGTAGGGCTGTTCTGTTCACCTGCTAGTTCTTCCTGCAGAAGCTGTCTTTGTCATATTTAAAATGAGCCTAGAGATAAGATAGGCCTGCACCGGGATAAGTTCAGAGTGCCTGGCTGAGGTTGGTAGTAGCAGAGCATGGAGTTCTGGGAGTGTCCAGACAAATTATTTATCCTGATTTATAGTAAGCATTCCACTGGATTCAGGGGTAAAGTGATTACTTTATGAGAATAGTTTCCTGCAGAGAACAGCCATGAGGGGCTGGTTTTTCAGTGACACATATTAGATGATTCCCCAGGGTGGGGCAGGACTATCTCTCTGAGGAAGTCATTACTTCCAGGTTGAGCTATCAACAAACCATTCCCTGTCTTTGGTCTAATTAAACTATACACATTTTGGGGGTGGGGTATAAAAC
This sequence comes from Acinonyx jubatus, assembly GCF_027475565.1. NCBI lineage: Eukaryota > Metazoa > Chordata > Mammalia > Carnivora > Felidae > Acinonyx > Acinonyx jubatus. The sequence goes on along the minus strand of NC_069385.1, from coordinate 86,260,520 downwards.
AGAGCTGCTGACATGTCAGCATTTATGCTGCTGACACAAATGTTCTGCGTATAGTTGATGTGAATGGTGCTGACATAAACCTTCTCCTTGACAACAGCTGCTAGAGGTCCTTTTTTCACTATCTTCCAGCGGATTAACTACAAGCATTGTCTGGGCTAAGAGTCGAAGCATCTACTACTGATTTTCTCTCCTCTAATAGGACAAACCAACCTATCGATTTTTCAATTACTTATTTCTTTTATGCCAACAACTACCTAAATTAAAGCATGGCTTCTTTTCAAGTTCGGTATTAGAAGAGCACAGTACTGATTACCTTTGCACTAGAGTCTTAGTTTGCAGGGCTTTAAAGATGACATTTAGTTTAAGGCTAGAAAAGAGAGGCATGATTATTGTTGTTGCATTAAATAAGTTACACTGTAATACAGATTTCATGTTAACACGACTTTTGAACGATTGACTTAACTGACAGTTGCCACTGGTGAGAATTTTGTAGAGCAATGTGAGGAAAGCTGCAGATCTTCTTCAGGGAGAATTGCGCACCCCCTCGACATCATACACACAAATGTAAAGGGTTTAAGAACTCCTAAAGTCACCTATGAAGCAGAGGTCAAGAGCCTCCCTCACTGACATGATCAGAGATGACATTTGCCACCTACATTCAGGTGTACATTATCCCCAATAAGGATTTTATTTTTATTTGTTTTAGTATTTATTTATTTATTTATTTATTTATTTATTTATTATTTTTTTAGATAGAGAGCGAGCAGGGGAGGGGAAGAGAGAGAGAGAGAGACCGAATCCCAAGCAAGCTACACACTCAGCACAGAGCCTGATGTAGGGCTTGAAATCACAAACTGCAAGATCATGACCTGAGCTGAAACCAAGAGTCCAATGTTTAACCGACTAAGCCACCAAGGAACCGCCCCCTCCCCCTCATAAGGCTTTTAAGAGATCACATCTTCCCCCCTAGTATCTTTCTGTAATATTAATACTCAAGAATTTTGTGAATTAGCAGGATCTATTGGGTCTTGGAGGTGTATTAGTTCAAGTCCTCCAAAAAGCTAGTGTCAAGGCAGGATTAGATGTGCAAAAGATTCACTGGGAGGAAATGCCAGCAAGGGATAAAAAAGGAGGGAGCAGTAGCTGGTAGGTGACCCGCTCAGCCTGGAAGCTGATCTGACACCTGTGAAAAGCAGAAGGATTCGATAGGAAGAGTCTCAGACCACAGTGCTATTCTAAAAAGTGTCCCGAAGGCCAACTGAAAGTCCTTGAGCAAAGGCTGCACATTAGAAGAGTTCCCCATAAGGCAGGATGGCCTGCAGCTAGTGACTCTGCCTGCCCCAGCTCTGCCTGGGAGAAGCTGAGGGTGGGAGGAACATTGTTCCAGGCATGAATGCTGTGGCAGATTCGGAGATGTGGCCCCTGGAGGCTGCCCGGCAAACGTTCCCTGTTTAGGGACTCTGGAAAGGGTATCTGAGCAGTGGTCTTTGTGGCCACTACACGGGGATAAGAGGGTCTTTGTAGGTACAGAAAACACAAGTTCTTTTTTTTCTCCCACTTCATTACATTTTGAAAGCTGCTACTCTTTGGCCAGTGTGACTCTACCAGCCAAAGTGTATACAGGCACAGGTAATAGAATATAGTAAAATTGTGTCTTAGTTTCTTGCCTCCGTACAATACTGTAGCCACTCTTATTGTTCAGTAAGGGGCTGGGGAGGTGTGAACATTGTCCACAGATGTTAAATACATCAGCTTTTTACCAAAACCTTTACCTTTTGTCCTGGGGCACTCAAAACAACAAGATTCCTGTTTAACAGGAAAGGGCATATAATTAAAAATTGTTGTTTAAGGTGTGCTGTTTCAAAGGGGCACATGCACCCCCATGTTTATAGCAGCACTATCAACAATAGCCAAAGTATGGAAAGAGCCCAGATGTCCATCGACAGATGAATGGATAAAGAAGGTGTGGTATATATATACAATGGAGTATTACTCAGAAATCAAAAAGAATGAAATCTTCCCATTTGCAACTATGTGGTTGGACTAGAGGGTATTATGCTAAGTGAAATTAGTCAGAGAAAGACAAACATCATATGACTTCACTCATATGAGGAATTTAATATACAAAACAGATGAACATAAGGGAAGGGAAGCAAAAATAATATAAAAACAGGGAGAGGGACAAAAGATAAGAGACTCTTAAATACAGAGAACAAACAGAAGGTTGCTGGAGGGGTTGTTGATGCGGGGATAGGCTAAATCGGTAAGGGGCATTAGAGGGAGGGAACTTGTTGGGATGGGCACTGGGTGTTATACGTAGGGGATGAATCACTGGAATCTACTCCTGAAATCATAGTATGAAATGCTAACTTGGATGTAGATTAAAAAATAAATAAGTGAAAAAAAAATTGTGGTTTAGGTATAGAGCCCGTAATACTCACCAAAGTCTGACAGAAGTCATGCTAATATCCAGTGTCTCTGTTTGGATTAAGTCCAAAGCTTGGTGTCCAGTTTGTTTTTGTTTTTTTTATCTCTGTCCCCCCCACCAGCTATATGGCCTATGGGCCTCTTTCTTTCACTTTTACAAAAGACACATGGAGGATTCTCTTCCCTAGCCCAGAGAGGGGCTACTCTCCTGTGGGCTGTGTTCTCCAGGGGAGTGAGCTGCACTAGAAGTGGGCTGGATGGGAGAGGAGGGTAAGGAGTCAGGGACAGGCTGAGGAATGCCAAAGAGAGCTCCTCTGTGGTAGGAAAGTGAAATGCTCCCAGGACTTGGGAGTTTTTGATAAATCAAAAAAAATTACTATGCCATGCCAGACCCTGTACCAGGTGCTCAGGACATATAAGTGAACAAATTAAAAAAAATCCCTGCCCTTTTGTAGCATAAATTCTAGCAGGGAGACACTGATACGTATGTGAACAAAATGCATAATTCAGTTATATCTAAACACATATACTCCTGTAAGCACGGCTTTTCTTAAAATTGCTTTTCATCAGCAATTGCCTCATCTGCTATTCCCAGAAGGAGAAATCTCTTCCCGCTGTTTTCTTTGTCCCTTTTAGATTCTTTCATCTTGGCTTCCTGTTTCTCCCCCAGGGAAGGGAATACTTCCTTTGCAGAAATTCATCAAGTATAACTTCCAGAAAGTCACTGACAGAGTAAAATGACCCTGCCTGTATTATTTAGTTAATATTTTTTGATCTCTGACAAGTTGGCTTTTTCAGTAGATCTTAATACATTTCCCAAAACCAGTTCAGAAAATAGATTTCAAACATAATTGGCTAAAACCAAATTAAAACACACAGGTTTTCAGTTCTAAAATCGATGGCATTAACCTACTGGACAGGCATGGTACTGGATAAAGACAGCCACAAGTCTCACTGATTATGATCCGAAATCCACAGATCTCCTCAGTAATAAATAGGGAAAGAGACAATAAAAAGTACTCAGCTGTGAGGAAGGCAGACATTTTGATTCTCCCTTTGCTACATTAAATAATACGGCCTGCAATCTAGAGAGATAGGAGGAGAAAGCCAAGTGAGAAATAATGACTTCAAGTGTATAGGACTCACAGTTAAACCCTGACCCTATTTCAGGGCCCAGCCCTAGATCAATTGATAATACACAATTTCAGCTGGATTTAATGGAAGACTTTCTTTCTTTTTTCTTTTTCTCTTTCTTGCTTTCTTTTTTTCCTTGAGGAAGGGACTATTTAAGGTCCTAAAGGTCTTCTGGGTTCATTTAGGGAAAAACCAAAACTGAGTTGATTCTTATTTAAAATTAAATGATACACTTTAAAAGACAGTATCAATGAATCCTCCAACTGCTTCTCAACCTCAACTCCAGGCCTATACATAGATTCTATTTCTAACCTCTTAAATTAAAAAAGCAAAAATTATCTTAGTAGCTATGGGCAGTCGACACTTTAATGAAACTTGATTAAAGCCAACATTCAATTAAAAGACAATGTAGGTCACAACCTGAAATAATTTACAGAATGTATGGAAACATCCTTCATCCCTCTTATGAACATTTTCAAGAACAGGTCACACTGTCTTTACTCCCTTTCCTCACTGGCTCCAGCTCTGTTCTGCTGTTTGGTGAGGCTGCTCTCCTTTACAGTGACAGAGGCTCCACCCGTCCATCTCTGGCTCATCTTTAATACTCTCTGTACCTTTGGCCTCACCCTCTTTTAAAATTGCTCTTTTCTTGGCTCCTGTGACCATCTGTTTTCTTGGATCATTTCATTTGGCCTTTTGCAGATTTCTTCACTGCCTCCATTCTTTTCCTCTTTTCTTAAATAGAGGCGGAATCCCCAAATCCAGGCATTGGTCCTCTCTTCAATATCATCCATACCATAACCTCCACAGCTGTGCTTTAAGCCCCAAACTTTTCTTAAAACATCAGCTCTGAATTGGAATATACAACTACCTGCTGAGCATCTTAAAATGGATGTTCCTCTGCATATCACGTTCTGAAACAGTAATTCATTTTCTGTCCCCTTCTTACTCTCCCTATGTTTTCAATATCATCTCTTTTTGTTCTTTCCGTCTCTTGGGCCAGAAAACTTGGTCAGAATCATCTTCGAATCCTTCTTCTCTCTCATTCTCTACCTCTAATCACTTGGCTACTTGAATCTATTTTTTTCATAATTATGAATTTCCATTCCCAATGCCATTTTTCATAATTAGGCTTATAAGAGGCTGTCTGGATTACTATAATAGCCTTTTAACTGGAATTCGTTTTTCTCTCTCCCTTTCTTTAAGAAATACTGATCAATTCTGTGTCATGTGCCGACATCGTGCTGGAAGCTTGGGAAACAAAAGGAATTAGACCAGGTTCCTTCTTTGAAGAGCTCACAATGCAGTGGAAAAGAAAGATGTGAAAGATACTCACTCCCATAAATCATTGCCCACATGGATGGTGTGTAGGTGGCCCAGAGAAAGGGGTGATTTTTTTTTCAGGAAGTGGGCAGAGGACCTTAACAAGGGCTTAACACAGAAGGTGGCTTTGGGGCTGAGATTTGTGGGATAGGATTTCATCAGATGGAGAGTCATGAAGAGGGCATTCTCGGCTGAGGTAACAATGTGCACAAACTCACAGACACAACAAGGTGTGCGGTTTGTTTAGCAGTCTGATGTCACTGAATGCAGACTAAGTGGGAGCAGGAGACTGGACAGTGAATTGGGCTGGACTGTGAAGTGCCTTGAATGAGGTGTGTAGGTTTTGTTGTATAGAGACTTTGGAACCATTGCTTTCACTTCCCACATCTAACTGAATACTAAATTCTGAATACAATCAATACACTGATGTTTGAATCTAATCTATTTTCTCCAATGCCACTGACTCTGTTTTGTTTCTGCCCTGATTCTTGGGGGCTTTTGGCCAAATTCCCCTTTATAAGAATGAGAACATTTCTGTATCCAATCCTCAACATTTAATTAATTATATTTTCCTTTTCTTATAGAAAACAAGTGGGATTTGGCAATATATGGTAATATCAGGATCTGTGTGCAAATTCCTTAGAAGACAATCTACACACACACACACACACACACACTTTTTCATTAAAATATGGTTGTCTGAGAAATGTCCCCATCCAGAAATTTTGATTGCTTATTGTTTTTGGCTACTACAGAATGGAGAGATAGTTCCTTATTGGTCTAGCCTCAAATAACATTATGAGTAGCCCATGATTTCTGCCAGTCACTTCTGCCCTAAGGGATATAATGAAAAGGGACAGAGCACCTGCCACTAACCCTGATGTGAATGGGAAGCAAAGCCCTCCAGTTCTGCCTTTTTAGGAGGAGTATGCCATACCTCCTTGGTGGATCCTAGGCTGCTTGGACTGTTGCAGTACTCCATCTAGGGTATTCCACAAGGCCGCTAGTATCTACTTGTCTTGAGTAGAAAATAAATGGAACTGGAGAACAAATCTTTGTCCAGTTTCAAAATGTCCCTTGGTGTTTGAAAACTTCTGTCCCATTTTTTATTATACAGAATCAAAGTAGGCCTATCTTAGAAAACGGAACATCCCTAAATCCCTAATTTTGGAAAGATTTTTAAACAGGCTCTCACTATGCCTCACCCAGTTTGTTGTGCTACAAACTAACGATCTCCTTGCTTCCTGTCTTTCTTCTTCTGTTTATTTTACATTTTATTCTCTGATTTTGCTATTTAAAATGCATACCTTCCACTTGTGTGTTTAAACTTTCTAGTATGCCTCTTGTTACTTATGGGATAAAGTTCCAAATTGCTTGTCGTGTCATACCTTGCTCTGCAACCTCATCACCCCTCTTGACTCAACACCACCATATGCAATTTCTAGGAATAACCCCCAATGTATGTAAGAACTGTATAATGTGTGCTTCTATCAGAGATTCTTGCTGCAGTTAGGAATTTGTTAGGCTAAACAACCCACTAGGGAGTCTATAGATTGATTTCTGAAGGCCCCTGAACCTCTTGAAATGAATCTTACTCATTTTGAGTAAGAAATATATTAGAGCTTTTTTCAGGGGGATAAGCTCCATATCTTCTGTAAGATTTTCAAGTGGGCCTTTATAATCTCATGGTTAAGAACCACAGTAAATGTATTGAGGGCTTGGGCACTAGATAATAAAATTTGATAGAATAATATACAGAGTAAGAATGGATGTCAGTCAATGTTTGAGTCAGTTCATCAAGTCCAGAACCTCATAAAATGTAAAAACTGAGGCCCAGGGAATTACAATAACTTGTCTGGCATTATTTACACACCGAATAACACCACTTAGATTTCATTGTGTGTTATCTTCTCTATTGTTTGTTATTTCATATATTAATATTAGCTCTTCAACCACAATAAAGTAGAAGCTACTTGAAAGCAAGAGCCTTTCCTTGAGGTGCTGCTGCTGCTAAAGATAATTTTTGAGGAAACTGACTAAAAACATGACTAATGGCACAGGCTAATTATTACTAAGCATCAAAACAAGATATAAGACATATACAGTGTTCATATAGCTACTTCTTAATAGTTAGAGAACTCAATCTTCTCAAAAATCCTGGATTATGAAAATTTACTTATTTAAATATAATACACTCAACAGATCAGGAAATTTCCAAATAAGTGTGAGATTTTTTTAAATGAAGTGTTCTTGAAATGATGGATCCACATGTTTGCAGATCTGAGAACACTTGTTTTTCATGTTACCCAGTGGATTTATGGAATGATTAAAGAAAGAAACTGCCATTTACCTGAGATATCTTTTATTAAGCTATGGGAAGCAGAGGAACTTGCTTCACATTTTTGTTTAACCTTTGCCAGATATTTCAAATCCTCTCATCGTTTTACTGATTTATAAAAGGGCTTAGGAATGGTTTTATTTTGTTAGAGAGCTAAAGTGCCCTCTCCTGTTTCTTTTCTGTCACTACAGTCAAATATCAGTTAAGATACTTGATTTAATAGAAAAGTTGTCCTTATAGAAAAAAGCAATAAATTCATTCTGATAAAACTAAATTAAAACTATGGATTCTAATTATAACAAAGGAAATTATCATTAAGTAAACATTTACACATTTTGTAATTTGATCTGCAAATAAAATCCCAAATATTTGTCTTAATCATGTTTTTGTCACTTATGTTTTATATTAAAAATGCAAATTCTTGTTTATAAAGAACACTTTCAACTTTTGACATTTATGTAGCCTAATTTTTTTACTATGTTGACTAATATATTTTTTAAAAAGATGAATCAAATAAATATGTTTCCAATTTAAATGTTCAGAAGCACAAAATCATTAAGGAGGGCCAATCATGATTTTATTCATGTAATTAACTAAGTTTACCACTGAGAAAAGAATCTCCATCTTGTTAAGATGTTGTGTGATTAATATTATGAATAACCTAAAAATACAACTTTTGAAGCTTATTGCAAACTTAAATTTTGACTAATAATTATGCATACTAGTTCCCTTCACTATAAGATCTCAAGTTAGGTCAGATTCATTTCAACTGCTATTACTAATAGCATCATTAAAAAATAAAGAAATTTTATCTCCAAGTCTTAATATTTCAGTTATCTACATGCTTAGGGACTTAGAATCTGTAGAGACCATTCTTTTAGGAGTTCATAAATCTAATCACTGCAGAAAATTTCTCTCTTTCTCACTCTCTTTTTTATAGGACCGACTATTCCATCACTTCCATGGTTATTAAAATTTTCTAGCTGTTGGTAACTATTCAGTTCTTGCACAAAGACACAAATCCTGGCTGCTGGCCTTTTGGCATCTGCTAATATTTTCATAGACCTCAACTGAACTTTCAGTCTGTTCATCGAATTTCAGAGGCTGACAATAGAAACCACTTCTATTTGTCTTTTAACCCTTCACTTTTAATCCTTTCCATAATCCACTTGAAAGTACTGTATTAGCCAGTTTACGGATAGAGAGAGAAAAGAAGAAAATCTATTGTCTCTTTGTAATGTTTGAGTTTCCCTTCCCTTTTCATCCAGAGAAAAGCAAATTAAGCAAACAATCAAACTGGGGGCAATATGGTGCATATAACTAAGATTAATATTGGATGAGCCTTAAACTTATAACACAGTCATTTGAGCCTCTCCTGTGTGCCAAAATTAGTCAGCAGAAGCAGCTGTAAAAAGCAGATACGAAAAAAAGGGGAAATGGCTTAGCAGTGAGGAGCAGAAGCAAGCAAGGCCTGCAAAAGAATAGTGAACTCACACTTAACAAACTACAGAAGTAGAAATTTGCCATAACACACAGGTTCTTCTTGGGTTCGTCCGTTAGGCACTCCCACCTTTTCTGAAGCCCTGGGAAGAATAGTTTTCTGTTTCCCTTCCTCACCCTCACGGATTCTTACTCCAAGGGAAGAGGCATGGCCTGCCTGTTTGGTGACTGTTCTGCCCCTGCTTCCGAAAGGTCAGCAGGTCTGGATCAGAGCTCAGACCATCTCAAGGCAGATGGAAGGCCGGTCTCTGCATCAGCAGTTCTAGGTGAGAGGGCCTCCTTTGCCTAGTGGCCCTTCCTCAGGTAGGTTAGCCCCCGGGCGAGGGAACCCTATCATGGACATACTGACATAAGCTGTAGTCTCCAAGTGAATGCTACTGGTAATAAAAATGTTAGGTGGACACCTGGAAAATGATAAAGGTCTCATTTATTATGTTGCAGTTGGTCTCTGCCATATTTCCCCTGTGTTCTGAGAACAGTTAGCCAGTGAGCCTGTAGGGTAGGTAGTCTTGGTCGAGTTTTATAGCATGTCCACACTGCAAATCCTCTCAGCCAATGAGGTTTGTTGTCTGTTTGTTTTTATTTTTAACACGCTATACTGAACGCATGGCTTCTGCCATGTGTGTCGTTTAATTAGTTGTGCCCAATTTTTCCGACATTTGTGTTTTGGCAAACCTTTTAGACTTATAATGTCATACAACTTATGGAAGTAGAAAGGTGGAAACAGTTGCAAATAAGAGAAGCTTATCATGATGCAAATTAAAAATGAGTTTTATATGGCCTTTAAAGGAATGTTTGCAGGAACACAGGATAAAAATAAGTGACAATTTGGAATTGGTGGAAGTTCTTTAAAGACCTGAGGAACATAATAAACTTTATGGCAGTCAAGAAAGATTGACTAAGAGTCATGTCAACAGTAGATAGAAGAACATGTGTACAGATTCATAGGATTTGAAGAGGAGAACAAGTGCTGGATGCCAGAGGCAGCCTATCTTTTTAGGAATTAAGCTACCCTGTTCCAGTCCTAGAATCAGCCATTTCTCCTAGAAGCCTTGGTTTCTTTTAGTGGGACCGAGGTCTGGGTGCTAGGTTTGCTTGTTGCTACTCTGGCCTTTGCTCTTTGGCCCTTTACATTGAAGAGAACTAGGATGCATATGCACATGTATGTATATACCGGCATACCAGTATACAGACACCCATACATATACACATGTGGATGTACATATATGTGCACATAAGCTTCATGTAAATATTTTCTAAAATCATGAGTTTACACCAATACCTCCGGTTCTAATACACTCCCAATGAGTTATTTCTTGTCTTCCAACAACATCAAGCCATTTAATCATTTGTTCGATCCTTTATTTAGTACATCTAAAATAGTTTCAGAATTGCTTTTCCCATGACATTAGAATAAACAACGTACTAAGAAGAGTTTGGGATTTATTTGTAGTCTCACTCCCCATGTACCCCAAGACAAGGGTATATGGTCAAATACTGTGTTCCTCTCCCTCCCTCCCTGTCTCCCTTCCTTAAGTGTGGCTATAGTATTCATGTGAAATACAAGTAGGCTCGTGTGTTTCAGTTTGCTTTCAGTTTTAACAGTTTCTTTGTATTCTTGACTTAATTTAATTTTTTGAATATGTAGAATATTAATATGATTTTGAATGTCAAACAATACAAAAGGGTATAATCTGAGATGCTTCAGTGCTTCTTGTATTCCTTCTACACAGTTTCTGCAACCCCTTGTAGACAACCAATTACATTGTCTTCAGGTTTGTGCTTCTTGTGTTCCTTTTTGTAATGATAAGCCATTGTGTGAATTTGAAAATTTCCCCCTTATTTTTACACAAAAATTAGCTCACTAGATACTTTTTTATGTATTTTTCTTTTTTCACTAGTAATATCTTCTGGAAAGCATTCCATACCAGCACATAGGTCTCCTCCTAATTGTATTTCACAGTTGCATAGTACTCCATTGTGTTGTGTTTCATAGTTGCATAGTACTCCATTGTGTGTACATACCATCATTTATTCAACCAATCTCCTATGCTTGACAATGACAAATAATACTCTGTGAATAACTTTGTGCATTCGTGTTTTTCATATTGTTGGAGGTAGATGTTCAGGAAATATTCATAGAGGGAATTCTGTGTTGTGGACTGGTTTTGTTGCATAGAGTTGGTTAGATGGTATCAAATTCCCCTTCTTAGCGGTCACACTATTTTTCATGTTGATCAGCAATATACGGCAGTGCCTATTTTTCCACCACCTCATCAACAGAGTATATTGTCAAGCTTTTGAATTTTGTCAATCTGACTGATGAAAATAGATTTCTACCGGATTTTTTCCTCAATTAAAAAAATTCTTAATCAATTAGGCATTTAACCCTTTATCTGTGACATGCTGTGAATATTTTTTCCCAGTTTGTCAGATGTCTTTGACTTTGTTAATGTTTTTGCCATGCAAAACATTTTATTAGTTTTAACTAGTAAATAGTCAAATTTACTAACGTCCTCTTTTACTGTATCTGGGACTTTAGATCATAGCTAGAAAGCCTTTCCTTATACACACACTTTAGAAGAATTCACTTACGTTTTCTTTTGGTACTTGTATACTTTTATTTTTGTATTTATATCTCTGATCCCTTTGGAGTTTATTATTGGGTGTGATAAAAATAATGGATCTGCTTTTACCTTCTTCCAAGTGGCTATCCAGTCATCCCTATGCTATATGTTAAACAGAGCATCTTTGCTCCAGTGATTTGAGACACCTCTTTTATCATAAACTAGATTTGTATATGTAGCTGGATCACTTTCTGGAAGTTTTGTTCTTTTTTATTAGTCTGATGGCTTCTTCTTGTGCCAATATCATACCGTTTAATAACTGTAGCACATTTTTCTAGCTGGTTGCAGTTCTTTCTCTTGTCCCCCAACCCCCACTGCCACCCGCCACCCTACAGATCTTCCTATTCAGTAATTTCCTAGCCATCCTTGTGTTTTTTATTTTTTATTTTTATTTTTTAATAAAACTAAAATTTTAATCAACACAAAGGTCACTTTCACTATATTATTATTAATGAATCATACTTAACTTGGATTATGGGAAATGCTTTTGTAAATGGAAGAATGATAGCCATTTTATTCCTTCTCTTTATGAGTTGAGTATATAAGAAAATTATTTCAGTTTAATACAGCCTTGAAAAGAAGTTAATTTTATTGCCCGGTTCCTAGTATCTTCTCATTCTTCTTACTTTTCATCTCTCATCAAAAATCCATCCCACCAAGGGGGAAAGAAAACCATGCCATCATCGTGTTCTGGTAGCTTCTTCTTCTGGACTTTACAGTTGAAAACAATCTTTTATCTCATCACTCTTTGAATTAGTAGAATCCTCTATTGTATGTATTTATGGTTCCAAAACTAACTCAAGACAATTGTAGCCCACTGTTTCTGCCTTGGGATTATTTCTATACTGACATGCCCCCTAAAAGAAACCAGAGAAGATTAAACCAGCCCTGTTTTATCGTGGTAAAGCATGCTACTTTAAATTAGAGTAAGTAAAACTATGATCAATTTTCACCTGCTTCGAATCTGTGATTCAAGAAATCATATCTGTTGACCCCAGTGTTCCATGAAGATCTATTATGCCTTAAAAATTCAGTTCCTATTTTTAAAAAAGGCAGAGAAAAGGGGCGCCTGGATGGCCCAGTCAGTTAAGTGTTTAACTCTTGATTTCAACTCAGGTCATGATTTCATGGTGGTGAGATTGAACCCTGTGTCAGGCTCAGTGCTGGGCATGGAGCCACTTAAGATTCTCTTTCTCCCTCTGCCCCTCCCCCAATGCATGCATGCAAGCTTTCTCTGTCTAAGAAAAAAAAATTTGGATCCTATAGAATTTATGTTTATCATCATAGTACATTTTCTTTTGTTTCTGGCATAAATTAGCATTTAAAAAATTATATTCCCCATAAAGTTCCTTCAAAAAGAGAACGATTCTCTCATTAATTGTGGAAGATATTTTGTAATCTCAAACTCACACCACATATTTTAGTTGATCAACAGAATTTTACACTCCATTGACACAGTCCAAGGCTTTAAAAAAAAGCATTCAAAAAATAAAAGAAAATAATGAGAATGCAGCTCAAAAAATGTATCACACCAAATTAGACACTAAATTCTATGTGTCTATGAAAAGCCAATGGACCATTTCATGAAGGCTTAACTTTTCAATCAGAAGAGATTGCCCTCAATGCTAAAGAACTTTCATTTTAGAAAACTTTGTGATTATTCTTGCTGTTGAAACTTTTAAGCATTTTATCAGTTTAATGTCTTTTTTTTATATATGAAATTTATTGACAAATTGGTTTCCATACAACACCCAGTGCTCATCCCAATCAGTTTAATGTCTTTTGTGAATTTTCATTGGATATATTTTCCCATTTTTTCTATTAAAGTCTTTGTTTAATTATTTAAGAGTGTCTCACATATTATGTCTATTAATCCTCTCACTGTCATAAGTTTTGAAGATATTTCCTCCCAACTATTATGTGTTTCCATATTTGGTTTGGCATATTTTGATACATACGGTTTTAATTATCTTTATTTATATCAGTCCTTTGTATTGTGGATTTTGAAAATTCCTGTAATGCTTAGAAGATTTTCTCTCATCTTCAGATTATTTAAATATTCACCTATTTGACCTAAAAAATGTTTAACTTTTTAATCCAGCTACAATTTATTTTGCTGTACAGTATGAGGTGAAGATCTAACTCTTTTTCTATTAACCAGTTGTCCTAGCACTAATTAAAGAATAATTTATTCTTTATCTATTCATTTATAGTGATCTTTATCATAGACATAGTTTTGTATGTAGGCTTTCTTTTCTGTTTCAGTGATGTATTTGTCTATTCCAGAGACAGTACTATCCATTTTAATTATTGTAGCTTTGAAAAATAGATGAACTTCCATGTAACTTAACAATTCTTTTTTTATCCAGAACACACCACATTTATTCATGTTCACTGGAAGACTTTGTTGTTTTCTTCATTTCAATCTTTGTATGTTTCATGTTTCTATAGGTGATATGTTGGGTTCTCTTGGCTGGCTCTCTGCTCTGATTTCATAAAGTTGAAATCATGGTGTCCTTAAGTCTGCTTCTTTTTTGGAGGCTCTGAGGATGAATTAGCTTTCAAGATCTTTCATTTTGTTAACAGAATTTAGTTGTGCAAATGATGTTTTCGTCTTCTTGCTGGCTATAGGCTGGTGGTTGTTCTCAGCTTCTAAGCTCTGCCTCCATTCCTTGGCCAACAACCCCCTTTCTCTGTCTTCAAGGGCAGCAATGGCTAGTCAACCATTCTCATGTTCTGAATCTCTCACACTACCCCTCTACCTCACTTCTCCTTTGCTCCATCTTTCCACACCTCTCTGACCCTGTGTGTTTATTTTGCATATGAATTTTAAGGCCAACTTATCTAGCTCTATAAAAAAGCCCATTGGAATTTTTATTGGGATCAGATTACGTTTGAAAATTAACTTAGAATTGACATCTTGATGATGTTGAGATTTGCTAATAAAGAATAAGAGATGTCAGGCTCCTGGGTGGCTCAGTCAGTTCAGTGTACGACTTTTGCTCAGGTCATGATCTTGCGTTCGTGGGTTCAAACCCCGCATTGGGCTCTGTGCTGACAGCTCAGAGCCTGGAGCCTGCTTCTGATTCTGTGTCTCTTTCTTTTTCTGCCCTTCCCCAGCTTGTGCTCTGTCTCTCAAAAAATAAAATAAAACATAAAAAAAGAGATGTCTTTCCATTCTTTTAAGCCTGTTTCTGTGTCTTACAGAAGTACTTTAATAGATTTTTTCATATAGATTTTGAGCATTTCTTGTGAAATTTGTTCCTATTTTATATTTCTTGTTGCCATTGTAAATGGTTTTGTGCATTCATTATATTTTCTAGCTGGTTACTATTTGTGTATATGAATGCTACTGATTTTTACCTGTTAGGTTTATATCATGCTCCCTTATTATTTTATTGTTTGAATTCACTTTATCTTTGATTCTCTAGGATTTTCCATGTATACTATCATATAATCTGCAAACAGAGGTAGATTTATTTATTACTCCTGTACCTCTGGTTGTTTTCTCCCATCTGATTGTATTGACTATTACCTTCAGACAATGCTAGATACCAGTGGAGATAGTGGGCTTGCTAGCTTTGTTACTGACCTCAGTGGGAATCCCTCTAATGTTTCCCTGTTAAGTAAGGAAATAGCCATTCCTTACTATTTTCCTGATAGTTTTTATGAGGAATGAATACTTAATTTTGCTAAAGTCATTCTTCAACACATATAAAGAAATTCATATCATTTTTACCCATAGACATTACAATGGTAAATTAATTTGTCATCTAATATTAAGCATTTTTACATTTAGTATAAACCTTATTTGATTCTGTTGTATTAATTTTTTAATGTGTTGTTAGAGTCAGTTCAGTAGTACTTTATTTAAAAATTTTTATATCAGTCTCATAAATTGTATTGATCTACAGGTTTTTGTACTATGTTTATCAGGTTTAGATACCCATGTTATATGTGGCTTCATAAAAAGAAGTCAAAAGTCATTCTTGACTTCTTATTGTCTGAGACAATTTATGTATCATTAGGATTGTCTGGTCTCTAAAGGTTTGATAGAATTCTCCTGTATGATCATCTGGGCTTGATGCTATCATGTGGAGTAGCTAAAAATTTGTTCCCAATTTTGTGAAAACTGGTCTAAATTTTCTACATTTACTGGGATCAGTTTTGGTACACTGTATTTGCTTAAAAATTTATCCATTTCCTCTAGGCTTTTGACTTGATTTGCATAAGGGCAAATGACTTAACATTTTTTCTTTTGGATCATAATTATCCCCAAGTTATAATTACTCATTTTGTATATTTGTGAGTTCTCCTTCTTTTCTTGATTAAATTAGCTAGTGGTTTGTCTATTTTTGTTTATTTTTCTAATGAACCAGGATTTTTATTAATTTGACCTACTGTTTTTCCATTCTCTATTTCATTAATTTCTGATTTTAATTCGAATAATCCCATCTTCTAATTTCATTTGATTTACTTATTTTGTTCCTTGTTCAGTGTTTTGAGTTGGGAATTTAATTATTTTTATTCTTTCATTTTTATTGATCTTGGTATATAGGGTTACAAATAATTTACATTGCTTTAAGTACATTCCATAATTTCTGGTATATAGTGTTTTTATTATTGCTATTTTTTCAGAAATACATTAATTTTGTTTTATTCCCATTTCACCCAAGAATTACTTCATGAAAAATCTTTAATTTCCAAGTGAGATGTCTTTCATTTTTTGTTTAGTTTTATTTTCCAGTTTTAATGCATTGTGGTCAAATCAGTTTTAGTATTTCATGTTATTGAAACTATCAAAGTTTTCTTTGTGTCCTAAAACAGTGTGGTTTACAAATATGGCCTGGAGGTCTGTGGTCTGTACCTTTTCTTGTAAGTTTCTTAAAAAACATAAATGGAGAACTTAATAGAGTATTTTAAAGCATATGCAGAGTGTAACAATCATGAAGTTAGGAAACACTTCCACCTCAAACTTTTTTCCAGTGACAGCTTCTTTCTCCCATTTTAGAGGAAACCACTCTACTGACACTTATAACAATTAGTTTCTTTTCTTTAGTTTTACCACCTAAATATAAATTTCTAAACAATATGGTTTCATGTTGTCCATTTTTTACCTTATGAAAATAGAATAAGTTTTTAAAATAAAACTTATTTTGAGATAATTGAAGAGTAACATGAAATTGTGAAAGATAACACAAAGAGATCCCATTAATTCTTTCTGCAGTTTTCCTTACTGGTAGCATCTTGGAAACCTATAGCACAATTATTACAATCATAATATTGACATTGATACAATCAACAAATCTTACCCAGAAAGACCTTCAATTTTCTCCTTTTCTTTCCCTCCATCACCTCTTATCCAAGGAGTACAATCTCTTTTCTCTCTCTACAATCCTCCCTAAGAATCACTACCTCTCTGAGGGTGCTACTTTAAGCCTTGACCACTTTCAAGCCCCTTCCCTGTAGCCAGGTCTGTGAATTACCAAATCCCAATATGTGTTCGATAATTTATTGTAGGTCTCACTTCCCCTATTGGCCCCTCACCCCACCTCTCTATGCATACAGGTTCACTGAGATGGTTTGCAGGTATTGGGAGCTTTGTCAGATTTTTTTTTTCTCATAAGTGACTTGAAAGTTGCAGTGCTTTCTGTTCCCTAACAATGTTTAAGTCATAGATCCTGTGTAGTTTTATTTGTTCTTCTTGTTGATTGTAAGGTTATTTTGGGAATGTCATGAGGAGATTTGGAATCAAGTTACTGCTATTGTTCTTCAACTTCATTTAATCTCTCTAACAGCTCTGTGAGTACTATCACCTCTCTGTCTGTTGAATAGTAGGAAACTGAGGCCCAGAGAAGTGATACCCAAGAAATTGGTTAAGTGGTACACCTGGGAATTGTTGATACACGTTTAATAAAATCTCAGGGTTGAAGATATTGTAACATTTCTGTTGCTTAGATCATTGCTATAACACACACACCCATTGTGGCTACTGAAATTTCTGCTTGAGTATCTCCAGCAATAATGAACCCATTGCCTCCAAACATTTGTATTCTGTAAAATGGCTAAAAAGTTTTTTCTTGTGGTGTGTTGAATTCTACTTCTGTGTGTCTTTAACTTTGGTTAAGGTTATGCCTTGAGGTCAACAAGGTTCAAATCTAAACCCCTATCTTAATTCTGGTGCTTTATTGTTGGAAGTCAGAAATCCATCCTACTCTTCAACAAAACATCTTTGAATCTCCTTTACCAAATGGCCACATTGTTTTAGACATGTCCTACTTTACTTATATCTCTATAGAAATAAACACAGAACTACTTGGAAAGTCTGACCAACATAAAATAGGACAATGTGTTCTCCTCTTCTGGACATATCATATATTAATAAAATGTCATTGTATATATAGTGATTTGTTTTGTTTTGTTTTACCATCATGCCACTCTGTGAGTTGCAAAAGTAGTGGTTAGGACAAGCCTCGAGTCTTTTTCCACATTTGCTGATGACAAGTCACAGGTCCCTACGAGGTCCTTGTACAGGTAGCTGTCTAATCCCCAAGGCTGGACTTCTACATTTATACCAATTCATTTTCATTATATCCAGCCTTGCCCATCCTTTTGGCTTACTGGGCTTACTGAGATTTTACTGGAGCCTTGATTCATGTACCGTAAGACTCTGTCCTCTTGCTTTCTTTAAAAAAATTAATCATAAGTCCAACAATATTTTTATCTTAGTGAACTTAAAGATGTGGTGTAGGGCAGGACTGAAACAGAGTCTTGATGCCATTCAAATCTTCCCTCTAAATTGATGACTCTTAAAGTGGTATGTTTTAAGGTATGTAACAAGTTATGGGTAGACTATAACCCATCTTCTTTATCTGTTAAACAGTAATACACACCTACCCTAAAATGTAGCTGAACATTTGATGATCTTGTAAAACTCAGGATTCTTAGTTTTGATTTCAGATAAATGGGTCAAGTAATTTCTTTCAGTAGACTTTTTTTCAGAAAGTCTTCATTCCCTGTCTTTCTACGCCCTACCCTAGTATGGTTAATCAAAGAATAAAACTTACACATGTTATTTTTTATAATAGTTACCATTGTTTCATTTTGGTATCACCAGTGTAGGTAACATCACACACTTTCTATTAGCTCTTTATAAGCATGTATTGGCACTTTTCTTTTACCTTAGTGTTTTTTTCCTCCTTGTTACACTGGATGACATTCCATTGGACAACTGGTTGCCTATCTGCTCCTCACATAGATTGTGACCTGATAGACTGAACAGGGAGGAATCATCACATAAGATGAGCATAAAAAGATTATTTCTAATTAAGATAGCAATGAATATATATTTTGCTGAAGTATAATTTAAATACAGTGTTATATTAGCTTCAGGTGTACAGTATGATGATTCAATAATTCTATACATTTCTGAGTGCTCATCAAGGTAAGTGTACTCTTAGTCCCCTTTATTTATTTCACCCATTCCTCCCTCCTACCTCCCCTCTGGCAACCACCAGTTTGTTCCATGTATTTAAGAGTCTGGTTTTTTTTTTTTTTTTTTTTTTTTTTGTATTTTTGTATGTTTTGTTTCTTAAATTCCATATACGAGTGAAATAATATGGTATTTATCTTTTTCTGATTGACTTCTTTCACTTAATATTATACTCTTTAGGAACATCCATGTTGTTGCAAATGGCAACATTTCATTCCTTTTTTGTAACTGAGTAATATTCCATTGTATATATATCTCACATCTCTTTTATCCATTCATCTATGGATGAACACTTGGGTTGTTTAAATATCTTGGCTATTGTAAACAATCCTGTGATAAACAAAGGGGTGCAGACATCTTTTTGAATTAGTGTTTTCATTGTCTTTAGGTATAAATACTCAGTAGTGGAATTACTGAATCATATAGTAATTCTATTTTTAATTCTTTGAGGAATCTCCATACTGTTTTCCACAGTGGTTGTATCAATTTGCATTCCCACCAATGGTGCATGAAGAGGTTCCTTTTTCTCCACATCCTCACCAATATTTGTCATTTCTTGTGTTTTTGATTTTAGCCATTCTGACAAGTGTAAGATAAGATCTCATTGTGGCTTTAATTTACATTTCCTTGATGATTAGTGATGTTGAGCATCTTTTCATGTGTCTATCAGCCATCTGCATGTCTTCTTTGGAAAATGTCTATTCAGCAATGAATATATCTTATAGGAATTTATCTTCTGTAAAATTCTCCTACATAATGCACACCCATATAAGCTTAATACAGTGAATGACCATGTTGTTCTGCATGGAAGTTCAAGGATTTTTAAATTTTTTTTTTAACATTTATTTATTTTTGAGACAGAGAGAGACAGAGCATGAGCGGGGGGAGGACCAGAGAGAGAGGGAGACACAGAATCTGAAGCAGGCTCCAGGCTCTGAGCTGTCAGCACAGAGCCTGATGCGGGGCTCAAACTCACGGACCGTGAGATCGTGACCTGAGCGAAGTCGGACGCTCAACCGACTGAGCCACCCAGGCGCCCCAAGGATTTTTAAATGAAAGTTGGCCACATCTGTATTTATATCAAATCCCAACTCCCAGAATGAAACAACCAAAAAGCTCACCATAATTAAGCAAGTCTTAGACCAAATCCAGGACCTACTTGAAGAGTCACACTGCACAGCAGTGTCATTATAGTCTTTATTTGCCAGTTGCTATTATCAATAGAAAATGCTGATGCTGTTCATCAAGAAAGTCTTCATCCTTTAAGATACCTTAAAAATTTAACACATATGTAGATTAAACAAAAAATGATTGAAAATAGTATCCCCAAACAAATTTGTATACTAATCATTGTTTACAATGATCTCAAACATTGTTTGAGATATCCCAGATTTTGAGTGTTTTAATTAACAAATGAGATATGACTTTTATTTATGTACTTACTATTTATTTTAGAGGGAGAGACAGAGTGTGTAAGTGGAGGAGAGAGTGAGAGAGAGAAAGAGAGAGACAATCTTAAGCAGGCTCCATGCTCAGTGCAGAGCCCAAAACGGGGCTTGATCCCACGACTGGGGGATCATGACCTGAGTCAAAATCAAAATTCAGCTACTCAACCAACGGAGCCACCCAGGTGCCCCGAGAAATAACTTTTAAAATGTTCATCAGTTTAAAAAAATAATACTTTATAGAATGTTTTTGAAATGACACAATTATAATGAGCAGACTAGTGACTGTCAGGAATTAGAGATGGTGGAGAGAAGAGGCGGTGAGTAAGACCATAAAGAGTGAGATCTTTGTGATGATGTAATAGTCTCTATTTTAATTGCAGTGGTGCTTACATGAATCTATACATCTAATAAAGTGGCACAGAACTACACACATACATTGTTTTCTAGTTTTGATAAGGTACTATAACTTTGAAGGATGTAACTATTGGGGGGAAACTGGATGTACATAGGATCACTCCATACTATTTTTGCAACTTCCTAAAAACCTACACTTATTTCAAAATAGAAAATTAGAAAACAACTATACAACCTACCACAATCATCTAGATCATTTTACAAGTTAGTTCAGTATCATTTAACAACTATTTGCCAAGGTTAAACATACACATAGTGATTGCCTCTGATCATTTCTGTAATGAAGCAGGATTATAAACAAATAAACTTAAAATGTTTCCAAAAAAAAAAACTATTGAATGAAGGGCTAGGGATTTGGGGACTAAATGATTAAAGTAACCTTACAAAGTTAAAGTAACCTAACAGTCATTTTTTGGCAAGTAATAATGAAAACCTCAAGTCTTTAAAAAGGTAACTCTGCTAGTTTAAGGGATGAAATTTCCTTGTCTTTTTCATCTTGTAGGAACACCTATTGCCCCGTTAGTCATTGAAAAACTTACACAATGGGTCCTAGGATCTTGTGTTTACTTAGGTTTCAGGAGGGTAATCCTCAGGAAAGAACTTCAGAATCTCTCATGTTCATTGTCATGGTAGTTAGTGCTACACAGCTAAATTGTTTAGTGTACTTGGCTGGTGGATTTGGAAATTCCCATAACTGAATTTAAACATGAGAACCTGGAAAATTTGGTGATTGCATATACAGAGAGAGCAAAGTATACATGGATGATGGAGTGACTTTACAGAGTCATAGTGTCTGAGGGACAATTAAACTTAAAAAAGGTGAAATCATATACCAACTTACACCATGAATACTATAAGGACAGTCAGAAATTAAGTAACACTCAGGACAAATTAACATTCTTTAGCTAACATTATTGTTAACAGTCTGTTGGCACAGTATGAATCTCAAAATTAAGGAAGGTAGAAAAGAGGCCATGAGCTCATGATATTTTAAGTTGCAGACCAAATGCATGGACCAAAGAATGACAGGAACTCTTCTTCCACATACTATTAATCTTGGATTAATCATAGACATCAAGATTGTACTTCTTAAGTGCTTTCATTACTATTATAAAACTAAAAGGCAAACCAAGAAACTAAGCTTAGTTTTCTGCAGGTCATGGAATACCAAGAGACATAATAAATGAAAAAAAAATGACCTATTGGGTCAGAGAGACCTGGATTTGAGACATATATCTGGCACCAACAGGCTATAGGAGTTTGAGCAAGTTATTACGCAAACTATTAAGTTTAGGATAAATTATATTATGGCTACAAACAACCTCCTTCTCTATCCTCAACCTGAATCTCAAGAGCTTGCCAGGACACAAATTTCCTTTGTATGTCCAATGCTGATCCAGCAGAGGGCCACTGTCGAGCATAGTCACTCAAGGATTCAGGTGACAAAAGCTCCATTTTGACAAGGGTTTCATGAACACCTGGGGAAAGGAACATAGCAAATTGTATACAAATATGTTCACATTTCACTGACCAAAGCAGGTCACGCCTAAACTAAGAAGATATGGAGAAATGCAAGCTTCTTAATATGCCAGAAGAGGAGGAGAACTGAAATATTTGTCAACAACCCCACATTTTCTTAACTCCTTCAACCTCATTTTCCTGCCCTGGGAAAAAATGAGACAATAATACTTAACATAGTAGAAGGTACTTGTGCATATCACGAAATGTGCAGGAGCAGATCTCTGGCGCCATGCTGCCTAGGTTGGAATCTCAGTCCTAAGGGTTGTTAGCACAACTTGGGCACTTTTCTTCGTTTCTCTCACTTCAGATTCCTCATTTGAAAAATAATATTCATGCCTATTATTTAATTGTGAAAATTAAATCGGTTAATATGAGCAAAAGGTTTAAAACAGTGCCTGGTGCATAATAAGGACACTAGGTATTTACTTTTGTCCCCTAACATGGCTTCTGGAACACAGAGAATCTTTACTGAGGATTGGTGGTTATCATGATGATGATTATCACCAGAACTGAAGCCACGCTTGCTGTTGCGCAGCACTGTCTTATTCATACTTGTGCATACAAAAAGAAAAATCAATAAAAATCTAATCAGAATCTACTGAGTGCACTGGACTGGATTCTGTAGAACCCAAAAAAGGTTCACTGAAGCATAAGACTTTGCAGCACGTGCAGCAGGTGAGTCCCCACAAAACTAGAAGCTTCTTGAAGGTGGGAATATCTAATTGCTGCCCACTGTTGTGCAGTGCCATCGCTGCACTAGCTTATGCTAGAGCCGAATGAGTATTTGTGGAGTGGGATGAGATGGAAGTGGCCCAGCATAACTGCAGTGAATGCACAGTACAAACAATGTGTAATCAGAGCACACAGGAAGTAAGGTGGAGACTTGGCCTCTTCAGCAAACTCACATGACTAGGCTAGCAGCACTAAAACCAGTTTATTTTAAAATTTAAAGGTGGTTTTAAAGACATGTTGCCCCTCCCCCCTTTTTTTTTGGATTTACTAAACCTAGGTGTTGAAAGCATCTAGAAACTCAAAGCTTTCCAAGTGACTGAATTACACAGTGAAGTCCTGGAGGCTGGCAGATTCTCAAGTAATGGGCATTACCAAACCGCAGAAATAACTTACCCTGAGTAAGTTATTGGAGGTTAAAATAGGATGCATTTTTCTCTTTGAGTCAAAAAAGAAGCACGTTAAGGCCATACTTGGTGTTTTGGTGACAAAGATTTTGATGAACTCAACATTACAGAATGTTTGGCAGTCACTCTAAGATCATAGGGTATTTTTCTGGTCAGTCTGGAGGCAATTTTTATGCTTTAATTATGATTATTTTTAAGATCATCCAGATCATCATATTTCTCTCTTTCAGACATGCAGGCTCCTAGGTAGTATACTACAGAGGTGTGTTAAACTGGAGGCTCTAAAGTGTATCATTCAAAAATAAAATTCAAAAGTAAATTATCTGTAAGAATTTGTGAATTTATTTTCGGGGAAAGGGAACTACTTTACTGAAGCCAACATTATTATTTTTTGTTGTTTGGGACTATCCCAAGCCTTTTATGTGTCATTTCCAAGTTATTGTGACAACCCAAAGTGCCTACAACCATTTCCAAACACCCTCGTGGGGCTGCACTGTTCCCAGATGAGAATCATTAAATGGAGCTTGTTGGTACATGTGACTTGATATGTGAAGGAGTCAAGGTTTTTTAGTTTTGGCTGAATATAAAAGCATCCTTAAACTGGTGTTTGAAGTTGAAGTCATTTCTTAAAAACTAAATTTTAAAAGACAATTTTAACAACCACAAAACATTCTTTTGTTGAAAGAAAAGACACAAATTCAATCACAATAACCATTCTCAACCCGAAAAGTAAGAATGCTAAATTTACTATTTGTTTACATTTTTGACTCTGAGTGGTAGAGGGCTTATGTTTCTAACCCAATCCTGTATTACTTGGCTATGGAAATTCTTTAAGGCATTGCAGAGTCCAGCTGGCTATGTCTCCTTCAGTTCTTGAGTGGCTGCTGACACCTGTGTAACCCTGTGCAAGTCAGTTAACTTTTTGATTCCTTGTCCTTCCCTGAAACATGTATCTGAAGTGGTGTAGCAACATGGCAAGAGCGGAATGAATGCTTCTCAACATTAGCCATTTCACTCTGATCTTTCAGTAATTTGGTGACTAGACTGAGTTGGTACGGTAAGATTTAAAAAAAAATTTTTTTTAATGTTTGTTTATTTTTGAGAAAGAGAGAGAGAGCAAGCAGGGGAGGGGCAGAGAGAGAGGGGGACACAGAATCCAAAGCAGGCTCCAGGCTCTGAGCTGTCAGCACAGAATGCGATGTAGGGTTCAAACTCATGGATGGTGAGGTCATGACCTGAGCCGAAGTTGGATGCTTAACCACGCGAGCCATCCTGGCGCCCAGTACAGTGAGATTTTTGAGAAGAATGGTGTTCTGTGAAATAGGACAGTATCTTAAAGAAAATAGGATGTTTGTTTAAAAGTCAATTTGCTGTGTGAACTTATGGATGGTTGAACAGTTCATGCCAGTTTCAGAGGATGTTCCTCAAGATGTATGCTGTTACTGTGTTTTGAGAGAAAGATTCTCTGGGAGGAAGAATTTCTCTTAGTGACTGCTTGACTAAGAGTTCTACCTGTCTAATTCAAGATCAGATGATAAAGCCTTAATTTTAAAAATTTAGTTAAAAAACTTATTAAAGTATAATACATAATCAGAATATTGCAAAGATAAATTTCAGTTTGAAGACATTTCATGAAGTGACACACTTGTGTAACCAGTACTTAGACCAAGAATCAACATATTACCAGCATCCCAGAAGTCCTGTCCTTCATGCCCAACTACAGTCACTGGTTTCCCACCCTGCAAGGTAACCATATTCGGCCTTCTACCATCATATATATAGATCAGATTTGCCTGTGTTTGAAATTAATATAAATAGAAACATAAAGTATACCCTTTTTTTGTGTCTGGCTTATTTCATTCAGTTTTATGTTTTGAAATTCAGTGATAATTTCATGTGAATTGTACATTGTTCATTCTCAGTGCTGTGTGGTATTTGGTTGTATGAATGTATAATTTATAAATCCTACTGTTAGTGGGTATCCGTGTAGTTCCCAGTTGGGCTATTACAAATTATACTGCTATGAGCATTCCTAGGTCATTTCTTTTGGAGAGCATTCTACAGATTTCTGTGGGATAGAAGACAAGAGCTGGGACATATAATATGGGTATACCTAGCTTTAGTAGATACCACCAGTCTTCTAAGTGGTTTGGTCTCAGCGAATGCTTCCATCTGTAGTGTTTATCCACATCCTTGCCAACACTTTTTTCTTTTTAATTTTACCCATATTAGTAGTTGTGTCTTGGCACTGAGGTGTGATCTCAATGTGCATTTACTTGATAACTAATGAGGCTGAGCAACTTTTTATGTTAATTTCTCATTTGCATATCCTCTTTTTGTTCAAGTCTTAGCCCATTTTTTCTGGTAGATTGTCTGTCCTATTAATTTGTAGGAATTCTTTATATATTCTGGGTGGATACAAGTTGTTTGGTATTTTTGTTGCAAATATATTCTCTATACATTATATTTTCATTTTCTTTTCTTTAAAAAATTTTTTAAGGTTTATTTTTATTTTAGAGAAAGACAGAGCTGGAGCAGGGGAGGGGCAGAGAGAGACACAGAATCTGAAGCAGGCTCCAGGCTCTGAGTTGTCAGCATAGAGCCTGACCTGGGGCTCGAACTCATGAACTGTGGGATCTTGACCTGAGCCGAAGTTGGATACTTAACCGACTGAGCCACCCAGGTGTCCCTATCTTTTCATTTTCTTGATGATTTTTGATGAATAGAAATTCTTGATATTATTTTTTTCTTTCCACTAGTGTTGTCTTGTGAGTTTTTAAAGGAATTTTGCCCACTCCAAGGTCCTAAAGATGTTTTTTCCCCTAGAAGCTTAATTGTCTTATCTTTCATATTGAGACCTACAATCCATGTGGAATTGATTTTTATGCATGGTGTGAGGTAGAGGCTAAAAATTCATATTTTTCAATAAGGGTATTAAGTTAACCCAATAATGCTTATTAAAAAAGACCATCTTCTCCCTAATGTAATCTATATCATTTTCTCATTATGGTGTCTCTCTGCTGTTTGTCCATCCATTGTCTGTGTTTGTTGCTACACAAATAGCACACTACTTTAGTTACTATGACTTTATGATAGATCTTGATTTGTGGTAGGGTAATTTCTCCATCTTTTCTGCAGGTCTACCTTGGCTATCCTTTTGCCATTTAAATTATAAGTTTTAGAATTTCTCAATTTCCAAACACACACACACACACACACACACACACACACACACACATGCTCAGATTTTGTTTGGGACTATATTGAATGTATTTGATCAAAAGAACTAGCCACTTTACCATTTGAGTCTTGTTCTCCATGACCATAGTATATCATTCCATTTTATTCAAGTCTTCTTTAATTTCTCTCAATAATTTTTAATTTCCAGTGTAGAGGTCTGACATGTCTTTTGTTAGATTTATCCTTGGGGGTATTTGATAGTTTTTGTTGCTACTATAAATGGTATTTTTAAAATTTCATTTTTTTTGTTGCTAATTTAAGGAATAAAATTGAAGTTTGGATATTATCCACATAACTTTTCAATGACAGAGTTAACAAAAAGAACACCCAAGAACCACTGTTGTGATTGATAACTTGCTCTCAGCAGTTTAAAATGGAGAAATGAACTATATTTAGATCCAGAGAAATCTAAGCAAGAGAATTTTATAGAAATAGATCATCACTTGGCCTAAAAATATTTATATTATAAAGACTTACTAATTTAAACAAATGAGGACAAGAAGACTATGAATTCATAATCTAATACAGTATATATTAGACTTATTTCTGTTGAGTTTTTATGACACAGGATTGCAAAGAATGGTCAGTTGAAGCTTAGGTTTTTTCAAATATAAATGGAAGTTTACATTTAAAATAGTTTACTCTTTTAAAGTATTTATAGTATTCGCTTAGCAAATAATAAATATACATATACAGTGTAAAGATAAATCATCCTTATCAGTATCTGGAGAACTATATATTTGACAAAGTTAGGTCTAAGTTGATAAAATAGAACATGTACCATACATACAATATACCATAATTTGAATATATAATATATTGTATATATTTGAATACATGCATATACATATTTATATATCAAATTATCATTGTATACAGGACAAGTGAATTTTATTAACTTGGACCTTACTCTGTTTATACATATATACATACACACATATGTAAAAACACATACTAAATTTAACCCTTGTATTACATAACTGCTTAGCAATATCTTCTCAGTAAATGTCTATAAATAACAATGACCT
The DNA here is from genome assembly GCF_027475565.1 of Acinonyx jubatus. Classification (NCBI taxonomy): domain Eukaryota; kingdom Metazoa; phylum Chordata; class Mammalia; order Carnivora; family Felidae; genus Acinonyx; species Acinonyx jubatus. Next base: position 86,232,892 of record NC_069385.1, on the reverse strand, counting down.
CTCAAGCATGTCTATTAATACTACTTACCTATGTCATAAAACTGGCTAGTTAGTAACAATGAGAACATATTTGGAAGAATAATGCTAAATGTAAAGGCTAAAAACATTAAATAGATTTATAACTAGAGGTTTTTCATAGACAATGACATACATTTTCAGAATATTTAAATTCATTTAGTTTTTAAAGAATGGAAAAGACAATAATACCATTGAATAAAATTGGATATTTTAGATACATAAAATAAAGAAGATGTTTGTATCCTGACATGTTATATATTTATTTATAGGTTCATGAGAGTAGGGATGTTGTTTCTGTTCACTGCTATATCCCTAATGTACATTTACGACTAAGAGAAAAAATCAAATTACATCTGGAATATCTAAATGTTTCCACTTCTCATTTAAACAGAATAACTAACACGCTATGAAAAAGTATCTAGGTCATTCCTTTCCTACTCTGAGTGGCTTTTACATTTACCCATATGATCTGCACCTCCTAGCATAAAGTAAAATTTCCAACATCCACAATAATGATTTCTTTGAGAAGACTGTAGAGCATTGTTCCAATGAGGTCCTCCTCAAGCCTGCAGGCAAAATCTAAAAAGGTTAATGACTCACCCAAGCTGGAGTTGCTCAGCAAGCATTTCAACAGTGTCTGCCTCACCTGCAAGGCCAGCTTGTTCAAATACTTCCTCGAAATCACATGCTAAGGTAATTGTATTTATACACATTTTTTTTTGTTACATGTACATAAAACAATTGCTCCTATTGTCTTAGATTCTGCAAATCGGCAAGGAGGTGAAATTAAAAGTTTCTATAATACTTTTAAAGCAGTCGAGTGTCTTTCGGTTTAAATGATTGGCATTTGTTGACACATCAAGACAATATATTTAAATAATTGTGCCCAGGTTCATTTTATATCCAAAACAAACATTGAGTTAATTTTTTAACCTTTTTAAGTGCTTGCTGTAATAGAATATACCTTATTATTTAAATATGCTCTATAAAAAGAAGACCCATTTAATATGGATTAGCAAAAAACAACAGATTCGGGGTAAGTCACATTCAGTAAATCTTTAAATTATTTACATAGGAGAAAAAATGAAGAGTTATGGTTTTTCTGGTTAAGGCTTGACGTAAGAGTTAGTTGTGTAAATTTTTCTTAACATTGTCCTGCATCCTACCTTGCATCTCTCCCCCCACCCCAGTCCTACCTTTCCCCAAGATGTGTAACTATATGCTGGCTTTAAACAGCAGGGCTCACACATGAAAACATGCACAACGTCACTCCTCATCAGGGAACTACAAATCAGAACCACACTTAGATATCACCTCACGCCAGTCAGTGTGGCTAAAATGATCAAGTCAGGAGACTGTAGATGCTGGCGAGGATGTGGAGAAACGGGAACCTTCTTGCCCTGTTGGTGGGAATGCAAACTGGTGCAGCCACTCTGAAAAACAGTGTGGAAGTTCCTCAAAAAATTAAAAATAGGTCTACTCTATGACCCAGCAATAGCACTGCTAGGAATTTACCCAAGGGATACAGGAGTGCTGATGCATAGGGGCACTTGTACCCCAATGTTTATAACAGCACTTTCAACAAGCCAAATTATGGAAAGAGCCTAAATGTCCATCAACTGATGAATGGATAAAGAGATGTGGTTTATACATATGATGGAATACTACTTAGCAATGAAAGAATGAATTCTGGTCATTTGTAGTAACGGGGATGCAACTGGAGAGTGTTATGCTAAGTGAAATAAGTCAGGCAGAGAAAGACAGATACCGTATGTTTTCACTCATATGTAGATCCTGAGAAACTTAACAGAAGACCAGGGGGGAGAGGAAGGGGGAGAAAAAGTTACATAGAGGGAAGGAGGCAAACCATAAGAGACTCTTAAAAACTGAGAACTGAGGGTTGATGGGGTGTGGGAGGGAGGGGGGTGATGGGCATTGAGAAGGGCACCTGTTGGGATGAGCACTGGGTGTTGTATGGAAACCAATTTGACAATAAATGATATATTAAAAATAAATAAATAAATAAATAAATAAATAAACAAACAAACAGCAGACGTCATTCATACTGTTCATCATTACCGCTCTAAGCCTGGGTCTCCAGGTTGTATCTGATCCTTGATAAGATAACAAGTCCCAGGACACCAGAAGTCCTGCTTTAAAATAAGCTATGCTCAGCATAGAAATGCTATTCAGGTTAATGGAGAATTGTTCAGCTTAATGTGCAGGCATTTAATGTATTGTTGCTTTCACAGACCAGGCTACAACAACTCACAAAATATAGCCTCAGCCTCGTCCAAGTTACCAGAAGTTTCATCTCTTGGGTCGTTGGTAAATTTTTTTTCCCCAACAGCGTTAGACAGATCAAGGAGAACTGGTCGTACAAATTATTGTATATTTGTTAGTATGACTCAGTCAATTTACTTTTTTTGCTTCTGGAGTTGACCTCATAAATAAATACTGGATAGGATTAATTACAAGACACATAATAAAAATACTCCAAATCCGTTTCTCTTTAGTTGATTTCCAAGGCAGAGAGAGTAAACAGCCTTCTCCCAGCTTTCTTACTTTCCACAGCTGAGAGTGTAGGATGTTTACAGTATCTGTCGCTCAGGGTGGGGTTGGCGGTCAGCAGCATAAGCCTCAGGAAACCCAGCATCATTTCAAGGTACCATAATGTGTTACAGGAAAAGATCAGAAAAGTATACTTGGAAGTAAATTATGGCTCTTTTAGGACTGGGGCTGGAAAGGTGGGTGGGAGGCCAGATGACACTACTTTCTCACTGCCTGCTGAATTTTTGTCTTCTTGCTCTGTACATCCTAGGAGTTTCCTGGGGTCTACAGTTTTGGCCTTGCACACTCATGGATTGTGTTATTTTTGGATTTTCAATATTCCATGATTTCCCAAAATGGTCTCAAGTGATTTACCCATCCCTTAAATGGCGCCCTTTTCCTTTCTGTATGTGGGAAGATGTGAAATCCAGCCTCTCACTCTCTGAGCTATACAACTTTGTTCAGGCTCACTCCTGCATGTAACTGAGAACAATGGCTGAACTGTGCTTGCAGACAAGAAGACCATCCATCAGTGTAATTACTGAAAGTTATTTTAATTACGGGTTACGTAGTCATAAGTTCAATCAAATGGGAAAATGTAAATATGCTAGGACACAAGTTATAGGCATAAAATGGCATATTGTAAATTGCCAACAAAATGCTGAAATTAAAAAAAATCTAATATTTGGAAGTAAATCTGTAATTAGAGGCATATACATAAACAGAGTTAGTCAATATCTAAAGTTCTTTTCTAAAAATGATTTATTCAACTAGTGCTTGGATCTCATTTGTTATATTGATCTATGATGCACTAAACACTTGGTGAAAAAGAAAACCATCAATACTATATATCACAAAACAACCTTCCACATCACATTGTAAACCAAAGTGGCACCTAATTTCAAACTATTAGTGGGCATTGTTCATTTATCAAACATTTGTTAGTGCCTGTCATTTATCAACCATGTTTTAAATTCTGAGTGATGGGAAATGAGTGGTATCATCCTTGCCCTGGAGAAAAACATGGCCTAATATTCCATACAGACACACAACCATTGTTATAAGAGTGACAAGTGCTATGGTGGGTCAGAATGACACTACTGAATTGGCTGAAACCTAAGCCAAGTCTTGAAGATTGAATAAGGTTGGCTAGGTTGAGATGGTGCTAATATGGGTTTGGAAGGGGTGGGCAGGAAAGGGGATAGTGTAGTTTTAAATGTACCAGAAAAAACAGTTACAAAGCTGGAGAAAGAAAGACAAAGATGATGTATGCTGATACCTTCAAGAATTAAGGTTTTTTAAGGGGAGGCTAGGGGGTAGATCAGAGTGGGAAATGATGGGGGTCCTTATATGCCACGCTAAGAAATGTGGGCATTATCTCCAGACCATAGAGGCCAGTGAAAGATTATAAGCAGGCAAGTGGCATGACCATGCCTGTACTTTAATGTAAGGCTGCAGATAAGGAAAATAAGGTTTAATTGCATAGAGGAGAGGATGAGAGTCTTAAATTAGGGAAGTAGTAGTAAGGACCCACAGAAAATAAATATGGGAAATTAGAAAAAGAACAGAACTCAGTGAATGACTGCTTGAGGAGATGGAGAAGTCTGGGTAATTCCCAAGTCTGGTTTGGGTGACAAGGCCTTTCACACAGGAGGGAATGGATATGAAGAGGGGTGGTAAAGGAAAGAGCTCAGAAGAATACCAATGATACCTTGAGTGGATCTGGGCTGGGAATTTCATAAGTTCACATTTAAGGAATATTTAATTCTGTTATAACTGAAGGGATGAAGACATTTTGAAGGACTGAATCATATAAGCCTGTTCTTTTTTCTCCTACTTCTGCACCTCCACTTACCCTCCAGGTGGCGAATGCTCACACAGTCTTCAAACCCCAAATCCAGTCTTCTCTCTTCTGAAGCCTCCTCTGGCCACTGCCAGCCCTAATATGAGTGCCTTTCCACCTGCCTGGGGAGGAACTGTTTATTCCTCCTTTTGACCATCAGGGTACTCTGAATATTCCTCCATCACAGCACTTGAGCTTTATTGCAATTATTTGCTTGCCTATCTCTCTATGAAACACCATGTTTCATTTCACTTCATTTCATTTAATTGAAATATTTTTACAACATGTTTTTTTGGCACCATAGGAGGTTCCCAGTAAATGTGTGCTGAATGAATGAGTAAATGTATGATGCCATGTGCCGCCTGGCAATTTGTTAACAATTTGAAGATGATTATTTGGGTTTTAAATAAATAACGAGTACTTAACCAGTTCCTGAAAATTTAAACTCCCAAATAATTCAAGGTTAGGCTCCATTACTTTTTCCAAGGAACTTATAACCTAAGAAGATAAATTACTGCATCACAAGCAATCTTTTCTTAAATGACAGCAAGACCTTTTGGAAAGTTAACTTTTCATGATGGAAGTTTCATTTATTTTAATTTTTTTTGTGATGGATTCCAAATGAAGAAAAATCAGGGTACAAACAGTGCAGAGGAGAAGTGCATGTAAACAGTTTATAAATGGACAAGAAAGAAAGGAAATGACCCTAATAGTTGGTTCTGACTATTGAATAATCATTTAAGAGTTTACAATGTTCTAACTGGGAAGAACCACACCCTAACTAAATACAGTCATTAAAACAATTTTAGCTACATAAAATGATTATTTTAACCACTCAAAGACAAATCAGAGAAGTTCCTGTCGTAACAAGAAATCTACTCTTTTCAAGTAGGGCTTCTGATTTAACAGGCATTTTAGTCACACAGAACCGATCTCTGATAAACTAGTAATTTGGTCCCTTTGAGCGCTAAATGAAAAGATAAATTTATTTCAAGTGTATATTATATCTGATTACATTTGGTACATTTTGTATTAAAAATCTTTTAATCTATTATCTGATTTAAAATAAAATCTGCAATAGTACCCATCAGCTTTCAGGATACACAGTAGCCTTCTCCAAATCTCACTTTTTAGGTCAAAATGTAGGAGCTCCATAGTACCACGGATGACTGACTGGAGAAAAATCATTATTACTATTTTCAATGCTTAATGTATCTTGTGTACTCAGGATTTTCAACTCTTCATGTCTTGCCCTATCATTGCCCTATTAATTCTTAGTCAAGCTCCAGATATCCTATCATTGTTGCATTTTAAGCTGTTGCAAATTCCCTGGTGAGGATGCCTGCTTGCATCTTATTCTACCTGCCTATCTCCATAAGCTACTTTGCCACCTGCTCTCTTCTCTAGTCTGGGCCATATACTTGCCCAGTATGAGCATTCTCCTTTCATTTTGCCCATTCTGAGATGAAAATTTAATAGGAAGCCATCACCTCTCTCCTTCAGTTGAAAACTAAATCCAAACCTCCCACAATGTGACCAACATACTCTCAATGAATAACGGACTATACAGAAATTTCCAGGAAACAACTATCAGACAATCATAATTAAAATGTTGTGATATGCACTCTGTTTTCAGCTTCTTTTGCTTATAGTAACTCTACTCTAACTTATTCTAGTTTGTATTTATCAGAGATCCTAAAGGAAAACTGCAAGTGTAGACTACTTTTTTGCCATGTTACAATACATGGATAATTAATAATATTTTGACTTTAAAATAGATATAGGTGCAGAATATCTTCATAAAATTAAGACATTTTATGAGTTGGGAGATTTATCCAATGCAAAAATTCCATGGTTTTGTTTTCAAATCATTTGCTCTAGAAAGTCCATTCCTTCTTTAATTAACCTTCTCATGTTTATCCTGGAGAAAAAGCTCTTCTCCCTGGTCCCCAAAATCCTATCCCTTAAATCTGTGCCTGAAGTGTTTCTGTCTCAAGCTGTCACTATAGCTTAAATCTAAAATCTAATAAATTCTATAGTTGTGAGGGAATAGCCAATAGTTTGTGTCATCTTTGTGTAGAATGCTAGAAGTAGATTCAAAGAGAGTTAGGAGACCTGTCAGTGTGATGTAACCTATTCAATTATGCTTTCCTTAAAAATTTTTGAGTTCTTAATTCCTTCAACTTTTTTACCCTTTACACTTACTATTTCATTTAAGCTATTGTACCCAGATAAGAAAATGTGGGTGAATTAATAATTTTACCTGCCTATCAGTATAGTTTCCTGTTAAGTATGCAAATTTTCAATGAAAGTGGTAGAAAAACTGGGCCCAAAAACATTTTTTAAAGGCAATTTTTGGAGTCCTCTTCCCATATATTCTGTGAGCAAGGTATTACTCACAGAAACCACTTGTTATCCTGATAACTTCAGCTGCAATAAATAATTGTGGGTCCTGTGTTTAAAAGTCTTCTAATTTTGGCTCCAGCCATAGTAATGGGAGTGTCATACTGTAGCAGAAGAGAAGTTATTCTGGCAGTGTTTCCACTGGAACGTTCATTAGAAAACTCAAATGGTGGTCCTGCCAATATTTAAGTTAAATCTTAAATATTTACTACAGACATCTGAAGTAACTTTAGAAATAACTGCCAGTGCTGTAGAGTATCAAAATGTTATAATACTTAGTGGCACAACTTCATATTTTGATGAGGTTAATCTCTTCTCTGAAGAGGTTTTACCAGCATAAAGTTTCTTTGGCCAAATTCTTTTATGTACCAAACACACAACCCATCCCTACATTTAATACAAAGGATGTGTATGTGTGTGTTGGGGGGCATGTTTCTGGAAAGCTACACACCAAAATGACAGCAGTAGTGACCTATGGGGAAAGGAAGAAGGAACTAGGGCTGGTTATCGAAAAAAATTTCAACTTTATTGGCAATAAACTGTTTTTTTTAAAAAGAGAATGTACTCACTATCTAAATAATATATATTATACACATTATATAAAATTATATCTATATACACAGATTTAATTTTTAAATTAAAATGAAGATTCTGTCTCACAAAATTAGAAATAGGGTTCAAGTGGAGTTCTCACCTCTCTACAGATTTAACCAAATTGGTACTCTGTGACTTTGGGTACTCTCTAAAACTCTCTCTGAGCCTCAGGTTTTCCATCTATAAAATGATAAAATAATACAGATGTATCTCATGAGGTATGCCAAGTTCACTCTCAATAAATATATATCTGTATAAATACTTCATAACATGCTATTAGTCTTAATAGTTCCAATTTTAACATGTAACAATGTCTTTATTCTTTCTGCCTTAGTTTTCTCCTGTTCAAGGTCACAGATCTCTTTTATTCTTTTTTTGCCCAAGGTGGGAAATGTAAGGGATACTGGCTGCTCTTGTCAGTAGTGCTTCTGGCTCAAGTATCCCTGCCACAGAAAAGAATATAGGGCCAGGAAGAGAGAGTCCTCTTAAGGCACATCCTAGTTGATGAAATGATTACTTAAAGAAAGTCCCCAGACAAAACAGATGAACTCAGAAAATATTCTAAAAAACAGTACCACCAGGTGTCACTGTAACCTAAAGCAATGTTGGTTCTCTACTCAGTTGGAAAGAAATGTACATTACAAACAAACAAGTACTATCTTACAAGGCTTTCCATGTCAGTAGTTTATATTTTTCATAGTTATTAAACTATAGTTATTAAATTAAACTAAATTAAAATGGATCGCCCTAAGCCTTCATTTTTAGAAAATTACAATTAATGACAATGCACGTTAAGTGACTTAAAATACAATAAATAGATCTTTGGAGGTCAAAGGTTTCATATTTTCAGTTTTACCTTTTGGGAAGCAAACCTGAAGTCCATGATAATAATCATGTATGGTTTGACTAAGATTTTATCAGAGAACAAGTGAGTCTGGTTGATTGCCTAGCACTTTTCTTGTTCTTTACTGGATATTTGGGACACTTTTTAAAGTAATAAAAAACAACAGTTGGAAATTCTCAAAATTAATATTATAATTATGAATTATAAGATTTATTTTAGATACATAATTTATTTTAATAACTACCCAGGGATTTTAATATTACTTTTATAATTCTCATCTCTTAATTTCTTGAAGACACATGATTGCTTAAAGCAAAATGCATAACACTGTACTTTGGGTTTTAAAAAATATATATGTAATATATGTGGCAACAGCACAAAGGATTGAGGGGATCTAAATGAAACTATAGAGTTATAGGTTATATATATATATGTATATATATGTGTGTATATATATACATATATGTATATATATACATATATGTATACATACATACCTACATACGTATATAATCTCCAAAGTTAATTCAATAATTTTAAGTTGATTGTAATAAAGAAGCATATTATAATCTTTATAGTAACCAAAGAAATATGGCTATAAATGCCAACATAATTAAAACGACATACTAGAAAATATTTGTTTAACATGAAAGAAGGCAGGAATGGAACAATAAATACATGACACAAATAGAAAACAAAGAGCAAAGGGGCAGACCCAAATTCAACTATATCACTATTTACATTAAATGTAAATGTACTAAATACTCTAATCAAAAGGTACATATTATTGGGTCAAGCTGTATAAAAAAGCCAGACTCAACTATATGCTATCTGTAAGAGATACACTTTAAATATAAAAACACAAACAGCTTGAAAGTAAAAGGTTGGGAAGATATACAGTATGCATAAGTAAGTTTCATTGGCTACAACAAGAACAGATAAAATAGACTTCAAGAAGTATTATGTGAGGGAAAGACATTTCATATTGATAAAAGAATCAATACAGCAGGGATTTATAACAATAAGTATATGTATATCTAATAATAGAACTCAAAAATACATGAAGCAAAATACTATCCAACTTCAAAGAAGAAATAGACAATTATTATTATAGTTGATGACTTAAATAATGCTTCTTTCAGTAATAGGTAGAACACATAGACAGAAAATCAGTGATGATAGAGTTGTACAAAACTACGAAACAAACCAGTTTGATTGATATTTATAGAGCACTCCACCAAACAACAGCAGAACACATATTCTTTTCAAGTACATACAGAACATTAATCAAAATAGACTATGTGTTGAACCATAAAACAAATCTCAATACAGTGAAAAGGAATGCATTTATACAGAATATGTTCCCTTACTAAAAATAAAAAAAAGATATCTATAAAATCCCCAAATATTTGGACATTAAACAATATTTGTGTAAATAAGCCATGAGTCATTAGAGAAATTACAAGGGGAATAAGAAAGTATCTTGAACTGAATGAAAATGAAAATATAATATCAAAATTGTGAGAAGCGGTTAAGATATGTTTAGAGGGAAATGTATACGCTTATATTAGAAATGCTTATATTAGAAAAGAAGAACATTTATTTCTTTTAAATGGACTTCCAAATTTAGTAACTCCAGTTCTCTTATATACTGCTAGATGAAGATGTTGAAGGAGTCATTGGCCAGTTTTCAAATATATTATGGTTGGTATGTATTTCACATTACTTTTGTGAATAACGGAGGAAGATAAGAATCAAAGAATTATTTACTATGTGTCTATTGGGCAACAAATGGTGCACTTAAATGAACAGTTTTTTTCCCCTTCTTCTGAGATTCAGTGAGGTTATCCAGAGTCACAGAGCTCGTAAGTGATGGAGAAGTTCAGATTTGGGTCTGCCTGACTTTACAGCTCACACTCCTACTATTCAGCAGGATGCCTGAGTTCTTGATTACTGTTTGTCCTGTAGTCCACTATGGCTCCTATATTTCCTTTTGCATAGACTTTAATTTGTTCAGCTTATTACCCATTGTTACAGTTTGTCTCTTATTAAATGAAGTCTGTTACAATTTATTTATATCAACTTATGAAAGAGCAACAGTCTCTATTATTGTCACTGTGTTGTCTTTTAGGTTATAAAGTCATAATGGGCAACCCTTATGTTTATTACATTATACTACCTGGTGCACAATCCTCCCTGTTGATAGGCAGAAGCATTACATGCACTTCATGATGATGAGAGCATGCTTTCATCACTTAGATTTGCTTTAGGAAACACATCTAGTACAGCATGTTTGAGGGTCTAATGCCATCAATTACTGTTAATGTTGAATGTTATTAATTTCCCAAATAGAAAAAGAAAATGCATTTATTAAAATTAATTCCAGGGGTGCCTGGGTGGCTCAGTCAATTAAGCGTCTGACTCTTGATCTCGGCTCAGGTCATGATACTGTGGTTTGTGAGATAGAGCCCCTTGTTGGGCTCTGTGCTGGCATCGTGGAGCCTGCTTGGGATTCTCTCCCCAGCCCTCCCTCTTTCTCTGCCCCTCCCTCTCCCTCTCTCTCTCAAAATAAATAAATAAACTTTAAAAAGTTAATTCCTCTGAATTATCTGAATAAGCCACATAACAGTTTTGGGTTATCATGTTTGATTAGACATTAATAGTAATAGCTAACACTTTTGAGTGCTTTTCACGTTCCAAGCCACATGCCAAATGCAAATTAACATAGTGTTGTAAATAAACCCACACAGATGAGGAAACTGAGGTTTAAACTTGCTCAAAATCACACAAAAGTTAAGATCTAAACTCAGATTTACTTCTCTGAGCATCTATGTAAACACACACATCCTAAGCAGAGTATGAAAGAACAGAAGTATACTCTGGTTCTAAAAGCTTTATGTCTATAAAAGTACAAGAGGATCAGATGTATCTGGATACTTTATAGTCTCTTATAACTTCATGTGGTACTATATAAAATATCAAGTTAATTCTCTGGGGAATCATGCAATGTCTTTATTATTCCTTGCCTATCAATGTTTCAGTATGCAATAATGAAGGCAAGAAATGCCTGCTTCCACATATCAGTACATAACTACCAAAAGAATAAGTACAAATAATAAAATAGAAGTCACTAAAATTTTTTGTAACTAAGAAATTCAAGTAAATGAATTTTTGGAGTTAGCATGTTGCAACTACCAAATTAGCAACATTTAAACATATACACAGCACAGGCGTGGCCCCCAGCGAATCTGTTATATTCATGTGTAGTGAAAATATCTGTTTTGGACTTGGTGAAATTGCCTAATTTAGTCTCCCATAAAAAATAAAGTGATAGAAAAAACTAAAGTGATAGAATCAAAAACTATATGGAAATAAAAATCTATATTTTGATATATATTTTGAGTTGATGAAACTATATTTTTATCAAAATGAAACAATTTTAACAGTACAGTAATTTGGTACAATGTGGTATAGAAACATGATATAGTCATTTAAGTGATTAATATATTTAAGTATAATATTTTTTAAAGGCATAATCTACTTTCAATATACCACATGATTGCATCTGCACAAAATGGGAGACACCATAAATTAATAGGCAAAAACTAAAATATTTAGGTATGAGTAATAATATCATAATCATTTTTATTTGGGAACTCTTTGGTTAATATTTCCTCAGTGTTTCAACAATTTTTTAAGAAAACAAAGAAGGACATAAGAGCACCTAGCCTCACAATGATGAAATTAAGATAAATGATGTAATACTCTTTTTAGGTCATTCAAATAAAAGATGTTTGCTCACCACACAGTAATTGACTGTGGTTTTAAAATAGTAGCAAAAATATAAAAAGTTCTCAGGTGGCTGATTATATTCAATGAAACTTGAATAGGTGACTCCATATATTTTAAGAAAACTTTTGAAAATGATTTCTTTTCAGTAGCACCGAGGGTGGTATCCTTGTGCAGTTTTTTGCTGCTATTGTATATTGACATGACAGAATGTCTTCTTTTGATACAAAACAGAACCCAATAGAATCAAGCAAAGAAGAAAATGTGCTTAATTTTTAAAAGCAAATAGTAGTAAAATATTTTGTGACTTTGTTCCAATGGTACTTAATCTCTATGTCTAATTGCGTTTATACACATAGATTAATCACAGATCTTCATTTTTTCCATATTAAAATTGAAAGTATGTTTCAGATGAAAAATAAACTATGATAAAAAGTCTTATGAAAGTGATGGGATGTAATGTATAACACGGGGAATATAACCAGTAGTATCGTAATAACTTTGCATGGTAATAGTAACTAGGCCTGTCATGATGATCATTTCATAATGCATAAAAATATAGCACTATCTTGTATCCCTAAAATTAACACAATATTGTATGTCAGTTGTAATTCAGTAAAAAAAAAGGTCTTATGATAAAAGAATATGTTATCTTGTTACCTTTGCGAAATCAAAACTTTTGGCCCAGTTCACTGTCTCCTCCCCCCAAGAAAATCTCTGAGGAGAAAATGAAACTCTATCATCTGAAAATTCACTTGAGAACTGTACATAACCTTTCCAACTCATCTAAAGACTGGGGAGTTTGCAAGGGAAGCAAGAAAAAGTTCAGATGCCTAAAAAAAATCTGAGTGGTTCCAAATCTAGTTGCTTAACCACCAGCGCCCGAGTGTCTCTAGGGAAGCAAGAGACATCTGCGGGTTTGGAAGCAGCATACTTTATAAACATGAAAGATGTGTTTCCCCACTCTCTCACCTCTCTATCCAAGGGGAGGAAAATACCGCATCACGAATTAAAGGTCAAAGAATGAAAAGTTAGTTACCTTAGAATTAGACAAAAGAAATGAAAAGTGAAATTGAATTGGCCATTTCTTTTTCATAAATATTCCATGTTAAGAGCTGTTGGAGAAAAACTGGAGTGCTTGATGTGTAAACTTCAGATTAATTATAATTGATATTCTGGCCTTATTCATTCTGATAAGACATTGACATATGATAAGCAGTCGCTTGTGATAAATAAAGTTTAATGCACTGCCCTTTATGCTTACTATGGTTTTCCTATAAAGACAAGTCAATAAATATTTATAAAATTAATTTATCTCTATTTTGAGACACTTTGTAGGGTCATATGAATAAACAGAGTCAGCAGGTCTGAGTTTGGATGTTGGTTCCATTTACCACTTGTGTGACCTTGGAAAAGCTCTTAACTTCAATACACTAAGTTTTAAAACAGATAATGATAACAGCACCTCCTTTATTAAGATGAACCTCAATGTTCTTAATTGTCAAAATTAAAAAAAGGTTTTTTTTAAATGTTTATTTATTTGGGGGGGGCACAGCACGAGTTGGGGAGGGGTAGATACACAGGAGAGAGAGACTCCCAGGCAGGCAGGCTCCACGTTGTCAGCACAGAGCCCAATGTGGGGTTCGGACTCACAAAACTGTGAGATCATGGCCTGAGCCGAGATCAAGAGTAGGATACCTAACCAAATGAGCCACCCAGGAGCCCCTTAATTGTCAAAATTTAATAGGCGTTTTTTCCTTTAAAAATTTTAAGAGTTTACTATGTACCAGGCACTGTTCTAGACTATAGGGATATAGCAGTGAGTCCCTGATCTCAGGGTATCCGTGAAGAGCCAAAGTCAGTTAAGAAATTAACATATAATCTGACGGATGTGATAAATGCTTCAAGGGAAGTATAGCTGGTTAAGTGATCAGTTGGAAGGGAGTGCTATTTAAATGAGGTGGGGGTCAGGTAAGGCCTTTCTTACTGAAACTAAAAGAAGCAAGACTAAATGAAGCAAGGGAGTGAGTCGTGTTTATATCTGGTGTCACATATTTGCCCAATTTCATTTAGGTAAGTTTCCACATCTGAGTGTTACATCCATTTGTGCCAGAAGCTACTATATAGAGAAACAAGGATTTTTCATGAAAGGGAAGTAGAGACTAGCAGGACATATACAAAGTAAGAGGAAAAGAAAACATTTCTTTCCCTTCTGTCTTACACGTAACTTCTGGGTTTGAGCACAAACACCCTGGCCTATGGGATCTCTTAAGGGTTGAAGGGAAGCTGGACACATAGGCTCCTGAAAGGAGTGGGCTCCAAAGGAAGAATGAACATTGCTTTCATGCAGTCTTTTCTAGTGGGGCTACTAAACTTAGACTCAGGAATAAGTTGCACTGGCAAATGGGAAAAGGAATGGAGCTAGGGTAAGGGGTCTTGGGCCGTTTATCTTATGTTTCTCCACCTATGGTCCTTTTGAGATCCTAGCATGGGATATGATTAACTTTGAAGTCTGTGTAAGAGTCAGCCCAGGTATAGCACACACCTAAACAAAGAAGGACTTTCAGGAAATGATTAATACAAGGCCTTTGGAGAAACAGTGGGAGAGATGGATGTTGCGAAAGTAATTCTCTGAAAACTCTCTGAAGAACATTAGATTTAGGAAATGTAGTAAAAAATTGATTCATTCTTCTGCTAGGTCTTTTTTTCCCTCTATGGCAAAAGAATCGAAATTCTTACATGGCAGTTCTAAGTTCAAAAGACATTTACTTCAGATGACAGTGGCATTTTTATAGCATGTTAACCAGTGTGTGTGAAAGTTATCTGTAGTATGCCCTTGAATTACTAGAGTGAAGTCTATTAACGCCAAATGTTTTAGAAAACAAGCTGCTCCAAATTTCAATTTCTTAGGGTGTATTTGTTTCATAGTGCAACCAGTTTCCCAATCTCTCCAGACCTTGGCACCATATTTTATGTTATAATTTCAGTAACTTGAAAAACTTCCACTTCTGCACATGCTACTTCCCAGCTTTGGTCTGTCTACTACTTAGAACAGCTGCTTTACACTCAAGCCCCACCCGTCAGCTTCTTTGAGAGCAGCCAGGCAATAATGGACATTTCTGGGGAGGGCAGAGACAATGTCTGACTTGTTCAGCTGTATCCTAAACTCTTAGCACAAGAGTCCAGTTCAGAATAACTGCTTAATATATGTTTATTAAATGAATACACCAATGTCTGAAATCCTCTGGGATCCAAAATTATCTTTTATCTTTTCTGAGAAGGACCCGGGAGAGAAGGCAGGCAGGTATTATTAGTACAATAGGGGTGTTGATTTTTATTTCTTCCCTTTTTGATAGGATTACTGAACAGGCAGACAGAGAAAATATTTGGGCAAAGTGTATTTGACCAAGTCTTTCATGTACTTATGGAGAAATTTAATCTGGATCCTAATACAATCAGGAAGATTCACTGCTCAACAACTGTACCCCAAAGGAACCGAGGACTGCAAGAGATCAACCTGGAGGAGAGCCCTGAGAGCCAGGATTATGGACATTTTGTATGCAACAATTTTAATCTTTATCAGTATCTTTAGTTAAACTAGAGAATAAAGGCTTTCCCAATCAGACATAAAATTCTGTTGGATCAGAATCCAAAAGGACTTTGACAGGTTAGTGCAACAGGTTGAATCTAACTTAACAATCAGGTAACATTTCTAAGATATTTCTTATGCAGTGAAGGTGACATAACTGCTACTCTTGGGTTGTCTTATGGATAAATGTAAATACCTATTTAAATTCAGGAATTGAGCCAAACAAGTACCAACTGGGGCAAAAGAGCAATTCATGCAAAAAAAGGAATGAGTTTTAATCGACATTAAGCCCAACCTGGCTTAATACTGATGACTGCTCCCCAAAAAGCTAATGTGATTTTGTCGACATTAAGAGAACTGTGCTATCTTTAGAAATTATCCAAGTATTTATGGAGCTTGCATTTGCATTGTTCTAGGTGCTGTGTGGGATAGAGGAGTATCAGGCATGGAATCCTTGCTACTCAGAAGATTAGCAGTCAGAAAACAATGTAAGATATGTGATTTGGCAGACTAATTATCAAGGAAATGACTCCTCAAAACTCTTAAACACCCAAAACCAAAACTGAAAACAAACAAACAAACAAAACCCAGAGGCTTGAATGCACTCAACAGGCATACATGGTCCACTAATTGATATTTACAGCCATGGCCCAAAGTCTTCAAGAAACTGCTATAAGTAAGGTCCATTACTCTCTTTATAGAGACCGATGTTAATACATCTTAGAAATTGTCTTTGTTTGGTTGCTTTAGTTTTAAATGGGAAATAATTCATTTATCTAGAAATTATGCGGATCAGTTCATTCTTGAATAGGGTCAAATAAATCAGATACTACTGTACACAGTGAAGCACTGAAGTATACAGGTCAGCCTGTAATGCTTGAGAAGAGAGGGAAATAAATATGAGAAGTCACAGAAATGTAACATTCCACTCCAAACTCTACTGAGCCAAGCCAGATCTGTGGACTCTTGGCACTTTGAGGTCATGGCACAACCAAAGACTCTTGAGTGCTGACAGGAGGACAGGGGGTTACAACAGCTGCTTCTAGATAAGCCAAATATATAATTTATCAAAATAGCCCAAAGTTGCATACAACATCATGTTCCCCTTATAGTGACAGTGATGGTGCCCCAAACCAATGGCACATTTCCTTCTCAGGTGGGATTTCCAATGCAAAATACTCTCCCATCCTTTGTGCCTATATTTGGATTTTGAATTTAAGTCTGGAAAAAGTGACACCAACAAGTGGATACATGTCTCTCCAAATTTATGGCCTCTAATCTCAGCTGACCCTCAGTGAAGCACAGAATAGCTTCCTCTGTCAACTTTTCTATGCTCACAGCAGCTTCTTCAAACCTGCTCCTCCTCCCTATTTTCATCCCTCTCAGGCATGACTTACCTCACTCCCTACTTTATCTGGTTCATTCTGTCATAAAGTACATTACTGTGTCCCAGCTCAAGTCTGTTCTATGTCCACTCATCTTTTCTTATTTACAGGAAAGATGCCTCTCCTGTTCAAGGCTAAAATTCTTTCATCTTTGTGAAGCTGCTGATACTCTCGACTTCTCCCTCCTTGAATTCTCTACTCCCTCTATACCTATGGTCTCATTTTCCTCCTCCTCTCCTGGCTCTTTTCCTGGCATCTTTTGCTGCTCATCTTTAAATGTCATATTCCTCAGCTATGTCCATGGTCTTCCTCTCACACTTACTCAGGCAGCATGATCCACCAGTTGCTCTTCCTAAGTAGGCTCTGCTCTCCACACCTCCACCCTTTGTAAGTGCTCTTTACCTTTCTGGTGTATCTGCTCAACTCATCCACTCACCTAGGGTCTGCTTGTCCTTCAATATGTTCAAAAAGTTTTGTGAACTGTTTCCTGATTCTCACACTAAGTTAAATAGACCTTCTCTGTACACTCCTCCTCTTAAAACTCTCAACACGACTTCCACCACAGGTTCTCATGCAATCAATAATTCTCATGTTTTTATCTCCTTTTAAGTCACCAACTCCTTGAAATGAAGCTGCATTGTTCTTTGCCATATCTTTGTGTGAAGGGCTCAGTAAACACCTATCAAATGAATGGATGAATTTTTTATGTGCAAAATAGGAGATCAGGAGATAATGAAATATTGTCTGAATGACCAATTGATGGAGTTGCCATTTGACAGGGATGTGGACCAAGTAACTTAATGTCCCTAATAAGAGGAAGGGTTTGTGATGTTCTGATGATCTGTGCCAAATATATCTGCTTAAAATTACTTTAAATAAAGACTAGATATTAACAAAATCTAAATAGACTGTACAATAAATTAAAATGTGCATTAGTGATTACTTGGCTTCCTTTTTTTTTTTTTTTTTTTTTTTTTGGTAGCAGACACTGAAACACTTTTGGGTAACTATTGCTCTGTATTATGGTGACATGGGTTACTGGCTAATGAACACCTACACCATTTTTTTTAATCCTAGATTGTAAACCTAGTGCATCTTAGAGGAAAGAGGTCTATCTTTATTCCTCAGCAGATGGCCTCTTTCGACTGTAACTGCTAACTAACCATTTGACCCTATCTGATAGGCGCCCTAGACCTAGAAAACGTGCCTTCAGGCTTTGAAGTCCTCACATGGTTGGAAGCAAACAGGGGATGATGACAAGAGCATCGTTTCCTCTACTTTGTGCAACTTTTTATTTTTAACATAAAGCTATTTGGGTTTAAGACTTTAAAAATACTTTTGAGTGTGCAAAAGAAAATAACTTCATAGTTTCTAGCATGGTGGGAGACATTAAAAGAGCTCTGGTTGCTGAATAAAATCACAGTTTTAAACCTTCCTGAGAGACTGTTATTTCCTCACTAATTCCCCTTAAGCAAAATATTTAAGATCAGTATGAAGAGACTACAGCTTTTTATTCTGAGGATTACCTTTCATGGAAATGATAAAATGGAAAAATAATTATTCCACAAAGTTCAATAAAAGAGCCAAATCCTCTCAACAAATCCACAGATACCATTACCCTTAAATACCCTCCACTTATCAGGGGGGAGAAAAAGAAAACTTCCTTAGATCTATTCAAATATAAAAACATTCTTTACTACATTGAATTTTATAAAATCCCATTGTTAAATACTTCCTCTCAAACTCTTGCCAAATGGGAGGATTACTGCTGAAACAGACAAGGAATATGTGACCTCCTCTCCCTCCCCTGATGAACATCAGGGTTACACTTTGGCACACATACAGATCTATTTTCTACAAAGGATGCAGCTTTTCAGAGATGTGAAGGATCTGGAATGAGAACACTGGCCCTCATCAACCCACTTCCTCTATTGGAAGGGAGTCTCCCAAATAGTCCTTTAAAGGAAACACTGGAATGAAGTCACCCATGTTTAGTAAAGTAACAGTAGCCTGATGATGTGACTGTCTCAAAAGTGATACAAGGCACAGTGGTTAGACTGAAAGTTCACTGAGACTTTTAATAATGAAATTTTAGATAAATATTTGCACAGATGCACACACATATTTATTTGTTCTGCTTCAACGGGACTCTTCCAAGTGCAAGTTTAAAAATATAAACAGTGGGAAACTGCTGCAGTAATGACTAGCAAAATACAGCAATTATTTGCAAGAGCTGAAAACTATTCATCTAATAAAAAGTAGGAAGCTGTGTGGGAGAAAAAGGAGTGAAATTCTCTAGCAAGTGAGGACAGTTGGAATTTAATAATTCACTTTGGCAATCATATTTGTTTAGTCAGCAGGCCAATGTTCTTACTGTGCTGTACAATGCCAGGGACAGTCTTCATCTTAAACACCCATCATGTTAAGAGAGCGACTATTTCTAGCCAAGCCACATAAATACTATCACTGTAGCATTCCTAGAGTATAAACCTTTTATTACACATCTCTAGGCAGATCTGTAAAGCCCAGAAAGGACTCTCATTAGTTCAGAGATTAATTTGGCAGAGATGGCATCAGATTATTTGAAAACATGTTATTAAGCAATATTTCAGAAGTGGCAGTTATGCTCCAGTAACAGAATATATGCTAGGCTCCAGACTGTATTTTTAACATCTCCTTAGTAATATAAACAGAGACCAAGGCATGAAAAGCTCTCATGGCTTTCTCTTTTCATTAATCAATGTTTTTCCTCTTCAAAAATATTTTTGTCACTTTTAATTGAAATAAATTTCCTCTTCAATAAAAGTGAAGACATGCACAAGAGCTTATAAGAGAATGTACATATTGCTGTGGTGTTAGGAGCAGATGGACATAATTGATGATCAGATTAATGCAATTAGATTAATGACACCTATTATGCAAACAGCTCAAATGAGTAAATAACAAACGGCTGACCACCTATGGAATGGTCTTATAAGAGTCAGGAAGGCAAAGAAATGGAAAGTATATGTAGCTGCCATATGTCTGCATGCATCTATTCATATGCATCTTTGTTTCCTATGCTCATTCACTGGTTCTCCTTTGCTCAACTCTTAGGTATCATTTAATTGGTTAAATTAATATTTCACCAGGATTAACTTTTAACTAGTTATTTATGCTAACCCAGAAGCCATAGACTAGGTTTCTCATGCAGTAGATGGTCAAATACTGCCTAGCAAATAATTTTTTCCAGTGGTAAATATATGGTACAATAATACCATATATTTTGGAAAGAAATATATATATTCCATATATTGTGGAAAGAAATCCAAACATCTTTCAATGGAGAAGGAGAAAGAATTAGGTGTTTGGAAAAAAGGGGCATTTGTGAAGAAGCAATGGAGATTTGTAAATCCTGCACAGTGAGAGAAACTTGTACAGTTAGCCACAATCTGGAACAACCAGTCCCACTACCACAGCAGGGCAAAGACCCCCACTGAGCACAGTCTAGGAGAGGTCAGCAGGCTGCATATCAGAGACCCAGAGTGGAGCCCAGTGGCATGAGAATGAGGAATGACTTCCTGGTGGCACATGGGGAGGTGACATTATTTTTTGAATGCATAAGAGGAAAGTGAGCATTTCAGAGAAACAGTTGAGGAAGACTAGATGTGAAAGTCTAAATTTAGAGCAATAATAGTCTGGGGGATTGGAAAATCTTCAAACATATACTAAAAGACCTGACCAGGAAGCTCCACTTCTGACAAGTGTGGAACAAAGAAACATCATGAAGGAAGAGAAGAAGCAAGTCACAGTCAAATCCCTCAGCCAGAGCTATCTATGCAGTTGGTTAAGTGCCCTACTTGGAAGATCGAAAGTTAGTGTCTGTGTATAATTTGATGGATAAGAATTTTGCTTTAAAAATCTTTTTGAGACAATTGTGAATAGTTCCCTTCTAGCATTCCTCACAGTCCTTATTGAAGAGGGCAGCTGTGATATAGAAAAATAACATCCTATTATGACTACCTTTGCTAAAATAGCCTCTCTTTCTGCAGGCTTATCTGACCCAGACCTCAGAATCTCCTGGACTAAGAACAACTCAGGCCATTGTGATTTAGAAGTATCCTGGTGCTAGAGAAGACACCAAGATGGCCAGGACACAATGGCAGCATTAGAAGGCCCTAGTTGAACAGAATATATAATTTCATTTAACAGCTGCGGAAGCTCATTAACTACGCTGGCATGAATGATTCTTTACAACTACAAAAAGAAAGAAAAACAGCAGCCTATTTACAGATGCAGGGAGAGCCATCCCTTGTTTTCTAGCTTTCAAGGGAAACAAAACATTTCTGCATAATAACTTTATCCTATAATTCAACACGATTTAAAAGTGTAGCTTGCCATAAGCTTAAAGAGATATTTTTGTGCCACATATTCAAAACTTCCACAATATTCCAGCAGTTTCTGACTGCATGGCTTCCTGGTTCCCCATGACCTGCTAAGGGGGCCAATCAGGCAGCAATCTGGCCAGCCCAGGCACCTTCCTGGCATGCACGCTCCCTGCGCTCAAACATCGCTCTCCCTTGTACTTCCTCACGTCCTCAACTTGAAGAAAGTATAGCTCAAATGCTTTCCACAATCCTTCATCACTTCTTATTTTTTATTTTAGGTTTCTGCCACTTACTAAATGACCCTGAGCAAATCACTTTGTCTGTGCTTTAGTTTTTTTATCTATAAAATTATGATAGCACCCGCCTTCATGGGGCTATTGTGAGGACTAAACTGTGAGTTAATACAAAGCATCTAGAACAATGCCTGGCAATAGCACACCCTCAATAAATGTCAGCCAGTACTTCACTATTATTACCACTACTTAGGACACGATGCACCGCTATTACTAATGTCACGTGTATTTCACCAACTCCACCTAAGTAAAAATTGCTTGAGGGGAGAGTAGAGGTGCATATTAGTACCCTTTCATGCCCTCCTCCTTCTTCCTCCCCTGCTCCTACCTCAGATACATACACAAACAGGAGGAATGTTGCTGATACTTTCTTGGGCTCAGCTGAAGGTTCACGATGGCATGGCATTGTCTTTATCCCATTTGGACAAACTCCCTCATGGCTGTTTTTCCTCCTAAGAGTAAGTGGTAAGGTATGCTCTGGGATGGGTCCCTATTTTTCTCTTTCATCATCTCAGACACTCTCTGTTACTCAAGAGCTCTCATAAATAGAACTGCTTGATATGAGTGCTCTAGGCTAAAGGAATGTGAAATAAATGATTCCCCAGTGTAGCCTGGTTCATTTGTATTCCATACTGGGGCTGAAGATGATGCTCTACTTGGTGACATTATTGTTTGTTTTTTTCTTTTAGCATGTATTTCCTGTGAGATCTTTTCAGTAAGGGGCAGCTAATCTCAGGTAGAATTTACATAATCTTGGGTTTCTGGTCCACATGACATTATCTCATCCCACTCTTATTAGCAATCACAGGAATCAAGTCCTTTTCAACTGTGTATCCTTAAGCCCCTAACATTCATGATTATTTATACAAATAGGTATTCAATATTTATTGAAGCAAGCAGTTATATTAGCCACATTCTGATAGGGTCGGTCATGATTGAGGTCCTATCATTTAGTTAAACTGAATCCAAAATTCAGAGAACTTTTCACAGTAACAAGTACTAATCTGATGCTTATCAGTAAAATTCAAACTCATCAAGATGGCCTACAAGGCCCTACAATGTCTGTCCCTTATTTACTTCTCTGACCCTATCTTGCTCACTCCAAACCAGAATACTTTATAATTTTTGCCTGATCCAACTTCTGTTCCTTTCCACTTAGTGTTTGTTCCCTCTGCTTGAAATACATCTCCCCTCAGAATCTCACAAGATGAACTGCTTCTTATGATTCCTATCTCAGGACAAAGAAGGAGCCCATGGCCTGAAGAGAAAGGAATGACTTCCCCTGAAGAAATGACATGAAGTATGATACCTAAAGTAGGAGTGTGCATGCACATATGTGTGTGTGGCTGTATGTGTTTTGGGGTACACGTGAGGAAAAAAAGAGTATTCAATCTATGCAGAGGCAAGAGCTGAGGCAAAGGCTTGGAATGCAAAGGAATAGAGCAAGGTTGTTTGCAGAACTCCGATGTGGCTTCAGCTTTAAAAGCTGGGGACAGCAGAAGATGGGGCATGAGCTGAATCATAAAGACCTCCTTCAGAAGAGGATCCAAAAGAGGGGCAGTACAGCATTTATGCACAGTAGCCCTTACATAATACCTTAATTTAAGATACAGATTAATCGCCCTTCATAAGAAAAAAATCCTTCTGTTTTCATGGGTATTCTCCTATTCTTCCCTAACTTAAAAATAATTAGTAGTGTTAAGTGTGAGTCAACCCTAGGAGTTTTATACTTTTTCAGGAAAAGTGAGCTACCTCATCCAAGATTCAGGGCATGGACTGCTCATCGGCCTCCTGGGAGCTTGTTTTCTAACCCTCAACATAACCATAACTTTTCCTACTACTAGTCCTGGTGTTAACTCAGGTGAGAAACTGAAAGCGATTTTAAACCTTGTTTTAATTAGCTATTAGCATATCATATACATTCACACACACTGAATTTGTAACAACCACCTGAATGGATTCTTCTCTATACTATATATATATATATACATATATATATATATATATATATATGTATATATATACATATATATATGTATATATATATATGTATATATATACATATACATATATATATATGTATATGTATATGTATATATATATATGTATATGTATATATATATATATACATATATATAGTAAATTGCTATTATGTTAATTTAATAGATTTAATAGATTAGATTAAATTGATTAGCCTTACATTTTTAGAATTTCTAATAATTCATGATTCATTTTAACTACTCAGAGATTTAGGAATAAGTTTCAAGAAATCAAGAGAATCATCCCCAAAACTATAGGAAGATTAGATGATTGGTTCAAGATACAGCTGAACATTATTCTTCCCATGAACAGTGTGCAAATTTCCTAATTTCTTATTCAATGCTTGACTGTCAGAACTTATTTTAAGCAAAATACATATTTACTTGGGTAAGAGAGTAGAATGAAAATTAGAAAAAGAAAACTATATATCTTATATGGCCATGAAAGCTACTGAAAGCATATGAAAAAGAATAAATGTTTCAAAATTAGATTTTCCAGATGGGCATTCCATAGTTGAAAGATTGTAATTCCAAAAATAATTTTAATCTAACATAACAAAGAGTAAGAAATTGAGCAAAATAATTTCCTTAATAGGCACTTGGAAAGATGTATTATGTATAAAACATCAATCCTCTAAGCTGAATATTTGAATTTATAACTTCTACCAATTCTCGTACTCATTTCAACATACTTAACACTCAGTGCAAATAAATCATTTAAGCAGGACAATAGTTTCTATTCATTAACATCACACATCCTGCAAATAAATGTATTTCTACTGTGGGAATCTTGACTGCAAGTACTACTCTTTTATGGCATGAGACATTTATTTACATACATTTTCCTTCACTGGTATGTATCATCAACATTTATTCTTTGCAAGAGTTTAATTCCTTAGCTGAAAAACACCAAATCCAAAATTCAGAAATGTACTTCAGTCTCTGCAAAGAAGCATATTGAGAATAACAAGCTTATGACACATTACCACATTGCATAACATTTTATATTTTCCAACACTCTTTCCAGTAAGGTACCTCATATGTGAGATCTCATGGTGTCATTTTGTAAATGAGAGCTGTGGAGAGATTCTGATTTTGCTCCGTTGTTAAGGTACCTGAAGGAGTCCATTCATTACTTTCTCTAACCATGCAGGGCACTGAAGCCTTTGGGGACAGTAAGTTCACATTTAGTGTTTATGCTGAATGAATCCCCATTCTACTTTGTTTTAATTTGCATTAAAAAGCCTCTACTCTCAAAGTACTGCATCATTAAGTTTATATAATAATTAGATATACAAATTAGGAAAGGCAGATTAAGTATCACTTGGCAACATTAACTTGCCCACCACCTTCCTCACACTGAAGATTTAAGAAGTGTGTATTAGTGAGAGATACTTGTTCGTGCGTAACAACTGAAGAAGCCTGTTAAGAATACTTAATTCACTGACTACTATTTCTAATAATAAGCACATTCAGAGGATGAGATTTTTTTCTTCATTTTATTTACTGGATTTCTGCCATTAGGAAGAGTAAAAATGAAGGGGAAAAACAATAATCATAAAAAACCCAATCTCTTAAATGATTTAATAGCTTGGTCAGTGCACACAAACAACTACAGCATATACTATCAACCATATTTTCTATAGCTAGAGTATTTATTCTGACATAGTACCATATGAAGAAAGTTTTCTCCATTACTGTAGTGAGACTGCTAAAACAGTTCACTAAGAACCATCTTTAAGAATTCAGTAAGTCATTTTAAATATTAAGAAAAATAACTTCCAGTTGCACTCTGATACAGAAAAACAACTGGTATCTTTACATTATAATTTTTAAGCCACCACAAATGACACCACTCAAGAAAGATATTTCCACTCCACACCCCAACCATAATATTTAGCTACAGTTTTAAAGAAAACAAGGCAATTGTGATAGCATGTGTTTGGGCAAGGATATGTTTCACAGGTATAGCTACTAAGACTATATTCTTATGTAGCTTCCTTTGCCCTCATTGTCCTCACCCCTGGTTTTAGTTATTCTTTAACAGAGGAAAGATTTTACACATGTGTAATATTATGGGTAGCATCACTACAAAATGGAGTCCAGGTTCAAATTAGAGTTTTATGGTCAGGGAAAATTAGTATCATTTAAATGAGTCACCAGTGCCACTTTTGGACCTCTTACACCTTCTATAGAAATCTCCCTTTTAATGATGTACCCATTTTTATTTTTGCAAATCACAAACAAAAATTAAACATGCAATAGTTATGATGATTACTCAGTGTGGTGCTATTTTTTGTTTTACATTATAAACTTTACAGCAACAGTCATGTTATATTTATCTAGCACACATTTTAACAATGTTTTATTCTCAGTAACCGACCTATGGTGGCCCATTTCAAGAGTTTTATGTCCTAATCATACATGATATGTTACTATGCTGATATGAACATAAAATTTTAAAAATTTTTATAAAGAAGGAAAACCACATGAAAGCAATTAGCAACAGTTTCTAATTTATGCTAAATATTAATTTATCCTACTTAAGTGCAAATAACTATGTAGTTGTAGATATCTAACACTGTAAATTTTTAAAGTTGGATATTTTTGTGAAATAAAAAAACTGCATCCAGATCTTATTCCAAATATAAACAGGATACTTTTGAATTATTTTAAAATAGCATTTTAGATTTTTCCTAGTGAAATATGGGGCCTGAGACATAAAATATTACAGATATTAATTTCAAAACTATCCAGCATATTTTCTGGAGATTTATATTTCTTTAAGAGTATTTGAGAAAGTTGTGATTTTTACAAACTAAAATATTCTAACATGTAATCACTTAAATGAGGCAAATAACTAAATAGGTGGGAAATGGAAAATTTAGAGGGCAATGAGGCAAGGTCAGGGATATGAAATAACATAGGAGGAGAATCTAAAGAAAGTGAAGGTCAAAGAACTAGGAAAAGTTTACTCATTTCTCCAAACCTATCATAATTTACGTAGGAAATGTGGTTAAGTTCCCTGGGACACAGCTGAGTTACCTGCTCTCAGTATTTTAAGTTTACCTATTAAAAAACAAGCCACATTCTTAATTCCAGACCTCAGGGCCTAGCAGATGGAAAGCCTTCATCCCTCCCAGTGACAGCCTACTAACCTGTCATGGCCCAGCATGACTAATTGAGGTTTTCACTTGATGGCTTTATGTATGAGAGAAATTTAAAGGCACTTCTATACATGCTCCTTCCATCTCAGCTAATGAGAATGTTCAACTGTAGCCTGGACAAAATTTAAATAGTGGTCACACTGTTTCAGTATCACTTCTTACTGACATCATCAGTGAGTATTAAATAGGAAACAATAACTATAAATTCTACATTAATGACAACAATGCATGTTTAGAAAATACAGTGTTTTAGAGGACAAAGGATGCCATTTTCATCTCCTTTTATGTATCTCATTTCTACTATTTAAGTGTCTCATATTTTTAAAAATCTGCCATAAGACACAGATTTACAAAAAATACAAGTTGTTGGATCCTTCACAGAGGTCCATAATAGGATTCTTTCAAAAGTATTAGGATGCCTTCATATAGTTAGGGTAGCATTTGATGCATGTATCACTTTTAAGAGATATGTGCTATTACATAAAACAAAGTAGATTTTTCAAAGATTGGTTTATCTTAGGTACTTTTTTAAACTGAAAACTACTTTATTACTTAAAGACTGAACCTATGAGGAAATAAGTTTAATTAATAATGTGAAAGTGAATTAACTCTGGGCTTTGCTTTTTTCTGTTTTCAGATAATTTGGGTTTCATTCATAGAAATGTTTGTGAATGGCTCTAAAAAACACATATTTTGAAATTACATATAAACAGCAGGACAAATCACTGTTTAGAGTGATTTGTGAACTATCGCCCTAGTACACTTTTTTTTTTTAGAAAGAAATACTATAAAACATTTCCTCACTTCTCTCAGGAATACTTTGTCTCTTTTCTTTTCTTTCCCTTTCTTTTTTGATATTGCAAATTCAATACACAGAGCACCTCTCCTCCTGCCCCGCTGAAGTCCTCTGAAGATGCAAAGAGATAGTTTAAAAGTCATTTAATTCATACCATTTTCACCCAAGCTCTGTAAAAATGAATCAAAAAGAAAGCAAGGTATTCAGTTTTAGTTAACAAGATAATTGCTCCTTGAAGTCTGAGGCAGTAGGCAGCTGCAAACATCCGACTGAAAGCCCATCTGTGGCTTCACAGCTTCCAGTCGAGGATGTTTACAGTCGCTCACTGTCAAGAGGGATATACCTTCTTTCTGTTTTGTTAACCTGCATACTGGTTCCTAGCAGGTGTTTCTAAGATGCACAAGAAGTAATTGTGTATGTTACTCAACTCTCATTACAATGCAGAAATATTCTAGAAAATGTCTCAATATTAAAACAAAAAGCTTCATGTCTGTTAATCATCTACCAAGTTCCTGTAGGATTTTGTGACAGACTAAGAAAATATATGCAAATTGCTTTCATCCATTATTGTTAGCTAAGAAATAAACAAGGCAGAATTACTTAATAGGGCTCCAATTCGTATTATGCAATTTAAAATCCCTCTTTGAGTGAAAATGACCAAACAGAAAAATTAAACTGTTAACAACATAAAGTACAAATTAACATTAAATACTACACTTAAGTGAACTTAGACTCTCAATGAAAATATAAAAGGTCTATTTCAAACATTATAAATTCTGATTAAAAAAAAGAGACTTACGTGCTTTTATATACCACTCTTGCTCTGAAATCTGCTCCCAGAGACAACTTGTATAGTCAGCTGGTTTTTGAAAGAGTATGCAACAATCAGGAGAAAAGTAGAAAGTAATAATGAGGTCTATAACAGGCATAGATCAGTTTGTGGATCAAAGTTTCCCACTGGAAAAACACAGAACCTATCACTCGCAACAGAGTGACGCACATTAACTCCAAATTTGAATGTTTTGAATTCCACTCCCATTCTCTTATGAAAATAAATGAGGAAAACTGAAGGTTAAACTCTATCGGTCACTACTCTCCTGAAGGAATTCGAAACGCTTCCTAGTCTAGTGAAAGATTAAGTTAATACAGAACAGTGGGTGTGCCTTTCCCTGAGATTTTTTAGAAGAAGTTACCATAAGATTCTCAGGTTGCAAAAGTCTTAGTAGTTTGGGACACCAAACCCAAAACCAAAAGAAAATCCACACAAACAGTGTCATGTTTACTGAAACTAACAAATGTGAAGAGCTCCATAAATTACTTTCTCAAAGCAAAGGGTAACTCTATCCCATTAAGGTTAAGAAAGTTAATCTTTGAGGCAGCAGGTGAAAACAAGCTGAATTATGTTGAGCCCTTTTTCTTTATTAACTAAGGACTTTGAACTATTAAAACTTCCTAGGGAACCACGTTTTCTCAATGGGTCAAGTCACATAGGGGAACAAAGCAAACTTTATCAGTGCTGTGCAATTCTACATTCCTGAAATTCTTAGTACTTGGCATTCACATATACCATCGCTGACTGGAGCTCTAGTCAGTTCACCAAACTCAGCTATAGCTACCAACCTTGTGAACTTCTCACCAAGACACTCACTTCTTTTAAGTTAGTCACAAATACTAACCGTACTCTGGCACCATACTCTGTACTCTGTAATTAAAACAGATAAATACCAAGCCTTTACACCCTGTGAAGACATTGTAGAACAGTAACTGTGTACCAAAAGAAAATATTTTTACTTCATAAATTTTTCTCAAAGTGACAGAGCCCGTACTTGTCTTGGAATTTTACCACTTTTAAATAATAACTTTAACCTACAAACTAAAAATGGTGACTAGTACATATTAGGCAAATAACCTCAAATAACAATTCAATGAACATGTTAAACAGATATTAAACCTTAGCACAACTTTGAAAATCCAGCCTTTTGCTCAGAACTCTTATGAATAAATACAAAAAATCCTCCAGAGCATGGAAGACAATAAAATTTCAGTTACAAGTGTACATAAATGGAAGGGTATTTAACAAGCATCAACACAGTATATTTCACTGCCTGTATACA
The DNA here is from genome assembly GCF_027475565.1 of Acinonyx jubatus. NCBI lineage: Eukaryota > Metazoa > Chordata > Mammalia > Carnivora > Felidae > Acinonyx > Acinonyx jubatus. The sequence goes on along the minus strand of NC_069385.1, from coordinate 86,203,101 downwards.
TGGACTTCCTTTTTAGCAAGACACTAGCTAGATGAAATCTACATGGAAGGTAAAGTGGATTTATTCCAACAAGATACTGAACAATTTTGCCAAGTTTAAGTGAGATTCAATGTTAAACTCTTTGCTTGTTTTCTGGTAATTGAACAGTATTGGTTCCATTAGAATAGCAATTTTCAAAATGAGAAGCTGGCAATGGAATTATCAGGATAGCTTCTTCTAACACCACATACCTGCACTACCTCTTGCCCCATCCGTTTTGCAATTGTTATTCAGAAGGGGAAGGTCTGAGTGTGTATTTTGCAAAAGCTATCAAATGATTTTGCCGTATTTTCTTGGCAGAGAACTACTAACCTAGAAAGATGTAACTAAATAAATTTGCTTGAGACAAAAAACTCTTGTCACTATTTGAGAAATAATACCAGTAAATCCAATTAAAAAATCATGAATTAAACACAAATATGGCAGAATAAGACTCAACTGTGTCCAATACATGAGATCCTACATACTGTCTTTTATAACACTGGAAATGTTCACAGAAAACAACTTAGTTCAAAACGATAGGAATGCTGGGTGCTCTAGCCCCAGTAGATAAGGTTCCTAAGAGTCTCCACACCCAAAAGTGCAATTCTGGATGTCTATATCCTAGTCAGTTTTTACAGTGTTCCTCATATTAGTTTTAACTCTTTGAAGGATTAAGTCCTCCTGGTGGTGGATAGTTTAGGACTGGTCCCAGTTAAAAGTTTAAAATTTTTTCTTCCCTATGACCCAGCAATTGCACTACAAGGTATTTATTCAAAGGATACAAAAATGCTGATTTGGAGGGGCACATGCACTCCAATGTTTATAGCAGCACTATGGACAATCGCCAAAGTATGGAAAGAGCCCAAATGTCCATCGACTGACAAATAAAGAAGATGTGGTACATACACACAATGGAATATTACTCAGCAATCAAAAAGAATAAATCTTGCCATTTGCAACAACGTGGGCGGAATTAGTGTATTATGTACGCTAAATGAAATTAGAGAAAGACAAATATGATTTCACTCATGTGGAATTTAAGGAACAAAACAGATGAATGTAGGGGAAGGGAAGTAAAAATGAGAGAAAAACAGAGAGGTGGACAAACCATAAGAGACACTTACATATAAAGAACAAACTGTGGGTTGATGGCAGGGCATTGGGTGGGGGATGGGCTAAATGGGGAATGGGCATTAAGGAGTGCATTTGGGTGTTATATGCACTGGGTGTTATATGTAAGCACTGGGTGTTATATGTAAGTGACGAATCACTAAGTTTCAGTCCTGAAACCATTACTACACAATGTTAACTAACTTGGATTTGAATTAAAAAAATAAAATTTTTTTCTTAGCTACCCTAAACCATTCAGTCTTGAGCCCTCTTATTGATTCTATAATCACACATTTTCCTAAGCTGTGCACAACTTAGAACAGCTTAAAATATTATAGCCACTCAAGCTCCATTACCTCCTTCTGCTAATACACACAATTCTCTGGATTTAAACATATCAGAGTTTTTAAATTAAATGGCCTACATTTGAATGGTGAGGTTTTAGGCACTTATCAGCAGGTGGTGGGAGTATCACTGCTTTACTGGTCAACTTATTTATATATACTAGGACTCTCCCTTGGCCATGGAAATGCAAAGGGACATATAGGTGAGGCTTTTCCCTCTGGTTCCACGTATCTCCTCTGTGTCCATCTAACCTCCACCTGCTCTAGCCTCTGAAGGTTTACAGTGGCACCCAAGGAATGGGTGCTTCATGCCACCATAGGGCCTAGAGCCCAGGTTGTGCTCTGCATCCTTCCACGTACCATCTCTCTGGAGGCCAAAGTCCCAGGCAACTGTGTCAACAGTATTGGAATTTGGCCTCTATCCTTTCCTTCAGAAAACCCACCTACAGACAAAAAACACAAGTAGTTTCTGTTTCCTTTCATAGAAAGCATACATAGAAGTGATCTGAAATGGAAGTAAAATAAATGTACAACTTTTGTACAAAATTGTCCCTTCGAAATTCATCTTCACTTTCTTCTATTTATACTTAGTAGTCCACACTGTTGTTAGCCTAATTCAATCTTCTAATTATTATATTTCTTTTTTTTTTTAAATTTTAGAGAGAGAAAGAGTGCATGAGTCAGGGAGAGGGGCAGAGGGAGAGAGAGAGAATCCCAAGCATACTCCACCCTCAGAGCAGAGACCGATGTGGGGCTTGATTGCACAACCCCAGGATCATGACCTGAGTCAAAAGAAGAGTGGGATGCTTACCTGACTGAGCCACCCAAGCACCCCAAATCTCATTTTATTTCTTGCTAATGACAATGATGTTGAACTTTTCCTTGCTTTTTTTTGGTAATTAATAGAAATATAGACCTACCCACTCATTGCCTGTTGAAAATGGATGGAGGCTGTAGGAATTTACTGGGAACATTTTTCCATGGATTGTGCATACATGCAAGATTGAGAAACTCAAATTCTAGGAAGAAAAGCAGTATCTTGGATAGTATAGGGCTTACAGTTACAAAGAATAAAATCTCTTCTACTCTAGATATTAATGTAAGTATTTTTTGTTCAATTAACAATCTCTAATAAAATGGTAGTGAGAAATAGAGAATTAAGCTTAATAAACTGTATGTATCAAGTTTACAGCCTTAACTTTAATACATCATTTTTGTTGTATGCCAAGCAATGTTTATGCATGATCTCATTATATCCCTGCCATGGTATGATGAAACATTTACTATCATCATCACACAGATGGGAACACTAGGATTGGAGAGCTGGAGTCATACACTCACTTTCCTATTCTGATATTTTGCCTATTGTAAGCTCTTCTAAATCATTTGTGCAGTTGGGGAAGGTGTTAGTTTGAATAAATATGAGACAGTGAAAATTCAATAAAAATTGTGTTTGCATTGTAAATTGGGCATAAAAATTAATGAAAAAAATACTTTAAGAGTAGAAACAAATATCCAGATCTTTTGGTGATAAAACAATTCATTCACTCATTCACCAACATGTATTTATTCATTTGCCAAAATCTCCTTTAAAATAATACTGATTTACAGTTTAGGCCAGGGTTCTCCAGTCAGGAACTCTTCCAGTTTATCAGTTTTTTGGTTATTATTACCTTACTCTTCCATCTGCCCCAGCCTCTCTCCTACTCTGGCTGGCTTTCTCACTAGGGAGGGGGATTCCAGAGGGTCAGGGCATCCTAGCCTTCAGGCTAATAAGGGACTTTCCATCCAACTCCTCCCATCCCCTCTCCTTCCCTTCCCTCAGGCATATCACTGGCAGCAGTTCCTAGGCTGCATCCCTCTGACAACCTGCTGGCTCAGCTTTTCCCCACTTCAGGTTTCCAATAGACTCTTCACAAAGAGCAACTCTCAGGGTGCCTGGGTGGCTCAGTCAGTCAAGTGAGTAAGGCATCAGACTTTGCTTCAGGTCATGATCTCAGCGTTTGTGGGTTTGAGCCCCACATCAAGCTGTCTTCTGTCAGTGCAGAGCCCACTTTGGGTCCTCTCTCTCCCTCTCTCTCGGCCCCTCCCCCATGTTCTCTCTCTCAAAAATAAATAACCTTAAAAAAAAAGGCAACTCTCACCTAGGAATACTTTCCTAGTCCTGTTGAAACATAAAATCATATTTCTAAAGGGCCATTAAGGTGAATTTAAGATAAATTTCATTGTAATAATCACATGGCAGAATTCAGAAGTTCTTGTTTTTCTTAAAGCTGTAAGATTAAATTCCCTCCAATAGTAAAAATTCAGCATGATTAATACTTTACCTTTAGAGTAATGAGAAATGATTTCAGAAGAACACAATTCTCTAAAGGAAACTATATTCAAAAAATATTTCTGTTTGGGGCACCTGGGCAGCTCAGTAGGTTAAGTATCCAACTTCGGCTCAGGTCATGATCTCATGGTTCGTGGGTTTGAGCCCTGTGTTGAGCCCTGTGCTGACAGCTCAGAGCCTGGAGCCTGCTTTGGATGCTGTATTTCCCTCTTTCTCTGCCCCTCCCCTGCTCGCCCTCTCTTTATCTCTCTCAAAAATAATTATTAAAAATATATGTTTATACATTTCACAATTTCAAAAAATCCATTTCTAATGTAGGTCAAACTACACATAGTTGACATTTCAATTTTAAGTAAATAAAATTATTTTGATGCTCTTAAAGAAAGATTTGAAAGTAATCTGCTACTTGGTTCATTATTTTTTTCAAATACCTTTAGAAAGTATTTCTTAGTAGTAGCCCAGGTTAGAGACTTTATTAATCATTTTGTATAAAATAACATCAGTAATTGCCATAGAATAGCCAGATTATTGACACACATAGAAACCGACTCTTTCTAAAATTACATAATCATTAAAACATGTTTACAAAGCTATACAATGATACAGAACATTATCTACCCCATCAGGTAAAAGAAAAGCCAACAAAAAAACCGTATGTATGACATAAATATTACCATGGTAAAATGCAGAATATACATGTGACTTTTTTCTTTCTACCCTTCTGTATTTCTTTTTTTTTTTTTTAAGTAAGTTCCATGCCCAGCAGGGAGCCCAATGAACTCATGACCTGCACTGAGGTCAAGAGTCTGACATTTAACTAACTGAACCACCCAGATGCCCCCTACTTTTCTGTATTTTAAAAGTTTTTTTGAATGTGAATACTTTAATACAAATATTCAGAAGAAATTGATCCATTTCAGACATAAGAATTACAGCCGACCCTTCAACAACACAGGTGTGAGCAGCACAAGTTCACTTACATATGATTGTTTTAGGTAAATACAGCACAGTATTGTAAATGTACTTTCTCTTCCTTATGATTTTCATAGTAACTTTTTTCTCTAGCTTACTGTACTGTAATAAAACAGTATGTAATACATATATAAAATATGTGTTAATTGCTTGTTTGTATTATCAGTAAGACTTCTGGTCAACCAGTAGGCTATTAAAGTTTTAGGGAGTCATAAATTATACATGGAGTTTTGACTGTGCTGGGGGTCGGCATCCCTAACACAAGGGTGAAATGTAGTAGCTTTCTTATCTCAAGAGTAATGTAGACAGTGCCATACATTTCTTAAAAACAGGTCTCTATGCAGGTAATCCTTTGAAGGGAGAGAAGATTGCATGAGCCTCTTCCCTGAAGGCCTTGATTCTGTCTCAATCACTATTGTGTCTACTGGAGCACCCATAATGTGTCTTTCACATAGTAGGTACTCAATATATACTGGCTGAATTTTTAAAACGTTGATAAGGAGATTCTTAAAATATACCTTATTTTAAATTATCCAGCATCTTTCTTTTGCAAAATTTAATTTTTTTTAATGTTTATTTATTTTTGAGACAGAGAGAGACACAGCATGAGCAGGGAAGGGGCAGAGAGAGAGGGAGACACAGAATGTGAAGCAGGCTCCAGGTTCTGAGCTGTCAGCACAGAGCCCAACGCGGGGCTTGAACTCACGAACCGTGAGATCATGACCTGAGCCGAAGTCGGACGCTTAACTGACTGAGCCACCCAGGCTCCCTTTTGCAAAATTTGTAAGCTCATAGCTCTTTAAAAATTTTTCCTCTTTAAAAGTGATAAAATAGATGAAAGTTAATAATTGGTTCAAGTTTAAAGCCAAAGCTATAACACAAAAGATGTGAGAACTGTCTTGAGACCAGCTGAAGCTTCTGCCAAGGTGAGAAGATGGGAGTCTTGGGCCCTTTTGATGGAGACTGGCATGGACAGATCTCTGAGCCAATTTTCTCTGTGAATGGAAACTATGATACCTATACCTTATAGAGTTCTTCTGAGGAGTGACATACATATGATAAAGTACCATACACATATTAGTTATTTTTCCTTATTATTACCGTCTGATTCTGAACATGTTAAGGGAGATTAATCAGAACAGTGTTTACTAATGGAAATAAACTACTAATGTCATTTGGAATTTTATTTTTTTTAAATTATTTTTAACGTTTATTTATTTTTGAGACAGAGAGAGACAGAGCATGAACAGGGGAGGGGCAGAGAGAGAGGGAGACACAGAATCCGAAACAGGCTCCAGGCTCTGAGCGGTCAGCACAGAGCCTGACGCGGGACTCGAACTCACAGACCGTGAGATCATGCCCTGAGCCAAAGTCGGACGCTTAACCGACCGAGCCACCCAGGCGCCCCTGTCATTTGGAATTTTAAACAGCTATATGATCTCATTTGACATCACTGAATATCAATTTCCTCAAGTGTAATAAAAGAGTTAATCAGATTTGCTCTAAAATCCTTCCAGCTATAAAATCCTATGACTCTAATTCCTTCATTCATTGCTTGAATTTATGAGGTAGGGGTAGGAGCTGAAGTAGGAGAGGGTTGGAAGGATTTTTTGAAATTAAACATATACAAATCATAGAAAAGTCTTCCTTTACCTAGTGTGATTTTTCTTAATACAAAGAAGCACCAATTACCCTGACTTCATTCACCATCACTTCCCACACCCACACATTTTTAAAAATAGCCGGACTACAAAATAGTTTGAGAGTATATATTTACAGGCACAGTAGTTAGTAGATGACTTATGAAATTTTCTATGGAAGAACTTAATTGTCTCCAATACTGTCTGGCATGAGATTTGGGTTATAAATAGCAAAAGAAAAGAGGCTCATATACCTTACACCTGAGGTGACATCGCATACAGAAAACAGGGACAAAAAAAAGTCTTATTCAGAGTTCAACCTTGAAATCAGGTTACAAGACCTCCACACCACTCCATGTAGAAATGGGAAACTTAATTTGAAATAGCTCACTGCATCTCAAAATCAAAGACACTTTCAGCAGAGATTACTGCAAGTTAATGATTGACTTACACTGTTTGGGGCTATCAGCAGTTTAGTTGTTCACATAAGGATTTTCTAGATTTCCAACAAAATAACTACACTCATAAGCTAAAATCATACTTCTATTCAAAATACAGTTATTGAAAAACTCATGTTATAATTTCATCCTATTATATTAGCCTAATTAATATGTACTCACAGCAGATTTGTGCTAAATTTGAACCACTAGGGATGGGTGATGAGGGAAATACAGTATAAGTGGCCCTAATTTCATTTGTAGATTTTAGCATTAAGAATGGAAGTAAAAAAGCTTAGGTCAACCAAACAGGACAGCCACAGAAGCAACAGTGAGGAGCCACCAACTTCTGTTTTGCTCCTCTTGCATTTGGGGAGGAGAATCTGAGAAGGCATGGGATGATTTCCATTCGCTTCTAAATGCCCAGGTTCTGTTTCTGTCTAATTCTAAGAAAATTTAATATGGTAGTAATCTAGAATGTACAAATGGGAAACTTTTGATGAACAGTGGAGCGAAGTAAAAATTTCCATGGTTACAGGAAAGGGTAAAATGAAAATGAACAAACGAGAAAGAAAAGTTCCTTTTCTCCCTTTCTGTTCTAGAAGGATAATTTATTAGTGATTCTTCAAAAGTCTGAACAATGTTATTGTCATGTAGTGACAGAAAAAAATCTTTCGTTTTCTTTGCTTTACTAATGGAGATCTAATCAAACCTGTGAAGACTGGGGCCATTTAAAAATAAATTAATTTCTTCAAATCAAAACTTTATCATTTAGATTAGTTCAATAATTTTTAAACTGGGTGTTTTTCATAAATGCTGCTAAATAATGTACCTTTCTACAGAGACTAGGATAGAGAGAGACTTCAGGGAATTATAAAACGAATTTTCAGAAAGTTTAAGGATAAAAGTGACCATATATGTTAGATTTATCTGGGAACATCACAATTTCAGTGATTCTGTCCCAATACAATTGCAAATTATTAAGAAATATATTCAGACCTGTGAACTGACCAAGAAGTCATTGGAGATGATTTAATAAGCAGCATCCAAAAAAATCCCAAATTCCCTAAAGAATTAACCTTAGTTTTACATTCTATGCAACAAAAGTACCACAATTTTACCTAAATTATCTACTAAGAAATGAAGACTTATATATAAGGAGAGTAATTTGAACCCACTTTAGACAATAACTAGTGAAACTACCCTAATTTAGAGGTTTTGAAAACATTAATTGAAAAGAAACCTACCATGTTGGTTGGTATTCTAGAGCCTGAAGGTCCTAACTTTTCTTATTTTTTCTTTCTAAAGCATTTCTTAAAATTGCCTCTGGTATTTTTTAAATGTGCTCAGAAGTCCTAGGGCTCTGGCAGTTTTTTAACTAATAAAATAAACATAGCAATTGAGTACCTGCAGTTCTGCTAACAGTATTGTTTGTATTCTAAGCCCCATCCACAAAGGCTACAGTGAAAAATATCCAGTATAAACAAATATCACTTAGATACCAGTGGCATCTCAAAGCAGTACACCCAAGTCTCAAAATGCAAAAGGGAGAAATTTTCCACTCCCAAGGCGAATAACTTCCTGGTGAACCTCATGTCAGGCAAAAGAGAGAGAAATCGCCTCCGTTAGTGTGACGTTGGGGAGGAGGTATGGGTGTGAAGCAAATCAGTAATTCTCTTTCTTCAATTTTTCACCACCGTTTTCTCTCCACATATCTTTTCTCTGTCTCTCTCCTTTATATTTCTTGTGTTTAGCTGTTCTCTTATCTTCTTCCATCCCCAATTCCAACAGAAAAGATAACTTTGTCCTTTAATCTTGCTGCTTAACATCAGTCCCTAAACTTCATACAATACACACACACACACACACACACACACACACACACACACACACACGTAAACACTACTGACATTTTCAAAATAATGCACAAATTAGGGCAAGAAGAGAAAATGAAGCAGGCTGGGGTTAGACTGGGGAAAAAACAATTCGCCACTTGTATTTACAATGCCCAAGTTTCCAGCAGAGAGAGAAGTTAAAAACTCTGCAGGAGGAAAGAAGCTGGAGTCCTAAGAAATGCTAGGAGGAGGTAAGGTATATAGGTTCATGCAACCCTGAGAATCACAATGAGCCAGTACAGCCCACCTCAGCTGAAACCCATGGCACTGGTCACTTCTCATGCAATGATCACTTCCCAGGACTGAGGAGTGTCTCCTAAGTTTGGCTCTTGATTCTGCCCAAGGCTTACAATTGAGAACGCAAGACATATTGCTAATTAGGACTAGGTTGAGCTAAGTCTCTGACCCTTTCCATGTAGACTCATCTTCCGAAAACTCTTTCAGATCTTCCTGTTGATTCTTAGCACTACTGCTAAGTTATCCACTCTGCCTACCCTTACCATTCTCCCCTCATTTAAGGCCCACCATTAAATAAAACTCTGTGTCTTAGTTGTCTCAATTGTACAATAATAATAACTATAATTATATAGTGATAGCTATAACTATAGAGTCAAGATAATTAAATAAACTAATATTTTTAAAGTATTTAGAACAGGGTTTGATAAATGAAAGAGTAATATAAAAATTTGTTTAGTAAAATGAAAATAAAATATCTGTGAATACATATATATGGATTCAAATGACAAAAAGCGCTGTATGATGATAAAATAGACTTCAAACAGAAAAGAAGAGCAAATGTGTTGATTTTGTCAGTATGTGTCATTAATCCAGGAGAACTGCCAGGAAAGATAACCCAAGGAACCATGCTTTATCTAAACATTTTGTATTTAACCAAATCTGGCCTGGTCCTGAGACACTTAATTGCCAAGGAAGAAATCAATCTACCTGTTGAAACCAGTTTACAAAATGCAAGTATTAGAGTTTACCGTTAGCCTGAGATACCCTATGTCTGACTATTCAGGTACATTGCATTGCAGCATTGCAATTCAGCACTGCAGTCATTTGCATCCTTTATGCATTATTTAGATAATATTCCTTAAGAGGCTTCATTGTATATTCTAAAAAAGGATAGAATTTGAAGTTAAATGTTTGGGCTAAGGCAAAAGAACTTATTTTCCTTTGGAAGTGGGGCTATAATGAGATGAAAAGGACAGCGTAAGTTGTAAAACTAGAAACAGAAAAAGGCAGGGAAAAAAAAGGACACTGTGGAAGGAGAGACAATGAAGAGAAAATAAGGTCAGTTTCACGAGATGAGACTGTTTACCATACTTATAATATGTGAATAAATAAAGGATATCATGACATCAAAACTTAGAAAACAGGGAACAGAACACATCTCAAATATGGAGCTACACAGGTGAAAAGTGTAAGATGACCTCATGAAAATAAAAACTATGGTTTAAACTTTATCTTCTCTATTTAAAAACAGCTTTTAAGATAAAAATATTTTGCAAACCATGTCTAGAATCTCAAAGATAAGCTAGCAAACACAGGAAATTATACATTTTTATTTTTCTATTAACATTTAGCAAAAAGTGTAGCTACTTTTTCATGATCATTAGAAATATTAATTTAGAAACATGTAAGACAGTGAACCATATTAAAAATTATTTCCACAGACTGATTTCATAAATTTAATACCCAGAAATTTGTAAACAATTCCGCAGAAGTTCTCTAGGTGATAGTAATAAAATGTTAAGCTTTAAAAAGAAACATATTTGACATTTTTTTAAACAAGTACATCCTTCATAATAAAGTTAAATTCCACTCACAGCGATTCAAGGAATATAATTAAGAGTTTACTATGAAAACAAATCCTTTGAGTCCTTGTTTAATAATTGAGAAGTATTCGTACTGATAGTTTTAGTTTACATAAATGGACTTGAAAGATTTTCAAAACTTTATTATGTTAAAAATATGTAGTGTTGAGGTGCTAAGCTTCTCTAAATTTTAGCAGCATACCTCAAACTTCTGCCAGAAGAAAAGTATGCTTCCACTAAGCAAGAAATTTCCATTACTCCTATATTAAGGAGCCACACCCCATACAACTAATGACAGGAAGGCATTTCAATTCAAACCTCTAACACTATCCAGTCTGAAGCAAAGTTAAAAAAAAGATGCAAAAATAAAACACAACTCATATTTCCAAAGAAGAAAGGAAACTCTTGCTAAATAAGTAACAATTATACTGAAGAATTTATATGCTAAGCACGATTGAATGTAAAAACACCAGAGCAGTCAACCATAGCTTTAGCACTTTGAGTATGATTAACAGAATGAACTTTCAAAGGTCAATTAAATGTCATCACATTTTAAAGAGATACTCTTCTTAAATCTGGTCAATGTATAATGGCACCTTATAACTTTGGGATACCCTTCTTAATTTAAGTGTAATGTGCATATGATACACACACACACATACACACACACAGACACGCAGACTTACAACATGTATTACTATGGAAAGTAATCTAGTGTCTATCCTACAGTTTGACTATTTTAACGTTTTTCAACTTATGAAAGGATTAAGAAGAAAATATAACTGTATTTTATATATAGCACTACTCAATGAAGATGAAATGCAAAGTAAATTTTAAATGCTAAGATTTATGGTTTATTCAATAGCTGACCTTATTTATTCCCTCATAGGAAGTCATTCACAAAATGACTCTTTATTATCCTTAATGCATCATCCTGCTACCTAATTCACCCCCATTAACCTTCCCTGAATGCTTGTGGTTAAAAAGCTTAACAAAAAAGGTAGACAGCTTTCAAAAATTGCCATGTGTAGCATCAGAAATCTGTGGGATAGAACAAGTCCTGAAGGAACTGAGTGCCCATTCCTGACCTTTTTATCCAAGAACTCAAGAGCCCCAATCCTATCCGACATTAGGAAGGTCAAGTTGTCCCAAAGCCTCAGAATAAGAAGGAACCATCGACATCATCTGCCCCAAACTCTTAACGTTAACAGCTCAGAAAATGTTAAACCACAAAGGTAAAGCAATCTGGGTTGGCTCCCACAGCTCTTTAGTAGACATCAAGTCTTCTAAAACTGACTTAGTCTAGTGTTTTCTTCTACTTATCAAATTTATGCTATATTTTTTCTCCATTAGGACGTTAATACCAGGTTATAATTGACCAAATAGCTGTGGCTACCATTGGAATTCAGAGCAAGATGTAATCTTTAAGGAATTAATGATCTAGGAAGGCTCCAAGGAGGAGTTAGAAACTCAAGAATGGGTAGAATCTGAGCGGTTCGAGGAGGCATCACTAATAAGGGAAGCAATATGGGCTAAGGCCGGTGGTTAAGTGTTCCATGTTCCAGGAACTATGTGGAGAATATATTCAGAGTAGGATAGGACACTGGTTTTAAGGTCACCATATAAGCCAAGCAGAGGAGGCTCCATTTGATATGGGTACAAATAGAAAGTGGTGAAAGGTTTTCAATTTTAGGAAAATAAAAAAAAAAATAATGTGAAGATAGCAAAGAATAGCCTTGCAAGATTTGAGGGGCCTTGTAGGAGTCTGTCTACTAATGTTAATATTTTACAGGACTGTTTGTAAGGGGAAAGTAAGCTAATGAGAGACAAAGTACTTTGGAAAGTACATGAGCTCTAGAAAGTAAAGGTATTTTTCAAAGTCAGGGGTAGTGGCCTGTCTGATCACATCGCCATGTCTTGACGGCATACACTTCTCTGACAAGGCAAATTTGGAGATGGATTCTGGATCTATTCCTTTGGGGTCAGAGATAGAAATCTCTGCCCTTCAATAATTCCAAAGGCTAGATTCCAAGAGGAGACAGTTGCTACCCTTAAGCCATTGCAAGGTTGAGGATCACAGAGCCTAAAATCCAAAACCAAGATTAACATTTTGAGGCAGACAACATAATCAATGTTTCTCAAAGTGAATCAGAAAAGTATTTAAGTACTAAATAAAGGGGTATAAAAAGGGAGGGGGTAGAGGAGACAGCACCTGAGCCAGGGTGATACATGAGGAAACCCAGGTTATTAGCTGGACTGCAGTCTACTCCTTCCCTTGTCCCTTTCCCCTCTGCTCAATAATTACTATATAGTGGTATGACCTTCCCTTGTATCCAGAGTGACTTATCTCCTCCTGTGTTGTCTTCCTCTCTTATCCCTCTTCTACAGCAACTCTCCAGGGCTAGAAAAGAAATTTTTAAAAAATTACTATAATAAATTAAAAGTACATATATGGAGTATGTACTGAGTGAAAATTATTATCTGTCACTAATTTGTGTATTACATAATTACCAAAACAACTCCTATGAGGCGGATACTATTATCCTCACTTTCCAAGTAAGGAAACTAAAGCATAGAGGGTAGGTAGAGGGTACAGCTCAAAGTCACCTAGCTAATAAATGGCAACGCTAGGATTTGTATCAGGTGTGGCTGACCCCTTAGCCTATGCTTTGAACTTCTCTCCTAAACTCTTCCCTTTTTCTTCAATAAACATGAAAATACTGAAATGTTGGGGTTTTATGCATACAGAGGTTACAGAAGCCATTTTATGGGTTTGCAAATGAAAGTTTTAATAACAGACAGCATGGGGCCTGGGTTCAGCCACTCGCTTGACTGCCAAAATATCAGCTTGAGAACTAAAATCATCAAATATGGGTGTTAAACTATGTTGAGGGGATAGGTTTCCATGCTGCATTCTAGCTCTGTTCCCTCTCACACCTTCTGCTCCTTGGGGTCCATTCCCAATTATTTGCTTGAAACTTAATCTCTCTAGTTGACTTAGGAGGTGACTGGAAGAGAGGGTGGTGGGAATATCCCACAGTAGAAGGGGTCTCTTGGCCCTGTGCTCCAAAGCAGCCTTAACTGTGCTTATTAATTAGAAGGTAGGTGGTATTTTGGCTTGCTTATAGAAGTGGCTTGTGAGGAGATCCCTGGCCACAACTAAGAGATGAAACCACCAATTTTGGTGCTGGAGAGGAAGTGATCAGGGCAGAGAGCATGGTGGGGCAGGAGTACTTTTTAAATGTTCCTGGGGAAAGCAACAGTTGCCATTAAACATTGACAAGAAAACTCTAATTCTCAAAATTTAGTGTGATTAATTCTCACTTTGGGAGGAAGCTTATTAAGAATACAGACTCTAGGTTCTGCTCACAGACATTCTGATCCTTTAAGTGTAGGAAGTTGCCCAGCAGTCTGAAGTTTGTCAGGTGCTACAGAAGATTCTGATACAAGTGGTCAAAGGACCATACTCATTTCACTGCTCTAACCCCCTGTAAGACAGCCAAACCAGCAAACCTGCTATGAGGAGAATGCACATTCTACAAAGTCAGCTTGTTGTTCAAATATCAATGCCATGTTTTAGGTTGAGTGGTTACTTTTAAATAAGTCTAGAAGGCTTTCCAGAAGTTTCCAGGCTTATAAATATTGGGGACTTAAATTCCTTATGTCAACAAATAGACTATTACACATACATAGACTATTTTCCCTTAGGAAAATCAGAATATTTTATACATGATGTGGTCCACACAGGATCCCTCTACACACATAGCATTTGTCTAGAGTGAAGACCTTCTTGGAAAGATGCTACTTCCAGTGCTTAATTTATATTTGGTGTAAGATTGGAGTTAATTTTTTAACTGCAGATTTAGTTGATTTCAAAAGGTATACTTTCCTTCATGCAACTACATTGAAAGGTTCATGTTATTTTAACAATGAGTTTAAAAATCAGATAACACTCTATTGAAATATTATGGTTATGATTTGGCCATTTAATTAGACATTCAATCACAATGTAAACAACTACTGATAATTCACGAAACATACCTTTTCAAAGGTTTGTGCTCTTCAAAGAAAGCTAGGTCATAAAATGTATGATGTTAAATCAGTATTGCTATCTTTTGCCTATAAACCCTATCAATTGTCTTTGTCTGTTTCTAAATCTGTATCCCTATTTTAAAATACAATCTTTCAGGATAGATACTGGAATTAAGCTTGGTTTTTCTGCCAGTTTTCTTTGACACCTTCTCTCTTTCCACTAAAGCATGATAATGATTCTCTTTAAGGATGGGCAAAAAGAATTTTAAATTATTCTTATCTGAGCACTGGGTATTTTTTCCAGTGAGTATTTATTGAGTATACTTATGCACTTACATTAAAAGAAATCATCTTTTATTGTTATAAGCTCCACGAGAAGAGAAAATGTCCAGTGGAGCACCTAACTCCTAGAAGGCATGCTCATAAATAATGACAAAACTGGGAAAATTTATTATTGAGAGAATAAAATAACTTCTCCTGTATTCTGTACTGACGAATATATATTTAATAGTTAAAAGAATTTGGGTTAGGGAAAATGCTTGATTTCACTTTTTGGGGAAAAAATGCATGTTATCATTATAAAGGAAAGTTAACACTTCATTGTATTGCAACACAACCTGTAATGACAATATTCCAAAAGCATTCTCAGACTAAACCTTTAACATTAATAATTTATCAAAATTATAAACGTCACTAACACATCCCAACAAAGAAGATTATGTAAGTAAGCCATCTTGGCATCAGTGATACTGAACATAGCAGCTATTTTCAATCCTTCATTAAAATTAGATCAAGATGTACTTGCATTATGTGTTACTGTTTCTGTAAGGAAGATTTACACTAGTTTAAGACTTACTTTGGTTTTAAGTGACATTTTCTTTTCCTTTGCCAGAAGTTAGAGACCACTACTCCCCCACTGCCCTCCACACAAAAGTTTTCAGTAGAAAGAAGCAATACAGAAAAACAGTGACAACAAAACACCTGCCCTGTTTACTCTCTCATGTGTATAATAAGAGCCTTGTTCTCCCCCTAAATTGAGTCAGAGATGGGATGAAGGGATCGCTGGAGGCACCTGCCACTTTACCCTAAGGCTTGGTTCTCTGTCCCCAGCCTGGCTCCTACTACTCCAAATGGTGCAGCAAAGTAGATCGGTTTTAAGAAGTGTTTTTAAGCAAAGGATAGTTTATTTCTCACTAAAAAAAACCCTCTCAAACCCTCAAATATTACTGTTTGAAAACATCAGACTTAAAAGTTACTTATCAGCAGGCTGAAAGGTGAATCCATGCGCCTGTAAATATATCCTGGCCTACTGGTTCATAATTCGTGTACCACGCTGAGGCCCAAGGAAAATCTCAAACCGAGATGTATTTAAAAAACGGGAAGACACCACAGATCATGTAGCTCTAGCCTCATGTATCACCGATGAGGAGATCTAAGTGGTTAAGTCACTTGTCCAAGGTCACGCAGAGCCAGTTACAGGCAGGGCTGGTGCGCGACCTTCTAATCTTTCCACCTCCCAACCCCCACGCCGCACAGGCCCTCAGTAGTTCTGGCTCCTAAAAGGTTCCCACCGATACGGTTCACAAGTCAGTGGCAGGTCAGCGACTCTTAAGCAATCGCACTTTTATTTGTTCTCCCCGCCTGCTCTAAAAAGTATCAAAAGGCACTCTCCTTGCCTTCTCCCAAACCCAGACACCCCGGACCGCTGAAGCCCCTCGTGCCGGAAAAGCCAACTCACCCGCAGCCCCTTGCGCGGGAGCCCTCGGACGTACTCTGGCCCTCCCCGCAGTCGTCACCGGCCGCGCCGCGGCCCGGGCTGACGACGAGTCCAGAAAGTCACCGGCGGTGACCGTGGACGCCAGGGGCGGGCCGCGCCGCGCCGCGCCGCCCCGCGGAGGCGCCGCAAACTTTTCCCGGCTCGCAAGTTGCCGGGCTCGGCGGCCGCGGGCCGACTTCCTTCCCGGCTGCGGGAGCGAGGGGGCGCCCCTTCCCCGGGCGGGGGCCAAGCTGGCCGGGAGGGGGCTGGGCGAGCCGAGGGACGGTCAAATAGGGGCCGGGGGAGCGCAGGCGCCCGCACTCTGAGGCGCGCGGGGTCGGAGCCCGGCCGCATTGTCTCCGCGGCCTCGGACCCAGCCCCGGCGGCGGCGGCACGGGCGGGCGCGGCCGGGAGTTGCCGTCCCGAATTTGCCGCCCCCTTTCGCCGCCGCCGCTCACCGCGTTCTTTGTGTGTCTCTCGCCGCCGCCCTCGGGTCGCTTCGCCGCTCTCCTGACAGCTGATGGGCTCGTCACGCTGGGTCCCGCGTCTTCCCAGCCGCCGCTAGCGAAGCCCGGCCCAAGGAGGACTGTGTAAGAGCGGTGACAGATGCTGTCTTAGAGCCGCCGCCGCCTGGGGATATCTGAAACTGCCCTCGGGGCAGCCGGCTACTAGCCCCGGTACCGCACTACTCCTTAGAGACCCTTTCCACGCCAGGACCCTCCCGTCCTCCCTCCGCGGCCGCCAGCCCAGCTCCGGCCGGGCGCCGGGCGCCCTGCTCCGCAGCTGAGCGCGCTCGGTCAAGAATCCTGGGGAACCCGCTCCGCCCCCTGGCTCCCGCACCCTCCAATGATCTCGGCCTACAGGGGGCAGTTCCGTCCAATCAAGTGTCGGAAAGCCCGGCCAGTCCCCAAGAGTGTAGCCAATGGAACACGACTCCGGCAACACACCCGCCCTGATCCACTGGGAACAAACCGCTCAGAGACCTGAGGTGGGACCCAGATCCCGGCGCCCAGAGCAAGTCGAGTCCGGCCGGCCGGAGCTGTGTCACGAAGTGAGTCTATGGAGGCAGGTCTGGTCCTTAAATTACTGTATTGTAATAGAAGGTGTTGACGAAAATGGGAACGCTGGACGTACTGCTTTTGTAGGTCACCTCAATCCCTACTTTTAAACTCTTTTTCGGCCGAAAGTTCATGTGAAAGAAAACTGCACAAACACGTAGTAGCACTGTTGACTGTTCAAATTAAGGCCTTTACTTTTAGAACATTGCTTTAAAGCGTCTAACCGGACAGACAGTCCTCAGGTTGATGCATTTGTATTAATATTTGCCAGAACACCAGGTATCTGAAACAGAGGTTAGTTTCTATCCTGCTCTAAAACGCGGGTGATCATGGCACTGCCAACTTTTTTTTTTTCCTAAAAGAAAATTGCACCCAAGTGAAAATGTAGTTTTATATACAAATCATCTGTAATGTGAACTTTATTTCTGTAACAAAGTCACACAGTGTCTTCAGTAGAGGTTGGATAAAATAGCTGAATAGAAAATTATCATATATAGAGAGAAAGGACTTGAATAAACCACTTGCTATAAATGACTCCAGTTGTTAATCACAATACTTTGCAAGTAATAGTCACTCTATAGTTATTTATTTGATATGAATAGGATTCCTTAGCTATTGTTATTGTTGGTCATGTAAACTTTATTGAGCTCTTTATTGAAAGTGGACTATGCCGTGATGAAAACAGTTTTTGGTAACACATATTTGCAAATGTTAAAATCAAATCACACTTATAACTGTTATGCCTTGCTTAGGCTTAGACCCCAAGTCTGAGTTTTGTCAAAAGATCCAGATTCTTGATTGACTTTGAGCAAATCTCTTAATGGCTAACTGTTAACAAAACATCATATCCCTAACTCTGCATGCCTTATCAAGGTGCTTTGAGATCCACCTAGGCAGCATTTGTTAAGATTTTGTGAGATGTTGTACCAAGTGCACAGTAGCCTGAAATATGTTTATTCTTTTTCTGTTTTACTAATAAGCAAGTATCAAGGTACTTGCCTACGAGAAGCCCAGCAATATTTCCTCTGCACATTTTTCCAACTTGAAATATTTTTTGATCCCATCATTTTTCCTATAACTTAAATATGAATGAAGCTCCAGCCTCCAGCCTTAGCAACATTCCTAAGTTTTGTTTTGTCTTTCTTTCTTCTTTTTCTTTTTTTAATGGATATGGTTTTAAGAGAGAAATTTAATGTATCCTTTGACTGCCAGTGTGCATAGTTTTATGTAGAAGTTATTAATGGCTATGTCAAATTTATACCTATGTAATCAAGTAACTTTTGCAGCCATTTATTAGAGATTCACTTAAAGCATTTGTGCTTAATTTTCAAAGAGGAAAGCAAATGTGTATTTTTAGAGGTATTTCCATGTCATAATGTAATTTGTTTACTTTGTTCCAAAATATGCAATCTCATACAGAAGTTTAATTATTACTTCAAACAAATGTACATATGGTAACACTAGAATGTGAAATTTGTTAAATTTAATTGAACCAGCAGTTGTTATTTTCAACTAATTAACTGCACAGATTTCATTTTCTGAGTGAAAATTGTGGAAGAATCAATCAGTATGAATCCAATGACCATGACTTATTAAGTGTATTTAAGTCAAAACCAGTGTTTGGTAGTTTCCTGATAATTGATGACTCCATACCCATTTATTAAAGGGAATGAATATTTTATCAATTGTCTGGGTAATATTTCTGACTTCATTGTGGTGATATTTCATTCAGTAAGTGATATTTTCAAAGTTTTTCATCAATGATTTCTTCATCATTTGTTCAATATGGAACAAGAGAGCTGTCACTCTTAGAGAGCTGCCAGTTTTAACACACATTTAAATGTTTACTAGAGAAGCTGTGACTTTGGGTGTAGTTTGTAGAGATAATTTTTTTTAAATACAGAAACATACAGCCTTTAATAAGTTGTATCACATGATCTTGGTATATGACTACTGACAATTTGATTTTTTCTGTATTGTTACATTTAAGATACAATCATCTTAAGACTCCCTCGTGAATAAGTATGAAGAATAACTTGATTCATATCTTCTGGATTCTGATCATTGATATGCCTCTGAATTTTTATGTGTCTTTGACAGATCAGGCTTCTGTTTGACTTCTCTCCAATTCACTGAATGCAGTTTACTCATTTGAAAATGATATTATTAGGAATAGTGAAATAATATCTATATAGAGAGAATAGAAAAATAATTTGTTCATTTTTCTTTCTGGTTCTGACATGGATGCGGGAAAATTCCTTTTGTGAACCATGACATTAGATCTCTTTAACTCTGCTTTTACAAAACTTGTGTTTTTCTGATTGCTCGAACCTGACCCTGCAGAGTGTTCTCATTGTGGGATGTATTTATGGCAAGACACTTTTATATGCATATGGGTGAACAGGGAGAAAATTCCAAAAAACACTGGTAATGGCACACTAGGCTTCCCTCCTCATTTTATTGCGGACCACAGTCCCTAAGGGAAATTTCTTTTAGAGTTTAGTATTAACAGAAATTTTGTTTCCCCTGAATTGAAATATTTGCAACTTCTTTTTATTTCAACTATCAGGAAGCTCAGAACGAAATTTACAGCTCAATTTAGGAAGGTATTATGGCCTGTTTCATTGCAAATTTTTTATAAACATAATATTTGGCTTATTATTTTCCACCTATATATTACTAGCTTATATTTGTATGCATGCATTTATTTAAGCTACCTAAAATACTTTCTGAAATGATGTGAATTATTACAGGCATGAATAACATTTTGAACCATACATAAAACCCTGGTGTTTGATAAGCTGAGCATAAGGTAAGCAGAGTATATAGTGAAGACAACATGAAGGTCTGAGACTGCTGTGGTTTTGCTTCGCAAAGGAAGAGGAATCTGATTCACTAGGTGTAGAATCTCAAAACGTTCTTCAGAGAGGCAGAAAAGTATAGTACAAAATAGGGATAATTTATTACACTTATTTTGAAAAGTTAGGGGCGCCTGGGTGCCTCAGTCAGTTAAGCGTCTGACTTCAGCTCAGGTCATGATCTCACACTCTGTGAGTCCGAGCCCCACGTCGGGCTCTGTGCTGACAGCTTGCAGCCTGTTTCAGATTTTGTGTCCCCCTCGCTCTCTGCCTCTCCCCCACTCTCGTGCGAGCGCGCGCGCTCTCTCAAAATAAATAAAAAACATTAAAAAAAAGAAAAGTTAAAGTTAGAGGGAACATATATTAATGGATGTTTTATGCAAACTCAGAGGTCTCCCTGGTAAAAAGAATATTTGACTTAAATATAAAGTGAAATACATATTATAAATTATATTAAGTCATGGTCGCTTTCCATGTAACCCTTCAGTAGACTTTTTACTTAACACAGTAACCCCTAGAATATGTTTCAAATGCAATAGATCTTTTCACAAGGATCGCTATACATACCCATTTCCTTCAATTTTAGTGTCTCTTTTAGAAAATAAATAATGTATCCCCCTGTTTTCAAATAATATTCTACAATGGTTTTATTTTTGAAAGGCTTTTCCTGAGTACGATATTGTCTTAGAACTATTGAAGAAATTCATCTTATAATTTTGTTTTATGAGATATGTTTTGATCAAATATGACTGATAGGTTTAACAATGATATTTGCTTCTAAAATAGAATCATTTTACAGCATCCCTTTTCCTGGCCAGTGGGTTAGCAGTTTGGGGTGCTCAGTGAATTTAAGAGAGTTTCTGTTGTGATAGAAAACTCAATTCAGCCTGGCTTAAATAGAAGAACATTTTTTTAATTAGCTCAAATATTTAACAGTTCACTTTACAACCTTGACAAAGTAAAAGTAAGTGGATAGTTAGCTGACAGAGGTAGAAGAGGAAAGAAAGTAGCAAAAGTTGAGGGTGTAAGTAGAAGCATAAACAGCCTTATTCCACCTAGAGTGATGTCAAAAAAGTGACTAAAATTTATTGGACAAGAAACAGAAGTGTAAGTAGAGATTTCCAAAAACACTTAAAATAATAATATGATTATTAAAATTACAGAAATGCTGAGAAAAGTACTACAGTAGAGGATCTAAAGCCTCATTTTACATAGATGAGACTCAAGCACATGAAGAGATATATAATAAGTATATAAATATATTAGTTATTTTATTATTTAAATTTTATATTTTTTCAACTAAATTTTTTAGTCTCCAAAATGTAAACATAGTCAAAAGACTTTCCCTTTTTGAGACTATTGCAATTGGGTGTGAGGAGGATTGTTGTCTTATTTTTTTTAAACCAAATGTGAATATTATTTTTATGAAATTTTTCAATATTGCAAAAAAGTCATAGCATGAAATTTATATCAATATATGTTGGGAAACCACAATAATAAGGTAATTATGGTAGGATACAATGTTGTTTAGACTCCCAGTGTACTGAAATACAAATATTAATCAGAAATATACGTGGTTCGCACTGTCAACGTGGAGCCTGATGTAGGGCTTGAACTCAGAACCGTGAGATCATGACCTGAGCAGAAATCAAGAGTCAGAAGCTTAACCAACTGAGGTACCCAGGCACCCCAGGAGTATATGTGTGGTTTAAAAAAGCAAATATAATGTATATATAGTGAAATTACTTTATTTCCTTCAAAAGCAATTCCTAATGTAGTGGATTCTCTTTTATGTGTTTGAGAACAACTGTGCCTTTGGATCCCACAAATTCTAGTATAGATTGAGTATGGAGAGGGTTTTTGTTAAATGCCTATTTTTTGTTTTTTGGGGTTTTTTTTGATGAAGTAATTGTATCATTTGAAACCATTGTACTCAGCACACGGGAAAACTCCATAAAAATGTGTTCAATTGGGAGGAATGAATGAAAATTATGGAAAAGAAATTAGAAATCTAGAACATAGAATATTTGAGGAGTTCACATTTTTGAGCTTTTGGGGCTTCAAATTTTTCAGATATAGTACATTGTTAATTTTCTGTGCCAGTGAAGGAGAATATTGGGGCCACTGTGAAATGCTCCTGGGAGTCTCTTAGAATCAGTTCATTTTGGGAAATGAATGTGCTGGACTTGCAGTCTGTGTTGTAAATAGTCAAAGGCAAGGCAAAAACAAATCATTATCAGAAACCCTGGAGGAAGAAATTTGTGTGTGTGTGTGTGTGTGTGTGTGTGTGTGTGTGTGTGTACATGTACACAAGCAGACACACTCATGTGTAAGAGACTAGGCTGAATAAATGTTTGGGTCACCTGCCAGTTGATAAGGATTAGGATAAATGTTAAAAGCAAGTACAGAAAAATTAAAGAATCATCATGAAAGTAGAAACTACCATCATAGTGTAATGTTTTAATCCTGATATGATAAGTTTTATTTTATAATGTACTGTGCCATTTGGAAAGAATGTGGAAAATACCTGAACTCATTCTTATGTGGTTGCATCTTACCAATGTTCTCTGAAAATAAATACAGCGATACGTGTTGGGTTTTCATTAACTTTTTTTTTCATTTGGAAAGAAACTTTATATATGTAATGTCATTATATCTTCATAGTTTTCCCTCCAAATAGAAGACACTTGGTGTAGTATTTGAATTCAAAGACAGTTTTGAGCTCTGCTACTTCAATGGGATTCAACCAGGCCACTAATTCCTCTGGGCCTATAAATGAGGATGATAATAATTATAGATGCTGTATCTCTCTTGCTGTATTGTTTTGAGGGCAGAAGCAGCGAATTTGTTTGAACATGCTTTGTGGACCATTATGTGGGTCACCAATGTTCTTATTAGCATAGGTTCTATTCTTATTTTATAGAGAATGGAAAGGAGTCACAGTGATTGAGATGAGGCCTCTGTTACCCAGTTACGTTAGGTTGGGTCCCTGTTCTCAGGTCCGCAGGTCTCCTAATTATTCACAAGTGCCTATTCTACTACCTTGATCCATGCTTTTAACTGTGGTCAGTAAATATAAAATTAGAATAGTCATGTGGTTTCCTCAATTTCTTTTTTGGATTGAGGAGTTAGATTAATTTGTTACCAGGATTCTTCTGACTGGAAATCTTAACGATAATCAAGAATTTGGTTTCGTCAACACTCTCAGGGCTCTCCACTGACCTAGAAGTGGTGCAGGCAACCAAGCAGGGGATAAAGAACTCTGTAGAAAACAGAGACGATGTCTCTTTCTCCTAAGAGAAGAGAAAGGGCATGGAAAATCAGGCAGGTGGTATGAGCTGGGAGCTACAAAGGTTCTGAAACTGTTCCTGATTTCCTGAATGTGGAGATAGAAGGGACATTAAGAGGATTTCTAAGGTTCAAGGGAAAATGTTCAGTGACTTTCTAAACATGTAAATGGCCTTGTGTGAGGATTTTTTTTTTTTTTGGTTTTAGTTATTTGTTTCAGTGGATCCATACGGAACAAAGGAAAATAAAGAGTGGCCATGAAAATATAAGTCCCTCTCTTCCTTCCCCTAGAATTCTCAGAAAAATTAGGACTTTTGACATCTATATCTAGATGACACATAGAATAGAATGAAAAAAGGAAAAAAAAATCCCTAATTGTACCTGAGGCTTCCCTTCTCTCTTGTTACCGCTGAAGCATATGGGTTAGAGAAACAGAAAAATTGTAGCATGTGGAGATAATTGCTGAAAGTAGACACCCAACATTGTGTGCTTTAGTGCTGTAAAAAATAGTTGTTTGAGAAAGCTAAGTATATTTATCATTGCAAATTTTGTCCTTAATGTCTAGTAAACGTTATGTTTAATTCACATAGGATGGAGTGTAAGTTGTGATTTATTAAGGATATAGTACAGAATATATTTATATGAATAGAATAACATCTAGAAAGATCAACACCTAAATGTGGTTATCTTGCTGTGGCAGAATTATGGTAATCCACATACTTTTCTGTATTTTCTGATAATTTTCCAATAAACATGGTAAAATAATAAAAAGGAAATTCTCAACTCTCTATTGCTACATTCGTTTTAAAGTTTATGAATAAAGTGTATGCGTTATATGAATTATATTGTTATTTGCTTCTTATTGAAAATCTCTTTACTTGGACTTTTGAACCAAAAGTTTGAATATTCATTGCAATAAAATAATTTAGATGACTTTTACAACCAAATAAAAACAAGGAAATAATGTCAAGAGAAGTGAAATGGATTTTCATTGTGACAGTTACCTCTAAAATCTAAATTCTAGTTTTTTTGTCAGCTGTTTTTTTCCGTTGTTTTTTTTTTTTTAAGGGAAGTCTTAGTTGCTTAGTTGCTTAGTAGTTTACCTTAGGTAGACTACTTAAGGACTAGTAAAGTAATAGAGTAGCAAGTAGTCCCAACATCTGAGAGACAGGAATTTCACTTTTTGAAGACTTTGAGTAGATAGAGAAGATAGATAATACTCATGTGGCTCTCTATGAGTGATATGACTTAGACCAGAGTTCTTGACTAGGAAGATTTTGCTCCCCAGGGGACTTTGGGCAGTGTCTGGAGATGTTTATGGTTGTCAAAATGGGGTGGTATGGAGGGGAGTGCTATTGGAATCTGGTATGTAGAGGCCAGAGATGCTGTTATACATGCTACGATGTACAGGACAACGCTCCACTACACAGAATTATTTGGTCAAAAATGTCAGTAGTGCATAGGCTGAGAAACCCTGTGTAGACCCCTTTTTATGTACAAATAAAGAAAATAGTACCATCAACTTCAAAACTTAAATCAATCCTTATTTATATGTTGTCTTTCAAGCAATGAAAAATATGAAAAGTGATATTTCCCTCCCCCCAAAAGTAAAAAAATAGAGACTTCTAGTACACTCCTGTGTTATAAAATAATATTTAAAGATTGAGAACCCTGAGGTAGCTATTCATAGTGTTTGAGAAAGCAGAATTAGAATAGTACAACTCATAGAAAACAACTGTACTTCAGCAACTTAGTTGAGAATTTTTTTTTTAGCATTCCTCACAAGACTATTTTAAGTAGTAATTCAAAATGGTTGGGAATGTGAATCCAATGATATGTCAAGAACATACATTAATAATGACTGCTATTCTCCCAAGAAATAAATGAAAACACAAAATGCACTTATTACGATATTTTATGTGCCCTTCAGAATCATGAGTTATTAGAAAGGCAGTTCTGGGACAAGATGCATGGATACAGGACAGAAGTCTTCCTTTCCATCACCCCAACGTGAAACTTGTATTCTCATAGGAAGATTCCTGGGTTAAGAAAACAACAAGAACAACAACAACAATAACAGGAAGTTTGGCAGCATTTTGTATTGTGTTAACCCTATAACCCTGAAGCATGTTTTTCAGGGCATTAAAAAAAAGATATGCGTTCAGTTGGTTAATGCATGAAGTTCAGTGAAGGTCACTGAATGCTGTTTTATTTTTCTCCCTGGAGAGGGCATTAACTTAGTCCCTTAGGAATGAACATTGTTAACTAAAGTATACCCATTTAGTCTTTATTACTCCTTTCCTCAAAGAACAGGATACATTTTCATGAAGGATAAAATGATATGTCATGATTATATTTTGTTTTAGTTTTTAATTGTGTAATGTTTAAGGAGTTACAAAATTGTCTTTGGCAGGTTAGCTGAAGACATGCTGAGGATCAAGTTACTCTGTGCTGAGTCTTTCTTTTCAGTATATGATAGAATTGATTCTGTGAGGTTAATCAGAAAGGCATAAATCCTCTTCTCTAAATATTTACTATTACATATTTTTAATTGGTATATGGAGCAGGAAGGTAAAAGGATTATAGGATAACTTTGTAAATGTTCTGTACCTCTTCATAATTTTACAGTAATTTCTTTCTGGCCATTAAGTAATGTCCACTTACTACTTAATATTTGGAAAATTCAGGAAAGCATTAAAAAGAAAAATTACTCCCAGAGACCACCACTTCTAACACAGTTCAACTTCCTCCCAGCTCTTTCATAAGACACATATCACTGTGTGCCCAACCCTCCCTTCTGCCTCTAACATAGAGTGAACATTTACTCATCTTATCAGACTTCTTCCAAAACAAAGTTTATAATGTCTGTATTGCATATCTTAAATGGCTGCACCTAACTCAGTTCTACAAGTGGTTCTGATTATTTTCTCCTCTGTAACACACATAGACATATGTTGCTCACAAATCAGTGAGTTCTCACGTACACTCTGGGGGCACCTGGGTGGCTCAGTCGGTTGAGCCTCTGGCTCTTGATTTTGGCTTAGGTCATGATCTCATGGTTTGTGGGGTTGAGCCCCAAGTCGGGCTCTGCTCCGACAGTGTGGAGCCTGCTTGGGATTCAGTCTCTCCTCTCTCTGCCCCTCCGCCCCCTCAAAATAAATAAACATTTTCAAAAAGGCTCTGGTTTATGCAGATTTCCATGGGCATTTGCCACTGCTCTGTTCCTTTTATTCCCACTCAAGTATATTGTAATAGGAGTAAGAGTGATATTACAGAGATAACCTTGACTGTATTCTAATTTATTAAATAATGTTTAGTTTGGTACTTATACTATTAATAGTAACAAATTACTTGTGATACACCTCACAACTAATGTTGGATATTTTGTAATATCTCTGGTGATTAATGATAAATTGAACTAATATGGGTATAATGTGACAATGAATGTTCCTGCCCTCAAATGTTCCCTAATTATTTCCATAAGATGAATGGCCAAAACTAGAGCTCTTCAATCTAAGGGCATTAATTCTTGATGTAGAGCTTCAAACTTACTTTCCAGAAAAGTCATTCCAATTTCTGAAATCATTTTCAACAATACTGGGCTTTAGAATTTAGTTTAGCTAATTTTATAAGTGAAAAAGATACCCTTTAAAACAAAAATACTTGGAATTAAGTAATTTGATTTTTTCCTTCATGTTTACTTTGTCCCTTTTGCTTAGCTTCTTTACCTACCTCCAACTTTCCCTTTCTTTCTCCCTCCCCACCTTCCCTCCCTCCTTCCATCTTTTCTTCTTTCCTGAAGTAAAAACTTCATATTCTTTGCCATTTTTTTCTGTTGTCATTTTAAGATTTACATAAGCTCTTTATATATGAACAATATGAAAATTTTTTGGTCATAGACCGATGTCAAATATTTTTCCCAGTTGTGTGCTTTTTAAATTATATTTACTTTTTATGATGATGAATGTTTAATTTCAGTTTTTGATGCTCTTTCTTATCATAGGGAAATTTCAATTTTTATTCTCTGTAGGCAAATTTATACTACTACTTGTATGAGTTCTTTCAATGCTTTTATAATTAGAAAGCATTTTCCCATCCTGAGATCTGAAAAGTGCCCTTATTTTCCATATTTTCTTCTAGGAGAGTGTGTGTGTGTTTTCAGTTTTTAACATTAGAATATGTTTATAATTTTTTAATGTTTATTTATTTTTGAGAGAGAGAGACAGACAGAGACAGAGACAGAGACAGAGTGCAAGCAGGGGAGAGGCAGAGAGAGAGAGGGAGACACAGAATCTGAAGCAGGCTTCAGGCTCTGAGCTGTCAGCACAGAGCCCAATGCAGGACTCCAACTCAGGAGCCATGAGCTCATGACCTGAGCCAAAGTTAGATGCTTAACTGGCTGAGCGACCCAGGTGCCTCTTAACATTAGAATATTTTAATCATTCTACAGTTTATCTTATGGTATAAAGTGAGGAACTAACTTAATTTTATTTCCATTTGTTTAATAATTGTCTCACATCATTAATGAATATTCTTTTATGTCTACACTAACTTATGATGTCTGTCACCTTAATCTCACACAGAACTTTTTCATTCTTGTCATTGTTTTGTCTTTTTAATCTGCTAGAGTAGTTGGCTTGTTGTCTTTCTACTTTATTCCTATGTTATATCTATTTTCACATCCCACTCGGTTCTGTTGAGACAAGCTTTCCCCATTAAATTTTTAAATCTTTTTTAGTTTTACCTATTTTTTCCTGATAAACTTTGGGAATTGCTTTAAAAAGATATCTTAGCATTGCACTAGTACTCCAAGAATGCACATTAGAATTTTGATGGATTAAATGAACCTATTTTTTCCTCATTCATCCTCAAGGTATGTCCTTTTATCCTGAAAGTCTTTTTATTCTTCTTACAACCTCTCATTATTTTCATTGTATAGGTCCCACACAATTCTTAAAGCTTACTTTAGGGGGGCAGCTGGGTGGCTTATTTGGTTGGGCATCCAACTCTTGATTTCAGCTCAGGTCATGATATCACAGTTTGTGGAATTGAGCCCTGTGTCAGGCACTGCCCTGTCGGTGCAGAGCCTGCGTGGGATTTTCTGTCTCCCTTTCTCTGCCCCTCCCCTGCTCATGCACACACACTCTCTCTCTCAAATAAACTTAAAATAATGATTGCTCTTGGAAATGTTTATTATGATATTTGGTTAGAATGAGGTACTCTTCCATTAATTTTGGTTATATATTATAAATATCAGAAATTTGATTGATTTATATATATTTATTTTATACTTGGTCACTTTACTGAACTATGTTATTATATCCAATACTTTTTATTCAGTTGATTCCTTTAGATTACTTAGGTAAAAACATCATATTATCTATAAATAATTGTATTTGTCCCCGGTTTGTTTGTTTTTATTTTTATTTTTTTTTCAACGTTTATTTATTTTTGGGACAGAGAGAGACAGAGCATGAACGGGGGAGGGGCAGAGAGAGAGGGAGACACAGAATCGGAAACAGGCTCCACGCTCCAAGCCATCAGCCCAGAGCCTGACGCCGGGCTCGAACTCACAGACCGCGAGATCGTGACCTGGCTGAAGTCGGACGCTTAACCGACTGCGCCACCCAGGCCCCCCCCCCCCGGTTTGTTTTTAAATTAACAAATACACCTTATGTTTCTATGGTTTTTTTCTTTGTTTTGGCTATCACTTCTAGGACAGGTGGAAATCATAGTGGTAATAATAGATATTCTTGACTAGTTTATGACTTGCCAGTGTATTGTTATAAAATATGATGTAGGCTGTATGTTACATATAAATATTCCTTATTATGCCAATGAATTATCATTTTATTCTGAGCTTATTAAGCAAATTTAAAACCCAGAGAGAGTACATTAAATTTTATCAAATTATTTTCCATATCTGTTGAAACATTTATGTATTTATTTTGCAGTCTATTTGTGGTTTTTTTATTAGGAATTATATACAGTAATTCTTAGGATGATTTTTAATTATTCAGAGTAAATTATTATTTTAATATAATCTGAATTGAATATGCTAATTTGTAATTCAAACTCTTGCATCTATACTTAGTATTTTTAGGTTTTACTATGAGGGTCACCTGATTTTTAAAGTTAGAACATTTTTTTTCATATTTTTTCTATGCACAAGCAAAGTATACATCACAGGAATGATTTATTTCTGAAGTTGAAAAGTATTCAATGATAACACTCTTGACTCTACAGCTATCTTGCAGGTAGTTACTGAAAAATTGTTCAGTTTCAGTTCTTCAGTTGATATTGGTCTTATAAATTTTTGTCCACACTTTTTTCCTTCATTATGTTGGAATCCTTATTATTAAGATTTTCAGATTTATTAAGCTAACTTATTTATGCTAATACTTTTAAAATTATATTTAAAATCATGTATGAATCTTATTAAATCCTTTTAAGATTATATGTTATTTCTTCTAATTAGTTTACTATTTGTTCTTGATTAGGTTTGCTAGCACTTTTGGATTTTCTTTTATATATATATATATCCATATACATGTATATAATATATATAATATATGTATTTCTATTTTATTGAGAAATAATTGACATATGAGTATGTGAGTTTTGTCCCTGTGTAAGTTCAAATCCTACAGCATCAAGGCACCTGGGTGGTCCAGTTGGTTAAGTGTCCGACTCTTGATTTCGACTTTTAGTTTTGTCTCAGGCCATGATCTCATGGTTCATTGGTTCGAGCCCCAAATCAGGCTCTGTTCTGACAGTGCAGAGCCTGCTTAGGATTCTCTCTCTCTCTCCTTCTCTCTCTGCCCCTTCCCTGCTTGTTCTCTCTCTCTCTCAAAATAAATAAACTATAAAAAAAGCCTATAGCACCATGGTTTGATTTACATGTATTATGAAATGATTACCACAGTAGGTTTCAGCTAACATCCATCTTCTCATATAGATACAATAAAAAAAAAAGAAAGAGAAAGAAATTTTTTTTTCCTTGTGATGAGAATTTTTAGGGTTTACTGACTTTATTTTCCTATATATTTTATACTAGTGTTAGCTATAGTCATCATGTTATACATTAAGTCTCTAGTACTTATTTATCTTATAACTGAAAGTTTGTACCTTTTGACCACCTTCCCCTACCCTATGCCTCTGGTAACCACAAGTGTGATCTCTTTTTTTATGAATTTGTTTGTTTTAGATTCCACATAAAGTGAGATGATACAGTATTTGTCTTTCTCTGTCTGACTTATTTTACTTAGTATAAGGCATTCAGGGTCCATCCATGTTATTACTAATGGTAAGATTACTAATGATAATCTTACTAATGGTAAGATTTCCTCATTTTTTATGGCTGAAGAATATATGTATGTACAACATATTATTACAATAAATATATTATTATTTATTTATTTATTTATTTACTTATTTATTTATTATATAATTACAATTTACAACTTCTTTATCCATTCGTTCATTGATGGACACCTAGATTGTTTCTACATCTGTCTATTGCAAATAATGCTGCTAATGAACATGGGGGTGCAGATATCTTTTTGAGTTACTGTTTTCATTTTCTTTGGATGTATTCCTCGAAGTGAAACTACTGGATCATATGGTAGTTCTATTTTTAATTTTTTGAGGATTCTTCATACTGTTTTCAATAGTGGCCATACCATTTTACAATCTCACCGACAGTGCACAAGGGTTCCCTTTTCTTCAAATTCTCACCAGCATTTGTTATCTCTTGACTTTTTGGTCATGGCCATTCTGACAGGAGTAAGGTGACACCTCACTGTGGTTTTAATTTGAATTTTCCTAATGGCTAATGATGATGAACATCCTTTCATGTACCTATTGGCCTTTTGTATACCTTCTTTGAAGAAATATCTATTCAGGTCTTTTGCCCATTTCTTAAATTGTGTTATTTGTTTTTTTGCTATTGAGTTTTGTAACTTCTTTATATATTTTGAATATTGACCTCTTATCAGATATATGGTTTACAAATACATTTTGCCATTTCATAGGTTTTCTTTTCAGTTTTTGATGGTTTCTTTTGGTGTGCGGAAGCTTTCTAGTGTGATTTAGTCCCATTTGTTTATTTTTTATTTTGTTGTTTGTGCTTTAATTGGCACATTTAAAATATCATTACTGAGACCCATGCCAGGGAGCTTTATTCCTATATTTGCTTCTAGGAGTTCTATGGTTTCAGGTCTCACAGGTAAGTCTTTAATCCATTTTGAGTTAATTTTTGTGAATGGTGTAAGATAAGGGTCCAGTTTCATTCTTTTACATGCGAATATCCAATTATCCCAGTACCATTTATTGAAACGATTTTTCACTCTTGAGTATTCTTGGCTCTTTTGTCATATATTATTTGACCATATATGCTTGGGTTTATTTCTGTGCTCTTGATTCTGTTCTATATTGGTCTGTTTGTCTGTTTTTATGCCAGTACCATACTATTCTGATGACTATAGCTTTATAGTATTGATTGAGAAAGTGTTAAGACTCCTGCTTTGTTTTTCCTTCTCTAAAGGTATAATTTTGTTCTTTCCTTAGAAAAGAAAATTTGTTTTTCCTTAGAAATTTGTTCTTTTTTCTCTCAAAGATAGAATTTTGGTAGAATTCATAAAATCTAGTTTTACTTCTCCTCTTCCTCACATTGTAGGTTATGGATGTAATCGTTTACAGGTGTTTTAGATTGTGTAATAACAGATTATTGTAGTTATGGTAATTTCTATTATGTTAGTTTTTCTTTTGACTTTTAAACTAGTGTCATAAGTGGATTATGCACCACTATACCATATTGTAGAATCTAACTATGACAGTGTATTTACTATTACCAGTGAGATTTCACTACTTTTTATGTTTTTATGATGTTAATTAGTATTATTTTACTTCCACTCAAAGAATGACCTTTAGCATTTCTTTTAAGGCAGATCTGGTGGTAATGAACTCTCAGGTTTTGTTTAGGGAAGTCTTTATTCCTTCTTTGTTTCCTTTTTAATTTTTTAAAAATATTTATTCATTTCCTGAGAGAGAGAGAGAGACCGTGCAAGCAGGGGAGGGGCAGAGAGAGAGGGAGACACAGAACCCAAAGCAGGCTCCAGGCTCTGAGCTGTCAGCACAGAGTCCAACATAGGGCCCAAACACACAAGCTGTGAGATCATGACCTGAACCAAAGTCTGATGCTTAACCGACTGAGCCACTCAGGTGATCCTATTCCTCCTTTGTTTCTGACGGACAATTTCAATGGTTATAGAATTCTTGGCTGGCAGTTATTTTCTTTCAATATTTTGAATATGCCATCCCATTCTCTCCTGCCCTGAAAAGTTTCTGTTGAGAAATTCACCCAGCTTTATGGGGGTTCCCTTGTATACAACTCCTCTATTTTCTCTTACTGCTTCTTTGTCTTTGAATTTAGATAATTTAATTGTAATCTGTCTTGGTATAGCCCTATTTAGGTTCAACTTTTTGGGATCCTTTGGGCCTCATGGATCTGGATGCCCATTTTTCTCCCCAGGTTGGGGAAGTTTTCAGCAATTTTTGCTCTAAAATGTACTTTTGTCCTTTCCTCTTTTGTTCTTGTGGAATTCCCATAATTATTTCTTCTCATGTGTCTCATAATTCCTATAGCCTTCTCTACTCTTTTTTCATTCTTTTTTCTTCTTTGGGTAATTCCCAATGTCCTATCCTGCAGGTTGCTGATTCTTTCTTCTACATGGTTGATTTTACTTTTGAAACTCTCTGTTGAGCTTCTCAGTTTGGCTAGTGTATTTTTCAGCTCTAAGACTTCTATTCCTATTTGGGGTGGATTTTTATTTTGTTTTGTTTTGTTTTTGATGCTTTCCATTTCTTTGTTGAACTGCTCATTTTGTTCATGCCCTATTTTCCTAATCTTGTTTAGTTGTCTGTGTATGTTTTCTTGAAGTTCACTAAATGTCCTTAAGAGGATTATTCTGAATTCTTTTTTTATGTTTCATAGATCTCCATTTCTTTATGGTAAGTTTTTGGAGCTTTATTAATTTTTTTTGTGTTGTCATAGTTACCTGATTTTTTGTGATCTTTGATTCCTTATGTTAGTATCTGTGCATTTGAGTAATTAAGCTCCTATTCTGGACTTTACAGGTTTGCTTTGGGCAGAAAGTTCTTTGCCAGTCAGTTTAATTTGGATTTCTGGGTGTATCTGCTGGTGATGTCCTTGGGTAGGCAGGGCCTGCTATTACAGACTACTTTGGGGTGAGGCAATTGTTCAAACTCTGAGGACAGGGATAGGGAAGGTTGCCACTAGCTGAAAACAGCTGCGTAGAACTGTTGGCTTGTTTCCCTACCCAAATGAGGTTGCAGGGTAGGATCTGTGTTTGCCTAGATTCTCTGGTCAGGCTTGCTAGATGTTTAGGACTGAGTACTATATTCAGTAGTAGATGGCGCTGTGAATTAGCTTTTTTGCCCTGGCAGGGCAGCAGGATGGGATGCAGGGTCTATATTCCTTATTGTTTGGGGACCTGAATCTGTTCAGAGTGTATACTAAATTACCTGGCCAGGTGAGGCCACCAGTTTTTCTCTGCAGACAGGGGAAGGCTTGGGCTGTGGTTCCTATTCAAGTGCCATTATATGTTGAATGGTATATGCAGCTTTCCATGTGTTCTGGCTATGTTCCCTGGTCAGAGAAGCTGAAGGCTATATTCAGTGATAAGTGATGTTACAAATTAGATTCCCTGTCCAGGCTCAGTGGAAGAAGCACCTCTAAAGCTGGTAAAACTTTTTATTTATTGTCTTAACCCAAGCTGACCTGCATCCCAGGTTCCCTGACTGAACAGGGCCACTGGTTTTGTTTTGCAAACTCAGATCTGCCTGCCTGCCTCTCAGCTTGAATGTCACTGACCACACAGCTTCCAAGAATTGTCTCCAGCCATTCTGGTCAGATGGAGCCAGAAGATACATTCCACAGTGGGTGGGGCTGGGATTCAGCTCCTTGCCTGGGCAGGGCCAAACCAGTCTCTAGGGCTGGCAAAACTCATTTGAGGACCTGAATCAAGCAGATCTGTACCCCATCAAGTTCCCTGGTCAAAGTGTGCTCCTTAACTTGACCTGAAGATGAGCAAAAGTGCTGGTTGGGATTACTACTTGTCACTGCAGGAAAAAACTCAGTCGGTCAAGATCCAGGTGTTGGTTATTGTGAGCTCTCCCCTGTTCTCCATCATGGTCAGATTCCCAGTGGCTGAGCCATGCAGGTTCCCCTGCAGTCCTCGTGGTGCAAGATCAGAGTAGGAGTTCTCACAAATCAACCCAAAATGCTGGGGGAGACTGGTTGATTCCCCCCTGGGTTCTCTTTTCCTTCTGGAGGAACTGGAGGCTCAGGGGAGACCTGTCTGCATGGTGCTATGCTGGCCTGGGGTTGGGGCAATGTGGTCAATGTGTAGCCTCTACTTTTACCCTTCTAATGAAATCTGTCTAGGTCTCTGTGATGCAGAGAGTATGTCTGCCTTACTCTCATGTTCTAGGATTCCCTTGATAGTATCTTGTTCTCGAATAGTTGTTAGTTATTCTTGTGAGAAGGAGCAAAATCAGAAACAATCTGTGTTACCATCTTGGTGATATCACTCCTCTGTTCTTCTTTGTGAATTCAGTATTATAGTTTATTTATCAATTTTACTGTTTTTCTCTTTTCTTGAGCGTTAATGTATATATTTATTTTTAATATTTTTTTGTTTTGTTTAGATTCTTTGTTCTGTTTGAACTTCTTGAAGTTACATTCAGTTTTATTTTTTAAACTATGTTTTTAATTGGAGCAAAAAATAGTTCAGGCCACATATGTACACTTGCACACATTCTATAAAGTTTGCTAAGTCACATTCCTATTTTCATTATTTTAAAACAAGTTTGTGATTTTACTTTTCTTTTTATTTTTTCTAGATCGTAATTTAGGAAGGCATTTATAACTTCCAAAGTGTTTGAGTGTTGATCTTTTTTTTTTTTAAATTTATTTATTTATTTTGAGAGAAAGACAGAGAGAGTGAATTGGGGACAGACAAAGAGAGTGAGGGAGAGAGAGAGAATCCCAAGCAGGCTCCACACTGTCAACACTGAGCCCAACGTGGAGCTCAAACTCAAGAACTCTGAGATCATGACCTGACCTGAAACCAAGAATCAGACCCTTAACTGATTGAGCCATGCAGCCACCCCCAAGGTGTTTGAATTTTTATTTAAACTTAAAAAAAAATGTTTTATTGCACTGTGGTCTGAGAATGTAGGCTCTGTAATTTCTGATTTGGATCACTTTTGAACATTTTCTTTGTGACGATATTTGAATTTTTATGAAAAGTTATATTAATTTTAAAAATAGTGTCCATGTATATATATGTTTTCCTGTTTTTAGGATAGAAAAGTCAACATATAAATAGATCCAAACTTACTAATTATATATATTTACCCAGTATATGTTTATCAGGGGCTAAGAAGGATGTGTTAAAGTGTCCCATAACAAAATGCTTTCCTTTTCTCATTTCTAATATTTCTAACGCCCTTGCTTTATAGGTATTGACATGATCTTACTCTGCTTGTAAAGTTGAATGACTATTTTTTTCCTTGTGATACATGTCTTTATAAACACGTAATGACCCTTGGGCCACCATTAATATCTTTTGCCCTTTTTGAAATTAGTATTTCCTGTTTTCTTTTGTGAGTGCCTGATGCATACTTGCCCATTCTTTATTTTCCACTTGTCTATATCACTTTGTTTTAGAGTATTTCTTATAAATATCATGAAATTCAATGATTTTAAACTGGATTTGAAATTTTTTGTCTGCTATTAAGGAATTTTCAATCATTCAAATTACTATTATGACTAAAATGTTTATTCATATTTCTTTTGTGATTCTTTTTGTGATTTTCCTCAATTTTTTAGTAACATTGCTTATGTCATAAGTTTTTACACTCACTAATATTTGTCTTTTAATTGTGTAAAGAATTATTTTGGATTTTTCAGAATTATACTTATTAATTCATATTTTTAATGATCAGGATTATAAAAGAAAAGGAAGATTTTGACTCCCTTCATACAAAATGAAGAATTTTGTTCAGTTTCCTTTCTGCTTTGTCTTTTCCTCACATCTGTTTCTCTTACCAAAATCTACAAGCTTCAATCCATATAATTATCATTAAATTCATATTTTACTTGATGTGTTTGCTCTTTGTTTTATAACAATATTAGCAATAGTTCTTGTGATTACCTTTCTGTTGAGCTGGCTTGATGTATATCATGACTTCCTCTGCTTGAGGTCTTCATTAGGATTCATCTCTTGGTCAGTAAGAGTATAACTTTAACCTTTTCGAGAACCACACATGGATAGTTCATTTTTTGAGCTCCTGCAAACCTGTGGATACCTGTTTCCTTCATATCTGAAGGTCAAATTCTCTGGAAACATAATTCTTGCAACTTTTACCCTCACAATTTTTCCCTTAAGAGATGTTGCTGCATGGGCTTACATAATTTTGTTTGTGGAAAATAAAGTCTTATAAATAGCATGTGGTTCAATTTTATTAGAAGTCATTAATTCTTTTCCTTCCTGAATGCTTAAAATAAACTTTCTTAATTATTGAATTTAAAGTTTTTTTTTCCAGAACGTAAGTCAATGTGATTCTATTTCATTTTCCAGTTTAATGAATTTTTGCCTTGAATATAGTGAACACTTCTGATTTTAATACTCAAGTCTTTCAGTGATGGTATTCTTTTATGTTCACAACTACTTCAGTAGTTTGTTTTGTAACTCCTGGTACAGATATAGGAGGTAAAAGAATTTCTTTAGGTTTAGGTACATAATCTGTGAGTGAATTTTCTGAGTTACAGTTGCATTTTTAGTTGTTTTCATTCTTTTGCATATCAGTCACGCCTCTTATAATCTTATACTTTTTTTCATTCTCCGTATAACTTTCAGCTTCTGTTTCATAGAGTAAATGTTTTCTTTCATCTTACAAAGGATGACAAATCTTTCTAAAGTGGGTAAAGTAACTTTGGAAGGTATACTTTTTAATATAGGAGTTGAGAATTATGTTCCTTTTCCCTTTTCCTTCAATTACCCCATTTTCAATTTATTGTGGGCTTTGGGTTTTTTGTCTGTGCCTTTAAATAGATAGACAATTAAATAGATAATCTTATTTTTCTATGCAAGTGGTTTGTCAGTAGATTTTAGCACTACCATTTTTCCATTGTTAGGCTAATATGCCAGCTTTTAGCACAATTCTTTTTTTTTTAATGTTTATTTATTTTTGAGAGAGAGACAGAGTGTGAGTGGGGAGAGGCAGAGAGGGAGACACAGAATCTGAAGTAGGCTCCAGGCTCTGAGCTGTCAGCACAGAGCCTGATGTGGGGCTTGAACCCACGAACTGTGAGATCCTGACCTGAGCCGAAGTTGGACACCCAACCGAGCCACCCAGGTGCCCCTCTTAGCACAATTCTTACCATATGTTGTTGTTGACAGTTCTATTGGCTTATGAAGGAGACT
The DNA here is from genome assembly GCF_027475565.1 of Acinonyx jubatus. Lineage (NCBI taxonomy): Eukaryota > Metazoa > Chordata > Mammalia > Carnivora > Felidae > Acinonyx > Acinonyx jubatus. The sequence goes on along the minus strand of NC_069385.1, from coordinate 86,165,022 downwards.
TCTTCCTAAATCTCAATTCCTGATTTTCTACACATCTGAAGTTGTAGTGCATGAGAAACTGAAATTCCCAGTGGGTCAGGGTCCTGGGTGACTCAGTTCGTTGAGCGTCTAGTTCTTAATTTCTCTCAGGTCATGATCCCAGGGTTGTGGGATTTAGCCCCACGTTGGGCTGTGTGCTGAGCATGGAGCCTGCTGAAGATTCTCTCATTCTGCCCCTTTCTCCCATTTGTGTGTATGTGCGTGTATGTATTCTCTCTCTCTCAAATAAAAAATAAAAAATAAGTAAAATAAGACAAATTTCTCAGTGTTCCCTGCTTTCAGGGCTCTTCCTCTCTTTGCCCAGTTGTTTGACATCCCTGAAGTTGCCTCCCAGATTCTGGCACAGGTTTGCCTGAAAGTTTGGGTCTCCTTGCATTGTATTTTCATATATTTTTTTTAATTTCAAACAAATTTGGGTGAGAAGTTAGTTAGGAAAATCTTCATCAGGGGCTTCTAGCCAGCTTCTCTTTTAAAACAGAACCCTTTATACATCTTAGACAGATGCTTCCAAGCCAGAGAATCTTGCTGTTGTCTTAATGTCTTGAGTTCTGGAGGGCACTTTGGAATTTGTGTCTGTATTACTCAATTAAGCAATCAATGATGAGAATGAATAATTCAAAGAATTGATCATCACACACATGCTAGTTTTTTTTTTCTTTTCCTGCTTGGTGCTTTCTGTTGACCTACTTCCTTATAAAATAACACAATTAGCTGGTCGTCCAGATCTTACTGACACTAACAAAGAGTGCCATCTGTTGATGTGCATGATGTGCTCTCTAGTACCAGTCCTTGATTACTTTGTGGAACTCAAAGCACTTCACCGTTTTATTGTGATTTTAATCTTTAAAAATACCTCAGGGTCACTGTAAGGAAAAATCATTTAAATCATTCCCATCTTACAGATGACCAGCATGAGGCAAAAAGCAAGGAAATTGTGCTATAATCAAAAGAAAGTCACTCTAAAAATCAGTAGTATGATCCAAATCACAAGATTTCCAGATAGATGGGTTTTCCATTCCTTAGCATCTGAGTGACCTTCCCTTTTATAATGGGTATATATAATGATTTGTGAAGTACCTCACTGGCCAGTGCTGTCCCCTCTGGGAAGGTGGTTTTCTCTGCAAAACACACCTTTGCAAGTAGACTTTGAAGAGTATTGAGAAAGAAGGGGTTACTTGTCCAGCTCAATGTGACATCTCACATTTACTGCTTTAGGAGTAATCAATAATATTAAGTTCATTCAATAAGCTAGCAGATATTTTAGTGATCTTAACATATCTTTAATTAGAGAATTATTAGTAGTTTGTATTCAGAGCAGCCTGGCTTGTCCAGAAAATTAGAAAGAGGTCTTAATGGAGACCTGTCATCTTACAGGAAAAAAATATGCACAAATCTGAGTTTCTGTTATATTTCTATATTTTTAGGTGTTTTTGTTTGTTTTAGTGATTTGTACTTTGGAGAAATACATGAATCTTCAGTAGTTTGTGGCTTATAGATACTTGGGCTTCATTAACAAAAGGGTATTAAAGAATGGAAAGAGACACAGGTGAAATAACTCAACGTGTGTGTGTGTGCGCGTGCGCACTTCCTTGCTACATGTCAGGTTCTTTTCTACGTATGTTGAAAGTCATTTAATCTTCACTACCACATATGAGGTAGTTACTGTTATCATATTCATCTAACAGACAAGGAAAATAACAATAAGAAACGCTTCCAAGACCTTACGGCATACTGACCAGCCAGATCACACCCAGGCAGTCTCAGACCGGTGCTCAACCTTTTCTCACCATGCCATCCTCCCTGCAGACAGTGCACCCAGAGATTTTCCAACCCTGTTTTATAAGCCAAGCTGATAAGTTTAGCCAACCCATCCTTGGTGGATGAAACAGGGCTCACAGTTCATAAGAGAGAAACTAGCAAACCATGTCCCAAAAGGACAAATTTGAGAGAAAGAAAGTGCTAAGGGGAACCTTCTTATGGAGTTTTAATTCAAAAGCAGCGTCTCTCTGAGACATCTTTCCACATTCCTTCATTTATGTTACTCCACTGGGATTTGCCCAGCCCCCCTGCTTAACCTTTGCTTCCTTACTTAGTAGCCTCAAAAGTGGGAAACGTTATGAAAAGAAGCACAAGTGTCAGAGCAGCCAGCTGGCAGAGGGAAATTCCAGTCATATTGTTCATCCCCTTGTGAGCTTTTTATTTCAGTTGTTCTTTGGCACACACAAGTCAAAAGCTCAGCTGGCTGTCTGCTTCTTGACGGATGACAACTCTGCAATATTCCAAATGTCCAAACACAACTAACCAGATCTGGTCTTTGTGCTCCTTGAGAAAGCTGTAGTAAGTGAAAAAATTATAAACCAGTGCTTGATGGGTCATGGGTTGTTTAGAAGTAAAGTCATAAGAATAGGAAAGAACAATCTTTATTCTGTGGCCTTGGGTCTCCAGTAGGCTCAAGGACTGAGAAACAAGTCCCTAAACATAGACTTTTGTATCATAACCATGCTCAGAACTGCACTGTGGCTCTGTGGGGCTTAGAGAATGAAGTCAAGGCACGTCACTTGGCATTTGAAGTGTTCCGTGTTCTGGCTACAGCCTTCTATCCGGTTCTGTCCCTTGCACATGCCAGGCTGCTATTCCAAAGTTACACACAGCCATGCCATTGTCTGCACATGACATGCATTGTGATTGGCCAATGTTTATGTCTTGATAGGTACTAAAGCTTTTAAATATCACCCTTCCACATGTATTTCGTATAGTACTTTAAAGAATAAAATCTTATTCATTTCTTGAGCTAGACTGTATACTTCTTAAGATCATTGGTTGTTTTTTTACTCCATTTTATATTTGCCACAATACCTAGTACTTTATGGTTCCATAGTATGTGCTAAATAAATTTTTCATATGAATAAAAGAATGAAAAATACTGGGAGAATATACCTCTGTGTTTCTTATCTTGTCCTGAGAAGGGAAAACAATTGTGGCTGGGCTAGCCTGAGAAGGAAGCATGTGTGTATCTCCCAATTGTGGTGGCACAGAATTTCCAAAGCCTATGGAAATGCAGGGAGAAATTGTGAAACTGTGTGGTGTTTCTTAGTGGACAGGGAGCAGAAAGAATCTTCTCAGAAGCTCATATAGTTTCTGTGGAAAGGGAAAAAGTTAGGCCAGGATAATGGATCCAAGGTAAGAAAAACATAGGGTTCTGATGACTGAGAAATATCTAAGAGTTTCACTTACCAAGGACACCCTGGGCACCATAGCTCTACCCTCCCATGACAGCGAACACCATTGCCCAAGTTCCAAGAAATGAAGGCAACTAATAACTATTCAGTATCTACTAGTGCATATTAGAAGTATTTTAAAAAGTCAATCTCAGGGGCACCTGGGTGGCTCAGTTGGTTGAGCGTCTGACTTTGGCTCAGGTCATGATCTCACAGTTTGTGGGTTTGAGCCCCGCATCAGGCTCTGTGCTGACCGCTTGCTCAGAGCCTGGAACCTGCTTCAGATTCTGTGTCTCCTTCTCTCTCTGCCCCTCCCCCACTCACGCTTTGCCTCATTCTGTTTCTCAAAAATAAATAAATGTAAAAAAAATAATAATAAAAAGTCAATCTCAGAGTGTAGTGCTAGGCTACCTGGATTCAAATTCTGCTTCTGCCATTCACTAGTTATGTTGTCTTGTGCTTCCATTTCCTCATTAAATTGGATTAATAATAGTATCTATCTCATAAGATGGTCAAGAGGGTTTTAAAATAAGTAAATAGTGGGGTGCCTGGGAACCTCAGTCAGTTGAACATCAGACTCTTGATTTTGGCTCCAGGCATGATCCCAGGGTCATGAGATAGAACCCCACATCAGGCTCTGTGCAGAGCGTGGAGCCTGCTTGGATTCTCTAAATTTACACAATCAATCAATCAATAAAATAATTAAATATAGCCTAGTGCATAGAAAATAACATATAATCATTTATTAAATTGAAAATGTGAGCATATTATTTTCCAAGGAACATTGTTTTATGCAGTAGTTCATTGCAATTGTATAGGCACTCGGATGTTCATAGTAATACTATCATAGTAGCCCCCAAATGACAACTGCTCAAATGCCCCCCACATTAGAATAGAAAGGTAAGTTGTGGTATATTCACACAATAGCATGCTTATTCAGCAGTGAATACAAAAGACCTACTGTTAATTGCCGTGGTATAAATGAATCTCACGAACTTAATATTAAATGAAAAAAGCCAGACACACAAAAGAATGCATTCTGTATGAGTGCATTTATATAAAGTATAAAAATTGGCAAAGCTAATCTGTGCTGTTCAAAGTGTAATTGATACTCTCATGTACAGGAGGACTTCTGGGGTGTTGGTAATGTTCTGTTTCTTAGTGCTGGGGTGCTAGTTACACAGGTGTGTTTATTTTGTGAAAATTCACCAAATAGCATGTTTATGAATATATATGCCTTTTGTATGAATATTGCACTTCAATAAAAAGTTTCTAAAATGAAACGATTGTGATAGTGAAATAAAAGTGGACCCTGCTGTAACAATGAATTAGCAAATGATCGTAGATTCATGCATCAACTAGGAAGGTAATCAGTAAAATCTTTGGAGTATGTAGGTGGAGACCTTCTAGTAGTGGTCAGAACCAACCAAAGAAGGGTTTTCAAGGCTTTGGCTGGTGAATTATAACAAAATCTATAGGTGACCCTATAGGTGAATTTTCTTTCAGTCTTTGTGGCCATCCTAAATTTGTATCACTTTTACTTCCTTTGAATATTTTAATTTGACTTAAGTTGTAGTGATAAAACAGCAATGGAGAAGGTGTAATCGTGTCACAACTTTCTTCTACTTTATTCCATTATCCCCACTCAACACTTTCATACCCCGTCTCCCAGTGCTCACAGTTAAGTCTTTCTCCTTTCCTGAAATTGCCTTCTCTGACTGATCTTGCTGTCTTGGGAACCTTTTTGCACAGCAATCCCTATATCTGGTCAAGAGCTTTTCTACATTCTAATAATTAGTATTGCCTTTAACAGAAAAAGTAATATAGCTATGGAGTTATTGCTTATTAACACAAAAGTAACTAAGTAACTTTAATGTCTCATCACTGTTTATCTTATAATGAGCAAGTTAATATGTAGTCTTTTTCTTTCTTTTAAAAAATACCATTGATATAAATGCAAATAACCTAGATAACCAGCAAATATTGAATTAGTTGGTGAATTATTCTAGTAATTAGACAATTTACTAATATGTTCAAGAAAGTGCGTGTCTATTTAAGAATGACTTCAAGGATTCCAAAGTGTTGTGTGATGAGATAAAATGGTGGCAAGAAGTGTTTGCTACTTTTGTATAGAATTTTGACTTCATGGAGGAACTGGTAATTCAGAAGAGTCTTATATGGAGGAAGGCAGTTGGGTGACGGAAGATTATGAAGATGGAAGACCCCTTGCTTGTGAGCTACCTGTTTCTTTAGTGACCAAATAGAGGAGTATTTAAAATCTGATTGGCTTTTGATAAGTGTTTTTAATGGAATGAATGAAGGGTGAGTTCTCTTTGAATCTGTTGATGAAGACCTTATATTCTAATCCATTGTGTATGGATCTTTGGTTAAATTATCAGAGAGTTAAACTCAGAACCCATGATTTTCTGGATTCTAGATTTTCAGTCAAGAATATGCTCAATACTGTACAAGAGTAATATGATCCTTATGACATGTAATAAAATGCTCTTGTTGATATATGTGAATACATCTAGGTTAAAATTCATATAAACAGCACTTAAACCAATTTTATAGTTTCAATACATTTTAATAATGAGCACAAATTTTAAGTATAATGAGAACAAAATAGTTCATCATATTTTAAGGAATTTTCTTTCAATAGATTACATATATAATTGTAGAGATATTTTAGTTCTTTCAGATAATGGCATTTCCAAAAAATTTAAAAGACATATAAGAATACAGAAAAATTGACAATCCATGAATATTCAGTTTGTCTTGCCAGTAGAGAAGACAACTATTTATTATGTTACATTATTATTATATTGTTTATTTATACTTCACACATTTAAGCACGCCTTAATTCTTTTTACTACTGCTGGCAGGTATTATAAATTCTGTTTTACAGATGAGCAAACTTGAGATTCACTAAGTAACTTGTCTAGGTCATCATACATAAATGAAAGAAGCAGGATTTAACCTAAGTCTGTCTGGTTTCAAAATTTGCTTGGTCTCTACTGTCTGATCCCAACAGCCAGATAAATGTCAGATGAATGAACACACACATACACACACACACACACACACACACACACACACACACACGCACACACACATAGAAATTTATTTCCTTCTATCCTTATTTAAAACTATGTATTAGCATAAAAAAGCATACAGGTGCTATAATAATTATATAGGCAATCAGAAAATGCAACAAAAGAATATTCTGAATTGGATGGAACTTAGTTTATTCATATAATCACTTACTGAGTGTAGTCACTCCAGTGACTCTGGTTGTAATTGAAGCGCAGTGGAAGTTTAGAAACATTATGGTTGATGGTTCCTCTCACTTACCTCTTCCTTTGTAAATGTCACTGGGTGCTAGAAATCAGTTCACTCTGAAAGATTCCCTTGTCTCCATGCCCCAGTTTCTCTAACACTGTATTTCTTCCTATGATGACAGTAGGGGGCACTTGATGAGACCCCTTTTGCACTGGTATGCCAATGGAATTTAATAGAACAATTTCTCTCAGGCTTCTTCAAATGCTCTCTCTCTTGTTTCAAACTGTTACCAAGTATGTCACTACTAAATCGAAATTTCTGGGGAAAGAGATAAACCATATGTTGCTTTTCCCTTCAGCATATTTTAACCATATGGTACTAGAAATGGGAATGCAACAGTGCTAGTAATTTAGACTCCCCGTGCTCCTAACACTACCCCATTCCCTAGCTAATTAAAAAAAAATCCTTACTACTAGCTTGGAAAAGTTGTCTCTGCCAAATAAATAAGGAGCAGGACTAGGAGAGAAAATGTAACTGAAAGGTGCATTTCTGATGAAGTGGGCCTGGGCATGTGGACACATCAGCTCAAGATGGTAGATCACAGAACACACTCTGAACTCCTGAAAATTTTCTTTGTTTGACTTAATTCTGGCATGGAACAAAGAGCTCCCAGGTTGTCACTGGTACAATACTCGTTGTCAGCATAAGGGCTAAGCCTATAGCATTATATTTTATTGGATTTACATTTACTGAATACTTGAGGAGTGACAGTTGTTATTCTGGGTAACACTATAAAAATGTTTTCAACAGTGTAAGAATGACAGCAAATATCTTTGACATAAAACTAATAAGGTTTTAAGGGTTTTTTTTTAAAAAGTACGTATGAGATAAAAGTTTGTTAGATACTAGAAAAATCGGAAATTAATCACATAGAAATGTCATGTCCGCTGGTCAAATACAGCTATTCATTTAAATAAAAAAAGATCAGATTTGATATGAATTGATTTCATGTAAACTAAAAAGCACAACTCAGAGCATCTGCAAATTTTATATTCCAGTCTGTGCTTTGCTTTTCATTGTGTTCATGGTGTCTTTGAACATAAATAATGTTTTTATTTTTAATTTTAATATCATCACATTTATCAATCTTTTCTTTTTTTAATGTTTATTTATTTTGAGAGAGAGAGCGAGAGAGAGTGAGTATGATTGGGGGAGGGGTAGACAGAGAGGGAAGAGAGAGGAATCCCAAATAGGCTCTACACTGTCAGCACAGAGCCTGATGTGGGCTTGATCTCACCAACTGTGAGATCCTGATCTGAGCGGAAATCAAGATTCAGACACTTTAACAGACTGAGTCACCCAGGTGCCCCATCAATCTTTTCTTTTAGGGATTTTGTTCATTGAGTGTCATTTAAGAAATTATCCTCTATTTCAAACTCATAAGGATTTTTTTTACATGTTTTTCTTCTAAAAATTTTAGTTTTCACTTTTAGGTATTTATTAAATATAAAATTTATTTTTATATATGGTAGGAGTAGATACCTGATTTTTCTCTGATAAGGAAAACCAATCATCCTTGTACCATTTATTGGATGATTCATTGTTACTACTTTGTAATGACATTTATGTTACCCATTACATTTTGATATGTGTCTGGGTCTATTTCTGATCTTTGTATTCTGTACTCTGTCAATTTGCTTATCCTTGGCCCACATCACTGTTTTAACCACATTAAATATAGAAAATTCTATCTCATAGGACAAGCCTCTGTTTAATTCTCATCTTCAGAATTGTTCTAGCTATTCCTGGCTCTTTAATTTTCTAAATAAATTTTAGAACTATGTCAGACTCCTTAAAAATGTCTGGAGCTTGGCTGTAATCATATTGAACTTATAGATGAATTTTGGGGAAATTGAAACTCATACACTTGAGTCTCCTCATCCATATTTTGTTAGGTAGAACTCTAACATTTACAGGTTTTGATGCTATTTTGAATAGAATCTTGTTTTCTTTTATAATTTTTTAGTGGTTATTGTTAAGGTATTCAACTGCAATTTATTTTGAATGCTGATCTCACAACCAGAAAACTTTCTTGACTTGCCAGTATTTTAAATAATTTGTACATTTCTATGGATTTTCCATGCAATTAGGTCATCTGCAAATAAAGATGGACATACATGTATTTCTGTCTAATACTTTAGTATAGTTTACTTCTTTTAATTATCACAGTGACTAGAACTTCCAATAAAATTTTAAATAAAATGGTGATAGTAGTCACCTTTATCTTGTTTCTGGTTTAAAATAATGCTCTGAAGTTTCACAGTTAAGAATAATAACTTGCTTTAGCTTTTTCACAGGTATTCTTTATCAAGGTAAGGAAATGGTCTTGTCTTCTGAGTTTACTAAAATATTTTACTATAAATGTAATTTTTAACATTTTATTTATATTTTTTGTCATTTATTTAGATGATTGTATAATTGTTCTCCTTACTTGTTACTATAGTGTGTAACAGATTTTCTGATGTTGCACCACCTTGATAAACTTTTCTTGTTCCTGGTATATATTTTTTTAATAGGTTAATTATACTCATTTGTGTTTTATTTAGCATTTTTGCATCTATAAGTGAGATTAGTCTATACTTTTCTTGTATGTCTCTTGGTGGTATTTATTGTTGCTTTGTAGTTACTGTTCTTGTGGTTCTTTGCAATAGTTTATATAAAACAATAAGGAGTTTTTTCCTTGGAGTTAAGATTACCTTGAAAGTCATCTGGGCCTCTGGTCCTTTGCAGAATCTAACAATATTGTAACTATTAATAATCTAATTTCTGTAAACTTCATTGCCTTATTGGCAAATGGAAATGGTTTTCCATTTCATCTTTGAGTTTAAGCGATTTATATTTTTCTAAGTGTTATCCATTTCATCAAAGTTGTAAATTTCATTTGCTAAAATTTTTTTCCTAGTATATCCTATTACTTTTTAGAATCTTTCCAGTATCTGTTGTTAGTCCTCTTTTAAATGATCTCATGTTGTTTTTTATATCATCTCTCATTCTTTGCTTCTTGAATAGTATTTCTGGAGATTATAGCTTGTTTTCTTCATCAACACTATTGTTTCTCAGCTTTCCATTTTATTCATTTCCCTTATTTTTATTATTTCCTTTGTTCTGTTTTCCTTAGGATGACTTTACTGTTCTTTTTTGTTTTTTAAGTTGAACACTTGGTGTGTACTTAAAAATTCTTCTTCATTTTGTTTTCATCATATCCACTTAAGTCCACAAACATACTGTAATATACTTCAGCATTAACACACACATTTTTATATGTACTATGTAGAAAAGTCATTCTAAATATATTGTAATTTCCATTGCTGTTTCCTCTTTGCTTCAAAGATTATGCAGGAGTTTTTAGTTTCTATTCACATATAAATGTTTCACTATATTTTATTGGTAATTTATACCTTAATTATCTGAAAATATATATGATATAATTTCTTTATAGCTTATTGAAGCTTACTTGTGGACAGAATTCCTCCTTGTATACTTAGAGTCTCTTTTTCTATTTTCTAGGCATATACATATATAATACATATATAAAATAAATTTTTTAGTATTATATGTGTGAGACCAATATTGTTCAAATATTTTATATATTTACCATTTTTTGTTTCTAATAAAAATGTGTTAAACTCTTATACTGTGATTGTGATTTTGTATCTCCCTGCTAGTCTTTTTTTTCCTTTTAATTCCAGCATAGTTATTATACAGTGTTATATTAGTTTCAAGTGTACAATATAGTGATTCAACAATTCTGCACATTACTCGGTATTCATCATGATAAGTGTGCTCTTAATCCCCTTCACCTGTTTCACCCATCCCTCCATCCACTTCCCCTCTGGTATCCACCAATTTGTTCTCTATAGTTAAGAGTCTGTTTCTTGGTGTGTCTCTTTTTTCATTTGCTCATTTGTTTTGCTTCTTAAGTTCCACATATGAGTGAAATCCTGTGGTATTTGTGTTTATCTGACTGACTTATCTCACTTAGCATTATACCCTCTAGCTCCATCCATATCGTTGTAAATGGCAAGATTTCATTCTTTTTTATGCCTGAATAATATTTCATTGCATATATATACCATATCTTCCTTATCCATTCATCAGTTGATGGACACTTGGGCTGTTTCCATAATTTGGCTATTGTAAATAATGCTGCTATAAGCATCAGGGTGCATGTATTCCTTTGAATTAATATTTTTGTATCCTTTATGTAAATACCTAGTAGTGCAATTGCTGCATCATAGGTAGATCTATTTTTAACTTTTTGAGGCACCTCCATGCTGTTTTCCAGAGTGGCTGCATCTATTTGCCTTCCCACCAATAGTGCAAGAGGGTTTTCCTTTCTCCACATCCTTCCCAAGACTTGTTGTTTCTTATGTTGTTGATTTTAGCCCTTCTAACAGGTGTGAGGTGGTATCTCATTATGGTTTTGATTTGTATTTCCCTGATGATGAGTGTTGATGATGAGTTTCTTTTCATGTGTCTATTGACAATCTGAATGTCTTCTGTATTCTATATTATCTTCTTGATGGATTGTTCCCTTTATGATTATATAGTGTCGTTTTTCATTTCTTGTCAAAGTCTTTGTTTTAAAGTATATTTTGTCTGATATAAGTATTGCTACCCTGGCTTTCTTTTCACTTACATTTGCATGATAAATTCTTTTCCATACCTTCACTTTCAATCTGCATGTGTCTTTATGTATGAAATGAGTCTCTTGTAGGCAGCATATAGATGTGTCTTGCTTTTTTATCCATTTCATTAACCCTCTGTATTTTGATTGACATTTACATTCCATTTGCATTCAAATTAACTATTGATAGGTATGTACTTATTGCCATTTGTTACTTATTTTATGATTGTTTTTATAGTTCTTCTCTGTTCTTTTCTTTTCTTTCTCCCTTTTCTCATGGTTGCTGCCTTTCTTTAGTGATATACTCGGATTCCTTTCTCTCTTTTTTTGCGTATCTATTACTGTTTTTTTTTTTATTTGTGGTTACCATTAGGTTTGAATATAATATCTTACACACATAGAAGTCTATGTTAAGTTGATGGTAGCTTCAATTTGAACCCATTCTTTACTCCTCTTCTCCTGCCCACATTTTAAGTATATGGTGTCATACTTTACATCCATTTTGGGGAATACCTTGCCTGATTTTATGGGTATACTTATTTTTACTGGTTTTGTGCTTCCTACTTTTCTTACTGCTACTTTCGGTCTTTTCTTTCCACTCAGAGTCCTCTTCAACATTTTTTGTAAGACTGGTTTAATGGTGATGAATTTCTTTAACTTTTGGTTGTCTGGGAAACTCTTTATGTCTTCTATTCTGAATGATAGCCTTACTGGATAGAGTATTCTTGGCTGCATATTTATTCTTTTCAGCATTTGAATACAGCATGCAAACTTTCTGCTGAAAAATCAGCTAATTGCCTTATGGAATTTCCCTCGTATGTAACTGTTTTCTCTTGCTGCTTTTAAAATTCTCTCCTTATTACTACTTCTTGCCATTTTAATTACTAAGTGTCTTGGGTTTCACCTCCTTGGATTGATTTTGTTGGGGGATCCCTGTGCACCCTTGATCTGGATTTCTGTCTCCAACACCACATGGGAAGTTTCAAGCTATTAGTTCTTAAAATAGTTTTTCTGTCTCTCTTTCTGTCTTTCTCTGTCTCTTTTTCTGTGTCTTGCTCTGGGATTCCTATAATGTGAATGTTATTGTACTTGATGGTGTTGCTGAGTTGCCTAAATCTAATTTATTTTTTAATTATTTTTTTTCTCTGTTCTCTGGATCTTGATTGCTTCCATTACTCTGTCCTTCAGGTCACAGATCCATTCTTCTGCCTCCTCTATTCTACTATTTATTGCATTTGGTTTATTTTATTTTTATATTTTTTAATGTTTATTTATTTTTGAGAGAGAGAGAGAGAGAGAGAGAGAGAGAGCGAGCATGAGTGGGGGAAGGTCAGAGAGACAGAGAGGGAGACACAGAATCCAAAGCAGGCTCCAAGCTCTGAGCTGTCAGCACAGAGCCTGATGTGGGGCTCAAACTCATGAACCATGAGATCATGATATGAGCTGAAGTCAGATACTTAACCAACTGAGCCACCCAGGTGCCCCTCCATTTGTTTTATTTTTAATTTCAGTTAATTGAGTTCTTCATCTCTGATTTTTTTAAATTTGTTCTGTCTCATTGTTAAGGGTCTTACTAAAGTCCTCCACATTTTTCTCAAGTCCAATGAGTAGTATCTTTATGACCATTACTTTAAATTCTGTATCAGGTATATTGCTTATCTCTGTTTTATTTAGATCTTTTCCTGGGATTTTTTCCTATTCTTTCATTTGAGACATATTCCCATGTCTTCTCATTTTGAACTGCAGGGCACTTTCTCCGTCTTGTGCTCTGAGAAGCATTTTTGGTGGGCAGGACCTATGGTCAGGACAGGTGTTTGCACCCAGTACACTGCTGGGGCTATAGTTGGACTGGTGTGTGTGGTTATCATCCCCTCTCCTCAAGGCAGGAGTCAGTTTGGAGTGGTACTGATACCTGTTGGGGCTGCTTGCACACTTCAGGCTTGTGGCACTGGTTTGGATGGGCTCCTGCCAAGGGCATATTAGAGGGGGCAGGTCTGTAGGAGAATGTGGATGTGGGGTGCAGGGTGTTAGCAAGTTAGCTTGAGTGTTGGCACTGTGCTGGTTCCTGAAGGTATTCTTGTGTTGAAGGCATGGGTTGGCGGTGGGGGGGGGGGAGGGGGAGAAATGATGCCTGCCAGCTTCTTTGTTCCTAGAGAAGTTTCCCCACTATCCCTGCCCCTGTAGCACATGTTTTGAGGTTAGTAAATAAATCTCCTTCCTGTACTAGCCAGGTGTTTTTCAAAGTGTTGTTTCTGTGCTGTATCTCAGCAAGGCTATTTGTTGTGCTCTCTCTTTAAAGGCAGAGACTAAGTTTCCTCTTGCCCTCCAGGCTCTCCCAGAATCAAGTCTACTGATTTTTAAAGTTCCATGTGTCAAGCCCCACTAACTGTAAGAACTCACAAATTATGCCCCTCTGGTTTTCAGAGCCAAATGTTATGGGGATTCATCTTCCCCATGTGGGTTCCCCATGGCTGGGGTGCCTGGTGTGAGGTCTGTTTCTTTCCCCTCTCAGGATCCACAGCATCCTTCCCTCCTGCAGAGACTCCCTGTGGGTCTCTTTAGCTCCTGACAGTGTCTCTGCCCTTCCTACCCTCTTTGATGTGGCCTCTTCCCTAAATTTAGCTGTGAGGAGTCTGTTCTTCCAGTCTTCAGGTCATTTCTGGGTTATTTACACTGATGTGGGTGTTATGTAGTTGTACCCATGGTATTCCATCTTCTTTCCTGGAACTCTGAGATCTCCCGAGAAGGAAAATGGATGTGAAATTGTTAAGAGCAAGAAACAAATGGAACCAGAGAGGATAAGCTAGAAACTTGGTGGACAAACCGGAATCTGTGTTTGTATTTCACTGCCTTCAAGCCTTGATCTTTGATGATTCAGGTGACCTATAGAAGAAGCTAATGCCCTTTTGCTACAGAACTGTGTATAAGGACAGAACTGTGTATAATGATGCAGAAGTTGAAGAAGCTTCAGGACCAGACCCAGCAGGAGTCAGAGGAGCTCTTGGCACAGGGGCTTTCCTGGGCACTACAACTGAGCTGCAGAGCACAAAAGTAGCTATTACTTAACTTCCTCCTTCCAAATGTTATACAAATTTCTATTGAGGCCAACCCTAAACTGGAAATATACAGGGAAGGGAATTCTGGGAAGCCTAGTTCCAATGTAGCTGGATTGACAAGTGCAAAGCCATCACAGATTTCTTTTATTATTACTTTATTTCTTTATTCCTTTAAATGCTTTTAGCTGGTAACTATTTTCTCTGATAGCACTATTCTTATGATGCTTTCTTTTGTCTTTGGTTTAGCTTATTAGAAATTTCCCATCTCTTTGTATATGATTGTCTGTTTATAGTAGCCATAAAAATGCATGCCTCAGATCTCCTGATCGGAAAGCATAATTGACCAGTTTCTCCAGCTTTTGCTATTCTGGATTCAACCCCGTATTCATGAATAGGCCACACTTTTCTTAGTGTAAGGCTGAGCATATCAAGAGAACTAATACAGGCCCATTTCTGGGACATGTAGACTCATCCACCAGGTGACTTTGATTAAAGGACTCCAGATTAGAGTGTCAAAAAACTTATTTGTTTTTTGACAAAAAACTTACCGCAACTGCACTGCTGTACAAGACCTTCCTATCCTATACTTTCTTCCCCCAGTTCTTCACAGGGTTCAGACCTACATCAGTCAGAAGGGTCCCATTCATTTCCCACCTTTCCCTTTTGTCCTCACAAGAATTTTCTCCAATAAATTTCTTATACATTTAATCCTGTCTTAGCTTCTTGGAAAACCTGAACTA